>NW_026526766.1:13588442-18550942 GCF_024362965.1 Panthera pardus | reverse complement strand
GTTCGTGGGTTCCAGCCCCGTGTTGGGCTCTGTGCTGACGGCTCAGAGCCTGGAGCCTGCTTCGGATTCTGTGTCTCCCTCTCTCTCTGCCCCTCCCCTGCTCGTGCTCTCTCTCTCACTCAAATATAAACATTAAAAAAAAGAATTTCTACCTCAATTATATGAAGTATTTCAGTGAAAGTTTCCCCCCTCCCCTTCATACCACAACTATATAGTTGTATTTTGTTGGGAGGACAGTTAAATTAGAATCCTTTCCAAGATGGGGTGCCTGGATGGCTCGGTTAAACGGCCGACTTTGGCTCAGGTCATGATCTCACGGTTGGTAAGTTTGAGCCCTGCATTGGGCTCCACACTGACAATGTGGAGCCTGCTTGGGATTCTCGGTCTCTCCTGTCTCTCTGCCCCCTCCTCCACTCCTGCTTCCTCTTCTCTCTCAAACTCAATAAGTAAACTTAGAAAAAAAAAAAAAAGGCATCCTTTCCAAGATAAGAATAGTGCCCTCAAGATTGCCCCGCTTTCTAAAGGACCAGTGCTATATTGTGGTGTGATTCTGCCCTTAGCTTCTCCTTTCCAACTAGACAAATAGACAACACTTTGTAATGTTGGCTCTTCACCTTTCACAGATCTTCAAACATAGACTTGTCACTATATTCATTTTCCACCTTTGGATGGACAGTTCTAAATCGGGCTCATGGTATTGACAAGAACATGTTTGTTTTTGCAGCGTGTGCTGGTCCATTTTGCAAAGCAAGAATAACGTACAAGTGTTCATAGACATAAAAATACCAGCTTTTTACCAAAGAAAAGTCACCTTCCTATTAGTCTGAATTAAACTCCTCTTTCAGATGAAAAAAAAAAAAAATCCCAGACCTTCACAAAGAATGGGCTTCTTAATGCCCAGGTGGATAGCTGGTCCGGATTTTGGTTCTTCCATATACTCGTTCTCCCAGGCAGGAAGATCTTAGCAGGTCTGAGTGTTTGCTTTTGGGGTTCATCCATGACTGCCCAACTGGACTATGATACCAGACTGATGTAATTTCATTTCAAGATCTTAGTGTTTACTTGCCTACCTTGGGCATGGTACTTAACCTTTATAGCCTCAAAGTTCTCATCTGAAAAATGAGGCTAATAATAGAACCTCACGCTTAGAGTTGTTTTAAGGATTGTATAAGATACTGGCCCTAAAATGCACCCGGTGAATGCTTAACACGTGGTAGCTGCCTGTGGCTTACTCGGGTCTTTTATGGGGTATTGCTGTGGTACCCTGGCTCATTGATCACTGCTTAGGAAAGGGGAAAAAGCACCTTTTCAAATCTTGATCTGCACGCTCTTGAGCTGACTTGGTCTGTCATGTCCTACCTGAAGAGTCTGGGATGTTCCATCCTCATTGAATCCCCAATCTTTCTCCCATTGAATTCATCAGTCAGAAGCACAAGTTGGAGACCACCTCTCTGCTCAAAAACTTTCCGTGGCAGCTTGCAGCTGACTGCATTCGAGTGCAGACTGGTCCACTTTGCATTCAAGAGGCCTTCCCCACTTGGGCCCCTGGCCTACCCTTCTAGATTTTTCATGTTCCCTTTGTTGTCACCAAACCCAGTTGCATGCTTTTCTTAATACTTAACTGTGTTTTTGTTGTTGTTGTTGTTTTTTTTTTACTTTACTCATATGGTTCACTCTGTCTGAAGTGGACATAGCCCTTTCCTTCTAACAAACCTACCCACCTTTTAGTGAAGGTCTGGCTCAACAGTTCCCTCTGAAGAACTTTCTCTTATCTCTCTTGCTTGGAATCATCTCTTCTCGAAACGTCCAGAACATGCTGTTTATGCTTCAGTTGCGCAACAGTCACATCTTATTTTTCCTATTAATATGCAGTCTTTATGGAAGCAGGAGCCATTTCTCACCTGTATTTTTATTTGCTGTAGTACTTAGCCCTGTCAAATCAGTGCTTCCCAAGCTATCTGTGAAGAAGGACCAGCCTTTAAAAAATTGCAATCTGTGGCAGACTAGGGTGTTTGTAAAATATCATAAAAATGAATTACTAGAGAAGCGAAGTGAAAACCAGACTTACAAAATACAAGACTAGGGACACCTGGATGATTCAGTCAGTTAAGTGTCTGACTCTTGATTCCGGCTCAGGTCGTGAGCCCCATGTCAGGCCCAACACTGTCAACACAGAGCGTTCTTGGGATTCTCTCTCTCCCCCCTCTGTCTGCCCCTCCCCCTCTCTCAAAATAAATAAATAAACTAAAAACAAAAACCCCACAAAATACAAGCCCAGATATATCACTATTATAGTCAATAGATGCATAATTATCCCCTCAAAGTGTTATACGTGTATTTAAACACTCAATCTGTACTTTTCTCATCTCCCAATGAATAAGTACATTGACTGTATGACAAATAATATATATATATTGGTCTCTGCCCCAGTTTCTGGCACAGAGCTCCTAAAACACTTGTAATTTCCCTAATAAGAGCACTAGGAGCATCTTTTGTTCTAATATTTGGCCTTTGATCTTCGTTCCTGACACAGGGCTCCTAAAACTCTTGTAATTTCCTGGGAGATAGGAATGTCTTTTGTTTTAATGAGGTGACTCTGGGTGGGCACCTGGACACCTCCTGGGTGGGGCCTGGTTACCAAAAGTCCAAGCCTTGATTACAAGTTTGGAGTTTTCATCCCCTCCCTCGCCATCCTCCGGAGAGGGAAGAGGAGCTGGAAAGTGGAGTTCATGATCAATCATACCTACAGGACGAAGCCTCCATAAAAATTCCCAACGTATGGGGTTTGGGGAGGGAACACATCCACCTGCTGGGAGAGTAACATATTCCAGCTCCACCAGGATAGAAGCTTCTGCACCCAGGACCCTCCCAGACCTTGCACTGGGACATTTTCTTCACCTGGATGTTCATCTGTATCTTTTATTATATTCTTTAAAAAAGGATAAACTGGCAAACATAGGTGTTTCCCTGAGTTCTGCAAGCCAATCTAGCAAATTAACCAAACCCAGGGTGGGGGTTGTAGGAGCACAGGTTACAACCTGGACAGGAAGTGGAGGGCAGGCCACTGCCCTTATCTTGTGGGACTGAGCCCTTATCCTGTGGGATCTGATGCTAACTCTGAGCGTCGGAGGCGAGTTAAATTGTAGGACATGTACCCAGTATCACAGAGCATTCCTTGGTGGGGGAAAATGCACACACTTGTGGTGTCACAAGTATTGTGAGTGTGGTAGTCATGTCAGAGTGAAGGAGACACACGGAAGAAAAGCTGAGTTTTTGCAGCTTAGGCTGGCGCAAGACCACAGGGCACACACTGAGTAGTATGACTGTAAGTGCTGTGTAACCACGTTCATTAAGGAAGTGAATCCATGGAATAGGGAACGTTTTATAACACACTTTCTCCTGTGCTTTTCAACTATTGTTGCTCTCAGTGTCCATTCTTTAATATAGGATAGTTCGTTATTATTTTTTCTTTTTCTTTTTAATTTTTTTTAATGTTTATTTATTTTTGAGAGAGAGAGAGAGAGAGAGAGAGAACAAGCAGGGGAGGGGCAGAGAGAGAGGGAGACACAGAATTAGAAGCAGGCTCCAGGCTCTGAGCTGTCAGCACAGAGCCTGATGCGGGGCTCAAACCCACGAGCCGTGAGATCATGCCCTGAGCCCAAGTCGGATGCTTAACTGACTGAGCCACCCAGGTGTCCCTAGGATAATTCATTACTGATAAACTGTGATGAAATTTGCCCACGTTGACTTGATGATTTCTGAATCTTGATGCATTTAAACAAGAAAATCCAGGTATGATTTTCTTTTCTTTTACACACATATATATTTTTAAGTAATCTCCATACCTAATGTGGGGCTCAAACTCATGACCCTGAGATAAAGAGTCACATGCTCTACTGACTGAACCAGCCAAGGGCCCCATGATTTTCTTTTTGAAAGGATAAAGGTGGAATGGAAAAATTGCTACATGCCAGAACTTCAGAGATATTCCCTATTGAAGAAAAGATGAAAACTCTCTTCTAGGCTTAGTGTTCTGCCTTAACTCATTTAATTTCAAGAAATACCTTTTAAATTTAAGAAGTATACATCACACCATTTACATGGTTAGTCAGGAATTACACTGAAAGTTCATTAAATCACATCTAGGGAATTTAAGTGTACTCAAGTAAGTAAATTAAGTGCTGAGTTAATTAAGTTGTTAATTAGTTAATTAACTGTTAAAGTTTTAAGTGATGCCATTAACAAACTGATACAAATTTCAGTTTTACTTTCCTATATTTAGAAGGCCTTCATGGAACTGTAAAAGCTTGAGGGCCTAATTCTTTCCACAGAGTTTTGAACCAAATACTAACATATTTATAATAAGATTTTTATTACTTAGGGTTGAAGGCATTTTAAAACAATTTGTCTAATTGCCTTTTTTTTTCTTTTGCGAGTCAGAAGATACTCTCTTCATTTGCTTTTTCTTCTACAAAATAGAATAAGTGAAATAAAGACGAAAATACAGTGCATACAGTGTGATCTATACCACCACATTTTTTTTTTCTTAAGTAAGCTCTCTGGCCAACATGGGGCTTGAACTCACGACCCAAGATTAAGGGTCCCATCCTCTGCCAACTGAGCCAGCCCTGTGCCCCACCACATTTCTGTCTGGTACAATTTTTAGGTGTGAAGTTTTCAGAAAAGGTAGACTCCAAATATATGTTGTAAAACAAACCACCTCAGAACGTGGTGGCTCAACATAATAACAATCGTTTGTATGATTGTTGCGAATTGGGCAGAGCTGCATGGGGACAGCTCATCCATCCTGCTGGCGACTGAATGGCCCATTTCCAAGATGGCTCATTCACATGGCTGCCAAGCTGGAGTCTTGTTCCTCTCTTCATGGGTCTCTCCCCACAGGGTTGTTTGGGCTTAATCACATCATGGTGACGGGCTTTCAGGAGCGGGTTCTAAGAGGTTTCCACAGAAGCAGAAATTTTCTTACGAACTAGCCTCAGAAATCTCAGAACGTCACGTCTGTGGTATTATGTTGGTCAGGCAGGTCACCCAAGCAACTCCGATTCAAGGAGAAAGGGATAACTCCATCTTTCACTGGGAAAAGTACCGAAGATAGAAAGGAGTAATTCAGTTCAGTCACTTAAGGAGGACGTGTAAACTCCCATGGTAGTTTCCAGATATTGAAAGAAGTGGAGGTGTAAAGTTTTTCAGGGGTGTCTGCCTGGCTCAGTTGGTAGAGCGTATGACTCTTGATCTTGGGGTTGTAAGTTTAAGCCCCACGTTGGGCGCGGAGCCTACTTAAAAAAAAGAACTTTAGGGGAGGTGGGTGGCAGGATGGTGAAATAGGTGATGGGAGTAAGGAGTGCACTTGTGATGAGCACCAGGTAATGGATGGAAGTGTTGAATCACTATATTGTCCAGCCGAAACTAATATTACACTGTATGTCAACCAACTGGAATTTAAATACATACTTGAAAAATTCTGTTTTCATCTCTAAAAAAGACAAGATAAAGTTTTTCCTCAGTCAGGGCTACCCTACAATGAGCTGAAAATTATGAGCAGTACCATGAGCGGATGATGTCGTAGAGGAAACAGTAGTTCTGGACAGAAAATCTGGGTTTTAGTTAAGGTTCTGTCGTTCCATCTGAGAGATTCTGGGAGAGTTATTTAATCTTTCTAAGACTGTTTCCTGATGTTTATTTATTTTTATCATTTATTTATTTTTTTTAATTTACATCCAAGTTAGCATATGGTGCAACGGTGATTTCAGGAGTAGATTCCTTAGTGCCCCTTCCCCGTTTAGCCCATCCCCCCCCTCCCACAACCCCTCCCGTAACCCTCAGTTTGTTCTCCATATTTAAGAGTCTCTTATGTTTTGCCCCCCTCCCTGTTGTTATATTATTTTTGCTTCCCTTCCCTTCCCTTCTGTTCATCTGCTTTGTCTCTTAAAGTCCTCATATGAGTGAAGTCTTTCTCTGACTGACTAATTTCACTTAGCAGAATACCCTCCAGTTCCATCCACGTAGTTTTAAATGGCAAGATTTCACTCTTTTTGATTGCCGAGTAATACTCCATTGTATATATATACCATATCTTCTTTATCCATTCATCCGTCGATGGATATTTGGGCTCTTTCCATACTTTGGCTATTGTTGATAGTGCTGTATAAACATGGGGGTGCGTGTGTCCCTTCAAAACAGCACCCCTGTGTCCCGTGGATAAATACCCAGTAGTGCAATGGTTGGGTCGTAGGGTGGTTCTATTTTTAGTTTTTTGAGGAACCTCCATACTGTTTTCCAGGGTGGCTGCACCAGTTTGCATTCCCACCAGCAGTGCAATAGAGATCCTCTTTCTCTGCATTCTCGCCAAAATCTGTTGTTACCTGAGTTGTTAATGTTAGCCATTCTGAGAGGTGTGAGGTGGTATCTCATTGTGGTTTTGATTTGTATTTCCCTGATGATGAGTGATGTTGAGCACTTTAAACAATTTTTTTAATGTTTATTTTTTTTTAAATTTTTTTTTTTAAGTTTATTTATTTTTGGGACAGAGAGAGACAGAGCATGAATGGGGGAGGGTCAGAGAGAGAAGGAGACACAGAATCTGAAACAGGCTCCAGGCTCCAAGCTGTCAGCACAGAGCCTGACGCGGGGCTCGAACTCACGGACCGCGATATCATGACCTGAGCCGAAGTCGGACACTCAACTGACTGAGCCACTCAGGCACCCCGATGTTGAGCATTTCACTATCCTTTATTTGATATGTCATTTGCAAGTATCTTCTCCCATTCCATCAGTTGCCTTTTAGTTTTGCTGATCGTTTCACTGTGCAGAAGCTTTTTATTTTGATGAGGTCCCAATAGTTCATGTTTGCTTTTGTTTTCCTTGCCTCCAGAGACGTGTTGAGTAAGAAGTTGTGTGGCCAAAATTTAAGAGGTTTTTGCCTGCTTTCTCCTCGACCATTTTGATGGCTTCCTGTCTTACATTTAGGTCTTTCATCCATTTTGAGTTTATTTTTGTGTCTGGTGTAAGAAAGTGGTCCAGGGTCATTCTTCTGCATGTCGCTGTCCAGTTTTCCCAGCATCACTTGCTGAAGAGACTGTCTTTGTTCCATTGCATATTCTTTCCTGCTTTGTCAAAGATTAGTTGGCCATACGTTTGTGGGTCTATTTCTGGGTTCTCTATTCTGTTCCATTGATCTGAGTGTCTGTTCTTGTGCCAGTACCATACTGTCTTGATGATTACAGCTTTGTAGTATAGCTTGAAGTCTGGGATTGTGATGCCTCCTGCTTTGGTTTTCTTTTTCAAGATTGCTTTTGCTATTTGGGGTGTTTTCTGGTTCCATACAGATTTTAGGATTGTTTGTCCCAGCTCTGTGAAGAATGCTCGTGTTATTTTGATAGGGATTGCTATTTTATTTTTTTAAAGTTTATTTATTTTTGAGAGAGAGAGCACAAGTGGCAGAGGGGCAGAGAGAGAGAGACAGACAGACAGACAGACAGACATAGAATCTGAAGCAGGCTCCAGGCTCCGAGGGGTCAGAACAGAGCCTGACACGGGACTTGAACTCATGACCTGAGCCAATGTGGGACTCTTAACCAACTGAGCCACCCAGGCACCCCTGTATTCTGATGTTTAAAAGGGGGACAAAAATATTTTGCATTAGTTGTGTACATCCCAGGGCAGGTGAGAAATTCAAACAGGCTGCTGTATAGAAAGAATGTATTTTAGATGGAAAACCAGACTATGTATGTTTTCCATTGCTGGGCATTCTTAATGCCAGAATGTACCCATTGTATTGTCTTCCTCATACACCTCTGTTGTTAGTTAGTTTATACTGCATTTTTATTTATTTGTGTATCAGTAACCCAGAATTCTCAAGCTACTATGTTCCCTGGGAATTAAGACTGCATGACCTCAGACATCTGCTTATCCATTGGGAAAGTAGAATTCCTATAACCAGGAATGTAGAAGAAAGGGCATTTGCCCACCAGTCAGGGTTTGAACTCTGGGGTGTGGAGTTGGGGAGATATAGGCATCCCACTTAATATAGAAGTGGTACCTGTGAAGGAGTAGTTCTAGACTGGGACTCATGTGAATTTCTGCATCCATGAAGCTATAAACCTGGGAGCCTGAGCCATGGTGCAAAAGGGTGTCAGTGGTTGCTAAGTGGTTGGGATTGGTGGTGGGTGACCCTGGCCGTGGCTCAACTGGGGAAACCAAAATTATCTCAACTGGCCCTACTGAGGTCTTGTTATCAGTGACAGTGCCAGGCAGCTGGGCATCTGAGAAAAGCGAGCATTAGGAATGAGGAAAGTAGAGGAAGGAATTAATTAAACCGAGTCTACAGGATTATGGTTGGAGATGCCTGGTGAATTGCTCTTTGATGCCGGAAAAGAGAGACTGAGACAATCCAGTGTTTTCCTCATGAAGGCAAAACGAAACGGAGTGCCTGGGCCAGATACAGGGAAGAAACGGGCCATGTTGGGGCTTGTTCAAGCATTAACATAGCAGAATTGAGGAAGCCGTTGACTTTCCTCTAAAATTTCTCCAGGCCTTTCTTTTACACCTTGATCGGTGTCGTACATCTCATGTCCCTTGCTAGGTGTGACCTCCTTTAGGGCAGGTCTGTCCCCTAACAAAGTCAGGACTTACAGAATGTTTGGTGAATTCTGTCTCCAAATGAATCCAAGATACGCTGTAGCAAAGAGTAAGTATTGGCTTCCTGGAAGATTGGAAAAGAGAAAGTGGGGGCAGAGTGCTCTGGATAATCAGCCGGCTACTTTTTGCTGCCTGCCTAGAGCATCCAGTGCTCTCAGATGCAACTGATTGGCAAAAATTGGTGAGGTGGGCTTGACTTCGAAAAGCTTCGAAAAGCTCACAAGCACAGAATTAAGCAGCACAATATGAACTTTGTAGAAGTGGAATTCTGCTCATGGCGGCAGCATCCATGTGACCTGGAGATGGCACCGGGAACTAATGACCTGCATGGTGTTCGGGTAGAAATGGATGTAAAGAGTGACTGAAACAAATACTCGAGACGATTCTTAAACATACTTGCAGCAACATTTCTAAAGCAGGAGATCAATAGATGAAAACAGTAGACAGTCATTTCCCTCTTCTCTGGACAGGAAATAAATTATCAAGTAATCAGGTTTTTATTTTTATGTATTTTTATCTTGAGAGAGAGAAAGGGAGGGTGCAAGTGAGTGAGGGTCAGAGAGGGAGAGACCGAATCCCACAAGGGGCAGAGAGAGAGAGAGAGAGAGAGAGAGAGAGAGAGAGAGAGAGAGAGAGAGACGTGTGAAGGCAGGGCTCACCCGAAGCAGGGCTCATGTTTTACCAGAAGTGGGGCTTGTGCTCACTGGATGTGGGCTACGAGCTTACTTAAATAATCAGGTTTTTAGAATGTCCCGTGAGGACGATATTTTACGGGAAACACTGCCGATTGTTCAATATCTATTCTTTCTTTCTTTCTTTCTTCCTATTCTATTCTTTCTTCCTCAGTGATATAACTCACAGTTGCTGGATCTGGCCATGTGCCTAGCTGTAAAATGATATTTTGTTCAGAAATAGGTAAGGGCACAAATAATAAGTCTGCAGAGGCCACTAGGTGGGGCTTTCCAAGAACATTTTCCTGAAGGGGCAGAGTTGGTAAGAAAGCACAGCCTTTGTGCAATTCCTTCATTTTTTTCTACATCGTGCCTAGAATGCTAGGTGGAGTTGCACCAGCCTCCTGGGGGCCAGGAGGCAAACCAGAGGATGGAAATCACAATTACGTTACTGAAGCAAAAAGAAAGAGCCTGTGCCCCAGATGACCGTGGAGCTGCCATTTCAACCCTAGACTGTCCACTGTTATTTTTGGTTTCTGTTAATAGAGGCCAAGAGGAGTTCTTTCTTCAGGGTGTTGAATGCCATAAAAGTATTTAAACAGTATGGAGATAATGAACTTATTTTATGTACATTTTTAACCTTTTAAAAAATGTTTAGTTATCTATTTTGACAGAGAGCATGCAAGCGGGGCAGGGGCAGGGAGAGAGGGAGGGAGAGTCCCAGGAAGGCTCCACGCTCAGCACAGAGCCTGATGTGGGCTTTGAATCTCATGACCATGAGATCATGACCTGAGCTGAAAGCCAGAATCCCAAGCGTGTTCTACACCCAGCAAGGAGCCCAAGCTGGGGCTCAAGCTCACAACCATGACATCGTGATGTGAGCTGAAATCAAGAGTCAGACACTTAACCAACTGAGCCATCCAGGTGCCACTGTCCCCCTTCATTTTATAACTCAAAGTTACCTGAGGACGTTTGATGCCTTCTGGCCGTAATTGTGGACATCGTACGTTGGCAATTCTGGTCCGTAGAGAGTCCTGTTTAACTGAACGCCACTAGGGAGGTCCCAGGGTGGCATAACAGAGACTCTTCTAACTGGTCTTCACTGGTTCAACTCATCAAGTAACTAATGCTCTCCAGTTCTCTGTAAAACGTATCAATGCATGCTCCCTATAATTGATTGGGTAGCATCCTGTCCAGTAATAAGTTGCACGTCTTCCCAAATCTCTCTGTACCGACTGCACTTGTTATAATAATATATAATTTGATGAAATATTATATGGTTTGGTAACCTTTTAAGGGGGGAAGAAAAGAGATGTTACTTGGAAAACTAAGTCAAATGTTTGGAAAGACTATAGAGATGAATTTTCCATACAATTTTAGCTTTGGGATTAGGTATGGGGAAGCCAGTTGTAACTGGGGAAAGAAAATCAATCAGAAATCTTCCAATTGCCTTGGGACAATCTTTGTTTGTTTGTTTGTTTGTTTGTTTAATATTTATTTTGAGAGAGAAAGTGAGCAGGGGGTGGGGCAGAGAGAGGGAGAGAGAGGAACTCTAGTGGGCTCTGCCCTGGCAGTTCAGAGCTCCCTTGGGATCCTTTCTCCCTCTCTCCCTCTGCCCCTCTCCAGCTTGTGTGCATGCTCTCTCTCTCTCTCAAAATAAGTAAATTAACTTAAAAAATAAAATTAAAATTAAAAAAGATAGTGCAGTATGCAAAAACAATCCATGGGGAGCCCCAAAAGAGTGGACCCCGGGACAGAAAGACAGCCCAACACCCATAATCGGTTAAAACATATATATTTAAGTGTTTTAATTGAAAATAAAGTGTTTAAGGTATATATGTATTTTAAATAAGTCTCCATTCTGTCAGATATGTTAAGTTCCTTATTCCATTAGGATGGGTAAGAGTGCATCTGCTGTGTGTACAGAATTCACACTTAGTGCAGGCATTGAGGGATGAAATAAAGGGGTGAAAATCCAATGGGATTAAGCAGTGATTAAATGTACCAGGTGGCAAATAAGAGTGCTCGCATTCCTTTTGCTATGCTACCCTGTGCTGCTGGGGGTAGACATTACTAATCAATCACAGTCTTCTATAATCAATCACCTATCTAGCCAGTCTTCAACTGGCTCCTTTTCAATGTTGGACACCAAGCAGCCACTGCCAGTTAATCAGTTGGCCTGTGACCCCGAATCGGTTTGTCAACCACGCTTGATAATGTAGAATAGTGCAGGAGGCGAAAGTCATGGATGGGCACGCCACCTGAGGCTCTGCAGGTTGGAAGTGTGCCAAGAAGATACGCCAGGGGGATCTGGGAGGACGTCCGCCATCCACGGATTACTGGGATCCATCTGGCCAACCTCCCTCTTCTAGGCAGTGTCCCCTTCCTCTTCACCTCATGAGTGCTTCTTTCAGTGCTGCCCTCTAGATGGGGAAGATGGTCTTGTCACAGAGAGGGAAAGTTCTGTTGAGATGTCCCTCAGAATCACTGTGGCTGAGTCACACCTAGGCAGGTCGGTGTGATAACTTGGCCCCTGTGGCAGAATGTCCAGATTTTACCCCAATGTCACCACCTCCTGGCTCTGACTAAAGCCAGCTGCTTGACCTCTTCAAGTTTCTGTTTTACCAATAGCGGGCTTATAACGACGAACGGCAATAGTGCACGGAAGGCATAAAGGACTGTTTCCAGCCCACTGTTTCAAACCCACTATATCAAACAGGGTTTGGAAGCATGAATCCATGAACTCTTTGAAATCCTATGCACATTATCCTCAGAGCCCATGACTTGCATCAAATCCTCAAAGGAGTCTGGGACTAAAACAAAAGCAAACCCAAACAAGAAAAATTTAGAGTCGCCTGGGTGACTCAGTTGGTTAAGTGTCCAACTCCTGACTGTGGTTCAGTTCAGGATCTCATGGTTCATGGGATTGAGCCCTGCGACAGGTTCTGTGCTGTCAGTGTGGAACCTGCTTGGGATTCTCTCTCTCCGTCTCTCTGCCTCTCTCTTTCTCTCTCAAAATTTTAATGTTTAGTTATTTTTAGGAGAAACAGAGAGACAGAGTGTGAGCTGGGGAGGGGCAGAGAGAGAAAGGGAGACACAGAATCCAAAGCAGTCAGCACAGAACCCACAGACTGCGAGATCATGACCCGGGCCGAAGTTGGACGCTTAACCGACTGAGCCACCCATGTGCCCCATCAAAATAAATAAACATTAAAAAAAAAAAAAAAAGTAAGGCTTTCTGGTTTAGAGCAGTGCTTATCAAGTTGTAATGAATCACCTAAAGATCTTGTTAAAATGCCAGTTCTAATGTAGTAGGTCCAGAGTGGAACCTGCAGCCGTGTATTCCTGGCAAGCTCCCAGTTGATGGTGATGCTGGGGACCCGTGCACCACACTTTGAGTAGTGAAGGCCGAAAGTGCCCACCCTTTCTTTCCTTCTTCTGCTGAGAGGCACTGTGACAGGATTATCAAGAGCATGAACTCTGGGGCCAGACACCTTGGGTTTGTTTTCTGCCTTGACCTTTACTAATTCTTCACCCTTGGTCGAGCTGCTGAACTTCTCTCCTCCTCAGTTTCTTCAACTGTAACACAGGGGAAATAATAGTACTTCTGCAATAGTGTTAATATGAAGATTAAATGACATAAAGAGTTTATAACAGAGCTCAAAGCATAGTTTGTGTTATTCTTACTTTATTTGCCAACTTGTGAGTACACTCTCTGTTGCTGTTGCCGCTGCCGCATTCTTAGCTGTCTCCGACGACCTGGCATTCTCTGGATTGTGTCCGGAGTAACGTCTCCCACCAATGACATAGGGGTCGTATAAAGTTGCAAAACATGAAATGTCCCTCCCTTGGGGAGATAGATATGACAGGAGACACTTGTTTAGTTCACTTCTTTTATAGCGAATTCGAGCACCGAATTCAGAACAGGTTTTTCCACTTGACTCCTAATTCACAGGCGCATGACCTCATACTGTAATGTCATAATCGTGGTAGGGTGCTTACGAAGAGTGGTAGATAGAAGCAGGGTCACTCTGCCCCGTAGGTGCTACTGCACCAGGGAGAGTGGCCCCCCCAGGTGGCCTGCAGTGGAGAAGCAGCCGAGAATCGGTTCCGTCCACCAGCTGAGTGCCCACCGTGGGCGCACGCCTCCACGAAGGCCTAGGCGCTCCAGTGCGGTCACTTCGTCCTGCTTTGACCTCTGCCACGCGCGTGCACGACTCTAGCTCACAGGTGAACAAGTGCAGCCGGGACAGGAGAGGTTGGGACGAGGAAGACGTACTCGTCCAGCGCTGCTCTCGTGCCATAATTCTCCTTCTCCTGTCAGCGTGATGTCGTTGGCACTTAATTCTCTTCTGAGAGAACATGTGGAGACCGTGATTCCTCTCTCTATCCCTGCCTTTCGGATCCAGATGATCTTTTAAGGAAATCAAAGCTTGTCGCTACATACTGAAGAGGATAGCCATTTCTTTTCTTTTTTTCTCTTTTAACGAGTGGGCCCGAGTATATTCAGATTGAACATGTTAAATGTTATGATTTGACCGGTGCCGAAATTTTTCTAACTCAACTTTATTGACATGCAGTTGACAATAAAAAACGCATTCATTTAAAATGTGTAACCGACGAGTTTGGACAAATATGTGTGGCTATTTGTCCAATGAACCAATGCTACAATCAAGGCATAGAACATTTCCATCACCCCCAAAAGGTTTGCTTCTGTCCATTTGAGGTTTCTCCTGCCCCAGGTGACCAAACCTATTTCTGTCATCATAGATGCACCTGTTCTGGAAATAGAACCTTCAAGTGAATCGAATCTTACGAATAAGGTATTTTCTGTCTGGCTTGTTTTGCTCAACATCATGTTTCTGAGTCATTAGTTTTGTTGTGTGTATCACTACTCTCAGTAGCAGGACCTCCCCCCCCTTTTTTTAAAAAAAAAAAAAACGTTTCAGTTAACTCTGCTAAAGTATCAACAATTATGCATACATTTTAAATGAATAATACGTGTACTTTGAAGTAGATTTTAATTTTTTTTTAACATAGGCCAGCTCATAGGTTAGGAAAATCACTAAGTGCTGGAGTATTTGAGCAGCTATGTCTATTCTGAGGTTGTGCGAGCTGTGTGGCCTGGTGGGTAGCCTGGGGTCACAGCACCGGCCACGACACTGACTTTGTGAATTTGAACGAGATCAGCTTCCCCGTTCGTACCGGTCTTTGCTGCCTTCTGAGGCCCATTGTGGGCCTGACACAGCGTTACTTGGGGATGGTCACTGAGCTGTGGAGCCAGCAGAGGGAGCAGGAGTCAACAAATGAATTGCAGAGCTCGGCCAGCGTCTCGAAGAGGCTGTCATCCCCGCTGTCCTGGGCACAGTGGCCACACTGCTCCAGAGCCCAGCAAACCCTATGGTGGACCAGTTTCTAAAGTGACCTGTGGTTCCATATATCATTTTTCAAACTTACTTCTCTGATTGGGTGACACTGTAGTCATTTAATATAAGAGGAGTATAAACAAAAAATCTGTGCGTGGTCTTTTAAGCAACTAAAATAGATTCACATTTAAAACTTGTTTAGATACATGTTTTAGTGCTTATTACCCTGGAGAAGAATTGTAAAAAAAAAAAAAAAAATGTTAAAGGGGCCCCTTCAGAGTTTACTTTTCAAGGTAAAAACAAACACAATTAGGCTGAGTCATCAAAAATAACAGTTTATGGAATTGTCAAAAGTGAAATGTTTTGTAGCATACTGTTATCTGAAAACAGTCCTGAGATTGTAAAAGCCACTAAATGACTTCACTCTGAGGCCAGATCTATAAAAACACAGTTAATGGACATTTCACACCATGAAATTTCCTGCATCCACCATCCCGGTACTTACGGTCACAGAATTATTTCTGTTCTCTATTCACTGTTGCTTCTCTGAACATAACTGCCATTGAATGCAGTCTTTATCATGTATTTGCTCCCCAAATTCCTCTCTTTGTAACATCAAACAAACCAAAACCAGAGAGTGGAATTAGGTCGGATGTGGCGTGCCGGGAAGCACTTTGTCAGCTTTCGTATACCATGGCCACATCTCTCCCACTATGAAATATTGTTTTGAAATAACGAACTTGGTGAAAAGTTTTGTGATTTCAAATGAACTTGGTAATGTGACGTATGCAAGTGAGAAAGTGAAATACGCTAGAGCTGGCATTTTCCAGGTGAAATGGGGAGGGTACCAAAAAAGGCATGTTTGAAAGCAGGCTCTTGTGGAGACTCTGGGAAGGAGCAGAAGGGAGGGGTGAGGCGATCGAAGGAAATAAAATGAGGGCCGGAAATGAAGGAAGGCCTGTGTGGGGGGCAGGGGTGACCCGGGTCTGCATCTTGTGTCAGAAGATCTGTTTTACTTGTCAGAAAGTATCTGATAAACCTCTCTAGGAAAGAGGAATCTGATGTTACTTTAACCAGCCTCTACACAGAGAAAGAAGGAAACATCCCAGTTATTTTATTAGGCCAGTATGATACTGATCTAACACCAGACCAAGAAACCACAGACTAACCTCACTTATAATTGTTGTTGTGAAATCCTAATAAAATACCAGCAAATGGATTCCAGCATTTCACTAGGAGAAAATACACCACGACCGAAGACATTTATTCTAAATGTTCACAGTAGTTCAATATTACGAAGTCTATAAACATATTAAATCACATTAAAATGCAGGGAATGATGTGATGTAAATAAGGCTGGGCTGCTTTTTTTTTCCAAGAGATTTTTTTTAAGTTTATTTGTTTTGAGAGAGAGAGAGAGAGAGAGAGAGCAAGCAGAGAGAGAGAGAATCTGGATGCTGGGCATAAACTGTGAGATCACTACCTGAGCCAAAACCAAGAGTCAGACGCTCAACCGACTGAGCCACCCAGGTGCCCCTAGGCTGGGCGGTTTTAAGACCAAACAATGGAGCCTGAGGGCAGATCGTGGATTGCCAGAGGATGGGCCTGGGGCATCTTTGATTACAAAGGAGTGACACAAGGAAGCTTTAGGAGTGACTCAACTCTTCTGTGTCTTGACTATGGTGGTGGATACATGCCTCATTGCACTTGTCAGTAGGACTGTACATCCAAACAAGTGAATGTTATTATAGACAAAGGCAAATATTTAAATTTCAAAACCTCAAAACAAAAAAAATCTCTCTGTTACGGAGCCCATGAAGCCAATGATCAGGTAAGAAGGCGTAGTGAGTATAATACGGTCAGGTTTCAACAGCTGTAAAATGGAATTCATACTAATACCTCCCAGGGTTGTTATGAGATTCTGCTTAGCACAACATCTGGCATGGAGTACGTTCTCCATGTTAATCACTGTTAGTAATGAACTGTAGCCATTAAGCACACAAACTCTGGAGTAAGAATGGCTGGGTTCAAATTCCGGCTCACCCACTTGTTGGTTGTGTGGCCTTAGGTAAATCATTTTGCTTCTGTGCTTCGGTGTGCTCTTACTTTTAACATTTAGATAAGTGTTACTTTTAGGGTTCACTGAGTTTACTGCAGCGGAGAACCTAGAAGTGGGGGTGGGGTAGAGAAGCTCCTGAGGCTCCTCTAAGTTCAGAAGGGAAGTGAAGCGAGTAACGCATGGTCGTGTGTGTGTGTGTGTGTGTGTGTGTGTGTGTGTGTGTGTGTGTAGGGGCGATTGGTGTTAGTCTGTGTTACATAAATGAGTTGTACAGATAAGGTGAATGGAAAAGAGGAGACAGTCTCCACCTGTGGCAGGGATTATGGCTATAGGTGCCTGGACAGAAGCACACATGTGGATTCTACAGAGATGAAGGGAGCTGAACGAGACTTTAACTTGGTCCCACGTTGGCCTGGTGTCCAAGGTAGGATGAATTTGCATTCAAGAAGCGTGAAAGCTTAAAGACAAAGTAGGTCATCAGGAAAGAGTTAAATAGAGAAACCAGAGCCTCTGTTTAATGACTTAAATCGCTATCCGGCTACTTGAATAAACAGGAAGGTTTTTCTGTGTTTGCATGACCATCCTCATCGCTGTAGGCACTCACGTTGACTCCAGGGGCCCACGTGTCCCATCCAAGTGAGAGGGGATTGGTCAGCAAACATTCCTTGCCTCAGTGGCTCTGAGTAGACACTTTTCACTGGTGAGCTGGTGATGGTCCCATGGAACTGGGAGCCCCCACTTGGAAGTGAGTCACTGGCCTCACGTCCAAGGATCACACAAGTCCCAAGGAAATGAGGAAGAGAATATTTAATGAAATGAGAAAATTGTTATCAACGTGATAAGGGGGAAAAGCAAAATACAAAACTCTGTATGTGGCTCTAATTTGCTCAAACATATGCTTAGGAAAATGACTGGAACGAAACACCAAAACGGTAGATAGTCGTCTCTGAGTGAGGATTGCAGATGACCTACACTTTTCTTTATATATGATATCTTTTCTATCTCTGAAATAAAAATGTTTTACTTTTGCAGTTAGAAAAGAGGAATGGCTACAATTGACTTAAAAGGAAAGAGGTTCCCTTTCCACGTTCACAGCCCTGCATAATGTTCCACAACAAATTGTTTGCCTACTTGTTATGTACAGGGCAATGACAATTGTTGGCTACCTTCTCCAATCTCTAGGTGAAGCTCAAAGATTCTCAATCCTATTTCCATGCCACAGAAGAGGGACTCAGACATGGGGCAAAGACAGAATGGGGTCCTTAGAAACCCACTATGAACTGTGGTGGTTGGAACTTGGGTGATAGTGGCGAAAATATCCAAAGCTCCCTCTTTCTGTGACCCGCTCCTGCTTTGGGATCACTTCCTGTCATGTCTCTTGCTTTCCTTCCTCTCAGCTACTGGAAAAAGATGGGATTAGTATTTTTGCTAGGGACGCCGTAACAGAGCACCACAGACTGGGTGGCTGAAACAACAGAAATCTCCTTTTTCACAATTCTGGAGGCTACAAGGTATCTGAGACCAAGGTGTCAGCGTGGTGGTTTCTTCTGAGGCTTGCAGGTGAAGTCTTTTCCCTCTGTATGAATAAGTCCTAACCTGCTCTTCTTTTAAGGACACTAGTCACGTTGGATTTGGCCCACCCTGATGAACTCCTTTTACTGTAATTACCTCTTTAAAGGCCCTGTCTCCACATACAGTCAGTCTGTAGGTACCAGAGATAGGACTACAACATAATGAATTTTGGAGGATACCATTCAGCCCATAAGAGGGTTGAAGTGATTTCTTTCTTAGGAGACCATATTGCTACTGAGAGAAAGTCAAGAGAGAACCAGTGTAGGGTTTAAGAGAAAGGATAGGAAAAAGAGAGAGAAAGAGAAAGAAAGAGAGAGAGAGAGAGAGAGAGAGAGAGAGAGAGTTGAGAGGCTGTTTTAACTTCTTGGCTTTTGGATAGCCCACCAGGTTGAGAAACCAGAGAGGAATGCATATGTCTTCATTTGTCCAGAGTGTCTATTCTGGGCATATCACCCTCTCGTTAAAAATTATTTATTTGTTTATAAATATAAAAGAATGTTTATTTTTGAGAGATAGAG
Source organism: Panthera pardus (assembly GCF_024362965.1). NCBI lineage: Eukaryota > Metazoa > Chordata > Mammalia > Carnivora > Felidae > Panthera > Panthera pardus. Next base: position 18,532,098 of record NW_026526766.1, on the reverse strand, counting down.
ATAGAGAGAGAGAGAGAGAGAGAGAGAGAGCAAGCATGGGAGAAGGGCAGAGAAGGACAGCAGATCCAAAGCATCCAAAGCAGGCTCTGTACTGACAGCAGTAAGCCTGATGTAGGACTTGAACTCCCAAACCACGAGATTATGACCAGAGCCTAAGTCGGACACTTAACTGACTGAGCCACCCAGGCACCCCTGAAGATTTTTTAAATGTTTTTTATTTGTTTTGAGAGAGACAGAGACAGAGACAGAGAAGCAGGGGAAGGGCAGAGAAAGGGAGAGAGAGAGAAAGGGAGAGAGAGAGAGAGAGAGAGAGAGAGAGAGAGAATCCCAAGCAGATTCTGTGCTCTCAGTGCAGAGTGGGCATATAACCCTCTTAAATCTGCGTCTGTATTGAGGCCAATTGAAGATATGAAATGTTGGTCATCTCTTTCTTGGGGGCATAACAAATATATCATTCTGTTGAACTCATCACCAAATTTTTGGATGTTTCAATAAAAGCAAAGGACATTTGAGAGCAGGGAGGTTAGAATCTTGTTCAATAAATGATGGGGGGATGGAGTGGTGAGTTGGTAAAGGGTGGTCTACCTTGGTCATATTACCCTTGATAGTTTGGTTAACATCACCATTTTCTGCTAAAAACAAGAAGAAACATTCTGAGCAGTTCATGTGAAATTGTAAGGTGTTGATATGAAAGAGCTTATCTGTCCTCTCTGCCCAAGAGATAAACATCCATAGAATGCACTCTGATCTTGGGGTGCCTGGGTGGCTCAGTCAGTTGAGCGTCCAACTTCGGTTCAGGTCATGATCTCATGGTCTGTGAGTTCGAGCCCCGTGTCGGGCTCTGTGCTGCCAGCTTAGAGCCTGGAGCCTGTTTCGGATTCTGTGTCTCCCTCTTTCTCTCTGCCCCTCCCCCGCTCATGCTCTGTCTCTGTCTCTCTCTCTCTCTCTGTTAAAAATAAATAAACGTTAAAAAAAAAATAAGAGAACGTACTCTGATCTCTTCCAGTGAGAGACAAACCCTGAAAATTTTGCAGTATGGTACCAATTTCACTGACCTATGCAAGGGACAGGTCAGGTCTATGAATTTTGCCTTTGCCCAGCCAGCAGATGGTGCTATTTTTCTAGGAACTTGAGACGGAATTTGTTTGAACTGCCATTTGGCCTTCAGGGTCTCACAGCGTGTTACTACAGATGCTCATACATAACCAGTTTCTATTCTATAAAATTCTACTCCTCTTGACTGCAGTTAAACAAATTGAAATCTTCAGGCCTAAGTTTAAGTGAAACTTTTATATTTTACACATAGAGATAATTAGAAAAAAGATCTTTGTTCCTTCTTCTAGATGTATATTTTAGGATTATATGCTCTCTCCTCCTGCTCACCCCCTACCCCATCTTGTTCCAAGATACTAGCTGGCATCATCCATCTGTTCTTATTTTCCTTCTGAAAGACTCTCCTATGGTCTTTCACTTCTTGAAGTCCTATGGACTTCACAAAATTCGATGGTTTGTTTATCGAATTTTATAGTAAAATTATAACTTTTGGAGGAATTAGTGGTTTTGAATAGTTACTTTAATCAATAATTAATAAATTTAATTTAATAGCTAATTTTAATAATATATACCTGAATATTTACCTTTTTATCTATAAAATTTTCAATAAAAAATTTCAAACATACAGAATACTTGAAAGATCAATATAATAAGCATCATATATCATACCTACCACCTAGATTCAACAACTATTAACATGACATAGATTCAATGATTATTGACATCTTACCATTTCCTTAATATATTAATATATATGTATGTATATATATGTACACACACATACATACATATATATATACACATATTTGGAAGTTGGCTGAAGACATTATGACACATGAGCCCTAAATATTAAGCATGCAACTCTTTAGAATAAAGACATTCTTCTAACTACTAACCCATAATCACATCGAAGAATATTAGCAATAATTTCAGTATTATCTAATATCAAGTCCCTAGTCAACATTTCCTGGTTACCATCCATATAACTTTTTGTTTAAGTAATCACTATCCTCAGCGTATGTATATGTGTATGTATATGTGTATATATATATGTACATATATATACATATATATGTTCATATATGTACATATATATATTCATGTGTCTGTTAGCCATCTGTGTGTATATATATATATATATATATATATATATACACACACGCTGAGGATAGTGATGTATATATATATATGTGTGTGTGTATACACACACACACACACACACACACACACACACACACACACACCACATCTTCTTTGTCCATTCATCAGTCTTTGGACACTTGGGCTCTTTCCATAGTTTGGCTACTGTAGATAATGCTGCTATAAACATCAGGGTGCATGTACCCCTTTGAATCTGTATTTTTGTATTCTTTGGGTAGTAGTGAAATTGCTGAATCATAGGGTAGTTCTATTTTTAACATTTTGAGGAACGTCCACACTGTTTTACAGAGTGGCTATACCAGTTTGCATTCCCACTAACAGTGCCAGCGGGTTCCCCTTTTTCTACATCCTCTCCGACACCTGTTGTTTCTTGTGTTGTTAATTTTAGTCATCCTGACAGGTGTGAGGTGGTATCTCATTGTGGTTTTGATTTGTATTTCCCCGATGATGAGTGATGTTGAGCATCTTTTCATGTGTCTGTTAGCCATCTGGATGTCTTCTTTGGAAAAATGCCTATTCATGTATTTCCTATGATTTTAAAATGGCTGAAAATAATGCACTGTATGGAGTAGAATATTAAAAATTCACTTTTGTCAGTAGACCTCTTTCTATTCAATTGGAATCTACATAGAAATTCATACGTAGTTCAGACAAGATTCTGACAGTTTCATTAGGCAGTTTTGACCATCATATTTTAATTTCTTACAGCTTTTTCTCGTTTTCTGATTATTGCTTTCATTCTTACCTGATGGGTGCAATGTCTTGTCATTTCTCTTGGCGTTAGTTTTATAGTTTTCTTATTCCCTGCATTGTCTCTGTTTCCTCCAAGCTATATTTCCCTATTTGATTGTTTTAATGTGTCTATTTCAGAAGGAGGACTTTCCTCATATTCCTAGGGTCTGCGGCTGTGCATTGATATTAAAGAGTGAAGCACCAAAATGCTGACTGGGATCTGTGTGCAGGTGGTGAGGCCTCTGGACTGGTATGCTTGACTACGGGATGGTCAGGACTAAGCTGGATCTGTTGAGGGGCTGCTAAATGCAGAATGCGTGGATCTACTCTTTGTGACCATTAAGTCTTCCAGAGAAAGGTCCTGGAGTCCAGGGTGTGGAAGAGGTAAGCCTGGTTGCTGGCACTCTTGGACTGGGGAAAGGACCTGAGTCTCATGGTGCAGAATTTCCCTTAATCCCCATTTTTAGTCTGAGACATCATCATCGCAACCCTCTGCCATGCCCATGTCTCGAGGTACAGAATCTCTGTTTCCATGCTCCAGAGAGTAAATCTCCTGTCTCTTTGGGAGCAGTTCAAGGTTGTTGTCTGACTGCTCAAATAGGAGGGACCTGGGACTAACTGTTCCCCACGCAGATTTTTCAACCAGTTTTTTTGTTACTTGCTTCTCCCACACTGTAGCTGAAACTGCTGATCTGTGCTCTTTTTTCAGGGGTTCTGCGGGGGTGAATCAGCATTTTCTCACTGGTTTCTCCTTCATTGGCACTTGGGTTTCAGCTTCCTTCAGCTCTGCCAAGTCAGTTTTGACTTCTCCGTCTGTTTTCCACCTCCTGAAATTTTATCGAATTATCATGTCCACTGTTGTCCCTTCTCTGCTTCTCTTTGTCCTTTGTCTTTAGCCCTTTACTGTGGAGTTTTAGAAACAAGCAGAAGTAACGCATGTATCCAGTCCTTCATATTTACCCAGCAGCCTCTTCAAGTAGGCTTAGATCTTTGCTATTTGGGAAAATATATTCTGTTTATGAAATATGTGAAGATCCCTTAAAGTCCCATCATGGATCCTACTATATGTTGTACCATAATTAGCTAATCATTACCCTAGTGTTGGACATTCAGATGGCTTCCAATTTGATATTATGGTAATGACACAATATGAGCATTTTGGTGCATGAATTATCATCCACATTATGGTGATTTTTCCGTTTAAATTGTTTAAATTTGCATTTCTTCAAGGGTAGTTTTTTCTTCCATGTATGTATGAGATCTACACTTCTTCTTTTGTGATATATCTATTATATATCATAATATTTATATTATATATTATTTATATATGTTAATTTGTTGCACTTACTGAAATATGTTTCTGGCTAAATGTTTGCCTTCTAATTTTTGTTTACTTTTGGGGCCGTAGACACCTCTAATTTTTGCATAAACATATCCGATTTTTTAATGATTTCTCCCATCGCTTTTAAACTTAAAAATATATTCTCCTGGGGTGCCTGGGTGGCTCAGGTCATGATCTCATGTCGGTGAATTCGAACCCCCCATTGGGCTCTCTGCTGTCAGCACAAAGCACGCTTAGGATCCTCTGTTCCCCTTTCTCTCTGCCCCTCGCGGCTTGCACTCTCTTGCTCTCAGAAAGAAATATTAAAAAAATGTATCTCTATATTATATGTATATTATATATATATATATATATATTCTCTTGTAGATGTTTAGTGAATATTCTGATTTGGGAGTTAAAGATGAGACAATTATTAGCATAGGGGTTAGAGCTAGAGTTCTTTTCTTTTGTATTAATGTGAAAATATGTTTATTTTAGAAAAATTTTAAAGTAGAATCCAAATGGTATATTCCTATATATGTGAATTGCATTATATATATGCAACTGCATTGAAATACATACAGGAAATTCTAGAAAGAAAAGATAACAATGATTCATAGTTGTTGTCTTTGGGCACTAAAGTTTTTGCTACATTTCAATATTGTATTTTCCATATTTCCTTAAATATATGGGCATCATTTTATACTACAAATGAAAAATTAAATCTTAATTTTCAAGACTAGTTTATTTTTAAAATTTTTAATAAAACTTTTTAAAAAAATGTTTATTTATATTTGAGAGAGAGAGAGAGTCAGTGCATGAGCCAGAGAGGGGCAGAGAGAGACAGAGACAGAATCTGAAGCAGGCTCCAGGCTCTGAGCTGTGAGCACAGAGCCCAACGTGGGGGTCGATAGGCACCCCTATTTATTTTTAAATTTTTATTTATTTACTTTAAGTAATCTCTACACCAAACGTGGGTCTCAAACTCATGGCCCTGAGATCAATGGCCACATGCTCTAACAACTGAGCCAACCAGGCACCCGCCCCCCCCCCCCCCTTTTTCTTTAAAATTTTTGTTTGTTTAAAGATGAGTTTAAGGAGCACCTGGGTGGCTCAGTCAGTTAAGTGTCTGACTCTTGGTTTGACTCAGGTCATGATCTCACGGTTTGTGGGATCGAACCCTGTGTTGGGCTCTGCTGACAATGTGGAATCTGCTTGGTATTCTCTCCCTCTCTTTCTCGCTCTCTTCCCCTCCCCCACTCACGCTTTTTCTCTCTTTCCCTCAAAATAAACACACTTTAAAGACGAGTTTAGATATAAAGTATAAACAGTTTTGAGAAGCATAATGATTATTTTCTTACTGATACGTTCTTAAAAACATTTTTTTTTAATGTTAAAAAGTATGTAGTCAAAATATACTTAATGCGTTTGGAGATAATTATATACCCATGAAACCATCACCACAACCTATGCCATTAACATATTCATCACATCCAAAAGATTTCTCCCTCTTGCCCTCTTATTTATTATTATTTTTAAGTAATTTTAAAATATTTTTTAAGGTTTATTTATTTATTTTTGAGGAGGTGGGGGAAGGGCAGAGAGAGAGAGAGAGAGAGGGTGAGAATCCCAAGCAGGCTCTGCTCTGTGAGGACAGAGCACAATGCAGGGCTGGAACCCATGAACTGTGAGATCATGACCTGAGCCAAAATCAGGAGTCAGACACTTAGCCGACTAAGCCACCAAGGTGCCCCTATTATTTTTATTATGAACTTGACGTAAGATCTAGCCTTGTCGCAAATGTTTAAGTGAACAATAGAGAATAGGAAAGTAGCTATTTAGGTGAACTAATTAAGGTACTGCAGCAGTGCACTCTGGGAAAAATACGGAGGGAGAAGATTTGGGGTGGATGAAATTGAGGTTTGTAGATGCCCACACCAAGGGAGGGAAGGGGAAAGTGGACTTAATGAGGAACTAAGCAGAGAGATGCCTGAGAGAGCTGTCATGGTTTAAATCCTCTGAAGACACTAAAGCCTAATGAAGGCGTAAGATGATGGTCCGACCATTCCTGCAGATGCTGCTAGGCACAGCTGAACACAAGCATGTTGAGATGGAGAGAAAAAGTGGTGCATTTTTTTGTGTGTGATGTAGGTGGGTTACACTGCACCAGCCTTTTGTGTAATTCACCAGGCTCATTTTAGCACTTAACAATCGCCTTCGTTTCAAGAAAAGTTCTTGCTGTAAACTTAAAGTGCCACAAATCCCCAATCCTTGGCTGTTCCTTTTCTCTCCCTTTTCAAGAAGAGTTATGAAGCAACTGAATTGTAAGGCTAATGTTTCTGAAATTGAAAGTGTAGTTCTCCCAAGCTGTGGTGTGTGTCTTCTATTAGGAAGTGTGTATAAGAGCTACAGAATTTGCCACAGTTGGTGCTGAGCTATGATATTCCAAATTGGATATTTTGACTTTGCGTCTTCCAGTTCTTAGGCCCATTCTTGGCATTTTCCTTCGTCTCCCACCTTTACCTCTAATGAGAACTTTATTGTTCTTTTTTTGAAGTTTTTATTTAGGGTTGCCTGGGTGGCTCAGTTGGTTAAGCGTCCCACATTGGCTCAGGTCATGATCTTGAGCCCTGCGTTGGGCTCTATGCTGACAGCTTGGAGCCTGGAGCCTGCTTCGGATTCTGCCTCTCTGCCCCTACCCCACTGGTGCTCTGTCTCTCTCCCTCCCTCAAAAGTAAGTAAACATTTAAAAAAAGTTTTTATTTAAATTCCACTTAGCTAACATACAGTGTAATATCAGTTTCAGGCGTACAATATAGTGATTCAGCACTTCCACACCTCGCTCGGTGCCCTGATTAGAACTTTAAACAACTGTTTGCAGTGGTGGCCCCTGGAAAAATCCTGCTGTGTTTCTAGGGGATGGCTTAGAATGGAAAGTAATGCTGGATTTATGGGGTTGGAAAACTTGTCTGGAAGACAACAGCGCAGAAAGAGGAAGGGACCACAGGATGTCAAGGTTGTGAACCATATCTTTGTTGAAGATGATATATGTCTTATTTATCAAATGTACTTAGTTACTGGGGCGCTTGGGCGGCTCAGTCAGTCGAACGTCCCACTTCAGCTCAGGTCATGATCTCACAGTTCCTGGGTTTAAGCCCTGCATCGGGTTCTCTGCAGTCTGCTCAGAGCCTGCTTTGGATCCTCTGTCCCCCTCTCTCTCTGCCCCTCCTCCACTCACACAGTCTCTCTCGCTGTCTCAAAAATAAATCAGCAAAAAAAAAAAAAAAAAAAAAAAGTTCCCAAACCTTAAAAAATGTACTTAGTTACTTTTAGTTACTTCACAGATGTTTTAATGAAAATCGTGTTCATACAAAAGATCAGAGATTATGCAGTGTCTCTAGTCTTTCGGCCTAAATTTTCATAGCATCACTGACTAGTTCTGTTGTATTTCCATCAATTTCACTTAAATCAGTGACCTATAAATACATCCTAATGGAATAACCCATCACCTTTCAGGGTCTCAATAAAGAGTATTCCCACCAAATTACCCCTGTGATGACTCTTTGGACTTTCTAAAGATGGTTTTTTAGTAACAACCTGAGCACATCAGTTTGCATGGCCTTCAAATCAATGCCAGTTAAACTGACCCACGCCTAAATCTTGGTTCTTGGTTTTCCATTCTAATGAAAATTACTGTGATGAAGGAACAGCAATTCAAATAAACAAACATTTACTGAGTCCCAACTGTGTGTAAGACCAAATGATGCCACTCTTGCTGCCCTGTTTGAGCAGCATATTCTGTGTGTGTTGATGCAGGGAACAGAGGCAAGCAGGGCAGAGGAAAGCTTGGAAAGTTTTCAAGATTAATTAGCACAAAGGTGGGGCATTTGGGATATCTGGCACCAGATAGTAATCAACAGTACTAATTATACTCTCATATTAAATCAGTTATGGTGGATGAGTTGGAGTCGATCAGCCGGTGTGGTTAAGGAAGCTGCACCTGTGATTAGCTTCTCTTTAAAATATGTTTACACGTCTCTCTCCGTAGCTCACGTATGGGTGGGTTGTATTTCATTTTTATTTTTTTGTTAAAGAAAATGATCCCCATTCTCGCCTAGTTATAGTAGAAAGTTGAGATCTAAGAGTAAGATACGCGAACATCAAAATCACCTGGAATGATGGATTCTCAGCCAAGTCACACTGTAGTCAACACTATTTCAGTTTCTGGATGTTTATGTGACTGTGCTCACACTATAAAGGACAAGCGATGGATCTTGAGCCGTGAGTTCTAATTAAGTCACTTTATTACTAGATAGGAGAAGACTCTATACTGTGTTTTGTTCATTAGTATTCCAATTGGGAAGTGAGATGGCATTTGGGGCTGAGTAGGGCTGGCTGGTGGGATTGAGAATGGGTGTTTTATTCTTTGAGTTCATGCATGCTTAAGTAATATCTTTCTGGTAGGTTCAGGTGAGTGCCATATGAAGTCTGCTACGATCTTTTTTTAATTGGAGGGTTTTTTTTTATAGATTCATCACACTGTAATTAGGTACTGAGAAGATATTTGTGCCATTTTTCAGGAAATTTACATGATAAGCATTCAAAGCATTTAGTTGCTCATCATAAGCATTCAACCCATTCAGTAGTCTCAGATAGGATATAAAAATGAAAAATGTGCATCTCTCTTTTTCTTATTAAGAATGTTTTTTAGTAAGTGGCCACATATATTCACGTATGATGCCTCTAGGAGGATATTCGGTCTTCTGTATCTTCTATAAATCAGTAGTTAGATCTCATTTGGCAATTCTAGAAGATTGATCAGATTTGGGCTAAATTATTTTTGGCAAGAATACTTTGTCATGGAATACTTCCATAGGTGTGTGTGTGTGTGTGTGTGTGTATGTGTGTGTGTATACACACACACACATATACACACACACACACACACTACATATATATATATACTGTATTATACTATATACTATATGTATAGTATAGTTTCCATTGATTCTCTCTCTCTCTCCCTCTCTCTCCCTCTCTCTCTCTGCCCCTCTCCTGCTTGTGCTCTCTCTCTCTCTCTCAAAGTAAATAAACTTTAGAGGATAATAAATTATATATTCATTGTGATTTCTCTACCAATATTGATCTGTTATTTCCTCTAACTCCCCAATCCCAATCTCTCTTGAAAACAAAACAAAACAAAACAAACAGTTCCTTTTACCTACTATATAATGTGCTGTGGGATCTAAACAGTGTCAGATTCTGGGAATATGTTCTAGAGTAGCATAAGCTAGCATAATAAGTCAAGCACTGTCATTTCATAACGATGTGATTGGGGCACGTTACTTAACATTCTGTGTCTTGATTTTGTCTCCTCTAAAGTAGAAACTTAAAAATCTTTACAGAGTTCTTGCAAGTTTGAAAAGATAGATATTTATGGGTCAGGGCATAATATTCTTTATCTATAACAAGCTTGCACAGTTGGGTGCTCTTGTGTATGTAAGAGGTGGAGAGATGGTAACAACATTGAAATTGTAAGGGCTATTAGAAGAAAGTCGCCCTGTGTGATACCACAAAAGTCGTAGGTTGTGCCCCTCCTGCTGACTTATGGCATAAATTTAGAAGAAGGCATATGCGAGCATTGCCTATTTAAAGAAATTGTGAGGTTGGCATGGGTAATTGCCAAAGTATCACCCTTGGAAACAAGTGCTTTGGATTCAGAAGAGGAGGAGATGTGTGGTGGGATCTTGGGAGGACTTTATAGAAGAGGTGAGGTTTGAACTTGAAGAACCAAATTTGGCTTCATGGAGTGATGGAGGCGGACGTTTTGGTTGGAAGGAATAATGGAGCAAAGCCATGATATCAAATGACACAATGCATGTCAGTGCTGTAGGCCTTTGGCACTGGCCACACCTATGGTTCAGCATCTGGGAAGAGCCTAACAGGATTGCAAGAGCCAAGCATGGGCCAGAGGGTGGGGTGGGGAGCAGGGAGTTTAGGCACTGGGGAATGTGATACTGTGCTTTACAATAAGGAATATAGATTTGGTTTTTCATCCATGTTTCTGGCACTGAGCTCCTAAAACCCTTGGAATTTCCTAAGTGATAAGGGCGATAAAGGTGTCCTTACATTCATAAGACGAGTTCCTTTCAATAGACGCACGAGTTTTTGTTAACGAGGTGATTTTGGAAAGCACCTAAGGATGGGGGAGGGGTGGTTGCCAGGGGAACCAACTCTATGATTAGAGGGTTGGAACTTTCAGTCCCACTCTCCAACCACTGGAGGGAGGAGAGGGACTGGAGATCGAGATCAATCACCAATGGCTCATGACTTAATCAGTCATACCTAAGTAATGAAGCCTGCATAAAAACCCAAGAGGATAGGGTTTGGAAAGCTTTGTAGGTTGGGGAACCAGAATGCTTCCACATGCCACTATGCCGGTCCCCTAACTCCATGAGGACAGAAGTTTCTTGTTCAAGACCTTGCCCTATTTATCTCTTCATCTGACTATTGATTCCTATCCTTTAATATCCTTTATATTACACAGTAATCTAGTGAATAAATGGGTTTCCTGAGTTCTGTGAGGCACTCTAGCAAACGAATTGAACCCAAGGAGGGGGTTGTGGGAACTTCTCATTTATAGCCAATGGGTCGGAAACACAGGTAACCTAGACTTACCATTGATCTCTGAAGTGGGGGGCAGTGTTGTAGGACCGAGACCTTCCTTACCCTGTGGGATCTGATGCTATCTCCTGGTAGAGAGTGTCAGAAGTGAGTTGAATTACAAGATACCCAGCTGGGGTGGGAGAACTACATGGTGGCATGGGGGGCAACCCCCCCGCACCCCCCCCCCCCCCCACACACACATAGACATACATTGGAATTGGGTGACAGGAACCTTTAGGGCACTTGGAAGAGGCTTAGCATGGGGGAAGATAAGATCCCAGGTGGTAATAGGAAAGGGGCCAGTCCTAGACAATGCTGCAGTCTGACTCTCTGACGCCCCCTGCTGCCTTCTGTTTCCGGTTAGCACCACTGGCCCTCAAGGAGCCGAATCCCTGTGAGTTATTCCAGCTCTTCTGGGAATCTAAGAAGGATCTGAAATCTACCATTCTGGGGACATTTGGATTTTAATAGGGACGCGAATCATAAGCTAAGGTCACATATCCAAATGATGGACGAGTGAAGTATTTTATGTAGTGATGGGTGTTTGGGTGGCTTTCTAGAGTTCTGCACCTTGTTCTGTAGCTACCTCTGCCAAGGCTGCCCTGCGCTACTTTGACGCACTGAAGCTCGTTCCTCCGTCACTGGACAAGGGGGCAAAAAAGCACAAGGAAGCAGAGAGGCCCTTACCCTTGGGTGAAATGAACACTTGACTTTTTACCCCTCACAGCAGTCATTATGGATGAGAGGCTCAGAGAACAGTACTGAGTAGAGCACTCATCTCAGGCTTCAGAGAACCAGCCTGGTATTAGCTTCCTTGAGTTTACCTGTAGTTATATATATATCATATGATATTTATATATATATATCATATGGCATATATATCATATGATATATATTGCATATTATATACATATTAATATATATTCTATATATTCCCTATCATATTATATACTTAAAATATAAAATATAAAATATATAAAAATATATATAATATAAAATTTAAAAAGTATTTAAAATACAAAAAATACAAAAATATATATAATTTTTTAAGTCATTTGGTCCCCTCTCTAATTCCAAATAAGTCAGCTTTAGCAAAGAGTCTACTGGGGTACCAAAAAAATAACTATTGCCTTTTCTATATCTGATTGTCCCCAAAGGATTATTGTGAGGTTGTTTATTGACCATATTCCTGAATCTTATCAGGAGGAAATAATGGAGGTCTGTGGGTCTAAGTTCTCTAAAAGGCATGTGAAACACCGTAAGACTGAGTGCATTAGACTTTAATGTAAGAATTATGTCTTTCTGATTTTTCTAGTCCAGCAACAGTCCTTGCTAGGAACCCTGAAATTATAAGGTGGGCAAGTATTCTTTTACTTTTTCTTCTTACAGATAGTTTTTATTTTTTTTAATGTTTATTTATTTTTGAGAGAGGAGAGGCAGACAGAGCATGAGTGGGGGAAAAGCAGAGAGAGAGGGAGACACAGAATCCGAAGCAGGCTCCAGGCTCTAAGCTGTCAGCACAGGGCCCGATGTGGGGTTCGAACCCATAAACTGATACCATGACCTGAAGTGAAGTCTGACGCTCAACCGACTGAGCCACTCAGGTGCCCCCCCCACCTTTTTTAAAAATGTTTTAATGTTTATTTATTTTTGAGAGAGACACATAGTTTGTTTTGATAGACTTGACAAACCACCTCAGCTACCTTTGTGTTTTGTGTTTTGATGGGAATGTGCCAAGTGTATGCATATGATAAAATCATACAGACTTATTACACTGTTCTTCTGCTTTAATTAATCTACTAGTACAGTTAAGAGAGTAACTTTGCTTAAGTAAAAGTGGTGCAGAAAAGCGTTTTGACCATTGAAATATAGATTCATTTCAGGACTTTGAAGGGTACCCACCAAACTAGACGGGGATGAAAATTCTAGTAGACATTGATTTATGGGAAGGCTGCCCCCTTCCCTAAGAGAACATCTCTGTTTCCCACTGGGGAATTTCTCCTCCGCTGTGAGTGGGGGAATAAACCCAATGGCTGGGGTGCTGTGCTAATGGAGGTCCTGCTACATGGCAGGAAACTTCAGGAGAAGCACGCCTTACTCTAACATGGCTCTTCTCCCATGGCTGCCATTGCTCTGATCCCTCTAACATGCCAGACTCATTCCAGCCTCTGAGCCTTTGCCATTGATGTTCTTGCCTGGAGCACTGTTTTCCCAGATGGTCTAGAATGTAAGTACCAGGAGAGCATAGATTGCATCTACTTGGTTCCCGCGTAACCCTAGCATCTAGCTTGTAGCCCACGCTCAAAAAATGAAAGCCGCTGAAGGAGTGAGCCTTTTCTTCCCCATCTGTAGGACAGTCAGGGGCAGGCAATTGGCATGAGTGATTGGCAATGGGGGACTTAAGCTTGATAGATCAGGCTGTTTCTTCTGGGATTTTGACTCTTGAGCAAAGGCATTGAAGCAGTGAGTGGAAAGTCATTCACCGTTGTGCCTCAAACATGCTACAAGAACATCTTGACCCTGGCCCTGGGTGTGGCTGTGTGGCTTATGGAACCTAAATATTGTCTGTAGCCTGAAGAAAAACCATTGTTTCAGAATAATCAGAGGCTAAAAAACCCAGAATTGACTTTGTAGGAATATATACTATGGATATTGACCAGTTTTTTTAGTAGTGCTTCCCTAACTCAGCAGACTTTTCCCCACATGGGTACCTAGGAAAGTATGTGGTGCCCGTAAACACGAAGCGTTTTGTTTAAATATTAAACTTTAAAGTGCCACATTAATTTTTAATGTGCAAGCTATCCTTGAAAGGCTCAGTTAGGTTGCTCTTCCCTATCAGGGAAACACTTGAGGGTCATTAGTGAAGCTCTCGGGTTACGAGGAAAGGCCTACTCCGCTGCACACCCTCCTGAGAGCGTCTCTGAAAAGCCAATATGTAAGCGGAGGCCAGGCTGGCTCTGAATCCCTTAAAGCCGCTGTTTCCAAAACTGCTTTAACCAGTCAAATCCTCAGGAAGCTGCAAGCCCAGGCACTTCTTCAGTCAACGGAACTTAGGGCTTACCTCTTGCAAAGAACTGCTGACTGGTGGAGAATCATCTAGAACATGCCAGCACAGCGGTTTTTATCGGTGGAATTAGGAGCCCTAGGGAGCATGTCTCTGCAGGGAGCCACACCCTTGAGTTTCTGCCACATTCGAATCAGGAGCTGTGTCTCGACTAAACTGGGTTTCTATGTTAAGTGTTGCCATGGGTGGGCACTCCCCATTCTTTTCCCTTATTCGGGACATGGGTTTGTAAAGAACGGGGTCAGACAAAGGCTGGGACCGTGATGCCTGACTTGGAACTTGGGTGGTAATGGTGAGGAGCAGCACCAATCACGAACTTGCTTTCCTTCCTTCATTTGTCCCTTCGTCTGTTTGTTTCCTCATTGAAGTGGTTTATTGAGCGCCCCAAAGTCAGAAAGCCCTGGCCGAGCTTCAGGACTGTCAGCTAGTGTGTTGGACACTTAGTGATACAAGGGGAGTGGTATGAGTTAAAATGGGGCAGTCAGTTCATGGTCAAGTTTGGAGGTGGTTCTGTCATTGGCTTGTGCACCTATCACAACAGACTCAGCATTTCTGTCACTTTCTGTGAGTAGATAGGCTCACGTACCATCTGAGCCTTAGAATGTGCTGAAAAACACATGTGGGGTATAGCTTTAGACCTCCTAAGGCTGTGCTTTAAGGCCGCTGCCATGTCATCTGGGGTATAAGTGTGACAAAGCGATTTGAAATTTGGAAATAGTAGAAGATGGAGTTACTTGAAAGCTGGCTGTCGGAGCTTCGAGAACCAAGGATTTCATAATGATTTGCAGCTTCAGTGCTCACTGAGTTGTGAATAATGCAGACAGGAAAGAAAATTAGGCTCTTAGGCCTAGATCTTTGTTAACTGGACAAAAGGACTGACTGTGGTTGAAAATTTACTGCTTCTTTATTACGTGCGTCTGTTAGCTTCACTGTTTGATAAGGTAGCCACTAACCGCATGGGCTCTTTAGAATTAAATACAATGAAAAATTACGTTCTTGGTCACTTTAGCCACATTTCAAGTACTCAGTAGCTTATATGTAGGCTATTGTACTGGACAGCCTGGGTACAGACCATTTCTATCATGGCAGAAAGTTCCGCTGGCCAGCACTATGGACAATAACGTGAGATTAACGGGGGCAGTACTGTGCTATGATATGCTGTCCAACGCCATGATATACCCCCTCCCCCTTCCCTCACTGGTTATTCCAAACCTTCAGCTCATTCAAGCTCTGTGCCCTAGCGCCTCATCTCTTGCAGCAGGTAGTTGTGATTCTTACTCTCTATGGAAAACAGACAACATTAGGTATTGACCTCTATCCCTTCCACCTGTTTCCCTGCATCTGCACCTACTTACCATCCTTTCTTAGGGGAGAAACACCATCCTTCCTGTTTGTTGCGAATCCCTTCACCTGTGTGCTAGAATCAACCTTCTGTGTCTTCAAGGACCAGGCTTTATCAATTAAATATCTACCCTACGTATATATGCATCTATAGTCTCATTAGTTGCAAAAAAGATAAAGGGGGTCCTGTGTACCCTTCAGCCAGTTTTCTTCACTGGTAACATCTGGCATAACTGTAATACAGTATCAAAAGCAGATAATTGACGGAGTTTATTCAGATTTCCCCACTTTTGTATGCACTCCGTGTGTGAGTATGTAGTGTGTGTAACCTGTAACACGCAAGAATGTTGATAATATAGTATGTTACGTTTAAACCTGGCTCTTTCAACTCCGCATAATTCCCATGAAATCCATCCCAGTTTCTTGTAGCAATAGTTTGTTGCTTGTGTTTGCCGAACAGTATTCCATGGTGTAGAAATGCCAGTTTGTTTCACCATTTACCCACTGAAGGAGGTCTGTCCTCCACCCGTGCCCCCAGCTTTCCAGGGTATTATAAATAAAGCTGCTATAAACATTCGTGTTCTTGAGTCAACATAAGTTCTTGTTCCTCTAGGATCAATGCCCAAGGGTTCAGTTGCTGAACTGAATGGCAAGTCCAGGTTAGATTTGTTAAGAAACTGCACACCGTTCCCCAAAACGTCATCATTCCCATGGCCATGTGTGAGCGATCCAGTTCCCTCCGCATCGTTGCCAGCTTTTGGTGTCCTCATTGTTATTTTAGCCACTCTAATAGGTGTACAGGAATGTTCTATGGCGGTTTCAATTTTCGTTTCTCTTTAATTTTTGTTGGCGTGGTTCTTGATGTTTAATATCTTTTCATGTGTTTATTTCCCATATATCCTCTTTGGTAAAATGTCTTTTCATGTCTTCAGTGAAATATTGTGCCCATTTTCTAATTGGATTTCTAATTCTAATTGTCTGTTGACTGTTACATTTTGAGAGTTCTTTATATATCCTGCAAAGACTTTGTTGGATACGTCGTTTGGAAATATTTTTCTTCCGGTGTAGCCTTTTTATACTCTTCAGAGTCTTTGGTGGAACAAAAATTTTAGTTTTGATAAAGTCTCTCGTCTATATATTCGACTTACATGTTTAACCTAACTCACTCTACTGATGTTTTTCCCCCTTAGTGCAAAAACTGCATCATGGTGCTTCTACCTTGAAAAGTGCATCCACCTTGAAACATTGTCTCTTTTCCTATTGTCGTATCAGGTGACGATGCTGTAATCTAGCAGGCACCCAAAACAGACACCTGGAAGTCATCCTTGACTCTTTCAATCCTTCAGCTTTTTCCTCTAACCACCCGGCCAAGTCTTGTCTATTCTTACTAAAAGATTTCTCAGGCCCATCCTCTTGTGTTGTGTTATCCCCACTGCCATTGTCTTAGTTCAGGCCCTTGTTATTTCTTGTCAGGATCATTGTATCGAGCTCCTAATTGTACTCTTGGCTTCCAGTCTGGCCTGACACCAAGCCAATTTCCACATTGCTGCAGAATGATCTATCTAAAGTACAAGCTACTCATGTTACTCCCCTGCTTACTTGTCCTCATCTCCAGAGTCAAGTTGAAATTCCTTAACATGATGTATATATTCTATCGTGTCTTCCTCAGCCTCATCTCTTACTGCCCCCCCCCCACCAGACATAGCTGCAACCATTCTATTCTACATACAGTTTCTCAAATGCGTTGTGATTTCTGGATTCCAGTGCTTTGCTTGGAATGTTCTCCCGTGTCTCTTTGCTTGAGGTTTCTGCCTTGCATCCCAGGTCCAACAGAAGAGCAACTTCTCCAAGGTACCATAGACGGGATGGCCTCCTCCTTGTTCATATAATGACTCAACCAAGGCAGGGACTACATCATGTATCTGCATTTATTCTTAGGGCTTATTAACAAAGTACTTGAGTATAGTTTACAAACATTATGGAAGAAATGAATGAATCTTAGTAATTAGTTCCCTCAATATTGAAAGTATCTGCTTCTCTGTCTTCCCTAGGCTGGAATCTCTTGAGCACAGGAATTGTTTCTAGTTTCTATCTCCAGCACCTGCAGAATGCCCAGCTCGTAGGACGTGCTCAATAAATATTCCTTGGATAAATGAATGAGGCAAAATGGATGTCCTTGCAACATGGTGCACTTTAAGTTAATCTTTTTTTCCCTTTGCTTATCCCCAGAGGCAGCCACTGAGACTAACAGTGAAAAAGTATAGAAAAGAGCAGAAATTATTGATGGTTTAATACACTCATATGGCTGAGTGGGCACTTCTGGTTTAGGTACACTTGTACTTGCCCTGAGCAGCCACAGGAAAGCAGAAGGCTACTTTTGTTGTTCATAATTTATCAAGTACATACTGACCTTTCTGTTATTGGACAGCCACTGAGTAACAGAATCTATTCTCATCTAGCTTGAAGTCAGGTCCTGCTTTTGAGCTACTCTTGGTACAAAAAGAGATGTTAACCTTTTGAGTAATCCTCTGTGAACTAGATGAGGTTCTTTGTGGTGTTATTAAAATGACATTGTGATCAAATTGGACGTATCCGACTAATTTTAGTTTATGAACCTTTTTGATGCATACCAAATGTGCAGTGTGTACAAGTTGGCCAACACTGGCCTTTAAGGCAACATTTAGGGAATATTTCCCTCATTTCTCCATTTCTCCTTTAAACTCTATTCCCCTTGCCCCAGAAGGGCTCCCATGCCACCTTCTTGTTCCCCAAATTCCCACTAACACACCTCGGTACCCCACCTAACCCTAGCATCTTGGATCAAATGAGATCACCATTCATTCATATACCATAGAAGTATCATCGTTTGTCCTAAAATAAATCAATAAACAAACAAATAAATAAAACTAACAAAACAAAAAACAGGGGCGCCTGGGTGGCTCAGTCGGTTGAGCGTCTGACTTCAGCTTGGGTCACGATCTTCACACTCCGTGAGTTCGAGCCCTGCGTCAGGCTCTGTGCTGACAGCTTGGAGCCTGGAGCCTGCTTCGGATTCTGTGTCTCCCTCTCTCTCTGCCCCTCCCCTGCTCATGCTCTGTCTCTCTGTCTCAAAAATAAACAAAAACATTAAAAACATTAAAAAACAAAAAAACAGAAAACCCCACTCATTTGCTGTTAGTAAAGGAATTGGCGAGCATCACAGCGGCTAAGCACAAAGGAAAGGTTTCATGGTTCTTGCCCAGCATGGGTCATAGCTGCTTTTTCTCTCATCAAGGACAACTAATCAGAAGAAGGAAGGACAGGCTGTTAGGACTAACCCTGGGTGTCTTGTGATCTTCCACCTTAATGATTAGTAGCTTCCTTCCAGTCCAGCCCCTTTGTCCCACACCTTGGACCCTTTGTCAGACACCTCGGACCTTGTCATTGCCAGAAAACTACTCCATCCAGAGTCTTGATTTTGGATATCTTGCTTTCTGACCACCACCTCCTTTTATTCCAGTTTGTTTGCTGGAGGAACCCCTGGGCATAATACTTTGACATCCTTTTGATAATCCATTGATCTCCATCACTTTTTTCTATTGAATATTCTTCTTCTCCAGGTAGATTCCATGGTTGACATCAATCATATTTTTGCAAATACCATCAACTTTCCTCCCCACTTTTTGTCATCCTCATTTAACAAATCCCCAGCCTTGGAAGAACCCTACTCTCTGTCTTATCTGGGTCTCCATTTGAGCAGTTGAACGTTGCTGGACAAAACCACACAAATGTGTGGACTGGGTTCACTGGAAATTTATGATCTTAAGCCTTAAAAGGGCTTTAATAGTATTTTGTTTTCTTCTTCCTTGTGTTATTTTCTTCTTTCTCTTTAAATGTCCCATAGCCCTGGCGCCTGGGTGGCTCAGTCGGTTGAGCGTCCGACTTCAGCTCAGGTCACGATCTCACGGTCCGTGAGTTCGAGCCCCGCGTCGGGGTCTGGGCTGATGGCCCAGAGCCTGGAGCCTGCTTCCGATTCTGTGTCTCCCTCTCTCTCTGCTCCTCCCCCGTTCATGCTCTGTCTCTTTCTGTCTCAAAAATAAATAAACGTTAAAAAAAAAATTAAAAAAAAAAAAAATAAATAAATGTCCCATAGCCCTTTCCATCACCATTCTCAGCTGATACCTCACTCTCAGACTCAAAGTTCCTTATCTTCCTGGCTCATCAAAACTGGCAAACCTCGTGCCCTCCCAGCAGAGGCCAAAACTGCATCATGGAGGCCAATCCTTCCATTTGACTCTGGATCTCATCCACATCACCTGCATTGTCTCCCATTGTCTTCAGTATTCCAGGAAGAATTGTGTTAGCCGGATAAAAATGAAACAAAACAAAACAGAACTACCATAAACATTCCCTTTCAATACGGGTAATTTGGATGTAATGGGATTTTTTTGCATGATTTTTTTCCCCAGCCACTTGCCTTATTTCAGAAAATTAGTCTGCCCCTTAAATTATAATGCCTTATTTTCTGTCTTAGCATATCTTTTCTTCTCTGCCTGACTTGTAAGCATTTCCGTGATCTGGGCCTGCCTGATTGAGCCCCATTTTCAACCATGCAGCACACCAGCTCCTCTGGGTAGGCAGGTCTTCTCACTGTCTTGCGATTTACATTCATTGATGTCTTCCCTTCCTCCAAACACTCTCCACTTCCTATTCACCTGTTAGGTGTCAGAGAGGAGCTCCATCCAAGATCTGTCAGATCTCCAAAGGCATCCTTTTAATAAAATTACTGAAAATAAAATCTACTTTATTTCACATTATTAGGAACAAACATTATAAAAATGTCACAAAATGTCCTGCCTTTTACAATTTAATGAAAATATTTTAGCTCTATATTGTAGATATTTTCAAATAGAAAGAAGGTAATGATTAATATGGTGAACACCAACGTTACCACCACCCCCCTTCAAAAGTTAACATTTTCCATCTTTTTTTAAAAAATTTTTTTTTATTAATGTTTATCTATTTTTGAGACAGAGAGAGACAGAGCATGAACGGGGGAGGGGCAGAGAGAGAGGGAGACACAGAATCGGAAGCAGGCTCCAGGCTCTGAGCCATCAGCCCAGAGCCCGACGCGGGGCTCGAACTCATGGACCGCGAGATCGTGACCTGAGCTGAAGTCGGACACTTAACCGACTGAGCCACCCAGGCGCCCCAACATTTTCCATCTTAATTGACCTTCCTTTCTTTTTTTTTTTTAAAGGATTTTAGACCAAGTCTCAGACAGATGTCATGGTTTTTAATCTTATTTATTTATTTATTTATTTATTTTTATTTAATTTTTAAAATAAATTTCCTTTTATTTATTTATTGTTTTAAGTGTTTATCCGTTTATTTTGAGAGAGAGAGAGAGTGTGAGCAGGGGAGTGGCAGAGTGAGAGAGAATCCCAAGCAGGCTCTGCACTACCAGCTCAAACCCACAGACTGTGAGATCATGACCTGAGCTGAAACCACGGGTCCGACACTCAACCGACTCAGCCACCCGGGTGCCTCAAGACCTCATGTTTTTTAGTCACGTATGCTTAATATGCATCTCTACCCAATAAGGACTTAATAAAAAGCCTAATCACTATGCTGCTATCATATCTTACAAAATTAATAATTCCCTAATATCATCTAATACACGTTTTCTCAACCTTGGCTATTGAATTTTGGGTTAAATAATTCTCAGTTTTGAGGTTCTGTTCTGTTGGATGTTTAGGGCTATTTCTGGTATCTACCACTAGATGTTTTTGGCCCTCCCCTATTGTGGCAACCACAGTGTCTCCAGACTGGAGAGGAAAAGTCATCCCTGGTTGATGAACCACTGACCTAATTCCAGTTGAAGTTTCCATAGTTTCTTAATGGTGCACTTTGTAAGTTGGTTTATTGGAGTCAGGATCCAAAGAACAGTAACCATTCTCTTTGTCACTTATTCTCTAAGAGAGAGAAGGCAGATGGGAGATAGGTCCAGGAGAAGAAGGCTGCAAGAGCCGAGAGTAGCAATGGGAATGTTAAGATCTTGAAGATAGAAGAGAAACTATCTATCCCTGGTGTAATTGTGAGGGTGATTAGTCAAGGAACAACATTCTGGTGGTGAAGTGGGTTGACATCTACCAAGACAACTTGTGCCAAGTGCTCAGCAGTAGAGGACTTGTCCAATGGCTGTGGTCATGACTGTGGGTGTTTGGGCAGGAGAATCAGGCCTGTGCTCTGGAAGATTGGCAACACCTGGCAGGAACGGGGGCCCTTACTCCAGACAACAAACTGTTCTTAGATCCTAACTTGTAGTATGTCCCGCTTCTCTCTCGTAGTCACCAGAAGCAGACTGAGGAAATCAGGAAATATTCACATTTTTTTTAATATGAAATTTATTGTCAAATTGGTTTCCATACAACACCCAGTGCTTATCCCAACAGGTGCCCTCCTCAATGCCCATCACCCACCCTCCCCACCCTCCCACCCCCCATCAACCCTCAGTTTATTCTCAGTATTTAAGAGTCCCTTATGGTTTGCCTTCTTCCCTCTCTGTAACTTTTCCCCCCCTTTCCCTCCCCCCTGGTTTTCTGTTAAGTTTCTCAGGATGCACATATGAGTAAAAACATATGGTATCTGTCTTTCTCTGACTGACTTATTTCACTCAGCATAATACCCTCCAGTTTCATCCACGTTTTTGCAAATGGCAGGATTTCATTCTTTCTCATTGCCAAGTAGTATTCCATTGTATATATAAACCACATCTTCTTTATCCACTCATCAGTTGATGAACATTTAGGGTCTTTCCGTAATTTGGCTATTGTTGAAAGTGCTGCTATAAGCATTGGGGTACAAGTGCCCCTATGCATCAGCACTCCTGTATCCCTTGGGTAAATTCCTAGTAGTACTATTGTTGGGTCATAGGGTAGATCTATTTTTCATTTTTTGAGGAACCTCCACACTGTTTTTCAGAGTGGCTGCACCAGTTTGCATTCCCAACAACAGTGCAAGAGGGTTCCCGTTTCTCCACATCCTTGCCAGCATCTATAGTCTCCTGACTTGTTCATTTTAGCCACTCTGACTGGTGTGAGGTGGTATCTCAGTGTGGCTTTGATTTGTATTTACCTGATGAGGAGCGATGTTGAGCATCTTTTCATGTGCCTGTTGGACATCATGTGCCTGATGTCTTCTTTGGAGAAGTGTCTATTCATGTTTTCTGCCCATTTCTTCACTGGATTATTTGTTTTTCGGGTGTGGAGTTTGGTGAGTTCTTTATAGATTTTGGATACTAGCCCTTTGTCCGATATGTCATTTGCAAATATCTTTTCCCATTCCGTTGGTTACCTTTTAGTTTTGTTGATTGTTTCCTATGCAGTGCAGAAGCTTTTTATCTTCATGAGGTCCCAATAGTTCATTTTTGCTTTTAATTTCCTTGCCTTTGGAGATGTGTCAAGTAAGAAATTGCTGCGGCTGAGGTCAGAGAGGTTTTTTCCTGCTTTCTCCTCTAGGGTTTTGGTGGTTTCCTGTCTCACATTCAGGTCCTTTATCCAGGAAATATTCACATTTGGGAGAGAATCTCAAATTCAAAGCTGAGCCCAAGTGCAGGATCATCAAACATTTAAAGAAAACAAGTGATGTGGAAGATATGTGATGACTTGAAAAACAAAACTCATACCCACGGAAATAAAAATTAGAAGGAAACTTTGGAAGGTGCATTATTAAAATGCATAGAAAGAATTGGTAGTAAATCCAAATATATCAATAATCACAAAAACTGCTCTTGGATAGAATTAACAGTAACATAAAAAAATAGTTATATGCTGTTGATTAAGTTCATGCCTAATACAAAATAACATGTGTAGGTTGAAAATAAAGGGAAATAAACTAGACAATTTCAAGTACACTCTTATGTGGATCCTGAGAAACTTAACAGAAGACCATGGGGGAGGGGAAGGGAAAAAAAAGAGAGGGAGGGAGGCAAACCATAAGAGACTTTTAAAAACTGAAAATAAACTGAGGGTTGATGGGGGGTGGGAGGGAGGGGAAAGTGGGTGATGGGCATTGAGGAGGGCACCTGTTGGGATGAGCACTGGGTGTTGTATGGAAACCAATTTGACAATACATTTCATATTAAAAAAAATAGACAAGTTCAAGTAAAAAAAAATCAAATGTAATATTAATAGCAGTTAAAATAGAATCCAAGGGCCAAAAACAACAACAAAACAAATATTTAATATTGATAACACACACAACTAACACTTGACACTCTTGAAAACTTTGTCACTAAAAGCAATGATTCAGACTGTAGAGAGCATAAACTGATAAAAGAATACTAGGATGAATAAATTCCAACCATGTGGGAGACTTTGGAAATTGACCAATTGAGTAAACAAATAATTAAGATTGGAGGGTTTTTAGAGGCATCTGGGTGGCTTAGTCAGTTAAGTGTCCGACTTTGGCTCAGGTCATGATCTCATAGTTCATGAGTTCGAGCCCTGCATTGGGCTCTTTGCTGACAGTTTGGGCCTAGAGGCTGCTTCAGATTCCATGTCTCCCTCTCTCCCTGGCCTTCCCCCAGTCAAGAACTGTCTCTCTCTCAAAAATAAGTAAACATTAAAAAAAATTATTATCCCTTCAAAACAGCACACCTGTATCCCTTGGATAAACACCTAGTAGTGCAATTGCTGGGTCGTAGGGTGGTTCTATTCTTAGTTTTTTGAGGAGCCTCCATACTGTTTTCCAGGGTGGCTGCACCAGTTTGCATTCCCACCAGCAGTGCAATAGAGATTCTCTTTCTCTGCATCCTGGCCAACATCTGTTGTTACCTGAGTTGTTAATGTTAGCCATTCCGACAGGTGTCAGGTGGTATCTCATTGTGGTTTTGATCTGTATTTCCCTGATGGAGTGATGTTGAGCATTTTTTCCATGTGTCTGTCAGTCATCTGGATGTCTACTTTGGAGAAGTGTCTATTCATGTCTTTTGCCCATTTCTTCACTTGGATTATTTGTTTTTTGGGTGTTGAGTTTGATAAGTTCTTTATAGATTTTGGATACTAACCCTTTATCTGATATGTTGTTTGCAAATATCTTCTCCCATTCCGTTGGTGGCCTTTTAGTTTTGCTGATTGTTTGCTTCACTGTACAGAAGCTTTTTATTTTGATGAGGTCCCGATAGTTCATTTTTGCTTTTGTTTCCCTTGCCTCTGGAGATGTGTTGAGTAAGAACTTGCTGTGGCCAAGGTCAAAGAGGTTTTTGCCTGCTTTCTCCTCGAGGATTTTGATGGCTTCCTGTCTTACATTTAGGTCTTTCATCCATTTTGAGTTTATTTTTGTGTCTGATGTAAGAAAGTGGTCCAGGGTCATTCTTCTGCATGTCGCTGTCCAGTTTTCCCAGCATCACTTGCTGAAGAGACTGTCTTTATTCCATTGCATATTCTTTCCTGCTTTGTCAAAGATTAGTTGGCCATACGTCTGTGGGTCCATTTCTGGGTTCTCTATTCTGTTCCATTGATCTGAGGGTCTGTTCTTGTGCCAGTACCATACTGTCTTGATGATTACAGCTTTGTAGTATAGCTTGAAGTCTGGGATTGTGATGCCTCCTGCTTTGGTTTTCTTTTTCAAGATTGCTTTTGCTATTTGGGGTGTTTTCTGGTTCCATACAGATTTTAGGATTGTTCTAGCTCTGTGAAGAATGCTGGTGTTATTTTCATAGGGATTACAGGCATGACTTTTATGGAGAGCATTTTCTTTCTTTTTAAAAACAATTTTTTTAACGTTTATTCATTTTTGAGAGACAGAGAGAGACAGAGCATGAGCAGGGGAGGACAGAGAGAGAGGGAGACAGAATCTGAAGCAGGCTCCAGGCTCTGAGTTGTCAGCACAGAGCCTGATGCAGGGCTCAAACCCACAAACCGGGAGATCATGACCTGAGTTTTAGGCGCTTAACTGACTGAGTCACCCAGATGCCCTGGAGAACATTTTCTTAGTATCTCTTTTAGAAATAGACATATGCCTTAACTCGAAAATTCCACTTTGAGATATTCATCCTAAAAAAAATGCTTGCCTCTGTGCACTAAGAGCTCTTGGGGAATTGTGTGCAATAATGGAAAAGTAGATTATAATCTGAGTATCCTTATAAATAAAGTATTACAAACCTCTGTTGACTACAATGCAGCAGTTAAAATAAATGAGGTTAAAAATGAGAAACATCACACGAAGTGAAGTGTGAATTAGCATTTCAAGGACTAATTTTAACATTGAAAAGAGAATTGTAGAATAACACAGAGCGTGATTTCTCTGATCCCAAAACGGTCTCACCTTGTACATGTGCTTTGGGTCCTACAGCTATCTCAAGCCTATCGGTGTGCCAGGGAGGAAACTGAAGCACAGAAAGGAAAATACTGCAGGGAGGGAGCTTGGAAGACCATCTGAGGAAACAGCTATTCAGTCAGAAAAAGCGACCAAAGGCCGTAGAGTAGAAGCATGCTGTGCTGATTTGAGGAAAAGTGAAGAGATCAGTGTGGCTGGATGAGGTAGAGTGAAGTGGATTAGTAAGATATGAGATCAAAGAAGTATCCAGATCATCTAGAGGATTGGCTTTGATTTTTAAAGAAGTGGGAGCCACTGGAGGGTGTTGAGTACAAAGGTGACGTGATTTGGCTCCTGTTTTGAAATAATTTGCTACTGGGACGCTTGGGTGGCTCAGTCGGTTAAGTGTCTGACTTTGGCTCAGGTCATGATCTCATGGTTCGTGGGTTCGAGCCCTGTGTCGGACTCTGTGCTGACAGCTCAGAGCCTGCAACCTGTTTCGGATTCTGTCTCCGGCTCTCTCTGCCCCTCCCCAACCTGTGCTCTTTCTCTAAAATAAATAAACATTATAAATAAATAAATAAATAAGTAAGTAAGTAAGTAAATTGCTATCATGTTGAAAACTGATGGGAAAGGGACAGAGGTAGAAGTGGGAGGACCAGTTAGGAGGCTACTGCTGAGAGATGATGGTGGTTTGGACCGGCAGCAGTAGAAATTTCAAGAAGTGGTCAGTTTCTGGATATATTTTGAACTTGGAGTCAGCTGAAATTCACGGCCAGTTGGAGAGGGGAGTAAGAGAGAGAGGAGACTTAAGATTTTTGTCCTGAGCAGCGGGAAGGATAGCATCACCATTATCTGAAGTGGGGAAGGCCAGGATTTGGGGTTTTTTTGAGATGTCCGGTCTCAGATTTCTTTTCGACATCCAAGTGGCTATGTGGAACAGATGAGTGGGCACGACTGTAGAGTTGAAGACAGAGGTCCAGGGTAGAGAGGTCAATTTGAGAAACAAAGGACATAGAGGTTCCTGAAAGCTGTGAGGCTGCATGAAGTCACCAAGAGAGTGGATGTTGATGGAGAAGAGAACAGGTGCAAGCTGAGTCCTGTGGTGCTCTGACAGTGGGAAGAAGAGGACCCAGCAACGGAGACTGAGAAGCCACCAGGGAGGTGGGACAGAAGCCAGGAACTCAAGTGAAGAACACATGACGAGGAGGAGAGATTGTTCAGCCTGGTCAAATACTGCTTATTGGCCAAAGAAGATGCTGACTGAGAATTAATGTTAGGTTCAGCAATGCCGTGGCCATTGTTGACCTTGACGAGAGCAGTTTGGTGGCGACCGGGAGGAAGTCTCAGAGGAAAGAGAATGGAAGGAGAGGAATTACAGGCAATGAATAGAGATAGTATTTCCGAGGCATCATGTTTCTGTGATGGGAAACAGAAATATGGGGCAGTTTCTGGGGTGGGAGAGTAGAAAAGTTTTGTATGGTTTTCATGGATGTTGTTATGTTAGTTGTTGTTTTTTAAGTTGGCAAGATAATAGCACGTCCGTGTGCCAAAGACAGTAATCCAACAGTGGAAAGCTGATGAGGGAAGAAGGAACAAAGAACTCCTCCAGCCTTGAGAAGGTGAGGGCAGGGGGCGTGGCTTTCACTGGGAGCCTGGACAGTCCATGTATTAACAGGAAGGCAGAATATATGTGCGCGATGCTGGGAGATGTATGAATCTGTGAGGATAGGAGGATGTGCGTGTTCTCTGCTGATGGCTTCAGTTTTCTCAAGGGAGCCGGAAGCAATGTCTTCAGCTGTGAGTGAAGATAAAGAGGAGGCATTGGGGGTTTGAGGCTAAAGGAAAATACGTGAATTGGAGTGAGGGAACGGACCTGGGAACTATAATCAGACTTTCTTGCGATAGAGTCGGACAATAAACATTAGAGAGTGTATTAGAGAGTGAACCAAAACAGGTTGTCTTTGTTTCCCTAGAGAAACAAAACCTACGGATTCCCTGAGTCCCTTTCTTTTGTTTTTAGGAAAACAGCAACCAAGAAATAAACTGTCGTTCTAGGTTGGAAGACATGACCATTTGGTTAAGAGGATCCCGCATACTTCACGTTTTCTGTCCGAGTGCTTAAGAAGCACAAAGTGTTTTATATAACATGACTCTTCAGACAGAATGTCCAGGGTTCCAAGAAGAAAGTTTATGATGTGTTGACCATTCCCAAACCACGCTGCAGTAATCGCAAAGACACTGTTGTAAATGGGTAATGACAGAATGGCTCACCCTTTGAACTAAAGCTGCAGGAAGGAGTCATTGGCACGGCAAGATGAGATTAAGTGCTGTTGTTACACACTCTGTTCCTGCCTGAAGTAGCCTGATGGACTGAATTACTTTAAGTAATGAAATAAGGTGAGACATTTCCAGAGCTCTCCAGATACAGCCAGTCCCTCAAGGTCCTTGGTACCTGAAT
The DNA here is from genome assembly GCF_024362965.1 of Panthera pardus. Lineage (NCBI taxonomy): Eukaryota > Metazoa > Chordata > Mammalia > Carnivora > Felidae > Panthera > Panthera pardus. The sequence goes on along the minus strand of NW_026526766.1, from coordinate 18,504,000 downwards.
GTCCTGCTGCCTGATCTCTGGGACCCGATTTTTTCCACAACCTTATTAGCATGTCCTTGATAATGGACAATAACTAAGACCGTCAATGTGTTTGGGCTTGTTTCAGATCGGGGTAACATTGTTGGGAGAAGATAAAACTCGAAGTATTTTGAGATTAGGTAGCAGTTTTCCATAGACTAAAGTTTCAGAGAAACAGTGGTTTCAAAAAAAGCTCAATTCCCTTTGATCTCACACCTCACATCCTTTTAAATGAATAGACAGGCAAGATTTGTTGTATGTGTGGTCAACGTGTACATTTTCTCGAATATTGTAACCTTTCTTGTTAACTGACCGCTGATTTTTTTTTTTCCTGCCACGTAACTTGTTGACATGATCTCATTTCCTTCTCTTAAGGAGTTCTATTAGTTTGGGTCGCCTGAGAAGCAGATGCTATGATGCTATTATACGTGCAAGGATTTATTAGGGAAAATGTCTATAAGAGAAAATAGGGAAGGAGCTGGAGGAGCTGGGAAGAGGGAGGGAAGGAAAAATCTTAGACCGAGGTGCCGTTCTAAGAAAGTTTTGGTAAGGCTGAGGGGGAGTCTAGTGGCCTATCAGAGGAGTCTTCCCTCTCCCAGAAATGGACTTTCCTTAATATTCCTACCATGTTCAGTGATTAGTAGGGAGTAGCCTGTGGGAAGAGTGGCTTCAGCTCCAACAGAGTGATAGATTTTAGGATACAGTCGAGGGGGATTTTCTTAGTTACTCTGCTTGGGCTGCTTTACCAATCTACGACAGATTGAGGGGCTTAAAGAGCAGGAATTCATTTTTCACCGTCCTAAAGGCTGGCAAGTCCAAGGTCAAGGTGTTGGCAAGGTAGGTTACATTCTGAGCACCTCTTCTCTTGACTTGCAGACTACTGTCATCAGATGGTGTGCTCCCCTTTGTGAGGAGAAAGCATAAGCTTTTTGATTTCTCTTCTTTTTTTAATTTTATTTTTGAAAGAGAGAGAGAAAGGAGAGAGAGAGAGAGAGAGAGAGAGAGAGAGAGAGAGAGAGGGAATGAGAATGAGAATGAGTGGGGAAGGGGCAGAGAGAGGGGACAAAGAATACCAAGCAGGCTCCTGGATGTCAGCCCAGAGCCCAATATGGGGCTCAAACTCACGAACCGCGAAATCATGACCTGAGCCAAAGTCAAGAGTCAGACGCTTAACCAACTGAGCCACCCAGATGCCCCTCTGGTTTCTCTTCTTACAAGGACACTAATCTTATCAGATCCAAGCCCCAGCCCCCTCCTTATAAGCTCATTTAACCGTAATTACTTCCTTACAGGCCCATCTCCAAATACAGCCACACTGGGTTTAGATTTTCAACATATGAATTTGTTGGGGGGGGGGGAAACATAAACATTCAGTCTATAGTAACTACCTATAGCTGGAGACTTGAGATTTAAAAACATGCTTTATTGCAGTATATAATACAGAAAATTGCACAAATTTTATTTTTATAGTTTTTTTTACGTCAAGAGACCTAACACAGTGTAATTTGTATTTAGTAGAATGCACACATTTTATGTGTACAGTTCAAGGTTTTTGATGAGTGTAGGTCTAGTCAAGATATATATATATATCTGTATATAAGTGTAGATATGTGACATCAAGATATAGATTATGTCCAACACTCCAGAAAGTTCTTGTGTTGACCATGGTGCTCCAATATAGGCTCTGGACACCAACACTTAGGTGAGCTTCCCTGGCTGCAGGTAAGTATTATAGGGAAAAGTAGAGGAGGAGGGTGACAGGGAATTCTGGTGGTGCAATGAAGGGGATAGAGTAGCTGTTTTATTTTATTTTATTTTATTTTATTTTATTTTATTTTATTTTATTTTATTTTATTTTATATTTATTTATTTATTTTGAGAGAGACAGAGACAGTGTGAGTGGGGGAAGGGGGTGGGGGGAGAGAATCCCAAGCAGGCTCTGTGCTGTCAGCACAGAGCCCAACACAAGGCTTGAACCCACAAAACTGCAAGATCATGATCTGAGCCAAAACTAAGAGTTGGATGCTTAATGAACTGAGCCACCCAGGTACCCCTATTCATTTATTTATTTTTAAGAAAGAGAGAAAGCACATTTTTTTATTTATTTTTAAGAAAGAGAGAAAGGGGAGAGGCAGAGAGAGAAGGAGAGAGAATCTCAAGCAGCCTCCATGCCGTCAGCAAGGAGTCCAACATGGGACTCAATCTCATGAACTGTGAGATCATGACTTGAGCCAAAATCAAGAGTTGGATGCTTAGGGTGCCTGAGTGGTTAAGTTGGTTAAGTATCTGACGTCAGCTCAGGTCATGATCTTGCAGTTCGTGAGTTGGAGCCCCAGGTAGAGCTCTGTGCTGAAAGCTTGGAGCCTGGAGCCTGCTTTGGATTCTATGTCTCCTTCTCTCTCTGTCCCTCCCCTGCTTGTGCTCTCTGTCTGTCTGTCTCTCTCTCTCTCAGAAATAAACATTAAAAAGTTAAAAAAAAAAAGAGTTGGATGCTTAACTGACTGAGCCACCCAGGCACCCCTAGAGTAACAGTTTTAAAGAGGACACTCAGGAGATACTTCTCTGGTAAAGTGGTCTCACTGCCTGAACGGGGTCTTGTAACAATTACAGTTACATAGAGCAGTGTTGTATTTTCAGCCATAATGCATTTGGGAACCTGCATCTGTGGGATATCTCACTCTTTTGACACTAGTAGGTATGTGGGATTCCCAAGCAACTTATATTAAACAGCCTTGTCCTTTTATATTGTAATAGGATAACGAAAACATTTTCTAAAGAACAGATAGCAGTTCTTACAGGAAATTTTGCTGTCTCTTCTGTATTAATATTTAATGAATGGAAAAATGCATTTGTAGGCTCTATTGAGATTCTCAGAAACAGATTCGTTTATTCATTCAATATTTTGCCTAATATATTTCTTCACTAAACATTCATTGAGTACCTACTATGTTCCGTGTTTTGAGCTGAGCACTGAGAGAGATGCAGATGAACAGGAAACTCATGAATCTCACAGTTAAGTGTGGAGGAGGCAGAACTGCAAATGGATTGTTTCCATTGTGTCTGGAATAACTCAAAAATGGTGGTGGGCAAGAGGAGACAAGTAGGAAAGCCAGCAGAGGGCCACAGGGATAATAAAATGGCTGTTAATGGCAATCAAACATGAGAAGAGCTTTCGTGATGCCATGTACAAAGTCTTATTGGGGCTCAATGGAGGACAAAAGAATTCTCTAATGGAGCTGGGCAAGGTTCCACACACAGCACACATTTTCCCTTCTTATTAAGTCTTTAAAAATGCTTTAAAAACATTAAAAAATTTCTTTTTTAATTTTAGAGACAGAGGGAGAGAGTGCATGAGCAGGGGAGAGGGGCAGAGCTAGAGAAAGAATCTTAGGCAGGCTCCACATTCAGTGCAGAGACTGATGTGGGGCTCAATCCCACAACCCTGGGATCATGACCCGAGCTGAAATCAAACCTTTAGGCACCCTAAAAATGTTTTAAATAAAAGTTGAAAAAATGAAATAGCACGAAGAGTTTTATAACCCCAAATAGTAATTTTTTGCACCAGTGACACCTGCCACCCCAGTTTCATTCCCTAGAGGCAAACATTTTAGCTATTTTGGTTTGTATTGGTCTATGTACTTCTTAAGGTTATGCTTATAATGATATTTCTTGATTTATTGACATTTTGACATTATTGATTTCCTGTTATGGATGGGGATTTTACCCTCTTAAATGTCACTCACTTTCCACTCTCCATCCTTCCAAAGAATTTCTTGATGAAATCAATATTCAGTACTTACATTACTATGATCATGTAAATATTGTTCACTGCAAAACCAAGAATTTCTAAACGATTGTTTCCCTCCTTTTTTGTAACATTTTATGTTTCCTAGAATTAATTTATGGATTTAAAAATTTGCATATTGTATGCAATTATTAATTATCCTTAATATTAATATCCTTAATATTAATATCTCTCAAAAGATTTTTCCCCCACATGCTTAAATATATTAAGTGTCTATATGTTTTCCTTTCTTCCTCCCAGAGCTTTCCATCCTTTTGCTTCTCTAAATTAGATGGGTTGCTCTGTTGTTCTCCTAGTTATCATCCTGGGCATATCCTTTAGTTGTCATCCTGGGAGTTTATATCACTAAGGGTCCCTGGTTTCCTGCATTTTTTGGTCTTCCTTGTTTTTGGTTCATTCATTTGTTTTGCTGGAGCATATCTTCCATAATGTCTTTAGAAAGTGTTATGGATTGACTTGTGTTCCCCCAAAAGATATGTTGAAGTTGTAATTTCTGTACCTTTAAATGTGATCTGATTTGAAAATAGGGCATCTAGGTGGCTCAGTCGGTTGAGTGTTGAACTTCAGCTCAGGCCATGATCTCATGGTTGGAGACTTTGAGCCCTGCATCAGGCTCCATGTGCTCAGTGTGGATCCTCTGTTCCCTTCTCTTTGCCCCTACCCCACGTGCGCTCTCTCTCTCAAAAATAAACGTAAAGACAAAAACAAACAAAAAAAAAGAAAATAGGGTCTTTTCAGATATAGCCAACTTACAATCAGGTCATTAGTGTGGACCCTAATCCAATATGATTAGTGTCCCTCTTCTTATAAGAAGAGAAGAGGCACAAACAGACACAGAAGAAGAATGTCACATACAATGGAGGCAAAGATTGGAGTGGTGCTACCACAAGTCAAGAGCACCAAGGATTGTTAGCAAACACCATCAGCTAGGAGTGAAGCATTGAATATATTCTTTCCCTAGCCCCCAAGAAGGAACTAATCTTGCTAACACCTTAATTTTTGGGCTTCTAGACTCTAGAACCATGAGAGAATACATTGTTGTTATTTTAAGTTACTAGTTTGTGGTGATTTGTTATGGCAGCTCTAGAAAGAGTATATTGGAGGTTAAGCTGAATCTTGGCAGATCTGAAAATGTCTTTAATGCTCTCACTCTTGATTCTTTGATGTTGGCTCTTAGTTTTACCAGAAAGTATTAATGGAATATAATCAGGTCTTAATGCTACTTGACTGATAGTAATCACAAGATGCATTCCAAATGTAAAGATTTTTATATGTGAGAAAAACCTGGGTCTTATAATAATTGAAGTAGGATATATTGGCTGGGTATAGAATTTTAGGTGGAAACTATTTTGGAGTTACAATTTTGAAGGCACATCTCCATTACATTCTAGTATTGCTGTTAAGAAGGCTGATGGTCATGTGATTTGTTTTTCCTATTAGAAATTTGTATAATAGTTTTGCCCTTATAGTTTAGAGACCTGTGTATTTCAGTTCTGAGTAACCTTTTATTATTAAACACGCATGCGCGTGCGCACACACACACACACACACACACACACACACTTATTTCCATGCTGTCTCTTTGGTATTATTATTAGATAGGTATTTATCTTCTTGGATTAATCTACTAAAATTATTCTCATCATCTCTGATTCTTCAACCTTTCATTGCTTTATTATATATTTGGAAAGATTTCCTTGACTTTATTTTTTAACGATTTCAGAAATTTAAATTTTGATTATTATAATTTTAATTTCCAAAAGCTCTTCCATAATCCCAGATTTTTCTTTTATTCTGAAAAAAATCCCAAGTGTTGCCCTTGGGAAGAAAAAAAAAGTTCAAATAGTTGTCCCCAAAGAGCAGAGGTAAATTTTTCTTCCTATAGGATTACAAGCATTGCCTTGCCTTTCTTTGTGTTTCTTTAGTGGATTTGCATTGCTTATCATTTCATTGCCTTAAACTATTTACATTAAAAAAGAGGGGGTCTTGATGTCCCTAACTTTGAGTAGATGAGTCTATAAACAATGTGAAGAGGCCTCCTGTCTTCTCTCTCTGCATTATAGTGATTCTGATTCCAGAACAAAACAAAATAAAATATATTTTTTATATTTTACCTATCCTTGCTACCAACTATACTTTTTAAAATGTATTGAGCTAAGACCACATTTATTTGACAAGAGCGCTTGGAGGAGACAAGCATGCTATGAGAGAATTAAAATTTAATAGGAGTGAGTTAGGTGTGGTAGGAGTGCTCCCTGGGCAGAGGTCTCATATTATAAGTTCAGGATCTATCAATTGCCACCTTTTTGACTGTGAAGTCACATATTAAGTTACCTCACAGCCTCAGCTTCCTACTTTGTAAAATGGGTAATGAGATCTGTCTTGTCTAACTCACAAGATGATTGTATCAAATGAGATACATGTCCAGGCAATTATGGGAGTTAATTAATAGCTGGTAGAGGATTGGACTTGGAGTCACAAGATCTGAGGTCAAGATCTTGTTTGTCTCTTCCAGGCTGTATGACCTTGGACAATGTTATGTTCCTTGTCTCTGAACCTCAGGAGCAGAGGGTTAATAAACTCCTTGTATCATTGCACGCTCCCATTAGTGATTTGGGCATTAAATCACTATTTTATTTTTTTATTTTTCCTGTTTATCCATTTTCCCCATTCCTGTTCTTCTGGCTACTCCCCTTTATTCATAGGTGACCATTCTAATATGTTTGAGGTGGATCCTTTTATTATGTTTGTTTTTGTACTACGTGTATTTTTCTTCTGTATGCAGTATTCAAATTTATGAAAATGGTGTTATGCCATGGTTCTTATTCTGCATCTTGCTTTTTTTTTTAAACCCCAAACTATGTTTTAGAAAACTTTCCATGTTGCTATACATTTATGTAGCTTATTGCTTCTAATCGTTGCATAGAATTTTACAACAGTGCTTTATGCATTCTTCCTAGTGATGGATATTTAGATTGTTACCGACTCCCTCTTCTATACATGACCTTGTGATTAACAGCTTTGTACATGTCCCCTCAAGAACTTGTGTGAGAATTTATCTGAGAATATGTGCTTAGACCTAGCAATATGTACACTTATCTTCACAGCAGATTGCCAGATGTATCTCCAGAATGATTACACCAATATACATTCCCAGCATCAGTTCAAAAGAGCTCCTGTATCCTACATCCTTGTTAACGTTCATATTTAGCTTTGTAATTTTCAACAATCCGGTGGGGATAGGATTGTGTCTCATTTTTTAAAAATTTGCCTTTGTGTAATCACAAATGAGTTTGAACATCTCTTCTGATGTTTCCCAGCCTTTCTGTGTTTCATTTTGTGTGATTTACCTATTATATTTTTGTTCATTTTTTTTTCTGTTGAGTTTCCTGTTTTTCGTTGACTTACAGGAATTCCTCCTTTTCTGTGTTGAAAATATCTCCTTTCAATTCATTAGTGGCTTTTTAACTTTGTCCGTGGTGGACAAACTGAAGTCCTTAATTTTGAATTAGTCAAATTTATCATTTCAATTGTGGTGATGTTTGCATAACTCCATGAAAACATTATAATTCATTGAATTAGACACCTTATTTTTTTTTTTTTTTTAATTTTTTTTCAACGTTTTTTATTTATTTTTGGGACAGAGAGAGACAGAGCATGAACGGGGGAGGGGCAGAGAGAGAGGGAGACACAGAATCGGAAACAGGCTCCAGGCTCCGAGCCACCAGCCCAGAGCCTGACGCGGGGCTCGAACTCACGGACCGCGAGATCGTGACCTGGCTGAAGTCGGACGCTCAACCGACTGCGCCACCCAGGCGCCCCTAGACACCTTATTTTTTTAATGTTTATTTATTTTGAGAGAGAGAGAGTGTACATATGAGTAGGGGAGCGACAGAGAGAGGGGGAGAGAGAGAATCCCAAGTAGGCTCTGGACTGTAAGCACAGTCTGCTGTGGGGCTTGACCCCATGACTATGAGATAATGACTTGAGCCGAAATCAAGAGTTGGACACTTAACCCACTTAGCCACCCACGCGCCCTGAATTAGATACTTTAAATGAGTGAATTGTATGGTATGTGAATCATATCTCATTAAAACTGTTATTTGGGGGGCACCTGGGTGGCTCAGTCGGTTAAGCGTCTGACTTCAGCTCAGGTCACGATCTCACTGTCCGTGAGTTCAAGCCCCGCATTGGGCTCTGTGCTGACGGCTCAGAGCCTGGAGTCTGTTTCAGATTCTGTGTCTCCCTCTCTCTCTGACCCTCCCCCGTTCAGGCTCTGTCTCTCTCTGTCTCAAAAATAAATAAATGTTAAAAAAAAATTAAAAAAACCCCTGTTATTTGGAAAAAAAGATATTGCTAGATTGTCTCCCCAAAACAAAAAGCTCTACTAACAGTCCTGGTCAACCCTAATAGATAATAAAAAAAAATGGATCTATGAACTTGAAAAGAAGGAATAAAATTGTTATAATTTACATACATTATCCTCTACAAATAAAACTAATGAAATAAATAATGTACTATTAGAGTTTCTGGATATAAGATTAACTTATAAAAACTTTACAACAATGATCAATCAGAAAATATAATTAAAAAAATTCATAGTATCAATGAAATTCATAAAATATCTAGGAAACAACAAAAATTCACAATACCTCTGTGAAGTAAAAAGTAAACTTTACTCTGGGAATGCAAGCTGGTGCAACCACTCTGGAAAACAGTATGGAGGTTCCTCAAAAAAGTAAAAATAGAACTACCCTACGACCCAGCAATTGCACTACTAGGCATTTATCCACGGGATACAGGTGTGCTGTTTCGAAGGGACACATGCACCCCCATGTGTATAGCAGCGCTATCGACAATAGCCAAAGTATGGAAAGAGCCCAAATGTCCATCCATGGATTAATAGATAAAGAAGATGTGGTGTATATGTACAATGGAATATTACTCAGCAATCAAAAAGAATGAAATCTTGCCATTTGCAACTATGTGGATGGAGCTGGAGGGTATTATGCTAAGTGAAAGTAGCCAGAGAAACACAAAAATCATGACTTCACTCATATGAGGACTTTAAGAGACAAAACAGATGAACATAAGGAAAGGGAAACAAAAATAATATAAAAACAGGGAGGGGGAGGGGCACCTGGGTGGCTCAGTCGGTTGAGCCTCTGACTTCCGCTCAGGTCATGATCTCACGGTCGGTGAGTTCGAGCCCCGCATCCTGCTCTGTGCTGGCGGCTCAGAGCCTGGAGCCTGCTTTGGATTCTATGTCTCCCTCTGTCTCTGACCCTCCCCCGTTCATGCTCTCTCTCTGTCTCAAAAATAAATAAACATTAAAAAAAATTTTTTTTAATTAAAAAAAACGGAGGTGACAAAACAAAAGAGACTCATAAATATGGAGAACAAACTGAGGGTTACTGGAGGGGTTGTGGGAAGGGGTATGGGCTAAATGGGTAAGGGGCACTAAGGAATCTACTCCTGAAATCATTGTTGCACTATATGCTAATTTGGATGTAAATTTTAAAAAATAAAAAATAAAAAATAAAATTAAAAAAAGAAATAAAAAAAAAATCTAGAAGAAAAAAAGGTGAACTTTATTCAAAGTCACAGAACAAATGTGAATAAATGGACAGATTTTCATGCTCTTGGTTGGGATGACTTAATAGTATAAAGTTGCCATTTCACCCCAAGTTAATATATAAATATAACAAACTTTCAACTAAATGTTCAGGTGGATATTTTAAAATGAAATATTTTTTTCTAAAATGTATATTGTTATGTCATAGCCAATCTCTCTTTTAAAAATTTATTTTTAAATGTTTGTTTATTTTTGAGAGAGACAGAGACAGAATGCGAGTGGGTTAGGGGCAGAGAAAGAGGGAGACACAGAATCCGAAGCAGGCTCCAGGGTCCAAGCTGTCAGCACAGAGCCCGACACGGGGCTCAAACTCAAGATCTGTGAGATCATGACCTGAGCCCAAGTCAGACGCTCAACTGACTGAGCCACCCAGGCGACCCTATCTCATAGCCAATCTTAAAAGTTAATCATTAAAGTTTCGCTATTGAGTATTTATCACACATGTTTGGTGTATAACTGCTACCCACTTAAGGAGGCTCCTTGTCTGCTAAAACATTTTGAAATAATAAATTTATGCTTATGCTTTCCAAAGTATGTTTTTCTATCACAATCAAAGTAATTATATCACTTTCTCCTGTAATCCATTATTGTGGTAAAGTGTATTGATAAATTTGCTCACGTTGAACCCTTCTTGAATTCCTGGGATATACTCTAATAGTTGAACATGGTTTTTAAAACATATGGATGGATTTTCTTAGCTAATATTTTACTTGCATAGTTGCATTTTTGTTTACAAGTGAATTTTTTCTTGTGTCGTCTTTAGTTTTAAAATTAATGTTATTATAGCCTCATGAATTGAGCGAGGTAGCAAGTTTTATGGAGCGACTAGTTAAGAAACTAGTTAACTTTAAATTTCAGTAAGACATGCAAAACAGGTGGCAGTCAGTATTTTTCATTTCTGTCACTTTCAAAACCATGGCTCTTTAACAAATGCGATTGAAAGAGTCCTGTTTATTTGAAGTAATCAAATCATAGTGTAGCCGTGAAGAAAAGACCTCAAAAATTAGACTGACTTTTAAAGTAATTGACTAAAGGCAGCCTACTTATTTTGTGTTCCATTTTTTAAGTCTCGTTAGCAACAGAATTATGCAAATTAAGGAACAGTGTTATTGAAGAACTCCCTGGCTTAAAAGAATTGTTGAATGTGTTAAAGAAAGAAGTGACAACGTTTTTACTCCTTGAAGTGTCAAGGCTGTTCTTAAAAAGGACAACATTAATTATAAATAGGTAACGAAATTCTTAACTTGAGATGGATGATCATTACAGCTCTTGCCATGAATATCTTTTGAAGACGTTGCTTCTTTTACCTGGATGCTACTAAATACCCCTCTGGCATTTGGGGAACAAGTGGAATCAAAGTATAGTGTTGAAGAAGGGATTAAAAATTCGTGAAAATGCAGAGCACTTGGGTGGCTCAGTAGGTGAAGCATCTGACTTCGGCTCAAGTCATGATCTCACGGTTTGTGAATTGGAGCCCCCCATGTTGGGCTCTGTGCTGACAGCTCAGAGCCTGGGGCCTGCTTTTGATTCTGTGGGGCCCTCTCTCTCTGCCCCTCCCCTGTTTGTGCTCTGTCTCTCAAAAATAACTCAATTTTAAAAAGCGTTTTCTAAAAATCGGTGGAAATGCTTTTTTCTGTCAGCGCGCAACATCTGAAACAGTTGTTGGTCAAGAGATTCAACTTAATTTTATTTACTTTATTATTTTTGAATGTTTATTCATTTTTGAGAGCGAGAGAGAAAGAGCGTGAGTGTGGGAGGGACAGAGAGCGAGGGAGACCCAGAATCCAAAGCAGGAACTGCTGAGGAGAGCCAAATTGGCAGGGCAATAGAATTAAAGAAAGATGTACGTGAGCTGATGTTTATATACTGGGGATGGGTGGTTTGGGCTATAATACAGTGGACTTAAACTAGATTGGTTCAAACTTTATGGCCTTATAATTCAATTCCAGGAAGAGAGGCATTCAAGCAAAAACTGAGAGAACTATTTCCTAAAAATAGCGTGAGATTTGGAGGTTGAGAAAAATCACAGCTTTGGTGTCCAACATAATAGAACACAGCACGAATAAGGATCACATGTACTTTTACTAAATGGGAAGTTTGCTGAGGCATGTTGGAATGTTATGAGATATTGAGGAAGACTTTGAAATGACAAAAGGGAGAGAAGGAGAGAATTAATTATTCTCCTGAATAGTGAATCCCATCCAGATTGTCTCTTCCTTTCATGGTCTTTTTAAAAGTTAAAGAAAAAAAATATTGAGATATAACTGAGGTATAATATTATATATTGTTATATATTATATAATATTAATACGTATTATATAGTAATTTTTGGTATACCATGTAATTATTTAATATATGTATATATTGCAAAATGATCACTACAGTAAGTCTATTTAGCATCTATCAGCATAGATTCTTTTTTCTTGTGATGAGAACTTTTAAGATTTACTCTCAGCAGCTTTCAAATATGCAACATAGCATTATTAACTATAGTCACCATACTGTATACTATATCCCCAGGACGTATTTATTTTATAACTGGAAGTTTATACCTTTTGACTCTCTTCACCCATTTTGCCCACCCCCTGCCCCTCACTCTGGCAACCACCAATCTGTCTCTGTATCTACGAGTTCCCTTTGTTTGTTTGTTTTTTTAATTTTTTTTTTTTAACGTTTATTTATTTTTGAGACAGAGAGAGACAGAGCATGAACGGGGGAGGGTCAGAGAGAGAGGGAGACACAGAATCTGAAACAGGCTCCAGGCTCTGAGCCGTCAGCACAGAGCCCGACGCGGGGCTCGAACTCACATACCGCGAGATCGTGACCTGAGCCGAAGTCGGACACTCAACCGACTGAGCCACCCAGGCGCCCCCCCCCCCTTTGTTTTTTTTTTAACATTCCACATGTGAGAACATAAGGTATTTTTTTTTTTTTTATGACTTATTTTACTTAGCAAAATGTCTTTAAGGTCTGTTCGTGTTGTTGCAACTGGTAAGATTTCCTTTCTTTTAATGTCTATTATTCCACTGTATACCGCATTTAATTTAATTTAATTTTATTTTTTTTTTCATAATTTTTTAAACATTTATTTATTCCCGAAGGAGAGACAGAGCGTGAGTGGGGGAGGGGCAGAGAGAGAGAGAGAGAGAGAGACAGACAGACAGACAGAATCTGAAGCAGGCTCTGGGGCTCGAAATCAAAAATGCAAAATCATGACCTAAGCTGAAGTCGGACGCTCAACCAACTGAGCCACCCAGGCGCCCCTGAATACCACATTTTAATTATCCGTTTATCTATAGGTTGTGCCCATGTGTTGGCTATTGTAAACAATGCTGCACTGGACACTGGGGCTCATATAGTTTTGTTTCCTTCGGGTACTACCTCAAGACAGAATAGCTGGATCGTTCTATTTGTAATGTTTTGAAAAAATCTCCATATTGTTTTCCATCGTAGTTGCAGTTACTCACCCACCAAGAGTGCATGAGGCTTCCCTCTGCTCCACATCCTCCCCAACACTTGTTACTTATTGTGTTTCTCTTTTTAATGTTTATTTGTGTATTTTGAGGGGGGAGAGGGGCAGGGAAAGAGAGGGAGACAGAGGATCCAAAGCAGGCTCTGTCCTGTCGGCACAGAGCTCATGATCTGAGCTGAAATCGACCAACTGAGCCACCCAAGTGCCCCTCTTATGTTATTTTTAAAATTTTTTTTAAGCTTTATTTATTTTTGAGAGAGAGAGACAGACAGACAGAGCGTGAGTGGGGGAGGAACAGAGAGAGGGAGACAGAATCTGAAGCAGGCTCCAGGCTCTGAGCTGTCAGCACAGAGCCTGACGCGGGGCTGGAACTCAGGAACCTCGAGATCGTGACCTGAGCCGAAGTCGGACGCTTAACAAACTGAGCCACCCAGGCGCCCTGCCCCTCTTGTGTTTTTGATAATAATCATTCTAACAGCTGTGAAGTGATATCTCCTTGTGTTCTTGAACCGCATCTTCCTGAGAATTAGTAGCACTGAGTACCTTTTCATGGACCTGTTGACCATCTGTGTGTCTTCTTTGGAAAAGTGTCTATTCAGATTCGCTGTCTATTTGTAAATGAGGTTGTTTTTTTTGAAACGGAGTTGTGTGAGTTCTTTACATATTTTGGATCTTAATCCCTGATCAGATACATTATTTGCAAGTATTTTCTCCTGTTTGGTAGTTTGCCTTTTCATTTTGTTGATGGTTTGTTGTTTTTTGTTTTTTGTTTTTTTTTTTTTTTGCTGTGAAGATTTTTAGTTTGATGTATTTCCACTTGTTTTTGTCTTGTTTTGTTTTTTTGCTCTTGTTGCCTTCGCTTTTGGTGTCGGGTCCGAAAAATATCACCAAGACTAATGTCAAGGAGCTTGCTGCCTATATTTTCTTCTAGGATTTTTATGGTTCCAGGTCTTACATTTAAGTGTTTAATCCATTTTGATTTAGTTTTCATATATGGTATAAGATAATGGTCTGGTTTCATTCTTTTGCATGTGATTGTCCAGTTTTCTCAATGCAAATTATTGAAGAGACTATTATTTCCCCATTGTGTATTCTTGGCCTCTTTGTTATAAATTAATTGGCTATATATGTGTGGCTTAATTTCTAGATTCTCTATTCTGTTCTATTGATCTATGTGTCTGTTTTAATGACAATGTCATACTGTTTTGATTACCATAGCTTTCTAATACAGTTTGACATTAGGAAGCGTGATGTCTTCAGTTTTGTTCTTCTTTCTCAAGACTGGTTTGACTATTTGGACAAGATTTCAGGAATGAGAGCAAAACAGTGCTGGAAGCAGAGCAGGACTGATCTGTCTCTGTCTAGAAAATTCACCATTTGACTTTTAAAATAAGGTACATACATTACTCTGATTTTTTTTTTTTTTATAAAATTTTTTAACGTTTATTTGTGAGAGAGAGAGAGAGAGGGGGAGTGAAGGTGAGCGGGGGAGGGGGAGGGGCAGAGAGAGAGAGACACAGAATCGGAAACAGGCTCCAAGCCATCAGCCCAGAGCCTGACGCGGGGCTCGAACTCACGGACCGCGAGATCGTGACCTGGCTGAAGTCGGACGCTTAACCGACTGCGCCACCCAGGCGCCCCATATTACTCTGATTTTAAAAAACTAAAAATTAATGTGCAGCTAGAGCCCAGAAAAAAGGGGGGGGGGGAATTCATCCCAGGGTTTCTGTAAAATCTGCAAGTAATCCTGATACAAAATCCAGTTTTAAAAACAAATTTTATGAGATTTCCATTTCTATGAGTTTAACAAGACTAGATACTTTCAAAATGGCCTCCACTACAAAATATCAAGTGATGGACAAATTAAAGTAAATATAGTTTTATTTTTTTAATTTTTTAATTAAAAACAATTTTTTTCAACATTTATATATTTTTGAGAGACAGAGAAGGACAGAGCATGAGCAGGGGAGGGGCAGGGAGAGAGAGGGAGACACAGAATCCGAAGCAGGCTTTAGGCTCTGATCTGTCAGCACAGAGCCCGACGCGGGGCTTGGACCCACAAACCATGAGATCGTGACCTGGGCTGAAGTCGGACACTCAACTGACTGAGCCACCCAGGCACCCCAAAGCAAATATACTTTTAAATTCATTGCTAAACTCAAGGAGAAGAAGGAAAGTTCTGAGTTTTAAAAAATAAAGACAAAAACAAATAAAATAGAGCTAAAACTGGGATGGGGAGTTGACACAGCGAGTTGCCCCAGGGGGAACATGGAGAGGGTGAATGCATGGCCGGCAACCCATGCCATTCGGCCATCTTACCAGGAGCAGAAGCTTCTAATTCCTTCTTGTCTCATCTCATTCAAGCTGCTGCACATACATGAAACTGCAATTAGTAGGGTTTTATTAGTAGGGTTTTATTCCTATTATCAACAAACTACTCTAAAAATGTGTTTTAGTAGGGTTTTATTCCTATTATCAACAAACTACTCTAAAAATGTGTTTCTCTTGAAGGATATCATTCTACCATAGTAGAGCTTCATGTTTCTCACATGCCTGGTGTAGAAATTCTAGCAGCTGCCTGGCTTTCCTTCTTGTGGATAAATAAGGCCATCTTAATAAATATTGTAATTAGGACCATAATGGCACGTTGTGATCGCTTTTTAATAAATAACACCAACGGAATTGTTTCTCAGATGTGACACTAATGATTATGAATGGCCAAAGTGTTAGAGTTACATCAGAAACTCTTGGCTGAAAATTTTGGTGAGCATAAACTATAACGCTAGGAATGCAGAAAACATATGCAAAACTTTCTGCAGTTGCCTCAGTATCTTAGAATAATCCTCAAGGATTCATAACAGAAAATGCAAGAAACTAGAAGCTGATACAGCTCAGCAGGTATTGTGTGAAGAAAATAAGTGTCAAATTGCGATAAAGAGAGCAGGATTGGAAGACTGTTAGAAAGTCTAGGCTCTGTTCAGTCTTTGTTTTTAGGGAGTGTAGTAAAACAGGTTAAAAATAAAAAAATTGACATTGTATGGTGTTACAATCTGAAACCCTCGAAACTTCAGGATTATAGAGTTTTGCTTTTTAATTATCCAAGTGGTCAGATAAAGACAGCTCACGCTGATGGAACAGAGCTGTGACTCACTCTTCTTCTGTGATTACATCACGTTGCCACTTTATCTTCACAACACCTTCATTTATTTGCAATGTGCCCTTCCACTCACCTTCTAAAACTGAATCCTTCCCATTCCTTTCACCTTCTTGAGACTGGCTGATTAGGAACAAATTCTGCATCGACTCAAAGCTTACTTTCACTTCCTTAAAAAGAAAATAGAAGGAAAAGGGACTGGGATCTTATTAAAAAAGATGTTCAAGGCCAGCTCTGTTGAGCAGTCTCATGACCTTCCAGTGGTGACACTGTTGGGCAGGTGCCAAGGAGAGGATGAGTCCGGGGGGCTGAGCTGCACGAACACGTGCCCCGGAGCTTCAGCATCACCGTCTTGTTTCTTGAGACGTTCCTCTGGCTAGCGGGGGCTCCGGCAGCACTGAGGAGTAAGCTCTTTGCCTCCAGTCCCTTCTCACCCTTCATGTCTGTCACCATCGCTTTGTGGATAGAGCACCTTATGCTGTGCGTGCCTCTCTAAAGCCCCTTTTCTACAGCCAGGATGCCCCTCCCCCCGGGTCTGCGCCTTCATTTCCTCAGCCCTGTGCATTTTGGCCGCGTGCCACTCATTGTCCTCCCTTCACTTTCCTGGGGAAAGATAGAGTGACATTGAACTGATGAACATGCAAAAATCTGTGAGGTAGAGACGTGGGGGAGGCAATTTTAGTTGGAGGCAACAGCAGGAATAAAGCTACGGAGGTTTACAGCTGACTTACCTCGGGAAAGGCGAGTCGTGAGATGTGGCTAAAGTAGATTACGTGGTGTAGGGAAGTGAATTTGGGGTACAAGGAGGAAAAGGTGGAGCTGGAAGGGAGGGTGGCAGCTAAACTATGAAGGGCTGAGCACTAGGTAGAAAAGACAAAAGAGAAATCCTTCCTCCTCTCCCAGGAAACATTGGACTTTGCGAGGCAGCGTGTCCATCATGACTATGTCACTGAGTCTTTAGCATGATGCAAACGTTAGGGTGAGTTGGACTAGGCATGGCCAGATTTGCGGAAAGGGTTGCCAACTACGGCCAGTGGGCTAAACCAGCCTGCTGCCTGCTTTTTTGCACAGTCCAAGAGCCTGTAAGAGTGGGGTTACCTTGTTAAATTGTTGATGGAAAGCCGGAGGT
Organism: Panthera pardus; assembly: GCF_024362965.1. Lineage (NCBI taxonomy): Eukaryota > Metazoa > Chordata > Mammalia > Carnivora > Felidae > Panthera > Panthera pardus. Next base: position 18,486,787 of record NW_026526766.1, on the reverse strand, counting down.
GTGAAACTGACACAAAACTGAAATTCCAAGGTCCACAAATAAAGTTTTACTGGGACCCAGCCATGCTCATTTGTTATGCACAGACTGCTTTTTTGCTACAAGGGTGGAATTGGGTAGTTGTGACGGAAATCATATGGCCCACAAAGCCTAACCCATTTACTAGCTGGTTTTGTTTTGAGAATTGTGCTGAACCCTGTCTTAAGCCCTTCAAGAATGAAGGAGTGGAACACCAGAGAGGAAGCCCAGACCAGTATTGAGCCATAGAAAGATGGCTCAAGTTTTATGGAACCTAGTCCAGAAAACGCTTTAACTAAATTTATTAATTCTAGGGACCATGATTTCCCTGGCATTTATTCCCCTGCAGTATACTGAGACGTTATAATATACCATTTTTAGTATGAAATATATGGATTAAATGTATATATATTTTTAATTCAAAATGATCTATGGGAAATCTAGAAGGCTGTGTTGACAGTTGTGATTGACATGCATTTTCAGAAGCGTTCACATGGTTGAATAGTAATACAAAAAAGGAGTATATTTCAGAATCAGGGATCCAAATCAATATAGGTAAATTACTGAAAGCTTTCCTAACCTTTTTAAAATTCATCTGTCTTTATGAGAGCAGTAATGCCAATCATACATTTCTCCTTTACTGTGGGTAATTTTAAAATTCTTCTCATAAGGCCAAGAGACATTACCTTATACACTGTCTTTAAATATTTTTTTAAATTTTTTTTTAACGTTTATTTGTTTTTGAGACAGAGAGAGACAGAGCATGAACAGGGGAGGGGCAGAGAGAGAGGGAGACACAGAATCCGAAACAGGCTCCAGGCTCTAGGCTCTGAGCAGTCAGCACAGAGCCCGACGCGGGGCTCAAACTCACGGACCGTGAGATCATGACCTGAGCCGAAGTCAGACGCTCAACCGACCGAGCCACCCAGGTGCCCCTAAATTTTTTTAATGTTTATTTTTGAGAGAGAGAGAGAGAGAGAGAGCGCAAGCGGGGGGTGGGCGGAGGAGGGGAAGAGACAGAGACACAGAATCTGAAGCAGGCTCCAGGCACAGAGCCGGATGCAGGACTCAAACCCACGAACCTTGAGATCATGACCTGAGTGGATGCCAGACGCTTAACCGACTGAGCCACTCAGGCACCCCTAAACTGTCTTTAAAATTTTTTAAAGCAACCTTTACTTTCTGTACTCCCCAGAGTCATAATCACATATTGATCCAAATTAAGAGGAAAATGTATAATTGAGAAGTTCTGGTGCAAGAGAGATGGGTGAAGGATGTAATACGGTGTTGGGAGGAAAAGGTTAGTTGATCGTGAGACCGTGGTAGAGTTCCTAGAGCTGTCTGCCAGTTGATGTGTAGTATTTCAGAAGATCCAGCATTCCCAGCTGAGAGCCTCTGTCTCCCTGGGGATGGTAAGAATAGAGGTTGTATCAATCAGCGTTCAGTTGCAAGAAAGGTAACTAGTCATTTTAAACAGAAAGAGACTTAATTCAGAGAATTAGCTGTTTATGAAATCAGTGGAAATGTTGATGGAGCAGAGTCTGGGATGGGCCTTCAGGAATGACTCCCAAGACACTGCAGAACTTACCAGCTTGGGGAGCAACTCCCTCCTTCATGAAGGCGGGGAACAGTATGCTCCTTCTGCATCAGGAATCTGCTGCTGCCTTCCTCTGCCACTGATTCCCTTGAAGCTGGGAGTTGAGGGCTCCCAGCTGGATGATGCTGCAGAAATACAGCTCGACAACCTTATCTTCCAGGGAAATTCAGCCAAAAGCAGCAGGAAGATGACCTCTGTCTCACTTTCATGTTCCAAAACTTGCACAAGTGCTTCTAACTGGGAACCCTATTAGAACCCTAGCTGCAAGAGATTCTGGGAAATGTAGTCTGTAGACTTCTAGCCCCTGTATGTAGGAAAGCACACAACTCTTGGTTCGTCGGTTGTAACAAATATACTACAACTAATGCAAGATGTTCCTAACAGGGCAGAGGAGGGAGTATATGAGAACTTTGTACTTTCTGTTCAATTTTTCTGTAAACTTAAATTGCTCTAAGAAATAAAACCTAATAATTAAAAAAAATAATAATAACAACAATAAAAAACTAGCCCAGCTGGCATGTGGCAGGACCAGTAGTTAAGCTCAGAAGTGTTTGGCTCTAAGAATGCATGTGATTTAAGTGATACTCTGAGTTCTGGAGGCTCTGGTGCCCTCAGAATTTCATAAACCCATCTAAAAGCTGACAGCGATCATCTCATCCCAGGAGTCATGGGTCTGCTTCATTCTTTGTCACCTTGTCATTCTTTGTTCTCCTTAAGTGCTCCCAGGTGATAACACTGAATTGGGTTTAATGGGCCTACTTGCAGGGAGCTGTCAATTCCATCATCTTTAAATAATTAGTTCCAAGATTTTCATGGGCGTCGTATACCATCTACACATGAATCCGCTTCTTCGGAAGTAAATAAATTGCTTTCCACTTGGGCCAAACTTACTTGCCTGCTGATATCTTCACGACGATAAAAAGGCGTTGGTTTCACTTTAAACTGGCATTCGGGGGAAAATGTTTATTGATAAAAACAATAATCTGGCCAACCCTTTAAACTGAGAACTACCTTTTTGCTCTCGAATCTTTATCTCCTTCTTTGAGAAGTGTTATACACTAAAGCACTGGAAACTAATTTTTCCGCCCTTTGTATATAATGGCTTAGTAATGTCCTCAATGAGATTCTATCATCAAAATTCATAGCTGCTAATACTCTTCCCTTCCGCATCTTGTAACTCCTATGCAAGTGATAGATATTTATATCTGTTTGGTAGGAGGATGTAGATTAGAAAATATAGATGAAGAAAAAGACGATAAATAATAAAATCACAGAATTTCTATAACTTAGAAATAACTACAGTTGACATATGTGTATATCCTTCTAAATGTTTCCAATGCGAAACTATGTATATTCCTGGGTTTGTCACATAAATGAACTCTGAACAGTTAACAAAGCTGTCCAGGGACCGAGGATCCCCTGATTTCGCCATTTCCTCATTCTGTATGCATATTTCCAACTCAAAGTCCATGTGGACTACCTGAGCTCCAACCATCATACCTATTTCATTTTGCAAGAATGAGGAAGTGATGAAGAAGGGCACACCCACTTCCTTTAAAGACACTTCTAAAAAAAAAAAAAAAAAAAAAAGACAGTTCTTTGTACCCTACTGGCCAGAACTTATTTGGGGAAATGTTTTCTTTATTCCAAGGGGCCCTTAGCTCAACTAACCATCAAATATTGTACTAAGAAGGAAAGGAAGGGGTGCCTGGTGTCTTAGTCGGTTAAGCATCCAGCTTTGGCTCAGGTCACGATCTTGTGGTTTGTGGGTTCAAGCCCCACATCAGCCTTTCTGCTGTCAGCACAGAGCCCACTTTGGATCCTCTGTCTCACTCCCTCTTTGCCCTTCCCCTGCTCACATGTGCACACTCTCTCTCTCAAAAAGAAATAAACATTAAAAAATATATTTTAAAAAAAGAAGGAAAAGGAAAATGGATACTGCTAGATGACAATTCTTGCCAAACACACATTTAAAAAAAATCATACTATTTTCTTAACAGGACTTTTTCATGTAACAATATAACATTAATGTCATCCTAAGTCATACGTATGTATCTGTAAAATCATTGTTTTGATGATGTTATATTACTTTATAGGTCCAAGTAATTTATTTAATCTATTCTCTATGAAGAATGACTTTTCTCAAATGTTTGATATTATAAAAAACCTTGTGGCAAGTATTCCCGAATATACATCTTTTCACACTTCTTTGACTATTTTTGAGAATACATTCCTACAGTAGGACTTACTCTAGTAGAGTGCACTTTCTTGAGTCAGCTGGTGGGCACATGGTAAACAGTTTTAATATATATTTTTCGAAAAGCTCAGTGGCTTGAACCAGGTTGTAGCAGCTTGTGAGAGACAGCAGTGTGCATGATATCATATTGGTATCTTGTGTTCATCGATATCATGTTGGTATCTTGAAGTCGGCCATAGTGGGAGTATTTACACCACGGAAATCAACAAATGCTACAAATAAGAACTTTTTCCCCTTTCCCTGGAGAACTGTTAAACTTTTATTGGCACACTATTTCCTGCAAAGTACTTCTACATCTTCAATCCTAACAGTTTATGAGGACCCATTATTTTCACGTCAAAACCCCTATCAGTGCTTAAAAACAGCAATAATTCCAATTGTAACTCATATATTCAAACATTAGTAATTCATAATACCTATTGTTATCTCTGGATTTTTTTTTCCATAGCTTGTTTGGAGATGGAAAACAATTTTGGGTATAGCTGGATAGATTTTGCACTCCATCAGATCAGTATGGTCTGTTGAGGACAACTAAATTTTACACAGATTTGGCCTGATTGTGTGATAATTCCAAAGGTTTCTGTACTTTGGAAAATTGTTATTTATAAAAACATTTTAAATAATTGCTTTGGCACACATTGTTGATGTGTAAGGAACATCAAACTTGGTGACTCATAGAGAAGAAAGGGGAGAGAGTGATCAGAATCTGCTGGTCTTTTTTTTTTTTTTTTTTTTTTAACGTTTATTTATTATTGAGAGACAGAGAGAGACAGAGCATGAGCAGGGGAGGGGCAGAGAGAGAGGGAGACACAGAATCCGAAGCAGGCTCCAGGCTCTGAGCTGTCAGCCCAGAGCCTGACGCGGGGCTTCACCTCACCAACTGCAAGATCATGACCTGAGCCGAAGTCAGATGCTTAACCGACGGAGCCACCCAGGTGCCCCAGAAAATTCTAATGATCTTAAAGTCATCTATAAAATATATATCTTTTAGTAAGTACTAGGCATAGGAAGTAAGATCAGATTCTGGATCAGAGCTGCCCTTCGTGCTGATCACCGATGGAGCTTTTTAAATTGTATAGTGTCTGCACTGCTCTCTATTCTCCTAAGTATTGATGGCAACTGTCCACCCGATGTGAGTTGGAGGGTGCAACTGAAATCACCACCATACCCCTCCGATATTTTTTTTCCATTCATGCTTTTGAAACGTTTGCTACATGAGATGGAGAAATCCTTTCCCCAGGTCCTTATCTCCCTTGTGAAGAATGTTGCAATAGAAACTGGTCACAAACGCTGGCTTGAGATGGACAGTGCAGTCACCAAGTGTGTCCGTTTTCTAGGGCTGCGGTAAAAAAAATTACCACCAAGTTGGTGGTGTAAAAGGACAAGAATGTATTCTGTCGTACCTCGGGAGGCCACAAGTCCCAAACCAAGAGGTCAGCAGTGTCGGTTCCTTCTGGAGTCACTAAGGGATAATTCATTCCATGCTTCTCTTCTAGCCTCTAGTGGCTGCCAGAAATCGTTGGTGTTCCATGACTTGTAGACACATCGCTCCGACCTCTGCCTCTATCTTCGTGTTACCTTCTCCGCTCTTTGTGTCTCAAATTTTCTTCTGCCTTTCTCTTACAGGGACACCTGGCTTTAGATTTAGGGCCCATCTTAAATCCAGGATGATCTCATCTTGAGAACCCTAACTCAGTTACAGCTGCAAAGACCCTGTTCCTTAATAAGGTCACATTCGTAGGTTCTAGAAGTTAGAACATGTATTTCTGGAGGGGGGAGGCACTATACCAAGAGAAATCCTGAAAACAACTCTGATATCTAGGATAATAAATTTTGACTGGAAGGGATGGTAAAACGAAAGGTTTAAAAAGGTGGCATCAGGGGCGCCTGCGTGGCTCAGTTGGTTAAGCGTCCGACTTCGGCTCAGGTCATGATCTCACGGTCTGTGGGTTCGAGCCCCACGTCAGGCTCTGAGCTGACAGCTCAGAGCCTGGAGCCTGTTTCAGATTCTGTGTCTCCCTCTCTCTCTGCCCCTCCCCCATTCATGCTCTGTCTCTCTCAGTCTCAAAAATAAATAAAAACATTAAAAAAATTTTTTAATAAAAAAAATAAAAAGGTAGCATCAGGGGTGCCTGGGTGACTCAGTTGGTTAAGCATCTGACTCTTGATGTCAGCTAAGGTTAAGATCTCAGGGTTTGTGAGATTCGCACCCAGCATAGGGCTCTGTGCCGACAGCATAGAGCCTGCTTGAGATTCTCTCTCTGCTCCTTTTCCTGCTCTCTTTCTCTCTCAAAATAAATAAATAAACTTTAAAAAAAAGGAAGCATCAAGATATTGGGCTGGAATTGGGGGAAAGGTTCGGGATGGGAGGAGAAGTAATTTCCATCTTACTGAATGGGCGTTCTGAAAGGGAAGTCAGTTGATAACGCATGAAGAAAACTTTGGGCCTCTCCTTGCCAACCAAGTCTGTTGGCCTGACATGCTGTGGGTACCAACAGAGAACCTAGGAATGCGACTAGAACTGAACCATCATGTGGGTGTTGGTTTCTCTGGCTTCCTTCCCATTTGTCTATTTTTTTGTTTATCATCCATTTAGTCAACATTTATTGAGCACTTACTATGTTCCTGCAACACACTGGGCTATCTCCTCCTCAAATGCATTGTTGACATTTTCTGTCCCTGTTTACATGCTGCATTGGATCGGATGTTACGTGGAGTTATATGTTGTCAAGTCAGTCACTAAGGTTAAAGTCAAACAGAGTCAAAATTGCCCTAGAAAACTCCTTAAAACATTTATAAGTACACTCACATGGTTTTCTCTATTACTGAACAAATGGTTCAGACATAACAAGCAATCACAGAATGAAGAGGAATGGAGCAAATCTTAAGTGATTAGCTTTCTTCTAACATCATTTCAGTTGTTTTATTTTTCCCTTTGCAAAGTTCACAGAATTAAATTTGTGGAAATTGTAAATGTAGTTCATGTGGCTCTAGCCAAAACCACACGAGCAACTGGAAACTTCCAAAGCTGTGAGAGCCAGAGGGAACCCCAGGGCTGTTTTGCTTGCTTGTTTGTTTAGAAGTCACTGTTGTGTGGTTGGAGACATGGGGGTCAGACAGGTCTGAGTTTGAGTCCAGATGCAACCACCTCTTTCTGTGTGATACAGAAAATTCCGGAAGAGACGCCTGCAATCTACAAAAGGCTGGGTTGCCTCATGGTTCATTTGAATGGTGCCCTCCCTCGTAAAGGACACCACAGTCAAGTATCCCCCGACACCTTGAAAACCATTTAATTCTTCACTGAAATCTCATGAAGATGCACCAAAGAGGAAGTGTGTCCATGGTACACAGTATACTTCCTTAAATTTCCCTCTCGCATCCCTTTTCCCCTATTTCATACATCACAGATGGTGGTGAACTGAAATTCCCACTTCTCGTCTTTAAAACTTCTGTTTATTTGCCCCCAGTTGTCTGCACTCTGGCTCTTCTGTCTCTCTTCCACCTCTAGCTTTTCTGATCTTAACTTCCTGCTCCTTTAAATGTAAAGCACGGAGATGGGTTTTAGCTGTTTTTTCAATTTTCTTGACTAGTCTGTCCCCCCACCCCAGTCAGATCCACAGAGCGCAAAGCAAACCTACACAGAAAAATCCAGGATTAACTAGGATTCAAACTGAGCAGTGTGCTTTTGCTACTTACTAGCTAAGTGGTCTGGAGTAAGTCACCCTTAACTCTGATCCTCCCCTCCCTCCCTCTCTTCCCGCCTCCCTTCCTCCCTCCCTTCCTTCTTCCCTTCCTCCTTCCTTCCTCCTTTCCTTCCTTCACATGACCGTGAAGACCAAACAGATCTTGATTCTTTCCCCTTCCTTCTTTGGTGTCTCTTCCCCAACTAGAATTGTCCCCTTTTTTTTTTTCTTTCTTAAAAAAATTTTTTTTAAGTTTATTTATTTATTTTGAGATGGAGGGAGGGAGGGAAAGAGAGGGAGAGAGAGACAGAGAGACAGAGAGAGAACCAGAGCAGGGGAAGGGCAGAGACCAAGAGAGAGAATCCCAAGCAGGCTCTGCGCTAACAAGCCTGATGCAGGGCTCGATCTCATGAACCGTGAGATCATGACCTGAACCAAAACCAAAAGTCTGACACTTAACTGAGCCACCCAGGAACCCCTAGAGCCATCCCTTTCTTCAGCCCCCAGGCTCTCTGTTTTCTTTTTTTCTAGCAAGGTCTCTTGCCACCTTCTCCTCCCCTAGTGAGGTTTCTCTATTCCAGACTGCCTCTGCTGTGTGTAGAGTTACTCTCTGCCTCAATTTCAATTATTCCGCGTTGAATGGGCATATCTGCCTGCACAGATATTTGAAGAACTGAAATGGCAATTAACAGATGTATATTTGAGGTTATTTTAAAACATCTTTGTGTCTTCCTGCTTTCTTTACTTCCGTGGCTATTTATTCTGATTTTAGTGATTCTGTGTTTCTCCACTGGCATCTTTTCAGGTCTATACTGACCTGACTCAGAGTTCTGGAAAACACCATCTTTGAATGCAGTTGAAAAACCCCCATTTTGATGGCTTTATAGAACCTAATAAGAGGTTTCAAAACTCACTGCATTTCTTCCTATTTCTACCTGGCTGTGAGCCTCTTTTCTTAAAGGCTTCAGCTAAAGGGAATTGGTCGACAGTGATTATTATAATTATTTTCTATTATGGAAAGGGCACTGTGCTTGGTGCACTGGGGGATACAGAGAGGAATAAGACCAAAGCCGTGTCCTCTGGAGCCTCACAGATGCACAAGAGGAAGATGTCCGTACTAATAACCTTATTAAGATAGCATGAGACATTTGCCATCCTCCGAAGCTGCCAACCGTTAGTTACTGAATGGTTTTGGTGGTTTCCATGGCATTTTGCAAAACACAGTGATTTTCCTCTTGTGGTTTGTACATAAAGGTTTTCCAGCTAACTACACTAGTGGGGGAAATAGATTTGTATCAATTTATCATTAAATGAGCAAATGACCAAATTAGGTTTTTATTGCAGTTTTGGAGAGATAATAAAGCAGGCTTTCCACAGTCTACTGACTCCACGTTCTAAAATCGTTTTTGGAAGGGTGTTTTTCCTTTTATTCACGAAAAGTAAGGTGTTGCGGGTTGGGGCACAGGAGAAGGAACTCAGAATCCGGACAAGATAGTTATCTGTTCCCAACTTAAGTTTTTCAGCTAAGTCTAGTGGGGCAGTCGCATGAATCCTTGGGAAGATCCAGACTACCCCAGGTGGCACATAATTCCAAGTGGTGTAAGCTAGAGGGTGAGTCAAGGAGAGCTTGATAGACATATTGGTTGGGAAGCAAGTCCTTTGCTGTGATGCCCAGGGGGAGGAAAATAGAGCCAAGAAAACAGTTGCTGAAGCTGGGCACTATGGCGCTGTGTTAATGTAATTGGGTTTTCTTCCTTTCCTTCTGAAACTCCAGTGGCCTGAGGATGCAAAAATCCAGAGGAGGGAAATGCAGAGAAAGGCTGTTTTTGCTCTCACTTAAATCAATGGTTTGTTGGATTTTTTTAAGCAAATATTCTTTTCCATTTTACTACTTTCTAGATAATATTTCTGGGAACACACGGAACAGCGGATTCCTTTTTTTTGTTCTGATTGCAATGTCACCTCTGTGTGAGAAGAGAGACCAAGAGTTTCTGTTAAACAACATCTCAACAGCTTCTTCTAACCTGAAATTTGAGTCCTTTCTTAAGGCGTTGAATCATGAATAGATAATGCCTCTGAGGACATCAGCATTTGAAACACAAGAAACCAGATGCCTTTAACAAATCCTGCTAGTTAATCTTTCTCTTCCCAAGTTTGTTACTTTATATCTCTTACTTTCTGAGCTATAAGTGGATGTTCCTGTTTTTAAAGTTTATTTATTTGTTTATTTGGAGGGAGGAGGGGGAGGGAGGGAGAGAGACAGAGAGAGAGAGAGAGAAAATCCCAACTAGGCTTTGCACCTTCAGCTCAGCCCAGTGTGGGGCTTGAACTCACAAACTGTGAGATCATGACCTGAGCCAGAATCAAGAGTTGGACACTTAACCAACTGAGCCACCCAGGCGCCCCTAAGTTGATGTTCCTTAAAACACATTATTCTTTTTTTACAGATAAACATTTTTTAAAAAAACATTTATTTATTATTGAGAGGCAGAGAGAGACAGAGCATGGGCACGGGAGGGGGCAGAGAGAGGAGGAGAGACAGAATCCGAAGCAGGCTCCGAGCTCTGAGCTGTTAGCATAGAGCCCAACACAGGGCTCAAACTCACAAACTGCGAGACCGTGACCTGAGTTGAAGTCGGACGCCCAACCGACTGAGCCACCCGGGCACCCCGGCAGGTAAACATTTTTATGCCATCTTAATATAATCCCTTTGAGTTCTACACCAACATATGCAGCTACACAAATGTTCAAAGGCTCTTTATTGACAGTAAAGCTTAACTTTTCCTCGATTGTTTTCATGTTCTTAATGGATATGTGATGATTGCATGATTTAGTTTTGTAACTAGAATTTTAAGATTGGAAACACCCACACAAGTCTCTAATTTTTCCCAGGAAACAAAAACCTGGGGATGCTAAAATCACTATCTGACGGACTACAACTCAAGTCTCTGACCATCATCCAACAGTGCTGTCTTCTTATTCAGGGTGGGGATGCTGAGGACGGGGCCTGAGTAAAGGAGTACCTGGTGGAAAGAAGCAGCTGTTTAGCTGAGCTATAATCTATGGCGGGAATTATTAAATATTTTTTTTAATGTTTATTTATTTTTGAGAGAGACAGAGCACGAGCAGGGGAGGGGCAGAGAGCGAGGGAGACACAGAATCCGAAGCAGGCTCCGGGCTCCGAGCTGTCAGCACAGAGCCCCACCGCGGGGCTCGAACCCACGAGCTGTGAGATCATGACCTGAGCCGAAGTCGGATGCCCAACCGAAAGAGCCACCCAGGCGCCCCTATGGCGGAATTAGTAATGCCTTATGATCCTCAAGTTTGGGGGACGTTAGCTTCTTTCTGTCTCGTAAACTTTTGGGTGCATCTGCCAACAATGGACGTGACAGCTGTGTGGGCATGCAGAATTGGGCGGTTGAGCTCATTCTGAAGTGTAGTGGGAAAGCAGTAACTGAAAGAGGACTACAGGGAGTCCTTCCTTCTTCTCGAGGTTACCTGTGCGTTTTTTCAGGTGTGCAACATTGAACAGGCAGTAGCGTGCAATAGTTCAACCCCTGGGTTCCCATCACTGAGTCTGAATCCCGGTTTGGCCACTTGGGTAATTATACTTGGATAATTTAAGACAAAGTGCATCTTCGTACCTCAGTCTGCACATTTTTAAAATGAAGATAATAATAGAGCCTACTTTATACATTTGTTATGAGGATTAAATGCTATTAATATAAGATTGATGTTTCATGCTCAAAAAAAAAAAAAAAACCCCACATTGGCCTTTTTAATAAAAAGTGTTTGGAATTCTTTTTTTTTTTTTTTAAGTATATTTTTTTGAGAGGGAGAGCATAAGTTGGGGAGGGGCAGAAAGATGGAGACACAGAAGCCAAAGCAGGCTCCGTGCCATCAGGCAGAGCCGGATGCGGGGCTTGAACTCACAAACTGTGATCTCATGACCTGAGCCGAGATCGAGAGTCGGCCCCTCGACTGACTGAACCACCAGCGCGCCCCAAAAGTATTTGGAATTCTTCATCCCCTGTCTGGCTTTCAGTCTTTGGGGATGTCAGGACACAATTTGGGGCCACGGGTTTGCTACCTCTGAAACAGAGTCTGTTGTATATAGTCTCTTTTCTGGCATTTGCTCATTGCGAGGATAAGAAATCACGTAGACTTGAAAATTATTAATGTTCCACTCTCCCTGCCAAATACCTTCCCAGTGGAGAGGAGTGACGGGACTGTAAGTTAAAATTTATACTCTAAGCCTGAAACACACAGGATTGTTGTGAAGGGAGTGGAGATACCTTCCTGTAAGAGGACAGTGTGTAAAGATTGAACCAGCTGAATAATGAAGCGAAGCAGAGATATGAAGACCGTCACCCCTCACCTTTCAGCAGGGCCACAGATCTAAAAGCAGGGCCACTGCCTCATTATCCTGATGACTCAGAAGCCACAGCACTTCCGCTCTCCTCTGCTGTCCTTGCAAATTAAATTCATTGTTCTACAAGATGTCTGTGGTTCCCAGAAATGACGCAAGCGGTTTGTGCCCTGTTCAAAAGCCCGACATCTGACTCTCAGGCCATCTCCCAAGTGAGCTGTACCCTGCTACTGTGTACGGCCACAGACGATTCCAGTAATCCCCCCTTTTCTTTCTTAGCAGAAGCCCAGAGAGGATTACGGCTATATGGACTCCCTTAACAAAAAGTCTTGCAAAACCTACCTTAAAAAATGTGGGTACTCTTGCCGAGACACGCCAGAAAAAAGTGAATTCCTTTTGATATTGTTGGCTCAAATGGGAGCGTTTGACCACCCACAGGGCGAAAAGCAGGCCTTTAATAGTTGCTTAGAAGCCAAACAGAGAGGCACGGGTTAACACGGGTTAGTTAAGTAGTGAATGCACATTAGTCCTTCAGGCTCTTGTCCTTGAAACGAGCTTGAAATGCTTTGTAAATGTAGCCCAAGTGAGAGGCACAGTTTCTTGAGCATCTTTTGTCACGTGAAGTCATTTACAAGCGGCAAAAACAACAGCCTCACCGAGGAAACCACACCTGTCAGCGGCACGGTGGTCAGTAGGAAGCTGGCGTGGGGACGTGCCCGCGAGGTGAGTCAGCGGCTGCCATTCCAATCACATTCCACTTTCTCTAAAGGATGGTGTTTGTCAGGCTGGTTTTTTTTTTTTAACCCAACAAAAACATCTCGCTATGCTCCCCTCCGTGGTTAACATTTTCCAGTAAGTGTAGCAGTGTCAGCATTCGAATTTTTATAATCCTGTAAAGTAACTAGGGCAAGTATTCCTTTGTCCATTCATAGATGAGGAGGTTGACGATCAGAGGGGTCAGTGAACTTGCCCCAAAGCACACAGCCAGGTCTCACCTCCACGTTTGCTGATATCACGCTGGTGCGGGCTCCAGGGGAGCTAGCTCTGGGAAGGAAAACTTTGGGAGGGGGGCGGGGGGGACACCCTCACGGCCCCGACTGCAACAGAAGCTCCCTGGCGTTGATGCAAAGCCCAGTGTTTTTATGAGAGCCACGTGTGGATGCGGACTGGTAATTTGGGGATATAAAACGAGCCTTGCCGTAAGAAGCTTACATTTCAGGAGTAGTGAACAGTGCAGGCAGATGTGTTACTGCAGAGGAAAATCACCAGCCAGAGTATCTGCAGCGATTTCCTCTGAAATAGGCGTGTCATTGTGTGAAGCTCAGATTGCCAAAGGAACGTAACTTTTAGGAGGTGTTGCTTGCCGTAGAATAGACACAAATTATAATATAACCTATTGCATTATATGTATTCTACAGAAGGTATACTATGCATCTATAGTAAAACGATTTCACATTTTTAGTGGCTATTGATCTATCGGCAGGTGACCCAGAGATTTCCCTCTTGTTGGGTTCTCTTCATGGATACCCTTGTCCTCACTTCTAACTTCTTCATTAAGTTTCTTCTGTATTTGACAGATCCTTTATGATGACTGTAATGGCATCTAGGCCCAGAAACACATGCCCTTTGCATGTATTATTCATTTAACTTTCACAGCACTCCTAGGAGGGAGGATTATTCCTATTTTATAGAGGAAGACGCTGAAGCCTAGAGAGGATACCTTACCTAAAGTTACTAAGCCCGAAGTTACCCAGAAATGTAATGGCTTATAACACCAGTTGTTTTATTAGATTCCACGGTTTTGTGGGTCAGGGATTTAGGCAGGACTCAGCAGAGAAAGCTGGACTGTGTTCCATATGACATCAGCTAGGGCGGCTTGTCTGGGACTAGATAATCTATTTCAAGATGGCTCACCCACACGGTAGGCAACTGGGCTGTTAGCCAGCACACTTAGTCGTTCTCCACGTGGGCCTCTCCGTGTCGCTGCTTGGGCTTCCTCATGGCATATTGGTTATGTTCCAAGAGTATGTATTCCAGGAGGCAAGAAGTGGAAACTGCCAATCTCTTAAGGCTTGGTCCCAGAAACTGCCATGGTGTCTCAGCTGTATGTCATTGCTCAGGAAGTTATAGAGTTCCCCTAGATTAAAAGACAAGAACATAGAATAGACCTGACCTGCCATTGGGAGGAGTGCCAAAGAATTTGCAGCCTTGTTTAATCTACCGCGGCGAGGATGACCATCCAGATTGTAGTCATGACACCGTATTGCGTCTCAGCTAGTACAATGCCAGGTGCGTTTCTCAATCACTGCATTTGTCTTTGTGTGAGAGTGACTAAACCATGAGCTCCTTGAGAGCAGGTAGTACAATGCCAGGTGCGTTTCTCAATCACTGCATTTGTCTTTGTGTGAGAGTGACTAAACCATGAGCTCCTTGAGAGCAGGGATCTTGCCTTTTACATCGTGGTGAGGCACAGTGCCCACCCAAGCATAGCTGATGATCCATAAATGCTGGAGGAATGAATGACACAGAGCTGAGTTCTACCCCTGGCTCTGCTTTGAAGCAACTCTATTAGCCCAAGCAGGATATTGAACTACTCTGGGTTTGTTACCTGTGCAGAAAAATGAGAGGATGGGATTACATGACCCCTGTAGTCTTCATTTTCCCAGCACTACCATTTATCAGTGTCCTTGGGCTGCTGTAACAAAATACCATAAATCAAGCAGGGGAAACAACAGACAGTTATGTTTCCCAGTTCTGGAGGCCAGGAAGTCCAAGACTAAGATGTCTGATTTGGTTCCCGGTGCGAATCCTCTTCCCGGCTTGCAGACAACCACTTCTTGCTGTGTTCTCATATGTTGGGGTGGGGGAAGGAAGGAAGGAGGGAGGGAGGGAGAGAGAGAGAGGGAGAGAGAGGGAGAGGGAGAGAGAGAGAGAGAGAGGGAGAGGGAGGGAGAGAGAGGGAGAGAGAGCGTGAGCACGTTCACAAGAGCTCTGGTCCCTCTTCCTTTTCTTATAAGGAGACCAATCCTGTCCTGGGGCCTCTACTCTTATGACCTCATCTAAACCTAATTGCCTCCCAAAGGTCCCACATCCTAATACCATGACATCGGGAGTTATGGATTTTGGGAGACACTGTTTAGTCCATACCAACTATTCTACAAAATCTACTCAGGCTAACTAATTGAAAAAATAGAGAGATCTCAGATAGGAGTCTTAATGAGAGGAATCCAGGAGAGTGAAAAGAACGGAGTAGAGGAAAGGATTGTTCTGTTGAGAAGAACAAAGGATGCGGTCAAGCAGACGGATGGATTTTAGGCTCAGACGCAAATATTGGAATTACGTTGGTGGCCCTTGGACCAGAAGGAAGGAATCTAATGGAGGCTCTTTCAAAAGTTGAGGACTTGGGAGCTATTAGGCCAAAAAGAGTAGGAGAGATTTATAAATCAAAGTGCGCACCACATTTTGTAGCTGGGTGATGAGGGAATGCCAGTTTATCTAGCATCAGCAGTGGTTCCCAACTATGACTGTACAGAGAATTCTCTGATGAGCTTTTAAAAAATACTGATGCCTGTATTTTTTAATACAGCCTCCTTCTGATAATACTGATCCTCCCAAGACCACTCAGTTGAGGTTTTCTGGAGATGGGACCGGAGCATCACTATTTTCCAAAGACCCCCGGCGATTCCACTGTGCAGCCAGGGCTGACAATTTCTAATTAGAGTTAGTTAAAGGCACTAGATTTCTGGCTGTGGTGGAATGATGAGAAAGTGAGGATTGAAAGCTGACAGCCACCAAATAACTTGGGATGTGGGTTGTATGGTATATAGATTATGACTTCCCAAAGATGTCCACATCCTAATCCTTAATAGCTGTGAATAGGTTAGGTTTTATGGCAAAGGGGAATTAAGGTTGCTAATCAGCTGGCCTTAAAATGGGGAGATTATCCTGGAGTATCCAAATAGGTCCAATGTAATCACAAGGGTCCTTAGGAAGAGGAAGAGGAAGGTAGAGGCAGAGAGGCAGAAGGAGAGGTGGCTATGAGAGCATAGTCAGAGAGATGCAACATTGCTAGCTTTGAAGATAGAGGAGGCACCTTGAATGAAGAAATGTGGGCTGCTTCTAGAAACAGTTTTCAAGAAAACAAACAGAAAAAAATTTTTTTTAAATAATACTAATAATAAAAAAAAAAAAAAAAAAAAAAAAAAAAAGGATTCTGCTCTAGAGTGTCCGGAAAAGAATGCAGCTCAGTTGACCTAAAACCTTGCTTTTGGCCTGGTGAGACCTGTGTCAGACTTCTGACCTACAAAACTGCAAAGTAGATTCGTGTTGCTTTAAGCTGCTGAGCATGTGGTCATTTATTACAGCAGCCTCAGGAAGCTAATACATGTGGTCAGTTGGAGGAGGTAAATGTTGATGAACTTTTGCAGGGGCCTTGTTGGTGGAGGAGAAACTCTGAGAGATAGGTGTTAGAATTGCAGTCTTATCGGGATTTTTTTTTTTTTTTTTAAATCTCAGGGCTGTAGCATACCTCCTCAGAAGGTTTAAAATCAAAAGTCAAAGGAATAGGCTATTATGTGTGTCACTAAATTCATCAATGGAGTCAGAGGGAAGAAATTCCTGGAAACTTTTCGCAGCAATATTGCTTGAATCGTGATCAACTTCACTGATCTAAAGGCTGACAAAACACGTGTTTTACCTGGATGGTTTTGAATTACTTAAGTCCCCGAAGAAATAGATAGGATCTGCAGCTTTCTCACAGCTCATCACCGGAATGTAAACCGGAGCTTAATATTCCTATCGCTCTCCTCTAATCAGATCTCTAGACTCTGCTGATGTTTTTTCATTGGGTCCTCCTGAATAAGAAAATAATTGGATAATCACACATGCTCGCGTGCGCGCGCACACACACACACACACACACACACACACATACACAGAGCATATGAGAGATCAAAGAACCTCCCATATGTACATGTATTCACTAAAGTGCATTTATTGGGGATTTATATATGACTTGTGTTAGGGATTCATCAATGAACGTGACAGGCAAAGTCCTGGTTCTCGTGGAGCTCACAGCCTGGTGGAGAACACAGACAAGTAATTGGGTGAGTTAGAGTAGAGCAGAAAATACAGGTTGCTATAAAACAGGCAACTGGCTCCGTGTAGGAGTGGGAAAGAAGGATATGTCCAGGGGAGGGGCTTCCTGGGGGAAGAGAATTTCTAAGCGGTATCAGCAAACTCTGGGATACCTTTAAAAATGGAAATTCTCAGGCCCGTGAAACCAGACCTATTAAGCCTGAAATCCTGGGGATGAGACACCAAGATCTCTGTTTTATTACATCTCTGAGTGGTTTGGATACACGCTGAAGTTTGAGAACCAGAGGTCATACCTGGGCTGCACATTAGAATCGCTGGGAGCACTGCTACCACTGTCGCGGTGGCCCCTCTCCAGAGACATTGACTCAGTCGGTCTGGGAATAGAGCATAGGAATCAGTAGTTGTAAAGCTCTGGATGTTATAATGTGATTTCAACACGCAGTCAAGGTTGAGACCACTTCTCTAAGCTGGCAGCTGAGGCATGAGTCAGCGGGGCCGTGGGAGCTGGTGAGAGGGCAGGAAGGGTATTACAGCCTAGATGTACGAGAAAGCCTGAGGTTCCTAGGACTTGATAAGGCTAGAGAATACACACTACAAAACTCCATGGCTTAAAATAGGGTTCATACTTATACACGTAAGTGTTTATTGCAGTAGCTTTAAAACTTTAATGTGCATAGAAATTATCTGAGGATCTTGTAGGACACAGACCCTTATGCAGTAGGGAGGTTCTGTTGCCCCAGCTCTCCCTGAGCCTGCACGTCAGAGAGTGGATGGGGACTGCAGAAGTATCTTACGCTTCAGCCCAGGACCAACATAAGGACACCTCGCCCGGGGTGAATCGTGGATGCCCGTTGCTGGGTGGGTATGTTGTGAGGGTAAAAAGAAAAGATGCATCCTAGCACAACCTCCCAGCCGGCTCTCCTGATTATTTTCCATCAAGGTCGTACTGCTTTTAGCTCAGCAATAACCCCCCCACCTCCAATCTAGCTGAGTGCATCCCCCGGCCAGGCCCGCAGAGCCAGCTCATTAAGTGGCCGCTGGAGCTCTCTGTAACGTGCCAGCCAGCCAGGGAGGCGCTGGCCGAGGAGGGGGGCTCTCCGGGGACCTCTTTTCCCTCTCTCCCTCTTCCCACCTCCTCTGGCTGACGGCGGCGGTGCCTGCGGCAGAGCCTCCCTATGCAGCAGCCCCTTGCACTTGGCTCGCACTTCTGGGCGCTGTCCATGGTTGCAGCATCTTTCGGCGCGCCACGTCAGGAGGCCGCAGCGGGGCCCTGCGATTGGCGGAGGAGCCCCTCGCCATCCCCCAACACCCCCGCCCTCGCGCCCGGCCCGGAGCCCGGGCCCCCGAGCCCCGGCCCCGCAGGCGCGTGCCAGTGAGCGCGCGGGGCGCGCCCTGGGGCTCCCGGGCGGCACACCCACTTTCCTTATTAGGGCAGAGTCGACGCCCAGAGCGGGCGGCCGAGCGCGGGGGTGGGGCAGGGAGCCCAGGAAGGCGACAGCCGAGGGCGCAGCCACAGCCTCAGCCGCCTCCGAGCGGCAGGAGGGAACAGCGGTCGCTGCGCTCCGGCCAGCCAGTTTCCCGAGACCCCGCTTCTCTCCGCGGGGCAGAGATCTTCCTCTGTGCCCCGCCGGGTACCCCTAGTCCAAACGTCTCTCAACGACATGGAAGAATTTTTGCAACGCGCCAAATCTAAACTGGTAAGTTGGGGGAGCAAGGCTGTGTGCGTGCGTGTGTGTACCTGTGGTGTGTGTGTGTGTGTGTGTGTGTGTGTGTGTGCGCGCCCGCGCGCGCTGATGAAGGGGAAAGGGCATTGCAGCAGAGGAGGAAGAAACAACTTTGCCACTTAGTTGTCAGGGTGTGTGGGCTAAGCCTGGAAAGAATCTTTGGAGCTCGGGTCCTTACGGCTAGCAGTCTCTCTCCAGAATCCTGCCCCCGCGAAGTGCGGAGCTGGGGGTGGTCGTGGCCTGACGGAAGTTGGGTCCTGTGTGCCCAGTTTTGGGTCCTTTGGCCTGAGGTTGGAGAAAGGTACGTCCGGCCAAACTTCAATTTGCTTCTGAAGGCTAGAGGGTTAATGGGTGTGGTGCTCCTTTGGAAGAAAGAGCCCAGCCTTCTGCAGATGCAGTACCTGTAAGTGTAAAGCGGGAGGGGGGGTGGGGTGGGGAAGAAACCCTTAGAACTGTACTTTAGCTGGAGGCGGTGGCAAAGCGTAAGAGAGGAAGTTAGGGTGCTGCTAGGAAGGACGTTCCTGCGAATGCGCAGTTTACCCAAGCGTCCCCCACAAAGAGCTTGCTCCAGGGCAGAAGTAAGGGATGATCTCGTGTGACTCATGTGCCTCTCCCGTCCCTGTTCAGGGCCCTGTTCAGGTCCCTGTTCAGATCTGTAACTTGGGTAGAGGCAGAAGGGGAAAACCCCAACTGTTGCTGCCGATGTGGGGCAGCATGTTGTTGTTGTTCTCTTGGGAAGAGACCAGCATGTTGGCGGGTACCACTGAACCACTGTCCAAAGAGTGAACTGTGATTTTATTGTGTGCGTTTACAGTTGCTACACATTCTGGAACAGATTCTAGCGGCTTCCTAATTCCAAACTGTTTTGGCTCTCCAGCATAGCAGTAATAAACATAATGGGAATGTTTCTGTTTCAACACTTAGGAAAAAGCCTCCGCTCATTTAGAAGCAATATCTTTCGTGAACAGTGAAAGTACGTTTTATGGGCCTGGCAGAGGAGGAAATGCATAATTTATGATGCCTTTAACCTTTAAACCTTCAGAGAAGACAAAATACAAAGTCACCATTAAGGTGACGTCTTAATCACAAGGCAGGGTAGTTGCAGGATTGTTACAGTCCCTCATTTATCTTTGCACAACAAAGGGAGCGCAGACCCAAGTCTTACCCTGATTTAACTCTAAGTATCTTTTACAAGACGTGAGAGTTGATTAATGCTAAGGTAAGTAGTAAGTATTTTGTTTTCTACCTCAAGTGTCCCAGAGACTCAAACCATTGTGGGGATTTCAGAAAGTTTGTGGTCATTTGTGTGTTTATTACTGACCCCCTTATAGTGTTACGAGAGCACTCGCACTCACTTGCATTTCTGATAGCGTAAGTAAACTCCCTGTTCTTTACCTAATGATGAGGGAGAAACGGTCAAAAAGAAGTCGATCGTGACAACTTATTTACTTGTTTGTTGTTGTTGTTGTTTGTTGGTGGTGGATGAGAATGATTGGGCATCAGTGATACACATCGATTTAGACTGCACCTGTGTTTCACTCCTGAAACGTTTATTTTAACAATAAACATTTAGATTGTGGGGTCTGATGTGAGCAAGAGATTTGCCTCATTTCTTTTTTTTTTTTTTAATGTTTTTATTTATTATTTTTGAGACAGAGAGAGGCAGAGCATGAACAGGGGAGGGGCAGAGAGAGAGGGAGACACAGAATCCAAAGCAGGCTCCAGGCTCTGAGCTGTCAGCACAGAGTCCGACGCGGGGCTTGAACCCATGAACGGTGAGCCGAAGTCGGACGCTTGACCGACTGAGCCACCCAGGCGCCCCTTGCCTCATTGCCAAAGAACAATTGCAGGCCTGGAAAAATTCCCTGTTTCAGAGCAATCAGTTGAAAGTAATGGGTAAGTTTATTTACCGAGTCCCTTCATTAGACGAGCAATTTGCTCTCTATCATTAAAAAAAAAGACAGGAAAGAGAAGTGGTTGTTTGAAATACTGTTTCTAGTTTCCTGTGTTAGCCAGGAGAACAATTACTGCTAATTTTATTTTTTCTTGGAATAGGTTTCTTGTTAGACTCTCAATGAGGCTTTCGTATTCAGCCGCAGGAAAGGTGTTCTGGTCACTTTTGGTGTCACATTGCCCCTGACAAATGATCTTTTCCAGGAAAATAAAACTTTTACCTAATTGCAACATTAACTATAGTTCAAGATAACCTTTCGTTTTAGATGACAGATAATCTTTGTTTTGGAGAAAGAAATTAAGTCAGTAATTATGACGTTCATTTGTGGGCACATTCCTAATCAATTAGTAAGATTTTAAAAAATCAGGCTAATACTTCAGAAAGCATTTGAAGGAGAAGAAATTATGCTGGCCTCATTAGGCCAGAATTAGATAGAACTGGGGTGTTTTCCATCAGAAAGCTGTTTTCCATCAGAAGTTAATATAGGCTTATCCCTATGATACCTTTAAAGAATCTAATTGACAGGTTGTTTTCCTACCTACTTGATTTCTCGCTTTGCTATTCTGTAATCATGATGTGTATCTTTCAATAGTTTGAAATTGTCAGTGTTCTTTCCAAAGTCCTAACATAACCTCACCCACCATTGGAACTAGCTAATTCCAATAGGCAAGAGAAGTTTTGAATTGCAACCATTTTGCATTTGTTAGTCATAGATAAAATTTCCAATGATCAAAACTTGGGAGACATTGTGCGTCTCTTTTCCTCCTGACCAGGAATATTTATTATTCATCTGTTATTGTGAGGGGAGCATCAGCTTTCCCATTCTAGGCCAGGCCCTTGTGTTGAGTGGAGATCTTTGAAGGGGAAGGGATGTTTTTGAATTTTTATCCGGTAGTTTCGGGCTTGCGTCTGTTGAAATCGGGAGAGCATGCCCTCAAACCTTTTTCATCCTAGTCTGGTCCGGCTGATCCTTAAGCTGACGCGTGTTCGGGGACGTAATCCCAACCCCTCCCCCCCAAATCTCTCCTTCTGATACACACCCTTCCTTCCTGAGAATATGCTGTGTTTATCAGAAGTGGCAAAAGCGGACCCCGAGTGTGGCCTCAGAGGGATCGCTCCTTCCTGGTTCTCCAATGGTTCTCTAGGGGGCCTGCCTTCTGCCTGGTTGGTACATGCTTGGGTGCCCGGTTCTTCTTGGTAAAAAAAATCTTAGCTGACTGGAGGGCAGCAAGGGAAGTCGTCACTTATTCCAAGCATAGTCTTCTGAGATGGCACCTCCCTGGCAAATACAGAATGACGAGTAGGAGGTGGACACAATGATGGTTCAACAATCAAGCCAGCAGAGAAGCCAGGATTCACTCCCCTGATGTGAGCTCGCAGCTATGTCTCTGGGGTGGACACTCATTGCTAGAACTGGAAATGAGAATAAAAACACACTTTCTTTTTTTTTTTTTTTTCCTGCCAGGGCCCACCTGGCTTTTCTTCCACCTGCCCATTCAGAGCCTGGAAGAAGGACAGAGATCAAGTCTGATAGTTCCAGGCTTGTCCTGAAGTTTTAGCCATGCTCTCCTTTTTCAGTTATGCCGTTTCTATGGTGGTGTCTTATTCTTAGTCGTAGCATTTCGATGGTAAGAGAAATGGAGGGAGGGCAGGGAATAAGGGCTGATTTGGGAAATGTCCCTCCATTTCATGGTGATTGGCTCAGAAAAGCATTCAGGCCAAGATGACCTCATGATGGCAGTAAATGGTCCAAGTTCCTATGAACTTTGTGTGTGTGTGGGGGGGGGGGGATGAAATAAATGAAGAATCAGAGCCCTGGGGTTCAGGCTGATGGGAAACCAAGGTCCCCACACTTGTGGGCTGGCTACCGAGCCTCTTACTGCCTGGATCCCACCGGCTGATTCAGTTCAAGCAGCTGCTGATGGGTTGGGGTGGGGGTGGGGGTGGGGGGTCACTGCAGTCCACATGCCCTATGATGTAGATCACCAGTCAGCCTTGGGTATGTGTGGGGGTGGGTGGAGGAGTGTCAGCTGCCACAGGATGGATCCAGGCCACATTAATGTCACAGGAATGCTGTTTTCAAAGAAAGGGTGGGGATAGGGCGGCCACTACAGTCTGAGGGATACATCTGTCTCTTCAGCAGCGACAGCTGCCGGTGAAGTGGTCAGTTCTGCAGTGGGTATTAGTGACCATGGGGACTTCTACAGGAGAACAGTCCTGGGTGACCTGAATGTCAACGTGGACTCTGTGCTGTGTGGCACAGGGACAAGAAAGCACGTTCGAAAACTCTAAAAGAACGACCGCGTTAGAGTTGTAGAGGAGGTGGGGTTTTTTAAGAAAGAAAGAAAGAAAGAAAGAAACACCTTGCCGTGTGTCTACAGAGGCATCATCTTGACCCTGGAGGAATCTATTCCTGATTCTTTTATGGGAAGAAGAGTTGTCCATGTTGCAGATGACCGTTGCAGGTATTTGAGGGGGCCGCTGTGGAAAGGGCTAGGGGTGATGGAGCTGCTGCCACAGCAGCTTCACTTGGGGAGCTGAGCTCGTTCTGACCGCAGGCCACGGGATCAGCTCCCTCCCCATCCATGAGCGAGGGCCGGTGCACTTGAGACTTTGCCAGAGCCTTCCAGAGCAGGGAAGGAGACTCGGGAATCCAAAGCACTTCTGTGAATGTGGCGCCAGTCCCTTAAGGGCTGATGAGGAAAAAAGCCCACGATCGCTTTAGTCCTGGAGTCAGTTGCATTTCTCACTGCCGCGGCTTTCAGACCCAGGGCTGTGGGTTATCCAGCCCTGGGGCCTGCAGAGAAGAGTCAGACTTTTTCAGTGTAAATCTCACGGTGGACTGGTCTGCCTCAAAGGTAAAGGATTGGTCCCTGCCGTTCAGACAGCACCTTGGGTCTTGAAGGATGTGATTAGGTGAGCAAGGACACCATTTAATTAAGGACTTGGGAACATTTTATGCTAACTAGGTAAAAAGGCGACAGCTTTGGAATAACCTGTTTGTTTCCATTTGTAACATTTGTTTGGGCAGATGTTAACGTTGTGTGGGGTTTGGCCGACCGGTCTGGAGAGCTCTTGTAAGCAATGGTGGCTCGGGGATAGAGGCATCACTCTCCCTGGACATCCTCTCCTCCCTGGTGTGCTAGTTGAGCAGTGAAAAGGGGGAGGGAGAACTACCCGGGTCTGCAAAAGATGAAGGCTGCAAAAGAGGAAAGACCATCTGGGGACCCGAGAAATAAAGTGCACGGTGTTGACTTGGTCATTGATTCTGTGCGGACCGTGGGGTTTGTGGTAGAGTCATAGAGTTTGGAGTGTTCTTTGAACAGAAACTGGGGAGGGGCATTCAAATTCAGGCAGCAGCATTCGCATGGAGTTTGATATGACTGGCACCCTCTGGGTTCGTGCAGTACACAATTGCACAACCGTACATGGCTTCCCTGCCTCAGGTCCTGGAGTAGCCCGCTCAGAATCTCTGGCACTGTGCCAAATCCATTTCTGTCTGAGCCCTGTGGCTTTGGGCTTTGGTTTCCAGGGGAGGTATCTTTCTCCTTAAGAGATCTTGAGAGGCAAGCTGGGTGCTAGATTGCTCTGAAAAATCCGACCCACAAAGCCCGGGTTAGAAAAACTAAGCTGGTAACACAGTCTTGGGTTTTTAATCTGAAAAAAATGGAATAGCGATACCCACTCTGCAGGTTTATTGTAAAGCCAAACGACTGTATCTACAGCCTTCAGCGAAGAACCTGGCTGCTTCTGTCTCAGCGAATGGCATTTGTTGCTCATCCAGTTTGCCCAGCTGGAAACATCCTTTTCCTTCATCCCACCCCCACCCACCCTGCCCCCGGCATCACTAACTCATCAGGATGACCACTCTCCCGCCGCTGCCAGGGAGCGTCTTCTGCACCTCTAGAAACCTCGTGACCTTTCCATTGCTCTTTGGAGAACAATAGCACTCTTAGCAAGACCCCGGGATCTGGCCCAATGTGTCGCTCAGACTCTTGTGGCTTCTCCTCTTGCCCCCTTTGGCATAAAAAACCCCTGCCCCTTCTTCAGGTTAGGTGAAGAAAGGAAGTCTCACCGAAGGACCCTTCCCCATCCCCCCTGCCTCATTTCATGAGTATAGGTTGGTTTTTTTGGTCATGATTTTGGATCACTTACCTCAGCGTGTCGTTATATTTCTATTGGGCATGTTTGTCTGATTCATCAGAGTAAAAAATAGGTCTCTGTATGATTTTGTCCACCACTGTATATCAGGGCCTGGTGCAATGCCTGATATTTAGTAAGCTGTTTGTTTTGGCAATCAATCGTGCCATATTAATGCTAATTAAGGACAAAGAGCCTTCCGAGTATGTCATCTAGAGACCCGTTCACCCCTTGCTCTGTTTGGCTGTTCTGTTTGCCAGTCTCCAGATTAATCTGAATGGCAGCATTCACTTTGACGAGGGGCTCAGGGCAGCAGATGGTTCAAGCGTCACGGGTCACCAGATCAGGGATTCCTTTTATGTTCACAAAGATCTTTGTCGCTTTGCACAACCTGTACTTGGCCTCGTCAGGTGTAATACGAGGAACAGCAAAGCAACCCTTGGTGTCACAGATCAGGCAGAAGTTCTCTTTGGTCTTGTCAGTGCTGATGACATCCATCAGCAGAGTAGGCTGTCACTTTGGATCTTGCCATTCGTCTTTTTTTTTTTTTTTAAGTTTATGTTTCTTTATTTTTGAGACAGAGAGAAACAGAGCACGCGTGGGTGAGGGGCAGAGAGAGAGGGAGACACAGAATCCGAGGTCGGCTCCAGGCTCCTCCGAGCTGTCAGCACAGAGCCGGACCTGCGGCTCGAACCCACGAACTGTGGGATCATGACCTGAGCCGAAGTCGGCCGCTTAACCGACTGAGCCACCCCGGGCGCCCCAGGATCTCGCCATTAATCTTAATGAACCGCCGCATGTGGATCTTCTTTCCTTAATTTCCTGTTAGGGCAGACTGAAGTCTGTTCCTTAGAAGGAGACGAAGGAGGATGTTCTCTCGGCTCGTGGGGACCGGTAGATGGACCAGGAGCAAACACATCGGTCAGCTATTCCAGCCTCCGATGCTTTGGAGCTTCAACAGGCTTCAGATGCTTCTTGGGACCGTGAGCCACGCTTGTACTAGACGTCAAAAGAACAGAGTGTTTTTAGCATGAACGAAGACGTAGGGCAAGAGGCTTGAGCAAATCATACCGCATTGTAGTGGCTCAATAAAAACTAGTAAGTGGGTGGACAGGTGCAGATTCAGAGTGATCTGTATCTGAAGAGGGCAGGTGCCAGCACGCACACACCCAGGTTGGTTTACTAGAAGGAGGTGAGAAACATTAAGGTCAAGGAGTGCCACACAACACTTTGCACGTAGTGTGTACTCCATATAAAATGTTACTAAAAACAAACGAGGCTAGTTTTTAGGCATACCTGCCTGGAATCTGCAAATCTTGGTTGAATTAAAGCATGAGTGGATTGGAGAGAGGCAGGGAAGGGAATGGGCCACTAAAAGCATCTGCAAAACCGCACTGGGTGGATCAGCAAACACAGCTTCTCGGTGCCTTGGATCTTCCTCTGTGTGGTTCAGAGACTAAAAGTTAGGCTCCCCCGATCTTAACTACCACACCAAGTCTGCCCAGCCTATTCTGCTGCCTCTAACATCTAATATCATGAGATAGGTTGGCAGGGAAGCTTCTTAGAGTCCTTGAGATGAAAGGTGCAGGCATTCCAGACTAGATCCGTTAGTATTTCTGTCCAGTCCTGAGACCGCAGACTTATGCAGGGGATGAACCCATGCGCCGTCCTGAGGCAGACGCCTTGTCCGGCCGGCATGCTGTTTGCGGTAGAACATGATTATGGTCTTCTATTTCATCTAACTCTCAGGGATGTGACCGACTTTCCCAGGTATTCTTATTAGCCTGTCATGTAAGAGTCTTCTTGACATGATGGTGTCCAGAAAAACTGCGTATCTTTGACTCCATGCGCTTTCTAGTTCTTGCTTTGGCTTCCAGGAAGCACAAAGTTATGTTTATGCGTATTCCTTAGCCTTGTGTTTCTTTTTTTAATTTCTTTTTTATTTTTTTATTAAAATTTTTTAACGTTTATTTATTATTAAGAGAGAGAGAGAGAGAGAGAGAGCATGAGCAGGGGAGGGGCAGAGAGAGGGGGAGACACAGAATCCGAAGCAGGCTCCAGGCTCCGAGCTGTCAGCCTAGAGCCTGACACGGGGCTTGAACTCACACACTGTGAGTGAGATCATGACCTGAGCCAAAGGCTGACGCTTAACCAACTGAGCCACCCAGGCGCCCCTGTATTTCTTTTTTTAAAATGTTCGTTTATTTATTTTTGAGAGAGAGAGTGTGTGTGAGGGAGGGGCAGGGAGAGAGGGAGAATCCTAAGCAGGCTCTGTGCTGCCAGAACAGAGCCCGATGCGGTCTCCCAAACCGTGAGATCATGACCTGAACCAAGATCAAGTTTTTCTAATTTTTATTGCTTAGTTTCTATCCTGTTATTATACTTGTTTTGTTGTGGGTTTTTTTTTTTTTTCTCGATGTGTTTTTTTATTACAAGCAGCTCACCCTTTTGGACCTTGGCAAGAATAAATAAATCCCTTTTCTGATAATGTATACGATCATGAACGTGTTTTGGCAACAGGTCTGGTGTAATTCAAGGTTTATCTACTCACATATGGGAATTAGCTTTCTTCATGATTGTGCATATTGTGTGGGGGCTTCCAAACAGGTAGTTGAAATTAGACATCAGCACCATCAAAACAGTATCTGTGTTCTCATCCTTAATGACAGCTGCCTTCCTTGGGAGCAGCAGTGATCACACATTCCTGTACCTGAGCCGGTAACCTGGAGCCCAGGAAGCAGCCCGTAGTAGAACTGCCTGCCTAAGGAGATTTACAAAGAATTTCATAGAGCATTTTGGGATTTGGAGGAACCTGGGAGATACCACTGTCTTCCTCATCACTTCTTTCCCCTCAATGCTGCACGGCGTGGTAGCTCACGGCCTGATTTCAGAGTCTGCCTTTGCCGTTTTTATTTGCTGGGCAGGCAGCTTCGGTCACTTAGCCTCACCGAGTCTCGGTTTGCTCATCTATAAAATGAGAACGACATTAGCACTCCTCTCTTAGGGCTGCTGCAGGTGTGCATGGTCCTGAGGTGAGAATATGCTTTCCATCTGTAGTCCTAAGGACACAAAAGAGACCACTGGGGGATCAGACAGCCAGGAAGCCTTACTGACATTTTATAGGAACAGGGACAGTCCTTAGCTCCCTTTAGTTCACCTAAAATTTGGTGAATATCCGTCTTCCCTCTAAGAGATAGATGTTTTTCGCTTACTGTGCACAATGGTCTGGTGAAGTAGCAAGCGGTCCCCTTTTGTGGTTGAGCAAACTGAGCCTTAGTGAGGTGGAGAGTTTGCCCAAGTTCTCACTGCCAATGAAAAGCAGAGCCAGAGTTTGCTCCCAGATCAGCGGACTCCAGTTCCAGGACTCTCTTCTTATAGCCTAAGTGCCTTTTCCCACCTGATCTCCTGGAATACTTAATTCCCTTTCAATTAAGAGTGGACAACTTGACAGGTTAATAGGAGGGTTGGATGGTAAGTTCACTTTGACCCAAGAGGGGTTTATTTCTGTGTTGACTGTTTTATATTATTAAAAGCCCTTGGACGGCTGAGTAATCAACTAATGTTATTGAGAACTAGCTATGAAAAAAATATGTGGCTCGGCTGTCTGTGATTTGCTTGAACAAGTTGGGAGATTTTCTCACTGTATGCCCATGCAAAAGGAATATAAAATACTGATAAACCATTTGGAAAATTGGTGTGTGCCTTGCTTTTACAGTGGTCAGAAATGTGGGAATTTAGTGAAGTTTTATTTTTATTTTATTTTATTTTAAAGTTTATTTTTATTTATTTTGAGAGAGAGATAGAGAGTGAGCAGGGGAGGGGCAGAGAGAGAGAGAGAGAGAGGGAGGGAGGGAGAGAGGGAATCCCAAGCAGGCTCCATGCTATCAACACAGAGCCCGACGCTGGACTTGAACTCATGAGCCGTGAGATCATGACCTGAAATCAAGAGTGGGACGCTTAGTGGACTGAGCCACCCTGGTGACCCGAGAATTTAGTGAATTTGTAATAAGGAGAATACGTTTCAAAAAAAGTTTGAAGTTGCCCCTTACTTACTACCATCAGGGTTGTTGTCACAACTTTTGGTTTTGCAGATTTCTTCTTAGTCTCTTGCTGGAGGACTTCAAGATTATTTTGGTCGATTGATTGGCTGATGATTGGCACAGTGGGGTGGCTCTCCCCAGTGACACAGCTAGTGAGAAGACCTCAAGTTGGGAGACAGCTGTCAGTCCTGCCAAGTCTGTTTTTGGCTCTTGAGTCCACTGGCTTAGCAGTGCTCTAGAAAACTGCCGGTTATACTCGAGACACATAGGGGTGAAGGAAAGGGGAAGAAAGAAAAGAAGGAAGGTGGAGGTGGGATTGGAAGGAACCAGGAGAGAAGAGAAGGATCTGGGGGGATGGACACAGGGAAACGTGGTGAGGCGTAGGAGAACATCCTTCCAAAACCCAGGGCGGAATGAATTGGAGTTCACTCGTCTGGCATCATCAGCCAACCCTCAGTCTCCTGAAAGATGGAATTCTGCAAGAGCGGCTTTTCTTTAGGGAGCCAAAATTGATGACCGAAAGCACATCTTTACGAATAAAGAAGATGCGTGCACACAGATGAGCAAATAAGCCAAAAGCAGGACCAGACCTGTCAATACCGAGGACAAACTGGTGGTTGTCAGAAGGAAGGGGGGTGGGAGGATGGGCAAAACGGGTGGAGGCGAGTGGGAGACGCAGGCTTCCAGTTATGGGATGAATACGCCCCGGGAATAAAAGGTACAGCGTGGGGTACGTGGTCGGTGATATCGTAGCAGGGTTGTATGGTGACAGATGTTAGCTCCACTTGTGAGCGCAGCATAACCACACGGTTGTCAAATCACTATCCTGTGCACCGGAAACGAATATGACGTTGTGTGTCGACTGCACTCAAGTAAAAAAAGTAAAAAAAGAAAACGTATCTTTTAAAGGTCGTTTTTTTTTTTTTTTTTTTTTTCTCACGGGAAAATATCCTAAACTCGCTCCCTCTCTGAGCCTATTTGTTAAAATTTTTTTTTCAACGTTTTTAATTTATTTTTGGGACAGAGAGAGACAGACCATGAACGGGGGAGGGGCAGAGAGAGACGGAGACACAGAATCGGAAACAGGCTCCAGGCTCTGAGCCATCAGCCCAGAGCCTGATGCGGGGCTCGAACTCACGGACCGCGAGATCGTGACCTGGCTGAAGTCGGACGCTTAACCGACTGCGCCATCCAGGCGCCCCACTTTCTGAGCCTATTTGTAAGGCGACATCTGTAAAACACTCACAGCAATGCTGGGAACACAGCAACGACTCCCGAATGTTAGCCATCACCATCATCGTCATGATCGTCATCATCGTCATCATCGTCGTCGTCATCATCATCATCATCATCATCACTTAGTCTGTGCTTTGACAAGATATTCACAAGCTTGATTTTCTCAGAGTGCGGTGACGGGAGAAGGGGTTGCCAGAGGCTGTAACTGCTGATGACTTACAGTGGAGGAATTGCCCAAACAAAACCAAAATCAAACAGAATCTACAAGACGCAGACCCAGGCCCTCAATAAGTGTCATTCCATCTGGAGTCGGGGAAACAGTTCTGAACATCTGTGCGGTGTCTGTGGCTATCACATCACTGGTGTTCACAGTGATAACCCTGAGCAAGCAAGGAGGAGAGGTCACGTAAGCCCAGTGTCCTGCTTGAGAAAACGGGTGGGGGTGTGCAGGCAGTTTCCGAACAATTTCTAACTCCGATCATTCAAATAGAAAAGGAAATAGAAAGGAAATTGTCCCATGGAGGGTAAGCTTCGGTTGTCTGGAGAAGTCTCTCGCACAGGAGACCTCGTTCTTACGGGAAGCCAGATAATGTGAAATGTCATGGTTTTCATAACAAGTGATCATGAGTCAGGAGGGAGGGTGACGGTGCTAAAAATGTGAGCCTGATGTGAGGAGGCAGAAATAGGCCCGTGGCATGTAGAAGATGCAAAAAAAAAAGGCCACTCCTCGCGCCCCGCTCCCGTCCTGAGCCCGAAACTAAAGCTGGCTCTGGACTCCACAAAAAAAGCTGCAGCGGGTGTAAACGAAGATCCCTGAGAACAGCCCCAGGGGGAGGGGCAGCTACTGATGGACTTTCAATTATTTGGAAGGATTTTGTGGGAGAGCTCTCATTCTCAGAAAGCATTTCTTTCCCTCGCTCAAACAAAAACAAAAACAAAAACAAAACAAAACCCAGGACTTATAGGATAAGTGGCTTTAAAAAAAAAAAGAAAAGAAAAGAAGATGCCCATCCATTCAGTGAGGTCCAATTGTCGTGAAAATGATCTATCAGTTAATTGAAGGGTGCGAAAAAGAAAGGTGCGGGCCTGCATCTTGGCTCCCCAAAATGGAAAAGAACAGAGGCAGAGGTTCATCCCGAATGTAGGGGCATTTTGCTTGGCTTTGCACTCTTCATGGGTTTTCTCCAGCAAGGGGTCAGTGGCGCTGGCCAGATCAGCACCTGGCCCTGGGAAGACAGAAGTGTCACGGCAGGTGGACAGATCAGCGGGTCCTCTGCCACGGGTGTGTCTGAGAGGGCACACGTCTGCCTGCTCCCTGGGAGGGCAGTGTCCCCGGGCCCTTCTCCAGGGACACAAGGGGGCAAGCCTCTCTTTGCCCCCAACTTCTCTGCTGCTTTTTTTCCCCCCATTTCTCTTGAGAAATAATTGACATCCATCACTTTAGCAGGATGGTTTGGTTTACTCTAAGAGGATTGCCACCGTAGGTTCAGCGAACATCCATGGTCTTTTACAGATCCAAGAAAAAGAAAAGAATGAATAAAGGGGGACATTTTCTCCTTGTGATGAGAACTCTCAGGCTTACTCTCTTAACGACTTTTCTATATATGGCGTGGCAGCGTTAGCTCTGGTCTTATCATGTTGTACATTATTAAGTCTGTGCAGCTTTAACACTTCCGCCTTCCCCCCGGCCCTGAGCGGCCTCGTTTGGCGTGTGCGCGGTGCCTCCTGACCAAAATACTAGGTAGGACTCTCTCACCCTTTGACAGCTGCAATAAAAACAGACTCGCAGAGCTGGATCCTTTCAGGGAAAGGTGAACGGTATTTCAACTCATCCTTGTGGATTAATACAAGCCTAAACTTTGATTCAGATTTTGTTTTATCTTTTGAGTATTTACCAAGAGCACTGGGAGGACTCATTTGGGTCTCTTTCTTTTTAGATTGTAGGCAAACGAAAGCGTGGCCTTAGGAAATGCGTACAGGTCGCGGAAAAAGATAAACAGGAAGGAGAATTGTATTCGCTAGCTGAATATTTCTTCTATTATTTAATTGTGAATTTGCTTCGTAAGACCCTAACGTAATAAAGCCGTGCACAAAACAAAGCATCTTCATTGGTCTGGAACTGATGGCATGCTTTCCACTTGGCTGACATCCCTGGAGCGCTGGGTCTCTTGGCTCCACTCTAAAAAAAATTCAGACATAAACTCACTGTAGTGGATGCAGAGCAAAATGCCATCCCAGAACTGGCTTTTAAAACACTTTGAAAAATTCATTAGCCTCCAGCGTTATTAGGTCACTCTGAGCCATATGGGGGGGGGGGCGGTGGTGGGGAGAGAAATGTACTTCTCGCTTGTATGGAATTATTTCATGCCGAAATAGCCTTCTCAGCAAGCATGACATTGCTGTAAAGACCAGTTAACACTCGTAGGGTTTCAGATACCAGCGTCTACACAGCTCTGATGAATCCCATAAACACTGCACTGTGCGTATTACTACTAGCCCCTTCGTTGGACTTTTACTTTCAGCGTGGTTCATATTCGGCCACCCCGATCGCTATTGTCACTCTGGATATACCCTGACCCGTCACTTCAGCGAGTGGTGTGGAAACAGGCATCAGGATTCCGTGTGTTTAAACACAGCATTCTACAGCCATAGTCTTTTGTGAGTGATTTCTTGCTTTGAAACTGTTAGTTATTTTGCTCTCAGACCGCTAGAGTTGAAACTACTGTGAAAGCATAGAGCTTTAACATTGAAGCAGATGACTTTAGACGTCTATTTCAACCTGCTGGTATTAGGTTTCTGTCTTCATTTATTTGTGAAATAATAAATACATGTTAAAGCAAATTTGAAAAATAGAGGAAAGGTAAAAAATGAGCCATAAACATTAGAAACTAATATTAAAAATTACCCATCTTCATTCAAGCATGACCGTTGGCAATATCTTGGCAAGTCGTCGCTTTCTTAGTCCCTCTTTTCTGTGCATAGGATCAAAGTAGGATATTCATACATTTTAGTACCCTGATTTTTACTTTACTCAACATTATTCCTTAAATATTTCCCTTGTTATTGAATTGTATTTCAAATCAGCATCTTAACTAATAGCAAATGATTTGATAAAAAAGATATACTATGGTTAACATTTCGATTACCCCTCCATTTTTTTTGCTATTGTTAATTACACTGTAATTAACGTTCTTTGTACCTGAAATGGTTTTATCTTGTTAAGGATCATGTCCTTAAAATAGTTTTTCAAATATGTGCTTATTAGAGCAAGAGATATAAATATTCTTAAGTTTCTTGATAAATCTTTCCACATTGATTTTGGGATGAAATGCACCAACTTTCAAGACCCAGAGAGGTTCCAAAAGATTCACTTGTCCACTAGAATGTTGTGACAGGGTTCAGCATAGATTTCTGGTCTCTTGACACACAGGTCTGTGCTCCTGATCAATCTGAGAGGCTTTATAGTGTAGCAGGAAGAGTACTATATAGATCTGAGCAAAACATACAGATGCGAGCCAATAATCTCAAGCTGCCTTGCTGCTAAATTAAGATGATTGTAACGCACCCTTTCCCACACCAGTCATGGCTCCCATTTGAGACCATGAGGTAGAATCTGACACATCCTCTTTTTCTCTTCACTTCCTCTATTTCAGAGGCAGCAATAACTGTTCACTAGCTGCCTCGTATGGTAATTGAAGACATAGTATCACACTTCATAACCTTCTCTCACCCATGTGATCTCCCTCGGTCAGCCTTGGGTAGGACGGGTGTTATCATATCTACATCACAGGTGAGAAGAACGAGGCCAGAACAGGTGAAATGCAGCCTTGCCCGAGCACACACAGCCAGCAAGGGGCAAAGCTGGACACAGGATCCGTGTCTTCTGGTTCCCCAGCCCTTGCTTCTAGCAGTATCTTTATGAACTAAAAATTGACTCGTACTATGAAAAGGTAGTTTGAAATTCTTGCTGCGAGTCTGATGGTTCGGATTTATCTCCACGAAAGGAAGTGGCCGGGTTAAAACACGGGCACTTTTCCAAGTGAAGACTATCCAAAGGTAAAGCACATTTGTGCCGAAGCTGTGTTTCGGGAAACACACAGGACAGCAAACCTATCGAGCTTGGGAGTTTCGTGTGATGGACTCTGATGAACAGTTTGCAGGTGTGAGATTAATGGATGTGTCATTGGTGGCAACATGCTGAGCTCCATGGGTGCTGGACACCAAGTGTCACCTGTGACGATGGGAAGGAGGTGCCCGAGAAGCGAGTCTTTGGAGGGCCTGTGAGCCTCATCCCAGGTACTGTAATGGGGCAACAGGTGACTGGATGCTGTTTATGTTGACTCCAGCTGAGAGTTCTATGTAATGAAGAGAAGAAAGTTTAATTGCTTACAACACGAGATCTTTCCCTGCTGTGGGGGAGGTATAAAGATGTCAAAGTCTCTCTCTCTCTCTCACTCTTTGTCTCCCCACCCTACCCCCATTATTTCCCCCGTTGAGATCATATTTATTATCCGGCCGAAGACCTAAATGCATCCCTCACTGATGCAATAGGGAGTAATTTTAGTGTAGTGTATTTAATGCTGTGTGAGCTGAATTCTCTTTCAAAAAGACTCTCCCTAAGAAACACATATATTTCTGGACCAACATTTCCTATAGCCGCGGCACGACAGAGGCCACACGGTTGCTGAACGCAGTGTGCGCAAAGGTGACGACGCGTTCGACACATTGGTCTGTGGACAGAGGTCCTAGGTCGCCTGTTTTTCCCAATCTTCTTTCCAAAAGAAGAACTTAATGAATTCACACTGGGGAGAAAAGTGAAAAGCCAAACATTGCTGGAAGGAATTTAGGGAGTTGGAGCTCAGGGTTAGTCTGGGCACTCTGTATTAATACAAATTTTAGGTTTATAGGACACCAGTTGTCCTGAAAGCCTAACGTGATTTTTTTTTTTTAAAGAGAAATCTATTGTCTACAGATGATTTGTATACAGTACGGTAATTCCTTTACAGATGTCACGTGGGAAGCTTTAATATT
Organism: Panthera pardus; assembly: GCF_024362965.1. Taxonomy (NCBI): domain Eukaryota; kingdom Metazoa; phylum Chordata; class Mammalia; order Carnivora; family Felidae; genus Panthera; species Panthera pardus. Next base: position 18,451,644 of record NW_026526766.1, on the reverse strand, counting down.
TGCTGAGGGAAATATACTTGGGATGAGATTTTCTTGTAAGCGCTGGGATGGGAATGAAAATCAGTGACTCTGAGAGACTCAGCTGTGTAGTTGTTAAGTCATGCACATCTGCTAAATAATTAGCATGCTGTGGGGTAGGAGGTTCTGGAAGTAAATCCTTGTGTGCTATAACTCCTAGCTATCCAACTCCTTTCTGAGGACGCGTCTGCATTTTTAAAAGACAAAGAGCAGAGAACGTGGAGGGCCCAATGGGAACATTCAGGTTAAGCTAATACCTTGCCCCGACCAATATCCCTGACTGGGCTTTCTCTCTGTCTCAGTTCTTCTCAAAACATCTTTGTCCTGCTTCTTACCCCTGGGCACTTAGCTGTCAGCAAAACCTACCCTTGGCCAGCAAGTGAGGGAATAAATACCTATCAATATTTACAGTTTACATATTTTACTTCATTTGACCTTCATAGCGATACTCTGAGCCAGGCATTATTATGCCCAGCGTATGGAGGAGGAAACTGAGGCTCAGAGGATCAAGTGACTTGCTGTAGGTCACATACGTAACGAATGTTAGAAATAAATTTATGGTATTCTTTAACATTTGTTTTTAACGTTTATGGACTTTTGAGAGAGAGAGAGACAGAGTGCGAGTGGCAGAGGGGCAGAGAGAGAAAGAGACACAGAATGTGAAGCAGGCTCCCTCCAGGCTCTGCGCTGTCAGCACAGAGCCCAACTCGGGGCTCGAACTCACGAACCGCGAGATCATGATCTGAGCCCAAGTCGAATGCTTAACCGACTGAACCACCCAGGAGCCCCAAGAAATAAATTTATGGTATTCTGTCCCTGAGAGCCTTAACTTGTATTTCCATTGCAACGCACCTCAGGGGCTCAAAACACCGACTTCATGGGGAGTGGTCATTAGAGCAGCTGTTCCTAAACTTTCTGGTGCATAAGATCTGGGGGAACCTGTTAAGAGGTAGGTTCTTTAAAAAAAAAAAAAATTTACGTTTATTTATTTTGAGAGCGACAGAGAAAGTGAGCAGGGGAGGGGCAGAGAGAGTGGGAGACACAGAATCCCAAGCCGACTCCGCACTGTCAGTGTGGAGCCCGATGTGGGGCTTGAACCCGCGAACCGTGAGATCATGACCTGAGCAGAAACCCAGAGTCAGATGCTTAACCGACTGAGCCACTCAGGCGCCTCTCCCCTTTTAAAAAAATTTTGAAGTTTATTTATTTTGAGGGAGAGCCAGAGAGTGAGCGGGGAGGGGCAGGGAGAGAGAGAGACAGCGAGACAGAGAGAGAATAAGGATGCAGATTCTGATTCAGTGCGGTGGGGGGTGGGGGGACCGGGGAGCCTGCACTTCTTATGTGCTCCCGGGTGATGCTGATGCCGCTGGCCCCCAGACCACAGTTTGAGTCGTGAGAGTCCAGAGTGCCACGCTGGGGGGCAGAGGGTCCCTCCGTGGCCCCTCTCAGGGGGCGCTGGGATCTGGAGAGGGCGGTCCCCAACTGTAAGGGGGTGCTTCCCCTCTAAGGAGGTGCTGCCTCATTGCACTTCCCTGCGGGCAGTGGGTACCGTCCCATGACACTGAGGCGGAGATGTGCAAGGAGCCGGGCGTGCAGTCTCCTAAGCTGTTAAAATCTAAGGCGAAGGAGGCAGTCTTTTGTGCTCGGATTTCGGATGGCAGAAGAATGGGTATGGGAGGAAGAAGGATCCCTCTGCAGTCGCACCACAAAGACAGCCGTCCGTTCTAATAACTCGTAAGGCAGGCAGTGCACGAAGTGCCCGTTTCTGATGTGTGTTGCTGTTCAAATGGTCCACTGTTCCTTACGTTTTGCCAATAAGAAAACACTGGAGCCTCCTGGCTGCACGGTGCCTAGCGGAGGAGGGGACCGTAGAGAAATATGTTGCTGCGCCTTAAGGCGGGCGAGGGAGGACAGACCTGGAGGAAGTGATAATGTCTTAAGAAGTGCGGGGCTCTTAACCAGGTCCTTTGAATTATGTCAGGGGGAAAGCGCGGTGTGGCCCTTTCCCCCAAGGACTTGACGCAGGAGACGATGTTGGAATCAAACTTCTTCTTCTTTTTTTTTTTCTATTAGGACAAAACCATTCACAGTTCCCCTCGCCACTGTCTGGTTTCTGTCTCTTTGTCTAAATTATTGTTAATTTTTCTTGTCTTTATGTGATATCCTCTTTCAGACAGTCCCTTGGCATCTGGTGCCGGTCTGCTTTCTGTTTCGTGGCTGTTTGTCCCCCTCCACGTGGTTACTGGTGCGCCTTTGTACGTGACGCTTGGTGATGGGCGGTGTCCTTTATCACTTATGCCCTTCCTCCTTTGTTGATGGCTTTTGCTTAGTCACCCTGCTTCTCTGATGTGTCCTTTGTTCGCACTCTGTTTCCTACGGCCTCTTTACCCTTCCTTGTCCAATTCCTCTTTATCCTAATACAGGATTCTGTTTCTGTCAATGCAGTGGGGGAGCCCAGCGTGGCCGGCGGACTCTCAACGTAGTTTGGGGGTGCTCAGCAGACGTCTTCAAGTGTTCAGGTGTCGTTTTCGGGTCCCGTTCTGTATCAATCACCTTTCACTAGGTTCTGCTCTGGTAGCAGAAATCCCCGGTCTCCGGGGCTTTCAATGACAAAGGGGTAGTTGTCAGTCAGGTTACAGGTGGCTGAGGGTCAGCTGTGGCTCCCAGAGCCTTCTTCATTCTGGGATGGAGGCCAGTGGCCCAACCACGGCCTGGGGAGGCTGTTCTTGGGGCAGACGGAGGACGAAAGCTGGTAGGGTCGAACGGTAGTTCTTTGAGCTTCAGCTCGGGCTGGACCAAGCCACTTCCGTTTGCACCTTCATCAGCCAAAGCACGTCACGTGGCTGTGCCCATTGTTGGTGGAGCGGGAAGCATATTCCACCCGCAGACAGATACCGCAAGTCCCGTGCCCTTGTGTGGGGACACAGCCTCGCGTTTCTATAGGAACGAAAGTTAATGATTAGGGAGAACGTTGTAGCCTACTACGCGCTCTAAAGCTAGAATCCATCCTGTCAGGTGAACACTGCCCAGAACCACACTTACATCCTGTTAATGGTCATGTCAAAAGGTAGATAACCACCCAATAAAAGCTTTGATTCGGAGACCTGAGATTCTTTGGCAGTTTCTACTATCATTTTTTAAAGGTTTTTTTTTTTTTTTAATGTTTGTTTATATTTGGGAGACAGAGCGTGAGTGGGAGAGAGGTGGAGAGAGGGAGACACAGAATCCGAAGCAGGCTCCAGGCTCCGAGCTGTCAGCACAGAGCCCCATGCGGGGCTCGAACTCACAACCCGCGAGATCATGACACGAGCCGAAGTCGGATGCCTAACCGACTGAGCCACCCAGGCGCCCCTACAGTTCTTGATATTATTAATCAAATGAGAATCTCTGCTAGCTATTTAGTCATCTCTCATGCCTTCAGATGAAGCTTGGGCAGGAGTCATTTCCATGGTCACATTTGGGATAACTTTATGCTGTATCTGGGTCCCTAGTTTAGGATTGGGGGCAGCTGGCTCACCTCCTTTAGATCACCACGGAAGCATTTATGGAATAAGACTACCTTGCAAAATCCTTTAAACTCACGGTGCCTCAGTTTCTTCCTCTAAATTAGGGAATAACAATAGATCCCCCTTGTAGGAGGTCTTGAGGATTACATTAGGTAATAGATGTAAAACTCTTAGAACCTCTTGATACATATAAATATTTGAGTCTTTGATGGGTGATGATGTTGACGATGCCACCAATGGTGACTTCTACTCCTTTGGTATCTGAACTGACAGTTTTGAACTGACAGACGATCAGACGTATGCTTCTGAGTTTAAGATTTATTTATAAGTAAATAAAATCAAAATCAACACAGAAAGTAGGGGCTTAAATTCCTGACCTCCTGTTAGACTAGCAGCAATGTGTCTTGGAGAAATTAATCTCCAGACCGGATGTTCTCGCCTTGCAGTCACTGTGCGGGGCGTAAGTTGTTTAACTGCCGCATGAAGTTTTCGGTTTATTTGGTGACCGCAGTGCACTTAGGACTGGGATGAGTGGGATAGGCTGCTGGAAAATTCCAGACAAGGTTGGCGAGGAGAGCCACAGGACTCGTGTCTGGAAGTCAGTTGGCTGGGCCCTCCAGGACTGGTCTTGGGGGAAATGGGTATGCGGGTTAGCGTACGTGGGGAGCTTGCTAGGGAGGACAATGAGGCTTCCGGCCTGGATGGCTCCTTTTGTCCCATGTGCCATCGGCTCAGCCTGAGTAGCCTCAACATGAGAGGAAAGGAGCCAGGGTCGTGGAGTCAGAGTGTTAAGCTCAGTGACTTCTCAGTTGTGTGAACTTGGGTGTGTGTCTTAATCTCTTTGAGCCTTGGTTTACTCATAAATGTAATATTATTTAATATGTGTCCATCCATGATCATGTGCAAGAGCATTACATATATTCTTTAAATATTCACAAAGTCATTTTGCTTTCACGATAAGCCTACTTGGTACATGCAGTTATACCCATCTTGCAGATGGGGAAGCTAAGGTAGAGAGAGGTGAGTAGCTGGCCCCCACTCACACATGTAGGAAAGAGAGGAACCAGGTTTCGAGCCCAAGCAGTGTAGCTCCCAAGGCTACATTCACACCCACCATGCTTTTGAAGCTTGTTGGTGCAGTAAGAACTTGGCCTGGGGTTGCTGCTGGAAAGTAAATCTGTTCACCTCCTCCAAATCCTAGTTCACTGCCTGATTCAATAAGTAGGTGGTCAGTAAACATGTATGGCTAGTTCCTTTCTCTCCTCTTCCTTTCAGCGGTCCTGGGGGACCCGAGGAAGTAGGATTCGTGGGTGGCCGGGAATGAGATGGGAGATCGTCAGCCCAAAATTTTTCTGGGAAGGGCTTCTCATAACTCTCAAATTTACCTTGTATTTGAAAGTCCTCCTTCTGTCCTATGTACTGCGTGAAGCTTTCTTCCGCTGCTCCGGCCCTTACCACACCAAGCTGGAGGGTATGACGTCATCTTGTAAAGCAAGTTCGGAATGAAAAAGGATGATAGCACAGGTCAGTGTGCTTTCCAGCCCATCATCATAGCCCCGTATGCAAACCCTTTACGCCATTAACACACGGATGATCTTTATATATATTAAAAAAAATTTTTTTTAACGTTCATTCATTTTTGAGAGGCAGAGTCAGAGCATGAGCAGGGGAGGGGCAGAGAGAGAGGGAGACACAGAATCCGAAGCAGGCTCCAGGCTCTGAGCTATCAGCACAGAGCCTGATGTGGGTCTCGAACCCATGAACCGTGAGATCACGACCTGAGCCGAAGTTGGATGCTTGACAGGCTGAGCCATCCAGGCGCCCCTATATGTATTTTTATCTGCTTTGGGTGTCAGCTACCTTTAAAATGTCATTTATTTATTTTGCCCTTTACTCTGCATAGCATCAAATAACTTTGGGGTGAATAACCACCAAGCCAAAAGGTGTGGAGAGCAGCTGTCACGAAGGTTTTAAATATGAGACAAACCACTTCAATGATTATTTCCTTAATTCTGTCTCCTCCTCCCAGTGATTTGGTTCCAAATTGTCCCTGTGACTAAGGCATGTTCCGGAAGCAGAATTCTGTAGTGGAAAAAGAAATGGTTCCAGGGAATACTGAGGCCGGGATTATAGTGTTTTCCCTTCTACATGGGAGCAGTGTGACATTGGCAAATCACGGATCCTTTCTGGGGCACCTGGGTGGCTCAGCTGGTTGAGCATCCGACTTCAAGGTCATGATCTTGTGGTTCATGAGTTCGAGCCCCGCGTCGGGCTCTGTGCTGACAGCTCAGAGCCTGGAGCCTGCTTCGGATTCTGTGTCTCCCTCTCTCTCTGCCCCTCCCCCGCTCACGCTCTGTCTCTCTCTGTCTCTTAGAAAATGAATAGGTGTTAAAGAAAAAAATTAAAAACAAATCACTGACTCTTTCTGAGCTTCTGTTTCTTCTGTGAGTTCAACACTTCCAAACCACGGAGTCCAGCACCTCAAGATCTCCCAAGGGAGGGGTCCATTTTAATATTTCAAACCTAATAATGCCGTGAAATGGCAAATAAAAACTTTCAAAACATGGAGTCCACAGGTGATAGAGAAAATTAGAGATCTTTGGTGGTGGGAGTTTGGGGACTAAGAATCAGTTCTTACTTATTTTTCTTACAGCGCCTTCCACGTAGTTGGGCAAATCGTTTGCATCTCCAAGCCTCAGACTGTTCATCTGTAAAGTGGGGACAATTTGGAATTCATCTTCGGGAACTCAGAAATTTGCTGTGGAGCTTAAATGACATAGTAACTCTAAAGCACTTAGCCAATGGCACTCAATAAATTGTGGCTGTTTCCTTAGTTCTTCAGTGTGGATTCAGAATTACCCAAAGGGGCAATTAAATAATTAATTAATTTAAAATGTTAGTGTTTATTTTTGAGACAGAACGCAAGCAGGGGAGAGGCACAGAGAGAGAGAGAGAGAGAGAGAGAGAGACAGAATCTGAAGCAGGCTCCAGGCTCCGTGCTGTCAGCACAGAGCCTGACGCGGGGCTCGAACTCATGAACTGTGAGATCATGACCTGAGCCGCAGTCAGACGCTGAACCGACTGAGCCACCCAGGCGCCCCAAGGGGGTATTTTAGATTAAACTAACCCCCACTAGATTATGTCATAAGTCCATAACTCTTGGGTGGACCTGGGGTTCTTCGGGGTTGTGGTGAACTCGAAGACGGACCCGTTCATTCCCGCTTTCTGGGGAAATGTAACCCCAGTGAGATTTGCACAAGCCCTTTAGCTGAATATGCCATCAGTTGGTAACATCTGGGGCCAGTCAGAAGTAGGCAAAGAGGGAGAGGAGAGAAGGGCCAGGGAAGTATATGGAGACCAAAGTCCCTGGAGCAGAGTGGCCTGCCTGGTTGGTACTTGCTGTTTATGGCATACACACTCTCAATGATAATTGCTGCCATTTAACCAGGATTCACTATGTGCCAGGCACTGTACTAAGTACTTCACAGATGCCGTCTCTTTGAACTTTCTTAGCCATGATATGAGTTCTTTTTATCTGTTGGCCAAAGCAAGTTACATGGCCAGTCGGATTCAAGGGGTGGAGAAATGCACTCACCCCGCCTGTTGTTGTGAGGGGCTGCAAAGCATCACTGTAGGTGCGTGGATAAAGGGGCGACCATTCTTGCCATCAGTTTGCAACAGACTCTGTAGGATAAAACAGACGATCACGTATTTCCCGGGAGTAATTTCTGTGCTCAAGAAAAGGGAAATCAGCTACCGAGGGCCTCCTAGCGTCTTGTATCCCTTTCATTACGGAGAGTCCAAGAGGCAATACAACTAAAATGTGGACCAATTACACTGATATACTCAGGAGCCCTCCTGCAGCTATTTGGGGAATTTTGTATTTTCTGAATTTCTTGGGGTCTCGTGTTCAAGACAAGCTCCATGAGAATGTCACTTATCTAGTATCTCAAACCTCTGCCCAGTGCTGCACAGTTTGGTGTGGTACCCAAAGCTATGAATATTTCTACCAGCCTTTTGAAGGGGAAGAGAGTGAGTAATGAATCTTAACTTCTGAAAGTAAGCGAGGCTGCCGTTTACTGATTCATGAAAAGCGTTGGTCGGGGCCGCACATTGTTACCCAAAGGGTGAGATGATCTGTGTTAAAGGAAGTGAGATGATAAAACATGGACCCCTGGACGACTTGAGGTGATTCATTGAATTTTTTCTATATGCAAGTGACACTGGCTTCCCATCTTTAGTCAGAATTATACAGCCTTTTTTTTTTGAGATTTGCTTATGTAAAAAAATGGAGTCAATTCAAATGTAAGCCAATAGAGGTGATCTATGGATAGGGAAAAAAAAAAATCTTGAACATAGTATGTAAATTATTCCTGGCGAATGGAGCCATGTTTACAAAAGCTTGGAGAGGCATCCTCTCATTCAAGGGAAGACATCTGAGGCCTGAAAGAGGAAGGAAGTTAGTTTCTGGGAGTCTCATATCTGATAAAAAACATTATATGGGTTCTGACCCAGGCCTCCTGTCTCAAAATTCATTTCTCCCCCACTATACCAGCTCCCTATACCCTCGAAATCAACAGCCTTAAACAAACAAAAAATGACTTATGTGTGCAAGCACATTTTATTAGGAGATGTTACAAAATGAATAAATTTTCCACCATTCACAATTAAGCACTTTACATATTTGGCGATGAGCATAGTGATTATAATCATCATACATCGATTAACATTCACCTCGGAATAGGGGGGAGTTGCCTCAATTTTTTTGTAGATTCCCACTATATACAGAAATACCTTTGTGCACAGTTGAAGTCTGTAATGTACAAATACTGAAACAGATACTACCTTATAAACACATACTTGTGTATCTGTACTGGGTGAAGTAAGATTTTCTAATCGCAGATCATACATGTACCTTTAAAAGAGTATGTGAAGATGAATTGAAAAAGGGCTCAACGTCACTCATCATCAGGGAAAGACAAGTAAAAACCACAATGAGCTCTCACCTCACACCTGTCAGAATGGCTAAAATCAACAACTCAGGCAACAACAGATGCTGGTGAGGATGCAGAGAAACAGGAACTTTTTGCACTGCTGGTGGGAATGCAAACTGGTGCAGCCACTCTGGAAAACAGTATGGAGGTTCCTCAAAAAACTAAAAATAGAACTACCCTACCACCCAGCCATTGCACTACTAGGTATTTATCCACGGGGTACAGGTGTGCCGTTTCGAAGGGACACATGCACCCCCCTGTGTATAGCAGCACTCTCGACAATAGCCAAACTATGGAACGAGACCAAATGTCCATCGATGGAAGAATGGATAAAGAAGATGTGGTACACACAGACACACACACACACACACACACACACACACACACGCACACACACAATGGCGTATTACTCGGCAATCAAAAAGAACGAAATCTTGCCATTTGCAACTACGTGGATGGAACTGGAAAGTATTATGCTAAGTGAAATTAGTCAGAGAAAGACAAAAACCATATGACTTCACTCATATGAGGAAATTAATATGCAAAACAGATGAACATAAGGGAAGGGAAGCAAAAATAATATAAAAGCAGGGAGGGGGCAAAACATAAGAGACTCTTAATTATGGAGAACAAACAGGGTTACTGGAGGGGGTGTGGGAGGGGGGATGGGCTAAATGGGTAAGGGGCGCTAAGGAAGCTACTCCTGAAATCATTGCTGCACTATGTGCTAACTAACTTGGAGGTAAATTTAAAAAAATAAATAAATAAAGAGAAAAAAAAGGAGAGTATGTGAACGTGAATATAATTAAAAACAAATATATTTGGAGTGAAGTATACGGAATCCATGCTGCAACATTGATGTACCTTGAAAATACTGTGCTAAGTGAAAGAAGCCAATTGTAAAATGTCACACATTACATGGTTCCATTTATATGAAATGTCCAGAATAGGTAAATCCATAGAGACAGATTAAAGATTGGAGATGGCCAGAGGCGAGAGCGGACAATCGGAAATGACGGCTTAATGTGTACAGGCTTTTCTTTCGAGGTCATGAAAATGTCTTGGAATTAGAGTGATAGTTGCCCAGTATTATGAATATATGAAACGCCACCAAATTTTTCACTTTAAAATGGTTAATTTTATGTTCTGTGAGTTTCACCTCGATAAAAAAAAAAACGCAATATGTACATAAACATTGCTGTCCACTTATACCCATGCCCGTGAATGTGAAATGTAAGGTTTAAACAAGGCTCTTTTATTAGCGTAGTGTTTCTCAACTTTTTGGTCTCAGACCCCTTTCATGCTCCTCAAAGCTATTGAAGACCACAGAAGCTTCTGTGTGTGTGTGTGTCATTTCTATCAGCCTTCACCACAAATATATTTCATAGTATTTTGAAACAAAAATATTTCATAGTATTGGCTTCAGAATGCAACAGAAATGTCTTATGTATGCACCAAATTTTTCGCAGTGTATCACGGGTGCACTTGATGCTTGAGATTTAGTTAACTTAATTTCTTTACTCTTTCATTTGAGGACATTCTTTTTTTTTTAATGAAAAAATTTTTATGTTTATTTATTTATTTTTTGAGAGAGAGAGAGAGAGAGAGAGAGAGAGACAGAGCATGAGTGGGGGAGGGGCAGAGAGAGAGGGAGACACAGAGTCTGAAATAGGCTTCAGGCGCTGAACTGTCAGCATGGAGCCTGATGTGGGGCTCGAACCCACGAACTGCGAGATCCTGACCTGAGCCGAAGTTGGCTGCTTAACCCACTGAGCCACCCAGGCACCCCTAATATTTTTAATGTTTATTTATTTAAAAAAAATTTAATGTTTATTTATTTTTGAGAGAGAGGGAGAGAGACAGAGAGAGGTGGGGGTGGGGGGCAGAGAGAGGGAGAGACAGAATCCGAAGCAGGCTCCAGGCTCTGAGCTTTCAGCACAGAGCCTGATGTGGGGCTCGAACTCATGAACCGTGAGATCATGACCTGAGCCAAAGTAGGATGCTTAACCGCATGAGTCACCCTCAGGCCCCTCATCGAGGACATTCTTTTTTTTTTTTTCTTTTTTCTTTTTTTAATTTAATTTTTTATTTTTTAAAATTTACATCCAAATTAGTTAGCATATAGTGAAACAATGATTTCAGGAGTAGATTCGTTAATGCCCCTTACCCATTTAGCCCATCCTCCCTCCCACAACCCCTCCAGTAACCCTCAGTTTGTTCTCCATATTTATGAGTCTCTTCTGTTTTGCCCCCCTCCCTATTTTTATATTATTTTTGCTTCCCTTCCCTTATGTTCATCTGTTTTGTTCATTGAGGACATTCTTTTTTTTTTTAACTATTTTTTTCTTTTGTTTTTAAATATATGAAATTTATTGTCAAATGGGTTTCCATACAACACCCAGTGCTCATCCCAACAGGTGCCCTCCTCAATACCCATCCCCCACCCTCCCCTCCCTCCCACCCCCCATCAGCCCTCAGTTTGTTCTCAGTTTTTAAGAGTCTCTTATGCTTTGGCTCTCTCCCACTCTAACCTCTTTTTTTTTTTCCTTCCCCTCCACCATGGGTTCCTGTTAAGTTTCTCAGGATCCACATAAGAGTGAACACATATGGCATCTGTCTTTCTCTGTATGGCTTATTTCACTTAGCATCACACTCTCCAGTTCCATCCACGTTGCTACAAAGGGCCATATTTCATTCTTTCTCATTGCCACGTATACTCCATTGTGTATATAAACCACAATTTCTTTATCCATTCATCAGTTGATGGACATTTAGGCTCTTTCCATAATTTGGCTATTGTTGTAAGTGCTGCTATAAACATTGGGGTACAAGTGCCCCTATGCATCAGTACTCCTGTATCCCTTGGGTAAATTCCTAGCAGTGCTACTGCTGGGTCATAGGGTAGGTCTATTTTCAATTTTTTGAGGAACCTCCACACTGTTTTCCAGAGTGGCTGCACCAGTTTGCATTCCCACTAACAGTGCAAGGGTTCCCGTTTCTCCACATCCTCTCCAGCATCTATAGTCTCCTGATTTCTTCATTTTGGCCCTCTGACTGGCGTGAGGTGATATCTGAGTGTGGTTTTGATTTGTATTTCCCTGATGAGGAGTGACGTTGAGTATCTTTTCATGTGCCTGTTGGCCATCCTGATGTCTTCTTTAGAGAAGTGTCTATTCATGTTTTCTGCCCATTTCTTCACTGGAGTATTTGTTTTTCAGGTGTGGAGTTTGGTGAGCTCTTTATAGATTTTGGATACTAGCCCTTTGTCTGAAATGTCATTTGCAAATATCTTTTCCCATTCCATCGGTTGCCTTTTAGTTTTGTTGATTGTTTCCTTTGCTGTGCAGAAGCTTTTTATCTTCATGAGGTCCCAATAGTTCATTTTTGCTTTTAATTCCCTTGCCTTTGGGGATGTGTCAAGTAAGAAATTCCTATGGCTGAGGTCAGAGGGGTCTTTTCCTGTTTTCTCCTCTAGGGTTTTGATAGTTTCCTGTCTCACATTCAGGTCCTTTATCCATTTTGAGTTTATTTTTGTGAATGGTGTGAGAAAGTGGTCTAGTTTCAACCTTCTGCATGTTGCTGTCCAGTTCTCCCAGCACCATTTGTTAAAGAGACTGTCTTTTTTCTATCGGATATTCTTTCCTGCTTTGTCAAAGATGAGTTGGCCATACTTTTGCGGGTCTAGTTCTGGGGTTTCTATTCTATTCCATTGGTCTATGTGTCTGTTTTTGTGCCAATACCATGCTGTCTTGATGATGACATCTTTGTAGTAGAGGCTAAAGTCTGGGATTGTGATGCCTCCCGCTTTGGTCTTCTTCAAAATTACTTTGGCTATTCGGGGCCTTTTGTGGTTCCATATGAATTTTAGGATTGCTTGTTCTAGCTTCGAGAAGAATGCTGGTGCAATTTTGATTGGGATTGCATTGAATGTGTAGATAGCTTTGGGTAGTATTGACATTTTGACAATATTTATTCTTCCAACCCATGAGCATGGAATGTTTTTCCATTTCTTTATATCTTCTTCAATTTCCTTCATAAGCTTTCTATAGTTTTCAGCATACAGATCTTTGGTTAGATTTGGTAGCATACATCTTTGGTTAGATTTATTCCTAGGTATTTTATGCTTCTTGGTGCAATTGTAAATGGGATCAGTTTCTTTATTTGTCTTTCTGTTGCTTCATTGTTAGTGTATAAGAATGCAACTGATTTCTGTACATTGATTTTGTATCCTGCAACTTTGCTGAATTCATGTATCAGTTCTAGCAGACTTTTGGTGGAGTCTATCAGATTTTCCATGTATAATATCATGTCATCTGCAAAAAGTGAAAGCCTAACTTCATCTTTGCCAATTTTGATGCCTTTTATTTCCTTTTGTTGTCTGATTGCTAATGCTAGAATTTCCAACACTATGTTAAACAACAGCGGTGAGAGTGGACATCCCTGTCGTGTTCCTGATCTCAGGGAAAAAGCTCTCAGTTTTTCCCCATTGAGGATGATGTTAGCTGTGGGCTTTTCATAAATGGCTTTTATGATGTTTAAGTATGTTCCTTCTATCCCGACTTTCTCGAGGGTTTTTATTTAGAAAGGATGCTGAATTTTGTCAAATGCTTTTTCTGCATCAATTGACAGGATCATATGGTTCTTATCTTTCCTTTTATTAATGTGATGTATCACGTTGATTGATTTGCAAATGTTGAACCAGCCCTGCATCCCAGGAATGAATCCCACTTGATCATGGTGAATAATTCTTTTTATAAGCTGTTGAATTCGATTTGCTAATATCTTATTGAGAATTTTTGCATCCATATTCATCAGGGATATTGGCCTGTAGTTCTCTTTTTTTGCTGGGTCTCTGTCTGGTTTAGGAATCAAAGTAATGCTGGCTTCATAGAATGAGTCTGGAAGTTTTACTTCCCTTTCTATTTTTTGGAATAGCTTGAGAAGGATAGGTATTATCTCTGCTTTAAACGGCTGGTAGAACTCCCCTGGGAAGCCATCTGGTCCTGGACTCTTATTTGTTGGGAGATTTTTGATAACTGTTTCAATTTCTTTGCTGGTTATGGGTCTGTTCAAGCTTTCTATTTCCTCCTGATTGAGTTTTGGAAGCATGTGGGTGTTTAGGAATTTGTCCATTTCTTCCAGGTTGTCCAATTTATTGGCATATAGTTTTTCATAGTATTCCCTGATAATTGCTTATATTTCTGAGGGATTGGTTGTAATAATTCCATTTTCATTCATGATTTTATCTATTTGGGTCATCTCCCTTTTCTTTTTGAGAAGCCTGGCTAGAGGTTTATCAATTTTGATTATTTTTTCAAAATACCAACTCTTGGTTTCATTGATCTGCTCTACAGTTTTTTTTAGATTCTATATTGTTTATTTCTGCTCTAATCTTTATTATTTCTCTTCTTCTGCTGGGTTTAGGGTGTCTTTGCTGTTCCGCTTCTATTTCCTTTAGGTGTTCTGTTAGATTTTGTATTTGGGATTTTTCTTGTTTCTTGAGATAGGCCTGGATTGCAATGTATTTTCCTCTCAGGACTGCCTTGGCTGCATCTCAAAGCATTTGGATTGTTGTATTTTCATTTTCATTTGTTTCCATATATTTTTTAATTTCTTCTCTAATTGCCTGGTTGACCCATTCATTCTTTAGAGGGTGTTCTTTAACCTCCATGCTTTTGGAGGTTTTCCAGACTTTTTCCTGTGATTGATTTCAAGCTTCATAGCATTGTGGTCTGAAAGTATGCATGGTATGATCCCAATTCTTGTATACTTATGAAGGGCTGTTTTGTGACCCAGTATGTGATCTGTCTTGGAGAATGTTCCATGTGCACTCGAGAAGAAAGTATATTCTGTTGCTTTGGGATGCAGAGTTCTAAATATATCTGTCAAGTCCATCTGATCCAATGTATCATTCAGGGCCCTTGTTTCTTTATTGACCGTGTGTCTAGATGATCTATCCATTGTTGTAAGTGGAGTGTTAAAGTTCCCTGCAATTACCACATTCTTATCAATAAGGTTGCTTATGTTTATGAGTAATTGTTTTATATATTTGGGGGCTCCCGTATTTGGTGCATAGACATTTATAATTGTTATCTCTTCCTGATGGATAGACCCTGTAATTATTATATAATGCCCTTCTTCATCTCTTGTTACAGCCTTTAATTTAAAGTCTAGTTTGTCTGATATAAGTATGGCTACTCTAGCTCTCTTTTGACTTCCAGTGGCATGTTAAATAGTTCTCCATCCCCTCACTCTCAATCTGAAGGTGTCCTCAGGTCTAAAATGAGTCTCTTGTAGACAGCCAATAGATGGGTCTTGTTTTTTTTATCCATTCTGATACCCTATGTCTTTTGGTTGGCACATTTAGTCCATTTACATTCAGTGTTATAGAAAGATATGAGTTTAGAGTCATTGTGATGTCTGTAGGTTTCATGCTTGTAGTGATGTCTCTGGTACTTTGTCTCACAGGATCCCCCTTAGGATCTCTTGTAGGGCTGGTTTAGTGGTGATGAATTCCTTCAGTTTTTGTTTGTTTGGGAAGACCTTTATCTCTCCTTCTATTCTAAATGACAGACTTGCTGGATAAAGGATTCTCGGCTGCATAATTTTTCTGTTCATCACATTGAAGATCTCCTGCCATGCCTTTCTGGCCTGCCAAGTTTCAAAAGAGAGATCAGTCACGAGTCTTATAGGTCTCCCTTTATATGTTAGGGCACGTTTATCCCTTGCTGCTTTCAGAATTTTCTCTTTATCCTTGTATTTTGCCAGTTTCACTATGATATGTCATGCAGAAGATCGATTCAAGTTACGTCTGAAGGGAGTTCTCTGTGCCTCTTGGATTTCAATGCCTTTTTCCTTCCCCAGATCAGGGAAGTTCTCAGCTATTATTTCTTCAAATACACCTTCAGCACGTTTCCCTCTCTCTTCCTCCTCTGGAATACCAATTATGCGTAGATTATTTCTCTTTAGTGCATCACTTAGTTCTCTAATTTTCCCCTCATACTCCTGGATTTTTTTATCTCTCTTTTTCTCAGCTTCCTCTTTTTCCATAATTTTATCTTCCAGTTCACCTATTCTCTCCTCTGCCTCTTCAATCTGAGCTGTGGTCGTCTCCATTTTATTTTGCAGCTCATTTATAGCATTTTTTAGCTCCTCCTGGCTGTTCCTTAGTCCCTTGATCTCTGTAGCAATAGATTCTCTGCTGTCCTGTATACTGTTTTCAAGCCCAGTGATTAATTTTATGACTATTATTCTAAATTCACTTTCTGTTATATTGTTTAAATCCTTTTTGATCAGTTCGTTAGCTGTCGTTATTTCCTGGAGATTCTTTTGGGGGGAATTCTTCTGTTTCATCATTTTGGATAGTCCCTGGAGTGGTGCGGAACTGCCGGGTACTTCCCCTGTGCTGTCTTGAATAACTTGCGTTGGTGGGCGGGGCCACAATCAGACCTGATGTCTGCCCCCAGCCCCCCGCTGGGGCCACAGTCAGACTGGTGTGTACCTTCTCTTCCCCTCTCCTAGGGGCAGGATTCACTGTGGGGTGGCGTGGCCCGTCTGGGCTGCTTGCACACTGCCAGGCTTGTGGTGCTGGGGATCTGGCGTATTAACTGGGGTGGATGGGCAAGGTGCACAAGGGTGGGTGGGGCAGGCTCAGCTCGCTTTTCCTTCGGAGATCTGCTTCGGGAGGGGCCCTGCGGCACCCAGAGGGAGTCAGACCGGCCGCCAGAGGGATGGATCCGCAGAAGCACAGCATTGGGTGTTTGCGTGGTGCAAGCAAGTTCCCTGGCAGGAACCGGTTCCCTTTGGGATTTTGGCTGGGGGATGAGCGAGGGAGATGACACTGGCGAGCATCTTTGTTCCCGGCCAAACTGAGCTCTGTCGTACGGGGCTCAACAGCTCTCCCTCCCGTTGTCCTCCAGCCCTCCCGCCTTCCGAGCAGAGCTGTTAGCTTAAAACCTTCCAGATGTTAAGTCCCACTCGCTGTCCGAACATACTCCGTCCGGCCCCTCCACTTTTGCAAGCCAGACTCAGGGGCTCTGCTTGGCCGGCGGGCCGCCCCTCTGCCCCGGCTCCCTCCCACCAGTCTGTGGAGCGCGCACTGCCTCTCCGCCCTTCCTACCCTCTTCCGTGGGCCTCTCGTCTACGCTTGGCTCATGAGACTCCGTTCTGCTAGTCTTCTGGCGGTTTCCTGGGTTATTTAGGCAGGTGTGGGTGGAATCTAAGTGACCAGCAGGACGCGGTGAGCCCAGCGTCCTCCTACGCCGCCATCTTCCTCCCCCCATTGAAGACATTCTTAAGTGAAAGTGCAGTGTTTGTCCTGCGCCATTATGACTGTGAAGAATTCGGTGGTAGAATACACTGGGCTAACTTAGGGCTGCTGCCTTGATTCTTGCTAAGGCAGCGTCAACCGCCATTGTGTTTGTGCCGTCAGTGCAAATGTCTAACACAGTGATAAAGGCAAATAATGTCTTCTAATTTTCATGAGAATGGATTTGGCTTCATGGACCCTCCTGAAAGTGTCCCAGTGATCCCTGGGGTTGTGAAGGACTCTGATTCCTCACAATGAAGTACAACAGTCACCAATTACGAGGTTAAAACAACCATACCTGTTTTTTTAAAAAAAAGATGTACGGCTTTTTAAAATGTGAGACCTCTTTCTTGAACGACTGAATAATCTTTACAGTGGAAATGAGAAAGAGAGTCCATTTTAATCAAGTGTTGACTCCTTCTCTCTGATACTCCTGTACCATGTCTCGCCCGGACCCTTTACTCAGAATTCCTTTTTTCCAGTTATGTAATAACTGTTTCCTCCCTCATCGGCCCTTAGACCTTACTTAGCCAATACCTCAGGGAGCCTTCTTTGGACACCTTATCTAAATATTGCTCCTTCCCAGCACATAGCCCTATCACACACACGTGCACACACACACACAGACACACACACACACACACAGACACACACACACACACACACACACACACACACACACACAGATACGCAATGAACTAACATGAAATGTCAGAGAGGCCTGTGGTATACACATGTGTTTAAACTCAGTATTTTCCAAACTTTTTATTCGTGTTGTCTGGGACATGCCTAATGATTTCCTGTACACAGCCTTGCTGGCTTACCTTTCATCATGGGTGTGAAGGTCAATTGGGATAAAAGCAATGGATTGTCTCAGTATACCCTGGGGCACTACTCCAACCTAAGGTATTATCATTAGTTCGTCCAATGGAAAATCAAATTGTTTCATTTCACAATTCTTTTTTTAAATTTTTTTTATCATTTATTCATTTTTGCAAGACAGAGAGAGACAGAGCATGAGTGGGGAAGGGGCAGAGAGAGAAGGAGACACAGAATCTGAAGAGGCTCCAGGCTCTGAGCTTTCAGCACAGAGCCCGATGCAGGGGTCGAACTCATGAACTGTGAGATCATGCACTGAGCTGAAGTTGGACGCTTAACTAACTGAGCCATCCAGGCACCCCTTTTAATGTTTATTTTTGAGATGGAGAGGTATAGCACAAGTCAGGGAGGGGCAGAGAGAAAGGGAGACACAGAATCGGAAGCAGGCTCCAGGCTCTGAGCTATCAGCACAGAGCCCAATGCAAGGTTGGAACCCATGAGCCGTGAGATCATGACCTGAGCCAAAGTCGTACGCTCAATTGACTGAGCCACCCAGGCGCCCTTCATTTCACAATTCTTAATTTTATGTGCCAGTAAGATATTTTGGTGATGCCAGTTGTTGAGATTGTGGGGCACCTGGTTGGCTCAGTCGGTTGAGCGTCCGACTTTGGCTCAGTTCATGATCTCACGGCTTGTGACTTGAAGCCCCGCATCGGGCTCTGTGCTGACAGCTCAGAACCTGGAGCCTGCTTTGGCAGGCTGGATACTGGATACTGGATACTGTCACTGGATACTGGGTCACTAAGTAATTTTTCACTGTGTAGCTAGCAGCTCAGCTCAACCGTCAATGAGAAATTCGAAGCCAAGGGGCCCGTTGCTTCTTCATAAGAACGTGTGGTTCCCCTTCTTGCTCGGGACACTCCCCCCCCTTCTAGAGAATTCCCA
The DNA here is from genome assembly GCF_024362965.1 of Panthera pardus. NCBI lineage: Eukaryota > Metazoa > Chordata > Mammalia > Carnivora > Felidae > Panthera > Panthera pardus. The sequence goes on along the minus strand of NW_026526766.1, from coordinate 18,433,054 downwards.
CCTTCAAGTCCCTTACATGTCCACATGCTTTAAGAGTAGAGACTGCTCCACTGTCCTTCCCTTTTCCTTCTCCTTCCTTTGGGCAGCATTCAAAGAGAAAATCTGGTTCTCTAACTGGCCACCCTGTCCTCGAGGTCAGTCTGCATTCTTATGCTCAGAGTCTTTGATGCCTTGCATCTCCAGCGGCCTCAAGGACCATCTGACTGACCACAGTGCTGACCTTTGCTTTGCAGAGTACAGTTTCTGAGAAATCAGCCGACCTGCAGCATCTTGCTCATATTGCTGTTGATCCTTAACTCTGCCTGACTAAAGAGCTTGATCAGCCCCAGAATCTGTCAATACCAACACCGCTGCTAAACCCCTACTTTGTGCGATGTCCAGATCCCCCTAAGGGCCAGAATACGTCTTTGCCCTATACCTAAGTAGATTGGATTTTCTGTCTTGAGCCAAGAGGACCCACTAGACAGATAGTCTTTCCAATTCTCGGTGGTTGGAAGCGATGTCACAAAAGATAGCAGTTGCTTGTCTCCGCCCCAAAGCCTTTAATTGTGCATTACTTATAACGCAGAGAACAATTTCCTTTTTCAAATAGCTGATTATTCATTTGACTATACTTGGTTACTGCACTCTAATATCTTGATATTTTTAAAGCATTAGTCAAGTCGACTCAGGACAAAGTTAACAGCCAGGAGAGGTCTTTTGGGGGCGGTATGATTGGAGGGGTTCATAGAAGGTCACCTCAAAGTCTTGAGTGCAGCAATGCTGGGAATTACACCAGTACAGAGCCATTCCTAGAATTTTTTAAAATTTAATTTATGTTTTTAATTTACATCCTAGGTAGTTAGCATATGGTGCAACCATGATTCCAGGAGTAGATTCCTTAATGCCCCTTACCCATTTCGCCCATGCCCCTATAATTTTTTTTTTTTTTTAATGTCTGCACAGCTTACTGCTGTGGAGTTAGTAGTGGAGTTAGGATTAGTACTCTGTGTCTCCTGCCTTTTCCCCTGAAAGCTTTATGTATCCTATGGCATCCTGAGGAGACAGCTTTCTTTAAAATATGACAACCTGTATTAAATTCCACGCCTACAAATGTTTTGTGTATTGCAGTTTGATTAGTGTTTCTCTAGAGTCGCTGCAGTGCTAGAGGTGGCAGGCATTGGGGGTAATTACGTATAAAACCTCCCCCTTGGGTTTAAGTCACTTCCAAGAGCCAATGGTTATTTGAAAACCAGTGCGTAAAGTGGCGTGTTTGGGTAGCAGTGATATTAGAAGAATTAGAATGATCGGCAGACACTGAAGGTCTCGTCGTTAGTTTCACGAAACGTGGTGGAATGGCGCCACGACTCACCACCAACCACGGAGTGGAATCGGTGTATCTGTGTGTGTGAGGGGAGGAGCCCTGGGGAGCCCAGAAAGGGGACAAAGCAAGGGAAGGAGAGGGATATTTAAAAAGGCAATTGCTTATGTAGGTATCTCTGTGGAATCAGCATTACCCATTGCCTGTTGTGGGAAAGCCCACTGGCCCCCGGTGTTGCGGGGGGAGGGGGGCGGGCGGGCAGCAATGTGTTCAGGAGAACCCTGTCCTCAGTCTCTCTGGTAATGTGGGTACTGGGTGGGGAGTGCTCTCGTCTCGCTAAGCAGAGCATCGAAATATCTATCGCGACTTGCGTGTATCGAAATATCTATCGCGATCTATTTGCGTGTATCGAAATATCTATCGCGATTCTCTGTGATTCACTGCAGTTAAATCCAAAGGGATTTGGACTTCTGAGTATTAATTGTATATTTTTATTTCCATGTAACCATTAACACAGTTTTCTTCTAAAACCCAAGACTGCCCTTCTGTGTCTAGGCGAATCATCTCTCCTTAAATGCGTTTCGCAAGTAGACTTGTGGAAGTGATTTTTCTCTTCCTCAGGGAAATAGGAATTTCTATTATTAATATGTCAGAGAGCTATGATTCTTAAATTTTGATGTGCATCTCATTCGCCGGGGGAGTTTGCTAAAAACACAGGCACCTGGGCCCCACTTCTAATTGATCAGAATGTAGAATGGGATCAGGGCCATCTTTTTAAAAGTTCTTCATGCCCCTTGTGCCCACCCTGTGATTGTGATGTTCTCCTGTTTGAGGTACACGTCAGAGGGATGAGCTAGGAAAGAAGAGTGGCTAGTGGTGATTGGCTGAAGTATTGGGAGAGCCCCCGAGTCCAAGGTCCTCATTCATTCATTTATAAGCATTTATTGCCCAGCGATTTACTATGAGCACAGAGTGGTGCTAGGTTTGGGGCTTACTCAGACGACACACACCAGCCTGTCCTCAAGTTGCTTACAGTTCAGGACAAATAGCTTTGATGATGTCCATTTAGAATTCAGAAATCTCCAGTTATCTAGGTGGTGTGGTGAGGAAAGGGTTTCCAGAAAAAGGAATGTTTGAGCAGAGTTTTGGAGGAAGAGTCACAGTTCTCTGGGACAGACAAGGGGGGAGGGAACTCTAGGTAGAAGTCACTCTCAGTGCCTAGGTTCTGGGACTGAATGGTGTGCGAGCTTATAGCTCTTCAGGTCCCTCTCTAGGCTGAAACACCCTGAGGCGTGTGTAGGAGAAGAGCCTGGAAAAATGGGTACACTGACCTAGGAAGTATGGATTTTTTTTCTAAGTTAATTTATTTTTTTCTAAGTTTACTTACTTATTTATTTTTTGAGAGAGAGAGAGAGAGAGTAGGGGAGGGGCAGAGAGAGAGGGAGAAAGAGAGGGAATCCCAAGAACACTCTGAGCTGTCAGCGCAGAGCTTGACGCGGGGCTCGAACTCACAAACTGTGAGATCGTGACCTGAGCCAACACCAAGAGTCAGACGCTTAACTGACAACCATCCAGGCTCCCCTTATGGATTTATTAGAAGAGACACTTACAATGGGGTTCTTGATAAGAAAGTACAGTGTGTGCATGTGGGATCAGTGTTTTGAAATTGGTTACTGACATTTTGGTGGTAATTTATTATTAATTAATGTGATCCCCGGACACTGCAGTACTGGGCTCCTGTCCCGGGCCCCCTGGTTTTGATCCCATCTTGGGATGGTTTACACACTCCTTTAGCTACAAGCTCTTTCTCCTCTTTGCCTTAATCTCTTTTATATTTCTCGTGTGCTCTGTATCTGAGGGATTGCTTGAGCCTGCCTTTCTAGCATTATTCCTGTTTGAACCATCATTAGAATTTACCTGTCCAGCTCCCCTGACCGTGAATTCTAAATTGAGCAGTGATGCCCCATAAAGCTCCAGTGATGAGATGGGAATGGCCAACTGTCTCTTACCGATGAGATGGACCTACGAGTGTCACTTACGTTTTAAAAATAGTTTTCATTTCTTTTTAATGTCAGCACAACTTAATAAAGCTCTCTCTAAATGTTTAACTTAATGGCCATCAGAGCCACTCTTGGTAATTGCTTTTTTTGTATTATCTGCATATCTTGTCTCCATCATCAGCAGCAGCAACAACAACAACAAAATACTCAGCACCAGTTCAAAACATTATACTTCCCAGTGTGCTTTTGCGTGCACTTTTTAAATGGTTTTACTAAGCATCCTGTGAATTTCGGGGAATGTTAGTTTTGTAATTTACCCAGCGTAACAGGTGAGGCAATCAAGACCTGGCTTGACTGACGATAGGTGTGGCGATTATATTTTTGAGGTTTAATGCGAATCGTATTCAATGTGGCTCTGGAGGTAGTAAGCTCTCCTTCCGTTGAAAACTGTAAATAATGCCAGTGACCGAAGCAGAATCTTGAATCGATGGTGTTGCCTCTGATATTCATAATTAAGATAGCATTTAATGTGTACTAATCCTTCGGTATCACATCTCCCTAATAGATGTACTGAGCAAGCACCACGGTGACAAGATAAGTTGCCTTGTTCTGTTCCATATGTCTGTGTTCTAAGTATTTCATAGTTTTAATTGGTTCCCTGCAGAATAACATTTACAAGCATATGGTATGGAAAATGCTGACTGCTTTTGTTATCGTGTGTTTTTGTACTTGTGGCGGCCCGGGTTCACGCAGCCTTCAAGTGTGATTATGAGGTTATTTAATGCACTTTGTGGTGTATGTACTTCTTCTTAACCCGTCTACACTGAGTGTCAAATGCCATCAGTACAGGCTATCTGGCAGCCTGCTGGCATTGGGGCAGAAAGCGAATTCACAAAAGCTTTCACCGCGGGGTTGTGCTGCAAGATGCTTTCTCCCTCCTCTGCCTCGTGTGCCCTGTGCAAAGTCTCTGCGAGGCTGCCTGCAATTATGCTTCGGAGGAGGATGTGCTGTGTGGAGCCCGAAAGAGCCAGGGGGCACAACAGAGCTCTCTGGCGCCTGATTTGGGAGATTTACCAGCGATTCCTTGAAAAGGGATTACAGCTGTGAAATTAGACTCCCGGACTGAAGAGGGGACCAGCTGTATTTTCGGATATTAGAGCCACTTTAGTGCTTGGGTGGTTTCCTCAGGGAGTGCTGTGGCAGAGGGCAGCTGAATTATTAATACTTCTGAGACTGTGTCCGAGGCTGCTGTTTCTTTTCTTTTTTTTTTTTTTTTTTAACCATTTTAGTATGGAAAATTTCAAACATATACAAAAATGGAAAGCATTGCATAACGAACCCTCAGTGGACCCATGACTTAGTGTGTTAGCTTCCCGGACGGCCCAGACAGAGTACTGAAAACTAGGGCTTAAGCAACAGAAATTTAGCATCCCACAGTTCTGGAGGCGGCAGGGCTATGCTCTCTCTGAAGGCTCTTAGCGAAGGATCTGTTCCCAGCCTCACTCCCGACAGCTGGTGGTCTCAGATGATCTTTGGCTTGTCGATGTCTCCCCCATGTCTTCACGTTGTCTCCCCTCTATACGTGGCTCTCTGTCCAAATTTCTCCTTTCCGTAAGGACACAGTCATATTGGATTAGTGCCCATCTAATGACCGCATCCCAACTTATCTAATTACCTCTTCAACCACCCTGTTTCCAAATAAGATCACACTCTGAGGCACTGAGGGTCAGAAACCCAACATACTAATTCTGGGGGGGGGGGGGGGACACACAGCCCAACCCATAACACTTAACGTCAAGAATCATCAACGTGTTGCCAATCGGTTTCATCCGTTTCCACGTCTTCCACGCAGATTTTTATTTCCGGGGGTATTTTAAAGCAAATCACAGAGACATTGTGCCACGTACCTATAAATTCTTCAGCACGCGTCTCTTACCAGCAAGGAGTTGGTGGGTGAATGTGTGCACATCTGTGTGGGCTGTGTGTGTTTTCATAAATATGGCATTCGGTGGGTTTCAACTTAATGAGAAGCACGAGAAGAACTTGCTACTTCTCAACCTGTCTTTCCTAGAAGAAAGACAAAAGCCACCTCCTCTGAGATGCTCCCTGACACTTCAGGGCAGTTAATGGCGCCTGTCCCCTGTGATCACATGCGGGTTTTCAGTGACCTGTAACATACAAGTAATCACACTTCTTGTAGCAGGGTGAAGTAGAAATGAAAATGGACTGGTTTTTGTACCTCTGTACTCTGTCTCCTTCTTCCAGTCCTTCTTCTGTCTCTTTCTGTCTCCTTCTTCCAGTCCCTGGGAAGAGATACTTTTCTAAAAGCTGCTGGAAGGGCAAGGAGCTGAGAAGCTCAGGGCGGGCTGGCTGAGGGAGGGTTTGGAATGTGCCCCTGAGGAGGCCTTGGCGCTGAGCTGGTTGATGCTTTATTCCCAGTGGGGTTGCCGGAAGTGAGGAGACAGTCCTCCAGGATGACCTTCCAGTCGGCAAGGTATGGTATGTCCACTGTTGACGGATGGGACGGAACCACGGCAGCCTTCTAGACGTGCAGTTGTCTCTGCTCGTCCGTATAAATGCTTACTATTTTCACTTTAAAAAAATTTTTTTTAATGTTTATTTCTTTTTTGAGAGAGAAAGAGAGAGGAAACAAGCCAGGGAAGGGCAGAGAGACAGGGGAGAGAAATCCCGAGCAGGCTCGGAGCTATCAGCGTAGAACCTGACTTGGGGCTTGAACTCCCAAACTGTAAGATCACGACCTGAGCCGAAGCCAGGAGTCGGATGCTGAACCGACCGAGCCATCCAGGCACCCGTACGTTGGCATTTCTTTAGCAAAATTTTTTCAAATTACTATAGTAATCCATCTTGGCCCATTCGCCCCAAGATAATTGAGTTGACCGTGGTGATCTTTAAAGCATGTGTGAAATGGCCCAGGAGGTGGAGCGAGGTAGGACTGGGCATGGCTGTGGAAAGAGAGGATTGCCAGAAACACCCCGCGCTGCTGTCAGTCCACAGGACAGGGATGTGGTCAGATGCACAGACCTTGAGGATCCCGGCCCTGGGACAGTTACCTGGGGCAGGCTCTGTGGACCGGTCTTCGTATCTGTCGCATGGAGATGATAAAAAATCTCCTGTCTGGGATTCTGAGAGTTTAGCAAAGTGATGCCAGGACCCCAGAAACCGCATAATCTGTGGTAGGGGCTCTGTGGTTGTTCGTTTTCTATGCTTGCAAATGACACTCCCTGGAGCACGCCCTTTGGAGTTTGAATGGCGCCCCTGGAGTTGTGACACAGTGAGGTATTCTCTGCTGTTACTGTTAGTGACTGTCTGTGGCCCCTTGGGTTTCCCTCTCCACTTGGACTTGCCAACTAAGCAAGTGGGAGGAGAGGATGACCGCCCCAACCGGCGCTTCCATTTTGTCTCTTTGTTTTCTCTTGCTCCCACCCACATTTGATTTACTACCCGCAGCCTTCTACACCACAGCCAGAAGCGTAACCCGCGAGGATTTTCCTTTCGCATCTTCTCCCTCCTTTCCGCCCTGAGACTCTGAAAATCTCAAGATGTGAGTGAATTAAAAAGTCACTTTTCATCAGACACACACACACACACACACACACACACACACACACACACACACACACAAAATGTTGAGGTGTCTTTTTCTATTTTTCTTTTGGTGAAAATTAATATTTCATGCGACCTGAGAGTTGTTAATTGTACAGGCATCTGCAACAGAGGCAAATAAACCAAGAACAGCAAAGAACTTGGTAGGAGAGCACAGGGCAGGACTTCGATTATTTGTGAAGAGAAACGATACTTTCTTAATCAATTTGAGATCACTACTAGGAGGCTGTTACTCTTTTGGGTCTTCAAACTGTAGAGCGTCTGACTTCGGCTCAGGTCATGATCTTGCGGTTCGTGAGTTCGAGCCCCGCGGCGGGCTCTGTGCTGACAGCTCGGAGCCTGGAGCCGGCTTTAGATTCTGTGTCTCCTCCTCTCTCCCCTGCTCATGCTCTGTCTCTCTGTCAATAATAATAATCATCTCTCTCAGTAATAAATAAACATTAAAAAAAATTTAGATTCACTGCTCCAATTGTTGTTTGGCGAGCAATTGAGAAGTATTTCTAATAAGTCTATTTGTTTCTACATCAGCACCTCCAAAGGCTTCACATCCACTTTGAACAGTGGGTTTGCATTAGCCATAAGGGTGCAAGTGTTAGGTTCCTAAGGAGTTTCAAATATTTGGGATTTTCAGAGCAGACACCATGGGATTAAGAAATTAAGATGCAGTATTCTGGTTGCTGGCATTTTTAGACTTTTTTAAAAAGTTTATTTATTTATTTTGAGAGCAAGAGATAAAGTGTGAGTGGGGGAAGGCCAGAGAGAGAGGGAGAGAGGGAATCGCAGGCGGGCTCTGGGCCGTCAGCGCAGAGCCCCCCGCGGGGCTCAAACTCAGCAAACCTAGAGATCGTGACCTGAGCCAAAATCGAGAGTCAGATGCATAACCGACTGAGCCACCCAGGCATCCCGGAATTTTAGACGTCTGCTAAAGAAATTATGCAGAAAATAAGATGGTAACAAAATTTGAGTCTGTAAGAGTTCTATGTAGTTCATCATTGGACATAGCCACGAGTCCTACATGAACACAGATTTATGTTACAAGATGAATAAAAACAATTTTTAAGCTGATGTCAACCATTTTCCAGCTCTTTATTACGGTGAAAGATTTTGGGAGTCTGATGCATTTTTATTAGGTATTGTTAATGTCTCCACAATATGTTTAAAACTTTCTCGTTTGCCAATCTTTAGATGTACAGTTTTTTTTTATTGGCAGTCCAATATGCCCTTATTTAAAAACGAAAATAACAAAACCTTTCCCTGATATGACAGCTTTCTTTTTTCTTTTCTTTTAAATAAATCAGCCAATTTTTTAAAACATCAAGGTAGAAAGGTTTGTGCAAATATTTCGTATGAAAGGTTTCTTCCATATCTGTTCAGCAGATGCCCCATAACACGACGAGAAGTAAAATTCAAGTTGGTATATTGGAAACTTTCTGTATTGAGGTTCTATGTGTGGAGACTCCGGACGAGTCTCTTGACAGAAGAGAGCGGACAAAGGGGACAGTGTCCGGACAAAGGAAAAATAGGTTATTTACTCCTTAAAACCATAAAACCAGATTATCCCAAGGTTGGGAGGAGCTGACGCTTAAAGACTTGAAACTTTCCATTGGGAAAGCTCGTTCTTACCAGGGTGTGGTACCCAGTTAGCGCTAGCATGTTTATGCTTTTAAAATATCAGGGGAATAATATAGAACTCCTATGTGCACACATTTCCGTATCTGTCTTCATCTGTGTCTATAGCGCATTGCACTGCTTTCTGCTACAAGCCGTCTATTGTAATAAACCTTATCGAATACCTCACTACGGTGTGCCGGATGCTGCTCAGCTTGAAAAGGCTTTCCTGTGTTGCAAAATATTTTGAGAGAGTGAGAGAGAGGAGAAGAGGTCACCTGGAAGGTGAGGGTGCCTCTGTCACTGAAAAACACACAGTGTAAGACATAATGGCATCATTAAAAACTGTCATCTTCGCGAAGTGCGGTAATAGCACATCCCTTGTACATTTCCCTGTGAACCCGCATAACTGCCTCTTGCTGGAAACGTATCTTCTCCTCCCGCCTGCTTCCAGCCCCTTATCTGTTCATTACTGTCATGTCTGAGCGGGTCTCAGACATGCCAGGTGTGTGGTGTCACCTGCCTGACGTCCATTCCAAATAGAGACGTTTACACGCGTGAGTATTAAAGCAATAGATCTTCCTTATGACAAGAGAAAGCTGACTGCGGAAAAGCGAGGCTTCTGGGAAAAGTCTTCTGAGCACATGTTGACTTCTTCATGGGGGTAGAAAACCTGACTAATTAGCTCCAGCCCTTCCCGTCTGAGAAGGGAAAGAAATAATTAAAGTATCTGGAGTAGACTGTGCCACACAGCGGCTGCCTTCAGAAGGGGCAACGTGTTAGGAGAACCCGTCTGAGAGACCAGGCTCAAAAAAAAGTTCTAGGATCTTGTTGTGGAGCGGCAGAAGCCTTGTTTTCTCTTTCCATAAGGAAAGACTGGATAGAGAACACTTAAAATATTCATGGATCAGGGGCGCCTGGGTGGCTCAGTCGGTTAAGCATCCGACTTCAGCTCAGGTCATGATCACTCAGTTTGTGAGTTCGAGCCCTGTGTCGGGCTCTCTGATGTCAGCACAGATCCCCGGTCTCCCTCTCTTTCTGTCCCTCCCCTGTTTGCATTCTCTGTCTCTCTCAAAAATAAAAAATAGAACTTTAAAAATATTTACGAATCAGAAATATTCCAATAAAAAGGAAAATAGTAAATTTCTACAACTTATAATAACTTTAGAGAAGTGGAATACAGCAACAAAAAATTAGGGCTCTAATTTAATTATTAGAATGTTAATCTTCAGAGAAAATTTGAGAAGTGGTAACATAAGCACAGCTTTCTTTTTTAAAAAAATTTTTTTTTCGTGTTTATTTACTTTTGAGAGAAAGAGAGACAGAGGCGCGAGGAGGGGAGGGGCAGAGAGAGAGGGAGACACAGAATCCAAAGCAGGCTCCAGGCTCTGAGCTGTCAGCATGGAGCCTGATACGGGGCTCGAACCCACAGAGCGCAAGATCATGACCTGAGCCGAAGTTGGACCCTCAACCGACTGAGCCACCCAGGCGGCCCCATAAGCACAGCTTTCTATTCTTTTTCTTTTTTCTTTTCCCGATTGCTGATGTGTTTCAAAGCTCAGTAGGTTGGGTGTTGATGGTTCCTGAGCAGAGGTCCCTCGTCCCAGGGCTGCTGCTATGAGTTGCTCCCGTGCGGTTGTGTGAGTGACCCATAGGGGTGCGCTCCCATCTCGTAGATTTCCCTTAGTTCATGTTGATGCTCTGGGTTCAGCTACTGGGGGAAGGGGGACTCCCCCTTCCCCAAATCCTACAGAAGTATCAATGGTAATGTCATTGCCTTTATTCTGGAAGCACCTCATTCAAGAGGTTGCTGGTAACAATAATACACTGGAACATACCTGAGGGTATGTGGGGACATTTACTGAGCAGCCCAACAGCTTTTGTCTGCGCAAAGATGAACACCTTATTTTCCAGAAAGTTCTATATTGGTGGTAAAAGGCCTTGAAAATGGAAGGATAGAAAAAGACAAGTAAATTGAAGATGTTCAAAGGGCATTAGACGCTTTGGCTATTTTGGATCTTTTCCCCTCTGTTCTTGATTAAGGTACCACAGAAGTTATACAGAAGCATTTAGGGCATGCCATATATGTACTAAGAGTCATCCTAAGCTTTCCCATGATATTTTGATAAGAGCCAGTTTGTGAAGACCCTCCTGCATTTACATCCACCTTCGTGTCCAGAGTACATTTCTTCTTTCCACAGGTGGGGAAGGTGGAAAACAAGGAAGCGGGTCTGAGTGATCTAGAGAATCATGGTTGAAATCACAACTTGGGGCTATTTCGCCACCTTTCATAGATGGCATCTGGTAGCTAATTGTAGTTCTGCCCTTCTATGGTGCTTTATGGAGCTCTTTCAGGGCCTGGGATCGGCACTGCTGGATATACGTGTACTTATAGCAATCATGTTTTGATCTAGAGTTCTATGATATGCTGTTCACACGCTGGAGACTTTTAAAAACGAAATTATTACAACAGTTGGTCTTCACAATATGGGTAAATTAGAACGTGGAATGGAGTCACAAGTCAAGCGTTCTAAGTCTTGGGAGGAAAAGGGAAAATATATGATGACATAGTACTCATGAAATCCTTTACTTTCTAAAATCATTTTATTATTTTTAAAAATTTTTTTAACGTTTATTTGTTTTTGAGAGAGAGAGAGAGAAGCAGAGCGTGAGCAGGGGAGGGGCAGAGAGAGAGGGAGACACAGAATCCGAAGCAGGCTCCAGGCTCTGAGCTGTCAGCACAGAGCCCGACGCGGGGCTCGAACTCGTGAACCGCAAGATCATGACCTGAGCCGAAGTCAGCCACTTAACCGACGGAGCCACCCGGGCACCCCTATAAAATCATTTTAAAGGGCATTTTATGCCATGAAGTAGGTATAATGCTCTGGTGTGTGCATGCGTGTGTGTGTGTGTGTGTGTGTGTGTGGAGAGAGAGAGAGAGAGAGAGAGAGAGAGTGAGTTAATGGAAGAGGGATCCCGCCATCAAATGAGAGTCTGTTAAGATTTAGAGAGAGAGCAATTACCTGCAGCCTGTAATATAAATTGTAACTTTTGGGCTACTAACAAAGTGCTACTCTTAGTTCCGTTATTTCATAAGAATGTAACAAATGATGTAAAAATGGAAAACAATCCTCTGTCCAACTGTTCCCTCCAATATGGTCATTTTCACTAACAAGCATGTTTGGGGCATCTGGTGTGTTCAGAGCACTGCGTTAGGAGCTCTGGAGGAGGTGAAGTCCAAGATGTGTCCAGGGCTCTCCAGGAACCATCAGTCTGGCGAAACTGGGTCTCTGATATTGAATAGCCGACCCCTACATGCATGAGTGAACAGGAAGTGAAGCGTGCACACACTAACCAATGAATTGAGCGACGGTTCAGTTTCATTTGTGTGGTTGATGTTTGTCTCTCCATGCTTCACAGAGGAGGCGGAACATTGGGCCAAAGAGGTGGCACGGTAGCCTTCAGCTGGGACATGCCATTATTACTCACTTCTGCTGTTTATCTTTCAGTTCTTAGTTGTCCTGTCCGTGAAAAATGGCCCCTAACATTTTGTTGTTGTTCTACGATGGCATCAATACAAGCTTTTCGAGGACATTCTCTCAAAACATGTATTTACTTCTGCTTCTACTCATGTATTCCTCTACTTCCATGTAAGGCACAGGGTGAAACATATTAAAAAAAAAATCAAAGTTTAAAAGGATGAGATAGATAGGGATTTGTGTGGTTTCTTGCCTTGCCCGGAGGTCTACTGCCTCACTTTGGAAGCCGTTGATGGGTTTCAGCTGGGTGAATCCTAACGCCTCTCCTACCTTGAAACTTAAGTAAATCTTAATAACGTAAGACCAGCGATTCTGTCTGAAATTGTACTTGATTTGGAGCAACTCGAGCAATCCCTTTCGGGAACCAAATGCAGGTACATTCTGTAGTTGACAGAGACTCGATGGCCCGTGGGAGCTAATCACGAGTCTTCTTTCAGACCTGAGTCACAGCATTCTTAGACTCTGTGCAAACCTATGAATCTAAATATCAGGGGTGGGGCTCAGAAATTTACATGACAGCAATGTCCTAGTAAGCGATCTTTACTAGCGCAGTCAGCGGGACGGCAATGTCACCTGAGTGGAAACCACAGCCCGCTTTTCTTCTGAGAGGCGGGATCCAGGCAGGAAGAAGCAGCCATGTGATGACACGGGAAGAATATTAGAATGCGTCTTTCTAGGTCATTAGGTACTGCTCTAACTCATTTGTTTGGTGGCAGCTGCTTAGATTCTATTTTATGGATATTCCGTAATCTCTCCAACGATTCCTTGATTGTTATACATTGAGGTTGCTTCTCGCTTTGTTTCCTTTTTCTCCATTACAAATATTGTTTCAGCAAACATTCTTTGGGGTTTTATTAAATAGCCATATTTAGCAATGGATTTTAAATACTAATAAGGGATTTAAAATACCCATATTTATGGGTGATTTTGTTTTTATAGAATAGATTCCTAGAAAAGGTATAAATAGTTGGGTCAAAAAGTTTGAACATTCTGGGGGAACCTGGGTGGCTCAGTCATTTGGGTGTCTGGCTCTTGATTTTGGCTCAGGTCATGATCTCTCGGTTCATGGAATTAAGTCCCAGGTCAGCACAGAGCCTGCTTGGGATTCTGTCTCCTGTCTCTCTCTCTCTCTCTCTCTCTCTCTCTCTCTCTCTCTCTCCCTATATATATATATATATATGTATATATATATATATATATATATATATATATATATATATATCTCAAAATAAATAAACATTTGAAAAGAAAGTTTGAACACTCTGCTTTTTAATAGATACTGTCAAATTTTTCCCTCATTGGTTGTAGTATTCCTTACTACTGCCTACGGTCTAACTGACCATGGATGTTAACACTCTTAATTTTTTGCCAATCTGATAATCAAAAAATGCCATTTTCTTGTGGGTCTGATTTCCATTTTCATGACTACTGATGAGATTGACTTTCTTTTCGTATGTTCTTCTTCTTCAGTTAATTGCCCTCTAGTGGCGCCCTGGTGACTCAGTCCATTAAGTGTCTGACTTTTGATTTCCGCTCAGGTCATGATCTCACAGTTTGTGAGTTCAAGCCCCGCATTAGGCTCTGTGCTGACAGCGTGGAGCCTGCTTGAGATTCTCTTTCCTTCTCTCTCTGCCCCTCCCCTGCTTGTGCTCGTGCTCTCTCTTCTCTCTCTCAAAAATAAATAAACATTTTTAAAAAATTGTCCATTTATATCTTTTACTGATTATTCCATCGGTTTGTCTTTTTTCTAAATCAATGTGTGGGAACTCTTTGTATGGTTAGAAATACTGCCCTTTTAATGCCAAGAATTTAAAAATATTATGCAAATATCTCCTGCTCTATTATGTATCATTTATTATTCCTTTTTAAATACAAAATTGAGCTAGCTGAGTTATATGTTATATATATTATTGAGATATAATTGACATATAACATTGTTAGTTTCAATATTTATAAATGTGTTTCCTGGGATGAGAACTTTCAGGATCTACTTTCTTAGTCGTATTGTTTTCTTTGGTGCCTTTTTCCTACCAAAATTTCACTGCTTTTAAATACACTAACTCTTGACACATTCAACACTTTAGATTCAAATTTAAGTTGCATTAGCATTTTTACCTGAGGCTTATTACAAAACAGAAGAGTAAATGCACTCCAGCTAAGAGCTAAGAGACCAAGACAGGGTCTGACCTGTGTTATTACAACATTTTCAGAAAACACATTTTCCTTTTTTTGAGGAAAATATGGTACCGAATCATTGCTCTTTAGTGCTTGAAATGATGATGCCACATTAAATAATGCATGCTTATTGCATCCTTAATGCAATTTATTGCCCTATAGATGCCCCGAACCACAGGGCAAAATAATATCTTATGGATGCTGCCAGAGTTGAATATGTTAATAATATTTTAATAGTTTGTTTGTCAATGAGAGTAGGATAAACATCCTCAAAGATATGCAGAGGGAAAGTTCATATGAAGACAATAATGTTTAGTGTCCATATAAAACAATTGATATGAAACACTCAAAATCTTAATAAGTGCAAATTAACTTTACATGCTTAGATACAGAGTTGCAGGTTTAAAAATCAGGTGTGTCTATATAAATTTCTACAACCCTTCTGGTAAGCATTAAAACACTTAACATTCGCGGGCGCCTGGGTGGCTCATCTGTTGAGCGTCCAACTTCGGCTCAGGTCATGATCTCACGGTTTGTGGGTTCAATCCCGGCGTTTGACTCTGCGCTGGCAGCTTGGAGCCTGCTTCAGATTCTGTCTCCCTCTCTCTCGTTGCTCCTCCCCTGCTGGTGAGTGTGTGTATGTGCACGCACGCGCGCTCTCTCTCTCTCTCTCAATAGTGAAAACACACACACACACACACACACACACACACACACACTTATATTCGTTGACCCAGAAGTGTCAAATTCAGGAGTTTATCCTGAAGAAATAACAGGATGAGCACAAAAATAGCTTACAAATATTCCCTGCATTCTTATTTATATTATAAAAAATTAAAATAACTTAATTCTGCAACAGTAGGGGATTGACTAAATATAATTATCCTTATTAAAGAATAGTCTATCCACTAAATGCCATCATTCATTCATTCATTTATTTTTTTCAGTAGTTATTGAGCACCACTGTATGCAAAAGCAATAGGTTGGCAACTGGTGTTACAAAAGCAAACACGTATTCTCCCTGGTCATCACAACATTTATATTTCAGAATTTTAGAAGAATAACCTAAATGTTGTTAAAAAAAAAAAAAAAGAGAGAGGTTAGGGGCACCGGGTGGCTAAGTGGGTTACATGTCCAACTTCGGTTCATGTCATGGTCTCATGGTTCGTGAGTTCGAGCCCAGAGCTGAGCTTTGTGCTGACAGCTTTGGACCCTCTGTCTCCCACTCTGTTTGCCTCTCTCCTGCTCACTCTCTCTCTCTTTCTCAAAACTAACACTTAAAAAAAGGAGTGTACAGAATATTATGTGTAATATGATCACAGTACTACAGAAGAGAGCACTCATAAAAATATAGAGAAAGGTTGGAAGGGGTTCGCTAAATGTTCATAGTGATTACTTTGGGTCTTAAGGGTTTATTTCTTTGTGTCTCTATATTTTCCAAATGTTTTATAAAGAGTATATTTTCGGGGAGCCTGGGCGGCTCAGTCAATTAAGCGTCTGACTTCGGCTCAGGTCATGATCTCATGGTTTGTGACTTAGAGCCCCCCATTGGGCTCTGTGCTGACAGCTCCTAGCCTGGAGCCTGCTTTGGATTGTGGGTCTCCCCCTTTCTCTTCCTCTCGCCTGCTCACCTCTGTGTCTTTGTCTCTCAAAAATAAATAAACATTAAAAAAATATTTTATACAGTAATTAATATTACTATGAGAGTATGAATTAACTGTAAATTTGACAGAATAAGTTAACCTTTGGTGACATGGGTGTAGTTTCTATACATGTGTAGCAGGGGTGTTCTTTTTCTTTTTCTTTTTTTTTACACTTTAAAAAATACATATTTTTTAAGTTTATTTATTTTGAGAGAGAGAGAGAGAGAGAAAGAGTGTGTGTGTGTGTGTGTGTGTGTGCATGGGGGAGGGGCAGAGAGAGAAGGAGAGAGAGATTCCCAAGCAGACTCTGTGCTGTCAGTGTGGAGCCCGATGTAGGGCTTGATCCCACGAACCATGATATCCTGACCTGAGCTGAAATCAAGAGTCGGACATTTAATCAACTGAGCCACGCAGGCACTCCAGGGGTGTTCTTTTTCATTTGGTCTTTAAAACTCTGATAGTGCTTTGACAGCAACCATTTTGTAAAAGAAGCTCGTCGAAGCTTTCCCTAAAGTTCAGATATCTGCTTGGTGGTTTTGAATTTTGGAATGACTCCAACCTGGAAGTCTGTCCGAGTCTGCTTGGGCTGCCATAACAAAATACCACAGACCGGGTGCCTTAAACAACAGAAATTTATTTCTTACAGCTCGGGAGGCTGGAAGTCCAAGATCAGGGTGCCAGCATGGTTGAGTTCTTGTGAGGGCCTTCTTCTCCTGATCATCTCAAGAGAGAGAGAGATGGAGAGAGAGAGAGAGAGAGAGAGAGAGAGAGAGAGAGAGGCAGAGAGACAGAGAGGCACAGAGAGAGACAGAAAGTGAGAGGGAGAGCTGGGAGAGAATGAGAGCTCTCATCTGGAGGGCCCCACTCTCATGACTTCATTTAAACCTAATTGTTTCCCAAAAGCTCCATCCCCAAGTACCATCACATTGAGGGTTCAGGCTTGGAAATGGGAATTTGGGGGATCCACAATTCAGTCTACAGTGAGGTCTAAGCCCACCAGTGGGGCACAGAGAGCGGAAGGTCAAAGGAGGCAAAGGGAAGGGTCATAGACCTGGATGCTGCTCATATGAGGCGAGGCAAAAATGACTACAGCTCTTGAGTCTGGAAAGGGGCAGGCTGAGTGATTCAGAGACGTGTAAAAGCACGGAGGGCAAACCTCTGGCACAAGACATCTGTTTCAACTAGAAGGAAGCGGCACCGAAATGGGAAATGGAAGAGCTGTCCCATCCAGTTGGTAGTAAATGTTTGGACACATTTCTCCCCAAAGTAAAATGGCTGGAAAATAATAACCTGTAGACAGTCTGTGTAGAGTAATTGCTATAGGGGCTCTTCGGGAAAGGTAAGAACTTGTGTGTTGGGGCGGGGGTGGGGGGGTGGATCATCCTTGACCTTGTATGGTTGAAGCTGTGGAAGAAAAATAATGGGGCCGCCCCCAAAACTGTCCCTGGAGGACATTGTCAGAAAGAGAATATAAAATGAATGAATGAAAATATAAAAAAATGAAATGCTGTAAGTAAATAACAATTCTGTCTCCCATTACTATTATGACCCAGAAGAAGTATATGAACCATATATATGAGGTCGCTCCTTTTGAGAACATTCTATGTTCAAGGTGGGCAACAAACAGCTTGAGGAAGAATGGATTCAGTTGAGATCGTGTCCAAAGCCCCAGGAAAAGGAGCCTGACCCCAAGGGGAACCGGGGACCCACATGGCCCACCCAAGAAAGAAGGGCCTCAGGCAATGCTTGGGTTTAGCTTCTGGGTCTCCCACTGCCTACCTACAATGGCCTCTGCATTTGACCATATAGCAGGAGGTGCAGGTGCATAGGATCTGAGCTATTTATAGCTGAATCTGCTCAGCGTGACTCCCAGCCCCTATTTTTCCCCAAATGAGAGATATTAAGAGAGAGTCTTCTCCAGCTTAGCAAAGAGAATCCTGAGGGGGAAAAATGATTGGGAAAACAGTGAGGGGAGAGGTTATAGGCAATATATACTTATCTGAATTGATTAGGTTTCAGTTTTATCAGTAAGTGAGACAAATTACCTCAAAATAATTTGAGTCTTCTCATTGAAAGCTTTTTGCGTCTTCCTAATCCCTTGGTTTATATTCATCTGGTACGTCACCAAGTAAATTAGGACACTTATGAGAAAATTGAATATAAAATGTCTGTGTCTCGAATTTGCAGATTCTGGTAAATGTTTTTGCTTTGAGACATGACCGGAGGTACAACTCTTGGAAGAAATTAATTATAGCCATTAGAATGAAACTAGAGTTGGGGCGCCTGGGTGGCGCAGTCGGTTAAGCGTCCGACTTCAGCCAGGTCACGATCTCGCGGTCCGTGAGTTCGAGCCCCACGTCAGGCTCTGGGCTGATGGCTCGGAGCCTGGAGCCTGTTTCCGATTCTGTGTCTCCCTCTCTCTCTGCCCCTCCCCCGTTCATGCTCTGTCTCTCTCTGTCCCAAAAATAAATAAAAAACGTTGAAAAAAAAATTAAAAAAAAAAAAAAAAAAAAAAGAATGAAACTAGAGTAGATAGCCAGTGGAATAGAGTATCCTGTTTGCCGATATCAGGGAGATTCTTTTTTAAAAGGCACTTATGCTGATTCCAGAAATTTTATACACACATATGTGCTCATACAGTTGTAATCCTTGAGCTAAACAGAATAAAGATCTACAGTTTTGATCTTTGAGCAAGGTCCATAGCATACTAAGTGGATTCAAAAGGAAGCATCTAATATAGAGTGGGAATAGAATGTACCTTACTTTTGTCAAGTACATGTGTTAATATATATACAAGTTAAAAATGTGAATAATCAATAACTATTGAACTTTCAACAGTAGTTATCTTTGGCTTATTAATTTTCATTGTGTCTGCCTTTTTATAATTTCATGTATTTTCTTTTTTCTTAACCAGAAACATAAGCAAAGATAGAAAATAAAATACAAAGGTTTCAATCAGCAGGAAAAATCCCGGTGATCTAGGGACACGCACAGAGTGATAAGCATTTTTGTTTTTGTTTTTGTTTTTTGGACGGCTAGTGGATGCCACGTCCTTTATTCCCTCCAGCATCCTCTCCCTTTGACTTGCAAACTTTATCCGGGTAATGATAAGATTATGAGACATTCAGAAGGTGAGGAGTTATAGACGTTATCTTAAACCCAGGGCCGGTAGCAAAAGCATCTCATTTGTTTACCAAATGAACAAGGGACGTGACTTGTCTATCTCTGGCAGAGCTGATCTGGGGCCTTTGGAGGACCAGGTTACTCTGTGTCTTTGTTGCTCACTTGGCCGTGGTCCCTTTTGTATCCCCTCCTACCTGGCTCTCCTGATGATTGTGACTTATGTGGAGTTGGGGACCTTTGGGGTGACGAGCAGCATGTCAGTCTTTCTTCCACTCACCCTCTGAGTCCTCTCACTTAGAATCATGGCAGCCACAGGCATGTGGAGTCTCCTAGGGAGGAACCAGGGCCCTTTTCTGGACCACCCACAGGCAGCCTCCAGGCAGGGTGACCCCTCATTGACGTGGAATTAGAAGGAATTAAGGAAACACCAGCTCAACTGCCAACTGTTTTCTTTGCCTGGGTTTCTTTGGAGATAACTCTCGATAAATCGAGAACTTCTTGTTGTCTTGCTTTTTCATTTGTTGGTTAAGGATGAGGGCCTTAGAAATGTTTGCTGCTTCCGTGTGATAGGAAAGACGCTCTCCCAACTTCTGTGGGTTTTGTCTACAATGTTTTCAAAACACAATGCATTTCAGTTAATTATTTTTTGAAAACATTTGCATAGGATTTTTAAGAAAAGTGGGTCGAGGAGGATGGGTCTGAGAAATCATAACTGTGTTGCAACGCTTGTTGACTAAATGTTAATAATGGGACTTTAAATGTGTCCGGTCATCAGTGGGAGCAGCTTCGTTTCTCAGCGGATATGGCTCTTAGAAAACTAATGGAGGATGAGAGACTCTTAAATACAGAGAACAAACTGAGGGTTGATGGGAGGGGGGTGGAGAGAGGGAAAACACAATGCATTTCAGTTAATTATTTTTGAAAACATTTTCATAGGCTTTTTAAGAAAAGTGGGTGGAGGGGCACCGGGGTGCCTCTGTATTTAAGACACTCTTGAATACAGAGAACGAACTGAGGGTTGATGGCAGGGAGGTGGCGGGGGGAGAGGGGAAAATGGGTGACGGGCATTGAGGAGGGCACTTATTGGGATGAGCACTGGGTGTTGTATGTAAGCGATGAACCACGGGAATCTATCCCCAAATCCAAGAGCACACTGTATACCCTGTATGTTAGCCAAGTAGGCAATAAATAATATGTCTATAAAAAACCCCAAACTAATGGAGGAACTAGACTTCCATCAGGGCCCTAGAAGCCTTCTTTCTGATTGATTCTGTTTTCTGTGGGTGTGTTGGAAAAGTGCTTTTTTGCCTGACAAGTGCAATTCCCTTTAATGGTCAGTTGAGTCTTAATGCTTAGGCATTTTGCTGGCTTTGAAAAAGAGATAAGTAAACTTCATTAAGAAGGCTCATTTTAGTGTTGTATAGGATTACGCTTTGAAAGCATATCAAAATTGTGATCTCAAATACTGGCACGTTCAATATATTTTCTTTTATATGTTGATGAAGGAAAGATCTTGCCCATCTATTTGGAAGTGTAGATGACAAAGCAATATAGTATCTATTTCTACGCATAATCAGGATTCCATTCTGTGTTGGGCTTACGCCATATTGGGTATAGGCCTTAGCGATGAATCTTTTGTCTCCTGAGATTCTTTAATGCTTGGTGAACTTGTGTCAATACTAGGGAGTGGGTATTTACTTGCCAGATCTATTCACTCCTGGCTAGGAGTTTACAAAGTCACCTTCAGAAAATATATGCACTAGGCAGTAAATATTTGTTGAACACGTTGGATATCCTCTCACCTCAGGGCCTTTGCCCTTGCTATTCTCCTGGCCTAAGATATCCTTAGGTCCCACTTCTTGGCTTCAGGTCTTTCTCAAATGTCACCTTTTCAAATGAGCCTCATCTCAGTGTACCCTGTTCCTCAAATTATTATCTAATTATCTGGTTCATCATATCTCCTTGCAGCTAATGCAAATGCCGTGAGAGCTGGGATTGTCGTCTGTTTGGTTTACTGCCGTATCGCACAAATAGATGTTTATTACTTGAATGACAGTAATTAATTTAATTGATAAAATTATCACTTTTACTTGGGCGTAATTTATCTGCTTGTAAATAATGCAGATGCTAATTCGAACTGCATCAAGGGACGTAGATGTTAAGATCGGACATCTGTGAGTCTATGAATATGCAGAGATGTGAAATAGGCAAAGGTCCACAGACCTGCTCTGAGAGGTACGTGTACAGAGAGTATCACTGTGATCAAGTCAGTTCCCTGAACCTGCTACCCCTGTAGATGGGGCCTTTGTCACAGAATAGACCAGAATAGGCCTCATAAGGAGCCCTGTTACCGTCCTCGGATGCCTGAAATCAATCCCCAGTCTTTTCTGCCGGGACTTGACCCCTATGCTTGCTCTATTCACACTGCCAAGGTCATTTGTGCTGGGAAGCTTGAAAGTGGAGCCTGTTTTCTCTGGTTCTTGACCCCCAATTTGAGCAGCCAAATCCTACATGTTTCTTGAGCTCGCCTTCTGTTTGAGTTCACATAACTAATCTTATGTTTTATTCCTCTAAGCAGGCAGAAGTCTTTCTGAACATGGTTGCTCCAATCTCTAATTTTTGCTACACTTCAATTACATCTTAGTGGTTTTTGATAGGATTCATGCACTTAGGAACATCTGAGATTTTTTGAGGTTGAGCCTCTCCCTCCTAAGGCTCATCGGCAGGCACCAAAGTTACCTCGATTGTGACATTGCATTTGTCTGCTCCAACATTTTCAGCCAACTTGAAATTTCTGGTCATCTTTTTGGACTATGGCATAATCCCTAGAAAGTCTCTTTAAAATGAAAGAATGGAGGGGCGCCTGGGCGGCTCAGTCGGTTAAGCGTCCGACTTCGGCTCAGGTCACGATCTCGCGGCCCGTGAGTTCGAGCCCCGCGTCGGGCTGTGTGCTGACAGCTCGGAGCCTGGAGCCTGTTTCAGATTCCATGTCTCCCTCTTTCTCTCTCCTCCCCTGCTCATGCTCTGTCTCTCTCTTCTCAAAAATAAATAAACGTTAAAAAAAATTTTTTTAAGTGGAAGAATGGAGTTGCTTGTGGAGAAGCAGATTGGTCCCTGATAGCATGGGCTCCAGGTTGGCACACTTTGATGGAAGTGGGTGGGGTCGGGGGGAGGATAGTGTTGGAAGCTGGGACCTGGGGCATTGACCGCAGATAGCAGACATAAGCAAATGGCACTCAAAGAGGCCATGAGTATGAAGGAGGTTAGCGTGAGAGAAGAAGGCAGGTCAGACGAGAAACAGGAGAGCATGAAAAGAGAGGCACGTGGCATCGAAAAGAACCCTCAAGATTCTGTCCCGGGACCTTCTATGATCTGACCTGTAAGATGACGTGTACTTTTTTTCCCCTTTAAACGGACAAGAACGAATAAATAATAATCTTCAAAGAGTCCTGAGTTGTGAGAATTGGTCCAACATGCTTTGGGTTCACAATCTTATTTAGTTTCTTTCAGTTTTTTCTTTTTAAGTAGTAATTGGCTCGGTCTTAGAAATAAACTGACACACAAATCTTCTTGGTTCCTCCATGTCTGGCATGCAAGTTGAGTGTTGAACAAAGAGCTGTACCTAGGAATTACCAAACCTAGACAAGAAAGCAGGTAGGTCAGCTTTGGGGTCATTTGGTGTGGTGCTATAAATGTCTGAAACCTTGCTATATTTAGAATGCATATTTAGAATGCATGTTCACTCATTTTGTAGATGAAGTCATTATGGCAGTGTGGGGTGGTTGGTGCAGGGCAGAGCAGAGGGCTCCGTGTACTGGGCCATGGGGTTTGGGAATGATCCTGGCCCCATCACGGACTCCACTGACCTATAAAAATTATTGTTAATCGTCTTACTGTCTGCCTTACAAGATCTGAGAGGAGAAATGAGGTAATGTCTACTTAGACCTTCGAGTTTCTCGGAAGAACGGCTGTCTACAGTAATATGATTTCCTAATGCATTTGTTTGTGTTGTAATGGAGTATAATTCCATTTGCCTAAATTTCTGTAGGTACCTCTAGAACATCTGACAGTCTTGCACGGGAGAAGCAGTCCGGCTTTTAGATGAGAACTGGGCCTAGACTAGAATCCCCCAAGGGTACAAGTGAGCCAGCTTGTAATTTATGAAGTTAGGGGAAGGAAGCTGAGAGACGACGGAAGGGGGGTTAAAGTTGGTGGTGCTGGTGGGGCGGGGTGTTGTGATTATAATCAGAGAGTTTATATTGTATTTTCAAGTCATGTTGTTTTATTAAATATCATCATCTCAGTATCTTTGAAAAAATACAGATTTGTTTTAATTCAGCAATATTACATATTAGATGACTCGTCTGCAATATCGATACCGCTATTATTCTCTGTATTGACAGACTCTTTAAAACTTCCTTTGAGATTTTTAGTTTATTATGTTTCTCGGGCCACAAGCTGGTTGTTTACAAACTTGTTTCTGACTCTGACATCAGTAGGCCCGTGTCACCAATTACAATTGCATAGATTCATTTGTAAAGTACCTAGTAGGTTACCAAATAATGCCTTCTCTTTGTTTTGTAGAAAAAAGAATAAGTCTCTTTCTGGGAATCGTCGTGAGCAGTGTAATTTTTTATCTAGCCATTTTGAGCAGTACTGCGCTTGAGTTGGCTTTCTAGTCAGTCCTCAGGAGAGAAGTTAAAACAAAGGGTGAAAAGTGGGGGAAGCAGACATATGTGTCACCTCTGGCATACTATAAAGACGTTCATTTTGATTACAGTTATCATTATTGAACAGTTTTGTTGTAGCATTTTCTAGAAGCAGTCATTTCTTTGGCATTTCCAACCCAGTATTTCACAAGGAGGTCAGCCTTCTATAAAGGAGTTTCAAGTAACTATTACGTTAAACCAGGAAAGAAAACAATATGCCTTCTCTTCCAGAGACGTGACTGTATACATTTTTTAATCGCAACTGATCTGTATTGTTAAAGCAATATTACTAACCATATTCCTTTCCCGGGGGAAGGAAAAGTGTTACACTTTCATTTGCTAAGTTATGGGATGTACTGTAGAGAGAACATTTCTTGACACCCAAAATGCGGCCTGAGAAAATAAATTTCTACCGAATTGTGTATTGCGTGCCAAGAACATATGAAAAAAGTCACTGTCTCTCAAATTAAGAACATCTTATACAAGGAAATGACATAGAACACGCTACTCCTCCCTTATCCTTGGTTTCATGTCCCATGATTTCTATTACCTGCGGTCAACTGCAGGCCAAAAGCAGATGATCCTCTGACACGTGGTCAGAAGGTCAAGAGCGGCCTATGTCACGTGCCTACGTCATTCACCTCCTTCCTCTCACCACGTAGGCATTTTATCATCTCACACCATCACAAGAAGGGTGAGTACAGTACATGAAGATATTCAGAGAGAGGCCACATTCACACAACTTTTATTACAGTATAGTGCTGTAATTGTTCTATTTTATTATTGTTGTTGTTAATCTCTTACGAGGCCTAATTTATAAACTTTATTCATAGGTATGTACGTACAAGAAAAAAGAGAGTATATATAGGGTTCAGTATTATCAGCAGTTCCGGGCATCCACTGGGGCTCTTGGAATGTATCCTTTGCAGATAAACGGGGGGCCGCTATACTATGGAACTTCCCTTTGGACTAAAATCTTTTACTAAAAAATTATGACTCAGAGATACAATTCATATCAAGTTAGACTGTGATAATGTTTTTTTTACATTTTTTTAATGTTTATTTTTGAGAGAGAGAGAGAGCGAGAGCATGAATGGGGGGAGGGGCAGAGAGAAAGGGAGACACAGAATCCGAAACAGGCTCCAGGCTCTGAGCTGTCAGCACAGAGCCTGATGCGGAGCTCGAACCCACGAACCGTAAGATCATGGCCTGAGCTGAAGTTGGATGCTTAACCGACTGAGCCACCCATGTGCCCCAGGCTGTGATAATGTTAATGAAACCACACTTCTGTTGGAAGAGGTCATCTAGAGGACGTGACTGTTGGCTGACCCCTGAGCTACACCTGGGCTGTTGGAGGCTCCTCACCCTCTCCCCTGTCCTTGGAATGTATGTTCTGCCCACCGTTCCCACCATGGGAGCTGCTCCAAGGATGCAGCCTTGAGAGAGTAATGTGGTGTTGAGACCACACATGACTGAGCCCAGTTACGGCCTCCATAAAATTTTTAAAATTCTGGCAGGTGGACGTGAAGATCTACCCATCTTGCAGGTGCCCAAGACAAGCCTTGGAAATAAGTCTCCTTGTTTATTAAACTACCGCCTGCCAAACTTGAAGTGGTCCCGCCTCTTCCTTTGGTCTCTCCCTGCCCTTCACCCGTGGAGGCCAGAGGCAGAGGTCACCTGGGGAGGCTCCTGAGGTGGTGAGCTCACAATTTTCTGTTCCTGAACCGTGCGCTACAATTTGAGCATTTCCGAATTTGAAACCGTGTTGTGCAATCTTATGTCCTCCTGTAAAACTTCATCATAAACTTAGGAATTGTTGCAATTGTGCGTGACTATAGCCAAGGCCTACCTTTGAAAAAAAGATGGAAAACTGTCCTTTTTGTATCGATCTGTTGCACGTCAAATTGTGATGTTTTGTTTGCTATGTGTTTCAGAATCGAAGCAAACGCTTGGAGAAGGTCCATGTGGTTATTGGACATAAATCGTGTGAGTTGGATTCTCTCATTTCCGCCTTCACGTACGCTTACTTTCTAGACAAGGTGAGGGGAAAGAAGACTGTGCTTTTTATATGTGAATTATGATATAACTTCCAAGGGCAAACATTTTCGGGAAAAACGAGGAACCTATTCACTTCCATTTTCACGTTCTGGTTTATTGTTGCCGAGAATAATGTATTATGATTCATTAAACAACAAATACTTACTGGTCACCTACAGTGCGTTAGGTAGGGTCTAGTTGTTTCTTATCGACTCCCTCATAAGACATTTCAATAAGGTCACAGTTTCCAAATTTTTAAAAATAGATGATAGTTGTTTACTTTCATGGGAATTCAGAGAACTAACAAAAGTAAGGGTCAGAATTTCTTGTTTTCCTTTATCACAGCTTGTTGGTTAGTCTTGCCCTTGGGAATAGAGAAGTAAGTGCAGAATAACCTGTGTGAACATTACGTGCAATTCGGAACCTATTGGCTGGAATTTTCAGTAACAGAGGTGTTACATGTCGCATCTATATTCTGTTCTTGCCCGTTAGCCCTGACTTTGTACAGCAAGGTCATTCTCAGTTAGTGATGATCTCCCTTGAGTGAGAGTCTTTGTATTCTGTGCAAAGTCTATAACCTCCCTACAGAGGTGGAAAAGACCTATTAACAAATTGTTTTAAAATTGCCATTTCATAAAATTCATCAGCCCGTGATAATGTGTCACCTCAAAGCCTAAAAAAGTACATTATGAGTATCTTGATGCGGTTTCCAATTTCACAGAATTTTTAATTTTCCAGAGTCTGATTTGTTTTATTCCAATTTTGTTTGGATTCTTGGCTCTGAGAGTATGCATAGCTGATCTCGGGTGATTTAAATTCACATGAAACCTAGTCTTCTAGAGTGAGCTGTGGGCGGCAAGAATGACTTAGGGCAGCAGCTGACAAGAGAGCCAGGTAAAATATTCTGATCTCTGCATATGGACTTTGTATCAAATTTATCTTAAAATTTGTTGAACGTGGGGCGCCTGGGTGGCTCAGTCAGTTAAGCATCCGACTTCAGCTCAGGTCATGATCTTACAGTTCTTGAGTTCGGGCCCCGCGTCGGGCTCTGTGCTGACACCTCAGAGCCTGGAGCCTGCTTCGGATTCTGTGTCTCCCTCTCTCTCTGCCCCTCCCCTGTTCATGCTCTGTCTCCCCCCTTCTCTCTCAAAAAAAAAACAACAAACATTAAAAAATATTAAACTTTGTTGAACTTTACAAGGGAGATTAATTGGTATAAGGAGATAAACATGCCTATGTGAAGAAATGCATGTTAAATACTTAATCCTATTAACTGGACTTTTTGACTCCTAGAAAACAAATGCCGCTTGTCTCGAGAACATAGAGTTGACTGAACAAGACTGGACTTTAGAAAGATAGTGGTGTGGACTCTTAAGGAAATTATATAACACCACCACCCCCACCAACTCCAATGTCTTGAATGGATATAACACGCAACCAAAGGAGTGAGAAAGTAGTTGTGATAGATAAAATGGGTAAAGAGATGTATGGCCTCTTTTCAGTAACTGGAGAGTCACATACTGGAATTTGTTATATTTCTGTGCCTTCCTCTTAGTTTACTGGCCCTGCCCCCTACCAAAGGTCTGCATCTCCATTTGAATTTTCTTCTGAGAACGTGGCTACTTCCTCTGAGAGTATAAACGTGGAATAAATGCAGAGCTTTGCAGCTTCCCAAGTATGACTCTATTTAAATACTTTTCCTTCTGGTAGGTAAGCCCCATTCTACAGATGGGTTAGACTGAGCTTCAGAAAGAAAAATGGCATTCTCCAAGGCACCCAGCAGAGGTTGGGGGGCTAGAAACCTTCTTCTGGTCCTAGCCTCCAAAAAGATCCTGCCAGGATAGGCTCAGGCCACATGTGCTTGACTCAAGTTTCAGTATCAGGAGTTAGAGATAACTCAGTCAACTAATTAGGAAAAGTAAATTTCTATACATAAATTTCTTTTTTTTTAATATGAAATTTTTTGTCAAATTGGTCTCCATACCACACCCAGTGCTCATCTCAACAGGTGCCCTCCTCAATGCCCATCACCCACCCTCCTCTCCCTCCCACCCCCATCAACTCTCAGTTTATTCTCAGTTTTTAAGAGTCTCTTACGGTTTGGCTCTCTCCCTCTCTAACTTTTTTTTTCCTTCCCCTCCCCCATGGTCTTCTGTTAACTTTCTCAGGATCCACATAAGAGTGAAAACATATGGTATCTGTCTTTCTCTGTATGACTTCTTTCACTTAGCATAACACTCTCCAGTTCCATCCACGTTGCTACAAAAGGCCATTATTTCATTCTTTCTCATTGCCACGTAGTATTCCATTGTGTGTATAAACCACAATTTCTTTATCCATTCATCAGTTGATGGACATTTAGGCTCATTCCATAATTTGGCTATTGTTGAGAGTGCTGCTATAAACATTGGGGTACAAGTGCCCCTATGCATCAGCACTCCTGTATCCCTTGGGTAAATTCCTAGCAGTGCTATTGCTGGGTCATAGGGTAGATCTATTTTTAATTTTTTGAGGAACCTCCACACTGTTTTCCAGAGCGGCTGCACCAGTTTGCATTCCCACCAACAGTGCAAGGGGGTTCCCGTTTCTCCACATCCTTGCCAGCATCTATAGTCTCCTGATTTGTTCATTTTAGCCACTCTGACTGGTGTGAGTTGGTATCTCAGTGTGGTTTTGATTTGGCTATACATAAATTTCTAATGATTATTGCCCAACTGTGATTCAGGATTAGCCTGACAGTTAAAAGAAAAAGCACTTCGTTGGAATGGCTTTGTGCTTTATATACTATAGCAATGGGTGATTCATTTATTTCACTCAACAAACAAGTATTAAATGCCTACTATGTGCCAGACTGTTTTATGCACTAGGAAACATGACTGAACAAAAAAGACAAAAATCGCTGCCTTGTTAATGCCAGGAAAGGAGATAGATGACAAAGATATTAAAATTGTGTAATAAGCACTATGCTTTGACAGAGCTGGTGATGATGTGAAAACAAAGGCCATTTACTTTATGCAAAAATTCAGTGTTACCAAACCCCACCTTCTCTCAGGGATATTTGGGGTTTATTGCTGTGCACTCATAGTAATTTTTCAAAGAACCTTTATTTTTAAAAAATTCCTATAGAAAAGTATGTGAATCTGAAATTCTCCAACTCCTACCGTCTCCTGTTTCCCCTTCTTACCACAATTTTTTAAAACATTTTTTTAACTTTATTTATTTGGAGAGAGAGAGCGCATGCACATGAGCACAGGTAGGGGAGGGGCAGAGAGAGAGGAAGACAGAGAATCCCAAGCAGACTCCGTGCTGTCAGCATAGAGCCTGACATGGGGCTCAAACCCACGAACCGCGAGATCATGACCTGAGCCGAAATCAAGAGTTGGGTAGTTAACCGACTGAGCCAACCAGGCACCCCCACCCAACAATTTTTTAATAACAAGTTTGTTAATATGTGATTTTTTTTTTCTAATATAAGAAATGAACAGAGATCTCAATCTGGTAGTGTGTAGGCCAACTCTGGCTCATAAATGAGTTTTTGTTAACCTCCATAGTGTTTTTAATTTAGAAAAATTAATTGTAACAAACATCGTAGATAACAGCCTCAGATCTAGATTTTCAGCTTTTCTTGAGTAATTGAAAGATTCTTATCCTGAAAAAACCTGAAATTTTTGCATGTAAACCATTGGCTGGAGCTCAATGGCAGGCATCCCATGTACATGGGACGTACATGCCTTTCTGTATCACACAGTCCTCATCCGCCCTGCAGTAATCATTCTTTTTTTTTTTTTTTTAAATTTTTTTTTTAACGTTTATTTATTTTTGAGACAGAGAGAGACAGAGCATGAACGGGGGAGGGTCAGAGAGAGGGAGACACAGAATCTGAAACAGGCTCCAGGCTCTGAGCGGTCAGCACAGAGCCCGACGCGGGGCTTGAACTCACGAACCGCGAGATCATGACCTGAGCGGAAGTCAGCCGCTTAACCGACTGAGCCACCCAGGCGCCCCCCTGCAGTAATCATTCTGATTTTCTGCTAATTCCATAAAGACCTATGAATTTGTTTCCCCTGAAAAGGAGAATGTGTGTGTGTGTGTGTGTGTGTGTGTGCGCGTGTGTGTGCGCATATACATATTTTTAATCGTGGAGATGTTGAAATGAGACATAAGATATTTAAAATAAGGCACGAGAGGTTTCATGGAGAGTAACAAGTGTTTAAAAAATATTAGGGGCCATTTGCCTGTAGATACTGCTCTACTAATTGGGTTCG
Source organism: Panthera pardus (assembly GCF_024362965.1). Taxonomy (NCBI): domain Eukaryota; kingdom Metazoa; phylum Chordata; class Mammalia; order Carnivora; family Felidae; genus Panthera; species Panthera pardus. The sequence continues at coordinate 18,403,031 of NW_026526766.1, read as the reverse complement.
GGAAGAATCGATTTTGAATGTCATCCGGGTTAGTGAGGCCAAAAGACTTTCGTTCGCTTTACAATTACCCTCGGGCGTGTAAAACACGGAGTTGTGCTTTGTCTCCTCTCGCTGTTGTCAGTGATTCAGCCAACTTTCTTCTCGGTAGGTCAGTCCACCTGGAGTTCTCTGTTTGCCAGTGCTGAACATACCAAGAACTGAATTCAATTACTTCACTGAGACGAGGTTTATTTTAGAAGAGCTGAACATCTCTGAATCGTTCCACATATTCCGAGATGAAATTAATCTGCATCAGCTAAATGATGAAGGGAAGTTATCTATAACGCTCGTTGGCAGCAATGTGCTGGCGAGGTAAGGCTCTGGAGGTAAGGCCTTTAACCAAGGCCCTTATGGGAAAAGTACCACCTCATTCAGGACTTTTGTGGCTTAGGGAGATGCATTAAAGGCAGAGGACATCGGAAGAAAAAGAATATTTTTTGTTCTCTTATGGCAAACTTTGGGCCATGCCAGCTCTCTGTTTTGGCCTTTGCATTTCAAATATGACATCTCTGAGTGGAAAGTTCTTGGAGAATTGACCAAAATTATGATTTTGAACAATCTGAAACAGTTTATTGTAGCAACACAACAGTCCTATGTACTGATGCTGTAAATGTGTAATGAAAAATGAAATTACATGCTAACTAAAACCGAAACGTTCTCAAGAAAGACATCTCAGTGGTGAAGTGAAAACTTGTAGAGAACAGCTGTGAAAGTCATTTGATCATTGGCTCTTTCATTCATGCCATTTTATACTATAAGAGCGGGATGGATTTTTGAAAGTCCGTGCAGTTCAAACTTGTTATTTTATGGACAAGAAATCTGAGACCCACTGTTGCAGGGGTACCACATGAAGTTAGTAGAAGAGTTTGGATTCAATGTGGGTCTTCTGCCTCCTTCAGTACGTACTTAGGAGTTGCTAACTAGTGCAAGAATCTCGAGGTACGTAAAGAGGAATGAGACAAATTGTCTACCTTCAAGGACTTTCCAACCCAGCCCCAAAATGCCCTTTTATTTAAATCTTAAAAATTTTTTTTTAAATCTGTATTTATTTTTGAGAGAGAGAGACAGAGCACGAGCAGGGGAGGGGCGGAGAGAGAGGGAGACACAGAATGTGAAGCAGGCTCTAGGCTCCGAGCTGTCAGCACAGAGCCTGATACGGGGCTCAAACCCACAAATCATGAGATCATGACCTGGACCAAAGTCAGAGGCTTGAGGCTTAACCGACTGAGCCACCCACACACCCATAAAAATTTTTTTAAATGTTTTATTCAATTTTTTTTGGGGGGGGGGTGGAGAGAGACAGAGACAGAGAGTGAGTGGGGGAGGGGCAGAGAGAGAGGGAGACACAGAATCTGAAACAGGCTCCAGGCTGTCAGCACAGAGCCCGACGCGGGGCTCGAACTCAGGGACCGCGAGATCATGACCTGAGCCGAAGTCGGACGCTTAACCGACTGAGCCACCCAGGCGCCCCCAAAGATGCCCTTTTGATAAGCTCTGTGGTGCTATTGAATGAAGAGTCACTAGTAAATACCTCAGTGGTTTGAGACAGTAGGTTTTTTTTGCACACTTTGCCAATTTGCTGATGGTTTAGGACCATAACCAGTGGATATTGATGTTAGTGTGCATGAAATAAGAACTTGTACTAATATCTAATTTTTTATTTAACTCTTTTTTTTTTATTTTTATTTTTTAACGTTTATTTATTTTTGAGACAGAGAGAGACAGAGCATGAACGGGGGAGGGGCAGAGAGAGAGGGAGACACAGAATCGGAAGCAGGCTCCAGGCTCTGAGCCATCAGCCCAGAGCCGGACGCAGGGCTCGAACTCACGGACCTCGAGATAGTGACCCGGGCTGAAGTCGGACGCTTAACCGACTGAGCCACCCAGGCGCCCCTATTTAACTCTTTTTAGGAAGCATATTTAGGTACGAGTACATTGACCTGCCTGTCATGCAGTTCATTCAGCTCTAAAGAGTTTTGAAAACAGTCTGCTCACGTGGGGCTGTTTTTATCCCCATGACGTTTGAAACACAAACTCTTTTGCCTATTTATTAATCAGTTGTTGGTTGAGAGTTACCGGGAGGTTATCTGACTGACTTCAATGATCAGTGTTCGGGATGATCACCTCCTTGACTCAATTTATGTGCTCACTTTTACAAACCAATTCATGTGAATAAATATGGATAAAGGCAGTGCAAGAAGCTAAAGAAATCTTGGGAAGTCAGAATCTTTGGAAGAGTTTTGTTCCCAATGAAAACTGAAAAACTGCTGGTTTGGGGGCTGACACTGTGAACTTGAGCTTCAGGACTATTTATGAAACAGAACGCTTTCCAAAATTGAGATCTTTATTTCCTTCATTCCCACTCATTTGTTTCTGGCAGACGGAAAGACCAATGTCAGCCTTATTCACCTCTTTCCTTCTGCCTTTGATAAAGCCAACTCATCTCACATGTGAAGAATGACAGTGGGGGGGGGGGGTTGGGGGGGGGGGTGGCGCCTGGGTGGCTCAGTCAGTTAAGCGTCCGACTTCGGCTCAGGTCATGATCTCATGGTTCTTGAGTTCGAGCCCTGTTCGGGCCCTGTGCTGACAGCTCAGAGCCCGGTGCCTGCTTTGGATTCTGTGTCTCCCTCTCTCTCTGCCCTTGCCCCACTCGCACTCTCTCTCCAAAATAAATAAACACTAAAAATTAATTTTAAAAAATTAAAAAAAAAAAGGATGATGGTGGAAGTAAATAAGCCTGTGGTCATTTGTCTCCAGCACTGTGACCAGATATGCAAGCTCTGAAACCACATCAGCGTTCAAACACAAGCTAGTCTGCTTATAAGCTTTGTGACCTTGGACAAATTTCTTAACTGCTTTGTGCCTCTGTTTCCCCATTTTTAACTTTTTAAAATTTGTATTTGTTTATTCATTTTAGAGGGAGAGAGAGTGCACATGCCAGGGAGAGAGGCAGAGGGAGAGAGAGAATCTTAGGCAGGATAGATGCTCAGCATGGAGCCTGACGTGGGGCTTGATCCCACGACCTTGGCATCGTTACCTGAGCCGAAATCAGGAGTTGGATGCTCAACCGACTGACTCACCCATGTGCCCCTGTTTCCTCATGTTAAAAATGAGGGTTTCACTAGAACCCATTTCATAGGGTCATCGTGTAGTAGAAGACTTAGTGACATTCCTTCTGGCCTCATAATAGTGTCTGGCCTACAGCGGAAGCTCAGTAAATGGCAGCCATTATTATTACTATTACTACTACTATTATGATTTATTATTATTTTTCAACAGCAAAACAAGAGACAAGTGCTACGGCGTGAGGGGCTACGACTAAGCCTTTTGGGGCGGGGGGGGGGGGGTAATTAGGTAATGTGGAAAGTGAAGCATAGGCTAAGGGTCACGTGAGCTTCCTCATCTTTTTGGCCGTTGAGAGGAAGTCTTTTGTGTGAGAGCAGAGATTAAATACTTCCAGAAAGTAAGACGATGTGCCATATCCCTTTCCTTTCCTCTCCGCCATTTGCTTTACAGCGAGGACCAAACTTTAGAATCAGCGGTTGTCAAAGTCATTAATCCGGTGGAGCAGAGCGATGGCGGCCTTGAGTTCCGAGAGTCTTCTTCTTCCCTTGTGGTGAAAGAGATTCTCCGGGAGGCTCCTGAGCTCATCACCGAGCAGCTGGCTCATCTCCTCAGAGGTGAGAGATGGCTCTTTCTATTAAATACTGGAAGGCTTAATGGAGTGTTTCTCGACTTGCTCATGCAGAATGAGTGTGATCCATTCTTGGCTTAACAACCCCTTTAAAGACCGCGGGAAGCTTCATCAGGGAAGCGGGGAGTAAAGGGTTTGTTAAAGAGTAGCATTACACTGAATATTAACAATGTGCGTTTAAAAATAGGCATGAAGGGTCTTTGCTGTTTCACTATTAACTGGAACTGCCTCACCTCTGTTGGGGAGCCAGAATGGCTCCTCTGGCCGTCCAGAGCTTCCAGAGGCGGTTCTGGTCCCACAGCAGTGTGACTCAGGCCAGAATCCACTCCTCACATCGAAATATCTCCTGGTACCGACAGAAGCTTGGTTTGCGGAACACTGCTTGGATGACAAAATAAACACGTTTGAATTTGGTGATTTTGTGTCAGGACTTTTACAGTCTCTTTACCACCTCATTGGCATTGTAATATTTTCCGTCTTAACTTCGCCTCCTTTAAACACTGTGTTCCCAGCACACCATCGTCAGTTACCTTTTTTAATCTTTCTTTTATTTAAAAAAAATGTTTTTTAATGTTTTTATTTATTTTTGAAGGAGAGAGAGAGAGAGAGACTGAGCATGAGCTGGGGAGGGGCAGACAGAAAGGGAGACACAGAATCCGAAGCAGGCTCCAGGCTCTGAGCTGTCAGCACAGAGCCCGACGCGGGGCTCGAACCCACAAACTGTGAGACTGAGCCGAAGCCGGACGCTCAACTGACTGAGCCACCCAGGCGCCCCTACCTTTTTTAATCTTTCTTTTACACTCACGGAGCCCGCCACTTCCAAAAAGTGCTTTCTAACCTGAAAATTGTTAGTTGACTTTGGTGGCCCAAAATTACCACAAAAATTCATTATTGTCTACGAAGGACAGCTTTGGGTGTTGTATAAAGCTTTTTTTTTTTCTTTCAATAATCCATCTTGAACATGGTAGACATAGATTTTTCTCGAAAGTATTTAACACAAGAAAGTGAAAAACAGTGATTAACAGACTGAAAGAATTTTTTAAAAAGGAAGGAGAAGACCAAGAAAATGTTGATGCCACTGTTTTTTTTTTTTTTAATTTTTTAAGTTTATTTATTTATTTTGAAAGAGAGAGAGAATCCCAAGCAGACTCTGCACTAACAGTGTGGAGGCCGATGCGGGGCTTGAACTCACAAACCATGAGATCATGTCCTGAGCCGAAATCAAGAGTCAGATGCTTACCACTTGTTATCCACCCAGACGCCCCTGAAGCTAGTCTTTTGAGGACACTTTCCTTCTCTTCCTGTCTCTTCCACAATGTGGAGAGGAAAATGTCCAAGTTTTGTGACTCCTGTAAATATTTTACAACTAATGACCCCAGTAAACCTGTTTTAAATATTTTTCTGACAATGGACATCTGTAAAAATGCTCTGTGGGAAACCGTGCCCCCAACTAAACCAAGTAACTATGATCATTTATCTCTGTGACAGAGCAGAAGGAAAATAAAGGTAATTGGGGATCCCAGCCACGAGGGAAGTTGTTTAGCAGTGCAAATGATCAAACACGAGAGAGTCGTTTGTTTCAATTTCTTGCAAACTAAGAAGCTTGGTTTATTGTTCAAAAAATACGTGTGTTATTTAGTCGGAACGAAAGGCAGTTGGTCCACAAATTGCTCATCATCTTGCTTTTCTGTAAATAGTAAAAACAGATCAAACTGCGATACTGTGATACGTTGGCACAGAGGTATGATTTTGTTGTTGACGTTGATAATAATGATGCTATGGAGATTTAGGGAATTAGAAGGGATGCAGACCCCTTTTATGAGTTATGTTGGTCTTAGTTGGCAGAGCTATCGAGAATTAGAGGTATGGTAAAGGACCTTGGTTCTTCTTCTCATTGGAGGTTTTCCATAAGGTTGGCCTTGAAGTGGCCTTAGGAAGTTGGCAGAATGGGACATCACTTCCTTGCTGCCTGGACACTGGGATGTAAGAGGAGGAAGTGCCTCTATGTGCAAAGACTGCAATGCAATGTGTCATGAGAGAGTCCAGAGTCCCTACGCCCGGAAGGTGGCTTCATACTGTGGAAAGAAGGCTCTGGAGACCTTTGGCCAAAGTGTGCATGTGGACGTGGATGCACACAGGTGGAGGGGTGATGGAATATCAGTCTTTAGTAGGCGTCAGAAGGGAATCGAGTCAAATTTTGTTACATTCACTCAACTCAAAGTTCGATTTCATGGTCTTCTGATCATGCATTAACACCAAACCCAATGTGAGGTATTTATTGTCTATAAATAATGTTAGCATTCCTTATTTTCATAACATGGATAGTTCTCTTTCCAAAAGGTTGTCTCTATACACAGCTGTTATTTTATATTTTGGGGTGCTCAAAATAACCATTAACTTGACACACATTTCTAGAATGTATTTATGCGTTCTTCTACATCTGGAAGGAACATAAAATTTCTATGCACACCTTGCCATCAAGAATTTTGAAAACTGTTTCCAGATGTCGTGAGACTAAATATTTATGGCTGAGACTTGGAAGAGTCTTTAAAAATATCCTAATTAGACCTCTTTGGAGGATATATTATTATAAACTTTATACTAACCCCCCCCCCCGAATTTAGCATGAAAAAAATACTTGGTTAATTTGATTATTCTTTGCCTTTCATTCCTGTGGTCATATCCTAGAACACACCATGCTGAGGCACCGTGGTGCGCTGTAAACGGATTTCAGTTGAGTCAGGATATTGATCTCCTCATCCTTGGAGAGGACCCTCAGTATGCCTCTTAGCCCACTAGGCTGGAGAAAACATGGTAATTTTCAGAGTGTTCCTTAACGTGCAAGAGGTCGGGCCTACTCTTCCTTAGCCTTGCTTGGTAAACTCCTCTTCTGCTCAACCTTGAAATATGGCAGCGCCCTCGAACTTCATCCTGGGACATTTTTTCTGTATATTATCCTTTTATCTAAAGCTTCCCTTTAAGTTCCCGGTAGTTAACATCCAGCGTAATATTAGTTTCAGGTGTACAATATTGTGATTCGTGGCTTCCATTCGTCACCCGGTGCTCGTTACAACAGGTGCCCTGCTTAATCCCCATCACCTTTTCCACCCATTGCCCACCCCTCCCCTCAGGCAACCGTCAGTTTGTTCTCTAGTGTTAGGGGTCTGTTTCTTGTCTATACAGTATCCTTGAGTGACCTCATTTCCTTCTGAGATTTTAGATCTCTCTTTAACATTCCAGGTTCATCTCCGGTGCCCGTGTGAGATCTGCTCTGATATCCTCTCGTGCGTTTCAACCTTTCTTTTCCCATCGCGTGTTCCGGGGACAGGGGCTTTTTCAGATACGCCAAACTCTTTCCACTCTTGAGGATCTATACAAGCTGTGCCTTCCTTCTGCAACGCTTATTTCTGTCTGTCTCCTAATCTTTCTGTCTATCACGGCTTTCTTCCTCCCTTTTGCTCCCTCACTCCGGAATGCAAGCTTCATGAGAAAGGAGACCTAATGTGTTTTGTTCACTGCTCCCCTGATGTGTCTCTGCCGCCTCAGGAAGTACTGTCGTTAAGAGGCATTGTGCACCATTGTGTATATACTTTCTACTTTTTTAACGTTTGTTTTGAGAGAGAGAGATGTGGGCGGTGGAGGGAGGGAGAGAGAATCCCAAGCAGGCCCCCCGCCGTCAGCGTGGAGCCCGATGTGGGGCTCGATTCCATGAACCGTGAGATCGTGACCTGAGCTGAAATCAAGAGTCAGCCATTTAACCGACGGAGTCTCCCAGGCACCCCTATAACTTTCCTTTTTGTGAATGTGTTGATTTAGGTAGTTCTGTGAAAGAGTAACATCCATTTCGTTCCTGCCCATCCCTCCAACATTCTTAACGCCCAGAATTTGGACATTGTCCTTTTCAGTAATGAACCCTCTTCTTATTTTTATTTAGTTTTTAGAAATCCTGGTAGAACTTATTCTGTTCTTTGCAAGCCTTTGTTTTTATTCACCTTTTGTTTATCTACATATATATATATATGTATATAATTATATATATAATTTTAATCCTCTTGTGGAGTATACTACATATACAGAAAGGAAGACAAAACATAAATATAAAAAGCTCAGAGTATTATCACAAAAGGAACATCCTTTTAACAATTACCCAGGTAAAGAAATTGAATAAAAAGACCTCTTTGTGCTCCTTCCCATCACTCCTCGGTCCCTCCTTAAAGGTAACCGGCATTCTCATTTTTATGACCCACGCTTCCTCGCTTTCCTTTATAGTTTTACTCCCTCCGGATGTACCCATAACACCACGGATTGGTTTTGCCTGCTTTGCATGTTATGTAAATGGAATCATATAGCATATACTCTCATTGTTATTAGATCTTTACATTTATATCAAATGTACTATCTATTTGCAGAAGTCGGTCATCTGTCATTTTTCCGTTCGTTACTCAGGTCCTTCCTTCTCCCATAGAATATTTGAAGTTGTTTACAAAAACGCATGCGCATATAATCAAACAAGGACAAAAGAGTCCAGAAAAACAAAACAACATATTGAGAAAGGAATAAAAATTGTAAAAATTGTATTCAGTCCAGAACTTGGTGTATGAGCTTCTTGAAGCCAATGAAAAAATCGAAATCAAATTCACTGTAATTATATCGTTACTAAAACAAATACATATGCCAGTTCCTCATTTAAAAAAAAATCTGAGAATTTTTTCCGTGCATCAGTTTTCCGGAAAATACCCCTAATAATGTCATCGACATCCTCAGTCATATGAAGTAGCGGTTTACACAGGAACTGGGTGCCGTGTGTCTGATAGTTTCAACTCTCCAATTGGTGTATTGGTGTTGTTTTAATCAACTTCACCATTAAGACTAGCAACCTTATTTTCCATTCTAAGTTTCTTTAGTCTACATGTTGCTCTTTTTCTCTAAATACAGGAAGTATTTAAATTCAATCATATTGGACTCTTATAGTCTTATACTTACTGCTGTAGAAATATATATTTATATTAAATGTATTCATTATTAAATATCAAATATAATTAATTATACATTAATCATAGAATCGTATAATTATATCTTAATTTAATATAAATATAAATATAAAATATTATTAAATATATTGATTATAAAGATATGAATTACATATTTATATATATATATATCACAGTGTTTACCTTGTGGGAGAACATTGTATTAGAATATTGAGGTAGAACCTCGTTATAACGGATGTTGTTAAAAGATCATTTATATACCAATTAGAAGCAGGTATCCTGTTGCCAAGGTAGAAATAACCTGCTGTGCTTCTATAACAGTGTACCCTCCGGGCCCTGGTGGGACAGTTACGGATAAATGTCAACAGGTGACTCACTCACGGCCAGTGTGTGTTCAGACGTTGATTTAATGAAGTTGACATAATTTGCGTTTCCTTAAATTGCTACTTCTTACAAAAGCTAGGTCTTGCTGTGCTCTTTTAAGAAGACATACCTCAAACTTAGAGATTTCAAGATACAGATCATTAGTATCACTTTTATCTGGAAAGACACAGATTTACTTCCATAGATTACTTTGCAATTATTTGTGTAAGAAGTTATTTGTCTACGAAGAGAATGTGCTTGTTCGGATGGGATCCTAAATGACCCTGGCTTTTGGAAGTGAGATTTTACTCGTCTCCCCCACCCCACATCTGTTTCTTCTGTTGTGGCTCTTTATTTTATTTTATTTTTTTCTCCCCTTCTGCCTTTCCTTGTCGGCTCTTTCTGCTCTTCCTTTCTTTCCCTTCCTATTCTCTGCTTCTATGACCTTTTTGGTATCGTTTTCAAACAAGCTGCAATCTGCATATTTCTAAAAGTCACTGGATGCAGTCAGAGTGGCCTAAAGTTGGTGCTGGGCTATGCCCTGAGTGTTTGCCAAAAACAAACGATTATGGACCTGCCAGAATCCTCGGTCCGTGTTCTTTAATTTCCCCAGAGGTGTGCACCGGAGGAGTATTGCCAAATGTAAGCTCCATTAAGTTGCTGAATCATCGCATTGGGGATTTGTGTGCGTGTGTATTTGTGTGTGTGTGCACACGCGTGTGTGTTTCTGGGAACCAGCTGGCAATGATAAGACTGCAGCCACTGATTACCAATCAGGTTTCCATTAAGACCACGCTTCCCCCCACCGAAAGGCCTGTCACATTTATTTGTATAAGACCTCGACAGAGCCTCACTACGTATAGCAAACCAAATGATGGCAATTGTTCATCGCGTAGGACGCAGAAAACCTATGTCCTAGGTTTTCAAGAAAACGCAGTCTCTCCTTTCTATTGGCAATGCCATTTGAACTTCAATAAAGAATAGTTGCTTGCTATTTTAGTAGCCTGGATTAACAGCTTCAAAAAAGATCCTTTTAAGGAGGTCAGATGGGAAAGGAACAGAGCCAGATTTTTTCTTTTCTTTTTTTTTTTTTCCTCTCCTGCCCAAAGAGGGAATCATGTCTCCCAGTGAATCATCTGTCTCCCAAAATGGTTACAGAGTCCAAAGGGAATTTCATCCATCCTGTTTTGCTCAGGAAGAGGGAAGATCTGTGTGGTGGGTACAGGAAAGAAATTACTTTTTTTTTTTTTTTTTGCTAGATATAAAACCAGAACAATTCCTCAACCTCCGAGTTCTTATGCCATGCCAAGATAAGCCTTGTTCTTAAATTCACATGTTTTAAATCGTAAGATTATTAAGCACTAGAATAATAGGCTTCTTTTTTATTATCCCTTTTCAGGCAAAACTGCGAACGAAGTTGTATTTTCTGTTTTTTTCTCCTTTCTTCTCCCCCCGCCTCTGTTATTCATTCCTTAATTTTTTTGTTTCAGTATAAAAAAGAATCCCAAGTGAAACAAGGAAAGGGGTTTGAATCCCTTCTTTTCTGCTAAGAATTTATCATGCAGAATATGCCTTTACTGTGGTGAATGTTTTCCCCAAACCACTTCTGACTTCATTAGATCATGTTTAATATTAATGTACTGCGATTGCTTTTGGCAAAAGGTCCTTCGCTTTGCCATTCTTTTGAACAAAGCACATTGTGGTTGATTTTTTTTCTAAGGGAATGAAATGTTTGTTATAATTTTATTATAATTGCTTTCTTTGTTGCTTCTTGTTAAACCCCCCTGGCCTGTGAATAGCTGCGACACTGTTGGGTACATGTGTATGGGTTTAAATTTTTTTTTTTTTAGTTCTGCAGAATTTGCTGGAAGTTAAATCAACTCTTACTCCAAAAACAGGTTTGATTTTGCCACGAGGTGCCTTTGGCTGCTTATATGGCCTGACATTGATATTTAGTTAAGCATATACGTAAATGGGTCTTTAATGTGAAATAGAAAAATTTGCTATTGGTGAATCCCTTGAATAAGGCTGGGCCATAACCATTCCTTTGCAGTAAAAACAACTCAGAGTTGTTGGTGAGAAAGATTTTGAGTTATTTTTTTCCCACCTACATTAGTATGTTTTGCATTTTCATGTCAGACTCATAAATCAATGTTGGAAGTCTCTTTCAGTGACTTATTCTGTAGGACTTTGTTTAGTGCAATGCTACTTTCTGAATACTGCTTTCTATTGTATGTATTTAAAAATTAAGATCCCCAAATCAAAAAAAAAAAAAAAAAAAGATGATTCTTAGTTCAACTGTGAGACAGGCGCGTTTTTGTGAAATTTATTCTTAAGGATCTTACATTTTGATGCTATTACAGTTTTTTTTTTTTAATTTTTAAATCCAATTCTCTAATTGTGATGGTTTATAGAAATACAGGAGATTTTGTGTTATTAAAGTGGTACCAAGCGCCCTTGCTAAGTTTACTTACAATGTCAAGCTCATTTGTAGGTTCTTTTGAGTTTTTTGTATACACAAACATATCATCTGTGAGGAAAGACAGTTTTTAGATCTGCTTTTCCTTTCCTTCTACCTTTTACTTGTTTTGCTTGTCTCATTGCTCTGGCCAGGGTGCCGTGATGGATAGAAATAGCAGGTGTCTCATTCCTGATCTGAGGTGGAAGGCCTTCAGTATTTCACAGTTAAATACAAGGTTTACTTTTTTGATTTGCTTCTTATAAATGTCCTTCATCAAATTAAGGCAGTTGTGTTCCATTCCCACTTGGCTGAGATTTTATATAATGATTAAATCCTGGATTTTAGATAGTTTTACTACCTGACATCTCCTGAGATGGTCAGATGATATTCTCTTCTGTTAATATGCTGCATTATATTGGTTGATTTTTGAATGTTAATTTGTCCTTTATTTTTTTTTTTTAATTTTTTTTCAACGTTTTTTATTTATTTTTGGGACAGAGAGAGACAGAGCATGAACGGGGGAGGGGCAGAGAGAGAGGGAGACATAGAATCGGAAACAGGCTCCAGGCTCCAGGCTCCGAGCCATCAGCCCAGAGCCTGACGCGGGGCTCGAACTCACGGACCGCGAGATCGTGACCTGGCTGAACTCGGACGCTTAACCGACTGTGCCACCCAGGCGCCCCTAATTTGTCCTTTAATTCCTAGGAAATCCCTACCTGGTGACTACATAATAACCTCTAATATATTGCTAATTTGGTTTGGGACTAGTTTAAAAAGTTTTTTGTTTGGTTTGGGTTTTTTTTTTTTGCTATGCTTATTTAAGAGACTTGCCTTTAATTCTGCTTTCTTGTGATGTCCCTGTTGGATATTGGTATTGAGATTATGCTAGGTTCTGAAAGAAAATAAATTGGGAAGTGTTCTCTCTTTCTATTCTTTGGAAGAGTTTGTATAAAATCAGTGTATCTCTTGGAAGTTCGGAACAATGGATAGTAAGTGTAATGGATTCATTAAAAAAAATTTTTTTTTATTAAGTAAACTCTACTCCTAATATGGGCACTTGAACTCACAACCCTGAAATGGAGAGTCACACGCTCAACCGACTGAACTAGTCAGGTGCCCTGAAATGGGACTCTTTTTTTTTTTTTTTTTTTTAATTTTTTTTAACGTTTATTTATTTTTGAGACAGAGCATGAACGGGGGAGGATCAGAGAGAGGGAGACACAGAATCCGAAGCAGGCTCCAGGCTCTGAGCTGTCAGCACAGAGCCCGACGCGGGGCTTGAACTCACGGACCGCGAGATCATGACCTGAGCCGAAGTCGGCCGCTTAACCGACTGAGCCATGAAATGGGACTCATTTTTATGCAGATACAAAACCATCTACATTTTAAATTTCTTTCCTGCCAGGCTTCACAAGTTGAGGGGTTTTTTTTTTTTTTCAGAAGTATTCAGAAGTATTATTCAGAAGCACTTATTCAGGAGTATTTTCGGACGAATTTTATAATCTATTACAGTTTGTTCTTATCTCTTAGTATTAGGAGAATCTGTAGTATGTTACTGTCTCATTCCTCATTTTGGTAAAATATGCCCTTCTCTCACTCTTCTCTTTTTTTTCTTAAACAGTTAAAAAACTATATTTTTATGCAAATTGCAAAATTTATATTATATATTATATTATTATATATTATATAACTATTATATTTATATATAAATACACTTATATTTTTATTATATCCTTCCTTTGACATGTTTTAGTTAAATTCGCTGTTTTTTTTAACATCTGATGCTTTTTAAAAAATTTTTTTTTAAGTTAGAGAGAGAGAGAGAGAGAGAGAGAGAAAGAATCCCAAGCAAACTCAGTGCTATCAGTGTGGAGCCCATTTTGAGGCTCGAACTCACAAACTGTGAGATCATGACCTGAGCCAAAACCAAGAGTCTAGTGCTTAACCAACTGAGCCACCCAGGCACCCCTAACATCTGATGCTTTTAAAGGTTTTTTTCCTCAGAGCATAGCTTCGGTTACATCCCACACACTTAAATGTCATATTTTCATTATCATTCAATTAAAATACATTACAAATATGTTGTGATTTCTTTTTTTTTTTTTTAATGTTTATTTATTTTTGAGACAGAGAGAGACAGAGCATGAACGGGGGAGGGGCAGAGAGAGAGGGAGACACAGAATTGGAAGCAGGCTCCAGGCTCTGAGCCATCAGCCCAGAGCCCGACGCGGGGCTCGAACTCACGGACCGCGAGATCGTGACCTGAGCTGAAGTCGGACACTTAACCGACTGAGCCACCCAGGCACCCCACAAATATGTTGTGATTTCTTCTTTTACGATGAGTTATTTAGAAATGCATTGTTTAGGGCGCCTGGGTGGCCCAGTCAGTTAAGCGTCAACTTTGACCCAGGTCATGATCTCATGGCTCCTGAGTTCCAGCCCCACGTCCGGCTCTGTGCTGACAGCTCAGAGCCTGGAGCCTGCTTTGGATTCTGTGTGTCCCCCTCTCTCTGCCCCTCCCCTGCTGGCATGTTCTCTCTTTCAAAAATAAAATAAACATTTAAAAAAAAAAAAGAAATGTGTTGTTTAATTTTCTAATATTTGGGAATTTGCTGGTTTTGTTCTATTACTGATTTTCAGACTGTTATGGTGGCCATAGGTGGTAACTCTGTGGTTGCAATTTTTTGAAATTTGTTACGACTTGAGGCACCTGGGTGGCTTGATCAGTTAGGTGGCCGACTTCAGCTCAGGTCATGATTTCACAGTTCATGGGTTCGAGCCTCGCGTTGGGCTCTGTGTTGACAGCTCAGAGCCTGGAGCCCGCTTTGGATTCTGTGTCCCCCTCTTTCTCCACCCTTCCTCCCCACCCCACCGCCCCCCCGTCTCTCAAAAGTAAACATTAAAAAAATAAAAAAAGACTTGATTTATGCCTCAACAGATGGTCAGTTTGGGTTAATGTCTTATTTGTGCTAAACAAGAACGTCTAGTCCGCCATTGTTGATGACAGTGTTTAATACACGCCAGTTTGGTCAACTTTGCTAGTCATGTTGCTCAAATATTCTCCATCTTCACAGACTTTTTTCCCTACTGGTTCTTAGAGTTGCTGAGAGGGAACTTTAGTCTACTTTGTCTCCAATTAATATATCATACAATTATTCCATCTTTTCTACTTTTTTACTTTCAGTCTTTCAACATATCTCAACATATTTCACCATATCTCAGGTGTGCTTTTACAAAGTCAGCCACTTAACTGACCAAGCCACCCGGGCACCCCAAGGCATAAGTCAAAACAGTATATTGCTATTATGGCTTTTAAAATTCAGTTTGATACTTTTGTCTTTTAAAAAATATATATTATTTTTGAGAGAGAGAGAGAGAGTGACAGAGTGTGAGAGGTGTGAGAGGTGGAGGGGCAGAGGGAAAGGGAGACACAGAACCCGAAGCAGGCTCCAGGCTCCAAGCTTCGAGCTGTCAGCACAGAGCCCGACGTGGGGCTCGAACTCACGAACCGTGAGATCATGACCCGAGCTGAAGTTGGACGCTCAACCGACTGAGCCACCCAGGCACCCCTTTGCTGTTTGTTTTCAACTTGTCTCACATTTCTTCCGTTTCCTTATTTCTTTACTCCTATTATATTAAAGTATTTTTGCTGTTACATTTCCCCCCATTGGTTTGTGAGATATCAGTTATTTAAGAAAGCTATTTTAGTGGTTACATACGTGTTATAACCTACAATTCTAATTTCATATAAATTGATATTTTGATCACTTCCCTGACAATCCAAGAACCGTAGAGCGATTTACCTCTACTTGGTCCCTTCTGCAATTTGTCGCCACTGGAATGTATTTTAATCACGCATAAATTTAAAACTCCATAAGATATTGCAATTGTTTTATGCCACGAACATTGATTTATTCTTGTCCACGTATTCTCGTTCTCCAGTGCGCCTCTTTTCTTCCTTCATTTCTTGGCTTCCACATATAATGGTTTTCTTCTGCTCCTACTTGCTTTCAGTGTGGGTTTTCTCTTGGCAGACCATTTCAGTTTATTTTTCTGGAAACGTCTTTATTTTGCCTTCATTTTTTCATGTGTTCACTCAGTACAGAAATTTAGATTGGCAATTATTTTCTATCCGTACTTTGCAGACAATTCCATTGTCTTCTGACTTTCATCATTTTGGGGGAGGTCAGCTCTCCCTTTTATTGTTGTACCTTTGACAGTCACGTTTTCTATTTCTGATTGATTTCAAATTTCTATTCTCTGTAATTTTTAGCAGTTTTAGTGTCATATGGCTAGAGGTCTTTTTCTTTGTGTTTATCCTGATTTGGGTTCATAGTGGAACACAAATATCGTGGAGTAATAGCTTTCATTAATTTTGAAAGGTGATTGGCTGTTGCCTTTTTAAATATAATCTTAGTCCTGTTTTTCTCTCCTCCAAGGGAAACTTCCATTGCATGTATGTTAGGCCTTTTCTCCATGTTCCCTGGGTCTCTTATGCTCATCTGTAGATTTTTCATCCCTTTAGTCTCTCCATACTTCAGCATGGAGATTTTCTTCTGACTTATTTTCCAATTCACTAATCTCAGTGGATCTCATCTGTCATTGAACATAGTTTTTGAGTTCTTTTTATACGTTTTTTTAAACTTTTTATTTTGCCTATTTATTTTTTAAATGCTTATTTTATTTTGAGGGCGAGAGACCGAGCATGAACAGGGGAGGGGTAGAGAGAGAGAGAGAGACACCCACACAGAATCAGAAGCAGGCTCCAGGCTCTGAGCTGTCAGCACAGAGCCTAATGCAGGGCTCGATCGCACCAACTGCAAGATTGTGACCTGAGCTGAAGTCGGACGCTCAACTGACTGAGCCACCCAGGCGCCCCTTTATTTTATTTTTTGAGAGAGAGAGACAGAGCGCAAGCAGGGGAGGGGCAGAGAGAGACACACACACAAAATCCGAAGCAGGCTCCAGGCTCCGAGCTGTCAGCACAGAGCCCGACGCGGGGCCGGAACCCACGAACTGTGAGATCATGACCTGAACCAAAGTTGGACACTCAACCAACTGAGCCACCCAGGCATGCCTATTTTTTTTTTTTTTTGAGTTCTTACATTCAATGATTAAACTTGCAGTTTAAAATTTTCTTTTGCATATTTTATTTATAGATTCTAATTCTCTACTGTAATTCTCCAGCTCCTTTTTAAAAATTCCCTCTAGTTCCGTTTCCGTTCCTTCTCTCATGAGTTTTTTTTTTTTCCCCCCCGAACTTTTCAGTCATTTGATCATGTATATATTTTTTAATGCCTGGTAATTTGTCATTGATTGCTGAACAGCATACATGAAAGGTATAGAGACAATGAAACGATGGATGATGAGATGTGTTTGCTCCAAAGAGGACAGGCTTCTGGCACCAGAGGTAGCTAGAAGAATGTCAGAGAAACTTCATCTATTTTGCGTTTGAGCTGACTCAAATCAGGACTTGCGTCGCCTTGAGGACTAATCTATTCTTGCTTCATCCTTTGGCTGTGGTAGAGGTCAGCAAACTTTATCGGCGTAAAGTCAAGCAGGAGATATTTTAGGCTTTGCAGGCCTACGGTCTCTGTTGCAACTACTCACACCGTCATTATAGCACAAAAACATCCATAAGCAACGTTAGTAAGTGTGGTTGTATTCCACCAAAGCTTTATTGAGAAAATCTGGTGGTGGACCAGACTCACCCTGCAGATCATTTCTCTCCAACCTCTTTCCCAGGCTCTCCAGGGGCCTCCTCTCAAAACCTGGGGTATTTAACCCGACACTCCTTCTCTGCAGAGAGCCCTGAACCTCAGTTTTTGCCTCCCCATCCCTGTGAAACTATTGTTAGATCTGTGAATCTTCTTATCTCATTAGCTACAACTTCTAAATTAACAAATACCCAGAGAGGACGAACAACACCAAGCGTGGGCGTCACCCCTTCGCGCTTTCCTTCTCTCCAGGATCTTCAGTTTTAAGATGGTCACCTGGGTAACTGCCTGATGTCATCACAGATTTTTTAAAATATATTTTAGTGCAATTTTTTTTTGTTGGTCTTTTATCTAGCTTTTCTCCTTGTTCTTGGTACAAGTAGTTTATCAGAGCCAGAAGCAGATGAGGGTCTTTTTTGAAATTCAGACTCACCGTTGCCTCAACAAAGAGTGGAAAAGCCATCTTTATGTTTTGGATTCTGTGCCAGAAATTGTCAGACCGAAGAATCCAGCTGGCTGCTCCCCACCTTTAAATGATAATTAATCTTGAATCTGTCCACTTCTCCGCCTGTGGACTGCTTCTTCCCTGACACTCATCTAAAACAGCTTTCTAATTCTCCTGGTATGCTTTGTCTGATTCATTCTCTGCTTGGTAGCTAGAGGGATTCTTTTTTTTAACGTGTATTTATTTATTTTTGAGTGAGAGAGAAGGGGGGGGGGATGGGTGAGGGGCAGAGAGAGAGAGAGGGAGAGAGAATCTCAAGCAGGCTTCTCACTGTAAGTGCAGTGTCCAACACGGGGCTCAGTCCCACCACCCGTGAGATCACGATCTGAGCTGAAATCAAGAGTCGGATGCTTAACCGACTGAGCCACCCAGGTGCCCCTCACATTTACGTTTTGTAAGAATCCCTCCAGAGCCTCTCCCACCTCAGTGCCTTTGCACATGGTCTACGTGACCATGATCTTCTTACTTTTCCTTTACATTAAGTTATCCTTCAAGTCTCAGCCAAGGTTAACTCTCTCTACAAAGCTTTTTGTGACTCCTAGATTCTGGTCTAGATCTAGAGTACTTTGTATTCCCCCAGTGATATTCCTCGTCCCTCTAATGACGGAATTGTATGTGTTTACTTATTTGTAGCCCCTAAACGACTATGAGCTTCAAGGGGCATGAATGTCTGTATCTCAGTCTTGAATCATTGCATCTAGCATTGTGCCCTGCCCATAGCAAGTGCTTCTTTGTTGAAGGAATGAATGAATGAATGAAATGCTTTAAATAAATAAATGAAATGCTTTAAATAAATGCTTTAAATATATTTGGCATATTTACTGTTATTATGATATTTGCATTCATTGATTCTCAATATAACTTTGCAAGCTGGGAAAGCAGTATTATTTCTGTTTTAAAATGGGCAAGTGGTGGGGCACCTGGGTGGCTCAGTCGGTTAAGCGTCCGACTTCGGCTCAGGTCACGATCTTGCGGCCCGTGAGTCCGAGCCCCACGTCGGGTTCTGGGCTGATGGCTCAGAGCCTGGAGCCTGCTTCCAATTCTGTGTCTCCCTCTCTCCCTGCCCCTCCCCCATTCATGCTCTGTCTCTCTCTGTCTCAAAAATAAATAAACGTTAAAAAAAATTTTTTTTTGAAAAATAAAATGGGCAAGTGGTGGGGCACCTGGCTGGCTCAGTGGAACAGGTGGCTCTTGATCTCAGGGTCATGAGTTTGAGCCCCATGTTGGGAGAGATGGTGACACCTTGATTAATCAACAGGTGTGGCGACTTTTAGAGAGTTTCGTCATTCATCATAAGTAAAACTTTTCTTTCCCCCGTGGCTCCATGTTAGCCCGGGTCAAGATACAAGGGGAAGGGGATGTGACAAGTGGCAAATCCTCCTTTTCGTGGTGAGATTGTGCACAGAAAATTCCAGGAGTTTGTCAGAGGATGGTCATTCCTGTTGGCAAATTACTGTGTAATCGAGGCCTGTAGTTTACCCCCAGCTTGTGAATTCTTATAAATGGATAACAGTAACTTCGAAGAAGTGTGTGGTTCCTGGGAGATTGAGAATGGGCTCCAGATTCAACACCTTGTCCGATTCCTTTCCTGCTGACAGACTATGCAGTCCTTGAGTTGTTAAAAGGAAGAAGTTCATATGTGAGCCCTGTAATGTGATGAGTGGAAGCAGTCTCCTCTGTGGTCTCTTAAAGGGAATATTAAAGGGAAATAGTAAATAATATTAATATTTTAAAAGAGTTGGCCATTAAATTCCATTCTGAAATGAAAAAAACACGTATATCATTTTTGTAGGTTTGTGTGGGTGGGGAAAGCTACCCATTTTGTTCCTTTACCCATAAACTCTGTCCTACGAAGTGTGTAATAGGCAGTTACATTGCAGAGATCAATACCTGGCGATCAGAGAGGCGGGGCAGACAGTATCTGAAGCGTTTTCTAACACCTGCCTCTTGAAAGCTACTCCATGGAGGCCACTGGTCCAGACAAGAAACTGAAAGTGGAAGTATGGCTAGACAAGCCAGAAAACATGGATTTTCCTGGCTCCCATCCTGGCTTGGCTGGAAAGTGAAAGGCCATTTTCATTCATGTCTTTTAGGTAGCATCCTTTTCAAGTGGATGACCATGGAATCCGAGAAGATCTCAGAGAAGCAGGAAGAAATTCTCTCTATCCTGGAAGAAAAATTTCCCAGCTTGCCCCCGAGAGAGGACATTATCAACGTCCTGCAGGAGACCCAATTCAGCGCTCAGGGTGAGTGACTCTGTCCCCCGGCTCTGTCACAGCGCCTGAGTAGGGATGGTTTCTGGGATGGCACGTTGCCAGCGCCTTTGTTTTCTTCCCTACTGTCCGTGCTTGTGGAAGATTTTCAGGCACACGATGTTGACTCGCCTGGAAGCAGGCAGCCCGTACCGCAGACTCACCTCTGGGGCCTTTGTGTCTGCATGTATGGGTAATTCACGCGTCTAACGTGCACCGTGGATGCCTCATTACATGAAATCCCTGTGCCGAGAAGGTTCTATTCTGAGCAATGTGGCAGGAGCAACGTCAAGTACAACGGCATTTCATAAATCAATTAATTTTAGAAAAAGAAAGAGCAAAGACAGCTAAGCAGATAAAATTATTCTCTAAATCGAAGCTTTATCAAGACAGTGGATTTCCTGGCTCAGTTTTTCATCGTGATGAGAAACAGATATAATTCACGGATGCTGGAATAACTTGGCACGGATTATATGAGTCTTCATGACAATCCTGACAGGTATTACCCCCAGTTTCCAGATGTGAACACTGAGGCACAGAAGGGCGGCTTTGCTTTCTGGTCATCACGCACACAGCTGGCGAGTGACCAGGCCAGCCCCAGACAAAGCTTTCTCCCTCAGTTTGGAATCCCCCGGGGACAGAGCCAGAGGCAAAGCAGTTTATTTTGGAGAGGAACCCAAGAAGCACTGAGAGGGGACGGAGGGGCTTATGGGGCAGGTTAGCTCTGTGGGAAGCCATACCGTCACTCCGCGGGGGGGAGCCCGGGGAAAGAGAGAGGGATTGCACCTCGGTGTTATCCCATGTGTGTTAGATCCCAAGTGTGTTAGAACTTGCTCATCCAAGCTCCAGGGGCCGGTTGTTAAAACTCAGGACTTTTGTGAATTGGGTTATGTTGGGTTGGCAGCTGGAAATCAGCCCTGGTGGGAGTATTGCCACCACAGGAATGAACAAACGCTACAGATCAAGCTTCGCTGTTGGTTGTTAAATATTCACCAGCATGCCACTGGACTGTTGGGGGCTGCTCAGTCCCGGGGGCTGTTAATCCCCCCCAGAGCGGGCTTTCGTGGTTGGGCGTCATGCCGGGGCACACGGCCATGGAAGGTGTGAGGACGTGTGGGCGAGGCCCCGGCGCATTTGCTCCCAATGTACACGCGTGCGTGTGGGTGTAAGTGTGGCCGCACGATGGGGTGCGTTTATGTCATTCACTTTCAAGACTAGACCAAGATTTTAATGTCACAATATATTCTAGAACTCATTTTATGCTGCCGTATGATAGATTGTGGCCTGTTAGTCTTCAAGTCAAAGGAAAATGTTTCATACCCGTCTGTTTCCCCACACTGCTGTGATTGGCAGAGAGTTCTAATTTTTTTAAATTTTTTTACATTTATTTATTTTTTCAGAGAGAGGGAGAGAGAGACAGAGCACAAGTGGGGGAGGGGCAGAGAGAGAGGGAGACACAGAATCCGAAGCAGGCTCCAGGCTCTGAGCTGTCAGCACAGAGCCGCGTGCAGGGCTCGAACCCATGAACCGTGAGATCAAGACCTGAGCTGAAGTCGGATGCTTAACCGACTGAGCCACCCAGGTGCCCCTATGAAGTGCACTTTGAATTAAATTACAATAGAAAATATGAAGGCCCAACTGAATCCATCCTGAAAGCAAATTTTGATCTTGCGATGTATTCCTTAGCTAGCTTGCATGATTCTGTTAGGTTTTTGTCATTGGCTCACTCCTCCCCATTCCATTCTCTGCCCTGGTCTGCTGTGGGCCTCTAGAGGCTGACCTCCGAGTGTTTAATCCTCTGCCTTCTGGTTAGTGAAAAGCGTTAGTAACACATGGGATGTGAGGATCCAAGGAAGGAGAATAAAGAGGCTGTACTATTTCTCCCTTGCGTCCCTACTGATTTGACGCTAAGTTTTTGACGGCCCCTCTCCTGTACTTTCAGGTCTGTTTCTTCCCTTGTCCCTTTGCCAGTGTCTGGATGCCTCACCATCTTTTATTCATTTTCTTGGCCCCACCCATACTTCTGTATGTGTCCTACCATTAAAAACTCTGTGTGTGTGTGTGTGTGTGTGTGTGTGTGTGTGTGTGTGTGATGAGGGGTGAATTCTATTTCTTGCTAGGAACCTAACTGGTGCAAATACTGTCTCTGATGTGATTTTTGCTTTAATGTGTGTGTTCGTTATGGGTAAAAGAGATCTTATTGGGAGAATACATTGAAATTAACAGGGTGAATTCTTTACACAGTCCCTTGATATTACCCAAAACAGTTCCCCAAGTGTAAATAATGTTTTTCCCCCTCTCATCTGTAGGTTTAAGTATTGAACAGACAATGCTGAAGGACATAAAAGAACTGTCAGATGGAGAAATAAAAGTGGCCATCAGTACCGTGAACATGACCCTCGAGGTAAGGGTGGGAATGTTTATTTTGGGTGGGTGGCAATGACAAATTTTACAAAAGATTATTCTACAGCATAAGTCAGTGTTGGTCTTTTGCTCTGAATGCTTCGTTGTGATATATTTGAGTAGGAATGCAGGTTATTATTTTGGATGGAAACACTGTGCTAAGTCAATGAAAAATGCCAAACATGGATTCCCAAGATGAGTGCTATTTCATTCATCTGAGTACAACATAAACCTACAACGCAAATACTCAAGTTTGTATGTGTGCGTATGTATAGTCCACTTAATAGCAGCGACTGTATGTGGGATCGGATTCACTTCCACTCGTTCTGTGCACCAGCCCACATTGTCCATCGAACTTTTGTGGGAAAACAGGTTGTCCTTTGGCCCTTGTAAGCTATTTGGATGCATGTCATTTTTGGTAATCAATGGCGACAGCTCAAGTATTCATAAGACGCTCCTTCCAATCTGTTAAATGAATGACTCAGAGTGAATATTACTTTTGCCTTTGTGTGTTTCCTTGGTAAATTATCTTTTGTCGACTTTGGGGGTTTTCAATGACTTGTATGTTCATCTTAATTAACCTAACTAATGGGGATGATATTTTACAGAAGCACATTTGTGCCATGCAGAAGTCTGCATATTTCTTTACTGTTACGTTGCCTTGATCGAGGCACTCAGCTCTCAAGTTTATGTAGACAAAAAGTGCTGTATAGCACTTCATCTTTTTGTTTTTAGAATTGTGTGTTGCCATGCTTTTTCTTTTTCCTCATGGTGTTGATGACGATATCGACGTGTGTATTTCTAGTGACCAGCAGGTATGCATGAGGTATCCATACCTCAGAAAAACCAAGAGCAAACCAGGTGCTTTTTTTCTGTAATTTCTGTGGAAAGTTTATTCCCGGTGGATCGACATCATAATTCAGATGTCAATCTGAATAGATCCATATGAGTACCAGGAGGCAGACTGTTGTCACTGGAGATAATCACATTTGATGGTTATACAGTGCCTCATGGTTTATAGAGCACGTTCTCATTGTATATAGTTCGTAGTTGACTCGATTATTTCTATGGACTTTCATATTGATAAATGCTCCATATAATTAGATGTGGATGTGACTCAATACAAGAAACACATGCAATTTGGGATGTAGTAACTAGATAATCACCTTCAATTAGAAATCTGCTTTGTGTATAGAAATCCAAGGAAAACGTGGATCTTGCAAGGGTCAGTAGCTCAGAGAATCATTTCTCCTAGTTCAAGCCTTAGGGTTTTCTTTCCCCTCCTCCCTCCCCTGTCTCCCTTCATTTAATGGCATCTTATTAGGTTTTAAATGCCTTGTTTGGAATTCCTTTCTAAATTAACATACAGCGTCTTGTAATTGCTTAGGGAACTGTCTGTAGTTAGCAAATTGTTTTAAGGCTATTATTATAGACTTACCATAGCTTTCACGTACCTTTAGTTATATTATAGGGGTATATAAATGGCTCTGTCAGATACATTAAACTGTAAATGTTGGTCGAGCTGAATAAGTGATAAAATGATCATCTACATCTTTACAGTAATTTACATAGAGGTCCAGTAATTAATCAGGCAGTTAAGTATATCTCTGGAAACACTATATGATCTTCTGGGAGGAGGAAGAAGGACATTTGTATATGTAAAGAAGGGTACACAGATTAAACTCCCATCAGCTGAACGAGAGCTTTTCACTTGTGCATAATGGGGATAGTAAAGATGACTGAGAAATGGGAAAGCATCTCCTTAGTAACTTCCTATGATTTCTTTGAAAGAGAAAACGCACGTTATTTATTCAGTCTGTCTGTTGGAAAAAAATCTCCCAGTTAAGGGAAGAGTTTGGTTTTCTCCACAGAGCATCCCGTGATGTGGTGTTTTCTGATCCCTACTCACATTTGATTATATTTCAGCCTCCTTTCCATTCCCATGGACCTCACTTTTTAAAATCATGATGGAATACCCACAATCTTATTCTGTGTGTTTTGGAGCAGCTGTCTAAACGCCCTTTGGATTCTCAAAGAAATATTTTTAGTTCCTCTGGGTTTCTTTTTTTAAATCTTTTTAAAGTTTATTTATTTATTTTGAGAGAGAGAGAGAGAGAGAGAGAGAGAGCGCATTAGCAGGGGCGGGGCAGAGAGAGGGAGAGAGAGAGAATGCCAAGTAGGCTCCAAGCCGTCAACATAGAGCCCAGCGTGGGTCTCAAACTCACAAACCGTAAGATCATGACCTGAGCTGAAATCAAGAGTGGGTCACCCAACCGATCGAGCTGCCCAGGCGCCCCAGTTCCTATGAGTTTCTAAGTCTCATAGTTTCTAAGTTTCATAGTCTTGTAGATACTTCAGCGTATCTCGAGACTTAGCTACTTCCTGATGACTTTTATAAATTCTCCATCGTTTATAACATTCCCTGAAACTCTTGCAAAATTAAGTCTAAAGGACCAGCTTAGGACTGAAATAGTTATCGTGTCTTCCATTAATTTCGAGCTCGTTTCATGTATTTATTCAATCACAGTTAGACAATATTTTAAGTTAATTGAGGTAAATTAGGTTTAGGAGGTAAAACCATTGCTTTGACAGCTGGGTCACCTCTGGCCCTCCATGTTGTAAGGAGAAAGCTACTAACCCCTTTCTTTCTCATTTTCATGGTAGTATATATCACACTACATATTGGGAGTTCATTCACTGATTATCATTGTCTCTGACCCTTTGTGCCCTTTTCCTTGCTTGCCAATTTGATTATCAGAAGAGAAGCACGAGTGGTTTTGATTCTGTTCCAATCTCTCATGTTTTTTTCTGTTGAAGTTTCACTGATACTCAAGGTTACGTTAGTTTCGGATGTACAGCATAGTGATTGGATAAGTCCATACGTGAGGCTTTGCTCACCCAAAGTGAAGCTTCCAATCTGGCATTTTAGTGGCGGAACCAATAGAGAGAAATAAAGGTTGCCAAAAAACCAAATCCTTATTAGAAACTAGAAAGTATAAAAATTAAAAATAATAAAGCCTTCATCGGAGAAGAAAGGAAAGCATCTGTGGATATCAAAGCACGTGTTTCACTGGAACAAACTTTGTGTTCTTTTTTTTTTTTTTTCTTTTAATGTTTGCTTTTGAGAGAGAGAGCGTGAGCGGGGAAGGGCAGAGAGAGTGGGGGACAGAGGATCCAAAGTGGGCTCTTTGCTGACAGCAGGGGACCCAAATCAGGGCTCAATGCAGGGCTCAAACTCACAAACCGTGAGATCATGACCTGAGCCGAAAGCAAGAGTCAGACGCTTGTCTGACGAACGACTAGTCAACCTAACGACTGAGCCACCAGGGCACCCTTCTGCCTTTATTTTCCCTTCATCTTTCCTCTCTCCTTGTCTCTGTGTCCAAATTTGCCCTTTTTTATGTGGACACCAGCCATACTGGATTAGAGCCCACACAATGACCCCATCTTTACTATAATATATCTGCAGCGACCCTCTGTCCAAATAAGGTCACATTCTGAGGTACTGAAGTTAAGACTTCAATATATAAATCTGGGGGTGGGGAGGGGGACACAATTCAACCAGTAAAGTATCCTTTTGTAAAAGTGGTCATTTACCGACAATTTCAAGGAATAAAACTTACAAGACTGTCTGAATGAACCTATTGCCTGCTAAGCACATTTGATGAGTTGCCGCTTCCGCTTACTTTCATTTCAAATCAATTTCCTTTAAATGAGGAACAGTGGGGATTTTCTACCCTTGACATTTCGACTCCTTTATTTGGAGCTGGAGTCTGAGGGAAGTGTTAGGGCTTGTTTTCTCTCTAGGGCTCCGCTGTGCTCTCAGCCCGGGGCCTCCTCATGACCAGCCACTCTGCTATTTGAGACCTGGAACAGAACGCATGGGATACATTCTGGTAAAGTGACTCAGACCGCTGACTCATTCTGCCCTGTAGCGATTACCAGCCAAGCTGCACCTTGGAACGCCGCGGAGGGAAAAGTACCAACATTTTCCCTTAGCGTTTAGAGCCCAGACCAGAATGAATTCCCAAGATCACTGTTAAACTCTTCCCTAACAAAAGGGAACATTTTCTAAGGCCGCAGTGAAGCATCGTGGGAACCCTTGTAACCGGGGCTTTAAGACTTGAGCACACCAGTCCAAAATCTGGTTTACCGATTTTAAGCACCAAATATGATTTCTCACTGTTTGAGCTTAGAGATTCTGGAGTTCAAGATGGAAGCACCATTAGAGTAAGGACGTACTTTGTTGTGTCGTGGAATGCATAACAGTTAATATTTCCAGGGAGCATAGATTATTTTTGTTTAGCATATTCTTTAAAACACCAAACGCTTACACCGAAGGTGACTTTTCAAACCCAACTGGCCAACCAGTGGAAATCTGTGCAACCTCGCCTCCAGGTTTTTGAGTCATAAGTGCCTCCATTTCGTCTAGTATCCAGGCATGCCGGCTCCTCCTCGCTAAAGAGTTAACATTCGATGGCGAACGCTCATTGCGTAGCAGACAGTAGAGTGAGGACTTGCAAGCATCATCTCATTTAACCCTCGCAGAAAGCTCATGAGACAAGCGTGCTGTGGTCCCCCCCGTAGGGGTTAAGGTAGCTCTAACAGCTGTACCAGATAAACCCCAACTCTCGGAGACTCAACACGGAAATTGTTCAGGTTTTGCCGGTGCAGTGATCCACTTTGGTGTTCCTGGTCCAGTGGCCGCGGGTGACCCAGAGACCATGCTCACTGTGTAGCTCCCAAGATGCCTGCAGGCATCTCCATTCTATCACCGAGGCGGGGAAGAGCTCGGAGGACCACACGTGGCATCCATCACTTCTGCTCACCTTTCGTCGGCACAGTCCCGTGGTCACGTCTGGCTGCAGGGAAGCAAAGAAATGTCGTCGAGCTACGTGTCCAAGAAGAACCACCTTGAAGAATACTTAGCCGGTCTTTGCCACGATCTCCATCTTGCAGGTGAGGGCACTGGAATCTTGAGAGGTTCGATCATTTGTCCAAAGTACAGTCAGAAGTAAAATCCACGTTTGTCCCGCCCCAGTACTGTTTTCACTGCTTGGGATATGGTACCCTTGGGCAAGGCTAGTTGTGGGCTTTGAGCCCCCTCTGGGCTTCACCAGTGAGTCGTCTAGAGTCAGCGATTGCAGGCTAGACCTCCCCAAGCCGTCCTTGGTTGAATCCTTCTTTACTCTTCATACCAGCCCTTCTTCCTCTTTGTCTTCACTTCTTTGCTTCTTTTAAAAATCATTAGTTTTTATTTATAAACATCATCTAACTCCCAAGTATTCATACTGAAAGTAATTTTCGGCCCCTGATATAGAGGAGATCTGGTCAATAAAGCAAGTACATAGAAGTAAATAGGAACAAAGATTACGGGGCAAGGGACTGGGTAGGACGAACCGTGTAGGAAGGCAAGTGTGATGTTTCTTCTCAGCCCGTTTCTAGAATTCAAGAACAGGGGTATTCTGGTTTACCTTGCTGTGATTTAATGTTTTCAGATCAGTACTCCAAATGGAGAGCAGTTATTGAAAAAAAATTTAATGGTAGAGTTGTTTTTTTTTTAAGTTTGTTTCTGAGAGAGAGAGACAGAACGTGAGCAGGGGAGGGGCAGAGAGAGGGAGACACAGAATCCGAAGCAGGCTCCAGACTCTGAGCTGTCAGCACAGAGCCCGATGTAGGGCTCGAATCCACGAACCGTGAGATCATGACCTGAGCCGAAGTCAGACGCTTAACCTACTGAGCCACCCAGGCGCCCCTGGTAGAGATTTTTTTTATTGGAATGAAGCAGTATTACTTTTGAGCACTATACTAACCCCAAGTAACAAAACTCTGCATAGTTGAGGTATCAGGAGTTCTCAGTTCATGCCTGGCCCAAGGGTCCAAAGGGGGTTGAAGGAAATGCCAAACACGGTAACTTTCATTGTGTGAATTTAATAATCAGTGTGTGCGAGGCATCTGAAGGATGAATTTAGAGCTACTAATTCGTAGCTTCTTGAGGACAGTGGCAGGATGAAAAAAATGAAAGAAAGAACCATAAAAGTGGACTAACATTCCTTTGGAACTGCAGTGAGTGGTTCTTGGTAATAAGACATAACTGAGATGAGAGAATTAAAAATCCTTATTTAAAAACTGGCTTATCATATCGGTGGCAACAGCACTTTGTCTTTGAAACAAAATGTACTAAGCAGCTGACGCTTATCATATTTAGAATCCTTACAGTTTGTATGTAGGTAGCTCCTTCTGTAGACGGCCAAAAATACTCCAAAGACACCAAAGAAGCCTGAAAACCAGCCTATCTAGAAGTGCCTTCTAATGCCTTATGATGGGATTCCTGTTTCATATCTACAGCTTGAGTTAAGTTGGAGCTAAGTTGGTGTTTGTTGACAACTTTTTTCTGTTTTACCGATTGGCCGATTTCAGATGGACTTCACATATGGATTCACAGAACTTGGCCCATCTAGCCCGACTTCTGTGCATTTATTTCCCTACCTTGCACAAAATACCTCAACACAGCTTTTCTAGCTACTATTTTGCCGCAGGAATGAGATAGATGGTGATCCAGAGCTTAAAGACTGTAAAGTTACTCATTGTGCTTTGTGCTTTTCTTGGCATAGGGTAGTGCCCTGGGCCTCTGTCCTTCTCTCCTGTAATCCTGATAAAAACGCGTTTACGTGGAGGAGACGGGAAGGGGGCTAGAGAAAACACAGAGCCTTCCCCGGGCGTAAACCTCTCCTCCGGGCTCAGAAATTCCCACGGACTTCCCTAGGCAGCTGTGCAGTGGGAATGAGATAATGAGAGAGGATGCAACGAGGCTGGGGCGGGGAGGGGAATTTACGCGATGCTGGCCTTAAAAATGGTTATTTGACTTGGTGCAGAAAGCAAGCAAGCAGGCTGCGGAAGGAGCCGCGCCGGTCCGGGAAGCCCGGGTGGGGTTGACTGGTAGCGAAAGAACAAGGTAGAGTCAGTGCTCGAGGGTGTTTCACTTGCATCTCTAGTGGAGGATGGCATTAGGTGATTCCGATTTATAAGCAAAGGTGGATGTGTATTATTCGTTACCATTCCCCCCTTTCTGTTACATTTTGTTTTCAAGCCCCCCCCCTCCCCCGTCAAACATGTCCTTGTACTTGCTTCTGAACCAAGAGCTCGGAACAAAACAGGGCTGCAGTCCCCCGAGCCAGGATTCCTGAGATCATGATGTGTCGGGTCCAATTAGCTGCCCCCTCACTGCCTCCTCCCCAAAGCGAAACCGTATTCCAGTCATGTGCTGCTGTGTAGCAAGCCATTCCCAGAACGTGGATGTTATAGGAGTTAGAATTTCTCATATTCTATGGGTTTATCGAGTTCAGCTGGACGGTGCTTGCTCAAAATTTCTCATGCAGTTAACAGTCAGGTGGCGGTCACTGTGAGCTCAGTTGTGACTGTCACCTGGCTTGAGTTTCATCCAGCGTGACACGTAGGTTCCAAGAGAGACAATCACAAGAGCGAGCTTTTTTTTTTTTAATGTTTATTTTTGAGAGAGAGAGAGAGAGAGACAGAATGGGAAGGGGGGAGGAACAAAGAGAGGGAGACACAGAATCCGAAGCAGGCTCCAGGCTCCGAGCTGTCAGCACAGAGCCCGATGCGGGGCTCGAACTCGCGAACCGCGAGATCGTGACTTGAGCCGAAGTCAGGCGCTCAACCCACTGAGCCACCCAGGCGCCCCACAAGAGCGAGCTTTCTGAGAGACTCGGGCAGCAGCTGCCATTCTTGTGGCCTAACGTGAAGTGTCTCAGAATGTGACTTCCATCATTTTCGATTGTTCATGCAAGTCTCAGAGATCAGCCCAGACTGATGACATGGGAAATTAGCAGTGCGCTGGTAAATGTCTGGAAAAAATATATAGGTGTGCACACACACACACACACACACACACACACACATATTACTGATATAAAGAATATATAGCACACAATTTCTAAAAACCCTTTTTTCATAAATAATCATACAGTCGATTAAATCTCATATGAACGAATTAGTTAATTTTTGTGCAACTTGTACATTGCAGATGATGCACAGCTCTAGTTTCAACGTTTTTTTTTTTTATTTTATTTTTGGGACAGAGAGAGACAGAGCATGAACGGGGGACGGGCAGAGAGAGAGGGAGACACAGAATCGGAAACAGGCTCCAGGCTCCGAGCCATCAGCCCAGAGCCTGACGCGGGGCTCGAACTCACGGACCGCGAGATCGTGACCTGGCTGAAGTCGGACGCTTAACCGACTGCGCCACCCAGGCGCCCCAACACAGCTCTTGTTTCAAACAGAATACAGTTGATATTTTTGTTTTCCCTAACAAGACAATGATACCACAAAGACTTTTGTCCGAACTCCACCTGTTTGTCAACAACAGCATGGTTTTGTGCACATGCTGTTCACAGTGTGATGGCTAGAGACACAACACGCTTGGAAGTTTAACTTGAATTATTAACTTCTTCTCTATAACTTTCTTAAGTCCAGACCTGGCAAATTATTCCCATAGAGATCCAGGTGGGAAATAATTTAGACTTTGTGGTCTAAGATGCAAGATTGAGGATAGTATACAGGAACTTAAATAGCAGCTATTTGAAAATGTTTAGGGGCGCCTGGGTGGCTCAGTCGGTTGAGCGTCCGACTTCGGCTCAGGTCATGATCTCACAGCTCATGGGTTCGAGCCCTGCGTCGGGCTCTGTGCTCACCGCTCGGAGCCTGGAGCCTGCTTCCGATTCTGTGTCTCCCTCTCTCTCTGCCCCTTCCCCACTCATGCTCTGTCTCTGTCTCTGTCTCTCTCAAAAATAAATAAAAACATTAAAAAAATGTTTAAAAAAGAAAATGTTTAGCTCATGGGCCATACAAAAACAGTCAGTGAGCTGCTTTGGGTCTGTGGACTGTAGTTTCCTAACCTGCTATAGATAAGCAATACAACAATTAAAAAAAAAAACAAAACAACCTTTGACTTGTAGTGTTGGCCAATTTCTGTAGTGTAAATTCCTACTATGGCTAATTTGGAAGTACGAATATGATATTATCAAAACAGAATTGGGAATAGTTGGTAATACGTTATTGTATAATTGGAATTTGCAAAGAGAGTAGATCGTGAATGTTCTCACCAAGAGAAAAAAAGGAAAAAGATAAAAATGTACCTACGTGAGGTGATGGATGTATGTACTAATTCATTTCATTGTGGGAATCCTTTCTCATACATACCCATCGTCGAATTGCAGACTTTAAGTATATTATATCAAATACATACACATATCAAGTCATTAAATTGTAGACTTTAAATATATTATAATTTTATTTGTCACACAAAACAAATGGGGAAGAGATGTGCAGAAGCATGCCATTATAATAGCATTTTTCCCATGCAGCTACTATAGATATAATCTAAAGAGCACAGATAATAGTAACAGATAATAAAATAATTATGAAAGAGTGTGTTTCAGATTCTGACTTCTATTTTTGATACAACTTAACGTAAAATATGTAATTGAAGTTTTGTAATGGCTGTGTTTAATTTGCAAATGGTGAGTTTTCAGATTTCCCCCAGCTTTTGTACTTGTCTGTCACTAACCTGTACAAGTCAGTTTCAGAACATCAGTGAGAATTAGACCCCAATTCTTTTTTTTTTTAAGTTTGTTTATTTTGAGAGAGATAGAGACGGTGCCAGTGGGGGAGGGGCTGAGAGAGAAAGAGAAGAAATCGCCAGCAGGCTCCATGAAGCCAGTGCTGAGCCTGATGCGGGGCTCGAACTCATGAAACTGTGAGATCATGATCTGAGCTGAAACGAAGAGTCGGACGCTTAACCGACTGAGCCACCCAGGCACCCCTAGACCCCAATTCTTGATGTGAGGAGTAGCATGTGCTTACAGAGAGGGAAGAAATTTGAAGGTGGCTATCTTTGGAGGCCACTTAAGGAGGCAATTGCTTTTGGTATCCAAGGCTGTGTCATTCAGTCCCGGACTTTTTATAAATCAAGGGAGAGTAGGACCTTCATTTATGATTCATAACTTACTCATCTGGTTTCATGCATTTTGGCCAATGGTGGTGTATTTCCGACAGCTAATCATGTTAGCATAGATTAAGAGTAGGCGGGGCCACCCAGCAGCCTGAGATAACAGGTCATGTGTATGATACTGAACAACATCGAATAATTAGTCTTTGAGGCCTTTGCTGTCTGGACACAGAACATCACAGCCACCCCACCTTCCCTTGCCGGTCACCATGCATTCTGGGGACTCAGACTCTTGGCAGCCTTGGATGCCTTGTCTTCCCCCTCCCTGCTGTCTTCTCTTCAGCTGGAGACCCAGAGCTCAGTCTCTCCAGCTACACATTGTTGGCATTTTCCTCCCAAGCTTCGACAACCACAGGCTGTGTGAGTGAATTCTGTAACCCTCTTTGGACCACGCCATGGATGGTCCATATCACCGCATCACTCTCCACCTTGCCTTTTCTTAGTAGGTTTTGCACACCTCCCCCTTTTCCACATGTCCGTCTGTCTGCTCCTCAGCAACCCTGCTCCCCTCCTCACTGCCACTTCTGCCTGAGTATGACCAAACTTCCTTCCAGGAACTTCCTAATGCATATTTGTCATTCAAAAGCCAATAAGAAAGGTCATCAAAATGCCTCCGGCTCTCATTTGCATGCTGCGTTTCTGGTACTTCTGTGACTTTATCTGGGGATCTGTCACTTAAATTCGCATTCACCTTCAGGGAAATGGGCATATTATCGGGAAGCATTTCGAATGAACTCACGTGTCACTGCATCTCATATAATTACAAATTGTCCACTTCTTCAACAGTCATCAGCAGGCAGTCCTGTCTTATTGAGATCCTGTTGTAGGAGGAGGTCAGTTGCCCCTTGCCTTGTGAAGGAACCCGGGTATTAATGCCCATCGTGCTGAGAAGTGAGCTCCAGGAATTTGGGAGAATTCGACACCTCTCTGGTTATTGCCCTTCCAGAAATGTCGGTAGTTGCAAAGCTAACAGGTAGACCTCGGTTCTGTTCACTTTAATCTTCCCATAAGATGACAAACCACAAAACAGCTTATGAAGTGAATTCTTCCTCCCCTTCCGCACGGCTGAGGGACTTAAGAATCAGCATTTCACAAAATATATCTGTGACAATTTGAACTTTCTTCATGCCACGATATCGGATTCTCTTCTGCATCTTTCTTTATGCGAACCGAAACCCTCAGGACATAGCGATACGCTAGAATGACTGCTCTTTCACTCTGTAAATACATTTTTTAAGTGTACTATAATGTCATTTTGATGGTTTAATTTCTAGAAGGATTTGGCTAATTACATTTTTAGGAATGCATTCAGGCCAGTTTTAGCTGCCTGGCGTTACTTTTAATAGCAGCTGTTGCTTACCTTTTCTCTTGTTTATTTTCTCTCTCTCTCCTGCTTTCAGAGTTATTTTGCTGATTTGGAGACCTGCCCTTGGTTTAAATTAGTTTGTCTGTAACACTCCTGTGAATCATATGCAATATTTTAATGGTTAATTACTGCATTGTATCAACTTGTCATAGAGAAGCAGGCTGTGAGGCTAAAGGAAAATTGTTCCTTTTTCTTGTGACAGAAGAAACCTCTACAGAGAGAGACGGTGGAGCGGGGTTGTATGAATGCCCCTTTCCTGTCCCTATAGGTAAATGCTGAATTGGTTCCCTGAGTAACAAGGACTCTTTTTTAGCACACACTGAAATGAAATAATAAATTTATGCCAAATAGCCAGTGGCAATTCAGAGAAATAAGGAGACTCAAACAAAGGAATAATTTAGGACAGTTACTTTCTAGAATAGATACCTTTTTGTTGTTGTTCCTTAATCCACAGTGATTGCTAAGGTTGGCCGTGTTGAAGGCTAGTGGAGGCGAATGGGTTATGACAGGTCAGTGGTGTCGCCTAGTGGTGGGAAAAGGAAAACAGAGAAGGTGCTAGACCTAGGCTTTGGTAATTTATTGTTGTCTTGTATTCCATCAAAAGAATAATTTAATGCTCATTGTATTCCTAGCGCGGGGCTAGTCTTCACCTTGAATAGGTCAAGTTAAAACAAATCAATATAGTAGCCAAGATTTGTTGAGTGTTTACCATGTACCATACATTTTATTGTCACTGTCTCATTGAATGTCTATGACGAGTCTTTAAGATAGGTCTGTCCTTATTTCCAGCTTATAAATGGGTTGTAATAGACTCTTCCAGAAAAAGTAGCTCATGACATTAGGTATTTGTGGCCATGTGTTGCCTTCCAGCGTTTTAGAGTAGGGTTCTTTTCCTGATACCATTATGAAATCTAATTGTCAGTTTCTGGTCAAATACCCATGCCAAGTACATCTGTTCCGGCCTTTGAAAGTACTTTCCTTTATCTCAAAAGCGCAACAGTCATTCTGTACCTCCCCACCCGTGTCATTCCCTACCCATCCATGGAGCCCAAACAACGAGGTTCCCATCTTATACTGCAGTCATTAACATCACTAGCTCAGCCTCGCAGCCGTCAGATCAGGTGACGTGCCCTTGGCACAACAGGGTTGAAGGAGGGCTTGAATGCACACACTCGTTTTGTCACCTGTTTAAGCATTCATCAATGTAGTCATTTGCCCTCAAACATTTATTGAGCAGCTGCTATGTAGCTGAAATGTGGACTAGATATTGCAATATAGGGGTTTTGGTCTTCCCTAAGCTTATGAAAGATTGGCGATTCTAATTGGTTTAATGGGCCAATACAGGACACAGGAGTTTCTGGCTCAGTAGCTCTGGGGCGGAACTTAAAAATTTATATTTCTAATAAGTCCCTCGGGATGCTGATGCTGCTGGCCCAGGGACCTACTCTGAGTTCCACTGGCTAAGAGCCATTTGATTCAGGTCCCAACTTTTGCATGCATATGCACAGATACTGAGGAAGGGAACCGGTGTTCACTGAGTGCTGTGATAGGTGCTTTATGTCAGTTATCTTTTAAAATTCTGAAGCCTTCCTCATGACACAGGCAGTTATTATGTATCTATTTTACAGGTGGACAAACTGAGACTCACAGAGGGAAAATAAACTACCTCAAGCCACAGGGTAGGCATTCCGATCCAAGGACCTCTGATTCCAAAGCCCTTATTCTTTCCCAGTTGTTCTCTGTTGGGTCACAGAAGAATAAGTTTATTGTTATCATCATCATTGTTACCTCTCATCAAGCACGAGAGATACATCTGATATGAAAGATAGGAAAGGCTGTGCTTCCCCCAAACTTAGTGGCTTCAAAATAACAGTTTAGTGTTTCTTGTGATTCCACAGGTCTAGCCTGAGCTCACTCATGCAGCCACAGTCAGCTCATGGCTCTGCCGGGGGCTGGTTAATCTAAGGTGGTCTCTCTCACATGGACGGGGCCTCAGCTGAGAAGGTTGTGGAGTGGATGGCTGGGTAGCTGAGTCTCTCTTTATATGTGGTCTTTCATGCCAGGCTTCTTCGCTTGAAAACCGAGACCTTCAAAATGGCAGAAGCAAGAATTTTGGGGACTCTCAAGTCCCACCAGGTCAAACTACATGCTCTTGGTCAAAACAAGTCATGGGGCCAGCCCAGAAAAAGAGTGAGGAAGGAGACTGCACCTCCAGCTGGGAGGAACTAGAAATAATCCGTGGCCACGTCAAATCTACCAGAACCGGGGCGCCTAGGTGGCTCAGTCGGTTAAACATCCGACCTCGGCTCAGGTCATGATCTCACTGCTCGTGGGTTCAAGGCCCGTGTCAGGCTCTGTGCTGACAGCTCAGAGCCTGGAGCCTGCTTCGGATTCTGTGACTCCCTCTCTCTCTGCCCCTCCCCTGCTCATGCTCTGTCTCTGAAAAAATAAATAAACGTTAAAAAAAAAATCTTAAAAAAAAAAAATCTACCAGAACCTCCAAACAGGAGTCTTAAGTATTTGCGAACTTTGTCATGGTTGTAGTTGTCTTGTATTTTATTTAGATGAAGACCATCCTATCAAGTGTTCTTAAGAGTCACATTAGAATGTGACTCATTAGAAGAGTCCCATTGCTGAACAACACTGAAAGAGGACAGAGATGGAATAAAGTTCTTGCTTTTTGATTGCCTTCTAGGATGGGACCAGGGGTCGATGGCTTCAGTATTCTCCTTGCAGGCTTAAAGGTCTTCAGTAATAAGGATATTTTTGTGAGATATTTTAAAAATGTTTATAAAGATTTACTTTGAATTTTCAAGAATTCATAGTAATATGAAATTATAGTATCCCCGAGGTTGCCACCCTAAGCCTAAAGGGAAGAGAGAAGATTTCCAGACCCTGGAAGGGGAAGGCTGAAAAGAGAGGGTCACCTCACGAAGAGTCTTTGGTCAAGGGGTGGCCAGGTTCAAGGTGACCCCAAACAAAGGGAAATGGAGGAACCAACACTCTGCCCTCACTCTTTTTTTTCCCCCCATCTCAGCACCTGTTGGGGTTTTCTATTGGCTGCAACCAACAGAAAACCAGAGGCTGCAAGAGGCTCTTGATGTTGTCTATAAAGTCACTGTGTGGCAGGCAGGACGGAGGAGGGTGGAGATGTGCTCTGCAGGGACACAAGGAAGACAGCTTGCAGGAAGTTCAGCTGAAGCCCCAAGGCCGTGCAGAACTCTCCCCAAGGTGATGTGAGAGGCCGTGACACAAAATTTTCAAAGGAAGTGGAGGAAGCCTAATTATAATGTTTTCAAGCTATTCTCACTATCTTAGACGTAATCAGAGGATTGAAATTTGGAAACAGAAGAGAGAACACGTTTTGAGATGTCCGTGTCCCATATGACTGCGAGTGAAGGGGCATCGATCCCTCACCTCAAGCTGGGGCAATAGGTTCGGGAAGGTCTCCTCAGAGAGACTCCTATGTGCCCCTTTCAATTTGGGGGACACTGTGTTTGGGCGTATGTTTCACTCGTGCCTAGAAAATAGGAAGGGTGAGAAATATGTGGAGCTGGCTACGTTGGCAGTAAGATCTAGAACAGGTGGCTGCAGGGAGCAGCCCTCACCCTGAGAAAACTGTTGGAGTAAAGCAGATGCAGGATGGTTACGTGGGCCAGTTCTGAGCCACCTGCAAGAGACAGCCAGCATGCAGGTTTTAATAGATCCTGCCCAAGAGGGCTGACTTGAAGGGAAGAAAGGCAGATCTCGGCTGGGAGAAGCTAAGAGCAGAGCCAGCTTCCTCGGGGCTGGGGAAGTGAGGAATAAGTACGGAGTTCAACTGTCCAGGATACGAGGGATCTGCCAGTCCACGGGGAGCCCAGGAAGGTGACCCACCTGTGAGGAACAGGAAGCTAGTAGACAGATATGCCATCACATAATAATCAAGCGACCATTTTTTTAAAGATTTATTAATTTGGGGGAGAAAGGGAGTGCACGCAGGGAAGGGACAGAAACCTGAAGTGGGCTCGGTGCTGACAGCAGCGAGCCCCATGCGGGGCCCGAACTCCCCAACCATGAGATCATGACCTGAGCCGAAGTCAGACGCTCAACTGACTGACCCACCCAGGCGCCCCTCAGGTGACAGTTTTTCTGCTTCTCCTACCTCATCTGGCTTCCTAGTCTCCAACTCAAAAAGGGTCCGGAGCGACAGTTCGCAAAATGAATGAGGAGCAGAGGGGGTGGATGGGGAAAGAAGGAAGAGGAGATCATACAGTGCATCCCACCAGCAGCGGGACTCCCTGGGGGAGGGGAGAAGCTTAACTCCGTAAAAGTCGGCAATTCTGCCGGACTACTAAACTGAGGCTACTTCCTGTGAATTGAAATGCCCGAGAAGCTTTGCTACCTGAGAGTAACAAAAACTTGTCCAGAAAAACCAGGGGGGTTGCCTGATGTTTTACGTAGGATCGGGGCAAGAATTGGCCCGCGTGATTAGCCCCTTGTGAGTCCTGCTTATTGTACATATCTGTACATACCCGTCGAGAAACATGAACTATGGTTTTCTCTGAGGTAAGGGGGGTGGTGGTTCCGTCGCTCCTTCCTTGAATTCCTCCTGCCAGGTCTTCATTCCTTTGTGAATTCCTTCTTCTTAAAAACCGTCTCAATTTTTTCTACGTGAGAATCTGTTGGAAGCCAAATGGAGAAGTCAGTGAGAGAGGGAGCAAACAATGTGTTTTTGCTTAAGTGCCTGTCTCCTAAGGATCTCCCTGGGCTTACAACGTTTTGGCTGTAGGAACCCGAAGTGAAATGATTTAAAACTGAACCATACTTGACAGGAGAGCGTGTTGGCGTCAGCATGAAAATTAAAAGGTAACATGTCCAGGACCAAGATATAAAGGGGGAAAAAAGCTTTCTTCTTTGCAAGAGTAGGAACACCCTGATGGAACTTTCCAATTATTAATACTTTTTTTTTTTTTTTTGGCAGACAAATTTAGAGTACATGAAGCTTTCTTTCTTTCTTTTTTTTTTGCATTTAATGAAGATTTATGTACAGGTTTGAACTTTGAGTATTCATCCATTGTTTGATTTCAGTTTGGGATATTTGCAAACTTTCTTCCATTTTTATATTCATGTATGTGTTGGGCACCAACACGGTACATGAATTTGTTTTTGTTGCTAAGAAAGCAAGTAAACATGTTAACATTTAATCTTCCAGTAATGGAATCGGAAACAAAAATCTCAGCAACTTACAATGCTGTTCAGCGATATTTTTCCGCTGCCTGTTGTGAGAAGTTAGGGTATGTAAAATAAATGATGTATGGAGCTGTAGAAATGCGACTTTTCCAGACTACCTTATGTCTAAGGAACATTAAACATAGGGTTCTCGTTTAGCAAATAAATAACCATTCATTTCAATGGCTGCATAGTCTGGACTTCCGTGCATATTTTTGCAAAGATAAGGAGAGGCCATTAGGGATTTAATATAAAATAAATCGCCAAGGGGTCTTCTTGTAGTCCTAGTCTTTCTGCCACATGGTGTGTTACTAATGTGCATAAATGGGCTTAAATGAATTTGTTATCTGTATTACATTTGCAGTATGTATATATTTATATATTATTTTTTAATTGTGTTTAAAAATAAAACATTAAATACATCATTTTGGAGAGTTGAAAACGTAGAATACGTAAATCAATCAGCTTCAATTAGTATTAAAAATGTCAGTATATTAGACTTGCCTGTGGGTATATTTACCCCACAGAGTTTAATATATTTTAGTTCTGTCATCTATGAGGTAGCCATATGGTTAATTTGTCACCTTATCCGAGTAGACTGTTACAATCCAAGCTCGATTAATGACATAGCGCTTACGCCCCGTTGAAAGAGTCCACGTCTTGGTTGTTTTATTGATGCCCTAGGTCAGATTCTGAACATCGTCTCCACGCAGTATTGATGGCTCCAGCTAAGCAACGGGTTTAGCTGCTTTGCCCTCTTCTTGAGTTACTTTCACCGTGTTCCCAGTTACAGACGGGAAGTGGCAGGAAATAGTCTGTAGCATATCAAACGCTTTGATCGTATGTATCATTGCATCCACGAGGTCATCACTGTACGAGTTTGCCTTTAGATTTTCTCTTTTTACAGTAAGTTGGAAATTGTACTTTTTACAATGGCAAATGGAAATTAACAAATTATGATCTGCTGACGCTTTAGAGATAGATACGGTCTTCTTTCGAGTCGATGCCGGAGTGATTCCAAATGGTCTTGTTACCATTTTCAAATATGGTTAACTCATCTCATAAGAATAGCTTTGATGTTTGTCCCATAGAAATAGCTCTTATTTTTTTAAAATTCCTTTTACATTTATTTATTTTTGATAGGCAGAGAGAGACAGAGCACAAGTGGGGGAGGGGCAGAGAGCGAAGGAGACACAGAATCCGAAGCAGGCTCCAGGCTCCGAGCTGTCAGCACAGAGCCCGACGCGGGGCTCGAACTCACAAACCGAGAGATCGTGGCCAGAGCCGAAGTCGGACGCTTGACCGACTGAGCCACCCAGGCGCCCCAGAAATAGCTCTTATTAAACAAATGACCATTTTAGGAAATTACACAGTGATGGCAGTTAATTTTTACTGCTTTTCATTGAAAACCCGCCACGTGGTATTTAATGGTTGCATCCATCCATGCTCAATTTTCTCTATTTCATATTCCACACATAGACTGTGGCACAAGTATATTCTAATATTCTTTTCTGCTAATCAGTTTTATTGGAGGCTGCCATTCTCAAAAAAGGCAAACGCTTTCTGGATTACACGTAGCCCATATTTCCTTCCCAAGCAGTCTCAATGCAGTACGGTCATATTTAGAAATATCATTCAATTAAAATATTTATTAGACAACTATTAGACCTTGGTGGTGGCTTTCACTCCTATTTGTTTCCGAACGCAAATGTTTTACATAACCTAATACAAGGGGTGAGGCAGTTGGTGAGCATGTGTGTGTAACCTCTGCATTTAACTGGTAAGGAAAATGCTGCTTATTTTGACTTCTCTAAATTTGATCAACGCATCATTTGAGGGTTGTTATTCTTGCTTTTATCACTGCTTTACTGAAGATGTTTATGGGGCACGGGCTTCCACAGCAGGAGGTGTATTCAGGAAAATGGCAAGTGTAAAGGATAGTTTGTAATTTATTCACATGTGATTCAGTGCTTGTTTCCACTCCTTGACAACGTAGGTGCACAGCCCAACATTTATCAGTGACCTTAAGTAGACGAAAATTGCCTTTGGTCCTCTGTCAATCCAGGTGGATGGAACAGAGGAGCCGAGGCTCACTGCGTTCTGTGTTCCAAAGACTCAGGGGCGGTGTCCTCCTTTTCTAGCACATTAACTGATATAGAAGTTATCTAACCTCACAGAGGTTAGCAATCCATTGCCAAACTGGCACCAGCACTTCGGGGTGACAATGAAAGAGGAAAAAAAGGCTTGGAAAATTAATTTGGATATAAAAAAATTTTTTTGAATATTTTTGAGAGAGAGACAGAGTGCAAGCAGGGGAGGGGCGGAGAGAGAGAGAGGGAGACACAGAATCCGGAGCAGGCTCCAGGCTCTGAGCTGCCAGCACAGAGCCAGATGCGGGGCTCGAACCCAGGAACCAGGAGATCGTAACCTGAGCTGAAGTCAGACGCTTAACTGACCGAGCCACCCAGGCGCCCCAAGTTGGATATCTTTAATTGAAAATAATAACACTCGTAAATGACAGTGAAAAAATAACTTCATTTGCGTCCTGCTTTGCTATTTCCTAATAAACTGTCAATCCTGTCTCTCACAGAAAGGAAGAGAGAGGCTGGGATGCTCATCTGTGAGTCTTTGGTCTCTCGGCCACTGCTGCTGCACCTTCCAAGTTATTTGCCACATAGGAGACACTTAAAGAAAACAGGCACTTGGGCAGGAACGTGTTTTGTGCATGTCACGTTTGGGTATAAATAAATTATAAACAAGCATGTGAGTATTGACTTTAACACAACTGCTACTAAACAAAGCAGAGTTTATGGTCTCTGTAAAGGTAACCACAGTGATCACACAATTCTCTTGTTTGTCCTTCTAGTTAGAGCAGAGCTTTGACTGCCCTGATCACCCGGGCTTACCGAGCTCATGGGTCAGAGTACCATAATGTTCTGATACACACACGCTCTTACTCCAAGTCCAGCATGGCCCCTCCCACGTTTCACTTAGAACAAATTATTAATCCCCCCCCCCCCCCGCCCCGCTCGGAATCTCATATCTTTCCCTGTTAAGTATTCCATTAAGGCTCCATAGTAACAATCTGCATGTTCAGTTGTGGCAAAAATACATTTTACTGATCAAAATTTGGGAGCACACTTATGGCTCGCTCCCGGCACGTTCGTTGAGAGTCACTGATCCTAAATTTTAATATCATTGTCCAGCGTATGAAGTCTTCTTCCCTACTGACCTGGATTGGATCTCATGTGACTCTGGTTCTTTTGCCAAAGTTAGCAGCAGCCAGGACAGTGGGTTAGGTCCCTTTTTCCTCGGAGCCTCTCCTGATCTTGGCCTTTTGGGTCTTACTATTTCCACTATGAAAAAGAGTCAGGGAAAGTTGAATCCAAGGAAAGAAAGATTTTGTAGCATTTATTACAGAAACCTCCTCCTCCTAGGTGGTTGGTCTAGTTGTGCGTTTAAGGATGCTCTAGGGGCGCCTGGGTGGCTCAGTCAGTTAAGTGTCCGACTTCGTCCCAGGTCATGATCTCACAGTTTGTGAATTCCAGCCCCACGTCGGGCTCTGTGCTGATGGCTCAGAGCCTGGAGCCTGCTTCTCATTCTGTCTCTCCCTCTCTCTCTCCTACCCTGCTCGCACTCTGTCTCTCTCTCAAAAAAAAAAAAAAAAAAAAAAAATCAATGTTACAAAATTAAAAAAATAATAAGGATGCTTTCATGATAGTAGAGAAAAACAGGGTGCCCGGAGCTTTCCGTGGCT
Source organism: Panthera pardus (assembly GCF_024362965.1). Taxonomy (NCBI): domain Eukaryota; kingdom Metazoa; phylum Chordata; class Mammalia; order Carnivora; family Felidae; genus Panthera; species Panthera pardus. The sequence goes on along the minus strand of NW_026526766.1, from coordinate 18,360,245 downwards.
GTTTAAGGTGCTCTGGTGTAGGACCCTGAGAACATTCCAATGCTTCATCTTTAGCTTTTCTCTTCCTGGGCAGCACGTCATATTTTAAAATATGCAGTTGTTATCCCATGTTCATAGCGGCACTGTTCACAGTAGCCAAGACGTGTACCCATCTGTATCCTGTATCCCTGTGACCTGTGTCCATTGACGGATGAATAGATGAGCAAAACTGACATATAGGTACACTGGCATACTTTACAGCTTTAAAAACACAGGAAATTCTGACACCTGCCTCAAGACGGACAAACCCGGAGGACATTACGCTGAGTGAAATAAGCCAGTCACAAACAGACAAATGCTGTATGATTCCACTGCTAAGAGGTGCCTCGAGTGGTCCGATTCCCAGAATGGTGGTTACCGGGGCCTGGGAGGAGGGGGGAAAAGAAGAATCAGTCTAAATGAGCATAGCGCTTTATTTTGCGAGATGAAAAAGTTCTAGAGAACTTTTGTTTTGCACAACAGTACGAATATACCTAATGCCACTGAACTGTACACGTAAACATGATTCAGATGCGAATTTAATGCGATGCGGGTTTTTTTTTTAAAAAAAATCTTAAAAATGCGGTCGTTACATTGCAGCTCCAGAAATTCAGCTCTGCGTTGTTCTGTACGGAGTAGAGGAGGAAAGTCATCTCCTTCTGAGGCACCTGTCAGCCTACATGTTTATCAGATGGGCGAAATCCATAAAAACACACAAGGAAGCAAGACTCAAAGCAAAAAAAAAAAAAAAAAAAAAGAGTGAGATGCAACCAGAAAGGTAGCTAAGGGTGTCTGCTTGTGTATGTATGAAATATCTCAGGATTTCTATTTAAAACATCAGATGATATACCGCCTCCTTCTCTCTCCTGTTCCAGAGATGGTGCCAGAACTATCACAGGGTCTGGGAAATCATCCCACCCCAGGGAAAGCTCAGGCAGTTTTACGTAGTCAGGAATTATTGCTGCCTTTTTACCTGTCAGTGGCTGGGCCCCTCGTGAGCCTATGTATCTGGGGAAATTTCAGATCTTCTATGAATGAGACAAATGTAAATAAAACCTTGACATTTGCATAGAGAGCCGCATTTCACTTCCATAAATGATAGAGTAGTGTTATTAAATAAAAGAGCATGTAGATTGGCCCATATAACTTCTGAGTATCCAGACTTGGGGGAAACAATTCAAACAAATGTTAATTATCTAGCTGTGTTTCTCTTGAATAGCAATAAATAAGCACATGACTGTATTTTTGTTGTAAAACATGTAGACATTACCCCCAAAAAAGAAAAAAAAAGCTGAACTCCCATATGACTAGCACCTCCATCCCAAACCAGAAGTAATTGCCAGTTTGGTAAGTGTTTTCTTTTCCTAGTTGTTTTTCTCTGGATCTTTTCTTTTCTTTTCTTTTTGTTTCATTTCTTTTCTTTTTGCTCTTTTTTTTTTCTTTCCTTTTCTCTGACTTTACTTTTATTTTACCTTGTTTATTTTGAGAGCGAGCGAGCGAGCAGGGGAGGGGCAGAGAGAGAGGAAGAGAAAGAGAATCCCAAGCAGGCTCCACACTGTCAGCACAGAGCCCCGCCGGGGCTCAATCTCATGAACTGTGAGAGCATGACCTGAGTCCAAATCACGAGTGGGGCACTTAGCTGACTCAGCCACCCAGGTGCCCCATTCTGTGGATTTTCGTAGGATGTATCTGTAGAAGTGTATACATAGTTTTACCTTCTATAGAATGATAGAAAGAAGAAAATAAAGGAATATTTTCTTTCTGGCCAGGTAACTCTTATTGCTATTTTTAAAAATAAAAATAAGATACAAGCTAGATAATTTTAAGAGTGCCCAAGTGTCAAAGTGCAAAGTAAACCTTTCTCTCTGCCCCGATCCCTCTCTCAAGAGTGACACTGTGGAATGCTTGTGTGTGTGTGTGGTTTCATTTTGGAAGCAATCTGAACAGCTGGAGAAAAGTATAAATATTAGCTTTGAGCAGGCATTCTTCCTACAGAAGGACCATTTCATAACAAAACAGACTGCACGGGTACCAGCATCAAGTGTATTCCAGACACTCTGACCTGAGTCAGGGAAGAAATGTGATCAATCAGGTTCTTTCTTCCAGTCCTCTCAGGTTCCTGCCCTCTTACCATGCTGTTTCCTTGATGCCCTTCGGGAGGCCCCCTGCTCTCTGAAGCCACTTCTCGCTGCTGGGGACTCTATCTGTTTCGAGTTGGGCCCGAGTTGGGCCCTTCACTGCCCCTTATCTCAGACCTCTCCTCACCTTCTACAAGCATCCACGAGGTCCTAGCAGCTCCTTTCCCTAATGACTCACAAAGTCCTCACCTCATTCCATCCGCAAGACTTCCACCTTAGTTCGGGTTGTTCTTCATGGCTTGGATAATATTGCAAAGCCTCCTTTCTGGCCTCCTCCTCTTGGGACGAGCCCCCCCTCCCATCTGTCCGATTCACTTGCTAAATTACGAGTTGGGTCATATAGCTGCTCTGCTTAAAATTCTTCCCGTCACTCTGTCACCTATGGAATAAAGTCCTACTCCTAGTTTATTTCCGCCGCGCATCTGACCCTTTTCGGTAAGAGCCCTTGCGCACGCTTACCAGGCCACGTGACCCGCAGGTGAGGTGGGAGGTGCTGTGTTCTCGCCTTGCCTGTGCTTTTACAGGGAACACAGTGCTCACCTCCACTGCCTTTCGTCCTCCTCAGCCCTTGAGGCTCAGCGCTGCACCTGCTCAGTCCTCCTCTGCTTGGGAAGAATCAGGAGCTTTACCTCTTTGCGCTCCTAGTTCCATTCACATTTTTTTTCCCAGAGTGTTTATCGCTTTGTAATGAAGCTTCTGGTTTGCTTACCTGCCTCCCTCTGCATACTGTGACTTTCTTTGAGTGTGGAAATTTTGTCTTCCTGCTCTTACCTTGAATTCCCAGCGCTCAGCATAGTGTAGGTCTGCCTTCTGATTGCACAGGATAGGCAGGCTGCAAGTTTATACATCAGCCTTGGACTCCTTCCCTAGCTCCGATCCGGTGTCTTCTAATTTTCGTTCTTTTCCTCATTCAGATTCTTTTTTATCCTGTTTTTTAAAAAATTTTTAGTGTATTTATTTATTTTGAGAGAGAGAAAGAGAGAATGCATGTGTGTACAAGCGGAGGGGGGACAAAGACAGAGGGAGATAGAGACTCCCAAACAGGTTCTAAGCTGGCAGCACGGAGCCCAACGTGGGGCTCGAACCCATGAACTGTGAGATCACGACCTGAGCTGAACCAACAGTCTGATGCTTAACCAACTGGGCCACCCGGGCGCCCCTAGCCTGTTTCTTTCCAATTTTCCACTTTCTCTCCAGCTGCTTTTGGGGAGGGGTGCTTTTCCCGGACGCTCTCCCCTGCCCCAGTCTCCGTCCTCTCTCGGCCCACATAAGGGGTTCCCTACCTTTCGGGGCTTCTTCCTCCCCAAGTTCGGCTCTTCGTGTCACGTACCTACTGAATTCTGTGGTTCAGGTTGTGCAGAGTGTTTTGTTAATCTTTCAATCGGTTTTCTAGGTGTGTAGGATGGTTTAGTGTTGGTCTGGCTGTATTTCATGGACGCGGGACACACAAAAAGCCGCCATGCTGTTCCGCCTCCTTGGCTCCTCCCTGCTTTGTCTATCCTGTTTCTTTCCTATCACTTTCACATCTTTTCCTGCTTCTCCTCAGCGCTGTCCTAGGGCGTATGTGGGGCATCGTAGTGAAGTCTTACTTTGACAGCCCTTCCATTTGGTGACAGTGTTTCTTATTTTGGGACACTGAGGCAGTCAGTTACATGACACTTCTGACACTTTTCGTGGCTATTTATAAAATTCCTTTGGAGTTGGCAGGATTCATAGCTTGGGTGGGTGTTAGAAGAGCATTATGCTTTCTTCATTAATTTATGTGACAACATTTTATTAATTACCATGTGTGTTTTGTAGAGAAAAAGATTTTGTAAGTATACAGAAACTTAATTTAAGTATTAGAGTCTGGATTAAGCAAAACAAGGCATCTGTGGAGTCAAGGGTGTAACAGTCTGTGAGTTCCCTTTGATTTATAAGATCCTACAATCGTTCGCCAGTAATCTTCTGTTTTTTTTTTTTTAATGTTTATTTTTGAGAGAGAGAGAAAGAGGCAGAGGCAGAGTGCGAGCAGGGGAGGGGCAGAGAGAGAGAGGGAGGCACAGAATCCTAAGCAGGCTCCAGGCTCTGAGCTGTCAGCACAGAGCATGATGTGGGGCTTGAACTCACGAACTCTGGGATCATGACTTGAGCTGAAGTCCCCACCCCCCTTGGTTTTGATATCTATCTGAGTCTTCTTCTTTCAGGACCTCTCTCAATATGAAAAGTGAGAGTCCAGGCAGAAGTGAGTAATTTGATACCCAATGATTTCTGATTGCCATTTAACTCTAATGTTATATGTGATCTTGAGATTTTGAATTAATGCTATCTATTCACGATCAGTTATAGAACATGGAATACATGATTCATTAAAAGTACCGTATTTGGGGCACCCGGGTGGCTCAGTCAAGCGTCCAACTTTGGCTCAGGTCATGATCTCAGTTTGTGGGTTGGAGCCCCACATCAGGCTCTCTGCTATCAGCCTGGAGCCCACTTAGGATCCTCTGCCCTCTGTCTCTCTGCCCCTCCTCTGCTGGTCACCTCTCTCTCTCACTTTCAAAATAAATAAATAAACTTTTTAAAAGGTACCATATTTGGATGCTATTAGCAAAAGTCTGTATTTGTGTGTGTGTGTGTGTGTGTGTGTGTGTGTGTGTAAAGTCTGTATTTTTTGAAGTTGTTTTCTTTTTTTTAATTTTTAATTTAATTTTTTATTTTTTAAAATTTATATCCAAATTAGTTAGCATGTGGTGCAAAAATGATTTCAGGAGTAGATTCCTTAATGCCCCTTACCCATTTAGCTCATTCCCCCTCCCACAACCCCTCCAGTAACCCTCTGTTTGTTCTCCATATTTAAGAGTCTCTTCTGTTTTGTCCCCCTCCCTGTTTTTATATTATTTTTGCTTCCCTTCCCTTATGTTCATCTGTTTTGTCTCTTAAAGTCCTCATATGAGTGAAGTCATATGATTTCTGTCTTTCTCTGACTGACTAATTTCACTTAGCATCATACCCTCCAGTTCCATCCACGTAGTTGCAAATGGCAAGATTTCATTCTTTTTGATCGCCGAGTAATGCTCCATTGTATATGTATACCACATCTTCTTTATCCATGCATCCATCGATGGACATTTGGGCTTAAAGTCTGTATTTTTTTAAGTTTACTTATGTTTTTAGTAATCTTTACCCCCAAAGCGGGGCTTCAACTCATGACCCCAAGATTAAGAATCTCACACTCTTCCAACTGAGCCAGCCAGGCACCCCAAAAGTCTGTATTTTTTAAATGAACAAGATACTCACATTTCTCTCTCCTTCCTTCATCTGCCCTTTCCTGTTCTTCACTCTGTTTCTCACACTTGTTTCCAAGAAACCGTAAGTTAGAGATAACGTGGTCACGTCACTTCCAGAGAACTTAGCACTGTCTCTCCGCAGGGGCTATTGGCAAACTCAAAATTAGGTTGGATTGTAAGTTACACAAGTTGAGTCGCAAACTCTCCGTGGGCGGAGGCATATCTTCAGCTGTTTCAAGGTCCAGTGGTTTCTGCCAAAATAGTGGAGGAACTAAGTTTTATGCCTGGCCGTTCCACGTCCAGAGGCTAAGCAACTACCACGTTGCCTGTGGGTGCCTCCCGATGATAAGACATGTGGCCTCAGTCCGAACTCCTGCCTGCTTGGGATTCCCTCTGTCCCTCTTTTTCTGCGTCCCCCCGCTCATACTGTCTCTGTCTTCCTCCAAATAAATAAATAAATGAGCTTTAAAAAAAACTTTACAAATTACTAAGAAGATAGCTAAGCCCCTAATTTTAAAAAATGGACAAAGGACCCAAACGAATAGCTATAGTACATCTATGAAAAAGTATCTAGCCTGCAAGTAATGGGTAAAGTGTGCATTTAAACTCTAATATATACTTTTTCCTGAAGGGATTATTCATTTTTTTTTTTTTGAACAATGATGAGGAGCATGTTAGATTTGCACGCATCAGGCCTCTTTCTCTCTGCCCGAACTCTGCCACCGTGGGACACGTGGAGAATTCCACAGCCCCTCAGTCCTCTCATGCGGCCTCTTGTGGCTCCAGTCCCGATCTGCCTCCGCCTTCCACGAATCCATGAATCCACTGCCTCTACCCTTGCTTCGTGCAGAGCATGGTTACGCTGCCTCGGCTACTTTGTCAGACGCCCTTTGGGAAAGCGAGCCCAGGCCAGTGCAGCTCCTGGGAGCCCAAACCTCCCTGAGACATTCCATTGTGGTTGCATTCCCTTCCTCTTGCTTGGGTCCCTGTCCCCATCTTTCTCAAGGTGTCCCAGCGTCAAAGCTTTCCTCCTTCCCCGTCTGATTCTTTCCCCCTCCCTCAGTTAGAGCTTCCGAGTCTAGTCTGGAGACAGGGGGGCCTGGTTCTTTGTCTGTTCTTTGGTTGGGTTCTTCTAAACCCGTTCCTTATTCCCTGAGTCCTTTTTCTGTCATTTAGTTGCATCATGTTGGCCATGACCAGCGGCTGCCCCATGACCTGCTTCTGTGAGACAGAAACCAGAAAGTGAAATGAAATACTAGGAATGAAAAGCATACTATTTCCTGTATTGAAATTCTGTTCTATACTCTAGCTCCTACTTCTTGTGTATGTACTGGAGCCTGAAGACCATCTGGGGCGGGCCTTGCCTTCATTTGGCTCTACCTATAATGCCATAGACTGAAGCACGTTCCGAGACCACCAAGGAGGGATGGGTTTCCTTTGGCCAGATCTGGCAAACTGGCCAACCTTGGGTAACACATTTTAGAAGCCACAAAATGAAAGGATGACACGATGGCTGTCAAGGACACTCTGACTCCAAAGATCGGTTATAAATACCTATTGTTTGAAGGAGAGAGTGAGGAAAGGGGTAGAAGTGAAGGGAGAAAAGATTTATTTAACCCAGTGCCCGCACCATGATGCATGATGCGTGGCCAGCACCACAATGGGGATTTCACATGTGATCGTGTTGGATCCTCGCAAGGAAACAGGGCTGTAGATTTTTTTTTTTTTAATCTCATTTTGCAGCTAATGACATAGAAGCTTGTAAAGGTTGGCTCACTTCTTACACTGCGGTTAAGTGTCTGAGCCACGATCCAAACATAGCTTGTGGAAAGCAGTAAACCGAAACAGAAAGGAGACATGTCCAGCATTGTAATTCTGTGGTTTTGCGTGCCATACTTTGCCAGGTATGGCCTTTCTAGGCCTTTCCATGCAAGCAGGAAGCAGTCTCCCTGTGATGTAAAAGGGAGCAGCGCTTTCACTTTCTCTCCTGAGTTGTTCATTCAGAAAGACAACAAAGCAAAAATAAAAATTTAAAAATGAATGAAGGAATGAACAAGGGGAATTTTGCATCAGAAATAAGAATCTCTAGATCTAAGACACATACATTTGTGGTTCTCTAAATATTTGTTCTAATAGATTGTGACAGTCTCCTTTACACCCATGCCCTATATTTTACTTTGCAATAATAATAATAATAGGAAAGTAAAAGAAGATTTTTAAACTGGGGCTCCAAACGACAAATGTGCGGTTCTTGACTTCAAAAAGTTTGGTCATTAACCATCTTCCATTGTACTTGGAAGCCTCATTGGATTTCTAACTGTGTTGTTTCCGGAAAGCTTGCTGGGTATGATGACACTACAAAGAAACCGAACAGAATTAATTCAAGAATAAAAAAATCATTTCTTCTTGTGTGTCTCAATCTGATATTTGCCATATGGGAAGCTCGGCATCATTCTCTCAGCAGGCTAATTTATGGCAAACACACATCCACATTCAGTGAATATGGGAAAACACAGCCTCTTTCCCCTTTATTTTTATAAGACTGATTATGGACTTTTTTCTTTGCCTGCACTGATTCCAACTGAATTAAATGCAGATTTCCTGGCAATAGGGGTGGGAAGTGGGCCGCTGATGGGTACAAAAAAGAATATCAACAGCATCAAATTGTATCTAAAGAGGCGGAGAGAATCTGGGAGCTTTCGCATGGCCTGCTTCTTAGCTATGAGAATCCAGACATCAGAAGTGACTAATGAGATTTTTTGATGTTTTACTGGGTTGAAGACTCCCCATTGCCAACTAAGGGTTGGTTGCAGCTAGAAACTCTGCAGCGTTCTGTACTTGAATTATCATTTATTAATTAATACCAATGAATCTTTCGTCTAATTCATTCATTAATTCATTTCTTACTAAGAAGTAACCCCATCTATGTTGCCTTTGATCTTGACCCTTCCTTGTTCATGGTCGCCACATATATACTATCCCTTGTAAACATGAGGTAGCACATTTATCTGTGGGCTTCCTTACCTCATCCTTACCACCAGAGAGTTGAGTTCCTCCCAGCAAGACCCCTGGCCAGTCTCTCCATACCTGGTGAGCAGGAGACATTGTAGTGATGGGGCTTCCAAGATGTGAGGGGACAGGGAAGGGCAGAGGCCCGGGCAACAGAATGTTATTCAGTGGCAAAGCAGAAAAGCCTCCTTACGGACCAGGGCTAAGGTCTCACAGCCATGAGCAGGTAGGAAAACTGGGGATGACGGGTGGTATCTGACTGAAGAGCTCTCTCCCCTGCTCCTGGGTAGACTCCCGGTGGAAGGGGGCCTTCTAAGGGATGATGCATATTCCGTAGTCTTTTATTTTGAATGTTGCTGCTGATTCGCCATGTTCCATCTGAAAAGGGATACCTCCTCATGGGAGCCTGCCAGAGTAAAAACTTTAATTTGGAGAGAGTACGATTCCCTGATACTGTGGGCACAAAGCCCACTGGATGAGAAGCTTGATGTCTCAGGGTCAAGTTGTGGCTCCACCATTACTAGATTTGTGAACTACAGCAAGCCCAAACTTCCTTGAGTCCCATTTGTTCTCCTATAACATGGGGAGGATAGCGATTGCTCTGGCTACCATCAGAGTCGTCAGATCTAATGGGACAATGGACGTGAAGCCTTTTGTGAAAGGCAAAACACCACTCTTTTAGTCCATTCAGGCTGCTATAACAGAATACCATTGACTGGCTGGCTTATAAAAAACAGAAATTTATTTCTTACAGTTTTAATGGGTAGGAAGTCCAAGTTCAAGGCACTGACAGATTTGATGTCTGGTGAGGGCCTGCTTTTATTCTTTTCTCTCTTCTCTTGTCTTCTCTTGTCTTCTCTTGTCTTCTCTTGTCTTCTCTTTGTCTTCTCTTGTCTTCTCTTGTCTTCTCTTGTCTTCTCTTCTCTTCTCTTCTCTTCTCTTCTCTTCTCTTCTCTTCTCTCTTTCCTTTTCTTTTCCTTTATGTAAACTCTACCCCAGGGGCTTGAACTCATGATCCCAAGATCAGGAATCACATGCTTTACCAACTGAGCCAGCCAGGGACCCTAAGGGCCTGCTTTTTCGTTCTTCTTGTTGGGTCCCCCCAACATGGCAGAAGGGGTAAGGGAGCTCTCCAGGGTCTCTTTTATAAAGGCACTAGTGCCATTCACAGGGCTCCACCCTCATGACCAAGTCAGTTCCCAAAGGCCCCACCTCCTAATATCATCACATTGGGGATCATGTGTCAACATATGAATTGGGGTGGAGTGGGAGTGGACACACAGACATGCAGTCTGTAGCAACCACTGAAGGGGAAGGCATTATTTCCAGGTGAAGTTTCCTGCTATTTATACTGGCTCAAAATGGCAGTGTAGTTGGAAGGGGCTTGTCTTGAAACCGTGCATTGAAAACATTTTTGACCGAGGTATAAAAATATCGATTGTCCATCTGAAAATAGGAGGATGTAGGTGGAAGGCAATTACGAGGAAGCCTCACGCTTCCAGTAGGCCCTTCCTTGGGTCTTCCCCCCGGGAGGGACTGGCTCTTAGGAGTTTGTACTTGCTCTTCCCAGAGAGACATATCGGGACAGCTGTTTTAACTCCATCGTGAAGCTTATATACACATCTTCTTTTTGAGAGTTATAACAAAATAGAGACCTTGATTTGCATCCTGACTCACAACAAGATGAAGCAAACCTGTTTGAGTGTCAACTGTGTGCCAGGAACTTACTAGATCCTCTGTACTTGCAAATGTGGGTTTTGCTGTCTTCTTACCATCAGATTCGAGATCTCTGCAATCTCCAATCTCCAGGAATAGCCCCGCTCACGTCACCATCATCAAATTGGAAGAGTCGTAATGACTAACACATCTCCAGTGCTTAAATCATGCCCAGCGTTGCTCTAAGTACTTGCTGTATGCTTGTTTGAGACAATACACTGTCATCAACATCCCCATGTTACAGATAAGGAAGACTGATTTTTTTCCCCAAGGGCACATGACGAGTAAGTAGAGGAGATTTGCAACCCAGGAAGCCTGACCCTATAATCAAGCATGTGAGCACTTTGCTTCAGAAAGCTTTACAAAAGGGAAATGAGTGGTTTGTGAGTTTAAGGTCCAGTATAATAATTATCAGTCAGGTGCACAAGATGTTTTTAATATTTTAAAATAATCTCCTTACCTGTGCTAACTCTACCTGAAGTAAGAGATTTGTCTCTTTCCTGGAACAGATCTGGTTAGTGAGTTAACATTGGTTACTTCATGCCATTTTGGCGTTCATATCTTCAGTAAAACTAAGGAAAGATTGCTTAGGATATCCCAGTCTTTAGGAGACAACAATCTTTCAAGGAAAGGGGCACTGTGAGTTCTCAGGCTATCCCAGTCTATTGCACAAATATTATAAAATCGGGTAAGGGCACAAGGAAATTCAGCTGCTGGTGATGGCTTCAGAGGCCAGTGACTCTTGTGAAGAGTCGGGAAGGATGAAGAGCCAAGAAGGGGGTGGAAGGCATCCAAGACAGAGAATGTGGTGAGGCCACGTGTGAAAAAGAAAGTATGGTGACTGGAGATGACAAGAAGCTGGTGTTGCTGAGGACAGGAAGAGTGGAAAGTTGTAGTCCAAGGTGAATAGATCAGGAGAGTGGGCTGCGAAGGGCCATGGGCACTATGTGACTAGACCTGGCTTTCTCCTGGGCTCTGAGAGCCTGGCCTGCAAAGGGGGAGTCCAGGATGGGGGATAGGGGTGGGAGTGGGGGTGGGGGTGGGGGGCATGGGCAAGATGGTGCCATCAACGGGCCAGGTTGGAGATGCTGAAGGTCTGAACAAAAGCAGTGTCTTTGGCTATGGAGAAAAGGGGGTGAGAGTGTGAGATGTGCGGGATTTTCTACCTCAAAAAAGGAATGAACAGAAATTAGCAAGCGGAAAAAGTGAAATACATACCAAAAAGATAGTAATAAACATGGCAAATGATCAAATTTTTAAGTCAGCCATAAGGATAATTGTATACCAAAATGAATAAACTGGCAATTAAGAGAATGAAATAATAGTAGGTAAGTAATATAAAACAACACAATTTAATAATTAAATAAAGAGAATAAAAACACTTTGGTGAGGGATGCTTGGGTGGCTCAGTTGGTTGAGCGTCCGACTCTTGATTTCGGCTCAGGTCATAATCCTAGGGTCGTGGGATAGAGCCAAGCTCAGTGCGGAGGCTGCATAGGATTCTCTCTGTCTCTCTCTCTCTGTCTCTGTCTCTCTCTCTCTCTCTCTCCCCCTTTGCCCCTCCCCCTGATTCTCTCTCACTGTCTCTCAAATAAAAAAACCAAAAACACTTTGGTGATACAAGATTAAGAGTAGGTATAACAAAGAATCAGAGTGATGTAGTATGCCAAAACAGTGTAAGAAAGAGTGATTTGGAAGTAGAGTTTTGGAAAAGGAAATTTTCAGTTGAGTTCAAAAAAATTAATAGGACAAATAAAAAGTATGAATTCCTACCTGGAATTCTCAGACGTAGCACATTCTGTGACTCTTTGGTAGAGAAGGGAGGTACAGAGTCCCCCAGGAGGTGGGGAGCATCTCAGGTCTTGTCCGGAGGACTTCGAAGGCCCAGGAGCAATTCCCTCCATCCAAATAGATAATCAGTCATCTTTCCAGCTTTGGCAAATGTCTCCCCTTAGACCTCGCATGCATGTACTGCAAGGAGCCACTGGGTTTCTAATTTGCATGACTCCATTGAGGATCAGGCTGTTAAGTGCAATCAGTAATAAAGGCAGAGGAGCAAGTCTAGGAGGAAAAAGAAATAGAAGATAATGAGTTTGATTTTGAACATTTTGAATTTTAAATCCCTAAGACTAATCATGTAAGTCAATATGGCCAATGAGTAGTGTCTGTTGGAGATAATGAATATGGGTGTGGGCACTCAGGCTCATGGTGGGGATGGAAACAGACTTGAGAGTCAATGTTGTTCTTGTGGAGAAGGTCAAAGCAACAGAGAGAAGAGAGGATTAGAAGTACTGTGTTGGGGGTAAAGATGAAGATATGGAAGCAAAGGCTAGAAGCTAATGTGTGTCAAGAAGGGAGCCAAAGATGGCCAGGAGCTAGTGCCAGAATGAGAAGAATTAAACTCATGACACTGGACTCATTAGTGTAACTGATGGACTGAGGTTCCTGACTTGAACACCGCTGTTGACTGTGGCTCATGGAGACCCAGACTATTTCTTAAAGTTCTTTGTACCCTTGTTTCTTTTGACCACTGTGAGCTTAAATCTAATATTTCTTTGAATCTCTGTTGTTGGTTTCACTTAGCGTGCTTTTTTTCTTCCCTGCAATCATCAGTTTAAAGACAACCTCATTTATCCAACCATCAGTGAGCAAAGACGGAGGGAACTTCAGAGATATCTGTGGGAGCACCTGAGCTGCCTGGATACTCTCCAAACCTAGTAAATGATTCCTAAAAGATGAGAGAATTCAAATTCTGGCTTCCACTGAGAATTGAATGTTTCCCCAACTGCCTGGTGCACAGCCCCAGCTGAGACCTAATGCAAGTATTTTGCTTAAGAGAACTCGCAAATGCGAGGTGCTTCTAACAATATATGTCAAGCAGTGTGTAGCCGATGGTAGGAGTTAGATTTATGCATATTGTGGTTGTCCATTTCCAGCTGCTTCTGTGAAGTCAAACTTTTTTTATGTTAACAGATCACATTATTATCACATTTAGTGGAGAATAATGAGATATGATGGTGATACATCATTGGCAGCTCGTAGTGCCATTTGAAAACATGGTTGTTTTTAAATCTGCAATAATGGGTCAGAGAGAGACACACACACTCTGGCACGCTCACAGCTACAACACAGCTCTTACCAGCTAGTCCTGAGTAGCTCTTTGTAAATGCTTTATTGCCAGAGTGAGCCTCAACAGTGACTCACCAAAGTGCCCTATTTCGCCCAATTAATGTAGGGGATAAAGACATCTCAGAGTTAAGATAAGTGACCACTGGGACTTGCTAAAATTCTGAGAAGTTCTGTGTATTGAATGAGATGGATAGAGGTTACCTTTGGGGATTGGCACTGCGTCAATTCTGTAAAAAGCTTTTTTGATGTTGTGAAAACAAATGTTCGACTCGCCCGGCGGCTATGGGAATCATAACTGCCATTCCGGATTGTCGAAGGGTTCTGTACAACCAGTCGTCTCTTCTCTGTTTCTCTGTGATTTTCCTTTATCTTTCTTCTTCTCTGCTTTACCCTTGGGGAAGTACAGATGGAGAGAAAAGTGAAGTGTATTATACAGGAGAATAGAAGATTCTGTCTTTGCCCAATACCTCAAGCCCTGAAAACATTTCCTTTGTGGCTCTTGCATCCCATGAATATGTCTAAACCTTTTGTAATCAAGTTACACTTTCGGCATGTGCTATTTCATGGGATAGCGAATCCCATAAGTGTCCCTATTTTGCATGAGGTAAAATGCTCTATTTATTAAAAACTTTACATCATTCAAGATTTAGGAGATGAAGAGCCTCTCAGGCAGAGAAAATAATGTATGATGGACATGTCTAGGGAATTAGGAATTAGAGGGATTTTGCTTGAGCACATTGAGGGGGTGCTGATGATGATGACAAAGGCTGTGGTGAGGTGAAGTCATGGAAAGCCTTAGTGCAAGGCTAAGCATTTGAACTTTATGCTGAAAGGAAACAAAAGGGAGAGATAAAGGGCTCAGTCGTCTTCAGATTGTAAAATGCCAATGGTGTCCCTTAAGAGTTTTCCAGTTCCAATGGTGATTATTTAAAACTAAAAGTTGGGCCCCTGGGTGGCTCAGTTGGTTAAGCATCCCACTCTTGATTTCGGCTCAGGTCACGATCTCATGGTTCGTGAGTTCGAGCTTCAAGTCGGGCTCTGCGCTGATAGGGTGGAGCTTGCTGGAGATTCTCTCTCTCCCTCTCTCTCTGCCTCTCCTCTGCTTGTGCTCTGTCTCTTCTCTCTCTCTCAAAATAAATATATAAACTTAAAAAAATAAAACTAAAAGCATTTGCATAAGGATGTGGAAGACAGAATATGTAATCAAATTCCACAAACTGCAGTGAGTTCATCCAGGTTAAAAAAAAAAAAAGTTTATCTTGTGGATATTAAGTAAAATGACATTTTCAAGCCTTGAAAATGGGCATAAAAGTGAAAAGTGGATTTCAGTGTGTACAAAGGCACTTAGGATGATAGCGATTAGAGAATTCATTCCATAATCATCCTGCCATTTGCCATAGAATATAGCCCTGGGAAGGTCCTGAGACTCATTACAGAGGCTTCTTGATGCCTTGGGCCAGCACGTCAAGAAAAATCCAAATGTTGGGCAACAGGATGAACATATTTGGTCTTTGAGCCAAATGGAAAATGTTATTCTGTCAATGTGGAAAGGTCACAGTGGAGAGCTCAGCGCTAAACATTCAAAATCTGCGTGTCTACATACATGGAGAATGTCGGCACCCGTGCAGCCCGAGAGACCAAACATTATGATGTAATTGTTCTGCAGGTTAGAAAATGGAGGCTAGGAAATAGGAAACGGTTGGTCATGGACGCACAGATCAGGTGGCAGGGCCAGGATCTTGACCTTATAACCATGGTTCTCACCTCCCCTGCTTACCCACCTCATGGTCAACACAGGGCTCGGTTCGTTACGTGTCTTGTGTAACCATCAAGATTTTCTTGCCTATTTTTCTTTCTCCTTGGGTCATGTTCACTTAGTGACTGCATTTCAAACCCTGAATCCTTGTCATGTAAACGGGATCGATTCTCCTGTTCACCCTTTAAAGAACACATCAGCTTATGTTCTAATGCCCTTCCCCCCACAAGCAGAAGGTAGGCATAGGGCAAGGCTTGTTGATGTCCCAAGATGGCGGCAGCATACCTCTCCCTGAGGTGCAAAAGTGAAAGACAAACACAGGACAGAGACTGAGCCAAGGTAAGGAGCCCAGGCTCTGTGACGATACACCCAAGAGGGTCAGACAGACCGGAGGATACCAGGCACAGAGAATGGGTGGCACATTCTGGGAGGCCAGTGAGTAGGAAACATGGAAATGAGCAGAGGAAGTCAAGTCCATTAAGAATTTCTGAGGAGGAAACAGGTGCTCAGTGCCACTTTATAAAATGGTTATTTCTGTGCTTCCTTTTGTGTTTGGGGTGTGGGGGGGTGTTTAAGGAGGCTGAGAGTGTGCAAAAACATATCCTTCTGACATTATATTTCATCCTGCTGTGTGCACTGCCATCAGCCATCTCAGCCGGTGTGCCACACATGTGGTTGGTAAAGTCACCAGCCCCTCTCATTTCCCTCCTGGAAATGTAGGCCACCATTTGAAGTGACAACTGGCAGATGTTGGCATACCCTGAGCTCGGGTCGGGACCCACACACGATGGCGTAGGCTTTGGGGCCTCACAAGCACTCACTCTGTGTCTTCGCCAAGCACACAGAACGTTAGCACTTCTCTCACTGAACAAATGAGGTAGCCCTTGGAAAGCTATTCTCGCGGGCCCTCCACGCACCATTCTCTTGAGCTGTCTGAGCAGACCCCACAGGTCACAGGACGACTGGTTAAGAAAGGCATAGCCAGACGCAGCTGATGTTCTTTAAGTGTCTACTTTGTTTCTGGCTCTGTGCCCTTCTGTTGAATCAATAAAATACCTACTATGTGCGCTGCTTTGGGCGTTTTAAAAGAGACCAAAGAAAATACAGGATGATTTGGAGGGCTAAGGGAGCTCTTAGCTGAGGTCGCACAGCTACGTAATAAATAGCAAGGCTGCAGTTACAAGACAGGACTTCTGGTTTCCGGTCTGGTCCTCATTCTACCATAACTCATCCCAGCTATCAGATGTCCAGCAGTCGTTGGTGCATTGACTACTCAGAGAAACGGTGTAGGCAATGTGCAGCCAATGGTCGGATTTGATAGTAATTGATATTAACCTAGAGTCGCATCGCTGTTGGGAGTTGGGGTGGACTGGCTCTTTGCTTATTGGTCGTGGTTATTGATTGAGACGCTAAATACACGTTATAGTTAATTGAGATGTAAAGCAGAAGAACCGAAGGAAATATCTCCAAGCCCAGTTATACTGTTTGTAACTCCAAAATTTTATCTTTACATAATATACCCCTGTAGAACTTAGCACAAGGCAAGTACTCTTAGAAGGGTTTTATAAAAATTAACTCGTTTAATCCTGGTGACAAGTCTGGGAAGAAGTACTATTATTATCTCCATTTTTCAAATAAAGAGAATGAAGCACAGAGAGAATAAGAATTTCCCAAGGTCGCGTAGATACGAAGAAGCAGAATCTGGCCCCAGAAGTCGTGCTCTTAACCCCCTCACTTTACTGCCTTGTTAAAATGATCAAAAATACTGGATGTTCAATGCCAGTGAAGGGCATTGTTTTCCTCATGCTCTCCCTTCCTGGAAGTTCTTCTGTTACTTCTCCTCTAAGGACCCTAAAGTCCATTTGTATGCTTCTGATTATCTTGCCCACCTGTATCCTGACCCAAACATCCCTATCTTTGCTGTATTCCTCAGTTACAGGGAATTAGAGTCCAGTATGGTCAAAGGTGTTACCCCAAGACATTTTATCTGACACCTTCATCCGTACTGTATCCTGTATTCTAGAAGAAGATAAAATACACACAGTTCTTACCCCTGTGGAGCATTTGGTCTAGTGGGAGAGCTAGGCATTGCATAATCACACAAATAAATGTATATTTCAAGAGTAAATAAATGCTATAAAGAAAAATACAGGGTGCTGCTCTGTAAAAATATAATAATAATAATATAACCTAACTGACATTAGATGGGGAGGCTGTGTAAAGCTTCCTTGAAAATGTAATTTTTTTAAGTTTATTTATTTTGAGCAAGAGTGAGGGAGAGAGAGAGAGAGAGAGAGAGACAGCGAGGATGAGCAGTGGAGGGGCAAAGAGAGAGGGAGAGAGAGAGAATCCCAAGCAGGCTCTGTGCCGTCAGAGCAGAGCCCAATGCGGGGCTCAAACTCACAAACCGTGGGATCATGACCTGAGCTGAAATCAAGAGTTGGACACTTAATCAACTGAGTCATCCAGGCACCCCAAAAATGTAATTTTTAAGTTTATATATCAAGGGTACGCTATAGTAGGAGAGGACTAGGGGTAAGTATGTAGGCAAAAGGAATAGCAGTGCAGGGCTCTAGAGTAGGAAATGGATTGGCACATTCAGGAAAGTGACAGAACATCTGTTAGGAACTGAGTGGATCACAGTGAGCGTGGGGATGGGGAAGAGAGCGGTATGGAATGGCTGGAGAGATGGCCGGGTCAGACCACACACGGCCTCCCAGGCTACGGTAAGCAGTTTCGATTTTTTCTAATTACAATAGAAACCATCGGAGGACTGTAGAGGTGGGGACATTGCCAGCATTCGATGGGAAGAAAGTAAGAATTCACAGATGAGGGGAGAAGAGACAATGACTTAAAGTAGGATGGGGGACAGTGGAGCAGGAGGAGACAAATCGAAGACATACTTTTGAGTTATTACTAACAGGGTTTGTTGATGGACTGGCCTCGGTGACTGGGGAGAAGAACATGTCATGGGTGAATCTCAGGCATATCGTATCAACATTTGCCGGATGTACAAGATCAACATTTGCCGGATGTACGGGATCGGTTACTGCGATGCGGAATGTGGAGGTCAGGGGGGTAAACGCACCCCAGCTCTGCAGTGCGGTCTCCGCGGGCCTGGCAAATCCACCTGCAGATGGCGCCCGACGGCCCTGTAAGCTAACGCCACTGCAGCTCTTGGTGGCTGTCTCTGAGCCAACAGATCACACCTAAGGAAACAGACAAAGAAACAAACAAACACCCCTTCTTGTAGCCTCACCTTGTGCCTTGGTTTTAAATAGATCTTAGATACAGGCGGCCCCACAAATGGTCTCACCACTTTTCTTCCAGTTTAGGAGGTTTTTTGTTTGTTTTTTTTTTTTAAGCTTTATTTCTTTATCTTTTGAGGGAGAGAGAGAGAGAGAAAGAGGGAGTGCGCATGTGACTGAGGAGGGGCAGAGAGAGAGGGAGAAAGAGAATCTCAAGTAGGCTTGGAGCTGTCCACACAGAGCCCGACAAGGGGCTTGATCTCAAGAACCAAGAGATCATGACCCGAACCAAAATCAAGAGTCAGACATTCAACTGACTGAACCGCCCGGGCACCCCTGGAGTTTTGGGTTTTGATAGATTTTACTCCTTTCTGCAAATTTGTTTGGTTCCTAATTAGTGTTGGTGGGGACTATTTTATGATTGGTTTACTGGCTAATAATCAGATAAAGATAGAAAATATAATTGGATCATATAGTTATCGCTAACTATTTTTTTAAATTTATTTTTATTTTTTATTTTTGGATATTTTATTTTTTATTTTTGGATAGGCCTGAAGGTTTAATGGCACCCCATTGGGGATGTCTTTTTATGCATTTGTTGAATTAGAGGCTAACAAAGATAACTCCTTAAGGAAATACCATTATTTTTCCTAACTATGAAATCAAAGGTCCTTGTCCAAAAATAGAGTTGATAGCTAGAAGAATCTCCCCATTCTTACGGTTTAGTTTTTGTCATTTCCTGTAATAGGCCTGTATTTTATCAGCAGCCCTCATATGATTTCTTTGTGAGAAATATTCCTCTGTATAGAAGAAAGTTTATCATTTGGAATTTTAACTGCAATTATATTGACATATGGTGATAATGGGATAAAGCATACGGGTTAAAGGTTGCGGGAACCATGGCTTGGCAATTAGCGATGTAAATGAAACATTCATTATCCATCATGCTGAGAAGTTGATGAACTGTACGGTAAATCTGAGCCCACAGTCAGGACTGAGATAAGTCATTTCAGACAATACAGCGGAGTATTTATGAGCACCAGGGACAATGTTGCAGATTCCCGTCATGGAGACTTCTTTACCTTACAGTTTGTCATGAATAAAGACCTTACAAAGTCAAAACCACAACTCTGTCCTTCCACAGGAATATATATGAGATTCTAAAACTTTCTATTAAAGTGAAGCATTTTGAGAGCTGGACTGACTGAATATTGACAAGTGAAATTTTCCCTAAAGGTCTATTCCATAACAAAGACGTATGATCGATTATTTGTCTTGAAGAAAGACTGATGTCTTTCAAAATGGAACCTAGATTTGGGGAGAAAACCATACACTGAGAGATCTCACTCTTACCCCAAAGAACCTTAATTCTGCAGGTTGGATTTTGCAGAAGTAACTGCCGTTTTTCAATTCTCTGTCAAATGACCAAAGGAACAGTATGATGATACCTGAAAAAAAATTTCCTGGGCTTTTTACTCTGCGTATTGCCTATTTAATTATTTTGTGCAGATTCTAAAGTGTTTCCTGTGAACATGAGAATTGTCCATCCAGAAAATGTGAATCTGTATTTTATATTTTAATGACACCTGTTCTCAAGTTTTTAAAAATTGTAATTATATAAAATGGTGTCTTCAGGGGCTCCTGGGTGGCTCAGTTGCTTAAGCATCCGATTTTAGCTCAGTTCATGATCTCGCAGTTTGCAGGTTTGAGCCCCGTGTCAGGCTCTGTGCTGACAGCTCAGAGCCTGGAGCCTGCTTCGGATTCTGTGTCTTCTTCTCTCTCTTTGCCCCTCCCCTCCTCTCCCTCTTTCTCTCTCAAAAATAATAATAAATCTCTCTCTCAAAATAATATCTCTCAAAAATAAATAAACATTAAAAAATTAAAAAAAAAATTAGTGTCTTCAAAGTGAGAAAGAATCGTTGGAGAAATATCAAAACTTTATTTCTTTATGGTAACTGGTGACACAACCAGAAAGCTCAAGAAGTCACCTAGAAAGGAAATATGGTAGAGCCATGGTGCTCAGCCTTTGCCCAGAACCAGAAATTCCTTTGTTAACAGCTCAGTGTGTTGAGGCTCAAGTAAGGACAAATCAGGTCATGTCAAAACAGTGAAAGCTAATAATAACATCTGACGTTTCTTGAATTTGACTTCATGCCATTTCTTAATTTCCCACCATATGTGCTAAGCCAGACATTGTTCTACACACGGAAAATAAATAGTTCATGCTCCTAATAACCCAGCAGCGTAGGTCAAATTATTATCCCACTTGATGGATCGGCAACGTTTGGCTCAGAGGTGAAAAGCCATCATCCTGTCATCCGGGTTCATGCAGCCAGTAGACATCCGGGCTGAGCCTCAGAGCCAGCCCGGTGCAATCCCCAAGTCTTTATCAAACCTCTTTCCCATTGAGCCTGCCACAAAGCTGATCTCCCCACCTCTGGCCATCTCATTGTTCTAGTTTTGCTCCAATCTGGGGACTTCTTTGTCTTCATCAAGAGGCATCCAGTGCTTTCCAGTTTTTAATCATCTCCTTCTTTTAAGCCTGGGGCAGTTAAGTCTTCTTCGACTTTAAGAGAAAACCATCCAGGCCAAGAGTTCATTTGTTGAATTTATTGTCCTATGTCTTTCTATGGGGTGAAACCTGCATTTCTGCCCTAAGAGAATGCTGTATCTAGAAGAGGTAGGATAGGTCAGTCCTCTGTTCAAACGTGAGCAGTGGTCCGCAGCCTTGACTTACCTAGGAGACTTGAGAACTTTATATTCCCAAGCCTACCTCCACAGAGACCCTTTCCCATGTCACCAAGAGTCCCTGAAATCTTTCCCTGATCCTTTGTCCCTGGCAGTCCTGGGTGCCTAGGGTGGTGCGTTTCTTCATTTGCTCTGCCTCCCACTTCTCTCCTCCCCACACCCTCATCCCTCCGCGGTCTGAAGCCTCAGGGACCATGGGGCTGGGAAGAAAGAGAAGGGCTCGACAGAAAGCTGGCTGGATGGCAGTGCAGAGACAGATGGGGAACCCAGACCGAAGAGGAATAGTCTCAAGTGCCAAGAATCTCAGCTGAGTGGCAGAAAGATCCAGGCCCTCATCCATTGGATGATGACAATGACAAGGGGGAATTAAAGGGAGGGTTGGATAATTCTTACTCATACAAAAAACTTCATAGAAGTGGCAAGTTACTCCAGGAAACAGAACTAGGGCTAACGGTGTAGAAAGTCCCAGAATCACAGGTTTTGATGCCGTTTCTGGAAGTTTTTTTTTTATACCACTAGAACTACGTATCCACAATAAATTATTCCAGTTCCTTTGTAAGAAAGTGAGATCTAATTATGGGGGACATCCAAAGAAAGGATAGATGACCATCGCATGGATATGATGGGTGATATATTCCAATGGTAGCTGAGAGATAATCCAGGGTGTCATGAAAGTCTTTCCATCTTTGGAATGCTCTTAATTAACAAGATGAGCACTGGGTGTTGTATGGAAACCAACTTGACAATAAATTTCATATTAAAAAAAAATAAATGACACTGGAGCAGAATAAGGGAAGCAATAATTAACAAGATATAAGAAAAAAATGAATGAACCATATGGAAATTTTAGATATTTGTGAGCCGTAGAGGAAAAGTAAAAATTTGATTTTCCATTTAAAATCAGTATCACTTTTTGGGACTCCTTAACATGTTCTTTTAAACTCCCATAGGCTAGTGTTAAAATTTTATATGCCAATAATGATCAGTTGTGTTTGATTACGGCAGGGAATTATATTCAGTCACCATCATTTGTTGATTATTCAGAGGGTCTTTAGCCCATCAATTTAAAAAAGTCAGAGGGAACAATGCCCAGAATAACAAGGATCCTAGTAGTTTGGGGCCATTAATCAGGACCAAGCTTCTGAAAGTCTGGAAAGCAGTGTTTATGAATCCATTCTGATTATTTACATCATTGTACTCCTTGTAAAACAGTCCTCATTATTTTGCTGAATCCATGTTTCATTTCTATTTACTTAGTTGCGAATTTTTGTCTCGTGGGTTGATCACTCTGGGAACCCGGAGGTTAGTTTCCATCGTGGTGAAGAGGGGAATGTTTAAAAATGAGGTCAGCGTCAGGACGTTCTTGTCTCCTCCAAAATCTGATACCTGGAAAACTGGTTTGAAAATGTTGAAGGGGAATTTTTGCAAGAGTGTAGAGTCCAAATGCCCCTTAGGAGTGGAGGTAATCAGACTGGTCATACGATGACGGTGACAACAGATGTGGCAGGAGCTGGTGTTGGGTTGAGCCGAGAGTGACAGCGTGTATCAGAAATGGGCTTATGTCACTGGCTTGAAGAGCAGGTGGGCAGTCCCTGTGCACTTTCCAGAAGATGTAAGACCTAGGAGGACTTGGACGAAATGGCATGATACAAAACCAACTTTACACCTAAGAAAACTTCAGGAGTTCAAGGGCAGGCAAGTGTCGAGATAATGGAGTCCTTGCATACCCGGAATATGGGTGGAGGAAGAAAATGCTTTTTAAAACGACAAAGCATAAAATAGTCCTCCGATGGTGACGGTCCTCTCTGCCCTTGCAAAGCGGCGCATTCTAGCTGGATGTTTTCTTTGACAGCCCCCAAACCAGGAGACTTTTCTTTTTGGTCCTCTGGCCTTTCACGTGGGTGTGTGGTGAACAAGGACGTCCCCCCCCCCCCCCCCCCACCGCACCCCCCATGTAAACTTGATTTTCTGTCTAATCCTGCTCATCTCTGTTTGGCAAGTAACAGAGAAACTGTTTCTTCCTCTTTAGGAGTGAAGTGTTGCTTTTATAATTCACTGAGTGATCACAGTGTACCAAAAACTTGACATAAATTATCTGTTTCTCACAACCCCTCTGTAGAGCGGAAATCAGCATACCCATTTTACAGGGGAAGCACTTGAGGCTCAGGGACAAAAAGTCACTCACAGCTGATAAATAGAATTGAACTGATGTTCTTCCGCTCCTACAACCTCTTCTTTTTTTTTTTTTTTTTTTTTTATTTATTTTTGGGACAGAGAGAGACAGAGCATGAACGGGGGAGGGGCAGAGAGAGAGGGAGACACAGAATCGGAAACAGGCTCCAGGCTCCGAGCCATCAGCCCAGAGCCTGACGCGGGGCTCGAACTCACGGACCGCGAGATCGTGACCTGGCTGAAGTCGGACGCTTAACCGACTGCGCCACCCAGGCGCCCCTCCTACAACCTCTTCTTGACCCAGAGGCACTAGATCCCATCTGGTCCCTTCATGTTTAACTTCAAAAGAAGTAAACCTATTCCTTTCCCTCTTTTCTGCCCAAGTTTTCAAGTAGATAATCTAGTTATCTGAGACAATCCAATTAAGTTTAAAAATACTTGTCCTTTCGTAACCCTGCAGACTTAAAATAGATCTGCTGTCTTCTAAGCAGTCATTGTGTTTGGTTCACATTCACCACTTCCCTTCATGTTTCCCACTTAATGTACTTGCTTGCCCGCAACAATTGCCTTCCACCTTCTTCCTGTAGGGTTATTTTTACCAAAATTAATTAACACATGGGGTCTCCTAAATAAGTTTCCTTGTTGTTAAATTCCCTTTACCGATCGGTTGTAACGTAGCAACAGGCAACAAAAGGTTCGGATATTATTATTGTGCATATTTATAGAAGGCATATTGGTTTGCATATGGTGTGACCGCAGGGTAAATGTATGACAGAAAGCCAACAACATGGGTAAAGAATAGATTGTCCAGCATAGATCAACTTTTCTTCCAGTTTTTCATTCTGGTAAACTCCCAGGGTTTATAAAGATTTCTGTTTCTTTAGTGGAAAAGCTTGGGGGGGGGGGGTGGGTACTGTGGGCTATTTCATTCTTTCTCAATTGGTACCTATATTAATTCAAAGTTTTTTTCTTGAGCTGGATGAATTCCGACAGTGACAACAAAAGACCACTTTGTGAAAGTAAAATTAACTTGGGGGCACCTGGCTGGCTTGGTGGGTAGAGCATGTGACTCTTGATCTCAGGGTTGTGAGTTTGAGCCCCACGTGGGGCACCGGGATTACTTAAAATAAATGAATAAAATAAAATAACATAAAATAAATAAAATTAAATTAAAAAGTCTACCTTTAAAAAAAAGAAAGTAAAATTAACTTGAGAAGTAAGTGTGTGCTTAAAGAAATAGAAAGTAGGGGAAGGTGATGGATCTCAGGTAGTAAATTCTGATTTAAGAAATTGTATGGGGCACCTGGGTGGCTCAGTCGATTAATCATCCAACTTCAGCTCAGATCATGATCTCACAGTTCATGGGTTCGAGTCCCATGTTAGGCTCTGTGCTGACAACTCAGAGCCTGGAGCCTGCTTCAGATTCTGTGTCTCCTCCTCTCTCTGCCCCTCCCCCACTCGTGCTCTGTTTCTCAAAAAAAAAAAAAAGTGTTAAAAAATTTTTAAGCAATTGTATTGTTTATTTGATTTGATTTTTGTTTCTTCTTTTTAAATGTTTTTTGCAATGTTTGTTTCTTTTGAGAGAGAGAGAGCGTGTGCGTGTACTTGTGCATAAGTGGGGGAGGGGCAGAGAGAGGGAGAAAGCGAGGATCCCAAGCAGGCTCTGCAGCTGTCTGCGGATCCCGATGTTGGTCTCGAACTCCTAAGCCGGGAGATCATAACCTGAGCTGAAACCAAGAGCCAGACGCTTAACCGACTGAGCCACCCAGGCACCCTTGATTTTTGTTTAACATAAATCGTTCCTTTTCCCAGATGGGAAGATTTCAGAGCAAATACGAACATTTCCAGTTGATGGAAAAGAGCAAAAAGTGACTTGGTTATGCTTCCCACCTTCCATGAAAGCTACCTAGTTTTTGAAAACCTTGTGTGGCTGCCTGTCAATAACTTCCATCCTCACAAGTGGCATTTAGCCTTCCCCAGGGGAGAAGACTTCTGCAAAGTCACAGAGGCTGTCTTTGGTTTGCCTTTAAGAATTTGCTAGAGCTTCGAGACAAGTGGTTCCCAGGGTCTCAAGGCTGTGTATGAACGATAACAAAAGGTTGGGTAGGCACGGCCCTGTCGTGCTGTGGTTTCAGAGGCCCAACGTGACGGTTGTGATTTTTATTAAACCATTAAAATAAATATGTTTGACAAAACGTTCGTGAGTACCGAACAGAAGCATCCATTTCTGGAGGGCATTAGTACCAGGAGCTAAGAAGCCGTGATGACTCTAGCTCCTGTCTGTAACGGGCACCAGTGTCTGCACACGAGAATCGAATGAAAACAACCAGCGACAGATAAGAATGTCTTTTCCTTCTGCAGCCCGGGAGCAGAGGGGAGCCCCTTCCCAGGTGCCCCCCTGGTCCAAAGCCAGGAGTGGAGGTCAGGGATTCGTGGGTCAGAAGGCAGCGTGGGCTGCACCGATCGCTCTGTTCTCTGACTCCCCGTGCGGCAGCTTGACTGCAATGTTGCTTTGTTTTTGGTGTCAGTAGAGGGGAAGCATCTTAATGAGCCCACTGAGCCGCACGCTGTTTGTATTGTCCTCATCACAAAGTGGGCGTTTGCGCTGCCTTTCAATCAAGTAAGCTGGGGTGGCTTTTCCTTCCCCACTCAGCGCAAAGCCTGCAAACCACACCTGAGTGCTCGGTGGCCTTCGTGGGCAGCCCAAGAAGTAGGGTGGCTTCTCCCCTCCGGAGACGATGGGGAATAAAGCCAGAGTGCATTTTAGCGGACTCTTGGGTCTATTCCAGCCGGAATGGCATTGAGGCTTGGTCGTTCCGTCTTCTGGCTCTCGCTGAATTTTCTGAAAGACGATTTGCTGAATGGACATTTAACAGACTTTAAAAGTAATGTGACTGGCCGAAACTGTTTGGAGGGATACATCTTATGGCCATTCAGGACTCCGTTCAGTGTGGCCTGAGTGCCATCCTCGAACACCCTGTTCGAAATCGCCATTCCCATGCTGCTACCTTGTAATTTGTCACCCTGATGGCACCTTAGTTTTCCTCATTGCACTCATTGCTATGCCTAGTGTCTGTCTCCTGGCCAGCGTGCGCTTTGTCTTGAGCAAGGACTTTGTCCGCCTCTGCGACTCTCACTCCTAGAAGGGGGCCCGACATAGGGTAGGCCTTCATTCAGTGTTTGCCAAATGCTCGGATAAATAATTCCTGTTGAACAGCTTTGGAACATTTGGCTTGTTCCAACAAGCATGTATTATTTTTGTCATTACAGTTTCTGATAAAGTAAACTGTTTTGGGTAGCAAGAGCTTTGCAAAGTAAAGATTTACGAGTCCTTTTGTTAAAGCATAAACTCCACGTGGAATGTCGCGCCACACAAACGTCCGGCGACTCATGATTAAATCTAAGCCACTTAGGTGAGAGGAAATTCACAGGAAGTGGTCAGAGTAGGGCGAGGTGGGTGACCTAATTTTCTTCTTTTTTTCCTGAAGTGAGTCTTCTACGAGATGACTTCAACTTCAGTTTCCTTTGCAAGCCGAAGATAGGAGACCTGAGAGAAAATGGGAAGCGCTAGGTGGAGGGGGAGAGATCTGGGGGTCGTTAGCACCGAGACGCTAGCTCAGGTCCAGAAGGTGAACAGCATCGGCGGGAAGAGAACCGTGCCCGTGTGATCCGCCCGTGCAGACGGCAGTGCCGGGGAGCCCAGCGTGGCTGCTGGAGCTGGACGGAGGGGGGACCGCCTCTGACCTGCCACTCTGATGCGTGTCGCTGGACGGCAGTTGCCCGATCATGGGAAAACCCCTGCAGAAGGTCCAAGAAGCGGTCATCATTACCCCTAGCTCCTCTTGCTCTTTCAAGAGCCTGAGCCAGGAGCCGAGAGCACCGGGAAGCCAGGGGAGGTAATAGTCGCAGAGGGACCGAGGAGTCAGTGGGGCGGTGGCGTGAACAAATGCAGGAGCCCGCGTCCGCTTCCGTCGGCTGGGTTTTGGTCCCACTGCCACGGTTGTGCTGCTGCACCGGCCGGATTCACTTAGAGACTCACGAGGGCCTGTGTGATACACACACGGAAAGCCGGCGGGTCTTTGAAGCTCCTCGTGTTAGGAGAGGAGCAGGAAGAGAAGTAGGCGAGAGCAGCAGGGACCAGGAGACCCGGTCAGTCTCGACTCTAGGCGATCGTACGTCAGGGGTCCCCAGATGTTCATCTGCTGCCGAGCTCAAAACTTGCATCTCCGACTTGCCTGCTTGACGTGTCCATTTCAACGTCTGGTGGGGATCTCCTACTTATCACATCCCAAACAGAACTTTTGACTTTTTGCCGAACTCTGCCCGGCACCTTTCCTCTTGCTCTTCGTAAATTCATTCAACAGCATTTAACAAGCGTCTTCTGTAGGCAAGCTCTGTTCTACATACTGGCGACAGAGTGGTGAATGAAACAAAAGTCCCTGTCATCCACTTCTATTCCAAGAAGGATCTCATGGATGGAAACCAAGCAATGGCTTGTTCAATCCAAAAAGACTCGGGCCCACCCGGCGACCACCTCTCACCTTGGCCAGTGCAATAATCTAACTGGTCTCCCTGATTCTACCCATCTGCTGTCCAGTCTCTACATAATGACCAGAGTAATTTGTATAAAACTCAAATATAAATGTAAATTTCAAATTGACCCCTCCCCCAACTTAACTCTAGTAGCTTCCATTGCTCTCTGGATAAAATCCGAGCTCATTCCCGTGACCCACAAAGCTCTGTGTCATGTAGAGCTTCCTGCCACTGAGATCTGCCCTTTGGTCTCTTGACTGCTGTCACTCCAGCCATCTCTCTGTTTCTCTGATCTGCAGGGTTGATCCCAGGCCCTTTGCACCTGCTGTTTCTTCTGTCTGGAATAATCTGACGGCAGAATTTGAAGGAGCTGGCCTTTTTTCATCACTCATGAACGTCACATCTTATCACCCCCCAGATTTCCCCACTTAAACCTCCCTTTCACTTCATCCTGATTTTTCCATCACATTATGCTACTTACTGCTTGGGGTTTACCGTTATTCGAAATCATCTTCTTGGTTGATTGATTTCCTTGCTCTCTGTCTCCGGGAAGCAAAATGTAACTCCGCGTGAGCCGCGGCATGGTCTGTCTTGTTGGTGGTCTTACAGTCAGTGCCTGGAATAGTGCCTGACACAGAGAAATTGTTCGTAAATATTTGCCCTGTGCACCGGTGAATAAATGATACTAGTGAATGAGGCCTAACGTGCGTAACATGTAATCTTATAAACCTTACGAAGTTGGTATCCACAGGTCCTTCCAGCGAAGCCTAGTCCAAACAAGAACTGCCATCTCTGCTAGTATCTTCCAAACTATGTAACACACTCCAAGCGCACAGCTCATGGCAACTCGACGCATCCTTTCCTCTCCCATTGCTTGACTCGTGGACACTGCTCATTATGTAACCACGGAAGAAACCTTCCTCTTCCCCACGCTGCCCCCTCCCCTGGTCCTGTCCCGTCCTCCTACCCAGAACTCTCTTCTTCCATCTTGGGACCCCCAGTGTATCCCATCACTGTTGTAAAAGGCAACAGTGCTCTTCTCCCGTGGCTACCAAGCATGGTGTTTAAACCTTCACTCCTCAGAGAGAGCAAGGGAGGCAGGGAAGCTAAGGGGATCGCACCCAAATGCTCCCAACAGGGATGGGGGATGTGAAACTTCACCTGTTCATTTTGTTGTTGTTGTTCCATTACGGTCCATTGGAAGAACTGGGCAAGTCGACTGCCAACTTCTGGTTGATGTGCTAAGTGTTATGATTGGGTTTTCTCTGGGAGAGACCAGAGAGGAGCCACATCTAATTTGGACGTGGGGTGAGCACTCCCAGAAAAATGGCTAGCGCTTAAATTATTGCTCGCTTAGCTCACCTCGCTTCCTCCGTAACATAATAATGCTTACGTGGCCAACGGTACAACAGGCACTGTGCTAAGTCCTTCTCAGGTAACTTGTTTAAACTTCACACAGCTCTGGGAGGCCTGTGTTCATGTTATTATCCTGTTTGATAGATAAAGAAACTGAAATTAAGTAACTTGCTCAAGAACTCATAACCAATAAGTGACTTAAAGGCTTCAAACCCAGATAGCCTTAACTCTAGTACCCGGGCACTTTGTCATTACGCTATAAGAGTACTCTGGCAGAAGAAGAGTTTAGTTTTCAAATCCCATGAGATACGCTTTGATGGAAGAGTGGTTTGTCAGGTACAGAAGGAGGGGGATCATGGTGGACCGGGTGGAGGTGACATAGCTATGTCCCCTAGGCTGTTAGTCCCCTAAACTGATAGTTTTTAAATGTTTTAGCAGTTTGCAAATCAGAAAATGAATGTTCACATTTTTTAAAAAATTTTTTTTTTTTAACGTTTATTTATTTTTGAGACAGAGAGAGACAGAGCATGAATGGGGGAGGGTGAGAGAGAGGGAGACACAGAATCCGAAACAGGCTCCAGGCTCTTGAGCTGTCAGCACAGAGCCCGACGCGGGGCTCGAACTCACGGACCGCGAGATCATGACCTGAGCTGAAGTCGGCCGCTTAACCGACTGAGCCACCCAGGCACCCCAGAAAATAAATGTTCAATGTTTGCTGCTCTCACTTGAAGATTGCTCTGTCTGGGATTTATCTGTAATGTGCCTAAAAGTGCCTTACGTGGTCTGTCTGGAACGAGATTGCCAAATTGCTGGAAAGCCAGTGTATCCGTTTAGGCTTCTCACATGTCAGCAGCCAGTCTGATGCTGTGTTCATTTGTTGTGTACCTACACCGACACCTACGTACAAGAGTCAGGACCCAAGGATGCAGTTACTCTGTATATCCTGCATTCTGAACAAACACATCAAGAAAATGGGGAAAACTTGGAGGGTTTGGAAAGCGTTGGGCTAGGGGATGGGAGTAAAACTACCACGAGGATCTCACAGCCTCTTTCTGAGTTTAAGAGCTGAAACTAACATTTGTGGAATCTGCAGATTGATGCGAAACAACAGGGTTTTAAAGACAGGCCTCCTGGGGCACCTGGGTGGCTCAGTCGGTTAAGCGTCCGACTTCAGCTCAGGTCACGATCTCGCGGTCCGTGGGTTCGAGCCCCGCGTCAGGCTCTGGGCTGATGGCTCAGAGCCTGGAGCCTGCTTCCGATTCTGTGTCTCCCTCTCTCTCTGCCCCTCCCCTGTTCATGCTCTGTCTCTCTCTGTCTCAAAAATAAATAAACGTTAAAAAAAAA
Source organism: Panthera pardus (assembly GCF_024362965.1). Lineage (NCBI taxonomy): Eukaryota > Metazoa > Chordata > Mammalia > Carnivora > Felidae > Panthera > Panthera pardus. The sequence goes on along the minus strand of NW_026526766.1, from coordinate 18,329,812 downwards.
TTAAAAAAAAAAAAAAAAAAAAAAAGACAGGCCTCCTTCAGAAAGCTGAAGCTAGGTAGACAACATCTATGGTCACTCTCCCCACGTTTCTCCTCCAGCCACTCCCACCTCCTGTATTAAGAAGTTACCCAGAGATGGCTTTGGATGATTTCTTCCTGTATTAACACACTGTTTGATGAGATGATGAGAGTATTGCCATTAAAGATTTGGAAATGCATTAGACCCTTGCAGAACTCGAATGCAGCGTGTTCTTAATGGATGAAGTAGAATTTAGGGCAATAAATCACTTTCCCCAACAACACCAGGATGGTGATTTCCAGATTGGCTTAAAGATCTTTGTTCCAACAATTCTTTTTGTTTAAAGTCATCAATCTGAAAAATGACTTTGGGATTTGCTCCAGACCTTTCGGGGGCTGTTAATGTTTGGTTAGGAAAAATCTTAAAGCAATTAAAATTATATGACAATAATTTGAAGTCTTGTTGTAAATCTGATAGCCTCAACTGTTTGACCATACAGGATGCAAAATATGTTACAGCTTCAAAGTAACATTATTTAAATCGTAGTTTATGAATCATTTTTAAATTATATCTATAACCAATACAACAGCCATAATTTCATATAAAGCCATAAATTATGTATTTTGAAACCAAGATAAGGTAGATGGACAAATACACTGCTGTTTGGAGCCTACGGTTTTGTTTGATTGTTTGTTTACCTCAATCAATGTTCTCAAGTCAAAAATTGTTGAAAGAAGTATTTTTAAAATATTTGGTAAGGATTGCATATTTTTGTCAATATTTTCTAGATTTTAATTTTCCAGTGGAAATTCAGAGCCACCTAGTGACCAAAAACAAAATGTCTAAGGGAAAAAACAAAAAAACCAAAAACCACACACACATGACTACAACAAAAAAAAAACCCTCGTAGCAAAATTGAAAATCAATCATTTGACCCTGGTCTTCAATGCCCCAGGATAAAATGACACCCAGCTCATGTCTACAAAATGAGAGTGCCCACAAATTCAGTAGACTAAGTCTTTGGTTCATTGGGAGGTTAAGGTCTCCAAAGGTAGATCTGAGATAAATTGTTGCAGTTTTAATAAAAACACCACTTTATCGTACGAGATATGCGTGACCTACGCAAATAGAAAGTACTGTTCCCCACAGATGCCTGTGCCCTTTCTTGGTGATACCTTCGACTCTGAAGCAGTCTGTGTATTTTATCTCCCGAGAAAAGAGAAGGGGGGTCTTACAGAAGATAGGACCGGTGGTGGAAGGGGTGAGGAAGTTAACACCTGCCCCGCTGGAGCTTCTCATTCATATTCCTTTTCTGAGTACAAGGATTCAGGCAATTCTATTCAATTTGGTTTGATTGAATTCAGGAAACCTCTACTGAGTCTTAATATGTACAAGTTCCTTGCTAAGCAAGGAGGTAAATCCACGGTGTGTTTAGGGAACCACGGTGTTCAGGTTGGTTCAGTAGACTAAGTCTGGAAGGACACATGAGGGGTTGAGGGGGAAGAGGTAGGGCACAGCCATGCTGTGGAATACCGTGACACTTTTGTGTCACTTTCTGGGGACGTTTGACTACAGTCATGGTAAGAGTTATGAAAATCATGCTGTGTACAGCTTGCAGGGTATTGAGATGGCAGGAGGAGCAGTTGGGTTACTTTGATAGCTTTGGGCAGACTTCATGAGCATACAATCGAGAATTGTTAGAAGGAAAACAACGGTCACACAAAAGAAGAATCTTGATCCTGACACGGGGGTGGGATGGAAGGTATTACAAAGGTTAACTCCAAAATTTGTACCATAGATGATGAGGAAAGAAAAATTATACTAGTAAAAGAAATAAGGGCCCAGGGAAGTAGCTTGTGTGTCATGGGGCGAGTATGTGTTGGTCCTAGATATCCATCCATCCATCCATCCATCCATTCATTCATTTATTCATTCAGAAAATGTATGAAGGGCCCACTGTGTGCAGGTGATGAGGCACCAATCGGGGAGGAGGAAACCAGCTCGGCTTCTGCACCAAGGGGCCAGACTGGATCCAAGGGGCAAGCTCTTGGCCAAGGTCATCATCGTATTTTAAGTAATTTATCTAAAACCCATAACAACTCTGAAAGGTAATTATTATCATGTTGATTGTGTCAAGGAGGCAACTAAAAGTCAAAGACAGGCAATGGTGAGTCCACAGTCACACTGGAACTCTGTGACAGAGGCAGGCTTCAAAAGCACTGTTTCCATGACAGTGGTTGTCTCCAGGGAGGGAGACCCAGACCCTGGCCAACAGCTATACCTGTACCTGGTCAGCTCAGTGGCCTCGAACTAAAATGGGCCTGTTCTGGGGCGCCTGGGTGGCTCTGTGAGTTAAGCATCTGACTTCAGCTCAGGTCATGATCTCATGGTTCATGAGTTGGATCCCCGCATAGAGCTTTATGCTGGAAGAGTGCGGAGCCTGCTTGGAATTCTCTCTCGTTGTCCCTCCCCTGTGCACTCTCTCAAAATAAATAAAATTTTAAAAGTGGGGAGGGGCTTGTTCTTCCGATCTGGTCTGCTCTTCCTGCTTTGCCTTGCTCTGGAGCATACCAGGCCTTACAGTTCTTGTCCCTGTTTGCCACGTGCTGACCTGCTCCTTCCTGAATTTTCTGACACCTCCTAGTCATCGTTCCCTGGACCGGCCTCCTGCTCAAGGGCCACCTTGACATAGAGAAGAGTCAGAACCTTGGCTTTGAGTTCTCAGCCCTTTGCTGTCAGTAATTTTTTTTTTCTGGACAGATCACAGAAAATCCTCAGGCCTTCACCTTCTCGTCTAGAAAGTGGGAAAAACACTACCTGCCCGTGAAGAGGGTGAGGGTCAAATGAGGTGATGTGAGAGTGCTTTTGTGTGTTGTAAAGTTCTAAGGAGCGTAAGATGCCGGCATCCCTTCCAAATACCCAGACTCAATAGGGCGATCATTGCCTCTCGTTATTTGTGCCGCATTCTTCTCCAACTCTGCGGTGCCGATCCAGAGATCACCCCCAGCACCTGCCAGCCTGCAAATCCATGCATATTCCTCTGAAACCAAATCAACAGTGGCTGGACAGGACAGAGGGTTGAGTGTTACTTCCTAGTTTCATCAAGCCCGCATCTAAGGAAGCTCTATACGGTTTGCCCCGAAAGCCTGGGTGCCTTTGTACACATTCATATTGGCAGAAGTACAAATTCTATACACGTACATAAAGAACGGCATTTGGAAGTGCAAATATTTTCCTTTCTTTTCCACTTAACTTAGTTTTGTAAAGTTTGAGTAATCCTGAGACTTTGGATTCTCCCTTTAGTCTCCCGATAGAAGCTGGCAAATGTGAACTGGATGAAAAATACCATCGTTAAAAATATTTTTTTTTCCAAATGTACAGAACCGAATAAGTGTAAAAGGAATAAAAGTAAGCGTTCATAAAAATCAATGTTTCGTGTACTTTTAAAAACGTGTACTTCTGGGGTCATTAAAGCTTCAAGCTGCATTAAGACTTTGGGGATAAATTAGGCTTATAACCTGATGCCATTTTTCTCAGCTTTGCTCGAAGTGTGGTCCATGGATGAGGGACACCAGAATCCGCTGGAGTGCTTGTTAAAATGTGAATTCCTGGGCCCTGCCTCAAACCTCTGGGGTAGGAGCCAGGAATTCACATTTTAAACGCATTCCTTCGGTGATTCTTTGTGAACCCATGAACTGATATTTATTTTCAATGCTGTAATATCTCCATCATTCCACAAGAGACAAAGTTTTACGTTTCACGGATAAATTCTCCCTCACTTCGATTCTTACCACAATTATTGCCACCAATCAAGTGCCCGTGATTTAGTGGCATTCTCTAATTATTAGTTTTCTCCAGCAGAAAAACTCAGGATGGTTTCTGAGTCCTTTAGTTGCAAAAACTCCAGTCTTCATTCTAGTTTAGGTCTATTATTCATTTACATAAGAGTAAAAGGCAGTTTTCAACCACTAACATCACTCCGAATATAGCCAAGCAATCAATAAAAAAATCTTTGAGTTCACCAGTTGACTCTGTTTATTCTGGCAGTAGTTAGTACATCTAAATATTAACTAATTACTCTGTAATATTCGCTGCTGGTTTCCTTGAATGAGGTGCGAGTGGGTCAAATCTGCAGACCATTCACAGTCTCCAAATGCAAATAAAGTAGCATTTGTTTGTAGGCGGAACCAAATGATTATAAATGAATGGCGGGCCATCTCCTGGGATTGGACAGAAAGGTCCTGTAAACGGAGAATTGTATCAACAAACAGCTGTTGGGAAAATACTATTATGCTGTAATAGCTGCTATTAAAATCCATTAGCAATCTTGATGGCCTGTTTGAATTTGATGCATCATTTGCTCTGAATAGCATTTCTTCCTAAAGTTTTGTGGTAGAATTTATGCAGATTGATAGGCGGTAGCAGTGACATTCTGGGAGATTAATGCCGATTACACACTTTGCTTGCATGGGCTAATCCAGCCCTGAGAAATGCTGCAAATACTACAGATTAAGTATCACTGGGGTGTTGGGGGGGGGGGGGGGGGCGGGGAGGGGAGAATATACAGCGTCAAGACACCCCCCTGGGCCTTCTCACATCCGTTTTGTTTCCAAGACCAATGTTCGCTCCCCGTAAGTGGGTCCCCCATTTCCCCTCTTTTTTTTTTTTTTTTTTTTTTTTTAAATAACACAGGTTTTCTTCATCCTAGAACCTTTGCCAGATTCTAAGGAGTCCTCCGGGGAGGGCGCAGTGCCCTCGGGCCACAAACTTGGCCGAAAATATTAGATATCTAATGAGATTTTGAAAAACGCCTGTGTTAGCAAAGAGAATGCAGCTGTTCGGAGGGTGGAGGGAGCGAGCGTGCTAACGTCTGGGTGGAGTTCAAGGAGCCCCGGGGCCGCAGGCAAGAATGGGGACGTAGCGCCATCTGGCGGCCAAGCGGAGCAGAGAGCTTCCAAGGGCTTTGTTAACCCAAAAGGCTGAACCCCTCGTCGCCAGGTTCAGGTCCAGCTTGAAGTTCCTGTGTGTCCTGTGTGATCAAGGGTACAAGGATGGTCCACGCAGCTCAGAAGAGAAATCAGGGCAAATATGTATGTTCAGTGAGTAAAGTCAGAATATAATTTTGTTTCAAAACAACTTCTTTTGACACATTAGCTTACTAGACCCTTCATCAACTGGGGGATTTCCAGATTGTCACTGAAAAGAGCTACTTAAAAAAAAATTTTTTTTAAGCTTTATTATAGTGAGAGCGCGCGCGCGCGCATGCGTGGGGGAGGGCCAGAGACAGGGAAAGAGCGTGAATCCCAGCAGGCTCCGCGGTGTCAGTGCAGAGCCCCGAGGTGGGGCTTGAACTTACAAACTGTGAGATCATGACCTGAGCCGAAATCAAGAGCCGGACGCTTAACGGACTGAGCCACCCAGGTGCCCCAAGAACTGCATTTTAATAAGACTCTGGGTGTTTGCACGTTCAAGTTGAAGAGGCAGGTTTGAGAGGATGAAAGTTATCTGTCCCCTTAGTGAAGATGCAAAACAAAGACTTCAAGCCTTAGTATGGTTTTTATTCACTTTTTTTCTTTAGATAAACTCTCCTATAACTCTCACCAAATTTTTATTTATCAATATTTATCAATATTTTTATTTATCAATATTTATCAATATTTTACATGAGGATAGGAAAGCATTGATTTTAAATAAAGATTTATTTCAAATGCCACATGATCAATTTTTAAAAGCACTTTTTAGCTAGATCTGATGTGTGTATCTTGAGCTGGCTCCCTCCCAAATTTTGGACTCTGGGACTTCAAGTCTTAGAATGAAGCTTTTTAATAGTTGAGAGCTTTAGCTTTTTAAAGTATGCAATAAAGAAAATGGGAATTTTAGAAATCTTTCCATTTTTTTCTTTTCTTGAAAATGGAGTTCTCTTCTTTCTTTTAAATTTTTTTTATGTTTACTCATTTTGAAAGACAGAGACAGAACACAAGCAGGGGTGGGGCAGAGAGAGAGGAGGACACAGAATTGGAAGGAGGCTCCAGGTCATGAGCTGTCATCACAGAGCCCGACGCGGGGCTCAAACTCACGAACGGTGAGATTATGACCTGAGCCGAAGCCGGATGCTCAACGGACTGAGCCACCAGGTGCCCTGAAAATCGAGTTGTCTTCTTAAACACCCCTTTTACCCTACAGACCTTTTGTATCTGCTCAAGTTATGAGTGGACAAGTAAGCCAGCAGTTGTGGGGGCATGTGGAGTGGGGTATTTCATCGTTTTTGAATGAAACTGCATTTTGTACTTAGCCCATTCTTCTATGGTGTTTTCTCAGTTGTTTTGGGTTAAGGGACTTTGAGGGATAAGAAAAGGACCCAAGTTCCAAACTCCAACTAGTGCCCCAGCAGCTTTGTTGGGTTCAAAGGTTGCCAAACAGGGTACAGTCTAGGGAGTCATCCTAAGTCATTGAAGAAATTTATGTTGCCAGTTGGTTGATACATAAAATATTATGGAGCTTTTAAAATTTTTTATAACAGCTGTTCTTTATCGAACACTGTCCATCAGTCCTACAATACCAGTTTTGAAAATGTGAATATTTTCCAGTGTGTTGAATATATTAGGGAACAATTTTGAGCATGATGCAGCCTTCACAGTTGATTGTGCACGATTTTGTCCTTGAGAAACCCTGGGTGAACGTAGGAGACAGCACCTAACTAACAGAGCCCTTGTAGGAATATGCAAAACGCATGTGCACACGCACGCACACGCATACCCCACACATATACCAGCTACTTCTGTTCACAGCTGTGGAATAGGCCCCATCCATCCATGTCTGGTCTAGAACCTTCAGTTTGAGTTCACATAGCCCTCCTACCACAGTAACTCATTGGAAGCTGCAACCCTTCCAATGCCCATTTCTGGAAGCAAGACTTTAGATCTTTTTCAAGGTCAAGTGCCTCGTTTAATATAATATTTATTAACCACTTAACATGTGCAAAGCCGTGCTACCATTTTTAATGAGTTTGTCTCTTTTTGTAAATGTGTCCCTGGTGAAGTTTTTGAAGGCTGTGCCCCATCCCTGCTTTTCCAATAAACTCTGGTTTTTGCTGTGCAATTTTGCATTGGAATTTTTCAGGAATGCCTTTGCCACACTCCAGCAGAACTAACTAGTGTTTCATATATATTAGTGCATTTATTCCCCAAAATGACTCAATGAAGTAATTACTTTTCATCCTCGTTTTACAAATGAGGGAACTGAGGACAGAGAAGTTAAGCAAACTATCCCACGCCATTAATATAAATGAACCAAAGATGACCTCTGTGTGTCAGACGGCCTTGACCCGTGAGGTCTGTTCTTGAAATTGAAAATCTGGTTTCAGCTGAAGTGAGTGTTTTCTCATCACAAAAGAGATGAAGTCGCTACTGGGCCTCAATCTGTGGATGAATTCTGGAATATTCTGAAACCTCCGGTTCGGTCTAGTCCTCCCTGCTCAGAGTCCTGCCCTTTGTTCTTCCCACTGCAAATGTCAGACCCAGCTTAGCCACTGGACAGATTCCTCTGTTCCTTCACATCTCACCTTAAGTATTAGCTTTGTGGGGGAGTTTTTCGTGACTCGTCCAGGCAGGCTCCCAGATTCTCTCCCCTCTGTTCCCGCTGCTCTTTGTTTGTAAGTCCACAAGACAGCTCAGCGTTTTGTATGCTTAACTGCACTAAGACTGCAAACTCCCATAGGGCAGGAAGCTCAACACGCTTTTTTATATCACCAAAGTCTGGCACATGGTATCCATCCACCCAGCCGTGCATTTAACATTCACTCACTCACTCACTCATTTGTTTCTTCGGTAAATATCTATTGAGCATCTACCATAGCCCCCCAGTATTTTAGGTGTCAGGGATACAGTATAAGCACAGCAAAGTTCCCCGTCACCATGGACCTACCATTCTCTTGGGGGGCGGGAGTAACAGGCAACGAGTAACCAGATATACAATATGAATTCAGATTTTGAAACGTGCATTGAAGAAAAATAAATCAGGGCCAGGGAATACAGAAGGCCTTCGATAAACATCTAAGAAAATAGTTGAATGTATTTAAAAAGATAAGCAATGAGGTAAAAAAAAAAAAAATGAATGAGAAGGAATGATATAAATCCTTAAGAGGATTTTAAGAATCAACGTAATAAATTTATGTATAAATTTATGAAATGTCCTATACAATTGATTGAATGAAAAGCAAGTAGGATGAACTGCCGGGATATCTCTAGAAGCATCCAAAGGAAGGAAAAAAACAAGAGGGGTTTGGCCAGCAAAGTCTAGCAAGAAGCTGAGTTAATGTTAGAACCACTTGAGAGTACTTCTTAAATAAAATGATGCTCGTGTTTGCCCGTAGGGAAAGAAAAGTCCATGATTCATTAGGATACGATAGAGTGTTTCTGTGGCAATTGCAAGGTGGACATCTGAAACATGAGAGACTTTGGCTAGTCACAGATCCATGGTTCTCAACCCTGATGTCACATTGGAATCCTCTAGGCAGCTCTTTTTTAAGTTCATTTATTTCTTTTGAGTGAGAAAGAGAGCACGAACAGGGGAGGGAAAGAGAGAGAGGAGAGAGAGAATCTCACGCAGGTTCCGTACTGTCAACACGGAGCCCAATGCGGGGCTCGAACTCATAAACTGTGAGATCATGACCTGAGCCAAAGTCAAGAGTCAGACGCTTAGCCGACTGAGCCACCTAGGTGCCCCCATTTAGGAAGCTTTAAGACACTGCTGGTGCTTGGGTCCACACCCCGCCATTTGGATCAGAATCTCAGAGGAGAGGTAGGCATGGACAGGCATGGTGTTCATTCTTCAGAAAGAACCCTCCGGTGCTGTAACCTTCATCCAGAACGGAGAAGTCTTGGATCAGCTCTTTCATAAAGCTCCTTATTAACTCATGACAGAGAAAAAGAGTGCTTTTATTTTGTTGCTGTCCAAACACAGATTTATATAAGCAGATTGCTCTCCGTTGTAATGTGATTTCATAGGTTTGGCTTAATTTCATCCTTTAGTAAGAAATATATATATATATATATATATATATATATATGTGTGTGTGTGTGTGTGTGTGTGTGTGTGTGTGTGTGTGTGTACACACATCTTTTAAAAAATACTTTCTTTAAAGTTAATAGATCATTTAAATGGTTTCATTAGTAGATGATGTTAAAAGCTACGGTTTTCTTTTTATGTACTAGAGTTTTCAGAGGAAGCCCGATGGCTCTCTTCAAACAGTCTCAAAGATTCAGCCACCTAATCTTTAGGTTATTAGAGTATAGAACTTGGACTTTGGAGTCAGTATGCCTGACTCCAAACGCTGGGTCTATCACTTCTAAAGCATGTGATCTGGGGAAAGTTATTTAACTCTTCTGTGCCTCAGTTTTCTGCCTCTGCAGATTGGGGATGATATTAATATCAATATTAACCTGTCCAGAGGATTATTTTGGATACTAAATTAATCCATGATATATGCTCAGAGCAGTGCCTGCCTGTTGTAGGCACTCAAATATTCACTGTTGTTATCAGCATTCTATCTGGAGACCCAAAGCCAACAAGAAAATGTTGAAGGAGACAGTTTGCCTCTGTATAAGGAAAAAAAACTTTCCAATAGACCCATCCAAAGATGGACTGAGCCAGCTCAGGTGGTCACGACTCTCCCATCTGTACAAGTGTTCGCTCCCATGTTTCAGAACCACTTGGCAGAATGAACCAGAAGAAATTTAATAATTGGGTGGTGAGTGAACTAAATGGCCTATAGGGCCCGCCCATCTCAAACCTAACATTTAATTTTTCTCTTATTTTAATTCTAAATTACAGGATTCTAGGAAGAATCCAACCAGTCTGTCTCTCCTAAGGAAAAGAAATTTTGGTGGATGCTCCGAAACAGGGTCATGGGGTTTTTTGGAAGATGTGGAGTTGATAGTTCTCTATATTCTAATTAAGTAGGAGAAAAGTCCTCGTTTTGAAAACCACCACTCATTTTCTGATGTATAGAGTTTTGTAAAAAGTATGATCTGGATGTTCGTATTCTCTTTCTATCATAACAGCTCTCTAACCAAATCTACTTAGTTACTCATTTTGGCTAGACATTGGCGGGATCGGTGAGAATTTCTAGGAATGTTTTTTATGAGAGATCTTTCCAAATATGGTGATTTAAGCAAAGAAACATTTTGGCACGTTCCATTAAGGATTTCTCGGGTATGCTTCCAAGAAGATACAGATCTAAAGTTCCTCTACTTTCTGCAACAAGGGCGGAGGGGATCACTTAATGATCTGGCTGTGACAAATTATCTCTTACTCTTTAAAAGTGAAATGTAAAATGGGAAGCATTTTTGTTCACAGCAACTTTCCCAAATAAAATCTGCTGGCATTGAGCCCAGAAGAAATGCAAAGTTACGTTTTTAATTCCAGGCTTTTCTTCTGACTCTAAATTTTGGTAACTCCATTGATGAATAGCATAGTTATTGACCTTACTAAGGTTTCTGGGTGTGTGTGTGTGTGTGTGTGTGTGTGTGTGTGTGTGTACACCCTAGGGGATTGCTGCCATCTGTCAGTGAAGAATATCTAGCATTCTTGCAAAGAACAGCTGTTTCTATCCATCCAGACTGCTTAGCAGAGTGTATGAGAAGAGGCTATTTGTGAGACAGGAGACAAGTTCAACTTCTTCTGCATTATGTGTATGTTACGGGTTTAGATTTAGGTGGGCTAATGTGTGCAACCAAAAAGCCCGGCAAATTGATACAGCAGGGACCTTCTGTTGAACATTAATCATTTCCTCCATGAACTTACTACTTGCCTCCTAGTACAGCTCCATAAATAACAATGGGTGGCTGTGCCTTTTGCGTTTCGCGGCAGAAACCCAGTCTCAGTCCACGAGCCCACAAACTATCCTTTGGGTATGCATTCGCAACTTCCACATTACGTTTTTAGACCCAGCCTTTAATGAATTTCTAGTCACAATAGGACATCTCATGAAGGGTATCATACAGCTGTCTTGGTTTTCACATAAGCACCTCGAACTCAGGGAGGCAAATGTCAACTTGTCCCCTTCTCTAATCTCTTCTGCCACCGCCTTAGTTCGGTGCCTTGTCTTGTCTTCTGCAAAATCAGGACTGCTACTAGCCCATGGGTGCCTTTGTGCAAATTAGGGTAAGGCCCCTTCCTTCAGCTGAGGGTGCCCCACCCCCCCCCCAAAATGACTTGGGTGTTGAACACCCTAGCTCAAAGCACAACCTGCGGGAATTCTTGTAAGGCCATCTGCAAGTAACTGGCTTTCTGATCTTCAATACAAATCATCTCAGTGCCCTTCACACTAAAATACAAATCTAATCAGACCCTTCTCCTTTCTTAGAATCCTTCAGTGGCTTGCCATGTTTTTCCAGTTAAAGTAAAACTGCAGGGCAAACGAGGGCATTTAACTTACGATCCGTGTACCAACTTGTATTCCCTCAGATATCAGGATTCCTTCTCATTATCTTACGGGAAGAAGGCCTTCCTGATGTTGACCAGAATTCCTAGCACCAGAGAGGTGAAGAGTGTGGAGGGAGAAGGTGGGGGGGGGGGGGGGAGGGAATTAAGGAAGACAAAAGAGTTGTCTTCAAACAGAGTCCCCCCCAAGGGGATGCCATTGTTGCCATTGTTAAGCAGTATTGCTGGAGGGATTCTTTCAAGGATCCATTTCTTAAGGGGGTGGGTTGATTTTCTTCCCTGAAAGAAGTTTCCCCCCACATCCAGGAACGGACTTTGTTACGGAAACCCACGGGGTGAAGCAGAGGGCAGAGTCTTGTAGGCCAGTAGAACCGAGTCTGAAGTGACTCAGGAGACATGTAGTCTTCTTCGACTACATGTGTGACCGCAGGTAAGTTGCTAGTACCCGCTCAGCCTCTGTCTCTTCACCTATAAAATGGGAAAGATGATGGGATTGTTGTGGAGGATAAATTAAAATGAGATCACGTGTTTAAAGAATCTAGTACAATTCCCGGTACATTGAAGATTCAATAGATTGTAACTCTTGCATTCATTAGGGCTCTGGTGTTAAAGACAGAGAACCAACACGACTCTAGCCAGGCAAATACATTTTTTAATAATATAAATACATTCATACATACGTAACATTTTTAAATGGGTTTTTAAAATTTTTATTTATTTTGAGAGAGAGAGGGCGCACGCACACAAGTTGGGGAGGGGCAGAGGGAGAGGGAGAGACAGAATCCCAGGCAGGCTCCACACTATCGGTGCAGAGCCCAACATGGGGCTCGAACCCACAAACCATGAGATCACGACCTGAGCCAAAGTCAGACGCTTAACCTGACTGAGCCCCCCAGGCGTCCCATTAGATGTTTTGTTTTTTTTTTTTTAAACGAAGGGTTTCATTGGCTCATATCACTAAGCCATGGACTCTCTTCCACCTCTTAGCTTTGCTTCCCTCTAGGTCTCGCTCAGTCTCCGCTTCTGGACTTAACGGGTGCCAACTGATCTAGACGCTATAAGAGCCAAGAGCTTTTCTCTCTAAGCTCAGAAGGACATTGGTTGATGCTTGTAGGGACACATGCCCCTTGCCTTTACCCGTCACCAAGGGTAGTGAGAGTACGCTATTATGGTCAGTCCAGCTTGGATTCCTTGCCCATTCCTGTGGCCAGAGAGAGGGGTCAGCTAACAGAAGGAGAGAAAAGGCGCTGGGCAGACAAAAGCAACAGGTACCTACTACTGTTTTCTTTCCTCTTTGCTAGAAGGTAGAACTATCAGCCAAAATCAGGACTCACCCAAGCAATGCCTGCATGATCTTCGGCAACTTGGTGAGGAGAGTCTGGGGCTTGACTTGAGAGCTTGCCTTAGAGAACAGCGCCCTCAAGGTGAAGCGGACCTCACCGTGAGGGACCAACTAAAGAGGTTCATCCACGCATAGAATTGTGGGCAGCATCCTTTGATCTGCTCTCTGCAGACAAGGTTAAGACAGAGTGGTTTGGAGCCCTGGCAGATGGGTGAGGCACCACGGTGGTGAATGTATGGTGAGAGCTTTCGAGAGTCAGAGTGTCTTTCCCAAGCAGGATTAAACAAACAGGTGTTCATGGTAGGAGTAGGAATGGCATATAGGGAGGGAAGAGAGACATTATCCACTGTGCAGGGAACGTTGTGGGAATTTGGATAGCAATGCTAGGGTATGCTTTTGTAAACTGCATTAACAATTTCAGTGAGTTCATATTCAATTCCATACCCCAAGACTTAGAGCGGGGTAGGTACGGGGGTTGCTTAGTTTTAATGCTAAGTGTGCAAGAGGAGTGATTGGGACAGCTGGGGAGAGGCATGAAAATGAAACAAGAGCAGAGCATCCCTTCCTTGGGGTCGACAAAACCCCCATCCATATAATCCCCCCAAGTCCCAAGATCTTTGCTCTCCAGCCCATCACCAGTGAGGCATGGCCCCACTCATGGAAGCCTTTTGTGGTCCATCCTTTATTCGGGAAGGAATTCTCCCCAATCACTCATTTAGTTAGTACTTTTAACTTCAACTTCCTTTTTTGCTTTGACCTTGGAATGTTTGGTTTGCCTAGTTTAAATCTTACAGGGATATTTGCCAACTGAATCAACGACTATAATAACACAGCCTCTGAACTTGGCATAGGAGACACATCTGCAGAGGTTTTTTTTCTTGTTTGGGTAGATAATGACTTGCATTTCGTTCGGAAGGAACTGACTGTTTAACAAATGAGTTGCTAACGGCAGCTCAGCTAAACTCTCCTAACCACAAGTGCTTATCGGTGCACTGAGACAAACTTGAGCGTGTTATCCAAACTCTACCGTACAGAGCAAAGACAATCCCATAGTTTTTTTTTCTATTGTTCTCTCCTCGTCCTTTATCCGGTTTGTAAATTACAAAAATACACATGCTTGTTTTATTAAGAACAATGGTATGAAATATATAAAGAAACATGAGGTAAATTATCCTGCACTCCTACACCCTCAATTACCTTCCTCCATTGTAATCAAGATTAACAAATTCTGTGTTACACAGTCACATACAGACATACGTGAAAGTGTGGAATCTGCACTTCTATCAATGTTAACAGTAGGATCATACCCTATACATTATTCTGCAATTTTTCTTTTTTTCCCTTAACAGTATGTCAAGAAAAGATCTAATATGTCAAGTAAAGATCTATATCTAACTCAGTCTTTTTTTTTTCTTTAATCTTTATTTTTGAGAGAGAGCGAGAGCGCGAGAGAGCATGAGTGAGCATGAGTGAGCATGAGCGGGGGAGGGGCAGGCAGAGAGGGAGACACAGAATCGAAAGCAGGCTCCAGGCCCCCAGCTGCCACACAGAGCCTGATGCGGGGCTCGAACTCACGAACCATGAGATCATGACCTGAGCTGAAGTTGGACGCTTAACCGACTGAGCCACTGAGGCACCCCTTTAACTCAGTCTTTTAAAATCAAACGATATTCCTTCTGCTTGGATGAGGTATGACTGTCCTTTTATGGGGAGATATTGTCCCCACAGAGGGATAGTCAGACTATTTCTAACTTTTTGCCACTCTGAAATAATGCTGCGTTAACTATCCTTGTACATTATGTCTCATATGCCATATATATATGTAGTCTTCCTTTTATGTTGTAGAATAGTTTCTCAAACTACTGTTGACTCCTAAGCTACGTTTATTTTTAATGACTGTGTCAGATCATTTTCTGAAATTTTGTTGTAATCCACACTCTTACCAGCTTTATTTGAGAGAACTGTTTTCCTGTATGCTTAGCAGCCCTAGATTTTCTTTCCCTTTAAAATGTTAGACATCTGACAGTAAAACTGGTATCTCAGCTTTGTTTAATTTGATTTTTCTTTGATTACTTGTGAGACTGAACCTTCTTTCATATCTTTAGCCATTTACTTTTTTTCTTCTTTCCATTGCAAGTTTTTTTTTAATTTTTAAAATTCTTTTTATTTTTTGGGAGAGAATGGGAGCAAGTGAGCAAGGGGCAGGAAGAGAGAGAGGGAGAGAGAGAGAGAGAGGGAGAGAGAGAGAGTTGGGGCTCACCCAAAGCAGAGCTCGAGCTTACTGCATGCTGGGCTCAAGTTCACCTGATACAGGGCTCAAACTCACGAACCGTGAGATCATGACCTGAGCCAAGGTCAGATGCTTAACCAGCTGAGTCACCCGGCCCCCTGCAAATTGTTGTTGTTGTTGTTGTTGGGTATTTTTCGCTATTTTTCAATGGTGTTGTTTGCCTTTTTTTCTTAGTGATGTTTTGGAAAGTTTTGTATGATAGAGATTAAAATTTGCTTGTCATAAGTACTGCAGATAAATTTCCCAGTCCCGTTATCTGTCTTTTGACTTTGTTTGTTTTGACTTTGTTCACACACAGTTTTTAAACACTTAAATTTTATATAGTCAAATATGTCTCTTTTACTTCACGGTCTTGGAATATTTGGTATTTTAAATAAATCCAACCAAGTGCAGTAGTATAAAAATAGTCTCTTTGATTTTCTTCAAGTAGTTTTTTTATCCAATGTTTGTTTTTGCATTTCGATCTTTCATCCATCTGGAATTTAATTTTAGCATTCTTTCTTCAGAAGGGTACCAATTATGTTGACACCATTTATTAGTCAAAACACTCATTTCCCACTGAGTTTGAAACACCACCCTTGTCGCATCTTAAGTTCCTATACATGCTTTCTGGATTCTGGATTCTGGTTCGTGCATCTGCTAGCCAGTGCTGTTAGCTGGCGTCTATTCCAGGACACTGTTTTTGTGATTTTTCCAAACATATCTCAGCGACGTCAGGAGAGAGCACAACTGTAACATTGCGTGTTTAGAGAAGAATCACATAAGGAAAAACACAGCCTTGTGATATTTGAGAACTAATACCTTTCTTTTTTTTTTTTTTTTTTTTTAATTTTTTTTTTTTAACGTTTATTTTATTTTTGGGACAGAGAGAGACAGAGTATGAACGGGGGAGGGTCAGAGAGAGAGGGAGACACAGGATCTGAAGCAGGCTCCAGGCTCTGAGCCATCAGCCCAGAGCCCGACGCGGGGCTCGAACTCACGGACCGCGAGATCATGACCTGAGCTGAAGTCGGACGCTTAACCGACTGAGCCACCCAGGCGCCCCGAGAACTAATACCTTTCTTAATTCCATATTGGTTTGGCTTCATTTTTGCAAGATGATGAAATGGTACAACCAAGCTCATTTCGCTCAAGACCCACTTCGGAAAACGAGAGCAGGAAACAGATTAGATATCGCATACGATACGGCTTTTACTTCCTTATGTTTATAATAACAATCCGCCAGAATCATGGTAGATCAGCTTATGGTCTCCAGTTAATCTTATCTATGTCTAGCATGGTTCAAACATCTACTTTAGCTTACAGAATTACCACAAACACCTCTCTGTGCCATGCATGCCTTGGACGAATGAAAGAAAAATGTTGTCATGCCTTTCAAATATAAAAATAATCCACTGGAAATTATTTGCGTTTGTCTCATAATAGGCTAAGGGTCTCAACAGGGGTGGAAGAGGAGAGACAAAATTACAGGTGGAGGACAAAATGCAAGCAAAACTGCAATAGCAGAGATCTACAACACACCATGTTTTCGTTCATCTCTGGGGCTCTCCCTGGCCCATTCCCCACTGTTATTCCCTTCATCTGGCAAACTCTTGTTCATCCGCAGGACCTGAGAACTAATACTATTAGTATATTTGATCCCAAAACTCAACTGATGGAAAAGTGATTACTACCTGTCGCTACAGTGCATCCATAGGCCATACTTGTATGTGATCGGCGAATATATCGTACCGAATGGAATTTTCTGGGTCACGCACGTAGATAAGTTACTTCAAATTGTTTTATGAGTATAACCTGAACCATCAAGGCTTGACTAGAGATCCACAGCCCCAGCTCCAGGAAAAGAATTGATTTGGTATAAAGCTCCAGCCTCGCTCATTTAGATAAATGTAGGAAAAGTCAGTATGAATAAGTGAGATGTGAATTAGAGGTGATTTATTAAGTAAAAATAAGTTTTCTACCTTTTGGATAAATGGAAAGCTTGAATCAGCCAACAGATAACCTGATTAACGGGAGGGATTTGAGTATCTACCTTGGTCACTAGCTGAGAGAGTTTTCTAATTAAATGCAAACATGTTCATTTTAATTGCAAAAATGTTTAATTACATATAAAGGTTTTTAAAAAATGTTTTTAGGGGCGCCTGGGTGGCTCAATCCGTTAAGCATTCGACTTCAGCTCAGGGCATGACCTCGCGCTCCGTGAGTTCGAGCCCTGCCTAGGACTCTGAGCTGTCAGCACAGAGCCCAGAGCGTGCTCAGATTCGGTGTCCCCTCTCTCTCCGCCCCTCCCCCACTCGCACTCTGTCTCTCTCTCTCTCTCTCTCAAAAATAAATACACATTTTAAAAAAATTCTTTAAAAAATTGCCTTCAAATAAAACATTTTTTTCTTGCAGCATTTGGGAACCACTGAATGTTTTCACTGAGAAAGCAAATGTAAATTTCCAACAGTCCACCATCTGAATTCGTTTGTAGAGTTTATATTGAGGATATTTTACATTAATGCCTTTTGGCGCTCTCCTTGGAATTGACTCGCGTTGGTGATCAATTTTTGCATTAGACTTTTATTTTTTTTTTTTTTCTTTCAACGTTTTTTTTTTTTTTTTTTTTTTTTTTATTTTTGGGACAGAGAGAGACAGAGCATGAACGGGGGAGGGGCAGAGAGAGAGGGAGACACAGAATCGGAAACAGGCTCCAGGCTCCGAGCCATCAGCCCAGAGCCTGACGCGGGGCTCGAACTCACGGACCGCGAGATCGTGACCTGGCTGAAGTCGGACGCTTAACCGACTGCGCCACCCAGGCGCCCCTGCATTAGACTTTTAATGCTTACGTCTAAAATTACCTCCGCGTGTTATTGGAAGTGCTCTTTTCACTGAGAAATGGATATTCAATAGTTAACATCTCACTGAGAACTAGCCCAGGTCTACAATCCCTCATCTGCAAGTCTGAAACCCAACAGGCTCTGAAAAACCCTGGGGTTTTTGAAAATCTTTGACAGCAGACTCTGACCCGGTATTTATGGCCTTTATCCCACTATATACATTTTGTTGCATAAATATTTGTGTTTTGGCGGGGTAGCCCTAGCACATTATTCATCCTATGCACCATATGACCTTTATCAAATAAAACAATGCGAATTATCAAATACATCACCGGGGACTTCTGATAAGAAATTACGGGCTTATGGGGCGCCTGGGTGGCTCGGTCGGTTGAGCGTCCGACGTCGGCTCAGGTCACGGTCTTGCAGTTCGTGAGTTCGAGCCCCGCGTCGGGCTCTGTGCTAACAAACGGCTCAGAGCCTGGAGCCTGCTTCAGATTCTGTCTCTCTGTCTCTCTCTCTCTCCCCCTCCGCTATTCATGCTCTGCCCCTCTGTGTCTCTCAAAAATCAATAAATGTTAAAAAAAAAAAAAAAGAAAGAGATTATACACTTAGATTTGGGAAAGACTCTGGAGTTTCTGCCGCCGTTATTAATGGTGGCATTAAAGAATATTAGTAGTATCACTTATTGAGTTCTTACTGAGTAGACACTGCTTTCAACAGAGAGCTGGAGGCTGTAACACTTCGCTCCGAAACACCAAAAGATAAGGACTGTGTTGCATACAGCTTAGTGTCCCAACCAGGAACTCCGGCATTGATTCTACTGTCTTCTGTGTATTTGCCCGTGAGACTTTGCTCTTAACCTGCGGGCCCCTGTATCATTTCTGCAAGTCGGTATTCTGGGCGGAAAATGAGATTATATATATACAAAGTCACGCCTTAGCTGTGTACCCGTAAGTATCTTCTTAAAGTGGATGACTTTGCTCTTGGTTTCTTGAGGCACGTTGGAGCACTCGTCTCTCCTGAGGAGGAGAATCATGGCATATCTTAAGGAGTCCGTGCGTCATGTAGTTTGGTCAAGGTCCTTAAACGCTCGGCTGCTTCCTGTCTCAGTTTCTCACATATATAATGGGTTCCGCAGCCAGCTTTGCGCGTTTCACAGGGTGATCGTATGGCTCTGACGGGATGATACGTGAATCGCTGTGAAAGGTAAAACGTGGTCCGTGACCCACGACGACTCTGACTTCATCCTCCTAAAACTACCTTCCCCAAGCAAAGTATCTTGAATTCTAACATGTGACAGTCTACAGTGCTTCGTGTTCAGAGTTCTAAACGTGAGGGGCCAGAGCTGGACCCTCAAAGGAAGAAGGAGAACGATGAAAGCCAGGATGACTCTGAGCGGGCCCCAAGATGCATCGCTCACCTCCCAGGAATGTTTAGGCCAAGGTGGTCGCTTGGGAACCTGCCATCTTCAGAGAATGTCACGGAGCTTACAGACCCGCAGTGGTTAAATCAATAGTTAATGAGGTTCGTCATGTAATTTGAGCCTCTAGTTTGTTTATGCTAGACCAACTTTATCCGTACTCCAAACAAATTATCTCTTATAATTACCAGCCCGAAGATAAATCTCTAAATGTTTTTCTGATGATAGTGCTGTGGTTGGCAGGTGTTAAAAGTGCCTCCCAGGGACAAAGATTGAAGATGAGCTCGCTCCCACAAATCCTTCAGGCGAGGGTGTTGAGTTTTCTATCCTGCCATGTGCAAAGGCGCCTTGCATGGTGCCCCGCTAATGAAATCTAATAGGCAAAGGTCATATATCTTTACAAAGAAAAATGCAAAGCTGGTATGTGATAAATGGGCTCCGTGGGGCTCAGTGGACGAGGTTTGGTGAGAAAACCCATGTTGAGATGTCGGTTGGGTTTCTCTCTCGTGTTTATGCCTCACATATCTCCTTGTGGTGATTCTCCTCACCTGGTAGAATGATTAAAATAAATACAAAAATAAGAAATGTATGTGTCTTTAGTGCTCTGAGCCAAAGTGACTGGTCATCAGTGTTAGCTTTACACATTAACCACCAGAACCAATAGTTTTGCGTGAGAGAAAAGCCGTAAGTCTTTAAAAAGTCCCTTTTAAAAAAAGAAAAACTGCCTAATATCGATGTGCTTTGAAAGTCCCTCAAACGAAGAGGTCTTAGAATCTATATGCTTTGATTACTGCCACCAGAACACTAAACGATGTGCGCGAGCGCGCAAGGTTTTATCCCAAATTTGTCCTGTTTGGAAATACACTGAAAGTCAGCGTGCCTGGAGCTAAACTGCAAGAATAAGTTAAATCTGGAATTGCAAAGAGTTAAAGAAATCAGATATTGTTGAGTCGAATCGCTGCTGGTTTTAGGAGAAGTTACCAGTTCATTTGCTGTAGTCGTACCGCTGAGCTCCGAGACAGTTCAATAAATCAACTCAAGCTTGATGGATTCTTCAATTCATTGAAATGAGTGCATGGAAGAGAAAAGAAATCTCTTAGTATTCCCTCTTTGACAAAAGGGTATGCAAAGAGCCTGAATGGATGAATGGTTGATTAATTTTGCCAGAAATTTTCTTGACAGCAGGAAATGTGTTTTTGCATTACTCTGTTTGCCTGGGATTTATTTGGTAGAATATGAATTATTGCATGTAAATTTGTACCTGAGGCTATGTTGCTAAAGTAGATAGCTCCTGGTGAGGTTTCTGACTATGGGACCTATAATCTTTTTGTAGGGTCCTGTGCTCTACACCCTTACGGGGTGCCCTAGAGTAGTTGATAGAGATGTCTGCTCTCACTGATGTTAGTAGTGAAGTCAAGCACCACCAGTGATTCAATATTGAGCTTGGTTTGAGGGATCATCTGTACCCCTCTCAAGAACGGATGGGGCTGGAGGCAACCAACTGCCAAAGCTTGATAATTCCTAGACTCATCAACCTGCCGGTTTACTTATAGACTCTTACCTTTAAATAAAGAAGAGAAGGCATAAGGTGTCCCCTTGTGCTTCTATTTATAGAAAGCCTACAAATAAGCATGTTTCTTGTTTTATCTCATCAAGAAAGGTTATAGCTACACAGGAAAAGACCGTGGCTGCCCTTGCTGGTAGCTGAACTTGGTGAGAATAGAAACAAGGATAGACTCTCTACCTTCCTGTATCTTCCTGTACCTTCCTGTATCTTCCTGAACCTCTCTACCTTCCTGTACCTCTACCTTCCACTTCATACCTGTCCCATAAAATACAAGGCTCTGCCACACATGTGACTTTTTCTGGGTCATTGTGGAGGGTAGGGATGGCTTATGGTTCTCCGGGCAGTTGGTGATGCTAAAAATGCTTCCATTGAGACCTCCCCCGATGCCATATTCAGACACTGGAATCCTGGAAAGCTCAAGGCTGAAGCCAGCCACGAATTACGTAGCAACCTCCTGTTCATGTTGTCCTTCTAGGAGTTAGCAACATGACTTCCTCTTTCTTTTAGATACCAGATGAGAGATTATCTATGACATAGGGCACATCATATGACATTTTACCTAACTTTGTGGTATGTTTAATTCACACACCCACACCAAGTCTCTGGAGTGCTTACCACCACAGTGCTTATACTATTTCTGAAAATAAATGTATATAGAAACTGTCTTAAAAGTTTTCAAGTGTGCATGTTCATGTGTGCGTGTGTGTGTGTGTGCGCACGCGCACACACACACACACACACACACCCTACTAAACTGTGAGGCTGCAAAGTAATTTTGTCAACTGTCACAATTTGGCTCCTGCTATTTTCTCCTTAAATTACAATAAGAGAATGAGAAGTGATTAAAAGAAAGATAATCTTGGGGTGCCTGGGTGGCTCAGTCAGTGAAGCATCCTACTTTAGCTCAAGTCACGATCTCGCAGTTCATGGGTTTGAGCCCCGTATCAGGCTCTGTGCTGACAGCTTGGAACCTAGAGCCTGCTTTGAATTATGTGTCTCCCTCTCTCTCTCTCTGCTCCAACCCCTGCTCATGCTCTGTCTATGTCTCTCTCTCTCTCAAAAATAAATAACCATTAAAAAAATTTTTTTTAAAGAAAGACAATCTAAATTCATTTCCTTTTGTGTTCATATCAGACATGGCATTCAACCTCAAACGAGGACAAATAATACATTCAAATGTACTAGAACAAAGCTCAGAAAATCTGGGTTCCAGTTCCTCCTCTACCATCAGATAACTATGTGTGACATTGGGAATATTCCTGAAGTTTCTTGAGCCTCAACTTTCTCACCTATTAAATGGATATCACTAATTTGTATCTTATGACCAGCTAGAGAGTTGGTAAACGTCAATTAAGACTACTGATCATGGTTAGAAAAGCCAATGTCTCTTTCTAGACATAAAATCAGACTCTGCCCTTGAATGTCGTAGCACTTTTAGGTTTTGATTCTTTGCATGTTAACCTTTGTTCAGTGATAGCTTTCTAGGCTGGTGTAGCTGAACAGGTGATCCTAAATCCTTCCATTTTCAGTCTTCTAGTTATTTCTGCGATTTCCCTGTCCTTGGTTTCTAGGAGTCCATCTGGTAGGTGGTGTCTCAGTGACTTAATTTTCAGCCAACATGAAGCAACCCACCAGTTATGACGAATGAGGAAAAAAAATGTAACATGCACAAAAAGAGGGGCTGTGTTTCTAAAATGTAATAGGTAATGATTTAGGGGTAAAAAATGAAAAAGCTTCTCTTAAAGCAGCCTCTGCCCCTGAAATTGTCCAGTTCTGTTATTATAATCACTGCATAGGTTCTCATAAATTATGGATTTGTCCCTCTAGTCATAGTTCTTCAAAGGAAGGAATAATAGACAAAATTGCTTCTGTTTATGACAAACTCAACCCCTCTTTTTATTTTAAACTATTTATTATTAACAATATCCCAAGGCTTAGAAGCTAAGTGACTTACCCAAAGTTGTGTAACGAAAAGTGACAGAGCTGAGAATCGGATCAGAGTTTGGCGCATTTCAAAGCCAGGGTTCCTCATTTCTTCCCTGTGTTACCATCTTTTCTCTTGTCCGTCCTATAAATTTAGAATCTAAACATTTTTTGTGCCTTTATCACCTTCTCTTCTGTCCCCGATAGACCCTAGCTTCTGAGCTTCCTTTCTCCTTTTTTTTTAATTTTTGTGTATTATTTATTTATTTATTTTGAGAGAGAGAGAAAGAGAGAGAGCAGGTGCACAAGCAGGAGAGGATCAGAGAGGAGAGACAGAATCCCGAGCAGTCTCTGCACCATCGGCGCAGAGCCCGATGCAGGGCTTGAACTCACAAACCGTGAGATCATGACCTGAGCCAAGATCACGAGTTGGATGCTGAACCGACTGCACCACCCAGGAGCCCCTGAACAACCTTTTGTATTAGAATTATTATAACATTGATTATTGCATCAGATAACGATGTATTAATATTATTAGTAATTATATAAATATATAATTATATATAAACAGTATTAACATTAATATTGTTAATAATAGTAATTAATAGTCTATAATATATTGTTATAATTATTATAACATTGATATATTGATTATCACAACTTTATGGGACTTTAAAAATACCTCTCTCATTTTGACGGAAGGAAGGGAGATCATCGTCTGGACACAGAGAAAAACCAACTCCTTTGCCTCATGCCCGGATTTGATTTACCATTCTACTCAATTGTACTTAACCTGAACCCCCTACATAGAAGGTCTTCAAAAAAAGACCTCTTCTCTAATCAAACTAACTCTGAGCTCCTGGGTTATTTAAATTGTTAGTGCTCCCTGTGATTCAGAAAGAGAAAACCTAAAGCCTTTCAGAAAGAGATTGCTTTAAGAAAAAAATGACCTTATGCACCACAAAATTAATAACAACAAAAGCCCTACAAGAATAAAATGAAACTCACTGTATCTTATAGTGCTGGGGAGGAAATTATGGAAAGATAAAGACAAACCAACCAATTATCTGACCCCCGATATTATAAAGAATTCGTAGGATTGTCCCGAAACATAGTGAGGATTTTAATTGTCTTAGATGTCACATCCATTTAGGCTCTTAAGAATCTAAAGAAAGATCTGTGTGGTCTTTTGATGATTCCAGAGAAACTGTATAAAGAAATAACAAAGTCAGAGGTTTCTAGTTCGGGAAAAGCTCTGCTCGTCAATAGCTCGTCAATACATTTTAGTCCTTAAAGCTGTTTGCTGTCTGTTCTTCAGAGGTTGGAGCAGTGCCATTGTCTGTATGTGTTCGGATGGTACTGGGGAGGTTGAGCCCAGCCCACAGGAGGCAAAAAGCTTGCTTCTTGTCGCCTCCCAAGGATCCATACCTGTTGGCATACTCAGGTAGAAGAGTGGTCTCTGTCAGCAGGTAAAGAAATGACCCTACTGTTATTTTCTAGGCTACATTCAGAAAATTTTTAAAGTCAGTATAAATGATATACCATCAGTGGAACATCTTTTCATGTGTCTGTTGGCCATCCGTAGGCCTTCTTTGGAAAAATGTCCATGCACATCTGTCCATTTTTTAATTGGATTATTTGGGTTTTGAGTGTTGAGTTTTATAAGTTCTTTATAGATTTTTGGATGCTAACCCTTTATCAGGTATGTCACTTGCAAATATCTCCTCTATTCTGTAGGTTGCCTTTTATTTTTTTAAATATTTTATTTTATTTTATTTTATTTTTTATTATTCTTTTAAAAGTTTATTTATTTTTGAGAGAGAGACAGAGTGTGAACAGGGGAGGGGCAGAGAGAGAGAAGGAGACACAAAATTCGAAGCCGGTTTCAGGCTCTGAGCTGTCATCCCAGAGCCCGACGCGGGGCTCGAACCCACAACCCGAGCCGAAGTGGAATGCTTGACCGACAGAACCACCCAGGCGGCCCTATAGGTTGCCTTTTAGTTTTGGTGATTGTTTCCTTGAATTTAAGAAACAAAACAAATGGGCAAAGGGAACAAAAAGAGAGAGGGAGAGAGAGACAAGCCAAGAAGCCAACCCTTAGCCATAGAGAACAAACTGATGGTCACCAGAGGGGGAGATGGGCGAAGGAGGTGATGAGGATTAAGGAGTGCACTTGTGATGGGCAACGGGTGTTTGTACCGGAAGTGTTGAATCACTAAGTTGTACACCTGAGACTAACATTGTACTGTATGTTAACTAACTGGAATGTAAATAAAAACTAAAAAGATCGATATAAATGACACAGATAGAGAAGAGAAGCAGAAGCCTCAATCTGTGTTGAGAAGTACTTGTGTGGATCTCCCCTTTCCCCCTCCCTGGGTGGAGGGGTGAGGCTCAGTGCAGAAAGCTGCCGGGAAGCCTTCCCTCGATTCTTAAATCGGGAGGGTCAGTATTCTAATGTTAAGTACCCATGGCCAGTACTTTAGATGCGGTGTCAAACATCTGCCTTGAACTTTTAAGCTGTTTTATCCAGATTTTAAGAGATGCTATTAATTTTCATTTGTTTACGTTGGGTAATATGTTCATTCCGATACTGTTAGCACTATGAAAAGAAGATACTTCCGAGGGCACAGAAGCCACCCTAGCTATGGTCCCTGCTCACCAAGTAGTTTGAGACACCATTGTCAGTGGTCACTGGAGGTCTGTTTCTCCCTCCCTCAGTCCACCTCAGCAGGTGCTGTCTTCTGGAGACGTGCCGGAAGCCGGCAGTAGGGAAGATGGATGCTCTGTGAGCCTCACTAATGGACATCCCAGGCCCTAGGAAAAACATAAAAATATAAACATAAAAAAAAAAGTCAAAGTGTGTGTGTGTGTGTGTGTGTGTGTGTGTGTGTGTGTGTGTGTGTGTGTGTTATTGAGGCAGGGGGTGTGGGGGGGGGGGGTGGATTCTTAGAGATTCCAGACCAGAATAGAAAAAGAGAAACTTTGCAGCCTCAGGTCACCCCCTTTCCTGGAGAATGTGTCTAAGTGCAATTTTCAATGACAGATATGCATGGGCATTTGCTGGTGCCGGGAGCGGTGGAGGTGTCCTGGTATGCACGTTGGACTCCTTTCCTATAAGCCAAGGAGGTTTGCTTCGGTGCCTAACCACAAGTAATCGCAAACCCTTGCCCCCTTGCCGTATTCTCAGTTTGAAATCGTGTCCTCGCTCACATTTAGGCTCCTGCACTGGGCTTAAATAAATCCTCCAATCTCTGGACGTCTCATTTTTCACAAGAGAGAAAGATGTGAGGAGTCGTCAACATTTCCTTCCAGATTCACTGTGAGCATCCATCCTTCTTGCTTTTCCTTTCAGGAAGGGCCCCTCCTTTTTTATAGCTTCCCTTTCTGATAGCTTCTTACAGCAGCGCTTAATATCCTGCTTTTCACAATGTGGTCCACAGACCAGCATCACAGACTTCACCCGGCATCTTGTAGAAATACAGAATCTCAGTCCCCGTCCCTGGCTTGCTAATGAAGAATCTGCATTTTCACAGGATTCCCCGGTGATATGCATTAAAGTTTGAGAGCTCTGGATTAATGTGTCCTGTGACTCGAAATCCTTATTTTTGAGCGATGAGGATGTATACCTTGTCAATGGTAGCAGAAGCTGTCTTGAACTTCCCTTAACTAATGTGCTGAACTGAATGCATTCTCCATCATGCTCTGTGATACGTACTGACTGATGACCCCAGTTGAATGCTTCCGGCACACTGAAAACTCTCTAGAATGCACAGGGGCGGGTGGACCCTTTAACTGAATTCAGTGTTTACCAAGAATCAGCTGTGTTTGGTCCCAAACCTGTTTATACCAGTTGTACTGGGTGATATAATCACACACTTTAAAGAAACTGGAATAGGAGTAGGAAAGATAGTTATTTCTAAGATAAATGCTTTGGAAAGACTCAGTGAAATGAAACATACTCTTTCAAATCAGGGCAATGCAGCTATAAGAAATTGGGAAGGGATTGTAACAAGGCAGAAGGAGTCTACATTTAAATTGTCTCACATATGTCTAAGTTTTTAATCTATATTAATGAAACTAAAATTAGACACTAAAAAGTATACTTTATATGTATGATTTATGCAACAAAGAAGATGACAGCTCCAACAGACCCATGCCCAAAAAATATTTTAGGTCTATCGAAATATTTTAGCTCTACTCGAAAAAATTAAAAATGAATACCCAATCTTACATTTGAAATCACATGAAATTGACCTTATTTCATAATAAAACATTTATTTTTCAAATGTCCCCCTTTAAAGCTGGACAGCAACATGCAAAAAAAGGAAATTAAACCGCTTAGTAGAGTTTGTGTATACTATTTTTTACACAAAACTACACACAAAACTAAAATCAAAATAGGGTGCCTGGGCAGCTCAGTCGGTTAACCCTAAGACTCTTGGTTTCAGTTCAGGTCATGATTTCATGCTCCACGAGTTCGAACCCAATGTCAGACTGCATGCTGACAGCACAGGGCCTGCTTGGGATTCTCTATATATCTCAAAATAAATAAATAAACTTAAAAAAATAAATTCAAAATGGATTCAAGATGTAAATATGAGACTTGAAACTATAAAAATGATCCTAGAAGAGAACACAGGCAGTAACCTCTTTAGCATCATCCTTAGCAACTTTTTTCCAGGTACGTCTCCCGAGGCAAGGGAAACAAAAGCAAAAATAAACTATGGGGATTACATCAGAATCAAAAGCTTCTGTACAGCAAAGGAAACAATCAACAAAACTACAAGGCAACCGATGGAATGGGAGAAGATGTTTGCAAATGGCACACTGGATAAAGGGTTAGTATCCAAAATATTTAAAGAACTTCTAAAACTCAACGTCCAAAAAAATAAATCCAATTAAAAAATGGGCGGAAAACATGAACAGACATTTCTGCAAAGAAGACAGACAGATGGCCAACAGACCTGAAAAGATGTTCATCATCACTGACCATCAGGGAAATGCAAATCAAAACTACAATGAGATATCCCCCACCTGTCAAAATGACCGAACGCAACAACACAAGAAACAACAGCTCTTGGCAAGGATGTAGAGAAAAAGGAACCCTCACGCACTGTTGGTGAGAACGCAAACTGGTGCAACCATTGTGGAAAACAGTATGGAGGTTCCTCCAAAAATTAAAAATTGAACTATCCCTCGATCCAGCAATTGCACTACTGGGTATTTGCACCCCCCTCCCCCCGAAAAAAACACTAATTCACAGGAATACATGTATCCCCATGTATTATTTAGATTATGTATATTTAGATTAGGTATGACTATTTATCATAGAGCATTATTTACAATAGCCAAGACACAAAGGCAGCCCAGGTGTTCAGCAGTTGATGAATAAAGATGTGGTTTATATATACAATGGAATATTACTCAGCCATTAAAAAGGAATGAAATCTTGCCATTTGCAATGACATGGATGGAGCTAGAGAATATAATGCTAAGTGAAATAAGGCAATCATAGAAACACATATAATACCATAGGATTTCACTCAAATGTGGAATTTAAGAACTAAAACAAATGAGCAAAGGGGGAAAAAGACAAATCAAGAAACGGACTTTTCTTTAATTTTTTTAGAGGGTTTAAGTTTATTTATTTATTTTGAGGAGGGGGGAGAGCAGGGCAGGGGCAGAGAGAGAGAGAGAGAGGGAGAGAGAGAGAGAGAGAGAGAGAGAGAGAGAGAGAGAATCCCAAGCAGGCTCTGCACTGTCAGCACAGAGCCCCACCTGGGGCTTGAACCCAGAAATCATGAGATCATGACCTGAGCAGAAATCAAGAGTCAGACGCTTAACCGCCTGGGACACCCAGGTGCCTGAAGACGGATAACTTTTAATGACCTAATTGACAGAATTACCATTAAAATAGTTGTAGCTGTTGGTCCTGCTGCGGCTGTACCACCCTGTAGTTGACGGTTGACTCTCAGAGATCCCAGACTAAGCATTGTACAGATGATCTCATTTTGTAAAGTAGGTTTTACCTTTATTTTCCAGATGAAGGAACTGAAGCCTGGCACGATCAAGAAACTCGCCCGAGGGCGCAGAGATAACAGGGTGTCGAGCGAGGATTTGAACGCTGGGCTGTCAGATTTCAAAACCCTTGCTTTTATGCACTACATTTCAAAATCTGCTCCCTTGGGAGCATTAGAGCTACTTACTTTAAAAATGAGATGTGAACATTTATTTTTGGAATTTGGGTTTTCCCGGTGACTATGAAATTTCACTCAGTGGCTAGAGAATAGAAAGGAACCACTGAGGGGCGCCGGGGTGGCTCAGTCGGTTGAGCGGCCGACTTCAGCTCAGGTCATGATCTCGCGGTCCGTGAGTTCGAGCCCCGCGTCAGGCTCTGTGCTGACAGCTCAGAGCCTGGAGCCTGTTTCGGATTCTGTGTCTCCCTCTCTCTGACCCTCCCCTGTTCATGCTCAGTCTCTCTCTGTCTCAAAAATAAATAAACGTTAAAAAAAAGTAAAAAAAAAAAAAAAAAGAAAGAAAGGAACCACTGATATAGAAACTACGTCTACACAGCATGAACCGAAAATTGTTGGTATCAGTATGCACCACTGTTTTCCACCCTACTCGCACTTTAGAATGATAGCTGGAACTGTCTGGAAAATATACAGATGCCCAGCATCCCCTCCCTTAAGCCAATTAAATTTAAATTTCACAAGGTGGGTGTCTGAGATTGATTGATTGATTGATTGATTTTTTATTTTTTATTTTATTTTATTTTTTTTTGCAGCTCTCTGGGTAGTCTAAGGTACAGCCAAGGTTAAGAACCGGTGATGTAGACACACAGGTTCAGACAACTCAGGCTTCAAAATGAATTTTGAGGAGCACCTGGGTGGCTCAGTCGGTTAAGCATCCGACTCTTGATTTTGTCTCAGGTTATGATCTCGTGGTCAGTGAGTTCGAGCCCCGAGTCGGGCTCTATGTTGACAGAGGTTCTGAGAGCCTGTTTGGGATCTTCTGTCTCTCCCTCTCTCTGTCCCTCCCTTCCCTCCTTGCTCTCTCTCTCTCTCTCAAAATAAATAAATCAATTTTTAAAAATATTTTTTAAAAAGGAAATGGATTTTGATGACTTTTTCCATGTAGCCTGTTATCAGACAAAGATATTAGCCATTCTTTGAATACTCACAGTGTCCCAGACATGTTGCACTGCCCTCAATACCCACCATGTTTGGGGGTTCCCACGAAAGAGTTACAAGATGAGTATATCATTTTCAGGAATCCCAAATATCAAGCTTCGTGTTTAAAAAGGCCTTATTTACCCATAACTTGACCTGGACTGATACAATTTTTTTTTAGACTAAAAAAACCTCTGGAAAACACCCTGAGAAAAACCTTATTTTCCTGGCACAGGAAGAAGATGTTTTAGTCAAATCCTGGCTCTTTTTTTTTTTTTTTTTTTAATCATCCTGCTTTTTCTTTGTTTGAGAGAATCAAAATGCTGTTTATCTTATAAGCATACTAATATAAACTAAAAGACAATTGATGGAAATTTTTTATTTTTACCAGCTTAGAAAAAGGAAATATTTGGCTGATGCGTGCAATGTAGTCATGTAGATGTCCCCACCCCTCATTTTGTTCACCTGCCTCTTAAGCCAGCTGGAATGAATGATATGTCTTGCTTAATGCAGTAATGTTTCTGAAAAAGTTGGATGAGATTTGAGTTATTAAGTTTGCAAGACTCTCCCACTATTATTCTCCGAAGTTGTACTTAATTAGGGCATTTTTTTTGCCCCTTAGGGGCATTTGACAATGTCTGGAGACATATTTGTCACACCCCGGGGAGGGAGTTTGCCACTGGCATCTAGTGGGTAGAACCCAGGGAGGCTGCTAAATGCCCTGCGATGCACAGAACAGCCCCCACAACAAAAAATCATCCAGCCACAATGTCCATAATGCCACTCTAAAGTTATTACTTTTTATCTGTTATGAATTCAGATTTTCCCCCCAGCATTTGGCCCGCTTAAAGCCCTTCTATAAATAACTCTTGTATAAAATGATAGCACATAAATACAACTCCTGTCTCAAATATTCTTGGCTTTTTAAGTAGGGGTTGTGGATCATTTTTCCTCTGTATTTAAAGCATTTCAGTGCCACATATGTATGGTGCAAATAGCAATACAACTTTGACAGTTATAAGGGAGATCAGAGCATCCGAAGTCTTCAGGGGCTAATAAAGGGATACCTCGCATTGACCTGAAAGAAGGAAGGTGAAGCAGGCTTGGCCTCTTCTTCCTGGGTTCACTAGATGGTCCTATGTATTTTTGATTGATGAAGCATAACTTCCATTTTATAAGCTTAACACTTTTACAGATTTGTTTTGTCATCCCTTGGGGATTTGGGAAATTATCTGGTGTGTGTGTGTGTGTGTGTGTGTGTGTGTGTGTGTGTGTGTGAGTCCTTTGTGCTTGATAGCTAGGGTGTCCACCTGTGGGTTGATCAGCTCAGCCTCCTCAGCTAGGAAATGACTCTTATCCATCCCCCTTGTCATGATGAGTGCCATATCTGTGTTTTGTGGTCTTCCCAATCTACCTCAATTGCTTGGTACAACAGTAAGGCACCCAACCCAAGTGGGAACAACCAGAATTCCTCCTCCAGCGTTTTCAAACTCAAAACCAGGAGGGAATGAACCTTGATTAAAACCGAAAGGTCTTGCACTGGAGCTCAGGTAGTCCCTGTTTCCTAGCACCTAGAGGAAACCAGTTGGTCACAGGGGAGGAGAGTGAAGCCAATGGAAGAGAAGGAAAAGCAAATCCCTGATAACCCCTACCCTCCTCCCAGCTTGTCCCCCAGTTCTTCCTTTGCTTTTTTGAGAATGCTCTCCAGATCCTTCTTACTTTCTCTTTACTGAAGTCGGTTTGAGTGAAGTTTCTGTGTCTTGGGACCAAGAGAGTCATGACAACACAGTGTCCTTCCTGAAAATGAATTCCTTGAGATCCCTACACACAGACGTCTCCAAGTGAAAATAAAACCACAAACCCCAGAGTGGATCTGTTTGCAGGAGGGGGGTTCTGGTAATTAGCTTAGATTGCAACAAATGGCACACACAGACTGCTGGCTCTGCGTGTGTGCTCTGAGATTGGTGTTTACCCTATTATATTCCAATTTAAGAATGTCATAAAGTTTATCAGGGAGCAAACGGAAACTAGCAAGAACACATACATGCGTGGTGAGAGGCGTGTGCCTTGACATACAGATTTTTTTAGACTTCTGGAGAATTGCTTCCATCGGGTTGATAGCACAGGGGACACAACCATATTCCTCCACTTAAACTTGGTGATGATGGTTGGGTATTTTTAGCAAATGACTTGTCAGCAGAAAGGCTTCATTAGACCCATCAGGATATCTGCCCATGAAGAACGAATCCCAAACTGTACTGACAGTTTCCTTGAGCCAAAATGATGAAGCACCTCTGACAAGAGCCATATTGTGCTCCCCATGTGAGGAGCGCGAGGAGCAAAAGAGACAGTTTGATCTTCATTTGGTCAGGTTAATATTGACACAGCTTAGAAAAATCACAAGTGTGTGTAATGCACACGTACAGCTAGTGCTCTAGAGACTTGACTGGTGGTTTCCATAAATCAGAAAAGGGTACCCAGAGAGGAAGGAAGGTTTCCTGCTTTCTGGAAATATTGTTCGAACTAGATGATTTATTTTTACCCAGAAAAATAAATAAAGCTGTGCGTTTTCAAGCTCATGGCTCAAAACAAGCCAATAGGGATTTTTTTTTAAATATCTATACACAATTATGGAAATAATTCGGTTATTATTATTATCTGGTAGCTGGAGTGTTGCCCAGGTTCCACCATTTCAAAAATAAAGCATGACTAATGAGGGGTTTTTTCCATTATGTGTGGGTCCTGAGTTATTCACTCCCATACAGAAATCTTTATAAAGACACATAAATTGTAACAAAGGGGCCCTTGGGAGGGGGGGGAACACCAGTGTAGCCCTTTTCCTGCCAAGTCCTTAAATCCATACCGTATCGAAAAGTCTTGATGATTATAGGTCTGTCCTTAAAGACAATGTAAATTAGGCTGAGCTAGTTAATGAGATCGTGACTTATTTGTCTTTAATTGGTTGGGAACCTCCCCACATGCAAGGATCAATTTACTCTTAACTAGTGGTGAGAATCTGCCTAGGACATCTCCTTTGTGAAGTATAGTATATAAACATCTCTCTCCAGGGCATCTCTCTGTTGTTGTAATGTTGGTTCTCTTTATGATGGAGACAGTGAGAATGGGGCAGGACTTCAGCTTGCTTAATTTCAGGTTGATCTGAAACCGGCCCACTTCTTTTTAAGAAGTTCTTGATTTTAAACCTGTGTTTCCAGATGAACTATTCCCGCCGCCCCCCCTCCCCTTCTCTCTCTCTTCATTGATGTGGGTATAGGAGATAATAACTATTTGTCCCATGACATGAAAACAGTAGTTTTCCATTTTCAGCAAACATGTGTCCTCCTTCTATTCTTGAGCTCATTGACCCGAATGATGATCTTACTAGGGTCATCGAAAGACTCTTGGTTTCTCCTCTAATACTTACGATGTGCTTACATTGAAGCGTCTACAGATTGTTAACATTATTGTGTCTTTGATGGCTATGCCTTTATAGGAGGACTTTGCTGGAAATGATGGGGATATTGTAGGTTCTTCTGTTAACCTTAAAAAATAAAAGTGCCGGTTATTTTACTAGCAAAAATGGGTTTATTCGGGAATAGCAGAGAATTGCAATCCAGGTCAGGCAAGCTATGGCAAACCGTACGTAAATCAGCGGAACAAAGGAGAGGAGCACTCTGTTAGAGAGGAAAGGGGGGAGTCAGGAAGGCTGTTTGCCATAAACAAAAAGTCCATTGGAGTAAACTGGGAGTAGTATTGTGGCTTTTCATTGGCTGAGTTGTGACAGGCTGTCACTGGCTGGGCTTTTGCGGGGTGAGGAATGGGAGGAAGGAAGGAAAGCTTTCTTCCTGCTGGAGGAGTAAAGTAGTGTTTATGTGCAAACTCCGTCTATTTCCGTTGGGTCTCCAGGTAATAATAAGTGATAGAGTGTGAGAGCTTCCCCCGCTGCCCCCCTGGCCTCATTCTCAATTGAGGCTTCCTTTGTTAACGTTCACATTTCCTATTAAGACACCCATTCCCTCTTGGTCAAAAATTACCTCTTGTGTCTCCCCATCCACCTCCTGCAACCCTAATTCCTGGTTTCTCTGGGTCTTTGAGCCGACGAAAAGTAATGTTGGGAGCATCCTTAGATAGTGAGTGTTTACATCCTGAATGTAAACTGAGATTCTTCCATTGTGTGTCAAAGCTCTAAAGGAAGAAAAACTACATGAGGGTGGTTCTGGGTTACCGGTGACCGTGCCAGTTCTGTTTTTTATGTTTTCTGTGTATGTATGCCTGCCCAGCTTCTTAAAAGTACACATTGCTGCAGGAATATCACAGCTTTCCTCTTCATAGCACTTTCTTTGGGCAAGTTTTCAATTTTAGGCTCATACATATAGTTAATGGTCAGCTACACTTATATTTTATAGAGTAGATGAAAACTGGATTGGTCATAAAGCATGATAATATTGAATTATCAAAAAATGTAAGCAGTTCATTATTAGCACCGGTTAAAACCAAGGATGTGGCTTGCTTGTATATAGGAACAAAGATGAATCAATACTAAATAGTCATGGCAAAAAACCATGTTTTTTATTAAATTAAAAGCAGAATTCATTAGTAGTATCTTTGGTGATGAAGCATTTTCTTTCAAGAATAATTTAGAGGTTAGAACATGGGTTCGAGCCCCATTTTTCACACAGATAAGCTGTATGACATTTCTTCACTTCTCGAAGCCTCTATTTTCTCAGTGCTAAACAAGATGATGTTACCCACCTCATCAGGCATCTTAAAGTTTAAATGAGATTTGGGGCGTCTGGGTGGCTCAGTCGGTAGAGCGACCGACTCTTGATTTCGGCTCATGTCATGATTCCAGGGTCCTGGGATCGAGCTCTGCATTGGGCTTCGTGCTGATCTTGGATCCTGCTTGAGATTCTTTTTCTCTCCCTCTGCCCCTTCCCCCCACCCCACTCACGTTTTCTCTCTCTCTCTCTCTCTCTCTCTCTCTCAATTAAATAATTTTAAAAAATAAATAAAGTTTAAATGAGATGATGCAAAGCCTGTGCTTAATGCAGACTCAGAGCTTGATTAAATTATGGAAGGCAATATACTACTGGTTTAAATGAAAATCATATTGATATATGTCTATTACATACTCATTTATATAATATAGTATTTTTAATTTTCATAAAATCTTTTCACAATAGAGTGCTCTCTCTAGCTACGAAGTATTATGTGCTGCCTGACTCTGTTTTCAAAACATGATGTAGATTTTAGTTTTAATAGACTCAGTGAAGTTTTTACTGCTAAAATGCCTTGGCTAGCTTATAAAAATAAGAACAATAGAGTTTTGGGTTTTTTTTTTTTAATGCCATCTGGCAAAAACATGGGAAATATCTTTGCTTACCAATTAAAGAGTGTATGAAAAACAGAATAAATAAAATCTCTTAATTTATGCATTTTGTGTTCTCATAAATCATTTTCCTGTCAAAATTATCAGACTTTATTATTGCTGAATATTTTAAACATCATAACGGAATTTTGGTAGCATAAATCATAAAGCTTTCAGTTAGAACATTTGTGTACACACCTCAGCATTTTTCTTATATCTTGATGAAAAAAAAAAAAAGTTTTCAGTCTAGAAATAAACCCGTGCAGAGTATAAATGTCAAACTATACTCTTAAATTTCAGTAACTCAGCAATCCATGCTGGTCACTACACTTTGCAAGGTAGTTATGCATTGTCAAACTATGTTTCTAAGACTCACTCTTGCCAAAAAAATGAAGCTGTACACGCTTGTGTTTTAATCTTGGTGATGATCTTTGTCCTACCCGCCAGTAAGACCTACTCACTTGTTTTTTCTATTTCCTACAAGAAGAAGAGAATCTCGAACGTAATGAATCCCGGAATAGCTGGTTCGTGACATTAGAAAAAATTTATTTCACTTAGTGAAAGCCTTCTCAATATATTTCATTTATAATTTGTAAGAAAGACAACCATTTTTGGATTATGTGTATGGTCCCGAATGTTGGAGCGAAATAGAAAGTATCAGCATAAGGAGTAAAATCTACTGAAGGGCACGTGGCACTTGGAGGTTAAACAGTGGCAACGAGGGAGCAGGCTGTACCCATGGTGACTTCGCAGGAGGAAAAAATCACCATGCAATTTTGTGATGCCTTAAAAGCTATTATTTGTGTATTGGCAAACAGAAGCTCCTTCACTGAGTGTAACTTACAATCAAAGATAAAGATTTCTGGGGCACCGGGGTGGCTCAGTCGGGTAAGTGTCAGACTCCTGATCCCAGTTCAGGTCATGGTCTAGTTCCTGGGATCGAGCCCCACGTGGGGCTCTGTGCTGACAGTGCAGATGGAACCTGCTTGGGATTTTGTCTCTCCCTCTCTCTCTGCCCCTACCCTGCTCGTGTGCTCTCTCTCTCTCAAAATAAATAAACATAAAAAAAAAAAAAAAGATAAAGATTTTGTTAATGAGATAATCACTGTTTACCCATTCGTTGATCTTACATTATTTTTTTAATTTTTATGTTTATTTATGTATTTATCTCTTTTTTGGTTTTGACACTATTTATTTTTTTATTATTTTTCAAAATTTATATCCAAGTTAGTTAACATACAGTGTAACAATGATTTCAGGAATAGAATTTAGTGATTCATCACTTACGTACGACACCCAGTGCTCGTCACAACAAGTGTCCTCCTTAATGCCCATCACGCATTTAGCGCATCCCCCTGCCCACCCAACAGCCCTCCAGCAACCCTCAGTTTCTTCTCTGTATTTAGGAGTCTCTTATGGTTTGTCTCCCTCCCTGTTTTTATATTATTTTTGCTTCCCTTCCTTTATGTTCATCTGTTTTGTATCTTAAATTCCTCAGATGAGTGAAGTTATATGATGTTTGTCTTTTTCTGACTTATTTCGCCTAGCATAATACCCTCTAGTTCCATTGACATTGTTGCAAATGGCAAGATGTCATTCTTTGTGATTGCTGAGTAGTAGTCCTTTGTATTTATACACCACATCTTCTTTATCCACTTATCAGTCAAGGACATTTGAGCTCTTTGCTTCACACTTAACTTTGTGTATCTTCCTCTATCCCCTCACCTTTTAAACTTTTTCACGTGAGTCACTTAAGTGACTTAAAAATGTGTGTGATTATCATTCGAAAGTTCACACGTATTATAAAGGATACAAGGCAAGAATTTTTTTTTTTTAATTTTTTAATGTTTATTTATTTTGGAGAGAGAGAGGGAGACACAGAATCCAAAGCAAGTTCCAGGCTCTGAGCTGTCAGCACAGAGCCCAACGCAGGGCGCGAAATTCCGACCATGAGATCATGACCTGGACTGAAGTCAGACACTTAACTGACTGAGCCACCCACGTGCCCCAAGGCAAGAAATTTTAATAGGGATAGTCAGTTCTCATACCAAAATGTATAAAATACTTTCTGTGAGTCAGATCAATTTTGTGAATTCTCCAAATGACCTTTTGATAGTTTAAAAACCAGGAACGGAAAGAGACCTAACTTCTCTGCTACATGCTAGGCACTGGGCCAGCTCTTTGATTCTTATTCTTAATTCTTTTTTTTTTTTTTTTTTTGAGTTTATTTCTTTGAGAGAGAGAGAGAGAACGTGCACATGTGAACAGGGGAGGGGCAGAGAGAGAGAGAGAGAGAGAGAGAGAGAGAGAGAATCCCATGCAGGCTCCACTCTGTAAGAGCAGAGCCTAATTCAGGGCTCGATTTCATGACCATGAGACCATGACCCGAGCCAAAACCGAAAGTGGCTCTTAAATACAGAGAACAAACTGAGGGTGGATGGAAGGGTGGGGGAGAGGGGAAAGCGGGTGATGGGCATTGAGGAGGGCACTTGTTGGGATGAGCACTGGGTGCTGTATGTAAGCCAATTTGACAGTAAATTATATTAAAAAAATAAAGTTCATTAGGGCATGTATAAAAAAAAACAAAAACGGAAGTAGGATGCTTAACCGACTGAGCCATGCAGATGCCCTAGGTTCATGTTCTTAATTCTCACACCAGCTCAATGAAATGGGGGTTTACAAATGAAGAAACTAAAGCTTGGAGAAGTGAATAAAGTAAACGCGCTCACTCACTGCTGATGAATAGTGGAGAGAGGGTCAGCTCATGTCTGGTGAGTCCGGAGCCTTTACTGGTATCTTTGGAGGGAACACTAAAATAACAGAGACACAGTCAGATTTTAATTGGGCAATTGGCTAAATTATGACAGCTTTCACATCAGGGTGTCTTAATATCCATCATATATTAGATTTCAATATGCATGATTTGAATGCATACAGAAATGATAGTCTATTTTGATATGTTACAGAAATTATTTTCTGCTTTTACACTCTTGAGTGTTTTCTTGTGTCATTAAGTATTCTTTGATAGCATGATTTTGAATAGCAGCATACTATTCTTTTGTGCGACTCTTTCGTAATTAATTTAACCATTTCTCTATTGTTGAACATTTAGGTCATTTCAAAGTTTTAGTTAGCAAGGTAATGATCCAGTGAATAGCGTTGTCCACAAACCTTTTGTGTGTATATCTGATTATTTCTTTAGAATATATTTCTGGGGCGCCTGGGTGGTTCAGTCGGTTGAGCGTCCGACTTCAGCTCAGGTCACGATCTTGTGGTTTGTGAGTTCTAGCCCGCGTCAGGCTCTTTGCTGACAGCTCGGAGCCTGGAGCCTGCTTTGGATTCTGTGTCTCCCTCTCTCTCTGCCCCTCCCCCATTTGTGCTCTGTCGCCCTCTGTCTCCCAAAAATAAATAAATGTAAAAAAATAAAAAAGAATATATTTCCAACAGTATATGAGAATGCCCCTTTGGAACTATTTACCACATTTCCATAAGAAAAGAGAAGATGAAATATTTTATTATCAAAAGATTTCTTTGATTCTCAATGAGTTCAGATATTTATTGGCATTTGTATTTCAGTTGTGAATGTCTTATGTCCAATTGTTTTTCTATGGCCATGTTTACTTTTTCTCACTGATTTATAATAACTCGATTTTGAGGACATTAAAACTATCTCCTCCCCGTTTAAAAAACGACAGTAAATAATAATAATTGCATTGAGAAACTTTTGAGTGATGTTTAAGCAGAGAAGTGTCGTTTACATTTTTTTAAATTTTTTAATGTTTATTTATTTTTGAGAGAGACAGAGCATGAGCAGGGGAGGGCAGAGAGAGAGAGAGAGACAGACAGACAGACAGAATATGAAGCAGGCTCCAGGTTCTGAGCTGCCAACACAGAGACTGATGCGGGGTTTGAACTCACGGACCACAAGATCATGACCGGAGCCAAAATTGGTCGCTTAACTGACTGAGCCACCCACGCACCCCTCTGTTTACATTTTTAAAAGCTCCCTTTTGATGCTGCAGGAAGGACTGATTATAAGTAATTGGGTGCATGGTGGGGCCATTTAATGATATGGAGGAAACTGGGATGGAGGTAGGTTTCATTTTATTTGAGATGCTTATTAGACATTTACCTGGAAATACCATGTGGATCGACAAGGGTGGAGTTCAGGTGGATGAAGCTTGTCGTCACTGGCAGACAGGTGATTTGAAAACCATGCAGGTGGATGAGGTCCCCAAAGAGAACGTAGAGATAAAGAAGAGAAAGAGGTGTGGAAACACAATCTGAGGCATGAACATTTAGAGGTTGAAAAAGACGAGGAGCCAGCAAAGGTGACAGAGGAGTAGCGAGGCGCTGGGAGAAGACCGAGGAGAACGTGAGGGCGGGAGAGTAAAGGAAGGAAGTGTTTCAAGAAGGAGGGAGGATCACCCTCGTGGAATTCCTCAGAGAAGTCATATAGAGTCGGAACAGGAAGCCGACTTTCGGATTTTGCACCTTGGAAGCGATTGGTACTTTTGGGAAGAGCGGTTTCAAGGGAACGATGGAGGCAGAAACCCGACAGCGGGATCCAGGGGACAACAGAAGGTAGGAATACAGGAGCAATGTAACAAGAGTGAGTTTTTCTCTCTCAAGGAATATCCACGTTTAAGGACTCAGGTGTTTCCTGAACATGACTTAGATCACCTTTATTTCACATCATGCACTCTAGCTATCAGCATGGAGCATGAACACTGAATTTTTCAGAGCGATGGAAAAAGCTAAATCAGGGTTTTGGGAGGGAATGGAATCTTCCACTGAGTTTGTCTGCGAACTTTCAACCACAAATGTAGTCAATCTCTTGGACACTT
The DNA here is from genome assembly GCF_024362965.1 of Panthera pardus. NCBI lineage: Eukaryota > Metazoa > Chordata > Mammalia > Carnivora > Felidae > Panthera > Panthera pardus. The sequence goes on along the minus strand of NW_026526766.1, from coordinate 18,289,601 downwards.
TCACCGTCACTCTCTCGGTTGTCATGTTACAGGAGAGCCGTGGCATTTCTGTCTCCCTGTGCTTGGTCATCGGGAACAACAACCTCACCCTAGCTTTTGGCTGGGAAATAATAAAACCTTTTTCTCCCCACATTTCCCGGTCTTCCTACTCATTCCCAAACTGGAAAACACTCGGGCAAAAGGACTCACGCCCTCTAAAAATGTTTAACGATCGAATCTTTGGACCCATGAGTGGCAAAGATGATGACCAGGAGGACTTCTCCTTGTCCCTAACTGATGTACTGGAATAGGCTGGGTTTTTGCCAGTCAGTTTCCAGCCTTAATGATTAGTAAAGTACCTTTGTAAATTCCATGTTGCAGTCTCAGGCTGGGGGTCATACTGCAAATGTGGGAGGTCGTGTGGTGGGGCGTGGGTGGTAAGTTAAGGTAGGAGCTCTTTATTTTCTAAACCTTTGGCAAACCGAGTGAGCTATACCTACGTACATGTATATAATTTTAACTTAAGGTGGAGGAGACATTTTGGAGACATTTGAGCCGATTAACAAATAGTATTTGTATACATGTAACTAAAACAGTAATTTATCAGGTAGAAGGCAGATGGTGGGGGGGGGGGAACAAAATGCCAACCTGTATCTACAGTTGGGTTGGGTTGATGATAAAGTGCTATTTATTCAGGGCCAGCCTAGCTTGTCAGCAACATAAGAGCCGTCACAGCACATGACTCCCTGCGTAGCTAGAAGACAATAATAAATTATCTCCTATGCAAACAGCACCGGCATAAAAGCAGAACAGATTCTGCCTCCCAGATTCCCGAGGATTCTCACTCATTCCCTCGTTTGATTCGGTTTTAAACACGATCCTCCTGACATCCTAACGCCAGGAAGATCCACTCTGGGTTGGACAGTTCTATGAGGGTAGGTAGGACACAGTCGTTGATGATCTCTGTTCTGGAGATACTGTAACATGCAACGTGCCTAAGGGAGTCTCATAAATCTTTGCTTTATTTTTTTTTTTCAATCCTTGATCGTATGGATTTGGGGGCCACCCGGAGGAAAACTGGGAGAGTGTCACCCCACGGAGCTTGATCCTAAGAACCTCTTGAGGTACATAATGAAAATAGAGGATCTGAGACCCAATACTGGACCCAATAAATAAGAACTTGCCACACAGTGGCTCAGAAATACACCCCCCTTCCTGGGGTGACTTTTATGTTGAAAATGGTATGAGGAACCAGGAGCCGATGGTGTGAGTTAGTAAAAGTCCCAGTAAAATGACCACGTTGAAAGGATCCAAAGACAGATTCTCATAGGAAACCGTATCGGTGAACAAATGCCTCCCTTCTTGAAATTGCTTTCCCATTTCCGATGCACGTTTGAATCCCCCAGGATTTTTTGGAAAATGCAGTTTCTGTTTCAGTAAGTCTGGGGGATGGCCCGAGCCTCTGCATTTGAACGTGATGCTGGTGTTGACAATGCTGTTGGACTTGAGTCCAGCAAGATCCCAGAGCCGTCCTTTTCACACAGAAGAATCCAGACAGATTGAAGCTCAGCCAACAGTTTTGAATAGCAAATGTTCCACAAGTATGGCTTTGAATAGTGCTGAATGTAATGAATCCTAATCTTGTGCTCGGATACCGGTAAAACCTGCCTTCTTTTGTTCCAATGACCTAGCTGGGAGTCTTGTGACAGGTGTTAGGAAATGTGAAAATCTCTTCGAAATAAATGTTGGACCTTCTTTCAAGGGCTTATAACTGCATATGGGGGATTTTATGTACACAGTGAAAAAAATATTTTGAAAGGAAAATTGTTGAGCTTTTTGGCCAAAGCCTTCAGTCTGGAGGATGCAGGACGGGGCAGAGACAGAGGAAGAGAGAGAGAATCCCAAGCAGGCTCCCTGCTGTCAGCGCGGAACTCACAAACCGTGAGATCATGACCTGAGTCGAAATCAAGAGTCAGCTGCTTAACTGACCGAGCCACCCAGGCACCCCAATGTCTGCTTTTATAATTCTTGATGGCAGAAAGCTCAGTGCGGAGGTTGTCTTGAGGGATAATGATGATCTGAAATAATTTCATCTATTGAATGTACATTGTGTATAATAGGAGGTGCAACTTTAAAAAATATCTTAAATATTTACCTCTATTGTGAGTGAGTGGACTTTTTTTAAGTTTCTGTTTAAAGACTGTTATCATGACACTTGGACAATAAATAAAAAGCATGGGAACGGACACTATGCTTTTGGATACCCATGTTTCCAAAAGCTATTGTATTTGAACATCATGAATTTCATTACCCAGTCGGTACAATAGATCCTTAGTGTTCGGCAACAATATATCCTGAGAGCTTTGTGAGTTCCCCTGTGCAACGCTCTGTGACCAAAAAGTGAAACGGTCTGGTGAGACGCCTAGAGAGCCGGCTGCCACAGAAGGAGACAACAAACATTCCTTGAGGTGCGGACGCTGGTGACGGGCTGGGCCAGCACATCTGGCAGGTGTCTCATGTGGCCTCTCAGGGGCCTCAGAGACCTTGAGATTCAACTCAGCAGAATTACAGATTACATGCGCTACAGGTATTCTAAGCAGCTGGTAAATAATCTGAGGCACAAATATGAAATCCACTAGTTTCGAGAAGCTACCACATACAAACAGTAATCTGGGCGCGGAAAATACCTGCACCTACGTGCGGTGCCCTGCCTAGCTCTCCCTAAGTGGCTGAGGAGGGGGTGCCTGGCTCTTTCACTTCTGATGCTATGTATTTCTGCATTGCTTTGATACTTTGCCAGCGGCGTGCATAGTGCTGATGACTTTTGTAACAGAACAGAAATCAACAGAGTCCTTTGTATCTCCTGTGCACGTGTATCTCCTGTGCACGTCCTGTGCACGTGGTGGTGATTTTCACTGAGTAGCGCAACAGACTATATATGATGATCGAATATATATGCTGGATAGAGGTTTATGTAGCAAAGGCAGATTTTGTGGGTAAGTCTCTCTAGTCGTTCAAAAACATTTTTCTGAGCAGCTCGTATGTGCCAGGCATTATGCCTAACCGACGGTCTTTACTGCTCTTCTTTAAGAAAGAGAGACGACTCTGCCAACAAAGTGGTTGTCACTGCAGTTCATAAACCTCAAAGAGACGGGCACATTTTTGAAGGTGATGTGAGCCACAGGTCTGGGTGCTCTGTAGCACCATTATTCATTCCTTTTCTACAATTATTCATTCCTTCTTAGCTGCCTCTTAGAGCAAGAAGATGTGACGTCAGAGTCCTTCCATAAATCTCCCAGACTTCTACCCTGGAATAAAAAGCATACCATTAACTCAGCTAGATTCATCCTTAGGGATTCTTCTTGGCGTTGTAATAATCATTGGGAAACAATTACAAATAAAGAACAACAACTTCCTCCTATTTTTCTAGGGATAGGTTGTAATAACAGCAGCCTTTCCTACATGCTAGGAACAATACAAGGAAAAGTAGTTTTTACAAAGTTAACATTCAAAGAAATATTTTAGGGGAAAAAAACCCTGTTGAGATATTTGTTCCTTGTCTGAACTACCTTAATAAGGGCCAAGACTCCTTCCTTTCCCGGGTTAGGAAAACAAACAAGCAAAGGTCATTTTAAGCCCGAGCACGAGAGTTTGCAAGCTTGTGTGTCCATCTTGCTTGTGTCTGATAATGAATATCTGTCACGAAATATCGCAACGCCGGACAGATTGGTGGCACAACTCCCCAAAGCCAGGCAGTTGGCATTAATATCAAATTGCCTGTTGTTGTTTCAGAACTGTACGTTTCACAGCAATATCAGCAGCGACTTGAAAGCATTTGCAGACAAGTTCGGTTTTGACGTCCTCATCCTCCTGGCCAGCTACCTGTCGGAGGAAGAGCAGCCGAGACGACAGATTGCCGTGTACTCCCAGAACCTCGAGTTGTGCAGTCAGGTAAGGACCTCCTTCACTCGGGCCCATTTCACTGCTTCCTAACCTGGTGGCTGTCACAACACGCGGTGGAACGTGGGAACGCACTGGTGGCCCAGAGAAATGGACCCAAGAGATAAGGCTCAGGAGTGGGAGTTTTAAGAAATGTTGGGGGTAGGGGCGCCTGAGTGGCTCAGTTGGTTGAGCGCCAGACGTCGGCTTAGGTTGCGATCTCACGGTTCGTGAGTTTGAGCCCCATATTGAGCCATGTGCTGTCAGCATAGAGCCCGCTTCGGATTCTCTGACCCCTCTCTCTCGCCCCCTTCCCTGCTCACCCTGTCTCTCTCAAAAATAAATAAACATTGAAAAATTAAAAAAAATAAAACAAAATACTATCAAAGAACAAGAAAGAAATGTTGGGGGTATTTTGCACATTGGGCCATTGACTGATAAAAATGTTTCATTCGCAATGCTTTCCTTCAGAGTTTTAGTTTTTAGTTTTATTGCTATATTACCAAAAAAAAAAAACCCGCCTAATTAAAATCGGCAGTGAGATAAATATCGGCCCTTTTTAAAAAATTGCGGTGTAATGGAAACACAACATTGTATTAGTGTCTGGGGTACGACATAATGATTCGATATTTGTGTATATTCTGAAGTGACCACCACAGGAAGTCTAGTTAACATGCATTGCCATACACAGTTACAAAAAAAAGTTTTTGTGTGAGGAGGACTTTTAAAATCTCCTCTTTTAGCAACTTTCAAGTACACAGCACACTATTTTTAACGATGGTGGCCATGCTGTACATTACATCCCCAGGACTTACTTGTTTTGTAACCGGAAGCTTATACCTTTTGACCCCCTTCACCCCCACCCAGGGCGTGTTATTTTATTTTGTTTTTGTTTTATTGCATGGTATTGTATCGTATTGTATTTTAATTCTATTCTATTCTATCTATTTTATTTTTATTTTTTGCCTTAAGTTTAGTTGACAGGTGTGGAACCTAGTGGTTCCACAACTCCATGCCTTATGCTGTGCTCACAAGTATAACTCTGGCACACTAATCCCATTGACTATATTCCCCGTGCTGCACCTTTGATCCCTCGTGACCACAAAAGGCCTTTTAAAAGATCCCCGTATCTGTTTGTCTTCTAGACTAAATCCGAAAAGGGAAAGAGCGTATCTTTTTTCACCCAAAGAAGGGCAAGTCCTCCTGTGGATGATGTTTGCTTAGGACTCCTGTTCGGTCATACGTAAAAAGGTTTAGTCCCTGTCTAAATACCTATTTGGTGCCCAGTGTTTAGTAGCTGGTGACCTAATGCTTTAATCAAAGTTGGCTTGTCTCCGACTACTACAATTCTGACTGGTTAATTAGCCAGCTCCTCTCGGTTGACAACTGAATTTTTTAACCCAACGTTTTGGAAATGATAGAAGAGGTAGACAAAATTAATCAAAATAGGGCACTGGAATGCCAAACTGGGTGTATTTAAGAACTAATATGAGAACCTACATGATTCATTATAAGACGGACGACACGAATGTCGAACAGTTTTCTCGCTAATCTTTCCTCATTAACGGATTAGACACCGTTAATCTATCTATTAACGGATAGACATAAACAGGTCTATCCGCAGGTGGCTACAGCCAAAGTCTTGACTCCTTTCGTGTTCTACATCGTCACTCTCTGTCCCCCGAGAGATCCATCTTGGCTGTAGTGCATGTGACCGTAGGTACTCACGGACTCTCCGTGCATTCTCCAGTCCAAAGATGCAAGAGCCCCTGCTCCTGCTACAGATGTTTTCTACCCTCCCTTCTGACCTGACCCTCACACATCTGTGCGTTGCCTCACCAGCCTGTGGCTTTGTCAGTGCTTTTTGTCTGCACTGGGTTCCAAAGCTCTATTTATCTTTGGTCACTGGTTTCCTAGGGGCAGACTTCTATCTCCTAAGCCTCCACCATGGTGGTTTTCAAATCACTTTTAGCAGCAAATCGGTTTAAAAATTGGTTAATCTAAAACAGACAAAAGTGGGAGAGCAGGTAAAGGGATCAGACCCCCTTGAGCCAGCTCTGCCCTGCCTCCCTCTCTTCTTCCCCACGGGCTTCCCCAGCCATCACGTGAGAGACGGTTCCACTGAGCAGAACAAGGTCAAGACTACTCTAGACAATCCCTCTGTGTCCACGTGATCACTGTTGATGAAAAGTCAGCCTCTGCAGAGTTCAAAACGTAGCTCCTTTAGTTGTTAACTACAAGTTATTTAACCTTGCTGGGTCTCTGTTTGATCATTGGCAAAACGGGGACAAAGGATCCCTACCTTGTAACAGAATTATTTTGAGGATTAGAGAAGATAATGCACATAAAACCTTTAAACTGTGCCTGGCATATGGAAACACTCAACAAGTGTTCATTATTATTATCATCATCACCTATGTGATGATGACAATAACAAATATATTATTACTATTGTTGTTGTTCCCGCCACTGACCCCGTGGGGCCATTTCAAAAGCCCGATGTGCCAGATTTCCCTGACATTTCCTAAACAAATCATAGAGCTGCAGCCCGGTTCTGGCCTCACACCAGCTGTCACACGTTCTCTTGGCCTCCCAGGTGAGCTTTGTCTGTTCCAGGCTCCCCGTCGATGCTCCCTGGGGCGGGAAGAGACCGTTGGGGCCCCCGAAGTGCTGTTAGGAAGTTCCACCTCTGGTAGCTTTCTCTTCCCTATGTTCTCCTTCCCCTTACGAGGCTTCCCGAGGCAAAAGCAGGTCCCCGGTGCCTGGTCCTAAACAAAAGCCCTTTGTCCACCTGATTGCCCCTTATTCTCACACGTGTTCCCCTAGTTCTCAGCAACCAGCATTGTCTCTGCTTTCTGCAAACTTAACTTGCACTCCCGTTGGAGGACGGTATCGTATTACGACAAGGAAAGGATTTACGTGGTGCAAATCTCTTAACCTGTAACTTTCAGAAGCAAGCAAAATTGAGCAGTGGGATTTTGAGTTCAAAGAAGAGCCAGTTGGATGGGATTGTAGAAAGAGCCGGTGGTATAGTAAGTGGGACTTTCCGTGTCTTACGTTACGCAGTTTTCAGTTGTTTGAGGTCTTCTTTGTAGACGGATGAACCCAGATCAATTTTCTATTAGGAAAAGTTAAGGAAGATGCAAGGAGTGCCTGAGTGCTCACACAAACCCCTGTGCCTCCCTGACAGATCTGCTGCGAACTGGAAGAAAGCCAGAACCCTTGCCTGGAGCTGGAGCCCTTTGAATGTGGCTGTGATGAGATCCTGGTGTACCAGCAGGAGAACCCGTTGGTGACCTGTGATCAGGTGCTCCTTCTCGTCAAGGAAGTCATCAACAGGAGGTGTCCAGAGATGGTCTCCAACAGCCGGACGTCCTCAACGGAAGCCGTGGCAGGCAGCGCCCCACTGTCCCAGGGATCTTCCGGGATTATGGAGCTGTATGGTTCTGACGTAGAGCCACAGCCCAGCTCCGTGAATTTCATAGAAAACCCTCCAGATCTCAACGATTCTAACCAGGCTCAGGTGGATGTAAACATCGACCTCGTCAGCCCAGATAGCGGGTTGGCCACCATTAGGAGCAGCCGTTCATCCAAGGAGAGCTCGGTTTTCCTCAGTGATGACAGTCCAGTGGGAGAAGGTGCCGGGCCTCACCACAGCCTCCTCCCAGGGTTTGACTCCTATAGTCCCATCCCCGAAGGAGCAGTCCCAGAGGAGCATGCCCGGTCTGGAGAACACAGGGAATCCTTTGACCTCTTCAACTTTGACTCAGCAACCATGGCTTCTGGGCAGTCCCAACCATCTTCTCATTCTGCAGACTACTCTCCTGCAGATGACTTCTTCCCCAATAGTGATTCATCAGAGGGACAACCCCCGACGGGGCCTAAAGAAATCAATGGCATAGGGATGGACACGTCCAAATATTCATCCAGTTCACTTTTGTCAGAGGCTGGCAAAGACGACCTTGTGGAATTTGATGAGGAATTTGTTCAGAGACCAGAAAGTCCCAAGGATAACTCTGAAAGAAATGCGAGCCTGACAGCTTTTGTGGGAGATAAATCTCCTTCACCAGAAAGGCTGAAAAATATTGGAAAGCGGGTCCCACCAACACCTATGAATAGCTTTGTAGAAAGTTCACCATCCACGGAAGAACCAGCTCTACTCTACCCAGAAAATGTGACCCCAAAAGCAGTAGACACGGGTCACATAGGGCCGCCTCAGACCCGCGCACGGTGCAGCAGCTGGTGGGGTGGCTTGGAAATTGACTCTAAAAATATTGCAGACACATGGAGTTCTAGTGAACAGGAGTCTGTCTTCCAGAGCCCCGAGTCATGGAAAGACCATAAGCCAAGCCCAGTGGACAGGAGAGCCTCAGATTCTATATTTCCACCAAAGAGTCTCGAATTCCCAAAGTCAAGTCCCTGGGAGTCTGAATTTGGTCAGCCTGGGCTGGGCAGCCATAATATTCAGGACCAAAATGAGGAGCACTTACAGTTTCAGAACGTGCCCACAGAGAAATCGAATCTGCCCAGCGCTTCTCCTCAGGGGGCACACCACCTGATCGAAGACTTTGCTGCCTTGTGGCGTTCTGATCGCTCTCCCACGGCGATGCCGGAGCCGTGGGGAAATCCCACGGAAGGTGGGGAACCAGCCGCTGCGGTGTCATTCCCAGCCTGGAGTGCGTTTGGTAAAGAAGATGGCACCAAAGCTTTGACAAATACCTGGAATCTGCACCCAACGAGCGGCGAGACGCCTTCTGTGAGGGACCCGAGGGAATGGGCCATGGCAAAAAGTGGGTTTTCTTTTCCTTCGGAAGACAATTCACCCAGTGAGGCAAATAACGAAGCACCCCCAGAAATCTGGGGTAAGAAGAACCACGACTCCAGGGATAATATCCTTATATCTGGAAACCCCAGATCCGATCTGGACCACGCGTGGAATACTTCCAGACCGACAAAGGAAGATCAGAATGGCTTACTGGATCCAAAAATTAGGGGGGAGGTGTATGAAAAGGTAGACTCCTGGAACCTTTTTGAGGAGGGTATCAAAAAAGGAGGGTCAGACGTCCTGGCACCTTGGGAAGATTCCTTCTTATACAAATGTCCCGATTACAGTGCATCCAACGTAGGGGAAGATTCGGTGCCCTCCCCCTTAGATACCAACTACTCCACATCTGACTCCTATACTTCACCAACATTTGCTGGAGACGAAAAAGAAACAGAAAACAAGCCATTTGCCAAAGAGGGACGTTTTGAGTCACAAGATGCTAACTCTGCCACAGGGGAGACTGAAATGCCTCCCGAGTCGCCGCAGCAGCCACCTAGAAACCGAATTAGTTCAGGTCCCGGGAACCTAGAAATGTGGGGCTCACCGGATGCAGATACCAGTTCGGAAACAAATGTCACTTACAACTCCGAGAAGGATTTACTCAGGACGGAGCCCACAGATGATAAGAACATCTCCATGGAGGATGACATCGGGGAAAGCAGCCTGTCCAGTTACGACGACCCCAGCATGATGCAGCTGTACAATGAAACAAACCGACAGCTCACGCTTCTGCACAGCAGCACAAACTCCCGCCAGGCGGCCCCTGACAGCCTCGACTTGTGGAACAGAGTGATTCTGGAGGACACGCAGTCCACTGCGACCATCTCCGATATGGATAATGATTTGGACTGGGACGACTGTAGCGCGGGGGGTGGCAATCTCCAGCGAAGGTCAAGCACAAGGATACATGACTGAAAGCGCTGAACCGGAGACCCGATTCTCGGTGAGACAGCTGGAGCCATGGGGTGTGGAGTATCAGGAAGCAAATCAGGGGGATTGGGAACTCCCCGCATCTTCTGAGCACAGCAAGGACACTCCTGCCAATGGATATCACACACTGAATGAAAAAAGTGGACAGCTGATCGCAAACAGTATTTGGGACTCCGTCATGAGAGATAATGACATGTCTTCGTTAATGTTACCAGGCCCCTCATATGTCACAGATTCTGAACAACACAAAGCTCCTTCTGGAACTCCCAACTCATCAGAAAAAATTAAGGACAGTTGTATCCCAGACATGCTAGAAGCCTCTGGAGCCAGTGAGTCAGGTGCCCTTGATCCTGATAAGCAGGACACGTGCAGAGGAACCCTGCCACATGATGCGACATCCTTGGCAACCAACTTTGAGAATCCAGGGCATTTTGGACCCTCAGATCCATGGAGAGGTCCTAGCTGTGGACAAAGCGAAGGTGAGGAGGAAGGCCGTGGAGCCACTGCTAGGGAGCACCTCCGTGAGGAGGAGATGACAGACAGAGCTTCGGAGCAGTCTGGAAAAGGGCAAAGTGACCGGGAAGGCTCTTCCCCGGTTGCATCCGAACATCAAGAAATCTGCGATGAATCCGGCAAAATCAACTCTCTCTCAGTCCCTTCCAGCCCTCAGACTGAGGAACCCCGGGAGATTTTAGAGCACGAGAGGGGGTCTTACAATCCAGGTTCCTGTGATGTGCGCGCAGAAGTGTCCACAAATGACCTGCGGGCAGAAGAGACCTGTGACAAGCACCTCCCGTATCACAGAAATTCAGATGACGCCACTGACACTTCCAGTGGGCTTGGGCTGAATTTAACAAAAACTGTATCTTTACCCGAAATGAGTCTTGAGAGCACTGAAGTGTGTAACGTTCTGGAACCAGAGAGAGTGAACCCAGAGCCACGCCATGAATGTCCCCAAAGCCTTGACATTTGGGATGGCTCTGTAGACAGTGATGTGCAGGTCAGTGTCCCAAATTCCGAGATTACTAAGAATCTTGAAGTTGAGAGTACTGAAAACAGCCTTCCAGGAGCTTCTTCATCAGGAAATTATCGCAGAGATAGTATTTCTAGTGAGTATACACATTCGAGTGCATCGAGTCCTGGCCTAAATGATTCCTCAGCTCCACTGCCTTCCTGGGAACACGGACCCAATATGGGGCATCAGGAGCGGAATCAAGATGATTGGAGCAAACAGAGTCACCAAGAATCTGAACTAATTACTACCGATGGCCAAGTAGAAGTAATTACTGAAATGGAGGACCCGGACAAAAACAGAATGGACAGGTTTGAAAAGAGCTTAGACCTCAAGGTTCCTAAATTTTTAGAGATTTGGAATGACTCAGTAGATGGTGATTCCTTTTCCTCTGTATCCAGCCCTGAAACAGGCAAATGTTCTGAGTATTCCGAGGCATATCAGGAAAGGTATGTAGTGGCTAGCCAGCAGGAGAAAAATGACCATGACCTTCCTAAAACCGTGCAGCCAGAGGATGCCAAGTTCATTTCAACAAGTTCAGGTTCTGATGACGACAGCATAGGTGATGAAGAGTCAGTGGAGAAAGAGGTCCATTTGGGCACTTGCCAAGTTGCTCAGAGCGACCCCAGAGCTTGGGATTCAGTGAATGAACCTAGTAAGTTCTTGGCCACCGCTGATCCCAAGTCTGAGGAGTGTCCTGCGTACGTAAGCAATTCAGAAGCAAGAGAGAACAAGCCAGACCCATTCTGTGACAACCAACAAAGCAGCCCCGATCACTGGAATTTCTCACCGCTAAAGGAGACCAAACTACAGGTTACAGCAGTGGATACAGAGATGAGATCTTCTCCAGAAACGGGGAAGACGGGAGAGACCATCTGGCAGCTATCTCCCAAAAGCGAATCAAAGAATGAGAATTATTCCAAACTGGAAACACTTGGCTTCTCAGCTGAGCGCTCCGAGCGGTGGAATGCCTCTCTACAAGAAGGACGACCGATGGAGAGCACATTTGAAAGGGAATTGCCCAACCCAAGTAGTGTGTTAGAGATGAATTCTTCAGGATACCACAAAGTGAGTCCCTGGGGAGTACCCACCCAGGGTGATATTGAACCCATGGAAACGCATTGCACTCAGCCCTTCGGTGATGAACACCGGTCACCCTTTCTGGAGAGCAATGAGGAGAACTCCCATGAGCAACTCTGGAACATTCAACCGAGACAGCCAGACCCAGAAGCGGATCAGCTTGGCCAGCTTGTGATATTGGACCAAATCAAAGAAAAGGATGCTAGAGAGCAAACCTTCTTGTCTTCTGCTGGTGAACAGCTGACTTCCGAAACACCTACCCAAGAGCAGCAGTGTCAGAATACAGCGCTGTCCGTCTGGGATCAGCCAGACGCAACGTTTACTCACACAGATGAAAATGAATGTGTCATATCTAATGTTTTGACTGTGGAGTGTCAGGAAACAAATTGGTGGGAAGAAGAAAAATCGTACCCCAGTGAAATAACAAATTCCAGCATTGCCTCAGAAGATTTCCCGGCTGTCAGTTCTTCCACCCAGTTGATAAAGAAGTCGGGCTCTGAATGGGATGTCTGTCCTCCTAGGGAGAGCCCCGAAGGCACATTTGTTCCAGATATTTTACATGGCAACTTCCAGGAGGGTGGGCAACTGGCCTCAGCTTCGCCTGACTTGTGGATAGATGCTAAGCAGCCCTTCAGTTTGAAAGCAGATGGTGAGAATCCAGATATACTGACCCACTGTGACCGTGACAGCAATTCTCAGGCTTCCAACAGCCCTGATATATGCCATGATCATGAAGCAAAGCGAGAGACTGAACAGCTCGTCAGGGCTGGAGTGGGACCGGAAGGGGAAGCCAGTGAGTTATATCTCACCGAGCCAAAGATGGATGAAGAACCCAATCGGGAGCCTGGGCAGGAATTTGTCCCGTACGATTCAGAAGTATATTCTGAAAATGTAATCCCACTGCCTCCGATCAGTGATCAAGTGAACATAAGTGGCTCATCTCAGCCTGCCTCTCACAGAGGTTCTCCTGAACCTTCTGAAATAAATGGTGAAGGCAATACAGGTTTAAAAGCAGCAGACAAAGTTGCTGCCCCAGGTGTAGCACCGGCTTTGGAACTCGTCGACAGAACAATCCCAATGACGGAAAACGTGGGGACCGGTATTTCTGTAACTCTCCAGGAGCCTACGATGGACAGCAACAGCTTGTTGGTGTCAGAGGGCCTCTCTCCTGAGAGTCAGACAGATGCAGGAGCCTTGTTGGACGAGGAGCAACTTTTTGCTACTGAGAATTCTGCCACGGTTCCTGACGCCCCGTTAGCTTCAGACACTTGCCTGGACATAAGCGAAGCTGCCTTTGACCACAGCTTCAGCGATGCCTCAGGTCTTAACACATCCACGGGCACAATAGATGACATGAGTAAATTGACATTATCTGAGGGCAATCCAGAAACGCCAGTTGACGGGGATGCAGGGAAGCAAGAGGTCTGTTCGTCTGAAGCCTCGTGGGGTGATTTCGAATATGATGTCATGGGCCAAAATATCGATGAAGATTTAATGAAAGAGCCTGAGTATTTTCTCTATGGCGGTGACCCTCCCTTGGAAGAAGACACCCTGAAGCATTCGCTGGCACCTTACACACCCCCCTTTGATTTGTCCTATCTCACAGAACCTACCCTTGGTGTCAAAACAACAGAGGAAGCCGAGTCTCCAGAGGATGAGTCTCTAGGGGCCGAAGCAGCCGAGATGCTGCTTTCCGCCCTTCCTGATCAAAAAAGCAAAGAAAACCACGCCGAGACCCCCAACAGACAGCCTGGACAACTGGTTGTCCTGCATATTCATGAAGACCCCGAGTCCGTTTCTTTGCCAGCAGGAGCCCACCCCAACCTTGAGTTGTCTCCGTCCAACATCGACTGGGAAGTAGAGACAGATAATTCGGATTCACCAGCAGGTGGAGACGTAGGACCACCAAATGGTAAGAAACAACCCATTCCTCCACCCCCAGAAACTGCTGTTTTCACGCAATTAACATATTTGTCAACTGAGCTTTTCCTACCAACGCGGGGAAGAGAGGAACTAACTTCATTTGCAATGCATGCCTCCCCTAGTCCTGTGTCACAGCAGTCATAATGTCTGCTGCTCCTGTAATACCTTTCTCAGAGCCTATGAGAAAATGAAACAGCTCTCCAAAAAAACAAAACAAAAAAAAACCCTAAAAAAGTTCTTAAATCTCTCTCTCCTTAGATGGGGCATTTGCAAAGATCACACATCTCATGATGTGTTCATGAAGGCTTGTTCTCCTCTTCTCTCCTTCACCTTCCACTTCTAGGTGCCAGCAAGGGAATATCAGAATTGGAAGAAGAAAAAAGAATTCCGACCCAAGGGCCTGAGCAGGTAACAGCGGAATCCAGGGAAGAAAGGTACACAGAGAGGAATGAAGATAATCACGCGGCACACATGGGTTACATACTCGTCAACCATGAAGAAAATTCACCCGCAAAGCCAGAGGCCTTCGAGGCAAGAGAAAACACATCTGAATTAGACGAGTTTCACTTAGGTTCTGAAGAAGAAGAGATGCCAGGAACTCAGCTGGCCGGCTTCCCGGATTCATGTCAGCTTGCCTCTTTAAATGAAAGACAATATCATTCTGCAGAGAGACTGTCTCCCCAAGGTGAGAAGAGATCGGCTCTTGAAAGCCCTGGGCAAGACCAGAATTGGATGGTCTTGGGCCATAGCGAGGTTGGTGACCAGTCGTTGGAAGCTAGGAACTCAGGGCCTGGATGGGCTGGCCAAGCTGTGGAGTCAACCTCTGATTGTGGCGTGGGCGAGGGTCCCCAGATGCAAGTTCTAGGAGGCATGAAGCCTCTGGAATCCTTAGCCCTAGAGGAGGCCTCTGGTCTGGGCAGCCAATCGCGGAAGAGCAAGAGCTGGGACGGGGCTGACCCGGATGCAGTTATGCTGCAGGCTGTCGCCCATGACAATGAATGGGAAATGCTTTCACCACAGCCTTCTCAGAAAAACATGATCCTTGAAACGGAAATGGAGGAGGAGACAGAGTTTCTTGAGCCCGGAACGAGGAAGCTGAGACCGAATGGGTAAGCAGAAAGCTAGATTTATTTATTTTTTCCTGAAAAACATCGTATTCGAAAACTGGGGAAATGGTGAAGGCCTGTGGAATACGAAGAATACGTGGATGATAGGAGCTTTGCTTCTATGTATTGCAAACCCTCAGGAGAAGCAGCTGCTACGTGGCCACAAAGACAATGATACTTTGTGTGTGTGTTTAGCCAAAAAAGCCCCTTCAGTGTCCACCCAGAGTCTGTAACTTACCCTTCCAATCCTTCTTCTTACACCACCTACTCAATACCTTACTCTTACCTTACCTTACCTTACCTTATCTTACCTACTCTTACCTTACTCTTAAACGGGCATCTGGAACCAGAAAGGGGAGGGCAGTTTGCTCACAGTATCTCACTTAATATTTCCAACACCCCTGAGGCGTTGGGTATTATTCCCTTTATTTTGCACACGCTGGTGAGGGCACCTCGAAGAATCAGAGTGAACCCTCTGGGCTTCAAAGGTTTTTCACGTCCAAAGCCAATAGTTTTCCAGCAGACACACTGCCTATCTTACATAAAAGGCACTTCTGATTTTCTGCGATATCTACCTGACTCCTTGGGGCTAAGGAGACGCCTCAGCAGGCTCAAAAATCTCAGTGGGAAACCCTCACTCCCCAATTGGCTGGAAGATTGGCAAACAAGTGATTCATTCGTTCGTTCGTTCGTTTGTTCGTTCATTCATCATATGGTGTCTGAGCATCTGCTTCGTGCGAGTTTCTGGGCAGCTGGTGGATATATAGCAGGGAACAGGATGTGATCTCTGTCCTCAAGCTCCAAGGCCCTGTTGATACCAATGAGGGTTGTTCATTTCTTTTCATTTGTCCCGATAAAGCCCTCTTGCTCCCAGGGACAAAAGGGAAAATGTGACCAGTAAAGGGGAAGGTCATCTTTCCTCTTTAAAAATACAGTGGAGGGGCGCCTGGGTGGCTCAGTCGGTTGAGGGTCCGACTTCGGCTCAGGTCATGATCTCGCGATTCGTGAGTTCGAGCCCCGCTTCGGGCTCTGGGCTGACAGCTCAGAGCCTGGAGCCTGTTTCAGATTCTGTGTCCCCCTGTCTCTCTGCCCCACCCCTGCTTGTGCTCTCTCTCTCTCTGTCTTTCAAAAATGAATATACATTTAAAAAAAATTAAAATACAGTGGAAAAGAAGGTATCTTTTTCCTACTCATTTAGGGAGTATAAAGAACTATGCATACCATGTACTCACTGTGAGTCGAAGAATCCAGATTCCAGCCTGGCTCTGCCATGACTGGTTACGTATTTTAGGATTAACCCTACGCTCAGATTTCGTCATGCATAAAATTGGTGGGTTGGGCTGGAGGATCTCAAGGCTTTCTTCAAGTTTCCATTTGTGTGAACTTACTTTGTGTGTAAACAGACTGTGTCCGGGAGAGCTATGGTGTTCACAAACGACATTTCCCCATGAAAGGAATACAAAAAGCAAGAAGGAACAGCAGGGGTAGAGAGTAAGGGTTGGGAAAGTGCCACAAAGAGTTAAAAGCTGGTCTTCAAGTGCAGCTTCGGAAACCCGGACCTCTTCAGTTGGCCTCATCTTTCTTTCTCCCTGTCAAGCTATTTCCTTCCCGAGAGACCCCAGATCCGTTATCTGAAAGAGAGTAGCAGATGCATCCCAGCAGCCCTGCTGGCATTGTTCTAGATTGAGCTAAGAACTCAGGCAGCCTGGGCTTGGCTGAGCTGTGGTTGGCATCTCGTCTGCGTTTTGCACGTGTCCCCGCAACCCCGCAGATGACCCTGTTAGGTGTTACCATACCCCCCCTTTCTTTCAATACAGTTTCTTGGCTCATAGTTTTCTGCTCAGCCCCTGCAGTAATGAACATTTTCTGACGACCGGGGGAGGGGGGCAGAATCTCCTGCTGGCATTTGTATTACCTTTTGCGTAAATAGTTAACTCTCAATGTATTTAAAAGCTTCCCCTCTGTGCTAGGTTTTGAGAGGGTGCAGAGTTGTCTGAAACAGTGATTCTCTAAGTAGGGTCCTAAAATCGGCAGCCTCCGGGTGCCTGCCTGACTCAGTCAGTAGAGCATTCGACTCTTGATCTTGGGGTCATGAGTTCAAGTCCCACGTTGGGGGGGTAGCGACTACAGAAGTCAAAAAATAAACCCAGCAGCCTCAGAATCACCTGGCGCTCGTTAGGAATACGAATTACTGAGCCCACTCGAGGCTCTTCCTGAACCAAGAAGTTGAGGTGGGGTCCAGCCATCAGTGCCTTAACACAGGTGATTCTGCCGCACGCTTAAGTTGGAGAACCCCTGGGCTAAAACTTACTCCCAATGGGAGGTGACAGTTTACGAAGGGAATCAAACACAGGTGAAGAGGTGGCTAATAGTGTAACATGTAAATCAAGATAGTTAATGACCAACACATGTATAAATATGTATCACGAGCACTTGTCAGGGAGCACCGAGCCCTGTATATTACCTGTCTATTACCATGGCAGGAATCACACAAGGAAGGAAACTGATGTTCGGAAAGTTGAATCACTTGCTGTGGTTTCCAGTTAGAAAGTGAAGAAGCTGGGATTTGAATTTAAATCTTTCTGTGTCCAGGGTGTGTGCCAATGCTAGTAAACTAAGAGGGGGGAGGCATCGGGGCACCTGGGTGGCTCTGTCGGTTAGGCATCTGACTTCGGCTCAGGTCATGATCTCACAGTTTGTGGGTTCGAGCCCCGCGCTGGGCTCTGTGCTTACATTTCAGAACCTGGAGCTTGCTTCAGATTCTGGGTCCCCCTTTCTCTCTGCTCCTCCCCCACTCTCCCTCCATCTCTCTGTCAGAATTTAGAGAGGCATTTATACAGGGTGCTTTCGTGGAGGAGGAATAAGGGGTGGCCTGTTATCCAACAGCATCAGGAGGCAGAGTGTCCAGGGGCCCCAATATGTTAAAGGGCCCCTGCAAAACTCTGAAATGCTCGATACGTTAAAGGGCCCCTGTGAGACTCTGAAATGCTTTTAAAACCTAAAGAAAAAAATGATTATATTCCTGTGTGGATTATAGTTTTTTCTACCAATGCAGGTGTAAAATAAAAGTTTTGGGTTTTTTTGACTGAAGGAAGGAGCTCATGAAGGTAACAGTGCCTAAGGCCCAGCAAAGTCATACTGTGGCCATAAGAGGTGTAATTCGGGACAGGTGTTAGAGGAAGGTCATAATCTGGAAAAGCAAAGAAGAGGGTGAGAGGTCAGCCAAGTTGGCTAGAAAGAGTGAGGGGAAGGAAACCATGGACACAGGAAGGTAATCCCAGAAGCAATATAAGATAGTCCTATTTTTCCTACTAAAAATCTGGAAACATCTGACACAGAATTTGATCATAGGACAGGATCAAGACTGTCCTGAAAAAAAAAAAAAATTGGGTTTTCAAAATTGGGCGCCTACGTGGCTCAGCCCGTTAAGTGTCTGACTTCGGCTCAGGTCATGATTTCATGGTTCGTGAGTTCGAGCCCCACCTCGGGCTCTGTGCTGACAGTGCGGAGCCTGCTTGGGATCCTCTGTCCCTCTTTCTACCCCTCCCCTGCTCTCTCTCTCTCTCTCAAAAATAAATATTAAAAAAAAAAAACCACAGAAGTGAGCTGATAGTGTATGCAACATGATGTTTCAGCCACAAACTGGCTTCTGGCCCTCCCCTCCCCCAGCTGCACCCCCTCACTCAGCTCCCACACCGTTCTGAGAGCAGCAAGCCACATTGTCAAAACGCGAGGAAGCTTTAGGAGGTGGCTTTTCCCCTTGTACTCCACTGACTGCCTCTTGTTAACAAAACTTGTTATGAGTGTGGGAGGGAAACTCTCCCTTGAGATTTTCAGCACCGTGTTCTGGTTCCCAGGCCCAGTCTTCCCTCTTCCCAGAGACTTTGCCAACACCCCGGTCACGCTCCAGCAGTACAGCCGCCAGCTCAGAATCGCACAGCAATTCCCGAGACAGGGATGGGTATGCCTGATCTTCCCGATGTGGTCACAGAGAACATCGGCACAGTCGTCTGCAACAAACACAGTTTTCTTAAAATGAAGAGCCATTTATGTGTTTATTTTAAAGAAGGCAGGGTTGCAAGGGTGTTGTGTGAAAAAAAGGGCAACGTGATTATGTACGAGTCAGGTTTCTCCAGCAAAACAGAACCAGTAGGAGCAATAATAGATATCTCTCTATCGATCGAGAGAGAGAGGGAAAAGCATTTCAAGGAATCGGAATCGACTCACCAAGGTTTAGGGACTGGCAAGTCCAAAATATGGAGGACAGACTAGAACCTCAAGCAAGAGTGGTTGGAGTCTGAATTCTGCAGGACAGCAGGCCAGAAACGTAGGCAGGGTCTCTCTGTTGCAGACTTGAAGAGAGTTCCCTCTTTTTGGAGAAACTTCAGACTTTGCTCCTCAGGCCTTCAACTGACTAGATAAGGCCCACCCACATTCTCTGAATAATCTGCCTTATTCAAAGTCTGCTGAATCTGCCTTATTCAAAGTCTGCTGATTTCAGTGTTAATCACATCTAAAAAAATACCTTCACAGTATTATCTGGACTGGCGTTTGACCAAATAACCGGGCACCGTAGGTAGCCTAGCCAAGTTGGCACGTAATATTAATGATTGTGGGTTATATTCAAAAGCCTGAACAACATGCTAAAGGAGCATGAAACCGTTAACCTTTGTAAACTCACCACCATCTGAATTCTATAACAATGGGATGATCGATGGACAAATATCGATCCTTGGGTCTCGGGGTAAGGAAAGAGCTGTGCAGGCTGATAAAAGGAAATAATTTCCAAGCAGAGCAAGAAAACAGATTCTGTGTGCCTGGTCTCTTGTAGATACATGCACAGGGGAGGGCCGCAGGGCAGGGAGAGGCAGAGGAGAGGTGAGCGAGGGGGAGATCTGGTGCATGTGCTTTTGAAAAGGTATTTAGAAAGAACCTGATCCTTGTATTTGTGGAGCTGTAGCTTGTCATCTCGCTCCGGGAGGTGAGTTATTTGGTACTCCCTAAAGTAAAAATGACCTTCAAACACAATAGACGTCATATCCACACTACCTGCTTCTTATGGTCATCTCTGTGCATTCTTTCTTTTTGCATGAGTAACGTTGGCCTTTTTTTTTTTTTTTTCTTCCCCGTGACACCATTAAATCGTTATACGGTTTTCACGAGACCTTCTAAACCCGGACTTTTTCTGTCTGGGACTTACGGTTGAGGAATTAGCACGTGGGGTCTTACCCCCAGGTGAATGCTGAGAATAAAAACAACAAAAAAAAAATTTTAAAAAACAGGTAAAGAAATAACCTGACTCTTTCCGTGTTGGGTAATGATACGTTTGGGCGCTCAGAAGAATCAGGCTCTTTGAGCGCATGCTACCCCCTCTCTGGGTCTTGCTGTTTGGACAGGCTGATGCCCAGCTGCACGCATTTGCCCTTTCTCCGAGGGAAGCCAATACCCCATCAACTACAGCGTTGCCTTGTTTATTCGCGGTTACGTGGCTTTGCCCCGAACCAACCCTGGAAGACCAAGCTTGGCACTGAGTATGCGTTCGTTTATTTTCGTAATTCTATTTGATCACTTGGTGTGTTATGTTTGGTGGCGATTAAGTATCATTAAAAGTTCTTTAAATCTGCGCTTCAATTCAGGCCTTCGTCTCCCTAAAAAAAAATTTTTTTTTTCGTGTTTATTTATTTTTGAGGGAGAGAGAGAGTGTGAGCTGGGGAGGGGCAGAGAGAGAGGGAGACACAGAATTCAGGGCAGGGTCCAGGCTCTGAGCTGTCAGCACAGAGCCCGACGCGGGGCTGGAACTCACAAGCCTTGAGATCATGACCTGAGCTGAAGTCGGACGCTTAACCGACTGAGCCACCCAGGCGCCCCTTCCTTTTGGGGCAAAAAACCCCAAAAAATTCTGCTTTTTTTTTTTTTTTTTCTCCAAGTCTCTCCACCAGCCCCTCCTACCTCTCCACCTCTGGCCAGCCCTACCCAGAGCAGACTTCAAATAAATCTGCTCGCACAACTGCCATTTGAGACAAATAGGGCCAGTTTTATTATCCCAGCTTCATAGATAAACAAACCAACTCAGCAGATGAGCTGTTAATGTCATCCAGAAATGAGAAAGTGGGAAAACAAGGACTGGAAGTTACGTCCTTCTCCCTTCCAGCCTAGTGCTTGTGAGTAAGACACAGAGGCTGAAACAATCATTTTTTTTTTTTTTTAATGTAATTCTGTAGGTGAATGCATTTCTTCCTCCTCCCATTGTCCCACGGAGGGGTGCATCAAGTGTAATGGGCAGAATTCTCAGAGTGTGTTTGGAGAATAACTGAATCCAAACTCGCCTCTGACTCTTCACACTGTCATGCGACCTACTGAGCCCTTTTCATGCCTGGACACGTATTTCACACCACAGCAGATTAGTGACGGTTCCTGTGTATCAGTGAGCTTCTCCCCATCTGTGGTTTGCGGGCCAACTCGTGTGGCCAGAGGCCAGAGGGAGGTGAGAGAATCAAAACCCTTCGAGGTGCATCTGAGTTTTCCCAACTATTTCTAGATGTGGTAGCTTGTGGTAAAGGATTGTTACAGCAAGAGAAAGCCCTGAACGCCAAGACGAGGTGGATAGAGCAAGTCAGCTGTCCGTGGGAGGAACACCCACCGAGGAGCCCTTTCGTGTTGTGTTGGCTTCTGGTCTGAGGAAGAATCCAAGGTATTTCTCCAGCTGGAATGGTGAAATGTCAGAACTAAAGTCAGGAAGAAAAAAAAAGACTCCCAGGAAAACTGATGGCATTTGAGAAAGACGAGGAGTCATGGCATTCAAAAGCAGGATATGTTTGTCTGTCAGGGACCCAGCAGGAGAGAGATGACACATTCAAATGAGGACAATTCGAGAAATATTTAATAAAGGGGGTATTTGCAAAGACAGAAGCAAAGTATGAGGAATTCACGAGGAAGGGTGTAGTAGCTCAGGAAGAGAAACGGTATAGCTGTTATCTGAGGCCTGGGGGGCGGGGGTTGGAAGGGGAGGGTGATTATCAGAAGCGAGAACAGGAATTTCCATTTCCCTGAGAAGAGCAGAGAGGCCTAGTGTGGAGGGGCACAGCCAGCCAGGGAAGAAGCCCGACGAGTGCCTGGAGTGCGTACCCTGACCTCTCCACTTTCCTCCCGCTGATCTCCCACCGGGGCCCCTAAAACCAAGTGGAACTCAGAGCGGGAGAGAGCCTCCTGGGACAGAGAGCAGGACGGGGAAAGTAAGAGGGTGAAGCTGAAGAAGCAAACAGATGTTATTCAGCACAGCTGGCTTCATTAGAAAGCAATGGAACCTCAGCTCCTGAAGAGCGGACTGAGATAATGTTAACCTACAGGGTAGTGAACGATCCCCCCGGCGCGTTGGACGATCTGTTTCCAAGATCCACGTGAGAGTTCTTTTAGAACCAGGGCTGTCAAAAGTCACCCCAGGATTGGGTCACACTTTGTGGAAATCCACGCTGTGCCAGTGGACGAGACTGGGATGCTGCCTCCCCTCCATTTTAACCGTTGGTTAAGGGAGGTGGCTTCTTTTAATGGTCAACATACGCAAGTTTGGTGCTAGGTAATGGCCAGGCAGCAAAATTTTTAATTCACTCCCATAAACTATCTCAAAATGTTGATCAACCGGAAGATTGAGTGAAAAACACGTAACGCCTAGGCTTCTATACAAGTCCCCGACTCTGCCCAGGGTTAAGTTCAAGTCAGCAGAAAACTATACACTTGCCCCATGTCACAGAGGATACGTAAAGTCTCTCTATCCTATATATTTTTTTGTTGTATGCCATTGGCTCATGCTGACGGAAGACGTTAAGTCAGCCCAGTGAAACTCATCTCTGTGGCAAGGATGTCGTTGAGAGCATGACTTCCTAATCGGGGAATACCTGTGCTCTTGTGAGCGAATCCAGTCCAGTCTCCATCCTGACTGTTAAGGAATGCGACTTCCTTTAATTAATAGCACTTATATAACTGATCACGTTTATCCTTTTGAGTTGGCTCCTTGAACGCTCACATTTCACAAATGTATCACTCGCCCCCATCGAATGAATAGAATTCTGGAACACTTATTATATTCATCCAAGTCCTACCTCCATGATGTGATCCTATCACTATTTTTCTTTTTCAGCTACGTTTTTTAAGGCTTGTTTAAAAAAAGTTTTATTTATTTATTTTGAAAGAGAGTGAGAAGGCACGGGTGGGGGAAGGGGCAGAGAGAAAGGGAGAGAATCCCAAGCAGGCTCTGCATTGACAGTGCAGAGCCTGACACAGGGCTTGAACCCATGAATCCGTGAATGAGATCGTGACCTGAGCCGAAACCGAGAGTCGGACGCTTAACCGACTGAACCACCCAGACGCCCCTCTTTTTCAGCTGCTTTTAAGTCATGTGATGGTGGTGGATTTTTTTTTTTTTTAATGTTTATTTATTTTTGAGAGAGAGAGACAGAGACAGAGCGTGACCGGCGGAGGGGCAGAGAGAGAGGGAGACACAGAATCGGAAGCAGGCTCCAGGCTCTGAGCTGTCAGCACAGAGCTCGACGGGGGGTTCAGACTCACAAACCATGAGATCATGACCTGAGCCAAAGTCAGATGCTCAACCGACTGAGCCACCCAGGCGCCCCTAGTGGTGGATTTTTACATATCTATTAATGTCATTAAATGCATATATCCTGTTCATGCTTCTTCTGAAAAGACTTCTTTTTTTTCCCTTGCTTCTTTGCCCTTAGCACCTCTTTCAAGTCCTTGCTCTTTCTCCATCCTATTTCCTGCACATTGAAATTCTTCTTTTCACTTAAGACCTAGACCAAGATGCCATTTCCCTCCTAAAACATTCTCCAGCCTCTTCAAACAGAAGGAAA
Source organism: Panthera pardus (assembly GCF_024362965.1). Lineage (NCBI taxonomy): Eukaryota > Metazoa > Chordata > Mammalia > Carnivora > Felidae > Panthera > Panthera pardus. Next base: position 18,265,943 of record NW_026526766.1, on the reverse strand, counting down.
CCCTTTCTCTCCTGAATCGTCCTAGGCTTTGCACCTGTTTTGTGGCCTTCCTCACGTTCTGCCTCTTGTTGTATTTATCAGAGTCTTTCTTATTCAGGCGCCTGGATGGAAGCCACTAGAGGCTGTGGTTATGGTGCATACATCTTTATTTCCCTCGTTGCTGCAAACAGCGTTGATACTCATAAAGTTGTGGCTTCGAGTCAAATATTAATTGAAGGGGGAGAGCAAAGTCATTTAGATGAGGGAATCGTAGAAACCTTAGTGGAGAATCTAGTTTCCTTCTGCCACTCAAAATCATTTAGATTTTCATAAATGACATTGGCCTGGGGTTTTCCTTCATCATCTGGCTCTTGTCTAGTTTGGGAATCAAAGTTATATGCTTTATGGCACCATAAAACAAACGAGGGAAACTTCCCTCTTTTTTCTCTTCTTTGGAATAACTTGTATAATCCAGGGGGATCATCTAATACACGAGGATTGAGCAGTATTTTTAGAACCATCTGTGTCTGTTGCTTAGTTGGAGGGATAGATTTTTTTTACTGGTAATTTTATTTCTTGGTGATTACTGGTCTATTCAGGTTTTCTAATTCTTCCTGTGTCAACTTTGCTATTTAATATTTTTCTGGAAAATTGTCCATTTCCTCAGTTTTCCAAATCTTCATAATAAAGTTGTTCATGTATTATTTTTTCCATCTGCAGCTACATTCTTTTATTCCTAATATTATTTATTTGTATCTTCTCTCTTTTTTCTTGTTCAGTCTTTCTAGAGATGGGTTCATTTTCTTTTTTTTTAACATTTATTTATTTCTTGAGAGCTTGAGAAAGAGCGTGAGCTGGAGAGGGGCAGAGAGAGAGGGAGACACAGAATCTGAACCAGTCCTCAGGCTCTGAGCTGTCAGCACAGAGCCCGATGCGAGGCTCGAACTCATGGGCGGTAAGATCATGACTTGAGCTGAAGTCGGACGTTTAACTGACTGAGCCACCCGGTGCCCCAGAGATGGGTTTGTTTTCTGATAACTAGATTTGATCTTTATTGTTTTCCTTTTGTTTTTTGTTTGTTTTCCACTTTATCAAATTCTGCTTTCATCTATTTTTTTTTCTCGATAACTGATGGTTTTCTTCCCCTCAGTATGTTTCATGGTCTTTGTATTTATCTCAGAGGTCCCCGCTTTAGCCCCTGAGCACCAGTTACTATTTGCTTCTGCCAGCATCTCCGTAATTGAGCTACAAGTTCACACAGTGCCATAATACTTACGTTCCTCTACTGTTCACGAACGATTCCAGTCCAAGACAGAAATTGAAGATTGGAATTACTTGTCAGCCCTGGATCTTTCAACTAGCATTATTGGACATGGCCTCCTTCTCCACTTATTATAACGATCTGGCTGAGTATAGTGACCTCCCCAAGCCCCAGTACTCTCTCAGTCCAGCACACAAACGCTCTACTCGACCTTACATGGCGGCCTTGCCCTGGTCGGCCCAGATGGATCCTTCAACCACACTCCCGTCTCCTATCCACCTGGCCCTACAATCCATACTCCGCTGACTGGCTTGAGCGAGACCTTTCAAATGTAAATATCTTCCTTTCACTACCCTCTTTCTTAAAACCCTCCAATGTTCTCTTATTTATTTTGGAATATAATTCTGATTCTTTACTACAACCCAAAAGGCCCTATGTGTCCTAGTCACTGCTTACACTTCTGATCAGTAAGAGCACTCTCTCCCTCAACCCTGAGGCTTGCACACCAGACCATTTCCAATTTAGTGATTTGGTGCCAGCGGTACTCTCTGTCTAGAACTCTCTTGACATGGCTGGCTTATTCTTATCCTTCATGCCTCCCCGGAGAGCTCTTTCTTCTATAACTACTCCGCCTCCAATGGCAGAATGTGTACGGCCAAGTTATTCAACGCAGAGGTTCTCAACGAGGGGCGATTTTGCCTCCCCACCTCCCCACCTCCCCACCTCCCCACCTCCCCACCTCCAGGGACACGTGGCAATGTCTGGAGACATTTTGGATTGTCACACTGGGGCAGATGCTGCTGTCATCTAATGGGCGAAGGCCTCGGATGCTGCTACACACCCTACACCACACAGCAAAGGATTATCCAGCCCGAAGTGTCAGTATTCCCAGGGTTAAGAACCCCGTTCTTCCCACTGCCCTGTCTTCTGCTTACTTGTTTAGTTGATTTTGTTCTGTCTCCACGTGGGAGAATGCACTCTGCCAAGTTGTTCCAACACAGTTTGCCTTGAATGAAACTGATAACCTCTGGTGTTTGCTGCTTCCTTTTCCAGGGGACATGTAAATTTAGCTTGGGAGTATCTTAGTTTGGGCTACAACAGATTCCCACAGATTAGGTGGTTTATAAATGACAGGAATTTCTCACCGCTTTGGAGGCTGGAAATCTGAAATCAGGGTGCCAGGAAGGTCAAGTTCCGATGAGAGTCCTCTCCTTGGTTGCAGACTGCCAGCTTCTCATTGTGTCCTCACACGGTGGTGGAGAGAGCAAGAGAGCTTTTCCGGGGTCCTTCTAGAAGGGCACTAATTACAGGGCACCTGGGCAGTCAGTCAGTTGAGCTTCCAACTCTTGATTTCAGCTCAGGTCATGATTTCAGGGTGTGGGATCAAGCCCAGTGTCAGGCTTTGCACGGAGCATGGAGCCTGCTTGAGATTTTCTCTCTCTCTCTCTCTCTCTCTCTCTCTCTCTCCCTCCCTCCCTCCCTCCCTCTGCCCTTCTCTCCTGCTGCTCTTTCTCTCTCTAAAATAAGTAAATAATAACAATAAAAAAAGAAGGGCACTAATTCCACTCATTAGGGCTCCACCCTAATGACTTCATCTCCTCCTGATTATTTCCCCAAAGCCCCACCTCCACCGTCAGTCACATGCGATGCGGGAGTAGGGTTTCAACAGGTGAATTTGGGGTGGGGGGTGGGGGACATGAACATTCATTTCATAAGAAGGATATGTACCTTTTCAGATGTTGCAAAATCCATCTTTCCCCTTCTTTTGAAATTTAAGACTATAACTACCTATTTTTAGTGTCCTTATACTTCTTCTGGCAGCCGTTCCCCCAGGAGATTCTTATCCCCTTTCGCTTTTCTTAAAGTGATATTACCTACTTCTCTCGGCCTCCTGGAGAAGAGCAGGTGTGCCTGTTCAACTTGGCCTCTACCAGTTTGTCCCGAGAAGTAAAACTGTTCTACTTACTTAGTCGTCTCTTATCCCATCAGCTCAGGTAGCAGTTGACAATGTATATCTTCAAAGACCTTTTTTATTCTTTTTTTTTAACCTTAATTTATTAAACGATGATTTGAATGTCTTAGGCTCTCAAAGCTTAAAACTCCCCTGGAGAATTTGACGGCTATCACACCCTATTTGTCTATATAATGATCAGGATGCTACTTCTTGCATTTAAGAAGTAATTCTTTTTTTTTTTTTTTTTTAAATAATTGTAACTGCTTCAGTGCAATGGATAAAATAATACATTTCCTCAAGTGTCCGGGTGATTCTGAGTTAGGGCTCTTTTGCCCTGGTGCTGTCTGAGAGAACATCCTGCAAGACAAAAAAAACCATCATTGGTGAAAACAGTGTCCCACACTTCCCCCTTTAGTGAAGTGCCCCTTAAATATTTTAAAGATTTCTATGGTTGGCTTCGGGACTTAATCAACTTACATATCAGCTGCTGACTTTTTTTTTAAGTGTTGATTTATTTATTTGGAGAGGGAGGGAGGGGCAGAGAGAGAAAGAGAGAGAGAGAGAGAGAGAAAGAGAATCCCAAGCAGACTCTGCACTGTCAGCTCAGAGCCCGACTCGAGACTCGGTCTCACAAATCCTAAGATCCTGACCTGAACCCTGAGATCATGACCTGAGCCGAAATCAAGAATCGGATGCTCATTCGGCTGCGCCGGCCAGGCATTCCCCAGCTGCTGACTTTTAAAACGGATCATAGGGTAGATTTTTTTAGGATAATTACCGTGTCTGTTCTGCAACATTTAGCTCTTTCTGCAGCGGTCAGCAGTTGCCTTTTCCACCCGAGAGGGGAACTCCTAACGAGCTAGCACCTCACAAAGACAAGACCCCCCGTGTTTAGCCTTCAACCTGGACACCCAAGGTACAACCCGCCCGAAAGCCCCCCATTCTTCCCTGACAGCGTCTGGCTCGTCTTGGCTTTGGGAAACGCACTGACGCTTTTGGGGAGCCTCTGCCAGTCAGTGACCCTGCAAAGTCACACCTTCCTCATGCCCACCCCCACCCTTAGTCTCCTCCAGAAATTATTTCATCACTGCTCATAATTCTGAAGAATTTGGCAGGCTTTTCACTTAAAGAAAGATACAGACAAATTTCCTTCTTCCTCTTTTCCCTTCCCCACTGCCCTCCCCACCGCCCCCAACAGCCATGGTGAGGAAGTGAAATGCCCTTCATTTTAAGAATAGGAACTAACATTACTTAAGTACTTATCATAGCCAGGTCCTCAGCTGGGTAATTCACTTTCTTATTTTATTAGTAGTGGATCAATTAGAATAGTACCTAACACTGCCCTATCCCCTATGGTAGTCCCTTCCCCCCCACCAAAACAAACTAAAAGGTCATGTAACACGGAACTTCTAGCAATCCAGTTCTGGGGATGGTACCCACAGTTACTTTCTTGCATTGACAGTTTGCCTGATGGGGATCAGAAGTCTTTGGTTTGTCTGACAATATACTTTTTGTTCTTTGAAGAGCAAACAAAACAAATCACGCCTTTCTGTCATGTAAACGTTTCGTTCCTATTTCATTTACCTTAAGCATGTCAAATATTTCTGTTAGCCTTTTTAGAATTAATAATGCATTTATAGCTAACATTTACCGTGCGTTGATTTTCACCTAAACTCTTTAAAATTTCTACCTAGATTGGCTCAGTTGGTTAAGCATCAGACTCCGGCTCAAGTCATGATCTTGCGGTTTGTGGGTTCAAGACCCACATCGGGCTCTGTGCTGACAGCTCGGAGCCTGGAGCCTGCTTCGGATTCTGTGTCTCCCTCTCTCTCTGCCCCTCTTCCGCTCACCTGTCTCTCAAAAATAAATAAGCGTTAAAACAAACAAACAAACAAGATTTTCTACCTAGATTCTCTTTCTTTAAAGTGCCATTTTTATCGGGGCACCTGGCAGGCTCAGTAGGCAGAGTGTGTGAATCTTGATCTCAGTGTTGTGAGTGTGAGCCCCATGTTGGGCACGGAGCCTACTTAAAATTAAAATTAAAAAAATAATAATAATAAAGTGCCATTATTATTATTATCCACCTGCACATCAGTGGTCAGAGGCACCAGGAAGTTTAGCCACTGGTCCAAACTCGCTAATAAGTAGTAGAAATTAGAATCAGACTTGGGCCTCCGACTTCAGGGTCTACCTGCTTTATGCCCACCCACCTGTCTTCCAGCAGCCAAAGCTGTGTGGTTCTTGGGCAAACATCCTAACCTTCTCTGGAACCTGCCAGTGGACTTTATGCACCCCATCATGCTTCCAAAGTCCATTTTATTACGGCCTTAGCCACTGTCCACGAAAATAATCACGCTGCCGTCTCACCGGTATGCTGTGAAGCTATAGGACTTTTTTTTTTTTTTTTTAAGATGTTTCAGGGAACTAGATTCCTTCTAACCTGTGCTTTGAGCCCATTCACATCCAATCTCACTCAGGAACAGGGGGTGCAGCAGTTTTCCCCAGCAGACACCAAAATCAAGGCGGCGTTTCTGACTCCACCACCTGGATGAGAGAGTAGTTTGTGCTCTCAGAGGAAACTCTGCACAGCTCAGCTCCACCCCCAGCCCCAGCGTCAGTGGTGGCCGGTTCCCTGGGGGGGGGGGGGGGGGGGGGGGGAAGGGGGGGGATCTGGGAGGCAGGTGATCATCCTTATTTAGATGTGCAGTGATCATGTGACCAGAAAATGGAGGCGAATCCGTATTTCCACTTAACTGTTGCCAGAAGGGAGATGCTGAGGAGCTGTAAGGCAGCATCCTCGCCCTCCCGGGAGCCAGCCTCCTCTTTTCCTTCAGAAGGTAGGTGGGTCCCGGGGCGGCTCTGGGACGATCGCGTGTCTGAACGACAGATTGCGATGGAGAGTGTTCTCGCGACGGGTCTGTTGTTGCTGGGAAGTTGGAGGGGGAGCAGGGAGGGGGATGGGAGGATGTGGGGGCTCCGCCCAGCCCCCTCGCCGGTGGACAGCTGGCTCACGCGGCTGCGTTTCATTCTGTATCAACTCGGACCGGAAAGGCTGTGGTCTTTGACGCTATCCCCTGCCCCTCCCTTGGCAGTCAGGTAATCAGGGAACACAGACCGCACAGCTATAGACATTGCCAGCTATAGACATTGTTTCTTCCTTTATGTCTAGATGAAAATGGAGATAGAAAATCAGAGGAAGTGACAATTTGGGAACTGCTTAGGATATTAATTACAGTGGCTATTTGACAAGCGGATCGGCCCTGGCACAGTGGCATTTTTATTTTTCATATCCTTGCTAATAGTTACTGAAGCTGGTAACACACACTTCTTTTTTCAAACGAACCTTGTAATCCTTAAATCTTACCTAAGTTCTAAGCTGCGGATATAGGTCATCCTCAAAAATGAGCTTGTGTCGTTCTCTACCCGCCTTTTCAGAATCGGGAGATACAGTACCCTACGTACAGCATATCAATATTTCACTGAGATACTAAGTCATATGAGAAACTAAAACAAAATGACCACCTGGTCAATTTCAAGCAAAAAATACACAGGCTATTAAATTCCTCTGTGGAAACCAAAAAACAAAACTAGACCCCCACCTGGAAGTGATTTAAAAGTGATTGTTCCTGAGATCCGAGTACTGGTCTTGGTGGCTTAAGGGAGGGAGACCTCATCTATGTAAACCGCCCCCCTTCTTTCATATAGGAACTCTTGATGTGGTGTCAGTCTTAATGCAAACTGCCTTGTGAGAGGAGCACAGCTCCCAGGCTTACCTACAATGGATGGCTGCCCCCAGGCCGCTCCCACAGAGAAAACGGGAGTTCTCACCCCTGTGAGACCATTCCAAAATGTGCGATTTGATGGAAGTTTTCTTAAAATCATAACTGATCGTGGTTGCAGAATGTAAAATCTGGATCATTAGATTAAAATTCCTGGTGATTAAAAAAAAAAATGACCCCATGACATTTCTCTTAATTGCTGAGAGACTTCTGAGCTTTATTGATTAATTACACATATTCAGGGTAGTAAAAGCTTGGTATTTTAAAATGGCTTGGACCTTGCTTTGCAATTCAGAGACAAATAAACATTCAGCGGCACCCAGACATCCCCGAGATGGCGCTTTGTAATGCAAAGTTCCCCTTTATGTCCTGAATAAAGTAAAGCTTCAAAGATGCTTAAGGATAATAAGCCAGAGTCTTCTTTCTATTAACAAGAAGGCAAAGTAACGTTTTTCCATGATTAGGGTTCTCTTTGGTATATCCCAGTGACTTTCCATTCACATTCCATTTGGTTTTTCAGACTTGAATGGCTTTAGTACTGGGGAAAGATTTCTCTCTTATTAAAGAATCATAATACTTCCTTGACCTTTAGACTTCATACTTTCCTTGCTAGCCAGAAGACAAGGGTGTGGGGTGTGCCCATAGGTTCACGTGGTCAATGTAGGTTATGATGGGAAAGCTCGAGTTCACCTACAGCAAGTAAAAGCTTATTTTTGTTTTTTTGCTTTTTGTCTTTTTACCTAGTCTGGAATTGCTTGCCCTTTGTTTGACGCGCCAAGATCTTGTAGACAGAGGCTTGACGTGAACCATCTTCCCGCTAGAGTGCTTGAATTGGGGATAAGTTCCCAAGTATTTATCAATTGCAGTTAATAGTAAGCTGGGGAAAAATGGGCAAAGGGGAAGAAGGGGCAGAGGGAAAGGCAAAGAAGGACAGATTCTGTCCCTGGTGTCCTGTCTGCATCGGAGTTGACAAAGAACATCTGGATGCAGGTCCTTCTGCATTAATAATGGCAGGAATCTTGGGGGTCCTGGGGGATAGATGTGCAAGCGAGGTGCAGGAAGGAGGAGAGGAGTGGATGCCCCCTATCTGAGGACCATTATCATTTGAGGGCTCTGGCAAGTCATTGCCTACTATTTTGATAGTTTCCTGTATTGTTCTCTGTATTGTTCTTACATCCTGAGTTTCTACTGCTAGGGTAATAGAAGCTGAAATAAATCTTAGAATTCATTTGCACTCACTTCTTCAGTTTACAGGCAGGAAAAAAAAAAAAAAAAAGAGCCTTGGTTACAGTGAGGGATTGGCTCAAGGTCACAGTCAGTGGCTGAGCTGGGATCAGGACCAAGTGGCCACAAGCTCTTGATCTCGTGCTATTTCCTTTCACCCGGCAGCCTTATGAGAAGCCTCTAGCGAAATCTCGTCCATGCATTTAAAGTTCTCAGGGCTTAAAAAAAAAAAAAAAAAAAAAAAATTTACCAGGCTTCTATTTTAAGGACGAGGTGGCATTTCCTAAGGGTTCCTTCGCAACCCTTAAAAATCGGGGGGAAATGTAAAAACAAAACAAAACGAAAACGGGGGGAGGTGGGAAATGTAACTTAATACCCCTCTCAGAGCTTGTGCGTCTATTATGAACAAGATGCTGTCCTTAAGGGTGGCACGCGATGCACACATAGTCAAGAAGCAGTCTCTCCCCTCGCTCTAGTGGGGAGGAGGGGGGTGAAACAAATGGCTTGCAAAGGGCAGAGTGAAGTCAGTTCCGCAAGAAGTGTAAACTGTGGAGCCCTTAAAGCTGGAAGAGCCTCTCTCCTCCTTTGTTGTAAAGGAGCAGGTACGGGACACAGCAAGTACGCAGATAAAGCGGATTCAATAGTTGGGAGAAGGAGCGCTTCCGCAGAAGGGAAGACAAATCGAACTCTAGCGGCAGGAGAGCCGTCCAGCCAGACTTGGGAACCTGGGAGCCCTTTTTGTCTGCAAGGTGGAGCCTTTGTGGACCCTCGGTGGGCGGGGGGGGGATCCGTCTAAATGGTGGAGAACCCCCGAGGGTGAAACAAAGCGATCTGTGTCCCAGGGTATTGGCAGTGGGGAAGCCAGTGTTTCCTGAGCCCGCTGTGGTGATTGGTATTGGCGCGGCACTGGTGTGGCACTGGTGTAGGAGAGACGGGAAGCAAGGGTGTGAGGGAGGGGGTTGTCCACCTGAGACACAGGAGAGGCTAGAACGGTGGCAAGCACGGAAAGAAGGGAGGGGATCCCAGAAGGGCCCATGCGGCAGAGAGGTAGAGGGCTTGAAAACTGAGGGAGGTGGGAGTATACTGGGGAGATGCCTGGAGAAGGGGCAGGCACATCCTGTGACGGGTGATCATTTCATTCCCCGTGACCGAGGGTCTGCAGCGTCGCTGCACTTGACAGAAGTTCACAGAAGCAAGGTGAAGAAAAACCATGAGCGTCTCCATCTGAGGGAGACAGAGCCAGCTTTGGTGGAGGCTCTCGTGGAGAGCTGGAGCCACGTCTGATGGAGTCAGCATGAGGTCATGGTCCCATGCTGGCCAATGGTTTCTATGACTACACTTAGCCACCGTTACCAAGAGCACAGGCTGCAAGCCTCGGTGTCTACTGAGGTGTACCTGCTGGGGTGGGATGGGAAGAGGATGGTGACATTTTCCTCTAGTTTTCCTCCCTGCTGGGCTGTGGCCAACTCTAATCTCACAAGGAGAGGAAAGAGAACCCCCCCCTCCCCCCCCCCCCATTTGAAGGCAGGAGATCAGGCCAAACGGTGTCCCGGACAGGCTCCAAGAAGATTCTGACCCACAGAAAGGAAGAACAGAATAAATCCTAATTATGGGTTGAGGGTTGAGGATAAAGGGGAGAGAAAGGGAACAGGAGAGCTCAGATGTAATCTAGCCCCCTCCCAACCCCACCCGTTCACCAGGTGCAGCCCGAACACAATCTCTTGTCTGGGGACGTCTAGGTTCATCGATTCTATGCCCTCAGTTGGAGGAACTACTCCTGCCTCTGAAATTCCATCATTACCTCGCATGCCATTTCACTCCACTTGTGCTGTTTTTATGTGAACCCGTATGTGTGTTTCCTTCTTTAATCCTCTTAGATTCTCAATTCTGGAAAGGCAAAATGTGTGTCTGAACCGTTCTTTTTGTAATATGCCCTCCCCCAGGCTAGTTTCATGCTTTCCGTATGGTTCTGGGACTGAAATGTTTGTTGAACTCCTACTTTAAAGAGTAACCTGGTAAACGAAACTGAGTACCGTAGAAGCTATATCCGTCAAAGCTCCACGGGAAGCTGGTTTGGAAACCTCGGGTGGATAATTGGAATGTTTAGGTTACAGTTCTGCCTGTGGACAGAGATCTTTCACACATCTCTTTTAGTCCAAAAATTCACAAAGGAACACAGGCTTTCTATACCAGGATTTAGTGCTGTCTGAACCCAACACGGAAGCTCCATTTCGAAAGCCACCAATGCCCGTGAAGCAAGAGAACCTTTTATTCAAAGAGGAATAAAAATGTTTCTTAGCAAATTCATTTTTCTACAGCCAACTCCCAGAAATACCCAGGCAAGGTTGATGAAACTGGAAGTTCCAGAAATAGCTCTTCCTAAAATAAAAGAGGAGTGAAACCAACCAAATGTGATCTCAAGAGAGGAGCTGTGCAAGAGGGAGGTTAGGAGGGCAGGTAAGATGGAGATGATGGGAGAGCTGAAGATTTTTGATCCAGGGGAAGGCTAGTATTGATAACTAAAAGAAAGCTTGGGATGGAGCAAAACCCCATAGGAAAGTTTTCTTTGTGCCTTAGACTAAATTCAGGGATGATCAAAGATCATGCCCTTGATATAAGGCCTGAGACTGGGTTTTGACATAAATGGCCGTCACCAAATTTTCCACGTACTACCAGTTTATAAGCTCAAGGCTTGTTTCTAACCAGCTTGATGGGGAAGGTGACTGGTCTCCAGGCTATACTTTTATTTCCCAGTCCTAACTGTTATTCGCTGGCATGGTAACTAGGAAATGCGAGTGATATACCAGACAGAGTTTTGGAATCTGCTGTAACGCTATAATTCCGTGAAGAATTATTCAAAAGCAGAAGCACCTTTTCTCCCTGCATATCCGTCTACCTGTCACGATGAAGACATGGCAATGTAAAAGAGGTAGCTGAATGAACCCGAGCTCTCTGGAAAGCTGGCATAGCTGTACGATACCAAATACGCCTCTCGGGGAGAGTATGAAATTAATCAAGTCCCGTAAATTAGCTTCATGGGATGTAATTTATACTATGCAGTGGGACGTGTGTAAGTGAAGGTGATGGATTCCTTGTCTCAGTCTCAAGGGGCCTGACTTGGGCTTCCCTCTTTGCCCCTCCTAGAAACAGTAGAAGGCCTTTCTTGGAGCTAGGCGTACTAGTGGAAAAGAGCAGACAATATACTCGTTTGCTTGAGCTGCCATAACAAAGCATCATCAACTGGCTGGCTTAAACAACAAAAATTAATTTTTTCCCGATTCTAGAGTCTGGAAGTCCAAGATCAGGGTATCGGTGGGGTTGGTTTCTTCTGAGGCCCTTGTCCTTGGCTTGGAGATGGCTGCTTTCTCCTTGTGTCTTCACATGGTCTTCCTTCCACGTGTGTGTCCTACTCTCCTCTCTTCTTGTAAGGACACCAGTCGTATGGGCTCAGGGCCCACCCAAATGACTCCATTTGAACTTCATTACCTCTTTAAAGTATCTATTTCCAAATATACTCCATTCTGAGGTACTGGGGATTAGAATTTCCTAACATGAATTTTAGAGGACAAAATCCAGCCCGTAACAGTTACCTTAGAAATGTGATAGTGGATGTGCTGAAAATTCCTGTTGATTCCGTGATTGGCGACTGGCCCCCATGCGTCATTTGCCGTACTCCTGTGCTGAGTCTAAAGGTCACGTCAGGGGTTTCATGACCATCTTGGTGACTCACAGTGACTATGGGAGGCCTAGTTTAGCCCCGAATAATCGTACTATATTATTACTTGCGTGTTTAACTTATATTTATGGCAATACATTTATTTATATTGATATTTAATTATCATGACAATTAAATACTGTAAGAGTAATACTAAATATTATAACATAACACAAGTCATAGTAAATAATATAACTTTTGCCAAACATTTTACTCATTATCTCTTCGAAATCTTACATTATCTCCCCTAACAAACCCAATTTGTGGATGAAGAAATGGGGTTGATACCTTTGGCCCCACTATGATAGGTTGCCTCCCTAGTTTTGGTCATTCTGGGTTTTTTTAAAGTTTTATTTCTTTATTTTAAGAGAGAGAGAGAGAGAGAACTAGTGGAGGAGGAGCAGAGAGAGAGAATCCCAGGCAGGCTCCATACTCAGCACTCAGTGCAGAGCCTGACATGGGGCTCGAAGTCACAGACCATGAGGTCATGATCTGAGCTGAAATCAAGAGTCAGAGGCTTAACCGACTAAGCCACGCAGGCGCCCCTGAGCATTGGTTTTTCTTAAACTGGTCTGAAAGTCTACAGAGAAATTCCTTGCAGGAGAATGAGGTTGAGGGTGGAGGCATGAAGGAAGTTCTTTCCAGCTTTGAATTGAGGACATAAGGGAGTTCAGAATCTTCGGACACCTTAGATGTGATCTGGAATTTTCCCATTGCCAAGAGGCCAGCTAACCCGGATCTGTTACGCCCTAACCCTTGGCAAGATGGAGGAAAGAGGAAAAGAGAAGTGGAGGCAGGGATGGGGATTAGGGATTCTGGAGCTGCCCTGGAGTGAGTATGTAGACAGCTCCTTCTCCAGTTTGATATAGTCCCATGTATCTAGTTTTGCTTTTATTGCCTGTGCTTTTGGTATCATATCCCAGAAATTGTTGCCAAATCCACTGCCATGAAACTTCCCCCCCTATGTTTTCCTCTGGGAGTTTTACAGTTTTAGGTCTTACATTTAGGTCCTAATCCCTTTTGAGTTAATTTTTGTATATGGTATATGGTAGGGGTCCACCTTCATTCTTTTGCTTGTGGATATCTAGTTTTCTCCGCACCATTTGTTGAAGAGACTGCCCTTTCCCTATTGTGTGGTCTTGTTATTCCTATCAAAAACCATTTGACCAGGGACGCCTGGGTGGCTCAGTCGGTTAAGCGTCCGACTTCGGCACAGGTCATGATCTCGTGGTTCGTGAGCTAGAGCCCTGCGTCGGGCTCTGTGCTGACAGCTCAGAGCCTGGAGCCTGTTTCAGATTCTGTGTCTCCCTCTCTCTCTCTGACCCTCCCCCATTCATGTTCTGTCTCTCTCTGTCTTGAAAGTAAATAAACGTTAAAAAAAAAAATTAAAAAAAAGAAAACAACATTTGACCACAGGTGCCTGGCTGGCTCAATCATTAGGGCAACCCTGATCTCAGGGTTGTGAGTTTGAGCCCCACGTTGGGTGTAGAGATTACGTAAAAGTAAAAATTTTAAAAATTATTTGACTGTATAGGCATGGGTTTATTTCTGGATTCTCTGATCTGTTCCATTGGTTTATATTTCTGTCCTTATGTTGGCATTGTACTGTTCTGATCACTATAGCTTTGTAATAACTTTTGAAATCAGAGAGTGTGAGACCTCCAACTTCAGTCTTCTACTTCAAGATTGTTTTGGCTATTTGAGGTCCCTTGAGATTCCATATGAATTTTAGGATAGATTTCTCTATTTATTCAAAAAAAAAATATCTTGGAATCCAAGGCACCTGCTTTTGAAAACCACTTTTCTATTATAACTTTTAGCAAAATTACCGAAGTAATAACAGCAATATCTAACCTTCTGTAGCATAAACTGTGACATGTGAACATGTCAAGCAGTGTTCTCTATCCTTACCTAAATCAACTCATTTAATCCTGACAACTCCCTATGTAAGTAGTGTTACCTACCCTGTTTACAGGAAACTGAGGCACGTAGGAATTCTGTAACTTCCCTAAGGTCACACTTTTTTTTTTTTTTTTTAACATTTTTGAGAGAGAGAGAGACAGAGTGCAAGTGGGGGAGGGGCAGAGAGAGAGAGAGGAGACACAATCGAAAGCAGGCTCCAGGCTCCAAGCTGTCCACACAGAGCCCGACGTGCGGCTCGAACCCATGAACCATGAGATCATGACCTGTGCTGAAGTTGGATGCTTAACCGACTGAGCCACCCAGGCACCCCTAAGGTCACACTTTTTTTATATTAAAGTATAATTAACATACATCGTTTGTTAGTTTCAGATGAACTATGTAATGACTTGACAATTCCATACATGACTCAGTGATCATCACAAACCCCCTTTATCTATTTCACCCTTCCCCCCAGCCACCTCCCCTGTGGCAACCGCACTGGTTTGTTCTCTGTATTTAAGAGTCTGGTTTTTTGTTTGTCTCTTTTTCTTTGTTTTTTGTTTTGTTTCTCAGATTTCACATGAATGAAATCAAAGGTATATGTCTTTCTCTCATCGGCTTGTTTCACTTAGCGTTATACTCCCTACCTCCATCTGTGTTGTCACAACTGGCAGGGTGTCATTTTTTGATGGCTAAGTAATATTTCACACATATATATGAAGGTCCCACTTTTCAAAAGGTCGGAGCCAGGATCCAAACACAGGCTGTCTGACTCAGCTGCTATGGTGGGAGAAGAATCACTACGACAGAGCAGTTCAGGCTGCATTTGCTGGGCTCTGGGTAGATACAGTCCAAGATGTGTGGAGAGGCTCACATATCGCGTTGTTCGGCATTAACGTGTTGAGAGAGAGAGAGAGAGAGAAAATTTAAAAAACAGAAAAAAGGAAAGAAAGTTTCCTTGGTTTACCTTTGTGAGGTACACAAAAATCAGATTTATTTTCTGTGGGACATCTCAGAGTCTATGACAGGTTCACATGTGTCATAAAATTTCAAAAGGAGGGTATGATACATGGTGTTTCCCAATCTTAACCTGGCACAAAGCCCTTTTGTATAGATCTGTGGAACCTCTTCTTTGGCACAGGCTTTGGGATATGGTGGCTTAAAAAAATGACAGGAAGCTTCCCTTCTGTCTCTTTCGCCACTGGGACAGTTTGGAACACTCAGGTACAATTCCTTCCTGTGTGTCCATTTCTTTTCCTTTTTTTTTTTTTTAAACGTTCATTTATTTTTGAGAGAGAGAGAGAGAGGCAGGGCACGAGCAGGGGAGGGGCAGAGAGAGAGGGAGACGCAGAATCAGAAGTAGGCTCCAGGCTCTGAGCTGTCAGCACAGAGCCTAATGCGGGTCTCCAGCTCACAAACCCTGAGATCATGACCTGAGCGGAAGTCAGACGCCCAACCGACTGAATCACCCAGGCGCCCCATCTGTGTGTCCATTTCTGCGTGTGTCCCTGTCGGTCTCAGGCCTGAACTCATGGGGAGCTGACTGCAGGAATGGATTCCAGAAATCTGCCTGTATCTTGCCATAGCCTGCTGCCTGGGGTCACTGGGGTCGGAGGGGTGACTCTATTTTAATTCGCAGCCAGTCACTGGGCGGGAATGAAAAAATGAAGGAGCCTTATGCTAGAGGAAAGCAAGGAAAAACTGAGCCATCGGGAAGGAAACCCAGAAAATAAAAATGGGATGGTGTTACCAAAGGTACAGGATACTGGAACATCCATCAGGTATTTTATTCAACAAATACTCGCTGGGGGCAGGC
Organism: Panthera pardus; assembly: GCF_024362965.1. Taxonomy (NCBI): domain Eukaryota; kingdom Metazoa; phylum Chordata; class Mammalia; order Carnivora; family Felidae; genus Panthera; species Panthera pardus. Next base: position 18,250,313 of record NW_026526766.1, on the reverse strand, counting down.
TGTGAGTGGTGCCCTCAGCACCCCTGGGATTTTATGGGGAACACAGTACCAGCTGGCTCTTTAGAAGCTGACAGTCAGCCCATCCAGAAGGAAATATTTCTCTTCTCCGCTTCAGTTTCTTCATTTGAGAACCAGAAACAAATAACAATGACTTAAAGGGACGCTACCCAAAGACGATGTTGATTTCAAAAGTACGAAAACTTTCGGAGGCAGAAAAATGCTACGCGAATCAAGTTTTTTCTTTTTCTTTAAGGAAAAGAAGAACATACATGAAGTCGTGGAATTTTCAGAACCAAAAATAGGGGGAGATTTTTTAAAATTTTTTTTTAACGTTTATTTATTTTTGAGACAGAGAGAGAGCATGAACAGGGGAGGGGCAGAGAGAGAGGGAGACACAGAATCTGAAACAGGCTCCAGGCTCTGAGCTGTCAGCACAGAGCCCGACGCGGGGCTCGAACTCACAGACCGTGAGATCATGACCTGAGCCGAAGTCGGACACTTAACCCACCAAGGCACCCAGGCGCCCCTTTTTTTTGTTTTTTAAAGACACAAGATGCAAGACTAAAACACAAAAAGCCACACACCTACGGAAATAAACACAGAAACAGTCAAAGGAGCCCAAGGCCAAGACTAGACCACGGGAGCAGGGAAACTATCAAAAGGCAGAGTTCAGATACTGACTGTAAAAGACGGGTAGAATCAGATAAACTGAAGAGAAAACACTGCAAAAGATGAATCAGCAGTTGCCGCGAGAAGCAGGCAGTGGCTGGGCGTCTTTTATTTTGATGTCCCTACCGCTTGCACGGCCCAGACCTTCAGAGATACTTGTGAGGAGGAACGGATATGATAGACGTGTGGCCAGAGGGGGCCGCCTGTCATAGTGGGCTGATCGGAGGCTGGGCTTCTCCGCCTTTCTTCGGTGATGCTGACATTCCATGTTTCTGTGTATGCCTACGGCTTCCTACACTTTATTTTGGGAGACGTTGAGATCCCTGGTACTATGGCTGGGGGACGTGACAGCGTCGTATTGCTACTGATAAACAGCTGAAAGTATTACTTAGTGAGCACTTAATTTTTCTAGCGTTAACTTGACTTTGCCCAAGAGAAGATTTCCAGAAACTCTTACAGAATCTAATTATTCTTACGTTACCTCTTTGTTTTAGAATGCCACACATGCTGATGTTTTAAAAATGGAAACAACACAGAAAAGTAAATGAATAAAAAGCAAAAGGCCCCTTTTTCCCATACCTAACTCCATATGGATAACTGCTATTAATAGCTTATGTCTATTCCTTCTAGAATTTGGCTGTGCCTAAACATATGTATCAGTGTGCATAACTGTACAAATATTATTCTAAACGTGCCATGTTGAGATTTCATTTCTTTATTAAATATATCTGAGATGCCATTTCGTGTCAATGCATTTACATTTTTTTTTTTTTTTGCATTGATATATCCTAATGAATTTCGTGCCCTGTTCAATCACTCTTCTATTAATGGGCATCTAAGCTATCCCTTACATTTTTTTAAAAAAAAGTAAATCACTTAAGTAGAAAATTTCCTTTAGTCAGTGAACGGACAAGTTGGGTCCAAGGCTAAGGGCACAGTGGTGCAAAGTAGCCCATATGACAGTGAAAGAGACGGCAAGACGCTCTCGACAGTTGGGTTGGATGCTTCTCCCAAGGCCTCCTGAAAGATGAGCCACTTGTTGCCAAACTCAACCATCACCCTAGCCTATGTGAGCAGAAGATTAGGGGAAAGGAGAGTGAAGGAATTTTCAAGAGTCTTTGCTGGTTAGGAATAGTGGGGTGAGTCTTTTTCTGCCCCTCCAAAGCCAAGTGAGGGTTGCTCCAAGGGGGTCACGGGTAAAGATTCAGAATACCTTCCATGGTGTTCATCCCACGCCCAGCTGGCGGTCTACGTAGGCAGTGGACTTTGTGTGTGTGTGTCCTGAGGAAAGTGGCAGGGGCTGGCCTGAGCTACCACAGTGTGACGGGGTAGGGCGGTACAGGATTCCTGTGCATACAGTGACCCCACAGATCATAGTGGACTTGAGTCATTTTTAGAGCACCCCACCTGTTATGTGCCGAATTGTGTCTCCACCCACTCCCCCTACACACAAATTCATATATTAAAGCCTAATCCCTAGCATCTCCCATTTGGAGATGGTGGTCTTTAAAGAGATATTTAAGTTGAAATGAGGTCATTAAAAATGGGACCCTAGTCTGATATGATCGATGCTTTTTTTTTTTTTTTTTAAACGTTTATTTATTTTTGAGACAGAGAGAGACAGAGCATGAACAGGGGAGGGGCAGAGAGAGAGGAGACACAGAATCCGAAACAGGCTCCAGGCTCTGAGTGGTCAGCACAGAGCCTGACGCGGGGCTCGAACTCACTGACCGTGAGATCATGACCTGAGCCGAAGTCGGACGCTCAACCGACCGAGCCACCCAGGCGCCCCTGATCGATGCTTTTATAAGAAGTGGAGATTAGGATACAGACACACATTAAGGTGAAGAATACGAGAGGACACAGGGAGAAAGTGGCCATCTCCAAGCAAAGGAGAGAGACCTCAGAAGGAACTAACCCTGCCGACACCTTGCTCTTGGACTTCTAGTTTCCAGAACTGTGAGAAATCTGTTGTTTAAGGCACCCAGGCCGTAGTCTTTGTTAGGGCAGCCTTCCCGGCAGACTAATATGCCACCCAAGGTGAGAAGGCCCCAACCAGAGGCCGTGTCAGGAGCTGAGGACAGAGTGAAGCCGTGGTCAAGCCAGGTCTCCGGTACCAGAGGAGAGGGCACTGGGGAGTCCCCATGGGACCTCAAAGAGCTCAAGCAAGGGAGCAGAGGCCGGGGGCTAGAGAGAACTGAGCCGCTTCCCAGAAACTGGGCTGGGGAGAGGCGTGGGAGTGGAAATACACCCCAGCGTCTCCCAGCCCCCACTGCACCCTCCCACCTACCCAGCCCCTTCCCTGGGTCTAAGCTGTCTAAGTAGAAGGAGGGAGGGAAGAGCCCTTCCTATCCTGAGCTCCCTGAGGCCCAGCTTTGGGCAGTACCACTAGGAGAGTGAAGGGAAGGAGACTGGATTTTGAGATGAGAAATTATCAGTTCTAAGCTGAATTGGATTTTAACAACTGAAAGTGACAAGCTAAAAGGAAGCGGGAACGTCCAGCTGTTTTGTATTTGTATCACCATCAAATTCATACCCCTCCAAAAAACCCCGGGTTCTTTTATTACGGTAAACATCTTTTTACATATATCATACATTCTTATAATTGGAATGGCTGGTCAGAAGCCACCTGCAGTTACCATTTTGATGCATAAAGCTCCAAACTGTACCTCCGGTTAAACTCTTTATACTCACGCAACCCTAGCTGGGGGTGCTGCTTGCAGAAAACATTAAAGCTTCACAATTTTTAGAAGCATACGTACCCGACTTTGAGAACGGAAATTTTATCCAGGTTGTTTTCACGCCAACTATAGCCTCCAAGGTCAAGTCCAGTCTGCTTGCTACCCAATCTTGTACCTAAAGGTTTAGTGGAGCACAGCCGCACCCCTTCGTTTACATTTTCTTTATGGCTGCTTTTGTGCTACCGCAGTGTTGCCTAGTCTCCCCAGCGACTGTGTGGCCTTCAGAACCTAACATGTCTCAAAGCCTCTACCACACCCTGCGGGTCAGCAAATATAATTGCTTGAGCATCTTTGCATTGGAAGAGTATCTATGGAGGCTCCTGTTCATATTTCTGGCGTCTGAGTGTGTCCCCTCTTTTTTTTTTTAATTTTTTTTTTTTTTTTTTTGAGACAGAGAGAGAGAGAGCATGAGCAGGGGAGGGGCAGAGAGAGAGAGGGAGGCACAGAATCCGGAAGCAGGCTCCAGGCTCCGAACTGTCAGCACAGAGCCCGACGCGGGGCTCGAACTCACGGACTGTGAGACCATGACCTGAGCCGAAGTCGGACGCTCAACCGACTGAGCCACCCAGGCGCCCCTGAGTGTGTACCCCCTTGAACGTCTGAGGGAAAGGAAGTAAAATTAAGTCAGGGAAGCCATTGCGTTGTGCTGTGGGGGAGAAGAACCCTCGTGAGCGTATCTCCTCAGGCAAGGGGAGGGCAGAGAGGTCTCCACAAAGGATAAATTCCAGGTAGTGTTGAGCTGGTGAGGTGGGGGGGTGGGCAGGATTGTAGGAGCCTGGGCCAAATGCCGTCACTTGGTCATCTGCAGAAGGCGTCGTCTCCAGCAACTGAAGACCGGCTTCAATTCTAAAGACCAACAGTTGTCCGTATCTCCTCCCCACCCTTGGTGAGAACCTCTCCCTTGCTTAGCCACGCCCACACTCACATGCTCCTAATATCAGGAAGGAGCTTTTAAGGTTTTTTTTTTTTTTAATTTATTTTTTTTTATTTTAGAGAGAGAAAGGGAGCATGTGAGTGAGGAGAGGGACAGAGGGGGAGAGGGAGGGAGAGAAAGAGAGAGACAGAGAGAGAGAGAGGCAGGGAGAGAGAGGGAGAAAGAGGAAGAAAATCCCAAGCAGGCTCCTTGCTCAGCAGAACCTAATGGAGGGCTCGATCCCACAACCCTGGGATCATGACCTGAGCCAAATCAAGAGTTGGATGCTCAATCCAGGAGCTTTTATTGTTGAGGTAGAGGGCTCAGTAAACGCTACCAGGTGATTTTTACCTAATTATGTTTAGAGCAATTGCTTCTTTATAATATCATTTCTGTAAGGCTCAACTAACTTTTCTAAATTATGTTTTAAAGAAACCTAACTTGTTAACAAAAGTAATTTGTCGGTAGAGAATTTTGATGACCAAGTTCTGATACGTCGTGAGATATTGGGAGGAACATTTCACCAGAAAAGCAGGGAGCCCTTCACATCTAAAGGCGCTTATTCAATAGTTATTTCTCCTTCTCCCCTACGTGCTAGGCTCTGTGCTAAGCACCACATGAAGTCTTTTGCCTATGTGGAGGGAGGGATAGGAGTGGGGAGGCATGGCGGGCTGGGGGAGTAGACAAGTTATGAACAGGTGATTGTAAAAAGTATGAAAACTATCCAATGTGAAGTGAGCACAGGAAACTATGGCCCCTGACCCATCTGTGTGCATTGGGGGTGAGATCAGTACCTGAGATGTCCAAGGGGAGTAACAAGATGAGCAAGATTAGCAGGACCAAGTAGGGAGTGGGCAATAAGAAAGGAGGCTCTGATTTGGCATGGGGCGGGGGGACAGACCAGGAAAGCCTCGAGACCTTTCCCTTCAGGCAGTGGGGAGCACTGAAGGGATTTAAACAAGAAGGTGAGATTGAGACAGATATTCAGTCAGTGATCTGGAGGGCGTGGGGAGGAAAATCAGAAAGAGAAAAGGGGAAACGGGTTTCCGCAAGGAAGCAATGGACTTGAGCGTTTACCCATTGGCATAAGTGGCATTAGCGGTGAGAATGGACAGGAGAGGTGAGGCGAAGCCAAGGGACTGGATGGTCACCTGGATTGGGAAGAAATGGTTAGAAAAGAAGGGGAAGTAAGAACGAGTGTTGGTTTGGAGGTTTGCGTGCTCAGGTAATAGCTAGAGACATTCACTGGGACGTGGGATGTGGCAGCTTGCTTTTACTGGATGATAAAGTATCTCAACATTTAGCAACACAACAAATATTACATATCACAAGTACATTATAAATATCAATAACATTATATATTATATACATATAAATAACAAATCTATCACAACTATCACACAACAGATGTTATTCTTTCACGGTGTCTGTGTGTCAGAAATTCAAGAGCGTGATCAACTAGGTGGTTCGGATTCCGGAAGTTGCTGCCAAGGCATCAGCTGGGGCTACGGTCATTCGGAGGCTCGATGGGGGCTGGAGGAACTTTTTCCAAGTGGGTCACTCACATGGCTATTGGCAGGTGACCTCAGTTCCTTCCTGGATTTGACCTAGAAGCCTCAGTTCTAGTTCAATGGATATCCAATGGATATCCAATGGATATCTCCCTAGGGCGGCTGGAGTGGCCTTACAACACAGCAGCAGACCTCTCCCAGTGAAGGACCCAAGAAAGAGCAGAGAGGAAGCCACGCTGCTTTTTAGGACCTACTCTCAGACATCACACGCTGTCCCTCTTGCTTCATTCTGTTCTTTAGAAGCAAGTCACTAAACTCGATCCAACCTTAAGGGAAGGGGAATTAGGCTTCCACTTTTGCAAGGAGCGTCAAAGAATTTGTGGACGTTTTTTTAAAACCACCCCGGAGACTATAGGATGTGGCTCATCTGTGGGGAGGAAGATGCTGGATACCGTTTTGCGCCTGTGGAGTTGGAGACGCCTGGGAGTCGTTCAGGCTGTGGACGGAGAGTCCCTTCATGAACAACTACATTCCCGTCCTCAGGGTGAGATGATGTCGCTTAATTTCATCGTCTCAACAACACACAAATGACTGATCTGTATCAAGGTCTTTGAAAACACACGAAGAGACAAGGGCATAAGCTTCCCAGGCAGGAGGTGGAATTCTCCACGCATCTCCACTCCCGGCCAACGGTTCCGTTGTTACTAAATGCAAATGGTTGCAAAGGATTTCATTATCGCTAAAAGCAAATGGCGGGAAGCGATAGGATGGTCTTCTTTTCCTGCTCGGTGTTCCTCAACTTTAGTGTTCCTAAGATTTATTGTAAAGGATTTTATACACAGAGGATTTCAACCACATACGTTATAATTTAGGGAACAGCTCAAGAACCTTATCCAAGGGCCATTTGGACCACAAGTCCCCTTTGCCACCTGCAGACTTTTAGAATCTGACCCTGGGTAAGGAGACTGCATTGTGTTCCTCTCCTCTGAGGACCCGAGAAATGATGGCACGGCTTGTGGGTTTCTGCAGAATCTCTAGAGAAGTTGGTATCTGGGCGAGGGCCCAATGTTTGTGTCTTTCACTTTGTCATCTGCTTTCCCTGTCATCACCCCTTTCTTATCTGCCTCCCCTGGCTGGCCCCTAGGGGCCACAGCGCTTATCTGTTCTAGGGTAAGGAAGCTCAGCTGAGCAGCTAATTGTTGCCAAGAGCCTCATTTTATGGGCTGAAACCCAGTTTCCTGTTGTGGGACCTAAGCTCCCTTCCTTTCCTTGGGATCAGCGTGATTAAGCGGAGTGTGAAACCCAGGGCAGCCTCTCTGGCTTGCCTCCCACTTGAGTAATTTGGTAAGTGCCCTGGGGTTCACAACATGGCACCCATTCTTACCTTAAATTGTGCAGCCTACTTTATCAGACAAGAATCCTGAAACGGCAGTCCTCCAACCTGTGGGCTTTAAAGGACTAATTTACCTACTTAACAAAGGAAGGCAAGCACCTCATGAAAAGTTTTGTTTGATTTTTCTTTTTTCCCTGTCTCGCCGTTTCTAGAGGAAGCCACTTGAACAGTCCGGTATATCTTACTTGACCAGAAGGAAACCGGGAGAATTTTTTTAGAAACTCTGACGTAAAGGAACTTTCTCTTTATGTAATCATTTCCCCAAAAATAGCCAAATATAACCATATGATATTTTTCTAAAGAACAATTAAGGTCTTAATCTGCTGTCCTACCTCTACGGAGCTATATTTTTTAGTGGCCAATCTTACAAGAATGATTATACTCCAAAAGGGTTGCTGCGTACTTCTGGGTGTTTATGCCCATCAGGAAACATTACCATCTAGAAATGCTAGATGTGTGTGTGTGTGTGTGTGTGTGTGTGTGTGTGTGTGTGTGTGTGAGACAAATCTTGGTTCCCTGCTCCTTTCCTATTAAAAAGAACCTGATCTCAGGCAAGGCTAGTCCTACAGCAACAGTTAAGTCCTTCCAGATTCAGTCATGCTGAAAGGATGTAAAATGTAGAATGGGCTTACCTCTGTACCTGGTCTAGGAAGTGCGTTTCACTGTGTCCAAAAGTTTTGTGTTTGCGGTCATTCACTAGATGACTGCCTAGTGCCATGCGACTGCATACTAGCTGCTTTATGAAGTCCCAGAAATACAAAATCAACCAATGCACGTGGAATCCACTCTCAAACTGGAGAATCACTTATGTCACTGTCCCCCTGAGTTGGTATTCATGATCGTGAGAGGTGGTACACAGATTTAACACAAATAGCATCGAATCACATGAGAGCGCGGTTCTTTTTTGGCTTCCTGGGTTGAGTTGAACTCCGGGAATTCAGTCCGTTTGATTTTCTAATATCCGAATTCAAAACGATTTGTTTTCTTCTAGGAGTTTCCTTAGCTGCCTTCACAACTTTTGTTTCATGGAGCTTTGCTGTCGGTTATTTACAAACGGGTTTTTCGGTTTCCAAATTGTCTTTTCGTGATTGATTTCTAGATGTATGTCCCTGAAGTCAGAGATTATGGCACATGTGATTCTGACTTCTGGTATTTTGTGAGACATTCTATATAGTCAGTTTTTGTAAGTTTGAAAAAAAAAATTGTGTACTTTTATTGAGCACAGATCTATTAGATCAAGCTATATTATTATATTCAAATCTATGTCTTTATGCCTTTTTTTCAGATTGGTTTATAAATTCTTGAGAAGTCTATTGAAATATTCCCACACAAAATTAATTTTTCTTATAACTTACATTCAATGTTTGTTTTATTTTGGGGCTGTTGTTGAAAGCATATAGGTTCTGGATTATTATATCTTCTGAAGAGTTATTTCTTTTACTGTGAAATAATAACTTTCGTAAAGTTTAATAATGCTTTTCTGCCTAAAATGTATCTTGTTTGATATCAGTAGTGTGATGTTTGCTTTCCTGTGGTTAATATTTTTCTGACAGTTTTTATGTCACTTTATTGTCAACCCTTCTGCCTCATTGTATATATTTTTAATGTTTATTTCTGAGGACAGAGAGCACAAGAGGGGGAGGGACAGAGAGAGAGGGAGACACAGAATCGGAAGCGGACTCCAGGCTCCGAGCTGTCAGCACAGAGCCCGACATGGGGCTCAAACCCGCAGACCGTGAGATCATGACCCAAGCTGAAGTTGGACGCTTAACTGACTGAGCTACCCAGGTGCCCCTTTTCTGCATTATTATTTTTAGAAGTTCCTTTTTGAAGCAGCCTGGCTAGTCAGGGTAAGTGACACTACCAGCTAAGCCCGACAGCCTCAGATCTCAGTGCTTTCATACAAGAAAGGTTGAAAAATTATTCCTTAATCGCTACAATCTCTTTCATATTGTTCCTTTTCAGCAGGGGGACTTTTATTGCCAGTTCCTCTGTCTACTGCATCTGATGGCAATCCCTCATAGTGTTTTTTCCCTTGTGTAGTTTGTAGTTTGAGTTTTTTGGCTTTGGGGTTTTTTTGGTGTGAGCTCATCTTTCAGAGAGATGAGATTTAATTTTAATCTCTTGACTTGGGTTACCTACATCATTCGGGTAATATAAATTGAAACATGCTCGGCATACAAGTGCATGCCTAATTCTTACAGATTGCTTCTCATTTTCCATCCAAGATTCCAGGCAGACTTGCTTTCCAAGGCCAGAGACTAGAGTTTCCTCTCATCCCCTTTTCAGTAAGGGGGCCGTTCTTTAAGGTCCACCGCTTTCTTTAGAAGTTCTGATCTAGGCCTTTCTTCCAGCACCTGGAGGTCACTTCTCCTGGGGAGCCCTAAAGCCTGTGTCCAGTCCAAAATCCTGTGGGCTACTTTCCCATCAGCTTTCTGGAGTAACTCTGTTTCTGTCACCTGGGGATTTCCCTTGGTTTCTTTCAAGTTTGGAAATGTATTAATTACTTTTTTGTTGCTTTATCTCATACAGCATGTCTTTGTATTTATAATGATACAGGGCTATACTTTTCAGGACACTAGTCTTTTTTTTTTTCTAACAGAGTGAAAGTCTTGAGTGAAAGCCTTGGGGTTTCTACCTTGAATTTAATAGCATCATTTTAGTTTTATTATATTTCACTTATGTGACAATTTTAGGCAAGTGACACTAAGTTTCCATATATACCTGATACAAACCTTCCTTTCAAAATAAATTTACCTAACTAACATAAGTCAATTTAAAGAAAAGCATTAAGCAAATTAACAGGCGCTAGATGGAAAAACCATCAAGATGATATAGAAATACTCGAGTTTAAAAAATAGTTGAAAGCATTTGATGCCCTTCTGAACATTAAAAATATTCTTTTGTGTGTGAGTAACCCAGACAAGATGTATATCGTCCACATGAGCCTAGGTTGAGAAGGTGGGAAATGGAATTCCCAAATTAGGGCAGAGTGAGAGTCAGATACTCCCTTCAAAATGAATAATAAAGGCCAGCTGTACTAGTCAGAATGGGCTGGATTAGGATGTGGTAACAAAGAAACTCAACATCTTCGGGCAAACCACAACAAAAATTCCTTTCTTCTTTACATAGTCCGTGAGCTTTAGTGGGGGCCTCTGCTCCTCATAGCCACAACCTGACAGAGTCCCAGCTCAACCACCAAGAAGGGAAGCAGCCCATGATACCTACGCACTGGCTCCTACCTAATTCTTCTGCCCAGAAGTGACACCTACCACTTCTGGTCTCATTCCCTTTGTCGGAGCAAATCACCTAATTTCAAAGGAGAGCAGGAAAGTCCAATTTTACCATGTGCCCAGAAGGCCAAGAGCCAGAAATATTTGGTGGAGAGCAGTAACGAGTAGAAAACCATCCAGCAAACAAACAGTCTTGGATCCATCCTCTAGATGGAGACGTGGAGCTGAGCATCTGTTTGAGAGGTCGGCCATAGTAGAGTCCCACTTGTATTTTACAATTCCCTCAGCCTCTTTGGTAACTCCATTCTGTAGACAGAATACCCCAAATTGAGTATGGCTATGGATGGATGAGGAAAAATATTTACCTTCACGCTGAACAGATTTGTTACCCAATAGATCCCGAGAGGCATCCACTATTGATCTTAAGTCTGTCTTGCTCAACTGCCAGCTACTCTGGTTGGCCACGTCATTTCTATAAATATTTACAGATCCAAGGCATGAATGTGGTTGAAGTATTTACAATGAACACAACTAGTGTTTCTTTCAGGTTTTTGCCTCTAGGCTATTTTGGTTCAACTTTCCTTCTCTGTCCCCATGGTTTCCTAAAATGACCCTATGGCCTTCTGTAATAGCCATGGTCTGAGAGTCCCTCTTTTCTGATCACCCCTGACTACAACCTTCAGTTTTCCCTTCCCCCTCTGCATGCTACTGCTGGCCTTCTAGCACCTTCTTAACAGGATCCCTGCTCTGTGTTGCCAAAAAGTATTGAGAGACAAAGGCTCTATTCACTAACGTCAGTGAGTTCAGAGCACTAATGGAGTCTATGGAGATTTATGTCATACTGAAATTTTCTCTCGCCTGGGTTAATACCCAACCTTAATTGTATTTTGTCCAACAATGGCACATACTTCAATTAAATCACAAATATTATGTCTAAAATGAGGGAATGTAATACGTTAGACTTAGTCAATGCTAATTTACAGAGTACTCATATGTGTATTATATTTATTCTCCATAGTCCCTGGGATATTAGGTATTTATTATAATCTCGATTTAAAATCACAAAGGTAGTTGGACAATTTTCTCAGGGCCTATCAGTTTGTCAATACTATTGGAGAATTAAAATCCAGAACTATACCCTCAGATCTGGGACTCTTAAAGTTATTCCCTGGATGTTTCCCATAACTTACAAACATTAAGAAAACCTACAAAACTATTTTATTTATTGAAGCATAGTTGACACACAGTGTTCCATTCATTTCAGGTGCACAGCATAGTGATTTGACACCTGTGTATGTTGTGCTGTGCTCACAAGTGTAGCTGCCATCGGTCACTGTTACAACACCGTTATATTCCCTGTGCTGTACCTTTCATCCCCGTGACTTACTCTTTCCATAACCGGAAGCCTGTGTCTCCCACTCCCCTTCACGCATTTTGCCCATCCCCCATTCCCTCCCCTCTGGCAATCACCAGGGTGTTCTGTGTATTTGTGGGTCTGTTTGTGGTTTTTGTTGGTTTTGGTTGGTTGGTTGGTTGGTGGGCTGATTTTTGAGATAAGTGAGATCATGTGGTATTTGTCTTTCTCTGGCTGATTTCACTTAGCACGATACCCTCCGTGCTCATCCATGTTGCCGCAAATAAAACCTACAAAAATTTGAGACTGATACTATCTACCTATTTTAAAGCCCTCATATTTATTTTTGGGCTAAGGCCAAGTACCCTTATATGCACCTTTGTGTGCTCTATGAAATAGGTACAGCTATGATGTCTTTTTTTTTTTTTTTTTTTTTTTTTTTTTTTAAGATTGACTCATAGAAGACTAGAGGAAATAACGTACATGTGCATTTAGGTAATTTCAAGCTCAGTAATTCAACGCATATTTATCGGGTATTGACTTCTACCAAGTGCTGGAGACATAACAGTAGAGACAGACGTGGTTCCTGTCCCATGAAGCTTCCAGGCCAATAGAGAAGGCAGTCATAATAGATGATAGAAAGAACAACAATAATAACGGATCACGTTTTTTCCCTTTTCGGGTTACTTTTTTGGCATCGTGCCTTCTCCCTCTTTTATTGGTGTCGAAATAGAGGAACAGAAAGATTAGATAATTTGTCATATGACACACAGTGAGTGATAGAACTGAGATTGGAATCCAATTGCTCTTAAATAGCAATTTACAGATACTACAGGGTGCATGTCAAGGAGAACACATACAGATTACTTCACATAACAGGGGATCGTGGTAAGGAAATCTGAAAAGCTCCACCATCATGGAAAACCATCCCGCTGGGTCCCAGGACTTTCAAACCTGGGGTCTAGCACAGGCCTTCTCTTTGCTCACCCCCCCCCCCCCCCCATTGCTGGACAATTGGTTTGCGGCCACCCAGTACGGTGTCTCTGTTTGACACTATTTTCCTTGTTCCTGCCAACATATTATTGCCTTTGACTCCCACACCAACCTCTTGCTCACTGTCTTTCTGCCAGGGTGCAGGAATTCGTTTTGGAGAAGACACAGGATAGAAGCCTTAGCAAGCGTATGGAGATAGAAACTCCCCGACATTGTGTCTTTGAAGGGCTCTTTGGGGTTGATGGGTAAACGCATGGACATTCACTTGTCTCAGAGAGCAGCACTGAATTATTGGTGATAGTCACTATTTTCACCCCATCGTCCCATCTCCGCAGGAATGAGGCTCATCTGTTCTGTTCCTCTGTATCCTCAGCACATAGTCGATATTCACTACATACTTTTGAATAAATGAAGCAAGTACAGTAATCATTAGAGACGTAGAATTTTGTTTTTATCATGGTGCTTTACTGACAAGAAGAAGTTTGACTTGGGTCCTGGAGAAGTTAATCATCCAGGTAAGCAGATTCCAAATTTAGTAGACACAGATTCAAGTGGAGAAAAGTGTCAGTAACAGAGAGGGAGGGATTAAATTTAGAATGCTAACACAAAGGTTTATCACGCTTAAATTTAGATTAGTGTCTCCATCACAAGGACTAACCCCAGATGAGTGAAGTTACATGGAAGGCATCAAGAAGAACAATGTATTGGGGCGCCTGGGTGGCTCAGTCGGTTGAGCGTCTGACTTTGGCTCAGGTCATGATCTCACAGCTCGTGAGTTCGAGTCCTGCGGTGGGCTCTGTGCTGACAGCTCCGAGCCTGGAGCCTGCTTCGGATTCTGTGTCTTACTCTCTCTCCGTTCCTCCCCCACTCACAGTGTGTCTCCTTTTTTCAAAAACAAATAAACATAAAAAAATTTAAAAAAAAATAAGAAGAAAAACATATTATCACGACCAATGGGGATATACTGAACAAGGGACAGGAGGTAAAAATAAGTCAAAGGGGATTCACTATGAACAGTAGTCCTATGAGAGCATATGCATTTGTCACAATTTTCTCCAGCATTTTCCTATTCTCCTACCCTGGGCTTACATATAAGCAGTCCTGGCCTCAATACCGTTTAGAGAGAAGAGATAATAGCTCATTACCAGAACTGTCTTCACCAACATGTAATTCATGGTGAATCTTTAAATATTCAAAGAAGGATAGGAAATAACATCAGTTGGTACCTTCGCAGGAACGTTAGGCACTTCACATTGATTGCTTAACTTTTCAGCAACTCAACGAGGTAGGGGGTATATCCCTAATGTCCTGATAAAGAGAGAGCAGCGGAGTATGCTTTCTCTGCCCAACAGCAATTTAATATGCTCAGATTTACACACAGGAAGAGAGCTGTACGAAGTCGGGCCTGTCTTGACTCCAAAGCACGGATGTTGCCTTTGTTGTTGAGGAAGTATGAAACGCCCACCTGAAGTATATTTTATTAGTTATTTGCTTTTCCTGTTTCTGATTTTGTTTTTTTTCCTCCTGTGGTGTGTGCTTACTTACACGAGTTGGTAGGAGAAATGGCTTACTATGTGCACAGAATAAAACTGGTCTCCATGGGTCTTAGTCCTCCATGGGTCTTAGTCGCAGAAAGTCTTAATTCTCAATGGGGCCACTTACACTAGCCCTGGCGCACATACTGAGGTTATTCCAAGGGAGGTGAAAATGTCATCCTGGGATCTCTGGGCTGGCCTTTCAGAGAAAGATAAATCCCATACGATTGTTTACACGCTCTGCTTTGCTCTTTTTCAGACTGCTGTCAGAGGATGTAGGCATGGACGTCCCCCTGGAGGACGGAATGCTGAGTCCCAGTGCTGCAGACATGAGGCCGGGTGAGAGGAGCATTTCTTCATTTCCTTCAGGGGTGTTCTGTATCCCAACACTGTCATATTCAGTGAGAGAACCATTCCCTAGGCATCCAACTTGTGATTTCTGTGATAAAAGTGAAGGGAGAGAGAGAGGAAAAAAAAAAAAATGTGCGAGGAGGGTGGTAGGCTCGATTTGGTTAATTTCAGGGTTGACGTGAATACCGATGCTGCCTCGTGGGGGCCGCCTTTTCCCTCCTGGGCCACAGCTGGAACTGCCAGTGTTTTCAGTTCCTGGGATAAGTAGCTACCCTATATCATCATACCAAATCCTAGCTCGCACCGAGGCTCACCATATTTGTACTTGACTGTCAGAATGTGTACAATTGAAAATGTGATGTCAAGAAAGCTCGGTATCCTGAGTGCTGAAACAGACAAACAAAAAGCCCTTACACACCACAGGTGTATAGCTCACGGCATATCCAAAGAGAATTTTAAATTTCCAGTTGCCTCCTACTCACGCTTCGTACTGAGGTCACCCTTTGCACCGTACCAGCTCCAGGATCGTACCAAGATCCTGAGCCCTGATGTTATCGGCCAAGCCTAGAATGGAACAAGAAAAAAGCAAGTCATTTTTTTTTTCTGTCCAAGTATTTAATAGGGCATTTTTCAAGATACTAGTCATGGGACATAATGATTTTTAAATGTTCTGTCTATGGTCAAATAAGCCTAATAGCCACTGTATGTCTACACCGCTCTTGAAGGTTCACAATGCACTTTGAATAACACAGGCATTAAGGCTATGGTTGTCCTATATGGTAGCAGTTAGCTACATGTGGCTATTTAAATTAATGAAAACTTAAGATAAATGTGGAAAGTTCAGTTCTTCAGTTGCACTGGATTCATTGCAGGTGCTCAATAGCTACATGGAACCCCTCATCACAAAACATTCTTTTGGAGAACACTGCTCGGAGAATTCCTATAATACAGAAACCCAATGTTTTTCAAACTTATCGGCCAATAGAAGCTTTCTTCAAGTATAATACATAAAAACATTACATGGAACACAGTTTGGGTGATGGTCTATACAGAGGAAAAAATTTAATGAAAAAGAAACAGTGTCACCTCCCTTAGGACAAGAGCCGAGTTAGAATTCTAGAATTGAGAGGTATACCAAGATGACTACAGATCATACCCAGAGTTGTCAGGAACTGAAGAGAAGTATTTGAGGAGTAACTATGAACATAATAGATGAATAAGTAAAGTTCATAGCCTTCATTCCATAGGAGTGATGTCTGCACGAACCATTATGAGATCTATGTAAGCTTAGCTGTTTTTCTTATGCATCATAAAAATTCAGTTCAACGTTACGTCAGTGTCAGGTTCTTCCACCTAAACAGGATAGTTCTGAAAACTGGCTCCCGCTTTTTATGTTTATGTGGCCAGGGCTGATGTGGCTGGGATAAGCCCAGTCCTGAGGCCCGCTGGTCAAGAAAGGGATGTCAATGGCATATAAGGATTTTTAGCAGGTATGCCTTTGCTTAAGGGCCTTAAAAATGTTTTTCACTGGGGCCCACCCACTGTTGGCAGCCGCATATACAGTCTAGTACTTGATGTTGCTATTTTTTTTCCTCTTTAGAACCTCCCAATTCTCTGGATCTTAACGACACTCCTCCTCGCAGGATCAAACTCACTGCCCCAAATATCAATCTTTCTCTGGACCAACAAAGTGAAGGGTCTATTCTCTCTGATGATAACCTGGACAGCCCAGATGAAATCGATATCAATGTGGATGAACTTGATACCCCCGATGAAGCAGATTCTTTTGAGTACACTGGGCACGGTAAGTTGCCAAGTTGTCAAGGCCAAAGTTACATGAGAAATGAAAGATTATTTAAGTGGCACGAGGAACAGATGTCCCATTTGGTTGCTGGTGGCTCCTTTCTGTGGTTTCTAGAATCTTCTCTTTGCATCTCAGGTCATAGGCGGCTGTGATCGACAGTTTAGAGCGTGATAGCACAGGATGGTTCACAGAGGTTGTACACAGCCATTGCTCCTTTGTTAAATGCTTGTTCTCAGCAGGCCTTGTGCTAGGCACTGGGGTTGTGAGAACACCATTACATGCTGCGTTATAAGAAAATTAGGGCTGGGTTTGCAGAAGCAGAGAAATTAGAGCTTACTAGTTTCTTTGTACAAGCGCCCACTATCTGGAATGTTCTTCCTTGAAGTCCCTTCCATAGCCGGGTTCTTCTCTTTATTCAGATCTTAATAAGTTGCCATCAGAGACCTTCCTTGACCTCTATAATCAAAGGCGCCTCCCACACCCACCCCCCCCCCACACCCAGTCACTTTCTATCCCTCTACTTATTTAAAAAAAATTTTTTTTAATGTTTATTTATTTTTGAGAGAGAGAAAGAGAGCGTGAGCAGGGGAGGGGCAGAGAGAAAGGCAGACACAGAATCCGAAGCAGGCTCCAGGCTCTGAGCTGTCAGCACAGAGCCCGATGCGGGGCTCGAACCCACGGACGGTGAGATCATGACCTAAGCCAAAGTCGGATGCTTCATCGACTGAGCCACCCAGGCGCCCCAACCCCTCTTCTTATTTTATTTTCCGTGTCAGTAATTAAAACCTATCATTTAACTATCGGGTTGCATAGTCTGCTCTGCAGAGGCAGGGACTTTATTAGGTTTGTTGCTATACGTCCAGTAAAGCAGGAAGGAGGGAGGGATGACCTGGGGGTGATGGGAGAAGAATAAAAAGGAAGAAAAGTAAAAGTTGGTGGCTCAAACACCGACATTCCTGATAGGAATCTCAATGTCATGTCGTTCCTTCTCTTGCTCAGTAAAATTGGGTTTGTTAAGAAATATACAAACACAAAGCACTTGCTTTATAAAATGGCATTCCACAGTTTCTGCTTTACAGGGTGGCGTTT
This sequence comes from Panthera pardus, assembly GCF_024362965.1. Classification (NCBI taxonomy): domain Eukaryota; kingdom Metazoa; phylum Chordata; class Mammalia; order Carnivora; family Felidae; genus Panthera; species Panthera pardus. Next base: position 18,232,727 of record NW_026526766.1, on the reverse strand, counting down.
ATAATATTTGAAATTCAGAGTGAGAGTATCCTGGCCACAGCTACTCCATTATGAAAACTATTACCGTCAAAAAAGGAAACAGCACAATGGAATGATGCCCTGATGCCTACGGCCGTGCTAATTCCAGCAGCATCATTTGTAAGAGAACGTAATTAGGAAATTCATCAAATTAGTTGAGTAATTCAATCAATGATCACTGAGGCCCCGGGACTCCTACCATGACGAGCACAGATTCAGACCCTGCCTTCACAAAGGATAAGGCTTTATTTCCTCAAGTTAAAAAAAAAAAACTGGCCAAACTACTGGTACTGTAGTTCCTGATGTGTAAATAGCGATTTTATATTGCATTGGTACTGTGTTCTCGCATTGCTGTAGTTATCTGGGTGTTTGACTCTGTAAGTAGAAATACACAAATGGAAGGTGAAAGGGCTTGAGTTCATGTTCTTTGCTACCGTGTCAGAGACTGATCCCCAGCTACTCTGCCCACCCCAGCCTCCCCCAGCCGCCCCAGCCCTGTTCCTGCTGAGAGATGCCCACGTTGTAAGAGTCACGCCTTGACTCAAATCCCACAGAAGACAGCTGGGGCGTGAGCTGGTCCCTCCCTCTCTCCCCCTGTACCTCCCCGTTGTGGAGCTCCGTGCCACACCACATCTGAACCTTTTATTTTTATAAATAGCAAAAGTGCTAAGCAAAGTGGCGGTGGCTGAAAAAGCTGGTAATTAAAGCTGTCACTTGCTGACATCGTTTCCTTGTATTCAGCTGACAATGTTTTGTTGAAAGAACCAGTTTACCAACCACAACCCTACATTTAGGTCTTAAATTCAAAGGACAGAATTTTAATGTAAGTTGACTTTTAAAGCCCTCTTTGATTTTCAAATATAAGATGTATATCCGGGCCCTGTTTTAAACAAACAAGAACGTGAAACGTTGAAAACACAGAAAGCCATCTGAAGAGCTTTGTTTTATAAACCTGCAGATATAGATAACAGACTGTGTAAGAGAGAGGACGACATTAAAGTTCCAGCTTACAAAGTAAATGCCTGAAAGCTGCATGTTTGTGGGTCTCTTGCATTTTGAACCAAGTGTATGCGTTCTAAACACAGTTGGAGTTTTGAAGGCAACAGTGTTTCAAGATGTTTGGTGAGTGATTCACTTAATGAACCCTTTCATAGTGCTTACCATGTGCCAGCATTTGCGCTAGGTGCTTTATAAATATTAAGTATTTTATAAATATTAAGCATTTATAAATGTTAAGTATTTTAATCCTCAGCCCCGGGAATGTCCGCTGTATGGGTAGGTATCATGTTTGCCCCATTTTAGGATGAGAACACGGAGGCACAGATAGCTTAACAACTTACCTGAGGTCAGATAGCTGGTAAATGTCAGAGCCAGCATTCGAACCCGGAGCTGTTGTCCATGACTTTTGGGCCATGCTGCTTCTCCATAATATATTGACTGTGAATAAGAGGGGGTCTTTCACTAGATGAGGCTGACACACGCAAAGCCAAGCCTGGTAACCTACCCTTCCATTTATTTACATGTCTTTGTAGCCAGCCATTTTCATGACTCCAGGGCTCTTACCTTACCCAGCCCTTGAAGAACTCTCCTGCCATTTGCCTGTTTTATTCTGTAGCTGATAACCAAATATTCCTGGAAGATTGTTTGCCCACGTTGTGGTTTTACTTATGAAACACTTGTGAATCTCACTGTCAAAAAACATTAAACTGGCCTCCACTGCTATAAAATTTTCTTTAATAATTGTGTCCGAGGGGTTGGAAAATATCATTTGAAGGACTGATAGAATTGAGCTTGACTTCCTTTGATATTTACAAGTGCCAAAGATACTAAACATACGAAGATGCTGAGGGGGTTAGGAGGTCAGTCTTTCAGAATAAGGGAGAGCTGAGCCTTGTTATTAGAAACATGCTTTGTTATATTAATTCTCGAAACTTAAAAATATCCTAAGGTTGGGGCGCCTGGGTGGCTCAGTCGGTTGAGCATCTGACTTCGGCTGAGGTCATGATCTCACAGCTCATGGGTTCGAGCCCCGCGTCGGGCTCTGTGCTGACAGCTCAGAGCCTGGAACCTGTTTCAGATTCTGTGTCTCCCTCTCTCTGCGCCCCGCACCCCCCCCCCCCATGCTCTGTCTGTCTCTCTCTGTCAAAAATAAACATGAAAAAAAGAGTTAAAACAAAAATATCTGAAGGTGAGAAATATGCACTATTTCTGCTTTCCAAACTCACCATAGTTATTTTTTGCCATAATTCAGGTCTCAGCAAAAGCATTTCACACAAGAAATGGAAAAATGATCAAGAATTTTAGCCTGAATACTTCTGATAAGAATGTTGTAAGAAACGTTCGCATGCTTTTTGTATTATTTTCCTCCTAGGCTCCTACGTCATGTTTAGTGACCTCACCTGAGCTCCCTTTTCCCAAAACTCACCCCTAACAACAGCCAGTTTTGGTCTGAATAAGGTGCTCCAACATTTTTTTCCAGATAATCAGAGCCTGCAGGTGAGCAGCTTGTAAAATCAGTTCCGTGTTTTAACTCCACACCTAAACTACTCACGACTAAAACAAGTGTTAATCTTGTTTTACCCACAAGCCACCTCGGGCCAGATGGTGCGGTCTGAAAGGACGATTTTCTTGGCGCTTGTGTTATGCTGAGTTTTATCTTCAGACAAACTTCCTGCCTGCTCTTTGACACCAAAAGAACTTTACTTAAAAACTTCCCAACTCTATACAGGATGTCTTTCCTCTAACGAGAGGAAGTTCAAACAGGGTCTGCTAAGGTGATGCACATCATCAGTGTCTGATCACGCTGTGGAAAGCTGGTCCCCGTTCCCAGAGACACATCCCTGCTGGAGGCCACAGCTAATCCCACCTCTAGGGGATCCCCTTTACACACCAACAATGGATCCCCCACGGTGTCTGTACAGCAAAGGACGTTCGGGAGCCTGTGTATCAAGTCATCTCTCAAAAGACAAAGGAAAGGGGCGCTTGGGTGGCTCAGTCGGTGAAGGGCCCGACTTCGGCTCAGGTCATGATCTCACGGTTCGTGAGTTCGAGCCGCACGTCGGGCTCTGGGCTGACGGCTCAGAGCCTGGAGCCTGTTTCAGATTCTGTGTCTCCCTCTCTCTCTCTGACCCTCACCTGCTCATGCTCTGTCTCCATCTCAAAAATAAATAAACATTAAAAAAAAAAAAAAAAGACAAAGGAAAATGTTCCTCCCTGGGGCCTAATTGACTTCAACCGTCATCGGGGAGAAAAGCTGGTTACTGAGGAAGGGAGACAAAGAAAATTTCTAAGCATTTCTTAGTGAAGAGGGCATCAGGCCAAAAGTTAAATTTGGAGGCCCTGGGGCCAGTTAAGTGAGTCCTGAGGTTTTTGAAAACAGAAGATGATGGCTTGGGTTGGGGGGAGAATGGTAATTTAGAGTAAAGTGGAAGAATTAGGATCTAGAGGAGATTGCTAACTCAAGGGAGTAAATAAAGCCATCTTCGCTTCTGACTGGCTTAAACTGTTGACTTTTAGAAATGAACACTTTGAGAATGTACTGTGCACCCAGCTGTTAAATAATGTATTTTGCCCATTTATATCAACCAGAAAAAGGTGGGGAAGGAAAAGGAACTCCAGCATCTTGCCAGCTCTCATTCTTTGAGGCCAACAGAGATAGCATTCCATAAAAGGGTCCACACTTTTATGCCAAAATGAGTAATAATGCTTGTTTAAAAACATCAAGTGCAGGAAAAGTCTTGTGTATTTGTATATATACACACTTTTAGGTAGAAGTGCCCGTTCTTACTATGAAACAAGGACCAAAAAACGTAGAGACGAATGTAAACAGATTCAACTATATAAAAATACTAAGTTTCTGTTTGGAAAAAAAAAAAATCAATTTAAAAGCTCAGCACAGGGGTGCCTGGGTGGCTCAGTCAGTTAAGCAGCCGACTTGGGTTCAGGTCACGATCTCAGGGTTCGTGAGTTCGAGCCCCATATCGGGCTCGGTGCTGACAGTGTGGAGCCTGCTTGGGATTCTCTCTCTCTGCCCCTCCCCCACTCTCTCTTTCTCTCAAAAATAAATAAACATTAAAAAAAAAAATTAAAGCTAAGCCGAAGCAGGAAACGAATTGCAAACCATGACAAAGTTCTACATAAAGAACTTCAGCAAATCAGTAAGGACCACAAGAGGCAAAGGACCTTACAGGTGCCTCCCTGTCAGCAAGAGAAATATAAATAGCTAATAAACACTTAAAAGTGTCACCTTCTTTAATACTTAAAGGAATACAAATAAAAACAACAGACCGGTTTCACCATCAATTGTCAAGGGGTAAAAACTTTAATATCCTCCAGAGTTTTTGGAGGAAAACAACTCCTCATATATTTTGGTGTGATACACTCAAGGACAAAAATATCCATAAAAACGTCAAGTGCTTATAGTGTCTGACCCAGCATTCACCTGCTAGAAAGTTAACTTACAGCAACACGTGCACAAATGAAGTAAGATAAGCACAAAGATACTTATTGAACCAAGTCCTCTATAAGAACGACAACAAAATAGAATAAAACTAAAGTTCTATCACTGTGGGATTGACAAACTAAAAGACATCGGCAAAATGGAATACCCTAGGGCTACTCTTTATTTTCATTTTTATTATTATTATTTTTTTGTTTTTTAAGTAGGCTCCATGCCCAATGTGGGGCTTGAACTCACAACCCACGAGACCAAGAGTCACAGGCTCTACTGACTAAACCAGTCAGGCGTCCTTCTGGGGCTTTTTTTTTTTTTTTTCCAACTTTTTTTTTTTTTTTTTTTTTTTTTTTTTGGGACAGAGAGAGACAGAGCATGAACGGGGGAGGGGCAGAGAGAGAGGGAGACACAGAATCGGAAACAGGCTCCAGGCTCCAAGCCATCAGCCCAGAGCCTGACGCGGGGCTCGAACTCACGGACCGCGAGATCGTGACCTGGCTGAAGTCGGACGCTTAACCGACTGCGCCACCCAGGTGCCCCTGGGGCTACTTTTTTAAAATGAGCAGTGTTTGGGGCGCCTGGGTGGCTCAGTCAGTTAAGCATCTGGCTCTTGGTTTCGGCTCAGGTCATGATCTCACGGTTTGTGAGTTTGAGCCCCTCGTTGTCAGCACAGAGCCTGCTTGGGATTCTCTCTCTTTCCCTCTTTGCCCGCCTCCCCCCCCCCCCCCCGGGCTCTCTCTCTCGTTCTCAAAATAAATAAATAAATTTTAAAAAAAATTAAATGAGCAGGGTTTAGGGGTGCCTGGCTGGCTCAGTGGGAGGAGCATGTGACTTTTGATCTCAGGGTTTTGAATTTGAGCCCCACACTGGGGATAGAGATTACTAAAAAAATAAATAGGCTTTTAAAAAGATGAGCAGGCTACAGGGCACCTGGGTGGCTCAGTCGGTTGAGCAACCGACTTCGGCTCAGGTCATGATCTCATGGTTTGTGAGTTTGAGCCCCGAGTCAGGCTTTGTGCTGACAGCTCAGAGCCTGGAGCCTGCTTCCGATTCTGTGTCTCCCTCTCTCTCTGCCCCTCCCCCTCTCATGCTGTGTCTCTCTCTGTCCCAGAAATAAATAAACATTAAAAAAAAAAAAGATGAGCAGGCTTGATATTCGCTGAGATGCAAAGAACCCTAGGCTATATTATTAGATACGAGCACATTATAAAAGAAAATGTATAGAGCATGTAGAATGTATAGAATAATCATAAATAGGGTGGGGGGTATGCTTGTGTGCATGTGCATAATAAAAAATACAGAGCAAACAATAATGAGTGAGAGCAGGACTGGTGATTATTGCTGCTTTCATGGACGATTGTCTGTACTGTTTGTACTCGTGTTAGCATTTTATTTTTCCGACCAGAAAAAAGAATACGGCGTACAATGTTTTTTAAGCGAGGTAGCCCCGATCAAAGCATGCAGAAAACAAAACAGTCACCCCACACTGATCACCTGGGTCAAGCTAGAGCAGGCCAGCGAGTCCCAAACAAGGATAAAGAGGGGCTGGTGGAAGGTGAGCTCGCTGCAGGGCAGAGCATGCATGTACAGGAACATTGAAGACAAGCCCACATCAGAGCCCAGAGCTCTGAGGGCGCGGAGGCCAGATGGAGAACAGAGTCCCAGGAAGGAAACTAAGATGAGCGTCCAAGGGCCCTCAGCCAAGAGGAAGGGAGAGCAGGAAAGGAGTCCAGACAGGGAGTCCAGTGCAGATGGATGGATCTGCACCAGTGATGCGGAACTTGGGCTGCAACCAAAGGTTGCTGCTTTCCGTCCTCGGTAAGATGAGGGGCACTGGCGGGAAGGCAGAGGAAGCCAGAGTGAGCCTGCCTGTCTGGTCGCTGTTGGTGTTGGCAGACAAGGCTGGGACGGCTTCCCAACTGGCTTTCATTTTGCAATTCTAAGTCACAGATAATTAGACACGTTTGAGTGTGTCTTGAGGAATCTTCCAGAACATGATGGCTTTGTTGCGGTCCCCTTACAGATTACCTGTATTTTCAGGAACTGGTCCAAGCTTTCCTCTATTTACCCTGCGGCCTCAGTTTTCACTGGGTGCTCTGGGCAGGTTTCAAAGCTAAGCGTGGGGTTGGTTGGTGAAAGTGAGTAACAAAGGTGGTTCACGCACAGTTTTCAGGCCCAAGGAATTCGCAGCCTCATGGTAAAATGAAGAGAATGAGACAGTCACACATGCAGGGTACAGCGCGATAGCAAATTACTTCAAAGTCAGCTTTTGCGCGGGCAGGTCCATTATGCCTACTCCTCTGCCTGATGCGTGGTAGATAAGAATAATATTCGTATTATCGAAGTGCCATAAAATAAATAGAAGTACAATGTAAATGAAAGGTCTTTTCCCACGAATGAGAAAATAAGAATGATCGTACCTCACAGAATCATCGTGAAGGTTATAACTAATCTTTTTAATCTTCAAATTACTGAAACGTACAGAGAATAACCATTGTTAAACTCTACTCGCAGTTGAAGTAAAAATGGAAACAGCTGCTCTTTCAAAAACTTAACATGGCTGCTTGTTTGGGGATGCACGAGACTGTGTAGTAAATGTTCCCCCGAAGAATGCTCAGCGGGCTTTGGTACTGCCCCATGTACCCACAAATAGGAGTCTTACGAGTTTTTGGTCTCAGAGCATTTCTGGTCTACAGAGTTGTCTGTTTCTTGCTCACTGTGAAATCTTTCCATAGCGTATTTTGAAAACTCCGTAGGAAGTAACACCATATTTCTGCCCAGCTTCACTCCCAGTAGGGAAGGGAGCTCAACTCCTCTGTAAGAGTCTTAGCATGGGGGGGTGGGGGGTGAGGAGAGGGTCTAGGCTGGTGGTATCATCGAGATACCTAACACACAGGATACACGAGGATCCGTGGCCCAAGGAAAATAAAATGACCTGTGCCTGATAAGTAGACTTTCACCCCATGAGGACAGTGTACAGGTCTTCAACCTGTATGTTTAAGGATGAGTTGGTAGCAGCCTATCCACCCGTAGCCCACCAACACAGGGCATCTCTAGCCCTGCATCTGTCCCTACCCTCAGCGTGGCCTTAGCATGGATTTGGTCGTTCTGTCAGTCAATAAACAAGACCTCACTGAGTATCTTTTATGTGGTCAGGAAAGTAATCATCTGCATAAGGGCTGTCTGTGCCAAACAGAGGGTGCCATCAGGTTGACTCTGCCAGGAGATGGCCCGTGGTGGAACTGCCTCAGCTGTGGAGTCTTGCTCCTCAGTCCTGCTCTGTGCTTCCCTTCCAGAAAGTTCCACAGCTAACAAAGATTCCGGCCAAGAGTCAGAGTCCATTCCAGAGTACACGGCGGAGGAGGAGCGGGAGGACAACCGGCTGTGGAGGACCGTGGTGATCGGAGAACAGGAGCAGCGGATTGACATGAAGGTCATCGAGCCCTACAGGAGGGTCATCTCTCACGGAGGTAGTGGAGCTCTTTGCGACTCTGGGAGGTGGCGAAGAGGGCAGCCGTAGTTCTTTACTAGAAAAATGAAAGTAGGGTTCTCTGCGGCATGACACCCTCAAAACCCTGTTCTGCAACCGATGTTCAGGGGACTGTAGAGCCAAGTGCATTACCTCATACGCAACTCAATAAACAGTGGGAAGCCTACGATGCAAAAAATAGCTTTCCAGTGTGAAAACTGCTTTTCACACCGCATATCTGACAGCGGTAATCTGTGCAAATTTCTTGAAAACTGCAGCTGTCCAATTAAATAACGTCTGTTTGGAATTCATATGGGTCAGTTGTAGGTTTTTGGTGTTTTTTTTTTTTAACAGAGTTGACCTACAATGTTGTATTAGTTTCAAGGGCACCACGTAGTGATTCGACAATTATATACCTTATGAAATGCTCAACCAACTGCCAGTTATAAGATAAGTAAGTCATGGAACGGGAAGTACCGCATAGGGAAGCTAGTCAATCATATTGTATGGTGACAGGTGGCCACCGCACTTCTCGTGGTTGTAGGGTTCACCTGAATAGCTTTCGCGTCTGTGCTGCTACGACCCGTAGTAAGGTCGCTACCCCAGAGGTCATTCTAGAAACGAAATGGTCTTTTGAATCCTCTGAGAAGCTTTAGGAATAAGTCTCTTGAGACTCAGCCTTGTCGGTTCTCCCCCTGCTTGAAGTTTGCTTTTCTGTGGACTCCGTTTGCATCTGTGCCTGATGACAGGCGTTGCCAGTGAGAGCCTCCACCTGCTTTAGGGACGGACCAGGGAGAGAGAAAAGCTGTGTGTTCGGTCTTTCCAGTGCTTTCTGGGAGCTCCGGGAGCCTCGCTTGATTTTGGATTCACAGTCAGATGAGCACAAGCACCACAGTGAATGTTGTCAACCTCAGGAAACATAAAGGGCTTTTTTTTAAGTTTTCTGCTGCATGCGCTCGTTTCCTGCAGTCCTGAGGCCCCACCCTAAGCTCAGCTCTTCCAAAAAAGTGTCAGCTGACGAGGCGATTGTTCTCTCTTCGGGGGACAGGGAAATAGTGTCTTAGCGCCGCATTAAACCTGTAGCTTTTGTTTTCTACCAAGCAGAAGGACATTTTGTCTTTTCACACTTCCTTCCACCAGCCAGATTATCCGTCTTCCATTCAGGCACTGCTACCTTCGTGTAAGTATCAGAATCCCCCAGGGACTCCGACCTCGATAGCGAAAGGAAATGCCCATAGGCGCCCCTGGCCACGGCCTTGCTCTGCCCTGCCTCACTGTCTGACCTGCGGTGGTCACGTGGCCCAGGGACAGGTGCTGTGGGGGCGGGAGGCAGTTTGCTCCAAGGGAAACGTTTGCATAGCCCTGCAGAACGAGAGCTGGCCCCATCTCGATCTCGCTGAAGGGAACAGCCAGCCAGCCAATAGAATCGACAACCCCTTTGTTCCACAACCCGCACATCATCCCAGATCTTCCCCGAAGCTCCTACCTCCTCAGTACCACCCATCAGGTATTTGGGGTTTGTTTGCTTTTTGGAAATAAACAGAAAACCACACAAAGCTTGATTATAAAAGTAGCCTGTGCCCATTCAAAAAAACAAACAAACAAAAAAAATAAAGGTCGAACGAGGTAGAAAAGTCTGTCGAAGTAAATCAGAGTCACCCAGTAGTCCTCTGTGTGTTTACCACGCGGGGTCTTAACTTAAGAGCCCCTTTGATGTGAAAAAGCAACATCACTGCTTCCCAGTGCTCCTGAGCCCATCCGTGTTTTGCCCAAATCAGGAAAGAGTGATTATCATCGACACGGTTGGGTTAAAACACAAAACAAAAAAAAAAACCAAAAAAAAAAACCAAAAAGCCACCGCTTCTGCCTGTCACACACTTGGTGAAAATTCAGCTGACCCGTCGCGGATCACGTGGTTTGCTGTGCCCTCCGTCCCAGCCACCCCCTCCCCTGGCCTTCGCTCCCCTCCATTCTGTGTCGTCAGCTCGGTTTTGTCCATGCGTCTGTCCAGTGTTGTTTGGAAGAAACGGCCACCTTTCCTGTCCCCAGCTCTGCCTCGGCCTCCTCCGGGCACTGGCCTGCATGAGTGTGCCCCTGGCTGCACCCATCCGGGACGTTAGCGGGACGCTGCCTCTTGCCACCCCCTGAACAGCTGTTGTGCTCTGTAGGTAAAGACAGTTCAGATTTTTACTTCTGAATTTGCCAGAGCTCGGTCCGCTGTGCTGGAAGCTGACACCTCCTTCTTAGACGCTACTGATGAGAAAGCGACACTCCCCAGATACCAATCTCTTGTGTTTGTTATCCTGGCTTCTGACGAGCGTGTAAGAAGCAGCACTCCATAGTGAGCACGGGTCTTGGGGTGTCTGGCATTTTCCCACGAAGAAGTTCTCCCGATGAGGCCAACAGGAAAGCAGCAGCTCGATAACTGCAAGGTGGGGGTGATTAAAACCGCCACCTAAGTTCGCTGCAAAGCCAGACTCTGCCAAGGGTCATGCCAGCTGGGAGCATGCGTGAGAGCAGTATCCGAATAATGCAGTCTTTGGCTTTGGTGACCTTGATAGGAGCTATGGTAGGAGGCCTTGGACACCATATAGAAGAACAGAGCTCAAGACCTGTCTTGGCCACTAACTGCTCTGTGACCTTGGGACATGACCTAGCTTCTCAGCCCTCCCTTACCTCAGCAGTCAAAAGAGGTGATCTCAGAGCCGGGGTCACCACCCATGAGCCCATGAGCAATATTCCTGTTATCTGCACAAACAAACAAACAAACAAACAAACAAAAAACCAAAGAGAGGTCTAGGTGGTTTGGATCAACAACAGTGTGGGGTCACTTGGAGGCCAGAAACTGGCTTTTTATGAACTTGGGGACGGAGAATGTATTTCAATAACCATGGACAGTTACACCGAAGCATTATAATGAGAAGTTTCCTTTCTTGTTTTTGTTTTGTTTTGTTTTTTGTGTTTTTGTGTTTTTGTGTGTGTTTGTTTTTTTGGTTTTTTTTGTTTTTTTTTTTTTTACTTCTCTCATTTCGTTATAGGAGATTCAGGTAACTTCTCTGCAGTGTTGCTGGACAAATGACCCTGGAAAGAATGAGAAGAGTTGCGGGCTGGTGTGTGTGTGTGTATGTTTTGGTTGCGACTGTCACATCCTCCCTCCTCTCTCCATCCCATTTGCTGGCCGGCACACTTGTGTCCCATCCCTCTCATGCCTGTCTGTTCTGCCTCAGGTAAGGTTTGCATTATCGCTCCAGAGGGTCTCAGGAGGCCCCGCGGTGGCATTGCTGATGCACCTCAGCGCACACACCCTGAACTCACCTCCTGGTTACTGAGAAGAGAGCTAAAGTACATGTTTTCAAAAAGCCATCCTTCCAATGAACTCTTCAGCTGCTGGCAGCCGACTTCCCTTGACTAAAGCTGCAATATGCTAAATATTAGCACAGAAATCGGGTTAGCCGACCCCCTCGAAGGCATGTGCGAGGAACCAAGAGCAAACAGACCCATTCCTTCCAGTTACCGCCCTTTGCCAGCAAGGACGATCTGAAATATCTCCCGAGCCTGACAGCAATGGCACCAGATCTTGGTTGGGAAGGAGAACTTCCCCGAAGAAGTCTTTTTCTTCTTGTTCCTTTCTTACGTCTTCCACCGTCTCTCCTCCTCTTCTCTTCCTCTGTCTCCTGCCTCTTCTTCCCTTCCTGCAGCTCCTCTGCCCAAAACTACAAAACTCCACCTTCCCTAGTGAATTTCAGGCATTTTTATATAAAGAGACATTCCTGACTTAGACGATGATCAGGACGTGGCGAGTTGATTCTTCAGTATCCCTTCGAGTTAATGAGCCTGGGTGACCGTGACACCACAGCATTCCAAGGACAGGCACACTGACACAAAGAGCTGAAATGCCATTTAAGATGACTTCTGAAGTACTGTTTAGAAACCTCGGACTGTCCTTAAAAAAAAAAAAAAAAAAAAAATTAGAATTAGAAATTCTCCAGAAATGGGAACAGAAATCAAAGTAGCTGAGTGGTCATGATCTTGAAGTTATTAGGTTGACACCCTGGAGCCAAGCAGCTACATTTACAGAGATGCTTTTGTACTTGTTTTTAAGTTGGATTCATTATGTCTATTCTCTCTTTGAATGAACCGGGTCCTTGGCATTGTGCTCAGTCTAAATGGCCTACCTTTGTGGTGTTAGCATTGGTGTAGCAAAGCCACGGTGTCCTTTGTGGATTTTCATTCGGTTCTGAATCTGTTTAAATGAAATTGTTCGGTGGAACAAACACTTCTTGTGTTACAATGTATCTCCTGCCATCTTCCTTCACATCTGGTTCTTAAAGAAGTTGGTAACTACCTGCCTGTTGGAAGAGGCAGAACAAAGCAAATAATCCATAGGGAAGCCACGGCAATCCTGTTTTGCAAACGTGGGTTACATCGGGTGTATACTTACATAGGTAGCATTTTCTAACACATGTGGAGTAAACACTGCATCCAACAACCTCAAATTAGTCATACACACAAACCCATAATTTGATATATTTTTAGTTGGTATCACTCTTTTCCCCCCACCTCTTTTGTGGTAGGGTCATACTGTCTTTGTAGAGAACGTCTTATTAAGCTGCTTTTCAAGAGTTAAGCCCATCCAAGTCTATATCCAGCCGGTATTTTACTGCCATGTAATCACCAGAGGGGTATTTAGAGTTCTGAAAAAATGAAACGCACTGAGTTCAGATCAGGCTTGAGGGTATGTCCTGTCTGCCTACTCAGAGCTTTGAGGCAATCTGTACATAATGATTCTGAAGTCCAGACCTATGTTATATGACAAAAATTCCAAGTGTTTATGAAGGGACATTAAAAAATGAAAACACAGTGCATTCCTTCATATTTTAAGTCTGAAGGACACGAGAGACTCCATGCACAAACCCGTGGAGGTTTGACCAACAGCTGCCATGAGTGTCCAAGATAAGCTCTGAGGGAACACAGAGCTTAGAGAATGCCACACAGCTTTCAGATGTGGGTAAAATGTCCTGAGATGTCCCTATATTTTTCTTGACCCTTGGAGTTCACACTTGCCTTTTATTTTCTCACACACGTGCGTATAGCACCCCCACCTCTGCTTCCTGTCCGCGTCACCAGGAAGTAATTCTCAAGTTTTCTCAGAAGCACATATTGTCGTAAAACGCAAAGAGAGGTTGGCTTTCACCAGGCCTGTCTTGAATTTGTTCTTTTTTAAAAAGATGAGGCTCTGTATTCTGTGCTCAGTGACTCTAGGCCTGGCCAGAACTTTCCACGTGTCAATGCACTGTCTGTTGAATCTGGAGATCCCAGGGACACTACAGGCAAGTGAACCAGTCCACAAAATCAAAATAAAGGTGTTTTGCTTGTTAACCTTCTAGTATCTGGTCACTGGAGTATGTGAGCCTGATTATATTGCAGTTCAGTGACTAGATTTTCCCTTTAAATTAACCAGAGTCTGAGAAAAACCGCTAAAAAGGATCAGGGAGAGCCTCTTAGCCATTAAAGGACTGAAGCATTATATATTAGAAACCTGTAAGTCAAAACCCCCATCCTTTGCTAAGTTGAATAGTTATATACCCCATTCATGACTATGTACAACACATATAATCGTCCATAATCAATGGATATGCCATTTATGCAAATATATTCACACTGTATATTTAAGGCTGTATACAATATACATATATTATACTCTATGATAACCACTGAAAATAAGGTTATGTACTTACAGAAGTATAGTCTATATAATACTCACTTAAAGATCTGTTACATTTATGCACACACGCTTGCCAAAGCTTCCAGATTTGCCCTTTAGGTTAAATATTATCTTGTTAAGAGCTTTCAGTTGGTCACAAATGTCTTTTTGTTTGTCGCCCAGGATACTATGGGGACGGCCTAAATGCAATCATTGTGTTTGCTGCCTGTTTTCTGCCAGACAGCAGTCGAGCGGATTACCACTATGTCATGGAAAATCTTTTCCTGTGAGTGATATTTATGGCAAAGTGCTTTGAGTGAATGTCTATGGCATGGCATGGCAGATAGTGCATCTTTAATGGGAGGAAATAGATGATGTAGAACATTCTAAGCCTTTGATGAAAAGTCAATGAAATCTCTGTCAAGGAATATTGCTCAAGAGGCGAAAGCCTTTAAAAGAACTTTTGTCAGTAGAGTGATTTGAAAACAAAACGAACACAGTCTTGCCTGCACTCTCAAATCCTGGAACATTTCCTTTGGATAAAGTGTTATTTTTATTCCCCCTGTAACATGGCTTCATTTATATCATTCACTTGTGCCTTTGGTACATGATAACATTGTTGACATTTTTGAAATTCGGGTTCTAACCTACGTATTTTTTTAGCGTAGGCGCATTAAAAAAAAAAAAAAAAAAAAGATAAAAACAAGATAACCCTACAGATAAATGAGCAATACTCACTCTCAGAGAAATAATCTTAGGAAACTGCATTCTTTTCAAGGTAAAGAGGGAATATGCACAACCATTCTTAAATGTCATACGCTCTGTAATTTAAATGTCATATAATCATGTTGTAAATAAGATGAACTGTTTCATGTGGGAAATGAAAACCCTCCTCTTCCTTCCTGTGATCAGATATGTAATAAGCACTTTAGAGCTGATGGTAGCTGAAGACTATATGATTGTGTACTTGAATGGTGCAACCCCCAGACGCAAGATGCCAGGGCTGGGCTGGATGAAAAAATGCTACCAGATGATTGACAGACGGTACGTGGGCGTCATTATTTAATCTCCGTTTTGGCTTCCTCAATAACTCCCATTCCTAATTCCCTTTCATCTACCGAAACACGTGATCACGTTTTGGGAACATGGAATTATGCAGAGTTAAGAAAGGACAGAAATATTAAGAAAAGTTCACTTGCTGCCCCAAATCTGAAATAAAGCAGAGCTCCCCTGGGTTTTGCTAGGTGTTGTCATCTCAAACCTGGCGACCACGTCTGTTCTAAACTATGTGTATGCCGTTGCCGCGTGAAGGTGCGGTTTGTCCTGATAAACAGAGGATCCATGATTCTTTTTTTTTTTTTAAGTTTATTTATTTATTTTGAGAGAGAGAGAGAGAGAGAGAGAGAGAGAGAGAGAGAGAGAGAGAGAGAGAGAGAATCCCAAGCAGGCTCTGCAGTGCGGAGCCCAACTCGGGGCTTAAACCCACAAACCATGAGATCATGACCCGAGCCAATCAAGAGTCAGATGCTTAACCAAGTGAGCCACCCAGGCACCCGTGGAGTATCCACGATTCTTTACTGGTTTTACGTGATCTTGATGCTGCTTATGTGCACTAGGACTGTTGATCTGGGCGACTGTTGGGCTTATAGTCCATCATTCGCCGAGATAGTTCAAGTTAACCACTAGCCCATTTGGTCCCGTGGTGCACTTTTTTTCCCAAGATACTTTACTTCCACCCATACTGGCTTGAATAGAACAAAACATGTTAGGGGCACCTGGGTGACTCAGTTGACTAAGTGTGGCATCCCCTTAGACGTGGCTTCGTGCATGACAACATGCGAGTGCCCTGTTATGTTATCTAAGATCCATTTGATGATCTAAACATTCATAAAGTAGCATTGCTAATGCTCCAAAACATGCCTGAATATCAAGAATGCTAAAATGGTAATCTGAAAGTCAAACAACCACATGATCTACTGTTACTTGTTTCATAATACAGAAGAAGAAACCAAGGCTTAGTAGATCAAAGAAATTGGCTAAGTTGCTAGTAAGAATGTGTTCTTTTCAAAACAGTAAAGATAATGCTGGCAAAAATGAAAAGAATTGTTAAGCAAAATGCACCCTGATAGTCATAGATTTATGCAGTCCAGAAATACACCCATCCTACTTTACATTTATTCCTCTGGGAAAATGAGGTTGGACTCATACAAGTTACAAATTTTATCTCAAAAAAATTGGGGGGAGGGGGGCACCTGGGTGGCTCAGTCAGTTAAGCGTCTGACTTCAGCTCAGGTCATGATCTCATGGTTTGTGAGCTCAAGCCCCGCATCGGGCTCCGTGCTGACAGCTCAGAGCCTGGAGCCTGCTTCGGATTCTGTATCTCCCTCTCTCTCTGTTCCTCCCCCACTCACACTCTGTCTCTCAAAAATAAATAGACATTAAAAAGTTTTTAATAAAATAATTTTTTTACTAATCATGGTCGTTCAGTTCCTTCCCATCAGATAATAGGAACTTACCTAGAACTCTCTAATATTATAATATGCTTATTTGGGGATATACTTTCCATTTTAACTCCTACTGAAAATGGGTTAGGAGTGATTTTTTTTTCTTTTCTTTCCTTTTTTTGTTGTTAAACAGGTTGCGAAAGAATTTGAAATCATTCATCATTGTTCATCCGTCTTGGTTCATCAGAACAATCCTTGCAGTGACACGACCTTTTATAAGGTATGGTTGTTATTATACTAAAAGTACTTCTAGTCGTTTTTCAAAATATGTGTTCATTGTCCTGTAAATAAGAATTCACGAACACAGAGAGTATTTAGGAAGGCATATTTTGCCCCTGCCTTTCCTGGAATGCTATTTTGGACTGTGTAGCAAGGAACCCTAATTAAGAGTGAGCATTATTTTGTAATGACTGTTTTTCCCCACTATTACGAAATATGACCTCTCTATTGCTTGCTGTAACACAGAGGTTGAAGTGGGAGGGTTTCCATGCCACAATACAGAAGGGAGTAGGTAATACTTTTAAAGTGGACTTGGTAATTTGTAGAGCGTAGAAAAGGCATCATAACGCAACAGTGGAAAAATAAAGACAAACCAAGGACAGAAACGGGAGTGGTGTGCCTTGTCTTAATGGTTCTGTTTCTTCTGAACACATATCATGTAGGTCACGAAACTTAGGGAAAGAGTCTGGGCAGCCATTTTGAGAGCTTTTTTTTTCATTGCCCATGAGGATTCTGGGTTTCGATTCAGTTCAGTTCTGTGAATATTTATCCACCATTTATGTTGTGTTAGATACTGTATAACCTTACATTTTGGGGACACAAAGAAAAAGAAAACATGCCTCATAATATAGTGAGACTTGAAACAGTTAAATGAAAGGGTTTTATACATCTAGGATGTATTGCCTAGAGAGCTTTAAAATAAAATACAGTCTTACCTAACATTGGGATGCAGAGGAGATGAACTGAAAGGTTTCTGTCTCAAAGTTATTGATGAATTTCTAAGAAACATTCTGATCACTTGTGGAGGAAAAAAAATGCTAAAGGTTAAAAACCTTTATTTATTTATTTTTTACAGGGACATTTACCGTGCCTTCCCAATTCTACCTTTTTTGTTCAGTGTTCCCTTACATGTATGTAGCATTTCCACCTCCTACTTCCAACCATTGAGTAGCATCTTTCAACCTAGTTTTCCTCTGGCAAAGTTTAGTCCTTTACCATACCATGTGAAATTGCTTTAAAAAACTAATATGAGAGGGGCGCCTGGGTGGCTCAGTCGGTTCAGTGTCCGACTTCAGCTCGGGTCATGATCTCACGGTTTGTGAGTTCGAGCCAAGCCCCACGTCAGGCTCTGTGCTGACAGCTCGGAGCTCGGAGCCTGGAGCCTGCTTCCGATTCTCTGTCTCCTTCTCTCTCTGCCCCTCCCCCACTTGTGTTCTGTCTCTGTCTATCAGAAATAAATAAATGTAAAAAAAAAAAAATTAAAAAAAAAAAAAGAAATATTTAAGGTATACAAAAGCCACTTATTTTAATGATAGAAAGTGCTTTGGGATGCCGGGGTGGTTCAGGTTAAGCGTCCAACTTTGGCTCAGGTCATGATCTCACAGTTCGTGAGTTCGAGCCCAGTGCCGGGCTCTCTGCTGTCAGCGCAAAGCCCGGAGCCTGCTTCGAATCCTCTCTCCCTCTCTCTCTGCCCCTCCCGCCCCCACACTTTCTCTCTCTCTCGCTCTCTCAAAAATAAAAATAAACATTAAAAAAAAGAAAATGTTTTGATAAGGGAATAGGAATCAATGTACATGAAGAGCTTATAAAAAATTTAATGGTGGGGTGTGTCTGGCTGGTTCAGTAGGTGGGGTATGTGACTCTTGATCTCAGGGTTATAAGTTCAAGCCCCACACTGGATACAAAGATTACTTAAAAATAGAATCTTTTAAAAGTTTTTCTTTTCAAATTTAATAGCCAAGAAAAGTAAATGTTAGTTATCATATTCACTCACTGATATTTGTTTGATCGTTTGGGGGTTATAAAACAAATAAGTTTCTCGGTAAATAACAAAACTTTGTTACTGTAAGAATACTGAGAAGTAATTACAATTCAACATCATTTGTCGAAGGGAGTTTCGAGATGGTAAGTACAACAACAGTAATAAAATGATAGCAAAGAGTATTGTGGTAAATTATAGAAACTCATGGCTTACATTTACTGAGTATGTACAGGCAGTATTTCATTTAATTGTAATGTGAGTCCTCTGAAGGAGATACTGTTTACTGTTTCCCTCATGCAGGAAACATCCCCGAGGTTCAGTGAAGTCAATGAAGTTGTCTAATGCAAAAACCAGCAAACCCCTTTCTGTAAAAGATCAGTCAGTAAATATTTTAGGTTATGTGGACCATCCGGTCTCAGTCACATCTGCTCAATTCTGCCATTATAGGTCCCAAACGGTCAATAGACACTATATAGGTAAGTAGGTGTGGCTGTCTTCGAATCAAACTTGATATGTGAACACTGAAATTGAACTTCTTAAAAATGTTTTCATATCACAAAATATTCTTGGTATCAGATTTTTTTCAAATATCAAAAAAAAAAAAAAAATGTAAAAACAATCCTTAGCTGGAGGACTGTAAAACAAAAACAAAAACAAAAACAAAAAAACCAAAACAGTTAACAAGCTGGCTTTGGTGCATAGGCTATAGTTTGCCAACCCCAGGTCTAATGTAAAATAGCCAGTAAGTGATAGACTCAGACTTTGAACCCAGTTGTCCGCCCAATTGTAAAGAAAACACATTTCAAGTACTTAAATATTATATCCTACAGTCTCATCATGTGACACCCTCCCTCTTTAAAGATCCCCCTCTGCATCAGTCTGTATCAGTGTAACCAAGTTTTAGACCTGAAAAAAGAGGTCACTAAAACTAAAAAAAGGAGAACACCTATGATACAGGTAGATGGGAAATTCTTTATTTTTTTTAATGAATTGTCTGTGGCAAGTACTGGGTTAGGTGGAGATTGAGAGGCACGGCAGCTGACATAGACAAGTAAGCAATTAAAACAGAGGGTATAGCTGAAGCAAAATGGGGGTGATAACACGGTGAGGGTGAATTTGGGGTAACAGGTAGAGAGTAAAGGCTGAGAGCCTGCGTCAAGAGAGGTGTTCCAGAAGAACGAGCCTTCAAGGTGAGCTTTGAAGAACTGATAGGATGGACTAGCTGAAACCAGGTAGAAACAGCGGGTCCAAACACACCAAGAAAGGGACAACATGACATGTTCAGAGAACTGTACATTCTAGTGAACGTAACCCTGGAGCTGGATGGAGGGTTCCCCTTCCACCCACTCTATCTTTTATCAAAACCTGAATTTAGCTCAGGAAGTCCAGGGGAAGGAAGAGGTAGTGTGTGTCCATCCAAGGCTTCTCAGGACGACTAGAAGTGACTCTGTGGAGACACAGGTCATTCACCGCCAGTGGCCCAGGGTCAGATTGCAAGTAAAATGTGAAAGATAACCGTACAGAGGTGTGACCCCGCAAAGCCTTCCTTCTAGAATGCATAGTAGTTGAACAGAAGGCAGTACAATTGGCAGACGGCTCAGCATGATCTCTCGACTGGAGAGGTCTTTTTCTCGAAAACCATTCCAGAAAGTTCGATGCTTGATCAAGTTCCCTTTCAAGTGGAATGACACATTTTAAAAAGCAGTTTGCAATTACACCCATAATACACAAATGCTTTCTCCTTATAAAACATCCAACCATTACCGATAAGACTAAGTTCTTCCTTCAACAACTGCCAGTTTCTGTTGGGAACTCCTTTCCCCAGAGGCACATCTCTTGATCAGTTGCAATAGTATCTTTTCATGTTGTCTTGTATCCGTCTACACACATCTAACATGGTAACGTGTAGATGAAAGCTGTTTGTAATTCAGATCCAGTTACTGGAATATGGTTTTGGTCCATCTGGACTGAACGCGCTAGCCAAAACTTAAAAAAAGAAAAAAACTAAAAAAAAAAAAACAATTAAGCTAAAATATTAAGAGGAAATGAGTTTATACATACTTTAAGAAGTTAATGTTTTATTTTTGAGACAGCACAAGCGGGGGAGGGGCAGAGAGAAGGGAACAGAGGATCTGAAGTGGGCTGTGTGCTGACAACAGTGAGCCCAGTGTGGGGCTTGAACTCATGGATCTCAAGATCATGACCTGAGCCAAAACCGGACACCCAACCAGCTGAGCCACCCAGGTGTCGCATGTATACTTGCAAAATTGATCAACCTCGGGGTGCCTGGATGGCTCAGTCATTTGAGCATCTGACCCTTGGTTTGGGCTCAGGTCATGATCTCCGTTTATGAGTTAGAGCCCCATGTTGGACTGTGTGCTGATATCACTGAGCCTGCTTGGGATTCTCTCTCTCCCTCTCTCTCTGCCCCTCCCCTGTCTGCCTTCTCTCTCTCTCTCCCTCTGTCTCTCTCTCTCACACACACACACATGAAATAAACAAACATGCAAAAACATGAAATAGATCAACCTTGGAAGAGTCTGAAAGAATTAATGACAAGATTTTTATTTAAGAACAAAGAAACAAGCAAACAAAGCCAAATGAACCATAAACCAATGAATGTGGAGAGCGGCAGAAACCTCTGAGAGGCCATGTGAAGTGCGGTCAAGAGTGTAGACCCGAGGGGGGAGGGGGGGAGAATAGGTGATGGGGATTAAGGAGGGCACGTGTGATGAGCACCAGGGGATGCATGGAAGTGTTGAAGCTCTATATTGGACACCTGAAACGAATATAACACTGTTAACTAACTGGAACTAAAAGAAAAAAACTTACAAAAAATAAGAGTATAGACTCTGGTCAGACTGCTCTGGTTGGAATCCAGGCTCTACCATATACCTGAGGTGAAACCTTAGGCAAATATGTGACTCCCTGTGTGTCGAATTTCCTTATCTTTAAAAAAAAAAAGAAGAAGAAGAATTAGAGGTATCTGGGTGGCTCAGTCAGTTAAGCGTCTGACTCTTGACCTCGGCTAAGGTCACGATCTCGCAGTGCAGTTCATGAGCTTGAGCCCCAGGTGGGGCTGTGCACTGACCACGTGAAGCCTGCTTGGGATTTTTTTCCTCTCTCCTCCTCTCAGCCCCTCCCCAAGTTTTAAAGGAACACTGGGAACATCTTTTAAAACAAACAGAGAATAATAATAACAAGCCTACCTCACTAGGCTTAAGAAGAAATAAGGGAGTCGATACATATAAGCCACTTAAAACAGTATCTCGCATGTTGCAACTACTCGGATGTGTAGCCTTTCTTCTTAGTAAGTGCGGGGGGCCAACGTGTTAACTTTTTCAGGATTTTCAAGAAGAGGCCACACACTTAGAAGGGATGAAGTGGACACTAATGATATCTTTTCTCTCTCTTTTCTTTTAGCTCAAAATTCAGCAGTAAAATTAAGTATGTCAATAGTTTATCAGAACTCAGTGGGCTGATCCCAATGGACTGCATCCATATTCCAGAAAGCATCATCAAGTAAGTCGTGATGGTTTCCAAGATTCGGTAAGAAATACTGCATGTTTGGAGGGGACTGGAAAACAACTCACTTCTGGAATACTGGGGAAATGTCGTGAATTCTATTTAAAATAAATACGGAGTGTTTTCCAATCAATACATATTTTTTTCCGAATACCCATAGAGACCTGTTCTTTCAGATTCTCTTTCACATAATCTTCTCTTGGGGTTATCGATCATTGCTCATTTCACCTTAAATTTTGCTCCCATTTTGGAAAGCATAGACTTAATATGAATCAGTACACCTGCTGCCTGTGTCTCCCTCTCTCACAGACACCACAGGGTCTGAGCATAGCTTTGCCTTCTTTATTGCCTTATGGAAAGTCATTTACCTGCCCGGCCCTAGGAAAAGGGGGGAAAAAATAAACTATCTTTTCTCTGTTTTCTTCTAAATCCCTTTTCTTCACGGGTCCCTTCAGGTGAAAGGTAAGGCAGAGTGGTAGGTGGCGTGGGTAGGGATGATCCCCTTCCTCAGGGTAATGCAATTAGCAGCCCGTGAGGAAACAGCATGGAAACTGAAGGGCGCTGGATCGTGCTGTAAAAATAATGAGAATAACAGTTAACACCGGCTGCTTGAAGCTGAGACTTAAAAGTACGGAGGCTGAGGAGGGAGCTCTCCTGTTTGGTTCACTGTTGCAAAGAGCCGTTGTTCTCTGTGGGTTGTGCTTTTCTTCCTCTGTGTCTGATTCACTCATTTTTTTTTTTTTATTTGATTGAAAATGGGAGGCCTTTAAGCTTTAGCTCGAAGAAAACAGACAAGACAGACAAGGATAGCCTATCTTCCTCCATAAGATGGATAGCAAAGTAGACTTCCCAATTTGCACTTCCAAAAAAGAGTCCTTTTACTAAAAAGAAAAAAAAAGGCGGGGCGGGGGGGGTGGGTGGGCAAAGAAGCTGGAAAGAAAAGACTTGCATTTATTTCGTGGCAATACCGTATCAGGCGTTAGAAGTGCTCTATGTATGTAGTGTTTAATCCCCATAGTAAACCCCCAAGTACAGGTAAGGGAAGCTAACAATGAAGAAAAGCTACTTATGTCAAGTATAAGTAGGAGCAAGGAAGAGATGGAACTAGAAAGAATTCAGACCCAGGTCAGCCTGGCAGCAGAATTCTCCTACCCTTTTCTAGCAGTTTCCTTCACCTCCCTTAAAGTATTGGAAGTCCTAGCTCAGGAGTAGATGCGTTTGGTTTTCCTTCTCTTGATAGGAGGTGAACACAGGATAATGATTTGGCTTAGAACTGCCAGTTGGCTTAGCCGAATCAAGCAGTGTTCGTGTGATCCTAACAGCGGCTTTGACCCTCTTTAGCTTATAGGACTCCCACCCCCTGCTTACCTCCCAGCTCAATCCTGCTACCTCAGAAAGGAGCATCCCCACCTCCAAGCTCCACTCCTACGGTCAGCAAAGTCACTGGAGTACCCTCCTCCTGTAGGGCTGTCTCCCTTTGCAAAAGATGACAAGGACATTATCTCTTCAAGTGGAAATGAGCACTGGCCACTTTCTAGCTAAATAGGCCAATGCCTCCATGGTGTGGCAGTTGGAGAAGAGAATGGGTTTTGGAGGCTTAATAATAGATTTGAACCCTCCTGCCAGCCCCTGATATCGAGCTGGGGCGCGTGGGTGGCTCAGTCAGTTAAGCATCTGACTTGGGCTCAGGTCAGGATCTCGTTGTTGGTGGGTTCCAGCCCCACGTCAAGCTGTCTGCTGTCAGTGCATAGCCCACTTTGGGTCCTCTGTCTGGCTCTCTCTCTCTCTCTCTCAGAAATAAGTAAACATTAAAAAAACCTCTCCGAGCCTCAGTGCAGCATCCAGAAAATGGGGAAGTAAGGGGCAATTCATAGAAAGGCCCCAAGGATTGGGTGAAAATGTGCATAATGCATCCAAGAGCCTTCCCAGCAAGAGTTGGCAATCCAGAATGTTATTTATTTTAATCAGGTTGCTTTTAGAGACTCGTTATCTGATAGGAAAGTTTAAATGAGAAGTTAAACATGCCCAAGGCACTTTTCATTCATTGACACCCATCAGTTTTCAATGACTCCATTTGGGAGAAGTTTCTTAAGGAGAAAAAGGGCTCCATTTGGGAAGATTTTCTTCTGGAGGGAGAAATTTACAACCATCCCTGTCCTCCCCGTGTGTCCATGTTTTTCTCCCGTCTTCCGCAGTCCATCTTCTCTGGATGTCCTTATTGCCACTTCTGTTCCTGGCCCGCATCGTCTCATTTTCATGTTATGCCATTTTCAAAATGAGAGAAGCCATAAGCCTATTACTGAATACCATTCGGAGAATCTAATCTCGGCCAGTCCCAAGACCAGTATTCAGCTAGGCTGGAGCCTGTCATCAAGGGACTTAAATGAAAGAAAAAGTTGCCCAATCTGAAATTAGATTTATAATTGTCGATGACAGTATATTCTTGTTACTTGTGGCAATCATGTCCTAGAACCCTGAACGGCGAACCGTTGTTCCTAGGAGGAATACAGGGCTAAGTTCCTGCAAACACCTGGTTAATTTCCATTAACCAATTAACATAGAACCTTGTGTGTTTCTGTGTAAAAATGGCTGATTTGATATATATTGTTGACTCACTAACGTTGAATTCATGGCCAACAGCACCATAGCCCCTGCCCAAACAAAGCTTCTCTAATGCACAGATACTCTCCAGAAGGCACATCACAGCCTTCTTGTGCTTAGGAATGCCAGACAGCGCCTAAACACTCTGCTTGGGGGCATTTTAAATGGCGAAATTACCAATTAAAAGCACAGGAACAGGGAAAACCTGGCACTAAATAGACAGCACCTGTTGGCAGCCTGAGACTGAGCTAAAACGAGAAGGCAGAGCCTTGTTTTGTTGGGCCTCGACTGGGAATGTGCACATCAGGTGGCTCAAATTTTTTGCCACTAATAAAAGTAGTGAGTCACCATAAAGGCGCCACAGCTATTGATGTGGGGGGTCAGAAACAAAATGCAAGCAGCAGGCAAATTTGCAAACAATGCAAAGAACCTGCAAATAATGAGGACTGGCTGAAGCTAATTATGAATTCTACCTCCTCGATTATATCCCATGAAAATACGTTTTTCTCCAAAAAAGGCAATTTGATTCTTTTAGGGCGGTAGGCTTTTTCTCTCACGTTCTGTCTGTTCTTTAAAACATGTACCTGTCATTTTCTCCGTCTGTTGGCTCATCTTGCTCATTGCATTCATTTTTATCCCGTAAGGTACGATGAAGAGAGATCTTATAAGAGAAGTGTGAGGTAAAATCTCCTGATCTACAATTCACGCTGGACCCGCTGTGTGTGTGCACCTGTGTCTTAGACTCGTGGGTGACCTCAACATGCTATCCGTCCCTTGTTGCATACCATTCCTGGTCTTTGTCTTGTGTGTAAAGCTGTTGAGGTCAGCCTGATTTGCAACTGAAACCCACTAAACCAGATTCACCCTTGAGCTGGCCCAGGCTGCAAGCTGTCTCTAACTATACGCAACAGACCGGTGTGGACGTTTTCAGCTTTACTCCGCCAGCATGTTTCTGCTCTCCTTGCAACTTGTGTATCTACCTACCTTTATGAAGGAATTTGCAAAGTAAACCTGCAGAAACACCGAATGGGAGGAAATGGCACCATATCTAATCGAAGGAGCGTGTCTCAGTGCTCCAAAGGATGGTTTTTAAAGGCACATGTGCTCCACTTATGTTTGGCTCTGCTTTGCTGAGTGACTCACGCTGTGCTTGCTTCTTTTCTGTTTCTTTTCCACACCGATAATTTTTGCTCATGCAGACTGGACGAAGAACTGAGGGAAGCATCAGAAGCAGCTAAGTAAGACTTGGTTTTCGTTCAGCAGCTGGCGTGATGTTGGCTTGCGTTTCAGGAATGAATCGGGAGAAGCCGCATGCCTGGCGTTTTCTTTTTGCATCCTGATGATAATGCTGAACTTTAAAGGGTCCCCTTTGTCCCACATTAGATGCAATGTCTGGTAGTTGTACTACAATCTATTTTCCCCTGTGATCTTGGTTACCTTAAGGAACGCATTTGTTACTGGTGTTTTTTTTGGTGGTGGTGGTGGGGTTTTTTTGTTTGTTTTTTTAATGTACATGTAATTTTAGGCACCACAGCAAAGGAACACATCACAGGCACCATCACATATAATATATCCAGATCGTTGTTAGATAGTTTGAGGCCACAAAAGCTCATTAATTCATCCTAATAGAGAGGAACGATGACAAGTCGAAATTTGGACTATGGAACCAATTTTGTGACTTTCCAAGTTTTTTAAGCCCCTTATTTAGTGACCTGGAAATACTGCTCAACTAAATAGCTTCAGAGCTATTTGGATGAATAGAAAAAGGATCATTACTCACTATTGTTAAAGTATACCTTTTGAAAAGGCAAAATCTTAACTTGAATACAAATATGAAATGATACATGCCAATGATTTTACTCAACTAATTAATGACAGACCCAGTAAAGTGTAAAAACCAGTTCAAAGGACGCTTGCAACGCTAGATTTCTGTAGGTGATCTATAAAGGAATGTTAGGATAAGATTATTGGTTTAGATGCAAAATGGATCAACATCCAACAGGGCAATAAACTGTCAATTAGGATTATCTTTTCCACTGGATTGAAATTACTAGCATCTCTGTCCCCCAAAGAGTTGTAAAATAGCTCATCAACAGAAAGTCAACTCAGCATTGCTTTCAAAGAACATCCCAGTAATTTCCTTTTATTTCCAAGTTCAGAAAATTTTTTCTGACACTTCATGTCAAATGCAGACAAGTACTATTTGGAATGTTTACTATATTAAAGCTTTTCCATTTCAAATATTGCCTACGCCATTAATATTTATAACTAGTTCTCATCTTAACAGATAGTGCAAAAGCAGAAACCTGGGCAATGTCCAAACAGCTACAAATTCTGAATAAATACGTTTTGTTTTGTTTTGTTTTGTTTTTCCTGTATAGATGTAAATGCCAATTCCTCATGAGAACAATCCATTGAGCTATTTTTTTTTCCTACAGCACATTTTTATTGCAGGTGCTATGTAGAATTATTTGCCTACAGTGTGGATCTTTGGGGTAAAAATTCGAGGATGAGGGGCACCCGGCTGTCTCTGTCGGAAGAGCATGCAACTCCTCATTTCAGGGTCATGAGTTCAAGCCCCACATTGGGCATAGAACTTACTTTAAAAAAAAAAAAAAGATTAAAATTTGAGGAAAGATTTTTGCCTTAGAAATGTCAGCATAGTTTAGTGTTATAAGATTCCTATGCTGCGTTGGTTTTCTTTCAAGATAATGGACACCCATGTAGACTAACGGTACTCAAAAGTCTTTGCATTTCTACTCTAACGGAATCTTTTCAGTCTCTCACTCAACTGTTACAAACCCGAAGTTGGGAAAGGAAGAGGTTAGGAACCGAGGAACCAGATGTTGGCGTGAAGTGCCCTGTTAGCTTTTATCTGTATTGTTTACATTGTGTCATGAGATTCCCCGGAGACAGAAAGAGCAATGAATTTCTGTTTCAGATTCTTTTTTTTTTTTTTTGAATGATAATATCCTTATGAAATTAAAGAGGTGTTTTCAAGACAAAAGATTGAGGGGAGGGAAATCAGTAACTTTACAGCCAAACCCATTATAGAGTCATATTGCCGTATTCTTGCATTATCTCCATTAAAACCTTGCCTTTTTCCATAGAATTTCCCACTCCACCCCCATCCATATTTCTACCCTTCCTGTTTAAGCTACCATAATGAAACAGTTATCATTTGGGGTTTATTGTGTGGCTTTCTCCTTTTTTTTCCTCTCTCTCTGATCATTCCTTGTCTTCCCTACGCCCACAGACTGTCTCCCTCGGTATCTAACTAGCCTCAGGTGGTCCTGAGATGTCTTGATCTCCTTGCTAAAGGAAGCACCCAGCGTATCTAATACAGAATAGATGCTCAGGACATTTCTGCTGCATAAGTTGACAAATGTGCCTAAGATTAAGTTCATCCCTGTAGAGCAGTGATTCTCAGGCTTTTCTGGGCATCAGAATCACCAGGTGCACTGGTTCAAACACGGTATCCTGGGACTCACCCCAGAGTTTGATTCAGCAGGCCTGAGAATCCGGAATTCTAACATGTTCCAGTAATGCCGATGTTGCCTGGCTCAGGACCGGGCTCTGAGAATCGCCACTTTAAAATAAATACCTGAGTAGAAATAACTAGATTTGTCTTAGGAGTCTATGCTCTTGCTTTGGATTCCGCGGGTAATCTGCCTGTCTTAATTCCCCTCCAACTGACCCTCCTTCTTTTGATGGTGACATTACACATGTGAGGAATTGAAAGATATTGGCACATTTGAAAAAGTAATAAGAATTTCACTGTCGGCCCCACAGAGGATTGAAATGCCTCTGACTCCTACCATTTTAGCCCACTAACTACATCTCCTTAACTATCTTTCAGCCTCTGGAGTGACTCCCAAATCCTTGGACAGACGG
Source organism: Panthera pardus (assembly GCF_024362965.1). Lineage (NCBI taxonomy): Eukaryota > Metazoa > Chordata > Mammalia > Carnivora > Felidae > Panthera > Panthera pardus. The sequence continues at coordinate 18,204,578 of NW_026526766.1, read as the reverse complement.
TATATGAGGATTTGGGGCCCAGAAAACTTGGTCACTGCAGATCTGTGGTTTAGTTCTAGAAGCCAGATAACCCAGGTTCTTTCTATTAACAGACACACGCTGACTTTCCACGTGACCTTTATTAGAAAGCTTCAGGCTGGTTCTAACCAAAGCAAACGTATACCTTGTCATGGAACAGAACCTATCTGTTGCTTTGCTTTCTTTTCAAATGTTCACCTTCTCCCCCCCCCCCCCCACACACACGGCCTCTTCGTTGACTTTCTTCAGCCTGTCTTCTGTTTTCCTTAAAACTTGGCATCTATACAGGAAAGAAAATATTTTCAAAGGACTAATTGTATAGAGAGAGCCATTCTTATTTTAAAGAATCCGTCCGCTGCCTTTGGAGGGACAATATTAAATGGATTGCAAATTGCTGTTTTCGCGGGAAGGATCGCACAAAGTTAAAAAAAACAGAAAAGCTAGATCGGAAGAACGCCTTTTCTTGACTCCGCTCCAGCTTTGCTAGGTCTTTCTGGCACACTGTCAACCCCTGCCTGACGGCCCTTGTTCACTCAAGTTGCCAAAATCCTCTGTAAAAATACCTGACCACCAGTGAGATCGGTGGAGGGAAGAAGCCCTCTGCCCTTCCCAGGGAGATCGCCTTCTACCATCTCAACAAAATGCCTGCCGTTGGGAACTGAACCTCTCGTGTTCGAGCAGATACATTAGCTTGTGAAATTATTCACATTTACAAAAGGAACTCCCATTTAAAAAGATTGTAGAATCTCTATGGGGCGCCTGGGTGGCTAAAGTCGGTTCAGCTCAGGTCATGATCTCACGGTTTCGTGGGTTCAAGCCCCACGTTGGACTCTGCGCTGACAGAGCCTGGAGCCTGCTTCGGATTCTGTGTTTCCCTCTCTCTCTGTCCCTCCCCCGCTCAGGCTCTGGCTCTCTCTGTCTCTCAAAAAAAAAAAAGTTGAAAAAGATTGTAGAATCTCTTTAAATAGTCTTCGCCGATAATAAAATATAAGAGGAGAGAAAGTACAAGTTGAAATTGATCAAAATTAATATAAAGTACATTTGAAATTTGCTAACAGGAATTCTGCCAATATGGAATATGAAAAGCGGCTAATATTACACCAAAAGCATGAACACATTCATACATTGTAACAAAACTATTATTTCGTTATCTCATATGGCTACGTTTTTTTTTCTTTCTGGACACATTCAGTGCAGGTTAATCTTAGGATTCGCTTATAATACCAGAACGCAGCTCAGCTGTATTGTGTAAGTGTCCCAGTATTTTTCTGTAACAAAGAAAGCTGACATTGGCAATTTTTTTTGCCTTAGTGTCTCGGAAAATCCTCATTCTTGTACAAACTGAAAGTTAACTGTGTTCATGTGCACACAAACATGGGGCTGCTTGAGAGGGACTGTCCATTGTGTATAAAGTATATTATTTGGGTTACAAGTAAAAATTTGCAATATCATGATCTCCGAATAAGATAGATTGAAAAGTCAGGAAATAAGAACAGAAGAGACCCCTGGAGTTGTTTGGAATTTTCCATCTCCCTTTTATGTTTCTCAATCATGGGCAATTAGTAAGTTTCAAAACCGGTGGTAAAAGAATCAGGTGTAGGTTTCTTCGCCATTGGCAGTGAGACCCACATCACACAGTTTAAAATACCCGAGAGTGTTGTGCCTACAAAGTGGTAACAGTGGAGAAAATGTTTACTTGCTTCCTTTTTTTTTTTTTTTTTTTTTTTCCTTGCACTCAGAACTAGCTGCCTTTACAATGATCCAGAAATGTCTTCTATGGAGAAGGAGTAAGAACTCACCATCAATAACAGCTATGTGGTTACTTGTAGTATTGTATGGCTGGGCTCTGAAAGAAAAAAAAAAAAAATGCATCAAGGACTGGGTAAACTCTGTTTAGATGTTCAGCTTTCACGTTCTCTGTTTCTCAAATCAGAAACTTAAAGAGAAGTGTGCCGGCTTCGCACTCTTTCATGATCACTATTACATTCCTTAAGGACAGCTGAAGTCTATTTGGCATTCTGTTTTCCAATCCAAAAACGAGCAGAAAAATGAATATTAGAGCCAGATGTTAAGAGCGTTTGGGCAACTCTGCTTTCTAAGTTACTTCATCTATTTTCATTAGTGAAAGTTGGGACTTCCATTTGAACTTCGTATCTTAGTGGATGGGGGAGAAAAGTGTCCTTGTTTTGAAAATTCCAAGAGGCAACCGAGTCTGGATGGAACTTTAGGAATGATCTAGTCCATCTGACCTCATCCTGTGACAAATAGAAATCACACACCTAGTGAGGGCTCACCATGTGCCAGGTTCTATGGGAAAAGCCTCATGCACATTATCTGAGTTTTATCCTCAGAATAATCCCACGAGGTACATGTTGCAAGTAGGAAAGAGTGGCATAGAGAGATTGTCCGACGGGTCCAATGTTTTATAGCGGTAAAAATGTCCCAGGGCTGGGCTTTGATTCTGCATGCAGACCCAGTGGCTCTGAAATCAGAGATGGTCGTAGTTCTGGAATGGGTGTGCAGCCCCTGATCTAACTTTGGTTAGACCAGAAAAGGACACACTTAGGTGCTTCAGAGAACGGAGTTGACTACTGGCCAAGTCCGTTTCAGGGAATGAAGTGTGGCCGCCAACGTGCTCTCAGAGGGAACCCGGCGATCCTGTTAAGGGCGCCTCATCTGATCTGAGCTGTGGCGAATTTAACACTGCCCTTCCCAGGAACCCAGGAGGGGCAGAGATCGGATTTGCATGTCTCAGCTATTGTCACGTTTTGTTCTCTTTGGACCTCCTTTCCCTCAAGGTCCAAAGCCGGGATGGAAAACCATAATGCCACAGCTGTGTAGCCGCCACGTTGACCTTGTAGTTTAAAGTTGGTGGACAAAAACCCCAGAGAGAAGGTCCCCGCTAAGCAGGAAAGAACAAACGTTGTAAGGAGACCTTTGAATTCACACAGCTATTTTTCAGGAGGTGACGCGTGCCCCGCCTCTTTGAGATGAAGACAGTTGCTTCAAGCACATTGCGGAGCAAACATTCTGCAGGGCAGAGGAATCCCTGAAGCCACTTCCATTCTTTGCGCAAATTTTCCCTCTGCAAAACAGCGCCCCCTACAGCAGAGTCCCGGGCCTGCAATGAACGAGCAGCGGGGCGTGACTGTCACTCACTGGCCTATGGCTGCCACATCTGCGGGCTTACCCACTCCTTTGCCTGTCCTGTTGGGCTCCTTGTTTGTTCGGAGGGGCTGATTGGGTTGGGGAGAGGGCAAACAAGAGGGCACTGCCCCTTGTTTGCGTTCATTCCGGGGCTGGGCGTGGGGGAGGGAGGCTGCTACCAAGGTTCACGTTCCCTCCCTTAGAACATACTCTTCTCCACGCTTCTGTCTTCTTCAGCCCGGCCTTTCCCAGGCACGTGATCTCAGCGCAAAGGATGAGATCCAAGCCGAGGGCCCAGAGTGGCCAAGGAGTTCTTAGGCTGACTTCTAGCCCTGGCTTTCTGGCTTTCGTTAGTATCAGAATAAGGGGCTTTATTTGCCTTTTTTCTGGCTCCTGCCTGGAAGCATTTTACACCTTCTGTAGCTAGTATCGAATGGAGAACCTGAAGAAGGAGCAAAGGGTGTTTTTCAAGGAGCTCAGTCAAGCCAAGAATGAAATGAAATGAAATGTGCCCCTCCTTTTCCTTAGAGAAAGAAAGGAAAGTTATGCCCCCCCCGCCCCCCTCTTCCTATATAAAACACAAGAGTTTATTCATCACTAAACAATATTCTCAGATACTTTGTAAGGAAACTCACGTAACATATGTGAGAAACCGAAATGGCCTAGGGTAAAATTATCAGAAGGTTTCTCGCCGGAAAGCTGGTTAGAGAAAAACCAAGCCCATCTGCCCAAAGATCAGGAATAATCCTTTTGTATTTCAGTTCTGATTAAAAGTAAGTTGTTTGTTTGTTTTCTTTTTTCCCCGAAAAAGCATACTGTTTTCAAAAATATCCCCAGATGCTTGTCTCCTTCACTTCCAAGTTTGGACTTTATTTGTTCATTCATGTCCTAAGACTTGCATATGCTTTTAAAATATTTTTACATAAATAAATAGTGTATCTGATCCAGGGGAGGTGGTACTTACTAGGGGAGACTTTAATTAGTACCACTGTTGGTCACTTTACTGTCCCCACAAGATAACTGTTGTCTCAAAAATTAAACTTCAGTGGGGTTTCCTGTATTTATTTAAGAATCATCCACTTTTGACTATCTCTTCTTCAATAAACCACATAAATAGGTTTCCATGTTTCAGCTTTTTGTTTACCAAAAGCTGAAGGGAAAAATGAAGCCCTAGAAAGTTTACCAAAAAGTCAGTATGGGGGTGCCTGGCTGGTTCAGTTGGTGAAGAGTGCAACTCTTGATCTCGGGGTCGTGAGTTCAAGCCCCACGTTGGGTGTAGAGATTACTTAAAAATAAAATCTCTCGGGGTGGCTGGGTGGCTCAGTTAAGCGTCCGACTTTGGCTCAGGTCATGAGCTCACGGTTCGTGGGTTCGAGCCTCGCGTCGGGCTCTGTGCTGACAGCTCAGAGCCTGGAACCTACTTGGATTCTGTGTCTCCCTCTCTCTGTCTCTGCCCCTCCCTGGATCACCCTCTGTCTCTCGAAATATTAAAAAAAAATTAATAAAAATAAATCTTTAAAAAAGTATGAAAAATGAGGTGCTTCAGAACGGGCATCCTGGTGTAAGGGGTTTTGTTTGTTCGTTTTTTCAGATTTTTATCAGGGTTCATTTAAAAAAGATCCTGAGGTACTCACAACTGAAAACACTTGAGACTTAATCCTTAACAAGCCTCGAGAGAGAGAGACAGGATTGCTCTATTTCACAGATACAGAAATGGAAAGTTAGGCAAGGCAGGTGACTGGCCCCAAGCCCCAAGCTAATAAGTGGCAGAATTGAGGGAATGTGAAAGGAAACTTTCTTTACTCCTGTAAACTCGATGGGCAGGCACACAGGTTACCAATGGCTTTATTTGCAAAGCTGCTCGAAGGATCCCCCACCCACCCCCAGCTGCTGCACATCCCACAAGCAAACCACAGTCCCCATGCAGTGTGCGGAGGGTGGGGCCGGGAGGGCAGGTCTCGTTGAAATCCACAGATGCCTCCCAAATGGCCTTTTTCAAACAGTGTTTTCATTTGTTCCTGGCTGAAATTCTTCTTTTGAACAAACAGACCGGAACTCTCTGGTCAGATGGGTGTCAGAAAGTTGTGCTAGGTTCACTAAGAGGCAGAAGAGAGAAACCAGTGGAGCGGGGAGGTTTGGGAATTATTTTCTAGGTAGTTTTGGGAACCCACTAGACCTTAAGAATAACCTTGTCTTAGGTTATAAGAATCCATCGCGTTCAGGTGGACTGACCCCTGTCATGCAAATTCTTGGACTCTCGCAACTCTTGTGGGTTCCTTTGGGAGAGGGGGGTAGTTTTTCTATTTCATTGTTGCCTTGTATGTGGCATTTAGCAGATTACTGATTTCAGGCAGATCATGTATTCGCCCCACAAGGGAAGGTCATTGACTAGAAACAGGTAGCCCCCTCCTTCCCAAAATGCAACAGGGTTCCTTAATCTACTTCAGCAAAGAGCCCTCACACCCGTCTTTTGCCTCCCTAGGTCATTTTGAGAGGCGTAAAATGCTTCCAGAAACAGTTTCGTAAAAATAAATAAAAATTCCAGATTTTAGAGAAAGCCTTGGTCATGAGGGAGGGTTGGCTTTTACTGGGTTTTTTTCTAGCATAAGAAACTTGCTTGAGCTCTTTTCAGTAAGTCCTTGGAGGAAAAAAAAAAAAAAAAAGCAAAGCGCACGCCACTCCCAGCGATCACCGAATGCTTCCTATTCAATTTCTAGTGTTTCTCATTGTGTTCTTCCTTTTTTTCTAAGTATTGACCTGAAGCTGAAAGGAAAGCCCTAGTCCCGCCCGGCTGGAAGAAAAGGATGTTCTGCTTCCTGATTCTGCTGAAACATACCCACTGGAAGAGACAGGGCGGATGGTACTTTTTTTTTCCACTTTGCACTACCTGGTGCCATTCTAAATTTCTAAGGGGAAACACAGTAAGGGATCTTGTTTACTCTTCACGTGTTTTATGAAATTGCGTGTCGTTTTCCTATTTTGCCAATTACGTGCCTCGAAGATTTCGGTTGAACCTTAGCAAGAAAATAGGACCTTCCGTCTCCATATTTGGTTACCCCTTGGTGCCGTGATATCTCCTCTCTTAGACTGGTGTTGACCAGTGAGATACCCTCGGTCCGCTGTTCGTCGCGAGTGGATTTGTTGGCCATAGATTAGCGGGATTTCTCCTTGGTGACCATTTCAGGTTTAAAACACAGGGGGCTCGACTCTCCCTAGGCAAGTTACCTTCCTGTAGCTCTGCTTTTCAAACCCTAAGCTTGCTGGGCACAGTTGGAAAGCAGACCCCGGTGGAAAGCTGTCATCGGCCATGTGCCCGCTTGGTTCTTGTCCACGTGAATCCTCTCTTAGGTCTCAAAGGGAAGCCAGACTTTCCCATTCACCTCAGTTTTATTTTTGGTTCTCAAATTGGGTATCATGTTGTCTGTGCGTGGTCTCTTTAAAAATCGTTATTCCTCCAATGAATGTTGGAAATTCATTACCCGGCCACGCTCAGCTATCTAAATGTCTCTCTCAAAAAGTAGTCTGCTTTAAGTCACTTTAATCTGGTCACTTCAGTCACCTCCCTTTAATCGCATTTCATTTAAATTGAATATGACCGTGTACTATCATTTGCAAAATCTCTCTGTGGAGTCTTCGCATGCCCTTTCAAAGGCCACACGTGGCCTCGAATCCGTGGGCCTCCAGCGGGAGGGTTGGCAAAGCTGTGGCCAGACTTAGCATGCCGCCTGTTTTCACGTGGCCTTCCTGTGAAGGATGGCTTTCCCATTTGGGCTGGAAAAAAAAAAAAGTTGTTGTTGTTTTAAATATTTCGTGACACCTGAAAAATCATGCACATTGCAGTACCCATAAATGTCTTACTGAAACATGGCCACACAAATTTGTTTACAGACTCTCTGTGGCTGCTTTTGCACTACAGCAGCAGAGTTGAACAGTTGTTCACAGACCACGTGGCCTACAAAGCCTAAAATATTTACTGTGTTTGTGGAACAAGTTGACTGGGCCGTGCCTGCTCCTGCACACCTATTCCTCACCGCCCCCCCTCCCCCGCATTTGGATTTGGATATGAGTTTCTTCGGCAGAAGGTGTAAATAAGCCTGCAAACTAATTTATTCTTTAAAAAGAAAATGTTGGCCTCCAGAGTCCGTAAAATAAATGGCCTGCTGAAAAAAGACGGGGAGCCCCGGCCACAAAAGCATGGCTCACGGTATGTTTACGTGACTCAAAGTGAAGCCCGCTGAGAAGGCTTTGGGCTATTTACAGGTGTTGCCAAGGTCCTGCCCTTACTCTGGGAACCATTGTTATTCTCTGGTATCACCCGTCAACACTCAGAATGGGGTGGAGAGCGGGGTTCCGCCATAGACTTAGGGTGACAACCACATCCAGGAGAGCTGTCTGGGGCGCCCTGGGCCCTGGATCTCATGAGCTTTGAAACACTTGGAGGTAGACATCTTTGTACAGGTGACCGAATTTTGCCAACCTCCTTCGCTTCGTGACGTCTCCCACCCACCTTCCAGACATGTTCTCATGCACACGGGTCAGCTCTCTTTCCTCCATGAGCCATAGTTCACTGAGTTCCCCCCTCTGTGTCCCTCTCAGCTGAGCGTCTTGTCCAACTGTGTTCTCTTGGGTCACCTCCCTCCTAACCTCTGTCCTGTCCAATAGAAAAACCCTAGAACATGCCCTGTCTCTGAGGCCAGCTCCACTTTTGGAAGCCCAAATTATGCCTCTCCCAGAGCTTAGTGTTGACATAAGACCGGTGACCTAATATTCGGTTGGTTCACCCATTGACCACCGTGGCTCTGGCACAGTTAATAACAATGCTCCCTTTTGCTCAGCCGTGGTCCCGTTTTGGAAGACGAATTACGTGGTACCCCCCGCCCCAGCCACAGGAAGGAATGAAGAAATCAGTGTTGTGTTTAGTGGTGCCAGCCTGAGGATAGAGCCAACCACACACAGCAAGAATTTCACCAGTCACGTTTCCCTTGAGCTTGTCTGGCCCGTTCATGGAAAACTACTCAGGTGGTGTTCTGTCTGAGGCGTCATCTTCCTCCCTGGAGATTATGACCATCGTCCGCAGTCACTGATTTTGTTTGGGCTGATCTATGGGCTGCACAGCCATTCTGATAGGCATCTGCTATTTTATTATCTTAAGACCATTTAATTGCACGTGCTAGAGAAAAGCCACTATGTAAATTCAATCCAAGTAAATAGAATTCTAGAAGAATCCTGAAAAAAAAAACCATCATCCCTAAGCAGATAGGTAGACAGATGTAAACATTCACATCAGTAGCTATCTAGCCCTTGCATTCTAAGCGTTCTTGCTTTGGTTCTGACTTCTGGGAACTGTTTTACACTTTTCCTGTCACTTTGTAGTTTAGGGAACCAAAGGGTCCCAGGGCAAAAGTATTGTTCTCCCCAAGTGGCACTACTCTTTGCTTAGTTCCTTGATTAAGAAAGAGAACATAAATCTGCACTGAAGTTTCTGTCAAGGAGTGAGAAAGTTTGTTTCGTGGCAATCAATAGCTGGTTGTGGAAGAAAATTCTGAGGTTCCCATTGAAGCCATACAATGTTTTATGGGGTTACCTTCTAAGATACACTCCGACATGTGTGAGGAAGTCACTACTCTAAGCTTTTGTGTTGTTAAAATCTCATTTTAAGCATTTGGTTTTGGTACTATGTTTGCAACTCATCTAATCACAATGCCTCAGTAGTTTGCTCCCTTAGAAACATTTAGATGTGCACAAATTAATCTTTTATATATTTGAAAGTTTTTCTACCATGTATTGGATTGCTCAGAATAAAGTATCTATTAGACTTTGTTTTGGCAAATAACTAAATGATTTCTCCCTAAATAGCGTGGATCAATAATATAAAGATGTAACAAAACCATATAAAATATATATATATATATATATAGCCTCTCTGTATAATTCAGAAATAAAAATTGATTCCACAAGTTACGGACTTTCTTTTTCTCTGTTTGTCGAGAATCTTTCTCTAGCTTCACTTGTGCAGAAGACTTCTGTGACTATCTGTAGCCTGGCCCTTGGCACTCATTTTGGCTTTCTGGTCACCCAAATAGATTCCCTTTTCATTTTTTGCCTTCCAGGCCTCAATGACAAAACCTTTCAAAACGTGTTGTTTAGCCTCTGGGGAAGCAGTGCCTCCCGTTGGAGGCATCTCCATGTTTCACGGTTACTTGATTTAAAAAAAAAAAAAATTTTTTTTAATGTGACAGTTACTTGATCTTCGTCAACTTCTCCTTTCTCTGCCCTTTGCCTTTTTGCAGCATGTGGTTCCTTCAACACCAACATGCATTAATGGCATTTTCCTTTTAGTTTGGGGTCCCCCTCCCACTTCTACTTTCACAGCCTTCAGGCAAAACCAGACTTGGGAATTAACCACTGTGCTTAAAAAAGAGAGAGAATCTAATAAGCAAATCTGTGCCTCTCCAAAAGTGGTGGGCGTAATCAAATGAGAGGCTGTTCTACAGAAAGTGAGACCTTGCATGTTCTCATGATCTGTGACTGAGTCCTCGTGGGGATTGTCCTCTGCCCAAAGAAGGTAAGAAGGACAGGAGAAGACTGAGAAGTGGTTATGGTCAAAGGGAGTTCGTGATACTGCAAAGCAAACTGTTCCGTGCATTCTCCCCCCCTTTCCCTAACTGTGGTGGTGGGAACTGGAGGCAGGCTAGGAGTCCGGCACTGGGGGAGAAGATGGGTAGAATGTGGTAGATACACCCAGTGGCAGATTATACAGCTGTTAGAAGTAACCGACTAGGGGAGCCTGGCTGGCTCAGTCGGTAGAGCATGTGACTCTTGGTCTCTGGGTTGTGAGTTCAAGCCCTGCGTTGGGTATAGAGATTGCTTAAAAAGATAACTTTGTTTTTGTTTTTTAACGTTTATTTTTGAGAGAGAGAGAGAGAGAGAGAGAGAGGGAGCATGTGAGCGAGAGAGAGCAGGGGAGGGGCAGAAAGAAACAGAATCTGAAACAGGCTCCAGGCTCTGAGCTGTCAGCACAGAGCCTGACACAGGATCCGAACTCAAGAACCACGAGATCATGACCTGTGCCAAAGTTGGACGCTTAACCGACTGAACCACCCAGGTGCCCCTTAGAAAGAAAATCTTAAAAAAAAAAAAAAAAAAAAGGCAACAAACTACACATTCATAAGAGCATCACTTACAGGGTAGAGTGGAAAAGAAAAACTCAATAAAACTTCAGGTCATTTATGGAGACACCAATGCTCCATATTATACAAAATCCATGCATATATAAGGGTTTAGCACACTCATTAGTTACAGGAAGGGGCAGGAGTAGGGATCCAGGATGAAACTGGGAGCCAATTGGAAAAACCACAATCAAAAAGAATATGGGTTGAAGTTGAAAGGAAATAAAGATCGGTTCCACTTCCGGCCATAGATCCTAGAAAAGCTGTGTCTAGGCACTCCGCATCTCCCAAAGGGCTGTTTCCTCCGCAGCTCTGTCGTTGTGCCATTTCTCTGTGTTGGCAGCATCGGTGGGTGGAGTCTTGCAAAAAGCCACCCTGGGTTCCGTTCACCCAGGACAGTCACGAAGGGTTTAATTAAGCTGGAACTTTCTCGTCGTACGTACCGAACTTCACGCTGCTGTGGGCTCCCCAGAGCAAAGAGATTGCTTTATGAGGCTCATTTTCCTCTAGAGTTGCACTCCCATTCAGGCAAAATAGCTCCCTTTGACCAGGAAAAATTACCGCTTTTCGATACATGACCATTTGAATGAAAACTTAGATGGCAGACACTAATAACTTAGCCCCTGGAAGAGGCTTGGACCCTTGATGCTTGATCATACCCTCCTTACAAAAGCCTCCCTCCTTAGATTGGTGAACTTCCCGTTTCCCCTGTAGCCACCATCGCCACAAAACAAATTCTGGTCAATTCTCCTTATTTGAGGTAGTCCTGTCCTATAAAGTCACTGAGAAGAACGCCGAATTAGCAAATGCTGACCTCACTGGTGGTCAGTTACAGGGTTAGGTTCCTGTAAGCCTCTGATCACGTGGTTTCCACGAACTGATCGGTATGTAACACATAACCTGTTTAATGTGTGTTTCTGTTTGAATACACTTTAACAACAACAAGTGTTGTTGATTCATTAACACTGGACTCACCGTCAACAGCCTGAATATAACTCACGCCTGAATGAAGCTTATCTTGCACATGAATTTTCTCCATAAGGAGAAACTCGTGTTTAGGAACACGAGCTCTTCTGCTCACTGCTTGGGGACCATTTTCAACCGTGAAATCCGCAGGACGCCTGGGCGGCTCAGTTGGTTAAGCGTCCAACTTCAGTCCGGGTCGTGATCTCACGGTTCATGGGTTCGGGCTCCATGCTGACAGCTCAGAGCCTGGAGCCTGCTTCAGATTCTGTGTCTCCCTCTCTCTGTCCCTCCCCCACTTGGGTGCATTCTCTCTCTCTCTTTCTCAAAAATAATTTTAAAAAACATCTAAAAAATTTTGTAAATAAACAGTGAAATCCCCAGCAAAAATCACAAAAATGCAAAAAACCATAGCATTAAACTGACCATGAAAAGGACACTTGTTTACTGTAGGACACCAGAATAAGAAGCAGAACCTTGCCTTGTTTGACCTCAGCTGGGAACATGCACATTAGGCAACTGAACATTTTCGCTGTTCTGCACATGTCCCCAAATGACCACGAAGGCGCCATGAGTCTGGATTTTGAGGTTACAAATAAATCATAGTGAGTAGGTGAGTTTGCAGTGTGGAATCCTTGAATAATGAACATCAACTGTGTAGGCCAAAGTTCAGCGACCTAAAACGACGTGCGTTGTTATTTCAGTTTCTGGGGGTTAGAGGTCCAGATACATCCTAGATGGTCCTCCGTGCCAACGTCTCGCAGGTTGCGATCACAGTGTGGGCCCGAGACTCAGGCAAGGTTCAACTGGGACAGAATCTTCTTCCAACTTCATTCGCATGGTTGTTGGCAGGCTTCAGTTTCTCCAAGGTTGTTGGGCTAAGGGCTTTATCCCTTGGTGGCTGTTAACTGGAAATGCCCTGAGTTCTTTGACTCATGGGACTCTCCAATATGGCAGCTTGTTTCATCGAAAGCAACAAGAAAGGGTCTGCCAGCAAGATGGAAGTTACCACTGTTTGTAACCTAATCACCAAAGTGATGTCCTGTCACTTTTGCTGTATTCTATTGGTCAGAAGCAAGTTACTAGATCCCGCCCCCACTCAAGAGGAGAGCATTACACAAGGGTATGAATCCTAAGAGGTGGGATCATTGGAGACCATCTTAGAAGTTGCCCTATCATACCCCCCAAGCCTTCTACAAATGCCTCTTGACCTCTGTCTCTTCTCATCTATAAGTGATGATATTTCTCAGTGTTTCTCTTTTCTTTTTTTTCTGCCATCCTCCTGTGATTTCAAGGAACGCATCTCTTCAGATTATTCAAATCCTGGTTTCAGTCCCAACCTCCAACCCCCACCATCATTTTCTCACTCCGTCTCTGCACCCACCGCAATCCCTGGGTGGCGGGAGCTGTGGGGAATTTAATTCTCTCCCTTCTCTGACCTGATGAGACAATTTCTCTACTGTCCCATTGTCCTCAGCATCACATATACCGGGACTTAAAAACTGGTTCTGCTTACCAGCTTTATTATTCTGGGCTCGTTACTTCACTCCTTTGGCCCTTCGTTTACTCATTTTTTAAAATGTGGATGAAACCCCCATCTTACGTGGTTTTGTAATAGTTAAACGGGATATAAGTGCCCAGAGAAGGCATTCAATAATTATTAGTTCTCTTCCCCACCCTCTTTGCTTCTTCATGTTGCCATTTACCCAGACTTTTGTCTGTTAACGTGCCAGCTTCTCCCAATCTCCTGCCAACCTCACCTTTTAGTTCCTGTCAACTGTGTCAGCATCTGGTTTCCTATCCCACCCCCTCTTCTAAATAGACTAATTCTCTTTCATCCTTCCTCCTCTTCTCTCAGAGCTATTTTAGTCCATTTCTTATGCCTCCCCTAGCTTGTTCCCGGCTTTCATTTCTTATCTTTGCTCAGTTTGCCTCCATTTTTTACTATTTGGAAACAATCTCCAACTTGCAAGAAGAATAGAAGAAGTTACTTTTTCTGAAACACCCGAGAGGAAGTTGTCTCCATAACACCTTATCACCCCGAGCAGTTGGTGTGTTTCTTATCTCCCAGGACATTTTCATGACCCAATACATCTATCCAAACCAGGGACGTTAACACTGAAACGTTACCATCGCTTAATTCGCAGAGGCCATTCGCGTTTTGCCTACTGTCTCAGTAAACGTCCTTTATAGCAAAAGGATCCAGTTCAGCATCACACATGGCATTTTGTCACGTCTCTTTGGTCTCCTTCAATCTGGGAACTGTTTTGCAGCTTCTCTTTGACTTTCACTGTAGGATTGTAGTCCTGACCGGAACTCGTGCAAAGTAAGCGGCAAAGAGAAAAGCAGGTACAGCACTACCAATGTATATACGTTACACGAAGTGATATCAGTGACCACCATCAGCAAGATTCAGGCCATTGGTTCGGAGTTTAGGTCCCAATGCCGTTCCTCCCCAACTATGTGATCATGAGTATGTCCCATTAAGCATCAGGTTTTTGCCAAAATGTTACTTTTGCTTGCATTCAGGTGGGGACACCCGGAAACACTGTTTTTCTTCCTCTTTTTTCCTTTCTCACCTTTTCTTCTCTTCCTCCCTTCTTTCTTTTTCTTTCTTTCCTATTCATTTTTTTTTCAGTTTTAGAAAATGATCATGAATTACTTTTTTTTTTAATTTTTTTAAACATTTCTTCATTTTTGAGAGACAGATACAGAGAGCAATCAGGGAAAGGGTAGAGAGACAGGAAGACGCAGGATCTGAAGCAGGCTCCAGGCTCCGAGCGGTCAGCACAGAGCCCGACGTGGGGCTCAAACTCACAAACCGTGAGATCGTGACCTGAGCCAAAGTCAGATGCTTAACCAACTGAGCCACCCAGGCGTCCCAATCATGAATTACTTCTAATGATGTCAAAGAACCAATATGAAACTATACAAAATTTGTTTATTCTGTTCATAAGAAAATTTTTCCTAACAGATTTGGCATTTAATAACCTATCCTAGGACACGTTTCTCTATAGGCTCAAATACAATTCCTGTGCCTGTTAGTATCAAATCAAGAAGAGTTTCAGTAACAGACTTGGTCAATTGCTCGACTCTCTACCCCAACGTTTTGCCCCTGAAACTCAGAATAAGAAGAGGGCACTGTGTGGCCCCTGACTCCTAAAGTCATGTGCATAGATCTGGACAGTAGATCTCACTCATAAGTTCAACCAGCTATATTTCTTTGGACCAAAAGTTTCTGACCACAAGCCTCTCCCTCTCCCTCTCCCTATTACCCTCCTTCCTCCCAGGCTGGAGAGGGCAAGAATTATTGATTATGCTGAATAGAATACAAGTCCCTCTCAAAAAGCTGTCTGCTTCTCATTTTTCTTCTAGTTGATACATTATGGACAGAAAGACCTATAGTCTGGCTTACAGACACGTTAGTTTAATGGACTCGCATGTAGAAGAATAAAGAGAGGGTATAGTTGGAGGACTCATGTGGCTCACGTGTCTCATATCAAAGCGAGTCAGAGGTATTTTCAAGCTCATTCGGGGAGGTGGGAGATACCAAGGGCCAGCCTTCCAAAAGCATGGCTTTCTCTAAGGTCATGGAGAATGTCAGTCTTCCCAAGTCACTCTTGAAAAACACTGGAAGGACCAAGGGGCTCTGAAGAAATGGTAGTCCCATCTCTAGTCTTCACCTTTACTATGCCTTTTGACCACCAGATGACTCGGAAATGAGATCTCACTTAAGATGTCAGTAAGGGAAACACAAATAGAAACGCTTGGTATGTTTCTAATTTTAATTTCCCCCAAATGCATATTTAAAAAGAATAGTAATGTAACACGTGTTTGCTGTAAAATTTTCAGGCATAGACCTATTTAAAGGACTTTGCTTTGTATCAGTCATTTATTGCTATTACAGATGAAGCCAAAACTGGGTGGCTTACAATAATAACACTCGTTCATTTTACCCACGCACCTACAAGTTTGTCGGAACTCGGTGGGGGTGGCTCAGCTCTGTTCCGCACAACATCTGCCGGCTTGGGCGGGGGCTGGAGAAGCCACGTTCAAGTCTGACTAACCCGGATGGCAAGTTGTTCGAAATGTTAAGCAAATTTAAAGCTACACTTTTCCCGACGATACATATCATCCAGGTGGTTTTATAGAAAAATGAGAATTCTAAGTAAAAGGAACAAAGTAGCCGCCGCTCACTTCCTAAAATACAATTTTAAAAAGTTAAAAACGTGACTTTCACACAAATATAAAATGAATGTGTCGAAGACATATTCCAGGGGCTCCTGGGTGGCTCAGTTGGTTGAGCGTTGGACTTCGGCTTAGGTCATGATCTCACGGTTCATGGGTTCGAGCCCCATGTCGGGCTCGGTGCTGACGGCTCAGAACCTGGAGCCTGTTTCGGATTCTGTGTCTCCCTCTCTCTCTGCCCCTCCCCCCTCACCCTTTGTCTCTCAAAAATAAATAAACGTTTTTAAAAATTTTTTAAAAAGAAAGACACATTCCAGCCATTAATTGTGCGAAGATGTTAAGCCAATTAAATGGATGAAAACCAGGGTTATATGGAGTATATCAGGAATGATCAAATGAATTTGCTCATAGATGTACATAATCAGATATGACCCAATAAGGCAATAAAACGCAACGTTTGGCGTTATCATTTCTACTGCTGAAAATCAATTGTGTCTTGATCGAATAATACACGTTTCTGGGGAAATTACCTCTGCTCCTCAGCCTCGGTCTGTGTACAGAAACAATTGTCCCTCCACACCCCTCCTTGTCCAAAATGGGTATGTGGCCTTGCCTCGCCCAAAGGATCATTCCGTTCCCCAGTGAGAGACTGGGACATGGCTGTATGGTCCCACTGGAGTCCGGAAGACAATGAGATCCTGCAGAGGGCAAGATCTTTTGTGAGGGCCTCCACATTCTCAGGGCCATTTGGATCTGGAAGGTTTTAGGTTGGAACTTGCTGCCAGATATCCTGGCACCACATAAAGCCAGAAAATGAAGAATGCTGGAGAATGAAGACAAGCCGTTCAGGGGGAACAGAATGCCCATGACCCCGCTGCCTGACCACAGCTCTGATCCCTGACTTCTCAGTTATATTCAGTAGATCTCCTTTTTTTTTGGTTTGCTTAAGCCAAGTGAATGGATTCTTCACAATCCAAGAGGGTTCTCCAGCCCTAGCTGCTGCTTCCGTGCGAGCCCAACGAAACATATATTCACTGGTCTGTGCTTCGATTTCCTCTTCCATCGAAGGAACGACCAATGCCAACAGAGAGTTGTAAACATTAAATGCATAATAAATATAAACAGAACATGCTTTTCCAATGCCTAGGTAACAGAAACGTCACATACCTTAATTTTTCTAAACTGAATTCTATCTAGCCCTAAATCTCCATGTATTAGGATGAAAAGACTCTCAACGCCGGTCATTATCGGAGACTCTTTTACTCTTTAGTGCTAATAAATGTCAAAAGTGACCTAAGAAAGATTGGTCTTTGTTATATCATGGTGGCTACCAGGATGGTCAATGTCCAAGACTTATGTGGTCCAGGTGTCTGTACAGCCTCTTTGCCCTCTAGGGGATCTGGTGACTTAGACACAGCTCCCGAGACTAAGGTGTTTGATATTCGGTGCCCCTAGCAAACGCATCAGCCCACCCCATCAGAAATCCTGCTCCTGCCTGGACACTCAAGTAGAAGACATTGATGCCTGTGGATTCTTCTGCCCATTTTCCCTCCCCCGAGTTTCTGGAGCCACTGCAATCTTAGGCGACTGACTCCCTCTTTCAACCCAGTGACTTCATCTGCACACTATCTGCTCCCTCTAAGGAACATCCAGCTCAATTCCCCTCCCACATAAGAGCCCGGTTAGAGTTGTGCTACAAACGCCGTGTAACTTCCGACTCGCGCCGGGAAGCACACACAAATTAACAGCTGGTGGTAGGCAGCCTCCAGGAGGACTCCCCGTGATCCCTGCCTCCTGGTATTCACGCCTTGTGCAATCCTGTCCCCTGGAGTGGGGGCTGGCCCTAGTGACTCACCCCAGCGAACAGAATACAGCAGAAGTGATAGAAGTTCACCTCCAAAATTAGCTTACAAAACAACGGTAACGTCTGTCTTGTTTGCTTTCTCTTTCTCCCTCACTGCTCCGGGGAAGCCAGATGCCGTTCTGTGAGCTACCCAACAGAGAATCCCATGTGGCAAGGAATCGATAGCTAGGACCACAGCCAGAAAGGACCCGAGGCTTGCCAAATGCCACACGAGCAAGTTTGGAACCAGAGAGATCCTACCCAAGATGTGCCTTGAGTTGACTGTGTGACCCTGGCCAAAGCCTTGGGTTCAGTCTTGTGAGACACCCTGAGCCAGCCAGGCAGTGGGTTCCTGACCTACTGAAACTGAGAGATGATAAATGTGACTTGTCTTAAGACCCTAAGAAATTAGAATCATTCATTACACAGCAACAGATAACTAATATACCTCCCTTCAAGATCGGGAGCCTGGAATTTTCTGGAAACGAGGGTAAAGTGGTAGTCTCACTCTGCAAGTCTCTTCTGGCAGGGCTTGGGAGACATCAGCGAATTGCTTAGTGAATTACCCTGTGACAAACACAAGCAAATTACCTGCAGCCACGTGAGTACGTGTAACAACAATCTCTACAGAAGGAAATTACCACCATCTGTCTCGGAGGGTCCAAACTCCATTCCACAGTCCGGAAGAGCCACGCTTACTAAACTGCATGATAATCAGCGGCCTCCCAAGCCCTTCCAGCGAAAGGAAGGAACAGAGTCGGATGCTCACAGGAACAGTGGAGAGGTAGCTGCCCCAGTCCCTAAAATGCCCCTCGGTGTTCCTAAAGAAACCCATGCCTGTTCCTGTGGCCATAAGAAAACAAGCCAGTTTCGTTTTGGGTTTCCAGAGACAGTGGAAAGTCCTCAAAGGCTAGAACTCCCTCCTCTACCATGAGACCCTGCCCCAAACCGGGGATTCTGGTGCCGTCTGGGGAATCCAAGCGTTCTGTGAAGGCTGCCTCCAGGAATATGAACCCCATATACCGCACCCGACATCAGAGAGTAATTTGTGGTCCAAGCAGCGGGGCTCTGGGGACTTTGCGATGGTCTCCACCACCAAGGCATCAGTGCATTCGTGCCTAGTGTACCCCTGAAATTATATGCGTGGCGTGGAAGGCTTGGTGTGTGTAGCCCCGGGGCGCCCCACTGCTTTTGTGTTCAATGCCAGCAACACCGGCCGATGCTGCACACGATGAATAATGGAGTCTGGATTAGTAGCTGTGGGCCCTGGGTGTGGGCAGGACGCATTTGAAAACATTTTCTCATCCGGGATGTGCTCACCTCTCCATCGTGGTTCAGCAAACGAGCTTTCTTGCTTTTGTGGACCCTCCTGTTTTCCCACATGGGCAAGAGTCGGAAAAGGGGAGAAGACGCCAGTGCTGAAACCAGCACGAGACCAGGGGCATCTCTCGTGGATGCCGCCCTCTCGTCACTTGGAACAGGTCTCGTACTAGCCCCTGGGTGTGGAACTCCCATCTGATTGTGACTATGGAGAGAAGCAAATTCGGGCTCCGCTAATGACTTCCTAGGAGACGCAAGGCCAGTCTCGGAGCTGTTTTAATCACCACCTCACCTTCGGTGAGCCTCGGGAACATGAAAAAGATCACCCATGGGAGTCACGGGCCTAAGGGATGATAACTGAGTATCTCAACTTCAATTTGGAAAAATCTGGTTAAATGGAAGGAGGCTTCCAATTTCCAGGCCAGCATGTAAGGAGCTTAGAAGTTGTCTCTCCTGTCCACACAAGAAAAAAAAAAATGAAAACCAAAAAACAGACACTTTTATATCTCATCAGAGAACGGAGGTCATAGGACAAACGGCTGCCCCTAAAATAGAGGTGACCAAGAGCCAGATACAGAGAACTCCACGTACCCGAGTGGAAGCTTAGAAGCAGAGCCCTCCATGGGGAACAGTGCCAGGGTAAAAACACCTAGACTGTAACTGATAAATGGCTGGAGGTCTCCGTGTGGACAAGTCTTGAGAGTAAGGAATTCAAGGGGGCGGGCAGTCAGAGGGGGAACCTCACACCGTTGTCGTGACTTTGATCTCCCGGGCCCCTACCGGATCCGCAGGGAAGATCAGAGAAGAATCCCCCAGCGCT
This sequence comes from Panthera pardus, assembly GCF_024362965.1. Lineage (NCBI taxonomy): Eukaryota > Metazoa > Chordata > Mammalia > Carnivora > Felidae > Panthera > Panthera pardus. The sequence continues at coordinate 18,185,110 of NW_026526766.1, read as the reverse complement.
TCCAGCAAGGGAAGGGCAAAGGAGCCATTTTTATATACACCCAGAATATTTTGTTCTTTACAACATCTGCCCTCAAGAGCCTAACTTCCTGAGGTTTTACCAGAGCCCAAATGACCAGAAAGTAAGACGGAAAATCACCAACTCCAGCCTCCCCCGCCATCAGCTGTTTTTTTTTACAGGAGAAAAAGCAGTGAAGCTGAGAAGCGCGGGGAGGGTCCCCGCCCAGGGACACAGGCTCGCTCAAGACTGAGACCTAATCATGCGACTGTAGCGTACTTCCCCCTTCCCCACACCTCACCACCGTATCAGCAGGGCTCCTATGTAACGGGGGAATACAACAGAAAGAACTGTGTGTCTCAGACAATATTTAACGAGTCTCTAGGGAGACCCCCAAACCACAGGGGTGACCCAAACAAAGACACCAGAGAAGGTTAGCCTCTGACACGTGCAGCTACAGCAGACAGCAAACCGCCTAATGCTTGGCCAGATACACAGAAAACCTCCCACCAAACACCGATTTTCCTCCATTCCTTTTGTCCGCTAGACGACGCCCAGTTTTCAAGCAAAAAGTTGCAAGGTGTACTGACCGATGACGTGATGGGTTACGGTATTATTGAATGGACTCTTAACAGCAGAAATGAGTCTTCCCAGAGTCTCGGCTGGGAACCGGCTTGCCTCACTTGACAGGGGCTAAGCGTTGTTTTTCTAAGCCCGTCATCTGGGAGCTTCGGCGGGCAGATCGATCACCTGGGAGAACCAGGGGAGCCACACGGCCTTATCTTCTCCACGCCTCCAAGTATACAAGGCAATGTTGGGGAGCACCTGGGTGGCTCAGTCGGTTATGTGCGGGCCTCCTGGTTTTGGTTCAGGTCATGGTCTCACGGTTGTGGGATCGAGCCCCGTGCAGGGCTTGGGATTCTCTCTCCCTCTCTCTCTCCCGCTTCCCCACTCGCACACACGCGCTCTCTCTCTCTCAAGATAAGCATTCGTCAAAAACAAATAAATAGGGCCGCATGGGTGTTGCGGTCAGTTAAGCGTCTGACTCTTGATCTCGGCTCGGGTCGTGATCTCACAGTCTGTGGGTTCGAGTCCTACATCGGGCCCTGCGTTGGTAGCATGGAGCCTGCTTGGGATTCTGTCTCTCCTCCTCTCTGCCCCTCACCCACTTGTGCGCGCGTGCTCTCTCTCTCTCTCTCTCTCCAAATAAATAAACTTAAAAAAATAAAACAAAATAAACTATAAAAATAAATAAATAAATAAATAAATAAATAAATGGCAACGTTGCTATGTCAGAAAGCCCCAGTGGCTTTTTCATTACACACTGGTGCTGGCCTGGAGCTTAGGGCCTAAGTCTACCGGCTCAGAGCCTGGAATCAGGGTCCTAGAGTCCCCCAGACCGGAGCTGGATTTGGCAGCCCAGAACCTAGCCAGCCTGGCTCCAAGAGAGACCCGAGTGGCCCTAGCACGATGGGCCCAGAGCGGGGGGGTTGTGAGTTGGTCCTGTGGCCAAGGCTATCCGCTCCCACCCAAGCGCCGAAGGCCAGGTCCACACTCCTCCTATGCCCAGAGCCTCTAGGCCTTCTAGGCCTTCTAGGCTGGGGAAGCAGACTGGAATCCATGGCAATAATGGGAAGGCATCCAGGCTGGGACCCTACCTGCTAATACACAAGAACTATGGCTCTTTCACTAGGTGAGAGATAAATGACCTCAAGGTGAGATTAGGTGAGGAGATCGGGTCCTGAGGACCAAGTTTGGTTGGGTAATAGGATGTAGCATCTGAGCGAGCTTTGTGGCCAGGAAGGAAGTGTCACACCATGGGGTGACAAACAGGCCATTAAGAAACGGAGACCCAGGGCCAGAGAGACACCCCGTGGTGAGGGAGAAGAAAAGGACGGTGATGGGCTGACTGCATGGTGGAGGCCAGAGATGAGGAGGCCGAGATTACAGGGGACTCCGGCAGGAAAGCTGGGGTGTGGCCGGGGTGGGGACAGAGGCAGCAGCATCTTCCCACAGTACAGGACGTGCGGCTCACCCGGCCGTTGTGCAGCAATCTTGACGGAAAGTTTGCACAGAGCTACCTTCAACAGGGGGCTTCCCCGGTGGCTGCAGGAGACAGGGGACGCGAGCGCCAGCCAGGAGCCCCGCAGGGGACAGGATGGCCAGGATGCCCCCAGCTTCCCGGATTCCTTCACTCACCCCATGCTGGAGAAAAGGATACAGGAAGAAAAGGAAGAGATGAATCACCATTTCCACGGAAATAGTAGGTCCTAGCTCAGGTTAGCCCCTTCTGGGCAGGTAGGAGCCCGGGTGACCTGTGGGGAAGGTCGGAGCAAAGAGAGCCCGCAGAGGCTGACTGGAACGGCCCTTGAGGAAAACATTCTCCAACCCGCCCCATGAATCACGGACTCACAGGACGAGATTCCAATCCTACTGAGCCCCGAGCCGGGCACTCCTCCACAGGGAGCCCAGAGGCCTGGCCTCTCCTGTCCCCGCAGTCCCAGGCACAGACCTCTCAGCCCTCCCTGGAGGCAGTGTCTCCCGTGGTCGGGTCCACCCCTTCTCCCACTGCCTCGTCCTGCAGGAGCTCCTGTCTACCACTCACCAGAGGCCTCTCTGGGGCGGGGGGAGGAGAGGTGCTCTCTCGTGGAGGCTGCTAGACTCCTTCCTCCTCCTTGATGTCCACAAGCACCTGGAAACACCAGTCATCAAGGGGGAGAATTTCCAAACTGGGGAGAAAGGCAAGCTGGCACCTTGCTTCTGTGTGGAAATGGATCCTTCTGGAAAAACTTGAAAGGTGTCTTATGCTTAGGTGGATATAAGGCCAGAACTGATACGGGGAAGTTGCCCTTGAGGACAGAGGAGGTTCCGAATGCAATTCCCTGGGAATTAGCAACACTTCCTGAGAACACTTTAGACTGGAAGGCCGTGGCACTGGTGGAGATGACCGATGATCATCTGGGTTCTATGTGGAGTAAACAGGGAATTGTACTAAAGTAAAAACACGTACGATGAAATGATGGCGTTGGAAAATAGGAAGGCAAAGAGAAGTGTGGAGGGATGTCTTAGGCCCAGATTAAGTACAGGTATCTGCTGGGGTTGAGGGCCCGGGGAGGGGGCAGAGCGTCTAGCTCCCCCTGTGCCCTTCCCCCGACCCCAGGAATTTGGGGGGTTCCTCATGTTCTCAGCGCCTGGTTGCCTAAGGCAGCGGGTGCTTTAGATGATGTGCAAGGATCTTTTTTTCAGGAATTGGGTTTGTTTTTTTTTTTAATATCATTTGTGATGTGGATTTCCTTCTGTTTCTCCATTTGTTGAAGAGAAATCTCACTTCACAAATATTTTGGGAAAATGGAGACAACCATTTGGAGCAGGTTCAACAAAATTTCTCAGTTTACAGATAAAACTAGATAATAGTTAAAAGTTCTGTACATTTTTGAAGATTGCAAGTACCTTTTTCTCTTTTTAATACCGGTAATTTCTTAAAAATGAATGAACGAACGAACGAAATGGAAATATAGGTATACATATATACGTATAATAATGGTTATATAGTTGCTATAAAGAACTTGTGGTATATGGAAATTATTCACAAGTCTGGGACTTTTAGGTTAAATTCCAGTGTCATTCGTACTTAAAGGAAAGGCAAAACATTCTCTCTCTGGTCACAACACAGTAATAACTTATCGATAATAATCATCTAACTTGTTATTGGACTTTTGCTTGGCACTTTGGTAATAAACATAGCTTTCACTCATCCTGCTAATATTATTAAGTCTGCTTAATATGCTTATAATCCTCAGCTAAGTTCATTATAGTCCTGAACTAAATGCTGTGGTATAGATGGATATTGTCTTTGGTCCCTGGGAAGTCAGTGTCTAAAGAAGAGAAACATCCTTAAATGGCAGCACAAGGCAACAGAGTATATATTATGGTCTAAATACGTTGGAAGCAATGTGGTCTAGAGCCAGCTTTGTCACTAACTAGATATGTGACCTTAAACAGGGTCCTTCCTATTCCCAATGGGGCCTCGTTTCCCTGTATTTAGAATGAGAGAACTGAGCTATTATCTCAAAGGGCCTCGTTAGCCATGGAGTCGTAGAAGAGAAAATGTTTACTAGCAGAACCATCATCGGGAGTAGGGAAAATATTTGGGTTGTCAGCCAATGGCTCTCTTATCACCACCCGCCTGTGGTGTTTTATATGCCTGGCATTAACTGCACTGTCGGCAAGGAAGTCCTAAATGGATCAACAGAATGGCTTTTGTCTTGTCAAAGTGAATAGTTTAGGTAATCTCAGGTTTAAGGTCTTCAACTTCCGGCTGTGCCCTTAGCCACCAGGATGGGTTCAGGAGGCAGCCAATCAGAGCAAAGCCCAGGATTTTTGCTGCGAATTCTCAGAGGCAGATGTTCTCCCTCGGTTGGATAGTGGGAAAGACGGAAGGGCTACAGTCCATTCACAAGAGGAGTTGAGCCGACGCTGATGGGAAGCATAACCAAGAGGCTGGTGGGAAAACAGAGCCGGAGATGGGATCAGATCCTCTAGAAGCCCAAAGTAAGAATTCACATAGCCACCCCTGGAAGGATAAGTATGATCTGAATAGGAAATAGAGAAGGGAGAATATTAATATTGAGACAGATGGCGGGAATCTGGAGGGAATATGCTGTATTTCGACGACGGTACGTTGCTTGATTGAAGCAGAGAATTTGTATTCATTCAATATGAAACATCTGCATTGTAACACTATTGATACCGTCTATGGCAGAGGTTGGCGGTGCAGGCATGCGTTCAGGATAGAGACATGGCATGACTCCGTTCTCAGGGAGCTTATATCCCACCAGAGGGACTGCAAGGTCAACCACCAACTACAGTAGAGGAAGGACGGACCTCTACTGAACCCTTCAGCTCCAGGGTCTGCCAAGGGCAAGGAGAGTCTAGTGGAGGGGGTTGTCTTTGGAGTCCCTGCCTGGGAGGAGTTGTATAGATGAGAAAGCTAAAGCATGTGGGCAAGAATATCATGTACCAAGCTAGATGGTCCTCATTGATAAGCCACAAAAATTATGTCTGTCTGGCTTCAAAGCCTCTGTCTAGGCTCTCACTTCCTCAAAATGTGGTCTGTGGGCCAGGAACATCAGCATCATCTGGGAGCAGGGCTGGCTGTACAATTTGTACGGCCCAGTACAAAATAAGACCTTGGGCCCCTTGTCCAAAATGAGGAAAAGAGGACGACTGAAGATACCGAAAGACGAAGCTTTTCCTTATCTTCCACAGCCTCTCAATTTGCGATGTTTTATAGTTGCTGTTCAATGCCATGCAAAGAAAAGACACGTTAAGGCTTTAAGTTGCTTGCATGGACTTTCCATCCATCTTTTGACCATGTAATGCCACTTTTAAATGCAAACGTAAAGTTAATTCATATGTGGAATCATCAAAATTATACCATTTGAATTTGTTCTCACCACAACAGTGGAAAACTGAACAAAGCAATTTAATTATTCTTAGTATCTGGCTGCTGCTTCTTCTTCTTCTTCTTCTTCTTCTTCTTCTTCTTCTTCTTCTTCTTCTTCTTTTAAGTTTATTTGTTTACTTTGGGTGGGGAGGGGCAGAGAGAGGGAGACAGAGAGTCCCAAGCAGGCTCCACGCTGTCAGCACAGAGCCCACGTGGTGGCCTGAACTCGAAAACTGTGAGATCATGACCTGAGCTGAAGTCAAGAGTCAGATGCTTAACCGGCTGAGCCACCCAGGCACCCCACTATTTTACTTCCTAATAAGCATGTATTCTATCAGCAATCTCTACCTTCTGCTTCCTGATGAAGAAGGAAGAACTGAAAGGAAATGGAACTTTCTCTTTCCTTCTGTGGCATCACTCTGGGCCTAAGTGGTTGGCTAAGATAGAGAAGTAACATAGGAAGGATATGCTAGGGTTTCTTAGTCATTTGTGATTCTTAGAATTATATTTCTTTCTGTATTCACAGAAAATTCTGGTTCTTTTTTTAATTTTTTTTAAATTGTTTTTTGAAGTTTATTTATTTTGAGAGACAGAGAGAGACAGGGAGGGGCAGAGAGAGAGAGAGAGAGAGAGAGAGAGAGAATCCCGAGCAGTCTCTGCACTGTCAGCATGGAGCCTGACGTGGAACTGAAACTCATGAACCATGAGATCATGACCTGAGCTGAGATCAAGAGTTGGACGCTCAGCTGACTGAGCCACTCAGGTTCTCAGGCTGTCAGCACCCCCAACCTTCCTAATTCACAGACATAACATTACCCTGCACTTGCTTAGAGACGTGGCAGAATTCCCACCAGAGCTTTGTACTCATGACCATCTCCATCATCCTCAAACGCTTGCGAATACGGCAGCAAGAGACAGGGAACATGCACCTTCCTACTTCCTTGCATATGCAGGCTATATGTACCACCTGACTTAGAAAACCCAGGTTCAAGTTTAAAGTTATTAAGAATTTCAAGGCCACAGTGGAGCATCAAACCACGCCCAGGTCCTTCTAAGCTCAGAGCCTTGTGGGCACAGGCTGTGTAGCCTGTGCCTAGGAGCCTGGGTCCAGGAGCTTGTGAGCAATGCAGGTTCTCAGCTGCCCCACCCTCCAGCTTCGTGAAAATCTGCATCTGCACAAGATCCCCAGGTGGTCTGTTGGTGTATTAAAGTTTGAGAAGCTCTGGGCTAGACCACTGAAGATTCTATCTCCCTAGCTTGACACTGACTTTCCTCCCTGGCCGGGTTAAGTGGAAAAGTTTTTTCTGGTCTGCCTGCTGCTCTGTCAACCACCCCTTGTAGACCCCTGGCCTACACCAGGATGTTCACGACCCACGGCTCGCTGGCTTTCCTGAAAACCTATGTAGGAGGCTTCGCTGAAATTTCGTTTCCTCTGCCTTCCACCAATGGCCTTTGTATATTCCTGAATCCCAAGGAAGAGACCCCCAAAGCAGATGGCAGGGGCTGGGCCAGAGGCAGAGCCCCGAAAAAGATGAAAGTCTTGTTAATTTACACATCAATATGTAACTGAGATGTCCTTGTTATTGAGAATTCAAAATGAGAGCCTTGTTTTCTTCCACATGTGCTATTTAATTCCATTATTTCCTTGCTTTTGCTAGTTTTGAATTTGCCCAGAGGGCAGAAGGGTTCTCCATACTCTTCTCCCGACTTTGGGTTGAGGAATTTCCTAATCAAAAATTAGATAGGCACCTGGCAGGCCCAGCCGGAAGGAAGAGCCTACAACTCTTGTGTTTAAGCCCAAGAGGAGGCGAGAAGGGGGTAGAAATGTTATTCTGACATTCTCTTTGACAGTTCCTAAGAATAATAATTTGAGAAAAGAAATTAAGTCAGAATTAGGAAACTTCTTCTTTCACTTTCAACCTCAGAAATAAAACAGAATTACTCCAGAGCTAAAACAGAATTGCCCCTCAGTTGGGGAGCAAAGCTTCACTGCACCACTAGGTTCCAAACAGAGACAGTATTTTCTTACACAACAGTGGCCCTCCCTGTCCTGTGAGGGAGGGTATAGAAGAAAAAGAAGAAGAAAAAGAAGAAGGAAGAAGGAGAAGAAGAAGAAAAGAAGAAGAAAAAGAAGAAGGAAGAAGAAGAAGAAGAAGGAGAAGAAGAAGGAGAAGAAGGAAAAAGACAAGAGAGAGAAAAAAAAGAAAAGAAAGAAGTTTTGAAAAGACACCTGTTACTCCCTGGATGGGAATGGCTTCCTTCTCCTCTAAAGCTCCATGATGAAACCCAATGGCCAACCTTGTCAAGGCCAACTTGCGGCTGATCGTTGATCAGTACTGTTCTAACATTCAGACATCTCAGTTTTAAAACCAAGCTCCTCTGTTCCCTGACCAGAACTGGAAACGGCACACAGAAAGGACGAGCCAGAGTAGGGGGTGAGGAAGCGGCACAGAGAGAGTGGGCATGTGACTCGGGCTCATGGACAGAAGGGCCACATGACTTGGACCCACAGAGGGGGTGGGGGACGTGACGGAGACCCGGAGAAATTGGGGGAGATGTGACTGGAACCTCCTGAAAGTCCTGGACGTTTCTGCAGCTCTGTCCTTCCCCCGCCACCCACGACTAAGGCAAGGCCAACAACCACAACCGAGTAGTTAGCTCTTTGAGGTTGATTTTCTACTGCTAACTGTGCCGTGAAGTATTTCCTTATAAATTATCTCGCTTGCACAATGATTGCATTCTCTCTTGGATCACCAGCTCAGGACATTCGGTGGCATGAGTGACGGGGACATTTTAAATTCATGGGAAATACAAAACCCCCTTTGTGGGCATTGGTTTCAGCTGCTGCCTCAGGTAACAAGAGTGGAGCTAAGTTTTCGTCCTTTTCCTTTCCTTATCCATTGATTCTCTGGCCAAGGTGCTATCAAGTAGCCTGCTGACCCACAGGCCAAGAGAGGGAGGAGATGAAAAGCAAATTAATCCACCAGATGGAGAGTGGGATGGTTTCCTCAAGAGGCAGCTGCATTTCCAAAGCCGGATCAAAATCGGGTTCAAAAAGTAGAGTCCTGCTTAAAAAGCTGCCGGCAGGGAGACCTGAGTGGGCGAGCTTCTCTTCCTCCCTTTCTCCGGGGCCTGGAGCTAGGCCGGTCCAGGCTGGGAAGCCCCCACCGCCTGCAGTCAGAAGCTCTACGTTGGTTGGTTGGACCTTGGTTCAAATCCCTTCTCTGAAGCTCAGTTTCTTCATCTGCAAAGACCCATTGGACTGCCACCTACTCCATTGGCTTTGGGGGAGGAACCAGTGAGAAAAATATATGCAACGACCTTACAGCCCAGGGCACACAGAGCTTAGTAACAAGTGGCAGTACCAGTAGTGATAATTATTGTTTTAAAGGGGAAGCTATTGCCCAGAAGCCCAGCGTCACGCATTCATTCATTCATTCATTCATTCATTCATTTGCATATTCGCCCTTGAGTGTCTAGGCTACTGGAAAGGCAAGCCTTACCTGAACCCGAGGATGTTCAGAAATTGTCCTATTAAAAGGTGTTCAAACATTCCGCTGTAAGGTCGATAATGTTGGATCCACTCAGGAAGCAGAGCGGATCTCAAGTACTGAATCGAATCTGTCCTCAAGGCCAACCAAGTGCTTGAGGAGGTGATTACATAGGACCAAACGACCAAACCAGGCATCCTGGGTATTCAGGGGACCCCTGGGATACGAGCCAGCCCTCCAGAGCTCAACCTGGGTAGTTCTGTCCCCTCCCCAGGGGTTTTAGAAGGGGAGGGAGCAACGCTATTGGTGTCTACTTGGGAGAGACCAGGATTCTGCCAACCTTTCTACAATGCACAAGACAGCTCCCCACAACAAAGAGTTGTATTGTCCAAAATGTCGGTCGTGCAAGGGTGAGAAACCGTTAGTAGATGGATAAGGAGTATTTCAGCCCGGTAATCTTGATGCCTTTTGTTAAGTCTCAGAACCTTCTCTTCATCAGTGTTTGCTGTGGCCATCTTACTCAGCCAGGTGCTGGCTTTCCCACTAAGGAAGTCAATGTGGCCCTGAAGGATCCTTGCCTGAGACCCTTCCTTTTTCCAGCTCTCGGTGAAGGGTCAGGTGTATATAACCACACTCACCCCATCCGCATTCTCCACGGGACTTGGAATGTAAGCTAAATATCGTATAAAATACATTATACACTCCATATAAAAGAAATAATCTTCTAGCAACTGGGGTAAGTCTGATGTGAATTTTGTGCATCTAAGGCTTTATTTAGCTACCTTATCCCTTCCAAATCGAATTCTCCAGCTCCTCTTGCATTTTGTGAGCCACACCGTATCCTTCCAGTAAATTCCCTTTTTGCTTCAATTAACCAATGTATTTTGCTTGCAACCAAGATGGCTTACCTGAAACAAGAATCTGCAAATTCCTTCAGTGACTTCCAAACGTCCTGTAGGATCCAAAGTCTACCCCATCCCAGCCCTCTGACAAACATGGGGCCCCAGAGTTATCCTGTCATACCCTACCTTGCTGGGCTCTGCCATTTGGTCACCCAGTCAATCAAAGGATCAAAAAATATTTATTCGTACCCCAAGTGTGAAACAATACCGGCTCAAGGAAAAGTCAAAGGAGAGAAGAGGGTCTAAAATTTGTTGCGCGCCTCCATTTGCTCATCACCGCGTTAAGGTCTTTGTATTTAGAATCTCCTCTTGGCCTGGTCACTGTACTAGAGGTGGGAATTACCAGTCCATTTCACATTCAAGAGAAATGAGGACTGCAAGGTTAACGAACCTTCATAAGACCGTATATCTAGCAGTTCTTAGAGCTAGGATGGGAGTTTAAGTCTGTGTATCTCCAAAGAGCATGGTCTTTTTTTCCACCTCTATAACCGGTGTGGGCAAGCTGTGGCTCATGGCCATATTTTGCCCCCCATCACCTGTTTTTGTAGGTTAAGTTTTATTCTAACAACGGCCCCCATTTTTTGCCATATCGTGGCAGGAAGTCCTACTGTGCGGTCTGCAGATGGTTTTAAGGCTTGCCTCGCGCCCCTTCTCAGCTACCTAAAACAGCTCACTTCGTTTGCTTTGACATGGCTTTCTGGATCCCCCGGATCTGTGTGATGACTTAGGGGCGCCGTGAAGACTTTTGCCAGCACACCTCGTCCCTGTCACTCTGCGAGGTGCCTGATGCTCCCCTTAGAACCCTTCTTAGTACTGTCTAGAAACCTTTCTCATGTATCGAGTTGAAGAGGTTATAAAACTGGGGAAGAATTCCGCATTAGTCAGGATCAGAGCATCTGATCCACTGGCTTTTCACTGGAGGTCGGACCCGGACAGAATGGGTCTCAGGAGGAAGAAGGCCAGCAGCCCAGCTCCTCGGTGAGGGGCCCCGGGGTCCTGGATGCTAACAGGTCCAAAAAATGGGCATCAGTCTTGGTGGGCTGTCGGGGGATGGGGGCGAGGGAGCACTTAAAGCACAAAAAGCACACTTTACACTGTGACCCGGCACCTACCGGCCCCATTCCCCCGCCCCTGGTTCCACGGGCCCAGATATTTTCCTTTCAAAAAAGGCAGGTGTAGCAGTTGTTTTCATCCCCTCTATAAACTGATAGATGGGGAAGGGGAGGCATCCAGCCACTCGGGAAGAGCATATGGAGACCCTCAAAGGGGCTCCCTGTTTCGGTGAAGTCGCCCGAGCATCTCACTGATGCCCCGACTCCTGTAGATCATTCTACTCGCTTGGCATGACAGGCCAGGCCCAGGCCCCCTCCATCCTCACTCCTGGACGCTTTCTCCTTCACAGCCTCCATGCAGCCAACTCAAGGTAGCCTCAGTTTCCTGCCTGTGACCCCTTCCCCGCGCTCTCTGCTGGGAGTGCCCTTCCTTCCGCTGGCACCCAGCTGGCCCTCTCTCTGCAAATGTTTCCTCTCGCCCCTCCACCAGCCTGTTTGGTGTAGGGTCCTCCCCCTCTCCCTCCCCGGGCGGACTCTGTCCTGCTCTCTCTCCCCGCACGATAAAGCGTTTCCCCTCTTGTCTGACTTCTCCCTTAGACCGTACCTCTGTGGACAGCAAGGACGGGATTGCGTCTCTGTGCTTAGGCAGCTGATTCCACGAGTGGCACCTGCTGGGTGCTCAGAGAATCGTCAGGTGGGCACTTTGAGACACACGGCCCGGTGTTTTAGCTTTCTGCCGAGTGAAACAAGCACAGACATGTGCACATCCTTCGCGCACATTTAGTGTTATTCTTACGGCACGATATTACTTCTGTGCACAAGGAGGGCATTAAAAATGAGCCACAACATAAATCGTCATTTTAAGAGCAACACATTTGGGGCGCCTGGGTGGCTCAGTCGGTAAGCATCTGACTCTTGATTTAGGTTCTGGTCATGATCTAGCAGTTTCTGAGTTTGAGCCCCATGTCGGGGCTCTGAGCTGGCAGCACAGAGCCTGCTTGAGATTCTCTCTCTCTCTCTCTCTCTCTGCCCCTCCCCTGCTCATGCTTTCTCTCTCTCTCAAAAATAAACTTAAAAAAAAAAAAAAGAAATATCATGGGAGCCATGAAAGTAATTTTAAATTTCCTCTCAATCCTGTTAAAAAAAGAAAAATTAAGAGGAGAAATGAATTTTAATAAGACGTTTTACTTCACCTAATATATTAAAAGCATGATTGTTTCTAAATATCCTCTACATTTGAAAAAAAATATCGAGAGGTATTTTACACTCTTTTTTTTTTTTTTTTTTTACTCAGACGTCAAATCTGCTGTGTGTTTCACACTTAACAGCACATCTCAATTTACCAGAAGCCCAGTTCGAGTGCTCAGAAACCACATACACCTCATGGCTACCGTGCTGGCTGGGCAGTGTTGCTCTGGAGACTAACCTTCCCGTCACGTGCAAAGGTGGGAGATGGACGGGTCTTGTGCTGAAAGGCTTTGAGAAGAAAGCCGAGAGTCTAACTGCTTCTTCAAAGACTCTCAACCCATGTTTCCACTGACCGCCATTTTAGGGATATCTGGCGTCACCCATTCCTAAGCATTTTTGGGAGCCTGTGGCACAAACTGGATGGATAACCCCCTTCCCACCACTGGCAACTTAGGGTTTAGCTTCTTTGAGTTGGTTAGTTCATTCCCACTTACTCACTGGCTTCCCACCTTCCATTTCCCCCTGTTGTTTCCTCTGCTCTCTTAGTCTTTCTGAGTTTGTGCTTTAAAGTAATTCATTCACTGGCATTTTTGTGGGGTCCTTAGAGAGAACCAAGATAAACATATACGTTCGACCCACTATCTCTAGTGAGATGGCCATACCAAAGTGTTGATATAAGATGGGATCTCACCCATCCAATTAGGACTGACATGATGGCTGTTGTCAGGAGTAAATTAATCAGTAAGTTTTCCATATCATTGGAATTTGCGGGTAATTTTTTTTTATTTGGCCTACACATATTTATTCAGTGTGTCTGGTATTTTGGTTTAAACCATCGGCCAACCCCATGCAGGCAATAATTGGTTCCTGGGGCGCCTGGGTGGCTCCGTCCATTATGCATGCGACTTTGGCTCAGGTCCTGATCTCATAGTTCATGGGTTCGAGCCCCACATAGGACTCTGTGCTGATAGCTCAGAGCCTGGAGCCTCTTTGAGATTCTATGACTCCCTCTCTCTCTGCCCCTCCCCACTTGTGCTCTGTCTCTCAAAAATAAATACATGTTACAAAAATTTTTTTTCAATAATAATTATTTCCTAAAGGAATGAATGGGGGAATGAAGAAATTCATCAGGGTAACTTCGTCTTCAAATGTCACCCAATCCAGTTGAAACCAATGCCACACCCACCCACATATACTCCCTGTGGGTCACCCTGGAGGGAGCCTGGTCCTTATCCCACTCATCGGCCCAGCTCAGTTACCTGCAGAGTATCACCCAGGTACCACGGAGCTAAGAACCCCCTTGCTGTCGCAACTACGACTTTGCAAAGGCCCTCAACAGCAGAGAGCCAAATGGAAGAGGGAGCCATGAGTCAGTCATTTCCACCTCCTCTCAACCTCATTGCCCCACCGTCTACTAAAACTGACCACTTCCTTGCAATATTCATGCTGCCTTTTGCTTTCTTTAGCATGGGGATTTCTTAACTTTGCTTTCCCCAGCCTTTGACCTCATTTCTTCTTTTGAAAGGTGTTGAATTTCTTTCTGTGGTTTTTCTGGAATGTTTTTAAAATGTAACCGAAGTCTTTCTCACATACAGCAACATTAGAATCCCATCTTTATATGTCGTCCACATAGGGCTGGCGGTCTCGGGGTCCTTTTTTGGTTTAGTGGGACTTATTATTTCATTGCTCTGGCATCCAAGAGTAAGTGAAAAGCAATTCCAATATGTAGTAGACTGTATTTAAAATGCCAAAGAGGGGTCTCAGAAGATATGGGAAAACTTGAAGTCCTTCTTTTGCATCAATGGAAGCCTGGAGAATCAAGGAGTTCTCAGACCCCGAGATCCTATTTAGTTGGCTTCTTTGGTTGAAATAAGAGATAGTTCAGTTAGATACTACACAGATCTGGACAGTAAATAGTAACGAAAAAGGAAGTTCTAGAAGCTGCTACAATGGTAATGATACACAAAGGAAATTTCCACAGAGGTGATAAATAAAGAGAAGTAAATTTGGGGATGGGGTGTCACTGAAGGAAGAATCCGGCTGTTAAAGTTTATAGTAGAATGGCCAGTAAATATGCAAATTGAATTAAACTGGAAACTCTTCAATGCTCATCCCATAAGCTTCCAGAGTTCTGGCTGCAGCAAGATTCTGCGCGTGCTGCCCCACCCCCCCACCTACGTGTCCCATATTTTATTTCCCTGGCACACACTTTCAGCTCCGTGCATTGGGATATATTTCAGTCACATCGCTCTTGCGAGCCATAAAGAAAATAGGATGGTCCTACCAAACACCTGCATTACATGAATGTTTCATGGCAAATCTTTCCCTTATAAAAACACCATATTTGCCTAGGTTTTTATAGTTTTCAAAAACATTTCAAAATGCCTTATTTCACTTTATCTTCGCAGCAGCTCTCTCTCTGTAAACAGAGAAAGGTACTCTTTTCCGACATTTTATTTATTGACCATTCTGTTGGCTTATCCCCCTGTTTCTATAAAAGACTCCAGGCGGAATGACAGACTTCGCACCCCCAGGAGAGTTCAGGGCCAGGACGAGATACCTGCCTCCTGACCTCTGGTCTGGTACCCGATCCATTGAGGCTCTTGTCACTCAGACCTCAACTCTGGGCCCGGAGATGGTCTCCGACATAAACTCGATCAAAAGCACAGGACCTTGAGGGTGGACTCAGGGTTTGTCATGGTGGTGATTCAGGGCTGTAAGGGTCCTGCACCCGATTCCACCGTGTGGAGAGGCGGAAGCCAAGGATAAGGTTGTGGTGCAGATTTAAGCACCTTCTCCACTGATGAGTTTCTAGAGCTTTGGTCGTCCTCTTCTCCCTGGTACAGGGGACACGCTTACAAATGGAGATTTCCCTTATTAATATAAATGTCTCAGGAAAGGTAACTGCTATTCGCTTTTCAGAGCTTCTCCTGTGTCTGCTCCTTCTTATCAATAACTAGCCTAAAATAATCCTTTTTTTTAAAATGTCTTTTTAATGTTTATTTATTTTTGAGAGAGAGAGAGAGACAGAGCATGAGAGGCGGAAGGGCAGAGAGAGAGAAGGAGTCACAGAATCCGAAGCAGGCTCCAGGCTGTCAGCCCAGAGCCCGACGCGGGGCTCGAACTCACAGACTGTGAGATCATGACCGAAGCTGAAGTCTGACGCTTAACTGATTGAGCCACCCAGGCGCCCCTAACCACCCTGAAATAATCCTAAGGCCAAAGAGGCATATTTGAGGGTGGCAAATTCTGCAAATTCTGTTCCTCTTTGGGGCACACACCAAAAAGGGGAGCTCGGCATCGACCGGGGGCGGGGGGGTCAGGCTGAGTGGATTGAGGAGGGTGACTGCACCTGCCCTGGGGACTTGGGGAGCCAACTGGGTGAGGGAGGCATTGCCACAGCAGGGACGACTTGTGTGGGGAGTCACAGCCATACCCCAGGGGGCATGGAGGGCAACGGCACAGGTCACTGTGTCCCGTGTAGGGAATCCATACCCCAGGAGGATGAGGAAGGCGCCCACGCAGGAAGGGGGAGCAGAGTGTAAGGGGGGTGAAAATGGCTTTCACATGGTGACGTAGACAAGTCAGGGCAAGGGCAGGGGGAGGAGGGCGTACTGAGAGGCTCAGGGGCAGTGGCTATGACCAGACATACTGGTTACACACTGGGGGCACAGCAAATGAAATTTAAGGACATGGGGAGCCAGATTTCTTACTGTTGAAGCCAGGAGTTACAAATGCGGAAAAGGAGAAAACTGGAACACTGTGGTATTGGATAGGAATTGGATGCATTGGGAGTAGCTTATAGTTTTCAACATATGTAGATAGCCATAAGACTAAGTAGAGATGAAAATGTGTCTGGGGGCACCTGGGTGGCTCAGTTAAGTGTCTGACTTTGCCTCAGGTCATGATCTCACAGCTCTAGAGTTCGAGCCCCGCGTCAGGCTCTGTGCTGACAGCTCAGAGCCTGGAGCCTGCTTTGGATTCTGTGTCTCCCTCTCTTTCTGCCCCTCCCCTGCTCATTCTCTTTCTCTCAAAAATAAATAAATGTTAAAAAGTTGGGGAAAAAAAGTGTCTGTACATATATATTTTTATATTCCTATACCTGTAAAATATGTATGTAGCTGTATACTTCCAAGTATCCCACAATTCTGTCTGCTAAGAGGGCTTCTAATAGCAATTAACACAGCCTAGATTTCATATTCTTGAGACGGTTCTCCACTTTGGGGGAACTGGCTGAATGCAGGGCTGAGGCAGGAAACTTACAAAATGGACTCTGGCAAAAGGCGAGGAAGTGATAGGGGCATATCAAAAGGACACAGAAGCCAGCTTCAGTATCAAAATAAATCATCATCATAATGGATTATAACTTCTTGAATACAATAGAAAACCATGAGTCCTTAGCAATGCGACTGTATGGGTAAATTGCAAGTGTAATGAGAAGGGATATTTACATAGATCCTTTCCCATGAGATACAGATTAACTAGAGCAGGGAAAAGAGTAATTTCCTACTGGAAAAAGTCGCAGACACTACCACCAAGCGATCGAATTGAACGTCGTCTGTAATGGGGGAAATTGAAGTCGTGTGCTCCTGATAGGTTGCTTAAGAATCAAGCGTCACCGGAGAAATTCCTGCCAAAGACGCGTAACCTAAACCTTCTACCAGACAGACCCAAATTGAGTGATGTCGATAAAATAACAGGCCTGTAATCTTCAAAGGCATCAAAGTCAGAAAAGTCAAGGGAAGCCTGAGGAGTTAATCACTGTAGTTTGGGGAGACCAAAGTGGTTGACAATTATAAATGCAACCAGGAATTTTGGTGGATCCTTTGCTATAATGGACTCACTGGAGTCACCCCCCCCCCCCCCCGAATGGGGTGTGAGGCATAGATGGTTGTAATGCAAAAATGCTGGGGCGCCTGGGTGGCATTTGACTTAGGCTCAGGTCATGATCTCTTGTGGCTCGTGAGTTCGAGCCCTGCGTCAGGCTCTGGGCTGACGGCCCGGAGCCTGGAGCCTGCTTGGGATTCTGCGTCTCCGTCTCTCTCTGCCCCTCTCCCTCTCACACTCTGCCTGTCTCTCTCTCTCTCTCTCTCTCTCTCTCAAAAAAAAAAAAACAAAAAACAAAAAATGCTAACTTAAAGATTTCAGTGAGGGTATTTTGCTTTTGTAAAAGGATGTCCTTGTTTTCAGGAAATATTCTTGGTTGTATCCAGGGACGAATAGTGTATCGCGTCGTCAACTTACGATCCAATGGCTCAAGGGAAGCAAATGCTTCGCGCCGTTCCTGCAGTTTCTGTACGCTTGAGATTGCTCAAAATAAAATGCACTTGAGACCAAATTCGTTGTCAGTTTTAAGAAGAACAAGAGCAACGGAAAAGAAAGGAAGAAATATTACATCGTATCAAGAGACTGCAGAGTGATGGTGGCAGGGAAAGATTAATGGTATGAGTCCCACGTGGATCCCTTTCTGAGCAAGTACAATGCCCTTTGCAGTAAGTTACTCACTGAGGTGGAGAACGAGATAAACCACGCCCGTTCCAAAGAAGGCAACTGGAAGGGTTTTCTTATTCCATAACCGCAGACAAGCCCCAGAGAGGTTACACGCAAGCGAGTTCCAGGAAAAGCAGAGTATCGCTCCCATTGTTATTGAGAAAGAAGCTTTTCTTATTTGTCTTTATACACACACCTGGGTAATCGGTAAACGCTAGTCTTCTTTCATTTAGAGAGAAACGTCATCTCAGTGAAAAAGGTTTGAACCGGGAAAAAGCTTTAAGCAGTTTTGGAAAATAGAGGAAGATAAAAACTGCACCACCCAGACAGGATGACGATGATGCACTTCGTGTGCTCCTCGGGGTCTTTTCATGTGCCTCCTTTTTAAGTGGCTGGTGATTGTAGCATGCGATTATTTTCTGAGCGCAGCAAAGAGGTCACACGTGGGCTTTGAAGTTGGCTGACCAAGTTCTACATCCGACTCCTGCCACTTCTGTGACTTTGAGTTTCCTCCTGCACCAACTAGGGTCAATATACTCCCTTGTCTTGGGGTTTAGGAGAGGGTTAAATGAGATAATGGATATAAAGCACTTAGCACGGCATATTGCACGTTTTAGGTATTCGCCAAATACGTATGACTGAATCGCAAGCACTTTCCCATGTTTTCGAAACACTGTCATAATTGCAACTATTAGAGGCCCCTAAAGAGATGCTCAAGGAAAGCTTTGCTAGGTGTCTCTTTCAGTGGTTGGCGTGACAAAGTCTGCTGGCTGTTCAAAAAAATCGGTTTCCTTTTCTTGCTGAGCACACAGCTGCATGACATTTCCCAGACACCCTGGCGGTGAGATGTGTCACGTGACTGAGTTCCAGCAGTAGGCGTGAGGAGAAGCAAGGTGGGCCACTTCCCCAGGCGCCGTCCTCCATCTTCTTTCCCTCTGGGGCTCACCAAAATGGCGGCACTCCACGTCGCCAGGGTGGCTCTCGAGATAACACTTTGAAAATGGCAGAGCTGTCATTTGATGGAATCCTACAAGTCTGTGTGGAAACAAAACTCCCCCTGACAGCCAGAGATCCCATCTTGGACGGTTAATGAATGAGACGTTCTTTTATTGCGTCTGAGTCCTTGTTTGTCCATTTGTGTTGATCTCTGTTACAGCAGCAAGCATTATTCTGGTGTATACGGTCTATGCTTGCTTCTAAAAGAAGATGTGAAAAAACTCCTTTTTTTTTTTTTTCTTTCTGTCGTTTTTTTTAAAAATTATTTTTTAAGATTTTGTTTGTAAGCAATCTCTACACCCAACGCGACGCTTCAACTCACGACCCCAAGACCCCTGCCTCTCTACACATACTTGCTTTCTTTCTTCTGCTTATTGTGGCTGAGCCATTGCTTCCTAGCTGAGGTCAGTGCTGCCATTTGTGATGAGACACTTTTTAATCTCCACGAAGGCATTGTTCCAGCCTCTGTCCCCATCCAGTGTTGTCTCTCTACTGCATGGCTGTGAAACTCCCCATCTTTAAGAGGAAGAGTCTCCATTTACTTCTTTCTATCACAGCCTTATTTCTCTGCTGCCCTTTATGGTAAAACTGCTCACTTTTGCATGCAAATATTCCAAAAGAAGTCCCAGAGGGCACAGTATGTCTTGTACTTAGTTCCGCGAAGTGTGTTTGTGGCATCTTCAAATACCTGATTTATGCAAGTACTTCTGAATCGTCAATGTTAACTTAAATTAGCAGAGGTTACCCACCAGAGTATGACTAGGTTTCTGGTAGTAAGAAATAGAACTCAAAATTTTTGTTTGACGTGCGGATAATAATAGAACTTTTTCAATACCCTTTATTCACTTGTGTCTTGAACCTACTCCAATCAGGCTGTCAGTGTCACCAAGGGAGCCCGACAGTTATGGTCACCTCTACCAGTTGTCAAACCCAAAGGTTCCTCTCCAACTCAAGTTCCTCCGCCTCCAGCTGGCTTTGACCCAGCGGATCCTTCTTCCCTCCTTCCTGTGGCACCATTTTCTCTGGCATCAGTTCATCACTCTGTCTTTGCTCTCCTCCTGTCTCACCCACATCCTCTGAGCCTCCTTGCTTTTTGACCCTCATTTTCCCACCTCTAGACCTCTTTCCCTCTGTGCAACACTCATTCCTTAGGACCAAGACCTTTCCCCCTGCTTTCGCTGAGGTATAATCGACGGAATTGTATGATGTTTAGATATTGGAGGCGTACATATATGTATACGTTGTGAAAGGATTTACCCCATAGAGTTAATTCACACACCTGCCATCCATATTTACTTTCCTTTATTTATTTATTTATTTTGGTGAGAACGCTTAAGTTCTGCTCTCTTAACAAATTTCAAATTTCAATTAAATAATACAATGTTATCAGCTGCAGTCACCATGTCCACCCATTAGATCCTTAGATCATATCCATCTTATAACTAGAAGTTTCCATCCTTTCAGGAACCTCTTCCTAGCTCCTTCATGCCCCTCAACCCTGGCAACTACTTTTCTCCTTCCTGTTTTTATGAGTTTGATTTTTTTCTTTCTTTCCTTCCTTCCTTCCACCCATCTTCTTTCCTTCCTTCCTTCCTTCCTTCCTTCCTTCCTTCCTTCCTTCCTTTTTGCTTTCTTCCACATATAAGTAATATCATGTAATATTTATCTTTGTCCGGCTTATTTCACTTAACATAATGTCCTCTAGAATCATCCACATGGTCTCAAATGACAGGATTGCCTTTTTTTTTGTACGGCTGAATAATATTCCATTGTATATATACTACATTTTCTTGAAGGATTATGATTTTAAATGCCATCTATCTGACGAGGAGTCCTCAATTTTTCTCTCTAGCCAATAGTTCCCCTCGGAATTTCAACAAGGAGACCTAAATTCTTACTCAATATCCCCATTGGGATATCTAATAGAAATTTCACATTTAACATGTTAAAAAGAGGGCTCTTAATTTTCATCCTCAAACTATTTCTCCTGCAGTCATCTTGAACTCAGTAACTTATTCCATTCCTCTAGCTTCTCAGGACAAAAACCTTAGAGTTTTCCTTGACTCTTCTCTTTCTCTCCTTACTGCATTCAATCCAGTGGCAAATTCTCTTCATTCTACCCGATCACTTACAATCCTAGTCTCCATTATCATCATGGTCCAAACACCTTCACCTTTCACCTACATTATTGTAACAGATCCTTAATTAGACTACTCACTTCTACTGTGATTTCTTTAGAATCAATACTACAAAAACCTTCTGGAGCAATCCCTTCGAAATGTAATTTAGATCTCTGAGGATTAACTTACTCTTACTCAGCCCTAAATGTCAGATTGCCATTCTTCATTAATGTCATAAAGTACTTTTTCTAACTTCTGATGAAACATGAAGAATGTATTCCTTTGATAATCACCATCACCCAGAAAATGTTAGGAAGTCATAGATTCAATCAAGCAACAAAAAAAATTTTTTTAAAAATCAATAGCCACAATAAAAAGGCAAATAACCCAGGTAGAAATGAACATACCATCTAAATAAACATATCTTCAAAGAAGGTAGACAAATGACCAATACAGACACAGAAAGATGCTCCACATCATTAGTCATTAAGAAAATGGGGTACTGTGAGAAAAGGCATTCATGTAGCCTTTTTCCAATTAAAGTCTTGAATTCTAAAAATAAAGAGATCTGATAAGCTTCCAGAAAGAATGAGCAAGCTACCTCAATGGGAAAGAATCTGATAGGCACCACATCCGACCACAAAACAGAGAAATATTACACATCACAGAGAGAAATTCCACACCCAGTCATTATTTCATTAATCATTGAGAGCAAAAGAAAATACAATTTCAGAGAGTAAAGCAGTACATCTGTGAGGTACTCCATTTGAGGAAAATACCCAGAGAAAGACTAATCCAACATCAAATAAATCAGAATGTAAATTTCAATCTGGGAAAAGACGAAAAAGAAGGCTGACTGGTAACCAATGACTCTTTATGCATGTTTACATAGTGAATAAGTACGAAGATTCTGAGTAGTAACAGATAAGTCTAATTCAGGCTCTTGAACTAGACTTATATGATAAGAATAATTCAAATCACAATCTAGAATTAAAAGCACCAAATGACATCAGAAAAACCTAGGCATTGAGAGTTAGGCGGAAAAGAAGAGGGACATTCAAATGTTTGAAAAGTAACCAGATGTGAATTTCTAGCTGAATTTTATCCTACCTTTAAAGGACCGACAATACTGCTTTTATTTAAACGACTGTAAGCCACAGAAAAGGAGGGAGAGCCCCTAATCCATTTTATAAAGTCAAACTAAACTTAATCACAGCTGATAAAGGTATTGAAAATTACAGGCAAGTTGGCAAATATAGAGCCAAGAAATCTAAATAAAATATTAACAAGTAGAATTCAGTCGTGTATAAAAAGAAAAAAAGAAATAAAAAAAAAAAAGCAGACCATGATTTCTTCCATGAGGTCAAGAGCATTTCAGTGTCAGGAAGTCTAGCAAGACAATCTATTACATAAATCCTTTGAGGAGGAAAACCTGATGATCATATCTTTAGGTGCTTAAAATGTATTTAGTAAAGTGGCCCATTCCTAATGAATAACATGAGAATTAAAGGAATTACTTAATAATAAAGGCTATTCACCAAACTGATGGCAGACCGGATCCTAAAGTACAAAAGGCTAAAACCATTTTAACTAAACAGAAACCACACAGGGATGTTCACCATCATCCTCATGGCCAAACACTGACTTCAAAGAGATCCCAAACTGGTTAACATGACAAAATTAAGTAACGGACTTAATATTTGAGAATAGGAATAAAACTCTTTGGCTTTGCGGTTGATATAATGGTATCCCTTAAAAAATAAATACATAAAATAAAAATACAAATAGGGGTGGGTGACTGGGTGGTTCAGTCTGTTAAGTGCCTGACTTCCGCTCAGGTAACCATCTCGTGGTTTGTGAGTTCAAGCCCCACACCTGGCTGTCTGCTATCAGCACGGAGCCCGCTTCCATTACTCTGTCTCCCTCTCTCTCTGCCCCTCCCCACTCACACTTACTCACTCTCTCAAAAATAAATAGACATTTAAAAAATGCAAATAAAAAAAGACACATAACAACAACAACAAAACCAAAGAGACTCGAGAAAAGGTAATAAGAGAATTTGGTAATTGGTCGGACAAACAACTATTTTAAATAGAAGTAGAAACAGAAAAATGTTTCATTCATAACAATGGCAAAATGTAAAATATTTCAGAATAAGGTTAGCAAGAAAGAAAAATCCCACGTGAGAATCGATGTTTTTAGTTTTTATGTTTAATTTTTTTATTACATGTAATTTTCTTGAAAACAACAAATCTGAACAAATGAAAAGGGAAACTATGTTCATGAATGGGAAAACTAATGGCATAGAAATGTCAGTTTTCACAAACTGATGCGTAAATTTCATTTGCTTTCCATTGCGACACCGTATTCGTTTCCCATCACTGCCATAACAAATTACCACACACTCAGTGGCTTAAAACAATACAAAACGATCCTCTTACAGTTCCGGAGGTTAGACGTGCGAAATCAGTCTCAGAGGTTGAAATCAAGGTGTGGGCAGGACTGGATCTCCGAGGTGGCTTTGAAGAGAATCACTTCCTTGCTTTGTTCATGTTCCTGTGGCCCTGTCACCCTTCCTCCAGCCTCAAAGCACACCAGTCTGATCTCTGTCACCCCTTCACCTTCTCTCACCATTCTGACTGCTCTGTGTCCCTCTCATAAGGATGGTTGTGATGACATTAGACCCACAGGGTAATTCAAGATCATCTCCCATCTCAAAATCTTTAACTTAATCTGCAGGGTCCGTTTTGCCAAATAAAGTAACACTTACTGGTTCCAGGGATTAGGTGGTAGGCATATTGGGTGGGGCAAGGGGCACACATTATTTAGCCTACCCCAAACACTACTGTGATTCTTAAAATTATTATGGAAGAATAAATGTTCAAGAAGAACCAAGAATGTATGGGGGGAAGAAAAGCAAAGGGGGGGGTAACATTAGAGACATTACAATAAAATCAATATAGTATGGCAATTGTATAAATTGCCTAAAGAGTAAAGTCTCAAATGCAAATGAAAACGAAACCCAAGGCACCCACAGTGGGAAGATAAGGACTTCCTTAACAAAGACTGGAATCCCAAAAGCTATTTTTTTTTTTTTAAAAAGGACAGCATATTTGAACATCAATACAAGAAGGGGGGGAAAAGACGTATTTGGAAAATGTGCCAGGTAAAAATCAACCGACGAAAAAATAAATACGATTCCAAAAAATCGTGTCATGCCCAAACCAAATGTCCTTCCCTCCATCACACAAAGAGCTCTTGCAAATGGAATGAGACAAACCACCAGTTAAAGCCAGCACACTCTCCTGCCCGTCAGTGTCTCCCTTTCACCGTCTTCTATCTCTAAGAGAGGCTGCCGGCTCATCTCGAGCAGTTTTCATAGCTCTAAAATGCTATTATCTTTATAATCCTGTAGCTGTCACAATCACGTGAATGATGGCTTTGCTGGGGACTGATGCTAATATGGTTATCTATTCTGGCCAGTGAGGGAGTCGAATGTTTTTCACTTCTCTCTCCTGCTGTTTAAACTAAAAGAAGAATGTCCTTATTCATTTGGTGTCTTTCCTTCTCTTTCTCTCTTCTGGAAATCACTTAAAAGTTTCCACGGTGAGCTGTGTTTGGGGGTTTTTTGATTTTATTTATTTATTTTTTTAAAACAGATCCAATGTTACTTTGCATTCAGAGTCATTCTCCCGTCTGAATTTCAGATTTTAAGGTGGGGTATTTTGTTTGTTGCAGTATGTCAACTTTTCCTTCGTCTTTTATTCAGCAAGTTTATGCTAAATTTGAAAAGAAAAAAGGAACGACCCAGAGTTGGCAACACGGGAGGAAAATAGAACCTCATCCTGTGCCTAACACTGTATGCTCACTTGTTACGCCCATAAAAGAACTTTCTATTTTAATTCAGACTCTTTTCCTCTCTTCTAAAATATAAATCCAGACTGAAGATAACGTGTGGGTGTTGCAGACAAGTCTCCATTGAAATCCAAATCTAGAATCTGCAGAAGTTCTAGATGATGTTGTGGCGACGAGCGTCAGACAGAGACAAAAGTTCTCTTCAGGAGAACAGCGTGATTGATAGAGGAAATTTCTAGACCGACAGTGGAGTTGAGAATACCAGCCCCGGAACTATACAGGCCTCAGTCTGAGTGTCTTACTAGTTTTTTTCTTTTTAACGCTCCCCAAGCCTCAGTTTCCCCATCTGTAAGATGGGAAGGAGAGAATAGTGTTTGTTTCACGAGCTCGTTTTGGATATTAAATCAGATCAGGCGCATAGTTGAGCCAAGAGCTTGGCATATAGTAAGATCTCCAGCGTTCGTTATCGTGGTTTTGTCCCTGTGCCGAGCCGTGAGCCCTAACTTAGGAGACTGGCTATGCTTCCTCCTTTCTTCTGGGACCTCCGATATATGAGGGAGAGGCTAAGTAGAGAGATTTCCAAGCTCTGGTCCTCACAGCCCTGTGATCCCACAGAGGGGCCTCGAGGGGGAAAGCCGCCCGCATCAGCACGAGGCTGTGATGGTGGCTGAGAAGCTTTGTTTCTTTCTGTTTTATATAAAAGGAACCTGCCTAAGATTTCACTTCAAAAACCACTGATGCTTATACTCCGCAAGGCCATTACGATTCCATTATTCGCTAGACATTCCTCCTTTTTAAGAGGACCTCCCCCAACTTTTTAGTAATCTCTTGTCATTATCCGTCCTTAGCCACCTGATCCCTCCTGAGAGAAGGAAAGGAAAGCATTCGAGAAGCCCGTGTGTTTTCGGGTGGATTGCTTTGATGGCTTATGCCTTCTAGGAGGTGCTCGCATTTTAAAAAGAGTCCAAACCCCAACGAGGAAAGAACAAATAAAGATTGCTTTTCTATGAACAGAAATCCCAGCACTACTGAGAAGATTTGGGGGCAGAGGGGTGGGGGGGGGGGTTGGCAGGTTCTTTTGCAACCCCTTCCTTCACGAAATCGTAATGACCAGCATTTGGGAAGAGATTCTGAGCTTACAAAACCATTTCACTTCCATTCTCTCGGTGGATTAACACATGCTGCCTGTGAGTGAGGTGCTACTTTGCTTCCCCGTCTGCATTTCCAAGATGAGGGCAGGGAGGTGGCTCAGTGAGGCCCTGACTGGAGCCTTGGGCTCTCTCCCCAGGCCTGCCCGGTCGCCTCCACCCATCTGGGAAGCCAGGCCTGCTGATTACCCACAAGGCGCAGCCTTTCGAGCATTTGCAGAAATGGCACAGACAGGACTGGTTTTTCTGGCGCTTCCTCCATGAGAATAAAGGAATGGCTGTAGCAGACCTGTCGGCTCTCAATGAGCTCTTTGTGCAAATAAATTCCAGGGTTTTTATGGACGATGATGGCGGTGAGGGCTGCCTCTCCCCCCGCCTGGTTGTCAGAAAGTTGATGTTTCAGCCGTGCCTGGCATCCGTCCAGAAAACTCTTGGCCGTATGCACAACTGGTTGCAGACTCTGGGATCCGTGAACTTCAGAGGCTGGAGAAGAGATCTAAAAAGCTTAGGGCAAACCAAGACGTCCTCATTTTTAAGGAGTATATTTTTCTTTCCCTATGAAAATCCCCAGTGAAATATGTATTTTTTTTTTAAGTTCAAAATAACCCCCAAAATCATACATGAAAGTCATTCGCTAATCACTGGGGGAAAAGATTGCCTTTTGCTCTCATCCACTCACAGAGCAAAGCTGGCTGATTTGTGCTTACACACTCATATCAAGACTCGCTGGTAGGAGGACAGATGTGTAATAAGATCTTGATACATATTTGTTGAATGAGTAAATGAATGAATATGTCCTTGAATTTTGAGGGCCAAGAAATTATGATGGCACAAATAACAGAAACGACACGATAACCTCCTCTGGGATCGTCCTTCGTTACGTCTGATGCTTTGGAAACACCAGCAAATAGCTCTGAGGCTATAGCTCAGTGTTCTCAGGGAGACCATCACCTTGGCGGTCTTAGCAGCATCTCTGAGTGAGGAGAGCCACGTTGGGGGTATCGATGAGGTTTTGAAGTCTGGCGGAAGGCAGGTCTTTCAACGTAGGATTGCGATGTAGGAGTCTAGGATAAGTAGACGCAGCCAGATGAGGGTCTTACAGGAAATTCTCAAAGAAGCTCGCAGAGAAGATCGTCATTCAATGTCGTTCAGTGAAAACTGAGCAGCTGTCTGATGTGCATTCGATTGGGTTGTTCCAAAGTTATTTGCGACTTTTATTATCTTGAGCAAGAATTTCCTGGAACAGAAAGGCCTGATGATGAAGACAGTGGAATAGGAAGGTCATGTTAATGAAGAGAGCAGACTAGTACAGTCATACTCATCTAGACCAGAGTCTGTAAGCTGCAGCCCGAAGGGCGAATCTAGCCTTTGGCCTGTTTTCTGTGCGTAATGTTTGATTGGAACGTGGCCATGTTCACTTCTTAAAGTATTGTCTGTGGCTGCTTTCCTATTACAAACGCAGGCTTAAGTAACTGCCATACAGATACGATGGCCACAAAGTCTAATCTATAGTTACTATCTGGCTTTTTCCAGAAAAGGTTTACCACCCCTGATATACAGACAGGAAGCTGGGTGAGAGTAGATGGTTTCCGTTTCTCATATTTATTTATTCATCATAAATTAAATATACATTTACATAAATACATAGACATTTATTCATCATTCAAAGTAGTTCTTTAAGCACCTCCTGTGGGCAAGGTACCTTTGTAGGCGCTGGGAATACAGCACTCAACAAGACAAACACCTTCCTTTATGGAAACAAGTCAGTAAATAATATAAATCAGATGATAAGTGCTGTAAAGAAAAATTAAGCACGGCGGGGCGCCCGGCTGGCTCAGCGGGTACAGCATGCAACTCTTGATCTCAGGGTTGTGAGTGTGAGCCCCACGTTGGGTGTAGGGGTTAATAATAATATATATATATATATATATATATATATATATATATATATATATACACACACACACACACACACATATATAGGTTGGTAATCAAGAAAGGCTTCTCTTGGGGCGCCTGGGTGGCTCAGTCAGTTAAGTGTCCGACTTTGGCTCAGGTCATGATCTCGCAGTCCGTGAGTTCGAGCCCCGCATTGGGCTCTGGGCTGACAGCTCAGAGCCTGGAGCCTGCTTCAGATTCTGTGTCTCCCTCTCTGGCCCTCCCCTGCTCACACTCTGTCTCACTCTCTCTCTTAAAAATAAATAAACATTAAAAAAATTAAAAAAAAAAAAAAGAAAGAAAGAAAGGCTTCTCTTAAGAGGTAGCATTTGAGTAAGAACCTGAATGAGGTGAATGAATTATGTCCAGGCTGTCGGGAGAGATTCCCACGCAGAAGGGACAGAAATGTGAAAGTCTGAAGCTAGACTAAGCTGGTGTGTTGATAAGAGCAAGCGGGCCGGTGCATTTGGAGGGGGATAAGCAGATGGCAGCGTGGAAAGAGTCGAAGGTGGAGAGGTGGCAAGGGCCCGATGAGGTAGGAGAGCCTCACTGCAGGTGACTGGGTTTGGATTTTATTCTGACTATGACGAAAAAGTCACTGGAGAGTTTTAAGCAAGGGGGTGATGGGAGCCAGTTTCTGCATTAAAGGCTCAGTCTGGCCACTGGGTAGAGAACGGACTGTCGAGGCACAGAGCAGAGGCAGAAATGCTACCACAGGAGAGAAATCATGCCTGGATTACTCAGCAGGGACCAGAGATGGTACACACACACATGAGTGTGATTTGGGACAAATTTTAAAGGCACAGTTAATAAGAGCTGCCAATGAGTTGGGCGTGGGGTACGAGAGAAAGAGTCGAGGACGATTCCGAGGGTCGAGGACTGAGTGACGGGGTGGAGGATGATACCTTCTGCCGAGACGGTGGAAGACTTGGAGGCGGGCCCCGGTGAAATCAGGAGTTCCGTTTTGTTCCTGTTACATTTCACATGCCTGTTAGACATCCAAGTGAAGCCGACACGTTCACAGTTGGACGAGAATACGTGCAAACTGGAGAGATTGGGCATCAGACCTAATTTGGGACTCCTCGGCATATGGAAGGTATTTAAAGCCACGGAATCTGGTGAGATCACCTAGGCAATAACCACAAAGAAAGAGAAGGGCCTGATTACTAAGCCCAAGGGCCAGTGGTGGGCTGGTGGCGGAGCACATCTCTTCCCAAACCCCCGGCAGTAACAGCCGCAATTCAGCCATCGTGGAAATATTTGCGTTGTGAACATTGGCGAACACCGCACTCGAGGCCCCCCACCCCCCAACCCGTGGAGCCAATGTTAAACATCGACCAGCACACCACTGCCTGGGACCCTCACAGGCAGAGGTCAGGAAAAAGCACGAAGAAACTGTGTAAGAGATTGACAAGGGCTAGAATGTGAACTAGGTAAGAGGAGCAAGAGTGTGGCGTCCTTGTCCAAGGTTATTATGTTTTTTTCACGTGGAGCGACCTCTCTACGGTCTTTCTCTTTTCGCCCTTCACAAAGGCTTCAGGCTGATAAAACATATCACATACAGAGCATAAATCTGCTTGTTTACCTCTCCAATCTCGCCTTCACTCCTAATGTCTTCAACTCATCCTACGAGCCCCTCGTGCTCTGAGAGGCCTTTATATGAGAAAGATTTCCATGAATTTTAATGGGAAAAAAAAATGATGACGTGTTCTATTTCAACCCAAGCAAGATACCCCAGCGATTTCCACAAATAGAAAAATATGTCACGGAAAGCAAGTCTAAAGTAATAGAAGCTAAACTGAAGGTGAGTAAGTTGATACTGTGTATAAAATTTAAGTTAGTAAAAATGTGTTTTAGTCACTGAGGAAGAAAAGTCTTGAACGGGGATAGTAGAACATCCTCTGGGATGTGTATTCTTTTTTAAAAAATAATTTTTCACATTTTCTTCAGCTTTCGCGTTTCACGGTTATCTTCTACTCACAGAATAAAATTACAGCACGGGGCACCTGGGTGGCTCAGTCGGTTAAGCATCCGACTCTTGATTTTGGCTCAGGTCATGATCCCGAGGTTCACGGGATCGAGCCCCGAGTCCGGCTCTGTGCTGGCAGCGTGGAGCCTGCTTGGAGATTCGCTCTCTCTCTCCCTCTTTGCCACTGCTCACTTGCACTCTCTCTCAAAGTAAATAAATAAACTTAAAAAAAAAATTATAGTACAGAAAAAAACACACGAAGACCTAAAGAAAGGCTGAACACAAGATTGCCTTGAAAGATACAGGAACGATATATACCCACAAGGAGTCCGAAAGGTGCTAGAAGATGCCATCCACTCACCCTTCCTGCCTGGCTCGCACATGCAAAGCAAAATGCCTGGGTTCATCCAAACATGTTGCTCCAAGATGTTATCTACCTAGAAACCATTGTGTCAAGTGACTCGGTGAGTGTGTCGTTGCCTAAAACCATAATGTGAAAAGAGCACTTCTTAGACAGTATTTAGTTATCATGTTTTGGGTGCAAACTTGTTACATTAAAAAAAAGTAGGGCGGGGGTGTGCGAAAAGCGCCAAAACTTCTCAACACTAGTGCGATGTCAAACCAGGTAAAGGTTGTCTATGCTCCGGTATACAGAGGAAGAAACTAAACATCAGGAAAGGAAGTCATGTAAGAAGGACAGCTAATGCAGTGTCTACTTTTGAGCAACCAAAATTAGAGGGTGAAATCTTTAAATAATGGTTTCTTTGATTGTGCAACTAAAATACTTCTTCATATGCTTCTCGGCATTATACACCTGCTTCAGCAGCAGGGAAACAACAGAGCAGAACACATATTTAGGAAGAATAACTCTAAAATAGAAAGCTACCGCAAAGGTGCAACGTCAGCAAAATCCACCTATGAGCCATCCGTGAATGACAATGGCTGTTGGAGGGTACATTTTATACTGGTTTTCGGGACCAGACTGGGTGCCGCTCAGGGATGCCGGGAGACTGACCTCTAAAACACAAAACCAGAAGCACTTGGCTGGCTCAGTCGGAAGAACGTATGATCCAGTCTCAGGGTGGTGAGATCGAGCCCCACATTGGGTGTGGAGAGAACTAAAATAATAAATAAATAAACTTTAAGAGGCACCTGGATGCTTCAGTCGGTCAAACATCTGACTCTTGATTTCGGCTCAGGTCATGATCTCACAGTCATAGGATCAAGCCTGAAGTTGGGTTCCACGATAAAAGTGTGGCGCCTGCTTGGGACTCTTTCTCTCTCTCCCTCTCTCTCTCTGCCCCTCCCCTGCTTGCATGCACAGGCACACACACAGGTGTTTACGTGCATGCGTGTGTGCTCTCTCTCTCTCTCTCTCTCTCAAAATAAATATATAGCAGTTTTTCTTAGGGGAGGAGTCAACATGGCAGAAAAGTAAGGGGACCTGAAGTTCCCTCACCCCTCGAACACAGCAGTATTGAGGCCAGAAGACTTGAAATTCCAGGAACCCCCCCCCCCCCCACAGAGTGACAGAAACATCTCTAGGGGCCCATGGGGACAACTGGGCAGGCCATATGTGTGTGATTATGAATTGGGAGAGATAAAACGGGTGGTGTGGGCACAGAGGGGAGGGATCCCCTTCTGTGGAGAGACAAGAGGGAGAGAAAGAGAGGCTGTGAAAGTGTAGGATTGAATTTAGACCAGCGAAAAACCACAGACTGGAGAACAGAAAAAAACAGAGAGAGATCCAATTTCTAACTCTATCCAGGGTTGCAGTGCTTTCTCGGGACTGGGGCTGGCTACCCTGTTCAGGTGCCTGGGGGGGAAGGGGGAGCTAGCGCCTGGCTCGGTAGCAAGCTCAAAGGCACATTTGGAGAGAGCAGTCCCCTCCCTTGTGGGCTGTGGGAAGAAGGCATATAGCCGCTCCATGGACAAAAGACCCTGCAGGTGCCAGCCAGAGGCCCTTTGTCAGCTGGGCAGAGTGGCACTCCCCTGGAACTGGGATGTGTGGAACTGGATCCTTTAAGACATCAGGGTTTGAATCCCAGCCAAGCTCCTGGGAGGTGCAGGAGACGGTGGGGTGGAACAAACCAGCCCGCTCAGGCCTGCGCAGCACTGTAGGATGGCCTGAACAGAGCGGTCTGGGACATCTGCTCCAGGGAGGAGAGACTGGGGTGTCGCCATTTTTCCTCCCCATCACCAACAAGGTGGGTTTTCAGGGAATGGACAGCGGGCCTACAGTGGAGGCGGGACCCGCCTACACCAAACTATGCCCCACCGTGCCTGGTAACTACTGAGCAAGACTGACACTGATCGGACCAGACAGACCCTCCTCCAAACCAGCACAGCCATTGGTACGAAGTCACCTTCAGATATCAGTGCAGCAGTTTTGCATTTTCTGATTTGATTCTTGGTCAATTCTTATTTTATATATATATATATATATATTTTTTTTTTCTTCTTCCTTTTCTTCCACTTATTCCTTCCCTTCTCTATTCTGGTTATTCTGGTTGGTTTTCATACTAAAGCACATTCTTCTTGAGTGCACATGTAACATTCTCTGAAATAGATCACATACTCGGTCACAAAACAGCCCTCAACAAATACAAAAAGATCGAGATGATACCATGCATGTTTTCAGATCACAACGCTGTGAAACTTGAAATCAACCACAAGAAAAAGTTTGGAAAGCCTCCAAATGCATGGAGGTTAAAGAACATCCTACTAAAGAATGAATGGGTCAACCAGGCAATTAAAGAAGAAATTAAAAATATATGGAAACAAATGAAAATGAAAACACAATAGTCCAAACCGTTTGGGATGCAGCCAAGGCAGTCCTAAGAGGAAAATACATTGCAATCCAGGCCTATCTCAAGAAACAAGAAAAATCCCAAATACAAAATCTAACCACACTTCTAAAAGAACTAGAAGCAGAATAGCAAAGAAACCCCAACACCAGCAGAAGAAGAGAATAATAAAAGAGCAGAAATAAACAATATAAAAAAAAAACAAACAAACAGTGGAACAGATCAATGACTCTAAGAGCTGGTTTTTTGAAAAAAATAAACAAAATTGATAAACCCATAGCCAGGCTTCTCAAAAAGAAAAGAGAGAGGACCCAAATATATAAAATCACAAGTGAAAGAGGAGATATCACAACCAACACCACAGAAATACAAAAAATTATTAGAGAATACTAGGAAAATTATATGCCAGCAAACTGGACAACCTGGAAGAAATGGACAAATTCCTAGACACCCACACATTACCACAACTCAAACGAAAAGAAATAGAAAATTTGAACAGACCCATAACCAGCAAAGAAATTGAATCAGTTATCTAAAATGTCCCAATAAATAAGAGTCCTGGGCCAGATGGCTTCCCAGGGGAATTCTACCAGATATTTAAAGCAGAGTTAATACCTATTTTTCTTGAGCTATTCCAAAAAATAGAAATGGAAGGAAAGCTTCCAGACTCATTCTATGTAGCCAGCATTACTTTGATTCGCAAACCAGACAGAGACCCCCTAAAAAGGAGAATTATAGGCCAATATCCATGATGAACATAGATGCAAAACTTCTCAACACGATACTAGCAAATCGAATTCAACAGTATATTTAAAGAATTATCACCATAATCAAGTGAGATTCATTTGTGGGCTGCAGGGCTGGTTCAATATTCACAAATCAATCAATGTAATGCATAACATTAATATAAGAAAGGATAAGAGCCATATGATCCTGTCAGTAGATGCAGAAAAAGCATTTGATGAAATACAGCATCGTTTCTTAATAAAAACCCTCAAGAAAGTCGGGATAGAAGGAACATACCTTAACATCATAAAAGCCATATATAAAAAGCCCATAGCTAATATCATCCTTGATGGGGAAAAATGAGAGCTTTCCCCCTGAGATCAGGGACACGACAGGGATGTCCACTCTCACCACTGTTTTTTTAACATAGTGTTGGAAGTCCCAGCATCAGCAATCGCACAACAAAATGAAATAAAAGGCATCCAAATTGGCAACGAAGGAGCCAAACTTTGACTTTTAGCAGATGACATGATACTCTACAAGGAAAACCTGAAAGACTCCACCAAAAAGCTGCTAGAACTGATACATGAATTCAGCAAAGCCGCAGGATACAAAATCAATGTACAGAAATCGGTTGCATGTCTATACAGTAACAATGAAGCAACAGAAAGAGAAATCAAGAAATCAATCCCATTTACAGTTGCACCAAGAATCATAAAATACCTAGGAATAAACCCAACCAAAGATGTAAAAGAGCTGTATGCTGAAAACTAACAGAAAACTTATGAAAGAAATTGAAGAAGGCACAAAGAAATGGAAAAACATTCCATGCTCATGGATTGGAACGAATATTGTTAAAATGTCAATACTACCCAAAGCAATCTACACATTCAATGCAATCCCCATCAAAATTGCACTGGCATTCTCCTCAGAGCTAGAACAATCTTAAAATTTGTATAGAAGCACAAAAGACCCCAAATGTTGAAAAGTAATGTTGAAAAAGAAAAACAAAGTGGGTGGCATCACAATCCCGGACTTCAGCCGCTACTACAAAGCTGTAATCATCAAGACAGTATGATATTGGCACAAAAACAGACACATAGACCAATGGAATAGAATAGAGAACCCAGAATTGGACCCACAAATGTATGGCCAACTAATCTTTGACAAAGCAGGAAAGAGTATCCACCGGAAAAAAGTCTCTTTAGCAAATGGTGCCGGGAGAACTGGACAGCAACATGCAGAACAATGAAACTGGACCACTTTCTTACACCATACACAAAAATCAACTCAAAATGGATGACAGACCTGAATGTGAGACAGGAAACCATTAAAACCATAGAGGAGAAAACAGGCAACAACCTCTTTGACCTCAGCCGCAGCAACTCCTTACTCGACACGTCTCCGAAGGCAAGGGAAATAAAAGCAAAAATGAACTATTGGGACCTCATCAAAATAAAAATTTCTGCACTGAAAAGGAAGCAATCAGAAAAACTAAAAGGCAACTGATGGAATGGGAGAAGGTATTGCAAATGACATATCAGATAAAGGGTTAGTATTCAAAATCTATAAAGAACTTACTAAACTCAACACCCAAAAAACAAATAACCCAGTGAAGAAATGGGCAGAAGACATGAATAGACACTTCTCTAAAGAAGACATCAGGATGGCCAACAGGCACATGAAAAGATGCTCAACGTCGCTCCTCATCAGGGAAATACAAATCAAAACCACACTCAGATATCACCTCACGCCAGTCAGAGTGGCCAAAATGAACAAATCAGGAGACTGTAGATGCTGGAGAGGATGTGGAGAAATGGGAAACCTCTTGCACTGTTGGTGGGAAAGCAAACTGGTGCAGCCACTCTGGAAAACGGTGTGACTGGAATTTATCCCAAGGATACAGGAGTACTGATTTTTAGGGGCACAGGTACCCCAATGTTTGTAGCAGCACTTTCAACAATAGGCAAATTATGGAAAGAGCCCAAATGTCCATCAACTGGTGAATGGATAAAGAAGATGTGGTTTATATATACAATGGAATACTACTTGGCAATGAGAAAGAATGAAATCCTGCCATTTGCAAAAACGTGGATGAAACTGGAGGGTATTACGCTAAGTGAAATAAGTTAGTCAGAGAAAGACAGATGTCGTATGTTTTCACTCACATGTGGAATTTGAGAAACTTAACAGAGGACCACGGGGGAAGGAAAGGCGAAAAAATAGTCTCAAACAGAGAGGGAGGCAAACCATTAGAGACTCTTAAACACAAAGAACAAACTGAGTGTTGATGGGGGGTGCGGGGAGAGGGGGAAAATGAGTGACGGGCATTGAGGAGGGCACTTGTTGAGATGAGCACTGGGGGTTGTACGTAAGTGATGAATCACAGGAATCTACTCCCGAAGCCAAGAGCACACTGTATACACTGTAGGTTAGCCAACTTGACAATAAGTTAGATTTTTTAAAAATGATAAATAAATGAATAAATAAATAAACTTAAAAATGTTTTCGATTAAAAAATTATAAATAAATAAACTTTAAAAAACAACAAAACGCAAAACCAGTAGTTGATAGGAGAGAAATGCAAACATAGCTCTCTGGCACGGAACAAGTTTCCACCACAACGGGCAGCCTCTTCACCCTCTGCACAACCCACATCCAGAGCTCCGTTTCTCCCTTGGTACTGGTGATAACATTTCCCAAGCCAGATTCCCAAGCCCTTTTGGAATCTGGCACACTTTCCTTCTCTGCCACACATTTTCTTCCACATCACCTTCATGTTTTGCTTTAGAGAGAAAGCTCAGCCAATTCCCAGAAATCTCCATATTCTGCTCCACGGAATTCTAAACAGAGAAAGTTGTCTAGTTGGGTGCAGAAGTGTTGGACAGGAAGTAGACTTCATGATCCTTTCTCTTCGCCTAGCCCTATCATCGACAGCACAAATAATATCGTCTCGTTCAACCACAGGGATTACTGTTATTACTGATGTTATTTTAAGGCCACCTCATGTGGATGTTAATGTCTTCATTTGCACTGTAATTTCCCTTCTCTTCCTACCCCCTAATTGTCCGCAAGTTGAAAGGATTGCTCACCAAAGGCAATTGTACAAGAAAGAGGAAACACACATGTTCATGCTATTCCAAAAGTTTGTGACACCTTGTGGTTTGAGACAGGGTTTTCCTTTCCTTCTGTCCACTCTTACCACCAGCTTGTTTCCCTGCAATGCCAAATTTATTGTTTCCCTGGAATAGAAGACTCCAAGTTTGCAAAATACACGACTTCCTAGGAGGAAATATCTGGAAGATGCCCTAGACAAAAATGAAAAGCCAGAGTTAGCAGATGTAAGCTGCTGTCCATGGGCCCCATCCACAGTAAGAGGAGCCAGTGGGGTCCCTGAGAAACCAACATGCTGGAAAGACAGCCATTCCTGTCCTGTGAGGATGCTATGGAATGTGGTGGAAAGAGAGTACGATGGTAAGGGCGCCTGGGTGGCTCAGTCGGTTGGACGTCCGACTTCGGCTCAGGTCATGATCTCGCGGTCTGTGAGTTTGAGCCCCGTGTCGAGCTCTGTGCTGACAGCTCAGAAACTGTTTCACATTCTGTCTCCCTCTCTTTCTGCCCCTCCCCCGCTCATGCTCTGTCTCTCTCTCTCTCTCTCTCTCTGCCAAAAATAAATATTAAAGGGGTGCCTGGGTGGCTCAGTTGGTTAAGCGGCCAACTTCGTCTCAGGTCATGATCTCGCGGTCCGTGAGTTCGAGCCCCGCGTCGGGCTCTGTGCTGACAGCTCAGAGCCTGGAGCCTGTTTCAGATTCTGTGTCTCCCTCTCTCTGCCCCTCCCCCATTCATGCTCTGTCTCTCTCTGTCTCAAAAATAAAATAAATGTTAAAAAAAAAATTAAAAAAAAATAAATATTAAAAAAAAATTTTTTTAAAGAGAGTAAGAGGATAGACCCACATTTTAATCCTACCTCTTTTACTTTGGTTAATACAATTTTGCAGGGCACCGGGGTGGCTCAGTTGGTCAAGCATCTGACTCTTGATTTCAGCTCCGGTCACGATCTCATGAGATCAAGCCCTGCATCAGGCTCTGTGCTGATAGCATGGAACCTGCTTGGGATTCTCTCTCTCTCTCCCTCTCTCTCTCTGTCCCTCCCTTGCTTGCACCTTGTCTCTCTCAAAATAAGTAAATAAACGTTTTTTGGGGGTGCCTGGGTGACTCAGGCGGTTAAGCACCTGACTCTCGATTTCAGCTCAGGTCATGATCTTACAGC
The DNA here is from genome assembly GCF_024362965.1 of Panthera pardus. Lineage (NCBI taxonomy): Eukaryota > Metazoa > Chordata > Mammalia > Carnivora > Felidae > Panthera > Panthera pardus. Next base: position 18,147,715 of record NW_026526766.1, on the reverse strand, counting down.
TCACGGGATCAAGCTCCACGTTGGGCTCTACCCTGACAGTGTGGAGCCTGCTTGGTATTCCCTCTCTCTCGCTCTTTCTCTGCCCCTCCCCCACTCATGCTCGCTCTGTCTCAAAATAAATAAACTTTAAATAAATAAATAATAAACATTTTTTTAAAAGTACATAATACATTTTTTTCATTAGTTCATTCATTCAGTAAATGTTTATGGAGGTCCCACCGCATACCAGGCATGGGTCTGGGTTCTGAATACATAATGAGGAACAACAAAACGTCTCCATCTTCAAGAAGGTTAAGATGAAGAATATACTAGATGTGTGACATTGATCAACGTACTTAAGCTCTAAGATATTTGAAGGCTAAATAATACCCCCATCATAGGTAAAGATTAAAATGAAATAATACACGTAAAATGTTGTTCGGTGCCTGGGACGTGGTAAGCAGGGAATAAATTGTAGCCACTAAGCACGTTCCTCCCCCATTCTCCTAGCTCCCAAAGTCCTTCTTTCGTTAAGCGAAACACCCCTACGAAAACCCTGACAACCAAAGGTATCCCAGACTTAGTGTTTGTTCTCCTGTGATTTTAAAGGCATGGACACTTACTGGAACTGGGTTGGAAGAATTCTCTAACCCTGAGCCCGAGGTACACTGAAGCCATACTGGAAACCTACGGGGCGGGGGTGGGGGGGAGCAGGAATGAAGTGGAGAAGTTTGGGGACTTAAACTGTTTGGACAGAAAATACTACAAAATCTAACCAGGGAAATGCAAAGTTATTCCCATGTCTCAACAATGTGGGAAGGATCCAGAGGAGAGATAATATATACTTTTGAAATATTCTCATGCTGCCTTTTAGGACATCTGAACTGAAAAGCCTCTCCGATTGACTAGGAAATCCAGCAAATGCTTGGTTAGCAGCTGTGTCCCTCAAAGATCGAGCCGCTCAGTTTCCACGAAGTTGTGGCACGACCTTAAGTAAATGTTTGTGTGTAAGTTTCCGAAAGCTAGCTGGCATGGATACTGATCTGGAAGGAGAGAAAGGGGATTTTTATTCTAGGCCATAAAATAGATCCTAGAATGGGTTGTTCTGTTTTGCGTTTCCACACCTGCCCCCTCTCCACTTTAAACATCCTTTGGTAGAGATGTGAAACAAACAGGCCTTTATATCTACTAATTGAGTAATCTGATCTTCAGCCAAAAATTACCCAGCTCCTAATACCCAGGTATGATAAAAGCGTGAACCTTAAAGGTCATTCTACACATATACAAGTCAATGGGGTGGTTGCGTGAATCCCATGAATCTTCCAGTAAAGGAAACAGCCAAGGAAAAAAAGAGGCTTTTGTTGCAGAAACTTCTGACCAAATTAGAAACAGACCAATTTGATACGGTGTTTATCTGGGAAACTGTCTAGTCAAATCCAGTCTCTTCCTGGCTGGCGAGGAGCTGTGAGGTGTATCACTTAGGACATCCTGGGCTAAAGAGAATGTAAGACCCTCTTCTTGTGTCAAAGGATCAACCTCACAGGCTTTTTGATTTAAAAAAAAATTGGACCTCCACGTTTAGTTGTAAACTCTTAAAAAAATTTCTTTTAATGTTTATTTATTTTTGAGACAGAGCATGAACGGGGGGAGGGTCAGAGAGAGAGGGAGACACAGAATCCGAAACAGGCTTCAGGCTCCGAGCTGTCAGCACAGAGCCCGATGCGGGGCTCGAACTCACGGACCGCGAGATCATGACCTGAGCCACCCAGGCGCCCCTAGTTGTAAACTCTTTTACATGCAGCTTCTGAGGTTTGTGAAATGTCTTCATTTCCTGACATTTACAAGTGATTCCCGTACCAAAATTATTAATTGAAATTGAATCTGTTCATTGCTATAGAGGTTTAAGAACTTGGCTTAACAGGGGTGCCCGGAAACAGTTTTTGGCAATAAAATTCCTTTCTTATCCTCAAAGGTTTTGAGTCTGAGAACCAACCAAACTACACTCATCGACCTTTGCCTGACAGCTCACACAACCAATTAGCTGGGGCCTCATCTAATATGTTTAAATTTTAAATAATTTCAGCGTGGCGATACTGCATTGAGGAGTACAAACATTCTGTTTTGTCAGATGATGTACCTGTTAACGTCTACTGGAAATGTAGAACTAATTTCTTTTTTTCTCAGTCTGGCAATTATTTAGGGGGATCCCTGTTCCTATTTCTGCTGCCTACCTCCAAAAGAGAACCAGTAACTTCTCTCTTGTATTTTAGTTTCTCCTAATTGGACAGCCCCAGAAGATTTATGTTTGCATGAATATCTGTGATCCTTCAATGTGGGCCGCATGGCATGTTTTCATCAACTGGGGTCTGAAAGTATGGAAAATTCACTGTGAAAGAAAGAAAAAAAGATGCCAGAAGACGTAGTAATTTCTGCTGCTTAAGTATTCAATATCTCTTCTTCCTCTCTTTCTAACAGACCTGTATCGTGTTCAGGTCTCTACCCCTCAAAGACGGTGGCTCTCTCCCCAGCTCAGAATTCAATCTGAGACTACAAACTTTTTAGATTGCACCCCAGAGAAAGAAACAAATTTCATATGGCAACCTAGTACACACACACACACACACACACACACACACACACGTGCATTCTATGCACTTTCTTTCTTTCTTTTTTTTTTTTTTTAAGTTTATTTTAGAGACAGAGAGACAGAGCACAAGCAGGGCAGGGGCAGAGAGAGCCCAAGACAGATTCTGAAGCAGGCTCCAGGCTCTGAGCCATCAGCACAGAGCCCGATGCGAGGCTCAAACCCAGGATCCTGACCTGAGCCAAAGTCAGACACTTAACCGACTGAGCCACCCAGGCGCCCCCATTCTATGCACTTTTTATAGAAAACGGAAAACATGCTTTAAAAAAGTTTTGATTTACATTTACACCTTTACAATGTGCGTTATACTTTAATATGTTTCTTCTATTTCTTTTTCTAATGTTGATTCTCACCCACTACAGTTGATTTGTCAAGCCACTCGTAGGTCATGATGCAAGTTTCAAAACCACTGGTCTAAGCCTGTCATGTCAACATGAACTCCTCTTGGCAGTGACCGGCTTCGAGCTTAGTGACCCATTCAAGTTCATGAGACATGAAGGGAGTCTGCCAGAGACTTTTCTTGAAAAATCTCTTCACACTTAGAATTAAAAGGGTGCATTATACTGAGTTTGTGGATTGGAAGAAATTTTTGAACCAAAGAGAATACTGATGTCAAAATATTGCTTTGACAGGTACTTAATGTCAAACTTTATGAGATGTAGTAATCAACATCAGCACTGTCCTTACTGACGAGGCTAAAGCAAAGATGTTTTGAGGCAGCCACCTTGACTGGGCTCCTTTTTATACGATTCAAAAAAATGATTTTAAGTTTATTTATTTATTCTTAGAGAGAGCATGGGAGAGGGGAGAGGCAGAGAGGGAGACAGAGGATCCTAAGTGGGCTCCATGCTGCCAGTGCAGAACCCCATGAGGGGCTTATCCCACAAACCATGAGATCATAACCTGAGCTAAATCAAGAGTCGGATGTTCAATCGACTGTGCCACCCAGAGGCCCCAGCCACCAGGTCCTTTATAATAAAATGATAATAATAAGTATAGTGAAGGAGAGCAGAATTTACCATCCCAAAATATGCCTCTTTGGCATAAGGATTGGCTTGAGCTGGTTTTTTTTTTTTTTTTTTTTTGTTTTGTTTTGTTTTTTAAATCGTAAACTTGGGAGAAAGTCTTGGTTTTTTTTTTAATTTTTAAAAAATGTTTATTTACCTTTGAGACAGAGTGAGACAGAGCATGAATGGGGGAGGGGCAGAAAGAGAGGGAGACACAGAATCTGAAGCAGGCTCCAAGCCATCAGCACAGAGCCCAATGCAGGGCTCGAACTCACAGACCGTGAGATCGTGACCTGAGCAGAAGTCGGAAGCTTAACCAAAGGAGCCACCCGGGCGCCCCTGGAGAAAGTCTTAAAACCAACCCTTTTGTAACAGACATTTACATGTCTAAGGGGAACCTCCATTTGTAAGGGTGGCTCCCTCTCTGTACCAGGAAGAGAAGGCTGATTCAATCTCTAGAATCTTTATCAGCGGAGAAGGCATAGACTTAGATCTTCGTAACAACCCTACCCTTGTTTACTGTGCTTTGCTTGATAACCTCCTATAACTTTGCCCCCCACCTCCTTTGTTCTTTAGCTGGAAATAGTTCTTAAGATGGTGGCTTGGGCCATTCTGGGGAGTTACCCAGTTCTGGGTCTCTCCTTGTATACAGGAGGCGCACACGTTATTAAGCTTCTGTTAGGTTTTCTCCTGCTAACCTTTTATTATGTATGTACGGGGGACAGGGGGAGGTCTCAGCCAAGAACCTCGAAAGATAGAAGGGAAATTATTTTTCCTCCTCTGCAATAACACTTTGCTCAACTCTGAGTCATTCCAGGGAATTATTGAACTTAAGGGTGTCCTAAGAACCCCTGAATTTGCAGCCATTTGGTCAAAGTATGAGTGTGGCCTGAGGATCCCCTGAACTTACGGCTGACATGTGAAGTGAAGGCACTTCTGTTGGGGGCTGTGCCCTGTACCTGTGGGCTCTGGGCCAACTCCAGGTGGTTAGTATCAGAATTGGATTGCAGTACACCAGCTGGTGTGGAAATAATCAACTCCGTACGGATAATGCTTAAATTCGTACTTCGTGCTTCGTATTGGTAATGCTTAAATCCAAACATAAGGAAACAAGTCAAGGGATGTTCTGCAAAATAAGTGACCTGGACTCTTCAGAAGTGATAATGTCAAGAAACACACACACACACACACACACACACACACACACGGTATGTGTTCCAGGTTCAATGATACTAAGGAAACGTGACGACTAAATACCATGGGATCTTAGGATCCTGAGCTATAAAAACAAGCAAACAAGGGGCGCCTGGGTGGTTCAGTCGGTTCAGCATCTGACTCTTGATTTCAGCTCAGGTCATGATCTCGTGGTTCTTGAGTTCCAGCCCCACATCGGGCTCTGTGCTGACAGTGCAGAGACTGTGTGGGATTCTCTCTCTCCCTCTCTCTCTCTGCCCTTCCCCTGCTTGTGCTCTCCCTCTCAAACTAAATAAGTAAATGTAAAAAAAACGTAAAACAAACAGACCAACAAGAGCTTGTGTGCTTCGACCAGAGCGTCCTTGCGTTTAAGAGATACACAGAGAAGCATTAGCAGTGAGCTGTCACCGTGATGTCTGTGACTTCATCTCAAATGCTTCAGCAAAACCAAACTAGAACACCCAGCGAGAGAGAGTGAGCAGTGAAGGGAAATGTTAACAAATGGAGAGTCTAAGTGAGTGGCTGTTCATTGCCCTGTTCTCTTGGGGTTTTTACAAGTAATAACATTGGGGGAAAATTAGGGAATCCAACAGCTGCCTCAAAATGTCCCCTGCGCCAAAAGTCATGTCAAGCATAACCTTTCGAATGGCCTGAATGCTGCTGAATTGTCCACTTAAAATTAGTTAAAATAGGGGCGCCTGGGTGGCTCGGTCGGTTAAGCGTCCAACTTCGGTTCAGGTCATGATCTCGCAGTTCAAGAGTTCAAGCTCCGCGTCGGGCTCCGTGCTGACAGCTCAGGGCCTAAAGCCTGCTTCAAATTCTGTGTCTTCCCCTCTCTCTGCCCATTCCCTGCTCTCTCTCTCTCTCTCTCTCTCTCTCAACACTAAATAAACATTTGAAAAAAACGTTTTAAAAAATTAGTTAAAATAGTAACTTCGATGTCATGTGTACTTTACCATGATGGAAAGAAAAAACTGGGTTCAAATGTCTGCATCAGGTCCGTCCCCTCCGAGCAGAGGTGAGGGCAGCCAGGGTGAAGGTCATTGGGTGAAGGAGTCCTGCGTGAGGGACACAGAGGGGACAGAAAATGAAGCCTGAGAGAGAAAGGCAAGAGGCAGGTCAGACGGGGCCCCCTCAACAAAAATGCCATTCGGAGTATGAGGCAGATGACTAACAGGACAGGAAGAGCTCTGCTTTCTAGATGGTTCCAGCCTGGCCGCAGTGCAAGCCCTGGCATCCCAGTGCTGTCAGTGTGGCCCTCACCCCCCCTTCCCTCCCCACTCCTGCAGGCACGTGGCCAGGGAAAGCCAGCAGGTGCCGGTTCTAACACACAGAGCCCGGGCCGGGGAGGTTTTGGTTTTGTTCTGAATTCTTTTTAAAGCTTTATTTATTTGGGGAGAAAGAGAGAACGAGCACGGGCAGGGAAGGGGCTCGAGAAGGAGGGAAAGAATCCCAACCAAGCGGGCCCCACACCGTCAGCGCCGAACCCCACGCGGGCCTCCATCCCACGAACCGTGAGATCATGACCTGAGCGAAATCAAGAGTCGGACGCTTAACCAACTGAGCCGCCCAGGCGCCCCTCTTTGGTCTCGAGTGTTAACGGGACAGTGAGAGAAGGAACGACGTGGGCACCGCTCCAGATATGTCCTACTGCTGGCGTCCCAGCCCCCGGGAATGGTCTGCTGAGGTGCACCTGCACACATGCTTTTTGCAGGTTAATCCCTGCAGTGCAGTCCCGGCCGGGGCTTCCGTGGGATGTGGGAAGGGGGCAAAAAAATATTGCCACCAAAGTTTGCTCTTTTCGTCTTTCATTGCTTAAGAGGGCTCTTTAGTTGTCTAGGTGGCATGTGTTGCTTTTTAGCAAAAAAAACTCTACATTTGGGGGGACAGTTTCAGGAAAAGTAGAATAATTTTTACACATTTGTTTTCGGTCCTACATTTAACCATCTAAGATGTTCTCCCCACCCTTTCCTGCCCCCTCTTTTTCTTCTTCTTTTTTCTTCCTTCCTCCCTCCCTCCTTCCCTCCGTTCCTTCTTTCTTTCTTTCTTTCTTTCTTTCTTTCTTTCTTTCTTTCTTTCTTTCTTCTTTCTATCTTTCTTTCCTTCCTTCCTTCCTTCCTTCCCTCTCCCCCTCTCTCCCTCTCTGTCTTGTTAAAATGTATATAACACAGGGGCGCCTGGGTGGCTCAGTTGGTTAAGCATCCAACTCTTGATTTTGGCTCAGGTCATGATCTGACCGTTCATGAGATCAAGCCCCCTATCTGGCTCTGCCCAGGCCCGGAGCCTGCTTGGGATTCTCTCTCCCTCTCTCTCAAAAATAACTAAACATTGTTTTTAAATGTATATAACATGAAATTTACCTTTTAAACCATGTTTAAGTGTACGAGTCAATGGCACTAAGTATCCTTTCCTTTTTAATTTAAACTATGTTCTAGAATTATTATTTCTAAAAAAAAAGTAATTCATGCAATTGATAAAGAAAACATAATGTAAACACTACAGAAGGGAATGGGATGAAAAAATGAAAGCCTCTCACCCTACCCTCCCACAAGAAACTAATCATACAGGAATAATCAGAACCCAGTGGAAGGGAAGGGAAGATCTTGAGTCAGTATTCACAGGTTTTGGTCTCCGCTCCACCAATAACCAGCTGCGGGAGGGGCCTATGGAAGTCCCTGGGAAATTTTCCTCCATTTCTCGGAACCTCTCTTCTCATATGAAAGGTTTAACTTTTTATAAACAGGAATCGTGATATAGGATTATTTTTATTGAAATTGTGCATGTGTGTGAGGTGTTTGTACTGGTCGGGATTTTCCAGAGAATAGACCAATAGCAGGTACATATATGCATGGGGGGAGAGAGAGAGATTTTTAAGGAAATGGCTCAGACAGCTAGGGAGCCTGGAAAGTTTAAAATCTACAGGGTAGGCCAGCAAGTTGCAGTTTAAACCCAGAGACAGTCTGCTGGCAGAATCCCCTCTTTTTCTGGGGGAGATCAGCCTTTTTATAGTAAAGCCTTCACCTGATTAGATGAGGCCCAATCCTATCACAGAGGCTAATAATATGCTTTCCTTGAAATCTAGTGATTTAAATTTAACCTCATCTAAAAAATAATTTCACGGAAATATCTAGAATAATGTTTGACCAAGTATCTGGGTTCTATGGCCTAGCTAAGGTGACACAAAAATTAGCCATCATGATACTTTTTAAATTTAAAAATACTGAAAAGGCACAGAGAAGAATTTTTATTCTCATCCAACCTAGATCCAAACACCTAAGAGCAAGAAATCTCAATATTTAGTCGCCACTATTCCCAAATTTCTATATGGCTAGCTAGGTGAATAAAGAGAGAAATATAGATAAAAGATGAAAAGCAAATAGGACAGATGGGATTTTTAAGAGTAAGTTTATAATTTAATACTTCTTTAAAAGGTAAAAAAAAAAAAAAAAAAAAAAGGCAGCACCTGTGTGGCTCAGTCGGTTGAGCATCCGACTTCAGCTCAGGTCACGATCTCACAGTCTGTGAGTTCGAGACCCACGTCGGGCTCTGTGCTGACAGCTCGGAGCCTGGAGCCTGCTTCAGATTCTGTGTCTCCCCCTCTCTCTGCCCCTCCCCTGCTCATGCTCTGTCTCTCTCTGTCTCAAAAATAAATTTTAAAAATTTAAATAAATAAATAAATAAATAAATAAATAAATAAATACAAGGAAAAAAGAAATCAGAGGCACCTGGCTGGCTCAGTCAGCAGAGCATGTGACTCTTGATCTTGGGGTTGTGAATTTGAGCCCCTCTCATTGGGTGTAGAGAGTACTTAAAAATAAAATCTTTCGGGGCCCCCCCGGTGGCTCAGTCGGTCGAGCATCCAACTCTTAATTTCGGCTCAGGACATGATCTCAGGGTTCGTGGGGTCAAGTCCCGCATCAGGCTCTGTGCTGACAGTGCAGAGCTGCTTGGGCTTCTCTCTCTCTCCCTCTCTCGTTCTGCCCTCCTCCCTCACTCATGCTGTCTCTCTCCCTTTCAAAATAAATAAACGTAAGGAAAAAAAATCTTTAAAAAAAAAATCCAAGTGCAACTTCAAATAAATGTTTCTCTACAATAAAGTGTGTTCATTCCCCCAAAATCCTTTTGAGGCTCAGTAAAAATACGATGCAAAGCCATTAAGAAGCTGGATTCAGTGTGGGGTTTTTTTTCTTTCTTTCTCTCTACTTTTTTCAATTTTAGACAGAATTGATTTCCTGTTATGAAAGATAAGTCAGGGGCGCCTGGGTGGCTCAGTCGGTTGAGCGTCCGACTTCGGCTCGGGTCATGGTCTCACAGTCCGTGAGTTCGAGCCCCGCGTCGGGCTCTGTGCTGACAGCTCAGAGCCTGGAGCCTGTTTCAGATTCTGTGTCTCCCTCTCTCTCTGCCCCTCCCCCGCTCATGCTCTGTCTCCCTCTCTGTGTCAAAAATAAATAAACACTAAAAAAAAAGAAAAGAAAGATAAGTCAGCGCAGTACATGACCATCTGACTCCTTCCTCTCTCCACTCTCTAGTATTTGTTATTTGCATTATTATGAGTTTTACATCATTAAGGCTTATACACCTTCCATGACACCTGCTGAATTATAACCTCCACCACTGTTTCATTTTAATTTTATACATAAATATATCCGGTGCTTCTTTCCATCTCTTGTACTAAGCCTTCCATATTACTGACCTCTTCATTTTGATTCTTCCCTTACTTGCCTAGATCTTTGCCAACAGACCTTCTTTTCCTCTCCAAATCGTTTTTGTTTCTTTTTCACGAAAGGTTCACGAGTGTTGAATACACAGCGCTTATTTGTTGGGCCTCAGCACTGAAGGGCCTGTGTCCCAGGTAACCCCTCGGTCCCAGGTAAAGAGACAGGGGGTCACCAGAGCCTGGCCCCTAAGTTCTGGTTTTCCACGTAGAGCCGCTTGGGTTCCTGTTTCCCTGAGAACACAGTCAACACCGTGTTGCTGATCTCTGACGCTGAGCAGTGCCCGGCAGAGGTATGCAGCTGGCCTCAAGTGTCTCCCGCGGACTTGCTTCGGCTGCGTTGAAATCCATCCGATTCTTTGGTCTTGACATTCAGTAACTTTTCTTCTCTTAGTTGTTCTAAGGACAGGATGTGCTTTCTCATTACGGAGACGAAATTCTTTCATTATTTGAAGCAAGTATTCATGCTTGTTTTACACCAAGGATTTTTTTTCTGTTCCATTTCATTCTCTTCTCCTCTCCACGAACTCCAGCCACGGGCATGTTTTCTCTCCTTATCTCTCTGGGCTTCCTTTGGAGTGAATTCCTGAGTCCCGCCCTGCTTTCTCAGCGCTGCCCATGTAGAACTGAGCCTCATGACTCACGCGCCTCAGGAAGGCCACCATACAGGGAACCACGGTCACCTTCTCGTCCAACATCCCCTCGTGAGCACCTGCTGAGCACGCTGCTCTCTTGTGTTCTGTTCCATCGTATTTGCTTTGTGCTTCTTGAAAGGGCACACCAATAGAAAATAGGCAATTCCAGTCTGGTTGGGTGGGAAAAAAAGGCAGACTTTATAAACAAACAAATTGCAATCTTCCTTGGAAAGCGCCATAACAGAAGAGTGCACGGAGTCCCCTAGGGGCATAGTGGCCGTGTCCGGAAGGATAAGGAGGGGGTGCTCAGATGAGGGAGCGTCGGGAGAGGGCACATCCCAGGCAGACGTAGTGACATGCGCGCTACTGAGCTGGAAGAACAGAGTCTCATGCTCATGGAATAATGAAAAAATCTGAGGGGGCTGGAGCAAAAGTATAGAAAATGAGATATGCGAGTAGACAGGCAGGTGGGGACCAAATGATTGCCACTCGGTCCTTAATTCACTCTCTCACCCCAGAAAAAAGGACGTTGATGAGTTTAAATGTTCATATATACTCAGATCTACTGTCCAGGTAGCAGCCTGTATCTTACATCAGTTGTCGGCTTCCTTCTGACTCCTATTCGCCATTTCTAGGTGATTACAAAAATATTCCTCTATTTTCTGTTTTCCTCGTTCACCCAGGATGTGGACGAGGGGTTGATCGAAGTTCCCGTCTCCTGAAGAAATCAGCCCTCCCCACTAACCTTTTTCTGGCATATTGTGAACCACATGGAGAGAGCAGAGGACCGATAAGGGAGTCTAAGAGAAAAGTTCTTTTCTGAAAACATGGTGGGTTTTTATTTTGCTTTGTTTTAACCTGAAAGCCAACATTCTGGCAGCATCTACCGTCAAGAAGGAACTAACTAGTCGCTCAAGGGTGGGCTGGCGGGAAGGCTGGGTTGACTCACTGGACCGTGGTATTTTCTGAATCGTACAGCCCACAGCACTGTGCTCCCTGATTGGGATCCCACACAGACAACCTGGGTTTGGGATTCAGGAAACCAAAGGAAAAGTTCTTGGGCTTGGTGCGTACGTACTCGTAGAAAACCGTAACTTCTGGCTCTTAAGAAAAGTTGTTTTGAGTGTAGAGTTGGTATATATTTTTTTTCAAAGTAGCAAATCCATTTTAGAAAACAATGTGATAATTTATTTATCCTTTTTTTTTTTTTTAATTGAACTCTCCGCCAAGTGATGAAACGTAGTTTCACCTTACAGGCAATGTTCCAGACTTAGCAAAAAGGCCGATTTGGTTAGAAACCATTGAAGTGGTCAGGAGGGGCCATGAGTGAGGGAAGAAGACAGAAACTGCTGGAAAAAAACAGAGGACAACACATCCATTAGTCACAGTGGGCAAAGTGCCTGGGGCCCATGATACTTTTAGAAACCCACAAAAATTGCTTAATTTTATTTCTTTCAAAATCAGAAGAAAAAAATGAGCATATTGTAATGAACCCAGCCTAGATTATATTCATCTTTATACTAATGAAGTTGTAAAATGTGATTTATATATATATATATATATGTATATATATATATATACATATATATATATATATATAAAATATGCAATATATTAATATATGTGTGTTTATATATTAAATTATATATTATGGAGGAAGGAGCCCAGGAAGGCAAAAGTGCTGAGGGCCCATGAAAGTCCTATACGGACCCTGGCAGTTACTAAATACGTTGGCTCAAAGGCCTAAGGAAACACAAACTCTAATGTCCTCAGTTGCATTAACACTGATCACGCTCACCGATTTCGCTGGCCGGGCGGGCCCCATCCGCCGAGAGGCGGGATTGCAGCACACACGTCTGGAAGTTTCCCTAGCTATTTCGGGAGGCCCTTTCCGCTTGCTCGGTAACCAGGCTGGATTTGTCTGTGCCACCCCTTTATTAACTTTCGTCGCCAAGCAGCCACATCGGGAGATGCCGCACCAATGTTCGCGCCTTCAACGGGGCGCCTCCTTTAGCTTTTCTAGTCCTGCTCCCCAAATCGTCACCCCTCGAGATGCCCCAACAGCGCCGTGGTGCCTTCCGCCCTGATCCAACGTGAAAGCTGGGCTTTGCACATCCAGGAATGAGGAGACGCCTCTGCCCGCAGATCCGGACTGCGGGGACTCACTGAAATCTGACACAGCTGGAACGTTCCTACCTGGAGCATCTCCGTCCCTCCTGCAAATGAGCAACTCCAGTTAGTGACCGGTCTCTGCGCCTGCGCCAGGAAACCGCTTTCACCCCATTGGCCCCTCCCTTGTGTTCCGGTCTCCGGTCCTAGTCGCCCAGAGACGCTTTCCCTAACCCTCCGTCCTTTTCTGAAATTTACACATACTATATGTTAATTCTTCTAGAATTAAAAAAAATAATAATACAAATGTTTTTTTTTTTTTATTTTAAAGGTAAAGTATACACATAGTGCTGACCACACAGCCTTGATATTTGGTTTGTTTATTATATATAATTGAAGCCAAATATTTCAAAAATTGATATCTACTTCCGGATATTTCAAAAACCAACGTACACACACGTAGGAAACAAATCTGTAGCAACATTATTTTTTCAGTTAATTCGTATTTTGCCAGAGAGAGAACGAGCACATATGCACGTGTGTGAGTGGGGGAGGGGCGGAGAGCGAGAGGGAGAGAGAGAGAATCCCAAGCAGGTTCGGTGCCTCTTTTCGCCACTTATTTTAAGTTTTGGTGAACCGTTTTGATCCATGATATCTAACGAAAGGTGTGCAATTGATGGTTCTAGACCTACAGCAAAGAAACACAGGTAGAATATCACGCTGGATTTTTAAACCCAAGTGACATAGCCCCTTCAGACATCTTCAAAGAAATAGCCAGAGAAAGCAGGGGAAAGATGAACTGATGGTCCAAGATTGCTGGAAATGCTTTCACTTACGACAGCATTCTAGATATCACTGCCCCCTGCCCTGGGGAAACTGACTTTGCCAGGGGCACACTCTGAGGCAGCCGGTGGGGCTCCGACCCCTTGACCACTTGCCCCCCTCCCCAGCCCTCAGAGCATTGTGGATCCTTCCTGGAGACATTGATGTAGTTTGGAAGACATGTTCTCAACCAACCCAGTACTTTCCCTTTAGAGGCATTTAGAAATGTGAGATATTTGTTTGTTTGTTACTACTGGCTTTAAGAGGGCCACGAATCCTGAATGTCTTGCCAGACAGAGTTGAGCAAAAGAAAAAAATTTTTAACCCCAAAACATCCGTAACACCTCCATAGAAACACATTTACTTCACAACGGGGGAATTTGATCGAGGGAACTTCTCCCCTTACTGTTGTGTTTAATTTCGGTTTAGGTGTTAAAGGTGTCAGGGAGGATATGTGATGTCGGCTGATACAATTTCCCACATTCACTTTTTTTGTCTCACAGAAGGTACAGGAAGCTCCCCTCCTGCCAAGTTCCTGAGGTTCAGGAGTAGCACGGGGGGAAATGATAACGGTCTTCGAGGGATGCCTGAAAGAGAGTCAGTCTGAAGACCTCACCGGGGATCCTAGACCAAGATGAAGGTCACATCCAAAGAGTGAAGGCTACCCCGTCCTCACTGGGAATCGGGGAAGGACAGTCTCACTGCGAACTCTCCAGTTGGAACATCATATCCAACCGTTAGGCTGTCTTCGCTAAAAAAATAGTAGCCGCTAAAGAAGTTTGAGGAAGGAAGGTTTAACTATACCTTTAGAATCTGTCAGGTTACAGAAAGTGATCCCCGGCCAAACTCTGCCGCCCATACAGATGTTTATTACGTGTTCGTTTGTGGTCATCAAGGAGTTAATACTGTCCTGTTAGCTCAACGAGATTCTAGATTCTAAAATCCTGCTACACCAATGGCTAAGCAAGCTTGACCATTTAGGGATCAAGAGAAATTTTAGGTCTCCTTAAATTTTTACCCCCCTGTACATATAAGAGGCATCTCTTTAAGGCATGTTTGGTCAGCCTGGATATCTTGAATCCATTTAACATCGCCAATGAGACCTCACTTCTAAGAATCATCATGCTAAGTAATTCAGTTTATTAACAAACTAAATTACGGGTTTCTCCAAATAAAGTCCCCTTCTGACACCCCTTATGCTAATTAGCAAAGTGCTGTTTTGATGAAGTAGTTTAATCCCAGCTGATCACCCCTTGACAACGCATTCAGACTCCCCCCTAGGTTTGGGCTTAATCTGAAAAATGGATGCAGCATAGAAGTGTGTCAAAACAAATTATAGCCACTGAAACATGGTGACACCTCCATGGATCCCAATGTCACGATCCACACCTAAACATCTGCCGTCACTTAGAACACCCTGGGTATCACCAGAAACGTCAGCAGAGGACTGGGAGAGAGAGACCCAGAAGCAAGGTGACTTCCTCCTCACTCTCAGTTATTGGCAGTGGCCTAAGAATCTAGGAAGTGAGAACCAATTGAGAGGGAAGGGAGGGAGGAAGAAATACTCTGGAAGAAAGCATGCCCCTCATGGAATAGCTGTTGAACTCTGAAGAAGCCAAAAAATCAATAGGTTGGGCTAGTCACAGAATTTAAAAATTCATTAACAGAATTAATGAAGTTAAATGTGTCGTTCGTATAGAAACGGAAGCCGTAGGGGCACCTGCGTGGCTCAGTCGGTTAAGCAACCAACTCTTGGTTTCAGCTCAGGTCATGATCTCGTGGTTCATGGGTTCGAGCCCCACATTCAGACTCTGTGTTGACGGTGCGGAACCTGCTTGTGATTCCCTCTCTCTCCCTCTCTGCCCTTCCCCTGCTCATGCTCCCCCCCTCCTCAAAATAAATAAACTTAAAAAAAGAAATAGAGGGGTGTCTGGGTGGCTCAGTCGGTTAAGCGTCCTACTTCAGCTCAGGTCATGAGCTCATGGTTCATGAGTTCAAGCCCCACATCAGGCTGTCTGCTCTAAGCACAGAGCCCACTTCAGATCCTCTGTTCCCCTCTTGCTCTGCCCCTCCCTGCTCACGCTTGTGCTCCCTCTCTCTCTCTCTCTCTCTCACTGAAAAATAAACATTTAAAAAAAATGTTTAAGCATAGAGAGTCTACCAGGCTCAAACTCCCTAAAAGTCAGAGTCGTGCATGACGAACGAGTTCACCTATGATGTCTGACAAGAGTCAAGCAGCAGCTTGGGAGGGAACGCACCCTTGGAGGTGAAGCCAGGATTGTAGCCTCAGGAGCAACCCGGATGAACAGGTGTTGGGGGAGTGAGCTGGCCTCGATAGTCAAGATATAGAAACATCTCACGCCAAATTATGAAATGGAAACAGGAGTGGATAGCTGTGCTAGGCTCTGACCCCATCTTCTGAAATGTTGATTTCTATTTTCTGGCTCATTCCTCTTTGGTTATCTTTTAGTAAGCAACTCTTGGCAAGGTGTTTTTGAAAATTCCACCCATTCTAAGGAGATCAAGAAAAGCAATTTTGTTTCTGTCTGCTTGAGAGATTTAGAAGGAAAAACGTGGCTTATTGGTAGCTACAGTAATGAGGCGATCCCCCAACTGGAGACTAAGACTCAGGGGCACGGATGGGTCCTTCTTTCTGCCAAATCTTTCCAAATGGAGAACCGTTTATTTTATTCTTTCTTAAAATGACGTAAGTAATATGTATTCGCTGAAGAAACGTTTGAAACTGCAAATGAAGTATTTTTTAAAATGAAATCATTTGTAACCTCCCCACCCAGTGATAACCACTCCCAACATTTAATTTATTTTATTTTATTTTTTTGTGAGAGAGAGAGAGAGTGCGAGCACACACTGGAGAATGGAGCAGAGGAAAAGAGAGAGAATCTCAAGCAGACTCCAGGCTCAGTGAGGAGCCCAACTCAGGGCTCAATCTCACCACCGTGAGATCATGACCTGAGCCAAAAATCAAGAGTCAGATGCTTAACTGACTGAGCCACGTAGGTGCCCCCCGCATTTTAGTGTATATCTTTACAGATCTGTTTCCATGCATTCATATATATATATATACACACACAAATTTACACACACACACACACACACATATGTATATGGATGTATCTATGAATATTCTGAAACTAAGATTACATTGAATATGCTCTTTTGGAATCTGCAAAAGATTCTATTTGACTCATTATATTGTGGACTTCTCTTCACACCAATAAATGTTTGCCCGCGGTTCCCAAATACACACATGCATCAGAATCACTAGAAAAGCTGCATACATGCAGGCTGTTGGTCTCCACCCACCCACTCTCGACTTTAGCAGCTATGGGGGGAAGGGGTGGGGATAGGGAGTAGGGGGAATGGGGGTGCAAGAATTTGCATTTCCAACAAGTTGATGCCGATGCCATTGGTTTGAGGAGCACGTTTTGAAAACTGTGGTCTATGCCATCACATTAATGATGGCTGAATATTTCATCATATGGGTGAACGGATTTGTTTAGCCGCTCCCTTTGATTTGGGGAAATATATCGAGATTATTTCAAATGCCAACGATGCTGGGATGAACATCCTTGTGGTTAAACCTGTGCTTAATTTTTATGAAAGATCTGTTTCTTTATGTTGAAATACAAGAAGTCAACCCACGTGAAAGATTGCTCCCTACCAGGCAGGGATAGTTAGAGGAAATGAGGGGAAATGCTTTATTTACTACTGAATGTGAGATATGACCTCAATGAGTTGAATAAAAATGAATAAAAATTTTAAAAGCCAAAAAAGAAAAAGATGAAAAGTGATTCTGACAGTGCTTATAGAGAAATGAGCGTATGTCTAAAAAAATGTAGGTGACCTTCCTGTGACCAAAATTTACATTACATAAAACAAAAAAAGGAGGAAAAGTGACCCAAAGGGCATTGTCTTGAGACTTGAGATTTTGGACAAGTTTCTAGGCCTATAATAAACTTAAGGAATAGGAATTGAAGGACGTCTCAAAGCTAGATTTCATAAATCGAAAAATTTTTTTTAATTTTTTTTAATGTTTTTTTTTATTTATTTTTGAGACAGAGCATGAACGGGGGAGGGTCAGAGAGAGAGGGAGACACAGAATCTGAAACAGGCTCCAGGCTCTGAGCTGTCAGCACAGAGCCCGATGTGGGGCTTGAACTCACGGACCGCGAGATCGTGACCTGAGCCAAAGTCGGACGCTTAACCGACTGAGCCACCCAGGCGCCCCCATAAATCGAAAATTGAGTTGAAGGAATCGAATTACAAAACAGTCAGAAGTAGTATAAAGGAAAAGAAACCTAAGTCTTCCTCATAATGAAATGCAAATCAAATCATTATTCTTTTTTCACCTCGAAGATTAACGTATATTTTAAAGTTTGAGGATACTCAGCATTGGTTAGCAATGGGAAATGGAAGCTCTCATATATCTTTGTTAAGAGGTTAAAACAGTACACGGGATGCCGGGGTGGTTCAGTCAGTTAAGCGTCTGACTTCGGCTCAGGTCACGATCTCACAGCTCGCGAGCCCGACGAGGGGCTCGAACCCACAAACTGTGAGATCAGAGCCTGAGCCGAAGTCGGACGCTTAACCTGCTGAGCACCCAGGAGCCTCTCCTCTCTTGATTCATATTGTTAGTTTAGTAAATGGGAGCGGTAGGGTGGAGAATGAGTAATGGCCCCCAAAGATGCCCTCATCCTAAACCCCAGAACCTGTGACTGTGTTATCTTTCACAGTAACAGGGACTCTGCAGGTGTGATTCAATGAAAGCTTTTGAGGTAGGGAGTTTCTCTCAGATTATCCTGGGTGGGCTTGATGTACCCACAGGGTCCTCAAAGGAGGGACACGGGAGAAGCTGGTCAGAGCGCAGGCCATGTGATGACAGAAGCGGAGACCGGCCGAAGCTCCTCTCCTGGCTTTGGGAAGGTGGGGAAAGGAGCCTTGAGCCCAGGAATGCAAGGAATGTAACCTAGACAGAAACGGAAGAGGAAAAGAACCTGCCCTAGAGACACAGAACAGCCCTGCAGACATCTTGACTTCAGCTCAGTGAAACTGACTGCAGACTGCCGCTTCCAGAACCATAAGGGAACATGTGTTGTGACTTAGGTCCCTGAATTTGTGATGATTTGATAACAATCTGCCTAATGGGAGACGAACACAAAGGGTCCAAGTTGAAGATGACCCTCAACTGTTCTTATTCTTTGGAACTCTTCGGTTTGCTTTTCACGGAGACACAGAAGAACCCTCGCTCGAGTCACTTGTCACGCCAAAGATGATCTCCGCGGCAGCAGAGATATTAACCCCCTCTTGCTTAACCGATACTGGGGTTCCAGTGAAGGAGAAACCAACACTAACATAGCTCATTTAAAAGGAACAATAACCATTTTTCCAACGGTAAAATTTACACGAGATCTTTGTGTAAAGTAAATCCACAACCCCAAACTCCTTGAACGACTCTGGGCATCTGCCAGCGAAACCGTCTCAGGGCTGCTGGGAGCCATGCTTGGCTGAGAATTCTTGCATCGCTGTCTGAGCTGGGCTAAGCACTTTTAGCCTCTAGGGTGTCACCATTTACAGTGTTACTTACTGGGTTTGTGGACACAAGGGGGAAAAGGTGTCCTTGCCTCCTCTGCATTTGGCATAAGGACAGGCTAGCTGTGGGATCCACGTGCCCTGGAACCTTGTCATGTTCGCCCGGTGTCCCCCTGTCACTCAAGTTCTATGGTGATCGCTGGCTCCCCTCTCTCTTTTCCGGGCTACCGTTTGCACAGGCTTGAGTGCGCCATGGAGAAGAGGTGGAGGGCTGAGTGACTCAAAAGTGAGAATCCCAAAGCAGGCAGGAAAATGCTTGTTAACTGAAGCCTGAGCTCTACGGTGTGGAGAACACTGGCATGTGTGAGTGGGTATGTGGAATTTTCTCCCTGCCACATTCTTTCTGGTGCGGGGAGGAAGGTCCGTGCTACCCGGCAATCACAAGACAGGTTATGTGCATAGAAGGGTCGAGAGAAAAGTGCTCCCAGCTCGAAAATATTGGTGCTGGAGCTCTTCCCGTGGTGTCTACACAGAGTTTGGGTATTAGGAAAGAGCATGGTGAGGGTACACTGTGTGTGCATGCTCATTTGTGACCGGTGACAGGCAAGTTTGTGTTTATTAGTCCTCTAGATATTTGCAGTGACCACCGTTGACTCACCCCTCAGAGAATAGCCCAAGAACAAGCCCTTGGGAGAATAGGGTGAGCCTTTTCCTTTGTGAATTCTTCCCTTGAACCTGCCCATCCCTCTGAACACAGAAGCAGACATACAGCTCAGGGTGGGCCGATCGTGGTACCCTGGCCACAGTGACTGGTCCTGGGATGGGCACACAACCCAAGGCCAACCAATCGGGAACATTCTCCAGGATGTTTCTGTAGAAGCTAAAGGAGAGCCTCTCTTCTCTCACTTGGCAGGAACCATGTGACTGTAGGCTTGAAAGTGGCCAACAGCCATGGCCCCAGCCAAGTAGGAAACCTGAAGGCATAAAGTTCCAGGGAAAGCCTCGTGAAGCGCAGAGGCCTGGTTATGTAGGAGTCACAAGCCACTCCTGGGCCGGTTCCTGCAGGAGGCCAGCTCCACGCTTGTGGTTCCGTTACAGGAGCCAGAATATCACCTTTCGCTATTCAAGGCAATTCACTTTGTGTTTCTATCACTTGGAACTAACAGGAAATTGACAAGTAGAGATGCACGGAGACCCGAGACATGGGTACTGTCCTCAGAGGACTTATGCTTCACATAGGAAGACAGAGACAACTACAGAAGAAAATACGAGCTAAAATATATTTAAGCACTATGTCGTGCTTACTGTGTATTTACCTGTGCAGCAGGTAGATCTCTTGTCCAATCTCTGAGGAATGTGCCAGAGTGGACCGTTGAATGGTTTAGAATAATCATCATTGTTTACTTCCCCCACAGGCCTCAGAAGTTTCCGGCCCTTTTTTTTTTGAACAATTTCACCTTCTAAAAGGTAGTGGAGTGGAGCGGAAAAGAACACAGACTTCGGAGCCAGACCTGGGTTGAAATCCGAGTTTACCACTTCTTGGCTACCTGATTCTGTCAGTTTGCAGGGCCTCCCGATTCGAAGTGCCTAAAATGAGGGTGCCTGGCTGGCTCAGTTGTGAGAGCGTGCAACTCTTGATCTCGGGGTTTTAAGTTCTAGCCCCACCGTGGGGGTAGAGATTACTTAAAAGTAAAACCTTAAAAAAAAAAATGCCTGAAACGGTATAGAAGCTCATTTTCCAACCTGGTAAGTTCAGAGATAGGATAACTGGTTAATTCAGTGCCTCAATCACGTCATAAAGGACCCTCCAGCCCTTTGATCTCTCCACTTTGCCACTTCAGGTCACAAAATGTCTGCGTCATATCCAGGAAACAGCAGATCCAGAGATTCTGTCTTTTACGAGTCTGAAACCTTTTTCAGAACATCCACCTCCTCTCATCTCATTAGCCAGACTGAGTCATATGTCAACCTCTAGGCTAATCACTGACAAAGAAAACAACTCTACCCAGTTGTGAGAGTGGGGATAGGGCGTGTGTTACATACTTAACACAACGAGGGCTCTGCCAGCAAGAAGAAAGGAGAGATGGGAGATGAGTTGACAACTAATCATGTCTGATGGGGTGATATGGGTTAGTTCCAAAGCATCTCTGAGCCTCAGCTTTCTGATCTGTACAATGGGGTTGAAAATATCTACCGTATAGTTTTGTGAGAAATAAATGGGATGGCAATTTGCTTGGCATACACTAAGTGCCCAACAAATGTTTATTCACTTTCCTCTTTTCTTTCTTATTAAAAACATTTTGGAACACGGCAGTGTAGCGGTCCCTGTGCCAAGTATTAGGGACATGGTGGTAAATAAGACAAACACAATCCCTGGTGCTTACATCCTGCCGGACAGACAAATCATACCCGAAAGTTAACATCAAAAGTAACTGTGATCATGGAAATCCTGAACATAAGCAGAGGAAGATGTCATAGTCAAGGAATCTTTTGATTGTTTCTTTTCAACTTACAGAGAAAAAAACCCCACCATAGGTTTTCTTTTCTCCTAAGTACCAAATACAGAGAGAAATATTCATCGCACACCGGTCTTTGTCCCGTTAGGCTCAGTTGGCTTTTTCCACGAATGAAAGACTTGGCTGAGCTTTCTTTCCTATCTTAATTCTGCAGTGGTCACCTAATGTTCGTAGACTCCCATCACATAGAAGAATAGTTTAAAAATCCCTCTGCTTATCTGTGGTCGAAAGAATAACAATGATTTCTCCCCAAAAATGTCAACAAATGATAACAGCCACAGATGGGTGTGGCATAAGGTATAGGCATAGCTTTAAAAATGTTTTTAGGGGCGCCTGGGTGGATCAGTCGGTTAAAGTGTCCGACTTCGGCTCAGGTCATGATCTCACACTTTGCGGGTTCCAGCCCTGCATCGGGCTCTGTGCTGATGGCTCAGAGCCTGGAGCCTGCTTTGGATTCAGCGTTTCCCTCTTCTCCCTGCCCCTCCCCCTGCTCGTGCTCTGTCTCCCTCCCTCAAAAATAAACACTAAAAAAAATTTTTTTTTGATGTTTTTAGTTGGGGCAGAACAGTGCACCTGAATGTCACAGAGTAGGGTCACTTCAGAAAATTTTATCCTGTGAGGTACCAAACAGAAGTACTACTTCACGTTCACCAAGTATTTAATTCAGAGTCCTGTCAACTTGGCTGTGTACCACAGTACCTTAGGGAGCTTGGTAACAATACGGATCCCATTGAATCTCAATATTCACGAATTCCACATTGGCAAATTTGCATACTCACTGAATCTATTCGTTAACTCCAAAATCATTACTCGCGGCACTTTTGCGAGCATTCATCGGCACGTGCAGAGGAGCAAAGAAATCTGAATGACTCGATGCACACATTCCCAGCTGAGGTGCAGCCAGGCCGTGCCCCGTCTTCCGTGGCGGCTCCCCTACTGTAAACAAGTGTCCTTTTTCACAGTGGATTGAACGCCACCTGTTTCGCATTTTTGTGCTTTTCTGTGCTTTTTCCTGGTGCTTTCGTCGTTTAAGATGGCCCCCAGCGCACTGCTGAAACGCTGTCTACTGATCCCAAGCGTGAGAAAGTGGGGATGAGCCTCACAGAGAAAACACGTGTGCCGGAGAAGCGTTGTTTAGGCGTGAGCTTTGGTGCTGTCGGCCGAGAGTTCAATGTTAGTGAATCACCAACCTCACACATCCAGGAAAGGAGGCGCAACTTTGCCGAACTGCGTGAGGCTGCTCCAAAAAGCGCTGAAAGGCCCACTTGGTGTGCACGTTGGAGCCTTGGAAAAAAGGGAAAAAAGGTTAAATTTGTAGATTCATGAGATGACCAAAAAAAAAAGGAAAAAAAGCACACAGTGGGCGGCATTACTGTGAGCCTGAAAGCCAAGGCGATTTGCGGTCATGTTATCTGGGGTCAAGAAACGCCAAGCCTTTCTGGACAAGTGCTGGCTGCGTCCCCCCTTTCAGAAGACCGTGGGCCTGAGACGCATCCAGCTCGCAGGCGAGGCTGCTTCTGCAGATCACGAGGCTTCAAAAGAGTTTTTAAATATCTGCTAAGTATTTTACAGGACAGGGGGGATTGTGGCGAGCAGATATTCAATGCTGCTTAGACTGGCATGTTTTACAAGCAGTCAGCAAACAAACTTGAAAAGATGCACACGGCTGGTTGACAAGCACGTTGTAACCAGAGTTGCTAAATGTCCTGTTGAAATGACACAACAGGACAATCGTGTCATTCCCCACCGCATGCAATAGTAATGTGGGAAGATTCTAGGGAACGCTTTCCTCTCTCCTGTCCCACTGGTTTGTTGCTGTTAGTCTTAAGCCAAGAATGCATGTATTTTCTAAATTTTTTTCCCCTGAGGTTTTTTTTTTTTGGAAAGTCATCTGTAGACCCAATGTGGGGTTCAAACGCACAACCCTGAGACCAAGCGTCGCATGCCCTACTGACCGAGCCAGCCGGGTGTCCCTACCCCCACCCCCCGGAGTTATTACACACACACACACCTTCCCTATTTTTATTACCCATCCCTATTTCCTTGTTTACACCTCACACAAAGTACAGTCGGCTTCATAGGAAACAGCTGTACCCTGACCCCCTTTGTGGAGTTTCTATACATGGCTTGGGACAAAAGGCATCCCATCCAGGGACCCACGAGCTTGCACTGTCCCCACCTCCCCCCACTGGCTCTCCTCTAGTGAACAGAGAGGAACCTCAACCCGCCAGATACCCAAACTCTCTGACCGCACGGGCTGGATTGGACCCACTCTCCAGTTACGTCAGTCACATGCTTAGGCAGTGAGAGAAGAATACCAGATTCCGAGAGATCAAATTTCCTGAACAGAAATATTTGTAGGCAAGGGGGGGCGGGGGAAATGACAGAAGGCTTTAATTCACGTCCAGCATTTCGTTTTCAGTAAGGTTTTGTATTACAGTGAGAATAGAGACAAGCTGAATTTATGTTAGATGTTTGTGGGTATATTTACACATTTTCCCTTCTACTGTTAGGATTTCTGTCGATTTGAGAGGAAAATATATATCTAAAAGGAGATTTTTTTTTTCCTTAAGAAGGTTAATCAGGAGTAAGTTAATTAATTTTTATTCATTTACCACATATTTCAGGAGCATCTATTTTTTTTTTTTTAAGTGTATTCATTTTGAGAGAGAGAAAAAGAGCAGGGGAGGGGCAGAGAGAGAGAGATAAAGAATCTCAAACAGGCTCCACCCTGACTCCAGGCTCAAACTCACGAACCGTGAAATCAGCACCAGAGCCGAAATCAGGAGTTGGATGATTAACCAACTGAGACCCCAGGCACCCCTTAATGAGCATATATTGTGTACCATGCTCTGTGCTAGGCTTACAAATACGAAAATGAAGAAGTATAGTCCCTGCTCCCCAGGAGCAATATCAGCTATTAACATTTTCACATGCATTTTCCTGTTAAAAAAAAAAAAAAAAAAAAAAGGTACCATTATAGTCTGAGAAAAAATATCTCCAAAAGACATATCTGATAAAGAACTGCTACCCAAAATATACAAAGAACTTTTAAGGGGCACCTGGGTGGCTCAGTCGGTTAAGCGTCTGACTTCAGCTCAGGTCATGATCTCGCGGTCTGTGTGAGTTCGAGCCCCGTGTCAGGCTCCGTGCTGACAGCTCCGAGCCTGGAGCCTGCTTCGGATTCTGTGTCTCCCTCTCTCTCTGCCCCTCCCCCGCTTGCACTCTGTCTCTCTCTCTCTCCCTCTCTCAAAAATAAATAAACATTTTAAAAAGTCAATAAAAAAAAAACCCAACAGCCCAATTTTAGAAATGGGCAAGAAACCCGAACAGACACCTCACTGAAAAAGATATACAGACGGCAAACCAGCATATTTAAAAAATGCTCCGCATCATATATCATCATATAAATTAAAACAATGACATGTCACTACACACTGATAAAAATGGCCAAAACCCAGAACGCTGACAGCACTAAATTTTGGTGAGGATAGGAAGCAACAGGAACTCTCATTCGCTGCTGGCGGGAATGGGACAATGGTACAGCCATTTCAGAAGACAGTTTGGAGGTTTCTTACATGGCTAAACATAACTTACCATACAGCCCAGCAATTGTGCTCCTTGGTGTTTACAAAAAAGAAAAATGTCCACGTGGAAACCTGCACACAGATGTTTATAGCTGCTTTCCTCAGCATTTCCAAAACGTATTGTCACTGTTACTCTTGTTGTCGTTGCTAGTATGGGATGGGAACAGTGAGGGGTAGGATAAGGAGGTGAGAGGCAAAACCATCTACACCCACACAGTTTACTGTCTTCGCCAACATAACATCACTATTCCAGAAAATTCTTGCCCTGGAAGGTAAGAGTTGTAGATAACTTCATTTTTCACTCCAGAACATCCTCAAAGAACCATTGATTCTGCAATAAATAAAAAGCGTCACCTGACGGTTTGTACCCAAGACTGTCTGAACTTTTTGCCTCAAAATCCTCGCCTTTGCTGTTTCTTCCCCTCCTACACTATTTTATTACTGTCATTATCCAAGATCCCCACATCGTCAGGCCCAGCTTAACCAGAATTTTTGATTTCATAAACAGCCCTGCTTGGCTGTCCTCCCACAGAGATGCTACCAAGAAAGAACCTGGAGATGAGGCTCTCCATTAACGTAGTGAGCAATCAACTCTGCTTTTTTTTTTTTTTTTTTTAAGTTTATTTATGTATTTTGACCGAGAGAGAACATGAGTCAGGGAGGGGCAGAGAGAGAGAGAGAGAGAGAGAGAGAGAGAGAGAGAGAGAGAGAGAATCCCAAGCAGGCTCCACACTGTCAGTGGAGAGCCCAACATGGGACTTCATTCCACGAACTGAGACATCGTGACCTGAGCTGAAATCGAGAGGCCACCACTTAACCACTGGCCCTGGGAAGAGAGATCTTGGTGACCGGCTGGGGGAGAGAGGGTGGCTCAGGTCTGCCTGTCAGGCTGGGGCATCGGTAACCGGGTACCTGGTCGGAAGATTTTCCAGTAGGACCTGCAAAGTTTGGCTTGGCATAACTCAGTATATGCATTGACATGTTACAGTTGGAACCAGCTCTGTTGGGCTTATTCTGATTTCTACCCACCCACAAACCCGCCCACAAAGACCCCTTCAGAGGTGGGAGTTTGGGTCGGCCTCTCAGCTTGCGTGAGGGGATCCACTCCCGCGCCATATTCCTGCTCCGGCTCCTCTTAACTTCTCTCCTACTTGCGCCACCCGTCCTCCCCCTTCCTTCTCTCTTCCTGCCTACGAGCCAGTTTCTGAAGCGCCAATACCCGGAAAATATAAGTTCCACTCTCAAGGCACTGATGGAGGTGTTCCTGCAGATCCGGAGGGAAAGACACAGGTTTGATAAGCAGCTTGTCCTGGTTTTGGCATTCCAGGTCCAGGGTCCCGAGAGCCCTCTCAGTCCGGGGCAAATCGGGATGGCCGGTCACCCGAGATCAAGAGAGGGTAAGACTCCCTCGACAACTTCCCCTTGCCCTCAGGTGCTTCTCCCTGGGCTGCTGGCCCACCCACCACCCTGCGCCCAACAGCCCTCTCTGGTCTTTGAAGCGGGTACCTCCTTCCCTCACATTCCGTAGCCAAATCTAAGTGTGCAGAATTCCCTCAGCAACACAAAAGCCGGCCCTACAGGCCTTCCAGGCTTAGCCGAACAGGCTTCTGGGTCCTCACAGCCCCTGAGGCCACCCCTTTTGGTGTGTGTGGTGTTATTACACGAGCTGGAGAAGCAATGGTTGACTGCAGGAAAGTATACTTATGTGGACTCCGTCCCTGGAAATTGGAGACTCACGACTGCCATATGTATTCTGTCCCCACACCTTTCCCTCTCAAACCTCCTATGCCTTCAAGTGTTTTAAGGCCGACAGCACTTCTTGAAACGATTCCCTTTTGTGGCTTCCAGATTCCTTTCTCTGGCTTTCCTACCTCTGAGACTATTTTGACTCGGGATTTCTCACCCGCCTCTCCTCCTTGGCGAGGCCCTCAGTGGATGGATGTTCACCACACTTCCTGCTTTTTGGCTCTTTCTCCCCTCTCTCCACACGCTCTTGGGGGGTGATTCTGCAAGACTCGAGAATTCATTCTTCTTGTTTCCGCCTTTGATCCCTCAGTGTGTTTGCATGTGAGAAGCATGCACTCGAACATAGGTGCCTGGAACATGCAGTAAGGAGACACTTGACAAAGGTCAGCTGTTGTCATTATTAGCTCAATAGGCTTTAAGGGACACATTTCAAGGGGCATGTCTCTTTGGGTGGCCGAGTAGGGAAAGCTTTCCCCAAAGAAAAAAATTCCTCCTTCGCATCAACTTAAATGAAGGAATTCTGACTGGGCCAGAAAGTCGACTCATATAAGTCTGATGACAAAGAAAGCAAATTATAAACGTCCAGCAACATTTAAGCTAGTGATGAGTTTTGCCAAAATAAATCCTTTACAAAAACCACAACAAAACACGTTTGCTGATTTTTTTTTTTTTTTTAAAGCGGTGGTTTCTGTTTCTTAGCTCATCTTGAAGGTAGTGGAGACACATGCATTATTGAGCTAAATCCGCTCCTGCTTCTGCACCGATACTGTCCGTCCAAGTTGTTGCTCCGACGTTTGGCCAGATGTGCGGACGGATAATGCCGGGGAGCATGAATATTTTCAAGTCCGTCCGCTGAAGGCAACGTTTGTTTTGCACGGCTACGCAGCTGCGGGAAGTAGCCCATCCTCCCCCAGCAAACAAGTACGTGATCATTTCTCTATCAGATCCCAAAATTCCACGTATACATTCTAAGGGGCTGCCGGCAGAACCGGCGCCAATCGAGGCATCCTGGGACCTTGAACCCAGGCTGACAGCGCCCTATAGGATTGGTTAAATGATTCTTCTGCAAAAGGTTTGTCTCCACCCGGCATATACAGGTGCAGTCTCGAATAGGGTGACCCAGAGTATAAGGCCTCGGGACACACAGCTAAGCATCAACGCTTAAGTCAAAAAGCATTTGTGGGTGAAAGAGAAATGGAGAGAAAGGAGGGTTCCTCCCTCCCCCAATAAAGACTGGGCTTGAGGACTCTTGATGAGATTCCCTAAGGCAAACCGTATGTGGAAAATGCTCCGAATGGAGACTTGGCAGGCAACAATTTTATAGAGCTGGAAGGAATGGCTCTCGACATATCAAGATGTGATATTTCAGGGAAATTCTGAATGCTTCTTTGTGTTCAGGATCATTATTTTTGCATAATTGAGATCATAGATAGAGCCTTCCAGTTTACTTCCCTTAACTTGTAGCAATTTGCCATGGCACTGTAAGAATATTCCACAATACCGCATCGTATGAATGTAAAAAAAAAAAAAAAAAAAAAGTACACATTTATTCCTCTCTCATGGGAGATTTATGTACTTTTACATTTGATCACAAAGAAGGATATGACTAACATTGCAGTTAAATGTGGGTTCTCATCTCTTATTATCTATCCCCTTTGGATATTTTCAAAGAAGTGAATGATTGATCAAAGAACCTGAATGTTTTTAAAGGTTTTCATGGGGTCAAAAACTGCTTTCTGCCTAGATTTTAACACTCTTCCCTGCGGTATGAGTATGTGTTTCTCAACATAGCCTCATAAGTGTGAGGGTGAATATTAAAACCCTAACTAAGGAGCACCTGGGTGGCTCAGTCGGTTAAGCATCTGACTTCAGCTTAGGTCCCCATCTCACGGTTTGTGAGTTCGAGCCCCACATCAGGCTCTTTGCTGTCAGTGCAAAGCCTGCTTCAGATCCTCTGTCTCCCTTTCTCTCTGCCCCTCCCTCACTCTTCCACACGCGTGCCCTCTCTCTCTCAAAAAATAAATAAAACATTTTTTAAAAAAAATTAGGTATATATAAACATTAAATTGTTTTAATTTGGATTACTTATATGGAATTTCAGGATTACATATTCACCATTTGAATGTCCCTTACTTCACCTTCTATGAATTATAACATCCTTTGTTAAGTTGCTTTTAGCATCTTAATGCTTTTAAAATATTTATTAGTATAAGGGAGTTGAAAAGTAATGAGGAGAGACCACTGAAGGATACAGGGTTTCTTTTGGGGGTGATGCACATGTTCTAAATCTGATTGTGACGGTTCTATTAAAAAACATCGAGTTGTAAACTTCAAATGAGTGAATTGTATGGTATATGATTTCTTTCTTTTTTTTTTTTCTTCTAACGTTTATTCATTTTTTGAGAGATGGAGAGAGACAGAGCATGAGCGGGAAAGGGGCCAAGAGAGGGAGACACAGAATCTGAAGCAGGCTCCAGGCTCTGAGCGGTCAGCACAGAGCCCGACGCGGGTCTCAAACTCACGAACTGCGAGATCATGATCTGAGTCGAAGTCGGACGCTCAACCGACTGAGTCACCCAGGCGCCCCTAATTTCTATCCCAATAAGGCTGTTTTAAAAAATATTAGCAGAAGTTATTTCCATATTAAGGTATTCAGCCTCCCATTTTTTTTTTTTTTTAAAGAGAGAGCACACACACAAGCAGGGAAGGACAGAGGGAGGGAGAGAGACAGAGAGAGCATCTCACAGAAGCTTCACGTTCAGTATGGAGCACATAGCCCAACACAGGGCTCGACTCCACAACCCTGGGATCACGACCTGAGTCAAAATCAAGGGTCACATGTTCAACGGACCGAGCCACCCAAGCGCCCCACAGCCTCCCTCTTCCAAATTTTGTTAGCAAATTTTCCAATTCCGATTGCCTTCTGCTGTCTCATATTCAGAAGACACATACTTTTAGTTAAACCTGTAATCTGTTCCTTAAAGAATCTGCCCATTGGTTTTGTCTGGAAAATTCCATCACATGCGGATAGTCACTGGTAGGTTCTTCTAGTTTATTTTATCCTTAATCCATCTGGGGTTTGAAACTGTAACCTAACGTCCTCCGATATGTACCATATATGTACCCTTCCTTTCCTATGTTCTGACGGTTCTGTTGTTCAAAACTGACCTCTGGGCCTCAGAACCCAAATACAACTCCAGGACAGAGTTGGGGATAAAGAGGAACAAACAATAATAGCTTTATTGCTTTTCGAAGCAAAGGAGCCTGCAGCAGGATCTGGCCTTCACCACGAACGGCAGGCTGCAAGCTGGCCGGGAGGAAAGACTTAGGGAGGGTTTATCGGGAAATACAGGATCTAACCTGTTTTGCCAGGAATTGTTTACCTGGCACCAGCCTCCCCCACCACGTCTTCAGGGTGGTACCAGGTTTCTGAAACAATAGGCTCAGAAGGGAGGAGAGGAGGTTTGCAGAAGAGAGGAAAAAGGTGACTTTGAAATCGAGCTTCCCTGAAGCATGAGTGCAGCCATTTTGATTTTTGTTCAACTTTATCCTTTTAAGCAGTTTCAGTTCCTTTGCAGTATTTTACAACCGCTAACACCTATTTCTGGCTTATTACTGTACTGGTCTGAGAGTTCAAATGTAAACTAGCAATACATTTTTAATTTTTTGGTTTTAAAACAAGACTTCATATTTAGTATTTTAAGACTTCTTTACTGTCCTCTCTCAAAGTATTCCTAGCTATTGTTGCATATGTTTTCTTTAAGATAAAATTTGGAACAATTTTACCAACCCTTTGACAATGTGATCGGACTTCCATTTAACAGATGGACTGGTTTGGGAAGGGACGTGTCTAAAATATTTATCATCTAGGACCACAATGTAGTTTTCCCCCCTTCAGGTCTATTTGTCCCACGCACATCTTGAGTTTGAACATTTTTCTGAGTTTGTTGCTGTGATGAATGATACATAATCCCATTATATTGTGAAACCTTTTTTTAATTTTTGCTTGAATATAGAAAAACTTAATTTTTGAATATCTGGATATTGGTTAATTTTATAAAAACCAAGACAAGATTTTTTGGGCTTTCTATTTGGACGAACATATGATCTGCACTAATGAAAACAGTCTTTTCTTTCCCAAGAGTTATAAGTCATTTTAAGTTTCTATTGCATCAAAAAATATTAAATCAATATGCTGATGACGATCCCTGAAAATGTTAAGAAAGCACGCATTAGTTAAATTTTTGACAAGCAGGCTTGTAAATTTCTTTTAATGTTTATTTTTCAGAGAGACAGAGCATGAGTGGGGGAGGGGCAGAGAGAGAGGGAGACAGAGGGAGACAGAGGGAGACACAGAATCCAAAGCAGGCTCCAGGCTCTGAGCTGTCAGCACAGAGCCCGATGCAGGGCTCAAACCCACAAACTGTGAGATCACCCCCTGAGCAGAAGTCAGATGCTCAACTGACTGAGCCACCCAGGCGCCCTCCCGCATCTGAATCTTTTTGCATAATGTGTTAAATTTTCTACCATTACCACACCCTTTTCCTCTCAGATATTTCTGCCTAGAGAATTAATTTTTTTTTAACTCTTTCAAGTTTATTTTTTTGAGAGAGAGAAGGAGCAAGCAGGGGAGGGGCAGAGAGAGGGAGACAGAAAATCCCAAGCAGGCTCTGCACCATCAGCACAGAGCCCCATGAGGGGCTCCGTCCCACCAACCCTATCATCACCTGAGCTAAAAACAAGAGTTGGACACTCAACTGACTGGGCCACCCAAGCACCACTGGAGAATTAACGTTTTTATTTATTTTATTATTATTTAAAAATATTTTTTTACTGTTTTTGAGAGAGGGACAGAGCATAAGTAGAGGAGGGGCAGAGAAAGAGGGAAACACAGAATCCGAAGCAGGCTCCAGGCTCTGAGCTGTCAGCACAGAGCCCGACACGGGGCTCGAACTCACAAACTATGTGATCATGACCTGAGCCAAAGACGCTTAACTGACTGAGCCACCCAGGCGCCCCAAGAATTAATATTTTTTAATCACTACTCACACATGACACTTGTTGGTTACAAAGTACCGCGTTGACTACTAAATTTAAGTGCTGGTAACTAAGGGAAAAATAATAATCTGTGGAGACATGGATGATTTCTGAATGGCTAATTTTAATGGTGATATGCCCCGTTACTAATGCGTTCGGTCATGCCCACCGTCAAAGAGTACAACCTATGGTAGCCACTTTTGCCATGAACACAGTGTTGCATTTATTTTGTATTTGACATGATGAGAAATAACTTTTATTTTTCTAAGCTAGCTACAAAAGTCCAGTTTAACTGGGCGTACGTGTGAATTAAAACATGGCTTCCTCCTCCCCTAAATAACTACGAAAGAAACCCTACTTATGTTAGTGAATTATATTCGATGGCTAACACAAATCCATGTTTAGAGACAATACTGCTTCTGTAGGGGAGCAAATTTTGCCACCCCCTAATTTTCCTCTTTGGCATGCTGATTATTTTAAGCTGGCAACTTTTAAGAAGCTACAGACACAAGAGAAACTCTGAAAACCAAGTGCAAGTTGCCGTTTTAAGAGATATTTACATATAGAAGGGAAATCTCCTTCAGTACCAATACCAAGAGGGCAACGACTCTAAATCTCTTGAAACTATTGTCAATGGAAAAGGCATGGACTTAAATTTGCCTAACATTAGCCTAGTTTGCTGTGCTTTTTCTGGTAGCCTCCTATAACGGACTCCCCACCCCCAACACCTTTTGTCTTTAGCTGAAGGTGATGTTTAAGGTAATGGCTTCTGCCACGGAGTTAGTTTTCCTGGGTGTCTCCCATGTACGCAGAAGGTATACCTGATATTTATTAAACTTTGTTTGCTTTTCTCTTGTTAGTCAGTCTCCCGTCAATTCGATTCTTAGACCAGCTAGAAGAACCTTACCAGGCAGAGGAAATAGTTTTCCTTCTCCACACTTCACATTTGTAAAGCTTAACAGTTGCTTACTATAGAAGCGCCTAGGTACTGCCTATAAAAGAACTGATCTTGTTCACTCTTGTTCTTATTAAGAAATATAACTTAATGCAGTATTTCATTAACTACAATAAACCTTCCATCTCAAAATTGTAGTTTATGTTTTGCGAATGATTTCTAACCATTCCCTATACAAGACCTTAGAGGACAGTAAAAGCAGTGTTTAATAACTGACATATAGGGAACAATTTAAATAATTTCTAGAACTTTCTCAAGGAACTTGAGTTTTTGCTTCCTTTTGAAACCAATTTTTTTTCATTCTTCACATTGCTCATCCCAGTAGTATGAATTTTATTTTATAAGATTTTATTGTTGAGTAATCTCTACACCCAACATGGAGCTCGAACTTACAACCCTGAGATCAAGAGTCGTGTGCTCTGTGGACTGAGTCAGCCAGGCACCCCATGTCTCAGTAGTACGAATTTTATTAAAGTCATGCTAAAATGTATAAAAGGGAGTCACAATAAACAAATTCTATATAATCCCTATAACAGGCATTAGCAATAGGGTTACGTTCAGACCTATCTCACCGAGAGCCATTCTAGAAAGTTGAGGTATCACAGTAGGTAGTTTTCATGTGAGACTTGGGGAAATGAGACTCTAAAGTCTTTATGTCTACCGTGGAGAAAAATCTCTCAAAACCTGTCCATTTAAATGCAAATCAGATGCAGTCACGCTACAAAAAAAGAGTGTTGAGATAACCTTGGATATTTGTAAATTAAAAAGTTAAGACTTAATCATCACTTTTGCTGAACTCCAAAATCTATCATGTAATTTAAAGCAAATGGGGCACAATGTTAGCAACCAGCAATTCTAGGTGAAGGTTATATGGTGGTCACTGTACTATTATTTTTAAGTTTCTGTAAATTTGCCCATTTTCAAAAATAAGAAATGAAAAAAACTGTCCATAAAAGACACCATGAATGAAGTAAAAACATAAGACAGAGACGCAAAGTATCTGTCAATGAGTATCACTGATTTTAGAGAAAAAAAAAAAGGGACCCATCTGATAGGTAAATCCATCTACTAAGAGCACGGGAGAAACATCTGACAGGTGTTAAAAGAAAAAACTGATTTAGATGGCAAGAGACAGCACTATCATATAATGCCCTCACCGACATCACCTTTTGAGTTTCCAGTTACGTTTTTCTTGGTCCAACGTCGGCTACCCTATTTAATCATGCAAAACACAGAAGTCTACCTATTGGCACGTTTACACATGACAAAGGTTCAAAAAATGTGAAACATTCATTCAGGAGGGTCAGGATAACAAAGCTCTCTCCATAAAACGAGAACGTTTTCTAACTTTAAGGAATAAAAAAAATGTTTTCTCAGTTGAGTGCCTGGAAACTGTTTGATGTTATGACTTTGCTATGTTACCGCTTTCATTGGCTATGCTTTGCAATCAAGTACGTAGTTTTGACTGTTGTTTAAAGTTTCAGCCAAATGATGAAGCGTCACATTTCCTGTTAGATCTTTGGCTGAACAGTATCAGCTTAGCAAAAGGGCACGTTTTTTGTTTTGTGTTTTTTTTCTTCTCTCTTCTTTCTAATCTTCGTTATCTTTGAGCTAGGAGATGGCACGAGAGCAACCTCAAATCACTGGCCTTTTGGGGGGAAAGTAGAGCAAAAAAACCAATATGCTGTGAATCATACCAACACTGAACCCGTGTGCCCCAAACCTGGGGTGCCCCTCAGGATCCCCAGGCCTTCGAGGACGCATGTGGAATAACAGCAAGGGGTTGGGTTCCGAGAGAAGGCAACCTGTAATCCAAGGGCTAAGGACCGACGGAGGGGCAGGAAGCATGAAGACGCAGGGACAGCAGAAGCCAGTCCTTCTCAAGGGGAGACACAGGTGACATTAGGACGTAAGGTCCTGGGAGGCTGGACACAAGTGGATCCAAAGAGCAACAGCCTTGATACCTGGAAATAGTACAGACTGCTGGCTAAAAACTCCTCAGAGCCCTCAGAAATTGCCCACACATGGCCCGTTCGTGCCACTCCCCATACCTACCTTCCCCTTTCTGTCTGAGATCCCTGCACGGATTGCTATCACTTGAATCACAAAAGAGAACTGAGACAGTCATATGGGGGCACCATGAAAACAAAGTTTTTTTTAAAACATGTCTTTTAATGTTTGTTTATTTTTGAGAGACAGACAGCGTTTGAGGGGGGGAGGGGGAGAGAAAGAGGGAGACACAGAGTCCCAAGCAGGCTCCAGGCTCTGAGCTGTCAGCACAGAGCCCGCCCGACAGGAGGCTCGAACCCACAAACCGCGAGATCATGACCTGAGCCGAAGGCGGGCGCTCAACCAACTGAGCCTCCCAGGTGCCCTTGAAAACAAGTTTTATACAGTACAGCTTGATAGCGGGGTCCGAGGAGACCGGGGGGGAGAAAGTAGAGAAAAATATTTGGAAAAACTAAAGTGTCTCTCTGTAGACACTAGAACAACAAAGATATCTTAACTTTTTAAATAACCCAAGAGATTTTTTTCTAATAAGCTAAGATGATTCACAGAATCAACTAAACTAGACATGATCACTTTCTTGTTTTAAAAAACATCTATACATTGTTGGAAGGGAAAATTAGTCAGAAATATTCATGTTCAATCAAGCCCCCTTTTTCAAGTTCCCTGAGATGACACATACTGATAACACACACAGCACAATGTTACGACAAAGTTATTTACAACGATCACTTAAAGTCAAACTCCTTATGTCACCGAATAAATCCTGCAAGATAAATTATATCCTTACAATTGGTTGTTGCTACAAATTTATTCAGATCAAGAAAACTGTCGTATTTAAAGCTCTCAAAGTAATTTTGGCACAGACGAAATCCTTTCGTTAAGTCCCTGAGCTCTTTCAACAGGCTGGTTTTCGCACCGTCTCTTCCCCAGCCACCAGGGCCACTCACCGCCCGTCCTGGCCCCACGCTAACTCTAGGTCAACATGTGATGCTATAACCTTTCTAGCCCACTGTGCTCGGGAGAAACCACAGAGCTTGGAGGATACGCACAGTTGGGAGTCCCCCACCCCCAAGGGCGCCCCCTACAGTTCCTTGGATGTGTATGAACAAGGCAGAAGAATCGGATGGGGTGCGTCTCGTCTCACGCATGGGTTTTATTTCTCAAGTTGCCTACGATGAAGAGTCAGCGTTTCAGCGTCTCCAGGGCTTTGTGCCGCAGATGCTCATCCAAACACTGGATGGCAAAGAGGTCAATGTCCGTGTCAAACTTGTTGGCAAACAAGTGGTGCTTTCGTAGCATCCAGTTCAAGTCACCTGCGCCGAAGACACACACAGAACGCACGTGGACCCCGCTGCAGGGCGGGTAGGGGGCCCCCTTGGAGACATCACCTTCAAAGTACTGCCACTTGACGAACCTCGCGATCGCGTGCATGTCAGACATGTCATACTTCTGGCTTAGGGACAGTGAGCCTGGGACTTCGGGGATCCTCTGGATAGTGGCCCAGAGATACTCATCTGGACTGTAGGTGTCTTTGGCCCACTCCATAAACTTCTGGATCTTTTCATTCTCTAGCACATAGCGCACATACTTCCTACTGACCACAAAGTAGGCACTGCCCGAGAACAGGGGCGTTTCAAGAGGAGGGTGCATTTTGTCCGTCCCCGTGTTGGTCAGCTTTCCATTAACAACTGTGTAATGCTTTTTCCACCTTTCTTTTTTGTTGGATGGCATTCTCTCGGACTCTAGGCTGTTTTCACCCATTAACGATTTGAGCTTCCGGACAATCTCCAGGTTGGTTTTAATAGGGAAATCCATGCCGCAAAGATTTATCAAGTACCTCCAGTCTGCACTCATCCGGTAGAGGTCTTGCATGCAGTTGAGGTCGGCCTGAACCCGACTCCAAGAGGCATACACCACGCTCTCCAGCTGACTGGCCACGAAGACGTTACTGAAGCAGGAGGCGATGCCCATCACCGCGGCCAAAAAGGAATCCTCTGATTTTCTGTCCACGTGAATGCAGTAGAGATTCTGAGGCATATAGATGGCCCTCAGGAGCCTGTCAAGCATTTCGATTTTGTGATGAACCACTATAGAATATGCAATGGGAAACTCTGCCTCTTCTTTACTAAGGGGCTCTACGATATATTTGCGCCTCTTGACGAAAGAATTGCAATCTCTGGTCATGTTTATATAGTCGCTGGTTGTCCACCGAGGGCGCTGCCTAAATTTCACCGTTAGAATTTCAAGCTGTACCTTTTGGATTTCATCTACATCCCCCTGTAAAATTTTGGTACAATTAATATTACTATTAGGATTCTCCCCAACCAGCTCCAAATGCCCAACACTTACAAATTCGGGCTTTTGATGAATTCTTAAAACAGAGAAGGTGACTAGGGAGAACACAAGAAGCAAGAAACAGTACTTAGTGGGATAAGAGAAAAGTCTCCTTCGCAACAACTTTCTCAGCATTTCAGACAATGATCGGGGATTTTCCTTAATTAAGGGCAGTCTTCCAGGCTTCAAACAGTCATGATTCCCCTTCTGTCGTGGCCTCGAGAGGGGTCAGTTTGCATCTGTCAAAACGGCAAAGGCATCTTGAAATGGAGAATGGGACTGAAAGAAAAACAGAAGGAATATATATAAACGTGGTCTTTGCCAACATCTTCTCAGGTTTAAAAACCATCCTCTTGGCTAGGTCAGATATTTAAAATAGAACCTAATTGGCCAATTAGAGGAAAAGGGTAGTGTCAGAAGAAACACACAGTCTGTAATATTAATACTAGATTAGTAAAAACGAATTCAAGGGGGGGTGCCTGGCTGCCTCAGTCGGTAGAGCATGCAACTTTTTTTTTTTTAATGTTTGTTTATTTTTGAGAGAGAGAGAGAGAGAGACACAGCGTGAGCAGGGAGGGTCAGAGAGAGAGACGGAGAGAATCCCAAGCAGGCCCCGCACAGGCAGTGCGGAGCCGGGTGCGGGGCTTGAACCCACTAACCGCAAGATCATGACCTGAGCGGAAATCAAGAGCCGGGCGCCTAACCGACGGAGCCAGCCAGGCGCCCTGAGCAGGCAACTCTTGAGCTCAGGGTTTTGAGTTCGAGCCCCGTGTTGGGTGTAGAGATTGCTTAAAAATAAAATCTAAAAAAAAATCTATGTATACAGACATGCTAGAATGTCCTATAATAAACATTTTACCTCTCAGGAATATTGAAGTACAAATCAGAGTTGAAGACCTAAGCTATAATTATTTTAACTCTCCACAGCTGGTGAGGTGAGTTCCCGCTCTCCCCTCTTAAGAGTTCTATTAGCACCCTTTGCCTTGAAATCATCACTAATCTGGGTTCCTCCCGACACACCCATTGATGTCCATTGGGTGGCACCCCCGGCCCCAAATATGTGAAGAGATCAGCTCCATTCTGCTCCTCACCAGTTTGGGACTGGAGGTGCTCTTAAGGAGAAGTTCAAAAATAGCTGTGACCTTTAAAGACTCACGGCGCGGGGGGACAAGTCCACTGAATTTTCAAACTAAACCAGAAAGGCCTGATTTGGGCCTGTTCTGAACACCTCTCCTAGTTCCATACCGAGGGACCACAGGAAGAGAGGACACACACAGTCCAAACCAGGGACACGGATGCCTTTCCTGCAACGCTTTTCACAGGTTCGAATGATTAAGGCTTGTGAAAAACAACAGTTGTATACAAACGATAACGTACGACAGGCCTTTTGTCTAGATTCCAACGAGGAACCCGGCCCGTTTTTATTATGTTTACAAGGATTACCAAGTATGTTTTGTTTGCAAAAATCAATTTCATAACTTGGCAATCGCTTCTATAACTAATAAGGACTACTGCTCTTTTTTTCTTTGAAGATTTTACTTATTTATTTTTGAAAGCTTACTTATTTTGAGGGAGAGAAAGAGAGAGAGCGAGCACGTAGTGGGGGTGGGCAGAGAGAGGGAGAGAGAGAATGCCAAGCAGGCTCCACGCCGTCCGCACAGAGCCTGACGCGGGGCTTGATCCTGCAAACC
Source organism: Panthera pardus (assembly GCF_024362965.1). Lineage (NCBI taxonomy): Eukaryota > Metazoa > Chordata > Mammalia > Carnivora > Felidae > Panthera > Panthera pardus. The sequence continues at coordinate 18,109,185 of NW_026526766.1, read as the reverse complement.
GCGAGATTATGACCTGGGCCGAAATCAAGAGGTGGATGCTCAATGAACTGAGCCACCGAGGTGCCCCTAAGGTTTTTTTTTTTTAAGTAATCTCTACAACCATCGTGGAACTTAAACTTACAATCCGAGATCAAGAGTCCTATGCTCTACTGACTGAGCCAGCCAGGCGCCCCCAAGTGCTACTGTTCTAACAAAGAAAGTCAAATAATATTGATCATATCAGAGTTAGAGATCTGAAACTGGTTTTTGTCTTTTTGAAATTGTTTTTTAAGACCAGTTAGCACTAGAACTAAAAGTTCTAACTAAGAGACTAGATTAACACGAGAACTTTTAAATATTTAGTTAGCAAATAAATTGTGAATATTAACAACAGAAATAAAAACAAACAACTGGCCATTATTAGTATAACGTTATGAAAAGTATTTAGATTTTTTTTTTTTTTTTTTTTTTTTTGCCATTTAGAATTAAAGAAAGTCTGGCTTACTTAGTTCTCAGATCCCAGGTAACAGCATTTGTAGAGGGCCTCTCCCGCAGTCAGGCTTCTTAAATGTACCAGGCATTTAGCGATGGTGCTATGCCCCACGAGGCTTTTTAAAAAATCTGTGAAACGAAAAGGGAAATACGTGAAGGGATGTAACACACACATAAGTGTACATACTCAAAAGCATGCTGGTGAACGAATCCTATGTATTCACTTTTTGTTTCTCCGAATTATGGCTGGTTCACTTTTCTCTTTTAAAATTTCTTTCCCGCCAGTCTTGTTTTCCTAATGCTTGTTGTGTATGGCTCAAGTTTGAAAATATTTGCAATTTGGGTCAAGCTTTTCCAAAAAAAAAAAACCTCTAATAACACGTCCCAAAGTGGGTGCCAAAGAATAGTTTAATGGTCGAATATGATTGGAAAATCCAGTATGTTTTACCCTCCTCCCCCCCCCCCTCCCCACTGGGGAAGATATCTATGCTCACTGGCCCATTAAAGACAACCTTGTAATTGAGTTAGTGGCTTAGTTCATCTTCTTGCAAGTATCTCCTCCACCACCACCCGACACCAGACCTGTATTCAAGAAACATGGGGGGGGGGGGGGAGGGGGGGAGCCTGCTAAAATACTTAAGCATTGCAACCGCTAAAACATCAGGTCATACAAACAAACTGATGCCACTAAGCAGTTCCTACCCTTTCCCGGCTCAGACATTTGAGGCAGTCTCTATGCAACCACTAAACGATCTGATCTCTAAGCTAAATGAACAGAGAAACTGAAGTGGCCTCCCACTACAAAGAAAATAAACTTCTGAAAAGTAACCTAGAAAAGTCAGTAAACAAAAGGGCAACAATGACAAACCTTGGGCAGGGTCCCTGGACAGAGGTCTGACTTCCGGAGTTAACACATTATAAAATGTCCCTTTGCAACAACAACAAGAAATTACAAGACACAGCAAGAAACACACAAGTCTGGCCCAGATACAGGAAAAAAAGCAGTCAATTAAAAACTGTCCCTGAGAAAGTTGGGGCATTGGACTTCAAGACTTTAAGTCAGCTATTAGAAGTATGTTCAAAGAACCAAAAAACTAAAAGAAAGGATGAGAATATTTAACCAAACTGAGAATCTCAATAGAGAGAAAAATTATAAAGAAAAAACCCAACCGCAATCTGGAATTCAAAAGTACAATGACTGAACTGAAGAAGTGTCTAGAAGGGCTCCACAGAAGGTGTGAGCTAACAGAAGAAAAAACCAGTGGAACTGAGCAGAGGTCAAGTGAGAGTATCCAGTATGAAGAACAAAAAGAAAAAAGGTACAAGAAAAATGAAAAGAGGGGGCCCCTGGGTAGCTCAATGGGTTAAGTGTCCCGACTTTGGTTCAGGTCACGATCTCACAGTGAGTTCGAGCCCTGCATTGGACATTTTGCTTTCATTGCAGAGCCTGCTTCGGATCCTGTGTTTCTGCACTCCCCCCTCCCGCCCCCCATCCCTCCCCTGCTCATGCTCTCTCTCTCCAAAAAATAAATCTTAAAAAAAAAAAAGAGAGAAAAATGAACAGAGCCTCATAGACTTGTGAGGTACTATTAAGCATATTAACAGGTGCACAGTAGAACTTGCAGAAGAAAAGGTGGGGGCGGGGGGACAGGAAACGGGAGAGGTAGAAAAAAATATTTAAATAATGCCGAAAACTTCCCCAATTTGATTTAAAAAAACTAATCTACGCACTCAAGAGGTGTAATGAGCTCCAAGTATGCAAAATGGTACAATCGTTTTAGCAGTTTGGTCATTTCTTACAAAGCTAAACATAGGCTCACCTTTCAACATAGTGATTGTGTTCCTAGGTTTGTTTGATGGTCTAAGACAATGGCCTATGCTGGACAATGTTCTGTGTGTTCTTGAGAAGACTGTGTATTTTGTTGATGTTGGGTGAATTGTTCTACAGATGTCCATTAGTCTAGTTGGTTTATATTATAGTTCAAGTTTTCTTGTTGACGTTCTTCCTTCTATCCATTTCATAATTATGAAATGTCCTTCTTTGTCTCTAATAGTTTTTGTTTTAAAGTCTATTTTGTCAGATATTCGTATAGTTACCCTAGCTCTTTTTGGGTATTTGTCTGCACGGTGTATACTTGCATTCTTTTACTTCAACCTAATTGTGTCTCTAAATCTAAACCATGTCTCTTGTAGATATCCTATAGGTGGATTACTTTTTAAAAATCAATATTGCTGATCTCTGATTGGAGATCTTAGTCCATTTACATTTAATCTGCCACTTAAAAAAAATACTTATTCTTTTGGGAGAGCACAAGGCGGGGAGGGGCACAGAGAGGGGGACAGAGAATCTGAAGGCGGGCCCTGCACGGACAGTCTGACAGCAGTGAACCTGAAGTGGGGCTCGTACTCACAAACCATGAGATCATGACCAAGCTGAAGTCGGACGCTCAACCGATTGAGCCACCCAGATGCCCCTAATCTGCCATTTTGCTATGTGACCCAAACACACACCAAGGCTTCCTCACCCAGAGTCTACTAAAGAACCTGGCAAACATTTTAGCAGGGATGAGAGAGTCTCTTAGCAGAGACAGAAAGTCTCTCCCTTGAATATGGGTGCCTTTCCTGAAAGGGAAGACTTCCTTGTGGACCAACCATGAATGTTTTTAAGTAGAAAAACACAAGTTAAGAAGACATGGAAGAAGGGGCACCTGCGTGGCTCAGTCAGTTAAGCGTCTGACTTCGGCTCAGGTCACGATCTCTCGGTCCGTGAGTTCGAGCCCCGCGTCAGGCTCTGTGCTGACTGCTCAGAGCCTGGAGCCTGTTTCCGATTCTGTGTCTCCCTCTCTCTCTGACCCTCCCCCGTTCATGCTCTGTCTCTCTCTGTCTCAAAAATAAACGTTAAAAAAAAAAAAAAAAAAAAGACATGGAAGAAGAAAATAATTCCACCACGTTAAGAAGGAAAGCCAGGACCTAACGGCAATAGATCTTAATACGTGCCTTTTTGAAATTAAAACCAAGAAGCACAAAAATATTAAGGTCTATAAATAACGAAAGTAAACTCTGACCTTTTATAATGCTGATACTAATTAAGGAGAGCTGGTCAAGGAAGGGGACAAGAAGAAAGAGGTCAAACGCACCCGAGGTAACAGTTCAGTCTCTAGAAGCGTTCCAACAGAAGAAAATGAACAATTCCAACTGGTCAGGATTCGGGTCCAGTGAAGTTCTCACTGGAGTAGGAGGACAGACAACAATGACCTCAGGGAGAGTGAGAGAGGAGGCAGCAAGTCAAATTGGAAAAGCAGACAGTCGAGAGGGAACTGATTAAACAGACCCAAGAATCCCAGGCTGACTGACAGTAGGGAAAGAAAGAATCAGCTCTATTTATGCTACAGGTGTTCAAAAGTGTCAGAGAAATGGTGGCAGATTCTAATGGGGGGGTGAGAGTGCTTAAAAAACAACAACAACAACAACAACAACAACAACAACAAAATAGTTTTGACTGGCAGCTGTTTGAAAGCAGCTGGGTCTTGGGGCACCTGGGTGGCTCAGTCGGTCAAACGTCCAACTTTTGGTTTCGGCTCAGGTCGTGATCTTATGGTTCCTGATCTCACCAGTTGTGAGTTCGAGCTCTACAGTGGGCTCTGTGCTGACAGCGCACAGCCTGCTTGGGATTCTCTCTCCCCTTCCTTCTGCCCCTCCCCTGCTCACGCTCTGTCTCTCTCAAAGTAAATAAATAAACTTTAAGAAGAAAACAGCAGTTGGGTCTTGGGGGGCCTGGGTGGTTCAGTCAGTTAAGCATCCAGCTCTTCGTTTTGGCTCAGATCATGATCTCAGTTTTGGGGACCAAGCCCCACCTTGGGCTCTGCACTGACAGCGGGAGCCTGCTTAGGTTCTCTCTCTCCTTCTGCCCCTCACCCGTTTGCACATGAGCTGTTTCTCAAAATAAATAAATAAACTTTAAAAAATATGAAATAAAAAAATAAGAACAGTTAGGTCTCTACCCTGACAGCTGGCCAAGACCCGAGATTTCATTTCTGCAGCCTGGGGCACACCAGGCCTAATGGAAAGCGGGGTTTCCAACCAGGGAACAGTGGGGTTAAGTGAACACAAAGACAATAGGTATTGAGATATCCTTCCCTATTTCCAGCTATCAGTTCCCAGCACTTTGACAGCCAAGCCAAAGCAGGAGTTTATTTACTAGGGAATCCAACCAGGCCAAGCCTTAAATATGCTGCTTAAATTGGAAATTTCCCCAAATGTTCAAAAACAGATTGTGTATACGGAGAAGAAAATTAATAATAATGTCCTCAGAGAGATAGGAAAAAATACTGCATTCAACCAGTCAGTAATTAAAACAGATTATATAGCCTGAAAACAGACAAAACAACACTCCCACCCCATATGCTCTTTTGCAGTATGACCTTGTATTCTACAATCAAGAAACAGTCAAAATTCCTTTCCCCTTGAATCTGGTCAACCTCGTGACTACATTGACCAGAAGAGTTTGGCAGATGTGACACTGTATGGCCACCAAGGCTGGGTCATGTAAAACCATGCTGCTTCTGGGGCACCTGGGTGGCTTAGTTAGTTGAGCATCTGACTCCTGATCTCGGCTCAGGTCTGGATCTTAGGGTTGTGAGTCTGAGCCCAGAGTTGGGCTCCCTGCTGGGTGTAGAGCCTACTGGAAAAACAAAAAACAAAAAACTATGCAGCTTCCAATTGGTGGTCTTGGAAAATCTGCTCTCCAGAAATTTCCCTGAAGAACCAGCTTCACTGTTGTAAAAAGCCCCATGGAGAGTCCATGGTACCCAAGTCAACAGTCCCAGATGAACCTAGCCTTCATTCATCCCAGCCCAGGTGCCAGACATGTAAGTGAAGAAGCCACCGGATGACATCAGCTCTTAGCCACTCAAGTCTTATCTGAATTCCTGACCCACAGAATGTGTAAGCAAAAAATAAAAATGGAAATGTTTATGTTATTACTTTGGGGAGGTCTGCTTCACAGCAGGGACTAGAAAAAATAAGAAACCACATAAACAGAGCACTTAGCAAATGAAAATGAGCCCTTAAGAAAATTAATGACATGATAGGAAAAACTGAAAAACTCAATAGAAGTGCTGGAAAATAAAGTGAGAAAACTCTCAGGGAGTTAAGCAAACAGGCAAACCAACTGGTGGGGAAATTAGAGGGGAAAAAAAAAAAAAATAGTCATTTAGAGAAAGAACCAGACCAGAATAACAGGACCTCCAGAAAGGCAAAACAGAAAAAAAAAAAAAAAAAAAAAAAAAAATGGAAGCAATTAATTAAATGGCTGAAGATTATTTCTCACAAACAAAGAATGGGTGCCAGATTGAAAACTCCTTGGAATACCTTCAACAATGCTGAAGGCAATAATTCCAGATGAGAATTCTTTGAACCAGATAAATTATTATGTCAATTAAAGGTAAATTAAAATTTTTACATCTTGAGACATGGAAATTCGCAAAACATTTACCTTTATGCACTTCATCTCAGGAAATTACTGGAGGATAAGCGCCATCAAAACAAGTATAGGGGTGCCCGGCTGGCTCAGTGGGTAGAGCGTGCAACTCTTAATCTCGAGGTTGTGTGTTCGAGTCCACTTTGGGGGTAGAGTTTACTTTAAGAAACTAAACAACACCAACAAAAAACCTCAAGTATAAACTAAGAAAGGAGACGGTGTAAGAATCAGAAAAGGTGTATCCCAGGATGATAGTAAAGGAACCTCCTAGGCCATGTCACAGGCCAACAGACAACCCTAACAGGCTGGGGCAGATCGGAAGGTCCCAGGAGAGATGTCTTCTAGATGGAACTGTTGGAATACATGAAGGGAAGAAGCATATTGAACACCGATTTCAACTACAGGCAGAGTTTGGGCAGTGAACTTGTGAACAAAGTACTTTGCAAACAAAGCAAATGATGGAGGGTTGCGGGGTGGTAATCATTGATTCCAAAGAAACCAGAGACACGCAATGGTGAAAAAAGCAATCGGCGTGCTCTGTGGCTTAGCTCTGCCAGGCATCAGTCTTAACGTACACACTAGCCGTCCAATCGAGATCCAGTGAAACCTTAATAGGAGCACAGAGCAACGGGAAAGATGGTCATTGAAAGCAATGGGTTGTGTGCTTTGCCCAGCGTTACATACCTGCCTGTGGGAGAGGCTCTAAGAGACGTCGTTGCTCCAAGCGATAATCTCATCTACCACCCCTCCTGTTCAATCTCACCCATCACCTCTCCCAGTGGTAATGAGGAGACAGAAGAAGTGGGGGGCTGTTTTCGCAAGGATAAGTACGTAGGGAGATATGTGCAAAGGAAGTCCAGAAACCACTGATTATCAAAGGTAGATTTCGGTTTGCAATTAAGTTCGGAAACGGGAGAAGACCTTACGATGTAAAAACTAACAGCTAAGTATGACTAGTGCACGACTCCGTATTTTTTTTTTTTTTTTTTTTTTATTTTTGGGACAGAGAGAGACAGAGCATGAACGGGGGAGGGGCAGAGAGAGAGGGAGACACAGAATCGGAAACAGGCTCCAGGCTCCGAGCCATCAGCCCAGAGCCTGACGCGGGGCTCGAACTCACGGACCGCGAGATCGTGACCTGGCTGAAGTCGGACGCTTAACCGACTGCGCCACCCAGGCGCCCCACGACTCCGTATTTTAAAGAAACCAATTCCAAAAGATGACATTCATCCCAATCACACACTTACTAGTTTCAGTGAATTTAGCTAAGTATCACTACCTTAGAAAATGGAAAAAAAAAAAGAAAGAAAGAAAGAAATGAGCGACCTGTGGCTCAGGCTCTATTTCCTAAACTCTTTTTAAAATAATTAATGGTAATAATGAAAAGGCAGAGCAGGAAGAGGGAGGGAGAAAGGAATAATACAGGTTTTGTTAAAAATTTATGACGTAACCTATTTAGACCTCCAAGTGGAAGGATTTAGCGGATTTATGTGAATATGCGTATACATATGTACACACCCCTAAGAACGATCAGGATTTTTCTCTTGAGCCTCTCATTACCCTCAAGACTCCGAGACAAGGGGCAAGATAAAAAGGGCCCTGCACTCGTTAGCTCTGTTAACCTTGGGTAAGGTTAGAGCTGACAGGTGAGTCAACGGGAAGGAAGAAAAGGGTGGATTTCAAAAAGGTAAACTCCTTTCTTCTCGGCAATTTCCATCACGGTAGTTCTGGCTTCGGTCCAAACAACACTATTATACAGGAGAACAATTCTCTCTACCTGTTGCCTACTGTACCACTTTGAGTAGTGGAAATGGTTTTTTGTTCTTAAAAACATATACGTGCGCATAACACGTGCGTAAACAAACGGCCAGAAGGTCAAAGCCGGGTCCACAGCCATTGTCTTTCCACTGCAGGAAGGATGGTCTCAGTTCAGTTGGCCTCTAGTCCCACTGGAGACTCCTCTGGGGCTCCATTTCACAAACTCCCAAGGACCGTCGTTGCGTGACCCAGAGGCTGCCGTGACAGGAACAAAATAGCCACTATCGTGATCGACGCTAAAGGTGTCTGTCCAAGGATCTCAGAGGATGGCGACTCAATCAAGGGTGACCAAGCGCCATCCTGAAGCAGCCAAGGGAAGGGGCAGGAAGCAGCTAAGACCCCAAGGCCATGTCCTGCCATTCAGGGTAGAGTTCTTTCACCTGTGCGTCCATGGCCTCATCGGAGGGAACCTCGCCTGTCACCTCGGGTTTCAGAGGTGTCACATTTTATTTTTAAGGGTTTTTTTTTTAAGTGTATTTATTTATTTTGAGAGAGAGAGAGAGAGAGCGCGTGCAAGTGAGCAGGGGAGGGGCAGAGGGGGGCGGAGAGAGAGGATCTGAAGTGGGCTCTGTGCTGACAGCAGAGAGCCCAACGCGGGGCTTGAACTCAAAATCCGTGAGATCATGACCTGCGCAGAAGTCAGATGCTTACCGACTCAGAAGTCAGAGGGCTTCCCGAAAAAGAGCCTTCTGTTCGCTCAACAGACATAATGAGTGATTCTCTGTGCCACATTCTGTGCCTGGCCCTGCGGTGCTGGGGGGGGGGGGGGGGGGGGGCGGGGCGCTGGGTTCAGCCCTCTCCTTCAGTCACACCATCTGGTGTTTCAGTTGTAAGATCTTATTTTGTGTGGAAAGAGGGCACAGGAAATGGGGTCCAGAGCTGTTCATAGTAGGTTTCCTATTGCCTGTGTTTCTGTGGCTGGACCCCAAGAAAACTGTGGAACGAACTCTGGGAGATGGTGACCGAAACTGTGGAGCTTGGTGTTTTTAATCATGCTCCTAAGCTTGGAGCACCCCAAGAACTTTTCCTGGCCAGTCTGGAGGAGCAGACGCTGTTGGGGTCTCAGGAGCTTGTGCTAATGTGACACCTCAGGGGGTGCCTGGGTGACTCAGTGGGTTAAGCATCCGACTTCGGCTCAGGTCATGATCTCACAGTTTGCGAGTTCGAGCCCCATGTCGGGCTCTGTGCTGACAGCTCAGTGCCTGGAGCCTGCCTCAGATTCTGTGTCTCCCTCTCTCTCTCTCTCTCTCTCTGAATGAGCCTCACCCCTGCTCATGCTCTCTCTCTCTCTCAAGAAAATAAACATTAAAAAAAATTAAATTATATAGCATAACTAATGAGAGTTTCTCAATGACCTGTTCCTGATTCTAGATGAAATTATACATAGGTTTCATCTGTGTGATCACCTATATGAGAGAAAGAAGGGAAGGAAGGAAGAGGTTAAGAAAGGGTTCTCTACACCTGAATTAATGGCATGAAAAGGTCTATAGATTTTTTTTCATTTATTCACTATACTATTGTGGGACGAAGCTATGAACTTCAATGAACTTCATTCATTGCTGGAAATAGCATTCACTCTTCTCCCTATTGCTCTTCCCCTGGAGGCACAACCAAGCCCTTAAGTAGCTGATGCCAGAAAGAGGAACTGAAACCTACCATTTCTGCCTAGCGGCCTCGGCTGGCCAGATGCACCGCACCCAGGTCTCTGCTGCAGAACTAACTGAAAGCTGTAAATCCACCAAGAGGGAAAGAAAGGAGATGCACCTGGGTGGCTCAGTCAGTTAAGGGTCTGCCTCTTGGTTCCGGATCAGGTCACGATCTCAGTTCGCGAGTTCAAGCCCCGGATCGAGTCATGATCTCACTTCGCAAGTTCGAGCCCCACTCTGGGCTCTGTGCTGACAGAGCCTGCTTGGGATTGTCTCTCTCCCCCTCTCTCTGCCTCTCCCCTACTCATTCTCTCTCTCCGAAAATAAATAAACTTAAAAAAAAAAAAAAAAAAAAAGGAAAGAAAGGATCCAGAAGGCTTCCTCGAATACAGCTGACCTGAATCTTGGAAAATGAGTAGGATTCAGACAGTAGGAAAAAGGAGAGAGAACACATCTGAAAGCCTGAAGCAAAGGAAGAGACTGTGATGTATGGCAAACCCAGTTTTAAAACGAAAAGGAAAGTGAGAGATAATAGCTGTTTGCCCCTCATGTTCCATAGCCCTGAAGACCTCTTTCCAAAATCTATTACGACAAGAAGTGTGTTTCTCAATGTGGTAAACCACAACAATGAATAGATTTTTTTTTAATGCTCATTTATTTTTTAGAGACAGAGAGAAAGACCGCACGAGCAGGAGAGGGACAGAAAGAGAGGCAGACAGAGGAGTCGAGCGCACAACCCGATGTGGGGCTCGAACTCAAGAACCGTGACGTCATGACCTGAGCCAAGTTGGACACTTAACCGACTGAGCCACCCAGGCGCCCCAAAAGAGGCTTTTTAAATTAAGAGAAGACACGGCATGAAGGAACATATGTTAGGAGAGCACTGGGAGGAGTGAACCCAGGTTGTGTGAACACAGAAAACCTTTGTAGGTTAGTGTCATGAAAATTTGAAGGTAAAGAACAATGATCATCTGTCTGCCCCCCTCTCAAAGACTGCCTACACATCTTTAGTGTTATCCCACTTTCCTGAATGCAGGACTTAGGGCTAAACTAACTTTGAAATGGGACAGACAGGTCCACTAAGGCGGCAGAGTTCATTTGTGGAGGCAGACCTCGATAGACTTAAATGAAATATATCTACTTATGCACGTGCGCGCACACACACATTTGTAAAAAAGGAATCTTCACCTCATTACCACTGCAGGCCAAAATCAAGCGTGAGAGATCTTATCGTTCACTTCAAACTTCCAGACTGAAAAGTAGTAAACTTTTTTCTTTCACTTTTTGAAATCTAATCCTAGGTGGTTTAGACTATTGAATAGACCACCATGGTGGTATGGAAATGAAACTTTGGATTTGAAAGGCACGTTCAAGTTCATTTTGTCCGCTCTTAATTTGGATGATGAGAAAACTAGGGCACAGAGAGCACATGGCTGGCCGGGCCACACATCAAGAACAATTCTCTAGCAGAGACATCTCAACACTGGCCCTGGTTTCCATCCCACCTGCTCATCACACAGCCCGTGTGTCAAGCGTTTTCTGAACAATCCCGATTTCAAATATTCCAGGCTTTAAATACTTCCCAGGACCAGAAGTTCTAATTCCAAAAGAATAGATTCCTTTTTGTTTTTAAAGGAAGTCCTAAAATTCCAGGTCATAACATGTGTCTGGATTTTTGGCCTGCTAATCACAATTGTCAGGGTAGGTGTTCTCTATCATACAGAAAAATATCAAGTTAATCTTTGGCAGAAATGAGAAGTGCTCTTTTCGACATGTTAAAGTCCAGCTCAACCTCTAGGTCCTGTCCCCAAATTGCAGTTGATCGTCCCTTCTTTGAAATCGAACGTCACTCACTCACAGAGTGAGCCACAGAGAAAAACAGCAGTGTGGACTCATATAGGAGGGACTATAAATCCCAACTATGTCATGTCCTTTTTCTTTTTTTAATGTTTATTTATTTTTGAGAGAGAGAGAGCGTGAGCAGGGGAGGGGCAGAGAGAGAGGCGGACAGAGGATCCGAAGAGGGTTCGATGCTCACAGCAGAAAGCCCGATGCAGGGCTCGAACTCACAAACCATGAGATCATGACCTGAGCCGAAGCTGGTCCCTCAACCAACTGAGCCACCCAGGTGCCCCGCAACTATGTCACGCCTTAATGCATGATTTCAGCAAGCTGCCTAATCTCTCCAAGTGTTATTAGCTTCCTCATCTGAAAAATCGAGGTCATAATGCCCTCCTCATGGGGTTGGTGGTGTTTAGAAAACCCTACAAAGCACTTCGTACAGGAACTAGTATGTGGTAGCTTCTCCATAAACAGAAGAGGTGTCATCACCATCATCTCCCATTTTAGCATGAAATTCCACATAACCTGGTCTCTGTAACTGGTCCATGCACATCGTCAGTGAGCTACTGGTAATTGGGCTAGTCTCAGACTCCTAGCCCACCCCCTCTATTCATGCTGTTCCCTGGGAAGGAAGGAGGGAGGGAAGGAAGGAAGTTCCCTGGGAAGGAAGGAAGGGAGGAAAGAAAGAAAGAAAGAAAGAAAGAAAGAAGAAAGAAAGAAAGAAAGAGGGGCGCCTGGGTGGCTCAGTCGGTTGAGCGGCCGACTTCGGCTCAGGTCATGATCTCGCGGTCCGTGAGTTCGGGCCCCGCGTCAGGCTCTGTGCTGAAAGCTCGGAGCCTGGAGCCTGTTTCAGATTCTGTGTCTCCTTCTCTCTCTGACCCTCCCCCATTCGTGCTCTGTCTCTCTCTGTCCCAAAAATAAACTTAAAAAAAAAAAAAAAAAGAAAGAAAGAAAGAAAAGAAAGAGAGGGAGAAAAAGAAAGAAAGAAAGAAAGAAAAAAGAAAGAAAGAAAGAAAGAAAAGAAAGAGGGAGAGAGAGGGAGAAAAAGAAAGAAAGAAAGAAAGAAAGAAAGAAAGAAAGAAAGAAAGAAAGAAAGAAAAGAAAGAGGGAGAGAGAGGGAGAAAAAGAAAGAAAGAAAGAAAGAGAAAGAAAGGAAAGAAAGAGGGAGAGAGAGGGAGAAAAAGAAAGAAAGAAAGAAAGAGGAGAGAGGGAGGGAAGAGAAGGATGGAAGGGAGGAAGAAAGGAAGGAAGGAAGAAAAAAAAAAGAAAGGAAAATCCCCTCTTTCCCTCAACGAAAGGTACAGCAATAAATGCCTTGGATGCTTTTGTTAAATGTACCTTCAAGCTCACAGTCTTTTCCAGATAAGAAAACCAGAGTACAGTATCTAAATGCTCCCAGTTACGGTGCGTTGGGGAGCATACCGTGAATTTGAAGCCCCCTGTGTGTGGTCTGACAGATGGAGTCTCTATAAAGAAACCTCAAAGAACTGGCCGGACGGCGTGGTGCTCATCGAATCTTCGGCACGGACCTTACCTTTCTGCACAGCGCACGAGGGCGGTTGGGTTCGGTCAGGGGTCCCCAACTCCTGAGTGACACAGCACTCTGCTGCTCCTCAGCAGGTGGGCGGTGGACAGGGGCTGGGGAAGCCGAGCTCGGGCCAGGCTGAGCGCGGGGAGTGGAGGATGACGATGACCGGGAAGTCCCGCTGCAAGACAAAGTACCAATCAGGTTGTACTTGCACAAGTCCGAGGACTCCCTTTCTTTTTTATGTTATTAACAGCGTCTGAAATTGACAGGCACTTGATGAACTATGTGTTCGCTACAGCGGTGGTTTCATTTCCTTACAAAGGAGATTTTAAAATTGATGGCACTTTTACCCTCGAAGTTATTTTGGGATTAAGGAGATTGTTCACGAGAAGAGTTAGGCAACCCTGGAACTAGCTACTTTCCCTCTCACTTCGACAGTCAAGGAAACTGAGGCTTTAGGCTGCCTTGACTAAGGTCACTGGCTCCAGTTTACCAGCAGGGCTGACTCCCCAAAGGCAGAGGGAACAGAGCAGTCTCACTTTCCGGCCAAGAACAACCCTGGATCCAGTTGTTTTAACTGCTTCGAACCATACCTTGCCCTACCTCCTACCTTCCAAGGAGCCCCAGAACCTTCCAAACGTTCCTGCGGGTGTCAGTAAGACAAACTCTTCTTCTGAAGGCTTCAGCCCTAAGGTACAGCAGAGCAACCTCTTCAACCTCAGATACCCAGTGTGATAAGTGATCTGACCATTCCCTCAAAGCAGGTACATAAATTTGAGTGGCAAACTTTATCCAACATTTTCATTGTATCCAGATTACATTTAGGTATCTTTCTTGAATTCAAAGGTATTGCCAAAGCCAAGAATGAGGGAATTCTGTACGTAATAACATGAAAAAAAAGGTTTTTGAGATGAAACAGCATCCCGATAAGCTGCATTCCAGTCTGTACAGAATAAACCCATTAAAAAACAAGGCTCCAAATATATTGTCAGTGATCACTGGACAAATTTGAGAAGCACACACCCGAAAAGATTCAGTGGTCCTCTTTTTGTTTGGGGGAAGGGGTATTTTTTTTCAAGCACCTTTGAAATGTTTAAGTCTTTAATTTTCACTCAAAATTGCAAACTGAGATTAAATGGCCCAAATCCTCCAACATAAGCTCCGGTTAAACAGGCTCGCGGGGCGCCTGGGTGGCTCAGTCGGTTAGGCGTCCGGCTTCGGCTCAGGTCATGATCTCACAGTCTGTGAGTTCGAGCCCCGCGTCGGGCTCTGTGCTGACAGCGCAGAGCCTGGAGCCTGCTTTGGATTCTGTGTCTCCCTCTCTCTCTGCCCCTCCCCTACTCATGCTCTGCCTCTCTCTGTCTCAAAAATAAATAAAAACATTTAAAAAAAATTAAAAAAAAAAAAAAAAAAAAAAAACAGGCTCGCAAAGCATTACAGTAAAGACACTTTCCAAACAAACAAAAAGCTACTTAGAGTTCTAGGCCGGTTACACATCATTTTCGTATTCCCTTCTGATGCCTGTCCAGGGACACTACTGACTTATATTTGTGAGTAGATGTCATAGCATCTGGGATTCAATTTCCTATTCTGGTTTTTGTTTTTTCTCCCATTATTTTTTAATGGACACCAGAGAGTCTTTATTGTTTTTGCCACAATTAGTAGGTGTCGTATAGTTGGATACTAAGGGTATTTCCAAATTATATTGTTATGAACATGAACTATGAACTCTTTTGAAGATACACATAGTGTTTTCTCTTGGCTTTATAAAGGATTTCTAGGAATAGGATGCTTGGATCAAAACTTCCAAGTTTCTGTGGCTCTTGACTGCCTTCCAAACGGACTATAGTCACTTATACTGCCACTCATAATATCTGAGCACCATTTTCTCTACATTTACTATGTAATTATCTTAACTATGTACCACATATTCATCCACTGTGTAATTATTTCTGTCAATATCCCAGCTGTAAAATGCTACATCACTGAGTTTCATTTTGTATTTCTTTGATTACCAGGGGCTCAATATTTTCTCTTGAGTATGTTTACACGGGAGAAGAAGGACAGTTTAGTAGCAATGATTTCAGCTCTGAAGCCAGACTGCTCAGCTCAAAAACTGGGTATCATCACCCACTAACTCAGACTCCTGTAAGCTCTTAACTTCTCCAGGCTTCGGCTTCTTCTCTGGTAAAAATAATAACAAATGAGAACAACAAGAACAGAGGCACCTGGGTGGCTCAGTCGGTTAGGCGGCTGACTTTGGCTCAGGCCATGATCTCATGATCATGTCTGGGAGTTTGAGCCCCGCATCGGGCTCACTGCTGTCAGCACAGAGCCTGCTTCAGATCTGTCCCCCTCTCTCCATCTCTCTTAAAAATAAATAAACATTAAAAAAAAGAAGGAGAAGAATAATAGTTTTTGGCCATTTGATTGAATTAGGGTCATGTGTACCTTAGAGTTTTCATAAAGAAAAATTTAAGTCAAAAACTTATATTTGACAGATGGGCCCTTAATAAACATTAGCAATTTGTTCATTATTATTCAGATTTTCTCTTCTCTGGACAACGTTCAAATCTTTAGTTTATTCTTACAGGTAACTTTTTTCAGACCTCCAAAATCAGAAACTGTATTTCAGGTTTACTAACCCGAATGTACTCAATTTAATTCCACACCCAGGCAGCTATTACACAAAACGGAATCCTAGGTTCTGGGGGAAAAATACAATCATAAAAAATGTGTCTCCCTGATCTCAAGGAATTCACACAAAGGTTATCGGTTGAGCCTTCTGGGGGAAATTATAGGTTGGGTCAATATAGTTAAAAACTATTTTGGGAACTGGCAATGCAAGCTGGTGCAGCCACCCTGGAAAACAGTATGGAGGTTCCTCAAAAACCTAAAAATAGAACTACCCTACGACCCAGCCATTGCACTACTAGGCATTTATCCACGGGATACAGGTGTGCTGTTTCGAAGGGACACATGCACCCCCATGTTTATAGCAGCACTATCGACAATAGCCAAAGTATGGAAAGAGCCCAAATGTCCATCGATGGAAGAATGGATAAAGAAGATGTGGTATATATATATATATATATATATATATATATATATATATATATGGATAAAGAAGATGTGGTATATATATATATATATATATATATATATATATACACACACACACACACACACAATGGAGTATTACTCGGCAATCAAAAAGAATGAAATCTTGCCATTTGCATCTACGTGGATGGAACTGGAGGGTATTATGCTAAGTGAAAGTAGTCAGAGAAAGACAAAAATCATATGACTTCACTCATATGAGGACTTTAAGAGACAAAACAGATGAACAGAAGGGAAGGGAAACAAAAATAATATACCAACAGGGAGGGGGACAAAACAGAAGAGACTCGTAAATATGGAGAACAAACAGGGTTACTGGAGGGGTTGTGGGAGGGGGGGATGGGCTAAATGGGTAAGGGGCACTAAGGAATCTACTCCTGAAATCATTGTTGTACTATATGCTAATTTGGATGTAAATTTTTAAAAATAGAAAATAAAATAAAAATAAATAAATATCATAAATTGCAAAAAAAACCCAAAAAACCTATTTTGGGAACAATGCATCCATTATAGTGCTGAAAGGAACTTTCCAGAACAGCTAGCCAGCTGGGCTAGAAACAATAGCTCTGAGGGTGCCTCCTGGGGCTGGGGAGGTTACAAGGGACTCACTCCTGGGATGGCCATACTCCACTAGCAGCTACTACTTCCGGAATTTTTGTTGTAAACCAAGTGTTTTGTTCATTAGCAATGGTGTTAGAAATGAAGCTTCCTGGATGAACTTAATGACTTAACGAGATTGACATGAGAAAAGAGTAAGCAAAGATGAGATGGGGTGTTCCAACTCTGTGGATGGAACTGGGGCATCCCAGAGGTGCGTTCTGCACGCATATCAAAAGGACAATCAAGCCCAGCAAGTCTATTAGCCCAGGATAGTGCCTTGGGCGCATTCCTGGGTCCCACCACTGATTCCAGAAAACTCATGACTACTTGATTGCAACCCGGTGATCAGCTGAATCCTGCTGCTACCCCAAATGAGCCTTTTGTGGGAGATGCGGTCAGAGTCCCCAGACGGGGCAGAATGGACTCAAGACTTGGTTTGGAACCCTCACCTTCACCTGCAGAGGAGAATGTAGCCCTCTCCAATCTGCTTACCAAAAAGACCCAAACGGCTTGAGTCGAGAACCACATGGCCTATGTTGAAATGACTTAATGCATTTACCTGTCTTAGAGCATAGCACTGGCCACAACACTCCAGAAGTTTCTTTTCTTCTTCTTCTTCTCTCTCTCTTTTTTAAAGCATTTAAAGTGGATTATCTAAAAGTAAGCTGAATGTACACATTTCGAGAGAAGCAAGACACATACACTTTGTATTCGTTGCTTTTCAGAGTTTGAGCTCTAGTGGCAATTTTGTTCTCCATGAATGAATTGTAGGAGCACGTCATGGGGAAGAGGTAGTTTTATAAGGAAATCGGTTTCTCAGATTGCTGTGGGGGGAGCCCCACTTTGACTCCACTTTCAGTGATAGGCTTGTAAATTTTTTCGCACCAACACTAAGAGTAAAACCTTTGAGTAAAGTCCTATCGATACATGTATATTTCTGAAAAAATTTCGTGTACTACTATGATAGGAAACGACAGAATAAAATAGGCAGAGAAGGAAAAGATCAGGACCTCAAGTCCCCAGGTAGGGAAGAACACACATTTTGGAACAAGGCTGGGAATGTCTGACCACAGCAAACCCCCTCAGGGGTAAGGTTCCTCTTAAGAATGTAACAGACCCCACCTACTCCCCTTCAGGTTTCCTTCAGGAATTTGACACAAGACCTGACTCAAAATCAGTAGACCAGAAGACCAGTGACCCACTGGGAACCTCACCTTAGGGCCGAAGACCACCCCTCATACAATGGAAACGAGCCAATCAGGAATGGACCACCCAGCACCTAGAGGTGTCAAGCCAATGAAGAGTAAAACCTGAGAAGGAACCTGGGGGAAGGAAGGGGAGGGGGATGACTAGAACCTCATAAAACAAGGACCCTCCCCTATAGTCGCAGGCACTCACTTTCCAACGCCCCCTCTCTATGAAGAGAGCTCATACTCTTCTTGCTTTCTGATCCGATACTCCAAAGACCTCTGCCTGCTGCTCATTTTGTGTCTGCCTCGTCACTCCTCGAAGGGGTAAGACGACAAATCCCAGGTATTGAGGTAAAAAAAAAAATCCTGCCACCCTACTGCGCTAATAAATTCTGCACCTTGTAAAACAAAAAAGATGGGGAGAGGGGGACTAAAGCCTATTCGTTTAGTCACTTACGGCATAAAAGATGAATTGTTATTAATATTTGTAGTGAAAGCAATGTATTACTAAATCTGTTTAATTTTTGAAAATCTCTTGGTTAATGATGTTGTGATAGAGCACTTTGAAGGACGCTCCAAGCTTGTGTATTCTAACATTGTAAGGGCTGTCTTGCGGGGCGCCTGGGTGGCTCAGTCGGTTAAGCGTCCGACTTCGGCTCAGGTCATGATCTCACGGTCTGTGAGTTCGAGCCCCGTGTCGGGCTCTGTGCTGACAGCTCAGAGCCTGGAGCCTGTTTCGGATTTTGTGTCTCCCTCTCTCTCTGACCCTCCCCCATTCATGCTCCGTCTCTCTCTGTCTCAAAAATAAATAAACAGTAAAAAAAATTTTTTTTTAATAAAAAAAAAAATAATAAGGGCTGTCTGGGGTGACAGGGATAGGCTGGGGAACACAGTAGAACACTCAGAGCTCCGCTCCCTGATTCTTGATACTTAGTGTTCAATCTACCCACCAATTATACAAAGCGGTTTTTTTGGTGAATTTCAGCTGGTAGTTCTCACATCAACTGTCCTCGCAGACCCGCCACTGGGTGTCATCACATTTTTATAAATCTGACAAATGGGTCAAAACCCAGGGTTCATCTTCACTTGAAAGATTTTGTCAGACAATTCCTTTTCTAAGTTTCTAAAGGTTATTTTTTTTTTTTTATGAGATTTGAGGGGCGCCCGGGGGGGCTCAGCGGGCTGAGCATCTGACTTCGGCTCAGGTCGTGACCTCACGATTTGTGGGTTCCAGCCCCGCTTCCGGTTTGCTGCCCTCAGCCAGTCAGCCCGGAGCCCCTTGGCTCCTCTGTACCCCCTGCCTCCTCTCTGCCCCTCCCCCGCTCGCGCTCTCTCAAAAAAAAAATAAAACCTTTTTTAAGAAATTAAAAAAAAAAAAGTTTTGGTCAGTCACGAAATCTACCGTATTTCTTGGCAACATGTTTACGTTAGCGGTGAAAACATTTCCCAGCAGCTGTTTCCAGAATGGGTCTCTGTAGCCACAGTTCTTTTGAAAAGCAGTCACTCTCCCTGTCACTGTGAAACTTCACAATTACCTTGGAGGGTTCCTGGTGGACTCCCTTTCCTCCCGCCATCTCGAGGTGTTCATCAACCCAGAAGTTCTCCAAATTGGGTCGATCCAGAGTTGTCATAGCCCAGTATCCAGGCATGCCCCTCCCGTCTTCCCAGAGGACAGTGGTTGGGGGCTAAAAGCTTCAGCTCTCTAATTACTTGTTCTGGTTGGTGACCAGCCCCATCCTGAGGCCACCTAGGTGCCCCCACGCCTAAGCTACCCCAAAGGCCACCTAGGTGCCCCCACGCCCAAGCTACCTCAGGAGCATAAACTCAGGTATGGAAAAGAGCTTCTGTGAATAACAAAAGACATTCCTCTCCTCCCAATCTCTCAGGAAATTCCAAGGGCTTCAGAGCTCGGTCAGGAACCAAGGACAAAGACCAAACACGTATTTCTTATTCTGTCAGGGCTAAGCACAGTGGCAATCAACATTATTTACAATACTGTCCAAGGACCCTACCACCATGTGGGGCACTGGAAAATTCTTGATAAATACTGGCTGACGGAATATCTGGCTTCACACACAAACACTCCCTACTCAGCAGGTTTTGCCTCCTCCTTCAGAGAGCTCAAATCTGAGGCCCCTTATCCAACCTCTCCCTCCCTCCTTCCATCAAAGACCAATCCCCCAACCTGTGTAATGGAATCGAAGAGCTTTTTGCCTTCTCTGAAACCTGGCCCGCTCATTCTTCAAGTATTTCTCACTCCCACATCTTTGGCCTCTCCCTCTCCATCAGGAACTTGCCAGCAACCTCAGAACTTGTTTGAGTCCCTCCAATCACTAGTGGAAAATGGAAGGAAGGAAGGAAGGAAGAAGGAAAGAAGGGAGGGAGGGAGTGAGGGAGGGGAGGGAGGGAAGAAAAGAAAGAAAGAAAGAAAGAAAGAAAGAAAGAAAGAAAGAGAAAGAAAGAAAGAAAGAAAGAAGAAAGAAAGAAAGAAAGAAAGAAAGAAAGAAAGAAAGAAAGAAAGAAAGAAAGGGAAAGAAAGAAAAGAACACCCACAGTCCCCATATTTCCTCCCTGTCGTCTATGTCTGTTTTGGTTTTTCTCTCCAGGTCAGTGCCTCCTCTTGTCATCCCATACCCCTCCTCAAATGATCTTTCTTATATACAGTGATCGTTTATATGCAACAGCTGCCAACATGTATGACCCTGGGATCATGACCTGAGCTGAAATCAAGAGTTGGACGCTCAACTGATGGGAGCCACCAGGTGCCCCGCAGCCCATCTCTTTCATGAGTTCCAGATGCCAATTCCTTGTCCCCAGTGGGATGTCTCACAAGCAAAACCTGTCTGAATGGAACTCCCTTCCCTCCCAGCCTCATGCCAACCTGCTCCCCTCTGGGGTTCCCGAACACCATAAATGGTTTCACCACTCTATTCCCCTCTCTCCCTCTCCCTCCCTCTCTCTCTGCCCCTCCTCCGCTCATGCTCTGTCTCTCAAAAATAAACACAAGGGAAAAAAAAATTCTCAGACTACAGAAATATATGGTTGTCTTTGTTATTGCTGTTAGCTAAAAGCTTTTAATGTTTCCTAAAACTAAATTCTCCTCTGAACATGATCTACAGTAAGTCTCGTTATTAAAATTCTTGCGTAGAATTTTTTCTTGGAGTTCTATTAGGGATTGGGTCAATTTCCAAATCAACAAGCGTGGTTCATTGACATCTTATCACCTTAAAAAAATTAAAAGACATGGGGCGCCTGGGTGGCCCAGTTGGTTAAGCCTCCAACTCTTGATTTCGGCTCAGGTCCCATCTCATGGTTCCTTAAGTTAGAGCCCCGGGCTGATGGTATGGAACTCAAGAGTTTAAACTTTGGAGACTTAACAACTGCACTTAAGCCTTCCTTGGAGACAAATCCTGGCAGGACATGTGTGGCTGTTCACCAAGAACACCAGTTTAGTCACTTTTATTATAAGAATATTTTAAAATGCAGATGTTTGTTGAAACATTACACACAGCTTCTCTAGTCACTAGAAGCTTAAAAGTTAATTGTATTTATAGTGTAGTTCCTAAGTGCTACAGCACTTCCAAAACTGGCTCATTCTTTTCCTCAACCAGGCAACTTTGTCCTCCAGGGGACATGTGGCAAACTCTGGAGTCGTTCAGATTGTGGTAACTGTAGGGAGGAGACTGTTGGCATCCAGAGGGTGGTGGTGGGGGGGGGGGTGGTGGCTGGTGCACATCTCACAATGCACACAGTACAATCTCCACAACAAAAGCTTAACTGGCCAAAAAATGTCAAATTTGAGAAACACTGTTCTAAACAGCCATAGCATTTGCCACAGATGGGCAGCAAGGAAGCACGACAACCCTAAGCCAGGCATCCAAAGCCAATGTGGTTAAGAATACAGATAAGCGGGGCACCTGGGTGGCTTAGTCGGTTGAGCTTCCGACTTCGGCTTAGGTCATGATCTCATGGTCCGGTCCCGGTCCATGAGTTCAAGCCCCACCTCGGGCTCTGTGCTGACAGCTCAGAGCCTTGAGCCAGCTTCGGATTCTGTGTCTCCTTCTCTCTGCCCTCCCCACTTGCACTCTGTCTCTCAAAAATAAATAAACATTAAAAAAAAATTGTTTTTTTAATGAAGATTTTTCAGCTGTTGAGGGGTGGGCAGAAAGGTTTGGTCACACTGGGCCAGAATCCCTGCATGGTTATGGGTAGGGAACGGTCAATACCCACACAGATTCTTTTTTAAGCAGGTCCACTGTAGGTCACCCGTGACTAACCAAGGCCCCCTTAACTCCCCCGTCCATCATCGTTCAGTCCCTACACATAGGTGATTTTGTACATAGTGGAAAGTTCTCAGGGACAACATTTTTCTTAGTGTTAAGCAACTAAGTCACAAATGGAAAAAAAGCAACTTGTGGTTGGAAGTAGTCAAGGCTGAATTATAATTAAAGAAGGATGAAACCCACTACAGATTTGGGGGCCAGGCTAAGGAGGTCCTTCCCAGAGCCAGTCACCGAAGAACAACCTGGAAGCAACCTTCAAACCCTCACCATGAAATGGAAAACTCAACTCCTTCCACTTACCAATAAAAACTTTGTAAAAGTAAACACACAGTTTATTACATTGTTCTTTTAAAATTGAAGAGTTAGCCCTTTCTAAGAACTCCAAGTTTCCCTGAAACTACCATCCTGAACGTGTGGGGGGGAAAGTCCATTAAGCAAGAGCAGATATCCATAGAGCTCAGTGTTTCTTCTTTTTTGCCAGAAGTGAAATCTGTTACCATGTTCCCCGGCAGGGGAGCCTGTCTGGAACTGCCTGGGCTCCTAGCAGGTAATTTACACTGATCTCTAAAAACCATTCGCCCCTCCCCCTCCCTTCCAAAACAAATCTGCCTTTCAGAACAGCGCTGAAAGGGGGACAGAATGCCCAGAGCAGGGGACCAGTCCCCGACTGGGTGCCTCACCTACCACTCACCAAATTCAGGCCACACAATCCTGTAGCCTGTTCTCATCGCTAGGAACCACTGCTTTCTGCCAACCCCGCATATCCTTCCAAGTTGGCCTCTTGTCTTACTATTTGTAAAACGAAGACCCTCTTCCCTCTAGAAAGAAAGAAAGCAAAAGGCGCCGAGGTTGCCAGGTGACTACCAAACTCACCTCCGCCTGGGCAGCCCATAAGGCCCAGCCTGGATCTGCAGGTGAACCTCATCCACCGCGAAAGAGAAGCGTGCGGCCTGCTGGGGTGCCTGGGGCTCGTTCTGCATCGAAAGAAAGCGCTGCAAGGAGAAAAGGCTGTGAGCGAGGATCCTTCCACCTCGAAAAGCTAATAACCAAAAATTGGAAGAAAGGATTCAGAAACTGGGTGCTAAAAAGGTGACAAAACACAAACCAACCAAACAAAACAACTCCCCCCCCCCCAAATACCCCAAAAGCCTAGGAGGGGGGCTAGAATGTGTTTCAGAATCACCTGTTTCCCTAACAGACCCAGCAGCGCGAGTTTCCTAGATCCGCGCGCGATGGACAGAGAGGGAGCAGAAGAGGGAGAAGCGTGGGGGCTTCCGAGTCCCCCACTGGCGTCTCCTTTCCAGTGGCTTGCCCCAGGGCGAGTCATTTCTCATCCCGGTGTGGGCATCCTCATCAGTAAGACGGGGGGTAATGATGCCTCTTCGCAGGGCTACGGGGAGCATTAAATCAAGTTAGAGCTGCTGGCACCCAAGGGACGGCAGCGACTTAACTGTTCGCTCTCTGCCTACCCTCGGCTGCAGCTAACTCCGATTTCTCGGCTCCTACCCGCTACCCGGATCAGGGGGGAAAGAAGGCAGGAAAAAGTGGCTTCCAGGTGACACCGGGCACCGGAGTCCTCTCCCCGGGTTCCACGGATCGGACCAGGAGTAAGGCGCAGGGAAGGCGTCCCGCGTGCACACGCGCCCGCCTCACTCCCACCGCGCGTCCGCTCCCTCCGGCCCTCCGCTTCCTCTTCCCGAGAGCCCACCCCGCCCGGGGTGAGAGCCGGCTCCCTCCCTCACATCCTTCCCATCCCTCCACCCGCCGCCGGGCGCCATAGCAGGAGATCGAGGTTGCCGGTATGGAGTGGGCGAGGTGGAAGAGTCGGTTACCTGCAGCAAGCCCGCGGCCGCTGGGGCGCAGGGGGGTGCGCTACCGCGCGGCACCCCAAGCCCGCCGCGCACCCGCCGGGCGCTGAGCTGCGCTCGCCGCGCTGGCCGACAGCGCCTCCCGGCCACGGGGCTCGGAACCCGCCCGCCACGCCCCCGGTCCCACCCCTCTAGGCCCCGCCCACAGCATCCCCGCCTCGCCCACCTCGGAGGCCGGCGGGCGCGGTGGGCGGGGCGGGGCGGCGGGGCGGGACGGCGCGCGGCTCACGGCCGGGGACAGCGCGCCCTCTGGGACAGCCGCCCCGCGTCCCTGTGTTTCCCCTCTCCGCCTCCTCGGGTCCGCCTTGCTTCTTAGTTCCCCCCCAAACTGCACAAGAGCTGGGTGAGTAAGTGGGGTCTTCTTCAAAATTCTGTGCCCTTTTCCTTGGAGGCGGGAAACGCCAGAAGTGCCGCCTTTTCTGATTTTCAAAATGTTTTATTAAAAAAAAAAAAAAAAAAAGACCAGAAAAAAAATGCACATGCCAAGGTTTTTTACGTAATGTAAAGTTTAGAAATGACCGTGCAGGTTTGTTTGTTTTTTTTTCCCTAATGAGCCTTGTTTGTTAAATTTAGTATTTAAAAAACGCATTATGTCCACGTGTTTTCACAGGAGAACTAAGACGAAAATTAGATTGTGAACCAATCCACAGTGCCCAGCAGAAGTAGAAAACACCTCTTTCCACCCTTTGTAGCACACAGGGTTGGGTCACTTAGGAAAGTTGACATGGTCTCCTTGGTAACAAGAGGAATGCTGTGCATTCTTCCATAGGACCTTTAGTTCCTGGAGAGCAGGACGGATTGTGACTCCTCTCCGTATCATTTATTCATTCAACACATACATTGAAGTAAATGAAGGAAGGAAGTAGGTCCATACTCACTTCCCCGCCCACCATGTCCTGCTGAAGCCACAAGGCACATCTGAGATCCTGTAACTGGAGGCTTGCATGGGGCCCACCATTCCTAGGAAAGGTCATTGCCCAGGCAAGAAGCTTGAACAGAGAGCAGGGCCAGGCTGGCCTGGACTGAACCCCTGAGTCTCTGAAGTTCACCCTCTTTGGGCTTTGGACTTGAAGAGGTTAGATACCCCAGGGATGGTGGGTGGGCGGGGGGGATGCTTGCTTAGACATAGCCACACAGAGCGGTTGTATCTTATAAGCGGAACATAAATTAGCCACCCCACATGAAGCGCATTGGTTTCATGTGAACCCACCTCTTCTGTGAAGACACGGGCTCCCTTCAAGACTTTGGAATATTCTGGGAGGATTGCTGTGGACTCTCCTGTCCCCTTCCCACCCTTGTGCCAGAGTGTTACTGGGTAAAGCAGCACGATGCGGGCCAGCTGTGATGACAATAGCAGAGAAGCTAATGAAATATTCCCCGGGGGAAAGTAAATCTTGTCTTCCCCAAGGAGATTCCTCCCCCGGCGACAATGTTGGAACACATTGCTTTAATTTTATTTTTAAAAGTAATTTTCTGGGGCACCTTACTGGCTCAGCCAATAGAGCGGGCAACTCTTGATCTGGGGGTGGTGAGTTTGATACACACACTGGAGGTAGAGTTTATGTAATAAAAAAATTTTTTTTAATTTAGAGAAAGTGACTTTCTTATAATGCATTATGTGCAAGACGAAGACAAGGAGACCACACAAGTTCCTTTTATTATTATTTTTTTAACGTTTATTTATTTTGAGAGAGAGAGAGAGAGAGAGACTGTGTGCACAGGGCGGGGAGGAGCAGAGACAGAGGGAGAGAGAAACCCAAGCAGGCTCCACACCGTCTGCCCCGAGCCTGTTCCTGGGCTCTATCTCATGAAAGGTAAGACCACGACTTGACACAGAAGACATGAATAGACACTTCTCTAAAGAAGACATCCGGATGGCCAACGGGCACATGAAAAGATGCTCATTGTCACTCCTCGTCAGGGAAATACCAATCAAAACCACACTGAGATACCACCTCATGCCGGTCAGTGGCTAAAATGAATAAGTCAGGAGACTACAGATGCTGGCGAGGATGTGGAGAAACGGGAACCCTCTTGCACTGTTGCTGGGAATGCAAACTGGTGCGGCCGCCCTAGAAAACAGTGTGGAGGTTCCTCAAAAAATTAAAAATAGATCTACCCTATGACCCAGCAATAGCACTGCTAGGAATTGACCCAAGGGATACAGGAGTGCTGATGCATAGGGGCACTTGTACCCTAACGTTTACAGCAGCACTTTCAACAACAGCCAAATTATGGAAAGAGCCTAAATGTCCATCAACTGACGAATGGATACAGAAGATGTGGTTTATATTTACAATGGAATAGTACTTTGGCAACGAGAAAGAATGAAATCATGCCATTTGTAGCAACTTGGATCAGACTGGAGGGTACTAGGCTGAGTGAAATAAGTCAAGCAGAGAAAGACATACCATCTGTTTTCACTCCTATGTGGATCCTGAGAAACTTAACAGAAGACCTTGAGGGAGGGGAAGAAAAAAAAAGAGGTTAGAGAGGGAGAGAGCCAAAGCATAAGAGACTCTTAAAAACTGAGAACCAACTGAGGGTTGATGGGGGGTGGGAGGGAGGGGAAAGTGGGTGATGGGCACTGAGGAGGGCACCTGTTGGGATGAGCACTGGGTGTGGTATGGAAACCAGTTTGACGATAAATTATATAAAAAAAGAAAGGCGAGACCATGACTCGAGCCTAAATCAGGAGTCACACACTTAATGGACTGAGCCACCCAGGCGCCCCCACACGAGTTCCTTTTAGACTGTGGTTTACATTTTTTATGGTGGAAACAAAAGTAGGAACCCAAAATATCTTGTGCAGAATTTGCATTTTGGTCAGAATCAGAATAAAAGTAATTGCAGTTTGTTTTCTCTATCTATTGCTAACCCAGATGACCTTTTAAACTAAGGGACTTAAGACACTGAGAAGGCAAATACGCTGTGAAAACCGTGATAATGCTTTATGAAATTAAATTCATAAATTCTATCATTTCGATGTTTGAAGCTAAGCCTGTCACATCTTTCCACTAGACTAAACATGTTTCCTTCCTCCCCACTTGATTAGTTGTTGTTGTTTTTTTTCCTTTTTTTTTTTTCTGGGCTTATTTCAAGGATATTTTAAGTTTTGGGTTTTGTTTTTTAAGATTTTATTTTGAAGTAATCTCTACGCCCCACGTGGGCTTGAACTCGCAACCCTGAGATCAAGAGTTGCACGCTCCACCAATAGAGCCAGCCAGGAGCCCCTTACGTTTGTTTTTAATCATGAACACGGCTTAATATGCCTAAAAGAATAACTCTTTTTAATTTCAAAAAGGGTGATCAAATGTGCTTGCTTTTGAGTTATCTCCTCGTATCATTTAGCGTTTATATCTTAAAAAAGAAAAGAAAAGGAAAATGTGCATTGTCTTATGTCCCAGCAATTCTCCTCTTTGGTCTTAAGTCATCAGTTATATTGTCTAATGTAGTAGTCACAAGATACATGTGGCTACTGAACCCCTGGAATTGTCTACACCGCATTGAAGTGTGTGATAAGTGTAAAATACGCAATAGATTCTGAAAATTTAATATGAAAGAAAAAAGAATTTAGTATATCTCATTTTAGGGGCACCTGGGTGGCTCAGTCAATTAAGCATCCGACTTCGGCTCAGGTCATGATCTCACGGTTCGTGAGTTCAAGCCCCCGCATCAGGCTCTATGCTGACAGCTCAGAGCCTGGAGCCTGCTTTGGATTCTGGGTCTCCCTCTCTGCCCCTCCCCCAGTCACTCGGAAAAGAAATAATAAACATTCAAAAAACTAAAAGGAAAAAATAAATAAAAGATCTCATTTTAATTCATTTGCAAATATTGACCGTATGTTGAAATGATAATATTTTGGATGTATTGGCTTAAATTTTATTAAAATAAAAAATAAGAGGGTGAATAAAATTTGTTACTGCCAATAATTGGAACTTTGGGTCTATGTTGCCAAAGCAGTGCTGATTCTGTTCCTTTACACAATTTGTACAGTGTTGTACTTCATGTGCGTTATGAGCATTGATGAACCACAGCATCGCCGAACAGAGTACCTTAGACATAACCAGTATAAGTCGTAATCTCATGATTATAAATATCAACTATCCTAATATTATAGATGCAGGATTTGATCATCTAAGTTCAACGTGTAATACTGTTTTTATAGGAAAATTAACTTCCAAGATCCAAACAGTGGATTAAAAAAATTCTTTTTAATGTTTATTTTATTTTTGAGAGAGAGAGAGAGAGAGACAGAGTGCGAGTGGGGGAGGGGCAGAGAGAGAGGGAGACACAGAATCCGAAGCAGGCTCCAGGCTCTGAGCAGTCAGCACAGAGCCCAACGCGGGGCTCTAACCCATGAACTGTGAGATCATGACCTGAGCCGAAGTCGGACGCTTCACCGACTGAGCCACCCAGGTGCCCCCCAAACAGTGGATTTAGAAATTAACTTTCAGAAAAATCTTTTTGGTCAATTGCTTACTGTGGGTATCCCATAAATGTAATTATTTTTAATGACCACAGGAGCATAAGCCCATCATAAATCTATACACGTAACCCAGAAGGTATTTCTGGATCATTTAAAGGTGTGTCCGGTCGGAAAACAGGTATCACAGCAGCTAATTTTACAGAGAATTGAAGGAGTTGGTTAAACAGGTAACAGAGGGCTGAAAGGTACAAAGGGAAACATGGCAGTAACAGAAAGACAGCAAGGGCCGCTGGTAGAGCTGGAGGAAAGAAGCAGGTATCAGAAACTAACAGCTGCCTGCCGTGGAAAAGAACCCTGGGAAGCTGGGACTCAGGCCTCTAAGGAAGGGGGCGGTACCCAACTGGGGGTGATATTTCTGCAGGTAAGTGTTGAGGCTAGATCTGAGAAAGTGGATTCAATACCGGAAATCAGAACCAACTGCTGCAGTCAGGGAAAAGAATCATTGCTTGGTGACCTTGGTGGGCACAGCAGGCAGATGTCCAGGAGCAAGTCCCTTCTCCCTTCTCCTGCCTCCTGGTCTCCTCGAGCACCGGTTACTGGCCTTAACAGAAGACTTGTTTTGCTTTTGTAGAACCACAGCATCGCCGAACAGAGTACCTTAGACATAACCAGTATAAGGCGTAATCTCATGATTATAAATACCAACTATCCTAATATTATAGATGCAGGGAAGTGCTAATAAACACAGCTGTTACAGTGACAATATAATTGCAATACATTTTTTAAAATATCCTAATAAAACTGTGGTTGAAAGCACAACTCAAATAAGGGACCCTATGGAACTTGACCTAAGCCCAGTGCTCTCAGAAGACAGTGATGGTTACAGAAACTCCCACGCCCACACCACTTTGTGTTCCCGGAAACCAGTTTCTACAAAGAACCACCACCTCTCCTCAAATGGCTTGGACAAGACTTGAAGAGAACTCCCTGGTTTACCGATGACAAGGTCAGACGTGGACTCTCCGAACTCCCTTTTCTGTCTCATAAATGATTACCTGAGCCCTTTGTCCCTACCAACCAATCAGCACAAAATGCCTGCTCATTTTACTTAATGAAATTTTGTTCAAGTTTCCCTCCTTGCCCCAGCCTTCGAGCTTTCATCCACCCTCAGGCTAAGCCAGCAGTGGGCATTGGGATGCTGAATAAACTCTTAATGGTGCCTGCCCAGAAGCCCCTTCCTAGCTGACTTCAAAAAAACCTTTTGTGACCAATTATCTGATCCTGCCACCAGCTCCTCCCTCTCCCTGAGACCTGTTTTCTAGTCTTGTTGACTCCTCCTTATAAAAGAAAAGCCTTTTCAGCCTTATCTTTCAGAAGCTTGCAGATCTTACAAGAAAGCCATCTCCCTATTAAAACCCCTCCCCACCCAGTGCCATAAGCCCCTTTCCCTAATCGCAGAATTTTTTTTTAATGTTTATTTTTGAGATAGACACAGAATATGAGCAGGGGAGGGGCAGAGAGAGAGGAAGACAGAATCTGAAGCAGGCTCCAGGGTCCAAGCTGTCAGCACAGAGCCCGACACGGGGCTCCAACCCACAAACCTTGAGATCATGACCTGATCCAAAGTCAGCCGCCTTATCCACTGAAGCCACCCAGGCGTCCCTGCAATAATTTTTTTTTTTTTTTTTAATGAAGTCTCTCCTTTCCCTAAGTCCAGGTTTGTTTTTTATTTGACAATTTTCTGGTGCTATGACTCAGCTCAAAAGTAGAACTCACCTAGGGATCTCCGCCATCCCCACACAGGAAACGGTATATAATACCCTGTTGTGCAATTTGAGGATCCGTCCCTGAGTTCAGTTCTCAAGCTAATGCTCTGGACATCTTGTCTATTGAAGCACAGTGAAGAGTTACTTTAATGCTTCTAGCAAAAAGAGAATTGTTTCCCCGCAAAGATTCTTTCTTTGGCCTTCTTTTGAGACCTCTTGTGTTTTTCCGGGGTTCCTCAGGCTGGGGACTGTGAGAGAGAATTGATCAAGTGAGGCTCTTTCTCAGTTTCTCTACAGTTAATTTCTTCGGGTTAACTGTTAATCCCACAGGCAACTCTTAATCTCTGAGGCTCCCTCTCTCTTTTTTCTCCCACTGACTATATGCTGTGATGGCAGAAGTTTAATTTAATATCTTCAAGAATTGGCAAAATTTATTAAAGGCAATTTAGAAATTCAAAGGCGTCTTTGAGAACTTTGGGATCTCCCCAAACTGAGCCATCTGGGACTTCTCTCTTCCCGGCATCCCCTCCTCTTCCTTTCTGTCCCCTTAACCTTCTCTTCAGCTGCCTTGAATCCTTCGATCTGTCCGCTTCAACCCCTCTACCTTCTCCCCCCACCATCCACCCCTGTCAGCCCCTGCCCTACCCACCCCAGTCCCTCCACACATCATCACATGAGATTCAGGGCCCTTCTTTTCTGCTCACTTCCTCTTCACCCCATTGGTGAAGGAAGAATCTCTTGCCCTTAATAGTACAAGATGGCCAAACACACGATACCCTGTGCTGGACAGATGAGATTGATAGTTTATTACTCATAGAGACTCACACCCTGGGAGAGGAAGATGCAAGCCATTCAGAGCCACAGATGCCCAGAAGGCAAAGATTCTGTGCTTATCAGAATGACTTCGTAGGCCTTATGTTTGGTAAGAGTCTATCTTCCTTGTTAATAGGATGTAATTGGGAACATTGGTTATAAAACCAAGGCTTTGGCTGGAATGTCGTGTTTGCAAATAATGCTCATTTACTGGATACTTATAAGAAGCTAATGTTGACTTTATTATGGAGTCAATGTTTAAACCCTCTTGGGAAGACTGGCTTGGTACCTGGCTTACAGGTTTCTAACCTTATAGGTGAGAAGGAATGTCAGTTCCTGGCAAGCCTAGGAACCTTAGAATGATTTGGGAACATTGAGAAGAGAACAATCTCAAATCTATAGATACTGCAGGTGAAAAGTGGTGGCAGGTTCATGGTTTGGCTTCCTAAGCCTTAACAAGTTTGTACAAGTCCTACCTGAGATTCTTTATAAAAAATTCCAGCGAAGCAAACTTAAAACGGTCTGTGTGCTAAATTAACATTCTTGCTGTACCTATGTAAATAACGAGATCAATCCTAACGAGGCCAGCCTTATTTTGTGATAAAGAATAATCTTTCTTTAAAGTTACCCTTGATTAAAAAGGACTATAAATTGGACTAGATGCTGTCACCTTGCACAGACTGTCAACCCTTACAGAACTGCAGTTCTCCCACTTTCCTCCAACATCTTCCCCCCACTTCACCAAGAACTAAAACCTGACTGCTCAGATTGTTATCAGTTCCCTGGGTTGCCTTGCAGCTGGCTTTTTCCTTGAGAATCTGAAGAAGCACTGGGAACTCAAGCCCAGTAACTTACCCACATGCATGTGCTGGATTCTTCCCTCTCACCTCATAAGCCACTGCCTGGGCCACCAGGAGGCCTGGTAAAATGCTCAGGTCATACATGCACTTATGTGAACGGTAACCAAGCCTGTGGATAACATCGCCAAATGCACTGATATCTCAAGTTTCGGAAATTCAACAAGAAGCCCTTGTATAATAAGATTTTCACTTACTGATTTCATTGACATTAATTTATCACTGATATTTCTTTATTATTATTGTTATTGTAAGCATCCCTCTCTTAAGGACCTGATCTTTGTAACTACCTCTCGACAGATGGTTCAACTGAAACTGTTTCTTTATCCCTGATTTGCTTTGCTTGGGAGGTTTATAATTACCTGCAAGTTGTTCAGTGATGAATAATATTCATTCATCTTGAACCAGAGGGAGAATGGCAGGGCTGAACTTTATCAGAGCTCTTGCTCCAGAGAAGCAGCAATGGTTAAAGAGATCTCCCCACGTTTCTAAGCAGTCCCCCTGTCCTTGCAATAATCCTTTTGAATAAAGTCTCTCCTTACCGAAATCTGGATTGTTCGTTTTGACAAAAGGTACGACATTAGTTTTGAATCGTTAGAAAATTCAACAGAACTGCCTTGACTGGAACAGGAGAAGGATGTAAAAGCGTGAAGATAGAGCAAGCCAATCCGATAATACAGTTTAGGAAAAAAAGGTTGACTTTCAAGCGTACAAATTCCACACAAGTAAAACTGAAATTTGTTTTTAAAACCCATAAAACCTATCTGAAAATTTTAAAAAAAGAATAAGAGGAAGAAGAAGAAGAAGAAGAAGAAGAAGAAGAAGAAGAAGAAGAAGAAGAAGAAGAAGGAGGAGGAGGAGGAGGAGGAGGAGAAAGAAAAGAAACGATTTAAGAACAAGGAAGGAAGGCTTGTCCTCTACCATCTGAGGCGCCTTTGAATGGTTGGGGGTGCTGCAAATGAAGTGAGACAGGACAAGGTTCGTTCCTCAGGGCCGGTGAGAGTTGTCATGAGTAACTGAGACAGATGAAGGTTTATATGTCACGGTAACAAAAGGAAGGCATATGAAGGGCCAGGTAGCAATTCAGTGGAAGGAGACGGAAGATTCAGATGAGCTTCCGGATGCTAATGGCAGCTGAATTCACGCTTCCACGTGCTAAGGGTCAGTCTTCTCCCAATCAGGAGGCTCCCTCCGAGAGAGCTCTATGGCAGGTGTGTTTTCCAGAGGCTCTGCTTAAGTTTATTTATTAAAAAAAATTTTTTTAATGTTTATTTATTTTGAGAGAGAGAGAGAGGGAGAGAGACAGCAAGCGGGGGAGGGGCAGCGAGCGAGAGGGAGAGAGAGAATCCCAAACAGGCCCCACACTTTCAGTGCAGAGCCCGCCAGGGGACTCGAATAGGAACTGCGTGAGACCATGACCTGAGCTGATACCAAGAGCTGGATGCTTGACCAACTGAGCCACCGAGGCTTAAGTTTAGATAATGTTTTCTCCTGCCGCTAGATGATTATTCGGATATGTTCAGTTTAAAGGAATTCTTATACAGCTTCGGTGGCCTGTTACATCGCTGCCGATGTCACTGCACTCAGGGGTACAAATTCCTACGAGCTGTCCGTAAGGGCGATGGGACAGTGTGAATACATGTAAGAATCATTGGTCTAGGAATTTACTCTATGTAAAGAATTTGACAAGTGCACAAAGATTTTTTTTTAAGTTTATTTATCTATTTTGAGAGAGAGAGCATGAGAGAGGGAGGGACAGAGAGAGAGGGAGAGAATCCCAAGCAGCCTCCACACCGTCAGCAAGGAGCCTGATGCGGGGCTCAAACTCATGGAACCGTGAGATCATGACCTGAACCAAAACCAAGAGTCAGTTGCTCAACTGACTGTGCCACCTAGGCACACACAAAGGTTTTTTAAACCTTTTTTAAAACCCCTTTTAAAGGGGCTCTAACCCACAAACCCCTTTTTAAAAACTTTTTTAAAACCCCTCGCAAAGGTTTTCTAATAAGGATGGTCACTGATTATATTGGAAACATTAAAGTTTGTTAAAAGATACTTTTCAGAAAAAGGTAAAAACACGACTCATACAGGTATGAAAATAAGGGTGTGTTAAAGAATTTATTTTACATACATGATGGGAAAGAGAGAATCAGGCAAATGTTATAACCAAGTTGAAAAGAAGACTCAAAACATACAGATTTGTTTAGAGTAAAGGAAGACTGAGATTAATTACAAATGGAGACAAAAGTGATTTCCCCAGAGGTGTGGGGATAAGGAAATCAATTAAATCACTACCACACAGGACAGAATTTATATATCTATCCGTTACCTACAACTTACAAAGCACAAACAGCTCAAAGATTATGAATAAATAGAGCTAGAAGGTATAACCCAAAAGGGTATGCTATAGATAATGCATAGTGCATCATACAAACACTATTAAAACAAGTTTTATTATTAGAAAACGGTTGTTAGGTTGCACTGATAATCATGCAGCTCTAAAAAAATAATGGTGGGAATAGCATGCTATAATGTCACGGAAAGCAAAGTTATTATATCATTAAATTTAAAAAAGTAAGAACATTACCTTGCATATAATTATCTCTCATGATCAAGGAAAATGGATAAATAATGCATAAGCAGTCATTTCCAGAAATTTTTACTTTCTACTTCTTAATGTTTGGGTAAAAAAAAAATACATAAAAAGATTTCTTACAACTATCATAGCTGTAAAAAGATATTTCCGTTAAAAAAATTTTTTTTAACATTTATTTTTGAGAGAGAGAGAGAGAGAGATCAGGAGCGGGGAGGGGCAGAGAGAGAGGGAGACACAGAATCCGAAGCAGACTCCAGGCTCTGAGCTGTGGATTCACAGGGCTCTAACCCACAAACCATAAGATCATGACCTCAGTCAAAGTCAGATGCTTAACCGACTGAGCCACCCAGGCACCCTGATATTTCCATTTTGAAAAATGATATAAATACATGAATAAATAAGCTAGTAGTAAACTTAACATTTATGTAAAAAAGAAAAATGATTACAGTGAGCAGATGCCCATCAGGATATTTATCAGAAGAAAACAACTTGAAAGAAGTACTTGTCTAAACGGGTAAACAAATTGTGACATATCTATGCAATGGAATACTGCTCTGAAAATTAAAGGAACCTCAATTAAAAAAATTTTTTTTAACATTTATTCATTTTTGAGAGACAGAGACAGAGCATGAGTGGGGAAGGTACAGAGAGAGAGAGGATGACACAGAATCCGAAGCAGGCTCCAGGCTCTGTGCTGTCAGCACAGAGCCAGATGCGGGGCTTGAACCCCAAATGGCGAGATCATGACCTGGGTGGAAATCAGATGCTCAGCCTACTGAGCCACCCAGGCGCTCCAAGGAAATCTCATTTAGAATGAAGCCAGGAAACCAGCAGGGGGAGCTCTCAAAGTCTACCGCTCTTGGTCAATGGCAGACCCAATGGGGAGAGAGGAGCCTTGCAAGGTGGATGATAGTACTTCACTATTCCTGTAGGAGGAAGAAAGTCTTTCCTCCTTCCCTAGTCAATGGCAGACTCAGCCAATGAAAAGCCACTATACTTTCAACCCCCCCTTTACTCCAATGGACATTTTGTTTATAACAGTCTTCCAACCTCCTCTCTCCCACCCTTAGAAAAGATCAACCTCCTCTCTCCCACCCCTCCTTTTCTCTGTGGACCTGCCTGTAGTTTTGCTATAGCTTGCTTGTCCTGGATTCCAAGTCTTGCTATTCCAAATAAACCCATTGTTTTGCTGGTAAAAAAAAACAAAAAACAAAAAACAAAAAACTGGCCATTTTATTTTTATGGTTTAACACTACTTAGTTTTTGGAGGGAGATGGGTTCACACAACAATACAGATGAATTTCACAAACCTTATGCTGAGATAAAAACGCAAAAGACCACATACAGTTTGATTCATAGGTATATATTTGAAATTCTGAACAGGTAAATCTCCAGTGACAGAAAGGGGAGTAATTGTTGCCTGGGGCAGAGGGGGGTGGGCTTACTTTTTGAGATGATCGAAATGTTCTTTATTTTGGTCATGGGAGTGATTACACGGGTGCATACATTTCTCAAAAACCCATTGAACATCCACTTAAGATGGACATATTTTATTGTGTGTGTAGGGGAGGAAAATTCATTTCCCTTCTACCCTTCTAGATTCTCGGCTGAGACATCCGTAGAAATAAAAGGTAGATGAACAGGAGAAAAACAACTTTAATAACATGTATACCTCCTATCTACACGGGAGTGTAGGGGTCAAGGGCAGGCTACCCCAAGACAGGCTATTTGGGGATGCAGATTATGCTGAACTGAAAAAAAAATCAAAGCCCAAAAGACTCAGGAAGAAACTTTGACCTCCCCCCAACACTGCCTAACAGAATTTAGATAGAGGACCTGTGCCTGGAAGAGAACTGCCACCACAGGGAGCTACATTATCATATGAATTGTGTATGAAAGACAGGAGCCTAGCAAGGCCTATTTGGCCAAAGTTCTCTCCATGTCCCATTGTTTCTGGGTGACTCACCAAACATATGTTAACCAAACGTTTACTCTGATTCATTTTCCTATGAGTTCCATTCCATCCTTTTGAAGTCCCAGACCCCTGTCCCCTTGTCCTTAGTTCAGGATGACATATATACCTGTTTTTGCCTATCTTTGGAATCTCATGTCTATGTGGATTCCCCATACTTAACAAAATTAAGTTTGATTTTCTCTGATCTGTCTCATGTCAATTTAATTCCTAGTCTAGTTAGAAGAACCATGAAGGACAGAGGAAAAATGTTTTTCCTCCCGGACAGGAGACACCCAGGAAAAGAGGGTCACTCCTTGATATGGCCCAAGCCATCACCTTAAGTACCAATCACCAGCAAATGATAAAAGTTGTTAGAGGGCAGGTGCATTTATGGGAGGTTTCAGAAAAAGCACAGTAAACGAGGTAAGGTTGTTATGCAGACTTAAGTTGCTTCCTCCTCCCTGGATAAGTTTCCAGAGTTTAGTCGTTTTTCTCTTCCTGGTACAGACAGGGAGAGATCTTTACAGATGGAGATTTCCCTTATAAATGTAAGTATCTTTTACAAATGATGCCAAAGAGGCCTATGTTGGGGTGACAAATTTCTGTTCTTGTTCATGTGGAAACTACATCTCAATAAAATTGATTTAAAAAAAATATCTGTTTAAAAACACTAGAAGGGGTGAAAGGGGGGAGAGCAGTGTTGGGCAAGGTCTGAACACACTGAGTTTGCAAAGCTGATGAACTCTCCAGCAGCAGAAGGATTCTAGGCTTCTGGAAATATGCATGGACTCCAGCATTACCTACCCAGATGCCACCTGGAAAAGGATGGCTGGTGCAACCATAACATTAAATGTATGCTTTTAAGGGGCACCTGAGTGGCTCAGTCGGTTAAGCGTCTGACTTCGGTTCAGATCATGATCTTGCAGTCCACAAGTTCGAGCTCCACGACAGGCTATGAAGCCTTCTTCAGACTTTGTGTCCTCCTCTCTCTCTGCCCCTCCCTCGCTCATACTCTGTCTTTCTCTCAAAAAAAAAAAAAAAAAAAAAAAAAAAAATTTTTAAAATAAATAAAAATAAATGTATGCTTTGGGGGTGAGAGGGCATCGGAGAAGTCATGGGGAATTTTTACAATTATGAGGCCGTGGCACAGCATAGGAAGGGGGGAGGGTTGGAGAAGGTGGAGGAGAAATAAATGAACAGTCTATCCTGGACATCAGGGAGGGTGCAGCTATGTTCAAGGAGACAAAAGAATCAGGTAGGGTCA
Source organism: Panthera pardus (assembly GCF_024362965.1). Taxonomy (NCBI): domain Eukaryota; kingdom Metazoa; phylum Chordata; class Mammalia; order Carnivora; family Felidae; genus Panthera; species Panthera pardus. The sequence continues at coordinate 18,071,661 of NW_026526766.1, read as the reverse complement.
CAGCATATTTCAAACTGAGCATTGTAACTCTCATGCTAAAGGAACAAGAATGTCCCAGGTCTAAAATTGTTCCCTTAATGCTGATTTGCAAGTGGAGGTTGAAACGTGACAGAGGTGCCCTCTGGTGGTAGAATCCAAAAGCAAATGTATAAATACGGAAGAGTTGAAAAATAGGATGAAAATCAGCTGTAGTTTTTATATATATTCGATGTGAGAAGAAAATACAGTCAATCTTTACCACGGGAAAAAAACCGACTATGCTTACCTAGCATTTTCTAAAATAAAGAGCTTAATAGAATTCCATTTCCAGTCAAGAGGGAGTAACAGGGATCAGATTTACCTTCTGTTACAAGCAACAGGATCTAAATAGTCACTTATTTTAAGCTCCCCATCACCAAACCGAGACTTAATTACAGTTTTGGCGCTCTCAGAAATGGAATCTTAAACCAGCCCATCAGGAATCACCTGATCAGCTCTAGTTAGGTAATCTGCCTGATGGACCCCTGATTTCTCCTAAAGGAAAGTAGCCTTACAATAACCAACTTACTTTTTTTTTTTTGTTTTGGCCTAGTATAACTTCCTTTTCTGCTCTCTTCTGCCTATAAAAGTTTTTCACTGTGTACAGGTTCAGAGATCCTTTCTATCTACTAGATTGCATGCTGTCCTATTTATTTTTTTAAGTTTACTTATTTTGAGAGAGAGGGAGCGCGCGCATAAGTGGGGTAGGGGCAGAGAGAAAGGGAGAGAGAATCCCAAGCAGGCTCCACACTGACACGGGGCAGAGCCTGACAGGGGCCCCGAACTCACAAACTGCGAGATCGTGACCTGAGCTGAAATCAAGAGTCGGATGCTTAACCGACTGAGCTCCCCAGCCACCCCAGATGCTGTCCTATTTATAAACCATTGAATGAAGTCAGTGAGATCTTTACAATTTACTCAGTTGAATTTTGTGTTTTAGCCCTTCTCATTTGAAATGAGAAATCGTACAAAAATGTATTAAAATGACTTCTGAAATAATGGTTTTCAGAAACTGGACATCAGGCAGCACAGGATAGTAATCTCTGAAAAATGGGAAACAAAAGTGAGGTGAGCCTTATGGTTGCCCTGAGAATGTTCCCAGGCTGCCACTTAAGGAGAGATAACTCAGGCAGGGCTCAGCAGGTTTCCTGAGATATAGAAATGGAGCAAGGAGGCCAGAGAGACCAAGGTAGCTAGAGTCCACAGGGCACAATACTAGAAAGGAGAGAACAACTCAGGGAGAGAACTCCTAAGATCTTCAGAGGGTCCTTTTTCAATTCTTCAGCTGAGAATGCCTGTTTATGAGGAAACTACCTGAGGCCAGGAAGGAACTACCCGAAGGTAGCAGAGGGAACAATCTCTAGAACTCACAAAGAGCTAAGAGCAGTACCTGTTCCCATCCCCAGAGTGGAAATTCTGGTAATTCAAGAGACATTAGATAAAGTACATGGTATGGGGCAAAACTGTCCCTAGAGTAACAGTTGTTTTGGTCCTGAATAGCAAAACTGAAAAGCAAGATTCAAAAGGGTCAAACTATTTCCAAGTAACTTAACTGTGTCCCAGAAAAAGGCCAAGAAAAAAAAAATACATATATACTCGTACACCCAACGTGGGGTTTGAACTCACGACCTCAAGATCAAGAATCACGTATTCTACTGACTGAGCCAGTCAGGCAGCCCTTGGCCAAGAATATTTATAGGAGTCAAAATACAACCAGCACCCAACAAAGTAAAATTTACGATGTCTGGCATTCATTTGAAATTAACTAGGCAGGCAAAGAAACCAGAAAATATGATCCATAACAAGAAGGGAAAAAATAAATTTATGCAAATAGATCTTTCTAAGTGATAACAGAAGTACATTAAAACAGTTATCGTAACTACATTCCATCTATTCAAGAAGGTAAAAGAAAGACTGAACATGTTAAGTAGCAATGTGGATGATCTAAAATTGGACTTCTAGAGATCAAAATACCATGTCTGAGATGAAAAATACACTAGCTGGAATTCACAGAAGATTATAGAGGAGAGAAGAAAAGATTAGTGTACTTAAAGAAGCAGCAATAGAAACTATAATAGGAATAGGAAATTAATCACAGAGAGAAAAAAGACTGAAAAAATGAGCACATCATCTGTCAGCTGTGGGACCGCTTAGTGACATAGTGTATGTGGAATTGGGGTCTTTGCTGTCCTGTTAACCACTCTGTTTCCTGCCTCTTTTTTCTACTGCGTCCACTTTAACCATCAAGAAAAAAAAATTCTCGTCCCTCAAACGTCCACCTGCAAACTACTAAAACTAAATAGTTTTAAATCTTAATCTTAAAAAGATCTGTAATAACTGAACACAGTGAAGACTTTATATAACTCCATCTTTCTGTGCATCCCAATGGCTCTCCAGCCTCTTAGCAACACATAATAACACTGTTTACTGCCTAATCTTTGAACCCAAGTCCTTGTCTACTACCTTCGTTCCTCGAAGTTGGTCATTTTCCTGCCTTTGTTGTCACTCATCAAAGTGGATTCCTTCCCTCCACTGGCCCTGAATTTTGGGTATCCCCAAGCCTTTGTCGTAAAGTCACGAAATTTCAGGGTTGGGCAGAGATCTTACACACGACCTACTCTGGACCATTCACTGTGGAACACTTGATTTATGCTTAGAACTTCTTTATCATATAGTCGTCCAGCTTTTGTAGGAACACCATCATGATGGGTACTTCTCCCTGTCTATTCCCACCAGCGGTAGCTCTAATCTTTAGGCTGTGCTTTCTCATATTAAGCTGAAACAGGTTTCTCTGTAACTTCTGCCAAATGGTCTGGTCTCAGGCTCTTACCCTTCCTTCGTTTCCACTCTAGCCTAGACCCATTAACACCTCAAGTATGGAATACTTCAATAACTTGATGGTTTCCATTGTAATCTTTCAGTTCACTCAGTTCATAACACTCCCCCCCTGACTAATCTCTAAAACACAGTTTCAATACTGTTATGTTTCTCTCCTACTTAAGAGCTTATAAGTGCTCCCTATTTTTTTCCTATCAAAACATGTATTAGTTTTTCTTTTTTTTTAATGTTTATTTATTTATATGGAGAGAGAGAGAGAGAGAGAGCACACAAACACAAGTGGAGGAGGGCCAGAGAGAGACAGGGAGAGGGAATCCTAAGCAGTCTCCATGCCATCGATGTAGAGCCCGATGCAGGGCTTGAGCTCACAAACCATGAGATCATGACCTGAGCCAAAATCAAGAGTCAGACGCTTAACCGACTGAGCCACCCAGACGCACCATTATTTTTTCAATATACTCTTTTCTGAATGTCATTCAAGCACAGATACAGAATTCAAAAATGCATAAGCCTCCACCCCTCCACTTTCCCTACAGAGGCAATCACTGTTGAAAGATTTTGGGGAGTTGGTTCGGGTTTTTTCCTCTGAGATCTTTCCAGAGATGTTCTGTACATTTCATCAAATGTGTATCTTTTGCCGGCCTCTGATGATACCTTTCGCCAATGACCTTTACCCTTGAACCAGTTTAGCAATACCTGTCTAATATCTGCTCTTGACCTACCTTTTTTTTTCACTTAACACAAAATTTTGGAAATCACTCTGCATCAGTTTATATAAAGCCTCTTTGTTTTTTCTCAATGTCTGCATAGTAGAAAGGATGCATCATGATGTTTAAATAGATCCTTAATGGGTATTTAGTTTGTTTCCAGTTTCTTGCTCTTACGAACAACGCTGCCATGAAGAACAATGTACATGTATGAAATATATGTATAGAATAAGTTGCCAGAAGTGGTTTTGCTTGCTTAAAACACATGACATTTAAAAAGTTGATAGATATTACCCTCTGAGTGGTTTCCTTCAGGGTGAAGATCATTGGCAAAAGATACCATCTGACACAGCAAAGGAAACAAGTTCTTTATGCCTAGGCAAAAGATAGAAAAGACCCACACCCTTCTGCCAGACTCAAGAACGCCCCCTGCCCCCCCCCCCAGCAATCCTCTCTGCTGCAGAATCAATTTTTATTCTTTCTATTAAATCTTTATTATCAGCGTACAACAATGTTATTTCTCCCTTCTTAATTTTTTTTTTTTTTTTTTTTACCATTTATTCAGTTTTGAGAGAGAGAGAGAGAGAGAGACAGAGCGTGAGCTGGGTAGGGGCAGACAGAGAGGGACACACAGACTCTGAAGCAGGCTCCAGGCTCCGAGCCATCAGCACAGAGCCTGACGCGGGGCTCGAACTCACAAACCGTGAGATCATGACCTGAGCTGAAGTCGGACGCTTAACTGATGAGCCACCCAGGCGCCCCTTATTTCTCCCTTCTTTAAGGGCTTCTTTCAATCCTAAGATCACAGAGAGCTGGAGATTGAGCAGTCGTCTCTGTCAGAAGGACACACTGCCTTGGATACTGGTGCTGGGGCGAGGGTCCCCACAGGTCTCTGAAAATTTCCCTTTGCTGCACCCACAAGAGGGTTCACGGCCCTCTCAGACCCTCTGTGGGTTCTGGAGACCCCAGATGCATACCCAGCCCGTGAAGGGAACGGCTCAAAACTCCAGCTCATTCCTAAACAACCACGCTGCAAAGCTGAGCGGAAGGTCGGTGTCACGTGGAGATTGCCTAGATGGGATAGAATAATCCCATTAGAAGGCCTCGGCCTTAGTCGGGATGATATGCCTTCCATAGAGGAAGCGTACCCATTTATACTCTCACCGACAACACCCGTCTGCCTGTTTCTGCACCTGCTCGCCCGTACAGCCAAGCGTCAAGGACTTTTGCCTTTGCCGAGAGTGACAGGTAAAAACTGTGATACACGCTTTCAACTTCACGTTTCTCTCATGTGTAGAGTGGCACATCTTTTCAGAGAATACCAACGAAAGACCTACATGTCTCTCTGCCTAGCAGGGCAACTCTGCTTCGTGGGTGCTTGATCTCGCCCTTCGGTCACACTCGAGAACATCTCCCAACAGTCCTCTCTGCTGCAACTCCCTGCATTGCCACCTTTCCAAGAGCCCCTTCTTTTGTCAGCCACTCTCCTCCTTCTTTCTCTCTCTCTTCTCTCCCTCCCCTACCTCTCGCTATTTTTTTTTAATTTTTTTTTCATGTTTTTATTTATTTTTGAGACAGAGAGAGACAGATTATGAACAGGGGAGGGGCAGAGAGAGAGAGGGAGACACAGAATCTGAAGCAGGTGCCCGGCTCTGAGCTGTCAGCACAGAGCTGCCAGCTCTTCCCAGAGCCTCGCAGAGGGTCCCAGGGAGCGTAAACCTCCCCGTGGGTGTGGCCAAGGGAGTTTCTGGAAGGACCCGGTTGTGCCTGTCCTCTTCACACCCTGTGCTCTCTAATCCGGTGCTTCCTCCAGTGCCTGTAGGGAAACCATCCTCGTCAAAGTCGGGTCCGTGTTGTTCCAAAATCCAGCAGGTAGGCATTTATCTGAACTCCTCCTACGGGTCATCTCGGCAACCTTTCAGCCAATAATCACTGTCCTTGAAAGCCCTTCAACGGGGCCCTGAATCCTTCCCGATTCTCTCCTGTCACTCCTCCTCTGCCTGCTGGTTCCTCCTTACCTCCCAGGCCTTGGGACGCCACCACCACGCCTCCAGACTCAGGCCTCAGGTCCCTCTTCCTTTCTCTCCACGGTCCTTCCTTGTGAGCTCCCCGGGCCTCAAGCCGTTCAGTGTTCCTGTATTTAACATGGCCATCTCCCTCCTTGTGATCTCCCGTCTGGACCTCTCCTCTGAACTCCGGATGCGTGTTTCCAGCTGCTTAGTTGACAACTCCACTTGAGGGCTAGATCGCCATCTCAACTAGGCCCCACGTGCAGCCCCTAATCTTCTCCTCCAACCTGCTTCTCTGCCAGCTTCTGCCTCTGTCATCCACAGCCCCTTCCGTCCGGCTGCTCCGGCCGAACCCGTGGGCAGTCCCCCCTGCCGAGGCTCTCAGTCTCACACAGCGAGTGTCCCCTCCATCAACGAGGGCTTTGAGCTCCCTGTTCAAACTGTGTCCGGATTACGATCCCTCCAGCCTCCTCCACTGCCTCCCCCGCCCCCCCCCCTTCCTCACGAGAAGCGCCCTGTTTCCCCTCACACCCCTAGCCACCCATTATCTCCACAGCCACAAGAGCGATGGTTCTCAGATGTAGATCAGGGCTCCCAACGGAGCGTCAAGGTCAGTGGTTTCGCAGTCGCCTCTATAAGCCCGGCTCCACAATGTCTCTGCCCTCGTCTCCTGTCTCTCTCCTCTCTCCCTCAGGTCCACGCACACGGGCTTCCTCGCTCCTAGTGGACCACACCAGGCATATGCTCATCTCCGGGGCTCTGTACCTGCTGCCCCACTGCCTGGAAGACTGCCTGGAAAGTACCAGACTGGGTTCAACTATGACTTGGCCATGTTACCTTCACTGACCCCCTCATTTAAAATGGCAACATCCTGGGGCACGTGGGTGGCTCAGTCAAGTGTCCAACTTCGGCTTACGTCGTGATCTCCAGGTTCATGGGTTCGAGTCCCGCGTCGGGCTCTGTGCTGACAGCTCAGAGCCTGGGGCCTGCTTTGGATTCTGTGTCTCCCTCTCTCTCTGCCCCTCCCAGCTTACACTCTGTCTCTCTCTCTCTCTCAAAAATAAACAAACATTAAAACGGAAACACCTCTCCCTGGTTCTCCCTGTCCTCCGACATGTTCTTCCACAATAGCACTTACAGCATCTAAAATCTGTCACACAAGTAGGTTTCACTTAATTAAAAAAAAAAAAAAAATCTGCTCCCCCTCCAATACATGAGAAGCTTTTTGTGAGAGCAGAGTTTGTTTTTTTTATCTGTGTCAATCTTAGTATATCCCCAACATCTATGAAAGTGCTTGACACAAAGTAGGGGCTCAATAATATTTGCTGGATGAATAAGGGAATAAATGAACGAATAAAGATATTTACCACAAGTGTAATGATTTTAAACAACACAAATGTATCAGCCTACAGTCCTCCAGGGCAGAAGTCTGACACGGGTCTCATTGGTCCAAACTCAAGCTGTGAGATGGGCTGCCTTCCTTTCTGGAAGCTCCGTCTCCCTTTCTGCCTTCATTTTCTTCCTTCGAGAACCCGGTGATGTCGTTGGGCTCATCCAGATAATTCACTATAATCTCCTTTTCATAAAATCAGCTGACTAGTTATCTTAATTCCATCTGCTACCTTAATTCCCCTTGGACATGCAATATATTAACAGGTTCTGGATATTAGGATGTGGGCATCTTTGGGGGCAGGGCGTGATTCTGCTCCCCATAGGCAGGAATCCATGAGAATTCTTCAGGAGCCACACAGCTCGTTCCCAAATCAACCCCGCAGAGCCCTGCAGATCAGTGTCACTGAGAGTCACTTCTGTGAAGGAGTCTCTCCTGCCAGGAAGGATCCCCTCCACTGCTTTCACTGGGCAATGCCTCCTCCCTCTCGGCTAGCGGTCCATTGGGACAAGATGACAATAAATGATTTCAGCCTAAGATACACATAAAAAGGTTTCCTCTCCTAGGGCATTTGCACTCTTTAAGAGGGTTTTTTCAGCTGCAAGTTACAGGAAACCCATGTGTTTGATATAATTAAGGGTTTATCTTTCCTACAAGCAAGACCTCCGGAAGTAGCAGCCACTGGCATTGACTTTGAGGACTTAATGTCACTGGCACCGTGTCTCTGCCGTTGTCTTGCGCTTATAACCAGGATGGGGCTGCGCCACCCAAACATTCTAGGCAAGAAGGAAGGACAGAGCAAAGATGGTCCCACTAGTCATGTTTCTTGCCAGGAAAAAAAAAAAATCTGTTCAAATTGCACCCCGCACATATTCAGACTTCCCCTGATGTCTCAGTGTCCAGAACTGATCACACAGATACTCCCAGCTGCAAGAAGTCGAGGGGCTGTATGATCACAATCGATTTAGACCAGTCGTGATCTAATGTCTACAGATGCTCATGTTGCTGTCACAAACAGAATTTCCATTAGGTCATCTTAGGAATGCCAGCCTTGGTAAATAAATACACAAAATGCCTAGTTACACTTGATTTGCTGACAAACAATGAATGCTTTTTTTTTTTTTTCCCCCAGTGTAAGAATGTAATAGCTGGGACATAGTTATACTAAAAATTATTCACTATTTATTTGAAATTCAAATTTAACCGGACTTCCTGTGTTTTACCTGGCTCTAGGTTAGCAAAGAGAAGGACCAGTGGATGTTGAGGATCTGCCACGAGGGGGATGGCATTTTATCCTGAAAGTTGAACGGCTGGTGGCAGAATTTCAGGACTCGGCGGCAGGCTGGTGGGGGAACTCTGCCGTGAAAAAGTCTAGGGACTTCCATTTTGACCTTCCATTCATATAGTTGTACGGCATCCTAGGCAGTCTCCAGGTAAAACCTGTCTTCAGTGGGGTTGACAGGAGGTTTCCTCTCTAGGAATCCCCAATCAGCTAGCTTCTCCTTTTCAGCAAGTGTCTTCTGCCCTGCCTGTCCCAGTGCGGAAGTTGTTCGACCGTGGAAAGCAAAACGGGAAAGCGGCAGAAACAGCCAAAATCCAGGTCTGCTCAAATTAATCTATGGCCTTCTTTGGACTGTTCCAACCAGGGTCATGATGAAATCAGTGATTTACAACTTTAGCACCCAATCAGAAAAAAGGTTAATTAAAAATATGAAATTGGGTCACCTGGCTGGCTCATTTGGTGGAGCATGCGATTCTTGATCTCAGGGTTGTGAGTTCGAGCCCTGGGTTGGATGTAGAGATGACTTCCAAATAAAATCTGTGAAAAGATATACAATTAAATTTAAAACTTTAATTTTTAGAATAAACACTCCCTATTAGCTCGTTTCCTCTCATATTGTTCCCGCTGTAATTTAAATATTCTATAACCACCAAAGTATGGGTTCTGTGGCCTAACAGTGCCTTTAGTCTGAATTTGCTGACATTTATTTCAAGCCAGAGCTGGCGAACAGAGATATCTCCAGAATCGCACAGCATGACTTGCTATGAGACAAGGTTGAACTATTTTGATGTTGATTCTGAGCATAGCTCTTAGTCCGATTTTACAATTACAGCCCAAACCGTATTATTAATTTTTTAAAAAATCATGATCACTTTACCTCCTCAGGCTTAGGTTTCTCAGGTATAAAACCTAAATTCAGAAATTAGTGCGTTCAAATTGGCTGCGTCGCCATAGAGATTCTACAGACTCTTTTGGTCCCAGGAAACCTCAGAGAATAAGAAAGCATTTACCACATCTTATGCCTTAATGGGAACAGTAATGGCTAGGTCACACTTTCCGTACCCCCTGCAATAGGCCACCTGTGGCCTACCTTATATGACTCACATTTTTTGCATGTGTCTCAGATTTTCCCGACTGTGAAACAGAGAGTGTGACAGAAATATAACTCCCAGTTGTTTGAAATCCTTTGACCAAAATGGCTTTTTAATGTCTTAGCATCGTGTATGATTTCGTAAGCTGTTTCGTCGGTGGCTCTGAAACTTGCTGTAAACTGGGATACTTAGGGAGCTTTAAAAACCTTCTGGTGCCCAGGTACCTGGGTGGCTCAGTCGGTTGAGCTGACTTTAGCTCAAGTCATGATCTCACAGTCTGTGAGTTTGAGCCCCATCCCGGGCTCTGTCTGCCCGATGGATTCTCTGTCTGCCCCTGCTTCACTTGTGCTCTCTCTCTCTCTCTTTCAAAAATAAATACAAATTAAAAAGAAAAAAATTCTGATTTCGTTGCAGTAGAGTGTGACCTGAGTATTAGCATTTTAAAAGCTTTCCAGGGGCGCCTGGGTGGCTCAGTCGGTTAAGCGTCCGACTTCAGCTCAGGTCACGATCTCGCGGTCCGTGAGTTCGAGCCCTGCGTCGGGCTCTGGGCTGATGGCTCAGAGCCTGGAGCCTGCTTCCGATTCTGTGTCTCCCTCTCTCTCTGCTCCTCCCCCGTTCATGCTCTGTCTCTCTCTGTCTCAAAAATAAATAAAAAACGTTAAAAAAAAATTTTAAAAGCTTTCCAGGTGATTCCAATGTGCAATAGAGTCCAAAATCAGGGCACACTCCTCCAAGGGAGCTATAAACAGTCCTCTTCCAGATATGCTACTTCTTAGACAAAGTCCCTCAATCATACCGTATGGGGAGAGGAATTAAGACGGCGGAGGGGTAGGGAGACCCTAGGCTTGTCTCATCCCTTGGGCGTGGATAGATAAATATCAAACAATTTTGAACACCCAAGAGATAATGCCCTGTAGACATAGTCTTCATTCTCCCTGCTGGGCTTTGCTCCCCATAACCACCGGGAGGGAGGCAGAATAGTGAAGCGTAGGACCCGAACCACACCAAGAGGGGTGGGGGCACAGTCAAGTTGAAATACCAGTCTAAAAGGGACCCCGGAATCTGACTCAAACCAATTGGAAACGTGATCCCATTGTAACTCAGGTTTCCTCCACGCCGAGGGAGGAGAAATGTAAACATTGGTATTACTTTCACTCGGCACAGCTTTGGTGAAATCCGGGAACTGGAGAAGCTTTTGTTCACAAAGCAAACAAGGTCGTCAGCCTCAATATAATTCCTTCAGTTTCCCTGAGGTAGGTATTAACTTGTAGGTGCAATAAATACTTTAAAAACTTCTGTGGGGGTTGAACTGAACTGCTCTCAGAAGCCAAGGTCAGAGAGAAGGTATGGAGTCAGGAGCAGGAAGAGAAAGGCCACCCAAGAGTTGCCAAGCCAAGAAGAGAGGTTTGGGAGAAGAGATAACCTTGGGGTGGGTGTGGAGGGATTTATTATTTTAGAAACAAAAATCCTGCTACCATGGTATCCAGTCCCTTTCTTCCGGCTCTGCCCTAAAATCTTGAGTAAATGTTATATTCCTCACCAAGGCACTAATCCTCGTCCAGGGAGAGTACTTGTTTTTGTAGAGCTCAAAGACCAGGATAGAGCATCAGAGTAGGAATCACGCAGAAAGGGGGACGCAGATCTCACAAATTTGTGTTTGCCCTCATTTCTGCTAAGTTCACGTAGACAATTATTTAATGGTTTCCGGGAAAGAATACCAGGCATTAGCCTGCTTAGGCACCATCATGCCTCACACCTGCACTGGGCAAAAAGAAATGAAACCTGAAGAGGGAAGTTAGGGGTGAGAAGACTTATGGCATCGGTTCTCAAAGTTGCCACGTCGGAGTCACAGGAGGGTGACAAACAGACTGGTGAGAAACATGGGCTGCTGACCCCACCCCCGGGGTTTCTGATTTACTAGATGGGGCCCTGTCTCACACATTTCCAAGTGATGCTGACGTTGTTTGGTCTGGGGACCACCCTTTGAGAACCACTGGCTCATAATGCTCTCATCGAGGTTATTTCCGGGTCTAGTATTTACTCTGATCTCTTCTTTAAAATTTCTAACAGGTTTTATGAGAAAATAAGAGTGCCATGGTCAAAGAGGTGGGGGAAGTACTGGGTTAAAAAAAGCTGAAAGAGGTGTCTTTTGAGAAATTGAAGTAACGTACTGTCTACGCACACCACAGCTCACTCTCTCCATTTGTCTGATTTTCCTGTTCCAGGAAATTCTCAGCCCCAAAATGAAATGGCAGATCATTTTATTGTTCGCTCCAGGAACCATCTGAAGATGCAGTAATCCAAACATCACATTATTCGATTTACCCTCCTTAAAGTAAATATACTTTCCCAGGAAAATAGACAGCATCTAAAGATTATTTACTCTTAACTTTCATCCTGGTGTGTCTACCGATCCTAAATATTATACCACAGATTTGCCCCATCCTGATCAAGTTCTACGTGAAAATAGCCACCCTCATCCAGATGCCCCAAACCTCATAAATATCCTGCCTTCACCCTCACCCTTCTGACAAACTCCTGAGTCCTTTGACAATAGTGATATCCCTTACCTTGATAAGCACTGAACTGAGCCTGGCCTTCTGCACCGGTTACTTTGGGGGCATTCAGAGAGAGCCAGCGTTCAACAACCTTTTGCCTTTGAAAGCTGCTAGGAGAAGAAATCTTAAAAGTTCTCCTCACAGGGCACCTGGGTGGCTCAGTCAGTCGAGTTTCCGACTCTCGATTTTGGCTCAAGTCATGATCTCATGGTTTGTGAAATCAAGATCCATGTCGGGCTCCACGCTGCTTAGGATTCTCTCTCCGTCTCTCTCTGCCCCTTCCCTGCTCGCAGGTGTGCACTTTTTTCTCTGAAAATAAATGTTTAAGAAAAAAAAAAAAAGTTCTCCTCACGAGGAAAACAAAACATTGTAACTCTGTGAGGTGACAGATGTCGTCTAAACTTGCAGGGGTGGTCATTTCACAATATATATTTACACCAAATTGTTAATGTTGTATACCCGGAACTTATGCAATGCTACGTGTCAGTTGCATCTCAATAAAACCAGGAAGAAAAAGAGGCGCCTGGGTGGCTCAGTCGGTTAAGTGCCCGACTTCAGCTCAGGTCACGGTCTCAGGGTTTGTGAGTTGGAGCCCCGTGTCAGGCTCTGTGCTGACAGCTCAGAGCCTGGAGCCTGCTTTGGATCCCGTGTCTCCCTCTCTCTCCCGCTCGCACTCTGTCTCTCAAAAATAAATAAAGGTTAAAAAAAAAAAAAATTAGAAAAAACATTGGTAAGAACAACAGCAAAACCAACCTATTGCCTTAACTTTCTACACTAGTTAAGTCTCTCTTCTTAGTCCCTGAATTATTCACAGCCTAGCAAGCTGCCTGGGAAATAGTAGACATCTAATAAATAAAATCTGGGTAATGGAACGAACTTTTCAGTCTTCTTTTTCTTAACTTCTAAATATTAAGTAGTCTTTACTCCCAACGTGGAGTTTGAATTAAGGACCCTGAGATCAAGAGCCACAGGCTCTGCCCATGTGAACCAGCCAACGTGAGCAGTTGGCTGAGACAAGAGGCAAGTGGGATTACAGAAGCCAAAAGCATGCAAGGGGGTTATCGGGCCTCTGACATCTGGCTGGCCATTTTTTATCTGCTCTCGCCGACTTCCCTTCTCATCCCCCCTCTTGATTTTCAAGCTGCCGTGGCAGCCTTCGAGAAAATCAGTTTGTGGGGGCAGGGGAACCCCTGGCTGTCACAGGAGGAGGGGCGAAGACTGTTCTGCTGCTGTCCTCCTGCTGGACGGGGACGTGGAAGGGAGGGGTGTGACACCTAGGGTTTTTCGCCATCCAAAGGGGGGTGGCGACAGCTAGAATGGTCCCACTGGAGCATCACCTGGAGTTTCATAGCTTCCAGGCGAGGGGAAGCAAACCTGGTTAGCGTATACGAATCCAAGGAGCAAACAGGAGGGGTGTGAACGGCCTTAGGACAGGACCAGCTGAAGGAGGAGCAGGATGCCCAGTTCCATATGTTGCCCTGAGTTCCACGAGTCTGCTAATTCTCGCCTCCTTCTCGTGATCTGCTCCCTTACTCGTTGGGCCATATCCCTAACTATCCCCGGTCAGTTAACACAGAAGCAGCATTCCTCATTTAGGAAGAGACCTAGTCCTCCTTTCTCGGCAGGTAGCAGGTCTAGCCCTCTCCTGTTTTGTAAGACTACTGCCGCCAAGGAGTCTACTGGACCCTGTAAGGCCGCCAGGGACCCGGCAACTCGTTCTATGTCGTCCTGACACCAGTAAGTAGAGGGTTTGCGACTGAGGCGCCAATCTGTGGGAGGAAACTGGGTGAGTCCTACAGCGAAGAGTGTAGCCACAAGTGTGGAAAGAGACATAGGTCGGGGACGACCACGAAATTCGAGAGAGAAGGATTTGCTGTAGTTCATTTCAGTCGCTTGGGGATTTCCTCAAGCTTCTCTCTTCTGGAGAGTTCTCAGGTGTTGGCTGCGGGCCGCTGTCTCCTTAAGGGTGAGCTGTAGAGGATTATTCTGGTTAGCGGTGACTTTCCATTCCAAGTGGTTGTCAGGTGACAGGTGGGCTGCCTTTACTTGAGAATGGTGGATCCGGGTGGTTCGTCCTACAACCTTGAGGACTGTGGGCGTGGTTAGCACAACTAACTAGGGTCCCTTCCAGGTAGGTTTGAGTGGTTCCCTTCTCCAATCTTTTATCCAAGCCTGGTCCCCAGGTTTGTGAGGGAGTCCGTTTTTCCTAAGGAAACGGGTATCCTGTCTGTCACCGGTCTATGCATCTCAAATACAGTTTTCCCTAGTCCTTGCCATTGTTTTTGTCTTTCTGAATCCCCTAGCTCTGTCAGGTTGCCCTTGAATTTGACTAGTGGAGGGGGCCTACCATATAGGATCTCGAATGGGGAGAATCCTAAATTTCTCCGGGATGTACAGTGTCCTCAGAGAAGAGCTGGGGGTAGCGTATCTGGCCAGGGCAAGTCGGTTTCCTGATTTGGAAATTTGGCCATGGCTGATTTGAGGGTCCCGCTCATACGTTTCGCTTCCCCTGAACTCTGGGGCTGGTAGGTTGCGTTAAGTTCCTAGGGTTTTCACGGCTTCCACTCTTACTCATGGGTTTTCACGTGGTAGTCCCTGATATTGTGTCACTCGAGCATGAGTTTTCCAGTGTTGCCCCCTGGCATCCATCAGGGTAATAACTGAATGGGGAACCTTAACGTTTAGGTTTGCCCCCACATGAGTCGACTTCCTTGATGAAAAGTGTGGTGGGTGCCAGGGCCCTCCGACAGGGTGGCCATCCTGCCGCAACTGAGTCAATGTGTTTTGAAAGGTATGCCACTGGTCTCTGCCATGGTCCAAATTCCTGGGTTAGAACCCCCAGGGCCACCCCATTGTTTCCATGCATGAAAGGTTGAAATCTCGTGATACAGCTGGGAGTCCCAAGGCTGGTGCCTCTGTGAGTTTCGTTTTTATGGATGTGAAAGCCTATCTCGATTAGGGGGTGCCCTTTCTTCCCCCTTTAGTGCCTCCTATAGAGGTCTGGCCCACTCTGAGAAGCCTGGGACCCATATCCGACAGAATCCTGCTGCTACTGGAAACTCTGGGACCTGCCGGCGGGCAGTGGGAACCAGAATGGCACAGACTGCCTGTTTCCCTTCTGCTCCCAGCATCCGTTTGTCTTGGGTAATTTTGAAGCCCAAATATTTAACTTCCTGTTGGCAAATCTGTGCCTTTTTCTTTGATGCGGGGTATCCTGCCTCTGCTGGTAGCCTGAGTAGGGCCCCGGTTCCCTCCCAGCACTGGGTCCGTGTAGCACTGGCTAGCAGGAGATCGTCCACATATCGGAGGAGGACACATCCTAGGTCCCATCCCAGAAGCCTGGCTAAGTCAGATGCCAGCGCCCACTGAACAAGGTGAATCCTTGTGGCAGGCTCATCCAAGTCAATTGTTCCTTTGTCCCTGGGGTAGGGTTTTCCCATTCAAAGGCAAATAGGGCTTGAGTATTAGGCATTAGCTGGAGACAGAAGAAGGCATGCTGTAAATCTAGACATGTGAACCATCCTGCCTCAGAGGGTACGAGTCTTGGTCGAGTGTATGGGTTAGGCAATGCTGAGTGAAGCATGACGACTGCTTCATTCATGTCTCTTAGGTCCTGCACAGGGCGGTAATCCTTTGTCCCTGGCTTTTCCAGGAGTATTCCATGGGGACTGGCATCCTTTTAGAAGTCCCCACTTGAGTAGCCTGTCCAAGTGTGTCTGGATCCCCAAGCGTGCCTCCCATGGGACCATATATTGGCGTATTTTGACAGGTTGGGCCCTAGAGGTTAGGTCAATTAATATCGGGGTGTGTTTTTTTTTTGCCACACCAGGAGGTTTTCCTTCTGCCCAAAATGAAGGGAATTCAGCTTCTAGCTCGGGGGCCAACATTGGCTCACCGGGAAGGGAAGTCTATAATCTCCATCCCTCTTCCCGTGGAATCGTCAGAGACAAAAGCATGGGTTGGGCCTTTTCGTTTAGGCACAACTGTGTCTGTCTATCTGAAGTGAAGGCTATTTCTGCGTCCAAGTTGGCTAGGAGGTCTCTACCTAACAGTGAGACCGGGCAGGTGGATAGATACAGGAATTCATGAACTACTCGGTGGCCCCCACCCGGCACTGTTGGGGACTGCACAATGGCCTTCGGGTTTACATCCCAGTGGCTCCTACAATGGTAAATTCTCCACCCAACAGAGGGGCCACGTTGTGTGTCACCACAGAGTGTTTGGCCCCAGTGTCGACCATGAAGTCTATTGTCTGGCCCTCAATCTGACCATGGGCTCATGGGGGTCAGTTGGATAGAGCCCTGTCTTTCCTAATCGGAGTCCCCTCATGCCAGTCCAATCAGATCAGCCTTGGGTGGTTCTGGTTGGAGCAGAAGTTTTTGGTTTTCCCTTTTAGCAGCTGGGGATTTTTCCAGTGTCCAAATTCTTTGCAGTAGGCACAATGATCCCGTCCCAGCGGTGCCCTTCTTTTCTGTTCTTGAGTCCCTTGCAGTTTCCGTGGAGGTCCTTCCGGAGGGGGTGATCACCCCAAGACCGCGGCCAGGAGAGCTGCCTTTTGTTTCATTCTTCTGTCCGCCTCTTTTCTGGCAGCTCGATCCTGATATACAAAAATCTTGTTGGCGATTTCCAATAGTTCGGTGGCGTTCTTTCCAGCGATTCCTTCCAACTTTTGGACCTTCTGTCTAATATCACTTTGGGCCTGTCCCACGAAGGCAGCAATGACCATGCGCTGGTTTTTGGGGGCTTCTGGGTAAAAGGGTGTGTAAACTCTGAAGGATTCACATAATCTTTCATAGAAGTCAGCCGGTCACGTCTGGCTTTTGTAGAACCTCAGCTACCTTTGCCATGTTGGTGGGCTTTCTGGCCCCTGCTTTTACTCCCTTGGAAGAAGGCAGGTCGGTATGTTTCTAATCTGACCCTTGCTGCTTCTGTGTTGGGTCCCAGCGATGCTCCCCTTCGGGTGTAGCCTCCCATGCCCAAGCGTCAGTGTCTGGTTATGCATCTGGTGCCTGAGCCTGGAGCCATTTTCTGGCTTCGGTGACGATTTGTCGGCACTCTTCCACGTTGCAACCCAGGCAGGGCAGTGAGATTCAAATATGGATTCCAGGAGACCTATCATTGCCTGAGGCTTCGCAGAGTAGGGCGGGTGTGATGTTTCCAGTTGAGGAGGTCAGTGTGGAATGGTTGGTAGTAGAAAACCAATCCCCCTCTTGTAGGGTCCCATCAGGGCCTATTCTCTGGAGATCCCTAGTCTCCTGTAGTGGCATCTGCATTGCCGTTGGGGCCTTGGACCTTGAGGCAAGAACCTAAGGCATCTTCCTACTGGTTCAGGTGTCCTTGGTTGGGGCCGACCGGCCACTGGTGGAGGCAAGACCGACGGGTGAACTGTCAGGCAGGTGACGTTCCCCTCCCTCGCCTGATGGGATCTGGGGGCATATGGTGGCAGAAATGGAAGGACTTTCTCTGGATCTTCTTGGAGGCTGGGAGCGGTTTTTTCCTGCTGTGAGGTCTTCTTCTCAACCCCTGCCACAAAGACGCTACATTGTCCCTTACTGTTAACGTTGAACCGGACCCAAGGAGGGTTGACTTGTGCTATTTCCAGCCACTGATCGTTGTATAGGGATGATCCGGGGGGTCGGGGTCTCCAGTAACTACTTTGTAAACAGCTCATACTGTGGGGACATCTAGGGTGCCCTCAATGGGCCAGCCTACACAGAACATAGGCCATTCTAATTCACAGAGAGTGGGTAATTTCCCAGGGATCAATTTGACCCCATAGTCACCTGAAAATCTTTTTTTAAAATTCATTAAAAAAGTATTTTTTTTACTGTTTATCTATTTTTTTTTTTTTTGAGAGAGAGAGAGAGAGAGAGAGAGAGAGAATCCGAAGCAGGCTCCAGGCTCTGAGCTGCGAGCACAGAGCCCAATGCCGGGCGGAACCTCGTGAATCGTGAGATCATTACCTGAGCTGAAGCTGGACACTTAACCGACTGAGCCACCCAGGCACCCCTAAAATCCTTAATCATACACACCAAAACAGTTGGTTTTTAGGAATTTCCCCCCATCCTGGTATCCTAGATGGGCCCCTCCCTATTTACCGTGTCCCAGACAAACGTGATGGGAGAGGTCGCTTCGTCCACTTGGCCGCTCCCATTCGGGGATTAGATGCCTCTTGACATTGGCAGGTCGGTATAAATCCCTGACTCGGATCAGCCCTCTGTGGACCTGATTCTGCCTTGAGCTGTATGAGGTCGGCATGGAATCGCAGGGTAGGACCCGCTCAGGCTCCGTAGCCGAGACCGTGGAACGCTCGCACACACGTTCACATCGATTGCCGACTCCACCCGGGAGTTCCCTGTTCTATGCACAGACTATGTGGCCCCGGGGGTGATCAAGCTCCCCTTCCTCCCCGGTCTGAAGTCCCCAAGGACCCTTACCGATCCGATGTCCTGGGACCGGCCTTTTCTGTTCCCTCTGGAGTCTGTCTGAGTGCAGCTTTGGCCGACTCTTGTCAGGGTGCAGTTAGGTCCCAGGTAGCGTGGCTTCCTTTCAGTCACAGGGGTCCGTGAGGAGTAGCCTCTATGCCGGCCTCCCACGACAGTGGCTCACGGCGGTCACCTTCCCGGCCAATGCATCAAAAACTTTACAATAAATATCGGTGCCTAAGAAAAGACAAGCGACACACACTGGGGGAATCAGAAAAGACTGTTTATTTCGCACCGATGCTGGCCCAGCAAATATTCTCTTGGCTGCACGTGTGGGGCACTACCACTTGGGCCACCCGGGCAGTTGGTTGATGCAAGAGGCAATTAAGATCACGGAAGCCAAAAGCATGGAAGGGGAGTATCTGGCTCCAGACATCTGACTGGCCCTTTTTTTTATCTGCTCTTGCCCGCTTTCCTTCTCAAGATGGTGAAGATCATAACAGGCTAGAAGGAATTATGCAGAGGATGAAAGAGAGATTGTTGAAGTTACAGCGCTTATGAAGAAACGTACAGAACAATCGCGAATGTGAATAATGTGTCAGAATTTTCATAATCTTGCCGCGATGCGATGAGTTGCTGGGAAAATACACTGGGATGAACACTGAGGTGCGTGAAGAAGGTTGAGCATTTTGTTGAAAATTTGTCACGCTTGACTTCTACAGAGATGGTCTTTTTCATCCACGTGCTACTTTTGCTGCTTCCGTGAACCATAATGCCTGCCTTTTATTTTACTTGGAATCATGAAGGCAAATAATTTAACAAACTTCACAGTGGTAGAAGATACACGGATGTACCTCAAACATTTTAAAGGTTTATTTAAACAAAACCCAATTCAAATCAGGCAGCGACCGATCTTTCAGATGGAAAGCTTTGAGGAGTTGTACAAAAGGAAAGACTCTTATAGGCAGAAGGGAGCAGGAACAAGGAAGTTGTACTGGACAAAAAAGCAGGTTGGTTATTACCAGGTCAGTTTCCTTTGGGGGATGGAAGGGATCTATCAGGCAGATGACCTAACCAGTGCTGATTAGGTGATTCCTGGTTCCTGATTAGGTGATTCCTGACTGGTCGAAGACCCCATTCCTTCGAGAGCCAAAACTGTAATTAAATTAAGTCTTGGTTTCGCGATACGGGGCTTAGCACAAGGGGCTTCATTTGGGGCCCGTTGTCTTGCTTTTTAACAATAGCTAATGCTAAATGGTTTCAAAGAAAAGAATTTCTTACCTCATTGTTTAGAGTTAAGGCAGGTAGAGGACAAGTTCATGACCATAGGTGATTCATACCTTCTTAATTGCTAAGTAGCACAAAAGAAGCATTGCCATTCTCTTCAAAACTAAAAAGTAATGATAATGTCTGCATTACAGTGTAAACAAACAGAAAGGAAGGCTTGCAAGGTTTGCTTTGGTTAAATATGAGGTAACCATGATGGCTTTAGTCCCTCTTATTGCCAGGATGTGGGAAGGCAGGTCTGGGAATGGAAATACATTATTCAAAACACTGAATAATGGTGATTTGAGGGCAGAGCCAGGAAATGACAATGGAAAGACAAACAAGAAATCTCCTGGGTTTTTGTTTTGAGGAGGGTGGAGAGAAAGACTTTAGCCCAAGTATTAAATTACCCTTTGTATCTATTTACCTTACTCATCAACTGTTAAGAGTTTGCCTTCTATTTTTCAAAACAAAGACATGCTTCCTTTCCAGGAAAAATTGCTCAATCTTCTAAGCAAAGCTCGAAGGTTATGAATGAAATGTGATCACTTTCTTTTCATATTTTTAATACTTCAAAAATTTAGAGCAGCTAAGTAAACTTTTTAGACGATAGGAAATTTTACATCAAAGAGTCTTTTGCTATCACGATACAACTTATTTTTAACACATTTAATATAAATCTCTTATTCATCCTGCTACTGCAAGGATTTCCCTATATATTAAATAAGTAATTTCCCTATATATAAACAAATTTCCTATATATTAAAGTTTATATTTTGGTACTGATGAATTACATGGTGTATAATAATCGCTCGAGGAGTTGGAATAGTCTGGTATATGTAGAAATCAAATGAGATAAAAAAGACCAAGTTCTTAACGAAGCAACTAATTATTAACGCTATGACTGTATTGGTTGTATTTTTCAAGTCGGAACTTTTCTAACGATAATAGAAAAACATTAAAATTGGTACACTGTCTACCCAATAGTGTTGCTGTGATGCTAAGTATTCCAATGTCATTTAAAAAGAAAGCTAACTTACTTCACTGTTAACTCATGTTAAAGAGAAGACAACAGGCCCCAGTTGGAGTCACTTATGCTAAGCCCCATGTCACCAAACCAAGACTTAACTATGGTTTGGGCTCTCCCAGAAATGGTACAGTAAACCAGGTAATCAGGAATTGCCCACTAGTTGGGTCACAGGCCCCAGCCTTCCCCTAAAGGAAAGAAGCCTCGTAATAACCAACTTGCTTTTTTGCCCAGTATAATTTCTTTGTTACCATGCCATTCTACTGAAAAAATTCTTTCATTCCGTACAGCTCCTCAGAGCTCTTTTTTCTTTGCTAGATTGGATGCTGCCTGATTCATGAATTATTGAATAAAGCCAAAAAGGCCTCTAAAAGTTACTCAGTTGAGGGCCCCCTGGGTGACTCGGTTTGTAGAGCATGCACCTTCTTCTTTTTTTAATGTTTATTTGTTTTGAGAGAGAGAGAGTGAGTGGGGGAGGGGCAGAGAGAAAATCCTAAGCAGGTTCCATGCTGTCCGGAGGAGGGCTCTAGCCCATGAATGGTGAGATCATGATCTGAGCCGAAATCAAGAGTCAGATGCCCAACTGACTGAGCCACCCAGATGCTCCACGCATGCAATTCTTGATCTCAGGGTTGTGACTTTAAGTCCCACATGGGGCGTACAGCTTACTTAAGACAATAAAATAAAAGAGGACATAAAAGTTACTCATCTGAATTCTTTTTTTGAATTTGTTAAATGTTTACTTATTTTTAAGAGAGAGAGCGAGTGGGGGAAGGGCAGAAGGAGAGGGCGATACAGAATCTGAAGCAGGCTCTAGGCTCTGAGCTGTTAGCACAGAGCCCGATGTGGGGTTTGAACCCATGAACTGTAAGGTCATGACCTGAGCTGATGATCTTACAGTTCGTGTTGGATGCTTAACCAACTGAGCCACCCAGGTGCCCCGAATTTTGTTTTTTAATACCTGATAAGAACTTACCTTGTGATATTAGCTGTCAACATAAAGGGAAAACAATTTTGAGGACTCACAAATCTCCATAATAATGCATAAGATTTTATATTATAGAAAGTTTACTTCCACTTAATACATGGAATTTCTTGCATTTCTTAATGTAGAATGTTTACTTCCGTTTAGTATATGAAATTTCATGCATTTCTTTTTTTTAATATAATATATTGTCAAATTGGCTTCCATACAACACCCAGTGCTCATCCCAACAAGTGCCCTCCTCAATGCCCATCACCCACTCTCCCCTCTCCTCCTACCCCCATCAACCCTCAGTTCTCTGTATTTAAGTAAGAGTCTCTTTATGGTTTGCCTTCCTCCCTCTCTGTTTGTAACTATTTTCCCCCCTTCCCTTCCCCCATGGTCTTCTGTTAAGTTTCTCAAGATCCACATATGAGTGAAAACAGATGATATCTGTCTTTCTCTGACTTATTTCACTTAGCATAATGCCCTCCAGTTCCATCCATGTTGCTGCAAATGACAGGATTTCCTTCTTTCTCATTGCCAAGTAGTATTCCATTGTATATATAAACCACATCTTCTTAATCCATTCATCAGTTGATGGACATTTAGGCTCTTTCCGTAATTTGGCTATTGTTGAAAGCGCTGCTATAAACGTTGGGGTACAAGTGCCCTTATGCATCAGCACTCCTATATCCCTTGGGTAAGTTTCTAGCAGTGCTATTGCTGGGTCATAGAGTAGTTCCATTTTTAATCTTCTGAGGAACCTCCACATGGTTTTCCAGAGCAGCTGCACCAGAAGAAACCCACTTTAAATATAAAGACATATATCAATTAATAGTAAAATAATATAGAAATAAATACCTTGCTAATACTAAGTAAATGAGGGCGGGAGTAGCTATATTAATTCCAGACAAAGGAGACTCTAGAGCAAGGAAAATTGTCAGGGATAAAGACAAATATTACATAATGATAAAGGGGTAATTTTTTTTTAAGATTTTAAAATTTTTATGTAATCTTTACACCCAGCATGAGCCTCAAACTCACAACCCTGAGATCAAGAGTCACATGCTCCACTGACTGGGCCAGCCAGGGGTCCCAATAAAGGGATCAATTATCCAGGAAGATATAACAATCCTTAATGCATATGCATCTGACAAAAAAGCATCAAAATACGCGAGGCAAAAACTGATAAAACTTTAAGATGTGGATAAATCTATGGTTATGCTTGGAGACATCAACATCGATCTATCAGAAATGGACCTGGCAGGCAGAAAACCAATAAGGACATGGCTGAAGTCAATAATACTGTCAATCAACAGGATGTAACTGACATCTATAGACTACTTCGGCCAACAACAGCGGAATGCACATTCTTCTTAAACTCACATGGAGCGTGCACTAACAAGAACGACATTCTGGTCATAAGACACACCTTAACACATTTAGAAGAAAACACTACACACTGTGTGATTCCAACTATATGACATCCGGAAATGGCAAGACTATGCAGACAGGAAAAAGAGCAGTGGTTGCTGGGGGTCAGAGGAAGGCGGGGATGGATAGGTGGACCAGAGAGCACTCCTAGGGCAGTGAAAGTATTCCGTATGACACTCCAACGATGGATATAAATCATTTTACATTTGTCAAAAAAGTATAGAATGTACAACATCCAGAATGAACCCTAGTGCATATGAACTCTATATGAAAATGATGTGTTGATGTTGGTCCATCCATTGTAACAAAGGTTCCATTCTGGGGTGGGACATTGATCGTGGCGGAAAGGGGGTGTGTGGGTATTCTCTGTACCCTCCATACTTTCTGCTCATTTTTTGCTATGAACCTAAAACTACTCTAAAAAACAAAGTCTGTTTAAAAGGAAGAACATGGGAATGCAGGGTGGTGCAGCCACTCTGGAAAACAGTATGGAGGTTCCTCAAAAAACGAAAAATAGGTCTACCCTACGACCCAGGAATTGCACAACTAGGTATTTATCCACGGGATATAGGGGTGCTGTTTCGAAGGGACACATGCACCCCCATGTTTATAGCAGCACTATCCACAATAGCCAAAGTATGGAAAGAGCCCAAATGTCCATTGATGGACGAATGGATAAAGAAGATGTGGTATACACACACACACACACACACACACACACACACACACACACAGTGGAGTATTACTCAGCAATCAAAAAGAATGAAATCTTGCCATTTGCAACTACGTGGATAGAACTGGAGGGTATTATGCTAAGAGAAATTAGTCAGAGAAAGGCAAATATCATATGACTTCACTCATATGAGGACTTTAAGAGACAAAACAGGTGAACAGAAGGGAAGGGAAACAAAAATAATATAAAAACAGGGAGGGGGACAAAGCATAAGAGACCCATAAATGTGGAGAACAAGGGTTCTGAGGGTTCCTGGAGGGGGTGTGGGAGGGGGGATGGGCTAAATGGGGAAGGGGCACTAAGGAATCTACTCCTGAAATCATTGTTGCACTATATCCTAACTAATTTGGATGTAAATTAAATTTAAAAAATAAAAAATAAAAGGAAGAACAATGTTGGCAAAACAGAGCTCACTGGCTGTAACTATTAGGCTCTCTATTCCAGCAGAACTGAACATCCCAAACTTAAGGACTTAAAACAATTCGTAATTGCTCATGATTTTGTGGGTTGGCTGGGGCTCAGTTTCCTGTTTCTTCTGGGAACTCAGTTGGGGTAGAAATGTCCAAGATACTTCAAGCCTCTCTCTGCATGGCTCTGTGTCGGGCAGGGTAGCTAGACTCCTCAGATGGTTCCAGGCTTCTAAGAGAGTACTGACAACCGATCAGTTGTCTTCGGGATTCGCCTATGAGGTTACACAGCATCACTTCTGCCTGATCCGATCGGCAAAATTACAGATCTGGGCCAGTTTAACGGGGAGGGGAAATGGGTCCCACCTTTCAATAGAAGGAAATGGCAAAGAACTTGTGGGCATTTTTAAACTGCCATGCTGTATGTTATTCAACTGGTGACAGCTTTTCAATCAGAACCACCCTCTGTATGCTTTTTTGTTTCCCTCTTCAAAACCCAGCTGTAGTCCCTACTAAAACCAACTTAGCAAATGTTTTCTGTGCACCTGTGTTATTTTGCATATCAGGGAGAATCAAACGGCAGCCCCTAATGTTTTCTATCTGAATTGTGAAAAAGGAAAAAGGAAGGACCAGGAACTGCAGGGGCCAAGTGAAGTGATTAAAAATGTCATTTCTTTTGGTAACGTCAGTATTTTTGCCATGGTTTTCATGTGGCGAGGGTATCATGAGGATGAGAGAACACAGGGTGGGAAGTCTCACTGACGCTGAAGAATGGCTGATGTTAGGGATGAGTACATCCTGCCTTCCGAGGAGAAGTTTTCTGAAAAGACGGAGACATTTATCTCCCGAATCTGAAACGTTATTTACTAATACTGTGAAAATATGCCAGGGCCCTAGGAAGTTTTTCTTACCCTCTTCTCAGAAATGTTTAGCACATCTTTTTGTTCGATAGAAAATATGTAATTTAAACATGTAATTTAGAATAATTTGTTGATGGGAGGGGTGCCTGTGTGGCTCCGTCGGTTAGGCGCCCGACTCTTGGTTTTGGCTCAGGTCGTGATCTCACGGTTGGTGGGTTCGAGCCCCGCATTGGAGCCTGCTTGGAATTCTCTTTCTCCCTCTCTCTCTGACTCTCCCCTGCTCGCATTCTCTCCCTCAAAATAAAAAAATAGATAAATAAAATAAACAAAATTAAATACTTTGTTGATGGGAAAGAAGTCTGAATTCTTTCACTGTATAATTCTGGCTTCTCCCCTTCACCTTCTACTTCTTAATGAAACATATCTTCAAAGGAAGCTTCAAAAATCATAGCTTTTCGGGGTGGCTGGCTAGTTCAGTCAGTAGAATGTGCGACTCTTGATCTCGGGGTTGTGAGTTCAAGCCCCACGTTGGGTGTGGATGTTACCTAAAAAGAAAATCTTAAAAAAAAAAAAAAAAAAATCATAACTTTTGAAATTAAAACAATGTTATCAACTGCTTTTGCGACCGGGAAAACAGTGCTGTGGTGATGCCTCACCGAAGAACCAAGTCCAAGTCCATGAAGCAGTGGATAATCCAAACTCTTCTACTGAGTATAGAATTCCACTGCACACAGCATAGTGCCTGAAATGAACACCGTCCCTTAACTCTCATTGTTTTGTTTGCATTTCCAATGGCGCAGATCAGGGAAGTAAAAAAACAAAGTGGTAGTGTGCCACCTTGTGGATGCACAAGGAATGGAACTCTTCCAGTTTTTTGGTTTTTGTTTTTTTCCACATGGGAAGAATTTAACATTGCATTTTTACTTTTTCCAATTATAGGAGGAATAACTATTCGCGGAAAAAACATGGGAAAAGCATAAAGAACAGCACTAATATTTGAGTATTCGTACTGAAATGGATTAGTGGATTATATGAAAAAACATTAGTAATCATCCCAATCTTTAAAAAAATTTTTTTAATTAATTTATTTATTTTGAGAGAGAGAGAGGGCGTGCACACGCAGGGGAGCGGGGGAGGGGCAGAGAGACAGAATCCCAAGCAGGCTCCACACCTTCAGTACAGAACCCGATGTGGGACTCGAACTCGGGAACTATAAGAGAATGAATGACCTGAGCAGAGATCAAGAGTCAGATACTTAACCAACTGCGCCATCCAGGCACCCCAGTAATCATCCCAATCTCGATTTGGAGTGTACCCCTATTGAAGCAGCATAAGGAATGAAGGAATGAATTTTTCCAAGTCGGAGTTTTCAGGTCAGCTATTGGTCTTTTAGGCCTGGCCTGACATTAGGGTCTGAACTTCCAGAAATGTTATTGATGTGCCACTTGGCTAGAAGATGATAAAATTATGTTTGCATTTATTAGTACCATTGACAACCATCTATTGCCATGTGAGGGGTGTATTTATTAATTGACCACACAAACATTTCATTTTGGGTTATTATGGGATAGATAGGTCTAGAAGACCAGGAGATGAGTTAACTCTCCCAGAAAGGGTGCTCTTAGGTCCACTGTCAAAGACAAAATTCTGGACCGGATGGCTTGCTGGTACTTCTAGATTCTTCATATTCTTTTGGGTTTACCAAGTCCCAGGCTCCGTCTCAGTGTCCTCTTCCGCAAAATGATAGACCAGGTTGGTAACTTGTAAAATACTTTATTTTGTCCACTTTGTTTACATAATAGTATTTAAAAATATGTATTTTCTGAGCTGATTATGTTATAAAAGCATATACAGTGATATGATCCGATTTTGGACGTGTTTGAGACTGCCAGTGTGTTCATGGGTCCTTATTGAGTAAATTTATACCACACAAAGTAAAACTTCCAACTTTGAACTACAAAATACATTTGAGGTAATGAAGCATCATTTTTCTTTGTTTCTTTTTCATACAGGGATTTTGTGTGAGATTTTCCATGTCTGTTTTCAAGGGTGGCATTCTGAAGGCATTGTATATCTCAGCCAGCACATTTGTATTGTAGTCTGTTTGCAATAAATTCTCCAACAGACCAACAGGTAATCTTAATAGTAATAGCTAATACCAAAGGCTTACTACGCATGAAACACTGACTTGGTGGTGTTCATGCGTTAACTCTTAAATCTTTCCAGTGCTTCATGAGGGGGCCATTGTTATTATCCCCATCGTACAGCCAGGAAACTGGGGTACAAAAAGGTGAGTTGAGGTGCCTAAAAAGGGGTAAAGCCAGGGGTCCCCCTTTTGCCTACTAATGAGCTCTGTCACCCCACATAGAGTTTTCTGTTCTGGTATGCATATTGCACATTCCAGCCTCAGGAATGAGACTCCTGGAGATTGTCCCTTCTTCACGCCCTTCCTTCCCCCTTCCTGTTTGGCTAATTCACACCCATCCTGAGGGGTCAGCTCAAGCCTCACCTCTGGAAAGCACGGTCCAGTTTACCTGATTCATGGGGCTCCCCCACCCCTCTGGTCCACTGTAGCGTTGGTTCATGCTAGGAAACCCGTTGGTGCAAAGGCCCAGGAGAATGTTAGAGGAATTGCAAAAGTCCAGGAGAGTCCCTGGATGGGGCATGGAGGCAGAAGCTGGGGAGGGGGAGGGGGAGGACCCTGTGAATGATGGTTTTGTCTAGAGTTACGCTAGGGTAATGAGAAACATGAAAGGGCTGTTGGCGTGGCTTGATCAGATTGTGACAAAGGTCACTGCACCTCAAATAACTGATTGGGATTGACTGGGGTCAAATCTAAGGCTTGGGAGAAGGGAAAAGAGGCAGCTGCAGAAGAGAAGTGGTGACTTGGGCGTCAGTTGGTGCAAGGGAGAAAGATGGGTTGGGGAGAGCCTTGGGGACTGCTTGGATATGGAGGGTGTGAACTCCGATGTCAGACTTAAAGGTCAGCAATTTTTAGATGTGTTTTAAAAAATAGACTTTATTTATTTCTTTTTTAAATACTTCATTTTTTAAAGCAGCTTTAGGTTTACGAAAAGTGGAATGGCAAGTACAGAGAGTTCTTGAACACAGCCCTCATTCCACATCTTGCATGTGGGGGGCATTTGTTATCATTGATAAGCCAATATTAATATATCAGTATTGACTGAAGTCCATAGTTTACCTTAGGGCTCACTCTTTGTGCTGTCCTGCTGTATGCATTTTGACATATACATAATGTCATGGGTCCATCATTACTGTATTAGAAGGGTTTCACTGCCCTAAAAGTCCTCTGAGCTCCACCTGTTCCTCGCTCCCTTCCTCCAAACCCCTGGCAACCACTGATCTTTTTACTCTCTCTAGAGTTTAGCCTTTACCAGAATGACGTATAATTGGAATCATGTCATATATAGCCTTTTCTGGTTGGCTTCTTTCACTTGGCATAATGTGCATTGAAGTTTCCTCCATGTCTTTTCATGGCTTGATCATTTCTTTTTCTTGCTGAATAACATCACATTATATAAGTGTATCACAAATCATTTATGCATTTACCTACTGAAGGACCTCTTAGTTGCTTCCAAATTTTGGCAAGCCGTGTGCACATTTTTGTGTGAACACAAGTTTCGAACTCCTTTGGGTAGACACCAAGGAGTGTGACTGCTGGACCATTTGGGTTTTTTTTTTTTTGTAAGAAACCACCAAACTGTCTTCCTACATGGCTTTATCATTTTGCATTCCCACCAGCATGAGTGAGAGTTCCTGTTGCTCCCTGTCCTAAGCAGCATTTGGTGTTGTCAGTGTTGTGGGTTTGGGCCATTCTTACAAGGGTGTAGCAGTATCTTATTATTTTTTTAAGTATTATTTGTTTAAGTCATCTCTACACCCAACATAGGGCTTAAACTCACAACCTTGAGATCAAGCGTTGCGTGGTCTTCTAACTGAGCCAGGCAGGGGCCCCGGTATGTTACTGTTTTAATTTCTAAGTCCCTGATGACACATGATGTCGAACATCTTTCATACACTTATTAGTCACCTCGATTTCTTCTTTGGTGAGGTGTCTCTTCCGATCTTTTGACCCCATTTTAACCGTGTTGTTTGTTTTCTAATTGTCAAATTTTAAGAGTTCTTTAGATTCTTTTTTTTTTTTTAATTTTTTTTTTAATGTTTATTTATTTTTGAGACAGAGAGAGACAGAGCATGAACGGGGGGGGCAGAGAGAGAGGGAGACACAGAATCTGAAACAGGGTCCAGGCTCTGAGCTGTCAGCACAGAGCCCGACGCGGGGCTCGAACTCACGGGACCGCGAGATCGTGACCTGAGCCGAAGTCGGCCGCTTAACTGACTGAGCCACCCAGGCGCCCCTAGATTCATTTTTAAAAGTTGTTTTACTTAGGGTGGGCCTTCTCTTTTCCCTTTCCAAGTCTCCCCGGTTCTGCTCGCTCCCGATTCTCACTTGTGATCTTTCTTCCTGCAGAGACAACCTAACATCCTAGAAGTAGGCTCTTTGCCTACCAGCAGAGGAAAGGATGCCGCTGGTGCAGCTCAAACAGGGAAATAAAACATATTTTGAATACTTGGTTAAAGCCTAAGCTTGATAAAGACACACACACACACACACACAGACACGCGCGCGCTTTCAACTGTAGATTTACATATAAAATGGTAAGTGTGAATGCTGGATAGTGCATTTTTGTAGTCAAATGACTGAGGGAAAAAAATGTATCCTACAGGCTACAGAATAATCATCTGAATTGTTTTAAGCGTATTCTTTGGCCACTGAAGTGGAGTGCAGGGGTCTGATTTAATGAGTAAAGTACTTTAGGGATAAAACCTCAAATGGTGCGTTGAAGGAAACCTTTGGAGAGCTTTTTATTTTGTAGTGACCGGGGAGCCTTTAGGGGTTATTAAGCAGGAGTGAAAAAGGATCAGGCTTTGGCCTTTCATAGCCTATGCTGATTACACAGTAATTATGCATAGTCACTGAAATGTCAACAGAGTTAAAAAAAAGTTGGAGCCTAAATGTCCCATCTTAGGAATTCTCCAACTCTCCCTTTCCTTCTTTTTTTTTTTTTTTCAATATATGAAATTTATTGTCAAATTGGTTTCCATACAACACCCAGTGCTCATCCCAAAAGGTGCCCTCCTCAATACCCATCACCCACCCTCCCCTCCCTCCCACCCCCCATCAACCCTCAGTTTGTTCTCAGTTTTTGAGTCTCTTATGCTTTGGCTCTCTCCCACTCTAACCTCTTTTTTTTTTTTTTTCCTACCCCTCCCCTATGGGTTCCTGTTAAGTTTCTCAGGATCCACCTAAGAGTGAAAACATATGGTATCTGTCTTTCTCTGTATGGCTTATTTCACTTAGCATCACACTCTCCAGTTCCATCCACGTTGCTACAAAAGGCCATTATTTCATTCTTTCTCATTGCCATGTAGTATTCCATTGTGTGTATAAACCACAATTTCTTTATCCATTCGTCAGTTGATGGACATTTAGGCTCATTCCATAATTTGGCTATTGTTGAGAGTGCTGCTATAAACATTGGGGTACAAGTGCCCCTATGCATCAGCACTCCTGTATCCCTTGGGTAAATTCCTAGCAGTGCTATTGCTGGGTCATAAGGTAGGTCTATTTTTAATTTTTTGAGGAACCTCCACACTGTTTTCCAGAGTGGCTGCACCAATTTGCATTCCCACCAACAGTGCAAGAGGGTTCCCATTTCTCCACATCCTCTCCAGCATCTACAGTCTCCTGATTTGTTCATTTTGGCCACTCTGACTGGCATGAGGTGATATCTGAGTGTGGTTTTGATTTGTATTTCCCTGATGAAGAGAGATGTTGAACATCTTTTCATGTGCCTGTTTCATGTGCCTGTCTTCTAAAGAAGACATCTTTAGAGAAGTGTCTATTCATGTTTTCTGCCCATTTCTTCACTGGATTATTTGTTTTTCGGGTGTGGAGTTTGGTGAGCTCTTTATAGATTTTGGATACCAGCCCTTTGTCCGATATGTCATTTGCAAATATCTTTTCCCATTCCGTTGGTTGCCTTTTAGTTTTGTTGGTTGTTTCCTTTGCTGTGCAGAAGCTTTTTATCTTCATGAGGTCCCAATAGTTCATTTTTGCTTTTAATTCCCTTGCCTTTGGGGATGTGTCAAGTAAGAAATTGTTACGGCTGAGGTCAGAGAGGTCTTTTCCTGCTTTCTCCTCTAGGGTTTTGATGGTTTCCTGTCTCACATTCAGGTCCTTTATCCATTTTGAGTTTATTTTTGTGAATGGTGTGAGAAAGTGGTCTAGTTTCAACCTTCTGCATGTTGCTGTCCAGTTCTCCCAGCACCATTTGTTAAAGAGACTGTCTTTTTTCCATTGGATGTTCTTTCCTGCTTTGTCAAAGATGAGTTGGCCATATGTTTGTGGGTCTAGTTCTGGGGTTTCTATTCCATTTCACTGGTCCCTTTCCTTCTTTATAAGTTGGGGTTAACTCTTTCCTCAGACCTGATATAAGGATTATAGGAGATAGTATGTAAAGTAAGTAGCAGTATCTCCTTCAATTCTTTTGTCTGTTTATTTTTTAAAGAGACACAGAATGCGAGCGGGGGAGGGGCAGAGAGAGAGAGGGAGACACAGAATCCCAAGCAGGCTCCAGGCTCTGAGCTGTCAGCACAGAGCCTGAAGCGGGGCTCAAACCCACAGACCGTGAGATCATGACCTGAGCCGAAGTTGGACGCTTAATCGACGAGCCACCTAGGTGCCCCTCTCCTTTGATTCTTTTTTTTTTTTTTAATTTTTTTAACTTTTATTTATTATTGAAAAACAGAGAGAAACAGAGCATGAGCATGGGAGGGACAGAGAGAAGGGGAGACAGAATCTGAAGCAGGCTTCAGGCTCTGAGCGGTCAGCACAGAGCCTGAAGTGGGGCTTGAACTCACAAACTGCAAGATCATGACCTGAGCCCAAGTCGGACGTTCAACCGACTGAGCCACCCAGGCACCCCCCTCTCCTTTGATTCTTAAAAGCACCCTTCTTCATTCATCTCCTGTGACTCATTTAATTATTTTATTTCATTTAATTCCCACACCTCCTTGGAACCTTGGGGTGCGGAGGACTAGCACCCAGAGCTGTTTCATCAGGCTCTCACCTCCAGGTTTTTCTCTCATCTGGTGCATCATTGATAACAAACATGATAATAATTTTCACGACAGGCCTGGCAGTGTGTTGAGTGCTGTGCACGCATCATCTCACTTCAAATCCCACACAATTATTAATATTCCCATTTAGTTGATAAGCACATTGAGATTCAGACAGTGTACTTTGCCCAAGGTCACCCAGCAATTAAATGAGGCCGGGCTCGTATTCAAACCCCGGCTTATCTAGCTCTGGCACCTGTGCTCTTAACCATTAACTACACGACAGGCCTTTATGTGAGGTCTGCTTCCTCAGCAGCCTTGGGAGCACTTTGCGGGCTGCTATTGGAGTATTAACAGCACAGCACTGGAATCAGGCTTATCAGTCAGTCTCTCCCACCAGACTGAGTCTCTGGGGGCCAAGACCTTGTCTCCCTCACCTTTGTCTCCCCAGACCTTGCACTGTGCTCAGCACACACTGGGGTCTTCGATCCGTTCTTTCTGCAAATACGTATGCAGTGTTTGCTATGAACCATGCACTATGCTGGTGTTAGGGAAATAGCCTTTGCCAACGCAGAACCCCTTCGGCGCCAATAAAGAGAGATTATAATTTTATCACTGGGTAAACAGTGTCATAGTTACATACATGTCGGGTAGACGTGACTTCCAAGTCTGGACAGGGTTTCACAGGAATGCATAGAGAGAAGCAAAGAGAACAATGAAAACGTCTTTCTCAAGAACAAGAGGATGCACCTTGCGACTGACCCTTGTATGTCTGGTGAGCAAGAAATTTCCCTTGAGCTACTTCCCCAGGTAACGTTTATGGCCCCACGGGTCAGAAAGCCCCCAAATTGGCATTGCAGTAGGGATGACGCTTTTTGTCGGGTGTATTAAATTCTCCGGGTAACACCTCACAGAG
Organism: Panthera pardus; assembly: GCF_024362965.1. NCBI lineage: Eukaryota > Metazoa > Chordata > Mammalia > Carnivora > Felidae > Panthera > Panthera pardus. The sequence continues at coordinate 18,038,590 of NW_026526766.1, read as the reverse complement.
GGAGGGGTAGGTAGGCGGCTGCATCCTTCCTGGGAGAAAACTGCATTATTGCAACCTTGCACTAGTCAGCGGGGGGCAGGGTGACAGACTAGGACCCGCTCCCTCTGCGCTTACATTGTGGTATAACGTCAGCCCGCGGGCACAAGGGCATTTCTGGCCTTCAGGAAAAGCTTCCTCTACGAAGTGTTCTCGAGCTGGAATTCTGGAACTTTAATAAACGTGGAAAGAACGAATGAATGACGAATGACCATCGAGCTGGCGGTTGCCCAGGAGCCAAAGAACATATCTGGCGTCAGGATCGTTATGGACACGGTGGAAGGGAACAGAAACACGTAGGGCTGTCGGAGACCGGTGCTCTCGCAGCCCGCAAGACGAGAACGATTCCAGCCACACTTTTCACCGCCAGGGGCGGGAGAGGCCAAGGAGGGGCGGGGCGGTGGCTCCGGGGCCGAGGCTGGGGGCGGGCCCGCGCGGGGGCGGGGCTACGGAAGCCGAGAGGGCTGTGAGGCGTTTAGCTGAGGAAGTGTGCGCAGGCTCGCGGCGCTGGGCGGGCTCGGGCCCTCCCACGCTGACCCTCCCGCCCTCCCTCCCGCCGCCCGCACGGGTACCCGCCGCCGCCGCAGCTCCCGGGGCGGAGACGCGAGCTCTGGGTCGCTCGGCGGCTCCTGTTGGGTCGGCGGCGTGACGGACTCACTGCGGCGTGTCGTCCGCGCCGCCAAGCTCGTAGCGCGCCCGCCCTGCCGGCCGGCCGGCCGGCCGAGCTCCCGCTTGCGTCCCCCGGCTGGTCCGGGAGATCCGGGCACCGCTTCGACGGCGGCTTCGCCGGACCCGCGACCCCGGTCGCAGCCCGCGGCCCGAGCGGACGGCGTCATGAGGCACCTGCCGTATTTCTGCCGCGGCCAGGTGGTGCGGGGCTTCGGCCGCGGCTCCAAGCAGCTGGGCATCCCTACAGGTGAGCGCGGACGGTCGCGGGCCCCCCTCTGGGGCACCCCTCCGACTCGCGGGGTTGGGTCAGGCGGGAGCGGGGACGTCAGACGGGGAACTTGGGGCCGAGGGCAGAGGCGACGCCCTCCGCTCCGCCTGGTTTCTGCTTTGTTGAGGCGGGTTGAGGAAGCTCGTTCCTGTCCCTGGCTCCGAGCTCACCGAGGAACTGGGCCGGAGGGGTGGTGAGGGCAGAAAGGCGAGCGGAGTTTCGGGACCCCTCTTTCCCGCCTCCCTATCCAACCGAGCTAGAGCTGCCAGGCCTGGCACGCGGCTTCCCCGTTAGAAAACGTAACGTGAACCAGGCTGGTTAGATTGCCAAGCCAACTGCAAGGTTTTTTGTTCTCTTTAAATGTCTTGCTAGTAATTGGATGAGAATCAGATCTCCTTTTTGGTCTGTCTACATTCGTTTCAGTAGGCAGGACCTGATCATGTGTAATTCATCCTGAAAAACACATACCACGGTTACCCCCGGTTGTTGAGCTTGGGACGTAGGCGCCCATATTTGGAGAATAAGAATCGTTTCAAGAGATTCCGAGCCTCCTTAAGAAAGCCCGGGTCTAAAAACCCCAGCTGTTGGTGCACCCGTTTTCTTCTGCCTCAAGAGTATGTGTTTTTTTTGGAGATGTTTGTACACTTAATTGTTCTTAACCTATCCACATGGAGATGAGAAAGAAAAACCTGAGCCAGACTATCGAAGGAGGGTGGGATTGATAAGCATAGGCAGGGCAGGGTCCTGGGACTCTGGTGAGCCTAATGATTTAGACTATGCTTCCTTGCCTGCGATTTTTGTAAAGATTTACTATGACGCTGTTAACACTCGTACTATTTGTTTCTGTTATTTAGCTAACTTTCCGGAACAAGTAGTTGACAATCTCCCAGCTGATGTATCCACTGGCATTTATTATGGTTGGGCCAGTGTTGGCAGTGGAGATGTTCATAAGATGGTGGTGAGCATAGGATGGAACCCGTACTACAAAAATACAAAAAAGTCCATGGTAAGAGTTCTATCTAGGTCTGTAACTGGAAATGGGATAATGATTTAAGGTAATATTCGGTAGCAGATGCATGTAGAACTCCCCAGTGGTGCTCACAGCATAGTCCAAATGACTAGGCTTTCTGGCAGCGTTCTTGAAGGATTTTCAAGTGTTTAGTTACTGTTTGAATGGAAGAGCTTGTCCTCCTTTCAGTGTATCGTGTCTTTGGATCCAAAGCGAATCTCTTAAAGAAAATGATCTCTTGTAAAAGGGGGGGTGGGTATAATTGGATTGTGCTTTTTAATCGTTCTGTTAATCTCTGCCTTTTCTTTGGAGAGTTTAACCCATTTACATGTAAGCTAATGACTGCTGAGGAGGGACTTCTGCTATTTTGCTGTTTTCTAAATGCCTTACAGCCTTTTTGATATTTCTTCCACTGCTGCCTTTTGTTTTTTAATTTTTTTTTTTTTTTTGCAGTGACAAATTTTGATTACCTTATTTCCTTTTGTGTACTTGACATAACTATTTTCTGTGCAGTTACCGCGAGGATTGCCTTTAACATTCTAAAGTTACGAATTTTGGTGCATTTGTCTTTCAAGTCCTGTAGAAAATAAAGAGTAGAGTTTCAAGCCAAAATTGCAATATTAATTTTTATAGCTGCCCATGGACTTATCCTCACTGGAGATAAAAGTGAATTACTTATGGGACGCCTGGGTGGCTCAGTCGATTAAGTGTCCGACTTCGGTTCAGATCGTGATCTCATGGTTTGTGAGTCTGAGCCCTTTGTCGGCTCTGTGCTGACAGCTCAGACCCTGGAGCCTGCTTTGGGTTCTGTGTCTCCCTCTGTCTCTGCCCCTCCCCTGCTCATGCTCTGTGCTCTCTGTCTCTCAGAAATAAGTAAACATTAAAAAAAATTTTTTAAGTGAATTAAGAGCATGTTTTATAAAATTGAGCTTGCCACAATTAATATAGTTTATTCACTTTTTAATTACTTGCTCATCCTGCTAAGATAGAGCTGCTTACTACACAAATGGTGCTTTCTGATAAAATTGCGAGGTGACGCTTTTTTTTCTTTCCTCTTAAACTACCTTAAGGGCATACCCTTCTGCTCTGTTCACAGTACCCCTACCACTTAACAGCTTAATCTGCGAGATAGGGCTGAGTCTTGGTCAGCTCAGGCGCATGGCATAAACAGAGTTGGTATAAATTTCAGCGTCCTTGAAGAGTTTATAGAAGCGTGTCGCAGTTGGAAAACCACAGGACTAAGTACTGGTAAAAACAGTAGAGATGGCCCAGAACTGCTTAGCATTGTGCTCAATATTTGTGGTATAACATCTGCCTTACTCAGATACAATGTTTACATGTAAGGTCAGGAGCAGGAACAGGACTGATGGAAGCATTCGGGAGGAAAACTACACTTAGATTTTAACCTGTCTTTAAAAATTTAGCAAGCGTTCGTGGTTTCATTTAAATGACCCCCACCGTAAATGTGAAGGTAATATTTCAAATTTCAGGTATTCTGTGATCTGATGGTAATCTTTTTGATATTTCTTAACTATAGGAAACTCATATCATGCATACCTTCGAAGAGGACTTCTATGGGGAAATCCTCAATGTGGCCATCGTTGGCTACCTCAGACCTGAGAAGAACTTCGATTCTTTAGGTAAAGTTCCATTTAGGTCTTCTTAGGAATTACTGCAGCCACTTCTAATGCTTCTGCTAGTAACAGCATGGCAGGAGAGAAGGTATTTGAGCATTTAGATTTTTTTTTTTTTTTAACGTTTATTTATTTTTGAGACAGAGAGAGACAGAGCATGAACGGGGGAGGGGCAGAGAGAGAGGGAGACACAGAATCGGAAGCAGGCTCCAGGCTCTGAGCCATCGGCCCAGAGCCCGACGCGGGGCTCGAACTCACGGACCGCGAGATCGTGACCTGAGCCGAAGTCGGACGCTCAACCGACTGAGCCACCCAGGCGCCCCGGTATTTGAGCATTTAGTATATGCCAGGCACTGTAAGTGCCTTACATGAATCAAGTCACTTGCCCCCGCAATAACATGAGGAATTATTTTGCCCATTTCACAGGTGAGGAGATCGGCAGAGGAGGGTTAAATAGTTTGCCCGGGGTCACATAAGTATGTGATGCTTCTTATCAGTATCAGTAGGCTGGCTGCTTCTCTCCCAACAGTAGGAAGTTAGTGAAATCTCTATTTCCTTTTCATATTTCAAGGAACAAGAGAGAATGCTGTCGTGAATAAAGATGCTTTGCGGTGCTTGAAGTGTAACAAACTAAGTCAGTATTTGAAACATAGAGCATCAAGTATGTCAGCGTAGTGTGGTCGCTTTGATTCTGTTGGAGAGGGTCTTTTACAAATGTAAATGCTGAAGAGGCTTGATCGTGAATGTGCCTTCCATTTGGTACTCGTGACACACTTTTTGCTAATGCCTTTCTCTGAGAAATTGCCAGGAGAAGAGGGACATCTTTTGTGTACCATTGGTGTTTACGTCAGTCTCAGTCCGGAAGAAGGGACGGGACAAACATTTACTGGGCGCCTCCCCTGTGCTAAAGGCGCTGCCAGCCTGTGAGCTTTTGGGAGAGTCTGAACGAGTAGAGAGAGTAGAGCGGCAGTTTCTCATCGTCTGCCTGCTGTGTTCTCTCTACAGAGTCCCTTATTTCAGCAATTCAAGGTGATATCGAGGAAGCCAAGAAACGACTAGACTTACCAGAACATTTGAAATTGAAAGAAGATACTTTCTTCCGGGTTCCTAAAAGCAAAATAATGAATGGCCACTGATGAAAAATCATCTTACTCTTATTTATTCATTCACTGTGTTCTCGTATCTCACTACTCATAACTCCTCAGTTGTTATATTTTAAAAATCAGACATTTTCCTACGGCTGTGAATTAAACAGTACGACGTACTTACCACATTATGCTTCAACTGTTCAAATTCCACGCATCATGCTATAGTACTATAATGATTCGTTTTAAAAATCAAGCTTCTTTTTTATGCGATATGTCATTTGAAATGTACCACTAGACAGGTCTTAAGTGTCTTATAATGGGAATGAAATGTATATAATTATGGGTAAAAAGGCAAGTCACTGGTTTTGAGATGAGGACTATAATTCTCATGGTAAAAAGTAGCGTGTATGTATCTGTGTAGGATGTGCTGCTAACTAGAGAAGGCTTATAAAGAAGTGTATTCACCAGAGCTTTGGGAGTTTATTATAAACCGAAGGGGGAAAATCCATACTTTATATTTTTGATATCTGGTATGTTAATATATTACAAATAGACATGTGGGGTTTCACTGTAGTTAGTCATTTCCTCTATGAGGTCAAATCATTGTCCTGTGTTCCGTTTTTGTTACAGCTGACTCAGTTCCAATTGGCCTAGACTTCCTCTTCCTATCATCTGTCTCCTAGAGCAGTAAAATGAGTGTTTTTCTAAATCTCTATGTTGCATGTCTGTGTGGTATAACATTTGTCCTTTTTAGAGTCGATGTTCAACGTTTTTCTTGATTTTGGTTCTGTCTTCCTCGAAACAGTTGTCAACGTCAGGGTTATTTTTTTTTGTTTTTTTTTTTCCCTATTCCATTTAGAATGTTCTACAGCTATACACTTGGACAAAAGATGGCGCCTATATCATTCCATCCCTTCGCCCCGTGAACAGTGACTAAGTGCAAAGCTGTATTGCATTGTAGGGAAAAAAATGCCCAGAACTTCATCCTTAGGTTTCCTCATGTTTAGGGTGAGCACACAGTGGATGATTTGTATATACCAGTTTCTTGAAGAACGCAAACATTTGTTTTCCCCCTAGAGAAACCTTTTAAGAGCCAATTAAATTATGAAACAGTTATTTATTTTTAATGTAATTATATATTCCTGAGCAAATGTAAACTGTCGTAGCTGTGTACGCACAGTGTAATTTAATGCTAAACAGTGCTTGTAGCTTGGGGAAAAGGCATACATAATAAAGCTTTAGTTAAAAAATCCTCACGCTATGCATTTCTTCTTCCTCCTAACTAAGAAGCAGTATTTGGCTACTTGGGACACTGTTTATATTGGCAGAAAATTGAAGTCTTTGGATATTTAGGAAATAGAGACGACAGCTTGTTTGGCCCCCCCGAAACGGGACATTGTGCTCTCGTTCGCTTAAGCACCAGATTTGGCGTGGGGAAGGCGAGCAGGAAGACAGAGAAGGTAATTTTAAAAGTAACTCATCATAGAGCATTTTCTCTAATCGGCATAGAGAACTGATGTTAACAAACATATAAAGCAGAAAAATACCTAAAACATCTGGAGAAAGGGGACGCATGGGTAAATTTAGTTGGATTGTGTTTTTCTGTTTGGTGTATGAATTTATGGCGAACAATGTAGTGTGTGTCTTACTTCCTTTATGAAAATACTTAGGAAATGTAATTTGATGTTAGGGAGCCTATGCTTGAAAGAAGCCTCAATTATTAGTGGCTTTACAAAGCAAAGATAAAAACAGACGTGGAAAGTGTAAAAACGGATTTGTATTTGTATAGCCTGCTGCTAATCATGTCCTCATTAAGTGTGTGGAAAGTCTTCGCTGTTGTCACCTTGCAATTTGAAAATTGTATATCGTGAGGTGCAGGAGTTAATAGTGTCTACACTTCTTAAAGTTTTACATGGCGTATGTATGATGAGAAATGGCAGTAATACCATTTTTTATTAATCTGGATGGTTTCAGGCCTTGAAATAAATCTTAACCAGGTGATGTTTCTTTGCACCTTTTGCCTTGTGTGTATCTGAGTCCCTCCCTTGCCGGCTACTTGCCGGTGGGTTGGAGGCCTGCAGAGCGGTCGCGGGCGGCATCTGGAGGGAGGAGCTGGCGTGCAAGGGTAGTTCTAGAGCCCACGGCCTTGCCTTCACAAGCTGCCGTGTGTGCCCGCGGCACTGTCACGGGCTTCTTTCAAGAGCCTTCTGTTCGCACAGTGTCCGTCCTCAAAAGCCTACTTTCTGAGGGTGAGGGTCCCCGTTATATTTTAGAGTTACAAGAGCCAGGGGAGTGTAAGTAGGTGTGAGTTCCCTTCCGTAACTCCCGCTCCAGAACGGGGTCCTGCGGTCTCCATGACTAGCAGTTCCCTTGCAACTCTTGCCTGTGTCTAGTGTATGCAGGGACATGCAGGGGACTGCCTCCAGCACGCTCAACGACGGGGGTTTAAATGTTCGTAGTTGAGACTCCTCTGTGACAGTTACGATCAGGGAGACGGAAGCGGGACATGTACTTAGAAGTTACGAGGACAGTGTTGCTTTCCTGGTAAAAGCGCTCGCCTTTGCCTGTTCCGCCCTGACTTGGAAAACGGTCATGAGGCTGATAGAGGAGATCCAATCTGACCTTCAGAGACTGAGCTGGGAAATAAATCGACCCTGTAAAGAGATGCCATCCTAAGCAAGAGTTGGCAGAAACCACCTACAGAAGCCTACAAAGATGACTGATCCAGGGATTATCCGAGTTGGCAATGACTTTAATGTGTGTAAAGAAACGAGCGTTAAAAACGGTAAAATAAGGTTCTACAAAAATTGGGTGGAGGGGAGGTAGGCGGGGGGATGGGAAGAACAGATAAAGGGGGGTTAAGAGGTACAAACTTTCAGTTGTAAAATAAGTCACGGGGAAGAAAAGTACAGCACCGGGAATATAATTCAGGTAGTAACGAAGGATGACTGATGGTGACTTCAGTTATCGTGGTGAGCACTCGTAAGGAGGTGTTGAATCGGTATGTTGTATGCCCGTGTGGTAATTATATTTCAATAAAGAGTGTATTATAGCTTTATTAGGGTATAATTGACCTAAGCTGCACGTATTTAAGTTGTACGACTTGGCGAGTTTTGATATATGGATGCACACCTGTGAAATCAACCAAAATCAGGATAATAAATATCACTCCCCCCCCCCCCTTTGGTGGTGGGGGTTGAGCATGAACTTAAAGTGGTATTCACATCTTCAAACCCGGAGTGTCCAGGTGAACCTAGAGGTTTACAATTTCAGTTGGAGGTATAGATCACAAGGTGCCAGCGCTGGATGGGAACGTCTCACACCCAGTGTGTCAGCAGGCGGGACCTTTGTGGGGTGGGGAGCGGAGCTGTCTTGAATGGGATTGCCCTTATAAAAGGTTACCCTGGAGAACTTTCTTTTGCTCTTTCTGTCATGTGAGGATACTCTGAGAAGTCGGCAGTCGGCAGCCGAGAGGAAGCATCTCACCAGAACTTGACCAGGCTGGCTTGGACTTCTGGTCTCCAGAACTGCGAGAATTAGGTTTCCTCTAGAAGCCACTCAGTCTGGGGTGTTTTGTTATAGCAGCCTGAACAGACTTCGAGGAACCCTGATGTGAAGCTTAAAATAGATGGCCTCTTCCTTCCCTGCTCTCCTCTCCCTTCCCCTCCCTTTTCTCTTCTCCTCTCCTCTTCCTCTGGTTCCTCCTTCTCTTCTTTTTCTCTCTAGTGGAAACAGGCACGAGCCCTGGGATTGGGAGTGAAGAAGGCATTTTCTATTTATAAATTGCCTGCCTCTACGAGATTAGTCTGAATCAAGTTCCTCGGGATCAGTGCTCTAAACCAGGCCTAGTTCCCTGGGTTACCCCAGACAGCGGGAGAGCAGGGCTGCGGAAGGGTGTGGGGGAAGGCGTGGGTGCCAGTCTTGAGCGTTCCCGATTGCTGTCTGGAGTGGAACCTCCTCTTAGGAGGCGCTTAGGTTGTCAGCAAGCCCGGTAGAGAAGTCAAAACGACCTACGAGTGCTTATCTTTAAATTGCAAAAGCTTCGGGGTTGTTTTTTTTTTTTTTTTTTTGAAGCTCAAACCTAAAATTGAATCGTTTCATGTCTCTTTGCATTTTGGCCAGGGCCTCCTTCTGGGACAGTGGAGGCCTTGGTTGAGTTTGAACAGGCCAGGATGACTAAGCAGATCAAAGAATCTTCCTGTCCCCTCTCATGCTCTTGTCCAGGGAGTCCCTGTAGTTGCACTGCCTTAAGTTAAATCCAAGTTATCATGTAACTGCCCTGGGTTATCTTCTGTATTTCCCACAGCCGGCTGCAGCCTCCGATGTTACCGTTTCGCTTAGGAGTCTGACTGGTCGCGAGTAACAGAAATGGACCTGGCTGGCTTCAGCAGGGAATGAACTTCACTGGCAGAACGATGGATAATTCAGAGGTTGGATGGGACAGCTGGAAGCTGGGTAAGAACGGGGGGCGGGGGGGTCCAGCCAGAACCAGAGCTGAAGTCGCACGCAGAGCTGGTTCCTCGAAGACCGTGCCACCACCACCCGCCACCGGGCACCGGCGGAGCTGTGCTCTCCACACGCCTGGCCCTGTTGCCCCGGAAACTAATCTTTCTACGATTCATATCCGATTGGCCGAGCGTTGGTCATGTGCCCATGTGTTAGCTGCAAGGGAGGGGCCGGGAAACTGAATACCTATTTCAGCTTCTGTAGAGAGACAGACGCTTTGCCACCAAGGCTCATACGGCGGGAAGTAAATTCTTTAAACGTAACGAGGGGGGAGTCTGCTACTGGACAGTAAGGGGAAAAAAAAGGACAAGACTCTACTCTCATCTAAAGAAAAAAAGTCTATAGTCATAGTGTTTTTCTTTCTTTTTTTTTTTTATTACATTTATTTATTTTTGAGAGAGAGACAGGGCACAAGTGGGGAGGGGCAGAGAGAGAAGGAGACAGAATCTGAAGCAGGCTCCAGGCTCTGGGCTCTCAGCATAGAGCCTGATGCGGGGCTTGAACCCACAAACCGTGAGATCATGACCTGAGCCGAAGTTGGACACTTAACCGCCTGAGCCACCCAGGCGCCCCGTGTGTTTTTCTTTTTTACCTTGATTTGCAGGAAGCTGAGGCCTCATGTTTGATCCCAGCAGGGATCATCCTATAGAAACCTGATTTTCAGAGTGTTCTTGGAAGAGCCTAAGAGCTTCATAGAGAAACACCCAGAGCTGGGCCAGCAAGGGGATCTCCGCCCTGCCCCACCCTGCTTACTTCAAGGTAGCACCCCTCGCACCCCTCGCTGTTTTATATCTGTGGCTTCTACTGAAGACATTTGATGAAAGACCTCCATTGCTCGGGAATATTTAAACCTGTGCTTGGGTGGGTCAGCCCACTTGCCAGCCTCTCTCAAGGCTCACGTTCTCTTTCCATGTCAACGATTTCACTTTGTGCACGCAAGAGAAGGCACCAGGAAGCCCTTCTGGAAGCAGGTGGTTATCAATCCTAGGAGAGTCACTCCCTCTGGGGCATTGAGAAGGTTCCCGGGTGTGAGTTTTGCCTGGATCCCTGTAAACAAATACCTGCTGCTAACTATGAGTCACTCACAAGTCCAAGTTCATCTCAGGGTCCCTTTAGGCCTCTGAGAATTCAAAACATTTTCTCTGGCCGCCCAGGGTGGTGTTTTGCTTGCAAATTTGCTGGAATTTCAAGTTTATTAAAGGCTCTCCAACCAGTACAGAATTCCTGTCAAATGAAGCTTTTTGTTTTGTCTTTAAATCTCTTCTGAACCCAGCAAAACCTAATAACTGAGATTTCTGCCATATTTCAAAAGTAGGACTTTCCCTGGCCCTTAGCCTGACCTGCCGGACCTGTTTTCTACTGTTGCCTATAGAATGAGTTTGAGGGCTTCTCATGAAGTTTTAGGGAAGGGAGAAGGAAGTGTCCCTTACCTTGGATTCTCTGCCCTTGGCGAACGTTTGTTTTCTTCCTTCCTTTTTACGGTCTTGCCAAAGGATGGATAATATGAAATACTTGTTACTGCCGCAGCCTAACTACATTGAGGGTATCACGTTTTTTGTAAGAACACAATTTGCAGAGTAAAACCCAGGTAACTAGGTGCACGCTGAACACTCCGAAGAAGAGTAGGGGCTCTTATCCCTGTGTTTCACGGTAGAGACTCAAGATGCGAGTGGTTACATTCTGTCCATCTACTGACCGGCGATGAATGTTAGCTGTTGTAGCAGTAGGAGCTCCTACGTGCTCTCACCTCCATCATTTCATTGTTCTTTACGCTAAGCCATCTAGCTACATGGTGTTGTTACCACACTTCATGGTTTCATGAAGAAACGAAAAGTCAGAGATAAAGTCAGTCCAACTCAAACTGTGTAGGAAGAAAGTTTCAGAGCTGAGCGTTGGAACTCAGCCTATTTCAAGAGGGAAACAATCTTGGCAGACAGGCTTGGCTGCCTGGCCTGAAAGGAGTGTACAGTGTATGTGGGGCCCTGGGGGTCCTAGAGGGCGGGCAGGAACCATCTCCAGGTCTACCCGTTAGCAGCTCTTGCAGAACATGGCAGCTCACCCTTCCACAGGCTTCTATACAGGCTAGAGTGTTTCAGGCACAGGATGGAGTTAGCAAAGCTGAGACCAAACTTCTGCTTACTTATGTATTTTTAAGTTTATCTATTTTGAGAGAGACAGTATGAGTTGGGGAAGGGCAGAGGAAGAGGGAGAGAGAGGGAGAATCTTGAGCAGGCTGCACACAGCGTGGAGCCCGATGTGGGGCTGGAACTCATGAAACTGTGAGATCGTGACCTGAGCCGAAATCAAGAGTCAGTTAAGCCTCTGACTTTGGCTCAGGTCATGATCTCTCAGATTGTGGGTTCGAGCCTCATATTGGGCTCTCTGCTGTCAGTGCAGAGCCTGCTTTGGATCCTCTGTCTCCCTCTCTCTCTGCCCCTTCCCCCTTGCTCTCTCTCTCTCTCTCAGAAATAGGTAAACATTACAAAAAAAAACAAACAACTTTTAGTTGAGCCAGCAAAAAAGGCAGAAAGTTCACAAACACATAAGCATTAATCAAATTGACACATTGTGGACAGGAACAAGGTCTCTTGAGTCTGGAGGAATAGGGAGAGACCAAGGATGTGGGTCATAGACCAGATCTGGAGGGCCAACTAAGGTCAGGGCAGAGTGCCCAGACCTGAGCCTTCAGTCTCTGGCAGGCTCGTTGGGCCACCTGTTGTTTCACTGGCATCCACCTTTTGTTCCCCATAGACTTCTGTCATACGTGGACGCTCCCCAGCGAGCTCATGTTCCCTCGTAATTCCTAAACTGCTTATCCCAGACTCTAAGCCTTCGCTCATTATCTTTCCACTCCCTCCACTTACCTGAAGCCCACCCATGTGTAAAATCATGGCAGTATGGAACTCTTCCTTATGCTTTTGGAAGAGGCCATCGAGGGTAAAATCTTTGTAATAGATGATGCCAACTCCCCCACTTTCCAGTTCGACGTCCTAGAAAATCCAGGTCGCGCTGAGACAATGTGAAACCTGTTCTGTCCGTCACTTTCCTCCTCCCCGTAGAGGAGTCAAGTTCACGAGGGAGGGAAGACTCCTTTGGAGATGACGTCAGCATGCGGTGCCTGGATCCTTCCAGATACTTCAGGCGGAGAGCTTGTGTTTCCTAGGTTGGAAGATGGATTGTAAAGACGGCGTAAGAAGCTGGAGCTAGACTGGGCGTTGACAACAGACCAGAGAGGGAGAGAATGTGGCACTTAAGGGAGGGGGTGAAGGGAGAGTGCAAAGGGCACTTCCCCCGGAACTAGATGCACAGATAGGGCTGGAGCCAAATCTGATAGAGACTGTACCCAAGATGGCCATCCGGAGCGGCCAAGTGACCCAGAAGATGGGCAGAGGAGGACTTCCAGAAGCCCAGGATCTGAGGGACCTGGCAGGGGCTTTGGGTGCCCCGCAGGCATTGCATTTGAATGGCTCCAGAAGGGAAAAAAAGTACAGAGAGAACCCTCTAAATACAGCAAGTCTGGGGCTAACCTAGGCTTTTACCTAATACAGGTTTTGTTATTTGTTTTAATGTTTATTTATTTTTGAGAGAGAGAGAAGGAGGGGCAGAGAGAGAGGGAGACAGAGGATCCGAAGCTGGTTCTATGCTGAGACCTCAGAGCGTGTTGTGGGGCTCAAACTGGAACGGTGAGATCACGACCTGAGCCCAAGTCGGACGCTTAACCGACTGAGCCACCCAGGCGTCCTATATACAGGTTTTAAAAAAAAAAATTTATCTATCTAGCTCAGGTCTTTCCAAAGTATACATTGTGAAGTCAGATTAGCGTATTGTGGTCAGCGTCAAAGAAAATCAGAATATGATGAAAAACATTAATTTGGGTAAGTATTGTTTCCTCGGGCTTTTGCTTTAGTTTTATAAAGAGGTGTCGGTATAAATTTTGTTTTGTTTTATTGTGGATTGTAATAAAAGAAAGTCCCCGTTTTAACTTGCCCTCCTTGTGTTTGGTTCTGGAGGCATCTGGCAGCTGCAATCCGGAAAGTGAGGAAGCAAGCCCTCTCAGACAGTATCTATGCAAATAGACAGGTTATTTAACCGCCTGTGGCTTCGTGTTTTACCCGTGAAACAAGAATAACAGTGCCGGGATGGGATGAGTATAAGGACTAAACGGATCAGTCGTGCAAAGTGACTTTTAGTACCCGAAAAACAGTGATGGTTACTGTTGTAAGGCGGCCATTTGTTCCTCTGGCCAAAGATAACATTGCAACTTTAAGGACGCAGCCAACTGTTCCCTAGATTAAATGCCGAGTCGAGTTCTGGTCAGCGGCAGACAATGCTTTCTGTGAGCAAATTCCCTCCCCAGATACTTAGGGAGGACTACTGTGTGTTAGCCCTCTGCTATGTGCTAGGGGTACCGATGGAATACGTCGACGTCCGTGACTCTGAGGAACATACAGGCAGCCTCCCAGAGAAGTTCCAGTTTTATTTGACTTCATCTTCACCTCCGTGGGGCTCCTGGTGTAGTTTGGGTCTCTGGGAAATAGGTGTTTGAGTGCATTTCTGGGGAAGGAATCATGGACTCTCCTTGCCTCCCCCAGATGCGGGAAATAAAGGGGCATGATGTCTCTTCCTTTGTTCCAGTACCTTCTAGATGTGGAAGAAAGAGCACGGGAGACTTCTGCCGTGCCGAAGGTCCCCCACAAGCCAGCGTTTCAGGAAAGATGAATTTGCTCTTGAGTACATCCTGTGGTGTTTATTTCACCGTGTCCACTGAAAGAAGTTTTCAGGAAATGAACGACAAAGGAAATAGATGGTGTAAGCGGGGACTCTTACAGATTTCTCCACTCTTGGCTGGCTCCGGGAAGCTGAGAAGCCAGTAGGAGAAAAAGAGCCAGGGATGCGGTGTGGTCTCCGCCCTCCCTTCCAGCACTGCCAGTCCCTCAGCTACGTAAACTTGGCTCTGAGGTCACGACCCCGAGGGAGGTCCCAGCCCTTCCTTCCTTGTCCTGCCCTCCTGCCTTTGGGAGGGTGGCAGAGCCTTCCAAGCGGGTTGCCTAGGAAATTAACAGGTTGACAGGGTGGGCTCCGTTTTGGTTTTGTTTTTAGCCCAGAGGGAGTAGAAACCAGGAGAAAAAGGAAGAAAGAAAGAAAAAAAAAAAAGAAGGCTGAGTTGGGACAAAGTAAAGCCCTCCCCACCCTTGCCTGGGAAGGAGCGTACCCCGCCCTCAGGCGAGGCCCCACTCAGCGTGTGTAGTGTGGCCAAGGGCCACGTTTCAGAACGGCCACGGTGAAAGTTTACACTTCGGTTGTTGTGCCGTCTACGGGTTACAGAACACAAGGCGCAGCCACATACGTTGTCTCAGATGACTTGGCCGATGTCACGCAGGCGAAGATGAGAATGAAGATGTCCTGAATGCGAAGAGCAACTCTCCATTAAGCGTTTTATGTCTGGAAGGAATTTCTTCTATACCAAGCCTCCTTCCTTGGGGTTTTCCTTAAATCTCCGTGTTTTGTAGATCTTAAGGAGCTCTTCTTCCCTTTTCTCCAAAGCTACCACCTCTGTGTTCAACTTCTTTGACCTACTTGGGGGGATGGATTTTGCAAGTCTCCCATCTCTCTGAATATCCTGAAATCGTGGTTGGCTTCGTGAAGTGTTTCACCAGGGCTTGGGCCCCATGTGTAGAGCCGGGGCTCTGCTGCTACCATTTTGAAATTTGTTTTAATTTTTTTTTTTTTTTAATGCTTGTTTATTTTTGAGACAGAGAGAGAGAGAGACAGAGCCTGAGCCGGGGAGGGGGAGAGAGAGGGAGACACAGAATCCAAGGGCCTGCTTTGGATTCTGCTGTCAGCACAGAGCCCACGCAGGGCTCAAACTCACAAACCATGAGATCATGACTGGAGACGCACTCAGACACTTAACTGACTGAGCCACCCAGGTGCCCCGCCATTTTGAAATTCTTGACTTTTACACGGGGCCCCATGGATTATGTAGCTGCCCAGTTTTCTGAAAAACCACATCCAGATGGTTGGCGTGAGAGTATTACTTGATTTCTCCCAGTTTCCACAGTGTAAGTGACAATACAGGTGAACAGAGAAATAATAACATTGGTGTAGCCCCTTATAGCTTACAAAAGACTTTGACATGCATTATTTCCTTTAAACCTCACAAGCAAATGTAAGGAGACAAGCCTGTTTGAGGTCATCGGAAATCCACCTACAGGGGACAAAATTGATTTGACAGGCAAACAGCAAACAGCTCTTTAAAAGTAAAAATCAACGGAAAAACAGGACAGAGAAAGTATCCAGATGTTATACAGCTGTGCTGCAAAGGAAGTTACAAAGGCAGTAAAGGACTCAGTGTGGAGTTTGGCCAAAGGGATCACAGAGGATAAAAATTCCAATCCCAGGCTGAGAGAGAGACCTTGTTGGAAGCGTCCGTTATAAAGATCCCTCGTGATCCCTTACAGTCCAACGATGTGTATCACAAAGTCAGGCTGAAGACTCCTTTGTCAAGGATTCTTTGCCCAGCCACTTGTTGATTAGCAATTTGATTTGCTTTCTGTGTTCCTTTGCCCTGGGAATAAATCAGTACTGAAAACACAGCTCAGGCCACCCTTTTAAGCTTGCCGGACTGAGACCTGAAGTCTGGAACCCAAACTCAACACGGTTGACCTTGAACAACATGGGAGCTGGGGTACCGTTTCCTCATGCCATCAAAAATCCGCCCATGCCCTTTGGCTCCCCCAAAACTTGACTCCCAATAGCCTACTGTTGACTGGAAGCCTTGCCAACAACATCAACAGTCGAGGAGCACATATTTTGCATGTTGTATTCTATGTGCATTGCAATAAAGTGACCTAGAGAAAGGAAGATCTTATGGAGAAAATCATGAGGGAAATACATTCACAGTACTGTTCTGTACTTACCAAAAACATCCACATGTCGGTGGACCCACACGGTTCAAACCCGTATTGTTCGAGGGTCAACTGTACCACCTTTGGACAATCTTATGGCACCCAGACTGTGGGTTTTTAGTTGCCACCTGGTTGCCTGACTTTATGCTCTCTTGCCTCTGCCTGTCGTGTTTGCCCGGCTGCATCTGCACCCTGATGTCTGAGGTCCAGGCCACTGCTCCTGGCTGCCGGGCATCGACTGGTGGCGTTCAGTGGGGAACATGATGCCCCACTGTTGGGCCCCACAGCCATGATGCAAGGCTGTCCTCAATGTCCTTACAGACATTTGAGGGCCACAGAGGCAAAGGAGGATGCTTTCGTGAGTTCTCAGCTCTACCGTCCAGACAGGCCTATCTTCCTGACTCTTTGAAGCCCACTTTCAAATCCTGTGATCTAAAGGTTTTTCTACATGGATTCTCGGTAAAAGTGACTTGGAAAGACTAGATCGTTGCCCTTCCTTGTCTATATTCTCAGCGTATTGCTAAGATGGCCCGTGGCTTCGTAGGCAAACTCTGGGGAGAAAGGAGGGCTTTATTGTAGAAGCGTGGATTCTCTTGGAAATTCTCTTGGAAAGCTGTAAATAGGATTTCTGTGAAACTATTCTGAGACTGGCCCCAGTCCGGAGAGCATGCAGCTCTTGACATTGGGGTCGTGAGCTTGAGCCCCACGTTGAGTGTAGAGATTACTAAAAACAAGAACAAAAAACTGTTCTGCTGGGGGGGCGGGGGGGACTATGGTTACTTTTTAGAGCGTGAAAAAGTATGGAGAGTTGAACAGATTTTCATTAGAGGTCAAGCATTTGGGCAACATGTCTACTGAATGTATGGCCCTTCGAGTAAAACTATTATCATTTCAGTGAGGAATGGATTTTATTTCCTCCTGGCTTTGGAGCACGTCACTGGATTTCTGAAGGAACAATCTCCTGTTTCCCTATCTGCTCAGAACTCAAGTAATAAAATCTGCTTAATGATACACGTACTTAAAGCCACGAATCCAACAGTATTTGCTTGCCGAGAAGGTCTTGTCAGTAAGTGCTGAGTGGGTGGGTATTTGCTTCCAGATTAAGTATATACAGCAGGTTAAGTCTACTTTTCTCCCTCAAGGAATCTGGCCTCACAAATCCTTTCAAAATACAGGTTCATGGAAAGGAGACTATTAAAAGAGTTTTCACTGCTGCTAAAACAATGTGGGAGGGTGTGGGGAGGGAAGTATGGGGTCTGTGTACCAGGCCCATTGCTTATGTAATGTCATTCATTCCTCACGGCAACCTGGCGAGGTCTGGAGTTCAAATTCCCCATACGTAGTGAGGAATGTGAGAATTTCAATAACTTGCCCAAGATTCCACGCAAGAAAGGGCCAGAGCTGGAATCCTATCCTGGGAATCTTTAACTCTCAAAAATGCATATTTCTGTTATGCCAAGTCATCTTCATAAAAAAGAGTGAAGAGGGGTGCCTGGGTAGCTCAGTCAGTTGGGCATCCGATTTCGGCTCAGTTCATGATCTCACCATCCGTGAGTTCGAGCCCCGCCTCCGGCTCTGTGCTGACCACTCAGAGCCCGAAGCCTGCTTCAGATTCTGTGTCTCCCTCTCTTGCTCTGCTCCTCCCCCGTTCATGCTGTCTGTCTCTCTCTCTCAAGAACAAATAAAACATTAAAAAAAAATTTTTTTTAAATGCATACAGAAATGGTGAATCTAATCAGGGCATTACCCCCCAAGAGTAAAACAAAACCAAGAGCTTCATACTTAGGAATAGTTTATCAATGGACAGAATGAGATGTAATTATTAGAACTGAAGCGAGCGCATAGTTCGTGGAGCTGGCACGGAGCCAGCATCTTTGGACATTTGTCCAACTTTGCCACTTAGGCTCGTTGGTTCCCTGAGAAACAACACGAGGGGGAAATGATGTAGCAAGAGGAGGTGGGGTCCGCCAAATACAGTGTCTGTCTTGCCTCTACGAACTCCAAGGGGCCCTGGTTGGCAGGACTAATATCCTTTATCACATGTAGCTGAAATACTCCTGTGATTCAAGTTCATGTGAAAAGTGCTTATTATCATTTTGTTTTTTATTAAGTAATGTCTACACCCAATGAGGGTCTCCAACTCAATGACCCCGAGATCAAGTGTCGTGCCCTCCACCGACTGAGCCAGCCAGGCGTCCCTGCATTCTAATGGTTTTATTGGCTTTTTTTCCCTCCTGAATTATTGCATTGCGTGCATTCTCCCTCGTTTTTGGTTAGTTGTACACAGAATTGGGTCTTTTTTCACCTTAATATGAAATTATTTGGGGGCAGGTAATCTTGTTTATTTGCTCTCTATGTTTCAGTTGCATAATCCACATAAGTTGTTGGGTTTTTGTTTAATATTTATTTATTTTGAGAGAGGGAGAGAGAGGGAGGGAGAGAATCCCCAGCAGGCTCCGGCATGTCTGTGCAGAGGCAGGGCTGGGTACCACAAACCGTGAGATCATGACCTGAACCGAAATCAAGAGTGGGATGCTGGCCGACTGAGCTACCCAGGCGCCCCACGTAGCAAGTGTATATAAACTTTTAAATCTTGCTTATTATTACGTGTAACTATCATAGCGTATTTGGGAGAGTCTTTATAAACTTACTTTTCGAGTATTATAGAGTAGTTTTAAATTATAAACAAAAGCGAAACGTTTGTAAATGTCTTAGTACTGTTGATATATTTCCCAGTGAGGAATGAGTGTTGAACTCAGAGAGAACAAATATTGAAAAGACACAGCACGCTTGTTGCAAAATTGATTTCCAAAAAGAGTCTTGTTGGCTATGGTGGGCCGAATCCTAAAGTGGGCCCTCAAGATTTCCCACTTTGATCTCCAGGACTGTGAATATGATGGGTCATCATGCCTATGATTATGCTATGTTGTAGCCAAAGGGAGATATTCCATCTGAGCTTAACCTTTTTAAAAGCAGACTTTTCTCCAGCTGGTAGCAAGAGGGATTCAAAGCGGGGTGGATGTTGGCTTGGCAAGGGGGCTGGGTGCCGTGCCTAAGACCAGAGTGGCCTCCAGGAGCTGAGAGCGATCCCTGGTCAACAGCCAGAAAAGTAAGTGGGACCTCGATCCGATAGCTGCCAGAAACTGAATACCTCGCAAGACGATTTTTTTCTCCAGAGCCTCCAGGTAAGAGGCCTGTATCTGGATTTTGCCCTTGTGAGACCCTAAGCAGAGAAGCCCAGTCAAGCCCACCTAGACTTCTGGGTTATAAAACTGTGAAATAATAAATGCATATTATTTTAAGCTGCTATACCCTGTAGTAGCTTGTTACGCAGTAGTAAAAATGAATACATTGGCTCACTCTATACCAAGTAATACATGAAATTGTTCACATCACCACAGGTAGCAGTGGACGGAAGTCTGGAATTGTGTGATTCAAAGTCTTTGCTAAAACAGGGGCGCCTGGGTGGCCCAGTTGGTTAAGTGTCCGAATTGGGCCCAGGTCATGATCTCACGGTTTGTGAGTTCGAGCCCCACGACAGGCTCTGTGCTGACAGCTCAGAGCCTGGAGCCTGTTTCGGATTCTGTGTCTTCCTCTCTGTGCCCCTTGCCTGCTCACATACTCTCTCTCTCCCTCTCTCTCTCTCTCAAAAGCAAATAGACATTAAAAAAAAAAAGTCTTTGCTAAAAAATTATTATTCACTAAATTCGTTTTTCTTTGATTGCTGGTGGAAATGAGCAAACAAGTAATTATTTTGTTGCTTTCTGATAACATTGGCGTTGGGGAACTAATAGAAAAAAAGGCAGGAATTTCTGGAGAAGAGATTTGATAGTGAGAGAAAGAAATCACAGAGGGAAAGAGTCCACCTAAAAAAGAGCGGTTGTGTTGAAGCTGGCTCGTCCTGGCTCATCAAAGCCAGTTGTTCACTGTTCAGGAACCTTCTTAGTCAGTTGTTAGACGCGGCGATTATTAAAAATTAAATCATAAAACTTTCGATGAAAGAAGTTATGTTAAAAACACAGGTAACCAATACCCCAAACTCATCACTTCCTCATCGTTTTACATTTTACTGTTAGCTCTGCTCTTGAGGTCATTTTTTTTTTTTTTTTAACGTTTATTTATTTTTGAGACAGAGACAGAGCATGAACGGGGGAGGGGCAGAGAGAGAGGGAGACACAGAATGGAAGCAGGCTCCAGGCTCTGAGCCGTCAGCCCAGAGCCCGATGCAGGGCTTGAACTCACAGACCGAGAGATCGTGACCTGAGCTGAAGTTGGACGCTCAACCGACTGAGCCACCCAGGCTCCCCTCTTGAGGTCATTTTTGTCTCTGATGCATCTGTACGGTAGAAATACTATGATGATTTGCCTCCTCACGTTTCTTCCCGGCTTCACCTCAGGTGACCTCCCGTTTGAAGCTTGAAATTGGCAATGACGGCCATATTGACAGAAACTGGCAAATGCCTTTTCTGAACCAGTGAGAAAGTTCTTTTGAGACTTGAATCGGGGTCAGGTAGGGCCTTTTTCTTATTGGACGTGGCCCCAAGAGAATGCAGTCTGGCACTTTGAGGGGAGGCCTCCGGGGAGAAGGGAGCCGACCCAGCAAAAGGCAGAGGCAAGTGATGGAGATCAACCAGTACCTGAGGCCACGGGTAGTTCCTGCTTCACGGGTGGCAGTAACAGAGAGATGGTAATCTTCCCAACTCCAATCTGGTTCTGTTCTTGCATTATAATTCTCTGCTTTGCAGACACGGGTTGGCTTCATGGAATCGTTTAACTAGCCTTATTCCGTTTCCCTTGGCAGCTGGGGATCAGCTCTTATCAATGGATGCTTTTGTTAGATTGGGAGACATTCTTACCGGGTGATACAACAGCCCTACTGCCCTGCTCGCCTCTTCCTTGATAACGGGAAACTTGTATCGTGGATGGTGAATCCACGGTGAATCTGGATGGCGAAGCCCCAGAAGGTGAATCGTGATTTTTCTAAACCCAGCAAGGTAATCAGTCTCATTACTCTTTACCAGATATTTGCTTTCAAGCCTTCCTTACAGCTAAGTGTGAGCACAGGACCTAGTTCTGCCGTATATCCTTAGCTCAGAAGGCAACTGCAATTGTTTTTTATATCTGTAATCACTCAACAGATACGTACCTTTGTACCATTGGATGTATTAGTCACTAAGGCAATAGAAGTAAACAGAACAGACGTCATCCCTCTTACCTTGCTTCATCTTTAGGACTTCTTTTCTTTGTTTTTGCGTATTTTGGCCTACTTTGAGAACGATGCGAGGTAGGCGTAGGTGGCTTTAAATGTGAAGCCCCAAACACATCCTTAAATTTTGGTCACAGTTATGCCTTATCAGATGTTGTTATGTAGTGATCAGTTAGATTCAAAGTCTATGCCAGGCACACGTTGACGAAATTCTTACGTTTCTTTTTGAAACACAATCTGTTTACACTTGTTACATTTGATATGAAATGTAGACTCCTATTTATTTTAGTTGATGACATCTAAGCTTGGGTAGGACATTGTACAGTTTCTTTTTTCCATGAGCTGTGAAGCAGACCTTAACTCTGAACAGATCTTGAAACATCTATTCCAATGTCAAATGTATATAGTAAGAACCTATGTCTTTATCTTCAGAGGTTTTTTTTTTTTTTTTTTTTTTAGTTTATTGAGAGAGAGAGAGAGCACATGTGTATGTGAGCCAGGGAAGGACAGAGAGAGAGAGGGAGGGAGAGAATCCCAAGTAGGCTCTGTGCTGTCAGCGCAGAGCTCAATGTGGGGCTCGATCTCACAAACCATATCATCACAAACTGAACCGAAGTCAAGAATTGGATGCTTAACCAACTGAGCCACCCAGGTGCCCCATATCTTCGGTTTTAATATGTTGAAATATATGTGTGTGTGTGTGTGTGTGTGTGTGTGTGTGTATAGTTAATGTTCACAATTACCTAAAATAATTTCTTTCATCCTTGACCCTCAACACTGTGCCTCTCGGTGGGATGATGCACCTTAACTGCAGGCTTTCATCCATGCTTCACTGGCATCACCTTCTGGTGGTTCGTTATTATGGCAAATTCCATTCAGCCAAAACTAATTTCCAAATGAGAGAGATCCAGGGATTTTGGACAGAGGCGAGGTTCATTCTTCAGGCAGAAGCAGAGTGGTAGAGCACAAAGAATATGGACTAGAAAGTCCGAGATTCAAATCCAGCAGAAAGAATATGGACTAGAAATCCTAGATTCGAATCCCAGGTGGGCCACTCATAAACACTCTGAGAGCACCTTGAGTATCCTTTCGTAAAGAGGAATCCTATTACTGCTCTATAGCATTTGTGTCATAAGGATGAAATAAAATTACAGGAGAAAAGTGCCTATGGCCGACCGTGCCTGGCACACAGAAGGCATCAAAAGTTGTAGTTGTGGTGTTATGACTTATGTTTTTCTCCCCAACTAGATTGCAAGTTCCTTAAGACTCAAGATCTGATTCGTTTCACTTGCTGGCATTTTCCAGATGCAGATATATTCCGTAGACAGAACAGGTCTGTGCTGTATCTAGAACAGTGCCTGGCACATGGTTAATGCTTAATACATACTTGGTGGGTTAATATTGTTACTACTATTATCATGAAAGTCAGATCAACAACTTAACTGATTCCAGTGACTATTTTGAGGAATATCTTCTCCATCCCCTTTTCTCTTTCAAATCAGGTCCACACACAAATCCCCCCATGAAACCATCCCCAGCAGGCTCTGATTTGAGTTATCTGGTATTTCTCATGCTTAACGGACAATACTTCTCCTCCTTTCCACTTAACACTGCACTCCAGGACCGTTATCACTGTCTGGTTGTTTCGTGTATGTGAGTCCTATCTTCTTAAAATTCAGTTCCGCCAAGAGTTCTTGACCGTTCCTCACATCCTGGGCACTGTGCTAGGTTCTGGAAAGGAGATAGTAGCCACTTCAAGGAATCAAGCAGCTGCCCCCTCTTTCAGTAAATACAGATGTATGATCAAACGGTAACATCACAACGTGATGCGAAAAACTATATGCACAGAGTACCTGGGTAGAAGAGAGGTGAGAAAGTGATTCATCCTCAAGACATTCCAGGAGAGGTTGTAAGTGAAGTGAACATGATTTTAAAAGATGGTCAGAGATCTTCCAGTTGGTCAAGGTGAGGGAAGAATAGTCCAAGGAATGAACTGTGTGTGCCCAAGAACGTGAGATGAGAGGATGTTATCCCAGAGAAGTGAGAAGAAGAGAATCTGGGGCACCTGGCTCAGTCGGTTAAGCGTCCGACTCTTGGTTTCGGCTCCGATCGTGATCTCACGGTTCATGGGATCAAGTCCCATGTTGGGCTCTGTGTTGACAGCGTGGAGCCTGCTTAGGATTCTCTCTCCCTCTCTACTCCTCCCCTGCACACGGACATGTGTGTGCTTTCTCTTAAAAAATAAATAAGCTTAAAAAAAGAAGTATGGAGTACCTGGGAAATAAGGAGGGGCAGGAACTAGGGGGTGACAGAGGCATTGGCTCTATCTTGCAGAGTTTTGAATGTCATAGTCAACGTGGGTGATGGGGATCCCTGAATGCGATGGTCCGGTGGACCTAAGATCTGGTGGATCTCTGATAGAGGGATGGAGGGTAAATTGGGAGAAAGACTGAAATTCAGCAAAATTCGAGAGGAAGTAGGAAAGGCCCCGATGAGAGAGCCTGGGGGCCTAACTGAAACAGTGAGGGTGGGGCTGACAGATTGATCTTTAGGAAGAAGCTTCAAAACTGCTCTGACTAGCTTTGGTCATTGGAGGTAGAAAGATAAAAAGGAGAAAAAGAAACACTCTTAACAAGCAGCATTGTTTTGTGTCTCTTACTTGGTAAAGCATAATACCAATCACACAAAAAGCGCCCAGAAATAGGCTGTTAACAAGCCATTGCCCATAGCATTGTCCGGTCTTGATATAAGTTTGTTTCCAGCTTTAAAATTACTTTCTATGAACTGGAACTTTCCAAGCCCTTGCTCAGCCTCTTAGTGCATTCCAGTCTATAAGGGATCCTCTTAATATTTCCAAGTTATTTGCAAACAGAAAGCCAGAAAGGGACTTTGTTTTCCAACCACATTATTTATCTATTTAGACAGTTGTTAGCATAGTATTCAAAAGAAGCCTGAGGATAATGTGGCATGATCAAGAACAAAGGAAACACGTCAAACTGCACCAACGCACAGCACAAGCCTTTTTTTCGGGCTCACATAAGGTAACAATACAATTTTTCTTTGTATTCAGGGTTATTTCGAAACTCATTTAGTCATTAACTGTGTATCATAAACACAGATTTTTCTTGGAAAACTATTTCCAGGCTACACGAGGACGCGTCCAACTCATTCTGTCAGGGCTTTCAGATTATCAGGGAAGACGAAAAACACAGAATCAACAACGTTACTCATTTGCATAGGCTACACTCCATAATTACACAGCAGAGGGATAAGAAATGATTCCATTGATGATGATGGCTATCTTACAGCTATTTTTAATCTCTAAGAATTGAAAAGGGAACTAACAGGGCTTCAAATAAATCTTGAAGCGATGATTTTAAATTGTCAAAAAATGGTGGAGGCATATCCTGTGTGTTTAATCCACATGGTCTCTTAAAAATAGATTTTTAAGACGAGGTCGGCGAACTGCACTCTGGTGGCCAGTCTGAGCTAAGAACGGTTTTACGTTTTTAAGTGATGGAAGGAAAAAAAAATCAAAAGAAGAATAAAATTTCAGGATACATGAAAACTCCCTTGAATTTCAGTGTCCATAAATAAAGTTTAATTGGAACATAGCCCACCCATTTGTTCCATGTGGCCGAGTTGATTGTCGTGCAAAGCCTAAAGTATTTACTATCTGGCCCTTTCCAGAGAAAGTTTGCCAACCTTTGTTTTAAGAGCATATTCCCCTAAAGCAACACTGAGGCCTTCAGTACAATGAAGACTTCTTCACAGAGATTTCCCGTATCCGTGATTCGTTACGTTAAAAGACAAGAAAAATGCATGGATTCAGTAAAGGTAACAGAGTTGCCGTATCATAAAATAATATACATGCTTTTACTATATTTAGGTTCCTTTTTATTTTATGTCAGTCTAGCATAGTTATTAAGAATATGCCTTTTAGGGTCATTCTTTTTCCAGGAATCTTGCTTAGCTTTCTGTGACCTTGGGCTAGGTACCTAACCTCTCAGGAAGTCTGAGGTTCCCTATAAAAACAGAGCGATAATGGTACCAGCCTCATGAAGTCATGGTATTAAGTGGGGTGATTTTTTTCTGAAAGGCATTATTTAGCTCGGTACCTAGCGCAGAGTAGGTGTGCAATAAATTTTTTTCTGAGTAGCATTATCATCCAAAAACGTCATTTTCTTGCGATCCCCTCCTAACATTGCCTGTAATTTCTGCTTTGACAAGGAAATCCGCAAAACCCGGCCTATGTAATTTCACGCAGTAAGAGCCCTTCCCTCTGGATTGCTATTTGCAGAAAACTGTGCCTCGTGCACAAATCCAAGCGCGTACTTGACAGGAGAGTGGACCAAGGGAAGCCTAGGACGTCCAAAAACAGATCCCAGAGGTAGAGAGCTTTGGAAGGCTGGTGGGTAACTGGGTTGTTACGCTGGTGAGCAGGACGTTGGGATTTTTCCATGTTAGAATCCATTCCAACTCTTTCTTTGGGGAGGAACGGGGTGATAAATGGCATGAGGTGGTGAGCCCTCTTTAGCTGGCCCTTACAGAGCCAACCTCTGCCTACAGATAGCTCACAGGGGAGAAAAATCCCCGAAGACAAACAAGAATCTCTTTCCTCTCCCTGTCCCCCCAAAATCATTTACAGAAATATCAGAATTCCAGAAGGCAGCAAATATCCCCGCAATATCGTTGAGAAACAGAATTCCTATAGGCCCACCGCTTTTTTTTTTTTTCAATCGCATGAAACAGTTTGTACAAATCTCACTTTTTTTTTTTTCACTTCTGTATTTTGACATATTATTTTGAGGAAAATCCCTCTGAATTTTATCCTTGTTCCCCAGTTACCGTCGATTGAATGTAGTCACCCCAAAGAAGAACCAATCATTTCAGCATTTGTTTCCAGCTCTAGCTGGACTCAGGGTTAAGAGGACACAGACAAACACCCACACATCAGCCTGGTGTGTGGGACTAAAACCCCAAAACTGTAATGCCTGGGACAGGATGGGGCAGGGCGAAGGCGGGGGAGGGCTCTGTCTACTGGTAGGAGTAACTTTCATCGTCGTATTCCAGCTCATCCTCATCATCATCCAGCAGCCCATACTTAAATTTCCGGTAGATGGTGCCATCTTGGCCCATGTAGACGATGTCATCATCCTCCTCCTCATCATAGTCCTGGTCCCTGTACTCAATGACCTGATCTTCTTCAAAGCTGGTGCTTTCAAGATGGCTGCTCTTATAGGAAACATACGACTTGCCAGGGTCAGTCAGCTTCTCATAGCCGGCTTTTGCTACTGGCTGGGCTCGGCCCCGTGATTTCTTCCAGACAATCACTGCCGCCCCGAGCAGAAGCACCAGCATAATGGAGGAGGTGATGAACAGGGCTGTCTTGGTCCGCTCGCCTGTAGGCCCGATTTCACTTGCTTGAAGGATACACTCGTCTGTGGGAAGAAGACCTCAAAGGAAGAGGAGAGAGGAGAGAGGGGAAGGAGGGGAGAGGAGAAATGGAATAAGGAAAATTAGTTTCTGAGGTAAAAAGCTTTGCTCTGTGTTTGAAATCTAAAATGGCAGAATCGCCGTCTCTGATTTTCCTAGAGGGCATACCGCTCTACAGAATTGCACTGTGTCCCCCCTGAGGGTCCGAGTCTGCGTCTGATGATACCAACAAACCCTTCGAGGATGAAGGTCAGTGTGAGAACGAAAGAGTCCCCTCATCCTCATACCTCATGTGTCAGTCACTAAGTATTCAACCTTAACAATCGAGTTTTCTAGTTCTCTCTTACGAAAAAGATTTCATCTTGGGCCATGCTTCAGTTACTGCTAAATGCTCCATTTTTTGTTTCAACTCTGACTTTCTCTAAGACTGATTCCTCTCCCCAGCTACCCTTCAACCTGGTCCAACGTTCAAAGGTAGAAAAGATTATTTCTAAAACAATTGACTTTTTTTTTTTTTTTAATACGCCCAGTGTGGGGCTTGAACTCACAATCCTGAGATGAAGAGTCACTTGCTCTACTGACTAAGCCAGCCAGACGCCCCTTTCCCTATTCCTTAACCTGCCAAATGGGAACGTGAAAGAGAGTGTGAGAACCAGGGACAAAACTAGCAGGCTCTGTTGGATGTACGAGTTGACGTAACACTGTGAGTTTTCCATAAATGGTGTTTGAACCACGTGGGTCTGCCCCCAGGGTTCTTTTATGAGATTCTAGATACATTATATACACTAGCTTAATGGATGCAATTCTGCCCCTAGTTATTTTGGGGGCAACGATTTTTGCTTATTACATACTAGCCAATTAGGTTGGATTCACCACCGCTATGTATCTCCCCTCTCTTTGTGCTAGTGATAAACAAATTTCCGATTTTATTCAAATTTTCATCCTCATGGGAGTTTTGCCCATCAAGCAGAGTGTCCTCTTCTGAAACAATAGCACTATCACAGTTGTTTTCGTCATTAACAATATCAGCACAGAATTTTTCTCTGGAGGAAATATTAAAGCACCAGAGGGATGGGTAAACTGTCTATGTGTGCTGTTTGGAGGTAAATACTGCCCAAAGCAGGAGAATCAATAAAAGATGTTTCAAGATCGTTTCAATTACTAGGGCGCCATATGCAATTGTGTCTTCTCGCTGTTCTCTGGCTTAGGTCTGCAGAGTTAGGGTCAGCCTCTGTGATCTGGTTTCGTGGAAGGAGCAGAGAGTCTCAGGAAGAAATGAGCAGAAAATCAAGAGTATATAGACTGTTCAGGTTTGTCCCATGTGGATCTTCAGGTGTCACAGGAGGCCCAGGAAAGCTGACTAAGTAGTTCTCAGTTGGAACAGGCTTGGAGAAACTCTGCACCCAACATGTACACACTTCTGGTTTCATTTAAAGCCATCGATATAATGAGGGTTACTATTCTTAGCTGACATAGCCTGGATATTAGGCAATCAGACCCTGAAGATGGATATGGCTGAGGAGATGGGGAAATCAGCCGTTTGTGGGGGTAGGAAAGCTAAAAGAAGGGAATGGTTAGTTTTTGGAAAGATGTTTAGAATTGAATTGCAAAGGCTAATGAGCAATACAAAGGAAATAGCTAGTAGCAGTTATGGGTCTGGGATTTACTTCACTTATACATGGACAGGCTCACATAAATATGATGTCTCTTTGTCAGACAGTGATACATCTGAACCCCAAGGAAATGATCTGCTTCTGGACTAGGGAATGTATTTTCAGAATATATATCATATATATTTGTGTGTGTGTGTGTGTGTGTGTGTGTGTGTGTTTATTTAGGGATTACTCCATTTGGGATCTAAGTTTGTGGTCAGTGAAGACCAAGTACCCATATGGATGGGGTTGGGGGTAGAAGCCAGTTGGGGGCCTGGGAATTGGTAAAAGCGGTTTTGTTTCTTTTTAGCCTTTGATGAAAATTCATGTCTAAAATGCCTTAAGTCTCTAAGGGGAGCCCTAGATGTTGGCTAACTTCCATAGAATGATTAAAAATAATATTGCCATTAGCTTCTTTGAGAGTTGATTCCTTTCCTTTTCCCTGGGAGGGAAGAAGAAGAAAGAAGAAGAAAAAAAATTTATAAAGATAAGGTTCTAGAAAAAAAAGAAAGAAAGAAAGGAAAAAAAAAAAGAAGAGGTGAGATTCTAGACCGACTTGAACTCTCATCTCAGAGGCAGCATAGCAGTGGAAAGAAGGCAGGCTTTGCAGGGTCACCTGGGTGACTCAGTCCGTTGAACGTCTGGTTCTTGATTTTGGCTCAGGTCACGATCTCATGGTTCGTGAGACTGTACCCTGCATCGGGCTCTGCTCTGACAGCTTGGAGCCTGGAGCCTGCTTGGGATTCTCTCCCCCTCTCTCGGCCCCTCTCCTGCATGTGCTCTCTTTCCCCAAATAAATAAATAAACTCAAAAAAAAATTTTTTTTTTAAAGAACGCAGGCTTTGCAGTCCAAGGAATCTGTATTCTAATTCCAGATGAACCCTTAACATTGCTATGGACTTGAGCATGCTGATCAAACCCTTTGAGCCTTGGTCTCCTTCCTCATCTGCAAAAGGGGATTGATAACATCTACGCAGAGGGGCGCCTGGCTGGTTCAGTGGGTGGAGCATGTGACTCTTGATCTCAGGGTTGTGAGTTTGAGCTCCACGTTGGGTGTAGAGATTACTTAAAAAAAAAAACAAAAAAAACCCTGTTTATATGAGTTGATGGACAGAAAGTTCTAGGTACACTAAGCACACAGCAGGCACTCAATAAAAGGGAGCTCTGTTGATTCTCCGGAACTTTCCATCCTCCTCTCCCCTCTGCTCCCATCTGCTTCTGGTGGACAGGCCCTTCCTCTGCAGGCTGCTCTTCCTCTCCCCTCACCTGTGGTGTCCCGGCAGTCACAGCACTCCTGGGCATTGGAGGGGTCGGAAGTATTGCAGCAGTGTAGACAACGACTGTCGTCCAGAAGCAGCACCAGGTCGGCGGGGCACACAGTGCAGTTCTTGGTGCCGGGTCCCTTGCATTCCACGCAGCTTTCGTGGCATTTTTCACAGTTAAACTTCTCCCCCTGTTAAGAACAATTGGGAGATTCTTTCTGAGTGTGGAGGCATCGACAAGCTACTGGAGTTTCCAGGTGGGAGTTCTATCTTGCCTCCGTTGACGGAGGGAGGCACGTAGGGGACAGGAGCCAGATAGCTTTGCTCTGGGTCCATTTTAGCTGTTCAGGGTGGAAGGCAGAACCGACTGCACGTGGAGGAAATCGCTGCTGGGTCTTTCCATCTGAGATCTGCTGGCCACAACAGTGGGAGAACAGGCTTCTAGAACAGCTCAAGTTGCACACTGGTGGCTCATGTGCTGTACCTGGTCAAGGACACGTTTTGTCTGGCTCATCCAAATTGACCTTCACAGTTAAAAAAAAATTTTTTCAGTTCCTTGCCCACGTTCAAAATGAAGATATTCCACTTGTAAGTCAGTTCCTAACTTCTCTTTAAGAACTAGACTGTCAGGGGCACCTGGGTGGCTCAGTCGGTTGAACGTCCCCCTCTTGATTTTGGCGCAGGTTGCGATCTCAAGGTCATGATCTCACGGTGGTGAGATTGAGCCCCACCTCTCCTTCTCGCTCTCTCCCTTTTCTGCTCGCACACACGCATGCACACACATGCTCTCTCTCTCTCAAAAAAAGAGGCACTAGACGGTCAACAAGGTCATCACAACCATGTGGCAACATCACAGACAGCTGAGGGGCAGTGGCTCCCTCTTTGGGTTCTCCTAGTTGACACGACCCCAGCGCTTGCTCTGATGTCACCAAGACAGGTGACACGTCAAATTCCACTTTTCATCAAGCTTGCGCTGGGGTTTTCTTTGACCCAACACCCTTCGCTCATACACATTCAGCTACTTGGTCTCCATGGTTACTAGATTCTTTTGGCCCTGCCCCCGAATATTATTTGTGACTCTTTAGCTGAAATAGTTCAATCTCCATGAGAAGAACCAAGAGATAAGGAGAAAGTGGCTTCCCTCCTGACAGGTTGCTTCTTTGCTGGTGCTGAAAATGTAGATGAGGGAAGATATCTTTCTATTTTCCTTGTGTGCTGTGGGAAAGAAGGAATGGAAATTGCCTTTGTTGAGCACTTTGGCCATTTCCGGTGCTGATAAGGCGCTTTCTCAGCCGTTACTATCTTATCAAATCACGGATTAGCTGTCCGCAGTCCTGGCTTCAGTCCCAGCTTTGTTACTTACTATTTATGTGATCTTTAGAAAATTATTCAGTCTCTTGGAGCCCCAGTTTCTTCAAAGTTTAAGGATTAAAAGAGAGCTCATATGTGAATATGTCGAGTCATGTTAATTTCACCATGGGGGAGATTTACCTAATTTCATTTGTTTTTAAGTTTATTCATTTATTTTGAGAGAGAGAGAGCACACACACAAGCAGGGAGGTGCAGAGAGAGAGAGAATCCCAAGCAGGCTCCACACCATCAGCACAGAGCCCGACTCGGGGCTCGATCTCCCAAACCATGAGATCATGACTTGAGCTGAAACCCAGAGTGGGACTCTGACTGAGACAGCCAGGTGCCCCGAGATTTACTTAATTTGTAACGTTTGGAAACATAAGAAGTTAGTGAACTCAGAATATCCATGATTTCTAAGCAAGGAAATGAAATCTCTCTCTCTCTCTTTTTTAAAAATTATTTATTTTTGAGATAGAGAGAGAGAGGAAGAAACAGAGAGACAGGGAGACACAGAATCCAAAGCAGGCTCCAGGCTCTGAGCTGTCAGCCCAGAACCTGACTCAAGGCTTGAACTCCGGAATGGTGAGATCATGACCTGGGCCGAAGTCGGACACTGAACTGCCTGAGCCACCTGGGTGCCCTGAAATCTCTCTCTCTCACTACACTGTGGCGGGGTGGAGGAAATGAAAAGCAGCAGTTTTGTGGTTCTGACATTATTCAGGCATTTCAAGTTAGACAGCAGAGGGGTAGGAGAGAAGATACTTATTTCTGATGTAAGGGGACCTGAAACTTCCAAGGTCACAAGCAATGAACGTAGAGTGAAATCTGAGGTCCTCATTACCTAACTTCCCCCTTATTTATCTCAGGTCATCTCAGTCTCTTTGATTGAAATTAAGGCTGCAGGTAGGTAGCACCATTATTCCATGATGGATTGGTAGAAGATTTAAAAAGTAGAGCGAGTGTAGGAATTTTAGGACTTTTTGACTTTGCCCAGAATACACGCGGAAACTGGCTCCCATGCCTCTGCGGAAATGGCTAGGGCAATGGGGCTCAGTCAGTTAAGCGGCCGACGTCAGCTCAGGTCATGATCTCGCGGTTCGTGAGTTCGAGCCCGGCGTCGGGCCGTGTGCTGACAGCTCGGAGCCTGGAGCCTGCTTCGGATTCTTTGTCTCCCTGTCTCTCTGCCCCTTCCCTGCTCGCACTTGGTCTGTCTCTCTCTCAAAATCAATAAATGTTAAAAAAAAAAAAAGAAGAAAGAAATGGCCAGGGCGCATCATGCCCAGCTCCCAGTACCTCTTTCACTCTGTATTCTCCCACCAGACAGTCTGAGGTGCAGATTCCTCCCGCTAGGTGGTAACTCCACACACAAGATAAACAGTTCAACGGTCCTTTTCCTGAAAGAAAAAAAAAAAAAAAAGATTCTAAGTTATGAAGCTGATCTTCGATATCTACCTCTGTGTTGGATTCAACACACTTCGGAGCAAGGAATATGTCAAGCGAATTGAAGTAGAAGGGGGAGTTGATTGAAGAGATGGGGGAGAAAAGAGTGTGCAAGTCACTAAGGAAAGACCTAGAAACTACCCAATTAGTCCAGTCAGTGTAAAAACTCGCATTTGGACGTTGGGGATTTGGAAGTGATAGCTGTTTTATGACCACAAAAGGAAGGATTTTCAGAGAATAAGAAATCGTGTAGAAAGGCTATAAAGCTTTTATTTGTCCTTCTGCTTATTTAACTAGGATAGAGGAGGAGAATGGTACCAGAGGACTTGGAGGTCCCAATACTCAGTTGGTGAGGAAATCGTTATGAGGCAGTTTCTAACTAAAAACCACCAGACTTCGAATTTAAATGCCAGGGCTGGGGTGGCTGGTGGCTCAGGGCATGAGCTCACGGTTCGTGGGTTCGAGACCCGCATGGGCCTCTGTGCTGACGGCTCAGAGCCTGGAGCCTGCTTCGGATTCTGTCTCCCTCTCTCTCTGCTCCTCTCCGCCTCTCGAAAATAAATAAACATTAAAAAAAAAAATTTTTTTTTAAAAGGCCAGGGCTAAAAGAATATCATTTTGTCCAGCTCTTAATTAGTTGGTGGTGCTAGATTCCATTGAAATTCTCTTGAAAGCTAAAAACTGTCTTTTCAAAAATTGGGTGTGCTATTTATTTAATATTTTTTAAATAAATGGAAACTAAGGCCCAGGGAATGTCGAGACATTTGTTCGAGGTCACATAGGTAATGGTCAAGTCAAGATTCGATTTCAGGTTTGTTGACCCACAGTTCAGTGTTCTTTCAGTCATACTATCTGTCTTAACACCTTATGACCCATCAAGTAGAGGAGGTCTGAATCTACAGGGTTTTTTTTGGGGGGGGGGGTGGCAGGTAATACTCTGTTCTCCTAATTCAGAGACCTCAAGAATGACTGATCCAAGCATCACCTTTTATGCAGATCTTGAGGGATAACTTCTGGAAAGGGTTTGGAGACAACAGACCCGAATTCTCATTCATTCCATTAGGAAGGTCCTGGTGTTTTTGCCGAGAATTTCAAAACAAGATCAGGGAGGTAGGTTGGGGGGGGGCAGTGCTGGACTATCTATGCCTGTAATTGTGAGTCAGAACTTGATATGTCTTCCCATCAGAAGAACACGGTGAAGAGTGGTTAGTTGAATTTGAGGCAGACCCACAAGTCCCACGCTTCGCAGACACCGTGGAAAGTCAGCTCTACGTGTGTGATCTGTGAGCTCAGTCATCTATGACGTTTCTACGGAAAAAAAGAATTCCGAGCTCTGAACAACAGATTAGAGAACCAACCGTTATTACCCAATTGCTTCTCAGGTTGGGGGCTGCCTGTAGTGATATAAATTCAAAGCCATTTAATAATTTTAAGTTTTAAATTGAAGTAGAGTTGACATAAAATATTAGTTTCGGGGGCACAACAGTGATTCAACAAATATGTACGTTACGGAGTGCTCAGCACATTAAGTATTGTTACCATCTGTCATCGTGCACAGTGATCACAATATTATTGACTCTATTCGCTATGCTGCACTTTTCATCCCTGTGACTTACTTATTTTACAACTGGACGTTTGTACCTCCTAATTCCCGATTTCGCCCATCCTCCCACCTCCCTGACCTCTGGCGGCCACCCGTTTGTTCTCTGTATTTGTAAGTCAACCGGTTTGTGTGTTTGTTTTGCTTTAGGTGCCACGTACAGTGAAATCATATGGTGGTTGTCTTCCCCTGTCTGACTTCTTTCACTCAGCACAGTACCCTCAAGGTCCGTCCGTGTTGCCGTGAATGGCAAGGTTTCATTCGTTTTTACGGAGGAGTCACATTCCATCGTATAGACACATCGCCTCTTTATCCATTCGTCTCTCGATGGACATGGGCTGCTTTCATATTTTGGCTACTGTAAATGATGCTGCGATAAACACAGAATGCATGTATCTTTTCACTTTAGTGTTTTCCTTTTCTTTGAATAAATACCCAGAAGTGGAATTACCGGATCATAGGGTATTTCTGTTTTTAATTTTTTGATGAATCTCCCTGCTGTTTTCCATCGTGGACGCCCCAGTTTGCGTTTCTACCAATGGCGCACAAGGGCTCCATTTTCTCCACAGCCTCACCAACATCTGTCCTTTCTTGTCTCTTTGACACCAGTCGTTCTGACCCGTCTAAGGGTGGATAGCTCATTGTGGTTTTGATCTGTATTTCCCTGATGCATAATAATGTTGAATATCTTTTCATGTGACTGGAGGCCATCTGTATGTCTTCTTTAGAAAAATGTATTCAAGTCCTCTGCCCATTTTGTCATCAGATTTTTTGTTGTTGTTAAGTTGTAGGAGTTCTTTATATATTTGGTGTTTTAACCCCTTATCAGATATATCATTTGCAAATATGTTCTTCCATTCAGTAGGTTGTCTTTTTGTTTTGTTGATAGTTTCCTTTGCTTTTTAGTGCAATGTAGTTTCACTTATTTACTCTTGCCTGTGTTCCCCTTGCCTGGGAAGACAGATTCAGAAAAATATTGTTAATAAATTTTACTAATAAATATTAGGATGTTTAAGAGTTTACTGCCTAGGTTTTCTTTGAAGAGTTTTATGGTTTCAAGTCTTTTATTTTTTTTTTAAGATTTTTTATGTTTATTTATTTTTGAGAGAGAGAGAGAGAGAGTGAATGGGGCAGAGAGTGGGAGACACAGAATCTGAAGCATGCTCCAGGCTCTGAGCTGTCAGCACAAAGCCCGATGCGGGGCTCGAACACACAAACTGTGAGTTCAGGACCTGAGCCAAAGTCGGACACTTAACTGACTGAGCCACCCAGGCACCCCAGTGGTTTCAGGTCTTACATTTAAGTCTTTAATCCATCTTGAGTTTGTTTATTTATTTATTCATTTATTTTATTTATTTATTTATTTATTTCATTTTGAATTTATTTTTGTGTATGCTGTAAGAAAGTGGTCCAGTTTCATTCTTTGGCATGTGGCTGTCTGGTTTTCCCAGCACCATTGATTGAAGAGACTGTCTTTTCCCCATTGTAGATTCTTGCCTCCTTTGTTATAGATTAATTAACCATGTAAATGTGCGTTTATTTCTGGGGCCTGTATCTTGTTCCAGTGATCTCTGTGTCTATTTTTGTGCCAGTACCATACTGTTTTGATTACCATAGATTTGTGGTAAAGTTTGAAATCTGAGAAAGCCAGCCTATTTTTACTTACCCATAGCTTCATACAGAATTTCCCACATGTTCTGGAACAGAACTGTGGTCTCTCATGAGAGAATAAATCTTCTCCTTCTCTCCTTCCTTCCTCTTCCCAACCTACATTTTTCTAAAACACAGCTGAGATGTCTTACTTCAATTTTTAGAATACAAAATACTTTTTTTTTTTTAAATTTTGTTTTGTTCTTAATGAAGAGAAATCGAGGGTAGGAAGAATCAAAAGAGAAAAAGGCAGTAAAAAGATGAGGTCACAACAGTTGTGCTTAAGGTTGTTTACATTTTCCAGAACACCAGCAGCAATTTGGCTGAAGGTGATATCCTGGAGTTAAGTCTCCTACATTGATTTATTGCAAAATCTGTGCGCCCTGGGTACACAGAGTCTTTTGCCAAGGCAGTTTGTTAATTTCCAGGAAGTTTTCTATTGCTTCCAAGCTTAACAACCTACTTTTATCATTGCTTCTAAGGATCTGCAGGAACTGTGGGACCTGTAAAGATTGTTTCGGTTTTTCCTTAGAATTCACAAGTCACTATTGGTTTTCCCTTGGACTGATCCCGCAGGATGAACGAATTCAGCAATGCAGAGCAACCCCTGGGGTTGTCCATTGTGTCATTCCATACAGGAAGAGGAAGCTGGAAAGAGTTAGGAGGTTTTGGCTACCAGCCTGGATTTGTGTTCCAAACGATTTTGTGAGGAGGATAAATACAAAGTTAAATGTATAAAGGTAAGGAATGAGCTAATTCTGGAGGGACCCACCTCATGCAAAGGTAATATCAGGCGTTAATGTGCCACCCATCTCCTACCCCCACCCTGCCCAGTGCTCTGAAATATTTTTTTTTTTCATACTCTCCTACTACCGGGCAGTCAAATGTGAATGAAATGCCGTCTAGTTGGCAAATTGCTTATTTAGGTTGCTAAATTTTCCCCGGAATTCTTGTGCACCCTCATCTATTAGTATGGCAGCTAATGTTTTAGGAAGGCACCTTGGAATTCATCCTTTTTTCACCCAG
Source organism: Panthera pardus (assembly GCF_024362965.1). Classification (NCBI taxonomy): domain Eukaryota; kingdom Metazoa; phylum Chordata; class Mammalia; order Carnivora; family Felidae; genus Panthera; species Panthera pardus. The sequence goes on along the minus strand of NW_026526766.1, from coordinate 18,001,847 downwards.
TTTGCAACCCAGGAAAAAACCTGTTCCCCTGTTTTGGAATCTCCATGCTGCAAAACCAGAAGACAGCACGAAGATGCACTAAGCAGCAAAGGATGTGTGTGGCAGGGGGACGAAGGCTGCTGGTCTAAATGAGCACCACATGTGGGAGGCTTCAGCCAGGTAGGTACATTTGGAGTTCAAGTCAAACACAGGAGGAGGCGGCCCGAACCGAACGGCTGTGAGATTTACCCAGCTGTGACCAGCCATCCTTTGAATACATTCTCACGGCGGCGGATGTGCCGATTAAGACTATTTTTTCTTTTTAGAGGAGTTTTAGGCTTACAACAAAATAGAGAGGGAGATACAGACACCGTCTGTGGACTCTGCTGCCGCACAGGCCTGGCGTCCCCCGTTACTCAACGTCACTTACCAGAATGGAAAATTTGGGGGGCGACTGGGTGGCTCAGTCAGTTGAGCGTCAGGGTCTTGATTTCGGCTCATGGTCTCATGGGTCGTGAGATCCATGATCAGGCTCTGCACTGACAGAGCGGAGGCCTGCTTAGGGAATCCCCTCTCCCCCTCTCTCTCTGCCCCTGCCCCTGCCCTGTTCGCTCTCTCTCTCTCTTTCTCAAAATAAATAAAAACAAAAGTGAAAAAAAAATGGTTTGTTTTTTTTTTTAAACCAAAGATAAACCTATACAGACGTATCATTATCGCCCGAAGTCTCTAGTTTACCTTGGGGTCCTCTCTTGGTGTACATCCGAAGCATTTGGACCAATGTATAATAATACCTCCCTGTCATTACAATATCATACGGAAATATTTTCGCTGCCCTAAAATCCTCTGTGGTCTGCCTGTTCCTCTCTCCCTGCACCCCACCCCTGGCGGCCATTGACCTGTTACGGTCTTCGCCATAGTTTTCCCTTTTCCAAATTGTCATACAGTTGGCATTGCAGTGTGGCCTTTTCAGATTGGCTTCCTTCACTTAGGAATACGCATTTGTGCTCCCTCCGTGTCTTCTCATGGCCTGATAGCTCATCTCAGCACTGAATAGTCTTTCATTGTCTGGATGTGTTGACGTACTTTTGAGACCGGGAATCCTTGGAACCATCACCCTTCATCTACCCGGGCTATCTCAAACTCAATTAGAGAAATTTATAGTTTTCCCAGCTGTGCTTACAACATCACTAATAATTTCTACAATCCCTACAAAAGAAAAAAAATCTTGAAAAGCTGGTATTCTGTTTTGATCGGCTGAGGCTGAGACATTAACTTACCCTAACGATGGCTGCCTGGGCTTGAATAAAAACCCCCGTGCTGCAGCCCATTGCGCTGCTCGTAGGGCATCAGATTTAGCGCATCGAGATATAGAGTTCAAAATCTAGAGTATCTGGCAATCCCAGTTGGAATAAAGGCCCCACACAGCTAGTAATAGTGGCATCAAAGAGTGGTAAAAAACCTAACAGAAAGCCGACAGTGTATTTACTACGATGTGGCCTACGGCCAATGACAATGCCAACCCTCCACCACCCTCCTACCCCGCCCCCAATTCAATGTATTCTCCCATTTATCTTATTCTGATTAGAAGTTTTGAGCAGCAACTCTGTGTGCCTCTGGAATGAAAATAAGAGAACACAAATGGATGGTTACTTGATGCAAGGTTGTTCCGGAGGGCCAATTCTTTCTAAGACTGGAGTCAATTGCAGATAGGTAAAGGGTGGGAACCTCGGTATGGTAGTTCTCACGGAGTTGCCCCAAGGGACTCCCTGGGGGTGGGAAGGAGGAGCAAATGAGGGCATTCTAGGCGGGGCTCTGCGCTTCCAATCCGAGCAGCTCTGCTTGGTCATTTTACATAATGGGATTCAGCTTAAGATTCCACCTGAAGAAGATGGGCTTCTGCCAAAATACCATCTGAAACCATTGTTGTCGTTGTTTTAATTTTTTATTTCGGAGAGAGAGGGGGAGCAGGGGAGAGGGGCAGAGGGAGAGAGAGAATCTCAAGCAGGCTCCACACTCAGCACAGAGCCTGACACGGGGCTCGATCCCGTGACCCTGGGACCATGACCTGAGACAAAACCAAGAGTCAGATGCTCAACCGACTGAGCCACCCAGGCACTCCCGAGCCATCATTCTAAATTAGAAATGTGCTGTCCAGTGCACAGCCACTGGCCACTGTGGCACTGAGCACCTGAAATGTGGTTAGTACAACTTGAGTTGTGCTGTAAATGTAAAATCAACACTGGGTTTCAAAGACTGTTAAAAAATTCTCAATTTTTATGTTGATTGCATGTTCAAATGATTACATTGTGGATATATTAATTAAAGAAGTATATTATTAAAGTTAATTTCACCGGTTTATTTTTCTTCTCTAAAATGTGACCACCGGAGATTTAAAAAATGTATGCATGGCTTGCATTATGTCTCAATGGGATAGTGCTGACACCCCATGTTGGGAGTTATGTAAAAGAAATTCTAGGGGCCCCAGGGTGGCTCAGTTGGTTAAGCGTCCGACTTATCTGGCTGTCGGTGAGTTCGAGCCCCACGTTGGGCTCTGTGCTGGCAGCTGGGAGCCTGGAGCCTGCTTCCGATTCTGTGTCTCCCTCTCCCTCTCTGCCCCTCCCCTGCTCATGCTCTGTCTCTCTCTGTCTCTAAAAAATAAATAAGCGTTAAAAAAATTAAAAAAAGAAAAGACCTTCTAGGCCTAGTGTGAATAGCAGGTGGCCATTCCCAGATTAATTTAGATCATCCGCCAGTCTAAGCACTTCGTAGCTGAGAGTAATTTAACGCTTATGTCACTGATCATCACTCTAAAACGATGAAAAAAATTATTGAGTACTCTCTTCAAGGTTTTGATTTTTCTCTTGGTTTTCAGACTTCCTTTTTTTTTTTTTTTTGGTTATGGTTGCAAACAGCTGAGGAAGGCAGGGGGCGGTGACACTGACCCCAGGGTTCAGAGAAGCGCACTGCAGGCAGCCCAGAGCAGGCACAGGTGGCTGCCGATTGGAAGATCAAGACCAACCACGCCCCCCCACCCCCACCACGCTTCCTGCTTTCTTTTCTCTCGTAGCTTCTCCAGCGTTTTCTGGTTCTCAAAGAGTTCACAGTCCTTCTGGGTTCCCCCCCCCCCCCCTCTTGGGAAGCTTCCCTCGTTTTCCTCCTCTCTCCAATTCTTAATTCTTTGTCTTTCCTTTGCTCTGTTCTCTGCCTCTTTCTCTAGGCGCTTTGATCTTCTCTCCTGTTTTAGCTCCTGGAGTTTCTGCCTCTTGAATTGCTGTTTCTTCCGCGAGGCATCGCCCAGGTGTTTGGAGTCGGAAGAAGCCTTATGTTGCAGGCGGTGGCCTTGCGGTCCTGGCCTTTCCCCGTGAGCTGCAGCGGCGCGGGGCGCTCGGGACTTGGATGCCGCGCCAGGTGGGTCCTCGCGGAATGAGACGTTCGCCCGGAAGTTCAAGGGTCCCCGAAACTGAAGGTGTGTAAGTTCCGGCCTGTCGTCTCCCGTTGGGGGTCCAGCATGGGGATGCCCACGTTCCATATGTCCCCACACTTATCTCAAAGCACCTTGACCACGAACTTCCTCGCTGGGCTGACTCCTCAGGGCAGCCCCTCCGGGGACCTGGTGCCTGGCGGCTCCCTGGGCAGCATTTCATTCCCGTCCTTTGTGTCATGGAAGAAAGAGTCCCAGTCCCAGTGTGTAGGGAAATCGGTCTTGAACTTGGTGGCATGCGTCCTGAGGACTTCAGGGAAGCTTAAGGACCTTGTGGTGGAGGCAGGCCAGTTAAAACGTGATCGGATTCTTGGGGCGCCTGGGTGGCTCAGTTGGGCATTTGGCTTCCGCTCAGGTCATGATCTCCTGGTTTGTGGGTTCCAGCCCCACATGGGGCTCCTCTGCTGACAGCTCAGAGCCTGGAGCCTGCTTTGAATTCTGTGTCTCCCTCTCTCTCTGCCCATCAACACTCTGTCTCTCTTTCTCTCAAAAATAAACGTGAAAAAAAATTTAAAAACCAAATAAAAAAACTTGACCAGATTCTTGCCCACCTGGCCATCTGAGAGGATGAAGTCCGTGATGCCCTAGGGAATCTGCAGGGTGGAGAAGCGGCGATTGTGCACCATGGCCTTAAGCCTTTCCAGCACCTCCCAGCTGGAAATGGTCCTCCCCGGCCACCTCAGCAGTGATGGGCCATGCTGATGGTCACCTTCATGATGGGCTTGAGACAGAGGCCTACAAAGGCCAGAGCTCCCCTGTCCCAGACGTGTCATGGACTGCGGTAGCCGTTGCCTTAGCCCGGCTGGCATGGCCACCCTGCCCGGAGCCATCACCTTTGTTGGAGGTGCCCTTGGAGCCACCGGCCACCTGCCCCTGTGACTGTGCTCAGTGCTAGAGATACAAAGGTGTGTGAGACCTCAGTCGAGAGAGAGAAATAATAAGAGTATAAAATATGCCCTCTGGGCTGCCTTGTTCACAGTTATATGGACACCGCCTGAATACTGCAGGATAATTGTTTGTTGAATAAATAAATAGATGAATGAGTGCAGAGGATGAAAGGTAAACAGAATAGAGAGATTCAGGAAGGCTTTGTAGAGGAAATACTGACTGTCATGCATTAGAAAGAGGTAGCTGGGTAAAGCAGGCTGGAGAAAGTATTCTAGAAAGAGGAAAGGCGAGGTTGGCTCTGGTTTCCAGTAACTGATTACGCCTGGATTTAGAGCGTGGTGGACAGTGAGTCCCAGGATGAAGACCTCATATGTGAAGTTGCTCGTTACGATTCTATTTTAAAATCAGTGGAGAGCCATTTTTTTCTTTTAGTCTTTTTTTCCCCCCCTTAGAGAGAGAGAGCCAGTGGGAGAGAGGGGCAGAGAGAGAGAGAGAGAGAATCTTTTTAAAAAATATTTATTTATTTGGAGAGAAAGGACAGGGGAGGGGCGGAAAAAGGGAGAGAGAGAATCCCAAACAGACTCTGGGTTGTCAGTGCAGAGTCCAGGGTGGGGCTAGAACTCATGAACTGTGAGATCATGACCTGGGCTGAAATCAAGAGTCGGACACTCAACTGACTGAGCCAGCCAGGTGCCCCCAGATAATACCAGTTTTATAGGGAAGTTTGACATGGTTTTAAAACTCAGTAGATTGAGGATATTAACAAATAAATGAAGACCTAATATCCATAAAGAAATACTAAGGAGGGCATTCACTTTCAAAGGTCTCCTTTCTGTAAAGAGAGCTTTCCTACTGTTCTTCCTTTCTCTTCTTCTACTCTAATAAACTTTGGAGGTAAGAAACAAAAGCGATGGATGTAAAGAACAAATAATTTAAAAATTTTAAAAGCAAGTCGTTTAAATTAAAAAAGAACTACAATAATAGATGGGCTGGACTTTAGAATAAACACAGAGAACAAATTAGAGACATGGACTAAAGCTCTGAAGAGTCAACCTAGTGTGAAGCATAGAGAGTCAAAGAAATAAAAATATAACACAGCAGGTAAGAGACCTAGAGGTCGGGACACCCTGAGTGACATTAACTAAGGAATTCCAGAAAAAGAGATTAGAGGAAAGGGTGGAGAAGCAACATTTGAAGATGTCATAATTGAAAATTCTCCAATTTGCAAAAAGACTTTAGGATTTGTTTTCTGTTCATTCATTCATTCATTCGTTCAGCAAACACTGAATGAGCACTTACTATCTGTACAGTCTAGGCTAGAATAGGGTATATGAAATAACGGTGGTAGAATCTGAGCCCTGATGGTCTCACAATTAGTAGGAGAGATGGACATGTTTAATTAAAATGTAATGTAAAAAAGGCTATGATAAAGGACATAGTACAGAATCAAGAAGGAAGAACATTTCTGGCAGGACTAAGACAAGCCTCCCTCTCAGAGGAGATGACGTTCTAGCTGGGTCTTGTAAGTTTCCTTGTAAGTTGAGTGTTTCCTACAGTGTTGTTTTCCAGGAAGAGGAAACACATGGACAAAAGGCACAGAAGCATGAAAGAGCGTGACATGTTTGCTGGCTGCTGAGTAGTTCTAGGTGGTTCTGGGTTCTAGACTACCTGGAAGGAGAGGTGAGATCATAAGCTGAAAGGACTGCCTGGGGAAAGAATTTAATTACCTTTTAAGAAGTAAAACAAAAAAAACCCCACATTTATTGGAAGTTTATTGAAAGACAAAAAGTAAATGCATAGATTGCAGAGATATACCATGTTCATCAATGTGATGACCCAGGATCATAAAGATGGATTTTTCTCCCCAAATAAATTCAGTGCTATATCAATTAATACCCAAGGGATTTTTTTTTTGAATGAAATGTGACTGAGTATAAAATTTATGTAGAGAAGGGGCCAAACTAATTAACCAAAATACTTTTGAAAAGGATAGCAGAAATGTACCTTCCCGACTGTCAATATTAATCTGATGAGTTTTAACAACTAACACGTTGTTGGAGGCATTTCTTAAATGTTGAGAATAATTCATCCTGATTGTCTTTCAGTGCCCAGCAGATGTGGATTTTTTATTGCTTTGGCATTACTATACAGGATGAGTTGGGGAAGAGGGGTGGCAAGACCAGAGTCGAGCTCACGTGCCGGTACTTCAGAAAGTTGGCTGAGACATGCTAAAAATGGAGAACAAGGATAGTAAAAATGGAGAAAGAGATCTGAGTTAAAAAAAAAAAATGCTTAGGAGAGAAAATCAGCAGACCTTGAAGTTCACCTTTGTTGGAGGGTAGGTGGGTTGGGCAAGAGGCAAGAGAAGGATAACGTTAAGGTATCCAACCTGGATAGGTGGTTGGACAGTGGGTCTATTAACAGCATGACTATCGGAGGAAGCCCAGGTTGGGTTTACTCTGGGACATGTTGATTTTAGGGTTCTCTTGGACGGAGAAGTAGGTATCAGGAAAGTAACAATGGAATTTGGGAGAGCTGGAGGCAGACATCTTACGTAGTTGTTGAAGTAATAGAAATAAAATGCCCTACCCAGATTCCAAGTTCAACAAGTAGAGGAGGAGGACAGCGCAGGTGGGAAACACCTCCAGGGGGAGATGATGCCTGTATCTGGGCCTGGAAGGTTGGGAGGGTCTGCAGAGGCAGAAATGTAATGCAGGGCAGCCTGGGCAGGGCAGATGCAGAAGCTGAGTGAGAACGGAGGGTGCTGATGCTGGAGAGTTTTGGCTGGATTGGCAAGAGAGAGGAACCTCCAAAGGTGGTGAAAAAAGAGAGGGCTAATGGGGCACTTGGGTGGCTCCGTCGGTTAAGCATCTGACCCTTGATGTCATCTCAGGATCATGGGATCGAGCCCCATGTCGGGCTGTGCGCTGTCAGCGTGGAGCCTGCTTGGGAATCTCTCTCTCCCTCTCTGCCCCTCCCCAGCATGCTCTCTGCTCTCTTTCTCTCCCTCCCCCCTCTTTCTCTCCCTCCCCCCTCTTTCTCTCCAAATAAAACTAACAAGACAACACAAAACAAAACAGGGGCCAAGCACAAAGGAGACCTTCTCATTTTTCCCTCCACACATGCAAAGTGACAGGTACACCCTCACCTCTGCATTTGTTGCAAGTTGGGTGGCATCTCTCACACGTCTGTGTGTTTTGATCCGTGTAGTAATGCTCTGGGCAGGTGCGATGACACTCTCCCTTGGAGCGGAGCAGGAAGAAAAACGTATCGCAAGACAGGCAGTCGGTGGGCCGCGGGCCACGGCACGCCTTGCAGGTCTTGCTACACCTCTCACACCGTCCGGTGGCTTCTTCCGCATAATATCTGAAACCAAGTGCGGAAGCAAAGACTGAATCCCAGGCTTTGCTCTTGGGTTGGGTGTGGTGGGAAAATCGAGGTTAGCCAGACGGTGATTGTTTCCGAGTTGGGGGACTTTAGGCTCGACTCGCTAACCGTACTCAGTAGATACATTACCACAGGGCACCCCTCCTCTTACCACGCTTCGCTTTACGCGCTTTGCAAGCATTGTGCCTTTTACCATCTCGAGGTTTCTGGCAACCCTGCGTTGAGCCAGTCTCTTGGCACCATTTTTTCCAATGCCGTTTGCTCACCCCGTGCCTCTGTCACGATTTGGTAATTCTCGCAATATTTCAAATCTTCTCATTATCATACGTGTTACGGTGATCTGTGCTCGGTGACAATGGCTCATTGAAAGCTCAGACGATGGCTACCATTTTTTAGCACTAAAATATTTTTCAGTTTAGGTGCGTACGTCGCTCTTTTAGACATCATGCTCTTGCACCCTTCATGGACTGTGGTATAGTGTGAACCCAACTTTTATATGCACTTGGAAACCGAAACATTCATTTGACTTGCTCTGTTGCGATAGTCACCTTACTGCAGTGGTCTGGGAGTGAACTGCAGTATCCCCAAGGTACGCCTGTAATGATACTAACAAACCTAGTGATTCTCTGTTTTCTTATCTTTAAATTGGGCAGGGCAATCCCTTCCTTGCTATTTGTGAGTACTAAATTAGGTAACACATAGGAAAGGACCTAGGACTTATCGTATGTTGCAGAGCTATGATAATTGTTCACTGCTTTTGCCTTCCTTATACCTATATGCCTCTCCACTTGAACATTCAAGTCTCAGGTTTCGTAGAATGGGATCCGGTTATGGAGGATGTTCTGAATGGATCTCTGAGTGATTCTTCTGGCGCCTCAATTAAAAAAAAAATAATCTTGACCTGGGAGATGATGTGCGTGTTGCTAATGTTTACACAATAACTGGTGTAACCTCGTCGGAAAGATTTTTGGAGGCTGACGTAACAATAATCCCTGTTCGTTGTTAACTTTTTACTGCGTACCCAATCATACGCTAGGGACTTCGTAAACATTAGTTCCCTTTGTTGAACCTAGAACTGAGACACTAGAGCGTGACAGTCAGGAGCTTGCCTTTTGGAACAAGACTGCATGGGGTCAAAGCCAAGCTGTTCCAGGCATGAGCTGTGCGACTTTGGCCAATTCACACAACGTCTCTGTCTCAGGTCGTCATATGGGGCTTAATGTTAGCAGCTGAAATTAAATAAGTTATTATTGAGAAAATAGTTACAACAGTGCCTGGCACATTATAAATAATGCGTGTTAGTGATAATTATGAACTGTATGTTAAACCTCAAAGCAAACCTTACGGTTTAGATATTATTGTCCCTATTTTATGTATGTAAAAACTGAGGCTCAGAGAATTTAGACCACTTGGCTCAATGTCAAACAGCCAGCGAAGTGGGGTAATGTGATTTCAACCTACCTGGTAAATACCGCTATAGCAAAGCAGTGCAAAGTAAATAAGAATATTTCAAGCAAGATAGACGAGAGGAAAGAAATCGTGGACAAAGATGAACTTCTAGAGCTCATCTGACCCTCCTTGGCATCTCTGGACGTTGGCACACTGAAACTATCCTAGAAACTGGAAGGTCTGCCCTTGGCTTCTCTGGCGTGAAACTATCTGCCACATTAGGTTCCTTAAAGTTTCTTTCAGTTCCACTAACTTGTTGGACACTAAGGCCATGGCTAAGTCTGCCTTACTCAGCCACCTGTCACTGACCTGAGTGAATGCACCTGTACCTCAGCGCTCAAGCCTTGTTTTACCTTCCACGGGTGGGTGAGGAACAATTACCACCGAGTCAATCAGTAGGACTGGGGTATGAGAGAGACAGGGTCATGAAAGGAACACAAGGGGAAACTTCAGTCATGAAGTGAAGGGTTGATAAAGCCCACAGGAGGCTCAAAAGAGAGAGCCACAGGGCAAGGTAGAAATCCGCACTTGCCCACCCAGAGAATATACAGGCTGAAGTCAGAAGATCTGATTTCTAGTCTTGGCTCCACTGTGTTTTAGAAGCTTTGTGACTTTGGGCAAGTCACGTAACCTCTTTGAGCCTCAGTTTCCTCATTTTTAATATGGAGAGAATAATATCAATCTCATAGGATTAGTGGAGAACTAAGTCATCATATAAAAATATATTCTGAGTAGAAATACTTCGTAAACTCTAAAGCAGCATGAATGTGTTTTACTAACGCGATGGGTTTTTAAGATGAAAAGCATCAATAAGAACTGTGGGGAAGAAAGCTTCTTAATACCTAGTAGGTTTTAAAAATTATCAAAGAGGAGCGCCTGGGTGGCTCAGTCGGTTAAGCATCCGACTTCAGCTCAGGTCATGATCTCACAGTTCGTGGGTTCGAGCCACGCATCGGGCTCTGTGCTGACGGCTCGGAGCCTGGAGCCTGTTTCAGATTCTGTGTCTCCCTCTCTCTCTCTGCCCCTCCCCTGTTCACGCTCTGTCTCTGTCTCAAAAATAAATAAGCATTAAAAAAATTTAAAAAATTATCAAAGAGTGAAAGATGGTGGTGGGAGGGGGTTACTAGATACGATTAAAAGAAGAGTACGATACCACTGCTTACTTTGATGACTTTTGCACGAGGTGGCTATGAGATGCCCAGATCCTCAATGCCCGGAAGAGGATTTTGTGCATAAATACAAACAATAATGGGAGCCTAGAAAAACCTGCTCCGAGGTTAAACACTAACATAACTATATGTGTTGGTAAAGGGTTCAGAAGATCATATACCTGCCTTTCCAAGGCAAAGAGATTTAACAAATCTCAGATGTAATGTATGTGGGACACTGATTTTACAAAAAGGGACAATCTCCGTTAAATATCTCCACTTATACCTCATTAATATCCCATTTGTTCCCCATGAAAGAGATTTATGGCAACCTGTGTGTCTCCTCTCCGTGGGTAACTTTACAATGGAACATCCGTCTTCTTAACTCCATGGTCTACAATCAGTTGAGATCGCAAGATTACACCCTCTTGCGTATAGGAGTATTTAATGACTCGATTTGAGGAAGATGGTGTTTCCTTTCCGATCTTTTCAGGCACTTTGTGGAATGAAGATCAAAGGCTAAGCCAGGTGGCCCCATCGCCTCTCTTGTTCGGTAGGGCCCTTTCTTCCTTGATCTATATGGCTGGTGTTTTTGAGGGCCGCTAATGTGTGTGACTTTGTGCTGAGTATTGTAGCAATATGTGCGAAAAAATAAGAGGCTTGGTTTTTTTTCGAGGCGCTCGTAATTTTCTTGGTAAGAAATATAAAAGAAGCGTAAATTCTTGAAGGTCAACATCTTCGCATTACTCACACCTCCAACGTGTTCTTTATTAAACATGTGTCGAATGAATGAATGAGCGAATAGACGAGGTAAATCAAAACACAGGGCAGTGTATAAGGACCACAATGAGTAATGCAGGCCGTAGCTGCTATAGAAACTGAAGAAAGGAAAAGTGATGTCCTATCTGGGCAGAAGCATTTGGAAAAGTCTGAGGTTATAGGCTTTCATTTTGGGTCCGGAAACTCTCGGTGCCTTTCGGTTACCGATTGGGAAGGAAGAATCAGCAACAGGCCCGTAATCGATCTTTCTCTTTATTGGTGATTCCTGGGTTGGGGGCGGGGAGGGATGCCCCGGTCAAATCTTTCAAATAAGGTGGTAACCCGATCCCCTGATAAATACACTCAAGATTTTCCTAGCAAAAAATAATAGAGTTCTCATATGCAAGGGGCTTTTAGGAGAACGTATCAGTGTCCCTACATTGCTTATGGGAACTAAACCTACAAATAATGGATTTATGGGGACGTGGTAGGTTGGAGCATTGGTAGGGTATAAATGGGGATATGTAACTGAAATGGTTCCCTTTGTAAAATTAATGCGCCGCATACATCACTTTGATCTCGCCAACAGAACAAATCCTAGTGCGGAAGAGAAAGAACCTACATTTATGGTCTTAAGACTGCTCTGGGGGAAGAATCCTTTGCCTCTGCCTTGTGATTGCTTGTACCTCGAAATCAGTAGCGAAGTTTGGCACGTGAGCCTGACCTGATGATTGGCGTCTCGTGTTATTTCACCGGGTCGCTCGCCTCTCCCACGTCCTCATCCATTACTACGAACCAGCTGAAATCCTTTAGAGACCATGAGACCTTGGTTGGACTCTCGTCTTCGTTTCTTACCAGCACCGAGACTTCAGTCTGGTGTTCTGTAACTTAGCTTCGATGTCTGCACAGGGGGTTTGCCAGTAGTGATATCTGGAGTGGCTTTGGGATCAAATGAGGGAGACGTGTAGCGAGCACCTTACCCTTCCCTGCACTGGGGCAGGCACTCCTTTTCCAGCTGGAACGAGCTTGGTTGGCAGGAGAGGCACTGTGTGCTGCGTCTCCCTTCACATGTCCTACAAGAGCTGTGGCAGGGCGCACACTGGTGGCTGTCCTCATCAGCGTAGTAGCCCTCGGGGCAGTCCTGCACGCAGGTCATGTCTGCCAAGGAAGGAAAAGAGTCTGTCATCGTATCAAGTAGGACACACGTCTCCCAGCCCTCCTCTACGCGCTCCCCAGAGTGAACCCTGGTGGGGGGTGGGGGAGGATGCTGGACGAAGGGGACAATGTCCTTGTCAATGCCGTCCTTCTCAGGTCTCCTGGGTCCAGATAGACGCTAACACCTTCCAGGTCTTCAGAATATCCCTCTCCTTCTTCCCTCTCTCCTGTGCCCCTCCCTTGTTCCTTCTCTTAGCTGAGTGGGCTTTGTTTCATTTTTGTTCTCCCATACCCGTGTTACGCTTAATCATGGGATCCCTGGGAACCCGAGAGCGTTGCTTCACATTAGCCGTGACCTTCGAATATGAGCTGCTGGAGGTGGCCATCCTCAGACCGTGCCATACTTCAAGAAGACGTATTAATCAGCGGATGCAAGACTCAAGGGGAAATTTTGATGAGGGGGTGAATGCCTGCATGTTCGTAAAGCGTCCCTGCATGGACTGCTTATTAATTGCGAGGGAAAATAGTAACTAAGCAGTGGACACATCGGACAGCACCTCGAACAGAGGGCCGTGGTCCGCCTCACTGATGAGGGGCTGGGGAACATCCTGGGTTTCCAGAAGGACGCGACGTCTCCTGTGAAGCATTCTGGCCTGAGAGTGCATGATCTCTGTCTCATCGTGGGAAGCTTCGCACAGACTTCAACAGAGGGATAGGGGCTGTATTCTTCTCAAATCCCAATATTATATAGAAAAAAACATCTGTGGCAACGTTTCCGGTTAAGGGGGGGGCCTCAGACTCATGGCAACTAAAAGCAGTACCTGATTGGAGACTGGACCTTGGTCTACAGGGGGATTGCCACAATTACAAAACAGATGAAATAGTCTCGATGCTAAATTCACGTGCATTGACAACTGTACTGTGGTCGGAAACAAATATATCGTGGCATTCACGTTGACAGAGACTGAGACCACGCTCACGATCGGGCAGACGGGGTACAAGATTAGCAGCGGGTCAAGTGGGTAAAGGGCACCCGTGTGGCGTTCTTTGTGCTTTTGCCTTTTCTATAGGTTTGAACATGTTCCAAATACAAAGTGAAAAATTAGAAAGACCCTACCCAGCGACCGGGCCCCAGGCATCGTGCAAGGTGGTTTCCCCCATGGAGGGAGAGAGAGCCCGCCCCAGAGGAAAAGTAACTCACTGAGAAGAAGGCTGTCCCTCGGGCAGGTGCGACACTGGTCCTCTGCGGGCCCGGTGCAGCGGAAACACTTAGCATGACAGGGCTTGCATCCCAGAGCCTCGTCCCAGTACTCAACGGGGGCACATTCCTTGTGAGGCACACAGCGTCCGTGGCTGGACACCCCCAGGCCTTCCCGACAGGTGGTGCAGGTCCCAGGTGACGAGCAGGTCCGGCAAGACTTGTGACACTCTGTGGGCGGGGTGCGGGCAGGAGACACAGTGAGAGAGGGCCAGGGCGCCCCTGGAGGGTGTGTTCACGTTCCTTCCTCAGTTCTTTTAGAGATTTCTAGGGCTCTGGGCCAAGGGCAGGGGGCCGTGAGTCGGGTACGGCCCTTGGGACTCTGCGTAGAGCGTTCTCGTCCGATGAGTTTCGCATTCTCTCTAATAACTAGAGAGCCCCTTCTTGCAAAATTACCAAAACAGCCATAAAGTAATGATGTGCGTGCGGCCTGTTCAGCACCGTAACTCTTGTTCTGTGGTCCCCCACTGACCTCCCAGAACACCTTGAGCTTATCACTAATGGAACAATTGTTGGGATGTGTTACAATTACCCATTGACAAAAAAAAAAAAAAAAAAAATGAGAGGGCCTGGCATACAACAGGCTCTCAGTAAATTCCTGTTAGACAAACAAAATGACAGCAATTCATTCCCCCCTCGCGGTTTTTAGCAATTGCTGTTCCCTCGGCCTAGAGTTCTCTTCTAGATAGATGTGTGGTTTGTTGCCTCTGTTTGTCCATGATATCTTCAGGCTCCCTCTCTCCTATTGCGACTCCATTCTGTCCCCTCCCTTGACTTATTTTTCCTTTTGCCTTCTTTAGAGTCTGTCTTCCCCAGTGGAACATAAGCTCCTTGAGGCCAGGAATCTGCCTGAATTGTCCCCCGTATTTCCCCAGGCCCGGAGGAGTCTCCCAGAACACCTTGAGTTTATCACTAATCACCCTGAGGAGTGCATGGCACATAGTAGGCCCCCAATAAGGGCTCACTGAACGCATAGACACACTGAATGCATAGAATGCGTTAGTATTATCTAGATCAGAAAACTGAGGCTGGAAAAGGGCAGGATTAGGGGCTGAACCCAGGAGTTTACTAAGAGCTCTTTCTGCCCCAGTGCCTTGGGATAGGTATGGGATTCTTAGAGGTGCCTATGCTACCTCATAGTGGATAATTTGGGTGATCTGAATGGATCCCAAGCCCTTGTGTGTCTTAGAGGAGATCTTGCTTGGTTCCGGATGCTTCTCTGCATCTTTATTTCTCCCGGTACCAGCTTCCCTCAGTCCGCTTTTGGGCTGGTGGCAGGTGCCCTGGCCTAGCAAGGAGAGGCCTCAAGTTCCCAACAGTTGAGCTGGCCTAAGGGGAGCCCAGGCATCTGTACGGTTGTGTGGGGTTTTTTTTGTTTGTTTTTGTTGTTGTTTTAAAGCTCCCCAGGCGATTCTAATGGGCCACCGGGGATGGGAACCAGGGGCCTTTCTCAATGAGAAAATTAAATCAGGTAAATCATGTAAACGTACTGTGAGGCCTGTAAAGTCTTCCGTGTGGCAAATTACCTTGTTGTTGAACATCAGAAAAGGGCCAGAAATGGACCCTCTGTTCCTGCCCGAGCACAGGCAAGGTGGCACCTCAGCACTTCGGCCGAGTGACTCAACTGTCAAAGAAACGGACCCCCAAGCTCGCTCCCGCCCCGTCCTCTGCGCATTTCCGAGCCCGTGTTCTTTCAGGTTGACACGAAAGGGTGCCTTCCGTCAAACACACAAAAAAGTATACCCAGATCACAGAGCCAGAGCAGAAACTTCGGGAGCCAGCTCCGTCTTCCGGTCCCATGACATGCACAACGTTTGCCTGAGGACGTTCTGGGTTTTTCCTGCCACGGGCGCTCGCCCTCAAGCCCCCGCTGTTGTTGGGACCCCCCTCTGCCTATCTGGCCAGCGTTTGCTTGGTGGCAACACGGGGCAAAGTTCCGACCGGCTGCCTAGCTGGAATGAACCCTGGAACTCTGGAAAAGTTCACCCGGAATGATTCATTTGTTTGAGGATTCTAGTAACAATTTATTTTATTTATCCTGCTCTGAGGCAAACAGTTTATATCCGGCTCAAACATAAGGAGGCACAAACAATAGCAGATCTCTACTTAAAAGTGCCGAGTAGGTGGTCCTAGGGAAGGAGCTGCTGAAGCGGATGAGTCAAGGAGGGAAATCTTAGGGAGGAACCGAGGAGGGAGACGAGAGGCGCCGAGAAAATTCTCCACGGCACAGCTTTCCTTATGCTGCTGTAAACCTTCAGTGGCTTCAAGTTTTAAGAAAAAAAAAAAAAAAAAAAAAAAAAAGAAAACAACCTCTCGTCTGAGGTGCCCGAGAAGTTCAGTCGGTTAAGCATCCGACTTTGGCTCAGGTCGTCGTGATCTCACAGTTGGTGAGTTCGAGCCCTGCATCTGGCTCGCTGCTGTCAGCACAGAGCCTGCTTGCTTCGGATCCTCTGTCTCCCTCTCTCTCTGCACCCCCCCCCCCCCCCCCAGCATTCTCTCTCTCTCACAAAAATAAATAAACGTTAAAAAAAAAAAAAAAAGCTTCCATTTTGGGCGACTTTCAAAGCCTTATCTCCCCTGGGAAGCTTCGCACGAGAATTCTTTTTGATCAGCAGTTTGCAGCCACTGTTGTGACGAGGGTCAACCTGATTTATTATTAAGAAGAGTTAACATGGTCAAAGCTTGTGAACGATTCATTTAAAAGAAAGACATAATAAATTAGAGTCGATTCAAAAGCTGCTTTCTGGAGCAGGAGGGAAAGGGCTTGGGTGACGGCTCTGGGGCCGGAACCCTACACACCCCAGCACCTGCCCTCTGCAGAAACCCACAGCTGAGTCAGGCGTCCCTGGGTGCAGCGCTTGGCCACGCCCCCGGAAGTCTATACCTCTGCACTCCTTGGTCTCTTTCTCATAGTAAGTCCCTGCCGGACACTCCTCCAAGCAGCGTCCATCATAGAGAACCGAGGATGACTCAGCACAGAGGTCACAGTCATCCGCTGAGGGGCCATCACACTCCAGACAGTCTTCGTGGCAGCGGACACACTGGCGTCTGTCTGCGTAGTAGCCGCGGGGACAGGACTGATGGCACATGTCCTTGTACAGGACGGACTCAGGCATACACTCTGGGGGGGGAGGAGGAAACGGCAAGTTAGCCCTGGGGCACAGGAGACAGGGATTCATTCCTTCCACACTGACTCCGCCGACCTGGGTGTTAACGTGTGTGCGTCCCAAGCCCACCCTGCCAGGGCGCACCCCCCACGTCTCCAAACTTTGGGAGAGAAGACCACACAGGGGGGCCTGAGGAGAAGGTGCAGGGTTTCCAGCCCGAAATGATCAGCCCCTTGGAGGTTCCAGAAAATCGCAGTGCTGTGTCGCAGACCGGTGGTGGCCGAGATGCTGGGGGTATCGTTTGAAAACCCGGAAGGCTGTAACGGATTTTTAAAGTTGTACTGAGCCCCTCGCACTCTGTTCGATCCCCAAGTGGTTAAGGAATTCTTGCATTAGTTAATTTTTTATTCACTGCTAGGGTAGATCAATGAAATAGACGTGGTTACTCAGCGTGAGGAGGGCACTGTGAGTTTCTTTGATTTTGACTCATTGTCTTATTTGGGGGGAAACCAAGAAAACGCTTTCAATCGCGCCAAGAGAATCCTTTCGATAGAACCATGCCAGTGAGATGAGTCTTACTCTGGAGAGGAAATCAAGACAGCCTTTCCTGGAGATAATTCCAGAGAAAGAACTCCTAGCCAGAGTGCTCTTCTGAGCCTTAACTGCTGCCTGAATTTTTCTTTCACGTCTTTTTTTAAGAGTTGCGATTCTCTGGCTACCTCTGTGTTTCATTAGTATCGGTCTGTCCTGTAAGATTTTGAGCTCGACAGGTCACGATCTCGCGGTCTGCGAGTTCGAGCCCCGCATCGGGCTCAGGGCTGATGGCTCAGAGCCTGGAGCCTGCTTCCGATTCTGTGCCTCCCTCTCTCTCTGCCCCTCCCCCGTTCATGCTCTGTCTCTCTCTGTCTCAAAAATAAATAAACGTTAAAAAAAAAAAATTAAAAAAAAAAAAAGATTTTGAGCTCGAGGAGGCAGGAACTTTGGGTTCTTATCTGTATCTCTAGCGCCTGGGATAGCTTGGCACACCCCCAGGGCTCAGTACACATGCAGAAAAGGGGTTCTCGTCTGTCTTCACTTGCAGAATCCATAATGGAAAGGCTTTATCTCACTCTCGATGTCCTCAGTGACGTGCACAGAGGTAGATCTATTCCAGTAAAGGTAAGGAGACTGGCTCCTTCTGTTCTGCACGAACCTACCCCCCCGCCCCCAGTGCCCAGCGGGGGTGGCGTGGGAGAGCCACATCCTCCCCTGGGATGCCCCCCCCGGGTACCTTTGCATGTTTGCTCATGGATGCAGTCCTGACACATCTTGGGGCAAGGCTTGCACACCCCGTCCATGGCCACGTGCCTCTCGGGGCAGGTTTCCCGGCATGCTCCCTGGTCCAAGACGAAGCCTCCTTGGCAAGAGCAGCAGCTGGTGGCATTTCCTTCACATGTTCTGCAGGGGGCGCTGCAGCGCCTACATGTGCTGTCTTCTGCGTAGAAGCCCCTGTGGGGAGGACAGAGCACAACTGGAGAAGCCTTCCCACTAGGGAAGTGAGCCACGCCTGGTGGCAGAGGGTTTGGGACTGAGCAAACCAGAGGCGCTGCTCGTGCCGTCGGGCAGGATGAGTCCGTCAGCTTCCTGAGGGAGTGCGGGCAGAGATCAAATGTGGGAAGATCAAGTGAAAGTCCTAGGTACTATCCCTGCGAATTTGGTTTGTTTGGAAAGGACTTTTGTTCATTTGTATATAGTTTAGCCATCTTCTGATGTCCCCATTTTACTTCCTAATTTTTTTTTCTTTATTTTCTTTATCTAAGAGGTTCATTTATTTTTGAGAGAGAGCACGAGCCGGGGAGCACCACGGAGAGAGGGAGACAGAGAATATGCAGTGGGCTCTGTGCTGACAGCAACGTGCCCAATGCAGGGCTTGAACTCACAAACTGTGAGATCGTGACTGATCGTGACCTGAGCTGAAGTCGGGTTGCTCAACCGACTGAGCCACCCCGGTGCCCCATCATTTTTCTTTTTTTTTTTTTTTTGAAATCAGAGTCTAATGTTCGAGGAGAAAACGTATTTATTCAATCCATTTTTTAATGAAGAATTTTAATTTAAGAGATTACTTACCTTGATACTTAATATGCAATGTTAATAGTTAAGTTAAAAAACTGTTTTTAAAAGGCTCACAAGGCTTAAGGCCCTGTCAGACTGGAACCACTTTTGCTTCTGGCTGCTCTCAGCCAACCTCTGGGGGCTTCTGTGAAACACACGTACGGTCTTCGCACACGGCAGCAAACGTATTTGGAGTCGCTGTTATTGGAATGTATGTTTATCTGATTGGCTTTCTTCCAGGTGGAATCTGATGTCTGTATATACGTTGTACACCTGCATGATGAAATTATCGTGCCATAGAAACCTCTCACTGCTCAGTGAGCACAGCAAATCTGAAAGCCTCAGCCTTTTCAAATCTATTCAGAAGACGAGGGAAATAGAGGTCGTTTCTTTGACGAAAAAAGCTGAGGGCAAGAGCTGGAACTTGCAGAAGCAGGGAAATCATAAACCAGTATAGAGAACGTGGGCTTCCGATGTCATAGGTACCTATTCCAGTTGTTTTCTGTGATTTTCATTCCATTAGTCAGTTATCGCCGTGTAACAAAACACCCCAGAGTTCATCCCTTGTCCGTCTGTGGGGAAGCCAGATTTAGGCTGAGCTTACGCTCAGAGAAACTCGTGTCACTGTACTAGAAGAGCTCAGGCATGTGCTCCGGGGAAGGAGGCTTGGCCCCAAGGTGCGCACTAGGCCCAGGTCGTCTTCACGTCACTTTGTCCTCCCTGGCGCAGGGACCTCGTGGGGCACATTCTTCTCTTAGTCACGGCAGAAGCGCGAGAGGGCAGGTTCATCCAGGCACACCCGTTTTAAGCCTCTGCTCGCCTTCTGCTAACATCCTGTTGGCTAAATCAACCCTGGCTAAAGTCAGGGGTCAGGGAAGTCCATTCTGTCTCCGTGGGAGTTGCTGCAGATTGACAAGCAGAGGACGCGGATCCACGGAAGGGTGAAAAATTGCAGCCAGTACTCAATATCCTAGAGTCACGTTTGAATCCGAATGCCAATCAGGGATCCTGCCCGGCGTCTTTACTTGATGTCTTAATTAATTAAGGCATTTTACATCTATCTAATCGTTCTTTCAGCTCTCCCATGGTATTTGTTCAGTAGGCAAAAACGTATTGAATGTATCAGGAAGAAACAGGACGAAATAGGACAGGCGTGAATAAAAGTCACGTACCTTATGTGGTCGCGAGAAAGAAAAATTGGAGGAGAAGCAGTTTAGTAGAAGAGGAAGAACTCAATAGAATCCAGATGAAAGCCAGGACCAGGCTTCCTTATGCACGAGTATCTTAGCTGTTTTGGTCCACAGTGGGGAAGAGTCAGAGCCAGTGCAACTGTGTCCAGCCACGTCAGTCTCTTAAAAGTGAATTTGGCAGGACAGTGGGTAGAAATGTGTTACATGCCCAACAAGAGCTTGACTGAATTTGAGAAATTTGAAGGTAAGGAAATTGAGTGCGTTCTCAAGCATGTCATGTCTTCTACCTGAATGAGAGTTTCACGGGTTCATTGTTTCTGTGTACGTAGTGAGGGCTTTGGCCTCACCCAAAGACAGGCCTGGCTTTCCTCCCCAGCTAACTTCTAAACTCTTGGAATTTCCCAAGGGGTGTGAATGTCTTTGTTATTCCTTGAGACCCAACGGACCACATTTGATCCTTTGAAGAAAGGAATGACTCAGGGTGGGGCCAGCCACACTCTGTAGTTTTAGGAGGGGGACTGAGTAAGGAGCCAATCTTGTGCTTAGAGGTTGGAGGCTTTGGTTCATGTGCTATCTCTTGACCTCTGGGGGATTTTCAGCGCTCTGCCTGGCCAAGGTCCCTACGGAATTGTTTCTGGACACTGAACACGAGCGGTTCGAGTATAGAGTTTGAAAAGGTGCAGCACCAAGAACCTGTTCCAGATTCTTCTCCTAGGGGAGTCAGTGGATGTCCTATGAGATGCTAAAGTAAAAGGAATGGATTCAGTCAAAAAAGAACACAAAATATTAAGCAGGTCGGGTCAAGTTTGCGTCAAGATAATCACAGGAGTCTAAAACACGGAAGAATGAGGAGGAGCAGAAAAACGTCCAAGGGATGGGATATGAGAAAGATTCAGATGGATGCTATTTCTTTGGGTGGCTCGGTCAATTAAGCATCTGACTCCAGCTCAGGTCATGATCTCACAGTTTGTGAGTTTGAGCCCTGCATCCGGCTCTCTGCTGTCAGCACAGAGCCTGCTTGGGATCCTCTGTCCCCCTCTCTCTTTGCCCCCCCCCCCCCACCCCGCGCTCGCTCTCTCTCTCTCAAAAATAAATATTAAAAAAATTTTTTTAATTGGATATTATTTTTTCAATATTTTGTTTAGTGATTCCTCACTAGCATAAAATTTTGTTCACTTCAAATGGTAAAAAGAAAGCGCGCGTGCGCACACACACACACACACACACACTATTGAAGATAACTGCTAACTGAAAAATATGTAAATCTCAGGAACTTGTTGGGAATCAGCCGGAAGGTTCTTCTGCAGAACCCCTTTGCTAAAAGCAGCCTTCTCTCCACAGACCTGCCCAGTACTTGGTCCTGCTATGTTCTCCTCACCTTTACAAAACTTTTTTTTTTTTTTTTTTTTTTTGTTAATGCTTTACTTCCCTGTTATTTTCATTTAAGAAGAAAAAGAATATCTCTTTGGAGAAGAAATGGCCATTTGGATTACATTGTTAATTTCAAAGTACTTTATATGGAGGTTGTTCGACCCAGATACATGTATGTCACAAGAGCTGTGTGGTTGTGGAGCTTTACCTGTTTTCTGTGGACACCTAAGACAGGGACAGCCAGCGCCTGATGGAAGATTGTTTTCCTGCCATCAGAGTTTCAAATCATTCCTATTTGGTGAATTTGAGCACACTTTGTTTTTTTGGTCGCCTTTTAAACAATCGCTATAAATGATGTATGCTGCTACTCAGGCTTTCCTCTTTCATGAGCATATACCATATTTGAAAAAGTCGTGGCCACTATGGTTGACTTATAAGTAATTCTGAATGTTTGGCGGCCATTTCACTGCAGGTTACAACCTGGTCTAAGCCTGGTCTAAGTCCTGGTCTAAGTCTGACTGCTGTTGGAGGATGGATTGCACCCATAAGGGTGTTTTCTCAGAAACAGCAACAAAGCCACCAAGCCAAGCTAGATATTATACGTTCCTCAGACTTTATCTTCCCTGTTTTTTTTTTTTTTTTATAAACACAAGAAGGGGGGGTGGGGCTACTGGAAGGAACCCACCCTACTCAAAGCAGAGGGCACATGCTCACGATTCTGTAGTCTACAGGACTTTTGGGCCATGTCGGTGGCTTCCCTACCGCTCAAAAAATACAGAATATCTTGGCTGCTGTGTATCTGCATGGTGTCCCGTTGCTTCAAGGAGCAGCTCGATCCTGGTTTGGGGTAGCGTTGAGCCACCAGCTCACTGGAGGGAGGCCAAACGCTGCTCCTTCTTCTTCGGTTTACTGCATTATCAATTCCCGTAACGTTCAAATAATCCAAGATGGAGTTGGCAAAGGGTGGGAATGATTAAATAAGTAAGGTGATGATACCAACAGTCGGTTGAGTCCCACCATGGTAGAGGTTAACGAAGAGGCAATGATGGACTTGGGGAAGTAGGTTACGGGGCTTCACCTTCGTTTTTCTCTCGTGTCTTGGCTAGCTTTGCTGAGGCTGGAGCGTGGTTGTTGAAGCGGCTGGGCTGGGAGTTTTCTGACTCTCTCTTGCATCATCCTTCCTTCTCTCCCTGGCTTCTCTTACCCTGACGGTTTCCTTCCCTTCCCCTACTGTCTGCCTGACAAAATGCTTTAAGAGCTATTCACTCTTAAGCCTCTTCTCAAATACCCAGCTGGAGAGGAGCCTTGAAAATACGCTAAGTAAAGGAAACCGGCCCGAAAGATCACATTTTGTAGGGTTCTATTTTTGTGAAATATCAAGGAAAAGGCAAATCTATTGAGACAGAAGGTAAATTAGTGGTCGTTTAGGGATGGGGGAAATTCGGAGTTTCTTTTTTGGGGTGATGAAAGTATTTTAAAATGGATTGTGGTGATGATTACACAACTCCGGCAACATCCCAAAAGCCATTGAATTGTACGCTTGGCATGAAGGCATTGCGTGGTGTTAAATTATATGTAAGCTGTTCTTTAAAAAAAGAAACCCCAGTTAGATGAGAAGGTGGCATTGTGTGATGACTAAGCACATACATTTAAGTGCTGGAGAGATTTGGGGTAAAATCCTCGCCATACCGGGGATTAGCTGTGTGATCCTGGCATGCTACCTCGTGCTTGAAACAGCAGAAAACTGCAGAAAAGAAGATTCTGGCGAGGATTAGTGAGGTCATACATTGGAAGCCCTCAGCGCAGTGTCGGCACATCACAAGACTCGACAAGTAGCTGTTTTTACGTGGTTTCCTTTCCCTGGGAATGTCTTCGCCTTTTTGTGTATTTAGGCCCCGAGAAGGATGACACTGGTTGATATAAACCTCCCCAACTGGATTGTAAGCCTTTTGCAGGCTCAGACTTCCTTCGGTTGCTCATACCTTAGCTTCCGACAGCGCTTCTTAACACCTAGTAGGTGCTAAATATTTATCGGTGGAATTGAGTTGAGTGTGTCTGGCTTCTCTGCTAGATTGGGAGCTCCTGGAGTACCGTGACTTACGATTGTACCTCCAGGCTCTGTCTCAGTGGTGGATACAGATACTAATGCTCTCTCTCCCTCCACCACTGAGATGGGTCTTGTGGATCTGGCATCGAGTTCTTTTTAATCAGCGAACAAATGAAATCTCGAATTCCTCACGACGGATTCTGTCGGTCACTTCCCCAGACTTTTCTCGTGCCTCCCTCTTTCCAGTCTGCCTGGCTGTCAGTGTTCTGATTTTATGGGGGTATTCAGGGGTGAACCTTGTTTAGCCTAAACCGATCCTTCTGTGTCCATCCCTCTTGACCGAGATCGGTTTTGGAAAAGCTAAGTGACGCATTCTGGCTAATAATGAGGTGTGAAGGGGCTCCGGGGAGGACAGGCTAAGCGTGATCCAAGAGCAAAATGTAAAGGTCGTGGGTTTTCAATGAAGCGTTGGCCACTCACGTAACCGACGCTGGATTTCTAAACTCCTTGTTACGTGACAAAATCTACCCCATTTTGTCTCAGGATGGACACTTCTACCTAGGATTTCTGTTGTTCGTCACTGTAAGTTTCCCGATATACTTTTCCATTTGATGTTTTCCGCTTCCCTGTTAAATCCTGGAGGTAGAGCCACTGATGGGAAGAGAGAAGGAATTAGAAACCAGGGGACCGAGGGAACCATGAGGAATCAATAAATAATTAACCAGCTATTATTCTATATTTATGATGTAGACCTCCTACCTCACCTACTATAAACATTTCAGAAGAAGAGATTCATTCATGTGTTCAGAGCCCATCACGGTCTGACTCTTGTGATGGGAAAAAAGCAACTAAAGACAAGGTGGAAAAAGAATGTATTTTTTGCAAGAGTGAAAATGTGTGTATATAGCAGTCACAAGGGTGAAGCATGCATCTGGCCTTTTGTATGTTTTGGCTGCTGCAGCCAACAGTGATGTCAGAGTCGCGAGGGGACACTTTCGGCGGCTCTGTGACCAGGAACACGGGACAGGGCTTCTTTGGTGCGAGAAGCGATTGTCCTCCAGGTACAGGAGGATGAACCAGACCTGGGCGTGAAAGGAAGAGGGACACTTACTCAGGACATCTGGTGTAGCACCTGCCTTCATGGAGGAAGAGAGGGAAGTCTGGCCGAGTCCGGCACTTTCCGCAAAGATTGGCTCCAGAGCAGGAGGCACAGTCCTCTGGACAGTTCTCGCAGCTGCCACTCGTCACCGAGGGCCATGTGCCTTCGGGACACGAGGAGACACAGGCCTGGGCCAACAGATACGTGCCTAGAAGCCCAGGGAAGAAGGCGGATCAGACGGTCATCATGTGTCTGGTCCAACAACACACACGTCCATGAAGTAAGTAATTATTAACTAATTAATTAATTAATTTAAATGTTTGTTTTTGAGAGAGCATGAGCAGGGAGGGGCAGAGAGAGAGACAGGGAGAGAGAATCTCAAGCAGGCTCCATGCTGTCAGCACAGAGCCTGACACGGGGCTCGAACTCACCAACTGTGAGATCACGACCTGAGCCGAAACCAGGAGTTGGACACTTAAGTGACTGAGCCACCCAGGCACCCCATGGCTAATGAACTTTAAAGAGTAATGGAACTTCTAGGGGCCCCTGGGTGGCCGAGTCGGTTAAGCATCCGACTTCGGCTCGGGTCATGATCTCATGGTTTGTGAGTTCGAGTCCCTTGTCAGACTCTGCTGTCAGTGCAGAGCCTGCTTTGGATCCTCTGTTTCCCTCTTTCTCTGCCTTTACCCTGTTGGTGCTCTCTCTCTCTCTCTATCTCAAAAATAAAAAAAAACACTAAACAAAAGGGGGGAGAGTAATGGAACTTCTAGAAATGTCACATACCCAGATACCCTAACAAATTCTGTGGCAAAATCAACAGATAGCGTCATCATGCCTTTGGATCAGAACCTTTTCTTTTCTTTCCTTTTCTCTTTCTTTTTCCTTTGAAAGCCAGCTTTTTTTTTTTTTTTTTTTTAAAGATTTCATTTTTCAGTAATCTCTACACGCAACGTGGCCCTCGAACTTACCACCCCGAGATCAAGAGTTCCATGCTCTACTGACTGAGCCAGCCAGGTGCCTCTGAGAGCAAGTTTTTACAAGAGGTCACTGTTTGGGTCCCTGCATTCCCTGTGATGGGAATAACGAGGAGACTAGATCGAGTCCTGCAAACCTTTTATGTAAAGATGCCGATACCTGTACGTAAGGGACAGCAAAGTGCTCGGCCCCTTCCGCCCCTTGTCACCCTCCACACTGACCTTTTGGACACGAAGTGCACAGGGTTGCAGATTCATTGCAGGTTTCACAAGAAGGATGACATGGCTGGTGTCCTCTCAAAATGTCTGTGTGGGGACAGAAACCGGAAGTCAGTGTCCTATGAACAGGCATTATTCCAGTGTGGGGAGGGGTCTTGCGGGGTAATCTCCGCCTTCCTGCCCGAATAGAATCCCTTCAAGTTTACATTGGCTAAACACTGGTACCCACTCGTTGCCTACATGGTGGGCTTTAATTCATTTATTTTTTCTCTTCCTTCTCCGCTGACAGTTGATTATCAAAACGTGCTTTGCAAATCCACTGACAGAATAACCTTCGACACAAAAGGGATGTGTGCGCTAACAACAGGTTCCTTCCTTCGTCTGTCAGCAATCTGTGGGAGTATTGCTTGTGTGTATGTGCACATAAAGAGTTTTCTGGTTAAAGGTCATCCCTTCTTTCCCCAAGATTCTTGGATGACCGTTCCTCTTCAGTCTAAGAGGATAACTGAGAATTCATCGTGCCTTTCGTGGAGAAACTTTTTTCCTTTTCTCTCTTTCTTTTTTTGTTCTTTGGAACCAGGTCTCATGATCGGGCAATGCTCGGTCTCTGTGATCTTCAGAGTAGTAGCCATTTGTGGGAAGCAAACCTAAATCTGTGTCCTCTCAAATCGTCGTTAAACGTTCACATGATGGAGCCACCGTCGAGCTTTCTGGTTGGTCAGGTGATCAGCAGACCACCCGAGGTCCACCCACCGTTAACCTGGGAAACATTCGAGGTGTTCCCCTCTCCCTTTCCCTCCAAGAGCATTCGCCGGCCAGGCTTTTCCAGGATGTCAGCAAGTCCGCGGGACAATTTCGGCGACCTGCAGAACAGCCTTAGCGACATCACTGAATCGGTGCAGGAGATCTTGACTGAGTCTCAAGCCTGGCTTGGGGATCAGCATGAGTCCCACAGGGGGGAGCAATTAGAAAGAGAAGTTCTGGCTCAGGATGTGTGATACGAATGAGTCTGACCCTCAGTCAGTGATTGTTGGCATCTTCCCATTCCCATCCCTTCCCTCCCTCCCGCCCTCCCTCCCCCGCGTCCTGCTGCTTCTTCTCTTCCCGAGGGTCAGTCTGCCATAGTTGGTTCTGTAGTGACACCTGCCTCCAGAGCCCAGCCGTGCCACTTACGGAGGGTAACCATGGATACGGCAATGAGACTTGAAGAGTCCTACTTTCCATGTCTCTGGAATGAAAAAGCAAATGGTCCTTCCCTTATAGGACTGTTGCAAAGACAGAATGAAACCGTGTGTGTGATATGCACGCAGAGTGGCTCAGTAAACGGTAGTCCCTTCTGCTTCCTTTCTCCCCGTTTCTTCCTTTGTTACCATTCCACCCCGGGTCCCGGCCTTTGGCTCTCTCTCTCTCTCTCTCTTTCTTCTGTTCTGTACCTGGAGTGGCCCTGGGAGGCATTGCGGGCTTCCTATGAAGGAGCTACGGTGGATCAGCCGCTGAGACTTGCTCCGGAGGAAACCAGATTCAGGGGTGGGTAGATAGACATCGGTGCGGATATAGATATAGATGTACGGACAGAAATGATCATCCTGCTGTGCTAAGTGGTAGTTTTTGTCCCAGTTTGGGGAGAGCAATACGCCCTCGTTTTACAGGAGACTGACTGGTATAGTCTCCCTCGGGGGAGCTGCTCAGAGCTCAGTTAGCCTGGTGCAGAGCGAATGCCCATCCTGGGCTTCTCCCGCCGGTGGTCCTCCTGCCCCTCGGCAGGACCGGGGGTTTCCCTGAAGGCCTTTTTTAACCTGCCGGTATCACTTCACCCAAAAGAGAAGGCAGCGCAGATGAGCAACGATTCTGTTGCCGACATCAGTCCTCACGAATCTCCAGGGAAATGCAGATCGTGGAGGAAAGGGAGCCCTTGTGCACCACTGGTGGGAACGGGAATGGGCACAGCCACTGTGGACAACGGTGTGGAGGGGCCTCAGAAGATTAAAAATGGAACCACCATGTGATCCGGCCGTTCTACTTCTGTGTATATACCTGGAGGAAATGAAATCACCGTCTTGAAGAGATACCCGCCTGCCCGCGTTCCCTGCTGCGTCGTTTGCAACGGCCAAGACATGGCAACCACCGAAGTGTCCATCGATGGATGAATGGATAAAGGAGTTGTGGGGTATACATGCAATTAGAAAATTATTCACCCATAGAAGGAAGGAAATCCTGCCATTTGGAACAAATGGATGAATGAACCTTGAGCAGTATGCTAAATGAAATATGTCAGAGAGAGAGAGAGAGAGAGAGACACAAACACTGTATGATCTCACTTATACGTGGAATCTAAAAAGGAGCCAAACTCCTAGAGTAGATTGGTGGTTTCCAGCATCAGGAGCGCAGCTGGGGAGAAGGGGTGAAGGGGACCAAAGGCACAAACTTGTGGTTATAAGATGAATTCGTTCTGGGGATGTCATGTGCGGCACGGTGACTATGGCTAGTCCTGCACCGTGCACGTGAAAGCTGCTAAGAGACTAGGTTTTCACACACACACACACACACACACACACACACACACACAGGAAAGGTAACAATGGAAGTGGTAGATGTATCACCCTCATTGTGGTAATCATTTTGCAGCGCATACGTATATCAAAGCATCACATCATACGTGGTAAGCCTGCATAGGGTTGTATGTCAGTTAGATTTCAATAAAACAGAAAAAAAGATACTTAATGGCCGAGGGCAGTTCTTGAAACATAATAGCGAAAAAAAGCTTTTTCAGACAGCATCGAAACCTTTAATATTATTATGTCTAGATCAGGGGTTGAATTCCCCCCCACCCCCCCCACCCCCACGAGTTGAATTTTTGATTTTATTGTTTTTATACTATTTTTTTAATTTGCGAAGATACGAGTTTTAAAGAACTTTCCCACTGTTTTGTAAGCTAGAATGTATCTATCTACACATACGTATGTATTTATAATTACATCTGTCTCACATTCGGGCAGGTTGTCTGTCATAGGCTTGAATAAATTTCTGTAATGTCAGGAAATGGCCACGAGAGGGTGCTCTGTACACACAGTTAACAGCACTTAACTGTGGGCAACCAAGCGTCCTTCCCAGACACTGCTCTTTTGTATCAAAGGTTAGTGACTTCATCACAAGTAAATTTTGACCTTGATCGTAGTTTTTCTTTTTTTTTTCACTCAAATTCTGGACTGGACAAGACCTCAAAGAAAAAAAAAAATCTCCTTGACCAGGGAAATGCTGTGGTCTGTCCTTGAGAAATGAGTATAGCTAAGCCATGTAAAACAGAAGTTTTATTTGCTTTTTTAATTTTTAAATAAGCAACATTCACAAAGTTAAAAAAAAAAAAAAAAGCAAAGAGAGGCAGAGGGAATCCCAAGCAGACCCCACACTGCCAGCACAGAGCCCAACATGGGGCTCGATCTCGAGAACTGTGAGATCATGACCTGAGCCGAAACCAAAGCTGGGATGCTTAAACGACTGAGCCACCCAGTTGCCCCTCTCTCCACCCTTTTTATGCAAACTATTCACACTGTTTATCACATTTCTTGATAATACTATATTTGGGGGACCATTCTCTATCAGTACATGAAGAACCCCCTCATTCTTGTTTATGCCTCGATAGTATTCCATTGCACGGATGGATCATACTTCATTTTTCCAATTGGTAACCACTGGTGACCATTTAGTTTTTTTCCAGTCCCTGCTATTTCAAATCATACTACCATGACTGGGAAGGCAAAAGGTGCTTTTTTTCTTCAGCCCATTCTTACAGACCTGCAAGGACAGGGGCTTCTCTTGATAGCATCTCCCAGACAGAACCACTCAGCACATCAGGAACACCCTTATGTGTTCCAGAATACTCTACTGCTGAGTTTCCTCCCCGTCTTTGGCCTTTGAGCGCCTGCGTTGTGGTCACCACCTCTTTCTGGTTTTTGTCTTGTGACTTCTGCACCCCCATTTGCTCCTGGTAGCCCAGCGTCTTGGGTTGGTTTCTAAATCACAGAGGCTCCTTGGTTCATTGTGATTGTCGTCTCCTCCCTATTTCCCTGTTACCTCTTTTGATTGGAAACTTCCGCCGTCGTTTCTGTGGCCAGGTCTTCACCAAAGATGGGTTTGCAGTGGGTGCAGGTTCTTTTTTATTTAAAAAAAAAAAAAAGTTTTTTTTTAATATAAAAAAGATAAGAGAAGTCCTGCCTATCATCTCCCCACCCAGAAATGCCTGCAGCATCTACTTGAGCACGTAGATGTCCCGTCTTTACGTTGAACGTGTGAGTATGATTACATATATGTTTGTGTAATCATTTACATCTGTGGATATGATACTGACTCTCCATTTTATATTTAATAGTATAACTTTTATAGGCATTTCTATTAAAATTCTTTGAACACACTATTTTTAAAGGTTTGTGTGTTTGCATGAACCATAAGTCACTTAATTTTTTTCTTTTGTTACATGTTTAGATTACCCCGTCCCTCCCCCCCTCTTTTTTTGGTTCTAAATACAGCTGTCATTGACATCTTTATACACATTATTAGTTAAGTCCGGACTCTGCTTGGCTCTTAGACGTCCCAAGCTGAGCATTATTTGGTACCTTCTTTCTGGGACTGTTTTTCCCAGACCTGTATTACTCTTTAGGTCTCCAAAGTTACGTGCTTTCATGACGTAGGAAGACTGTTTAGATAGTGAACTAGTGTTTCCTGCATTGAGACCAGAATCAGGTTACAGGGTTGAATAGCAGTTTAACTTTTATTGTGTCACAGTACGTCCTGGGAGCTCTATGTGTGTTCTCTCATTTAATTCTTTTTTTTTTTTTTTTTAACGTTTATTTATTTTTGAGACAGAGACAGAGCATGAACGGGGGAGGGTCAGAGAGAGAGGGAGACACAGAATCGGAAACAGGCTCCAGGCTCTGAGCGGTCAGCACAGAGCCTGACGCGGGGCTTGAACTCACGGACCGCGAGATCATGACCTGAGCCGAAGTCGGACGCTCAACCGACTGAGCCACCCAGGCGCCCCTCTCATTTAATTCTTCAAATGAACTTGCCTGAGGTAGTTCCATGTTCTTATTTTATTTCATTTATATGCTTTCCTTTTTTTCTTAAAGTTTACTTATTTTGGGGGGGTGGAGGGCATGGAGAGGAGGAGAGTATGAGTAGGGGAGGGACAGAGAGAGAGAAACCCAAGCAGGCTCCTCACTGTCAGCTAAGAGCCCGACGTGGGGCTGGATCCCATGAACCGAAAGATCATGACCCTCACTTCTAAGTGAGACAACTATATATACCTATAAAGTCCTTCTAAAAGTTAGATTTTCGGGGCATCTTTAAAGTTCTCTACAACTGAGTTACAGGTAGGCGACGTATCTCCACGCTGTTGAGATTTATTTTTTACGTATGGCTCTCAGTGTTTATGACTGACTGTGGGATTCAGGCCTCCTCAGGGCATCGGAATTAAGATCCAAAGACAGGCTAGTGAGAAATTGTTAGGATGTGGTCAAAGATAAAAAGTTAATTCACTGTGTCTGTGCTTTGTAGATTAAACCGTCACCAGAAGATGTAATTAGAGCCTGCTACAAACACGGTTTTAATCGATGATGGAATTAGGTGGGTAGGGGAAATGTGCAGGAATTACTCTTAGGACTTTCCGGCACTCCCAGGGGGAAAACCGCCTAAGAAAATCCGAATGATTTAACAGTAATACAATAAGCTGTTTCCATTCCCAACAATGGTTTCAGGAAACCAACCGAAGCCGTGGCCGGCCACGCCTGAATGTTTGCCCCAGTGGTAGGTCTGTGATGCCTGAGTCACTGGTGAAGCCATCGGCAGCCTATTTAATGTCGGTTCTGCTGCTGCTGTGGTAGGGACCCTGAACTAAGTGGTCTCCACGATACGTCAGTAACTGGGACGGGGGATCTGGTGGCGATCTCCACTTTTGTGCGAGGGATTCTTGGCAGGAAGGACAGAGTTGAGTGGCCGTCTTTGGCCATTACTTAGTCTCGGCTGGGGGATTTGCCAGGCACGGTCCAACGTGTAGGGAGATCTCCATCCTTGGCCTAGGGTAGGAAGCATTCCCACCGGCTGCGTCATGAGCAAAGAATGATGGCCTCCCACCGTGGCCACTCTCGTTGTGAGTGGCCACCTTGTTAAAAGAGTTGTTCCGTGAACCCCGGTTGGATTTTTATTGCACGGGATCTTCTCCAACACGTGCTGGCGTAGAGAGCGCAGGCAGTCGTAGTCTTTGGATGCAAACGCGATCTCACCGTTGCCGCGGAAGTCGTGCGGGTGAAGGCATGGACTGGAGTTCGTCCCGTTTTCCTTTCCCTGCCTGGACCTGAGCTGTGTTTCAAACGGCGACGGCACCTTGCTGATACCACCTAGGCAGCTGTATTCCTTTACGGCCGATCTGTAATTGGCCCCGGATGACTGCAGTCTGCTTTGCATCATCTTAAAGGTGTGGCTAATTAGTGGCTGTTTTCTGGAACCCTCTGCTCTCCGATTACACTCTCAACTTTGTTTTTTTGAGAGTTAGGAGTCAGGGGGAAAGATTGTTGGCATTGGCTCAAGTGCTCCCGGGTCTCGATGGGGCACATTCCCCACTTCCTGTCCACTCCAGTGGGATCTAAACCGTGCCGGGGAAGCGGAGCTACAGCCGCACCTTGCTCGGAAAAGACGCGTCTTTTTTTCCCCTCTGTTAACAGTCTGCCTGTCTTCTTTCCTAGATCCTGGAGAAGGGCAGCCATGCCATTGACTTGACTGCTTTGGTCCAGCCGTGAGAAACATTTTCATCTGCTTCCCCGATCCCTTAGTAGTGCTAACTCCCCAAATGGACTAATGCCTTCCTGTCTTCAAAAACACTCTATTTTTGATAGTAGAAAATGCAGAGGGGTGGGTGTGGTGCTCCGACGGAGGGGAACAGTCCAGGCCTGATTTCTGCTTGCGAAGCGCGTAGTCCGGTTGAAAGGGACATGTAATCATTTGGGGAATCAAGTCTGCTCTGACTCTTGGCTCCCTGGACCTTTTCATCATCTGGATGCCAGATAAAATACAGATGTTCTGAGCTAGAAACACAGCACCAGACTATTTTCCTCTTGGCTCGCGCTGCCTCTTAAATGCCTGAATGCCAGACAAACTCGTTTTCAGCGTTTTTGGTCCAGCTATAATTCACGGAAGATATCCCAATCTGGATTGAATGATTTTCTTCCCAGCTACGTCTCTGAAATTGGCCCGCGTTCTCCGGGGCCTTTGGCTGCTGGGTTTGTGATGATCTCCGGGCTGCTTTTCCTTTAAGTCACATTGGTGACACTGTCGTGGACAGTGGCCATGGATGTCCCTCCTCCAGAACCCAGCAAGAGCCTTTCTCCGGCCCCGGATCGATCCCGCTCCCCAGCCCTTGGAAGACTCATCCTCGGCGGACCTCCCTTCGGCCCCCATGGCTTCTGCACCGAAATGACCTTTTCAACAAATCCTCGCCTTGAAATCAAACGGAGAGCGTCTCTGCATAGAATGTGAGTCAGATTTTTTTTTTTTCCCAGCAGGATGAGGGCTTTGTTTTTTAACCACCACAGACACCGAGAGGTCATCGAAGTTTGCAGCTACCTTGCAAGGAAGCCCGTGGCGGAGGCTCCAGGGTGAGGAGGCCGGTTCCGAGGACGCGGGTAGGAATGAACACACACAGGCCTTCGCTGTTGGATCACAAGCTCCCGCATCTTTCCTCCTGCCCCCATCAAGATGCCCACCTTCCCCATCTGCAACCGGAAGGGGGTGGGGTGGGGGGTGGCTTTGAAAAGGCAAGCTTGAATGATGGTAAGTTCTGATCAAGCGGCCGGAAGGATCAGCTGACCCAGCTTTACCTCCGGTACTTGTGAGAGGTTCTTCCTTGTCCAACTGAAGACGCCCACCCTTACCGGCCGTTGCCCTTTACCGTGACAAGGAGATACACGAACGTGACAGAAGCCACTCTGAAAGCTTTGAGACAGTGGTCGCTGGGCGGTTGCCCTACACGACTCTCTTACGAGCTCCGACGTCCCCTCCGCGGGGATAGAAACCCGGTGGCCACGCCACCCGTGAGCCGCCCTCTGGGTTTCCCTCCAGGACAGATGCCCACCGACCACAGCCTCCTCCCCTCTCCGCCCCCCCCCCCCCGGGAGCATCAGAGCCCGAGGGAGCGGCCCAGACTAGACGCCCACTCCCAGCTTTTGTTCCCTGCCCAGCCTGCATCTCTGGGACATCCCGAAGGTGAGGGTTAAAGAGGGAGGGAGGCAGAGAAGGCGGCCAGACACCTGCTTTCTCTCTCGGGAAGCACATACCATTCCAGAATTCGCCTTCCACCGGAGTCTGGGCGGGACCCACACACGTCCCCTGCCGCAGCTGCAGTCCTTCTCGGCACGTGCGACACTGCTGGTGGCCAAAGCCAGTGCAGGTTTCACAGGCCCGGTGGCAGGGCTCACATTCTCCCGTCTCCGGGTCGCCGTAGAAGCCGGGGCCACAATTGCGCACACACGTGCCACCTACGTGAGAACGCAGAGAGGGGGCCTGAAGGTGGGTCCCTGGCTGGCTTGGCTTGGTGCTCTGTGCGAGGCCAAGTTCCAAACAGGCCGAGGGGCGTCTCGGGAACACTTTTGTTGGAGTTTGTTTGTAAACTTCTTTAAAAAAATTTTTTTAAATGCTTGTTTATTTTTGAAAGAGAGACAGAGACATGGCATGAGCGGAGGAGGGGCAGAGAGAGAGGGAGACCCAGAATCCGAAGCAGGCTCCAGGCTCCGAGCTGTCAGCACAGAGCCCGACGACGCGGGGCTCGAACTCACCAACTGCGAGATTATGACCTGAGCCGAAGTCGGACGCTTAACTGAGCCACCCAGGCGCCCCACCTTTTTCTTTTAAACTTTTGTGTGTTTTTTTTTTTTAGTTTTTTTTAATGCGTATTTATTTTTGAGTTTGTTTTTTTAAGAAACCAAGCTGGCATAAGCTTATTTCAACCAAGGAACGGGTCTTAAATCCAACATTTAAAGTACGCCTTTAGCGGGGAATTTAAATTGGTTATTAGCTCAAGGGGTTAAGAGCCTAGTCAATTCTCAGGGCCCTGAATAAATAAAATAGTGTCCATATAGAACCACTGGAGATCTGGGTGGGCTGTCTGCCCCTCTCTCTCTCTCCCACAAACATTCGAGAGCACTGGACCATTAGTTCTTGGACTGCAAGACTCGTAGTGTATTTCTTTCCTAACCATCCAGAACTGACCAGAGGATCTTGTTTACCTTTTACAGTGCTTAGGAAGAGTCATGGTTCTGGATATTTCAGGTGACTCCTCTCAAGGCCTTTATCTTCGGTGTTCCTGCCCCACCGCCCCCCCCCCCCCCCCGCCCCCGCCCCCTTCACTCTCGTTTCCATCAGCTCGGAGATGTTTGCAATTAATTAGTGAAATAGGAACTCCGCCACAGTAATAGAAGCAGAAAGAAGTAGTCTGGGCTAATGCTTATTCTGAAACCAAATTACAGTCCGTCCCCGGACGAGAGGCGCAAGACTCAGACCGATCAGGCGGGTGCCCTCCTCTCCGGGCGAGGCCCCGGAGCCTTTGTTCTTCCTCTGCACCCTGCCCTTGTCACACTTACCCAGGAGAAAGAAGCCCTCTTCACACGAGTAGCACTCGTGCTGGTCACAGTTGGTGCATTTTGTATCACACGGTTTACATTCAGCTCCTTCGCCGTAGGTCCTCTCGGGACACGTTTTATGACAGTGGTGCTGAAACCTACGGGGAGGAGATGGGGTTTCTTCCGTGAGCTACGTTGGCGTATTTCTCTTCACCACCAGAATTCAATGTCCTCACATATGTACGCTCATCGTGTTTAATAGGTATAGATATGTGGGTTTCAAGGGCAAAAACCTTCTCTTGGTCTATATGCTCAACAAACGAGGTTGATCTGGACCCTAAGGACCCTTCATGAAGGCAGCTGTGAAGAGGCTGGGGCGAAGGAAAGCAGCACCGAGATGTATTTATGGGCTACTGATTATGCATTTACGACTCGTGTATTTATTTATTTTGAATTTTTTTTAACGTTTATGTATTTTTGAGAGAGAGAGAGAGGCAGCGCGCAAGTGGGGGGAGGGACGGAGAAAGAGGGAGACAACAGAATTTGAAGCAGGCTCCAGGCTCCGAGCTGTCAGCATAGAGCCCGATGCGGGGCTCGAACTCACGGACTGCGAGATCATGACCTGAGCCGAAGTCGGCCGCTCAACCGACCGAGCCACCCAGGCGCCCCCAGACATACCACCTTAGATGTACAGATTTCAATTGGAGAACTTTGGGAGTGGTTGTAATCTGCGTTCCATTGAACTTGGTGGTCTGTGTCTCGTGCTACCCAGAGGATGATTAAGAACTAATAAAGTAACTGGCTTCATGCTGGACTTTCTGACTTCTGTCAAGGACAAGGTCTCCAGGCAGACGTTTGGAAAGAGCTCAGTGTAGAGTTCAAGTGACTTACCAAAATGTCTGCCACGAGATTAGTAAGGGTGAAGTGTCTTAGCTGTTATGTATTTATATTGTTATGCCTAGTATCTGTTCTCGTGCTACAGTAGAATTTTGTATTTCAGACGCCACTGAATTACAGGGTCATCGGAAGGGGGAGCAGAATCAAGCTGGCCTTTGCCCGTTGATGAATTTCACAGCATTGACAAGATACCAGAGGAAAGCTTTGCATCTCTTCGTTAATAACGTCAATCATACAGGGTGTCACTCATTATATCCAGTTCCGAACCATTCTAAAGGGTTAGAAACGTGTGTTTCTTGAAAGAAACACCTCACGTTTCGCTCTCAGTGATACGGGGCGTTTTCTTGTGGTGTATTTGTTTCTCAAAGGAGGTTACGAAACCTTCTCGTTGTTGGCCAGCAGTGAGCTGGAGCGCCTGGCAGGGCTGGCCCCGAGGATGACCAGAATGCTGTCAGGTGACAGAGGAGGTCAAGGCGGGTGCTCCCGTGTCAACACGAGGAAGGGTGCAGTTAAGCCGGAGGGATGCAGAGAAAAGGAACAAAGAAGAACAAAGTGGGAACGCCCGCTTCTGCGCGGCCACTATCTGAGAGTCTAAGTTCTCCTTCTTTGGTTCTTCAAGGAACATTCTGGGCTCCCAACCATGTGACCTCACCAAGGAGTGCTTGCATCTCTGCTGTTCCTCTCTGCCTGAGGCGGTGTGTGGCGGGCCATGTGCTGGGTAAAGGCCAACTGTGAATATGCTGACAGATTGCTTTCTGCTCATTTACTGTCATCAGTTTAGGTAATGACAAGGCGGACTGATTATTTTTGCCGGGTTTCAGCTTGTCGGGTTCCCCTTTCCCTCCCAAGCGCCGCACCCCTTCTCTTCTCACCCAGTACCACACCTCGGGCCTCTCGAATGTGATGGAGGCAAAAGGCAGCGTGGTGACGGGAGGAACCAGCCCACTAAAGTCGAGGTGACCCAAACCCGGACCCCCCCCCCCCCCCCACTGGCTCGTGGGGCCACATGAGGGAACCGAGAGCCTCTCGAGATTCAGTTTTCTCTTCTGGAGAATAATGTCCATCCCGTGTCCCTGGCAACATTCACGGAAAGGTGAAGAGACGAACTGGGTGGGAATTTCTCACAAACCCCCCCGCTAGTTCTTAGCATGACAGGAAGGAACCAGGCATCTTATACATCATCCAGGCCTTCCTTTTCTTCTCCTCTGCCTTCTTAGCTTTTCTTCCAAGACAGGCACCCGTGTGCCCTGGGAGGCAGACTAGAATAGGAATGGAAGGTGACGTTGAGACAGGCCATCTTTGATTTGTAGGTTTGAATTGGAGAACTTTGGGAGTGGTTGTTAATCTGTGTTGCATTTAATCTGGTGGTCTGGTGTCTCTCGTTACCCAGAAAATGGCTAAGAGCTACCCACGTACCTGGCTTCCTCCTGGCCTTTCTGACTCTCGTTAAGCACAAGGTCTCCGTGCAGACACTTGGGAATGGCTTGCTTGGGGGTCAGGTCTATGATTAAGGTTTGTCCGTGAACAGCAAGGCCTGAATCCTGGTAACCCATGGCAAGATTCCTAGACACCAGTGTCAGGTTGGGTGACTCCCAGGACCAAGAAAAAGAGGGCCTCCTTTTGAGTCAAGAAAACAGCTGGGCTCTTCTTGCTAAATCCAAGAATCGTTCATTAATAGCCTGACGGGGCAGAGTTGCTTCAGGCCGCAGGGCCTCTCTGCTTTAATCACTGGATTTAGGATTAAGTCAGTAATGCTTAAACTGCAGAAAAGTTAGTGCCATGAAAACAGAAGAGAACAGCCGGACTCACATGTAATACCCCGTACTGCATGATGCACAGGTTCCTGGATCACCTGGAAGACAAAGAGAATAATGAGACATCATAATTATCAAGAGTCCATCATTTGGAGAAAGGGGCTTTGGAAAAGTTGTGGCCGGAGCCTGAACCGGGGCTCGAACCCGTAAACCGCGAGACCATGACCTGAGCCGAAGTCGGACGCTTAACCGACGGAGCCACGCAGGCGCCCCCGTCGGTTCCGCCGTTGTTAATTAGTAACACGGTGCACGCAGTGATTTGGCTTTATCAAAGCTAGGAACATCAGAGTTCTCATAAAGAGCTGGCCCTGCTTTGCAAGGAAGTGTAGTCCCAAGCTGCTAGGTTTTCAAAGTGCGGATTAAGACCCGGCTTCACTAGGCACCCCCTGGCCTCTACCGAGGGGAGGGCCTCAAGCGTGTCCACACGCGCACGTTTGGAAGGGGCCGCGAGGTTGCATCCCTCGAACGATAGGTTCTCCGTGAGTTACGCCAAATGCCTGCCAACGTCAGGGAGCGTCACCTGGGAGACTCCTTTGAAATCTGGACGATTATTTTTTTTCCAATACAGTATCCACTTTGTCTTCTGCGCTTCACGACCCTCTCGAAGAAACTGTCCTGTTCTCATTAGGTCCAATGATTCCACGTGGTCCTGTTGGCTCCGAGAAGGGACCCTCTCCTACAGCTTTCAGGGGACTTAATGAGAGAGAAAGGACTTCGAGGACCACTAAGTCAGTCTCTCTCCCTCCCTCTTAACCCTCCCGGAAAGACGCCAATTCCCAGATGCCATCACCAGGGGCGTTCTGTGATTTCCGCTGGCCCGCCGTGCCTGTGCCCGACAGGTTCCCGTGACACCCCCGTTCTGCTCTTTTTCCTTCTGGTCGGAGGTGGAAAACAATTGCTCCTTTTCCGAAGATTCCTTTCGGTACGTGAAGATTGTACGTCACCTTTAATTGGATTGTAAACAAAACGATGTCCTTTGAACTTTGTGCACGGCTCTCCTTCCTGATGTACTCCAGGCTCTATTTTGGTGTTCACAAAGTCTGCCTCTTGGCGGTAGGGCCTTGCTCGAATCTATAGCCAAGCGTTCCCCTTGAATCCTCCCAGGGATGTCTCAAGACAATACTACTGTGTATTACACACTATATGTCTAATGCATTGCACCAAGAGTTATCGTGGAAAACTTGCTTTTTTAAAATTTCATTTATTTATTTTGAGAGAGAGAGCGTCTGTGAGCGAGCACGGGAGGGGCAGAGAGAGAGAGAGAGAGAGAGAGAGAATCCCAAGCAGGCCCCGCACTGTCAGAGCAGAGCCCGATACAGGGCTCGAACTCACGAACCGTGAGATCATGACCTGTGCTGAAACCAAGAGTCGGACGCCCAACTGACTGAGCCGCCCGGGTGCCCCTGTTGTGGAAAAATTTCTGTCAGAGGCTCTGCCCCTTAACCAGGGATTGCCAGAACCTTGTGGAAATATCCTAGTGATGATGCAGCGGACAGGGTACCGGCCTGGGAACTGGGCTATCTGTTTCTAGTTCGAAGTTTTAACCCTGGCTTCACTGCCCTGTGAACGTGCACAAACGTCGCTCTCCTCTCTGCGCTCTGATTTCCGCAGGTGTAAAATGACCTCGTTAGAAAAGATGGTAGGAAAGACTCGCCAAAAGTCAAAAATGCTGATGCTGGGGCGCCTGGGTGGCTCAGTCGGTTAAGCGTCCGACTTCAGCTCAGGTCATGATGTCATGGTCCGTGGGTTCGAGCCCCGCATCGGGCTCTGTGCTGATGGCTCAGAGCCTGGAGCCTGCTTCCGATTCTGTGTCTCCCTCTCTCTCTGCCCCTCCCCCGTTCATGCTCTGTCTCTCTCTGTCTCAAAAATAAATAAACGTTAAAAAACAATTAAAAAAAAAAGAAATTAAGGGATTGCTTAAAAAGAAAACAAAAAAAACTAAAAAAAAAAAAATGCTGATGCTGAGTCTAGCAGGGGTTGGCAATCTGTGGCCCACTCTGGGGCCGAATTCAGCCACGTCCCTTCCATAAGGAAGGATTGAACAAGAGTCAAGACAGCCAAGGACATAGCCAGACCCTTCGGCAGGAGGCTGTGATTTGCTCTCGGTGAGGAAATGGGTTTTTTTTCCCCCTCCGTTATACAGCGACATGGTCTGTTATAGGGCAACCCCGGGCAGGGCAGTGAAATGAACCATAAACCAGGCTAATTAAGGGACATAAGGAATCTCGGAGGTGCCACGACAAAGCAAAGCTCACTGAAATTCTTAGAATTCTTGCCGGTGGGGAGGGGGGGCTTCGTGCTTTCCGCAATCCATTTTTCGGGGGATCTGAAACCCTTCGAAGGGGGTGGGAGGGCCCCAGCGAACACTAGTGGTTCCCCTGGGTGAGTTTGTTTCCTGCTACGGATCTATGTTTGCATCTGTATTCTTTTCAGTTCTGGTGCTAACTAAGCTGCTACTTCTCAGCTCACAGTTGGGCAGCTTACTTTTTCCTGCCTGTCCCCGATGAACATATTTGACTCTGACAGTTTTGCTAATTTGGCAAGGGCTGGGGAAATTCTAATCCTGTTCTCTAATGTTCTGGCCATCCCTCCCATCTAGGAATTTAATGAGTTTGCTCTCTGCTCCTTTAAGCAGGTCACTGATGAAAATGTTAAACAGAACCAAGCCTCAGAAATGTGCATACCAATGTAATCTTGAGTCCAGGGACCTTTCCAGCCCAGATGCACAGCGAACGTGGTACCTTTACAATAGTTTGCATAAATGAATAATGCATAGAATAGGAAGTATGTCTTCTAACAGCTTGTGAATGCCCATTAGTCTTTCTCATTATTACCGGTTATTCTGAAGAATAAGGATTATTAAAAAAAAAATTTTCCACCCCCGAAGATCCACAAGTCAGACATAAGCTAAATGGATTTAGCTTGACCACTGAGAGGCAGCTGTTATGGGATTAAGGAAAGGTAACAGTCCCAAACCTAGAAGTTGACTCTAAGTCAAGTTGGCATTTGGATGGTGAGGAGGGTTGGCTGAAGGACAAAGATGAATTTTCCTGGCTTCGCGTGTTGTATGCATGCGTGTGTTTGGTGGGGGGGGGGGGGGTGGTGGGGGGGGGCGGCAAAGTCTAAACAGTCTAGAATTGTGCAGTCTCGGAAGGTGGTATCCAGAGTAGGATGTTTACTTAGCTCTGGTTCCTTGGTATTGTCAGGCTTTTGAGCTGAGAGAACATAATCTGGGTGGAAATGGGGCACGTTCAGTCAGAATTCAGAGACAGTGTCACACATTTGGAAAAAAAGCCTTCAGAAACAGTTACTGGCTTCCAGCTGCTGACATCCCCACCAAGGAGAATGTGTGAGCAGAAGCCTTGTCAGGCCGGGGATACAGCCTGCCTTTCTCGAGAAAACCCATTTGTACGGTCTCCTTTTTATGGGCTGGGGGGCGGGGGCAGGACCACAGTGTCCCCTCTGTCTGGAGAGTTCTGGGTGATCCTCTGCGTCCCCTTCCACGTTTTCCTTAGTTTCATCGGTGCTGGGTCTCGTGCAAACTCAGTCTTCCCGTGGGGATATTGACGGCTGCTGTCAACGTCTCCTTCAGGGGTCAACTTACATCCTCTGCCATGTTATTTTGTTCTCAGGAATACCTATACCCTCGCCATCGAATAGGGATGGATCAGGGCCGTGTGAGTAGTTATGGATACCTCACTTAGAAAATGTATTGGAAAGAGATATTTTAAACTTCAAATGGAACTGAATGTTGACAATGGGAAGAGGAAGGGCATTTTTTATGGGTTACATAAACGGAGTCCTATAATTAAAGGTACATAGAAGCCAAAATGACTCGAATGTGCCTTTTCTAAATTAATTCTTCTTGTAGGATTACTTTTCATTTGAAGGGGACAAGCGACCTGTCGTTTTTTAAAGAGCAGCCCTTTAGCGTGTAACATCTAGGTATGCCACAGCCAGCCACGCATCAGGTACATCGTTGAGGCAGAATTGCCTCTCTGCAAAACCTCATGTCAGGATTCACTGGCAGGCTTCTAGGACTTTCATCCGTACCTCGTGGTAGCCCAGGCCTTCCTCTGTACGGCCTATTGAAACTGCTCTGTTCCATAGTCCTTTCCTGCACAGACCCTACTAGCTACTGCCCAGGATGATAGAGTAATGGGCATGTGAAACTTGTGCTCTTGGGAAGCTCCTAGGTTCTCATCTGCTTCCATCCCTCCTCAGGTATCCTAGACGCATAAGGCTCCTTTTGCTTTGACCTCTCAGGCCACCTCTGTAGATGTCCGTAAGGCAGCACCCACCTTGTTGTAATTGAACATACCCCGTATGCTTGCTTTTCCCAGATGATTTCAGCCTTTTGGCTCAATTACCTTCCCAGTTCCACTCACCTATATTCTAGGCTCGACCAAACTTGGGGCTCTGTTCACCTCCCCAGTGCCTCCCCCAATGCGTGTGTGTGTGTGTGTGTGTGTGTGTGTGTGTGAATTATTTATACGTTCTAGTGCATGAATGCTTTCCATCTTGAAGAAGGTACGCTAACATAGAAAATTTAATAACAAAATGATTAGAAATACAAGATCTACGTTTTACTGTAGGCCAGTGGATTGTCTTGCATATTTCTCCTCGGGGACGAGTGACTCAGGCCACACTTAACAGAATGCCACATCTGAGCTAATACATTCCTATGCCGACTTTCCAAAAATATGTTTTACCTTTGATTCCGTAAAGTTATACCCGGAAGGGGTGACTCTCTGATGGGCTCACACATCTGCACGTATAGACAGACTTCCTGCACTTGGCTTCTAGCCCTTCCATATTTTGTAGACAGACTCCGTGATCCTAATGAACTTGTTTACCTAGCGTTTTGGGGTTGGGAGAGGTTTAAAATATAGCGAGAAATGAAAGTGTTTGAATGATATGACTGGATTCCACTTTTCTCGCCTTTCCATCACATTCTATAGCTCTGGTGCATAAATGTGTTCCCCAGAAAAAACCTTTCTAGATTAAAATAACCGATGATTACGTGCCCGTGAAAGACAGCATAAAAATTTATCTGCTGAGACTGGATTTAAAAAGTGTGGTACATGTATACATTAAAATTTTGTTTCTCAAAAATATTTAACGGGGCGCCCGGGTGGCTCACTCAGTTGAGTGTCTGACTTTAGCTCGGGTCATGATCTCACGGTTCGTGGGTTCAAGCCCTGCATCGGGCTCTGTGCTGTCAGAGCAGAGCTGCTTCGGATCCTCTGTTTCCCTCTCTCTCCTCCCCTCCCCTGCTCATGCTCTCTCTCTCAAAAACAAATAAACTTAAAAAAACCTTTAATGACGTGACAGGCTCTGTGAATAAGGACGGCAATCCATATCTAGATATGTCTGTAATATATACGCATATCTGTCTATATGTGTCGATATGACTTTATCAAAAATCAGAAGGAAAGCTCAACGATTATTAGTAGCTATCT
The DNA here is from genome assembly GCF_024362965.1 of Panthera pardus. Classification (NCBI taxonomy): domain Eukaryota; kingdom Metazoa; phylum Chordata; class Mammalia; order Carnivora; family Felidae; genus Panthera; species Panthera pardus. The sequence goes on along the minus strand of NW_026526766.1, from coordinate 17,958,470 downwards.
CTGATATTATTTATGTGTATGTTTCTATATTTTCTTAATAAGCGTGTGCTATGGAATTAATTTTAAAAACTGCTAGTAAGGAAAGAAAGCGCGTGCCCAGGTTATGAATCCCGAGTCATCCGTGTTTGGAAAACGGTCTTCTCCCACAGACCTCTCTTTCAAGAGAGCTGGTCTTTTGGTCACGCTCTTCAGTTTCTGTCCCCTTTCTTCACACGTCTGGCTTTTCATCTCTCCACCTCGTTTCTCAGCAGTTCTTGATTCTACATCACCAGGACAAGACTGCTACTCCACGGGGCTTGTTTAAAACCGTGGCCGATGTTTAAACGAATTCCTTTTTCCAAATTCACTTTTCATACCAAATGTTTTCCTGATAGGATTCTGTAAAGGAGGCCGATGACTGGGAAGTGAGGTTATTCTCGGCTCTGCCTCCAGACTTACTCACTGGCTGAGGTGCCGTCACTTGGGCCAAGCATCCTTAAACAGTTCTCCTCGTGAGCACCTGAAGCCTTGTGGGAGCATCAGCAGGATGCCCGTCCCCTACTGAGAGGTACCACAGCTCCCTTTGAGGGGAGAGACGGCATGGCAAGCAGCCCTTACTTAAATTGTTTGGGGAGATAATTAAGCGTGTTGTCAATAATGCATATTCTCTCGGAGTAAATATATGCTAACTGGATGATGCTGTCCGAATCTGTTAGGAGAGTCACTGGCATTGCTCGTTTTACTCAGAAATAACGAAGCGGGTAAGAGATTTATATGCCCACAAAGTACAAGTAAATTTAAGTCCCCAGTGGCACTAACAAGTATTACTTCAAGCAATTAGCGCTCGCATACAGAATGGACCCTCTGACCAGCTTTGCCAAAGCAGATTTTTTTTCCTGGAAGGTTCAATGGCGCTGGGATACAAAGTACTTGGTTAGGGGGACTGTTGATGGTTTTCAACCATTTTGTCCTCTCCGGCGTCTAAGGACAATGAATGAATATTTGAATTGGCAATAATGTAAATGGCGCAGCTGACAAGGGGGCACAACCCCCTGGAGGGGCGCGGTAGTAGAGAGCAGAATAAATAATCTAAATCATTGTCTACAAATGTCGGCTAAGGGACGGCTCCGTTCTCTGTTGGACTCTAGTCTTTACCAAGTCCTCTGGTTCCAACAATGGACTATCAGAATAGGCAAGCTGTTTCTGGATTTCCATTCTTCTCTCAACCAATTAGCGGGTGGAAAAGACAGATGAATATACACAGCCGCGTGCCTGTGCGGATTGTTCACTACGGCTGCGTGTTCATTCACTCAGTCATTCATCCTGGGGCTTACGTTTTAGAGGGAAAGTCGGCAATACGAGAAAAATTAGATAATTGTTATAGTGTAAACTAAAATGTGAATCGTCAGTAAGTGCACGAAACAGCCACGAAAATGCAAGCTCCATGAGGACAGGTGGTTTGGTGTGCTTTTCCTGTACCTCAGTGCCTGGGGCAGAAGCTCCAGAAATACGCATTGAATGAAGAAGAAAAACGTATAAAATAAGTACATAAATTCAGATAAAGGGTCAGGGAGTGATGAGATTAGAATGGAGACAAGAGGTCTTAATTTAGGTAGGCTAGTTGGGGAGAGAGTCTTTTAGGAATTGACCTTTGGGAGGAGATCAGGATAGTGACCAGGAGATGAGGTCTGAACTCAGAGGCCAAGAAAGCTTCCTCTGTTCAAGAAACATTGAGAAGGCCAGTGGGGCTACAGTGGATGAAGAGAAAGGAAGAGGGTCAGGAGATGAGGCCAGGGTCATCGGCTGCATCAGATCGAATGTTATCTGACTGGCCAGTCTGCAGCTGTAGTAATGGAGAGAAATCAGATTTGAGGGAAACTAAGCAGATAAAATCGAGAAGCTCAGATGACATGATGTGGGAGGTGAGGAAGTAGGATGGTTCCCTCGCGCTGGATTGAGTACTTGGGTGGATGGAAAGGAGGAACATTCAGCGGGTGGGGGGGGGGGCGCGTAGGAGTAATAAGCAAATACTTAACTGACTCTGCGTGATAGTTCATACACCACTTGGGTTATTATAAGTATATGCAGACAAGAAAGGCAATCCCTACCCTCAAGGAGTTTGGTGAGGAGACAGTAATTAGCAAAGCCAATTAGGGAAGAAACCACAATGTGGCAAAATATAGAAGAGATAAGCCTCTAATCTAGCATACCACAGAAATATTAGCCTAGGGCCTGAGAGAAACTGAGTTCTGATTCTCTTCCTCTCTTCCCACTTAATTAGCCTTTCTCTCTCTTTTTGAATAGAACATTTTGGGGCATTTTTCTTACAGTTAGAGTTGCCAGATAAAATGCAAGACTGAAATGGGACGCCAAGGACTGTAGTTTCAGTGTAAGGATGAATGAAAAATAAAATTGCCAGGAGAAGGGGACAGCAGAAAACATCATCCCAGTCTCAGCCTTGGCACTGGGTAGATTAAGAAACAACATCAAACCCTCTTCTGAGAATCTATAACTATAAGCTGGATCTTACACGGGTTATCTGAATTCACGTTTTCTGTGTGTTCTGGAACGTCTCAAAAGGAAAATTCAACTTAAAGCAGTCCTAGGTAGATAGTATCCCAGGACAGTTGGTAGAAACAAATGCAAATCCTCTCTAGAGAAATGCAGCCTTAGCCCAGATCTCAAAGTATGCTCACAGGTACATTTTCAAGGAAATCGGTCACAGTTTAAAAACAAGGAAGTCTGTTAAGCGTCCGACTTCGGCTCAGGTCATGAGCTCACAATTCATGGGTTCGAGCCCCACGTCAGGCTCTGTGCGGACAGCTCAGAGCCTGGAGCCTGCTTCAGATTCTGTGTCTCCCCCTCTCTCTGCCCCTCCCCCACTCGTGCTCTGTCTCTCTCAATAATAAGTAAATGTTAAAAAAAAATTAAAAAGAAGGAAGTCAGGCACTCTGAGAGAAAGTTGGCAGAAATAACAGATATCAGAATCAGACCTGCAGAGACCACTGATCTTGAAATTATCTGACACAGAATATAAAAGTAGCCAATGTTTAGTATTTTTAAAGAAATAGAAGAACATCTTGAAAATAGAAAAGTAACCAGTTTGGAAAAGAAGCAAATATAACTTCTATAAATGGAAGACATAAACATTCAAAACTGAAACTAAGTGGGCATACTAAACAATAGATTAGGCGTAGCAGAAAGAGAATGAGTAATCTCAAAGATAGATACAAAGAAAAGACAGAAAATTCAGGGACAAAAAGGTCGAAAACACGAAAGGGCAGTAAGAGCCGAGGAGGGTAGCATGAGAAGATTTAATATATGTCAAAGTTGGGGCGCCTGGGTGGCGCAGTCGGTTAAGCGTCCGACTTCAGCCAGGTCACGATCTCGCGGTCCGTGAGTTCGAGCCCCGCGTCGGGCTCTGGGCTGATGGCTCGGAGCCTGGAGCCTGTTTCCGATTCTGTGTCTCCCTCTCTCTCTGCCCCTCCCCCATTCATGCTCTGTCTCTCTCTGTCCCAAAAATCAATAAAAAACGTTGGAAAAAAAAAAATATATATGTCAAAGTTCCAAAAAGAAATAATAGCATGGGGAAGAGGTAGCAGTAAAAGAAATAAAATGAGAATTTTCCAGACTTATTAAAAGATACCAATCATTAGTCCCAAGAACTAAACATATATATTATTAAGCATATATTAAACATATATAAGCATAAACGTGTACATTATTAGTTTTTAGTCTGCAAGAAGATTCATCCTCATGAAATTGCAGAATAACCAAGAATACAAACAGCTCTTAGTCTATGGAGAAGGATAAAGAGACAGACTATGTCAGAAGACAGAAAATACTTTGAGAAGAAGACTTGGAAATTTGGTGGATGGAAGAGCGTCAGTCATTTCAAGAGGACACTAAAAACAGTGGCAGAAAGTTCTTGGAAATCCTGGCAACAGACCTGGAATCATAAAATCGAAGGACCAGAAGGGAAGTTAGGCTTTGGCCCCACTCAGATGTCGTGAGAGTATGAAGCATTTTTGCTTGTTCCTTTTGAGTCCTATAGTTCTTCTGATACAATGAGTGGGGTTTTTGGTTTGTTTGTTGGTGTGGGTGTGTGTGTGTGTGTGTGTGTGTGTGTGTGTGTGTTTGAGCCTCCAGTAAACTTTGTAAAGTAAACTTTTTGTAAAGGAACTTTGTAAAGTAAACTGATGCTGCAGTTATGGTCAAGTTGGGGTATGGTGAAGCGTGAATGCTCCGCCAGAGTCAGGAACCGTGTCTTACTCAGCAAACCTAGTGCCTCGTGTTATGCCCAGCATGAATTGATTTCTTTCACAAATATATTTTGAGTCCTACTATTTGCTAGGGCTAAAATGATAACTAATTCCTGGTACAATACGGAGCTCAGGGCGTAGGGAGGAATGCAGCAAGGAAAGAGATGTTGCCACGAATGCTGCGTAGTGTTACTCACGGGCTTGTGAACAATTCATTAAGAAGAGAAAAGGGTGATACCTAAACCAGGGTGTGTGTTTGAGGGAAGGGGAGTGTGGCCACAGAATGGCTCCTTGAGGAAGTGGAGGCTTAGTGAGCCTGGAAAGTGAGTTTGAAGGAGAGAAGGCAGAATTATTTCCATGTGGAAAGGCCTTAGGGCAGAGAGAGCTAAATGTATGGAGATGATTCCTCCAGTAAAGGGCTCGTGAGATTCCCCTTATATAGCATGGTTGCTCTCACCTTAAAAACGCACAACATTTTAAATAAAAGAATGGGAAAAGGACAAAAGGGATTGCAAAGAGTTTGCAAGTGATGAGTGGACGTTGGGGTTTGAGAAAGCAAGAAGAAATGGGAGGGAAGATGGGAGAGATAAGAGGCTGGGTCGTGAAGAAGCTTCTCTGCCGTGCTTGGGAGGACAGACTCTGTCCAGAGCCATGGGAAACCACTTTAGATTTGTATGTGGTTGTGTAATGATCAGGTTTAAATTCGAGAAAGGACGTGGTTATTGTGGCATAGGGAATGGATTTCAAGAGTGAAAGAGAAGAAGCAAAGGACTAGAACTGGGGACCTCGGTAGAAGACGTTTGCATTATCCAGGTGAGCTATGTTAGTGGCCCAAACTAAAGCGTAGTAGTGGAGTTGGGTCCAAGTGGACAGAATGAAAGATACGTGGCCGGTGGAAATGACCTGGTGGCTGTTGGGGGTTGAGTTACATCCCTCAGAACAACGTGTCCAAGTCCTAACCCCTGGTACCCACAAGTGCGACCTTACTTGGAAATAGGGTCCTTGCTTGTATAATGAAGTCAAGATGAGGTCCCACTGGATTAGGGTGGAGCCTAAGTCCAGTGACTGATGTCCATATACGAAGGTCACGTGAAGACAGACACGCAGACACAGAAGGAAGATGGCGATGAGACCATCGAGGCATGGGTTGATGAGTTGCAGCTGCAAGCCAAGGGCCAGCAGGGATTGTTGGCAATGAAGCTAGGGAGAGGCAAGGAAGGATCCTCCCCCCAGAGCCTCCAGAAGGAATCTACCCTGCTGATTCCTTGATTTTGGACTTCTGGCCTCCAGAACACTGAGAAACATATATATTTCTGGGGGTTTTTTTAAATGTAAATTTCTATAGTTCTTTTTAAACAAACTTTTAATGTTTTTATTCACTTTTTGAGAGAGAGAGACAGGGTGTGAGTAGGGGAGAGAGGGAGACATAGAATCCGAGGCAGGCTCCAGGCTCCGAGCTGTCAGCACAGAGCCCAGCGCGGGACTCGAACCCACGAACCGTGAAATCATGACCTGAGCCAAAGTCGGATGCTCAACTGACTGAGCCACCCAGACGCCCCAATATTTCTGTTGTTTTAAGCCACTTTTTTGTGGTTCTTTGTTACAGCGGTGTTTGGAAACTAATGCAGTGATACAATAAGTATTTACAAACATCATTTGCCCCTGTGTTTCTGCTTTGATCCTTAAAATACTGAGAAGATAGCTACCAATCCTTTCTTATTCACCTGCTTCCTTTTAATGGCGGGAGGGATGCTTTGTCTTCCACGATTCGAGAATTAGAGAGAAGGAACTCTGCGTGGGAGAGATGGCAAGTTTAATGCAGGGCAGGGAGTGTTAGGAAGCTTACTGTTTATAGATCGAATTCACATTCTCCATTTTAGCCTTATAAGTACTCAAGTTGATACTTTGATCTTTTTCTGTGTTTGCCCGCCCTCCCCCCCCCTCCCCCCCCCCCCCCCCCCCCGCTTCCCCAGTCTTGTTGCTCAGTTGGTTCTGAATCTTGGAAAGAGTTATTTTTAACAAAGCCCAGAGAGAGAGGGAGAAATGGAGGGTTTCCTAGAATTTTGGCTTAAGCAGCCGAGTGGTACTCTATCTGGAGCCATATAACTCAGGAGGCGGGGCCGTGGAGGACGCAGGTGGGAGATGACAACATGTAGCTTATGTTTGCTGCATTGAACGTGGTCCAACTTCCTCAGGTTAGGGATGAGTAAGCTGAGCCCCAAGGAACATCAGTCACTTGTCCACGGTCATACAGAACAAATGCAAATTTGGAAACTTCTGTTCCTGTGGACTCCGAATGATTTCTCTATCTCCTCCACGCTGCCTCTATTTAAGGTGACATATCCTTGCTTAAAGATATTTACACACCCACTCTAAGAGACCCCTTTATGCAGCCTTACCTTGCTACTCAAGACAATTTATCCCTCTACTGGTTGGCAAAAGCCCACATCACATCATCGGCTAAAGACTGAACAGGCCGTGGGCCTCGGGACACATAGCTGGGCTTTGCACCAACGATTTACCCAAATCATTCAATTAAGGGCCTTCCATTGTCTACGGAAGGGGTCCCCAGGATATTTTATCATTACAGCTTGCATTTCAAGACCTTGCTCGGAATCTCCAATCTATTCAGGGTATTCTGCCAAAGTTGAACTGCCTGAAGCAAAACAGAACAATCCTTTGGATTCTGAAAGAAGTGTCCGGGACAGCAGGAGCCAAGCTGAAGAAGGCCAAGGGATGGGGAGTGCAGTCCCATCGAAGTCATATTTTTTATTACTTCTCCATTTAGACAACAAGCAAAGGTTACAGAAAGCCTGACCTTTCATTTCCTGACTCTGCTTAGGTGCATTTCACATTCTCAGCATCCAAGGAAACTCCCTACTAAACACGTCGTTAGAAACAAGGAAACGAAGACAACATACATTTGTCTCCCTTGCTGCCTGAACAGAAACAAAACTGCTGAAAAACAATTTATTCTCCAACAGACATATTTTCTGGTCATTACTTTTTTGCCCAAATTGCTGGTTTTGTGTAAGCAAACTAAGGCTTGCGTAAAAAGTCCTGTTATATCTGGGGAAACAAACAAACAAAGAGCCACCCTCTGTGATACGCTTTTCCGGGGGCGGGGGGGACAAAGAGCCTCTTACCTTTAAAAAAAGATATTTTTAAAGACTCTGCCGATTCATCATCGGGCATATTTTAAAGAAGTGATGTTTTCTTTTGTGTATCTTCGAGTTGCTCTAGCAACTGGATCACTTTTTACTCATTAATCAGGAGGCACCCACCGGAGAACCTACCCTTCCTCCTAGAGTTTGGGGATTGTTTGCCTGTTCTTCTTTTTCAAACTTCCTAGGTTTTGGAAATGGTTGTCTTCAAAAGCCGTTCCCTTGATCTGAGCATTTTGCCGTGTTTGGTGCCTTATTCACTGCTACACATTTTCTCTTCTGTGTTACTTTAGATCTTCTGTGGACTACGAGGTATGCTTTGACGGCTCCTTCCTCTGTATTTTGTGCTGTTATTTCTAACAGCTAATGGGGGGTTTTGCTCAGTCCCCGGAGTCAGGTGGTGGATTACACGGAACCTTTCCACTTCCTCCTCATTACACATACCACAGATCAGAAGGGCCTTTAACAGTTAAAAATGGAGTTTTGCTTCCTTTCGTGTTCTTTCTAAGCTCCTCCTTCTTCTCAAAAGTCAGCAGTCCCATTTGGGTTTTCATGAGTAACCCTTGGACCTCCTGAAACAGTGACGAGCGGTGCACACAATTTCTAATCATTTGATGGCCTGAGGGATTCGGGGACCCTGTCTCCTGGCGTCCATACGCCCTTCTGAATACTGGGCTCGCATGCGGGTGTTGGTGACTCCAAACATCATGCAACATAAGGAAGAAGGACCCGGGAGTGCCTGTGGTCCAGAAGCTCCTAGCTGGTTTGCCAGGAATGTTTTGTTGGCGAGCGCGATGTTGACCCATACTCTGTTTAAAGAAGTCAAACGACTTCTCATGAAAGTCTGGATACTCGACGTTCTGCCTGAAACAGTTGAGGGTCTGAGCTGCAAAAGACTCCTAGGTGGTCTCCTATGGGCCCGAGTCCCCAGCTGAACCACCTGATTCTGGTACCTGTCTGGCACCGGTAGGTGTTCGAATTTAGGACCCTTGGCCTTGTTCAATTTCTACCTCCTCCCCCATTTGTATAGATGTTGACATCTAGATTTTTCAGTACCTGACCAAAACCAAACAGTGATCAGTGAAAACTAAATCTAATTTGCTGACCACCAGCCTGGTGCGTTAAGTTCTTTGAAGCTGAAAACCATGTTTCTCTTTCTCCTACAGAATGGAGTACATGCTAAATACTCAGGAAGGGCATTTTTTTTTTTTAATGTTTATTTATTTTTGAGACAGAGAGAGACAGAGCATGAACAGGGGAGGGTCAGAGAGAGGGAGACACAGAATCCGAAGCAGGCTCCAGGCTCTGAGCTGTCAGCACAGAGCCCGACGCGGGGCTCGAACTCACGGACCTCGAGATCATGACCTGAGCCGAAGTCGGCCGCTTAACCGGCTGAGCCACCCAGGCGCCCCAGGAAGGGCATTTTTAACGATGACCAAGAACTGTACAAATCCGCACAGGTAAACGTCACACCAACTTTTGTCACTCGAGCTTTTTGAAAAATACTCTGTCATTTAGAATAAGAAGGGCATAATTTTTTCAGGTATAGAGAAACACACTACCAGGTGCAGAGTGTGCGTATGTGTGTATGTGTGGGATGGGGCACACGAAGAAGGGAGAGGCTCTCAGAACCCATTCCCCCAGAGTGGTAGCTTTTAAGATGCTTCAAATGTAATAGATTGACCTGAGGGCTCGAAGTTAATAACAAGAGGAAAGACTATTAGAAGCAGTGCTGCGAGCACAACACTGATTTATCTAGAAGGTAGTGAAACATTAGACGAATTTTTATGTTCCTTGCCCTCCTCCCCAAATTAATAAATGGCACATGCCCTGGTTCCCAGCACAAAGGGGGTCTATCCGCCCCTCCAATCCCATGTTAGGACAGTGCCGTGCCTATGGTATAAAGGTGGGCACCCAAGCATGTGTGTGTGTGTGTGTGTGTGTGTGTGTGTGTGTGTGTACATACTCGTAAACATGTATGTAGGTTTTGTGAGGACAGGGAATAAATTACTGAACAAAAAGGCCATACTCTTCCAATTTGTGAGAGCCCTTTTCCCCAGTAGCCATTCTCAGAACAACAATTAATGAACAAACCCTGGTTGTTTTGATGGTGCAGTAAATATGGTCAAAAGTTGGCCACGAAAGAGAACTCGGGCTGTGGTGATATTTAATCTAAACGATTCGTGGAGAAATGAAGCCATTGCCATGATATAAATACAAGCTTAGCACCTGCCAGTGAGACAGGCTACCACTGAAACATTATGTCTTGGGGAGACGGGGCGGGGCGGGGCGGGAGGAGGCTTGCAGGGCCCGAAATGCTCTACCGTGGTGCTTTCAATGGCCTTCACGCCACATTTGTGGTGACAAGAGAAAAGATTCCACGGGACGGCCAAACAGCCAGTCCCTGCAAAGCCACGCTCTTCCTCCTAATGAACCTCCTGTGACCACTCGAACAGCACTTCGGTGGCACTCTAGGTCTGAACACAGGCGAGATTTCGCAGGACGATTAAGTCTACACAATCACACAAAGTAAAAAGCAGGTTGACAATTATCTGCCACATTTGGGGAGGGCTCTGTCCCACCATGAAATACCTTCGATTGGCTGTCTGTCTAGTCTGATCCTTTGGGGAATTACTGGCCACGTCTTCTCCCTATTTCACGTTTCATGGGCCTGATTGTTCTGGGAAGCTCTCCTGTTTTTCTTCCCCATGGCGGAGGAACACCCCAGGACTAGTTCTCCGGGTTCGCGCAGAATAAGAGCTCCGTTTCACAGAGGCTGGGCGTTTTACGGTCAGCCGAGATTCCTCTCTCAGATGCTGCAAAGATTCTGTCTCCAAGGCCATTGTGCTTCCTGCCATTTTACAGCCCTCCAGGGGCCTCCATTCATATTGGCAGGTGATAAGCTATTTTCAAGGCACGGGTAATCATAGTAATTCAGCGTTTTTCCCTATTAGCCCCTCTGAATGGGGAAAGTGCGTGGAAAAGCTGCTCATCTGTGCTGTTTCTTTTCTGTAGGTTTAGTGCTTTTGTGCTCCACATGGGCCCTGTGGTGAGTCCAAAGGGATTCAATGAAAGAGGGTCTACCAATTTTTCTAATGGTCACAAATTGCACGCATGAGAATGCTCAGCATTTCTTTCTTCACTTTGGGAGAAGCCACCAACCTGCTAGGAGAGCCATTGTTCTTTTCATCTGGGCTCTTGAGGCGCTACCGACCGAGACATGATCGAATGATAGATGCACACGTGGGCGCCTGAGCGTGTGGCCGCTCGTTGTTGGCGATGAGGCAATTTTCCGAAGCGTTGATACATTTTGGAAATCTCTAGTATTTTCTAAAAAATTTGGCACGGGTGGTAGGGGGACTGACTTGACCACAGAAAGCTCAAAAGCTCATATACTTTGGTTACGCGAGTAGAAGGGAATGAGATTCCGTTTCTATAAAAACACCGCTGCAGACCTCAGCGTTCTTTACCACCACATAAAAGGGGAAAGGGCTTCTTTTGCAATGAGAATTAAAGAGTCACACGGTCAGGAACATTCGGAGACACCTGTGATTTAGCAAGCCACCACGATCCCTCCTTTGGACCCATTATTGTCAATTATGTCTGCATGTAAGTACACGCAATTACTTTGTACAATAGGCTATTTACTTCATTCGTCTAACATTTTTGCTGACAGCCTTGCCTCCCTTTTGAGGAAATATGTTTATTTAGCCTGCAGTGTGAATGATTTCTTTGCACTCTGCTAGCATTCCAGTCTAAGAACTATTACGTCTAAAAGTAGCGTATTATTTGAAAATTGTACTTTCTCTGACCAGGACTTATGGCTGATACACCTAAAGGGAAGTGTGAGGAAATTTTCGGTCTTCAGCTCATTTTAGAAGCTATGCATTCTAATGTCTGAAAAAAAATGGGCGGTCATGATAAGATAGGTTCAGACGGAATGACCACTCAGAAGGAAACACGTGGCTTTGAGTGCTCACAATTCCTTCCCTTTACTGGATTGCAAACTTGGCTGGTTTTTCTCTTAGCATTTTATTGGATGATAACTTCAATACTGACAAGTACCGATAGTTTCAAACTTATAGAAGAAAGATTGATAACTTCAAACTTACGGAAAAGTTGCAAGAATAAACCCACATACCCTTTACTCACATTCACTATTCCCTTTTCACCCCATTTGTGTAGAATTTGCTCCCTTGCTCTCATTCTGTTTATGTTTTAAATTTTGAATTTTTTTTTTTTTCGGAATCATTCAAAGTAAGATACATACTTCGTGGCTTTTTACCCCTAAATATTTCAGTGCCTATTTCCTAAGAATAAGTACATCCTTTTGTATAATCACAGGGCAGACATCGACTTCTGGACATTTAATGTTAATAAATACCTTTATGTAATCTGCTCTCAATATTCCATTTTTTTCCCCCAATTGACTCAATTCTAGGATCACGTATTGCATGCAGACCCCTTGTCTGGTTAGTCGTCTCTAATCTGGAACAACTCCTTGGCTGTTTTTTGTCTTTTGTGACACTGACATTTTAAAAAGGCAACATGTCCTTTTTTTATAGCGTGTTTCTCCTTTGGCATTTGCTTGATATTTCTTTTTGTTTACATTCAGGTTAAGCGTTCCCGGCCAAACTCCTGCATAGGTCATGTGGTGTCCTTTTCAAGGTATCCTGTCCCAAAGTATCTCCTATCCAGCTGTCCCTCTTTAGTGAGTCTGATTTGCACTGTGGGTTTTGTCTCTCAGGAAATTTCTTCTCACTTAAGTCCGGCACAATGCTGAGCCCATGAAGCTGGTGAACAGTTCCCTAAGACAACTAAAAGGAAGCTTTTCTAGAAGAGACAGGAAGAAGAGTTTCAGAATTTAGAGCTCAGCATCAAGGCATAAAGAGATTTTTGGGATTATAAAACAGTATTAATAATTATGCCATTAATGTTGTTCATAAGAAATTCTGGCATTTGTATTTTGTATTCTGGCATATGCATTTTATTATTATTATTATTATTATTATTATTTTTAATGTGTATTCATTTTTGAGAGTGAGAGAGACAAAGCGTTAGCAGGGGAGGGGCAGAGAGAGAGGGAGACCCAGAATCCGAAGCAGGCTCCAGGCTCTGAACTGTCAGCACAGAGCCCGACATGGGGCTCGGACCCACGAACCGTGAGATCATGGCCTGAGCCAAAGTCGGACGCTCAACCGACAGAGCCACCCAGGCGCCCCTTCATTCCGTCTTTTAAATAGTGTAGCAGTTTTCTATTGCTGTTGTAACAAATTACCAAATTTAGTAGCTTAAAACATTACAGATTTACTATTCTACAGTTCTGTGGGTCAGAAGTCCACTGTGGGTCTCGCTGGGCTAAAATCAGAGTCGCCCCAAGGCTGGGTTCCTTTCCGGGGGCTCTAGCAGAAGAGTGGTTTCTTTTAGTCACTTGAGTTATTGGCGGAATTCAGTTCCTTGTGGTCGTGGGACTGAGATGCACGTCCCAGCTGGCCGTCCAGTGAAGGTTGTACTTGGCTTTTTGATGCCATCTGTATTCAGTTTGGGGGAGGGAGCCTAAAACTAGCAACGACGGGCCTCTCCTCTCTCCTCTCTCTCTTTTCATGTCCTGAGCATCTACACGGGGTGGGCAGAATTGTAGGCGCTGTGATGCAAGAAGAAATATGACAAAGTGTCCGCCTGCACAGAAGTTGCGTTTCAGCGAAGGAAGAAATGTAGCAAGTTTCAAAAGGAAATAAAAAATTAAAATGTCAGATCGTTGTATGTGATCTGCCAGAATTAAACTAAGGTGATTGATATGTGTGTGTGTGTGTGTGTGTGTGTGTGTGTGTGTGTGTAGGGGGTGGGAGGTCAGGGGAGGAGGAAGAAGTGAAGGAGGGACACAGACCGGGAGAGAGACAGAGATGCTTTCTCTAGATTGAGCGCTGAGGAGAAGCTTCTTAGAGGTGAGATTTGAACAGAGATGTGATGTTGGAAGCCCCCACGTTAAGTTAACAGCTTGAGAAGAGCACTTCAGGTGAAGGCGAGTGCAGGGTCTAGGAGCAGGAATGGGCTAGAAGCAATCCAGACCAGGGTCCTCCTGTGTAGCTGGAGAGTAAGGTCCAGTGATGATGTCAGAGATGTGGAGAAGGTTAAATTAGTAAGGCCCTTTGGATTAAAGCCCACATCTGTCAGTCGTCAAGCATTATCTACCAGTTCTAGCTGGAGTTACAGAGTTCTCAAGCGAAGGGTCACTGGTTTCTTGGCAAAGCAAAAGCATAATGCCCCCGTCAGATGACGTATTTGTTCATTGAACAGGATTCTGATGCTTTCCCCCAGTCACTTGCGAAATTCCCAAGTGGCCCATCCCACTGATGCACAATAGGACAGTTGGACAATGGCTTTGGGTAACTCTTATCAGCCATGCATACCATGGTAAAGTTAAGCTGTAACTGACTTCATGGTTCTGATTTGCATTTTAACATTCAGCGGGGTAATTACTATACCTAGTCCCAAGGAATAATTGACAGATTTTATGTTTGAAATCTCAGTAGGTCAAACTTCCCATTTGTAAAACTTTTCAGTGGCTCCTTTGTCAAGCACATAAAACGAATTTACTTCCGATCTGAGACCTTGTATGCCAAATTTTTATAGCCTTAAATATAGTATTTTATCACTACTATAAATGGTTCTTGACTTACCTCCCACAGACCCATCAGTGCTAAAGGCAAGAGGCCTCCCTAATTCACTTGTTTCAATTCATAGAAGATTTCTAAGTGGAAGCCAGGTCATTTGGATAATATTTCAAATGTACAGCTGCATTCTACTAAACATAATAAATCTGCAATTTTACAATTGGCCTGGGTGGCTAGCATGACTGGACTAGGCTTTCCAATAAGCATTCCTTCCAAATAACCTCCTTTTTCTTTCAGGATTCACCTTCGGATCTCACCCAAAGGCTCAATGCCATCACTGAAACGTTGGGGACACAGTAATATGGAGATCACAGTTTAGGTTGATTTAGTTTTCTAATGGAACATCGAGGTTTCCAGCAATTATTTTAGGGCATAAAGTTCTATCATGATGGTAAATCAAGCTGTCAGCTCTTCCTGGTCCAAATTAGAGGTTGGAGAGATTGAGAAACTTTTCTGCTCTAATGTCACACTCTTTGTACCTCCAGGTTTATGTATGTTACCCCTCTGGAGGCAATGCTTACCCTCGGATTTGCTTGTATTGGTGATCTCTTTGAATGGGGTGGGGGTCCCTTCAGGCAGAAATGCGCCTCTCCAAGTGCCCTCACGGACCTCCCTATCCCTGGTCACCCTGGGTGGACATTGCTACATTGCCTGCCCGGTTCACGCAAAACATTATTCACACGTATCACCTAGTGTTGGATAGTTTATAGAGAGTCAGAACACGGTTTTATGGAAGGCTTGCAAAAAAAAAAAAAAGAAGAAGAAGTTGGCTGCTACAGATGGCCATGGGCACAGCTGGGAGGAAAAAAGGCTTGATTGACCTGGTAACATCACCACTGGGAACATGACTAGTGTTTGGAGAGGTCAGCCCGGATGCCCCCTGCCTGCTAATACTTTGACTTCGGGTCCTTGGCCAAGGGCTGGTAAATGAGGCATGGCCCTGCCCAGACCCTGTCCCTGAGCCTGCTGCCTCCTCCAGCACGCTGTGCTGTTTGGTCCCCATGCTGCTGCTCACGCCCTGGGCTGGCCCATGGTGCTGGAAGCTGAGCTGAAGGCTGTCGGTAGGGCTGCAGCCAAGGTTCCTCTGGTGGGAGTTGCAGGGAGACTTCATGGAAAGGATGAGTCTGGACTTGTCCCAAATTACACTCCCGTTGACTTTTGGAAGGCTGGAATTTCAGACTCTGGAGGTGCGGAGGCAATTTACTGACATTCGCTGTTGGCCTCACTCTTAGTTGGAGACTTGCCTTCTGAGCAGCTGGGTATCAATATGCCGATGCTCCTGCCTCCCCCACACTCGGCTTCTCTCTATTCTGGTGTCTGTTCTGTGGCTTCAGTCAAGTTTTTTCTCCTCAACCAGCGGAGCTTGAAGTTCTCCCTACCATCTGGTAGAGGACTGTGGAATGGCCGTGTGCCAGGGGCATAGGGGGATGGGGCATTGGGGTGAAATGAGGACACCTAACCACACGCACGAAAGCCACATGTTCACTGGGTGCTACCCGGTGATAGGCACTATGCTCAGTGCTTATGGCACAGTGGCACACAAGTTAGGTGCGTGGCCTCAGATATGCCAATGGGACTCTTGACAGTGGCATTTGTGATAAGAAAACAAGTCAAATTTTACGTTGGTAGTAATAATAGAGCCTCTTGGTTTCGTTCTCTTGAAGAGCTTGGGTTAGGATTATCTTTAGTTTTCATTATGATATCTAGAGCCATCTTAGAAAGTAGAAGGCAGGCAGCTTATGGATGGTTTCCTTCATGAAACAGGATGGAATTAAACCAAAGTGGGTAGGACTTGGTCCAAAGATTTTCATGGTGTTTAGGGAAGGATGGAAATAGATACGAGGATTTGAGTCCATTTTCTACAATCCCACAAATCCAGTTAAGACCCAACCACCCGAAGTTCCAGCTATTAACTGCTGATCTGACTTTTACTTCTGTTTTGAACTTAATAGACGTAAACTGGGCTCTTGGCTACTGAGGGATTTTAGAAACATCAGAAATGTTCCACCCAAAGACAGTAATTTGGCAACATGTTTCTAGTTTGTTCTTAAACATGCAAGAGAGACACATTCTTTTTGGTTTCTAGATACCTCTGTTCAGGTGAGATCCATTCCACCCACTCAACTGCCCCTGCACCCCCTCAGTCCCTGGAAATTTAATGCCACAAGCCCCACCTCTGCCCCATATATGGTGCTTAGCCACACTCTGTGCTTTTGTTGCACTAGGTTTGTTTTGGAAGTGCTTGGCTCCGTTCTCTTTGCGCAAGCATACGTGATCCAGAAAGCCTTGGCTTGCAGCTTAACTGTGCAGGTCAGTCACGCAACAAGTAGGAAGAATTTTGATGATCCCCGGCTCTGAGGGAAAACAGCGTAGTAACACCAAGACCCAAGATGATGAGCTCATTGCTCTAGAATTGAACTTAGAATACCTCGCCGCTATTTGCTTTTCCCCCGTAACCGTAAGAATGTGCACTTGAACATAGGACAAGGAGCAAAAGGAAACTTCAGGGGGCACAGCCAAAGAGCACAGGAGGAGAACCAAGAATGAAATGAATATGGCGGGTTGACCTCTCCATGACTGTCATTCATAGTCTTTAGGAAAATGGTGTATGTGTGCGCTCTACTCTTGAAAAAGAGCAAATGTTTGGCTATTCTTTGGATTTGGAGCCATATGGTCCTAAGTTTGAGTTTGGCTCTAAAACTCGCCGGATCTGTGACTTTGGGCAAGTCACATAAACTCTCTGGGTCCTGCTGCTCCCATCTGTAAAATGGGGAGAAGGATTTCAAACAGAGAGGATCGTATGCAGGATAAGATATCATGCCTGCAAAGTGCCTACCTAGCTGAGCACCTAGCATGAAGTTGCCAATAAGTTATTATTATGACAATATATCTGCCTCTGCTTCAGCTCCCGTTCTCAACAGAGTATTCTAAACATGTTCAAATTATGTGTTTCTATGCCCATCTTAATTAGCTCTGATTGCATATTAGAATCACGTGGGGAGTTTTCAAAAGACAAGGATGCCCGAGACGTCCCCCAGACCAATGCGATCGGCAACACGGGGAGTGGGTCCCAGCATTGCATTTTACATCTCCCCAGGCAGTTCAAATGCACATCTAGGGCTGGAAACCACTGGCCTTCTCCATTTACATGTGAGCCCTTTGAGAGCAGACAACGTGGTTTAGTCTCTTTCATGTCCCCATCTTAGCCTGATGTCGATGCTCGGTAAACATGTCCTGGGCTAAATTTACAAAAATGAAAGGAAATTGTCCAAATCCCCAACTCTGGGCTCATGCGGACACCTTTCTGGGGCAGCAGATCAAAGCAAGGGCACCAGCATATTGTTATTCTCACAACAGGGATTTGAAAGAACGGGGTAAAGAAAGGTCAGGGTCCTTCTAGCTGACAGTTCACCACCCACTGACCACATGCCATTTATCACCAGTCCTATTTTCGACTCGTCAGTAGCCGAGGGATCAGAGAAGAGAAAGCAGGCTACTTGGGGGAGACTCTATCACTTAGAAAAGAAATAGCAACTTCTTCAGAAGAATTCCTTTGGTAGAAGGAGAAGGTCAGACGCTTGCCACGGGAAGATAATAGGCCAGAGGGGCAGAAGAGAGAAATCAGTAAAACACAGCGGGCACTTGTTTGGGACCCTCTCACGTACACTCATGTGACGCGAGACCTGGGCAGATACCAGTAGCAGTCCCAGTCATGACCGTGGTGAGAATGTCATTAGGGTGTTCACAATATTAGTCTCTCTCTCTCTCTCTCTCTCTCTCTCTCTCTCTCTTTTTCTGCAGGCACGTGGCAAGACTGCATTTCCCCATCCTGTGACCTCAGGCATGACCACGTGACTTGCTTTGGCCAACATCAACGTGAGCAGGAGTTACGAGTGTCGCATCGTGGGGAAAGCTTTAAGTCCCAGTGTGCTTTCTTTTGCCTTGACATGGGAAGGCATGCTCCATCCACCTGGGCGCTGGGTTGAGGACCACGAAGACCAGAATTCTCATCTGACCCATGATGGGGATGTAGCATGAATGAGAAAAAAATCTTTGAGTTCTTGAGATGCGGGGGGGGTCCTTTGTTATCAGGGCACAACCCTGCCTGTCCTAGGGCATACACATGACACAGAGTTTCTAAGGCCACTGTACTTCCTCTGTGAAAACAGTAAACAGAGTTACACACAGCTTGTGTAGGACTGACTAACTCCTCAGTTACTTCCCGTGTGCATAAAACTGGTCCAGTTCCAGCATTTCCTTAATCCTCAGTTTCTCTATCTGTAAAAATATTTGGATTGTAGATGTGAGAACACATCATCTACATGAAGTGTTTCGCAGTGTGTGGTGCACGGTGATGCTTGGTAAATATTAAGTTATACATAAAGGCCCCTCTTATTTGTGGCATCAACTGAAACAAATGATGGGGCAGCGGGAAGCACAAAACTATGCAGTAAATATTTGCTAAGTGAATTAATAACGAAAGCCAGGATGCATAAGTGGCCGGGACACTGCAAGATTTCTGCAAATTCTCCCAACACTGGGTTCTTTTTTTTTAAGGTTTTGTTTTTTCCAAACCCCATCTTTGAAATGAGGTATCATGTAGAAAATGAGGGGAGAAGGAGGCTCTATAAATAAAAACAGTTTATATATATTTTTTAAAGACATCACTGATGGATCTTGCCCGTTTCTCTTTTCTTCAGCAAATGGGTGACAGTGCATTTAGATTCTAATCCTTCTTCTGCGGCTGCCTTGTGTTTGGCCTTTTAAAGAAGAGGCATCCTGAGCTGTCCATGGAGGTGACGTAGGTAATCACCTCGGTCATGCACTAAGGGGGGCTGGCCAGTGAGTGATGCACTGGGTCCCCAGAAAGAAGTTCCTTTATGAATGTTGATTTCCGCTCTAACAGTCAGAAACTTTTTTCCAATTTAAAGATGCCAGGCTAGGGGCACCTGGGTGGCTCAGTCGGTTGGGCGTCCGACTTCGGCTCAGGTCATGATCTTGCGGTCCGTGGGTTCGAGCCCCGCGTCGGGCTCTGTGCTGACAGCTCAGAGCCTGGAGCCTGCTTCCGATGCTGTGTCTCCCTCTCTCTCTGCCCCTCCCCTGTTTATGCTCTGTCTCTCTCTGTCTCAAAAATAAATAAACATTAAAAAAAAAAAAAAGATGCCAGGCGAGTGGGAATTTTATTCCCCAGTGCCTTTGGTGTGGCAGGTACCCAAACTACTTGATATTGGTTCCCCCCCCCGCCGAAAGTTTTGGAAAAGGTCCAATGAGAGATCTGGGTACAAGGGAAATAAACAGAGATCTGGGATCACAACATCCGATTTGAAAAAGTCTGTATATTTGCTCCATTGGAAAATTAGAATGTGACCTTGTCTCAGAGGTTCGTTTCTTCTCTGAAAGAGGTCTCTCTCCTTAATAGAGACAGTAGCAAGGGTAAGTGCAACTCGAACTGAATACGGGACAGGGTGGTGAGAGCTCACCTCGTGTTCATGTGGAGGACAGAGGGTTATGGAGCCACTTTCTCAGAGAGCAAAGGAGATCCTGTCGAGGTGATTCAAACTGCAGAGATAAAGGGCAGTCGGGGAACCCAGAGCTCCCTGGGAGCATGCTTATCTGCCTACTCTGCTTCTGTTGTGGTTTCCCCTGTCTGCTCGGCCCAGTGTCAGAGCACTCCTGATGTAGGTCCTCAAGGCTGCCAGCTCCTGGTGAACAATGACCCCAAATGAATTTGCACGGCTACGATAGACAGTTTCGCTGTTTGGTGAATTCAGTTATGTCACCAGACTCAAAGCTGTAGCCCAATGAAGTACAATGGTTATAGTGTGTAGAACAGAGGAAAAGGGCAGGAAGTAAGGTTTTCTTTCATTATTCCATAAAGCACGATGCTCTTTTCTCTAGAACTAGAAGGGAAGAGCATTTGGTGATGTGGGTAAAATAGTGGTCAAACACTTGGGTTTTGGTCTTGGGCTTGGCAGAATCCATTCCTGGTTTTAGTAGTACCAGCTCCGTGACCTTATACGAGTTGCTTGACTGTTCTAAGCCTAATTTCTGCATCAGCAAAATGTGAACAACAATGACATCTGCTTCTCAGACTTAAATGAGGTATTACACTTCAAGAACTTAGGATAGCACCTGGAACATTGGTTAAGTGTTCAATAAATGCTCAAACAGTTAGGTTACTGGTATAGTTATTCCATGTTGAGACAGGAAGGAGGGAGGTTAAGAGGTTTACTCTCACGTCATAGGGTAAGGATAAATGCATATGTAAATGTGTTATCTATCACTACGTTTCCCTCGGTAGGGCTTGTACCATTCCGTCATTCTACCAGTAACAGAGAAGAATGTTTGTCTTCCTACAGCCGTGCCTGTGCAGTGCACCGTAAGCTTTTGAATTTTTGCCACTCTGATGGGTGAGAGATGGTCTGTCGTGATAGTTTTAATTTGCATTTCCCATACAATGAACAAGGCTAAGCATCTCTTCTTATGTGTAAGGGCCATTTGCTGAACATGATTTTTAAAACCTGGCTCCTTCTTCATAATTTCCTGGCTGTTACCTTAGATCCGGCTCCTGTTCCTTCATACTTGGATTTCTGGAATAATCTTCTAGCTGATTTCTCTGCCAACTGCCACTCTCCCTTTCAATTATCCTGAACCCAGGCAACAGTTACCAAGTTCATCTTCTGAAAACACTTCTCCAAAACATTCTCTCTCTCTCTCTGTCTCTCTCTCTCCCTTTTAAAGAACTTTCAATTATTCCTTTTTAGCCACAGAATAGCTTAAACTCATTAGTCCAGAATTCAAGATACGGTTTTCCACCACTTCTCTAAACTTCTTTTTGTTTGTTCTCCTATATTTACTTAACAGTACTCCCCCCTTATCTGTGGGGTATATGTTCCAAGACCCCCGTGGATGCCTGAAACCACGGATAGAACCAAACACTATACATCCTATGTTTTTTTCCTATATGTATATGCCTATGATAAAGTTTAGTTTATAAATGAGGCACAGTGAGTGGTTAACAACACCAACAATAAACTAGAATAATTATAACAATATATTGTAATAAAAGGTATGTGAATGTGGTGTCTCTCTCTCTCTCAAAAATATTTTATTGTACTGTTCTCCCTCTTCTTGTGATGATAAAATGCCACGGGATACGATGAAGGGAGGTGAATGACAAAGGCATCGTGACATAGCGTTAGGCTACAACTGACCTTCTGACAGTATGTCCGAAGGTGGATCATCTGCTTCTGGAACTCAGTTGACTGTGAAAAACTGAAACTGTGACGAGTGAATCCGTGGATAAAGGGGGACTAAACTGTATTCCCTCTGCAACATTGGTACTCTCGGTGTCCTAAAATCCCCAGCAAAAATTCTTCCCTCCAGACCTTTCTTCCTGCTGTTTTCCAGCTTGAAAGCCCCTCCGTAATGCTGCTCTGCCTTCTCATCTGTCTAAATTCCATGCAAGTTCTAAGTGTTAGCCTCTCGGAAGCCTTGTTGACCACTTCAGTGCTCAGAGCTTCCCTCCTTTTCTAAATTCTTTTGCTGCAGATGCTTGTCCCCTCCTTTGGCACTTAATTTATATGAGCTTTATCTTTCTAAAAATGTTTCTTATTTAAGAATAGTTGATATCCAAGGTTATATTAGTTCAGGAGCACAGCCTAGTGATTTAACACTTCTGTACATTACACGATGTGTGATGGCAGAGGGTTAGTTACCATCTGTCACTGTACGATGTTATTATAATATTGTTGACGATATTCCCTGTGCTGTACTTTCTGTCTCTGTGACTTATTGGTTGTATAGCTGGACGTTTATACTTCTTAATCCCCTTCACCTGTTTTTCCCACTCTCCACTCCCCTCCTCTCTGGCAACCAGCAAGTTGTTCTCTGTATGAGTCTGTTTCTGTTTTGCTCTTTAGATTCCACATACAAGTAAAATCATATGGTATTTGTCTGTCTCTATTATTTTTTCACTTAGTGTGGTACCCTCTAGGTCCGTCTATGTTGTCTCAAGTGACAAGAGCTCAATTTTTTTATGGCCGAATAATCTTCCAGTGTGTGTGTGTGTGTGTGTGTGTGTGTGTGTGTGTGTGTGTTTGTACCACTTCTTCTTTACCCACGCATCTACTGATGGACATGGGTTGCTTCCATATTTTGGTTATTGTAGATAATGCTGTAATAAACAGAGGGGTGCATATATCTTTATAAATTAGTGTTTTCATCTTTTTCGGATAAATACTCAGTATTGGAATTACTGGATCATATGGTAGTTCTGTTTTTAATTTTTTGAGGAAACACTCTACTGTGTTCCACAGTGGCTATACCAATTTATAGTCCTACCAACAGTGCACAAGCGTTCCTTTGTCTCCACATCTTCACGAATATTGTTGATTGTAGCCATTCTGACAGGTATAAAGTGATATCTCATTGTAGTTTTGATATGCACATCGTTAATAATTAGCGATGTTGAGCATTGTTTCAGTATCTGTTTGCCATCTGTATGTCTTCTTTAGAAAAATGTTTATTCATGTCCTCTGCCCATTTTTTAATTGGATCGTTTGGATTTTTTTTTTTTTTGGTGTTGAGTTGTATAAGTTCTTTATATATTTTGAATATTAACACTTTATTGGCTACGTATGATTTGCAAATATTGTCTCCCATTCAGTAGGTTGCCTTTTTGTTTTGTTGATGGTTGCCTCTGCTGGGCAAAATGTTTTTTATTTTGGTGTAATGCCAACAGTTTATTTCTGTCTTTATTCCCCGTGCCTGAGGAGATCTATCTATAAATATTTTGCTAAGGCTAGTGCCAAAAAAGACTACTGCCTACATTTTCTTTTAGGAGTTTTATAGTTTCGATCTTTAATCCATTAAAAAATTTTTTAAATGTTTATTTATTTTTGAGAGAGAGAGTGAGAGAGAGTGGAGGAGGGGCAGAGAGAGAGGGAGACACAGAATCCGAAGCAGGCTCCAGGCCCTGAGCTGTCAGCACTGAGCCTGATGTGGGGCTTGAACTCACGAATCACAAGATCATGACCTGAGCCGAAGTCGGATGCTTAACTGACTAAGCCACCCAGGTGCCCCTCTTTAATCCATTTTGAGTTTATTTTTGTGTATGGTGTAAGAAAGTGGTCCATTCTTTTGCATGTAGCTGTCCAGTTCTCCTAGCACCATTTGTTGAAGAGAATCTTCCCCATTGTACATTTTTACCTCCTTTGTTGCTGATTAATTGACCATATAGGTGACAGTTTCTTTTTGGGCTCTCTATTCTGTTATGTTGACCTGTGTCTATTTTTGTACTTGTACCATCTTGTTTTGATTATTATAGCTTTGTAGTATATCTTGAAATCAGGAAGCATGATACCTCCAGCTTTGTTTTTTCTCATGATTGCTTTGGCTATTTGTGTTCTTTTGTGGTTCTACACAAATTTTAGGATTGTTTTAGTTTTATTAAAAATGCTATTGGCATTTTGGTAGGGATTGCACTGAATCAGTAAGTTATTTTGGGTAGTATGGATGTTTTAACAATGTTAATTTCTCCAGTCCAAGAGCATGAAATGTCTTTCCATTTTTTGTGTTGTCTTCATTTTATTTAATCACTGTCTTATAGTTTTCAGAGTATAGGTCTTTCATCATTTTGATTAATTTATTCCTAGGTATTTTATTTTTTGCATTTGTAAATGAGATTGTTTTCTTAATTTATCTTTCTACGACTTTGTTATTAGTGTACAGAAATGCAACATTTTTCTGTATATTGATTTTATATGCTACAAATGTACTGAATTCATTGATTCTATTAGTTTTTTTGATGGAGTCTTTAGAGTTTTGTATGTATAGTATCATGTTGTCCACAAATAGTGACAGTGTTACTTCATTTCTGATTTGGATGCCTTTTATTTCTTTTTCTTGTCTGATTGCTGAGGCTAGGATTTCCAATACTGTGTTGAATAAAAGTAACGAGAGTGGATATTTTTGTCTCGTTCCTGATCTTAGAGGAAAAGCTTTCAGTTTCCACCATTGAGTATAATACTAGCTGTAGGTTTTTCATAGAAGACCTTTATAATGTTGAGGTATGTTCCCCCTAAATCCGTTCTATCGAGAGGTTTTATCACGAATGGATGTTGAATTTTGTCAAATGCTTTTTCTGCATTTATTGAGATGATTATGTTTTTTAATCTTTCATTTTGTTAATATGTATCAAGTTGATTGATTTATGAATATTGAACTACTCTTGTATCCTCAGAATAAGTCCTAACTGATCATGGGGAATGATCCTTTGAAAATATTGTTGAGCTCAGCTTGCTATTATTTTGGTGAGGATTTTTGTATCTATATTCATCAGGGATATTGGCCTGTAGTTTGTTTCCTTCCTTCCTTCCTTCCTTCCTTCCTTCCTTCCTTCCTCTCTCTCTCTCCCTTTCTTCTTCTTCTTCTTCTTCTTCTTCTTCTTCTTCTTCTTCTCCTCCTCCTCCTCCTCCTCCTCCTCCTCCTCCTCCTCCTCCTAGTGTCTTGTCTGGTTTTGTTATCAGGGTGATGCTGGCTTCATAGGATGAATTTGGAAGCATTCCTTCCTCTTCTATTTTTAGAACACTTTGATCCTATGGCCTTTTTCTTTTATTACAAGTACTTAAAAATTTTAAATTTGTGTATATTTTTCCCCAAGAGTAGGGACTAAAACCATTTAAATGAGAAAAAATTAATGGCTTTTTATTACCTACTTCTAAGCCATGATAAAGGCACGTTGACATCTATTTTATTGACAAGGTAAGGAAGTGAACAGATATTAGCAATTTTGATTCAAATCGATTAATAAGTCAGTGGTGTTGTAAGTATAGGCCCCAAATCTTATTTTATAATCAGGTATCGCCTATTGCTATATCTCCAAATTAAAACAAAACCAGAAAAGGCACCTCAAAGCATCAAGTAAAAATGACTCCATTTACTTATTCTCTCAATTAATGAAGAAATATAATTTAGAAATCTTTGATTTATCTTAGTTACAATTTCCATTCAAGATACCAGCTAGGAAGAGAAAGAATTTTGCATCCATTTTGGAACAAGAAGATATTATATAAAATGCTGTCTGTTTGTTTTCAGCCTAATAAAGAGGAGAAATCTAAGAGAGAACAGACTGGTGATTGCCAGAGGTAAAGGGTAAAGGATGTCAAAAGGAACAAAATTTTACTTCTAAAATGAATAAATCCTGGGAATATAATGTGTAGCATGATGGCTATAGTTAATAATACTGCATTGTATATGTGAAAGGTGCTAAGACAGTAGATTATAAAAGTTCTCATCACAAGAAAAAATAAGTCTGTAACTCTAAAGTGACAGATGTGAACTAGACTTATTGTGATGATCACAATGTCTATAAATATTGAATCACTACTTGTACACCTGAAACTAATGTAATTTTTGATGTCAGTTATATCTCAATAAAAAAGAAGAGAAATCTAACCCCATAATAATAAAAACACCCTCGTTCCATCCTAGAATAGCAAATTCAATATTTTCTTCAAAATACAACAGCCACTTTTTGGTCACGTTTCCTTTTCTCTCCTCTTTCTGGTAAGTCTTCGGAATGATAAACAACTCCACCCAGGAACTAGACAAGATTGGAGTCAATCTGGAATTTGAGTTCTTTTTCATTGGGTATAAAAAATCTTACTCTCTAGTTGCGCTAAATATCTGGAAAGGAATAAAAAGCTCAGAAAAAAAATCCACTATTTCCAACAACTAATCATTACATGGTGTAGAGAAAATGTCTCAAAGTGACTGATTTCACTTTTCTCTAACTCTTCTAGAGGTTGTCTGACTCTGGTTCAAAGATGAATCAACATTATGAAAATGGAAGAAAGTGGAGTTTTCTCTAATGGATGATATCCTGTCTCACAAGAAGAATCTGAGGAAAATCTATGGTACGTTATTCGTATCTTTTAAAATTTATATTTGCATTTTATTAAAATGATGAAATTTTATGGTTTACTAACCATGTCCTCTTCAGATCTCCCTAATGGTTCTAATATTTTGTGAAAAGCTATTTATTTCTTCATTGTGTGATTGATTTTCCCTTCTTGGCCCATAAACAAAGTTTGAATAGAGAAAACATCATATCTAGATCCCTGGGTGTCTTGAGCCACACATCTCCCCTCTAAGTTCCAGCAACTCTCAAATTCAATTCAACAAATATTATACATTTATTATATCCTAGGCCCTGCTGCTAGTTCTTTTGGTAGCACAGTGTATAAGTCACTGAACTTATTCTAAGTAGTTTAGCATCGAGGCAGAAAAATGTGTATGCACCAAATATTACACAGATCAGTTGTAAAGAGTATTATTGTTGGTTTGCAAATAAGAGGAGGAAAGAAAAGAGAATGAACTCAACTGCAGAGATCAACAGAGACCCCAGAAAGTGATAATTGACCTCGGCCAGGACAGTCTAAAAATACACAAAGTCCAACATATAGAAACTTTATACATTAAGAGAAATTTTCTAATTTAAAATGAGAAATTAGCACTTAGAACGTTCTAGTCACTCTCCTGTGATTCCCACTGAACAGTGTAGCTCTCTCTATTCTGGCAGGTTGCCTTGTAAAAGACTTGGTTCAAGGTATGTCGCTTCTAACAGCCAGAGGGGGCCTTCTAGTGGGATCACAACCGTTGTCAGCTTTGAATTCCCAGTATTCCAGTGAGCCCTCAACACTGTAGACAAAGTTTCCTAAAGGAGTGAATGAACTAAGAATTTCAGTAGTACACTGCGGAGGGAGTGAAACTTACTAATTTATCTCTTCTTACAAGTTGATTCCTTTGGATTTTGAGTCCCCAGATAGCCTAGGTCTGGTACAGATTTTATTTTTTCCCCAGGGGCTACACTTGGTCCCCTCTGTAGCCAGATCAGCTAAGGGAAGAGGGGGCGCAGCGTGTATCCTTAGTGATCATGGTTGTCATTGTTTCCAAGTTTTGAGATTTTACAGAGAGGCAGACACACACCCACACCCACCCACACACATACACACCCCTTTCTGTGATACACAAAGATGCTCGTTAGCATGGTCACGCAACATACAATAATAGCAAAGGTTGAAATGGAGACCACAAAAGTTAGCTGGGATGCGAAACCTGATGAGACGAGATGGTCTGAAGTAGGCAAAATGTGAAATCAAGACAGTCAAGACATTTATCCTGGCTCCCTGCAAGAAGGACCGCCTCCTATCACTTCACAAGGTACTCTGGAATTTGCTTATCTTTTCGACTTTAGTACTTTTATTACTTACGTTTAGGTCTATGTATGCTTCCCAGAAAATTAGCATTTTACCCTTAGATGGCTGATAAGCCTCTAAATGGAGCCCCTTCCTAAGTGTGATTTTCATTATTATGTTTTATTTTCCAAAGCATATGCCCCATTTCACAGTGCCAGGTAATGGCAGGATGGTATTCAAGGTCCTAAAAACTCTGTTTGGTAGTTACAGATATTATAGAAAATACATAATTTCCATTTAAGGTGGAAAGAATCCATGACAGTCATCAGATAAATGATAATTCATGTGTAATATTTAAGAATTCAAGGACATCTATTAGGTAAAAACCAATAAAAATTCTACTTAATCCTGCCACAGTCTGACCCCTTGCAACCTCATGAGTGTTTGACGAAGCCTTGGCTTCACCAGGCAGCTTATTAGAAACGTAATTCTCAGGCCCTACCTAGACCTGTGAATCAGAATTTGCATTTTAACAAATCCCCCATGGGATCTGTGTGCATATTAAAGTTTTAGAAGCAGACGTTAACCAATCATAGAGCTTCATGGAAATTCCATGAATAGAAATTACTCCATCAATCTTTAATTTAGGTTGGGTTTCCTTTCAAAGATCTACAGACCCAAATGTTAATTATTTTCAGTGACTTGACTAAGTTTACATTAAGATACATTCTTGGAATTTGGCACCCTCCCTATATTTAATTTTACACCCAATCCAACGCTTCTGTGTGGTGTAGACTCCCTCTCCTCCTTTCCACTGGAGAACCAGGTATGCATGGGGAGAAAGGGATCAGTGATTTGAATTAGAGAAGTATATGGAAGACTGACAACTGTTTGTTGTACGGTGGGGATTTTAACTCACTGTCACCATATTGCTTTCTTCTCAAAGGACTGTCTTAGGCTTCAACCAATAGAGTCATTCTGCAAAGGAAAATCCCTATACCCCTGACAAGTTTTTGTGAATCACATGCCAAGTGAGTTAGATTAATTAGGCATTTCTTTGCTTCAGTTCCTTTCTCTCACCATTGTTTCACTCCATATTTGTGACCTTAAGAAGCTAAGGAGAGGTCACGTCCTATACAACTGGAAATAGGTTGTGGATGTCCCCCACTAGATAGCTAACAACCAGAGGAAAAGATGCCTGTCCTTTCCTAAACTTGGGTTTCATTAAGATAAGTGACCTCTCCTTTGCCTCAAAAGGGAACATGTCTTGCAGTGACCCTGTCTCATGGGAGTGAGCCTGCTTAGTGGGCACTGATGGTGACATTGGTGATAACAATGAGGATGTGTGGGGGAAAAAGAAAAAAAAATGCTATATCAACTCTTTAGGAAAAAAAAACCAAGTGGCATACCCAAGTTGCATCCCAGGCATCCTTCTTCACAAGGCACACACTCTCCATAGTCTGGGTCTTGGACTTCACCTGTACAAGAAGAGGGAGAAACACGATTCACTTTAGTGAGTGGAGAAACGTTAATTGTTGTGAAAATATATTGGTGTGTAGCTTATCTTCTGCCCCTTCTCTTTTCTCAGAGACAAAAAAGTGTGATTCTTTTAGCTGTTTCTTTTAGTTTTTACCTCCAAATTTCTAAGTAACATGATTATGATGCTGCCTTGTAAGTTTATTCTTAGGCACAACCTGTAGTAGTAAAGACTAGCTTTCTTTCGCCAATACTCCAACAAACACAGACATACATACGTTCCATCCTCCCAAGTTACAGATTTTGCTAGATTAATACTCAGCATTTATATTATGATTATACTATTATTATTCATGTTCTGATGACATTGAGGTTCTTTTTTTTAAATTTTTTAACATTTATTTATTTTTGAGAGACAGAGCATGAGCGGGGGAGGGGCAGAAAGAGAAGGAGACACAGAATCTGAAGCAGGCTCCAGGCTCTGAGCAAGCAGCACAGAGCCCGACGCTAACGCTGAGATCATGACCTGAGCTGAAGTCGGATGCTTAACTGACTGAGCCACTCAGCTGCCCCAACATTAAGGTTCTTGCACACCTTTTTGTTTTCTCTTGTGCTCATATCTGTCTGGGTTCTTTATTTGTTTTCTCAATATCTGTCCTTGATGCGTCCTCAACTGTACCCTAAGCAGAAATCTTCCCGCTATCGCATTAGTATCTTTTTCACCATCGTCCTGCAGATTCCTTTCATCCTCCTCCTTTGGATGAATTCTCTGGACCTTATATTTTCTTATTTCTTGTCCTATTTTTTTGGTGGAATACACCCTCTACAAATCATTTTCCCAAGAAAGGATGGATGCATGGGAGGTAAAGTTTTCGAAAACGTGCGCGATTGAAAATAACGTTTTTTCTGCCCTCACACGTGACTCATGGCTTGACCAAATTTAGGCTTTAAAGGAGAAATACTTTCTTTTCTCAGAAGGTTAAAGTTTTTGTTCCATTTTCATGTTTCAGTTTCCAGGCTTGTTGAGAAGTTCAATGCCATTCTGATAGCCAATCCTTTTTGTATGATCTCCTTTATTTTCCCCTAGAAGTTTTAAAGATTTTCCTTTTGCAGAAAAAAAAAAAATCTCAGATTTCCAGATTCTTACAATCATGTGTCTTGGTGTGTGTCCTTTTAAAATCCATTATGCTGAACATGCAGAGGGCTTGTTCAATCTGGAAATTCATGTCCTTCCGTTCTGGGATTTTTCAGAATTAGTTCTTTGTTAATGTTCTCTCTCCTGTTTCTGCTGTTTACTCTGAAAAACCTATATTATTTTTTTTTTCTTTCAAGTTTTTATTTAAATTCTAATTAGTTAACATGTAGTGTAATATTGGTTTCTGGAGTAGAATTTAGTGATTCATCACTTATATCTAACACCCAGTGCTCATCACAACAAATGGCACCCTTAATGTCCATCACCCATCTAGCCCATCCCCCCTCCCCCCCATCAACTTTCAGTTTGTTCTCTATCATTAAGAGTCTTTTACGGGAAAACCTATATTATTTGAATTCCTGGGTGATCCTTTATTTTTCTTCCCTCTTCTCCCTTTTCTCCTTTTACTTTTTCTTTTGGTTCTACTGTTTCAGTGACTTTAAAATTTTTATCTTTCTACCTCTCTTCTTCATTCTCATTTTCCTATAATTTTTTTTTCAAAAAAATTTCCACGATCATATTTTTATTTTCTGAATATTCTTTTTTAAACGTACTTTTAAAATTATGTGTTTCAAGTATACATTATAATTTGCTCTCTGTATATACTGCAAAATGATCATCCCCCAAAATCTAGTTACCATCCATCACCCTACAATTGGTCCCCTTCAGCCCTTCTCCCACCCCCATGCCCCCTTCCCTCTGTTAATTCCAATCTGTTCTCTGCATCCCTGAGTTCGTTTGTTTTGTTTCTTAGATTCTGCATATGAGTGAAATCATGTGGTATCTGTCTTTCTCCTGAGTTATTCCACTTAGCATAATACTCTCATGGTCCATCCGTATTGTAAATGGCAAGATTTCATTCTTTTAAAAAATGGGTCAACTTTATGCATTCATCCCTTGATGAACATTTAGCTTGTTTCAGTTTCTTGGCTATTGTAAATAATGCTGTGATCGACATAGAGAGGCGTATGTCTTTTCAAATTAGTGTTTTCATATTTTTTTCAGGTAAAAACCCAGTAGTGGAGTAGTGGGATCAAATGGTAGTTTTATTTTTAATTTTTTGAGGAATATGCATATGTTTTCCACAGTGACTATGTCAATTTATATTCCTACCAACAGTGTATGAGAGTTCCCATTTCTCTACATTTTCTCCAACACTTGTTATTTCTTGTCTTTTTGATAATAGCCATTCTAACAGGTGTGAGGTGATATCTCATCGTGGCTTTGATTTGTGTTTCCCTAAAAATTAGTGATGCTGAATGAACATCTTTTAATGTGCTCGTTGGCCATGAATAGAAGTATTTATTTTTTTTAAATGATTTATTTATTTTTGAGAGAGCACAAATGGGGAAGGGGCGGGGATAGGGGGACAGAGGATCTGAAGTGGGCTACGCGCTGACAGCAGTGAGCCCGATGTCGGGCCTGAACTCACGAACTGTGAGATCATGACCTGAGCCAAAGTTGAGGGCTCAACTGACTGAGCCACCCAGGCACCCCCATACTTTGTCTTTTTAAATCTGCCTTTCTAAATCCTTTTTTTTTTTTTTTTAAGTTTTAAAGCCTATACTACATTAGTAAACACAAGCAGAAAAGGAATGAGTGTCTTATTTATTCTACAAACATCTTGGAACTCTTTGCAGCATTAGACCAGGCAAAATTCTTACATAGAGCAGAGAAAGTCTGTAGCATTCTTAATGGAAAGGGGAAAAAAAAAAAACAACACTACAAGTCCTGTTTTCTAATTTCTGTCTTCCCATGTACGATAAGGGATTGGGCAATAGCAGTAACACATACGATTCATAGAACACTGAATATTTTCAAGTAGCTTTAGATAGGCTTATTTTCATTGGCTTCTCACAGGAACCATCGTGGTGCAATGCTCACCCTTTCATACATGAAGAAAACAAGGCATAGAAAAATTAGACTGATTTCGCACAGGGTCCCATACCTAGTAATTGGGAAGGAGAACATTGTCAGGACTTTTAGGTTCTTATCTGATTTTCTCTCCATTATATCGTGCCCACGAACTCTCAATTCAAGATCAGTTTCTCTGTGATTAGTTGCATTCCTGTGTCTCCGGGATGGGTCTTGGGGAACCCAGAGAAAGGTGTGCGGAGGGAGAGAGAGGAGCAGTCGTCACCGTCCCCACTGCACATATAGTCACATAAAGTCATCCCGGGTGCCAACATTAAAACCTGGAACACAATGCAGATCTCTGGGACGTCCAGGGTGTAGCTCCTCATGCTACATCCTGGTGCAAGACAGTGGCTCGGAGCAGACTTACCTTGTCCACACGCCAACTTCTGGCAGGTATGGTTGGTGGGCACTAGGAGGTAGCCTCCCGCGCATCGTATACAGATGTGTGCGTTGTGGCAAAGCTCACAGTTGTCAGGGCAGGGCAGGCAGGTGTACCCCTCAGCAGGGTAGTAGCCTGCTGGGCAGCTCTCCCAACACTCCCCCTGATACAGGAAGCGCTCCTGGCCATGCTTATCTGAACAGATGGAGGGGCAAGAAAAAGAAGAAAAATGTACGAAATTAACCATGAAGCTAATATAACCTAAGATTTTTTTTTTTTTTTTTTTAATGATGTAACTGAGTATTTTGGCTCCTCGGGGACCAGGAGTATATAAGAATTCATTTAGTGAAAAGTACAATATCTATATACTTATCGTAGAAGAGTTTTCATTGTGGGGAATAATTTTTCAACATTTTGTGTATTTGAGCCAATAGGGACTATTCCCTGGGATGTCACTGCGAAAGCAGAAACCACAGTCCGTGGATAACTATGAGTCAGAGTGTGTTTCATCTTCCCAAGGGCTCCTTTTGGTATCTGTGGAAGCTGTCAGACTTGGGAGCTATAGAGATCCTGTGACAATAAACAAATGCTTACCGATAGAACCATTTTTGGAAGAGGGCAGTCTTTTAGAAAGAGTCTGAATTCTGTTGTCAAAATCACACGCTTGTGTTAACTGTCTAAAGTCTGAATTTTTGCAGAGTTACCAACTCCTATGAAGACAGTGTATTAAAGCGCTAGACCAAGCACAGCTTTTTGGTTCCTTGAATGGATTTTTTCAAAGTCCCGAGCTTCTGACAACATTGGAGTCTACATGGAAAAAATAACCGTACGTCTAGTATAAGACGATGGGAATTTGGTTTGGGAGGGAATAGAAAATTCAAACCAATTATAAACTCACAGTTAACAAAAAAATCATTATAATAAGTGTGTGTGCATATATTGCTGCCCTCTACAACTTTGAGTGGGGGGAACGTTATCCTTTAAGGGAAGGAGGATGCTTGGGAGGATATGACGTGCATTTGGTGATTCTACAGCTACACGTCAGAACGGAGCACAAACCCCCGATCTGGTGGAACATGGAATCTTGAGACCACAAAAGGGTCAACCTTCCAAGCCATGTTCTTCTCAGACACATTATGAAACCCTAGCAAACCCCATGTCCACCAAGATTCATTCAGAAAACATCCTGTTTTTCGGAGGGCCAAACTTCTCAGATATAGGTAGGAAGATTTGAAGAGAACAGTGAAAAGTATGGTATTGGCACAAAAGCAGACACATAGGCCAATGGAATAGAATAGGGAACCCAGAATTGGACCCAAAAATGTATGGCCAACTCATCTTCGACAAAACAGGAAAGAGTATCCAATGGAAAAAAGATAGTCTCTTTAGCAAATGGTGCCGGGAGAACTGGACAGCAACATGCAGAAGAATGAAACTGGACCACTTTCTTACACCAGACACAAAAATAAACTCAAACTGAATGAAAGACCTAAATGTGAGACAGGAAGCCATCAAAACCCTAGAGGAGAAAACAGGCAACAACCTCTTTGACCTCAGCTACAGCCATTTCTTACTCGACACATCTCCAAAGGCAAGGGAATTCAAAGCAAAAATGAACTATTGGGACCCCATCAAGATAAAAAGCTTTTGCACTGCAAAGGAAACGATCAAACTAAAAGGCAACTGATGGAATGGAAAAAGATATTTGCAAATGACACATCAGATAAAGGGTTAGTATCCAAAATCTGTAAAGAACTTACCAAACTCCACACCCGAAAAACATAATCCAGTGAAGAAATGGACAGAAGACATGAATAAACACTTTTCCAAAGAAGACATCCAGATGGTCAACAGACACATGAAAAGATGCTCAACATCACTCACCATCAGGGAAATACAAATCAAAACTACAATGAGATACCACCTCACACCTGTCAGAATGACTAAAATTAACAACACAAGAGACAACAGGTGTCGGAGAGGATGTGGAGAAAGGGGAACCCTCTGGCACTGTTGGTGGGAATGCAAACTTTGCAGCTGCTCTGGAAAAGAGTGTGGAGGATCCTCAAAAAATTAAAAATAAAACTACCCTATGACCCAGCAATAGCACTCCTAGGAATTTACCCAAGGGATACAGGAGTGCTGATGCGTAGGGGCACTTGTACCCCAGTGTTTATAGCAGCGCTTTCAACAATAGCCCAGTTAGGGAAAGAGCCTAAATGTCCATCAACTGATGAATGGATAAAAAAAGATGTGGTTTATATATACGATGGAATACTACTTGGCAATGAGAAAGAATGAAATCCTGCCATTTGCCACAACGTGGATGGAACTGGAAAGTATTATGCTGAGTGAAATAAGTCAGTCAGAGAAAGACAGATACCGTATGTTTTCACTCATATGTGGATCCTGAGAAACTTAACAGAAGTCCATGGGGGAAAGGAAGGGGAAAAACTAGGTACAAACAGAGAGGGAGGCAAACCACGAGACTCTTAAATACAGAGAACAAACTGAGGGTGGACGGGGGGTGGGGGGAGAGGAAAAATGGGTGATGGGCATTGAGGAGGACACTTGCTGGGATGAGCACTGGGTGTTGTATGGAAGCCACTTTGACAATAAATTATATTTTAAAAAATGAAGAGAACAGTGGGAAGCTCCTCCCTCTTCCATCCGGCAATCCATCCGAGGATGGGCTCAGATATCAGAAGCGATGTTCTCCAATCCCATTTGTATTGTTCAGACATGGCTTTATTATTTGAACCACTTTGGGTATTACAACTTGAGTTTAAAAAACAGACTTGGATGGTCTTGGGATTTAAAGAACATGGACCCTGTAAAGGAGTTCGCATAGATGCCTGGACCCTGGGCAGCTCTCCCCACAGGTTTGGTCCAGGGTTACACCGAGATTTGCTCACATTTCTAATAGCCTGGGTCGTATGGCAGCGCATTTAGCTCTGGCTGATAATTTGGATATCCCATTGATCTAAATACCATGCATAAATGGTTGGCTACTTGCCCAGAGTCTCGGAATTTAAATTATTGTGATGATATATAAGAGAAGCTGGTTCTAACAGTAGAAGGGGGGATATTTTTGCTGGGTGCTACACCTCATGTGATCATATGAAACAAGATATAAAGTGCAAGAAACTCTGCGAGAGCTTCCGATTGGCTTTCGTTTACACGTGAGAGCAATTCGCTATTTCCGGAGCATCTCTTACGGCTCAATTTCGTCACGAGAGAAGATAGACTAATGTGAAGATACCACATGTCTTTGGGAAGAAAGGAAGGTTGAAGGCGGAAGGCAAGAGGGGGAAAAAGGATTGCGGGAAAGGATGAAAGAAAGGCCGAGGGACCCTGAAAATAAACCGTGTGAAGTCCACTTCAACGTGTTTCTTACTGTAGCTGCTGGGGTGGGGGGTGGGGGGTCGATTTTAGCTTTGCGTTGGTTCAGTTTGGTAGAGAACAAATCTGGAAAAGAACTTAGAGTGAATCTTCACCAACACAGCGGAGCTGGCGGTTGGCACCTCCAAAAGGATTCAGACCTAAATTCTTAATAGCGTTACAATTGCGCAAAGGTGAGATTTCTCCAGACTGATGGGAAACGCTGTGTAGATGGGACTCCCTAGTCAGAGGGTTTCAGGCTTTTATTAAAGCCTGCCGATACGGAACTGCGTCTGTCCAATCATCCCTTGTTGTTAGCACTGTTTCACCTGCTGGCTGTGCTAATACAAGTATGAGGGACACCGAGCTCTTAAGAGGAGAGAACCCTGCTAATCAGAGCTTGCTCAACAGTACCCTCTCCAGCAAGCCTTTTCTGCTGGCTCATAGCTGAAAGGGATGCTTCTTCTCTGACTTGTGGTAGGATGCCTTCCTTCGTTTGGTCTTTGATATATTCTCGTTGTACAATACCTAAACACAACCCCCTCTGTTAGAGCGTCCACTCCTTGAGGGCAGGCGTCATACAGTCATTTAGTGCATTTTCCACGGCAGCTCTGTGTAGCGACCTGTACGTGCGAGAGTTACGGTGCAATTTTGTGAAGACGGGGAGTAAACCGACTTTTAGACAAAAAATGCAGAGGAGACATCAAAGCGTTTTATGTGTGGACTGGTCCGCGAAATTACGGGATGCTGCAAACATTTCAGACATTTGTTCAGTATTCAAGTGAAACCTTAATTTTGTACTATGCGTGAAGATTTAGTATGTTTCAAGTGTGCAAGGGATTTTGGATGCCGTCTTGTCTATGTGTCCCCTCTCCTTTTCTTTTCTTTTTTTTTTTTTCTTTTCTTTTCTTTTCTTTTCTTTTCTCTTCTCTTGTCTTCTCTTTTTTTCTTTTTCTTTTCTTTTCTTTTCTTTTCTTTTCCTTTCCTTTCCTTTCTTTTCTTTTCTTTTCTTCTTTTTTTCTTTTACAAATAAGGAGAGACTTAAAGAGGTGGAGAGACTGGTTTAATATCTTCTAGTTCATCAGTAACCAATCAGGAAGTAGGTCCCCTCGTGGCTGGTTCTGGCATTCTTTCTCCTGAACCATTGATTCAGTTATATTGTGGGCCTTCCACCTGCCGAATGCTCTCCT
This sequence comes from Panthera pardus, assembly GCF_024362965.1. Classification (NCBI taxonomy): domain Eukaryota; kingdom Metazoa; phylum Chordata; class Mammalia; order Carnivora; family Felidae; genus Panthera; species Panthera pardus. The sequence goes on along the minus strand of NW_026526766.1, from coordinate 17,921,654 downwards.
CGCACTCGAGCTGGTGCTCAGTTAGACACTGTCCGCTGCTCTTATAGGACATAGAGCTTTACGGACAAGACAGATATCAAGTTTGAGGACACCTGTAAAGGGGTTAAGTGGAGGCTCTCAGGATGCACGTATGGAGCGGTCCCAACCGAGACAGGAGATTGGGGCAGCCCTCATGGAGGGAATGAAGTTGACACGGAGACCTAAAAAGTAAACAGAGGCCAGGCAGACAGCGAGTGGGGAACATCTCCAGGGAAGCAGTTTTGCATCTAGAGAAATTCACATGCCCACAGGAGGAAGTAGGTGCAAATAATGAGTGGTAACAGTAGCAGTGAGGGTAGTAGTTAATATTTACTGAGTATTTTTCATGTGGTCAGCCTGGTTTTAAGCGATTTGGTATTTTATCTCATTTAATCTCATTTCATTTTCATAATAACCTTAAAAGTAGAAACCCTTTATCACCCTCTTCGAGATGAGGAAGGACACAGAAGGAGCAGCCTCACGAGAAAATTTGACATAGGTCCATTTTGTTTACATAAGAAACGCAAAAAAAAAAAAAAAATTAACTTGCACCAAGAAATGCGTTGTCCCCCATTTTCCTGCAAATGCATGCTGCTCGCGATTCGTTCTTCATTTTTCTTGGCCTTATCACAAGCAAGAATAAAGATGAATCATTCTTTTTTCACCGGGACAAAACAAAAACAGAAGCAAGAACGAAAGCCCGGGTTGTTCTTTGAAAGTTTTCAATATTTAAAAAAAGTTTATTTATTTTGAGAGAGAGAAGGAGTGGGAGGGGCAGAGAGGGAGGGATAGAGAATCGCAAGCAGGCCCCACACTGGCAGCGCAGAGCCCTACGCGGGGCTTGAACACGCGAACTGTGAGATCATGACCTGAGCAGAAGCCAAAAGTCAGACGCTTAACTGACTGAACCATCCAGGTGCCCCTGAAATTTACCAATTCTTAAATACGGCTTAAATGTTAAAAGTATCATGGGAGTCAAATAAAATATGAAGCTGACTCATGTGAGGTCAACGTTGGGGGCAGGCGTATGAGGGGAGTCAAGGGTCAAACTGCAGAGGACCTTTGAGATCACGGAGTATAATCCAGTGACAGCAGAGACTTAGACTTTTTAAGGTGGGACACAAAAAGTTCTATTTTTGTGTTGAAACCATTCCTTTGTTTCTGCAGTAGGGCTCTGACAACTTCTAAATGGCATAGCTCAGGGCTGAAGAGACCCTAACACAGTGTCTATTTCAATATTTCTCTTAAAGACTGAGTCCATCTTCCTTAACATCCTAGCTTCTCACTTTGACCTCAGGAAATCTTAGCTTCACTGTCTCATGTCTAACATCATGTCTGCATGACCTTTCTTTCCCCTTCTCCAGAAAGACACCTCTTAGCTTCTCTCTCATCTCCTTAGGGGCAGTGAGTCTGCGTCTACAACAATGTGAACTCGTTTCCTGACGAGAAGCAGAAGCTTCAAGGTCATGCACACTCTCCAGTGAACGGCCGCCTAATAACCCCTTGTCCCCGGAGATGAGGCTTCTGAGTCAAACCAAGTTATGGCCAGTGGGAGGACAGGTTTGAAGAAAGGAAGAAGAGAAGAGCTAGATTTCCTCACCTACTCCACAGGAAGTGCAGTTGGAAGGCTCATTTCCTTGGCATTCTTGGCAGGTGTAATGGCACAAATGGCATTGGTTCTGAAATTCAAATTTCCCTGAGGGACATTTGAAAACGCAGTGGCCATTGTCAAGAATCCTAGAGAAAGAGCAGATTTCAGAGTTTGTAAGGGTGACTTTCTGGAATGGCTGTAAGTGTTAGGACATGTGGTGTTCACGTTTCACTGCACAGACTTGGTTTCATCGTTCCAGAAACAAGGGCGAATGCCTGGGACTGATCATCTTAGAACATGTGGAATATTAGTCATGTACCCATCCTTGGCCCAAGGTTTGGACCCAACAGCAGGCATGCCAGAAACTGGCTCGGGATGCAACCGTGATTCTGGTTCCAAACAAGCTAACCAGTGCCTGCAGGGATTAAACCCATATTGTGGGGCCTGGCCAAACATAGTCAACAATCAGATGGAGGTCTTTAAACTTTCAAGACATTAAATAGGCCTCTGGATCCAGAGGCCTTGGAGAAAATATTATTCCTTTAGTTAACAGCATGCCCACACTTTACAAGGGAGATGTCAACATCAAGGGCTCTCAAAGGGTAGAACGAAACACTGTCCTGTAGCTTACATGCTACTTATCAACTTGGCCTATGCACATGGCAAGTGATCAATGAACTGATTTTGAGTGTCATTTTTGCAAGCACTTCTTGAGGTATCAAGTACCATTTTTTTTTTTAAATTTTGTTTGCAAACACCTACAAGGACCCCCCAGATAGGATAGCGTGTGGGCTTATAAAACCTTTTGACTTTATGCACATACAATCCGTATCACAGTATTTTCATAGTTTTGCTTCTTTTCTTCCTTTGCAAAGTAATTCCAAGAGCAAATGTGGTTAAGTAAGTGGTAGCCAAGAATTTGGCTCTTTCAGATACAAAATGTTCCCCAAGTGCTAGAGTCAGGTAGGTAATATGGATAGATGGAGGGAGCTGTAGGGCTCCACCCCCAGAGTTTCTAATTCAGTCGTCTTTGGGGGAGGGAGCTGAGAATTTGTGGTTTTTCAATTCCTGGGTGGTGCTCATGCTGCTGGTCTAGGGAGACATTTTGAGAGCCACTGTTCTCCCTTCAGCAGAAGAATGAGAGAGAATGGAGTACTGTGGAATCTGTTAAGTGATTCGTAAGTAACACCGGCGGTGCCCAATTGGGTCCGTTAGAGCTTCCTTCCGGTAGTCGTTACTGTATCCCTTGTGAGGCGAACTGAGCCTGTAGTGCGCCTGTTTCCCCCGAGGGTATGACGTTGGCATCCAGGCCTGAGAGCGTGGAGGGCCTGTCAGCAAAGGTAAGGCTTCTTTCTCTCTCTACCACCTCCTTCCACCCAAGCTGGATGTATCATGGAAGGTCAGGTGTAGGCCCGGGGTGCCCTGGCTTGGCTGAATCCCACCATTTCCAGCTATAGCTAGAGGCAGCCCTGAACTGGAAATGGGCATTTCAGTCACGGGTTGGGAGGAAGTTGGAGTAGGAGCAAGGTGACCTGACCTAGCGTGTTGCTTGCAACCTTCCAATGTGTCGCCCCGAAAGCCCGTGTCATTTGCATGTGTTGGGAACAATGGGAAAGCCACCTGGTTCTTGCGTTCTCCGCCTTTCAGGTTCTTGGTCACCATCCCCCGCACTACTGGAGTGAGCCATCCTTTTGGCCACTGCAGAGCCTGGAGTCCCCGCCCTAAACAGACACGTATGCACATCTGTTCGTCCGTGGCAAAACAGATGCCCTGCACCATGGTGTATAATGAGAAGGCTGTGCTCCCAGCCCAGACTTTAGTTGACGGCACTAATGCGAACTGGGAATATCCCAGCCCCACCCTGGCTCTGGTTTCTGGGCTAGAAGATTTTTCAAGGGATAATTTGGATGGGACTATCTAAAAAAAAAAAAAAAAAAAAAAAAAAAACAACCAAAAAAAACCTCCCTTTAAGAAAAACTGCGTAAGAGCTTTCTGAGGTTTTTAAACAAGGAAGCTGCTAGATGCTCTGCTGGAAGAGAGAATGGGGACATTTATTTGTGAGGATTCTTTTTCCCCCCCCCCCCCCCGCTAAACTTAGTTGAAAAAGGGATGAAAAGTATATCATCATCTTTGTCTTTTATAGAAAGATGATGGATTTGTTTAGGGGGAAATCATTTCTCTTCATTTCTCTTGGGAGAGGTGATCTAATACTCTCCATGATGGGAACCATTTAGAAGCATCCAGAACGTGGGGGTGGTGGGCTGGAGAGCGAAGCCGATGGTGTAATACTTCTGTGTTTATGTATGGAGGAGGCTGCATTTCTGACTTGAGTACTTGATTTTAAGGAAATGCCAAGCACATAATTGTGCTTTGAAATACCTGCTTTCGTATCGACCCTAAGGAAAGCACAGGCGATATACACAGTTTGTTGTTGTTGTTGTTTTAATATAAGAACGTGATTCTTTTTAGAGATCTAAAAAGAGAAGGAAAACCGTCATGCTTAGGTAAAGGCACTGAATTACATCATCCCCTCCATCCCCCATCCTCGTCAAGGAAAATTGCTAAGGAGCTTGAGAAAAGTACCATTTTAAGCGGCACAGATTTTTTCACTGACAGCAACAAATCTTCCCTAATGGAGGAGAATAGATACCCCGCTCTGGGCTCCATGGGGCTGATGACAATTTCCTTTAAAGCCAACTCAAGCCATCTCTAGGACAGCCAGTCATCCAATCTGTGGATTTCTGAGAGAGTCAGGCAAGCTAATCTCTGCAGGGGAGGCATTTCTTCTCCCAAGTCACACATGTTCTTAGCCTTTTCGTAAGCAGCGAGCCATTTCAGAGCAGTGAACAGCGCTTATGGAAAGGAAGGACTTGGCAAAACCGAGTGCTAGAGAGTTGGGCAGAGGTAATGTTCTCAATATTGGCACTAAATTTTCTAGACATCCAAGTGTGTGTGTCGTGTGTGTGTGCACGCGCGTGTGCGTGTGATGGAATTGGAACAGAAGAGCTGGAACGTCAGGGTTAGCTGATCCTCTCTGCTGGTTATTGGTTCGGCCTAAATAAGCTATCACAAGGGCCCTTAGTATAATTTCTTGGTTCTTTAATGTTAAAGCAATGAAATCTGGCCAAAAAAGTCTTTCTTTACCCCTGAATGCAGTGAAACAGGTCAAACAAAACATTTGAGGGTGGGTCAGAACAGAAGTAACTTTTAATGCTTTTAATGAGTTCATCGGGTCTATAACTCCTTCGGTTCTGGGTTGGCCAACCAGCTTGGGCCATCAAGATCATGGCCTTGCAAGGGAAAGCATGTTGTTGCAAGTGCCGAAGGGGGCACTCGCTTCTTGCAAATTTTCAGTGGTCTCTAAGATGCTAAACCCAAGAGTTTCTGGAAATGTAAAGAGAGAACTAGAATATGAAGAGAGGGCTTCCTAAAGTTTGATTTCCTAAAGTTGGAAGTTATTTGAACTTCAGGATTACATTATTTTTTAGAAATGTGTCAAGGGAAAATGTAAACATACTTAAAATAAGTATACATACAAGACGTAACAGTACCCTTCCCCCCGTATTCACCTCGCAATTTCAGTACATGGCCAATATTTATATTCCCATCAATTTGCTTCCCTCCCATATTATTTTGAAGCAAACCCATATTTAAATATTAACACTCCTCTCCGAGATAAAAACTCCTTTAGGGATGATCTTTTCTCTACCAGGACTAGAGCTATCCCAAAGCTTAAGGCGAGGAAGAAACTCCGACAAACCCACTGTCCTGATTATTCTCTTTGTCTCCTTACCCCTAACGCTTGCGTCAGATCCATTTTTTGTCATTCTCTGTCCTGCTGTGTCCTGTGCCCACTGGAAACTGCCTTCCCGAGCTCTTTACCTGAGCTACCTGTAAGTATTCGTCGACCTTGCACCTAACTCAGAGCTGGACATAGAGCAGGTGCTCCAGACCATCTTGAATGGATCTGATTCCACTCAGGGAAACGCTTTGGAAAAGACTTGAGAAAAATACGTTGCTGCCCAAATAAGTCAACACCATCATCTTTCAAAATAGTTTTGTTTCGTTTTTTTTTTTTCTCTTCATCCTTGTTCTAGGAAAATGCAGGTGAACAAGAGTCAGGTGAACAAGAGGTAGTTCATTGCCAAGACATGATGCGCTTTCTTGCACATATTTGCAAGTTATTTTCCTCAAGGAAGAGACATGAGCAAAATGGAGTGCTCAGGGAGATGAGCGAAATATTCTTCCTGGGAAACAAGATTTCCTTGAGAGGACACCTTAATTCAAGATCCACGCACACGCTTTTCTTTCTCCAAGAGCTAAATCATGGGCTGCTTAAGACAGTTAGACTACCCCAATGGCCATGGAGCTGTATCTCCTTTCGTGTACCAGTGGGTTTCAGTTTTTTAAATGACTAGTTATGGTCGTAGAGTTTTTTTCTCACTTTTGATGAGCCTCAGACAGTCATGACTCCTGTAGTATATCCTGGACAATGGTAGCTGCCTTAGTAAACGAATGCTAGTAAGTTCCCTTAGTTCTAAGATGTCCAAACATGGACATCGTCCCATTCCTCGTCCCATTCCAATACTTGTTATTTCCTCATCCATTCAGCTACCAAACATTTATCGAGTGCCTACTATTTTCCTTGCACTGTGATAGGTGATGGAGATACAAAGGTATTTCAAGGGACTTATGGAAATACAGCCCATCTATAGAGATACCGAGATTTGTAACTTAATGTTTTAAAATGTCACCGGTGCTCTTATAGAAGTGTATACAGAGCACAGGAAAACATAAAGAGGAGAAGGTTAATTCTGCGAAGAGGTCAAAATACCTTTGTAGAATAATTCACCCTTGAACTGACTCTAGAAAAATGAGTAGATATTTGATCAGCAGATGGAGATAATGGGTGTGCAGAAGGGGTTGTAGTTGTCAAAGGCACCGTCGTCTTCATGGATGAAAGCCTCTCTAGTGTCCAGGGAGCTGGTTCTGGCAGGGGGTACTGGGCATCATGGAGAGAAGATGTTACAGAGGTGCGCTGTGGCCAGACCGTGGGGAGTTTTTGTGTCATGGAAAGGTGTTTGGTTCTTTTTCCTGCAGGCCCAAGGGGGTGTCTTTAAGGTCGTAAACGCCTCCTCTCTCCAACCTGCCACCCATGAGCTCCCAACCACAGGAGGTACTGAAAGGCCACTCACCTTGTGACAGGGCAGCCAGTGCAGTCTTCCTGAGTGGGCCCCCAGCACTTGGCACACGAGGCGTCACAGATCTGGCAGTGGCCATGCTCATCGATGTATTCTCCTAGGGAACAAAACCTAATTGTTTACCTCGTTTCCACATGGCAGCGCTGCCTCGGCCGTCAGTCTGAGAGCAGCCAGATCGCTCCGTGGCTGCCCGAAAGCAATGGAAACAACACAGAGAGGAGACCTTGGATGGCTTCAGTTGCCGGTCCTAAGTCCTGACCTTATAATAACAACTGCTCCTCTCCCAAGGGCCTCGGAATTTGGAACCTCAAAAAGTTATGAGGCAATGACATAATTTTGGATCTAGTCAACATGTGTTACGGATTAAATAAGTACAGAGAGGCCAAGGGGGGCTTCTCATAGGACCCCTTTACTGAGCTCCTTCTGACTTGCCTGTTAACGGCTGAGAATGCTTGGACCCCAGAGACCTCCGTTACAGCCTTGGTTCAAGTCAAGCAACAGGCAGGACCCACCCACAACTCTGGGGTTATTATGGTAACTAGTCAAGAAGGGGAGTCAAAGCTTGGGTAACATTTGACAGATGTGAGCTGCATCTCACCCTGAAAGAGTAACAATGAAGAGATAGCCACAGAATTCTTCACTTATTTGGAAAGTATCCCTCCCAAGGAAAAACACACAGGAGGCCTTTCCACTGAAGCACGTGTAGCTTCCCAAACTTCTTGTGAACATGTAAGAAATTAGTCTCCCAGCAAAGATGGTGGGGACAAGCCAGCCTCTTTGAAGGTGATAATCCAGTGATAAACCAATGATGGGTCTCATTGAACTCAACCCTCTACTCACACTACACAACGTCTTCTCCCCCCACTGTCCTAGAAGAAATCGAGAAGTTTCTTTAGTCTGATCCAAAGACTCACTCTGTATGGTTTGGAAACCAATCACGCACAGAAAACATGGTTTCAGATTTCAGGAGAATCACTCCACCCCCTGTAAGTACGTCTGAACCTTGTCAATCTGAGATCCAGCCAAAATAGGGAGGTAGCAGTTCCTCACGCATGGTTTAACCAAGTCTCACTGAAACGCTAAGATTTGCTGCCTGCTTTATTGTAGTTGCTTTGAAGCCATGGAAACATAGACTTGACTGGTGAGAAATTGAAGGAAGCTCACCCCTCTGCATTGTCCCATGGCTTTACTGAACTAGGTAAGGTTACTAGGTGAGGTAACCTTAGATATATAAATCCTTCCCTTGCACTAACCACAAAAATGAAAATGAGGCGGCAGGGAGATTTTGTCCTTCTACACGGAAAAAGCCTTTGATGTCGTTACTCTGTAAGTTTTGTTAACTAAAGGGGAAAAGTACATATTCGGAGCAATGCAATTATCTATCTAATGTGGCATATCCTGCACATCCCAGACTCTGTTCTTTGTTGCTCGGTCGTTGCCAAGGAATCTGATATGTAACTTTTGATTTTTTTTAAAAGAAAAAACATAACTTTTCATTTTTTTATTTTCGAGAGAGGGGGAGAGAGAGAGAGACAGAGCACAAGCAGGGGAGGGACAGAGAGACAGAGGGAGAATCCAAAGCAGGTTCCAGGCTCTGAGCCATCAGCACAGAGCCCGACGCAGGGCTTGAACTTGTAAACCGTGAGATCATGACCTGAGCTGAAGGTGGTCGCTTAACCGACTGAGCCACCCAGGCTCCCCTGATATATAACTTTTAGAATGGAACCATAGTTTTTAGCTCAGGAGCGACTCCCGGGAGCCCAATACCCCAAAGAGTGAGTACCCAGTGGGGGCAAAGAATGCAAACGTGCAGGTTGTTCACTGCACAAGGTGCCTGTCCCAGTGGCCATGTGGAAGCAGAAATCCAGCCCATGTTCATCTCACCAAGCCACGCACTCTGGTTTGGCTGTCTCTGCCTCTGCCCCTGTAGGGGACACCTTTTGCTAATTCACACAAAGGTATTAGAAATGGACAAATTGCATTCTTGGTCATCATAAAGCTTGGTTTCCAAGGGAGAAAAAAAGCTGGGACTTCTGCCTAGTAGGAATGGGTGATTTCAAGCTGAGACTGCCTCATTCAATATAGGCCTCATGTTTATATGGCCTTTTATTTATTCAGGCTCCCCATTCTACCTCCTAATGATTGCCCTTGCTGTCATCTCTCCCACCTTTGTCACAGTGTGACTTTTGCCACAACCAACTGAGTAGTGATTATCAGTCCAGACACTCACAAGATAAAGGCAGACCTGGTAGGAAGGAGTAGATCTTGCCTACATTGCTAATGCTAATAATTTGTGTTTACGGAGCTGGATGGTCGCTATGTATCTTTCCAAAGGCATGTGGTGAGTGGAAGAGGAGTGAGGGATGGTTTCCAGAGGCTTCCAAACCCAAAGAAAGTGTATTCTAGAGGAACGTAGGATCATAGATTATTCATTTGTTCATGCATTCGTTCCATGGATACTTTTTGAACATCCATGTGCTGGGTAGTAGGTGAGATTTAGACATATACAAACAGAAAAGAGCCTGCTCTTTGGTCCTCAAGGATTTTTGAGAAGAATGATTTGAAAAGAGATCGTTATAATCCAAATGCTAGCCGGTAGCCTTTCACTTCCTTGGACAGTCTAGATTAACATCTAGAACAGAAAAGCAAAGGCATACACACCAGACTGTCCGCTCTACTGGTACTTTACCTTGACATTCACGCCTATAGGAACAGACACAGGGGTTTGTTTTTCCGAACTCTTGATAGCCATCCACCTTAATTTCCATGGTGTATTGGTTGCAACACAAGGGTAGGATTTTAAGCTAAATGCACCTTGCTCTGCTAAATCAAATGCTATTTAGATGGTTCTGAGAGTTTTGCCATTTCTATACCCAAAGTCTCCTTTGTAATTACCGAGGATACATGGTTAGGTCAAGCAAATGTTATCCAGATAGTGCTGTAAACATTTAAAATTCTCTGTAGCTCTTATTTGCCTCCTCATTGGCTTCCATAAGCCAGTAGGTGGCACTGATACCTTGGCTTTGTACTTGATCTGCTCAACCACCTTAGATGGAATCGTCACTTGAAACTGCCCCATGTCTGAGATTTCATACCCTTCTAATGTTCCACTACGACTCTAGCTCACCCGCTTGATCATTCTTTTATTCACCTTTCCAGTTACCTCTTATATTTCTTACTGGGGCTAGGCCAAAACTTCCCAAGACCCAAGTTCCAGAATTCCAAATTCTTTCTCAGAAGGTGACCTCACTTCCTAATTTGCTGATGAGGTACCGAGTTTCTCCAGCATCCTTTCTCTCAATGCCAAAATTCCTCCCTCTCTCTTGATTGTTCACTGGTCTCTCCTCTCCATGGAAGGTATGTACCTTATTCCTGGCCATTGTTGGCTGTCCACCTCATGTTCTGGGACTTTCCCCACAACGGTTTTCCACCAGCCTCTTTGCCTTCAATCATTTCTTCACATCTCCCATCATCCTCCTATCTACAAAAGTTCTCCCTAAGCTAAGACCTTCCCAAGCACTTTTCTTCCCTGATGGCTGACTCTTAAAACATGTTTTTCCTTCCTACCACTTAGACCCAAAGTGGAGAAAACCTTCATAACCTTGACGCTTATGTAAGTGAGTCAGCGTGGGACAGCTTAGCTGTGCACCTCTCTCAAGCCTGCATGCCTCCTAACTTTAGAGCAAGTGCTGGCTTTAGAACAGACGAGAATCGAGGGACCTGCCCCGATTTTTATGATTATGTAGATGTCCAATTAGTTACAGAAACAACTGTCCCCAACCCCAGCCCTTGCAGGCACAAGTTTCCCACTGCACATTTGAAACCAAAAAAAGCCAGATTCCAAGGACATAGTGGAGTTGCTTTTTTTTTTTTTTTTTTTCCTGGTTGTTGGAGCAGCAAATTCTTGTCATCTGTCTTCATTGCACAATGAAACTAAATGTTTATGACAGGCGTGATATACAAAATTCTTGGAAAAAAATCACTTGTAGCACAGACTTCAGGGGCCAATATTTTGTTCTCCACCTCATCCTACAAGCTCTTCCTTCTGGTGTCTTCATCTATTATTCAGTCCAAATTATCTTTCTACTGTGATCACAAAAATTCCATTCCCCTTTTAGTTCCTTTCTCATCTCATCCTGTAATAGTTCAAAGGACAGAGAGGAAGGGGTGTCTCATGGGGAGAGGTGATGTCTCAAAAGTTGAAGACATAGCTTAGAAAGGCATACTTCTCCACTGAAAAATTTACAAGAGGGGCGCCTGGGTGGCTCAGTCGGTTAAGCGGCCGACTTCGGCTCAGGTCATGATCTCACGGTCCATGAGTTCGAGCCCCGCGTCGGGCTCTGTGCTGACAGCTCAGAGCCTGGAGCCTGTTTCAGATTCTGTGTCTCCCTCTCTCTGACCCTCCCCTGTTCATGCTCTGTCTCTCTCTGTCTCAAAAATAAAGGTTAAAAAAAATTAAAAAAAAATAATTTTTACGCATACATGGCCGGGAGACCTTCCTTCCTCCTACAGAAGGGCTAGGCTTTCTTGTGTACTCTGTAATAGCCTTTATGGACTGGAACCAAATTTTTTGCAGCATTTAAGAAAACATACGTTGTAGACATAAAAATACTAAATAAATTAATAAACCCATAAGTAGATAGCGATGTGAGCGTGAAACAACTTTTTGGCAAGGGTGATTTGTAAGAGAGAACGGGAAGAACGTTTGATGAGACATTAGCCGTTTGGTTTGGGTCTGGTTATTTCAGGGAGCAACCTCGGGATCCTGAATTATCTGGAGGCTTCTGTGTACATGCTTTGTCACCAGATGCCAGGGAATCATGGAGTGTGACTTCCCCGAAAGACTCTGCAGCCCCAGGCACTAACCAAGTGCCGGTATTTCTTTGCAAGGATGCCAATACCTAGTTTCCAACTTAAGATACCGCCGTGTGAAGACGGTGTCCGTGAAAAGAAATCCATGCACTTGTTACTTTTTACCAGCTATAATTAATACTCAGGAACACTTTCAAGTTATATACTAATGAAATAATTCAGTTTTTAAAGCCTTGTTGAGCGTGACATTTTATAGCCAGGCTCAAAGTATGAGGCCGTCCAGGGAACCGGCAGCATCTTCGCTTACGTGTTTACATAATCGTTCAGCCTTAAAAAGGAAGGAAATTGACACGTGCTACGACATGGATGGACTTGGAAAATGTTAACGCTGAGCGAAACAAGCCAGTCACAAAAGAACAAATGCTGTGTGTTTTCCATTTATGTAAGGTACCTGGGGTGGTCAGGTTCAAAGGGACAGAAAAATAGAATGGAGGTTCTTAGGGGCTTAGGGGGAGGGGAACGTGAGTTATTGCTTAATGGGTACAGGATTGCACCTGGGGAAGATGGAAAAGTTCTGGAGACGGATGAATGGTGGTGTGAATATAATAAGGACCAGAACTGTATACTAATAATGGTTAAAAGTATAAATTTTATCTTATAGATACTGCCCCGTCCCCCTTGCCCCAAACAATTCTATACACCGAGTTTGTTCCTTACCAGGCCAATACTTAATTTTAACCCAAAACCTCAGGATTGTCTGCCCTGGGGGGATGTGTCCAGAGAGCACCAACCGTCTTGGAGAGCCAGTGTGTTGAACTGAATCTTGGGAGATGTCCTGTGCTAATGGGGTCAGTGGATAAATGGATAGAGCTCATGAAAATGGAGACATCTGCCTGATGGAATCCTTGGGTTTTGTTTTGTTTTGTTGGTTGTTGTTGCTCCCTTTGGGAACTAGAGGCAAACTAAACATCTAGCAGGTAGAAAGAGAGGTCTGTTCCCACAGCCTGGAGGTGTCTGGGAGCCACCGCTGTCCCATTTTGCCCTCTCAACAGTGACTTCCCTTTTCCCTCCCACCCAGGCTTTTCTGATCGACCGGACTTCTCCTTCCTGGTCCCCTTGCTTTTTTTAATTCTCAGATGCTCTGCAATGCTACTCTGGTGCCCCCATGGGTTGGCGCCCCCGCAAAAAAAGGATGGATGGTGAATTGTGGATCCAACGCACGTGCAAAGGTTTGGTTTCCTCCCGCCTGCGTGTTGTCCAAAGAGCAAGGAATTAAGAGTTGATCCTTTTCGGGGCGCCCGGGGGGCTCAGTCGGTTGGGCGTCCGACTTCAGCTCGGGTCATGGTCTCGCGGTCCGTGAGTTCGAGCCCCGCGTCGGGCTCTGTGCCGACGGCTCGGAGCCTGGAGCCCGCTTCGGATTCTGAGTCTCCCTCTCTGTCTCTGACCCTCCCCCGTTCATGCTCTGTCTCTCTCTGTCTCAAAAATGAATAAACGTTAAAAAAAAAAAATTAACAAAAAAAAAGAGTTGATCCTTTGTGTGTCCACTGTTGTTTGGGCCCTGACCACAGTCAGGCTGCTAAAAAAAAAAGGGGGGGGGTATCCAAAGTGAAGCTTTGGCCAACACACCGGAACGTAGTGGTGATGTAGCAATCACCACTACATCGGTGAAGTTCCCATTCACTGACACCCGCTGTATTACGTTCTGTTCTATGTAACGTTTAATCCAGACAACAGCCCTTTTATGAATGAGAAACGGAGGCTCAGAGAGATGAAACATCTTGCATAAATTAATTCGGCTAGGTAAGTGACAGAGTTGGGCTATGACCCAGGTATGTCTTAGCCGGAGTCCAGACTCTCTTCTGCAGTGTTTCCCTGGTATGGATTCAATTCCCTTTTTGGCGTTCCGAGTAGCTTTGCTATTTATAAAAAAAAAAAAAAAAAAAAAAAAAAAAATGGACCTTGAGCACAAGCCTGGTCTGAAGCGTTTGGTGAGGTAAGGGTATCGGAAAGGAATTCACTGTGAAAACAAGTGAACTTTGAGCCGGCACATTGTACAGAGCAAATTTCCTCAATGATTGAAAAAACTCTCCAAATTTATTTTCTCTGAGAAAGTGGCCAGTATTTATTAAAAGGCAATTCTGTTTATCCCAAATTGAGATTTTTACAAGCAGTTTGGTCTGTCCACTAGATTAGAAGCTCCTGAGAGGAAACCCAAATGGTATTTTTGAATGAATAAAATAATTGGCGCTCTGCACAGGAATTTTCTATACTGCTTTAACTGCTGTCCAAAAGCAAAATAAACGGGCTCCTCAGAAATCATTTATAACCAGAATTATATGCTCCTCCAATTTATATGAAAATCTAGTATAGATGGATTGGTCCTTGTATATCTTTTCCTCAATTAGGAGAATTTTGCATTGCCTCTGTGTTTGTGAAAGTCCCTCAAAGTTCTAGCTTAAGGATGCTAAAATTGAAAAGACACTGAACAGTTGGTTGTAAAACCAGACACAAGAGGGGACAAAGGGCGTGAGTGTGATTAGTATCTGCAATTAAATAAAATAAATAAAGCCTATCATCGAAACTGCAGGATCATGAATACTTCCTGTAAGTACAGTATGGTAGATGGAAACTGATTTATTGCCCATTTGAGGTGTGTAAAATGTCTTGCTGGTCTCTTTATTTCGTGGGCTATCTTTATTATTTCTGAAAGTGAGCCTGGAATTTTTTTTTTAAGTTGATTTATTTATTTTGAGAGACAGAGCACATGCACGTACAAGGGAGGGGCAGAGAGAGAGGGAGAGGGAATCTCAAGAAGGCTCCACGCTCAGCATGGAGTCCGACAGAGGGCTTGATCCCACGTCGGCGACATCATGACTTGAGCCGAAATCAAGGGTCGGGCGCTTACCTGACTGAGCCCCCCGGGTGCCCGGAGCCTAGAATTTCTACAGATTCTCTAGTGCACTCAGTCCCCCTGGTCTTTGGGTTTGATGCTATCCCAATGCCCCCACCACTTGTGGCCGCAGTGGGACCACTCCCCTGGGGGAAACTGTACATTATCCGATGCATTCACAGCGAGGGGATCCGGGGGTCAAGATACAGGGACACAAGTGGGTGACCGTCATTTGAAAGAATGACTCATTTACCTTTTGGAAAACATCACCGATGACCCGAGGCAGGTCACACTCGGGTGAGGGACACCGAGGCAGACTAACCGAGAAAGGGAACGACTTGGGTGGACAGAGGTCCCATGTGCACCCCAGTGAGCCCGAAGGGCTGTTCCGCATCCTTTCACTCTGGAGGTGATGAAGGATGGCAGGTGAAACTATCAGGACCATCGAGCCTTCCCGACGCTCTCGAACTAAACAAGAGTTTTCGCATGCAGATCAGATCGGTTAAAGCCCAAAAGCCTTCCCTGAGGAGCTTAAAACCCAATGTTCTCCGTGGTGGTCGGGGTCCTGGAACACAGGCATGAGGATGAGGCTTGTTATCCTCCACTTTCGTTTCTATGGTGACCCAGGGAGCCTCCCTAACCCACGTTTATTACTTGCTCTTAAACCCTTCAGAGTACAGCTGCTGGCCCGTCCCCCACGCCAGTGCCCCAAGGGAGGGAACATCCTCAAATTATCCTCCTTTTCTTCCTCGGCAGCCACAGGCTGCAGAAATGTTGGCTCCATCTTTCCTTTCCGGCGCTCCCTTAGTCTTCCCTCAAGCCTAACCTGCTGGTCTAAAGCATTGCAGCCTAATTGCTAATTAAGAGAAAGGGGAAGCTCCTGGAAGGAGGAGGAGTTTGCATCCCAAGACCTAGGGCTCCGTCCGTCCGGTAGCTCTGTAGCTAGTAATTGGCTGTAGCTGGTAATTGACACGCAGCGTTTTATTGGGTCATCATTAACACTGCCCGTTCACAGGCAGTCGATGCTGCCTTCTAAGACATCTGTTGGTTTGCCTGGCGATGGGTCTGAATGGAGCACAGCACCCAGAATGCCTCAGCCCCTTAGTGACCGGGTAGGCATTTGATTACTCGGGATGCCATATGTTGTATGGGGAGTGACCAAACTGTGCTTTTTAAAAAGCCCAAGTATGCATATCAAAACCAAGGGGGGCGGGGTGAACCAAAGTACCTGTGTGCCCGCCGCAGGCTGACCTAGTAGGAAGCCCTGGGGTTGGGCAAAGACACAAATGTTGGAGTCATCCCCTGCTGGGTTTGATGTGGGCTTCTTTCTCCAACTATCTGACGGGAAGCAAATCGCAGATTTCCCTGACATTCTTCTCCGGAGTATCGCGGACAGTCTCTCACAGGACGTGGTGAGGATCAAACGAGGAAACCGACCCCAGCACCCGGCCCAGCGGCTTTCGGAATATTAGTGACCATTATCAGGTACTGGGGGTAGGTTAGCTCATTGCACCTCCAGTAATCACGTGGGGTAGGGCCGTCGGCCTCATTTGCCAAAGTAAGGAGTTTCAGCATCGAAATGTTAACTCTTGACGCGTGGCTCAAAGCCCGGATCCCAGATCGTGCCTCCCCTAACCCCCCCGAGGGCACTTGAAGACTCAATTGGCTACACAGGGTGGTGGCCATGAGGCAGCTACTCTTGCTGACCCTGTGGATGGAGAACAACCACCTCTCAAGGGAAATCAGCTGCAAGATAGCCACCCACGCAAGTTAGTGGTTATAAGCCGCCCTTTGGAGACAGCCTCCTGCATCAGAGAGAAGCTGGGCAGCGCTTCCCTGCGCCCCGTGGCCACGGCGCTGCCCTTTTCGGGCTGCTGAGGCGAGAGTTTGTCAGAAGTAGGTGAACCCCGGGGAGCCGGGGCCCACAAAACGGCCTCTTCCCGGCAGAGTTTCACCCCGTCAGGTTCTGGACATGGGGTTCTTGGCTCTGCGATGGAGCTGGCACCACGCAAGCCCTGACTACCTGTGTCTTCAGGTGAGTGGCCGGGGATAGACTTGCTTCCAGGCTCGGTGGGTGTCAGGACAAGTCAGTTTCCTCTCTGTCTCTGGGAGGGTGGAGCCCCTCCACAGATGGAAATAAACACGGGGGCGGGCCCCTGGGTGGCTCAGTCAGTTAAGCGTCTGAGTCTTGATTTCAGCTCAAGTCACCATCTCACGGTTTGTGAGTTCGAGCCCCGAGGCGGGCTCTGTGCTGACCCACCCTACCTGTGTTTTCTCTCTCTCTCAAAATAAATAAATAACTTAAAAATATTTTTTAAAAACGAAAATGGGCCAGTATTGTTAGGCTGTGAGTGTATGCGTTCTGTGTGTGGGGACGGGGTGGGTGGGGGAAGCCATGGGGCAGAAGGTCTCACCCCCCGGGTGTCAGAGACAGAGAGTCTCAGGTGTTTCCCTACCTACCAACCCCCTTCTGTATTGCGGACAGTGTCTCCTAGAATGTGAGATTCTCATAAAGACGTCTATATGGTTTGCATCTTATCAGAGTTTCAGACTCGGTCCAGAGCATGGAATCTGGGACTGAAACCTCACTGGGTCCCACCATAGGCAGAATGATACCCCCACCTCTTCAAGATTCCTGTACCCCCCCCACCCCCCCTTGCTCCCCGTGTGCTTAGATGACTGGGAGGGGAGAAGCAGGGTACAGGTGAAGTGCATGCATTTGGAACAGGTGTCCTAGATGGGAAACTTGGGGCTGCCTTGTGCCAGTTGTGTGAACTTGGACAAGTAATAGAACCTCCGTCATCTCCTCTGTAATATGGAAATAATCACAGCATCATAAAATTGTCAGAAGGGTTAAATCGGTGAATACGTGAGGTGTACTTTAAAAGATAACAGCACACAGTCGGTGCTCCATAAAAGTTAGCTGTTACGGGTCCAGGGGGCACAACCAGGTCCCTTAGATAAGCAGCACAAGAGACGGCACAAACCTTTAGAGACACTCCCACCTCAAGTCCCTTCTTACTGTATGGGTGGCTTCGAAAAAATTATTTCACCTCTCTTCGGCTTTTAAATTTTTAAGATTTTTAAAATTTATTTTTGAGAGAGAGAGAGAGCCCGCATCCAAAGCAGGCTCCAGGCTCTGAGCTGTCAGCACAGAGCTCGACGTGGGGCTTGGACCCATGAACCGGGAGATCATGACCTGAGCCAAAGTCGGATGCTTAAATGACTGAGCCACCCAGGTGCCCCTAACCTCCCTTCAGCTTTATAAAATAAGTTCAGTTGCCCCAAACTTGATAGTTCCCTAAGATTAGGTAATAATGTCCTTTCTTCTACTGTGGTTGGTTTAGAACTGCGTGGTAAATAGAAACAAAATATCTAGGGAAGATTTCATTCCTCCACCACTGTTCAGGGACTGCTTAGACGAAGGGACTCTAATTTTAGTAACCATTTTATTCACTTTCAACAACTCAACAGGCGTGGTCCTGTGTAATGAGCACCGAGCTGTAGTCTGATCTATTCAGGAAAATGGCAACCCTCTGCCTTTTCACTTTCCACCCTAAACCTACAATTCTAGAACTATTAATTGACTAGAAAATTGTGGGCACCCCAAACCAATATTTGCCAATAGAGGAACAACTGACGTGCCTTTTGGGTCAGCATTATCCCTCCCTGTCATCACTCTAGTTGCCTTTCGGTGATATCGCTTAGCAATAACATACAATTGTGACTCTAACTGGTCTTTATTCCGCTCTTATCACAGTGGTGGGGAATTGCTTATGAATTGATTTGTACAACCTTAACATAAACTCAAGAGATGTCTCTTAGGCATTATTAATATCATGAGAGGGCTCTGGCCCTATCAAAACATTCCAGAATGGTAGGACTCGATGTGCTCTGGTCTTTCCTTGTACCTTGATGC
This sequence comes from Panthera pardus, assembly GCF_024362965.1. Taxonomy (NCBI): domain Eukaryota; kingdom Metazoa; phylum Chordata; class Mammalia; order Carnivora; family Felidae; genus Panthera; species Panthera pardus. The sequence continues at coordinate 17,903,223 of NW_026526766.1, read as the reverse complement.
CTTGATAATCTCCTTTAAACGTCCAGCATGGATCTCTGCGTGCCAACCACCCTGTTGAGAGCCTTGGTCTGCAGTGAAATGGCAGCCTCTATATCCCTCTACCATATAGACCCGAGAACTTGTCTTCTCTGCCTCGTCCTACAGAGACGGAGACCTCCTGTAGAGAACAGAGGAGGACCTTGCGAAAACCCTTCGCGTTCCTCCAGCGACAAACAGCTCTGGGAAATCTATAGGAGCCTCGAGAACAATTCGGTTCCTCTGGGAGAAGAGCCAGATTGGCTGCAAGGTAGGCACCTCAGTATTTGAGGTAAGATCAAAGTCTCCTCCCTTTGGTCTAACCTCTACTCTCTCCTGCCAACCCCAGCCCCGGCAGACCCTTGGCATCTCCCCAAGGGACCGTAGCACCTTCCTGCACTGGTTACATTGCTGTCTGGGGGCGGGGGCTCTTCGACGTTTCTAGGCAACAGGGGGGCACTCAAGGTAACAGTCTGGGCCCCATAATTGGGGGTCCTGGGCCTTTAGAACTCAATTCTTGGCTTAGGTCTGCAGCTGCCGGGCAGCAAGGCGGGGCTCAGTGTCCTGGGCTCAGGAAGCCTGAAACTCCATGGAAACTCAGTTCCCATGATCCCTGCAGGCCTAACTGGTGAGTCAGGCTCTCCTCCCCTTCCCAAACTCCCTGCAGGGGCTGTCTGACCTGCTTTGACTCCTTTTTGCTTTCAAGGTTGCTCTTGATTCTCCTCTCAACCTGATTTTACACGGTGTGAGGTGCCCGGGGCCCCAAACCTTCCCGGAGAGGGCCGATGCCTCTCTCCTGCTGTTCGCAGTTGGCCAAAACGGGCCGGGACAGGCTGCGGAAAAGCTAGCTGCCTGTGGGCTCGGGGGAACTTGAACGGTCTTTGCTTCTGCAATCATTCAGTGTAATTAGGTTGTAATTTTCTAACGATGAATGTGTGGGAGGCCCCCATTTTCTATGGGATAAAAACAAGCGCTTAACTACGGTAGCATGAGTGACCGGTGTGCACAAGAGCTGAAAGGAGCAGAGGCAGGGGGAAGATCTCCTTGCGGTGTGGGGGGATTAGAAGCCCAGGCCTGGAGTCAGAGATAGGGAGCCTCTTCTGGGAAAGCTAGGTGCTTTCTCGGTGCTTCCACATTAAGTTCTCAGAGCATCTTACAGAGATCAGCACTGCTCTCATCTTTAATTTTTTTTTTTTAATTTTTGTTTGTTTTTGAGACAGAGCGCAAGTGGAGGAGGGGCAGAGAGAGACGGGGTCACAGAATCCAAAGCAGGGTCCAGGCTCTGAGCTGTCAGCACAGAGCCTGACGTGGGGCTCGAACTCCTGGACTGCGAGATCATGATCTGAGCCGAAGTCGGACGCTTAACCGACTGAGCCACCCAGGCGCCCCTAGCCTTGCTCTCATTTTAAGGATGAGAAAACTGAGGCTCAGGAAATTTACGCAGTCTGCCCCAGGTCGCTGAATTAGTGCTATTTATTTATTTGTTTATTTTATATTTTTCAAGTTATTTATTTTGAGAGCGAGAGAGTGGGCAGGGGAGGGGCAGAGAGCGAGGGAGAGAAGGAATCCCAAGCAGGCTCCATGCTGTCAGCGCAGAGCCCGTACAGGGCTCGAACCCACGAACCGTGAGATCATGACTTGCGCTGACACCGAGAGTCGGACGCTTAACCGACTGAGCCACCCCAGCACCCCTGAATGAGTAGTGCTGTTTAGAATAGCTAGCGCTTACTCGTGATGCCATCTGCTAGGAATTGTCCTGAATGCTCTACACATATCGACTCACTCCTTTAAAATAATAATAATAACCTTAAAGTAAGAAAGGGTACATTGTGAACCACGGTGGCCTCCTTTTTCTGTTGACAATGTTGAGGCAGCGAATGATTGAATGAAGGACTATTCTGGTGGCAGAGCGGCAATGTAAACTCAGGGGGTCAGCCTTCACACTGCTCCTCTCACTGGGGTTTTGCCGCACTCCTTTTCTCCAGAAAGTGCCGGGAGATGGGGTTCTATTGCAGGTGTGTCTGATTTCAGGTGCCTTGTGCGCTTTCCACTACACTGAAAATCCAAATAACTGGCAGGCTGCGTGGGTGTGTACGTGTGTGTGCCTGTGTGAATATGGGGGTAAGTTCAAGCTCCGCAATCCTAGACACCCCAATCGTGCAACCTGGAGCTATTGCTTGCCTACTGCTTCCTGGAAGCAGCGTTCGAAGAGCTCACCGTGTACCCTTCATGAGACAGACAGAATCGGCTCCTACAAGCAGGAACATGAGCCGATGTGGAATCAAGTGTTCAGAATCGAATGGCTACACACGGCAGCTGGTTCTGATTGCGATCTTCCCGGAGGACAGGGTGATTTCTTGTTCATTTTGGGGTCCCCGTGGCTTTGCTGCACGAATAGAAAATGAGGAGAAAACGCCAACTTGATTTGTGCCTTGGGGGGAGAAATTCATTAGAGTTCTTTGTACTGAAACAAAATTGACTTGGGCCCGAAAAAAAAAAAAAAATAGATACGGTAAGGTGGTCGGGGGTGGGGGGGCCGGAAGGAGAAAATATTTTAGGAGAGGAGAAGAAAGGATTGGAGGCGGAAATAAGCACAGTGTCTCTGTGACCCAGGCACGTGGTTAGACGGACAAGTAGAAATGGAGTTTGAGCAAGTGAAAAATGAGTTTGGATCGAGGATGTAGCCAGGTCACGAAACATCAAAGATGGATGAAATGGGTGTGGTTGGCCAAAGGGAGCCGCTGAAGATTTAAGGAGAAAAGTCGGAGATGGAAACGAATTTGGTGGACAGTCGCTGTGGCCAGATGAAGCCGGATGAATTGGAAGGGACAGCTGGGAAGCCAGCTAGGAGGTGGCCTCAGGAGGCCAGGGTGGGGGCTGGAGCTACAGCAAACAAAATGGTGATGACAAGGTGGTTCCCAGAAAACCCGGTCCCAGGATCTCAGGGAAGGGTGGGCTTTTGAGCTCATTCGCGCTAGCTGCCGCCTCCTCCCTCCTCCCAGGGATCAATGGTCTCAGTGACGTTCTAGTCTAGGGACTGCCCAGTGTTGGCATGAAAACGGAGAGGCATGGAGAACTCACTTCTTCCACTTTTGGAAAACTGTATCAGAAATGTCTTTGCACGAGGCCCAGATTGGCTTCCGCGTGAGTGAATTTCCTACCTTGGTCATTTCAAAAGAAAGAAGCAGCCGCTCTGCGTGAACAGGATGATATTTCTGGGAATAGTGAAACAAGTCAGAACCTGAGTCCAAAGCTCAAACAGGGTGGCTTTGAGCACGTCAGGGAAACTCTGTGCGAGTCTTCTGTGACCGTGGGGGGGGGGCTACCTGACATGTAATAAATGATGAATAAATGCTATTACTATTATTGATACATGTTGGGTGCATATAGGAGATGAGGGGGGGAAAAAGAGGAGTCCAATCCATGGCCTTGAACTTGAGGGAGTAAAGGGATCATATTGGTATTGTTGGTCTGAGAATGGGAGGGAAGCTGTTTGTGATGATCTGGCAGATGTTTTGAAGCTACAACTCCTGGCATAACTCTGATGTTTATATACATTCCACAGGCGATATTTTGCCAGTGGCTGTCTTTTGGGCCCGCTCAACATCGAGCGGCTGTGTTCCCTCTCTGACACCCTCGTAGCAAGAGTTGATGGGGTAAAATATAGTGCAGGCATCCACAGCCCATCCCGCCCAGAGCCATGCCATAAACAATTGGGAGCTCATTGCATTGCTGCCAGATAGAGTGTCCTGTTTAGATGCCAAGATGGTGAAAGAAATTGTCATCATCTATGCACTCCTGGGGAGGGGCCATCCCGTTCGTGGCCAGGATGACCGTTTGGCAGAAAAGCCACGCATGTGTAGACGCTCGGGCATAAAACCCATGCAGAAGAAAGGTAAATTGTCACGGAGGGCTCTTATCGTTGTGGTTTCAGCTGCTTACTTGGACTTTGTGACCATTCTAAAAGGTGTTTTTTAGTCAGGAACCGAGTCTTCGGTAAAGGATGAATCGGTAGCAGCAGGTTAAAGGTACATGCCAGTGGAGGCAATGCTTTGAGTTTCATCGAGGAGTGTCCTTGTGCCAACAAGGCTAAGTGCCTAGTGAGTGAGGTGAGGGCGTGAGTTTGCTATGTTTTTGTGTTCAGGAGAGAAAGCGAGATTTGGAAAGTCTACCTCTCTGGAAAGTCTCTTCAGGTGACCATCAGAAGCCGATCTCCACCTAGGAGATGCCCTTTTCACAGATGAAGGAGCCAACCGTAAGCATTGACACAACTTGCCCCAAATCACACAGCGTGTCTTGTTCCTCCTTATCTATGCTGAGGGGAAAAAACAATCCTTGCGGGAATTTGTAAAGAGAAATAAAGGCAAAGCAATACCCAGAGACTATCGATGGTACCGCCATTTTTAGGTTGGCAAAGGACCCCATGCTAGAAGGCTGTCCTAGTAACATTCAACAGACTACTCCTCTGTCGTAAGTGTCTAATTCTTTATTCTGGAATTTCTTCTTCCCAATCTTGAAATATCTTCTGCAAAGTGGAGATTCCTAAATAGCACTTCAGTCTAATCAGTCTCCTGAGTTCAATAATCCTGTATCTATGGCCCACCAGACTCTACGGGTGGGTACTTTGGAGGTATCTCTAAGTCGACATGTTCAATAAGACTAAGCATGTTAATTCAGTACTCGTATCCCTCATACTCCCCATCTCGGGGAGCACTTACACCATCCAAGCTGGGGAGTCAGTGGAGGGAGCTCCTCCCTGGTCCCACCCTTCCCCCAGTCACTCTCAGTTTCTGTCAACCCTAACTCATGAACATCTGACTTCTGTCATCTCTTCCCCATCTCCAGCACCACCACATGACTTCTAGTGCAATCTCTCCTCTTTCAAGTGGGAGATTTATCTTCAACATTGGTCTCCTGGACTCGTTATCCACTCTCCCCATCCCACCCCTGTTCCGGAACCAAAATGATGTTTCACTAATTCACACTTCTAGCCTCCTGCCTAAGATCATCCAGTGCTGCCCCCCCCCCCCCAATACAGAGTAAAGCCCAAAGAATGACACCTCCTTGCCTCTACCTGATTGGTGTGCAGAAACCAGCTTCCAGGGGAGAGCACCAGCTTGTAGGAGTGTGAGACCTTCTCTAGTGTCTCAGAAGGCTGCTCTGACGGGTCCATACGGCAGGCCAGAAGAGCCAGGTTGTTGACCCCCAGGAGTTTTCTTCGGCCAATGATGGGGATTTAGTGTTTGAAGATCTTCCCTCCGTCACCCCTCCAGCGAGCTAACTGAGGCCTGTCTTCTATATCATTTTCCGGTGTTTCCCCTCAGCACTGAGTTTGAGTCCCCTCTGTGGCAGCTGGCTTGATAAGATAACTCTCATCGGCTATTTTTTCTTCCTGATCTCATGTTCTCACTCTACCGCCGGCATTTTCTTTCATCACCCAAATAAACCTCTTGTACTTGAATCTTTGTCTCCAGTCTGTCTTGTGAAAGGGGGACACCTGAGACCCATCGCTAGGTTCTGGCATTCCCAAGAGACTTTCGGTTCTCCAAGCCCACTGTGTACTCTCTCACTTAAAGTATCCATTTGGTTTGCATCTACTCCCTTGTCTCTTTCCCAGACAACATTCTGGGAAACTCATTCTTTACCACCGAAAGCTGCCTGCACTCTTTTCTCTACCATACTGTTATGCAGCCAAATTGATTTTTTTTTTTTTCTGTGCTCTGTGGTGCTTGGTACATATTTTTAACTTATCCTACATACCCACTGGTATTTCTGCCCACATGTGTCTCCTCCACGGGGTTAGGTGGTCTTGGAGATCAGGAATAATTGCCCACGATCTGGACCACCATTTGCCACGTGAAACAGCGGTCAAAACATTTTGGTGAATTCATAGGTGGACGTGATTGAGGTAAAGGGATGCCAAAGAGTTACCTGGCAGCTGATCGCTCCACGGAAACGTCTGTATTACCGTTCAGCGTAATTATTCAGCACCCCCTACGCGCAGGCACCGTCTCGGGTATTGAGGTACACTAGTGGGCAAAACACCGGTCTCGTCTCTGGGCGAGCTTACATCACAGCACAGGAGTTGGTAAACGATAACTACAATAAACTCGCAAATTTTGTATAGTTCGCATGGTTAGAAGCTAATATCAGCCATGGGGGAACAAAAGGACAAGCAAATCAAAGTGCTGGCAAGGAGTGGTGATTGGAGTACAGGTTGTAAGCAGTAGAGTATAATAGGTTCCAGAAGCCACCGCGGTAGAACCCCAGAAGAGAATGTGTGAGTAGGCCGGACTTGCCCCGAAAGTTAGTTGACAGGGTTAATCACCAACCTGCAGTAGAGTAATTTTGCTTGCAGGAGGATAGACATTTGTGCTTCAGAGGACACAAGCCCTATCCCATCCAGGCTTGTAATATTCTTAGTTAAAAAATGACTCCTTTCCTAGACATGTGGTCCCCAGGCAGACTGCCTGCTGCGAACCCAATTTTTAATGCAAAATGTCTTTCCAGCACAGAAGCGCACTGCCAATTTATTAAAGTTTCTGGAGAGAATGAGATCAGCAGACAAAAGCGTATTAGAGAGGGGTGCTATGTTTCAGGAGGTAAAGTGAGGGGTGCAGCCGACCAGGGATGCCGCATATAGGAAGCAGATGTCCTCAACTAAATTTACATCTCCCTTACCATCAGTCAGGAAAACCACCCAGGTTGCAAAATATATATATCCAATATATATGTGTGTGTGTGTGTGTGTGTGTATTGCATGAGCAATAAGAATGATTGTGCTATACGTGATATACTAATAATACAGTGAATTTATCTTTTGAACTTTCTCAAAAGGAACTGCAGAGTAGGGAGTTAAATGGGATCCAAGGGTAGAAGAATAATTTTAGGGAATTAATGATTTAAAAATGAGATTGGCAGAGATCCTAAGGGAGATAATGGCTCGCCATAACAAGAGGCTCTAAAAATAAAATTCTGACACTGTAACCCGTAAAGTGTCTCAGTAAGGGAGAAAAGGCAGGAGGCACTTAAGTCAGTACCGCTTCACAGAGAACTCTGCCGAAGTTTGGTATCTGTCAGGAGGCTGGAACTTTCAGGATTTCCTGCCAGGAGCTATCACTTCTGCAGGAAGTGGGATGGATATCAAGGGGGCTGCATACACTTTTTAGGGGCTCCCGGAGCACATAGTACCAGGCAGATCTTTTACACGGCGCACGGGCAGTTCCCGGTCAACCCTGGTCCGCACTCTTCCTCTCTTTCACGCTGTGCCTTAGCTCCTTGCACCCAGGGCTCCAGCAGGGAGAGACTCCTGGCACTTTCCAGATGTTCGAGGCTATTCTGCACTTTCCTGTCCCTTTCTAGTCTCTTCCTTCAGCTTTCCTCCTGCCTCCCGCCCAGAGGACAGACTGCTGGCTCTGTTATATCCCTAGAGAACATTTCCTTCTCTTTCTTTTCATAGTGCATCAGGGCATTTTCTCTGGAGCATTTATCTGTCTTAATTACAGTATAAAACCCATACAGGCAGAGTTCCTCTTTACGTTAATATCCCATGTAGCTAACACGCTACCCGGCACAGAGTACGTGTTCCATAAAAGGTGAGTAGATGAATAGAGTGAATGAATTAGTATAACACAAAACAATGCAGGAGGCACTTAAAAATCCAACGTACGTTTCTTTAGCAATTTAAAGTGTACCTCCTAGCAACTTTCTCGTGAGTGTATATTATCATTTCTATTTTTCTAATGAAAGGGGGTGCCTCGGAGGATTAGATGGTCTATGTGAGTATAGTATGCTGAATAAGGGCTCCCAAAGCTAACCGGGTCCTCGTCTCCGGAACCTGTGAATGTTATATATGGCAAAAAGGGATTTTTTTTTTTTTTTTTTTTTTTTTTTTTTTTTTTTGCAGATGTGATTAAGCTAGAGACTTTGAGATGAGGAAGTTAGCTCGGATTATCGGGGTGGGGGGGACCCAAGTATCCTAGAGGGAGATGGAATGACGTCAGTAGAGAGAGATTAACAGACGCTGACGTTGGCCTCGAAGATGCAAGAAGGGGCCACAAGCCAAGGAACGCAAGGCAAACAGTGCTGGACACTGGGAGACAAGGGAATGCTCTCTCTTCTACCTTCTGGAGGGCGGTCCTGCGGACACCCCGACTTCTACCCTGGGAGAGCCCCCGGCCTACTTCTGGGCCCCAGGACTGCGGGAGAATAAATACGTATTGCTTTAAACCACCAGGCTGTGATTGTTTGTTACAGTAGCTATAGAAACTAATGTGCCGAGATTCCAAACGTCAGTCAGAAACCGAAGAGTCAGCTGATGCGTTTGTCCTGACTTTGGAGCTCTGCCATTAAGAGCTGTGTGGTTTTGGATGCGTCATTTAACTTCTTGGTCTCAGGGCCGAAAGCCATGAGCGACCCTCCTCGCAGGAAAAGGGTCCTGCAATAGCCTTGTTACCTGTTTGTGAGGTAGGCTGAGTAGCCCCTGACGCTTATCTCGGTCCTGCCCTTGTGGGCAGGACATTTCCGGAGAGGCCTTTTGTATCTGTAGAAAGCCAAATTCACGGCACCCTGCCCGCCATCACCTGTCAGGGAGGGTCACACGGAGCATCGTGCGACCCTGGGAATGTGGGGGCTGCGCATGGAACAGGGAAAGGGGTTCCCTCTTGCCGAGGGGAGGAGAGGTGCTTGGTACCCACGTGTAGCCACCTTGCGTCAGCTTGTTGAATGCCCAGCAGGGGTGTCGTCGTGATGTTTTTAGATGAAGAGAGTGAGGGTTAGAGAAATCAAGGAATTTATCCAAGGTTACCTGGCAAGTGGCCGAGCTGGGACTTGAACCCACATCCCTCCAGTGTAAGTACTAGGTCTACACCTAACATCAGTGCTGTGGTTCTGAGGGTGGGACCGGCAGCATCAGTGTGACCTGGGAATTTATTAGAAATGTAAATTCTCAGCTTTCACCTTGAACCGACCGCATCAGAAATTCTGGGGTGGGTGTGGGGGGCGGGAACCTGCGTTCGAACAGCCTCTCCAGGTGATGGTGAGGCCCACGCCAGTCTGAGAACCACTGCTCTTTGCTGTTCCTCTTGGAGTCCTTTGGAAGGGTGACGGCCATGTTGGCCCAGGCTCAGGCTGCTTGCTTCTCTGAGTTACCGCTTAGCATGAGCCGTAGTGAGTGGCCAAGGGACATTCCGGATTTGCCACCTTTATGCTATGGCGTAAGGCCTCTTGATGGAGGGCATCAGTGAGAGGAGGAAGGTTCCAGCACAGAGTCAGAAATTCTGCTGGCCGCCTAGAGAGTGAGTTTGGCCTGAAACACTTACTGATACAGATAGACATCATCTCATTTCTATTTTAGAGTTGTCTATTAGCCTGAGACAGCACAAGGAGACTGACGTTGTTTCTGTTGACATCATAGCTATATTTTTTAAATGTTTATTTTGAGAGAGAGAGAGAGGGTGAATGAGTGGAGGAGGGGCAGAGAGAGGGAGAGAGACAATCCTAAGCAGATTCCATGCTCCCAGCGCAGAGACTGATACGGGGCTCTGTCTCGTGAACCACGAGATCATGACCTGAGCCAAAACCAAGAGTAGAATGTGTAACTGACCGAGCCACCCAGGTGCCCCATAGTTACATTAAAAAAAAATGTCTTTTAATGTTTATTTACTTTTGAAAGAGACAGAGGCACGAGTAGGGGAGGGGCAGAAAGAGAGGGAGGCACAGAATCCGAAGCAGGCTCCAGGCTCTGAGCTGTCAGCACAGAGCCCGACGTGGGGCTCAAGCTCATGGTCCGAGGGATCACGATCTGAGCCGAAGTCGGATGCTTAACTGACTGAACGACCCAGGTGCGCGCCCCCCCCGCCCCCCCACCCCAGGAAACCCTCCATGGTCTGTGGATGTCTGGTCACCTCCTCCCACTGTGTTCTGTGGGAATGGCCTAAGTGGGTCCCCATTCTAAATCATTGTGTTTTGCTCCCACAGAGCCAGAGGTGGGGGGTAGCAGGTGGAGTAAAAGCCAAGGACAGCAAGGTCTAACCTAGTAGTAAGATAATAGTAAACTGAGAGGTATGACGAGCTTCCTCCCCTCATGGAGCCTACAGTCTGGAGTGGGAGGCAGACATTCATAAGCGCAGAAGCAAATGTAAAAATCGACTCCAGCAGGATGGAGAGAGGAGTGACCTGGGCACGGAGAGGGGGAGCGGGGACAGAATCACTGCAGAGGTGGTACCTGAGAAGAGGCTTGGCGATGTGAGGGACGGAAAGTCCGGAGTGAATGGCGGGGAGACCGGGAGGGAGAGAGGACGTGGGGAGAGGGCCAGAGGGGGAGAGAGAGAAGGAGAAGGCTCATCCTTGTCCATCTTTCGAAAACATGGCCAATCATAGAGCTCGTTTAAGAGCACAGGCGTGGAAAATGGTCATAACGACAGAAGGAGTCCACCTCGGTCAGTACAGGGGGTACTAAGGCAGAGCTTACTGGGGAGCTGGCTCTTTGTTTGTTTGTTTCTTTTTAGTTGAAGAGTAGTTGGCATACAATATCACGTTAGTTTCAGCCATAGAACAGAGTGATTCAACATTTATATACATTACCAAGTGATCACCACCATAAATCTAGCTGCCATCTGTCACTGTACACAGTTGTTACAATATTCTCACTACATTCCCTACGCTGTACGTCGCACCCCTGTGACTTTTTAATTTTATAACTGGAAGCGTCTACCTTTTGTCCCCTTCCCCGTTTCTCCCACCCCCACCCCCCTTTCCCACTGGCCACCACCAGATTGTTTTCCGTATTTGAGTCTGTTTTGTTTGTTTTTAGATTGCCCAGATCCGTGAAATCACACAGTATTTGCTTTTCTCCAACTTGTTTCACTTAGCATGGTACCATCTAGGTCCATCCATTTTGTCCCAAATGGCAATATTTCATTCTTTTTTTATGTATAAGTACTGTCCCATTGTACACTTGTACCACATTTTCTTTCTCCATTTAGCCATTAATGGAAACTTCAGTTGATTTCATATCTTGACTATTTTCAATAATGCTGCAAAAATCATAGCAGTGCGTATATACTTTTTATTAGTGCTTTCCTATTCTTTGGATAGATACCCAGAAGTGGAATTGCTGGATCACGTGGTAGTTCTATTTTTATTTTTATTTTTGAGGGACGTCTATGCTGTTTTCCACAGTGACTACACCATTTTGCATTCCCATTAACACTGCGTGAGGATTCCTTTTTCTCCACATCCTTACCAATACTTGTTATTTCTTATCTTTTTGATACTAGTCATTCTGGCAGGTGTGAGGTACATCTCATAGTTTTGATTTGCTTATCCCTGATGATTAGAAATGTGGAGCACGCTTTCATGTGTCTGCTGTCTGTGATTTCTTTTGTGAGAAATTGGACTTTGTTGGGGGGGCTATTGATTTGTATGGATTCTTTACATTTTTTGGATATTAACCCCTTTTGGTTAGATCATTTGCAAATATCCTCTCCCATTAAGCAGGTTGTTTGTTTTGTTGATGGTTTCCTTGGCTCTGCAAAGGCTTTTTAGCTTGATGCAGTTTCATTTGTTTAATTTTGCTTTTGTTGCCTGAGGAGACAGATCCAAAAAAATATATTGCTAAGACTGATGTCAAAGAGCTTACTGCCTATATTTTCTTCCAGGAGTTTTATGATTTCTGGTCTTACACTTAAACGTTTAATGCATTTTGGATTTATTTTTGTATATGACATAAGAAAGTGGTCCAATTTTATTCTCTTTCACGTAGTGGTCCAGTTTTCCCAACACCATTTATTAAAGAGACTGTCTTTTCTTCATTGTATATTCTCACCTCCTTTGCCATAAGCTAATTGACTGTATACGTGTGGATTTATTTCTGGACTCTCAATTCTTCCATGGATTCGTTTGTCTGTTTTTGTGCCAATACCATATTGTTTATAGTAGAGCTTGAAATCAGGAAGTGCAATGCCTCCAGCTTCATTCTTCTTTCTCAAAATTGCTTTGGCTATTCAGAGTCTTTCATGGTTCCATAAAAAAAAAAATGGAGATTATTTGTTCCAATTCTGTGAAAAATGCCATTGGTATTTTGTTTGGGTTTACATTTAAATCATAAATTGTTTTAGGTAGTATGGACATTTTAACAATATTCTTTCAATCCATGAATATAGTATATCTTTCTATTTATTTGTATCTTTAATTTCTTTCATCAATATTTCATAGTTTTCAGAGTATAGATCTTTTACCTCCATAGTTCAATTTATTCCTAGGTATTTTATTCTGTTTGATGCAATTGTATATTGGGGTTTTTCCCCTTGAGTTTTTATTTTCATTCCAGTTAATTAACATATAGTGTAATATTAGATTCTGATACACAATGTAATGATCCAACACTTCTATACAACATGTGCTCATCACAGCAAGTGCACTCCTTAATAAGGGGATTGTTTTCTTAATTTCTCTTTCAGCTACTTCATTATTACAATATAGAAAGGTGACAAATTTCTGAATATTTTGTATCCTCCAGGTTTAGTGAATTCATTTATTCTAATGGTTGTTGGTGGAGTCTTTAGGTCCCCTATCTATCCTATCATGTCGTCTGCAAATAATGACAGTTTCACTATGGCTTTGCCAATTCGGATGCCTTTTATCTCTTGTCCGATTTCTATGATGAGGACTTCCGATAGTATGTTGAATAAAAGCGGTAAGAGTAAGTATTCTTACTATTGTCTTATTCCTGATCTTAGAGGAAAAGCTTTTAGCTTTTCACTGTTGAGTATAATGTTAGCTGTGGGCTTGTTATATACGGCCTTTATTGTGTTGAGATCTGGTTCCTCTATACCTACATTGTTTGTATTGGGAAAAGGTGTTGGATTTTATCAGTTCCTTTTTCTGCATCTATGGAGATGATCACATGATTTTTATCTTTTGCTAAGGTGGTATATCATGGTGATTGATTTGTGATATTGAACCATCCTTGCATCCCTGGAACAAATCCTACTTGATCATAGTATATGATCCTTTTAATGTACTGTTGAATTCAGTTTGCTACTATTTTGTTAAGAAATGGCTGGGTTATTTAAGTATGCATGGGCACGCTTTGTTTCCTGCTTGACTGCTGAAAGCCAGTTTAGGGAGCCTATAAACAAATTGCCAATACACCTCTTCAGCCTAATAGCTCTGGTTGATCGGGCTTACAGGCTGGGGATCAGAACATTCTAGCTGTTCAGTAGGTGCTTTTTTTTTTAAAAAAAAGTGCTTTTAAAAAAAAAAAAAGTGCTGTTAACTTGCCGCAGCCCTCCTAGTTAATGGCCAGCCAAGGGCTGGTACTCAGTTGCCTAATTCCTGGGCGTCCACTATTTAAGAACATGAAGTTTGCAGTAGTGGCTTTCAGTAAATGTAAATCAAGAGAAGGCATCTCAAATTCAGGAAAGAAGTACCCATCTGTGACAGGGCTTCTTAAACTTTGATATGCTCACAAATTATCTTAGAATCTTGCAAAAGCACATATTCTGATTGAGTGGGTCTGGTCTAATTGTATTAGTTTTCTTTTTTTATAATTAAAAATTTTTATTAAAAATGTTGAGGCTTAATTGACATAATATTAGTTTCAGGTATACAATATAATGTTTTACATTTGTATATATTGCAAAACGATCACCACAGTAAGTGCAATTAATACCCATCACCATATATAAAACTGTTTTTTTCCTTGCGATGAGAACTTTTGAGATGTACTCTTAGCAACTTTCAAATATGCACCGCAGTGTTATTAACTATGGCCACCATGATATATATTATATCCCCATGACTTACTTATTTTATAACTGGAAGTTTGTACCTTTTGATCCCCTTCACCTATTTTCCCACCCCCTACCTCTGGGAACCACCAATTTGTTCTCTACATCCATGATTCTTTTTTTCATCTTTTTCTTTTTGATTTTCCACATATAAGTGAGAATATACCGTATTTGTCTTTTCCTATCTGACTTCTTTCACTTAGTAGAATGCCCTAAAAGTCCATCCATGTCGTTACAAGTGGCAAGATTTCCTTCTTTTTTATGCTGGATAATATTCTCTTGTCTGTTATACCACATTTCTTTTATCCATTCATCCATCAACGGACACTTCGGTGGCTTTTATATCTTGGCTATTGCAAATAATGCTGAAATGAACATGAGGGAGTTAGTCATTTCATTTCTTTCAGTTATATACCCATACATGGCATTGCTGGATCATATGGTAGTTCTATTTTAATTTTTTTGAGGCTCCTCCATACTGTTTTCCGTAGTAGCTGTACCAGTGTACATTCCCACTAACAGGGCATGTGTTCTCTTTTCTCTGCCTCTTCACCAACACTTGTTACTTCCTGTCTTTTTGATAAGCCATTTGAACAGCTGTGAGGTGATACCTCATTGTGGTCTTCATTTGCATTTCCTTGATGATTAGTGATGATGGGTAGCTTTTTATGTACCTGTTGGCCATCTATAGGTCTTTGGGAGAAATGTCTAATCAGGTCCTCTGCCTATGTTTTAATTGGATTGTGTGGGGTTTGCTATTAAGTTGTAGGGGTTCTTTATGTATTTTGGATATTAACCTCTTATCACATATATGATCTGCAAATATTTTCTCTCCTTTAGTCACTCAGTAGGTTGTCTTTTCATTTTGTTGATGGTTTCCTTTGCTGTGCAGAAGAGTTTTAGTTTTCTGTAGTCCCACTTATTTATTTTAGCTTTTGCTGTCCTTGCTTTTGGTATTAGATTAAAAAATCATTGCCCAGACTGATGGCAAGGAAGTTACCACCTATGTTTTCTTCTTGGAGTTTTATTGTTTCAGGTCTTACATTCATTCAAATCTTTAATCCATTTTGAGTTTTTGTGTATGGTTTATGCAAGTGGTCCAGTCTTTTTATTTTGTAGGTGGCCATCTAGTTTTCCCAACATCATTTGTTAAGGAGACTGTCCTCTTCTCAAAACATTGCATATTCTTTGGCCCCTTGTCAGAATATAATTGACCATACAAGCGTGGGTTTATTTCTGGGCTCCCTGTTCTGTTCCATTGACTTTTATGTCTGCCCTTTATGGGAATACAATACTCTTTTAATTACTACGGCTTTGTAATGCAGTTTGAAATCAGGTAGCATGATGCCTTCAGCTGCGTTCTTTCTCAAGCTTGCTTTGGCTACTGGCGATCTTTTGTGCTCCTGTACAAATTTTAGGATTGCTTGTTCTAGTTCTGTGAAAAATGCTGTTGGAATTTTGATAGGGATTGCACTGAATCTGTAAATTGCTTGGGTAGTATGGTCAGTGGTAACGATATTAATCTTTGATATTATGAGCACAGGATATATTTCCGTTTATTCGTGTCTTCTTCAATCCCTTTCATCAATGTCTTATAGTTTTCAGCATAAAAGTTTTGGTTGAATTTATTCCTAGGAGTTTTATTCTTTTTGAGGCAGTTGTAAGTGAGATTATTTTCTTAATGTTTCTATCATTTCATTATTAGTGCAAAGTAATGCAATATATTTATGTATATTGACTTTATATACCGCAACTTTACCTAATTTGGCTTTTAGTTCCAAAGTTTTGGGGGTGGAGTCTTCAGGGTTCTTCTCAATATATTATATAATAAATGAAAATAGTGGCAGTTTTACTTCTTCCTTTCCATTCAAACGCCTTTTATTTCTTTTTTCTCGCCTAATTGTTCCGATACCACCTTCGCTGAAAGTGATGAGAGTGGGCACCCTGTCTTCTTTCTTATCTTAGAGGAAAACCTTTCAGCTTTGCAACATTGTGTCTGATGTTAGATGTGGGCTTGTCATATATAAACATTATTATGTTGAGGTAATGTTCCTTCTACACTCTGTCGAGAGTTTTAATCAGAAGTGCATGTTGAATTTTGTCAAATGCTTTTTATGCATATATTGAAGTATGATTTTTTTATCCTTTGTTTTTTTTTTTTAAAGTGGTGAATCATATTAATTGATTCGTAGATGTTAAGTCCTACTTGCACGCCTAAAGTAAATCCCACTTGGTCATGGTGTATGATCCTTTTAACGTGTTGTTGAATTCAGTCTGCTAGTATTTTGTTGAGGATTTCTGCATCTATGCCCTTTAGGAAGATGAACCCGTAATTTTCTTTTCAGTGGAGTCCTTGTCTGGTTTGTTATCAGGGCAATGCTGGCTTCATAAAATGGGTTTGGAAGCATTCCCCCCTTTTCTATTTTTGGGGAGAGTTCGAGAAGGATTAGTATTAAATCTTAAAAAATTGCATACCGCGCGTCAGCGAAGCAGTCTGGTCGTGGGGTTTTCTTTGTAGGGAGATTTTTGGTTACTGATTCAACCTCTTTGCTAGTAATTGGTCTGTTGAGCTCTTCTGTTTCTGCGTGATTCATTCTTGGTAAGCTGTTAGTTTCCAGGGATTTGTCCATTTTTTCAGAGTCGGTCCAGTTGGTTGGTATGTAATTGTTCCTAGTAGTCTCTTGTGGTCTTCTGCTACTCTCCACCATTATTGTATTGCGTTTCTCATTTTAGGTCTCTTAATACTTGCTTTACATATTTAAGGGCCTCTATGTCGGGTGCACAAATATTAACAGACGTTACATCCTCTCGTTGGGTTGATTCCTTTATCATTATGTAATGGGCTTGTCTCTCCTCGCAGCCTTTGTTTTGGAATCTATTTTCTCTGATATAAATGTAGCTAGCTCAGCTTTTTTTTTTTTTTCTTGGTTTCCATTTGCATGGGATATTTTTCTTCTATAACTTCACTTCCTGTACGCACCCTTACACCTGAAGTGGGTTTCTTGTAGGCAGCACGTAGCTTCGTCTTATTTTCTTATCCATTCAGTCACTCTCTGACTTATGATTGAAGGAATTAGTCTGTATATATTTAAAGTAATTGTTGATAGGTATATACTTATCGCCATTTTGTTATTGTTTTCTGGCCCTTTTGTAGTTTTTCTAGTCCTTTCTCTCTTGCTCTTGTGTGGTTTGGTAATTTTCTGTGGTTAGTGTGTTTTGATTCTTTTCTCCCTCTATACTATATATACTCCCTCAATACTATAGATTTTTGCTTTGTGGTTATTGTGATGCTTACATACAGCCTTAGGTAACAATTTATATTTAAATAATCTATTTTAAGTTGATGATAACTTAAGTTTAAACAGATCCTAAGCTCTACATTCTACCTCCCCCCCACCCCCGCCATGATTTGTTATTGATGTCACAATTTACTTCTATTTTTAACAATGTTTTTCTTTGTTTTTGAGAGAGCGAGAGAGGGCAAGCAGGGGAGGGGCAGAAAGAGGGGGACAGGGGATCTGAGGCAGACTCTGCACCAACACCCTGATGTGGGGCTCAAGCTCACAAACCGCGAGATCATGACCTGAGCCAAAGTCAGACGCTCAACAGACTGAGCCACCCTGGTGCCCCACAATTTACATACTTTTATCTTGCGTATCCCTTAACTAATTATTTCTGTTATAGTTATTTTTACTACTTTTGTCTTTTACCCTTCACGCCAGCTTCATAAGTGATTAATTCACCATCTTAACAACATTAGATATTCTAAATTTTACCGTATATTTATGTCAGTACAGAACCTGACACGGGGCTCAATCCCACGGGCTGTGAGATCATGGCCTGAGCCAAAATGTAGGGTTGGACACTTAACAGACTGAGCCCCCCAGGCACCCCCATTTCTTTTAAGGCCAATTTAGGTTTTGCTTGTCTGGAAAACTCTTTGTCGCTTCTTCAGTTGTGAATGACAACATTGCTGGGTAGTGTATTCTTGGTTGGAAATTTTTTTTTTTTCTTTCAGCACTCGGAATATGTTATGGCACTCCCTTCTGGCCTATAGAGTTTCTGCTGAAAAGTCTGCTGATGGTCTTATGGAGTTCTCTTGTATGTCCCTTGTTTTCCTCTTGCTGCTTTGAAGATCGTCTCCTTGCCTTTAAGTTTTGACTCTTTAATTGTAACGCATCTTGGTGTGGGTCTCTTTGGGTTCATCTTATCTGAAACTCTCGACACTTCCTAGATCTGGGTGCCTGTTTCCTTCTTCAGTTTAGAAAAGTTTTCAGCCATTTCTTCTTCAAGTATGTTTTCTGGTCCTTGCTCTCCTGCTTGCTATTTTTCCTCTGAGAGTCCTGTGATGCAAATGTTGATCCATTTGATAGTGTCCTGTAAATTCCTTAAGGTATCTTCATTTGTGTGTGTGTTTTCATTTTTTGCTGCTATAATTGTCTGAGTTCCCCTGCCCTATGAGTTAACTGATTCTGCTGCTTCGTCTAGTCTGCTGTTGAGCCCTTCTGTTGGATTTTTTCGTTCAGTTATTGTATTCGTCAGCTGTGTGACTTCTACGGGTAATCTCATATATTTTTCTCAATCTCCTTATTGAAGTTCTCACTGTCTTCATCCATCCTTCTCCCCGGTTTGGCGAGCATCTTTATAAACATTATTTTGAACTCTGTATCAGCGAAATCACTTACCTCCATTTCATTAGGGGCTTTTCCTGATATTTTATCTTGTTCTTTCATTTGGAACATGTGACTCTCCTTCTTCATTTTCTTGACTTTCTGTGTTGGTTTCTCTGCATAAGATACAACAGCCGCCTTCCTAGTCTTGAAGGAGTGGTCTTGTGTAGGAGATGAACTTTATCATTCAATCCTGCCTGAGGTCTCGGTTGTTTCTCAGATCTCTGATTGGCTGAGCAGCCTATTTCACTTTTAGTAAATCTCAAAAGTTCAGGGTGTACCGAGAGCTGTCAGGGTCCCAAAGGGGAGGATCTCCTGTGCCTCTGGGATTGAGGATTGAAAGCCAGACCCTCAGACAACAGCGTTTAAATGATGCAAATATACCCAGGCCTTTGAGACTCCAAGCAGAAGTGCCGGTGGCTACCATAGCCACATGATCTAGAGCTGTCCCCTGGGTGGCAGTTGCCCAAATCAGGGCACCAGACAAGTGGACAAGTTCCTTTCCCAGAGATACCAGCCACCTGGAGTAAGGCAGAGGTAGAATGCAAAGGTGGCATTCACCAGCCTCTGTCTCGGGAGTACATCTGAGTAGGTCCCTGAATGTGTGACAAACCGGAAGCCTGCCCCTCAGACGTCAGCTATAAAGGTACACAAATATGTACTAGTTTTTGATGGCTGCTGTGACAGGTTACCTATTTTTTTTTTTTTTATGGCTTACGTCAACACCGACTTATTATCTCGCACTTCTGTAGGTCATACGTCTGGGCACAACTGTTCAGCTCCTCCTCTGCTCCAGGTTTTCAAGGTTGGAAACAAGGTATCACAGGTTGCATTCTTTCTGGAGGCTCTAGGGATGCGTCTGGTCCAAGTTCATTCATAGCGACGGCAGAATTCAGGACTGAGGTCCCTGTTTCCTGCCACCTGATGGCTGGGAATTGTCCTCAGTTCTAGAGGCTGCAGGTATTTCTTGTCTCGCAGCTCCCTTCCTCATCTTCAAACCAGTGACCATAAGTCAAGTCCTCACATCCTGAATCGAATTCTCCCCTCTGCCTTCTCTGCTTCTCCCTCTGGCTGACCTTATCCAAGGGGAAATGGGAAGCCATGGGAGGGTTTTAAACAGCAGAGCCTCATGTGGGCTTTGAATTTTTAGAAAGAGCACTCTGGCTCCTGTGTGGAATAGATTGGAAGGAAAAAGGAACGTGTCGAGTTGCCCACTCCTGGCTTGGTCACAGAAAGTGCCACGTACGGTCGTGGTGCGTAGTCTTGGGTGGATGCTGCTCTATTCACAAGAGATAGTGGGGGCCCTGAAAGACGTCACCAGTTAAAATCCTTAATCCTCATGCGAGCTCCGTGGTCATAGCCCGAAGGCTGTTTTCACAGACATCTTCCTTGGCTCCTGTATTTCTCCTGGAGATTCTGATATCAGATTGTCTGGGTCTAAATTAATCCCAGATCTTCCATTTATCCCCGGGGTGCCTTAGGCATTTACATCACCCACTTTCCCATTTGTAAAAAGAGGATAAAATCGGGCTATTCAGGGTCCTGAGTGGAATAACCCATACGAAGCAAGCAGCACAGAACAGCCCACGGAAGCACTTCACGTGTGGGAGTTCTCATTGTTTTCATCGTTAGGGAAGAAAGGGACGAGCATATCACTTTCTTTCCTTTCACTCTCCTCTGGTGATGATTTGGAGGGCAAAGTGTTTCGGTTTGCTTTTTTTTTTTTTTTCCTTAGAAGGAAAAGAGGATTCTGAGCAAGCTCTTGTCCCTGAGTATCATCTTGCAAACAGGCCTTGCCGAATATGTTGCTCTGGCCATGGATATCACAGTGAAGAGAAGCTATGGGCTGCCTCCTCTCATGTGAGCTATTTTGACAGCTGAGCTGTGCTTAGCACCCTGTCCTTTCATTTAGCTGGCTCAGTGTAGGTGTCAGTCCTCCAGGGACCGAAGCAAACACGGTCTCCTTTTTTATTTAAAAAAAAAAAAAAAAAAAATTTTTTTTAACGTTTATTTATTTTTGAGACAGGGAGAGACAGCATGAACGGGGGAGGGTCAGAGAGAGAGGGAGACACAGAATCCGAAACAGGCTCTGGGCTCTGAGCTGTCAGCACGGAGCCCGACGCGGGGCTCGAACTCACGGACCGCGAGATCATGACCTGAGCCGAAGTCGGATGCCCAACCGACTGAGCCACCCAGGCGCCCCGAACACGGTCTCCTTGAGCACGTCATTTAGCCTCTCTGAAAAGAGGGTTGAGGACTCTGTCAAGGGGAGGGGAGGAGGGCACCAGCCCCTCCACAGTATTTTACAAGTTGCCCTCCACTGTCTCCATTCTCTGCCTCCAGTGCCTACCCTGCCCCCTCCTTGCCATCCCTGTCCACAGACACTTTAATGGTTTTGTGCCCTTCGAACTGGTTCTCTCTCAAGAATCCTTCTTCAACATCCTCACCTTCACTGACTTACAAATTCCCGCTTATCCTTCAAGATTCAGGTCAAATGCCGTTTCTTACTTTAGCCTTTTTATTCATCCATTTTGCGAACGTTGATCAGGCAGGGAAGGCACCGTGCTACGCCTACAAGCTATGGCTGTGAATAAGATGGACAGAGCGCCAGCTTGCACTGTGCTGACATCCTACTGGGAGAGACTGACCGTAAACAAGCAAAGGAACCGTAGAATGTCAGGTTGTGATACGTGCCATGAAAAGACCAGAAAAGGTGGGCAGGCGTGGGGTGAGTGGTTGAGGGAACTGCTTTCCAAGGGAGCTATTTTTGAACTGAGACCCGCAGGATGGGAAGAAACCAGCCGGGCGAAGGGCAGGGGTCTTGGGGCACAAACATGCTAGCTTGGTTTGAAGAACAAAAAGTTATTATGACTGGAACGCGATAAGTAGGGGGAAGCGGCAAGAAAGGAGATGAGAAAGAGCTCAGGTAAGGAGTTCAGATGTGACTTCGAGTGAAATAGGAAGAAAGAGGCGAAATCTGATTTTGTGTTTGTAATAGCAGCTCTGCTCTCCCTGTGGAGAGCGGATGGGGCTGGAGAGAAAAAGAAAGGAGGGAAGAGAAACAGGGAGCCTCCTTACGAGGCTCCTGCAGTCGTTCTGGACAGAGACAATGGCGGCTTGACCCATAATTACAACTATGGACTATTTAGAGATCTATTGGAAAGGCGTGATTAATGGGACCCTGCTAATGGGTTGGATTTGGGGACAAAAAAAAAAAGAAAAAAGATTTTGGATTTGAGCAACTGGGTGGCTGGGTTGTAATACCATGAATGGGGTGGGAGACATTTGGTGATGATATTAAGGAGATTCAGGAATCTGAAGTCTGTCTGGGACATGTTAATTTTGAGATGCCTGTTAGCTATCTGAAGGGAAATGTCAAGTAGCTATTTGGAGCTACAGGTAGAAATCTTGAGGGAAGAGATGAGGAATATATATAAATCTAACTCCCCACCCCTAGCATGAATAGTGAATTTCTCCCTCCTTTGCAGAGTTATATTAAGATCCCAACAGATCGTAGGTTTTCCCGCCTCTGTAAGTCCCACGTCATGTCAAACATATTTAAATTACCTTTATCCTACATTAAATTAATTATATGTGGTTTCTTTTTTGTTTTTTAATGCTTCTTTATTTTTGACAGAGAGAGAGAGAGAGAGAGCGCGAGAGAGTAGGGGAGTGGCAGAGAGAGAGGCACACAGAATCTCAGGCTCCAGGCTCTGAGCTCTCAGCACAGAGCCCGCTGCGGGCTTGAACTTACAGATGGCGAGATCATGACCTGAGCCGAAGTTGGACGCTTAACTGACTGAGGCACCCGGGCACCCCAATTCCTTAAGAGTTGTGGTTCCTTAAGAGTTGAGTTGTAATGGTCTAGTTTTGACATGTTGCATTTTGTAGGTATTTAATTAAAATATCACCTGAATTTGCGTATTTCGAGGCAACTGTATTAAAATCTTTTTTTAATGCTTATTTTTGAGAGAGAGAGAGAGTAGGTGAAAAAGAGAGCGGGGGAAGGGCAGAGAGAGAGGGAGGCACAGAATCCGAAGTGGGCTCCAGGCTCCGAACTGTCAGCACAGACCCCAGTGTGGAGCCTGAACTCAGGAGCCATGAGATCACGACCTGAGAAGAAGCCGGACGCTTAACCAACTGAGCCACGTAGGCACCCCAAGGTAATAGTATTTTTAATGGAGCACGCTATTTTTGGATGCCCCTGAGAAAGCTTGTAATGCAAGGGTATGGAACGTTGAGCACTTAACTGGTAAAGTGAGTTTGCTCCTCTGGACTCCCCCACGATATTTTTACGCCCTTTTTAAGGCACGTAAATAGCTTCGTATTTTTGTGTCTGTGCTCCCCATTAGACTATAAGCTTGTAGAGGGCGAGAAGGACCACAGGGACTTATTATTTATGGAAGCAATTAACCTGAGCTCATGAAGAGAAAAAGCCAAGTCCAGGGATCTCTTGTGTCTCCTACCCGCTCTTGAGAAAGGCTCTTAACCCCATCGGTGTATGTAATACGGGCTGGGCTTGTTTTTTTCCTGGCATTCTTCAAAAGGAGGCAGTATTGTGCAGAAGGTTGAGGTTGTGGGCTCCAGTCCCAGCCCCACCCTTTACTAGCTGTGAATCTTGCTAAGTATCTCCATAGGCCTCTGAGTTTGTGTGGGCCAAATGAAAGCCAAAATGAAACAAAACTTTTAGTTTTCCCTAAAGTAAAACTCGGTCAGCCTTCGAGCATATTCTTAAAATAACGTACTCTTTCCTAAAATTAAAAAAAAAAAAAAAAATCGTACACTTTAGGCCCCAGGAAACGTTTCCGGGAATTTTTCAAAGTGGGGATTCAAAATATCTTTGGTTGATCGATACCCGGCTTGGAAAAAGCAGCAATCGCCCTCAAAATGGCCTCCTTTAGAGAGAAGACCGTGTAAGAAAATGCTTCAGTAATAAGGCAAGTATCCTTCTCAGTCCTCCGCAGTTAGGGCGGAAAGGAACTGCGAGCGTTCCCCGTTCCCAGACTGGCCCTCTGAGATGCCGGGGTATTGCGTAACTGTATCCTTCTTGCCCAAGATTGACTCTGGGACAGATCTTCACCTCTCCTGATGAAGGGGGGACATGCTCATGTACCTCACAGTCCCGCGTCTAGTGCTACCTGGCTCCAACGAGCCACAGGGAAATGAGGTCCATCTTGGCTATGCCCTGGGGAGTTTGTCGCCAGCTCCAAAGTATTCTGCCGAGAACTTAAGATTTTACGGGTTGGCAACAGCGAAAACGTTTGGGCATGGCTGTCGACCAGAAGCAGGTTTCTACTTTCTGTCACTGACGTATCCTGACTGGGGGCCCAGGGCCCAGCCTGGGCCAGGTGAGGTCAAGCGGCAGCTGGCCTTTAAGTTCCCTCTACCATTTTGCATTAGAGGACGGAAGGAGGAGGGAGTGTTAAAGTGGCCGGGTCATAGTTTACAGCTGCCTCTGATTTTCTCCATTATTCATCGCACTGCCATCTGTCATTGCTCTTTGCAGGAGACCGAATGATGGTATGAAAGCAGTTAATAAGACGTGCCCCCTTCTCTTTTAGCTGCCTGATATCCACTTGTACTCAGTTGGCTGGAGCCTCAAAGTGAAGAGTAGACGGTTGGGTGGGAAAACAAGGAGTCTGACAGAAGAGATCGGCAGCATGATGCTAGGCCCCCCCTAACACTGGGGCAGGGATGGGGCGCGGAAAGAGAGGCAAGTCTGATCAATCCCCAGATGGATACTGGTGATTAGGAAGGTCTGCCACAGGTGTGGGGGCTGAGGATGGGCCACACTGCTCATCTTTTGGAAAGCCGTAGAAATGTAGATCCTTCCTGACTAACCCATCAGATGTCGGATCACTGTTCTTGGGAGCAATGTAGCCACTAGATGAAGCCATGCAAACAGTTGACTTGCTACTCCGAACCATCTCTTCAATACCAAGCGTGCTGCTAAACACTCCTCCTTGCTCAGCTAAGCCTCAGCCATAGCTCCCAAGGACCAATCCTAGTTGCGCTGACTCTAGGAACTTCACCCTGATCGGTTCAAGTCAAAGGAATTCTGCCTGTCTGAGCTTAGTACCTTAGTGTCGCATTCGTTTGAGAGTTAGAATTCACTAGTGAACGTTCACTGTCTCGCTGTTGAATTTTAGTTGCTGTGTCTGGTTACGTAATCCCAATTTATTTCAAGCCCATCGGTCTCAGCTCTCTTGTTTGTAAACAGAAGGTAATGATTACTGTGTAAACAGGGCATAGCTCTGCTTGAGAGTTTTTTGTGAGAGTTCAGGAAGTTTACATTAGCATGCATACACTCTATACTCCCACACTGGGCGGTACCTAGTAAGCGCTCAATAAAATTCATTCCCTCCCGCAGCCCCGCCATTCTCATAATGGGATTTCATGACAGTGGAGCTCTCTTACACCGTTTAGTATCCCTTTAAACCTAACTGGAGCTCAACTTGGATCTTGTTTTCACTGATGTCTCCTTTCTCTGCCGAAGAGGCAGGGCACTGACATCTCAAAGCTCGTGTCTGCATCTCAAGGAAGGTTCTCAAAGATCTATAAGCCATACAGTCTCACCCTGTGGCACGTACGGGAGATGTATTTTAGACTAAGTTACCTTCTAGGCTTCCCGGGCTACAGCCACGGTCAATTTTACATAGAATATCAGAAAATTGAGTGAGGCCTTCTCCCCTTTCAAAGCTTCACATTCCCCACCTACTTGTGTCCAGCCCCTGGGTCCTTACCCCTCCACACGCACACTGGTGGGTATGCAGTAGTCCACACCCCGGGGGGAAGCCCAGGGAAAGGGCGCGCTTAGATGGCCCAGATACTGGACCATCTGCACAGGCTGCTAAAAAGTACAGACCTCAGTGTGGGTCTGGACACCAAGTTCTTACAGTTCCCCTCCCCACCAGCTGGCTTTCTGAAAATGGGAATTAACATCCGCTCAGGACCGAGTCTAACCTCTTCCTTTCTTATACTGCCGTTACTCTGTCTCTCCTTTTCAGCTCTTTCCTCGGCTTGCCCTTTCTTTTCTGACCTTCGGATGATCCATTTACTTCCATCCTTTATATTCAGCTTCTATGTGGCCACAGGTGGAAACAGACGTTTCTCCTTCTCTCGCCCTCTCAGAGACAGTTACCCGTGGGTAGGAACAGATCAGATAAACAGGAACTTAGGTTAATTTAATAGAAAAAATAAAATATGGAATAACATTGATTTGGGCCAGTATCAATTACAATCATTCTGCTATATTTTACAAAAAAACAACTGGACATTTTACACATGTACAGTATTTTTCAGTAAAAGTGGATTTGGAGTTAACAGTGGATCACTAATTCAAAATGAAAAGACAAAAGAAAACAGAAGATAGGACTTTTGTCTCTAGAAGGTTAGAGCATTTGTTAGGTCTCCAAACTTTGTACTATCCATTCCATATATCTCATTATGAATATATATATTTATACATAATATATAACATTAACTTAAACTTTGAAAGCATTATGTTCTAGTTAATAATATTCTGTAGATAAACGAGGCAGTAACACACTAGCAGTTAGACCAGTATTTCCGTGACGTGTGCCTGCATGGTCAGTGGGGAATGGAACAGGTACATCGGTGGACCCCGACGAATTTGGCTGTCATTTTGACGGTTATTTGTCTAAGAACACAGGCATGGTTTTTATCTCTCCGATCATAGTAAGTTTGTGCCTCAAGCAGTATGGGCTGGTTCAGTAAAATGGATTCCTTTGCAGGCAAATCTGGTTTTGCCATCTGCCCGCTCTTGCTTTAGGCTTGCGCTAACATTTGTCCATGTAGAGACTGTGCCTTTAAATGTAAGGCTCTATACGCCATACCCTGGATGGACTTACTTTCTTCAGGTCAGAAGGGCCTGCTGCAGTGTTACAAAAACGAAAGGTGGTCGGCAAAATCCGTTGATTCCCTAGTTACTTATGAATCACTAGGTGACTCAGTATCACTACAATGCTGTGAAGAGGGTCATTAGACTATAATTAATCACCTATGGTCAGGTAATGACTTTGATGTCTAGGAATGACTGTTTTCAAGGTCGGCTTTTCACTAGCCTGTTGTGTGGGTGGGGACCTTCGCATCACTTCCCAGCTCCTTCCCCAAATAATCTGTATGGATATCATCCCTGTTCTCAGCTGTGAGGCCTAGTGATATCTTGGAAGGGAGGCTGTCAAAAGAATAAAGCCTGTAAGATGGCCGGTCACTCCCAAAGCAAATGAGGTCACCAATGGAGCTCTGATGTGAAAAACGAAGAAACTTGTTATGAGTCTATCCTCCCCTAAACAGAGAAACTCAGAATCGGTAAAAAGATCTATCCGGCATCATTTCTAACCACTGATCCAAAATAGTCTTCACAAAATTCAGTCTGCTAGATTCCAGGATGTTGTTTAGGAGTTTGTAGAAAACCGGTGAGAAGATTTCCAAGAAAACACATGATCTCATTGACATCCAGTGGACAGATGTAACATAGCACAGTTAGAAGAGGGACAGAGGAGTGGGAAATAACAGAACCAGGAGGGTACAATCATGCCACCCATATTCAATTTCCAGTTTTATTTTCTTAAAATGACAAAATGATAAAACTTCTAATAAGCACCATTGAGAAACATTGCCCGGCCAACTTGGGCACGAGCTTAAATAGTATTTAAATAATTCCATTTCTTAAAAAATACAGGACCTTTTAGAAACTTTGGACTCAAGGAAGAAATTTCCCGCATCCTATCCAAAATGCTTCCCATCGCAATAAATGGAATTTCTGATGGCCTTTAAAAACAAACAAACAAAAAAATGCTATGGGGATAATGGCCAGATAGCACCAAGAGATTGGGCAGGGGTCCACAGAGTGAACACTCCAGATTTCAGGGGAGCTGGATCGGTCTCAGCTATTTGGTGTAACTTTGCTTTCTGTCCATCACCAATCTGATCGTAGAGAGTGATCCCATTTGACCAGCTGTGTGTAAAATCACCCAATCGGCAATGGAAAAGCCAGTAGCAGCAAATCTATCTGATGAAACCAGTGGAGCAGACTTATCGCGTGAGTCAAACGCCAAAACCAGCACATAATGCACGCAGTCAATTATGTGTGGAAAAGTATCAACGTTCAACTGTGAAAAACTAAGACAAAACGACACTGAACACAACTCCGCGGGATGTTCTGAACGCCCTCAGGTCCAGTTTTGTGCCATTTCCCCCAACAGTGGACTCACGCATGAAAAATGACACAGGCAAGAGCTTTCTCTTTGATTCTGATCTATGTCTGCTCTTGTGATGTTTTTGAAAGGTATTTTTAGGCATCTCAAAGGGGAAACAAGCAAGTAAATGCAAAGGGGGAAAAAAAAATGGACCTTCAAAACCAGGGCAGGAAATCAAATCATTACTTTAACGTCAAATTTTGGCATCAAATGCTTTGGTCATACAATACTGTCTCTGTGGTTCTGGCTGTTTAGCACTAAACACCCAGTTATAAAAGGTAGGCTTGTTGTAGGTTTATTTTTTTTTTTTTTTCCATTTAAGTTCTGACAAAACAGTTCACCATCTCCCTGCACAAATTTGAGAGAGAGAGAAAAAGAGAGCAAAAAAGAGAGAGGTGGCTTGCTTTTTTTTTTTTTTTTTGCTTGTTTTTTTTTTTCTTTTTAATAATAATATGGAGTAATCTATAAGTCTACAGGAACAAAGAAATCTAGGATCGCAGCTCAGCCTTGGAATGTACATGTTTTGCAGCAAAGTTGTTGAAGAACCTTCCGTTGGCACAGATTGTTCTTTTTCACTAGCATACAGAAGCCTCCTTCGGCCCAGGATTCTTCCGTGGCTTTTCCAGGAAGTCAGCAAGACCGAGGGGGAGTTGAGGACGAGAGCAGCATGATGTACACACGGAAGAAGGTTGTGATTGGCCAGAGAGGCAGATTGGGGGAGTGGAAGAGATCATTGAGAAACAGTCACCAAGGAGGAAATTTGGTCCACTCAAAGTGATTTCAGTCAATACCATTGTTTTTCAAGGAGAGAGATGGCAGTCCAATGGTAAGTGTGATTGGTGTCATTTATGAAAGGAAAAAAAAAAGGTTAGAAAAAAGAATAAATTAGAAATCAATAATAACATAAGCAAGGACTTTTTCTTCTCAGAATTACCCAGAGCAGAGAGTATACCGTCATTTATATTATATTTCATTGAATCCAAGACCCTGGATGTAAGATGCACCCCCATTTTAAGCTCTGCCCAGAAAAAAACATGCTTCTTATTACATTCTCATCAATATTAGAATATTAATTTTGTCCCTCTTGAAATGTCCGTTAAATATTAGTTATATAACTATGGTGTTATTTTTTAGCGCAAGGTTAAATATTCGTTATGTAACCAGGCTGTTGTGTTTCTGTGCTTATGGCAAAAACTCTTCCTTTGATAGTAAACAATCGTTTCATTTTTCGAAGCGCTTCTGAACTCCCGTTGAATTCAACACAAGAAGTAGCAACCGCACACCTAACTCAGTCGGCTAGACATCACTGCGACTAAGTCAAGGGCATAAATTATAAGATGCATCTGATTTCAGAGATGTTAAAATGTAAAAAAAAAAAAAAAAAAAAAAGTGTGTCTTAGAATCATTGAAATATGACAGGTGAGAGAGACTAAATCACGAATCCCTGAATGCAACTGCCAAGTGATTTGAAAAGCCCGGTGAGCCATCAGTGATCTCATTATTTAGCTGATCTGAAAGTGGACGCCTTGCAAATGATGGTTCTTCACTTTCTACTCTTGCCCACGATCCTGACACTCCACTCCTACCAAAGTGCCAGTTGGCACAACTCATCCCCACGTTTACCGTGGTTTAAAGAAGGCAGGTAAAAGCATCACAGACGTGGCCAGGCCTGGTACCAGATGCTACAGGTGAAAATTTCAAGCGACCGTGGATCTTCCTCTGTTTTCTGTTACTAACTTAAAAATTCTGGTCACATCCAGCTATAAGGGAACCATGGTTTTAAGCAAAAAGTGATACTTACATGGTCCCTGGGATGCCCTCACCCCAGCCCTCTGTCCCCGTGTCGTGTGGTGAGAACACAGAGCCTGACTGGGTCTGTCCCGGTTGGACCCATCCTATAGTCAAAAAGCTATGAAGACACAAAGTCACCTATCATGCTCCGAGGAAATGAGACCATCAATCATGTTCTATAGGTGCTATCAGCTGCCTGGTTCTTTTTGACATCTTTTTGAAATTCCTAATGGGAAGTTTTAGAATAAGCAGACCAGGTCAATAGTATTAGCCTCCTCATGTTTACAGATGGGGGAAGTGAGGCCCAGAGAAGTTTATCACCTGCCCAAGATCTGGAGCCCAAGAAATGAGCGACAGTAATTCTGAATCCACATTCTCTCAACCAGAGCACTGTTGTACCTGTTGTGAAATTTCTAGAAGAGCGCCCATTCAGAGGAAGGCAAATAGTAAACCAAGGGAAGTGCTCTTGTCCGGGAAGACTGTTCCAAATGCATACTTTAAAATTTTATTTTTTCTATTTTCATAACAATCCATAGGTGTTTAAAAATAACGATGGTTCAAAATGCTTTCTGTGTCATTGAGCTGCGTGTCTGCATAAGGCGTCAGGCTCCAATGTTAGGGCCCCCTCCATGTGAATTATACAGAGTCAAAGTTCACAAAATGCTGAAGTCGGAATAACTTCCGACTGGGGAAACTGAGGCTAGAAATAGGAGAGGGCTTGGCATTTGTCACGTTGTCAGGGGGAATGGAACAGCAAAATGTTCCCAAACCTGGCTGCACATTAGAAACACTTGAGAAGCTTCTAAAAATATCCATGCCCAGACAGCACCCCAAAACCAAAACCAATTTACTGTGACTCTTTGCAGAAGGTGTGTGGTCCCAGCATTTTGGTTGAGAAGCGTGTGTGGAGAGAGAAGAAAAGTGAGCCAACATTTAGAAGTCTTAAGTTCTCTACTTGGCTCTATCATTAATTCCTTACCCCACAGGCTTAGTGAAGTATTCAGATACCGTTTGATTGTTACGTATCAACATTTTAAATGATCCAAATAAAGGGAATGGCAATCAAGCGGCATCGTCCCGTGATAGAATTTTATGCTGTCGTTAAAACTGAAGTGTCAGAGAACTTTGTGATAACAAAGGATAATGTTTGTCTAATGCTTAGTATAAAATGCAGGCTACAAATCTTCATATACATGGTATTAAAAAAATCTGATCAAAAGCACATATGGTGGAAGATGGGAAATAAATACATGAAAAGACGAGTTGAGAAAGGTTGCATATTCCAACTATATGATATTCTGGAAAAGGTAAATCTATGGAGACAGTAAGAAAAAACTAGTAGGTTCTGGGGGGAAGGAGGAGGGGTGAAGGGAGGGAAAGGCAGAGCCCAGTGGATTTTTGGGGCAGTGAAAGTGTCCTGTATGCCACTGTATCCTGTATCCATAATGGTGTCCTGTATCCATAATGGTGGGTTCATGTCCTTATACAGTTTTCCCAACTCCTAGAATGTGTAACACCAAGAGTGAGCCCTAATGTCAACTAAGGACTTTGGGTGATATCCAAAGTATATCTTTCGGGTATCACTTTGGGTGATAATGGTGTGTGAATGAAGGTTCATTGATTACAACAAAGGTAACCACTGTGGTAGAGAAGGCTAATGGTGGGCGAGGTTGTGTGTGTGTGTGTGTGTGTGTCACGGGTTGGGGAGTCAGGGCATGTATGGGATCTCTCTGTACTTCCTGCTTAATTTTGCTGTGAACCTAAAACTCTAAAATGTAAAAAAAAAAACCAAAACACAAAGTTTGCTAATTGAAAAGAGCTACCTGGTGCCCTCTTGGCCAGTAGAACTATATAGGTGATTCATTTCTTCTTTTAATTGAAAGAAATGAACCAAAACCCAAACCCACTGTAGGTGTGAGTTCAAGACAGATGAATGCCAACAAGATATTGGGCATGTTCGTCTAACGCTTGATAGTTTCTTTGAGTGGAAATGTATTAGATGTCAATATTAAAAGGTGACCCTTTGCTCAGAGGATCAAAATGAGCAGTCTGTACTCACCGTCCTTGCAGATGGCTCCCATCTGACACGTCCCAAGGTCTAAGAGATACCCACTGGGGCAGCTCGTGCAGTTCTTGAACCCCGGACCATTGCATGTCAAACAGCTGGCATCACATCTGTGGGGAAAATGTAGAATGCATCGTCCTTTCATACATTGGGTACAAGAAAAGACGTTAGCCATCAACCTCTCAATGAAGTTTAAAAATTTTTAAAAAATATTCTTGAGAGAGAGAGAGGAGGCACGAGTGACAGGTGGAGAGAGAGAATCCTAGGAGG
Source organism: Panthera pardus (assembly GCF_024362965.1). Taxonomy (NCBI): domain Eukaryota; kingdom Metazoa; phylum Chordata; class Mammalia; order Carnivora; family Felidae; genus Panthera; species Panthera pardus. The sequence continues at coordinate 17,871,398 of NW_026526766.1, read as the reverse complement.
GGCAGAGAGAGACAGAGAGAGAAGTGGGGCTCCCCCAAAGTGGGGCTCGAGCTCACCTGACATGGGGCTCAAACTCGTGAACCATGAGATCACGACCTGAGCCGAAGTCAGATGCTTAATGACTGAGCCACCCAGGTGCCCTGGGTGTGTGATTTTAAACGGGAGGACGCACGTACTTGGCACAGAAATACTACCTTAAAGGTGTTAAGCGCTCCTGCGAGGAAAACAAAGAATGTTACATGGAAGCTGGGTTAAAGCTGCAGGGCAGTGTCCACAGGTAGATGTTGGAACCTTCGCTCACGGTTAGTAATTCTGTTTCGTATGATTTACGGAGGGGGTCAAATAAGGACCCAGGGACCGAGGGCTCGGGCTGAAGGGGGCGGGCCCACTTACTTCTTGCAGGATTTGTATCCGTGCTCTGAAGAGGGGTCCAAGTAATAGCTGGTGCTACAGGCCTGCACGCATCTCCCGTCCTCCATGAAGTAGCCCTCGGTGCAGTTTGTACACCCGGTGGCGCCCGCCCCTGAAAAGCCAGACGAACGCAGCGAACAGAAACAAAACGTGTACTTTTCATTTGTAGTTGCTCGGTTACAAATGGAACTGTTGCGCTTTGCCTTGCCTTCTTTGGCGGGGGGCGGGGGGGGGAACAAAACCCACTCCCGTTTTAAACCGAAATGAAACACTTCCATTTGCCCAAAACCTCCAACGGCTTTGAAAAGAGGAGGGGATCTCCCTGGGATATATTTAAGTGTCTCCAGGAGGGCGGAAGGAAGATGAGAACTTGCCGTGACAATATATGCAGGCGTGCTGGCTGGAAGGGAACATGCTTCTCCAGCGTTTGCTTTACAGCCAGCCAGTGGGCGTGTATGAGTGATGGCCGAGAACAAATCAGTAAGAGCTCAACCAGAGCCCGAGGAGTGAACGAAAAGATGGGGGGGGGGGGGGGGGACAAGTACCTGCACAGGTGGCACAGAAGCGGTGACAGGGCTGACAGTCCTGGCCATTGAAGTACTGCCCGTCTTCACAGGTGATGGAACACTGTGATCCCTGCAGGCTGGAGACACAGACACAGACGCTGTGATCAAGGCACCCAGGCGGACTCCCCAGCTCCACACACAACAAATACAGTCCCCTCCCCCCGACCCCCAAGGAAAGCAAAGCTTCAAAGCAGGGGAAATAGCCTGTACCCTGCTCTTCTCCCCTCCCGCTGCCGACACTGAGGTCTTTAGCCTCTACACGTGCTGCAAGTTCTGGGGACCATTTTCTTAATTGTCAGACTGGGCTGACACATTCCTTCTTTGCTCCACAACTTACAGCCCGGATGTTCTTGAAAAGATTTTACTGACAAAACTCACTGCCGAACAATGTGTCTGACAGCTTTGATGCCCAGACCTGCTGCATCATAAATCCAAAAGCTGGTTTGTAGAGACGCCCGGGTGGCTCAGGCAGGGAAGCGTCCGACTCTTGATTTCGGCTCGGGTATTAAATTGCCAGAATGTTGAATGGGGAATGCATATTGTTTTCTCCCTCCTAATTTCTATCAGTTATGATAGTTTCCGTGGTCTACAGGTTGGTTCTTAAAACGTAATTTATGACATTTAATATATAAATATTGCTCACTGAATAGTGTGATTAGAACTATACATTAGGGTTGGTAATGCTATGTCACCAAATAGAAGATACTAGAAGATGGGTATCTAAGCAACAGGGTCATAGAGTTTTTTTATCCCCTTGGACTCCTTACATTCTCCAGTTCACATCTTATTTGACTGTGCTTTGTATTTGCATCATACTAACTTGGAAAAGTAAAATTGATTTTTCCCTATGCTTAATAAATTTGGAAAGAACAAACATAGATGAAAAAGGATCCCAAACAGTCCTGTTAACATTTTAATCCACTTCCTTCCGGTACTGTGTGCGTACCTATTTTTCTGTGTTTGTTGCTTAGCCACGATTTACAATTTTACAGGGCTCTTGAGGCAAAACGATCAAGCCTCAAAGCCTCCGAGGCAAAGGCAGGCAGGTTCAAGGAGACAGAGGGCAGCGTAACTGAATGTGGACTCTCATTCACAGATCTTACTGGCCGGGGAGAGATGTTTTAAAAAGCCAGTGAAAGAAAATCCCTTCCCTTTCTGGAGAACTGGAAGAAAAGAACGTTGCATCCGACGGATCCTTTTGTGGGAGGACCACCAAAACACTTATCAAAGCTTAGAAAAAAAGAGCTGTCCAGCTTTTCTAATAAAGGACATTCCTTCTGAGGTTGGCATTTATTCAGCATGAGACAGAGGCTTCCCTGTGTGAGGAAGAAATGAGCTTAAGTGGGTCGTGCAACAGAGAGCAGTCACTGAGCATCCTGAAGCTTTCTGCAGCTTTCAGCCTACAGCGGTGGCTTGGCTGACCAGCTGGGGCTGTGAACGCCTGGGTTCTTCCTGTGATAAAGCGGCCAGCTCAGGACTGTGCTGTCCCGCATGCTTTTCTGGCACCTGTGGCTCCTGAGCACTTGATATGTGGCCAGTGTGGCCAACGACTGGGATTCTCAAGTGTTACTTGGTTTTAATTAATTTAATTTCAGTCGTGATTAATTTCAGTCTACACTTTACACGCTGGCACTTGGTTCAGCTATCGGCAAAATTCTAAGTTTGGAACGACGTGGCTCTAGAAAATCTACTTCGACTAAATTCTGTCAAATCTGAACGCAGATCACATACTGCTCATAAAAAAAAAAAAAAAATTACTGTCCATGTTGAGACGTGGGACCTGCTTTAGGGGTAAAATGCCCACCAGGTAAGATTGGGTATAGCCACAAAAAAGAACGTAAAGTATCTCTCTGAGTCTTTTATACCGATTACATGTGGAAATGATAATATTTTGGATATATTCAGTTAATATTTTTTTAGCTTTCACCCGTATCTTTTTGCTTCTTTTAATGTGGCTCCTGCCATATATAAAATTAACATATACAGCTCTCATATTTCTGTTGGAGAGTGCCAGTTACGAACTCTCTAAAATGTTCCCAGAGAAACGCAGTTGACCCTCGAAAACACAGGTTTGAATTGCATGAGTCCACTTATAAGTGGAGTTTTTGGATAAATGACAGTACTATAAATGTATTTACCTTAGACTTTTCTTAACATTTTCTTTTCTGTAGGCTTACTTTTTGTAAGACTACAGTATATAATACATGTAACACAAAATATGTGTTGATTGACTGTTATTTGTGACACTTATGGCCAACAATAGGCTGCTGGTAGTTATGTAGTTAAGAGTAAGTTAAAGAGTTGGGACACCCGGGTGGCTCAGTCGGTTAAGTGACTCTTGATTTTGGCTCAGGTCATGATCTCACGGTTCATGAGATCGAGCCCCATGTCGGGCTCCACGCGGACAGAGCTGCCCTGCTTGGGATTCTCTCTCTCTCTCTCTCTCTCTCTCTGCCCCTCCCCTCTTGCTCTCTTTCTCTCAGAATAAATTTTACAGGAAAACAAAAGGAGTTAAAATTATGTGTGATTTTCAACTGCATGGGATGGGGGTTGGTGCCCCTACCCCTGAGTTGTGCAACGGTCAGTTGTATAGAAGTTATTTTATTTTACTTATTTATTTAGGGAGACAGAGAGAAACAGAGCACAAGCAGGGAAGGGGCAGAGAGCCACACACAGAAATAGAATCCCAAGCAGGGCAGGCTCCAGACTGAGCTGTCAGCACACAGCCTGACACGGGGCCGGAACTCACCAGCCTTGAGTGCATGACCTGAGCCAAAGTTGGACACTTGATCGATGGGAGTCACTCAGGCACCTCTCTAGAAACTAATCTTAAACAACCTTTTATTTTTCATGGACCGAGTATGTGCCCCATATTGAAATAGGTACTTTGTAAATGTTATTGCAATGAATCCTGTCATAATCCAGCAACGTAGGGGTTGGTTTCTCATTTTCTAGAGGACAAAACTGAAGTGCAGAATGCCTTAGTGACTTGACCACGATCCCATAGCTGATTAATAGGAAGGCTTTGGCCCACATCTGTCATCTTCTTTCCTTTTTATTATACCGATCTGCTCTTTCTCCAAAAATTTGGGGGCTGTCTAGACTGACATTTATTAAGACCGAAAGTCTTTTTAAAAAAAAATTTAAAAACTAATTTTTTAAAATGTTTATTTACTTTTGAGAGAGAGAGAGAGAGAGAGAGAGAAAGAGCATGAGCAGGGGAGGTAGGAGGGGGGAGGAGCAGGGAGAGAGGGAGACACAGAATCTGAAGCAGGCTCCAGGCTCTGAGCTACCAGCTGTCAGCACAAAGCCTGACGCGGGGCTCAAACCCACAAGCTGTGAGATCGTGACCTGAGCCGAAGTTGGCCACTTAGGTGACTGAGCCACCCAGGCGCCCCAAGACTGAAAGGCTGGAGGTGAAAGGAAATCACATCAGTACCGAATGCGTGTATGAAAAAAAAAAAAAAAAAGGCCACAATCTAAACAAAAACGATGTTCTGATATTAATTATTGTAAAGAATCACCTGCCTGGGGCCTGCCCAGTTCACCTCGCCAATCAAAGGTGGAGACAGGAATTCTCAACACTTAAGAGAGATCCGGTGTGGCAGGTTGCTAACGCCCTATACGCTCAGAGTCCAACCCCTCACCCAGCAGAGGATGGTCTGACCTTCTCTGTGGATATCAAGAGGCCACCTAGTTCATTTTTGCCATGTGCTTGTTCTCTTGCAGAACCTATCGCTATCTGGCTTTGGCAATGAGTGAAGTCATCCAGTCAAGAAAAACCTCTCCAGGTGTTAAATCTATGTGCATACCAGAGCATAATGGAACCAAGCCTGAGGTACTTAAGATAAGAGAATGATTGGCTATATGGAGAGAAATAATAAAGATAAGGGAATAGTTTCCGACCATCAAAGGAATGAATCAGGAGGATTAAATATAATTCATTGGTATCACCCACACAGTAATCCTTGACGGGCACGCTGCCGGTCAAGAAGCACGAAGAGAGCCTCTCAAATAGCCATTTTTATTTAGCTGTATCTGAGCCATCTTTCCTGAAGAGGATTTCATTTGGTGTATAAACCTTCCTCAGCCACGACGGCATCCAATTTTTCACATATAATGGTAAAGATAATGCAAATAGCAATCAAGTGTTTGAATGGGAGTCAAGAGGGTGATGGCAAGAGGATTATTTATTTGCATATTTTATTTAGACTGAGAAGCTCCTTGGGCTGTGGGACTTGCCGAGATCCTTCGCTCTCTCACCTTAACCCATCCCTGCATTCTGTGCAATTGTGAAATTCTGTACATGTCTTGCAATTCTCACTGCATTTCCGGCAAAGACTTTTCTCTGTGAACAAAAAGACACACACAGACACACAAAAGTAACAAGGTTATAAATCAGGTGGTCAAATGGATTCCATACAGGGCGGAGGTGTTCTAAAGTTTGCTAATGTGCACAATAATATACATACGTGGCCTTGAGCAGAAAATTTCAGGAAAAGCCCTACCCTCAGCATTTGCTATCACTTCTCAGCCGAGTAAACAGAGGTAGAAACCGCAGCGCTGGAAAATACTACACATCTCTACCATTTTGCAGACAAGAGAGCTACAGCCCTTTTCATTCTTCGTTGAATAGTATATTGGCATTTTCCCCTTCTTCTTTCTCTCTTTCCCAAGCAGGGTTTCCTGACTTCGGGCAATGAAGAGCATACTGACAGAGACATTGGGCAACACCAGTATAGAAGGGTGGAGAAGCAGTGTTTGTGGCCGTGGAATGGAAAGGTAGACCAACCCCCCCCCCCAACCCACCCCTGCCATGCTCCCAACTTTTAGGACTACTCTGATAAAAATGTAAGAAAAGGGAATCTACATTTAAAATTGTAGGGTTGATGATTTATTTCTTGTGCTGTCTAGAAGAGTGTCTTGTACTTTATGGTGGCTGTGAACATATCAAAATATATGATATGTTATTATAGTTCAGATGTATCTATATTCTGGAGAATAGAAATATATTTGGCTTTCCTATTTAATACCAAAGACAGATTCCCACTGGAAAAAATGGCGAATGCATGTTTATTCTCTAGTGAAATGGTGATTTGTTCCACTGAGTTAAGGCTGTTAACTTGAAGCAAAAGTCTTCTGGAGACTTGATACTTTCTCTGAGATGCAAGTAGATTAACCACAGATAGATGCAGGATTGAAGGAAGCTTTTTTCGTAAGATTCTTTTCCTCCGTCTCCTCTTTAGATGTTGGTGTTTGTTCAAGGTTCCACAGAGAAACGCCGCTTCAGTGGATTCCTAGAAGGACCTCCTGGAGGTCCAACCCCTCTTTCTCAACTCTGAACCCCCCGCCATGAAATACAATCTTCTGGTAGTCTTCATCTAGTCTCTTCATCACGATGTCAACCTAGATGTGAATTCTGGTTTTAGCATCTCCAGGGGGCAAGCTCAGGATCTCTCTTCTTCCATTTGTTGAAGAAACATTACAACAATGCTGACCTCTCAGCTTGTCTTGAGGGGTTAATGAAATTCCTCAAGGGAACTATATGAACTTGAAAGCACTGTAAATGCGTTGGCAATAATTATTACTAGTCATGATCATACCTGATCACTGTTTTATGTAAACAGACCCATTACAGGAGGAAAATGTAACAAACGCCAATTACAAAAAGGAGAGAGATACAGAGACCGCTCATGTCAGCAAATTGTTTGAACGGCCTTCCTTAATTATATACCTCCCAGGCTCTGGGAAAGCAATGGACACTCAATTATCTTGATCCTATAATAGATCACCTGGAACCAAATTTCTTTCCTAAGACTCCGTCATCTTGATAGAATTTTGCATTTTTTTCTTCAAGAAATACTGTTTATTTCTGTGGATCCCTCGGCCCCCCTCCTCACTCTTATTCTCTTATTTTTCCCTTCTCTGTCAGGTTGCAAGCTCATGTTCCAAATCTGGGGGGGGGATCAAAACTACAAGGAAATCCCTACCCACTGTTCTGTAGGGTAAGTTAGAGACCCCATCTGCCTTATGGAAAAACGCCTGCCTTTGAATCAAGGGACTCTGACTTCTTACGAAGCAACAGTATCCACCTCCAAATTCTTGCCTGATTTTGTAAAAACAACTCTTGCTCATTTAAACTTGGGTATTCTTCGTTCTTAGGTTGTGCAGAAACAGAAAATGTCAGTGTCGTCATGTATCCTGGTGTGACACAATTGTTAGGACAAATTACTAAGAACTCCGGGCCATACCAGAACATTAAAAGGTAGGTGTGCCCAAGGATCACTTAATTCTCCAGGTAATAGATCTTTGTTTCCTAATGATGATGGCTTAGGGCCCAAATGCTGTGAAGTTACATGTTAATTTACAGATTTTTGTTTGGTAAAGTTGCAAATGATTTCTATTTGAAAAAATTACCTCTCCCTCCCCCCAATTCCAGTTGTATCGCTACGTTGGAAATTACTAAAAAATATATATATATTTGTATTAATTTGTTTTATTAATTTATTTTTTAATTTCTATCCAAATTAGTTAGCATATAGTGCAATAATGATTTCAGGAATAGATTCCTTAATGCCCCTTACCCGTTTAGCCCATCCCCCCTCGCACAAGCCCTCTAGTAATCCTCTGTTCTCCATATTTAAGAGTCTCTTATGTTTTGTCCCCCTCTGTTTTGATATTATTTTTGCTTCCCTTCTGTTCATCTGTGCTGTGTCTTAAAGTCCTCATATGAGTGAAGTCATATGATATTTGCCCTTCTCTAATTTCGCTTAGCATAATACCCTCTAGTTCCATCCATGTAGTTGCAAATGGCAAGATTTCATTCTTTTTGATTGCCGAGTAAGACTCCATTGTATATAGGTACCACGTCTTCTTTATCCATTCATCCATCGATGGACATTTGGGCTCTTTCCATACGTTGGCTACTGTTGATAGGGCTGCTATAAACACTGGGGTGCATATGCCCCTTCGAAACAGCACACCTGTATCCCTTGGATAAACACCTAGTAGAGCAATTGCTGAGTTGTAGGCTAGTCCTATTTTTAACTTTTTGAGGAACCTCCATACTGTTTTCCAGAGTGGCTGTCCCAGCTTGCATTCTCCACATCCTTGCCAACATCTGTTGTCGCCTGAATTGTTCATGTTAGCCACTCTGACAGGTGTGAGGTGGTATCTCATGGTGGTTTTGGTTTGTATTTCCCTGATGAGTGATGTTGAGCATTTTTTCATGTGTCGGTTGGCCATCTGGATGTCTTCTTTGGAGAAGTGTCTATTCGTGTCTTTTGCCCATTTCTTCACTGAATTTTTTGTTCTTTTGGTGTTGAGTTGGAGAAGTTCTTTATAAATTTTGGATACTAACCCTTTATCTGATATGTCGTTTGCTGATATCTTCTCCTAGTCTGTCGGTTGCCTTTTAGTTTTGCTGATTGTTTCCTTCGCTGTGCAGAAGGTTTTTATTTTAGTGAGGTCCCAATAGTTCATTTTTGCTTTTGTTTCCCTTGCCTCCAGAGATGTGTTGAGTAAGAAGTTGCTGAGGCCAAGGTCAAAGAGGTTTTTGCCTGCTTTCTTCTCGAGGATGTTGATGGCTTCCTGTCTTACACTTAGGTCTTTCATCCATTTTGAGTTTATTTTTGTGTCTGGTGTAAGAAAGTGGTCCACGTTCGTTCTTCTGCATGTCGCTGTCCAGTTTTCCCAGCACCACTTGCTGAAGACAGCTTGGTTGTTTTCTATTACCCTGTCTTCCATGTCACTGATCTGTTCTTCTGCATCTTCTAATCTGTTGTTGATTCCATTTAGCGTGTTTTTATTTCAGTTATTCTTTAGCTCTGGCTGGTTCTTTCTTTTTAAGATCCTCTGCTCTCTTCTCAAGTATCTCAGTGATCATTACTTTGAATTCTTTATCAGGCATATTGCTTACTTCCATTTCATTTAGCTCTTTTACTGTGATTTATCTTTTTTTTTTTTTTTCCCCCCACGTGGGACATATTCCTCTGTCTCATTTTTTTCTAACTCTCTGTGTGTGTTTTTAATGTAGGAGGACAGTCAGCTATGTCTCCTGGTCCTGAAGGTAGTGGCCTGTGTAGAAGTGGTCCTGTGGTGCCCTACAGTGTAATTCCTCCTGGTCACCAGAACAAGGGTGTCCTCGGTGTGGGCTGTATGCACCCCTGTTGTGGCTGAGTCACAACTGCCTTCGGCCTAGCCAGCTGCAGTGATCCGCTTTGCCTGCTACGAGTGCCCGGGGTAGCATTTGCCCCACGTGCTCTCCAGAGGCCTATCTATAGCAGCTGCAGGCTTGGTGAGTTGGGCCAGCAGTGAGCCTGCCTGTCTGAAATTATTCCCTCGGCCACAGGTACAGGTACACTGAAAGGTAGGGCTTGCTTCTTGCACAGCCAGCTCTGAGTTGCACAGCCAGCTCTGAGGCTCCACGACAGGAAATGAAAGTGTGCTGTTATGTGGGTTGATCTCCTCCCTCTCCAGGGCATGAGTCATTTTGGAGGGGCACCCTCCGAGCGGGTCGGGTGAGGCAGGAGCCACTTGGAAGGGAGGATGGCTGAGTTGGGTTGGATGGGGAAGGGCACACAGTGCTATAGCAAAGTAGATGGAGAGAGTTAATGCTACCTCTCACAAACATCCAGCTATCTAGGGCTGGGGGGGGGGGGAGGAGGGGGAGAGGAATGGCACCCACCAGCGCTTTCGTTTCTAGAGCAATATTCTCTACGTCCTGCCCCTTCAGGATAGATTAGTCAATACATCTCCTCTATGTATACCCCAGGCACTTTCCAAACTGCTGCTTCTGTGCTGTCTTGGCTGAGTCATTTTAGTATGCTGGAGCTTTAAGGATGGGGACTCAGTTTCCTATTGCCCTCAGACTCCCCTGGAACCAAGTCCCATGGAAGTTAAGATGTGCTGGTTTTCAGAGCCAGACGCCACGGGGACTCATCTTCCCAATGCTGGGGGTGCCTAGTGTGGGGTCAGGTCCTCTTGCTCCTTCATGCTTGTGATGTCCCTCCTGTTTGTAGGGTTAGTGGCACCAGGGGTTTGGTTTTTGCCCACGTCTCCATTCTTCCTCCCCTTTCGAGGTGGCCTTCTGTCTACAATTAACTGTGGAAGGTCTGTTCTGCCAGGCTTCTGTTCATTTTCAGAGCCGGTCGTACAAACGTAGCTTACGCTTCAGTGTAGCTGAGAGACTAGGTGAGTTCAGGACCCTCCTACTCTCTCTAATCAGATCTCTTTGGGAATCCATCAGCTTTGCCTGTAACTCAGCAAACAGATTTCATTTTGCCTTTACTAGTGGACTAGAGACAATACCTGATTGTGTTGGACTGGAGACAATACCTGATAGTCTTCGACAACATTCATCACTTTGTAGGTTTCCTCACTGGCAGTCTTTGACATGTGTCTATTCCACATTCACGTGGAAGTCCTGTTTTCTGAGCTTTCTGAAAAGCACACATTGGTATTGCAGGGCCCTGGTTCCTTCGGTTAGTGTGGAGAAAAGAGCAGGCGTGGCTGCTATCCTTGGAAAGCCTGCTGAAGTTGGCCCGTGGCCAACCGGGACCTTGGATCTCAGGAGGGTTTCTAGCACCCTCACTGAGAAGATTGGCGCGTGGTGCTTAACCCGTACAAACAATATGGTTTATGGTGAACATCTGCTTCCCTTCTAGGAGTCTGGCGTTTTGTTATGGGTCAGGGAGAGGGTGTCTTCATGACCACAAGCCTGGGCGCTGAGACTCTAAGGAGGTTCCCAGGTAGCCTACATTGCACACAGGTTGTGATAAATTGTTGCCGGGGGATTTGAATGCCTCCTGGGTGACTTCCCTGGGAGAAAACTCTTGGACGCCTTTGCCATTTTCTGCTGACTCTGTCCTCCGCACCTCTTCCTGACGTGACTTCGTGCCTTTTGCTGTAATGATGAGCTCATGAGTACAAATACGCTAAGTCTTATGGGTCCTCCTGGCCAATCACTGAATCTGGGGAAGGGCTTGAGGACTCCCTGACACTTACAAGCATTTTTACATAAATCAGCTTGCACAAAAATGGTTACAAATTCATCTTTTACACTTCTGACACGTTCTCTTAAAAAATTGGCTAGATCCTGTTTGATATAACCTCGATTTCGCGCCTAACGTCATTCAAGTGAAAACCTTGTATTTCCTCTCTCTGAAACCCAAATATTTGCAATCTACTCACTGGTGTCCTGGTATGAGCCATCCGGGCAGTGGGTAACACAGCTGTTGATTTCTTCGTTGAGGAAGTATCCGTATTTACAGGACAGACACTGGTCACCATGGCTCCCAAAGCAGGACTCACAGTTGGGGGCACACTTCCTGCATCGCTTCTTGTCAGCATGGTAGTGGCCAGGGGGGCAGCTGGAGACACAGATCCTGCATCGTGGAATGATAAAAAGAAAGGAACCATCATCAGAGACTCAGTCCTAGCACTCTTAGAAGTGCTCGGCCAACAGCCGTCCTCAGTCTTTAAATCCTTTTGAAACCATTAGGGTAACACCATACCCAAAGAGCCAAATTCTGTGGGTTGAAGCTTTTTCCCGTGTAGGGTGCCGAGGTAGCAAGGCAATCACACAATACCAAGTCCGTCAAGTAGGGTATGTCTTCCAGTTCGGGTCTAGCTCTTTCAAAGGGATGATGGTTAGAAATGGAGTCTCCAGAGGAAGGTAGTAGCCTTGGGTTGAAGGGAAGCTAGGTGGCAACCCTGATTTTTTACAAAGAGGCTGCTAAGAAGGGGTTACTTGTGGTTTTGTGTGTCATATGGATCCCGTGTGCTAGAGGGAGCGGTGGTATGCTATCGTCTAAATTAACGTAAATAACGCGTAACCAACTGAGCCAACTCAGGAAGAATAAGTTGAGAAAATGTTAACAGGGGTTTTCTTCTTTTCTGCCCATCTGTACTTTTTATCTTAAATGAACACAAATGAAAATTTTGAATTTCAACTTAAAAAAAAATTTAAAAAATAACGTAAATATATTTAAACTTGGCTATGATAAACTTTAAAAAATAACTTCTTCGTCTGCCCATCGTCGAAGGACAGCACTTTACTCCTTCAACAAATATTTACGGAGTTCCAAATCCAATGTCAGGCATTTTGCTGGTCTAGGCGATAATGAGAGGTGCTGAGGTGGCCAAGGGCCTTTCCTTTAAGGAATTTAAATTCCAGCAAGGATGTAAACAGGAACTGGACCTTCTGGGTGTGTCAGCATAGCTGAAATGCAAGTCCCGGTTTTCCCTGAAGGAGGAGGGAGAAGGGGGCGGGGCTGAGAGGTGCCTGGAGGGCGTGGCTTCTGCTGGGCCGGCACCGTCATCTGCACAGCCTGAGGCAGAAGCCAAGGGCTTGCGCAGTGAGGACCCCGGGAAAGCACCTGTTTGGTTGTATGCCAGCATTTTCGCGAAGAGCACACATAGCTGTGACGTCAGACATCCAGGGAATGGAAAGGTCTAAAGGGGAAGGCCAGTCCTGTGTAGAGCTAGTCCTTCCCCCCGCCACCCTTTCCAGATATGAGAAAAGGCACCTGCGGCTGGACAGCATGCAGGTGCACTTTGTGTTCTGTGAGTCAGTATCCGTTTCCGCATCTTGAATTCACACCAGGAGGTGGGGGCCGGCCGAACATCACAGGTCCTGTTCAGGCGCCGCCCCCATGGGAACGCCCAGGGCATGCTGTGGGGGGGTGGGGGTGGGGGACCGCCGCAGCCTCTGTTCTTACCTGGTGTTGTTTTTCAGCTTGTAGTAGTAATGCAAGCAGTCGCTGCAGTGGTCCGGGCCGGGGCCGTCACAGCCAACCTCACTGCACTCAGGGTCGCAGGGACCTTTGCACAAAAATCGAAAACAACACTTGGAAACAGTGGTTTTAAAGCAGGTCCGTTTGCATGCGGTATAAAATGAGACTCGTGTGTCTTCCTCCTTCCGTGAGAGTTTAAGACGGAAGAATCACGTGGATGATGACGGCTGCCGGCCCAGAGATGAACTCTTGGCTTTTGGCGGGGGGAGGGGGGGAACCTCAATGACCTAAGTGTCGAGAATGTAAATCCAGTCACGGCCTGGTCTTTAAAACACATATGGCTGCCTTGTGGGAGATAACAAAAATCTCAGAATTCCAATGAGCAATGCCACGGGAGCAAGTGGAAAAGAACTGTTTGCCATGAAATATGCATAATGATAAAAACGTCGGATTTATAGAAAAATGAGAAGCTCAGCTGTTGACAGCCAGGAAAGCAAGTTTATTATTCAATGCCTGGACGAGATTGTCCGGCTTGCCCAAGGTCATTAAGACCACTGACGACCTCTGAGATACCGTAGCCAGCAAGAAACGTCATCACGGCATCTGGTGCAAGCTTATCGGTATCTGGTCTTGGATTATAAAGCAGATCCTTGAGGCACAGATAATAGATTTAAACCTGCGTCCTACCCATAGGCCAGTGGGCAGCTCAACAAAAGAAAACTACACATCAATTTTAAACAACGCAAGTGAGCTTAAAGAATTCCAGACTCACCATCACGGTTGCTGATCTCTCGTGACGTGTTCTTGGGTATAGAGTGAGAATGCCCAGGCAGGGGAAAAACCCCAGAAAGATGGAGGTTTTTATAATTAATGAAAAGCTTTCTAATGACACGGGCTACTTATAGGCCCGTTGCTTGCTTGAACTAACTCCCTTTTTCCTTGTTCTCCGTATTTTAGGACATTTGGTCTCCTAATCTTCAAGCTCTTTCCTGCTGACAAGTCACATGATTCTAACTAGCAACAAACATACTGCGTGGAATGTACAAAGAGTAAGTGGATATGGCAGAAATGTCTGAACCATATTTATTTTAATCAAAAGGATTTACTGGTGAACCTTGATCTCCCTTAGTCATGAGGGGACCGTGTTCTACAGTTACTGAGTTGAAACATAAAATGGTAGCAACCGGGAGGCATGACACAGAGAAAAAATTTCTCATTTTTCTGGCGAGAAAACACCCTTTCCAAGAGCTAGAGTGGCTTGTCCAGGTCTCCTATGGAAGGGTAGAAAATGAGGTCCTAGAGATGACTTTTGAAATATACTTCTGATTAATCACAAGAGTCATTTAACAGTGCTGTTTATCTCTGTTTCCCCCAAGCCTTAAAACTGACCTCTAAATTAAATTCCACAGCTAGTACAACTTGGGACATTTCAGCTATCTGCTATGATACATGAGGAGACGGTGTCTCTGTTGTGTCGTATAAGGCTTGAGGTTCAGCCAGCTGTGGGTCCTACGGTCCCTGGAATTTGATGAAACGTTACAGGGATCTGGTTATGATAATGCCATCTGTGCCTCTAGACAGGCTGACTTCTCCATGAAGGTGAAAATCACAGCTCTGAAGGAAAGGAACCCTGGGTGGCCCTAAATTTTCACCAGATGATTTCTGCAATTAAAAAAAAACACCCCCAAACTTACTCTTGATACGTGCCAAAGGGCTCTGTATGGCAAGTTCACATGCTGTGCTGTTTCTCTTACAATCTTAAACTGTCCCAGATGCAGTTTAGCATTTTAGTTTGCAGGGTAATAAAGAAATAATTGTCTTTGTTCTCTCACAAGTGCCAACGTGGACATTTTAGAGATGTAAGGAGGAAAACCATGAAGATATGTAACTGTTCAGAATTTTAACATTACCAACATTTGAATTGGAAACCGAGCATAAGGCATATAGCAGCAACGGGTTATTATTATGCTCAGTTTACGTTTCTGGGTATCCTTTCTCCTATCAGAGAAGATGAAATGGTTTGCTAGTTAGAATGTGAGTAATAACGTGACAAGCTCAAAACAAAATAGGACAAAACCTAACACAATCGAGCTCTGGTCAGCTCAACTGGTTTGAGTTATTCAAACTTATGATGGACTCTGGGGTACTACCTCTTTGGAATAAAAGGAACCACAGGCATACTGAAGATACTCTGTTAAGGTAATTAATGACGTACTTTTCTTGAGTATCTCGAAAAAGAATCGCAAAGAACTCAAGAGAAAGAAAACAATCCTCATGTAAAGGCACATTAAATTGCTATTTACAAACAGTTCTCTCTTCAGCGAAGCTTTGTTCATTAAGTATCATAGCCCGTCCCAGGAGAACTGAATGCTCCTATAAATGGTCGTCAATGCAACAAGACAGAAATCAGAGATCTACCTTGAAGGAGGAAAAAAAAAATTGCAGATATGGCCACAATACCTAAACTGCCCCAGAAAAATAAACTCTAAAATATGTAAATTAATAAGAGAGTTGAGCAGAATGGCCAGATATAAGATAAATATGCAATAGCCCCTAGGTTTCCTAGATGCTAGCATATCCTAGTTAGGAAAAAGGCATCTTTTCCATCATAATAGCAACAAGACCACAAAATACATAGGATAACACTAAGAAGAATAGTAATACATAAAATTAAAAGAGTTAACTGGGACATGGGGTGTGGTTTGGATGGAAAGACTGTATATTGTAAAAACATTTCTCCTCCCCCCCAGCCCCCCCCCCCAAAACCAACCAATTATCATGAGATCGCATATAAATTCCAACTAAATTCCAATGGGATCTTTATAGGTGGATTTAAGAATTGCCATGAAAACAAGGAGATGTTCGACCGATAATAAATCCTACTGTGGATACAACTGGATTAAGAATTACTAGACTGAAAAATCAGAAAAAGGAATACCAGAAGAGACCCCAGTGTAAGAATTTCTTCTATAGTTATGAAGGAAGGGATCCTAAACGAGTAAAAGAAGGGATGATATCCCAGTCACTAATGTTTGTCTATATGGCAAATAAAGACACTTTTATTTCATACTATATATCATAAGCCAGAATGAATTTCAGATGAATGCATGGCCAAGCGTTAAAATAAGAGTTTAGAAAAAAAATGCGTGTGAATATTTTGTGGATCTCATTAAACAATTTTTAATGAAATGTTTATTTTTTTTTTTAACATTTATTTATTTTTGAAACAGAGAGAGACAGAGCATGAGCGGGGGAGGGTCAGAGAGAGGGAGACACAGAATCCGAAACAGGCTCCAGGCTGGCAGCACAGAGCCCGCCGCGGGGCTCGAACTCATGGACCGTGAGATCATGACCTGAGCCGAAGTCGGCCGCTTAACCGACTGAGCCACCCAGGCGCCCCTGAAATGTTTATTTTTGAGAGAGAGACAGAGAGTGGAGGGGTGGGGGCAGAGAGAGAAGGAGGCACAGAATCTGAAGGGGGCTCCAGGCTCTGAGCTGTCAGCACAGAGCCCGACGTGGGGCTTGAACTCACAGAATGCGTGATCATGACCTGAGCTGAAGTCAGACGCTCAACCGACTGAGCCACCCAGGCGCTCCAATATTTTGCTGATTTTAAAGACTAAAGCTTCTTTTTAGAAAAAGCACAAGTGAGGTCTGAAGCTATAAACCCTACCCTCCAATTTTCTTCTTCTGTTGAAACAACACAATACAACACAAGAGCAACATTTTGGAAGCAAGCAATAACTGGGAAGATGTTTTCAGCAAATAGAGTGGTTCCTCCCCCAGTTTATCTGTGGAGAATACCATTCCAAGACCCCAGGGGATTCTGGAAACCATGGAGAGTACCAAACCCTCCCTATACTGTTTTTCTCCTACACACACATATCTGTGATGACATTTCATTTATAAATACGGCACAGTAAGAAACTAACGATACAGAACAATTCTATCAATATACTGTGATACAAGTATGTGAATGTAGTGTCTCAAAATATCTTGTGTGGTACTTACCCTCCTTCTTGTGACAAAGGGGGATGGTAAAACACCTACAGGATGAGACGAAGTGAGGTGATGTGGGCATGGTAATGTAGCGTTAAGCTCCTATAGACCCGATGATAGATCGGATGAAGGGATCGTCTGCTTCCTGACCATTGATGAAACCACTGATAAGGGGTAACGACTGTATGAGACTATGTGAGGGACAATAACATACATAGAGTTCTTATAAATGGATAAGAAAATTGCTGCCCTTTGAATAGAAAAATGGGCAAAATACAGTTGTATTTAATTCCTAGAACTACAGAGGAAAAAATGTTTAGATTTACTAACAATCAAAGGTATAAAAATTTAAAAATGTCCTGTTCCTTTACTTTTTTCTTTCCGCTCACTGTTGGCAGGAATGAGTGTCATAAACGCACAGCTGGTCACGGCATAGACTGGTACATCTTGTCTGGAAAGGAATGTGACAAAATGTGTCCAAGCCCTCAAACTGATTATTCCCTTTGATGCAGTAATGCTCGGAACTCTATTCTAAACAAAGACTGATAAAACCAAGCCTTATTTCAAACAGTGCAAAACTCGAAGCAAACGGCACCTCCCAGATTACGTATTAAATATAGCGCAATCAGAGGCTGGGCTATTATGCTGTCTTTTAAATATTTCTTGTGAGGATATGTGACAACAGGGAAATATGCTCTTAATAACCACAAGAGGAAGAAAACAGATATGAAAACTATAGACAGTGTGCTTTTAGCTTTGAAGGAAAAAAAAAAAAAACCCAGCTATCTGAATATACACACGTATTTGGGGGATAGGAAAGAAGATGGAAGAAAATACCAGAATATGGGTTGAAGCTTATTTCTGCCTGGTGGGATGATGCATGAGATTTCTTCCCTTAGCCCATGTCTCTGTTGGAAGCCAACTCACCTGCATAATCCTCTGTACCATAGTCCTCGGTGGGGTCTTCGACTCGGGTATAACGGACACGTTCTACCTTAGGAAACTCGTTCGTTGGGGAGTAGGGCTGCACGGAGGTGCCATAGAGGACCAAAGACCATTCTTTCAACTTCCCTTGAGAAACAATAATGAAACCAGAGCATGATCACACATTCACGCTTTAGCTTTGTAATTCCATTCCTTCTCCTCTAAGAGAAAGCAACAGTGGAAGAGCTGTGAAAAACATATTCATATGAACATCGCATCGAGCGTACAGCTAGAAATACACATTTGCCGTCAGTTGCAGATTTAGCCAATTCACACAGCACATTTTGCTGAGCAGCAACTCTGGAATACGTCTTAATTTAATCAGCATTTATAAGAAGGCTGAGAAATGAACACATTTTAGAGAGGCCTTTTTCTAAGTATGGATGTCTTATTTGAAATTAAAACAAAATTGTTTTATCTGGCTTGTTTATCAATAAGAAGGCAAAACCACGGCTTTGTTCCACCTGACTGAATTAGTCCTCTAATCTTAAGAATACATCACTATTCCTATTATGCTATAGACCCTGAGCTGTTCAGTGACAGCCCGTAGACCCATTGGCTATTTAAATTAGCTAGAATTGAAAAGTTCAGTTCCTCAGTCATACTGCATTTCCAGTGCCCAAGAGGCACATGTGGCTAGTGGTCACTACAATGGTGACCACAAATAGAGAACTTCCGCCACCACAGAATGTTCTAGTAGACAGTTGGGTAGTAAAGCATTTCACGGTCAAGGGTGCCTGGAGACCTAAGGCAAGTGTTTTACCTCCTTTGCATCAAAGGCTCTCAAAGAACATTTTGTTTTGGTTTAGTCCTTACTGTTGATTTCTTACTTTTTTACTAAAAAAATACTAAATCGTCAAGTTTTAGAATGCTAAGAAAAAAAGAACTGCTTACAGGTCATTAAGCTTAAGAGTCGCCTAAAAACAAAAAAAGCATCAACCACAAGCAGAAATGATTAAGACAAAACAATTAAAAACGTGCAAGTATGCAGGTAGGAAGCAGGACCTTCCTGAAGGTCCCTCCCCAACTTAGCCTAATACAGAGAATCCGGTTATGGTTTGCGCAAGGGTCCCACCACAGCCCTGAGAGTGCTAAACTGCAGGGATCTGCCAATCATCTACTAAGTTTTAATTCATTCGGGGTTTGCAACATTTGGGAGGTAGATACTTAAATTCCCAAAATATAGATGAGGCAACGGGCATAGAGAAGGATAATTTTCCCAGAGGCAGCAAGCGTATGGACTGCTATTAAAACCCATCTGGGGCGTTCCAGGATAAGAAGACAGTGTAGGAAGGTCCTGGACCCACCTCTTCCTATGGACTCACTGAATCTACAGCTACATAGGGAACAATTTCCTCTGAAAAAGAAAACAAAAACTGAAACTAGCTGAGTGGCTACTACACGGTAGGCAAACAAAAAAGTCACGTGAAAGCGGGTAAGAGTGGTTGAGACACAGTCTTGGAATAAGCCCCTCCCCTGGCCCTGTGACCCACAATCGGGACTCAAACCCCCAGGTTTCTCCCCAAGAAGCAAAAGGTTTGAATCTCCTATCGGGTACCCCAATTTTTAAGACCTGCCCCTGAGAAGAGCCCCCAAAACATATAGTGTATACGGGGCTTGAGACCCACAAGGCGATAGTCAACTGACCAGTTCACAAAGAGGCTTATTCGTTTACCTTACCGAGAAGAAGAGAATCAAAAGCAGACAGGAACCAGGAGAGGTTATAACTAAAAGAAAAATAAAAACTGCAAAAATATGAAGGATCATAAAAGACCGTTATCCACAATTACACACCAACAAAGTGAACAACCTAGAAGAAATGGATACATTTCTAGACGTATACAACCCGAGAGTGAATCATGAAGAAATAGAAAATCTAAACAGACCAATTACTAGTAACGAGCTTGAATCAGAAATAAAAAGCCTCCCAGCGAAGAAATGGCCACAACTACATCGTCGCTGGTCAATTCTACCAAATATTTAAAGAATCCGAGTCTTTCTTAAACTCCAAAAGAAAAGGAACACTTCCAAACTCATTACATGAAGCTAGCATTACCCTGATCCCAAAACCAAACAAGGATGCCACAAGTAAATCCCTGATGGACACAGATGAAAAAGTCCTCAACAAAATATTAGCAAACTGAATTCAATATTACAGTCAAAGGATCACAACAGCATGAACAAGTGAAATTTATTCCAGGGATGCAAGAATGTTTCAACACTCACAAACCAATCAGTGTGATTCACAACATTAACAAATTTAGCGGGGCGCCTGGGTGGCTCAGTCGGTTCGGCGGCCGACTTCGGCTCGGGTCACGATCTCGTGGTCCGTGAGTTTGAGCCCCGCGTCGGGCTCTGTGCTGCCAGCTCAGAGCCTGGAGCCTGTTTCAGATTCTGTGTCTCCCTCTCTCTGACCCTCCCCCGTTCATGCTCTGTCTCCCTCTCTCTCAAAAATAAATAAACGTTAAAACAAAACAAAACAAAACAAAACAAAACAAAAAAAACAAATTTAGCGACAAAAAATCATACGATCATCTCCATAAGTACAGAAAAAGCATTAGCATAATTCGACATCTATTTATGATACAAAAAACGCTCAACAAAGTGTGTGTAGGGGAAATAAAAAGCATAATAAAGATCAGGAGTGAGACACTTACCACTTTTAGTCAACATAGTATTGGAAGTCCTGGCCAGAACAATTAGACAAGAGAAAGAAAGGGAATTCAAATCGGAAAGGAAGAAGTATGCCACTGTTTGCACGTGACATCATACTGTATATGACAAACCATAGAGGCGCCACCAAAAAACTATTAGAAGTAATCAACAAATTCACTCAAGTTGTAGGATTCAAAATCAATAAACAAAAATCTTTTGCCTGTCTTTACACTAATAATTGAACTATCAAAAAAAGAAACTAAGAAAACCCTATGTATGATTGCATCAAAAAGAATAAAATGCTCAGAAACTTAACCAAGGGGGTAAAAGACCTATACACTGAAAACTCTAGCACAATGTTGAAAAAAGCGAAGACAAAAATAAACAGAAAGATAATCTGGGCTCAGATGAGAAGAATAATATTGTTAAAATGTCCATACTACCCAAAGCAACCTATAAATTCAATGTAATCTATATCAACATCCTGTTAGCATTTTTATAGAAATAAAACAATCTTACAATTTTTATGGAACCATGAAAGGTCAAATCACTCTTGAGAAAGAAAAACGAAGGTGGAGGCACCATGCTTTCGGATTTCAAAATATATTACAAAGCTATGGTAATCAACACACTATAGTATTGTCATGAAACAGTCACATACATCAATAGAGGAGAACAGAGAAACCAGAAATAAACTCATGCATATATGGCCAATTCATTTACAACAAGCAGCCAAGAATACACAATGGACAGAGGATTTCAATACACGGTGCTAGGAAAACTGGACAGCCATGTGCAAAATAATGACACTGAACCACTGTCTTACATAATACGCAAAAACTAACTCAAAATGGATGAAAGATTTAGGGGCGCCTGGGTGGCTCAGTAGGTTAAGTGTCTGACTTCAGCTCAGGTCATGTGAATTCGAGCCCTGCTTCAGATCCTCTGTCTCCTTCTCTCTCTGCCCCTCCCTCCCTTGCACGCGTGCTCTTGTTCTCTCTCTCTCTCTCTCTCTCTCTCTCTCAAAAATAAACATTTTAAAAAATGGATTAAAGATTTGAACAAGGGGCGCCTGGGTGGCTCAGTCGGTTGGGAGTCCAGCTTTGACTCAGGTCATGATCTTGTGGTTTGTGAGTTCGAGCCCTGCATCGGTCTCTGTGCTGACAGCTCAGAGCTTCAAGCCTTGTTTCAGATCCTGTGTCTCCCTCTTGCTCTCTGCCCCTCACCTGCTCGCTCGCTCTCTTTCTCTCTCTCAAAAATAATAAAATAAACATTAAAAAAATTTTAAAAATGGTAGATGATCTCACTTGTATGTTGAATCTCAAAAGCAAACAAACAACCAAACTAAAAAAACCTGATCTCGTAAACAACAGAGAATAAATTGGTGGTTGCCAGAGGTTGGGGTGTTCAGAGGTGGGTGAGATGGATAAAAGGGGTCAGAGAGTGCAAACTTCGAGTTATAAAACAAATAAGTTCTGGGAGTGTAATGTCAAACATGGTGACTGGAGTTAATGATCGTATACTGTAGATTTGAAAGCTGCTGAAAAAGTAGATCTTAAAATTTCTCACGATATGACAAAAATGTTTAAACTACGTGAGCTGATGGAAGTTAGATTCCCAGTGGTGATCATTTTGCGATAGGTACGGACATCAAATCATTAGGTTGTATGCCTGAAACTAATAGAGTATTACATATCAATTACATCTCAAAAAAAAAAAAAAAACATCCATTCAGAATCCAAATGCTGTGTCCCTAAGCCCTTATGTAATACTGCCCTTCTGTTTACTTCCAGGAGTTCAGAAACTTGAAGTTCAAAAAGGAACACATTCTGTGCCACATTCATTGCTTTCTGACAACTACACTGGGCCAGCATGTTGATTTCTTTGTGGCTTGCCCTCTGCCAGCTTTTCTTTGGACTCACTTGTTAATGAGTATGCTTTTCATAATTAGGGTGCTGTTCAGTCTCAGAATTCCAAATAGTACACATGAAGTAGTGGCAAGAAATGAATGACCGACCCCCTGAAATCCATGACCCGATTGCCTTTACACAGCGACGCAGAACAGAACTCATTTTTCTTATGGCATCTCTCAGGTGTACCAATGGAGCATATAATGCAAGGACACTATAAGAAATCCAACCCCTCAGTTACCCTATGGCCCGGCTCATTAACTTAAGATCAGTTTGGAGCTAAAATTTCTCCTTGTAAAGTACATGGAAGAATGCTGACTCATAACTGATTACTTCCATTTGTGTCATTTCTGAAGTATCTCCTAAGCCCGCGGGGGACATACTTGTTGGGCAATTTATCTCTTTCTGTTTCACTTATTACGTAATCGTATTTCCTTAGAATCTGCCACAGTTCACATCAAATGCTGCCGTATTTGGGCCATCATTTCTTCCTCTCCTACGATGTTTTCCAAGTGTTAAATTATTTAGGAGATTTTGCAGTTGATGGTACAACATTCTGATAAGAAAGAGCTGCGTAAATGCAGAAGGAGAAAAATCAGTTCTACACGTTGGTACACAAATGCCATCTGCTCAAGAAAGAGAAGGCAAGATAGGTCTAATGTGTCACAAGACCAAAGACCACAGTCGAGAAAGCCTTCAAAAGATCCTTACTGTGGACTTCTGGTCCACGATGGTGACGTAGGAAGAACCTGAACTCACCTCGTCCACAGCCACACCAAGTCTCCACCTGCTTATAGAGCAATTCTTCCTGAAACAGAATCAAGTGCTCACCGAACAGCTGCCGCACAAGAAAAGACACACTGTAGAGAATGACAAGAAAGACGCTTTCCAGGACACCCCTGATGCAAGGGGCCCTGGGATCTCCCGGCTTGTAGTCACTTCAGTTTCAGGTGTCCTATAACAAGTGCTCCCTGCTCAGAGAGCGCCACGACCCCTGGCTTCCATCTCCTTCAGTTTCAGCTGCCTTGTCAGTGCACCTTCCGTGCAGAGAGAACCAGGCTGCCCCAGCCCAGACCCATTTCAACTTGAGCTATCCTTCCAGGGTACCCTCTGCACAGAGAGTGCTGTGATGCCCTGGCTTGCGCCCACGTCAGCGTCAGCTGTCAGACTGTGATGCCGTCAGCACGGATGGCCTCAGGACCACCCCGGCACGTGCCTACTTTAGCTCAGGCCATCTCAGCAGGGGGGCCCCAGCACGGAGTGACCCGCGACCCCCAGTCGGCCCACTAAAGCGACCAGGCACATACAGTCTACACAGGGGAGGACCAGACGCAAGAGGATTCCTTCTAGTTTAGGAGAAGTAGCTGTTCTGCCTAATTCACAGAAACGGACAAAGACAATCAAGCAAAATGAGGAGACAGCTGGAAAGAAAGAAAGAATAAGACAAACCTCAGAAAAAGAACGAAATGAAATATAAATAAGCAATATGCCTGATGAACAGTTCCAAATAGTGGTCATGAAGAGATGCTCACTGGACTGGAGAGAAGAATGGAAGAACTCAGAACTTCAAAAAAAGAGACAGAAAATATATAGAAAACCCAATCAGGGTTGAAGAACACATTAACTGAAATTAAAAATACACTGTAGAGAATCAACAGTGGGTTAGAAGATACAGAAGAATGGATCAGTGATCTGGAAGACAGGGCAAAGCACCTGAGCTGAACAGAAAAAAAAAAAAAAAAAAAAAAAAAATTAGGAATGAGGATAGGCTAAGGGATCTCTAGGACAACGTAAAGTGAACAGCCACTGACATTTTTCCCAGAGGGAAAAGAGAGACAGAAAGGGACAGAAAACTCATTCGAAGAAATCAAAGCTAGACATTTAACTAACCTTGGGAAGGAAACAGACATTCAGTTTCCGGCAGCAGAGAGAGTTCAAAACAAGATGAACTCAATGAGGTCCACACCAAGACATAATAATTAACACGGTAAAGATTAAAGATAAAGATAAAAGCAGCAAGGGAGAAACAATTAGTTACATACAAGGTAAACCCCACGAGGCTGATTTTTCAGCAGAAACTTTGCAGGCCAGAAGGAGTGGTATGATATATCTGACGTGCTTAAAAAAAAAAAAAAAGAGAGAGAGAGAGAAAACTACAACCAAAAATACTCTACCTAGCAAGATTATCATTCAGAATTGAAGGCGAGATAAAGAGTTTCCCCGTCAAGCAAAAGTTACAGAAGTACAGCATCACTAAACTAGCTTAATAAGAAATGTTAAAAGGGACTTCATTAGGTGAAAAGAAAAGGCCATAATTAGAAGAAAATTATGAAAGGAAAAAAATTCATGAGTAAAAGAAAACATACAGTAAACAGTCACTTATGGAGCTGGTAGTAAAATGAATTATATGTAAAAAATTAATTAAGGAGACTCACAAAATAGAGACATAACATATGACAACATATACCTAAATGTGGAGGGCGTAGTAAAAATTAAGTTCTTTTAGAATGTGTTCAAACTTAAGTTACCATTAACTTAATACAGACCACTATATCCTTCAAATGTTATACATGAACCCCATGGTAAACACCAACCAAAAACTTAAAGAGAAAAAAATAAAGAGAAAGAAAGCCAAGCATAACACTATGGAGTCATCAATCAAAAGAATAGAGAGCAAAAAGAAGAAATGAAAAAGAACTACAAAAACAACAAGAAAACAAAATGGCAATGAAAACATACCCATTAATAATTACTTTGAATGTAAGTGGTCTATATACTCCACTCAAAAGACAGGGTTGTGGAATGGATAAAAAACAAAACCCACCTATACGCTGCTCACAAGAGACTCACTTCAGACCTAAAGGCACATACAGACTGAAAGTGAAGGGATACAAAAAGATATTCTATGTGATTGGGAGCAGGAAAAAAAACAAAAACAAAAACAGCCAGGGTAGAAATGTTTGTATCCGACAAAATAGACTTTAAAACAAAGACTGTAACCAGAAACAAAGAAAGACATTACATAATTAGGAAGGGATCAATCCAACAAGAGGATGTAACAATTGTAAATATCTATGTACAGCTTTGGAGCACTTAAATTCATAAAGCCAAATGACATAAAGGGAGAAATTGGCAGTAATACAATAATGGTAGGGGACTTCAATACCAGACTTATACCGATGGATAGAACATCTAAACAGAAAATTGATAAGGAAACAGAGGCCTTGAGTGACACATTAGACTAGATGGACCTAACAGATATACCTAAGAGTCTAGCCAAAACCAACAGAATTTACATCCTTTTCAAGTGTACATGGAACATTCTGTAGGACAGATCACAGGTCACTAAACATATCTCAATAAATTTAGGAAAACTGAAATAATATCAAGCATCTTTCAAATCACAACAGTATGTGACTAGAAATCAATTACGATAAAAAAAGGTGGAAAAAACCACAAACCCATGGAGGCTAAACAACATGCTACTAATCAACTAATGGGTTAACAGAGAAATCAAAGAGGCAATAAAAAAATACATACAGACAAATGAAAATGAAAACACAATGGTCCCAAATCTTTGGGAAACGAAGAAAGCAGTTCTAAGAGGGGAGTTGATAGCAATACAGGCCTACCTCAAGAAGAAGGAAAAAAATTCAAATACACAATCTAAACTTACACCAAAAAGAAATACGAAAAGAACAAACAAAACCCAAGTTAGTAGAAGGAAGGAAATAATAAAGATCAGAATGTAAACAAATGAAATGGAGACTCAATAAATGATAAAAGATCAATGAAACCAAGAGCTGGTTCTTTGAAATGATAAACAAAATTAATAAACCTTGAGGCAGACTCATTGAGAAAAAAGGAGAGAGGATCCAAATAAATAACATCTGAAATGAAAAAGAAGTAACAACTGACATCGTGGAAGTAC
Organism: Panthera pardus; assembly: GCF_024362965.1. NCBI lineage: Eukaryota > Metazoa > Chordata > Mammalia > Carnivora > Felidae > Panthera > Panthera pardus. Next base: position 17,845,207 of record NW_026526766.1, on the reverse strand, counting down.
AAAGGGTTATAGGAGACTATTATGAAAAACTACATGCCAACAGATTGGAAAACTAGAAGAAATGGATAAATTCCTAGAAGCATACCATCTTTCAAAACTGAGTCAGGAAGAAGTAGGAAATCTGAACAGACCAACTACTAGTAACAAAACTGAATCAGCAATAAAGAAAAAAACAAAAACAAAACAAAAAAACCTCCCAACAACAAAAGTCCAGGACCAGATGGATTCACAGGTGAATTCCACCAAACATTTAATCAAGAGTTAATACCCATTCTCCTCAAACTGCTGCATAAAAAAGTAGAGGACGGAGAGCTTCTAAATACATTCTACGAGACCAGCATTATCCTGATACCAAAACCAGACAAAGGCACTACACAAACAGAAAATTACAGGCCAGAATCCCTGATGAACACAGAGGCAAAAATCCTCAACAAAAGATTAGCAAACTAAATTCAATGATGCATTAAAAGGACACGCACCATGATCAAGTAGGATTTATTCCAGGGATACAATGGAGGTTCAGTATTAGTAAATTGATTAGTGAAGGATAATTAATAAAGTGAAGGATAAGAATCATATGATTATTGTCTCAGCAGATGCAGAAAAAGTATTTGACAAAATTCAACATCCATTCATGAAAACCCTTAACAAAGTAGGTTTAGAGGGAACGTACGTCAACATAATAAAGGCCATAAATCAGCAACCCACACCTAACGCCACACTCAATAGGGAAAAACTGAGAGCTTTATCCTAAGATCAGGAACAAGACAGGGATGTCCACTCTCACTACTTTTCTCAACGTAGTACTGAAAGTCCTAGCCACGGCAATCAGACAACAAAAAGAAATAAAAGGCATCCACGTTGTTAAGGAAGAAGTAAAACACTCACTATTTAGAGATAAAATAATATTATATAAAGAAAACCTGAAAGACTCCACCAAAAAACTGTTAGAATAAATGAATTCATTAATGTTGCAGGCTACAAATTAATATTCAAAAATCGGTTGCATTTCTACACGCTAATGATGAAATAGCAGAAAGGGAAATTAAGAAAACAGCCCCATTTACAATTACACCAAAAAGAATAAAATACCTAGGAATAAACTTAACCAAGGAGGTGAAAGACTTGGGGTCTAAAAACTATAAAACACTGATGAAAGAAATTGAAGAGGACCGAACAAAATGGATTAGAAGAATTAACATTATTAAAATGTCCATACTACTAAAGCAATCTACAGAGTCATTACAGTCCCTATCAAAATATCAAGAGCATTTGGCACACAACTAAAACAAATAATGCTAAAATTTGCATGAAACCACAGAAGACCCTGAATCGCCAAAGCAATCTTGAGAATGAAGAACAAAGCTAGAGGTATCACAATCCCAGATTTCAAGATACACTACCAAGCCATGGTAAAGTAGTATGGCACGAAAATGTACTCATAGATCAATGGAACAGAAGAGAGAACCCAGAAATACACCCACACTTATATGGTCAGTTCATCTGCAACGAAGGAGACAAGACTATACAATAGGGAAAAGACAGTCTCTTCAATAAATGGTGCTGGGAAAACTGGACAGCTACATGCAAAGGAATGAAACCGGACCACTTTCTTCTACCACACAAAAAGAGGAACTCAACTCAGAATGGGTTAAAATCAACTCAGACTGGATTAAAGACCTAAATGTGAGACCTAAAACCCTAAGACTCCTAAAAGAAAACAGAGGCAGTAATTTCTTAAATATCGCTCTTCAGGAAAAAGAAACAACAACAAAAATACACTGGGGCTACACCAAAATGAAAAGCATCTGCGCAGTAAAGGAAACCATCAATAAAACAAAAAGGCAGCCTAGTGAATGGGAGAAGATATTTGCAAGTGATATATTGGATAAGGGGTTAATATCCAAAATGTATCAAGAACTTATACAACTCGACAGGAAAAAAAAAAAACAATCTGATGAAAAAATGGGCACAGAACATGGATAGATGTTTTCCCAAAGATGTAGAGATGGCCGACGGACATATGAAAAGATGCTCAGCACCACTCATCATCAGGGAAATGCAAATCAAAGGCGCAATGAAATATCACCTCACACCTGTCAGAACGGCTAAGACTAACAACACAGAAAACAACAGGTGTTGGCAAAGATGTGGAAAAAGGGAAACCCTCTTACGCTGTCGGTGGAAATGCAAACTGGTGCAGTCACTGTGGAAAACAGTGCAGAGGTTCCTCAAAACGTTAAAAGCTAAAAATAGAACTACCGTACGATCCAGAAATTGTATCTACCCCAAAACAAAACAAAAACAAAAACGCTAATTCAAAAAGATATATGCATCCCTATGTTGATCAAGGCATTATTTACAATAGCCAAGATGTAGAAGGAACCCATGTGTCCGCTGAGAGATGAATGGATAAAAAAGATATGGGGTGTGTGTGTGTGTATGTGTGTGTGTATGTGTGTGTGTGTGAAACATACACACACACATGGAGTATCACCCAGCCGTAAAGATGAATGAGATCTTGTCCTCTGTGACAGCATGGATGGACCTAGAAGGGATTATGCTTAGTGAGATAAGTAAAACAGAGAAAGGCAAACACCATATGATTTCACTGATACAGAGAACAAACTTGTTGCCAAAGGGGAAAGGGAGGGAAGGACAAGAAAAATCAGTGAAGGGAGCTGGGAGGTACAGGCTTGCGGTTATGGGATGAATAAGTCACAGGGATAAAAGGCACAGGGAATCTAGTCAACAGCGAGCTAATAGCGTGGCGTGGTGACAAGACGCCGGTCACACTTGCGGTGAGCACAACACAGCATACGGACTTGTTGAATCACCACGCTGTGCACCTGAAACTAATGTAACATTGTATGTCAACTGTATCAATTAAAAACCCTTAATATGTATTTTAATAATACACAAATGGGAAGAAACAATAAAGAAATGTAAACTCCGTTTGGAATCAGGAACCTCTACATTTCGGAACGATTCTACCCTAACTAGGCTAGACAATTCTACATCTCCAACTGAAGTTCTATTAGCTTACTGCAGAAATACCTCATTAATTAGAGAGAGAAACCTTCCATAGGACTATACGCCATTGAAACAATGATGAAACCGTTGAAACCAATGATGAAACCATCGACACACGGACACACACAGAAAAGCAGAAGTCCCTTTTCAACTTCGTAATTAATCCTAGACTCAAAGGTTGGTGGAAGGAAGGATATCCAACAACTGTGGGTACCTACGCAGGCCTCCACACCCCAGGCCGGTAGGAACATTAGGGCATCTCTCTTCCGGCATAAAAGAACATCTGTAAAATGACTAGACGTGACGAGGATTACATGTGAACATTTAAATGGCATAAGGGGAAGCCACGCTGTGGAAGACACAACTCTAGATTATCTGGGTTACTGCTGAGAGCTTTTAACACAGACGATCATAATAAAATCTGGAGAGGCAGTGAACTCCTGGAGAGCAGAGATTTATATTCACGGCCCCTGACCCTTGCACATAAATACCTAGTCGACCATTAGTGAGCCCCCAGGGGTAGTCTGCTCCTGTGGGGGGGGGGGTAGCATTTCATCACTGACATTCTTTAGAAATGCTGGTGCACGGTGATAGTAAAGAGCAGAGTCCGTTTTAGGTAGTTTTATCGCTGTCTTATATTCTAAGCAGATAACGTGTACCCCTTATGTCTGTCCCTTCGGCTGCACCCCACCCCCAGTTTTGTTCACAACTACCACATTTGGACAGTGATTATTTCCCTGGGACCTCTTGAGATGTAAGAGCCCTGACGTGGCACCTGCTGATAAATCAACTGGGGTCGGGCACCGCACCCACGTCACCATGCTGCCATTGCCCCCGGGTGCCACGACCCAGGGTATCTCTATTAAATGAGCAATGACCATGGCCTGGAACAGGAGATGGGGGGGGGGGGGGCGGGGAGGAAGTTCCTGGGAACTAAGTAGATTATGAGCCAATGAAAGTGTCTAGAAACTAGGGTCTGGTTATTTTCACGTGTTCTATCCTGCCTTGTGGACAGACATTTGATTTCTCGATAAAGGTGTGGCCACCATTATATTCCCGGTGCATGCTGGAGACGAGCTGAATCTGGACACTGTTTAACAAATCTTCTATCCTGATTCACTACGACCCTGCCACCCTTCTTGTTTTAGCTTCCCTGAATGTGGGTCCGCTGTGGCAACGCAGAGAGACCACATCACAGAATTAGGGGAAAGAGATCACCAAATGCGCGGCCAAATCCGATCTATCAGAATGAGTAAATTTCCCTGCTTCATTCCTGCGTCCTGCTGTGTGCCTTCTCTGCCCTACGCAGCCCACAGTGTCTAAATAGCACACACCCTTACAGTTAATTACAGGACGTCTGGTTAATTTATTCTGCCATCAGGGGAGGGCTAGAATTGGAGGTCAGTCCTAAAATGCCCTCAGGCCTGGATCTTCTACGGAGGGACTGTACGGAGAGAGTACTGAGAAACACGAGTTTATTAGATGGTTGAAGATGTGTCCACAGCTGGGTGGGAGGCTGGGGTGTCTGTCAAACAGATCACCTGCTACTGAGCCATGTAGGGCTCCATCACGGGCCACACAGGCCCCTGTGAAAAACTGTTCAATCCCCACCCCCCCAAGCTACCTTTGTAATTTCCCTTACTTCATGTTACAAACAAAAGCTTCCTAGATTAGCATGAGGAGGAGAGAGGCCCTATGCCTCTGTTAACCTTGTAAGTTCCATGTTTTACTTAGCTGGAAACTATTCCTTTTTCTTAGCTCTTAGGCTCCCAAGGGCCATTCAATTTTCTTTACTGGTAACCACTTTAGCTGGCACAGGTCAAGCTCGATGTCTTGTGAACACTGAAAATTCATAGGAGAGTAAACCCAGAGAAAAAGCTAACTAAGGAAACTTATGACGGTGCAATTTAATTCACTGCGGGTGGACAAGGCTGGCATGCTTACGGGGGAAGGTGGTTAGAGATGTGGGTCCTATGTTCTGAAACATCAATCAGCAGCTGCCATGTTTTATCCTGTACTTATATCTAAACATTTACTCTTCAGTTCTAATAACCCTTCAATTATTACCTCTCAAATGGTAACGCTGAGAACTGGATACGTGCAGATAACTCAAAACACAGGATCATATGAAAAAGGACGATGCCGATACGTAAACGTAAATCACTTCTTGGCCAGAATACATTCCGTCACTTTGTTCTGCACAGTCAACCAAATTGTAGAAAAGGGAGTTCCTACCTGGGGTCTTGAAGTTCCTCAGCTGGGAGGGAGTATCGTAAACTTCGAGGATCCAGTCACCGGTGGCTCGTTCTCCCCAGCAATGAATGGTCATGAACTCCCAGTTTTTAAATCCTTCCATGGAATGATCAAAAAGCCTGAGAGAGACCCATAAAACATTGTTTTGTATGTTGTTTAGGATCCAGTGAAGGTCCAATCAAGACCATGATCAACAACCCTTTTGTCTCCATCAGCATATCCAGCTCAGTACTGGAGCCTGTCTTCCTCCTGGACCTTGACCGTTAGTAGACCCAAACACGTGTCATTGTTCTACCACAGGGAAACGGGCGCAGGGGTGGCCTTGTAACAGCACATCGGGCAGGGGTAAACATTTCGGGATCGGGAAAACCAGGCTATGGCTCTACCCGAAAGACTGATAGAACCAAGTGTTCAAGACGTGGAGAAACGGAAACTCTCTTACACTGCTGATGGGAATGCCAAATGGTACAGTTTGGTAGTTCTTACCGCGTCATCCACAATCCCTCGCCTAGAGGGAAGGTAAGTACTTTCAATGCTCAGTACCTGAGCATTGCTCAGTACCTGAGCAATGAAGACATAATGTTCACACAAGGAACCTCATAGGAATGTTCACAGCAGCTTTATTCATGATCACCGAGAACTGTTAACAACTCAGATGTCCATCAACTAGTGAATGGGGAAACCTGTTCTGGTATGTTCATACAACCAAATACTACCCAGTAATAAAAACTACTGAATGGCCAACACACGCAACTGCACGAATTAATTTCAAAAGCCTTTAAGCTAAATGAAAGAAGTCAGACACAAAAGACTATGTGCTGTATGATTCAATTTATGACATTCTAGAAAAGGCAACAGAAACAGAAACAGAGTAGTGGTTGCCAGGGGCCGGGAGGGAAGAAGGGGCACGGTAGAAGTATTGGGGATGACAGAACCGTGTTGTGTCAAAACGCATTACATTACACATATTAAAAAGTCAATTGTACTTTATGTAAATCATGCCTCAATAAAAAGACCCTGCCCGCTAATCTTAACCAGTTCAGGGAGTCATGCCTGGCTCTACAACATAGATTCTGTTCTTCCAGCTCTTCCAACGATTTTCTAAGCTCCTAATTCCCTATGTGAAATCTTTGCCTCCTTGCAATAGCTAGACTTATTTGTTTCCTGTGATGTAATCCCGAGGGATATAGAATAGGAAGGGACATGAAAGAAGAAAACAGAATTCTCATCAAAAATAAAAAGATGTCGATAGATGATGTATAAAACTAGCACATAAAGAAAGAGGCATATCATTTATATAGGCACATTGTATAGCTTTGACCGTCCAAAGAAATATCCAAAAGATTTCTATGGGGTGGGGGGGTTGGCTGGCTCAGTGAGTAGAGCATGCAACTCTTGATCTCGGGGTCATGAGTTCAAGCCCCACATGAGTTGTAGCGCCTACTTAAAAAAAAAAAAAAAGATTTCTATTGAGATAGATCCTAGAAGGCAAAAAATTAAAGAAGTGCCAAGAGACAGATTTTTAGAGTACTTAAAAAATAACGTGCATCTATTATTTTTGTGGAAAAAAATAATAAAACGAGAGAGAGAATTTGAAAGCCAGATAGAGAGGGAAGAATATCTCTAGGATTGTCTTAGGAGTAACCATGTCTAGGGGCGCCTGGGTGGCTCAGTTGTTTAAGCGTCCGACTTCGGCTCGGGTCACGATCTCGCGGTCCGTGAGTTCGAGCCCCGCGTCGGACTCTGGGCTGATGGCTCAGAGCCTGGAGCCTGTTTCCGATTCTGTGTCTCCCTCTCTCTCTGACCCTCCCCCATTCATGCTCTGTCTCTCTCTGTCTCAAAAAGAAATAAACTTAAAAACAAAAAAAATTAAAAAAAAAAAAAGGAGTAACCATGTCTAATTACTGGGACATATCTGTCCTTCAGTGGAGGCAAAGTTCACAGCCAACTGGATGCGATGGCTATTCAGAACATGCAATCAACTCTCCTTGCCTTAATTTCATGTTCACCAAGGAAACTGGTGGTTATAATTCGACATTCTATGTATATCTTGCCATTGGAAGAAAATGCGCCCTTCTAAAACCAAAAATAACCTGCGTAATCTCTCTGCAATTTAATGTACTAGAATTCTGATTCATTATGTATAAAAGGATTCTATCAATACGTTTGAGGAGCCCTCTAAAACGCTCGCTGGATTCTGAAGCCGCAGGGTTAGGGGCACAACTGGAACGTATGAGGTCAATGGGTGACGTTCAGCATTTTTCCCTGGAGAAACGCAACAAACAGGAAAATCACCTCTACGTGTTCCTTAGCCCTTGGAAGAAGACAAAGGGAAAGTACTTACCAGCATTCTCAAAGTGTCCCATGGTCAGAAAGTTTGGGAAAATTTGAGAAAGGCTGAGTTAGAGTTGAACAGATCTCTTTACCGGAAAACATCTCAGATCTTTGGATGTTCAAATGCTTTGTTAATTTCCACAACGGGGCTAACGGTAGGGAGTGATTTTTCAAAGCTTGTATGAAGGAGAAGCCCTTTTTCTTTACTTGGAATATCTGTATGCTCTCTATAAGGGTTAGTTCTGAACAGAGGAGTGTGGCATTTCAACGAGAGCCATATTAGATGTGGTGGCTTTCCCTCATGGGTGGCAACAGTGACTCCTACACAAATGTCTTCCCAGCGTAAAAGATCTTCGATAAATCAGGGATGGTACATTTTATGGAGATCCTATAATTAATGCACAGGGCTTGTTTCACAAGCCTACGGCTTGAAATTGGACCTGACCAGGAAGCCATCGCTGGCTCATTATATAACTCACTTACATGCATGGACTCCTTCACGTAAACCCAGAGGGTGGGCATGCTGGATGAAAATGAGAAAGTGGGGAAGGAAGAGCCATTTCAAATCGCCCTTCGTCTCAGACAGATGTTACTAAAGGGAGTATGTTGACACAGAACTGGGTGGAGGCAGAAACCAATCTAGAACCACTTCTTAGCCCAGAGAGTTCGGATTTAAGGCTCCAGTTTGTTGAAGCCATTGTGTCATCTGCGGGCACTGAGGCAACAAGTTGTCACATAATACCTTTCCAAGAGTGCCAAACTTAAAAGCAATTCCCGAACAGTTTAGACAGAACGTTTGGCTCATTGCCTCGTGTCTAAAAACTACAAAGGAGACTTGAGGCTCCTCCATCACATGAGGGCAGTCTTGTTTCCATAACCCCAGCCAACTTCTAATTACTCACGGGTCAATTATTTGACTGCTGGATTAGTGGACCCTGGGTTTCTTCCCTTCCACCCTTTCCTGACCACCTTCGAAAATCATTCCAGTGCGGCCAATCGCTTTTAAATCACCTTTGGAACCAGAATTAAATATAAACGGGGGTGCCAAGGAGAAATATCCATAATCGGCATTCAAGTAAGTGATTCAAAGCCCGAATACAAATGGGCTTTGTCTATCTGGCTAAGCGGTTTCCCACCCTGGTCTCTTCCCTTTATGCAGAGCTGAATGCTCATTAGTTTCATGTAGACATAAAAGTTGAGGAGAGGAATTAAAATGCAGCCAAACACGATCATTGCCTTTTGTTAAAAGAGTTGATGGGGAAAGAAATAGACACTGATTGCTGGTGTTGTTTCAACTAGCTGGACATTCATGTTTCTAATCTCACCCTGTTCTTTATTTCATTCCGATGCAGCGCTTAAGCGATTCCCTATTTTTAGCATTGTAACATTGAAAACCCTGCCTCATCTGTAGATAACCAAAGGTAACACTAGCAGTAGATTCCATCTGTGTTGCAGACAACATACTTGCTCCAGACAAGCAAGTGTCATATGGTCACCAGCTAAAGAGATTCTAAGTGTGTGGTCTCCGTCCATCAACTAAAAAGTCCAATGCCCGGTTAGCACGTCTCTGCTGTGCCAACAGTGAAGAAACCCGACACATTATTAGCCAACGTTATTAGCATGGATAAAATGCCAATAGAGCAGGGCCAGTGTGCGGAAAGCTGGAGTAATGAACTCCATGCCTGAACCGCATCTTCCTTTTGTGGCAAAACCCTGCTCTGTCCAAGCTGACTTCATCATCATGTGCTCGATGAAATGATATGTGCCCGTGGTAGCACAAATTATGCATCCAGTTATTAACATGGTGCCCCACAGCCCTATCCCTGTGAGTGGTTTTCAAATAAATTACTTTGGATGAAGCCCGGTAGAAAAGATTGCCATGAAGTGTAGCACATCCTTTTGAGGAATTAACTCAGGAAATAACTCCTATAATTAGTGCAAGCTTTGTCCCCCCCCCCCCCCACTTAAAGAGTCTAGCCAATGTGTCAAGGCTACAACATTCTTCAACGATGTTATAGCAGCTAAATAACAAGACATTTTATAAGTACTGACAGCTATGTGTTATCATATAATTATTTCTAAAAGCGTAAACGGATCTTAATTTCTGAATCACCTACTACTACCCAAACAGTCTTTATGTTCGCTACAGAATTAGACTCTAGATAGAGATTTTCGGAAGTTTCCTCTTTGGTCTTTCTCTGTCTTTTGAGATACTTTTTATTTTCTTGTTAGTGCTTTACCACAATTTAACGTACAACTTACGGAATGCTGGAAGCACTCGTTTGGCTTAATTGTAATTGAGTTTTCGATTTTCCTTAGATGGCTGGCTTTTGCAAGTTTTAAACAATTTGCTTCTGAAACAGGGTATTTCAAACACACTATTCAGGTTTTTCTGTCTCCCGTAGTCTAAATTACTTCTTTACGAAAGGTTGTGGGAGAGAGGTACTAATTCTAGAGGTTTGGAATATGTAAAAAGACGAGTTTAAAAAAACAAAAACAGAAACAAAACTTTCAACCTGCCTACTATTACTGACTCGCCAAGCCCCAAATGCATTCCTTCTTGTGGATCTATGAGGTACGTATATAATCTTGCAGATTTATTCCATTTAAGAGTGGCTGGCTTTTATCTCTAAGGATCTGTTTTTGATTACAGGCGCCTTTGTAAATTACTCGCACAGCACCCAGCAGTGCTCGGCTTGCAAGTCTTTTGAGGACACGAAAATAACAAGAATGTGTACGAAGAGCTGGGTGATCTTTTAAATCGCTGCCATTTAAAATGTGGTCTGTGGACAGGCAGCTTGGGCATCACCTGGGAGCTTCTTAGAAATGCAAATTCACGGACCTCACCCAGACCTACAGAATCAGACTCTGGGAAAGGGGCCCGGCCATCTGTGTTTGATGGAGTCATTCACCAGGTGCTTTGAAAAGCACTGTGTAAATAAGGGTTAGCACTTAGGGAGTGCTCACCGTGTATTCTAGGAGCCCCGCTACGGACTTGCCGTCCGGGAGCTTCTTCAGAGCTTGTGACCACCCTGGGAGGCGGGTACTACGGTGTCTAGGTTCTAGATGAATCACTTTCAGAATCACTTTCCAAAGTCAAACCTAGACATTGGTGAAATCAAGGCAATCCCAGCTCTAACTCCAAAGGCCCTCTTCCGGATGAAGGAGGAGGGTTCTTACGGTGAGGCCTTCCTGGAATGCCAAACTTCCCCTCAGAAGGGTAATTTTTACTGCAAGCCACAAATGCATTTATATAGCACGACACTTTGCAAATGTCAATAGTCTGTCATTCAACATTTGGGCAGCAACAAAAATGACTCAAATATAAACACCACATTTAAACACAGTTAATTATAGAAGCCTATAGGTTTTGCAGACTAGAAAGTGTACCTTCTCTCTACTTAAGACCATAATTAGAAGCAGAGATATTCATCTGTAATCAAATTTAGAAAGAAAGGCAAAGTTTCAGCTTTCAGTCAGAAGCCAAAATTTGGAACAGAGAGCCGATAGAACTAAACTAAATCTAAAACTCACTGACTTGGGGGAAGGGGAGTTTCAGGGGTGGCGGGGGGTGGGGGGAAAGACAGCTTTTCATAATCCTAACCAATGCAGCCGAAGGAAGGATCGGCCGGAGCTGTTGTTTGAAGACTTGTACACGGGCAGACCCTGAGTATGTGGGTAGCATAAAAAAGTCTTCAAGTCTAAAGTTGTTCTTGTTGAAAAGCATTTTAAAGGGACCCAAGCCCACCTAGGTTCCCCCCCCCCCCACCGCCCCGATGCAAGTAAATCCTTTGTGCTGATTAAAAAGTTGGGCTTTTTCTGAGGCAGGGTATATGGGCCAAGAGGAGGACCCAGAAGGTGGGAGGGCAGGGGAAAACAAAGGGATTAGAAGGAACGGACCAGTTGCCCACTCGAGGACTGCTGTGTGTCCTCAGTGCTCCCGCCCACTAAATGATCAACCTGGCTGGCCCCGGGGGAGCTCGCACGCTGGGCGGATGGGGCAGCTCGAGATGGACCCGCTCTGAATGCTGCTGAGCGCCTTCCAGGACGCAGCACCTGCAGATGCTTGGGTCAACTGTTCCTCCTCCCACAGCTGTTCTCCGCAGGAGCCCCAGCAAGTGCCCGTCAGCCCCGGGCAGGGAGGCACTGAGGGGTTCCAGACGGCCCACACAGGCCAAGTGTTCAGCGACCTCGCGGAAGATGAGCTCCCAGCCAACTGCTGTGCTGTGGGGATACACGACGGCGGCCGCCTCAGCTCTACCTCTTTGTCTCAAATGACCCCCCCCCCCCCCCCCCCCACTGGGGTAACTTCAGGATGCAAGCCCGTCGGGCTTATCTTTTAACGGTATTCTTTGCTCTCACCGTGGTCCTCCTCTGGAAATCTTGACTTCTTTGAAGGAAAGACAAGCGTCCAACCGGGGAACTGTTTGTTGCTCTCACTTATAATCTCTGATGCACAGTTTCCTTCCCGAACTTGACCTATTCTCCTTTTTTCCTGGAGGAAGTAATCCTGCCTTGCAGGCCGACCCGAAGGACACCAGGGGGGGAAGCAGGCCTTCCCCTCCCCGGTGGGCCCCACCCCTTTTCGTGCTTCTTGGCCTCAGCTCCCAATCGAGGGAATGTGCCTGGAAACAGGACCAACGTGAGGGGACACAAGGGCTCCTTGCCACCAGGTCAGGGACTAAAAGGTTTTGAGTAGATTTCCTCTCATAAAGGGAAAGCGTTCCGAACACGCCAGGAAGAAAAAAAGAAAATGCCAGAAGAAACCGTCTTTCCTTAACCTTCAGTAGGAGGGATGCTCCCAGCACCAAGCAGAGCAAGGGCAGGGGAGCCTAGCCCTGGAGGCCATGCGTGCTTTTGCGACTGGATGAGACTGTTTTGCATTTAAGGGCTCAGCCGCTCAGAGTGATGTTTTGCGGGGGGGGGGGGGGGGGGGGGGGGGAATCTGTGGACAAATGAATTTATAACAGCCTTACATCTCTCGGTGTCCCCAGCCCTTTGCCACTCCAGTCCCTACGCCTTTTGGTGGCTACTTAATTTTCAGTGCTGAGAGGGAACGTATACAGAAGAGCAGCGCTTTAAGAAAATGCTCCAGACAGAGGAGACCCGAGCTGGGTAGCAACTTTCTCTCTACGGGGTCTGGACGTGGGGAGACTGAGGTAAACTGCAGGACCGCTGCTCACTGAGCATCTGAAATGCACGTGTCTTTTCTCTGGCACGAGTCAAGCGGCACTGCTGGGTTCAGCACTTTGCAAAGAGCGAAGCAGACGTCCGCGGCTGCGGAATGCGTGCCAGACCGGAGCCAGGGTCAAAGCCATCCGGCAAATCCTCTCACGGAATCCACGGCTCCTCTGCGTGCAGGTTGCCTCGCTGAAGTCATTCGGTGTGGAGGGGCGGGGGGGGGGGGGGGGGACAAGAAACACCGAACTGTGCAGGAAAAGCCCAGAAAGCCCGAGGAGCCCGCGTTTTCCAGGCCAACGACAAGAGGGAAGGGACTTTTCCCCTACGACAGAGGGGGCTCGAGGGACAACAGCCACACGTGCGTGAAGCAAACCTTTGCGCCTCAGTGTTTCACCTGGATACGCTTTCAAGTTTAATGCAGACGAATCAAGGCAAAGGAGAAGAAACGGAGAACAAGAGGGAGAAAGGTCTTTCCTCACTTCGGTAGCGATGGCTGATGTGACCTCCTGATCACGCGATTATGCAGCTGAAGGCTTGGCCCGCCGGAGAGAAGCATCTGGCAGGTGGTGGCAATTACCTGGCAGGCAGCAGCTGAGACCCCTGTCTGCGGAGGGAGGACGGCATGGGGGGCACGTCCAGCGATCTGATGCCACCGCAGCCTTCCCTTCTTCACACCTGCGCCCACTTATTCTGGCAAAGCCGCGTGTCATAAAGCACTAAGCCCACATCTTCCCGTGCCCTGTCGGAGGACGTTAGGTTTTTTTAAACTTTTTAAAAAATGCATTTATTTATTTTAAGAGAGAGCAAGGAGGGGAGGAGCAGAGACAGAGGGAGGGAGAGAGGGAGAGAGAGAGAGAGAGAGGGAGAGAGAGAGAGAGAGAGAGAGAGAGAGAAGAGAGAGAGAGAGAATATCCCAAGCAGGCTCCGCGTTGTCGGCACAGAGCTTTTACACGGGGCTTGACCTGACAAACTGTGAGATCGCCGCCTGAGCCAAAACCGAGTCAGATGCTCAACCGACTGAGCCACCCAGGCATCCCGGAGGATGTTAGGTTGTAAAGAAGAATGCAAGTCTTCCAAGTACAGAAGTAAAAGATGGCTAAAGATTTCAGGTTCTGTATTCCTAGTCACTATCATCCAGAATGCTCTTTTTCTCACAGTCCTAGAGGAGATGAAGGTGGGGATTCTGAAAACCAACTGGCTCTCGCTTAGCCTCACTTTTGGTTGTGCAGGCTTCCATTGGCCCCTGGCCTCTCAACTCCGCTGGCCTGTCGTCAGGCCGAACACAGTCCGCAGGTGGCTGTGTCTACAGAAAAGGTTGACTTTCATTTGGACTATGTATGCCATTCACGATAAGACTTTTGCTCCCATCAAGTGATCTTCTTGGAGGAAAAAAAGATCAAATCAAAGAAGCTTTGAGGCTCCTGGGTATGGTTTATATTTTAGAGCCATAGAGGGAACGAAGAGTTTAAGACAACATGATACGTTCCCATTCTGGTCCCTCTTGTTGACCAACACCTGCTGCCCATGCTCCCAACGACTCAGACGCCTATGACGCAAAAGAAAACTTGTGCGAGAACGTTCTGGCCTCTCCGATCTTGGCAATACAATGACCTGCTGGATAAGTGTTTGGAGGGAACAGGGAAAAGGCAAGAGGCTAGGAAGAAAAACTGAGCACCTTCCTGAGCAATAAAGACTAACGGGCCAACCTTTAAAACAGGAAATTACAGTCAGTCTTCAAGCCAAATACAGCCTGCTGCCTGTTTCTGTAAATAAAGTTTTATTGGAAAACAGCCATGCCCATGCACTCACATCGCCTAAGGGGACTTGTGCACTCTTAGGCCGAGTTGGACAGTTGCAGCAGAAACCCGGCCTGCAAGGCTCAAAACGCTCACGGGCTCTTTGCAGGAAAAAAAAAAAACAAAAAAAAAACCCTTGCCAACACCTGTTCTGAAACACACACAGAATGTCCCTTCGCTTGGGAAAATGCCTGGGCAGGAGAATCCGGTTAATCTGCAACAAATGCCAGCAGACGTTCAAGGGCAGGGGACAGAATCGCAAAGGCCCAAGGAGGTGGTGCCCTGCATTTCTTTGTTAGGATGAAGAACCACAGGGGGCCTTCGCTTTTTCTGCGGCACCCTTTCACTGTTACTCAAGCATTCAACGTTACACCGGTCCCCGCCTGCAAGCCCAGGCGGTTTCACGCTCCCTCACTGACGTATGGGCAGGGAGAGCTAGGACCGTCCCGTCCTGACATGTAGGTGCCCCCTTAGTTTTAATGGTGGTAAGGAGCAGCTGACACTTTCTACCTTACACGGCAGCTCAGTCTTGGTGTCACCTCTTACCCGCTGGTGACCCGAAGCCATCACGGTACCTGTTGGCCAAAAGCTGGGACCTGGTTCCTGAGGGCGAGGTCAGGTAGATGGCCAGGTCTCCCCTCCTCGGGTGGGTGATGGTTATGCGCACGACCACGTGCTCCAAATAGTTGACGTGGTGGTTGGGGTTATCGGAACACCCCGAAGCTTTGTAGATGGAGCGCACGGCGCTGTTGGGGCGAATTGTCCTGCAACAGAGAGGGACGGAGCGTGAGCACAGGACGTGACCGACGACCGAGCCGGCTGAGTGAACCTTGCACGCTTGGCGGGGTTACACGATGGGATGCAAGCAGCTGGTCGCTGGACACTAACGGACACAGTGCGATTACCCCAGGATCAACACCGGTTGGTTAGTCGGTGGGAAAGGCGTCAGTGAGAGGAAAGGAGGAATTAAGGTTCTTTTATCTTCGCGCTGGGCGTGGCTCTCGAGCTGGAGGGGATCACCTTGTTACAGAACACATGGGGCGGAGCCCCCGAGCTAGAATGTCTGAAACAGGAAGGCTGAGGTGGGCTTCCAAGAACCTGCGTTTCTCAGGCGGCAGTGACGTTGCTGATCTATGGGATATACTTTCCGGACCGCTGATATAAGGTACTGTGGTCCGGGGGAGGCGTGGGGATTACCACGACCTTGGTTCAAATCTCTGGTCTGCCACTGCCTTGCTCTATAACCCACGGACGCACTCCTCGTCCTGCGTCCACGTTCCTGACTTCTTCGCTGGCTTCCCCCCGTGTCACCGTCCCCCTTGAACCTCGGCCCCCGTAACACCAACATCAGTTCCAGTTGTGGGGTGATTCGTTTCCCACCTCAGAGACTCTGCCTAAAGCACTTTTTTTTTTTTTTTTTTTGCTGTTGTTCAGATGGCTGACTCTTCCTCTCCCTTCATGGTCAAAGCTTGAACGTCACTCTCTGAGACTGTCACTGAGCCACAGGAAAAACATGCCCCCTACTTCCTATTTTCTGTTTTATTTTCAACGTGTTGTTATTTTTATATAATAGGTTGAAAGTATACTTTGTAATTATATGTTCTGCAGTGACGCTTCTGGAATAGAAGGATTAGTTTGTTTGGAGTACATTGACTTACGGAGAATACTTGTACCGTTAAATGGAAATTCTGGCTGAGGAGCAACCTTAAGAATGCCCATCTATAATGCCCTCCAAATCCCCTGATAAGAGGTGCCCATGAGGCTCCTTGGATTCTATTGAGTGGATTTAAGAGCTTAGCATCCTAGACGTTCTATGAGACTTTTCTCATTACATTAGGAAGAAACCCCCCAAAACTACACAAGCGTCTGGCTCTCATATACAACAAAGGGCTTCCTGCGCACTTGAGCTGGCCCGATCTCTTTCGGGCAGTGACATGCTGTCTGCTTGCCGCGAACATTACTTGATTTGTCGGTCCGTGCTCTCCACACACACGTGCTGCTGGGGAACAGTGGTCCACTTCTCGGCTTCCATCACCATGGCTTCCGCGTCCATCAGTCCAAATCCATAGAGATGGCTCACTATGGAAGGCAAGAGGCTGGTCAGCTTCACGGAAGTTAGGATAAACCGACGCCATATACGCTCTGCTAGGGTTTCACTCAGCAGAGGACCCGGACCCATCCCCCCGGGGACCCCGGCTTTGTTCCCAGCAACGACTTAAAAGCCAAATGAAACAAAACAAATGACCAAACGCAACAAACCCAATACGTGCTCACTGAATAGTATGCATCCATTACAAACTCTCCTGGCGCGACAAGAACTTACATGCAAGAAATACCAATTTTCTGACATCTCTACAAGTGAGGCTGAATATTTCAGAAGACAAAAATTATTACCTTTCCTCTACCATATGAAAAATTGATTAAACTTTATGCATGAACTATTTGGAGGCCTCCAGACTTTTATGCCAGCTTCTTTGAATGTTGTAATCGTTTGGTTCTCGGTAAGAATGCCTATTGATCTAAATCTGAAATTGACATAACTGTCTCAGAAGTTTCATTACACACAGGGATATTTTCATAATGCTAGCAGCCATATCTACATGTGTAGTCCTTTTTAAAAAATACTGGAAAATCCCAGCGAATACTTAAAATCTCCATCCTGTATTAAACTGTCTCATATCTTTACATTGAACAGAGTGTCCTAGTTCTACCAGATTTGTTGCCTAAAACATTTTCTTTACAACATTATTTTGCGTGAAAATGTCTAGAGCTGCCCGTGCTTCTTGATCATTTAAATATCTCCGCTTGAAATCCAAGATGTTCTATGATATAGTCCCACGCTACTTGCAAAACAAGCTTCTCCCTAAAACTTTGGCTTTAGAGAGCTCATTTCTTTACAGTTCCCAGTCCTGTCTTGCTCTTTCTGCCTCGCTGCTTTTACTCATGCTGAGACCCTGGCCTGGAGTCCTCCCCCCCCCACCCCCCTCCACTCTGCAGACTCACGTTCTACTCCTGAGTTCTGGAAGGCCTAGCTCGTCTGTCTTCTCCTTCTTGAAATATCCTCTGACCAATAAAAGTCAGGAGACATTTACTGAAACTCAGCCATCTGTCATGCACTTTTCTCTTTTCTAGTCCTGTAATTCTAATAAATTTGCCAGTCCGTCTTCTGCCCATCTAGCCATCCAGCCATCCGCCCACACATCCATGCGTTCATGCATCCATCCAGCATTTGAGTGTCTTCTATATGCCAGGCACTATATTACTCACACTGCACTTTTTAATTACGGGCCATTAATTGAATCACTAATTCCATCAGCACATGTCTTTGCCCAACTACATTATAAACTGCTTGATGGCAGGAACGAGGACTTAGATTTCTTCACGTGATTCGTGTTTTTAGCAGAGCTTTGCACATACGGGGGGGGGGGGGGGAAGAAATGATTGCCTATCAAAAGGGGAAATTGCGTGAGGATTCAGAAATACTGCTCTATTTTTGCTATTTGCTAATTACATAATTCCTGGCAAACCAGCTAAAATAACCCACAATTTCCATGTTTGGGGATATTATTGTCTCTCCCGTCCCCGTCACTAAGTTGATGAGGTCATGTTATGTGTCCCATGTGAGAACATCTTTGTCAAGACCTGCACAAATGTAAGGGCTCATTATTAAATACCAGGTCCTCAGACAGGACATACTGAATAAAACTGAATAAGCCTATTTAGGCATAGCAAGGATATATGTAGGATTCTTATACACAGACTTTTGCAACATCTATTGTGATTTTTCCTTGACTGAAAAGAAATGCATGTCCATTGCAAACACTTGTAAATACCTCCGGAAAAGAATGAAGACAGCAAAACTCATCAGTAACCTCATCACACATTGGTAACTGTATATTAACAGGAATGTATCAACAACTCTGTATATTTAGTTTTAGTTACACAACACGACGCGAGGTGATTTCACGTCCTTAGTTAAAAAAAGACGCAAGAGCGATCCACGTGTTACAGGAAAAATGTCAAGTTTGGGCTTAAGCAAACCAAGTCATAGCGATCTTCTTATTCAAGTTCATGTGAATCCCAGGTTATCACTTATCACTTCACCATCGATACGGGCAATGGTCTGTATCATCAGCATTAACACTCTTTTATTTTTTTACTTTTCAGAGAGAGAGGCAGGGCGAATGGGGGAGAGGGGCAGAGAGAGGGAGGGAGGAAGAGAGAGAGAGAGAGAGAGAAAGAGGGAAAGAGGGAGAGAGAGAGAGGGAGAGAGAGAGGGAGAAAGAGAGAATCTAGAATGTGCTCCATGCTCAGCATGGAGTCCAACGCGGGGTCCAATCCCACGACCCTGGTACCGTGACCTGAGCCGAAATCAAGAGTCAGACGCTCAACCAACTGAGCCCCCCGCCGGTGCCCCACCAACATTGTAAGGTTTTTTTTTTTTTCCCTAGAGGAATTGAAATTATTGCCATATATGCTACATTACGCCAGGCTCTCTAACTCTGCATGGTACCCAAATATCCCTATACTCGTGTCAGTTGGTTTTCAACCAGCACAACTTATCATTTTATCTCTGTTTAGGGACATAAGACGAACGATTTGGTTAGTGGGTGGAGGCAGGAGAAGAGGGGGGAAGGAAGTCGGGGAGGGCAAGACTAGGGCTGACTGGACTCCAGCTCAGCCGCTCTTGTTGCTGCCCCACCCCCATCCCAATAACCGTCAACCTAACAACAGGCACTTGAGTCGAGTAGAAAAGCACCTCGAGTCTTCATGAAGGCCCTACGTTGGTTTCCTTTTTCTCAGTCAGTTCCTACCCGCCAGAGACAATGTCCATTCATGCAACACTCAAAGCAGATGTTCAGAAAAGAGGCTGGCTAGTTCCAGGTAAACTCCAAACTGGCAGGTCAATGGGAAAAAACACTGTAGATTGAGGTATATGTGTATTAATATGATATTAATAAATGAAGAAATTACATTAGATCGGTAAAGACCATTAAGTCAGTAATGGAGATTCTTAGTATTTGAACATAGTGGAAACTGTGTATTTGTCCACAATCATGACACACAGCCTAAGAAAAAGAGAAAATACACTTGTATCTTCTCATGGGGGGTGGTGCCATTGGCAATATATCACCTCCATGTATTCTTTTCTTTTTTTAATTTCATTTTTTTAAGTTACATCCAAATTAGTTAGCATGGAGTACGACAACGATTTCAGGAGTAGAACAACGTGTATTCTGATTGGCAGTTATGTGTTTGGTTTTGGGTAAATACTAACGAGAAAATAATTACACAATGAATGTGTTAGGCACATAAACTCTTTTGAAACAGGATGTCAACAGGGAAATGGCGGCTATGTGATTTGGAAGCATTAATATTCTTTTAAAGACGTAGTTATAATTGACATATAACGTATCTGTTTTTAAAATAAAATACAAAGTTTGCATAGTCTAAAATAACTCTAAATTCAGAAACGAGTCTTTCTTTTGGTGACTGTCTGGGTCAAGTCGTCTTGTCCATCACGCTGTTACCAAGATGGGCGATAGGAAGTACCACTACTCTCTAGTGGTTACAGGAGAGCGTCTGTACATATCTGGGAAGTAAATGAATGCAACTGATAGGACGCATTTCATTAAATTCTCCAAATGGCATAAAGTGTTTACGTGAGAATTTCAAGAGGAATGACAGAGTCTCTTCTTTTCATTACAGACTTCTGCGAAGTCTTCAACATCCCCGATTTATTCACGCATAGAGCCAATATTCACTCTAAAAAATTATGATTGTAGCGCACATCTCATGCAAACAGCTAACTGTGCCACGGCCATCCCTACCTAAATAAGTTTTATTTATGCACATTTCTCGTGCCAGGCTCAGAGCAAGACCCGAGCCTAAAAATAACTCTATGAGGGTCAAGTACAACCCTCTGAGTGCAAGCCGTGTGCAAAAGGAAGAAATCTATGAAGTTAGATACTATAATGGTATGAGGCGGAATCTAAGCAGTTCAAACAGAAATTTTTCATTTCTAGGAGTGTGGGCAGCAAGCTTTCAATTAATAGTTCGACCGTTAATTAAGATCGAAAAAATCAATAGTTAGACAGGTATCAAGGGACCAAAGCATGTTTACAGAGTAATTAAAGATCTTGAGGCAAAGTGATTGAGGCAGGTGTCACAAAGTAGAATGATGCCGGGCAAGCTTAAGAAAGGGAAGTGGAAATACTTGAATAACTATATTTGCCTCGTGTGGCTGCACGACTGCTCACGCAGATAAAGCTGAGAAGAGTGGAACTGTCTTGTGCCAGAAGCACAGCCGGCTTTTATTCCGAGTCGTCTGAAGGCTTCTCTGCTTGGACCGGGAAAATAGATAAATGTTCTCCAGCAGGTGTATTTCCATTTTCTGATGAGACCAGAAGTGCTGAAGGAAGCTAATCGTTCAGCACGTAAGTAAATGACTGCGTGGTTGGGAACGGATACGGTCAACTTAAGCAACATTCTAGCTAGGAGGGCTTGCAAACTCAATTCTAGAGAAAAGCTAGACAGCTCGGCAGGAAAAAAAAAAATAATAATTTAGAAGTTCCTGAGCATAGGAAGCTGTAAGCAGGGAAATGTGGTATCCTGTTCTCTCTTTTAGCACAGTGCCCTTGCTGGAGCCAGCTATTTTATTTTATTTTATTTCATTTTATTTTACTTTATTTTATTTTGTTTTATTTTACTTTATTTGATGTTTTAATTTAATTTATTTTTAAACGTTTATTTTTGAGAGACAGAAAGGGTGCACCTGTGCCCATGCAAGTCTGGGAAGAGCAGACAGAGAATGGGACAGAGGATTCAAAGTGGGGTCTGTGCTGATAGCAGAGAGCCTGAGGCAGGGCTCGAACTCATGAACCATGAGATCATGAGCTGAGTCACCCACGTGCTCTGGAGCCAGCTATTTTAAATCTTTTCCTTTCTCTTCTCCTTCTCCTCCTTTTTGACATCGCACTCAATGGGAAGTCAGTTTAAGTTCACGATTTTTTTTTTAAATTTTTTAACGTTTATTCCCCTTTGAGAGACAGAAAGAGACAGAGCGTGAGCAGGGGAGGAGCAGAGAGAGAGGGAGACACAGAATGCAAAGCAGGCTCCGGGCTCTGAGCTGTCAGCACAGAACCCTATGCGGGGCTCGATCCCACAAACCGTTGAGATCATGACCTGAGCCGAAGTCAGACACTTAACCGACTGAGCCACCCAGGTGTCCCCGTCCATGATGATTCTAAAGTGACTATTAGTAAAGCACTCTTTTTTTTTTTTTTTTTTTAAATTTTTTTTTTTCAACATTTTTTATTTATTTTTGGGACAGAGAGAGACAGAGCATGAACGGGGGAGGGGCAGAGAGAGAGGGAGACACAGAATCGGAAACAGGCTCCAGGCTCCGAGCCATCAGCCCAGAGCCTGACGCGGGGCTCGAACTCACGGAGGCTGGGACGCAGCCTCCTGGTTAAATAATCACCAGGTCTGCATGTGGTTCACTGGGGGCAAAGAGGAAACCAGCAGCCCTCGAGTGGGCGGCGTGTGGGGTGAGCGGTGGGGAGGGGATGGGCATTAGTGGTAAACACGGCAGGAAACAAGGGGGTGAGGACAGGCGGCCGGAGAGCTGAGTCCAACCGCGATTGCGGGGCGTCCTCGGCCACCAATCAGCCTGTTGCTATTTTCGTCTACCTGTGAGTACACCGCCAGACTAAAAGGTAGTTATGCAAATTCCTGTCTTGAGTGGGGAGAGACTCCGACCCAAGATCAAAGAGGCCTCGCAGCCGTTAGGAGGCCTCACACCTTTGGGTCCTTTGATCCTCAATGTCCTGAACCACCTGCTCCCACCGGGGACCCTGCGCCTCCCGCTACCCCAGCCCTCCACCCCAGTGCCACCGCCACACGGAGCCAAACGTGTGGAAGAGGAGGAGGGGGTGAAATCGGAGAGGGCCCGTGCCGCTTTCCTTAGGCTCGCCGTGTACTGCCCTTTTCGAGTAAAAATAAATAGCGAAATAGGAAAACAAAATGTAAGATTCATAAGGACGAAAAAGTGGAAAGTAATTCTTCCCAGGCCTCCTAGGTCAGCATTGCTACACCTAGACATCTCTGGAAGGCTGGGAGGAGGGCGCTTCCAGAATTACCCCTCTCTTCCCTTTCCTTAATCCCCTTCTCTGACATCAATCCCTTGCCTGGGTGCCCTTTTAGATTTTAGCGTGAAAGGCACATAAGCTTCTTAGAAAATCAGAACAACAGTCACAGTGCTGTCTTCTGTCGCCTGGTGCAAAAACACAGACTCCCCTGGGGGCAGGAAAACGGAGCCAACGCCTGCCTTACTCTGCACGGGTTGTTTTTACTTTCCCCTCGCTCTTCCTAAAACCTCAGGCTCTACTAACAGCTCCGGCCAGATCCAAACATGCCAGCCATCACCGGTGCTACTGAGGACGTGCCTGTGCAAAGTTCCTGACACTGGTACCTGGCTGTCTGCAGGGTCTGGGCAAAGCAAAGCCCCCCCTCGGGATGGGTTTGGTCAGCAGCTGCGGGTAGTCTGACAGGCTCATCATGACACAGACGAGGCAAGAAGCGTTTGGGAACACACCGCTGAGCTCTTCTCCATGTACAACGTACCTCATTTCATATGGCTGTATATATCCACAATTTATTACGTATGCATATGTAAAAATACGTATTTATTAGGAGTCTTTTTTTATTTACAGAGTTAAGAGAAGGAGATATGCCAGCCTTCTCTCAGGGGCCTCTATTTTAGGAAAAGAGGGAAAAACGTCAAATTATTTTCTTTTCTCTGGTCGTCCCTTTGTTATTTGCTTCCAACATGGTTATAATAAGCAAGTAATTCGCTTAAGGTAATTGACTAGCATTTCTTGAATGGAGGTAGGAAAACATTTTATCAGCCTGGGGAGAGTTACGCTTGTTTTTAGGAAGCTAAAGATTGTTTGGACGGAGATGAACACAAGATCAAAGAGGTACTACCAGGGTCTTTGGATAAAAGTTAACTGAAGATCAGACTGACCATATACCAGCTCTCCAGCCTAGATCTTGATGTGTAACTCAAGCAAACAATTACCAAGGCTGGGATCTTGATGAACCAGCAGGCAAAATTCTTATTTGTGAATCATTTACACACCGTGTTTAGGCAACTCTTCATCGAATTTTCCTTTATGTTTGCTTTGTCCTTAAATTCTCATAAGAGAAACAAACAGAAAATTCTGGTTGATGTTTGTTTCCAGTGCGTGTGTTTTCACATGTAGTGGGTAACGTGGTGATTTCATCCATGGCTCCCTTGATAGGG
This sequence comes from Panthera pardus, assembly GCF_024362965.1. Lineage (NCBI taxonomy): Eukaryota > Metazoa > Chordata > Mammalia > Carnivora > Felidae > Panthera > Panthera pardus. The sequence goes on along the minus strand of NW_026526766.1, from coordinate 17,821,303 downwards.
AGCCATTACTCACACTTGATATGATGGTTGCGAAACACGCAGAGTGACCACAAAGAAGAAATTATGCCTTGGAGCTGGGAATGTCACCATCTCATTGGGAAGAAAGCTAACACCCTTCTAAGTGTCAAGTGCTATGTGTGCCTTCTCATGAACTTTCCTTTCCATTTACATAAAACTCAAATCATTTTTACGCTTAAGGGACAATAATAAGGAAATTTCTACAAACCCTCACAGGCCGTTAATGAGAACTGTGTATTCTCTTAGAAGAAAAAGACCTGAGATGGTTGTTAAACCCTTGAGTAAGATTTGAATTCGTGGAGGTGTAGCTGGGGCTAGGTCATGAGACCAGGATATTTGGAACGGTGGCTTCCTCAAGAAAGCCGTGTGGGCCTGGAATCCCATGGATGGATTTCATCCTCAGGCAGTGAGTGGCCAGTGATCAAGGAAATGACATAATTTAATTGATAGTCTCGGAGTGATCTGGTATTGGTATAAAGGATATACGAAGGTAGAAGGAAGAAAGCAGGGAACTGGTTATTTAAATGGTGTAGGCATGAGGCATCATAAGCCAGGTTATGGACGTGGTGAATGAGGTGAGAGGTCAGACAAGGAGGGGCAATGGAACACACAACGTGGGAGACTGAGGAGAGGGAGAAGGAAGAGCCAGTGAACAGGGGCATCTTGAGAAGTCTACCCCCCCCCCCACCCCGATGACAGAGGTTTTGTAAAATATGATTGACAGATTCTGTTTGGAGAGTTCTGAGTTTGACATGACATCAGGGGGAGCCCTGTGCAGAGGCTCAAGGTTGGTGATGGATGCAGACAACATCGAAGACGCAGGACTGAAAAATCACAAGGAGGCTATACGCGTAATTGAAAGAAAGGCAGAGATGCAGGGAAGAAAGCTGAGGGACTGCAAGGCGGTGAGAGGGAAGGAGGCAGGGAGGTGGGCAGTGGGTGAGCGCTCCCTCCAGAACTCTCTAAGCAACACACTTTAGGGACTGGCTAAGGCGGAGGAAGGGAGAAAAAGGAATCCCTAAAGTGTCAGAGAACATGGGCTCTATTTTTTCATCACAAAAGGCAAGGAAAGACAGATGTGGACTGGGTAAATCAAAAGCACGAAATCTTACAGAAAAACAAGAGGCTTCTGATTTGGCAAGCAGGAGGTGGTTGAAAGTCTCACAGAGTAATTTCACTTCAAAGGTGTAAGTGGAAACAAGATTGCAGAGAATTACAGAGGGGCTGAACAGTAAGGAAGGGGAAGCAGCTAATTCAGACTTGCTGGCAATTTTTAGTTGTATAAGGGAGGCTCCGACTAAGGCAACAGGGGCAATGGAAACTTTTTTTCCCCTCCACGGCAGGGGGATACAGAGTTTGAAAACAGAGGGTCATGGTCCAGCTGACAGAAAGGAGAACGAGTGTAGTGGGGTGCAAAGGGCCAAGCGACTGACAAGGGATGAGATTTTTTTTTTAATTTTAATTTTAATTATCATTTTTTAAGGGATGAGATGTTTTGAGGGCACCTTTCAGATTTGGGATTCCCTGTCCAAACTACAGAAAAAGAAATGATTTGAGACTTTATCTGTTCATTTCTTCTAAGGACGGTACTTGGTTAGCATCACTTAAATGCACAGGAAAGAAGTTAAGTCACTACAGGCAGCGGAGGACGTGGGTCAGTGGTTTCCGGACTTGTTATGAGCGTCAGAATCACCCAGAGGACTCGTGAAAGCACACCTGTTCGGTCTCACTGACCAGTGGTTTTTAAAGGAAGTCCCAATATCGAGAATGTACACAACTCAACGCCCAAAACACCCAAACAATCTGATTAAAAAACGAACAGGGGATCTGAATAGACATTTTTCCAAAGAAGACGTCCAGATGGCCCACAGACACACGGAAAGATGCTTAACATCGTGCATCATCAGGGAAATGCAAACCAAAACCACAATGAGATATCGCTTTACACCTGTCAGAGGGGCTAAAATAAAAAAGACAAGAAATAACAAGTGTTGGCGAGGATGTGGAGCAAAAGGAACCCCTGTGCACTACTGGTGGGACTTTAAATTGGTGCAGCGACCGTGGAAAACAGTATGGAGGTACCTAAAAAAACTAAAAAATAGAAATAACACCTGATGCAGTCATTCCACTAGCGTGGATTTACCCAGAGAAAACGAAAACACTAATTCGAAAAGATATATGCATCCCTATGCTTACTGCAGCATTATTTACAATAGCTAAGATATGGGAGCAACCTAAGTGTCCATCCGTAAATGAATGGATAAAGAACACACACACACACACACACACACACACACACACACACACACACAAATATTACACAGCCATAAAAAAGGTAAGATCTTGCCATTTGTGACAACACGGATGGACCTAGTGGGTATTATGCTATGTGAAACAAATCAGACTGGGAAAGACAAATATGATTTGGTTTCACTCACACGTAGAATCTAAAAAAACAAACGTATGAACAAACGAAACGTAGAATCAGAACTGATGGCTAACAGAGGGACGGAGAGGGGGGAGGGATGAGCAAAGTGGGTGAAGGGGGCTGGGAGGTACGGGCTTCCGGTTATGGAACCAGTCACAGGAACAAAGGGCACCGTGTAGGGAATACAGTCAGTGATGCTGTTATCCTGTATGGTGACAGATACGCTTGCGGTGAACGTAGAGAGAAGCTGTATACCTGAAACTACGTCATACTGTGTGTCAACTATACTTAAATTAAAAACAAAACAAAACAAAACAAAACACCTAAGAAATTAAGGCCCAGCATTTCCTTCCTAACAAATGCTGATATGGTCGGTCCAGGGATCCCACCTTGAGAGCCACTTCCTGAGGGAAATAGGGCTGCATCTCTCCTGGAACCCCAATTGATAAAGCCTGGCTAATTAGGCTACTATTGCCAACCTGGGGCCTGAGTCTCTGGAGGCAGGATTCCTAAATCCCTTCCCTCATGCCAATGACATAAGAAACGAAAGGTCGCTATACCACACATTACGGTAAGATGCTAACTATTTTCATATGGAGTAGCACCCACATTTTTGCTTTCCTTTTAAAGATATTTCAGGAAGGGCTGCTTGGGTGGCTCCGTTGGTTAAGCGTCTGGCTCTTGATGAAACAGTTGAGGTCATGATCTCACAGTTCGTGAGTCTGAGCCCCGCATCGGGCTCTGCACTGTTGATCATGCTCTCCCTCTCTCTCTCTCAACACAAATAAATAAACATTAAAAACATATTTCAGGAGGAGAAATTCTCCTAATTAACCTATAGATACCCCTCACTGATCAAGCACCAGGTTGGTCCAGAGATTTTCTTCTTTGGATACACATTACTCAGGGAGTTGAAGTCTAATCGCCGTTAGGACAAAATCAGGGTTTGACTGAGTTGAGACACAAAATCAAACTCAATTACAATGCTGAAAAATAGGAAATGCATTGTAGGATCTGTTTAATGCATTTGAATCTATCTGTTTTATCTAATCTTACTGACTCTATGGTTGAAGTGCATTAAATGTGGCAGGGCATGCTTCCCAAAATAAGATGCCCAGAAGAAATTTTATATGGGAGGCAAAAATAGTATTTTACATACACACGTTACTCTGTATTAGCTAATGAAATCTTTACAACAGTCCTATTGGCACAAGAGTAATATTCGTATTTTACAGCTGACAAAAATAAGGCACGTACACATGAAAAGAACTTGTCCAAAGTCACGGGGACTCAATCCTAACTGTTCAGAATCCCTCCGCATCATGTACGTATCCATTGATTACTGTCACCTACAACACACACAGTATTTATTTCAACTACTTCCTCACATCAGTCATCATCCTCAGAATAACAAGGTGGCAAAAGGGGGCGGAAATATTTCAAAAATTCATCTATATACCCTAAATGGACCCTGGACCATTTTTCTGCCCTTTGCCTTTTGCAAATTAGCTGCATAAAAACGGCTCTCTTCTTCAAAGCTCATTAAAATATCGTGTGGAGAAAAAGACGTATGCGGGGCATGGACGGAAAGCTAGCATCTGGACCATAACCCTTCCCCCTGTTCTTGCTGAGATTGACCTTCTTCAGTCATTTCCATCAGGGATTTTCTCTGAAGGTGGAGACATTATTAATATGGAAAAGATCCTTTATTTTATATTCAAGCCCGGTCCATTTTTTTTTTTTTTTTTAATTAGAGCTAAGCAGGCACGTATAGGTGGAAGAATGGTGTTGAGCGGCAAAGAACAACTTCCTGTTTGTTAACATCCAGCAGCGATCACAACGCCCTTGTCTTTTGGCCCTTTCAGAGATGACTCTGGAAACTTCAGGGCGTACTGCGGCTTCTGGTGCAACACCATAAAATGAAGCCTGTTGCAGCCATTATTGGGATGTGTGATAGAAGCTTAATTGCTTTGAAACGCCTGAGGCTAGCAAGATGTGAACATGTGTCAAAAGCCTGAATGGAGATTTTTAAGGGGGGAAAAAAAAAAAAAAAGTCTGGATCTATTTATTTCAGAGAGGATGTATCCAGATGGATTCTGCAAAGCGGTCGCCTGGCTTGTAACTCTACGTTGCTGGATGCAGCCGTCTTAGGAAGTTAAGCGTAGAACTGGGGCGGGATTAATTTTCAGGCGTTCCTTTTGAGTCTTTGGGTCTGGTTTATGTCGTAGGCACTGGCACCAATATAAAGAAAGATCTCTCTGGAGGGAATAAAAGGACGAGCTAAGCCATCTTTACTAAAACTGTACTTTACAAAGAGTCATCAGAAGGCCCTTTTGTTCTTCTTGTTCATTTGGGACCCCTCCCCCCTCTTTTTAATGTTTATTTACTTATTTTGAGAGAGAGAGAGAGAGACAGAGCACGCAAACAAGCACGGAGGGGCAGAAAGAGAGAAGGAGAGAGAGAGAATCCCAAGCGGGCTCTGTGCTGACAGCTGACAGTTGACGTGGGGCTCGATCCTACGAGCCATGAGATCATGACCTGAGCCAAAACCAAGAGTCAGACATTCAACCGACTGAGTCACCCAGGCTGCCCCATTTGGGATCTCTTATTGATCCTGAACCGGTTTTCACAGCTGAAGCAGCACCCCCTTACCAGTGTCTCAGCGTGGCACATAAGGTTGAGGCCTATGTGCCCGACCGAGGGCACGGAACGGGTGACCTCACTCAGGTATACCGATGTCTGAGTCCAAACAGGTAGGCACATCCAAATTCCAATCAGGGTTTCTCCAGGGCACCAAAACCACGTGTTTGCTTTCGTAATTCAATTTTTTTTTTTTTTTAATGTTTACTTATTTTTGACAGAGAGGGACAGAGAAAGAGAGCATACGCAGGGGAGAAGCAGAGAGAGAGGGCGACATAGGATCCGAAGCAGGCTCCGGGCTCTGAGCTGTCAGCCCCGAGTCCCATGCGGGGCTCGAACCCGCGCACCGTGAGACCATGACCTGAATTGAAATCAGAAGCGTAACCGACAGGGCCACCCAGGCGACCCTTCCTTTCATATTTAAGGCTCTGTTCCACAGACAGTAGAAACGCTGGTCTGTTGGGAGTACCTTCTCAGGACAGCTTGATGAGCACCACAGAAGCTTCCAGTAAAGCCTTTCACCACTGCTTTATGTCTGTGCTCAGGCATCCCGCATAGGCCAATACTTACAAGGACTCTTTACCCCAAATCTCAATCTTCTACAGGCCCCAGATGTATGATCATACATTTGAATTCATGAAGCGTCAATCATTTCGGGTCACAAAAAAATGAGAGAACGTAAAAAGGCTATGAAAAGAATAATCGATTTGTACTCATGAGCACCCACACTCACTTAACATTCTAGGATATTACTTCAAACTTGGTCCAGAGAGCTGGCACGAAAGACAGCGATGAAATCCTCACAGACGCTGGAAAACTCTATTTGACCCCAGTAACGCTGACCTCGTTTGCTAATGAAGGTTTTGGGAATGTCAAGGTTGAAGCAACAGGTGAAGGTTAAAGTGAACGAAACCATCCCGGGATAGGTATTTTTTACACGATGTCATGCCTTTGACAGAGCGGAGAGAAATGACAACAGAGTTCAGTGCAACCGGGCTGGCATGTGGGATCTCCGTGAATTAGAGAAAGGTCCCTCTTTCTCTAGGTGGACCTCAACCCCCTCTGGGGTGCATGGCTTAGTAAGTGGATCACAGGCTGGGTTTCGGGCTCCACCCAAACCCTCAGTTTAGCTCCCTAGTGCAGTTAATAACCTGCACAACCAACTACGGCAGCCCTAACATACAATCATGGCTAGTTCTTGCGTTTTTAGCTATTGTCTCTCATTCCTTCGTCAGTCATGGCTGGGATTCAGCAGGGGTTTTAGGGTTCTAAGATGTATACCATCGAATCCTAGAACAAAGAACACATATCTTCTGTCCTGGCTCTGAGGATACTTCTGAGGATAAAACATGAAAAGCAGCAAATGATTTCCAGACAAAACCATCTTGCACAGTCCGTTAAGAAAGCATACAGCAGTAGCCTCTGGTGGGTTCAAATAAGAATGCAGTTTCCTAGAATTATAGACAGTTCTGAGTTTGCTTCATGGACAAGAAGAAAAAAATATTGATGTAAACCTTAAGAAAGAGAAAAAGTCATTTATAAACTATAAATGCTTCTGTCACACAATCTGCACTTGTCTTAGAGCAACTCAAGAGGCTAGCCCAGAATTACGGTCGCTTGCTTTCTTTAAATTTCTACAAAGCCACGTGGGAAATACAAAGACTATAACTGCATATGAAAAATAATTCAAATATTGGAAGCTGAGTGGCTTTCTGAAGGTCATGGTGAATGATAATGACCGGCAAAAAGACTTTGGTCAAAGAGAATTTGTGAAGCCTTCTCGAAGCACAATTTCTGGCCTGACATTTTTCAAGGAGCAATCTTGTCCTCACACCTTTTGCCCTGGGTTTATTAAAGAGTGATTTCAAAAAGCATTTCTTGCCCTTCTTAAAAAAAAAAAAAAAGAAGAAGAAGAATTTAGCAAAGATGATTATATATCTCAACTCTAGAACTCTCCTCATTTAGAAGGAAGCCAAGAGACGATCAAAAATTTCCCTGAATGTCACAGCCCTTAAGGTCAGGAATATGTAATTGCATACTAAGATAATATAAAATGATCACCACAAGGGAATTCACATCCATTTTGGCCAGTTTCTTACATACATGTCATTTTGTAGGACACATCATAGGGCCAGTGGGTTTACACCATCAGCTTAAGAAATAAAATTCTTTCTGACATCACATAAGCAACTCGAATTGACTCGCTAGAAAGTCATTATTATTATCGACTAATTTCTCAAATCACTGCAGAGGCTCTAAAATGTTTTCAAATGAAATGAGAACCCCTAGCTGTGGGATTCAAGTAGCTTTTCTGCCAATTTCTCTTAAATCCTTTCTTCCCCCCAGTGTTTATTTATGTATTTTGAAAGAGAGAGAGAGTGGGGGTGGGGTGGGGTGGGAGGGACAGAGAGATAGGAGAGAGAGAATCGCAAGCAGGCTCTGAGCTGTGAGCACAGAGCCCGACGCAGGCCTTGATCTCATAAGCCATGAGATCATGACCTGAGCTGAAATCAAGAGTTGGGTGCTTAACCGACTGAGTTACCCAGGCACCCCCGTGTCCGTTTCTTTTAAATTACTTTTCTGATCACACCACACCTGCCCTTTTTATACACTGAATTTCAACGGCCACGGCTCTATGCACATCCGTACGTATACATGCTCAGTTTTCATTGTACAAAATCTTAACAGAATATTAACTGTTTGTGAATTCAATACTAAAGGTGAGTAGCATGTTATGAATGAAGAGCCGTGCCAGACTCTGTATATGACGGTGTTCCTTCCCCTTCCCCTTTGCTACACACGCCAGCCATCACGGCCCCTCGCGCTTCCTTGACCAAATCTCTGTGTAAGCAGCAGGCCGTGTCTGATGCTCGACACATCTGGTTAGCCATCTGGGTGGCTCACCCACTCCTCAGGGTCTCTGTTTCAATTAGGCTTTTTCTGACTGTCTAATGTTCCAAAAAGTTGTGTTTGCCCGCACCAAGACTCGTCCATGAGTACTCATACCAGCTTAACTCACAACCCTAGACTGGAAACAACAAAATCGTCCATGAAAAAGTGAAGGAGTAAATCAACTGTGGTATATCCCTATGCTGGAGTATCACTTAGCAATAAAAAGGGACGGACCCCTCATATACCTAATGATTTAGAGGAAATTTAGAAATACTATTTGGAGAGGAAGAAGCCACTTTTCAATGAGTCTACTTATATAAAAGTCTGTAAGAGACAATATAATCTATAGTGAAAGGAAGTAGATCAGTTGCATAGGGGGTAAGGGAAGAGAAAGGAACATGAAAGTCTATTTTGGGGTGCCAGAAATGTTCCATCCTCACTTGTGGTGACGGTTACCTGGGTACCTGCATTCGTACAATTAAAATGGTGCTTTTTTTATCATATGTAAACTTACTCCAATAATGTTGATTAAGGATGTGTATGTATTGGGGCATCTGGGTGGCTCGGTCGGTTAAGCGTCCCACTCTCGGTTTTGGCTCAGGTCATGATCTCAGTTTTGTGAGTTCATGTCCCACATCGGGCTCTGTGCCTGCTTGGGATTCCCTCTCTTCCTCTCTCTCTGCCCCTCTCCTGCTCACACTGTCTCTGTCTCTTTCAAAACAAATAAACAAACAAACAAACAAACAAAGAACGTGTCTTACATTACCAGATATCGTGTGTTTGTTTATCGAGCTAGGAATCAATCCCAAGCTGTTTGACTTTGGCACCCAGGCTCTCAACCACTCTGTTGAGTGAGTTGTTGTTGTTGTCGTTGTTTTTTTAAATAAACACAAAACCTCCCAAAAGAAAATGTCGAATTTTAAAAGCTTCTGTAAAAGAATGTGTCTGTAGGTGTGAGTCTATTCTGAGAAGATGGTCTTGGCTTAAATCCTTTTTGGTTATCTTATTTTGCAACTGGATTCAGAACCCAATTATTGGCGCTACATAGAAATCCATTTCATTACTTTAGAGTCATAACACACTTTTGGCCTGAAATTAGCAGTGGCCCTGGTTGATCATCCTTTGCAATCACCGGGTTTAGGGGTTGATGATGTTTATCTTTGCCTAAAATATCAACTGTAACCACAAACTATCAAGGTTTGCTACCATTAATAGCCAAACCCATATGCTGAAGGAAGAGTCCGGAAGATACCTTGGCAACTACAGCCTGACTAGAATCAGTGAAATCAGTTTTCATCAGGCAATTACACAAAAAGAGACATCGATCCTCTCTTAAGTGTACAAGCTTTTGCATATTGCCAAAAAAAAAAAAATATTTTATGCTCACAGCTTTCCTACTGTATTAATGACTCAAGAGTCAACAGGACATTGATAGCTCTAATCAGTTCAGATGTCTATCGCTAGTTCCTATGGGGACTCAGCCTTCTCATTATGTTTGGTATAAGTTACCCACATTCTAAAAAACCGAGATACAAAAGCTTTAATTGGCTTCCTCCAGGGCCATACAAAATATCAGTAACCGACTGTCTACCAGGATTTAAAGGTTCCTAAGATGGTGGCAAAGCCACAAAACTCCTCCGCACGTAATTCCCGTCATTAACTAATTATATCTGGTACAGAGATAATAGTCACTTAGGGCAACCATCATTTTAATTCTGTTTTGAAGACGGATTTTAAGTGTGAAACCACATGCATTTAAAGCTTATGTACTTGGGGATGAAAAAGTAAAACGCAACAAAACAAAACACCCCCGAAGTCTAACAAAACCTAATGCTATCATCCCGTCAAAGATCAGCACGGAGAAAACAACGTTTCCCGTCAACAGAAGGGATTTTTAAATCTCACTTATTTAGTGAGGCATGCGTGGAATGCTCTGATGGGCAAGTGGACATTTTGGACATGAGACTCTAGATTAAGCAGTGATCAAGCACTTTGCTGTCAGGGGTTCCATATTATTGGTCTCAGCTAGATATTTAGGAAAATCACCCACCAGACAAAGGGATAAAAATAAAATCCCTAAATTTTGTGTGATTCCCTTTTTTTTTTTTTGTAAATGAGCAAGAAGATAAGTTCCTGTATTCAATGATCAGTACACAGAAAAATGAAAGGTTTTAAGTTAACACATATTAAACGAAATTGCCTTCAGAGAGTACAATAGTATACAACACATGGAATCTTGAAAGAAACTCAGGGGGTATTTCCAATGAGTGCATTTTATTAGGTAGAATCAAATGTATATACTTCCCTCTTTCTTTGGATTATAAAAAACTTCTTTCTACAGCGAGGATGGGGGCTGGAATCGAGCATCTGATTCCAAAACCACCTCTGACGCTGACCACATGAATAACATATCACTGACCTTTCGTCAAAAACGGGCCGACGACCAATTAATGTGCGTTATGTAGCTTTAATCCTAGCTACCAACATCACATCAGCATGCTAGGTGGCAAAGAGGAACTATTATTTGTGCAGTGAAATAATAAAATAAAATACGGCTTTACCCTTTCAGACCGTAATACATCAGATATCGCTTCACACACTAAAAAAAAAAAAAACACATTTCAAAACCTTTACTTTCAATTCAACACATGGCATGCTTCATGATTTCAGCACTTCTAATTCTTTTTAATAAGTGTTACAAACTGAAAGCAAGACAGGTAGGTATTAAAAATATATTGGAACATCTTAAAATTACCAGCCCTACCAGTGGAAACAAAATGATGGCAATTAAAGGTAATAAAGGTTATTAAAAGTTAGGGCCTTGGAGGCTAAGAAGTCATGTTAGACTGTCAATTGTTTTCCCATGGTGGGAAATCAGTTAGAAATTAAAAAAAAAAAAAAAATCTAGTAGTTTAGTTGTGGTCAAAGAAAGAGTCAGTGGGGATGGGAAGGTTTCAGCAACATGCTGGTAAAAAAAGAGAGACTTACATAGTCTGGGAGGGCAGTGAAATGGAAGGCGTGGTAACCTCGCTCACTTAGTTGTCATTTTTGATTTTCAATGACATTTTTTTCATTCGTTCGCCTAGTAAAGATGACAGAAGGTCCTAATTTATTATCTGACGTCTATTCCTGTTCCTAAATTTAAGAGCGTTTAACTGTATACAGTCATATAATCCAAACACAGACACTTCGAAGAAAAAAAAAAACAAAACCTGAAGCATTGAGGTGGCATGCATTCAATTATACTTGTAACTGCAACCGTGAACCAGAGAGGTAAGAACTCGTTGGGGTCGGGGGTGGGGATCAGCGGACACAGCCCAAGTGACCGTGGATTTGCGAGTTCCTCAGGTTAAAGCAGTAGAACGGAGGGGATCGTCACAAAGAGCGAAGCTTCCTAAAACGGTAAGAGCCACGGATTCCAGAAGAATGCACAATTAAAGTTCTCTGCACGGCTGGTTTGGTCCGCATACCATCTAGGCGCAAACAGAACTGTTCGAACTATCCGTGACATACCAGCAGACATCGTCTCTACATCAGATGCCTTTTCCCGCTCAGGTTAGGCTGCATTTGAGATGACCGGGGAAGTTTGCAGGGACACTTTTTTATAAACATGACCTGGCAGATCATGTGGGCTTGACAGAAGGGAAGACAAGTGTAGTGTAAATTTCTACGTGTGTGTATGTAAATCGTACCGTGGCCAGATCAGATTAGGCAATGCCAGGGGGCCCCCGACATTTCCTCTCACTTCCCCTTTCTGGGTGCACATCCACACATGTCGGGCTGGCACGGGGAAGGTGCTCAGGAAGTTTTTGTAAATAAATAAACAAAGAGATTTGCATAAATTAAGCTCTGTGAAGAAAACCACCCAAATGGCAAAAAGCCCTTGCTTCGATAGCTGATTTGTGCATTTTAAGGCGCTTCAATGAAGGGGGTATGAAAAAGCACAGAAAAGAAAAAAAAAAAATAGAGAAGACTTTTCATAAGGAAGGCATCAAAGGAGAAGGAAATAACACTGGAAAAAACCCCAAATAAATGATTTAATGCCAAAGTCATCTCCTAGCATTACAAATGCTGAGCAGTAGCGAAACACAGGAATTTGGACTTCAGTTCTCTAGTGGCAAATATCACATCTGTTCATCTGGTCTCCTACAAATACTTTTCCTATTCTCATGAACCACCTCCAGGAGAGGTTTTGGTAAGTGCATGGTATTTCTTCCACTTGTTTTTAAAGAAACTATCTCTGGAGGAAGTTTAGAGTCAAAAGGTGTATGAACAATCCAAATAACGGTTAGTCAGTTTCCATAGGTAGGTACTCATTGGTCTACGTTTATTTCGAAGAACGGATCTTCTGCAAAAGACTCTTAACTACACTATAAACGATCGTTATTATTACTTAAGAAGGAACAGGACAGGGTAGTCTTAGTTCGATTAAAATTGTTAAAAATTACGCTACCATTAGCCTAAAAATATCGATGAACAGCTTCTGGCTTTGGGGCTCCCTTCGCTGTGAGTTTACTCTTACTACCCGATTGTTTATAGCGTGCTGTTCTAATGAGAACACAGAAAAAGAAGAAAGGAAATTTCTGTGCACCCAGCTCATCCGCATGCAACCCCAGGGTAATCCCACTCTCAGAGGAACACACACGAGTCAGCAGAGAGCCACGTTCTCGGCTTCTCCAGGCCGACCTCCTTGCCTGAACGAGAGCCTCGCCGTGCCAGGCAACAGGAAGCCAGCAGCTGCTGCTGGAGGGAATGTCTTGCATCTGCCAGGTCCCTAACACATGTGGATCAGAATGGATTGGGCCTGCCTCGCGGCGAGGCCCACAGCCGCCTAGCTCCGAGATCACCTGGTTCTACTCTCGGCCTGCGACGTACTACATACGGGTATGTCTGAAGAAATGTAAGGACTTGGCAGTGTCTGGTGACAGCTTGTTTGGAGGGTGTTGGCCTCTCTGAAGCGATCAGTGATGACTATCAAGTCCACGGATGACAAGAGCCCAATACCTCACTGGTTGCTACTCTCAGCTGCTTGTGCTTGCCCCGAGGAGAAGGAAACGCTGAGGTTGATATTGACATCATCGGGGCAGACGAGCACCTACTAGGCAATATGTCAAGTTAGCCTCAGGTGTCTTTCTTTCTCGTGGTTTTTTTTTCCCAACACATTAAATTGCTTCCAACAGGTTACGTCGCTCAACCTCAGGGCACAAAGGCCAGCCCAGGGGAGCACAGATGTTTTCGGATTTGTTTCAGGCACACCCCTCGCTCAGCATTAGGACTAAGTTGCACAGGAGAGAGAGAGAGAGAGAGCAGCCGCGGCCACATGCTCCCGTTTGCAGGTGACTTCCGCCTTCTCCTGTCTAAGGAGAAGCGTGCGGCCCTGCGTTCCCGCGAAGCTAGGCCTGCAAACGCTGGCTGACCTAATTTAAAATACGAGCTCTCGCTGAGCTCCCTTTGCATGAAGTTCTTCCAAGCATTAGCTGTTTCTTTGTTTGCTCAGTTCTCATTTCATAAAAAGTCACCCATCTTTGTCCAGGCCCGGTGACCTCCATCCTCTCCCTCCCCAAAGCACGTTTCGTCTCCTGCTAGCCTCTGCCTTAATCACTTTTATTTGTGGGACACTAGGGAGGGGATGGTAATGCTTAGAGTCGGGAAGAATATCAGTGTTTAAAAAATTATTCTTATTACGATCATGTTTAGATGAAATATGGGGCTTGCCATCAACAAAATTACAAAACAATTCCACCGGGAGTCCGGACCGTTCAGGGCAATTCATCTACGAAAAGGCGAACTTTAATTGTTACTCTTGGCAGCAGTCTAAGAGAAGAGTGGAATATGATACTAAATATTGCCACGTGCAATAGTAAAATGCTCTTTCCTCCTTGCCAGAGCACCGTACGGCCCCCTTCGGACTCAGGTTTGGATCTGGGGAGTTATTCGAAATCCTCTGTTTCCCCCTCTCCAAAACCAACAGAGGTTTTCAAAAGAGTTGCATTTTTTATTAGAACCATTCGCTCTTTTTAACTTGCCAAAAAGGGATAAGTAAAACTAAGGCTTTTATTTGGGTTAAAGTTGATTCCTCAGCTTCATGGAGGTCAATGCACTTGGTCTGTGAACCCTCTACCAAAAAGTTCATCGCAGCACTGACCCCGCCAAGGTTGTATTGTGGACCCTTCTTCCCCCTCCCCAAACCCACCTCCCAGCCTCGTGGATTTATATAGGAAGAGCTGGCAGGGTGTGGAGGCTAATCAAAATGAAACGTACCCCTATGGCAAAGTACGTCCTGGATTTTCTATGACAGACAGCTGACGTTTCAAATATTTTTAATGCTGCACATCACAATGGCTGTTTGGGGATCGAGTGTCTTGATCTGGGCTTCAGACAATGTGATCCCAGCACGTATTTACAGCTCTTTAGATTACAAGTTCATTGAACATAGCTGCACCATATAGGTTTATGAGTATGGAGAGGTCCTTGATAATACTGAAAAGCAGAGGGATGTTTTTCTTTTTCTAAAAACGGAGTGAAGTCTTCGGTGAAGATGTTAACCAAAGACATATTGTATATGGCACAGGTTATCTGATACATTTACAGGTTTGGGCTAAGCATGAGACTATAATAAGCCATTTGCAAGTAGTTTTTTGTAAATTACATTTTACATTTTCAGCATGGATATATGCATACATTGGGTATAATTTCACTAAAGACATATTAAAACCATATTTAAGAAATCATAGGTAGATAATATTATTCAGCTTCTAAAATGTTTAAGTTGGCGAAGTTAGGGCCCAAAAAAGTAAACGACTCGCCCAGGATTATTCAACATGTTACCGATGAGCCGAGGACCAGAATCTCAATTTTGAACTAGATATTCCCTATGATATGGGATACTCTTTTTCACCCATAGGGATATATAATGATACCAAGACTATTTGGGAGTAAATTTAAGTCTGCAGATATAACCAAGAGTAGTCTTTGTTGTAACTTAACTTAATGGCTTAAAATTGAGGTCATGTGAATGAAGCTTTAGGACATCTGCTTTATGTAATGATTTTCTTTTTATTATAACATACGTTATGGATGACGACGAGCAAAATGGCTACCATTACTAAGAGAGTTTGAGGGAACTATAATCCTCAGCCATGAGAAAAATAGCACTTATTACATATTGTACATAAATGTATACAGACTGTGTGTTATAAAGCTTCCTAAGAACTTTTCATTTATATAAAGTGATGTCTTAGAGTTAGCTGTTGTGGAAGCTTAAAAAGAAACAAAAACAAAATGTAGAGAAAGCATGGCCTACCAACTAATAGTGAAAATAAACCAGTGAGTCTTTAAGTGGAAGCAATCCCTACAGAAGATGAGGAATTTTTAAATACATTGGTACAAATACCACTCAGATAACCAATGACAGTGATAATAAACGAATTAAAAGCCCCATAGGTCGACTATACTTGGATGGTTGTCTTTTAAGAGATTGACCTATGATGTGGGAAGCCAAGGAAATCTGCCTTCTATGTGTTGTTTGAATTGAAAAAAAAAAAAAAAAAAAATGAACCTGCCTTTTCTTTACTAAAAGGGCAAGCTCCTTGTGTGTCGGCACACAATTTCAAGTTTCTTTTCAGGGATTCTATTTCCTGCTCTCCATTTAAAATGGGGGGAGGGAGGGGCGGAAATAAAAATATTTTGCCTGTGACAGAATATGAAAGAAGTTCTCACCCTTAAAACCCGCAGCATTGGTTTTCCAGTCATTAGCGTTCAAATGTCCTGCACGGGAAGTCCTGACAATAACATGCTGCACGTCTCTCCAGGTCAGAAACGGACTGGGGAAAGACAAGGTAAGAATCATTGTACCAAAAAAAAAAAAAAGATGGGGGAAGCAGAGAGTCACAAGCAAATTAAAAAAGCAAAAGCAGAATGGCGAAGTACTAAAAACAAAGGGTCAGTGATTTGGGGTCGGGGTGAACAAATGCGGCTCTGGGTCTCAACGTGGAGAGGTGACGTTAGTCTGAGGGAGGCAGAGAACGTAACCTTAAATTTAGGAAATACTGTGGTATTGGTCAGTTGTAACTCGGTGTTTAAAAGGGTGAGGATTTCCAGTTTTCCTCAACAAAATGGCTCCCGGTTCGGGCCCGGCCATCCTTGATGTAAAAGCTTGCGTCGGAACCTGAAAATTACCGTAAGCTAAAGCCAACGCTGAAGTCTCCTGGAACATTCCTCGTCCAGCTATACAGCCAGACAATCGCTTGCGTAATTTAACAAAGAACTAGCAAGGGTTAGCATTTTGCGTGTACGTACAGGATAAGGAGAAAGCCTCAGATGAACCGAGTCCCTGTCGTCCGTGTTTTCAAAGAAAGAGAATTTAGCGTGGAGCCCAAAGCTGGGCCCCAAGACATAGGTATGGGAGTATCCTTAACTTGCCATAAGTGATTATTATATTAAATCGCTGGATACCTATTTCTTGCGACTGTTAGCACTGAAGGCACAGAGTCACTGAGTAGAGAAGTTCCTTTCATTGGAGAACCTCGACGCTACTCATAAACCTACAGAAAACCAATCCCAGTACGTGTGCGCAAAGAGCATCTATCTACTGGAAAGCGTCTGACTCCATGCACGCATGAAATTCTGATCAAGATGCTTATTATTTCCGTCTTGACTGTCAGGTGTGACAAGCTTTTACTTAATTGGGAAACGTGGCCGTTATCAGGCAGCTTGGGTACTTATTTTTCACCTGCCACCTTCATTTTAGAAGGATACTTGCCAAGGATGGGCCAGAACATGGAGGGGAGGGGGACAACGATCTGAGGTGTGACAGGAGCAAGTTGCAGTCCCTTTGGCCCCTCGTATGCAGCCCACGGACGCTGGCCTCTCCCAGGCAGAGGAAAAACTGGTGTCTTAATTCCAGCTAATTCAACGATGGAGCTGCACGCGGCTTCACTTCCTACTACGTGTTCCCATCACCCTTGCCACATACACGTTTTTGAGAGTGGCCTCCTAACAAAGGGGGCCCAGGGATCAGATCCTGGCTCTTTCATTTTCCACTTCTGTGAAATTAACTTCTCGAGGTTTCAGTGTCCACATTTAGCATGTGGACGCTAAGATCTATTCCACTTCCTTATACTGACGGAATCAAAGTGATGCCAAGTACTTATTTTGGTGCAAAATAAGCCATCAAGAGGTGGCAGACAATACATTCTGCTACGTGTTGAGCCACGGCTCTCATTTGGTGGCTTGAACATGAAGGAGATGGGGAGAAAAAGGTGCTATAGAGTTCTGACACCTTTTTGCTATGCCTTCAGATGAAACCTAAAACACATAGTACTGCCATTTCCAAAGTTTTCAGAGGGGGCAGGATTGGATGTAGACGATTTTGCAAGGTTGCGTTAACAAAATAACTAATTACTAACGAAACGAAAACCTAACCTCATGAATTTGAAAAATATAAGAACACCGAAAAATGACTTAGTTCTGTTTTGCTTTACCCAACATTTGCTAGGGACCAATTTTAGAACCTGACAACGCATGAAACTCTGGAGGAAGGGAGGGAGTTGGTTTGAGGGGGGTCCAGGAGGCAGGGAAGTTTCACTTCTAAAACAAATAGCACGATCTGGCCCTTCGCTGACTGATACCGAATCCGCCATAAGAATTCAGTAAACTCATTGTGCCATGGTCAAGAAAACTAGGAAAAGAGTCAAGGGATAATTCTACTTCTGAACTCGAAGGTCGACATAAGATGTTTTTCCTGATCTGCCTGATACAATGTTAATCTCCTTTCAACTTTCCCAGTGTCGTGATTTGAGTGAGGAAGAATTCAGTAAACTCATTGTGTCATGGTCAAGAAAACTAGGAAAAGAGTCAAGAGATAATTCTACTTCTGAACGGGAAGGTCAACATAAGATGTTTTTCCTGATCTGCCTGATACAATGTTAATCTCCTTTCACCTTTCCCAGTGTCGTGATTTGAGTGAGGGGCAAACGCAACAACAACAAAAGCTCAGTCTGGCAAACCTTTCCAGACGCTTCTTTGTGGTACAGCATAATCCTCTCAAATGGGCATGCTTGCTTCGCTTTTCTCCATGAGCAAACAGCAAGATATATGCAGGTGTACTCGGATTTGATAAGTATGTCTAAATCCACCTAGGGATTTTAAAATAACATTTAACACACAGCTAAAACTTCCACACTTTATTACTCTTTATGGGGGGAGAAAAGAAAAGACGAGAAAAGATGAGAAAAGACGAGAAAAGACGAGAAAAGACGAGAAAAGACGAGAAAAGACAAGAAAAGACAAGAAAGGAAAGGAAAGGAAAGGAAAGGAAAGGAAAAGAAAAAGAAATGAAACCAGTTTCCTATGTTACTTATCACCAGGGCAAGATTCTTTTGGAAACATCAAACACAAGGTTCTGACCATTGGGAGGCCATTTCCCTAGTGGCCCTTAGCACTAAAAATATAATAATGATGATGATGATGATGATGATGGGGATGATAAAGGCAGCACGGGGAACATTTATCTTGTGACTTAAGCAGTTGTATTCAGGCAGATTCAGGAAGCCTCCTGCATTCAGTTCAGCCTGAAGAAATCAGAGTTACTTGCTCTCACGCTGAGTTGTAAAAACTAGTTCTTCTTGGAGTACTTGTAATTAGAAGGAAGGAATTAGCTTCAGGAAATTGAAACTACGCATGGAAAGAAGGAGGCGTTCAGATAATTTTACTCTGGCATTTGATAATACGCAACTTCAGAAATCGTTTAATTTCAAAATGTCCCGTATTTCACCAAAGTGAGGAAGTTAATACGGGAAACCGATGGATTTTCCATCAGTGGCACTGCTACCCGTGGGAGGGGAACTAATTAGCTCAGGAAATAGCCATAGGTTAATTTGCTGGTATCCGGAGAAGACTTGGATTTACAGGGACATCTGATTCGCATTTTGGGACTTATTTGTATTTATGCTCTCAGGGACGTTGCAGACGTGAAGGTATCGGACTATGAAGCTTCTGGGATGCCACACACAGATCGAAAGAGACGGGAAGGCTGCAGGCCCTGAGCTGGGAACGTCACAGTCCACGGCGCTGCAAGTAGGGCCCCCTGAAACTTACCCCTTCCGCCCATGACCCTGGCCCCACATTCCACTGGCTTCTGAACGTCAAGACCCCTCTCACTTCCAAGAATAGAAGATGGAGCACTAAGAACTTTGGGGCAAACGATAATCAAGAGGCCACAAGTATAACTGACCTGGAGGAAAAGAACAGTTTCTCTCCATTCTGAGCCTGGGGACCACGGACCCCATAAAAAGCCACAAGGATTTAGGCCACACACACCCCTTAGGTTTCTTCCTGGAACAACTGGCAGTCACCTTTAAATGACAGTATGCGGTAAAAGGGCAACATTTCCAAATCCCTGCAACATGTGGCTAGCTACCTATGAGCTTTCAAGGCAATAAAATATACTTGACTTTCTGGAGAGTTCTGTATATGTAATCTTTTCCTGGTAGGAAGCTTTGCATCGTTCAGGGACCTCGAATTACTAGCCAACATTAAATGAGCGCTTGGCCACGGCCAGGTACTACATGTTGTGCGTGATTGATTGATTGATTGATTGATTTGAGGGAGAGGGGGGAGAGGGAGGAGAGGGAGAGGGCAGAGGGAGATGAACAGAAGGAGAGAGAGAATATCTTAGGCAGGCTCCACGCTCAGCGTGAGATCACAACCTGCCCTGAAATCAAGAGTCGGAGGCTCAACCAACTGAGCCACCCAAGTGCCCCTGTACGTGCATTATTACTGTGTAATCTTAAACATCTTATGAACATAAGTAACATTTTTATTCCCATTTCACAGACGACAAAACTGAGACACAGAGCTACACATAGTCACTCTAGCACATACAGGTAGTTAGTGGAAGGATGACAATTCCAACCAGCTGCCCCTGGCTGGCGGTGGCTTCTATGCTGTCATGTACTATTTAAAAGCACCTCCAGGTGGACCCCCGGAAGGCAGAATGAACGGACGCATGTTGGTTCGCTCGGGAGTTCTTCGACAATGGGATCAGGAAGCAACGTGTGGCATGCCGTGTCCTCGTGGTCACGCTATTTTCGCACCTGCACTCTCTCTCTCAGCTCAGTTGAATTTTGATTCTCTGGCTGAATTTTGATTACCACAGAATTCAGAAGAGTCTCGAGTCTTAATCTGGGTCTTAGGTTCCAAAGGCTTAACTTTGGCATACTCCCTCGAAGGTGAATAGAAAGATACCAAACTAGGAAATATATGATTTTTATAATAAAATACAATATTATATGCCTGTACTGGAGAGCAGAACGTGATTATATTATTTAACTTTATGGTCATGAACTTGTCACCTTGCTTGACATGCTCACACTTTGATGTGGTTTATAGTTTGGCTTTTCCAGTCCGGGAGCTGCACCTGAACCCCAGCACAAACACTTCTCGTTTCTAGCAGTAAAAAACAGGATAATTAGTGACACCGTCACTACCTGGTATCTGTATTCTGTTTTTGTTCTGAGCAGTTCAAAGTGTTTGATGGCCTCAACAGTAGGTTTAGTCCTCAACAGCAGGACTGGGGCGCCTGGGTGGCTCAGTCAGTTAAGTGTTCAACTATGGCTCAACTTACGAAATCATGGTTTGTGAGTTCGAGGCCCGCCTCGGGCTCTGTGCTGACAGCTCGAAGCCTGGAGCCTCTGCTTCGGATTCTGTGTCTCCCTCTCTCCCTGCCCCTCCCCTGCTTGTACTCTGTCTCTGTCTCTCAAAAAATAAATAATAAAAACAACTAAAAAAAAAAAAGTAGGCTGTATCCCAAGAAAGACATTTTTTTCTAGTGCCTTTTGCCGGGCCCCTAAATTCTACTGCTAATACTTAAAGTAAAAAATCAAAACAAGAGTTTTCTTGGCTAATTATGCACATGTGAACGTCCAACATCGATCTGTACTTGGTGGTCCTTAAAAAACAAGGACCTTGAATCTTGAGTGACTGACTCACTATTATTTCTTAAAAAGAAAAAAGGGGCACCTGGGTGGCTCAGTGGGCTAAGCGTCTGACTTTGGCTCAGGTCATGATCTCCCACTTTGCGAGTTCAAGCCCTGCGTGGGGGGTCTGTGCTGACAGCTTGGAGCCTGGAGCCTGCTTCAGATTGTGTCTCCTTCTCTCTCTGCCCCTTTCCCGCTCACCTCTCTCTCTCTCTTTCAAGAATAAATACACATTAAAAAAGAAAAAAAGAAGTAACCTTCCCTTGGTCCCCTCCGACAGATCTATCATCACAGGCAACTGATAATAGGGACAACAGGTACACATCTTGATACGGAAAGAGAACTGATCAATGAGAGTAGCAAAGCAAAACCAGAGGATGAAAACTGTTCCCTAACTGGGCAATCTTCTTAACATACAAGACCGATTCTGTCTTATACAATGATGGAGTAATTTCACGAACCAGTCCTATGGGGAAACTACATGACCGGTCAGCAATCATCCAGTTACCTAGACATTCAACAAAAAATCCAACACAAGACCGGTCTTGTTTTATGATCCTTAAGACCATGGAAAATAGAAATGGGACCAAGTAGCCACAAAATTCACGCCGTCGTCTGGACGCTAAATCAATCCGCGATTGTGGGAGGAGATTCACGGCGAGCTAAAGCAACAAAGATGAGACAGAAAATGTCTAGAGCCTGCTGACGTTGGTCCAAACATTATCCCGACTGTACCCAGTGCATGCCGAGGGTGACTCAAGAATAAAACACCGACCCTCCAACAAAGGAAACCGATATTCTTTTGTCAGGTTAATGAAGCCACAGAAAGGATCATCAGGTTGTCAACCCCACGGCACACAGGAGGATATACTGCTCATGGGAGTGCGTTTGGTTTGTTCTGTTTTGTTGTGTTGTATTGTGTGCTCTACAGTAATTCAAAAGTTCCAGGCGGGGCACCCGGGTGGCTCAGTCGGCGAAGCGTCCGACTTCGGCTCAGGTCACGATCTCGCGGTTTACGGGTCTGAGCCCCGCATCGGGCTCCGTGCCGACGGCTCGGAGCCTGGAGCCTGCTTCGGATTCTGTGTCTCCCTCTCTCTCTGCCCCTCCCCCACTTGTGTTCTGTCTCTCAAAAATAAATAAATGTAAAAAAAAAAAAAAAAAACCACAAAAGAAAAAAAAGTTCCGGGCCAAAAACTGGGTGTCCTAACAGAAAACACAGTTAATTGTACCTCCAGGTTTGGAAATGTGACTTATATTGGCATCATTTGGACACCTACTTATGATCCATCCATACCCGAACCAAAGCAGGTAAGATAAAGAAGATTGGTTCAGGACCACCCACGTCAAATTTTTATTATATTCTCTTGTTCACACCAGCCATCGATTACCTGAATTGAGTATAAACTAAAGGTCTAGAAACTGGGTCTCTAAACACACTTAAGAGAAGATGGCCCCTGATTTACAAAGAAAAATTCTGCCATTTAAACTGAAGTGTCTTCTTTTCCTTTGTAAATCCTGGCTTCTGCCCAGGCTTTGTCATTACACCCAAAGCACATCAATTAAGTTTTGGGCAGCTTTACAAACAAACGGCATTTTGTCTGTAAGCTCAACAGTCATTCCCTTGAAACACTTTGCTACATCAACTCTTAGGGAATACAGTTTGATCAACGGTCAGACAAGGGTACACTAACCAAGACATCACATGCATTGAAGTCAATTCACCATAAATGAAACTTTGTGCAAGTTCTCCGTATACACTCAATCCTCTCCAGCATTGTGACCCGGAGGCTGTAAATGTTGGCCAAGGTAAAGGCCTCTCTCTCTTCACGCGCCCCACAACCTGGAATCGAGGCCTGACCCTCATTTTTCGTTCCAGACTCTGCAATCTCTTGACGTAGACGAGATATGACAGTATGAGAGCTCCCTCCCAACGCTTATCCCAGTCAAGCTGTGAGAAACCCACTTGGCGGTAAGGGAGCCGGAGAACATCTCTCACTTCCCCTTTTTTTGCTAACTTTGCCGGCCGTCCTGCGCTCAGCGTGAATAAATACACAGTTCCCAGTGAACCGACTTAGTCCGGCAGGAAGACATTGCTATCCCCATTAGTTTTATTTCTAATTTAAACTTAATTCTCAGCAATAATGATAAACATGGCCGCCAATCACATGAGCATGACGAAGGTATGGTCGGGAAGACGTAGGTAAATCGTGACCCGCTACCTAATGCTTCTGTAACGCTAGACAATTAACTGCGCCTCCCTGGGACTCCCGTTTTCTCAGTTGAAATGTGGAATTGGTAACACACACACCGCAGGGTGGTTGCAAGAACTCCAGGTAACGGACGGAGAGTGCCTGGCGCATGACAGACTCCCAAAGACAGCAGTCATTACGATTTGTTGAGACGCACAACCTATCATCCCGAAACAAGCCAGAAGGACAACTTTGAGTCTATGCTAGCATTTGATGACTCTCCAGTTAATTAAGCTCTTTTCTCCTATGCCTAGATTTTGACAGTATGTTTTTTAGTTCCTGTAACAAATGAGCAAAATAGCATTTTCAACACGTTGGTACATTTGTGCTTAGTGAAATAATAATGCCACTAAGATCTGTCAAAAGGATCTGGTTTTAACAAGCCGATGGCGGAGGCAGCAAGCTGACTTGTTGGGGAAACAACTGTTCGGCCCCACTGTGATGGTAAGAAATCCCATTTGTGGGAATATCTTCCCTCTTGACAGTGGCCACTGATGGGATGTAGAGGAAGGTGAGATGTTCTTTGGGTTGACGTCGAAGTTGCCATTTGGTACCGAATATTAGGACGCAGACATAGGTGCACATACTTATTCACTTAACTGGACTGCTGGACTGCAGTGTTTTTCAAACTTTTCTACCAGACTTCAGGGATCTGCAGGGTTTTCACCTCAAAAGCCAGCAGCTGAACCCTTGGACGGGCAGCAAAAATACTTGGCCGCAGCTCTGTTATTACTATTATTGTAAATTACAGCATTTTCTCTCATTTTTTTCCCCCTGTTGAATACAAAGAATTCAAGTGATGCTTTTCTACGTGCTTATCAAAGAAGTGTATTTTTAAACAGCGATGTTCAAGGTTCACCTTTGTTTTAAACTTCAGTGAAAATCAGTAAGCATTTGAGATTCTAGAATTTTAAGTAAATGTTATTCTATTTTAGAAACTCCTGGTTTATGATGTCAAGTCCTAGCCGTCTTTCTAATTATTGGATGTCAACCGTAACAAAGAATATTTTTAAAAGCCCTTATACACTGCGCACACACACGCACCAGGGGCAAGATCAACTAAGATTAACAGAAATCTATAACAAAAATTTTGGAGGGATTTCCAAATCCCTGATGTGACTGGAATAAGAAAAGTCACGTTTAACGTTTCCATACTTTAAGAAAACAAAGCTGTCTTGGCATCTAAAGGAAAGTAGAAGGGGGAAGAAGTGAAAAAGACCCCCCCCCCCCCACAAAAGCTAAGCCTTGTTTCCCCATCTACCTCCTGAATTAAAGACCCAGAATATCTATCCATCGCCCAAAAGCATATGTGTGTGATTCTCTACTGGACATGTTCTCTTTTTCTCTTTTTCTTTTCAAGGCAGCCCAACCATTAAACTCTGCTCTCTCCTATCCCTCTTTTCAGAGTCTCAATTCTTAGAAACTGTGGCAGGAATTAGGGGGTAATTTCCAACTTTCTTTTTTACTGCCACCCTGTCTCTACACGTGAGATGCCAAAATTGTGTCCCCCCAGATGCCCCACGAGTGACAGGTGCACATGAGACAAAGTCTGGAGTAAGGGAGTGGAAGAGGCAGTCTGCGGGGCGTTTCCAAGACAGACCTGCTTTCCTGCTACAGCCATCCCTCAATTCTCTGTCACTCTCTCCTTCCTTTTACCTGAACGTGGGTGTGATGGCTGGAGCTGCAGCAGCCATTGGGAAAAGATTAAGAGGGTAACACAGACGCTGGTCTTGGTAGCTTTGAAATTTTTTTTAAAGTTTTATTTACTTATTTTTGAGCGGGAGCGGGGGAAGAGGGGAGAATAAGTGGGGAAGGGGCAGAGGGAGAGGGGGACAGAAGATCCGACAGGCTCCAAGCTGTAAGCGCAGAGCCTGACGTGGGGCTCGAACTCACGAACCATGAGATCGTGGCCTGAGCTGAAGTCAGACACGCTATTAATCTACTGAGCCGCCAGGCGCCCCGGTGGCTTAGAATTTCTTAACCGACATCTTGACGTGTGGATTTCTTGCTCTATCAGCTATACTTTCTTGGTACTGAAGGTAATTCCTAACAGATGGATCTCCAAAAGTACTGAGAATTGGATGGCATTTATGGAGTCTCACAGTGAGCCAGGTGCACTGTGAGAAGTATTATATTCATTATTTCATTTATTGCTCATGGCAACCCCGAGAGACAGATAATATTACCATTGTTACCACCTAAAGAAGGACACAGAAGCAGAGAGAGCGTCAGGATCCTGCTCAGGGTCACGTGATTAGCAAGAGCTAAACCTGGCCACAAACAGGCTGACTCTGGAGTCTGGCTCCGATCTATTTCACCACCACTGTCTTTGACTGGAGGAGGGACCATGAGAGGAAGAGCCCGGAGCAGTGCTTGTAGGGACCGGCTGGCAAAACTGGTTTTGACAGAAGGGTTGATAAATGATCTTCTCCTCACCTAGCATTCCTCACTTTGGATGGATCTCTGCCGGGATCTCAGAATTGACCAAGGGGTTTTGGTTTGTCATCTGATCCTTCAAGGGCAAGTTTGAGCAGGTCTGTGCTTAGATGCTAAGCAGGGCAGGGATAGCATCACACCTTTTCTGAAGCCAGAATTGAGGATACGCTCATTGAGAATCAAAAAAAAAGAAAAAATAGGAACATAGGGAGAAAGAACAAGTAAAGGAAATCTAAGAGGGTAGTGCAAGGGACAGGAAAAAGAAGAAAAGAGAAACAAGAGAGAAAAGAACAGAGAAAAAAAATAATATGGGGCCTGTGAAAAAGACAGTGAACAAAAAGGGAATACACTGATAAACAAGGCAAGCTGAGACGCCCAAATAGAAGCTGAGAGAAAGCCTACAAGCACCATAAAGTGGTATTAGCAAAAGGAAAGTTTGCATTAGAGGGAGTCCATTGATATGGATATGGTATCGTGGAATTGGTATCATGGAAAATTGAGTTAATCATATCAAATACAATTGTGAGAACTTCCCACCATTTAAAAATATTTTTTTTAACGTTTTTATCTATTCTTTTTGAGAGACAGAACATGAGCAGGGGAGGGGCGGAGAGAGAGGGAGACACAGAACCCGAAGCAGGCTCCAGGCTCTGAGCTGTCAGCGCAGAGCCCGACGCGGGGCTCGAACCCACGGACCGTGAGATCATGACCTGAGCAGAAGTGGTACGCTTGACCTACTGAGTGACCCAGGCGCTCCCGCCATCATTCTGTTTTTGTTTTTGTTTTTGTTTTAAGGCAAATCATCAAGAGAGGACAAGGAAAGACAAGGTGACAGATCTGAAGGCCAGGAAACAGAAAGTCACTTCAGGATAGAAGCTTTGTCTGCCTCTGAGGACCAGCACGTACTGAGTCTTAACTATTTACTTATCAGGTTTCTACTGGTGCTTTACGGCACAGTTCTTCACATGACGTAGGCAAAACAAGCCATCAGGCGGACAATGTCATTATTCCCTTTTTACAGATGTGGAAACTAAGGCTTAGAAAGGTTACATCTCTTTCGTAACATCATGCGAGGAGAACAAGAACCGGCCTTTGCATGCAGGCCTCTCAGACTCCAGGGCTCCCACGGTAGGCTTTGTTAGTCACCAAAATCCCACCTGATTAAAAACCCCCAAGGTAGGCTCGAAGGACTCAATGTGCTTCAGGAAATACTAAGGATTGCATCCCCTACGCTCTTCCTGATACGTGTGTGTGTGTGTGTGTGTGTGTAATTTCAAACACAAATAAAAAATATCTTAAAAGCTGCTGTTTAGAAATTCAAACCAAACCAAACCAAACAGAATTTCTGCCTTGAGTCTCTCTGCAAAGCTAATTTCAGGAGACAATGAAAGGAGAGTTAGAACCACTGACAGGAGAGGCGCCTGGGTGGCTCAGTCAATTAAGCTTCTGACTCTTGACTTCTGCTCAGGTCCTGATCTCACGGTTCGAGCCCCGCAGCACGCACGTCAGGCTTTGCAGTGACAGCGCGCAGAGTCCCCTTGGGATTCTCTCTCTTTCTGCCCCTCCCCCACTGGTGTGCGCGCTCATGCGCTCGCTCTCAAAAGAAATAAACTGAAAGACAAAAACAGAAACACTGAAAGGAAACAAGCCCAAGAATTGTATACTAAGCTCCTGTCCTTCATGAGTAAATGCAGAAGCCACACGTTTGTAGGAGCAACAAAGTAAACCAACCTACCCTCACTGCAAGCACACACTCTGAAAACCAAAATAAAGCAAACAAAGAGCTTGAAGATCTATTTCAGCTGATGAATAAAGAGGTCAAAATTAAAAAGCCTAGAATGGGTAGTTGTTATGAAAGACCTACTGATCGCTCAAAAATAAAACAAATGTAGAAGGCAGACTTAAGAAGTCTTTTTTTTTTTTTTAATTTTTTTTTTTTAACGTTTATTTATTTTTGAGACAGAGAGAGACAGAGCATGAATGGGGGAGGGTCAGAGAGAGAGGGAGACACAGAATCTGAAACAGGCTCCAGGCTCTGAGCTGTCGGCACAGAGCCCGACGCGGGGCTCGAACCCACGGAACGCGAGATCATGACCTGAGCAGAAGTCGGACGCTTAACTGACCGAGCCACCCAGGCGCCCCTTAAGAAGTCTTTTAACACAATTCTTTGGAAAAGAAAAATAATGGCAAGAAATAAATTAAATTGTTGCAGATTATGACATTAAACGTGAAGAAATGAGCATTGGGGGAACACTAAATAAATGTAAGCCAAGTTCAAATAGCAAGGAGTCAAGGGGGAGAACCCCTACTACAAGATATATTTATTTTTAAATATCAGCTTTATTTTAAAAGTGAGATCTGAAGAACTATTAAAATTATTTTAAAATCCTTTTTTTTACCTAAAAAATGAAATATAGAAACTAAAAATTAAAGAAAGGGCAGCGATTTTTCCACAACACACACATACACACACACACACACACACACACATCTGGATGACAAAATTAGTTGCAAACAATACAACATTTGAGACATAAAAACACTGAAAAGCACAAGGAAGCACAATGTAGCTGAAAGATGAGGCACTGTCTATAATGAATATCTAACAGCATGAAACGTTTCCATCAAAATGTGTGGATCAAAGACTGTACAAAAAAGTCACTGGGAGACCCACACTACTGAGGTAATGCAATCCATTTATTTCAGAAGTACTATAAAGGGTTTGTTTACATAATGGATATAATTTAATCACATTAAAACTTATCTCCTACAAAGAGTAATTTCTTTTTCTTAAGAATCCATGGATCAACTACAGAGTTTTGAAAGAAAAGTTGCAGACCTACCGAGCCAAAAGGAAATCTCGGTTGCCTTAAGGAAAAACAATACCTCACAAACCGCTAGTGTGGTTGGTTATCTAACCTCATTATCTGACCACAACACAGTGGAAAGAAAGGTCAATAATAAATCTCCGTAGAAACAAAGTTTGTTAAACATTTAAAAGTATTATTCTCAATTGTCATTCTATCAAAGAGGAAGCCCAAACATCATTAGAAAATAATGGCAGTCAGCCAAAAGTGTGTTCAGAGGTAAATGTAGAGCTTAAAAAAATCATACTAATGTAAAAGGAAAAACAGATGAACCATGATTCAACCAATAAGATTAATAAGAGAATGAAGAGTGTTCTTAAGGAAGGATAGATATTAAAGCGATAAAAAAAAAGACAAAGGAAAAACAGGAAAACTTTGTTACTGATTAACAAATCCAAGAACTGACTTTTTGAAAAACAAGAATAGCAACAAAACATCTAACAAAGAAGATAATATATAATATATGTATCTTATATTAATATCAGATATATATTAATTATGTTATATATAACATAAAATATGCAATTATATTACAGTTCTACATAGAACTGTATGTAATCATTGGTTAATAAATTTGAAAATCTTATGAAATGGACATGGTTTGGGAGGATATAGATAAAAAAATGAAAAATTTATCAAAGAATTATTTTTTAGAAAAGGCTTTAGGGACAGATCGTTTCCTTCAAACTTATAACAACAGTGATCACAAATGTCTCCAGAGAAGACAAAAAGATGCAACATTTCACAATTTATTTTGTGACTTTAACATCACTTGATCAAAAAACAAAACAAAACAAAACAAAAAACAAAAACTGGCAGAGATAGAGGCAGAGTATTTATCGGTCAAACCAAACTGGGGTGAGAAGCTTAATTCTTCCTTTAATATCTACGCTACCATATTCTTGAGGGATAAATGGGGGACAATAAAGAAAGAATACTTTAAAAGATTCTCTTTATATTCCGTAAGTGCACAATTAATATTTTCCAGTTGCTATAACAATATAGAACACACACACACACACACACACACACACACACACACACGTTATTCAGTGAAAGAAACTATAAATCTCACTCAGGAAAATAAACACAAAGGCATATATAAAATATCCTAATGCTAAACCAAAAGCATACTAAAGAACCAAATTTCATTCATAATATAAGCAGAAATAATATTTAAAAAACTATTATCCTAATAAATCACATAAATAATTACAATAATAGAAACTAGATACTAAAAATCTCAACGGATACTGAGAAAACACCCAAGTTCTATTTTTAACAAAACTTTTGTAAAGCCAAAAATGCTGTACAGCCACATGAAGAAAAGCAGACATCTGCAAAAAATGAAACAACAGTTCAAAAAAAGAAGAAGAAAGAAAAGAAAAAAAGAGAATCCAGAGAAAATCTGGAGCTAGACATGAAAGCTTATTGTCATTCTCGGTACTTAGTATTTTAAATGGTAGCTAATATAATAGAAATACTATTTATGATGTTATCAGCTTCTGTATTTGTAATACTTTCCATATGCCCACATGTATTTAATCCTGGCAACAATTTGGTGATCCTGGGTTATTATTACCCCAACTTTCAGATGAAGAAACTAAATTTAACAAGGATAAAAAACACCATTTTCCCTTGTTCAAGGCAACTCAGGTAGTAACGGGGTAGAGGTAGGATCGGAATTGAAAAGTCAGCCTGACTGCAAAACCTGAATTCATAATAACCAGTTTGGGGATAAGAAAAACAAACCTAGAAAAAACTCAAATGAACAGAGATAAGTGTTACTATAGTCAGAATCCGCGTATATATCCACCCGGTCACAAAAAAAAACAAGGTAATGAGTTACAACATAATGTGAATTAAAGGGCCAGAGAAAAGAAAAACATAAAAAAAACCCCCCAAAAAACAGTATCTCTGTTATCTAAGAGCAATAACTAGTTAAAGGCATAATGGTAACAGCAAAGCATACAAATATTTACTATTCCAAAAAATAAATCTAAATCTAAAAGTATGGAATTAAATACAAGCCCAAGATGTTATGTTGCCAATAAAAGATCTGAATAATTCAGGGGCAGATTTTCTTGAGCGGGAAAACCAATGGTTATAAAGAAGCCAAGCTTCATACAGTTGTCAAACACTGTCACTGGGGTTGTTTTTGGAAGCACGGCAAAATGGTTCTAAGTTTTTCCTGGAAAAGCAAACAGGTAAAAAGGCTTAAGAAAATGTTTAAAAATTGGAGTGATCCAGTAATGGCAAAAGAATTGACAGAATGATACACAGAAAACTCTAAAACAGACCTTAATAAATTCAATGACTTGAGCATAACACAAATTGTGTTTGGAGGCAGATTACTTAACACATGGCATTGAGTAGATAGATCTCTATAAAAGTTCAACTTAGAGCTTCATGCCCAATGCCAAAATAAATCCTACTTGGTCAGACATTCATGCTGAAAAACGCAATGAGAAAACCCTAGATGAAAGTGGAAGTTGGTAATTAAGACTTAGAGACAGGACTCTGAGATAGGAAAGGACTATCTAACCTGAGCTCTTAACTGGGGGCCCATGGATTACTCTGGGGGTACGGCAAATCCCCTGCCATCTGTGTGTTTGGGCTCATTTTAGGGGGAAAACATACATAGCTTTCATAAGCATGCGTAAGTTCTCCAGAAGTTACCAAAAGATGAGTCATGGCTAACTGACAAATGTATAAAGGGCACAGATAATTGACTAAATAAAAACGAGGGCACCTCAGTGGCTGCATCGGTTGAGCAGTTGAGCGTTCAACTCTCGATCTCAGCTCAGATGATGATCTCACAGTCTGTAGGATCGAGCTCCACATAGGGCTCCGTGGTGACAGCACGGGGCCTGCTTGGGTTTCTCGCTCTCCCTCTCTCTCTCTCTCTCTCTGCCCTCCCCCACCTCCTCGCTCATGCACAAATGCACTTTCTTTCCCTCTCAAAATAAATAAACTTAAAAAAATCATAATGAAATAATGAAGGAAAAAAGTTCCCTATATCAGAACAATCTGAAGCAAACGACAAATTGATAAAATATTTGTAATAACTATGGCCAGGGGTAATATATAGAGCATAGAGTGATAAGAAAAATTAATAAGAGATCAGTAGTTTGTAGAGGATCCACAGCATTACCGCCTTTGTGAGTGACTTGGAAGCATGTCTCTGAAACTCAATTTGAATATTAGTTTCTAGAATTCAGGAATTTCTCAATACCTGATTTCCAACAAGGGGACAAAGGTAGCACCCACAAAGACCTAAGACCTTCTTTGATCTAATCTTGCTTGGCTGCAGGTTAGAGAAAGCATTATGTGGTTAAAATAGGTAACGAGAGGGCACCCGGGTGGCTCAGTTGGTTGAATCTGACTTCAGCTCAGGTCATGATCGCAGTGTTCCTGAGTTCGAGCCCCGTGTAGGTTCTGTGCTGACAGCTCAGAGCTTGGAACCTGTTTAAGATTCTGTGTCTCCCTCTCTCTCCACACCCTTCCCTTGCTCATGCTCTACTCTCTCTCTCTCTCAAAAATAAATAAACATTAAAAACATTTTTTAAGTGGATGACAAAAAATAATGGAGGAAAGAAGACAGAATGAACAACAGATCTGAAGGGAAAGTGACATGCAGATTGAAGACAATAAACCAAAATATTTTCAAAATAAATACATTGTATATGTCAAGAATATTTGGAACCAGCATCACGGTATTAGGATTTATTGTTTATTCAATCATAAAACAGTTGCTGAGTTGCTGAAAGTCAACTGTGTAGAGAGATTTTTGATTTTTGTTTCTATAGTTCTATGTGATTTGTATTTTTTTTTTTTTTTTTAACAAGAGTTTGTATTACTTGAGTGGTAATAATCTGATTTTAATGTGGTCCTATTGCTAACAATATTGGTGGTTATAGGATTGCTCTTCTGCGATCTTTCAGTGTTAAATATTTAGTGCCAATGGAATCAGTGAAAGGCTGGCAACCTAATTTTGCCAAAGGACGGCATCATTTCAGACAAGTAAGGCTTTATACCAAAATGGTGCCTAATGTCCAAATAAGTCACCTAAAGAAAAAAAACAACAACTTTATTTTCAAAATAACCTACATTACATTATCAATATTATTTTCCTGTGCCCCGTGATCCTTGAACACTCTCACTAAATAGCAACTCTACAGACCAGATGGTCTCTGGGCAACCTTCCAATGTTATGATTTCTCAAACTGATCACAAGTATTTGATATGCCAGGTATGGTGTTGCCTATAATAGAGAGTTCTAGCACAATGAAAATTATACAATTGAATACATCTGCTATGGCAATGAGGCTATTAGATGTCAAGTCCAATGACACCTACATTCAGAGCAATGAATAAGAAATACAGCATGACTAATGTGATCACTCCCAGATCATGCTCTCTCCAGGAAGCTCCCTCTTTCATTCTTTCAAGTTGGGTAGAAAGGTTTCCAATAGCCAAATAACAAGCAGACGCCTCTGAGAGCCTGTGTTAAATTTCGCTCAATTCTCTTCCCTCCCTCCCGACCTTCCCTGGTTGTGTACTGAGTTTTTCAGATAAACCAGCCTGTCTACCAAAAATGGAAAATTGAGGCTTTCACTGGATTCTGGAGGAACAACTTTAAACTTCGAAGGGATGCCTAGCTTTCAATCATGTAGGGGCGTGTTTCTAAATATTGGCAGAAATCTAAAAAATATGGATTATTTCTCCTCATCGTTTGGCCTGCTGTTATCTAAGGCTTGGTCGTGGTGACAAGCATTATTGGATAAAAAAGGGTTAAACTCAGTTAATGCTGCAAACAGTAACTCAGTAATAACTCATAAAAACCATGTATAAATTGGGTCACCCTTATGACTCTTGTTTCAGCAAAAATGCTATCATCTCATTGGTGGCCTTGCCTGCTCCTTTTCTTATTGGCCATTATTCACTCCTCCCTACCCTTAGTACGCCATCGCTTTCTATCACAATATCACCCTTTGTTTTCTTTTCTTTCTTTCTTCCTTCCTTTCTTTCTGTTTTTTTTTTTTTACTTTTTAATGTTTATTTTGAGAGAGAGAGAGCATGCGTGTGTGCGCCCGCACGCAAGTGGGGGAGGGGCAGAGAGAGAGAGAGAGAGAGAGTCACGCTCTGAAGCAGGCTCCAGGCTCTCCAGCTGTCAGCACAGAGCCCGATGTGGGGCTCGAACCCACGAGCCATGAGGTCATGACCTGAGCCGAAGTCGGACTCAACCGACTGAGCCACCCCGGCGCCCCAGATGTATTTTAGATCTAAGCACGGTGCCGGGCGCACACACGGAGTTACATCAGAATTATGATGCTAACGATTGCAGCAATGACTGTAAGAGGTATTGCAATTTCCCAGATGGGGAAAACATGTTCCTTTCAAAATACAGAAATGATAACAAGTATGACTCAGTAAGTATTTCTCGAATGAATCAATCGACGTTCAGAGTTAAGACTACATTTGTTGGCATTTACACCCCACTACCAACAGCTACCCGGATACTTATTCATACTTCTGAATAACTAAAGGGAGACTTCCGTCTCTCCATTTATTCATTTACTCACTACACAGATTATTTGGTTGCTACTATGTGCCCAGCATTGTTCTTGGTGCTGCTGGGTCTACTGCAGCAACCTGACTTTCAAGACAGCTTACAGTCTAGGGGGTTTTTCTTACTGTGATCTGTGGGCCACTTGCAATGGAATCACCCAAACTATTCTGAGAGCTTCAAAATCTACATTTTTAAACAAGATTCTGTAGGACTCATACACACTCAAGCTGAAAAAAGAATCTTCAGAGTAGAGCTCGAATCCGTTTTCTGTGAAGTCCTCCTAAATCACTTCTATGGAAGGTTTTGTCACCCTGCTCCAAACTCATGGCGCTTAAGCTTCACGGCCGCCATTTGCAATGAACCACGTCTTGTGACTGCTCTTAAAACAGAAAGGAGATGTGGTTCTGGCATCACATCACCTTGATTTCAACGTCCAGATCTACCGCTTACCACCTGGATACCCTTCTAAGCCTCTTTCCACATCTGAAACAGGGAGATAATGCCTACCTCATAGCAGTGCTTTGAGGACTAACTGAGACAACCGATAAAAGCCCTCAGCTCAGTATCTGGCATAGAGTGAGCATTCGGTGAAAGCTGCCTGCTGTTTTTATTTTTCATCTCAGTTTTTGATTGTACCTTTTTTTGCACTCCCATGCACTATGTCCACACTCAGTTGAGGCCAACGGCAAGAAGACTCCTTTGTCTCATCTATAGCATATTGTGGTCAGGTGCACTGTGACTTTATGGGCTAGAATGACACTAACATTATTTTTTCTGGGATATGCAAAGAACATAGAACTTTACTTCACTTGGGTCACACATACGGTTACTCAGTAAGGTTGAGAATCATCGCAAATAGAGAAATGAAAATCCAAGATGTTAAGAAATGAGCCAATCTTCTCAGCACAAAGTGTCTTTTTTTTTTTTGTTTTTTTTTTGTACAAGTTCTCTTCCAGGTATCACACTTGATTTCACTATGAATTTGTTGCTTTGAGCTTTTGACAAATCAAAGGCCATAATCAGCTTGTTGGGGTCAGAATGAATAAATCTTCATGCTAGTGAAATGACATGCTTGTCAGTCTGTCATTTCTGCTTCTCTTATTTACGTTTCCATCATACGGACGGCAAAAGGTATCATGATGAAGATTCTTCCAAACCAGAGAAGAAAGAATGCTGGAATCAGCAAAATACAAAAAAATAATAGTGTCACTAGGAACAATTATCCTCTTCTGGACTAATGAAACAAAAATATCCTAGAAGTAAGAAATTATAGGTGAAGACCATGCGGTTTATATGCAAGACTGATTCAACACTCAGCTGAAGAACACCTGCCACAAAAATAGCGTTGAGGGGCACCTGGGTGACTCAGCCGGTTGGGCAACCGACTCTTGATTTCTGCTCACGTTGATCTCACATTTTGTGAGATCAAGCCCCGCCTCGGGCTCTGTGCTGACAGCACGTAGACTGCTTGGGATTCTCTCTCCCCCTCTCCTGCGTGCATGGGTGTGTCCTCTGTCTCTCTCAAAATAAATAAGTTTTTAAAAAATAGGGTTGAGTTTTAACTGGGTTTCAAAACAGAGTTTAGAAATATATCTGAGAATGCCCGAATACAAAGAGAGTGATATTTGATGAAGCCATACAGGAAGTCATTTTGCAGAAAGTACTGAAATATGCCTTGATTAAAGTGATTAAATTAGCAAACTATTATGTGAAACTGTACTGGACCCGGAAAAAAAAAAAGCAGCTTCTCGTATTCTTAGCAAGAAAAATTATATTTGATAGTATTTGGGGTGTTACCATAGACACTATCAAGAACAAAAATTTCCTGGCAATGCATAACATCCACAAACCTTCAAGAGATTCAATTTAAATACTCAATTTTACATACTTCTTGAAAACCCACTAATTCATTAGATTTTCTAAGCAGTCTTCTGGGGTAAGTGAATAAAAGTCAATTTGCTATTAACACACTATTTAAATTACAGCGCATGGCAGTAGACGAGCAATTTATAATGTAAATAAATCCTTATTCTTTATTTTCTCTCTCTTTTTAAAAATGTAAGTGGTCTCAGCCATTTACAGCAAGCATGATCTTAGTGAACAGCACTTGCTAAGGATTAATTAATTAATTAATTCTAAGGCTAAATTAATAAGTAATTAATAGATTGCTGGAGGAGCCAGTGCGCCCAAACACAGGTCTTATTATAAAACCTGTCGGCCCAGGGATCTGGTCCCATGGGTCTTTATGCTTCTTTCAATTCTCAGAAGCCCATGGAAAGAAAAAAGGGTATCTGTTTCAATAAATGGTGCGCAATCCACCCAAGAGCTCAGCTAAGAAACTAGAACTCAGCCCTGAGGTTTTCTTCCCCCGCCCCAAAGCACATTATCTAATTCATTCCCTGGTTGCTCTACCCGCTAAACAAACGTCAGATTGATCCACTTTTTTCTGTCTCCATTATTGTCGTGCTGACCAAGCTACCTTAATCTTTCCTGAACTATGGCACTAGCTTCCAAAATGGCGCTTGCTTTGCTCTAACACCAACAGCTCTCCAAGGAGAAGTTGGAATAATCTTTACAAATTTTAATCAAATCTTCTCCTTTACAGACTCCATAGACCTCTATCATGTTTACTTACTATGACACCTTATGTGATCTGAACTTTTCCAAATCTCCAGCTCATACTAGTCCTGCATATCTTCCTATTTCTCAAAGCCAATAACCGTATTCCAGTTATGTGGTCTTCCCAACTTGCTCCTCCCTCTCCCTGGAATGCTCAGTCCAGTTCTCCACAAGGGAGCCTTCTTATATTTCAGGTCTCAGAAAAATGTCACCTCCTCCAAGAGGTCTCTCCATTGCCACTCTAGACAAAATGGTTCCTTTCATCAGATTACTCTCCAGTATTCTACTCTGTTTATGTTCTTCTTAGTACTTATCATTTGGTTTCCTAAAGACTGCCTCGCCAAATAGGGCCAAAGTTCCGGGTATGTCAACCCAGCATTCAATGCACAATGTCTAGCATAGATATTGACAACTAGTAGACCATTAATACATGTCTACTGAATGAATGAATGAATGATTCCATCTAAGCTCTATGTTACCAACACCATATTTTCTCTACACACCTTACGGAGATGAGAAAAACAAGATTAGAAATTTCTTTCCAAAATCGCTTCTCACAACTTAACTCTTTTCTCCCCCCCTTGGGCTTAAACTATTTTCTCAGAGTGGTGTCATTGTTTATAGAATTTTTAGGCAGCGTGTCCTTTGAGATGGAATTCTTGTCAAGGTGGTGGGGTGGATGACATAGCATAGATAATGATATAATTACTATAAAATGAGTCAAATCCCAGAGGACAGGTCTTTCCCATTTTCAATCTTAAATAGTGTTACCGCTTAGGTTAAATCATAAATCAGGTATTTATAACATGAGACATTTCTAATATAACATATGACCTTGAAAATGATGTATATAAGCAAAAACTCTGGGGACTGTAACCAAATTAAGAACTACTCTTCTTAAGAAACGATCTTTAGTATTACAGTAATAAAAGGAAAATACGTTCAGTGAATACTCCATTTTTCTAAAATAAAGCTAAGCAAAAGAAGCAGGCAACAGTCATCTAATCACTTCTGTGTCTTCAGTTCAGTCTCTGGGCAACTCAACTATCCATCCACCCCTTCTTATCCATCCACCCTTTTCCTCATCTCAGGAAGGGGATGGAAAACACAGGCTAAATCTCAAGATAACACAAAGTGAATGAACCTATTGACTCAGGCTTTTCTAGCAATAAAGGACACCTTTGGAAGCTGCAATGTTTTAAACCATTAACTACTAGTTAGGTACAAAGTTGAGTCCAGTGAATACTGGCTTCCACATAATTTGAACTTGAAAAGTGCTAGGGGACACAGTGTATTGTCTGTGTGTATGTAGACATAACAAAGCTATTTTCATGCACAGTCCTGGCAGCAGGCCCGTGGTAACTGCTCTGTGGGTCTGGTTACAATTATTTCACTATAGGGAATAGTCCAGGACAGTACATCCCTTCTCTGTCCGCTCGGCCTCAAGTGGCAATGTGTGCTGTTTTTACCTCACGAACCTCCTTTTTCAGCTCTCCTCCCTGATTACAGTTTAAGTCTCCCCACCCTCCTCATGCTATATATCCCAACCCTCCATGCCAGAAATCTCAGCTAAATTCTAAGCCCAAACTACAACATTCTAGAAGCTTCTACAACATTCTAAAAGCTCTAAGAGCATGGGGGAAAAGGGAGTGTGTGTTAACTCCATCCTCACTCTTGGAATCACAGAGAATCTGGGCAAACATACCTGTATTGTGCATGTGCTTCTGAAGTCCTACTTGAAATCAGTAAAACTCCCCTACAAGGAAAGAGTGGATAGATTCTCTATTTTACCTCAACAACCATTTGTCTCCCCGCCCACTGCAGCATTTCGTACAGGGGAATGTGGCCTTTGGGAGTATTTTTAATGGAACATTTTTACTGAAATGTGTTTTTAATTAAAACAAAACAAAGAAGATAAGAAGAGTGTACCAGATATCAGGCCTAAGACGCTAACCCCAATATTTAGAAATGTTTACGTCTATCGAATCCTTCTTATGTGGTCTCCTCCCTGCAAGACGGTCAGGTCTAGATCTTTGAAGCCCCTCAATTAGTTACTTTAACTCAACTTGCTAAAAACTTCAGGCCCCATCTCAACTGTCCCAGGTATTAATTTCTCACAATTGCTGAATCTCAAATATTTGGAGCATTTCCTCATATTTTTTTCCCCCTGCATCGGAAACATACTTGGTAAGACAGAGATTATAATGAAAGGGAGAGCATACCCATAGAGTGGTTGACCATTGGTAAGTGCATAACATTTATATAGATGGACCTTTCGGTTGATAAGAAATACAGATGGTGAGTTTAATTTCCGGAGAAAAGAATTTCCAGGATGGTTCTTCTGAAATCAACAGCGTATGGTGTGAATCATCTTGTAGTGCAACACGTCTTTAATTCTTCACACATTGACCTTTCCATGTCTCACGTTATCCCTTCCACTAAAGATCAAAGGTAGAGGGGCTTCTCTTGGAAGCTCAGGGAGGGAATAACATCATGTCTCTATTCTCCCCAAGGTCAGCCCAGTTCTAAGGGATCATAAGTAAACTGGGTAAGGAATGAGCTGAGGTCACGTGGGGAGAAGTCACTAATCGCTACCGGCTAGAGGCACTAAGAGGTAAAAATGGCGAATATCTGAAATTGAACACTTCTGTTCATTTCCCTCGTACAAAAAATAAGAAGGTTGGACTAGATGGGCTGATCTAATGTTTGTATGGAATTGACCTTCTGCAAAACATTGTGCTTAGATGTCACGAAGGATGTAAGAGTATCACGGCGCCAGTGTTCCAAGCTGGATCGTGGAGGTGGGCCATTTCTATTTTCAGCCAAATCCGGCACACTCCACAACCTTTCCCCCCAGACTGATTTCATTGGCTTTCTTAAATAGCTTGTGCATCCATGTTAGTGTACATTTGCCTCCCTTTGAAGGCAACTGACATTTTTTACAAATATTTGAAATATGCCCTGCTTAATTCACTTAGCATCTAGCGTGATGCTTTAGAATATTATTATTATTTTTTTTTTTAGTGTACTAGATATTTGTTATACACAAATATAAAGGCAGGAATGTACAATCCTTAGTCTCCAGGAGTTTCGGCCTCACACTACAACGATAAATTAGCTAGTGCTATATTCTATCTATATAGGTCCTATAATCTGTATTCTACAAATACTTATAGGATATGTTCCAACAGGACATTTGAAATAGGAGAGAACAGGGAAATAATAAAATAAAATAGATGAGCCCACCTAGAGATGTGTGTATCGTACGCCCATCAAGTTGGCTAGGAAGCATACCAGAAGCAGGTGACATTCTGGGTATATTTTTAGCACCGAATGACAGCCCCCCCCCTTCAATTTGTTTATTTTCTGAGTTTAGGTGTAGCTCTGTTAGACGTTCTCAAAGGAAGGTATCCCTGAGGCTCCTGAGATACGAAATTGGAGGCAAATGCTCCCAGGTCACTTCAAACAAGGATGTGTGGAAGATTCTTTGCATCAGCACCCTCCTTTCTCCAAAGTCCTAAACAATTTTCAAAGTTTCTATCTGACTCAGTCCCTTTAACTGACCGTTCACTGTACAACATTTCTTGATTGCTAAGCATAGGCTACTCAGTTTACCAGTGAGAAACCATTTGCAACTCAAGGCCAAAAGGTGTCTTTGGTAAACTTAAATTTTGAATGTCCTGAGCTAATGCTGGTATTTAAACATAGGGAAGACTCTACTAAATTAGTTTCTCTTTGCTAACGCTTACAGCCTCCGGTCTGGGAAACTTCAGTAAAACAGAGTTTAAAAATCTGAAGAGTGTATTTTTATGAACGTCAATTATTGCCATTTTTACTTAATAAACCATTTTATAGGCAACATCATTTGCTGGCAACTTTCTTGTCTCTTCCCAACAGGGCTATGGTAACTGGCAATATATCCCAGCATTGAGATTGCGATGCCAAGCTCTTTCGACACGTGACCTGGCCTTCTCCTGTGCTGCTCACCTAAAACTGTTAGTCACGTTTCACTCTTTTCTTTAGGTAAGAAACCTGCTCCCGGGACGCGCATTTTACTTGAACTTGCTGAATTATGCCACACAAAAAGACATCACTTTAAGCAGCAACGGCCCAAATGATAATTAGTTCACCTATAATCACTGATTACATAGTCCCTGTTCACCCGGCTGAAAAACCAGAAGATTACTTCCAGATCCACAAAATCGACCTAATTGAAATATTAGAAACCTCTGAACTAATACATACAAAGAGTACCCCAACACAAAAACAGTGTCCTCTCCTGTGTTTTAAGATGACAGGATTTTCTCTTATTCTGAAATTGCTCCCGGTTTTTAGAAGGGTAAAACACTGACAGCTTTCTGCACCCAGGTGATACCTTGGGGAACAGGAGGAAACTGCCTTATTTACTAGAAAGGCAAAGTTTGTGATCAGACTGTCAGAAGCGCCTGTAGCGATGACGAGGCTCAAACTGAGGCAGAATAGGAAAAGGAGGCAGATTTTCGAGGGACTGAGAATCCTTCCAGTCTTGGGTGCAGTGTGCTTTTCCCCGAGGGTCTGGGGTATGCTACGGGGTCCTCTGTGGTAACACCTGTTCTTACACACCCTTAGGAAAAGGATGGCCTGGGGGTCTGTCCTATGAGCTCTCGCAGCAGTTAACTCAGGACCAAGCTTTGCTTGAGCTCAGATAAGAAATCTGCACACTTTGAGCTGATCTGTTTCTATGTTTTGTATCTTTTTTTTTTTTTTTTTTTTCTTTTCTCTTAGATTCCTAAGAAGGTTTTTTTGTTTGGGGTTGCGGGTAGGGAAGAAGCTCTGAGTGGAAGGGCGCAAGAAGAATCAAAATGGCAGACAGGCCAATGGTTGAAGTATCCTCCAGAGGAAGACTGTCCTACTGATGCCGACAAGCACCTGGGATGCATCGAAAGCAGGCTGCGGGGGAGGGAGGTCAGGAAGTGGCAGTTTTCCCTGAGTGATTGTAATCTAGATGGAATTGAATTGATTGATTGAATCTAGATTGATTGAATTGAATTGAATTGATTCAATCTAGATTGAAATCTGCCATTAGGAGAAATGACAATACCCCCTAGAGCACGGGGACAGCTGGGGCATGCTGGGAAATGGGGACGGCAGTCCCCACTGGCAGCTTTTTACCCCCAACACTCAGCCTCACCCTACTCCCTGACCTGAGCAGGCGATGCTTAGCTAGAGTGTTGGCTGTGCCCCGGGGCAATGCTGCCGCTTTCTCTTCTCCCTCCTTAGATCAGGCTTTTCAGCTTGTGAGAGGAAAGGTTGAATCTCCAAATACCCAAGTCCAAGACTTGCTGAAAAGCACGAGTAGATGAGGACATCCCCGGGGGGGGGGGGGGGGGTGTGGAGGCTGCTGAGTGGGTGAGGTGTGTTTGCAAGGCTTCGGCTTAGCTTTTGAACAACTGAAGCCTTGGCTTACTGTCATCCAAGCTCTGTGCTGTCATTTCTTAGTTCCAGATACTTTTGATACCATGCTGGAGGCCCACAGCTTGTTGATCCAGGTTTATCATCAACGTCTGACCCACTCTTTGAATACTCAGATGTCCCCCTCCTAACCTCCAGCATCACTTACGGGAAAAGATTGGCCCACTGAACGAGTTACGTGGAGTTACAAGGCAAGGTTTATCCAGAACATTTTATCTATCAGTCTATTTACCATCTACTTTGGCTCCATGATCAGACCGTACTGCTGACAATCTTCAATTAACAGTGGATCTTTCCACGTAGAGGCTGTCTGGCCCCCTGCCTCCCATCCGTCACAGTTGCGGCAAAAATTAATCTTTAAAAATGCTCAGAAGGCAAAGAGCGCGAAAACAGATGGAAGGCTTTCAGGGTGTTCCCAGCCCCAAGGCAAACTTAGCCAACCGAGTGCGCTGCTTGAGGCATAAAAGTGAGGATTCCCCACCTGAACTTAAATAGTGGTTACGAGAACTGTTGAAATATTAGTGGTACGGTAATATCCCAAGGAACGGAGTATCATGTATATCTGTAGCCACTGATACGGCGCTTAGTTACTAAGGGTGAGATGACAACCATTTCTGGAGGGGAATTAGGAAGTGCTCGATCAATTCCTGACTTTTTTCTAATTTACTATTTTGTGGGCAAATACCCCAGAATCGCAGGATGAAGCCAATATGCTTTTCAAAGATCCAATTAGCAGTCACCAACTGAAAAACAGGATACTTAGGGGCGCCTGGGGGGCTCACTCAGTTAAGCATCCGACTTCGGCTCAGCTCATGATCTCGCGGTTCGTGGGTTCGAGCCCCGCATCAGGCTCTGTGCTGACAGCTCAGAGCCTGGAGCCTCCTTCGGATTCTGTCTCTGTCTCTGCCTCTGTCTGTCTGTCTGTCTGTCTCTCTGTCTGTCTCTCTCTCTCTTTCTGCCCTCCCCTGGTTACACACTTGCTGTCTCAAAACTAAATAAATAAAACATTAGAGGAATAGACACCTAACAAGACACTTCTGTGGCCAGAACTGTCCGGTGAAAAGTTGTCAGGTGAGAATTTAATAAGGTAAGTGCAAGTTCTTTGCTCCACCCCAATTTTTAACACTTTAAAAGATACAACGCACTGCAATGATTCTTATTTAACCTCATCAAAAAGAAAGCAATACAGACACTCGTGTGAACTTGGATATCTCTCCACGTCAATTTTTGGCAAGGGGTCAACAAAAGGTATGGCACCCACTGTATGTTCTGAATGTTGGTGTCCCCACGAAATTCGTATGTTGAAACCTAATGCCCAGTGTGATGGCGTTAGGAGGTGCGGCCTTTGGGAGGTGTTTAGGTCATGAGGGTGGTGCCGTCACAAAGAGGAGACCTCGTAAGAGACCCCAGAGAGCTCCCTTGCCCCTTTTTTTCTGCCATGGGACCCGCCTAGGAAGTGGACCTTCCCCGGACACCCGATCGGCCAGTGTCTCGATTTTGGGCTTCCCAGCCTCCAGAAAAACGAGAAATAATTTTTGTTGTTTATGAGCTACTTCATTTACGGTATTTTGTTCTAGTGGTCTCAACAGACGAAGACAGCCCACATCCGAAGCTGTGTCCTTCTGCCCGTCTCGGGCTTTCCATGGCTTATATTTCACTCTTTCCATATGACATGAGGGCCCGACTGCCTTAACACAGGCTCTCTGCCTTA
The DNA here is from genome assembly GCF_024362965.1 of Panthera pardus. Lineage (NCBI taxonomy): Eukaryota > Metazoa > Chordata > Mammalia > Carnivora > Felidae > Panthera > Panthera pardus. Next base: position 17,777,443 of record NW_026526766.1, on the reverse strand, counting down.
AAGAACGGGCAGCTACACACGTACTGAGACTGAGCGAGTACTGTTCTTACTGAAGGTCTCGTCATCATTCTTGTGTTCTTCTCCTGTCATCGGCTATTGCTCTCCGTCTGGGTACAACTAAATGGAAACATCATTCTATTCCTCCCTGGGACAGGGGTGCAAGGCTATTTCTGGAAAAACACTTACGTTCTTACTTCAGTTGCTTTTATGATCCTCTTGTAGGAGGGCATCAGAGTGCAGGCCCACAGACCCTTTTCTAAAATTCTTGGACCTGATGTATTTGGAATTTGACATTTTTTCAGATATGGCATCCGGAGCATAGGTTATACAAAACTTCCGGGGCGGGGTGCGGGGGTGGGGGGAGGCTCTGAGCCAGCACGTCAGAATCACATACGTTAATATTTGTATGGATTTTCACGATAAAGACAAACCACCTCAAGTCAGTTCAGGGCTTTGCCATCAAATGAGTTTTTGTGCCAAATTTGCAAAAGAGCTTCCAGTTTTCTTGGCATTTTGGGTTTTGACATTGAGGGTAAGAGCGTGTAGATCTGTACGAGGTTTTGAAAGAACTAAGATCCAGGATTCCCAAGAGTGGAGACAAATTTACGTTGGTTAAGACAGCAGAATCTGTTGGTGTTTTACAGACAGAGAGTGAGGCCTACAGCACAGAATCTAAGGGGCCTTTCAAGGGGATCTCTCAGACACAGAATTTGACCACGCGCAACAGGACTGAAGGTGGGTGGGTTGTTCTTGACCCTGAGCTTCATTCAGTCAAATGACCTTGACATAGTCTGTCCCCCAGAGGGAGCGCTATTGTCCTGGAATCCGAGCCGCCTGGCTGTTCTGCAGGGAAAGGGCCCCTGACTGTTCTGAGACCCACAGGAACATTCCCAGACTAGAATAAAAACCTCAACAAGGCAAGAGGGTTGGAGCCAACTGGCATGCCTACACCATGACTCCATAATAAAGTAATTACACAGTTTGATTTTTTAAGGATATAAAAACCAAAAAAAAAAAAAAAAAAAAAAAAAGAAAAAAAAAAAGAATTGCTTTTTTTTTTTTTTCCTTGATATCGGGGGAAAAAAATTCTTTTTAAAACCCTAGTCTTTGACGTTTGAAAGGTCGCATTTGGAAGATTCTGCTCTGGGTTGTTGTGCTAGGGATCATATAGTAGGGAATGGGTAAGTTGTCCTTGAGATGAGGGGTTGTCGCCAGCGGAGACAATAGGAAGCTAAAGGCTTACTTGGCTTCCAGGGCGAGGGCGATGATGCCCGCAGCCATGGGGGCCGAGGCCGAGGTCCCGGTGTGGTTGTCTGTACAGCGTTGCCTCAGATCTGTGGTAATCTGGAAGACAGCAATGAAACATTTAGGGAGCTGGGGTCAATGTGAGTCACGCACAAGTCGAAAGAAATTTACTCGTGAAAGTGGAACGGAGGGGTGCCGAAATGGTTGTTTTAAATGCCTCGTTTTGCACTCCTGACCATATCACTTCCAGAAGAGTCGCCTGTGTAAATCGGCTTTGCAAAGGGCAGCCTGTGGAAATGGGACTCCGCTTCCGTGAAAACCAGGGTCAGGACTACGGTGAGTCTTGGGCTCGGAACGCGGGGGTTATGCGAGTGTCCCCTTAAATTTTACCCCCAAACGCTCGCTTGCCTCACCCCAGACCCAGCTCTAGTTAAGACTAAAGCTCTTTCGTTACCCCAGCACTTTCATAAGCAGGTTATGTTGAACCGACAACCAAACACCGAGTTAGGCACTGGGAGCATAAAGGCACACGATCTGACCCCTGAACTCCCAGAACTGATGCCTTGGGCGAGCTGCAGGTTTTCTGTTTTGTTTTGTTTTGTGTTTTAATTTTGTTTTTAATGTTTATTTATTTTTGAGAGACAGACCATGAGCGGGGGAGGGGCAGAGAGAGAGGGAGAATCCAAAGCAGGTTCCAGGCTCCGAGCTGGCAGCACAGAGCCCAACGCGGGGCTCGAACTCACGAACTGCGAGATCGTGACCTGAGCCGAAGTCGGACGCTCAACGGACTGAGCCACCCAGGCGCCCCGAGCTGCAGGTTTTAAGCAAAGCCGAGCCCTGTCATGCAAGGAACACTGGTTTAAGACCTCCTCAGAGATTTCACGTGAATACTAAAAACACGGTTGAAGCCCGGGTGCTTGATGGGACAGCACTAAGTGCCTGCCTGTATGTCACAGAAGGAGATTAGCCATTTCTCCATTTTTTTAAAGCAGAATGTGAGACCTAGGTCATTGTTTTCCTCTTGGTTTGAATCTGGTTCACTTGAGCTGTGGCTGAATAACACGTCCACCAGCGAGAGCAGCGGCCCTCAACCTCTGTTTCAGGATCATCTCACTTAAGGGGGAAAACCATTAAACTGAGAGTCTCCGCGACAAGACAAATTAAACACTACGAGATACAGATTCTGCAAACCACCGAAATATCTACGATTTAAAAAATCCTCCCTCCCCCACGAGCATCCACTTCTGCCTCCTTGGGTCTCATATCACTCCTGCTGGGAACACACAAGGCTCACGAGATGAGCTGGTGATCTCCTTGCGGTTACTGGAGGACGGGGGTTAAGCTTTCTCTGGATCCAGACAAGGGTATTGCCTGTATTTTACAGACAGGGAAACTGAGGAGGAAGGTCATCAGAAAAGTGTGGCGGGATAAACGCGGCTGAAAACCAAGTCCTGCTTTTCTGAGATCCCCTTCCGATTGGCTGATTTGGAAAGAAATTTGATCTTCACAGGAAGGAAGTGCCATGTAACTCCTTAGAAATGAGCCCTCCCCTAAATATTTCCTCAGCGTCCCATGCGGATGTCTGGATGGACTATTTAATTACCTAGGATGGCTCTAGACTGACACGCGGGCTGAACTAGCTTCATCCAGGGTCATCGGTTCTCATGGTCTTTTCTTTGTTCCTTTGGACACTGTTAAGGTCGCCAGATGATCCATGCCAACAGGCACGGATACACACAAAGTGGCAGAATGAACAAAAATAATAGAACCATAGAGATGTGGTGGTGGAGGTCTAGACTCCCGACAGTCTATCTGGCAAGAAGGCGAGGTTTTCTCTCGATTAACAGACTTGATTAACCAGCCACCTTCCAAACCTCCACACCCGTCGCTTAGAGGATGTTTGGGTAAACAGAGCCCTTGCCCACTTCTGCCGAAGAAACTTTCTGGATTTTTAATTGTTGACTTTGTTATTGTTTACAAAATGTTTGTTTATTTTGAGAGCGAGTGAGCGAGCGAGTGAAGAGAGGGAGACAGAAAATCCCAAGCAGGCTCCACGCTGGCAGCACAGGGCACGACTTGGGGCTCGAAGTCACTAACCATGAGATCGTGACCTGTGCTAGAACCCAGAGTCGGATGCTTGACTGACTAAGCCGCACAGGCGCCCCTAATTGTTGGCTTTAAAATGTATTTCTTTGGCTTTTTGTTGGGGTAACAGACACATAACACCAATTTACCCTTTTAACAACTTTCAAGTGTCCAGTACAATATTGTTAACTATCTGCAGGCTGCCTTACGACAGATCTCTAGAACGTTATCGTTTATGAATAAAACTCCACCCGTTAAACAACTCTCCTTTGTCCCCTCCTCCAAGCCCGTGGTAACCACCATTCTACTTTCTGTTTCTATGAGTTTAACTACTCTAGGCACCTCCTATAAATGTAATTACACAGTATTTGTCTTTTTGCGTGTGCGTGACTGGCGTATCTCACGAAGAATAACGTCCTCGAGTCTCATCCATGTTGTAGTATCTGGCAGGATTTCCTTCGTCTCAGGCTGCACAATATTTCGTTGTATGTATTTGCCGCATTTTATTCATCCATCCATCAGCGGACATCTGGGCGGCTTCCGTCTCTCGGCTATTGTGCCCATGGGGCTGCAAATATCTCTTCACAATCCTGTTTTCAATTCTTTTGAATGTACAAGGAGAAGTGGGACTGCTGGATCATTGCAAAGGTATTTCTAATTTTTTTTAATGTTTATTTATTTTTGACAGAGAGAGAGGACAGAGGGCGAGCGAGGGAGGGGCAGAGAGACAGGGGGACACAGAGTCCGAAGCAGGCTCCAGGCTCTGAGCTGTCAGCACAGAGCCCGACGCGGGGCTCGAACCCACGAACCGTGAGATCATGACCTGAGCTGAAGTCTGGCTCTTAACCGACTGAGCCACCTAGGTGCCCAGCAAAGGTATTTCTAATTCATTTGAAATCGTGGGTAAATTTGCAGCCTGGTTTATCAAACACCCGGTCAGTAAGTCAAGGCATAAGGACCCCGGAGCAGTCTGTTCCCGAGTCTCCAGACATTCCGTTGTTGAGAGATGGCCCTGTGTTCTGCTCACTTCGCCTCCCCTTCATGGCCACGCTCCTTTGCCAGGTTTTCTTTTTTTTCAATGGCTTGTGCCTGGATTCAAGATTTTTCACGATGTCTTCCCACTTGGCTCATCTTGCTTATTCCTCAGCTGGATCAGACACTTTGGATGCACAGAAACAAATCCAGAATAAACACTCCAAGTGTGTGCAATGCTTTTCGGGCAGATAAAGAACCACCTCCGGCCAACCTCAAACGTGAACAATAAAAGCTTGATGACGTCGGGTCTGCCGTAGGAATATGCCTCATCCCCATACGGTCACCAGGTACGGACATACACGTTGCGGGCTTAAATGAAAAGCTGCTCCGTACTTTTCCACGCAAACACCAACCAAGCGTTAAACGCTCTCGGTGTGGGCAAGCGTGTGGAATATTCCACGTCGGCGTTGTGCTTTCATTCATTTAGGTTTTGCAATCACCTTAACTAAGTGAAACTTGAGTGGTGAGAGACAGTGAAAAGGGGTGGAGCAGGGAGGTGACGGGGAGGAAGGGTAAAAGGAATGGAGAGAAAAGAAACGAAAACAGCCTCACTCCTTCGCATCCCCGCTTTAAGGGGAAATTCCAGCTGGGTCATTTCAAGAGGAAGTGACTGTCAGTGGTGGAAATATTTAGGTGTAAATTACCACAAAGATCTGAGGCAGGGTTTTCGTCATTAAGAGAAGCCAGAGTATCAGGGAATTTTTGTGTCTATCTTTAGAAAGAAAAGGCAAGGACCACCAAGGAGCATGCGATCTTGAAGAAAAATGATGTCCCGAAAACTGGAACCACATGGGGCAACCCCATTAAGCACAACACACGCACGCAAGATCTGACGGTGTGATTTCAAGGAAGCGTGGCGTGGAACAGTAGGCCCACATCACGGAGCAAGGAGTCCAGAGGGTTCTGTATGTGAAAACGGAACAAGAAAGCTCTTTCCGTTCGGACTCCATTTTAAAAACTGTCTCAAAATTGGGTTTCAATCCCGGTGGCCCATCTTGCACACTTCAAGCTCTCTCAGTTCGCTACCCAAATCAGAAACAGAATTTTCCTCCACGGAACTTCTCTGATCGCTCGAGAAAATATCCTTTCTGTCCGTCAGAGTGAGGCAAACAGAAGACGACCCCAGGCCTCGAGCCAGATCAAAGCTGTCCCGGTCAGCAAATTAGATGTTCAGCCTGTCTCATGGATGAGTTGCAGATGGTTTTTTGGACCCCGCCAAGCTAGGGATTGTCATCTTTATTTGGTGCGAAGGGGTGGGTGTTGTTCAGGTCCAGTCACGCTTCCTTCCGAGCAGAACCACGACTTTTTCTCATCGTAAGCTCTTATTTCCCATTATTTCACATTTCATTAGTTGGGCTGATTGGGTCTTTTATTCCAGCCTGTTGAGGAAATTCTCCAGGGAATCTCAGTTCTGATTGACTTTGGCCACGAGTGACAAGCCTTAATAGCAGCCCTGCAGTGAAGAGTTTCTATCTCCCTGATATCTCGCGATCTGTTTTATTCTGAAGGTGCCATATTGTCTCCTATCTGGGAAAAGAGCAACCGAACAGATATTTTTGAAACACGAAACGATCCTACTGTCTGTTAGGTTGAATTTGTGTCTGGTGTGGATTTTGATTTGGATCAGAAACGTGCCAGAAAAGCTGTTTCAAACACAGCCATGGGGGGAATAAAGGCAGAAAATAAATCTTCGATGTGTCAGTGAATAGAATAGAAGAAGCCGATTTATTAAGCACAGCAAAATACAAGGGAATTGAGGGCCAATTAGTGCTTTCTGTGTTCACCGAAGTCTGGTATAAAATTCAATCATGACTGACGAGGCCACACAGAATTCCAGTCCTGTGTTGCCACGGGAATCTGTAAATGCAAGTGCAAACGCGAGGCTTTGCCTACAAACGTGAGGTTGTTATCACTGGAGGAAGATGCCATCTTAGATGATTTTTGATGCCTCCCAAGTGTCCAGCTTGGTTCTAGGTATAGAGCGGAAGCACAGCATTCACTGGCCAAGTTGAATCACTAACATCAAGCTCCCGTATACTCGTTTTGTTCTATAAACTCCCCCAATTATCAGGAAAGGCTTCAAGGTTGCTCCTTTGTCGCCTCTCCAGATAAAAACTCACATAAGCTCACGAGCAACCTACAAAGGGTATGAGTGTCTATGCGTATATATAGCCCAGGGGCTAAAAGTACAGCTGTTCCTTACAACTACTGTCGCCACCACAGGCTGGACTGCTTCTCAAACGACCGCCTCAAGCAGCTTGCGGCACGTGAGACAACACACAATAGGCGTTTCTGGGTGTGCACGCTCGCGTGTGTGCATACGGCTACGTCGAAACCCACAGGAACTCTGCACGCAAGATACACTATTAACTAAGGAAATGAAGGCTCAGGCTAACCTGCCTAAGGACATGTGGCAGCTATTACAGAGCGGGGTAAGCGGTGACGGTTAAATCCTGAAATGGCAGCAAAAGAAAAAAGCTGAGTTATCGGGTAGAGTCATCCGCGAGAGCCAAGGTGGCCCTTCGAGGCCACCACCGGCCATGGCAGCGGACTTGGCCTTGAGATCCAGCCCAAGTCGGCAAGTGGGTATCGACCTTCTCCTGCCGGCCACCATCGAGATCGGAACTTTTCAGGAGCAAATTTCATTTCCTCTTTTTAACATTCTCAAGAGACTGTGTATCAAGCTTCCAAACAAACTAAACACATCTGGATTTGCCAGTCTTCTGCTTGAAAAAGGATGCCGTTTCTCGAGCCAAAAGAAGAAACAGGGAGATGACAGAAATCAACCCCATTGTGAATGGTGACTGTACCTGAATAATGATTTGGGTGGCGGGGGAGGGTGGGGGCGGGGAGCAGGATGTTTCTGTAAGAAGAGAAAATCTGTAGCTGCTTAGGAACATGAAAAGCAATAAGACAATTCCTCCACGTGGAATTGGTCACTCAGTCCAACCTGAGATACCCCGGGGGGGCAAGTTTGTTGGGAACACAAATAAATAACATGACATCAGGAATGGGCTGAGCAGAGCCTATGTACTCTAACCCTTGGCTCACAAGACCCCTCCCAGGAGGAACAGGATCAAGGCCATATTCCAATCTCTAAGACAAATGACCAGAGGAAAAAGGGCAAAGGTTGAATGAGTCCCAAAAGAAGGAGATCATTTAACGATGGGAGGGACTGGGGAGAGAGGGAAGCTTTATTTCCAAATCAGAACTTGGGAGACATTTCAGGAGGCAGTGAAGGGTTTTAGATGGGATCTTTAGTGCTCTTGGACACTAAGAAAGGTAGCACGCACGCCTTTACGGCAAGATTCCTGTGGGCAATTTCAGATGCGAAATACATTATTGCCAAATGCCTTTGCCTTTTACCAACCTACCAGAAGGAGTTTTTCTTAAAGAAACAGAGCATTTCCCTGTCTTCCTGTGGCTGCGTAAACAATCCTTGCCGCTCCCATCCTTCCCAGCGTCTGATAGTGATTTATGCATGCATATTTACTAAGCTCAGGCTCTGGGAAGGAACAAGACAAAATCTTCGACCTCACGTAGTTTCCAATCTACTGCAAAACAGGCAGTCAGTAAGAAAAAGTGTAATACATTAAGCAGCTTTATGGACACGAGGAAGAAAATTGAACAAGATAAAAGGGACTGGGGGAGGGGAACAAGAAAAACCTTCTCCCTGGGGTGAAATTCATTAGCACAAATGAAGTGCTATCTGGCGGTACCGGGCCTTAACAGAGGACACTTGTGACAAGAGGGAGAGCCCTCGCTTGAACGTCACGCGGAAAGCATATTCTGGACGAGCTCCGGGCTGACACAGGGGACCAGCGACTCGGATTGGCAAAGAGCTTTAGGTTTTTGCAAGAGTACTGATTGTTTTAGGGGATTATCAGGAGGTCTTAGGACGTGAAAATCAAAATAAATCACCGGGAGTGAAAAATAATGGATACCTATGTGTTCTAAAGATACGTATTTTTTTTTTTTTTATCACTAAGAAAAGAACCCCAAACAGGTGAGAGCAGCACCGTGCTTTCAGACAGCCCCATGGTGGGTGCCCTTGAGAAGTCTCCAGAGCGTGACAGACCCTGGTTACAAGATGGCGTCTGTCCCCACTTTGGTGGGAATCCAGGCTCCATCACGTACTGCCTAAGTTTCTGTCAACCTTTCAAGCATTAGTTTTCTCATCTGTAAAGTGAGGACGGTTCCTGGTGCTCCTGTGTAGAGTTCTGAGGGTACTATGAGACCATGCATTTAATGCACGCCCAGTACCTGGCACTAATTAGAAGGATAAAGAAAAAATGCCATATTTATGGCATGTTACTATAACTGTGAACTTATTACCTATTTGGCACGGAAAAAGCAGCATGCGATATTGTTAATAAAAACGTATTAGTTGATAATGTGGCTTTATAATAATCAGTCATTTCAACTGATTTCTGTTGAGCTTACAGGGGAGTTTCTTACGGTAGTAATCTTGCTATTCTGGACGCTTCACGTGCTGTAATATGATATAAAACCATTACCAATCTGAATCGATTAAAGCATGAATGAAATACCGAGGTCCACAACTGTACCAACAGTAGTGGTGGGAAACCAAGGGACAGAGATGTGGCCGATCTGAAACCCAGGGCCAGGTTCTCCTGCTTGCAAAACATTCTGTTGGGGACAAGTCAAATTTATTGAACAAAAGTGCTTTTCCTGAAGCAGAGCGATCCTTCCTCTCTCCTGAATCCTTAGCATCTGCCTGGTTCAAAGCACAACGGGGCTCTACAGACAAGAAATGACAACAGTGCTCTCCTGAAGAAGCCGCAAATGGCACAAGGAAATGAATGGCCCAGGGAGGAGAGCCCCAGAACAAAGGGGGGACAGTCACCACCATTCCTGCAACACTCAATCACAATGCCATTGACAGGAAGTGGGCACCTCTGAGGGCCCACCGGCGTTTGGTTCAAAGCCTGGTAAAGAAAAGGTCCCAGGCACGTCGCAGGATTATTTGTCATTCTGACATCTAGAAGGAAAAGGGGTCAGCTGGACCATAAAAGGCCGGTGTTGTTGCTAACTCTACTCATGTTCAAACTGTTAACACGTTCACGATCAAAGTGCCTTTCTTCGGGGGGCGGGGGGTACAGATTGCAGTGTTGAGGGTCACTGAGCCACTGAGAGATGGGTCTAAGGCTGGAGACTCGAACTTGAAACAGCTCCCAAATTCCTCTACAGTTTACGGTAATTTGCAGATTCGGGCAATATAAAAGAGATTCTAAGAACGGGATGGAGAAAAATTACTAATAAATTGTTGCTACGAAAATGGGAGAAAGAGATTCAACAGAAGTGAGAAACAAATAGGTTACATATATCAAGGGAGTCAGTAAAGGTTTTGGTATCAGAAGCAGCAGTTAGGGAGAAAGTGTAGTCTATGGCTGAATGAATCCATCCGGTGAACGGATCATTCTGCCCGTCCCTGGGAGAATCCTAAATGATTGCCTGTCGTTGGGGGCGGGGGGTGGTCACAGCATCCACCATAGCATCACAGCATGATGAGGGGCTAGGAAGGTCAAGTCTAGGGAGTAAATCTCACGTAGAGATTTTGAGGTCTGTCCATCTTGCCTTCTCCCATCCAGGACCCAGAAAGCCTTTTCTTCTCCTTTGATATTTTGCCCACCGGGTTGTACATTTCTCTTAAGAAAGGCATTTATGGAACTTCATGGTACCCTCTCCATGGCAATCACCACACAAGGAAAACAGGAGTCGACGGGCATATTCACTTTGAAGCAATGGCAAATTTGCCTTCAGACTCGAGAGGTACAGAAAGAGAACTCTTATTCCAGAGAGTTCCATCAGGATTTTTATGGTGCAGAACTGACGGATGCCACTTAGTTTTAGTGGACCTTGACCGTGAGTTCTGAGAGACAAGCAAATTTGAGAGCAAAAGGGGCACTCCTGGATTATAACATTTTCATAATGAAGGTAAAAAATCACGGAACGTCACTTTCCCATTAAGAAAGCCGGGAAACTGTGGTACTTGTCATCTCTGGGTTTTCTCCTTTTCTATTTTACTTTGTATTGCAGGGTTATGTTTACTGATGAATGTTGGAGGTGCTTAAAGGTAGATTCATGTACATATTTTTTAACCCAGTTATTGTGGAGGAATTAAGGAAAACTAGGGGTAGAGGGGATATGGATATGGGTAGGCGATTTTTATTTAAATCAATCTGAAAAATGTAACTAAAGAAGGTAGTGAAAAGTAGCTAAGGAATCACACATGAAAATTATATGATAACCAGGATAATCAAGAAGACCCAAATGGATGTAGATGGAGAATTCCACGAAGGGAGTGCTGTGTTTCCTCCCTGTGTAATCAGATGCGACCCAAATTTGCATGAATCTACAAGACCTGAGAGAAGGGTCTTCGCTAAATGCTAAAAAATGTCAAGTGAAGCAGCTTAGATTCACTTTAGAGAGACAAATCCTGAGACAGTTTACAAAACTATCATCAAGAAAAGAGCAAAATGCAAAGGTGTTTGAAATTTAGAACCAGAGGCACGGCGCTGGGCACCCCAAAAGTCAGAACTTCCTTGGGCGTCAGTGGTTCAAGGAGTATGCAAAGCCCTTTTTATTTACTTCTTCATCATCTTTGTGATAATAATGCCATAAACCATGCAATATTAAGTGCTCACCTTTTACAGATGAGGCTTGTTGAGACAGAAACATTAAGTAATGTGTCTAACGTTACCCAGCTATAGTAAATGGTTCAACAGTGAACAAAACCCAAGCAGGCTGGTCCTGCAACCTGAACTCTCAATCAGTTCTCTGTCTGCACGGAGAGCAGGGCACGCGGGTAAGCGGGCGATCACGTAGGACTTCTGTGCTCTTCATTCAGGCGAGCTGGTGCCTCAGTAGTAGAAAAGCACCTTTTGATCGGTTTAGTTCCCACGGAATTAGTCAGACCCACTTTGAAACCGAAGCACTGAAGGTAAGTTTCAAAGGCAGTATGGGGACAGAGGGATAAGGCAAGTAGGCTGAGTGTCGGAACTGGTCTCTTCTCTACCACTAACTCGCAAGGTCCAAGTGGACTGCTCATTTGTCTTCAATAAAACTAAAGCTTACTCACGTCTAAGACCACATCAAATGCTGGAACCGAATGGCCCAGATAAGCACTTCCAATAACAGAATCACGAAACTTACAAATATGTGTATTGCGTCAGCAGCTAATTTCCATATATTACTTGCCTATTTCCATGAATTACTTTTGCGTATAAGTTTATGGTTCCTCCTTTGTATTTCTTTTTTTTTAATTTTTACGTTTATTTAGAGAGAGACAGAGAGACGCAGAACGTGAGCAGGGGAGGGACAGAGAGAGAGGGAGACACAGAATCCGAAGCAGGCTCCAGGCTCTGAGCTGTCAGCACAGAGCCCGATGCAGGGCTCGAACTCATGAACCGCGGGATCATGACCTGAGCCAAAGTCAGACGCTTAACCGACTGAGCCACCCTGGCGCCCCTTTCCTCTGTATTTCGTAGTGAAAGATAAATGAATAAATCATGACATGCAAATGCCACGTACTATTTTCTTATCGTAAGACTCTCCACTGCTGTAGGTGGTGGCCAATGTGGACGAACACTCTTCCAGGTACCAAGGCTTCTTCCCACTCTCAGCTGTGCTGCTGATGGAGATTGTGTAGATGCTGTTGGTGTAGCCGTCACAGGAACAGTGGTCTTTGCTCCTTCCACCATTTCCTGAGGCCCAGACAAAAACAGAGCCGAGGCCTCTCCGCCCCTGTTCGCAAACAGAAAAAGTTACATGATGGAAAATACAGATCACAGGCTCTACATGGAGAGAAGGTCAAAATCAACAGGCACCATCAAATATCTGCAGGAGGGCTATGATACTCTTTTCATAATATGCTGGATTTAAGCTGTTTCTTGAGGTGAGAGGAGCTGCTTTTGGGAACTAAAATAATGTGTATGTAATGTCTAGCTTGGTGACTGACTACAGAGAATAATCCTGTATTGCTTATTTGAAAGTTGCTAAGAGGGCAGATCTTAAAAGTTCTCATTACTAGGACAAAAAAAAAAATGTAGCCATGCCTGGTGATGGATGTTAACGAGACTCACTGTGGTGCTCATTTTACAATATATACACACATCAAAGCATTATTTTGTACACTTGAAACTAATACAATGTTATAGGTCAATTACACCCCAATTAAAAAAAAATCTAACATAAAAAAAAAAAAATCTGGGGCGCCTGGGTGGCGCAGTCAGTTAAGCGTCCGACTTCAGCCAGGTCACGATCTCGCGGTCCGTGAGTTCGAGCCCCGCGTCAGGCTCTGGGCTGATGGCTCAGAGCCTGGAGCCTGTTTCCGATTCTGTGTCTCCCTCTCTCTCTGCCCCTCCCCCGTTCATGCTCTGTCTCTCTCTGTCCCAAAAATAAATAAAAAAAAAAAAAAAAAAAAAAAAGTTGAAAAAAAAAAATCTAACATAATCCCTTTCAGAAAGCCAACTGGTGCAGCCACTCTGGAAAACAGTACGGAGTTTCCTCAAAAAATTAACAATAGAGTTACACTATGACCCAGCAACTGCGCTACTAGGTATTTATCCAAAGGATACAGAAATGCTGGTTCGAAGGGGCACATGCACCCCCATGTTTATAGCAGCACTATCGACAATAGCCAAAGTATGGAAAGAGCCCAAATGTCCAGCGACTGACGAATGGATAAAGATGTGGTATATACGTCCAATGGAATATTACTTGGGGATCAAAAAGAATGAAATCTTGTCATTGGCAACAACACGGATGGAACTAGAATGTATTACGCTAAGCAAAATAAGTCAGTCAGAGAAAGATAAATACCATATGATCTCATTCATATGTGGAATGTAAGATACAAAACAGATGAACATGGGGGAAGGGAAGGAAAGGAAAAATAAGATACAAACAGAGAGGGAGACAAATCATAAGAGGCTCCTGAACACAGAGAACAAACTGAGGGTTGGTGGAGGGGAGGTGGTGGGGGGTTGAGCTAAATGGGGGATGGGCATTAAGGAGGGCACTTGTTAGGATGAGCACCAGGTGTTCTATGTAAGTGATGAATCACTAAATCCTACCCCTGAAACTTTTAGGACACTATATGTTAACTAACTTGGATTTAAATTGAAATAAATAAAATAAAATAATCCGTTTCACGTGATACACTCACAGACGTAACAAGAGCACCAGTGATGACAATAACACGGCTAACGTTCATTAGGTACCCACCACGGACCAGGCACATTTATAATTGTTTTACGTGAATCAGACCGAACTCTTCGAACAACACTGTGAGAATGGTACAATCTTCGTCCCCATTGGATAGATGAAGAATTGAGCTACAGAAGTTAAGAAATGTTCCCAAGGTCAGGAAGTGGAGGGACAAAATTGGCACCCAAAGAGCCAGACCCCAGAGTTGGACTACTGTTAGTCGTAACTACCACAGACATGTAATAGTGCTATACATCTTCACCCACATGAAACGGGTGCCATTATGCTCCCTCAGTTGACATCCGAGCGATATGACATGTGAAGAAGTTTTGTATGTACCCTGAGATCACGTCGCCAGTGAGCAGCAGAATTAGGGACTATGTGCCTTCCAGAGCTGTGCCTCCCCTATGTACGGCATGGGCGTTAATTATGAAGGATGTTAACGCATACTACCAGAAATAAAAGAACTCCAAGGTTAAGAATGTTTGGAAAGTCTAAGTTAAGCAAAATAAAACAGGTTCCCCTACTGCAGAACTTAGTAAGTGATCATCCATTGTGAAACTCTAAGGGGGGGTGGAAACAATCTGATGTTTTTTCCAAACATATTTGCTTGTAGATACCTTTCGTCAACCAGATCCGTGAATTCTTTCTTACAAGGCTAGGAGATAGGGTTACATTCTTTAGGCCAAAACTTGGCATGTACTTGAAGATTTTCCTAAGGTTGTGAAATATATAAAGAGAAGAACCAAAGTAGAACATAGATGTACCGAAGCATAATGGCGATTTGGTTCCATAAGGGGAGATCTTCAGAAGAAGAGGCAGAAATAAGCCAAAGTGAAGAGCAGTTCTCTGAACTGTCAGAGCTGAATCCCTCAGAAATTTTACCTTTTTAAAACTAGAAATCACACTGGCGGACACAGAGGCCAAAATCTATCATTTGGTCATGAGAGAGTGGTAACCAAAGTCACATAGCTGTTGACGGCTGAACCTCTTCCTTGCTTCGAGGTCCTAGCTTTTATGGTCTCAGGTGGAGGGAAAGTATTTGGGCTGCTATTTTGGAATTTCTGGTAAAAGAGCCAAGGAAAGAGAGACGACAGAGAATTTGAAATATCCTTGATAAACTGTCTGTGACCTTGAAACCTCAAGGAACAGAATATTTATGACATGACTTGACTGACCTGCACATAGATTTCTTTTTGTCCTTCAGTGTGGAAAAATGCAATATGAGCAGACAGGAATGGGAAATATTCATGAAGAGAGAGGGAGAGAAAGTTCTGGATGCTCCTGCCACAGGACAGCTGGGTCTGGTTTATCAACTTTCAGTTTCCCATCAAAATATTCATGAAATGTACAGAAGGAGACAAAAAGCACCAAGCCATCATAGACGAAGGATTTTGTTCAATGCTTTGAAAATCTCCAGAAGGAATTAACTCCTCACTACGGTGTAGATGGCCAGGTTGAGAAACCCCGGTGCCTCATCTCCTTACCTCAGAGACAGAACATCATAGCCAGAGAAGGAAGGGTCAAATTCATCATCAATACGTGCCCTCTCTCTGAGAGGCTGTGCTGTGGTGAAAAGCACGATTACATTGGAGCTTTATCTGACAGGTCAACAGAACACATGACGTAATGCCAAAACACTCCCGGTTTAAATACCACTGTAACCGATAATAGATTAAGAACCACAAAACTATGAAAAGGCACATATAGCACAATCACATTTGGATACCTGTATAAAATTATGACTGTGTGCCTATGATGCACACAGAAATGCAATGAAAAGATCTTTAAAAACGTACTTGATTTTCTAAAATGTTTAGTTATTTATTTTTGAGATAGAGCACAAGCCGGGAGCAAGGGACAGAGAGGGAGACAAAGAATCTGAAGCAGGTTCCAGGCTCTTAGCTGTCGGCACAGAGCCCAAGGTGGGGCTCGAACTCGCAAACCATGAGATCATGACGTGAGCTGAAGTCGGTCGCTCAACCGACTGAACCACCCAGGCGCCGCCCAAACTTGTTTGATTGAAAAAAAAAATATTTAACAAGAAAATATTTAGCAGGTATTTTTCTGTTCACAATGTAATTATAAATGGAGGATACAAAATGATATAATATGATCTCAGTTTAAAAAAATGTACGTGTGTGTGTGTGCAGATGCGTGTGCATGTGTAAAGAAGTTAATCTTTATAATTTTATATGCATACAGCTGCCATAAAGTGATAATGTAACAGAACTTATTCTGTTTGGTAAGAATAGGAAAGAGTTTTCTTTTTCACACCATCCTTCCATGACCATGTAGGATTTTTATAAATAGAAACAAACACACTTATTTCCCTCTTAATGTTTTCCACATTAAGAGGGAAAACACAGGGCCAATTCTTTTTTTTTTTTTTTTTTTAAGTTTATTTATTTATTTTTGAGAGAGAGAAAGAGAGAGCGAGCACAAGCGGGACAGACAGAGAGAAGGAGAGACAGAATCCCAAGCAGGTTCCATGCTATCAGCAGAGAGCCCGGTGTGAGGCTCGAACCCACGAACTATGAGATCATGGCCTGAGCAGAAACCAAGAGTCGGACGCTCAACTGACTGCACCACCCCGGCACCCCTCAGAGGGCCAGTTCTTAAGAGGTAATTTTTATTTTATGAGCAAGAGGGGTTTTACGCACTATGCACTAAAAACAATAGAGGCTAACATTTGTAGAAACTTACTATGCACCAAACATCGTACAAACGTTATTCTGTGTAATTCAAATCCATATCACCATTTTACAGATGGTCAAACTGGGGCTCAGAAATGCTCATGAATGCCAGAGCCAGAGCTTGAAATCCAAGTGGAGCTAAAGCCTGTGCCCTTAACCCTTAACAACAATCTTCTTTGGGGCAAAGAGAAGGCTAGTGGTTGCTGTAGTGTTTTTAGCCAAGTCTCCAGTGTCTTTATTGAAGTTTGGCAGTAGAACCAATGACAGACCAGTCTCCAGATTCTCTCCAGACTTGGTAGCAGCAGGATTCAAACGAGAAGGAAAGGATGCATATATGGTCTTGAGCATTCTCAGGGGGAAGAACATAGGTTCAGATGCAAAACTGCACCCAGAAATCCCCACCTGACCAGGACTCCCTTAGAAGTAGGACCCCAAGTCATTCTATTATGGCAGCGTCTAGAGGTGACACCACTGTGAAGGAGCGATGATGTATCATGGAGTCCTTTGGAGATCCTCTTGGTTTCTAGAACAGTGGTTTGCCCCGGCTCTGGAAATGTGCCTTCCAGACAGAGGTGACATCCTTCCATCAAGCATAATTTGAAGGAATCATGTTACCGTTGGGCGTGGTGAAGGGAAACTTCAAAGGACAGTATGAGGTCAATAATGACCCCTAACCCCCTCATGAAGGAAGGAAGCTGAGGAGTGGGGGGTCACTGGAACTGGAAACAGAGGGGCTAGTAGAAGTTGAGAACTGATCGGGGACATGCCAACCCATGTTGGTCCTGCACAGAAGGGAGTCAAGGGAATATGTACTGAGACCCCAGTCTCTTTCTCCTTCTCTCCCATTTCTTGCCAGTGTATCCTACTGGCTGACCCCCACCAGAAGCCGGCGGAACTGGGAGCGCATACAGATCAGTACCCCTGAGCACGGAGCTTATGGACAGAAGGGGAAAGGGATCTGGAGAATCTCACGGGAGACATGTGGTGTTGCCCCCAAGATGTGTTATGGAATGAGTTGTGTCCTCTCCCCTTCAAATTCATATGCTGATGCCTTAACCCCCCAATAGGACTGTATTTAAAGATAAGGCCTTTGAAGAGGGTAATCAAGAATAAATGAGGTCACAATGGTGGCACCCTCATCTGACAGGACCGGTGTCCTTATAGGGAAAGAAAGAAGCCAGGAGCGTGTGCACAGAGGCTAGGCTGTGTGAAGGCTGTCTGTAAGCTACGGAGGGAGGTGTCACCGGAACCCCAACTCTGCTGGCACCTTGATCATGGACTTCCAGACTTCTCGCCTCCAGACTTCAAGAAAACACATCTCTGTTGTTAAGCCCCCCAGTCTGTGGTATTCGAGTATGGCAGCCTGAGCTGATGAATCCAATGTGAGGAGATAAAGGGCGGCCTGCCCCCCCACGGAGGTGACAGAACAAAGAGATGCTGATAGCCACACTATCCACGAGGCCTTGTGACTTTTCTGCACGTGTGTTCAAAAGCGTGTGTTTAAAAGCACGTGTGATTAAAGCCCCAGAAATAAACGGACTAAATCGGTGAGCTGAAAATGCCATACAGACCTGCGCTAAAGATCTATGGGGTTAATCTGAAACAATTAGCAATTCAGAGATTTATTTACTACAGATGCATGGCACGTTTCATCAGTGTGCAATCGTCAGAAAACCAAAACATATGTGGTAGAAGAAGATCTGGACGTTTCTCCAAAAACTCAGAGTAATTTAAGAATTAAATTTTAATGTGGGATGTAGGGGGAAGGGCAGGTGCCCAGAATAGCATAAAGAGAAAAGCATTTTGAGACAACGTATTTCCCCCAAAGTGTAGGAAATAAACATTTTCTAGTTGGGTAAAGTACTGTGATTCACACTGGTCATATTTAAATATGGCTTGGGATGAAAAAAAAGAAAAAAACAAAGCCCTCCACTTCAACTGAGTGCTAAGTTAAAAGTTAGCAAACTCACGGCAAAGTGTTTCGTGAAATCCACATTAGACCCACGAGACCGAACGCTATTCTTTTTCATCGTGTGTTTAATTGTGCATGCGTTCCTTCTCGTGTAGGCCCTACAAAAATCAATTTATAATACCACATAATTTTATTAGTAAAGGCTAGAGAGGACCTGGATTTTCCTATGGTTCAGGAGGTCAGAAAAGGCTACTTTACGCGGCATTATCAATGAAACCCTAGCCCCCAAGCCAGGTTTTGAAAGCTAGAGAGTTTGATGGAACCAAACTTCTTTCTTTAAAAGGGTGTGATCGGGGCGCCTGGGTGGCTCAGTCGGTTAAGCCTCCGACTTCAGCTCAGGTCACGATCTCACGGTCCGTGAGTTCGAGCCCCGTGTCGGGCTCTGGGCTGATGGCTCAGAGCCTGGAGCCTGCTTCCGATTCTGTGTCTCCCTCTCTCTCTGACCCTGCCCCGTTCATGCTCTGTCTCCCTCTGTCTCAAAAATAAACAAACGTTAAAAAAAAATTAAAAAAAAAATAAATAAATAAAAATAAAAGGGTGTGATCATCGTTCAGCCAATACCGGCAGGTTTTCTTTGGTATTTTAATATTATTTTCTTCTCCCACATCGCTTAGAAAGGATTCTTAAAGGGGAATGAGTAAGTGACCAGAGACTTCCACATACCAAAAAAAAAAAAAAAAAAAAAAAAAAAAAATGTGGCCGGACACCATACTTGTGCTTTCACAAATATGAGTTAATTCAGAGCAATACCATTAAGTGAGATGCGTACTTTGCAGATTAGGAAACCGAGTACCACTAAGTACCAGGCGAGCCATCACATAACAAGGATGTGGTGGATGCGGGGAATGGAGGTCCCGACAAGTCTGATCAGAATGCACGTGTCTATGCGTGTCAACAGGAAGAGGCAGGCCAATGGAACGCATGATGTTTCGGATGAGACACGTTCCTTTGCCTGCAATGTCTTCCAAGCGTCGCCCGCACACCCCGTTACCAAAGTCCGTCACCGCTCTGCTCTCAGTGACAAAAGACCACCACCCGCCGCGGAAGCTCTTCCACACCGGGATCACAGATAAAGGGGCTTCAGGCCGGAAGAGGGTGGGCAAAGAAAGGATACCCACAACGATTTAGTAGCTGAGATATGAAGAAGGAATGGCTTCTCTCTCTCTCTTTTTTAACAAAGTCGATCATCTTTTTCACAAAATCAGTCTTGTTCCTTAACGAAGCAGGTTCATTGACAGAAACAGGTCTAGTCTGGAAACGTGACGTAAAGGCAAAATGACAACAGCACACTTGTGGAAGGTATCTGTGGTGGTCACACAAACTGTCCCAGAATTCTAAAATACGTATTGCTTGTTGAAGCAATAGTTAACGACCCTCTGAATCATGATCGTTAGTAACAGACACTTCACATGGAAGCGAAAGCTTCTTAAAAGCGACCTAAGAAGTAATCCAAGAAATACAATCCGTAATTGAGAACAAATCAGGAACAGGGGGTCACACAGCTCCCAATGCCTTGGAGACAACCCTGGCGAAGCTCAGTGCCGCAGAATCTTCTTTGCGAATGCGCCAAGGGAATGCAGTCATGATACAGATGTCAATAAGACGTCTTTGGGACAGACTAAAGCCTACGACTGTCTCTTCAATCCGTTCATGAAGGCAAGACTGGGACTGGGGTGGGAACATTAATCACAGCTGACCCTTGAACAACACAGGGTTGACGTGCACACAGATCCACTCATAGGTGAATTTTTTCTAAATAAATACAGTACAGGAGCGTAAATGTACCTGCTCTGCCTTAGGATTCTCTTAATAACATTTTTTCTCTCTAGCTTACGTGGTTGTAAGAAGACAGTATATAATACACATAACACACAAAATTGGTGTTAATCGACTGTGTTAATGGTTAAGACTTCCGGTCAAGTAGTTAAGTGCTGGGGGGAATCAAAAGTTACACATGGATTTTTCACTGTGCGGGGGATGGGAGGGAGGGGTCAGTGTCCCTAATCTCCATGTTGGTCAAGGGTCAGCTGTATCTGAGACTTATTTGGACCCAGGGAATAACGTGGGCCACTCACACCAAAACATAAGGGAATCTAATAAGACAGATAATGAGATGTTCTTAATGAGTCAAAGGAAATACGCCCTCTGAGGGTTAGGAATCTGGAAGTTAAGTGCTGCTTTGTCAGAAACAATCCCATGCCCAAGTGCTAACTTTGTCGGGCCACTACTGTGGTATCTTCCCTCACCCAGAAAATAAGCACGTGCAACCCGTATTTTTTATGATCTACTCAAGCCACGAGTCACAGTGCCTGATGTAAAGAGTATACAGGTTTCACTTGATTCTGCTTCTGCTCTCAGAATAATTATTAAAATTTTGTCTTCAGGGGCGCCTGGGTGGCTCAGTCGGTTGAGCATCCGACTTCGACTCAGGTCACGATCTCACACTCATGGGTTCGAGCCCCACGTCAGGCTCTGCGCTGACAGTTCGGAGCCTGGAGCCTTGCTTCGAATTCGGTCTCCCTCTCTCTCTGCGCCTCCCCCACTCACACTCTGTCTCTCTCTCTCTCTCTCAAAATAAATAAATAACAAAATGTTTTTTTAAATTTTGTTTTCAATATTTATTTTTCAGAGACAGAGACAGAGTACAAGGGAGAGAGGGGCAGAGAGAGGGAGACACAGAATCCCAAGCAGGCTCTAGGCTCCGAGCTGTCAGCGCAGAGCCTGACGCGGGGCTCGAACTCATCAGCTGTGAGAGCATGATCTGAGCCAAAGCCAGACACTCAACTGATTGAGCCACCCATACTTATTGTGCTCTAAGAATTACTAAGTTAAACAGAAGAACTACTTTAAGTATTTAAAAACCAAACTGGGGCGCCTGGGTGGCTCAGTCGGTGAAGCGTCCAACTTGGGCTCAGGTCACGATCTCGCAGTTCGCGAGCTCAAGCCCCGTGTCGGGGCTCTGTGTGGACACCTCAGAGCCTGGAGCCTGCTTGGGATTCTGTGTCTCCCTCTCTCTCTCTGCCCCTCCCCTGCTCACACTCTGTCTCTCAAAAATAAATACACATTTAAAAAACTTTCAGAAGTCGTTAACTATGACTTATTTGGTCATCTGAATGCAGCCAACAGCTCACTAGTTCTACTTGTTTGCAAGTAAAAATTCTAGGATTGAATATGGTTCCCAATGCTTCCCCAAGATGATTTCAACAGATAGCGGACAAACAAAAGCGTCCTCCACCAACACCTGCTGAGGTCCCGTTTTCCTTCGGCCCCCGCCCCGGTGCTCTTCTTGATCTTTCCATACCTGCCTTAGCATGCCTGCTCCCACAGCTGCCATGTAGCCCGAAATCGAATTTGGAGGAAGGACTGGCAAAAGATCCACAGACTGACCTGACAAAACATACTCCATCGGAGTGTCTCCACCATTCTTATTCTGTGCTACTTACCCTGTCCCAGCAAGTTCGATAATTGACAAGGACTGAAAAAGCAAACGTACTCAAAGCGGGGCCAAGAAGGCTTTTGTGAATGGTTAGCGAGTTCGTCCCGTTTTCGTCTTCCTACGTTTTCTTGTGTGATAGGACTTCAGTCCCTCTTCTCCTCCATCTCGACCTCACACATCTTTTCTGCCCCACATCAGGCTTTCTCTATCCTGATTTGCTGTGTATACGATAGATGACTAAGCCCTGTAGGTTAAGAATTTTTTTTTGACGTTCTGTTGACTTCTTAATAAAATAGTGACCATATGAGATGCAGTTATCAGCGATCGTATTAATTTGACCGCGCGCAAATGAAAATCCATTTTATATGCTTCCCGAGCATACCGAATGCAGTCAACTTCCTTTTATAAAGGAATAGAGAATCCGACGTATGATTGTGGAATCAACTATGGGTGACGATAGTGGCGGGCATTTCTGGTGAAATGATAAACACATTTATAACCTGTAACCTACATGTGGGGTCTTTTCACAACATTGTTCATGTTCTAGTACCGGCGTGAGGAGCATCCGCTCAATTCAGGGAACCTAAAATTGACGTTAGCTCGCTTTTCTAAAAGGACATTTGGAATAAACGGTCAAAACTAGAATTAGAACAATATATACGATGGAACACTACCTGGCAATGAGAAAGAATGAAATCATGCCATTTGCAGCAACGTGGATGGAACTGGAAGGTATTATGCTGAGTGAAGCAAGTCAGTCAGAGAAAGACAGATACCCTATGTTTTCACTCAGATGTGGATCTTGAGAAACTTAACAGAAGAAGCAGAAGGGGGAGGGGAAGGGGAAAAAATAGTTACAAAGAGAGGGAGGGAGGCAAACCACAAGAGACTCTTAAATACAGAGAACAAACTGAGGGTGGATGGGAGGGGTGGGGGAGAGGGGAAAATGGGTGATGGGCATTGAGGAGGGCACCTGCTGGGATGAGCCCTGGGTGTTGTATGGAAGCAATGAGCCACGGGAATCTGCCCCAAAAACCAAGAGCACACTTTACACACTGTATGTTAGCCAATTGGGCAATAAATTATATTAACAAAAGAACAATCAATTCTGCAAATTCCGAACTCCCCCAGACTCAAGGTTCCTGATAAAAGGCTACTTTTATATTTACTGTGTGAATACACAAAGGGGAAAAAAAAAAATGACTTGCTTACCCACCATGTCTGCCAGAATATAAACTCAGTAGAACACGAACGTACTAAAGGCTTGGGAGAATCAATCCCGTCACGGAGCTGTCCATCTTCAGAAGAGCTGATACTGAGGGTTGGTACCCATCACCCAGCTTCTTACACTTTCTCACCAAAGTGCACCACCCGTGTGACCCTTGGCTCATAACAACAGTATTCCAACACTGAAGATTGCTTTCACTTTGTTTACTTGTACAGTATAAGTGGAAGAAGAAAATCAGTCTTTCATGGAGACAAGGTAGAAGAATACCCAGGAGGCACTAAAACCCAGGTGTGTTTACTAATGGAAATAAATATGCTTTCAGGCAAAGGATTTCATTCCTATTAATTAACCTTTAGATATTCTGTACATTTGGGAACTTCAAAATGAATAATGAAAAGTGGAGCTGAGTAAAAAAAAAAAAAAGTTAGAGAGGGAGGGAGCCAAACCATAAGAGACTCTTAAAAACTGAGAACAATCGGGGCGCCTGGGTGGCTCAGTCGGTTAAAGTGTCCGACTTCAGCTCAGGTCACGATCTCGCGGTCCGCGAGTTCGAGCCCCGCGTCGGGCTCTGGGCTGACGGCTCGGAGCCTGGAGCCTGC
This sequence comes from Panthera pardus, assembly GCF_024362965.1. Lineage (NCBI taxonomy): Eukaryota > Metazoa > Chordata > Mammalia > Carnivora > Felidae > Panthera > Panthera pardus. The sequence goes on along the minus strand of NW_026526766.1, from coordinate 17,753,916 downwards.
TTCCGATTCTGTGTCTCCCTCTCTCTCTGCCCCTGCCCCATTCATGCTCTGTCTCTCTCTGTCTCAAAAATAAATAAAATGTTAAAAAAAAAAATTAAAAAAGAAAAAACTGAGAACAATCTGAGGGTTGATGGGGGGTGGGAGGGAGGGGAGGGTGGGTGTTGAGGAGGGCACCTACTGGGATGAGCACCCGGTGTCGTATGGAAACCAATTTGACAATAAATTTCATGTTAAAAAAAAGAAAAAAGAAAAAGAAAAGAAATAATGGCGAATAACACGCTATGGATATTACTTAAAGCTGGACACGTCAGATGTTCGTACGTTGACAATTTAAATTCCTCCATCAGGAAACTAAGGAAATGAAGTTTGCAGAGCCAATGAGTGGCAGAATCTGGAACCAGATGGGTCCGTTCCCACCTCGGCTGAAATGCTGATCCCCACTGCCTAGTACTGCCAGTGCGTGTTCCTAAAAGTACGCAACTACATGGTTTAGGGAAACCTGGTTAACAGCAGTGGATTGGACAAAACAAAAATACAAAAACACTTTCTCTTCCTGCCCTATCTCATTTGCCAAATCAACAATTTCCAAATAATTGTCTGCTTTTTTAAAAAGTCTATTTATTGGGGGGGGGGGGAGCCACAGAGGGAGAGAGAGAGGGAGAGAGAGAGAGAGAATCCCAGCACCGTCAGTGGGAGGAACCCAATGCAGGGCTTGAACTCACAAACCCAAGAGGTCATGACCTGAGCTGAAATCAAGAGTCGGGCGCTTCACTGACTGGGTCACCCAAGCACCCCAATTGTCTGCTTTTGATGCTCTCTCTGGAGTCAATTCATATTGGTCAGTCCTCCCATTTTTTCTCAGACCTTGTCTTCCGCATCTGACTCACTGAAGCCTCAGCCAACTCAGGTTGTTATTTACTTCTGGTCACTCCCACAGCCTCCAAATTTTGAGCCCTAGTCGAGCTGTTTTCCCAGGGTCCCCAACAACACTGGCGGGGGGGAGGGGCATGCAAATGAGGTCTCTCAATTCCTCACTGCAAGCAGCTAAAAAATATAAATATATGCAAATCTTACAGGCTCTCTGAAGTTATCACAATCAATAATTAACATCACCAACCTAGCCATTCTGGGTACTTACACCGTCCCAGCATTCCCATTGTGGGGAGAAAAAGAAGACATACATGAGAAAAGTTTCTACATCTTGGATCATCCCAGGGCAAAGGCAAAATCATGCTCAGGATTGTTTCAGGAGAGACAGGTTTTATGAAACGGAGAAGGACATTTTCAATATTAACATTAATTGCCTATTATGAAACTGCCCAGAAAGATACCACACCTTTAAATTGCTATTGAAGGGGTAAAATTCGAAAGATTCCTTTCACAGAGAATAAAACCATTTACTATCAATAGGAATATGAAAGGAATTTATTGAAAACGTTTGGAAAGGCATTTGGAAAGGACAGAAGGATATTCCAGCAATAACGAAAGGTTTAGACTCTTCTCTATGTTAGGTTACAGAATGCCTCACCATGGTGCACTGGTCCCAACTGTCAGCTCAACTCTGACAGAGCAAGCAAGCTGTTCCTGTCTAAAGCCCACCATACGGTTTGAATGTCATAGGCCTCTCCTCCACGAAATAACCACCTTGATCTTTTGTGGAGCAGCCCGTAACATTTCCGAAAGGGAGAAAATCAGCCCTTTACGGTTTCTTCCCATAAACACGATGCCGATTTCAATAAAAGCAAATCACTCTTCTGAAAAAAAAAAAATTACAGCTGATATTAAGCTTCTATAGTTTACAAGATTCTGCAGTGGATACTCTGGGGTCCTTAAAGATGCATCAAAGGGGCCCTTCTGCTGAAGAGAAGACAAGAGGGAGGTCTGAGCACTGTATATGTGAGATCTCCATCAGTCTTCACGATGACTCCATAAAGTGAGTATTAGCATCGTGTTTTCTTAAGGAAGCAGAAGTTCTGATAACGTAGTAACTTGTTCTGGATCAAAACACTGGAGAGAAACCAAAGAGATTCCAACCCGGGTCTTTGTGACGTCAAGGTCAATACTTTCCAGGGATGAAGACAAAGAGACAATACAGTGAAGTTCAGAATGTGCCAAGTCAGTTTGCCCAGATGATGCTTCCCAGGAGTTTAGAGAAGAGACAGCTCCCTGGGGTAGCGTTCACTTCCATGACCACAATTATAGCTACCGTTGACAGAGAGCTGAATGTGCCTACAGGGGCCCATGCGACACGTTTCGCAGGAGCGGGTTCACCCAGCATGGCGGTGAAGAGCACAGGTGTGGAAGAGGACAGACTGAGTCAGAGTCGCACTCATGCTTCTTAATGGCCCGGCTGCCTACTTTGCTAAGACTTAGCGTCCAAAGCTATAACCTGGTGAGGTCCTATGAAGATCATCCTCATGTCTAACCCAAGTGGCTATCAGAATATATAATAATCATGATGTTTGCCATCTTGAATATGAAGTTTGAGGGTTTCCGTCTTCAAGAGAACGGTAAGCTCAGGTTAAGTGAAAAAAACCTGCTATAAAAAATGTGTAGGCTTCAAAATCATACCATTTGATAGTAGCAACTCAGTTCAATTTATCCTTGTTTATTTCCCAGCGACCTTATTTTTAGCCCGGTTACTGCCACGTTTTGCTCAAGAAAATTGCCATTGCCTTTCTTAAATTTATGTTCTGAATCACAGAAATTCAGAATTGGTATGGACCTTAACTTGACCTGAGACGATCCCTGTATGATTTTGTGTTTTCCCTATAAATTGGGACATCCGTACTACACTGGAATGACTTCTGTAATAAGGACCTCATGTCCTCCCCTGTATGTCACCACAAATAGAACGCAAAGAAAAAAAGGATTATTACTGATATCTAGTTAATCCATATATAAAACAGAGTTAGAACGGAATAGTATAAACTCACAGAGTTAAAAATGAATGTCTAAAACTGAAAAAAAAAAAAGTGACAATAAACATTTGACATTTGCACCTATACAAGGCTAGGATAAATGTGTGCTCATTAAATGCATCACAGTTCACAGTAATATAGTAATCTAAATTGCATACTGAGATATCAGATAACTTTGTGAAGATTACAGAATGTGAAACCACATACGTACCTACAAAGACAAACAATCCTTTGTATCCAAAATAGAAAATGGTGTACTGAGTCCACTTGGCAAATCACTTCTTAGCTTTGTTAAAGCTCTAGAGACACAAAGTTCCACCAGGATATAGTTAAATACTAATGGAGGATTTTTTAAAACAAACCCCAGTTAGAGTCAATTTTGATGAAGTGGAACCGATATTAAATAAACTCCCCTGTCTATCTTTGCCTACCCACATATCATTCCAAAGTTCTAGAACATTTGCCAACTAATTTAACAGCAATCTGTCATTTATTAAGATGCAAACTGGTACCACGCCTGCTAAAGCTGGATGTATATCAGATAAAAATATGTTCTTCCCAAGTGGAATCAGTTAATTTTATTATGATTATTATTACTGCGTTTATTATACAAGCTCATTATACCTCTTCTCTCCCCTTCTGGTGAACATATGCCTTTAATTTAAGGGCGGAGCAGTGTGTATACGTGCACATGTGTGTACGTAAAAGACGATGTGTGACTGCAAGGCAACCCTGTGTTTTCGGCAAATATTCCAAATATCTAATCAGACGTCAAATTGGGTAAATCGCGGAAGAAAATTGATGCTCGGAAGAGGATATATTAATTAAGAGACTTCATAAGAAACTCAACAGCCAGGCATGTGCTAATAGATGTCCATCAAATGTCCTGGTTTCCATCTGGACCCCTGAGAAGACAAGAATGAGGACAGGAGGAAGGTCACGGTTCCAACAGGGAGATTCCGGGCCAATGATCTGGATCTCACCTAATTTTGTTCCCCACCCTTGACATTGGTTCTGTTAGGAATACGCTGGAATGCTTTCATTGATAATCCCAAAGCCTGAAAAGCTCAAAGAAAAATGATCTGGAATTGAGAGGATACTTGTAGATAGTATAGTAAACTAAACTCTATAGCCCATGCTCCTACAATATCCATAATGAGTTGCAGGATTTCTCCAGATAAACGATTAAGGTAACTGCCAAACCAGTGCATGGTAGGCAATGGGGGCTCAAGCGATATTTCTTGAGTAAAATAATAAGGGACGTCCTGGTAATCTGAACATAGGGTTTTCTAATTATGAAAAAAAAAGGGAAAAGATTCAATTCTGATTTTTTTTTTTTCGCTTATTTTCTAAAGGAGATTATTAAATATCCTTGTCAGGAAACCAGGAAAAGTTGTCGATGCATGAGATGCCTGTGTAAAAATTCACCAAAGATGATTAAAGTTTCATAACCCAAATGGGGCAAAAAAAAGATGACTGCAGGGCAACTAGGCTGAACACGAGAAGTTTTGTTATTGCGCGCTGTGCCGTCTGTCCTCACTGCTTACCAGATTCTAGTCCCTGAAGGAACTTGGGGCATTCGCTTGCACTTTATTTAGAACCTTTATTCATCACTCCATGGTGAGCCTCCCAAAGACAAAGGCTGAGTGTTATTCATCTTTCACTACCGCCTCCTCGTCAAGTACCTAGAATATTATAATCACCCAGTGACTGTCTCCCGGATGCAATCGGGAATGAATGAACGAGTAATGAGTCTATCCAAGAAAACTTTAGGCAGTTTAGCTTCTTATTGTCATACCAAACACCAGGTCACTTCTGTCTGAAACACTCTCGATTGCCTCATTCATTTCATAAAATCGTTTTCCTACTTGGAACCGCCTGGGTAGACAGAGCGAAGAGCTTCCCCTGCAGGGGATTTTTGCCAGTCATACGGAGCCAAAGGTTCACCGAGGTAAGTGGAATCCTGTCAGCTTGAATGAGAGTCACTTTGAAACGGTCCTTTCCTTTGACGACCCGTAAGATTTCGATTCTGCAACCCCCGGCAAGATTGTGAGAGACCTCTGTGCCCTGCTAAGAAGCTTAGAATGTTCCCTGTCGGCCATAAGGAGAAGTGATGAGTTTTAAAGACAAGACAAAGGGCAAGATTTACATACAAAACATTCTTCTTTGGCTGCACTATTCCCGCTGAACTGAAAGTTGGAGCTCAAGCTGGGAGGTTGGGCGCTTTGGAAGGACTCTATGGCCCAAGTCCCTCTGGGAGCGGTTGGTTCTGTGAGGACAAGAGGACACATTTCATAGACTTTCAGAAAGGAAGACAGGAGAGAAAGACTTACTGGATGACTAGCCCGGGGAAAAAGAAGAAATCACACGTTTTAGGAAGGTACACAGGGTGAATCGTCGTGATGGCAACCAATAAACAAATATACAAATGTTTGTAAAAATGATTCAACCACTCAATTCGTTTCCAGTTCTAATGTTCTGACTCTACAGGTCGAATGGGTTTAGCTGAATTTTTGCAAAGCAAGTTCCAAACTCAAACTGAAAGTGAAGTTAGATTTGACGCCAATTTAAAACGAGTTATGAAGATAAAGCTTTCGCGTGGTTAAAGTTTAGAACACGGAATAAATCAAGTTACATGCATCTCCTTACTGCAGAACTTCTCAGAGCCTTTAATATGCCTTTAAGCTCCCAAAGGGAGCATATAATAAGTGGTGTGTTTCAAGCCTACTTGATAGCAAAATCCTTCACCTACCCCTACCCCACTTTTTTTTTTTTTTTTTTTTTTTAATTTTTTTCAACGTTTTTTATTTATTTTTGGGACAGAGAGAGACAGAGCATGAACGGGGGAGGGGCAGAGAGAGAGGGAGACACAGAATCGGAAACAGGCTCCAGGCTCCGAGCCATCAGCCCAGAGCCTGACGCGGGGCTCGAACTCACGGACCGCGAGATCGTGACCTGGCTGAAGTCGGACGCTTAACCGACTGCGCCACCCAGGCGCCCCCCCCACCCCACTTTGGGGCATTTTATTAATTAGTGTTTTATGGACTTCAGGAAAGTCCTTCAGACTTCAGGAAATATTCTCTTGGATATTTTGTCCCATTTATTTTGGCCATTCCTTAATAATCTCAAGACTGTATATTTACCTTCTTTAAGGATCATTCAGCAATATGAAGTGGATTAAATGCAGAGATTATGGACAATCAAGACTTATTACAGTTTTCTGCATGATTAATTAGTATTTCACTTTTAGTACCCTGGCCTTTTCAGAAGTGATAATGATTAAGACTCGTAACACAATTAGAGATTTTGCTATGTTCCAGAAACTGCTGCATATTTTACACGCATTAATCCCATAATCGTCATGACAGGCCTATAAAGTAACTGCCAGCGTTTAGCTCCATTTTACAGAGGAACAAACTGATCCTGAGAGAGGCAATTCACTTGAACAAGGTAAGAACGTACTGAAACCCACTGGAGAGTCGGAATCTACAGTCTGAGTGCATTAATCACCAGACTATATCATGTAGTTAATCACTCATTTCCGTATTATAATAAAAAACAATGCAACTATGATCCTTACATAAATTCATTCAGTATATGCAGCAAACCGGCATGGAATTCACCCGTGTATTTATTCACACATTTGGTCACTCCTCACGAAACAGTGTTTTAGGTACTTGGGTTACAGTCGAGAACAAAACATTTCCATCTCGGGGCCTTTACGGGGGAGACAACTCGTCGGCAAGATAAGTAAATACACTAAACAGAAGGAGACAAGGGTTCAGAAGGGTTGGAGGGTGTGTATTTTATTGCGGACCAGAAGAAGCAGGCGGGGCCTCCCTGTCAGGACGGATTACATGAGGGTTCAGAGAAGAGCCCTGGGTTTCCCATTAGAAGGTCACTGTGGTCTAGATAAGAACGGCCTCGGTGCAGTGAGGGGTCGGGGTTCTGACGAGTTGCTTCAAGAGACGATGGGAAAAGAGCTCGTAGGGGGAAGTATGAACGGTGGTTTCAAAGGGGAAAAGAAATGAGTCAGTAATTGGAAAAATACAAGTAGACTGCCAGAGGGCGTCTCCCCTCTTTCTTCAGAGATAGAATCAACAGTGTGTGGATGGCCGTCACACAGATGAGAGGGAAGTTTTGACAATGAAAGAAAAGAGGATTGAACCATGCCTGTAGTGGGGTGAGAAGGTAAGGCCTCCGTGAAGAAATGGAGGAGGGAGACTTAACATAGAAGGTGAGAACCTAATTCACCTCGGTAACAGGAGAAAAGCTCAGACATGTGGTCACGGATGATACAAGCAGGTCAGCTGGGCCAAAGAGAGCAGGAAGGACAACTCGTAAAATAATTTATTAGATTTCTTGGAGGCCCACATTCTGACTTGTTTCGCTGTGCCGAAAGTCTATTTTCTGCAAAACCGGGGAGAGTGGTTAGCTACCTTATGAGATTATTGTGAAGATTAAAAGTCATCATCTGGGGTGCCTGGGCAGCTCAGGTGGTGAAGCGTCTGATTTCGGCTCAGGTCAGGATCTCACCGTCCAGGAGTTCGAGGCCCGCGTCGGGCTCTGCGCGGACAGCTCAGAGCCTGGAACCTGCTTTGGATTCTGTGTCTCCCTCTCTCTCTGGCCCTCCTCGCTCATGCTATCTCTCTCTCTCTCTCTCTCTCAAAAATAAATTAAAAAAAATTTTTTTAAGTCATCATCTATTTGGGGGCTCACAAGAGTGACCATACTGTGACAGACTGGCAAATGTTAAGTGTCTTAGTATCATTATTATTATGATGGTTACCACCACACCTCTACAATCTTCTTCATCGTCATCATTAATTGTACACAACCCGAATTATGTACCTTTAATTCTTGCTTTTAATCTTACAGTGCCTTAGCATCACATAAAATGCAATCTCTGGGGAAAAGAGCAAACTGTCGATTGCAATATGGTTTGCTCAACATAGTTTGTCTAATGCAATGCTGGCACATGAATTCTAAAGGCTGTAAATTGAATCGATTCCGATGGTGTTAACGTCTTTGAAAAGAGTGTTACATGCTACTGACCCAAACGCTTATCTTACAGTCAACACATAGGGAGCATTTTTTGAAATCCAATATTCGCTACGTTTTTTGATTAGCAAGCAGGAGAAATGGATGCAATCAATATTTGGATTCCCTGGGCCAAACCTATTCCCTTGATACGTAGGCTTCCCCCTCTTGCCGCCCCTCGTCACTTGTCGTGGTTGTCCGCCCCCGCCCCGTCCTACTCATCATCAACTCTTCCCTTCGACCTTCGGCTCTTACCTCCCCGCCACTTTCCCACACAGCACTTTCCCACACTTTCCCTACAGAGCAGCGAGCTTTTACAATTGTGTATCCCCGCAGGCCACTACTCTGCTGAAAACCTCTAATGGTTTTCTGTAATGGAATAGAATGCAAACACCCTCCGTGGTTTAGAAAGCCCTGCTGAGCTGGCCCCTGCCTACCTCTCCAAGCCACCTTCTACTGCCTACTTTCTGTCCACACTGCTCGCAGCACCCAAATTAGCATCTTGTTCCGTGAACACACCTGATTATTCTCCCCTCGGGGTGCTTTGCCCTTGCTGTTCCTTCTGCAGAGAACATTCCTTCCACATGACCGGCATCGTGTCAATACTGTCCTCATTTATGTATCATCTCCTCACAGAGGACTCCCTATCCTTCTTAACCACAGCGGTTCTGTCCTTCCCTCTTTCCTGTTCATCTCATTTATAACACTTATCTTTAACTCGTAGTCTTGATGGTTTCTAGGTTTGTTTCCTGTCTAATGACTAGAATGTAGAGACTTGTCTGTATTGCGTACAAAACTTAGAGGTCTCCTTCACCGCTTTACCCACATTGACTACAAAGTGGGAGTACGCTAAGTTTGATAGAAAGAACAAATACATTTCAGTTCCCCTATTTTTGTAGATGATCCAGTGAAAACTCTAGTGGGCCAGAATGACTTTAAGCTGTCACATAGGTTTTTGACCTCGCTACCTGAGGGAACTGTTGTAGTAATCATTTATTCCTTCATTCCTTACATCACTCAGTCGATAAATCACTTATTTATTTCTCAGTCGCACTTTATAATCTAACTTTGTATACGTTTCAGGCAATCATTTTGTATATATTTGACCACGTACATTATATATATAAAGAACACAACTTAGAATAATCTCAAAGAACGTGAGATGTACTGTGCTGTTTGATGCCTGATGACAAAGAGATTTCTTTCCCCTGGAAGACTCCTGTACTGCTTTAAAAATGTTAAACTATATATCCCCAGATATTCGGAGAAACAGCTCTTGGGAAAAGATAAATTAAATTCAAGACTACAAACACAGATACGTAAAACAGATCTGTGTATCAAGAAGTTGTCTTGATGAAACGGAAGATGTGCCCCTAAGGGCAAATGAAACTGAAGGTGAGGACAGACATAGGAAGGACAAAATATGGGCACGTAAGAACTCAGGAAGTCTATGAGTTTCTACTGTATTGTTTTTAATCCACCACTATAGGTAAACTCAATGGAATCATCTAGAATTCTGCGGTGTGGAAATGGTGGAGAAGGATGGGGGATCGAAGAGAAATATTAAGTTTTTTGGAAGGACACGATCTCTTTTCTGAAAAACAAAGTATGCATACATACGTGTATAAAATGTATTTCTTGAGCACCTATTATGTTTCAGATATTGTGCCGATTGCTTTATATGCATTATCGTCTCATTTAACACTCGTAACATCTCTGTAAGTCAGTACTATTAGTCCCTTACTTTAGAAGAGGAAATGGAGAACAGAGGTAATTTGATCTATATCAGGTCAGAGAGCAGTAAATGACAGATTCTGGACTCAACCCTGGATAAGTCCAAAGCCCATGTGTATTAAACGCTAAAAACCCTATCCTGTTGATCTAATCACATTTAAATGGGTCACTGCTGCTTTTCCATAATTGAATGTGCCAGGATAGGAGCCAGAGAATAATCTGTTGCTTTTAAGAGTGATTTCTTTTGTTATTACCTTAACTCTAAAAGTAAACGGGTCATTTTAAAGCTAACCCTACTTTTTTTTTTTTTTGAAAGATTGAAACCTTGAAGGATCTTCAGTGAAATGTTGAATAAATTACGGTATGTCCATATTCTAAACGTTTTTGAAACATTAAAATAAATGAGTTCTATCCTTTTGCATTGCCGTGGAAGAATGCCCACTACACCCTGTTAAGTGAAATTAGCAACATGCAGAGGCATGTGACCCGTCTGCTGTGTGAATGCATACACAAGTATAGAAAGGTGTAGTTCATACTCAACGATGGTTATCTAGTTGGGTGGGAAATCTGTTTTCAATTTCAACTTTACAGTATGACTTATTATAATAAGCAAAGGTTGGGGCGCCTAGGTGGCTCCGACGGTTGAGCGTCCGACTTCGGCTCAGGTCATGATCTCACTGCTTGTGGGTTCGAGCCCCGCGTCGGGCTCTGTGCTGACAGCTCGGAGCCTGGAGCCGGCTTCGGATTCTATGTCTCCCTCTCTCTCTGACCCTGTCCTACTCGCATTCTGTCTCTGTCCCTCTCAAAAACAAATAAACATTAAAAAATAAATAAATAAAGCATAGGTTAATTTCGTACTTAATAGTGAATACAGAGTAATTTTCAAAAATAGAATTTGTTTCTGGGGCGCCTGGGTGGCTCAGTCGGTGAAGCCTCCGACTTCGGCTCAGGTCATGATCTCACGGTCCGTGAGTTCGAGCCCCGCGTCGGGCTCTGGGCTGACAGCTCAGAGCCTGGAGGCTGCTTCGGATTCTGTGTCTCCCTCTCTCTCTGACCCTCCCCCGTTCATGCTCTGTCTCAAAAATAAATAAACATTAAAAAAAAAATTAAAAAAAATAGGATTTGTTTCTAAATATAATCTTCCTATAAGTTTGAATAACTTCCTCAGAGGATCTTCTTTCTTATCTTAATCCTTTCCTCCTTCAACCAAAGTACCGTATGTTTAATGTGCTTTACACACTGAACTTCCCGTTAAGATTTCCACTGAAAGATTCCCTAGAGAAAATAAATTTGAAAACCACTGGTCCATATCACCTGATTCAGTGGCCACTATTGAATATGGGGCATTCTCTGTCTGTATGTACAGTCATGAGATTATTCATTACTAGTTACTAACATAAGGATATTAAGAAATTCCAGCCTACTCTTTATTATAGCAAAAGCCATACACATACAACTTGAAAATTAAAGACAAACTAGGCTTGATTTATTAACTTGAATGACCATTCAATCGATGGCACAGAGAGATGGTACACTAATCTGTAGCCCAGGGCTTTGGTCATGGAATCCCCAGTTTACTTAGAGTACATTCATTTGGTGTTCAGATACCTTGAAAGGAAAATTCTAGGCAACGATTTAAAACCCTGTTCTATGACTTTAGAGGGCTCTAAAGTATCTAAACATTGACAGAATTAGAAAGTATGTCTTAACCATGCCTGAACGAGCCTTCAGTGAGGAAGTACATCCTGAACAAGTGCGTAAGCGTTTCCTTTCAGTCTATTTCACAATGACCAGGAGACAGCTTAGCTCACGGTCTTGTGATCAAACCCTAACACCAGTCCCACAAAGGTGGAAGAAGCATTATTGTTTGTACTTCAGCCGCAACATGACATTGACCAACGGCATGCATCCCACTGCTCCAAATCTGGGCCAAATATACATCCATCCTGCGGTTGGCACAATTCGTAGTAAATTCAATGACATTCAACCAACGTTCACGGAGTACTCGCTAGAGCTCCATGTACCCTCTGGGTTTTTCAAAGCCCCTAAGGATAGGTAGAGCACAACTCTGCTATCTAGGGACATACAGTTCCACGAGGAAAATACTGGCAAGAATATCTCTGATATAAAGCACACTGTGATAACGACGATATGTAACACCCGTAAGAAGGCGAAGTTTAGCAGGTGCGGGGTAGGGACTGCTTGCACTTAGTTCTAGTCTGGGCAGTGAACAGACTTCAGGAGACAGGCAGCATTTTCACTGAGGCTTGACAGTGGAACAGAATCAGCTGTATAGGAAGAGGACCTAGGGATGAGGCGGGGATGCGCAGGGGATGTGATAAAGGACAGGAAGAACGGAATCCGCTTACATTTCAAAAAGTAAAAAGAGATGGTGGAGGAAAGGAAGGGTGGGCCCAGATCATGATTAAAACGTATGCTTTCAGTCACCCAAAGCTGCATTCACGAGTAAGACACAGAAGGGAGTGGCCTCTGACGGAATGCTCCTTCTTCCATGGTTAGAAGTACACAGCAACCTTATTTTTACTGAATTAACTAAAATAAGATAGGGCTTTTTCAGATCTGTAATTTGAAGAAAACAGTTTATTACATTAGGTTACGTGGTCAGTTTTTGCAGAGGAGGAACGGTGAGTGGATTTTTTCGTGAAATCAAGGAAAATGATGATGGGTTGAGCTGCCTGGTTAGGGAACTTGGGAGGCAGCATAAAAATATTATTGTCCTGGGACAGCAGTGGAGCTAAGGGGGTAAGAAAGGGGGAGGCCCGGAGGGGCACTGCTGGTGACCCGGGGCACTGACTGGAGAGACGGAATATCTTCACATCTCCATCTCGCAGTGCTGAGCATTTATTTCTCCAAATGCAAGATTAACGTGTATCAATGACTAGATTTTTCTCTGAGCAAATCTAAGCATCCAAATACACCTCTGTTCTTGTCAGGGGAAACTCTCTAGCTCTTAGCCCGTTTTCAGAATGGATGCAACACACGGTTCCAAAGCTAAACGCGCCTCCTTCCCGGCTCAGCTCTGAGCTCCATTCATTCCTCTAGACTGAAGGACTGGAACCCACGGGTGGGTTCACAGGAGAATCATCACCGATTGACCGAGCGTGAGCTTTTAAACCTACCATTCTAACGCCGTTTTCAAAGGCTTGCCGGGTGAGTGGAGCCGGTCCATCCACGGTCTTGCCATCATCATCCGGGCCCCAGCTGGCACTGTAGATATGCACGTGCTGGGGATTGAAGCTAACCGATTTCGCTTCAACCATGTCTGTGACATCTCCATCCAGCATCCGAACCCCTTCCAGACAGAAGGGAATTAGCTTGAATAGAGGCTTCGCTATATAACACCCGAACAGCCCAAGACATACTCCAATTCCAGCATTTGGGGGGCAAAGAATACACTTAATCAACAGTTACGTGAGCACATCCTCTCCCCCTCTCCCCCCAAAAAGGATAACGTAGACTCTTCTGAAGCTTTCTTGGAGAGAAAGTAAATTATGTTGTACACGATGGAGGAAAACTTCTTTCCAATCTTTTTTATCCGTTATTCTCTCTTTTAACGTTCCCACAATTTCTCCCTTCCCTTTACCCTTGTCTTCAGAGAGTACTTGACAGCGAGAACCCCAGGGCAATCCATCTTCCCTAAATTTCTCTTCATTAGGTAACTTGGGTTCATAGTTGGTATAAAGCATTCTGACCTTAGCGAGCTCACCAAATTTGGAAAGCGGCCAAGTTAGGTGGGTCTAATTTCCTCCATATTTAATATTATCTCCTAATCTGTAAGACTGATGTGAACTTAATATATTCTTTCTTTGCCAAGTTATTTATGAGTCAAATAATAAATGAGAATGCTCTTGGAGCATGGAACGCATCAAATAATTCTCAAAGGGTTTTAATAATGTTTAGTCATTAATCTTCATTTAAGTATAGTCCTGCCCGACAGACAGGAATTTATTATTAACCTTAATAGGCAAAAATAAACAGAGATATGCAAAAATAAATTACAGGTCAAACGTCAGGCTTTCCTTCTTTCCTTTTATTTTTAAGACTTGAAACATCAGAACATCTAATTATTAAGTAAACCTCTCCCTCCTTCAGCTTCAGCTAAATGCCATCACTGAGAGACCGTAGTATTTTACAATCCCATCTTTATGGTCCAAATTCACTCCTTTGAAAAACCTTGTTATCCAGTAGGATTTCAAGTTTTTATGGCTACCAACACATTTTTATTATAAAACTGCAAAGCAGGCTAGCTTTAATGCTATGTGGTTTGAGGTGGACTTCTGGTAGAAAATAAACCTATTTTTGAAAAAATACTGTACCTTCTTTGTGCTTTAAAGAATGATTTAACCGTTAACTCTAAAATTTACAAACATAAAAAAAATAGAATGACAATGAGCATTGATATCAACAATACTCAAGAACTGTTAACATTGTGCCTGATTTGCATCGGAACCTTTTTACGCCATGTGACAGATAGGTCACTATACCCTTTTATATAGTGACCTGTCATGTGGCGTAAAAAGGTTCCGCTGAAAATCATACATATCATACACACACACACACACACACACACACACACACACACCATATATAATTTTTTTTTTTTTACAAAAGAACAATAGAAATAAACACTCAGGACACATTAAATATCCCCAAAGCATCCCTAAAGACATTGCACTTGATTGTTCCATCTCTTGGCTGTCTTTTCTGCTAGACTTTTGGATTTTTAAAGACGTATATAACAGGTGACACGGAGAACAAAGGTTGTAAAACAAGTCACTTTAAAAATTATGAAATGGAAACTGCACTCAGAAGGCATGTCGACACTGTGTTTTGTGGGAGTAGAAAGCCTGGCTTTCTGCATATACTAGGTCCTAAGGAGCCACTGGTTTGCTTTAATTTGACATGAATATTCAAAATTCATCTGCACGGTTTTTACTAAAAAAAGACGGGCTACTTCATATTCTTTGATTTTTACTTCTTGCCATTTCAAAGCATAAAATGGAGCTACAGTTGACCATTGAACAACTCAGAGTTAGATGTGCTAGCCCTTCCCCACCGCCGTGCAGTCGAAAACCCACGTACAACTCTGACTCCCCCAAAACTTAACTCCTCTTGGCTGGAAGCCTTACCTCTAACATAAACCATCGATGAACATGTATTTTGTATGATATAGGTATTATATATTGATTGTATTCTTACAATAAAATAAGTTAGAGCAAAGCAAAGGTTATGAAGGAAATCTTATGGAAGAGACAATGCATTTCCTGTACTGGACTGTATTTATTGAAAAAACTCTGCATATAAGTGGACCCGCACAGTTCGAACCTGTGTTGTTTAAGGATCAACTGTATTTTATTGGGACAAAGAGGTCTGAAATAAACACTGGACTATATAACTTCCCGGAGCAGGAGTATCTCTACACAATACCTGTGTTCAGGTTCTAGGTTACACAACTGATGGCAGGTCCATGAAAAAAAAAAACATGCCGGATGAAATCCTATCGAGAGGGTAAATATACTAGTTTTCTGACCGAAAGTTAGCAAATGGGAATTTTGCTTCCTCAAGTTTAAAGATGAAAGGCTGCTTTTCCTTTATCTGATGGCAAGCCTCCATGCTTTGGGTGTGGGGGTTAAATTTCTACTTCAGTATGTTCTTGTTCTGGGGATGACAGAGCATTTGTGAGTCATTGCCAGACATTCATTTCCTCGCGGAAGCCCCGTGCACTAGGTCGGCCGCTTATCTGCGAGTTCACACCTTCGTTCCCTGAAGGTCAGCGAGTGCTGGGTTAGCACTAGAAAGCAATGACGGGGACACGGGTGTGTGTCAGTGTACGTGAGGGACTGTGTGTATCTGGGACGTCACGAAGGGCTGATGAGGCAGCCGCCGTAGCCACTTGATTCGCTGAGACTATCGGGTGTCCAGCAACCTCATCACTCTTCAGGGGAAATTTCTGTCTCTCTTCTTCAGCTCCTTCGTGAACCTTCCCCTTGACACACAGCAGATGCTCTCAGAGTACAGCTAATTCCTGGTTAACAGGCTGCCATACTCTAAGAATCCAGTGTGAAATAAAGGAGAGAAAGGGCAAATGTACTGAGCACTGACATTCAAGCAGTGTCAGAAAACCTTTCCTTAGCACTGTTACCATAGACCCCAAACATTTCATGTTACAAGACCTCTACACTTACTCTAGAAAGGACTGTTATCTTTATTTTTTTAGATCCAATTCTATTTACCACTTGACAACAAAGAGTGTACCGGAAACAAAGATGTCGGTCTAGTAACCGGGAACTTCATTCATCTGTGACACCGGTTAGGAGACCCCCCCCCCGGGGGGGCATCTCTAGTCTCTCTCATAATGTGTTCTTCCCATTGGTGTGTGACTGAGGCACTAGGCTACAGCTAACGAATATGCTAACAGTCGGGAAAGTAAGAGTTTGCTTCTATTAATGCCTAGATTTATACTACTTTGGTTGGGCCCTTGGAGTAGGCATCTGTCTATTTGAGTTTGTGCAGGCATGTGTAATGTATACACATAATCTGGAATTATTAACAGTACAGTATCACTACCTTGTGGGGCTACAAAAGGAGGTTTTACCGCTTGCCAATTTCACTTCAATTACAAGGAACTTTTTGTAAAGCGTAAGGACAAAGAAAAAAGATGGGTTTTCTGTTTTGACGTAACTTCGAAATGTTTCTTTCCCTAGAGATGTGATGGGCTCGTATTTATGTTATCAGTTCTCTCTGACCCAGGCAGCGATTATATAGTTTGGGATAGAGCTGTCAATGACCCCCCCCATCTTCGTGACTCAACCTTTTTTTTCACGCCTGTTTTAAAGAAAGACATGTCTGTGTTTGCGACACTTTAGGGAGATGGCTTCAAAAGCCTTTAACCGTATTAATAACACATGCTAAGGTGGTCATTTTCGGCAACAGGTGAACACTACTGTGCGCTCAGATCCCCGTCTTGAGCTCACAAAGGGTTCCGCGTCCGCCTAGGTTTGTTTCCCATACCTCCGATCTTGGCATTGAAAGCAATTCCGACTGTGCAGTGAGAGTTGTTTGCTGCGGCTGCCACTTCTCCAGCACAGCGGGTCCCATGCCTGCAGGGAGAACACACACACTTGCTAAAGTACGACGCTCCATCCTTACAGACCCAAAAAACATCACTGCCACCATTCAGGCTTCAAAGTGGTGAAGAACGCAGCAAGCTGTGGATGTTGCTGGAACTTCTGTCTAAATAGCACAGAGCCTGTCCACTGCAAACTTTGAGCATTTCATTATATTCTGTTTGGGATTACAGTAAAACCTTTGGCTTTGAGCATAATTTGTTCCGGAAACATGTTCGTCATCCAAAGCACTCGTGTATCAAGGCAAATTTCAAGAACCATCGGCTGAGTTGTGATCATGACATTCGGTGCCATGTACTACTCATATTGCAAGACATCGCTCATTTATCAAGTTAAAATGTATTAGAAAGGTTCTTGCCTTGCAGAACACTCGCAGAACAAGTTACTCAGAATCCAAGGTTTTACTGTATATTACTGAAATATATCTACACATGTATGTATACATGTATATATAAAATCTCCTTGAAAGCTAACATCAAATGGTATGTTTCTTCGTATTCTCTCAACTTCCATTGTCCAATATGGTAACCACCAGACATCCATGGCCATTCAGTACTTGAAATGTGACTAGTGTGACCTTATTTCAACTTTCATTAAATTTAAGAACTAGCATTCAATTCAATTATTACAAAATTTAAGAATGTCGCTACAGGAGAATCTACTTCTTAAGCTGTAAACTAAAATACAGATCAAGTATCTTCAGTGAAAATCTATGATCTAAAATGCGATATGCCATAAATACACATTGGATTTCTAAGATTTGATATGAAAGAAGCAATGTGAAATAATCCCCTAATACTTGTTTTATATACATGACATGAAATATTTTATTTAATAACATATATCATCAATATTTATTTCACCTGTTTCCACCATTTTACTGCTCTTTAAAAATGTGGCTACTAGAAAAGCAAACATCTTTTTCTGAAAAACATTCCGTTCATTTCTCACCACAGTGACTTTGTTCCTTGATCAGAAAAAATCCTTTAACTGAAAGGACTTCAAAAATCATCCTATCCGAGGATGGCAGACAAGTTTCAAGTGCAAAGTATAATCTGATTAGAGATGTTGACCTAACACTGTATTGAGAAGAATTCTGAGATATGGCCGAGCCAGAGAAAGGAGACTAGGGCCGATGAAGACTGTGTGTTCTAGATGCAGACGAGGAATGTAATAACCACAATAGCATATTTGTCATTGCTACTCAAGCCCAAGGCTCATTCCTTTGCCCTCAGTTTTAGAGATGAGGGTGCTTAAGGAGGCCCCGAGATGGAGAGGCCTGAGTGCCTCACTCAATTAAACGTCCAACTCTTGATCTTGGCTGAGGTCGTGAAGTTAGGGTTCACGAGTTCGAGCTCCACATTGGGCTCTGGGCTGATGGTGCGAAACCTGCTTTGGAATCTGTCTCGCCTTCTCTCTGCCCCTCCCCCACTGGTGCTCACTTGCTCTCTTGCTCTCAAAAAATAAATGAATAAACTTAAAAAAAGAGGAGGCCCTGAGATGTAAAGAGATATGCTGAAAGCAGCCCAAACATTACTTTCTACTTTATAGAAGAGACCACACTCATCATGGGCTATGACTAGCATCTGTGCAAACGTAAACAAGTCACTGCTTATGATGGATAGGTACACGCACAAGTTTAGACAACAGAGAAATACCCTGCTTCATCCACTTAGTAACGTCATACATATCTTCCTATGTGAACAGTCAACATGTCATTTAAAAGCTTACTGGTAACTCACATCTTTTAAATGGTGCACCCTCCCCTCCCCCCCATAGTCTCTTTCACAACTCACTTATTCCTGGAAATTTACCCAGTATTTCACTAATATTAACAAGGCTATGAAGAAAAATCTTGAGCGTTTATATCACTTTATACCTTGGGATAAACTCCTAGAAGTGGAATTACTCCATCAAAGAGTACAGAATACACCGTCAATTTGTTCAGATGTTTAAAGTAATAAAACTAAACCTCAAAAAACCCCTGCAAGATGGATAAATGTTATTACAAAGCATCAAATTTCTGTGCATCACACACAAAAAGGAAATACCATAAGCCTACTTGAATGACAATATGAAGAATGGAGAAAATATCGGAGCAAATCCCTGTGTCCATAAACCCCTATGAATGAGTTTTTCAATCTTTTTCATCCTTGCCAATTGGACATGACAAACGTTACCTCATTGTTACTTCCCTTTCTATCCCCTCAGATTACATTTGATGTTGTACATCTTTTCAAATACTTATTAGCAATTTCTCTTTCTTGCTTTGTGAATAACATTTTCATGCCTTTTGCCCATATCTGTTGCATATACATTCCCAGATATGTTATTTGGAACACAGCAATCTTATGGCAATTTTAGGTCATTCTACACAGCAATTAATTCTGAGGTACTCACAACTATCTTTCCATTCTGGCATTTGATTGTACCACTTTAATCATCAGAAAAATGATCCATTTTTAAAGGAAAATAATATTTCTTAATATTTTTTAATGTTTATTTTTGAGAGAGAGACAGAGTGTGAGGAGGGGAGGGGCAGAGAGAGAGAGAGAGACAGAGACAGAGACAGAATCTGAAGCAGGCTCCAGGTTCTGAGCTGTCAGCACAGAGCCGGACGCAGGGCTTGAACCCAAGAACCTTGAGATCATGACGTGAGCTAAAGCGGAAGCTTAAGCGACTGAGCCATCCAGGTGCCCCGTAAAACAGTATTTCTTTTGTAAATTGCAACCTAAACTACCAACTTTACCTACCCCTGAACCCAGCAATTATTTACGTGACTCTTCATTAGTGTCTGACTGCGTATCATTGCATGGTGTAAGTTATTTTTTTCTCAAATGTCAAATTCCCTTTGGGAGTCCATTTTTCTTATACTTCATTGTATCTATTACTAATTAAGGCAAGTGCTACAGGATCATTAAGGATCTGATTTTAATTCTCCAATTGTTATTTGTAAGTCCATTGTGACAGGCTTGTCCATTGTGTGATGGATTTGATGTTTTCTGCAGTTCTGCCAATTTTTTTTTTTTGTTAAATTTTTTTTTTCAACGTTTTTTATTTATTTTTGGGACAGAGAGAGACAGAGCATGAACGGGGGAGGGGCAGAGAGAGAGGGAGACACAGAATCGGAAGCAGGCTCCAGGCTCCGAGCCGTCAGCCCAGAGCCTGACGCGGGGCTCGAACTCACGGACCGCGAGATCGTGACCTGGCTGAAGTTGGACGCTTAACCGACTGCGCCACCCAGGCGCCCCATGTCAATTTTTATTTTATTCAGAGTGAGTGGAATTATTAAATCTTCCTAGTGAAACTATTTAGGAATATGTAGTAAAACTCTAGGAATCCTATAGCAAAAAAAAATTAGAATAAAGATACAGGTTAATAATTAAATGATATACCTTTTTTGCTCCCTTGACTGTCAAACATCCGTATCAGTTATAGCTCTTATAAATACAATATAGTTATGTTTTCTTTGAATCTAGGCTATATTTGTCCTTTACTTGAGAGTAAGTATATTTACAGTGACTATATCCATTGTTATAGGATATATTTATGTTCATTTCTGTATGGATGTCATTCATACAATTCGCTAGTGTTTCTCATAGCTATTTGATCATAAATACCTAACATCACAAAGTCTAAAGTCATCGACGCTTTTTTCAACTTTTCCCAAACAATACAGACTACACTGTTTAAACTGTGATTACTCACCTCTTAACAAATAAGTTCCCCATGATTATAGTTATACATTTTTTTTTTAACCTTTGAAACTATCCATTTGTGCCACTACTTTGAATAACCAATGTTTGTTTAGATTTACCAATATTCTTTGCCCTATCTGGTTTTGTGGTTCATAACTCCCTTTTGGGATCACTGACTTCTTTCTGAAGAACATCCTATAAAGCAATTCCTAAACCAGTAATTAAATGTTTAAATCTTCAGAAGTCTTGGGGCGCCTGGGTGGCACAGTCGGTTGAGAGTCCGACTTCAGCTCAGGTCATGATCTCGCGGTTCGTGAGTTCGAGCCCCTCACTGGGCTCTGTGCTGACAGCTCAGAGCCTGGATCCTGCTTCGGATCCTGTGTCTCCTTTTCTCTCTCTCTCTCTCTGCTCCTCCCCTGCTTGCACTCTGTCTCTGTCTCTGTCTCTCTCTCTCGAAAATAAGTAAACAGTAAAAAATTCTAAAAAAAATCCTCAGAAGTCTCAGCTCATACCTTTGAAAATTACCTTACTCTTTAATTGCACCTTCAGACTTTCCATATCTTTTTCTCTCTGGGCTGCTCTCTATGTAACTTGCTCAGTTCTATATAACACTTATCTTTGGCCATGACTAACTTGCTATTTAATCCATTCACTACATTACTCGCATCGATCATTAGATTTTTCCTTTCAAGTTCCTTTTCGAACCCACCTGGTTAATTTGAACAGTCTCTTCAAAAACAAAACACTTTTCAATTGAATGTACTGACACATACATTTCTTGGTATGTGTGAATTATATGTGATAATTTTAAAATACATGAATCTAATTCTGCTTTTTTTGCTGCTGGATTGTTTTCATGGTATTATTTTCCCCATGTGGTTGGCAAACCATCCGTTCAGAAGGCTTTTATCTTTGTGAATTCTTTGAGGATGGAAGGGACGATGCATTAGGAGTTTCTGTTTTATGCGGAAGTCTTCTCTCACCTCAGTGAACCAAGGTCTTATCTCCTGCCATCCCTGTGCTTTTAAAAAATCCCGCTCCAGGCTGGCTGGCATTGGCTGAAAAAATTCCTAGGGCCCACCTATTGCCTACCTAGGTGATGCTTCTGAGCTTTCTGAGAGAAATACTCCAGCTATCCCCTTAGCTCAACCATGTACTAAAAATTTCTTTTTTTCCCAGGAGGTTTAGATGTGTTACAGTAGGAAAGATTTAATTGAGTATCTTTCGACCACAGTATTTTTAAAACATAAGAACTAACTTGGCTCTGTACTCCTCAAATGCAATAAAACGCTACACATATTATGCTCGTCATTAATGTACAGTGAATTCTCCTAAGTGAAGAACAGAGTGACTATTTCCTTCTAAAAACATTTCTTATACAGATTTCTGTACATTGCTCTAGATCGTGAGCAATGAGACGAACCATTTGGGGGGATCGTTCTCCTGCAGATACATCTATTTCAAATACTGGTTAAATAATATTTGGAACATACTGTAATTGAGGGTCCAAACTGCTAGCTCAACTGCATTCAAACAGCTCACTCTCTTCGGGTGACAGTGATCGTTACCCCATGTAAAGTACCTGTCATCTTTTGTATTTTTAAATGTTGGTTGGATTCAGTGTTTTGACTTGGATTTAAGATAGATCAGGGGTATCTGAGTGGCCCAGTCGGTTTAGCATCCGACTTCAGCTCAGGTCATGATCTCGGGGTTCAACCCCCGGTGTCAGGGTCTGCGCTGACAGCTCAGAGCCTGGAGCCTGCTTCGGATTCTGTGTCTCCCTCTCTCTCTCTGCCCCTCTCCTGCACATGTTCTCTCTCTCTCTCTTTCAAGAAAAATAAATAAACATTTAAAAAATTTAAAAAAAAATAGATCATGTAACAATGGATATCATCATGACCTGTTCAAGTACGTCAACAAGATTAAGTTTATTGCTTCTCTCAAAGAACAAGGGTGGTCAGCATTAAGAATATTCATGATGTCAGTCAAATATAAAGGTCACAAAACAGACCAAAGTCCGTGTTTCAGATGTATCTTTCTTCAGAGATAACAGAGCATAGGCATATAGATTACTGTCAGCCAAAGAGAACAGTTCCAGTAGATTTTAGTCCAGAAAACAATATGCTCATTATACTACACTCTGACCCACAGCACCTAAGTATGAATTTATTAGCCAACTCCCATGCAACACCGCGTGGAAAATTAGCCATTTAGTTTCCGTGCCTATCATCATGATAACACTAATACTCCTTATTTTCTGAGACCACAGAAGGTAATCCAATGATACAAACTATAATGGATATTTAGACCAACGGCAAAATGAAATGGACATCATGTAATATAAAGTGATGTAGACGAACTAGGAAGTAAAAAGTGCATCACATCTCTGATTCTCTTAGGCATATTATCATTGCTGCCGGTACTATAGGAAGTGAAAAATGTTCTATCACAGAATTCTTTACTTGAAGAAACCATTTTGGCTCGTAAAGAGCATCTTGATGAAGAGGTGATGACAGCCTCTGTTCTACCATTTCAAGTTTTCTCATCTACTACGTTATCTGTTCCCAACAATAAACCACTGAAATTAAAGGTCTCCAGAAGTTTTACCCGGGGTCTATGATTGAAAAGAAAGAAAATGAGATCAGGGAGTGCCTGTTCATTCCTTTCTACGATATCCTGAACTCATACAGGGGAAGCGAAGGGAGTATAGAGTATAAATGCATAGTCGACTGTATCTTGCTAGGTGGTAAAATACTGCCTTCACATCTTCTCTTGCCTTCTCATAGCCCTAGAGTCACAGTGCTTTGTGAACTTTGTTTCTTCCATAGGAGTTAGTGGGGACAGAAATATCAACTTACTTGAGCAGCTTGAGGTTTGGAGACAAGTTGCAAGTAAGCTCAGCAATGAACCCGAGACGTCGGGACACACGCGACAGGTCTTCAGTTGCCACCGCGTTGCTTGAATGTCAAAATTCAAGCCCCACACCAAGCAGTGACATCTTGGAGAAAGACTATTTTCTCTTTCATTTCCTTCTCGAAACCTCTTCAGCTGTTCGTGGATTCAGTCTACCCCCTCACTGTTTCTATTCCCTTTTGACATCTGCTGTGCCCATTCTCTTTGGCAGGTTCTAATTTTGTTTAAATTTGACTGAAAACTTGCCATTTCAAAAGCTCGCTTGGAAAGGGAGAGGAGAGCAAGAAATAATGATGTATTTGACGTGTTCTCCAAAATACCGCTTAGAACTGACGTTTCTGGTGCTCAGATTGTTCTTGATAATATTACCACCTCGTGCTTACATCACACTCTACAGTTCTTTTTTTAAAAAGTTTATTTATTTTGTGTGTGAGCATGTGCGTGAGAGAGAGAGAGAGAGAGAGAGAGAGAGAGAGAGCCCCAAGCAGGCCCCACACTGCCAGTGCAGAGCCCGGCATGGGGCTTGATCCCACGAACTATGAGATCATGACCTGCGCCGAAACCAAGAGTCAGACACTTAACCAACTGAGCCACCCAGGCGCCCCCACGCTCTCCAGTTGTTTTAAGTATTTTAACCTCGTCTGATTCTCACCTCAACCCTCTCGTGTAAGCCAAACGGGTATCACTTCTCTAGTTTCACAAGTGAGCAAATTCAGTCAGTCAGATGGTGACTGGAAGGTAAAAAACATGGCAGGCTCAATCCTTATGTGATGCCTTTTCACTATTCCAGGGAGAGGCACAGGGGTCCACGTCCCTGTCTCTGAACGGCCGCCGAGATTTCATGCCTTTTACGTGCTACCCTACTTATCCCGTGAGGTAGTTAGTGGCAACTCTACTCCTTCATTACTATTGATGACAGGATATTTGACGGTCTATTTTATAGAATCTCTCTAATAAATTATTCAGCTTGAGGTAGAAGGAGAAAATGCTGGGAATCTTAAAAATGAAAACTTAAGAAGAAAACTGTCTTCAGGGAAAAGCTTTACCAAATCTCTTGTAAAAGTTTCGGGGGTGGGGGTGGGGGGGGAAGGTAAATGAAAAATTGTTTGAGGTAACAAATCACACAGTCCACTTTTTGGTGATTAGTTTTTGTGAGACAATTAAGATACTAGCTTCTGAAGTGACTGCAACTATACATAGTCCCTGAGGCTCCCATAATATTCAATTTTTTATTATACAGGGAAGGAATTTAGAAAAACTCATTCAGAGTAACTGCTATGGACTGAATGTTTTCGCCCACCTCACCCTCAATTCATATGTTGCAACCCTAATCCCAGTGTAAGGATATAAGGAGCTGGGGCCTTGGGGAGGTTATTAGGTCGCAAGGGTGGAGCCCTCATGATGGAATTAGAAACAGCAGAGAACATTCTTCCTTTCTCTCTCTCTCTCTCTCTCCCAAGTATGGATACAGTAAGAAGGCAGCTATCTGCAAGCCAGAAAGGGAGCCCTCACCAAGAACGGAATCTTGGACTTCTCAGCCTCCAGAACGGTGCAAAATAAAGATTTATTGTTGAAGCCACCCAGTCTACGGGATTCAATTATTGCAAACTCCACCGAGACACCAACAAATAGCTATACAGAATAAGATATTCAGAGATGCTCTGACAGCCTAATATTGAAAACATCTTGAGCATGAACTCTAAATTATGACAGCTCTCAATAAATTAACATTTATCCATTTTTTAGGGAGACAGAGAGTGAGCGGTGGGGTGGGGGGGGGGGGGAGCAGAGAGAGAGGGAGACACAGAATCGGAAGCAGGCTCCAGGTGCTGAGCGGTCAGCCCAGAGCCCGACGCGGGGGCCAAACCCACAAACCGTGAGATCATGACCTGAGCTGAAGTCGGACGCTGAGCCAACTGAGCCACCCAGGGACCCCTAAAGTACGACGGCTCTTAGCAGCAGACATTGTAAATCCGCCTCTTGGTCTTTAAGAAGAGATACACAATATTTAAGGAAGCTAATAAAAGTGAGCATTCATCAACTGCTCCAAAGTCTAACAGATAGGTATGTTACAGGTAAGAAAGTGAAAAATATGTTTTATCATGTTAACTACTAATAGGCCAACAAAGAGTTAGCATCAGATATATCACATGTAAATGACTAGCAAAGTATTCTAAAAAGCAGAGAATTTTCTTTTACAGGTTTAAAACTACTGTTAGCTTGACACACACATACACATATACACACACGAAGCACAGATAAAAACTAGTAAGACCTGAACAAGGTTTGCAGAGTGTATTCACACCAATTTCCTGGTTTTGATATTTTACTCTAATTATGTAAGTTGTTATCAGTGGGGGAATCTAGATGAAGAGTATGGGGGACTTGTATATTTTTGCACCTTTCTGTGAATTTATAATTATTTTCTTAAGTAAAAAAAAAAAACATTGTAGTTCTGAAGAATCTCCAGTTATTTACAATATTTGGTTGTAATTCAAGACGAGTATTTTAGTCAGAACACGAAATAATGACAATAATATAAATAAAACTCAAATGGTCAGTATACTGCCCTCTTAAAAATGTTCAGATTTTTCACAAACTTATTTTTAAAAATGTTTTAGTTTATTTTTTTGTAATTGAAGTATAATTAACATAGTGTTCTATCAGTTTCAGGTGTACAATATAATGAGTCAATGATTCTGTACATTTCCCAGTGCTCATCAAGATAAGTGTACTCTTGATCCTTTTTACCTATTTCACTTATCACCCCCACCCTCAACATCCCCTTCTCTGGCAACCACCAGTTTGTTCTCCGGATTTAAGTCTGGGTTTTGGTCTCTTTTTTTCTTTGTTCTTTTGTTTCTTAAATTCCACATATGAGTGAAATCCTATGGTATTTGTCCTTCTCCAACTTATTTGACTTAGCAGTATACTAGGTCCATCCACGTTGTTGCAAAGAGTAAGATTTCATTCTTTTATGGCTGAGTAGTATTCCACTGTGTGTGTGTGTGTGTGCACATATGTATATATATGCGTGTGTGTGTGTATACACACACACACACACACTCCATATCTTTGTCCATTCATCGATCAATGGACACTTGGGCTGCTTTTATTTTGGCTATTGTAAATAAGGCTGCAATAAACATAGTGGTGTGTGTATCATTTCAAATTACTGTTTTGTTTTCTTTGAATAAATACTCAGTAGGGAAATCACTGGATCATATGGTAATTCCATTTTTAATTTTTGAAGGAACCGCCGTAACGGTTTTCCACAGTGGCTGCACAAACTTGCATACCCCCCCCCCCAAGAATGCATAAGGGTTTTTTTTTCTATACATCCTCGCCAACACTTGCTATTTCTTGTCTTTTTGATTTTAGCCTTTCTGACAAGTGTCAGGTGACATCACATTATGGCTTTGATTTGCATTTCCCTGAGGATTAGTGACGTTGAGTACCTTTTCATATGCCAGCCATCTGTATGTCTTCTTTGGAAAAATGTCTATTCTGGTCCTCTGCCCATTTGTTCAGATTATTTGTTTGTTTATTGATGTTAAGTTGTGTAAGTTCTTTATATATTTTGCATATTAACCCCTATCATTTGCCAATATCTTCTCCCATTCAGTAGGTTGCCTTGTCATTTTGTTGACGGTTTCCTTTGCTGGGCCAAAGCTTTTTGTTTTGGTGTAGTTTATTCTTGCTTTTGTTTCCCTTGCCTTAGGAGACATATCTAGAAAAATGCTGCTAAAGCCAAGGTCAAAGAAATTACTGCCTATGTTTTCTTCTAGAATTTTATGGTTTCAGGACTCACATTTAGGTCTTTAATCTATTTTGAGTTTACTTATGTGTACAGCATAAGAAAGCGGTCCAGTTTTCCCAAAACCATTTGTTGAAAAGACTGTCTTTTTCCCATCTTATATTCTCACCCCTTGTAGATTAACTGACCATATAAGTGCTAGTTTATTTCTGGGCTCTGTATTCTGTTCCATGGATCTGTGTCTATTTTTGTGCCAGTACCATACTGTTTTGATTACTACAGCTTTGCAGTATGTCTTGAAATTTGGGGAGAGTGATCTCTCCAGCTTTGTTGTTGTTTCTTAAGATTGCTTTGGCTACTTAGGGTCTTTTGTGGTTGCATACACATTTTAGGATTATGTGTTCTAGTTCTAGGAAAAATGTTGGTATTTTGATAGGGATTACTTTCGATCTATAAATTGCTTTGGGTAGTATGAACATTTTAACAGAGGTTATATGAGCACGGTGGATCTTTCCATTGGTTTGTGCCTTCAGTTTCTGCCATTAATGTTTTATAGCTTTGGAGTAGAAGTCTTTTACCTCCTTAGTTTATTCTTAGGTATTTTATTCTTTTTGGTGCAATTATAAATGGGACTATTTTCCTAACTTCTCTTTCCATTTCTTCATTATTAGTGCATAGAAATAAAACAGATTTCGGTATATTCCTTTGGTATTCTGAGGCTTAACTGAACTCATTTATCAGGTCTAGTATTTTTTGGTGGAGTCTTCAGAATTTTCCACATAGAGTATCAGATCATCCGCATTAGGGAAGGTTTTATGTCTTCCTTACCAGTTTAGACATCTCGTATTTATTTTTCTTGTCAATATGCCGCTTTGATAATGTTCTCTTACCTCCACCATTTTCCCTCTTCTTTACTCTTTCCAGCCTAGACCTTTGACATCTCCCTCTTTTTTTTTTCTTCCTTCTATTTGCCCAAGCCTAGGAAAATAGTTTATTCATTACTAACTGAATTCATTGTTAACTATGCTAGCCTATACATAAAAGAATAAATAGCTTGGTTTATCAGAAAACCTAGTTCTTTAGCTCACTCCTGTTGCTTTCTCAAATACAATATTGCAGGCGCTGAGGTACATTAAAACCCACGACAAGCACCTATGTGCATGGGTATGGTCCTGACAAAGATCTTAGCCACCTGTTTATTAACCTAACTCTCCTCCTACCCTTAAGAGTCAACAACATCCTCAAAGCAATGGGGTATGAGAGATCCTCGTTGATTAAATATACTAATCATGATAAGGGAATGAGGCCTTTCTCCCTGGCTCACTGGTTCTCTATAGATTTATCTATCATGCTTTTCAGTTCTTCTTTTAATTTTCATGATTAGTTTTCCATGTGATAACATGAATTCATTTCTATGAATTCAGTCTGCCCATGCTTGTTTATGTTCCCCAGTGATTTCATGGTGCTCTTCCTTCCCCAATGGGTCCATGAAGAGCCCACAACTCTACGCTTGAAGCTCCCTAACCTCTATCAGAGGGTTCTGTTTACTGTCTAAAAACTAGATTTACTAGTTTTTACTCTATGTAGTTAGCACTTTGGGAACACCCTGATCTCATTTTCCACCACAAATGGAAGACTGCAAAATTGTCTCCCTTACCCCTGACTATGAATAGACAGAAATTAGTCATTCCTGCTGATTCATTTTAGGTCTGTTCTCAGTGAGCTGGGAGTCAAGTGTTTTCTCTTAAAAGTTCATAAACGTGGATCGGGAAGCTCCAACTCTTCCTTGAAACTGGAAGGCACAGCACGATGCCATATTTTCTACCGCTTTACTGGGTTAAGTGCTATCTACAATTCTGGAAAGTAGAACTATAACACTTTCTTTTTGTGTAAACAAGGAATTCTGCCAGGAATATGTTGTATTTTTCCTTGAAAATGATCAAAGAACCTCCCAAGGATGAGTTTATTTAACAATATTAGTCCCTTCTTCCCTCCTTCCTTCCTCAAGGCCAGATAATTCACATCCTATGTCCAAGCATCTTTGAAGCAAGGGGCGTACGAAGTTGAATAATATCAGGATGTGGTGCTTCCAATCTTGGCAGGCAAAATTCCGAGTCAAGAATGGACAAAACCTTTCTTCCTTATCTATAGGGGAATTACTTTGGTTTAACTTTCTAGCTCTGTTCCCCTGGATATCTGGTAAAGGTGGGATATCAGCTACCTAGCAACACTGCTTATGATAAAAGTGAACCCTGGTTGGTGAACTACCAGAAAGTGGGAGGTCTGTGGCCAGGATGTTGGATACACAATGAGAAGTCTTGGCTTTGGGCTTCTGCGAGTAGATACCAGACGCTGAGTGTGGTTTTCCTGTGTCCCCTGGAAGCTATATTTATAGGCTCTTGCAAGAAATATCGTTCCTAATAGCATGGGGTCTTTAAGGCAAAGTGACCCCACTCACATGGCTCTTTCTTGTACAGCTGAGGAGTCATTTGGGCACTGAGGGGAAAGAAGAGCAAAACATGGTCCTGGAGCTGGTGAATTCCCTTGCTAAAGAAATACAGCTGATATTGGACGACGGGTACATTATATTCTTATCCTCCTAATTACCACTAATGAGTTCTAGGAGTTCAACTGACCACCGATTGAACCTACGACCACTGATGGGTGTGTAGTAAGATTGATGCAAGTAATTACCAAGGACTCAGGTACATGCTAATCAAGGTTTATGTACAATGTGTTAGAGGAGTTTCTGCTCCAAGGGTTCTGGCTTGAAGTGGGTGTTTGTGAAAATGCTTGGTATGCAATCCAAACAACTTTCTCCTCCTTACACCTGAACTGGTTTTCCTATAATTTTGCGGCATCATAATTAAAAGAAAATTTCATAATTAGAACTCACTAAAGCATGAAATATGAAGTATATACTGAGGGTATATGCCAAGAGACTGGAAAGAGATCTATAAAGATAATGAGAGAAATAATGGCCTGTATCAAATTACAATTTTGATTTTCTTGTGGTCTATTTCTTTCCATACGTATTTCTCATCTCCAAATGTATCCTGAGAACCAGCCTGTACATATAATTCTCAAGTAGCAAAAAAAAAAGAGACCAAAATGCTAGAATGTACTCTAC
This sequence comes from Panthera pardus, assembly GCF_024362965.1. NCBI lineage: Eukaryota > Metazoa > Chordata > Mammalia > Carnivora > Felidae > Panthera > Panthera pardus. Next base: position 17,723,575 of record NW_026526766.1, on the reverse strand, counting down.
ATAGACAATATTTCAACTTTACCTGTATTCCTCTATGTGGGTAAACATCCAATTTTATGAATATTCTTATAATGACCTAGTTAACTGTACATAATGAGACTATTCTCATGGACTGGCCCATAATGAATTACTTTTTCTGAATCATTCGTTCAGCAAATATTTATCGAGTACCTACCACAGGCTGAGGAATGAATGAGTTATGAAAGATTCAATAGTGAGAAAAATAGACATGATACAATGTAGTTTCAATGAACTCCATTGGCCTGGAAATCGTGAATAGTGGGCAATAATTCACAAGTCTTTGTTCCTTTGGCAGTAATCTATTTAATGGTTCGGCTTCTCTTTGTCTTGACTAAACTATTCAAGTAAAGATGCCATTCAGTAACTACACACTGTAAAACAGGCTAAAGATATTTGTTGTATTGCTCAAGTTCTGTTCGTGACTAACTGATAGCAAGAGGTGATATTATGAGTTTCTGACTTCACTTTGCTTGAGACTGCTTCCAGATCGTGAACAAACTGTCAAAACACTTCTGAAGACTTGAGTCTTACTTTGCACAGAATAAGGATATAAGAGAAGGGACTATTACGTAATGCTATTTGTTTGAAATACAGGTAAACTGGGGCCACCGAGTTCTGATCCAAGGGCTCCCTTGGTGTTCCTTCTTGCATTACCCTCAGGGTCTGAGAAGTTTGGCGGTGTGTGGTCCCAGGGTCCCTTTGCCTTTTGAAAAAAGAGGTGGTGAAGTCAAGGTAAGGAGCTCAAACACCTTGTATTCACTGAGCTCTCATCATTTCAGCTTAGCTACACCATGCAACTGCCAGCCTTTCCACGTATTGATAGATGCTCCTGGTTTCCTTTGTAGAGTTTATCAGAGGCATTTCCTTACACGTTGGAAGGTTCTCAAAATTATGGAAGTGTAAAACCAACAATAAAGGAATGCCTCCCTCCAAAACATATATTTATCATATCCCTAACTGCATTTTAGCACATACCTATGTTATTTAGACATGACACAAGGAATGGGTTTAAAAATTTTTTTTTTTAACGTTTCATTTATTTTTGAGACAGAGAGAGACAGAGCATGAATGGGGGAGGGGCAGAGAGAGGGGGAGACACAGAATGGAAGCAGGCTCCAGGCTCTGAGCCATCAGCCCAGAGCCCGACGCGGGGCTCGAACTCACGGAGTGCGAGATCGTGACCTGAGCTGAAGTCGGACGCTCAACCGACTGAACCACCCAGGCGCCCCAGGAATGGGTTTATATTATGATGGTATTTACATGAGCATGTGCACAGGGGTTGGCACACATCGTCTGTAATGGGCCAAACGGTGAACATTCTAGGCTTTACAGAGCCAAATATAGTCTCTGTCACATATCCATACCCCCACCCACCCACCCCCCCTTCTTAATCCTTTGAAAAAAACAAAAAACATTCTTAGAATCACCAGGGCAGATCTGACCTGTAGTCAGTGGCTTACCAACCTTTGGTTTCTAGGCATGAAGGGTAAATACAGTCGTAGCCACTTACAACTTCTTGGGAACCAAGAAACATGGGCGTCTACCTTTTCCAACTCCGCTCCCTATGATTCGGTACTGATGCTGAATGCTGTTTTATGTAAATTCATCACCTCAACGAAATACAATGTATCGTTCATCTTCACGGATGTAGTAGTTTCCATTTGAACAAATGCTTCCCACAGTTTGCAATTTGCAATTTAAACATCAGATCAAGAAAGGAGGTAAAGGGGCACCTGCTAAAGGTGGCACAGGGGCTCAGCAGGTTAAGCGTCTGACTCTGGATTTTGGCTCAGGTCACGATCTCACTTTTGTGAGATCAAGCCTCGCATCAGGCTCTGGGCCGGGCTTGGAGCCTGCTTGGGATTCTCTCTCTCCCTCTCCCTCTGCCCCTCCCCTGCTCGCACTCACTGTCCCCCAAAATAAAATAAAATAAAATAAAATAAAATAAAATAAAATAAAATAAAATAAAATAAAATAAAATAAAATAAAATAAAGGCGGCAAGGATCGCTTATTATTTGCCAGGTACTTAGCTTTACATATCTAACTCGACCTCTCTAATAACCTCGCACACACTACATGTACCTTTATCCACATAGGTAAGGAAACTGACATTCTTGTGGGTTAAGTGACTTCACTCAGGTAATAGCCAGCTCACTGCAGAAGATCATGAACCCAGATCTCGTGACACCAGGTCCTAGTGGTTCCAGAACGGTGAAAGCAGAGTATGTTTATGGGGAAACACGCATACATCCTCTGGCGTGCATATACTTAGCAGGGCGGACCAGAATAACGACGACTTGAGCCTTTTCCTGAGAGGAAGGCTCCACAGTGGCATCTTTGAAGCTATCTGGGTCACTGCCCACAGGTTATTTTCTTCAACAGGGTATCATAATTATTAGGTTCCCCAACTAAGCAAGTGAGAAAAGATACTCACGGATGATCCTATCACTAATGAAATTACTGCCGGCTCAAGCATCCCTATCTTATCCAGAATTTTCTATCTCCGCATAAACATAAAATGCAAACAAACAATACAAGGCAAATCAAGCAAATCAATTGCCTAATGAACTTGCAAAAGACACAGGATTTTATATAATCAGTGAATTTCAGAACAGCTTTAATCACGCTGAAAGCTGTGTGGAAGAAGAATCCAGAAGAGGGAGATTTAGTAAAAATGGAACAAGGCTGGCAACGTGACAGTGGCTTTAAATGAGAATGATTTGTCAATAAAATGATTCCAAATGGCCCTTAGAAAAAACTGGTAAAAATTTTTATAAACGGAGTCTGTTTATGGCTCCACTAAAATTCAAATTTCATAATATTACAGGAAAACTCCAACTTTAAACATGATTCATTTTTGTTTGATAGAAGAATGGCTATCGCTACATGTGCTGTTAGATAATAAACGACATGTATTTTCATCATGTTGGCTTTACTGTTTAAAATAAAACACCATTTTCACGATGCGTTACAAGACTCTGGCCGCAACTTAAGCGGATTCATTCTTAATGTTTTCTCCCCCCCGCCCCCCGGTACCTACTCATCTCGGTAACGAGCCCTCCCCCCCCCCCCCCCATACTGCTTCTCCACTGCGGGAAAGAGAATAAATGAACAGTAGGAGACCAAGGACCTCGCTCCCCTCTCTCGGGAGAGCAGAAGCCGTCACAGAGGTTACCGAGTCCCTGTCATCGCCGCTTTGGCTTGCGCTCTTGAACTCCAGTGTCTATTCTGTACAGGTTCCTTTTCTACGCCCTAAATGCTTGTTTCTCGAGACACCGGAATGCACAGGCTGTTGACAACAAAACAGTTATCTGTGTGATACTCCCCCATGAATGCAACGTGATAATAGAAAATGTCAGGCCCTGAACCACATGCCCAGCGTCGGTACTGTTTCCCGTGAAGGGTTCCTGCGGTTTCGCAAGCCTAGGATAAGGATTGTATTTCCTTAGTTGACACATTACTTGCTTTGGCTAGGTGTGAGACCACACTTAGAGACGCAGGGGCAGCCCGTGGCTGGAAGCCACCATGTCTGGTTTTCTTTATTAAATTTAGACTTTGGGACAGAGCGGAGCTCCTTCTTAGGTCCCAGGAGAAGTGTGCTCACAGAACCGCACTGGGTGACCTTTCAGGACTTCAGTCACATTCCTTCCCAATCTAGTATCTAAACATGTTAAGATAGAAAAGAAAACGTCATGTGCTCACGTTATTAAGTTTCACGTTAGCCTCCGGACTGATTCAACTTCTCAGGCTCCAAAAAGCAAGACAAAGGAAAACAACCGTGTTGCTACTCGAACGTTTCACGTGAAAGCCGTTGTAATAACACTCTTCGCGATCTTCCTCATGGAATAGTTCCAGAAAATGCGGTAGTTATAGGCAACAATGACTCAAAAATGGAGAGTCCTTGTGGCAAAATTAACTCACATGCCTCTCATGAGTGAGAATTTTGCAATTCGTCCCTCCCCCCCCCCCCCCCCCTTGTATCAACAGATTATTTTCCTGTTCGGTACCCATCACTGGAACAAGCAGGTGGACAACCAGGAAGGAAATCAGAGGCCAGTTAAACCACCAAGAGGCAAGGAACTTCGTGAAGGGTGGAAAAGAGATTTAAATGGATCAGTCGGAAGAGGCACTGCGAGGCATCGTATGTGTCTGATAACTGTCAGTCAAGAGCTCAGACAGTCATGAAATTGTGTCCTTTTCAAAGGGAGAAAAGCAAAACGGCTTGGCAAACATTTTCTTTTCCTCTCCCTCTGCCACTTTAAAATGGAAGAATTCTGGATCCTTGCTGTTAGCCAAATGGCATTTACAGCTCTCAGTTGGCATGGGGCAGCTGAGAATCTAAAATGAGGAATGCTTATTCCATTTACATTTCCATGGAAACTAGTCACCAACTGGTGAAAACAAGGTAGATCGAATTTTTGAACAAGAATGTTGAAAAAAAAATCACTCTTTTAAAACTTTTCTCTTGCATCAAGATGAAGAGCGTAGCTTAAGGTCAGGAGCACACAGAGAGGTCTGTGTGGATGAGCAATTCACCACCGGCTTATCGTTGCAACCCTTCCCATATCACAATAATTATTGCGTTCGTGCATGGGTTTTGTTTTTTTTTCTTTTTCTTTTTGGTTGCTCTTTGGAGGATGAATGGCCATAAATCCACTAAATAAATAACAGAATAAAATGTGAAAATTAAATGAGTTTTTAAGGGCTGTTTATGAAGAAAAGCTTGGAGTAATCCAGTAAATCCAATAACGCCTTTCAAAATTTACGATCACGTTCCTCTTCTAGGCTCTCTTAACAAACGCATGAGTCAGGAATATGGAGATTTACAGAGGATAAATGAACGAGTCAGTTTTCTTGAAGAGCTCTAGGAGTATTCCAATTTTTGAAACTCTACAATGAAAATCTGACTTTGAAAAGACCACTGACACAGCCAATTGTAACACAGCAGAGGTGAGCTCCAGAGCTCTGAGGTCCACTTAATCTTTCCAGGAGAATTTCAGACCCCATGGCCCCCTCTGCCAAAAAAAAAAAAAAAAAAGAACAGAAAAAGAAAAACAAGTCCAGCTACCACTCCTAACGTTTGCACAGGTAGAATATAAATGTTCTAAATTGGGTGGAAATAATTTCCCCCAGACAAATAACAGGATGAAAAGTGTCGATGATTCATTGGACTCACAGCTCTGTCACTGGTCATTCCTGATGACAAAAACCCTACATTAGCTCTAATGCCATTGGTTAGGACCTAGGTCAGCGGGGCCTACGGTATCCTGAACATTCAGAACACGTTACCTGCAATTCTCACAGCAAACTACAAGTAGCTAATTTTGTCTCCGTTTTATGTGCAGAAGACCATTAGGTCACCCAGTGGCCAAAAGACTTGCTCGAAGTTGTTCCTACAATCACTTAGCCTTGTTTACCTGTATCAGACTTCCATGTTCATAATCGTCCTACCCAGACACATTTCTCCATTTCTAGCTTGTAACCCCAATTAAAAAATATCACCATGTCTATTTCCAATCTCATGAATTCTGATCTCCTCATATTAGTAAAAGATAAGTATGTGCGGGAATGCCTGACCTCAACCATTGCTATGTTTTGAGTATGCACAACTCATTTCTGATTATTACGATTCCGAAGTTTTAAGGTAAATTTTAGATCTGAAGTTGTTCTTTAAGTGGTTCAATTATTTCCAATTTGTTTCTTTCCTGCTTATGCTAATATTTAAGAGGTTTGACCTTCATTTTTAAGATCAATGTTATGGTTAATAAGAACACAATTATAATAAGACAAGTAGGGGTGTGTGTGTGTATATCAGTCATGAGACAGAAAGAGAACAAGACTGATTTTCACTAAATTTCAAATCTCTCAAGGAATTATCTCAAAAGTCGGTGATTATTATGTGCACGGTCCATTTTTACCTTTTCAACCTAAAATTGTTTAGTGAAAACATTCTTTAAAGGTTATACAACTTGATTTACCTCCTTATTTCCAGAAAGACCTGCACATTATACCTGAAAGAAAATTAAACCCTAAATCAAAGTTTAATTAATTTACAATTTCCTTTCTGATAGCTAAGCATAAGAATCGGTTGATGTTAATGAACACAGCCCCAGGTAATTTGCAATACCTTTTCCCCTTGCAAACTGCACTCTGTTTTTCAGAGTCTAAACAGAAGCTTCTCGATGTCAGCTGTGGCAAATACTTGCAACAATTTTCAGTATAAAGAGAAGTGGTTTTTTTTTTTTTTTTCCTGTTACTGAGACAATTAGATATTTATAGTTATTTAAGACAAATAGAAAAAAAAAGTCAGGCCAATTTTCCATAAATAATAATTGGAATATTAGAATAAAAACATAGATGAGTTCATTTAAAATTTTGTACCTGACACTGGTTTTAGACATTTTATCCATAAAAGCTGATATTTTACATCTCATGGCCTGTTTGTCTTCCCTCTTTTCTTAAGTGAAAAGGGGGCAGTGATCCTGCCACTGGGCAGGGAGGTAGTGAGCTATACTCAACTTCCATTTGGGTCACATGAGTAATAACCCTAACGCGTATCGAGATTACATCTCACAGAATGATGACCAAATAACCACATGCGGAGTGCTTACTCTATTCACCAGTCTCCCGTACAAATGAAGCATGCTATGTCCAGACAGTTGTAAAACGATTAGTTAAAACCAGTGTGTAAAGCAGTATGAGTTAAGGGGTGAGGCTAAAACAGAAACATCCTGCGGATTCTTCGCACACACCTCTAGAGCTTACGCATGGTCATAAAGAGTTTGAAGATGCAGGAAAAACATGTTCAGAGTTGAGTTTTAGATAAAAGAGAGGCTGTAGAGAAATAAAAAAAAAAAAAAAAGGAATTTCTGGATTTTCCTTTTAACAAAAAAGGAAAGAAAAAAAAAAAGCAAGATGGCTAAACAAGAAGATGCCTTTTATCCCAAAGCTTGTAAGGAGCTCACCGGTCCCAAGACGCTTTCGGCCGTTACAAACGTTCTCTCAGTAATGACTACTGCCTTCCATCAGTCATGTTCGAAGGTCAAGGTCAAATGCCACCACCTACCTCCCGGTGCGACCTCCAGTGACAAACCCGCCAACCCATACTTACAGCCTGTGGGACTGGTTTTCCATGGTTTGTTCTGTTTTCTATAAATAGAACTTCTAACTTCAAATACACTCTTAGGAGAAATCCAACCATCCAAAATAGATTCTAATGCAGATTTTAAAAAGGGGAGTGACCTAGTTGAGGAACAGAGGGCTATACTCACCCCATACAGTCACCTGAGTGACACCTGGACAGCCTGAGAGATCCATTCACAGACTCTAGGGTTCCATGAAATACTTTTGGAAAACCGATGGTCTCTAGCTCACATCCTTCCTACTGGTTTAACTGTTGTCCTGTATGAGTTACGTGACGCAGCAATGTTCAATTTCTACAGACTGTAACTGTATCATTAGTTTGCTTTTTAAGGAATAGCCTGGGGCGCCTGGGTGGCTCAGTCGGTTAAGGATCCGACTTCCGCTCAGGTCATGAGCGCACAGTTCTGGGTTTGAGCCCGCGTCAGGCTCTGTGCTGACAGCTCAGAGCCTGAAGCCTGCTTTAAATTCTGTGTCTCTCTCTCTGCGCCTCCCCCGTTTGCGCGCTCGCGCTCTCTCTCAAAAATAAACATTAAAAAAAATTATTAAAAAAAATAACCAAGTCAAAATGCTATTCTTCTCGGAGGTATTCAAAAAGTCTGTTCTGAATGAAACTATATGCCACGTAAGAGGAGCTAAATTCTCATAAACTAACTACATTTATTTCCACGAATTAAAAGTGTCTTGTTTACGAACTCTATATTCCAAAAACGGACATCTAGTATTGTGCTCCAAATTAGAGTCTATTTTGTGACACAAAGCGCATGCGTTTGGAAGCCAGACTCACGTTGGTAAGTTATGGGAACCTGCCTCGAATTTTGTTTCCTTCCTCTGGAAAGAGGGGGCAACAACAATGGGATTTAATTACAGCTCCTTTACTGTCACCGGCTGAGTTAGGCAGAAAAGTAGTTTATTAAAAGGCTATTGAGAAGTTCAGGATTGTTAGGAACACAGAACAACCAAGATGGAGGGTCAGGATGAAGAAAAACACCACCACTCTGCTGAGAGAGAGAGAGGGACAGGGAGGAGAATCCAGGCAAGGGAGGGAGAGTTGACCTGGCCTTTAGGTCACTAGCCTGCACAACTGCCGCTGACCTAGAATCTAGATCCCATGACCTAGGCCCTAGACTAGAGCAACGGAGGCCGAGGGAGTTAACAGCATCTGGCATTTTCAGCTGCCGTCCTAGAAAAAGTCTTTGCTCTCTCTCAGGACAGCAAATTCCTCACACATAGAGAATTCAGACACTGGGGCACCAAAACAATGACCTGCTGCCTCTCTGACATGAGCTTTTACAGATCACGTGAGAATATGTGTGGAAATGCTTTGCGAGCCGTAAAGTTCTAGATAAGTAACTATTCTGAGTAGGTGGCTCTATCTGTATTTGAGACAGTGAGGTCTGAGATGACGTGGAAGGATTAATGCCAGTCAAGGGAACCAGAAAACCTGCTCTTTTTTTTTTTTCTCATTCTCTCCCGGAAAACACATAGTGACCCCGCTGAACTCGATTTAGACCTGCTGAATTTCTAGCTCAAGGCAAAACCAGTCAAGGGCTTCTGGGGAGACAAAGCTGTTCTCTGCTTCCCCACCCAAATCGTGTACCAAGCTTCTCAAACCTGTAGAACTGCTTGCGGGAAGTCAAATAAGCAGCTTGTTTTATTATAATAAATGTAAAACCGTGATGGTGATGTAACAATAACGTCTCAAGTATGAGCCACATGTAGTGTTGACCCATGTATCTGCACAGGCAGAGTTTTATAGGGTTTTGCTCAAAACATTCTCTCAGTGTATGAAAGGATTATTCAGTTTTATTAAACAACTCATCTAGCAAGCAGTTACTTGGACCTCCCTCCCCATCCACATTCTCCTGGTTCACTCCAAATACACGTCTTGGAAATCGAAGCGTTATATTCGTGCAGATTTCAGAAACCCATACACCTTGGTAGAAAAACAGGTGAATTTAATATAGGAGTACCATCGTTAACAACATTTACTTTCTTCGCAAAGAAGAAATCTCTCCCTCATTAAAGGTAAAACAAACCAAAACAAAACCAGAGAGAAGTCATGAGTATTTTCTTTCGACCGGGATGGATTAAACATGAGTTAGTATTCCCCATAACTAAAATAAGCTTTACAACGGGGATTCTAATCGAAGCCCCTAGAAACACAAGGAGGGAGTTGGAGGACGGTAAATAGAATCAACTGATGTAGAACAGTACGCACGATTCCAAAACATGAAAGGGCGAGCATCCGCATAATTTGCGGATGGCTTGTTCTCATAGTGCCTTTGGGCTCCAGAGATTTCAACCCACTTAAATGAACACTCCTACAAATACACCGGGGAGGGGGGGACTTGTTCCATACTTCCGTGCCTTGGAACACGGTGCCGCCATGAGAATGCCACCAGTGTTACTCCCCATCGAGGGCTGATGATTTGATATAAAGTCAGCTCCTAGAAGAGTTAAGCCATGGTTGCTGGGGCATCTCTGTAGGCGGAAATACTAGACTCACACCCACAGGGACCTCTACTGCCCCGAGAATGGTAAGCCTCCCAGTGTGGAGGAGAAGGTGAATGCTCGGTTAGCAGAGCTGCTGCTGGGACTCGCACCTCGCTTGAGGACCCCATCTGCCCTGGTTTGAATCCAGTTTCAACGAAGCCAAGGCCTCCAATCCTTTGATCCTCTCAACTCAAACCCCAGCTCCTTCTCAGAGGCGCCACCGCCCCCCATATGTTTGCCACTCCTTTAAAAAGCCTTAAAGGGACGTTGTCATTCCTTGAGGAAGAAAAAGAAAGAAGTTTGATGAAAGAGCTTGATGTCCAAGAAAATTAGCAAGGGTTGCAATCACAACCGCTGAACAGCGTAAGTTCTAGTCAGATCACCCAGCACCAACTATGGAAACGGGTGCCAAGACTGGGGGCCGTCGCTGGAGGCAGATGTGTGCCTTGTTCTCCGGTGACATCACGCTGGCGCCTGTGGGAAGACCCAGGTATTGGACGGTGAAAAACGAAAAGGGATCTGTGACAACCTGATACAGTGGGGCTGCAGGGTGGGGGGAAAGAAATGAGTCAATATTGGGTGATCAGGACAGGCGTGGGAGGGGGTGTGCCTCTGTGAAGAGAACCCCAGAAGGAGGAAAACCAACCAAGAGCAAAAAGGTCATACAAAATCTTTAGCAGTCAGCTCATCTCAGCCCAGGGTGTCGCCACAAGGTATTTTATCTGCCATCCATGCAAATTCAAATGCATTTACTAGCATATGTAAATTACATGCAGATGGCCTGGGGATATCTAAAAATAGAAAGAGGTAAACTCTCCTAACAAAGGTCAGTCTTTTTTAAAATTCATGAGACCAGCAGCTTGTGAGGAGAACGTGCTGCGGAGAAAGTGGGGATTCAGGGGAATTTGCTGGAGAATCTCCAGGAGTCGACTGTTCTTCACAACTCCTTCAAGCTACTGTCGGTGCAAAATCTCTCTCCACGATTCCCCAAAGCAGGACACGTCCTCAAGACCCCCACACCTTCCTAGAGTAGGAGAAGGCTTCTGAGGTCCTTCCGCTGAGTCTTTCCCTCCTACAGAGAACCTTGCACAGCGCCCCCCGTTTCCAGAGTACTCTCAAGGGCTGTCATTTAAGCACAAAAACATTGGGAAAGTGCCTGTTACTTATGTGATTCCAACCTCAAAGAGTCCATATCTCCATATAGAGAAATGTGAAAAGGAACTACCTGCCCTCTGTGAATCAGACTAAAACTTGACCTTATTTCTTAATTCCTACCACCTTAATAATATTAGTAACAGCCATACCGTTGACAATTTTATGTAGTTTCCCCAACCATTTATTTACACAGTAATCACCTAGTTCTCATTCAATTTTCTTTTAAAGATGTTAATATACACTAGAACTGTTTGGGAACAGAGACCTATGCTCCGGTCTTTCCCATGCCAACCACTGATCGGACCATATCCGGAAGCCTTCCTTTTCTTTTTTTTCCTTCCCTCTCTCCCTCTCCCTCCTTCTCTCTTTCCCTCTCTCCCTCTCTCTCCCTCCCTCCCTCCTTTTCTTTCTCTCCCTCTCCCTCTCCCCTTCCCTCCCTCCCTTCTCTTTTTCTTTTTCTCCCTCTCTCCTTCCCTCCCTCCCTTCTCTTTCTTTTTTCTTTGTTTCTCTCCCTCTCCCTTTCTTTCCTTCCTTCCTTTCTTATAATGATAAAGCTTTCCTAGTCATGTTTCTGCCCTTGGGTCTCTTCAAGCGATGGTGGTTGAGTCCCTTGCTAGAGCAAACTCTGAATAAATCAGCCCTAGACTCATTTGGGTGGCCTTCATTTATTTCCACAAAACAAATACCAGTGGGAAGTCAGACCTATACAATAAATTTCTGTAATAAACGATCTTAGTTATTTGTCCAAAATCACACGTGCACAAGGCATCGGCGGCCTTTATGGACCAGTCCCCTCCCCGAGGAGAAACAGAGTTCTGAGTACCAGCTCTTGGTACAGCCCAGCCAGCTACTGAGTATTTACTGACCACAGTGGCACAGCATTTTGATCATTCCAGCTTTCCCAAGGTGGTAGAAGTTACTGAAGCATGTGCTCGACACAGGAATTAATTTCCCCTCTACTTGACCACAGATTAATTTGGCTACGCAGGTAAATAGGTGCGGGGGGAATCAATGAGCTCAAATTCTGATTGCCGCTCGGTGACATTCGACATTTTACTCCACCTCTCTAGACTTTCGGAATGTGGGTTGACGTGTAACAGTAAATGAGAAAGCATACCGATGCGTTAACCTTACTAGCAGCTGCTTACGTCATATTCAACTACAGCGAGGAGCAAGCCCAGAGACTTCTAGTTCTTTGGCTAAGTCAGTCAGGGACATTGAGATACCTGTGTGACAAGGGAGGTTCCAACAAAGATGCTTCTCCCAGGCCACAGACACAGTGAACAACAAGGCTGGGGCTGGTATACAGGTCTCATCAAATCCAACCAATTTTTGTTTTCTCACTACATCACCTTGCCTTCTTTGGTGACCTATTTTATGAGAACTAATCAAATATATTCTAATATAAAAGACCTATTTTCTGCCTTTCCACCTTTGGTTGAGGATCGTAATTGAAATGCACACTTACTGGGGTGCCTGGGTGGCCCAGTCCGTTAAGCAGCCCAGGTCATGATCTCACAGTTTGCGGGTTCGAGCCCCCGCGTTGGGCTCTGTGCTGACAGCTCGGAGCCTGGAGCCTGCTTTGGATTCTGTGTCTCCCCCTCTCTCTGCCCCTCCTCTACTCACACTCTCTCTCTGTCTTTCAAAAATAAATAAATGTTAAAAATAATTTTAAAAAAAGAAATGCGGACCTCCTACTGATATGAAACACACAGAATTATTTAAGTCCACTGGAGCAACAGGTGTCCACTGCCATTCACTGAAGTGCCACAACACAAAAATTATGACGTCCCTTTTAGTTAGGAAAGAAAAAAAAAATCTAACTCTAGTCCCTTAACTTAGAAGGCACTGGATTTGAATACGACGACAACCAATATCGAAATCGTATCTTGTCAACTGTTAAAATGAACAATTAGCCAGTTTGTAGTTTGATTATACTGTCAGCCTGTTCTTTCTTCTAAGTATCTGCACAGGGAGTGAGAAAAACAAAACAAGGTGTCTTTTTCTCCCCAGTCTGCCTTCTTTTTCAGCATCTGACATGAGTATCCACTGGCTGAATGCGCTCGAAAGGTCTTGAATGCCTTCTCAGCTCTGCAACAATGCACGGCTCACACTGACCTCTCAAGTCCCTGACCTTCGTGCTCTAAATTTTACGTGTTTCAGGATACAAAGAAACAAGAGAAAATAGAAGGATCCAAGGTGGAGGTTAGAGGAGAAGATGAAAAGAGAAAGACAAATAAATATACCTGTCTGGAAACCTTGCTCAAATGCTTAATCCATTATTTAAAAAGGATACTTATCTTTCCCTTACTGCAATTCCACCTGCTTTAGAGGCCTCAGGAATTTGTGAGTTTGTTTTTTAAATAAGAAATTTAAATTGAAGCAACGATCAATTATTCATGTCAATAGCGCACTGGGTTCGCATAAATTATACCCAAACCTCAGTTTAACCTATAGCATCCATCAGACCCTTTATTGAAACTGTTACTGAGAGCCCCAAGAGACTATGCCCCCAAATCCTGGGGAAGAACACCCTGAAACTGACAAAGAACAGAGGGGTCTGAAGACTGAATTATCATGATTATAATCCCCCGAATCATGAACACGTTGTTTTATAAAAATTAATATTTATACTTCAAATGACAGGTATATAAGGATTCTAGATTAGGTAACTATTTTTTGTATTTATTCAGTTCTCACTAAAGAATAAACAGCCATTTACACAACTCCTATGAACCTAGTTGTTTTCTTTCTTGGAAGTGTCTGGACCTTTTTTCACGTACTCTACCAAAGTCACCAGGCTAAAAAACTAACAGGCCTGTGTCAGTCAGGGCCAATCAGGAAATAGCGGATTCTTTTACACTGGGTAACGTGAGAAAATTTATTCAAGGGACTTACAGAAGGATGCGGGCAGGATTTGGGGAAACTGATAGGGAATAGGGTGGCATTCTAAACTAGCCATGCTGGAAAAACCCTGGAACCGTGGGGGAAGGAGTGCTTATCGATGCCCACAAAGGAGAGCTCTTAGGAGGCAAGACTTAGGGCCACCTGACTGGAGTTATGATCTTCCGGTACACGGTTAGTTCCCAATGGTTCAGTAAGGAGGGGGGCAGAGAATAAATACTCCTCCTTCTCCACTCTTCTGTATCCCAGCGATCTCCTGCTTGAGTCTTCCATTGACCAAACCCAATGGGAAGCCAGAGGGCAAGGGGGTCCATTAACACAGTCCTTACAGGTCAGCTTTCTCGGGTACAGAGCAGGCAGGAGGGCCAAAAAAAAAAAAAGTAACCAGCCCAAAATTCCAGTATATATAGCACTTTTTAAATAGTTACTATTTTGCCATATATTTTGCTAATTCACCTATATGAGTGATCAAGGTTGATACTCTTCTAATTACTGTAAGACCAAACAAACATTTTATAACCCAAACTAAACTGGAGATTATCGTCTCAGTATCTGTTCTCTCCCTATTCTCTGCCTTGGTAAATGTGACCCTGTCAACCACAGGAAGGGTTTTATAAAAGAAGTCAATTCACAGGCACTGTGAAAAACTCACAGGAGGGTATCCGGCTCAGAGGACAGCGGTGAGAGAAGACATCACAGGGAAGTCACAGCAGATGAAGGGGAAAGGTGGGTCGTGCAGGTGCTGACCGTGGAAGGTTGTATAGGTGCAGCACGTTAAGAGAGTTCCACAAGTCTTGCGGGCTGATAAATACAATGAAGGAGGAGTGGACACACAGGGCAGAGCAGGCTTAATAGTGAGGGAGGAGTAGGGGACAAAGCATCTTGTAGTTTTAACAAAATGTCAAAACATTAAAGGATGTTCTTATTTTGGTTCAGAAATAGTCCCTGGATAGCAGGATGGGGGTAAGACTGGAGATGGGGAAGCCATTTTGGAGATTTTACAAGGATGCAGGTGAGAGAAGGGACAGAACAACGGAAGGCTAGAGGGGAGGCATGGATGGGTTGGGGGTTTAAGTCTTGGCTGAGCTATTAAAGAGGAGGACTAACATGCTGAGGAAGGCAGGGCTTGTGACCAAGGGCCAGTGAGGGAAGAGAGAGGGATGGCTGGCTTCCGGGCTGAGAAGGGCTTTGTCCTGTTGTATTCTAACTCTGCGTGAGGGCCCAGACCCCGGCCACTTCCCAGAATCTAGAAGATGGTCAAAAATGTTACTTATCTCAATGTATTGTATCGTGAACCCAACACGATAGAAACGGATTTTCTAAAATATTTGTTGTATGTTCTTTCATGCACATAGAATCCGTACCTGCATATGAAAAGTGTCAGACATTTTTCATAATTGTCTGTTCTATATACTTTAAGAACATGTACAACTGTAGCACACACAATTGCAGTCAATGCCAAGTAAATTCATTTGCTGACCACTGTTTAAGTAATTCCTACATAGTATATTATAGTGCCATTTTCCAATAGGATTAGAAGAAAACTGTTGGAAGTATTTGGAAAAAACAAACTGGCCTCTGATACTGGCCCTACTTTTCTTTGGTAGGTTTATTTCTGACCTATTTAGCTATATGATAATTTTATCTGAGCTTCTTTGGCTAAATCCGGGGTATAAAGAAATAAGGCTTCTATAAAAAAGGCCGGTCCGGGTCCTCCGCCTATTTTTTAATTGGATTAGTTGGGGGGGTTGTTTTGGTGTTGAGTTGGAGAAGTTCTTTATATGTTTTTGGATACTAACCCCTTATTGGATATGTCATTTGCAAATAGCCTCTCCCATTAAGTAGGCTTTTTGTTTCGTTGATGGTTTACTTTGCTCTGCAAAAGCTTTTTATTTTGGTAGAGGCAGACCCAATAGTTTAATTTTGCTTTTGTTTCCCTTGCCTTAGGAGACATATCTAGAATAATGCTGCCATGGCCAATGTCAAAGAAACTATGGTCTATTTTTGTCTAGGAATTTTATGGTTTCAAGTCTCACATTTAGGTCCATTTTGAGTTTATCTTTGTGCATGGTGTAAGAAAGTGGTCCAGTTCCATTCTTTTGCATGTAGTAGCTGGTCCAGTTTTCCCGGCACCATTTGTTGAAGAGAACGTCTTTTTTCCCACTGTCTATTCTTGCTTCCTTTGTCATAGGTTAATTGACCATAAAAGTGTGGGTTTATTTCTGGGGTCTCTATTCTCTTCCATTGATCTGTGTGTCTATTTTTGTTCCGATACTATAGTATTTTGATGACTACAGTTTTGGAGGATATCATGAAATCTGGGATTGTGATACGTTCAGCTTTTTCTTTTTTTTCAAGATTGCTTTGGCTATTTGGGGTTTTTTGTGGCTCCATAAAAATTTTAGGATTATTTGTTGTAGTTCCGTGGAAAATGTTGGTATTTTGATAGGGATTGCTTTAAATCTGTAGATTTCTTTGAGAAGACACGCATATGGCCAAAAGACACATGAAATGAGGCTCACCATCACTCACCATTGGGGAAATACAAATTAAAACCACAATCAAATATCACTTTATATAGGGTCAGAATGGCTACAATCAAAAAGACAAGAAATAACAAGTGCTGATGAGGATGTGGAGAAAAAGGAACCCTTGTGCACTAGTGATGGAAATACAAACTGGTATAGCCACTGCGGAATATAGTACAGAGGTTCCTCCAAAAGTTAAAAACAGAATTACCCTATGATCCAATAATTGCACTACTGGGTATCTACCCAAAGACAATGAAGACGCTAATTCAAAAAGATACATGCTTCTCTGTGTTTATTGAAGTGTTATTTACAATAACTAAGATATGGAAGTGACTTACATGTCCACTGACAGATGAATGGACAAAGAGGACATCACACATGCACACACACGCGCGCGCGCGCACACACACACACACACACACAGTGGAATATTATTCAGCCATAAAAAAGAATGAAATCTTACTACTTGCAACAACGTGGATGAACTGAGAGAGTATTAAGCTAAGTGAAATAAGCCTGACAGACCAAGACAAATACCACAGGATTTCACTTGTGTGGAATTTAAGAAACAAAAGAGCAAAGGGGGAAAAAAAAAAGAGACAAACAAAACAACCAGACTCTTAAATACAGAGTGCAAACTGGTGATTACCAAAGGGGAGGTGGGTGGGGAATGGGTGAAACGGATAAGGGGAATGAAGAGGACACTTCTGTTGATGAGCGCGGAGAAATGTAGAGGATTGCTACACCGTTATATTGCACACTGAAACTAATATGACACTACATGTTAATTATACTTGAATAAAAAAATTAAAATACATAAATAAGGCTGCTACCTGTCAAGGTTGGAGATCTAAAGATAAGGCCAAGTATCTAAAGAGGTTTTTTTTTTTTTCCCCCTCTAGAATTGAGTTAAAGTATTTTCTGCATAGGTAGAAAATGCTGACTCATTGGCTTTGCTCTGGAGTACTATTTGCTGACCATAGTCCTCATCTGTGGGCACGAGAAAGAGAAGGCCACACACAACTTTGGTTTCTACAACATGGTGGCATTCTGAAAACCGGAAGCGATATGTGCAAAGGAGACTGAAGAACCAGAAAAACTGTGCTTCGTCCACCCTTAAATCTTCCTGAAAATCGAGGTAAGAAAGGAAGATGAAAAATTCATTCCTTTTGACAAATGAGTCTTTAACCTACGGAGTGGTTCATTTTGAAAAGGAATTCGATTCTGGGCCCACGTATCACACATTCAAGATAAAATGTGTGCTCTCACCTCCCACTAAATATGTTGCCATGACTTTTAAATGGAGAGAACATTTAACAAGAGGCAAGGCAGGGAAGGGGAGATCTAACTCAGACATCAATAATTCATTTATCAGAAATAGGAGTAGCGGTATGAAATGCCAGGAGACTCTTTCATTTGCAGGAAGGCATTTCTATTTTAAGCCTAGAACAACGCAGTCACCTGTATTCAGCAAGCCAATACAAATGGAGGCAAACCTGAATGGCAGGACACATTGTGTGGTCTCCTCGAGTACGGCTATTTCTATAGCACCTGTTACGGGGGATGTGAAAAAGCGACAAAAAAGGAATCTTTACGACTTTTGTACTTCAGACGTGATTCCGTCACCCCAAAGCGTCAGCACTAGACACGTAACCGTGTCAGTTTAACAGAGATGACTGGCATGGAGTTTTGAGGGTGCAATCTCTTGGAGTCCTAAAACCCATCAGGCATTAGAGCTTCGTAAGTCCTCTGCTAATTAAACCCGTTGGTGAGCTGCCCCAATTATTTCATCCTCATATCCCGCAAGCATTTAGCCCAGAGCCATTCACCAAGTAGGGTCTCGGTGAATACCTGAAGGATGAATGAACAAATGCAGCTAAGTATGAAATAATTCCAGATACATACTGGTCAGACCATATAAAGAGGAGATATTCGCATATCGTGGCCCTCAACTATTGCTTTCTGACGACGATTAGAAATTCCTCCCCTTCACTATCATACAGCAAATTCAAAGATTCATGCTCTGCTGAAGGAGATGGGGAAATAGAACTGAAGAAAAGCAGATTTACTGTAGACTGAAGGAGCCACAGCCCTCAGCACCTAAAGCAACAGAGAAACCTACCGAAACGTCTAACCCTGGAAATAAACGAAGACCTCCAAGTATTAGATTAAATTAGAAATGTTCATATGCACATATCTGTTGAGCTGATTGCAATTTTTAATTGATTATTTTTTAGTGTTTATTTACTTTTGAGAGAGCAAGAGAGAGACAGAGTGGGAGTAGGGGAGGGGCAGAGAGAGAAGGAGACACAGCATCCGAAGCAGGCTCCAGGCTCCGAGCCGTCAGCACAGAGCCCGACGCGAGGCTCGAACTCACAGACCACAAGATCGTGACCTGAGCCGAAGTCGGACGCTTAACCGACTGAGCCACCCAGGCGCCCCTTTAATTGATTACTTATCAAGAACCAGATATAGGAAGAGAGCACACAATTATAATAACAGCTATAATTATCTAGCACCTAATATGTAGTCAGTTTTATTACGCTTGGTGTTTTACATGTGTTACTATTCGTTAGAAGCATTATTATGATTTTAGAGATTAAAAAAAAAAAGCACTAAAGCTCAGAGTAGTTAGGGCTAAAGATTATGAAGCTAATTCAGGAGAACCAAGGGTAACTGTCAACTCTTCTAAACTATAAACCCGCTGCTAATTTCCTGATGCCAAGTGACTTCCATTCAAACAGAATTATCCAGCTACAGATCCATGCTTAAAGACACATCCATCAATCACATCTATAATTACGGTCTAATGAGCAGAGAGGATATCTTAACCCCAAATGCCTGACGACACGCTTGTGTTCGGCCAAAAAGAGAATCAGGCGGCTGAGAGAAGGGAGGGGGACATCTGAGGCCCCAGGTCACTCTCAGAAAACAAAGGGAGGGGACGCTGGGGTGGTGTCCCTCTGTAAGTGCCCTGTTTCACTGTCAAGACCACAGATGTAAGCACACGTCTAGAACAATGCCCGTGTGCGCCAATAGCTAAACCCACGTTGCACTCAACGAACCACGGACGGTACTTAGAATGGGTCAAAACAGGACACGCTAAAATCTGCCAGAGTGAGCAGGACCCTGGCCATGCTTCTTGAAAAAACAGGTCTTGGGGTGAGCCAAGTTTGAAAGGAAGTCTCGCAAAAGATATGGTTTTCACAAGGCAGCCCGTGAAAAGCCCTCAAAGCCAATACTCAAAGAACTGTCTGTGTTAACGACAGACTCTGTGGTCGGCGACGTTGGCCGCGTGTCAGACACACCCTCCGAGAACAGTCACCGTCACCACGAGGGTTTCAGTGCAGAAAATCGCCACGTGTAGATTCAAATAAGACCGTTGAGGGAACAAAACATTTTTGGCTTCTACCTATCGCCCCTCTTGTCCCTCGACATCCTGCACAAATACACTCCGGGCGTGAACATGATCTAGTCTTGCCTGTGTGTTTCCTGTTTCTCTTTGCTCTGTACACATGTTGATGGAATAAATTAAGCCAACGGATATAGTATAGTAGGATTCCCCTACGTGCTTGCCTTGAAAACCCAAATTTCTTCCAATAATGCCACTAACATATTAGACAACAATGTAAGGATACTGTGAAATTTGCATGTGTCAAAGCACAATTTTGTCCCAGAAACTCCAGGTGAATGGAGCAAACGCACCTAGCTCTGTGGGACTACACAAACTCTGCAGGGATGCACACCCCAGGATCACCATCGTCCACGCTTGTCCACACCTGCGGCTGCTAGTCCCTCTTAGATTTCAAGCCCCTCACCTTCCGCTTCACGGTACCTGGCAAGTTGTCATATTTCCGAAGACCATCCTGTGGCCGGCGGGGGGGGGGGGGGGTGGGGGGGGGGTGGTGGGGCGGGGTGTCGTCTGTTCTGTTTACTTTTCCCCTCACCTCCCAACTGGCTAATTTTCCTCTCTCTTCTTTGTTCTTTTTCAGAATTTTAATCTTTACCTCCGTTGTTTTCTCTCGCACACAGAGCGGCAGGCACCTGAGCAGGAGTCGACGGCGTGCATTGTCTCAAATTAGAACCCTTTGTGTGAAACTCACTATAACTTTAAGCAATGTGATCTGAACAGGAATGACTAGGACTGAAAGAAAACTATCCAGTGCAATTTAGGTCCCTTTCTTCTTTTGTTTAGAAGGTTCTGCAAATTCTATCTAAATCGTGATATATATTACTGCTTTCACCACTGAATCCGAACTGCACCATTTACTGAATCATTAGCAAACAGCGTATTTTCCACAGTAACATTTCGAGGCTTCTTTGTAGGTGGTGAAAAGAGAAAAAGAAAAAGAAAAAAATAGAAAACCCCACGTACAGTCACAATTATCTAGGTCAGATGGTTTTATCTAAACTTATTGACTGACTTAATCAAATAATACTGAGACATTTTTCCCTAAAGAAAGGCAAGGGCTGGAAATAGCACATAATAAATGGGCAAAACACTTCTCTTGGCTACTTTTGAGATCCTAAACTAAATCATGTTAAGTAAAAATTGAAATGATAGTATTTAAATCACAGCAGTATCCTGGAGCTTTGCGGTTGAAGGAAAAAAAACTAATGTGATCTAGAGATTAGAAATATCTACTAATCCTTTAAAGAATCTGGGTCATCTTAAGCAAGAAAAACCGTTCCCACTTACTTTCTCAAGAATGTTCAGATATCCCAAGGTATCGAATGGATGTGCATTTTCATTTGCTCTCGCAAAAACTACTTTACTAGCTGGAGAGTAGGAAAGTGGTTAAATGGGTTTCTATGACTCTTGACTGTGAGGATATAAAGGGTAATGGGTTCTGTACACGGCAAACCTTATAGGTATTTCATGTATATTAGCAGAAAACACAATCACTACAGAAGAAAAAGGAAGCAAGTAAGAAAGCCCCTGGGAGAGACCTGAAGCACGGCAGTCAGTGAAATTTGTTGAGTTTAACAGAATCAAGTAACTCTTTGGGGGGACGCTTTGTTTGGCCTCTCACTTTGAACCCCTGCCCCAGCCCCCCAAAATGGGTCACAGGCCAATTACCTCTGGGGGGGGGGGGCAACATACCCCAACTGTGCCCTCGAGAGATGGAAACACTGAGTCTTGCCCCACGGTTTTCTCTGCAACTGCTCTTACAGTATAGACCACCCCTTTTCACGACCCAGAAGCCTCAGCACAAAAAGACTTGTTCACCTTGGAGCAAATTTACAGATCATTTGTTACCAAGGATTTCCAAGAAGACACTCCCCTCAGCAAGAACAGAAAACACAAATCTCTGGCGGCCACGCACCAGCCACCCCTCCGCCAGGCCTTACTTGTTCTCGTTGCTGGCATCGTAACGAGGCATTGGGTCCAGATCATTCCCGTTCACGTCACAACTCGCCAGGGCATCCTAGAGCCACAGAGGGGAGAGTGCAAGGAGACAGACGTTTAGTAATTAGCCATTAACCTGAAGGCTCATGCATTCTTAAACACATTTCTGCAAGCGAGTAATTAGATTAAATAATACATTCATGGTCCGCTGATGTCAGGATGCCTTGTTCAGTAATAATCAGTGTCATATTTTTCTCCTTAAGGTCAAGAAATACTCTCCACAGACCTAGGAAGAACACAGACCATTCTTGCCAAGACATCTTCCCTCATATCTAGAACGGACCCCTCGCCCGATTCCTTTGAAGATGTCCGCAGCGACTGCCTTTTCGGTCAAGAACTCTTGGGCTTTCTAGAAGCAAAGTGATTTATTTCCCGTGAGTTCTCTCTCTATACCTTATTTCACTTCTTGAGTAAGTTCTTTAAAATTCGAAGATTTTTGAAGACAATTCACAAACAGTTGGCAAGCCAATTAAAAATCGGTGTTAGAAATCTATTCTAGTCGGTATCATGGTACCTCTATTAGGCAGCATTTGCCTGGTTTCAGAGGTCGTATCTACTATAAAAGAATCTGTACCTCAGACTTTTCAGTAGTACCCAATCACCTTTTGCTCCAACCAAAATAATGAACAAAGTTTTATCATATGTCAAGGCTTCAAAAGAAGACAAAAGTAGCCGTGAAATCAAAGTTGGATCTGTTCGCTTTTATTTTTAATTATTTTTTTTAGATTTTTAAGTTTATTCATTTCTTTTTGAGAGAGTGAGTGAGTGAGTAAGCGGGGGGGGGGGGGGGAGGGGGAGGGAGAGAATCCCAAGCAGGCTCCGTGCCAGCACAGAGCCCCAACATGGGGCTCGAACTCACGAACTGCGAGATCATGACCCGAGCCAAAAACTGGAACTGGACAGTCAACCAGATGAGCCACCCAGGCTCCCTTGTTTGCTTCTATTTTTATTATTTGTTTTTATTTGAGAGAGAGAGAGAGAGAGACTGAGTGCAAGTGGGGGGCAGAGAGAGAAAGAGACAGACAGACAGAAGCCGAAGCAGGCACTGCACTGAGTATGGATCAATCCGACGCAGGGCTTGATCCCATGACCCTGGGATTATGACTTGAGCTGAAATCAAGAGTCAGACGTTCAGCCAACTGAGTCACCCAGGCGCCCCTAGATCTGTTCGCTTTTAAAAGCAATTGTGAAAAATCTCCAAATTTCTAAATTTCTAAATTCCCAAAAAGAAATTACCGGCTTATTTCATCACTCACATTTATATCACTGTAGGTAGCACTAATTTAGAATGCTCTGGATTTTCCGATGCTTTGGGTAATGTCTACAGTATTGGTAAAAGTAAATGTTATCTTTGTTTTCTATCTTTATCAAGGCTCTTGTTTCTGAAACTAACTTGTGGTACATAGAGTCTGATGTTTGGAGAAATTAAGCAAAAGACACAGGACATATAAAGGTGGTCCCTGCTTTAAGTCCCTGCTTCTCGTACAAAGGTGGCCCCGTAGCCCCCCCGCAGTGGTCACTAGAGCATCGAGTATAACTTCCTGATTTTCCTCGTAAGGAAACAGAGGCCTAAGACAGGTTAAGTAACTTGGCCAAAGGCGTAAAACAAACCAGCCTGTGGAACCAAGACTGGAGCCCGGGCCATCTGCCTACCCCCTGACCCCCCATCCAATGGGCTTTTTCTCTACACTTCACCAGCTCCAACATCAAGACAAACTGAGAAGGCACCGGTACCGCTAATCACAGATACATTCTGGAGCATTCTTTCCAGGAGGAAAAAATGAAAAAAGGCAAGGAATGCAATCGTAATTAGAGTAAAGCTATCTGTGTTTACACAAATACATTCCTAGGTGGAGGGGAGCAGGAACACCCTATAAAAAGCACACTGTGCGTGACAGGAAAGACTTCTCTGCTGAGAGAGGTACCCACAGTTCTGTTTTCTTCTAGGACCCGGGCTCACTCACTGTGGCCTTCAGGCCTCCATTTCTCCCCTATCATCCGAGGAGACTGAACCGAAATTTCTTTTTAGCTCTCAAATTCTTTGCTGTGAAGAGACAGCGATGTCTGGGTGTGCTCGGTGGCAGGGTGAGAGCAGCCGCTCAAATGTTTCGTTCAAATAAGAACTAAATGAATTTGCAGTTCCTCCCTCTCTCTTTTTTTAACCCGAGGGACAGTCCTCTTGTTTCGGGGCGATCGTTTCAACATTTCATTGTAAAAAATTAATCTGTGAAGTCCCTTGGCGGAATTTTTTTTGAAACCAAAAGGGCAACGGGGGTGGGACACTGTGAGGGAAGGTTCCGGCACAAGGCGACACGGGCGGGGGGGCGGGGGGTTGTGTGTGAAGGAAGGTCTTCCTAGTCAGAGACAGGGGTGACTGTGAGCCAGAGCTGGTTTCGGAGGCGCCAAGGGAGTGACTCGGAGGTCTTTTGTTTGCAGAGATAAAAATGGAGTCTCTTCAGGAAAATCCATTTAAGTGTCATGACGTGAGACAGAGCACATGAGAAGGCAACGTTGCGGAGGATGGGGCCGTTTCTCCCGAAATGGTTTGTCAGTAGGTAAGAGAGAGACGCGGAGGAGAAATGGTCACGGGGGCACAGGGGCACGGTGATCCCCGGGGTGCCCAGAAGCCAGGCCTTTCCATGCCGAAGGAGACAGAGATACAGGGAGATGAGATTTCAAGAAGGCATCATAACCCTGTCTCTGAAATGGGCCTCAGGGAAAAGGTCAGGTCCTTTCTGAGTGAGCCCAAGACAACATTCCTCAGGGCCACTCTGTGCCCACGAGTGACTGAGGAACACGCGAGAGAGAGAGAGAGGCAACAGGCACACCGGGAGGACAAGTCCTTTGTGCTAACGCGCATGGGGAATCTACGGGCACGCCCCGTGTCGCAATTCTCGGCCAGCTCAGGGCACAGTGTGACGGGCTGGGCCTGCTGAAGTCATGAACCGGAACACGGAAGGCAAAAGTCTGAAGCGATATGGTCCTCCCACTCACATAGCTCGGGGTGGGTCCCCTCTGCAAGCGGGGGACAAGGCTTCCCACCCTGGCCCACGACTTTTCCTCCTTTTGGGTCAATAAGGGTTCTGCAAGGGGCAGCTGACTTCGCCACGATTTAGAGCTGCTTGTATTCCCGGGGATAGGAGAGGAAGCTTGCAAGCGGACAGAAAAGTCACCAGTTTTAAGAGAAAACGTTTCTTCAACACCGACATGAAAATATAACTTAGGAAGACTCAACGCGACCCGATCTTTGGAATCAAAAGGAATGGGGGAGGAAGGGAGAGGGAAGGTGGGTGAAAGGAGCTGAAGGGTACGAGCCACACAGGGGTATCAGTGCTTCTGGGTGGCAACAGAAAAGAGGTCCGAGGGAAAGTCAGAAGACATGGGTCTGAGTGGGATCCACCTGGGGTTTCTGCTGAGCCTGCATGGGAATCAGGGCTGTATCTGCAGATTAGTGGGGGATCGTTGCGGGCTCTCTGTACCAGAAGAAATATTTCAAAGAGAACCCTAAGGTGTCAGGCAACACAAATTGAGGCCAGACAGAGAATGGCATTGTGGCGAGATAATTGTGGCACTTTCGACAAAACTTGCAAAGGGGAAGCCAATGGAAGGAATGATCTTGGAGAGTAGAGGACAGAGGGTTCACTGATACATTTCTAGGCAGTGGATATCACGGTGGCAAAGGGGACCCAGAGGACCTAGGGGCAGAAACTGACCCCAGTGTTCGGTGGGCACCGGGTGTCGAAACCAGGATTTTCAGGGCGAGTACTGAGCCTCAGCACTTTCACTAGGTCCGTGGTCTTGGGCTCATCCTATACTCTCCAGGAGTCCTGGAATCACTATTCCTTCCTAAGGAACTGACTGCTGCTTCCTAGGAGTAGTAGGAACGTGATCATTATTGTCCTGTGAAAACGGACAGGAAGAAAGGGACCGGCTGGATAACTTGAGAAAAGTTCTAAGCCCGCTTTTCTCTATACAAGAGACAGAGCGCGTTGCCTGGCTGCGTGGACGGATCACTGAGAAGAGCGGTCATTGTCAGTGGTGACTGGTGTTGGTGGTGGGGGTTTCTGCTGCCTTCTCACCTGCGTTTTGTCACCAGAACATCAAAGGCACCTGCAAGTGGAAAGCGGGGTCTCCTGCTTCCCGCGTTCGGAGGGCGTGGCTCGTCTAAGACGAAAACACTATTCGGAGCCTACCGTCTCCGTCAGCTGCATTTTCCCGCCGTAGCCCCCCTTTTTGCCAATCCTGACACGAGTCCCCTTGTTTCCACGGGGGAGGGGAGGGGCTCCGACCCACAGCCCACACTCACATAGTTCTGCAGCAGGTCCGGATGGGTTCTCTCGATGCCATCGTCCAAGATGGTCACCACGATGTTCTTTCCCGTGTAGCCTCTCTTCCAGGCTCCTTCGATATTCATGTCTGATTGGCAGGGATGCGTGTTGTCGCTGCAGTGCTATGGAAGGAAGACGGAGAATCAGACCGCGCGGGTTACCGATAACTGGAAAGTGCGCGAATCATCTGCGGGTCGAGATCGTGCACCGAGTTAGCAGAAATCCGGTGCCTGCCTGCAGAGCAGGAGCACGGGCCTCTAGCACAGTAACAGGAGGAAGCGGGAAGGGTGGATGTGGGGAAGGCAAGTGAAAGAGAAATCTCTCCCGCCGGCTCTGCCCTGTCCAAATACCATACATCCTTTGGGAGAAATGGAATAAAAGAAAGTATATCCCGACAGCAGAGTAACGGAAGTATCACTTGATTGTTAGCATGAATCGATGGCACACGGAAAGGCATGGTGACATTTCATTTATAAACTCAACCTAGGTAACTAAAGAACATGTATTTTATAATTTCTTCCCCAGGCACCTGGAAACCAGGCTAGCCAAAAAAAAAAAATGAGAACTCAGGCAGCTTCTGGACAGTGTCAGCCAGAGGTGTGCTACCATGAGAAACTCACGGACGGGAAGAAAAATAACAGTTTTGTTGAGCTGCTTTTGATGAATTCACCACGGCGGTTGTACCAAAATACGTAGGGGGCAAACACACTCAGTCAGCGGCGCTTTGAGAAGGGAAAGAAGAGTCCGGACAGGTAACACGCACAGGAAAGGCGTGTGAGGGCTTCAGGGGGCAGGCTGGAGAAACACGGACGCTTAGCACGTTATGTATCGTCATTTCATCCCACAATGGCTACAACATATAAACACTTCAAGAAATGCATTGACCCAGGGCCTCCTCCTGACAGGCCAGCATTTGCCCAACCCATACAGTTGCCTCCTCGGAGCGTCTCTCTCTCCAAGGTCCCTCTGAGTGGCGTTGTTTCCTCGGTAGGGAAACAAAGGGACAAAGACGTGCTGTGACTTAATGCCACCCCGGATCCTACCATTCTGGATCTTCACGAAGGGGAAGAGAATGCAAGCTCCGGAGGCTCTGGGCATAATGGAGATCCGGCTGCCATGGACTTGCGTGGCGTACGTTTTATTGAGCACTTACTCCCCCCCGGGGTATGGCGGCGAACGAGGCAGATGAGGTCCCTGTTCTGACGACCCCTCTAAAGAGGAGACAGACACAGGTAATGAAGAAAAAAATAAGTAACACCATTCAGAGCCCTCCGTGGCTTTTAAAGGAATTCAAGAGGGTGATACGAGGTGAATGCCGAGGGCCCATGCACACAACTCTAGGCGGGATGGGAGGTGGGGCCCTTGGTCTCAGGAAGTGAAGTCAGGCCTGATGCCTGATTGGTGAGAAAGGGCTGCTCTGCCCAGAGCCTACAGCTAAGCGTGTCGGTAAAGGACACGATAGACGCAAGGGTATATAATATACCCTTATAATATAAGACGGCAGACAGCTTAACACATTGAAGAACGAGAAACAAGGTGGCGTAGGGCGGAAGCTTGGGGACCAAGGGAAAGAATGGCTTGGAAGACAGCCAATCAGAAGGGGGAGCGAGGTCAGACCATCCATGACCGGCTTTTGTACTAACTGCACGCCGAGTAAATGGACGCGCACCTCTCTCCAAACTTCATCCATCAAAATCCGACGCTAACGAGAGACAGATACCTCTAACAGCCCGTGACATGAATTTGCAAATTTATTCTCCAAATGAGGCTGCCTTTTATTGACTGCTACAAACACACCTGAGTAGTGGATTCATCCTAACAAGCCCTGGGGGCTCATCTCTTTTGTGAACACTTGTCTCTTTTTCTCACCGTCTGGACTTCTTTCGGACACGCGAGGCCCTACACACACACACACACACACTCTACTACGGCACTGACCCAAATTCCGTTCTCCCTGCCTGCCCCCAGTTTTCCAGGCACACCTCAGCACCCACCTCTTCCCACAGAGACTTCTCATGTCCTTCAGCCCTCCTCGTCTCTCTCTTCTCCTGCCCTGAACTCAGGGGTGGAGACAGACAGACACATACACAGACACATGCTGCCCTACGCAATCCGACTCCTACTCGCTATATTCTGTTGAATCGTTGTTGACTGTTGCCTCTTGTGTGTGGACTTTGTCTTATGGATTGTGGGCCCCTACAAGACTATGCATTAAACGAAGCCCGACCTAGGATTTCAGGCAATATCGGGCTGGTCACACGCCAGAAGTGAGGGCACATCCTCAAGCTTATTTCCAAGTGCACCGCTGCGATTAAACTCTCTGCTCGGACCTCGTCGGAGATATCTAGCCAGCTAATCCTCGGTTAACGGAGACGATCACGAAAGGAACAGTGTAGATTTCCGAAATGCCTCCGTGGTCCAGAAGTCTCATTCTGGCCAAGAGTGTGGGCCTCTCCTCACCGAACACTGTAATGTAACACAAAGCAACCTTGACAGGTTTCCATTTCATTTTCTCTTTTTCAAAACCTGTTCTGGCCACCTGTGGTATCGTTTGCGAAATGAAATAATGTTAATGTGGCCAAGAGGTGGGCTGGAGGAAGGAAATGCGCAGGAAATGGGTAACCCACAAATGGGATAACCATCCTGGAGTGGAGGGATGCTGCCTGAAATTGTAATTATGAAAATTGAAGAAAACCAGCCGTCTATGGAAAACATGTGTGTTAAAAGTGAAGCAATTAGGTTTCTTTCTTCCACCTCTGCTTCCGTTGAATCTGACTTTAACAGATTAAATATTTTTGTGCCACCTTTTCTTCTTTTCATCTGCCAACATGGAAGGGGAAGGAGAGGAAATATCCAATTGATACTTTCATTTGGATAATCTAATACAGCAAGGAGCCAAAACGTCAAAGGAAAAAATAAATCAGAGCCTGGAGTGTTTCTTGCAAATGAGTAATTAGGTCAGAGGACCCTTAAATCAGAACCCTAAATTCTGAATGGGATCCTTAGATTTTTAACACATGTTCATATATACATATATAATATTTATTAATTTTTGAGAGACAGAGAGAGAGAGAGAGAGAGAGCGAGCATGAATGGGGGAGGGGCAGAGAGAGAGGGAGACACAGAATCCGAAGCAGGCTCCAGGCTCTGAGCTGTCGGCACACAGCCCGACGCGGGGCTCAAACTCATGGACCATGAGATCATGACCTGAGCTGAAGTCGGACGCTGAACAGGCTGAGCCACCCAGGAGCCCCTTTAACACATATTTTAAGTGTTCCAGACTTCCAAACATGTTCCTGATATGGTTGCTTCATACAACCAAGGTATCCAAAGAGCAAAGACTGGAAAATGTTGATGTGAGTCAACAATGACCAAAGATGAGAATTAGTCTCTTCCTTAACTGCCTTGTTGAGATGGTCTTTAAACCGGTCTCTACTTGATGTGAATCTGTGTCACGGCATCGCCCAAAGGCAAAAGGGACTTAGAATAGCCACGATTTCCTCATAGTCAATCACATTGAGATCTCTGCCAGAGCTGAGCCTAAAGACTGGTTTTTGAAATTGTTACCACACATGCAGTCCATAGACCGGTATTCACAAAAGAGGCCAGTCAGACCCTTCTAGCTATCCGAAGTTGATGAAAACCACATTATGTGCATAGTGTATGCAACATGAACTGTTTATAATAAACGTATGCACCTTCAGTTCTGAATAATGTACTGCCTTTCCATGATGGTCTATGCACAGGTGACTCAATATTTAGACACAACACAAAAGGGAACATACCTGCAGAAACAATGATTGCCACCTATGTCTCCCACTTCCTCATCCAGAAAAGCTTTTATTCTTTTTAGGAATGAAATTTTAAAGAGTTTGCTCTGTGAGTTTCTAGAAATGGCCTTTTCCACACCAGGGTTATGAGCCATTCTGCTTATAAGCCACTCTGCGTGTGTCTGCTTTTCTTGTGTCCTCATAAACGCATCACAGTGTTTGCTCATCGAAAGAACAGTTTATCCTGAAAATAAACACCTTTGCTATGTTCTCACCATTGTTTGGGGGGGGGGGGAGGGGCAGAGGGCTACTCTCAACGTCATTCTTTTTAAACTTCTCCAAGTTCTGAGGGTCTTCACTGGCCTGCCAACTTATATGCTCCCAAGAGCCATTAACAATGAAATCATCTACCGTTCACTGTTACCAGCACAGTGGCTGATAAGACTGCATCTCTGACAACATAGTGTTAATAAAGAAATACATAAAAATTCTGCTTCACAGACAAATTCAGAAACCCATCTAGTCAACTGAGTAAAGTGTGCACATACTTGAAATTCTCTGTAGAACGTGGAGTCCAAAAGATGCAAGAAATTGCAAACAAAAAACAAACACTAGAATCGATACTCCCTTAAGGGGAAATATAACTGACACCTACAAGATCCTTACCAGGGCCAAGCATTGGACTAATCACTTTTTGTGGTCTAAGGCTCAGAACAACTGTTTGAAGGCGGTCCTTTTATCATCTGCTTTTAACAGATTAAAAAAAAAATGGGGCTTAATCAGTCTAGGTAACCCCTCTGAGTTCACACCACTGGTCAATATTAACATGAGGATTCAAAAGGAAGCTGTCTGACACCAGACCACAGGGCTATGGAAACTCTTCCGTTAAAACAGAAGGGGCTTAGAGGAAGTCACAACACACACAAATCCATGAGTAGATAAGGAGTAGATGTTGGACAATGGAGCACCAGTAAAGAAATTCAAATCACAAATCTCACTTGCCTTAGCACTGTGATCAGTGCATTCCAGTGATAAGGTAGAATACAGATGAGTAAGACTTTAGGGACCTAATTTTTCCTAATTCTACTTATTCCAACACATCTTTTAGGAAATCACCTAATATTTTCAATTTTAATTTTAATAGTTTCAATGACACAGGGTTCACTTCTTTACTAAATAGCCAATGATTGCTGGTAAATCAATTCTTTAATAAAAAAAGGAAAAAAAAAAAAAAAAAAGGAAGCTTGGGCTACATGCCTGGCTTGGTCAGAAGAACATAAGACCTCAATCAGAGCTGTGAGTTCAGGCCCCACATTGGGTATAGAGATTACTAAAAAAAGTAAACTTAAAAAAAGTCCCTTATTTGTAGCGTTTGCCAATTTCCATGGTGTAAATCCTCCCATCACGTGCAGTCTTAAAGCACGCTCACAAAATCCCTGAATCTCTAATAATAAGCTCTCGTGAGCTCTTAGAAGGCAGATCCAACAAACCACAGGAACGACTCACTCCACTGTCAGCCTTGCTCCATTTCCGATGACGTTGTCCCTTCCAGTGCGTCTGACATCTGCTTCCCAGTACTTGGGAACTACTGGTAAGTACCCAGGCATACTTGTCCCCTTCACAGTTTTCAGACAATCATTTTACTACTTCTTGCATTTATCTGGAGAGGATCTTTCTTTACCCTTCCTTTCTCAAGGCTACCTGAAGAAGTTGGACTTTGGACTTTTGTGGCCATAAGCTGATGGGCTCTTCTTGGGATACATGAAATAGAGGTTCTGTGACTCCAAAACCAAAGAGGACTTCACAGATTTTTTTAAAATCTCAATTCAGCTAGGGAAGTCCTAAGACGGTTACTATTAGGAGTCAATTTGATGAATTTCAAATCCTTTGTTATCAAACACATGGTGGGGGGGGGGGGGAGGATGCCCCTGGCCAAAACAGATCCAATGTCCAATTATTCAAGGATGATTATTCAATTTGTGGATTTTCCAGAAATTCCAAGGAAGCCCAATATGTTTCATTAACACCAAACTTGGCATAGCAACTATTACAGCTGGGGGATTCAGAAGAGGAAAAGTTAAACCCCACCTCTGCTACCTTCCAGCTACGTGATTTTGTCAAATTCTCCTACATTCTTAAACCCGACTTGGAGTTTGAATGCAGAGAACTTTCATAAAGATTAAAGAAGATAAAGTACATAACAAATGTTTCTGTTATTGCAATCATGTTGTTGATGAGAGCACAGATATAGGAGACACGAGTGTTCCTAATAGTTAAGAAAAGAACACTAGTTAGAAAGAGAAAGAGAGAGGGGCGCCTGGGTGGCTGAGTCGGTTGGGCGGCCGACTACAGCTCAGGTCATGATCTCACAGTCTGTGAGTTTGAGCCCAGCGTCGGGCTCTGTCCTGAGCACTCAGAGCCTGGAGCCTGCTTCCAATTCTGTGTCTCCCTCTCTCTCTCTGCCCCTTCCCTGCTTGCTCTCAGACACACACACTCTCTCTCTCTCTCCCAAAAATAATAAACAATAAAAAATAAAAATTTAAAAAATTAAAAAAGAGAGAGAGAGAGAGAGACAGAGAGACTACCACAAAATAGTAAGATAACGGTTTTCTTCATTGTCTGGAAATATAGATCATACAAACTTGAAAGGGCAACTGAACGTTTGCATGGGTGGCTGGGAGGACCTGAATATTTTACATTTGTGGCTGTGGGTCTAGACACTAGGGACGAGGTGAAGGAGTAGAGAGCAGTGTCCAACTATTCTCTTTTACATTGGTCAGATGGCCTCCTAGGAATCTCCTAGGAATCATCACACATTTTTTTTATCCCACACATTTACACCAATATTCCAGCCCTTCGAGAATCATGGTTCAACATCTACTATAATTCTGACGGAGGATCGTTTCCCAGTTACAAAATCTCAAGGACGTCCCACATAATACCAAAGAAACACCAGAAAAGAGCAGATGTTAGGAGAAGAAAGGCTGTGGGATTTAAAAATGCTTTTACAGAGGAAAACGAGAAGAAATCCAGTTCTGAGAATTCTACTCACAATGGAGGGTCAAGAAGTTGAGTCAGTATAGCCAACTGATTTTGACAAAGCAGTAAAGGCAATACAAGGGGCCAAACACAGTCTTTTCAATAAACAGTGCTGGAACAACTGGGCGTCCACGTGAAAAAAGTATACCTAGGGGCGCCTGGGTGGCTCAGTCAATTAAATGTCTGACTTCGGCTCACAGTTCGTGGGTTCGAGCCACGTTGGGCTCTGTGCTGCCAGCTCAGAGCCTGGAGCCTGTTTCAGATTCTATGTCTCCCTCTCTCTCTCTGCCTCTCCCCTGCTCTCTCTCTCTCTCTCTCAAAAAAATAAATAAATAAATAAAATAAATAAACATTAAGAAAAAAAGAAAAAAGTACATGTAGACACAGACCTTACGTCCTTCCCAAAAATCAGCTCAAAGTGGATCAGAGACCTAAGTGTAAAATACAAAATCAAAATGCCTGGAAGATAACACAGGAGAAAAGCTAGACAACCTTGGGTACCATGACGCCTTCTTATTTTTTTTTATTTTTTAATATGAAATTTATTGTCAAATTGGTTCCCATACAACACCCGGTGCTCATCCCCACAGGTGCCCTCCTCAACGCCCATCACCCTCTTTCCCCTCCCTCCCACCCCCCATCAACCCTCAGTTTATTCTCAGTTTTTACAACACCAAAGGCACAATCCATGAGAGAAATGACTGAAAAGCTGAACTTCATCAAAATTAAAAACTTCCACTCCGTGAAAGGCAATATCAAGACGATGAGCAGACAAGCCACAGACTGGAAGAAAACATCTGCAAAAGACACATCTAATAAAGAACACATCCAAAATACACAAAGAACTCTTAAACTCAACAATTAAAAACAAACAAACCACCTTATTAAAACATGGCCAGAGACCTTAACGGACACCTTGCCAAAGAAGAGATACAGAGGGCAAACAAGCATATGAAAAGATGTTCCACGTCATGTGTCAGCAGAAAAATGCAAATAAAAGTGAGATACAACTACCCACCTATTAGAATGGCCGAAATCCAGAACACTGACGCCAGCAAATGCTGGTGAGGATGTCCAGCAACGGGAACTCTCATTCATCGCTGGCGGGAATGCAACATGTAGCCACTTTGGAAGACAGTTTGGCAGTATATTACAGACTAAACCTCCTCTTTCCATACAATAGTTACACTCCTTGGCGTTTACCTAAGGAGTTGAAAACTTACGTACACACACATACACACACGCTGCACATGGATGCTTATTACAGCAGCTTTATTCATAAATCCCAAAACTTAGAAGTCACCAAGATGGCTTTCAGGTTATGGACTAAACCAACTGCGATGCGTCCAGACAATGGAACGTTCCTCAACACTAAACAGAAATGAACTATCAAGCCATGAGAAGACATGGAGGAAACTTCCCTGCACATCACTAAGGGAAAGAAGCCAATCTGAAAAGGCTACATACTGGACGATTCCCACTATAGGACACTGTGAAAAAGGCAAAACCACGTAGGCAGTAGAAAGATCAGTGGTTGCCAGGGATTGGGGATGGAAGGACGAATAGGTAGAACACAGAGGATTTGGGGAGCAGTGAAAATACTCCGCGTGATACCCTTAATGGTGGATACGTGTCATTATACATCGGTCCCAAACCACACACTGTGTAACACCAAGGGAGAACCCTAATGCAAACCACAGACTTGGGGTGATTATGCATCAACGTAAGTTCATCAACTGTAACAAATGTACCACTCTGGGGGGAGCTGGTGATGATGTAGGCAGCTAGGCATGTATTGGGGCAGGAGGTATATGGGGAATCTCTGGACCTTCCTCTCAAGTTTAGTGTGAAGCTAAAACGACTCTAAAAATTTATATATGGTCTTGGGGGAAAAGAAAAAAGAGGAATTGAGGCAGAACAGCCAAAGGATAACTGGGCGGTCCAGCTGAGTGGACAACCTTTCTCTCGCTTGTTAACTCTGTGATCCTCTTTGATTCTTTCCTAACCTGCCACAGCTTGAATGAAACACTTTCAGTCCCGGGGCGCCTGGGGGACTCAGTTAAACGTCTGACTTCAGCTCAGGTCATGATCTCATGGTTCTTGAGTTTGAGCCCCGCATTGGGCTCACCGGGTGTCAGTACAAGGTCTCCTTCGGATCCTCTGTCCCTGTCTGTCTCTCTGTCTCTCTCTCTCTCTCTCTCAAAAATGAATAAACATTAAAAAAAAAAAACACCTTTCAATCCTAAAAATATGTAACAAAGCAAAAACCAGTAAGCCAACAAACAAATCTCTTCTCCTTTATGGAACTGCCATGTGCCCTGTCATAGTGTTTAGAGAACAGATTTCAGCTGTATCATCTGGTGGTGTTGCTAAAGGGTAACCACAATCTCTAAAACTTACTGGGTGTTTCTGAGACACTGAGACCAAGCTTCACTTTACATGTATAGCCCATTGCACTGCCAGGCTTCCCATCATTCTCAAATACATCACGTCTAAAATCAGTCAGGTTTGGGAAACCTGGGTGTGCAGCCTCTGCCTCCTTCTCCTCCTTTCCTGTCGTCATTCCACATGGCTTCCGATTTCCACAGAGCCTTGAAGTTCGGGCTGTTGGCTCCGCTCTGCTACTCTTTACCTTTCTAACCCATCTTATACTTCCAATCTACGCCCCTGTCATTTAAAAAAGTATTTTGATCAAGCTCGTACTATATTCTGGTCACCCTACTGACTCAGACACTGTCCCTGTGCTCAGGTCCCTTCAAGTCTCGTCCGTCAGACAGGCAAGAAATTTCACAAAAACACCTGCTAAGCATTATAATGGGGGTTGCCGGGGTAGAATGGGAACATGGAACCCAGTCAAGGGGACGACAGGAAAGGGGGAGTGTACTTCCTGGAGAAAATGACATTTAATCTGAGCCCCCAAACACGAGCTGAGTAGCCAGAGGGCAGGCAAGGGGTGGAGAGGACGTGTTTATTTGGGGTAAGCATACAGAATAATCAAAGAGACGCTGGGTGGCACCTGGGTGGCTCAGTCGGTTGGGCATCGGACTTTGGCTCAGGCCATGATCTCACGGTTTGTGAGTTCGAGCCCCACACCGGGCTCTGTGCTGACAGCTCAGGCTCTGGAACCTGCTTCGGATTCTGTGTCTCATTCTCGCTCTGCCCCTTCTGCACTTGTGCTCTGTCTCTCTCTGCCTCTCAAAAATAAATGAATGTAAAAAAAAAATTCAAAGAGAGACTGGAGTGGCAAAGGAACGCAAAGAAATTCAGAACCGCTGGAGGATACAGACAGTAAGCAGTGGGTGAAGAAAAAAATGGAAAGAGACAAGACT
Organism: Panthera pardus; assembly: GCF_024362965.1. Lineage (NCBI taxonomy): Eukaryota > Metazoa > Chordata > Mammalia > Carnivora > Felidae > Panthera > Panthera pardus. Next base: position 17,687,451 of record NW_026526766.1, on the reverse strand, counting down.
GCAGAGGTTAGCTGGGGCCAGACCGTGACTGTTCTTTTCACTTTTTTCGGATGACATGATATTATACATGGAAAATCCGATAGATTCCACCAAAAGTCTGCTAGAACTGATACATGAATTCAGCAAAGTCGCAGGATACAAAATCAATGTACAGAAATCAGTTGCATTCTTATACACTAATAATGAAGAACAGAAAGACAAATAAAGAAACTGATCCCATTCACAACTGCACCAAGAAGCATAAAATATCTAGGAATAAATCTAACCAAAGATGTAAAAGATCTGTATGCTGAAAACTATAGAAAGCTTATGAAGGAAATTGAAGAAAATATAAAGAAATGGAAAAACATTCCGTGCTCACGGGTTGGAAGAATAAATATTGCCAAAATGTCAATACTACCCAAAGCTATCTACACATTCAATGCAATCCCAATCAAAATTGCACCAGCATTCTTCTCGAAGCTAGAACAAGCAATCCTAAAATTCACATGGAACCACAAAAGGCCCCGAATAGCCAAAGTAATTTTGAAGAAGAAGACCAAAGCAGGAGGCATCACAATCCCAGACTTTAGCCTCTACTACAAAGCTGTAATCATTAAGACAGCATGGTATTGGCACAAAAACAGACACATAGACCAATGGAATAGAATAGAAACCCCAGAACTAGACCCACAAACGTATGGCCAACTCATCTTTGACAAAGCAGGAAAGACATCCAATGGAAAAAAGACAGTCTCTTTAACAAATGGTGCTGGGAGAACTGGACAGCAACATGCAGAAGGTTGAAACTAGACCACTTTCTCACACCATTCACAAAAATAAACTCAAAATGGATAAGGGGCCTGAATACGAGACAGGAAACCATCAAAACCCTAGAGGAGAAAGCAGGAAAAGACCTCTCTGACCTCAGCCATAGCAATTTCTTACTTGACACATCCCCAAAGGCAAGGGAATTAATAGCAAAAATGAACTACTGGGACCTTATGAAGATAAAAAGCTTCTGCACAGCAAAGGAAACAACCAACAAAACTAAAAGGCAACCAACGGAATGGGAAAAGATATTTGCAAATGCCATATCGGACAAAGGGCTAGTATCCAAAATCTATAAAGAGCTCACCAAACTTCACACCCGAAAAACAAATAACCCAGTGAAGAAATGGGCAGAAAACATGAATAGACACTTCTCTAAAGAAGACATCCGGATGGCCAACAGGCACATGAAAAGATGCTCAACGTCGCTCCTCATCAGGGAAATACAAATCAAAACCACACTCAGATATCACCTCACGCCAGTCAGAGTGGCCAAAATGAACAAATCAGGAGACTATAGATGCTGGAGAGGATGTGGAGAAACGGGAACCCTCTTGCACTGTTGGTGGGAATGCAAACTGGTACAGCTGCTCTGGAAAACGTTGTGCAGGTTCCTCAAAAAATTAAAAATAGACCTACCCTATGACCCAGCAATAGCACTGCTAGGAATTTACCCAAGGGATACAGGAGTACTGACGCATAGGGGCACTTGTACCCCGATGTTTATAGCAGCACTCTCAACAATAGCCAAATTACGGAAAGAACCTAAATGTCCATCAACGGATGAATGGATAAAGAAATTGTGGTTTATATACACAATGGAGTACTACGTGGCAATGAGAAAGAATGAAATCTGGCCTTTTGGGGCAACATGGATGGAACTGGAGAGTGTTATGCTAAGGGAAATAAGTCGTACAGAGAAAGACAGATACCATATGTTTTCACTCTTATGTGGATCCTGAGAAACTTAACAGGAACCCATGGGGGAGGGAAGGAAAAACAAAAAAGAGGTTAGAGTGGGAGAGAGCCAAAGCATAAGAGACTCTTAAAAACTGAGAACAAACTGAGGGTTGATGGGGGGTGGGAGGGAGGGAGGGTGGGTGATGGGTATTGAGGAGGGCACCTTTTGGATGGGCACTGGGTGTTGTATGGAAACCAATTTGACAATAAATTTCATATATTAAAAAAAAATAAGCCATGCTTGTTTGTTTGTTTGAGTTTTATCATAATTCAATGTAAAATCATTGAAGGGTTTTAAGATAGGCATTAACGTGGTTTGGATGCCTAAAATGCATCTGAAATTTAATTCCAAAGCACTTCCAAAGGAAAACGCTTGATTTTTCCCTTCTGACTCCTATAGCAGATCCTTCGAAAACGCTCTTGAACCTGACCTAATCCCACCATCTTCAGGGCTACATACAGATTCCAACTTTCATCTCCTAAGCCTCTACAGTCTATTCTCTAGGTGGCAGTACAGTGATCATTGTCAACTATAGCAGACTAATCTCAATAAACGTTCCCCATCATTCTCAAGTTCCAATGACTTTCCCTCACATTTTCAGTAATTACCAAGTTCATTCCATGGCCTAATGCGAAACCATCTTCCTGACCTCTTGCCCCATCTCTTCCACTACACCACTGTTTTCCATCCCAACACCACTCCTATCCCAAGGCTGTGATACTTGATATGCTGCTTCGCTTACTCACATACCCACATGGTTCCCTATCTGATGTCCAACTCTCAACTCCCAAGAGAGATTCTCCCTAATCAATCTATCTGAAGTAGTATTCTGGGTCATTCTCTACCCTTGGCTCTCATTTCATCTTCTTCATAGCACTCATAACTACTATATTATATATCAACTTGCCCCTTCATCACATGTCTCCCACACTGGATTATATTCTCCAGGAAGGCAGCCACTTTGCCTTATTGATTTCTGTATCCACAGAGTCTAACACATAGAAGTTCAATAATTATATGCCAATTGAAAGGACATTTAGTTTTAAAAAGTCACCGTGGAATCTACAGAACATAAAGGAGGGGTGTCTGGGTGGCTCAGTCAGCGAAGTGTCCGACTCTTGATCTCAGCTCAGGTCTTGATCTCACGATTCAAGTTCGAGACCTGCATTGGGTTCCACACTGGGCATGAAGCCTACTTAATAAACAAAGAAAGAAACAATATGAAGGAGAGCACGGAGACCAACTAATTGGGGGGCAGCTCTAGTGACTGAGAGATGACAGTGGCCTAGATTAGTGAGAATACATTACAGTATGTGATACACAGCGGGCATCGTAAATATTTGCCGTTAGTAACGATGAGTGAGTATGGGGAGGGAGAGAAGACCCAAGAACCATCAGATATTTGGCTTGGACTACATAAATGGTAGGACTGCATGCTGAGAAAGGAAGCACGGGGAGAAGTTTGGTGAGAGAACGAAAATATGGACTTCAGTTTTAAAAGTATGGAAAGTAGAGTGATATCCGTAAAGGAGTAGCCTGTCGCAACTGTGTATGGAGACCTCAAGTTTCTTTCTGCTCAAATCCCCAGCTGAATTCATTCTGCCTACAATGCTCACGTCATGCTATTTCCCGTCTCAAAATCTCTTTCATGTCTGTAAAGCACTAACATCTTCACCCCTCGAGTCCCCCCCAGTATCTGGTAGTGAACAGACAATATTCGGTGCCATTTGTTGCCTCAAAGTTAAAAAATGCCCCCAGGGCAGCATATAGTGTGTAAATGTGATGGTCTTAGCAAAATTTGGAGTCATTACCAGATGCATCTGAAGCAACTCTCCATTGCTCCCTAAACCTATGGCACTTAGAATGCCTCCCCTCAAGCTATGAGGTTATTTCTTCCCCCTTTGATTCCAGGCCCGCCTGGTGACTCACTTCGGACTGAAGAATGTAATGAAAGCGACACTGCTTCAGTCCCACAGCTTCCACACCCTTTCGCTTGCAATCCTTCCTGGTGGCCATGTGAGCAAGCCATGGTAGGCTGCTAAAAGATGAGTGACCACACAGAACAGATAAAAACTGTCCCAGTTAAAAGCACACTAGGCCAGCGAGCCCCAGGCTGACCCAGAATGGCTCACAGATGCATTAGTGATGCCATATGAAACCCGAGAATGGCTCAGCTGAGCTCAGCCCAACTGAGGACGTGTAGAATCACAAATCTAATACATAGCTTTTTTTTTTTTAAAACCACAAAGTTTTGAGCATGGTTTTTATGCAGCAAAAGCTAATGACCATATGAGGTTATTAGCCTGGGGGGGAAGAAGGCCAAACAGAAAGGTAGGAGAAAATTGGAGCATTAGAGTGGAAAAACTCATCTGGGAGAGAAGGGTTGGCTGGATAATTGGGGAGGAACAGCAGTGAGGATACCCAAGTGTATCACATATGTGATTCTAAAGCAAATTCTTTTTTTTTTTTTAAAGTAGTCTCCACGCCCCATGTGGGCCTCGCGCTCACAACCCTGAGATCAAGAGTCAATTGCTCTTAAATATGGAGAACAAACAGAGGGTTACTGGAGGGGCTGTGGGAGGGGGGGATGGGCTAAATGAGTAAGGGGCATTAAGGAATCTACTCCTGAAATCATTGCTGCACTATATGCTAACTGACTTGGATATAAATTAAAAAAAAAAAAGAAAAAAAAAAAAAAAGAAAAAAGAGTCACACGCTCTACAGACTGAGCCAGCCAGGCACCCCCTAAAGCAAATTCTAAGATGGCTGTGCGTTCATTCAAACCTTCCCTTCCTGGAAAGCCCAGCCTTTCTCTGCTCACCCCATGCAGCATTCACACCAGCAATCTCTGATTATATATGGATTTTATCTTTGCAATGAAATGACAAGCCACTTGAAGTAATGGAGTCTGCATTATGTATCTTTATAACCTGTAGAGTTCACAGTAAAAATACTCGATAATTTGCAAATTGATATTTATTTAAGAAAGACAGCAGAAGTAAACGCTGGGTAAAAGGCAGAAGATAATCTACATAGTCAAGACATATTATGCAGGTAGCAGGTAACAGAAAAGGTTCAAGTAAGATCTAGAAATCTTTGTCTTCCACACATTGGCTCACACTAGGGCACACCTGCTTATTCGACTCTGCCAAGGAAAGGATTTAAGAAATAACACAGGAAATGTGCAGAGACTGAAGGCTTCACAAGGAATTATGTAAGTGCAGATATTCATTTGGGGATGCGATTATGCTAATGTACCATTAATGATCTTCAGTAGTCCTGGCAGAAGATCTCATAAGAGACACAACCCAGTGACAGACGAGCTATTATCCCCTTACGGGTCTGGCGGGAAATCTCTACCGGCTGGAGAGGGGCTTGGGGCGCAGGTCTGTTTTCCTTTGTGACTCACGGCAACGATGGAGGTGAACATTTCGGGACTCTCCCCCACTTTTCAGTCAATGGCTCCATTTGTATATTGTCTTTCCTTCTAGTCATGCAGTAAATTCTCCCATGAGTTGAGGAGAAACTCCGTTTTACCAAGTGACTTTCTTCCTGGCTGACTAGGGACCCAAAACCAAGAATTTGTAATCTACTCTTTGCCCAAATTGTGTAATTAGTACATCAGTAAATTGTGTTTACTTAAGGATGATCTCAATTAAAATGTTTCCCCTAAGTGCTTATAAAGCCAGGAAACAATTCCTATGTGGGAGCTCATGAAAATGAATTTTAAAAGCAATTGAGTTGCATTATTTAATAATTACACAAACATTAATAAGGAGCAAGCCTCCTTCTTTTCTAACATGTAACTTCTTTGTTTACATTGTGTACAAAATTCTGCTTGCATAGAACTCCTCAACCTCTTGGTCGCTATGCATAAATCTGGCTCAGAGACTCGGGTCTCTTTTTTTTTTTTTTTCTTTTTTCCACCAAGATCTCAACAAGAAGGGCTAGGAGACGGCAGGACTTTTCCCGTGCTTTAAAATGAGTAGGATGTGGTATGGTTTGGATAAGTATCATCAACTCGCTTCAGAACTCAACTGCCCCACTACGTTTATCTTTTCAAAATCACAAAAGCAATTTTGAGGAAAAACAGAGAACAATTGTTTCTAATGTTGGAGACATTTAAGGTCAGGGAGGAAAAAAGTGATTACCTTTTGCAGATAGTTAAATACAGTCTTCCTGCCTTACTAATATGACATGTTTCTTCATCACCTTACTTCATGAAGGGCAATATTCTTATGAAAAATAATAGTAGGGGCTGGGTGGCTCAGTCGGTCATAATTCGGCTCAGGTCATGATCTCACAGTTCGTGAGTTCGAGCCCCGTGTCGGGCTCTGTGCTAAGAGCTTAGAGCCTGGAGCCTGCTTCAGATTCTGTGTCTCCCTCCCTCTCTCTCTCTCTCTCTCTCTCTCTCTCTCTCTCTGCTCCTCCTCCACTCATGCTCTGTCTCCCTGTCTCTCAAAAATAAAAACATTAAAATTTTTTTTTTAAAAAAAAGAGAAAGAACAGGGATAAACTTACACAAGATCTTCCCAAGCCCTCAGTCACTCTGCAGTGAGGTTTGACCACAGAATCAGCTTCTTTTAAATAGATGTGTGGAAGGATGGAGGCACAGAGGATGGACAGACAAGGAAACATACAGACAATACACGCAAGTATCTTTCCAAGTCCTACCACGTTTTGACTTCTGTAAAATGTTTGCTGAAGGGTGTGCCCCTTTCCAGGACTCCGCAGAACTTCTGAACAGTAAAAGCAACTTCAGTTTCCCTAAGTCAGCTCCCCATAGATTCCCATAGATCAAATGCTCCTAAAGGATTTTTTCCATCAAGATCAAGTCCCAGAAATGATTCATATGTAGAAGGGAGAGGACACAAAAGAATGGAAGAGGAAGAGAGAGTCAAGTCCACGTAACAGCGAATCCACGCGTGTTCAAGTGATGTCCACAACTCGTGCATAAGCTCCTCCCCTTCCAGAATAAGAACCACTTGAACTCTCCTAAAAAAATACAAGCTTAACTTGTTAAAACTTAACAGACAGAGCAGCAGAAGTTCAGTTTTCTCAATGTTTATTTATTTTTGAGAGAGAGAGAGACGGGGGGTGGGGAGGGAGGGAGGGAGGGGCAGAGAGAGGGGGACAGGAGATTTGAAGCAGGCTCTGTGCTGAGAGCAGACAGCCCAATGGGGGCTCAAACTCATGAACCGTGAGACCGTGACCTGAGCTGAAGTTGGACGCTTAACCGACTGAGCCACCCAGGAGCCCCAGAAGTTCGGTCTTAAACATTAAAAGTGTTTTTGTCTCAAGAAAAGGCAACGAAGTAGATACCACTAGAGAACAAATGAGAGTAGTCTGTTGGAATTACGCATAAAAATTAATGGGATATGGAATTTCAGACAGCCTTTTCGGATTTTAACCTCGGATCTCTCTGGGTAGGAGACTACTGACTCAACTTTCTGAACATTCTGAAGGCTCTGAAGGGTTCTTGCCACACCCTCTAATAAGTCATTACCTCATACACATCGATTTCCACAAGCAACCTACCGGAACTGTGGTATAGAAGCTCCCCAAAGAAGGAATAATAGTGTCGGTGTGTCAAGTTCTTATGCCTAAAAATCAAGCAACCCTATCGAGAGAAAGGGCGGTCAAGACCTACGTGGTCATAACTAGCTGCAGTTGCATACAAAATCTGAATTCCCCTTTGCTTTCCCTCCAACACAACAGCCTCGGGTGACACCCGCACATCTTTTCTTTTTCCTAGTAATGTGAATCCCCCAAGTATAAGCCAGGCTTTAGGTTTTTGTATAATCAAAGAATAGGCTTGGTACATACAGTGGAACCAAAAAAGTGTACTGGTCAGTCAGGTGGTTCTCACTGGGGTCCCCCATTCAGTTGCAGGCAGATGTCCTCGGGGCTGCAGGCCCCTGAAGTTTCGACAGACATGGAAATTAAAGATGGCTTCTTCATTTACGTGAACAGCTGGAGAGTTTTCAACCGTATGTGTAAGATTTAGTCATTAAGGTATATTTGTCCCAGTTGAGTTATCTGTAAACCCTTCTGAAGGACACGTATCTACACATGATGACCCTACCCCATAATAGCTAGAGTAATGGCAGTTACGCTACACCATTTCTCCACATCTGTTAACTGTCGCAACATTTCATTCATTCACTTACGTTTTATTAGTTTGTTTTTAACTTCCCAACCAATACTAATTAAATGTTTCCTAGAAGTTGAGTCTCCATCGGGGAATGAGAAAACGGGGTCTGGCCTTCACTACATTTACACTTAAGTTGGAGTAGACAGATTATAAATAGACGAATGAGACAAATAGTATAATTAGAGATTACGGCAATAGTCACAGAGGAAATTAAAGAAAGAGATGTGAGATAACATCAAGGGAAATGTGTCATTAAATTTATACCTTGGAGTTCTTTACAATTGTGCTATAATTGAGCTGACCTTTAGTCACTGAACACAGAACCTTCATTTTGAAGAGAGATGTTTGTAAGGATCAGGCAACGAACCCCAGCCCTAGAAGAGTAAGCCAGAGCAAAATTGAGGTTCCACACCTATCGCCACTTAAAATTAAAACGAAGAAGAGCAAAACAAAAACCACTTCGCGATTCGCATAAAAATTTAAAAACGAAAAATTTCCAAAGATAAAATACCCACAGCAACAAAGGGTGTGACAGGTGCCATTTCTGTGATAGGGCCAACAGAAAAATAAATCTATTTTTACTGCAAGGCAAAAACAATCTCACCTTTGACAACCAACAAAATCAATTCAGATAGCTGCAGACAAGCCCACTTGAATACTGTTCCTTCTACACTGGGTAAAAATAACTGTCTGAATCCACCTGACATCTTTGCTTCCAATGTCCACTTAAAGACATAAACTAGCATAACATCTACAAAGTTGCTTCAAAGGACCATAACGCATATTGCTTGGACAGGCCAAGAATACATCGAATGCCTCTCCTACTGTGGCAAGTAGAAGATGCTTCTGAAAAGACAGAGGATTCCACATAATACATTTGATTAGCTATTCAATAAAGGCACCCTCAGAAAAGATGGCTTCTCCAACCTGGTGAGATTCTCTCTAGACCCTGAAATACAATGGGCAGGAAAACAAGGTCATTTTTATCCTACACTAGCAAGTTAAGTGTAATTGCAAATGTTTTTCTTACTGATAAAAAATGTCGAATTCCTTTTAAGAATCTAGCCAAGCAACCTGCTTTAATAGCCTCCCATGGAATATCTTTGGTCGGAGGAAAGACAGCAATGCCAGGAAAGTGGTATATACAAACACAGTGGTACATCTTCATTTTTAGGGTGTGGGCATTGAACCTCGTCTCTAGTAACTCTTATAACGGCATAGTCAGGGTGAACTGGAACACTGCTCCTGTAACACGGGTCACTTTTCCCCGCCATTTACTAATGAAAGAAATGATGACTCAGGTAAACTCAACACCAGCGTTTGCACCTCCCATGAACACACTCACCAGGACTACAGTCCGTGTCTTAGAACATAGTTTTCCAGCATCTGTTGTCTTTTCTACCTATATCCAATTAGGCTCTCCATGGGGAATTAACATAAATACTCCACAATCAATCGCGGTCCAAGACATCTCAATGTCTAACAGGGGTATGTTTCCACCTTTGATTTTAGGGGAGAGACTTCCAGCTTGACAAAGTGGGGAGAGGTGTTCAGTTGGATCTGAAGAGATTCAAAGAGCTGCCCAGGTGACATGTGGGAAAACCCACCCTCTCCATTTCATTCTGCAACACCCTTATTTTCCGTAGGAGGGAAGAAAGGGGCAAGGTAAACAATGAAGTGACCGGTCGCTGTTCCCAAAAGCCTGTAGCTCACAAAAAAAATAAACCTTCCTGTAAAAAAAAAAATGGGTTGAATCTATAAAATTCCTGAAGTTACTTCCTAGTGAGAGTAAGTCTGTATTAGCTTGGAGTGGTTTCAGCTATAAGGAAAAGAAAACCTAATGAATCACAGTCAGAAAGTTATTTACTTGTTCCTCAAGAAATCAGGAACTAGGGGATTCCGAGTTGGGTGCAGCAGCTTAATGATATCATTAAGGGACCAGGTTCTCGGTGACTGCTCAGCCGCCATATGTAGCTGACCTCTGTCCCCTGAAGGTGCCTCCAGGTTGCAAGATAACTGTTGCGGTTTTACATACCACATCCCTCCCCAGTATCCCATTCCGGAAGGAAGGAAAAGTCACAAAAAGCTTTTCTTCACAAGAGAAAGAAGCCCCTCAGTATCAGACCCATCCTTTGATCCATTCCTACTTGGCAAAGGTATACTAAAATGTTGTTCATTATTTATTGGAATTATTACATTTCAAATTTAACTAGGCTTCCCGTATTTGTGTTGGCTAAATCTGGCAACCTTTAGTACCGTAAGTCTCACAGAAGGTAACTCTGTGGAATGGTAATAATTTGTTACTGATTGTGACGTCTCCTAGTTCAACCAATTGCACCTGCGTTTCCCGGAGAAGAGGTAAGATCGCTACCACAGGGACGCAAAGGGAAGGAAACCTGCTATGTTCCATTTTCTTCACATCCAGAAGAGGCTCTGGAGAATCTACTCCTGATTTCAGTAGGATAATGAAAACCGCCTAGATTGTGATCTCTTCATACCGCCTTCGAAAAACACATGGAGACCGAACAGGAGAAATTATTAAAATATGGGTCATACAAATCCACAGCATAACCAAGAGAAAAAGAACACAATGAACCCCCAGTTGGCGCAGAAGTAGAAGAACGGTCAAATCCAGCAGAACTGGCTCTGGAGACCACTCCAGGGCAGACAGTCAGCTAGAAACCAAGCAGACAAGTAAAGAGAGGGAACAGAATCCCCATATAACACAGGTATAATCACCACATAAAGAGAAAGCTCCATCTTCAGTAGAGAAATACTAAGAACAGATCTGAAACCCGCACAGGGCTCAAAGTGCAAAGGAGCAGAGATGGCAGTCTTGGGAGCCATCTTCTGGGGGGAGAGGGGGCAACTTGGAAGGGGCACTCTTTGAAGACTTGTTGGAGAAGGAGATAGGAAAAAGAGAAACAGTAGACGCCAAAACAAACAAAGAAAAGAAAAGTCACAAGGTCAGAAGACCAACTCCCTCCAAAAACAGTGATGAAAGTGTACTGAGAGGCCAGTGCACTCTTGAATGTGGAACTTAACAACTCATCTGAGCTCGCCACCTCTGTCCACACGTAACTGCTCCTAATGGCCTAGGAAAGAAAAACATTTCAAAACGAACGGAAACCAGTGGGAGAATATCCATGCAATGTCTCTACAAGCACGAAATAAAAGGTGAATCAAAATACTCCAGCTTCTAAAATTCCTGCTCAAGAATCTGCAACAGAACAAAACTCTGACACGTAAACTCTAACGAAAGACACTGACGTAGAGCCTGAAGATACGAGAAGAGAGCTCAAATTAAAAATTTTAAAACACATATGGACAGGAAAACACCCAGAAAGATGTGAAACTAGTGTTGACTAAAACCCTGGAAATAAATCAAAGATAAAACTATATTAAAAGTCATCATTAGAGGCACCTGGGAAGCTGAGTTGGTTAGGCCTCTGACTCTTGGTTTCAGCTCAGGTCATGATCTCACAGTTCGTGAGTTCGAGCCCCACATCAGGCTCTGTGCTGACAGTGTGGAGCCTGCATGGGATTCTCTCTCTCCCTCTTGCTTTGCCCTTCCCCCCTCACTCCCTCTCTCTCTCAAAAATAAATAAATAAACTTTAAAAAAATGTGTTAATTAAAAGAAACAATAATTAAATTATAAGGTCTCTAGCAGAGAATTAATTCAACTGAAGCTATAGTCAGGAGCACTGAGGAAAGTCATACAGATAGAAAAATAACAGAACAAAAAAACAAAGTAGAGATTAAAAGGATCCAAGGGCAAGTAGCTAAGAAAACAGGCAAAGAAGATCCAATATACTTATAACTGTATCTAATTATTAACAATTCTCTAAAGAAAAAAAATCCTCTGTGCCTCTAGACAGAGAGAGAGAGAGAGAGAGAAAAGAGAGTCACTAGCAAGGTAAAAAGAAGTCATCAATCAGGGTACCCTTCAAGTATCAAGGCTATAAAAACTATTTTATACAATTAAGAACTCAGGGAATTTTACACTAATAAACCCTTTCTAGGGAGTGTAGCAGGGGATATGCTTCATCCAACCAACACATGACTGGCCAAAGAACTGACAATGAGCATGAACTATAATTGTAATCTGATATTAAGAGCAGAGGTAGGAAAAGGATAGAAGAAAAGTAAGTATATGTTATGTGTTCTGACAAAGCCGGAAAAAGGAACTTAAAATAGAAGATGAAAAAATTAGAAATGCTAAGATAGAATAAACTAATGAATAGTTGGACTGACTGTAAGAGTTGAAGACTATCATTTAAAGCTGACAAACCAAATATAAAAGCCTAAGAGAGGAAAAAAAGGAAATGAGAGCCTATAAACGTTATTTGTAATAATCACTAAAATAAAAATCGAAACTTTCCCAAAAGCCAAACAAAATTTTTTATTTTTTTATTTTCTAAGTTTATTTATTTATTTTGAGAGAGAGAGAGTGTGTATGTGTGCAAGTTGGGGGGGGGCGGTGGTGCAGAGAGAGAAGGAGAGAGAGAGAGAATCCCAAGTAGGCTCCACACCACCAGTGCAGAGCCGGATGTGGGGCTCGAACTCATGAACTGCGAGATCATGACCTGAGCTGAAGTTGGATGCTTAACCAACTGAGCCACCCAGGCACCCCCAAAAAAATTATTTTAAAAAAGCAAAAACAAAGCACACAAGGAAACACAGTGAAATGGTATACATTCTCTCTCTCTCTCTCTCTCTCTCTCTCTCTCTCTATATATATATATATATATATATATATATATATATATATATGGTAAAATAGTATGGCAGAGTTGAGGCTTTTTGGTCATGTATATAAATGCCATGAGCTTAAAAATTGCCACTCAAAGAAAATGTGTTAAAATCCGCTCATAAGGCAGAATCTGACTTCTAGAACGCAGTATTCCCAATGTCCAAGAATAATGGCTTAGGGTAATGAAAATGATAGGCATTGTAAACTAATATCAGATAACATATCCAGAAACACCATTTCTCACCTCCCAAACTCGTCCAAATTCACCACCGACAACACAGTAAGGTGAGGGGAACGGGTCTTCTTCAAAAGCACCGATGGGAATATAAACGATTCCAGCCCCCACTAAGGGGGTTAGACAAACTCTAACATTTGCATCTGCCTTTTGACTGAACAACCCCACAGCTAGGAATTTCCCCTGAAAATAAAGCTCTAACAACACAGAGAAACATATGCATCAGGTTATCAAGTATGGAGGTACTGGTAAAAACAAAATACTGCAAACGACCTAATTGTGTTCATCAATGTCCAGTGAAATAAACTATGGTAACTCGCCTTCAACACAGCTGTGAAAAAGAAGAAGAAAGATCCCTATGAACTACTATGGAGTGATTTCCAGGGTATATTAAGTAATAAAAGAAAGAAGAAAAAAATGCATGGATAGTATCCTAAGCATTTTACTTTGAACCATAGTTTTACATATTACAAAAGAAAATAAATTAATAAAATTAAATATACAGAGACGGGGGAGGGTGCTCTTAAATTGAACCAAACAGAAACAAATTAACCTAACTAGATATGAAATTAATGATATCATCATAGAAGGGAAAAAGTATTTGTTCAAGCAACTTTTGACTCGAGTAGCCTGACTGGATTGCCACAGGGGGATTTATTCTAAGAACAAAAAGAAATCTTGAATTTTACTTAAATCTGTTTTTGGCAGTGGTATCGGTAAAGTCATTCCAATACTATTTTGTGCGTCCAGTAGTAAGTTTATTAATATTGATAAAAAACCCTGGTTCTCACTGTGGGAGGGAGGGGAGAGAAATACGAAATGGGTTAAGAAGAGGAAGAACCCGTATTAGTGGATTAAATCGTGGTAACACAACCAACTCCAGATACATGATCCTGATCTCTAGACTCTTTGATTGAAAAAGGGTCTAGAATGAAGGACACTCTTACTACCAAAACCTTGACTTTAAAATATCATTCCTCACTGGGGCGCCTGGGTGGCTCAGTTGGTTAAGCGTCTGACTGCGGCTCAGATCATGATCTTGCAGTTTGTGAGTTCGAGCCCGCGTCAGGCTCTGTGCTGACGGCTCAGAACCTAGACCCTGCTTGGGATTCTGTGTCTCCCTCTCTCTCTCTGCCCCTCCTCCTACTGTGGGGGCTCTCTCTCTCTTTCTCAAAAATAAATTTAAAAAAACCTTACAAAAAAAGATTCAAAATGGGCAATGGCCTCTCCCTCAATGGGGAAAAGCTATTGAAAGGAAAGGAAAGGAAAGGAAAGGAAAGGAGAGGAGAGGAGAGGAGAGGAGAGGAGAGGAGAGGAGAGGAGAGGAGAGGAGAGGAAAGGAGGAAAGGAGAGGAAAGGAGGAAAGGAGAGGAAAGGAGGAAAGGAAAGGAAAGGAGGAAAGGAAAGGAAAGGAAAAAGAAAAGGGGCCTAGAATGAAGGACACTCTTACTACCAAGATCTTGACTTTAATATCATTCCTCATTGGGGCGCCTGGGTGGCTCTGTCGGTTGAGCATCCGACTCTTGGTTTTGGCTCAGATCATGATCTCACAGTTCCTGAGTTTGAGCCCTGTGTTGGGCTCTAAATTGACAGCTGCCAGTGTGGAGCCTGCTTGGGATTCTCTTTCTCTGTCTCCCCCTCCCGTGCTCTCTCTCTCTCTCAATAAATAAATAAACTTAAAAAATATAGATATCATTCTTCAACAGGAGAAATCATCAACTTGGAGAATGGCTATATCTGGGTCTGAGGTAGAGAAAATACAAAGTGAACATTTTCCTGTACCATAGAAGAGGGAGCACTGAAAAAACAGACTGGGGACTTCTCAAAAGAACACAGGAGTCAACTTGAAAAGCCACCCACTCACCAGACTCAGGACAAGTGAAGAACCAAACAGAAATAATGTCATCAATGAATCACTACATTTAAGAAGAATCCATGAACTCATAAGAATAGTAAAAAGGAAGAGTCATGAAGGGATTACAGAATTGGAAAATCCTCATCTCGAAACCACTGATCTAATATCAACTTGGGGAGGAATCCTCAATAGATGCTAAAATCTTGGGGAGAGGTTGAAAAGCAATAAAATCTTCACAAGTCTCAAAATATTAGCCCTCAAATTTGATTAGTTAAAAAGACAAAATCCACCTTTACAGTGGAGAAATCTAGCAGATGCCTCAACCAGGCGAGTAAATAAATTTACCACCACCAAAAACGGGACTTCTAACCTTATGACATGAGGCACCAAAAAGGGTATAATGTCACCTGGGTGGTTTTTGTACCAAAAATGCTTAATCCTTCCTCCAGTCCCGGAAAAACAAAATGAAACAAAACAAAAACCCATCAACCAAATCCAAAGTAGGACTTACTCTACAACCACTAGCCTGGTCTCATCAAAACCATCAATATGAAAGACCACTCCTCAAGCCCAGTGAAGGGAGAGGGGATCTTCTAGATTAAGGGAAATAGAGACATGGAGAGAATAATGGCAACATAGGATTCTGAGTTCTGATCAAAGAAATTTTTTGTGACCACTGGCGAGATCTGAAGACGGTCAACTGGATAAGATCACTTTCCTAGAACCGACAATGACGTTTTGGTTATTTGGGAAAATAGTCTTAGGAGAGGCATCCTGAAATATTAGGGGGTGCATTTTTACAGCGTCTGCAATGTTCAAAATTCTGGAAAAAGGTGTGTGTGTGTGTGTGTGTGTGTGTGTGTGCGCACGCATGCGCGTACGTGTAAAGGGAAAACGTTAACTTTTGGTAAATCCAAGTGAATGAAATGTATGTGTTCTTACTAGTCTTTCAACTTCTCTGGGGATCTCAAATTTATCACAATGAACCACTGGAGAGACCGTACCACAGGCACATTTTTTTTTGTTTTGAACATATCAAACAGTTAAGCCCCCAAGGGCACAAAGCAAAGAGCCCCTGTCATAATGACAGACTTCAAGATGATCCAGAGAGAGGCAGTCGGCATCTGGAAGCACCAGGAGCCAAGAGGAAGCCATGCCAGTGTCCCCCAGACCACCCACTGCCCTCAGACGCTGGGCCCTCGCTGAGGCAGCTGTCTCTTCTCTAAAGCTGTCAGGGGTGGAGAGACCTTCCCAGAGCCTCTCGTTTTCGTTCCTCTTGCCACTCAGGCTCTGCCCTCCTTCTACGTCACCTCGCCCCCAAAGGTGTCTGACAAGGCAGGCAAGGTTAGTGGTCAGAAACCGTGAACAGAATAGGGAAAGAGGGGAGGAGAGATGGACAAGAAAGGGTGTGCTCCCTAGAACTTCTCTCAGAATATCAGAGCAAAAGCTCTTACCGTTTCCATCAGATTTGAACGAGGCGTTATTGACAGCTCTCTTGTAACCATGAGCAGAAAGCCTGGTGGAGAAAGAAGCCAACAGTTGGAGAGATCACAGCCGCCCTGACTGGTGGCAGAACTGGGTTCCTAGAGAACGGCTGTACTTTCTGGATCAACAGAGGCGTTGATCCAGGCTGCAGTCTATGAGCCCGTCAATTCTCTCTCTTCTATTACTTTTCCTTCCCCCCGGTTTGGACTGAAGTTTCCGATAACTTACAACTCCAACGATCTCAAAGGAAACATTTCATGAAAAATATTTTTTTCTTGGGCCACCTGGGTGGGGTGTCAGTTGACTGTTCGACTCTCTTGATCTCGGCTCAGGTCTTGATCTCAGGGTGATGAGTTCAAGCCCCGTGTTGGGCTCTGTGCTGGGCACGGAGGCTACTTTAAAAAATACACATGGGGTGCCTGGGTGGCTCAGTCGGCTAAGCGGCCGACTTCGGCTCAGGTCATGATCTCGCGGTCCGTGAGTTCGAGCCCCGCGTCGAACTCTATCCTCCCAGGACTTGAGAACGAGGGCTCTGTGCTGACAGCTCGGAGCCTGGAGCCTGGAGCCTGTTTCAGATTCTGTGTCTCCCTCTCTCTCTCTCTGACCCTCCCCCGTTCACGCTCTGTCTCTCTCTGTCTCAAAAATAAATAAAAACGTTAAAAAAAATTTAAAAAAAATTAAAAATACACATATGCACGTACATATGTATATATATATTTTTTTCTTGGATAAATAAATTAGAGAAACAACTCTTCACTTACATTTTCATCCCTCTGCTATCAATTCACAAAGCAGATTAGAATAGAAGAGGCTCTGAGAAGTCCTGCGGTAAAGAAACATTTTAGGTTTGTTCAAACCAGTGTGTCCCAAACCACTTGACTTTGGAGCTATCTATCAGCAATCCTTAGAAGCAGTGCTCCATCAGAAATAACTTTTGTTAATGACCGTGGAAGTCCTTCATTCGCCTGAAAAAGAAATCCTACCACGTACCATCACTTAATTTCAGGCACGTCATTTCCACAATAGAAATCTGAGGTCGAGGCAATCAAAGAAAAGATTCTAACTCGACACCAAAAACTTTAACTATACTTGCAGGGGTCCACGGGACTTGTGAGCATGCCTGTATTATACTGCTAGTAGAGAAAGTTAGTGATTTCCCAACCTGCTGTGACCTAGCAGACCACACAACTTTTTCATATTTGTATCCCCAGCAGGTTGAATTATGTCTGATACAGAGGAGGGACTCAATAAATGCTGAAGGAATAAAATCATTACCAATTTACTTTCTTCTGTGGGAATTATTTTCCTTGCTGCTTTCCTTCATTTTTCCCTTCTGTTACACATTGAATTAATGCTTTTATTGAACAGTCTGGGGTAACTCCTCGTTCTCAAGTCCTGGGAGGATAGAATTCATTCACTGCTCATTAGTGTATACAACCAGTTTAAATGATTTGTTCATTGCGCATTCCCTTTTACTTGTCCAGATTGAATCGGGTTTGATCATTACGGATCTCTTTAATCTTTTATTTCCTCGGACAAACTTCTACAATTAGAAATGTTTCTAAGTCCTGTTTTACCTCATCTTTCAAACTAATAAAGAATGGCAAGTTTAATACACTCTTTTCTAAAGAAGGCACATTAGAGGAAATAATTATAGGCTACTGTGCATAGACCTAGTGAAGTTAACTTCATCCCTTCAAAATAGAAGATGAATTCCCAGACATCAGGTTGCTGGAACAGATAATTTGGCCCCTCTCCATCTATTGCCCGTACAAGCTAAAGTAACGCAGGTCTTTGTAATATTTTTCGATTCTTCCGATGACAGTGCAGAATATGAAATAAACTGCAACATGTTAATAAAAAAAACCCAATTATGATGGAATAATAGATGTAACACAGTGGGGAATTTGGTCGGCATCCCTGAGAACAGAATTCTCAGCCTGAGAAAAGACACAGATGTAAGACTGATGACGATAAACTGTAGAACTCCTTTCAAATTGGACATATCTATATAAACCCGTGGTAGATTTCACACATAAAAATGCACATTTCCAACGCTGTTAACTAAAAAGCCCTAAAGACTAATCCAGTAATAGTGAGGATCTCAGCACTCATATTGCGGGGGGGTGGGGGGGGGGGGTATCTCTAAATATCAATTTTTTTAAAAAGGAGGAACAAGGGGTCTTTGGAGAAATGGCTTGATTCCATTTCTGGAACAAGAAATACCCAAGGGGTGTATACAACAGCTTGTCGTACCGCACAAAAAAAAAGAATATTAGGGACATGTCAAAAGGACCTAGGAGCCAACAGGAATGCGCTCTCACTGACCAAAGACGGGGTACCTTAAAGCAATAACGTCAATGGAATAAAGCACATCAACTATACGTAAACCCATTATTTTGTAATAAAACTTGAAAACAAAACAAAACACCTCCCTGGTAGCTTTTGATGAATGCTAGGAAAAGAACCTCCGAGACGACGGAAGAACTGTGGCACTGTACCTCGTGGCACCTACCAAGTAACTGATGAGAAGTCCCCCTTGATTAAAGTATTCCAGCCAATGAATGAAGAAGGAGTCACAGGAAGAGACCGTGACGATTTTGCAAACCCTAACGAATAACTAAAGGGCCTGCGTGAGGGTAGCCGCGAGTAGCCCAAAGCAGACAAGCCGTGCCTCGTGACGGAAGTGCACACCAACGACGTGGTGATCAGGCTCATCCTCAGCCTCTCGAAAACAAATGTGAACTTGGATCGAGCCTTCCCCTCCTACTACCTATCAATTTAGTGACAATATTAGAGATAGAACATGATAAAAGGCCCCATAAAAATGGAGTCAGCAAAATCTTGACCACACAAAGCTCTAAATGCCCTAGATGCTTCAAAAAAGGAAAAACAACCAAAAAAAAAAAAAAAAAAAAAGAGGTAAGCTAGAGATAGAATAAAAGCAATTTATGAGAAGCACCAAACGATCACAGCGTATGAACTCTGTTTGGACCTTAATTAACAAATTACAAAGAAACAATATTAGGCGACCAACTAACACATTACAAAATGGAAATATTAGGAGACAATAGGGAAAATCTGAAAACAGACAGGGGAGTTGATACTATAAAGAAATTATCATTAATTTTTTACAAGTGATGATGGTATTATGATTTTACTGTGGAAAAAAATGGCCCTTATCTTTCAGAGATACATACTGTAATATTTAGGGATGGAATGAAGTGGGTGAACTGCTTTAAGATAATCAAGTAGAGGGAGCAATAAATGAATGGAGATTGGCCTTGAGTTGATCATTATGGAAGCTGGAGATGAGACGTGGTGTTCATTCTATTATTTTCTCGGCTTTTGCTTTCAATTTCCCAAGAAGTTTGTATAATGCTTGCAGTGAAAGCTGGAGAAATAGGGATCAGATATGATCCTCAACCTGGAGTTCAGACCCGGAATTTAGGAGTGTGTAAAGTGACAGGGACATCAGTTTCTGATCAAGTACGAGGAAGTGTTTTTGAACTAAATTGTTCATTATGGCAAGACAGGGCTATGTGAGGAGAGTATACTTCTGGTTAGTAAAAATATACAAAGTGGGTACTGAACATGAGCTGAGGGCTTGCATTAAGTTATTTTTCAGACCCGTTCCAATGTGGTGGTCTTGTAACTCTTTTTTCCGTACCTTAAAGACCACCTGATTCAGGGTACTAATTGCAAAAACATGCACAGCGTTGGTTTCTGTGTGCTTGTGTGTGTCGTGCGCATGGATGTGAAGCAGAGGGCCCGGGATCCGGAGCACAGGCGTGGAAGAAAAATGAGAACAGGCGTGTAAAACATTTAAGCAGAGCAGGAATGATCTAAAAACAAATTTATGTAGCCCTGCTATGCTTAACTGACTACTGCTGAGAGTCCCGGTGAATTTCTTTTCGTTGACTGAAAAATAAAAATGGTTTCTCTATCACTAGGTAACAAACCCAAACATCGAGCTTTAAAACACTAATTTAACTGGGTTTCAGGAAACCATGCAAAGAGATCATTAAAAGAACACAGTCCTATGCTACCTGGGCATCATTTTCTTTACTTCAGACATGCTAATTTAGTCTGTTGCGATCAGAACTTCCAGCCCAGTAGACTTTTTACAAGGGTCAAGATTCGACTCAACAAGAAACTAAGAGAGAAAAGACTGACCAAAAAAAAAAAAAAAAAAAAAAAAAAAAAAGCTGTATTTCGTCCAAGTGGTCTTTAAGACTATTCCGTAAATATTGTACTAAATATCTGAATAGACACCATCCACACTGATGTTTTTTCTCCCCTTAGCATAAAGGAAGGAATTTTTTATTGGGTTCTTCTCCTCTTAATCAAAGAAAGAATAATCAAGTGAATGACTTCTTCACTTTGTCCACATCCTCTCCCATCACGAAGAGCACCTCTACAGTATAACCCAAGTTTGATTCTGACCTACTCAATTACATAATCAAATCCTCTTTCTGGAATTTCTGGTTTCATTCTACTTCTCTCACTATACTTTGGCTTCCTCTGTTGTGCAGAAAGCCTCTCAGCATGTACCATTTGCATATTGGATTAGCCACTGCTAGCCTAGAATCCCATCCCTAGGCCTTGCCAGTCTAGCAAGGATTTTCTTACACTTGAGAAACTGGAAAAAATCACATTGATGTGCATGTGCATTCTATTTGAAGACGGTTATTACTTTCTCTTCCCCAGGCAGCTTGGGTGTTTTGATTCTTCCCATCACTGCGATGCTAAAAATTATTCCTTTGACTCTACTGACTTCCAGCCAAGTTCACTGCTAACCAAAATTAAGGAAAAATAGCATTCCAGATGCCTCAGATAACTGTAGCATTTGAATTCTCAACACAGGACATTTGAAGGCATCATCATCTTTTAGAATGAGCCAACTCAGTTCTATGAATTTGGAAAATTTCAGATGAAGCCTCAGCGACTGACCCCCTCTCCTCATTTTCTATCAACATTTATGGAGTACGTACAAAGGAAATCCTACTTATTGGCAGAGAGATGGTGAAACAGGCCAGAAGTGTGTGCTTTCATCACCGGAACTAGCCCTAACTCAGCGTGAAAAGTCATGAGAAGGAGGGTTTCAGAGGAACCGTTTGACAAAAGAACTTGTCTTCAACACACTGAGAAGACAACTGCAGATTGAGTGAGCTTAGGGGTCCATGCTATATGCTTTCTAAGAGAAAATGAGCTACTAATTAAAGAAAAGGTTTGACTAAAATCTTGACAAACACAACTCTGTTGCTGTTAACAGACCCTTCACCACGTTAGAGTAGGGCCCAAAGGACCAGGCTACCCACGTATTTGGACTCTGTGAAAGTGAAGCTGAAAAGATCAACTACCAGAATGGAAGAAGTTCTATCTTGCTCAAGGAAATTCATAAAGATTGTAACAATTTGCACCTGGCGGGAATAAATAATATCTGAAGTGATTTTTTTTTTTCCAGGTAGATCGTCAATTACTAGCCTCTTCGAAGCAAAATAACTCAACCTTCTACCCATAAACTGCTTGCTTACTCTTCATTAAAGAAGGCACTGTGGTCAACTTACTATTTCATCCTTGGTATCCAGAACACTGTAAGTGCTGGGGAAAAAAAAGCAATTCTCTAAGAATGAATGAATGAATGAATGAATGAATGAATGAATACCTGCCTAACACGAACTCTGATTCAGCTGGATTTTTCCAGTCTGTAAAACAAATATGGACCATACTTGGGATTTAGTTTGCTTTCTTCGGGGGGAACACTAATGAATATTTTTCTTCCGTGTTAATTTATTTGTTCAGTGAACACAAAGTTTTAATGAAGCTGGAGCTATTATTCCAACCCAGCCACGTTTGCGTTCAGCCCCCCTAAATACCTTGGCTGGCAGCTGCAAACCTGAGACTTGGGGAAAGTTCTCACCATTCCTTCATCAAAATGTTGCACGGTGCCTAAGTATTTACGCAAACGATATGGTCTATGCTAAATACCTTCCAAGAGTAGGGAGTTTGGGTACGCGGTAGACACTGGGTATCTATACAACCACCCCTAACAAAAACCCTGAGCACGGAGTCCCTAATGAGTTTCCTTGGTAGGCAACATCTCGCACATGTTGTCACAATTCATTGCCGGACGAATTAAGTGCTTTCCGTATGACTCCACTGAAATAAGTCTCTTGGATGCTTAAGCTTCGTTTCCTCTGGACTTTGTGCCATGTGGCTTTTCTTTTTGCTGATTCTGTGCTGTATCCTCTCACTGCAATCAATTACCGAATCACCGAAGCTGGGGTGGTCTTGGGGAACCCCAACACAGGGGACACGGCGAATCTGAAGCGGTAAGGAAACAAAAGCGCGGTCCGTCAACAGCGGGGAGCTCGCGGGATAGGGCTGAGCTGGAAAGGAAGACACGGGCCCATTGGTAGTGCATGCTGTCCCCTGACCCAGTACCCAGTTGAATCGGCCATGTGGAACTAGAGGGCGTGAAGCAGGAGTGAACTTAAGAAAATACGCCGAGTCCAGATGTCTCTTTTTTTTTTTTTTCCACTTGGGCTAAGGTTGATCTAAAATACCTTTCTACAGGACACGGAGCTGCTTAGAAATAAATACTAGAACACCAAACTCATGCCTAAGCCCCCACTAGGTCCTCCCAGTACATCGTTTGCAGCTTGGCCGGAGTCTGCCCTTTCTCAGAAGGCCACCTGTTTGCTTCAAGACGTGCCACATGGTTGCAGATTTGCACCATGTTGCATTTTCAATTAAACCAGCTAAATGGGGTGTTTTAAAAGGACGACTTCCAAGCTGCCAGGACAATAATGCCACAAACTCCACCAGATTTTATTAGAGTCAAATGACAGTATAAATCATTAGGAAGATGTGTGCCAACCACAGAAACAGCAATGTCTCAAACTCTTGGAGTACTGAACACCATCCAGTTGGCTGAGAAAGAACCATGTGGCTTAAAATCATTTTTCACGATTACTATCCTAGCTAGTTCATAGTTTTGGGCAGATATGGCCCCACATGCGTAGTCGAACTCAGCTAATTTTCACGCTGCCGATCGACAAATATAATTTTTTTCCCCTCAGAAAAACCACCCAGAGAGCTTTCATGAAATCCCGAGGTGGTACATCAAAAGAAGGGAGCCCATTTATTAGAGCCTGGCTTGAAAGATGCATATTAAATAGGCCACCCTCTATTCATCACAGAGAATTCCACTGTACTAAGACGACAAATTCGGAATATCAGTCATACTAACTACCAGAGTCTGAGAGTCAAACAGCAAGATTTCACAAGCCCTTCTTTACTTTTTTCTTTTCAACTGAGCTTGCCTTCTACAAGGCAAGAGGGGGGAAAAAAATTAAGTTATTAACTACGGGCTTGTCCAAAATCGTTACCAGTTCTTTTTTTCCCCCAAAATATATTATTTCTTAACAGTCAGACAAGAGATATTGTACAACGCTACATCAATTTCTCTACAAAATAAAATATTTACATGGCTAAAGGAATAGAACCTTTTCTACCAAACTTGGTTTTTCACCCAAGTTTCATTTCCAGGTGGTTTTCCCGGGATTGTTCATCAATGGCCCAAGTGCTGCATTCCACCCATGGATGTGTATTTTAGGATTTCAAAAAACGTTAAGCTGCTGCGAACTGAAGATCCCTCCCACAAACAAGAATCTGCCAATAAAGGGCATCTCCCCCCTGCATTTCATTTTTTTTTTTTTTTTTAAATTTTTTTTCAACGTTTTTTATTTATTTTTGGGACAGAGAGAGACAGAGCATGAACGGGGGAGGGGCAGAGAGAGAGGGAGACACAGAATCGGAAACAGGCTCCAGGCTCCGAGCCATCAGCCCAGAGCCTGACTCGGGGCTCGAATTCACAGACCGCGAGATCGTGACCTGGCTGAAGTCGGACGCTTAACCGACTGCGCCACCCAGGCGCCCCTCCCCCCTGCATTTCAAATTGAGCATCTGTGCTAACTCTGTAGGGGAGGGAGGGATGCTATTAGGACAGAGCTCACAGGGGGGGTTCAACGGTATCATGTTCTATTCCTCAGTCGGGGGGTGGGTGGACAGGTATTTGTGGTATCCTTAGAAGTGTCTCTATACCTGAAATATTTTACGATGACTTAAAAAAATATCTAAACCCCCTGAATTTGTTCGATTGGCATTTCCAGACCCTTGAGAGGCACCTTACTTAGCCTTGGTGTCTCTAGAGTCGAGCTGAATTTTCTTTAGTAGGGTCATAATGATCCATTATACCAGCCGGGTACATTAAAACCCTTTCTATCGTACCAAATTCCCACAGGCTTGGCCAAATCTTGGTGACCTTTCCTGTCAGATAACCTTTGTCTGCGGAGCATCTTGAGAGAATATAGAAGCCAAGCATATTTCCAATCAATGCAAGTAAAGTAAAAATATCTTCTTGTATTAAAGCTGCCAGCTTCCCAAAGAGAAAATGTGGTAACAGAAAGGTAGAAGATCTAGAAAAACAAGTTAAATTGACCAAGCGTGCTTTAAAATGTCCCTTAAGTTTAAAAACCCCTTCTTGCCCCAGCTGATAGTGGGAATATGGAAGCTGGCTGTAGTCATATAAACCTCGTGTCTGAGGTAGGGTAGGACAAAGTGGTCTCAGGCGGGTCCCGGGACCCTAACGTCCGCATAGATTGGGAACCTGTTAGAAATAAATGCAGATTCCCAGATCTAGGCTGGGGGTGTGCGTGAGAGGGGTAGACCGCGAGCCCTCCAGATGATTCTGACGCCGCCAGTTTGAGAACCATGGGTGTCAAGGTTGGAAGGCCGGCCTCAGGGCTCAGAGCAACTGGCTTTAAACACCAGGGCTTGCCCCTGATAAACAGTGGGACTCTGGACAAGTTACTTCATGTGTCTATTCTTTGGGTTCCTCATCTGTAAAATGAAGATAATAATAGGTCCCAACTCACTAGAAACCTGGCAGCAAGACACCACATGTGAAAGTCTGCCAGCATGCTTGACATATACTGAGCACTCAAAGGTGAGCAATTATTTTCTCTACTACGTAGATCACCAAAGAATTGGTAAACACCAGATTACTCAAGTGTTTGTTTGATCAGCATTTATGGAGCATTTATTACTTATCAGACCTTAGGCAATGAGTGACACAGGATTCCTACCTCACTGCCGTGCTTCTCAGTCCCGACTGCTTATTAGAATCACCCAGTGAGCGTTGATAAAATACCCCCACTCAAGCCACACTCCCCAAAACATAAAGAATCTCTGATTGGGGGGGGGGCAAGCTTGGGTGTGTTTTTAGTTGTTTTTTTTTTTTTTTTTTGAGAGAGACAGAGGGAGAGATGAACACAGAGCATGAATGGGGGAGGGACAGAGAGAGAGGGATTATGTACATAATCCCAGAGAAACTTCTGGAAGGAACCCCTTGCCCAGGAAACTTTCACTGGTGCTTATATATTCCCCTCCTGCTTTACTGATCTCAGGAAGCACAAATCATGTTTCCCCCAATCCTCGGTGCTTGCCATCTTGGCCAGACAAAGAGCAGGTGCAGAAGTCTGTCCATGCAACAAGAAGCGAGTGCTATTTTTAGGATTGCACTCTCCCAACTCCTGGAAGCCTGAGCACAGTATTTCAGGACAGAGGAGTAATTATACGGCCATCGTCTCTGTAGATGCAGTTGGAGATTTCCCCGGATATATTGCCCAAGCTTCCAGGCCAGACATAATGGTTTCACACACCAGTTTCCAGGGGGAGGAGCCACAGGGGCAAAGCTTTTAAATTAATTAAAAGAGACACCCAGGCACACTTCATGCCATTCTTTAATCTCCACTCTCCTGTGATAAATATAGAATGACAGGCCGGGGCCCAGGCTAACGAGCTAAAGGCAGGACCCTATGGAGGCTCGCCAAGCAGCCCTCAGAAACACTCCAGCAGGGCCCAGGGTCCAGAGAGAGGAAGAAGAAAATCAGCACCTTGCTCAGCCGGGTCACCGATGTGTCACCAGAAGGCTCTGAAAAGCACGTGCTGGACAAGTGATTCCCCCTCTTCCTTGACTAGCAGCAGTTTAAACAACGGACAAGAGGAAACAGCATGTATTTCCTTTTAATTGCAATTAAACGGTCAGAGAATAATAACAATAAAGACTTACTGAGGGTTTTCTAGTGTCAGAAAAGGCACTACGCTAAGGGCTTCTCATGTAGTACTTCATTTAATTGTGGCCACCGGCTTCCCAAATGATCCTCACCTCCTAGTATGTACATCCACATCACACAGTTCCCTCACACACGAAATCGGAGCTGGCATGTGGGGCCGATAGAAAATTCCAGAAGAAACGGTCTGTGACTTCTGAGGCTAGATAATAAAAGACATCACTACTTCTAACATGACTTCCTGGATTATTTGCCCCGGGGGAAGCCAGTGCCGTCTCAAGTGGACACTCAAGCAGTCCTCACCACAGGATGAGGCCAATAACGAGGCCACTTGCAAGTGAATCCTCCAGCTGCAGCCAAGCCTCTGAGTCGTCCAACCGAAGTCCCAGACGCCACAGAAAGAGAAGCCGTCACTGCTGGGCCCTGTCCGAACAGGGCCCGTGAGCTGTTTGCAAAATTAAGTTCTGTGATTTGTTACACAGCAATAGCTAACTCATACACAAGAACCAGATACTTTCACGTTACTGTTGAGGAGAGTTCGAGGTAACTCATGGGCACAGTAAGTGAAGCAATGGGGATCCGCATCGAGGTTGGCAGATTTGAAGTTCTAGCTCTCATCCCGTCCCGTTACTCCTGACAGATCAACTTAAGGTACATAACCTCTTTCCCACCCCTTTTGTTAAGGGAAAAGCAACCATTTAATAGGAAGCTTCGAAACTCTTTAGTTGTTCAAGATACTTTGTTCATCCTCCATGGCACCCACTACTCTGC
The DNA here is from genome assembly GCF_024362965.1 of Panthera pardus. NCBI lineage: Eukaryota > Metazoa > Chordata > Mammalia > Carnivora > Felidae > Panthera > Panthera pardus. The sequence goes on along the minus strand of NW_026526766.1, from coordinate 17,660,287 downwards.
CTTGAATTTTAGTCGCTTCTCTGTGGATAGATTCGAAGTTCCTGGAGGGCTGGAGTAGCATCTTTCTTAGGATAGTGCTTCTAAGTAGGACAAGGGTGGGGACAGGATGCCGGGTCGGTCCTATGGACTCCCATCAACCTGCCTGGTTTGTCAGCACTGCTCTACCGCGTTCGGGCTGGGTGATTTTAACGTTTGTTTATTTTTGAGAGAGAAAGAGAGACGGAGTACGAGCTGGGGAGGGGCAGAGAGAGCGGGACACACAGAATCCGAAGCGGGTTCCAGGCTCCGAGCCGTCAGCACAGAGCCGGACGTGGGGCTCAAACCCACGAACCACAAGATCATGACCTGAGCCACCCAGACGCCCCAGGCTGGGTGCTTTTAGACAAGTCGTCTACATTTCAGGAGCCACAGGTTCCTTGCTCTTAAAACAGGGCCAATATCCACACACACACTTTCGCTCACACTACATTAGAAACATACTCAAAGTATTTAGCACATCGCCTGGCACACGGTAAGTGCTCCATAAACACGTCACCTATGTGAATTATCAAACAGGTATTGAAACACAGCCGACGTTGAAATGCCCGAACAAAAGTTCTTCCCTCCACTTTCCTGACATGCAAAGGGAATTTCCAAAGAAATAGCAACAGTTCTTGGGGGAGAGGAGGTCTCGCTCTACGGGTACTGAAACCTTCGGAGTCCCCAGGCTGGCCGAGGTGCTAATGCCTTGGCCATGGTTCCTCCAGAGCCCAGGCCAGCCTGCCGAAGCGGTAAGAAGGTCAGGGAAAGCTGCCCAACACGTCCCCCGCTCACTGGGACCGGTGCCAACAGCACACCAGCTCTTTCTTGCATGAAGAAATGTAAGGCGACGAGGGTCTCCTCTGCCCGGCCTCATGAACGGTGGCGGAGAGGGATTTCTCTCCCATCCCCTCTCTTAATCCCATTATACTCTTATCATTTTGTCAGCATCAGACAGAGCTCCCCAGGTCCTGCCAACACTCTTTCCAATGCCTTCCCAGGTGGCTCACTCTTCCCAGGTCTTGGAGCTAACAAGCTGTCAAGGGTCCTACTGTCCCTTCAGGTGATTTCTACTCGAATGCTGTTTAGAGTCCCGCCTCCCTTTGAACTTAGCTTTATGGCTCCCGTTTTTTTTTTTTTTTTTTTTTTTTTTTCTTTTTTGGCCTGAAAGAGTTTTCTATGTAAAATTCTCTCTGGGGGTTCCGAAATATTTCCACAACCTTCTACTTCTGGGTGAGACTAAGAAAAACGAAATTGGGAGAAAAGCCAGCCGCTTTCACCCACCTCAAAATAAGCACAAGTTCCTGGCATCGCGAGGCGCTAGGTCAGATCTTCCGGGGGGTAGAAGTGACTCTGCTCCCGCCCCAGTGTAACAAGAGTACGATGAAAATATCGACAGCATCGAAACAAAGTGCCAAGGGAAAGGTGCCAACGCGCCGCAGAGACGGAGGGCCCAGGAGAGCGGAGGAAGGGAAGAGGGGACAGATGAGGACAAGGGACACTTGGAGCCGTCGCCTCAGGCATGGGCCCCGAAGAAGGGGTGAGTCCCCACCTAAGTCCATGGCGAAAGGCAGGAAGAATAGCCGGGTGGGAAGAATGAAAGGCACAGAGGCAGGAAAGTATGAGACGGGTCCGTAAAATGCTACGGGTTTGCAGAGAAGCAGGGACAGGACCGCAAAAAATAAAGGAAGTTAAGGGAAACACCCTTGCAATAGCCAGCAATGAAGACTTTCAAAAAAAGAGGAAGGCAAAGGTCTCTTTGTAGATTATAGAGCAAACCGGGGACATGGGGATTTGACGAGTAAGAATAAGTAACGTATTTCTCAGGGATCACGAACATAAAACCCTGAGACTAGAGAAATATATGTATATTTTTTTTAAGTTTACTTATTTATTTTGAGAGAAACAGAGCGAGCGCAGGAGCGTGCACACATGTGAGCAGGGGAGGGGCAGAGAGAGGGAGCGAGAGAACCCCAAGCAGGCTCCGCGCTGTCAGGACAGAGCCCGATGCAGGACTCAACCCTATGAACCGTGAGCTCATGACCTGAGCCAAAATCAAGAGTTGGACGCTTAACTGACTGAGCCACCCAGGTGCCCCAGAGAGAAAGAAATACATTTCCGAAGGAGGCAACGTCAGGCGAGCAGGTGGACAGCTCTACTCAACACTTAAGCCAATTGCCCTCACTGAAAGTTTCTGCCTGAACCAATGAGCTAAGTACAAGTCACACACTTTCCAGCCAGTCTTTCCCTTAGTTTAAAAAACCATTTTCCCTAGTGTTTAAAAACCATTACCTAAAGTAAGCAAGCACATATTAGAGGACTTAAGCCTGGAATCTGTTACTTACCAGCAGAGTCATTTCAATGGCTTCTGAGAGCCACTGTCCATTACCCAGACTGGTTTTAAGTGGAGGACACATGTATCAGAGAGGAACCCGATCCCTGACAGGTCTAAGGGTGCCTGTCTGCACCTTAGTATATTTTTCTATCCTCTGGCCCAGATGTAGAAAGCTACACAGAGTAAGCTCTCCAACAGAAATTCTGTGAATCCAAACTCCCTTCATCTTTTGCCTTAGAACCAAAGAGCAAAGTTCCAGAAAGATCCAGAAAACAGCATGGTCCCTCAGCCAAATCTCATATGGTGGGTCTCCTGGAACAGGAAACCATCCCTGGTCACTGCCTCTGTGTCTTCCCAGACCCCACAGACGTGCCCTGGACAACACAGCCCCAGGCCAGGCTTCCTCACCATATACCACATGCTCGGCCACTTGGGATCGTTGAAGTAAGTCGGCTGGGCACGGCTGAAGTCATAATCCCTCTTTGTCCGTCTTTTTACCACTTGCTGTTGGATCCACTCCACCTGCCAAGAAGAAGGACATGTGGTGAGCGTTCAACATCCACCACGGTTAGCACGACATCAATGACGCTCTGAAGCACTTCCCATCCTGAGCCAACTCGGTTCAAGTCACAGACTTCGTGCTGGCAACGAGAATCCGAGCCTCTGCTCTCAGATTCTCTAGAAACCTAGTTCTCCTTTATTTACTTATTTTTATTTTTAATGTTTATTCATTTTCGAGAGAGAGAGAGAGAGCATGAGCATGAGCAGGGGAAGGGCAGAGGGAGAGAGGGAGACCCAGAATCCGAAGCAGGCCCCAGGCTCCGAGCTGTCAGCGCAGAGCCCAACGCGGGGCTCGAACCCACGAACCGTGAGATCGTGACCTGAGTCAAAGGTGGACGCTCAACCAACTGAGCCACCCTAGTCTTTCATGACACCATCATCCCTATCTCTCGACAACATGCTAGCTTTCTGGCTTCTTCAGAAAGCATGTTTCACTCCCAATTCTTTTTTGCAAGTTGACAGTGTTAATTTTTTAAGCTCATTTTTTCATCCTTACTTCATCTAAGGGTCAGCAAACTTTTTCTATGAAGGTCCAGATAATTCATATTTTAGGCCTGCAGGCCATCGATCTCTGTCGCAGCTACTCCTTCCGCTCTTGTGCGCCACAGACAGACAGAAATGAAGGGGTGTGATAGTTCCAGTAAGGCTTTCTGTAGGAAAACAAGTGGCAGACTGCATTTGGCCCACGGGCCACAGTTTGTGACCCTTGCCTTACACGACACATCAAATGTTTTTAATGCTCTGGGATTGCACAGCAAATTTTAACATTATCCTGGGATCAAATCCTCTAGGATCACAATTTTTTTTTTTTTTCTTTTAAAGAAATGGCTTCCTACAACATAGCGTAGTAGAAACGGCAATATTCGGGGAATCAGAAAACCAAAGCCCTAGACGGGTCTCTGGCACACAATTAGAGAAATCGCTCAATTTCCTGAGCCAGAGAGGCTCCGTGCCAGCTCACATTCAAACTCCCCACACTTGAGAAAGTCTTAAATATTTAGCCACAACGTTTGCTTAAACAAGGCAACCGAGAACTTTCGAGTTTAATACAGTATGGTAACCTAAACAGAAGAACTACATTATGGAGGTGTTTTTTTAAATGTTTATTTAGTTTTTGAGGGAGAGAGAAAGAGAGACAGAGAGAGACAGAGTGCGAGCAAGGGAGGAGCACAGACAGCAGGAGACACAGAAGCCAAAGCAGGCTCCAGGCTCTGAGCCATCAGCACAGAGCCCGACGCAAGACTTGAACCCACGAACCACGAGATCACGACCTGAGCTGAAGTCAGGTGCTTCACCGACTGCGCCACCCAGGCGTCGCATGGGGGTGTTATTTAAAACAGGTAATCATTATGGCAACATAAAAATAAACAATTTCCCTTTTGAATGGTGCATCTCAAATGCGGTATCAGCCCGGGTGGCATTCTACAATTTGTTCCTAAGTTCTCCTTTGTTTGATCTCCCCTGGCCATAGCTTATTTAGCCATAATACTCTAAAATGTTCTGTTCTACCATTTATCCCTCCTCTCCACAAAGGGATTAAAAATTGAGGGGAGGGAGACTTTGTGGTCCACTAGTGATTCCCATTCAGCAAAGATTTCAAAACCCCTTTTGCCTACTTGATTAAAGATCTTTGGAGGAGATACTAAGGTACTGATTACCAGGCTCAAGGTGCACGGTTATAAATTAGGTACAAAGGCCAATAGCCAAACTAATAAATTTCTATGATTCTCCCACTGAGAAAATCTATTCAACGAGGCTATTGGTATGTAAGATGAATTCGAATAGTGAATTCCTAATGATAGCACTAACAAGGCAGACAGAATTACACAGCCTCCTAAACACATATAAAATCCATTTATGACAAGGATCCCAGCTAAGCATCATACACGTGCCTTCTCCGACAGGTAATTTAGGCAAAATGATCAGTCCGGGAAAAAAAGCTAATACATGAAAAATAATATTCTCCAAAAGGAAAGGTTTTCCTGTTCCTGTTTCAATTCATGTAGACTAAGGGGGCCCTCTGGCACTGGAACATTCTACTCCCACACACATCCCCAACATCATACCTTGTACACTGGACAGAAGAGATTGTGTGCATTTCTTTAAACTTTAAAGAAACAGTTGTCTTTAAACAACGGTCGTCAGGGATGCCAACAGGGATCTTGTTTTGTCTTTGACTCAAGAGACTGCTCTTTAGAAGTCACATCGAAACTAATGCGGCGTTAAAAATGTGTGTACTTTTTTTTTTTAACGAAGAGGGTAATTTTTAAGCGGCTGGATTTCGAACAATATAGGGAAAAAATCGATCTCTTTCTCAAAGTAGAGCAGCCAGCATGGGCGTGCATGCACTTTTTCTATTTCCAGGAAACATTTTAATCTCTTAGTTTCAAACAATCTTTCTAAGGAATGAGTCTCATTCACCCACTTGTTCATTCAAAAAGCATTAAGTGTCTCTTCTGCACCAGACGCTGTGCTGGGAATATAAAGAGGAGTAAAAATAGTCTTTGGCTCTGAAGGACTTACATTTTACCAAGAAATAGTTAGCAAGCATTCCACAGTTTTCCACTTCATAAAAATGTAGTCATCTCCATGAATGACATCTAGCACTCTATTAATCAGGCCATTTGTGAAAAATTTGATTATGCAAATTATATCTGCGATCCTTATTATTACCGCCCAAGTCACATCGCAGCAAGACTAGATCAGTATACATGTGTATGCTAGGGGAAAGAAGGCCGCAGATCCGTTTAGATGGAACTCTCTCTGGGGCGCCTGGGTGGCTCAGTCGGTTGGGCGTCCGACTTCGGCTCAGGTCACGATCTCACGGTCCGTGAGTTCGAGCCCCGCGTCGGGCTCTGGGCTGACGGCTCGGAGCCTGGAGCCTGTTTCCGATTCTGTGTCTCCCTCTCTCTGACCCTCCCCCGTTCATGCTCTGTCTCTCTCTGTCTCAAAAATAAATAAACGTTAAAAAAAAAAAAATTTAGATGGAACGCTCTCCAAACGAACCCTCCATCGGCAGTGGTCTTTCCTAACAGAACCTCCATAAATTCTCAATTGCCACCTGTAGGTGTCCATAAACCAGAAGGGGTCAGATCCCCCAGCGTGGTCGCACATAGATTGCCAGAGATCAGAACAAGTCTGTTCGCGGGGTGGGGGGGTGTATCACTGTTTCTACAATGACACTGGGAGTGTGCACTTGCCCTAAATGCACACACAAACACACATGGACACATGTGGAAGGAGTATGTGAAGAAACCAAGTGCCAGCCATGCTCCTGGATGAACTACAGGTACTAAAATAGAACAACATATCTTACCAAACAGCATGTCTTCTGTAATTTTACCAAACAAAAGTGCTTAGTTATAGGGCGCGGTGGCTAGAAGGTGACACAGCGAGTTGGCATCGAGATGGGGCTTTAAGTCACTGTCTGATCACAGGGCTGAAATATTCAAGAAAAGTACAGTGGGTTGTTTTTTTTTAGCGTCAGATACCATGTATTTTGTCTTGGTATCTAGGAGTATGAGTATGTAGCCCTACATTTTTTGGAAAGTGGGAAGAACACCTCTTGGATCAGAAGATTTCTAGGACTGGAAAGACCGTATTTCTATTTTTAAACCATTATCCATATGTCTGCCCTTAAGCCCTTTAAGAAAAAGCTCAGAGGTAATGCATTACACAGGCTGCACTTTTTGCCAAGAAGCCTCAATGCACAGAAAAGACACTTCGAAATTCATTTTCATAAAACCATGGTCAGCCCAGGAAACAAGGAAAACCCTGTGCTTTCCCTCACCGGTTTAACTTCTGAAAGCTCGATTTCTTATATTAAGGAACTACAGCTCATCCGGACTGTAAAAACCACAGGACCTTTGAGATCATCAGTGTATCTTCCATGAACTTCAACATACGTGTCCTCCAGGTTATAAGGACGGTCCCTTCCTCCACCCACAGACCTCGTCTCCCTATACGGTCCAAGTGGATCTAGGCATCCACTGCTTCAGCATCGTTGCCGAAACATGTTCCCTTTCATCAGATTTTACTTGTCAAGCAAAGCACGTTCAGGGATAATTCTGGGCACTCCCCTGCCCAACATCTCAGCTGAAATCCTGTCTCATGAGTTTGAAATTTAACAACTTTCTGAAATAGGATAAAAAAAGAAGCTATATGAATATACGTGATGTGACTTTTATAGAAATATTAATCAAAAGCTACGATATCACAAGAAAGATAAATAGTGCAAGGCATCACTTACATGTGGACTCAAAAAAAAAAAAAAAAAAAAAAAAGCCAGACTTGTAGAAACAGCGGAAAAACGGTTGCCAGAGGCTGAGGGGTAAGGGACATAGGGCGGGTTAGTAAAAGGGTACAAACATTCAACTGTAAGATGAACAAGGCCTCAGGATCTAATGTATGACCGAAGATTGAATGTAATGGTAGTTGACAACAACTGTATCATATAACAGAAATTCGCTAAAAAAGTAGAACTTAAGTGTTCTTACCAAAAAACACGTATATGTATACATATATATGGTGATGAATATGTTAATTAACTCGATGGAGGGAATCCTTACATTTTACCTACAGATGATCATATAATCACTACAATGTATACTTTATTTTTGTTTTACTATATACATAGTTTATTGTCAAGTTAGCTAACATACAATGTATACGGTGTGCTCTCGGTTTTGGGGGTAGACCCTCCGATTCATCGCTTACACACAACTATAATGTACATTTCAAATATCGTACACTTTTGGGGCGCCTGGGTGGCTCAGTTGGTCAAGCGTCTGACTCTTGATCTCGGCTCAGGTCAGGAACTCACATTTCATGGGTTTGAGCCGCACATTGGGCTCTGCATTGACAGCACAGAGCCTGCTGGGGATACTCTCTCTCCCCCTCTCTCTCTCTCTGCCCCTTCCCTGCTTACTCACTCTCTCAAAATAAATAAATAAACTTAAAATGAATGAATAAATAAATAAATAAATAAATAAATATCTTAGAATTTTATATGTTGATTATGCCTCAGTGAAGATGAAATTTAACAAGGTGTCTCATTCGGGGCACCTGGGCGGCTCAGTCAGTTAAGCATCCGACTTCAGCTCAGGTCATGATCTCTCCCGTTTGTGAGTTCAAGCCCCGCATCTGGCTCTGTGCTGACAGCTCAGAGCCTGGAGCCTGCTTTGGATTCTGTGTCTTCCTCACCCTCTGCCCCTCACCTGCTTGTGCTCGGTCTCTCTCTCTCTCAAAAATAAACACACACACAAAAATAATAAATAAATAAATACATAAATAAAATAGATTAAAACTAAAGATTGAAATATATACTGGGAGTAAATGTCTACAGATTTCCATGGAATGGAATGGAAAGTCAAGAAGTCAACCCTAAATATATAAGAATATAGTATATGTTAAGGGTCCCATTCTAAATCATGTGGGGAAAACCAGATTACTTTGTAAGTGAAATCAGTCTAACATGTTACATCAGGATAATTTCAACTGAGTGATATTAAATGTACAACTAAACAAACACAACCATCAAAGTATCCTGAGAAATACAGGAGATTTAAAAAAATAATCTTAGAGTGGAAGATGCTTAAGTATGATGCAAATCAAAAAGGGGATTTAGAAAAAGTGACACATTTAACAAAGTAAAAAATAAATTAAAAAAAAAAACCCTTCAAAAACAAGGCAGAAGACAAACAGGGAGTTTCCAGCTCCTACCAGGGACAAAAGGCTCTTTCCCTAATATACAAAAAGTTTCTTCAATCAATAAGAGAAAAATTCAGCAGGAAAACGGGCAAGGACAGGAGTACAGTAATCCTGAAAAGATAAATCAAGTTTTTAAACACACAAAAATATGTCTAGCCTCATGCAGATAAAGACAAAAGTAAATGAAAATGACCCCAAGATATCACTTTTTCACCTTTCAGATATAAACAACGTGAAGATTGGTAACGTCCAATGACTAGGGAGGTCATGACACGATCCTCATTCTCCTATCACAATGATGGGAATGTAAACCTGTCCAACTCGATGGAGCATAAGTGGACAATATCTACAAGAATTCGACAAGAAGTAATTCCGCTGTTAGGAATTTATCCTACATCCTTATTTACACATGTAAAGATGCAAGGGGGCTATTTACTGAAGCACTGTAAGTAATAACTGCCAGCTGTAAACAACCTGGATGTGTACGGAGAGAGATTACTAAACGATGATATATCAATACGATGAAGTACAACGCAACCATAAAAGAGAATGTAACAGATTCTATTAGGTACTAACAGAGAACGATCTCCATGATGCAGCTTAAAGTAAAACGAAAGAAAGAGAGAAAGAAAAAGAGAGAGAGGAAGGAAGGAAGGAAGGAAGAAAAGAAAGAAAGAAAGAAAGAAAGAAAGAAAGAAAGAAAGAAAGAAAGAAAGAAAGAAAGAAAAAGAAAGGACAGTCTATAAAGAGTATTACAATTGTTGCCTTTATCTGAAGTGATTACACAGAAAACTCTTCGATGAACACTGGTTGCTTCCTGGGATATAAATGATTGGGATACAGACGTAGTGGGGAGACCTTTACTGCGTGTCCTTCAACTTTGTTACCTTTTGTACTACATGAATATGTTACCTATACCAACAATTTAACATTTCTTTCAACTTAATAGGTTCCATTGGTTGATTACTATCATATAATCCAGTGATTTCAAATGTGACTGCCTGTGTAAGTCACAACATGCGTTTTTTTTTGTTTTTTTTTTTTTTTAATAATGAGAAAAACAGTATACAAAAAGCATCTCGGGTGGCTTTACATTATGTTTTAACGTGAAAGGTTTTTTTTAAAAAAGGTGGATAAATAGCAAATAGAAGTGATTGGAATGTGGGAAACTTGGTTAATAATGTTAGATTTGCCACCAGCCATCGGCGTGACCTTGCAAAATCTTCATGGACACTTTTATATGAACAATGAGACAGGGCAGACAAAATATGCCCTCTCATCTCCTTCTAGCTTTGAGATTTTATCTGTATATTCTATTTTCTGATTTGACTGGGAATAAAACGCTTGTGCTACGTGCCATAGAGGTGAATAGGCGCTCTAGTTGATAAATGATCTTAAGTCATTCCGTGAAGAAGGGAGATTAATATTTAGAAAGGAGTGTAGTAAATTATATTATTCCTTTCATGATCTGAGGAAGCAGTTGCCAGGAAAGAAAATACGTGGCATTCCATATTTCGTATCCTTTTTTTGGGTACCGTCAACAAAATAGCGGGGGAAAAAAGCACGTAGAGAATTCTCCCCTCCTTTTTCTTCTCTGACTTTGAAAACAAAACATGCAGAGCTGCCTTGATTTAAAAAAAAAAAAAAAGTGTCAGTTAAGTGCATCACGGCTACGTGCTTGTTCATTGTGGAAAAGAAGGGTGGGTAAAGACAATATCGTGCTGGCAAGCTGCTCTCAGGCCCCAAAATCTGAAGCCGACATATCCCCAAAGTTTTCTAGAACTCTGAGCCACAAAACAGAGTCAACCGGTGAATTAAAGAATCTCATAAAAGTATGTGTTCAGAGGAGGGTATTCTAGTCTTGAAACCTTACTCCAGTTAGTAAGTAAACTGGTCATTAGTGAGTTACTCAATGTTGACATTGTTTTTTGATTGGAGTCACGCTTTAAAAAGAACAAATCCGGGGCGCCTGGGTGGCTCAGTCGGTTAAGCGTCCGACTTCGACTCAGGTCACGATCTCACGGTCCGTGAGTTCAAGCCCCGCGTCGGGCTCTGGGCTGATGGCTCGGAGCCTGGAGCCTGCTTCCGATTCTGTGTCTCCCTCCCTCTCTGCCCCTCCCCCGTTCATGGTCTGTCTCTCTCTGTCTCAAAAATAAAAATAAAACGTTAAAAAAAAAATTAAAAAGAACGAGTCCAATTGTTTGAAGTCTGCGTATTCCAGAGAGCTACTTGTGAACAAGATAAGCATTACTGTTTATCTGATGGAGGGATGTCACTCGATGTGCTTGGGACAGGCACTTGGAATCCTCTTTAATGACTGCCAACCTCAAAGGCTTATATTAGAGAATCATCTAGTCGGGAATACGAGGAACCACACCATTTCTGGAAGGTCACTGATAAGGAAATAAATACCTTACGTGCACTCAGAACAGTGTAATCGAAGACAATACAGGCCCAAGTGAAAAACTTTAAGTGCTGAAACATTTTACGATTAGTCGGCTTTCTCCCACAGAACCAAACTCCTAGAAGTGTGCCACGACTTAATCCCATGCTCCTTTGTTTGGTGGAAAACTCATGGTATTATTGGTCCAACTGCCTTACTTACTTTCAAAGAATTAAAGTCCTGTTTCTTGGGGCGCCTGGGTGGCTCGGTCGGTTAAGCGTCCGACTTCGGCTCAGGTCACGATCTCACGGTCCGTGAGTTCGAGCCCCGCGTCAGGCTCTGTGCTGACAGCTCGGAGCCTGGACCCTGTTTCAGATTCTGTGTCTCCCTCGCTCTCTGCCCCTCCCCTGTTCATGCTCTGCCTCTCTCTGTCTCAAAAATAAAATAAACGTTAAAAAAATAAATAAATAAATAAATAATAAAAAAAAAATAAAGTCCTATTTCTCACCTTAAACTATTCCACTGTTATTCTAACTTCTAAATGTTTAATTTCCTAACTTGCTCTCCGTTTTTTTTTTTTTTTTCCTCCTCACTTCTGAGAAGATGATGTGTGAACAGGAAATATACACAGTTGCATCCAATTAAAGCAGTAAAATTTACACCCCACCCTCAAGGGCCTTGCGTTCATTGGTCTCTCCAGTCTCAAAATATTATATAAAGTACTACTACGAGGCGGGCACTGTTCTGGATGCTGCAGAATGGCATCGAACAAAATAACCAATTTCCCACCTCACCTTCAGGCAGTTTCCATTCTAGTTGAAGATGGACCATAAGCATGCAGGTAAATAAAAGATTGTGTACCATTTTCTCATGGTGCAAAAAATAAATAACACAAGGTAATGGAGATTTTGACAGAGGGGGCTATTCTAGGTAAGGTGGTCAAGAAAGGCCTCTTTGACAGAATTCTGAATAATAAGGACCCAGCCATATAAATGTCTCAGAAGAAAATACTATAGGCAACGTGAGTCGTTAATACAAAAATCCCTAGGGTGACCAGAAGTCTGTACTTTTGTCTACAGCTCGTCCATAGGCCACAGATGTCTATGGTAATCTGGTCAACTAGTTCTGGGCTTGTCGGTGGCAAAAATATGATCTCGAAGAAAACACACGTTCAAGGTGGGCATGTCCCCAAGGCCCCACCAGTTTCTCAGCTGATGGGAACAAACTCAGCTGAAAGAAGGCTAAACAAGGCCCTCAGAGGGGGACCCTCTCGCCTGTATCTAGGGACTAGTTAGTTCCTATAAACTTGTCCAGTAAGGTGCTCTGACGCAGATTCTGACCGTTCAACTGTTACATCAAAACCCCCCAAGTTCAATGTAATCTAAACACCAGAGAAATTATTAAATGCTTTCTGGGATAGAAAGGGTCCCAAGTACAAAGCAGTCAAGCATAAGGGAAGGGTAAAGGCATATAACGTGGAACCTAATGCTCTATAGATCTACAGAGATGGGATCGTTTCCCCCACCTCACCCAGTCTAAATCTTAGAAGCAACAAAATCAGTGTCCACAATTAATGTGGATAAATGCAGAAGAATTAAGGAATTACGTGTTCTGAGTGCACGTAAGGTATTTATTTCCTTATCAGTGACCTTCCAGAAATGGTGTGGTTCCTCGTATTCCCGACTAGATGATTCTCTAATATAAGCCTTTGATGTTGGCAGTCATTAAAGAGGGTTCCAAGTGCCTGTCCCAAGCACATCGAGTGTCGACCCCCATGTGGGTCGACGTGGGTCGAGAACCTGGAACGTGACGGCAGATACCGGCAATCAGTTCAGAACCGGCAAGGACCAAAGGCTAAATAAAGTCGATGGATCCCACGGTGCTAGTGATACATTCTCCCAGTGACAAAGAGCATCGCCAACATTTTAATGGTCAAGGACTCATCCACAGTCAAAGCACACCGCAGACCAAGTGCGATTTTAAGAGCAGTCATGGAGGGAGAAATATAAAGATCAAGGAAAGGACTGGGAACCAACTAACTCAAAGGTAAGTAAGAAAAGGTGGCAAACTGATAAGAAAAAAAATGCTAGGACATCGTTCCTTGAAGAAAACTTGTTTTTAAGCATTTAAATGAAGGCTTTGCCCATCCTGGCCACTAGTAATAATACCCATTAGCAACAGTTTCTTCCGGACTTTCAATGACAATATATTATTTTTGCTTTATCTTGTCTTTCTAGGAAAGCTAATCTTAGCAGATTTCAGGTTAATTTTCCCATTGATGGGTCACTCTCTAAACGTTCTTAAAATCCCTTGAAGGCAAGATACGTATTTCATATTTGTCTCAAAGGTAATGCATTTGTTTCTTGAGACAAGTCGAATTTGTTCTTTCGGGTGGGGGGAGAAAGCTTCCTATTCCTACTCATGCCAAAATGTTTTCCAATGGGTAAAACAGAATTCAATTTCTGTTAAAAAAAAAAAAAAAAGCGTGTGTGCACGCACATGTGCACAGATGCACCCAGCACATGGGATGCAGTTATTAAAACGAAAAACTGGTCATGTGAATTCATTAGAATCCTTGGTGAACGGCAAGATTATATCCAAAGAATCTTGCGTATTCTAACTTGGATTTCAGTTTTTTTCTATTTTAAACTTTAGGATAATTAATTTAAGCAATGAGAGGAAACTTGAAAACGATTTTGATTGCTTAGAAGTTTGAAAAGGAAATAGAATTCTGAAGTATCTAAAATTAATCCTACATGTCTAAATGCCACCCAGGGTTAAAGTCACACTTTTGATTAAATGCAATCTTAATTCAGGGATTAAACTCGAACAGCACATAATTCCCTCCAGCTTCACTCTGGGATCAAGATTATCACTGCACTAAAAATACAGTGGCATGACTTCATTCTCTATGTGTTTGTTTTTTGAATGATCTTCCTCTAAGCAATTCGAAAGCCAGGGCAACGGAATAAAATCTGTTCAACATGGAAAGTAAGTTATAGCTCATTCTGCCTTAGTAAAGTTTGAGACGTCTGAAAGAATGCCATTTTGCCTTAAAACTAAGTGCCAATCACTCGACGGATTTTGGTTCTCTTTGACCAGTCCTGCAACTCTGTGTACCAATCGTTCAAGACATTCCCAGACCCGTACTTGCAAAAATTGGATGCCCTTGCATAGCAAGTGGATACAAAGACGAGCATTATTTTGTAGAGAGGGGAGAAATTGTTCAATTCGGCTGAGATTAATATGAAAAGGGGCAAACGCTGGCAAAGGAAAGGGAGTCATTCTCATTATTTCTCCACACAGAGGACACGGGGTGATCTGCTAAATCTCAAAAGCATGTCAGCTTCTTGCCTCTTCATTCCATGGCTCACAAACAACGATCGTGAAAGTTATATTCACATGGGGGGAAATACTCTCCCCTAGTGACTAATTCGGCTCCGGTGCACATACTGTCTTATTCTCCTCGCTATTTAAATATAAATAACAACAGCATTTGCTTCTCGATTTCCATGGGCCCTACTGCTCCAATTTTGATCACAGTGAAAAAAAATCTGAGGGGGGTGGGAGGGGGAGCCCATAACTTCAGAACTGGACGCCTAAAGTTTTAATATCCTCAATTTAATCCTTTTTTTTTTTTCAACGTGGGGCATTCTCAATATTCCGGTAGCTTCTGATATTTAACCTCTCTCTTTTAAATCTCGTCATTGTCAAGATTTCAAATCTCAGAGATCAAGAAACTATCGATTATTAGGTTGGTGAGCTCTACAGAGCTATGGGTCCAACGTAGGGGGTGGATTAGAAGTCAAGGTTTTGGGGCACGTGGGTGGCTCCGTCGGTTAAGCGTCTGATGCTTCATTTTGGCTCAGGTCATGATCTCGCAGTTCGTGAGATCAAGCCCTGAGCTGGACGCCAAGCTGAGCTTGCAGCCTGCTTGGGATTCTCTCTCTCCCTCTCTCTTTCTGCCCCTCCCCTGCCCACACACATTCGCACACACTCTATCGCTCTCTTTCAAAATAAATAAATAACCCGCCCCCCCCCCCCCAAAAAAAAGTCAACGTGTTTTCTTCCTCCTGCTGCTAGGAGATAAATATGCAATTTTAGGAGCAAATGCATCAAGTGTGCATAAGCACTCTACATTCTCGAGGTCCATCTAAATGGTTCATCTGAAATGAGCTCGAAAATCTGTACGTCAGTAAATGTGCAAAGTCACGGGTGGGGAGAATAAAGACCCCCCCCCCCCGCCCCCGCCATGGTGGGGTCCCAGAGAGCAGAGAGATAGGAGAAAGGTCAATCTTCAGAACGGGTCTCTGACTTGGGTTTCTATTATATTCTTTTTTCTTTTCCCCCGGAACTCTAACCTTATAGTTGGCAGGGAGGGCAGGGGTGTTTTGCAACGAAAACACTGGAATTGTGGCAGCTCTTAAACACCATCATCACCCTCTGAAATATTTAGCAAACAGCTACTTTGGTCAGGGTGGGGGAGAAGCATGCCTTTGAGCCTCAGGGAAAAATACCGTCCAAAAATCCCTGGGCCAGACGGGAAAGGGATTGGCATCTTCTCACCTCGATCCAGTTGCCTGAAGCAAACCGAATGTTTTCTCAATCTCGGGCCTGCTCCCTCACCTCGGAAACCACGCATGAGGCTTCCAGCAAGGTGGTGCTTGACAAAACCCGCAGGTCAGCGCGCAGAAACGTCTGGAGCTGGACCCGATGGATGAGGGCACCGGCCGCAGCGGCCGCCTGCCCCCCGCGAGGGCGAGGCGGAGCCCGCTCCCAGCTCCTTGGCGGCCCGCATGTCACAGCAGACGGGTGCCAAGTCACTCCACCGGGCCTCCGGCTCCCTGAACTCGTAATTCATACCCACCACAGTCAATTACAGGAGGCCCGGGGCCGAGGCTTGAGGAAGGAGGGAGAAAGCACGTTTTCATCACTGTCATCAACCCTGACACATTTTCAGCGTGAAGACCCGGGAGCTGCAAGTCTGTCCCATCAAGCTGCCTTCTTTCCTGCTGTGTGTTCTGGACGGCCCAGCGGCCACCCCCTCCCCACGCCCCACCAGTCCGTTGTGTCAAGTTCATGGGAATCGGATGCGTTTACTGCTCCCGCGGGCAATTCGCAGCAATTCTCTCTAGGCACCACCCCCTCCTCCAGGGGGGTCCACTCTGGCACATTGGGGCTGGCAGCCGGCCTGGACCACGGGCCCAGAAACCCTACCGAGTCTCGGCCACTTGAGGAAGGGCCGTCAAAACCATGGCACCTGTGGAGCACACTTCCCAGGGACGTCGTTCAGTAGGACGCTTAGCAGCGCGGGGTCCAGGTGAGGGAAGGCACAGGATGACAAGGGACACGAAGGGCTAGCGTTTGAGGATTACGCCTGGATTTCGTGGCGGTCCCCCAGTGGGGGTGAGGGCAGCCTCTAGGACTTTCTCCCGCCCCCACAAGCAGCCTCGTGGTGCCTTGCCCAGAGCAGGTACCCAGTACGGGTTTCCAGAAGGAATGGCTGCATTAACTACTCTTTCAGGAAAGTAATACTTGGGAATCCAGCCACTCTCCAGCCCCACACGTGTAAGGGAAAGCAGAAAAGCCAGCTCTAGGAGTAAGGAAAGGGGAGGGAAATAATTTTATGTCATTTTCAGATGGGAGCCTCTGGATTTAGGCTCAGGATAAACCAAGGAAGTGACTGTTTGCTGAGCTAAGGAAGAAATCACAGAGGGAACGCTGGTGGGTTTTTCCAGTGCTTTGATTTCCAACGGGTAGAGAAATCCTTGGCCATAAGACTTGGGAAGCACGACCATCTGTTTTTGTTTTTGTTTTTCATGCTCTGTACAAAATAAAATCTACCTATTGTTTCTTTAATGCCCCCCAACCGTCCCCTGAAAAGATCATCCTTTTACTAGTGGGGAAACTGAGGCACAGGGAGACCAAGTCACAGGACAGCAGGGGACCTGAAATCATTCTGATTAGGTAAATCCATGCCAACGTCTGTTTCTGCGGAGCACAGAAGTGCCCTTCTCAAATATCCTCTCCGCTGACGGGAACAGGTTGGGGGTCCCATCTTTTTTCTCCCCCCTTTGGGCCATCACAGCATTTCTAGGCCTGCAGCTTAGTCAAAGCTGATCCCATTGCTATAACTAGAAGCTTTACTGGGTGAAGGGCGAAGGAAGGAGGGAAGAGAGGACAGAAAATGGAGTAATACTGAAGCTTTTATTGCTATGCAAGGAATTGTGCAGGGGTCTTCAATTATTCAGCTGGAAGCGTTTTAAAATGGGTTCAGACACTCATTGAGTCTGCAAATGGCAAGAGAATTATCTGAGGAGTGAAACATAGAAATCTGATTCAGGAAGAGAATTCTTTTTTTTTTTTTTTAGTTTATTTATTTATTGGGGGGGGGGGGCAGAGAGCGAGGAAGAGAGAGAATCCCAAGCAGGCTACGTGCTGTCAGCATGAAGGCCGATGTGGGACTTGACCCTGAGAACAGTGAGACCATGACCTGCACAGAAATCAAGAACCCAGTGCTTAACCAACTGAACCACCCAGGCGCCCCTAGGAAGAGAATTCTTAGGACAGCGATGACAGAAATCCTTTTTCCCTCAAGGGCACCTTCTGACTTGTAATTTAAGAGCATATAAAGCACAAGGCCTGAAAATTTCCCAAATCAAAAAACAAACAAACAAACAAACAAAATTAACTCATTAGGAGTCAAATCCTTAAGTACCCAAGTGCTCCGAACTAAACTAAATGGACGAGATTCAAGAAGACGTGACGTTTGCTGATTAAAAGCGGGGTTTCTAGAGTCCAAGGAGCCAGTGCTGGAGAATTCTCCCTCGTCCACTGAAAAAGCAGCCTAACCTGAGACGAGTTATCTACCCTCTGAACGGAAGATGGGGAAGGTTATTGGATGTGGAGAGTAAATGCGCAGATCCATGCCCAACACTTAGCACAGTTCTCGGCACAAGGATACGTACCGTGTAACCATGGCGGTTTATCAGTGGGCACAACGATCCCCCCCAAGGAGTGGACTGTAGCTCAAGAGCTACAAACTTCAATTTAGTCCCAGATGACCCGAGTGAGACACTGAAGGTGGACTGGACTAGAAGTCGGGAGATCTGTATTATCCAACCCTGTTACCTCTTTGATTTCCATTTCCCTCCCTATCAGCTTAAAAGGTGAGTTCAGATTAGTGATTTGACCCCAAAGGCTTCAGAAAGTGGCCACCAGGGGCGCCTGGGTGGCGCAGTCGGTTAAGCGTCCGACTTCAGCCAGGTCACGATCTCGTGGTCCGTGAGTTCGAGCCCCGCGTCAGGCTCTGGGCTGATGGCTCGGAGCCTGGAGCCTGTTTCCGATTCTGTGTCTCCCTCTCTCTCTGCCCCTCCCCTGTTCATGCTCTGTCTCTCTCTGTCCCAAAAATAAGTTAAAAAAAAAAAAAAAGTTGAAAAAAAAAATTAAAAAAAAAAAAAAAAAGAAAGTGGCCACCAAAGCCAACAGGGCCAAAGTAGGCCATGTCTCGAATAAAGTGCTCTGCTTCAAACCAGAGAAGAGACTCAAAGGACCTGAGATTCCATGTGGTTAGTAAAATTCTGTGGGATCTCTGGAGGTTTTAGACCTATGCTTTGTCTAGCATTAGGACGGTTTGCATTAACCTTCAAGTACTGGCATCCAGATCAGTAAAAATAATAATAAATAATAATAATAATAATTCTAGCTGTTTTAAGATTTTCCACTGATGAGTTGATGAAGATAAACTGCCCAATTATTTTGTTCTCAAGGAGTAATCAGCAGGAGCCTTGGGTTGAAGACTGGAACCAAGGCAAGCTATGTGGATGCCAGAATTCCACTGAAGGCAGCCATGATGTTTCCCATCCAAGTGGATTTCCAGACTCTTCGTAGAACAATTCTAAGGAACACAAATGTCTTAGAGTTTTCCAAAGCCGTGTTCAAAAAAGTAAGTACTGTACATAATGCTATCTGTGGGAATGTAAATATTTAAATAAGCTCACTATAAAAAAGGTCACAAAACGATTCCACAAACCATATCAAATGGCCCCTACCATTGACAAGAGAGCTGTTAAGTCTGCTGTGGGAAAGATCAGATCTGACCACGTTTCAGCATTTCCTTAGCCATATCCCTAACTGAGACACTCATCTTCTTCTATCCTTCTCACTGAGATCCTTAATCATCCTGTTGGGGTTTTTATAAAGTTTGGCCCTTGTTTCATTCATCTTCCAAGTACTTGCCGGGGGACCTAAGTAGGTAAATTCATCCCAGCACCTTCTGGGTGAGGGTGTCTTTCCTACAGTACTTTCTGAGCACCCATGCCTATCTCGACCACAACTACAATTAAAAAGCATTTTAAGTATCTGCCAGGCTTCTCCACGAACACACACATTCACAGAAGGAAGAGACCAAGTTTTCCCTATCAGTGTCCTTGGCATTTGGCAGATGACTTGGCTGACAACGGATGTGCAGTAAGTGCTCGCTAAGTGAACTTAACCTGCCTGTTAATAATACATGAAGAATATAGAGGACTTTGTAACAAACTCAGACTGGCGGCCAAGGCCACTTCCTGAGAACCGGTCTTGTTCCCGCGACTGCCTTCAACCCTTGTTTGATACAGGTAGCCTTTCCTAAACTTGCCAATCAACTTGATATCGGTGCACCTTCGTTGAGCACCTATTAGATGCCAGGCACTGGTGTTTCACTCCACCAACAAGCCTCTGACTTCCTGGAGCAAGGCAGACCATTTAGTTAATTGCTGGCAATTAACTGAAGGGCGGGGCCCGACCCTCCAGCGCCCACAGCCCGCTGGGTGGACTTATTACAACACCAAGGGGCACGCGTCCTGGCAACAGAGGATTCCCCCCCGCCCTTGGTCCCTTCTTGCTCCGAAATGTTCTATGTTACAACCTTTGGAAAGCTTCAGCTTGGCCCTGCACTGCGCTGTGTGAAGTGGGTCAACATTACACAAACCAGGAATCCTAATCCTAAGGGAGTGCCGGTAAAAGTTGTACATCTCGAGCACATCATGGTTGCTTCGGGGCTCTGGCTAAAAACTGCCACCTTCCGTCTGTAGTAAGACTCCAGAAGAAAATGGATTACCTCCTCCCCCTTGGAGTTTATCTGTTTACTGAGGCTGACTGTGACCAGACTGAGAGCGTCAGAAGCCAGACGGCGGCAGAAGGAAGTTTTCCTTTACGGAAAAGACAGAACTTGCAGTGATGAATGGTTCCGCACTATGTGTTGTATGGAAATAGGGCAGGCAAAAGTAGACACCCCGAGCCTTTGTTGGAGGAAGTGACACCCACTAGGTAACCCTGCCTGACTGGACCAGCCTCATTATCAGTCACCTCATCCTGTTGTGACACAACGTGCCAGGTACACAACGGGTATTTCGCAGAAAATCGCTCCTTTCCGACGCCCCCAACAGGCTTGGGCAACATCGTCTTATGTTCACGGACAGATCGCAACAACACGCTGCATTGAATTGTGTTGAAACGTGACTCTGTCTACAGCAAGAAAAGGGAGTTCCGATCCCACAAGGTTGGGATGGTGGGTTGCTCTGTTTCTAGATGGCATACCCAGGAAATATACCCTATCTTACGTAGGCATGTGGGCTCCTGGGTGGCTCAGTCAGTGAAGTGTCTGACTCTTGATGTGGGCTCAGGTCATGATCTCACGGTTCGGGAGATTAAGCCTCGAGTCGGGCTCTTTGCAGAGAGCACACAGCCTGCTTGGGATTCTCTCTCTTCCTGTCGGCCCCTTCCACACTTGTACATGCTGGCTCTTTCTCAGAATAAATAAACAAACCTTAAGTGGGCATTTAAAAACCATCGTCGAGGCGAGTGCTACAAGTAAAGACCATGATGTCATTTTTTTCACCGCTGAGCCACCCCGCCCCTTTCAGAACACAATTACATTGTGAGACTTTTCGTTTCCCATTCATCACTGAAAGCAATCCCCAACAGACATCGTGGCCACTTCCCAGCTGTAAACAACGTGCTGAGACTGACTTCTCTGCACACCTCTGGAAAGATCTCTCCTTTCTCTGCCATACCTCCAAGGTGAGGAAACCATAGCCCTTTGCAGTCCTGCCTCAGCACTGGCTGATCCGCACCCAGACCATTAGCCCTGCAGTAACTTCTAGTTATACTGGCTGATACGAGGGCTGAGGGCCCAGAGCAGCCGACGCGGCCTCGTGAGGCGAACCCTTTTGAGAGGGGGGACGAGCTCCTTGTTTCTACACTTGTCATGCATCCCCTGCTGCCTCTAAGGTGCCCTCAATGGCCCACATGCTGGATTCTGCTTCCTAACTACACACCACATCACCATTGGGAATCCACGGCCATCGGGTGGCAGTTGGGCAGCTCAGGATGATTGTTCTTCCCAAGAATTCCCTCCTTTTCTGGGATGGGGGACGTAAAAAGAGCAAACAGCTAGCTTTCCACATCGACCAGTTTTTGCTTCACGCACCGAAGAAAGGCGGAAATAGCCTTACCAAGAAAAAGTCGCCCACAAGCACGCGATAAAGGTCAAAGGTGCACTTCCGGTGTCCTACCACAGATTCTTTGCCGTTTGGGCAGGGGTCTTCGAGATTATCTAGCTCGACCCTTTCATTGTACAAATGCCGAATTTGAATCCGAGTGAGGTTACACTTTATTTGTGCCAAGAAAGGCCTTCCTCCTCTTAGGCCTGCCCTTTGGCCACCATGACACATTCTAACATCTGACGCTTGGCTTTTAGTGTAATTGAACCAATCTGGGTGAAGACACCCTCCCCTCCGCAATGTGAACAAGAAGAAACAAAGGGGCTACTTAGAACAGACTTGTAGCTTTCTATAATTTGACAATACACTGCTGATTTGGAATATGGGCCTACAAGGAAATAGCCTTGTTACCCATAGCCGGCAGATAGGCAGTGCAGCCTTAATTAATCTGTGAAGCCGAAACGAACCACGGATTAATAATGGCATCCATCAAACTGAAATTCTACTGTTATTAGTCATGCATCGGTATTTGTGGGCTTTGTTCCCTCAGTCATTTGTAAACACGCACACACCTAGTAACCATCAAATATCAAGGACAAACAACCTCGGCGCGAGAGAAGCCCAGATTCCAGGCTCAGCGAAGCGGCCAGTCTTTGGTGGGGTAGGGCTGACCACCCCACAACTCACTCCCCTGTCGGCCTTTTTCTCTCCCCCCCCCCCACCCCCAACTGTGTTCTAAGCACAAGTGTTATTTCCTTGCTTTTATCGCAAGATGTGTGTAAAACATTCAAGAACACGGAGATAACGTCAGGAAGAGTGCCTTGAGAACACTCTCAATCCCATCCAACACATCGGCCAAGCAATAAATGGTCACGGTCTTGAGGTAAAAATATCAAGAAAAATCAGGGCGCCTGGATGGCTCAGTCGGCTGAGCATCGGACTTCGGCTCAGGTCATGATCTCACAGCTGGTGAGTTCGAGCCCCACGCTGGGCTCTGTGCCGACAGCTCAGAGCCTGGAGCCTGCTTCAGATTCTGCGTCTCCCTCTCTTTCTGCCCCTCCCCAACTCATGCTCTGTCTCTCTCTCTCTCTCTCTCTCTGTCTCTCAAAAATAAACATTAAAAATTTTTTAATATCAAGAAAAATAAAAACATTACAAGAAACTCTCAGAACGCCCAACCTGTTGGTATTCTTGCCAGAGGACTTTCATCCTGTTACGATGTGACCTACCTAGGTATGGAATTTAGAGTTTGTCTGGTCTCCTGGCCCACGTCCTCCTCCTAACCCACGCACGGTTGAGTGTGCTCTCTAGATGCGGGAGAACAACGCAACCTCCAGGGTCCACAGATTTGCTAAGAACCACAACGTCAGCCCCGGGCACGCTACCTATATAACCTCTGACCCTCTCCATAAAAGGAAAGGTTGGATGCCATATCCATTTCTCAGACTGAGAAACTGAGATTCAAAAGGCTACGCAAAGTGTCCAAGGTCACCCACGAGGGTACGAGAGCTGGCACGCACACCTACTCGTAAGCCCATGCTTTTCCACTACATTCTACACGACCGTTGAATTATTCTTCAACCAAAAGTAAAAATGAACTCAAGCAAATGCTCCTAACACTGGCCGCCTCTCCCCTGCCTGGCACGAAGTCTGCACCTCGTTAAGTTGGCTAAGATCTGCCGCTTAAGAGCGACATGTCAAGACGCTCTGTATAGCAAGACATGGTCAACAAAATGATTCAGGTAAAGATGCCCCTCTACAGCTCCTCTTCCACGTTGCTTATTCTAAACACGAAAGCTCCTTAGATTTTCACCGTAAATTGTTAGAGCTAGAAATCTGAGAGTCATTTCAGAGGAAAGCTGTGATCTCCGTGGGTTTGCCAAAGTCTGCAGCCCAGAAGAGCCAAGATTATGTTATTTTTGTCCCCCCAGAGTGGTGTTAGCAGAGTGATCTCTCGATTCGGTCGGATAAAGATTCCCCAAACGCTAACCTGGGAGCCGTGGCCTAGCCCGGTCTTTTAACTTCGCTTTTAGACGGTCATTTTTATTAAAAAAGAGAAAGGTAAATAATAAGAACGGTGCGAATGCTAATAGCCGCATTTTATCAGGGACCTTCTGTAAGACAGGGTATATAAATCCTGTTGTGTAATCCCCGTGACGGCCCTAGGAGGTGGACTGGCAGCGTGCAAACGAGGAAACTGGGACTCGGAAAGGTTTAGTTCTTTGCCCGTGTTCCCCCAGCTAGTAATCGGCAGAGCAGGCTTCAGACCACACCTGCCCCCAGAACCCACTCAGTGAACCATTACACATGCTGTTTCTTATGAAGTAAGACGGGACCAGCACTGGATGTCAAAAGGCCCGTTCAGGACTCTGCTGTCAGTCATCACTTTTGTTGGTCCCCTTTTAGTCTCAGCCAGCCTCAGGGGTGATGTCTTACCAGCTCCCTGACCCCCGCTGATAGGGCCACTCTCTACAGATGGGGCAAATTATGTGTGCCCATCACAAATGCTGGTTCTCAGTCCACTTCCAAATCTCCGCTGAGACCCCCCGGGGCAGAGCACGATGCATTACGTAGCCCAGGGCATCCCGTCCCTTTCCAAAGGGAGGCGGCACGGAGGTGCCAGGCGCACACCCCAGGGCCACGGTTTAAACCTGCTCTGCATTCTGCTATGAACACCCAGCCGTCCAAACGGAAAGTGCTTTGACTCCTATGGAAGAGTCGCGCTGTCGCGTTCCTAGCCCTGAACATCCAGCAGGTTCCTCCAGGAAGAGGAATCTGCCAACGGACTCTCGCCCCATGCGCTGGCCGACGGCCTGGCCCCCGGCCCAGCTGGATCGGAGCCTTGCCAGGCCTGGTCGCGAGCCAGTAAGCTCTGTCTACATCCTCCTTTTGACCCGGGAGCTCAAGGAGTCTTTCAAAACGAGCTAAGGGAAGCACAGGGAGCACCACCCCTCGGCTCCCAGATCAGAGACCCCTTCTACCGTCTCTCTCGGCTCTCCCTCATCCCTCCAGGCTCAACTGTCACTTTATCTAGGACCACCCCCTCCTGCCACCAACCATACTCTCTAAACGTGGCCTCCCTCCCCACCCGGTGCTCCAGCACCCCCCCCCCCCCCAGGCATAACTGGTTCCCAGGACTTACCACAATCTGATCTCATGCTGACTATTTATGTGTATCCGTTTATTGTCATCCTCCCACAGGAACCCCGCGCTCTGCCAGGGCAGTAACCTCCCGGCCTCCGTGCCTATCGTCTGTGGTGAGCGCAGCCGGGGAGGCACTGTGGGCCATCAGGGCCCGAACCAGCGCTATCCAATAAAAGGAGAATGCAAGCCACGTGTTGCTGATCTCAAATTCACCAGTGGTCACATTAAGGATGCAAAACGAAACAGGTGACATAAATTTCAATAATATTCTTTAGCCCGGTACATCCAAACTGTAGCCGTTTCATCATGTGAGCAGTACAGACATTATTAAACTTTTTGAATTTTTAAAAAAATTTTAACGTTTATTTATTTTTGAAGGAGAGAGGGAGAGCGACAGAGCACGAGCAGGGGAGGGGCAGACAGAGAGGGCGGCGCAGGATCTGAAGCGGGCTCCAGGCTCCCAGCTGTCAGCAGGGAGCCTGATGTCGGGCTCGAACTCAGGAGCTGTGAGATCGCGACCTGAGCCAGAGTCGGACGCCCAACCGACCGAGCCACCCAAGTGCCCCGCGATACAGAATGAGATATTTTATGTTCTGTTTTTTGGTTCGAAGTCTTTGAAATCAAGTATGTGTTTCACACAACACATCTCAACTTGGGAGACAACATTTTCATCGGCAATACGTGATCTTTATTTAGATTCCGTAAAACTGACCCGTGAAATAGACTCACATATCCAAGCTGTATCAAACACACGTAAACGTTTCCTGATAACTGAGTCAAGAGTAAGTTTTCAAATTTAACGTTAACAAGTAAAATTAAAGCTTCGGTTCCGCAGACATACGAGCCCCGTGCCAAGGGCATAATGGCCACCTGTGGCTGGTGGCTGCCATTGGTGACTGATTGGTGGTCCTCATCGATGAGAGGCCTTACATTTTTTGAACTTTCTCTGGATCTTAAATCACTTTCCAGGAAGTCCACGCAGTCTCAGATCATTTCCGCGTACGGGTACGCCAGCCTCTCTCTCTCTTGCCAGGAATGGGAGATAAGGCCACATAACAGGCCCTGGATGCAACGGGGAGGCGTGGACTTCGGGCTCAGCTCAATCACAAAGACTCAATTCAGTTCAGCGGCAACAAAAACTAGGCGAGTCAGGGACGATCCCAAGCCACACAGCAATTCTGTTTCATTAGCGGCTGCTGCCTGATGCAGCCCTTTGGCACTGAACCACTTTCCACTTTTCATCCTACTTGATCGCAGACATATTTCAGTTTCCCTTATGAGCTAGACAATGACTTGGGGACAGAGAGCCTTATCCATCACTGAGCAGGGAGACGAGAGGTCCCCGCCGCACCAGCACAATTGCGGTTCAAGCCCGGTGTGCTGGTATCGTCTGCAAAGTTCTGGACGATTCTTAGGCGTCGTGGAAGCTCCGAGAAGGAGCTCCTGGCAGGCACTTGGGAAACAGCTGTTGGGTATTAATGGGCTGGAGTCCTGAGAGTGCCCGACGCTCACCTTTGACCTTCTCTGAAACTGCAATTAGGGGGCGTAACACAGAAATGCAACCCTGTGATATGTAAAAAGCCTAAATTGGCCTTTATGCTAACAAGATTCCACTTCCAGTCCTGGGCGTTTTAAATTTCCTTTTGCTCTTCCCTGGTCTTTCCTTAATCAGACCTTTCCCTGGTGATCACATGCCCTCTGTTTGCCCTGAATGTTAACATTAGTTTTTCCTCTGAAACTTTCCCTCTATTGCCTTGCTTTCTTCTCTTTTTTTCTTTTTTCTTCTTTTCCGTTTCCTTTCAGTGATTAGCTGCCCACAGAGCTTTGGGAGGTCGCTCAGATTTTTCAATCCGACACAAGTCTGGTCTATCGAGCTTCCCTGACCTCTGGTTGTTTCACACCCATCCCGTTCCTCCCTACGCTTTCATTTCCCCCAACTCGCTGGCTTGTTAGAATGTGACAATTGCTCTGATTGATTCTTCTGACCTGGTTTAAGAAATGGAAGCAAAACAAAGATTTGTCGGTTTTCGTTTGATTTTACAGGGGAAAAAGGACCCTAGCTCTAGCCTCTATAATTATCTCCTGCAGCGTCCTTCACTCTCCCGTCTTTGCCTTGTATGTAGTGGGTCATCTACACATCTGTCTTCCGCACCCACCAAAGGCAGCGGTTTGACCGTGGACTTTGTTGCTGGGCACGTGAGCCTGAATCCCGGATCCTCTACAAACCAGCTCTGTGTGCAAAAGTGCTCATTTCAACCTATATGGAATGAGAATTATGACCCTCTTCTCCGAGGGCTTTGGAATGTTTCAATGAGTCAATACAGGACACAACCACGTCAGACCCATACTGAGTGCTCAGTAACAGACAGCTCTTGTCATTACTGCGAGTCCTTGACCTTTGTCTGCTCATTCTTACTCCTCCCCTGCATCTCGCCCAGGACCGAGCCCTGCACATACCCCAAGTGTCCAAGTAACAGTCTTTGAAGATGAATGTTTGTGGCCGCAAATGACACCAATGGGAGCTGACTCTTACGAGCGTTCTTAAGTTTCACCTGGCAAATGTCTCAGTTTGTCCCCTGGTCACAACGTTGGCCCCAAGGGCAGCCGCCACTGGAACGCGTACACCTGCCGGCCCCGGGGTACCAAACAAGACGTCAACTGGGTGCCCGCGAATCCTTCCATAGGTCGGTGGCTTTCCGAAACTTTGCTAGTCTTCTCCCTCAGAGCGTCCTTGTGCCCCTTCGATTTTCCTGTCCGCAGGCCAACTTCCTGTCCCTTAAGGGTTGGTTCAAGGGTCTCCCCTCCTCTGGGAAGGTATTCCAGATTCCCCTTTGCTCAGTGTTCCTCTGTGTTGTGGGCATAGTTCTACCAGAGGCCTCACTGCATCGTGCGGTCACTGAGCTTCTGGGTCTGCTCCCCGACGGTAACTCCCTGCGGGCAAGACTCCAAAGTAGAGGTGGAGTGTTGGCTGGATGAACGAGTGAACGAATACACTGCTTTCACATTTACAACACGTCCTTTGCATAAGTTAAATTAACCCTCACGCTCCCATGAGTCCTTCTTCTTATCATGTCCGTTTTATTATACAGAAGGAAACGTTTGCTCGCAGAGCTGAGGCGGGACTGGGTCAAAGCCTGACTTTATTCTGGGCCTCCTTCAGGAGGTCGGTGTGACCCAGGCATCACAGAAAGCAGAGTGGGCTTACCCCAATGTCGACCTCAGACTCGCCGCTGACGATGGGCTGCTTTTCACAATCTTCTTGAATGTACAAGGCAGTTTTCAATCTCAAGACAAAATTACCTAAGAGAAACGGTCATGCCATACGACCACCAGCGAGCGATTGTTACTCTGGATGTGTACGATTGTTTCTAATAAGAGGCCAGATTATTAAAACAGAGATATTCTCTCTCTCCTTGCCTAATAGAAAATGTTAGTATCAATATTACCGTGTATTTCAATATGGTGTTTTAAATGCAAAAAAAAAAAAAAAAAATGAGATTTGTAAAAGTTAGAATGAGAAAACCAAAAGGCTAGACAGGTTAGAACCTCGGAGGCAGAGATCCACAAGACAGCTAATTAGCAGGATTCTAGAACCTACCGGAGCCACCATTTCCGCCTTCCACAGGGAGACGCAGGACTGTTTCTCGGGAGATGGTGGCCCAAATCCTAACACTCTATTCTTGTAGGAAGATAGGAGGAAGGGTCTCTCTTTCTCCCAGGGGACAGTTTCTGGTCCTTTGGTACATCCACAAGTCATCAAGTGTGGGAAATTTAAGCTAGAGTCGCTAATTTGTTATTGTAACAACACTCCCTGGTATTTATACAACACGTTCCGTTCTGTGACCTCCAAGAATGTTCCGATCCTTTCCACTAAAATGGATGGCGAAACTAAGACACAGAAGACCACCAACACGGTCACCCTGGGAAGCCAAGAGCAGAAGCCACATCCCTTATCCCTCGGCCCACATCCTTCTGCCAGGACTGCCAAGATATGGCGTCCAACAAGACACAATAACCAGAAAAGGAAGGTGGCCCTCACTTAGCACGGGAGCTCGCATCTCGGAAAAGGTGGGGATCTAGGAAACTGCACGACACCCACACTCAACGTGACTTACAACCCGAGAAACAGGCCGAGGGCGAGTCTGTGGACAGCAGCCATTGGGGAAGATGCCAGTGGCTCGTGAGGTCCTCCCAGGAATTTCCCTGCCCCGAGTCTAAGTTGTCACCCCTAATATTGTATCCCCTAAGCTTTAATTTCTGCCAAATTGCAAACCCTCTGGGGAGAAATAATACTTAAGCCATTATTGGCCTGTTGCAACTTCTTGTGAATTACGGCTCTGAGAGTCCGTCTTGAGAATCACTGAGGAAGGGCTTGCGAGCACGCGGAGAAGAGAAAGATGTACAGATACAGGAGGGCGGGAAGACCAACGAGAGGCAGGCCACCAAGAAAAAAAAACCCAACAACAACACCGCCCCTATGTTGTAATCCGGCCCAAGTTCCAAGGTACTTTGTTTTCCTTCCTAACCGATCTCCAGACAGCAGTGTTTTCCAGCCAGACTCCCAATATTTTTATGCAGTTTGTACCTTAAGCTATGCACAGCTCTTTCTATGGATCTCTGAGGTTTCACAGACGGTAAGCTTGAGTCACTCTGTTACGTCCGTGAGTCTAGAATTATTTCAAGGAAACCTCTGAAGGATATTGACGTATTTTCAAACGAGTGATGAGATGTTGAAAGGCCACCCAGAGTGCGGATGGCGTCGGAAGATGATCCAGGAAGTGACCAGAGACACAAGGGCTTCGGGACGTACCTGGAACATGGTCTGGACTGCTTGCCTCGGTCACTAGTTTCCCGCCCGGGGTGGCAGGCAGCTTCCCTAAGCCCACGGCTCCTCTCTGACTTCTCCGGAAAGCGAGGGCAATGACACCCACAGCCCCACAGCTCTCAGGAGGATGAAAGTAGGTAAGACGGTGGGGAACTTATGAAAAGGGCCGAGCCAGGTTAAAAGGAAAGGGTTCATGCTGAGAATCACTAAGTAAGCCAGGGCCGGCACCGTATGTTAACCAGGAGGAACACGCACAGACGTCCTTGATCATATTGCGATCGATGATGACTATTTTGTAAATGCAGTTGCACTCCCTCCTTATCCACGGTTTTGCTTTCCCCGGTTTCAGTTACCTGCCGGTCACCTGCAGTCACCTGTGGTCCGGGAGCCGATGATCCTCCTTCGGACACAAGGTCAGCAGTGGCCTGATGCGACATCACAGTGCCTACGTCCTTCACCTCCTTCCTCTCACCACGTAGGCCTCTTATCATCTCACGTCGACACAAGAAGGGTGAGTGTGGTACAACAAGATATTTGGAGAGAGACAGAGACCACATTCATACATTTTTTATCATCATATATCGCTAGAATGGTCCTATGTTATTATGAGTTATTGTTAATCTCTTCCTACACCTAATTTATAAGTTAAACTTTATCATGGGTGTGTATGTAGAAGAAGAAAGAGTAAATGTAGGGTTTGATACAATCTTCAGTTTCAGGCATCCCCTGGGGGTCCTGAAACATAGTCCCAGTGGATAAGGGGAGATAACTGTGCAAAAATGTGTTTGCAGATATAGGTAGCCATTGGTATGAATGACTGAAGAGTTAGAGGCAACACAGTGTAGTGCTTAAGAAGGTATAGACTAGGGGCGCCTGGGTGGCTCAGTCGGCTAAGCGTCCAACTTTGGCTCAGGTCATGATTTCGTGGTCTGTGGGTCCAAGCCCTTGCGTTGGGCTCTGTGCTGACAGCTCAGAGCCTGGTGCCTGCTTCGGATTCTGTGTCTCCCTCTCTCTCTCTGCCCCTCCCCTGTTCATGCCCTGTCTCTCTCTGTCTCTCAAAAATGAATAAATGTCGGGCGCCTGGGTGGCTCAGTCGGTTGAGCGTCCAACTTCAGCTCAGGCCATGATCTCGCAGTTCGTGAGTTCGAGCCCCGCATCGGGCTCCGTGCTGACAGCTCAGAGCCTGGAGCCTGCTTCAGATTCTGTGCCTCCCTCTCTCTGCCCCTTCCCCGCTCATGCTCTCTCTCTCTCAAAAATGAATAAACGTTAAAAAAAAATTAAGAAAAAAATAAAATAAATGAATGAATAAATGAATGTTAAATAAAAGAAGAAGAAAGTATAGACTGAAAGCTTTGGCTACTTAATAACTATGCCTCCAGCAAATTGCTCAACCTCTCCAGGTCTTTGTCTTCTCATCTGTAAAATGGGTAGACTAATAATGGCACCCAACTCTTACGGCTGTCGGAGCATCAGATGATTTGAGTTAGCACATGCATTCTCAACAAGAGGGATATCATCTCGGAGGGTGAAAAAAATCTGAGACATTATAATGGCCTGTGGGTCCCCTAACGCTCAACCTTGCCCGACACAAACTTATTCCCTAGTATTTAATTGTTCTCATTATGGAGAAATTAAATGTAATTCAAATTCAACTTAACTTAGCTCATTTACATTAAATTAAAAATCTTTCCTTAGCGGGGCAATAATGAAATAAAAGTTGAGAAACACGGAGTTAGTCTATGTAAGGCACTTATAACAGGGCCTGACACATAATTAGTATGCAAGAAGTATTTATTATGATGATTTTTATTCTGATGTTTAGTAGACACAGTGGTATCCCGGCTCCAATTAAATGTTATAGTTGAATTAGTTGGAAGCTACAGTTTGAAACGACAGTTTACGTGTTTTAGACTGTTTAAAATGAAATCATTGAAAATGACTTTACAGTATGTGTGTTGAAGAAGGGGCTTTAAAGACGGAGAGAAGGGAAGCTGATTTTTCAGCCATGCCTGAGAGTTCCAGCCTAGATAATGTCAGTCGTTCTTAATTGCTGCTTTTTACCCGCCTACTTTTTATCTCTGGAAAGAAAAGCACATGCAGGAGAAAGTGTGGGGCAGGGAAAAAAGGGAAAAACAGTAGAGGCTTTGGCCAAGTGGCTGGTCCCTCTGAGTCTGCTCCCTGGAAACAAGTGCCCCTTTCTCAAAGGTTTGTCAAGATCATCAAGTGACAATGCTCAGGAATTGCGTCACGCAGAGCTCGGCATATCACAGGAGCTTGATAAATACTAGTTCTTCCTTCCAATTATGTATTTTGAATTGGCCTCAGGATGCAGCCGATATTTAGTGTAGAACTTAAAACATATTTGGAAGGAAGATGTCTGAGGTGAGAAGGAAGGAAGGGAAGGTGGAAAGAAGAAAGGAAGGGAGGAGAGAAGGAAGGAGGGAGGGGGGGAGGAAGGAAGGAAAGAAGGAAGAAAGGAAGGAAGGAAAGAAGGAAGGAAAGAAGGAAGGAAGGAAGGAAGGAAGGAAGGAAGGAGGAAGGAAGGAAGGAAAGAAGGAAGGAAGGAAGGAAGGAAGGAAGGAAGGAAGGAAGGAAGGAAGAAGGAAGGAAAGAAGGAAGGAAGGAAGGAAGGAAGGAAGGAAGGAAGGAAGGAAGAAGGAAGGAAAGAAGGAAGGAAGGAAGGAAGGAAGGAAGGAAGGAGGAAGGAAAGAAGGAAGGAAGGAAGGAAAGAAGGAAGGAAGGAAAGAAGGAAGGAAGGAAGGAAGGAGGAAGGAAAGAAGGAAGGAAAGAAGGAAGGAAGGAAGGAAGAAGGAAGGAAAGAAGGAAGGAAGGAAGGAAGGAGGAAGGAAAGAAGGAAGGAAGGAAGGAAGGAGGAAGGAAAGAAGGAAGGAAGGAAGGAAGGAAGGAAGGAAAGAAGGAAGGAAGGAAAGAAGGAAGGAAGGAAGGAAGGAAGGAAGGAATTTCATAGTTCTGATAGAATGTGCAAATAGACACCATTTCAAAGATGCGTAGGCAACCGCTACTGGGCAAAGTGTGCTTTCTCATAATTTTCCTTTCTCCCCAAAGTGCTGTACAAAACTGGTCTTCTGTCAAGAAAGCCCTAGAACAAAACAGGAGGGCAGCTTTGGGGGCCACGCTCCCCATGAGCTGGCTTGATTTGGCTGTCGCACGCTTCCAAGGGGTATGCGTGTATTCCCCTTTGGTTTTCCTGAGCACTAAATCCTCTTGATGCATGCAGCCAAACTCCCACTTAACTCTCGTTAATAGTGACGTTTTGGAGAGCCAAGCATTTTAAGTGTAACAAATTGCCATTGTAACCGCTGCAATTATGAGTAAATTTGATCATGAAAGAAGCCAAGGCACTGTAACGCAATAACTTTGTAACAAAGCTATCGTTCTAATAAGGATAAAGCACCACAATGTTTTCCCCGGATGCTTCATCAGCTTCCTTGAATGCTAGAAGTGGGGGAGGGTGACGTTCAAGGAGGCGCTCCCCCTCCCTCCCGGGATGCCCGTTACCCAGCGTGTGTGCTTATAAATTCATAAGCAACGTCAAGGTCTACAAACCCCAAGACACATTCTTGACGGTAGTTGAGTGCTGGGGTGACGGATGAACCTAATCTGGACCATGATGTACATATAAAGAGGAATGCTTCCCCGATGATGATCCCAGAACCTGCGCGCCGTACTCTTACAGGGGAGGAAAGAAAACACGCCTATTTCTAGAAACGAAATACCGGGTGTGTTGCAAAAGCACGCGGTTTTCCAAGTTTCCGTGTACCGTTTAGCCACACAATTGCCAACTACCCACGGATTCAGATGGTCTATGATGTCATTCTACCACGAGCTGAAGTTTAGCAGCTTCATACCTTCCAGTGCAATGCTGAATACAAAGTTTTCGGTAACACCCGTCTCCTCCTCGACTCCTGGCTTAAAGCGGGGAGGGAAGCTGACCACCCCACAGGGCTTTACTGAAGCTCCCAAGCAAAATTCTATCTCCACCCTTAACTCTTACCATAGTGATGCCACCACATCTTTTTTCTTTTATTAAGGTCTGATTATTCTTTACAGGTTCCAAAGTACGGGGATTTGATAGATCCTTCATACGTTTCTGGTGAATGCACGAATGAATGAATGAATGAAGCAAATACTTTTTTTTTTTTTTTTTTGCACTATCTCCAACTCTATTATAAATGGGCGCGCACGCGCTCACGCACGTAAATAAAACTACCAAATTGTTTCTGCTTTCACAGAAAACGCAAGAAGCAAGAAGAGACAAGCAGGTTTCATCCCAGTAGGCACCTGGCAGCGGCTTCTCACAGTTGGCAGCGAGTTTCTGGCCAAAACAAAAGCACGATCCTATGGTGAAATGCATTCTCTCGTCACACTCTCAGCTAACTAAACCCTGCATCAACCTGATTTACTGGTAAGCAACCTGACCTGGTGTAACCTCTGCCACATAGCAACCTGTCGAAATATTTATCGACGGTTGTTAATGCTTCTTGGAGCCCTCCACCCCCCCCCCCCCCCCACATCCCTTTTCCCCAATCTCGCTTTTCATGCTTCCTCACCATCAAACCTTCACCTTCGGTGCTCGGAACATAAGGGTGGAGGATACCATACTCGCTCCGGAGATGAAACTGGAAAATCAAAATATTTGTCCTGGCCAGCAAAGTAAAACACACCAAACCCACTTCCAAAAAAAAAAAAAAAAAAAAAAAAAAAAAAAAATCACCCACGAGACAGACATTTTAAACTGGGAAATTCAAAGAGTTAATGATGTATTTTTCAGGTTCCCAAAGTCAAAATGTGCAACGTAATGTAACGCGTACTGACAAGCTGAATCTACAAACTGCAAATTGCACAGGAGTGAGATCACTCAATTTCCGCCCCCCCCCCCCCCCAAGTCATACAATTCGTACTTCCAGCAACCCCTTGATTGGGCACTTGTCTTGTGTCAGGTTCGGGTAGTGGATGGAGAACGGACAAGTCCCAAAACCTGCGTAGTGCAAACCTACCTCACTGCACGCTTAGAGACATATTCCATTCAGTTGATCGTAGCTTTATGCATAATCACCAGAACCTGGTGTAACCCAAATGTCCTTCAACTGGGAAATGGACACAGAAACTGATATACCAACACAACAGAATACTACTCAGCAATAAAATGGAATGAACCACGGACACAACCACCTGGATGAAATCTCAAATGCATTTTGCTAAAGAGAAAAGTATCCGGATGCAAAAAAGCTACATGTTACATTATGTCTCTCATATGACCTTCTAGAAAAGGCAAAACTATCATCAGGGGCAGAAATCAGGTCAGTGGTTCTCAGAGCTCGGGGCAGGGGGTGACTCTAAAGGACCCCAAGAGAATTACCGATGGTGAGGCATTTTTGTTGTTCTAGATTTTGACTGGCATAGCCGTATAAGTGTGGCAAAACTCACACAACTGCCCCCTATAAAAAACAGATTTTGCTCTTTGCAAAGTGTAGCTTAACTGAAAATAAAATTCCTTCAAAACGAATTCACGGTTGGGGAAAAGAAGTCAGACAGCGGTTGTCTCCCCCCAACTGGAAAGGGGCTTGAGCGAAACTTGTGGGGTAATGGCAACAATCTGTACCTTGCAAGGGACCCAGGTTACGCACCTGTATGCATTGGTTTACTACCTGTGAGTTTCCCTGCATGCAAATTGTATATTCAAAAAAGCTGAAGATAAATAGATTAATGACATGCCCCACCTGAAATATTTAGGAGGCCTAGGCGGACATCTGCAATGTATTTCCAGATGCATCGAAAACTCAGGTGGATTGATGGACAGATAAAGACGGACAGGTGCAGAGACGTGTGACGCAGAAGTATGTTAATGGTAGAATCCAGATACTAACTACGGTGGTGTTCACTTGGGGCTCTCTAATGTTGTTGTATGCTTGGGAACTATTGTAATAAAATAGGACAAGAATCACTTCTAAAGAACGAAAATACATATGCAATATAATGAGGATTTTCCAGGATTCAATAACTACATATTCCACCAACTCTTGAAAAGATGCGAGCTATCGTTTTTCCTATGACTATCCTTTTCCCATCAGAGAACATATTATTCAGATTCAAATCCTGTAAATTATGCCACCGATGCACAGCTGTGCCTGTCACTTCACAGGGTTTGTTCAACTACAAACTTGAATTAGACACACAAGGCTGAGCCTGGGCTCTCTTATCCGCTGATGATAGGAGAAAACCGACCCTTACAGAATCCTAAGTCCCCGCCACCGAATTAACTCGCGACGCAGGAGCTGGTGCAGAGGGAAAAACTGTCTATCATTTCATTCCCAAAGATGTAATCCCAGCGCTCCCCAAGGTCTGAGCTACAGAGTCATAAAACTGAAAAAGGCCAACTTACTTACTGGTGATTCATCTTGTTATCTTCATTTAGGCGCACACGGGGAGCCTTTGCCCTCTCGGGGTAATTTGGCATTCTCAGATTCCATGCCAGGCTGGACTCCTGACCCTGTTCCTATCAGTTAATTCCAAATGCTGGTTAGAACTTACGGCTCTGAAGTTGGAACCTTCCCCTGTGTGTGTTGGCGGGGGGGGGGGGGGGGCCCTGCTACAACTACACGGCTTTGAAATTTCCAAAATCAAGACATCTACAAATTGCGTTGCTTTGCCTGCAGTCAGGCAACCTGAGATCTGATCAGAAGGATGATGCTTTCATTTAAAAAGCCCTGTTGTGACAGCTCCCAGGTTAGCTGCAGTGACCCTCTACCCCTGCTCTCTCTCTTTCTCTCTCTCTCTCGCTCTCTCTCGTAGAGGCTTATGGGTCAGTTATACAAAGCTCAGTCTCAAAGAAAATTGGCTTTGTCTCTTGGAATCAAGAAGAGTTTATGAGATGTTTCACAAGGGGCTGCAAGAGTTTGTCTTTCTACCAAACAACAACGAAGCAGTCATCGTCAGGCTGGGGTGGGGGTGGGGGAGGAAGAACTTAAGGGCTGGATTACAGATACTATTCTAAGCTGGGAAACCCATCTAGATGCCCGGACATACTCTTGTCATGGGATACAAGGTTCCCCGGCTTTTCAAAAGTCTGCATTATACCACTTCGCTCTTGCAAAAGACCTAGGTTAGTACCTGTTTTTTGCTAACTGGAAGAAATCCAAAGAGTATTTTGGCTTTCATGAAAAAAAAAAACAACAAAGCAAAGCTGAAGCTCAGCTGTGATTTTGCAGTGAGCCATCACAAAGGTAGCGCACATCCCAAGCCGTGAGAACGGCACCAGCACGCTCCTTCCTGGGGAACGACACTCAGCAGCTGAACACTGAGCTGGCCGAACCACAGCTTTGAACTGTGTCTGTGAGTATCTGTGCTTGATCTCGATTGATTCTGTGCATCCACATGTCCTAAGGTATCAGAAAAGCCTACGAGAGCTTCTTTATGGGGTCTGGAAATGCTCAAATATTTATTTCCATATAAATTAACGGTCATTGGCTCTCTGCTTTATGCCATTTTGTTCCCAGGAGGCACCTTAGCTGTGCCTCACTGTGGGTACGGATGTCTCAGTATGTCTTTTTCCCTAACTGTAATCTCAGAATGATTTAGGTATAAATTAGGGTTGCCAGACTTACTAAATCATAACACAAGGTACTCAGCTAAATTTGCATTTTAGGGAGACAACCATTTCTCTTAGCGTAAGTGTAGCCCATGCGATATTTGAGTCATGCTCCTATTAAAATGTGTTATTTTATCTGACAGCCCTAGGTATAAATATAAACTTGACATGAGTTAGTGAAAAGCTTTTAAAATACATTAAAAGATGCCTTCAAAAGTCTCAGCTTCAGGGGCACCTGGGTGGCTCAGTCCATCAAGCATCCAACTCCTGGTTTGGGCTCAAGTCATGATCTCACAGTTGGTGAGTTCAAGCCCCAAGTGGGGCTCTGGGCTGCCTGCACGGAGCCTGCTTGGGATTCTCTCTCCCTCTCTCTCTCTCTCTCTCTCTCTCTCTCTCTCTCTCCTCTCTCTGCCCCTCCCCCTGCTCATGCTCTCTCTCTCTCTCTCTCTCAAAATAAACAAAAAGTCTCAGCTTTACATTGTTGCCAGCATATGTGTATAGACTGAAGCTGGAGACTAGGCCTTTGGCCTAGTAAACCTAGACTCCAGTTTTGCTAGATGGTAAGCTTCCTGAGGGCAATGACTACATCTGCTCTCTTATCTCTGATGGCTGGCCCAGCACCTCCTACACAAGAAAAATTTGAAACAATCCACAGGGAGACTGAACAGATGGGCGAAATCTGATTTCTCTCTCATGCTGCATCATTCCTAGAAGACTTCAGTTTTCCCTGTGTTAAGGAATGACCGCATTTTTTCCCAATCCTTCAAGAAATCTAGAACTTTGTCGTTTTCTCTCTGTGTATAGATGGGTTGAAAAGGGGTTTCCCAGGGCACTTGGGTGACTCAGTCAGTTAAGTGTCCGAATCTTGATTTGGGCTCAGGTCATGATCTCACGGTTCATGAGTTTGAGCCCCGCACGGGGCTCCCTGCTGACAGCGTGGAGCCTGCTTGGGATTCTCTCTCTCCCCCTCTCTCTCTGCCCCTTCCCTGCTGGCGCTCTCTCCCTCTCTCTCAAAATAAATAAATAAAATTAAAAAAAAAAAAAGTTTAAAACAAAAAAAGAAAAGGGGTTTCCCACAGGTTCAAAGGGTAAGTCTGAAAAGCGTGTCTGTATCTTAAGACCCATTACTGAAACATTCCATCTACAGCAAAAGCTGCCCTTGAGCTTGGGCCGAGCAAATATGTCCTAAGGACTCAGTCTTGTGACTCCTCTGCTTGCTCTGCTGGTCTTTTACACTTTTTTGGTTTTTTTTTTTTTTTTGGAACTTTTAAAAATTTGGTTCTCTCGCTGTTGTCATCTCAGAAGGTATCCCGTTTTCCAAAAATCAGAGAAAGTATTTAATTCTTAAAAGGACTTGTACTAAGCATGATGTCTTGCTGTGCGATACTCCCTTCTTCGGAACTTCATGAGCATCCGTAGTAAGTAGCATTCTCATCATCACGCTCTTGGATCAGTGAGAGACGTCGACTACGACAACAAAGAAGCAATGTTATTTGCTCCTTGTTTAGTAGGTGCGTCGCTGAATAGGTAACCCCAAGACTAACCAGGTTACTCTCAAGTCTAATTGCACATTCAGCCCTTTCAGGTAAAACGGTGCCTTGGAGGGCAGCTAAAAATGCTAAAGGAATATTCTAAATATTGTGGAGAAATGGAGGAGAAAGTTTGGAAAGACACTGGAAAGAGATCAGAAAAAGGGCACGTGTGGTGGGCACTGTGGACCGGCGGTAAAATCACAAGCGATGCTGGTTCAAGATGGCGATTAATGGATTGGAATGAACGTTAGAAAATAGCTCATCTGCTCCGTGATTTTATCAGTGAAATCAGCCCAAGGAGGAGTGGCATGCTAAGAGCAACCGTGAGCTCATCGTGAAAGCTGAGACCAGGATCCAAATATCCCAATGCCTCTTTCAACTGATAACACAGTGTCTCTCCAACTGGTTGCTCCCCCCTGTCTGCCGCAGAGTGAGACAGTACCACGTACGCCTCCATAAAATGGTTTCAGTTCTGGCAAAATAAGAGAAACTTACAAACAACATGGTTTTTGATTCAGATCGGTAACAAAGAGGCAAGTAACACGTTAAGGCCAGTCGGTAGCCGGGAAGAGAAGGTTAAGAGTCTACTGTAGCAAGGGGGACGGGGGAAGGTCCCTCAAAGGAGGTGCCCTTTGCTTTGGTATGTCAAAGATGATGAGATATCCATCACACAAAGACCAAAGGAAATACGTTCCAGGCAAAGGGAAAAAGAGTAAGAGTTGAGAGTTTTGAGAGGTAGGCCAACGTCGCCAACTGTGATAAGTAAAAAGGAGGCATTTCAAAAACTAGGTCAGGGAGGTAGGAAGAGACCAGATCGTGATAGCCTTTGAAGACCATTAAGAAAAAACTGGATTTTATTCCAAAGGCAACGGAAAGTCATTGAAATATTTGATCTATGTGTATCCTAAGAAACATACTTTCGGTGGAGAACGACTGTGGAGAACAGTAAGAATGAAAATCCAATTGCTGTGGTCCAGGTCAAAGATGATGGTGGCATTAACCAGACTGGTGGTGGTACATGAGAGGAAAGTCCACAGGTTTGCAGACTGCTCCATTTTTGGCTTGAGCAACTGGATAAATCATGGCGCCATTTATTAGGAAAGAAAGAGTTGAGGGCAATGGTGACACACAGGAATTAAAAGTATCATATGTGTCATACTAAGTTTTGGATACTTCCTAGACACCTAGTTGGAGATGTCAGGTAAAGGAGAGAAGGAGATATAAATGTGAAGCAAGGACACCAGCATAAAGGTGAGCCCTGGGCTCTCCAAAATACACAGATGAGCCGGAGCGGGTGTCATCGATGACAAAGACAGAAGGTGCACGAGAGGCAAGAAAAAACTGAGAGAATATGGTCTCAAGCCACTGAGAGCCATTTTTCCAGAGGAGCAAATAAATGACTGACCACTGTGTCAAGTGAAAGGTAGAGTCAGATGAGATCAGAGATGGATCCACAGGATTCGAAATAGCAAAGCATCGTTGATATCAACAAAAGCTGTTGCACTCTGGATAGTTTTTTTTAAAAATCGTATGGTATGGAAGGCAACTAATCAGAGCCATTTTTATGTGTTTGTGTATCCTTCCCAAACTACCCTGTGTGCGTGGAACTATATACATATACACATAGGTCCTTTCTTTGTGTTTGAACATTAAACATAAACGGGAACACATGTTCTATTTCTTTCTATACTGCTTTTTTAACTTTATGTATTATTCCAAAGAACTTTCCTCATCAGTATGTCTAGATTTGTAACACCATTTTATTAGCTACTCACTGCTTTGTTGCAAGGGTTTAACCTATGCTTTTGATCTTTTCCTACGTGTACAATTCATTATACCATGGTATACTCTATACTTCTCAAAGTACCAGCATGAACAATGTGGAGTCTTCACATGGAGGGGAGATCTGGACATAGGAGTTAAGAGATCACCCTACAGAGATCAAAGCTAAAACCAAAACTCAAAGATTCTTTCCGTTGCACCATATTGCCTCCTTTTATGTTCCAAGAATTGATTTCTGTTTGGCAGAACTGAGTACAAACACAAAATTCACAAGCACTTCGTAACAAATCAGGCCTTTTCAAGGGTGATGTTCTAATTAGATTCCTTATTTACTCTTGCATTCATTAAAATAAATGCAGGGATCAGTATGCTTGCTTTTCAAAGCCAGACAATTAACATGGCTTTGGGTTTCCTTGTCGTTGGCTGGCTTTTGTTTGTTGTTTGCTGTTTTCACTTACCCCTTAGGTTTGCTTACTTATTTCATCCTGACTTGCCCTGGGGTCCCAAAAATTCCCTTCTTAAGACCTGCTATAGACTAAACGTTTGTGCCCCCCCCCCCCAAATTCATACACTGAAGCCTCTGACATCCAATGGGATGCTATTAGGAAATGGGGCCTTTGGGAGATGATTAGGTCACAAGGGTGGAGCCCACATAAATGGCATTAGGGTCCTTACAAAGGGGACCCCAGAGATCTCCCTTGCCCCCTTTTGCCATGTGAGGGCACAACAGGAGGACAGCTGTCTATGAACTAAGAAGTGAGCTCTCACCAGACACTGAATCTACTAACATGTTGACCTTGGACTTCCCAGCCTCCAGGACTGTAAGAAATAAATTTCTATTGTTTATAAGACACCCAGACTATGGTGTTCTGTTATATAGTGACCCAAATGGAGACAAGACCTATCTAGAAATTTAGAATGTTGTCATCACCCGACATTTTCTAGATCAAGCACCTACTTTTTTAGAATCTGATACCTTAGAAATACTACCCAAACTAAGAAAATAATAAAGATTTTTACATTTTGTATCCTTCCTGCAAGTGGCTGAAGTGACATGCGAAATCCGTATCGACCCTACCTTTCCCCATCAAGTCTCTCTTTCTATTTTCACATGGCCGTCACTTTTTTGGCCATTTGTTCTTTTCTTTGACTTGTCCTGTTTCCTTCAGCCTTCATTTCCCGTTAAGGCTCTTCCCCCAGTGCAGTGACAGGTGTCGGCGGAAAAGTGGGCACAAGCGAAGTGGGCATGCGTGCTCCGTCCTGTCCTCGGCAGCCTTTGCTTCAGAACTTAAGCGACCTGAGCCTCTTCTCTGTGCCCGAAAGACACTCGTATTTCAATTTGGAGACTGAGACACAGAGAAAAATCACCTTTGAGCCGCTCAGCGGAGCACGACCAACCAGCACAAAGGCTGGCATTCAGGTGAGGGTAAGACCCCAGCAAAGTTGCGGAAAGCGTTGGAACCCGTCTTTCGTGCCTTCCTCCCTTTCTCCCGACACAGCCCACTCAAGGGGTCACGCACTGGGATGCCTCTCGGCTGCGTTTCCTTCGGTCCGCACAAATATTTTTAAGCTTTCCAATTATTTGCCAACATGCGAAATCGGGAAACGTTACTCACGGGTTCTGTGGAACGGCTCCCTTACGCACAGCGGGGTTCTCCACTTCGCTGGCTGCCCAATTATCTTATATCTGGCCCATCTCACTCATTCTTCTGATCTGCACTCCCAGTGTAGGTATGTGAGTTTATAACCTTTCAAAATGAAGGACTGCCAAGGGCTCTCTAACAAAGACTTG
This sequence comes from Panthera pardus, assembly GCF_024362965.1. Lineage (NCBI taxonomy): Eukaryota > Metazoa > Chordata > Mammalia > Carnivora > Felidae > Panthera > Panthera pardus. The sequence continues at coordinate 17,618,113 of NW_026526766.1, read as the reverse complement.
GCCACCTTTCCAACGTCGCTGAGAATTTTATTTTTGTTTTTTTAAATTCACTCCGGCCTGTGAGGGATCTGGGTCGCGACCCAAACCTTCCCACCAAATAACCCGGCAGCGTACAATCTGATTCTCTGGTCTCTGACCATCCAGACATCTGGTAGACCTGACAACAAGACTGTAGGGAAGGGGCGGTGGAGAACACAGCGGAATCTATACATGCCTCCTTCCGTCCTCCCCATACTCCCAGCCATCCTGCCACCATAAATGTGCCAAAGGTTGCAAACTCGCGGCCGAAAGGCTTTTGCCAAGCGTGTATGTGTTCTCGAGGGGTTTTTCAAAGACACGGAAACGCTACCCAAAACGAGACAGGACTTGACTCTAACGGCTGCACTTTGCAGCTGGAAAGGCGGCAAAGAAGGCAGTCTGGAAGAAGAGAGCCCCCAGTATGCCCCTTGACTGCCACGTCCACGTCCTCCCTACACATCATCGGAAGCAAGCCCATGCTGCTTCCAGAAGCACTCATTCTCGGGACACTCGGTAACTGTCGCTCACCGATGACACACTGAGAGGCATATGCGCGACCGTCACAGTGATGACAGCTGCCAAGAACACAAGGCCTCGGGTGCCTGCCCGAGAGAACACGGCCACTGTCATCCCACCTCAACACACCCAGGATCATCGCGCACGGCTGGATGGGCACCAGCCCAGGAATGTTCAATTAGAAACCGGCACTTCACGAAAGAAAGTCAAACCATTAAGCTATTATCACGTTTAAAGGCAAAGAGCAGAAAATTAACCTGCCAAAGAAAAACAGTTCACAGGAGCGGCTGGAATGAGGGCAGGTGGGGCGAGAGGAAATGGAGCGTGGCCTGAACAGGAAGCACCTGAACTCAGGTGAAGCCAATTCCGCAGCCGCGTCAGGCCAAGTGCAGTCTTATTAGGAAAAAGGCGGAGCTGCGGTTCACGGCTGGGAGTCCGGGAAGATTGAGTTCAGACGCTTCTGAGCATGTATCTCTCACCAAACAAGGTTTCTTCACTTCCAAGGCTCTGCTAGTGATCGGATGCATGCGAACAGTTTAGAACTAGTCTGTCTCAGAGCTACGAAAAAGAGGTAACTAATGTGCTAGTTGTCTGGCTGGACCAATTAGAGATCAATCAGAAGTGGAGGCAAAATATTCCAAAGCGACAAGGTGAATCCATGGGGAAACGGGGTTTGACTGATACCCCGTTTGGATTGGGGATTTGTACAGCCCCTCAGGAACACTTCAGGACACTTACCCCATCACATGACCACACGTCTTTCCGTCTTGAGGCAAAAAGAGGAAAAACGCTAGTCATCTGAAAATCAAATCCTGGGCACAGGAGGTACCGACCGGGGTCAGGAAGGAACCTGAACTTCCCTGTCTTCTTTCCCAGGTCTGATTTCCTTCTGATCTTGCTAACCACATCCAAGCACCTCATTTCTCTCCTCCTTCCTTTCTCTATACCCCTTTATTGTCGTTGTACGATGCTTGAACACTCAGCCTGAAAATTCTCTTCGGAGGAAATGGCTTATGTATAAATGTAATGAATGGGCAATAGCTTTGTGAGCTAAAGGCTTGCACTTAATTCTGGCCCACATTTACAGAGGGACAATTACTGCTTCCAGAGAATAAGTAAGGGGCTTCAGATATTTAAAGAGCTGTTATGTAGAAGTCTGGAAGGCAAAAATATGGGTAGAAGTTACAAGCAAGCAGGTTATAACTCAACAAGTTAAATCTCTTCCATTATAGAAATGTTTCCTTTGTCCAGTACTGAACTCTGTCACTGGGCCTACTTAACAGGTCTGAAAAACTCCCTCTTAGGACGACACTGGAAGGTATGCCAGCATTGGTAGGAAAGAGAGAAGTCTAAATCTAAAGGTCCTACGATTCTGCAGTAAATAATATTATACGAATAGGTTTTTTTTTATAATGAGATACACGGTCATACACATCCACGTGATCGGGCGGTTTGACAAACTTGAACTTTAGGAAGAAACTAGACAGGAGAGGTGCCTATCCCTTACCCCATAGCAGAAGGTGACCTTAGGGATCCCTGGGTGGCTCAGTGAGTTAAGTATCTGACTTCGGCTCAGGTCATGATCTCAGGGTTTGTGAGTTCGAGCCCTGCGTCGGGCTCTGTGCTGACAGCTCAGAGCCTGGATGCTTCGGATTCTGTGTCTCCCTCTCTCTCTGCCCCTCCCCCAACCCGCCCTCTCAAAAAAAAAAAAAAAAATTAAAATTTTTTTTTTTTTTTAAGAAGGTGATTCTATCCTAGATCTGGATAAAAACTGACCTGTAAACAGACTTGAACTCAGTAAAAGGACTGGAATAGGAAATTTAGGATTCTGGTTTTTCTGTTCTGGGTAAGAAGGAGGAGAAGGAAAAAAAAAAAAAAAATCCCGCCTCCGCCCCTGCCCGTGTCTGCATGGGCAACACAAAAGCTATAAAGAACTTCCATTCTGAAGCTCTCTACAGACGACAGCCTCCCTGACCAAATGCCAGAGGGCTGGCAAAGATTTCTAAACAGATTAATAAGAGGCTTCGGAGAATGTTAACTCAAAACCGTCGTTCCTGAAATTTAGCTGAGGTCTCTTGGAGAAAAGCTGGCCAGTCAGAAAGAAAGACACGGATAAGAGTGTCGTAAGAGTCAGTGATCCAACTGCTGTAATAATGTACCGACACTCTCTGCAAGACTCTCATTACCGTACTAGGGATGCTGTCTTAGAAGTCTGTGAATCGCTGTCATTTAAAAAGCTAATCATAACATAATGTTAACACACGGAAACCAGGCTATTCTTGTTCCCTGGGCTCATGCACCCCAACTGACCACAGCGTTTTCTTAGCACCAGGAAGATCCTTCTTATAGTGTCACCATTTTTGCATTTCCTTCTTTAGAGCCCTCTAAATAAAAACAAAAGCGGGGGGGGGGGGGGGGGGGGCGGGGAACCGTGCAATTTACTACAGGAAGCAAAAGCCAGGATGTGTTTACTGTGTGTATTTCCTGCAACTCACTGGTTCAGTTTCTCTCTCTGAAGATAACGGCAATCAGAAATGTTTTCCAAGCCAATGTTTTCCAAGCCACTGACGTGGCCCCATCACCCGAATCACACACGTGCCTCCACTCTAGCACCCAAGCCGTCCACCATACACACACCCAACGGCAAAGAAAAGAAGACCTTCCTAAGAAAGGAAGTCCCGCGGACACTAGGTTTACACTCCCAATGAGATCGGCTGTGAGTTGGCCACATAAAGTTAGCCAGCACACGGTGACACGGTCTCAAAGGATCTCCGCACAAAACACTTATTCATCAGAAAGGGGAAACGAGTCATTTTAAAGTAGAGAAGACTGGGGGCTCAGAAGGGTAAGCATCCAACTTCAGCTCGGGTCATGATCTCATGGTTCATGGGTTCAAGCCCTGCGTCCGGCTCTGTGCTGACAGCTCAGGGCCTGGAGCCTACGTCAGATGTTGTGTGTGCGTAATTTACAAAAAAAAGCGCTAGCAGTTGAAAGAGGAAGAAAAAATAAAAAGAAGTCTGACACGGTATACAAAGAGGGTGTGGGAAAAACACAACCACACGTATTCTTGGCTCAGAACAGAGACAACTGGCAAAGCTTGTACGAAATCGCTAGATTGGATAATAACATTAAATGACTACTAATGTCCAGAGTTTGGCCAGAACGTGAACCGTTTGTACTTCCGGTTATAGTAGCCGAACGTCTTTGGTTTTAGTCAATACACAGTGAAGTATGTAGAGCGAAAGGTGCCTCGTGCTCGTGTGTGTAATCTGTTCCCAAATTTTCAGAAAAAAACTTCTAGATGCAGCTACGGACACACACCTACACGTGTGGGCGGGGGGAGGGGGGGCGGGGTGTGTGTTGTGAGTGTGGACAGAGAGGAGAGAGAGAATACGATCAAATGGTAAAATGTAAAACGTAAACAACATTTGGGGGATGTGGGCAGCTTACATAGGGATTCTGCACGTTTTTGCGACTGCTCTAAGTAAAAAGTTTTTCAACATTACAAAATAGTAATAATGAGGGGCCTCTGGGTGGCCCAGTTGGTTAAGCATCCGACTCGTGATTTCAGCTCAGGTCATGATCTCACGGTTCATGGGACTGAGCCCTGCGTCGGGCTCCGTGCTGTCAGCACGGAGCCTGCTTGGGATTCTCTCTCCCTCTCTCTCTCTCTGCCCCTCCCCTGCTCATGCTCTCTCTGTCTCAAAATAAATAAACTTTAAAACAATAATAATAATAATAATAATAATGACCCATGTTGGCCTGAGCTCTTCAAGGAGGGAGCTGGAACAGGAGAAATAACATAGCACACGTCCCTCACACCTGCTCCCCCATCCCCCATGCTGAACAGCACCGTAATGTGCTGAGTTTCCCTGAAGGCGACTGTGGAGGCCTGCGGTGACTTCTCCTAGGGCACAACTACATCTCCAAATCCCCAGAGCCTGCCCCAGGGCCTGCCATATACTAGAGGCTCAAGAAATGGCCAATGAATGAATGAACGATCTGTAAGAAATATCTGCAAGAAACTGTAGACAGCCCCCAATTTGAGGCACCCCACGGGCCCAGTTGGTAGGATTGCGGCCTCTCGTATAAACAGCTGGGTGGGAACGAGGGCAGGAGGCGTCAGAATAAAGAGTTAGGTACGGTTCTCCCAAGGGGTGTTCTTTTTATTGAGGAGGAAGGGGAACTGAGCACGTCCCCGAGAGCTGGCCTGAGATGGCCCTACCCCTTTGGTCTCAGTGAAGAAGGGCATACATTCCGGGTGTGATGTGGGCCGGCATCCAAGGTCTCTATCGGATCCCGCGTGAGCTATCCGATGCACTGAGATAAGAGGAAAGGAAGACCAAGATTTCCCAAGATAACACTAGAGTCTGAAACAACTCCACATTCAGTAAACCCTTCATTATGAACACAATGCCTCGTTACATTCTGTTCTTACCTCCCAACCCAACTCGTATTTGGTTTCTCAAATTCACACTGACTACACACATGAGCTACGAAATTGGAATCATTTTAATTACTGGAGTTCAAGAAAGCTTCAAGAAAGTTGGTTAGCAGATGAAAAACGTGACTCTGCTTCAAAAATTTAGCTAATTCAAGAACGTCCCGACAGACTGCTTTTCCAGAGACGTTCAATTCTGAGTGGAGATGAAGGGGGGGAGGGGGGGGGGCAAAAAAATTTACAACCCTCAGGCCACCGGACTGCAAGTCTTAGGAGCTGTTCCTATAACCCAAAACCGGGTTACAGAAAATTGGGACCTACAAGCAATGTGCTTCCTCGAATCACCGAGATGCAATTTCGTGATCACGGACGCCGGGTGATACTATTCCAGAAACAAATTAAACGAGGCGAACCATGGCACCTGGCAGAGGGCAGGACTTCCAGTGGCAAACACGATTTGCATATTAATTCAAATAAGGACTTCTTGCTCTAATAAGGGATGCAATTTTCGCAGAATCTCTAGGCGAGGCCTGCTACTGCTCACGTGTAGGGACTTGTTCGCCAATTTATTTGAAAATGAGCTCATGTGGCAAAACATAACGGGGGACGGAAACCTTCCTAATCAATACAAAGTCACCAGTGAGCCCACAGAGGACCCAGGGCAGGCTGGTACAGCTGCTCTCTCCTCTGCTTTTCGCCTGCCACGTCTGGGGGGCCAAGTAGCTCCCTCTCGGAGTCAAGGCCTTTCTGTAACTTAATAAGGATGGGTATGTAACGCACCCTGAGTTTCAGCGGCCAGTGACTACTTTGCTCCTAACATCCTTCAGCTTCCTACCTCCCAGTGCAGAACCATCCCACCTCTCTAGAATGGAGTGGGAAAACGTGGACGTATCACACCTCCTTCTACGTACTTGCAAGGGGTATGTTGTCTGTATAACCCAAAAGGGCATAGGCTAAAGACAACGCGCAAGAAAGACACCTGACGAGCCCTCCCTCGAGGGCAGGAGCCGGCTTCTATCCCTTCCATGTTCAGTGTCCTTCCTGTCCCAGACACCGGGTGGCCAATGGCACGGCTCTATCAATGCCAGCTGAAATTGTGAGGACCCATGGCGACCTGAGGCCTGACCTATGGATTCTGTTAGAGACCCCGCTATGGAGTCCGCATAGGACCCCAGATCTATGTGCGACTTGTTACGATGGTGTGGAATTTTTATTCTTTCAGTACTTCTGAATCGATCCGTATCTCCTCCCACCACACTCCTCCCTTCTCCGGGAGGACCCAACCTTACGATCCCCCTCGGCTGTTATACCAGTGGTTTACGGCAACGGCATATTCCGGGGCAAATCAAGCCATCGTCTATGTTTGTCTGAAGAGGAAGCCAAGACAGTGGACCAAAGGACAGTATGGCACCTCCTGAAACTTGAACCTTCACGCTGGTCATCAGTTCCCAGTGTGATATTACCAATGAAAAATGCAGAAGCTTTGCCTCTTGGTCCCCACCCAACTGGTTCTTCTTACCTTTGGTTCCATTGAAATGAAACTGTGGGTTCCTCTGCTCGAGAGAACTGACCTTTTAATCGTCCTGCTATGATAGAAATGGTAATAGTCCTTCAGGGCTCCGATCTGCAAAGACAGGAGGGGAAGAACAAAAAGGAGTTAATGGAGTTCAAGGGAGTCTGCTGTTTTCCTGTTTTTCATTACAATAAGAACACAAAACAAAAAAGAAAAAAAGGCCCATAAATTATGCAGTTGTCTGCTATGCTTAAATGTTACTTGAACCTTGGTGATCACTTTTCAAAAGAAGGACATGTGATATGAAATGGAGTGTCCTTGAGGCAGGGACTGCGGAACTAAAGATTATAATGGGGCAGCTTAGCCTCTCTGTATCTCCCTTTTAATGTTTAATTTATATTCAGCATTTTAAGTAATTCTATATCCATTTATATCCAAATGTGGGAAAGAGAAAAAAAAAATCAAATAGCTATCTGGTTATAAAAACACATTGCGTTCTGTTTGCTGCGAGAAATGTACAATGAGGGACCTTGTTAGATTATTTATATCATCAATTTGAAACAAGTCCTGAGCAGTTGGTCATTCACAGAGAAAACACCACTTGGTTTGTTTCGCGACTTAAGTAGACAGTATAAATACATAGCAGTTATTCATTTACTGCAAAGCTCAAAGTCGGATGGCAGTCTCTAAAACAAGACAAAGATCACAGACCCTACCTATCGACTAAGCATCCCGGGCAAAAGAACAGTTTGGTCTACGTGATCTGAGTCCCTTCTTTAACAAATTCATCTTCCCGTTTGTGTACCCTCTGTTCCGTTAAAAAGTTAGGTCTGTTCAGGATAGCTCTGAAAACGAGTCACTGTCCACTTGAGGCAAACAAACAAAATCCCAGGCAGTCATAGTCTCTCAGCAGATTATAAGATACGGATCACATACATGGAAATTGAACAATACACCAAACGAAGACAGAAGACTTTGGCTCTCATTCCGGCTGACACAGCTCAGAAGTGGTTTCTTGGCTAAATCCCATGTACTCGCTGTGTTTCCATTTCCATTCTTATAAAACTTGAGGTTGGACTAGTTAATTTCTAAGACCACCGCAGCTCTCCAATTCCATTCTTTGATACTGACCCCCTCCCCACCTTTTTTTTTCTCCCCCTTTGGGTAATTACATCCAATGGCTACTTCTCCAGAAGACCATGGCTCTGCCCTAAAAGAAGGACCATCAACAGGATGTTTTCCAACTAGGACAATTCAAAAGTTGGGCTTTCTTAATTTAAAAAAAAAAAAAAAGTCATTGGTCCAGCTTTATTTTTCCAGATAAAAGGTTTATTTTTTTTTTAATTTTCTTCTTTCCATCACATTTTCAATTATCCACTGCACCCCTCTAGTAGGGATGATCAACCCAACTACTGCACCATTTAAGAGTCATGCCCTCACTGGGACTTCATGCTCTAACTTAAGGTCTCTAATCATTATTAGATTTGACAATTTGAAGTCACACATTTTTAACTCGCGGGGAAACTGCCCAGATGTACCCAGAAAAGATCGTGGACTCTGTCTGAAGCAGCAGCGAACAATGAGGGGGAGGGCCCAATGCCAGCCTCAGTCTCCAAGAGTGTTTCAAGGAGGGATTTACGAGCCAATCTTAAGATTCCTGAGGACTAAGGGTAGAATTCACAATGGGCTGTGTAATCCTTTATAAGAAAATCTTAAAATCCCAAGAAGCTTAGAGCTTTCATCTCATGTAGCTTTTGTCAAGAGTGCTCCTTGGGTAAACACAGTAGTTCTTGAGGAAAGGAACAGAAAATCTTTGAGGAAGAACGTTACACAGAACCTATCGCCAGTGTGAAAAGGGTCAGTGAGTTCCAGACCACGGCCATGCAACTAGAATGGAAACGCTTTGATTATAGGAAATAACTGAACTCAATTGAACTAGTAAACTCAAATATGGATGAAATATACCCTGAAAACATATTCAGATCCATTATGGCCTCGTTGGTAAAGACTGGAATCCCGGCCTTCTGTAAGGTGTACGAAGCTGGAAAACAGAACCCTTGTCCTCGCTTCGCTTGCTTTGGGATATTAGATACGTCACTTAACCGTTTTGGAGCCTTCATTCCTCAACTGTAAAATAAGGACACAGGTGGCATAGTGGACAGATACCGGAGTCAAACGGGGGGTAAAAAAAATGTTTATGGGTGAATCTGGTTATAAGGGCTGAATGTAGTCACACAAGCACTGCCTGGTCAAGCCACTGCCTGACACACAGCATCACATTACCACTCTCCCTTTCAATTTAAATATAAGTCCTATGTTCTCTCACCTCCTATCCTGCAATTAATCCCTTGCCTCTATCCCTTGGTCAGAATTCCTCTTGGTCTACCCTAGTATCACCTCTTAAATTCCCTTACGTAACTGGCAAAAGTCAAAAGGTCTGATGATACGCTCTCGGCGAGGACGTGGGCACAAATGCGGCTTGCGTAGGATTGGTCAAGAGCAAGCCCCGAGACAACCGTTTGGAGAGCCATTTGGTGCTATCCGTAAATTATAAGCTGTACCTAACCTTTGGCCCAGGCTTTCCACTTCTAAAATTTATTGGACAGATACGGCCACTTATGTCTGAGAATGGAGGTTAGAGCAAAGTTTGTAAAGCAGAACAACACAAACAACTCAACAACAAGCTATAATCCATAGGTCGAAGGTAGTAAAGGGAGGGAGGGAGGGAGGGAGGGAGGGAGGGAGAAAGAAGGAAGGAAGGAAGGAAGGAAGGAAAGAAAGAAAGAAGGGAGGGAGACCACACGACCCAATTTTTGTAGGAGACCAAAGAAGGAATCTGAATTACGTATATGCTTAGAAGTAGAGGATGTTTCAGGAAGAACACTCGAACTGCAAAGAGGGCGTTTCTTATTCTCACCGTTTATGTGTGTGCGCTATTTTTTAATGAACAAAAATGATTTAAAAATGAAAGAAATCACACAAATACATTAAAGGGCACATACTCAAATCCCACCTTCTTTTCCGGGGACGAATGTGCTCCCCAAAGTCTGCGTGCCCGGTACAAGAGCCGCGTTTATGCGGGCCATTGAATCTCTCGGGCGGTAAGCTCTATTTTGTCTCCACCTTTCAGGGCTTCTGTTTCCTCGGGAGAGGGGTGCAATGGTGTCCGGGGACTGACTGATGTCTCATTTACGGAATGCCCACCATGCACCAGGCAGCTGACCGCTCTTGTACATGTTGTCATATTTAACTTAATGCTCCCCAGGAACCCTGGGAGATAAACCTCATCCCTCTAATTGGATGAAGGAGGTCATCGAAGCTCTGCCCACGTGTATACAGCTAGCATGGTGAGGTGGGAAAACGCAAATCCCTGTTCGATGTCACGCATCGGGGTGAACCCAGGTAGTAGGGTGCATCCTAGAGGTGGGCTCACCCCCCCATCCTTCCGGTGAGTTCTCCTACACTGTGAAGCTAAAAAGCTAGACTCGGTGCAGCTAGGGTTCTGACGTGACTAAGGTTCTACCAGTCAAAGACGGACCACGGCATCGTGGGGCACGTGCTCGGAGGCATTTACGTGCGTGGCCGTAGGGGTGGAAGGAGTCTCGACGTCTTGGCTGCCAGCTTTCTGCGCATCCGTGCCGCCCGTCCCGTTTTCCGGGCGAACTGGTAAGAGATCGTAGGAGACCTCCAGCGGCAGCAGCGGGAAGCCTCCCCGTTCCTCGGCGTTTTGTTGAGGATGAAGCGGCAACTCTTGCCAAGGTCCATCCCGTGACGTGGCTGTGGGGGAACGATTCTGAACGCGTGGGCTTCTCGACTGGTTCTGCAAGCTACTTAATAGTCTCTACTGAGATGCCTTCCCAGGTAGAACCAGTGGGTCCCGTCGTAGGCTTCCTACTAACTCTTAAAACTGGACCGATCAGAACTTCTGAAAACTTAGCCAACCCCTGACACACTCTCGTACAACTTAGAGCCCCTCCGAGTCACGTTCCTCTTGAGTCACGGGCTATGGGGGCGCCCGTCAGCCACAGGCCCCTGGATGACTCACTGTGTCTGTTCCCACCTCTTGTTCGAGGAATACACCTGCTTCTGGTCTTCTCAGAGCCATGTGCACCAGATCTCCTCTCTCAACTCTGTTTTCTACAACAGCAGCCAGAGCAACGCCCCAGAAGGTAAGTTTGGCTATGCCACACGTCAGTTCACCTGCCTACGTGTTGTAGGGGCTTCCCTGTGCTGTGAAAAGAAACCTTGAACGCTAACGAAGAATATAGTTTATACAGTAAAGCAGAGTAATCCTATCATCGTAACATCTATGCTCTGCCCGGAACTATTCTACGTGCTTCGCCGTGCTCGGTGAACGAAGACCATCCTCCTACTCCGACCTGCGGGGCCTGCCTAACCCGGCTCTCTGGCCTCGGCATGGGTCACACGGGCTCTCAGTTCCCTGGACTCAGGCTGCACTGGCCTCTTCAGCTCCCTGTGTCAGACCTGCCGCTCCCTTGACCTGCCGGACAAGGAGCCCCCCTGCCTCCTCCCTCTCCTCCTTCATCTGTCACCCCAGGTAGAAAGTCTTTAAAACCCCCGGGCCAGGGACGCCTGGGTGGCTCAGTTGGTTGAGCGTCCGACGTTGGCTCAGGCCATCATCTCGGGGTTCGTGGGTTCGAGGCCCACACTGGGATCCTCTGTCCTCCTCTCTCTCTGCCCCTCCCTGCGCAGGCTCACTCTCTTAAAGATAAATAACTGAAGAAAAAAATGTTTTTAAAAACAACCCCCCAGGCCAGCTAAGCTCCCACCAGCTCCCAGAATCAAAAATATACGCCCGTAGTTATACCTCGATTAGAACAATTATGTGTTCAACGTCTGTGCTCCCAACTCTATGCCTGTACGTTCCAAGGAGATGGAGACACAACTGCGGTGCTTACCATTCTGTTTCCAGCTCCCGGTACACGGCTCAACACAGAACAGGTTCTCGGCAAAGACTACTGATTGACGACGTGAACATCGGAAGCCTTGAGCTGCTAACGTCGCACACGTTAGAGCTAGAGCTGCTTCAAAATCTCTGGTATAACAGGACCATCAAATTAAGGCTGGTTTCAGCAGAAAAAATTTCATGCCACCTTAACTGCCAAGGTTATGGTGCGGAAGGTGATGCAGGCTGAGACGTCTCTATGCTGTTTTTGTTTTTGCAAGACCACGGCTGACGAGCAGTGTGCATTAGTTCAATCATTCTCCATCATTCGAACAAAGTAATCTTTCACTTTTCAGAGGGACACACATTTTAAAATCTAAATATATAGATTTAAAAGCATGTTTGTGTCTCTTTTCTATTAATATGCATGTCCCTTATTGGCAAGAATCGTGTCTTTTATATTCTTTCAACGGCACGGAGCACGCTGAGGGCATTTAATAAACATTAAGAAGAAAAATGTCATAACATGTTGGGAGTTATTCAAAAGAAAGACAGAGTATGAAAACAGAGCAGTAATGTTATCTATAAGCAGGCATTCCATCTAGCTCCTCCAGGGTAACGTAAAACAAAAGATGACTGTGTTTATCTGTCACGAAATACCAACAAGGGCTAAAACAAGAAACAATATATAACTAACAAAGGGGCATTTTATAAATAAATCAGAAACCATAGGTGTATAAGGAAGTATGAAATCAAGAGCAGAATCACCAAAGCTCAACCTTTTCCTTAATCCCACCTAAAAAGAAGGAGAATAATTCCTTCCCTCTGGCCCCTCTCAAGCTCCTTTTCTGTGCAGTCACATACACACACTCTTCCCGGCCTCGGAACATAACCCTATTTGACACTAAGTTGATAAATTTCATCTTTTGTTCCCAATTCTGTCAAGCATTTGTGCCTTTTCTTCTTTAGTGGAAGCCTCTCACCCTTGCACCCAGAATTTCCCTAACGTGACCCTCTCTCAAACCAAACTACTCTTAGAGAAGTTTTTTTAAGAAACCATTTTATACTAAAGTGTACATGACTGATAAGACTCAATGTCTTAGTTCTTCCAGGAACAACTGAATTTGATCAGAAAATCAAAACTGAAGCCAAATAAATGAGTCCGTTATATCTATAACTTTAAAAAACAAACACTGTCAGACAATGATTGGAGGGTGATTGGAGGGTTTTTTTTATTTTCTGCCAACAAGAGAGAACCTTCCAGGCCCTAAATGCTTATGTCACAAGTAAGCTATTGACTTCTGAGCAGAGGGCTAGGAGCCAGAAGACCCACATTTTATCGTGACTTTGACCCCGCTGAGCAGCCGTGCAGCCTTGCTGAATTCATTCACCACCAACAGTCTCCCCTGTGCTGTAGCTAAGATCCTCTCCAGTCTAATGACTCCAGGTATAGAGTGTGTACATTTTTTTATACTCCAGGCACACGGTTTGCAAATTTTTCATACACAGTTCTAGAGGGTGAACAACCATGCTCAGGACTGAGTTGTTTCCAGGGACACGGAGCTTTTCAGCGCTTAACCTGAGACAACTCCCCATCAAACCTGGTCACCCTGGTCACGAAGCAGTCATGTCAAGGACCCTGTGGTCACCTTCATGAACGCTGTCTGCCTTGTTCTCCCCTCCCGCCCTCTCTAATTTACAGATTTCCCCAAATTCTGAACTCCCTTGTGAAAGGTAACTGACCCCCATTCTACACATTTTTTTTAAACAGGCAAGAATTTGAAAAGACATTTCACAAAAGGAGATATGCAAACAGCCAATGAGCATGTGCAAAGATGCTCAAACGCTAATTAAAATCATAATAGTTCTGTACGCACACACAAATGCCTACAGGTTAAGGACCGACAATACCATGCTCTAAGATTGTGGAACACTGTAACTCTCACCCGTAGCTAGTGGGAGTGTAAAACGGTCCAATATCTTTGGAAAGTCGTTTGGTAATTTCTCACGAAATACACATCCTCCTCATGAACCAGGCATTCCATTTCTGGGTATTTACCCAGAAAAAAAAAAAAAAAAAATGAAATTCTACTTTGAAACAAAACTGATACAGGAATGTTTACAGCAACTCTCTTAATAAGAGCCCCACGCTGGAAACAATGCAACAGGTAAATGGTAACAGGTACATGGTAAAATAAATTGTGGTATATCCCCATAGCGAAATGCCCAGCCATAAAAAGGAGCAAACTACTGATGTATGCAACATTGTCGATGAGTTTCCAAACCTCACGCTGATGCAGAAGAACGCTTCCTGCAGAATGCCACTGGTATGAAATCCTAGGACTATGTCAAACTATGATGACAGGAAACAGGTCAGCGACGACCTAGGCGTGGAGCTGGGACTGACTGGGAAAACCTGGAGAAATGTGGACGGTTGGGAATACTCTGTATCTTCAGGACGGTGATAATGACATCAGTGGTAAGTGCTTAGGTGAGCTGGAAGCAGTTCGTCGTAGGCTTACAATCCCATTTCACCTCTCCCCAACACCCTGCTCAATGACGTCACACTTGTGACTTGAAATCAACAAGGACGGAAGTATTAACGTATCAGGAAAAATTGGCAAAGACTACAAAATTGGGGCTTCTTTTCCTCTGGAAGAATCACTTGTTTAGTATTTATCAGCACATCACGGGGCACGCAGATTTGTCAACACTCATCCGACCTCCTACAAAAATGGCTGCACTGGGTGGGGGGGGGGGGGGTACGTCAATGATACGTCAACGACGTTGATTTCAGAAGTTATAAATTTCCCTCTACGGATTTCTGGTGCACTCTCTCCCATCTGTGAGATGACTTACAGACTGGAAAACTTAAGAACCAGTTACGTGGGGCTGGAATTCACCTGTCAGCCCACATCTCTTCCCCCGCTCAGGTGAGACGGAGAAGAACCAAGTGGCAAAGCCCACAGGTCTTACTGACCAACCAACCCCTTTCCAAGGCTCCGCGTGGAAAGGCCCGAAACGTCAACATGCTGAATTCCATTTACAGTTACAGAAACAGCAACTAGATAAACTGCTTCTCCTTCATGTAAATGTTTTCTCCGGTGCCTCTTTTGTGCTTCCCTGAGAATATTAAAACCTCTGCAATAATTTGCCTCCTGTGTTCCAGACTCTGTGACATTTAAAGTAGAACCTAAGAGAAGGTGGCCATGACTGCTTTCCCCCAAGTCACCAAGCACACGCCAACCTCAGGGTCTTTGCACTTGCTTTTCCTTTGCCTGGAATCTTCTAAATCTGACACACATCCTCTCTGCTTTCAGATCTTTGGCCAAATGCCCCTTTTCAGGGAGGCTTTCACTAACCACCTGATTTAAAACTGCCATCACGCCCTCCAGCATAGCCCGCCCCCCCCTTTCTTACTTTTCCCTGTAACATTTAACACCATTAACGTATATTATTTTTATTTATCCCATTTGTTATTGGTCTTCCCCCATTGGAATATTAGCTCCATAAGGGCAGGGTTTTTTGTTTTATTTCACTGATAGATTCACCTTAGCTCCTCTTAACAGTGCTAGGCTTATCCAACAAATGTGTCGAGTGAAGGAATGGCCCCTGTCCTTGGGGTAATCAAAGCCAGAGTGAGCATGTCTCTAAACCTTTGGGAAAGTTTCTTGCTCATTTCTTTCTAACCCCTTCTATGACAGAACATTAACATATAATGCAACATATGCGTTACGCTTACTAAATGTTGCATGAAGGAAGTCCCCACATGTTAAACGTGTCCGAGAATTGAGAATTTCCCACTCGCCAAAGTCTGCCTTTATATTTCTCAGTTCCCTCCCTCGTCCCTTCATAGTCAATGACCTCGCGGACTCACTGAACAAAAGCGATACTTATAACAAGGCTGTTGAGTTCATTGACTATTAAAGAAGAAGGTAAGTAAATGCAGAAACCTGATGAACCGCTAATATGTACGGAGTGCAAACCCAGGCATTACCGCACTGGGTCCTCGTCACCCAACAGTGGGAAGCAAGTGCCGTGATTTCCATGTTACACGCGAGAAAGAAGAAGCCTACAAAGTTCAAGAGCTTGCCTAGGGCCACACAGCCGGCAAAGCGTGAAGTTCAGGGGGATCCCGGGTAGCCTAACTCCACAGCATGTGTTCTTAACTCCAAAAGATGTTTTTTCTGAGGATGAATTTAAAACCATAGCTACCCAGAGATCTCAATTACCCAGAAGACTGTGCTCTTAAGAGCTGTACACAAAGGGGATGTTTCCTAGGGATATTTCTATCCACTTCGAGCAGATGCAAAAGTAACTTACGTTAAGTATCTCCATGTGAGAAAGTATCTTTAAGGCGTACCCTTCAGGCTGAAGTTCAAGGGCCATTCTAAGTTAAACAGTATTGTCTGGCACCATATATCTTCGATACAATTGCACTGGCCACGGAGTGCTACAAAATAACATGAAGGGACCTTTCTTAGGCTTTAGTTTCGAAAATCAGAGACCCCTTGTGATGTCTTCCTAAATCCCTTCAAGTTCAGGCTCAGCATCTGAGCTCTTCAGAGAGCTCTTCAGAAAATGGCGTTAGGGCACATGAATTCAGAGAGGAGGCACTACCATATATATGCATATTTTTTAATCAGGGTGCTCAAGGAAAGATGAGTCATCTGTATGATTTCAGTGCAATGTTCTAAGATAGGCAGGCACGTGATGGGTTGAAGGCTGTCCCTCGCCCAAATGTGCGCATCCCAATTCCCAGAACCTATGAAGACGTCACCGTACGTGGCAAAAGAGACTGTGCAGCTGTGATAGAGCATTCTGAGACGGGGAGATTGTCCCGGGTTATCAGGGTGGGTCCAATGTAATCACAGGCGTCCTTATAAGAGGAAGGGAGCCAAGTCAGACAAGATGTGATGGTGGAAATAGAGGGTCAAAGAGAGAGACGGGAGCACAGATCAGAGACGGGCGAGGGGAGAGAAAGAAAGAGAAGAAGACAGAGGGTTTCGAAGATGCTATGCCACTGGTTCGGAAGGTGGAAGAAGGAGCCACAAGCCAAGGAACGCGGATGGGCCTCCAGAGGCTGGAAATGAGTCTTCCCTAGACTCTCCAGAAGGAATGTGGCTCTGATGACACCTTCACTCTAGGTTAGGACTTCTGGTCGTCAGGACTGTGAGATAATGCATTTGTGTTAAGTCACGAGTCTGTGACTATGTGTCACGGGAGCAATAAGAAACTACCACAAGCTACAGCCAGTACGTCGGTAGACATCCAGTGAGGAGCAAAGGAAATGAAACCGGGGTCTATTTATTTTTGGTAATTTTGTGGACTCTCTGGGTGTTCAATGATCAATTTCCAAAACACTGTACCAATAGAATAACGGTTTAATATTGGCCCAGCACTGGAGCGCCTGGGTGGCTCAGTCGGTCGAGCGTCCCACTCGGAGTTTCAGCTCAGGTCACGACCTCATGGTTTCGTGAGTTCGAGCCCCGCGTCGGGCTCTGCGCTCACGGTGCGGAGCCTGCTTGAGATTCTCTCTCTCTCCCTCTCTCTCTCTCTGCCCCTCCCCCACGCACACGGTCTCTGTGTCTCTCAAAATAAATCAATAAAACTTTAAAAATATTAAAAAAAAAAAATACTGGCCCAGCACTCTGCTAAGCTCTGTATTAGCACCATCAAATTTAATCCTCAAAAGAAAACCAAGAAATAACAGAACTGAAAACCAAGATAAAGCCACTTGCCCAGCAAAAGAGAACTAGCACATGGCTGGTTTTTTCAAAGCCATTGCCTAGCTAACACTACTTATAACCGAAGCTAACACTTACTGATGCTTTCCTAAATTCTCTCCTACCTTCCCAACAAAGGGAGAAGACTTATTCTAATATTACGGGGCAGGAAGTGGAGTCGAAACACAAGAGAAGGTGAGTTACACGCGCAGATGAGAAAGTGTGTGACTCCAAAAATCTAAGCCTTTTCTACAGCACTTTAACTTTTCCTTAAAATGTATCCAAAGGGTTCTGTTTTACCACTGATTGAATGGGCACACTCAGATCCCACCTCCTTGCCCTCACCAATACGAGGCCTGATTGTTTTATTCTAAAGCCACCTGATCAGCAGAGTGTGGGAGACTCTAGGTCCCTGGAGTTCATCTGAAAAGCAAGTAATCAAAAACACCTTATTACAAATCCCGAGCAAGCAAGAAACAGACACAATTTCACAAAGGAAATGCGAGACAGAGAAAGAGGAAGCAGCAAATGTTCCAGTTTCAAGTGAGAAACCTACAGTCGGCCCCACCAAGTCACCCGCGACACGAGACTTGCCTCACAGCAAATCGCAGAATATCAGAATTGGAAAAAACACCATAGCAGGATTTTAACCCGACTTACCCCACTGGACGCGGAATCCATTCTTCAAATGGAGCACGCGTTTCCTGGGGTAGCCTATTTTTTTTTTTTTAATGTTTATTTATTTTTGAGACAGAGAGAGACAGAGCATGAATGGGGGAGGGTCAGAGAGAGGGAGACACAGAATCTGAAACAGGCTCCAGGCTCTGAGCCGTCAGCACAGAGCCCGACGCGGGGCTCGAACTCACAGGCCGCGAGATCATGACCTGAGCCGAAGTCGGCAGCTCAACCGACTGAGCCACCCAGGCGCCCCTGGGGTAGCCTATTTGTCAGACACATCTTCCAGAGAAGTAGCCTAAGTCCGCTCACGACTCCTGGTCCTAGCCTGTGGGGCCAGGCTGGGAAGGTCATCTGACCACCCAAGTTTTTCCTTTTTTTTTTTTTTCCCTCATGCACCACGTCTTCCCTAAGGTCTTGCTTTCCCCAGACAAGCCAACACGTATAACACGTCCCCAGAAAATGGAGCCCGGAACATAACACACGTCAATTCCCCGTAGGATGGAGCCAGGCTGCCGTCCATGATCCCATGACTTCCCTTGGTGAGGTTCTTCTAATTAGAAGTAGCTTAACATTGAAGTATTTGTTTTCAGTTTGAGAATGAACTTGGCCCACTGAAAAAAAAAAAAAAACCATCCTCAGAAGCCCTTTTTAATGTGATTCTCCTCCGGTCTGCATTTTAATTTCTAAAGTGCAAATGTGAATGGGAAAGTTGAATGCCATTTTCTATATTCTACTCCACACATTGATAGCCTGCCGAGACATTAATGCATTTACTGAGTGTGTACAATATGCTAGGCACCGATCCAGAGACACTGCAGACAGAGTAAACAAAACGAAGTCTCTACGAAAATGGAGCTAATTCTCTGACTTGACTCTGCAACCCCGCTTTGTCCACCGCAAGGTTGAAAGTGACGTCTTCTTTGCTCCATCGGAATATCTCCCTCAAAGGAACTCGATTTTTCATATTAGTATATGAGATAAGGACTGGGCTCAGCATCCGATAGACACCGTGTTTGCAACAGCTCTTTAAGAATGAACTGTTAATGGCATCAGGCTTTTGTTTCCTTCGATCCATGTGGGTCCAAAATGAGTAATTACGTCCTTAACGTAAAATAATCCTTGTATATTCCTCAGATAAGAACATTCATTACTGCTATTTAGAGTCTGCTATTTTTTTACCAAGTTTTTAAAGCCCCATCTGTAAGTAATTTCTGGAGAAACTAAAAGAAGTTATTGTTTAATATTTAACCTATTCCACCTGCTTGTAAGCCACACATCACACACCCACAAAGGAAATAGAGAGTCCAAGAGAGGCTGAGAGAGAAAGAGCACACATAGCCTGAAGTTAGGTCTAAATTCTTTTCATTACTGATCACCTTAGCCACTTGAATCCGACTTATAGGGAAACAAACAGAAAACAGCATATCTTTTGATAGTGAGAAACATTTCTTCAATTACTGCTGGAATGGTAAATTTTCCCTTTAGATTCAACGATTCTGAACTTCTGTTATACATGAGAATATATGGGATATATATTCTGTTATATGGGCACCACAAAAAATACTAATGTTAGGTCTCCCCACACCGACCCCAGAGATTCTGATTTAAGAGTCTGAGTTAGGGGGCGCCTGGGTGGCTCAGTCGGTTAGGCGCCTGACTTCAGCTCAGGTCAGGATTTCGCGGTTTGTGGGTTCGAGCCCCGCGTCGGGCTCTGTGCTGACAGCTCGGAGCCTGGAGCTGCTTTGGAGTCTGTCTCCCTCTCTCTGCCCCTCCGCCACTCATGAGCAAGCGTGCGCTCTCTCTCTCAAAAATGAATAAACATTAGAAAAAAGCGAGAGAGAGAGAGTCTGAGTTAAGACCAGCGTTATCAGTATTATTTTTAAAAGAGCTTTCTAGGTGATTCTAATGTAAAACCAAGGTGAAGAATCACTATTCTAATCCATGCATGTCATTCTGCAGAAATAGAACGATCTACTCTGAGTCCAGCGATCTCCATTCAAATATTCCTATCTAATTAATTAAACTACATTTAAATGAGAAAAATCTCTAATTACTTTGACTTCAGTACCAGTGTAAATGGCATGTTCTGTTCGTTGATTCATTTCTTTAATTATTTCAAAAGCCCTCCTCGCCTTCAAAAAAAAAAAAATAATAATTAGAAAACTGTATTTAGTATAACCAGATTTAGAACTCCTAATATTTTATTATATTGGTAAACAGAGGCTATTTTGAGCTCTGCGGCATTTTATTTTATTTTATTTTATTTATTTATTTTTTTTAACGTTTATTTATTTTTGAGACAGAGAGAGACAGAGCATGAACAGGGGAGGGTCACAGAGAGAGGGAGACACAGAATCTGAAACAGGCTCCAGGCTCTGAGCTGTCAGCTCAGAGCCCGACGCGGGGCTCGAACCCACGGACCGTGAGATCATGACCCGAGCCGAAGTCGGACACTTAACCGACCGAGCCACCCAGGCGCCCCTACTCTGTGGCATTTGAAATCACACGTTTTGTTCTTAAAAGGGAAGATTCTGAATCTTTGAAGGGCGTGAGCATTCAAAACACGTGACAGAGCCTACGTATATTTAGGACACTGGATAGCTTTGTCATCCTCAATTAAAAAAAGAATAAGTTGCTAGAAATGTCACAAGCCCAGATTTCAAGACCTACTCCAAAGCTAAGTAATCAAAACAGCATGGCACCAACTCAGAAATTGACACACACATCTATGGAATGGAATAGAGAGCCCAGAAGTAAACCCACAACTACATGGCCAATTAATCTATGACAAAGGAGGTAAGAATATCCAGTGGGGAAATGACAGTCTCTTCAACACATGGTGCCGGGAAAACTGGACACCACATGCAAAAGAACGGAATCGGACCACACACAAAAGTCAACTCAAAACAGACTGAAGATCTGAAACTACAAACCTTCTAAAAGAAAACATAGGCAGTGATGTTTTGGATATTGGCCTTAGCAACGTATTTATGGATACGTCTCCTCGGGCAAAAGGAAACAAAAGCAAAAATGAACTATTGGGACTACACTAAAACAAGATGCTTTTGCACAGGGAAGGGAAGCATCCACAAAACAAAAAGGCCACCTACTGAATTTGCAAATGATCGATCTGATAAGGGCCTAACAGCCAAAAGATACAAAGAACTTACACACGCAACACCCGAAAAACCAACAATCCGATATAAAAATGGGTAGGGGACCTGAAGAGACGTTCTTTCCAAAGAAGACCTACAGATGGGGCCGACAGACACATGACAAGACGGTCACCATCACTCATCATCAGGGCAATGCAGTGAGAGATCGCCTCACATCAGTCGGGATGGCGAGCGTCAAAGACGCAAGAAGTAACACGTGTCGGGAGGGATGCGGCGCAAAGGGAACCTTTGTGCGCTCTTGGTAGGAATGCAAATTGGTGCAGCCACTATGGAAAACGGTATGGAGGTTTCCCCCAACATTAACAACAGGACTACCGTAAGATCCAGCAATTCTACTCGTAGGTATTTATCTGAAGGAAACAAAGAGTTAACTGTAAAAGGGACAGGCGCTTCTGTGTTCACTGCGGCATTGTTTACAACAGCCAAGGTATGGAAGCAACCCAAGTGTCCACGGACAGAGGAAGGGACAACGATGGGCCATAAAAAAGAATAAGGTCCTGCCGTTTGCCACAACATGGATGGAACCAGAGGGTATTAGGCTAAGTGACATGAGACAGACAAAGACACATATCAGATGATTTCCCTCATGTGTGGAATCTAAGATACAAAACAAACAAATTCTTAAATATAGAGACCAAACTGGCAGTTTCTAGAGAGGGGGCAGGTGGGGGGTGCATGAAATAGATAAAGGGGATGAAGAGGTGCAAACCTCCAGTCACTAAAACAAGATGATTAGGAGGAGAAGCTCCCACTTATCTTCGCTAGTGGCTGCTCACGGAAGCCTTGTACCTTTGTCCCCATCTTGGTCCTTCCTGGGGATTAGCAGATTATCACTTGCAGGACAGTGACCCCAAAACTGGGCCCAGAGCAGGGGATAAACGAGCATGTGACATAATGGCAGAGGAAAAGTAGGTGAAGTTTCCAGCCAGATGTGAGGTTCTAGCTACATCCAGGCAGAGGGGAGGTTGGCTCCTCTTTTTATATCTCTTTGGCCAGTTACATTAAGGATGTCACAGATACACATCTATTAAAATAGATAAAAATAAGAGAAAAAACATCAATACCAAGTGATGGTGAGGAAGGAAGGCTCATACACTGTCGCCGAGAATCCTCGAAAAACAGTTCAGCGGTCTCTTACGAGATTAAGCATTCACGGACTAGATGACCCAGAAATCCCACCCCTAGATATTTTTCCCCAAGAAAAACAAAAACTTAACGTTTACACACAAACTCGTACGTGAGTGTTTAGAGTGGCTTTAGCCATCATCACCAAAAACTGGCAACGACTCAACGTCCTACAACCGGCGAATGGGTAGAACACTGGCAAATCTATACAATGCAATACTTGTCACCAATACAGAGGACCAACCTACTGATGAGTTCATCAGGGACGGATCTCAAATGCATTACCGCAAAGGAAGGAAGCCAGGCTCAGAAGGTTGCATACTATCTTACTCCATTCATATGACATCCTAGAAAAGGCAATATAGACCAGGAAATACGTTGGCGGTTACCAGGAGTCGGGGGCACAGCAAGATTACAAACACGCGCTACGCAAGCCTCCTGAGGTGACCAAATTGTTCTGTCTCTTTACTACGAAGGTGGCTACATGACTACGTCCGCTTGTCAAAGCTCATAGGCCTCACTTCGAACATTTGGAATTACACAATGCAAACAGCAACGCTGAGAAAAGCAAGTCGAAATCCACGCCCGGTGATCCTCCACGTGTGGCCCCGGGACCGGAAGCCAAAGAGCAGCCGGACTGGTGTCCCCTGTGAACTTGGCAGAAATGCACAGTGACGTGCCCCGCCCCAGCCCGAATCAGAATCTGGCCATTGCCCTGTTCAACCAACTGACGGGGAAGAGGTGGGGAAGTGGGAACCACGCGTGACCCGGTGAAGCAACATTTTTAAAAGGACGCACTTTGCTGTCTATGTCGACCTGTGCGGCCAAGAGCAGGTACAAATCGACCCTTCCACAAGCCTGTACCATCTGTACGGTAAAAAAGAGGGGGTTAATTCTACGTTTCCCCCTTTTATAAATGCTAAGAGCCCAACCTAGGTCTACCATAAAATTGGATTTAAAGTAGAATTTTATCCAAACTCAATTCTAGGAGATAATTAAAAACATTAATAATGTTCACGGCAGTAAGAGAGGTGTAGTTATCTGTGGCACGTCGGTTCGTGTCAGAACCGAGTCAAGTTTCCAGAACAAAAATTTCCCAGGTGATATACATGCTAATAATTATAACTATTAAAAATTAAAAGTTGTCTTCCAATAACCGTTAGGTCCTGCCATATTCTGCTTTACGCAGACTGTATCTTTTCGGCTTCTGCTTCCCATACGGAAGGATCAATAACAATTTCAAAATTCTCAATAAATGTCTCCAGCCACAAAGATCAGGTTTTTCCTCCTCTTCAAGAAAAAGGTTATTCTATCTCACTGGGTGTCTTTGCAGCAAAGCAAAAAATGTTATTTTCACCCATCTGAATGCGGGTTCGTCAACCACCGAGAAGATGAATAAAGTCATCCCAACTATTAGCACAATTATTATCAGCAGATACGCTGCTCAGTTTATAAAGCAAAGCTTTATTTGCATCAAATTACCAACATCTCCCCTTTGAGTCCTGCTTTATTCATGCTCCCTGTCTACGATATTCAACAACCACAAATTCATAATTCTGCATAAATGCACTATCCAGCCTTTCAATCCCCAAGGGGCAAATATTTAACGTGAGGCTAATTCTCGGTTGACGTCTCGTGTTTCCGCAGATGCGTGCGGACGGCCAACGAAACGTGAACGTCGGCTTACGCAAAATACTGCAGGAGGAGCTCTTTCGCCCCTCACCTCCGCACACACACTTGGCCCCAAAACATATGAAAACACCGCCGATGTTTTGGCTTCTCTGCGTGTTTTAGCACCACGGCTCGCTTTAAGAATCTGACAACCCTGTAAACAGGTTAAGTCATCAGGCCGCATGTTTTTGTCTTGTTCCGTCCCAAGTAACAATTAACTGCTTATAGCCACACCCTGTTGCCATCTTTAAAGTGCTCCCCCATACACCGTTGTATGTAATTAAGATAATATCATACCTCTTTGTGGAGGTGGCCAGTTATTTCCTGTTCCTTTTATAATAAACCCAAAATGCCTTTATTTGGCCCAAGAGGACTACCGCATCTGACTCCTATATACCTTCCTAGTGCCATTGCCTAGCACTTCCTCATTCATCGGCCTCCAAACCCCAAGGGCCCTCTACCTAGCCTCAGGACCTTTGCACTTGCTATCCTATGGGCCTGGAATTCCTTTTCAGTCTCCGATTGCCTAACCCTTCTCCTTCTGCTGATCTTATCTCCAGGATCATTGTCTCAGAAAAAGTCTTCTCTGAGCTCCTTGCTAAGTGACCTTCCCCGGTCACTCTCTATCTGGGCAAGCCGTTTGTCTCCTTACAAACTTTTCAAATATTGCTATGTTGCTTGCACATGTCATAGCGTTTGGGCCACGAGGTGCCCAGTAGGCACTTAGAAAATGGATGAGCGGGTGAATGAATGAATGCTGTGAAATAAGAATTATTATCTTGATTTTCCAAATAATAAAACTGAGGCCCCGCTAAAGTCAGTGATTTACCCAACCTTTTATGATAAGTAAATGATAGGACCAAGATTTTTCTCACACCAAGCTCAGTGCCCTTTTCACTATTCTATACTCAACCTCAGTAGGCTAACTAAGGAATATCGTAATTTGTGCTTGGAGTCATATTTTCAATTTTTATTAAAGGTTCAACTCCAACCTGATTAACTTCAGGATTAACATCTTTATCTCAACAATTCCTGAGCCTGGAGAAAGTGCCAAGCTTTTAAATTTTTTTCTTCACATTAAAAAGTCCATTGACCTTTATCTGGGCAGCTTGCTTGGTCTTAAATATATGTCAAATAAACCCAAAGAGAGAGTTTAAATAACCATTATGCCTACCAAGTAAATGTTTGCATCTATAAAGCAGAAAGTTAGAAGTGATGTTTAAGATAATGCACTCAGTGTGGTAGAATGAGTTTTAAGTTATCTCTCTTCTATCATTCCTAAGTACTTACTGTTGACATAAAAGATAAACCCAATACAGTGTTTTTTGCTGAATGAATCATTGCAATGTTCACAGATTTTTGCCGTAACTGAAAACATACACTTATCTGGACAAATACCTCGTATCTGGATAAATGAAGAAAAAGGGTATTTAATATATATTCACCTTCCATCTGAGGCTGCCACGGGACTGGAAATTAATCCCTGCATTATTTTAATATTCCAAACACTGGATACTGCCTGATTGCTACATTTGTATCACTCAAACAGATGCAGTCAATTTAGAAGAAGAACAGGGCTTCAGCGAGTTTTCCTCCCTCTTAGTTCAAACATGCCAACATTCTGTAGCTAAGTTGTGAAATAGGTTTAAAGCCCCAATAAACTAAAGTGATAAAGACCCAGGGTGGAGAACAGTCTGGGCAGCCACAAGCATTTACTCCCGTTTCAAATGTATCGTGTTCATTTCAATTCTTACCGCGACTGCATTGGATATGCTGCTATGTCTCTATTCTGGTGTTTTGGTTACTGCACAACTTCCGTAGGTCTATAAAAGGAACGTCTGTGCTCCACGCGATACAGGCAGAAATCTTCCCCTCATCGCACAGTTTAACAAAATCCCGTAATGCGGTCAGGATCAGCCAAGGAACGCCGAGTTTGGCTTGCAGTCATGGGTAAAGCCACCTCCCCCCATTATAAGATGGCCAATTTCCTATTTGCAAAAGTGATGAATACCCCCACCTTTCTCAAAATGTGCCTTCTGACTTTCCTCAGGAGAGAGTTCTCTGGGTCCGAGGGACTCACCGAGATACTAAGACCCATTATGCTTTAGCCATTAGATCAGTCATTTACCTTATTGCTAAACAGCCACCATGGTAGGACCAACATTCTGCTCTATCAGAGTCAGGAAAAAATATCTAACATTTCTCTTCAAGTTAGTTTACTAAAAAGGGTCTAACAGACTTTCACAGAACTAGAGAAAAAAATGGTGCCTCCAAAATCGGGTTATTTGTTCATACACCGCATACCTATATGTTCAAACTCGCTTGACAAAATTTCCCCTCGTGCATATCTCCTAAGGAAACATTGTCGATGCTAAATATGAAAATTATCAGCAATGATTATTCAAGAAATGGGTATGCTTCCTAAAAAAAGAACAAGATGACCAGAAAAGCTTCTCTACATTATTAATCACACAACTCTCAGGGGTCACTTTTATAATTGGGGCTTGAAGATACTAGAACTCAGGTCTGCTAAATACCAAGTCTAGTGTTCTATCCACGCCTTTTCCTTTTGGGCCTCAGTTTCATCATCTTTATAATGGGGGAGTGGGGAGGGACGAGGTCCCATCTTTGCCCTCAATTTCTAAAATCCAATGGTTCTAACTACCTCGCAGGCATTTACGGTTTAGGAAACATTATCAGGACCCTTCTCAGGCCTCAGAATGTTGGAAGTGGCATTACTTTCAAGACAAACAGATTACCATTAATTAACACAACCCCTATGTCCCCCCACACGTACTTTCTTCCCAGCTATAAGGAAGAAAACAGATCCAATATGGGAATGTGGGGGCAAAAGGCAGTGCCTTAATGGAATGCTGCATCCAGCAAGATTCAAGCAATAAATTTTATGGAACTTTGCCATACTCTCACATCACAAAGCCCTTTATGATAACACTCAAGTAAACCCATCTGGTCGAGTTAATAATTAGTTTAAATCTGTTACAAGTTAATGATGCACAGACAAGTCATCCCGGGTACATGATGATACAGCGAATTTGTGATACAATTTACAGATAATATTTTGCACTGCCTTTCATTTTTCTGTATTTCCTACTCTGATTAGAGAACAAAAAGTCATTGCAGAACAAGCTGGACATACATGTCTTGAAATAAGACATATATACATACAGGATGAATTAAAGGAAAAAAGAAAAAAAAAAACATTCTCAGGAATCACACAGGGTTTCAGAAGGACCTCGCCAAGGCTGAGACAGACCCTAGGCCATTTCCACATTTTGAGCTGCCTGTTGTATTATAAAATAAAGAAATGCCAAAACATGTAGCATATTTATTTAGCAACAAAATATAACTATGCTATTCACCAGATAGTTTCAGAATGAGCAATGCATATTCACTCCTAGTGTGCTTGCCATAAACAGTGTATAAACAGGGAAGGGTAGTAATGAGACGCGAGATAGAAGGTTTCAAGTGAACACTATTTCAATCCAACCAGAGCACGAAACTGTATGTATAAGCTCATTGGGAGACATTTCGTAAATATCAAACCTGCAGCCAAATGATCTTCCAGCCCGTGTTCCCGGTATCCCGTCCCCTGGGTAAGATCCTGGAGTTCACTTAAAGGTCTGTTCTGTGGCCATGGCCTTTCAATATCCATTATACAAAAAAAAAAAAAAGCCCAAACACGTGACACTCTATGTGGAAGGAAGATACATACATATATATATATATATATATGTATATATATATATGTATATATGTGTATATATATATATATATGCGTAGCTATACAAAGATCGTTCCCCTCTCCAAACACAGACCGTAATTTTGCAAAATCTGACCACTGAGGCTAGAACCATCAAAACGCAACAGGGTTGAAAATGAGCTAATGGCCATGTGTTTTGATGGTAGTGAAAAGAGAGAAGCTTAAGGCTAGAGTGGTTGGGAAGAGGGCTGGGGAATGGATTCCTCAGGGAAAGGAAGCTATGAGCTCTGGGGGGGGGCAGGGGGAGAAGGGGAACCACCAGCATGTCAGGTGCAGAGGAAGAATTGAGCACAGTGGCTGTTCTCAACCCTGGCTGCATATTTAAGAATATGGTTGCCCAGACCTTACCCTACGGCCAATTAAACAGATCAGTGAAGGCTCCCCGAAGACTGGACTTTGGAGCCGGGAAATGAGAACCACTGAGTCAAGGGGGCTGAGGATCAGAAAAAGAAAAGGCC
The DNA here is from genome assembly GCF_024362965.1 of Panthera pardus. Lineage (NCBI taxonomy): Eukaryota > Metazoa > Chordata > Mammalia > Carnivora > Felidae > Panthera > Panthera pardus. The sequence goes on along the minus strand of NW_026526766.1, from coordinate 17,590,104 downwards.
AAGCTAGAACAGCTCCAATCATCAGGATTTGGGTGACCGTAAGGAGACAGAGCCAGTTTGTTCTAGAACAGATGTGGTATGGGAGTGGGGTAGGGTGAATGGTGTCCAGAGATAGATGTCTCACTTACGTACTAGCAGAGCATAAGGACACGACCCTGTAGCGGAAAGGACATTCGGATGACTGAAGCCATGGCGAGCTAAATCCGGACAGCACTCTCCTCCACATTGGACTGTCTCCCTCGCCTCGCACTCTGTGTGCGTAAACGTTGCCGTCTCTTATAACGGAGCAGAGAATAGGTCACACCTCTGCTAGAAGTCCAATGGCATTCCTATCTCCTCCCTTAAGAGACAATCTAGTCCTTACTGTGCTTGGTCTGCTGAGAGCTGCAGGCGTGCTCCTCAAAGCATGGTCCCCGGCCCAGCGGCAGCCCTGGCATCATCCAAGAGCTTATTAGAACCACAGAAGCTCTGGCCGCATCCCAGACTTACTAAATCAGAATCCACATTTGAACGGGATCTCTAAGGGCCTTCGCGGCACATTGAAATGTGAGAAGCACCCACGTAAGGGGTCTACCTTACTTCCCAACCCTCATGACCTCCCCAGCTCATCTGCCACCCAGACGCCACTCAGCATCACAGGTCTTCCTGTTCATTCTTCCTCCAACGCATCAGGCCCTCTCCCGTCCAGGGCCTTTGCACTGGCTGCGTCCTCCACGAGAATGTGTCTCTCCCAGATATCTGTCAGCCTCATTTCTTTCCCTCACCTTCTCCAGCTCTTCACACATCCCGCCTTCTCCATGATAACTTCCCTAGACATCCTGTTTACAACTGAAGGAAAAAAAAAAAAAATGTCCAGACATCCCCCTTCCCTGCTGTCTCGCCCAAAGTTCTTACCACCAACTGACATACTTGTGCTGTTTATCGACAGCGTCCCCGCGGTAGACTGAAAAATATGGCCACATTCTTTGCATCTGTTCCTATGAAGGGGTGAAGTTTATGTCTCCACCTCTTGAAGCTGGTCATGTGGCTCGTTTGGACTTAGGGAATGTTAGTGCGTAAGACACAAGCAGAGATTTGCTAAGGGCTTACACTCGGAGGGTTCCTCTCTCTGGCCACTGGGATACCATTGGTCCCTATGAGAAGAAGCCCAAGCCAGCCTGTGGTGGATGATGGGAGGCACACGGCCAGTGACCCCCCCCCTCCCCATAACCCAAGCCAGCAGCCAGCACCAGCCACTAGGAACGTGAGTGAGGACATCCAAGACCAATCAGGCCCTGGGCTGACCACCGGTTGACTGAAGAACCTACCACACAACTCACAGCTTCACAGCAATAATGCTTATTGTTTTAAGCCACTGGGTTTGGGGCGATTTGCTTTGAAGCAAGCTGCTACACTCCTCCTGTGAGAATTGAAGTTTCCAGAAGCATCTCCAGGGCTTAGAAGAGTACTTAGCATAGTGTGGACGTTCTAAAACGTTTGCAATGCACGTGAAAAGACAGACTGACGGCAAAGGAAAAAATTACAAGAGAAGGCAGTAAATGCCAAAGATGGTCTCCATGACTGAGACACTAAAAGGCAGGAGAAGGGCCTTCTGGGTCCCTTAGAATCTCTGTCTCTTTAAAGTTAGAGTGAACTAGGTGAGATTCCGACGACTTCAGTAACAGACTATTTTAGCAGAAATACAAAATTCACATGTTCACATGCGGTGTCTCAAATGTGTTCAAAATAGTTTTGTTTTCGTGGTGCTTCACTTGTCTAAGACTGCACAACCATGTGACCTTTGGAATATTTTTCACATTATGCAGCACTTACTCTCCTCATTTTAAGTTATTCTGATTTTTAACAGCTCGCAAATCGGCGAACCAAATCACTGCATGTTGCTTCAATCCTGTCTTGCCAAAGACGAAAAATCTGCTGCTTTGGATTCGTTTCAACAGTTGGAAATTCAGGCCATAACATTTTAAATCTCAGATGTTCCCCGCTGTGTCCACATCACATAAATCAGGAAGAGCACAGATCCCGACGTTTGCGAAGCCAGTTCTCTAACAGCGAAGGCAGAACGGGCCAGCGGACTGGGGCGGCAAATTTAAGTGGATTCCGCAGCAGTGGGTATCACAATTCTGGAGGCACAGTGTGGCCCTTACAGAATGCACAAACAAGTGCGATTGGCGAGCAGAAAGCACGTTCCCTATTAAACAATCATTCGAGGTACAAAGGTAACATGTTGTTTTCATTTCACGGGGAAAAATAAAAAAAAAAACAAACAAACTGCAATACGCTAAGTTTCTATCCTCTTGGAAAAGAAAAAACCTTCCATTTTCTAGAGAGGCTTACAGGTCCCGAACAGGTATATCTGAACCCCTGGAACGAATTTCATCCAGAGAGCTGGCAAGGCTAGAAGGAAGCAACTCGGTGCAATTAAGCCCTGGCGCCTTCAGGGTTTCTTTCAGGAAACGCAAATCTCTAAGCAACAAAACGCGCGTACGTACATTTGGAAATACCTACTATCTGGCCTCTGGTTTTATTTTTTTGAACCCATCTAATTTTCACTGACATAATGAGTAAGACGTAGACGAGACCACTGAGGTCTTCCTATTAAGTCACTTCCTGGGTTCTCATCCAGAGTATCGCCTCATCTTTTCTCCCCAGTCCGTACATACGTTCACCTATACTGCGTGCAAGGCTAAGGAGAAAGCCTGTTGTATTTTTGTACTCGTTGGAACGCGCAAGGTTTCACAGCAGGAGCAAATGAACCCATGAATCTCAGTGACTTAAAACAACAAAGGCTTGCTGCTAGTTCGTATTACGTGTCCATCGTGCATTGGCTGGGAGTGCTGTTCATCAGAGCCCATGAGGACCCTGGCTAATGGGGCATCCACCCCCTGGAGCGTTGTAGACCACAGCAGATAGCGCACACACGGGTAAAGAAGGGACACGGGTCACTGCTGTTCACATATCCAACATTTCCATCTTGGCCAATTCCATTGGTTATATGGCTACCCTTATCCCCCAAAGTAGGGAGGTACAATCCTATCACATGGCTAGGAGGACACCCAGAAATTTTCAGTAGACCATACCGATGTCCACTGCAGTGTTGACTTACCCTCCGCCTTTATTTACTCACAGCCAACTATCCCTTTCAGAATAATTTTCTGAGGGCATTTTAACTGCACAGCGCTCTTCTAGAGACCATATGCAGGACAAAAATGAACCAAAAAAAACCACATCCTGTCTTTAAGGCGATTGCTATCTAGCAAAAGAGATTACACACACACACACACACACACACACACACACACACACACACACACCCATACAATGAATACAATCTAAATATGTCAAATGCCAGGAAAAAGAAGCATATAAATTTCAATGAGAGTTTAAATGAAGGAAGTTTTAGCCACAGGCCATTTCACTTGAGGAAATACCACCTGAGAAGGGCTTTGCAGAACCAGTGAGAATGGTGCATGAGGATGTCCAGGCAGTGGGAATGCCGTAGGGGGCTTCAGAAAAGCAGGGCATGGCACTTCTTGTGCAAAGAATGGCAAAGTGTTCAGGCTGAATTATGTTTAGAGTAGGGAAGGAGGAGGAGGAGGAGGAGGGGGAGGAGGAAAGTTCTACTCTAGAACCGTATACAGCCTGAGAACACTTCCCTTTCATCTGACCCAGAAAACAACTCACCCTTCCCCCTGTCTAGGCCTAAAGGACTGGTCATTTGATGCTCAGATCTGATCAAAGGGGAAAAGGTCAGATAGGGAGACCCAGCTAGAATGAGACACTGGTGTCTGGCCACGTCACTCAAGTAAGAGCATTCCTTTTATAATGGAGTTAACTCCCAATGGATATTTGCTCTATTTGTCTTGAGTTTACTTCCTATCTCCAAGGATATCTCTGAAGCCACTCCTTAAGGACTAAGCTCTGGGGCTTAATTTTATGTCTGTTGGTCCCAGAGGCTGCAATCTCTCCTCTCGAGCTGATATAACTCGTGTTTAGGTCCTTCAAAATGGCCAATCCAGGCAAGCCCCGCCATGAGCGTCTGGCCAGCACCAGATTCTACTGCTTACATTATCCCAAGCTTTAGACTTTCCTACGCACCAAATCTGCTTCCTTTTGCTACTCCCACTGATTCCACACAAACGGTAAAAATGTACCTGTGATCTGAAGCGGTCCCTTCCTCCTGACCACTTTTTTTCGCTGCGGGACCTCTCGGTGCCATTCCCACTGCTCCAACAGACACAGGGGCCCACGGCCACCCCAAGAAGATGATTACAGCCAGCAGGGTGCCTGAGGTTCTCCAGGATCCATGGAGAAACCATCCGGACCCTAGGATGATCTGGGACTTAGCTCATGGATAATGTCACACTGTGTACTCTCTCATGTGAAGAATTTCCATGGAAGTCAAAGCCAGAAGGAATGACCCTGCTGATGATGCCGAGGGCTGAAACACTTAAAGATAAGGGCTAGGCTAGTTCCCAGGAAGTGATGGACTGTAGGATTCACACACAAAATGACTCATCAATCCTAGATCACTGCTCTTTCCACCCAGTCCTTTACGGAATACAAGATGCACCGTTAGCCTTCTTGATTCACGGGGTGGTAGAATTCTTTTGCAATTTTTCTCCAATATTCAGATTTATTGTTCACTTTATATACATTGCATGTCTATAAAATACGTTGGGACTCAACTGATATTTAATCGTTACTTATAAAGAACAAGGCACCGTGCTACGTGCTACAGAATACTAATGAAATGCCCCAAGGGGGAAAAAAACAAGCTTAACTGTATTAAATTCCCCAGGAGTATTTTGGGCAAACTATACCTAAGTTTTACCTATACCTTCAGAGCAAGGTATAGCAAAGAGGGGACGTTGAGACGTGCCCTCAAAAAGAGAGAGGATTTCCTATCTCTTCAAAAGCCTTCAAAAAGCCCAGAGAAGAAGTGTGTTTCAACACAGTAGGATATGGGAGCTACTGGTGGCTTCTGAACAGGAAAATGGCATCACCAAAATACACTCTAAGATCATTCTCCCCTTGGAGCCCCTGGATGGCTCAGTCCGTTAAGTGTCCAACTCTTGAGTTCAGCTCAGGTCACGATCTCACAGTTTGCGGGTTCAAGCCCCGTGTTGGGCTCTTCTGTGCTGACAGCAAGGAGCCTGCTGGGGATTCTCTCTCTCTCCCTCTCTTTCTGCCCCTCCCCTGCTCGCTCACTCGCTCTCTCTCTCCCTCCCTCAAAAAGAAATTAAAAAAAAAAAAACAAAACTAATAAGATCATCCTCTCCAACTTCAAGTTCAACCGCTTCTTGTTAACCAGAATCTTTTTATACCAGCAGTTTTCGGTTCTTTAGGAAATGCTGCGCTGGCCGTCTCCTCTGCAAGGACCCGGTCCCAACCCAGACCTCCAGGTGGTTGGCTTCTTCTTAACATTCAGGTCTCGGCCTCCAGAGTGCCTCCTCAGTGAGCCTCCCTGACCAGCCTGTCTACAGGACTCCTCCCCACCTCGGTCGATTTTACTCTACCATCGTGTTTTGCCTTCCAACAGCACATTCCCAATTGCAATTATGTTCTCCATTGCATTACTGAGTTACGGCTTGTCCCCTCCCACTATCACATAAGCTCCATGTGAGCAGGTACCTTATCAATGACAAATGTAGAAGCGCTGTGCCCAGTAGAAGGGCTGATAAACAATAAGTATTCTACGACTATTTTTAACAGCTGGATTCAGACACATTACCTACGGTAAAGAGACCCTTCAATGCTTTTGGATTGTCACAGAGTTGCGTCAAAATGACCACGATCCATTTTAGGACATTTTCCTCACCGCCAAAAGAAGCCCCACACCCATCACCCTATTCCCGCCAACTCTTCCAGCCCCATGTGACCACTCACCTACCTCCGGCGTCTGTGGATTTGCCTATTCTGGGCATTTCCTAAGAACGGAATCAGAAAATATGTGGCCTTTCGTGACTGGCTCTTCTGATTATAGCATAGTTGTTGTCAAGGTCCATCCGTTTTGTAGCATGTATCACGACCTCACTCATTTTGATTGCAAAAGAAAATTCCAGTGTATGGATGTACTATGTTTCATTTATCCTTCCATCCATCGAAAGATATTGGGCTGTTTCCACTTTTTGGAGTTTTTGTGTGAACAGTGCTCCCACTTCTCTTGGGCATATAGTGAGGAGTGGGAATACTGGGTCATATGGCAACTCTATGTTTAACCTTTCGAGAAACCACTAGACGGTTTTGCAACAGTGACTGTACCGCTTTACATTTCTACCATCCGTGTATGAGGGTTCCAGTTGCTCCATATCCTTGCCAACACTTGTGATTAACTGTCTTTTTGATTACAGCCATCGAACGGAGTGTGAACTGGCATCTCGCCGTGCATTTGAAATGCATTTGCATTTCCCTGATGTTGTGTATCTTTTTATGTGCTTATTGTCCATTCATACATCTCCTTGGGAGGACTGTCTGTTCAGACCCTTTATGCCCATTTTTTTTTTTAAATTTTTTTTTTCAACGTTTTTTATTTATTTTTGGGACAGAGAGAGACAGAGCATGAACGGGGGAGGGGCAGAGAGAGAGGGAGACACAGAATCGGAAACAGGCTCCAGGCTCCGAGCCATCAGCCCAGAGCCTGACGCGGGGCTCGAACTCATGGACCGCGAGATCGTGACCTGGCTGAAGTCGGATGCTTAACCGACTGCGCCACCCAGGCGCCCCCTTTATGCCCATTTTTAAGTGGGCTATCTGTCTTTTTATTATTGAGTGTATATCCTGGATATAACGCTCTTATCGGGTATGGTCTGCCAATATTTTCTCCCATTCTGTGGTTTGTCTTTTCACCTTCTTAATGATGCCCTTATAATATTTAAATAAAGCAATGGGGGCGTCTGGGTGGCTCAGTCAGTTAAGCGTCTGACTCTTGATTTCAGCTCACATCATGAGCTCACATTTTGCGAGACTGAGACCCGTATCGGGCTCTGTGCTGGTAGCATGGAGCCTGCTTGAGATGCTCTGTCTCTTTCAATAAATAAACAAACACACAAACACACAAACTTTAAAAATAATATAATAAATAAAGCAATGTATAAAACGAACCCTTGAAGACACAGAAAGCCTATGATCAGCTCCCAAGTATGTGGCAAATTAGCGGCAGGGCAGGCCCCACAGGGGAAGGGAAGTCACCTGTTTCCTGCCTTGAGTTTTGCTCACAGGTTCTCAGTGTTGTCCAACTGAGCAATGACATCATCCTACAACAATTCAAAGAATGTAGCATTTGGTAAATTGGCCGAGGAGCACTAACCAAATAGAAAGATGGCCCACAGTTAAAAAAAAAAAAAAAGAAAAGAAAAGAAAAGAAAAGAAAAGAAAAGAAAAGAAAAATGGAAAGGGAAGGAAAGAGAAGGAAAGGAGAGGAAAGGAGGAAAGAAAGAAAAGGAAAGGAAAGGAAAGGAAAGGAAAGGAAAGGAAAGGAAAGGAAAGGAAAGGAAAGAAAAGAGAAAAGAAAAGAAAAAAGAAGAAAAGAAAAGAAAAGAAAAGAAGAGAAAAGAAAAGAAAAGAAAGAAAATAGGTTTTCCTGGAAGCTGGGCTGCTAATAAATCCTAACCGGACTACAATTTAGTTTTCTCTTGAAAAACTTTGAAATTGATGAATGAGGTTCCACACACACACAGGAAACAAATCTATGTGTTAGTTACGTACAAGTAGAACAGCCCGGGATACAGTAAACTTCTACACTTACAGTTATGGATATTTGCTTACGAGGTTAAAGGCCCTGGAAGTGTCTCCCTCCCTGCACTGCATTCAAACTAGCGAGCGCGGCCCAGTTTTATTTTGGTTGAGAAACGTCCACTAGTAAAAACAAGGTACAGGCCTGGGAACATTGACATGGGGGAGCCAGGATATTTTTACAGCTGTAAGAGCTCCTCAGAGTAGAGAAATACCAGACCTTAAGTACTTATTACAAAAATATCAGACCTTAAGTACTTAGTACAAATACAGATATATATGGCGTGTATACACACACACACACACACACACACACACACACACACACACACACACAAACACACACACAGGGAAAGGCAGCAGGGAAGGACTTGCTTTTAATAAATCTTAACTAGTTTCAATGCTGGTATGGTATTCACACTGTAATTTTCCCAAGACAGAATTAACCTCTCAGATAATGCACAGATCAAATTAAAATGTTAATGCTTCCTTTGTGATGCTAACCCTATATTAACAATCAGATGACATACAAATGCAAACAAGATTAATCTAATATTACACAGGGCCATCTAAAAGTATTATCTATTAAATAGAGAGCAAAATATACATAATTTTTTAAACATATATTTTAAAATATGTGTATATTCCTAGATGCCTGGGTGGCTCAGTAGGTTGAGCGTCCGACTCTTGATTTCAGCTCAGGTCACGATCTCACGGTTTTGGGGGTCGAGCCCCGCGTCGGGACCTGTGCTTACCGCAAGGAGGCTGCTTAGGATTCTCTCTCCCCCCCCCCCCCACTCATGCTCTCTCACTCTCTCTCTCTCTCAAAATAAACAAATAAATAAACTTAAAAAAATTAAAAATTATATATGGCTATTCCTATAGGGCAATAAAGTTTGGATTAAGATAAATAAAAGACACGTTTGGAACACACAGCTTCATTACACTCTATAAATAATGTAAAGGGCAGAACACATGACATGAGAATAACTCATAGGTATAATTATTTACTATAATGGAAGTGGGTTACGTGACAACTCAAGGTGGAGGCAAACATGAAATGTACCAAGATATACACCATTTAAAGATCATCCTTAAGGATTATCGCTGGGTTCACATTCTCTGTCTACATTCTTCTATGTTCAGCGTCCAATGCAATCTGCAGTTTTTACATCAAACACAGGAAGACACAATTGGGAGTTGAAAGCAGTGACCCAGGTGGCTGTCTTTATCCGTTAAGCTGACACAGGACCTGGAGTGCAAATAATACCGCACAGATGTGTAAAGCAGAGATAACACCTGAATTTATCCAAGGAGAATGGCCGTATGGGGCACACCTCACGTTCACCTGCCTGGAAGGTGTGCTGGCACGATTACACGGAAGCCTCATCTTACCCAAGCTGGTAACCATTCCAAACAACATCCCAGCCTCACACTTTGTCGACTCGGTCTAACCCGCTGTCTAACCCACCTGCTCTCTACCTGATCAGCTCCCCAGCGCATCCACACCTTGGACCCTAGCATGCCGCAGAAGAGCTCTAACTTGGAGCTTACAAAACAGCAAACACACAAACACACAAACAAACACACACCCTCTGGGATGTCTTGTCCAACTGGCCCCTCCGTTTTTATTTTGCACTCACGGCCCCCAAGTCCTCCCCATTCCTTTGACCCACCAGTCCTGTTTCGGCCCCTCCACCCTCCTCAAAGCCAGGACGCTGTGCTGTGTCATTTCAGGGGTCCTGCCCCTTGCATTCAAAAGCCATCGGATTCGTTCCCCACCCCCTCCCCCCACCCCCACACCCGCTTCCCACAGATCTTTTCCCTTCTCTCTCACCCTGGCAAATTCGAACTCCCAGTTTGGTCCTGTTCTAATGTCAGATTTCTGGGCATTCGTGACCAAAGACAAAACAATACGGATTGGTTCATTGTTCACTCATTAATATTCAACCACTACTTATGGGGCGATAACTAAGCACCAGCAGCAAATGATCTCCTTGCTATTTGGCTATTCTTTGCGGAGTCATTCATCGGTGATTCTTCTTTTTTTTTTTTTTTTAATTGTATAGTTGAGAGGTGACGGTACATTCGTTTCAGGCGTCCAATGTAGCGATGTGACAAGTCTACAGGTTAAGCTGGGCTCACGACAAGCATAGCCACTGTCTGTCACCACGCAGCGCTGTTACAATACCACTGACTACACTCCTCATGCTGTGCCTCTCATCCCCACGACTTATTCATCCCACAACTGGAAGCCTGGACCTCCCACTCCCCTTCGCCCACTTTGCCCGTCCCCCCACCCCACCCCGCCCCTCTGGCCACCACCAGTTTGTTCTCTGTATTTCTAAGTCTGGTTCTGCTTCTTTATTTGTTTATTCGACTTTTTTTTTGAATTCCACACACGAGGAAATCATATGGTATTGTCTTTCTCCGGCTGACTTATTTCATTTAGCGTAATACCTAGTAGGTCCACCCATGTTGTCACAAATGGCACGGTCGCATCTTTTTTACGGCTTCTTATCAGAATTTCCTTAACGCGTGTCAAACCACGGGAGCACCCGGACGCCAACTTTACCCAGGTCTCCCCTGTCTCTGCAGGTGCGTCTGAGGTGACAAGTGAGACAGAGCTATTCCGTACATCCGTTCCCTTCCCTTCCCTTCCCCCGCTACTTGGACTCCCCTGAACCTCCACTCGTCCTGCATTCCTCTTTAGTCTCAAGGCACCAGTGTTCTCTGCCTTCCAAGCCTATTTCTCTCCACATAATACTTCCCATCCCAAGTGCACACTGTGCTTCTCCAATGCCACAGAAGGTGCTGGGGACACACGCAAGAAAGAGGGACAGCTCTGCCCTCCCAGCTAGTAGAAAGATGTGCAATTACACACACACACACACACACACACACACACACACACAACTCACACATGTTTGAAAATAAAGGGGGATATTCCACAATACTTCATGGGGGTGAGGCATAGCCCAGGAATGTGCCTGGAAAAATATGATACACGGTCACACGAATCATAACGTAGTATATGATACCTTCAATTCTGCAGTCACCCAAATGTGTCTAAAATTATCTAGTAACATTGGAAAAGGCTCACAGTATAATATTAAGTGAAAACAACAGGATGAAACAGTATATAGAAACTGAGCTTAACTTGGTTAAAAAAAAAAAAAACGACAACAATATGGGGCGCCCGGGTGGCTCAGTGGGTTAAGGGTCCAGCTCTTGATTTTGGCTCAGGTCATGGTCTCAGGACTCGTGAGATCAAGCCCCACGCAGTGCAGAGCCTGCTTGGGATTCTCTCTCCTTCTCTCTCTCTGCCTCTCCCCTGCTTGTGCTCTCTCTCTCTCTCTCAAAACAAAACATGAAAGAAAAAAGTTTTAATAAAACTATTTAAAAATTACAAAATAAGATATAATAACAGAGACTTACTGAATAAGTAGTAGGTGCCAGGCACCATTCTAACGACTTTTATGATTCTGTAAGGGAAATACGATTGGCTCTTTTTAACACATGATGAAACTGAGGCACAGAGAGGTTAAGATGCTCGCCTAGGGTCCCCCAGCTAAGCAGTAGCAGTGTTAGGATTGAAACCCTCTTGGTTCTAGACCTACGATCCTAGGTCTTCCTCGCCCGCCACGGTGCACTGATGAGACAAGAGACAGGGAAAGAAGGTAGGTAGGTAGGCAGATGTGCAGTTAGAACCTTCTCTACTCGTTTCCTCTACCGCCCCACATCCTTAAATTCCCCTCACTGTCCAACCAAGCACTGGCGCTGAGATCACAGGGAGCCTCGTCACCACCAAGTCTTTAAGCCACGTTCCAGCTCTTACAGGCTAGATTCTCCCCAGAGCTCTTTTCACTAGTGCACACCCTGTAAAGGGGCACACCCGTCCTCGTGACTTCCAGGCTCTACCTTTGGTGCCGCCCTGAGCCTTCAATGCTCCCTTTAGCCCTTAAGCCCTAAGTGGAGACATTCCCTTAAGGCTCTAGCCTCAGCCCCCACCAGCCCTCTTCATGCTGTACCCCTTACCTATCCTATGCACCTTCCCCACCTTCAGTTACGTGGAGGTGGATGAGTGCCCGTCTTCGCTTCTTTCCTGTCCTGAATCTCTTCTGCATCCTGGACACTCCTATCTGCCTGCCCTTCTGTCTCCCCACAACACTGAGGCTGAACCTATCCCCTTGTTCTCAAGATGCTCCCGCAGACGGCCCCAGTTCCGTACACGGGTCCCCCATGCTTCCGGTCCCGTGGTGATAAACTTTATAGTTACCCTCACCCTCTCCCTCCTCCTCCTCCTCCCCCGCATCCATTGAGTTATCAAGCCATATTGAATCCACCTCGACAAGGATCCAAATCTGCTTCTGATTCATTTCCAGGCACCTTTACCAACACAATAGCCTCTCTGCCTCCCCCGGTTCCTTGTGCACACGGATACCAGCAGATCCCTCCCGGGCACAAGTGAACCGTACTGGGTTGCCTGTGACCCCGTTAGTACTTGCCTTGCTGAATGACAGCTATGAGGGAAAACGTCCTACCTCCTTGAAAGCAGAAAACGTCTTCCATGTTACATGGTAGAGTCTCCTGTTTGTTGAATCGGTAGGTTGTTACCTCTTCTCAGGGGAATTCAATATCATTTTTTATCCTACTTGATAAGGTGGAAACCCCCTCACCGACGCATGTAAGGCCTTACATAACCTGATCTGAGCAGGAGGTCTTCTTGTCCCACATCTTCTTCTAGAAACAGCATCCTTTCTTCCCTTGGAGAACTGTCCCTCTCCTGTTTTGGTGGGTTGCCCATCAGTGGTCAACATCCTTACTTCAAGGGAGACCAAGTGACCCAGGGTGACTCACCAACAGACTACTGTCCCCGTGGACAAAGTCACTGGCTTATGAGTGGAGACATAACCCCACCGGGAAGAACTGGGGTTCTTTCTCAGGGGTTCATCTCATCAGCAGGTAAAGGAGGTACTAAGAATCGACTGAGCATTGCTGCCTGGGGGCAAGGGTCTGTGTGAGGATGAAGCTACTGACACAGGGAAAAGGAGAAATACCAGACACGAGCAGTACTCCAGATCTGCATCTGGGCAGACTCACAATCACATTTTAAAGACGCTTGGATCTGGATGCATTTCAGAATCCAGAACCCTTCGGATGAGAAGAGCACAGCAGGGCACACAGAGCAATGTGGTCTCCACACCCTCTACCCGCACCCAGGACAGCACCCTCACCATCAAACTCATCCACGCAGTTCCGCAACCAAAGAAAAGAACCGATGTCCCAACTAATGTCAGTTTGGGTCAGGCAGGGGAGGTTTTGCCGTGAAGAAAGTACACGCCAGGTAGGGCCAGTGCGCACAGAGGGTTCAGCCTCTGTGTTCGGAACCGCACGTGAAGGCACGTGGACCTGTTTACACCAACGGAGTCCCCGCTTCCTTATCGGATTGCCTACGAGTTTTACTCAAGCAGTAGGAGTTTGGGTTTCCAACACTTGCACCGAGAACGGTCCCATCCGTATCCCTACATTTCCGTTTTATTTCCCGCTATTCCCTACACGTGCTCGCATCTGAATCAAATGTAAAAGGATAGCGTCGGGAAGAGTCTGTAATCTTCTAATAACGTTGTAGGGTGACCGAGAGTGACTACACCTCGCGGGGCGACCACCGAAGAGCGTAGAGAATTGTTGCATCGATATGTTGTACCTCTGAAACTACGAGAACATTGCATGTGAATAACGCTTCGATAAAAAAAAAAAAAAAAAAAAAAAAAAAAAAAACGGTATCTTGGCTCTTTAACGAATCTTGCAATCTCCATATTGTATATGCCTTATAAACCAAGCTGTCCAACCCAGGGATGGGGAACCCTAGCTGGGTGATTTTCTGGTCCATTGCCCCAGCTCTATGCCTCTGTCCATGGCTCTCAGTCTAGCTATCACTGTCCTCTAAAGTGGGGGGGCAGGGGGGATCAGGAGCAACACGGACTCCTTCCGCCCCCACTAGATCTCCACGGGCAAGCACAAGAATCTAGAAAATCACAAGTGACTCCACTACAGAAACCTTCGTTAACCATAGCATTCTCTTATTTTCCTTTGAGCAGCCTTTGAATCTCCTTGGAGCCCCTGTAGATCATGCAATGCTTCCCATGCCTTATTTTATTGACGTATTCGTGTTCATCATTAGGTACTTGATTTCACAGCAACCCCGCAAGGTGGCTGGAGCACATATTAGGGTCCTCTCTTTGAAAAATGAGGCAAAGAGGGCCGAGTTGGTTAATGAAAGAAAAAACCCCAGAGTTTCGCTCCAAGCTGCTGACTCCTACTCCTGTTTTCTTTCTGGTCCCGTTTTCCTGCAGGGATTAACCCACACTGAAGAGTTTATTGGCATTGATTGCCCTTTCTTGCTACCTTTAGATGTAGAGATCTCATCTGTTGAAACTCGCAAGAATACTGCATGAGTAATTTCACTGTAAATTGCGTGCAATTTAACTTTGATGAAAGTAAAAATTAACAGATACACACATGTGTCCGTACACATGTACATATATGCGCATACATATCTTCTAGCATGCATGAAGGTCTGTAAGCATTCGTTTTTCCCCATCCAGGAAGCCAAAGCCTTCCCTGTCATTGAATCCAAACTGAGTTCGCCAAGTGATAAAGTCCCAAGGCACAGCACTGCCTGGAGACACTTCGGCCTTGGGGAAAACGCAGACGCTGTTTCACTTAACTGGAACGGACAACACAAATACCCCTCCCTGCCCCGGGGATGTTTCTGGGTCAGGACTCCCTCCCTTCACCAAGGAGTCAGACATCGCTGGCCATTTTCCCAGCACTCTACCCTGCTTCTCTGGCTGACCTTTAAGGTTAGGACCTCTGGATATAAGCTCATGAGAGACAGCGATAAGGCAAATTCAGCTGCCTTCGGGTGCACAAAAATGCAGTTTTTCATTTCAAACAGACCCCGAAAATCCCAACGGCCACATACAAGCCATTCCTTGCCTATGAGGTTAATGCAACAGGTCCACCGTGATCAGGCCAAGCTCTCTGAATCGCTTTTTCCAGTAAAGGTTCTCCTGCTCATGAGAACGCAGCATGTGAGAGTCGCTAGCAGAGGTCAGGGCTGAGGTTCTTGGGCGTGAAGAGCTGCCCTGTGCGAGGCCAGGTGGACTCCCACACCAACTTATTTTGCTGTTTACAACATGCCTAAAAATGCAACTAGGGGAGCACAGTCCCATTCAACCCAGCAGTATTTGCAATGCCATCCACTCGCACCCAGAACCCACTCTCCACCGCTCATCACCATTTCGATCACCCCACATTGCCCAAAGATCAGAACTAATCAGCAGCAGGGTGGTGGTGGGGAGACCTTTGGCAGATCTCTGAACAAAACTTCCTCGTGCCAAAGATCTCTGGGAAATGCGGCTTCTAACTCTCTTCGTGCAAACTGCATTCAGAATTAAAACACGAATTCAGATGCGATCCAACATAATGTACCAAGGTAAGAGGCTTTACAAAATAATCGGTCTTCAGATATTTTCCCTCCCCGTCTTCCATCTCTCCGGCAGGCTTATCCTATAATATTTAATGGGCTACAACCAGGATCGACCAGGGAGGAAGGCATTGCCACGGGAAATCAGCCAGAATTGTTTAGAGGCCAACAGCAACTATTTTTAAGGTGTTTTACATGGTTCGTTGAAATGGAAAACCATTTTGCCTGTCTACAAAGCTCGGATTTAGCTCTTTTTTACTCGGCCGTTAAAAATGTATTTTCCTGATCTTCACATCTTGTATCTCCCATTTACAAAATGTCTTCCTTTCTCCCTATCCAAATAAAAGTTTGAATCTCACTTACTTCAGAGTCAGACCCAACCAACCTTTCGCTGCAAGCCTAACTATGTGCTGAGCAATGCACAGTCAACTCAGCCTATTATCTAGAGATTTATCATTTTACAGATGAAGGAACAGGGGCTCCATTAAGTTCACCGACTTTCCTGCTTTCAAAGACCTTGTAAGTGACATCTGGAGTTTCCAATATATATATATACACATACATATATATATATATATATATATATATATATATACACATATACATTATATACACATACATATATATGTATAATATGTGTGTATATATATATAATATGTGTGTATAATATGTATAATATATGTATAATATGTGTGTATATAATGTATATGTGTATATATATATATACACATACATATATATGTATATATGTATGTGTGTGTTTATATATATATATATACATATATATATATATATACATATATATATATATATATATATATGTATATATATATATATATATATATACTGTTTTCAGTGAGAACTCCAGGTAGAATATTTCCCCGGTATTGCTTGCATCTGGCTTTACCCTTCCGGAATCTGGCTCAAGATAAGTGACATGGTTTGAGGAGCGCTTTCTGTTACTGGTAATCTCGGCTTGGGATCAAGGATTATATGCAATTCGCAGAAGGATAAATACAGCTCTCGCACGCTGCCAACAGCCTTCACCGGGGACCTTCTCCCTGAGTTCAGATAACCAGAAATTAATCTCCCTGGTTTGCAGGGTTAGTCCAAACAAAGGTTCACGATTAACGTGATGCCGCGTCTTGATTCCTTGCTGTCACTGCTACCCTCTCACCACTAACTACACTGTTAGTTCCATCGGTCACGTCGCCCGATTCAGAGGCCGGACCAAGGCCTCCTTGCCACAGGTGTGAGGCCAACAGTCAGGGGACACCTGATCCTGGGAGAGGCTTTCAGGGGGAAGACAGGGCGTTCTACGGCCGACACGAATACCAAGCAAAACAGGACATACGCCAACATGACAGCATCTGCTACTGCTAATTATAAGGCATCATTGCAGCTTTTCAAGGCATGACCACTCACAAACACTAACATGAGGTGGAAAACCTACCGAAACACAGTGCTATCTCTATAACCAAAAGCAAGAAAAGCCTCATTATTCTTCCCTTCCGGGAAGCCAAGCATGTCCTCGTTGCCTGTTTGCTTGCTTGCTCTTGCGTTAACTCTAAACATCCTATTTTTCATGAGCACAAGAGGCACACCTATTCTTTTCCGCAGAAATCCCCAGGCCGGAAATTTTACCTCGGGTGACTTCCAAGCGCTAAGATGCGGTATAAAACATTACGCTGGAGTTACGAGTAGTCACGATGGCACCTCGACGGTGGTGAAGATTCACCACCTAAAATAGCTGCCTAAAATATTATACCAAAGATGTCAGAGAGACCACCGAGATATTAAATGACTTCGGAAACAATAATAGGCCTCGGTTCCAATTTGTGACCCATGAGGTGGGACCCCAAACCCAACTGGGGTAAAAAAACATGAGAACATTCCAGAGACATTTGCAAATTAGTTACTGCTCAGTGGAACCACAACTGGTTTATTTAGGGAAAGAAAGAATAACAAAAGGATGGCTAACGTGTTAAAAGGTCAGAGCAGTAAAGGGTGAATAAGAAATACGTTTGGCCCTTACAGTGCAATGATATTGTCTGTGTAACTCAATTTAGCGCCCCCAACACTTAGCATAGGGTTACCCCCCTTTGATCTGCAGAGGGAACCCTTTACACAGTGAGACCAGCTGACCTTTTTACACCGGTTATGGCATCAGTTCAAGGGGTCCCCTGTAACCTTTCAAAGCACTTAATGTCTTCACAGGCATTGTAAAAACCACAATAAATTGTGTTGGGTGTCATGTGTATTTCTAGTTTTCTGCGTATTTTACAAATGAAAAGCCACAGATCTCCCTTAAAAAGCCCTCTGTAAACACAATCCTGTGAAGTTACAGGACACAGCAATGCTTGTTCAAAGGGGGTTCTTTCGGTGACAAAAATCCCCTCCCTTCCTCTGCCAGGCTCTGCAATATCTAAGTTCTGTTTAATGAGTTCATTAAGAAACAGGTATTTCTGGGGCGCCTGGGTGGCTCAGTGGGTTAAGCGTCCGATTTCAGCTCAGGTCACGATCTCATAGTTCGCGGGTTCGAGCCCGGTGGCGGGCTTTGGGCTGACAGCTCAGAGCCCGGAACCTGCTTTGGATTCTGTGTCTTCCTCTCCCTCTGCCCCTCCCCCACTCATGCTCTCTCCCTCTCCCTCTCAAAAGTAAAAATTTAAAAAATATATATTTTTTTTAAATAAACATTAAAAAAAAAAAGAAACAGGTATTTTTCTTCCCTTACAAGTCATGAAGCTTCTCAGAGTCAAGAAGCCCAGGTCTGTTTGAACTAAGTATCTGTGAGTTAATACTAAAGGTTTGCTTCCAGTCTACTCAGCCACTAAATCAGAATTCAGGGGATTGGGGGTGTTACTTTGTTCCTCCCATGGGGAGGGATACCCTACCAGGCGGAATTCATGCAGGGTAGGCCTGGGCCAGACAGTCCTAGGTCTGAATCACAGTTTTGCCACCGTCTAGCTCGGGGATCCTGTGCGCATCAACTTCTCCAGAGTCCTGGTTTTCCAATTTGCTGAATGTGGAGGCGTATCCACCCAAAACGACCGTTTTGCAGATTACCAAAGAAGTCTATATTCAAGACCTTATTTTCTAAGTAGGTATCCTATGGAGGAGATGCTCCGTGTTAGAGAACCTGAGAGATGCATTTCTGGGAAGAATGGTAACAAGGCTACTTTCGTTGACAAGCGTTCCCAGTTACATTCCAGGGTCACATGCAGCACCCAACTTGAAGCTCATGGAAAAAGAGGAGACTGGGTTCTTCCAATGAAACAAGAAGCTAGTAGACTCCTAACAAGCCATTAGAATGGAATTCTCCTGAAGATGACAGGCGCTGGGGCAACAAAGTCTGGCTGGCTTCCCTTCCTTCCTTCCGGGGGGCGGGGGGTGGGGGGGGGGCTGTTGGATACGTATGGTGGTGTTGGGGGGGGGGTGGGGGACGGGGGCGCACGCGTATGCGCAGGGGGGCGTGGCGGTGGGGGAGACTCAGACCTTGCCCCTTGCCCTGGTTTCAGTCCTCCACAGGACTGACTTCCCTGGAACGCGTCTTCCCTCTGGACCCACAGAGCCCAAGACCTCACGCTCCTGCTCCCCTGAACCCCCCCCCCCCGCCCCCCCCACCCAGCGCTCCCTATCTCCTTCCAGATGCGGTGATCGCAGAGCTGCCTCTTCAGTCAGTGCCGCATCGCCCAGGCAGCTGAGGGTCCCTGCGCCCCAGGGCTCCCGTTCCTGGACGAGCAGCACAACATCAGAAACCGTCTGTGCTGCTCTCTTGGCCCCGCTGCGCCAGCCTCCTGCCAGCCTCCTTTCCCCTCGCGCTGGCAGGACACGTGCATCCGGAGCAGTCCCAAAAGCCGGTCTACAGCAAAGGTGACCCATCACCCTCGCCTCCCACCCCCAGCAGGGTCTCTGGCCAGAGCCCCCTTCTCCAGCCAGGCCTAGAGAAGTGAGTGAATGGGGTGTGAGTACTGGGGCGGGGCGGGAGGGGGGGGGCGGAGAATGATCGGGTCACTTTCTGGAACCCGCGTACACTGCCCTCTCCACTCCATTTCTAGCAGGAATGAGAGCGAGGAAGCCAAGACCGGTTAGCTCGGAGGTGCCTCCAAATCTGTTGCGCTTCCAATCATCCGCATAACACCATTCAATTCATTGTTCCCCAGCCGGGCAGCTCTGCCCTAAGCCCGGGAGCGGCACCCCATGAGAACCCCGCGCCCGTCTGCCTGTCCAACTCTTCGCCCCACGTCGCCGCCGCACTTCCCTCTCCGCGGGGAGACCTGCAGTTCTCCCAGAGCAGAACCCCGCCGGCGGGTGTCGGAAGTTTCCCACCCCCTTTTCCGACCCCGCTCCGGGAGCCCCCACGCGGATCCCACGAGAGAGGCGAGGAGAGCGAGAGGTCTCTCCCCAGATCTGCGCTCACGCCGGGTCCGGCCCTCTCTTCCCTTCCTCCGCCTCCCTCTTCCTCCTCCCTTCCAGCTCCAGTCCCCGCGCCTCCTACTCCTCCAGCGCCCAGCGGTCCTCTTCCCCCCCCCCCCCCCAAGGGGCAAACTACTTTCTGGGCTAAATTCAGGTCTGAGCAGGAAAGGCTCTCCCTTCCTCGCCTCCTTCTTGCCCTGGCTCTCAGAAACCGCAAGGAGTGTGCTCACTCCCCTCACCCCCCAAAAGAGCTCAATCTACCAGTGCTCCCTGACGTTCCATGTCAAAAGACCCGGTCGGGTCTGAAACCACCACGGGGGTATGCACACTCTGGATTTTTCCAGACACCCTACCTGTCCCTTGTGGCCAGAAGAAGAAGAAGAAGAAGAAGAAGAAGAAGAAGAAGAAGAAACAAAACAAAACCCACAAGTAAACAAAACCAACCCCGGTAACTTTGGGGAGAGAGAGTGTGTGTATGCGTATGAAAGAGAGAGAGAAAATCGCTCAAGAGTTAGGGCAACAGCTGCAAGAGCACATCTGGAAGAGGGGGAAGGGGGGTGACAAGGAGGGGGCAAGAAGCGCGGGGTCGCTGGGGGCTCCCCCGGCCCCGGCAGCTTCAGGGCCAAGGACTGGGCCAGCCCGTCGTTACCTGTCCCATGTTGATGAATCCGTACTTGCTGGCGATGCGGTTGGCCTCCGGGAAGCCGCCGGCGATTTTGACTGCCCAGTGGTTGGTGTAGACGCGCGTCCGGCACACGGGGAGCAGGCAGCCCCCGAGCAGCGCCAGCACGCACAGCAGGTCCAGGCGTCCCGGGCAGCAGCAGCGGCTCCCCCAGCCCATGGCCCCGGCGCCTCGCTGCCTCCCTCGCTCGCTCGCTGACTCCGCGCACGAGCGGCGCGCACAACTAACTTCTCCGGCCTGGGCCGCCCCGGCGCGCAGCCCCCGGCCGCCGCGGCGCGCAGCCCTGGGCGATCCGCAGGAGGCGGCGAGCCCCGGCGGGGAGCAAACGGCGAGCCTGGCGCCGGCTCCTAGACCATCCCTGGGGCTGCGGGGACCTGCGCGCCGTGCCCTCCGGCCCGCGGGGCGATCGGCGGGGGCTCCCCGGCTCCGGCGCAGGAGGCGGCTGAGCGGGGCGGGCGCCCTCCTGCAGTTGGGTCTCGCCGGCTCGGCTCCCGACTCTCCGACTAGCCTTCGCTCCTCCCCGGGCCCCGGAACGCGGCGGAGGCGGCGGTGCAGGCAGCGGCCGGGCGCCCCCTCTGCTGGCCCGGGCTCCGAGCGCTCGCTAGCTCGCTCCCTGCGCTCCCTCCGGCTCCGAGCGGCGCGCGGGGAGTGCGAGTGGCAATGGCAGCAGCGCCTGCTCTGCATAAATGACTCCCGCCGCCCCCCTACCACCCCTCCTCTCCCACAGCCCCCTCCTCCTCTCGCTCCTCCGCCCGCCGGAGAGCGGCCGCGGCCAGGCGCCAACCAGGTCCTAGCGCCGCCGGGTTCTCCGGGCTGTAACCTCTCAGGGTCCAGGGCAGCAAAAGCCAGTCTTTCCAAAGGGCTGGGAGGAGAGCTCCCGGCGTCGCGGCCTGACCCCCTTCTCTCCCTTTCCTCCTCGGATTTGAGTCCGTTCACCGCCCGCCTCGCGGAGGACTGAAGAGATCGACACGGTGGTGAGAGTCCAGAGCCTCGTAGATTCATTCATCCCCGCTCTGAACCTCCTTAAACGACTCACTCGCTCATTTAGGAGGAAGGTCACTTGCGTGTCAACTGCCGAACAAATAACCCGAGATTTTCACTTCGTTAATTCTTCATGCTTTTCGGCAACGGTTTATTTTACACACCGCTGCTGCCGGGAGAAGCCACCACGCAGGACCGCAGGGCGCATCGACTCCTGCAAAAGCCAACCGCTGCGGCTCACGGTGCTGACTTTCGAAATCTGTGCATCTGAGAGGAGGCAACGCCACGGGAGAGTAAAATTCCAGTCCCGGGACTGGGGAGAGATGTTCCTAGGAGTGTTTGGTAGGAAAGTGGATGGAGACGTTCGGGCCAAGGGAATAACTTCATTCATTCGTTCCATTGGGTCTGATGAGCGCCGCTTTCCTCTCCACCAAGGGAAAAGTTTTCCAACTTTTTCAAGCGCGGCCCTGTAACAGGGAGAGACTTCAATATAAAAAGGACCACAGAGGAAGTTCGGGTGAAATGTGTGCCCGAGCCGGCTTCATTACTGTCTCCAGCGCCGTGACTGCAGTGGGCAGGAGTGAGCTTGGATTAACCCCGTTTCTGCTGAACAACCTCCCTGCCTCTTTTGGCCGCACAGGACGACTTCTTGTGAAAAGAAAATATATCGTTTATGGAAACACTCAGTTGGCCTGAAAAGTAGTTCCTTTCCCCCCTAGCTCCCACCCGTCCCTCTTCTCTCTCCTTTCCCACCCCCCCATTATCTTTCTTCTTAAACATTGGTTAAATGGACTTGAGGTTAATTAACCCATCACCGTCTCTCGCTTTGGGTAATGATTATTTTATCCGCCTAGGGCTTCACTTTTCCCCCTTCTCCCCTCAGCTGAACCGTATCTGCAAACTCAAGATGCATACATTTATTAAAGTTTGTAAAACTCATAAAGTTACACTCAGAACTCATAAAAACATCACTTTATGGCTTTGGGCACGTTGTATAAGGCATGCTGTGTTATTTACTCTTGAAAACAAACTTACCGAATAACATGATCCCCTCCCCCCACTGATGAAGAAGTGGAAGGTCAGCAGAACTAAATCATCTGCAGAAGGACGTACATTTTATTCTATTTACTTGACTGATTTGGCACATCTCTCGAGCACCTAGAACTTGCCAGGCATTGTGCTAGATACTGAAGGGGAGGAGGGTGAGGAAATGGGGCGCAGAGGATTGGTGAAATTCAGACTCTGAATAACTCCAGAATAAATGTGGTTTATTATTGTTGCCCTTTGCTGGTGGAAAAGCATAAGCACTAGGCGTGGGCTTTAGAGTTTCAGTGCAGTCTTGTTACTGACCAGTCCCTTTGCTCCCATCACTTCCTCCGTCCCCAGTGCACAGTCCAGAAATCTTACAATCTATTAGATCACCGTTAACTGCCACACGGGCCACCTGCTTCTATCCACAGGACGTTGGCTTATCCTTCCAGAAGCTGATGGGTTTCAGATGGGAGGGGAAGAGGTCCGTCAAAATCCAAATCTCAGTATACATCTGAAGGGTCTTTCCTCCCCTCAGAACTGGGGGCATTAGCTGTCAGACGGTAGGGAGAGCCTGTCTGGGGATGATCCGCGGGAGGGTGGCCACTGTGAGGGCTGCACAAGGTCCTTTATGAGTCAGGTCGGAAGCATGGCCTGTGGTTTTCTCTGGGATTCTGGGGCCATTGTTGTTAAGGACTGCAAAGACAGCACAAAATGCTTCTCTTTGAAAGCCACCTTGCCTCTGGGCTTCAACTTGTGAATGAAATGAAGGGACATCACTGCACCTGGTCTTCTGAGCCTGAAGGTGGTTTCCTAAGAGTGGTGATGCTACCCCCTCGACATGTTTCCTCCACGGTGTCTTTCCCGTTTTCTTTCCAGCTAACACTCTTGTCTTCCACGAGCATGCCCTGCTTGACACAGGCACACAGCATTCACTGCAGCGAACAAGAGAGAGAATTGGAGAATGAGGTAGGAAACGGGCAAACCACTTTTCTGCTGTGTAACCCGATCCCTGGGCCAGCATTTTTAGCTTCCTCAAAGAGTACATTCTTTCGTTTGGATGCATATGTGTTTAGAAGGGAAAACCCTAGCTCTGTTCAAAAAATGAAAAAGACCTGGGACTCCATCCATCTGTCAAATTCAACACACGAATGTGGATGCTTTCATCTTGTCCGTCACATTTGCGGTTCCTTCCAGTTCACTTATCAAGAGCGTGACTCTTGAACTTCACTGATACAGGAGGAACGTCCTCTACCCTTGATGCAAAGGCACATCCTGCTTCCGGCTTTGGGATCTGCCTTCATGAACTCATTAGCCTCCTTGATTAGAGCCAGTTGGCCACCATGAAGCTTCCAGATAAAGATCAGTGGCTGCAGCAAAAAAACATCTTCTTTCACGACCTTAAGTAAGCCCTGTTGGTTCCCACAGTCAGCTCCTGTCAATGCCTCCGTAGCCAAAGGAACAAGAAACTGACAGAATTGCAGTGGCTAGGGCAAAGCCCTCACTAACATTGGAAAAGGAGCTCAATCCAAGACTTGCACAAATACTTCCTTTTTGTATGCAAAGAGTAGCCCTGCAAATCTGACCCTTGACTCTTCCTCTAGAACATGCCATATGGCAGGAAATCAGGCAGTTTTAAGTTTTACTCTGCCTAATACTTAAGCAACATATTACTTGATAATGAGGCCCCACTAGTCTTTGGCCTTTCTGCCAAGGTCCCTCGCAGCTTTAAAAGAAAATTTCAGTGAAAGGCAGTGAATAGAAATCCAGGCAGTTTAGTAGGAGAGGTGAATAAGAACTCTGCAAAGGATTCATCTTGAAACTCTGCAAACGAGAATTATTCTGGGAAGAGTTTGCCTTAGGAGACACCTCATTTCTTCCTCTGCTACCTCCTTTGCTGAAAATTGACCGTTAATGGCTCTTCTAACCTGAGATTCTGTGAATCAATAACAAATTGGCAATGGACAGTTTGGAGCTGACCAAGAAGGAAAGAAATGCCACTAGGAATTTCACTGCCCAGTAGAAGAGTCACCAAATTTATGGAGATTCTAATCACTTTTCCAGCATATCGGATTCAGAATCGGCAGTGAAAATCTGTCAAGCGTAATGATAATAATAAATGGTAGCAATAACTACCATTTATTAAGGACTAGTAATATGCCAGGCACTGAGCCAAACACATTTCAGGCCTTAATCTCATTGGTAGAGCATCAGGGTTGAAAGAGATCTTAGCTATCAGAGAATCTAACTTCTTTATTTCATAAAGAAGAAAACTGAGGCCAGTAGAAAACTAAATTAGAAGACAATAATCCTATCACGGGAAATTAAGTTCACAATGCATGAATACTATAAATAAAACAAAGGGATGGCCGCAAGGACCAAAGGTGATAGTGTGTTTCGAACCTAGGATGGACATTGATTTGACTGGCACGCCCGGGTTAATACGATAAATTGCAGTAGAGTGGAAACTGGACTTACCATCTCTGATTTCTTAGATATTTAACCACCACCAGTTAAAAATATCATCCGTGACACATAGGAGCCAGCACAAGAGTTAACTCAGGGCTTGATTTTGCCTTTATTACAAAATATGTGTGTAATGGGACACTAACAGGTGACTAATAACCTGTAGGTTTCAGGAAGCTTTAGCTCGTCTTTGACCTTTTTGAGGTGGATTTAGATTGGCACGGTTGACCCCCTTCTGTGGACATTTGAATCCTGCAATGACAAGCTGGCTCCCAAAAGGCTTTTGGTTGGAAGGAAAGTGTAAAGCCTGCGGGCGACTTCCTTCGGATATATATGAAGGAAGTGACCCCAACCGTCTATCACCTTCCAGCCTTGACCCCTGGTCCCCGCGCAGTATCCCTCCAGAATGGATAGGATGGATGGATGTAATGTCACTTCTCCTCACCTCAGACTCTAATCCAGGGAAAAGCAAGTAGAGGAAGGGTGGGAAAAATCAAAGCAGTAGGCTTGGGTGTTAGAGTTTCACCCTCCAAAAGGAATCAACACCCCCCCCCCCTCCAACATCCATGGTAATAGCCCTCCTCCAAGGGTCAAGACTTGCCCTTTTTGTAGTGCCTCGGGACCCTTTTTTCCAAAACACTTTATGGGCTTTTTAAAATTCCTGAACCTCTCAGAGAATTAGGAGTTTAATAACTACCAACTCAATAACTTGATCTTGCTCAGGAACAACTCAAATGGAATTCGGTTTTCGTTTGGTTTTGGAGTCCGGGCAGTAGCTCTAATTCATTGATGCCAAATGATACATTACAATTCAAAACATATTCACTATGACTTCTACTTGTTTATCTGAAGCAAGATAAATTACGACAAAATTATCCCACAAATATCTTCTATGAGTACATACTTTCATGCTTATTATATTCCACTATTTCCAGGAACTATATATCTAGATCGCTGCGCATGACATAACTTCATTTCCCCCATGGTGTGTTCGGGATGTAGTTATTACACAACCATTGCAGAGCTATTGTTCAAGCACCTCCCTACCAACCTTCCCTGCCCCTGCTTCAGATATTATTAATGTATGAAAAGAAAAAAAAAAAAAAAGGACATCTTTTCTCACCCTTAACCCTTCGATGCATGGTAAAGGTATTTATCAGTGAGGCATGCCAGAGCCAAACCTCAGCGCAATAATTTACCAGGAAGTTCAGTTTAAACTTATGCCAGTGAACAGCTACTGTTCGTTCCGATTCTATATATAGAATGAAAGCAACGTTCTATTTTCAAGAAGGTTATTCCATACTTACAAATAATTCATTGATAACATTTTATTTTTCTAAAGGCAGTGGAATACAATTCAATAGGAAGCTTTTCAGGGCTTTCCAATTTCAAAAAGTGTAAGATTTCCCTGGCTCTGTGTTTACAAGTTCCCTGTGACAGCTCAAAGCCAGTTTCTGCATAAAGAAAAAGCTGACTCTCATTTGAACTTTGGCAAGTGCTGTTCTTTTAAGTCCTATGACTTAGTTGGCTTCCCCAGAAAAATCAAGAACTAAGAGTCCACTAAATCACTGGAGACCCTGGGGCGGGCTTCTCCAATTTTCTCCAAATCTGAACAGTCAAAGCCTGTTTCATAGATGTACTAAATAAGACTATATTATAAATTCGCCATGTAAATGCTAAATATTGCCTTCTGTGAGTGAAGATGAGACCAAGTTTATGAAAATACTATGCATCATAGGGTTTGGGTAAGGAAAATATCTTTCTCTGTACTGCTGTACTCCTGTTTGTTTGCTTGCTTAATTTTTTTTTTTTTAACGTTTATTTACTTTTGAGAGAGAGAGACAGAGACAGAGCATGGGCAGGGAAGGGGCAGAGAGAGAGGGAGACAAAGAATCCGAAGCAGGCTCCAGGATCTGAGTTGTCAGCACAGAGCCCAATGTGGGGTTCAACCCACAAACCGTGAGATCATGACCTGAGTTGAAGTTGGACACTTAACCGACTGAGCCACCTTGGTGTCCCTTATTTATTTTTTTAATGTTTATTCATTTTTGAGAGAGTGTGAGCGAGGGAGGAGCAGAGAGAGAGGGAGACAGAATCTGAAGTACACTCCAGGCTCTGAGCTGTCAGCACAGAGCCTGACATGGGGCTCGAACTCATGAAAGGTGAGATCATGACCTGAGCTGAAGTCAGATGCTTAACTGACTGAGCCACTCAGGCGCCCCTCCTGTTTATTTATTAAAAAAAAAAAAAAAATCAGAGCATTGTTTTGAGATCTGGTAGCAAATGGAACTGTGAAGGGTGAGCATAGACTGAATCCTGTGCAGAAAGAACAAGTAATGTATTTGGTATCATTAATCATTTCTTATTCCAGTTTTTGTCACCCATTTGTGTGTGTGTGTGTGTGTGTGTGTCCA
Source organism: Panthera pardus (assembly GCF_024362965.1). NCBI lineage: Eukaryota > Metazoa > Chordata > Mammalia > Carnivora > Felidae > Panthera > Panthera pardus. The sequence continues at coordinate 17,562,893 of NW_026526766.1, read as the reverse complement.
TACAGATACAACTTGGCAAATTCATAGGATATTTGCATGTTGACATTTTGGCAGCAAAATGAAAACTGAAAAGAATTTTGCAGAAAATGTCAGCAATGCAAAAAACTTAGTGACATTCTATAAAACTGGGCTAAGCATTATTAGGAAAAAAAAATCTTAAGGGATAGTGGCAGTTAAGTCTTCTAGGCTCAAAAGAGCCAGATGCTGGGTGCTAGATGGAGAAGAAAAGTTAAAACCTACAGGTAAAAGGCTGATCACCTAAAGGTCAGTGAAATATTCAAGGCCACCTCATTGGCCAAATGAAAGAATTGGATCCATATGGAATTGATTTTGCATTTAATACCCTGGACACTTTGGAAAATACCTTTTCTACTCAAGTGTGTGGGGTGGGGTGGGAGCTCTGGGTTTAGCCGCTGGAGACTCATGGTTTGAGGGATGTGAAGTTTCAGAAGTGGTTCAGTTACGTGTGGAAACTAATGACTCTGAAGCAAATTATCTAATCAATATTCTATTATCCGATAGCCCTTTACTTACACGGGGCCTCAAGTGCTGCAATTTTCCCGTGTTAGTCATGCCCTCTGTATGCTTAACGATAAACTCTCTGCCAAATGGAGTCTAGACAGGAACAAGCCTTTTCCTTTCTCCAAATTCAAAGTAAACTTGCCCGAAAACATCTGGATCAAAGGGGAAGAGGAAATTGGCGAATCTGTAGAGGCAGGGTGAAAGGAACCCGTCACATCAGCCGGGGGAGTAATGACCCAGAGTGTGAGCGCGATGACCGTTACGGACAGAGCATGCCTTGATGCAGCATCTGTAGAGCCTTTTCGAAGCCCCTTCAAGTCGCCATCATATTTACTCCCCACAGCGACCCGCCAAGTGAAGGGAGGCATCGCCATCATTTTAACGCCAGGCAGCAACGATAGCCACCACAGGTATGGAAAGTGGGTGTTGAAAGGATTTCCCCATCTGCACCCCGCTCATCAGTGAGAGCACGTGGGCTGAATCCTGTCTTTGGGTCAAGGTCACCCCCCCCCCCCAGACTTAACAGCAAAGTCTCCACAAAGGTAAGCCCTTCAAAATACATACTTCTGTTCTGTCCCCGAAGTTACCAGTCACTCACCGTGGACAAGTCTTGTGTTGTTGGTCGAGGAAGAGAGACTGGAGAATCCAAAGCCAAGGGCCGTCCTTCAGGGCGTCCTGAGTCTGTCCTGAAGCTGCATTTCCCTCCTCGCTCCCTTGATCTCTCTTCACCTCCAAGTCCGGTCATTTCTCAGTTCCGTCCCCAGATACAGATCCAAGTCAACACCGCCCCCTGCGTTTCTAGGAAGGAGGCATACGTGTGATTCATGAGGTCGAAAAAAACCCGCTTTGCTCCTTTCCTGACTGAATTCAGAGGTCTTCTCACTTGCCGATTATCCAGAGCCTACAACCTGCGGATGTGATTAATTGCCATGTGCTCGTTGTAATGAAATATCACTAGTTTTGGAAGCAACTGCGAAGTCTTGTTGGTAATTCGTTGTATGAGACACCCTTGTAAGGGATCCTCTTAAGGCTCCCAGCAACACGCTTGTCTTAGAAGCGGTTCAATTATCCCTCATTGCTGGCCAAAGGTGAATTGGTACAATCGGACCCTCCCTCTCCTTATATCAATTATACCTCATTAAAGCTATTTCAAACATCGTGTTCTCGTACCACACACACACACACACACACACACACACACACAGCCAACACACATAATTACTAGTAGAACTTTGAGAATCACAGAGAGAGATTCATGCAAAAGTAGATGCATAGGTGATAGATGCCACAAGGGAAATTCATCATGGGTGATACAGCAGGAACCGAGTCACCTTCTTCCCCTTATGGCAAATTTCACTTCTTCACCTCAAATTATTCCCATTTTCTTCCCATATCTCCTTTGTTCCAAGTGTCCTATCAATTTGTCTATTCCCCCCCATGTTACCTTCTGTCGCTGTGATCTTCATAAATAACAGAAAAACACAACAGTTTGGAAAAAGGAGAAATAGAGCAATGTTTCCATTGCTGAAACATATCTATTTTCATATTTATGTACTCCCTCTTAGGATTGGTCTGAAAACCATATCTTTATTAAGTTAGAAACGTAACACATGCCGACTTTTACCTTCCGCATTTTTCACATAATACGTTCTATAAATATATCTCTCTGGTCTTTGTTATTAGCATTTTAATGATGATACTCCATTGGGTTGATGCATCATAATTTACTAAACTCTACTGTAAGACATTCAAATTGTTTCCAATTTTTCCTTGTTGTAAATAATCCTGCAGAGAGTATCTTCATGAATAAAGGCTGTGTGCGTTTTAGATTTTTCTCCTTAGGATGAATTAACATCCATTTGGACTCCCATACTCCAAAAATCAAAGTATGGTTTGGTTTGCAGCCTCAAACTCTACAGGAACCAGGCACATATGTAATTAAACAACTGAAGTGGCCCAATAAATATGATAAATACGTTCTTTTTGTTTTAATATGAAATCTATTGTCAAATTGGTTTCCATACAACACCCAGTGCTCACCCCAACAGGTGCCCTCCTCAATGCCCATCACCCACCCTCCCCTCCCTCCAACCCCCCATCAACCATATGTTTTCACTCTTATGTGGATCCTGAGAAACTTAACAGAAGACCACGGGGGAGGGGAAGGAAAAAAAAAGTTAGAGAGGGAGAGAGCCGAACGATACGTTAGTTCTTATCTCAGCTCCGAAAACATTCCCCAGATCTACTGCCCTGACTACCAATATTGAGGCCTCCATCTGTCCATCCATCATTCACTCATTCATCCATCCACTCATCCATATTTCTGTCCACCCATCAGACAGACAGTCAATACAACATGTCCAAAGTGAAGTCACTTATGCTAAGCCCTGCATCAATAAACTGAGACTTAACTCAATTAGAGTTTCAGGCCTCCCAGAAATGAAATCTTAAACCAGGCAATCAGGAATCACTTGATCAGCATTAGTTAGGCCATCTGCCTAATATACCCCTGCAGTCCCCTAAAGGAAAGCAACCTTGCAAAAACCAACCCACATTTAGTCTATTATTTGTCCTTGTTCCTGCTCCCCTTTACCTATAGAAGTCTCCCTTTTGTACAGCTCCTCAGAGCTTCTTTCTGTCTACTAGACTGGATACTGCCCAATTCGTAAATCAATAAATAAAGCCAATAAGATCTTTCAATTTACTCTGTGGAATTTTGTTTTTTGAACACTGGGTTAGGTGCAATGATCAATGACTAATATAGAAGTCACAATTTCACAAAGCTTTAAGCCATTCTGTGAAACTCTTGAGTTGTTATATTATTATTTAATTTGCTTGATTGTCAATGCCAAGTGCTGACACTAAGAGAGAGGCATTGAGACAATGAGGAAGACGCTACCAGAGTGGTCTAGGTAATTTCACGGAGAAAATAGAGCTTGAGATAAATTTTAAAATTTGGGGGTTGAGTTTAAATAGAATAAAAGTCTCATTGGATTCTGATAATTGGTACACTTGTCAGTGTCATTTATCAGGGATCTTAAGAATTTTTTTATACCTTGGGGCACCTGGGTGACACAGTCGTTAAAGCGTCCAGCTTCAGCTCAGGTCATGGTCTCACTGTTCATGAGGTCAAGCCCCGCGTCGGGCTCTGTGCCGACAGCTCGGAGCCTGGAGCCTGCTTCCGATTCTGTGCCTCCCTCTCTCTCTGTCCCTCCCCGGCTCATGCTCTGTCTGTCTGTCTCTCTCTCAAAAACAAACAAGCATTAAACAAAAAATTTTAATGAATTTTTTTATACCTTTTAACAAAATTTTCCAACTCTTCAAGCTGAAAAGTACCAAGTAATCCTCCTTCGACCAGTTGGAATCTTGATGACTTTGTGTCTTCCCTTAAGCGTAAAAGTCAATTTCTGAGCAAAATATGAGGATCTGGACTCTTGATCGGATTAGGGAAAAACGGTCTGTTCTCTGAGACAGTTACAATCCACTAAAAATAATCGAGTCCTCAATGTATGGAGAAAACCAGGCTTGGGTAGGAAAATGGAATACCATTAACCTTCCCCATAAAGGTTGCCAGTCTGCCAATAATATTTTCCAAATCTAGCTTTTGGCTTCTACAGTAACCAGAGGACAAGGATATGTTTCCAGTGAGTTCAAGCATTCGGAAGGACGCTGGACAGGTCTACAGAGTAATTTAAAATTTACTTGAAACTCTGCAATCTAATCAATAATACCAGAGGCCTTACTCAAATGAGACAATCAACAAAAATCACCAATTTCCTGCCTAACAAAAAATGGCCATTTCCCCCAGTCCCTTTGGGTCTCCGTTCATGTGCATGTTCTTTTTAAATAGCAGATGCATTGAAAGTTTCAAGTATTTTCTCTAGCAATGTGAATTTCTTTCTTTGTACTCTTCCCTCCTTTATGGTGTAAAGTCTTTAACCCTCCTTGTCTGCAGCTTTAATTATTTAATTTCTTCACTGCATTATTTAATGAAGACAGTTCTGAGGACGCGGTATGCATGAAGGAAGTACGACCCCATGCAAAATTGAAGGAAACTGTGTAACACTGAGCTGCAGCACATTATTGACTACAGAATATTTTGCAGTCTCTAATCATCTTTTTTTTTAATTTTTCTTAACATGTATTTGAGACAGAGAGAGACAGTATGAATGGGGGGGGGGGGTGCAGAGAGAGATGGAGACACAGAATCCGAAGCAGGCTCCGGGCTCCAGGCTGTCAGCACAGAGCCCAGCACGGGGCTCGAACCCACGAACCATGAGATCATGACCTGAGCCGAAGCCAGACGCTTAACGACAGAGCCACCCAGGTGCCCCTAATCGTCTTTTATGTGAATGTGTCCTCCTGTAAATCTGGAGTAAATGACCATTTTGCTTTTGATGTCAGATAAGTATCAATGATGAAAAGACCTTCAGGAGCTTGAAGACAGATGACGTAAGTCAAAGTGTATCATTCTTTTCTGCTAAGATCGTTTAGAAATGGGCCAAGATAAGGGCAAGGCTAGAAATGCTGATCACAGCATTTAGATGCAGAGATTTCTTTGACTTTTCCTCCCAATGTAAACATAAAACGGAATGGCAGTAACATTGGAACACAAGGACAGTTTGTAAAAATGCATGACTCTCTTATGTTTATGACACATTCTTGAAACAAAATTCCAAATACCTCAAAGGTAGAGACAGACTAACTCACAAAGAAAGTCCTTCTTCTGATTGGATCGGTCTGAGTGTATTGTAGAAAACAGTAAAATAAATATCCCATAACCCGCCCACCCCAAAACACCACTAACCTCTCATCACTGCCTTGGCATGTATAGGTTTTAATCTCTTCCTCTTTCTCTCTTCTCTCTCTCAATAGATACACAGATGTATACAGATATATGTGTATAGATATAGATATCCAATATGTATCAAATGATCTATGTATCTTATACACATGCATATATACGATACATACATATACACATACACGTATATTTTCACCTAATTTAACATTTTAGTTATTTCAATTCATTTTCACTTCCGTATTTCAAATGTATTCTAATTCCCCATTTGTTTTTAAAATATATCTTTCCATGGCTTCAAAAAAGTCTATCATATGGATATACTACACACGGTATATACACGTATACGTTACCAAATTACTGTGGACAATCAAAGTCATTTCCAATTTGGGGGTATATTATAGATAATACTGTATTGACATATGTGCAGACGCATGTCGTTTTGGGCATAAGCTATCAGACTCGAATGATTTTCACAGAGGAAACTTCACAGTCTCATAATGACCTATGGCGTGGCCTGAAACTACATGGAAGTCATAAAATGTCAGAACAAATTATAATGAAGGTATATTGCATGTTGTTTAACACTCTGGATTCTGAAATCACACCGCCTAGGTTCAAACACCAAATTTACTGCTTGTATGACCTTGGGTACATTCCTGAAACTTTTTCTGTCTGTATCTTTGTCTGTCAAGTGGGTATAATTCTAGGATATACTTCGTAAGTCTGTTGCAAAGATCGGTAAAATAATTTGTAAAAAGGGATTTAGCCTGTTACTTCACATAGTAGTTTCGGACTAGGAATTAGCAGTAAATGAGATTTCTATTCATATCAGCGTCTGTGAAATACACTGAAATACCCCTAAATACGTACCATCAGGTGGTATTCCAATTTCTCCCTGCAAGAATTTGAACGATTTTTCGCTGGAGCACATGCAAGAAAAGAATAACTCAACATTTAGAGAGTCTATTTAATAGATTCTGTTAGCATGCCAGCGAATATTTATCTTCTTTGTCACGCTACACCACAAATACTCAAATCCAACGGACCCATTGGGTAATATTATGCAGGGATTATGGCACTGAGTCACCCGCTGTAGATTATGCTTTCTGACGTGCCCAGATCCACATACATCCCCTTCCATGCCATATCTACTGAGAATTTTTCGGGGGGGGGGGGGCCAGGGGCCCTAAGCTACAAATGCCAGTACATGCTGTCGGTGGTCATCGATGAGCAGACCTGCCCTCTCTTTGAGACTAGATTCATTATGGAGGTTCTGTCTGGGGGAAGAGTGGTTGACTGTGGCCAAGTGTCAGAGTGACGCCAAACGGCCCCTTAGGAGAGCTGACTGGCTAGAGCAATTTCAACAGATGGGCAGACAGGCATTGAGCGTGCTGCCAGAGTTAGGAGTTTCATAGGGTTCTTTCCACTGCCTGGAACTTCCTTCAACCTCCACATCATCCTTTGGTGATGAATTTTCAAAATTCACTCAAGGGATCAGTTTTTGGCAAAAAGCCTTTCCCAAAACTTTGTCCTCCTTTGCCTGCAACAACCTGTAGCCGATTCTACGTGTTTCTTTTTCTGTCCCTCCCCCCAGCTACCTACGTCTTCCTACCTGCCCACCCATCCACCTCCACACCTCCCTACCCACCCACCCACTTACGCACACACACAGACACACACAGACACACACACACACACACACACACACACACACTGAACCTAAAACTCCTAAAAACAAATAGCATATCCAATTCTATTTGCTATCCTAAGTAACACACGTGTTAGGTGCCTAATATCTGTCTGTTGAATGAATAATTCTGTAGTCTTTCATTTCTGGAATAGACTGATGGCCTCAATCCCAGGAAGCGTGCTGATAAAAATAATATTGACAGGGATTAGAAAGCATGTCTCCTTTGAAGGATTTATGAGTGGAACGAGATGCCTGAGATTTGCCTCAGAAGAATCTAGGTATTTGGGGGGATGCCGGAGGCCTGGTGACAGAAAATGTAGGTATTGACGAAAACACGTTGGCCACATATTGATAATCGTTGAAGGTAGGTGATAAAGGAGGAAGAGTCAAATGTATCTACTCTCTACACTTCTATTTGAAAATTTCTATTTGTGTGTTTGAAAAGTTTCATGAAAGTAAATGTATATAGAATGTATATTGAAAATTTTCATAAAACAAATACACATAAATATATATATGCATAACCAGTGTTATATATATATGCATATATATATGTTATATATATATGTGTATATATATATATGTATATAACCAGTGTTATATATATATGTATATACATATATATATGCATATATATGCATATATATATATGCATAACCAGTCCTTCTGTAGCCATATATATATATATATATATATATATATATATATACGTATATGCATAACCATAAAACACGCCATATAAAAGCACATCCTAAGAACACTAACGTTATAAAGTTAGTATCTTAGAGGAGGGCATACGTTGATGGAATTTTATTTTTACAGCCCATAACTGTTATGTTTGGGAAAATATGATTTGAACGAGGTCCAGGTGTAGTTTGTTCTGCCATACTTCAGCCAAAACTGGTAGGATTACAAGAGCTAGGTGGATAAAAGTCTCCTTTATACGAGGACCCAAAGGCAGACATGGAACCAAAAATAAGAAGAAAGAGAAACAAACTCCGAGCTACAGAAAGAAAAAGAAACAAACTATACGCTTCAAACGTTTAAAACCTAGCCAATAAAACTCATCTGCAAAGTGCCCGGAGATGGCAGGCAAGACCGAGGTGGCAGCATTTCTGTTTACGTTGGCTGTTTCTTTCCCCTAAACACCTTAGACATCTCTAATTAATCCCTTTGGAGCAGCGGTGGCTGGAGTTCTCAGCTCACAGCCTTGCCGGCCAGATGTAATCCTGAGCCACCGCACGTACGTGTTAAGGGACATTATCGCCCTTCAGATTTAAGAATAACCGTCTAATCTATTAGGCCGAGAGGTCTCAACTCTGTCTGCGCATTGCAATCAATTCAACCGGAGAACCGGAATCGGGTCTAGGCATCTTGGAAAGTTGCCCCCAGATGATTCTACTTTGTCAGACCGATACCCCAAAAGCTGAAAGTCAGCAGCCCTGAGACATCAGTGGTGTTGAGGGATGAGAAGAGGACATTTTGCAGCTGGTCACTGAAGCGGACCCTGTGAGGTGCTGCTCAGATTGCACCACTCCACGCCTTCAGGACCGACGTGCTCATTCTCTGAGTGTCCTGTCCAAGACTGTCGGCTACTAGGCTTCACACCCGATTCCTTCCTGGGAATTGCCTCAACCCAAGGAAGCTGTCTCATCCGGGATTGCACCCCTTCCCATGGTGGTCCATATCCAATCTCTGCACGGGTAAAAATGCACGGCCCCCCTTGCTTCAGTCTGGGACATCTCCGAAGGGCCATCCCTGCTTGAGTGCTCCCCATGGGGTCAGCTGAACCTCTGGTGTAACTTCATGGCAGGTCAATTCTCCCTCTACGGACTCCTTTCTGGAAGGGCCTCTGCTTCCCGAAGCTTTCCAACTCCCTTGCGAGCATGGTTCTGCATAACCCTCCCCGGTAAACCGGCTCCCGGGAAATCTCCATCCGGGAGGCTCTTCCCCAGGGCATCTGACCAAGAGAGTCATGGCGGCTTCCCTGGAATGTGGTTCAGCCTGAGTGCTACCATCTACCAGTGGGGACAAGAAGTCTTGGTATTTGCTTGGCCGCAAGTGATTATTTACAAAATCAACTCAGAACTAGACTCGAGCCGCCTTTCCAAAAGTCTCAGCATTTCTGCTGGTGGTCATAGATGGACAACTCAAGGCTCTGATCCATAATGAATGTTTTCGAGATAATCGTAAGTACGAGAAACATCGATCGATATGCTACAAATCAGTTAAAGGAAAGTGACTGTGAACAGCATATATAGACTTAGAGGTAAGGATCACGGGCAGGATAAGAAGTATACTGGGGGATCCGGGAATGAATGTCTTTCCTCTCTACTCACCGGTGACTAAAATCTGCGGGGAGTGGAGCATGACTTACTAGGCTGTGTTGCTGCACTCTTCAGTAGCTTACGGGATCCAAGAGGCTGTAATTCTCTTCGCCTCGGTAAGTGACTTTCAACTCGCACCCAGCCACAGAACAAACAGACCCGTGACTTGTAGTTGACAACTGGGCAGGTGACTTAATTTACTCTAGCCCCGGCTTATCAGCGTGTGGTTTAGGAGCCCGCAGCATCGACATCGCCTGAGAGCTTGTGAGAGAGGCAGGACTTTGGCCCCAGATCTACTCAATCAGAATGTGCCTTTAAACAATGATTCTGTAGTTCCGGGGGACTCCCCGGTGATATGGATGCTCTGATCCACAGAACGCATTCTGAGTAGAAGGCCCTAGAGAGTTCTTTCCTATTTCGGGTCCTTCCAAATCTTACCCCTTATAGGAGGCTGGGTGGCGGACGTGTGTCCTTCTGTGCCCCTTAGTGCTGCTTTTGGCCCTGCCAATTGTCACAAGTCAGACACCAGTGAGAGGCAATGACACAAGGAGTTGCAGTCGAGGGGGTCACAGTGGGAACTGTTCCCAAAGAGATGAAGAGAGTCCTTGTCTTATGGGCCAGGCCACCGTCAGGTGTAAGGGCGTAGCTTATAGCTCATCCCCGAGACACGGTGGATTGCCTTCTAGAGAACGTTCACCAAGAGGTGGCTTTCACGTGGAGGGGAACGTTGCCCGCCCACATCACCAGCTCTGTCCAGAGGCGGCGGAGAGTGAAGCCTTGGGAGAAAAAAACCACACCAGTGAGGGGGTTCTTTCAACTTCTAAAATGGGGAAAGAAAACTCTTGTGAGAGACACGAGGCCTGGATACTGGACCTGGCTGAGTCACCAACCAGATATAAAGACGGACCCGTTACTTGTCCTCACTGGGCTTCAGTCGCCTCATCTGTAGAACGAAGAGGTTTCTGAGATCTTCTAGCTCTTCGGCACCGAAGAAGTCCCATGCTCCAGAATCGGCTGCAAAAACTGCTCTTGCCACAAGAGGGAGGTCTCTTTCTGAAATCCTAGAAATTCCATGTGTTGTCTTAATGAGATGATTTAGGCAAACTGTGATATTTGAGCACCCAGAACTAAGTGGTCTTTCATAAACAATTAAAATAGATTAAAGGGGCCATTAATTTTGTAAACTGAGATTAAATCATGACTGATTCCCTGCTTGAACAAAGTGAAAAGGAGACTGGGGCAGTCAACAAAAACACAGATTGAGAGTCTATAAATATAACACAAAAGAATGGTCCTAAACTGTCCTGCTCGGCTTCATCAAGAACGCGAGGCCTGTTTGGTGCTTCTCTCCTTCTTTAGACTGGCAGTCCTAGGGGGGTTCCGGCCCCATGATACAGCTGTATGTGCCTGAGAATCAATATGGGACTCAAGGCGTGTACATGACGGCAAATAGTTCTAGCCGGGAATAAACTGGTGTGGAAGACGATGGGGGGTGGGGGGAGGGCACTGTTTATAGAATTCCAACCATCTGCCTGGAAAGTGAAATATTCCATCAAATTTCATCACATTGCCTCTGCAAGAGATGTTTTCAAACACCCGGATGTTAGGTGTCATGTGAACGTGCCCAGCAGAGGAGCTAAGAGATCCCTCCACCTGTCCCGGATCGCCCAGACCCTACTCTGTCACTGATCCCCCCACCCCCTTTTTTTTAAATGTCATCTTTCCTCTATCTTTCCGGATTCTTAAAAGAGTTTTCCAGGCTGAAGTTGGTTGATCTGCCTCCACGGGGGTAGGGGACAGAAAATGGGACGTGAAATTTTGGCGAGGCTGACAGAAGCAGCCACTGATGGAATGACTTTTCGTGGCTTCAAATAGCATCTCTTCACCCTCCTTTTTTTTTTTTTTTTTAAATTTCGTTTGTTTGTTTGTTTTGTTTTGTTTCGAGAGAGAGAGAATCCCAAGTAGGCTCTGCACTGTCAGGGCAGAGCCCAAGGCGGAGCTCGAACTCACGAACCATGAGATCAGGACCTGAGCTGAAATCGGGAGTGGGATGCTTACCCAACTGAGCCACCTAGGTGCCCCCCTCCCTGCCTTTGACTAGAGGGTCTGTCTCCGAGATTGTGCAGGAAGGCCATCTAGTTCAACGTTTCCCAAAGTAAAAGAGTCTTCCATTCATAAAACAAGATACTCTTTTAGTTCATGCATAGACGTGATAATAACGGAGAATCACAGAGGGAGAAAGGTTATTCCCCTCTGAGTTCTCAGGCATTCCTTCTTTTTTTGTTACATTTATTTATTTTTGATAGAGAGAGACAGAGCACAAGTGGGGAGGGGCAGAAAGAGAAGGAGACACAGAATCCGAAGCAGGCTCCGGGCTCCGAGCTGTCAGTACAGAGCCCGTCGCGGGGCTCAAACTCGCAAACCGGAAGATGGTGACCTGAGCTGAAGTCAGTCGCTTAACCCACTGGGCCACCCAGGCGCCCCTCAGGCATTCCTTCCAATGACCTCAAGGAAGATCCCTCAGCCTTATGCCCGGAATACTTCTGAAGCCTATCTAACAGTTACCAATATCTCGTTTTAACAACGTTAAGAGAAGACCTCAAAAATCAGAGCCTTCAACAGACAACCCTCTCCAGCTAGAACGTAATGATATTGCTTGATTTAGCCTATTGATTTTTTTTTTTTTTTTTTATGACAGTGTTCTATTTAGGGCAGATATTGGTTTTCCATCCACGGTGACAGCAAATTTGCTTTCAGTCAAATTTCAGTAAAAATGTGAGTTGGCTTAAGAAGAATATCGTGTAGGTGAGAACACTACCACAGGTAGTGCGCAGATAAGGCAAAAACTTGTACAGATGGTAGCGGGAGGTAGAGGGACTTGACAGTGAACATGTAACTCTGTCTTCTGACTCAGTGGCAAATTCTCCCACTTGTGTATCCGGTTCTACGATGGGACTGCCCACTAATGAGTTACTTCAGTCAGGCTGACACAGAAACACGTAGGTGCCCTCATTTTCTTTCAACTAGTCAAGTTTGTACTTCATTACATATATTAAATAACTCATATTTCTCCTCGGAGACCAACGGGGGAAAGAGGAAAATTCCTTTTGTGCCAAATAAATCCCATTGCAGCCCACAGGCAAAATCCCCGAGCTGCCAATGCCATTTCAAAGAAAGTTCTCTATTTCCAAATCCCTGTACCTCAGAGTTAATAGGACTTGGTTTACCTAATTACAACAAATTCTTTCCAATAATAATCCTTACAACTAGTGCTTTCTCTGGCTTTGAGCCAGTGACTCAATAAAGCAAAGCCCCAACTGTTATTTCCTTCAGGCAGGACATCCTTTCTCTATTGCCTTGGATGTTTCTTATAATTTTATTTGTCTGTTTCTCATCCAGTATCATCATACTCCTTGACTTGTGCGAGCTTCCTGAAGGCAGGGCTCTCTGTGTGGTTCACTGCTGTGTTCTCGATGCTTGGAACGGTGCCTGATCGTCAGTAAACATTTGTTAATTACCTGATAGATTCATTAACTGCGCTGGTGGGAACGAGTCTTGATTTGGGGGAATTGCTTGTTTATGTAAAGCCAACTGGAACATCTGCTCTGTGCAGGTACGTCTCACAGAAGCGGCTTTTATCTTCGAGAGGGGGATAAAGAACATACTAGTGATGCGGGTTGTGCTCAGCTTGGGAAATCGTGAATTTCAAAGAGTCCCAGAGGTTATCTACTCGGTATTGAACGGCGGAACCATCCCAGGTGGAAAAATGCCTGATAATCGTCCAAGGCCATCAGGAAAGTAGGTCGGTTGACAACTCCTTGCATGCTGCCTACAGGTAAGTGTTCTCGTTCTTCCTGTGAAATAATACAGAATTATCAAGACCTCCTGAGGTTATTACGATTTTTGTTTTCGTTTGGTTTCAGCTGAACATTCAACTGATTTAATGTACACATTGGATTTCATATTGCCCACAAAAATGGTTCACGTCCGTTGAGTGGAAAATGTAAAATCAACAGGAAAATTCAGGGTCGCAGATAGAATTGTCGGTTTAGAAGAGCCTGGTCCCTTGAATCTCGCCCGTAGCCACAACACTTTGTTTTCTCAACAGGTATTTAGGTGCTAGAGAGCACCGCCAATACAATCTGTAGGCCCTGCCCGCCAGAAGTGTAATCACAGGGGCGCCTGGTGGCTCAGTCGGTTAAGCGACCGACTTTGGCTCAGGTCACGATCTCACGGTTCATGGGTTCGAGCCCTGCGTAGGGCTCTATGCTGACAGCTCAGAGCCTGGGACCTGCTTCAGATTCTGGGTCTCCCTCTTTCTCTGTCCCTCCCCCGCTCGCACTCTGTCTCTCTCTCTCTCTCAAAAATAAATAAACATTAAAAAAAAAAAAAAAGAAGTGTAATCACAGCCGAACAGAAGACAGACAGGTGAGCCAGTAATTACAATTCCTATGGGTCACAGAGCCTATCAGAAGAGAATGTTCCCGGAAGAGCATGCGTCCCTTCAACAGTTGTCATCACGTTCTCGATCTCAGGGTTGTGTTCTACTCTGCTCTGCGTTGTGTTTCTCCCTGTCCAGTTATCACGTGTCATTCCAGAAGAAGGAAAGATCATCGCTGTGGACCAAATGTCTGTGTCCCTCCCGCATTCACACGTTGAAGTCCTAATCCCCACTGCAATGGGATCTGGAGGTGAGGCCTTTGGGAGGTCGCGACATCATGAGGGTGAAGCCCTCACGAGTGGGATTAGCGCCCTCGTAAGAAGCCACGAGAGTGATGATGTCGCCCACCACGTGTGGATACGGCAAGAAGGCGGCCGTCTGCACACCAGGAAGCGGGTCCTCAGGAGACGCTGAATCCAAGGAGACGGGCACCTTGATCTTGAGTGTCCCGACCTCCAGAACTGTGAGAAATAAATGTTTGCAGTCTAACCCCGCCCCCCGCCCCCAGTCTATGGTATTTGTTGTAGCAGCCCCAGCTGACTCACACAGTGGTGACGCAGTCCAGCCCACAATCACATAAAAATGTCATCTGACCCCTGCTTCCGGTCTAAGAGAACCACACCGTCTCCATTTTATCCCAAGGAAACCCTTTTATAATCCAAGAGCAAAGTTTGCCCAGGAACCCCAAGGTAGCCTTGGGACAGGAGTCTGGGCGATAAGCAGAAAATGTGCCCGTGCTCCCCTCCTCTGGAAAGCATCAAAGCCGATGTTGCTGTCAATGGCTTCCATAGTACACAGCCAGGCTCTGTCTGTAAAGTGTGCATATTTTTTAAACCTGGTTCTGGTCCTCGGATGACAAGAGAGAGAAGGCTTTTTTATCATAAGCTGTCTCTGTCCAAAAAAAAAAAAAAAAAATTACCAAAGCTTCTGACTGGCAGGAGAAGGGGATGAGTAGGTAACAATGACAAAAATGCCTTGTAGGTTTTCCTAAGAGACTCTCAGAAGATGCTGTCCATTCTCCTTTAGGTGAAAACAGAACAACTAATTTTAATTTTTTAAAAGCATGTTGATTTTTGAATAATTCATAGGAAACTAAATGCTTCATAGACTTGTTATTTCCCTGAGATTTTTTAAAAGATTATTTTTTTAAATTTTGACTATTTAAATTTCTTAAATATGTATTTATCCTTGAGAGAAAGAGAGAGACAGAGCATGAGCAGGGGAGGGGCAGAGAGAGACGGAGACACAGAATCCGAAGCAGTCTCCAGGCTCTGAGCTGTCAGACGTGGGGCTCGAACCCACGAACCACAAGATCATGACCTGAGCTGAAGTTGACCACTTAACCAACTGAGCCAGCCAGGCGCCCCTATTGTGAATATTTTAAGATTCATAAGAAGTTATAAAAACCGTAGGACGGGTACCTATATACCTTCCATCCAGCATGTACACAAGCATAGTACGTTGACAAAACCAATGTTCCTTAGATTTTCGTGTCAATTTTCTAAAATAGAAAACTTCTGTTCAGTGTGCATTTGTTCGTTTTAAAGTTTATTAATTCCACAAATATTTAGTGAGGACTCACTCCGTTCCCAACATTGTGCCAGGCCTAGGGATTGAAAGCTGACTGCAACATGGTCCATTCCCTGAAGGAACTCGTAATCCAGTGTGGGGAATAGACCAGGATCATGTGATCAGTCCTGGGACCCAGAAAAACACGGTCCTACCAGGGACCAGAGGAAAGGCATCTCCATAAAACTCTTCGCCCGAGAAGACTCCTCAAAGACCCGCCTGATTGGACTCGTGAGGGTTAAGTGATCTTTAATTACCCAAAGGGATCAGAGAATATTTGGGAAGGAGGAATTGCGCGTGCGAGGTCCAAATAATATAAAGTAGCAGGATTTGTTCAGAGAACCAAACTAACTCAGTTCGGACGGGTCAAAGAGCAAACAGCATATATGGGCTCTGGGCAGGTGGGAGTGGGAAAGTGAGGGATAGAGCTAAGTTATGATAGGCAGTCAGGGGCCAGATCATGACAGGCCCTGCTTGCTAAATTAGTGCCTTTGAAAGTTAACCCGAAATTCAGGGTGAGCCATCAATGGGCGTTGAACAGAGAAGTGATATTATCATTTACGCGTTTCGGAAAGCTGAGAAAGAAGGGAGAAAGAGGAGAAGGCCAGAGGTAGGGGGAAAGAGCAGAGGCAGAAGCGATAGAATTCAGCGGCTGGTTGGATATTGGGGCTCACGGCTGAGTGAGAGCAAGCCTGGGCTGACTTTTAGGTCCCCAGGTCTGACCCCTGGGGGTATCATGGAGACAGAATGTAAAGGAAGATGGGGAGATTGGGGAGGGCATTTGGTTTTGGACATATTGACTATGGTGGAGATATCCAGTTGGAACTTATATCTATAAGGCTGGCATTAGCAATAAAATATTACTCATTTATTATAGTTAAGCCTTCAGGACCGGGTTAGAGGTGCAGAATGCTTGGAGGTGAGACAATCAAGCCAAAGTAAATTCCTACCTTTTAATTCATTCTGTTCCTTTGACAATAGCATCTTTCTACCAAAACACCAACTTGGTGGCAATCACCCTTGTGTCCCCAGAGTCGTGCACACAGCAGGTGCACGATTTTTCCTAACTGAGTGCACAACAGCTCTGTGGGTTCCCGGGGCCGCTTAAGTACTTCTCACCTTTAGCTCTCTCCCCTCACTAGGTGCATTTCCATCGCTATGACCCCAGTCCCCATTTATTTCCTCTTCTTCCTTTATTCTTGGAGCTTTGACAGAAGCCACTAGAGGGTGACATGACAATTCCCACTGAAGTAGCTCAACAGAGAAAGGCTTCCTCCGCCAGCAAGAGGCAGAATGGCTGGGGACACTCAGGCACCCAGCCTGTTCACTGAGAGAAGAGGGAAGTAGTGCCACCTAGAGGCAAAGCATGCAATTGCCAGCCTATGGATGCCACCATGACCCCCCGGGAGGCAGGTTTCCTCACCCACAGAAGGAGAGCGCGAGATTGGTCTTCGTGCACCGTTTCCGGCTTTGTGAAGTTTAGAAGGCACTATGTAATGCCTCTGTCCCAATTAAAACATGGTATAACGAACAATAATTTTTCAAAAGTACACTCTTAAGAGTTAGCATAAAGTTTTCCTGCTAAGTTTTGCTAAAGGTTTTGGCAAATGGCACTCCTTATGCTGTTGTTATTAAATAGCAAGCAGGAAAAGAACTTGGCAGGGTGGATGAACCATTAATTCACTCTTTTCATTTGTTAAACAAATACTCCCGGGGTAGCCGGTGACAGAGCAGCAACATCAAGAACTGGCTTTCCTGGAGCTTAAGTTCTAATGCGATAAGGAGTCGGAGAGACAAACACACCTTGTCCGAGGTGCTAAGCTCTGTGGGGCAGCGTGTCTGTTATTCATAATCATCGTCGCCGCTCCCATCTCTAGGATCGCACCACACTTGACAACCGCCAAAGCACTTTCCCGCTCATTATTTCCTTCTTGACATCACAGAGAGGACAGATCTGTTGAAGTAGATAGGAAAATGGAAATTCAGAGAGGTGGGGCCCGGGACGCAACAGCAGGCCGGTGGGCTGGTGGTCAAGCACAGTGTTTTGGCTTCGGAAACACGAGTGCCCCCCAAGGAAGATCTGACAAGGAGACAGAGAAGTCTTTTCCACTCGTCTGTTGCTTTGCATTTGCAAACAAATTGGCTTGCATCTAAAGTAAAACCCAGGCAACAATCAAGGAACGGTGCATTTTGCCACTTCTATCCCATGAATAAGAAGGGCTTTGGTCCCAATACAAGTAGCTGCAGGAATAAACGGCAGGTAAGGAGAGGATCCTTTGAGGTGGAAAGATGTTGAACTCAAACCTGGCCTCTTCTTTTTTTTTTTTTTTTTTAATTTTTTTTTTTAACATTTATTTATTTTTGAGACAGAGAGAGACAGAGCATGAACGGGGGAGGGGCAGAGAGAGAGGGAGACACAGAATCGGAAGCAGGCTCCAGGCTCCGAGCCATCAGCCCAGAGCCCGACGCGGGGCTCGAACTCACGGACCGCGAGATCGTGACCTGAGCTGAAGTCGGACGCTTAACCGACTGAGCCACCCAGGCGCCCCAAACCTGGCCTCTTCTTATGAGCCTGGAGGACACACACCATAAGTAAATCCTCTGGGGTGGGGTAGGACCCAGAGGGACCCATACATGGACTTCTCACTCTCTGCTCCCAAGCTCCTTCACTGCCTGGGGGAGCCTCCCTCAGAGAGCTGCCTTTTTGATCCTGAAACTTATAGGTTTGGAAGGGATTGTATTCCTTCCAAAGCAACTTCTTCAGCAACTAATTCTAAGTACCACAATGAGCATGGAATCAATGAATATTCATTACGTAGCTAGATAAATGGATGATTTTAATAACATAAAACTTATTTTACATTAGAATGCATCCCTATGAGGCCCCCCCCCCCCCGTATTATTTCTGCCTTCATTTGCAGATCTCTGCCAATAAAAAAGTGTTTCGCTAGAGCACATTCTTTTTGTTCAGAGAAAAGTATTCCTTTATTTTTGGAAAACAAACAGAACTGGGGACTTCGGGAAACTTCTTGCTACTGACTCATCCCATGTGCGCGATCGTACTTTGAAGTAGAAAGTGCAACTCTTTTAAAATGCTCATTGGAGCCCTGCAGTCCTATCTTACTCAGTTGGTTCAAAGGTAGAGTAAATAGCTATTGAATTTAAAGGCGACAACTTCTGACCCCAAGGTCTGTCTGAAATTCTAGAACTGGACGTGCTATAACACCGATACACTATCTTTCCTTAAAATTCAATATAGGCGTTTCCATTTGGCTTAGCTGATAATTTTTGGGTCCATCTATCTACCGGGCTTGTTTGAAAAGCTGGCTTCGTTTGGAAACGTAATCTTGGAGATTTTTGTGAGGACAGTCTACAGGATGAGAAGACAAATGAGGATTCCAACACTTAGGCTACCTTCACTTTCCTTTGGATCATGTGACATTGGAAGGAAAGCGGCTCTCTGGAGAGCTGGTGGACTCCTTTGCATTTACAAAATGTTATCCTTACTGTTGCTTATGTTTTGTGCTGATTGAGTTAGTAAAAAATAAACACAGAGAGGAAATTCAATTGGCAATAGGATCCCAGCAAGGAGAAACAGAGGCGGTATCTGGGGATTGCTGTTGTCTCTTCAATACAGAGCCGTGTCAAGGAAGACAAAAAAGTATCTCCTTTGACATATATCTATGCTCAGTTTCGTTGTTGCAAATACGATTATAATTATGACTATGCTTCTGTCTTTCCAGACACCTCTCAGGGAGGTGACAATGTATTTTGCGTAGCGTTAGAGCAACTGACGCCAGGCGTTAGCAAAATGTTTTTCTCAGGCGCTGAGGCCCCTCATTCAATGAATGGGTAGTGGGGCTGCTGGTTTTCGGAAATTGGCCCTTCCTTTCCGGCTGGCGTGTTTCAGAGTGGCCGTTATCTGGGAGAGACCTATTCATTTAATGAAAGGGTGAAGTCATTGGGTGCCCCCACCCTTCCTATACTTACAATGCTGAGATCTTTCCTACCAGCATCACATGCCAAAATCTGGTGAGAGTGGAGTCCACCAACCAAACTAAACCAGGAGACTTCTCTTCTGGAGAAAGGTGACTTCATGCTCATGTGCAGACAGCTGAAGACAGCGTGTGGGGGACTGGCTTGGAGAAGGAAGATTGCAGATGCCCAGAATTTTCAAATAAATTAGAAAGCTGGGGGTCATCTAAATCCACCCAGTTGAGTCTCAAAAACAACAACAACAACAACAACAACAACAACAACAACTTCAACGTTACATAACCTACTTTTTCACCCATACCCAACGGCGAAGAAAAGAAGATTGTTTTTAAAAAGTTAAGCATTAAACGTAATAATCATGAGCTTTACCTGATACAGCAATTTCTCATTTTGGCTCAAATTATATAAACCAGTGCTTTTTCCAAATTTGAATCCTCAAATCCTGCTTTTTATCTTCTCCAACAGGGAAAAACAAATAAATTTAAGGTTAGTATTCTGTGCCCCACCCCCCCCCGACTCTCCTCTTTAGTGTTGATATTTCCTGATGTATCACTCACATATAGAACAGTGCCTGAGACGTAGTAAGTGATCAACATGTGTTTTTTAATAAATTAATTACTTAAAAAGTTGATGCCTTCTTCGTGCCAGGCATTTGAGGACCACTAAGATTACTCCCCTGGAGTCCTTATTCCCAGTGAAGCTCTACAGGTTAAAAGAAGAAGTAATAAATGTAAATAAATTAAAAGCATACAAAATGAAAAGTAACTCATAGCACTGATAATTTACATACATCACCTCCCTTAACCTGAACAATCCAAATAAGTAGGTACTCTTATTATCCCTACTTTACAGATAGGAACAGAAACTAACCAGGATATCTTTATAAAGGAGACACATTTGAAATAAACTTTACAAGATAAGCAGGATCTAGGTGTTTACGGATAAAACGAGAGTCCAGAACTGTGAATGGTTTGTGATTCTACCTGCTTGCAAGCTGAGTGAGCCTCCTCCAGTTGTATGAATGCAGTCTAAGACACGAGATTCCAGGGTCAGAAATAAAGGACAGTTTATTACTCAGCAATAGAATGCTTCTATGTCTAAGTATGGGCTCCAATTATGAGTTCGGCCACTTGTCTATTTCCCACCCATCTGTGGGTCGCTGCAGTGACGGTACCCAACCTCATTTGCCCCACACAAATCTGTTATTCTTTCACGATTGTTCCCAAATGGGGAACCAGAACAATAGGTCTAGTTACATGTCACCTCAGCACTTGGAAGAAAGTTTGCAGGCAAAAGTATGTTTCTGGTGGCAAGGAAATCACTGTGGGTTAATTCTAAGTTCCCCCAGAATTGAGTTAACCTGCTACTAATAATTTTAACATCCTTTATACTGGAGTAGGGGAGAAGAAAAAAGGGGAAAGGAACATTTTCAAAGACATGGTGGGGTTTTATGCTCATTTAACTGTATTAGCCTACATGGGCCATCATAACAAAATACCATAGCTTGGGTGGCTTAAACAGAAGAGATTTATTTTCTCACAGTTCTGGAGACTGGAAGTCAAAGATTAAGGTGCCAGCAGGTTGATGTTCAGTGAGAATTCTCCTCCTTAGTTGCAGAAGATTGCCTTCTCTCTGCTTACAGGGTCTTTCCTTGGTGCATATGCACAAGGGAGAGAGGTCAGTGGAAAGGAAAGAGAAAGGGTATGAATGCGTTCTAGTGTCTTTTCTTATATGGACACTAATCTTATCAGATCATGGCCTCACTTTTATGACCTCATTTAACTTTAATTACCTCCTAAAGAACCTATCTCCAAATACACATTGGAGGTTAGAGTTTTAGCATAAAAATTTTATTTTATATTTTATTTTATTTTTATTGTTTATTCATTTTTGAGAGAGAGACAGAGAGAGGCAGAGCATGAGTGGGGGAGGAGCAGACAGAGAGGGAGACAGAGTGCAAAGCTGAGCTGTCAGCACAGAGCTCGATGTAGGGCTCGAACTCGTGAGCTGTGAGATCATGACCTGAGCCAAAGTTGGACGCTCTACTGACTGAGCCACCCGTGTGCCCCTTTAGCATACAAATTTTAGGTAGGGCAATTCAATTCAGACCATAGCAATATCATGCAAACCTCAACTAACACCAGAAGGTCTTGATTCCCATTCTATAGGGAAGGAAACGGGCTCAGAAAGGTTCAATGAACTGTGCAAGGTCACAAAACTGATAACTGGAACAGGTAGAGATTGAAACCAATCTTCTGGCTTCAAAGCACATTTTGACTTCAACGTCAGACTGCCATCAACGGCCATTTGCTAATATCTCCTGTATATTGACTACTTACCAAGAGTCAGCAACCCTGTTGAAGGACTTGACAACATTATTTTTTAATGCCTCGACACCAAAGGGAAGGCACAGAAAAGTTAAATCACTTGCCAAAGAGCACAGTGAGAAAGTAGAATGACAAAAAACCTTAAATCTAAATTCATTTTATTCCGATGTCAACCTTTTTGTTCTGTTTCTCTACAGTGGATTTTTGGTCTTGGTCAATTACTTGCTAATCAATAATTTAATTAGAATGCATTCTAAACCGGTGTACTTCAAGCCTTATGAAACTCTGGAAATTTTTAACATGAAAAAAAAAAAAATCCACAGAACATTAATCAGGGTGAAAAGTTTTAATATATGCAAAGGCATGTATTGATATCAAAATCAAACTTATATTGGTTTATGCCTGAAATTCCACATTAAAGGGAGGCCAGTATGAATTGTAATCACACGGAAAAAATATTAATTGGTGTGGGGACTTCAGGCCAGGAGCGTTTCCGTAAAATGCCTTTGGTTTCAAAGTTGTGGCTGGTGCAGTTAAAGTGACGTCTTCCACCCAAAGGGGGCAGCACGTATATTATTGCTTTTGGTGTGCTTTTGACTGCATTTAACATAGCTTGAAGCTTTGAGAGCTTCGAGAGACCTGAAAGATCCTCTAGGGTATCCCCATCGTTTTGAAACAGAGGAAGCGGAGGCCGAGAAATTATCTGTGACCTGCTGAACACCCCACAGCTTTTTCAAAACAGGGCCCGAACCAGAATCCGAGGTCCCCGACTTTCAGCTCTGTCTTCCTATGGGAAGCATGCCTCAACTTAGTAACAAATTCACAGCTGATGGGGGGACGATGAGAGAGTAAAGTTGAGTTTAAAAGAGGAAAGGAAGAAGGCAGGAAGGAGAGGAAGAAAAGAAAGGAAAGAAAGAAAGGCATTTAATTTGGGGAAAAAAAGACGAGCTGCAAACAGAGCCTTGAAGCATGAAACCTCAAAAGTGTAATTGCGTCTGCAAAAGAGATCACGTGTTCCAGGGAATAGTTAGGAAACCCCTGCCCTGCACAATATCAAATCTATCTGGGCCAGGTTTCCCAAGTCAGCCACACCTGGGTGCTTGGTAGGAAGGCCGGGTCCCCAGCCCTCTTTCTTCCCGAATTGCTGAATCAGAATCTGCATTTTACAAGACACCGAAGAGATTCACAGGCACATTAAATAAAGTAGGAGAAACACTGGTCCGGAATCTAGATTCTTGTCTACAGTGTGGGGTTCCCCAAGGGTGGTCGCTGGACCAGTAGCATCAGCAATTAAATCAGCATCTCCGCGTGGGACTCAGTGATCTGTTTATGACAGCCTTTTCAGTGACTCTGAGGCATGACGAGGTCGACAAAGCACTGCTTTGAACTTTGCTGATTTCTTTGCTTTCACAAGTCCTACATCTCTGTTAACCGTATCAGCTGGGCTTGCTCTAAATTGTTTTTTATCCAGATGTCACCTCCCACCTTCTTCCCTTCTGCCTGATTAAAGGGTCTATTACAGAAGACCTATTCAAATGGCTTGGCTCCTATTTGCTGGCTTAATTCTTTATACACACACACACACACACACACACACGCACATATGTATTCTGGTAAACAACCAATTTCCTGGTTAAGATACCACTGGAGCCCTTGGATGTAAGTTAAATAAATAAAAATAGATATTAAAAAAACACTATATGCTAACTCAGATGCAAATTTAAAAAATAATAAATAAAATAAAATATGAAAAAAAAAAAGATGCCACTAGAGCCATTACCTAGTTGGGGGGGGGGGGCTGACATTTCCCGAAATGGGACCACTCAGACTTTCAGAATTTCCCAAGGTGGACCTTGTGATAAGATCTGTCCTCACTTTGTTCTGGCCCCAGGCCTGTCTCCACGTGCAGAGATGGATGCCTGCCACCGCCTGGTGGCTCCGAAGCCACCAAAAGCCATAAATCTTCTGTAATAATTACTGAATTGGGGCAGCCTTCAGAAGATGTAAGGCACAATTGCTATTAATATTTTGTTGTTGTTGCTGGATATTACAGAAAGACCCAACTGGGCATCAATTTAAAAAAAAAAAAAAAAACCCTGGAACACACAGTTTATTTCCTCTTGCATAAAATGGGAATAGAATTGCCCCGTCTACCTCATCCTGATGTCAATAGAATCAAATGAGCTTACACATGTAAAAGAATTTTATAAATACGCTCTTACGCGTGTAGATATGCTTATGTGGCGATATGTGCCAGAAAGGTTGCTATTGTTATAAAGTTATCGTTAAATATTAGTATTTTCTGTACTGTGGATTTTCAGAGCTTCTCTTCTGTATCCCTTGCAAAACTGATAAACAACCCAGAGGTTCTGTGGTTGCAACTCAAGCGGGGGTTGGTAAGCTCGTTCTATAAAGTGCCAGACGGTAAACATTTTGGCTTTGTAGGGCCACATGGATGCAAATACTCTGCAAATACTCTGGCTGGAGAATAGCCATCGACACTACATAAACTAACGGGCATGACCGTGCTTCTGTAAAACTTTATTCACAAAAAAATGGTGGCAGGCAGAATTTGACCCTGTAGTCTGGTCACTCCTGACCCAAAGTCCTGGCTTGAGTGCTCACCCTTCCAGGAGGTTTCTGCAGTGTTTGAGAGTGCAGTGTTTCATTTTCTGCCTTTTCTCACAAAGAAAGATAAACCTAATAGTATCCTCTACCCTCAATCACCCCCGACCCCCAAATAAGTAATGTGGAGTTGTGAGAAACATAGGCTGCCTTCCTGTTTGGTTACTTCTTTGGGTGAAGCCCAAAGAGATGCTCATCCCAAGCGGACAAAGCCAACTTCGCACGGCTTAGGGTCTAGAGAGCATCCCTAGCTGAAGTCTATTATAGCAACAGTAAGGCCAGATATTTTAGAGCTGGAAAGCTAAAGTCATCGACCGCTATGGCAAGTGATCCTGTTTTATGGAAGAAAAACAGCCACCTTTCTTCACCCTATGCCTGTAATGCCGTTGAAAAAAACCAAGATTAGAGCTAGCAGGTTGAAATAATGCAGAATTGATCACCTGTCTGTGCTCCATAGCTCATGGTGCACTGTCCCACTTTGTCAAAATTCAGCAAACAATGTGGCAAATGTGACATAATAGCAGGACACATTTCCTGAAACGCGACCTAACAAAGACACGTTTTAAAAATATTTCCTTTTGAGTTTAGAAACCAAAAAGTTGCTTTGAATCCCTCACCAGGTGAGCCAGGCTGTGTGAGTGCAGGAATAAAGTCGTAAGAGAAAGTCCAAGGAATATTTTAGAGAAATAACACTCGTGGTAAATAATAGCTCGTGTTTGTTTCCCATTTGCCATGCGCTAGGTAGGGCCTTATATTAATTAACTTATTAAACTTTACAGTACCTCTGTGAACTCTGTAGTATTATTTTTTGTTTTATTACAGGTGATAAAGCCAAGGCTAAGAGGGATTACCTAATCTTCCAAGGCTCCCAGATGGTAAATCCTGCCCCAGCCAAAGCTTAAACCACAGTCTAAGACTGCCTTGGGTATAATCAAGGCAAGAGATGAGAAAGCTCCTTCAAGACAAGAATTTGCAAAGGGGATGGTGAGGACAGGACCCGTATATCTCTGAAGCTACAAACTGGGAGACGTGTCCACTGTGATGGCGACTTGAGGAACTGGTGGTCCAGAGTCGCATAGGGTGTTGAATGTCCAGAGCCCAGGTCTCCTGATCGCATTTCCTGGACTTTCTCACGCTCTCCAGACCACCTTGAACCATCTTTTCCTTCTACAAGATGCTGAGAGATTTGAGAGGAAATATATCGGCTGGCAATGCCTGCTGGTCTCATTCAGTCGCTTTTTGTTGTTTAATTTTTGGTCTTCTTGAAGTATAGTTGACAATCTTTATTAATTGCGGGTGTGCATCAGAGCGGACGTGCGATTCTGTTTATTATGCAGTGCTCACTATGTCATCGCCATCTGTCACCATACAATGTTATTACAATATTATAGACTACGGGCGCCTGTGTGGCTCAGTTGGTTAAGTGTCTGCCTTGGGCTCGTGTCATGATCTCGCGGTTTGTGGGTTCGAGCCCTGCGTTGGGCTCTGTGCTGACAGCGTGGAGCCTGCTTTGGATTCTGTCTCCCTCTCTCTCTGCCCGTCCCCCTGCTCATGCTCTTTCTCGCTCTCAAAAATAAATAAGCATTAAAAAATATATACGTATAAAAATATTATAGACTATACTACCAAATCTTGTCTAATATGGCTTGGGGTAGGAAAAGGGACAAGATCCCAATTCCCTCCCTCTTTTTAAAAATTATTTCTCCTTTTTAATTCTTTTTTAGTTCCCACAGAGATGCATAGCTTTGTTCTGCTATGAGAATGAAGCCAATATTTGTTTATTGTGTTTTAGCAAAGAGCCAAAATTGTGCATAATTAAACTCAAGAAGATAGAGTGCTTTGTCCAAATGGGAAAAGAGCTTTGGAAGCTGAAGTGCCGGGCGCCATAACGGTTCCTGCTTGTTACTCTTGAGCTTGGATCTCGCATGTTGAAAGGCTGCTCTGGAATGCAAAGCCCATGCTGTGAAGCGACCGTCAGAACACGTGCTTTGTTTTTCTGTGTTTAGGACATTTCCTAAGTCATCTACGGTGTTTTGTTTGTTTGTTTGTTTTTGGTGAGATCAAATTCTTAAGAAGGGATGGAAACAAACCTTTCCCATGTACTGGACATACACTTATCATCTCATTTATTATCTATCTATTTATTTTTAAAGGTTTTTATTTTTATTTTTGAGAGAGAATACGTGAGCCGGGGAGAAGAGGAGAGGGAGAAAGAGAGTGAATCTCAAGCAGGCTCCACGCTCAGAGCAGAGCCCGATGCGGGGCTCGATCCCACGACCCCAGGGTCATGACCCGAGCTGAAATCAAGAGTCAGACGCTCAACCAACTGAGCCCCACCCAGGCGCCCCTGTATCATTTAGTCTTTACAGTACTACTCCCTCACGGGCATGGCGGTTTAGGGCAAGCTGCCTAGAGCTGCCTAACGTGACAACACTAGGATTTGAACCCAAGGCCTTTCAGGTCCCAAACTGTGCTCTTTTCCCCACTGTTCTCTTCTCCTACTTCACCAGACAACAGCTTGTCATCGTGGGTGGCAGGTTTGGGGGATTAAAAAAAAATGGCATCTTCAGAAAAAAACTATCTTGTTCCAGAGAAGCATGTGAATAGGATACAAAGCTCTACAGAGAATAACACGGCGGAAAACAATGACAACTACAGCAAGAGGGAAATGAGGTTAACATGAATTTTTAACGGATTTATAGAATGCTTCGGAATTTGCAGGCTGATTTACCTACTTGATCCTACTCACTCTCCCCTTAACAGATCTGAGAGGAAAGCCGGGGAGGTGTGGTTTTGCCTAAATTGACAAAGCTTAGCCGAGCTTACGTGTCCCTCCCCCCATTTTCTTCTCACCCCACGTCCCACCCCTCTCACTCCATGCTTTTCCCATTAGTTTGAATTTTATCATCTGGAAATTGTCCAACGTCAGTTGACTGTGGTGATTACAGGACTGACAATTAGGTGGCGATATTTCGACCCACCCATGAGCTGAGAGACCCGTCCTAGCTCTCCCGACAGCATCGGTGTGTGTTCCAGAACAGCTTTCCAACACACGTCTTGTAGCTAGTAAACAGGAGTGTGGGCGTTAGAGCTCAAGGACTTCAAATCCTCCCAGAGCCTTGTCTACACCACGCTGTTCATAGACTGTTGTGTTTTTAGATCTTTCCATTTCTTTCTGTAAGAGGCTGGATTCAGTAAAGGGTAGAAATAAGCCTTCATCTTAATTTTTATGCGTTGAATCTTTCGACAAAGAAAATGTGGTATGTTTTATGCCTTTTCCTTGTATGGTGCAATGGTGACCTTTTATTTCCTTCCTTGGTGTATTCAGCATACTAACCTCCTGAATGATTCCTTCCCAGGGAGACTTGAGTTCTGTCATGCTTTTGACTACACTTGAGATAGGATGGTTTCTGCTGAGACAACTTAAATTGTTTTTTAAATTTATACATGGGATATAGGATTATACTCACTGTGGAAAAGAAGATCAAGGAATACGAAGACAGAAACCAATAGATATGCACTCCCCCTACCTTGATCCTATTTTCCTTCTTTAAAAAAATTTTTTCTTAATGTTTATTTATTTTTGAGAGAGAGAGAGAGAGAGAGAGAGCGAGCAGGGGAGGGGCAGAGAGATATGGAGACACAGAATCTGAAGCAGGCTCCAGGCTCCGAACTGTCAGAACAGATCCCGACGCGGGACTTGAACCCACGAGCCATGAGATCATGGCCTGAGCCGAAGTCTGATGCTTAATTGACTGAGCCAGCCAGGCGCCCCCTAACCCCCCCATTTTCCTTCTTAGAGGTCATCCATGGTAAACAGCTTGAGGTGCTTGTCTTTAAGACTTTTTTTTCCTGTGCGTTATATAAGTAGTGTTTTCAAAAATCACTTGGCCCTGGTTTTAACTATGGCCTCTCATGGCATTTAGTGAAATTTTAACAACACCCAAAGTTATACACCCTGTCACAGAGACACAGTGATGGTACGGTTAGAAGATTATCATCATGTAATTTAAAATGTGCGACTCTTTCCCAGACTACCCTGGCTCGAGCCAACAAATACTTAATATATGTTAAAAGCTTACTGCATTGTTTTAATATATTGTTGTATACTGCATGTATATTATAATACATTATGGATCTTATACATGATGCATGTATAATTATATATATATAAATCCTGTACTTATCCTGAGAAGAGTTTTGTAACCTTTTTTAAATTTTTTTTTTTAACATTTATTTATTTTTGAGACAGAGAGAGACAGAGCATGAACGGGGAGGGTCAGAGAGAGGGAGACACAGAATCTGAAACAGGCTCCAGGCTCTGAGCTGTCCGCACAGAGCTGGACGCGGGGCTCGAACTCACGGACCGCAAGATCATGACCTGAGCCGAAGTCGGCCACTTAACCGACTGAGCCACCCAGGCGCCCCGTAACCTTTTTTAATGTTAATACTTTGATGTCAACCTGAAGGAAGTCACACAATGTCTGCGATCCTGTTTTCGAGATCCTTACTTATTAGCAAACCATGAGCCTCAAGAACGGGATACGGCCTCCGCAGAGCACTGGCTTGGGAAACAGGCTGTGGCTTTGCCTCTGTTAGGGTGGTTGCACACTAGCGAAGCGACCGGATCCCACGACATGCAGAGGCCACTCTGATCTTGTCTTCGAAAGGAGGAGGCCAATTGGTAAAGTCCTCATTTGATCCCACTTGCTGGCCGGGTCATGCAGTGGTCTTGGCCAGGCTGCCTGACCGTCTACTCTCCTTAGTCTGTGTGCTGCCTGCCCCCTTTCCCCTGTAGGGCTCAGGTGCTCCTGAAGAAGGACAGTATACAAGCGGATGTGAGAGGGCGTATGCAGAAGGCATCCACAGCGGGAGGGGGTGTTATAGGCAAAAATCTCTGATCCAAACAGCAAGCAATGCGTTTCCTTCCACACCCAAACGTCTTCCGCACCTCCAAAGATGGATAAAGAAGATGTGGTATATCTATACGATGCAGTATTACTCGGCAATCGAAAAGAATGAAATCTTGCCATTGGCAACTACGTGGATGGAACTGGAGGGTATTATGCTAAGTGAAATTAGTCAGAGAAAGACAAAAATCATATGACTTCACTCATATGAGGCCTTTAAGAGACAACACAGATAAACATAAGGGAAGGGAAACAAAAAATAATATAAAAACAGGGAGGGGGACAAAACACAAGAGACTCATAAATATGGGGAACAAACAGAGGGTTCCTGGAGGGGGTATGGGAGGGGGGATGGGCTAAATGGGTAAGGGGGGCTAAGAAATCTACTCCTGAAATCATTGCTGCACCATATGCTAATTTGGATGCAAATTTTAAAAATGAAAAATAAGTAAATAAATAAATGAGTCTTTATAGCTCTGTGATCTTACATCAACTTTCTGAGCATTAGTTTACCTATAAAATGAGTGGGTCAGACTCATTAGAAAAATTCCAAATCTAACTCCCCCTCTATATTACAGGAAAGAAGTATTTATTGCTTACCTATTGTGTTTATATCTGTGTGCATATTTCATATACAGACAATCTCGGGCTTCTTTCCTAGCCACCCACTAAATTCTGCCTGAGTCAAGGAGTATCTGAAACATCTCAAATGGCGTGACATTTCTCAGCTTGCAAAATTATCCAATTCATTAAAATAATTTGGGCTTTTTTATTAACAGAAAGTCATTTCACCCACAAATGAGGATAATTGGATGCTTTTCACAAGAGAAAGAAAGGCAGCTTTTGCCACCTTGCCTTGCTGCTGAAAAATTAAACTCCGTAGTACGTGAGGAAATGAGATTACTCCCAGAAAAATATCATTTGCTCTGGAAACTGTTCATATGTCACTAGCTGCAAATTCTGTCAAATTGCTACCTTCTCAGTAGCACATGGAGAAATGAATCAACAGTGGTGATTCTAAATGGGGAGTTAGAAAGTGTGTGTAACGCCAATGAAATAGGTGATTTCTCTGGTGGTATTTATTTGTGGGAGTCTGAATAAAGATACTACTTTGTAAGGCAAAAGGAATTTTGCATGTGTGATTAAGGATCTTAAGATGGAGAGATTATCCTGGACGATTCGTGTAATCACAGGTGTCCTGACAAAGGCAGGCAGAGGAGGTGTGACTGTAGAATAGATGTGACGATGGAAGGAGTAGGCTAGGGTGACGTGGCTGCAAGCCCAGGAATGACAAGTGACACTAGGGAGAACTGGCAGCCTCTAGAAACTGGAGCGGCAAGGAACAGATTCTCCTGTGGAGCTTCCAGAAGGACCCGACCCCGCTGGCACTGTGATTTTAGTCTTTTTGTTCTTTGTTTTTTTAGTTTACTTATTTTCAGAGAGAGAGAGAGAGAGAGAGAGCAGGGGAGGGGCAGAGAGAGAGGGAGAGAGAGAGAATCCCAAGCAGACTCTATACCAGCCGCACAGAGCCCGTCGCAGGGCTTGAATTCATGAACTGCGAGATCATGACCTGAGCCGAAATCAAGAGTCGGATGCTTAATCAACTGACCCACCCAGGGTCCCCCATGATTTTACTTCTATAAGACTAACACTGGATCTCTGATCCATCAGAGAAGAAATCTGTGTTGTTTTAAGCTACTAAGGTTATGGTAATGTGTTACAGGAGAAACAGTAAGCTGATACATTCATTTTATGACTTTATTGTTTATTCAACAGTTTGATTCCAGGAAAAAGGGTGACAAGCATCTTTCGGGCCATAAAGAGCCATTTGGTTGAATGTTCTTGGAATTCCTTTGGTTGGTAAGCTTTGTAATGGGAATCTCTTTCTGAGGGCCCAATCTTCAAACAGCAAATACCACACTGGGTATTCGGGCTTCGATATATGAAATGGGGGTGGGGGGGGGTCACAATTCAATTCACAGAAGGAACTAATTGTAATACTTATGGCGGTTCTCTTTTTGGGAATGTTTATACCCTGGTCTGGAAAACATTAAGTGGTAAACACTGACGGATTAATGGGAATAAGAATATTGATAGCATTGGAGTTTGAGAATTCTTACCTCCAGAGATGAAAAACTGGAAATATTTCTTTGTATGTCATTAGAATTCAGAAGATGCATTTCTAGAAAAAGCCCCAGCCGACACACAGTCCACGTCCAATTCATGGCGACACAAGTTAGGACTGTGGGCGCGTAATCTCTTTGCAGATGCAGTTGGCTTGGTGAATGCTTTCTATAAATGGACGTATTCGTCTTTGGACATAACACGCACATATGTGAACATGTACAAATAAAGTGCTGTGTCCCAAAATGATGAACTTCATTGCTGAACTACTTATTTAGGCCTCACAAATCCCATGGTTAAAGAAAAAAAGTTACGTTAGTAGCTCCTGATAAAGGGAGCGTATATTCTACGGGCACAAGTGAATAAAGAGGGTAAGAATGCTTGGATCGCTGCCTCCTGCAAGATTGTCTTTGTTGGGAGTTATCTCCAGTCAGTTTATAGGCATACATGAACATAGAATGCTGTCGCACGAAAGTGAACACGTGAAGCTCTCTGCAGAAACCAAGTGTTCTAGGAATCCTTCCTCTTATCTAATCATCACCTGTCACAAGACATTTTGCTGGAGTTTGAACCTTCGAATAGAAGACAAAAGTCGTACATAGATTCTTACAGTGACAAACAAGAAAGAAGGACATAAAGTATAAGATGTTCTCTGAGGTTTAAGTACTTTTCTTACCGATGACCTACAATATAAGGTTATGCAATTTGTGTGAGTTGTCTGTGTTAATATATATATAGTTCAGGTATACATGATATATATAATATTGTAGATACTATATATGTCATATATAATATTGTAGCTATTATGACACATATAATATTGTAGATATTATATGACACATACAATATTGTAGATATATCATATACAATATTGTAGATATTATATATGACACATGTAATATTGTAGATATTATATATGACATATATAATATTGTAGATATTATATATGACACATGTAATATTGTAGATATGTCATATACAATATTGTAGATATTATATATGACATATGTAATATTGTAGATATTATATATGACATATATAATATTGTAGATATTATATATGTCATATATAATACACACATGTTTTAATGGAGCAAAGAAACCTTCCAGTCTTAGTGGGAGGGATATTAGGAAAGATTCCATTTCAGAGATTCTAGGGAACCTAGTCAAGGTCTGCTGCTGCTGAGGGGGTATCTTGTCTTCCTGTAGCCAAAATCTACTCTTTTGTGAAAAGTGGGTATTTTGAGGACAATCATTAAACTGCTTTCTCAGGCAGGCTCCACTTGTCAACCCTTGTTGCAGACATTTTTCGAGGTTTGTCTGTCTGTCTTCTCAGGGTTTGTCTGTCTTCTCAGAGGCATATTGGCGCCCAGCTGGTGTGCCAGTATTCACGGCAAGCGTTCAGGTTAACCTCAGGCCAGTCTCTGCTGGGTTGACTCCAAATCAGTGCGACTCAATAGAAATATAATGTGAGCTACATATATAATTGTAAATTTTCCAGTAGCTACGCTAAAAATGGCAAAAAAAAAAGAGGGGTGCCTGTGTGGCTCAGTTGGTTAAGCGTCTGACTTCAGCTCAGGTCATGATCTCACGGCTCGTGGGTTCAAGCCCCGCGTTGGGCTCTGTGCTGACAGAGGGGTTTTCAAACACTTCTTTTGCATACTTTGGGCTGGTTTTCCAGAGGAATTTGGATTGAGGATAATAAATGCTTGTTTCAAATGGCAATTATTTCTTGAGCCAAATGGGATTCGAGCAATATAAGGGCACAGACAGGCAAATGAAAATTGTGAAATAAGCAACTTCATTTTTTCAATAAATATCTATTAGGGCAGAAAGACGAGCCAGAATCTATGCTAATTGTTAGGAGAATACAAAGAAACATAAGACTTAGTCTCTGTCCTTAAGATGCTTAAAGGTAATTAGGAAGATTAAAATAATCAGTCATGATAATAGCTCCCCTTTATGGAGCACTTATTCCCTTCTGCAAACTATGCTAACCGCTTTATATAGATTATTTCACTTAAGGATCCTCAAAATCCTAGGAAGTAAATAACTGGGCAATGGTCAAAGCAGAGATTAAATAGGATTTAGAGAGATACTGAGATTCACGGCCTCTCCTTTGTCCAAGAGTAAAGAAAGCAGACCATAGGAATAGACCTTTTTATTTAGAATAGAGCTACATAAGTGGCCACTTAGTTTTACATACTATAGTATTGTGATGCTGTCTTCTTTTTTTTACTGGACCAACACTGCCACTCCCCTAGATCTTTGGTATACAAAGCTGGTCTGGGAGGAGATGGCCCAATTTACCTAGAAGTTCAAGGTTATTCTGAGGAGGAAGGGACAAATAGTAGCCCTACTTCCCATATATTTATATAAATATTAGGGTAGATCAGTGGGTCCCAAGCAAGACGCTCTGGTTGGCAAACTGAATCAGAGATAGGTGTCTATGTGTTTGATCAGAGTGAGAAACCAAAAATTATGCCTGGTTGCTTATGAAAATGCCAGAGTTATGACATACTTGCTTCGGTGCCCAAAGTCTCAGTTCCCCAGAACAAGGAAAAGCAGGTGAGTGGGGAGCTTTAAAATATATATTAACTGAATAGTCTCTGGGATAATCAGAAGCAAAGCAATCTGGAGATTCTCAAACCCACTGTTCCCCTTATTTAGTGAGGTACAAAGAGGAAAATATTACATATAGTATTTGGCCTAAGCATCTTGTGAATTAATGTTCCATAGAACGCTAGTTTAAGAAATGCTGCGAGAGATCTGTTCAAATCAGGGCTACCTTCTTCCCATTCCCCAACCCTGCAACACATGTGTATTAGTTTCTATACAAAACAAATATAGGAGGGCTACCTAATATTTACATCTCAGAATCCAGTTATAAGATGACTTCAAGTGGGACAGGTAGAGCCATAATTCCCCATTTACGTGCTGAAATTTGGATGAGGGTAAATTATGAAAAAAAAACAAAAAACAAACCACAAATATATAAATAGCGGGTCTCAGAGCTCTATTTCCACGGCAGTTCATGTAAAGAAAGCCATGTATATTCAATGTGGGAGAGTCCACTGCGAAACAACGACATCATGCCTGACTCCAAATATCGTGTAAATTTTGGTGGCTCTGGGAGTTCCCTCTGAAGCCCTGCTGTTGTGTCCCGCGTGGGCCCCACTGTTGGTGGCAGATTTAAGAGGGAAGTTATAAAACCGTAGCAATCCCACGCACTAGGCAGCATCATTTGTTGGCAAACGGGGTGTGACGGAACTCATTTTTCCAGGATTCTCTTCACTGTGTGGTTCTGCGTGAGAGCTGGCCAAAGGAAAGTTCTTCCAGGAGACTTGGACGGTGCGAGTCAAGGAGCCGCCATTGCCCTTTGAAGGCCGTGGTGTTAGATGTGCAAGACTTCGAGACGACTGGTTGTCCTCGTTTTCTGCTCTGTCTCTGCCTCTTCTTCCTGACTACTGGCCCTGTTGAGCAATCGAGGCCCCAGCCCGTCACTGGAGGCTGGAATGTCGACTCGCCATCTTTTCCCGTAGGTGTTTCTACAGCTCCCCCTTTGTGACGCTCCTTTTGGCAGTCAGGTGACCTTGGCCTCCTCTAATTTCCAACAGTTCCTTTTGACCTTCATTTCCTGGCTTCTCCTAGAGTCATGTAATTCTTACATTAGTGTACATATCCCACAGCTCGTGTCTGCTTCCCCGACCGAACCGTGACGTAACTGACGCTCTATAGTGTTTAGCTATTATTATTGTCGTGTATCTGAGGAGTGCTTACTGTGTACCAGGCACCACTCCAAGAGCTTTGCATCTGATACTTAATTCATTGCTCCTGGCGGTCCCGAGAGAGTAAATACTATTACTACTTCCCTTTAACAAGTGAAGAAACGGAAACGCAGAGAAGTTGTGCCACTTGCTAAAGTCTCTTTAGTTAGTGAAGGGGCAGCACCGCGATTAAACGATGAATCTGATGCAGGAGTCCATGCGCTTAACCATTCCAGAGATGAGGCCGAGCAGATTCAGAGGGGGCCCGAGAAGCATGTCAGAAAAGGAATGGCTTTAAAAAAAAATGGAGATCTGATCTAAAAAACAATTCGCAGTACATATTTGTCAACGATCTCAGGAAGAGTGATAGGAGAAGGGAGTAAGCTTGTTTATTCCTATCCTGCCGGGAAGAAGTGTAACTATTTGGTAGAAACTGGGGGGATGGGTTTTATTACTTTAAAAACATTCTAATTATTAATGTTGAAAAGTGAAATGTCCTGCCATGCTGATATTGTTTAACCAGGATGAAATGATTATCAGCCGAGAAGATGGCCAGGGGTGTTTAGATTCGTTATGAACTGAGTGCTCTTTCATTCATTCAAGAAATATTTCCGGAGTACCAAGCATTAGGCTTACACTGGATATAACAAAGCAGATACGGTACTACATAACATTCCCAGTCTAGTAGCTACAGATATGAAACCACAAAAATCATGCATTAATATGTACATACACTAAACATATAATACAGCCCGTGATGAGTACTCTCAAGGACAATTAGAGCACGGAAAAGAGGATATGACCTAATCAGTAGCTTCTGGAAGTCTTCCATAAGGAAACTACGTTCGGTCTAAATCTGCTGGCTAAACAAGAGTTTTCTGGGTGAATTGGTAGGATACAAGAGTACCAGGCACAGAGAAAGGCTTTTCATTGGCCCAAAGGCAGGAAAGAGAGTGGCATTTCCAAAAAAAAAAAAAACGCAAAAAACCCAGATGGCTGAAATGTAGAATGTTAGAAAGAAACGGAAATAATATTGCTCTAGGCAGGTAGATGGGACAGATTATGTAGAACATACTAGGGCGGATTATTGTCTTTAGCCAAAGGGGCCATGGGAGGATTTTAATTAGGGACTTGACATGAGAATCATAGATTACAAGCAGCACTTTGGACACAGTTGGAAGACAGGTTAAGAGTGAGCCATAGAAGAGTTGGATGGTTCTTAAGGTAGTTCAGGCATTAGAGACATGTGGAACTGGACAGAGATGGAGAGAAGTAAATAGATCCGAGATAGTTTTTAAAGGCAAATTCTATAGTGTGTTCCTGGGTCTGGGAAGTCACGGAGAGGGAAATGACAAAGATGAAGCCCAAAGTTCTGATTTGTACCACTGGTAACCTGGGCTTGAAATGCACTGAGATAAGCATGTCAGAGGAGGGTTGAATCTGGGGGTGGGACGTGGGGAGGGGGGATGGGATAGGAGACTATGAGGTCGGTTTTGCAAAGGTTTTATTGAACTGTTTGAAATGTCCAGTAGAGGTGTTAGGTAAGCAACTGGCTAGTTGGATTGGTGATGAGGAAGGTGTGGACTGGAGATATTATCTGAGAAAACATTTGCGTGCAGATGGAGCGAGAAACCATGGGAGTAGGTGAGAGGGCTTGGGAAGGAGTGTAATGTAAGAAAAGAGGGGCCAGGGATCATCTGGAGGAACTCTAATATTAAAAAGCCTGATCGTAGAGGATGTGCGGGCAAAGGAGCCTGAGGAGTGTTGGAACAGTAGGAAGACACTCAGGACAAGGGTGGTGACTTGGAAACAAAGAACGAGGAAACATTTTCAAACGGTTAAGAGAAAACACTATATGATATCCGAGATGGCTTCTAGCTCTGAAACTTTCTTATTCTTTATTTTAGAAAATAGGCATGGACTTTTCCGTTGTATGATTCTATTTTGAATATCTCTCAGCGTGACCAATGTAGGTAGTCAAGAAAGCTTGACATTTGTATGGCGATTCCACATAGATATTATGTTGCCCCTCCCACAGCTGAGAAAGAATGAGGAATAGATCCTTCAGGTGTTTTCAAATACGGCAACTGAATTTCAGAAAATCAAATGTTTTGCCTAAGGTCGTAACTAGAAGAGATATTCTGACTTCTTGGCCATTTAAGTTTCTTTCTCTTCTACTATGTTTCTTCATAGATAGTGTTACATTAAACTTCAGCCAGTCTCTCTTTACGTTAGAAGAAATCCTAAATGCTTAACGTGTCTTTTAAAGCTCATAGCTTACCAATTTTGAAGCTCTACTGGAGTGTGGCTGAAAATAAGTCTTAATAATTATCATTATTTAATCTCAAGAAATTTGCCTGGATTAAAATAACTATTGTTTTTCTTAAAGAATAGTCTCTTTCTCTATATGTTACAGGTCAGCTCAATACTTTTGTTCTCTTAATTTATTGCCACGGAAACGTGTGCTTGACCAACTCTACAGCTGATACACAAAGAGCTCTCCATTGGTGATGCCTACCATCAGTGTAACCAGTTGAAATGTTGACTTACGGCACTAATTTAGTAACTCATTTTGAACTCGGTGTCAACCTCATAGATGAATAAAAAACTAGAACAACTCTCTAATAGAAACAATGCAGGGCCCCTGGATGCTCAGGCAGTTAAGTGTTCTGACTCTTGATCTCAGCTCAGGTTTTGGTCTCAGGGTCGTGAGTTCGAGCCTTGTGTTGGGCTCCATACTGGGCATGGAGCCTACTTAAAAAAATAAAATTAAATTAAAAAAAAGCCAAGATTGGTAATGAAAATGAATGGTACACACATAAAAGTCATGGTGATTTAAGAAATAATTCTCTTGACGTTAGCCATAACCTGTTGGGGACATTTCAAGAAACTCTGCTTAAAGGTATTGAAGAGAATAAGTTAATCCAAAGAATAATTTACTATTTAAATCAGTTGTGCCTATTGTCTTGGAAGCTAACTCAGTTCGTTAAAACAAAAGAAAGCAGAAATGATAAGTTGCCAGCTTTTCATTTCAGAAATTGGTGATTAAACAAAGCTGTCAAATGTCACTCGGGTCTGATATCGTATAGCAATTATCTTATACATCAAAATATTTTAAAATCTCATACCTTAGGTCTTGTCATTTGTTTTTCTTTATTTTCATTGGGTCTGTAAAGTCAACTAATGATTCTCCTCTTCCTTCAGCCTGATAACCCAGAATCCCCTCCCACTCTTCCCTTTTCCTTCCATTCCAACATGGCCTCCCCCCAACACATGAAATTTGGAATTTAGCATTACCTTATTATGCTGCCTGCTTCCTTGCTCACCTCTTTTGAGTCATTCCCCCTCCCTCAGACTGACAATATTTCACGTTATTTATTTTCTCAGATTTTTTTCTCCGCTCATCAAATACCACACTTCACACGAAATCAAGATAACACAGAAATGTAAAAGTCAGAAAATGATAGTTTCACTCACATCAATAGCCTCTATTCTATAAGAATAAAAAGAATGTATTTTGTCTTATGAGCATACGAAAGTCTTTATATTTTACACGGCTTTTGGCTACATTCATTTTTCTGCAAATGAATTTTCTTCAATTGCATCATATTGATTAGTTTTCACATTCTCTATTTCAGCTAGAATTTATATAAAACTTTGTTAACATCTGCAGTAAACTCTGTTGAATAAATGAACTCGATATAACTCCCATGTTATGACATCTGAGAGGGCTTATAAGCACATATAATGACACATAATGGCAGAAAGCCACAGAGTCCAAGGTCAATGTAAAACAGGCGTCAGCAAATTTTTTCTTAAAGGACAAGATAATATTTTAGGCTTTGTGGACCATACCGTCTTAGTTACAACTACTTAAGTCTGCTGTTATGGCGCTAATGCAGCCATTGACTATACGTAAATGAATGGATGTGACTGTGTGCCAATAAAACTTTATTTACAAAAGCAAGCGGTGGGCCAGATTGCCCCATGGGCCATAGTTTGCCGTCCCTAATGTAAATCGTTCCTCTTCCTATTGTATCAGTCCATTCAGAGTTCACTTCTGCTGGACTCTTTTTGCTCTCTCTACTCTTCCTCCTCCCCTACATGTCTCGTAGACTCATGCATTGCTCTGTTTTGTTACTAGGGCCCCTAGTTCCATCCTAGAATGGTTGATTCAGAGCCAAAGTTTCTGTCCATAGGAATAAAGCTCTTCAGATTTTTCAGAGTAAACCAACAATTTCTGTCGCTAATATTTTTTGTAAATATAACTTTCTTAAAATCTTTACAATCTGGCCCTTCACAGAAAGAAATTGCTGCCCTTTGTTTTATAACTACTTTTGGATGCAGAATGGTTCTATTACCACGGAGGAACCCCCTTGTGCTACCCTTTTATATGGCATGCACCCCTCCACCCCTGTCCCTGTCACCTGGAAGCCACTACTCTATTCCCCGTCTCTAAAGTTTACAATCCCATCTTCTTTTCATCTTTGCATCCACATCCCTTACTATGAGTGCCTAAATATGCGTTGAACAAATGAGTGGAAACAACGTTAAATGTTCCTTTTTAAAGTTGAAGACGAAGAAAAAAAAAAAAAAGAATATCTTATATTAACAAACTTCTGATTGTTTGAAAATTATAATTAGGGTATGAAAACGAAACCACTTAACGCTACCATTTTGTAAAATAGTGTTTTCCGAGGATGTAAATGAAGTGCTCAGAATAGCGATCGACATGGGCCTAGGACGTCACAGTGGCCTCCTTGGAGGGCTCGCTAATTGTGTTATACGGGAAGTGTGATCCTGGCACTTCACAATGGGTGATTTTTCAGCTCGTGCACTTATCAGGAAGTGACTGCGACCCACAGAGTTTGAAAGGCCCTGCCCTTTCCTGTACCTCAGCAAAGATGATTAGCAGGCCTCTGAAGACCGATTAGACCAAGTCTGAAAGCCATAGCTGCTCACTGCCATTTCTGGGGTTAAGCCTTCAAGAGGCCCCTCTGTAACAGACATTTCTTAGAGGAAACCCTGCATAAGAAGTGAGGGACCCCTGTGTCACGTGCCATACAAACAGCAAAGTCTCCGCAGAGAACTGTTACCTGAATTTAGACACTGCGAAGGGAAACTGGACTGAGACTGGTGGACCTCAAACTGGGGCACCCAGAGGCTGCGCCGTCACAGATTGAGATTTCCAATTTTAGACCTTCAACTTCCAAAAATTTTATGGCTGAAATTGAGTCTGAGCTCACAATAGTTCTTCTCCCATTTGACAGAACGAAAGCATTTTCTTTCCCCATCCAGCCACAAAAATTCCCTGGGGTAGAAACCTCGAGAGTACCGAGTGAAGAAGGAGGCTGGGTTAATTACCAGTCAAGGCATCATTACCTGGTAGGACTTCCTGTCTTACACGTACTGCTCTTCAAGGTGAAGCTTGTTCTTGGAAGGTGGCTATGTGTGACCATGTTGGCATAATCAGAATCCAGACAGGTGATAGAGGACGGCAAGTCCCTGACCATTAAGACTGGGTAGCTCTGAGGGAAGGTCCCATAAGAGCAAAGGGGTAGAAAGTACTGAACACTGAAAACAGCTTAAAATATATTAAAATAAAATTTCTTTCAGCCATTCTCCATACTTATCCTTACAACATGTAATTGGCTGAAAACAAAGAGCACCTTCCAATAGCTAAAGCAGTACAGATTGGCGTTATTCTCTTCAGGATAACGAATATTTCTCAGGATTACCCAAATTTTCAAGATACAGTAGGTAACACTGGAACCAAAGTTTTAATTCAAAACTTTTTTGAATTTCAAACAAGAATTGTAACTTCTTCAAAATTCCAAAGTGTTATTTCAGTAGTAATTGTTATACGTTTTGAGATGGTGACTTCAAATATAGTAAATCTTTATGACATTTTTTCTACTCCCCAAAATACTAGCATTTCTATTTCCTGTTAAAAAATATATGCTAGCTAAGAGACTGTTAAAAACTGAGAACAAACTGAGGGTTGATGGGGGGTGGGAGGGAGGGGAGGGTGGGTGATGGGTATTGAGGAGGGCACCTTTTGGGATGAGCACTGGGTGTTGTATGGAAACCAATTTGACAATAAACTTCATATATTGAAAAAAAATATATATATATGCTAGCGAATCATCAATTTTTTGCATATATATGCTCTTTTCTTAAGTATATAAGTTTGATTACGGTGCCTAAGAAATAAATGGTATTATTTCTAATTTTTAACATTCGATTCTTATTTAATTACTCCTAAAAGCCAAGCATGAAAAAATATTTACTAAATTCTATGCCTTTTTATCACACTTCTTCCTTCATCAGTAACACAATTTTGGCCGTATTTTATATTGTCACTAAGTAGAAAATGAGTAATAGGATATTGATTTATTATCTTAAAAGCTTATTATAAATGTATTAATTACCTTAGATCTATAACAATTTAATCTTGAATAATTTCGGTAATGTATTTTGCAAGATGTGGTCTATTAACGTGTGTTAAAAAAAATTCCCTGAAGTACCTAATACAATGCTTACTGCAACTAAAAAACAGAAATCACCTTTTTTTCTGATGGAAAATTGGTCTTGTATGGCTGATGGGTAGAAAAGAAAAGTCAGCCTTCTTAAATAAGTTACATGGCAGAGAATTCCCACAACCTGCATAAGCAAAATCTGTAGCCCCAGGGTTTTGGTGGAAGTGTGTTTAAAGCTCATGATTAAATATAAGTATTTTACCAAAAAATAATGCAATTGCAAAAGTGTGTAAAATCACAATGGTTTGATTTTTCTCAATTCTTTCTGTAGTTAAACAAGATGGCTTTAATTTGAGGCGTGACAGGTATAATTAATAATAAGTTTCTAAGTCTGGCTAAAACCTGGATTTCCTGAAATATGGAAGGTGAATGATGCAAATATCCAACTTGTGATTTTTTTTTTTTTTTTTTTTTGCAATTCAGGTTTCCAGTTTTCCACCTTCCACAAAATTAAAGGAGTCAATTAAATTGTTAGCTGATACACTGTTAGAAAAGCAAAAAAACACTTTTGATGATAGAACATTGTGTAAGTTTTGATTTTTGACCAGCAAGGAGTTTAAAGAATAAAGTGACATTGCTTTTTAAAAGAAAAAACCATGCCCATTCCATATAGTTATGTGCACATGGTTTCTCAGTGCTTGTATTTATAGCAGTAAAAAAAAAATGGATACAGAATCAATGATAACTCATTTCATTTTGGCAATAAGCCATTTTTATGCACAGATACATGAACTAATTAAGAAAAAATATTCCAATTTATCTCATCAGAGAGCATTTGCATTAAAATTTCACCCCTTACATATTACTTATTAAAATGTGTAAAGTGAAAAATGCCCTTTGGATCAAATGTTTTAAAATAATACTTGTAATGATAAATCATTCCAGAAAGATTCTGATCACATTAAGACTTAAGGTCACAGGAAATGAAATCAGTTTAGAAATTTCTTAATATATTTTATATTTGCACATACATGCACATATGTATTTATATATTGTATACTTATATACATTTATTATTTCCTTCCAGTTAGGAAACTCTGGTTCTACAGTCCTGCAAAATATTTTTGAATTATTCCTCTGATTATTTTCTCCCTTCTCCATGATGAGTTTTCTGATTTTCTTACTTTTTCTAATGTTTTGGCGCTGTTCTTTTGCTGTACCACAAGGGAGTTTTCCTTAATTTTATCTTTAAGCATTTCTACTTAATTTCTGCTATCATATGTCAAATTTCCCACAGTCTTTGTTTTGTCCTCTTTTCGTTTTCTTTAATAGTATTTTTTGGTTAATGAATCCAAATCCCTTGTTTCCCTGAGCTTAATGATAGTGTATTTCTAAACATTATTTTCTTTCTGTAGTTTTTTTTTTTCTAAGGGTGTTTGTTGTGTTTTTGTTTGTTCATTTGGGTCTCTACCATTCACGGTGAACTCGTGCTCTCTCCTGTGGTAGCCACGACATGTATGGACTATTGGGTAATAGAAAGGTGGCCGGTCCAAACTGCAATGTGCTGTATGTGTAAATCGTCTGGACTTTGAGAAGTTAAAATGCAAGGAAGGATGACCAATATCTCATTAATAGTTTTCTATTTCTTACATGTTAAAATAATATTAGAGGTATATTGAGATACAGAAAATATATCCTTAAAATTAATTTCTACTTATCTTCTTGTGGCTACTAGCAAATTTTAAGATACATATGTGGCTTGCATTATGCATCTAAAGAGAACTCCTATGTTAGATCCTTTCTCAGATGTCTGGCAAATTTTGGTTTTGTGCACGTGTGTGGAGTGCATGCATATATATTTATAATGGGTTTATTGAGATATAATTCACATGCCATAGTATACCTTTAAGTAGCTGTTAGTATATTCAGAGTTGTGCAATCATCATCACTATCAAATAATAGGACACTTACATTCCCCCAGAAATAAACCCTTTACCCATCAGCAATCCATTCCCCGTTCTCAACTTCCCTCCAGTCCCCGGAAGCCATAAATCTAATTTCTGTTTCTAGGAATTTACCTGCTCTGGACATTTCCTATAAGCAGAATTATGCAATATGTGGCCTTTGTGACTGGCTTCTCTCACTTTTCTTAATGTTTTCCGGGTTCATTCATGTTGTACCATGTATCACTACTATATTCTTGTTTGTTGTTGAATAGTATTCCAGGGAATGGATAGACCACATTTTATTTATCCAGTCATTAGTTGATGGATATTTGGGTTGTTTCTGCTTTTTGGCTATTATGAATAATGTTGCCATGGACATCCATGTACAAGTATTCGTGAGGACGTGTGTTTTCATCTCTCTTGGGCACAGAGCTGGGAGCGCTCATATTTTCAGAATGAGGCACTATAAAGCTGGCTGGATTCTTTGAGCATGGATGTGAGGCTGGTAGAGTGCGGCCCTCCCTGTCTGGGGATATGGCTAGATAGATGCCATGTCATTATTTCCATGTCTTTCCTTTGGGCCAGACAGATTTCACAGAAAAGCTCTAGCATCCTGCAGGACCGG
This sequence comes from Panthera pardus, assembly GCF_024362965.1. NCBI lineage: Eukaryota > Metazoa > Chordata > Mammalia > Carnivora > Felidae > Panthera > Panthera pardus. The sequence goes on along the minus strand of NW_026526766.1, from coordinate 17,518,742 downwards.
CTCAACCTGCGTGATAATGTTCTGGAGATTAACTGAGAGAAAAGGGTTGGTTTTTCAGCATTCAGGGTGTCAATTACCTTTTATTTCCCCTATTACCCTACCATACCTTCACCTTGACTATGCTTGGTATCTCCCAGTTAGAAACTCTAGAGAGTGGGAGTGGAGGGGGTATAAACTCTCTAGAGAGTGGGAGTGGAATGGAGTTAGAAACTCTATAGAGCGGGTAAAGGGGTTAGAGGCTCTCTCTTCTTAAACAAGCTTTTCTCTGGCTTTTTGTACCACCAACCATGCCTAGTTCCAGAGATACCTGGGGCGGTCAGTTCCAGAGCTTTTGGTAGGTGCCATGGAATTAATCCGTTTTCTTTTCGGCTTCCTCACTGCCAGCTGAGGATTTAGCATTCTTAGCTACACTTATCTGCTTTCCATTTTCCAAAGCTCTGTGAATGATGTCTCCTCCCCTATTCTCTTTTGTTCTCGTGGGCTCATGCCTGAAAAATCTCTTCTGGGCGATTTTAGAAGGCTTTAGGAGGGAGTGAAACTAAATGCACGTACTCAGTCACCCATCTTTATCCCAGAGTCCCTGCTCCGTGCATTTCTCATGCATTGTTTCAAATGTCTTCTCTAGCCTTTTCTCATTTCAGCAGACCAAATCATCCTTCAAGACTCTTAACATCCTATTGGGGTACTTGTAATCCAGAAGACATCATTATTTGTAACTACTTGACTGATTCCCCTACTAGACTGGAAGCTCCTTGAGAGTAGGGGTTGGCTTTTGTTTTTCTTTCTCTCTCCTGCTGCTTAGCACAGCGCTGAGCTCAATATGAGCCCGCGGGAAATGCTTGTTAAGTTTAATTGACACACAGAGGGTGAATAGTGGCGGCTTTAGAAAGGAGAGGAAGACTCAAGTGCCCAAGTCGTGCATTTTCCATACAAGGCTTTTGTCCACCCACACTCTGCTTTGGCTCATAAAGAGGCTTGTCTATGTAGGGGTTTTCAGTGTTGGAATTCTATGGAAGCAAGCCGGAGAAAAATTAGATCTATTCTGCCCACCAACAACAGATAGTGACAGTGTTTACAGGTATGTTGTCCCTTTGGATGTACGGGTAAGTGGATTCAAGGACAGCCAAGAAGTCCCTGGATTTAGGAATTCCCTGGACCTAATCGGCTCAGGGGCTTGTGGAGTTTCTGTAACACACACACACACACACACACACACACACACACACTCACACAGCTATCTTCCCTGAAGACGTGGTTATTCTAAAGGAATTACCTCTGAAATAACATCCTTTTTCCTGCCCTTTGCTATCTGCTGATATCAGTCCCCTCAGGTCTTCAGGCCAGGTTTCCTTGAGATTAGCTGTTAATGAGCAAAAGAATAGAGACGGTTCAGCCTGAGAAAGCTGTCTGCCTTAGTCCCGGGGCCCTTCCCTGTTGCTGTTGCTGCTCCTTGCGTGCAGATTTTCCTGTCTTTTATAATATATCCTCCATGGCAACCACGTGAGTTGGCTTCGGACCTCCGCTTTGCTCTGTACTTAGGCCACATTTTCTCATGGCCTTCCGAGATTCGGACCTACGGTGGCCTGGCCCTTCAGTTTTACGTTGGCTGTAATTTCCAGACCAGTCGTTTCTTCCAATATCCTCATTGGCCTGGTGGAGTGAGCACTGAGTTCCCTTCTTGTCTAGCCTCTCAGCTCCGGCTATCCTACTCCATATCCAGCCTTACTTTTCCCTACCATCAAAACCATTTCTTTTTTTTCCTGTGCATCTTCAATTTGCCCAGTCGCAAGTTGGCAAAGGAGAGTGCTGTAACGTTAAATGGTGTGATACCTCCTTGGGGCATAAGAAAATATTTGGATACTCTTTGTGATTAGAGTTTGGGCATAGACAGGTGTGGCAGATTACAGGCCACACCAGACTCTGCAATAGGGCGTAAGCTAAGGACGGTAATGATTCAAGGTATGGAACAATGTTTAAAAAAAAAAATTTTTTTTAATGTTTACTTATTTTTGATACAGAGAGAGACAGGGCATGAACGGGGGAGGGTCAGAGAGAGAGGGAGACACAGAATCTGAAGCAGGCTCCACGCTCTGAGCTGTCAGCCCAGAGCCCGATGCGGGGCTCGAACTCACAGACCATGAGATCATGTCCTGAGCCGAAGTCGGAAGCTCAACAGACTGAGCCACCCAGGCGCCCCAAGGTATGGAACAATGTTCTATTTGAACTACTTTGACCTGGCACCTTGGGGGTCCTAAGAGTCTAGGGAATGAGGAGGGCGCAAAATAGAACAACGAGAATTCAACATTAGAGTGCTCAAGTGACTGTTGCGAAAGATCCCACCCCCACCCACACACCCTTAACTTTCTATGCAGTGGCACATGAGGCAGGAGACAGTTTCCCTGTCAGCTGGAGACGTGAGTGAGAGATGTGAAAAACAGATCGGGGATACCACGTAGCCTGCCCAACAGGGTTTGGGCAGCATGGCGAACCATGGCAGGTGACATTTGGTGATGGAGAGGCACAGCCAGGCAGGGCTCCAGGTGGCAACCGTAGTCAGAGGACATGTTGCAAGGGCACGGGGACAAAGGTTAGGTCAGTGATTCCGTGTAAGTAGCCCCTGGAGAGTCCGGGAAGGATTCCAAGCCAACTTATTAGAAAACAGACCAGAGCAAAGGCAAGAGCAGGGCTGGGTCACAAGGACAGTGAACCACACCTGTCTCTTTTGACACTATCGGCTAAACATAATAAAGGGGGAAAGGGGGCCTTCTGACTGCTTGTCCCTTGAAAGATAGGAGGTTTTAATCCAAAAGATCTAGGGATCAACTGTTACGGTGGTCTTAACCTATGGTTCATAAGCTGGTGAGACCTGGGGTTATACGCACGTTATCTGGGAAGCAGCATCGCAGAGTAGCAAATGCTTCCAGAGAAATTGAATATTTATGACTCATTGTGGTGCTCTTAATCACTTGTCAACTGGCTTTCCTATTTATAACCAATACAATTATACATAGCCATTTCCTTTAGATGTAAAAAGGAAACACATCCACATACCCACGTGTATACAGAGATGCCTCATTAGAAAGACTGGAGGGCAACAGAGCAGAAGAGTGTTAAAACTCCAAAAAGGCCAATTACAGTTGCCCCCCAACTGGTCCACATTTTAACGAGTGCTATTTGTAGGGCTGTGCTCACCTCCGCTGTCCTCGGAGTGGTGTCCCTTTGGCAAATTAAGTTCCTGGAGAAGATAATAGCCTTGCATTTATATTACAACTTATTTGCAGAGACTCAAAATACTTGTTCATGGCCATAGAGCTGACTTTATTTTCTATATGAATACATTTTCCAAGATGTGCTGTGGGGACACAGCATCCCAGATTTTGTTGAATGACTGAATCAAAAGCAACCAGCCCAGTTGGAGGGTCTTCAGAGCCCATGGACAGTTGCTGTCAGTGAAACTTAGGACCGGGGATGGGGGAGCAGTGTTACATGCAAACCAGAGGGTTTGTCCAGACTCTTGGCAAGAAAGGATTGAGATGTTGTCCAAAACAATACGCAGAGGAAAAAAATTAGAAGGACACCAGGTCAGAGAGGTAAACTTCAAGAGGAGGAAGACCATATCTAGCGGGAGGTGCAGGACTGAGATTTTTCCGAGTGGAGTTGGGACACTGAGTCAGATGCTGATGCCAGAGGTATTAAACAAGACCCACCCCCTCCCCCCCACCCCCAACACACACACACGCTTAGGAGACTTGTCATCTCGGGCTGGTTACTTCATCTCTCGGCATCTCGGGGCTCTGAATGTTTCAAATGGGAATGATAACAATTTCAGAGATTTTGTAAAGATTATATAAATACCCAAAGCAATCTATAGGTTTAATGCGATCTTTATCAAAATACCAATGGCACTTTTCACAGAACTGGAAAAAAAAAACACAAAAGATCCTGGAGAGCCAAAGCCATCTTGACAAAGAAAAACAAAACCGGAAGTATCACAGTGCCAGATTTCAAGATATAATACAAAGCTGTAGCGATCAAAACAGTAGGATACAAGTACAAAAACAGACATATAAGTCAGTGGAACAGAAAGCCCAGAAACAAACCCACAGTTATATAATCAATTAATCTTCAACAAAGGAGGCAAGAATATGCAACGGGAAAAAGCCTCTTCAACAAATGGTGCTGGGAGAACTGGACAGCTACATGCAAAAGTGTTAAACTGGACCACTATCTTATACCATATACAAAAATAAACTCAAAATGGACTAAGAATCTGTATGTGAGACCTAAAACCATAAAAACCCTAGAAGAGAGCACAGGCAGTAATTTCTTTGACATCGGCCACAGTAACATCTTTTTAGATATGTCTCCTGAGGCAGGGAAACAAAAGCAAAAATAAACTTAAGGGACCACATCAAAATAAAAAGGTTCTGCACAGCAAAGGAAATAACCAACACACTGAAAAGACGACATAATGAGTGGGAGAAGATATTTGCAAATAGTGTATCTGATTAAGGATCAGTATCCAAAATATATTAAGAATTTATACAACCCAACACCCAAAAAACAAATGATCCAATTAAGAAATGGGCAGAAGACATGAACAGACATTTCTCCAAAGAAGACAGACAAATGGCCAACCGGCACATGAAAAGATGCTCAACATCACTCATCATCAGGGAAATGCAAATGAAAACCACCATAGGCTATCACCTCATACCTGTCAGAATGGCTAAAATCAAAAACTCAAGAAACAGCAAGTGTTGGTCAGGATGTGGAGAAAAAGGAACCCTCTTGCACTGTTGGTAGGAATGCAAACTGGTGCGGCCATTACGGAAAACAGTATGGAGGGTCCTCAAAAAATAAAACTAGAACTACCCTACAATCCAGCAATCGCACGACTTGGAATTTACCCAGAGAATACAAAAACACTAATTCAAAGCGATACGTGTACCCCTATGTTTATTGCAGCATTATTTGCAATAGCCAAGACATGGAAACAGTCCAAGTGTCTATCACTTGATGAGCAGGTAAAGAAGATGTGGTATCTATGTCATAGAGTATTATTCACCCATAAAAAAAGAATAAAATCTTGCCATTTGCAACAACATGGACGGAGCAGAGAGCATAAGGCTAAGCAAAATAAGCCAGCCAGAGAGAAACAAATGCCACCTGATTGCACTCATATGTGAAGTTTAAGAAACACAACACACAGAGAAAGAAAAAAAGAGAGAGAGAGAAACCAAAAGCAGACTCTTAACTATGGAAAACAGACTGATGGTTATCAGAGGTGAGGTGAGTGGGAGGGAGGATTAAGAGTTTACTTACCTTGATGAGGGCTGAGTGATATATAAAACAGCTGAATCACTATATTGCACACCTGAAACTAATATCATACTGTATGTTAACTACACGAGCATTAAAATTTTAAGCGATTAAAGATTAAATGAATTAAATGAATAATAACTTATGAAGTTATTATAAAAGTACTTTGAAATCAGTCTTTAAAGACCGCTGAAGCGGAATTAAGAGAGCAAAGCATTGGGTTCAAGAACTAAACCATAATTCACCTTCAGTAGACGTATGTCTTAGCTAGGTCTGTGTCTCCTGTGTCCAGTGAAGTATCTGGCCCACGGCAGGTGTTCATACTTGCAGGCATAAATACTTGGTGGCGTGCCTTGATTCCATATCCTAGCCTGCAACCTGGTTACAGACATTTGCCTGGCATAGCCCATTCCACAGATCCTCCAAGGTTCTGGGTCTCAGGCAGCAGGAAGCTATCCTGGAGTCAGACCAGGATAGGTTGACTATCCTATCAACCTATAGGTTGATATAGGTTAGGGTCAATGTTAGGGTCAATGCCACCAGACATTGGCATTGGGTCAATGCCTGTTGGGTCAATGCCACCAGAGCCAGCTTCCTAGTGAGTGTGACTTTCTTTCGGCTGCCAGCTACTTTCTTGTCACGGTCGGTTCACCATCAGTTTAGGGAAGGTCTGTACTGAGTCTATTTTTTTTTTTAACGTTTATATATTTAACTCGAGAGACAGGTCGGGGGTGGGGGGGATGCAAGCAGAGAGGGAACACAAGTCAGAGAGAGAGGGAGAGAGAATTCCAAGCGGTCTCCGCACTGTCAGCACAGAGAGCCCAGCGCGGGGCTTGATTACACGAACTTTGAGATCACGACCTGAGCCGAAATCAAGAGTCGGACGTTCATGAAATGATCTTTCAATATCAATCATAATCTCCCAAGGGCCCCTAGCTGGCCAACCCTGAGAACAAGGTATGCAATGGTAAGATTTTAGGCTTCATGATTCTATCTCCTGGCATCCCACGTGGCACTTAATGAGGCACTGAAAAAATGCTTGTGGAAAAGAGCTGACCAGCTTCTAAGAAACCCATGTACTTCTCAGGAAATGCAAACCCGAATCATATTTAATTCTTAAACCAATATTTATTGAGTCCCTGCTATGTGCCCGGTAGTGTTCTAGGATCTGGGGATGAAGTGAGGAACCAAACAAAGCAATCTTCTATGGAGCTTACCTGTCACTGAGCTAAAAATACATGAAATTTTCAAATAAAGATAAGTACTGTAATTAAAATACGAGGCAATGGGAAAGGTAGGAGATTAGTCGGCACTAATGATACGCTGAGGCAGTGATTTTCAAGCTGAGACTCGAATGACCAGAATGTTTCAGGGCTGCAGTGATCTAAAGTGGGAGCGAACTTGGCATAATAGAGGAATAGAAAGAAGGCGAGTGAGGGGCGATTGCAGGAGAGGAGGGCAGGGGCAGGGGTCTCAGGGAATGGGGCTCTGTAAGTGGACTGGACTTTATTTTACACATAGGGAACTCTTCTGGGGAGATGTGTTTGTGGTTTATGGAGAAAAAATGGTATGGGCTGCTGAGACCCATCTAGAAACGCGGGAGGGGGTACCGCGGTGGGGCAACTGTAGAATTGAGAAGACTAATTAGGAGGCTACTTCCGTGGTTCCACAGCAGAGAAAATAGTGGCTCGGACTCAGAGAGCAGCTGTGGGCATAAGGAAAAGTAGAGGCGTGACAGGATGTTTGGGAATTGGAGCCAATAAGACTCAATGACGGGTTGGATGGTGGAGGTGAGAGGAAGGGAAGAACGAACAAGGACGTCTCCTGGGTTTCTACCTAAAGCATGAGATGGTTTGCAGTGACATTTACCCAAATGGAGAAGACTGGGGGTGGGGTGGGGTGGGGTGGGGACAGGTTTGAAAGGGGTAGAGGTCAAGAATTCTGTTTGGGGCATATGAAGTTCACGATGTAATAGTGTTTTTGTAGTTTTCAATTTTGATCTCAGTGAGCCCTGTGGCAATTCACTGGAGAAAGCTTACCTGTTACATTTTCAGTGGAAAAAGCAATCACTGGGAAGATGGAAAGAAATGACTTCGATCTCAAAGAACACAGGTAGGAGGCTGCAAGGACCCCCCTCTCTTCTAATGAGCCCCGAGGCTCACATAGGGAAATGAAAAAACAACTCCCTGAATTCTCTCTAGCCCATTGTGGCTTTCTCAGAACCACTCCATTCAGGAAAAGAAAAACGAGAAATGTGCTTACACCATATTGTACATTCTTTTCTGGAAAAATCAATCAGTGCTGTGTTTATTTCCCTGGCTCGCTGTCTAAGGAAATGAGAATCCTCATGTAACACAAATGAAGCCTAAAATGCATCAGCACATAGGGCACCCTGGCACCAAACACATCTATAGAAGTTAGTTTGGTAAGAGTTCCCACAGACTTTGCAAGATGGGAAACTTTCTTAATTTTGGATATTCTTTCTAAGCGGATGTTATTATTTCTCAGATGGATTTCGTTTTTCCCCTTGAGGGGCATATTCAGCCAGGAGCTCTCAAGCTTCCAGATACTGAAGCATGAAGTTTAGGCTGCAAAGTTGTTTACTGGGCAGAAGAATGACATGCCCGGTGGAGAGAGAGGTTTGTTTGTTTGTTTGGTTTTTAATTTAATGAATGGCAAATAATTCACATTCATCTTCTTAAACCTTGCACACTTTCATTGTATACTTGACATTTGTTTCCCATGGCAGGTGGCAAATTAACATGCAGGTGCCTGCACATGTTTATTTTGAAAGCCCCATTTTGTTTTCTAAACTTAAGTAATGAATTTATGACAATGGATAAGAACTAAGGGAGGAATGTGACTTTGTAAACCAATGCCAGAATGGCATTGCAATTCCAATTCATGGCAAGAATGAGAATGGTGGGGGAGGGGGAGAGGGAGGGGTTTTTCTGAAGTCTTTTAAGTGGATAAACTGGGGCAATTCTACAATCAAAGCAGCAAGAGAGCCTTCCTCTCCTGCTGGACTTGCCTGAATTGTGGGTCACTTTCCTCCCTACACACAGAGCAGGGAATTATTTGTGTCCGTGGTCCTTTTTCCTGAAGCTTGTTCTCTAGAAGCTTTGGCAGGAGGTATCGTGGAATAATATTCTGGGAGTTTCTACATGGTCATAATTGTTGGTCTGTGTCTTTACACAGAAGGTCTGTGTCTGTACAGAAGGTCAGTTTGGCTGGATATAAAAAGCTAGGGCTTAAATGTTCTTTCCTTAAGTACCTTAAACACATTACTCTTTAATCTGCTGATATAAAGAATTGTTCTTGAAAACCTTATGAGAGTATGTATTATTTCCTTTCCGTTATAAATGATACTTTGGTTTGACTGGATGCCCAGAGGATTTTTTTCTTTAAAATCTAGTGGTTTTTATTAGAGTATGTACTGGTGTTTGCCACTTTGGGTTAGCTGTTTCTCTGGCGTGCAGAATGCCCCTTCAAGTCATTTTTCATTTCAAGAAAGTTTTCTTGAACTATAATGTGAAGCGCTAATTCCATTCTATGGCCTTGGAGATTTTCTTTGGAGGTCGCTGTTATAATTAAGTTGGTTCTTCTTTGTCTCGCTTCTCTACTACTTTCTTGTGAATCTTTATGTTTAATCCCTTAATTTCTTTTCTTTTTGGAAAAAAATGCATCCTTTGTTATATTATCTGTTATATTATGTTCTTGTGTATTCTTTCTAATTTAATATGTGTTTATCAACTAATTTTGCCTTTTATCTGTATTTCCTTACCTCTGGCAGCTTCCTTTCCAAATCTCTATTTTCCTCTAATCACCTCGTTTATGAGTGTTTTCCACTTCTGATTCATGCTGTTTTCTCAAATTTTATGTTTCTCTTTCTCTCTGGATTCGACATTTCAGGTCACAGGGGTTTTTTTTTTTTCTGGAAAGTGATATTTTTATTGTGACATCTTTGACAGATAACATTGCATTAGTTTTAGCTGTATAGAAGAATGATTTTATATATGTATATATTGCAAAAACGATTACCACTAGTTAATGTCTATCACCACACATAGTTATAATTTTTTCTATGGGATGAGAACTTTTAAGCTCTACTCTCTTAACTAGGTTGCAGTTTTTATTAGTTTAGTAGGCATACTTTCTTTTTTATTTTATTTTTATTTGTTTTTTAACATTTATTTATTATTGAGAGACAGAGAGAGACAGAGCATGAGCAGGGGAGGGGCCAAGAGACAGGGAGACAAAGAATGTGAAGCAGGCACCAGGCTCTGAGCTGTCAGCACAGAGCCCGACTTGGGGCTCGAACTCACAAACTGTGAGATCATGATCTGAGCCAACGTCGGTCGCTCAACCGACTGAGCCACCCGGGTGCCCCTAGTAGGCATACTTTCTAGTGTGCTTTGTCTAAAAACATGTTTTCTTCATTTATTTTTTTAATAGTCACTTTTTAAGGAATTTGTCCCTGATTCTTTTCTCTTGCTCATTTTTAAGTGAAATACATTTTCTCATGATTTTAGGAGAAAGCAATGGTCTAGAAAAGCTCTTCCGGTTCCATGGCGGTAGAGTGGGTTCTTTCGTGGTTTTCACAAAGTTCATAAAAACTACCGCTGTGAATTTCCTGAAATCTGCTTCCTCTATTCTCCTCTCCCATTTTAATCTGCATGTTCTACTTTCCTTTGACACTATCATTTCTATCCTGTTTAGTCTGGGGGCAAAAAACCCAGAATCGCAACATACAGTAACCAGAAAACTCAGCCAAGTGAATAACAGGAGCTGAACGGGGAGTGCCCCAGGTTCTGATGCAAAGGAGACTGTAGAACTGGAGCTCATACTTGGACGTGTCTTGTTCCAGCCGTTTAGTCTCTACAATGTAGTGTTTTCATTACTCTGCTCGCTCCTTTAGAGCCATGCGCTAGTACTCTGAAGATAGTACTAAGAAGAGTGCAGAGAGGGCTGGTGTTTAAGGTGCCCTTAGCAGGATATCAACACTGAAGGGCATCCTTAGAGGAGAGTAAGACTGCCACATGCATCCTTTATTCTTTGCCTCTTAAAATGTTGATTTTTATCTCAGATAATACCAAAGTTTAGCCAGTCAAGATTTAGGTAATTGAAATACACATACATACCTACATACATAATGCGTATGGATTACCCAATCACCCAATAAATTAAATATATGCACTTAAATATATTTCTTCTGTAAATTTCAAAGTGCCCAAAGTAATGCTTTCTTAAAAAAATCTATTTAGTGAGGTATAATAAGTATACCATAAAATTCTCCCTTGTAAAATGTACATTTTAATGGTTTTAGTGTATTCACAAAGTTGTACGACCACCACCATTTAGTTATATCATGTTTTCATTAACCTGAAAGAAGATGATTCATGGTCCCTCCCTGTTTTCCTCAAACTGTCCCTCCCCAGACCCTGGAGCCTACGTTCTGTCTCTATGGGTTCGCTTACGTTGGATATTTCATATAAATGGAATCATACCATATGGGACCTTTGTGTCTGGCTTTTTTGACTTAGCATAAGGTATAAAAGGTTATTCATAGGTAAAACAGTATCTTATTATGGTTTCGATTTGCATTTCCCCAATAACTAATAATATTTTGTATCTTTTCATGTGCTTTTTGGCCATGTGTATATCTCCCCTGGGGAAATGCCTATTCAGATGCTTTGCCCAATTTTCATTTGGATTGGGGCTCTTTTTTATCATGGAGTTCCAGGTATTCTTTGTATATTCTGGATAGAGTCCCTTATCAAATATATGATTTGCAATTGTTTCCCCATTTTGTGGGTTGTGTTTCCACTTGCTTGACAGTTTCTACTGAGGCACAAAAATCGTCAACTTTGATGAAGCCCAATGATCTATTTCTCCTTTTGCTGCTTGTACTTATGGTGTCATACCTAAGAAACCATTGCCTAACTCAAGGCTACAAAGACTTAGGTCTATGTTTTCTTCTAATAGTTTCACAGTCTTATTTTTAATTTATGTTTTTTATTTTTTAAGTTTATTTTTGAGAGAGATAGAGACAGCGTGAGTGGGGGAGGGGCAAGAGAGAGGGAGAGGGAGAGAATCCCAAGCAGGCTCTGTGCTGGCAGCACAGAGCTCAATGAGGGCTTGAACCCACAAAGCTGCGAGATCATGACCTGAGCTGACACCAAGAGTCACATGCTTAACCAACTGAGCCACCCAGGCACCTCTACAGTTTTAGAATGACATTTAGATCTGTGATCCATTTTGAATTAACGTCTGTGTATAGTGCGAGGTAAGGACCCACTTCAAACTTTTGCATGTGGATATCCAGTCTTCCCTGTGCCGCTTGTTGTAATAACTGTCCATATGGTGAATGGCCATAATAATTTATCAAAAGTCTTTTGACCATTATTTGTGAGAACTGGTTCCTGGACTCTCTATTTCACTGGTCTTTATGTCTGGTTATGCTAGTGCTACATTGTTTTGATTACTATATCTTTGTACTAAGTTTTGAAATCATGAAGTAGGGGTCCTCAAGTTTTGTTCTTTTTCATGATTGTTTTCGCCCTATTGAGGTTTCATATGAATTTTGGGATGAGTTTTTCTATTTCTGTCGTGATTTTTATTTGTGTTCCCCTGATGGTTAATGACGTTGAACTCCTTTTCACGTACCTCCTGGCCATTTGTCTTCTTCGGAAAAAAATGTCTATTTAGTTATTCTGCCCACTTCTTATTTGAATTGTTTGTTGCTTGATTTTGAGTTGTATGAGCTCCTTATATTTTAGATATTAACCCTTTATCAGGTATATGATTTGCAAATATTTTCTCCCATTCTGTAGACTGCTGTAGGAAGTTTTAGTTATTTGTTTTTTTATCACTAACCAGTTTAAGACCTAAACAGAACAAAAAGACTGATCCATGAGTAAGAATGAATTCCTATCCACGTGCCTTGAGTTGGGACATTGGTCCTTTCCTGCCATCAGGCTTGAACTGAAACATCTGCTATATCTAGATCTTGCACCTGCTGGTATTTGGATCAGGAATACATCATTGGTGTGCATGTGCTTGTGTTTGCTTTATCTATCTATCTATCTATCTATCTATCTCCTGATTCTCTGGAGAATACTGATTAATATAACAGTATTCATTTATAGTCCTTTTTATTTCTGTAAAGTTACTAGGAATGTTCTTTCTTCCATTCTTAGTTTTGGTAATGTGAATTTCTTTCTCTTTGCTTGATAAGATTTAACTACAGCTTTATTAATTTTGCTTACCTTTTTAAAGACCAACTTTTGGTTTATCTTCTCTATTTTCTATTTCATATATTTCTATTCTGAGCTCTATTATTTCCTTCCACCTGGTTAATTTGTGTTCAGATTGTTCTTTGGCAGAAAGGTAAGGTAGAACACTAAGTTATTGGTTGGGTCTTTCCCTTAAAAACATAGGTATTTACAGCTATTTTTTAGTGAGGCCCTATAACTTTTGTTATGTTGAGTTTCAATTTTAACTCATCTCAAAGTATTTTCTAATTGCCCTTGTGATTTTCCTTGACCTACTGATAATTCAGGAGTGTGTTATATAATATCCAAATATTTGTGAAGGCACCAAATTTCCTTCTATTATTGATTTCTAATTTTTTCCATTGTGACTGGAGAAAAAAAAACTTTTTTATGGCATAAAATAAAATGATAAATTTAGTGAGACTAGTTTTCTTGTCCAGCATATGGACTGTTTCCAAGAATGTTCCATGTGTATCTGAGAAGAATGAGTATTCTGTTATTGGATGGAGTGTTCTACAGATATTTATTAGGTCTAGTTGGTTTATAGTGTTGTTCTAGTCTTCTATTTCCTTGTCTATCTTCTGCATAAATGTTCTATTCATTATTGAAATTGGAGTATTTATGTATCCAACTATTGTCATAATCTTATTGAGGATCCTTTGTACACGATAAATTGCTCTCTCCTGCTGTTTTCAAGATTCTCTTTTTTGAATTTTGACAGTTTGATTATGATGTGTCTAGATGTGAGTCTGTTTAGATTTATCCTTCTTAGAATGTGCTGGGATTCCTGGATGTGTAGATTAGTGCTTATCACCAAATCTGACGAGTTTTCGGCTGTTGTGCCTGCTAATATTCTTTCTGTTTTTCTCTCTTCTCCTTGTTCCTGGGACACCCACTATGCCCATGAGGGGGTTCTCCACGTTTGGAGGCTCAGTTCATTTTTCTTAATTCTTTACTGTGTTTCAGACTGGATAATCTCCATTGATTCATCTTCAGGTCACTTATTTCTTTTTTCTGCTCAAATCTGTTGAATCCCTCTAGCAATATTTTTCATTTCACTTATTATACTTTTAAACTCTAGAACTTCTATTTGGTTCTTTAAGAAAAGAATTTCTGTCTCTTTATTGATATTTTCTATTTGAGGAGATAGCATTCTCCTGTTTTTCTTTTTCCATCATGGTTTTGTTTGAACATATTAATAATGGCTGACTTAGTGTCTTTGACCAGTAAGTCCAACTTCTGGACCTCATCAGGGATGGTTTCTATTGACTGCTTTCCTAACCCTGTATTTGCCATATTTTCTTTTATTTGTATATCTCAAATTTGTTGTTGAAAACTAGACGTTTTCAACAATGTAGTGTGGCAATCCTAGAAATAAGATTCTCCCACCTTCCCTGGGTTTGTCAGGGTTGCTACTGTTGATACTGTTTAGTGACTGTTCTGGAATAGTTATCTAAAATCTCTGCTCTTTTTTTTTTAATTTTTTAACATTTATTTATTTTTGACAGAGAGAGACAGAGCATGAGCAGGGGAGGGGCAGAGAGAGAGGGAGACACAGCATCCGAAGCAGGCGCCAGGCTCTGAGCTGTCAGCACAGAACCCCACGCGAGGCTCGAACTCATAGACCGCAAGATCGTGACCTGAGCCGAAGTCGGAGGCTCAACCGACTGAGCCACCCAGGCGCCCCTCTAGTCTCTGCCCTTTGTGTTCGGTGGTTGCTGAAACTTTCACTTGGTTGCCTGAATAGTCGGCTAATATCTGGACACAGATTTCCTTAAATGCCTGCGACCAGTAAGTCTCCCGGCCATTGCTCAGGGGTTCTAGGCGTATCCTGGGGTGTGTTTCAGCCCTCAGGTAGTTGACCACTCTGCCTCACGCTTCACTTGCTGCCTGAGGAGTCCCAAGGGAAGCCATATATTTGAGCACTTAAAGCCTTCTCAGGTCTTTCCTCAGTATTCATGCAACTCTGGGCACATGTGGGCAGCCCTACGTGTGGGTGTGGTTTTCTAGATGCCCAGGAATTTGTGGGAGATTTTCAAACCTCTATAGAGACATCTCATTCTTCAGCTTTTTTGCTTAACTGCCTTTTTAGTCAGCTTGCTGTTTGCCCCAGCTGCTATCACTACCTCAGCCACGTGAACCATAAACAGATGACAATTATTTTCCACAAATGCTACCAGGAGAAAGTCTGTTCTGCTCTCGAGTGGGCAGAACTCTGAAGTCAAATAGACAACCCACTCAAGTGTAGTTTTCCGGGGCAGTGCCAAATAGAGCAAATAAGGACAATTCTCTGGAAGAAGGGCTTTGGAGGATCTTCAACATCGTCGTGTCACCTCCAGAGGCTACTGGTTTTCACGTGTGTGTGGAATTGTTGGTGTTCAAGGATGCTGTGACACCAACGAGGGGGGGAATGAGAATAGAGCAAATTAAAATGTCACGAACCTTGTTGTTCTTGCTGGTATTTAGCTGTTTTTCTTGTATAAACGGTCTCTGGTTTGTTACAAGCCTTTGGTTAATTTCTGTAGCTCTAAAAAAGTTGATTTTGACCGTTTTTTTTTTTTTTTCCCCAGTGTTGCTAGCAAAAGGGCGGGGTAACAGATGCTTCTGCTAAGTAAATGTTAACACAGTGCCAAACAGCCACCGTTGTCCCAGGGTGGAATGGGCTGCTTGAGAAGATCACGAATCCCTCATCTAGCGATTGTCGAACAAGCCCAACAACACGTGACCGAGAGTATCACGGAGAAGCTCTAACAACAGAAAGATGGCTAAACTAGGTCATGTTGGTTTTTACTATGAAACCATTTTGCTATTGTTAAAATGTTTAACTATCGACAGGGGCGTCTGTGTGGCTCAGTCGGTTGAGCGTCCGACTTCAGCTCAGGTCATGGTCTCACGGCTTGTGGTTTCAAGCCCCGCGACGGGCTCTGTGCTGACAGCTCAGAACCTGGAGCCTGCTTCGGATTCAGTGTCCTTCTCTTGCTCTGCTCCTCCAGCACTCATGCTCTGTCTCTCTCTCTCTCTGTCTCTCACAAGAATAAATAAAACATTAAAAAAAATTTTTAATATCGACAAAAGCAGGGGAAATAGTGCGATACACCTCTATATACTTATTATTTTAGCCTTACCACATTAGCTTCATGAACACCTTTTTCTTTTTTGTTTTTCTTTGCTGAATTTTTTAAGGAAGATCACACAATTTTTTCCCAGTATACTTTGGTCTACATCTCTAAAAATGTACGGACTTTTTTTTTTTTTACCTAAATGATATTACATAAATTACATACATGATATTTACATAAATGAGAGACGGGGAATCATCATAGATGCTTCGAAAGATGGGAAGTTACAAGAAAACTGAAGAGCCAGTCTATTCTGAATTAGTTTAGGATAAAAATCTGAGAGGGAAGCAGATGATACATAATTCCAAGAAATACAGAGTAACATTCTGAAAAATACTGTGGCGAAAATTTAAATTCACCATTAAGTCAACACATCAAGATGGAAAATGCCTTCAGGCTTTATCAACTGCTTTGTATATTCTCAAGGGAGTAACCCATGTTTTATTACACTTGAAACCAACTTCAGCTCAGCTATAAATTTTAATGCTTTAAAAAATAAACAGTACAAAGTTCTAGATAAAATTTTATCTTTGCTAATATTTAGGTTTGGGCTCGAATTTCCATTAGCTGCAGAAAGAATTTTCTTAAAAACAAAAAAAACAAAAAAACTCTGGTGTTTAGCCATTGAAAAGGACAGACAGGACACCCAGGGAGAGCAAGTTGTGTTTTCCTAGGGATCTTACATCTGTGTGTTTCCATGTCACCTGTCCACACACCGGGGCCTCTCTGAGGCCAGGCCCGTGTTGGTGGTGGGGCCATCTTCGTTACATACTGTGATTCTAGGGGAATAAAAGAGTTGAATTCTTTGCAGAGAAGACATTGTTTTTTTACTAGCTATTATTATGTAAAAAAAAAAAAAAAAAAAGACAAACCCACCCAATTCTTCTCATATTTGTGGGGATATCTGTTAAATATCTCTGTTCTCCGAGAACTATCCCATCATTCCTCACAAAAATGAAGTCCAGATACCCATATGCTTGTGTCACACAACCCTGTCCCCCAAACTACGTCCCAACATCGACCATGCTTATTGGACCACCAGAAGAGTGTGATATGAGCTCCACAGGGAAGTTTGACTCCTAGTACCTCGGAGGTGGGACTCAGAGGGAACTCATTAGTGTCTGCCTGTGGACATGACCAAGTGGATGCAACCGAGGCAGCTGGAGGCGTGGGACCCTCTTCTGTGTACAAGGAGAGGGTGAAAAAACTGCCCAGTATAGAGAGAAAAACAAAGACACCCTGAGAGAAGCAGAGATAAGAAACTGAGCAAGAGACAGCTGGATGCCTAAGTATTTTCCACTTCCGGTTGTGGTTACCAGATGGGCTCCGCGTCTCCTAGATTCTGCAGGGGAACTCGCTAACTTCCCGATATTCATTTTTTCCCCCCTCAGGTAAATTCAGGTTGCTGTCAATAACTTGTCATCAGAAGAATGTTGACTAAGACAGTTTGTCTGTACTTTGGAGGAAAATGGAATAACTTCCAGCGTCAATTGTATATAGTTATAAGCAGCCAGTTTCCAAAAGGCTTTTTTGAAAGTCAAGTCATTTTCATTTCAGCAAAACCACTAATCTTCTCTTATTTAGATGTCGTCAATAAATGCACTTACTTCCATTCCTCTGAGGTAAGATTCTCAATGTTGTCAGTGAAAGCAGTGGGAAGTGAGATGTTGATCCAAACCCCGTTGCCCCATGATGATACGAAATGATAAGTTCAAAATGACACCCTAAACAAGGTCTTACTGAATTAGACCCTAGTCTCTTTAAGATACAAGGGCTTTATTAAGATGCCAAATCCAACAAAGCAAGATGGATCTTGGTGACAGAATGATGGACAGATCTCCCTTTATGTGAATTAGTAGTCATTTTTTTCTTGTGCAAAGAGCAATGTTGATTCTCTCTTATCAGTGTGTTTGTTTACATGGGACATTTTATCCCAATGGATGAACGCTGACAGAGAATTCAAATCAAACCTACAATTCTGAAGTTCATACGAGCTGGTAAGGACAAAAGTGATTATTGTAAATTCCACGGGACAGGACAGCGGTTTATCCATTATTCCAGCATTAACATTACTTTATAGTTTTTAACTTTCTTCACCACTCTTGGAGGGAGAAAAAGAACTCTTTATTAAAAAACTATTCTATTCAGGGGCACCTGGGTGGCTCAGTCAGTTAAGCATCTGACTCTTGATTTCAGCTCAGGTCATGAATTTACAGTTTGTGAGATCGAGCCCCAGGTCGGACTCTGTGCTGGCAGCGCAGAGCCTGCTTGAGATTCTCTCCCTCTCTCTCTGCCGTTCCCCTGCTTGCGTTTTCTCTCTCGAAATAAACAAACATAAAAAAAAGAGACTATTCTATTTTTAAAAATTGCTGGTTGCAAAAATAGATAATCTTTCAGGAGATCTTAAAGGAAACTAGATTCTGCCTGTTCGTACAAGTTCACTCCCCGAGGAGATGCTCGCTTTTTTCCTTTTCTTCTATTAAAGCACAGCACCTGCTCTACTCCAGGAGCCTGGAGCAGGGCCCACGCATCAGGATGCCGCGGGGACGGCTCAGGGATGAGGACATCACTTTAGTGCTAGAACGTGGTTGTTTGCTTCTCATGGAACAATAGTAGCTGACATTTATTGAACACTAGATATTTTCAGGCATTGTTTCATCGTATAGCCATAATCTCATTTAACCGTCGCATTCGTATGAGGGATGCGTAGGATTGTTAGAATCCCATTTTACCAGTGGGAAAACCAAGGCACAGAGAGTTTAAGTAAACTGCCCAAGATCGCTAAGCGACAGAGCTGAGTTTTGGACTCAGGCTATTCCTGAGCCTTTGTTAAAATCACTACGTCATGGGAGATTTCTTAAGTACATGTTATTTACGTCACATTCCTTGCTGTTAATATTAAAAAAAAGAAAACCATGATGGGTATTGTACCCATTTTATGAAAGAAAGAAAACAGATGACCAGCAAGTGAAAGTGGGATAACTCAAGACTCCTCATCACTAGTTTTTCACAATTAGACTTTAATACTACTTATGTTTCTCTTTGTGTTTACCCTGCTTAAGACTCACTGACTTCTTGAGTTGGTAGGTTTAGTTTTCACCCAATCTGGAAAATTTCCCACCCCTGTTTCCTCAAATAACCTCTTCTATCTCCTCTCCTTTGGAAACTCAAGATACAGGCATTGATTACACTGCCTAATATTGTCTTACAAGGCCACAGAGTCTCTGTTCTTGTTTCTTTTCAATTTTCAAGGTCATCATTCTGGATATACAGAAAATTTAAATCGTACGTTAAAAGCAGATCTTGCATATGGGGAGAAAATTTCACCATCACAAAAATATTGTGTAGTAACGAAATAATTTCTTTGCTTTTTAAGCTATTTGGTAGAATTTGAAATTTGTAAGAATTCAATGCACATAAATATTTTTTCTCCCAGAACGTCCCTATTTCATAGATTAAGTTTCGATAAATATGCTTGATAAATAAATTCATGTATACATTTGTAAATATGCTTGATACATAAGATAAATATAAATATGCTACCCCTCCACCACCCCACCCCACCCCTTTGCCTGGACAATCTTCTCCAGGATGCTAATTCCAACCCTCTCTGTAAGTTTAGGATAGAAATCCTTTTTCTGGGTTCCCATGGACTCCTTTGCATATCTGTTTTGAATACTTAATTCGAATGATAAATATTGAGAATTTATAGGTGCTAGGGATACATCAGCAATGTGTTTCCTTCACCTTGTAGAGCTTATATTTTAGTGACTAGACCTCTGCTTTGGTTTTTAGTGACTATAACTTAATGTGACTACTTGACCGACGAGACTAAGTTTCTAGAACCCAATTTCATGTGGGGTCTGGAGCACAGATATTCAGCAAATGTTTGGTTTTTAAATGATGCATGAACACGTAATTAAGAAATCAGTGAATGATCTAGACCAGGGTTTCTCAACCTTGGTACTATTGATATTTGGGGTCAGAGAATTCTTTGTTAGAGGATATTTAGCAACACCTCTGACCAGAAAGCCTAAGACAAAACTTCTTTGAAGAGGGGAGGTGAGTCGGGGTGGTAGTATGTGTTATTGACCTTAGTTGACTGTGATCAAATTAAATATAAGTTTCCAGAGCCTGGGCCTTCATCCTGTGGGCCTAGGAGATCTGAATAGTTAATGACCCAATTAACAAGTTAACTGGGGATGAGCTATAGGAAAAACAAACAAGTTAAGTGGAAAAATCTGTAAGACAGATCCTAGGTAGCCGTATATGAGTCAGACAATAGGAAACAGTTTACAATTTCCTACAAAGCTGATGATCTAACAACAACATTCATCAGATATTTCTCAACAGTTTTTTTAAACAGTTTTTTTTTTATGAATTTATGGGCACTTGGGTGGCTCAGTCAGTTAAGTATCTGACTTTGGCTCAGGTCATTGTCTCATGGTTCGTGAGTTCGAGCCTCACATTGGGCTTTGTGCTGACAGCTCAGAGCCTGGAGACTGCTTCGGATTCTGTGTCTCCCTTTTTCTCTGCCCCTTACCCACCCCTCCCTCCACTTTCTCTCTCTCTCTCAAAAATAAACATTAAAAAATAATAATAAAGACTATGAATTTAGACTTATATAAATTATTACTCTGGTTATACCTCCTGCAGAATTAAAGACATGATCCAAATGATGGGAATTTTTTTTTTTTAATTCTGTAAGATTTGGTTATGAAATCAAATGCATTAATAGAACACAACTACTTTTTGGTTCCTATCAGTTTCCTATTGTTGCGGTAACAAATTACCATAAACTCAGTGGCTTAAAATAATACAAATTAATTTTCTCCCAGTTCTGGAGGTCAGAGGTCCAAAATGGGTGACAATGGGCTGAAATTAAGGTGTCAGCCAGGCCACATCCCTTTCTGGAAGCTGTAGGGGAGAATGCATATCCCTACTTTTCCCGGTTTCTAGAAGCCCCCCACATTCTTTGGCTGGTGGTCCTCCATCCATCTTCAAAGCTAGGAGTACAGTGTCTTCTAGTTTCTCTCAGCCCCCAATACTGCCTCTTGCCTCCTCCCTCCTTCACCTTTAAGGGTACTGTGGTAACGCTGGGCTCACTCTCCAGGTCAACTCCTTAAAACCTTAATTTTCCTTTGCCATGAAAGCTAACATTTTCCCAGGTTCTGGGGATTAGGACATGACCTCTTCGGGGGATCATTATTCTACCTTCTACAACAGAGTCTTTCAAACTTCCATCCGTATCTCTTTATTGGGCCATATCCAAAATTTTGAGGAAAACATCTTAACCTAGTCAAAACTGCAAAACAGGGGCGCCTGGGTGGCTCAGCCGGTTACACATCTGACTTCCGCTCAGGTCATGATCTCGTAGTCCGTGAGTTCAAGCCCTGCATCAGGCTCTGTGCTAACAGCTCACAGCCTGCGACCTGCTTCAAATTCTGTGTCTCCTTCTCTCTCTGCCCCTACCCCCCTCGTGCTCTCTCTCTCTCTCTCTCTCTCTCAAAAATAAACATTTAAAAAACCCTGCCACATAGAGAGCTGTGCAGGAGTCAAGGAGCAGCCAATGTGGTCCTCGAAGGCAAGCCCCACTGTGGGGTCATTCGCCCACATTATCAGCTACGCAGTCATTAATAAGTGACCTGAGTGGCCGGGCCCTACGTGTCCAGCTCTGTGCTAAGTGCTGTGAGGGCCACAGAGGTGTGTTGCACACAGTCTTCGTCCACAAAGGAATGAGATACAAACAAGTGTTGCCAAGTCAGTGCGGAACATTGGGGCATATCCAGAACTCCTGAACCCTCCAGGAGGGGAAGGAAAGGAGAGGAGGGATCACTTCTGAATGAGGTCTTGAGAGCAGGCCCCACTCAGTGCGATGGCGGGAGCGGAGTTCACGCCCGGTTGTGCGGGTGGAGACTTTCACGAAAGGACAGCCGATAGAGGTGTGGACGGGATTTAGGGAAGACCGCAGCAACAACAACAAAAAACAATGGAGAGCATGGCTCAGGGTCCCGGGACGAGGTAAGGAAATAAATCAACTGGAGCCTGGCGAGGCTGGAAGATGGGGCAGGCGGGAGGGTGCCCTGGCAGGAGCTGAGTCACGGAAGGATCCAGTCGCCGCAGAGACAGGCGTCCAAGCAGGGAGGAGTAAGTGGGGTGAACACCTCTACCAGGGAGGTGTGCTTAGAATTGAGGGGTCTCCTGGGCTGTGGAGCTCTGCTAAACCCACTAAAGTCCCAGGCAAACTGGGACGATCCGGTCGTCCTGAGAGTGGAGAAGAAATGCCCGAGTTCTCTCTTCCCCCCGTGCAGGCTGTGAGGTGGTGCGGGCGATGCACACAGCCCGCCGAAGCACCATGAGAAGGGAGAAGGATGGATCTGAAGACCAATCGGGACGGAGGTTTCAGTTCAGTTTTGAAGAAGGGGCAGAAATGTATTCGTTGGGAGGAGGAGAGAAATAGATTCTAAACAGGCCATAACAAGCTTTAAACTTGAACGGATTCCTTGTTCATTCTTAGGGTTTTCATTTTTTCTTCACGATTGTCCACCTCTCCCCAAGCCCCCACTACAGAGCACATTCTGCTCTCCTTAGTCTTTCCACTCCTGTTCTACTGCTGGGCTCCAGTCAGGTTTCTGCAGGTGAAGTGAACAAGAACAGTAACAGCGATGAAGAAGAATCTGCTCGGGGCGCCCGGGTGGCTCAGTCGGCTAAGCATCCGACTTTGGCTCAGGTCATGATCTCAGCTTGTGGGTTCGAGCCCCGCATCGGGCTCCGTGCTGACAGCTCAGAGCCCGGAGCCTGCTTCAGATTCTGTGTCTCTCCATCTCTTGGCCCCTCCCCTGCTCATGCTCTGTGTCTCTCTGTCTCTCAATAGTTAAAAAAAAAATTAAAAAAAAAAAAAAGAAGAATCTGCTAAATGGGTAAGGGGCATTAAGGAATCTACTCCCGAAATCATTGTTTCACTATACGCTAACCAATTTGGATGTAAATTTTAAAAAGTAAAAAATAAAATTAAAAAAAAAAAAAAAAAGAAGAAGAAGAAGAATCTGCCAGTGGGCCTTCATCCTCTGGCTCTTCTATTGCTCCGAGGCCAGTGGGATCTAAATTAGCCCTAAACCGAAGTACGTTTAACTATCAGAACCCCAAATGAAAAGAACACGACTTGGAACCCTAACGTCTTCCCGCATTTGGGGTGCTTGCCATTGGATTCCCTCAAGCATTACTGGTCTCCCTCAAGCAGGCATTGATCATCTTGAACAGAATGTTTTTGATTATTTTGAGTTCTCTTTTTTTAAGTTTATTTATTTAGAGAGAGAGTGTGTGCACGAGCAAGCAAGGAAGGGGGAGGGGGAGAGAGAGAGAGAGAGAGAGAGAGAGAGAGAGAGAGAGAGAGAGAAAGAGAGCACATCCCAAGTAGGTTCCACACGGTTAGTGCAGGAGCCCCACGTGGGGCTCAATCTCGTGAGTTGCAAGATCATGACCTGAGTCGTGCTCAAAAATCAAGAGTTGGACGCTTAACTGACTGAGCCACCCAGGCGCCCCTATTTTGTTTGAGTTCTTGACCAAAATGCATCTCGTTGCCTACTTCTTCTACACAGGTCGCATACACAATATCGTGTTTATGAGTATGGCTCTGAAGTCGCCTGGATTTCAATCCGAACTCTGGGGGGCTCCTGGGTGGCTTAGTCGGTGAAGCAACCGACCCTTGATTTTGGCTCAGGTCACGATCTTGTGGTTGGTGGGGTCACACCCCACATAGATGCTCCTCACGGACAGTGGGGAGCCTGCTTGGGATTCTCTCCCTCAAAATACATAAGCGTTTAAAAATAAACGAATAAATCCTAACTCTGCTTCTTCCTGTGGGACTATGGTCAGGTTGCTGGGTTTCTCTGTGCCTGGTGTCTTTGAGCGCAATATGGACAATAAAGTGTTTCTACTACACAAGTTGTCCCAGGGATTCGGTGAAGTAATAGAGGCAAAGAAAAAACCATGCCCAGCATATAGTGAGTACTCAGTGAGTGTTATTATAGTTTCATTCCATCACTGTTCTTGGTAAATAAAAAAGCCCCTAAGAGGAGGAGCATCGCATGTAAAGTTTTCCTATGAATTCCTCCACTCTTACGCATCGAAACAATTTTTTAAAAAATTAACTACGAACATGATGCAATAGACTCCACTTGTTTTTGATAGACGTGTTCTATAAAGATGTCATAAACACTGAGTTCATGAACACCAAATCGTTGCTCACAGGAGAAATACAGGATAAGGTTATATATTATCGACCCATTACCATTATATATATTACATACTTATACATTATGGATAGGCCAATGCATATTGGCCTCACAATATATTTTCACATATTTTCTCTCTAAGGCACCTCACAGCCTTCTTGCCTTTAGGAACACTAGATAGCACTTCAGCACTTTACTTGGGGGCCATTTTATTGTATTTAAAAAAAAGTTTTTAATGTTTTATTTTACTTTTTGAGAGACAGAGAGCGAGCAGGGGAAGGGCAGAGGGAAAGGGAGACACAGAATCTGAAGCAGGCTCCAAGCTCTGAGCTGTCAGCCCAGAGCCCGATGCGGGGCTCGAACTCATGAACGCAAGATCATGCCCAAGCCAATGTCAGCCGCTCAACCAACTGAGTCACCCAGGCGCCCCCCACAATATACGTGGGGGCCATTTTAAACAACTAGATCATCAACAAAAAGCACAATAATGCAAAAGATACGGTGCTAAATCTATTGCAAAAAAAAAAAAAAAAAAAAAAGGACACCTGTTTCTAGTACGAGAACTCAAACAAGAAGGAAAAGTCTTGCATTGCTCTGCCTCAGCTGGTAACGTACACTTTGGGTGACAATTTTCTTTCCTCTCTGTGTACAGATACATTTCAGCGAGTAGGCAGATTCGCAAATATGGGATCCTCAGAAACCCAGGATTGCCTGTAATTAATTCAACATTTCAGCAGAGCTAATGGCTTTAGGCTTAGGGGTGAGTGAGGAGGAAGATTATAAAAGTGTTAATGGAACCATTAGCCTGATGAGGTAAAGATGTGATGTTCCCAATTTCTGTGTAGGTTAGTATTTCCCCCAAATGTATTTAAATATATTGAATCAGAGGTAAAGATGTGATGTTCCCAATTTCTGTGTAGGTTAGTATTTCCCCCAAATGTATTTAAATATATTGAATCATGCTAACCCTGTCCCTGTGTTGCAAAAAAAACTTCAAAGACTTTAATATGCTAATGTACACTGTGAATTTCTTCAAAATATAGTGTTTCTTAAATTTGACCATTAGACCTTTGGGAAATGCCACGGTAGGTGTTTCCAACAAAAATCACCTGTAATTTAATCCTAGCACTCAGAAATTTTCTATTGGTACAGAAGAGTGATTTGCATTATAAAGGCTGTCATTCAAATAGCCAAATGACCACTGTCTGGAATGCTTCTCAGGGTCGGTGGGCAGATTGGCCTATTCTCAGATTTTAAGCACATTGTTGTCTCCCTCCCACATTCTGATTGATAGAGTTTTGTCTGTATGGGCTGTGGGCTTTCTTGGAAGAAATGCTGCTAACAGAAAAATTGTGTTCTTGCTTTTCACAGTTGTACGTTTGCAACTTTAATAAGCAATTAAAACAATTTTTTTTAAGTTTATTTTTGAAAAAGAGAGAGAAAATGCACGGGAGGGGCAGAGAGAGGGGGAGAGAGAATCCCATGCAAGCTCCATGCTGCCAGTGCAGAGCCCAACCCAGGGCTCGAACTCATGAACAGTGAGATCGCGACCTGGGCAGAAACTAAAATTCGGACGCTTAACCGACTGAGCTACCCAGGTGCTCTAGCAATTAAAACAATTTATATCCAGAGGCGGAACCTATGCATCTCCACTTAAAACTTCGCTGGGAGAGAAAAAAGATTGAGAGCATGATGATTGGAGATTGACAGCTAAGCCTCAGGTCTCCAGGCACTGCCTGAGAACTACACCATCTTAACGACAGATTGTGATTTGGCCCTTGGAAATGAAAGATGTTTTCATTCTTGTAGTTTCTTTTGCCCAAGCTCATTGCAGGACCGAGATACAGCCTGTTAGTTTAGGACTTCGTTTAAAGCTTTTCATATGTTATTAAGAGAGGAATATCACAAGTGATTTCTTTCTCAAATAGTTTTCTTTATCTTAAGACTAAATGCCGTGAAGACTGTTGTGGGCAATGACCTTTTCGTCTTTCTCTACGTTGGAACCAGGGAAGTGGAGTGACTGGTGAAGGGTGTGAAGAATGTGCAAAGGCCCTGGGGATCTGTAGGAACCAAGCTGAGAGAGAGCTCAGGTCAGGATGCTTGAAAGCAAGGGTCCAGGAGCTCCCGGCCCGGGTTCCTCTCTTAGTCTCTCCACTTCCTGTCTGCGATATCTTGGCCAAGTTACTAAATCTCTTTGTGCCTCATTTCCTCTCTAGAAACAATAGAGATTTAGGGGCACCTGGGTGGCTCAGTCGGTTAAGCCTCCGACTTCAGCTCAGGTCATGATCTCATGGCCCGTGAGCTCAAGCCCCACATCAGGTTCCGTGCTGACAGCTCACAGCCTGGAGCCTGCTTCGGATTCTGTGTCTCCCTCTCTCTCTGCCCTTCCCCAGCTCATGCTCTGTCTCTCCTTCAAAAATAAACATTTAAAAAAACAAACCAATAAATAAATAGCACCTACCTCTGTTAGTGGGGATTTGGGTTCATCTGCACATAACAAATGTGAGTTCAGTGGCTTATTCAAATAGTGTTTATTTTTCTGGGGTAATAAAAAATCAGAAGTAGACAGCCCAGAGCTGGAGCAATGGCTCCAAGAGACCGTCAATCTTCTAGACTTTTTCTTAGTTTTGTGTCATCACCCTTAATGTGTAGAGTAAATATGTGACTTTTAATCTCATGAATTCAAGATGGTTTCTGCACCTACCGATAACTCATATTCCAGGCAGAAGGAGGGGGAAAGAAAAAGGTAAAACAGAAAAGTCTTCTCTTGGATTGTTCTACCTTATTATTTGGTAATGCAAGCCCATCCCCCAACTACTGTTTCTCTCTCACTGGACAGAACTGCATCACATGACCATGCAAAGGAGGCTGGGAACTCTAAGAATTTGGTCGGCCATATTGCCACCTCCCCCCAAATCATGCTATTATTCATGTAGAAGAAAGTGGGTGGGGGGGATGAATATTCGGTAAGCAAACGGCAGAATTACCAGACATTTGTAATGACATTCTGTGGACTAAACGAGTTAATTCTTTTGAAGAACAAAGAAATACTGGGGAATATAGGAAGTATCCACCATGTTTAGAACAAACATAGAATGAAGCTAAGACTGCATATGGATTTTGAAAGGAAGAAGAATAAATTCCCCAATTATCTCCGCCCCCTGGCTTGATTCCCTGGCCCTCCATCAAGCAGAAACTGTTCCTTAATATGTTCTTTGTCTCTTGATTTTCAAATATTTGCAGATCCCTCATTTTATGAAATGGTGACTTTGGGTCCAGGGTTTTTTGGGCCAAAGATAACTAACTCATTATGTCCTCGGCCTGGCACGCGCTTTCAATTTGTGGAATGTGTCACCAGGAGAGAACAGGGGGGCAGATGAAAACAAAATGGCCCCAACGTAGTCAGACACCTGGACGCGACAAATGGCATTTCCCCACATCCGAGCAGGTGTTGCTTGCCAAATAGGATCTGAGACTTGCAAAACACCGCCCAGGCAAACATCTGATTCAGACATTTCCACGAATATTTGCGTGGAAGGCACCGGGGTCGCAGAAACCAGTGCGAAATACATTACATTCTTAAAATAGCAAACGCTCTGGTGGTCGCTAATGTCTGTGATTTCCTTGGGAGCAGGATTCCTCCCGTGGATGTCTTAAAGAACTCTTTTCCTCATCTCAGAGAGACGCTAGAGGCTCTCCTTTCCACTTCCCCTCCCCTTTTCTTCACCAACAATTTCCTACCAGGCCTGCCATGAACGCAACGAAGGCTTCCGTGCTGGGGAGATAGAAGCTTCTGGTGTCCTCCATCATTAATAACCTCATTCCACAAATACATACCGGGATGCTTACTAGGTGGCAGTGGCCAGAATGCAATGAACGCTATGTAGAACAGGGGGCGCAGGGTAAGCTCTGAACCCGGAGTTCTACACGGGGGAGAGATGAATAAATCCACTGAGACAAGTGATATGAACGGACAGGATGCCAAGGTCCACCGCAGCTGGCGGGATCTGGTGCAAGCCGAGAGCACCCGGCCCTGTTCTTTCTCCCATTAGAAGAAGGGGATGTTTGGGGCGTCTGGGTGGCTCAGTCGGTTAAGCGTCCGACTTCGCTCAGGTCATGATCAGCTCAGAGCCTGGAGCCTGTTTCGGATTCTGTGTCTCCCTCTTTCTCTGACCCTCCCCTATTCATGCTCTCTCTCTCTCTGTCTCAAAAATAAATAAATGTTAAAAAAAATTTTTTTTTAAAAAAGAAGAAGGGGATGTTTAATTGGAACGATGCTTAAAAGTAACAGGGAAATTGAACGATCCTTTCCCTCACTTAGATCTGTTTGATAGAATGTGCCCAAACCTATGTATTTAGGGTTATATGCTTCCTTGGCTGAGACGCTTAGAAGCTCGGAAGGTGTGAACTATAATGATTTGCCTTCAAGCTATTCATACAAATCTAGGCTTTTCTATCAAGTTTTGCCCTAAGAAAAACACAACTTTTAGTTGAGGGAAATAAAAAAAAAAAAAAAAAAAAAAAAAAAAAAAAAAAAAAAAGATATGATACGCATGCTATTATTTGTTGCCCCGGGGGATGCTTCAATTTTGTCTTGTCTTACAAGAATAAATGAGATTTCAAGAGTATTCATCAGGGGGATAGTGGAACAAGAATGGGAGAAGTGATAGGGTATTTTTTGAGAAAGAGGTCCGTAACTTGGGAGAACCCTAGACGGTGGACTAATACCCGGGCTGGAAGGGGCTTTAAAGTACCTGGCACGCAACGTGCAATGCGGTGTGTAGCAACGATGAGAGAGTCAACTGGGATCACAGAATTCAGCCACTGTGTGTTTCTTAATGTTCCATTTCCGACTCAGAGGGCTTTGATGTGAATACGGATGAAGTCAAATGAGATCGTTTCACCTACTGGTGAATGCATTACTCCGAACACCACGTTCTAGTGATGGGAGGGAAAGACACAGTAAATAAACCATACCCAGAATTTTAACTTTAAGTATGTATTTAGGAACGGCCCTCAGAGTTGGTTTGTGGGACGTGAACGACAGCAAAATGTATGAACGAAAAGGCGTGCTTTGTGTTCGTATAAATCCATGTGTTAGTAGGAATCATGTACGATGCAACATTAAAATATAGGATATAATAGGTAATTTAAAGACTGTGGAGCGTGAGTCTGAGAAAATATGCCGTGGGTACTGTGGTTTAGCTAGAATTACTATGACAACCATAACTTTTGCATTTCCTAAATTTTTTTTTTTCAGTTTGAATTTGCAACTTAAATGTCACATTACCATAGGTTTTGGCTTTCCCTCTTCTATGTAGTTCAAAAAGAAAAGTCACACACCAGTGCTCCTGTTAAATCCTCATTTAATTAAGTGTACCTCCTGAACACATCACACTTGTTCGGGGATCAAACGTCTGGGTGGGTACCATCGCAGCTAAGAGAGAGAGAGAGAGAGAGAGAGGGAGAGACAGACTAGTCCAGTCTTAAAATAGAATTTGCAGAAGATTTATAACACTTATAATTTTCAGTCGGTGTATTAAATTCTATTACAGATGTCTTCCTTCCAAGTTATCCACTGGTAGAAGAACAACATAAGAAAAAGAGGACATAATGTAACCCTCATGACATGAAATCTATCTATGTATGACAGCCACAGCAATTTTATTTCTGGATCATTCGGAAAACATTAATACAGAAGAATCTCTTTAGAAGGTTGTTGCTTGGCTTAACTCTACCCTACATTCGCTTTACGATCATTTGCCCTGTGTTTTTACCCGAACCTAGAGATTTTAGCTGTTTTTCCCTGGGGCTCAGTTGGGTCACGTAAGTCTAAAGGGACAGAATAAAAATAAGAGAATGTGGGTGTGGAGAGTTGCAGGGAACAAGCTGTAGAAGCCTCGGACCAAGGCTAAAGATGAAGACACAGGGAGCACGTGGCTAGTGAGTAGTCATGGAAACTCAGTTGATGTGCAAAGTGTGTACCGGGGGCAGGGGGCCGATGGACATTTCTAATTATGTATCAAATGAGAATGAAGGTAGTGAGAGAGGTTGAGCTAGTCAGGACCCAAGGCAAGAGAGTCAAGGTAGGAGAGTGGACAAAAGCACAGCCGGATGAAAAACATTTCCAAGTATAAAAAGATTGGACAACCCGTCAGGGTGGAAGGTCATCAGGACTAAGCCCAGGGATTCTTAGGCCGGGCTCTGACATAGCCTTTGACTGTGACGGTAACACTGGACAGGAGAGGCAAGATAAGAGATTGTGAAAAAGACACATAAGACCTCAAGACGTGTGGTTACGGATGCTCTCAAGAGTGAGATGGGTATTCGAGAAAGGAGAGAAGCCCAACAGAGAGACAGATTTTTTTTTAAGTTTATTTATTTTGCAAGAGAGAATATATGTGTGTGTGTGTGTGTGTGTGTGTGTGTGTGTGTATGAACAGGGGAGGGGCAGAGAGAGAGGGAGAGAGAGAGAATCCCAAGCAGGCCCCACACTGTCAGTGCAGAGCCCGATGCAGGGCTCAAACTCACAAACCGTGAGATCATGACCTGAACTGAAATCAAGAATCAGATGCTTAACTGACTGAGCCAGCCAGGTGCCCCAAGAAATAGATTTTTATCCAGCCTAGACAAAGCCAAGGGAAACAGCACTGGGGGAGAAGACCAGAGTTCTTCAAGTACAAAGGACGTGCATTCCCTACAAGGTTATCCTTGATGAGTGATGAGAAAGATAGCTTTCTCTGAACTCCTAAGAATTCCAATATGAGTTAAAATAACTTTAAATATCTCCTGTAATTAGAAATAAAAATTTTTAAATAACTCACAATGGAAGATAAAAATTCTTAAAACTGAATGATAATGAAAAACCTGCTTCTAAGCAATTTGAAAGATGTTACTAAAATGGAATTGATAAAGAAACTGATAGTCTGAAATGTTTGCATTAGGAAATAAGAAAGGCTGAAAATGAATGAGCCAAGTATTCAACTTAGGAAGCGAGAACAACAAAACTAACACCAAAAAACGTAGAATAAAAAAGATAGTATATATATGAGCATAAATTAATGAAGTAGAGAAGACAGATAGAGGATCAACAAAATTAACAGATCTTTAAAAAAGAATAGATCTTCCTAAAAGTACAGTAAGGTTGGCTAACATCCAGCAAGAGTAATCAAGAAAAAAAAAAGGGAGTACAAAATAACAAGGATAATATGAAAAGGGTCACAACTACACAGAAAACAGAATTTTTAAAAATAAGAAAATAATATTATGAACAATTTTGTAGAAATAAAGTTGTGAAATTTTGGCATAACAGACAAATTCTGGGAAAATACACTTTCTATAAAGGATCAAAAAGAAATATAAAATGTGAATATTATTCTGATCATCGAAAGAACAGATTCAAAAATTTAAAGCCTCCTTAGAAAGTTAATATTGGC
Source organism: Panthera pardus (assembly GCF_024362965.1). Taxonomy (NCBI): domain Eukaryota; kingdom Metazoa; phylum Chordata; class Mammalia; order Carnivora; family Felidae; genus Panthera; species Panthera pardus. The sequence goes on along the minus strand of NW_026526766.1, from coordinate 17,487,357 downwards.
AAGTTTTAACAAATTTTGAAAGGTCAAAAATTAAAAATATATGCCAATGCTTCTAGAGAACAGGACAAAGGGAAATTTTTTCCAACTAATTTTATGAGGCTGCCATAAACTTGATACGATATCTAGACATAAGGACCATGCAAGAAATGAAAAGTTCAGGCCAATCACACTTATGAATGTAAACAAAACAAAAACACCAGCAAATAAAATCCAGAAATATATTAAAATGGTACTAAGTCATGACTGGCCTGGTTTTATATCAAGAATATATGATTTCGATGCTAGAAAAATTACCTAATTCACCACATTGACAGATTAAAGGAGAAAAACCTTTTGAGGATCCCAGATTTACTCTTTGCTTATGGCCAGTAGGGAAACTGGGAATAGAGGGGAACTTTCTAAATTGAAAACGAATAACTATGAATATTTCACAGCAAAGATCATTGTTAATGATGAAAAGATAAAGATTCTCCTTAAAATCTGGAAAAAAGGAAAGATTCCCACTATCACCACTTTTAGTCAATAGGAGAGAAAGAGAGAGAGAGAAAATGCATAAGGATTGGAAAAGAAAAACATGAATCTATAACTAAGTCTCAATGGCATAATTATTTATCCAGAAAACCAAACAATAGACTATTTAGTAGAACCAATAAGGGAGTTTAGCAAAATTAATAGATAAAAGATCAATATGTAAAAACCAATGACCTTTGTAACTTTTAACAAAGACTTAGGAAATGGACTTAAAAAAATACAACCTAGAAAAAGAACAAAAATGTAAAATCTTAGGAAAAAACTTAAAATATTTCCAAAAGCTAAAGAATACAATTAAAAACTTTACTAAAGTATATTTTTAAAATGAGAGAAAATCCTATTAATGCATAGAAAGACTTGATTTCCCAAACTCAATAGAGAGAGTGAATGTAATTCCAATCATAATGTAAAAGTATTTTCCTTAGAGCTTCTCAACATGATTGTAATTTATAAAAATCTCATCTGAAAAGCCAAATCAATTTTGAAGGATAACCTAGCAGAGGAACTTGCCCTACCAGCAGATTATAGAGACTTTATTACAAAGTTATAATAATTTATATAGTGTCATATTGGTTCAAGGATAGACAAAGAGACCACTTGGGTATGACAAAGTGTTGAGAAACAGATCTAGGTTTACATGCAAATTTTCTATATCACAAAGCTGGTATTACAGATCAATGGGTTAAAAAAAAGATTATTTAATAAATTATACTGAGAAAATTAATTAGAAGAAACACAAACAAGAGCAAACAAACAAAAAGAATTGAATCCTTAACTCACACCATGTCCAAAAAGTAATTCTACATGGCTTAAAGATTTTAATGTGAAAACCAATATTTAAAGCTTATATTATGGAAACAATCGTATGAGCATATATTTGTGACTTTGGTGTAGAAAAGGATTTCTCGAGACTTCCAAAATGGAAAACACAAATCAATAAATTCAAATTGTTCGACAGAAAAATAAAGGGTGTGTGCAGATATAAACACAGAAGTATAATCAATTAAATGTATAAAGAAATGCTTAACCTCATTAGCATTCAAACATGTGAAACAAAAAATTGTAACGCAATACGATTTCATACCTGCCATACTGGCAAAATGTAAGATCTGACAATCTCCAGTGTCGGGAGGGTGAGTAATGTTGAGAACACCCATGGCAATCACTTACAACTGGGTGATGGCTTTACCCCCATAAAATAGAAGATGGGACACCTGGGTGGCTCAGTCGGTTAAGTGTCCAACCTCAGCTCAGGTCATGATCTCATGGTCGTGAGTTCAAGCCCCACATCAGCTCTCTGTTGTCAGCACAGAGCCTGCTTCAGATCTTCTCCCCCCCGCTCCCCCCCCCCCCACTCTCTCTGCCTCTGCCCTGCTCTCTCTCTCTCTCAAAAATAAACATTAAAGAAAATTGAAGCTGCATATACCCTATAACCGGTAAGTATATATATTTATACCCTAGAGAATTTTTGCACATTTGTTTCAAAAGACACGAACAGAAAATTGATAGTAACCACAATAACTGGAAAGAAATCAAATATCTGCAAAATAGAACACATAATGTTTTAGTATATCGTACAATTGAATACCATATAATAATAGGAACAAATGGAATCTTTCAAAATGACAGACTAAGGAGTTTGGTGGACCCTTTACCCAGTAAAACAATAATTTAGTGAAAATTATAAAACACAAAAATTTAAAGTCCTTGACAATGGTCTTAGTACATACAGCAGATGAGGAAATATTCATTCAAGAAAATTGACTATATCTCAGTAGGAATCTAGCAATATATCAAAAAGATCATATACCATTACCAAATGAAATTTATCCGAGGAATGTAAGACCGGCTCAATGTACAGAAGTCAATTAACATAATAATACCATATTATTAGAATAAAGGGGGGGGACACAGATGCAGAAAAAAGCACTTGAGAAAATTCAAACTAGGAATAGAAAGGAACTTCCTTAATCTGATAAAAATCACTAAGATTATATATGAAAAACTCACAGCTATTATATTTACTGGTCAAAAACTGAATGCTTTCCCCCCAAGACCAGGAGCAAGACAAAGATGTTTATTTTCTCTCCCTACTTTTATTCAGCATTGTATTGGATGTTCTAGCCAGAACAAATAAGCCATAAAAGAAAAGCTTCCAGATTGGAAAAGAAGTAAAATGATCTCTATTTGAAACTGACATGATTTTTTTTTTTCATTTAGAGAATCTGAGGGAATCCACCAAAAACTATTGGAATAAACAATGTTGTAGGATACAGAATATAAAAAGTCAATTGTACTTCTATGTGCAATCTAAAAATGAGATGGAGAAAATTTCATTTACAAAACCATCAAAAATAATAAAATACTTAGGAATGAACTTAAAAAAGCACAAGACTTGTGCACTGAAATCATAAGGAACGTCTTCATAAATGGGAAGATGTCCCATGCTCATTAATAGGACATCTTAAGAGGCCAGTAGATCCCTAAACTGATCCACGGATTTGATGCAATTCCTATTAAATTCCCAGCTCATTTTTTTTCTTTGCAGACATTAAAAAGCTAATCCTAAAAGTCACATGGAAATGTAAGGGAATGAGAACAGACAAAACAATCTTGAAAGGAACAAAGTTGGGTAACTCCTACTTCCCAATTTCGAAACTTACTACAAAGGATCAGTAAGACAACGTCATACGGGTATAAGGACACATAAATAGATCAATGGACTAGAATTGAGAATATAGAAATAAGCCCTCACGTTTTGCAGTCAATTGATTTTTGATGAGGGTGACAAAAAGGGGAAAGAATAGTCTTTACAACAAATGGCGTGGATATCAAGTGGGTATCCACAGGCAAAAGACTGAAGCTGGACCACTAACACCATATGCAAAAATTAACTCAAACTGGACCAAACACCTAAATGTAAAAGTTAAACCTATAAACTCTTAGAACAAAATATAGGAGTAAATCTTTGTGACTTTGGGTTAGGCATGATTTTGTAAATATAATACAAAAAGCACAAGCAGCAAAAGAAAAAATAGATACATTGTGTTTCATCTGAATTTAAAAAACTCACGCTTCAAATGATACTGTGAAGAAAGTAAAAAGAAAAACCTACAGAATGGGAGAAAATACATGCAGGTCGTAAATCTGATAAGGGAATTGTATACAAAATAGAAGATCTCTAACAAGTCAATAATGAAAAGATAATTCAGTTTAAAATGGGCTGGGGCACCTGGGTGGCTCAGTCGGTTGAGCGGCCGACTTCGGCTCAGGTCATGATCTCGCGGTCCGTGAGTTCGAGCCCCGCGTCGGGCTCTGTGCCGACAGCTCAGAGCCTGGAGCCCGTTTCGGATTCTGTGTCTCCCTCTCTCTGACCCTCCCCCGTTCATGCTCTGTCTCTCTCTGTCTCAAAAATAAATAAACGTTAAAACATAAAATAAAATAAAATGGGCAATAATTGCAACAGACATTTATCCAAAGGTACACAAATGGCCAACAGGCACATGAAAAGGTATTCCACATCATGCCCTGTGAATCAAAATGACAATGACATACCCCTTCACGAGGATAGCTATATTAATAATATTTTTTGAAAGCAAGATAGGTGTTGGCAAGGATACGGAGAAATTGGAACCCTTCATAACAGCTGGTGGGAATATAAAATAGTCGAGAGTATTTTCCATTCATCATTATGAAGATGTCCTGCCTTTACTTCTGATTTTTATTTTTACTGATGAAAAGACTGCCGTCCACCTTATAATTTTACTTGTTCAGATAATGAGCCTTTTCTTTTGAAAGCTATTTTCTCTTCTCTTTGATCCTCCAAAGTTTTTGTCTCAATTTGGCTTCGGTTTTGCCTCCCTGAATCTACTGTGGATTTTACATTCCTCTGAGTTAGTTGTATTTCAGTTATACATTAGATCTTCGCTAGTGCCTCTCAGTGTTTTTCTTTCTGGAAATTCTCTTAGGTATATTGTAAAGCTTCTCAGTATTTGGTCTCTTCTCTTTACCAATTTCCATCTCTTTATCTCTTTTGTCTTCTTGGTGATTTCTAATTATCAATATTTCCATTAATATTCTCTTCAGTCATCTAATCTTCCGTTTAATCCATCGTATGAGCGTTTCTCTTTTTCTCAAAGCCTATGGTCTTCATTTCCAGAAATGAGTTCTATTTGTATAAAAAAAAAATCACCTTGTCGTTTTTATTTCTTCCTTTCTCTCTGAATATTTTATATACGAAGCCATGTATAACTTCATTTTTAAACATTTTAATTCCAGTATAATATACAGTGTGATATTAGCTTCAGGTGTACAACATAGTGATTCAACACTTCCGTATATTATTCGGGGCTCATCAAGACAAGTGCACTCTTTAATCCCCATTACCTGCTTCACCCATCTGTCACCCACCTCCCCTCTGGTGACCATCAGTGTGTTCTCTGCAGTGAAGAGTCTGTCTCTTGGTTTGTCTCTCTCTCTCTTTTTTTTTTACCTCTGCTCATTTGTTTTGCTTCTCAAATTCCACCTGAGTAAAATCATGTGATATTTGTCTTTCTCGAACTTATTTCGCGTAGCATAATGCAATTACGCAATCACTCCGTGTCATTGCAAATAGCAAGATTTCATTCTTTTTATGGCTGAGGAATACTCCTGGGTGTGTGTGTGGGGGGGGCCATACCTTCCTTATGCATTCATTTATCGATGGACACGTGGGCTGCTTCCACAATTTGGCTCTTGTAAATATTGTAAATAACGCGGCTCTAAGTATCACGGTCCATGCATCCCTTTGAATTTGTGTTCTTGTATTTCGGGGGCAAATGCCCAGCAGTGCAACTACTGGATCAAAGGGTAGTTCTATTTTTACCATTTTGAGGAAACTCCATATTGTTCCCCAGTAGCTGCACCAGTCTGCATTGCCACCAACCGTGCAAGAGGGTTCCTTTTTCTCTACATCCTCGCCAACATTTGTTGTTTCTTGTTTTCAGTTTAGCCATTCTGATGGGTATGAGGTGACATCTCATTGTAGTTTTGATTCGCATTTCCCTGATGATCTGTGATGCTGAACACCTTTTCATGTGTCTGTCGGCCATCCGGATGTCTTCTTTGGTGAAATGTCAGTTCATGTCTTCTGCTCCATTTTTAGTTGAATTATTTGCTTTTTGGGTGTTGGGTTGTATAAGTTCTTAATGTATTTTGGATACTGACTCTCTATTGGCTATGCCACTTGCAAATATTCAGAATATTCTTAATTTTATATGCACACACACTTTTAAAATAGAGAGATGAAGAAAGAAATACAAACCCCAGGGTACGATTATGTATAATATATGAATATATATAAACCTTTTAAAGACTGTTCTCTTATCTATAGTTCCCGAGGTCTGGATTTTTTTATTCATAGTGTCCATAAACCTTCCACTATAGTGGATGGTTTGCTGATGTTCTTTTGAAAGTTTTGACTGTGAGGTCTCCTTCAGACTAGGGAATAAGACAGTTTCTTAGCGCAGACCAGCGAATCTTTATTTTTGGTAGATGTCACTCTGGAACATTTGGATTGGTCTTTTCTTGGGTTCAAACAGTTTCCTTATCTGGACCAGTTTTATGTAAATTTCTTGATTCAGAATTCCCTCCAGTTGTGTAGAATGCAAAATTGTCCCTACACCAGCCTTTTTTTTTTTTTTTTTTTTTTAAAGAAGAGAGTTTGAATCCCTTGCATATGAGTCTTTTTCTAGTTTGGGTGAATGCCAGGTTTCCAGGCCATACCCACTGACCGGTCTGTGGGGTTAAATACTTCACTTTCATAGGAAGGATGGTCTTTTGCATTCCAAGTCTCATGCAGGAAGCTCAGTACTTTCTTCCCGCCAAGCCCTCAGCCTGAAAACTTAGACTCTTGTATCCAGGCTGGCACTGAAGCCTCAGGGATTCATTCGTTCCACGTATTCGGTTCTGCGAATCTTGTAGATTTCTGAGTTTAACGCTTTGTTTATTTTCACTCATTCTATCATGCTTATTGTTCTTAATTTCAGGCAGACTCTTCTCTTTGACCCGCGTATTGTTCGTTGCTGTGTAACAAATGAGCCCAAAATACTGTGACTTAAAACACCAACATTTTTTAATCTCACAGAGTCTGTGCATTTGGGTGTGACTTAGTCTTCAGGCTCTGGGTCTTTCCCAGGGCTGGAGTTATCTTAAAGACCCAAGAGGGGGGGATCAGTTCCTTGTAGGCAATTGGTCAGAGGCTCCTCCTAGTTCCTTGCCGTCTGGGCCTCCCCACAGAGCGTCTCACAACATAGCAGCATGCCTTACCAGAGACAATATGTGGGAGCTGGACATGGAGAGAGAAAAAGGGAGCCAGCAAGACAGAAGTCCTCATCTTTATAACTAATCACAGAGCTGATACCATGTCGTTTATCCCCATACAGGAACTTTCTTTGCCCTGTTTAGTGCTTTTATTTTAAATTCAATTTTGCCAAATATTAACGTTGTAAAGGCTGCTTTTTTAAATTTTTTTATTTTTTTTTAATTTTTTTTTTTTATTTATTTTTGAGACAGAGAGAGACAGAGCATGAATGGGGGAGGGTCAGAGAGAGAGGGAGACACAGAATCGGAAGCAGGCTCCAGGCTCTGAGCCATCGGCCCAGAGCCCGACGCGGGGCTCGAACTCACGGACCGCGAGATCGCAACCTGAGCTGAAGTCGGACGCTCAACCGACTGAGCCACCCAGGCGCCCCAAAGCTGCTTTTTAAAACGGTGTCTGACCGAGAGAGCTCCCTCCATCCTATTTTCACAGCTTAATTTTATGTGTATCTCCTTTAAGTAACAATCCTGGGATTTACTTGAGCAGAGAGCTTTTTGCTTTAAATAAAAGTTTGTCTTATTAAAATTATTTTGATCTGTGAGATTTTTTATTCTTTTGCTTTCATATTTTTCAGTAAAAAAATATGTATTCTATATTAGATTCTACTAGTGGTTACTATTAATTTAAAAAAAATTTTTTTAATGTTTATTTATTCTTTTTGAGAGAGAGACAGAGAGAGACAGATCATAAGCAGAGGAGGGGCAGAGAGAGGGAGACACAGAATCCAAAGCAGGCTCCAGGCTCTTGAGCGGTCAGCACAGAACCTGACGTGGGGCTCGAACCCACCAACCATGAGATCATGACCTGAGCCGAAGTCAGACGCTTAACCGACTGAGCCACCCAGGTGCCCCACTATTAATTTTTTTATTGCCGTTGATCAACAGTTGATAAAATTCTTTTATTGCAGTTGATTGATAATTTTTTTTAGGTTAGGGTCAGATATACAACAATGTTTTTTAAAAAAAAAAATTTAAAAATATTCTTTCTCTCAGTATAGGGATCAAGTATAAAACACCATCAGGAAAGTGACCTGCTACTCCATCATTTCTCAGCCTGGCTTGCTTTCTTTTCTTTCTTTTTCTCTTTTCTCTCCCACTCTCTTTCTCTCTTCCTTCCTCCTTTCTTCTTTTCCTTCATCCATTCAATTTGTTGATTGCCAATGTCAGGAAATAGAGCATGAGAAAACATTTACAGTGTTCAGAAGTACTCCTCTCTCTCCCCTGGATATAGATACACATAAGATATAGATGCAGAGTTGGTCTAGGCGGTGATATGTGTTATGAAGGAAGATAAAGCAGAATAAGAGGGATGTGGAATGGCAAGGGGCGAGAGTTGCCGAAATGATTTATAAGGTGGTTAGGGAAGGCTCTATGATAAAGCAACAGTTAAGCAAGGACCAGAAGGAAGCAAGGCAGCAAATCACGTGTGTGTCTTAGAGAGGAGCACTCCGAGCAAACTTTCAGAGGTTAGAGCTTTTTGTTGAAGAATAGCTAGGAGGCAGGGTTGCTGGTGGGGATCAAGGTAGGGGGATACTGGTAGGATATGAGGTCACAGAGTTGATGACAGGAGTGGGGCCTTCTAGACCATTCCAACGACCTTTACTCTGAGTAAGGTAGGAGCCACTGTGGAATTTGAGGTGAGCAAGCAATGACTGGGTCTGATTTTTGTTCTTAAAAGTAGGATTATGGGGGCACCTGGGTGGCTCAGCTGGTTGAGCGTCTGACTTCAGCTCATGTCACGACGTCACGGTTCATGAGTTCAAGCGCCCCCACCGGGCTCTGTGCCGACAGCTTCGGGAGTGTGCTTCGGGTTCTGTATCTCCGTCTCTGTCTGCCCCTTCCCCACTGGCACTGTGTCTCTTTCTCAAAAACAAGTAAACATTAAAAAAAATTTGTTTTAAGTATAATTATGTCAAGGGCGTTTCAGTGGCTCAGTCGGTTAAGCATCCAACTCTTGATTTTGCCTCAGGTCATGATCTCACAATTGGGAGATTGAGCCCCATGTCAGGCTCTGTGCTGACAGCTCGGAGTCTATTTGGGATTCTCTCTCTCTCTTTGGCCCTCCCCCACTCACACTCTCTCTCAAAATAAATAAATTAATTAAAAAAATATATATATATATATATATAATTATGTCAAATGAATAAAGAAAAAAAAGTAAAAAAAAAAAACCCAGACTTTTATAGAATTAAAAAAATTTTTTTTTAACATTTGTTCATTTTTGAGAGACAGAGAGAGACAGAGCATGAGTGGGGGAGGGGCAGAGAGAGAGAGAGGGAGACACAGAATCCGACGCAGGCTCCAGGCTCTGAGCTGTCAGCACAGAGCCCAACTTGGGGCTCAAACTCCTAAGCCAGGAGATCACGACCTGAGCCAAAGTCAGATGCTTAACCGACTGAGCTACCCAGGGACCTCAAAACAGACTTTTAAATACAGAGAACTGGTGGTTGCCAGAGGGGAGGAGGGTAGGAGGATGGGTGAAATAAAGGGAACGAAAAATAAAATCTCAAAGTGCAATTATGTCTATTAGTAAATTTCAGAAGAGTGACAGCAGGGCATTATTATAGTGACCTAGATAAAGGACGATGGTTGAAAAAGTGGTAGGAAGGACTCAGATTCAAGATGAGCTTTGAAAGCGAAGCAGCAAATAATTTGCCGATGGTCTGGATATTGGATGGAGAAAGAGGATGCAAGACTAACGTAAGAGTTTTGGCCTCAACACCCGAGAGGAAAGCACTGCCATTGGTTGAGAAAGTATGCACCGTGGGGGGAGCCGTTTTGAGTGCATTACATATGGATGGTCTGTTAGGTACCCTCGTGAAGATGTTGAACAGGCAACCAGGCATCTGGGCCACGGAAATACGAGTCTAGACTTCAGGGGAACATTCCGTGCTGGAAAAATCAACTCGGCGGATTCCTTAACCCCTGGATAGCATTTAAAGTGGCGATATCAGATTTGGGTGCTACTGTAGTGAGAATCAATAGATAAGTATAAACAGACCGGAAGAGTGAATTCTGCAGAAATTCCACGTTTGGAGGTTGAAGAGATGAGGAGGAACTGGAAAAGAGACTAAGAGGCAGTACTTACAGCAGGAGAACCAGAAAGGGAGGAATCCCGGCAGCCTCAAGAAAAGGGTTAAGAAGGAAGGAGGGCTGAAAACGTTAAGGCTGTTGATAGTGGAGAACGAGGAGGACTAGGAGGTCAGAGTCCAATTTTGCTACATGGGCGCCACTACATACCTTTACAGGCGCTATCTAAGTGACAGCAGGAGGGACGAAGGTCTGGTGAATACAGACTCAAGAGGGAATTGGGAAGACAACACGACGATAGTACTTTCAACCCATTCTACCGTGGTGTTCTGTTATAAAGGAGAACAGAGAGATGGGATCATAGCTGAAGGGAAATAGGTGATTGTAAGTGATTCCTCAGGGCAAGAGGAATCAGAATGGTGAGAGGAAGCGTTGCCAGTTGCTGGAAGAGGGTGTGGCATAACTGTTCAAAGGAGTGGGGGGAGAATAGGACTACAGAAATGTGGGAAGGTTACAAGAGAGGTAAAAGCCCTCTTGAGGTTGGGGGATGTGAAGGTTGAGTCAGACGGGTCACGTGGTTGCGTGTTTTCTTTTCTTTTCTTTTTTTTTAATGTTTATTATTTATCTTTGAGAGAGAGAGAGCCCGCAAGCAGGAAGGGGCAGAGAGAGAGGGAGACACAGAATCCGAAGCAGGCTCCCGGCTCTGAGCTGTCAGCACAGAGCCCGACGTGGGGCTTGAACCCGTGAACCGTGAGATCACGACCTGAACGCACGCTCATCGACTGAACCAGCCAGGCAACCCATGGTTGTGTGTTTTCCATCAGCCACATTTAGTCACCTGAGTGCTGGTGGGAATAGGCCAAGACCTGAATTTAATCAGTCAGTACTTTGATCAGTCAAATGGCGAGAGGCAAGGGAACGGGAGATATACACCGGAGTGAATTTGTGCTATTGTTGGATTGAGTTTACCAGAGGAAATACGCTTTAAGAGAGAGAATGGTGGTTGGTAAATGGGACGTTTGACACCAAGTTTTTGGAGGAGGTGCCATTATTGGTAATGGTATGTTCTAGAGTTCAAAGGTAGGTGCCAGAGGTAATATGATGGACAAGCTACTTGAAAAAATAGACGCCAAACGACTGGGAACATCGGTTACTGTAATTATCATTGACATCTGTGCTGTCAAAATGCCAGCCACGAGCACCCATGGTTGTTTAAAATAATTAAAATTATATAAAACGAAACTTCCGTTCTTCTGTTACACCTGTCACATTTGAAGCGCTCAATAGCACACGTGTCTGGTAGTTACCGTATTACATAGTCCAGAGATAGAACATTCCCAGCATTAAGGAAAATCTATTGATCTGATCTACGTGGATATTGAGATTGATGTCAATGATTAGTGCAAGACTGATTTTGGAGAGGTTGACAACGGGTGATAAAATCTTTAAAGAATGAGTACAAAAAGAGGATATCTGCCCTCACTGCAGTGGCCCTGGCAGGTGTGGGAGGAAAAAAAACCAGCCACTCTTTAGGAGGGATGATAGGGAGCAGTGTCCTCAGGAGAGAATCGGGTCTTCGAGAGGTGAAAGAATCATCGCAGAAAGAGCTGAACGAATATATAGAGATGGATAGACCCTGGAAGCTTCTGTGGAGTTGAGACTAGGAGACTGAACCAGCCTGAGGGATGTACAGAGCTACGTGGGCATTACTATCCAGGTGAAGAGACCTCAAAGTGTTGAGCTTCTTTAAAGTGGCTTAGGTAAAGAACAGAACATAATCAGGTTATTTCTGAGGGTCTCTTAGACCGTGTGGTTGGGGTTGTGAATACATGTAGGGAGGAATGAGTGGGTTCTAGGCTACAGAGCTCTCAGGGTTGGCAGAAGGGAGTTTTACTGGGAGTCACTGGGCTATGTGCATGTATATGGTTAAACTCCAGGTCTCGTACTTTGGTCTTAAGATCTAAGTAATACCTATACAATTCTTTTTACCCATTATATAACTTTTTCTAACATAACTATCTTTGGTTCTTACGTTCAGTTTTTTTTAAAAGCTTTACAACACTACTTAGACATTTTTAAATATTCACAATGCCCAGCCCTTTCATATTGTGACTTCCCAATTTTTAGAGCTCTTGGTTTTGCCTCATCTCAATGGATTGCAGAACTTAAATATTTTCTTCCAAGATAGGTGTGTGGGCAGCCTGTTTGGGGGCTTTTTAATATCTGAGAATGTCTAGCTCTTGTATATGTATAAGAATGGCATTTTTTTTATTATGCAATTTTGGAGCCATGGCATTTCTTCCAGAACTCTGGGTGATGTTCCATTATTTTCTGGAATGTGATGTTACTGGGGGGGGGGGGGGCGGTTCATGGTGAATGGATTATTATTTCTTCATTAGAAAGGTCTTCTTTTATTCCACCCGAATACCAGTGAGATATTTTGTCTCCATCCTTGGACCTCAAAAACGTTTTCCAGTCTAAACCCAGAAATAAGTCTCTCAACTAGCTTTGCTTTCCGTCGGCACAGGCAAGATTTCCTTCTGCTCCCGCATGCGTTTCAGGCTCCAGCTCTTTATTTTCGGTAGGCAAGAGGTTTCAAGTGTTTTCTCCTGGTTTTCCTTTCTTTACAGAAAAGTTTTCCAGTTTTGCTTCTACAGCGTCAGATCTGGGCTTCACCGAATCAACCGTGCGTGTTTATTCGGCTTTATTATTTTGCGCTGTTTTAAAGTTTTATACTGTTTTAACGTTAGTTACGACGTGTGATACCTACAACGAACACGTTTCGTGATTGTCTACACTATCGGACATGATAAAATGGACACAGGATTTAACACCCACCTTAAGAGCCGAACGGTACTACTGATGGGTTGAAAGGCGTGCTCACCAGGGATCCCACGCTCCGTACTTTCCGCCAGACGTTATAGCAGGATTTTTAATTTTCTGTTTCCCACCTCCCTGATTTTTTTTTTTTAACGGAAGGCTTTATCTTCGAATGGGTTTATATTTACAGAAAAACTGTGGAGAAGGCACAGAGGGAGTTCCCACATAGCCACTTGCCGTTTTACTTAACATGCCGCAGTTTGGATCATCTTGTAATCCTTCTGACTTTAATCCATCTCATTTTTCCCTCGTCTTTTTTTTGGTTTTGCTTTGTTTGCTTCCTTTTGATAGAGTCAATTTCTTGTGATATTTTAGAGAGGGTGGTAGACGGTTTACCAAAATTTTCATCTGTGTCGTTCAGCAAATTATTTTTAGAGTATGTTTTTCTTCTGAGCCCCCTGGTCGATTTGTTTTTTAAACATGGTGATGGTAATGGTAGCCTGTTGTCTCTTAAACCTTGCTCTTGAAAGCTTATTCTTCGCATTTTGATATTATCGGTAATTAGAAAACTGTGGCTTTTTTCCTCCCTCTTTTAAACAAATGATCGTCAATTGGGAAAACTACTTAGTACTAGTATGCGGGGAAAAAAAATGATCACAAACTGTATGCTTTAAAACAGTAGAAATGAGGGGCATCTGGATGGCTCAGCTGGCTGAATGTCCGACTCCCGATTTCCGCTCAGGTCATGATCTCATGGTTTGTGAGGTCGAGTCCCGCATCAGTCTCTGTGCTGGCAGAGCAGAGCCTGCTTGGGCATTTCTCTCTCCCTCTTTGCCCCTCCCTCACTCATGCTCTCTCTCTGAGTAAATAAATAAACTTAAAAAAAAAAAAAAAGGCAGACATGAGTTCTCTCACAGTTCTGAAGGCCAGAAGTCTGCAATCAGTACCGCTGGGCTGAAATGGAGGTCCCGGCAGGACTGTGCTCCCTCTGGAGGCTCCCGAAGAGAATCAGCCCCTTGCCTCTTCCAGCTACAGGTGACTGACAGCGCACGTCCTTCATTCGCCCTGCGGTTGCATCATGCAAATCTCTGCTTCTTTCTCTGAATCCCTTTCTCCTGTGTGTGTGAAGTCTCCCTCTGCCTCCCTCTGATGAGGATACGTGTGATTGCATTTAGGACCTACGGGATAATCTCTCCATCTCAAGATCCTTCATCACACCTGTAAAGATCCTTTTTTTAAAAAATAAATATAGGTAAAATTTACAGATTCCAGTAATTAGGACCTGGTATTGTTGAACGGCCATGATTCTACCTACCATAGGCACCACTTATTATGATTCAACAATTCTACACACACACACTTTTTTTTTTCCCTACCAAAAGGCACGTGAAGAAACGTTCATAGAAGCTTGACTTGTAGTAGTCACAAACTGGAACAATCCCAATATCCATCAAGAGTAGAGCAGATTGATAAGCTCAGATAGCGTCCTACAATAGAATACTTGACGTCAAGGAGCATGAAAGCACTAAAACTACCTACAACACCATGGAAGAATCTCGCACACGTAATGCGACTAAGAGACAGCGGCAGAAGAGAGTAAGCCCTAGAATAGTTCATGTACGTGATGCTAACGACAAGCAAAATTAGAAGTCGGGAGAGTGGCGACCCTGGAGGGGCAGTGACTAGAAGAAGGGGGAAGAGGGCTTCCGGGGTATTAGCAGGATTCCTTGATCTGGGTGCTGGTTACTTAGGTAAGCTTATTCTGTTAGAATTTATTGAGTCACCCACTTACGATTTGTGAAGATTACCAAAAGAAGATAATTGACAAAGAAAGCTAACAGTTTTCTCAAGGCCATGCAGAATCACGGGGGCAATGGTTCCATGGCTGCAGCCAGGAGAGGAAGGCTCTCAGCTTCAGGTCGAAGTCTGGGTTTCAGAAGTTTGAGATTATCATGGCCTAAGAACAAGTGGATGAGGTGGATATTTGGAGGTGTGTCGGCTCTCCTCAAATTTTTTATGGAAATTGTGTAAATAAATCAATCAGTTGATAAATGGACATATGAGTCAACGAAGTAGAGGTTTGGCCTGAATATGGGGAATTGGGCCACTTAAACCAAATATCAAGAACGGTGCTGTCCAATATGGCAGCCATTAGTCACATATGGCTCTCAACCACTGAAATGTGGCCAGTCCAAATAGAGAGGTTCTGTACAAAGATATAGTACAAAAAAATGAATAATTGCTTTTTGTACTGAGCACATGTTAAAATAAACTTGAGATATATTGGGTTAAATAAAATCTATCAAAATAAATTCCTTTTTTTTTTCTTACTTAAGATATAGCTACTAGAAAATTCAAAATTACATTATATGACTAGCATTTGTGACTTGCATTCTATTTCTCTTGGACAGTAGTGATATCTAGACCAATAAACCGAATAAATGGTTAATAAGCATGTAAGTAACAGCTACCTACTTCTCTTGCACATGCAGACATGGGCAGGTCTAACCAGGTTTGGCCCTTCGATGGGAAGGCTGAAGTGAATGAAGTAGGTAGTGAGCTTTTTTAACTGAACCGTTATTGTAACTCAATTAGTATTTCTGAGTTTTCAAGTTTTTGGAATACCTAATTGTTCTAAACAACGGGTTCAAAATTAAATCATCACCGCTCATTTGGTTGTTACAGAATCTCTTAACAGACCCAGCATACAGTACATTGTAAGCAGCTTTTTAGGAGAAGGTAGTGTGACAAAGGGGACAGAGGACAGTCATTGGCATCAGACGTTACTGAATTCCAGTGCACTGTAATTCC
The DNA here is from genome assembly GCF_024362965.1 of Panthera pardus. Lineage (NCBI taxonomy): Eukaryota > Metazoa > Chordata > Mammalia > Carnivora > Felidae > Panthera > Panthera pardus. The sequence goes on along the minus strand of NW_026526766.1, from coordinate 17,471,808 downwards.
AGTTACTGTAGGCTAGGCTGCCTCAATCCAATGAATAGTTTCTCTGGACCATAGTTTTCACAGCTATATAATGGGTTCATTAGTATCTACCCAATAAGGTAGATATTAGATTTGAAACAGTATATGAAGTATATATTATATAAGCTATTATTTTTGTGTTTAAAGTAGGAAGAAAACACAGTACATTTTTTATAGGCCTTGGTAAGAAGATCTCTAAAGAGCGTCCCTTGTAGATTCTTGGGATACTTCAGACCAATCTTGGGCCATTCTAAACCTTGTATTCTCTAGCAAATAATGAGGATAAGCTCACACGCAGAAAGCCAGCCCACAGGATGTCTCCCCCTTCTCATTGTGTGCATCCAGCTTCAAGGAATTAATGCCTGGATCACAAAGAATTATTCTGCATTCAGAACACTCAGCAGCATCAACCCACTCCTTCTAGTCCCAGATGCTGGCGGGCCACCCCATCAATCATTCTCACAGACGCCCATCAGCGTGTCACCGCCGTGTCAGAGATCTGTTTTGGCAGGCTCGCCGCAGGGTACACGTAATCAGCAAAGACGCCACACTTAACCGTGATGGATGCCAGTCTTTTGACAATTTCTCCTGCCAGACCCCTCCATCATTCTGTGGCAATGTTTTCCTGAGTGCTAAATAATTTCTCTGAATTATCACAGCCGCTTTATAGACTGACTTGCAGAGATGTCTTTTTGTCACAGCTGCACTGGAAAGGATTTTTATCTTGTATGTCCTTTTTGGTTTTTGGGTTTTTTTTAACCTCTGATGATTCTTTCCATGTTTCGATCACTTTCTGCATTCATCACAGCAGGAGAAAAAAAAAATTTTTTGGAAGCGAATAAAAGGGATATCATTGTCAGTGTACATAGGCAGGTGTCTGAAATCCATTTCCAGTTAGTTCTTCATTTGGCTGGCAGCGTGACCTTGAAAATATAATTACTACTATGCCTCTTTTTATTATAACAGTGCCTTTGCGGGTGCTAGGTCTCTTCTACAAGAGTTGCGTGATTTTTAAGAATCTGAGATTGTAGACAAATCCAAGCCAGTGTCTTCCTTTTCCGTTGTAATCTGGCATTTGACTTGGCCACAGAGGCCTTCCAAATCTGCACTCGTGTGAGAAGACTTCATCCCCCCCTCTGCTCTTCTTCTGCCCTTCACCACCAAGCCCCAGCTCTACCCCAGTGTAGAGCTGTCATGGTACCGTTACAAGATGACACATTCAAGTGGCCCCAGAACCTCCTGTCACAAGAAGACATCTGTGGCTGAGAGCTAGAGATGTGCCAAAGAAAACACTGATTTGATCCTGTTCGTTGCAAAATGAACACTCCACCTGATGAGATCCAAAGGGTCATTGAAAACGAGGGATAGCCATGTTCAAATTGAGAAGACATATTCCAAGGACTAAAAAGGCAGACAGAGGTTAACTTCAGCTTCCTCTTGAGGTCCGCCATCATTCCTTTCGAGCACACAGTCTTCACTGACATGGAAAACATTCTAAAGGTTATTTCGTCTAAATTCCAAGTTAGTGACATTTTCCCCCTCTTGTTTCCCCTCCTGTGAGTCCCAATGAATAATAAAATGCTGATAAAAATTCTTGGGAAAACATGGACTTGCCCATTCAGTGGAAAGTACCAAAGAGAGTAAAATACAATTGTATTCTTTGCTTCTGATATATTCATCCTGCTTCTTTTGATTCTGATAATCTTTTTGTTGAAAACTGAACGTTTTAGGCAATAGATTGTGGTGACTTTTGATACTAGTCCCATTCCCCACAAGGGCTTGTTTTGCTAACCAGCTTATTATTTTTATCAGTTATGGTTCCCTGCTGGAGCTCCTCATGCTACCATTCTAGACATGGAACATCCTACTTGTGCTTTTTTATTTTATATCTAAAAATTGGGGGGGGGGGAGGACTATGCATAGCTTACAGACCATACAAAAACACGATAGGCTGGATTTGGCTGGTATGTTATAGTTTCCCTGCTCTATAGTTAACGATGCTGATTTTCATATCATTTATGGCACTGTTTCCCCCACGGTGTAAAGCCTCTGACGTTGCTCCTTAGAGAGCATAGCCTTGGGCCTGTGCACAGTCAACCTGGGATAATAGATATTTTAGGGCTTTCATTTTAAGGACTTCTTTGTTTTGTTTTGACACTTTCTCTTTTCTTGATCTCACTGCTAAACTGCCAGCCTGGATTGGTATCACACCTAGCTATTATGCTTCCCCGATTGCCACCTAACTATCCTGCTGCCTTTGAGACTGCCCCTGGCATAAACTGCTCCATAGTCTTATCCAACTAAATTCAGGGTCCATGTCAGGGGCAGATTTGGAGGCCGCTCTTTGAGGTTTGCTCCAATTCCAGGAGGGCTTTTCTTAGCTGTAGTCTTCCTTGGCTCTCTCTGGTAAACTAGCAGTTTTATGGTTTAACTGTGTTAAACTGCAGTGTTGTTCTCACGGAGCTATCAGCCTCCTCTTAGTCCCATGCCACCAAAATCTCCATTGTTTTTGAGAATGCCCTTAGGCTTGAACTTGGCCACACTCTGCTTCAAATAAAGTCAGTTCCTTTGAGGACAGCTTCAGAGTCCTCTCTTCTTAAGGGTTGCCTCTCTCCTTGCATAAAACTCAGAGCCACTGTTTCAGAGCCAGGGGGGCAGGAAAACACTCCTGCTTGCCAAACAGGGCTCTGGGTGGTTATAGGAGCCTCTGATGCTCCAGCTTGCTTCTTACGGCCTGGGACTTCTATCTTCTGGTGAAGTGGCCTACCAGGCCTGTGGCAGAACCTCTGCCCTGTGGGTGGGGACTGCGTGGAGGAAGAGTGCCCTGACCTCTTGGCCACTCTTCCCAGGAATTCCGTTGGTGCAACTGGAGCTGGAGGAAATGAGCAATTCTGGTGGCCTATACCCCCTGGAAATATGTTGTATCCCTTGGTTCAGGAGGGGAAAGGGAGCCTTCTCCTCCTGGCCATACTTGCTCTGAACGAAATGTCCACTAGGCTGAGCTGAAGTAAGGAAGGAGGGCATGGGTCATGGCTCAATTGATACAAACTCTTGCCGTTTCAACTGAGATCTAGTTAATTTTCTCGAATAAATGTTCATTCATTTAGTCCATGCCCTTAGGATACTTTCCAGCAACTTTAAGGGTTGTTTTGTTGTTGTTAACATTTTTTTATCAGTTATGGTTCCCTGCTGGAGCTCCTCATGCTACCATTCTAGACATGGAACATCCTACTTGTGCTTTTTTATTTTGTATCTAAAAATGGGGGGGGGGAGACTATTCAGAGCTTACAGACCATACAAAAACACGATAGGCTGGATTTGGCTGGTATGTTATAGTTTCCCTGCTCTATAGTAATGATGCTGATTTCCATATCATTTATGGCACCTGCCTCAAAATTTTATACTCCTACATTACATTTGCAATTTAAAATATATTTTTTCTGCTGTGCTATTAGTGAAAGATTTTATTCACCTGAGTATATATAACTCAGTTATTCCTAGGGTTACGTAATTCTGGCCTCACTGGCTATACATTTACCATTCCTAGCACTTTTTCTTTGATGGGTAGGGAGAAGGGTAAAGGTAAAAAAATAATAAGTGCTTACATGCCTGTCCTGGCAAGACTGGTGTTCCTTTTCCAACGGTCATCATGGTTGATCTAGCTCATTGTCTATAAACTCTGCAAGAATTAGTAACTTCTTTAACAAGTCTTGGTCGTTAAGGACTGATTCTCTAATAGGTATCTTAGGGATTGGGGGTCCCCTGAGAACTTTGATGTGTAGCTGGTGGACTTAGACCATTTTTCTCTGATGCCCCTACCTCCCTTCTCAATGCTATGAAGATTCTGAGTAGTCCAGAACTCCAGGCTCATTCATCTTCTGTGGCCCCAAGTTTGGAAAGCATGAAAGAAGAAAGATTCGTTTTCTATATGCTTCTTGAGAACATAACCTTGAAAGGAGTGGTGTTCTGGACTGAACTGTGTTTCCCTAAAGCCCATACATTGAAGCCCTAACTCCCAACATGACTGTATTTGGAGACAGAACATTTAAAGATGTAATTAAGGTTAAATAAGGTCATAAGAGTGGGGCTTTATTCTGACATGACTGGTGTCCTTATAAGAGGAAGGGAGAGCAGGATTTGTGTGCACAGAGGAAAGACAATGTGAAGACACAGCCAGAAGGTGGCTCTCTGCAAGCCAAGGAGAGAGACCAACCCTGCCAACACCTTGATCTTGAACTTCTAGACTCCAGAAATGTGAGAAAATCAATTTCTTCTGTTTAAACCACTGAGTCTGTAGTGTTTTGTTACGGCAGCTCAAGCACACGAAGACAGGTGACACCGTATCTTCATCTTTGGTCTATACCGCCATCCCACATCCCCCAGTGGTCTTTCCACTGCTCTGGGAGAACTTGCCAGGCCCAGCAGTTAGGAAGACGTGCCACCATAAAGAAAAGTGTACCCCTTTCCTGAAGCAACTATCAAACTTCAGAAGCAGGTATCTTGGATGTCCTTCCTCTTACCTTCAAGGAAGGGGGCATTGATGGTGTTGAGAATTTTTTCATATTTCATGAGAAGAAGAAGAAAGGAGATGTTTCATTTTCCCCAAAAGTTGTCTTACCTGCCCACTCATTCCACACATGACCACATCGTTGGCTGTGGTTGTGGTGGCAGTGACCATTCTGCCCGGTGACATCTCTCAATAAACTTTGTGGGGCAGCGTCTCATTGCCAAACTTGAGGAATTATCCGGAATTATGATGAGGCACTTAGTCCTTTTGTTCTCAGCTATAGGATTTAGTCGTTTTCCAAAACAAGAGGCATCATATTCCTCATCTGCCATATCACCCTGGTGCACAAAATTTCTAGCATCTTCCTAGAAACACAGTAATAAATCTATCAAAATTATCGAAAGCCGATTTTGTGCAACATGAATGTAAAAGCAACTATCTCTGTTATCTAGCTAATCATTGATCAAAGTAACAAAGCAGAGTTCTTCGATAGCCAGGTAAAACATTTAAGGGAATATAATTCTATGACTAAGCGGAGCTGAGCAAATCTCTCTTAACCGTTTGGTAAAGATTTCTTGCCATCCGGTTAGAAAACAGGTGTGCCTGTCGTGCTGAGACTGGCTTCAAATCACCGTTCTCCCCTCGGCCGCAGATCACTTCCTACCTTGCCTCCAGTCACCTCATGGATTTTTCAAGACTTCATTTCTTCCTAGAAGAGCAGGTGCAACAGTGGTCTTGAAAAGATGGGATCCACTGGGTGTTGTAGGGAAACCAAGATGACAATAAATTTCATATATTAAAAAAAAGAAAAGAAAAGATGGGATCGAGGAATGAGGGTAGGGGGGCGGGGAGGGGGAGCTGCTCTTGTCTTTATAGGTACAGCCCTTCTTGGAAGAATCACAATCCCGCTCCGAGGCTGCTTCCAGGTGGAAAAAGTCTGCCACGTGCTCTGAAACAGTCTTTGTACTTCTTCCACGGGAAGTGGAATTTCATCTCCTGATGAAATTATCAAATTATGATGAAATTATGCCCCCCCAATTCTTACTATCATCTTCTGGTTTTAACCCTCATTAACTGTGGGCAAACGCCTCAATGACAACACATAACGCAAACATCTTTCAAGAGCAAATTTCAGGTGAAATGCAATCTTAAACTACATTTATGAAAAAAAATCCCTAAAAGGAAGTGACATGGAGAGATTAAACTTCACAAGCAAGTTAAGTTTGATATTTTAATGGAATTAGACTTTTTTGGCTTTTTTCTTTTTCTTTTGCTTTGCTTTTCCTTTTCACCACCAAAAGTCTGTAGAAATGGCCTCTATACAAAGAACGATCTGTCCCCCAAAGCAGATCGAAGTCCCCAATTTCTCCCAACACTTGAAAGTTCGAGACGGCAATTTTTTCCATTAAGGTTTCAAAATTGCAATTCATTTTTAGGGTTCAACTTCGAAATGCCCTTCGCCTGAGCGGTCTCTGTAAGGAAGCTTCCCAAAAAAGAGTCCTGAGTCCTAAGATGTAGGTAGCAGGAGATCAGTCTCCAGCAGTCACCGGGACAGAGAGCCCTCCACTGGCAGCCTGAACAGCTGACGCCTCCCGGCCAGAGCCAGATTCTTCTGACTCCCTCAATCTTCAAACTTAAGACAAGGGGCCAAGACAGAATGGCCTTCACTACTCAACGTGTTCAAACTGTCAGTGCCAACCCAGCAAATCAGTCTTGCGCGGAGAAATGCAATCCAGTGCATGAAACGGTTCTCTAACCATGATACCATCTCCTTAAAAATAACTTAAACCAATGGGGCGCCTGGGTGGCCCAGTCGGTTGAGCATCCGACTGCGGCTCAGGTCACGATCTCGCATTCTGGGAGTTCGAGCCCTGCGTCGGGCCCTGTGCCGACAGCTCGGAGCCTGGAGCCTGCTTCGGATTCTGTGTCCCCCTCTCTCTCTGCCCCTCCCTCACGCTCACTTTGTCTCACTCTGTCTCTCAAAAATAAATAAATGTGAAAAAGAGTTTCTAAAAATAACTTCAACTCCAAAGACTGAGATGTTTTAATCCAATGAACCCAGACGAGCAATTTTTTTTTCCCTAAGACTGTTCAGCCCAGCATGAAGCCCTGAGCCTGACAGCACTGAGCTGGTCTGGTTCTCCTGAGACCTCCACGCCTGAGTGAGTTTCCCAAGGTGCCTCACTAACTCCCAAGGTGAGACGCAGCTCGGGGGAGAAGAGCCCAGTGCTTTCGAGTCTGTGCACTCACACATTTCCCCCCCCAAATCCCTTGGTCTCCAAGGACCGCCTTCCGAAAGGAAAACCCAATTTACCGTTAAACGTTTAACGATAATAAAAAGACAATAAGGAAAATCCCCTTTTCATCACGTTGCACCCTCGAGACCCCTTTCATAGAACTGCTCTCATAGGAACTGCTAAATTTACACAAACAAGGGCGTCTTTTGGAAAAATGTTATGGAAACAAAGCATTTGTCTTTTTTTTTTCTTCCCCGGTAAGTATCTAATAAAAGTCTGCGCTTATACCAGGCACTGGGCAGGGGTCTGAGGCTGCACTTAGGGAACAGCCTCCATCTCTGCCAGCAGGATATACAGCCTCAGAGGAAACATCACCATTGCATCGGGCGGAATAACCTGAAACTGAAAATTAAGCACAAGCAAAATACCACGGGCACCCGGGAGTAGGAATGATAACAATGATGCCGGGATAATGATAAAAGATTAATACGAAAACAACCTTGTATTTAAAGCAGAGGCACTCTGCTAAATGATCTACATGTATTGTCGTATTAAGTCGTCGTGACAACATCAGGCGTGACAGGAACTACATTGTCTCCCCTTTACAAATTTGGAAACTGAGGCATGCAGAGGAGAGAACGACCTCGACCTCATGGGTGTGGGGCAGGCAGAAAGCCTTCCCAGAGATTACTATGTAAATCATAGCCTGGGGCGGAGGGATGACTGGGACTCAGATGGGGAGAAAGTGGGGGAAGAGACCTAAGGCAACGGGGCCGAGGAAAGGGCACGAGATGTAAAGAACAATAAAAGGGATCGTTGTGTTGGGAATGAAAGTGGGGGTAGTGCTGAAAAGGACATCCAGTATTTAAAACATTTGGAGCACGATCCCGCACCTCGCAGACCCTCAATATATGCAATGCTGCGCGGCGAGGAGAATGAATGGATTTCCCTGAGCCCGGCTCACTTTCACCTCCACTGGGCTGCATTAATTGATATTTGCTCTTGCCCACGCTGCACACACTTTTATTATTATTTTCGAGCCCATAACCTGTTTTATAATCCTTTCCTCTCCCTGTAAACAGAAGGGAAAGGCAATCACAGCCGAACAATAGGCTGAGCTACCAAAAAAAACTTGAAATGCGAAAAAGGCGGTGAGGTGGGGGGAACCCTGTCTTGTCAGTACATCAACAAAACAGGATACAAGCTGCCGTACAGGGACAGGTAGCAAACTCAGAGCCTACATGAGAGACACGAAACATCAGCTCCACGGATAGAGGTAAACTAATCTTGGGGCGCCTGGTGGCTCAGTCGGTTGAGCGGACATCCGACTTCGGCTCGGGTCATGGTCATGATCTCTTGGTTCGTGAGTTCCAGCCCCGCGTGGAGCTCTGTGCTGATGGCTCAGCGCCTGGAGCCTGCTTCTGATTCTGTGTCTCCCTCTCTCTCTGCCCCTCCCCTGCTCATTCTTGCTCATTCTCATTCTCTCTCTCTCAAAATATTTTTTTTTTAAAAAGTGAACAGAAGTAAATTAATCTTTCGTGAACACGGAGTTTGGGCCAGCTCTTCACCTACACGGTCTCTCCAAACTCCACCAGCAAGGTGCTATTATTCCCATTTTACAGATGGGAAGACTGATCCTTATGGATGGAAAATTCTTGCAGCTAGAAGTGGCAGATTCCGCCTTTCGAACCTTGTCTAGCTGACTTCCAATCCTGTGTTCTTTCCACGATGATGCACTGCCCCCATGAGAACCAATGGCCGTCCAAGCTCTGGTTGTAGCATCCCTCCCTCCACCTGTGTTATTTAATAGGACATATTTTATGTTGAAGGTTTTGCTCAAAACCACGATTAAATATTGAATCAGTCAGGCTTTGCGAGCCCTTACAAGTGTTCGTGTGTAAGTATAGAGTAATGAGTCGAACAGATAACCGGATTGACTCTATTTACCAATCTGTGTTGGTATATTAGATGAAAAGTATGAAAAACCTGTAAGCATTGCTCAAATCATCAAACACTTTTAGTGTCCTTAAACATTGTCTTTTAGTTAAAGCGGCTAACCTTTCAAAAAAAAAAAAAAAAAACAACGCAAAAGTGGCTTGATAAAATTCAGGAAAGAATGAGATCAAAGCTGAGAAGCACAGCATTTTCTGATTGCCTGCAGCCTGTCTCTTACCATTTTCCAACCCCTGTCTTCTGAGGTGTCAGTCTTCCCGCAGATTCTAGTGATTTGCCAAAAATGTTATTTTCAGAAGACAGAGAAAACAGAGACTTTATCAAAATAGAAAGCTTTGCCTAGACTCTGAGTGGTTACCACGGTTTGATTTAAATTTTCACTCAAAAGCACTTAGAATCGGTTTAACTTTGTAACTGAAAAAGGAGAAGAGTGAGAGGCTGTCGATTTAATCACACAAACAGAAATGATAGATCTGTGCCCTTTATCGGACACTAATCATGCCTTATGTCAGTGTTGGGCTGTGTAAATTTCAAAGCAGTCTTATATATTTACTTTTGCCTTGGATTTGGTCACCATTCCTGTGGAGTAGATAGCATAAGAAATAGAGTCAGCACGTTCTGGTAAGACAACTCCAGGCCCGGAGATCCTAAGTAGCTTTCCTACAGTCTCAGGGTTCAGGAAGAGTTAGAGAGGACTAGACATCTTGACCCCATGACCCCCATCCCAGGGTCCGTTCTGTTGCTCTCACATCTCAGGAGACAAGAAAAGGCACAGCAGATGGCACATCCCTCTCGGGGGGACTCTATAGCAATGGAGAGATTTGGGACCCAAGACTCTGATCTCTTAAAAAGTGCCAGGAGGTTCTCTGATCAGCAATTGTGGGAAGCTGCTAGTTCAGTAAATATCCTAGCTGAGAGCAACGTATCGCAGAATAGCTTTCTTCAAAAATTCAGGCTCGTATCAATTGCAGTTAAATTTTCTTTAATGGTCCTAAAGATAGGCAACTGAATCAAAAGATGAAGGAGTTCAGCTCATGGTTTCAGGGTAAATGATAGAATATGATGCATTCATTAGAATGTTGTTTATGAGGGGCGCCTGGGTGCCTCAGTTGGTTGAACATCTGACTCTTGATTTCGGCTCAGGTCATGATCCCAGAGTCGTGGGATCAAGCCCCACATCAGGCTCCATGTGGAGTGTGGAGTCTTTTTAAGATTCTCTCTCTCTTTCTCTCTGCCCTGCTTGCACTCTCTTTCTCTAAAGTATATATATATAAAAATGTTGTTTATGAATAGTATTTTTAAAGATAGTTTTATTTATGATTTTTAAAAATGTTTAGTTATTTGAAAGAGAGAAAGAGAGCAGGGGAGGGGCAGAGGGAAGGAAACACAGAATCTGAAGCAGCCTCCAGGCTCCGAATTGTCAGCACAGACCCTGACGCGGGGCTCAAACTCAGGAACCACGAGATCATGACCTGAGCCGAAGTCGGACGCTCAACTGAGCGAGCCACCCAGGCGCCCCCATAAAATAGTGTTTTCAAAAACAATACAGTGTGAGGGTGCCTGGGTGGCTCAGTCAGTTAAGCTTCTGACTCTTGATCTCAGCTCAGGTCATGATCTCACAGATCTAACAGCACAGAGCCTGATTGGGATTCTCTTTCCCGCCCCCCTCTCTGCTCCTTCCTGGCTTGTGCACATTGTCTCTCAAAATAAACTTTAAAAAATCATTTAAAAAATAAAAACAGTACAGTGTAATCACGATTGTGACAGAGAAACAAGTTGAGGGAAAAGTGTTTTGGGTACATGGATTAATAATTTTATTTAAAACGATCACACATATCATTAAAAAGGCACTGAGTCCCTTAATTTAAAAATTACCAAGCCAGAGAAAACGTGAGAAAGATAGTTACAGAACCGTCAACTCCCCCAGAACTAAGCTCAGAAACCCAGTTTCCACCATCAGCACTTGACTTGATATTACTGTTGACTTTGACTGCCTGCGTGTCCCTTTGGTAATGAGGAACAGAAGGGAGTCATGAGCTGTCCCCAATTCATTATATTCATCCATTCAGCACATATTTGTTGAACTCTTGCCACGTACTAGGCACCGTGCTAGAAGTTTGTTGTACAAAGCGAGGCCAACTCAGGCACATCGTTGTCAGGGTCCATAATCCACGGGGGGCTACAGAAAAAGAAAGCGATAACTGCAAGGCAAGCAGGGAATCCACTCAAATCTGAAGGTCAGACTTTAAGTACCATCTGAACCCTCAAAGATGCATACCAGTTGGTCAGGTGAAGAGTGGGGGGAAGCTACTCCAGGTAGAGGAGATGTTTGCGCAACAGCCTGTAGGTGAAACAGCCTGAATCGTTCCAGTAACTGAAAGAGGTTCAGTCTAGTTGAATGGCAGGCTGTGGGCGGAAGAGCGGAAGCAAATGGGGCTTAGAAGATAAGCAGTTGTCAGATCATTAGAATTCTGGGCATTGAGAGCTTGTGAGCGGGAGACAGAGGTTTGATCAGGTTTGTGTGTGTGAAAAACACCGCACTGGCTATTAAATGAGAGATGATTGAAGGCGGGACAGTCTAGAGTTTCCTTAGGAGGCTGTTTTCGTAGTTCAGGGGAGAGATGGACTAGGACGGTAGCAGTGGAGATGGAGAGAAGTAGACGTGATCTGTAGAAAGAACAGAGCTTGCTGAGCGAGTGGACACAGGGGTAAGGCCGAGGGGCTCTCCAAGGAGAATGGTGAACTTTGACTTGAATAATGGAGCCCACGATCGCTCCGTTTCCCATTCCTTGAGTAATGAACACGGGGGGCGGGGGGGGAGCGGGGGGAAAGCATGTTTTACGAGGCTGATAGGGATTTTGAGGGGGTCGTGACATAGCCAAGTAAAACGCTCAGTATAGCTTTAGAGATGTGTCTGAATCTCCAGGCTGGAACCACACATTGAAGAGGCATCGCTGGAAGTCTGGGCTGCAACCAGAGCTAAGGTTCACCTTCCTACAAGCTGTTGATCAAATGGAAAACGTGACGGAAGGAGCATGGTTTTTAAATCCAGATACGGGCCATCCCACTCGCAGTGCAACTCACTCCCGCTCCCAAGAAAGGGGAAATTTGCTTTGAACGGCTGGACTTCACCACCGGGCCCGTGTTGACGTATGTTCTGAGTATGGGGTCCCATTTACCTGGCACTCTAGGTCTCTAGGGAAGGAGCTGCATGGGAGTTTGAACTGGAATAGTTGCCCATTGACAGATGTAGAAGGAAGATCCCAGACCTTCTCTGACCTAAGGCTCCTGAAACCGAGTGCAGTCCCGGGGAGAGTAGGAGACCGTTACATGGAGGCTTTCCTGAGACCAGCCGCTGTAGGGATTGACTTGAAATGGTTCATCTCAGAAGGGTATCCTTTTAGCAAAGGCAGAAGACACGATACCTGGGCCGGGATAAGCAATCCTGAATGGGGTGGAGTGAGGTTGGAGAACCCCGCCCCCCCAAAGGAAACCTTGGCTTCCCGGCTCAAAGACATCATAGTTTGGAAGTCCAAAGAAAGTCAGCCTGCATTTGTCTAATGTTTTCTTGTCATCGGAATGAGGTTATGCATTTTTGGCAAGAATGCCACAGAAACGATGCTGTGTCCTTCGCATAGCAGGTCAAGACTTTCATGATGTCAGTATGTCTTATCACTGGTGTTAATTTTTTTTTAATGTTTATTTATTTTTGAGACAGAGAGAGACAGAGCATGAACGGGGGAGGGTCAGAGAGAGGGAGACACAGAATCTGAAACAGGCTTCAGGCTCTGAGCTGTCAGCATAGAGCCCGACGCGGGGCTCGAACTCACGGACCGCGAGATCATGACCTGAGCCGAAGTCGGCCACTTAACCGACTGAGCCACCCAGGCGCCCCTCACTGGTGATATTAAGCTGGGTCACCTGACTAGGGTGGTATATTAGTCAAGGTTCTCCAGAGCAACAGCGATTATGTTCAATAATCTATACTGTATTATATATTCTATAATAAATTTTTATTTTGAACTGCTTTTAGACTCCTCTCACTCCCTTACTTTTTCACTGTTTTCTGATATCACCTCCTGAATAAACCACTTGTACCTAAATCTTGGCTTTAGGTCTTATTTGCGGGGGGGGGGGGGGTGAACCCAAACTGAGCAGAGATCGGAAAACCTTTAGCACGTACCAGAATATCCGATTTTTTTTTTCTATGAAAATCACCTGGAAGACGGTGATTCTACGGTACCAATAAGAAATGATAATGATAGCTCATATTTATAGGATACTTCATGCCAAGCACTGAACCAGATTCCCTACATAGATTTGGGCCCCAGACAAACTGTATGAAATAAGAGCTGTTATTACCCCTATCTTACACACGAGAAAATGGAGATTTAGAGTCATGAAGCCATGTGTCCCAAGTCATGAAGTTAGCAGGTGGCAACACAAATCTGTATCCAGGCACGCTTCCCCGCAGATCTGGGTCTTGGGCACAGGGGTACGATTAGGACCTGCTTAAGAAACTCAAGGAATCAGGGGCGCCTGGGTGGCTCAGTCGGTTGAGCATCCGACTTCAGCTCAGGTCACGATCTCGCGGTCCGTGAGTTCGAGCCCCGCGTCGGGCTCTGGGCTGATGGCTCAGAGCCTGGAGCCTGCTTCCGATTCTGTGTCTCCCTCTCTCTCTGCCCCTCCCCTGTTCATGCTCTGTCTCTGTCTCAAAAATAAATAAACATTAAAAAAATTTTTTTTAAAATAAAATAAAAAAGAAACTCAAGGAATCAGATTGGAATCTGGGATCGGACAGGAGACAGACCCACTAGCTTGGCAGTCTGCAGGAAGAAAAGGCGGTCAGACAGCAATGCAGAAAAGACTGGTCCACCGTGCTAGCTTCCTTTTGGCCCTGGTGGCCAGAGAGTGAATTGGGAGCAACCCTCCTTCCAGGGAGTCTTGTGTTTAACACATAAATAAATAATTCAAATGTAAATTGCAATCCCCAAGTGCCCTCCTCATTTTCCCATCTTAGGATATAAAAAGCATCCACTAACACATGTTCCTGATGGATTTTTTCCCCCTTGTGGAACCCTCCCCACGAAGACACTTGAAAAAAATCAACAGCCCACGGGGTCTCTCAGAGCCTCCAGCTCTGGCTTGTCATTTGCTAAGGACAGAAATACTCCAGGCCTGGTCGAAGGTGGAGCCAGGAGAGAGGCAGAGAAAGACGCTTTCTCTGACTGCCTGGGTTTCCGATTAATGAGAGACTGAGGCTGAAAAAGGAGTTCAGAGCTCTGCACATTAAGAGATGTCCGCTTCCGCTCAGTGTTCAGTTAAATTGAACTGCGGCCACGGGGGAGGAATGTGACAGGTCGCTTTTAACAAGAGTGTCCTGAAGAGGGACCACTGTACTTCCTCCCACACCGCCTCCTAGCTCTCGGATTATTGCCATTATAATTAATATTAATTATAATACTATGGCATTTTAAATGCCAATTTCAGTCTGTGACTTAAAGCAAAACGATAAAAAAAAAAAAAAAAACCCACACACATTAAAGCGGTCAGAAGAATCTTTCATTTGGGAAAGAGCAAGCTTTCTCGGTACTGAGGTTCTAGGTCTCTGCTGCATGGCCCCTACGGCAGCAAACAAATGAATGAAAGCCTAGAATGTTCCCTCTATCCTTGGATTTCTTTAAGAAGTAGAGATCTGGCAGCATTTTAGATAGGGTTGAGGTGCTAGGTCACACGAGGAATTCTTCTGGGGGCCTTTCTGGGAATTCAGGATCAAATCCTGAGCAGACAGCAACGCTGTGATCTGAATACAGAAGAGTTTCTGCCAGCTAGAGGTGCGGCACAGGGTTTCTGGAAGCATGACCGACATGCCTGCTGCCCACGGCCACTGGGCAAGCCTTTTGAATATGAACTCTCGAAGCCTGGGACGTTTCCCGGATAACGAAATGACCTTTGCAGCTCTGAGAAGGGAAATGCTAATGATTGAACGGAATTAAATTTTAAGTCTAACGTTTAGCAAGTAAATAATCCTATTTCAGGGTCTTCCAAAAGGTCCAGGACGAGGGCGGGTTACCGAGGCACCTCATGTGCAAAATTTAAGGAGGGTAACGGTCAGCGTCAGGCGAGTGTTCAACCTGACCATGGGGACCCACTTTGCTACAATAGAGGTCAAACTAGAGTGCTGGTTTTCTGGCCTGTGAACACTAGCCCAGTGCCCTGAACTTCATTCACTCACCTATTAAGTCACTTGACAAATACCTACTGAGCCTCTGATATGGACCAGGTACTACTCTAGATGCTCACCGAACAAAACGGACAGAATTCTCATTCCCAGAAGGGAATACAAACCATAAGAAACAAATATAATAATTGAGATAGAGGATGCTATGACGGGATGGGAGAAGTATGCAGGCTAAAGAAAGAAAAAAGGGATAAGGGACACCACGAGTGCAAGAGACAGCTACACTTTTAGACGGAGGGGTCTAGATTTATGAGGATCAGTGAACCTCAGGGAGAAGAAGACATGTGAGCAAGGACTTGAGGGAAATGCAGAGTGAGCCAGGCAGGTCTTCAGGGGGAAAGCATTCCAGCCATCAGGAACAGTCAGTGCAAAGGCCCCGAGGCACAAATGTGTCTGATGTGTTTAGAAAGCAGTAAAGAGGACAACGTAGCTAAGCTGAGTGAATAAGGGAATGAGGGTTACTGGATACAACCCGAGGGATCCGGCAGCACAGGCAGGACTGGCTGTACATTGTAAAGGCTGTGGATTCCATTCTGAAAGAAATGAGCGGCCGCTACGAAATTTTGAGCAGAAGAGTGAGATCACCTGTTCTAAGGTTAGCAGGACCATTCTGGCCGCTTTGTTGATAATGACTGTAGGAACAGGTGAATGTGAAAGCAAGGAGGCCACTTAGAAAGCAATAGTGATTTTCTAAGCCAAAGACGATGGTAGACTGGACCACCATGGTGAGGCGAAACAGTTGGATTCCTGATCTATTTTGAAGGTAGAGCCATGAGAATGTCCTGAGGGACTGGATACAGGATGACGTGGAAGGGAGTCAAGGGAAACTTGGAGATATTTGCTCTTGGCTACTGATAGGAGGGCGTTTCTGTTTTCTGAGGGGGCAGAGATTACAGGTGCAGCAATTTTATGGGTAAAGACCTGAATTCTGACTCTGGATAATTTAGATCTGTGTTTAAGACTTCTGATTGAAGATGTAAAGAAAGCGGTTAAAGATAGTCTAAAGCAGAAGAAGATTCCAGGCTGCAGATCAATATTTTGGAGCCATCAGCACAAAGAGGTTATCTGAAATTCTCAAACTGGAGGAGATCCCCCAAAAGGGAGAGGAGAGATCAAAGGGCAGAGGCCTGCAGCCTTCCGGGGGCAAGAGAGGAGGAAGAAGGTGAACCCCCCACAAGGAAAACCAGATGAGATCGGGAGTGTCCAGGGTGTGGTATGGCTGTGGACCCGACAAGGAGAACCAAGGGAATGTGTGCCCAAGGAGCCACATAAAAGGAGCGATCAGATGTCAGCCACTGCTGCTGGTCAAACCGGATGAGGCTGAGAGGTCATTAGCAGATCAAACAACACGGAGACTGTCAGGGACTTCTGGTAAGAGCTGTTTGAGTCCAGTCAGGTGCAAGTGAAAAGGCTGAGGGGAGTAGGATCAAGAGGCTGGAGAACGGGAGAAAGTAAGAATAGATGAATTTTTAAAGGAGTTTTGATGCAAAGGAAAGTTTGCAAAATGGGACAATGGCTTTCAGCAGAAGCAGGGTCAAAAAAGTATTTTAAAATAAGATCAGAGAAATAAAAGGTGGGGAAAAAAATAATAGTGCGTTTCTGTGCTGATGAGAACTGGCTCTCTTCACTGTGATTATTCTGCTGTGGCACTCTGCTATTAACATCCTATTTTACCAGGAATATCTTCCTATATACAGCAAATAGTTTAATGCTTTCAACAGAATAAATGAATTTGGGATTATTTTAATAGGAAAAGAACCTGGCAGGTGATAAAAGACAATTCAGAAGTTAAAAAGCAAGCCCCTAAGGCTGGGAAAGTCGGGTGGACATAGGTCAATAATTCAAAGAATTGTCCAGAAAACAGAGGAAATAACAGTAAGAGCCAATAAAATAATAATTGTATATTAATCCGAAGTAATAAATGGCCACTGTAGAAACTCATCACCACGGGGACTATGCCATGTCCCATGCTGATGAATTTCTTACGTGGCAATGCAGGAAATTTATTTGCTAATGTTTTAAAAAGTACTCAAGGTTTTCCAAAGAAGTTCCTAAAACAGCAGTGATGTCTCTGGGACCAAGCAAACAGAGCAGGCGTGAACTCATGACCACCACAACCGCATGCAAGATATGCCACATTAGTTCCCTCTTCTAAATCCAATACCTGATCTTGTTTCCATTAAGATTAGGCTAAGGTCATCAAGTGGGGGGCTTACTCAGTCTAGTGAAAGGGTGGGCCTACGCTGGCCGACTCCATCTTGTTCTGTGTTCTCCACCTTGAGTGACTATGTCCCCGACATGACCCCTTTTCCGGGAAATTCACAGAAACCTCAGACTGCGCCTCCTCCCCTTGAGTAACCTCCCGCTCACCCGTTCAAACTTTCTGATCAAAACACGCCCAGCAACCTGCGTAACAGGACTCCGACCCTTCCCCAACCAATCGGCTGAGGCCACGACCCTTCCCCAGCCAATCGGCTGAGGCCACAGCCATTACCTCACCAACTGCCCCTAGACCCCTATAAAACCTTTGTGCTTTTGAAACTCGCTCTCTCTCCCTGGTATCTCACCGCTGCGTCGGTGCAGGTAGGGGATTGAGCTCGAGCTAGCTCGAATAAAGGTTCTTTTGCTTTTGCATTGGACTCGGCTCCCTAGTGGTCTTTGGGGATCACGAATTCTGGGCATAACACTAGATCTTTCAGGGAGACTCCAGTAGTTTTAGACCCATGGCGGCCTTTATGATGTGATTACACAGACAAGTCGATGGGGTTGATCCCTTCAAGAGGGGTGCTCAATCCGAGAAGGCTAGAAGCGCCTATGACTAACCTTCCTCCCTGCTTAAATGCATTAAGCTATTTGTTTGCCTCAGGTCAATCTTCTATCTTAGGCAGAGCAATGGCAGGGGTAGGAGTCGCTGTGGATGCCTGAGAAAACACCGTTTTCCAGTCTTGGACAATTTCTGTCTTCCCCAGATTGTCAGTTTCTGCTTCTACCTAAACCCCACTCTTCCCCAGCTCCCCAGTTTCAGGGGGTAAGTTATACTGCAGTTAACAAACTCTCCCCGGGGGGCTCGTCACATAGCAGTTTATCTCTTGCCCCTGTTTCTTGTCAGTTGCATGTTGCACATGGCTCTACCGCCTATCTTCTTTATCCAGGTGGTTGGGGCTGCCCCTTACTGGCTTCATGAGAAAAAGGACAAT
This sequence comes from Panthera pardus, assembly GCF_024362965.1. NCBI lineage: Eukaryota > Metazoa > Chordata > Mammalia > Carnivora > Felidae > Panthera > Panthera pardus. Next base: position 17,453,655 of record NW_026526766.1, on the reverse strand, counting down.
ACCTCACCTTGAAATGACCCTTAAACCTTCTTTGGAAGTTGCATAGGTCACAATGTATCCTCCAAAACACACCACATGGCCAGTTTGATGGGTAGAGGAGGAAACTACCCACCGGGAGAAACATCAAAGAATTGAGAACAAGCACACGACCTACCACATCCCCCCTCCTCCCCCACCGGGGACAGTTTAGAGAAACAAAATGTCAAGCCTCTTAGCTGGAGGTGAACGAGCAATGAGAAAATAAAACTAGTTAGCATTTTCTTTCTTAAGGCAGTTTGCTGTATCAGCAAGTGCGCTCAGGTTACATAGATGCTAAAGGAAATTTCAAAGTGAGGCGTTTAACAATTCTCTAATATTACTAATCAGGCTCTGATCAAACATTTAACACGTATTAACTCCTATCACCCTTAGAAGAATTCCAAGGGATAGATACTACTTTTACCCCCCCCCCCCCCCATTTTTATAGATAAAAGAATTTAGGCACAAAGTCACTTGTTAAGAATAAACAAGGGGCGCCTGGGTGGCTCAGTCAGTTAAGCGTCAGACTTTGGCTCAGGTCATGATCTCGCAGGCGGTGAGTTTGAGACCCACATGGGGCTCTCTGCCATCAACACAGAGCCTGCTTTGGATCCATTCTCTCTCTCTCTCTCTCTCTCTCTCTCTCAAAAAAATAAAAATAAAATAAAATAAAATAATAAAACGTTAAAAAAAAGCTTTAAAAGAATAAAGAAGCAAGGGACACCTGGGTGGCTCAGTTGGTTAGGCGTCTGATTCTTGATTTTGGCTCAGGTCATGAGCTCAGGGTCATGAGATCGAGCCCATGTCAGGCTCCATGCTGACAGCACGGAGCCAGTTTGGGATTCTCTCTCTACCCCAGGGCTGCCCCTTGCCTGCTCATGCTCTCTCTCAAAATAAATAAATAGGCATTTAAGAAAAAAAGGATAAACAAGTAATAAAAATTGTGGGTGCAGGATTAGGATTCCATGCTCTGAGCTCTTAACTACCTACTGTCCTACAGCATTAAGAATTAGACCCCGTCACAGTACCTAGGGAGTCCTCATAAGAGAATGAGTGGCAATCATCCTGTTTCATTCTATAAAAGTCTAAAAAGGGGATGTTCCCCCCACCCCTCGGTGTTTCTTTTGAAATGTAAGGTCTTACTGTGCCATTTTCAGATTAAAGGCCAATTAAGGGAAAAAATACTTGTGCTATTGATCCTTCAGCAGGGAGGTTACAGCTATCATCAGTTACTCTTAGGAGCCGGTTATTTTTCTCGATGCTCAGCTGTGACTTTTATTCATCTATCACGATTCCTGAGTGCACAGTCTGGGCCCTAACATGTCTTGCTGTGGGCCAAGAATTACCCACAAATTATTAAGACTGCACGTTGTGGATCCCGCAGCAGGAATCTCTCCCAGCTGCCCACTTCCTTCCATCTCCCCTTCTTTTCCCCGCACCTGCCATGAGTCACTGGGGTCACCCGCTGAACGAATGGAGTTTATAAAAGCAACAATCCCAGCACGCATCGTTACTAGGATTCTTCCTCTCCGCCACCCTTGATGGCGCGGGACTGGCGGGAAGGTACACCTTTCCGGATGAAGGACCATGCTGCCTTTTGTTTTCTCCCCTCATACACACGCGAACACAGAAATCCAACATAAACACACAAAGGCAGGTACACATGCCCACAGCCGGGCGCACGCATTCCTCCGGATCTTTTGTTTCCTAGAAGTTCCACTTTTCTGGAATTTAAATGGCAAGTTGTTGAACATGATGCTAGGTGGGGCTGCCTCAGGAAGCAGTAGCCAAAGCTGGGGCGCCTGCGTGACTCCGTTGGTTAAGCCTCCGATTCTTGATTTCAGCTCAGGTCATGACCTCACGCTTCCTGAGTTCAAGCCCCGCTGCAGGCTCGGGGCTGACAGAGCGGAGCCTGCTTGGGATTCTCTCTTCCCACCCTCCCCCACCTCTCAAAATAAATAAACTTTAAAAAAAAAAAAAAAAAAAAAAAAAAGGAAGGAAGAGTATCCAAAGCAGAGAGAGATAGCTTCCAATGTCCTATATCCCATCTATTTCCTTTGTAAAGAGTTTACAATTGCAGTACTTATCTGGCCACTTGTAACTTCTTTAGAAAATACTTCATGTCACTATAAAATAGAAATGTGCTTTCTTCATTCCTTTATACCACAACCTAGGACTCTCTTCCCAGACAGTGTCAGGGTTCTCTTTGGCTATTAAACACCGCATGCTTTATGGCTAGGAAATACAATATCCTGGAATTAAAATATTCTGAAACAAAAGAATTCTTTAGAAACGTTTCAGGTTTATATAGACAAGAAACTAAATCCCTACTCTGCAATTTTCACCCAAGTTGATTGCAAGCAGATCAAGGGGTTAACTGGGAATGGCAAAATGCGAGAACCTTTAGGAAGAAATACAAAAATGGACCTTTGTGACCCTGGAGGTAGGCAGCGATTTTGTAAGAAACAAAAAGCACGAAATATGAAGGAAATGATTGATCAATTTGACTCGTTAAAACTAACCAGTTTGCTCACCAAATGATTCTATTAAAGACGGTGAAAAGAAAAGCCCCAAACTGGGAGAAAATGCTTGCAAAACCCACAAGAGACAAGGATGGGCGTGCAAAACATAGAAAGAAAACCAGCGGGAACTTACTTTCATACTGAATCACGGAAGCCCTCTCCGAGGCGGCAGCAGGGAGGCGGAGGTCCCAGGACTGGAAGGAAACGGTGGGAAGTTCAGGTTAGAGAAGCGAAGCGTGGCCGGAAATTAGAGGAGAGAGAGGGCGGAGTTGGGCTCAGATGTAGGCACGGCCCGGATCAGCAGGAGGGCACAGGTGAAGCCAATGAAAGCGTTCAACTGCACACACCTGGCTGCTTTGCAAAGCAGGGGCGAGGGGCCGAGAGTCCTTTTGCGGAGACCATGGTGCTTCCCTAAGCTAGTAGGGGAGTTTTATAAAATCTCAGAGAGGCAGCCACAGCGTTTTGGTGAAGGGTGTGAAAACTCTGGAGCCAGATTCCCTGGGTTCCTGTCCTAGCTCTGCTCCTGATAAGCTCTTTGGCTCTGGGCAAGTTGCTTAGGCTTCCTGTGCCTCAGTCTCCCAATCTGGGAAATGGGTAATGGTAGTTAGCGCCCATTAGGTGTTATTATTCTTTTCTATGCCTTGAACTTCGGGGAGGCCTGGTGATACCTGTGGATCCCTTCTCAGAAAACGCATACATAACATAACGTAGGACATCGAATACATATTAAAAAAAAAACAATTATGAAAATATTTAAACAGATATGTATATTACTTATTACACGCATATATAACTTAGTAGATAAAGAAAGTTCTTAAGGGGTGTAACAACTAGCATAATTTGGAAGTTGTGATGAGTGAAAATAATGGTTCAACGCACAACAATGTAATGTGATACAAAGAATTGTCGACAATATTTACAGGTAATAATTCACAGGTGCTGCCGTTTCTACTGTGGTTTGGCCCCTACATTCACAATTGAAGGAAATGTTAAATCTTGGTTAGAGGTTGTGGAAAATAAGGATACATATGTATACATACATATATGCATGTATATATACATATATGCGCGCATATATATATATATATACACACCTAGATCCAGATCTATCTAATCTTCAAATTGAAGGACTCTGAATTCTTTTTTTTTTTTTAATGCTTATTTATTTTTAAGAGGGAGAAACAGAGCATGAGCGGGGGAGGGACAGAGAGAGGAGACACAAAATCCGAAGCAGGATCCGGGCTCTGAGCTGTCAGGACAGAGCCTGACACGGGGCTCGAAGTCACAAGGTGCAAGATCATGACCTGAACCGAAGTCGGATGCTTAACCAGCTGAGCCACCCAGGCGCCCCTTAGGACTCTGAATTCTAGCCACTAACCTCTTAGATACCCATGGATCCTGGTCTCCTTCTGTCTGGGCTCCTGTAACAAAATACCATAGACTGGATGGTTTATAAACAACAGAAATTTATTTTTAAAAAATGTATCAGGTTTTCCAAAAGTGAAATGAGGATCCATGAAGCCTCTGCTGGGATAAAATATGTTTCTTGCCTTGCCTATCCTTCTTTATTTTGTGAATATGAATAGATTCCTCTAATCTCTGGTAAAAGTAAAGTAGCTCATGAACCCATGACAGTAGCCCAGCACTTTAGAAAGCCTATTCACAAACTCTGTTCCTTTCAGAGCCCTAGACTCTTTCAAGCTGTTAATCGGTGTTTCGGGTTGAAGTCTTAGGAGCATCATTATACAATGGGGGAAATGAGACGGGAAAGGGAAGAAAGTTAAGAACATGTATGTGTGTTTTTAAAGTTTATTTATTTATTTATTGGGGGAGGGGGGAGGCAGGGCAGAGAGAGAGGGAGAGAGATAATCCCAAGCAGGCTCCACATTGTCAGTGCAGAGCTGGACTCGGGGCTCGAACTCATGAACCACGAGATAACCTGAGCTGAAATCAAGAATCGGATGCTTAAGTGACCAAGCCACCCAGCCTCCCCAAGAACATATGTGTAAAAAAGCAAGTTTCCACTATATGCAACTGGGGCTTGGACCCCCTGGGGCACTCCGAGAGATACTAAGGAACATACTTTCCACGCAGTGTCTCACCCCAGAAACGAGGAAGCTGGGGTCTTGACTTTCCCTCATTCGTCAGCGATGCAAGGCTGCTCCCACGGGCCTTAACCCCTAGCACTGCCAGCCTTCTTTCACCGGTGGATCAAGACCAAATCTCTCAGCTGCCTGTAGTTATGGGCTGCTGCTGGAATGTTTGAGTTTTGAGGGGATATGGCCAGGGAATCAATAGTGTCACCGTAATTGGTGCAACACTAACACAGACAACTGGGCAAATAATTTTGGAATACATAAAAACAATAGCTAGGTTCCTTAACTGCACATCTTTCCATGTCCTTTTACATGTTTATATATATATATATATATATATACACACACACACATATATATATTGTGTGTATACATATATATATATAATCTCTCATCTCTGCTTTATAGATGTATTATGATCTGAAATTGCCTTGTTTATTTTTATAACTTGTATGTTACCTAGTTTGCCCCACTAGAATATACATTTCATTCTCCTTTCAAAATGACAAAACGAAGGAATTCACCCCAAAAGAAGGAGCACGAAGAAATGACAGCCGGGGGTTTAACCAACACAGATACAAGCAAGATGTCTGAACCAGAATTTAGAATCACGATAATGAGAATACTAACTAGAGTCAAAAATAGATTAGAATCCCTTTCTGCAGAGATACATTTCATGGAATAGGGACAATGCCTCGTTTGTCACTATATGTCATTTATACTTCAATATAAAATGTAATTTAAAAATGAGAAGAGAGCCACACCCAGATGTTGGCCGAAATTGAAATTTTCACTTCTCAGAAGAAAAAAATCATAGTGGAAATTAGAATGTTTAGAAGTAAATGACAAGGGGGTACCTGGGTGGCTTAATGGGTTAAGCATCCGGCTTTGGCTCAGGTCATGATCTCACAGTTTGTGAGTTCGAGCCCCACGTCGGGCTCCATGCTGACAGCTCAGAGCCTGGAAGCCCGCTTCAGATTCCGTGTCTCCCTCTCTCTCTGACCCTCCCCCGCTTGCACTCTGTCTCTCTCTTTCTCAAAATTAAATAAAATGTTAAAAATTTTTAAAAAGAAGTAATTGATCACGAAAAGGCTACATATTAATATTCATGGATGTGGCGGTACTCAGAGGGAAACTTGGAAACTTGAAAGCATATCTATATGTGTGTGTGTGTGTGTGTGTGTGTATGAAAACACAAAACTTGAAGATGAAAAATAATGAGCTAAGCCTCCAAGTCAAGAAAATACGTTGGAAAAATAATAAAGTTATCCTTTTCTCACTTGTACATGAATTATGAAGTATTGATATTCTAGAAAAGTCTGCGAGACAACTCTGCCATCTATTCTGCCTTAGCTGGGGTCCACGTGGTCCTTGCCCTCAGGCTGTGATCCATCTGAAGGTGTACACCATCACTCCCTATGAAAACATGGGCTTATATTTTCTCGTGTATGTCCCTCCACATTTTGTTTGTCATCTTAGGCCTCCACAATGTCTTCTCGAAATAGAAAACAACAGTACTTTTTAAATGGAAACTGAGACGGTCTTCGAACCGACAAGTTTAGCTCGTTGGCATTTACTGTGAATAACGGTATATTTGGTTTATGTCTTCCACATTATCTTACAATTTCTTTGACTAATGTTTTTTTTCCTTCGATTTCTTTCCTTTTTTTCCTGTCGACTTGAGTTCTTTTCCCTCCCATTTCCACCTGACTCATTTAGAAGTTATACAACCTGTGACTGGTTTTGAATCTGTCAGGTTTTCTAGGATATGTGTAGTCTTGCTGAGGGAAACACTAGCTAGATTGTGTCCACAGAGATTTACTACAGACATATCTCTTTTGGTTTGTTACTCCTAAAATGCCAGTTGTGGAAGAGGGTGTATTTCAGTTCTGCAGGGATGGATGGAGGAAACAATGAAAGGTACAAATCCCTATAGGAGAGGATTATGAAACGATTGAAGTAACATTTGGAAACAATGAAAGTAACATCTGATGATTAATTGTTATTTTGAGGAGAAGATAAATGGACTTGTTGAGAAAAAAAAATTTCCTAATGACTCTTCTTGGATATTTGAGCCTTTCATTTATTGTCTTATAAAAAACAAACAAGAAAAAGAAATTGATTTGCATAGCTGGCACCAACTTCAGCCACAGCTTTCCTTTAAACGGGGTGAATTTATATTCATTTAGACTCCTTGGGACTCGTAGGCATTCCACCTGAAAATATATGCCTTTAATCTTTTCTAGAAATGTCTTCAATCACTGATTATTGAATACTCCATTGAGTATTGCCAAGATGTATTCTCTCTGTTCTCTCCTTCTTAACCCCTGTGAGATAATGTCGAACCTTCTCCCCACATACTCCGAGGTGCTTTGAACGTCTTCCATTCCTTCCAACTCTTCAGGTCTCTGAGCGACTGTCTAGAAGATTGCTCAGATCTCTCTTCAGCCAGGTCTAATCTGTTAACGAGCCCGTTGATTGGGGCTTTCACTGAAATCACTACATTTTGCATTGCTAGAAATTCTAGTTTGACTCTCTTTCATCCTTGTTGTTGTTGATTTTTGAGCGTCTTGTTATTTTTCAGTGGGTTCTATCTCCGTCATAATTTCACATATGGATGTGTATGTGTGCGTGCATATGCCCGTGTATATGTGATTTCCCAAATGCCTGAGGGATACCACATTAAAAATAAATTCACACAGCTCTCCAACTAGCGGTTGCATGAGAGTGACTGAATTGCCTTGGTTTGCCAAGTTGCTAGACTTGGAAGTCAAATTTGACTACTGACTATGCATTTTTCAGTTCAACTCTCTTAGTATCATCAAACCTGTATTCCATGACAGGAATTACTTGGAGCCATTCTGTGGACACTGAGTTATTTAACTTGGCTAATAAAAACACTTGGTTACAGCATAGTGGTAAAAAAAGAAAAAAAAAAAAACCAAAACGAACCCAAGTTTTGGAGTTAGACTGTCCCGAGCTGGAATCCCAGTTCTTTTCTTCACGAGCTTGGCAACTTTGGCCAGGTTACTTAATCTTCCTGATCCTTGGCTCCTTCATGTAAACAAAAAAAAAGAAAAAGAAAAAGAAAAAGAAAAAGAAAAAGAAAAACAGGATAAAAGATATTTCTGATGGAGCTGCATAAAATCTGCATGGAAAGCACTTAGCATAATGCTTGGCACATGGCATAAATTCAAGAAATGTTACCTCTTCTTCTTCTGAGAGATAACTTCCTGGGTTGTCTGAAGCATCTCTACGGTGATTAGTAACCTGAGCTAGGACCCCAAAGAATATATTCCAATTCAATTAAATTCAACTAAAACTGATCGAGCACCTAATGTAAACTATATATTACACTAAGTTCCCATTCTGGCTTTTCTAGCGACTAACTGGTGAGTCACATCACATCCCGGGGCCAGAGTTTCCATCTGGTAAAGGAAAGATGATCTTTTGGTTCTGTCCTCTCAAACGTTTTATGATTCAATGCATTGTCAAGAAAGTCTAGATTCTATTTATAACGGTCAAACCTATTTCATAAATAGCTTCGGGAAGATATAAACATCCATGTCTTGCCTTTTTTGGGTGAGTTCCAAAGACTCAGCCTCCAATGGAATTGATGTTGGGAACGCAGAGCAGAGGCGGGGGGCGGGGGGCGGGGGGGGGCACAACTCTGTCACTGAATGACTGCAGCGTCCCGTGCAATCTGACAGCGACATTTCGGAAATCAATGATTCCCATCCATCCTTCATGTACTTCTTGTCAGTTGTAGCTTTGCAAGAGGGGATTGCCCAGATTTTTATAAAAAGAGTGAGATACGTTTGGATTGTCATGACTGAAAGAGCTTGGATCCACCTGGCACTTCACTGTAACAGGAGTTAATTCAAAATAGACATTTATCACCTTTATCACTTTGCGCAAGAGAATCGCATGGCTACAAAACAAGCTGGCAAAATCCCTGCCGAAGGAAACAACTCTTCGGCAACCACTGAATTATTTGTTGATGTTTTACGTGCAGAACACAGACATAGAATTCTACTCTCAATAGCCCCTCGACCGTAATCTGTATTATTTGATTTTCATGCAGCAAACCTAATCTATAGGCTTCTGACAAGAAGACAAACCTCCCGCGAGCTGTCTTTGGTTTCTCTGAAACGCTCGTGTTACCTTACACTTCGATGTTTGCACAGCAGAATAATATTTGCTCTCATTCTATTCCCAAGAAAAATTTAATTGTTGTCTCAAGTCTTTCAGGGGAGAAAGTAATAATAACACAGGTAATCAAAACATGAAACTAGGTTCAATTTCACTATCATTCCCCGGGATTACTCCCCGTGTAATTTGCGCCAGGAGGAACTAATTCAGTAGATAAACCCAGCAACTGTATTGTCTATTAGACACATCAAAACAGCATTAGTTTGCAAATCACTCCTGAACCTTAATGAAATCATTTCTGGTAACAGGACATGGAATTTACAGAAGCTTCTTAGAAGAGTATGATTTTTGTCTAGCTAGATTAAAATATTTCCCTAGTTACTTGTCAGGGAGAATTAATTTATAATGAGCGCTATATAAAAAAGGTTGAAATAGCTCCTCAGAGAGGACTGTTTTATGGATTTGTAACCAGAGATGAGCAATTCAAGGCCTTTGCTGGTGCATCGGATTTATCACAAAAGGCAAGTGACAGTCTTTTGGTTTGCGGTATTTCTCAGCTTTGATTGGAAACATATTTCTGTGTAAGATTCTTTTAACTCTGCTAACGCTTTCATTCCTTTCCAAACGAGGGCTACACACAAATTTTATTTTATTTTTCTGCACAAGTCTTCCATGCCGTATTTAGCGGTGACCAGATTCAGCAAGTGCAAATCCACAGTCAGCTACACAAATGAACCAAAACAGGCACATATGCCATCAACCTCCAGGTCACGTGGTCGCATTCCGCATCTGTATTTACCTAAGGGGGAGGGCGTATTGGATCAGCATGTGTGTTTGTGTGTGTGTGTGTGTGCACTCTTGCACGTGCTGGGGGTGGCAAGAAGGAGATAGAGGTGTTTTAAGTAGATGTCATGATGAATGCAAAGGTTTGGAGTCAAGGAAACTCAGGGGGTGCGTGAAAAATTGAAAAAGTCTAACTGGACCAGAGTAAGGTAAAATATAATTTGATGAATGGATAAAGCAAACTGGGGAGGTAAGTTTGCACCAGGACTCTAGAGATGTAGGGAAAAAATACTAGCATTTCTCTATATTTCTAAATTGTAAAAAGCGGCTCAGTTATTCTCTGCTAAGGATTGAGGGATATCTATTCTCAGTCACGTTTCTGGAATCCTTTCTTCTCTCTTGCATGTAACTTCTGGAGTATTCGTACTCCAGCAAAGTTGATGAGGGACCTCTGATGTTTTCGTGTCTCTCAGTCACTATTCTCAGTGCCCTTTGGCTTGGGTTTCTCTCCATGTGAGGGCTGGCGGTGTCTCTCCATCCATGACGAGCACTGCACAGACAGGAACATTTTCCATTGGTCCTGAGATGCAGGGCTCAGGGCCTAACATTCCAGAACACATGTGCATCTGAGGTCCTGCCATGCCCTACAGCTATCGGTAAAAGCAAAGTTCTGGTCCCTGCCTTTCATGAAACCCACAACTCCCCTGTACCTCCGGTTTCACAGAAGCCAAGAATTATTTCTTTCTAGGATTGGGTCACAATTCCTTTTTCTCAAAGTACCTAGTTCTATTCTCTCTTACATAGACCCATGTCTTCCAAACAAGGTGTTCAAAGGTATTTTTGGTGAATTTCGAGAAACAAAGGAATCCCTCATCCCCACAATTCACTAAGGTAAGCAGTCCAAAGGACAGACACTTGGTTGTCCTTCCGGAAGATGAACGGAAAGGAAGTTTAGCTTTTCATCCTTTGGAGTCCTCTATAGTAGACTTAACAAGACAATGAAGCGATATCTAAATGGACTCTCATGCCACCTTGAGGAGTTTGGACTTTATCTTTAGGGCTATTCTAGTCTGTTCGTGTAGAATGAGACGAACAGAAGGAGCAAAAACCTTGGCACTAGACCCATCCTTTCAAGGGCCCTATTCAAGGACTGCCAGAAAGCTCCGTCCGGAAGATGGAGCGGCCATCTTGGGTGGCCAAGGTAATGACAAGCAGAAACTCAGGCGAGGGGCCTGCATCAGGACCCAAGGCAAAGGAGAAATGGGACCCAGCAGGGGAGGACCAAGCACAGAGAAAAGGGATGTGGGAAAGGGCAACGCTGAGGCACATAGTGAAGAACAAGGGAGCATTCCAACCCTTCAAGTGGGATGAAGATGCTGGGTAAGTTACTTAGGAATAAGCAGACGGTAACTTTTGACTCCGGTTGGTAAAAGGACTCACAGCAGAGGTCTGTGAGTACTCCATCCAAGATGGGTAGGAGCTGGAAGCTCTTTCAGTATTTTTGGCTTCGCGTAAAGAGTTTTTCTTGGGGCGCCTGGGTGGCTCAGTCAGTTAAGTGCCCGACTTCGGCTCAGGTCATGGTCTCACAGCTCATGAGTTCGAGCCCCGTGTCCGGCTCTGTGCTCCCAGCTTGGAGCCTGCTGTCTCCCTCTCTCTCTAACCATCCCCCATGTGCCCTCTGTCTCTCTCTCTCTCTCTCTCTCTCTCTCACTCAAATATAAATAAACATTAAAAAGAATTTTTTGAAGTGTTTTTCTCAGAACTAGGGAAGATACTGGACCTATACATGTCAAATGTGGAGGATAAAGCCTGCATCATAGACTATTTGTAAAAATGACAGATAATGGCCTGAAAGGATGCCGAGCATCCTTCTGGGCACGTAGCGGGCACTTAATAAACGACAGATAGCTTATTTTGCTGCGCCAGGAATTCCCCGAGCCCCCCCCACAAAAGTGTAAACTTTTCCTACCAACTTCCACTCTGGAGGGCAGGTGTTTTCACACCTCCGAGTTACCATAAGAGACTCCTATAGCCAGCTGACTGGAAGATCCAGCCCCGCATTCCACACCAGCACCAGAAATGATTTGGGGATTTTAAACTTTTCCATGAATGAGTCATGACTGGCTCAGCAAAACTGACTGAACCCAGTGTACTTTTCCTGATGCTTGATTCAGTGATCTCCCGTGAGTTTTCTTCAGACCACTTATCTTTTTTTTAGGGGATACAAGCCTTTTGAGACGACTCTGGTAGAACTAACCAAAGAAGCTCGGAACCAAATTAGGGGAGGGGCCTGCTTCTAGGGCCTGCCTCTTTGTGGGTGTCATGTGACCTCAACAGGTGCGCTGGGGCAGAGAGCGGTGCCGGAAAACTCAGCTTTGGGAGCTGCCTGGCCAGCTCCCCTTTCAAGGAGGAACTGACACCCTTCTTTCCCCGGTTAATGCTTGTTAAGAAAGAACAGAAGTGTTTATTTGGAAGTCCTTCGTGTGCTCAATAGATGACAGCAATAAATATCAGTTACAGATGCAGAAGACCTAACGGGAATGATCAATGACACCCCCCCCCCCCCCCAAGCCCCGACCACCCATGGAAGCTTTAGCCGCTCCTTCAAAGCACTTTCAGAGCTGTGGTTATTTTTCACACACACAAAATTTTTCATTGTGAAATCTATCATACATACAAAAAGAATATATAATAAATGTACATCTTCTTAAGAATATTTTTAATGTTTATTTATTTTTGAGAGGGAGAGAGGGACAGTGCATGCATGGAGGAGGGGCAGAGAGAGAGGGAGACACAGAATCTGAAGCAGGCTCCAGGCTCTGAGCTGTCAGCACAGAGCCTGACGTGGGCCTCGAACCCACGAACTGAGATAGTGACCTGAGCGGAAGTCGGATGCTTAACCGACTGAGCCATCCAGGCGCCCCATAATAAAAGTACACCTTAAAGGCTAATAATAAGGTAAACATTCATGAAGTTCACCATCCAGGGTGAAGCAATAGAACATTGTCATGAGTGTTACAGTCTCGTGTGTCCTCTTCTGAATGGATCCTCCTCCCTGTCCCCAACAGATGTGACCATTGCCTTGAATTCTTTGTTGATCGTTCTTGCTTTATTTACAGGCTTCTCCAGAGAGACGCAGAAACAAGAGGATATGTGTAAATATAGAAAACAAGTTATTATAAGAAATTGGCTCACTGGCTTTTGGATGCTGGTAAGTCACAAGATCCCAGGGATATAGTTCTGTCTGAGTCTGAAGGCCTGAGAACCAGCACAGCTGAAGGCCAGCAGGCTTGAGACGCCATGTTTCAGCTTGAGTCTGAAGGCAGGAAGAAAGCAAACACCCAGTTCAAAAGCCATCAGGCAGAAACAATTCCCTCCTACTCAAGGGACAGTCAGCCCTTCTCTTCTACCCAAGCCTTTGACTGATTAGATGAGGTCTACCCACATTGGAGAGAGAAATCTGCTTCACTCAGTCTACTGACTTCAAGGTTAATCCCCACCAAAAACACCCTCACAGACACATCCAGAATTATGTTTGGCCCAGTCAAGTTGACATATAAAATCAACCACGACAACGGATACGCACCTGGGAACGTACCCCTGAATGGTAAGGTTTTGTTCTGCCTCATTTAAGACTTTACGTAAACGGAATCATTCTACGCGCATTTTTCTGTAATTTTCTTTCACTCAATATCATGCTTGTAGCATGATTGATTCATGTAGTTAATTCCTGGGGTGGGGGAGGGCGGGGTTCTTCACTATTTTGTATTCCACTGCCTGAAAAACTACGTTGTACTTCCCCATTCTTTTCTTGATGGATATTTGCACTGGTTTTTTAGTTTTAAAAATAGCTGCTAAGACTTTTCTTATATATGTCTCCTATTGCTTTTTGGTTATGTTATTCAAATCTACACTATCCCTATAATAGTAAAGATATGAAAAAGGCCCAACAGGTCTGTGGCTTAAACAAGGCAGAAGTACTTCCCTCTCCCCAAACAGTCCAAGCATAGGCAGTCTTGGGCCGATATAGATGCCTGTGTGCCTACCCAGGTATGAACACGCACATGTCTCACTACGCGTAATGCTAACTTCTCTCCCCAAGGACAACAAAACCATCCCCGAAATCTCATCCAGAAGTGTAGAATCACTGGGTGATACTCCTGTCTGCTTCATCAGGTGGGCCTCTGGAAGACCCAGCCACCATGAAGTGGGCTATTTAAATGCTTGCCCTCATCCACCTCCTACATGGTGGTGGAGAGTGAATGGGCTATTGGCAATAAAAACTCCTCGTTAAGAAAAGGGAACTCTAGTGACCCACGAGGCATGCCCCCATAGGAAAAATTAAAGGCTAGTAGGCAGGCCGTGTGGAGATGTCCTGTCCTGGCAGTGAAGGAAGAGTCTTGCTTGGCCCTTGTAGAAGCTATTGTATTATTCATGTGGCAGGATTTCCTTTGTCTTTTGTCCCCTGGCTTTGTTATCAGAAGGCGGTTCCCAGGGCTCCTGGGCGGCTCAGTTGATTAAGCCTCCTACGTCAGCTCAGGTCATGATCTCACGGTTGGTGGGTTCGAGCCCTATATCAGGTTCTTTGCTGACAGCTCGGAGCCTGGAGCCTGCTTTGGATTCTGTGTCTCCCTCTCTCTCTGCCCCTCCCCTGCTCACGTTCTATCTTTCTCTCTCGAAAAAACACATAGAAACATTAAAAAAAATTTAGAAAAAAAAAAGCCCCTGGATGTGGGGGCTTGGAAATTGACTTAAGAAGTCAACAAACCCAGATATGAATGACCGCAGCCAAAGATCTTATGTAAAACAGAGCTATTCAAGCAGTGTGCTGGGCATACGGCTTAGGCACGAATAGATTACAAATATATCTAATATACTGTTCCCGTAGCCTCTGTTTGGAATGGTGGGGGGAGAACGCAGGCTGTTCACCATTGGCTACGAGGAGCCTATTCACGTGCGCCCATGGGCTACACAAATATTATATTACGGCGCATGATGTGAACGAGATTGAAAACCACTAATCGAAGCGGTTTTTCACTTCTGGAGTTTTATTAATGATCTCTGTGCTCCGCTGCAGCTTATTGGCAGCTACCTTGAAGTCATTCAAAATAAAGAAATTGAGGGGGAAGGCTGCGTCAGCATGCGAAAAACCTGACCAAGTATCCGAGGAGACGGATTTACCAAATGATTTGCCCCCGGCCGCAGGTGCATTTTCAGGAGCCTGCAGTGTGCCTTTGCCGCAAACGTTACCTAGATTCTGTTTTACGCAGGTTCATTTCAGGGACGAAATCTGTATTCGTTAGGACGTAGAGGTTGTATCAAAGATCCAAAATCACAGTGGCTCAAAGCAGACGGGGGTTTACTTCCTTCTCACGTAACAGTTACGACTCACGCAATCCGAGGTGTTTAGAGTGTCAAGGGCCCACGCTCCTTCTATTTTGTTGCTCTTCCCTCCACACATGGCCTCTGTCTCACGACCCCTCTCTAGCTCTTGCCTTCCCCTGCTCGTTTTAGCCAGCTGGACGGAGGAAAAGATGGACCTTGGGTGGCCCACCCTTTCCTTCCAAGGGGATGACCGAGAAGGTATACTTACAGCTTCTGGTCTTTTCAAGAGCAAGACTTGGTCACACAACCGCACCCGGGTGTCCGGGAAATTGGGAAATACAGTCTTTCCTCTGGATGGCCAAGTACCTGTTTAAAGGAAGAAAGATAACCCTGCATTTTAGAAGGAAAGTAGCTGTCTCGACCACAATCCTTATGATTTTTCTCTGTTTGATCCAGTAGTTACAAGTATGTTGTTAAAAATGTTCTATGCTGATAGATTGGTCAATTTCTCCTTGGGTGCCGTACATTTTGGTTTATGGTTTATGTATTTCTAAGCTATGCTGTGAGGTGTATACAAAGTTAGACATGTTCGGGGTGCCTGGGTGGCTCAGTAGGTTAAGTGTCTGACTTTGGCTCAGGTCATGATCTCGCAGTTTGTGGGTTCAAGCCCTGAATTGGGTTCTGTGCTGACAGCTCAGAGCCTGGAACCTGCTTCAGATTCTGTGTCTCTCTCTCCCTCTGCCCCTCCCCGGCTTGCACTCCATCTCTCTCTCTCTCTCTCTCTCTCTCTCTCTCTCTCAAAAATAAATAAGCATTAACATTTTTTTAAAGTTAGATTTATTCCATCTTCCCAGGGAAATTAGCCGTTTATTAATATGCTGAGACCTTCTGTATCTCTTGTAAGAGTCTGTCAAACTCGTTTTGTCTAAAACAAATGTTTTTATCCCCCCCTTTCTTGCGGCTTGGTTTTGCTTTACATATCTTTTTCTCTCATTTTACTGTCAATCAAGTTCTTATATTTCTGATACGTTTCTCACAAATATATAGCAAAAATCGCTTGAGATTCAGTTAACTTCTTGGTACTACATTACAAATTCATCTAGTGCTCTATGAGCATTTGGGTGGCTTTTTGTTCTTTTCTCTTGCAAATTGAGCTGCAACTTTCAGTCATGTGCTGACATCAATTCATATTTGCCTTCTGGCCTATCTTTGGAATAGATTCCCCAAAATAGGACTGACGTGAACAAGCGTAAGCGCCTCTGTAATTTCATCAGCTATCCTCCTCCAGTGGGGTCAAAGCGTTTTTGTAAGACCATCAGCAACACAGGAAAATGTTTGTTTCTCCACAGCCTTGCCAGCAGGGGAAAAGGAGGCGCTTCGGTAATTTTTACCGATTTGGTAGCTGCTAAGTTTGATCTCAGTGTACCTATATTAGGACCAAAGCTTATCCTGCCCTATGTTAAACAATCATTTGCATTTGTTTTCTCTGTGAACTGTTGGCAATACCCCAAATCACATTCTTGGCCTGAGGATCTTTCTTGTCACATTCAGATGAGAGCACCGTCATCAGGTGACCGAAGGTTGTAGTAAAGCATCTGAGGGTAGCGTGTTTTCATTTTCCTGCTCCACGGGGAGGAGCCCAGGGTGAGACCGAAGGAGCCTTGTGGGAGGGTGGCGCCTGGCTGGTTCACACTGTAGGCCTGCTCTGTAGGGCTCCTGACCTGGGGCCCCTCTGTGCCTCTTGTCCACCTCTAACTTGTGGCCCGTTGACACCCAGCTTCTAGGACAGTAGGGATGCGGACTTTGATGCCCATGATAACTTCTTTCCAGGCAATTCCATCATTTTTATATCAAGCCTGTCATTTTTTTCTGTGTGTGTGTGTGTGTGTGTGTGTGTGTGTGTGTGTGTTTTAAATAGGCTCCACACCCAATGTGGGGCCTAAACTCAAGACCTCAAGATCAAGAGTCATATGCTCCAATGACTGAGCCAGCCAGGTGTCCCTCATTTTTTTTTCTCTCTTTATTGGCTACTCAACTACCACAGTATTTGCAGAACAATTTTATCCAGTATTTTCAAGCCTTTAGAGTTGCATTCCTACAGACATACGTATGAATATTTGGTGACAGTTTATTCCCTTTATTATGCGGTCAAGTTCATGAAGACAGAAGCAATGGCTTCTTTGCTCACCTCTGTGCTGCCGGGGCCTAACACGGGACTAGAGGGTGCTCCGCGATAATTTTTGAATGGATCTGAATGACCTTGAGCAATAGAAAGCCCCTGGAGATGATGGGACAGCGGGTGGAATCAACAGGCAAGTTCAAACCCTGGGAGTGAGCAGTATCCGAGGGCGGCAGATTGCAGGGCTGTGCCTTCGTGCCAGGAATCGATACGAAACAGGTGGCAGCTGATGCAGGGATTTATAAGCAACATAGATCAATGGAAAAAGTGAATTACCCATGGCTATTGACCAGAAATAAAATAATAAAGTTATTCCCATTGCCTATTTATTTACGAACTGGAGGCAGCGTGACAAGGAAGGAAATCTGACTCCGGCGTTGTTAAGGGAGGGAAGGAAGAAGAGACATGTGAAGAATCCCCTCTTGAGCGGCCGAACAAGAAGCTGGGAAAATCAAAAAGAGACCGATGGTCTGCTTCCGGCCACAATGGAATAACGAGGACGGGATTTATATTCCCCCCCCCCCCAACCCCCCTGCCGACGCACACTCTTAAGAGAACTCTTAAGAAATAGTCTGAAAAACTTATGAAAAAGGTGTTCGGACAGTAGACAACACACAGTGTAGGGCAGTAGTTCCTGAGAGAGAGGAGATCAGGAAGGAGGGCTGTGCTGTTACTTCAACTTGCTGCTTGGAGGGAATTTCCGGGCCCCAGGGTGGGAAAGGGAAGCCCATGTACGTTCTGGAGGCCTCCCTGAGTTGGGGAGACGGAGACGGTGTTTCTAAAGGCCCAGGCAGCTGAGGTTTGTAGCTCAGGGTACCAGAGAGCAGAGAACAGCAGAGAACATGAACTCTATACATCTGCACGCTAACCAGCTTATGTCTGTGAAGAAACTGCGTGAGGCCCGGGAAGAAACTACCAGAGAATTTGCAGGAAGAGCCATCCCTGGAGCTCACACAGGTCTGGGATAGTTCTCGTTCCTGCCAGCAGAGCGGACAAACCTTGTGGCAACTAGATGTTGGGTAGAACACTCAGGAAGCGTTTACCTCAGTAGTGGGGCAAAATCTGCCCCATAATAAGAGCTCCGCTGGTCCCATTCTACAAAGCTTAAAAAGCAGGCTCTGCTTGATGACTGAGGGGCTGCCCCGAACACCATTCCTGCTTCTATCGTCACTGCCAAGGCTGGAGGCAAGGTCATCCCTGAGCTGAATAGGAAGCCAATGGCACGGCCTTCCACGTCCTCACCCCCTAACATGTCAGTCGTGGATCTGACCTGCCACCCGGAGAAAGCTGCCAAACATGTTGACATTAAGAAGGTGATAAAGGAGGCATCAGAGGGCCCCCTCTAGGGCATTCTGAGCTATAGTGCAGACAAGGTTATCTCTCGTGACTTTAGCAGTGACACCCACTCTAATACCTTTGAAGCTAGGGCTGGCATTGCCCCCCAATGGCCACTTTGTCAAGCTCATTTCCTGATGACCGTGAATTTGGCTACTGCAACCAGGTGGTAGACCTTATGGTCCACATGGCCTCCCAGGAACAAGAGCCCCCTCGGACCACCAGCCCCAGGGAGAAAAAGAAGGAAAGAATAGCCCTCAGCTGCTGGGGAGTCCTTGCCCCAGCTCATCCCCATTGCACTGAGAATCTCCCGACCTCTACAAAGCTTCTATTCCAGACCCCTGGAGAAGGGGAGGGGCTTGGGGAGCCCTACCTTGTCATATACCATCGATAAAGTATGCTTTACCCCATCTCCCAAAAAGCAAGTCTCAAAAAATCCAATAGTTTCCAAATAACATATCTGGATCCTCACACAAAGTTCATGGGTATGTTTTTAAATTAAGAATATCCAGGGGTGCCTGGGTGGCTCAGTCGGTTGAGCGTCCAACTTCGGCTCAGGTCATGATCTCATGGTGCATGAGTTCGAGCCCCTCATCGGGCTCTGTGCTGACAGCTCGGAGCCTGGAGCCTGCTTCGGATTCCGTGTTTCCTTCTCTCTCTGTCCCTCCCCCACTCACACTCTGCCTCTCTTTCTCTCAAAACTAAATAAACATTTAAATACAAGAATATCCAGCACCCAGGAAGGTAAAAGTAAAAACATCTGGCATCCAACCAAAAATTATCAGTCATTCAAAGAAGCAGGAAAATGCGACCCATGATGAGAAGAAAAATCGGCTCGTCAAAACTGACCCATAAATAACACAGATGATAGAATCCCTACCAAGTACATTAAAACAGTTACTATAACTTATACGTTCTAGAAGGTAGAGAAAACGTAAGCATGGTAAGGAGACTATAGAAGATCTTTGTAAAAGATACAAATTGAACTTCTGAGTGTGAAAGACCCAAAGTTTGAGATGACTGACGCACAGGATCGGATTAAAATACACTAGATAATAAAGAAGAAAATACAGGTGTCAGCAAATTTAAAGATACAGCGATAGAGGGCACCTGCATGGCTCAGACGGTTGAGTGTCCACCTTTTGGTTTCCACTCAGGTCATGATCTTATGGTTTGTGGGGTCGAGCCCCACATCAGGCTGTTCACCGACAGCCTGGAGACTCTAGGGATTCTCTGTCTCCCTCACTCTCTGCCCCTCCCCTGCTCGTGCTCTCTCTCGCTCTCTCACTCTCTAAATAAATAAATAAATAAATAAGCATTAAAAAAAAAAAAGATACAGAAATAGAAATGATCCAAAATGAAAGACGGAGAGGAAAGTATCGGAAAAATAGTGAACATAAGTTGAAGGACTTTATGGGCACCAAATATAATTTTGACGTACATGTCGATTTTGGTTGTGGTTGTACGATTTTATGTTCTCAAAATTTGCCAAAGCATACTACACACAGGGTGATTTTAGGGTATGTATATTATATCTGAATAATCATAAGTGAACAACTATGAAAAAAGTGACCAGGATCAAGGAGTTGGACCAAGCTGAACTTCTGGTAGTATGATCTAAGAGGAGTTCGCGTTTGGTACACCCTTCATGTTCTGCGTTCAGTGTTTTTCCTTCCACTCTCTCATAGGCAGAATGATGAAGTTTCCCTCTCTTGGCTCTGCCCTTATTACCAGTGAGAACTTAGACACAGTCCTCTCTGGGACTCAGATTGCTCATCTTAAAAATGGAGAGAACACTGACTCATTCACTCACACACTGAGTCCTGCATCAAGCAGTATGTATTGAGTGCTGATTACCCTTCAGGTCCTGTGTGAGACATTGGGGGAAGGGACACCGTGTTCGCCTTCAAGGTTCTTGATCACAGAATCGCAGCGTGAATGAAAACAATGGAAACACTCAAAGGTCATTTGGTCCAACATAATAAAAAGACGGAGGCTGCAAGAGTGAAAATGATTTGCTCCGAGGTTTTGATGTTGTCAGTGACAGAGTTGTGAGTACCAACCAAGTCTCTTTGTCTAAAACACAGACTTGTTGTTAATAAAATGGCAAGTGACAGAAAGTTGTTTGCTTTTCTGCCCTCCAGGAAAAGGTATTTCCTCTTCAGTCTTGACATGGACATTCAAAATCAGGGATCCCTGATTTTACCTGGCTCAGTTGGTTGAGCGTCCAACTCTTGATTTTGGCACAGATCATAATCCCGCGTTCGTGGGATTGAGCCCCTCGTTGGCTCCAGGCTGGACACAGAGCCTGCTGAAGATTCCCCCCATGCTCCCCCTTTGCCCCTCTCCCCTGCTCGTGCTTTCTGTCTCTAAAATAAACATACATTTTAAAAATTCTAAAAATAAAATCCGTGGATGCTGGATGCTTGCAAAGTTAAAAAACTTTGACCAGTCACCCATGTATAAAAAAAAAAAAAACAGGAATTTTACATAAAAGTTGATATGGTTTGTCTTCTTCAAGCAGTTTTAATATCTGGCTCTGCTGGTTCTGAGGCTCACATTCTGATGGGGTGACAGTCACTGAAAATGAACAGCAGCTGCCCCACGCGGCAGGGGCCTGGGCTCTCCAGGACCAAAGCCCTCCCCCCGCTCACCTCTTTTATTTATGCTAGCTGCTTGGCCGTTAGGAGACGTTATATTTTGCCATCCCTGCCTTAAATCTATGAGATTACTGGTTCTTAGTTCCCACTCCACCCAGATTATATTGTGCATTTCAATATTCCCAGTGGTTTTGCAAGGCAACGGTCAACGCAAAACATCAACAATATGGGCTCCAAGCCAGGCTGTAATGATACCTTAAGGACATTCACGGCAGTAACCAGACACATCTCTGGCCACACTCGAAGACACAGGACATGAATCATCATAGCAAAATAAATGCTTAAGGCCACAGCCCTTCTGTTTTGATTTGTAAATTAATTTCAAAAAGTCGGATTTTTCTTGCGCCTTCAGTTCAAAAGCCAAGATAATTTCTTTTTCCTCCTTTTGGCTGTTTTTTTTTTTTTTTTCCTTCTGGCTTTGAGTTGGAGTTCAGTCTAGTTCCATAAATTTGCATTACACGGCAGCCATAAACACTGAAAGGTACCCGTGAGTCAAAGTGAGTCTCAAGAACCAGGTTCTTCCTTTACTGGTAGGACAGAAGTGTTTAAACCGTTGTCAAACAGATCTGCCCATGGTCTCTGAAGTGTTTATCAAAGGGAAAAGGGGATTGTGCCTTTGAGTTGATGTCCCCGGTCTGAATACCTAGATACCCCCAGTGAGTTTTAAACCCCATCACTGCAACCAAACCCAATTGTCACAGCCCCACACCAAAATACGTCCCCACTGCCCATGCAGTGAATGCTTTTCTGGAAAATGCACAGCTGAAGTTTCAGAACAAGCTGAATGCCTCACCCTGCATTTTAATAGCAGCAACCCAGGGGCGCCTGGGTGGCTCAGTTGGTTAAGTGGCCGACTTCAGCTCAGGTCACGATCTCGCGGTCCGTGAGTTCGAGCCCCGCGTCGGGCTCTGGGCTGATGGCTCAGAGCCTGGAGCCTGCTTCCGATTCTGTGTCTCCCTCTCTCTCTGCCCCTCCCCCGTTCATGCTCTGTCTCTCTGTCTCAAAAATAAATAAAACGTAAAAAAAAAAAATTAAAAAAAAAATAGCAGCAACCCAGAGGGTCAGTGGGCAAATCTAACTTCCATGTCCACTCTTGGCCTCAGACTTGGAGGACGTGGCAGTCTTGGACCGGCCTGGGGCCGGTGGGTAAAGGGAAAGGATGAGTTTGTTGAGTGGTATTAAATGGTGTAGTATGTCTCTAAATCCAACCATTGGTGTCCTCATAAGAACAGATACACAAAGATAAAGAGGGGACGCACACAGAGGGAAGAAGCTCACGTGACGACGGAGGCAGAAGCTGGAGTGACAAGGAACACCTAGAATTGCTGGAAAGGACTAGAAACTAGGATTCTTTCCTAAAGCTTTCAGAGGGCGCCTGTTCCTGCTGACATCTTAATTTTGGGCTTCTAGTCTCAAAAACTGGGGAAGAATAAAGCTCTGTTGTTTTAAGCCACCTGGTTTGTGGGGAGATTTTTAAGACAGCCTTCGGAAATGAAGGCAAACTGTAATGCAAGTGTGCAGTCTAAGGAGAAGGGCTGCTGATGCTGTCCGGTCCTGGGCGTGGTCTGGACCCAAGTTCAGGACCAGATAAGGCCCTTGGAGTGCGTGCGTTCACAGAGGAGAGAATGAGGCAGAATTGGGAAAAACATAGCAACATTCATTAGGACTGTAATACACAGCACACCGTAGATGGCAGGTAGCACACAAAAACCCAACATGTAGCACCAGGTATCTGAGATAATGCCTTTCCCTTCATCGCCGTTGTCTAAAAATGTGTGGGTAGAACAATGTCCCAGTCTGCAGTCTGTAAATCCATAAAAAACTACATGAAAAACACAACCCCTTGACGAACTGGGGAGGAAGAAAGAGAGAAGTCAGAAGGAGGGAAGAAAAGAAGTGAGAAAGAGAGAGAGGCAGGGATATCTTTTCAAGGAGGGATGGGAATGCTTACATGATCTGAGTCATGTGGTTCAGTCTCAGAGTGAAGTCGCGGTTAAAAGAGCACAGTCCGTGTAAGCAAAAGCAATTTAGAAACACCTCATGTCCTTTATGCGTTCCTCTTAACACCAAAAAAAGACTCACAATTTCCAGCGATATTTATTTAAAGCCACCATTCCTTTTCCTGCTCTTAACACTGCCCTCACACGCCGCAGTTGTTTTCCTCAACTTGGGGTTCTTCCCAAATACCTCCAAATCTTCCTCTTACGTGCCTCTTCCCATTCTCCTCTTTTCTCCTTTTCTTCTAGGTTCTCTACTATGATAGTCTAAAGACCAATCTGGCCAGGCAAGACCTTCCCGAGGGCAAGTGTATACATTGAGCAGGTCCAACCATCATCCTCTTGACTAAGCAAGGGTTCGAGGCAAGACCAGGGGCATCCAGAAATTCATGACGAGTACGTATATTGTGGGGGAGGGGCACAGATTGTATTTAAACATTAACCAATGCTTCTTCTTCTGCCAGGTTCCACTACCTCGTCCCTTCTTTGTCCAATCTCCCAGTTCGGGGTAGAGTTACAGCAGAAATACAAGAAGAAATAAAGAGATCATACTCAGCTTCTGAGTGTCAAAATATGTGTTATTGTGCTAGAGACGCTAGCTGGAGAGAAAAGGTTTTGATCTTTGACACTAACCAAGTAGATATCCAAAAACATGAAATAATCGTGTACTTAATCCTATCTCCAAAGTGATACAGGTCTTCTGGCTTTGTCGGGATGGGAGTGGAAGACTCAAAGGGAAAGCAAAATAGTAAGATGTTGCCTGAGTGTTTCTCCATCGAGAAACTCGGCTTTGAAAGTGTTAGCCTTGAGGCCGTAGGTAATGTCCCTTCAACCTATCTCTGTCTTCAAAAAAGCAAGTCTTGAAAGAAAGTGCAGAATCCGCTTACAATGGGGGCATCCTACGGCAAACAGTAAGTTTCCTCTGTCAGTCCTCCCACTTTCAGCTGCGATGCAAGAGAACCAGAATTATAGAGAAATAGGACATCTGGGGACTGAGCCAGTGGGTAGTTGGGACAAGCAGTTATACAAGAGGTAAACCAAGGCATAGCTCTATAACTGAATAAACCTAAATTCCAACGAAGGTCTCTTGCTTTTGACTTAGGAGTCTGTAAACTGGAGATTACAGAGAAAATGAACATCTCTAGGAGCAGTGGTTGATCCAACGGGATGGACACGGGGGGATGGGAGCCAGAGCCAGAGAAGAGACCCTGAGAGTGTCTCCCTAAATTTTGTACCCTTAGCTCTTTCTTCCCACCCTTAGGTCCTCATCTTTTCATGCCGAGCCGTGGCAATTGGCTTCCCCACTTCCAGAAGTTTCTACCAACACATAGCCTTAAGTTAGTAATGTGGAGTTGAGACCACCTGCGTGGTATACTTGACTGAACCTAGTTAAGGCTGCTACATAGAATTTTAAAATTTGGTGGGCAGATGTGGAGATCTACTCATCTTGTGGCCACCCAAGACAAGCCTCACGCGTAAGTTCTCTTGCTTTTTAAACCTGCCACCTACCAGTCTGAAGTGCTCTTCCCCTTTCTTCAGTCTTCCCTGCCCTCTGCATGTTGAGGCCAGTTTCAAATTCCACCTAGGCAGCTACCGTGGCAGCTTATATATATTCTTATATATATTCTTATATATATTCTTATATATATATTTATATATATTCTTATATATATTTATATATATTCTTATATATATTTATATGTATATTCTTATATATATTTATATATATTCTTATATATATTTATATATATTCTTATATTTATATATATTCTTATATATATTTATATATATTCTTATATATATTTATATATATATTCTTATATGTATTTATATATATTCTTATATATATATTTATATATATTCTTATATATATTTATACATATTCTTATATATATTTATATATATTCTTATATATATATTTATATATATTCTTATATTCTATTTCCTTCTTATCTATCTTTTCAAATGACAAGAAAATATTGTATTATAAGAATAATTATTGTAGAAAATAAAGAAATTATATGAGCAAGAAGGAAATAAAAAATTAGCTCTATTACCCAGTGTTCATTACTATTACAACTTGAAAGTCGATTTTTAGGCTATTTTCCTCTTAACACATTTATTTTTATGTTTTCTTATCTTTTTTTTATTCCCCCCAATCTATTGAGACATAGATATACATATTTTAAAAACCCAGGAAGTAATCTTCAGTATTATTTTGGCGGGGTAGCCAGTTCCTATGAATGTCCGGGAGTTCCAGTCATTTCTGAAGGGTTCTGTTCAAATGGAGGAACTTCCCCAGCGTCTGCCTTGGTCAAGGGGGTCCCAAGATTATTGCTCATCCTCATGATGGAAAGTTCATACTCTTCACCCCCCTCTGAGCTCCGACTTGAAGGATTTGTATTTATGTTTATAGGACAAAGACAAAGATGTTTGAGCACAGCATCACTTTGGCAAACGAAGGAAGGGTATGCCTCCCCAGGTCAATGGTTTTCTCTCAACCACGGAGCGTAAACTTCTGTCCTAATCTTTAGACAAATACTTTGAAGAGTAAGCCGTATTTGACTGGGATGAGAAAAGAGAAAAAAATTAACATTATCCACCATGGGATCTATTTTCCACACTTTCTCTGATTAGTAGTCAGTTTGAATAATGCCTTCCAAGGATGACTGATTTTAATTTTATTCATGAAGTTTGGGCTTTTATTATGTGATTCCTTATGAATCTTTCCATATAAAAAAAAAATAGCACTGTCAAGTTCATGGTCCCTGAATGAGACATCACTCCAAATATGAAACAAGATTAAACTTGACAAGCTTCTCCCTCAAAGTGGTTTGTTCTTGTTTTCATACATATGTAAAAACTGTGTCATGGGAATTACACACAAACATCAATACAGCAAGTTCCGTGATATGATGATTAGAATAAAGTTATGGAAAACCATTTGCTTTCAATCTTAAATATACTGTAAACAATTTACAGGGGCCAGATTAGCTATATGCACTTGACTCTTGCTGGAAAAAGAAACCTAAAATAATGAATGGATTATAAACGGAAGAAGGATAAAGATGATAACATTTAATTGAAACAGAGACAGTCTATCTGGGTGACCACTAATCATGTGCACAGTGCTGGGTGGGTCCTCCAGTCCTTGGAGGTGAATCGAGGACGAGGATGGAGCTCAGAGCCATCAGTCCCACCTCTTTCCTCTGTGTCTTTTCCACACAAGTCTCCTTAATCATTGCCTTCCTCAGCTTTCCACAGTTAGCTCTAGCAGTAACCGAATTAGTAGGTTAATTTTGATCAAACGTATATTAGCACCCCAGTCTCTCAAGTAATAGGAATAGAAATTATCTTGTGTTGTCAAGCAAATCAGACTGCAAGCTATCCAGGAGCTGAATTTCTTTTTTTTTAATTTAATTTTTTTTAACATTTATTTATTTTTGAGACAGAGAGAGACAGAGCATGAGCAGGGGAGGGGCAGAGAGAGAGGGAGACACAGAATCCGAAACAGGCTCTGAGCTGTCAGCCCAGAGCCCGACGCGGGGCTCGAACTCACGGACCGCGAGATCATGACCTGAGCCGGAGTCGGACACTCGACCGACTGAGCCACCCAGGCACCCCCAGGAGCTGAATTTCTAAGCGCTGGCAACCAGCCGCAAAGGGAGCTAGAAAGCCAGTACGAGAGGAAGAGCCTGGTGGCATGATACCCTGGGTCTCTGGATCATCAATGACATCAACTCCAACCCCTGCCGTTATGAGAGCCAACAATTCTCCTGTTGGTCTAAACCTTTTTAGTTGCTTTTCTGTAACTTCCAACTTATGGAATCCTGACTAACCCAAAGGTGGCTGAAACTTCGGTTTATTCATTCAGTTACGGAGCTATGTCTCGGGTATGTCTCAGCTATGTCTGCTTGGCTTTGGTGCGCTGCCGGGGCTGTGGGATACAATTTCAATCCCAGTTTTCAGAGAGTATGTTTCTCTGGACGCAGCAGTTGAAAAAGTCTCCAAAATTGGAAATGAGGATATTCTTCTGAGACCTAGGATATAAATTCAAAACATAGCGGGCCAGCCTAGAGATTATACCTGAGATCAATATTAAGTTAAACCCAACTATAAAGGCAAAAGTAGAAAGAGAGACGGAAGGAGGGAGGGCAAGAAAGAGGGAAGGGCATCCTTTTTTTTTTTTAAATGCTTATTTAGTTTTGAGAGAGAGACACAGTGCAAATGGGGCAGGGGCACAGAGAGAGGGAGACACAGAATGGGAAGCAGGCTCCAGGCTCTGAGCTGTCAGCACAGAGCCCGATGCGGGACTCCAACTCACAAACTGGGAGATCATGATCTGAGCCCAAGTCGGGTGCTTACCTGACTGAGCCCCCCAGGCACCCCGCATCCTAAGCTTTAATGTGCACCTATGGCCGTGAAGAGCTTATTAAAATGCACAGTCTGATTCAGTAGGTCTGGGTGGGGCCCAGGATTCTACATTTCCAACAAGCTTCCAATTGCCACCAATGCTACGGGTCCTTAAACCACACTTCGAGCAGTGAGTTGCTTTAGAGTGCTTTCAAGAAATGGAAATAGTCTAAAGAACAAACTTATAATAATGGCAACAACAATAATACCTAACTGACATTATTATATCTACAGAAAGAATATATCCAATTAGAAGACAGAGGAGGAAGTCATCAAAGATAATATACAAGTAAAAGAGAGTCCGAGAAGAAAAAAAAAAGTCAGAAAATTAAAGTCCAGCAAAACTCAGTGCCCTCCCAGGAAGAGACCCACTTTCGCAGTTAATCCCTATTGCGAGTATGGATGCTCTAGACGCTCGATCTCCAGTGACACTGAACTTCTGTGTTCCATAGTTAACTTTCCATATCGATGAAACCAGCTCTTGAATTTTATTTGCCTCTTTGTATGCGTTTTCGGTCGGAAGAAAATGGGCCCTCCAGGTGAAAATGGACAATCTGCCCCCCATGAGAGTTATGCTGTTCCTTGTTAATTATTAAATTGTCATTATGCTTCTAATGAATGGCCTCTGTGAGTTTAGTTTGCGTGACTCAGCATCCCTGAGTCCAATTGCATTTGAAGCATTGATGAGTTGGAGTTTCTGACACTCAGATTGAATACAATAAATTAAATAAAACCCAGGGTGTGTTCAAATCACCACATTTAGATGCTGTTGAGTGGGATCTACTGAGAGTAAGTAAACAACCGCCTCCGGACTCCCCTCACATCTAACACCGCCAGGTACTTGCTTAGAAATTTAACATGCCCGGGGGGCCTGGGTAGCTTAGTTGGTTAAGCGTCCGACTTCGGCTCAAGTCATGATCTCACAGTTCAGGGGTTCAAGCCCCGCGGCGGGCTCTTGCCGACAGCTCAGAGCCTGGAACCTGCTTTGCATTCTGTGTGTCCCTCGCTCTCTGCACTTCCCCACTCGTGCTCTGTTTCTCTCTGTCTCAAAAATAAATAAACATTAAAAAAAAAAAAAGAAATTTAACATGCCCTATAACATAGTGGTCAGGACACTGATCCTTAATCTGTTATCTGGTGTTATTTTGCAATTTTCTTTGTTTTTAAGATAATTATTGGCTTTGTGTTTCGTGGGGTTTTGTTTTTTGTTTTTTGTTTTATTTTTTTATCGGTCAGGTAGACCCAAGTAGATTAGAAATAGCCTTTCTCCGTCTTCCCTATTCTCTCTTGATGACCTTGCAGGGGCTGTCAGTTTATTTTCAATGTGCCTTCCTTTAGCGTTTCAGGACATTTTATCATTTGCTGTCCCATTGTGCCCTGTCCCCTGTTCTATTTCTATTCCTCCTTTTTCTACTCTTGGCAAAAAACCAGGAGTATTGTTGAAATACACTTCTATATAATTGATTGCGTGTGTGGTATTAGAAGGAGGCCAGTCAAATTCACCTTTTCCATTTATAAACCTCATATCAGCGTGTCACATATAATTAGGAACGGTTAGGAATGGATGTATTCACTGTGCGAGAGGCAGACACACTTTGGCTAACGGTCACCACCGAGCTTCTTGCTTTTGTGTCCACACTAATACTATTCTTTTAAAACCGGCTGCTTGGGTGGCATCTTGTCAAATGATTCAGCAGGGAATACAAAAAGGGGGGTGGAATGGCCTTCACATCACCCTTGTGTTAGCTGACTATTTATCTTCTGTGCGACCGTAAGACCAAATTAGTTTAGATGCTGCTGATACTTTCTTCTATTAATTTATGAAAATACGAGCAACAAAAATTGGGAAGAGGGCTGGAAGAAAATAATGGCTTATTATAGAGTCTCCTGGGAGAAAATAAGAAAGGACAAACAATTTATTTTTACCTTTGCAGGTTTATTGTTTCTGACTTTGATGTGGTGTCGCAGATCGATTGCAGGTGTAGACACCTGCCGTTAGGTAGACACGTAACTCAATTTTCATCACACGTTCACCACTGAGGCATTTGCTATTGACTTTGTTCTTCTCCAAACAGCAGGGAGTCTAAAGATAAGTTATCTGGGTTTTCTGTGTCTCCTGTGAACCACGCCAAATTTGGATAAAAAGTTTCAGGCATCTGACTTTTTGTCAGCGAACTAAGCTTTTGGGCTGCATATTAAATACGTCACTCTACCCTATTACAAATCTCTTTCTCATTTCCTTTTTTTCTATATGCATACATAAGCCCTTTTAAGATAAGATTTATGTTCTGGTTTGTGGCAGTTTTAATTTAACAGGATATTAATTGTTAAGCCTGACGATCTGACAACTGTATCTTTAAAAAGGACACAGAGAAATATTTGATCGAACGGCTGAATACATTCCTCATGCTTGTTAAGATCTCATTAGATCGAACCTTCTTCAGGGAAGGTCTTTGGACAACTATTTTAGTAGCTGGATTTCCATCACAACAGCACATATGATCGTCAAGTGCCCCAAACCAACGACCCCAAGTGGAGGGCTCTGGAACGCCGGTTCCGATTTCTCACAGGTGGCAAATTCAGAAACAAAAACCTCCACCAACAGAGCATGAAGTTTCTTCCTTTAAGCTTCCTGCTGATCCTTCCTACCTTAGGTAGGAAGTTAACCTGACTTTCAAGTCACAAACATTAACATGCATGGAGAGTATCAGTACAAGAGGAAAAAGACGTGAGCCAGACTATATTTACATGGTGTGAGAAAGAGAAGGAGAACACTGAATAGGCATGTGGGCCAGCACAGAGGGCAGAGAACTCATGGGGTGTGGGAGGGATTCTGTTTCATATACATGGCACCATTTGTAAATCCCAGCTGAATAAAGATGATGGATGGGAGCAGGGACATCAAACTCATTGGCTCATTGAAAAGTACTGCTCCTGACCAAGGGGCCAGATGGAGGGAGGTCTCTTTCAGGTACACCAAAGAATATTTCCCATTCTGTTGGGAATGGTTTCTTATTCTTTTTCTCCTCCCTTAAAGGAAGATACTAGTGGGGTGCCTGGGTGGCTGAGTCCGTTGAGAGTTGGCTTCTTGATTTCAGCTCAGGTCATGACCTCGTGCTGAGCATGGAGCCTGCTTAAGATTCATTCTCTCTCTCTCTCTATCTCTCTCTCTGTCCCTCTCCACTTGCACACTCTTGCTCTCTCTCTCTAAAAAACAAGGAAAGAAAAAAAGAAAAAGATAAAAGGTACTAGTTACATCCAAAGGCAGGATACTTTAGTAGCTAATGGAAAGCACACATGATTTTAGCAACAGAACAATATTCATCACTGTTTAAAGATGTCAACTTCTTTAAAAACCACAGTTAGATGCACCGCGATAGTTCCACATTAGGAAATAATCTACATTTCAGGAACTGATCCTTGCTTCTCCAAATCTGTTCTGACCATCCTTGATAACGAGAACCCTAACATTTAGCGGTCATTAGAGCCAGTCAGATAAAAATCCATAGTCTCCATGTGTCATAGGACTTAATTCAAGCCAGTGACAGGTAAACCTAAGCATTATATGGAAATGAGAGGGAATACACTAGGTGTTCTCTGTTCATCCCTCCAAATCAATTCTACACCCTTCTCCATCATACCTTCTGTCCAAGAAAATGGAACTTTATAGAATACATCAGTGGGCTCCCTTGATCTCTGATTTCTGTTTGGGCTTGGTCCAGGAGACACCAAGAAGAGACTCAAGGATGAAAGGGGAGAGGGTGTGGGTACTGCTAACTCGAAGATCAAATGCATGGATGATATATTTACAGTTCTTTTTGTTCCCAGGATATATCCAACTAGGGATTTACATTCAAAGTAGTTGGATTCAAAGTCGTTTGAAAAAAAAAATCTTCTCTGTGCCAGGCTTTAAGTTGGCATGATGTATTCCTTCACTAAAAGCCAAGCCTCCTGTATGATGACCCTTCATGACAGCTATAGCTCTCTGTGTACATTCAGATAACTGTTCCTTCCTCTCCGGTCTCTCCAAGCCTACTGGTGGGAGCGACCCTCCCAATTGATAGTCCCAGGTAACTAGTTCCTTTCCTCCTAGTTCTGCTCACACTCTCGTCAACAGTTTTTTTATAAAACTTGTTCACTTACCTCACTTGAGTATATCACTAGGGGTACACAATCCCCTCCTCGATTCTTCTTCCCACTGGCTGCAATGCAGACATAATGACTCAGGCTGGCACAACCACCTTGGACCATATGGAAGAAACCAATGGGTGGCGAGGCAAAAAGATTAAAAGGAACCTTAGTCTTTGATGACCAGGGACTGACATGTCAGTTCTTGCCTACTAAAATCTCTAGTTGCTTTTTTATGCCTCGGTCCTGCTGCCCCTGAATGTCCTCTTAGTCTCCACTGTGCATGTACCTCAAGGTCCATTTCCTCCCCACAGACACCTCCACTCGCTTAGCGGAAGCCTCCTTCGCACTGGAGTGGTAGGTCCCCATTGGGTCTCTGATCCTGCAGGGCAAAGTGACATTGTGGTCTTTCAAGATTCCATAGTCACAAGTGGGAAGTGAAATAAAAGCCTTTCTGCTCTTAGATTTCCCCTTGATTTATCTAAAGTAACTTCCTGCCCCGGGACCCATTGCTCCACTTCCAATTTCCTCTTCCCACAATCCATTGAGACTGGAAGGGCCCGGCAGTGTTCCTTTTCCTTACAACGCACCTGAAATTTTCTCCACCTTATAGCTTATGACAGGGTTCCATGATTAAGCTGGCTAGGCCTCATGTGCTGACAGGAACATAAAGGAACTTAGAAATTCTAATTGATCATTTGACAATGCACTCAGAAAATGTTCCAATTTTCCAGCTAAAAAGGAAGCCATCTTTCTTCTAAAGCACCAAAGCCCACCATTTTAGTTGGTGCGGAGATCCCAGGGCAGCAGAACTGGGGCAGGAGGATACATTGTAAAACATGTAAAAGAATGTGATCAGATTGCATTAATATCCCTGAGGCAAGCACAGTGCCTATGCACTTTACTGAATGACAGTATGACCATCAACCACCAGACAGTGAGCATGGCACTGGGGACACAAAGAGCTAGAACCAAGGGTCACTCCCTTCAGGAGCTTAGGATCTATTTGGGACCTCAGCTGCCCAATGACAAATGAGCTCGGCAATGGGTGCTTTAAGACAATGCCTTTCAAAATGAATATTAATAGGAATCATCTGGGGATCTTGTTAAACTGCAGACTGATTCAGTAGAGCTAGGGTGGGGCCAGAGAATTTGCATTTCTAGCAAGCTTTCACGGGCTGCTGATGCTGTTAGAACGTGGACCTCATTCTGTGACACAAAGTCTAGAAAGCCAGGGAAAACAAGACTTCACACAGAAGGAGGATTGACCTGAGCCTCAAAAAGTGAATAGAATAGAGAGAAGCAGAGGACATACACAGAGAAAGAGAGAGAAACAAAGAGAATGAAAGAGGCAGTCCAGGTAGGAGCGATGAGGTGAGCAAATGGAGGCAGGACGATGCCCGACATGCCTGAGCAGTTGGTATGCAGGCCAGTGGGAAGAGTTGGTGAGGACACTGGGAGGAAGGTGGAACAATGGATGGAAACCAGATTCACCAAGTTGGGTGAATCTCCCAGGCTGGCTCTCCCAGTAACGTCATCAGGTAAAAGGCCATCAGTAGGTTTTGCTGTCTTAGCAATGCCTGGACAGAGGACGTATTGACCTGATACAGATAGAATCCGTATCAAAAAACCCAGTTAGTCATTGGCTTCTTCCTCAGCATAGCTAAGGGGGAGGGGCTCTAACTTCCCCTGGGGAAAGGGAGATCAAGTCTTGCTGAGGTTCTTTAGCACCAACCAGTCTCTTCCCCTCCCACGTGACCATAGGGCTTTAGTAGATCACCTGCATCTTGAAGTCATAGTGACACACATCCCCATAAATCCATTCCTGGTGCTTCTATTCTCTTGATTTGAAATACACAGAAGACAGCTAGGAGGGGAGGAGAGAAGCTTAGAGTTCTCTGTAGGGCAGTATAATACTCAACTTGAAAACCTACACCCAGGCCATTTTGATCAAAACACAGGAAGCACTAGTCATTATTCCTACCCAGTCTTTCCCACTGTTAGATGGCAAGCAGCTAGCCACGGGTGCTCGGAGGAAGTCAGGTAGTTTTATTTTTAGCTCAGTACAGAAGGAGAAAGGATCCAACCTGTTTACACCAGAGAGGCTGTGCTTGCAAAGCCCTAAGGACCCGGGCCCTGTATTGGATGCATTTGCTACCTCTCACACACATAGGCAAGATGACAGAGGTCTTCACCTGCCCTCGGCTGTACCACTGGTGAGAATAGGAGGGTATGTTGTTTTTATTTGGTACAGCTGAGATTCTACATTATTTACCAGCCTGAAATTTAGCTGCCAAGATTTGCTGTCTACAAGAATGCTTGTTACTGCTCCGTTGAAAAATCTAAACATCCAAGAGGTCCTTTTTAATTCCCCTTTCCTGTTTTTCCAAGAACCCTCCCCAGTCTCATTCTCTTTGGGCGTCCTCTCCCCTCCCCTTACCCCTTTTCCTTTTTTGTGAAGAAAAACAATAATATATATATATAAAAAAAACGAGATGTGCTGCTACTGTCAGGATTTTCGTTTGCAATCTACAGCTTTAACCTTGACTCCAAGCTCTGCCCCTACCTGCTGTTGGAGGAGGTCACTGAGAGGACACGGCCGCCAGGTGACCCTTGATCTTGACCCAGGCAACTGGGGGCTCTTCACTCCCTCCGCTGTCCTTGGAATGTATGTTCTGCTGGCTGTTCCCACAGTGGGAGCCGGTTCCAAGGACTCAGCCTTGAGAGAGCAATGTGATGTTGAGACCACCTGGACCGTGGACGTGATGGAACCCTGTTAAAGCCTCCGTGTAAAGTCTGAAGATTCCAGGGGACGGGTGTGGAGATCTACTCATCCTGCTGCCTCCCGAGACAAGCCTCCCATGTAAATTCCCTTGCTTATTAAGACCGTCTCCTCCCAATCTAGACTGGTCTGCCTATTGTTCCGGTGGTCTCTCCCTGTCCTTCCCAGAGGGACACAGTTTCAGATTTTACCCCTGGGAAATTCGCCAAGTTCACAAACCAGCACTAGCTCTGCAAGTTTCGACCTGTGCTTTGCAGGTGGTTCGTGGGTCACCTCTGCCACCACACCGCCCGCTGTCAATCCCACTCCAAAGAGGGCACCCTGGGCACGTCACATCTTTCCCTCGCTCTTACTGGGTAGTCGTGTTATCTGGGAGGGGAGAAAAGAAGCAGAGGTGGGAAGAAGAGCTGTATACTCCTCAAACTAACACCGAGAAGTAGACAGGATGAGTGGCTGCCTGCCCGATCTGTTCAGGGGTCACGAGAGGGCCTCCAGAGGAAGCCCTCAATGGTCTGCCCGCCCTTGAGCAGACTGACCCCTTCTTCGGAGCGACACGTTACCTGAACAGGATAACACATTGATTATACACACTCTTTCCTAGGCTTCGTTCGTTAACGTAGCTAACACCAGAGGTCAGGCTTTCAAGGGACTAGGACATAGGAGACGTGAGTTTTGTGAATAAACCTGGACAACCAGGAAGCAGTATGAGAACCCCAAGTGTCGGTAAAAAGGTCGAAGGATGAAAGCGTGGAAGAAAATCGTGCAGGAGACAGATTAATCCCATCTCACGAATTACTGGCGTACGGGTACAAGGTCTCGGTGTCCCCGTTAGAGCCATTCTGCCATCACTTTCCTCAGTCCCATGTATTACGAAAGGAAAAGAGATCGCTTTTATTTACTGCTCACCTCTTGCGTCCCTTGCTTCCTGCTGCTTTTGCTAGTCATTTCTGGATTCGCCTCTCTACCACAGGCCCAGAGCAGGCACACGAAAGCACTAGGGAGGAGTAAGGGACAGACGATCGAATGTCCCTGGGGCAGAGGTGTTAGGGATGGAGAACATAGAAGGCAGTGGGGAAATATGCATTCATACTGTAATGGTGAAAACCCCCATGTTGATCTGAACTCTCCCCCAGAGTCACTGAGACCTGAAATCCTGCCACCTGCTCTCATACCTTTGAGAGCTGATGAGCTGTAACAAGGTCCACGCGTGGACATCTTCCATCGTAAGAAGGGCTTCCATATGCTGCCACTGTGTAAAAAATACACACAGCGCTGCACACACAGTTTCAACTTTACATCTACTATCAAATTTAAAATCCCAAAATAAACTTGAGTATATCAAAAAGTCACTTGCTCAAACCCAAACGACGGGGCCTCTGTTACTAAATAAAGACACTCACTTTATCTTGCTTCTGCTGATGTCCACGAGCATTGTTAAGGTTTATATTTAGAAGCTTTTAAATCGAGACTGTAAAGACAGGAAAACTCTGCTTTGCCCAAACCACTCTATCAGCTCAAAATATTAGCTATTTATTCAACTCTATTCCCCTCAAGCAAAACTAAAAACGTATAAGTAACAAACGAGAAATGCCTTTAGCCCCATGTTTGAATAAATTCTGCTTAAGGGGATGCGTCACCAGAGAACCGTGCTTGATACACACACTTCAGGGATTCTGGATAAATATAGGGGCGCCTGGGTGGCTCAGTCGTTTAAGCATCTGATTTCGGCTCAGGTCATGATCTCACGGTTTTGTGGGTTCGAGCCCCGCATCGGGCCCTGTGCTGACAGCTCAGAGCCTGGAGCCGGCTTCGGATTCTGTGTCTCCCTCTCTCTCTCCCCCTCCCCTGCTCGTGCTCTGTCTCTCTCTGTCTCTCAAAAATAAATAAATGTTTAATAAATAAATAAAAAACAAAGATTCTGGATAAATACCTAAAATAAAACAAAGTCAACTCTCTTGTTATGGAGGGATCACCCCCAAATTATTAATAAACAAATATTCCTTGGTTTCGAAGGCATTTTATATTGCTCTCCATTTTTAGAAAATTTTAACATGTATTTTCCTTTCAACTAGTAGCTGGTTTCTGAGAAAGAAGGAAACCAGGAGAAAGAGGGAAATCCTCCCAACTGAGATAACATGGACGGACCTCAATGGCATTGACCGATGGAATTACTTGAATGATTTAGAAAAATCCATTTTACCTTATTGGCATTGTAACTCTACATTTTTGGGGTGGTTTTTCTGGGCATAACAGTATATGGCCTTAACGTGTCACAGTCCACAGTAAAGTTAATATTGTACCATTTCACGTGAAACACAGATCCCTTGAAATCATATAGGTCGTTCATTCTGGAAACCTTAGCACCATAGAAGTTGTATAGATAATATTTAAATACATTTTTAAAATCACCATGTTATGATGTTTTGTTTTAAATACTTAAATAATCCTATTTATTTAAAAAAAAATTAAATCAAGGGGTACCTGGGTGGCTCAGTCAGTTGAGCATCCAATCTTGATTTAGGCTCAGGTCACGATCTCACTGTTCATGAGATCGAGTCCCATGTCAGGCTCTACGCTGACAACATGAAGCCTGCTTGGGTTCCCTCTCTATCCCTTTCTCTCTGCCCCTCCCCTGCATGCGTGCTCTCTCTTTCTCAAAATGAATAAATAAAAACTCAAACACTAAAAAGAAAATAAAATCAATTAAATCAATAAATAATATTTTACGTTTACTAAGACATTGCCATCTGATACTCTTTATTCTTTTCCAAAGATCGGTGTTTTCTTCTTATATCATTTCCCTTCAGACTAAAGAAATTCTGTGAACATTTCTTGTATGGGAGTTCTGTTGGCAAGGAATTGCCTTAGGGTTCTTTAATCCGAAAGTATTTTTATTTTCCTTTCCTTATTGAAAAATCGCTTGTTGTTGGATATTGAGTTCTGGATTACCACATTTTGCGTTGTTTTATTTTGTTTTGCTTCTTTTCAGTACTTTAAAGATATCATTCCACTATCTTCTGGTATTTGTATTTTCTGATGAGAAGTCTGAGGTCATCAGAACTGTTGTTCTTCTCTATAGAATGTATCATTTTCACTATGGCCTTTTTAAAGATTTTCTCTTTCTTTTTGTTTTTAAAATCCATTTACTATGATGCAAATAGATATTATTTTTCATGTATATATTCTATTTAGGGTTTGTTGAACTTCTTGAATGTGTAAATTTTGTCTTTTACCAAATTTGGGAATTTGGGGGAAACATAAATTTCTATTTGTATGTGTTCGAGTTCACTGATTCTTTCTTATCTCCATTCAGTCAATTAAGTCTGGTCTTTAAAAAACAAAACAAAACATCTCAGATACTCTATTCTTTCAGTTCTAGTATTTCCATTTGGTTCTTTTTATAGTTTCTATTTCTGTGCTGAGAATTTTTGTCTTTTCATTTATTAGGAGAATATTTTCCTTTGCCTCATTGGACATAATTACAAGAGTTCACTTAAAGTCTTTCCTGACAAATCCAACATCTGGGGTATCTTTTGGTTTGTATCTGTAAATTACCCTTTATGTGTAACATTTCCTTGGTTTGTTGGTTTGTTTGTTTGTTGTTGTTGAGTCATTTTGAGTCATATCCTATACATGATGGATGTGATATTATGGAGTCTCCGGGTTTTGTAATATTTTTCTGAATAACGTTGATCATTTTGTTTTCATGGGCAGACTGGGTTATACTCAGACTAGAAACAGTCTCACCTTACCTTTCCTGAACCAAGTCACAGCTCCAGCTTGCCTGCAGGCTAAGTCTGTAAAACCAGAAATTTTCACCCATGCCTTTTTCCAAGTTTTAACTCCTCTCCAAAATCCACCTGCCTTTTTTTTCTTTTTCTAGAGCCTTTTTTGTTGTTGTATTTTGCCCACATCTATAGTTATTCATCCGTGGGACTGTTGTTCTCCCCGTCAGGAAGGAACCTTCTGTCATCATACTGGAAGCAGAAACCCCTGGGGCTTGCTCTTAAAATTCCAAATGATCCCAAAAAACAGGGTTTAAATGCCTGGTAGGGAAGGGAGTAAGATGTTATGTCCTAACCATATCAATAATGTGTGAGTCTTCTCACAAAGTGGTAAGAAAATGCCAAGACCAAGGAGGAAGTAAGAATGCTTTTCAAGGATGCCAAATAAATATTAGCCTTGCAGATCCATTTCACCTTCCATGTACTAGCCATGTGATTACTTCTAGAATAACTTACTAATTGTTCTCAGTAAAAAAATCAAACAAACAAACATACAAAGTAGCCAATGTCGGTGCCCTCTTCAATCTGCAAATGCCAACACCTGCATTTCAACACCTACTCCGCACACACACAGCAGGCTGGGAGAGGTGAGTCATAAAAAGCCTCCAGGAGCATCACTCAAATACTGGCTTCCCTGGGTGTACAAATACCACAGCTCACTCGCCATGGGGTGTTCACCCCACAGCCTCTGCTCTCTACCGTGTTTCTCAACCCATAAGTTGTGAGGTACTAGGTTTTGTTTGTTCATTTCTGACCAATCGTTTTGTAAGATACAATGAAAGTTAATGTGTATATCACGACAACGTCAACTTGCTAGGGGAGTTTGTCACCGTTTCATCTTAACTTCTGGACTTATTGTTGACTGGTAACAAATGGTTTGTAACGTAGCACCTGGCTACAATTACTCACTGTAGTAACTGGCTTCATAAATATACCCTTTATTAGCTTTATTTCCTTCCCTGTCTCACTTCTCCACTTCCCTACCGGTGTTTTCTGGGATCACCTCCCATGTAAACTATTTCTTCTCAAATGCTCGCCTCTGGCCCGCTTCTAGAAGAATCCAACCTAAGTCATGAGAAAAATCCAACTATAGTATTAAATATAACACTAATTCAAGTGGTTAGTGCTGAGTCAATAAACAAATTAAAATGTTCTCTTTTGCTCAATGAGAAAGAAACTCATAAACTTTAGATGTTAAACCACTGACGAGAATCTTTGAAGTCGAAAGAAGAAAGAAACTAAAAACAATCGTGACTCAGACCCGTAATTTCATTCCAACACGGGGCAAAATCTGATCTCAGAATTCTGATTATATGCTGCTACCATCCATCTGGTGAAAGCATGCCATTTTCCTTGTGAGTCAAGAGGTTTGATGATTTCTTTCATAATGTCACAGTAGGCCATCAAAACAATAACTATTTTTTTCTTTGGCTTAAATAGTGACTTATAATTGAACATGAAATGTTTCTACATCAGTTAAAATAAACACAGTCCCTTCCTTTTTGTCCTAAAATGACCTCCTTTATCCTGATGCTTTGGCTATAACCCTTCAGTTGGGAAAAGAATGAGCTTAAGGGCCAAAGAGAAAAAGATTTAATCTAATTTGGGTTTGAGTTTTTAGAGGGAGAGTGCCCAGGAGAAGTTATTGGCATGAAAGATATCTTCTTTTTAGTAATGATGTGTATTATATAAGGAAACTCAGCAAGATTTTAGGATCATGTAATGGAAATTACATGGCTTTTGAGTTTTAATCCTGACTGCTCTGGCTTGAATTCCGATCCTGCCAGTTCCTAAGTATGTGATGTGTGCAAATTTCTGCAATGGATTTAGTGATTATATCTATCTCTTAGGGATACTGGAATTTAAATGATAGAATGATGTCTTTGAAAAATATCTGGCTCAGTTGAAGACATAAAGAAACTGAAAATTACTTCAACGCATAAACTCTGATTTTTATCATTGGGAAAAAGTACACGAAAGAGAAAATATCACATGATATTGGGAGCTGAGGGGTAGTATTCCAGTAAAGGTGGGAACAGTCTCATGATGTTTATCATTGCTCTACCAGATAAAATTTGCCAATCCAAATTCCCTTTTCTCTTACAACCAGAAGGGACCTCGCTTAAATGGAGTACAGTGCATTGAACAAGAACCTCTCTGGCTTTCTTTGATTGTGCTCTGTGGAATGCAATGAAGCTTGAAAAAAAAAAAAGAAAGAAAATCAAAGTAATGTCTGCTGCATATGAGGCCACAAGGACATTCAATGTAACCATATCATAAATCATCAAAGAGAAATGCCATGGAAGATCTATGCTTGTAGGACAGCCTGCCTCATTTAATATATCTAATGCTGCCGTAATAGTGACTCTTTCGTTCCCCCTTTCCTTTGTTCAGTGGTAATTGTCCTTCTGCTCGACCATTCATCTCTCGCAGAGTTGTCTCCTGACTAGGAGATGTGTACAACTGGCCCTGAATTATGGGTTCTCAGCCTGGAAAATCCTACGTTTCGGTTGGGTAGTGTTTAAAGTTAACGTGAAGAGCAACCAAAGGCCCAGAAGGAGAAAAAAAAAAATGACCCTTGGAAAAGTTGGTTGAATAAAAGAATGAATGCTGATAAAAATTACCTTCACTTCCTACTGTGCTTCTTCAATAAAGAGTAAATAATGGATGAACGAGTTTGGGAGAATAATTAAAAAGAATATAACCCTAGTGATGCAAAAAGGCATGGGGATGACAATTTAAGCGCCCAAATGCACGATGGTATAGACCACCTACAATCATTTTTGGGTCACAATGAAATCTCCCTACTGTAGTTGGAAGGCAGCGAATTAAAATGATCAAGTCTATTTTCACCTGAAGTCGGTGTCCGAAAAACAATACAAGGCCCACAAGATTCCTTAGGATTTTTGGCCAGTTTGCTGGGACTCCTCGTCGCCATGAGGCTGTACGGAAACTTTAAAAGCTTTCCTCCTTCTCACGTTCATAACTAACTAAATCTCGCACTGGAGTTCTATTCACGCACAAAAGAGATTAACAGATGCAGTTGAGAATTTGAGAGAAAAAAACAAAATACAAAAGGCTCGGCCCGAAAGAAAATTATGTGTGAGTAAAAATAGAATAAGGGGCATTAGTATTCTGACTTCACACACTACTTACGAATCCTTCAGAGGTAAACACACACAAAAACATTCTACTAACACGAGGGATCCGGCGTAAGCCTGCAAAAGGAAAAAAAAATTAAAAGCTGAGGACAGAAAGCATTACGAGAGGATTAGGTAAGCACCCGGGGTAACTGGTTAGAAGCAGCAGGTATAATAAATATCTTCCTTGATGAGGTGCCCAGTCAAACCTTTTTCTCGATTGGTAGCTACAACTGCACGATAAGTTTCCTTATTCTCATGCCCAGCGGTATGCGATACAAAGATAAAACCCACCTCTGCAGAGACTAGAACACACGCCGGCTTCCCAGAGCCTTCGCTTCATCTTCCAAAGGACCGAGGCAACAGCCGCACAAAGCCAAGCGATGCCCTGAGGTTGGGAAGCAATTCGAGTTCCCTTGAAAATTCATGCAACCGCTCCTGAATGTGTTTGACTTTCAGTGGTCCCATCCAAATTCGCTTCTGTCTGGTGGAGTCCGTGTGAGTCGATAGTCCGAGGAGTTCACGGTCACAAGTCAGAACCTGCACGCTGCAAGGGGGGTTAATGCTTACTCTGGGCCTCTTCCAGTCTCCTTTCAAAAGACACACCTGACCCCCCAGGTGGAAAGCCCGGGGCGGGGTGGGATGGGGAAATTCCTTCTCTCCCCTGAGGATGGAAGCTTCCCGAGCCTTGTTACCAGAAGCTCGCAGTAAGTCTGCCCCAGCCTGCTGTCTGATGCCGAGGGGCCCAACTCCACAAACCCCAAACCAGACAGCCCCACTTGGACATGAAGACCGGCCCTCTAGCCCTGCATGCTACCAAAATCTTTGTGATACGCTCACTACCTTCAAGCCCCAAGTCTGCGTTCTTCGTTTCTGGTTCTGACAACGCAGCGGTTTCCAACTTCTCACAGAAATTCCAGTCTGGGGGCACCTGGGTGGCTCAGTGGGTTGAGCGTCCCACTTCGGCTCAGGTCACGATCTTGCCTTACGTGAGTTCGAGTCCCGCATCGGGCTTGCGGCTGCCGGCGTTGAGCCCGTTTCGGATCCTCTGTCCCTCCCACCCCCCTCTGCCCCTCCCTGGCTTGCACTCTCTCAAAAATAAATAAACATTAAAAAATATATATAAAGTCCTGTCTTACAGACTAGACTTCTGGGCACATTCTAG
The DNA here is from genome assembly GCF_024362965.1 of Panthera pardus. Taxonomy (NCBI): domain Eukaryota; kingdom Metazoa; phylum Chordata; class Mammalia; order Carnivora; family Felidae; genus Panthera; species Panthera pardus. The sequence continues at coordinate 17,411,175 of NW_026526766.1, read as the reverse complement.
ATATACTGACATTGACATTAGAGGTAAGACTTTACAGAAGTTCAATTCATGCAGGTAGGAAACAAGCCCTATGCCTGAGTGGTTGGCTCTTTAGCTCACAGGCCAGTTATTTCGGAAGCCTCAGTTCGGTCTTCAACTGAGATCTGCGCAAGAGGGGATGTTTCTGGGATGCCCAGGGGGCTCAGTCGTTTAAGCATCCGACTCTTGATCTTGGCTCAGGTCATGATCTCACGGTCTGTGAGATCGAGCCCCACATTGAACTCTGTACTGACAGCACAGAGCCTGCTTGGGATTCTCTGTCTCTGTCCCTCCCTCTCTTCCCCTCCCCCCACTCATGCTCACTCTCTTGCGCGCGCTCTCTCCCTCTCTCTCAAAATAAAGACACATCTTAAAAAAAAAAAAAAAAAAAAAGAGTGGATGTTTCTGCACACTGGATCTGCCCTGTTCACTCCCAATAGGAATCCCCTGTAACAGTCATGGGAGCATAAACCAGCATCCCATAGTCCTTTTCTCCTGTTCCTTTGGTCACATGCTGCTCTGTAACTCAGGGAAGCCAGCCGTGTGCAGCACGCCATAAGGGTTAAGGTCTTCAAAGATTTGGTTCAGCGCTGTGGCGTCTCTCTTATATTTAGCCACAGAATTTAGCAGGAGCCTCCTACTCAGAAAAAAGATAGAGGTGAAAGCTCAATACTTCCAGTACCAATCATTTGTTCACGTACCTCTTATGCACTTCTCCGCCCGAAGCGCTAACCCAGACAGCTACGATGATCAAAAGACAGATACAGCAGCCTCCAACACAGACGGGGGATGAAACGATTGAGGAGGTGATGATAAGGACAACAAACATCCGACACAGAAAACAAATATTAACGTAGCACAAGACTAGGGCCTCGGAGGGTTCACCGAGAGAAAGATGGTTGCCCCGGGACTAGCCAAGAGAAGTGGGGGAGGTCCAAAGAGGGTGTAGGTTGAAGAGAGGGTGTTTAAGCGCATGGCATGAGGAGGAGACGAGAACGGGGTCCTGTGGACCATCATGGGCTTGCATGGATCTGGGGCCAAGTGCTGGCTAAGCCACGTCCCGGCCATGTCATTTTTGCCGCGTTACTTAGTATCTCTAAGTTTCTGAATCTGTAAAATGGGTATAATATCTACTGCATAGTATGGGGATGAGGCATAACAAGGATGATACCTGAAGGCTAGCCAGGATTACATAAATGCTGCCAGGGCAGGCACGATTAGCACCTAAGCAGAAAGCACGCGTTAGCCTAAAGGGGTCAGAGGCGACACCACTAAGAGAAAACCTTAAAAATTTATGATGAGGTCAATTAAGAATGAGCAGCAAATATCCGGCCAGAGAGTTTGGGAATGTTGAGCTGGAGGGATGAATAATGGTAGCCAACTTTTTATGAGCACTTACCATGCACCAGGTATATTTTAAGTACTTTAAGGATGATCTCATTTCACGATATTATAGAGGAAAAGCAGAGACTGACTAACTCAAGGAAAACTAAGAAGCCGTGGAAGGAATACAGTGGTGGGGGATGATGGACTTGAGTAGCATGGTGGGAGAGAGGGGTGGGGGGAGGGGGAATGGGGGAGCAGAGAGAGAGATGGAAAAATATGGTAGACACTTGGAATCGGGACAAAAGAGAGGGCAGGGTCACATGTGATGGACGCCGTAGGCTAGAGAGCATAATTCCTCAATTGAAATGAAAAGTCATGGAAAGCTGATGTTGTGCCGAAGAGAACTTTCCACTGGCAAGTCCCTTTTCATGTCAACCTTCAGTTAGTTCTTTAGCCCCCCTGCTGTCTAGCTTCTCACACATCTATTTGTGCTGCTATCGGAGGGAATCCGGTGGAATCTCTTGCATTTTCCCAACATTGTGCACATGCTTCAAGGCCCTTTGCTATTTTTTTCAGCTCTTGATTTCTTCTACTCACCCCCCCCCCCCAAGTTGACATAGTTGCTTTTTTGATTTTTTAATTTGTCCCCTACCTTCAGGTGCCTAGTTCTACAAAGTACATGTGAAAACTCCAAAGAGGAAAAACACTACAGGATTCATGTGGGATTTAATGGGGGGAAACCATCGAACTAAGATCGTTCCCAGCTTTCCAGAATGGGAAATAATTAAAAATTGAGAGTGCAGGTTAGAAAGAGAGTGGGGGAGGGGGCGGTGGGGAGCGGGATGTTTCTGAGCTGAGAGACATTCTGGGCTTCTCGTGCCACAATAATTCTTTTATAGAAAAGTCACACAGGGCTGAAAATAGAGGCTTGTTCCCGGCTACGTGACAGACCCTTCCCAAGTGACAAGATGGGTCATAATTTTAATGAACATTGTGACACACCCATCAATTACCCTTGGATGTGAATGTGACCACGTGAGGGTGCAAAAGCGGGAGAGTGTAGGTAATTTCAGTCAGGGATTCCTGCACATCTGTCTGCAGTTGTCAAGAATCTAAATGACCCACACTAGGTAAAATTAATTTAATGTTTAAAAAGAATGTCGCCTGCATGTTCAAAACACCTTTCATTTAGAAATGCACAGAGAAAATTACAGAGCAATCTACGGTAAAATACGGCATTGAAGTAGAGTAATGGAGAAAGTAAGGGGAAAAAAACACCTTGGCGTTTGGAGCTGCAGAAGTTAAGCTATGAAACTTGTGTTGTCATGGAAACCTGACGCAATTGAGGGGCCAGGGAAGCCATTGCTTTGCCACATCCATACACAGGCTCAGATGCTATTCAGAACAATCAGAATCGTCTGGCCAGAAGACTCCCAAGAGACCAGTAACTGAGTTAGTGATGGGGCTAAAAATTATATATATGTAAAAAATCTGAATAATGAAGGTAAGGAAAGAGACCTGGGCACAGGTAGAGTGGAACGGGAAGAGAATAGATAAGAAAAGAGTAATTAGGATCGCTAGGATGTTCTGATAAAATTAAGAATAACTGTTAAGTTTATAGAGAAGGAGGAAAATTGTAGAACAAGTAAAGAACATTCTTTCACAGCAGTATTAATCACACTATAATGTATTAATTGCTAATATATTTACCTCCCTACAGACTATGAGCTTCTTTAGAAAGAGTCTATGGCTGTGTTTATCATTCCCTTCCCCCTACGCAACCATGGCATTGAATCAATGTTTGGTGAATGGTAATAATTGCTACTATTTATTTAAAATGGACTGTGGTACAGTGGCTGTCGCAAGTTGTATTAATTTTCTAGGACTGCCATCATAAAATAGCACAGGCTGGGTGGCTTAAACGCTAGAGATTTATCTTCTCATGGCTCTGAAGGCTAGCAGTCCAAGATTAAGGCGTTGGCAATTTGATTTCTCCTGAGGCCTCTCTCCTTGGCTTGCAGGCAGCTGCCTTCTTGCTGTGTCCTCACATGGCCTTTCGTGTGTGTGCACATCCTTGTGTCTCTTCCTCTTCGTGTCAGGATACTCCACCATATTGGATTAAGGCCCTACCCTAGGGGCCTTAACTTACTCATCCCCTTAAAGCCCTTATCTCCCAACATGGTTACAACTATGGGGGTTGTGACATCAACATATGAATCCTAGGGGAACATAATTCAGTCCATAATACCAATTTATAGCTTATTTCATTGGAATCTTCCACAGCTATTTTGTCGGAGAGGCCATTTGAATCTCGGAAAAGTTAGGTAAAGTGGTCAGTGATCCCATGGCTCAACAGCATCCACATGGGGATTTAAACCCAGTTTATTGACCTCAAAGCCCAGTTCTTTACAATGCTCTCCAATGAATGAATGAAATGGAAGTTAAGTAAAGATGAACTGGACAAGCAAAGCTAACAGGTATAGTGTTATCATCATCAGGCTGAAGATTTGCTTTGGTTAAGCAATCTGGTCCCTAAGGGCTCATTTTGTGTTTTAAATGCTCCAGCTCTGTTTTCTAAGAACTGCTCCCTCAGTTAGGATCAGGTGAACTCTTCTGATGTCTAGATGAAAGGTTGGAAATCAAGAGTTCCCAAGAAGAAAAACAAGAACCCATTGAAGCTAGCCCCATGCAGTACAAAGCATGATGTGGAGATCCAGCCAAAGACTAGACTAGCCTTTAGCCCTCAGAACCTGTGCTCTTATGGTGATAAAAACACGTTTTGTTGCTGTTTTTGCTTGCTTTGATGTGCTTTTCAAACCAAAGTGATCTTTTTCCGTTATAAACTCTACCGATTTCTTCCTGTTCATTCAAATAGAACATCACTAGAGTTAAGCGGCAAAATTGCAACGTGTTTTCCTGAATTAAAGAGAGAGAGAGGAAAATACTTTAAAAACTCCGATGCAATCCAAGTGATAGAGATTTAAGACACCCCCCCCCCCCCCAGGAAATCAGCCACTCACCAGGCCTCTCCCAATTGAATAGGACTCCTGAGAGTCACATTTATAAACTAATGCAGAGAGAAAAGGTGGCGGTTGACAGATGCTAGCTCAGCCCCCAACCCTAATTTGCTCTGCTCTCCATTGCCTTTTGTGTATTTCTCAACTAGAACAAACCCACTTGTCCGGTTCTTCTCATGAGGAACAAAAGGTCTTTAAGCAGAAAGTTTCTCCTGCAGGCTTACAGGCACCTAATGTTAACAGGTTGATTGGGGGTCCAAAATGTGGGGCTACGTGGAGACCCGACCAATTAACAGGGCATGCTCTTGGGACTTTTGTGCTGATTGTTGGGTCTATTTACCCTCTGTGGCTTCACAATTAGGCCCCTTCGCTGTCTACTAGACTCTGGCCCCGGGCTCTAGAGCAAGCTTCCTGGAGCCGAACAGGGAGGGGACCCAAGAATCATCCTTGAATGAATGGCACTGCAGCTAAATGGAACTGACCTAACAGAACTCTTTGGGGCTGGATATGTCCCCTCGTCCAGCAAGACAGTTTGAAAAATTGGTAAATTCTAGCCATTCCTAAAAAATGGCCTTGCTGCCTTGTAACTCATGGCACACAGCCCTCAGTGAAATGTAGTGAGGTCCTGTTATAAAGCATCTTGACACGGCGGGGGTCGTGGTGCAGACAAGGCCACACAAAGCCATACTCAAAGCCGCTTGGAGAATAGTGATTTGGGATGGGTGCAAGCAAAGAGAGAGGTGCCAAAGGGGACATAGGGAAGCTCCCAAGGGAATTCTGGAAAGTCCAGCATTTACCGAGCATAAGCTATGTTCCAGGCAATATACTACCATGTGGCTTAGCGCTAACATAAATAATGCACAGTCCCTCCTAGGAGGGGCTCAGGGTCACCTCAGGAGCCTAAAAAGGAATCTTTGGAGTTCCAACAAATTATTCCGTTCTAAAGTTATGAGTTATATAAGAAATACACACACACACACACACACACACACACACACACACATTCAAGTGTTTTCCATGTTTTGTACAGAAGTCGATTTTTTTAAGGCCCCTACCTTTTTTTTTTTTTTAAACAATTCAGCTCTTATGGTTAAGGAGGAGAGAGTGGAAACAGAGCCATGGTTTGATCTTCCCCATTTTGTAAGAGAAAGGGAGGATGATGCATACCTCGAGAGGGAAGTTTCTTCAGGGAGGAGAGCCTCTCGCTTTTGTCTCTCTGTAGATTCCCTTTCAGCCCCTACAGGGCTCAGACCCTGCGCATAACAAATAGAACATTAGATAATTACTGTGTCTGCAAGTTCTCCAGAGAGAAAGGCGAAGTGCTAGGCCTCCAAGACAGGAAATCAGAATAAAAACTGCCTTCGTGGAAATTATAAGGTACATCCTGGTTTTTGTCATCCCGTCCCAGCTACGAGAAGACTGACTAACCTCGGAGAGAAAGCAGGATGAAGGACATTGGGGCGGCCCGGCCTAGACAAGGCCTCTTCAGAACAAGCACAAAAGCCACTTCATGGAGAAATTAAAGTCCCTCTTTACAGCCTCTGAAGAGGAACTATTAATGCTTTTCTGTTTCTGACACACTTGTTCTCTTCTAAAGAGTTCGTTTCAATCCTCACCGCCACTGCCATTCCTTTCTTTTTGTTCTTCCCCAAGAAAGCTGGATGGCTTAAAAGTCATTTCGGACTGAAGGCAAAGATCTGTCTTATCCCAAGTTTTTCCTGCCTTGTCTTGTCACGTGTTGTATTTTTCTCTTCAGAAAGGTGTGAGTGGTAAACATCATGAGAAAGTTAATTAGAATTATTACACTTAAGCCTTTCCATTTTATACGAATGTCACCTTTAAAAGTGGCATTTCTCAGGGGTAAAAATTGGCCCGATGGCACTAGAATTATCAGGGGATTATTATTTGGTATAACCGCTTTATTGAGATGTAATCCACATACCCTACATTTCACCTCTTTCGAGAGGACAACACAATCATTCTTAGCGTCCAGAGTTGCAAAGCCATCAATCAACACGATCAATTTTACAACATACCCCCATCCCTAAAAGAAACCCCCTATCCAATAGGATCACTCTCCAACAACCTCAGCCCCAAGCAACGACTAATTTACTTTCTGTCTGTCTGATTTTGCTTATTTGGGACACTTTATGTAACCAGACTCATAAACTATGTGGTCTTTTGTGACCCAGATCTTTCACTTAGCACAACGTTTTCAAGGTGGGCCTATACTGTAGCATGTAAACGTAATGCATTTTTTTTTAAAGTAAAAGTAAAGTAAAGCCCCCCCAATGTCGGGCTCAAACTCACGACCCTGTGACAATCAAGAGTCACATGCTCTGTCGGCTGAGCCAGCCAGGCAATCCCTGTGTTTCTCTTTATTGCCAAATAATATTCCATTTTTAGATCTATCAAATTTTTCATCCATTCGTCAGCTGATAGATACTTGGTTTGTTTTCACTTTGGGGCTATTACGCATAATGCTGCCATGAACACTTGTGTACAAGATTTTTAATGGACATATATTTGCAATTCTCTTGGGTCTATGTCTACGAATGGAATTGCCACCCCCTCTGGTAACTCGACGTGTAAACCTTTGATGAATTTCCAGACTATTTCCAAAGTGTCTGCCCCATTTTACATTCCCACCAGCAGTGTGTGAAGATTCTAATGCTTGGCCACATCCTTGCCAACCCTTGTTATTAGCATCTTTGTGAATATCGCCAGCCTCGTGGGGGTGAAGTCGTATCTCGTGGTGGTTTTGCTTTGTTCTTCCCTAATGGTTGGGATTATGGTGAAAGTTGCATGCTTCTGGACCCTGAATGCCTGACCCTGAATTAGAATCTAGGAGTCAGCGTTTTACGGAGGCTTATATATCAGTTGTTTGTTCCTATATAATAAATACTTATTATCGCTCACAGTCCCTACGGGTCAGATATTTGGGAGAGGCTTGGTTGCGTATTTCTGGTCTGGTATCCCAGAGTGCTCTGTTATATAGGAGCCAGGGCTATAGAAATTTGAAGCCTTGACTTGGACTGCAAGATGGTCTTCCAGGGTCTGCTTCGTGTGCCTGCAATTTGTGCGGTCACGCAGGACCCTGCATTCAGAAGGATTTCGCATGCTTAGTTGGATGTGCTGCTACAGCTCTGTTGAAACCCTTAATAATTTATTCTTTGAGCTTGTGCTTTATAAGTAGAGTATACGTAAAGTATAAAGACAAGGGAACACATATCCGTGTAATAATGTGTATCTGTGTTCCCATGGGCCCTATTTGCATGTGATGATTACAATCCGCATGAGCACAAGATCTCAGTGAACCCTTGGTGTATGAGAGTTCATTGTGACTCAAAGGAAGTACATATAAGGAAGTATATATATACACATACGTATACGTATACATATATGTACACATAGGAAAGTACATACATATAAGTACATATAAGGAGCTATAGATATAAGTATATATTTATATATATGCATATACATATGCATATAGAACTTTCTGTTAAAACTCAGACTTGCTGTGAACACAGTAAAGACTGGCCTTCGAGGTGAATGAAGGGCAAGAGAGGAAAGAAAGCTGGTGAGACGACCAAAGGCGTGTAGGACACCACGGGCCCCTCCCTGTTCCCTTTGAACTCTCTAGGAAAGCTACCAAACCCGCCAGATACTTTCTGGGAATGAGTCTTTTTTGATGAAAGCTAGAGACGTGTTTCCGTTGGGAGTATGAGTGGATATGGGGAAAAAGAGAGAGAGAGAGAGTGCCGAAGGATGCAGGCATAAGGGCTAGGGGGGACCGTGAGGAATTTAAGATTTCATGAAATCATGGGGGAAGACTTTGGCCTGCCACTGGCCATGGAATGGGGAGGACTCAGTTTGAGTTGACATTGAGATTTTTCACGGCTCAGTTTACATTTGAGTTTTACGTCTATATTCTGCATGTGGGACATGATGTATAGCTTCTCAGTTCCAAATGAGTAACGTCCACTTATCATGAATCTCCTCTATTTAGACATCTTTGTTATGACAGTTCTGTGAGACATACCCCTGGATCTCTATGAGGCATGTGGACATGATGCTCATTTCCTAAATAGGGAAAATTAGAATAGCCTGTACTCTGCATTCAGGGTGTCATCTTCCCTGGGTGTCCACCAGATCGCAAGTCTGGGCAGCTAGTAGGCAGATCTGGGCCAGGTTTCACAACGCCGAGCCTGACTGAAACGCATTGATCCCCAACCCCAGCGCTAAACCAAGGGACAGAGGGAAGGGCGAAGGCCCCGCTGGGGCTGTGGGAGAGCTACTGGAAACTAACGTCAGCACGAAACACTGGCATTTGAGGAATATGAGGCGAAAGGGAAGGGAGGGTAGAATGTTCTGGCCTGTAGGTGCAACTGCTCCTGAGTCTTGGCATGACTCACCCTGAAGCCCACCGTCCTTCACTAATTGGCAGAATCTCCTTGTTGTTCTGTGGGCTCCACTGAGAACCCGCCGTGGGAGCAACCCTGCTTGTCAAAGCCGTGGCTTCAGCCATGCCGAGGCTCTTCGCCCCGGACGGCCTCTACGCCTGAAAAGCGATGAGTGCAGCAGCGACGTTGTGCAAAGCCAGATCGTCAGGCCCCGGGTTCAACGAGGCGAAAGACCTTACCTCCATTCAGTAGAGCCTCATTGACGAGCCCCTGCTTTGCTGTTTCAAACGACAGGCAGAGAAACAACCACACCACAGCTGTGAACCACAAGCTTTTCTTCTTGTACACAAATTGAAAGAGTGAATTTCTTAGAAAGAAAAGCGTTCCTGCAATTTGGATTATATTTCAAAGTCAGTGGGTTATTTGTTAGGGAGCAACATTTACTACTATTTTAAGCTGTCCAACATTAAATGGTGGCTATTCTATTTGACTTTGTCCATGTTTTCAATTAATTATACATGGGCTTTGACCTCCAGTCCCATGTAACCCAACACGTACATTAGCTTCCAGCCTCATCTACCCAATTGTCCACTCACCCCTTCAGTCCAGGTGGTCAAAGGACATCTCAAACTAGACACATCTCAAACCGAACTCCTCACTCCCCATACACCCCTGTCTCACTCTTCTGGCCAAACCAGTCTTCGTCTCCGGTCATTCCGTCGCTTAGGCCAGCACCCGTGATCAAGCCTTGTACTCTGCACTTGACCAACCTTCGTCTGGAAGGATCCTCACCAAGACATCTCCATGCCTTACCCCTCTAGGTCACTCACATCTCTGGTCAAATGTCACTTTCTCAGAGAGACCTTCTGTGACCACCTTATGTCCCATACCTGACCATTTTTCTCCCCTCAACTGTACTATTTTTTCATAGCATTATCACCATAGGAGAAGTTATATATTAGTTTATTTACGTCTTTCCATGTTCTCTTACTAAAATGTAAGCTCTTTGAGGATAAAGCCATTCTTTTACTCGTTGCCGTATATACAACACAGGAAGGTATTTGTACAGAGTAGGTTCTCAGCAAATATTTGTTGAGTCCGTTCATGAACAAATAAACAAAAGAATTTTTTTAGGGTAGATCCAAAAGATGATTATCCAGGGTTTAGTGTTTACCTGTGGACAAATTGAAGCTGTGCTTCAAGGAGACACAGCGAATGAAATTCAAAGGGAATCTGCTTAGAAGGGTGTTCACGTGATGATTTCTTGGCGTGTTTTCTCTCTGGCTATTCTTAAATCTAAAGGAAAAATAGAAAAAAATACGTAACATTTTCTTCAGAAATATTTATTGAGCATTTGCTCTGTGCATGGTGTTATACGAGATATAAACATAATGGCGAAACAGTTCTTTCTTTCAAGGATTTCACAATTTTACACATTACTACAACGCTAAATTACCCCACTGTATTGAAAAATGCTCAAATGTCTTAGTGTCCCAGTTAGCAAAGACAAATTATAATCAAGTGATTACTTCAGTGTCATATTAAAAAAATAAAACATACACCATAAATAATTCAAACAATACAGAAAGGCATAAGATTGCTTTGAATGCCAATGCCAGAATAACTGGGTGAACATCTACATAGACAGAAGAACTCACAGAAGATGTATAAAAAGAGAGAGGAAAATAAATTGCTGATAAAAATGGGATAGGGCAGGGGCGCCTGGGTGACTCAGTCAGTTAAGCATCCGATTTTGCCTCAGGGTCATGATCTCACGGTCTGTGAGTTCAAGCCCCATGTTGGGCTCTGTGCTGACAGCTCAGAGCCTGGAACCTCCTTCAGATTCTGTGTCTCCCTCTCTCTCTGCCCTTCCCCACTCACACTCTATCTCTCTCTGTCTCTCAAAAATGAATAAATGTTAAAAAATATATTTTTAATGGGACAGGGCTATACCTGGTATTTTGAAAATGAGAAGTGATTCATTTTTCTTGATTTAACAGAATAAAAAGAACAGGGAGTAAAGCAGAAAGAATTGTTAATTTTTACCAGAATCTTTCTTCGCTAGTTTAGGCCTTGATTTCTCAAAGATCCTTTGAAGTACGAAGTCTCATCGTGAAGACTACTAAGATGTTGGTGTGTATGCTTGCGTAGCAAGTTCAATGCTGACTGCGCCTTGCTACAAAATATGGAGAATGTTGGTGCTGCTACCCTTCCCATCACACCTGCTATTCGCTGCGTTTTCATTTTCCGTTAGTCGGTTTGGGGAGTCGTGGTCAGAGTTTATAACGATAGCTTTCTGTTTTGTGACCATAGTCCTCCCACTGGTTACTCTCAGTTCTATGTTAAAGGGATTCCATGCTCTTAACAATGACTTCTCAATACCTGAATTCTTTACTCTGTCTCTCGTTGGCTGGAGTTTGGCATTTGGTAGTTTTTTTCCCCCTCTATCCATGAGTGCTGTTTCTAGACCTCTTTCTTTTTTTTTTTTAAGTTTACGTATTTATTTTGAGAGAGAAAGAGAGCAAGAGAGAATGAGAAGGCGAGGGGCAGAGAGAAAGAGAGAGAGAGAGAGAGGATCCCAAGCTGACTCCACACTGTGAGTGCAGAGCCCGACACGGGACTCAAAGTCATGAACTTCGAGATCGTGACCTGAGCTGAAATCAAGAGTCAGCTGCTTAACCCAATGGGCCACCCAGGTGCCTTGACCTCTTTCATATTTGAGAATTCCTGTTGCCTTTGGACTTGAGGGGCAGTAGGACTGGGCCAAACTTCTCTTTCTCGAAGAACTATGCAGCGATTGCTACACTGTCTCTGATACTGAATTCTGCTGTGAGCTGTCTAAGGGTAACTTGATATTTCCTCCCTTTGAAATCTTCCTTCATTTTTTTTTCTTTCTAAGAAACTTTATGGCTCAGAGCAGTTTCAGGTTCCCAGAAAAATTGAGTGAAAAGTACAGAGGGTTTCCATATATCCTCTGCCCGGACAGACCCCCCCAGCCTCCCCATTATCAACATGCCTCACCTGACTGGTACATTCTTTACAACCTGCCCTCGCACATCGTTATCACCCGAAGCCCATCGTTGTCTTTAGGGTTCACTCTTAGTTTTGTACATTCTATAGTTTCGAGGAATGTATAATGACACGTGTCTACCATTATAGTTTCAAATATATACATATAGTTTCAAAAATACATATACTTTATATATCATAACATAATGTTATGTAATATACATACGTTTACATCTAGTATAGCCACGTATATAGTCACAGAGAAGTTTCCCCACCCTAAAAAGCCTCTGTTCTCTGCCTATTCTTCCCTGTCTTCTTTCCAACCTCTGGCAGCCACTGAACTTTTTACTGTACCCATAATTTTGCCTTTTCTGGAATGTCAGACAGTTGGAATCATACAGTATGTAGCCTTTTAAGATTAGCTTTTTTCTCTTAGTAATTACATTTAAGTCTCTTCTAGGTCTTTTCATGTATTCTAATAGCCAAATAATGTCTTCATTTTTAAAATTGAAAAAATATAATCTGAAGTATCTGAATGTTATTATTCTAGATCTTTTTTTCTTGGTATAAGATGTGACCTCTAAATTTTATATTATAATATTTCACACATGAAGGCATAATAACAAAACAAACTCCTCTAACCTTTCCACCACAGCAAAGATCAGAATTTTTCTAGAATCATTGCCTCCATCAACATTCTTCTCTGCTCTCTCAGCCCACAGTCTATCTAACAGAGAGAAACACTGTCTTGAATTTTGTATTTATGATTCTCTTGTTTTGTATAATGAGTTTTACCCTATAACAATAAATATATTCCTCTAAAGCATATATTGTTTAGTTTGGTGTGTGGGTTGTTTTCAGTTTTATAGAATATATAATATATAGAAATACATAATCTATATAACAATATATAGTCTTCTACAACTCGGTTTTTCACTCACTATTATGTGTTTAAGATTCATCCATCTTGTTGCATAATATTTCATTGGGTAAATATGACTTAATTCTCCTATAGACAGATAGGAGATAGATAGGCACTCAGGATGTTTCCAGTTTGTCCTTTTTTGTTTTTAAGTTTATTTATTTAGTTTGAGAGAGAGAGAGAATGAGCAGGGGAAGGGCAGAGAGAGAGAGAGAAGGAGAGGAGTATCCCAAGCAGGCTCCACACTCAGTGTGGAGCCCAGTGTGGGGCTTGAACTCACGAAATGCAAGATCATGACCTGAGCCGAAATCAAGAGTTGGATGCTTAACCAACTGAGCCATCCACGGTGGACAGCGCCCCCATGATCACTTACTTCTATCATGATGTACACATGCAATTTTCTCTAGGAGTGGAATTGTTAGATTGCAGGCCAATGTAAACATTCATTTTGCAAGATAATGCCAAATTGTTTTGCTAAGAGTGTTTACTAATTTACACTCCCACCATCAGTATATAAAATATATGTTTACCCATTTTCTTGCTAACACTTGGCATTTCAGACTTCTTACTTTTTGCAAATTAGTAGATGAAAAATAGCACTTCATTATGGTCTTAGTTTGCATTTTCCTGGGTTACTAATGAGGTTGGCACCTTCTCAAATGTTTGTTGGCTGTTTTGGTTTCTTCTGGGAAAGAACTGTCATTTACTTATTTTTCATTTAATTGTTTTTATTTTCCCTTTTCCTTTTTAAAAAACATATATTTTTATACATTGGTTATGTTCATCGCAAATATAGTCTCACTTTTTTGGGTTAGTCTTCTCGCTTTTTTGTTGTAATATTTGAAAGAAGTTGTTAATTTTAATATAGGCAAACATCAATCTTTTCTTTGATGTTAGTGCTTTTTGATTTCAGAAGTTTTTTTCCTTATTCTAATGTCAAAAAGACATTTTCCCACATTATCTTTGAAATACTTTAAAGTTTTGCCTTTCACTTATAAGCCTTTAATCCATCTGGAATCTTACATAATACATGATCTTGTATATGGTATGAGGTAGGGACACAATTTTATTCTTTCCCACATAGATAACTGTCTCAGCAACATTATCAAATGATAATCACTGTAGTATATCAAGTGTTGATAAATATGTCTGTGTGTCTTTTCTAGGCTTTTCTCTTCTGTTTATAACAGAAGCTACACCAATACCACAGTGTCCTAATTAGTCATGCTTTATAATAACTATTGATGTGGGGTGGGGAAAATTCCCCTGACTTACTGTCTTTTTTTTAACTTTTTATTCTTTGATATACATTTTAGAAACAATTTTTTAAGTGTCTCTGAAAATTCTATTAAGGTTGCTTTAGTTTCTGGGGTTTTTTTTGTTTACACTGGCAAGCATTAAATCTATAGATCAGATTAGGAAGAATTAAAATCTTCTGATATTGGACCTTTCTACCTGTATACCTGATAAATTTTACAATTTAAGTCTTCTTTAATGTCTTTCCATACAGTTTTATAATTTCCCCCAACAGGTTCTGCACCATTTTTGTTAGATTTATTTCCAAGGATCTTCTATTTTTTCATTGCTATTTTAAATGTCATGTAGTTTTTAAAATAACAAAGTTTAGCTGGTATTTTAAAAATGCAATTAATGTTTGTTTCTTGATCTTTCATGTCCATCTTGCTTTATTCTCTTATTCTAATAATGTAAATCATTAATCTTTAGATAATGAGCATTTTATTACTCCCTTCCTAATCTTCATGCCTTTAATTTTTGTCTTCTTGTTTTATGGAACGAACAAGGCCTTCAATAAACGTTGAGGGTGTGCAGTGATGATGAGAATCCTTATTTTGGTCTTAATTTTAAAGAGAGTACTTCCAATATTTTCCCATCAAGAATAAAGTTTTCTCTAGATATTTTTAAATAATATTTATTAGGTTAAGAATGTTTCCTTCTATTCCTAGCTTCTAATCGGGTATTTTTAACCTGAATAGCTGTCGTATTGTATCAAATGATTTTTCTGCTCTCATGGGATTGGTATATGGCTTTTCTCCTTCATTCATTAATGTGGTAAATTACATTCATAGTTTTTCTTTTTTAAAAAAATTTTTTTTGTGTTTATTTATTTTTGAGAGACAGAGAGACAGAGTGTGAGTGGGGGGAGGGGCAGAGAGAGAGGGAGACACAGAATCTGAAGCAGGCTCCAGGCTCTGAGCTGTCAGCACAGAGCCCGACGCGGGGCTCGAACTCACGAACTGTGAGATCATGACCTGAGCCGAGGTCGGACGCTCAACTGACTGAGCCATCCAGGCGCCCCCATAATTTTTTTAATGTGAAACCCCTCTTGGCATTGCTGGGATCAACTCAGCTATTTCTGTCAATTCAGCTATATATGCTGTCGATTTTTGCTTGATATTATTTTGTTTAGGCTTTTTACATCTATGTACACACACACACACACACACACACTAATATGGTTATAAACAACCTACCAGGTTGTACTTTACAGAGTATGTAATGTTGGTGAACTGCAGGGTTTGTCTGATGACAAATACTTAATAGCCACTCAACAGATACTTTTGATACTGATGATGAAAGTAATAGAGTTGACAGCGTGTCTTTCTATGTTAGAAAAATGCCACTTTAAGATGCTGGTTTGGAAGGGAAGTATCTGATCACAGAGTCCATTATGGACACTGTAAACACAGCCAGTCCACTTGTGTCCAAATGGTATCTATATAGCCAATAGAGAATAAAAATATGTTCAGAACAGGATAATATTTCCAAGTTTCTGGAATATAACGGTGAAAATTATTTGGGGGAATGGGATGTCCTTGCTCACAGAGTAGAATTTTCTGACTTTAAACAGAATATCCTGTCTCTACAAGAATACATTTCACCGAAAGTCTCTAATGCTGCAGTGGAAATTGAAAGGGACAAGATAATTGATGGTTCCCTCAATTAGGGATGTCGTTTGTTACCATAGTAATCACACTCACTGTCCTCCTTATATTCCTTGCCTTTTTACCTTTCCTTAAACATCAGAATTTATGTTTGTTTTTTAAAATAAATTTTATACATGCACTATAATATGAATCATCTTATTTTCAGGTCTTAGGTATAATGCTTACTATTACACTGGTCTTTCTTCATTTTTTTTCATTTAATCATTCCAGGACTTATTGTTCTCTCTGCCATCGTGTTTTGTACCGTGTAATGACACTCCTTTATAATTTGCTTTCGTGTACCAAAATATAGACAATGAATCAGAAATCAATATTATAAAATGATAAAGCAACTCCAAAACAGACAAATAATTTTTTCAAAGCAAAGGAAGTATGTAAGGCAGAGAAATAAATATACGCTATAGATTGCATGAGGACTCAGGCTTTTTTTAAAAGTAACAAGGACGCTAAAATTAGGAAGTGGCAAGAAAAATCAAGAGAACAACTGGACCATGAAATTTTATCCCTTAAAAAAGGAGAGGATTTCTCACACTAATGTCCTCTCGATGTATTATTTTTATCCTTCAGCCTGTATGACAATTACAGAGGCTAACAAGTGGATTGCTTGCTCCAAGATAAAAATAGAAGGGCAGCTGTGTGGCAGGAACGTGTCTGAGGCTGTTACCTTGACGAAATGGCCTAATCCCACAGATATCAGTGAGCAGGGAACATGATGAAAGTCATTTAAATTCGAGTACGGAAACAAAGGCTAAGAAATCAAGAGAAAGCCTTCAAATGAGATGTAACGTGAGGGTTGATTCTGTTCATATCTGAGGCGTATATGCCAAGTGAAGGGACGTGCCATGTTTCAGTATTTGTCCTGACTGCCATAGGTAATTTATTTTTAAGAGTTCTGCACTGTATCTATCCAAGTATGTGATTCAGTATATGACAACCCCAGTCCTGGGTGCCAATAATCCCTATTTCTGTCACTGATATGTTTCATCCGTCATTTATCCAACACACTCACTTCTGCCTGACCAAAGGGGAGAACAATGACAGTCATTCCAGGGAGCTGCAAGTTAAAAACCAATCCAAACAAAACACATTGTTTTAAACTATTGAAGGCAGCCTGATGCATCTGGCAGAAAGCTCCCCCAAAGATCATTCACTTTAGAGAAGTGGCTAATGTTCCAGTAGCTTCTTTCACTTTTTGCCCTTCCAGAATAGCTTTGGGGTATTAATAAAACTTCATGGAGAGCCCATGACGCTCAACAAAGGAAAGGACTCTTGAGAGAGTCCACGCATTTAAATTGACATTGGCCTTCTAACTCCACAGGAAGCCATAGAGTTTTAAGTGAGACTTTATTGGTTTGTTCGGTGCCCTTTACGATCCCCTTGGATTTTAATGAAATATTAGAACTAATAAAACAGTGAAGGGCACTTGACCCAGAAAGAATCCTGAAAAGTCCACTTTTATATTTCTTATTGGTAATACACCTGCAGTCACCTATGTTTCTCATTCATATTTTTAACTGAATGCCACTGAGGACATATTACAAAGACCAGGAAGTAGATATCCCTACATGCTCCTGATACGTCAACACTAGGTAAGCCACCATCCCCAGTCCTGGGTGCCACTCTTAGGCAGATGGGAGAGTGAGGAGAAATCCTGAATTAACTGAGTTAAAATATGAAGTTACTGTATTATTCCAGAATGGATTCTTTTTCCCATACTCAGATATAATGAAATTTAAGGTCGAGATTAAGTTGAGTTATGGAAAAATACAGAACATTCTTTTCTTTCTCACACATGAGTAAGTGACCAAAAAACTAACACCCACAACATCTTTCTTTTGGCTTGTATACTAGTGATCTATGGCTGCACAGCAAGTTATGTCCCCCTCCCCTGCAAGATGGCAGCTTAAAACAACTATAATAATTTACTTCACATAGTTTCTGTGGCTCAGGAATTCCAGAGCGGCTCAGTTAGGTGCTGGATGGTTCTGGATCAGTGTCTCTCCTGGCTACTATAAATATGGTGATTGGAAAGACTGACTGGTTTTGAAGGGCATCGTTCCAAGATGGCTCATCCAATCACTGGCCAGTTGGTGCCAGCTGTTGGCAGGAGGACTCATTTCCACCCCATGTCCATTTTTCATAAAGCTGCTAAAGTGTTTACACCACCTGGTGGCATTCACTTCCTCCCAAGCGAATAATTCCAGAGAGCACAAGGTGGAAGCAACATGTCTTTTACTATCTACCCTCAGAAGTCATAGCCTATCATATCTACAATATCCTATCGGTTACAACGCGTCAACCCTGCTTAATGGGGGAGGTGGGGACTGGGGGCCCCTTAACCGAGGGACCCTTCAGGAGATGGCTAACACAGTGTGCAAACTAGAACTACATGTTTAGAAGCATTGCTTCAGTCGTTATAAATACGGAAATGGTATTTCAAGTGGACATTCAAACAGGCATAAGCAGCCAAACCGTGTGAGAACTCAGTTTGGTATTGTTCTCTTGTTGGCACAACATCGTCTGATAAAAATCACAGGATTTTCCATGGTACACAGCTCTTTTTTTTCCCCCACTCCACGGTGGAGTGCAAATGTTGTTTTTCCAGCCCTTACGTAAGGCTAAAGTACGGGCTCCTCGTTAAAAGCTACCCTGTATGTTACAGAGCAAGGTTAAGGCTCCGGCTGAAGTTATTTAATACACACGAAGCATTTCATCTACATTTTGTTGTTACTACAGATACGAGCCAATAAAATAAGAGGAAGGGAAATAAGTGTCTGAATAAAAGGAAAACAGGCAAGGGTTACAGTTTGTCGGGAGTATTATACAGACATCTTTTCCCAAGTAAGATAAGTGGAAAAGGAAGGTAAAGAAAGAGAGAGAAGCTAGAGATGGACCTCGAGCAGGGCCTTCTAGTTCACTCTCTTCATTTCGCAAATGAAACAAAGGCCTAAAAAATTTAATGGACTTATCCAAAACCACATAGTAGATTAACCAGGTATATATTCTGAGGTGATTTCACAGGACTGAACTTCTTTCTCCTGATTAATTTTGTACTTACAACATCAAACAAGTCAAAAGTCCAAACTTGAGTTAAATCATCAGCTATATATTGTCACCCAGACAAATAGGAAAGTGATTGCTTGGTGACTTCAACTAATCGCAGTTTTTTTTTTTTTTTTTAGAAACATCGATTTGGAGCGACAATGTGCCTAAATTCTGATCCGATGAAACTGCTCTCCTACAGCTGAATGTCTGTTTACTTGGTATATTACAAGTGTGTCCCAGGAAGTGTTTTCCAACCTCACTGCTTCCTTTCAACTCCCCATTGCCTGCTTCCCTTTTGTGTGCAAAACTTTCTGATTGTTGTCATTTTATTTTCATGCCACATTAGCCTGGAAAACGTTCTTCTAAACAAACAAGTGTTGTCAAAAGGCAGAAGATGCACTATTTATCTTGGCTTCTAGCCAATTAAAGTCACCCATAAGAGTCTGTGGCTTCGTTTAGAAATGTGGCCGCTTCATGCGGAAACAGAATTAGCATATGCTAAATGGCAACTCTGAGTTGCTAGGACAAGGTGGAAGAGGTCTTGGGTTTAACTGATTAGAAAATGTGAAAATTAATGGGCTCTGTAGATGAAGAAATACAGTGATGATGCACAGGCACCTACATGTCTTTATAAAATCAAACATTTATTGAGTACCTACCTTCGATCATGGGTGAGGCTGGCGATAGGGTTTCAAGGTTGACTTGGAGTTTTAGGGCTCAAATTCTATTTCTCACCTCTTCTATCCTGCAGGTTTTATGCTAAATGTATTAAACACAGAAGGAAAATGGCCAAATACCTTGGAAAATACTTGCTAATCAGTGCTCCTCCAGAAAAGGCTTGCTAGCATGGGTAATGCCAAGAGGCTTAAATACATCTCGGCCTGTGTTAACAGCCACCAGACTTCACCCTATTGGAAAACCAATTCAAAACACAACCACCAGTGCCCGTGACAAGGAAATAGGAAAGAAATGTAAAAAAAAATCATGTAGTTATCACCAATGCCTAGTGTTTAGCTGCAGAGACTACCCAGTCCCTTCCTATGGACTACCCTTGATAGTCCATAGGCTTCCTTCTTGATGGAGCCTGCCTCTGTAAGATGGGTCAGGAGCACTACTTAGGTAGCCCTACTGTTTGAGAACAGAAAGCCCCAGGAACGAGGGCAGGAAGTAAAAGTGAGCAAAGAATATGCCCTGAGAAAACTGCCATCAGAAGCAAAAGAAAATATTGGGCATTCATTGGCGTTCATCCATTTTCAATGCAGTGACCCCATCCACTAGTGAGCTATGACCCAATGAAAGTCAGGCTCAGACCAAAAAACAAAAGAAAACAAACAAAAAGCAAAAAACCAAAAGCAACCAACCAACCAAACAACAACAACAACAACAAACAAATAACATAAAACAAAACAACACACAAAACTTTCTGGGAAGGAAAGCCACTGATATTTCCTTCTGCAAGCCTCTGGCTGGGGAAAAGAAGCTTGGGTAGGAATTCTGTTTCTTTTGAGGTTTAAGTGTATGAGTGAAGGAGTCTCCCTTCCCATCAGGCACTAACCTGACTCTTAAGGACTCCACCATCACCATCTAGCTGGATAAATGTCGGCTTATTACCTCCGAATCTCAAGTTCTCAAGTCCCTCTGTGAAATGTGAGTGTCCCCCCACTAGCTGTGACGGGTAAAGGCATACTCCCTGTAGGTTTACCCAAAGAATCCTCTGGGCCAATCCTGAGCAGGCCTACGAGTCACTTAGAAGTCTCCCATCCCCTAAGAGATGGTACCCAGAGGAAAGATCTAGAATTAGTCTTGCAGCATGAAGACAGCGTGCCTGGGGCCAGCCAGTGACTTCAGTGGGACCACTGAACAACATTTCCAAGTCCTCCTGGGACTTCTCAGGACTGGCTTCTACCCTGATCCTTTGAGTATGTTCCAGCTTTCTCACGTGCGGACCTCTAGAACTGTGGTATGACTTCTCCTCTGGCTCAAAGGAAGAACCTGCGTTTCCCTTGGGGTTGTTGACGAGATCTCACCGCAAAGCCCATGCTGCTGCTGGCTCGGCATAGCAGTGTGTCTGCCAGGAGATATTATGATCACTCATTCCTTCAGTGTCAGCCCCAAGTTCACCACACCCCTGGGTTAGTGTCACGTGCACCATGCCTTAGTTTTCTGGGGGCCGGCCGCACAGCTGGGTTAGCCCTGTTGGCTCTGGCCCGGGTTTCCAGCTTCCTCTCCGATTTCTACCGGTCCTCTATTGAAATTACGACGCGCCTGTTTCCACAAAACTGGGGAGATCCACCAAGGTGAGAGGCTTTTACATCGTAAGCAACCCAACAGCACCTCTCAGAGATGGACAGCAGTGGCTTTATGTAGGCAGTGCCCTCTACCCGATTGCAGTGTGGCTAAGGCACATGTGAGGCTCTCCCCTAAAAAGAATGCAAACCGTATCCTCCACCAGGAATGTCCTCGAACCCAAGAGCAGAGGTACGCCTCCTTTCCATTCAGCCCTCGCAAAGGCCTTTGTTACTCTCTTCGTAACAACTACCAACTACCTACCTCAGTTGTTTCACCAATCATACCATTTTGTAACTACTGCATTTAAGTCTATTTCTCAGTTTTGTTGCAAGGTTCACAAAGGCCAGGACGCTCTATTAACTCTCTTTGTATTATCAGTACCGAGCAGTATGCTGGGGATAGAGTAAGCCTTCAAATAATGTGTTTTGTGACTGAGTACATAGATGGATGGATGGATGGATGGATGGATGGATGAAACCAGCCTATAGATGGATTGGGATATGATGGCATATAAATGTAAAAGATCATTACATGTCTACCCATCGTATCATGGTGCTTGAGAGACCTCTGACAAATCCTAATGTACAGAACAAGGTGTCAGTTCTAAGACAGATTTTTTCCCCCCTCATGTTTTACATCTTTGAAATGGGGAGGCATCTCCCAATTTCTATAGGCCAGGAGGCAGTCGGGAAAAGCTGCCATGATATGCTGGTGCATCCAAAGTAGTAAGGTTTGGATCAAGGGTTTGGAAGGAATTTGTGGAGGGGATGGAGGACGGTTTTAAAGACACGCAACAGGGGCGCCTGGGTGGCGCAGTCAGTTAAGCGTCCGACTTCAGCCAGGTCACGATCTCGCGGTCCGTGAGTTCGAGCCCCGCGTCGGGCTCTGGGCTGATGGCTCGGAGCCTGGAGCCTGTTTCCGATTCTGTGTCTCCCTCTCTCTCTGCCCCTCCCCCGTTCATGCTCTGTCTCTCTCTGTCCCAAAAATAAATAAAAAACATTAAAAAATAATAAAAAAAAAATAAAGACACGCAACATTCACAACATTTCTGATACCACGGAATACAACAGTATATGGGGCAGATCATAGTACCTCCTGCTTCGGGTAAAGATGTTTTCAGAAGAAACAGCATCTGAATGTAAGGAAGCTTTAGGAATCCTTACCCAATTCAATTTGCTTATGTTCTCTCTTTTACGGAATGCACATGAGTGCTGTATCATAAGAAGCTAGGTCTAAGCAGCTCTAAAACGGATTTCACTAAAAAGAAAATAAAAACTGAGAGAAAAAAGGTATGCAGATCTAATTGATAGCATTTTTTTTCCTTTCTTAGCAATCTATAAAATAAGGGTGGTTTTTACAGTCCATGATATTATTTTCCATGAAATATGGGGTACTTGCTGTAAAACTAGTGATTTTTTTCTCCCTCTTTTGAGAAACCGACGGGACTGATAAATTGCCGCTGTCACTTATTTCCCTAAAGTAAAGGGACACGGAGCGCTGCAGGTACGTTTCTTAGATAAGTCTCACACTGTTGCCATAAACGAGCCACCCGGATGCTTGCAAATTCCCAGTCTCTCTGTGCAAATTGAGGTTTTGTTACGGTTTAATGTTGCTGCTGAAGAAAAGAGAGAGAGACCCGCCCAGGGAAGCCACATTAAAAACAGTCGACACATTTTTGGTAGCACCGTGGGTCACTGCCACCCTCCACAATCTCCACCCCGAAAGAACACAAGCACGTGCGAACTCTCGCCAACCCTAACTCTGAGGTTGATGCGAAGTTGTTGCCAAAGCGCTCTCTTCCCTCAAAAGAAGATGGTGAGTCCACATCTTAGACGATCAAACATAAAAGGGAAATGATAGCAACAGAGGAAAGAATCTTGTAAGCAGAGAGAGCTGAACTATCAAAGAGAAACAAGAAACCCTTTGGATACTCACAAGGTCTCTGCTACGTCTCTTTGCGTCCTGAACTTTCCCCTTTGCTGCTTATTTTAAGAACCAAAGTTAGGCCTCACACAAGCGGGCCCCGACCTTGCTATTTCGGCAAGGGCCAGAACCACAGGCAAAGGTGTTCAGACGAGGTGCAACATCTCTGCTTTTTTTTTTTTTTTTTTTTTTTTTTTACTGCTCCCCACCCAGTGGGCCCACCCACTCTGTGGCTTCCAAATTCTCCCCAGCCTCCGCTTGACCTCCAAACAGTGGGCAGCAGGGCGTGGAAGGGCGTAAATGATAGCTCAGACTCTGCTCCTCAGATGGTGCATTTGACAACGGTGTGGCACACGGCCCATCCCAACGGACGAAAAACACAACTAGAAGAAGAAACAAAAGGCTCCCTCGCGTACAGATGCCCCCCGTGTGCAGTTACGGTCTGTAATTCCCAGCCGCAGCATTGAAATCCGTGCCTTTTCAAAGTGCTCATGGTAGATTGCAAACTGCTGAGTTACCACCTTCCTCGATGAGTTGTCTTTGGAAAGGCTCCCCCTACTCCACCCTACGCTTCATTAGAAGAAAAGAAAAAAAAAAAAAAAAAAAAAAAAGCGTCCAAAAGGGTTATAGGTTCATCTCCAAATTGTGCATCGGTTCCTAGAAGCAAAACCAGGGTTTGCTCTTTGGGGTCCAGAAAAGGAAAGCGGAAAAGGGAAAAGCAAATATTTGGTATTCCAAGAGTGCCAAGTCCCAAAGCTCCCAAATTCTCTCCGGCAATATCCTTCCACATCTGTAGTCCCTGCAGCAGCTGGGACCCTGATGCTGTCCGTGATTGCACATCCACGCAGCTCGGTTGTGTGGGAGAGAAGCAGCTGTACGCACCACATTTAAAACATTTAGTTACTATTATCTCTTCTCGAAAAGCATGCCAGGTGCCGTGGGGGGAAGGCGGACAGCACCCCGGGCAGGTTCCACCGGGCTTGGCAGCTGCAGAGAGAGCCAAGGGGAGGGCGCGTGGAAGCCGTGAGGTAGCGTCTGGTCTGAAGGAAATGAAATACCGCTCGCGGAGTGCTTATTAAAACGCTTACTGCTTGAAAAAATCCATAGTAAAGGCAAGTCTTTGGGAAGCAGACAGTTTCCCCTTTGGCTGGTCGTGTTAACTTTATAGCTGGAATTTTGAACACAATTTTGACATTTGTGTGGACTTCAAAAAAAAAAGAAAAAAGAAAAAAGAAAAGATAGGGAAGCATGAAGCCCCTTTTTATTGAAAAAACATGACCGCGAACAAAACTTCTCAAGTCAGCCCTCCGCCAGGGGGAGAAAGCGCAGCCCTCCCTTCTGGGGCTCGGCGGACCACACGGTCATGGCCACGGTCAATAAAAGAGCAAAGCCGCATCGTGACCGCGTAGGCCCTGGCCCTGCTGAATTGCTCTGACAAAACGGCTCTGGAAATTTCACCGAGACACTTCAGGACATCATGCTCCCGGCAGCAGCGAGGTAACTTCCCGTGCTCTCCGAATTTATCTTTAAAAAGCTCAATTTGGTTTAGTTTTTCATGTTAAAAAATAAATGTTACGGGCCCTTGGATGGCTCAGTTCATTAAGCACTGGACTCTTGATTTCCGCCGGGGTCATGATCGCTTGGTGGGATCCAGCCCTGCATTGGGCTCTGTGCTGACAGCCTGCTTGGGATTCTCTCTCTCTCTCTCTCTCTCTCTCTCTCTCTCTCTCTCTCTCCCTCTTTCTGCCCCTCCCCTGCTCATGCTCTCTCTCAAAATTAATAAACTTTAATAAATAAATAAATAAATAAAATATTTTATGTGTAAAGTTTTTGGAGAAGTAATTTATGCACATCGCACAAAATTCCAAGGAGCAAATCGTATATGCTGAAATGTGGTATTCCCAACCTTTTCCCTAGTGATTCTACTCCCCCTTCCTAGGGACAGCCATGGTTACCTTTTCCTGCAGATCCTTCCAGAATTCTATGGCATACGCAAGCATACCCCACATGTGGCCTTTTCTTCTGTTTCTTACGTGGGCTCTTTTGGTTCACGCAAAGAAGTTTAATAAAAAAAAAAGGTAAGGATTTGGTGAAATGGGTACTTTTTTTAACAAGGTGATGACATAGGTTATTTTGCCAGATTCGACCAGATATCTTTTAAAACTTATTTATTTATTTTGACTGAGAGAGAGAGAGAGAGAGAAAACATGAGCAGGGGAGGAGCAGAGAGACAGACAGAGAATCCCAGGAAGGCTCTGTGCTGTCAGCACAGGCCCTGATGTGGAGCTCCAACTCACGAATGGTGAGATCATGACCTGAGCTGAAATCAAGAGCCGGGGCACCCAGGTGCCCCTCAACCCGATAGTTTTAAAGTTAGCAGAGTGTTAGGAAATGACTCTCCACCTTAAAAATAATTTTTTTTAAAATAGAGCTTTTTTAAATTTTTTTAAAAACGTAGCTTTCTCTCTTACCCCGCTTCATTATGATCTCATGCATCCTCACTGATGTTCGTCAGCTTGGCCTTTCTTTAAAATTCTTATAGTATGTCTTCAAGGTTTTCTAGGTAGAAATGGCAAAAAACATATTCACGTTTGAACTGGCCAGCAGAAATCAAATCACTTTATCCTTGACCACCCACGGCTGGCCAATGGCAACATGAGGGAAGTGACATTTTACTGGAAAGACCAGTTGGCCAGGACTTAAGTAGATTTTGATGTATTCATTCTAACTTTATTAGCGTCTGGAACTCAACTAAATCTTCAAATCTCTCCAGCCTCCTATTTCCTTTTTTTTTATTTTTTGTGGGTTTTTTTTGTAAAAGAGAGGAAATCACAATTAGAGATTTCCATCTTCAACGTTGTCTCTTGCCTGACATTTTCCAGTGTTTTGCTCATATATATATATCAAGTCCATAAGCCTCAAAATGATCAGGGCAACAAGACGGTCTCAAGTGTAAAGGAAAAGGATGGGCACAATTGCAGAAATTTGCTAGCTCTTATGGAGTGAATATTTGTGTCCCCCCACCCCACCCCCCAACACACACAAGTCATATGTTGAAGTCCTAACCTCCAATGTGATATTTGGGAAGTAATTAAGTTTAGATGAGAGGGCGCCTGGGTGGCTCAGTCAGTTGAGCGTCTGACTTCGGCTCAGGTCACGATCTCATGGCTCATGAGTCCAAGCCCTGCATTGGGCTCTGGCTGACAGCTCAGAGCCTAGAGCCTGCTTCATATCCTGTCTCTGTCTCTCTCTTTCTCTCTGCCCCTCCCCTGCTGGCTTACTCTCTCTCTCTTTCTCTCTCAAATATAAACATTAAAAAATGGTTTAAAAAGAGTTTAAATGAGGTCATGAGGGTGAGGCCCCCAAGGTGGGATTAGTACCCTTATAAGAAGACAAAGAGACCAGAGCTCTCTCTCTACCCTGTGGGGACACAGTGAGAAGGTGGTAATTGCAAACCAGAAGCCAGAACCCAACTATGCTGGCACGTTGATCGTGAACTTCCCATCTTCCACGACAGTGAGAAATGTATATCTACTGCTTAAGCTACCCGGTCTATGGTATTTTGTTATGGCAGCCCGAACTGAGACTCTAGCTAATTTCCTAATTTCTCGACAGCAAATAGTTTAGCAACTCAAAGATAGGGTTTCAACTGATGCCAATTCCTCTTTGTTCCAATCATATACACCCTTTCAGCATTAGTGCCTCAGAAGTGCATATTTTATCCTGAATAGTCGGCAGGCCTTATTCTTGGTACAGGTGCCCCTGGGCACATATCCTGCCCCTGGGTCCTGCCACGGACTCATTGAATGGTAAGAATGTGAGTAGGGCAGCGACATCTACCCAAACTCATGTCGTTAAGCAGCCTGAATTCTGGGTGACTGCAATGACCTGGGCTGTGTCTGAGGACCTAAACCAAGATGGGACAGTGGGCTCCAGAGATTGGAACTGAGAAACATGTGGAAAAGTCTGTCCAGGGGTTAGGCCAAGGTCAGGAACCACAGACCTGGCTTTTTTAAGGAGTGGAATGAGATGTGGAAATCGAGTAGGAGGCAGCATCCATTTTGTTCCTCTAATTGTTACATTTGTAACTTTGAATATGTGTTTGACTCAGCAAATTTGTCCTAAGGGAAAATTATATGCTAAGCATCATTTTAGGCAGCAGGCCTAGAACAGTGAAGGGACCTCCCTACCAAAAAAAAAGGTGGAAAGGAAAGAAAAGTTAAGAAGAAAAAAGGGAAGGGAAGGGGAAGGGGCAGGGGAAGGGGAAGGGGAAGGGGAAAGAAAAATCCCTGGCCTCACAGAGCTCACATTCTAACCTGTTCTTTCTACTCCATCAACCTTGTTAGTGTCTCTAACTCCTTTATTTAACAAGAGAATATTGGTGTTCCATTCTTCTTTTACAGCTGTACTTTTATTTTGTACATCACCAGGATTTTTAATGTTTTCAATATTTTT
Organism: Panthera pardus; assembly: GCF_024362965.1. Taxonomy (NCBI): domain Eukaryota; kingdom Metazoa; phylum Chordata; class Mammalia; order Carnivora; family Felidae; genus Panthera; species Panthera pardus. Next base: position 17,383,799 of record NW_026526766.1, on the reverse strand, counting down.
CAAATATAAGTAGATCTTCCATTCTTTGTCTAAGGGGGTTGATTCTAAAAGTAAAAAATAAACTCTATAAATGGATGTATGTGATCGTAACTATGTAAACGCCAATGACTACAGAGCCAGGTGAAAGGCTAGGATTGTATTTTTTCTCTCTCAAAAGTCTAATGGCATAACTCCTGAGCCAATCAAAGGAGACTATTTTTTTAAGTTTGTATTTAAATGGCAGTTAGTTAACATACAGTGTAATATTAGTTTCAGCTGGACAATATAGTGATTCAACACTTCCATACATCGCCTGGTGCTCATCACAGGTGCCCTCCTTAATCCCCATCACCTATATAACCCATCCTCCCTGCTCCCCTCCGGTAACCATCAGTTTGTTCTCTGTATTTAAGAGTCTGTCTCTTGTTTTGTCTCTCTCTCTCTTTCTTTTTTTCCCATTCTTATTTGTTTCCCATTGCTCATTGAATAAAATCATATGGTATTTGTCTTTCTCTGACTGACTTATTTTGCTTAGCATAATACTCTCTAGCTCTATCCATGTTGTTGCAAATGGCAAGATTTCATTCTTTTTTATGGCTGAGTAATATTCCTTTAGATAGATAGATAGATAGATAGGCATTATATATAATATAATCTTTCTATAATATATATATATATACCTATAATCTATGTATTTTATATATATAGTATATATATAATATATATAGTATATATATACACGCATACACACACACCATTGTCTTCTTTACCCATTCATCAATCAATGGACACGAGCCATTTCAATAATTTGGCTATCATAGATAATGCTGCTATAAACATCAGGATGCATGTATCCCTCTGAATTAATGTTTTTTTATTCTTTGGGTAAATACCTAGTAGTGCAATTGCTGGATCATAGGGTAATTCTATTTTTAGCTTTTTGAGGAACCTCCATACAGCTTTCCACAGTGGCTGCACCAGTTTGTATTCCCCCCAACAGTGCAAAAGGGTTCCCCTCTCTCCACATCTTCATTAACATCTGTTGTTTCCTGAGTTAATTTTAGCCATTCTGACAGGTGTGAGGTGGTATCTCATTGTGGTTTTGTATTGAATTTCCCCAATGATGAGTGATGTCGAATATCTTTTCACGTGTCTGTTGGCCATCTGGATGTCTTCTTTGGAGAAATGTCTGTTCATGTCTTCTACCCATTTTTTTAATCGGATTATTTGTTTTTTGGGTGTTGCGTTTTAGACGTTCTTTATATATTTTGGAGACTAAACCTTTGTTGGGTGTGTAATTTGCAAATATCTTCTAAAGAAGAAAATTTATATTCTAATCATTTGAATCAAGTGAATTCTATGTTCTTACACCAAATCAGTTAAATGGTTAAAATCATGGTGTGCCACATCAAAAAAAAATCATGACACATTTTACTTTATGTCAAAATATCTGAATATGAATTTCATGTGTGTGTTTTTATTTTTCCTGAGGTTTTCGATTGCTTTCTTATTGACTGAAGAATGATGCACCTTCACTTTCTCCTCAGGCTTATCCAGATTATCAATCATGCTGCCCAGTGCACAGAGCTCTCCTTTTTCCAAAGAGATGTCTCTCCCCGAACTCTCCATTCTCTTCCATTCGGGGGCAGTTGCGATATAAGCCCATTATCTTGGGCTTACCCTCATCTCTTCACTGTTTTCCCAGGACCCACTGTTTCTTGGATATTCCCTCTTCCTCTTGCTTGATTTTTCACTCTTGTCTTCCCAGAGGACATCCCTAAATAACTTTATAAGAAAGGATCTTAGAAGACCCTCAGAGATGTACATCTAAAAAATGTCTTTTTTTTTTCCCTTTTATACTCATTGGACATTTTGACCAAGTATAGAATTCTAAGTTAAATAAAGAAGTGAAAAAGGCAAGCTTCATACTAGGAAAAAAAAATATTTGTAATACACACATTTTAAAAAAGCCAGTACACAGAATTTATAAAGTACTTCTAAAAATCAATAAGAAAGAGACAAACAACACAGTTTTAAAAAATGGGCCAATACTATATAGGAATGTCACAAAATAAGATAACCAAATGACTAAGAAGGATGTGAGAAGTTGCTCAATATCAATACTTACCAGGGAAAATCAAATTTAACTTACAGTGAGATATCAATGTGCATTGACCAAAATGGCTTAAATTAAAAAGATTGGGGGGGTGCCTGGGTGGCTCAGTCGGTTAAGCGTCCGACTTCGGCTCAGGTCACGATCTCACAGTCTGTGAGTTCGAGCCCCGCGTCGGGCTCTGGGCTGACGGCTCAGAGCCTGGAGCCTGCTTCCGATTCTGTGTCTCCCTCTCTCTCTGCCCCTCCCCCATTCATGCTCTGTCTCTCTCTGTCTCAAAAATAAATAAAAACGTCAAAAAAAATTAAAAAAAAAATAGAAAGATTGGCAATAGCAAGTACTGGCAAAGGTGTAGAGAAACTAGAACTTCAGAATATATTGCTGATGGGAGGGTACAATTTTTTTGAATTACTGCAGAGCAGTTTCTAATGAACTTAAACACACACCTACCTATGACCAACCTAGCAATTCCAATCCTGGGTATAAACTCAAAAGAAATGGTCAAACAATTCATAAGAATTTGTGTAAGTATGTTTCTAGTAGCTGTATTTATAATAATTTCAAACTAAAACAGTGCAATGCCCACCAAAAGGAGAGTGGGTAAATAAACCCCACTACAAGAATACAATGGAATCTACCCCTCATAAATAGAAAGGAATTCATCCAACAACTTGGATGAAGATTAAAATAATTCTGTTGATTCAAAGAAGCTAGACATAAAAAGTATATACTATAGGATTAAATTTATATAAGTTTCAGGAACAGGGAAAATACATCTATGGTGTGAGAAGTCAAATACTGATTATTTGAGGGAGGAGGTAATATATATTGACTGGGAAGGGGCATGAGGGAAATTTCTGGGGGGGATGGAAATCTTCTATAACTTGATCTGTATGATGGTAACACCTATGATCATCAGGCACTACACTTGAGATTTATGCATTCCACCATGGGTATTATATCAGCTTCTAAAAAAAAAAACCAAGAAAGATGTCTAGGTTGAAAAATCATCTTTCAGTACTTTGAAAGCTTTTCCTCATTGCCTTCTAACATCTGCAGGTGATGATAGGAAGTCTTGTACCGGTCTGATTCTCATGCCTTTGAAGTCCAAGTTTATTCTCTCTGGAAGCTTAAGAACTTTTGTTTAAACCCCTTGTTCTGAAATTCCATGAGGATGTCTCTAAGTAGGAATCTTCTCTTCCATTCATCCCACTTGTCCTTCAATATGCCTTTTCAATTTGAATACGTGTTGTCTACCTTTATGGCTGGGACATTCTTTCTATTACTCTTTAACAGAATGTTCATTCTTCTTTTTTATAACGATCTGCTGTTCTTGAACCTCCATGAATCAGAAGACAGACATTTTAAGTGAAGCCTCTATGTCTCTTTCTTGCATTTTTACCTTGTTTTTGTCTTTTTGCTCCATGTTTTGTAGATTTCTTCTGCTTTACCTTACAGCAATTACACTGAATTTCTGAGCACTCTTACTCTGTGCTCCTGTTACACAGAAATTTAATTGATTTTAGGATGTAATATCTACTCAAATCTCTTTTGAGGGGACTCAAAGATTTTGTAAAAGTCCCCTGCCTTCTGAATTATGTCTATTTTCACTTGTAATTATGGTCTTTGTCTTTCATTTATTTTCTTTCTATTTATTTTTATTTATTTATTTATTATTTATTTATTTATTTGTCTTTCTATTTATTTTCCTTGTGTGTTTGATCCTCCTTAAAGGATACAAGTTAATAATGAAGGTTCGTATTTCCTCTTCTTCTCAGTGGGAAGATTTGTTTCCTGGACAGACCTCTTCTTGCCTGGGCATCTTCCCGAAAGATGTCTGTACAAGGGCAGGGCAGGTTGAAAGGCCAGCTTTCTGGTAAGTGGGTTTGGAGCTCCCTGACAGCTCAGGGGTATCCTGATGCCAGAATGAAGAATATCTTCTGCTGACATGTCAAAACTCCTGAGAGGTCCTTGCTTTCCCTGGTTTATTCAGTATCTCTAGAGAAGGATCCTACAGGCAACAGCCAGGCTGCATGTAGTTCTGCCCGGGTCAGGGAGTAGGTGGGTCGGCCAGGCACTGACCTTCATTCAACCTTCCCCTGTTTTACGTCTTCCGCTCACCTCTTCTTTCTTATGATTCCTGTGCCCAAGCTGTTAGCCCTTCCAGGCGGATGGATGCCCTCCTCCACTGCAGACCCTCGCAGAACATTCTGGGCTGTGGTTTTTTTCCTCTGTTTCATTGGTCTACAGGCTTCCAACTACTTTCCACATTCTAGAAACTTCACGAAGTCTGTCATCTATTAGTATCATCCTCCCCATTCTCTTGCCACTCTTAGAAACTTTTATGGGGCACCTGGTGACTCAGTCAGTTAAACATCTGACTCTTATTTCGGCTCAGGTCATGATCTCACGGTTTGTGAGTTCAATCCCTGCATCAGACTCTGTGCTGATGGTGCGGAGCCTGCTTGGGATTCTCTCTCTCTCTCTCTCTCTCTCTCTCTCTCTCTGCCCCTCCCTGACTCATGCTGTCTCAGTCTCTCTCAAAAATAAATAAATTTTTAAAAAAGAAGCCTTTATTATCACTTAAAAAAGTAGCTTTGGGAGGAAGAAAGGGGATAGTCAGTTGATCTTGAACTGGAATGCACGTTCTTTTCCTTTCTTTTTCCTAAAGGAAATTAATCTATTTAGAAAAACCGGATAAGATTGAGGATGTCACAAAACCAAATTGATTTATTAAGACATCAATTGACCCTTTAGTGCAGGTGATCCCGAAATCTCTACTCCCACCACCTTTTCATGCTTCCCTGTGCCCGCCCATCATTCCCACACTCCCACGTGAACCCAAGCTCATCTCCACTGACTCCTTCCCCATGAAGACCCTCTTCCTCACCATGACTGGCCCCCTTGGTCCTTCCCCAGGTTCTACCCACACCCACTCAGTCCAACACTTCACTCAAGTCTGACTTTTCTTTGCTCTGTCCATTTAGAATCAACGAGTGCTCAAAACCTCTCAGTTCTGCCTATTTTATCCTACGTTTGGAGTGAATTCTCTCCTTTCACTCAGCCTGTGCCCAGAAAACAAAAGGGATTAAAAGTAGTAACAGGGAACATTGGCTACGTTATTGCCAGCGGAAGGGCAAAGGAATCACCACTCGACACCCAGTGATACCTTTTCCCTTTATATAGATGCGCCAAATTCATACCTTCGCTGAACAGGAAATGCATGCTGATTAAGCATTTAAAGAAAATAAATGGAGTTTGTCACAGAGAAGAATTTGTAAACATCTTTTAAGGGCTGAATGCAAAATGCATATATTCTTAGACCTAAAATTAGCTTCAAGTCCAGTAGACCGATTCCAATTTCTCCTACTCTGTAGCCATTCTGTTAAAGTCCCAACCCCATCTCATTTGTTTCCTGTCTTTATGTAAATAAGACACTACAATGCATATGGAATCTGAATCATCATATTAGCTAGACAGGACCTTCTGAGAACTAAAGTAAAATGTGCGTAGAAATCGCCCTTAAATTTTCTCAAATGCATCACACTCATGTGGTTTTAGTGCTCGTCTGATGACTGCATCATCGGCTGCAATTAGAAAGGCATAAACTTGTTATCAGGCTGAACTGTTGATAAACCTGGTTTAGGAATTTAAGATGTTTTGCTTTAGCTCATACTCACATCTCTACTGAGATTGGATTGTAAGGTTTATACTTAGACACTTGAAAAACTCAACTTGCCATGAAGTTGTTACTTGTGTGCCCCTTTCATCGAAGTGAATTGATTAGAGGGTAACCCCGGTGGATGCTGGGAGGGTTTGGTGGGATGAGGGGCGGGATGGTGATGGGAGAAAGGGGGTAATTATATTCAGCAAGGGTGTGATGTCAAACAGAAAGGCCATCACAGATGGTGTCTGATTACCATTGGATTATCGCCAACAACTCATAGGTAGCTACTGCGGAAAAAAACAAACGTGGCACCTATGGGAACCTCATTGTCAAGGCCTCTCTCGGTGCCCTTCAAGGACTCAGGATTATGCCCTGTGTCACTGTAATTGACTATATATGTATATATATATAGGCATTCATATATTTTATTATATAGGCATTCATATATATATAATATATGTATACATATACATATACATACATACTATGTATATGTATATGTATATACATAAATGTATGTATTATGTATACATAATATGTATATACATAAATATATATACATACATAAATATATATATTTATATATACATAAATATAATAAATATACATAATTTATTATATAGGCATTCATATATATATACACACACATATATGTATATATATACATATATATATACACATGTGTATATATATATATATATATATATATATATGAATGCCTATATAATAAATTGTCATCTACATGTGTGTGGATACGTGTGTGTATCATCTATGATTCATTCTAAGAACCCTCGTCATACCAAATCTTGAATGTATTGAATAGGTACATTAACCAGAACATATTTCCATCACATAAGAAGCCTTCGTGACACAAAATGATTTTACGAAAAAGTAAACTTCTCTATGAATTTGAAATTTGATTACAGTGTATTTACAAAGTTAATTTCCCATGCAGCTTTCAGTTAATTCACTCAATCACTCATGAAGAATTATTGATGACCGCCCCACTCACGTTTACAAAAACACATCAATTAATGTAGAACAAGACTAGTATACAAATCAGGACAGGCCAAGGTCTTGATTAAACATGATGTCCCATTGTTGTCACCTCCAAAGGTGACAGTGACTCATTTAAAAAAATTTTTTTTAATGTTTATTTTTGAGAGAGAGACACACACGCAGAGTATGAGCAGGGGAGGGGCAGAGAGGGAGAGGAGACACAGAATCCGAAGCAGGCTCCAGGCTCTGAGCCGTCAGCAGAGAGCCCGATGTGGGGTCAACCTCACAAACTGCGAGATCATGACCCGAGCAGAAGTCAGACACTTAACCTACTGAACCACCCAGGTGCCCCAACAGTGACTCATTTTTTCCTAAGCAAAGGGTGTTGATTGGCAATTGGTGTCTAAGTTCATTGACAGCATCATAACTCTCATCATCAAGTTTGCATCTTGATGATCTGTGATTCTCCACCTTTAAAATGTCCCCACAATTCCCTGACAACCTGATGAAAATTGAAAATACTTAAACAACCAGGTGCTTGTCCATCAGTGTAACTAAATCAGCAGGACTCTTTTGGACCCGGGTAGACTTAAATCAAATAGTCTCAACCCTCAGTGTGTTGGACTTCTTAGTGAAAATGAAGACCACAGACTGCAAAAAAGAAAGCCAGAATCCGAAGATGCTCTCTCGAATTCACGGGAGCCATGTCTAAACAAAAATAATGAGAGCAAAACTCCCTGTTGTTTCTCTGGGAAGAGAAAACACACTGTCACTACCGGTAGGGGAAAATAAACATTAACCCGTGTAAGACGCTTCTAAAGTGATGAGCACAGGTCTAGAAATTGAGAGCCAGGCCTGGGCTGCCTGGGTTTGAATCCTGACTCTGTCTTCTACGCACGTATGTGTTTTAGGGCAAGTTACCTTCTGTGCCTCAGTTTGTTTATCTGTCCAGTGGTGACAAAAATAGCACATGTCATATGGCTACCTTGGGATTAAATGAGTTAATCCATACACTGCTTGGAGAAAGCTTAGTGTAGCCAAAGTACACACGAGTGTTTGCTTCTGGGATTATGATGGGCCAGGAACTTTCTGATTGCAGTCAATCCCTCCAGGTGGATAGCGGATACTGTGATCTCCATTTTTCCTGATGAGAAAATGGATCTCGGAGGAGATGAATAATTTTTCCGAGTCCACGTGGCGGGTAAAAGGGTGAACTGCCGCTCATACTCAAGTGTTTGTCCTAACAAGCCATCTGTTTCCGCTCACGAAGAGGAAGCAGCTAAACTAGGTAGCCGGCTGACTTTCTCACTTTTCAACTAGCTCGTTAGAAGAGGGTGCTGGCTAGACTTTGGACAGACACCTCAAAGACGCCCCGTGCCTCCCAGTCCCCTTCACAGCCAGGGAGGGGCGGGGCCGTCACCCAGCCCCAGCGGGGGGCAGCCAGCTCTGGAGGGAAACAGAAGCAGCGATGAGCCAGCCCGGGTCCCAGACCACTTTCTCTCCCCTATTATCAGACAGGCTCCCTGTAGAGGCTGACAGTCAGGGTGTGTGACTGGCTTGCTCTTTCCCTTTCAAAATGCTTTAATTTTTTCATACCGTACTTAATATTTTATTGTTTCTTGTGGATGAAAGGGGAAAAGCTTGTTCTGAAAAATACATGACTCCTCCTTCCACCGACGGCGTCCGTCCTGGAGCGGTGTTCACAGCCAGGGCTGCCAGCTTCAAAAACAAATGGTTCTGGTATCTTCAGAAACCAGATTTTCATATTTGTTCTCTGAAGAGCGGAGGGTACATTTTTAATAAGTCTCTAGTTGGGATAAATCACTGGCTCAGAAACAGCAGGCAGGGGCTCAGGAGCCACCCTGGTGAGTAATTTGCCTATGTAAACAGGGACCTCAAGGAAGTCTTTTGTAAGGAGCTCCTTGTCGCTGGGTGCCTTCCTCTCCCATTATCAGCTCTGATCTCAGAGAAGGGGATTTGCTTGCAACCCAGATCTGGCCGCTCCCCAGACCTTCCCAATCGAACCTCAAAGCTAAATAAAAAGGCAGATATTCATCTCCTCAATCGTATTACAGTATGTTAAGTACGACATTAACGTAGCTTGGACATATTTATTTGTGACAAGGCGTAGAACGTGGGAGTCCTCCTGGCTTAATTTCTGAGGCACGGTGACCGAATACAGATTACTTTCTATGACCGATAGAAGCCTATACACTTAAGATCGAAAGCAGCCTCTTGCCGCGGTAGTTGGGGCTGCTTCGATGTGGTCTGGAGCAAGGAAGAGTTAAGTTAGCTTTCGTAGGAAGAAGTGGAAAATATTGTTATCTTACCTCTCTCTGAACGCACCCATTTTGCATTTAACCCAATGAGCAGGTGGTCTTGAAAAGAACTCCTTAGGTAAGTAATTGTTTTACTGAACTGCTGCTTGAGCCTTCTGAGCCTCGGGGGAGATCCTCTGGGAACTCCATGTGGAGGAGTGCAAGTGTCCTCATGTACCAGAAATGGATTAAGGGAAAGGGACATGTGACACACCCACAGAAGGGTCTTCTACAGGGTCGCTGGGCAGGCAGACAAGGGGAAAGGTGTGAGGGTGCTGTCTTCCCTTTTGAGAGTACTGTCGATGGAATGTCAAACTCTTTTCCAGCTAGAGAACCTGATGTATGGAAGGATATGGAGCGAGGGTCCTAGTGCAATCCTCTCTGCTCTCCTGCCCCTACACATTAACTGGTTGGAACTCTGGGCGTGCCCTGGGGGTCACATAAGGTCCTTCTCAGTTCCCAGCCCTGAGAGAGGAGGATGGGCTGGATATTTTCCTTTGACCTTCTAGATCTAACTCTCCAGCTTCTCTCCTCTGCCCTGCATCCCTGGAGATTGACACTGTATAGATTGCACGAATGGGCTCCCTCTCCCTCTGGCTTCCAACAGGGTTCAGTCAATGGGAAGCACCAGGAAGAGAAGAGCATGGAAAATAAGTGAGACGAGGGTCTTTATTTCCTGACCCCTGTTCATGGGATCACTGCCGTTTGACTACATCCTTCAACCCACGACACAACTCCTATCTGCCCCATCTTGCAGTCACAGAGATTAGCCTCAGAAAGAACACCTTGTGATGCATCCACTGTGACCAGAGAAGAGGAAGCAGAGATACATATAGATATAATTGTCCGTGGGAGTGGTAGGAAATTAAAAGTTCTCACATGATGGCACCCTCTCATGATGCATGTATGAAGGAAGGATGCAAATGCCCTCTGGATGCATAGGAGGAAAAGGTAGCGGTGGAGAGGGCTGCTGAGGTATGGCAGAAGTTGGAGAGAGTTCACTCAGACCATGTATGCATTTACAGCATCTTTAGAGGCTGCACGCAATTAGAGCACAGGAAATTGCAGTGGCACCAACCTTCATGTGTGGCACTTAGCAACCTGTGAGTGGGAGCAGAAAAGGCAACTCGTTGGAAATCTGTAAAACAAGGAGTCTCCTGGGCACATGGGAGAGGAAAGGAGGATGCTGAGAATTGAAAACTTGGGCAGAAGGGTGTCTGAAGAAATTTGCCTCATGGTCATGATGGGACTGAAAAATGAGGTGAGGAGGAGAGCTGAAGGAATAGGGAGAAGAGATCGCAAAGAAAACTGAAGAACAGATGCAGTGAGAATAGGAGGTTGAAGGAAGTAGCAGAACATGTGACGGACCAGGAAGTGTGAGATTTGGTTAGAGGGAAGCCATGTTTGGTGATGACAAATTTTAGGATATGATCATGGGAGATGGGGGGGGGGGGCGTGGAATGTCTTGAAACTTGAAAATTTCATGAAATGGGCAGTGGGTTTCATCCAGAATGATAACAAATCCAATCAGAAGACTGTCAACCCACGGCTAAGTCTTCAGTAGCTTGGAACAAAAGAGGTGGTTGATGGCAACGAGAGTAGGAGGTGGATGGTATTGGCTTCAAATTAACCTGCTTTGTGCATAAAAGGGTGGATTATTGGCCTCAGAACAATAGTGGGAAGTAGGAGAATGCCCACGCTGCCTCCTGACTTTAAGATATGTGGGAAATGATCAACTGCAACACAATAAAGCAGCCAGGGAAGGAGGACTTTCAGGGGAGGGTCAGGCTTCAGGATAACGGGACGTGAAAAACATTTAGAGATTTGTTTTTAAATGTTCATTTACTTGAGAGAGAGAGAGAGAGAGAGAGAGAGAGAGAGAGAGGGCATGAGCTGGGAAGGAGCAGAGAGAAAGGGAGACACAGAATTGAAACAGGTTCCAGGCTCTGAGCTGTCAGCATAGAGCCTGACATGGGGGCTCGAACTCATGAACTGAACCGTGAGATCATGACCTGAGCTGAAATCAGATGCTTAACCGATTAAGCCACCAGGCACCCCCACATGGAAAAATATTTAATAATGAGGTCAAGAAAAGGGAAAAATTCATTTGTTATGAATCTGGGGGACAATACAAAGGCTTAGGATAAAGGGGGTTAGGGGAAAGTTGGGTTGAAAGATGACCAGAGTAATGTATATTTTGCCAACAGCCTTTGTGGAGGTACAGACCATGATGAGTTTCGTTCATCTGAAGTGGTCCAAATGACCTACTTGTAGCAGTATTCAGGTACTGGGAGAGGGAGAGGGAGAAGAGAATATGCCCAGTTTTCTCTGGAAGAAATTAGACCAGATAGATATAGGGGTGGTTGACCTTTGAGGGATTCCTAATAGCAGGGAGCATGCAGGCATGGGGTTAGCTAATTTCTTGAATCCTTACCACAGTGGTTCTCAAATTTTTTTGTCACGGGACCCCTTCATACTCTTACGAATTATTGAGGGCCCTCCCAGAGAGTTTTTGTTTGTATGGGCTACATTTATCTAAATTTGCCATACTAGAAATGTAAAATGAAAAATTGTTAAATATTGATATATTATGTTATTTAAAAAAAAACAGTAGCTAACATTTTTTAATAAAAATTTATTTATTGAGAAAAAATTTATTTCAGTGGGAACCTACATATTGTCTAGAGGACATCACTTCTGGATTATTGAACTCTAAATTTTTTTCTTTAAGCTATTTAATAACCCTATAAATTGTAGATGTAGACATGTAAATTCTCACCTGTCTGATAAGGACAAGATTGGAAAAAACTGTTTTGCCTCCATTAACAATTCACTTCAACCTATCTTTACTCCATATAAATTTGAGTTTAACTTATTTTTTGAACTGTTTGTGGTATCTGTTTGTGGTTCCCTTGTTGACTTACAGGTAGAATAAGATCTTGAACCTGTGTTTCTTTCAACACCTGTATGAAAGTCATGATTGGACTTCTTTCTTTTTGGAAAATTATTTTTCTAACAAAGTGTATTTTCTGAAACAACAAAAAAAATAGTGAGAAGAGTAGGGTTGTTTTATATTTTTGAAAATCATTTTAATGTCTGGCGCAATAGAAGGCAGCTGGTTTCCCAAATCTGCTTCTGCATTCAATCTGCTGGAGATACGTTGTTTTAGTTGAAGAATATGAAGAAAATCTGGCCTCATACAGATATGTAGCTGGAAGAGGGGGGAGTATTTTAATACTTTTTTCAGATAATTGTGGGTATTCCATATCAAAACTTGCCAAGTTGCAGGGTTTTTTTAGTTGTAATGTGGAATCTAAAACCATTTCAATGAACTTTTCTACTCTGTGAAATTAAAAATTTACTGGTCTATCTTTCACTTTGAAAGGATCTCTGACCCATGAATGATTTTCTAACATCGCGCATTGATCATTGGGAAAACACTGGTTTGCTGAGTTATTTGGATCTTCCAAATGTTGACACATCTCGTATAATATTTTTTTTTTAAACATCACATTGTTAACCTCACCACCAATCTAAAATAACCCTTAAATATTAGGGATCTGTCAAACTTAAAGGGGAATATGTTTTCCAAAATTCTAATTTTCACTTGCAAGCTTGAATTTTACCATTAGCGAGGAATATAGTCAGTTGTTTCGCATAAGAGACAGGCTCACTCACTCACTTTTAAGAAATATTTGCCAAATACCTAAGTAAGTTTAAATAACCACAGTTTTCTCATCAGGCATTCTTTCATTAAAAGATGCCATTTCACAGAAATACTCGAACACCTTACAACTCGAACACCTATACTCGAAAACACGAAAAGTGCTTTCTCTCAATATAATCATCGTACTTCAGAATGCAGCAGAAGTACCTTAGGGGTATTTCTCATTTTGTCCCACAGACTACTAAAAAAAACAAACAAACAAACCAAAAAACAAAAACAAGAAACAAACTTATACCCACGGGCTGAGATTTAAAATTAATTATTTTTACTGATTCAAAAAGGACCTTCTCAAATGAAATTGGCCTTTTCTTTTATAGTAAGTGGGTGAAGGGAAGAATCCAACAACTAGCAGTTTAGTGCTGCTCTCTTGGTTCGTTGTAAGGCACCATGAAATGTATCCACTATTGCTTCATCAGTGCAAATATCAAAGTATATAAGCAAATACTGTCTTAACATTATTATGAAAGTAGTTTTTCTCCTGTGGACCCCCTGAGAGAGTCTCGGGGAACCCCCAGGAGTCCACAAATCACACTTTGAAAACCTTATCAGATTCTCTTGTGTGTGTCCTTTACTAGAGGAACTTGTACCTCTGCAGTGACTTCTTTGCTGGTGTGTGAGCTGCTTTCATTTCTCTTTCTCTGGGGCTTGACATAGAGTCAATTATCAAGAAGTGTTTGTTGGAAGAAATTCACCAGAGTGGAGCCAAAAGACAGAGTGATGAAATCTACCTGAAGGAATTAGGCAAGTTTCGAAGAAGATGACATTAAAGTAGGTTTTGAAGGGTAAGAGGGATTTTGATATATGGATCTGGCAGAGAATAGCACTGTGGGTAGAAGGAATACAATACCTACATGAGAACTTTGCCATGTTGAGCTGGTCTGACAGATGAAGACATCCGTCACGCTGTTGGAAGTGCGATCCTGGTACTTGACACACACATTTGGATTAGGAAAAGAATTGAGAATCATCAAAATATGGATATTAGTTAGAATCATGGCAATGCGTGTGCTTCCAGAGGAAGCGTCTGTAAAGTGAATGAGAATGAGGGATGGGGGAGGAAAGGATGATGAAATCTTTCACAAATCTGCTTTCAAGGTAGTCAGAGGAGAAGATGCCAGAAAAGGTATCTGACAATGAATAACCAGATGTCAGGTTTGGGATTTAGGAGAGTAGTATTCTGGAAAGAGTTTAAGGAATAAAAGAGTGTCTCAAAGTATTAAGAATCTGAGGGTGTAGCCACTTTTTTCTAGATAGATCCCCTGAATCCAGGGAAACAAAAGCAAAAATAAACTACTGGGACAACATCAAAACGAAAAGCTTCTGCACAGCAAAGGAAACAATCAACAGAGCTAAAAGGCAACCTACAGAATGGGAGAAGATATTTGCAAGTGACGTATCCAATAAAGGTTTAGTATCCAAAATATATAAAACACTATTAAACTTAACACCCCCAAAACAAACACTCCAATTTAAAAATGGGCAGAAGACATGAACAGACATTTCTCCAAAGAAGACACTCAGATGGCGAACAGACACAGAAAAAGATGCTCAACATCACTCATCATCAGGGAAATGCAAATCAAGACTACAATGCAGTATCACCTCACTACTGTAGGAATGGCTAAAATCAACAACATAAGAAACGACATATGTTGGTGAGGATGTGGAGGAAAAGGAACACGCATGCACTATTAGTGGGAATGCAACCTGGTGCAGCCACTGTGGTAAACAGTATAGAGTTTCCTCAAAAAGTTAAAAAGAGAACTGCCCTACGATCAAGCAATCACACTACTAGGTATTTACCCAAATAGGTAAATACACATAAGATACATGCACCCTATGTTTACAGCAGCATTATTTAGAATAGCCAAGATATGGAAGCAGCCCAAGTATCCACTGACTGATGAAGAAGATGTGAGATTATATATATACATATATATGAATGAATATATGTATATGAATGAATATAAAATGGAATATTGCTCAGCCACAAAGAGAATAGAATCTTGCCATTTGCAACGACATAGGTGGAACTAGAGAGTATTATGCTAAGCAAAATAAGTCAATCAGAGAAAGACAAACACCGTATGATTTCACTCACATGTGGAATTTAAGAAACAAAACACATGAACAAAGGGAAAACAAGAGACAGAGACAAACCAAAAAACAGACTGTAAACTATAGAAAACAAACTGATACCAGTCACCAGAAGGGAGGTGGGTAGGGGATGGGGGAAATACGTGATGGGGATTAAGGAGGACACTTGTGATGGACGCCAGGTTATATATGGAAATGTTGAATCACTATATTGTACTCCTGAAACTAATATTATACTATATATTGACTAACTTGAAATAAAATAAAAGACTTAAAATAATTAAAACAAATTAAATTAGAAAAAAAGAATCCGAGGAAAATCAATATTGAAAGCTGTCCATTTGAATTGATAATGATGAAATGTTTGGAGCCCTTTGCTTGGATGGTTCCATGTAAGTGATAAGGAGAGAACATATAGAGAAGGATCTCTAGAAAAGGAGGCTGTGAAATGAAAGAAAGGAGGAAATTCTAACGAAAGGGTGACATCTCAATCTTGGAGGAAGTGAGAGGATAGGGTCTAAAGCACAGAGAAAGAAATTAGAGTTCTATTAGAGAAATGGTACCTTTTCCCTGAGACTGGAGACAAATATGGGAATAGATAATTAAGCTTATATGTATAAAAAAAGATGAAAAATTTCACACCCAGTATCCTCTACTCTATGACAAAAAAAGCAAGTTTTCTTTTGAGAGTGAAAGTAATTAGGCATAGAAAGTATTCTTGCCAAATTATCCGGCCAACAGAGCCTAGGGCAAAAGCTTCTTTTCTAACACTTTACTGGGGGTGGGGGTGGGGGGACGGTGGTGGCACAGTTAGCTCCAAGGATGTGGGAGGGAGGGAAAAGGGAGGAGAGACAGAGATGGGGTAAGAGCAAGTATGAGAAGGCACATTACTGAGATGACTACTGCTTGTTATCAAGTGCAACTGATTATGGGACACCAAAGGTCCATCTGCAGAAGGTCGTGCTAAACCTTGCAGGACAGCCCAGGGAAGCAACGAGAATGAAGAGATACGAATGTTTCCGGTAGCTCCTATCTCCATTGGTCAGTTTTGCCCCGGAGAGTGTGAACTCCCCTGCGCTACTGGTTTGTGAATATTTGGATGCCTAGCAGGTCTCCCAAGAGGCCCCAGGGTGGGATGTGGGTCACTCTGCCCACGTGAAGATGGTAGATGAAGGATTACTTGGAAAGAGTCCGTACAAAGCAGGTTTTTGCAGTGCCATCCGGGGCAAAACTCATGGCTGAGGGACCACGAGAAAGGCAAGGCCAAGAAGTTCTGGGATTAAATGTAATATATAATGTGTCTGAAATAGGAAGTTACCATAATGGTAAGTCTTTAAAAGTCAATAGCTCCTGGGACCGCTGGGTGGCTCAGTCAGTTAAGTGTCCGACTTCTGCTCAAGTCATGATCTCATGGTTCGTGAGTTCGAGCCCCACTTTGGGCTCTGTGTTGACAGCTCAGAGACTGGAGCCTGCTTCAGATTCTGTGTCTCCCTTTCTCTCCGCCCCTCCCCTGCTTCCACTCTGTCTGTCTCTCTCTCTCTTAAAAATAAACATTAAATTTTTTTTTTAAGTCAAGAGCTCCTTAAGAGCAAGAATTTTTGAGTAGCATTGAAGGCACATTGGATACCAAACACATACTGGCAATAATTTTTGCAAGGCTATGTTATTTTCTTGAACAACATTCAATGGCCCCAATAGGAGAGAAATACAATTACATTATAAAGTTTAGACTGAAGATTTCTGGGATAGGATTAGAAGGTAAAAAGAGGTAAGGTTGTAGGTAAGTAATGAAGTGACCAATAATAGTTTTGGACATGGTGAAGAAGGAATCATATTTAAGGACAGGAAAAAAAGATAGAGAGAGAGAGAGAGAGGGAGAGAGAAAAGGACTGGAGTTCCTAACATAACTGAAATCTGGTTTAGTGGGAACGAAAGAATAAATGTGGAAGGATATGAAACTGAGATCATAGAATAGCATATTGGAATTTGCTGTTTTGGAAGGGAGATATTTTGGCAAAATGAACAACCATTCTTGAGTCATGGGAATGAATTCATCAGGCAGAATTAGAATGAGAACTCCATTGGACTTCATGTCAAGGAGGGTGGATGGATCAGCTCTAGGAAGTATCTGAGGATGTGAAGTGAAGAAAAGATACAAGATGCCAAAATCAATGAACGTAGAAAAGTGAACTAGAGGTTGGTAAAACCAGTGACAAGAAAGAATGGGAGGGAGAATTCATTAATTCCATGGTCTGGGGTACTGAATATCAATAGCTTGCTGGGCACTTCCATAAGTTCTGGGAACACAAAGATAACAAGATAGTCCCACAGTCTAATAAGGAGACATACAGGAAAACCGATATGATAACACAATAAGGTGTGTGTTTTTGTTGTTGTCATTTACTATTTTTTTTAATTTAAATTCAAGTTAGTTTACATACATTGTAGTCTTGGCTCCAGGAGTAGAACCCAATGACTCATCTCTTACATACGACATCCAGTGTTCATCCCAAAAAGTGCCCTCCTTAAACTCCATCCCCCATTGAACCCATCCCCCCACCCATCACCCCTCCAGCAACCCTCAGTTTGTTTTCTGTATTTTAGAGTCTCTTATGGTTTGCCTCCCACTCTGTTTTCTTTTTTTACTTTTCCTTCCTTTGCCCTATGTTCATCTGTTGAGTTTCTCAAATTCCACAAATATATAGCCAACTAATCTTTGACAAAGCAGGAAATAGTACCCCATGAAAAAAAGTCTCTCCAGCAAATGGTGCTGGGAGAATTGGACAGCAACACGCAGAAGAATGAAACTAGACCACCTTCTTACACCATACCAAAAACAAACTCAAAATGGACGAAAGACCTAAATGTGAGACAGGAAGCCATCAAAATCCTACAGGAGAAAACAGGCAGCAACCTCTTTGACCTTGGCCACAGCAACTTCTTACTCGAGATGTCTCCAGAGGCAAGGGAAATAAAAGCAAAAACGAACGATTGGGACCTCATCAAGGTAAAAAGTTTCTGCACGGCAAAGCAAACAAGCAACAAAACTAAAGGGCAGCTGACAGAATGGGAAGATATTTGCAAAGGACATATCAAATAAGGTATGTGTTTTAATGAAGCTATACACACCATGCTTAGGAAGTCATGGTAGCTGATGCCGGAGTTAAATTTTGAAAACTGATTTAGAGCTTTGTAAGTGAAAAGAGAAGGAAAGGAATTCAAAGTAGAGGAAAGAATGTAGTCATGGCCACTCACTGAGATATTCAGCAGAAAGACGCTAAGAACCATAGATGAACTGGATTATTTTGAGGCCTTTTAAAGTACATTAAGCCTTTTGTTGCATCTTGTGTAGAAATTCCTCCAAGTTTTTAATTTTGACTCCAATGTACAAATGCATATATGCATATATAGAGGTACATATACCTACGCGTTTGTAACTTAATTACAAAAATAATTCACACCTACGTTTGTTTATTTTCTCAGCATTCACATTTTTCAGCTCCCAGGAGATTGCAGAAGATTTTATAGGAGGAAAGCCATTACAGGATCATCCATCTTGCCTCCAACCCAGGGGGTGTGACAGGAGATCACAGGTCTCGTCAAGACAAAGACTGAGCACTCTGGTCCAGGATCAATAAACTATAGATGCCCACTCTAGAGGACTGAAGACGAGCAAAATAAAGTCGTAAATGAAAATCAGGAGTATTCTCTTTAGAATTGTCTGCTTACTTTTAAGGATATATTCCGGTTGTTTCCCCTTTCTTTTACTACTTTTGAAGGAAGATTAACTCGTTTTATTTTTATGGCACTGGTTGCACTTCCAATTTTTAGAAAAGCAACACAAAAGGGAAATAGCCTCGTAAACTATCATTAGCCCTTGAAACTGGTCCTGTGGATAAATGATCAGATGATAAGGGCTTCGAAGACTTTTCTCCTGCGTTCGAACGATCGCTAGCTGCTGTGCTACCCAACATCGCTCTCCCACATTCAGTTTTAGAGAAAACAGTGGAGGCAGCATAGGACGGGTGACAGAGTACAGCTGGGACAAAGTCCTGAGCTAGGTACCGGCCGCACGGCTAAACTAGGTACTGGCTATTGGCAAATTTTTGTCTTCCCCGAAATTTGGTTTCCTCTGCTATGAAATTAGGCCAGAGCATAGTTCTGATGAGGCAGAATCTGGAATCCCCAAGATCAAAGGACTCAGTCAACAGGGACACCCTTACAGAGCTTTGACACTCTCAGAACATCCCCTGGAGCTGTACCTCGTCCCGCAAGCACCTTCCCAGTCTGCTCTCTGGCTACCGTTTGCCCGATCCTGGATCCTCTGCTTAGCTGACACATCACTTGTCGGCATGTCCTTCGATCTCCTTCCCCCTGGAGGCTCCATAGCTTTTATCATATCCTCAAAGGGGCCTGGGAGCCAGAAAACTAGCCTTTCGCATCAACACAACAGGTTTCCAACCTGGAGGTACGAGAGTAGGTGGATGAGAAAGAAGTCTATTTCTATGCACCAAAGCAAATATGCTATTCTCAAGAATGTTGAAGAGCTATTTTGTTGCTGAATCATAATCTGTCTCTCAGTAAATATTTCTTAATTCAAGGAAAGACCTGGAAATAATTTCCAGAAGAAAATGGAAAGGAAATTCATGCTTTGGATCTCAGGGAAGTCCTGGCAATAATTCTTGTAACCCAGAAGAAAATTGAAAGCGTATTCATGCATTGGACCTCCTATCACTGGTCAAATGAATCCAAACTAAGGTGAGTATTTTAGGATGTGATTATTCCTGTGCTTTCTCAGGGATGCAATCTCTCCTCCTAGGAAGGCAGAGGAAAACTAAATGATCCAAGGAAGCCTCTCCAAGGCCATAACTTCTAACGATTTCTCAGTAATATCTCACTTCAGGCAAGCCATGGACATTTGCACTTCTGTTTCCTCATCTATGAAACAAGAAGTGTGGACCAGATTAGTGCTTCTCAAAGTGTGGCCATGAACTCCCTGCACAGAATTACCCAGAATTTCTATTTAAATTGCAATCTCAAAAACACCGTACTAAAGGAGGACAGTTAAACACAAAAGGCTACAGGCTGTGTGACTACATTTATAGGGGATCCCGCAGGAGGCAGAATTACAGGAAAGAAAGCAGACTGCTAGTCGAGTGGGGGCTATAGGTAAGGGAGGGAGAAGGAGATAGATTGCAAAGGGGCGCGGAGAAACGTTGTGGGGCAACGCAACGGTTGTACGTTGTGATTGCAGTAGAGGTTACGCAATCATTTACGCTTGTAAATGATCACTGAAATTCATCACACTGTACGCCTCAGAGGACTGAATGTTACCAAACGGGAGTTACAACTCATCCCCGAAATTTCAAATTCCTGGGCCTCATCGGAATCTGAATTTTTAACAAGCTCCCTCAGTGGATGTTTTATTCACTAAAATTCGGGAGCCACTGAACTTAATAATTTATTTGGCCCTTACGAATTTAGGATTCCATAAAATTCCAGTCTGGGTGACAGTGACAAAACGCTCCCTCGTGTCAAAGAGGTACGGCACAGGATAATTTTAGCTGTTAATGTGGACTGTGAATAATCTGAAAGACTAAGAACTCTGGAAGTTAAAAAAAAAAAAGTGTTTTAAGCTCGGCAAACCTCTATCTGGCGATCAGATTTAGAAGCAGATTTAGAGGCAGGATTTCACGTGGGGGTTAAGTGACCCAGGCCTGGGCAGAGAGTCCCTTTGCCTCTGGCTACGTCTGCTCCCTTTTGCAATTCACAAGAATGCAGGCTGTGGGAGCCAGAGGAGCCAAAACGGGCACTGGTGTCATTTTGCTATGCTTACCAGCATCGTTCTCATTCCTGGGAGTCTGAGTTTTAAATAATTGTAATAAGCAAATGCATCCCTTTCCAAATCTCCAAGGCCTATTTTATTGTTCGAGAAATATAACACGAGGGCCTGCTGACGTCCTTGGAACGCCGCTCCCCTCCCGCGGAAGAGCAGAGCAAGGGAAAGCCTGGCATTCTAGCTCTTTGGCCACTCATGTGGACTATCCCGTCATCCATGTTCATGGACTGCGTTGCTGTCTTATCTACCTTTCTACTTGGGGATCATGTGTTATTCATAATATATATATATATTTTGTTTGTTTGTTTGTTTGTTTGTTTTGTTTTGTTTTCCGTTACTCCAAAACAAGAAGTGCTCACCCTCTGGTGCAGTGCCCTGGTGTGTGAGATCACATTATTGATGGCTAACTCTTGTCAACTCCTGGGGACGGACCACAAGCTGCCAGCAGCTGCCTGCAAACGGCCTCCACGTGGGCAGAGGAGGCCATGAGGGGATCCAAAAACCGAAGAGGATTTCAACACTTGGACTGTGATAAGTGAACGGTTTCTCAACAAACAAATAATACAGAAAGAAAGAATGCAGGAGAGCTAAGGTGGGGAGCGATGAACTCAGCACGACCAGGCTCAAAGGTACAAGCCTATTGCAAGCCTCTCTGGTCAGCAGAGGGAAAATGGAGCCCGGAGTCACTCTCTCCTGCTTGTCTGTGTCCTCCCTCCCTCTCCAACCCTCTCTCCTCGCCTCTCTCCCTCTCTTCCCTGAGTCAACACTTACATGAGCACCTTTTACCCAGATCCAAAAGGGGGGTGGCGAAGTACAGTCAATATGAAAACCATAGTTCCTTTGGAGGACCTTGCAAAGAGTGGGAGCCTGATAGCTGAACGATGACAATTAGGCATAAAAGTGCTTTAATGAAACTGAGTGCCGCAGGAGCCCAGAGGACCAAGTACCTTGCTCACCATAGGGAGGCTTTCTCACCTTCTCCCAGGGGTCCTCATCCGGGGGAGATCTGGCCTCTCAATAGGCACTTGGCCATGTCTGAAGACATGGATGGTAAAGGACAAGACAGCAGGAGGAGAAAGAGAGACTTCAGGTGGTGTTATAGGTCTGTCAACCGCGAAGGGAGAGAGGGAAGGAAAGGGGGATTGATCAGGATGAGCCACGGACCACAGTGTGGCCCTGTAAAGGTCATGGTCAGGCTGAGGAGTCCACGAGCACCTGCTGCCCTTCAGAGCAGTCCTAGAATCAGGCCCTTCTCTAGTTGTGCCTACCACGCTCGCTGGCTGAGAGTGTCTGGGAAGACCATGGCCTTGGCCCAAAGGCCACGGTGGATCCAGAAGTCTGGCCGCAGAAGCTGTCAGCTAACAATGCTCCTCCCAGGAGGTGCTCCCCAGGAGGGACTGAGTGTGCACCTCCACGGCCAGCCCACATAGACGGTGACGCTGTTTTGGTTGCTAAGCCAGATTCATTATAGGTCTCCATCTTCCTTCCAGAAAGCTAGGCCGCACACCCGCCCTGAATGAGGAGAGTGCACGACGACTCTAAATTTTCTTCCTAAAGCCTTTTTGTTCTTAAAGCTGCCGGCCTGATCTTTCGTTATGTGTACCTGTACAATACTAGCAAGAGACTTGTCCTTCTGTGTCACAAATTAAATGAAGCAAGGTCAGCACACACATACACACACACACACACACACGCATTTTTTATAATATCTATTATCTCCACAGTGCATTGCCTATTGGTTTCAGAAACCACCTTTCTGGGGCACCTGGGGGGCTCAGTCAGTTAAGCATCCAACTTCGGCTCAGGTCATGATCTCGCGGTTCGTGAGTTCGAGCCCCATGTCAGGCTCTATGCTGATAGCTCAGAGCCCAGAGCCTGCTTTAGATTCTGTGTCTCCCTCTCTGCCCCTCCCCCACTCATGCTCGCTCTCTCTCTCTCTCTCTCTCTCTCTTTCAGAATGAATAAAAATTTTTAAAAAATTAAAAAAAAAAATATATATATATATACCACCTTTCTGCCAGGATTCAGGATCTTTCAGATGTTTGAAGAATCCTCTCTCGGCAAATAATGGAAAGCAGTACAGGAAATATCTGATATTTGATGTCATTTTATTTGGAAGGATACAATGAGGCAGTAAAGCTCCTCCACTCGTTTTGGCACCTCGACTCCTCTCTTGGCACCTTGATTTTGGCAGGCCGAAAACACCATCACGTGGGGAGCCATCTGCCTTCGGTGCTCGCCCCTCAAGAAGAAAACATCGTTCTCCTATCATGCTGTTGACTGCACTGGAGCCCAGTGGGTCCCTTAGGAAAGGATGCACACGTACCCAAAACCGAAATCTGTGCTCACTGCGACCAGTCAGAGCATGCTGTCTCTGGGATTAACGCAGCCCGCGCTCAGGCACAAAAAGACCCTATCGTCACTAGCCAGTGTTTGGGCGCATTCACTCTGGACCGCAAGGAGCGGCTCCGGTGTTGTGGGTTTAAGAATCGGGTGTGGAATATGAGGTGGCCCTGGGTGGAATTTCTTAAGATCCAACCGCCGGGAATAACTCTTCTGAACTAGAAGGGAGAAGGTAACAGGAGGAAGGAGACACAGTGTTTATACGAGCCGTTATGTTCAGGTCTCATCTTTTTTGGTGACATTTGGAGGAAAGTAATCCTAGCATTAAACCTCGCAGTGAGAACGCACCAGTTCACACCCAGCTTCAGGAAATGCGAAGAGAACGGCGCGCAGTGTGGTCGGCACGCTCGTGGCATTTAGAAAATCCTATCCCGTTAACTGGTGAAATTCGCAAAGGGAAACGACCCCACGTCAGGTGCTTTCCTTTGGGGGACGCCACACGCGCACGTGGGCGAGTTTGCAGGAAAAGTCCTAAGTTTCCCGCTCTCGTGTCCCAGAAACAGCCAGGGAGGTGAGGAAGGGGGACCCTCTCAGACTATTATTTTTCCAGAGGATTCAGCGTCTTGATTTTATCTGGAAATGATTTCGAGGAGAAGACGAGTTACCGCACCATGCCTCATCAATGTCAGAAGGCTTATCATACACAAACGGTCAATAATGACTTTACAAAGCGATTAGGAACTGGTTGCTTTCTCGATGCAGCACACACTATAGTAATAATCCAAATTGCCTGTGACTTATGGGTATATTTGGCAACAACCATAGTTCCCACTGTAGTGTGAAATTAACACCACAGACTGGAGCTGTGGCATTTATTGAGCACGAGGGAGCCGATTATAGCCTCATAAATTCAAAGGCAACCTCTGCTATTACTTAATTAGAATCAGTATCTATGCATAAATTACAGCAGCAGTAACTAGTACTGTTAAAGATTTGTCAGCTTCCTTATTATCCAACAACCCCTTATTTATCGGCGTAAACCTATAATTTAGGGAGGTTGTAAGTTGTCTGTAAAAATGGTTCAGAGGGGAAAATTGGCACATGGTATCCTGGAGGCCACTGGTGTTTTGTTTCTAAGCAAATATTTAAAATATTAATCTTATGCTGTTGCTTTAAATCATGAAGAATAAAACCACGAGATCCCGAATACGTCCCTAATAATAAATTTTTCTGGCTACATATGCATGTTTTTTGTAGTACAGAACTTCATTTTAAAATAAGTGTTGTCTTGGTTCTTTTCCTCCTAGAATTGTTTTCTTTTTAAAATTATTGTAAACCAAACTTTATACACATACATACGCTCCTAACGAACATCAGATTATTACCCTCCAGTTCCATTTGTATTCTTTGTTCCTGTGTATATTACTTTTATGTAGTTGTAATCGATGTGCACATTTTATTTTGGGTCTGGCTTTTTAAATTTTGGGCTTAACATTTTTTTCAAATGGGCATGAGCCTCATCAATATAGTCCATATATAGCTCAGTCTTCTATCATGTTAATCTTCTTAGAATACTTCAGAAAGATGAAATAATCATAGTCAAATATCTTTGAATCATGCAAATATATATTCCAGCCTACGAGGTCATTTTTCACCATAGGAAGAGCCAATTATGATAAATCTATTAAACTACGAAACTATTTCAGGGAAACAGTTGATTGAGAATGTGGAAGAGGCTCATGAAATAAAATGAATTCATTTTTTGATGCTATCCTGTTTTTCATTTTTATTTTTTTTTTAACATTTATTTTTGAGAGACAGAGTGAGACAGAGCACGAGTGGGGGAGGAGCAGAGAGAGAGAGAGAGACCCAGAATCCGAAGCAGGCTCCAGGTTCCGAGCTGTCACCACAGAGCCTGATGCGGGGCTCAAACTCACCGACTGCAAGATCATGACCTGAGCTGAAGCTGGCTGCCCAACGAACTGAGACACCCAGGTGCCCCGGTGCTATCCTGTGTTTTTAAATATCATTTGGCTAAATTAACAATTTTTCAACTGTATGCTTTTCTACTCTGTAGATGCTACGTATTTCATTTACAGAGTTAGAGCCACATAATTCACAAAACGAGAAATTGCATAGAAAGGAGCAGGTAACTCTCTTTCTACTTTTAATTACAGTCAATAATTTTTTTTTATTCTTCAAATGGATATAGTCTAGCCGTTAGAAGTTCAATATTTTTAAAAAATCATATTTAAAATTTTTCCTCTGTACAATTGTTTTTTTTTTTGTTTTTTTTTTTTTTAAAGATTTTGTCTGAATGGGGCGCCTGGGTGGCTCAGTTGGTTAAGTGCCTGACTCCTGATTTCAGCTCAGGTCATGATCTCACAGTTCATGAGTTTGAGCCCCACATCAGTCTCTCCCTCTCACTTTGTCCCTCCCCTGCTCATGCTCGCTCTCTCTCTCTTTCTCTCTCTCTCTCAAAATAAATAAATGAACATTTAAAAAAAAGGATTTTATTTGAAGTAATCTCTACCCCCAATGTGGGACTTGAACTTACGACCCCAAGATCGAGAGTCACACGCTCTCCTGACTGAGCTCTCCAGGAGCCCCTGTACAATTTTTTTAAAAATTACATTAGGGTAATCATTTAAAATATGGGATATACTACTGCTAATAGTAAATTATTATCATTATTGCTGTTATCATCCATCCCAACAAATGTTTCCAGCCTCCCTTTCCTTGTTGTGGTGTGGGTACAGTGTGGGCATTTTAATGTTAGGAACATTAAGTAAACAAACGTTTATTCGGGGCAAATGAAAAGGTAAACAGCCATTTTCAAGCCTGTACTTGACTGTACAAAATTGAAAAAAAAAATGTCAGGGGCAGGTTTGAGCAAAGGAATTCAACTACTAATATCATAGTTCATCTGCTTTGCTATATAGGGTGTCTATCTGCCTCCAAAACTTAAAACTTAAAACTAAAAACTAGGCTGACCCACCCACACAACATACAGATGAAAGCCAGCAAGAGTGGGCTTCTGGATATTGTATCACTATATACTGATGCCTGGACTCATGAATTTGGCTGCCGGAATGACAGAATTGGGTTGGCTCTGTTTAATCCCATCAAATACTTATAAGCTGTTATGATGATGAGTGGGGGAAAATATTGCTGGACTATGGCAGCTATAATAAGCGCGTGGGTACAGCAATGCAGAGAAATTACTGTAGACAGGCTCAATTTATCCAGAGGGAGGGCAGAATGTGGAATTCTGCCTGCGTGGAATCATTTCTGGGTTTCTGGTATGACCTTGCTAGTGAAAAAGAAACAGGAGAGCTTTCTGCTTTCATATTTTAAGCTAGAAGTCATCACCTAAGACATTGAAGGACAACATAATTGCAAACGATGTTGAGGGGGGTATATTTTAAGAAAGTCAGACCATCTTAGTGTTGGAAGGAGAGTTGAAAAAAAAAAGTTTAAATTTCATCCTACTTCCTAGTCAATAGAATAATTACACGTATTTCATTTGTAGTAGCGTTTGATGTGTGTATAAAGGGTGAGGGTATGTTAATTTAAACCTGTACCCACAGAATTTCCTCCTCTTACTTCCTCCTTCCTCCAGATCTTCTGCGATATGTGTGAGGATGTAAATGGCAGACGCCTGGAACAGATGAGATAACTGAACATAACTGGGGCGGGTAGAGGGGTTGGGAGGAGCTGGGAGAAGGAAAGCAAGTTTGGGCAGAAATTCTGCAGAGTACGACTTTGGGGAGATACAGGGGAAAGAAGACATTCTTGGAGAAGGTTAACTGTGTGATGTGGTATGTAAACTCAAGGGACTGCTGGGAAGGATTTTCCTCCCTTAAAGGCTGGGTCTGAGTCAAGTAAACATATAAGATGTCCAGTTAAATTTGAATTCCAGAAAACAACAAATAGTTTCCTGCAAAGGTCTGACCCAATTATTGCGTGGGACGTACTTAGACTAAAAAAAATTTTGTGGGGCACCTGGGTGGCTCAGCACTTAGGTGTGTGACTCTTGGTTTGCGCTCAGGTCATGATCTCATGGTTTGTGAGACAGAGCCCTGTGTCAGGCTCTGTCCTGACAGCATGGCACCTGCTGGAGATGGTCTCTCTCCCTCTCTCTCTCTACCCCTCTCCCTCTCTCTCTCTCTCTTTCTCTCAAAAATAAATAATTTTAAAAAATTGTGTTGTTTATCTGAAATTCAAATTTAACTGAACATTATATATTTTTCTTTGCTAAATCTAGTGCTCCTACCACAAGGTAGAATCAAAGACAGACCTGTCAAAGACAGACAGGAAGGATGCCCAATGGGCATTATCTGTCTTCTCTGTTTACAAAATTCAGAACGTAATTCTGGTAGTGTTACCAGTTCTTTCTCTGGTTTGAAAAAATTAGATCTTTAAAGTAGGGACGATGAATGTTACTAAGTACTAGGCGTCTGGTAAGAAGGATGACATGTTAATATGAAATGATGAAGGCCCGAATGCATACAATTTGGAAGAACAAAAATCTAGTTTTTCAAAAGCTGATTTAATACAGTTTATCACCAAGAGCCATAAAAGCTCCAAATCACTTTCTAATTTATATAAAGTAGAAATTCTATGATGTGTCTTTGTGAATTTGCCTAAGTATACATCGGCATTTATTGAATTTCCAAATCCACAATATCCTAGGAGAATTGGTTGTCATGTCAACGTTGATGTATTTTACCGAGTGACTATTTTATTTTTTATTTTTAAGAAAGCCAATTACGCAATAAAGTCAAAGAAACATTGCTGCAGTAAATGGACAAATAGGGATATTTTGTGTGTCTTCTAATGTACATGGATTAATACTAACCAACCACAGCCAGAAATATCCCTTCTGGCGTCTTATTACCGAAGATATGACATATAGACTATGAGCTTTTAAAAGATATTGCCTTTGCTCCCCTGGTTCAAGAATTATATTGAATTCACATTCATTAAATAGCCACAAAGTGCACCAGGCTGTGTCATATGGGACGTGAGTGTCTTTCAGGTGAGGACACTGTTTCCAGGAGCCCTTGGCCCGTGATATTTCTGCGTATCTAAAACATTTTTTTGTGAAGCTTCAACCCCAACTCACCCTACTATTTTTAGATGGATCACAACGCGTGCCATCGGTTAGCAATGATGGTTTTTTCCTCTTAATAAGGAGATACCAGTTGTATATGCTGTTGCCAGAGAAGGTAGTTCAATTTTTACTGTCAAAGGGGCCAAACACCTACCTTTTATGAAGCCCATTTCCCTTTGCTTTTGAATGTCCCCATGCCCTGAAAGTCGGTGTGACAGCCAACCACAGTTAGGTATATTCTTCCTGCAAGGGTAATGAGAGTTATACTTGTGATAGCAAATAATAATAAAAAAATAATATAAGAATGAAGGGGATGATGATGATGATATCGATAGCGTCTATTGGTCTACTCGATTTTGGTCTACTCAAGCCTCCCTATTTTGGTCTACTCAAGCCTCCCTTCCCACCATTCTTTAGGTAATTGCACCTTCTATCCTTTGGGAATGGCTGTCTCTCTCCTCATACAGATTTAGTGAGTGTGCCAATTACGCCGTGCAAGAAATTCACGCGCATGCGTGTATTCATATACCTCAGAGACTGGCCCGGCCATGATCAAATGACTCAAATCAGAACAACCTGCGTTTTAGGAACTTACGGTTTTGCCTTCAAGGACACTGGAAGACACTTCACAGACACTGAGAGGAAAATATGTTCTCTCTTTCTCCTGGGGTTGCTAAACTGAGATTATGAAGACTTACAGTTACCTCCAGTCATGTCCATCCCCATCTAGTCACTCATTTGCAGTGGGGATCGATCATAAAGCAAATGGACATTCAGAGAGCAGGGGTGACACTCTCAGACTTCCTGGCATCTCGAAGGCCAGTTCTTTGCCTCGACACACCATCCTAGTTCCACGACACACGAACCGGTATGTTCGACTTTTTCTTAAGCTAACTTATGGATCAATTGACATGGCTGCCATTGTTATCAAAATCTAATTTCGTGCTCTGTATCAGAGATTGCAAACTTGCAGCTTCGTAGGCATGTCCAAATTCCACGTTATGAGTGCCAGGACACCATTATAACCATTATTCCCAAAGTATGTAACACATTGGATAAGAATCATAAAAAGATCATTCTTTTTGTCCATGGGCCTATTTCAAATGCACTAATGCAAAGAAAATACATTTTGGGGGATTGTTTCATCAGATTCTCCGGGAAGATTTTAATGGGCTAGCCATACACAGAACTCTGGCCCCCTAGGTAATGAGGCCATTCCTATTGTTAAGTCACGGAGAATAAGAATAGGGAGGGTGATTCCCTAAAGAGATGCTGGGTAGACCAAGGAAATAAATGGATCACTGCAACAGTATCATTTCACTTATTGTTATTCTCGTCCCTATAAAGTAAGATCTACTTTTATTTTTGTAGATAAAACAAAAACAGAAACAGCCTCACAAAAGTTCAGTCATTTGCTCTAGCAACCCAAGTAGTCAAGAAAAGTTGGATTTCAAACTCAGGACCATCTGGTTCCCAAACTCCCTCTCTCTTTCACCATGATACTGTCCAGGAGGGCGATGGCAAGAGGTGCTAAACTTCACTAGTAGCTGATTGTCCCTGGTGGCGGAAGCAGAGAAATTGTCATGTGGCGGCATGGTGGTATAAAGTCAACCCGGGGGAAGAATCTGCTTATCAGATTTAGAACCAATCATCCTCTGTCCAGAAAAGTGACTGAGGTCACTACATGAAAGAAGGACTTTAAACTGGTGCCTATGAAGACAGACATGGAGAACAGAGGAGCAGTGAGACTAGGTCATCAGATAGATGGTTTCATACCAAATTAGTGAGGAGAGTGGATAAAGAAAAAGAAGTAGGATGACTCTGGACAGCCCCTAAGGAATTTAACTCAGGAGGCAAGTTATAAGCACTTCTCTTCCTAAGATAATCCTAAAAGGTTATTTCCTTTCCTAGTAGTTCCTAAAGACGCTCTAAGCATTCATTTCCCACCAGAGTCAAGAGTGATCATCCAAAAGTGTTTTTTACCATATTTAACCAGGGATTGAGCCCAAGACCCACAAATCAAAATGTTAGACTTCTAGTTGCCGGAGGCACAAGAGTAACCTGTGAAGGCAGTCAAGCCACCAGGGCAATAAGAAGTGGGTGGAAGAGGTGGGGCAATGGTTGTTTGCCAATTGGTAGGGCAGTGGTCCTATATTTTAATGCACCGTAAGACCATTCTGGGTGTTTTCCTGCTGATTGGAGGCTTTGGCTCTACCCTTTTCCTCATGAGAGCCAGGAACCAGCAGCTACTTTTCATTGCAATACCTTACTTCCTGCTGCCAGGCCTCTTGGGAGTCTGGTCTACCCCAGGTTAGACTAGATAGAAAGAGGTTAGAATCAAAACACACAAATGTTCAAATGTGTCCAAAGTAGGTTCTTAATGTTTTCTAGACATGAAGGCATTTCTCTGATGTTTGTTCTCATTAATCTTGCCTTTTTCTCTTTTGCTCAGAATACCTGTCTTCATATTCACTAGGGGCTGAAGTTGAACAAAAGGCTTACCCCAGATGTTCGTGCATATCTCTGCTTGTGTACTTGAAAGGAAAACCTTCTAAAGGAAGCATTCTCTACCAGGTCAAGCCATGGGAGGAGAAAATAAAGTCTGAAAGGTTGAAATGAAAGACACAGGTATGGGAAGGTGCCCGAGGGAAGAGTTAGGATAAGAGATAGAAAGCGAGTATGTTGGTTACAGTTAGAGAGTTGGTATAGGAAACAGGTCATGCCTGAGTGGATTAGAAAAAATCAATAATGTATACAATCTGGTAATTATAAAGCAGAATCCGGGATGCAGGAAAGTATCTAGAAACCACGTTTCTAGGTGTTAAGTGGGAGTGAAGAGGTACAGGTATTACACCAGAGCCATGATATTTTATGAGCTGAGCTGTGGACAACCTGGTGTATGAGCCCCCAGTGCACTTAAATTCTTGATGTTCCTATACGTCTCCCAACCCCCCCCATCAAAAAAGGTGGATGAGGCCAAATTGGATTAGATTAGAGTGGATTGGACTAGACTGGATGGAATTGAATTGAGTTGACCTCCAGTGGCTGAAGAGACAGGCAGTTCCCAATAACCAAAACCAGAGAGTCAGAGAAGAAAAATCATATAACTTTCCACACTCTGAGAACAGGTTGGAAGGGGAAAAAGAAAACATTTGATTTCTTAATCACAAGATTTGGCCCCAAGCGTCTTGTGTTTAATGTCTGAAAAGACTATCTGGTTTGCCAACTTTCTGTTTTGCACGACTGCCCAAATGGGTTACAGCTGTTCAGTTTAAAAGCTCCTGACTCTAAACCAACTTCATATCTTATTCTTATGATTTGAATGCCACATGAATCGTTATGTACTTTTTCGGGGGAATTTCATATCTTCCCTTTCAGAAGGGACTGAAACTCTTCTTCAATGAGTTGACTCTTCCTCAATGAGCCAGAGTTGTGCATGTCCCCAAATGCACTCTATGACTACAGGAGCAAGTCATGGAATGATGACCCTTTAAGGCTTCCATTTCTAGTGCCTGCAGAGACGTTTTCCCCAGGATCTCAGAATATGTCTGCACAAGGACAATCCAACAATATGTCCGGGAATAAGCTGAGGTTCACCAAAAATAGAATGGAAAAGATTTTTCTGGTTTAGCAAAGGTTATTTTTGCGTTTCTTCTTTCACTTTCTGCTTCTTTGTCCCTATATACAGAAGTCATCTGAGGTTTCCTTACAAGTCTTATGAACTTGAGATGTCTCTACATGGACCATCTACAATACGAGTAATGTTAGAGCTCACTTGGGCAGGAGACGTGAAGTTTTATGGATCACATACAATCGAATACATCCAGAAAGAAAGGAAGACTAGAGCAGGGAATTTATAAAGTCCTGTTCCAGGGCCAGGAACTGAAGAGATGCTGCTGGAGAGGTCATCTGCAGTAGAATGTAGGATTAATTCTACCCTAAACGTTATTTTAATGGCTATCAGTCCATTCCAGTAGCTTGGTAGACAAATGAGGTAAAAAAGCATAGGAAACTCAGATGTGTGGGAAAGCCAATATCAACAGAACCAACTGGGTGGCATCATCATCTAGGTCTGTGTATGGATTCAGGACTCTTGCCAACTTTTTGAAGGATAAATGCCAGAAGCAAGGAAGGCCGACTGCCCCCACAATCACTTTTTTTGGATTCAGAATAGGGTTCTAACTAGAACTAGCAATAGAAACCCAAAGAGAAAACCACAAGAGGCAGAAGGCAGGAGCAAGGTCTTAGTGTTCATACTGATGCTGCTTAATCTAAAGCACAAATAAACAGGATTAACATACCAAAATTTGTCCCAGGATATGGATGTCAGCAAATGACACTGGATTCTATGTAGCATCCTTGGAACATTCAGATCCCGCTTGAGGAGGGCCAAGGATATTCATAATTATTACCAAGACAGGAATTGGCATTATAGGTCATGGGCATTACGGCACCAACTCTGAGCAGTTAGAGAAGTCAGGGACAGCAAAACAAAGCAGGTGCTGCTACTTAGCTCGTTCCAAGTGCTGTGATGTAGATCAGCATCGAGGAAGAAACAGTTAAATATTAAGGAAGCAGCAGACATCCGAATTTAATACTGTTTATCTTTTAAATCAGTGATTTTCAAAATGTAACTTGCATAAGAATCATCTGAGGACCTTGTTAAATGTCAGATTCTGATGCCGTAGGCCTAGGGGAGGGCTTGAAGTTCTGTGTGTTTGAGAAGTTTCCAGGGGCTACTGCTGCCGCTGCTCCACAGGCCACACTGAGAGTAGGAAGGGTCTAGAACAACTCTGGCTGCTCGTTAGCTTTAAACAATGCTGACGCCTGGATCCCATTCCCAGAAACTCGGACTCCATTGGTTTGGACTGGGGCTTTGTGTTTGGGTGGTCTAAGAGCTCCCCTGGGAAATTCCTTTTAGGAATCCATTTAGAGCCACTTCAGTTCTCCCATGGATATTAGCACAATGCTCTTCTTTATCTCTTTTAGTTTTTAATCCTCCCAATAAGTTCTCTATTCATAGTCCCAGGGGTTGTAAGTATTCAAAGGGCTAGGCACTCTGGGTGTTTTTTTTAATCATGAAACATTTCAGGGTAATACATCTTGTTTAATTCTTTGTTCAGAAGTGATAACATTGTGTAACTCAGAGATTTTTTTTTTGTTTGTTTACTTTTTTTGACCTCACTGTAAAAAGAACCTTTCAAAGTATTTTCTCAGAGTAATAGGTAGATGGAAAATTTGTATGTTCCCATTCTCTTACAAACCATTTCTTGCCTTCAGCAGTCTTCCTACAGCCCTCTTCTGTTGTGTTCATTTACTCGGGCTGCTTGGATTGTGTCCTAATGATGTGTTTGTTCTCTCATTACCCTCATAGGCTCCAGCCAACTCCAACAGCACATTCTTAGGAAGTTGATGTCTTTGTTTAATTCCGCATACTTCTCCTCTTAGAGCAAGAGGGCAGATGAGGACAGCTATCGGTTACGAGATGTGTGGAACACATAGATAATCTAGCACTCTATTGAGAAAATCGGCTGTGTGAAGAAGATCCAGTAACTTTCCACTTCCATCATCCATTCTCTTAAATCTTGCTCCTTCCCAACCCCCCCTCCCCCGCCTCCTCCAACCCCATTCCACCCCTACTTTCTATCATCCCAGAACAGAACGTTTACATCATTTGAAAGGTCGGCTTCTGAGGACTTTGATTCTCTATTAGGCTGATCTTTTTTTCTTATTTGCTGTTGTGCTGTAGCATTCCAGAGGCAATTTTATCCTAGACACTATGCCTACCTACATCTGGGGTGGGCTGCCACCAAAAGGATTTTGGTTTTGGCCTTGGAGTGTGAACAGCTTGGTTTCCCCTAAGCAGAGATGAGTGAAAGACAAGTGTGGTTTTCTTTACAAGATTGTTTTAAAATATTTAATACAAAGATCTAAGGTTTTTTCTCAGAGGACCTTTCAGCAATGTTTTCCAGACTACACATATTCCTCATTAGTGGGTTGTGAAATAAATTTGGTGATTCTTGACCAGCACTGTTTTTAATAGATGGGAAGAATGGAGAAGAGAAGGCAAAATATCAGAGAATATCTCACATTCGAAGTGTAAGGGTAATCTTTTTCTTTCTTTCTTTTTTTTTTTTTTTTTGACAGAACTCCCATTTCAATTATATAACTACAAATTGTATTACTGTGAGCTGTGTTTAAAAAGATTGAAAGCCACTGTCCCAAAGCGATCATCTGTCAGCCCACCTTTATTCACAATCTTCCCCAAACTATTATAACCTAATGATAATTTATTATGATTTTAAGATCTTCAGATAAGACGTCAGTCTGCTGTTTTGGCACAAAAAAGACAATCTGCACAAAAAGAGCCCTCTCAAGATGAAAACCTCTAATTTCCATTTTTTTTTTTAATTTTTTTTTCAACGTTTTTTATTTATTTTTGGGACAGAGAGACAGAGCATGAATGGGGGAGGGGCAGAGAGACAGGGAGACACAGAATCGGAAACAGGCTCCAGGCTCCGAGCCATCAGCCCAGAGCCTGACGCGGGGCTCGAATTCACGGACCGCGAGGTCGTGACCTGGCTGAAGTCGGACGCCTAACCGACTGCGCCACCCAGGCGCACCTCTAATTTCCATTTTTAATCATATTGGAACATTGGATTTTATTTGGTTCACTTTTGTGCAGTCTCCTCCTGGTCTATCAGGCTTCCTAAGCAAAGACCTTTTTCTTTTCTTCGGTTTACATTTATTTTTCCCCAAACACTTCGAGGCCCTCTTTAAAGTTTTTTATTTTTATTTTTATTTACTTTTTATTTTTTTTTTTGAAGCTGCTGTGTCCTTTTTAGGAGAAAGGAAAGATCAATGGCTCTTAAAATCAAAGACTCAAAAGGAACTGAATTCCCATAGTTCAATAGTGTTCTGGACTGCCACTATCCCTGGGAGTTCACAAAGCCTTCCCAGTGGATAGAATAGTTTGAAGGGAATCAGATTGGATCTTCACCCTTCACATATTTTCCTTCCTAAAACTGAATAGACTGGGAATATATTAGTCAAGCCATCCCATGTGCAAATGCCCTCTTCCACTTTACAAAAGAGGCATACAGTCCACTGCGTCTTAATATGGTGCACTGCGCCAGGGCATTAAAAACCCATAAGACACCAAGTGAATTCAAAACACTGGTCCAGGTCTGGGAAAGTGAATGACCCTAATGACCGAGTAACAAATGTATGTGCCTACCAGGTAGTTTCCAAGTCATGCTTTTGAAAAATTGAAAAGGCAAAACTCTGTTGTTGGACTGTAGATCATTAACAATAATTTTTCAAAATATATCACGGAACTTGTGACAAATAGCTCAAGAGGAGCTCCAAAAAATTAGAAGGACCTCTGAGTATGTGAATGGGGCTTGCCAGTTAGAAGGTTTTGCTTTAGGCTGAACAGATAAGGAACCAGCTATTACATTTGGACAGCCCCAAGTTTCAGATAAGAAGGACTTTGCTCTAGGGTCTTAAAACTCATGTTTAGAAGGTAAATTGAGAAAATGGCTAAGAATATAGAACAAAGAAAAATATGAGAGTAAAGAAAAATGACAATAAGGATTTATCTAGGAGGCCCAATGTCTATCTGATATAAGTTCTAGAAAGACTGAATAGAGAAAACAGAAGGGAAAATTTCAAAGAAACAGAAGCAATTTTCTACAGCTAAAGAAGAACATGGATATCCACACCGAATGGGCCTCTTGGGTGCCCAGCTGAATGAATGCGCACAGCCCCCCAGATGCACCATCATGATATTTCAAAGGATCAAAAATAAACAAAAGATCCTAGAAGCTTCCAGCTCAAACCCAGGCCCCCACAACCAAAAAACAATGTGTCCCATCAACGACTAAATGCTAGAAAACTAAACAGGCTGTTGTCAATGTTCTGAGAGGATTATATTCAGCCAAACTATCAATTCTGTGCAAAGGCAGAGTAAACATATTTTGAAAAATAGAAGATCCAGAAATCTTCCCTCCTAGTATGCTTCCTAGAAAGTAATTTGAAGACATGTTGTGACATTGTAATTTATAATAAGAAATATATATATGGTCTTTGTCCTTGTTTCTGGCACAGATTTCCAAAACCCCTGACATTTCCTAAGTGAGGAGAGGATAAAGGTATCTCCTTATGTAAATGAGGTGACTTCTGGAAAGCACTTAAGGAAGGGGAATGGTTGGCAGGAGAACCAACCATGTGGTTAGAGGGTTATAACTTTCAGTTTCGCCCCCCTGAGAATGAAGAGGGGCTGGAGGTCAAATCACTTGCCAATGGCCAATGATTTAATCAATCAAGATTGTGTAATGAAGTGTCCCATAGAAAGCAAAAGAAAAAAAAAAAAGACGTTTGGACAACTCCTGGGTTGATGAGCATGTGGAGATTTGGGGAAATCGGCATACCTGGAGAGGCCACGGAGGCTCCACACCTTTCTCCCACACCTTTCTCTGTGCAACTCTTTTATCTAGTTATTCCCGAGTTGTATCCTTTTATAATTATCTGGGAATCTAGTAAGAGAAATGATTCTCTGCATTCTTGGAGCTGTTCTAGCAAATGAATCCAATTCCAGGAGGAGGTTGTTGGAAACTCTGATCTATGGCCACTTGGTCAGAAGCACAGGGGACAACCCGAACTTGCAATTGAGTTCTGAAGTTGGCAGCGGGGGTCGGTGGGGAGGCCTGTGGGCCTGAGCCCTTAACCTGTGGGATCTGATGCTCTCTCTTGATAAACAGTATCAGAATTGAGTTCAATAGTAGGACACCCAGCATGTGTCAGAGAATTGTTTGTTGGTGATGTGTGAGAAGCTATCCCCCCCTTTGTCCGCCACACACACACACACACACACACACACACACACACACGATGGAAATTGTCTCAGAACGTCTTTTACACTCTGGGTAACTGAGAGAGTAAAACCAGAAAGAAGAAAACATGACATCCAGGAACACGACAAATCGAATCCAGGAGAGCAGAGAAAGGAAGAAAGTCCTGACATGGTGACTTTGAACAGAAATAGAGTAAACCTCAGATTCTAGGAGATCTCTTTGGGGGTGGGACGGGTAAAATGTTGAAAGGTTTCCAGTACCTCTCGACCTTTCTCATATCATGGCACACACACAAAAATGATACTATATAATATATATCTAGTACACTGAAGTAAATGAAGAGGGTGTATGCCCCTGAAGGCCAACCGATCTATGTGCCTTGAGCCTTGGGCCCGCCTGGCTGACCTGAGGGCTAAGGGATCAAGAACCTGGCTGACCTGGAATCCATTCTTGCAATCAGTTGCTGGGAAGCTATAAATTACACAACGTGATTAAAATCTTGGTATGACTTGGTAATAAAATAAGATAATGGGTGGCTTATTTTCAAAGAGAGAGAGAATCCAGTCAAATTTTGGGCTGGAATAATTATTTTGTAGTGACATTGACCCATGGAGGAAAAACATGTAATCTGAGCACACTCTTCGAGTCTTCAGCAAAAAATATTTACAGTCATAATATGGTACTTGCTGATTTTCACCTTTTTAGAATCAATAACATTACCATTGTCAAGGAGAGGGTGTAAAATGTAAATATTCTTAATATTGACTGTATTTTTAAGAAAAGCCAGCTAATGGAGGTTGAGGGATGAAAGAGGCTGAGGATCATGGAAAGAGGACTAACGACTTTATTTTATGAATTCGGAAGCTAAGATGTATTGTCCGTTAAAGGGCGAGCCTTCCCTCAGATGTCTGCCATCTACTTCAGTTACTGGGTTCTCAAGGAAATGAAATATCAGGCTTTCACCCTTGGGATGTCCTTGACTGAGAGAGAAGGAATGTGAAAATCAGTGCTACCTCCAAGGCACCAAAGGGTGAAAATTAAAAGCAACTAAAAATGGCATTGGAAAGCTCCCAAGAAATGAAGACATGAGAAAGATTTCATATTTCTGTTGCCAAATTGCTATTAGGAATTCAATAAATGCTAAATGCTGAGAGAGAGGTTGAGAGTGAGAGAGAGAGAGAGAGTCTGTGGTCTATTAAATAAGAACCAAAAAAAATAGGTTTAAAAATCCCCTTTGAAAATTCATGGAGGGACTATATAATACGGAGAGAGGTAGGAGAGATGATAAAATAATTAAATCCTCATGATTCATGGCAGGAAGTCAATAGGCAATGCCTAAATTTGATAAATCCAGGAACTGTATCATAAGCATATAATTTAGCATATAGAGTAACCACTAGAAGAAGTAAAAACTGAAGAACTTTTCCACCGTGTCCCCAGTACCTAGAACAGTGACTGGTTTACTGTATATACTCAATAAACATCTGCTGAACAAATGAATTGGCTGAATAATGGGCAATAATGAGGAAGGGAAGAGGGAATTTGATACTGATGCTTACGTGCTTTATAAGCCTGAGGGGTTTCGTTTAGGTGCCTCTTTCCTTGCAAACAGAACTCGTATTTCTACTCCTCAGGGAACGCGATCCCATCTCTAACTAAGGGGTAAGTCCTGATTAGTCCAATGA
Organism: Panthera pardus; assembly: GCF_024362965.1. Lineage (NCBI taxonomy): Eukaryota > Metazoa > Chordata > Mammalia > Carnivora > Felidae > Panthera > Panthera pardus. Next base: position 17,345,061 of record NW_026526766.1, on the reverse strand, counting down.
AAGATAGGTATTATCTCTGCTTTAAATGTCTGGTAGAATTCTCCAGGGAAGCCATCTGGTCCTGGACTCTTATTTGTTGGGAGATTTTTGACAACTGATCTAATTTCTTCGCTGGTTATGGGTCTGTTCGAGTTTTCTATTTCTTCCTGTTTGAGTTTTGGAAGTGTGTGGGTGCTTAGGAATTTGTCCATTTCTTCCAGGTTGTCCAGTTTGTTGGCATATAATTTTTCATAGTGTTCCCTGATAATTGCTTGTATTTCTGAGGGATTGGTTGTAATAATTCCATTTTCATTCATGACTTTATTTATTTGGGTCCTCTCCCTTTTCTTTTTGAGAAGCCTGGCTAGAGGTTTGTCAATTTGGTTTATTTTTTCAAGAAACTAACTCTTGGTTTCATTGATCTGTTCATTACCCATGGTAATTCTATGCCACCAGCCAGTGATTGAATTAGAGGATGTCACGTGGCTCAGTTTTGTCCAATGAGATATTAAGGGAGGATTCTTGGGAGACTACTTGCCTCTTCTTTCTCTCAAAGTTATCCTGAATTTGATGCCTGGCCTGACAAAACTATCTCAACACCAAGAGGGAGCTAGTCTGAGGGGAAAAAAAGCCAACGTCCACACAATGGCAGGGCATGGAAAGAACCTGAGTCCTTACGGAATGTCAGCGAGCTCACAGTTCAACCATCTCTCAACATGATTTATATGCAAGATAATAAAATTTCCTTTTTGTTCCAACTAGTTGAGTTGGGAGCTACTGTCATTTGTTCCCAAGGCATAACAACAGATAAAAGTCTCTCAGCATTTTTTGGTAACAGTAAACATATGCCTGTGTTAATGTTTATGAAAATAAAAGATAAAATGAAACTGCATAATTTCATCCTATTACAATAGAAGAGTATTTTTAAAGATCTGTGTTTAAATTGTCATGTCCTCCCAACTTTGGTGGCCAGGTTTTCCAGCCCCAGTCGTCCTCTCCTCTATTTTCACTCTGATTCTTGTTTTCCAAGACAAATTTTACAAAAGCTCTTCTCCTCCAGTCTGATAACCTCAGAAATTTCACAATAAACTCTAGTTGAAAGGGGAGACCTCTTCCTGGAAGCATAAAGGAAAGTAGAGAACATGGCTACATTTGCCTATTTAGTTTTCTTATCATGGCATTTGTTCTTTCAACAAAGTGTGAGACAAAGTCAACAGCTGAGAGGGAATGGAACATAATGAGCGCAAGATACGAAGCAAAAGGAAAAGACGTAAATGAGTCATCTCGAGGACGAAAGGAAATAAACTACAGATGTAGAAGGAGTTTGAATGGGATATTTCCTATTATTTCAGAACTTCACTTAGAGCCCCAAAGCTGAGAGAAATTGAAGGGTCTGCTGGATACTTGTATGAAGAGTCTGCAAAAAGGTAGCAAAATGGCCTAGTAATCACGATGTTATACAGCCTATATAACCATGGTCTGAGAATTCACAAAGGAGGGTTGTTTGGAAAGGAATCTAGAGAAAAGGGGTTTAGAATGAATCAATTTAGGTTACCTGTACTGCCTTCTCTATAGACAGTAGAAGGTTTGGAGGGCCCCAAGGGAGCAATCAGAGGGCATCTTCAGTAAATAAAATGCAGAGCTACGGTTGCTTGCTTCTTGCTTTCACCTGTTCATGATGAGAGCACAAGAAAAGAGCTCAGTTAGTGGAATCATCCTGAAATGGGCTGATCCAACAGACCAAGCGTTGTGCCGTTTGCTGCAGGGTGAGTGGTCATCAAAGCGGGGAGTCAGATATGAAGATTCTTACAGCATTTTTGCTGAAAGAGTTCTCTCCCTTTTTTTTTTTTAACATTTATTTATTTTTGAGACAGAGAGAGACAGAGCATGAACGGGGGAGGGGCAGAGAGAGAGGGAGACACAGAATCGGAAGCAGCCTCCAGGCTCTGAGCCATCAGCACAGAGCCCGACGCGGGGCTCGAACTCACGGACCGCGAGATCGTGACCTGAGCTGAAGTCGGACGCTCAACCGACTGAGCCACCCAGGCGCCCCAAGAGTTCTCTCCCTTTAAGGCACAATGAACCCAAGGTTTAAAAGGCTGTTTACTTATCTCTTGGGAAGGTGGTGGAGAAGGTGGTGGGGTACGGAACCTGAGGTGGTAGGTTTCTCTCCACTGGGGGAGGGGGTCACTACAGACAACAGAAAAGCCAGCAATTTGAATATCTGACCTGACAGAGGTCAACTGACAGACAAGTGACAACTTCCGTCAGCCTTAGCTGAGTGAAAAGTTCTTTCCTGATCTCCAATTCATTCATCCTCTCTTGATCTTGAGGCTTCCAGGAGCCCAAAGACACCTAACAAGGGTTTGGGTTGGGGTGGGGGTAGAGAGGAGAGAAATAGAGAAGCAAAGTGAAGAAACATTGAAAATGTGCACTCTGCTCCTCTTAACCCACTGAACATCCTCCTACTATGGGTTAGTCCTGAGTTGGGGAATAGGAGAAACTTTGAACTGGGTGATAAGCTTGAGTTGTAATTTAGACTGGACTACACTTTTTTCTTTGACATCAGAATGTGTCTGTTTATGGCTGAAAGTGGTCAGGCAGCATAGAATATGCCTAAGATGCCATCCGTGGGCAAGGAAGAGAAATCCTTGTCACTGAGCTGGAAAGCAGTGGCTAGAGAAAAGTAAGGAACTTCCTGCTTTGTCCCTGGAAGTAAAAGCCTATTCATTAAACCTGTCATACTCAGTGAAGGTATTGTGACAGAACTTCCAGACAGCACCCATTTTGGGCTTCTAGTCACGGCTTTCAAGTGATGCCAGTCGGCCATATTGTGATTTCCACTGCTCTCCCCACCCCCACAAAATATTCTGCTCCTCCAGTATAGACACAGAAGCAAAAAGAAGTACGTTGGCTTTGACCAATGTTCAGATTTTGCTATATGAATACATAAGAAGGGAGTGAGGACAAGTGAGCTGAAGGTGTTTTCAAGAAAGTAACTACAGTGAGTGATTAGGAATGGAATCCAAGTGCTGTGAAGGGGAAAATAGAGACAGCAGGAGGAATAGAGAAAAGGAGGCAGAGTTATGGGGCAAAGGCATGGACAAGAACTGTTAACAGTTTAGGAAACTACTAGAAATAACTGTTAGAATAAGTTACAGTGTCCAAGAATGATTCGTTTGACATGGAAACTTCAGAGGCTATGCAGCTTACGATGGTGGCAAGATTTAGGATGAGCTCGTTGGATGACAAGCCATGGGAGATGAGGCAGTTAAGTAACTAAGTGGTTAAAAGTGTAATTTTGTGGACTGGTTAGAACTGGTTTCAGTATTAACTTTAAAAGAGTCGGACCAGGTTTTCAGTTTAACCCAGTTTGATCCATGCTGAACCAATAGATCTAACCCTTTGTAATTGTATACCTCATTGGTTTTATCCACCATGAACTAAATCTGCACCTGTTTTGCCTAATTTAAAAATAATTATGTTAAAGTATGCAGTATGTTAGTATGAAGTATTGGGTTGTTTTTACTTTTATTAGTAAGTTGGAAGATTAGATTACATTTATAGTGACTTTGACTTTATTTAGAAAACCCACGCTAAAGTAAAGAATACTCCCACCAAGTTGGAGAATACTGTTTTCTAAATTTTTAAAAAATGTTTATTTATTCACTTTTGAGAGAGAGAGAGAGCGCGCGCATGCACAACTGGGGGGTGGGGGGGACAGAGAGAGAGAGGGAGACACAGAATCCAAAGCAGGCTCCAGGCTCTAAGCTGTGAGCACAGAGCCCCATGTGGGGCTTGAACCCACAAACCATGAGATTGTGACCTGAGCCAAAGTTGGATGTTTACCTGACTGAATCACCCATGCACCCCAAGAATCCTTTTGAAGAAAACACAAAATGGTTTCACCAAGTGGGTCGATCCATTATCAAGATAATAAAAATCATAAGAATCCGTAATGCTTTCTTCTTTTACAAAATATGAAAGTTGTCCTGTGGTTTGAATTTATCTCTACAAGGCTTGACCATTTTTCTTAGTAGGAGAGACCCTCTACTCAGACTGTATGTCATAAACCTTATATATCATTTCTGAATACTCAATTTGTCCATTTGATGATATTCTCAGCTGTAAGCCTATATATTTGTGATTACCTTTATGTAGGCGAAAAATACCTTCCTTACAACTAAATAAACTTGTTTGTATGGGGCACCTGTATGGCTCAGTCAGCTAAGCGGCAGACTCTTGATTCTGGCTCAGATTGTGATCTCACAGTTCGTGAGATCAAGCCCTGAGCAGAGCCTCCTTAGGATTGTCTCTCTCTGTCTCTGTCTGCCCCTCCTCCACTCATATTCTCTCTCCCACTCTCTTTCAATAAATAAAGATTTTAAAAAATAACTAAGTGAACTTATTTGTAAATAGATTGAAGCATTGTCTACCAGTGAAAATATATTTCCATCAACACTCTGAGAATCATTTAACCACGTCATCATTAAGTAAAAATGCGGAAGAGATTGAAAGAGATATAATTAGATCCTCCTTTCCTCTTTTTCAAGTGAGGTAAGCCACATCTCTCTGACCTTCCCAACTCTGGGAAGCCATTCAAGCCATGAACACTATGTTTTAAGATCCAGATGCCTCTCCCTGATAGTTATAACCATACGGTACTAGAACATCCTCTGCTCTGTTATACCATATCCATGGATATAGCCCATTTAACAATCATAAAGTATAGAGGCTAAAAATGAATTTGAAAACATATCAATTTATTATAAAGATACTTAACATCTGGATGTTTTGCTAATCATATTATTGGTGCTTTTACATAAATGAATATTTTTTAAAGTATAGTTTTAGAGTCCTACATCTGAAGCACAAGAGATTATTTTCAAAGTGCAGAGTCCAGGATCAAACCACAACCCAAATGATTTACACTCTCTGAGGGGGAGAGAAGGCCTGAGAATCTGTAATTTAAAAAAAACTCCCCCAGCTAGTTTTTACACATGAGACAGTTTGGGGGCTGTCTTTAAAAATCAAGGTAAAGTATCCTCAGCCTAATAAATAAAGAATACTGGGGATTTAAGTTGAAGATTTTAAAAAGGGTATATATTGAAGTGTGTGTGTGAACTCAAAATTAGATAAATAAAGGCCGTTCAACAATTGTCCTTTGAAGTACTGAAATGGGCTTGTTTCTAGAGGATTTATCGATGACCTACCTTTACTGACAAATTCAAATGGAGAGTGGAGAAAAGTTGGATAATTCCATCTCCTTCTCTCTCTTTCTCTGTCCCAAATTCAAATCCCACTATTCTATCAGAAAGCTTGGGTCTGAGTCATCCAAAAAAAAATTCCCTTAATTCTGACTTTCCATTTCTTTATGTACACTTTGGATCAAAAAAGAAAAAAAAAAACAGGGGGTACCTGGGTGGCTCAGTCGGTTCAGCATCCAACTTCAGCTCAGGTTCATGACATCACTTTCAGCTGTCAAGGCAAGGCCTGCTTTGGATCCTCTGTCTCCCTCGCTCCCTGCCCCTCCCCACTCACTGTCTGTCTATCTGTCTCTCTCTCAAAACTAAATAAACGTTAAAAAAAAAGAAAATTATTTCAGACTCCTTCTTGGTGAGAAGTGAAAGGTTTTGCATTGCAAATCAGGGTTCAAGTACATTTAAGGGCATTTTGTTTCCCTCTGAATACTTCTGTTCAAATGATCCTCTTTGTCTCCTGTCTCCTCAGCCTTTCTTGGCTCTTCTCGACCTCTGTACCTCTGTACCCGACCGAGTGAAATCATGAGCGTTTCAGCTCTTTCTCAATTTTTGGCTTTTCCCAGCACTTATCTTCCTGCCCAAGGTCACTCACCTCATTTTTAATTTGCACAAACCTATTCTATTTACAGAGATTAGAATTTTTTGCAGGCTCCTTGAAACCCGTTGTCTGTACTCCTAAGTGTTTGTCCTTTCAAGACTTCATAGCTTCATTTATTCCCCATCTGAATCTGAGCGAAGTAGATCAACTATGGAGGGAGCATTTGCGGAGATGTAGAGATTTTTAAGTCTGGTTCCCTGCACTTTTTAGAGAGAAGCCACTCAGCTTTTCAATCCTTTCATTTAGATAGTTGCCCTAGGAAGAGATGGCAGAATAATTCATTTTTAAATTGGCTCATCAGAAAATGGAAAGACTCAGAGGCCATTCATCTCATCTAAAACAACTCACTCCTCCCCAACAATCTGTGTGTGTGTGTGTGTGTGTGTGTATGTGTGTGCACGCATGCACCTGTACACGTGTTTATAAAACAGAGAGGAGAGAGAGAAAGAACATCTACCTCTGGTAAAGCACCATGATGACTGCCCTGGGATACACAATGATAATTACAACGCACTCTGTACTTTCAGAGGTGCTTTCCATATAAATTTGGAGGCAGATATGTCCACAGACACTAAGAGGAAGCTGGCAAAAGAGGCTGGACTGAAACAGCTGAGTCTAGGCTTCCTACGCACGCCAGCATGGAAAGAGCCAAGGCTTTAGGGGCAAATGCACCTGATTTCACATCCCAGCTCAGCTTTTCTGTGACCTTGAGGAAGTGGTTAACATTTGCTGAGCCTCAGTTTCTATGTCTCTAAAGGACAGCAGCACCTAGTTCCTGGGGTGGCTACAAAAAAATAGAGATCAAGTAGGCAATGTGCCTAGCTCGTGGTAGGGGCTTAATAAATAGGAGTTATTATTATGGAAATAGCCAGCAGGTGGAAGTTTGCAAATCGAGCTCACTGCAACTGTACCTGGAATGCAAAATCAACAGGCCTGGACCCAAATGCAAATCTCCTTTTATTTCAAGAGGTTGGCTCCAAATTAGAACGTAGTTTTTAGGGCAGGGGTCTACTTTCAATGCTGTGTAAGCAGTATAGGCCATGTTAGAGACTTGGAGGTTAGCAAACATGTGAAAACAAAGAGCCAACTAAAAACCCCATAGTTTTAAATTTTTTTTAATGTTTATTTTTGAGAGAGAGACAGAGTGCAACCACAGGAGGGGCAGAGAGAGAGGGAGACACAGAATTGGAAGTAGGCTCCAGGCTCTGAGCTGTCCGCACAGAGCCTGATGTGGGGCCCGAATCCACAAACCATGAGATTGTGACCTGAGCCAAAGTTGGATGTTTAATTGACTTGAGCCACCGGGGCGCCCACACTGCACCTTATTTAAAGGATAGATGTGTATGTGCTGCCATAAATAAATGTCCGTGACATACTGATGTGTGAAGAATTTGCTTTTGTTTTACAAATCCATTCCCTCAGCTTCTGGTGATGGAAATATATGTTGTGTGGAGACCATCATTCCCCTGTTTCAGTCAAGATGCTTTGGCCAAGAGGTAGGTTCAAGACTCAAGCTAAACCATCTGACACTTTCCTGGGAGTTTGAATCTCAAATGATATTTACACAAGCATGAAAAGGGACAGAGCTGATACGTGCCAATGACAGAGCCCTGAAGAGACTCCATGGGCTCCTGCTACCACAATGCCCTGAACTACTGGTTCCTGTCCTTTCCAAAGATCTTTACCTAACTCTTCAACCTGTGTTTCACTTCTTCCTTAAGGAAGAAATATGATGGGTCGCCTGGATATCTCAGTCGGTGAAGCGTCAACTCTTGATTTCGGCTCAGGTCATGATCCTACAGTCCTGAGATTGAGCCCTACATTGGGCTCAGCACTGGGCATGAGCCTGCTGAAGATTTATTCTCTCTTCTCTGCCCCCTCCTCCGCTCACATGTGTGTGCATGCACGCACGCAACACTCTTTCTCTCTCTCTCTCTCAAAAAAAGGAAGAAATATGCTTTAGTACATTAATGAGCTTTCTTTTATGTCCCCTACATATGGATCTGATCTCTTAAAATTGTTTCCAATAAACTACTTTTCCTTTTAAGGTAGCCAGAGTAGACTTCTATGGCTTTTATATAAGAGATCCTAAAATATAGTGACAAAGTAATAAACATTTATATATTATAAATGTGTATATATATATATATATATATACACACACATATGTATATGTGTATATGTGTATATATATATATATATATATAAATATAATAAAAATAAATATAAAAACATTGCTGGTAGACATTAAACCCTGAAATAAATGGAAAGATATGCCAGGTTCCTGGAATAAAAGACTCAATATTTGGGGTGTCTGGTTGGCTCAGTTGGGAGAGCATACAACTCTTGATCTTGGGGCCGTGAGTTTGAGCCCCACGTTGGGTGTAGCGATTACCTAAATAAATAGAAAAAAACTTTTAAAACCCCTCAATATTATTATTATAAATATATAAAATTATTTACTTTATAAATTTCACATGAAAATTTTTTTTGTCATGTGTATCATTTTTGTAAGTAAAAAGCACTGATAATTTTAAAAAGAAATCTAGGTCACTGGGAGTGTCCTCTGAGATGGAAATCAATTTCTCCGGAATCCTCTTTTCTAGGTAGTTAACAGTTTTCAATGGGAAGGTGGGGGCAGCGTTTATAGCAAAGTGTTATGACACCCCAGAGGGAAGCGGAGAGCAGCACTGATTAGGGGAGAAAGGAAGGCAATGGGGAAGTTCAAGAGTGCCAGTTACTCCATGTTTGATTATTAGTTAAGCATGAAAAAGCCATCGGATCAAGAGACAACTGACATTGAAAAGAAAGTTTTTATAATCATAGAAGAGCGGACACACCATTCCAATGGAGGGGGGCGACATGGGGAAGAACTGGGGTGGACAGGAGGCAGAGGGAGTGGGGGCACTGTGGGCAAGAGCCCTTATCGTGGCTCACCTTTGAAAGACACACTTATGGGCAAACTGTTGACTACCTTTAGGAATTGGCTAACTCTGGGAGGCGCCATCCCTCTGGGCTCAGCATGGCCCAGAGGGATGGCCCAGCTTGGATAGCAAAGCATTGGACTTCAGAAAATAAAAGACATGGTTAATATACTTTACAATCTAGATGAGACTTGAGCTCCTGCCCGTACCACAACCCGTAGAAGTTCAAAATCCTCCCTGGGAGTTCTGTAAATTTTCAAGAAAGCCGACTTTGTATTCTCAGAGTAATCCTGGTCTCTAGGATTCTGCGTTTCCACAGATTGCCTCTGCTCTATACCATGTAATCCCAACGTAGAATGCAGTGTTCTCTTCAGTTTCCAGGGTAGGGGAGGTGGGGCCAGTTGGGGGGGTATGGTCACATGGAACCTGCTTTTGGGAAACCAGCAATCTTTAGTCAGATGGGTGAAGGTGGGTGCCAAAATGGGTCACATCATCTTGGGTCTATCATCTTAGTGGCTCTTCTCTTTTCATCCCCCTCTCCTTGCCAGATTGCCCCCTCATAATTCCAAATGTTTCATCTTATTCTGTACAAAGTAATCTCCTTTCCCTAGCACGTTTATGCTCTAGCCACTGGGTCTTATACACTTTCTTGTATAGACCAAAGTCAATCCTCATCATGTTTTTCCAAAAGAAGACAGTGCCTCTTGCTGTGAGGAGTTCTGGTATCACCTGTTAGGAACAAATTTTCTGCACCTCTCGGGTTCGCATGTAACATAGAGCAGGATACTAAGCTTTATGAAGGAAATATATACTGTGCAGTGTCCATAGGGACTAATCAAGAGGAACAGACTCTGCGATTTTGAGAGCAGGGACAGGATCTACCAGAGACTTGCCTTAGCCAGAGAACTTGCATAGCTGCATATCCTTTGTTGATTAATTCCACAAATATTTATTGGGTGCTTACCGTGTGCCAAGAGGCAATCGGCTACGTGCTAGGGAATTCAAAGGTAAAGAGGGCATGATCTGAGAAGCAAATGTCCAGGAGGAAAGATAGATACATAAACAGGCAGGACACAGTGCTACAATGGAGGACTCTAAAAAGTTGGAGTGATTTGTGCACAGAAGCCCAAGCCTATCCCAAATATTTGGGGCCTAGGAAGCATACCAGTGGAGTCCCAGGTATCCTATCTCTCAATATTTAAAATATAGAAATCAAGCTAATAGATTGCTTAAGAAAATATGCTCTGCTCTTCTCATGTGACCAAAAGAACTTCATAAAGCCTTAAGGCCAGGTCTGAGTTTGGATTTCTCAGAGTTCTGAGACCGTGGCTCCCAGGGTGAGACCCTTGGCTTTCTTTCCACCTTTTTATCCCCCCCGATTCCTTTTCATACTTGCTCCCACGCTTTTGGACACCCAGGCCACGTGCATAAGTTCCATCCTCAACCTCCACAAGCAGCCGTCCTTGGTCACCACTTTGTCCAGGCTGTACCCACCAGGGGTGCCATTTTTTCATTAGGAGCAAAGCCCAAAGGAACAGACCCTCCACAGGCTCCAAGTAGGGTCAAGGCCATTTAGACAGATATTCCAGATTCCTAAATATCAGAGGGTGGTCTAGAAGGTGCGGGGGGCAGGGTGGGGGTGGTGGGGAGGCGGTGCATCTTTGGACTGGCCTACCCCATTGGTGCCAGGGACTCTAGCCTGCAGTATGAGGCACGACCAGGGGAGGGCTACTATGAGGTTTTCCGGCATATGGTCACTGCCTTGCTTGGGTCAAAATGAAATATCGCTTAAGCTGCTTCATCGTGTTTTCTCAAGATGAATCATCCAAAAATGCCTGCAGCCTTCCAGCTGTGGATGCGCTGATTTTGTGTAAGGGTGGAACGAGTGTGCCGATTTGATTTTTAGTCCCCGCCTGATGGATCCTCAAAGATGTGTTATTTCTGGACTCGTGAAGCATTACAATTCTATTTTCCAATGGCGACATAGACCAATAAGCTACCACCAGGGAAGAGAGAGGAGGAAGAAATTCTTCTTTCTGGCTGCAAATCCCCAAGTCTAAGTATAATAGGGCCATCTTCAAAGACAAAGGACCATGTGTTTTCAAGCACTTCTTTCAACCAGACATTTTCCTGTCAACTACCTGTTTTCATTTACGACCATCTGCAGGCCAGACGCGTCTTGAATTGGTTTTTGTCAGGGTCACAAGGAAAGAACAGAGCTCCAACTGAGCCACAGCAGGGCGATTTCTTCAGTGCAGGGGTGCCTCATCTGCCCTTCTGTCTATCTTGTCTTCACCTCAATTCCTGGTTTTGTTTGACCTTCTGCTTCTTTTCCAACCTTTCTTTTGATTTTTCCTCTCTCAGTGTCTACGGATCTTCCAGTGGCTTATCATCTCTATCAACTTCTGGCCACTTGCCATGCTTTGTTCTCTAGGACTTATACCCTGCTGACTTCTGTTGGCTCTCGGGCCTGATATATCGCTGTCTCGACCCCTAAGTTTCTTGTAGGTTGGGAAGACCCAACCCTCATCATCTTACCCAGTTTCCTGACCAATAGCCCCCCACACCTTACCTAGTGGAGTCAAAGCAAGCAAGTGATGTCCTGAAGCAAAATGCCCTCCTCCATTCCTAATTCTCCTGTATCATGGCGGCAGGGATGGGAGGATTTAAGGTCTCATTTATTTGGCGGCCTCTTTTCCAATAACTTTTCCTCCACTCAACCCCAAGAAACCCATCTCCACCCCATCATGCTGTGGACATCAATGTTATGTAAGACCACTCCGTGTTACATCATGCATCTCAGCATGTGACCCTTTGACCATGACCTTCTAGTTCCAACTATTCCCACTTTGGATTCATCAGAAGCTCTAGTCTGTTGACCCCTCTGTGCTAAGCAATCTTCCTGCCTGTTAATTTCTTCACTTCCTTCCTTATCCAGCTTGCATGCCATCATCCTTATTTCCAGACCACTCCCACTGATATCCCAAACTCCCTTGTGCCTTTGCATTTTGTCACATCCAACCTGGGATCAACCCTGCTGTTGGGCTTTCTGTCTGGTAACGCTTAAGCCATCCGATAATTGCTAGAGAAGAATACCACAAAGCAAATTGTTATTACTACACATCCATAATCACTGACCTCAAATGAGCCCTCAATACTGCCCATCAATCCTACCCGTTTCTCCCAGCCAGCTGGCCTCACCTCTCCATTCTCCTCAAAACTGGGATGATGCCTGCACAGCCTGACCCTCCTGTGTATAACCAACCATCTTTCCTCCTTCCTTCACAGAGAAAATGGAAGCCTTAAGAGAAAATTCCCTCAAATTTTAGCCACCAAGTCTACAAACCTCCCGAATGTTCTCAGGATAATGACCAACACACCAAAACTGCCTGCCCTTCAACCCATCACCCCACAGCCTCATGCTTCAGCCACAGTGGCTTTCTTTTAGGCTCCCTAATGTCATGTCTGAACTTCCCTGATGACAAGAATCATTCAAGTTATTTGAGAAGTTAAAATCTCTAAACCCACTAGATAATACCTTAAGGCAAAGAGGCTAGAAAGCGTACCAGACTTAAAAAGAGCTTCAGGTCATTCTTACTATCAGGAAATATGGGGGGAAAACAATAATCTCACCTTCCACAGGGCTTTTCAAATGCTTTTCACGGTCCTGGAATTTTCTTCCTCCTTTTCTCCCCCTGTCCCTCTTCCCACCACACCAGATTAATTCTTACTCGACTTCCAACTTTCTAGTCACGCAGCACATCAGCAGAAAAGCCTCTCTTCAGAGCCCCCAACCATCCCCCACCAAGTTCAGGAAGCTTCCTTTGTCATATACTCTCATAGGACCACGTTCCCTTCCTTCATGACCCTCACCCCATGTACTCGTGTGATTATCCGGTAAGTGTCTCTCTCCCTACAGACTGCGATGTTATGTGCCATATATGACTATCACTGTTTCTACAATTATCTGGGCAGTACATAATCATTTCTTAATAATAATTAATACTAGAATAAATATATTAATGAATTAATTGGCTCAAAATTGACAAGAGATGTTAAAGATTAACAAATCCTAACCTCAACAGGAAGTATTCTAGCCTCTACTTGGATATTTTTGATATTGGAAAACCTGTTCTACGTGTTGGATAATGTTAGAAAACTCATTTTTCTATTCAGTTCAAACCTGCCCCCGTGTAACTTCCCACACAAATACTTACAGTTCAGCATTTTTGAAAATATGATCTGTTCCTTCTCAATGACATTCCCTTCCAATACTTGAATACTTTTAGCATGTGTCCCCTCTGTTTTTATTTCTCCAACGTGAATAAATACATTTGCTTCAGCAGTTCTTGATTTGAGATGATGGTTCTCAGACTTAACTATCCCCTCTCCAGTTTGAGCACACTCTAATAAACACAGAAACAAGATAGAAACCACAGAGCCATGGAGCTCCCAGGCCGTCAGAAAAGTAGCTGTAAATCATTCCTTTCAGAAGATGAGGCTGCCTCCTTCCTTCCACTGGTTACAGTGTAAGTTACAAAGTCATTGCAAATTACCAAACTGCAGTATCTCCAAGAAGGGTGGTACTTATAAGGTGATGAATCCACAGGACACATGAGATTTATTACAAGGACTTTTATTAGAGCAATTTGTTGACGAGTGCCCACGAAGAAGGACAGACTGATCAGTAATAATAAAACCTTATGGAGATTATTCCCCCAAATGCTGTCTGAGAGAGAAACTGAACCAGATTCCTTAACCAAATCTAGGTTTTCTGTACCTTTCCACTAGTAGTTTTCATGTGTCATCTCCGGAGAAATTTCGGATGTTTCAAATCTAAACCTTTATCAAGGCTGTGATTTATAAAAATAGCCATGGGCTTCTGTTTATCTCCATTCACTAATCCTAGCCAGCTGCCGAGAAGAATTGGAGTTTAATTCCTATTACTCTCCCATGGCCCCCACTTCCCAGGCAGGTTGATACAATTACCTCTGGGATGAATGAGGAGGCTGTCACGTTGATTGACTGTTTCCAGTGCTCAGAAAAGGGAGATAGTTTGATCTTCTAGATTAAGAGAATTACATGTCCCCCTAATAGCTGGAAGCCTTTCCAAGGGTCATTCTTACAGGCTACCCTGAAAACCAGAGCCAGAAGGACCATGTCACTGCTTGGCTTGGGTCCAGGGGACCAAGTGCCACTTAAGTGAGAGTGTTGAGAACTGCTTAACGCAGTATGTTTTAAGATAGTAACGCCACTAACTTAGAGTAAAATATGGCAATAAATGACAGCCTGCAATTTGGGTATAACCTAACTGCTTATTGCATCAGATAATGCAGAACAATATCAATCCAAGAGTGCCTGGCTGGCTCAGTCAGGTAAGCGTCCACCTCTTGACTTTGGCTCAGGTCCTGATCTCACTGTTCCTGAGTTCGAGCCCCAGGTTGGTCCCTGCGCTGACAGCACAGAGCCTGCTCTCTCTGTCTCCCCGACTTTCTCTCTCTCTCTGCCTCTCCCCACCCCCCGCCCCCTGCTCCCTGCACTCGCATGCACTCTCTCTCTCTCAAGAGAAATAAACTCGAAACACACAAAAAAAGAACAATACTGATCTAGTCTTTTTAAGCTAAGAAAATTAGAGACAAAGCTGGGGCACTTGCTATGGGAATGAAACAGAAATGATTCACAAGAAAAAGAACCCACAATCAGAATTGACAAAAAGTGCCACTGCATCATACTCCACAAACTTCACAGTGCCCCCCACCCAACCAACCCCCCTTCCTTTCTTCCTTTCTTTCATTTCTTCTTCCTAAGAGGTTTTAAGCATTTACATAATTAGAAAGTCAAAACTGAGTAAAAAGTGAAAAGATCTCAAAGAGATCTCACTTCTATTCCAACTCTCTCTCTCTATGCCCACCCATCTCTTGTAATTATTTTTATCTGCCTCTGGTTTATACTCTTGGATAACTTCGTACCAAGAAAAAAAATTATATTTATATTTCACTCATCAATATATCCTGGAAATCACTCTACCAATTCACAGAGATCTTCTTTGTCCTTTCTCACAACCGCAGAGAACGACACTGTGTGAATGTGCCATCATGTAGCTAATAAATCTCTCACAAATGGACCTTTATATTGTTTCCAATATTTTGTTTGTATAAATAACGCCACAGTGATGAATCTTCTGCATGTGTTTCTGTTTTTCATGTTTGTGGAGTGTATTTTCTGGCTCAAATTCCCAAAGGAGAAGGTGCTGTGGAAAAGGGCGAATGCATACGCAGTTGGGTTAGATGTTGCCAAATTGTTCACCACGGGATCGCACCACTTTGCACTCAAGAGAAGGAATGGTTTCGAGTGGCAGAGTGTCTGGGAGGGAGGGGGACGGGGACAGAGACTGGAGGAGAACTCTTTTCTGAGGTCCTTTACAAACCCCTTTGCCCTGGGCAGCCCTGCTCTGTGATGCAATCTCTTGCCAAGAATGTTTTCCCCTACGTTTGCTGTTGCACATTTCAGGAAGCCATTGAGAGCCGGACCCAAGCAAGTGGTGATCCCAACGCTGTTGTCCACTCCCAAGGGTCTTCTGTCTCCCTACATCCTTTCCCAGGGTAGGCCAACCCAGACATGGGGAAAAGCTCCTAAGAGCCTTCGCCATCCATAGCACCTGTGTTTATGGACCGTCCGCCATGCTAAGCTCCTCTGGGCTCCAAATGCCACCCTTTGTCACCTTGTCATTCTGACTTGAAGGACGCATCGTTGAGATCCTGACTGGGCATTTTCCTAATGAGCTGCTGCTGGGAGCTTAGAGGGAGGACCAGTCTGGACGTTTCTTTCCCGGAGAGGCTTTCAGATTCCTTTTCTTCGCATGCCTCCCTTCAGTTAGGATTTGGGGGAGTGAGTGTGGAGAAGGGGCTCAGAGCTGTCCAGCTACCTGAGTCCCAGCCCTGGCATCTGTGGGTCCCTCCCGCCACAGCTCCTGCCGCTTCTCAGACTTGAATTATGTTCTCTTTCCTGGGGTCTGGCCTGCAGCAGGAGACTTTGCTCTTGAAAAAGGCGCTGTTCACCTCTGGCCTCATCCCCCCCTCCTCCCGTCTCTACTATTAGCCATAGCGGTTGGCATCATCAGGGGCTCGGCTAGAGGAAAAGATGGTTTTCTTCCTTCGTATTTGCCTGTGGCCTGCCCAGGGGCACCCCCCATAGTGACCAGCTGTGATGTCAAGTGACATTTTGGAGAGCAGAAACCAACAGGCACCGTTATTGAACGTGGACCTACTGGCAGCATTGGGCTCATGGAGAGTAGGTTTGGGGCTGGGTTTCTCCCAGGAAGACGGCTTGCTAGTGAGCCCTTTGCTTCCCACCCAGGTTTCTCTCCTTTTCCAGCCTGCCTTGCCCCCCCCCCCTTCCAGGCTGCTGTTCTAGACTTCTTCTCCCAGGGCTCTCAGCTCTAGCCAGAGGGTGCAACATCACAGGCTCCTTCTCTCTTCTCCCCCATATCCAGGCTCAGCTGGCTTCATTCCTGACAGCAGTCACTCCAGACCCAGGAGAAGTTACCCAAAATGGCTACCCTGAGAGACTGAGTCACATGGTTCATTGAACCCGCCCCACCCCCCTTCATGCCCAGCATGTATTTGTGCCAATACCTGGGCCCCAGAGCTTGTGGGGAAAGATGGAGGGATCAGCCAGCCAGCAGCCTTCTTGGAGACCTCCAGGAAGGCAAGCTCTCTCCCCCCACCCAAGTTCCCCTGTCACTCACTTTGGAAGTCGGGGCTTAGGCTACGACCGCCAACCCAATGCTCACGTTTCTCTGTCAATCCCAGAACCTCAGGAGTGTGCTCGTTACGACCAGCTAGCTCCACACAGGTGTGCGAGGCAAGCAGAGCGAGAAATGAGCCCCGTGTGTAATTGTATCATACAGTAGACACCATCGAGGTCCATTGGTTTAAAGGGACAGGGGGACAGGGAAGGAGGAGGGATGAGACTCTCACCCCCTCCCTAAAATAAAGCTCGTACCTTTGAGATTGTACCTTTTTGCCCTTGAAGTCAAGCTAATAACTGTGTCTCGTATGGAGGCGTTTGCTGGTTTTCTTTGGTGTTTTTTCTAATGCAATAAACTCATTTCTGCCTGGAAAAAAAAAAGGACTTCCTTTCTCTCAGGTCCCTCCTCTATGTTTTAGAACACCTGCGTCCACACCACCACCCTCTCCCCCGTGCCCACCATCTATTATCTATCAGCATACCAATACTTTATTCACACCTCCCATTTTTAGAAAGAAACCCTCCTCAAGCCCTCATCTGTCTCAAGTTACTGCTTAGTTTTTGTTTCCTTCTGAGCCCAGCTTTTCAGAAGTGTTATTCGCATGTCCTCATCTCCCATGGCATAACTCGATCCATTCCGGAATTGCCTTTCTCCTCCGATTCCAATCCTCTGTTGTTTCGAATGACGAGCAAACACCATACCGCCTATGCTCGTGAGTGTTTTCCTCTCACCTCCATGATGCTTGGGCAACTTTTGACACCGTTAATTCCCCTCCTTGAACCGTTCATGGGTAGCTTCTAAAATCACGGCATCGCTGCTTCCTCTTCCCTTCCTGATTTTTGCTGAAGGTTTTTCCAGTGGGACCTGCTCTCGTGACTTCCCAATAACGGAGTTCCCTAGGACTTAGAACTTCACCATTTTGTTGTCTCTTCTGTCTCTAGTGATCTCATCTGTTCTCGTGGCCTTTCCTAATGATGCCCATATTTCCTTTTCTCCAGCCAGCCCTCTTCCTTGAGTTCTAGACTCATGACTTGACAGATCTGCCTTGTCGCTTTACCAACATCTCAGTACAGCGTGCCCAAAATGGAACTCACAATTCCTGTCCCTAAATCTATGTCCCCCACGCTTGGGGCCATCCTTAATTTTGCCCTTTCCTTCAGTTCACTAGCAAATTCCGATGGTTCTGTCTCGAAGATGTTTCCCACTCAGTGGGGTGTCCCCACTTTCCTTGCCTCCGCTGTAGGCCATGTGTCGTGATCTCTTGGCTAAACCACTGCATCATGCTATTGACTGACCTTCCCCTCCATCCATGCTCATCAAATGGCTGAAGAGATGTCCTAGACATAAACCAGGTCAAGTTCAGCAGCTCTTGCTCGGACTCAGAATAACCAAACTCTTAAGGCCCTTGCATGCCTGGCCTTTGAATATTTATCCAACGGGCATCTCGTCCTACCGCTATCAGTTGTATTTACTTCCTTTCTGTTACTCAGATGCACCTGGGCTCTTGTCTTCCTACACTATGTAGTTTCTTTTTGTCCTTGAGATTCAGCATAAATGTCACTTCTATAAGAAAGCCTTCTCTGAGCTCCTTCTAAACGACCTAGCTACTACCTTATTATTCTCATTTTCATGTTTGTTTCATTCAGAATACTCATCGCTGTTTGCTGGGGCTTTTTGGCCACCTGCCTCCACTCTATAAATATTTGCTGATGTATCCCCAGGACCTACTACGTTGGCCGCAAATGATAGGAACCCAGTAACACTTTTTGAATACGCGGATGAGGGGCGCCTGGGTGGCGCAGTCAGTTAAGCGTCCGACTTCAGCCAGGTCACGATCTCGCGGTCCGTGAGTTTGAGCCCCGCGTCAGGCGCTGGGCTGATGGCTCGGAGCCTGGAGCCTGTTTCCGATTCTGTGTCTCCCTCTCTCTCTGCCCCTCCCCCGTTCATGCTCTGTCTCTCTCTGTCCCAAAAATAAATAAAAAACGTTGAATACGCGGATGAATTAATGGATGAATGTAAACACCGCAAGAGCAGGGGCCATTTCTGCTTTGTCTTCTCCAGTGTTCTCATTGCCCAGCATAAAAGAAAAGCTCAATAAATATGTGTTGAATTAATTACGTAACCCCTATCTTCCAGCCAAGGAAACTGAGGTGTAGCAACCTTAAGCAACCTCCTCCTGAGCACTCAGGCAGGAAAGAGGCAGAGCCAGGACTTACACCTGCGTGTCTGACAACTCAATTCTGAAAATATCGGTGCCGGAAGGGACTTTGGGTTTTATTTTATCTGACAGCTCAGTTCTACAAATGGAACAAATGAAGGTCAGGATAGTGAAATGACATACTCAACTCATCTGGCTTTGACCGATATTGTAGGACCAGGTCTCTGACTGGTTAACCTGACAAACTTTGTTAAATTTCCTTCTCCGTCCTGCACCCTCCATACCTATACACAGGGCTGGGGGGACTCGACGGCATTATGGCAGTACTCCTGGATTTCCGTGTTCTTTGCAGCTCAGAACTTCTGACCCTTCTTTTCTCAATTTGCTCCTGCTCCTCCCCCACCATTTCTGCCTTATTTTAAGATTCAAGGGAAAGTTACATGGCATGACACATGCTTTGTTCTCTACTCCAATAAGACAAGAGGAAAAAAAAAAAAAGTAAAACAAAAAATCACCAACTTTCCCGATCTTTATGTACCTTGGGAAGAACAAGAGTGCCACCTGAGAACCGCCTGAAGGAAAGGCAAAATTTATCTCTAGCTCCTAGCCATAGGTGAAAAAGTATGTCTGTAAGAGTCATTCAGAAGAAATATCATTATCAGTCCCTGTAATCAGGCAATAAATTGGAAAAGAAGAGGGTAAAATAATGTTCATGGCAATACTGAATATAAAATTCCTTGGTGTGTATGCAAGAAAATGAATAACCCTACATTTCTGCGGTTTTCACTTTATTTTAACTGCTGGCGGAGACTGACTTACAATGCAAGAGGACAAACCATTCTTATTTACACTCAAAATGTCAAATCCATTTGCACTCAAAATGCCATCACCTTGCAGAGCTCTACCAATTTAACCTGCACAGAAAATAAAAGCTAAAAGCAGACTATGAGGAGACCTGGAATATTAAATCTTGCTCTCTTTTCTCTGCAGCCTTGATCAAACACCCTGATCTGCTGCAACCCTTCCAAGATGGAAGTGTTTTGAATTCTAAAATAGCTTAGCACCAAATGTGTCATAATTATCCGAAACTATATTTAGAATGGTGAAATTTGCCATGAAATCTGAAATATGCTTCAAATGTCAGTCTTCTTTTTAATTAATATGCCAACGCACCTTTGCAATAATCAAGTTTTACAGTCTCCCAGCGCCGGATGACTTGGATGCTGTGTGTGTGTGTGTGTGTGTGTGTGTGTGTGTGCGCGTGTGTGTGTTTGAATCTTACAATTATGATAATGTAATTTTTCAATAGATCCTTCCTTCTCTGCGGATTGTCAGAGGAAATCTGATTTCATCCCAGTGGTGTATTTTGTCTATAAAACCAAATGATGTGAAATGAAGTATCCTGTCATAATGGCCACAAGTTAACAAAATCATTTTAAAATCATCACATCTACCATTCTTATGACCGGATATTTATTGCAAGAGTGCAACGTGTGATAGTGCTTTGGCCAACCCATTTCTTTTTACTTAAATTCTAGGGTAATGAATCTGGATGGCTTGGATTTAAAAGAAAGACATCTTTTGTTTTTTTAAAATGGGTATAGCTTTTGGAAACATTGATCACATTGGAACGTGTCACCCATTTCACACTCCTTTTTATGTCTCTCAGTATTTTTCATTGAATTTTTGAATATTCAGTATTTGATAGAAAATATTTAAAAACAGTCTCATGGAGCCCTAAACTGTAACAATTCTGTTATCTTTTCAAATTGCATTGTATGAATGGGAAGCTGATCTGCCAATACTGATTTTCTTACCTTTACAGACTCATTCGGTGAGAGAGACAACCGTTTGCTAGAAGCTTCATTCACATCTTGAGACTTGTCGGCCAATGCAAAAAGTAAGATATCAGTTGTAGACCAAGTAAGGTTGCCTGAAAAACCGAAAAAATACACAATTGAGAGTGTCCAGAAACTTTTTTTTAATCAACCAGACAAAACAATTTTATGTTTGTTACACCTAAAAAAAATTTGGGCTTCTATTTTATATATTTTGTTTATTTCAGTTTACGAGAGTAATTTATTGTACTTTAAAAGATACTCTTCGACAATTTGGAAGTTCGAGAACACACGCTTCCCCAGAAATGGTTGGAAAATTATATCATAGACAAGCGTCTAACTTTACTTTTTACAAAGAACTGTGTCACTAGCAATAGAGATGACAAACGAACCCGAAAAGCCCTTAGTGCATATGAGAAGCTGTTGGAATATGCTGTCGGGTCAATGATACTCACTTGGTTCTTGCTCAACTGGCCTGAAATGGAACACGCCAACGTTGGCCTCAGGTGTCTTAGGCATCACAGTGTTGCCAAGAACAGAAACTCCAAACAGTCTTTCAGTAACAATTCTCAAAACTATAAGGCGGAAGGCTTTGTTCCATTCTTAAGTCATGATGTAGGCTTCAGATCTCTCCTTTGATGTGGATGAATATCTGTTCACCCTTTATTACCTCTAAGAAGAAGACAACACAATCTTTGTTAGAAGAGTACAGTAGTATTTAAAAGCACCCTACTGGGGAGTTTATGCTTATAAATTTATTTATCGATCAATATCCAATTTGTATGTACCAGATAAGACACCAAGTGAGAAAACCTTGCCCTCACAGGGCTTGCAGTCTGGCAGGGAAGACAGCACCAAGCAAGCAATTACATAAACACGTTGAAGATCAAAACTGTGATGAGTGCTATGCAAGAAAAGGAAAGGATGAAGTTTACTGCAGAGGGACTCAAACCTAGTCTAAAGGATTAGGAAAGACTTGCCCAGGGGACCCAAGGATGACTAGGAAAGCAGTGGAGAGTAGCAGGGTAAGCGGTCCAGGCAGAGAAAAACTAGGTCACTTTTTACTGCCATGGAACCTATTTTATTGGGTATGTATTCATTCCTCAATGCAAAACCCTGGCTCCCTATAATTATGCTTTAATCATTAAAACCTTGCTCTTAGATTCTGCATCTTCTCTGAAGACGTTTTTGCTATTTCCCCCCTTAACATCCACTCAGCTCTAGACTTGTACTTTCCATCAGTTCTATACAAACAAATCTGGGCATGACTTGGGTATTTCTTTACCGTGTGCATCATCTAAGACTTGTGTTTCCACAAATCCTCTTGCCTTACCTTTCAGTTGCTGCCTCTCAAATCCCCCCAGGGAGACTCTTAATATGCACTGAACATTAGCCTGGCAGTGTCTATCTCCCCAGCTCTTGCCCCATCATTCCTAAACACGGGGGTGGACCATACGGTCTAGGCTCAGCCAAGTAAGCAACGCACTTTCCGGATCCATTGTGATCGGCTTATGAGGACCCACAAAAAAGATAAATATCTCCGATGTAGTAGAAAAAAAGACTAGGTGGAAAGAAACAATTTGTCATTATGTTGTTATAATCCTGACTACAGATTTTCTTTTTCATTGACATATATTTGACATATAACATGGTGAAAATTGAAGGTGTACAGGTTTGTATAAATTTATATGAAATAAATATGTATATTGCAATATGATTGCCATTATAATAATTACTAGCACCTCTATCATATCACATAATTATCATTTCTTTTTAGTGGTTGGATAATTAAATTTTAGTCTATAGCAAGTTTGATGGTTATAATGCAATATTTTTGTTTATATTCACTATACTGGGCATTGGATCTCTAGGGTTTACTATTTGCTGCAAGACTGTACCCCTAAACATCTCTCTTATCCCCCCTCCCATCCATCGGTAATCCTCATTTTACTCTCACTTTTTACAAGTTTGGCTCTTTCAAATTCCACATAGAAATGATATCATATTTTCTTTTTTTACGTCACTTATTTTGAGAGAGACAGGGAACCAGTAGGGGAGGGACAGAGGAACAGAGGACCCAAAGCAGGCTCCGTGCAGATAGCAGAGAGCCCAGTGCAGGGCTCCAACTCACGAACTGTGAGATCATGACTGAGCCGAAGTCGGACGCTTAACCAACTAAGCCACCCAGGCACTCTTAGTATTTTCTTTCTCTGTCTGACTTATCTCACTTAGCATAATAGCCTCAAGGTCCATCCATGTTGTTGCAAATGACAGGATGTCCTTCTTTGGCACAGACTTTCTTGAAGCCAGACGTATCCTTAGCATTTTTCATTAGCTGAGATAATGACTTTCCCCACCTTATGTTATTTTCTTAGTGAGTTTTTTTTTTTTAGTTTCTTCATTTATTTAAAGAGCGAGAGTGAGAGCAGGAAAGGGGCAGAGAGACAGGAAGAGAGAGAAAATCCCAAGCAGGCTCCACACTGCCAACACGGAGCCCAACACAGGGCGCAAAATCACAAACTGTGAGATCATGAGAGCCAAAACCAAAACCAAGAAGAGTCAGACGCTTAACCTACCGAGCCACCCAGGCACCGCTCTTTTGAGCTTTTGGGTCGGGTTTTCTTTCATTTTCAAATCAGAGTCCGTGTGTGTGTGTGTGTGTGTGTGTATAAAACCTGTGTTGGTCTTCTGATTTTTGTATTGAGCACTAGCTGCGTGGAAAGCTCTACCCAAAGTCCTGAAGTATTCAACAAAAGGCAAAATTATTATACTTCAGGAAGAGTGGAATGTCAATTCGCTCCAGCCAAAGGCCACCAAGAACATACCTGTGGATGAGTAAGCTGAGGGCTCTATTAGCAAGGGAGAGGACATACCATGAGGAACGTGGGTGTCTCAACAAGAACCTGTTAGAAAGGACTCGTGGTACTTTGAAGGAGACACTAAGGAAGCTGGGGCTCTCAGGATTCAAGCCTCTCTGAAAGTGGCCACAATTTTAGAGTCGGCTGTTCTCAATAACTCTTGTCTACAGGGAGGGCGGACTAGGATGGGATTAGGCTATAATCGGTACGGAAGTAGCACCTCCTCCTATTAGCGAAGAGAGGGGATGCTTGGCGTTTTGTGGGTCGCACAGCGATTGTATTTTTCTCTGTGCCCGACAAAATCACAGAGTCCTGAGCGTTCTCACTTGATCCGAGGCTCAAAGCGATCTGGCCCGATGCTGACATTCACCGAGATTATCTACGTCCAACAGGAGAACAAGGTGCCGCTGTGAGCACCAGGCCAGCTTCTAACAACTCTGGGGCCCGGCTGTGAGCATCACGCTGGTGCCCGGATGCCAGAGGCTGGCGTTTTGTTGTGCTTTCTCTCTTTCCCTCTTGGAGGTTGAGATGTGGAGTCACAGCGAGAGGGCTCCAGACCCCTTTTGGGTTGAACCTGGCTCTTCCATTCCTAGCAGCCACTCCATGCACAGGCAGAGTAGGAAGGTGTTCTCCTGATTCTGGTTGGGAAGGGCTCAGAAAGCTCTGGTAAAACCCCTTAATTATTCCGCAGCTGAATCACGCTGCCAGACTCCCCTGAACAGAGATCAAAGGCTTGTACTTCCTCATGAAAGAAATGGCATAGAATTCAAATTCCCCAAGGAAAGGCAACACATTATTCAACTCTTACCTCTCCCGATAAGGACAGGTGACCCACAGGGCAGAGAGTGTTGTCATCCTGTCTCCAGAAGGAAGCACAAAGGAATTCTGTTGCTTGACTGGGCACAGCATTAATGGAGGAATCCTAGGTTCTTTCCCAGACACAGAGGGCCACGTAGCTCCCCTTGATGATTCTCTGTTCTCTACCATCCACCACAGAAAGAAACCACCCAAAGACAGAGGAATGGCTCTGCTGGGTCCAAATTAGCTCACCTAGGAACCAGGAGGCTGAGCTTCCCACTCAAGGAAGTGTAACAGGCTTGCCAAACCCAGAATCTTTCTCCCACAAAATGTAGGGGCCTGTCCTTTACCTACACTACAAACTGATCTTTTTAATTTCCTGGACTTCTTTTCTTCCTGCTCCAGGATACGTCATCATGCCCTAGTCATTTTCCTGGGCCCTCAATAATGACGTCAGGCCAGAACAGGTGAGAAGTATTGAAAGAATTTGATGTCCGCCAGAAAGTTCTTTCTATCCTGCCACCTGTCATCATCTCCTGCTTCTAAAACAGGTGTCAGCTTCACTTAGCCACTTTTTTCCCACCTGCCCAATGAAGAAGAAAGGACCGGGGTTCCGAAATGCAAGTGTGATTTATTATCTTTCTTGTATTGCCAGAAAGACCTGTTCATGCTGAATGGCCAGTTTCACCTTCTTTATTCTTTCTTTCCAATGAGTCTCTCCAAACTGGAATAAAAGTGATTCATTCATTTACTCATTCAATACAAAACACTTAAGAGCCTACCATCGGTGAAGGGCACTGATATCAGAGAGCTTCCTGATAAATAAAGAGAACAGAAAAAAGCCCGGGAGCCCTCAGGACGGGGTGCTGGTGTCTCATAGGGGGAGACAAAGGGCAAAGAAAGGAGAGTACTGTCTCTCATCACTCCCTCGGTGAACCTGGGGTCCTAGTGGAATGCTCACTCTCAGCATTTATGATCCCTCCACCGGGAGTCAATGGATGCAAAACTTCTAGGGAAAAGATTTAACTCGAGACCCTCAGGATATGAGGATATGAGTGGCTCTGGCCACTGGGGCAGTGACTTGGGAGAATTTCAACTCTCCTTTGGGAGCCCAGGACAGTTACTGTGCTACCGTGGAAATAAAAACTAAACACTATAAAAAAAAAAATGTAGCTCTGAAATAGTATGGTCCAAGAAATCGTTGAGGTTTGGAATGAAATATGTTTGTTGTAGGATAAGAATAGGTATGTTAATCTCATGCAATTTTGTCCCTTGGGTTTCTCTGGCATTTTTAAGTGAAGTGATCTTATTTTCAATAACCTTAATAAAATTTGAGTTTGAGAGAAGCGTAAAAAAATCCATTATTTCATCCCAGGTCAATGTTCTGCTCTATTTTAATTTTTAAGGCAATGCGGGGGCGGGGGGGGGGGAAGGGTGCAAAGAGTAAAACAAAGGTGCCAATGGTGAAATGGAGGCCAACGGTGAAAATGGACGTGGGGTGCGCGATGTACTTCGAACCACGTGCACTCCTAACCCGAGTGAGATTTTCGTGGCTCGCCCCCAGGGGGGAAGAATGTCATGGTAAAGGTTGTGTAAGTTGTCCTCAAAATTATGATATATTTAGAAGGAGGAAAGGGAAATTCGTACCATAAACTTCTGTGGGCTCAACCGGTATGTTATTCGTGTGTTCTTTTTCAGTTTTATATTCTTTATTTTTAGAGAAAATTACAGCATTTTAGGTCTCTGAGAGGGAGAAACCACAGAAAGCTACAGTAAGTAACAGCCAGCTATGTAACTCAGTTTCAGTCTGCCTTTTGCATATATCTGCCCCATTTCAGTCTGCCCATGTTTCTGTTATTCATCTACTGTTGAAGAAAACTCCCACTGGCATCGTACACAATGTCCATAGGTATTATAAATATCCTCTCATTTTTTTTCCCACTGAGGGATAAAGCACGGGGTCAATTCAAAGTCAATCTTAAATTTTTAAGGCAGGCAAGTATATCATTTGCATACAGATCAGCAAGCTGTCCTTTACTTAGGGAAAGATTTACAGATACTTTAAAATCAGGCCTAATCTATAAAACAAACAAGCACAGAGCTAGAGCTAAGCCAGAGAGAGAGAGAGAGAGAGAGAGAATTGAGAGAGAGAGAAAGAACAGATCAGATTGTAATAGCTTTGAATGTTTGTCACAGAAGAAATTTCTTTCTGTAAATTGCTTTTGGTTAAGATTCCAAAAGCCCCAGTGGGAACTAAACTGGGGACCCCGATCTGGGAGGGCTTGTGAGTAGCTCTGAGGTGCGAGACATCATTGATCTGCCACTTAAGTTACCACCACAAAATGCAGGTTTGGGGTTTTGCTGTTGTTATTTAAATAAAACCGCTTTTTTTTTTTTTTTTTTTTTAATTCAGTCATCTCCAGTTTCATCAACGCAAGCTTGCAATTTGCTTTGGTCAAACAGAACTCACGTGTAAAGGGCATCCCCTGAAAGTCATTCCTGTTCCTCTGCCCACCCTGAGGCGAAAATGCACCATCCCAGGAAAAGCCAGGGCAGATGGCCTGGACGTAGGCACATGCCATGATCCCAGGACTTAATCACGAACGTGGCTCTCTCAGATATGCTAAGGGGGCTGCCTGCGTGGCCCAAAAACAGAAGTTTAGGGACAGGAAGAAAGAAAATGGCAGAAGAGAAACAGCTACCACAAAGAACTGCGCTTAGGGAATGTTTGGACGTTTGGGAGCCAGGCCAGACCCTGGAGACTCAAGAATTGTTGCTCTCCTGGGACTTCCCTGCCTGCGTTCTCCCCTCCCATCCACCATATGGCCACCTTGAGGTTGACCCTTCCCTCTTCTCTGGACACATACTAGTCCTGATTTAAACCCATTTTGCAGAAAGGATCAGCTTTTCCCACTTCCTAAGGTGTCAGTGATGAATCCCAGCCTAAAGGGTTAATTCCTAAAGTCAAACTATTAGTCTTTTAACAACTACAAAGAAATACGCCCCCAATCAGGGCGCCTGGGTGGCTCTGTTGGTGAAACCTCTGACTTCGGCTCAGGTCATGATCTCACACTCCGTGGGTTCGAGCCCCGTGTCGGGCTCTGTGCTGACAGCTCGGAGCCTAAAGCCTGCTTCAGATTCTGTATCTCCCTCCTTCCCTCTGCCCCTCCCCCACTCATGCTCTGTTCTCTCTCTCTCTCTCTCAAACATAAACAGTAAAAAAAAATTTTTTTTTTAAAGAAAAGAAATACCCCCCGAATTGTCATTACAAATTACAAAGTTAATTACAAAAAAAAAAAATGAACAGTATTATTTAAAATTACCAAAAAAAAAAAAAAAAAAATCACAGAATTGCAAAATTAGTTTTCAGTTACAAAAAAGGAAAAAGGACACTTTGGTTTTCTATGAGGAAGGGGTGCAGGGCCTTTGCTAAGGTCCTCCAGACATGACCTGCGTTACTCAAACGTGTTCTGGAAGTGCTGTTTTCCTCAAGCTGTTGGTAGGTGTTTCACATACATAGGCACAAAGACAAAGGCGGCTGAAACTCTAGAGGAACGAGAGTGCAGAGCTTCCCTGAGCCGTCGGTGTGCTTATGTGAACTTTGGGCCTCTAAAGTGCGAAAAGTATATACATCATTTCCAAACCTATTTGTCATAGAAACTGTTTTGAGGCATATATCCGTGTTGTAACCCCTTTTTCCGTGGCCACGTCAACTCAACCATGAAATAATCAGACACAAGCACATTTTTTAGATCACTCCTTGAATTTTTCTAGAGCCTTCCCTGAACACCTTATCATTTGCCCTTCCATTCTTACCTCTTTCCTGTCTTCCTCCGATTCCCCCCGCCCCGCCCCCGAATCATTTCATCTGGTCCCTCTAACTCTGTCTTCAGGACGTCATTCAGGCACGATCTCTTCCAGAAGTGTTCCTTGACGTCTCACGGCTTCTACCCTTTGTTAGTGTCCCAGGCTACAAGTTACCAACAACTCGGTGGCTTACAACAACTCTCAGAGTTGTAGAGACCAGAAGTCTGAAATCGAGGTGCTGTGGGGGAGAGGCACACTCCCTCTGGAGTCCTCCCTCCGGAGGACAGTCCTTCCTTGCCTCTTCCAGCTTCTGTTGGCCGGAGGCCTTCCTTGGCTTTGGCGACAAAACTCTAATCTCTGCCTTCATCTTCACACGACCTTTTTCCCTGTGCCTAGGTCTTCCCTTCTTCTGTCCATTGTAACGACACTGCCATTAGATTAAGACCCGCCCTAATCCAGGCTGGTCTCAGCCCAGATCCTCAATTCAATTACATCTGCAAAGCCCCTTTTTCAAACTAAGGTCACATTTACAGGTTCTGGGTGGACAAACCTTGGCGGGGGTGGGGGTGGGGGGGGGCATCATTCAACCCACTACATACCCCGGGCTCTTTCACTTACGTCCCCATGCTTTCTCAGTACCTTTGGCATGCGTTTATCACGGCATTTCCCGTCCTGTGTTATAACGACTTGCCCCCTGTCCCCATCACACCAGTCTTTACTGTGGGGTCCTGGGGGGTAGCATCAGTGCCTAATCTGTCTTTGAGTCTCTATCACCTATGCAAATGGAGTCTCTGCAAATGTCTGGATGAACAAACAAACCTGTCCCTGAAATAGCTTTTTGCTCTCTTAAGGCTGTTGCTGGGCATCTTCCTTCCTTTCCCTACATGGGGGTCATATGATAGCCAAAGATCTCTAAATCATCATTGTTCTCACATAGTTAGTTTTATTTTTTCTAATTCTTATTTGGGGATAGTTGACACACAGTGTCACATTAGCTTCAGGTGTATAACGCAGCGATTCAGTTTCTCTATCCGTTATGTTGTGCTCACCACAAGGGTGGCACCGTAATCAGTTGCCTTTTAAAAAATGTGCGAGGGTTTGATTCATAATTTTGCCATTTGGTGGCAAATGTGTGCCTTGTTATAAACAGGCTGGCATCAGTGCGCTGACCTTGGCGTCATTATTTTCACTCATGTATCGAGAAGGCAGAGAAATGCCTTGAGAAGTGCGCATTTTTGTCCAAAGCACCAATTCCTACACTGTTCGCCTACCACGATTATTATCCACCGATGGCATGGAAACCACAAAATGCCGGACAGGTTGGTGGCTGTCTTTTTTGGGGGTGACTGAGGTTTTTGCCTATGAGTCTTTGCCTCTACATAACAGGTCCCAGTAGGCTATTTTCTATTGGGAAATCCAGACATTTCTAAAAAAAAACTGTTCTTGGCCCTTCAGAAACTGATGACCAATTTGGGGTGAACAGAAACATAAACAGATCACTTTGGTGCCTTGAAGTGAGAGGTGCCATGTGCACGGTGTGGCCTTTTTTCCATGGAATCCACATAAGGCAGAAGTTCGAAACCTGTCCAGCGTGGAGCCTTCGAGACTCTTGGATGCAGTTCAAACACCTTAGCGTGATTTCCAAGGGTCTTTTTCTTATCTCTTCAACCTCATTTCCCCTCCTCCCAGAACATTCTTCAGCCACGCTGCATTACTTATTCCTTCCCAATATGCTATGTCTTCTCTCTCCCCTAAGCCTCCAAATATGCCATGAGCTCTTCCAATGCCATCATCTACTGCTTCCTCCCTGCTTCCCTGCACCCCCCCTTCTGTCCACACTGCTGGGGTGTCACCTGGCCCATTCACTCTGTGAATATCAACCCAGATGTCGCCTCCCGTAAAAGCTTTCTCTGAACTCCCTAAAGCTTTCTCTAAACATCCCTCCTGAATCTGCTCTTAGAATTCTTCCAGGCGATCCTTCAACCCTCTGTGCAGTCACCTGATTATCTGCCTCTTCCATTGGATTGTGAGTAACATGAGTGTAGTGGCCACATCTTGTTCACCGTCTTGTCCTCAGGGCTAATAAATGTCCCTGGTACATAGAAGACATTCAGCACAGACTTGCAGAATGAAGGAAGGAAGTGTCTTCCAGAACTACCTGAGTGTTTGTCTGTCAGGCTTGGAAAGTGACCAACCCAGTTCTCAACCTCCTCTCCTTCTCCCTGCAAGATCGAGCTCACAGCAGGGCTGTGGGTCTGTGTGAGAGAACCCCCAGCAACACCCAGCAGAACGCAGCCACTCATCTGCTTCTATACGCTTCTTGCCATGAGACAAAGATGATCTATTTTCTGACTTTGATGCTTGTTGCATTTTAATGAAAATAAAAATACCATTTCCTTTTCTCACATTAACGATGAGAGGAGGCTTCCGGATACGCAGAGGTGCCAAACTTTCTTGCCTTATTTCTTTGCCTCCCATCCCTCATTTAGATTCCATGGCTTGTTGCATCAGAATAAATCATCAGAGCCTGCCCAAATTTAAGCAGCTGCTAGCTTTTCTGGTTTTTCCTAATGGCTGGAGAGGCTTTCTGCAGAGGCGCTCTAGTATGGGGAAGGCTGCTTCAGGAGGTTTGCTAAATGCCTGCAGAATGTGGTTACGCCATGTAAATGGCATTCCTTCATTTGTTTATTCAACAAAAACTTTCAGAAAGAATGAATGAATGAATGAATGAATGGACGGACGGACAGATGATGTCTTCCAGAACTGAGTGCCATTTATGTATGTACTCCCCTCACTCCGGTAATCAGCAGTCTGACCTGTACCCTGTTCTGGAAAAGGTAGAACATCTATTAACCTTTCTTCATGATCCATCATTTTTAAGAACTAAAACTTAATCAACCCTGCTTTTTGACCCTGTGATGATTAGGCAGTGTCTGAGGCTAGTATCCTTTTGTTTCATAATCAAACAAACTTTTCATTCTCTGAGCCATGAGTCAAATTATCACAGATTTTTTTTTTTAATTCTGGGTTTATTTATTTTTTAAAGACTCTTCTTAGAGCACATTCTCACCAGCATTTGGTGTCATCAGTGTCTCAGATTTTGACCATTCTGGAAGTGGTATCTATCTCTTTGTTGTTTGGATTTGCATTTTCCTGATGACATATAATGCTAGCAAGCGTTTTCAAGGAAGATCGGTCTTCCTCCCTCCAGACCCTAGTTAGAAACTCCAGCAGGAAGGTTATCAGTTGCCTGATATGAGGGTCAAGATAGAAAAATGGTGATAACAGGGATTTTAGATATGTTTTTTCAGGTTCAGACCCTGACTGATAATTCACCCAGGAGCACACTATCCTTCGACAACTGTAATAACATTTTGTCAGATGACTCTTTTACATTAATAGAAAAATTTTGTTTTAAAATATAAACTTGAAAAAGACATGTTTGGGTATGAGAAAGAGTGACTACAAAACAAAGTAATTGGCCTCTTTATTGCTGTCTCTGGATATCTGCCCAGAGAGGAATACATTCCATGGGGCCAGAGTTTCAAATCAATTTATAGTCCTGGTGGTCTGGATGGCACAATAGATTTCCTACTTGCTACTCGATCTGTGAAGCCCAGACGGTCCTAATTCAAAGCCAGACTTTACTAAAAATCATTCCGATAGACTAACTCCTGTGACCCCAAGCGAAATGAATTTAGAAGTCGTAGATAAAATGTTTTGTGAAGGCCTATGATAATTAAACATCTCATGAAAATGCATTATGACCTATGGTTTTCTGTAGTGTGCAGAAGAAACACGTGTTCATCTAGGTCTTTGGCAAATAGTACTTTGGGTACTGTTCTCAGGTTAGAGATCTTTGTTAGACATATTGGAGTGTCTAATTGTAATAAATATCTGTCTGTATCTGTGAAGATGTGTTTCCGAGCCTTTGACACGCATTTAATTTGGGATCTGTAAGTTCACACCACTTAACTTTACTTTATAGCCTTCAAACTAAATTCTTACCGACTGGCTGCTTTTAATTCACAACTTGCTACGATGGAGAGGTGACCCCACTAGCCAGGGCTCTTTAGAATATAATAGTAGGTATTTTCACAGGCTAGTAAAAAAAAAAATTATCTTTATCAAGAATTGACTGGGGCACCTGGGTGACTCCGTTGGTTAAGTGCCCAGCTCTTGATTTCGCCTCAGGTCATAATCTCACAATTCGTGGGATCGAGCTCCACGTCGGGCTCTGCACTAACGGTGAGGAGCCTGCTTGGGATTCTCGCTCTCGCGCTCTCTCTCTCTCTCTCTCTCTCTCTCTCTCTCTCCCCTCCCCACTCATGTTTGTTCTCTGTCTCTGTCTCTCTCTCCCTCTCAAAATAAATAAATAAAGAAAAACACCTCTGGGGGAAAAATAAAGAAGACTAACTAAGGGGAAACAGGCTACAAATGAGATAAGCCATAATATTCACCATTTTATTCTGAACACAGAGAGGAAAGGATTTCAGCTTCTGTCGTGGGTAAAATGAGAGTGGTCTTTTCAAGACAGAATGCTAGGCTCTCCACATTAGAACCAGGTTTTCCTCTGGAGACTAACAACCTGTAGCTCAAAAAGGAAAGCTATTAACAACCCCTTAGCTGCAGTTCACCAGGAGCCAGACCAAAATCAGTTTTATTTCACTCCCGCTCTCCACGAGACATATAGCCACTTAAGACAAAAAATTCATCTTACTCTCGCTGTGCTTGAAGGATCTCAGCCTCATGGATTTAACTAGTCTATCATAAGCTAGCAGTAAACAAGTGTCAGGAGGTGGCCAAATAAATAACACAGAAGTTACTCACAAAGAGTTTTGATACATCTCTTGTCGACAGGCTGCATGGATATAGATATCGGGATCTTGCTCTATGGCCCATTAGCAAAGGGTCTTCTATATGCCAGGCACTTAAAGTTGCTGCAAATATAGGTATTCTTCCTGCCCTCGATAAGTTGATGGACCAATGGGACGTAGAAATAAACAAATAATTACAGTAGGATGTCTACAGGCGCCCAGAAGAAAGAAGATTGATGTTTCTTTCTTTAGGAAGGAAGGCATTTACCACCAGGCTAAAATTCTCCAAACTCCACATATCAATAGCAACAAAGACACCTAAACCCTCGCTATTCGAAGTGTGGTGCCCAGACCAGCAACCCTGCTGTCACCTAAGCACGGGTTGGAAAGCCCCCAAACCTCAGGCCCCTCTTAGTGACTCAGTCTGCATTTTAACAAGATCCGTAGGAGTTTCATATGCCCATTAATTTTGAGAAGCACTACTCTAGAACAGTGTTCCTCAGACTTCAGCGTGTTTCAGAATCACCTGCAAGGCTTGTGAAAGACAGCTTGCCTTGTGCCCACCCCGGCGTTTCTGATTCAGTGAGTCTGGGTAGGGCTCTAGAACCGGCATGGCTAATAAGTTCCCAAGTGATGCTGCTGCTGTGACCTAGGGATCATTTTGATAATCACCGATGTAGATCATATCTAATACTGAATCCAGAGAAAGATGAGAACAGGAAACAGCTCATAGGCGATCAGGAAAAACTACACTATGACTCTGATATCTTGCGTACTCAGGAGCAAATCTGCTCCTTAATGGACGAAACTCCCATCCTGTGTACCCTGGCCGTATTATGCAAAGGTAAAGGACGATAAGTCTTCTACTTGCCACTTTATCCCCAGTCCCTAGAACAGAGTAGGTGCTCACTAATACTGTGCTTTCTTTTTCCATGAGGCAAGTTAATCGTGGAAAGTCATCTCCAACGCCGAATAGTATGGACAACAGCCCAGGTCAGACCAAAATAGTTTATATTCATAGTTGTTCAGACTCAACACATTGTCCACGATTTGAGTCTCCTACTTAGAGTGGCCCTCTAAAAGTTCTGCTACCTGAAAACCTCTCAGAGATGTTTAATTTGACTTTTCAGGTCAACCACATTGTTCGGTGGCACATCACAACGGTCTATGTACAGGAGAGAAGCCATGAGAGCTTTGCCCACATCCTCCATAGACTAAGGTCATGGCTTTTCAAGGATATGATCACTTCTACCTTCATTTTTGGTATACTGAAACTTTCATGAGGGATACAAATCGTGACTCCTTGAATGTGCCATGACTCCATCGGGTGTTTATTTATCCCACTTATCTTGCTTTTTCCCCCCATTTCTTCTGCCTGTTCCAGCCTACACGAGCTCCAGGAAGTAAGAAGCTAGGTTGGACGTCTTCCACCTGGCATTCTGGACATGTCTCCTTATTATTCAACAATTCCAGCCAGTTACATATAATGTAATATGATTTATGGTATGTTGAGTGATAATGCCGAAACGCGCATTTATCTCAGCAGTTAAAAATGGGTAAAAATAAGAACAAGAAAATAATATCCTCACCCACATGAAGTAAATCCATTGCTCGAAATACTATTGGTATTTCTCATACGCTGAAGATACAGTCCATCTTCCTTCTTTTGTTGAAGAAGTGCAGAGGTGTTTTTTTTCTTCTAAAAATGTTCCCGAGCTGTCCGTTATAGTGCAAAGCCTCTAAAAGCTTAAGCAGTGAGGGAGCTATGAACTCTGTTATCACTTATTTATTCAAAGTGATTGGAAAAGGCAACTGACTTTTATTCATATATCTTATCAAACCTTCAGAATCGCCATCTTTGAAGGATGCGCTGTTGTCTTGGCAGAAAAAAAGAGACTAAAACTGCGCTAGCTACAACTCTCGGATGACTGCTGATTGAACATTCCACCACTGACTCCCTGTTCCCCATATTAGAAGGGGAAAAGCATGTGATAAGGAGGGGGTGGGGCTTGTAGATGACATGCTCAGCTTGGCCGTCACCAATGCACGCACTATGCATCCTACACCTGTTATCGTGGCAGCAATAGGGCTAGACATGCTCGGTTTATGTGGGAATACACACACACGTACAGACGCACACACGTGCACACTCAGACACACTCAAGCACTATGGATGTTTGTGAAAGAGTTAAGAACCAACTTCTCTCTCTCTTTTTTTTTTCCCCCAAAGGAAGAAATCAGGGGCTGGAGAGAGTTTTTACATTATCCCTACAATTACCTAACTTGCCCCCTTCTTTTTGCCTGGGCCGGGCTAGCCGTGTGGTACTAAAAACTGAAACAGACCCTTCAAGGCTTAATTGGTATCACACTGCCAGAAGTTGCTGTTAGTTGTTAAATGCTATTGCACTTCCCTTCTCCCCCTGACTTTTTCTTTTCTACGATGGCTAATTGCCAAGATAAGTTTCCTCTAATGACACAACTTTGTCCTTTGCCTTACTCCACAGTGTGATGAAAATAAAGAGGAGCCCCACTGAAAACAGGTGAAACATTGTACACTGAAGTCTGGTAATATAAACCACTGTCATTTCAATTCTCTCATGACCTTTGTGGTACATCTTATGCAAAGAATAATGAACAAAAATATCTTAGAGAAATTTCCTGAACTTCTTGTCACATTCGCTTGGACATTTTCTGGTGATATTATTAGGGGTGAGAAAGGGTGGGGAAAATCAAAAAAAAAAAAAAAGAGTAAACTCTAGGAAATGCTCTTATAATGGAGCCCATTTGGCAATCTAGCAAATAAATCTTACCCAGGTCCAAAAGGAAGCTGGATTATGGTGAATTCTGTTCTAGGGGTGAAGTATTAAAATGAGATTTTAAAGTATGCTCATTTTACACAAATGTATGAACGTAAGCCAGCAGGGATATAAGCAAATTCAAATCTTTCCTGGCCCTTTTGTCTTGGGAACTCTTCCTAGAAATCACATATTTTCACTGACTATAATATTACCTATTTGGCCATCTGCCTTCAGTTCTACAAAACCAGTGACTAAAACTTGCCCAAGAACTTAGTCTGCAGGCTTTATTTGCCTCCTACCATCCCAATGTGTGTAGAAGGAGAAACTAGAAAGATTTGGAATGAGCGGGAACGATCCACAAAGGAATAGACTGACGTCTGAAGAGTTGACCCTGCAGCCATACCTGCTTCAAGGCAACAAGTGATATGTAGAACATGGAGCGAAATGGGTCCTAACCCTCTATCCCAAATTTGGTTTGTAATCTCAGGTGCCTTTTTATTTCCAGTGGAGCCATGGTGCTATGGCGAGAACAAGGAACCGTGCATCTCAAGTCCTTTACTGACCCCGTTGCATCACTGAAAGATACTCTCTTTATCTAGAAAAGGAAATTACTATTACCTACCCTAACTAGGCAATTGTAGGGTTCAAAATTCTTTATGGATGCGAACGTGCTATCCTTGGTGCTGTCACTGCATTCAACTAAACTTTTGGAATGCAGAGATTTGCAAAGATTTCCTTTTTTTCTCTGAGACTTTCCTCAGAGAAAATAAAAGTGGATAATAAATACATTGTGTTCAGTAGCAATAAAGTAGACCTTCAATAAAATCGCCTTTTATCGCTACAACAGCCATTCTGGGCTAACTCTACTCTAAAAAAAAAACTACAACCCACAAACACAAGAATTCATACAGGAAAAAAAACTCAACTCTCGACCCCAGCATACATATTTACTTAGGAAATGTCAAAGACCTATGAAAATTTAAGGTGGTGAGTTATGGCACATAAGCGTTCTCAAATCATCCAGATTCCCAAGAATTCTTTCTGGACCATGCACTTTGCTCATTAATTACAAAAAAATATGGCATTGCACACACAGTAACTGCTCTGGAGACGTCTTCACTTGATGTGTGAAGAAGAAAAATGATCACGGGTACAAGTCTCATCCGTCCATTTTCTCTCATCTAATGTAATCCCTAAATGGGCCTTGCGATGTTCAGTGGTGTCATTTTACATCTTATTTATGCCCTATAAAAACAGGGAATTCGGGTAGTGTGGTGTGCGTGCTGAGCAAAATGACAAGGCTATCAGCTTCATGCAATAATTCCCGTAGTCTACACAGTATTTATCAAGGCGTTTCGTCCCTGTGAATTATATTCTCAAGGCCCCCGCTGTGGTCTTCTCTTTGTAGTGGGCTTGTTCATAAAGCTTGAAGCTGTTAGTGTTTGCAGAGGAGAGAAAATGAATAAGTTGTAAGGGTTGTATGGGAAAATTCTTACTCTCAGCAAAAAACTAGCCTATTTATGGAACAATTTTACAGGGCGAGGTATTTTTCTTTCTGACCTTTAATGGCACACACACACAAAATCAATGTAGATGATTTTTCATGGAGGAAAGTGTAGACTTTCACTTTGGTGCCAATTTGGAGTTGTCTTTGCACCTTCTCGTATTAGAATGATTTAAGGATAACGAGTTTCTAGTTTCACCTTTGTACCGTGTTCTTACCACTCACTCAGTGGTTGGAACAGAGGATGTCACTCAATGTGCGCTGAGATCTTGGCAATGAAAACATCACCTGGGTCTTTTGAAGGCATTGGGCCGAGGTCAGAACGTGCCGCATCACTCTCTAATGACGGCAGAAAGCTTAAGAAAACCGTTTTCCCCCCGATCAAATGCAGTCCTCTCAGGACCTCGCTTGGGCGTTAAGGTCAGGGATTGGGTGCAGGGAAGCCCGAACGATGTGCATCAGAAGATACGTTTGCTGATTTGTTTAATGTATGCCTTGTTATTTCTAAAATGAATTACGCTTCCTATTATCAATGAAATAAAAATAGATAACTCACACTCAGATAGCACTGAAATCTGCTAAATTAACCCACCTACTCCAAAACAGTTACTTTCCATTGCTGGCGAGGTTGTGGGGAAAAGGGCAGGCTCATTCGTAGCCATGGAAGCAGCAGTTGGATGGCCATTTATGCTTTCTGATCCACTTCCAGAAATGTATCCTATGGTAGTATTCAAATGGCAGCATAAAGCTATAAATGTTAAAATATTTACTGCCATTATTACCTCTGGCCGTAGAATTTAAATGAACTTGTGAATCCAACAATAGGGGAAGAGTGAAGTCAATTTCGTAGTTTAACTGCATAGAATATTATAAAGTCATTAAAAATAATTATGAATACTATGTAACAGCATGGAAAATATTTATGACGTTCTATTAATTGAAAAAGCAGAATATGAAGTTACCATGATTGCTGTTATTACAACTACAGAAAATAAGCGTTCAAACACTCAAAGAGGACATACAAAGGTGATTAAAAATGCTTCGTGGTAGTCTGACTAAAGGTACAACGTTCAACATTATACTTATTTTAGTGACTTTAAAATTACTAAAAATGAGGGGAGAGATTTGAGTCTGCTAAACGAACCTTGGATGAAGTCAAGCAGTTCATCTCTCTCTTCCCCCCACCCTCACTTTCCAGCCTCTGAGGCAAGACTATCTGCCTTAAAAACCAGATGCCACCCATCTAGCAAGGAATACTGGGCAAGTCATTTAGCCCTGGGGTCCTCAGTTTCCCACCTTAAAATGGCGATGATAACCGTTCCTATCTCATAAAATTATGTAAGGGTTAATAATTTTATACAAAGTGAGTAGCTTGATACTTAGTAACTGCTTAGTACAGTTTAACTATTATTATAATTTCGATAGAACGTGAATGCTTTGGGGAACTTGGGACTAAGGTTACCAGAGGAAGCTGCTTAATTTAATTTTAAATTATGAATGCTCCTTCCTTTAGATTGGTGGAATGCAGTGAGAAGGGGAGGGTAATTCCAGGGAGGTGTCATTCGTAAAATGTCAGCAGTTTCTTACACATTGGTAAGCCAAAGACGGTGTTGATGGACCAAAATAGTCAAGAAAACTTTTTGCAAGGCAAATTTAACCAAAAGCACGATCTATGACAAGATAAACAAAAACGGAAATCTCTTTATACTCCACCTGGGAGTTGCTGAATAAAATTACAGATGCAAATTATGCTCACAGTCTGAAAATGCACCAATCTGTTCTGGTTTGCCTTATTACACTGCTTCTATCCCCTCAAATTGCCATAATGTGTGGCCTTTTTTGATGACATTGATTAACCTCATTTTATAATGTATGGCTCTGTTGATAGAAACAGATTCACATCAGACATTTATCGTCAAAGCAACTGGACGGTGCTGCAGATTTGAGGACGGGAGATGGCTCTTTCTCGGCGATTTATAACCTGGTGCTTTTTTGTAGTTGCCACCACCAGATGGGTGTTTTATTTCTTCCTGGATTTGTAGGACACAATGCTCAGGTCTGGATGGATCGTGTCATTCATCCCCTTGTCTCCAAACAGTGGGTTTCACACAATTAGGCTTTTCTCTGTCCCTGAAAGAGTAAGACACTACACTATCTTAGGCTAGTAACCTCCTTTACTTCATGAGGTTATTCGCTTCAGAAGAAATCTTTAAGGGGCGTCTGGGTGGATCAGTCGGTTAAGCGTCCGACTTAGGTCCAGGTCGTGATCCCGTGCTTCTTGGGTTCAAGACCCGCGTCGGGCTCTGTGCTAACAGCTCAGAGCCTGGAGCCTGCTTCAGATTCTGGGTCTCCACCTCTCTCTGCCCCTGCCCCGCTCATGCTCTGTCTCTCTCTTTCTCAAAAATAAATAAACATTTAAAAAATTTTTTAATAAAAGAAATCTTTAAGGAACCACGGATGGGGAGAGGGGAGAGTCGAGGGGAAGGATGACACAGATATATAAACAATTACATAATATACAATTTTTTACCTCTTGCACTGGCAAAAATCTAAAAAATCTGATGCTATGCTCTGTTGGCAAGGCTGTGGGGAAGCGGGCACTTACATATTTTTGGTGTGAATATAAATTTGTGCAACCCATATGGAGGGCTTTTGGCAATAACCACAAAAATTATAAATGCATGTACCCTTTCAGTCAGCAATTCCATTTATGGGAATTTATTCTACAAGGAAACCCGCACCCTTGTGACATGACGTAAATGCAAAGTTATTCCTTGCAGCGTTGTTTATAATACAATAGATCGGGGGGATAAACAAATGCCCATCGATATTACGCAGCTTGGTAAAAAGGAATAAGGACACAAAAATAATAAAGATCTTTAATATATGCTACCAAGTGGAAAGAGCAGCATGAAAACAATAAATATGGCATTCTTTCTATAAAAGGAGGGGAAGATCTGAAAACATATTTGAATTTGCTTGCTTTTCCAATAAAAACTCTAGACAATACTTAAGGACCTAACTAAAAAAAAAAGCTGTTACTTCGCGTGGCTAGAGGCAGAATTGAATAGTTGAAGGATGGGTGTCTGAGGAAAAACAATGTGAACTGGTTTAGTGTTTAAAAGAAATTTGAATAGCACTATTCAGAAAAGAATACATACACACACATACACACACACACACACACACATATACTATATATATATATATAAAGAGAGAAAATGTGTTAGAATTTATTCCCAAGTAATGTGATATCCACCAAAAAATATCTTAAGCCACTATTCATTCGCTCTCCCAGATCATTTTATGAGCTCAAGGATTCATCCGTTGGCTGGTTTGTTGCGAAATTCCTTAAGAAGTGTCTATTATGTGTGCCACACTGCTATATTAGTACATAACACGAGCCAGGAAATAATTGATATTCCCTTTCCAGTTCCAAAGCACACTCAGGCTCTGGATCCTATTATTCAAACAAACCACACTTGGTCCCTGACCTGGTCTCAACACAGGCTTCTCTCAGGGAAGGCTCTGCAAGGAGTACATGGAGGCCACTAGACTTCTTCCTCCTTGAGGCCCAGGACCACCTGGAGATACGTATCATCGAGAAAGGGGACTTCTGGATTTGGGAGGGGAACAAGGACAAACCATGTCCACAACTCCCGAAGTCAGGCTACCCAGCGAAGTCTAGGAACACCTCAGAGTCACTTATTGAAACGTAGGATACCAGTCTTCCCACGCTTTAAGAGCAAGGGGGGCAAGTGACAGCAGGTGCACAGGCCACAGCAGCCACGCATCCCATGCCTGGAGGCACCAGGTGCAGCAGACATGGAGCCAGCTCTCCCAGAGGGTCTTCGCCTGCAGAGAGTCTAGGACTCCCCTCACCTTTGGTGGCTCTTCCCCATAGAGTCTCCTCTGTCTCATTCAGGGGCCATCTCTTGGTCCTCAGTCCTAACGCAGGTTAAGGAATCCCTACTCCCTCCCGACCCAGAGCTCACCCCGGCCCACGGACACTCTACGGGTTGGCTGACCCCCGCCTCTTGCCCAGGCATGACCAACACCCGGCTTCCATCCTATTCTTGCTTGTCCTACCCCTCCCCCCACTGCAGACGGAGTAGCCTTTTCTGGAGCATGGAACGAGACAGGTCTCTCACTCCCATTCGAAGTGGACATCTTCAATAGTTCTTATTGCAACAGATGTTGCAGAGTTCACGGGCTTTATTGCTTGTTGTCTAAAATTCTCCGGGATCCTTAAGTCTTCTCCCAGTAGGGCCTTGCCTCCCAGACCCGTTTGCCGGCTTCCATCTTCCAGGACGTTTTACCAACTGGTAAAAACCAGTAATGTTGGCAAGCAAGCAGAGCGCCACCTTCTCAAAAGCTGTGTTCCACACTGGTGGGGCCTGGACCATAGGGCTGTGTTCCACACTGGTGGGGCCTGGACCATAGGGCTGGAGCGTCCCTGGCCCAGGTGTGGTCTTGAGGGGAAATCAGGGACATCTCAGCCGAAGGGCTGACACGGGTCTTTGCGGCCATCTGAGTGTAAAGGCCAGAGCAGCAAGGATCCCGGGGAGATTGAATTGTCGCCCAGGAAAATTCCCTGTGAGGGGCCGGGAAAAGTTTCATGTAAACCGCCGTTGGGGGGTCTCAGGCATGGCCGAGAGAAGAACTTAACAAATCACATAAGAAGGGGCTCTGAAAGCTACCTTGTGACGGCACTGGACTGCCCCTGAGAAGGACCCAAGTGACTGGGTGAACCACTCAAGGAGGGGTTCAGGGAATGAATTCTCGAGGGACAAAGGGAGAACCTAGACCCTGGTTCTAGAAAGCCACTGGATGGTGCCCACTTGGTCCATGTGGCAGTACTTGGAGCATTTCCATCAGAGACGGGCCCCTGGGCTGAGCTTTGTCATGGCTTGCTGCCCGCTTTGCTATTGGCCTCCAGTGAGGTCGGCCAGCAACCTCAGGATGTCGTCTCTTCCTTTGGGGTTGTGTCTTTCATTGTCAACCAGAGAGCTCTCCTCCAACCCCACCTGAGAAGAACCTGTTGCTCAAAGAGATGTTTCATCCATCCAGCCTCAGCAACTTCTCACAGGAGCACATCCTCCAACGGGGATAGTCTCTGCTTTCTGGAATCAAGGATGTGTATCCTTCTCAGACACATTTGTTTCTTCTAACAAAGAAAATGGGGTCTTTGTTCTGTGTTGATATGGGTTGAGGCTTGGGTTTCCCTGGAGCTTCGGCTTTGAGAAGGAAAGGTCAGCTTCAGTTTTACCTGAATGTCTGCCCTGATTTCTAAAGCATGGCCAAGTGCATGGAGGGAGGTCAAGAGGGGCCTGGCATAGCCATCACCATCCAGGACCTCTTCATTTCGACCTGCTCGTATGACCTTTGAGAATTTTCATCTAGAAATTCCATTAACTCTGGTAGCCTGAGCCAAAATAAGCCTACTCTTTTCAAGTGTATTTATTTATTTTGAGAAAGACGCAGCACGAGTGGGGGAGGGGCAGAGAGCGAGGGGAGACAGAGACTCCCAAGCAGGCTCCACACTGTCCGCGTGGAGCCCAGCGCAGGGCTGGAACTCACAAAACTGCGAGATCGTGACCTGACCCACTTCAAGCTCTGTGCTGACAGCTCAGAGCGTGGAGCCTGCTCCAGATTCTGCGTCTCCCTCTCTCTCTCTCTCTGCCCCTCCCGCGCTTGTGCTCTGTCTCTCAAAAATAAATAAATATTAAGAAAAGTATTTCAAGTGGCATATAAATGCGTTGGTAGGTTTCTGCAAGCTTCTCAGGGTACAGGGTGCTCTGCTTTGGAGGGGGCGTTAAGCAAGTCTCCCTTTAATATCCCTTTCCAGGGGTGTTACTGCACGGAGTCCGAGGGTGGTCATTTCCACAAGTACAAAGGCAAACCTATCAAATGCTAGACGTCACCTGAGAGTCGGCTCTGACCTTGCTGTGGGGTGTCTGTCTGGGGTAAAAACGCCTTTTGACCAGATTGGCGTTGGAAAGACCAAGCTCACTCAGCGTGTACTTTATGATTATTTTATTCGTCATTGTGTTTGTTTTTTTTTTTTAATAAAATACTTGTGGGGTATCTACGGAACCCTGGGCCCCGCACCTGGTCCCGGGGCCAAGCCCAGCTGGGTGAATTGTAGGGCCCTGTGCAAAATGTGAACGCGGCGACCGTTTATGCAAACGGCAGGAAAAAAAAAAAAAGTGTTGCCAAAGGTACTAAAATATAAAAATTGTCCTTTCCTTGTGGTCTCTCAACTTCTGGTGGTGTCTTTAACCCTGCTATTTTATATGCTTCTAAGGAAAGAAATATTTAAAATGCCATTTTGGCATGAATTGTTGCCATTTTTCTTTATATTTTGCGATTTTGTCTTAAGTGCAGACACAGGAGCGTTGAGCTCACATGCAGAATCACAGAAAACCCACAATACGTATTTGGTAGCCCGTATATTTGTCTATGTATTTTGCTTTTAGCAGCATAGTGGAAATGCTTCACATAAGTCACTTGACTGTTTTTATTTTGCTTCTTGATGTACTTGTTTG
This sequence comes from Panthera pardus, assembly GCF_024362965.1. Lineage (NCBI taxonomy): Eukaryota > Metazoa > Chordata > Mammalia > Carnivora > Felidae > Panthera > Panthera pardus. The sequence continues at coordinate 17,301,423 of NW_026526766.1, read as the reverse complement.
ACCATCACTGCACCAGCAGCTGCTGCGGAGTGAGGAAGGACTGAACTGGAAAGGTACTAGGGGGCGTCCTGCCCTTCCGTCTTCTGTGCCATCGTTTTTAGCACAGACAGGGTCTAATGGAGGAGAGTCATAGGAGTAAAAGGATACGACAGGGTTTTGTTCATTTTCTATGGCTACTGTGACAAATTACCACAAACTTACTGACTTAAAACAACACGGTTATTATCTTACAGTTCTGGAGGTCCGAGGTCTGAAATGGGTCTCACTAGGCTGAAATCAACATGTCGGCAGGACCACGTTCCTTCCAGAGGCTCTGGGGAGGGATCTCTTCGTTTGCCTTTTCTGGGCTTCAGAGATCACCCTCATTCCTTGGCTCACAGCTCCTCCTTCCATCTTCCAGGCCAGAAAGATCGGGCCAAGACTTTCTTCCAGTTTCCACCTATCAGGTTCTTTCTCTTCTGCTTTTGCTCATGAGGACCCTTGCGATTACACTGGGTATAGTCAGAAAATCCAGGATGATGTCCCCATCTCAAGGTCAGCTGATTAGCAACCTTAATTCTACCTGCAACCTTAATTTGCCCTTTGCCATGTAACCTAATACAGTCTAGTTTACAGATAATAGGATGTGGACATCTTTGTCGGGAGGGCAGGGGACAGCATGGAAACAGGCATCACTCTGCCTGCCACAGGGTTCCTTGTTGGTTCTTGTTCCTAAGAATGCCACTGCCTTCTTGCTATGTTCACAGCAAATTCTGGCTCCAGTGGAAAGTAGAGTGGCCTCTTGAGGCTGTCGTGTGCCCACTTGGCCACAGACATAACACACTTACTCTGGGCTCACTTTTAGTCGTGCTGAACTCCCGTGCATAACGGGTGCACTGACATTCTGTGCCCATGGGCATTGCACACGCTGCACACGCACGGAGCGGCTATGACACGCACGGGGCAGCTAGGAATTGTGGAGCTCCATACTTACCCGTATCTAGTCTGCGGCTCCCTTGTCCCATCAGACTTCGCTCACGGAACCCAGATTGATTCAAGGATAACAGCGTTCAGATTCTTTGATGGGGACAGCAAACTTTGAACCAAGTACAGGGCTTCTTTTTTATTATTATTTTGAATGTTTATTTATTTTTAAGAGAGAAAGAGAGCGCAAGCAGGAGAGGGACAGAGAGAGAGGAAGACACAGAATCCAAAGCAGGCTCCAGGCTCGAGATGTGAGCACAGAGCCGGACGCGGGGCTCGAGCTCACGAACCGTGAGATCATGACCTGAGCTGAAGTCGGACGCTTAACCAACTGAGCCCCTCAGGCACCCCTGGTACAGGGTTTCTGAGACTACGAGGTTCACACACCCCTGTCCTCTTGAATTCTAGCAGCATGACTGACCAACCAAAAGTAATTTCTAACAAGTTCACGTTAAAACAGTAAGACTTGAATGTGATAACAACAGAAAGAGAATTATGATTTTCAGCAGATCTCTTAATTATCAGTTGTCACTCGCAGACGCAAACACACATACTCCTCCTACTCAAGTTGTTCATATGTGCACGTTGTTCACACTCATAGGGGCCACTTGTGGATAAAGAGGAGAAAGAAATGTTTTCGTGGCACCGGATGAAGTCTCTTTTCAGGTACCGTTGGGACGTGTTAGTTGGACAACTTTTTTAAAAGTTTTAAATTGGAAATTACAAAAAACCACATAAATACCACAAATTGCTTACTTCTAAGTCTACATTCATTGGCCATCTTTTGATATAGGATGACGGCCTTTGAGCATGAAAAGTCTGGAGCACCAAATTTTTCTCCTATAAATCACAGCCACGATTCATAATCTGCTATTTGCAATCAACTGCTTACTCTTGTGTATCATTTTCTTTAAAATGATACAAGAAACTTTAGTGGAGGGGCACCTGGGTGGCTCGGTGGGTTAAGCGTCCGACTTCAGCTCAGGTCATGGTCTCACGGTCCGTGAGTTCGAGCCCCGCATCGGGCTCTGTGCTGACAGCTCAGAGCCTGGAGCCTGTTTCAGATTCTGTGTCTCCCTCTCTCTCTGACCCTCCCCTGTTCATGCTCTCTCTCTGTCTCAAAAATAAATAAACGTTAAAAAATTAAAAAAAAAAAAAGAAATTTTAGTGGAAATACTTATGGGTCTTTGCACACAATTTTGGCACAATTTGAGTTCAGAATCTTTTTCGTTTTGTAATCCCCTCCCCAAACTGTCATAATTGTTGGCCATCCACAATTAATTCATCAGGATATTTTTATTTTGTGACTGGTCTTTATAGAGTCTTTTTTCAAAGCATTCAATTATGTTTTCAGAGGAATAATGACTTCTTTTTTTTTTTTACTTACATTTCATTGATTGACTTAATATTTAATTAAAGTTATAATTACATAAGTACAACTGGCATGAATATTTAATCAAATGATACCATTTGCTAAGTATTACTGCCGTATGAAGTTTAAGAACAAAGTAAAGTGACTTTGTTAAGCACGTGACTTACCTGCTGGGGGGTTGGAAGTGCTCAGGCTCTGAGAGATGAGCCAAATAGACATGAACAAGGAGCATGGCATGGCCACCAGTCGGCATGTCTTACGTGGATAGTGGAGAATGTCATTGGATTTGGAAATGGGGTTGAAGGGGAACTGTTTTCAAAATACTCCTATTTCAAAGAAATGCCCCAAAAGATTCTGTTGCCTTAGATTCTTTATACAAAATTCAGGCTAACCAAGTCCCTTGTTTATTCACTGTCTTCTTGGGGCTCATTTCCTCTGTAAGGCTTTCCACACTCCCCCATGTATGAAACTACTCCCTGCTTTGTCCTCTTATAGTCTGTCACAGCACCGATCGCGTAGTATTGAATTATTTGCCTTTCTGTCTTACTCCCTACTTGAGAAGATGCTCCAGAAATATTCTAGGACATTTCTGGTGTCACAACATGTAGTTGGACCCCGAGATTCTCTTTTCTCAGTTATGTAGCCTTACTTTAAAAAAACAAACAAACAAAAAAAGATTCTATTATCCAGCGTTCTTTGAAACAACTCTTTTTCACTAAGTGATATTTTTGACACCTGCCAATGTGTGTCCAGTGTCCATGTCTGGAACGTGGCAAATTCCTTATGTGTTTGCTACTGTTATCTTTTCACCTCTATATTAATTGTGATCTTACATGTCTTTTTCCAGTATTTTCACTTCTAATCAGTTTTTTTTATATATATCTTTAGGGATTGATCTGTAAGTAGAAATTCAATTGCTAACTTGCTGGTATCCTTAGTTTCCATTGTAATCTATTGGTATAGCAGCCATTGTAAACCTTCTGATTATAACTTATCATTTTAGTGATCACTTTTGTATGTTGGTAAGAAAAGTAGAAAAGGCAATATTACCAGCTAAAAAAAAAAAAAAGTTGAAAGAATATAGCATACGCAATTTACCCCAAAGTACATAATGGATCGAAACGGGCAGCTGGAAAAAGAATTCCAAGTAATCTTATTAGACTCTGATTTCACAGGACCAAATATTTCCTTCATATTAAGTGGCACGAGAAAAAAAAACACACACACTCTTTAATTTAAGTACCAATATTATAAGAAGAGCTAACAGATTGCAGTTTGAGCTGTGATCCTGGTCTGGAAGTATACATCTGACTAATTGCATTCCACAGCATTATAGCCCAGCATTGCTTCACCCTCAGGCACATCCTACGTTCACTAAAACCTGAACCACCCTCCAATCTGCGTGCTTTCCCCAGGCTAGTTCTTGACTCTTCTGGCATCATTCCCTGATCTGATATACTCTATCATCTTAGCCACATTTCAGGCTCCTTAGCCTTGAAATACGTCCCCAACAACCCCAGGCTGATCCAGCCAAACAGAAGGATCCAGCTACTACAAATCCTTATGAGGACAAAATTCCTACCATAATCTACAAGCTCTGCAATCGTATATGACAGCCCTGGGTGCAGTGTGTATAGTGGAATTGTCATACAGTTCTTGTCCTTTCTGGGGGTACCCCCAAATCCTGCTTTTGGTTTGTTCACATGTGTCTTACTTCTCAGAGCTTTGGTCACCTGCAAGAACTGTTGGGTTGTTTTAAGTCTTATCATCTGACAGTAATATCATAAGAAGTCACGGTGGAAGGGAGAAAAGCGATGAGTGTGACATAGCCTAGGCAACTGAAAAGGAAGACAGGAGAGTCAAGAGGGAGAACATGTTGCACAGAGTAAGGACCTGTCCTCAAGACACTTTGTGTGGTTACCACCCATTGGTGCTTCTTTGGCATTTCAATTAGCCACAGTAGCCATATTCTCAAACCAAAAACATGGGGCAGGAAAGTCACGTAGACTGTAGGACAGAATATTTCAGTCATGATTGGTCTAGAAAACTTGGTGGCATACATGTAGACCATTTACTTAATTCTGTAGAGCCAGATGAACACTGGCTGGAAATGTGTTCATTCCTGATGTGCACGCTGGTGGCAACGCTGTCCTACGAAGCCTTGCCTACTAAGCACAGCTTTTTCATAGTTTAAAGGGCGGAAAACACATGAATCATTTTTTTGACACAAAGATGATTATCTGGATGAGATTCTTCTCTTGGGGCCGTAGGTTTCATATGTGCAAAAAGGTTGTAAGAATCTTGATTTGATATCAGTTAGAGAAATGCGTGCCCTGATACGTAAGGTGGCAACTTTGTGGACCCACAGCTGGCTAGCAAAACATTCAAGTAGTGGGTATGATAGGTGTGGGGGTGGGATGGAGGCACCAGTGAACCTCGTTTTTTTGGTAGTATTTTGATGAGGATGAAAACTGAAGTTCTCCTTCCTGAATTGCCCAGTAGCGATAATTCTATCATCACTGCTTTGAATCTTATAATACATTATCCTTCTTGCAACTCTATATTCTTTCTGAATTTTTCCATCCCTCCCCTGCCCAACCAAAACCCAAAAACTTTTTTTTTTTTACCACTCATCACATTAATTATCTGAGCTGCCCCTTCATGAGTATACGGGAGAATACACTGTTGAAGCTGTTAGTCAGCTGTAGAAAGTAAGTGAGAGTAATTCTCCCTAGGTACTATGGAAATAAGGTGCCCAGCTATTAGGATGTTGCTAATAGAAGAGCAATGGAGGCATTCTTCTCAAGGTCAGGGACAACGCAAGAATGCACACTAACTTCATGATTATTTAACGTGATATTAGTGTTATTAGCCAATGCAATTAGACAAAACAATTAGACCTATGATGGTAAATAAATTATCTATAGTTGCAGATGGCATAATAATATCTCTGGAAAATCCTATAGAATAGTGATAAAGCTACTTCGAAAAACCAGATGTAAAATAACATGAAAAAAATTAAAGCTTGCCCATACTCCACTAATATCTAAATAGAAGAACTAATGGAAGAGAAACTCAATCTACATTAGCAATAAAATGAACTTAAAAGATAAATAAAGAACTTAGAAAACTTGAATAATGTTCAAATTATAAACTTGAATAATGTTCAAAATCTATGTAACGGAAACTATAAAACATCCTTCCTCCCATCTTGTTCTCATTTGAATATCTCCACATCATCAAGATATCAGTTCTTTGGAGTTAAAATACCAAGAAGTTGTTTTTCAGTGCTGAGCAACTAAATTAAGTTTTTATTGAATAAAAAGCACGCAAGAATATAATTGGAGGGCGAGCCTGGGTGACTCAGTCGGTGAAGCATCCGACTCTGGATTTCAGCTCAAGTCATGGTCTCACAATTTGTGAGTTCAAGCCCCTCATTGGGCTCCGTGCTGTCAATGTGGACCCTGCTTGGGATTCATTCATTCTCTCTCTCTCTCTCTCTCTCTCTCTCTCTCTCTCTCTCTCTCTCTCCCCGCTCCTCCCAGCTTGCTCACTCTCTCTCTCTTCCAAAGTAAATAAATAAGCAAAAAAATAATACAACTAGGAAAATGCTGAAAAAGGCGAGCTATGGGAGGGGACTGCCCTATCAGATATTAAAAATGTAATAAAGCCACCATAACTAAAACAACAGAATGGTACATGGAGAGATGACCAGACCAACAGACTAGAAAAGAAAGTCAGGAAGTGGACTTAACATTGTACGGAAATCCAGTGTATAATGAAGAGGGCAGCTCATAAGATAAAGGTAACTTGCTATGGAGCAAACATAAACTTTAAAAAAATTACATTGGGAAAAAAAGGTAAGCCATTTGAAAAAGATGAAATTTAAAATGTGATCCATTCATCACAGCATATGCAAGAATAGAATCTAAATCAATTAAAGATCTATATGGAGAAAAGCTCTATAAATAATAGAAAATGTAAGTAGAGTCTATAATTTTGGCGTAGGAAAAGGCTTTCTAAGTGTGGCTGAAAATGCAGGTGGAATAAAAGACTGACAAATTTCACTACATAATTTTTAATGCATGGCAAACAAAACAAACAAAAACACTACAAGTAGAGTCAAGAGAAAAAAAGACAAATTTAAAGATCTTTAAAACATGTATCATAAAAAAGAGGGGGAAAGACCAAAACTGATATAAATATTAGTAAAAGACATGTATAGATGCTAAAATGGCTTTTAAACACATGAAAACATATTCAATTCAAACTATACTTAAGTGCCATTCCTCATCCATCAGATTGGCAAAAAAAAAAATTAAAAATACTGAGAAAGTATTCTATTGGAGAGGTTGTGGATAACAAGCACTTTCTTTTTTTAATGTGTATTTATTTTTGAGAGAGAGAGAGACAGACAGAGCTCAAGTACGGGAAGGGCAGAGAGAGAGGGAGGCACAGAATCCGAAGCAGGCTCCAGGCTCTGAGCTGTGAGCACAGAGCCTGACTCGGGGCTCAAACTCATGAACCGTGAGATCATGACCTGTGCCAAAGTCGGACGCTTAACCGACTGAGGCACCCAGGCACTCCAAGTAACAAGCACTTTCATGCATTGTTAGTAGAAATGAAAAATAGCACAATTTCTATGGAGAGAATTTGACGATATTGAGAACTATATATGTGTTTACCTTCTGAACCAGTAATTCTACCTCTTGGCATTTACTCTGAAGATACACCTCGAAAAGTATGAAAATGCATATCCATATGATTATTCATTGCCACACTGTTTGTAGTTGCAAAATACTGGAAAGAACCTAAATATCTACACAGGAGATGAGTTAATAATGACACATATACACACTGCTATACTAAGCAGTGGTAAGAGGAACAAAGAATGAGGAAAACCTCTGCAAGCTGTTATGGAGGGTTTTCAGACTGATCATATTAAGTGAAAAATAGAAAAGCGGGAACAAAATTTAAAGGAGGATACATAGGAAAAACTTATAAACCTTGTCAGTGTTTACAAAAAGCAACGCAGGAAGATTAAACAGAAACAAAGTTGATTACCTACAGAGGTAGTTACTATGAGTACAGTTGTATTCACCTCAAATCCATGGGCTGAAGTTCTAAACTCCAGGACTTCAGAACGTAAGCTTGTTTGGAACTCACCTCTTTAGAGAGATAATCATGTTAGAATACGGTTATTAGGATGGACTTTAATCAATTATGACTGGCGTCTTCGTAAGAAGGAAAAATTTGGACACAGAAACATGCACAGAGAGAAGACGACGTAAAGAGACATGGAGAGGGCGGCCATCTCCAAGCGGAGGAGAGGCGCCTGGAACAGATCCTTCCTCACAGCCCTCAGAAGGAATCACCCCTGGTGAAACCTTCATTTCAGATTTCTAGCCTCCAGCACCGTAAGGCAATAGGTTTCTTTTGTTTAAGCCACCCAGTCTGTGGTAGTTTATAATGCCAGCCCTAGAAAATTGATACAGGGATAGTAGTGGTAGTAGTAAGAAGGATAGGATGTGTTCCACGTGATCAATTACTCCTTAAAAAATCACTTTAGTGGAGTAAAGCAACAACTATTTGATTTGGTGAGTCAAGAAGTACTTCAGGGAATAGTGTGCAACAGCTCATCTCTGTCCCACAGTAGCTGTGGCCTCTCCTGGGATGGTTTGAATGACTGAAGGGCTGGGACCACTTAACTGAGGCACGATGTCTGGGTTGTTCTTCCAGTGACACCTGCTGGAACAAGATGGCTTCTTCACTCACATATCTAGTACCTAGAAGTAGCTGGCTGAATAACTGCGGGCAGGCATCATTATTTTCTCTTCGTGTGACTAACTTGAGCTTCCTCACAACATGGTGGTCTCAAGATATTTGAACCTATTACATGTGACTGGCTCCTCTCAGAATGAACATACCAAGGGTCAGGAATTAGAAGCATTTTTTCCCACCATGTTATACTGGCTGAAGCAATCACAAACTGGTCACGACCTAGTCACGACCTAGATTTAAGGGGGGGTAGAGAAGTACATTCCATCTCTTGATGAGGGAGTTGCAAAGTGTCATTGCAGAAGAGCATGTGGGATAGAAGATATTGCTGTGACCATTTTTGGGAAATATGAGAAATCATGGAGTAGAAGAGATAGGACAATAAGTAACATTTCTCTGAAATATATATATATAATTTTAACTTTGGAAAGCATTTTAGTCTTCTAGAACAGGGGTTAGCAAACAAGAGCCACAGGGAAAATATAGCCACCTGTCTGTTTTTAAATAAAGTTTTATTGAAACTCAGCCATGCCCATTTGGTTATGTATAGCCTGTGGGTGCTTTCATGATAAACCACTAGATTTGAGTAGTTGCAATAGAGGCTGTATGATCCATAAAGCCTAAAATATTTACTGTCTGGCCTTTTACAGGAAAAGTGTTTTCAACCCTGTCCTAGAAAGTAAAAATAAATAGATAAATAAAATCCACAGAGATGGGGAGAAAAATAAAAGAAAATTGAATGAAAACAGAGAACAAATGGCCCCAGCTGTATTCCAAATGAAGAGCAGAACCACACTGCCAGGGAGAAAAAAGAACTAATTAAATTGCCTTTTCAACTTAATAATTTGACTGTCTACCCTCAGCCTATAGAGAAAAGAACACTACAAACTGATCTGGAACTCCTTTTGTAGATTTGGGTTTTGTGATGATATTGGTGCAGAAATTCTGAAACTAATTTGTGTGCACTGTAGAGTTGAGGAAATGATTGGGAAAGTATTGCTGATGTTAGAAGTGCTGGGTTATCTCTACGGAAGAAGGAAGCTACAAAACAGAATGGAGAACCACCAGGAAGAGCTCCGCGGGGCTGGATGGAAACTGGAGGCACCCAAAGGAATCTGTATCTATATCTAATCTATATCTCCTAACTGGTGAAAGGGCCTAGAATCAATGACATCCCAGTTTCAATAAGCCTCTTGAGAGCTCGTGTACTAGTTTCTATTTAAGGGAACAGGAGCTTTTTGGAGAAATGGCAAATTCCAGCACTGGAGTAGGAGAGCAACAAAAAATGAACCTGAAACATCTCGTGCCAGAAAGGAAAGATGTGCTCCAAAAAAATAAATAATTGGGCATGTCAAATGGACACAGGACAGCACTCTTCAAAACTGTCAAGTTTATCAAAACAAGGGAAGTCTGAGAAACCGTCACAGAGCAAAAGAGGCTAAGGAGACGTGACAGCTAAATGTAACGTGGTGTCCTTAATGGGATTTCTGGAATACAAAAAGGCCATTAGGAAAAAGTAGTGCAATTTGAATAAGTTGTGGCATTTAGTTGATATTCGTGTACCAGTGTTGGTTCCTCAGTGGTCATAGATGAATCATAGTGATGGAAGATGTTAACAACAGGGGAGAGTGGGTGCAGGTATGCGGGAAATCTGTGTTGTCTTCGGAACTTTTCTGTAAAATTGTTTCAAAACTAAAAGTTTACAAAAATGTACTTCAAAAAAAAACAACACCACTACTACCACCAATGATATCCCTTCCCCTCTTTACACACACACACACACACACACACACACACACACACACACACACACGCAGGAGCTTGCTCCCAGTGGCTCCCACAAGGAAATCTAGCCAAATCTAGGAAAACTTCAGCATAAAATTTAAGGGTAGTGGTAGATGATAACCCACTGAATAAAACAGGAATTAATGAGTCCAACTGATAATAAATAAATATTCTGAGGGGCAGATGTAGGGCTCTTCCTTGTGGAAAGCCAACGGCAAGGTGTAGAAGGAGCATCCAAATTGGAAAGTCACTATTCTGCTAACCATAAGCATCAAAATCGCATCAAATGAAAATCATTAATGGTTCTAAATCTATTGGCAGGGCGGGGAGGGAGGGGGATGAGTAGTTTGATGAAAATATTATGTTTACATGGTCTCAAGTGGCTCCCCAGAGACTGCATATTATTTTCACGGTGGAACAACACTAACTTTACAATGGAAAAAAACAAGCAATATCTTAACTGGGTGATCAAAACGAGCATCTCTAATGATGGACAGATGGACCTATTGTACATTCCCACGTGATAGTCTGATAAGGACCCATGTATTTTTTCACAATTCTGACCAGGAATATAGACTTAAATCTAATCAGGGGAAAATATTTGAACAAAAACAAAACAAAGCAAAAAAAAACTGAGGAGGGTTTTATAAAATAACTAGCTTATATTCTTAAAAAATGTCAGTAATGAAAGACAAAAAAACGACAAAAGAAACAACAGAAACAAGCCTAAAGAAGATAGAAGACACTCAATCACCAAAATCAGTATTAGATTCTGGGCTGGAGAAACAAAGATGCTACAAAATTATTGAGACAATTGATAAAATGCGAATGTGGACTACATCTTAGATTAAAACGTTGTATCAATGTCAAATTTCTCAAATATGATAACTATACCATGGATATATAAGAGAATATCCTTGTTTTCAGGAAAGACACCCTGGAGGCTGTTGAAGGTTAAACTATTGAAGGGTAAGGAAATATTAGACATGCAGCCCACTTTCAATTGGTTCCAAAAAGTAATATGAAAATAGAAAGAAAAAAATTATATTAAGATTGTATGAAAAATCATATGAAAGAGAATGAAAAAATAATATGAGAAAGACAGAAAAGGAAAGAAAATTATAAAGCCAATTGGGTCAACTAGAATCTGGGTGATAGGTATTTGGGAGCGTTCTGTACTATTCTTGCAACTTTTCTTTAGGTTTCAAACTATTTTAAAATGGAGAGTCAAAAAATGATTTTTAAAAGATATATATGAACATACCTCGCCCAAGAAGAAATTCAACAAATGGTAGTGGTTTGTTTTGTTTTTTGGTTTGTTTGCTTTTTGTGTGTGTGTCCTATTAATCTGATGAATGGAAATTCATTGTAGAATGTGACTGTACTGGGCAGAACATCATTGTCCAAATTTTCTCCATTTAGAAGGTAAGGAAAACAAACATTTGATATCCCAGTTTCTCCCGCAAAGAAAGGAACATAAATATTTGAGGATTTGGAACATAAACTATGCCTATATTGGCTTCTTTTCCTTGGTAGCTACCAGCTTAAAAATCTTTGGAAGGAAATATAATAAGGAAGCTTGTGGTTTCTTAAATAAATGGACTGAATAAATGGATTACTCAGAATATGTACAGATTGATGGATTGATAGGTCAATAGAACTAAATGCTGTTTTAGAACCACCTATGACTTTGCTACAAAAGAATATTTAATCTGCATTTCTAACACATACTCTGCATTAGAACTCAGCTTCCTCTTATGCTGAGAAATACCAGGAAGAGACTGTTGGAAACTGAGTTAGGCAACCTTCCTCCCGCTACAGAAATCTAGGGGGAGCTTACAATGTTATTCCCTTTAAATATGCCAATTTATTGGAGCTCAGATTAAAAGATGCAGCAAAAATCCACTTTTGTTTGAAGGTGGAACAGGACCCATGAGACAAAATTGGCCACGAAGGAAAAATCTCAGTTGAGACAAAAGCTTACACCAGGTTTACACGGATCATATGTTCTGAGTGTGTGGGTCTTTAATAATCCTTCCACACCGAATAAACTCTTTCGGGACATTCTGAGGTGAAAGTCAGCTTGATTATTTGCTCTTTTTCTTTTTTGGTCCTATGCAAATTAATGGGAACCTTTCTTAGCTCCAACCAGGGGGTTATGACTATTAAATCCACGATGGAGGGGGGAAAAACCCACAAAAATCTGGAATTTTTCCCGTTAACATCAATTTGGTGACAAAACACCAGTCTCTTCACCTTCATCGCCCTCCATTGCCACATACATGCCACCATTCCTAGGTCTAGTGCCACGTTGATAGCCATCACTCTGGAGTTCTTTTCATTTCGTTCTATTTTGCATATACTGTGTCAATAATGTACACCACCTAAAAACCACACTTAGCATGGTTCAATGTCATTTTCATACAACTTTATTTTACTCACACCAAGCATGTCCAAATAGAACCTACATTTCCACGGATGCGGCACTACTCCCAACCACCATCTTCTCTCACTTGGGCTAAAAGAACAATCTTCGAACTGATCTCCTTGCTTTCAGACTGCCAATAGTCCATGCCTCTCATAGCAGCCAGAGTGACCATTTTGAAATATAAATCACTTTCCTGCATAAAACCCTCCAGTGGCTCCTCGTTCCAATAAAATTCAAACTTGTGGCCTCTCTGCAAAGATTGAGAAACTCGAGCCCCCGCCTGCCTCTCCAACTTCTCCCAAAACTCTCGTCCTCTTCGTGATAATGTAGTTACACTTCCCTTCTTTCTGTCCTTCAAACATGTCAAGCTTATTCTGATGCAAGGCCCTTGCACCAGCTGCCCCTTCTACCTAGGGTGCTACTCTGCTAAATCTTTGAACGGCTGCCTCACGCTCAACATCTGGCTCTCATCTTGAATCTCACCCACTCATGGAGGTTTTCCCTGAACATGCCATTGGAACTATTCTTCCCGTGTATTCTACTCAAGCTCATTCTCCTTTATTCAAGTTCTATTCAAGCTCAAGTTCTTTATATGTCAAAACTATGACTATCTGAAGTTACTTTTTACATGTTTATTTTCCTTCCCTCATTTACTAGACTATCAGCTCAAGGACAAGGATCTCATGTGAGTGGTTATCATTGTTTTTCTAGGATCTAGAATTGTAAGCAGTTGATAAATACTTGCAAAAGAAAACCCATACAATCCAGTGTGCAATCAGAAAAAAGGCAATAATGTATTAATACCCATCGTAGAATTAAGATTTGCCCACAATCATCTGATTTCTAGAAACTTTTGCTCAGTGATGTAAGTTGGGCAAGTTGGACCCATTCTTGCCTACATATTTCTCTGCCTTGTTGTCAAAAGTTTGTAATCCCTTACAATGGAGCACTTACACTGCTCTATTTCTTCCCCTCAACTTAATAAAGCATTTTTCAACCTCCTGGAAGTTACTAGAAGGTAGGTAGATTGACTGACTTCCTACGACCTGTATTTCTTGATGCAGCCTCAACTGGTTAAGCTTGAGTTTCCACAGCCTCTTGAACTTTGAGTTCTGCCTTGAGTTTTTTTTTGTTTACTGCATCTTCATATAAGTACTTATTTCTTCCTTTTCTTTCACCTTTTTTGAAAATACATCTTAATCTACATGTAACTACACAATCAATATTTTTATATTTAATTTTAACACCCAGAAAATAATATTATACCACTATGGATGCGCACATTGTGTGAATTAAATATCAATATGGCATTGCTATTTCAGGGGCCTGCCAGACTCCAGAATAGCTGTCATTAACAATAGTCTCTGCTATGAGGACTGAGACAGCAGCTCTAGAAGAAATGGAAACCACCAAAGGTAGGGGTTATCCGTAGTTGCAAGGGTTTCAAAGTTTGACCTCAAATGGCTGGTCTGAGTTCTCACACCTATAATTAAGCATGTGTGATCTCATGATTTATAAGAAATATATGTTTAGATTTGGTCTTCTTCCAATGTTCCTGGCACAGAGCTCCTAAAATCCTTGGAATTTCCAGGAATAATCCAGGAATTATCCTGATGAGGTGAGTTCTACATCCCAATTAAGGCTGTGGGTTGGTTGCCACAAGAAGCAACCATGTGATTAGAGGGGTGGAGTTTCAATCCCACCCACCTCCTTTGCCCTTCAGGGAGAGGAGTGGAACTGGGGGTTGAGTCAATTGTCAATGACCTACAATTGAATCAACTGTGCCTAAGTAATGAAACTGGCACTAAAAACCAATAGGATGGGGTTTGGAGAGCTTCCAGACTGGTGAACATGGAGAGAGAGGTGCTCCTGGATAAGATAGAAGAACTGCACCCCTTCCCACATACCCTGCCCTAGGAAACACTTCCATCTGCCTGTTCCTGAGTTATATCCTTTTATAATAAACCAATAATCCAGTAAATACAATGTTTCTCTGAGTTGTGTGAGCCACTCTAGCAAATTAATCAAACCCAGGGAGAGAGTTGTTGGAAATTCCAATCTATAGCTGATCAGTCAGAAGCAGTAGTGACAACCTGCACCTGCAATGGGCATCTTTTCCAGGTAGTCTTGTAGGACTCAACCCTTAACCTGTGGGATCTGACACTATCTCTGGAAGATAGTGTCATAATTGTGTTAAATCTGTTAAATGAAAACAGAGACACAGAGACTAATCTTGAAAATTCCCTGAGCATACAAGTTTAGTTTGGTCATACGAGCAAAGTTTAATTTAGCTTATCTTGCAAGGTTAACTTGACCTGGGTCATTTCTTGCTTTTATGCCTCTGGAAATAATAAGCAAAACTTGAACTGTTTCCCGAGGTTGACACGTGGTAGCCACTGACCAATTTTCTATCATTCAAGAATTTTCTAATAATATAACTAATCACTGTGAAAATAGTCACTGCCTTCTCACTATATAAGCTGCTTTATAACAATATACCCCTGAGCCTCATCATGTTTTGGTTTGAGTTCTCTATATTCATAAACTATTTTATTGTTATTGTTTTGGTGTGTGCACAATAAGCTTTTAGTCATTACTGCTTTAGTGACTCATTGGTTTCACCTCTACTCTTTCTGAACATTTGACACTTCATGGTGTCAGAAGTGGGATACAAATAAGATGGCCCAAAGACCCCGACGGTAGTGAGCAATCACATGCTAGTACCCACAGAGCTCACTGAGCTCACTGCTTTCTTGCTAACCCTACAGTTTGAGGATCTGAGCTCTGCTGACTTTGTGTTCTGAGCTCACCAATTTCATTGTGCTGTTTCTGTTTCTGTTCCTGTTTGTTGAAGCTTCTTGTTGACTCACCCTATTATGTTC
The DNA here is from genome assembly GCF_024362965.1 of Panthera pardus. Taxonomy (NCBI): domain Eukaryota; kingdom Metazoa; phylum Chordata; class Mammalia; order Carnivora; family Felidae; genus Panthera; species Panthera pardus. The sequence continues at coordinate 17,286,215 of NW_026526766.1, read as the reverse complement.
AAAGGAGGGGAAAACACACGATTCCCTATGTTTTGAAACAGCTGTTGAAAAACAAGGGACCTCATATTTAAGACATCTTAGGGAATCTAAAGGCAAAGCTGGGTCCCACCTGCTCTGTAGACCAGGATACTGTGTCTTTCTAGAAAAATGTGTCAACTCTTAGAATTGTAGTGGCCATCTGGGAAAGCCTTGATAAGTCCACCTTAAGGGGCACCCTTAAGCCTCTGGAGACAATGGGATGATTCTTTGTGATATACAGAAGCTTCTAAAAGATAAAATGACTCCAAAAACTGCTCTAAAATGATACTTAGAGCATGCAAATAAACAATCTTGGCCATCTGAGCAGGTAACCTTAATTCAGTCTATCTGCCAGAAACACAATTTAGATCCAACTATTCTTTTGAGTTTTGTATTATTGTTTCTGAGACATGCCTAAAGTTTTAAAACAAAAGCTATAAGATCTCTATTTGTGTTTGCCTGTATGTTTAAGTATGTGTGTGTGTGCTACAGATATGTAGTATTTCCCCACCTCCAGATGGTACCCCCCAAATTAATTTGTAAAGAGTTCTATTTAATTGGCTTAAAGAAAATTAAAGATTTATATAAGTCAAGTATATTCTTAGAAATATAGAAACTAATTTAAATATTTATCAAGTTCACATAATCTGGGATAATTGATGAAAACAAAAGCAGTTTAACTTAGTTGGTTCAATAAAACCATGTGTAGCTTTAAAATTTGTCAAGAAAAGTAGCACATAAGATGAAGGTTAGCTGTCTAATGTCTAATCCAAGCATAATTGTTAAAAGTAAGTAATATAAATAAATATAAATACGATAAAGGTTTATACTAAGCTAAATGAAATAACATATATTGGTTGAAAATCTTAATCATTTCTAAATCAAGATAAGCCTTAAATGTTAAGCATAAGCTTGTCCACTTCTGGCTTTTAAACTTTTTACAGAGAGACAAAAGATGTGTGGGCTTATCGATAAGCATGTTTTATGCCACATTAAAAAAATGTACTATGAGGAAGAAGAGCAGGGATTAGAGAAAGTTATGCAGGTGTACACTATCCTGCTAGCCTCAGGGCTGGCAGACAGGGTGGGAGAACAGAAAAATAAATTGGAGACCTCACCGTGCCATTTTGCAAAGCTAAGAGGGCACGAGATGCTGTGAATTAAGATGTAGGTGTTTAAGACGAGGCCTGCTTAGGATGCTAGGAGCTGAAATCTCTAAGAAAGTAATGAAAATGAAGATGAGGATATTATGGTGATTGATGAAGAAGCAGATGAAACGCCCCATGGCATCCAACCCCTGATACAAAGAAAAATTTTAAACAGCGAATACCACAAAATGCCTAGGGGAAAATGCACATTTTTTCCTCTGTCCCTTGAAGTTGTAAATCTTATCATGTCTTTGAAATGTAAACACCCCAGGAGATAACCAAAACTTTGCACACAAAGACTGAAGAGAAAATATACCTTTGTGACTAAAGATGAAAGAATGACTGTTTCTCTCTACCTGAGCCTTCCAGAATTCACAAACTCTTATTAAATATTCTTACTTTTCATGACAATATATGTGTTTGCAGAAATTCAACAAGAATCTGTTCTCCTTGCAATAGGATACAATTGGACAATTGTGGGCTTGGCTTCCCAGCCGAGAGGCTTCTCAAAGTCCAATCTAAGATACCGGATGAAAAATTCCCACAAAGCAGATTTAAAAGACCTGTATGGTCAATCACTATTCTTGCTGCATTTATGTCAATAATCAGGCCAACTTTATTAAAACTGGACAATTTGCAAGCAAACCAGTTTTACTGTGGTTACTTTTGACAGAAATGGAGATGATTACAGAGAGAAAAAGTAAATTTTAATAATACGCCTTTATGGAGATCAGATTCTAGTGCGTTAATTATCTCTGAGGTTTTCTTTTCTACCTGTAAACTGGACTGCATCATGAATTCTTCTAGTTGCCTCCAATATGTGGCTAGAACTCTCCAAACTCACATTCCTAATTCTCTCCCACTCTTTTGACTTGGAATTACTAGGAAGGAAACCCAAACTGCCCTTTTCCCAAAGCCATGCCAGCTAAAACTGGACAACTCCTCATCAGCTTCAGAGAAATCACCACAACAGTTCAAGTGTGGATGATCTTCATGCTCATTGCTATGTGGTCACCCAGAAAGCTCACCAGAGACATTCACACTGCAAACCAGAACAATCTGTCGGATTGCCTCTGCCTTCCCTCACTCCATCTGAAGATGCTTAGAAACTGACATCGAGAAATCGCCTTACCTGGCAGCTGTCCAAACTCAGAAACTAAATTTATAATTTGCTCCAACCATCAACTTCTGTTTTCTTTTGTTTCCATAGAAATGCCTCTCATTAAATTATCAAACTGCTCACCGTATAGAGACAGCATATACTAAAAACTCACCTGCAACGCTGTCTCTTGAAACAACACATCCTCATATCCATCCTATCCTAAGTAATCCTGAGGATATGTGATCGCTAATACATCATGTTATGCCTATGTAAGTAACTTTTTAAGGAAGTAAAACCCACTTGATGTATTTAATTGGTTGAATCTTGGCTCCAGGGCATCTCTGCTCTGGAGAATGTTTTAATCCTCGGCTATCATCGTATTACCCCTCTCTAGTGGGTTGCATACTCCCGAGGGTTTTAAGTGCCTACTGGAAGCCACTCACGTGCCAGATGGTATCCATCCGGATGGGACAACTGGAGGAAATCAACAATAACCACATAAATAATGAAGAGGACTTATGGCCCTCCAGCCTGATGACTCAACAGCAGAAACAGCAACTACGTGAATCTTCAGTCTGACTACATCAATGGTGGTAACCAAGGATGATGGCTGGCCTAGCCTGCTGAGAAAATGACCAAAAGGGGGCATTGTGAAAATCAAAAGCAAATGGAGACCAACCTTGAGAATCCCCTTAGCATACAAAACCAGTTTAGTCATAGAAGCAAAGTTTAATTTAGCTCATTTTGCAAGGCTAACTTGACTTGGGTCATTTCTTGCTTATGTCTCTGGAAATTTAAGCAAAACTTGAATTGTTTCCCAAGTTGATATGGGGTAACCACTGACCAATTCCATATCATTTAAGAAAATTCTAGGGTTGCCTGGCTGGTTCAGTCAGTGGAGTATGCAACTCGATCTCAGCGTGGTGAGTTCAAGCCCCACATTAGGCATACAGATTACTCAATAAAAAAAACATTTTTTAAAGAAAAAATATTCTAATATTATAACCAATCACTGTGAAGAATAAACAGTCACTGCCTTCTCAGTAAAGAAGCTGCTTTACAACAATATACCCCTGAGTCTCGTTCCATGTTTTGGTTGGAGTGTTCTCAGTTGTAAACTGTCTTCTGGTGTGTGCACAATAAAATTTTACTAATTACTACTTTGGTGACTCATTGATTTTACTCCTGTTATTTTTCAATTGTTGACAAATTTTAGGGCACCCAGCTGATGTTGGAGAATTGTTTGGTGTAGGAATCCCCACCACCCCGATGGGGTTTTGGAATGGTGGGGGTCCAGAGCCAAGAAAGAACTCTTGAAGATGTCTTTGGTGCAAAAAGGTGATTTTATTTAAGCACGGGACAGGACCCTCAGGCAGAAAGAGCTGCACCGGGGTTGTGAAGAGTGACTGGTTATCAACTATGGAGTTGGGGGAGGTAAAGTTAAAAGGGAGGCCTCCAGAAGGACTTTGATATACTAAAGAAGACTCATAAAATGTCAGGGCCCTCCCTGGCTATTGTCAAGGTAAGGTTGTTTTTCCTCTAGTAAGGCATTAACATTAGGACAGTAGGGGGTTCCTGGAGAAAGGTTATACTCTGTATTTGTCTCAACTATTTGTCAATGGGCTGCAGGTTATAAAGAAATTTAATTCTATCTGCCATTTCCTTCCCACCTTTGTTCCCCACATACTGTAGAGGGGAAGGTGATATTAGGGCTCCAGGAAACTGAGTCCATAGGTTTCTGGGCATTTGGCTATTGATAAGATTGCCTTTTAAGACATTTGTAAACTGATAGAGATTCAAGTCCTATCTGACTATGATCTCTATCAGTTAACCATTTTTCTTTCCCTTCCTTTGTTCTTGGGCAGCCAGGCATGCCTGTGGAATATCACACATATCCCATTAGAGGGGGGTGGAGTGCTAGCTCGTGTTTGGCCCTCAGCTTGCCTCATGCTCCCTTATCAACCCCCACATATTGAAATTGGTGACCAAAATCCTTAGCATGCAATAATCACTGATAACTAAAAACAAAACAAAACAAAACAAAACAAAACACTCTAAGTGTTCTTATAACACAGAAAGGAACCCTAGGAAAAAGATACTGGATGCCCAACTAAATTGGCATATAAGTTCTCCAAGTCATCATAATGTAGGTATTAAATGAAATATTGCCTTCCTTGTAGTCACAAGCTGGTAAGATAAAATTTGAGGACTTTCCTTATATTTAGTAATTAAGAATATATCTCTGATCAAAAACAAGGACTTAGGAGAGGTGACTCTCGTTGAATGAATGAGTGATCTTCCTGAACATTATTGTATACTGAAAATATCTAAAATGAGAATAGTGAAAACATTTTTAAGTAGTAGAAACATCTCTTGGTGAGAAGCCCATGCCCCTACATCCCTGGCCCCCATTTATCTTTATTTAAATCCAAGTTCTCTGTAGGCATAAAGTGAGATTTCATAATTCTGGTAACTCAGAGATTTTCAGTGGATTAAACACTCCTGAATGCTAAATAGCCACTGTCATGCACTATTCTCTCAGAGATTAAATCACTCCTATTATTTTTGAAATGCTTATTGTATCATCCTTCATCAAAATTATTTAACCCTTCTGAAGTGTGGGATTTTCAAGCTCTCTCTGAGTTTCCTCTTTCCCATTCCTATTTCTACTTTGTTCCGCTCATTTTTTATTTTTAACTGTATTTTTACATGTGGAAATAAACACATGCAAAAACACAGGCACAGCTGCACGGACTGCAACACACTCTGATGTGAGCAGAATTCGGAATAAGAAAGAACCTTCCATGTTTGTGGGCTGTAAGCTGGCACTGTGCTTCCCCTCTTCTGGAATCAGTTTTTTGCAACATCTATGCCTAAATGTGCATATGTCCAATAGATAGCATCAAAACATCTTTAGTAAGAAAAAATTGCAAATAGATTGAAACCAAGTCGTGAGGGAGACAGGATCAGGCAGATTAGCGAGGTTGCAACGATGGGCCGAAGGCGTAGTAGCAGAGATCTGGTAAAAGAGTTGGTTAAGTGACCAGATTTTGATGACAAGAAGCAGATCGCCATAAGACTTTCTTGAGCTGGCAAAAAAGTGGGGAAATAGGGCTTAGCATATAAAAAGATGGTATCCCATTGCATAGAGAAGAAAGTTGAAGGTGATGGTGATGTAGAAACATACAAGTATTTGTCTTTCATATAAAAGAAACCTAAAGGTAGGCACTCCGGGGCTATCGTCAGGGACCCAAGTTTCATCTCTCTTTCTAATCGACCGTATATGGCACTGCTGTCTATCCTAGATGTTACCTCTTGTGTCAAGAGAACTGCCAGAACTCCAGTTATCACAACTACATTCCAGGCGGCTGATAGAAGGAAAAGGGTAAGCACCAAAGGACATGAGCCTTTGAAGACACTTTCCAGACGTCTTCAGCTTATGTTTCATTGGCCTAGGGGAAGAAATATCTTGGTTATTCTTACTTTTTTCTCCAGCAGGGCACACTGCCCAGGAAGAAGGGGAAAATAGATACTGGGCACTCAGCTATCTCTGCTCTGTTGGAAATGGTAAATGACAAAATACACTTACTCTGATAGATTTGTGGAATTGATTTTTTACAGGTGGAAACAAAAATGTTACCAACTTACCAAACAAAATTACAGTAAGGCATTATACATTCTCTGAGTTACCTATAAATATGTTTTGATTTGCAGGCAATTGGAAAATGACATTCTAAGAAGACTTCTGAAGCTAATTGTAAATAAGCCGCCGAAATTGAACCTATTTTTAGATCTTTCACTTAGAGTTGCTTACCAAGAATATTATTAAAATAGTTAAAAATAATCAGAGAACAACATCTTGTTTCTTCGCTGCTCTACAAACAAGGAAGGAGTTTTCAAAAGCAGAATCAAACTTATAAATACAGAGGACGCACTGATGGATGTGAGAGAAGAGAGGGCGGAGGAGGCGTGAAATGGGTGAAGGGGAGTGGGAGGCACAGGCTTCCAGTTCTGGCACGAAAGTCACAGGAAAAAAAGGCAGAGCACAGGGAATATAGTCATTGATATTGCAAGCGCGTTGTATGGTGACAGATGGTAACCACACGTGTGGCATAACATACAGAGAAATCAAACCACTATATTGTATACCTGAAAATAATGTAACGCTGTGCCTCAAATATACTCAAACTTTTAAAAAAAGGAGGAAGAGTTTTGTTTGTTTGTTTTCCATCTATGAGTTCTTGGCTGCGCAACTGGGACGCAAAAGAAATCAGTGATGAAGGGGTATTTGCCTAACGTTCGAGGCCATCTTCCTACATGAGACGAAACCCCAATGATGTCCCTAATTAAAGCAAACAAAAAATAGACACACACAGACACGGAAACTTACGCGTCCAAATTAGAGTCGTCTTTCAAAATAAACCTCTTGGAAAGGTGGACGTGTCCTTCTAGTCATACAATTGTTATTTTAAAGGTTTTTGCCATTTTTTTCTTCCAAGGTGGTGGGAGCAGGGAGGGAAGGCAGAATGGGGCATTGTCTTAGGGGTTGCTCTGAGCTTCATGAAAAGCTTTGATCCAAGACTATTATCTAATGTGATCGATGACATGTCCATTAGAACTAGCTGCAAATAACTTTTCATGGTTTCCAGTAAAGATTTCCCGAGGGGCGCCTGGGTGGTTCAGTCGGTTAAATGTTTGACTTTGGCTCAGGTTAGGATCTCACAGTTCGTGAGTTTGAGCCCCGCGACTGGCTCTGTACTGACAGCTCAGAGCCTGGAGCCTGCTTCGGATTCTGTCTCCCTTGCTCTCTGCCCCTATCCTGCTCATGCTCTGTCTCTCAAAAATAAATAAACATTAAAAAAAAAAAAGATTTGCCACCATTGAGGACACTGACATGGACAAGTTAAGGCAAATCAACTCATCTTATCAGTCCTTATTTCTTCATCTGAAAAATGATGAGGAGGGATTAGACCGGTGATCTCTAGGTCCCCTTTCAGAATGACATTCTGAGATTCTGTATTCTCCTGTGCTGACCCAGTACTTTCGATCCTACACCTAGGAAATTTAGGATTCATTATTTTAAAATCTCAGTCCCTTTGTTTGTAATAAAAAATACAGATTACCAAAACCTCACATCGATATCGTATCAGCACACACCTACACACATATCCACATACATACTATGTGGTATATGTGTCTATAAAATAAGTGATCACACAGTTATATTAAAAATATATAGGAAATAGAAAAGATCTACCAGTCAAAACCTAAGTTAACCCAGTTGATTTCTGTTACTTCCTTGCTGGCTTCTCTAAAACCAAGACCTCCAAGAGGTAAGGATGGAGGGGAGGAAATTAACATGTATTAAAAGCCTACTAAGAGTCAGGCAATGGATAACAAATGTTGTGAAAATCACGATGGTCTACAAAGGCTCATGGAGTCATAAAGCCTACGAATTACCCCCCAAACAACAACAAAAAATTTTTATTGATTGATCGATCGATTGATTTTGAGAAAGCGAGCAAGCAGGGGAAGGGCAGAGAGAGAGAGAGAATCCCAGGCAGCGACCACAAAGCCCGACATGGCGCTCAAACTCACAACATGAGATCATGACCTGGGCAGAACTCAAGAGTCAGATGCCTAACCAACTGAGCCACCCAGGCGTCCCAAAACAAAAATTTTTCAAGCGACTTTTCAACACCACCTAGCCATTACCAACCCACTGCCCGCTCTGTTCCACTTAACTCTCCCTTTTGCTTACTCTGAGTTTCAACACCTCAACAGACCTACCTAAGTCCCAGAGTTTTGTGGGCATCAAGTGTCAGGAAACATGGCTTTCACTTTCACTCTGCTCTGTGACTCCCTAACACTGCTTTATCTGAAGAGGTTGAAGCGCATACAAATACATGTGCTCTTTGTAAATTCTAAGCTATTTTGTTCCAAATATTTCTTTGCCTATTTGCACCGAATTACAAACTTGATGAGGACAGATAGGTCAACTAACCAGGTCTGTAGTATACTGTGCTCCCCTGTTACTCCAGCTCGGTATATTTTGAACATAAAAATCTTTGATACTTGAGATAAGTGTTAAATGTATCTGAGAGGTTTCAATTTTAAACCGAAGCAGCGTTTCATTTCTCACTTGCTGGATTTTTCTAACTGGTCACCGATGAAAAGAACGCTGTGTGCATTGAACCATTCAATCCATTTTAGTCGGATGTACGATATTTCCCTTTCTCACAAAAGTGCCTGTAAATCCCAGGGCAGCCCCATGCTGCTTTTTCTTTAATGTAAATTACCTCTGTGGACTGCTGCTTACAAAGTTCAGTCAATAGATAAATTTCCTATGTCCCCTCTAGTCTTTCTGAGGTAATTTCTCCAATCTAGCAAAACCAGCTAGCTAGAAACCAGATTTCTATGTTTAAAACAAAACAAAACATACAAACAAGCTGATTTACACGGAAAACAATGGGACTTCCAGGGAATTATAGGCAGCTGAGCCGATGGCTCTAGGGGGAAGCATTTGTTGGTATAATGTGGCACACGTCCTGTGTGTTCATATCTCTGAATTCCTGCTTGTGGCAGTAAGAGTGGCACGAAGGAAAAAAAAGATGGAGAAATATTGAATTGCTCTAAGAACTGCATGCCTGCAGATCCAAAGAATAAGGGAAAGAATTCAATGTGCCTAACAGGATGCAAGTGAGCAAATATTTATCTGAGACTTGAGGAAATATGCAAACAAAAAAACCCCCAACACACACACACACACACACACACACACACAGAATCATCATAAATTCATACAATCTTGGTTGGAGGGGCACTTGGGTGCTCAGTCAGTTGAGTCGGCCTCTTGATTTCACCTCAGGTCTTGATCCTGGCATCGTGAATCAAGCCCCACATCAGGCTCCATGCTGCGTGTGGAGCCTACTTGGGATTCTCTCTCTCTCCGCCCCTCTCCCCCACTCACGCTTGTTCTCTGTGTCTAAAACAAAAAATAAAAAGAAATATAATCCTGATGAAAGCAAACACTAGCTGTCTGCAGTACTAAGAGATCTGCTTGCCCTGTCCATGTCTCAGAAATTCTTAGGACAACAGCATCCATGATACAATTGAGACTGTTTAGAATTATGTCTGGCTCATCACTGGCAATTATGATGCCCATTTCTGCTTTAGGAGATATTTTGATTTTTTTCAAATGTACTTGCACTTCTCAGAAATCTCTTTTCAATGACAGTATCTTAACAAAGTTAATGAAAGCAAAGCAAAAAGAATTAACGTGGATGAAACGCCAAAAAATGAGAGATTTTGCTGGAAATTTTTGTTTGCAATCTACAAGAGCTCTTTAAATCAAAATGAAACTTCCCATCCTCCCAATAAAAGGAGGGGTTAAAAAAAAGGCACCCTTTGAACACCCCCTAGACAGGACCTAGACATGCTCCCCCTCTGTTCCAGTTAACTTTCCTTTCTAATGCATAGCATTAATCTGAAGAACTCAACTGGGGGCAATAGATATACCCATTTTTTGGCTCTGAGAAAATGTGTGGAACTACCCCCAAAAAAATTTAGGATTAGCAGAAGCCACACAAAAAAATAAGTGAAGTAGAGAGAGAAAGGGAAAGAGAGACAGATGTTGTTATGGGTTGAACTGTGTTTCCCCTCATCCTCAAGTTCATGTGTTGAAGCCTTAACCCCAAATATGAAATGGGACCTATTTGAAATAGGGTCTTAAGGAGGAAATTGAGGTTACAGGAAGTCAAAAGGGTGGGGCTCTAATCCAGGAAGACCCATGTCCTTGTAAGACAAAAGATACCAGTGAAACAGTGGCACAGAGGAGAGGCTATGCACACAGCAAGAAGATGGCCGTCCACAAGCCAAGGAAAGAAACTTGAGAAGAAACCAACTCTGCCATCACTTTGATCTTGGACTTTCCAGCCTCAGAACTGTGAGAAAATAAATTGTCTGTCCTTTAAATCAGTCTGTGGCATTTTGTTACCGCAGGCCTGTGCCTTTTTTTCAATGACTATGTTAGGGATACCTGGGTGGCTCAGTCAGTTAAGCACTCAGTTCTTGATTTCAGCTCAGGTCATGATCTCATGGTTTGTGGGATCGAGCCCCATGTCTAGGCTCCATACTGACAGCACGGAACCTCCTTAGGATTCTTTCTCTCCCTCTCTCTCTGTCTATCCCCTGCTCATGTTCTCTCTCTCTCACTCTCTCTCAATAAATAAATAAATAGACTTTAAAAAAATAAATCACTGAGTATGTTCCAGTAAATAGGAATTGATGTAAATCAAAGATAGATTTTGACCCCACTCTGAAAATTTTGGCTTCTAATAGAAGATTGATCAGAAAGCCTGAGGATCGAAGACTTTTGTTGTTGCCATGCCCATAATGGAAAAAAAAGCTAATTAACTTCCTACTCCTAAACACACTGTGAGTTGCAAGGACAGAAGGTTCCAGTGGAGACCATTTTGCTTTCACTCTCTTTCCTCTGTTGAGACTCCCGCTGCAGTTTGGAAAGTCTTGGCAGCTCGTGCTCGTAGAAATGGCCTGGAGCTTGTCAATTCATTTCTTTAAATCACTGAACACCTATTGGGAGGTAATAGAACCTGACAAATTGATGGACTCTTAATAAAGCCCAACTCTAGAAATAAAACTGATGTAATTATCAGTCAAGTGTGTATGGTTAACATGAGATATGTTCAACCTATCCTATAGGATTTCAGGAGTATGTCAGAAGCCATCTTCCCAAAGAAAGTGTTACCAATTTGGGTTTCATACTCAGTATGATTGTAATATTCTTGTTTATAACTCTATATACATTTTTCTATGCTATGGGGCCATGTCCTACTTATCTTTACCCTGTCCTCCTAAGGTCCCAATACCTCACTTAGTTACAGCAGTCTTACTCACTTTCTTACTCAAATTTTACTCAAATTTTGTGAAACGAGACAGTCTATCAATCAATCAATCACATTTAATGAGAACATCTTTGTGACAGTATGTCCACCCGAACCTTCTTCCCTTCCTTCCAGCCACAGGGGAGTTCTTTGGCAGTTCCAGAATCATCTGTTTAGCAAGCACACCTACCAAAGAGGCACTCACATGTGGCTAATGCTTACAGATGAGGATATTCTCTTTAGCTCACCATTTAACAAAGATTTTTTTTCCTGCCATTTATTTATAGAAGCTAAAGTTTTCCTTTTTACATCTTTTACTTTTAATGTGCAGGTGCAGATTCCCATTTGAGATGTTTTAGTGTCGCATCATTTATAAACTTCTGATGATGTGTGGGTTGCTGGAACTGGGGCTGCGATTGGTAGATGCATGTAGACAGGATGCCACTCACAAAATTGTCTAGGTGACATTTATGTGAAACAACCAGCTTTATAAAAATGTTAGTCACTACTGGGGTGCCTGGCCCCATAGTTAAGCGTCTGACTTCAGCTCAGATCATGATCTCACCGTTTGTGAGTTTGAGTCCCGCATCAGGCTCTATACTGACAGCTCAGAGTCTGGAGCCTGCTTTGGATTCTGTGTGTGTGTGTGTGTGTGTGTGTGTGTGTGTGTGTGTGTCTGCCTCTGCCACACTCATGCTCTGTCTCTCTCTCAAAAATAAATAAAACATTAAAAAAAATTTTTTTAATGTTAGTCACTATTTCATGTTTTAATTAATCAACCTTTGGGATTTGTTGATATTTGGAACAAATGGTAGTATTTAATAATTAAAAATAGGATTCGCTTGATTCTTCTGGAATGAATTAGTCTATTTTTCAAATCACTTTTTATTTCTGACAATTAACATAACTCTCCTAGGTTTTTTTTTAGATTACATGTAGATTGCATATACTTTGATAGTCAATGTGTATTTAAGGTTTATTTCCTAAATGTGTATTAAAATGACTTTTCTGCTATCCTATGATCCAGTAATCTTACTAGTGGATATTTACCCAAAAAATACAAAACCACTTTTGTTTCCCTTGCCTTTGGTGACATGTCTGATAAGAAGTTGCCCTGGCCAAGGTCAAAGAGGTTTCTGCTTGTGCTCTCCTCTAGGATTTTGATGGTTTGGGACCTCATCAAGACAAAAAGCTTCTACACAGCAAAGGAAACATTCAACAAAACTAAAAGGCAACCTACAGAATGGGAGAAGTTATTTGCAAATGACATATCTGATAAAGGGTTAATATCCAAAAATCTATAAAGAATTTATCAAGTTCAACACCCAAAAAACAACCAAGATAGGAAATGGACAGAAGACATGAATAGACACTCTTCCAAAGAAGACATCCAGATGGCCAACAGACATATGAAAAGATGCTCAACATCACTCATCATCAGGGAAATACAAATCAGAGCCATGATGAGATACTACCTCATGCTTATCAGAATGACTATAATTAACAATACACAAAAAAATAACAGGTGTTGGTGAGGATGTGGAGAAAGGGAATCCTATCGCACTGTTGGTGGGAATGCAAACTGGTGCAGCCATTCTGGAAAATGGAATGAAGTGTCCTTAAACTACTAAAAATGGGAGGAGCCAAGATGGCGGAACAGCATGGAAGTTTTTTGTGTGTCTCCAGTCCATGAAATCAGCCAGACCAACACTAAACCATCCTGCACACCTAGAAAACTGATTGGAGGATTAACACAACAATCTGCACAACCTGAGCCACAGAGTCCAGCAGGTACGTGGCACGGAGAGGTGAACTTGGGGAGCGAGAAGCCGCCGGAGGCAGGGAGGTGCTTTTGTGGGCAGAGAGAGGATGGAGATGGGAAGGGGGGGAGAATACGGGAAAAGCACCCCTCCCCAAAAGCAGCTGGAGAGAAAGTGGAAAATTGAAAATAACTTCAGGGACTAAACTAAAAAGGGAGAAAGGAGAAAGGAGAGGGTTTAAATTTCATTAAGAGGGTAAACAAGGAGAACACAAAGTCTGCAACTCCGCAGCTCAATACCTGGCAGTACTCTGGTGGGAAGGGCGAATGCCAAGGAGTAGAATTGGGTCCAGGAGGTTGTTGGGCCACACAGGGAAAAGCGGTGGATGTTTGGTAGAGGCTGTGAGGCCACCAGGGCCCAGCAGACCCCAGAGAATGGCCATATTCGCTGGTGCTGGAACAAGGTCGTTAAGGGTGAAGCCTGGTGCCAGATGTGTGTTGTGATTTTCCATAATCCCTGAAACGCTGCTGCTTCACTATCTCGCGAACTTTTTCTGGGGCGGACTGGCACCTGGCCGCAGTCTCTGGGCACCGGAAGCAGCACAGTACCCAATCATTCCTGGGTGTGGCTGGCACCCAGCCATTGCTCAGTGAGACCCTCCCACAGAGTGGCAGAACAGGTCAAAGCCGCAGTTCTTCAGAAGTAAGGGGCCGGGGAAACAGCCGCATCTGAGACAAAGCTCGGGAGAGAGGTACTGCCTGGGGCCTGGTCACAGAGAGTGAAAAAGCGGGGAGTGGGCAAAAGCTGAAGACAGAGGACGGGTGCATGATTGCTGACCCGAGGAACAGAGTACCAATACTAGAGACTGGGTAGCTGGGTGACGCCATTTTCCCTGCTCCCGCGCATACACATACGCACCTACCGGTGCCAGAACAATTCACCCCTGTAGGCTAGCAGCGCCATCTAGTGAAGAACGGAGCCGTTACACTGAACTCCGCCCAACTGGGCCAACCTCGCTCTTCAAGAACAGAAGTCTCACCGCCTACTTAGTTTATGGACTATAAAGTGCTTCACAGTCTGACTTCTAGTGGAAAACAAAGTTATTTCAGTCCCATTTCAATCTGTTAGCAGGTCCATCTACGTAATTTTCTCTCCTTCTTTTTTCTCTTTTTCACTTCTTTGCTTTTTCTTGAATACAGAAAGAGAAAAAAAATCATTTTTATTTTCAATTTTTATTAAAAATATTTTTAATGTTTTTACTATATTTTTTACTTTTGTGTAAATTTTTTCAAATTCTATTTTACTTCCATCATTTTATTTTAGTCTACTTCAGTGTATTGACTTTTTCAAATTTTCAAATGATTTCTTTTTTTCTTTTTTCTCTTATTCATTTCTTCTCTTTTTCATGAATGCAGAAAGAGAAAAACATCATTTTTGCCTTCAATTTCTATTAAAGAAAATTTTCCTTAATTTTTTATACTATATTTTTTACTTTTATGTAAATTTTTTCAAATTCTATTTTACTTCCAACATTTCATTTTAGTCTACTGCAGTGTATTCACTTTTTGCAATTTTCAAAAGATTTCTTTTTTTCCCTTTTTTTCTTTGTTTCTTTTCTTTTTCTTGAATACAGAAAGAGAAAAAATTCATTTTTATTTTTTATTTTTATTAAAAATATTTTTGTTTAATTTTTTCTACTATATTCTTCACTTTTGTGTAAATTTTTTCAAATTCTATTTTACTCCCATCATCTCATTTTAGTCTACTTCAGTGTATTCATTTTTTCAAATTCTCAAACAATTTCCTTCCCCCCCTTTTTTTCTCTAATCTGTCAAACCACTTTCAACACCCAGACCAAAACACACCTATATCCAGCATCATTTATTCAATTGTTTTTTGTGTGTTTTTTTATTTTAATGTTTTTTTAATTTTAATATATTTTAATTATAATTTTTCTACCTCATTAATTCCCTCTCTCCCTTCGAAATGACAAAACAAAGGAATTCACCCCAAAATAAAGAGCATGAAGAAACGACAGCCAGGGATTAAACCAGCACAGAAACAAGCAAGATGTCTGAACCAGAATTTAGAATCACAATAATAAGAATACGAGCTGGAGTCGAAAATAGATTAGAATCCCTTTCTGCAGAGATAAAAGAAGTAAAAACTAGTCAGAATAAAATAAAAAATGCTATAACTGAGCAATCACAGGTGGATGCTGTAGGGCAAGGATGGATGAGGCAGAACAGAGAATCAGCGATATAGAGAACAAACTTATAGAGAAAAACGAAGGAGAAAAAAAGAGGGAGATTAAGGCAAAAGAGCACGATTTAAAAATTAGAGAAATCAGTGACTCGTTAAAAAGGAACAATATCAGAATCATAGGGGTACCAGAAAAGGAAGAGAGAGAAATAGGGGTAGAAGGGTTATGTGAGCAAATCATAGCAGAAAACTTTCCTAACCTGGGGAAAGACACAGACATCAAAATCCAGGAAGCCCAGAGGACCCCCATTAGATTCAACAAAAACCGACCATCAACAAGGCATATCATAGTCAAATTCACAAAATACTCAGGCAAGGAAAGAATCGTGAAAGCAGCAAGGGAAAAAAAGTCCCTAACTTACAAGGGAAGACAGATCAGGTTTGCAACAGACCTATCCACAGAAACCTGGCAGGCCAGAAAGGAGTGGCAGAATATATTCAATGTGCTGAATCAGGAAAATATGCAGCCAAGAATTCTTTATCCAGCAAGGCTGTCATTCAAAATAGAAGGAGAGAGAAAAATTTTCCCAGACAAACAAAAATTAAAGGAGTTTGTGACCACTAAACCAGCCCTGCAAGAAATTTTCAGGGGGAATCTCTGAGGGGAGAAAAGATGAAAACATACATATATACATACATAAATACCAAAAGCAACAAAGATTAGAAAGGACCAGAGAACACCACCAGCAACTCCAACTCTACAAGAAACATAATGACAATAAATTCATATCTTTCAGTACTTACTCTAAACGTCAATGGACTCAATGTTCCAATCAAAAGACATAGGGTAACAGAATGGATAAGAAAACAAGATCCATCTATATGCCGTTTACAAGAGACCCACTGTAGACTTAAAGACACCTTCAGGTTGAAAGTAAGGGGATGGAGAACCATATATCATGGTAATCATCAACAAAAGAAAGCCAGAGTAACCATACTTATATCAGACAATCTAAACTTTAAAATAAAAACTGTATCAAGAGATGCAGAAGGGCATTATATCATAATCAAGGGGTCTATCCACCAAGAAGACCTAACAATTGTAAGCATTTATGCGCCCAATGTGGCAGCACCCAAATATATAAATCAATTAATCACAAACATAAAGAAACTCATTGGTAGTAATACCATAATAGTAGGAGACTGAAACACCCCATTCACAACCATGGACAGATCATCTAATCAAAAAATCAACAAGGAAACAATGGCTTGAATGACACTTTGGACCGGATGGACTTAACAGATATATTCAGAACATTTCATCCTAAAGCAGCAGATTATACATTCTTCTCCAGTGCACATGGAACGATCTCCAGAAAAGATCATATACTGGGACACAAATCAGCCCTAAGTAAGTACAAAAAGATCAAGATCACACCATGCATATTTTCAGACCACAACACTATGAAACTCAAAATCAACCACAAGAAAAAAATCGGAAAGGTAACAAATACTTGGAGACTGAAGAACATCCTATTAAAGAATGAATAGGCTAACCAAGCAGTTAAAGAGGAAATTAAAAAGTATATGGAAGTCAATGAAAATGATACCACCACAACCCAAAACCTCTGGGACGCAACAAAGGCTGTCATAAGAGGAAAGTATATAGCAATCCAGGCCTTCCTAAAGAAGGAGGAAAGATCTCAGATACACTACACAACCTAACCTTACGCCTTAAAGAGCTGGAAAAAGAACAGCAAATAAAACCCAAAAAACAGCAGAAGACAGGAAATAATAAAGATTAGAGCAGAAATTAATGCTATTGAAACCAAAAAAAAACCCAGTAGAACAGATCAATGAAGCCAGAAGCTGGTTCTTTGAAAGAATTAACAAAATTGATAAACCACTAGCCAGTTTGATCAAAAAGAAAAAGGAAAGGACCCAGACAAATAAAATCAAGAATGAAAGAAGAGAGATCACAACCAACACAGCAGAAATAAAAACAATAATAAGAGAATATTATGAGCAATTATATGCCAATAAAATGGGCAATCTGGAAGAAATGGACAAATTCCTAGAACTACCAAACTTCTATATACACTACCGAAACTGAAACAGGAAGAAATAGAAAATTTGAACAGACCCATAACCAGTAAGGAAATCAAATTAATAATCAAAAATCTGCCAAAAAACAAGAGTCTAGGGCCAGATGGCTTTCCAGGGGAATTCTACCATACATTTAAGGAAGAGTTAACACCTATTCTCTTGAAGCTATTCCAAAAAATAGAAATGGAAGGAAAACTTCCAAACTCTTTCTATGAAGCCAGCATTACCTTGATTCCAAAACCAGACAGAGACCCCACTAAAAAGGAGAACTACAGACCAATTTCCCTGATGAATATGGATGCAAAAATCCTCAACAAGATATTAGCCAACTGGCTCCAACAATACACTTAAAAAATTATTCACCATGACCAAGTGGAATTTATACTTGGGATGCAGGGCTGGTTCAATATCCGCAAAACAATTAACGTGATTCATCACATCAATAAAAGAAAGGACAAGAACCATATGATCCTCTCAATAGATGCAGAGAAAGAATTTGACAAAATACAGCATCATTTTTTGAAAAAAACCCTCAAGAAAGTAAGTATAGAAGGACCATAC
Organism: Panthera pardus; assembly: GCF_024362965.1. Classification (NCBI taxonomy): domain Eukaryota; kingdom Metazoa; phylum Chordata; class Mammalia; order Carnivora; family Felidae; genus Panthera; species Panthera pardus. The sequence goes on along the minus strand of NW_026526766.1, from coordinate 17,268,415 downwards.
CTAGAGATCATAAAATTCATATATGAATGACCCAACACTAATATCCTCAATGGGGAAAAACTGAGAGCTTTCCCCCTAAGGTCAGGAACAAGACAGGGATGTCCACTCTCACTACTGTTATTCAACATAGTATTGGAAGTCTTAGCCTCTGCAATCAGACAACACAAAGAAATAAAAGGCACCCAAATCGGCCAAGAGGAGGTCAAACTTTGACTCTTCACAGATGACATGATACCCTATATGGAAAACCCAAAAGATTCCACCAAAAAAACTGCTAGAATTGATTCATGAATTCAGCAAAGTTGCAGGATATAAAATCAACGCACAGATATTGGTTGCATTTTTATACTCCAACAATGAAGCAATAGAAAGAGAAATCAAGGAATCAATCCCATTTACAGTTGCACCAAAAACCATGAAAACCTAAGAATAAGTCTAACCAAAGAGGTGAAAAATTTATACACTGAAAACTATAGAAAGCTGATGAAAGAAATTGAAAGAGACACCAAAAAAAATGGAAAAAGATTCCATGCTCCCAGATAGGAAGAAGAAATATTGTTAAAATGTCGATACTACCCAAAGCAATCTACATATTCAATGCAATTCCTATCAAAATAACACCAGCATTCTTCACAGAGCTAGAACAAATAATCCTAAAATTTGTATGGAACCAGAAAAGACCCTGAATAGCCAAAGCAATCTTGAAAAAACCAAAGCAAGAGACATCACAATCCCGGACTTCAAGCTATACTACAAAGCTGTAGTCATCAAGACAGTATGGTACTGGCACAAGAACAGACACTCCAATCAATGGAATAGAGAACCCAGAAATGGACCCACAAACGTATGGCCACCTAATCTTTGACAAAACAGGAAAGAATATCCAATGGAATAAAGACAGTCTCTTCAGCAAGTGGTGCTGGGAAAACTGGACAGCAACATGCAGAAGAATGAACCTGGACCACTTTCTTACACCATACACAAAAATAAACTCAAAATGGAGGAAATGTAAGACAAGAAGCCATCAAAATCCTCGAGGAGAAAGCAGGCAAAAACCTCTTTGATCCTGGCTGCAGCAACTTCTTACTCAACACGTCTCTGGAGACAAGGGAAACAAAAGCAAAAATGAACTATTGAGACTTCATCAAAATAAAAACTTCTGCACAGCAAAGAAATAATCAGTAAAACTAAAAGGCAACCGACAGAATGGGAGAAGATATTTGCAAATGACATATCAGATAAAGGGTTAGTATCCAAAATCTACAAAGAATTTACCAAACTCAACACCCAAAAAAACAAATAATCCAGTGAAGAAATGGACAAAAGACATGAATAGACACTTCTCCAAAGAAGACATCCAGATGGCCAACCAACACATGAAAAAATGCTCAACATCACTCATCACCAGGGAAATACTAATCAAAACCACAATGAGATACCACCTCACACCTGTCCGAATGGTTAACATTAAAAACTCGGGTAACAACAGATGTTGGCAAGGATGCAGAGAAAGAAGATCACTTTTGCATTGTTGGTGGAAATGCAAGCTGATGCAGCTACTCTGGAAAACAGTATGGAGGTTCCTCAGAAAACTAAAAATAGAACTACTCTATGACCCAGCAATTGCACTACTAGGCATTTGTCCAAGAAATACAGGTGTGCTGTTTCGAAGGGATACATGCACCCCCATGTTTATAGCAGCACTATCAACAATAGCCAAAGTATGGAAAGAGCCCAAATGTCCATCGATGGATGAATGGATAAAGAAGATGTGGTATCTATATACAATGGAGTATTACTCAGCAATCAAAAAGAATGAAATCTTGCCATTTGCAACTACGTGGATGGAACTGGAGGGTATCATGCTAAGTGAAATTAGAGAAAGACAAAAATCATATGACTTCACTCATATGAGGACTTTAAGAGACAAAACAGATGAACATAAGGGAAGGGAAACAAAAATAATTTAAAAACAGGGAGGTGAAGGGGCGCCTGGGTGGCGCAGTCGGTTAAGCGTCCGACTTCAGCCAGGTCACGATCTCATGGTCCGTGAGTTCGAGCCCCGCGTCAGGCTCTGGGCTGATGGCTCAGAGCCTGGAGCCTGTTTCCGATTCTGTGTCTCCCTCTCTCTCTGTCCCTCCCCCGTTCATGCTCTGTCTCTCTCTGTCCCAAAAATAAATAAACGTTGAAAAAAAAAAATTAAAAAAAAAAAAAAAAAAAACAGGGAGGTGAACAAAACAGAAGGGACTCATAAATATGTTGAACAAACTTAGGGATACTGGAGGGGTTTTGGAAGGGGGGATGGGCTAAATGGGGAAGGGGCATTAAGGAATCTACTCCTGAAATCATGTTGCACTATATGCTAACTAATTTGGATATAAATTTTAAAAAATAAAAAATAAAAAAATAAAAAAAACTAAAAATAGAACCACCCTATGATCCAGCAATTGCACTATTAGGCCTTTACCCAAAGGGTACAAAAATACAAATTTGAAGAAGTACATGTATCCCAATGTTTATAGCAGCACCATTAACAATAGTCAAACTATGGAGAAAGCACAAATGTCCATTGACCGATGGATAAAGGAGATACACACACACACACACATACACACATACACACAATAGAATATTACTCAGCCACCAAAAAGAATGAAATCTTGCATTTCATTTGCAATAATGTGGATAGAGCTAGAATGTATTATGCTAAGTGAAATAAGTCAATCAGAGAAAGACAAATGCCATATGATTTCATTCATATGTGGAATTTAAGAAACAAAACAAGGGCATCTGTGGGAAGGGGGGAAGAGTAGAGAGGGGAACAAACCACAAGAGACATTTAATGATAGAGAATAAACTATGGGTTAATGGAGGGAGTTGAGTGGGAGATGGGCCAGGTGGGTGATGGGTACTAAGGAGGGCACTTGTTGTGATAAGCACTGGGTGTTGTATGTAAGTGATGAATAAATGAATTTCTCTCCTGAAACCAAGATTGCACTGTATGTTAACTAAATAAAATTTGAATTTAAAAAATATAAAAATATATAAAAACATCAATTCAAAGGGATACATGCTCCCCTATGTTTATTGCAGCATTATTTACAATAACCAAATTATGGAAGCAGCCCAAGTGTCCATCAATAGATGAATGGATAAAGAAGGTGTGGTATACGCATGTGTATATTTATGTGTACACACACACACACACAATGGAATATTATTCAGCCATAAAAGGGAATGAAATCTTGCCATTAGCAACAGCATAGATGGATCTAGAGAGCATAGTGCTAAGTAAAATAAGTCAGAGAAAGACAAATACCATGTGATTTCACTCATATGTGGAATTTAAGAAACCGAACAAACAAGCAAAGGGGAAAGAGAGATAGAGAAACCAAGGAATAAGACCCTTAACTATAGAAAACAAACTTGTGGTTCCCAGAGAGAAGGTGGGTGGGGGGGATGAGTGAAATAGGTGATAGGGATTAAGAGAACATTTATCATGATGAGCACTGAGTAATGCATAGAATCAGTATATTGCACACCTGAAACGAATCTAACATTGGATGTTAACTATAGTGGAATTAGAATTAAAAACTGAATAAAAAAGCAATAAATTTTCTGGTTTTTTTATTATTACATGCATACACTTTATAATGAATAAGTAATTGAAAAAAATGTCAAGTAGTACAGAACGTAAACGTTTTCTGAAATGCTACCATTTAAGTTCCCACCCCCAGACACATTGCCCAATTTCCCACCAATGAGATCAACAATTTGTATCTATTTTCCATATATTTTTCCATGCTTATAAAATCATTAGGTAACATCATGGTAATGCGGAGTGGCATTTTTGTTGCTGTTTCATGGAAATGGCGTCACGTTACGTATACTTCCCTCTCCTTATTTTTCTTACTTAATGATCCATCCTAAAAATCTCTTCTAATTGACTGTGAAAGATCTCATGCCTTTTAGTGGCTGTATAGTGGAATTCCCTGGTATAGATCAGCCAATTTTACTTCTTCTTCTACTGATGGATTTCTTTTCTTCCCAACTTTCTTGACCCCTGCAAACAATGCAACACTAAATAATATGTTCGCCTAGCCTTACATGTAGTGGTGCTTTTATCCCCCAGCTTGGTAGTGCTAACTATGTAGGTTTTTAATTTCAGTAGATATTGTTATGAATCTAGTTCTCACGTATATGAGGATCTATATCTATGGTCTCTGTTTTAATGACTTATTTTTCTATGTCTATGCCATTACCACAATGTTTTGATTTCATGAATTTATAGTTTGTGTCTATAATTGATTTTTAATCAAGTATTCAGAAACAACGAGGCCAGTATTACCTTACCATTCTTTTTCATACTTTTCTCGGCTAGTCTAACATTTTTAATCTCCCAAATAATGTTTAATTAAATTATTAATTATTTCAATTAGTTATCCTAATTAAATTTCATCTAATTCATTTATTTTACCAAAATATTTAAGAGTTATTAAGCCATCTATCTAAGCAAGAACATGGAATTTCTTTCCAAGTGACCAGATCTTGTCTATGTCCTTCAATAAGATTTTACAGCTTTCTTCGGTGGGGTCGCATACTTTTCCTCCTAAGTGTTTATCTAGGTATCATATGGTTTTTGACAAATCTCTTATATTTAGAAATAGCATCTGTTTTCTATCAAGCTAGGTCATCATCATTATAAACGTCCAAGAATTTTAATTTCCTGCCTAAGTAACATTTGCCCCCAAAGCTGGGCTGCCGATTATTCTCGTTATCAATTCCTGTGTAGCAAATTATCCCAAAATATAGTAGCTTTTAACAAGTATCATTCTATCTCACCTCATGATTTTATAGGTCAGAAATTCTGGACGGGCTCAGTTGACCAGTTCTCCTGTTCTAGTGGTGGTTCTAGTCCGCTAGCATCATGCAGTGATAGTCACCTGAAAACTGGGCTGATTTGAAGGGTCTGTGAAGGTTTCATTCGCAGGTCTATTATTTTGACAAGGACAGCCATCAGGCTGGGCTTGGCTGGGCTTTCTCTCCCTGGATTTGCGGAGCCCCTCCACATGGTCCATCTAGAAGGATAGTTGAACTTCTTACATGATGGTTCGGGTCTGCAAGAGACCAGGATGGAAGATTCTAGTCCTCTTAAGTAAGTCCAAAAGTATCATCATTTCACATCTAGGACACTCTACTGGCCGAGGAGTTGCAGTGTAGTTTCAAGAAGGGAAAGAAACGCTACTTCTCAGTGGAAAAGAAAAGAAGTTTCTTCTTTTCCAGAAAAGAAGTTCTGACCCTCTTTAATCCACCATTTATTTATGCAAACAAATAACGGTTTAATCAACCGTTTATTTATGCAAATAAATAAAAAGCCAAAGCAGAAACTTACCTCCCATCTATTATCATCATCATTGCCTCAAGAAAATAGATATTTTAACACGCATACGTAAAAGAAAAAAATAAGTCGGCTCAGGAAAAAAAAATGGGGCTTTAAATTGAAGAAGTTGGATTTAGGGAAAATACCCTGTATTGCCCTTATTATTTACATTTTTCACAGTTTGGTGAAATCTGTCCAGTTGGGAGAATGACTAATGGATCCAGTATCATCAGTCCTGCTTCAAGAGTATTCTGGTGAGGTGAGAAAGACATGCTTAGATTTTGGATTCAAATCTCCTGGTCCCAAATTTCTCCTGCAGTCTCAAATCTGACGAAGCTTTTTCTAACCCGTGTAGAAATCAAACCAAAATACGGTAGCCAACGCAGTCTCCTTCTCAGGGTGGCACCTTTGTGGTTCTTGTGACAATCTGAGACTGTTCTGACTGCCAATACCATGTGTTAGTTCAATGCAAAATAAGAACTCAGCACAGAACTCAGCACACCTTACTTGGAGATCCATCTTAATGGTTGGGTCTAGAGACAGACATTTGTAAAGTCTGTCATTGCTGCCTCCCATTTTTACCTACTGGGCCTGAAGCAAGGATGTTAATTCCTGACACGACAAATGCAAATTGTACAGAAAAAAAACCTCAAATAATCACTGGAGTGTCCCTAGAGTGAGTAATATCATGGTGGCTGTGACTACATTGAACATATGCTCAAAAATCACTAAAAATATGGATACACTAAAGCATAGTATAGAGAAATAAATACATCTAAAACCAATTCTAGGGACAGGTATGGTTTTAGTAAGGGACATTTGGATGACAGTCTCAGGTGCTCTGCTGGTCACAAGTAAAAGAAAACCCATTTTAATTTAGCTTATAGTAAAAAAGAATTTATCAGCTGACCTCCTAACTGATAATTTGAGAAATAGTTTAGTGTATCGATTAGGGCACTTTTACTACATGTAATAAAAACCCCAACCCGACTGATCTAACAACAACACCAAAAAACAAAACAAAACAAAACCAAAAAACAAAAATAAAACCCTATTATTTACATAACATAAATTTCAAGATACGGGATCTCTAGGGTAGATTAAATCAGTAGGTCTATTCCATCATCAAAAATAGTGGTTCTGGGGAGCCTGGGTGACTCGGTCAGTTGAGCAACCAACTCAGTTTCAGCTCAGGTCATGATCTCATGGTTTTAGGAGTTCAAGCCCCACATTGGGTACTACACTGGCAGCACGGAGCCTGTTTGATTCTCTGTCTCTCTTTGCCTCTCCCCAACTCGTGCTATCTCTGTCTGTCTCAAAATAAATAAACTTAACATTTTACAAAAATAGTGGTTCCTATTGTTTTTCTTTCCACCATGTACTCTTCATGATGTCAGAATTTTAGTCTGCTAACTCCTTTTGTGGTCCCCAAATGGCAACTACAATATCCAGCAGTTACATGTAGACATAGCAAGATAGTTGATGAATGGGGATTTGTGACCACCTTGTGTCTTTTTGGACGAATGAAAAACCTTTCCCAGAACTCCCCAGCACACATCCCCTCCTCTTCCATGGGAACACTGGGTAACATGCCCATCATATATCAATATTAGACAAGGGGAATAAGATACCAAGATAGACCCTGGGTATTTAGGATTTATTCCTGAGCTGTAGTTAGGTTTATTTTCCTAGAGGAGTGCATGCCTAATTAAACTGGAATTAGTTTAGCAAGAACAAAAGGATACATTGGTGTTTAAGGGTCCATCAAAGACATTTTCTTTCTTTCTTCTCAACTTTCAACATGTAGGCTTATTTTCTAAAGCTTCTCTTGCATTCTCAAGATAGTAGCATATCTCCTAGGGCTATAAGCTTCCTCATTCATATCCAATGATAAGAAATAATATCTCTCCCTATAGCTCTTTTGGAAGAATTTATTTATTTATTCATTCATCAAATATATATTAAGCATGTGCTACATCCCAGGTACTGTTCTAGTGTCTGGAAAAAAAAAACAGCAGAGAATAAAGAAGTCCCTCAAGAAGCTTACATTATTGTAAGGAAAAATAGAAAATTAAAAATAAACATAGCAAGTAGTGGTAATTGCCATGGAGAAGATTCAGGCAGGAAAAGAAAGAAGAGAGTAAAGTTTGGGTAAAAGTACAGCTTATTTTTTTTTTTTTGTACAGTTCGTTATTTCAAATGGGATTGTCAAGGATGACCTCTCTCGTGATATTTGACAATAGAACTGAAAGAAGTAAGACTGCCAAATGATTGATAGATGGAGAGAGGGAGGGAGAGAGGTGAATGGAGAGAAAGAAAGTGGGAGGGATAGAAGATAAATAGATAAAAAGAACAATGGATTGATCTGGAGTGGCACGGATAGAGGTCTTGAGGCAAGAGCATTCTTGTTGTGTTCAAGGAACAGCAGAGAGGGCATATAATACATGCACAGTGTTCAAGAGGAAGAATGATAGGAAATGAGGTCAGAGAATTGATGAGGAATGGGGGAAGATCATATTGATCCATAAAGCGCATTTTCAAATTTTGGCTTTTGAGTGAAATGAGAAGCCATTTGAAAGTTTTAAGTAGAAAGATCAAATGTCTGACTACAGTAGTAAAAGAGTCATTCTAGCTTCCAGGTGGAGAATAGACCATAGAAAGTGGAGGGGAAGCAAGGAGACCAGTTTAGAGTCTTTACATATGAGAAACAGTGGTGGTTTGGACAAGCATGGTCAAATAGGGATGATGAGAAGTGGTCAGGTTTGCATATATATTGGTACTACTGTTGGCAGCTTTTGATAACAGATTGAATGCTGGGTGTAAAAGAAAAGGACTAAGAATGACACCAAGGTTTTTGGCCTGAACACTTGAAAGAATGTGATTTCCATCTACAGCGATGGGGGCAAATACATAGCGAGCAGGTTTACGGTGGATAGACTCATGGATAGGCAATCCAGTAGTTTTTAGGTGTTGTCATTACATCGTTATAAATGGTTGAGGCGTTTATAGGTATCCAAGTGAGGATATCAAGTATAGAACACAGGAGAGATATCTGGGCTTGAAACAAATTTGAGAATCCTCCACAAATAGATATCATTTAAAGCCATGAAATTGGATGAGACCACCCACCAGAATGGTGTGGATGGAAGACAGAAGACTAAACTCAGGGACACTCTAATAGAGGTCAGGTTCATGAGGAGAAAGGAACAAAGGATTTGAAAAAGAATATCCAATGAGGGAGGAGGAAGACCCAAAATGAGTGGTTTTGTAAAAGAAAAATAAAGTTCTTTAAGGAATGAGGAGGGACAACTTGGGTCAAATAAGATGATTAGGAATTGACCACTGGATTTGGCAATGTGGTGTGGTTGAGAGAAAAGGTTAACTGGCATGGAGAGGAGGACAAATGGATACTGCACACAGAGACAACCCTTTAAGGAGTTTTGGTAAAAAGGGAAGCAGAGAAAAGGGGAAGCCCCTGGAAAGAAATGTGGGTCAAGCAAGTTTGTTTTTAAGGTAGAAGATATTAACAGAATGTCTGTATGCTGGTGTGAAGGATTCAGGAGAGGGGAAATTTGACCACAAAAAGAGACAGAAAAGCATTGTTGGAATGATATCCTCAGGTAGGGGAGAACTACAATCCAGTGCAGGAGCTGGTTTTCCACAGATAGTTAATCCACAATAATGAGAAGGAAAGCAGATTACATGGACACCGGGCATGGGGAGGGGGTAGGTGTGACAGAGGAGAAGAGAGAAATAAGGACAAGAAAATGCTGGCAATTTAAGTAAAGAGGAAGTATGAAATCATTATCAAGGAGAGTGGGAGAGTTAATAGGGAAACACGGGGGAATTACCAAAAAGCTGAGGGTCAGTGTGGGGTTATGGTCATGATTTAAAATCAAATCAATCAGCAACTTGTGTTTTTCTTCAGCTATGCTCAGCTGCTTTAGTGCAGTAAGGGAGTGGACAAAGTTGAGCTTCATCCACAAATGCAAGGGAGGGGAAAAGGGAGTTCTGAAAATGAGTTTATAGAATGGATTATGCTAGAAGGATAGCAAGAGTTAGCACAGAATGGGATGATTGAAAGAGATCATGGAAGGGGTACACTTATTGGTAATGACAAAGTCTGGGGTCAGACCACGGAAGTGGTATCTCACATAGAGAGGAGAAGAAGAGATGAAGGAATTGAGAGACCAAGGAATTAGATGAATTCTCCATGTAGTTCCTGAGTTTGCTAATAATTAAATAGGAATAAGCTGGAGAACATGGAAGTGAACCAAATGTCAATATGTCCACACCTTCAAGGAACGAGAGGGAACAACTTTAAGAATGAGTCTTTCCAAGTGTTTCTTATTGATCAAATTAGATGATATGCCATTTCTAAACCAATCACTATAGCAAAGGTGATGAGCCCCATAACTGGCTTCATCTAACCCCAGACTCTGCCTAGAGTTGAGGAGTATGCAATATAAGGAACACAGCGAAAAAAAGTAAAGAAACACTTCTCAAAAAAAATTTGAGGTACGTGAAATTACTATAATAGTATATAATATATACTATATTCAGAATGTATTTCCCCTTTCGATAGCAAATGATAGGTGTATACAACAAGTACTAACACAATACCTTGGATGCTAAATCTTGATTTACCAAAGTTTTGTTTTCTTGGGCTTTCTAACTGGTTAGATGATTGGATGGATGGATGGATGGATGGATGGATGGATGGATGGATGATAGATAGATAGATAGATAGGAGGGAGGAGGGAGGATTATATGCTATGCAAAAGCCTCAAATCATATGTAATTGTTACATTATCCAGATATTCCCTACTTTGACCAACTTGACAAGATGGAAAACTTTTTTTTTTAAGTTTAGAATCCAGCTGATCAGTCATAGTATTAACCAGAGCAACAGTTTGAGTTTCTTTACCTGAATGGTAATATTTGTAGTATCACTGGGTTTAACATTGTCCTTCTTTCTTCCTATAACAATCCTTCACTGATCCAAGCAAACGTTCTCTTCTGTCTGCTTCTATCCCTCCTCTTTTATCCAAGTCCTCAGAAAATAAAATCACTGAAATGCAAAATTGCATCCCCTATTGGCGTGTTTAAATTTTGCAGGTTGTAATGTGTGGCTGGATTCCAGTCTCGGAAACTTTGGTAGAAATGAAATATGCCACTTTCAGGCTTGGCCTTGAAATTTCCCCACGTGAATGTAAGCACCACCTCCTATCCATATAACAGGAATCAGAACATTCCCAGATAATACAGACATAAATGGAAGAAGCCCAAATACTTGAGTCATTAATTAGAGAAAACCCTGCTCAGAAAAGCCATCCAACCTGATACAGATGAAGACTCGAATAAGAAAGTAACTTTTTGTAAGTTTATTTATTTATTTTTGATGGTGGGGCAGAGAGAGAGAGAGAGAGAGAGGGAGAGAGAATCCCAAGCAGGCTCCACACTGTCAGCTCAAAGCTGGATGCAGGTCTCAATCCCATGAACCATGACATCATGGCCTGAGCAGAAATCAAGAGCTGAACACTCAACTGAGCTACGCAGGGGCTTCAAGAAAGTAACTTTTATTCTGTGAATCCACAGAGATTTTGGAGTTTATTTCTCATTGCAGCTTTGATTACCCTACACTTACTAATAGAGAAAAGAAAGACTGGGTTCTCTAACTGTTGTCACATATTTTTCCTAAGAAAGTCTAAAATCCTTTGGCTTTTTTTATCCACATGACTTTAACAAGACCAAATTACACAAAGTTGTTACTAGGAGCCCCAGGTTCACTAAGTTTCCTCTGGAAACTTCCATGGCAGCCAGTTTAGGAAAGGATTATCAGTACTTCTCAGAACATTGTTAAGAGTTGCTTTCACCCAAGAGGCACGTAGCATTATCTGATAAGATTTGATGTTGGTTTCTTGGTCATTAAGTCTAAGGAGATAAAGTTTTCTTGACATGGAGAAAATTTGAGGCCAAATAAGTTATTCCCCCACATGACTACAGTCAGAAACGCAAAGGAAAATACTGAGCTTAGCATAGGATATTCAAATGTTTACAATTTTTATTGCATGATTCTTCAACTGCATCTCAGTCTCAAGCTGATTACCCTTGCTATTTCTTAGGTGAGGATTTTTACTTCATTATTTTCAAAGGGAGCACTCTCTTACCCTTAGATATAAAATGGAAATGCCATTAATTTCTTGCCATGGATACCTTACCAAGTGGATACAACAATGCAGTTCTTTTAAGTTCAGTCTTAGAACGATGTAATTTGAAACCAACAAGCCATAAATGGACAGATCACCACTGTGACCACCAGTGTGTGACTCTTACCCTCAATCCATCAGGCTAGTTCAGAAAAAGACAGCACTGGAGGCTGCTTTTCTGCCAGTTCCTAATAGGCTATTGTCTGTTTTACAAAGAATATCTGTACAGCAAGCCTACAGATTGTCTGCCCAATCAGTGATTTCTGAAGCTTTCCAGTGTTGACTTATTTTTGAGCCTGACATTAACGCCTTCAAAAATAAGTGGCCACGTTGGAAGTAGCTCCATGATAACCAGCTGTGAATCTTCCTCCTCCTCCTCGAATAATTTTAAATAAAAACTCTTGGGCATTTTTCTAAATCTGTCTTTACTTTTCCCAAAATAGTACGTTTTCTCACCTCTGCTTGTTCTATTTCTGACCAGAATCTGATATTCATCATCATTTAGAAGGTCTCTTTGGTTCAACCATACTAATGGGACTGGATATAGACAGCAGCTACTCCTGATTTGCAATGTAACCTTACGAATTAGTTAACTTCCAGATTTTAGTATCCCCAGACAAAGAACAGTTACTGTTGCCTACCAACTGCCTGCCACAGTGAAGGCACAGGCGTTGTGTCATTTGAAAGTAAATTCAGATTTCAGCTCTGCCATCTACTGGCTGTGTGGCCTTAAGCATGCTACTTAACCTACCTGAATCTTTGTTTTCACTGTGAAATTCACTGTGAGAGGCATTACTGTGAACTTTCAGACTTAAGAGCTGATATATGAGGTTACTAACTCAGTGCCTGGCACATTACAGACACTCAACGAGTGTCCTTTAGCAAGTTCTCTATGAAATACTAGGAACTCACTGGTCTGGGAGTACTACATGGCTACAAGGAAGAATCATTGAGCATTCTCTAGAGGCAAACTGTTATCCAAAAGGCTTATAGAGAAGGTGGAGTTACTAATAACTATATCAGTTCTACCTTAGGGAGGGAGAGGGAGAGTATACCAAAAATATTTTTATCCCTGGGTTTATAACCCCCAAGATATTTTCAGTGGTCAGCTTCACCGTGCATCAAAATGACTGCATGTGTCTCTGTCAGATATAACAGGATTGCTGATCTGCTGAGATGGGGGAAAAGGAGACTCCCAATGCAAAGAGTGCCTCATAGCAACAAGAGTACAGCCATTGTGAGTCAGGTAAACCTCATGCGTCCAGGAAGCACATGTTCCCTCCAAATTTACTAACTTCTGAACTTGCTCAGTCGAGACTGCTAAACTTCCTTGGCTTTGATTCTTGGGAAATGAAATCCTTCCAGCTGTGAATCTTTAGAACTGCAGGTTATTCACACTTGGAAGAACCATTAGGAAGGCAAGCTTGAAGGAGGAAAAGAGCTAGTATTGATAAGATAAGATGCAATCATGTATTGATAAGATGTAGCCAAAGACAGACTTGAATTGATGATACTTCCTGTGTTTATCCTTGCTCAGTCTCAATTGTAAATACACTTAAGAATGGGTGTAGGGGGCACCTGGGTGATTCAGTCAATTGAGTGTCTGACTCTTGATTTCAGCTCAGGTCATGACCCCAGGGTCATGGGATGGAGCCCCATATTGGGCTCCATGCTGACCAGGGGGCCTGCTTAGGATCCTCTCTCTCCTCTCTCTCTGCCCCTCCCCCACTCATTCTCATTATCTCTCAAAAAGAAAGAAAGAAAGAAAAAGAAAAAGAAAAGAAAAAGAATGGGTGTAGGACTGTGTAGCATTGTGTTTTCTGCCCAGGCACAACATATTACTACCTTTCAAAGCCTATATCAATGCCACATTCTTCATCAAGCTTCTCTAGATCCTTCCAAATGAATGTCATCTCTGCCTTCTTTCAACTTCTCTTTAAGACACACACATTTTTCCTTACATGTAAGAGGAAGGGTATAATAACAAGAGACAGGACCTGGAGGTCCAACAGTCTTGAGTTCAAATTCTGCCTCTACCATTGCTGCATGTGTTACTGAAGCTTGCTGAGCCTTAATTACATCATCTCTAAAATGTGAGAGGTGATATCGCACAAATAGAATTACCATGAGCATTATATAAAATCATGCATGTAAAATATTTAGCAGACCCACAGTAAGTGCTTAAAACATTGCTGTGGTTATATTATCAAGGTTATTATCATTATCATTCTTATCTTTTCTACCATGACATAAGCCCACAGAGAATAGGGACAAGGTTTCATACTGCATTGCTTCCCTTGGAAGATTTGACGAAAATAACTACTCATAAAGTGTTTGTTGAATGAATTTACATTGAATATTTATAGTCGTTTGTTTTAATGAGAATGCTTTTAATTGTAACTGATGGAGACCATAATAAAACTGACTTAGACAAGTGAGAAATTTATAAGAATAAGACTGAATACATCTCACTGAACTGAAGGACACCTGAATGACTAGAACCTGAGCAAGGCAGAAATGTGCCTGGGTTTCAGGAAGAGTTAAGAACTTGAATGTGACAAGGACCAACTTGGACCTCCTTTTTTTCCTCTCTTGGAGTGCCCACTTCAGTTTCAGCAACCAAAAACTGGCATCCCCTACACAGAGGGAAAGCAATCACCAAGAGATCCTGAGCTTTACAAATTGTGGTTCTCCTCTGCAGAGGGGAACTGACTCTTCCTCTCTCCCTTTCACCAAAATCGCAAGGGAATATTCCCATTGGCTGAACTTGTCATGGCCACTGTCTGGCCTTGTGGTCAGAGTGAGACAGGGTTTTGGAAGGAGGTGGTTCCTGTGTAACTATATGGTGGAAATAGGGAAGAAGGAATTCCCAAGAGAAGGAGAACACTATTTCTGGAGGAAGGATGGGTACAGGACAGAAAAGGCCACACTGATCGCTAAACAAGGATCACAGAGTGCTACAATGTTCTTGAAACACAATAATGGTGATTCTAATACACTCTGGTATTTTAATGTCCAGATACATACAGCATGTAGATGAGTGGAGTGGCAGTAAAGGCCCAAGGCTAATGTACTTACTTCCAAAAAGAAAGAGGCATAAAATATTGTACTTTTTAAAGAAATAACAGTATGTGCCGAGACTTCAACATATAATATTATCATACAAATAAATCAAATAGACCAACTTAAATGGATCACTTGACTAGAACAATATGCCTTTGTATGGGCTGATCTGCACAGCCCTGCCACCCAAAACTACAAGCTATTAAAGCATTCTCATGCTCATATGTGTTGCAAAGTGGCTGGATTTTTCTTTTGCTTCTTATTTTTTCAGAGTATGGATTTTGACCTAAATTTGGTGTTCTGAATGACAGACACCTACTCTAGGTTTAAGCAATAGAAAATTAATAAGGAAACAAGTGTAACAAACAAGGAAAGGAGAGGGGAAGGGGATTTTATTTTTTATCTTCACAAAAGTAGTACCTCGTTTTTATCCCAAAATAAATACATCAAATAAACCATCCTATACATTAAGTGATAGTACTCATGATCTCCCTTCAATGAATGACTGGGACCTCACCACAAAATCAGGCACTTGTGATAGGACGTTTTAAGACAGAATTGAGAAAAACCAACCCCATCAAAAAAGTAAGAAAAAGAGAGGGTTCCCAGTTGTCATTGCAATTGAATGACATTCTACCCAACAACTTTTTGGCATCTGGAATTTAGGTTTGCCCCCATTTGCAGGCCTGTAGCAATCCCGGCTTGCCCGATTTATCTGAATCTTGGCAGAGAAAAGATGGCACTCGCAAACTGGGATGTGAAGAAAATGTAATAAAGAGACTATTTCCTATTTATAGGCAAGGAGTAAGATAAACACAAAGAAAAGTGTTGTCATCCAGGGCTAGTGATGACAGTATGCCATCACTTCCCTAGGTAGGAGTGAAGGGGTGAAGGAAATGTGGAGCCATGGGTACCAAAGATAGAAAGGGCTGTGGAAGGGGCACCTAACAAAGCCGTGGCCTCCCATTGGCCACTCTGCAGGGAGACAACCAGAGAAACACTTTGCCTCAGTCTCTTCCTTCCATGGATCTCCTGCTGGGGCTCCCGTTAAACCATCTAACTCAAAGCCAGAGTGCAAGGGAGTCAGTTGATCTAACCCTTACAGGTCATATTCCCAGGGCCCAGGGCAGGGCAAAGAAGGGTGGACAGTGGACCCCGCACACCAAGGAATGGCCCCCTTATACACACGGCCCTCTGACTGGATCATATCAACACTTGAATTCTCTCTCGTTGTGATCACCCCAACCACGTGGTAGGAGATTCACAGAAAACTCAAAAAACCTCACATAACTTAATATTCTACAAATATTAAGAGAAGTGAGAACATGCCCTGCTTCAGTCCAGCAATTTAACAAGAACCGCTTGGCTCCCTCCTTCCCTGGAGATCTAGGCTGTCCACCGGGCATCATTAGTGCAGCATCGACTGCCAGGGTATTGGACAGCTGACATCTCTTCAGGACAATGGCTCTTGCAGCACTGGGGCCAGGTCCCACCAAGCCCACCCTCTCTAGCCCAGTATATAGTACACATTTAACAGCTTCCAGGGATCAAGTCCTAACCCCTGCTCCTGTGGTGTGAGGTGTTGACAGAATTATGGCCTTTTGGCTCAGAGTTTCTGAAAATTCCCACAAGGGAACCAACAGGATTACAAATCAGGGAGTACAGATGGGCTGCCTTCCGAGTCCCAATGCCTCCTTACACGGACTCCAGAGTGCCTTTTTAGAATACGAAATTGAAGCTGAAAGTGTGTCCAACATAAATTTTCCCGTCTCGTGGGGGAAGCATTTAAACTGTTACGGCCAAACGAACTCATGTAGAACCCAACTATAGCACAACTTGCCTCGACCATTGGTACTTGCTTCATTCTATAAGAATCTAGAAGCCCGCTTTGCTTCCCTCCCTTCCTGCAGGCTCCGCAGCTGAAGCACACTCAGTGTGAATGATCAGAATATTCATTTCCCAATGAACCTTACGGATGACCCCACCACCATGGCAGTTCACCACTGTGGTCTCAACCAGGTAAAACACGCTACTCGAAAAGAAAGAGAAGAAAGACCAGGAAAAACACGCCTGACTAGGATTTACAAAGCAGGCACGTTGGGTTCTTTGCCCTTCACAGTGATCACGTGAGGCAGCAGACAGGCGTCATTATTGTCCCTGTTTTAAGGTGAGATTCATTGACACTTGTCAACATCACAGAGTTTTCCAGTGGCGGTGCCGGACTTGAAGCCCAAGTGTTAGGCCATGAATGTCATGATCTCTCCACTGTTTTATGCTGCTTTTTGTAGAATTAGAGTTAAGTCATACTAAGGCAGCATTTCCTCTGGGCGGGAGGTCACCAAAGCCAACTCATAAATAAACAAAGGGATTATTTCAGCAAATTTGTATCTTCGTCCTTTAGGCCTGTTTATATATATCATCAAAATAGAAATCCCTTATGCCATCCGAATGTTTTGTCTCGACAAACTGAACCATCTGATATTTGAGAACCGGGTATCCACCATTATTAATGCCAGGCGGAGAATACATTTGAATGGTGAAACAGGGCTCCTTTTATTCCTCACTCTTGTCATAGAATGGCTTAGTAAAAGGCCAGTTTGTTGGTTGTGCAACTTTCCCCGATGATGTGAGCTTTAAAATTTTTACCATGGTCAGAACTTCCAACCCTTGAAAACTCCAACCAATAATCCTGGAGAAACTTCAAGGTTTGCTCAGACTTTGAGAAAATAATTCCGATGTGTAGTATTGCATGAGACAATATGTATGGGATCATCTGCTCTGTGCCTGCAATAAAGCAGGCCCTTCGTTGGGAATGAATCTGAATCGTTCATTAGGGTTTTCTTGCCTGGGCAACACACCATTTTGTATTATATCTGAAGAAGAAGGAAAAACAGTGATTTATTCTTTTTCTCTCCACTTTAAAAGGGCATAATCTTCATTAAGATATAATAGATTGGGAAGGGAATATATGTTTCAATAATAATAAAACAAGTGATGGTAGCAAAGAAATGTGTGTGCAAAGCATAAATTCAATAGAGGCAGATTTATCTTTCAAGATTGCTCCTTACTCCTTATAAATTTATCAGACACTAAAGCAGTCTGAATTTATTAGTAAATGTGTGATTTAGTTTGCACATGCTTTAGAAGGAAGCAAATGTTATTTTTACAATCTTTCCTTGATAATGAGGGTTCAGCAGGGGATTGGCTCATTTTGTTACATGATTCTGTTTCTATAATGACACGAATCATACCTCGATGATCAAGGCTAAAGTCTCATTCATGGTCCTTCTGTTTCCCTGTGGTGCAAGACATATGCTATCACTCAGTGTGTGTGTGTGTGTGTGTGTGTGTGTGTGTGTGTGTGTGTGTAATGCTATAAAATTACGTGACTGAGGCACATAAGCCTAAGAATTATTGATCCTGATTCACTCTAACTGTGAGAGATTTAGAGACCCCTGACAGTCCTATTTTTCATAACCCTCTCCTTTCTACTTGTTGTATAGGTCTGCACCTTTTTTTTTCCCCAGCAGCCTTTTTGGCACTGTGCTCTGGGAAGGTGAAATATCCCTACATGTCCTTCAAAAAAATTCTTTTCCCAATAATTTGCTATTGAAATGGGTTGGCTCATTAAGTTGGCTTATTGCATTTTTCTCTCGAGGGTTTTTTTCAATTCAAGCTCTGCACTCTTTCACATTTTGTTTTCCATCTTATTTTTGGAACAGCTCCACTTAGTTTCCAACCATATCTGCTTGCTAAATAGACTGATCTTTTCTACTTGTAAGGAGAGGGTATGAAGAAAAAAATTCAATGTGAAATGGTATCCTGGAGAATAAACAGAAGCAACTAATTAAGATAATTGACTGTATGTTAGCATTTTTGGTCCTTGAAAACTAGTGGGGTTCAACAGAGTGTCACCCATAGTGGCCACACAGGGAGAACACCGTGCCTTTCCATCCTGCTTCTGTCCAGATCAGTCTAATTTTAGTTGTCACCCACTGCTCTAAAAAGTTTAGCACCTTTAGAAAATGTACACAAAACATGGCTGGTAGGCAATGGGTCATTGCAAATGGACTCTTCCTCCTCCTCCTCTATGTCCTGCAGTGTCCCACTGCAGTAAATGGCACTATCATCCAGCTCACCAGAACCTCTGGAGCCATCCTTTACTTCTCCAACCTGACCCCCCATCACCATCCAATCACCACGCCCTAGGTATGCTGCTTCTTTAACATCTTTTGAATATATTGAATTTTCTCCATCACCATGACTATCACCCATCTCCACAGGATCACCATCATCTCACAACCGGACCGTGATCATACATGTGTCCACAGCTACCCGCTCATTTCCCACTCTGCAACAATTGATGGTTTAAAACATAAATCCCAATACACCACGCCCAGGATTAAAACTTTTTTTACTCTCTTCCTCCTTTGTTACTTGCAGTTTGAAAAAAAAAAAAAAAAAAAAGGAACATTGGTACTCATTTTAGGACTTTGAGGTTAACTGAGTGACTATAAATTGATGTAGTATGTGTATTGGGCCAGGAGAGAAAGAAAGCCTGTTCAGAAGGAAGAGGATAAGGCAGCATAGCAATGAATCACAAAGCTGATTCCAATGCTGGAAGAAAGGAAAAAGACAATATTGAGAAGTCAGCTTGAACCCCAAAGTCCAGATTAATGTGGAGAAATGAAGGGCTCCAGATAGTACATTACAAAATAAAAGAAAATAAATAGGTGGGTTATTCAATACACATCATCGTGATGAAAAGTTTGAGGAGTAAATAATAATAGGCTTTTTTTGAGAAAACGGCAAGATGAAACAATCGTTGCTACTATGGGAAACAACTTAAACAAGAAAGTAAATGCAGTCGTATCATGGCTCAGATGTAAACGCTATGAAATACTTATGTATACAGACTCTGAATAATAATTTAAGCAAGAATCATTTGTATCCACAGTAGGAGAATGGGAGAGCATGTATAAGTGAACAGGTCCTCATCTACCGTACTTGGAAATCAGCAGGACTGCCTCAATTGGAAAAAAAAAAAAAAGTTAAAAATAATATTTTAAATATGACATTTTAAAATATGAAGATAAATATAAACACAGTTAAAAATAAGTTTACATGTTTGCCTCTGGAGGGTTTTGTTTGGGGAATAACAAAAAAGAAGACTTCAGGTTTTCGTTGAACGTTGCAGCATAATTTGGCTTTTTAAATTATGGCCATATACTATTACTCTTAAGAAAATGTATATAAATATCTACAATGGTAGGATGATAAAATATGCAGCTAAAACATCAATCAATAAAAACAATATTAATACCAGGCAAAATAAAGTTTTAGGCAAAAATGTTATTAGAAAAAGAAGTCTTTTTTAATGTTTATTTATTTATTTTGAGAGGGAAAGAAAGTACACGAGCAGGGGAGGGGTAGAGAGAGAGGGGGACAGAGGATCCCAAGCAGGTTCCACACTATCAGCACAGAGTCTGATGCAGGGCTTGAACCCATGAACTGTGACATCATAACCTGAGCCAAAACCAAGAGCCAGAGGCTTAACTGACTGAGCCGCCTGGGTGCCCCTGGGAGGGGTGGGGGGGGGGGGAGTTTTAGTCAATGACAAAAAAGGAACAACTCACCAGGAATTTATTATAATTCTATACCTGTAACCCTCTAACAACGCCAATTCAGAAGGCAGATAGTGAACTTGGAGTTCCGTGAAGAAATAAAACACCCACAAGTGATTTAGAAGGGGAAAGGGACAGAGAAATGTGTATAGTCAACAGTGTGTACAACGTAGCAGTTTCAGCATAGACTGGTACTCGTGAGAAATGTTTTGTACATGATTATTCATAACACACTTATTCATATTAGCCCCAAACTTGTAATACGCCAATATCCCTCCATCAACAGGTGAGTAGATAAACAAATTATGGTATATTCATAAATGGAAAGCTTCTGCAAAATGAAAAGGAAGTAACTACTGACCCCTTTACATTAATAAACCAAAAATATCATTCTGAGTTAAAAAGCCAAACACAAAAGACCCACACTTTATGATTCAATTGTTTGAGGTCACAGAACGAACAAAACGAATCTATGGTGACAGCAAGTAGATTGCTGGGTTCCTGGAAAGGCAGTGGGGGTGGGAGGAGTGGATTTGACAGCAAAGAGGCACGAGGAAATTTTGGAGGTGACAGAAATATTCAGTGGCTTGACTGGGATGGTTACAGAGGTATGCACGTTTGTCAAGATTCATTCGTATACCCAGATCCCTTATTCTATGTAAATTATAGTTTAAAAAAATGTTAATTTTTTTAATGTTTTATTTATTTTTGAGAGACAGAGAGAGAGAGAGAGAGAGAGCAGGGGAGGGGCAGAGAGAGAGGGAGACAGAATCTGAAGCAGGCTCCAGGCTCTGGGCTGTCAGCAAAGCCCAACGTGAGGCTCAAACCCATGAAACGTAAGATCGTGACCCAAGCCGAAGTCGGACGCCCAACTGACTGAGCCACCCAGGTGCCCCATATGTAAATTATAGTTTAATAAATCAGGCTTTTAATGTTTTAAAGGCAGGGCATGTGTCTCTAGAGGAGTTCAGGCTGCTATAACAAAATGCCATACCCTGGATGGCTTAAACAGCAAATAATTATTGCCCACAGTCCTGGTGGCTGAGAAGTCCAAGATCAAGGTGCTGGTGGATTCCAGGTTTGGCAATGGTCATCTTCCCGGTTTGTAGGCAGCTGCCAGCTATCTTCTTGCTATAGCCTCATTTGGTGGAGGGGTAAACAAGGTGGGAGACGGAGAGAGAAAGACAGAAAGCTCTCTGAACTCTGCCTGTAAAGGCACTGATCCCCCTTGGAGGCTCTATCCTTCATGACTTCATCTAAACCTAATCATTTCTCAAAGGCTCCACTTCCAATACCATCACATTAAGTAAGATTAGGGTTTTCAACATATGAACCTGGGGGGACACAAACATTCAATCCACAGCAACATGGGGCTTGTCAAAAGGCCTCTGACCTGGGACCTGGTAACTTGTACACATTTCTTGGCAGTGGGGACTGGGACTTTGACAGAGTCAGACTACTTTAAGAAAGCCAATGAAAAGGCCTAAGTCCTGATAGAAAGGAAGAGAACACTTTCCTCCCGTGAGAGGTGGAAACATGAGAGTGGTGACGGCCCAAAACCTACCTCGGTGGTCATGCTGGATGGGAGAAGTAGCACGAGCCAGTCAAGGCCACCAAGCAGTTTTCACACAGAAGCAAGAGCAAAATTTAATTAGCTTCTGAAGATGTTGCTGGAGGCTCCACTGAATTAGTTATGTTTTATGACCATAATTAATATGATATAAACCCATAATATTCTCTCTCCCATTCTAAAGCTGATGTGTTCTGGGAAACTGAAATGTACATCTATTTCATGGTGTTGTAATACGACCAGGAAAAACACATGAATAAGACTATAGAGACTGAACTGCTCTTAACCTCAGTTCCTCTTTGTTTAAAATGAAAACATTGGTCTAGGTGATTCCCAAGATCTCTTCTAATTTTATATTCTAAGGCATAGTACCTTTCCTTAAAGATGATGGAAGGGAATGACATTCATACATACATAATAAGAAAAAATAAATACAACATCAGTACTTGCATATACAGAAAACTCAAGGTAATCATTTCTAACTACTATATCATATTAATTGTTGATGTTGTATTATCATAATTACTATAATTATAGTATAGTAATTATAATATATTAAATATTTATGAGATTTTAGTAAAGTGAATGGAAACAAGATAATTACATTTATCTATCTCATCTCTTTATCTCTCTATGAATACCAGCAATAACTGGCTAGGAACTATAAGGTAATGAGAATAAAAAAATTAGATTTAAAATAAGAGGAAAAAAAGCATCAGTTAGCCAGGAACAACCATAACAAGAAATTTGCAAAATCCACACAGCTATAAACTTTCCAGACAGCTATAAAAGATCTGAGTAAATAAAAGGAGCCATAAAATATCTCTGGATGAATATTTCCTGGATGGAAAGTCTGAACTAAGCTGATCTCACATCTCCTTTTAGCTATCACTCTCTTCTATTCTCCCCTTCAGCATCCAAATTTTTCGAGTTGTCTTCCTTGCCCATCTCCATTTCTTCTGTCCCATTTACTCTCCAACTGACTGCAGGCTGTCTTGCACCCTCTCTCGAGGCCACAAAAACAATTAACCCACTCTTTAAATACTGAAGACACCCCAATTTGTACTCCATATTATCTCATTGCCGTCCAGATCTCAATAGCCTATCGGATGTGTAGTTTGAGCTATACTACACACATCTCAAACTCAACATATGCAAAAACTAGCATATTCCCCTGCCGTCCTTCCCTGTCCCGCGTTCCCTCTCAATGAATAGAACCAACAGGTACCCAAATGCCACCTGATCCTTCTCTCTCCCTTAATTTACGTGCCTAATCAATCACCAATTTCTGTTTATTTTTAACTCCTAAATATCTTTCAAATATACCACGTATGTTAAATTCTCCCATAGCTCTTCGTTCCTGGTACCATTACCCTAGCTGAGGCCAGCATCATTTTTCTTTTGTTCTGACTCATTAGAAAACTTGATTTCTCTGTCACATTTTTTTTGCCTCCACTCCAACTGATCTTTTGTATTGCAGCCAAACAGATCATTCCCGAAGGTGAATCTGGTCAAGCTGCTCTCTCACTTAGGCCTTTCAATGATTCCCCATGATCCTCAGGACAAAGGCCATACTCCTTAATGCAGTTTGGCCCCTCTTGGCAAAGTCCCTGTCCAGCACCAACCCTCCACACTCTGCCCCAGGCACACAGAATTATTTTCAGTTTCTCAAATGCATCGGGCCCTCTGACTTGGAATTTACAGATGCCGCTGCGTCTATCTTCAATTTCTTCTCTCTCACCTGTCGTAAACCTCAGGACTAAACCTAAATGTCATTCATCTAGAAAGCCTCACTGACTCCAAGCCTGGGGTAGACTCTTACCATATGTTCCCCCAACACCTTGTGCCTCTCTTCTCATCACTCATGTTTCACTGGGTTGTATATATCAATTACTCTCCTGCTTCCTTCTCTAGAAACCATGAATGTGAGAACAGGAACTATGTCCATCTAAGTACATTGCTGTATCCTCATGTCAAGCACAGTTTCTAATATGTAGTAGGTGCTCAATAATTATGGGATAAAATAATTTATTAATTGTAAACCTGTAATAACATCAATAGTAGTATCGATACAAGAATGATTGGATCGGGGCACCTCGGTGGCTCAGTCAGTTAAGCATCTGACTCTTGGTCTTGGCTCAGGTCACGATCTCATGGTTCTTGAGTTCAAGCCCCGCACGGGGCTCTGCTCTGACAGTGCAGAGTCTTCTTAGGATTCTCTCTCTCTCTCCCCCTCTCTCTGCTTCTCCCCCACTCACACTATCTCTGTCTCTCTCAAAATAAATAAATAAATAAAACTTAAAAAAAAAAAAAAGAATAGATGGATGGATCAATACAACAAAAGCCCAAAACAGATCCTTAGGAGATAGAGAATTTGACAGAATTTAGTGAAAGTATCTTTGTAAACAAGTGAAGGAAAATAAGAATTTCTAAGTTACTATTGGCTAGCTTTTGGGGTAATGAGTGGAGAAAACTTTGCTAAGGTTACAGTTTATGGAAAATGCCACCAAAAAAGTGTATTTGATTCCATAATCACTTACATGACTATTTGTCATAAACGTCATGAGCCAAATTAAAAGACAAACTGAAACTGGGGGCAAAAAAGTATGGTCATTAACTATGAGAGACAAAAAGTTAAAATCCTTTTTTATATAGTTATCTCAGATTTTAAGAAAAGATGATGATCCCAGATAAATCACCAAGGACATAAGAAAACATATGAGATACAAATTAATAATGAACCAAAAACTTCAACTTCAGTTATAATCAAAGAAATGCAAATGTTAAAAATGAGCATTTTTTTAACCTTCACATTAGTAAATAATTTTAATGTAAAAATTCTAAGTATATGAGGCATTATTGGAGGCATGACAAATTGATACACCTTTCTGTTAAGCAATTTGCAATACCTATCAAGACTCCTTAGAATCTAGGATTCTTTGATATTCAAAGAATCAAACCTAAAGGTAAAATCCAAAGTGAAAAACTTTTGTCCACACAAATATTAATCACAATGTTATTTATATTCATGTAAAATCAGGAAAAAAGAAAATTTTTAATGTTTATTTGAGAGAGAGAGAGAGAGAGAATGTGGTAGGGGCAGGGTAGAGAGAGAGAGAGAGAGAGAGAGAGAGAATCCCAAGCAGGCTCTGTACTTGTACGAAGACCGATGTGGGGCTCAATCTCATGAAATCATGTCCTGAGCTAAAATCAAGAGTTAGACCTTAACCAACTGAGTTACCCAGGTGCCCCCGGGGAGGGGGGGGGGAGTATTAAATGGTAAGAAACTGGTGAAGTAAATTTTAGCTTATCTACAGACTGGAATGTTTTGCAAACATGGATAGGTACATAGGCAAGTAGGTAAATAGATTTAAAAAATGAGATTACCATTGTAAAAGTAAGTACACACAAACACATTCACAAAGAGGCCACAAAGACATAAATATATTAGATATGCTTTCCTCTAGGTTAAGAGACTATTTTCTTTTCATATGTTTCTGTATTTCCACATTTTATATACTATGCATTCTTTTTATAATCCAGCAAAATAAAAATGATAAAAACTGACTGTGATAGACTCTGAGAAAGCTAACTTGACCGTATAAAAAGTGTCTAGACTGATAGAGTCAGGTATTGATTTTTGCATTGAAAAATCCTTTGGGGTGTAAATGTGGGTGAATCCTACAGCCCAATAATGTGACTAAAGGATGTCTGGCACTGACTGTCAGCATAGTGAGGGCTCAGGAATTAGAGAAGCATTTAGGGGGGTGCGCCTGAGACCCCAGTGTGGGGTCTGGAAACCAAAGGAGTGGGAAACAGAGAACTGAGAAACATCAAAGGGACGCCAAGTGTCCTGAAATCAGGGAAACTGGAATCACAGATGGGGATATAGGTTACGGGCCTGTAGATTCGGGAAGCAGGAGCTTTCAACAACACACAGAGCTCAAGGAAGACCTCAAAGGAGCTAGACGCGAGGCTTCTGGGCCACCATGTTACAAGCCTGTTTCAAAGTCAAAACGTGGTATTCCAGAAAAGGGATGATGCTTAACTCTGAAAATAAGAATACTGACTTGGGGGTGCCTGGGTGGCTCTGTCAGTTAAGCGTCCAACTCTTGGTTTCCACTCAGGTCCTGATCTCACGGTTTGTGCGTTTGAGCCCCGCACCAGGCTCTGCACTGATAGTACGGAACTTGCTTGGGATCCTGTCTCCCTCTCTCTCGGCCTCTCCCCTGGTTGCGCTCTCTCTCCCTCTCTCTCAAAAATAAATAAATAAACATTAAAAAATTTTTTAGAATACAGACTTGAAAGGGACACCGAAGAAAAGGAGGCTTCAAGGAACCTACCAGAAGAGAAGACTTAACAGGTGCACATGTGCTAGGGAAACTTAGGGCGGTCAGTGGCCTTTGCTCAAAGTTCTGTATTCCTACACGTGATAGGAGCTTGAGAGCATAAATACAGTGGATTTGTTAGAATCCAGTTCACCATCAGTGACAGAAACACTAAAATAAGAATGATTAAGATAATTCAGGAGTTTGTTTTTCTCTACAACACAAGTCAAGGAGTAGGCAGTCCTGCTGGGTAGTCTGTGTCCAGTATCAGGGATTCAGCCTCCCTCTACCTTATGGCTTTGCCATGCATCAACTCCATTTTCGATGCCCCCTCCAGTTCCGCGACAGCCCCTCCAGCTCCAGCCATCTCATCTCGATGCCGATCAGCAGTGGAAAAGGAAAAGGTCGAAGAATGGTAAGGGAGGTTTCCAGATGCGGAAACCTGCATGCTTCTGTTTATGGCCCATAGGCCAGAACTTAGTCACAGGGCCGCACGTAGATGCAAGAAAAGCTGGGAAACGTAGTATTTATTCTGACCAGCTACGTGCCCAGCTCAACATCCTACTCCTACGAAAGTTGGAGAAAAGGGTACTAGGGGCTAGGCAGCAGTCTCTTCCAAAGCGAGATTTTGATAAATGAAGTAAGAGGCGAGAATTCCAGAAGAGGGGAACGTTTTGCGCAAAGCCAAAGAGAAGAGAAGAGCATCATGGGCCTGGGACCTAGTGAGTACCATCCACCGGCTGGGGACGGCCTGATTCAGAGAGCTTTAGCTTACATAGTTGTCTCATGGGGGTGGGTGAGGGACCGATGATACCAGGACTCATGTTACTTTTCTCGTCTCTTTACTTTCTCAACTTGTTGTAATTTGCATCAGTGAAGATGCTCGTGGTAGTGTTGGTAGTTTGTTTTTTATAGCACTTACTGCTCCAAGTTTGTTCTCGTCTCCCGAGGACTATTAAAATGACTCAAACATCTACAAGGATGCGAACTGCAAACGGCTGGGTATATACTCACCCTGGATTTAAAAAGCATAGGTTTGCCAATGTTAGCTACCCACAACCAGAGATCTAAGCCAACCCGCCTGGCCCAAACTGGTAATTTTCATCTTCTGCAATATTGCATCCAAGAATACAAGTTAAACAGGCATATGACATTCAAAGGTGAGACAACTGAAGAGTCATTACAGCATGCCAGATGATTATGTCTCACAGAGCCAGAAAAACAGTATTTTGTGCAAAGTGTGATTGCTTCATTGCTCCATTTCCAGTAAACTTGATTTGAAACAGGGGAGATCGTTCCCTTAACCCTGTCCCTCAGCCCCGATTCCAGAAAATAAACATGACGCCATTTATCTGGCCCTTGGGTGGGTCTCAAAACTTTTGGACAAGTGCCTTCATAATTTGCTGCAATCAAATGTCTTGTGCAAAGCATGGTCAACAATGGAGTGGCAGAAAATTTAACCCACTTAGGCACTCAGGGTCAAGTGTTCTTATCCATAAAGTATAGCATCAAGGTGAACTTGTGCTCACTGTCAAAGAGTCTTAGTGATGGGAGCACATTTGTCTCTAAAGTAACCACCAGACGGGCTGCAAAATAGCCATTTTTTGCAATAGTCAGTGGGGAGCTCCCGGAGCTAACGCTACCTTTGGGGGAAAGCCTTTGGCAGAGAAGGACATGGCCAAACAGCTGGAATGAGTTACCGCTATGCAAAAAAAAAAAACAAAAAAAAACACTGGTTCTGGCCCTGTTCACACTGCAAACATCTTTATGCCCTCAGTTTAAGAACCATTATCTACAGGGAATATGATTACCATTTCTCACTGTTGTGCTCTGGCATCTTTCTTCCAGCACACGAGCTTGCTGCATTAAAATCTTTGCTCTGGAAACAGCTGGCTCAGCTCGAACAGCTGATCAAAAATGAAAGCCATGTTTATTCCTTTACAAGTTTCATATCTGAGCATGAAATCGAGGGATCCGATCCCCTACGGCCCTGGGACTTTTCTCGGGACAAAGTGCTTCTTGTCATGTTCCTAGTCTTGTCTTCATAATTAAGAATTTAGAACCACCTTCCTCTGAGCATTTCCACAGACACTACATACATGACCTTCATTCATTTGTGAACCAGCCGCACCATTTTTGCCGCCCCCCCCCAACCCCACCTCTCATATATATTTAACTGGCAAAAGCAGTGAGCGGAACAGCGGGATAACGTGCTATCATTTGAGTTGAAAAAATAAATTAAAAAAAAAAACTTACAGCATGATTTACATATAATTGGACCCCACCTAAATTTTTCACGGGGATTATATTAAAGAACATAGTTACTAGTCAGAATCAGTTTGGGGTAGCAGGGAGGTGATTTAAAAAACACGCCTTTTCTGCTCAGCCATGAAAAAGAATG
The DNA here is from genome assembly GCF_024362965.1 of Panthera pardus. NCBI lineage: Eukaryota > Metazoa > Chordata > Mammalia > Carnivora > Felidae > Panthera > Panthera pardus. The sequence goes on along the minus strand of NW_026526766.1, from coordinate 17,239,840 downwards.
GGATCTCGCCAGGTGCCACAACATCGATAGACCTAGCCAGTCAAAGACAAATACCATATGCTTTTACTCATATGTGGAATTTAAGAAACCAACCAAACAAAAAGAGATAAACAAAAATCATAATCTTAAATACAGAGAAGGAACTGGTAGTTACCAGAGGAGAGGTGGGTGGGGAGACGGGTGAAGGAGATTAAGAGTACGCTTATCATGGTGAGCACTAATTAAAAACGGGAAGAAAAAAGAAACATGGTTTTTCCATTTGCATGCAGGTGAGGCTCCTGACACATGATGTGGAGACAAGGGTCCCAGGATCTGCCCTTTATATGAATAGTATCAAATGTCTCAATTTCTCTGATCCCTAGCTTCGCGACCTAGATAAAATGGCAGCAATAGTCATAGTCAACATCGTTATTATATTACGCTCTCCGAATGGCTGTTAAAATTAACAGAGCATTGTGCAACTTTTCTATCTCCATATCCTTGCCAACACTTGTCATTTCTATCTTTTTGATAATAGCCATTCTAACAGGTGTGAGGTGACACCTCAATGTGGTTTTGACTGGCATTTACCTGATCATTAGTGATGTTGAGTAACAAACGAATCCAATGTGCTTTCAGTCGGTTGGATTCTTCCCCCAGTGGTGGGGAAGCATCTATCTGAGACCACCTGTCACTCACTTCTAAGGCTGGACAATCTCTGATAAAAGATTAGCTGAGATCCATGGCATCATCTGGGGCAAATGAACAGCTTCTCTTCGGCCTCCCATACAGCTTTACCTCCACACCTTGGTCACATGCACTGAAGAACTGAGCTAACCAGTCACAGTGAAGCTGATACTTTGGTCCCCTGAAAACATACCCATTTGCAGCTAAATATGCTCAAGTTCATAGAAATTGGCATCTGAGTTGTTGTTTTTTTTTAATTTTATGATCTAGCCAAATGTATTGGTGAAAACCTAGCAAGAGAAAGAAAGCTTGCCTACTAGTTAAGGAAGGAGGCGAGTCTAATGGTTGTGTCAGGCTGACTGCCCATGGCTTGAATAAGACAGCCTTCCCAACTTGTTGCAGTTTGTGGACTACTTGGCGTGGACCTCAGCAAATCAGACTATTGGCATCTTTTTGTTAAATCTACCTTAGCTTTCCGGAGAGAAAGCCATTAGAAGAAACCATTTCCCCCTTTTGTTAGTTTGATTCATGCTCCAACCTCCTCTAAACCATTAAAGGATGAAAATGTTCATCAACACTATTCCCTCTTTGCAGATCTCCTCTCTGGTGGGTAAGTGAGGGTCTATTCTTTCCTCTACTTCAAGGACATTAAGGAAAAAGTCAGCACATAGGGCAAGAGGGAAAAATGTGGGAGCAAAGGCCATATGATCCGACCTCATTTAATTATTCAAATTTTATTTTGAAGCCAAATTTTCAGCAACACAGCCTGATTTCACTTAGGGACAATAGGAAAGAGACAATATGGTGTAAGCAGTTGACCAATTTTAAGTCATCCATAAATCAGCTTCAGATTTTGCTATATCTGGGACTTCCAAATACATACAAAATAGGGGGAAAGCAACATTCAGAATAACATGAATAATATGCTACCATTTAGGTTAAAAAAAAAAAGCCTTTTGTGCAAATACACACACACACACACACACACACACACACACACACACTCTACAATGAACATAATATATCCCTGAAAATACCAACAGGAAATTGTTGACTGTAGTTGCCCTTACAGAAAATTTGTATGGCAAAAACCAAGGGTATACCTTTCTGTAATTTTTTAATATTGTACCATTTGTATATACTATCTGCTCAATAAAATAAATATTTTTATTGAGATATAGCTGACATATAACATTATATTAGTTTCAGGTGTACAACATAAGGATTCATTATATGTATACAGTGTGAAATGATCACCACAGTAAGTCTACTTAACATCCATCACCTCGCATAGTTACAGTTGTTTTTCTTGTGATGAGAACTTCTAAGATCTATTCTCTGAGCAACTTTCACGTATACAACACAGTATTATTAACTACAGTCACCATGCCGTACGTTACATCACCAGGACTTACGCAGTTTGTGACTGAAGTTTGTACCTTGTGACCACCTTCATCCACTTCACTGGCCTCCACCCTCTGCCCCTAGCAACCAGCAATCTGTTCTCTGTTCCCATGGACTTGGTGCTCTATTGTTTTGTCTTGATTACAAGTTTAATTGATTACTTGATTACTTGATTACAAGTATAATTACGGTATTTGTCTTTCTCTGACTTATTTCCCTCAGCATAATATCTGCAAGTTCCATCCATGTTGTCATGTCAGGATTGCATTCGTTTTTATGACTGAATCACATTGCACTGTGCATGTGTGTGTGTTTGCATATACGTGTGTGCATATGTGTGTGTGCACATATATATTTCACATTTGCTATATCCATCCATCCACTGATGAACGCTTAGGTTGTTTCCATGTGTTTGCTATTGTAAATGATGCTGCAGTGAACGTGGGGGTGCATATATCATTTTGAGTTAGTGTCTTCATTTCCAGTGGATAAATGCCCAGAAGTGGCGTTTCTGGTTCATATGGTATTATTTTTATTTTTTGGAGGGACTTCCATACTGTTTCTCATAGCTGCACCAATTTGCATTCCCACCAACAGTGCACAACGGTTCCCTTTTCACCATATTCTTGCCAACATTTGTCATTTCCATCTTTTTAATAATAACCATTCTCACAGGTGTGAGGTGATACCTCAATGTGGTTTTGACTGGCATTCACCTGATTATTAGCGATGTTGAACACCTTTCCAATCACCTTTCAAGTATCAAGTTGGACATCTGTATGTCTTCATCGGCAAAAAATGTCTATCCATATCTTCTGCCTATTTTTTAACTGGATTATTTGTTTATTTATTTGCTATTGAGTTGTAGGAGTTTTTTTAATATATATTTTTGGATATTAACCCCTTATCAGATATTTGATTTGCAAATATCTTCTCCCGTTCAGCAGGTCGCCTTTTCATGTTGTTGAGGATTTCCTTTACTGTGCAGAAGTGTTTTCATTTGGTGTAGTCCCACTTGTTTATTTGTACTTTTGTTGCCTTTGCTTTTGGTATCATATCCAAAATAAATCATCACTATGAGCCCCATCGAGGAGCTTACTGCCTGTTTTCTTCTTGGCGTATCATGGCCTGAGGTCTTATGTTCAAGTATTTTATCCATTTTAAATTGATTTTTGTGTATGATGCAATATAGTGGTCCATTTCCATTCTTTTGCATGTGGCTGTCCAGCTTTTTCGGCACCATTTATTAAAGAGACTGCCCTATTGCATATCCTTGGCTCCTTTGTCATAAATTAATTGACCATATACGTGTGGATTTATTTCTGGGCTCTCTATTCTATTCCATTATTTAAAAACTATGTTTTAATAAAAAGAAAACCTTGTATCACCACAAATTGAGGGCAACTGTAAAATGGAACTAATACACTGTTTTGTGTCCTGCTCTGGAGTTGATAAAAGGGGATGTTACAGAGACATTGAAGACTAGAACCAGAGACTTTCTCCTTTATGCATTTAGAACTGTTGAAAAAAGAAATTGATCAAGAGAATGAGAACACAGGCCAATCACTGGAAGAAAATATTTGCCAAAAACCCACATCTGATAAAAGACTGTTTTCCAAAACATACACGGAACTCCTAAAACTCTACAAGAACATGAACAACCCCACTTAAAAATTGGCAATGACCTGGACGTCTCACCAAAGCAGATATACAGATGGCAAATAGGCATATTAAAACATGCTTCACAGTGTATGTTGTCAGGGAAATACAAATTAAAATAAGAATGAGATACCACTACATATCCACTAGAATGGCTAGTTGTAAAAAATGTACCACTCTAAATACAGGATGTTGACAGTAGGGGAGGGTGTGTGTATGTACAGGACTAGCAGGTACATGGGAACTCTCTATACTTTCCACTCAATTTTGCTGTGGATCTAAAACTGTACTAAAGAACAAAGTTTATTAATTAAAAAAAAAGAAATTAAAACATTTATAACCTTGTGACTCGATGACATTTAGCTCCATGTTCATGCCCTATTGAAAATATTCACCCTTTGGGAAACTCTAGTGTCACAGAAAAGGCATTCAACTTGAGAATCATGGTTTTGAGTCAGGTGCTCATCATTTTCCAAATCTATTTAATCAATCCAGTGTTCATTCTTCTCAGCCTTCTATTTTCCAAGGATTGAGTGGGATCAAATGAGATCATGCATGTGAAAATACTTAGGAAAGAACACCCAGATCAAAGGAAAATTATCTCTAGAATGTCTCATAGTAAATCATTCGAATCATTCTTTTTTTTTTTTTTTAATTTTTTTTTCAACGTTTTTTATTTATTTTTGGGACAGAGAGAGACAGAGCATGAACGGGGGAGGGGCAGAGAGAGAGGGAGACACAGAATCGGAAACAGGCTCCAGGCTCCGAGCCATCAGCCCAGAGCCTGACGCGGGGCTCGAACTCACAGACCGCGAGATCGTGACCTGGCTGAAGTCGGACGCTTAACCGACTGCGCCACCCAGGCGCCCCTCGAATCATTCTTATAAAAACATATTCGTCGCTGCAGAGTTTTGTATCTTCACTTAAATATTTCTAGAGATAGGCTGAGAATGGGGAGAAGCCAGAGATTAGACAACAGTTGTCCAAATCTCACGCTGAACCCACTTAGAGAATCAAATGGGTAAATACATTCCATATCCTGACAGAAGCAGAACAAAGGAGGGGAAACATTAAGCAGCAAGAATGGGGACTGTTCTGGGGGGGTTGTGTCACAAGACAAGGGACTCTCCTTAAATCTGAAAGGGAAGAATATGGGGCAGTGAGTGCTTTAGCCAAACAGATATGGGATCCAGGCAGCCATTCCCTTCATCCTAACCAGGATGCTGGGCTCCTCCTGGTTGAGCAGTTGGCACAGCGGTGGAGAGACTCTGACTTAGAGAATTTATTCCTCTTTCACGAATATAATCACATTTTCTGATTGATTGTTCTACAAGAGGTTGTGTCTATGTGACATCACAACATATCAGTCAATTATCTTAGACAATGAAATCAACCAGTATGGGTTTTTCTTGTGCTGTGTTCCATGAGATGCATAGGTATTCACTGGCAAGAAAATGGGCATCTGTGGTCAAATAAGAACAATAATATCTGAACCAAATAAAGGCAAACATTCATTTTATGGAAAAATATCTCAGAGCCTTTAAATAATGCGCTTCCTACTTCCTACAAGGATATAAGTAAGTGATGTTTTCCTAACGCCTGACCATGGGTCGTCTCTACTCCACCAACCCTTCTTCTCCCTTTTTTTAAAAACTTTATTTATTTATTTTTGAGAGAGAGAGAGAGAGAGAGAGAGAGAGAGCAGGGAAGGGGCAGAGAGAGAGGGAGAGAGAAAATCTCAAGCAGGCTCCACACTGTCAGCATGGAACCCAATGTGGGGCTCGAACTCACAAACCATGCGATCATGACCTGAACTGACACCAAGAGTCAGATGCCTAACAGACTGAGCCACCAGGTGCCTCTTTTTTTTTTTCTAAGTTTATTTATTTTTGAGAGAGAAACAGAGAGAGTGAGCGGGGAAGGGGCAGAGAGAGAGGGAAAGAGACTCCCTTTTTTTTTATGTAACATATATTAACAATATATTTTCAAAACTTTGAACTAAGTACATTGAGCAATACAGGCAGGGGTTGCCTTGGGCTATACTGCTCTGAATCCCTGACAGTATATTCAATAAACGGTGGAGGAATAGATAAATAATTTAGACAAGCCAGAATCAGCTTCTCTTCTAGGACTGTTCTCTTAAAGAGGATAATCTTTGAGGCCCCTTTCAAAAGACTATACAAACATAGATCTATTGTTTTATAAACAGCTTTAAGCATACTTATGCAAACACACACACACACACCCCACATGTAAACTCTCATTTTCGTCCAAAGAAGAATGCACACACAGAGACTGTACGCCCATGATTTTTTATGCCGGCGTTAAGAAATGTATCATAAGAGTGTGTTAACTCAGAAAGCACTCCACTGGGATCTTTAGACCTCATTATTTCTCAGCATAATTAAATCTTTATTAGATTAAACTGCACTTTTTCTGGACTTCTCGATAAATTTAGTACCAACTTTTAATACACCGTTAGATAAGACCCAAAAAGAAATTTAAAGAAGAATATCCCTTACCAACGCATTCCAAATTCTCAAATTTAGAAGAATCCCCACAGGGGCGCCTGGGTGGCTCAGTCGGTTGAGTGTCCGACTTCAGCTCAGGTCACGATCTCACGGTCCGTGAGTTCGAGCCCCGCATCGGGCTCTGGGCTGATGGCTCAGAGCCTGGAGCCTGCTTCCGATTCTGTGTCTCCCTCTCTCTCTGACCCTCCCCCATTCATGCTCTGTCTCTCTCTGTCTCAAAAATAAATAAAAAAAAAATTAAAAAAAAAAAAGAAGAATCCCCACAGACATGTGCTCCCTACGTTATCATGACATGACTTTCAGGGTATTTTTTTTCCAAATAAGAAAAGGAAGGAATCAATAGAAATAGCACAAGAAGGCTTTTGGCTGGCAAGGAAGTTAAAGGTAAAAATGGAAAGACTTTAAGGAGGATGTGGTTTTTTTTGACAACACAGACATATTGGCCCAAGTGTGAGGCCAAGCAAAAGGAGGAAAACTCCAGCTCTGAAATTACAACACTCCCTTCACGATGCAACAACCTAAATGCTGCAGCCTTCACTCATTCATCAACCACCGCATATCCATGCTCCCTCCCAGCCCCTCTCTCCTGCAAACATTGCCAACAAAGGCAACCATCCCCTCCCCCATGTTATTCTTCTATACCTTGCCGAAGGTTCTAGCACTTGAAATTTACCCAGAATTGGTGAGCAAGAAAGGCTGGAGTCTGATGTATACTGAAGGCACACTCTGACTTCAATCTGCCAGGGCATCATCAGGAAAATGGCACTACAGTTTTGCTGCCTAAAAGAGTACTTTTCATTGCACCCAGGTGTGGAAGTAAGTGCTGTAACGGTCTCACCAAATATGTGTTTCTTCAACAGCAAAGTTAAACCACCCAAAAACATTGCTGAGAACTTTTAATATAGGAGAATCAAAATTCAGCAGTATTCTTCATTCACTAAGCAGCCCAGTTCTCACCCCCTAAGTCTGTCTAAGGTGACGTAATCACTTGTAAAGTCAACATAGTCAAACAAGAGTGTGTGTGTGCGTGCGTGTGTGTGTGTGTGTGTGTGTGTGTGTGTGTCTGTGAATTGACAGATGGTGGGTAAATGGGTTTCCATAGTATTTAGTGATTGCCCCTGCTATTGGATTACCACATTGCATTGAAATCTGTTTCCTCTACACTACAAACTTCTTAAGAAAAAGGATCATGCCTTTGTCTCCCCTTTTATCCCCCCAGTACACAGCACAATGCTGGGCATGTGTAATAGGAACTTGGTAAATATTTGTTGAGCTGACCCAAAATGACCTGAACTTATCCTTGCAGGCCACTAATACATCCGCCCAAAGCCTCCTTTCAGAAAAGGATTGTTCCTTGTGTGACAGAATGCAAGCAATAGGAAATCACAGCCTAGACTGCTCTGTGAGACAACATGTGACTTCCAGGTTCTGGGATCCACCCATTAGGGATAGAGCATTTCAAGCCCTCTTACAGGAAAAAAAAAAGAGTCGTCACCCTCAGATTCTACCTCCACTTACACAAACCCACCTCATCCTTACCAGCCCCTACTGGTGCTTGGCTTTCGTCTAGAAATAAATTTTACAAAGGAGTTTGGGACAACAGGAGCTACTCCTGCAACCGCCGAATATGAACTTGCTCCCCTCTGGCTCATTTCACATGCGTTCCAAGAGTTTGCTGAATGAACTTGCACACGCTGGTGAGTTGAAAGTGAGAGCAGTTACGCTTGCAAAATATTTAGTCCTTCTCAGAAGAGAGAAGCTCCTTTTTAAGAGGTGGAATTTTAGAGGTAGATTTTTATATAGTTTGGTGCAATTCAGTAATGTTCCAGACAGGAGGATGTTTATCCAGTCCCAAAGTCTGTCTCTTTTAACATAAATGTACCTTTTTACCATTTACAACACTTCTAAAATTCAAGAAATGAACAGATTTCCTGGAAAAAAAAAAAGGACAAAACACTTCCCTTTAAGCCCCTGGTGTTAATTTTATTCGTGCTACCTTAAACTTATAGATATAAAAGCCCTTCTGCTCATAGTTCTTGGACAACTAAAAAAGAGCTTTCAATTAAATACAGACAAAACTTCGAGCCAATAAATTTTTAATTAGCCATCGTAATTTGATGTGATGGATGATAGTGGATGGCAGAGAGTTAATCATTTCTTGCAGTCTGAATCCGGAATCCATGTCTATGGGTATGGGTCCTTTCGGATTTGGCAAGCTTAAAAGAAGAGATGCCATTTGATGACTCACTTCCTTCAATTGGATTACTGCAAAACTTTCATTTACAAAATGTGTATTTGCATCATTTACAAATGAAACTGACCTCTGTTATTCTCTTATTAGCTCAAGATAATTAAAGTAGGACTTCTTGGCACAAAAGACCCTGGATAGATAATCACAAAGATAGGCACTAAATTCATCCAAATGATCTATGTACCTGTCAGGATTTCTTTTAGTTGCAAATTAAAAAATACAACCCAAACTGGGTCACAGCTGAAAGAATCTTTGGCAAATACTCCCCATTGGTTCGAACAGGTTATGTTCTCATCTCTGAGGCCAATGGAATGAAATGTGCCGATCACCATCAGAGATAATACCAAGAGCCATAGAAGGCATTACTTTTGCCCAAGCTGTGTACCTAAGAGAGAGAGAGAGAGGTGGTTTCTAAAGAAAGTTGGTGTTGCTGTTATCAAGAAAGAGTGGTAATCGATGTGCCACACAATCAACCAGCAATGTCCACTATAATCTAGAAGATGTTTGCATTAGCATTTCAGATTTATTAAGACATGAGCCCAACATTTAAAAATTAATATAAAGAACTCTCAGACCCTGCAAAGGTGGTCCTTAGATACATCCAAGATTTCTCAGACTCATGTTTGGGAAACACTGACCTAGGAGTTACAGGATAACAAAAGGGTGGAAAGAAATGTAAAACCTGACATTAAAAGTTCAAGAAAGCACATCCAGATGAGCAGAGGAATTTGATCAACCAAATGCCTTCGTTCATCCAGGAGCCTAAGGGGAAGCCATTACCACCTTTTAGATAATTTGATCTGATACTTTATATAAATAAAAAAGACTTCCATCTCTGTCTTGCCCTCCTCATATGAAATAGATTTCCCCAAATTTGGAGTTCACATTGGGACAGTCTGACTTGAGCCACAGGCTACACGGCATTGATGAAATGTATTTGGGGCGGCTCTGGGAGGCACGTTAAAGAGACCACAGTCTAACAGGTAAGGTAGTGACACCAGTGGTCTATTTATTCAACAATGGCCCAGGATTCCCTTGAAGAACACAGAGGGGGCTACCTGGACTGTAACATGAAATAATGTGGCCTCAGTGACAGCACTGGTGGCTTTCCCCAGGCAGGTACATTAACTGAACAGAGGTGGGGTCAAAGTCCTGTTCTCTTTGTCTTCGTCTCTTTGTACTGATGTTCATTCTTAGTCTCTTGGAAACTGGTCTCATAGGGAACCTAAGGTTATCGGCAGCCTTTAATTGTTAATATGTGGACACAGTTGTTACCACATGGAATAATCTAGGACTTCAATTTTTGCAAAGAATGGGCATCTAGGTCATGTTTCTATCTTTTGACTTCCAGGCAGTGATGTCCCTGGACCACTTCAGATGCAAATGTGCCATTTAAAAGTTTCTATAACCCCTGTCCTTGTGACTCTCGACAATGTGCACGGTCAGTTAGGATTCTGGATCCTATTCAGGGTCTCCTCCTCATTACGCCAGTAGCAGAGTAATCCAGGACAAATGATTTAATGTTTTTGTGGTGTCATTTCTCTGTTTAAAACAGAATGCTGGCATTCACTTTGCCCCACTCAGGACTGGTAATAGAATAAATAAAGGAGATCTCAGATGAGAAAATGATATAAAAATTAATAGCAACCAACGCTCATGGAGCTCTACTCAATTATACACGTATTTCTTGACTATCTACCCTCTCCCTAGGACTATTACTGATTCCTCAGTTTTGTCCTAACGTGAAAAGTATGCAAATTCAAGTTCACGAGATTATGTTTGGAAAGGGTGGCCCAAAACTGGAGCTTAAGCTTTGTGATGATCTGTAGATGTGAGCACACATTTGCCACAAGCAGTCTCGTAGAAACACATTTGTATGTATCGCAAACTGGGGGAAAATTGAGCTCACTCTCCATTGTTACAATTACTACTGCAATATTGTTATTTTATTACTAAACCTTAATTAAATTCCTCTTACTAGAACTTAAAAACCATGAGAACCCAGACAGATTGAATGTAGCAGACCATTAAGTCACCCTCCTTTTCCTCATAGGATTCTGTTTTAGGGCACAAAAGGGACAATATTATAATGTAATTACTACTTTTCGCAGCAGTGAGTAATACCAACCCATCATCCAAGCACCAGAAATTGACAACAACATTTTGTTATGCTCTGTGGCTGCAGGCTCCTTTTTCTTTCCCCACCCAAGACTAAAAATCCAATAATGTCTTTCATAAGGGGGGTGATGTGGCTTGAGAAAGATCTGTTTATGATTCATGCTAAGGAGTGAGCACAGGCTGCTACACAGCAAGCCATTCGCCTCAGAGGAAAACATGTTCTATGTTGCATTAACTCAGCTCTGAGGCAAAATATCACAGCCACATCATCGAATTAGGGCCTGAGTAGACAGCACTATTATCACCTGGCCCTGTTATCCCTTCTACACCAGAGACCTTGAAATGAGCTTCCCAATGGCTTGTGTGAAAGGTGTCATTGATTCCATCTCACAGATGAGGTAGCTGAAATAGTGCAATATAGAATCACTTATATCTCGGTGAGATATTTGCAATTTATATGATAAAGAAGAGGATCCCAGAAACCCAGAGGCTAATTGCAAAATTAAGCAGCCAACAAAATCACTAGCTATGGTTCCATTTTTTGACTCAGGCTCTCCTAGCCCTCAAGGAAATTACGAAGTGAACAATTTTTCCATCCAGGGATCTTCCACTCCCTCCTGCCCCATCCATAGCCTGTTTTTTTTTTTTTTTTTTTCTAATTGCCTGCCCAGGATCAAATCCCTCCACAGGATTGCTTTCAGATAGCCGCCCCAAACAGAAAGCAGGTTGATAAATGTATTTACTCTTCACTCATTTTTTTTTTCATTCATAAGAGCAGTTGTTAAGCTACGTTCTAGGCACTGTAGCAGACTCTTAGCATGCAAAGAATGATATGTCAATATCCTGCCTTTAAAATTCATAGTCTCATGTTGTATTTAATAGGTCATAGCTTGGTAGGGAACAGGAGTTAGATTTGAGGTGCCATCTAGGGAAAAGGAATGTAGTAGGTAGCACTGAAAAATAGAAAGAACATTTAGAAGGTGGTAAAGAATGCTGAGGACAAACATTGTCAAGGCTTACCCCCTATTTGCCAAACCACCAAATCAGCTCTCAGAACCTAAGAACTTTCCACCCGGATCCTGCCTCCACAATCTTCTTTCAACCATTCAGCATTATTTGGGCCCTACTTATGGCAGGCACTGCACTTTGGGGTGCTACATGGAGCTCACCTCAAGCAGTTCACTGTATAGCTGGGGAGACAGCTGCTAAACACGTAATTACGATATCCTTAGTGACGTGCAGTCAACATCAGAGGTTTGTGCAACGCGCTATGCGTATGAGAGAGGGTACAGAGCAATTCCTTCTCTCCATGGGAGCTAAGCAACGTTTCCACAGCAGACACATTTGAACAAAGTTTTAAAGGATGAGTAGGAATCAAACATCATATATAGGGAAGGGCATATTATATGTAATAAATAGGCATTCCTTTTGAAAATCAGAAGATTTGGCCGCACCAGCCCCAAATTGCTGCATATGGCAATAATTGCTGGAACTGAGTGGACTGCCTGCATGGCACGTGTGTTGAACTCAACGCATGGCGTGTACTTATGTGCTTAATCCCTTAAGCAATTGCTATTGAGATCTCTGGCCCATTGATTCCAGCCTGGGTCCACATGATCACAAGGCAAGCAATGGAATTAGTCAACTATATGCAGCTACCACTTAATTCTGTATTTTTTTTAAACAGAATTGCTTATTTGATATTCTGTAACAACTGATTTAACATCTAAAGAGGTATCTTTTGACTGCACAGAACACCATGACCCAAAGTAAAGAATTAAGTATGATGATTCAAGCAACAGTGAATTATTCTGTCAATTGAAACAAATCAGTCCCTCAGAAAGAAAGAGCCCCAAAGCCGATCCAAAAGCCCATGGGTCCCATCTACTTCTACACCTGTCAAGTGCCAGCTTCTCTCATGGTATTTCACGGAGTTCTAGTTTAAATGGATAGGTGGATAGTGGTACCAGGTCACAGGGGGACTCTCAGACCTCCGCATTTTGGTGTGATGGAGTCTACGGTGGTTGTGCCGGGTTGGACAACACAGAGACAGGCTCTCAGCAGCCCAGACTGAAACATCAGGCCTCTACTAGCTGTGATTGCATTTCTGCATCAAAATGATCCCATGATCCCATGGCTGACAGACCAGACTGCAATGAGATTCAGGGTTCCAATTCATTCCATCACCTGAAGTGAGATCTGAACTTGCACGCATCTGAAAACATCTGAAGCTATCTACGGGGAGTGTGTCCGTGTGTGTGTGTGTGTGTGTGTGTGTGTGTGTGTGTGTGAGAGAGAGAGAGAGATACCTTAGAATTCACACTACCTCCTTATTAAAAAGATCACAGAGATGTGCTGAAAGCACTCCCACAGATCTTCCTGTGAAGATCTTAGAAAAGTTATAATATCTGAAGAGAACAGCAGAGCATACTAAATTTGGTTTTTGCCCGGCTCTGTTTCTTGATTAGGTCTGGCTAGACAAACAGTCTGATTTAAATGGTTGACTTCAATACCTCCTCAGAGTTGAATAGCTTGCACTAAATCTATCAGACTTCCATTCCAAAATCAGCACAATGAATCTCCTCATTCCTTGCTGCTTTATTTACTTTTTAAAACCATTCTTTCATGGAGGGAAAGAACTGGAGAGTGGTTTTAGTATTTTCTTTTTACAAGGATGTGGAGAGCAAAGCAAAAAAGGATGGTAAGATGACAGTGAGTTGAATCCAAATAATTGCTGAGAACAGGTGTGTGTGTGTGTGTGTGTGTGTGTGTGTGTGTGTGTGTGTGTGTGTTCAATGGTCCTAAGAATGAATATATAAAAATATAAGGAAAATAAGTTAAGACTCTAGAATACTCATTGTAAATAATGGGCTTCTTAAGGAACTGTTTTTACATTTTCGGGAAGGTGAGAATATGTCTGAAAATTGTACTGATCCCAGCAATTCTGCCTGATTTATTTTTCCCTGAGTATACTTGTTCACTGTAATATTAGTCCCACCTATGTGGTTGGAGCTGCCAAATTAGATGATTTTATATAGAGACTCAAACTCCATGACTGCCAAATTCAACTGAAGACCAAAGTTGTGTCTACATGACTAGGTAGAATTAGAAGAAGAAAAAAAACAGTATTTTTCCAATGCCTGTCTCTGTTATGAGAAAGGCTGGCCTGAAAGTTCAAGAAGCTACCCTAACAAACCAGTGAACTTGACGAAATCAATAGACATCACCTTAAGAGAGATGAAGAAAAAGGTTGATTTGTATCAATTTAATTCCAAAAAAAGTCACAGTCTGAAATCCAGTAGAGTTATCTGTAGTAACATTCAATGATGATAATAATGATATAACCCTGACCTATTCCAATATATGGCAATACTTTTAAAATAATTTTTAAATTAAAATGTTTTAAGTTAGGACAATAAATCTCAATTCTGGCATTTCTAAGATTTTTTTTAATTTTATTTTTATTTTTTCAAGTTTATTTATTTATTTTGAGAGAGAAGGAGAGAGCAGGAGGGACAGGGAGAGAGGGAGAGAGAAAGAATCCCAAGCAGGCTCCACACTGTCAGTGCAGAGCCCGAAGTCAGGCTCAAACCCACAAACTGTGAGATCATGACCTGGGCTGAAACCAAGAGTCAGACACTTAACCAACTAATTGACCCAGACGACCCAATTTTTTTTCTTTTAATAAGAATGATTTAAACTTACATTTCTATGTTCATCAGTGTTTCATATTTTGCCTTTGATTTATTGTGCTTATTTTTAAGATTATTTCTCATCTTTATAGTAGTTTGTGCGGGGCGACATTGGAAAGAACTGTATAGAGTAGGCTACACCACTCAACAATTCAAGATATTTGTTCAACTTTATTTAAATTTAAGAATCATGACATCCACACTTTAAGAAGTAACCTTGATAACAGAGCTGCTTTATAAAGAAACACAACTAATTAAAGGGAAAAAATACAGAGATCACATCTGGAAACTGCTAGAATTCAAATGGTGTTTCCCCAACCCTGACTTAAAATAGAAGGGTAAAGAAAAATACATACACCTAAGGCTTTTGTAAAAAAAAACAAAACAAAACAAAACAAAAACTCTCATTCTCTTTCTTTTCCTCTCTCTTTCTTTTCATTAATACAATGGTCGTTTTACACATAAGACCTTAGATTTATTTACAAAAGCGTCATGTGTAATGAATTCTCATCTACTAGAGATCTGAGAAGACCATCTGGAATAAAGAGAGTCTACATGAGTCAGTAGGTCCCAACAGCTGGCATCAATGTGCAAACCTTCTGCCATTTTTTTGGATTTTCACTGCTAAGTTATTGTATTTCTAAATACACCATTGCTTCTTTAAATAAGCTTCCAACTTCTGCCTTTCCACAACATCGTTGGATTTATTTGTCATATGGCACCCAAACAAAAAAATGCAAAACCGAAAAGGAGTGCTAATTAAGTGTGGGAGTTGCAATGTTAAATGATTTTTTAATAAACATCAAATTTCTAGATTCTCAAGAGAAGGCAGCCCAGCCCCTTGGAGAAAACACGGCTCTAAAGTGAGAAAGATGATGTGTTGATGCCCATATTTGCCAGCCTTGAGCTTCTTTTCTGTAAGACTGGGGTGATCATGCCTGCCTAAAGGAGTTGTCACGAGCATTAAGTGATACAGAAAATGTAAACTTTTAGGGCAGCTCTGAAGTCTTGTGTTAGAATGCCACAGAGAAGTGTGTGAAGTGAGCCTTCTTTGAAAGAAGTTTAGGACAATTCAAGAGGGTCCCTATTTCCCTCCAATTGGCTGACGGCTCCCATGGCAGCCCTTCTGGGAACCAAGACATAGGGGATGGGGAGGCCATGGCACCATGCTTTCAAAGGAGAGTTGAACTTCAGAGCTTAGAGAGAGTCATCTCATTAAGGCTTGGCTGGATCTGTGGGAAGATATGAATGCCAACACATCCAAAGTAACATAATAGTTCTCTGTGCCTTCTCTGAATACAGAGCTACTCTGGGGAGCAGCGGCAGGGGCCCTCACATTTTTCACTGATGAAAAAAAGGCTACCCTGATGTACAATAACACTCTGGGGCTCCTGTGGATTTTCTTTCAGGGAGGTGTGTTCCCACACACCTGCTGAGAGGTCACTCTCAGGCAGCAGCCCTGATTGCCTAGAATTTGGATTAGATAAACCCACTTGCCATTTTCCCCTTTCTGTTGGACCGGACATCAATGGAGCCCAATGATGTACACAGCAGAGCAGTAGCCAGTGCCTTCCATTATGCCTTCCGTTATGGAAAAAGAAATCCTAGAGACTCATTACCATAAGAGGAGTTAACCCAAGGGCCCAGTCCAGGCAAATAGAAAATTTTCTTCATCGCTGAAGTCAAGAGGAAAGGAGAGCCTAACAGAGATGAGACATATTCCTGACAAAATGGAAGCAAATGAGAACCCAAGACATTCTCATGGAAAGAACCAAACCAATAAATGCTTATATAATATCAGCTTTGTAACCAGCACTCAGAAGAAAAGGGAATAAAAAGTATAGGATGAAGTCCCTGCCTTCAAAAATATTATAATGCAGATTATAAGCTCAAAGAAAAAAAAAATTCAAAACCATAGAAAATGAAATAACAGTAGATCATTTATGAAGTAGGAGGAATGATGTTAGGGGGATGGGGGAGAGTGAGGGAGAGAGAGGTGGATGGATGGATGGATGGATGGATGGATGGATGGATGGATCGACCGACCACTGGATGATAAAGGGAGAGATATAAATGGTAGCAGGAGAGAGAGGTAAGAGAGAGATGGATAGATGATAGGTAGATGGATAGAAGGTAGGTGATAGTAGAAGACAGAGGTGGATGGATGGATGGGTGGATGGATGGATGGATGGATGGATAATAGAGAATAAAGAGAAAAATGATAGAGGGAAAAATAGAGATGATAGATAGATAGATAGATAGATAGATAGATAGATAGACAGACAGACAGATAGAGGCATGGACATCATGCCCTGAATGGAAGTTGGATACTTAACTAACCGAGCCATCCAGGTGCCCCCCAATCTTGGATAAGTTTAAAAAACTAATGAGGGATAAAACTAGTGAGAGGTAGAGCTGGGATTTGAGATCAGGTGTAACTCCAAATACTCTTCCAGAGCTTAAATGATGTCATATTTCTCTCCACAGTGCTGACAGGTGGCTCAGCTCAGGTATTTCAGCATTATGTACCCTTTATGATTGGTATATTTCTGCTATGTGATTTTATTGCAACTATTTCATGTTTTGCCAATTTTTTTGAAAGAAGGAGGATCTACATAAAGAAATTGTATTAAATTGACTCCAAAGCTCATGTCTGTCTGTTGTTATCACACCGTGCATTAAAAAAGCAGATCTCAGGGAGCCTGGGTGGCTAGGTCGGTTAAGCATCCAACTTCAGCTCAGGTCATGATCTTGCGGTTCATGAGTTCAATCCCTGTGTCGGGCTCTGTGCTGACAGCTTGGAGCCTGGGGCCTGCTTCGGATTCTGTGTCTCTATTTCTGTCTGTCTGTCTGCCTCTCTCTCTCTCTCTCTCTCTCTCTCTCTCTCTCTTTCTCTGCCCCTACCTGGCTTGTGCTCTCTCTCAGAAATAATAAATGAATAAACTTGGAGAAAAAAAGAGCAATGATTTAAAAAAAAAATAGGAACAGATCTCAGCAACAATTGAAACTGAAAGGCAGAACAAGGTGTATTGCCAACTGCACTGTTAGGACCAAAAAAACAAAAATAAAAGCCATAAACAGTCACGAAGGAGAGATCTTTCATTCTCACTGAGGGATTCAGGGACAGAAAGGGGTGGGACTCCAGTGGGGTCACTGAAGGCTGAGAGAAGCAGAAGAGAAGCAGGGGTAGGTTTCCCACATAGCTAGTAAAAGCAAGAAAGAAAACAAAATTCGAACCAGAAAGGAGAGAGACATTAAATGCCAGCAAATAAAAACAATTCGAGCTTGCTGCATGTTCAAAGTCATTACTGAAGTTTCATTTCTTTGGGGGTCCCTGTTTGACATTTGTTGCCTTCAAATCGATACCTACTTTGGGGGAAGGTTTTCCTTTCCTTCCTCGAACAACCTGCCTGCCAGCAACAGCTGATCCCAAAGGTGGAGGAACAGGTGCTCGTGCCATTTCCTGGGCAAAGGAATCGTACCAGTGTTCAGACCCATCACCCTGCCGGTTTCACAGGTAAAGATGCATTTGGGGAGAGTCTTTTCCCTTTCATATGCTGCCTGAGAATGCTCTGGTTTTCTCTGGAAAGTGAGATAAGGCTTTCCTTCCCTCTCCTTAAGGCTCTCCTGTGAATTCTGCAATGCCAGGAAATTAGCAAAACAGTGCTGGTAGCGTCACTTTCTCCACCTCATTCTATTTCCCAGCTAGACTCTGGGGCCTGCAGGTGACAGACAGAGCCAGTTGGTCCCGGCACAGATGTTCCCCCACATCCTCACTATCCCCAGAGAAGAACAGCCCTCAGAGGCGTGGTCAATCCTAGGATCCAGCAACTGCACTCCTGGCCACTTACCCAAAGAATACAAAAATACTGATTTGAAGGGATACATGCACCTTGATGTTTACAGCATCATCAACAATAGCCAAATTATGGAAACAGCCTAAGCGTCCATCAGTTGATGAATGAAGAAGAGGTGTGTGCGTATACACACACACACACACACACACACACACACACACACACAATGGAATGTTACTCAGCCATAAAAAGGAATGAAATCTTGCCACTTGCAACAACGTGGATGGAATTAGAGAGTGTTATGCTAAGTCAAATAAGTCAGTCAGAGAAAGACAAATACCGTATGATTTCACTCATATGTGAAACTTAAGGAGCAAAGACAAAAACAGAGTGAGAGAGACAAATCAAGAAACAGATTCTTAACTACAGAGAACAAACTGATTTTTACCAGAGTGGGGGGATGGGGGAAATGGGTGACAGGCATTAAGGAGGGCACTCGTTGTGATGAACACCAGGTGTGGTATGGAAGTTGAATCACTATATTGTACACTTGAAACTAACACTACACTACATTAACCAACTGGAATTTAAATACAAACTCTTAAAAACAAAACTGCTTGCTTAGCCTCCAGGAGCAATCTCAGACATGAAATATTAAGGGAGCCCAGAGCCCCCTGTGTAAGCGACTGGCTATCCAGTTGCCAGAGAGTTTTCCTCATTTATAAGTTTCATGACTCTGCCAACATATACCAACTCCTGCTCTCAAAGGGACTCTTTTCCTCATCGTTGCTATTATCAAAAAGCATTTATTAAACATTCATCTGCCTATGGTGCTGGGTACAGCAGGGCACAAGGGCCATTTTCTGTTGGAAGTAGAGTTCTGTGGGACCAACCCATTTACCCTTCTTCCCTTCATTTGATAAACGAGGAGTCAATTTCTACTACCCACAGAGCAGAGGTCAGAGGATCAGCAGCCTGAACAAAGGCCTTCGACACAGGCCAGGAGGATGGGGATCTGTTCTACCCCGCACCCTAAAACAGGTAAGGCACATGAAGATGTCACTTGCAGTTTCAAAAGGCTCACCCTCGGGGCGCCTGGGTGGCTCAGTCGGTTAAGCGTCCGACTTTAGCTCAGGTCACGATCTCACGGTCCGTGAGATCATATTTGCCATTCATGTTGCCTCTTCAGTAATATGTCTTTTCCTTGTTTCTTCTACTGGGTTGGTGATCTATTTTTTTTTTTTTTGATGATTTGTAGAAATATTTCGGACATACAGATGGTTAAGAGACCCATGAAAAGATGCTCCACACCACTCATCATCAGGGAAATATAAACCAAAACTACAGTGAGATATCACCTCACATCTGCCAAATGGCTACAATCAATAATGCAGGAAACATTATTATCTCCTTAGGGCTCTCCTGTGAATTCTGCAATGCCAGGAAATGAGCAAAACAGTGCTGGTAGCATCACTTTCTCCACCCCATTCTATTCCCCAGCTAGACTGTTGGCAAGGATGCAGAGAAAGGGGCACCCTCTCGCACCGTTAGTGGGAATGCAAACTGGTGCAGCCACTCTGGAGAACAGTATGGGGGTTCTTCAAAAAGTTAAAAATAGAACTACCCTAGGATCCAGGAATTGCACTATGAGGTATTTATCCAAAGGATACAAAAATATTGATTTGAAGAGATACGTGCATCCTGATGTCTATAGCAGCATTATCAACAATAGCCAAATGTGGTGAAGACATATGCAATGGAATATCACTCAGCCATCAAAAAGAATGAAATCTTGGGGTGCCTGCATGGCTCAATTGCTTGAGCATCTGACTCTTGATTTCAGCTCAGGTTATGATCCCCGGGTCATGGGATCTAGGCCCACATTGGGCTCTGCAGTGAACGTGGAGCCTGCTTGGGATTCCCGATCTCTCTCTCTCTCTCTCTCTCTCCCTTTGCCCCTCTCCCCCACTCATGCTTGCTCTCTCTCACTCAAAAATAAAAATATTTTTTTAAAAAAGAATGAAATATCACCATTTGCACTGACATGATTGGAGGAGCTAGAGAGTATTAGGCTAAGCAAAATAAGTCATTCAGAGAAAGAAAAATACCATATGATTTCACTCATGTGGAATTTAAGAAACAAAACAAATGAACGTAGTGGGGAAGAAAGAGAGGCAAATCAAGAAACAGACTCTTAACTATAGAGAACAAATTGATGGTTACCAGAGGGGAGGTGGGCAGGGGGATGGGTTAAATAGATGATGGGGGCTAAGAAAGGCACTTGTGATGAGCTTTGAGCATTGAATAGCAGTGTTGAATCGCTACATTCCACACCTGAAGCTAATATTACACTGTATGTTAACGAACTGAAATTTAAATAAAAACTTGGATAAAATGATTTGTAGAAATTCTTTACATAGTCCAGAAATTAATTCTACTTCAAGTATATGCCAGGCAAAGGCTATCTCCTTGTGTTTTCATTTACTTTGTGGTGTCTCTGATAAGCAGAAGTTCCTACTTTAATGTAGTTGAATTTTTAAAAACTTAAGTTAGTGCTTTCTGTATCTTACATGAATAGATATTTTCTTACCCCAGGATGTAAGTTGTCCTACAGCTTCCATAAAAAGTTCTGAATTTCAATATATATACTTTAATCCAACCAGAGTGGAGTGTCTTTATGACATGGAGTAGATCTCCTCAAGGTTAAATTTGGATAGCAACTCATCGATAATCAACTCTGTTGGTATCGTCTATTGAGTGCTACCTCCTTTCCCAGTCATTCGCCGTGCCACCTGTCATACAAAGTGCCACATGTGGATTGGTTTCTGAGCTGCCTATTCTCCTTAGTCTAATTTGTAAGCCCGTGTGAATTATAACTCCATATATTATATCGATTACAATGGCTTTCTCTATACATTGTTACCCGGTCATGCAAATCCTTCCATTGTTTCCTTCTTGAGCAGGGTCTTGTTTCACCTTGAGACTTTCTTCTTTCATTTAAATTTTAGAATTAGCCACCATTCACAAAAATAAACTCAAAATGGATAAAGGACTTGAATGTGAGACGGGAAACCATCAAAACCCTAGAGGAGAAAGCAGGAAAAGACCTCTCTGACCTCAGCCATAGCAATTTCTTACTTGACACATCCCCAAAGGCAAGGGAATTAAAAGCAAAAATGAACTACTGGGACCTTATGAAGATAAAAAGCTTCTGCACAGCAAAGGAAACAACCAACAAAACTAAAAGGCAACCAACGGAATGGGAAAAGATATTTGCAAATGACATATCAGACAAAGGGCTAGTATCCAAAATCTATAAAGAGCTCACCAAACTCCACACCCGAAAAACAAATAACCCAGTGAAGAAATGGGCAGAAAACATGAATAGACACTTCTCTAAAGAAGACATCCGGATGGCCAACAGGCACATGAAAAGATGCTCAACGTCGCTCCTCATCAGGGAAATACAAATCAAAACCACACTCAGATATCACCTCATGCCAGTCAGAGTGGCCAAAATGAACAAATCAGGAGACTATAGATGCTGGAGAGGATGTGGAGAAACGGGAACCCTCTTGCACTGTTGGTGGGAATGCAAATTGGTGCAGCCGCTCTGGAAAACAGTGTGGAGTTTCCTCAGAAAATTAAAAATAGACCTACCCTATGACCCAGCAATAGCACTGCTAGGAATTTACCCAAGGGATACAGGAGTACTGATGCATAGGGGCACTTGTACCCCAATGTTTATAGCAGCACTCTCAACAATAGCCAAATTATGGAAAGAGCCTAAGTGTCCATCAGCTGATGAATGGATAAAAAAAAATTGTGGTTTATATACACAATGGAGTACTATGTGGCAATGAGAAAGAATGAAATATGGCCCTTTGTGGCAACATGGATGGAACTGGAGAGTGTGATGCTAAGTGAAATAAGCCATACAGAGAAAGACAGATACCATATGTTTTCACTCTTATGTGGATCCTGAGAAACTTAACAGAAACCCATGGGGGAGGGGAAGGAAAAAAAAAGAGGTTAGAGTGGAAGAGAGCCAAAGCATAAGAGACTGTTAAAAACTGAGAACAAACTGAGGGTTGATGGGGGGTGGGAGGGAGGGCAGGGTGGGTGATGGGTATTGAGGAGGGCACCTTTTGGGATGAGCACTGGGTGTTGTATGGAAACCAATTTGACAATAAACTTCATATATTGAAACAAATATAAAATAAAAATAAATAAATTTTAGAATTAGCTAGTCAAGTTCCCTTAAAAAAAAAAAAAGGAAAAGAAAACTATTGGGATTTTTGATAAAAATCGTCCCAGGTCTGTAATTCAATTTAGAGAGAAGGGACACCTACGTAATACTGAAGCATTCTGTACACAAATATGGTATATCTCTCTGTTTCGGTCTTTTCAGTGACTTTCAATAAAGTTTTATTGGTAAGCAAACAACCATCATCTTCATTCAGATTTTGCACATTATTTGTTAGGTATACTTTGGACTCCATTTGTTTGTCTCCATTTGTATTACATTTCTGTGTGCTGCTGCTTTTAGAAGTTGGATCCTTATTTGTTTTTTTTTTTTAATTCTTTTTTATATCTTACTTCACTGCCAAGGAACTCTACTACTCTCAGTGACGCAGCCCTGAAGACTGCACAAGGTGGGATTCACATACCTAGGGGGTGAATATCACCCTCTAGATCTGTAGCTCATCCAGGCTGTGCAAGCACACAGGAAGGCCTTGTTCACTGTCCTGACCTATTACTCCCTGTTGAAGACTTCCAAGATTTGCAATAAATTCAGTAATGCGTAAAAAGAGTGTTCGCTGTCATTTCTTCAGGACATAACTATGTTTAATGAGAAGGTCTGCCAGGGTACTAATCTTCTAAAATGCCAAGAGCCTATCTCCACCTCTTCAATCCCTTGATTTTTCTAATTCTCTACAATCTGGCTTCAGT
The DNA here is from genome assembly GCF_024362965.1 of Panthera pardus. Lineage (NCBI taxonomy): Eukaryota > Metazoa > Chordata > Mammalia > Carnivora > Felidae > Panthera > Panthera pardus. The sequence continues at coordinate 17,216,769 of NW_026526766.1, read as the reverse complement.
CCCCTTTGGTCTAACAACCTAGGAATCTCAACTGACACCTGTTTGCAAAACTAGATATTTACCTCCGTTTCCTCTTAATTCTCTGCTCAGATTGTCTGTGCTTACTATATCTTCCTTCTTGGAATTCTCCCCTTCCTTAACATCTATGATTCTATGTTATCCTGATGTAGTAAGTAATATTTTAATATACGTTGTTCTTCTGGTATTTACATTTGCTAGACTTGGAACATCTCATCCCGTATCACAGCAAGACCAGGCCAAAAAAAAAAAATTATATTCTTGGTTTTACAGTTTCCAAAGCAAAGTTCCAGGTGTATGACAAAAGTAATAGGAAAACTATGTGAATAGGAAAGCCATTATTTTTCCTACACTTTGATAAACCTTCTGAGCCATGGAAGGTGGAGAAAGAAGAGACAATGAAGAAAATTTGGTTGACCCCATGACTGGTGACTAGGTAGAGCCCAGCCCAGAAAGAGCAAGCAGGCATGGGTAGAGTCAACATCCAGAGACGTTACTGCCCTGCTGTGGAGCACCACCGTCTCTGGTCAGCACAGGGAGTATGTGCGAGCCCTGCCTGTGTCCCAGACCATCCGGTTTCCATTCTAGTGGGTAACGTACATCACGACTCTCGTCACCGGTGTTCAATGAAGAAGTTCCATCGTAAGCAGCCATCCCTTTACTTAGGATCATTCGGCCGGAAGGATACCTGTTTCTGCCCCAGGTGTGGTTTTCAGAAGTTAACTGCCTTAGATAAACAACACTCTGTCCGATTTAGGAAACCCAAGAGCTACCAGAGAAAAAGTAAGGTTAGGACACGGAGAGCAATGAACAGCCTGTCGGCAGTCATCCTATCCCATCAGCACTGGGGTGGTCTGACGGGGACACACCTCCCTTTCCCTGCACCCCTGCTCTCTAACTATTCCTTCCTGCTGTCCTTCACTGGACTTGCTTCTTTCTCCCAACATCTAAATGCTTACTCACTAAGAGTTTACCTTTGGTGCTATCTCTATTCTCTCTCCCTCAGATGACCAATCCATAGCCACTCTGCCATCTCTGGACACAGGTCACAAGTTCTATAAGAGACATGGGTTTAAAAGGTAACCCACGGGGCGCCTGGGTGGCGCAGTCGGTTAAGCGTCCAACTTCAGCTCAGGTCACGATCTCGCGGTCTGTGAGTTCGAGCCCCGCATCGGGCTCTGGGCTGATGGCTCAGAGCCTGGAGCCTGCTTCCGATTCTGTGTCTCCCTCTCTCTCTGCCCCTCCCCCGTTCAGGCTCTGTCTCTCTTTGTCTCAAAAATAAATAAACGTTAAAAAAAAATTTTTTTTTAAATAAAAATAAAAAAAGGTAACCCAGAATCACAGAGGAAGGAGAGCTCAAGTCTGCCTTATAAGACAAGTCAGACACTTTCCCGGAGAGTAAGTGACACATGATCCTGAGGGGCAGCGTCACTCGCAGAGATACAGCTTAGCACCACCAAAGAGACACAAGGTGACAGCAGCTGCTTGACAAAGCGAGGGGCCCATCTGTATGGGTAATTGCTCGGTGACCACATTTGCTATTGTATGAATATTTTCTCATCTAGTTTAGGAAAACCTTTCCCAAGTCTTCCTAAGTAGCATCACTACACTCATGGCTGGCCATGGGTCTTTAGAGACTTGCTGAAAACCAAGTGTAAAGCTGGCTCCCTCCTCCAAGGCACTAAGGTAAAAACCCATCCGTCCCGCGCAGGTGCCCTGATGCTTTGGTGCAAGCAAACCAGACAAAGCGAGCGAGTCCCGCTCTCTCCACTGCGTTCTCCCTTTGAATCGGAGCATGATGAACCATTTTCCAAGTCCCGGGATAAATCAAACTGTATTTTTTTTTTTAACAGAACTCTGTGGCAACTTTATAGTTACAATAACTTGTTCAATATTTTCATTACTTGGAGATAACAGAGGACACGAAAAGGGCCAGTGGATTCTCGGGTCATTAAAGCCAGCGCCAGAGTCTACGGAATGCCCCTGAGATGCGTGTAATTGCCTCCAGTAATATGCACCTTGTCATGTTTCGCTGCCAAAGCTATTAGGGACTCTTCACTGTCTCTTACCAGGCTCCCACTTGCTACAACAAAACTGAACTTGTTGTAGCCCTGACATTTGCGACAATATCATTAGTTGCTGAAGACGAGGCAGGGCGCGGGGGCCTCGAAATTTCAGGAGAGCCGCGTGGGTAGGCCGGCGGCCGGAAAAGGGGGTGTTATTACCAGGAGGCCTGCTCATTCGCTTTCCGTCTTTATTACTCTAACTGAAGCCCACATTTCATGAGTCGTCTTCGTGCTGCAGCACCCCCGTTTCCTGCGTACTCACAGATCTGCCACCACCCCCCCCCCACGTACACACCCAATCCCAAGAGGCTTTAAAGTATCCAAAAGGCTCTTCCGTCAGACAGCTGCCTGATGAAAAGTCAACATCAGACCGAAAGCACTTCTGGATTCCGCAGCACATTTGTTCTTCTGGGACCAGCCGCGCCTCAAGTGGGATTTGCTACCAAGGAAGTAGTGGGACTTCGGTTCCTGAGGCTGTGCGATCTGAAAGCTCTTTTCCTTGCCTTTCCATGGGCTCCCCTCCCTCAGAAGCTTCATCTCACGGCCACAGGGGATGGGAAAAAAAAATCAGAATACCTTCTACCTCTTCCTTGCTGGGAAACGCGAAGCGTCATACTACGGTTGTTGCAAAGAAATTCAGATTCTTGGATTAGTGTACCGGCAGCATTGAAAGCGTCATCCTAAAATTGCCTGAGGATGGACAAAATTCCCGAGAGGGAGGATTATGTAAATAAGCCAGGTGAGAAAGAGCAGGTTTGCATGTTCGAGGCAGGAAGGTGCTAGGGATGACATAACATTTGTTTGAGGTCAACGCCACTTATCTGCTGGCGTTAAGGAATTCCTTACTTTTTGAATGTGATTGCCAACATGAAGATTTTCTGAATGTTTATTTTTATTTTTGAGAAAGCACAAGTGGAGGGAGGGACGGAGAAGGAGGGACCGAGAATCAGAGGCAGGCTCTGTGCTGACCGGCTGACAGCAACGAGCCTGACATGGGCTCGAACTCATGAACCGTGAGATCATGACCTGGGCTGAAGTCGGGCATTCGACCACCCAGGTGCCCCAGAGAAATTTTTTTTTATCATTAAGCAGCAATTCGTTGAGCAAGAGATAGATTACTGACACTTGAATAACCTGTTAAAGTTATTCGTACCTTATGAAATATTTTAATTCCAAGTTACCTTTTGCAGCGCCTCGATGAGGGTCTTGTTTCATACGTAGGGTGGTCATTAAATGCCCTTCTCAACACAGACTGGCAGAGTCTTACGGTGCCAGAGTCCCTGACAGAGATTCCATTGAGTTCAGGCAATACAAGGCTCTTGGGCTCTGAGCCCCATCTGCAGAGGAGATAATAATCCCTGCCCTACCTATTTCTGGAAGTAACCGTGGGGGCCAAATGAGGGAAAGTGTGTCAAAGTGTTGTAAGCTGTCAGGGACTGTGCATATTCAGGTTGCTGCTGAGACATCCTAGGATCTTTATCTGCATTCAGAAACACCTACACCTTACATGGCCTTTCTCCTCCACCACACTGAGGTCATTTTGAAAAGGAAAGTTCTTAATGTGAGTCAGAGATCTCCAAACATTGGCTGGAAAGAGGGCAACGCATTCACAGCTGAAGAACGTCCGAGCAGCTGTACTTTGGAGTCTCTCCCGCCCCTTAACTATTTTACCCCGGACAAGCTGGTATGGCTAATTAGTTGGATGAGAAATTCCTACAGGGGTCGAGGCTACAGACTTGGAGAAGAGGCTACCACTGGTTGCCTACTTCGACCTGGGAACCCTCTTTCCAGGAGTCTCCTCCTCCACCCAGCCCTCCTCCATGGCCCAAGCAGCTCTCTCAGGACCATCAGCACCTTCTTTAAGGTCCAGGTCCCTCTGGTGGCTTGATGACTGGGCTTCCACGGAGGAGGGCTGACTTTAAGGAACATCACGGATTCTATGCAAAAACTCAGGCTGGCCCTTCTTCTTGGAGCGCTCACCTCCTGCGTTTGTGGAGTAGGTGTAAATATTTACCACTATATACTAGAGAGGCGGAGACACAGGCCTTGACCTCTGTGCTCTGGTCGGGGGGATTATATAAATGCACCACTCAACTCTACCGCAAGGCACAACCCAGCAAGTGCAAAGAAGCATCCCGAGGGCTCAGAACTTTTGTATCGAAGTCAAAGCGAAAAGAGAATGAATCCAGGAAGGAGCATCAAGAAATGGTGTTAGAAAAATGGTGTCTTTTGAGGGGCACCTGGGTGGCTCAGTTGGTTTAGCATCTGACTCTTGATTTTGGCTCCAGTCATGATCTCAAGGGTTGTAGGATCAAGTCCTGCATCGGGCTCCATGCTGAGCTTGGGGCCTGCTTAAGACTGTCTCTCTCTCCCTCTTTCTCTCTCTCTCATTCTGCTCCTCTCCCCTGCTCACACTCACTCTCTCGCTCTCTCTAAAAAATGATAATAATATTTTTTTAAAAGAGGGTGCCATTTTTATAAGTGAAAGTTCCGGAAGAAACAGCACACACAAAGGCTCAGGCTGGAGAAGCAGGATCGTATTTAAGGCAGGGAAGTTACCCGAACAGAGAACAGGTGGACCACGGGGAGGCTGGGGTCACAGGCGAGGGTGTCAGGTGTCAGGCTCTTGTGTTCACGTACCCACTGCAGCGATGTCCCCTTTCTTCCACCTCCCTGTCCCTTCAGAATCTCGGTGTTCGTTACCCCCTCCTGCCTCCTTCCCTCTGTCACCAAAGCTGCTACCAGGGAAGGATCTGACAGAGATCATTTCAGGCCCAGTGAGAACTGAAGGCAGACTAATACTTCATCTTAAACCTGGCTCAATTATAGAGTAAAAGGCATTTTTTTCCTATCAAAGGAATTCCAGGAACCAAGATGAAGAGACACCACATTCCTCAGCCGACTGAAAGCCAGTGAGACTAAAGGAATATCAGAATTACGTGATTTATTTGTCATATGGGCAGGCGGTCTCACCTCCCTTCACTTCAGTCTCCTTGTCACAAAATCCTGTTATGCCTACGTCACAGCTGTTGTAAGGCTCATAAAACAATCCGCCTAAAGACAAAACACCTTGACTACAAGGATGCTCACCCCTCCCCCCGGAATCTCAGGCTGCTCCCGGGAGCCCTGGTGACATTCCCATCACAGAGCCAATGGCTCAGAGGGGGGCAGGAAACTGCACAACCCTTAGGACATTCTCCCTCTGGCTTCACCAAGGATTTCCCAAATGCACAGGACTCTGGCCTGGGCTGCCCCAGTGTAGACCGCTGGGGCACTTTAGGAGGAATGAGACAACAGATAACACACTTAGATCTTAACCTCTCACAGGTGCCGAGTCTGGGAGCACATCATCCGAGCGGGGACAAAGGAGACCCTGCCTACTCACGGGAACTCAGATCAGCACTCCGCCTCTTTGAACACGATTTCTTTTTTTTAAGTTTTATTTATTTATTTTGAGAACGAGAGCGAGAGAGGAGGACAGAGCATCCAAAGTGGGCTTTGTGCTGACAGCACAGACCCCAACGCGGGGCTCAAACTCGCAAACCGTGAGATCACGACCTGAGCCAAAGTTGGACTCTTAACCGACTGAGCCACCCAGGTGCCCCTGAGCATGATGTCTTCTGTGAATTGGAAATGATACCACCTTGTCTCGTCCACCCGAAAAGCCTAAGGTGTGCATTTCACAGAAGCACACTCTAATTAGTGTCTGTGATTCTGACAGAAGGGCTTTGGAAGGTCTTTGAAGCATGGGGCGTCCTCTGAGGTCTCGTCTCAAACGCTGTGTCCTTGAGGACATCTTCCCCAGTCTCACGCAGACAATTCCTTTCCGTCTGTGCGCTCCCCGACTACTTCAACACTTCCTCTGACACACGCCCTGTCATCCTCTAATTAATCGCATGTGTGTGCCCCCCACCGAGGTCCTTGCAGGTCAGGAGTCCCACGTCTGCCACCTTCCATTTCCATTTCACCTGGAATCCCCACGACCGGGCACAAGGCGCTTGCACAGAAAACGCTCGGACGGGTGAACGCGTTCTCAGACAGTGGTTTTCTTCTGGACTTCCTTTCTGCCTGTAGGACTCCCCAGGCTTGGAAACAGGACGCTTTTTAGATACTTGGTAAAAACTGGGCCTGGAGCACCAGGAGGGAAGTACGGGACTATTAGGAGAGGATGAAAAAAGTCAAGTACAATGTGAACTGCTGCATTTTCAGTCTTTGGCCCGAGGCCTCTAAGGCAGAGATGCCCTCACACCTTTCTTTTCTATCTTAGAAACTGCGTCCCCCAAATATTTTTCATTGGAACACTGGGATTCCAAATTAGGCCACGCGATCTTACTGATGGGTCAGCTGCCGAAGTGCCAATAAATTACTCAATGGCACCACAACGGTGCTTCGCTCAGGCTCCATTAAACACGCAAGATTCTACCCACAAATGCCAAGAGGCAGAAATGAGATACTTTTATTGCAAAGCAGAGGAATGTGAAGCAGCCAAACCAAAAATTTTGCTAACGTTTTTTAGCCCCCTCCGTCAATGTGATCTCAAGATGGAATGCGACCCAGTACTGAAAACGGAACAATTTAACAGTGTTTGCTTCCAAAGCATGAAACGTGCAAAAATGTAGTCTGGGGGTTGTGGAGCCAGGCTGGCAAAAAGATTCACCAGTCATTCTTGGGCACTTTCTAAGGGGAAGTACTATTGAGATTCGACTGAGCTGGGCAAAGTCCCAGTCATGTTAATGACACTGGCTCCATGGCTTTTGGTAGCGAGAAGAACAGGCCGTAGTGGGTTGTGATGCACAACGTTGTGTCTAAAGTCATGGTTTATTAAGGAGGAAATGATCACCGGGGTGTCGGTCTACGTAACGAAGCACTTGTAACCAAAAACCACCAGGGCAAACAGAATGTTAAAAATGATCCCGAAGGCTACAGAGAGTTAAAACAAATTGATATCTGTGCCTCTGGTTGGGTCGCCGTTCTTGGCGATAAAATTGTCTCCTAAGAGGCATGTATGTTGTTTGAGGTTAGGAAGACATGCCTCTAAGCTTCTGTTCAACAAATCAGAATTCCTTTTACCACGTGCGATTGCTGGATTTTCAGTGCCATCATTTATGGCACTGTTACAGATAGGCGAGGCTTCCACTATTGAGCGCTGACATGATGCTAACTTATATGTCTCATTTAATCCGCCCAACAACCTTCCTACCAGATACTATTATTATGCTCATTTTATTAAAGAGTAAAATTGAGGCTTAAAGACACTATGCACCTGCCTCAAGACCACACAACCAGCAAATAGAAAACCCAACTTTCGAACTCAGGTCCGGCAAAGTCTAAAGTCTGCCATTCCCATTTTATGGACAAAGACACCGAGGCTGACAGAGGTTAGTTACTAGACCACAACTGGTCACCCTACAAAGCTGAGATGTCAAAGTAGGTGCGTCAAGTCCAAAGCCAACCTCTTTTCCTGGTACGTGACCGTGCTGTCTCTTGAATTTGCCTTTCTTAAGACCCTTTACGTGACTGGGTTCGGGTTGGAAACTCAGCTTTCTCCAAAGCATCAGCCTCTTTGGGTATTTTGTACCCCATAAGCAGCTCAGTGGACTCCTAACTGCTGAGGAAGAGGGTCTCTGTCATTCCCACACAGCCATGCAGTCGTGCCCGTCTGGGGTCTCCGCAGGTTAGAGAGACAGCTTGAGGGAGTGTGCAAAGCTGTGGGAATCTTATCAGAGGCACAGATGTCCTCAAGTCCATGATTTACCCTTAGAGACTTCTTGACCTTCTCCCACATATTGAATGAATATGCTTTGGCAGCTTACTCTGAGCCAGTGGCAGGACAGGCTTTAGGGACACAAAGGGGATGACTGTGGTCCCTTCCCTTAAGTACAAAAATAACAGACAAAAATTTGTTGAGCATTTAGTATGTGCTAGAAGTCCTCCCAGTGCTGCACATGCACGAAGTCATTCAATCCACACATACCCCATGATCAGTACAGGTGTACTGGTCCCATTTTACAGGTAAGACCACGGAGGTATAACTTCCCCGTTGTCTAGTACGGGACGCAGACCAGTAGATAAACCTCGTCAATTCAGTGTCTTAAGTGCTGGGCCTGAGGTCACGCAGGATCGTGTGGACTCTTCGCCCAGCCTGGGAGTTAGGAAAGGCTTCCCAGAGACCAAAGAATGAGTTGGAACGAGCCACGGAATAGGTGAGACAAGAGCTTGTGACATGGAAGGAACAGTGTGCGTGAAGGGGAGGACAAGTTCAATGTGCCTGGACACAGAGAGGGCAAAGATGAAGCCAAGGGAGTAGGTACCCAGGCCTCTCGTGCCATGAGATGCATTACCAGGGCCCGAAATCTCTTGCACGCCATCAAAACCAGACTCTTTTCAACATCACGAACTAGACTGTCGCGATCTAGACTGTACATGACCTAGAACGTAATCTAGACTCGAGCAAATCGAAAGTAGGAAAGCACAGTGCATGTCACATTCCCCCACGACATTGCTTTCGAAAGAAAAGGTGGATTTTTTTTTTCCCTTCGACTCATATTAATTCCGGGAGGTCTTTAGTTTTACCTGAAGCTATGGTGATAAAAAGTGCTGGGGGAAAGTAATATGTTTGTCTTCCAGAGCATCCTCCACAGGAAGCTTTTCACGAAATGCTAGACTCACCAGCCCTATTCTGGGCAGACCCACCAAGTGGCACACTCTTGTACTCACCCTGATTCCTCTCCAGCCTCCACCTCTAAAATCTGGGGCTCAGAAAGGTATCCGACCACCGTCTGCTGCTCACACAATGAGTCCCCAGCTTCCTACCCAAACGGGGGCCCAATAAAATCTTATCACAAGAGCATATGTATCTCATATTCAAAAACACAGACGATTCACAAAAGCATAGCCATTAAAAGTCCAGGGTGAAAAAGTCACATCTTGAGCTTTGTAATCCAAGTTATTACCTGGCACTTAAAAACCAGCACTATTATGGCGCCTGGGTGGCCCAGGCAGTTGCACATCCGGCTCTTGATTTGGGCTCATGATCTCAGGGTCACGGGATCAAGCCCCGCACCGGGCTCCACACTGAGCACGCAGCCTGCTTGGGATTCTCCCTTTCTCTCTCCCTTTGCCCCTCTCCCCCACTCACGTGCACTCAGTCTCTGAAAAATAAATGAATAAAAATAAGTAAAAAATAAATAAAAACCAGCACTACTGCAGTCTGCAACAGCCCAGACAGGGAAACAACCTAAGTGTCCATCAACAGATGAATGAAGAATATATATATTACACACACACACACACACACACCAGAATATTATTCAGCCTTTCAGAAGAAGGAAATCCTGCTATCTGCAGCAACATTGGAGGGCATCATGCTGAGATAAGTCAGACACAGACATATACTATATGATCCCACTTGCATCTGGAATCTAAAAAAAAAAAAATCTGAATTACAGATACACAGACTAGTCGTTGTCAGATGCAGGGTGGGAGAGAAAGGTGGAGTGGGTGAAGGTAGTCGTACCGCACAAATTTCCACGTATACGAGAGAAATTCTGGTGATGTACTATACGGCATGGTGATTAAAATTAACAAAACTAGACTGTATATTTGAAAGCTGCTAAGAGTAAATCTTAGAAGTGCTCACCACAAGAAAAAAGGCAACCATGTAAGGTGACGGATGTTTAGCCCAGGTTCCATTGCAGTAAGCACTTTGCAACATGTACACATATCAAGGCAGGCTGTGCTTTGCAAACAAATACAATGTTATATGTCAATGACAGTACAGTAAAATTAGAACAAAAATTTTCAAAGAAACCCAGCAGCGAACGGTAATGACCACCCACAAATTAAGACAGTTTCCGCGATGAAGCCATCCCTCCAAAGCTCAATGGAATCCCCAGCCCTGGTCATCTCGTATACTCATGTCTATAGTTTGGGTCATGCTAATGACTTTGAAAAGTCTCTGGTTCTAATCGTTCAGAGAGGATTTCAGGCCATGACAATGAGCCGCATGACATAAAAGGCCTTCAGCTCTTACCTCTCCGGCTTCATCTCTTGCCTTCTCTCTGCTTCGGGTGCACAATTCTCCTCAGTCATCCTTGAGAACGTCCAGGTGGACTTCTACCACTTTCCTAGCATGGTGGCCACTTGTGAAAATGGTTAAGACTCAGTTTATTGCTCCCGAGTAAGGACGAAAGTGTGAGAGAATACAAAAGACAAGAGCCAGTTAGAGGCCCCCCAAAGGGACATCGCAAACCCTTCACCTCTGGTCCCCTCTTTCTTAGAACCCACTCTCACCTCATCTCCCGAACGTGAGGCCCCCGGGGGAAGGCCACGGCTCAAGGTGAGGGACTGACTGAAGGAAGAGAGTAAACACTAAAAACCTAATGTGACAAACTGAACTTCAGAGATGCTTTTACTGGGGAAATCCAAAATGTAAATGGAGGCTGAATTAAAATTAAACAATAAAATGTCCCTAAGTCCCACTTCTTGACTTCTCACAGACTGTATTCGGGAGAATCAAGTCGGTCAGTCAGTCAAATGTTTTTCGGAGCTCCCTCAGCCATCACATACACCCGCCCATGCCTCTCATGTTTTTACTCAGCAGGTATTAACTGAGCATGAGTCTGTGTCCTTGGAGCGCCAAGGTGAGCACGGCCCTGCTCTCTGCCCCTAGCAAGACCTCAGCCATCTTGTATTGATCTGCTCTTGAGGCGGATTCTAGAACCAGTCCCAGGGTAGTGTGGGCAGAAACCCAAGACACCTCTAACTGGTTGGGCCTTCTTCCTCCTCCACTCACTCACTAAACTAACCTCTAACGTCACTAAAAGGAGATGTTAGAGGTGAGAAACCACAGAGGGAAACACAATGGAAAGGTCTGCTAACTGAAGCAGAGATTTTTTTTCCTTGGAGCTTCACCTTCATCCCCAGACCAGAGTCCCCGCCCCCTCTCCCCCCACCCATCCCTTACGTTTGGATTTTCTCATCCCCAAGCTTGCGGAAGAGTTGTTTCTTTTTAACTGCCTTCAATAAGACGTGAAAAGAGTTGCCTTCAAAAGTCCCCCTCATGATTGAATAATGCCTGTGACTGTGGTCTCCTAAGTGTTTTACCTTCAAACTAAGAATGTCCTAGCGGGACTTTTTCATAATAAGTAACTACCCCTGGAAAACATAACGTAGGAAGCTGTATCATTTTCTAAGCACATAAGCAAGATGGTTGGAGGCTGGCAGCTGCTCAGAGCCTCCGTTCTCTATCTTTTCCTACCTGGTAGGTATACTTCGGAAAATTGAAAATAAGACAGTGCTTCCTCAGGCCTCAGACTTCTTTAACCACAAAGACAATCTCAGCTGCAATTCATATTGTCTGCTTCCACGAACGCTTCGAAAATGGCTGAGGCAGACAAAATTCTTCAGAATCCAGCCCCCCCCCCTTGAATCTGGGAGGGGAGAGAAGGGGGGAAAGGGATTCCTTTCTCCTTTTATAACCTCAAGACAATTGAACGTTGCCAGTGGAATTCTTCTTGCGAGCTAGTCCCAGAGTTTGACCTCAGGCTGTTACAGAAACAATGTTTTCCATGAGGTGCTCTTGGTTAAGAAATTTCCTCTCACCCCAAGAGGCCAACAAAGCGTGGCTTATACACCCTAAGCCTCAACTCAAATGGCCTAGGCCGGGCCGTCCAAGCCGGCAAGAGCTATAATTTCCAAGTAACTCTGCATGCTGTGTGCCCACTTGTCATTTTACGGCTGGGAGAATATTTTTTTTTAATAAAAAATGATGCTTGGGTGAGAATATGCTGAAATTCCCTTTGGAGCATGCAGACAAGTTGCAGAGAAGGGACAGCTCGGAGGCAGCCAGAGACGTGTGTGAGGGAGTTTTCTTTGCAAGGGGGAGGACGAAGACGTGCCTGCTGTCTAGCAAAGAGCTGCAAAACAGGCTCCTGGTTCTTTTCTTGTCTGGCCCCCCTCTGCATAATTCTCTCCCAATGAGCTGAACTGCAGACTCGAAATGACTGCTCCGTCCCCAAGGAAGAACCAAGGGAGTTAGCTAATGCTGGGCTATTTTCAGAAAGAAAATAAGAAAAGAGCTGGGGAGAGAGGCAGGGGAGGGAAGGATGAAAGGGACAAGAAAAAAAAAACACAACAAAAACCACACGTACCTGGTGGTAGACACGTACCCTGTAAATGAAATGTTCTGGTTCTGCCCCTCAAGACCAAAATCATTTGCTAAATCTGTGTTCACTGCAGAGCCGCATATTAAACTATCAAATAAGAGAGCATCCGTCTGCTCATGAGGCTTTTCATTAAGAAGCATTCTGTAACCACACAGGGTAATAACCTGACGGATCCTCAGCAAATAAATAATGTGTGCTATTTCCAGAAGTAATCGCTGTGTCTCTTCCTTCCTTTCTGGGTTAGAAGTGCAGTAAACTGAGAACCTGTCGTACTCTCCCATGCACCTTGCCAGCTCTAGCTCAGACAGGCGTCATTGCCTTCTATGTAAACACCTCGACCTCTCCTTTGAAATACGCACCTGTTTGCACCGGGTGTCCGTATGCCGAACCTTCCCTGCTGACCTGCCAACCTGCACTGCAATGTTGCAGTGCAACATCCTCGGGATGGACACCTGCGACTCCTCGGGGGGTTATTATGCTATAGATGAAGCATCCAACTCTGTTGGGTCATCCTGTCTGTCCAGCATGGCCGTCCAGCCTCCAGCTCTATGGTCTTGATCTCACTCCGGGCAAAGTTTAACCGTTGTTCCCCTGTTCTACCTCTGGCTTTGCTAGAACGGATCACCCACGAAAACTTCCTGGGGAAGTCCATCCCTCAGTTCATGCTCTGTTGTCTATTCTGTTTTACAGTGGACACCGCTTTCCCACAAATTGTCCGCATGGGCACAAGGTAGGGCCCCAGGACGTGGGTACACTTTACTGCACTTGCCTGGGCCAATTTTATGTCGGGAAGGGAAAAGCTTTTCTTCTCCTCAGCAAAACTCAGATACATACTAAATCCGAAGAAGCATTGGGGAGAACACTGGGCCGATCTTATCTCACTTTTCGTGTCTTCTCCTACCTGAGAAACAGTTGTGGAAACACCTTGAGGAAAGGAGATTGGCCAATGGATGATAGTCGTGACCCATTCATTCAGAGCTCAGTTTATCCAAGAGAGGTAAATAATTTGAAGACAGTCTAGAAGGTTCTATTCAAACAGCCTCTGTTTCCTGAACCCAGTCAGATGCCCGGCCATTCCTGTCTGCCTCTCTTCCCTGATAAGGCTGGATGGCCCTTACAAAGCAAAACCTCATTTTGTCAAAGCAGCCTGGAATGATTTTTTTCTTTCCTTTTTTTGTTACATGTGCGGGCTTTTCAGCCCCAGGATCTTTTAATCTGATACAACTCATTTAAAATAGATGAGAATGTTCCATCACCCAATCTAAATGCCTTTGGGAACAGAAGGGAGCTGTCATAATTGCAAACCGTGTGGTGAATTGGGAAAACCGTCAGGCGGGGTTTACACGGCTCACACGGGCTGGAACGAGGCGCATGCACGCGGAGCTTCCACAGCCAAGGGGAGTGATCCTAGTGCAGATTTCCAGGCAGTCTGTGGGGCAAAAAGGGGTGTCGGGGCCAGTCGGGCCTGTTACGTGACCCCTCGGCAAGACCTTGTTAAGTTGAATCACTGCGGTAAAACCCAAACGCTCCCATGTAAGCATCCTCCTCGTGGAGTCATGAGACAGTTTCTGTTTTGTGGTCTCCTTGTGGCCACTGTGATGGGTTTACTACCTGCTATTTTGCTAAGGTTATGACCCTGTCTGGCACTATCAGCTTCCCCGAGTGTGTATCTGGATTTCTCCTCTGTGTGTAGAACACACAAATTTCCCAGTCCTGGCCTCTTGGCCAGCTCTTTGATATACAACCTTGTTCCTGGAGAATTGGGTCTCCTGGTGTTTGATAACATGCCTGGTTTTATCTCATTTCTTGGCCCTCTACTGTATGTGAGATGTGTCTAAACTGCTCATCTTGATTTTGACCCCGAGACCCACCCACGCGCGCGCGCACACACACACACACACACACACACACACACACACACACACATTATTTGAGTACCTACCATGTGCCGGCTTTCAGGGGGTTCTGGGGTGAACAAAACAAACCTGTATTTCCTCTGTTTAGAAATCTTAAAATTCAGCAATTAAGACAGATACTAATCCTTAACCCAAATAAACATATAATCATAAATTATAAGAGCTACTATGAAAAGAACAAAGCACTCTGGAGCAGACTGGCAGGAAAGACCTTTCCGAGAAAATGACATTTACGCTAAAACCTGAAGGATTAGTAGGAGTCAAACAGCTTTCCAGGCAAGGAAAACAACACGACCAAAGAAAGATCTCCTGGCAGGAAAGGGCTTGGCAAATTCAGAGAAATTAAAGTAAGTTAATGTGACCGGAGGCCGGCGGAAGAAAAGGGAAAGCGAAATGAGGTTGTGGAATCACGAAGGGCAAGGCGATGTAAGGAATTTGTTGGGTATTTGGTGTTTGGGTCTGAGGCATGGGAGGCCACTGCAAGAGTTTAAGCAGCAGAATGACTGTGATCCCATTTATGTTATTCAAAGGGCAAGGGCAACACCTGAAGCAAGGAAGCCAGTAAGAGAATAATCTCACAAAGTATGAGAAGACTGGCTTTGACCCTCAGGGAATCCACCTGGTTCCGTCCGCTCCCCCTGGGCTCTTCAGTCCTGGACCACAGTCCTGAACGGATTCTTCTTGCTCTGGCTGAGCATCTGTTCCCGTGAGGCCTCGGTCCTTATGGGAACTCAAACATCACTGAGACTTGCCCACCTTCATCAGAAAAGCCCAACCAGAGAAGAGAGCAAGACAACCACAAAGCATGTTAGGAAGAATAGATCTGATTTTCAACAATTTGTTCTTCGGCCATAAGAAGGACCCTAGGGGTCAGTCACTTATATCTTTTTCAAACCCCTCTCCCCACCACCAATACAGGGGAAGGAAGAACCAGGAATTAAAAGGGCAAGTAGATGGTCTTATTTCAGAGATTTCCCAGACTGTAGAGGTGACACAAATTTAATCGGAAGGTAAGAGGAACTATAAAAAAAAAAAAAAAAAGGTAATAAGACTGACTTTTGACAAAATGCAGCACAGTGTTTCTGATTCAGGTACTATGTCGAAGGATAGAAACTTAAACCTCTGAGAGGTCAAATCCAGGCTTTGATCCAATAAATAAATAAATAAATAAATAAATAAATAAATAAATAAATCCTTAAATAGAGCAGAGAAAACCAAATGACCTGAACTTCAACACACTTCCAAGAGATAATCCTAGGTACGAGTTCTCTCACAAATATTACTGAATCCTCCCAGATACCAGGAGGTCCTCGGGGTCAGAGGTGGTGAGAAGGAAACATTTATTTATTACAACCCAGGTTTATGGAGGGAACATTTAGTGGAAACCTTTTTTCCATGGTCAGGAAATTGAAGAGGGTTGGAATCAGTCAGAAAGCAAAGGTTTTTGAGTAAAAGCCAGGGTAGTCTTGCCGGAAGCCCTAGGGTCCATCGGTAGTAAATATTGATAGAAGTCCACAGTGAATGTTGCTGAATTGTGTGGATGGCATTTTACTGTCTCTATATCCCCTCGGTGTGCTGGGGGAAAGGAGAGGGGCTAATAAAATACGTTGTGTGTGCACGTGTGCATGTTTGATTTCTCTAAAAGGAAGGCAATGCTATGCCTCAAAGCACAGAAAGACATTTCAATGACATCTGTTCTGAAATACTGCAATCACCACCTTACATTCATCCTTTTTCGGGCTGAAAGCAAATAAATAATATTGGTTTAATTCATTTTACAGTCTGGGTTGTAAAACCAGTTGAACGTCTGGTTAACTGGCAGTGGGGTAAATTGCTTGCTCACAGTAAGCGCCCCCTTTAATGATCACTTTAGGCAAAGCTACACCTAGGGGAGGAAAGAGACGTTTTTATCTTCACGTTACCGACTCCTCTGTTTCATGCTTTTGTGACATGTCACGTATTGATTCCAAATCCGAATACTTCTTGACTTCAGCAGGAAATTGGAAGGAAAATTTTGAGGTTTCTGTAGATGCTATGTTTAGCTCTGATACCAGGAAAACAGCACAAAATAAAAGCACATTGTTACCATCCTGATCTTAGAAGAAGCAAGAACGGAGCATAGGAAAGGAGAAGAAAGAGCGAACAAAATAGCTCGAGCTGATGCCCGGCCTTGGTCTGAGAGTCAACGGCATTTACTCAAAAACAAAAAGAATTACTCATAAGACAGAATGTGGAACCAGAAAAATGTTCCAGCTGGTCCTAGACTAGGATTCCTACCTTCGCTTTATTATTCCTTTCATGATGGGGTAGCTTCCCATAAGTCAGATGTACCCATTGTAGCCATTTTAACAAATGCCTTATAATACAAATAAGAATAATTTTTGATTCATCCACATGGTTATCATCACATGAACCCAGAAAATTCTGAACAGTGTATTTATAAAGTTATATGGCGTCTACTATTTGAGAGTTAAAACTACATCCAGGAAAGTCATTGCTTTGTCTCATTATTCTTGGTCTAGATGGTTCTGGCAGGAATCACACCAATGGAAAACACCGACTCATGAAACAGATTTGGAGGTTACTAAGTGTCTCTTTTGAAGGAGCTATTCACAATAAAAAGTAATGATAATAATAATTGTTTTCCAGTTAAACAGGGCTTATACTTTCCCAAAGGTGGGAGGGTGAAGAGTGCTGACACGGCCTCTGCTCCTGGCCTAGCTCTCTGGTGTCGAGTAACTGGGTGACCTTGAGCATGTCACCTACAAATGGGGGATAGCAGTCAGGGATTAAGCAAGCAGAGTGAATACAGCCTCTGTCACTCACATGCATAAAACACCAAAGTCCTTGCAATCATGATTGGTGCATAGTAAGCGCTCAGTAACTGTCAAAGACCCTTCCTTAGAATACTGACTTTAGGCAAATAACTGAACCTCTCTTGGGCCTCAGCTTTCCTCATTTAGAAACTGAGCTAAAAAGTCATTATAAATATTCAATGAGATAACATTTATGAAAGGGCCAGGCACAATGCTAAGCAAATAGTAGGTGCTCAGTAAATGTTTTCTTCCTTCCTCAAAGTTGTGTGGGTTTGTTATGTATGACTAGTAAAAAACAAACAAACAAACAAAAAAACCTTCTTCTGTTCCATAACAAGATCTTTGGTGGGGGGGGGGGGGAGAAAACATGGGTTATAGGACCCAGCTCACCATAAAATTTTATTTATTTGTTTAAAAAAATCCTTCTTGAAAAGAACCAACCAAATTTAAAAAACAAAAGCAAAAACATTCTCAGAACCACCATATCTCTTAGCGGATTTTTAAATTGTGGCAAAAAATTCATCACAGGAAACCTACCATCATTAACCATCTTTTAATGTACTGCTTATATATTCACATGGTTGTGTAACCGATCCCAAACGTGAAATTCTCTTCCTTCCAAAAGCGAAATTCCACACTCATTAAACAGTAACTCCTCATTCTCCCCCTCCCACGGGTCGTAGCAACCACTATTCTACTGTCTACGGACTGCACTACGCTGGATAAGTCATATAAGTGGAATCATAACAATACTTGTCTTTTTGTGACTGGCTTATTTCACTAAAGTTTCATCCATGATGTAGCAGGTGTCAGAATATCCTTCCTATTCAATGCTGAGGAATATTCCATTCTACGTATATACCACACTTTATCTATTCATCCATGGATTCTCTTAGCAGATTTATCTAAAATCTTTTCTAAAAATAAAATGTCCAGGTAACAAAATGGTACCATGTTGTCCCCCACAACCTCAATTTAGCAGTCTGGTTCACTAAAAGGAAATCAAAATCACGGGGAAAACAAGTTCATTTGCGCCCCCCTCCCCACCCGCACACGTATGGATGGTCATATTGACAACGTGTTTTCCTCAAACCTCAGCAGGCTCTTCCCCCCTCAGCTCAACCCTGACAAAACAAAATAATAGCAATAAGAAAACTCTCAGTCCTGTTTCTTCACCCACCAGCTGAGTGTTATTACACTTGACTCTTTTTACACTGTGGTCTCACCTCTACGCTCTACTTGTCTCTTCTCTGACTTTGTTGCTTGGTTTTGTGTTGTTGTTGTTGTTGTTGTTGTTGTTGTTGTTGTTGTTGTTTGGCAGGGGGAAGTGGGGGGGGATGCAACAACAATTCTTCCAGAAGGAATTTACCAAAGGAGAGGACACGCGGAGACCAGGAGGTGTGGACGCTCAACATCAAATTCTTCTTGGATCCACATTCTCTGTTGTCCATCTGGCTGGGATTTCTTTGGACTTTGGTCTAATAAAGCTTGGCCATCATTCATGATTGCCTTCACATTACACAGAGGAAAGAGAAAATAAACACCCACACTACTAGTTTTGTTTTTTCAGAATATTTAAATCCTGCACACCAAAATGGTCTGCTTAGCAGGGAGGGAACTGTAAGAACTAAAAGGGACAGAGTCTGGTTCTGCCTCATCTTTCAAATCCCTGTGTGTGACTAGTGGCCACAACGACTCTTATTCAGATGCACAAGTCCAAACCATTTTCTGACAGAATTTCCAGGTCCTTAGCTTACTAAATTGGGTGAAGAGGCTATTATTGATATTTTCAGGGTGCACCAAACCTTCCTTTTCTTTCCAATTAAAGCACAACATGGCGTCCTACCCTTCTGGCATGGGATCCTTCACAAGCACATTGCATCATCCCTGCCGGGTTGTAAGCAGGGACACTGTTTCTTGTATATCTTTCCAGCTCCCACCGCCTGGTGCTGAGTCTGGGACATGATAGAGGTTGTTCAGTCTCTGTTCCCTCCTATCCCTCTCCCCCTTGAAGCCTCTTTCCATTATTGTAACTCCTCTGTGGTTGGCATTTGTATTATGCCCTCTGTTTTCCTCCCAGTGATCAGCACTGAAATCCTCATAATGGACAGGTCTATATGTTTGTCTCCAGGACTACCAGAAAGACCATATACTCGGCTATCATTCTTACTGGAAAGACATGATACTGGAATAGAAAATAAGTCAGGAAGGTCTGAGACAGAGAAAGAAGTCTGGAGATCTAAACAGAGAGACTCCAGGGTGGTTCTGTTCCATATGGTGGCCATTAGTCCACATGGCTATTTACACTTAATGTGAAATTAGTTAAAATTGAATAAAGTTTCAAATGCTGGTCCTCTCACACTGCATAAAAGCCACATGCAGCTAGTGTCTATAATTAGACAGCACAAGTATAGAGCATTTCCATCATTGCAGAAAGTTCTATTGGGCACAGTGCTCTGGAGATTTCCAGATAAAGGTCTGATTAGGAGATTTTAACACCGGGATGAGTATACATGATCCATAGGATGACGATATAGCCTGCTGTCCAAACAGGAATATTTTGGAGAGAGAAAAAAGGCATTCATATTATGCTGGGGCTACAAAGAATGGAAAGGAATATTATGGAAAATTATGTCGGGATGTCTTAGGGTTCTCCAGAGAAACAAAACCAACAGGATACATATAGATATAGAAGAGGAAAGTTATTATCAAAACTGGCTCATGTGATTATGGAGGCTGAGAAGTCCAGTGATGTGCCATTGGCAAGCCAGAGACCCAGGTAAGGCAGTGGTGTAAGTCACTCCAAGGCTGAAGGCCTGAGATGAGGGACCAATGATGTAAGTCCTGGTCTGAGTCAAAGCCCAAGAACCAGGAGCTCCAATGTCAGAGGGCAGAAGATGGATGTCTGTGCTGAAGTGGAGAGAGAGAATTCTCCCTTCCTCCACCTTTTTGTTCTATTCAGACCCTCAACGGATTGAATGACACCCACTCACACTGGTGAGAATGATCCTCTTTACTCAGCCTACTGATTTAAATGCTATTCTCTTCCAGAAGCTCCTCACTGACCTACCCAGAAATGACCAGCTATCTGGGCATCGCCTACCCCATCAGGTCGACACATCAAACTAAGCATCTTGGAAGGCAAACTTGGAAGCCCCGTCACCCCGATCGTCACCTTCTTCTCGGAGGTGCCCTTCGGGGAGACTGCGATTCGAGCTGTGCCTCCGGAGCTGTGCGTGGGTCTCTATTACTTTTACAGACAGAACTAGAACTAGAATTCCCTTTTAAAAGGCCCATCACCTAAAAACATAATCCTCTTTCTGAAACAGGCCTATTTCTAGAGCGAGCTGAAGCCACTCCCTCTTTCTTGATGCTATTTCTTTCTTAGACCATTCCTGTCTTAGAGCCCCAGACCACACTCAGATCTGTGTTTTCCCTGGGTCAGGCCGGAATGAGACTTGTCTCATCCAAAGTGAGCCAGGTCCTAGGCAACAGGATTGTTTTTCAACAGTTTCTCTGATGTGAGACTCTGCTATGAATACAGTTGGTTTTAAATCACTTTATCTGCCCCAGGCTACACACCCATCATATGGAATAGTGGCGCTGGAGGGGGAGGATCTCTGAAGGTACCTAGGAAGGAGATCCCTTTTTTGTTTCATTGTGTTTGGGGGCACCTAAGAACACCGAAAAATCTTCATTTTCAAAGTATTACCAAATAATGTATCAAACAGCTACACTGAAACCTCTTTAAAGTCAAAGGAAAATCAAAGTACCCCATTCCCACTTTGAATTTCCTCACATTCTCCTCTCCTGGAATGAAGTCAAAGCTCCAGTCTGAGTCCCACTGGGGGACAGACAGGAACACAAATGCCGGCCTTCTCCTTGTCCAGAGTGAGGCAGTCAGCGCAACAGGATGGAATCTTCCTTCTCCCGGGGTCTTCAGAGAGGACTGAGTTTTGTCACTAACCTTTCCGTACACCCCTTCTAAAAACCACAGAGACTCCAAAATGTACCATGGCTATAGGATTAACCCTGGAAAATAGTAAAGGAGATAATATAGCCGCTCTGAGCCTCCCGGCTTTGGGTTCGTAGATTTGTGTGGTAGGAACCCAGTACCCGCAACACCAGGGGTTCAAAGATCCCACGACCCAGCCTAGCCTTGCTGGGCTGGTCCTGCTTCCGGTGTGCAGAAACATTAGAAAAGATTCACTTCTCCTCAATGATTGGCTACCTCCATTCACACCACAGAGGCCATATATGTCCAAAGTCCGTCCCACTCAGGGAGTGTAATTCAGATGCCTTGTTTAGGCCATTACTTCCCACCGAAAGGAATAGCCCGGCGCCTACAGTGTATTCAAGCACATTTGTGGGCACTGGGGATATAGTTGCAAGCGAGATAAGAGCCTATCATCACCGCCGTGAGGTAACCGGATGGAGGTATGGTCAGTGAAAGCTTCTGGAGGAGGCGCCAGTGTCCTTGACCTGAAGGTTAAGAAGGAATCAACCAGGCAATGGAGGAATGATGAGCTTGAGGTCTTGAAGAGGGAACAGAGAGCGCTACATTTCCAAGGACAACCTGGGAGAAGGCCAGAGGGCCCAGGCCTTGGAAACAAGCACAGGGAGTAAGAGAAGACAAGTTTGAGAAAGTAAGCAGAGGGGCGCCTGGGTGGCTCTGTCAGTTAAGTGTCTTAAGCATCCAACTCTTGGTTTCGGCTCAGGTCATGATTTCATGGTTCTTGGGTTTAAGCCCCATGTCCGGTTCTGTGCTAACAACTCAGAGCCTGGAACCTGTTTCCGATTCTGTGTCTCCCTCTCTCTCTGCCCCTCCCCTAGTCTCGTTCTGTCTCTCCCTCTCTCAAAAATAAATAAATTTTTTTTTTAAAAAAAGAATGTTTTCTCTCTCCCACCAATGGAACAGACTTTGTAGATTTCTGAAAAGGACTTGGGGCTACCCAAAGTCTAAAATTATACAAATTAGGGGTGCCTGGGTGGTTGGTTGACTGTCCGACTTTGGCTCAGATCATGATCTCACGGTTCGTGGGTTCAAGCCCCGTGTCGGGCTTTTTGCTGACAGCTCAGAGCCTGGAGCCTGCTTTGGATTCTGTCTCTGTCTCTCTGCCCATCCCTATTCACTCTCTGTCTCTCTCTCAAATATAAAATAAAACATAAAAATAAATAAATAAATAAATAAATAAATAAATAAATAAATAAATGTATACGAATTAAAACAACAGCAAGAGAAACACAAAGAGGTTCTGTGACTTGACCAAGGTCATATAACAAGTTAGGTGACCTTTTTGAGTCAACATCAAAACTATGTTCCTCTCAAATGGTGCAACTGATCCAGCACAGCATGTAGGATACAATGTTCCTCTTTGAACAATTTGTACTTGGAAAGTGAGACTATCTTTAGACATTCCTACTGGTTCTCCTGGGACCAAACACTGTATCGCGGGTTTGAAAATGCTTACATTTTAGAAACAACTGCAAAATAGGAGCCTTCATTACGCCCCTGAGTAGCAAAGACTTAGCCCTGCCTTTGCCACCCTTGCAATTGATATTTTATTTGTGGGGAGGCATTCTGTTGTCAGCCAATATTATTTGTAGCCTAATAATTTATTCACAAAATAACCCCACTTACTTGTGTTTCAGATACATCTTTCCCAAGAGACTCAATATATTTAATGATCACATCGCAAATATGCCCAATAGGACAGTGCAATTTGCAACTCAATAGAAAAAAAGTGTGTAAACAATACGATGTGGTTTCCGTATGAAGAACTGAAGGCTTTGCTCCAAATGCACTGGCCCTGAGACACTGGAGACAGAGGCGAAAGGCACAGCCGCTCACGTGGTCTGCAAGGGTAATTCCGCAGCCAAAGCTGAGAGCCGGGTCATAACCCACGACCAGCACTGGTGAAAGACAAGCAATATCTGACCATAATAACAAGTCCTTCTTCCCCAATCCGATTTGTCTGCCAGACAGGCCATCTGATGACTATTTTGTATGGAAAAAAGAACGTAGACCAAAAAGGAAAACACACACACACACACACACACACACACACACACACACACTTGAAACATGGGGCAAAGGAAAAATCAGGCAAACACTAATGCAGACCCACCTAACTGAAACAAATTTAAAACACTTCTAAGGCACACGTAGTATCCTATATCTTTTGTTTTTCCTAAACCATTTTGTCTCGAGCCCTCAGGGCTGAATTAGTGGAGCGTCTAGCATCTTCCGCTTGCCACACGCTTTAAAATTTCCAAAAGGCTTGAGAGAGATGTGATGTGACTCAGACCCCCTCATCTGCGGAAGAGAGACCCCGGAGTCCGACGGGTCCGTAGCTACCTCTGCTTTTTTGCCATCACATGATGCTGGGCTTGCACGGTCACCCTAGCCTGCTGCTGATTCGAGTCCTGACAGAGACAACCTGGACCCTCACGGGAAGGTGATTCTGCTCCCCCAAGAGCACTTCTGATCCAGAACGTGATGAGTTCCCAGAATCAGAACTCTGAGTGCCCACGTCCCAACGCCAACACAGTGGGTCCAGCCCCAGCGTGTTAAGGACAAAGAGCTATACTGTCTCCTTTCCTTCCCTGGGATCCGCTACGTCTTTCCTCCCTAAAATTGGGCGGCTTTTCCCATGAATCCCAGAAATTTAAAAGGCCCCAGACAGATAGCTACTCTCTCCAACATGCATTATTACCACTTGCTTCATAAATTTTGTGCAAATGAGGAGGCAGACAAGACAGGATTGAAAATTAACATACTTATTGAAATGTGCAAGGCATTCAGCAGATTACTGTGTGTGCTTTCCGACACATTTATCCCATTTATTTGCAGCTCCACAACAACCTTGTAAGATATATTTTATTAAGTTTATTTTGCAGATGGAAGAACTAAGGTTCAAAGAGATGGAAAAAAAAAAAAAAACTCTGCAGTGAATAGCAAGAATTTGAATTCGAATTTGAAGCCAGAATTTGAATTCTCAACTTTTTTTTTTTTCCATTCCACATTCTGATGCGTACAAAGGAAAAGAGAAGAAGGAGCTTGGTTCCCTACCTTCTAAGATGTGAGGCTCACACTAAGTCAGAAGAACAAAACTGGGGGGGGGTAGCATTAAGGGCGAATGTTGAAGGCTGATTTCCCCCTCTAGAATCTCTGGAGAACACGTAGTCCCTGTCTGTAAAGAGAATGCTGTAGAAAGCCCAGGACTAGCCTGAGGGTGGCTCGTGCAGGAGAATGAACATCATGTTAACGAACCCAACTCTGGGTGATAATCACAGGGGCAAACAGTGGAAACACAACCAGAACGTCAGGCTATACCCGCACGCGGAAATGATTCGCTGAGGGGAAGACAAAGAGGATTCAAAGACTCAAAGAAGAACATTCCTTCTCACGGCACTTTTCGTTTTATCCTTTCCCCCTTGATGTGTGTGAGGGCGGGAGGGGGGAGACGCACACGTGCATGCACACACACACAAACACACACACACACACACCACACCATTATGCAGACACTGAAAACAATGGCTCTATAAAGAAAAATCAGAGCTGCTAGGTATGGATCCAGGTGGGGAATGTCTTACACTGAAGAGTATGGTGAATGGACCTGGGCTGGTACACTGAAGTCTGTGGCATTCTGGAAGAAGCCTTGGACTTCTTTTAAACCTTTCTGGTCAAGACACAGATAAAGGGGAGATTCAGTCTGCTAACACCAGGGCCAGTTAAAGAAGTAGAAAAAAAGCAGCCGAAGGGGCTCCTGGGTGGCTCAGTGAGTTAAGCGTCTGACTCTTGATTTCGGCTCAGATCATGATCTCACGGTTTTTTGTGGGTTTGAGCCCTGCGTTGGGCTCTGTGCTGGCAGCATGGAACATGCTTAGGATTCTGTCTCTCCGTCTCTCTCTGCCCTTCCCTGCTCATGCTCACTCTCTCTCTTTCTCTCAAAAATAAATAAGTAAACATTAAAAGAAAAGAAAAAGTAACCGGAATCCTTCTGAAATTAGTCTATTAGATGAACATGGAATCTTTATTATTATCTATTAGTATCTTTTTATAACCACAGAAGAGTGTGATGGTATCGAGACCTCCATCAGAGGTATCTTTTTTTTTTTTTTTTTAATTCATACTCAGGCACACTTACGTGCAATTTTTCTGTGTGGCTTCTCTACACATTGGGAATGAGGGGTATCTAAGGACAAACTTTGGGTCTTTCTCTAGTACCGCCCTTAAATCCAGACAACGGGGGCTCCCGCTAGGGGCCCTGTGTTTTAGAAGGCCCCATCTGGACCTCTTACATGGGCAAGAGCAAGGAATCCACAGGCAGAAGGGTTTTGCCAGTCCGGAACCCATGCCCCTGACCCTGCTCTGGGTACCTGGGACCTGGAATCCCCTGCCCAAATAGTCCAGAATATATCTGGGGACTTGAATAGCTTCCTCCAACTGTGTATTCTTCGGAGAGCGAACCGTGCTGCCCGTGTGCCCCCAGGTCTGTTCAGGGGGATGGGAGGGGCCCACAGCCGGCGCTTGGAAACATGGATGCTGTCATGTGAGTGCCCCAAGAGGAAATGGGAAGCAAAGAGGGTAGGCCTCAGTCGAGTGGGGTCCCGGCAGTGAGAAGGTGGCCTCCATTCAGAGTCCTGTCCCAGGCCCCACAAATGAAATGAATGCGGGTGGGAGGCTGGCCCCACTACCTCCCAAGAAATAGAGCCTCATAACTAGACTCACTGCCTTCTGCTTCTGCCTCAACTTATCCTCCATTCTGTGACCAAGGTCTTCCTTTAAAGACATAGACATGATCAGGGGCGCCTGGGTGGCTCAGTCGGTTAAGCGGCCGACTTCGGCTCAGGTCACGATCTCGCGGTCCGTGAGTTCGAGCCCCGCGTCGGGCTCTGGGCTGACGGCTCAGAGCCTGGAGCCTGTTTCCGATTCTGTGTCTCCCTCTCTCTCTGACTCTCCCCTGTTCGTGCTCTGTCTCTCTCTGTCTCAAAAATAAATAAACATTAAAACAAATCAAAAAAAAAAAAAAAAAGACATAGGCATGATCTTACCAAATCTCTGACTAAAAATACTTCACGGCTTCTATTTTTTACAATATCATAACCAAACTCCAGTCCCTTATGATCTGACTAGTGTCCAACCATTATTCCTCCCACAAACGCTTGCTGTGGCTTACAGCACTGACCATCTTAGGCAATCTTTGTTTTTTCATGTTTTATTTTATTTTTGAGAGAGAGAGGTAGTGGGGGGCGGGGAGGGCAAAGAGGGAGGGAGACACAGAACCTGAAGCAGGCTCCGGGCTCTGAGTTGTCAGCACACAGCCCGACGCGGGGCTCGAACTCACAGGCTGTGAGATCATGACCTGAGCTGAAGTCGGACACTTAACTGACTGAGCCACCCAGGCGCCCCTAGCAATCTTTTGAACTTTAAACATAATCTGTTCACTCAAGCCCACGTATGCTTAATGATGATGTTCTTTTGTCTGGCCAGTGTATAGAAAGTACAAAATAAATTTTTGTTGAGTTGAAATTTATGACTTACTTATAAGACAGAACAATTTTTTGAGATGTTTCATTTACGTTTGTTCTCTTTGTGTTTCCCATGCTTCCCGCCCCTTCTAAGCAGGTTGCCAACCCTTTCATATTTCATTGTCTTGGAAACGTTTTTTTCAGTCTGGAAAAATACATGCTTCTTCTTCAACTCAAAGGTTTTTCTTATCGACAATAAAAGCCTAAACTCTTTCAAGAGATTATGCTCTAGAGAGGAAGTATGCTCCAACTGGTGGCTGTGGGAAAGTGCTTTTGAAAAGAAAAATACAGGGGAAAGAAAACAGATAGCCAGAAACTAAGCGGGGACAGAGATTGGCAGGTCTCTGACGTTGGTGTCAGTGTCCTGAGTGGCAGGTCCTCAGGGGCTGCGGGGTTAAGAAGTTCTAGAGATGGGGCGCCCGGGTGCCTCGGTCATTTAAGCATCTGACTCTTGATTTTGGCATAGGTCATGTTCTCTCACAGTTCTTGGGACTGAAGCCTGCACTGTCAGCACAGAGCCTGCCTGGGATTCTCTCTGCCTCTCCGCCCCTCCCCCCAACTCACTCATGCTCTTTCTCTCTCTCAAAATGAATAAATCAAGTTTAAAAAAAAAAGTGATAGAGATGGATGTTGAGACAATCTCCACAAGGTTGGCGGGGGCAAATTGTCGTGATGCCAGGCTATGGCATTAAGTCTTCGGTGGTGTTAGCCGAGTAACATTTCCTGTCTCCTAAGTAACGCACAGTTCATTCACATGGCCCTTGAGTCGATGGAAGGTTGCTGGAATAATTACACAGCCATCTCCTGCTCAGGAAATAGGTATGTGGCTCGAACAGCAAGGATCATGTCTAGCCACTGTTACTATCACCAAGTTGATGTGTTCATTGGTCGCCAGGTTATCGAATAGAGCTTGATTGGGATTTCCTCCAGCTACATCTGCAAAAGGAAATGTTTTCCAGCCCTTTATTATTTGTTCCCTTCATCCCGTAGTAGTTTTTTCTGCAGAGCCGGTAGCGTGAGGCCAGTAATGAAAAGCGAGCCCAGTGATCTTCCCAGGGCTGCTTCCGCTGGCTTGACAGAAGACGTTCTCCGATGGACCCAACCAAGAGCTACCCATTCTAGAGGCCCACGCATCCTAATATAGCGCAGTCTCAGAAGTTAAAGAAGGTCTTCTTATCTAGTTAGGATGAGTAAGAACGACTGTAGAGAACTATGTTATAGGCTTCCTAAAGTCATCGGGCTCGACCATTAGACATCAGCACAAAACGCAAGCAGCTACAACCAAACGCAGACATCTTCTGTCTACTTACAGGTTGTTTATCTCTCACACACTGCTACTTGGTCCTCACTGTTAAAAGCAACTTACAGGTGTTTCAGAATGGGTGTGTCAAGCTGTCTGGGCTATAAAACCCACCATATCCTATCAGGATATTTGTCTTGAACTCATCCCACAGATACCAGGAGTCAGCTCAAGACACAGTGAGCTAGAACACGAGATCCACCTCTCTGCCTTCCTTCCCTGTTTCAGATATCCAACTGGACGGAGGCATGTCAACCTAACTGACAAAGTGTGTCTATTGGATGGTTTACCAAATGTCATTTTGTCACCCACACACAAATCTTCCTCCAGTGCACAGTAATATCTTGGGAGACAAAAAATTTCTTGAGAAAATGTAATAAAGGAGTAGAAAAGGTTAGAAGAGTCTAGTCTGCACATTAATGCTGATTTATTATTCATGGGTCTGTTACCAAATTGTCCCATGAACGATCTACATAATCATCCTTAGATACTTAGAACAGAGCCAATAAATGTTAAGTAAACAGGACGTTAGGCCATAAAATCACAAAACACGTAGCTGTTCCCGCTCACCAGCTGAATGCATATTTCTCATCTACAGGAGAGACCTGCCTCAAAATTTCTCCGAGCCTCTTCACTCAGCTTTAAACCTCATAAATAATAGCGAAGACATCCATGCCACCTTGGGTTGTTCCACTCCCTTTCCTGCCGGGACGCCAAAATATTTCACCCACACTAGCATTTATCCCTGTCGAGACAGGAAGATAGAACCCAAATAATCAGCTACTTGGTAGGCTCTCCAATCCCTTCTCTCTGTTTTGGATTCTTTCTCAGCCAGAATCTTCATCTCCTGCTACAACACCTCTCACATCTTCCATCTGCAAGGAGCCTCATTTAGATGTAAATCAAAATCAAAACACTTCTTCCAGACTGAAATGCTCTGTAGTTCAGTCAGATGTGGTCATATTGTGGCAAAGCGGAAACCGTTCTTTTCAACTCAGTGAGTTCAGAAACTACAATACGTGGAAATATGGGGGAGACATTAACATTTTAATACCATTTTAAAATGTTGCCTGTGTTCTAATTCAGCTTCCAGGACAGGTGCAGTCAAGAGTCGTGTGCAGACTCCCCTAAGCTCAGCACAGAAAGTCAAATGTTTTTGTTTAACTTTTAAGACTGTTGAACGCTCCAAAGATTTGATGTATCCCCTGCATATGAGACATTAACTCATGAGAGTCTCACTTTGGAGAGCCCTGAAAAGTTACAAGAACAGTCTTCTTTTTTATATGTTTTTTAAGTGACTCTGGATCATCTACTTTCCTAACGCACATCTGTCTCTTGTCTTCCCCAAGGTCTCCCAAACTGTGGCAGAGGGACAAATTCCCCTATTTGCAGTAGAGGAAGAGTTGCCATTTGCAAGTTAGACAACAACAACAACGACGATAAGAACGATAATACAAAACACTAGTCCTTCCTTCTATAGTTCGAGAAGTGTCCTGGACCATGTTGGTGTTCGGAAGTTAACTTGGAGAGTCAGGCTTTAAGAGGCTTTTAATTTACGTAGGGGAATAATGAGCCCAGTTGTTCTGGAGGGGAGGGAGACTGCATGGCCATTGACCGCACCTGTCCTTGTGTAGGGTGTTTCTTCTCAGGGCCTACAGTGAATGGACAAGTAGCATGAGTTTGGAGATACTAATGCCTTCAAGATGCCTTCCTCAGCACTGTTTGGCAGATCCACCTCAAGGAGTCCAGCATCTGTACCATTCAGCTCCCCCCTAGCTCCCAGGTTGGAGGAATCACAACCTGCGTACTGTCGCCCCTAAATTTCCCCATCACTACTACTTTCCTCATGTCCACTGCCTAGAAAGTCTTCTGCTATCATTGAAAAAAAAGTGGGGCACCTGGTTGGCTCAATGGGTTGAATATCTGACTCTTAATTTCGGCTCAGCTCACGATCCCTGGGATTGAGCCCCGTGTCAGGCTCCTTGCTAAGCATGGAGCCTGCCTAAGATTCTGTCTCTCTTTCCCTCTATCCCTCACCCCCATTTGCATTCTCTCTATAAAATAAAATAATAATAATAATAATAATAATAATAACAATATTTTTTAAAAAACCTTATTTATCCTACTGGTCATTTGCTTTCTAAAGCAGATCTCCACACCAGATAAGACTGAACCTGCTTCTGAACTACCACCCACCCTATAGCTTCCACATCTATCACACATTACAGCACTAATTAATTATGTGGATCCCTTGTCTTCCCTTCCTGATCACAGGTACCTACAGGGAAACTGTATAGTTTTTTCACTCTTTTCTCTGCATCCTCCAACATCCAACACACTGCCTTGCACATAACAGCTACTCGATAAATATTGACTGAGTGAATGGATAAATGAACACTTTAAAGAGTCCCCAGAAGCCAGGGTTGATTTCAGAGAGAAATAATGAATGACCACAAGAAGGATTCAGCTAGTGAGCTGGTCAAATTCAGAGACGTCAAATTCTAGACATTACAACTGGGAGGTTACCTTATAATGTGTATGCAAAATTTTATAATTTGTCACGAATAAGATGCTTCTGCAGTAGCCCATTTCTTCCCAATGCGCATCTATCTAACTAGTGAGGAGGATAAAATTGCCCACACAACTGGTTCTTAAGACTAAAGAGAATTGGATTATTTGGGGAGTTTGAACTTTCATGCTTTGAGACTCAATCAAGAAATAAGGTGAAACCTTTGTAGTTCCTGGACGCAGGGCTCATAAGTGCCCCAAAACCCTCTGTAGCTTTTCATATTTTAATTTATTTTTATAAAACAAAATTTTGACCTCCTTAGAAAATGAAGAGTATATGTGGGGGGAAGGAAGAGTCAGGATACCCCCTAAAGATGACTAGTTTTCCCCCAATATCTATTCTACTCTTCCTGAACTTTGCTAGACACATGGTTACCCAACTAAAGACTAACTTTATCAGCATGCCTTTTGGCTTGGTGTGGTCAGATGACGTACTTCAATGCCATGGGCTGTGAAGGGTAACGTGTGCAACTTCAAGGTCATGTTTTTTACTGGAAACTCTCCTACTTTCTCTCTGCTCTTCCTTCTAGTTAGGGCACAGACAGGTGGTAATGAGACACCCTTGCCCGCACTCATGAAGGGATCCTAGAGTCACAAAACAGAAAGAACTCTGGGTCTCTGAACAACCTCTTCAAGCACTGCCTTTCCTCTGGACTCCACGCCAATCTGGACCTTCACATATGAAGGAAAGAAAATTCTATCTGGTGTAAAGCACTGTTATGTGATTTCTGTAGAAGCAGCCAAGCCAGTATTCTCATTAATACAGCATGTCAACAAGATTCTATGGAGCATTCTTATTTTAGAAAATTAAAGTGAACTTAAATGGCTAGTGTGTGTGTGTGTGTGTGTGTGTGTGTGTGTGTGTAGTTAATGACAACACAGGTTTTACAAACGAACATTGGTAATCAATCATCAAGCATTTGTTAATGGCCTAGGGAGTCTCTAGACTATCAAGAATCTTCATAACCAAGCCTGGATTTTATAAATTTTACCTCATCGAAATCTGAGTCAAAGAGACAAATGAATAGGAAAGTAAAAAAAAAAATGGCTAAGGGTCATCTAATTTGCCTTTTTTCCAAGCCTAGTGCCTAGAATAGCTCTGTAATATTGTGTTTTATCAAATAAATAGATGGGTGAAATTCCAAGCATGCCTAGAGCACTCCTATGTACCAACTATACATTTTCTTTAAAGAGTGTAAATTTAGATTGAATGAAATAAAACACTTCCTTGATCTATTATAAAAAATGACAGCTAATTAAAGTGTTATATTCACTGTGACTTCTTTCTCACTTGGAAACCAAAGATGAGATAAAGATGAGGTTTCTCCATCACACTTGGGCTGTACAATATTTCAGACCAGAAACAAGTACTTTTTTTTTCCACATAAAACCATTGTGCAACGAGGAATCAAAGGATGTCACTATTAAACTTTGTAGCTAGGGCTTGCCTAATACATTCTGAACTAAAGTCATCCACAGTAAATGCAGGGAGACAGATTATAATGGATGTTTTATAAGTTTTGCTTAAATTGCCTGGTGAATTTGAGAATTTCAGAATTAAGTATATTAAATGGGCATAAAAAAAGAAATCATTAGCATCATAAAAGAATTCATACAGGTTTAGAAATTAGCATATAATTTACAAAAGGAAAGGAAAATTGGGGAAGATAAGAAATAATGCATGACAAAATTAAGTACTGAATGTTGATGCAATATCCAAAATCATGAAGATCTAAGAAGTTTAAAAATATAGATAACATCTGCTTTCAATTGAGCAGGATTCATTTGCTAGGAAATTTGCCAAAGACATAAACAACCTAAAAATCTAAATATTATAAATGCTTTATGATTGTTTTGATTGGTTTGGTCTTCTTCAAATACTGGAATTTTAAAAAGATGGACAACAAATTCCAGGCCACGGTATTTATTACCAACAACCCCTTGGCTGTCATTCGTTTGTCCCTTCCCATTCTGTCTGCTTTTCCTTCCTTTCCTATTCTGCCTTAAGACATAATTTTCCATTTAATTACAACACTGTAAATCTGCATAAATACATTAAGGTTCCAAAGCACTAGGACAATCATTCTCTCCATTGACCCTCACAACCCTTCTGAGGGGGGTAAAGGATGAGTATTTGAATTCCTGATTTTCCTCAATTTACCAGTGATAAAAATAGGTTCAGAGAGGTTTGGTTTGGTTTTGTTTTGATTTAACTTTATTTTTTATCTTTTAAAATTTACATCCAAATTAGTTACTATATAATGAAGCAATGATTTCAGTAGATTCCTTAATGTCCCTTACCCATTTAGCCCATCCCCTCTCCCACAACCCCTCCAGCAGAGAGGTTTAACTTACCTAAGGTCTGACAGGCCTAGGATGCAGGGTTCCCAATGGATTCTATGTAGTTGCCCTCTTCACACACTAGACTGTCACCTCGATGGAAATCATGAGACTCCTTAGCTTTTAGAGCTTACTGTGAAATTTATGACAATGTGAATATTCATTCATTTATCAAAGTCTCTTGAGCACCTACTAAGTGCCAGTCATGTGTTAGAGACAAAGTACTCATGAGAGAGCAAAATGAACATGGTCTCCCTCCTCCTGGATCTTACCATCCACTGAGGAAGAAACTAATTTGTTAGTTTCAAATACAGATGCATTGATATACTCTGATGTCGCGTCGTGAATGAAAAGCCCAGAGTGCTCTAAGACAATAAAGGACAGGATCTTACTTAGATGGAAGTGTGTGTGTGTGTGTGTGTGTGTGTGTGTGTGTGTGTGTGTGAGAGAGAGAGAGAGAGAGAGAGAGAGAGAGAGAGAGAGAGAGAGAGAAACCATTTGAGCTGAGACCAGAAGGAGAGTAAAGGAGATGTAGGTTGAAGGGTGGGTGGGGAAGGAAATAGTCCTGGGGGTGGGGGGTAAAAGGGTAAAACAGCATGTTCAAATGCTCTGAGTGCCTAAAGCTTTCCAGGAATTAAAGAAGAAGCTAAAAGCCAGTGTAACGGTATTTTCCCACACAACGGAGGAGAATTTTGTGAGTTCATGCAGGAGTCTGTGGGCCATGTTGAAATGTTCGGGTTTTACTCCAAGCACAATGAGAGGTACTAGAGCTCAGGGAGAGACATGATCCAATTTATGTTTTAAAAGATGACTCTAACTTATTTGGTAGAGAACTAGCTGGAGTGGGGCTAAAGTGCAAGCAGAAAGACAAGCCAAAAAGCTTCTGTGGTAGTTCATGCACAAAATGGTGGTGACTTAGACTAAGACAGCACTGTGGGTACTAGAAGTAAAAGGCTTTAAGATATATTGAAGGTGGACATGAAAAGACTTCACATGGAAGGGAATTGAGGCTGGCTCTCAGGCTTCTAAAGGTGTCATTCCAGAGGTAATTTTAGCCACCTGAATATTCTCCTTGCTGCCATTTCACAGTAGAGCCCTCATGTGCACATCACTTGAGATAATCAGACTCATGCCCCACACTTATTGACAAATCATTTCTTATTTTAGGCTGTAGCAACCTGGTGGTATTTTTAACAGGAATCCACCCTTCTCATATGCATATTGAGACTGTGTTAGAGCACATAAAGATGTATTTATACAGCTGAAGGTGTGAGGAAAAAGGAACTGGGTTTTTAACAACTTTCTACAGAAAGGCACAGATATGATCTGGGGTAGTTTCTACACAGGGAGGAAGAAGGCTCCTCCCTGTTCTAAGACAGAGGACAAGTCTAGTTCTTCCAACTCATGGAGGCCCTTTGAAAATAATGAAGACATTCCTTGAAGGAAAACCAATGAAATGGGAAGTCCTCCCGCCTACTTATTCCCTGTCATATATACCCCATTTCTTTCCACTCTCCAGTAAATACCACACAGCCGTCATTTCTTTTTAGAATGAAAACGTTGATGAAGATCCATTTTGAGCGAAGAGAATATTATGGTACAAAAGATAAATACAACTAATAATGATAATAGGTAATATGTGTACATGTTTCATAGTTTACATATGGCTTCTATATCAATTAACTCACTATGATCCTTTTAATTGAGAAATGATGGCCATTTGACCCACATATTGTTCCATATTGTACCAATAGGCAGTCTGAGTTTAGGCACCAGCTGTTTACATCTATTTCTGGGAAAGCCAACTTCCCAACACCTGAGGACCTCAGCAGCCCATAGGAGGTTTTACCCTCATCCCCTGCTGGAAGAGGAAGCCACAAATCTCATGAAATTTATCTAAGATTGGAGACAGCTGCTTTCTCCCAGTGACGTGAAGACAGTGGCTCCCAGTTTGAACCAGGTTGTACCAGTCAAGCTGGTGTGGGATAATCACTCAAAGCCAGGTTTGGACAATTCTGTGTATCGTTCCACATATCCTTCTTGAGACGCAAATATTATATCCATGTACAGATGAAGAGGCAAGGATATAGAAAGATGAGATGGGCTGCCCAAGATGGTTTCAGAGGCTATATGGAGCCCCACCACTTTAATATCTCCCTTGCTACCACACTGGGATAGTACAACAGGGAAGCAACAGCTTGCCCCTGTGATACATGCCAGGACTGGATCTGGCCAAGGCTGGTGACCAGATTAGTGCCCCATGGTTGTCCGGTCCTGGAGGGCAAGAACCTGGGCATGAGGACCTGATCAGATGCCAAAGTCTGCAGCCCTTTACCATGGTGAAGATCAGTTGGGTAAGAACCAAAGATGGTTCTTTTTCAAGAAAGAGGGTATCCTGAGCTATGTGAGCTTATGGACAATTAGAAAAAAATCTTAGAGCAGGAACAGTTACGCTTTGAGAGCTCTCAAAATACCATTTCGACCTCAAGTGAAGCCTCAATAAAAGTATGCAACTTATTTAGAATTTGCCAAGAAGTGGCAATGTGACCTCTTACAAATTTCAAAAATATGAGGAGACTTGAGCTGTAGGTCTAGCTAATAGTGTCCTTGGTAAGTAACTTCACCTCTCCAGGCCTCAGTTTCTCATCATAAAATGAGGATGATGGATTGACTGATCAACTCTGGTGTTCTGTAACTCTTTGCTGGAAACACACACACACACACACACACACACACACACACACACCATGTTGCCCTTCTAATAAATATGTGATCAAACAGACCTGGAAAGAAATTTTCTACAAATGTCAACTTTCAAAATGCAAAGAGGCCCTTCAGACGTGGGGTCCCAAACTACTAGTCCTTGGTAGTGCACACATTCAGTAGATCCGTTAGCAGACATAATGATAAGAGGACGTCTCCATATTAGTCATGAATTGCAGAGTTTATTTCCCACAGGCAAAGCCTCCAGGAAAAGTTATCTTAATTAAAAAGGAAAATAGTTGATCAAAATTAAATATTGCCAAGATGCAGCCCATGGGAGACAGATAGGAATATCTTCACTCACATTTTTTTTTCACTCACATTTTTAATCAGAGCCCAGAATGATAAATGGATAGTTAGTCCTTCCCTACTCATCTTAGTGAGTGCTCTCTTGATGTCAAAAGTGATCATGCCTTCCTTTAATCAACCCTTTCCCTTTCTAGATCTCTCTCTCTCTCTGAATTTAAGGGTACCCACAATTCAAATGGCACCATCAGAGACTCAACAAGGTTTTAATGGAGAGAGGCCTCTCAGGGAAGCCACCTGGCTTGAGAAGTTATTCCCAGACTAAATCATTCCCTGACTGGCCCGGAGATGTCTGGATAACCAGACAGACTGATTCATTTATTTCTTAATATTTTTTTTCTTAAAGAAAAAAAATGCCAATAAGAGCCTTTCAAAGTTATTAAGACTATCTCAAGAAGAGTTCAGAATAATCTACTGAGGAATTCATTAACTGTCGATTCTTTTATATACATAATAGATCAAAATTGATAGCACTGATTAAATTTTAATTAGGAAAATTTCTAACAATAGATTTTACAGTCTCTTTAATGCCATCTATATATGCATTCATTCATTTATTCAACAAACATTTTTGAGTGCTAAATATTTGTCATGCTCCACGCTAAGCATAAAATAAGTTCATGAAAATACACCTACGACCTATCTAATTTATTCATGGGACAAAGTGTGGTTCCTAAGAAAATGTTTATGGAGTTTGCTATTCACAAAACATCTCATGCCACTGGGGTATTCTTTGCCTGTTTTCCAAAGACTAGGACCTGGAATATAATATCCAAGTTTGATCTCAATTTCATGGACTGAGCAAATACATTCCCCATCCAGAAAAACAGGTTCTGGTTCCCGATAGTCTATGTGACTTGGACGATTTTGAGTTGATTAGCAGGAACTGTGTTATTTGGTTATTTATGCCATTTCTGTTTCAAATAGCTTAAAGTTGTACCCCAGGAATGATCAAAATGCCGAAAGCAATTTCCAGCATTCCAGAAGACTAAGAAATTGAAAACCAAATATTTGGGGTGAAAGTAAGTGTACAATAAGTGTTTATCCAAAGTTTTATGTAAGAATATCACTGCCTACACGTGCCAACTCAAGATGTCTGGGCGTCACACCCTTTCTTTCTTTTTCCATCCAATCAAGTGGCACATAGAATTCCCAAAGCAAAATACACAAGAAGCTGTTTTCTTTTGAACCTTTTTATCAGAGATGTACATCCTTCTGTCCATCGTTCCAGATGTTCAAAATCCCATAATAGGTAAGAATCACTATAGCCATTTGCTTTCTACTATTTTACAGGTGGGAGAAAAAGAGTTTCAAATCACCAAATTTGTGGCAGAGATGTGATTAGGCTAGATCTATAGCCTCAAAACACTGACTCTCCACCCAGAGCTGTTTCTAAGGCTTCATATGATCACATTCAACATGTCGCTTGAGATTAGAACCTTCAGAAGGATGGACTCAGTCTCTTCCCTTGAGGAGCAGAAGAGATTGTTATGGAAGAGAGGGTGTTCGTATAACTTTCCCCTCAAGGCTTCCCTTTGCTTCCTTTTTTCTTTACCAAAAAAAGTACTGATGCTGTGACTCATGCCGTCAGTTCTCTTCATGGTTTGTCTCCCAAACCAGACTCCCTCCACCATCAATAACGAAAACAACGCAAAACACAGAGTCACTCCTTGGTGTTGCCCTGAGCCCCGCCTCTTCCTTCCAGACTTCTTGACTGTCTTTTACACTAAGTTGTAAAAACCCCATCTTTAATCACCACCATCCCCTTCAGGATTTCAAAGGACTAGCCTAGCAGTTCATCTTAGAGATGCAAACAGTTCCCTGACTTGCTCATTTATCTTAAGTCACATGTAGAAAGTTCCTTGGCAGCTGCTCCAGGGAACAAAGGTGAAACCTCCAATTAAGAATGACTTATGTGTATTCCACCAGCCACGAGTCGCCCTGTCTTGTTAACCTTCTTTGCCCTGCCTTAAGAGGTGGGAGCCTATGTACTCAAAATTCATTTATTCCTGTTATGGGTAATTATCGCAATTTCTGATGATCCCTCTAGCTATTGAAGAGTGATGATATGGCAGGAAGATGTGTCTCTCCACTCGGGAAGAAAATATGAAGGACTGTGTGACATAGATTGGGTCTCAGTTCATAAACATGGCAAATTAATAAGCCTCGTTAAAGAACAAGATTCAAATTTAAACTTCCCAGCAGGGGAACGTTTTATGTCTTGACTGTGTTCTTTAAATCTAAATGAGAGTAGGGACATAGAGTAAAGAACTAGGACAGCAAATTTTGTGGTATCTCACCTTTAATAGAAGAGACAGTTACACTACGCTGGGTGAATGAATGGCCTCTAACATAAGATTCCATCCCATCTCTTTCTCTTTCTTTCTCTCCCTATCTCTCCTGCCTTTCCTAGCAAAACTTCTTGAAAACTTATCACTGTCCCTGCTCACCCACTTCTGAATGCACACACTGCCATTTGCCTTTGGTCCACACACTTTATTAAAACTGTTCTCTCCAGGATCAGTAACATTATCCTTGTGGCTGAATCTATGAACCATTTTCAACCCTTCTCTTATATAATGCAGGCCTCATTCGGAACTTCTCTTAACTTTGAGCCCTGGAAGAAATTGCCTAATCTCCCTTAATTCCATGGCCTGTGGAAGCCCAAAGACCTTCCAAAGGACTGTGTGAGAATAGCCAATGGCTATGAAGAGCCTATTGTGTGCCAGCCAATGTGGGAACTCATTTAACCCTGACAACAGTCTTATGAATTGGGAAGTACTACTATCCTCATTTTTGTAGACAAGGAGACTGAGACTCAGGGTGGTTCCATGGTTGATAAACGGGAGACCAAGACCTAAACCCAGGCAGGTTAGACCACCCTCCACCCAGCTCTGTCACCCTTGTCTGCCAGGCCTCCTCTGTGCCTTGAACTTCAGTATGTTCTCACCTGCTCTCTGTTCCTTATCACACCTTCCCCAGGGTGAAACTTGGCCTCCTCTCTAAGTTTCTGTAAAATAACAATCATCACTTCAATCAAGCACACATTTATGACATTTTACAGAATTTTTGTGATGTTCCATGAACGTGTCCCCATCAGAAACAATCTGGGGCCCCTTTTAGCTTCCCAGCTCTTTCCCTCCTGTCTCCTTTCCTTGCCATTCCTTCCAGAAATTACTGCAAGATCTTAAAATTCTCCTTCCACCCTGAAGACCAACTTTTCCTTCCTTTGAAAACTTGACACGTGTTATCAAGTGTTTATCAATTTTTTCCCAACACCCTCATCTCCCTCTGCAACAAGTATTCTGGCCCCACCTGGCAGACAAGTAGTAATACTAACCACCCCTAACTTACAGCAGTTGTTTGACCCTAAATAGCATTTTTGACTCCTTGCCACCCTCTCCTTGACATAGTCTCTAAGTCATCGTCTTTGAGGTGCCATGCTCTCCTGATTTTTCTTCTGTCCTTCTCATTAATTCTTTCTCGACTCCTTTTGGAGCCATTTCTCCAATGCTCATCCCCTAAATGTTCGTGTTTTTCAGGATTCTTGTCCAAGTCCTCTTCTTTCCTTACCTAACACATTGATTCCCAAATATGTCATCTATAATCATGGCTTCAGTTATAACCACAACTCCCACATTTATATCTCCAGCTCTCACCTTCCTGACACACCTCACCAGAATTTTCCATGGAACATCCCACATTTCCCCTCAATATACCAAAAGCCTCACAACAAATTCTCCCCAAACTGAATGCTCTTCTTCCAAGACCATCTCCCCCATGTAATATTTTCCCTCTACACCTGCCATCGGCTGGTGCCCAAGCCATTTCCCTGACTCCTCCTTCCCCGTCCCCACCCAGTCAGGCCCCAAAACCTCCTGATTCTTTTACAAAGCTCTCTAATCCATTCATTTCTCTCCTGTTCCACTGCCACTGCTAGGAAAAGCCACTGTCATGTCACAGTGACTACTGTCTTCATTTTTCCCATTTGAATCAATTCTCTACACAGCTGTCAGAGAGACACTTTTAAGATGTAATTTAGATCTTTCGTTGCCCCACTGAAGACCCTTCCCTTTGCCTTGAGGATAAAGTTGTGCATTGTCTGACCCTGGAGAAGCTCAGCAGCCCTGTATCTCCATGGGGCTCCTGCCTCTGTTCGTCCTCACACTCTGTATGTCAACCACAGGGAACAGCTTTCAGTTCACATACGCCATGCTCTCCCTCAACCTCAGTCT
Source organism: Panthera pardus (assembly GCF_024362965.1). NCBI lineage: Eukaryota > Metazoa > Chordata > Mammalia > Carnivora > Felidae > Panthera > Panthera pardus. The sequence continues at coordinate 17,176,738 of NW_026526766.1, read as the reverse complement.
TTGGATAGGCTGTTTCCTCGGATCACAACTCTCCTTTTTCCTTTTAACCCAACTTCCTGTGGGAGACCATTGGCATGCGACTTTCCCAGGAGGGCTTCTCTGACTCCCCTGGACTGTTTTAGGCGCCCCTGTTGTACATATTTTAGTTGCAGGTGAGAGACGACCCTCTCAAACCAATTTAAAAAAACAAATATTGGTTCACAGACCTGAAGAGTTTAGAGGCCCAGCTTCAAGCCTGGTTGAATTCAAGTACTCCGATGGTCTCCTCAAAGATGTGTCTTTCTTTCTTCATGATTCGATTTCTCTTCCTCTGTGTTCAGCTTCATTTTTGCACAATTTCTCCACCTTGCTGACAAGGTGGTCATGATTAAATTGTCAATTTGGCAACCCCAGATGAGAGTGACTTCTCCTGGAAATTCCAGCTAAAATCTCAGGAATTCTTCTCACTAGCCAGACTTGGATCCCATGTCCTGTCCTGAAGCTGCAGTAGACATGGAGCCTCACTCAACTACACAGATAGGCAGTGGAAGAGGATGCATTCCCCCAAGGGAAGTTAGGGTGCTGTTCCTGGGAGAACAGAGGTTTGAGGAAGAGGTTAGAGCTAGCAGACCAGAATTAGATGATAGATAGATAGATAGATAGATAGATAGATAGATAGATAAAATTAGATAGATATGATCTAATAGATATGATAGGTAAGTAGGTAAGTGAATGAAGAGAAAAAGAAAGATAATGTTTATTTCTTTAAATTACGCTTTAGAGTAATTCGATTCATTGAACATAAGAATATGGCTTTTTGTTTCCTTGTTGCCCCCAAAGGACCCCCTTTGAGAAACACACAGCATTGGCTGGGAGAAGGTAAAGAAAGGAAACAAGGAGAATATTGTCAGATTAAATTTCTTCATGAGATCTGAGCCCTGTTTTTGCTCTATACCTACTCTAGTTTATGAGCTTCCTATGCACTTGTTAAATAAATAGAGGGTTAACTCAGAATGGGCAACACTGCTAGAAAGGAATCCTGAATATCCAACCTCTGTTTTCCATCTCAGGGCAACCTATCTATTATCTCTTGAGAGAAAGACACAGCAATAGTAGGCATCACTTCTAAATAGGTAGTAGTAAGTTTGGGCAAAGGGGCCTGTCCCATTAGTACTAAGTGAAATCACTCAGGGTTCTAGAGAAGTTAAATATGTGGATGTCCTCAGATTTAAATAACAATTTTGAGAGAACAAAATTATTACAAGAAAATCTGGTTTTAGAAGGTATGAAGGATGTGAAAATGAAATTCTTTTTAGAGAAGCATTTACCAAGTTGTTTAGGGTTTCCTTTCTTTTTTTAATCTTGTAGTTTGTAAGATAGATAAACTTAAGCTAAGTGACTTGTACTATTGCATTTCCTAGCTGTTCACAGCCCAAGTTCTAAATATGGTCAACAAAACCTAGATCCATCATGGGAGGAGTTTCAAAAATGATCATGATAAAATCATGTGAGATTTTTAAATCTCAAGGAAAGATAATGTAATAAAAAGTGTAAATGGGCTCATCAGTCTCTGCTCTCTGATTAAGATATAATTCTTCGGTTGGGCTTTTTGAAAAATAGTTTTGCAAATTATGTTTATGATATGCTTAGCATCTTGTATATAAGTGAAACCGACACAATCCTCTTGTGGGAAAGGGAAAATGGCCTTCCATAAAGTACCAAATTCCACTATTATATTCATTCAATTGCTTCTGCCTTCAAGAATTTTTTTTTTTTGCCAGAAACTGCGTTAGGGACTAAAATTTGGATTTGAAGGATACAAAAAATTTGTAAGGCCTATACCTGCCTCTAGGAAGTCAGTCTTGAGAGAAAGAGATGTTTAAATACATCCTTGCAGTAACTGCACTGGGGGAGTGTCCTAGACCAGTGGGAGTAGAAAGAAAGGTGTGATCAATTTCACTACACATTAAATTTAATAAGAAATCAACTCCATTTTTTAATAGAAATGGTTTCAGCATTTCATGGTTTATTGTAATGTTTGCTATTGGGTTTTGGTAAAGGAATCTATCATATTTAAATAGTTTCCTTTATTTCTAAATTACTTGGAATTTATATTAGGAATGGCTGTTGAATTTTATGATGCCTTTCAGGCATCTATTGATATAATCATTGACTTTCTTCACTTAATGTGTTGATGTAATAAATTACACTGATAGATTTCCTAAGATTGAACTATCCTCATGGTCTTAGAATAAGCTCTACTAGGTCACATTATACTGTTCTCACAATACGCAGCTGGAATCAATTGCTATATGCTTTATAGAATTTTTATATCTATATTCTAATAGGAAATTATAGTTTCTCTTTTTTATAATATATTGATCAAACTTTAGTGTTAAAGTTATGCTAGCATTACAAAAGAGAATCTGCTCCTTTTCTATGGTCTTGAATAATTCGAATAACAGTGAATATTTTTTTTATTTGAAAGGATGGATATAATTTTGAAAAACCTATACATGTTCTCTCTTTCACAGCCCATTTCTCAACTTGGAATGAAATAAAATTCAGGACCCTGTTGAATATACACATTGTTTATGGGGTTGTTTTAGTTGTTCTATAGATATACATTGTTTGGGTTGGGTTCAAAACAGACTTACGTAATAGAGATCTGAGTATTTACTGGAGGATCCTCTTGGGAGTGCTGACCTGTAGTAGAGGAAAGGAGGCAGGACTGAGCATCGGGAGGGGAGCTGACAGGATCAGAGAAGAGGATGAAATCAACAGTGGCTTTGGCCCATTCTGCCAGGCTAGGATGGCCCTATGGCCCTTCAGGGTTGTCCCTTGTTTGTTTGGGTTTTTTTAAGTTTATTTATTTATTTTGAGAGAGGGGGAGAGAGAGAGAGAGAGAGAGAGAGAGAGAGAGAGAGAGAGAGAGAGAGAATGAGCAGGGCAGGGGCAGAGAGAAAGGGAGAGAGAGAATCCAAAGCAGGCTCTGTGCTCCAGCAGAGAGCCTGATGCGGGGCACAAACTCCATAACCTATGAGATCTGTGACCTGAGCCAAATCAGACTGCTTAACCTACTGAGCCACCCAGATGCCCTCTCTTTATATCTTTGATTGCTCTTTTGTCTCGGGGATTATATATCAGCAAGCCAATCAAAGATATAAAGAGAGGGGCATCTGGGTGGCTCAGTAGGTTAAGTGTCTGAATTTGGCTCAGGTCACAGTCTCATGGTTCATGGGTTTGTGCCCCGCATCAGGCTCTCTGCTGTCAGCACAGAGCCTGCTTTGGATCCTCTGTCCCCACCTCTCTCTCTGCCCCTCCCCTCCTTGTACTGTCTCTCAAAAATAAATAAAACATTAAAAAAAGAAGACAGATATAGATATATAGATATAGATATCCTATCTCCAGTAAAAAAGATAGAAAAAGAGAGAGGGAAAGAGAAACCAAGAGAGAAAGAGAGAGAGAAAGGAAGGAGGGAGGGAGAGAGAGACAGGGAGAGGGAGATTTACTATAAAGAAGAATTGGCTTATGTATTATGGAAGCTAAAAAATCCCATGATCTGCCATATGCAAGCTGGAGGACAGGGAAATTGGTGGTGTAGTTCTGGACCAAGAAGTCCTGAGAACCAGGAAAATTGATGGCGTAAGTTCCAGTCCAAGGGCAAAAGAAAACTGATGTCCTGTATCAACAATCAGGGAGAGACAGAGAGAGAATTCTCCCTCCACTCTTTTGTTTTATTCATACCCTCAATGGATTGGATGGATGATGCCCACCTGCATAGGGGAGGGCATTCTGCTTTCTTCAGTCTGCCAATTCAAACATTAATCTCTTCCAGAAACACCCTCACTGATACCCTCAGAAATAATGTTTAACCAGATATCTGGCCACTTCATCCATAGCCCAGGCAAACACCTGAAATTAACCCATCACATTCCCTAATGAGGCAGGTCTTTGTATCCTTGCATCCACCAGTCCATGGATGGGAATTGCCTCTGGGCCTGGAACCCAACCTTGAGGGAAGCCACTCCTTTAGGCCGGGAAGCCTGTGGGAGAGACTTAATTGTAAACTATTCTCAGCCAACACTCCTAGCAGTTGAGGGAATGAGCACATGTTGGGTCTGAGTAGTAGGTGCACCATGACACCCACTGCATGTGCTTGAGTGGAACTAAAACTTGCATTTCATCCCCTTGGAGCAAATATCAGCACGGATCAACAATTTCCAGATTTTCCAAAACATCTTTATTCCTTTATAGAAACTTTATTCCACAACTTTATCTAGAACGCAGGTGCTCAATCGACTTTAACACGGTAATTTTCAAATAGGATCACCGAAAATGCATGAACAATTTTTCCACTTGGCAAATGTAAGGATTTTTGCATTCACAAAGAAGTTTTGAGCCTCTCAGATGACAGTTTCTCTACTCACAGCTTATCTTATCTTTTAGATATATAATAGTCATAGTAAAATATCTCCCATTTGTTATACTATTGCTATAACATATCCTGACTTCATTGATCAAATAATGTTCCTCAGGATTATAGAATTCCTCATAGTATCTTGCCACCTAATACGTCCATTTTTTAAGGCAAATCTTATTAACATTATTGGTAAATATAGCACATCTCTTGATATCTACATAATTTTCTCAAGAAGACCCCATTTCTTATGCTACTATGAGAACATCATTTATTAGCAGGAGATTCAGGGTTCTCTCAAGGTCTGGTCTCAATCTACTTTTATAATCTGACGTCCTAACTCATGCCTTCCACCCACGACTCCCCCAACCTCAACCAAGATAGGTGCAATATGCTTATATACTGCGATATATTGCAAAAGTGCCGTCTTGACCCAGTTTTGAAGTCATGTCTCAAAACTCTCAATTCCCCTTCATGGACAGTTTGCCAAGCCCCCTACCAAACACTTCCTGTATCAGGCAGCCTCCCTCTAAGGCAATTAAGTATACACCCCAACTGGCCCCTTATAAGTCTCCCACATTCCTGGGTCAGGTGCTAAACAACTAAGCACAGCCTCTATGTTTCAGAGTTGTGTAATTATTCAAATTAACCAACAATCCCCAGGAAACCTGCAATCGCCAGCTACCGTAGCCACCTAGATTGCCACACACAATCCACCATCTACAACTCTCGCTTGCTATCATCCCGTCCCCAGGCACAACCATTTGTTTGGCCTTATGAGGCAGCGTTCTCTCCTATGGAGTTCTGAGTAACAGAGTTCTGCCTCTCATCCACTCCAAGGTCACTGCACTCTGTCCGCCCATCCAGAGTCTTTAAGTTTGACACATCTGTTTGTGCATATGCTTCTCTGTCTCCACTTATCCTGTATCCCCCTCCGTGACATCCTCCTACCTGCCTTCATCCTCGAATGTGAATAGCCCATCCTTTTCAGGCGGAAAGCAACCAAGTATCCCCTAGCTTCAGGGACTCTCTTCTATATGCATATTCTTCATCGGCCTGCATGTCTCTCTTTAGGCTACTGTTAAGGCACTTACCCCTTGGTTTTTACATTACAGTGCTTTATGAGCAGACCTGTTGTCTTTGCCATTTGATAGATATTTGAAAACATTACAGTCGTTTAGTTTCTTTGACTGCCTGAAGTCTCTGGCATGAAGCCTGTTACACGGCAGCCCCCACAACAAATATTTACTACGTCCGGTGTGTCGGAGCACGCTCTACGACTTCAACCCTGCACGGAAGTGACAAGTCACTTGCCTGCCATTTTGATCCTCCTTCCTTCCGTGCCTCCTCTGATGCAAAGCGGAAGAGTTGCAGGGGTGTGGATGGAGGAAAAGTAAATACTGAAAGAAGGGTTTGCAGTCCTGCTCCAGCGGAAAGGAATGAATAAAGGCGAGGCAACAAGAAAGCAAATGACCAAAATACTTTGGGACAGCTTGGTGTAGGGACCTAGAGAAGGCGAACAGCAAGTATTTGTTAACTGTAACAACCAGATTTCAGAACCTTAAGTTTAAGGCACTAGGATTAGGCCCCATATCATTTGAGTTGCAAGCCTATAGAGGACCACACTGGACCAACTTTTTCCTATGGCAGTTAATTTGCCTCTCTGAATTATTCACATGGTAACTAAGGTCACTTGGCTTCTAATTGCATAAGATATTGTTTTAAAGACAAATCGCTTTTTTCTTTATAATTCAGGAGCTGTGGGATTTTTTTTTTTTTTTTTTTTTTTACCCTGCAAGATTCTTTGAAGTCTGGTCCTAAAATACTTTGAGTGGAAAAAAAAAGAAAAAAACAGCTAATAAAATGTTCTCTCTTGAGCCACGATTGATTTAAGATACAGGGTGCTTAACAGATATCTCTAACGAAAATATGGTTTTAGTTTGTTTTTAATGCAAAGTGCTATGTGTACTGGCAGATTTGTATAACTTAACTATCACACGGCTAATTAAATGAATTTAATGACAAAAAGTACGTATATATATATTCAAAGGAATAAAAAGCTACTGTGCATGTGGGTAGCTGTCAGGCTGGCTTTCCTTTCTGCTGGCAGTCTCTCAATCTCTCTCAGTCTCTGCCTCTATATCTCTCCCGCTACCTCTACCTCTACAGACATCTCAATCTCATTCTTTACTTGTTCCTACTGCTTAAACCCTTCATCCCATCCTGTATTCCAATTCTGGAGACAGCCAATCCCCTAGGCTCACCTCATGATGAGCTGACCTACTGAACCCTATCATTTTCAAGGTCACCTTCTGGGTTTGGGCTGCCTTACAGCTGACACAAACTCCAGCTGTAATCAACACCTTTCCTGCACAAACAATCCAGTCCTGCTCCCCTGAGCTGTTAACAAAGCAATTGAAACTAGAAAGGGGTGCTGACTGATCGACTAGTTCGGCCAACACAATCATTCTTATCTTTCATTTTTCCATGATGGAAAATAGAGGCTGAACACTTACAATAATTGTAAGCTTCAAACATATCTAATCAAACTGCAGAAATCCTGGCCTTTGGTTTATTTTAACAGGCCTTCAGGACCAGTCAAACCAATGGATATTTAGGGTAAGCATCTGTTTCTTCCCAGCACGTTGTCTCATGTTCTAACACATCCAGAAACAGGACAGAACTCCAGCACTGGACAAGAGTTTAGGAATTCTTTTTCATGTTATAAATGAGAAACATCGAGGCCTGGAAAAATTTAGATTTATTTAGAGGTCTTGGCTCTTCCTTAGAGAAGTTTAGACCTAGTTCATAATACAAGAAATAGTCCTTGACACAGCTTTAAAAAAACCAAAAAACTAAGCACACTTTAATCAACTGCTTCATCGCCTAACATAACCTTCAAATTCTATAGGAATCTAGGGAGGTCAAAAATTACTACAAAGAGGCCCAGGTTGAACCCTAAGAAGAGACAATGGGGAATCATGGTAAAGACAAGCCTCCAGCATCAAGCTGCCACATTCACTGTGGGTTGGTCAACGCAAGAGAGGCAAGGCCAAGTGGGTTGAGTCATCTGTTGAACAGCTTTCTACGTCAGTCCAAACTCTTCACAATTAATCCTAAAAATCAGTCTATTATTCCTTGAACAAGTCATTATAGGTATTGAAGCAGGAAGAAAAACATCATGAAAACAGCATTTCACAAAACGAGAGACAGTATAGCACAGTGGTTAGGAGCATGAGTGTTGGAGCCAGGTAGCCTGGGTTTGAATCCTGGCTCTACCCCTTGTTCTGTGACGTTGGGCAAGTCAGTTAAACTCAGTATCTTTATCTGCACAATGGGAATAATAATACCTGCCTCACAGGGATATTAAGAGGACTTAACAAGTTAATAGTTACAGCATACTTAGAGCAATACTTGTTCTTATTAACAGTGTTATAACCACAGATGTCATTGGAGGACAATGTTGCTTGTAAAGGGATTAGTTTGACGGCTTCTGGCATAAACCAGAGATGGTGAGGTATGAATATAGGACCACATGGTAAGGAATAGCAGGCACTGCACCAAGAGAGGGATGAGCGCATATAACTGAGGAGGTCTAGAGGGTAAAACAGAGTGAAGAGTTACAAGGTGAGCTCACAATATGGAGAATATACTGGGTGCATCCAAGTTAGCCACCTTGGAGAAATAAATGTGAAGTGTGTACATTTTCACAACTTTGGAGTAAAAGTATCCTTGAACATCATTTCTACAAGATGCTTGCCCCGAGAAAGATCCATAGATCTCCCCACTTCTGCATAACCTCCCATGCTTGGGGGTCAGTACCGCTTGGTTCTTTTCATTCCCCACTTACACATCCAATAACCCCCTTGTCAAAAATTTCCCTTGCTGTATTTTTGCCTCCCAGCTTATCCTGCTCCCTTTGTTTCCCTAAAGTCTCCACTAGTTAGTTGCCACCACACCCAGGAAAATCTATATCACAGCTCTCAGAATAACCACACGCAGTGTCACCACACTTGACTGCACCTTGATCCAGAAGAGAGATCTAAAATCCCATCTCAGTGCCTCCTTGTCTGGTGGTGACATTGCCATGTATATACACATGAGGCAAGATGTGAAGGAGTCATTCTTCCCTCCCGGCGTAAGACTTGGAACACAAACCACTACCTTGATCCTCCCTTCTGCTCCCTTTATGTACCCCCTCTGAAGCTTCCAAATCCAAAATAACAAAATCATTGGGAGTTGGAGCACAACCAAGGTTCTGTGAGAATTGAAAGAGAGTGCAAAGAATGTGTACAGCCTACAGCGTCTTTTTCATCGAAGGGCCAGTCTCCCTTATTCTCTTCCTAGTTCTCTCTTCCTCTTTTCCTGCTTACTGAATTCATTCTTATATACTTAGAAATCGATGGATAAATCTAGAAAATGAAAAAAAAGAGACACCTTTAATTTTTATGGATTAGGAAACATAAGTTCAAAGATGTTTAAGTGACCTTTTCCGAGCCTCCAAGAACCTGCTATATTCAGCATGGATTTGAAAACAGCTGATTATCCTCTAGCACTCAGAATCTGGTAGGTCCTGGGCCCCATAAACTCACAGTACGCCATCTCAAATTACCTCACAACAACCTGAGAGGTACATGCTATTATTGCCCTTTTACAAATACAACATCTGAAGCTCGCAGAGGTGAACTACCAACAATCACTCAACTAATAAGCAGTGGCCACGAGCCTTAAACCCAGGTCTTCCAAATCTCTCTTGCAGCCATATTGAACTATTCTTTCTTCCTACATCTGTACCTCATTCCAGACTCTTGTCCATTTGTGTAATTTTTATTTGATTATCATTTTCAGCATATAAGATGAGACGGCAGGAATATTTGTCACCCCCCACCTACCCCACATGGCCCTTTTTCCTTTTATAATCCACCCAGTCTTTGTTAGAATTCCTGTTGGCATTCATGAAGTATGCTTTTGGCTATAAGTAACTGAGAACCCAGCTCTCAGAGGTTTAAACCATAATTAGACAAGATCACAAAGACTGGTATGGGTTTAAAAATTAGTGAGAACAATCCAGAATTGGCTAAAGTAGTTTCACTTACCTATGCCCTTCACTTACTACCAAATTGGCAAAACACTGAAAAAGATGTACATGAGGGGCACCTGGGTGGCTCAGTTGGTTAGGCATCTGACTCTTGGTTTCAGCTCTGGTCGTGATCTCACAGTTCATGAGTTCAAGCCCCACATCAGGCTTTGCACTGAGGGTGCAGAGCCTACTTGGGATTCTCTCTGTCTCCAACTCTCTCTATCCCTTCCTCTCTCTCTTAAAATAAATAAACTTAAAAAAAATTTTTTTAAAGAAAAAAAAGATGTATATGAGTCCAGGGAGACAAGTTAATGATTCTCCAATGCCTCCTCTATATATCAAGAATATGGCCCACCTGAAACTAATGTAGCATTCTGTATAAACTATACTCAAATAAAAAAAAATTTCAAAAAGAAAATGCCCAGATTTAGTGTTAATACAAGGAATCCCCTGATTCACAGGAGCTCAGAACTGCCTGCTCACTGACTTTGACACCATTTTGTTGCAAAAAAGGGTAGTCTCAGCACAAAATGGCCTCCTTATATCGTATAAGGAAATCTTGCCTTAGTTAGTTATTTCTATGTTCTATTTCCCACTGCATCATCAAGCCTACAACACCTGGTCAACATCATGACCAGCCATGGGATGAGTTAGTAGCTCAATAATGTCTTCCAAAACCCAGGGCCCAAACAAAACAGACTTTTTACGAAGTTAAACTCCACAAACCTCCATGTATAAGCTTTTTATCTTCTTGCTTGTCACAAGGTCACAAGTTGCCAATATAGATCCAGACAGCCCATTGTCACACCAGCATACGAAGCAGGGCAAAATGGGCAAAGGGAACAAATTTTCTCTTGCAAATCCTTGCGTTGTTATCTGAATAGGAAAATACTTCACAAATGCTTCCTAGTGACTTTCTAGTGACAGGTTATTGGTCAGAACTGAGTCATGTGACCACGTTGGTTAACAAGGAAGTTGAGAGGAATAGCTATTGATTAGATACGAACAACGTCTGCCACACAGACACTCCATATAGCACACGTGATATCTTTTTTCTTATATGACTTATGACTTGGGAAGATAACCTGTGTGTTCATATCATCTTAAATTAAGCCAAAGCTCCATCCTGTCAAATGTTTTCTCTTTGATCCAGCTTTAAAAAGCAACCAAGCTCTCTCCTTGTTGTTGTGTGTTATTTCTTTTAAAATCTCCAAGAGGTCTACAATTTTACTGCCCAATTTTGTACTTCACTGTGAGTCATTCTGCTGGTTTCCACTATAAAAGGCTTCACAATCAAATTCCCAGAAAAAAAAAATCCAACATAAGAAACTCCAATTCCTGATGTCTTACCCCTTATTCTTAAGCCAAATAATTGAGGGCTCTTATACCAAGCCTGCAATGACAAGTCTTCCAGGGGCTTTCCTATCAGTGGGCAAATCCCTACTTCAAATAAGCACAAGCACAACTGTGGCTGGAATCCATTCTTTCCTTAATGGTGTTTGTTTTTGAACCTTTCTTCTGACACTAACTTTGACCTTGAAACCTTTATTTTTCCTGCTAATCAAGAGCAACCCAACATGAATTTCCAAATATTTCTTTGCGTCCTTTCTTTTCTTTCTTCTCTAAATGAATCTAAAGAATAAATGATTTTTTAATGTCTGATCTTATCTAATCTGATCATTTTTCCCTCTTGTGTCTCCCTTTCAACTACCTCTGGATTACTACTGAGTATCCAATAATCCTTAACTAGTCGAGAACTCCTCTTACTGAAAATTCAATTATGCATAGATTGTAAGCCATAAAATCAAAATTAGTGGACTTTCTCTGCAGTCACCATAATTTGTAGCAAGTATTATATATACAAAGCATTATGACTTTTTTTGTCTGCACCTCTATACAAATGTTTAATGCAAGTCATTAAAATTATGGAGGTAGACACAAAAGAAGGGCATAGGAAAAAAATCCTGAAAAATTTATAAGGAGTGAGGCCTGATAAATGTCAATTAATTATACAGATCTAATAATTAATAATTTAAGATGTAATGAACACAGGATTTCTATCAATGTTAGGTGCAGCTATGAGAACAGAGACCTTCAAAATGGTTGCTTAATATTGCTATTTATTTCTCTCCCATGGCTTACAGCTCATCGGCCATAACTTGGTTAGGTGGCCAAAGGGAGTCTATAAAAAAGACTGACAAAGGTAGTTCTTTAGCTCATTGTCATTGTGCTCAGCTAGCTGAAGGGAAAGTGTCAGGGAAGAGTAGGAAATACATAGTCCTCTAGTTTGATGGTTGTGCTTAGCTAAAAATTTGCAACCGGTTACTTAAAAAGAAGAGAAAAATGGGTATGGGAAAACAGTTGGATGCATCACTGCATCTCAAATAAATATTTTAAAGTGTTTTCAGTCTTTTACTCTGATGTGCAACCTTCTAACTCATGCGATCTTAACAGGATGATATTACCCCCAAGGGTGGAAAATTGGTTCGTGGGGTTGGAGAAAGCAGAGCCAAAAAATATTATGTATAAAAACACAGAAATACATAAAATACACTGCAGATATGCAATATAACTATGGTATTAAAATTTCATGGGGAGGCTTTTAGGGAAAAAAAAATTCAAAAGACTCTTTGAGTAGTGGTAGGGGGAAGGACACTGGAAAAATTTGAGAAATATTGTTCTACTGAGTGCAAGAGTTTTCAGAAACATATCTCAAGATGGGGCAAAAAAATGTATCTTTTGGCAAAGATTTGTACACTATAGGCTATAAAATGGAATAAATAGAAAGGACACGTTATGTCAAATTGGACTGACCATTCAACAAGTATTTTTGAGTATTTATATATAAGAAAATATACTGGCTACGGGGGACACGGCCAACAATAGAATTGACGTGGCTATTGGAGAAGGCAGGTGTTGGACTTTGGGTATTACATTGAAGGCAAACGCAAGGTCAAGTGTCCAAGGCATCTAACTTGGCTTCTGAATTTGAATCTTCTTCACTATTTCCTTGCCAAGTGACCTGAGCAAATTGTTACAATTTGCCACCTAATAATCTACCACCTAATATCCCCCTAACAACATTTATGTGAGGATTCAAAAAGATGATATTCAAGACACTATGACCATACCTGGCATATACCAAGTTTTTAAGAAAATGTTATTCTTTATATTATTATCTAGTGGCTTCCTCTTATGTATTTTCACTGAATTCATGTTTTATTCCTATCTTAAATTGCTTACATTTGACTAATGGCATCCACTCATTGCTTCTTCCTCCTTTACCCCTCACCTCATCCTGTTAATATTTTGTGATGGCTTAGGGACTAGATTTTTGAAACCATTTGGACTCACATGCAGTCTGAAAGGCCTACGACCCAGAAAACCTGAGATATATGATCATACTTATTATTTCATTTATTCATCAACATATTCATTGAGCACCTACTACATGTCAGGTTCTAGGATGCGTTCGGTGTTAAAGAGGCTGGAAAGAACAAAAAGGACCCATACCTGTACTTGAAAAATTATGACCATTTATAAGTATGAAAAGAGTAGTAAAAAGAGGGGTGCCTGGGTGGCTCAGTCAGTTAAGCATTCTACTTTAGTTCAGGTCATGATCTCATGGTTCATGAGTTCAAGCCTTGCATCAGCCTCTGTGCTGACAGCTCAGAGCCTGGTGCCTGCTTCAAATTCTGTATCTCCATCTCTCTCTGCCCCTCTGTTCACACTCTCTTTCTCTTTCTCTCTCAAAAATAAACAAACATTAAAACAAAAAAAAAAAGAAGAGTAGTAAAAAGAAAAGGACTATATGCTATAATAGGAACATTTGGAGACCTTACATGATGAAAGAAATGTCCTCTAAAAGATGGAAGGGTCAGGCGAAGACATGGAAAAAACAATTTTGAGAAGAGAAAACAATTTTGAGAAGATGTGTATACACATCCATGAAATGAAAAGAAAAGAGAATGTTGGAAGGATGTCCAGTAAGAATGGAGCACACAGACACTAATCACCTTGGGGTCCTGGTCTCACTCTCTAATTGCTACCATGTTCCCACTCTTCCTGCCCCTCTCCTTCTTTGTATTCTACCTCTCATTAAAATTCCAAAGCTACCCTAAAAGGAGTTCAACTTTGTCTCTGTCTCTCCCTATCTTTGTGTGTGCACGCGCGCGCGTGTGTGTGTGTGTGTGTGTCTCACTTTGACTCTATCTGGCTCTCACTTGTATTCTCTCTCTCTCTCTCTCTCTCACACACACACACACACACACACACACACGTCTCCTTACATTCTCCACAAATTTGCATGTCTTCTCAGTTGTCACTCTTGGTATAATGAGGTCTACTTTTGCTACTCAAAATGAAGTCTATGGACCAGCATCTCCTTAATCACCTAGTAGCTTGTTAGAACTACAGACTCTCAGGTCCTACAAACACACACACACACACACACACAAACACACACGAGTCAGAGTACCAGCATCATCACTGAAGGAATCAAATCTGCACAATCAGGCGATTCGCATGCAAATTAGATCTAGAGACACCTGCTTGGCCTAAAGCAAAAGATCTGGGGTTGATCCTTTGATGAAATGTTAGCCCAGGGAAGCTCCAGGCTCCTGAGAAGAGGAGTGGTGACATGAAGGCACAAAGAAAAGCATTTTGATATCATCCCATCCCATCTCCCAAAATTAAACACTGTGCCTCTTTCACTTCCTATTTCCTAATGTTTCTCTTTAGGCATTTAGATTTTGTCAAGTTAATTTTCTCTCCCACTCTTCTTAACAATGAACTTTCTAGCTCAGGTGTTTTATGTCAGGCTAGATGTCTTCATCTTACATTCTTAAATCAAGTTTTGAAATAATTTATTTTGTATGTTTTGTGTGTGTCATCTCCTGGGTCTCCTGACCTTCTCAACAATGTGTTACAGCATAATCTAAATATAGTTTTTGTCCTAATATATGGGGAAAATCCTATAACTCTTTAAATATATTTCCTTGTTTTCCATGAAGGTGCCATATCTTGTCATCTTATCTACTTACTGCTGGTAGTTTTCCTCTCCCCTATTGAAATCACCACTGAAATTTCCAGGACCTGACATTCCTACAGGACACAATCAGTACATAGAGGATAACAAATGCAGGGATTTTTTGTTCAGGAATTGGAACAACTCCCTTTCCTGCCCCTACTCCCACTCATCTGGCATTTCCGTCATGGAAATCTTTTCTTCCCACAGCTGGTGCGTTCACAACAGAGGGTGGAATCACACCCACCCCCATTTTCAGGCACCCTCTTCCTTCCTTCAGGGACATTACATGGGTCACTGCCACTGCCTCCACAGACTTTTCTCCAAATCATCCTCAATCAATGACCTTAAACTTCTCTGCTTCTTTACTATGTAAGGACCAAGTTTCATTAGATCTTCTACTGTCTCCTCGGGATTCAGGTTTCTATGAAAACTGCTTCCAATGAAAATATCCTTTTTTACTTTTTATCCACTTTATCACTTTATCCCTTTGCAGTCTGTAACTGGTGTCTGTGATTTTCAGAATGGTTTCCTTGTATTTGTCACAGAGGGACAGGAGTTATTAGCAAAAAGAGCAATCAAGATCTACAGAGGGACGACTCTGGTCCAGGCTATGCTGAGCACTTTTTTTTTTAATCTCTTATCCCCTTCATAAACCCTTGATAAGGGGGATATGCCCCCAAACTGTTAGCCCTGGAGTGAAACTCTGTGTGTTTGAATTCCAGCTCCACCTCTTACTATCTCTCTGTGAGACCTTGGGTAAAGCACCTAGCCTTTCCATGCTTCAATTCCCTTTTCTATCAAATGAAGTTAATGATACTTCATAGGATTGCTGTTAAACAATAAAGTCTGTTGCATGTAACAGAATAAGGCCTGACCCAACCAATTTTAATTATTGCTACTATCATCACCCCCATTTTACATATGAGGAAAATAAGACATGAAGAAACTTTATAACTTGCCCAAGTTACGCAGGGGTTGGCTATGGGCAGAACAGGTAGTCTGCTCTGTAACGTATGGCTGCCAGAAGGAATTAAGGAACTAAACCATATGACTTCAGAGAGTCAGTGAAAGAATCCAACTGTGTAGTCAAGGCTACACATTTAATGGTGTGGCGCAGGAAGTACCCAGAGTTGGATTACATGCTTGAACAGTAGGAAACCTCTTAATGAGTGCTCAACTCGCAAGTTATCTTCTTCCTACCAAAAACCAGGGAAATAGAAAAGTCCTCCCACAGAAGGGCATGGAGAAGAACACATTTTTACTAAGTATTTGAAAATACAAATCTAGAACAATGCTGCACACTCAGAAAACATAACGTGCACAGATTTGTGAAGTATTAAACACAAACAAAATCGCTGAGTCCTACAAATGCATTTGTCTAATCAACACATATTTACTGAGTGCCTAGTATGTGCCAGAGAAGGTTCTAAGTGCTAGAGATACAGCAAAGAAACAAGCCCCTGCTTTCATGGAGCTTAAATTTAGAGGAGCAATGAATACACAAAATATTCTGAAATAGGAAAAGAGTTATGGATAAAATAAAAAGGGTTAATGTCACAAGATAAAATATGTATTCTTTAAATGTCAAAAAGGTATCAAGGTAAACACTGAGAAATCTCTGCAGTGAGTGAGTATTGCTGTTCAGAGCCAAAGTAGTAGCTAGTATCACAAGGACTGACATGAATCAGTGTAGAACCAAACAAGAGACTAATCAAGAAACCATGGGGATCCAGGACCTCCAGAAAAAGATCCAGACAGAAATACTGTAAAGACATTTTCCTTGGCCACTTTAATAATAAGTCACCTGCTCTGAAATCATCTGTATCTGTGCCTGTGCTCCTAGATTGTATATAAGAGCTTGATCCTTTCTAGTCACTTTATAAAATCCAGAATTAAAACAGCCCTTTCCTTCACAGGGTGCCTGGTTGTCTTAGTCATTAGAGCATGTGACTCTTAATCTCAGGCTTGTAAATTCAAGCCCTATGTTGGATGTGGAGTCTACTTTTTCTTTTAAAAAAAAAATTTTTTTTAGTGTTTATTTTTGAGACAGAGAGAGACAGAGCATGAGCGGGGGAGGGGCAGAGAGAGAGGGAGACACAGAATCCGAAGCAGGCTCCAGGCTCTGAACTGTCAGCAGAGAGCCCGATGCGCGGCCCAAACTCATGAACCGTGAGATCATAACCTGAGCCGAAGTCGGACACCTGAGCCACCCAGGCGCCCCTAGTGTGGAGTCTACTTTTTAAAATATAAAAATTAAAAACCGAATGAATAGAATAACCCCTTCAGGTACTATTTGATGGTACTTGAACAGGAAAGGGCCAACTGACAGTTACGATTGAAGGTCTAGAGCCTAGCAAATCCCAGTAAGCAGTCCCTTCTACATACTGGTGTCTGGGCAGGGACTTTGGCTCCATCGTCCATCACACCTCCATTTTGTGACCTTCTCCTGTGCAGTCTTTGACCTAAGATTTACACAGAATACACTACAAAATCTGAAGTTACCATGTTGCTCAGAGAACCCAGAGTGAACTTAGCTTATTTTCACCTCTTCCATAAAGCTACTTCCTGCTTCATAGCATAGCTACTGTATCCCCATCCTTTAAATTCCTGATGTTGGAAGCATGCTTCTTCTATCTGAGTTCCACACAATGCCCTCAAGAGAACAAGTTACATCAATAGAACATAGTGCTCTTTCTACTTTAAAAGAAGAGGGTGATACAAAAATTAAATTCAAAATGGAACAAAGACTTAAAAGTAAGAGCTAAAACTAGAAAGCACTTAGAAAAAACACAGGGGGAAACTTCTTAACATTGTGTTTGGCAATGTTTTCTTAAATATGATACCAAAGGTATAGGCAACATAAGAAAAAATAGGTAAATTAGACTACATCAATGTTGAAAACTTTTGTGCATGAAGGACACTATAAACAGAGTGAATAGGCAACCCACAGAATGGAAGAAAATATTAGTAAATCATGTATCTGATGAGGTGTTAATAACCAGAATATATTTTTAAGCCCTACAGTTCGACAAGAAAGCAACAAATCAACTTAAATATGAGCAAAGGAACTGAATAGACATTTCTCGAAAGTAGATATATAATTGGCCAATAGGTACATGAACACATATTCAACATCACTCATCATTAGGGAATTGCAAATCAAAGCCACAATGAGATACCACCTCATATCCATCAGGATGACAATTATTTTTTTAAAAAAATAGAAAATAACAAGTATTGTCAAGGATGTGAAGAAACTGGAGACTTTGTGTGCTGAGTGGCTCGGTTGGTTAAGTGGCTCTTGATTTCTGCTCAGGTCATGATTTCATGACTTATGAGTTCAAGTCCCATATCAGGCTCTGCGGTGGCAGCTTGGAGCCTGCTTAAGATTCTCTCACCCTCTCTCTCTGTCCTTACCCCACTCATGCTATCTCTATCCCAAAAATAAATAAATAAGCTTTTAAAAAATAAAGAAATGCAAAATGGTATAGCCACTATAGCAAAGAGTAATTCCTGCTAGAATTACTAAAAATATTCAAAACATAATTACCATATAATTCAGCAATCCACTTCCGGGCATATACCCAAAATGACGGAAAGCAGAGACTCAAATAGATATTTATACACCCATGTTTATGGCAGCATTACTCACAACAGCCAATAAGTGGAAGCAACACAGGTGTTCCTGCCCACAGATGAGATACACAACGTGTAACATATACATACAATGGAATATTATTCAACCTTTAAAAAGGAAGTTCTGACACCTGCTATAACATGGATGAACCGTGAAGACATTTTGCTAAGTGAAACAAGCCATTCCCAAAAGGATAGATACTATATGATTTCACATATATGAGGTGCCTAGAGTAGTCAAATTCACAGAAACATAAGTTAGACTAGTGATTGCCTGGAATTGGAGGTGGAGGGGATGGGGACTTATCATCTAATGGGCACAGAGTTTTAGTTGTGCAAGATAAAAAAAAAAGTTCCGGAGATAAAGAATGATGACAGTTGCATAAAAATGTGAATGTTCTTAATTAACATCACTGAACTGTACATTTAAAAATGGTTAAGATGGGTGTATGTGCCCCTTCGAATCAGCATTTTTGTAACCTTTGGATACAAAATAGCCAGTAGTGCAGTTGCAGGGTCATAGAGTAGTTCTATTTTTAATTTTCTGAGGAATTTCCATACTGTTTTCCAGACAGGCTGCACCAGTTTGCATTCCCACCAACAATGCAAAAGTGTTCCCCTTTGTCTGCATCCTTGCCAACATCTGTTGTTTCCCGAGTTATTAATTTTAGCCATTCTGACAAGTGTGAGGTGGTATCTCATTGTGGTTTTGATTTATATTTCCCTGATGATGAGTGATGTTAAGCATCTTTTCATGTGTCTGTTGGCCATCTAGATGTTTTCTTTGGAAAAGTGTCTATTCATGTTTTGTGCCCATTTCTTCACTGGATTGTTTTTTGGGTGTTGACTTTATAGCAGCACTATCAAAAATAGCCAAACTATGGAGAGAGCCATCTCTCATCAATGGATGAATGGATAAAGATGTGGTATATAGGGGTATTTGGTTGGCTCAGTCGGTTAAGCATCTGACTCTCGGTGTCAGCTCAGGTCATGATCTCACAATTTCATGGGTTTGAGCCCCACATCAGGTTCTGTGCTGGCAGTGTGTAGCCTTCTTAGGATTCTCTCTCTCTCTCTCTCTCTCTCTCTCTCTCACCCTGTCTCTCACTGCCCCTTCTTTGCTGATGCTGTCTCTCTCTCAAAATAAATAAATAAATGTAAGATAAAAATGTTTAATTAAAAAGAGATGTGAGATACACACACACAAATGGAATATTACTTGGCACTCATAAAGAAAGAAATCTTCCCATTTGCAGCAACGTGGATGGAACTAGAGTGTACTTTGCTAAGCAAAACAAGTCAATCAGAGAAAGACAAATACCATATAGTTTCATTTATATGTAGAATTTAAGAAACAAAACAGATGAACATAGGGGAAGGGAAGATAAAATAAGATAAAAACAGAGAGGGAGGCAAACCATTAGAGACTCTTAAATATAGAGAACAAACTGAGGGTTGGTGGAAGGGAGGTAGGTGAGGGGATGGGCTCAATGGGTGATGGGCACTAAGAAGGACACTTTTTGGGATGAGCATTGGGTGGGCTCTGCTCCTGGAAGCAATACTACATGGTATGCTAACTAACTTGAATTTAAATAAATCAATCTTTTAAAAATGGTCACAATGGGCAAATTTTATGTATATTTGGCTATTTTAAAAAAGATTTAAGAGGAAGGCAAAGAGGAAGAAAAGGGGAAAAAAGAAGGGAGGAGGCAGCAGGAGAGGGAGAGGAATAGTAACAAAAATAATCACAATTAGTGTAACTATTTGGAGAAAGTTGACAATTCTTTCCCTATAAAGGATCAATGAAGGATCAATGAATGTTATACTTATGTTTTCTCTCTCCTCTGTCTCTTATTTTTCTCTTCCCCTTTCCCTACACAAACACACACTACTCACACTTGATATTATTCAGATAGGTAGATAATTTTTCTGACTTTTCCAACCTAACAATACTATCTTCCAAAATTTTTCAAGAAAAATAGGAGTAATCATAAAAATGTTACAAACTCTTTCTTCGAAACGGCTGATTCAAATTTACTGTGGGTAGATAAAACTCCATGTATACAAAGCAATTCTACAAAAGAAAAACAAGGAAATGGCCAGTTTTGTGAGACAAGATGCATTAGAATAGAGGAAACATAAGTTGGTAGGGGCAAAAAACAGTGGCCTCTCAATTCTCTCCCTGGGGCTTCAAAAATTACAAGTCTCGTGTATTTTTTAGACTATTTCAGAAAGAACAGCTGATCTCTAAACAAGCTGGGTGAAAGCTGTGCCCAGTTATTTCTGCGGTTGTCTGTGGTTTGATATGACATTTTCTAATCCACGTACTCTTTCGTGAACCAACCAAATCAGGCTGTTTGTTGGATTTTCTAGAGTGCTCTCCCTATATGCTTCATGTTTTCAGTCACACCATAAGGAGAGAAAGTTCCTTTTATCCCTTTAGACCCAACCATCCCCAAAACACTGAGACCATGCCACTGTTCTTAGGGCCCTGTCATATTTGAGCTGTGAGGCCGGGGTTCATCAGGATCTTTCATCTACCAGAGCCATGCTGGAGCTACCCTGACTGTGTATGGTCAAAAGATGTCAGACAAGTGTAACTTATTGCTATTTTAAACGTCCCACAGCCAACCACCTTCTGAGATATGTTTTTAGATTCTGCCTCCATTATCCTGGGAAGTAGAGAAAAAACCAGAAAGCCTCTCTTCACCCAGTTCTTTCCTCCAAATAGTATCATGAGGAGGAAAAGCGATGTGGAGTCTCGTTTTACAGATGAGAAGTTTGAAATTTAAAGCAAAGAAGAGGGATGACAACTCAGGAAACTTCTTGCGAGCCTGGATTCCAGCCTGGGTTGTGACAAAGGTCAAATTCTAACTCTGTCACTCACTAGTTGTGCAACCTTCCGCAAGTTACATAAACTCTCTGCCTCCATTTTCTCATTAATAATACATATTTCCATCCAGTGGCTGTGAAGAAGAAAGTACTGAACACGATACCCGGCACATAGAAAGTATCGATTAACGTTATCTATTGGCATAATTACCATGATCGTTAACAGACTTACATTATCCCCTAACTATTGCAAAGGTAATTATTTATGTACCAGGCAAGATGTTCTCAGTATGCCATAATAACAAACAACCCCTCAAATCCCCGTGGCTTACCACAAAAATGTTTTCTCGCTCTTGCAACATGATCATCACCCACCAGCTGTGGCTCTCCTCTGCATCATCTTCGTTCTGCAACCCAGGTGGATGAAGCAACACCCTCGGGACCACTGCCCAGCGTTGTGGCTAAGGGAAAAGAGAGCAGAGTGAAGCACAAACTGGGTTTTTAAAGCTTCTGCCCAGAAATGGCACGTACCACTTCCACTCATGTTCCACTGGCCAAAGCAAGCCCAACCTCAGTAGCATGGAGAAGTATAACCCTCACTTGGGAGGCAAGCAGTGTGGGTTGGCAGTAATAAATCCACCGTAGTGGAGGTGCTGAGATCAAACCTCTAAGGTTCTTTCTACTGTGCCATTCCATCCTTCTGTAAATCAAAGTTTATGAGATTTGTTTTCTGTAAAACTAAATTTGTGATCATAAAATAGATAATTTTTAAAAGAGAGATGGTTGGGACTCTTGCTTTGTCGGGATGCTAGTCTTCCCATAAAATGATGCCATTTTCTTGTCATGTAAGCAGATGAAGTAACCCAAGGCAGCAGCAACAGGAGTCTGCTGAAGGCTTGTTGCTCTCTTGGGTCCCCTGCTGTTGGTGAGTCCCACTTTCTTCACACCGCAGGTGGTCACTGTCTGAGGCAGATGTCAAAGGGCCGTCCTTCCATTAAATTCATCTTGCCATTTCACCTTTTGGTAAATTGTGGTCCTTTCACAAAGACTGGCAAGACCATTAGCCCCATCCTTTGAGTTTCTATTCATGAATCAACCCAGGAAATAAACTCAGCCACAGTCTTCATCTCATATCATAGAATCACAAAAGCTTAGCATGAACAAGTTCACGTAACTTAACTCAACATCCAATGCAGAAACACTTCCTTCATGGGGGTGCCTGCGTAGCTCAGTCGGTTAAGGGCCAGACTCTTGATTTCAGCAGATTTGAATGCTTGCGAAATTCATTCCCTCAGAGACAAGCAATTTCACAATTGGAACATTATGACTTTTAGAATGCTTCTTTTGGGGCACCTGGGTGGCTCAGTCAGTTGGACATCCGACTTCAGCTCAGGCCATGATCTCATGGCTTGTTGGTTTGAGCCCCACCTTGGGCTCTGTGCTGATAACCCAGAGCCTGGAGCTTGCTTGGGATTCTGTCTCTGTCTCCCTCTGCCCTTCCCCCACTTGTGCACTGTCTCTCTCTTTCGAATATAAATAAACATTAAATTTTTTTTTAAAAAAATGATTCTCCTCTTGTTGAGCTAAAATCTGGCTAGGCACAGATTTCAATTTTTGTCCTAATTCTGCATTCCAGTGGAACACAGAAAACTATATCATCCCAAATAAGACCTTTCAGTAGTTGAAGAAAGTCTGTGGAGTCTTTTCTTGGTCCTCCCTTCTCTTCCTCCCACTATTTATCATATGACAGGGATTCCAGAGCCCTTCCACACCTACTTTACCAATCTGGCCATAAAACATCCAGTGAAAAACTCAAACTTTTTAATCAGAGGCAAATATACCCCCAAGCTGCTGATGGAGAGGGCTGAAATAGGAAGGTTAGGGAAAGCCATAAAATCTGACAGTATCATTTACTGTTCTATTTGCATTCAACAAATAAAGGGTAATGAGATCCTTTCAGACATACTTGGTGGATGGGAAGAGAGGAGGAAAAAGACTGAACTTTACATTACATATTCAGCAACTTGCTCTACAATATTAAAAAGAATGTTGTGCTTTTTGAGGTGATCTCATTACAAATTCTATCAGGAGGGCCAGGCTTTGAATGTCTTCCAGAAGAAGATACGAACAAGGTAAAATGCTTTTTCCCAGGTGTGCCGTAGGATGAGCAAGCTGCAGAGGTGAACAGCAACCAGGCTTGGAATGGAGAACTGGTCTTCCATCCTGAACAGTGAGGCAAGCTGACTGTCATGGGAAACAGAATTTTCATTTGGAATATTCACTTACCTTGAAGGCCATGGGTCACAAAACAAAGAACAAGGAGGAAGAGAATTAATTAGCTTCCCTTAAGTAAAAGCATGTACTATCAAGGGTCTGTGTAAACTTTACATATAGAGCTCCCGCCTCACTGGATAGCTTCCTGACATGCTTCCTCCCTTGCTTCAGACCTCTCCTCACGTCACCTCCTCAGTATAGCTGGCCCTGACTCTATTTAAAATTGCAATCCCAAGCAAGTTGAGCCTTCATCCTCCTTCGCTATTCATTTTTTCCATAGCACACATCACCATCTAATATGTGTTTCTCATTACCTCCTTTAGCGTAGTTCTCCTCCCACTGTAACATTAGATCCAGAAGGGCGGGGATTTTTATTGTTTTCTTCACTGTCCTATCCCAATTACCTAGAACCGGACCTATAATTCAATGCGTGGTTTCTAGGTTTTAAAAAAAAAAAATACATAAAAAGGATCTATTCTTTTAGACCATACATTCTGGTGGAGTAAATGATTGATGAAAATCAATAAAATAAGCAGGTGATGAGGGTTGATGTGATGGCAAACAAATGGGGTGGTCAGAGAAGGCCTCTTGGAAGTGGTTTCATCTGAGCAGGCGTGCGGGATGAAAGAGTCACTTGGATAGAGACAGAAGGGCATCCAGACAGAGGAAACTTCAAGCATAATGCCCTGGAGACATAACAAGCTGGCTTAACAATGGAAACACCAACAAACCAGACAACCTAGAAGAAATGAAAAAATTCTTAGAGATACGCAGCTTACCAAGACTCAATCAGGAAGAAATAGAAAATCTGAATAGAACAATTACTCGTAAGGAGATTGAATTAGTAATTGAAAATCTCCCAACAAAGAAAAGCCCAGGACGAGATGGCTTCACTGGTCCATTTTACCAAATATTCAAAAAAGAATTAACACCAACCCTTTTCAAACTCTTCCAAAAAATTTTAAGAGGCAATACTCCCAAACCCATTTCATGAGGCCAGCATTATACCAAAACCAGGAAAGGACACTGAACAAGAAAACTACAGACCATTATCTCTAATGAATATAGATGCAAAAATTCTCAATAAAATACTGGCAAACTGTATTAAACGGCACATTAAAAGGATCATGATCAAGTGGGATTTATCCCTGGGACACAAGGATAGTCCAACATATACGAATCAACATGATATGTTACATTAATAGAATGAAAGAAAAGAACCGTATGGTTATGTCGACACAGAAAAAGCATTTGACAAAATTCAACGTCCATTCATGATAAAAACACTTAATAGATTAGGCATAGAAGAAACACATCTCAATATTATTAAGGCCATACATAACAAGCTCACAGCTAACATCATACTCAATGGTGCAAGATTAAAAGCTTTTCCCCTAAGCTCCAGAATAAACCAAAGATGCCCACTCTCACCACTCCTATTAAACACAGTAATAGAAGTCCTACCTAGAGTAATCAAGCAAGAAAAAGTAGTAGAAGGCATCAGAATTAGAAAGGAAGAGATAAAATTGTCTCTGTTTGTAGATGGCATGATTTTATATATAGAAACTCCTAAAGATTCAGCCAAAAAATTGTTGCATCTAATTAATGAATTGAGTAAAGTTGAAGGATACAAAATTAGCATATAAAAATTAGTAGTGTTTCTAACAATGAATTTTCTGAAAAAGTAACAAAGTGATCCCATTTGCAATTACATCAAAAACAATAATATATTCAGGAATAAATTTAAGTAGGGAAGTGAAAGATCTGTACACTGAAAGCTATAAGATACTGATGACAGAAATTGAGGAAGACACAAGTAAATAGAAGGGTATCCCGTGTTCATGAACTGGAAGAAGTAATATTGTTAAAATGTTAATACTGCCAAAGGCTATCCGTGGATTCAGTCAAGATTCCAATGACATTTTTTTGCAGAAGTAGAAAAAACACTCCTAAAATTTACATGGAACCATGAAAGATCCTGAATTGCCAAAGAAATCCTGAGAAAAAAACAAAGCAGAAAGCATCATACTTGTTATTTCAAGCATGCCATAATGCTATAGTCATCAAAACAATATGGTACTGGCATAAAAAATGACACATAGACCAATAGAACAGAACTGAGAGCGCATAAATAAACCCAAGCATATACAGGCAACTAATATTTAACAAGGGAGCTAAGAGTACTCAATTGAAGAAAAGCCTCTTCAACAAATGGTACTGAGATAACTGGACAGTCACATTCAAAAGACTGAAACTTTGGGGCATGTAGGTGGCTCAGTCGGTTGAGTGACTCTTGATCTCAGTTCAGGTCATAGATCTCATGGTTCATGAAGTTTGAGCCCCGCATCAGTCTCCATGCTGACAATATGGAGCCTGTTTGGGATTCTCTCTCTTCCTCTCTCTCTATCTCTCTCTCTCTGCCCTTCCCGCACTGTCTGTTTCTCTCAATAAATAAACTTAAAAATAAATGAATGAACGAATGAATGAATGAATAAATAAATAGAAGACTGAAACTGGACCCATACCTTACATCGCTCACAAAAATTAACTAAAAATAAAGACTTAATTGTAAGATCTGAAACCATGAAACTCTTAAAAAAATACATAAGAACAAAGTTCCTTGATATAGGTCTGGTAATGATTTTTGGGATGTGACACCTAAAGCACTATATACAAAATCAAAAATAAACAAGTGGAATTGTAGCAAACTAAAAGCTCTTCACAGCAAAGGAAGCCATCAATAAACTGAAAAGACAAGCTATGGAATGGTAAAAAATATTTGTAAGCCATATGTCTGATAAGGGGTTAATATCCAAAACATATGAACAACTCATACAACTCAATAGCAAAAAAACAAAAACAAAAAATAGGCAAAGGACCAGAATAGACATTTCTACAAAGATCTATGAAAGGCTAAGAGGCATATGAAAAGATGCTCAACAGCACTAATTATTAGGAAAATGCAAATTAAAACCACAATGAGGTATCACCTTATGCTAGTTAGAATGGCCATTATCAATAGACAAGAGATAACAAATGCTAGCATGGGTGTGAAGAAAAGGGAATGCTTCCTCACTGTTGGTGGGGTTATAAATTGGTATAGCCACTATGGAAAACAGTGTGAAGGATTATCAAAAAAAATTAAAAATAGAACTACCATATGATCCAGCAATTCTGCTTCTGGGAATATATGCCAAGGTAACAAGGACAATAACAAAACCTATCTGCACCTTCATCCTCATAGTCAAAACATGGAAACAATCTGAGTGTCAATGGATGTATGAGTGGATAAAGATACGCTATATATTTACGGTGGAATATTATTGAGCCATAAAAAAAAAAAAGGAATCCTTACCATTTGTGACACCCTGGATGGACCTTGAAGACACTAGGTGATGTAAGACAGACAAATACTGTATGATCTCACCTATATGTGGAATCATTTTTTAAAAACAGTCATAGGGGCACCCGGGTGGCTCGGTCGGTTGTGCATCCGACTTCGGCTCAGGTCATGATTTCACAGTTTGTGGGTTCGAGCCCTTTGTTGGGCTCTGTGCTGACAGCTCAGAGCCTGGAGCCTGCTTTGGATTCTCTCTCTCTCTTTCTCTCTCTCTCTCTCTCTCTCTCTCTCTCCCTCCCTCCCTCTCTCCCTCTCCCTCTCCCTCTCCCTGCCCCTCCCCAACTTATGCTCGATCTCTATCAAAAATAAACACTTTTTTTTTAAGTCATAGAAAAAGAGATCAGACTTGTGGTTACCAGAGGTGAGGTTAGGAGAGAAGAAATTGGAGACAAGTGTTTAAAAGGTACAAACTTCTCATTATAAGATAAGTACGTACTTGGGATATAATGTGCAACATGATGACTATAGCTAACACTGCTGTATGATACATAGAAAAGTCATGAAGAGAGTAAATCCTATGATTTCTCATTGCGAGAGTAAATCCTATGATTTCTCATTGCAAAGAGAACATGTTTTCCTTTATTCTTCTTTCTTTTCCCCTTATTGTACTGTATGAGAATATGGATGTTAGCTGAATATTGTGGTAAATCATTTAACAATAAAGCAAAACCTTGGATTGTGAGTAACTTGCTCTGCATGTGTTCTGCAAGACAAACATTTTTTGAGAGAGAGAGAGAAAGAGAGGGCACAAGTGAGTGAGGTGCAGAGAGAGAGACAGAATCCTACAAGGAACAGAGAGAGAGGGGGAGAGGGAGAGGGAGAGGGAGAGGGAGAGGGAGAGGGAGAGGGAGAGGGAGAGGGAGAGGGAGAGGGAGAGGGAGAGGGAGAGGGAGAGGGAGAGGGAGAGGGAGGGAGAGAGAGAAGAAGGGCTCATGCTCATCCAGTGTGGGACTCAAACTCATGAACCATGAGACTGACTTGAGCCAAAGTCAGATGCTTAATGACTGAGCCACCCAGGGGCCCAAGATAAGCAAGGATTTCTAACAAATTTTAATTTGATAAACGAGTAACATCTTGCAATAGGAGTAGAACGTGACGCAGAATGTCACATGATCACAACAGGGCCAATGGTTCTTGAAATTCGCTTTGACATGTGAGTGCTTTGGATTACAAGCATGTTTTCAGAAGGAATTATGCTCGCAAGCCAAGGTTTTACTGTATATGTAAATCAAACCATCAAATTGTACGCCTTAAACTTATACACTCAGTAAAAGTGGAAAAATAAATACATAAACCTAATTCAGTTTTCCTTAGGATGAAAAGTTGAGGAAAAAAAATAGAAATCCAAGGGTCCTGAAGGGCTGTGATCCCAAGGATAGGAGGATATATTTGGAAGGAAAGACAGGAGCCAAATTCTGGAATGCTCTCTTCCCCTGTCCCCTTACTAATCACTGTGTGGGTGACCAAAGTAATCTCTAGTGACTGCTTAGAACACCATTTCTTGGGCTCTCTGAGCTCCTTATTTTTCAAGATTCTCAGCAGAAATATTACTTCTTCAAAGTCAACTCCCCCAGAAGCAATGCAAGCCCTATGAGGGCAAGCACCTTTCCTTATTGACCAGTATTACTAATGTCTAGAACCATGATTAGCACATGATAGGCACTCAAAATTATTTGATGAATATCTTAAGTCATTGTCCCTGGGAAGCAGACTCTGAGACGGAGATTTGTGCTCTGCGAGTTTACAGGGAGTGGTCGTGGGAAAAACACACGTAATTGGGTAAAAGGAGCAAAGCTGGACAGATGCAGTTGAGATAGAATGGCCCCTTCGGAGATACTCCCGATGGAGACACAATAGGGCTCAGTCTTGTAGTTCCACATGGACCAGTCATTGCAAGCGGGCTGTCCCCAGGGAGCAGGTGGGAATTAATTCGAGGGAAGGCAGCTCCCTTCAGCCAGGACAAGTCCCAAGGAAGCCTTGAGCTGTGATCCATCAACAGCTAACACTCAGGGTGACTGGGGAATTGAGACTTCAGTTCTGAAAGGTGGTAATCAGGCAGCACATCATGGCACCCACTGCAGTAAATGCGGGAACAATGAATGGATGCATTCTTTACTACCTAAACTTATGTCAAAGCATCTCTAATCCAGTTGACCATATCCAATACAGCTCTTACCAACCCTTTCATGTGGCATACTCTTCTACACATTCCAACAATATTGTGTAAAGCATACATGCATAACCCGGAAATCTTTCTATCCTAGAAGGTTTTTAAATCCGTTTTTATGTCACAAATAGTTCTAGCCCATTTCTATTACCCTATTTCATTGTAGCTCTTGAAAATAAAGACATCTCTTTTATAAGCATGTCACAAACATCTTAGAGTCAGGAAATGAACCTGTTTAAGGTTTTAGCTCCATCAACAGTGAAAGTCATATAGAGCTAATGAATTTTTTAGGTTTATTTTGTTTGGTGTCTCCTTTTCATCTGGTTATTTTCCTGCCTTTAGTCATAATGAAAATTCAATTGACCCTCCAGTTCCTCTGATTTTTCTTAGAAACTGGTTTGCAATGCTTTATTATTGTTTTTTCTTCTACGTGAAATTCCTGAAAAAATAATAGTAATACTAACATGGGGCAACTCATCTGTTGGAAAGTACGGCAGGTAAATATGGACGTGATAATAAAACAGTCATTTTACTAGAAATTTCCAGGTCTCAGGGAGCTAAATTGAGGCAAACAGCTTTGTCTTGTGTTTTAGGCAGTTGTTTCCATGCCCAAGCTTGATGCACTCATAGAATAACTTATGACTAAAATGACCCAGCATAATAGTTCTTCATCTTTTAAACCTTCTATTAAAAATACCAATATGTAGCAGAGTAGCTAGAAAGTACAAGGAATTATCTTCATGTTCAAGCTAGGAAATCAGTCTTCCTACCATACAAATATGCCTGACACCCTCCTCCACCTGCACCAAAAGATGCCAAGTACTGGGTATTTCTGACTGGACAGAGAATCTGATGTCATCCAAACAGTGGACCAAGAAGATGAAAATCATCTGAGCAAGTTACAAAATAAACAGGAAGAGGGAAGTCCTGAGTAAATGCCTTCAGTATGAGGTTTGTTTTCCTGAATCATCTATGGCACGGTATGAATGACCTGCCCTGATTTTAAATATCAAGAAACAGAGTAGACATTGTAAAATTGACTACATGGATTGCAAATTGGTGCATCCACTTTGCAAAACAGTATGGAGGTCCCTCAAAAAATTAAACACAGAACTACCATATGATCCAGCAACGCCACTTCTGGATATATGTATCCAACAGAGATACAATCTCTATCTTGAAGAGACATCTGTACCCCCCACGTTCATTTCGGCAACATTTCCAACACCCAAGACATGGAAACAACCTAAGTGTCCATTACAGATAAATAGATAAAGTATGACACGTATGCACGACGAAATATTCAGCCTTAAAAATCCTGCCATTTACAGCAACCTGAATGAAAGCTGAGGGCATTATGGTAAGTGAAATAAGTCACACAAAAACAAACACTATACGCTCTCGCTTAGATATGGAAACTAAGAAAAACAAAGTCATAGAAACAAAGAACAAGTTGGTGGTTGCCAGAGGAAAATGAGTAAAGGTAGTCAAAGGATATCAACTTCCAGTTATAAGATACATAAGTTCTGGGGATGTAATGTACAGCATTGTGACTGTACTTAACAATGCTGTATTACATATACAATTTGAAAGTTGCTAAGAGAATAGATTTTAAAAGCTCTTATCAACACACAAAAATTGTAACTACGTAAGGTGATAGATGTGTTAACTATCCTTATTGTGGTAATCATTTTGCAATATATATATATGACAAAAATGATTTTGTTGTACATCTTAAACTCAACAATGTTATATCTCAATAAAGCTGAATAAATAAGATTGACCACCTTAAAAAGACTAGGAAAATGCAATCAATGTTATGAATGGTGGCTAATGATAGGAGAGGAAGTAGCTTACTTGTGGCATAAGGAATGTGTTTTTTGCTGGATCTACTTTTGTTCCACGGGCAGACGTGCACACCAGCTGACCTGGATCTCAACACAGCATCTTAGAATTCCTAGAACATCCTCCACCTCAACAATGATGAGCATCATTTTCATCCATCAGTATGGTTGGATACCCACTGAACTGAACCTTGTCCACAATCATTATTAGCGGTTTGCTAAGAGATAAGTGGAGATGTAAGAGATTGTAAGAGATAAGTGGGAGATGTGAAGTGGGAAGAAGGAAGAGATGGGAGTTTTGATGAGTTCCATGACCCATAGCTTGGAAGCAAAAAGCATTCACAGCTCTGACTCCTATATAAATATGGAACATCTTCCAGACCAGCTTCTTTATAGAGATGAAGAAGGTTATCTCCTGCACTATATGTGTTTAAGGGCCTGGGAAAGCTCATTACTCCCTAGAATCTTTTTTCATTCACTGAGTAATGTCAGAAGTACCACACTCTTGGCTTGGGCCTTTGGGATAGTGGTAAAAGAATTGGAGAGGTCAGGTAATAGTGATAATTTTTTTTCTCTCTAACAATTTTGCCTACGACCAATCTCGCCTCTTTTTGGTTTTAAGCTGATTTTATGGATCGATGTTGGCTTCAGAACCCTACTGATAAGCTGATGTGCTTTTGAAACTTCCTGATAAGCTGATACAATTTTCACATTCTTCGAGTGAAGAATGGAGTAGGGGGAAGAGCCAGAGGGACCAGATGCCATGCTCAGGTGATTTAATGGGATAGAGATAAAGCTGGGTCTAGAATGAGGGTCTCCTGGCAGCATCCTAAGGACTATCACTCCCTTTGATCCTTCTGCAATGTTCTATTTCCATAGGGCTGATTTGTATAGATATGCGGAGGGACATAAGATGATAGAACATCAAACTCAGTGCAGTATGTAAATGATTCTCAATGGGTTAAACCATGGATGCCCAACTTAGAAGTAGATAGGCATGAAAAAAGTCATAGCACGATGTTATCTTTGGAAAGTATACATTTTTTTACATATTACAAACTACAGAGCAACCGGACATCTTCTTTGCTGGTGGCAGTAGGGAGAATCTGAAATTTTTTTCCCCAATAGGGATAAAGATAATAATTGAACCAACTTCCCTTCTCCTCACCCAAGGACACATTAGAATCTTCAGTGGGACATGTTTGGGGTGTTTATGGGAAGTGGGCATGGGTTCAAAACACCAGACTAAAGCCTAGTTCTGATACAGCTAAGGTCACAGATGGAATGTTCTTAAAGTTTCACTTTATTGAGAAAATGCTTAACCTCTTTATTTGTAACTGACTGCACACAGAATGTCAGGAGAAAGAGAGCAATGAAAAACTATTTCTCTTGCTCAGAAAATAACCAGAGCATTTAGCTTTTCTAAGAAAGCTCTACAAACATCATTTCTCTGTGTGAAGGACTACAGTAATTTTACTAGGACCATTATAGGATAAAATCTGAAGTTCTTACCATGGAATGTAAGCGTTGTATTCTGGCTCTCTTTTTCCTTACCACCTTCCTTGCTCATCCAGCCCCAGCCATGCTCAAGTTCTTTCTATTGCTCAAGCATTTCAAACTGCTACTGGTTCTTAAGCCTTTGCATTTGATGTCCCCTCCCCCCTCTCCCAGGTCTTCGAAAGTCTGCGTTGTCTTGTAAGCTAGGTATTGGCTTCTATAACATTTCCTCCAAGAGGCCTTTCCTGACCAGCTAATCTAAAGTCAAGTGCTCCAATCATTTCTCTATGTCCTCTTCTTCAAAGATTTTAGTGCTATGTGAAAAATGTATTTGTTCATGTGTTTGTTGATTATCCTCCCAGCAAGCTTCATGAGGACACGGACTTGATTTCTATTTTCGTTGCTGTATTCCCAGTCCCAGTAGGGTACCAGGCCCACCATAGCTGCTTCTCAAAAACGTGCTGAATAACTGATGCAATAATTCAGTTGACATGGTAGTAATTCCTGCCCCTTACCCAGGGCCACAAAATATGCAGTAGAGACAAAAGATTATAGGTAGCAAAGGTACTTAATAATAAAATTTTAGATGAAAGCATCTACTCAGAGTCTCCTCTGCCACGCTACACACCACTAAAGCCCTGTGGGTTGGGTATTCATATTATTCATTCCGATGACGGACCATAGGGCAAGCTGAGGGCCAAGCACAAGCTAGCACACCCCGCACCCCCAGGTGGGATCTGTGTGAACGTCCTCAGGCACTTCTGGCTGCCCAAGAACAAATGAAAGAAAACAAATGGTTAAGGGATAGAGAACACAGTCATGTGAGACATGAGTCTCCATCAGTTGACAAATGTCTTAGTAAATGAAAGGAAAAAAGTAATCTTATCAACAGCCTAATCTCCAGAAACCTATAGACTCAATTTCCTGGAGCCCCTAATATCACTCTCCCCTCCCTGGTGATGTGGGGAACAAAGGCAAGAAGGAAATGACAGGTAAAATTAAATTCTCTTTTTTTTTTTTAGTTTTTAAATATTTATTCACTTTTGAGAGACAGAGAGAAACAGAGTGTGAGTGGGGGAGAGGCAGAGAGAGGGAGACACAGAATCTGAAGGGGGCTCCAGGCTCTGAGCTGTCAGCACAGAGCTCTATGCGAGGCTCAAACCCAGGAACCATGAGACGATGACCTGAGCCAAAGTCAGACGCTCATGGCCCCCTAAAATTAAATTTTCTTATAACTTGAAGACCATTGACAAATACTTGAGGCAAACACAGAGTGTAACATTTCTCCAGGAACCCCCTACTGTCCTATTGTTAATGCTTTGCTAAAGGGGAAAAACAACCTTAGCCTGACAATGGCTAGGCCTCCAGTAATCTGTGAGTCTTTAGCGAATGAAAGTCTCTTTGGAAATTTCCCTTTTGACTTTACCTCCCCAAGTGCATGATATATAACCAGTCATTCTTCACAACCCCAGAGCAGCTCTTCCGCCTGAGGGTCCTGTCCCCGTGCTTTAATAAAATCACCTTTCTCGCACCAAAGATGTCCTCAGGAATTCTTTCTTGGCCGTCATTTCTGAACCCCATCATCACCCTAAAACCCCATCAATTCCATTTTATAAATGAGAATACTGACGTAGGAGAACTTAAGAAACTTGCTCAAAGTTACATACTTAGTAGATGGTGAAGCCCAGATTTGAGCCCAGGCTGTCTGATTGCACTTAAGAACTATCTTTACTCTTTATGTTTTGAGGAACCTCCATACTGTTTTCCACAGTGGCTACACCAGTTTGCATTTCCACCAACAGTGTATGAAGTTTCCTTTTTCTCCACATTCTTGCTAACACTTGTTATTTCTTGTCTTTTTTATTCTAGCCATTCTGACAGATGCAAGGTAATACCTCATTGTGGTTGATTAGTGATTTTGTTGATTAGTGATTTTGAGCATCTTTTCATGTGTCTATTGGTCATTGGTAGGTCTTCTTTGGAGAAATGTCTGTACATGTCTTCTGCCCTTTTAATTGGATTATTGGGGTTTTTTGGTGTTGAGTTGTGTAAGTTCTTGGTATATATTAAATACTAACCACTTATCAGATACATTATTTGCAAATATCTCTTCCATTCAGTAGGTTGCCTGGTCATTTTTGTTGACGGTTTCCTTCACTGAGCAAAAGCTTTTTCTTTTGGTATAGACTCAACAGTTTAATTTTGTTTTTGTTCTCCTTACCTGAGGAGACATGTCTAGAGAAATGTTTCTACAACTGATGTCAAAGAAATTACTGCCTGTGTTTTTTTCTAGGATTTTTATGGTTTCAGGTCTCACACATAGATAGGTCTTTAATACATTCTGAAGGTTTTTTTTTTGTGTGTATGGTATAAGAAAGTGGTCCAGTTTCATTCTTTTGCATGTAGCTAGTTTTCCCAGCACCATTTGTAAGACGAATGGATAAAGAAGATAAACGGACACACACACACACACACACACACACACACACACACACACACCCTGGAATATTATTCAGTCATAAAAGAGAATGAAATCTTGCCATTTGCAATAACATGGATGGACCTAGAGGGTATAATATAAGTGAAATAAGTGAGGGAAAGACAAATACCATATGATTTCATTCATTTGTGGAATTTAAGAAAGGAAAAGGAAAAGGAAAGGAAAAAAGACAGAAAGGAAGGAAGGAAGGGAAAGGGAGAGAGAGAAAAAGAGAAAGAAAGAATGAAAGAACGAAAGAACGAAAGAAAGAAAGAAAGAGGAAGGAAGGAAGAAAGGACGGACGGACTCTTAAATATGGTGAACAAGCTGGTAGTTGCCAGAGGGGAGGTGGGTGAGGGAATGAGTGAAATAGAAAAAGGGGGTTAAGAGTACGCTGATCACAATGAGCACCGAGTGAGGTATAGAATTGCCGAATCACTATATTGTACACCTGAAATTAATATATCACTGCATGCTAATTATATTTCACTAAAAAGGAGAACTACCCTTATTCCACGTCCTCCTTTGTGCTTCTGTTTCAGCGCCCCCTCAACTTACCCTACCGCTAAAAACAACTGAAGCTTCGCTGGTTCTACTCTGGAGGATGGACTTTTTAGAAAATACTGTAAATCATTGTGGGGGACATCACTCTTTTCTACTCCTTAATGCCATAAAAACAGAAATATTGGATCTGGGTTTCCTGAAGTCCAGGATCATCTGAGCTCTACCATAGAAGGCAAATATTTTTAAACTTTTGTTTGCCACTGGACTGTGATTGCATCACTTGGTAGTAATCTGCATCCCTGTGTAAACAAATTCCTTAGGAGGCAAGGAAGAGGGCTTGCGATACAGGCACAAAAGAGAGGGGGAAAGAAACCAAACAGAATCTAGCTTTTGTTTCCGAATTTGAAGTTTCTGCTTTGATAACGCAAACCAGGCATTCATCTTAAAAGCATCCTGCAAAATCCTTGCAAGGAAAGGTCCTACCCTCTTCAAAATTCTAAATCTTTCTTCAAGACTTGACTTTCTGCCTTGCCTGGTAGGTAAGTTATTTTCAGAGTGAGTGAAAGAGCCAAGAGATAGGGGATTTATTTCCTCTTCTTATTTTAAAGAGTCTGTTACAGTCACCGTTGTGAAACATTTTTTTTTAATCTGGATCTTTGACCAAACTTCTAGAAATGCCAAGTTATGCCTGGGTTGTGTTCATTAAGCTCCCGCTGGAGAAATGAAGCTGTCTCAAAGTCCCTCTGGAGGGACTTACTTTGGGGGGACTTATTCTTCTAAGTGCTGGACTGAAGGTCTAGCAGATTGATTTTTGTGTTTATCAGAGCAAATAAAAATAAAATTTCAGCCTCCTAACAAATTTAAAAGAAATCCTTGAACCACATATTGTTCCCCTTTAAGCAGGCAGTCTGTGTGAAATGTTTTATTGTAAAATAAATCAATAAATGCCTCGAAGTGGCCAAGGTAGCATATATGCTTAAAGAATTCCCCCTAGCTTTGAAACCTCTTTTTTTTTTTATATAATTATCTTTAAAAATCAAACAAAATGAATCTCTGGTGTACTATTAAACACACCAACAAATCCAAAATAAATTACCAGAGGGATGGCCTAATTTTGAGTTTGCAGAATGAGATACTGGCTCAAATTCATTTCTAACCTGGATGGGCTTTGTTAACCCACAAACCCTGGCTGATCTCAATAGGAATCTCTGTTTAAGTTGACAAGTCCATTGTACATGAAGTTCAACTTGAAGATGGTTAATAGAGTTGTCCATGTTAAGTATTATTATCACATTCATCCCCACAGGGACAAAGTGTTCAGACAGAGATGGCCTGTAGATTTGGTCAGAGGTAGAGGAAAGGGGTAGAAGGGAGTAAGAGGAAAGAGAACAGAAATAAATAGAAGGAAAAAAGATGCTCTGTGCAAATGTTTTGGACTTAAGGACACAAGAAAACACATACCGTACCCTCTAGAAGACTTCACATACAGTCTTGTATATTTCTTTCTGACTTGAAATATCTTACCATCTCCAGAATAGTATTCAAATAGTTCTCAAGCTGTCTGGGATTGTCCTTGTATTTGCTAGTAGTTCAGAGTCTTGGCCACAGCAAGTGGCTAAAAGCCTAGATAATGGATCCTATTCTCATCGCCTGAATGAAATTAATAAAGCCTCTGAGTCTAGATCCAGGGAAGCATTGCTACCATTAAAATTTAAACTAGGGCCTGCACATCGCAGTCCGCAAAACATTTAGACCCATGCGATGTGAATCAATTTTCGAAGGGGGGATAAAGTTGCATGATCCAGTAAGTTTGAAAATCTTGGGTTTCAACAAAATACAAATCCAATCACACGATTCTTCATGAAGGGGACATTTATGCCAAGTTTTCCACATGTTTTTGGGTGGAGGATGTCCAGTGGCTACTGTCCCATAGAATGCATGTTAGGACAGATCAGACCAGTTCCTACTTCACCTCTTTCACTGAATAACATCTACTCTTTTTCAGGAATAACCAGACGGCTACTTAAAATCAGATGACTGGAGACGAAGCAAAAGTCTGTTTTTCTTAATTACTTTAACATTTTGATAACCCCCAAAGTTCCAGGAGGAACTGAAACCACCCACACTGTAGCAGAAAAACCAGACCCTGGGAAAGTATCATGGCAAAATATCAGAATAACCTGAGGCTCCAATCTGGGCCTTACCAACTACTTACTGCATGGCCTTGGGTAAGGTCTGATCATCTCTGAGCCCCTAACGTTCCCCTGTAATATGAGGATAATGACGCAAACTTCACAACATTTTACGAGGTTTAAAGGAAATAGTGTGTGGAAAAGCACCTTTCCAGAGCTGGCCTCAGAGCTGATACACCATTAAAGCAAATTCTTCCCCCCCCTCCCCCCTCAGCAATTATTCTGCTCTTGGAGCCCAAAGTAGGAAAACTAATGAAGTAAATAAACATCACCCTTTAGCTCAAAAAAAAAAACAAAAACAAAAACAAAAACAAAAAAACAAAAAACAAAAAAAAAACAAGCAACCTTGAGAAACCCTTTTTGGCATTCCAGTCTGGGTGGAGCAGATACACGGTTTTGAGCCCACTCGCAAATGATGAAGCTCTAAGACTGCTCCTCCTGAGACTTCCTTCTGGAAAGGCCTCCTGTCAAGAAACATGGAGATCGATCTCATCCCAAAGGTCAACATGTTTGTCACCTCTTGTCTAGACTGTTGCGATGCTCGCAACCCGGACCTCCCACGGGGAGCAGTCCGGTGACAGCAGATGACCCAGACGTGACAGCACGCCTGCTAGTGAGGTCAGCCCGCGGCAAGCACAGCACAGCCAGGCAGACTCGCAGCCTTGGCCGCTGTTTCTACGTCAAGGCCAATTTACGATCTGGGCTCTCAAATTAAATCACTAGGCCAGTGATGAGCCCGGCTCTTCATTCCATACAGCCCACTGATGACTTATTGGACACGGACGTACTGGAACACACAGCAGATATCTCTCCATTCAGGTCTGTTTTCAATTCAAACAACTGGCCCCACGTGTGCTGCTGGCGATAGGTGTATGTGCCAGAGCTAAGAGGACTTTGCGAGCAGCACTGCCTCCTCAGATCAGAGGCTGAGGTTCAGGGTATCTCAAAGGATTAAAGAAGTAAACTGAGCACAGAAGAGTAAAACCGGGGTTGGGGGTAAGGGACAGAACCAAAAGAAGCTATAATTAGTGTTCTTACCCCCATCCTAGCTCTTTCCCCAGGTCATTGTCTCGAATTGCTTCGAATTCAAAACGCACTTAGGGGCACCTGGGTGGCTCAGTCAGTTAAGCATCCAACTTTGGCTCAGGTCATGTTCTCGTGGTCTGTGGGTTCGAGTCCCACATTGGACTCTGTGCTGACAGCTCAGAGCCCGGAGCCCGCTTCGGATTCTGTGTCTCCCTCTCTCTCTGACCCTGCCCTGCTCACACTCTGCCTCTCTCCCTCTCTCAAAAAATAAATAAATGTTAAAAAAAAAAAAAACACCCACATTCCTACAATGTATATGGTGCTATACTAAGACATTTTTCCAGTAGGGGTGGTATCATCAACATTGCCTATCAGCTCTTCTTATTTCTAGTCTGTTCATTTAAAAAGACACTGACAAAAAGCTACGAGAAAGGATAATTATGTAACATAACCCACCCCTGGAGGACATGCTGGGTTTACGCACGCAGCCTTGGTCTATAAGGCAAAGTGAGTCTCTTGGAAAAGAAAATTGGTCCTTTCCAGGATCCAACCTCTATAACCTTGACCAAGAATTAAACTAATTGACCATTGCTTGGTCTTTGGAAAAAAGAGGCTGATCTTTTTGTCACTTATCGATTTGCCAAAAACATATTTACTTTTATTTACTTGCACGTGGCTGTGAGCAACAGCAGGAAAAGAAAGGAAAGTATGTGATGGGAATGCAAGCTGGTGCAGCCACCCTGGAAAACAGTATGGAGGTTCCTCAAAAAACTAAAAATAGAACTACTCTACGACCCACCAATTGGACGACTAGGCATTTACCCACGGGATACAGGTGTGCTGTTTCGAAGGGACACGGGCACCCCCATGTTTATAGCAGCACTATCAACAATAGCCAAAGTATGGAAAGAGCCCAAACGTCCATCGACGGACGAATGGATAAAGAAGATGTGGTGTGTGTGTGTATATATGTATATATATGTATATATGTATATATGTACATATATATATATATATATGTACATATATATATATGGGAGTATTACTCGGCAATCAAAAAGAATGAAACCTTGCCATTTGCAACTACGTGGATGGAACTGGAGGGTATTATGCTAAGTGAAATCAGTCACAGAAAGACAAATATCATGCGACTTCACTCATATGAGGACTTTAAGAGACAAAACAGATAAACAGAAGGGAAGGGAAACTAATATAAAAACAGGGGACAAAACAGAAGAGACTCATAAATCTGGAGAACAAACTGAGGGTTACAGGAGGGGTTGTGGGAGGGGGGACAGGATGAATGGGTAAGGGGCACTAAGGAATCTACTCCTGAAATCATTGTTGCACTATATGCTAATTTGGATATAAATTTTAAAAAATTTTTTAAAAATTAAAAAAAAAAAAAAAAAAGAAAGTATGTGAAAGGTAAAAAGAGAACAGAGAACCCAGTAGAATCAGGAAGAGAAAATCAAAGAGGAGCAGAACACCCTCTCCCAGAAAGCCAGGAATAAGAACGTGTGACAGAGGTGGTGGCAGGGGGTGGGTGTGGGGGTTGTTTATAGTTATAACAAACAAAATTCTGTAAGCAAATTATGCTCCATTTTTACACAAGCAACTCCCCCCAGAGCTTCCTTAATTCAACACAGTTTCTGATAATCATTCCCTTTTCACTTTTCCTCCTCTTCTCATGGAATGAATACCTTTCCACAACTCAAGACCAGATGGAACATTCCACGTAAGAATCTTAGGGAATATCTAAGATTCCATCCAAAGGTCTGAAGTCTCTATGGGACCAGACTAGCTTGCTTTGAGGTAGTCTGGGCACACATTTTCCATGTCGGGTTTATTCACAGGAACTTGCACATCAGTGCCCAGGCTGTCTTTTGCCCTCGAGGTCCTCCTTGGATAAAACTCAAAAGGATTAGGAGGTTTCCTCATAGTTCTCTTTCCGAGCAGTCTGTCATTCTTGGTACATCACCCTCACTTTCCGAAAATGGCACAAAATTCAGCCAGACTCTTCCAAGAAGGAATTATGTCACTCCTTAATCCTAAGCTGCTGCTTAAGTAACCCAAATAAGCTCGTTCCCCAGTGGAGAAGAAATGCACCCTGCTTCTCTTTAGAGGTCAGGAATGGGATTGTGGGTCTCGTGGCTGGATTGTTCCTTGGTACAATCACAGAAACAAACAAGAGTGACTTCTTTCTTTTCTGAATGAACATTTTGTACTGAGCGACACCCTCTCATTATGACCTCTCAACTGTTGTCTATTCAATATTTCTGCTCCTTTCCACGTGCCCTTCCCCTGTGGGTCTCACTCATTTCTGACTGCTGGATAGTTCTAAAACAGAGCACCTGGACCACGGACATTAGGAGGCACGCAAGGGAAAAATAAGAAGTAATAAACCAGTTGGGCAATCATCTTAAGTGACCAAAAAGCAGGTCAGGCTATACAGGCAAGAGCAAATTATATGCATCCCATGTATAAGTCCCAGACCTCTACCCTCTGGTTACTCACACTTTGATAAGCCTTCGGGGCATTAAGGAAGAAGAATCACCTCTTTAATAAGAAATTTTTTTGTTCAAAAAATCCTTTTCTGTTCCTCTTCATCTGTGCAGGGGGAGGTGAGAGGGGGCTTCGTCTCAGGTACAAGAATGACGAGGTCCAAGTTCCCGAAGTGACAGCACTATGGAATTGTATGCAGACTGAAAAAAAAAAAAAATTCCCATACTTAAAAAAAACAGCTGTGTTCCTCAAAGAACTCAAGATACAATTAAAAGTTTTAGCTGGACTGAATTATCAACATTGAAAGGATAACTACACAAAAGTAAATGGATAGTATGATTCTTCCCCATGTAAACTGAAGCATGAAAGGATATTAAGAAGAAATCTTCAAAAAAAAAAAAAAAAAGAAATCTTAAATAAATGGAAAAATGGAAAGATTGTACTAAAGGGATCAGTGTCCATGCGGGATATAAACTTAAGATAACTCTTGATGTGCTCTTTTGAAGGCAAATTATTATATTTTTAAAAATAGTAATTAAACATTTTTTGAATACCTGACATGTACAAAACCCACAAAAAAATTAATGAGGCATACTTCCTAGATACAGGAATTTTGATATGTAATTGAAGAGGTTCAACAAAATATAAACTGAGACTGTAAAACATAGACATGTATCTTTCCATTTAATATTCAAAATAAGTCTGACTTCCCTAGAAGTGTTCATTCGATTTAGTGGGAGAAGAAATTGACGCTAAGAGAGGTTAGATGATTTGTACCAAGATCAGGCCCAAACTTAAGTCATCTGACACCATATCTGCTACAATTCAAAATAAAATATCACAAGTACCAGAAGGGAGGTCTGTGCAGAGAGTTACTGGTATTCCTGCTTGTCGAGGAGATCAGAGAGATTTTCATGGAGGTATTTGATCTGAGCCTTGAAGGAGGGCAGAGTTTTGACCAACATAAAGGGGCATCAAGGAAATTATAAACTGAAGGATATCATTTAAAAAGAGCGAAAGATAGGGGCGCCTGGGTGGCTCGGTCGGTTCAGCGTCCGACTTCGGCCTAGGTCATGATCTCGTAATTCGTGAGTTCCATCCATCTTAGCGCTGACAGCTCGGAGTGTGGAGCCTGCTTCCAGATTCTGTGTCTCCCTCTCTCTTTCTGCCCCACCCCTGCTCATGCTCTCTCTCTCTCTCTCTCTCTCTCTCTCTCTCTCTCTCTCTCTCTCTCTCTCAAAAATAAATAAATTTAAAAAAAAAATTTTTTTAATAAAAATTAAAAGAGCAAAAGGTAAGGAGGCAGAAACTAGTTTGTATTTAAGAAATGGTAAGCAGTTTGGTTTGGCCGGAGCCCAGGTTATGTAAAGAACAGCAGCGGGAGATAAGGCTGAAAATTTGGGTTGGAATCAGGTCATGGAGTGCCTTGAATGCCTTGCAAAAGAATATGAACACTTTTGGCCAGCAATGGAGAATTATTGAAGGTTTTTTGAATAGAGAAACGGTATAATCAGAATAGAGCTTTAAAAAGATTAATCTGGCAGCAAGATGCAGAATATTTTGGAAGAGGCTAAGGAGTTATGAGGCCAGGGCAATAATCCAGATAAGAAATAATAGGGGTCTGAGCTACAATAGTGGGAGTAGAAAGAGGAAGAAAATAAGGGATAAATATGAAGAATGTTCAAAACATAGGCTCAAAAGGACTCGACTAATTAGATGAGAAAATGCAAATGAAAGAAGGAAGTAACTATAAAGGTAATGACAATTATTGAAGTAAAAAATAAACAGAAAGAGCATGTTCATAAAGACATAAAATAAGTTCAGATTTAGTCATATCCAGTGCTCTTCAGAGATATGTCATGAAAACGTGTAGGGATAGGGGCACCTGGGTGGCTCCATTGGTTAAGTGTCTGACTTTGGCTCAGGGCATGATCTCACGCGTGGTTCATGGGTTCAAGCCCCACATCAGGCTCTGTGCTGACAGCTCAGAGCCTGGAGCCTGCTTCAGACTCTGTCTTCCTATCTCTGCCTCCCCGCCACCAGCACTCGGTCTCTCTCCCAAAAATAAATAAACCTTAAAAAACTTTTAAAAAGAAAATGTGTGGCTGTAAAAACAAAATGCCTTATTCTCCCTGCCATACCCCTACCCCTAAACACACACCCAGAAACCATCGTGGCTTGCTTGATCAAGAACATAATCAGGCCCTACAAGTGGCCAGGTGTTTGTTAAATTACTAAAACAGCCATTAAGACATATGTGGTCAAGGGGCACCTGGGTGACTCAGTCAGTTAAGCCTCCAACTTCAGCTTCATGATCTCACGTTTTGTGGGTTCAAGCCCCATGACGGGCTCTGTGCTGACAGCTCAGAGCCTGGAGCCTGCTTCAGACTCTGTGTCTCCCTCTCTCTCTGCCTCTCCCCCTGTTTGTACTCTTTCTCTCACTCAAAAATTAATAAACATTCAATTTTTTTTTTATTTTTTGAATTATTTAAATATTTAAATTTGATTTATTTAAATATTTAAATTTATTTAAATATTTATTTTTTACTACTCATTTCTCATAAAGGCAAGTGTTAGGGCAATACTGGCCACAGTTAGAAAATCCTCCAAATCTCAGTGGTCTAATACCATACAATTTAATTTCACTCGTTTGAATTTAGCTTTCCCTGGCAGGGTAAGAGCGTACTCCATGCTGTTATTCAGAGACTTAGCAGGATAGAAGTTCTTTTGTCTGTAACACTTGGCTTCCAAGGTCATTTGAGCATTAACATCCAGATGACAGTTGGGGAATAAGAAAGAGAAAAGAGAATTTCATGGAAGGGCTTTATGGCCCAAGCCTTAAAATAGTACACATCACTTTTACCC
Source organism: Panthera pardus (assembly GCF_024362965.1). Taxonomy (NCBI): domain Eukaryota; kingdom Metazoa; phylum Chordata; class Mammalia; order Carnivora; family Felidae; genus Panthera; species Panthera pardus. The sequence goes on along the minus strand of NW_026526766.1, from coordinate 17,133,009 downwards.
ACATGTATTTGGCTAGAACTCAATCCTATGGCCGTAACTTAACAGTAAGGGAGGCTTGGAAATATGAAGGTAACTATGAGCCCTGTAGGATAAGGAAATAAATTTGTTGAACAGATAGTCAGCCTCTGCTTCCAGGCCATGAAGTTTAAAGATCAGATGCAGGGACTAAGAGTAAATCAAAGAAGCCACAATTCTTTCTATAAAAACATAAATCACAATTGCCACGTGGGAAGAAGTGGTCTTAACAAAGTATGGGGCAGTTGGCAAAAATGAATCTCCTCTTCCTTATGAGTTTGGACCTTATGGCATCTGAGAATCAGTCTTTCTTTTTAAAACCTGGCTGCAGTGTGTGTGTGTGTGTGTGTGTGTGTGTGTCCGCGCGTGCGTGCGTGCGCGCTTTCCAACAGTTAGCAAGACCCAATAAAAGGCATACTTAGAACTCACAGCATCAAAGGAACCTCAGTGGACCATGAGGTTATGTTTCCACCCAACTTAGGCTCTCCCACAGGAGTAGGTGCAGCAAAGTCAGTACTCGATCACCCCATTCCTGCCTTTTCCCGTCCCTCACCATTTGGTATTCTGGACTTAGGGAATGTACTTCTGGAAAACACGGCATCCCACAAAGGGTCCAATGGCATAAGAGGATGGAACCTAATGAAGATGAGTCAACGTTCCCATGGATAGAAGATAAGGTTTCCTAATGGAAACTGGGGATTAGTGCCTTAGAAGTTTAAAGAATTTCCCTGAAGAGAACTAAGGACCTGGGGACAAGGAAGGAAGTTTAGGAATGGGTTTCATGAGGATAGCTCTTATGAATGGTTAACTTCTTGGGTGATTTAGTTTCTTTTTTCCTGGTTTTATTGAGATATAACTGACATATTATAGGAGTTCAAGGTGTACAACATAATGATTTGATGCGTATATATTGTGAAATGATCACAATAATTTTAATTAACATACTCATCACCTCACAGTTACAATTTTTTTCTTACGATGAAAATCTTGAAGATTTACTCTCTTAGCAACTTTCAAAAACAATACAGAGCTGCTAACTATAGTCACCAGGCTGTACGTTAGATCCCCAGAACTTATATATTTATATTATTTTATAAGGAGGTTTTATACCTTTTGACCATCTTTGCCCATTTCACTCACCTCCAAACCTCTGCCTTGGAAACCACTAATTCATTCTGTTTCTATGAGTTTGGTGAGATCGTATACAGGTGAGATCATATGATATTCGCCTTTCTGACTTATTTCACTTAGAATAATACCTTCAAGGTCAGTCCATGTTGTCACAATTGGCAGGATTTCCTTCTTTTTTTTTTATGGTTGAATGATATTCCATTCTGTATCTATGTGTGCACGTGAAAAGGCACCACATTTTCTTCGTCTGTTCATCCATCAATGGACACTTAGGTTGCTTATTTCTTAACTGTGGGGAAAGTTGTAAATAATATATAATCTTCAACTCTTTCATATACTGTGAAACTTCATATATTTCCCAGCTCCTCTGTACTTTATGTGGTGCACAGAGGCAAATTAGAAAAGCTGTGATGAAGAGATATTCAGCCTGCCCCCATCCATCCGTCTGCAGAGGCCTTCAGCAGCAACGCCCCCAGAAAGATTACTCTACCACAGCCTTCCTCCAAGTGAGGAATGACCCACAGCCGAAGGGAAGGCAGTGGGAGAAGCCCCCATGGAGGAGCAGTGATTTAGGGTCAACCACGGGACACTCTCACCACCTCTTCCTCCTAAAGGAATCCTTAACCAGGTAAGCCATGTTGACACGGGTCAACTTTCAATATAAAGGGAGTGAGAAATTTTAGTAAGACTTCAAGTTTAGAGATAAAGATTTAGAGATCTCTTGTCATGATAGCATCACAGGAATATAGAAAATGGACAAAGGAAAGCATTCAAAGGAGCTCTGCCCAGATTTCCTCAAATCCCAGTTACATACAGCCTGAACCTTTGACTCTGCTCAGAGAACGGACCCTCAGAGTCACTAGAGTTGTTTTTCTCCATGTGTTCAGAAAAACTGGAAGCATCCAGAGGCTGATGGCCCACCAGAGGGTCATAAACAATGATGGTTGGGTGTGGAAGCATGAAAGCCCAGCTCCCTTTCCCCACGTCCCCAAGCTGTGGCAAGGTGCCACTGAATCAGGTGAACATTGAGAGTTCACCTGAGAGAGAACCCATGCTTCCCTTGTTCCTTCCCCATCCTACTCTCCCTACACACTTGGTGGTCTCTCTTGGGAGCGCTCCCTCAATAAACCACATGAATCTGAGTTCTCGTCTTCAGGGTCGCCTCTGGTGGAACTGATGCGACACACACATACGCCACCACTACCACCTCTCAAAATAGTAGTAATTGGAAGATGTAATGTTTTAGATCAAGAAAGATAAGCACTCTGAAAAGACAATTTAGTAGCTGGGAGATAACCGCTGATTCTAATTCTCCCACTTGTCATGCAGCATCAACAAGCAAACAGGGAGTAACCCATGCAAATGTCTTGGATGCCATCACTGTCAACACCCATCGGTGATCCTTCCCAGTCCTCAGAAACCATATGCACGAAGTACCCACATTGCTGGTAAAACCACAAGCAAAAATAGAGGCAGAAAAAAATGTTTTAACTCTTATAAGTGGACAAAGGATAAATTTGGTGCCTTCAAGGAGTTTAAGTCAGACACAGAAGAATTCCATCTCAGATGGCACCAAGCCTGAATCAATGGAAAGGAGGGTACCTGGGATTTCCACTTATCCTATCCATGGCACCATAGACAGACACAAGTGTAGAATTGAATGCTTAGAACTTGGGGCATCTGGGTGGCTCAGTTAGTTAAGTGTCCGACTCTTGATTTGGGCTCAGGTCATAATCTCATGGTTGGTGAGATCAAGCTTCACGTGGGGCTCCATGCTGACAGGGTGGACCCTGTTTGGGATTCTCGCTCTCCCTCTCTCTCTCTCTCTCTCTCTGTGCCCCTCCCCTACACACACACACACATTCTCTCTCTCTCTCAAAATAAATAAACTTAAAAAAAAAAAAAAAAAGAACTGAAAGAGATGTCAGAGAAGGTCCATTTTATCCCCACAGTTTATTACAAAATCCATGACAATAAAATGCCTTGGCTAAATGCTGAATTATCAATCAAGTTCTAGTCTTTTGGCTTCCTGACTAGCTTTCCAGTACACCATACAGTCTTTCAAATTCTTATTTGTCATCATTATTAGTAAGAGTGTTAATATTACTGTGTATCAGGCACTTAGCTAAGTTCTTTACAGTCAGAGTCTTATTTAATATTCTAGAAACCTAGCAGATGGATTCCCTTATTTCCATTTTAAAGAAGAAATGAACTTAGAAAAGTCTCATCCAGAATCCCAAAGACCAAACTGGAATCCAAAGCCCACGCTCCTCTTAACACATGGAGAACCTTTTCGCATTCGTTGACTGACAAACTCAAAGTCCCATCTCCTCGGAAGACAGGATTTGTAGCTTCTTTAACACCTCATTTCATGGTAGGAAGTTTCTACCAGAAAGGGTCATCTTGCACCATTCTCTCCACATGAACAAAGACATCACTGAGGCACTGGGTAGAAGAGAAGAACACTGGACAAAAGGCTAGGAAATCTAAATATTAGTCCCAACAAAGTGTAGAGCCAACTGTGGCAAACGTTTTTGACTTCTGCATCTAAGTAAATGATGCCTCCTTTAGGAGTATTGCCTCAGAGAACTTCACCATTGTCAGATAAAACAATTGTTCAAGTTACTATTGAAAATCGTCCTTTGAAAAAAAAAAAAAAAGAAAGAAAATCGTCCTTTGAAATGGCCTGAGAGATCTACATACTCCTATGAGGTGAACTGTTTTCCAGAATAAAGCCTGGCTCCTTATCCAAAGTAAAATAGTCCTAGATGTTGCTCTTTCGTGTGAGACTGTAGGAAAAAAATGCACTGCTCTCCAAGTGTGGTTTTCCCACCTATGTGAGGAGGAAACAATCATGCCTGGAGGTAGGACCATAAAAGGAGGGAATGTTTATAAATATGATTTTAAAACTATAAAATTCCTTATTCAGATAAGACAGAAATGGGAAGTCAATCTTGATCATTTTAAATGGGGCAAAAAAATCCCACTTTGTTCACTCCTAGATGGAAGAGATTAATAGTCTAAAAGGTTATGGTGACATTGACCACCCCTGCTTCTTAATTCCCAGAAATATAAGCACCACAATCAAAAGTTACTCAATACACAAGGCATTACGAAAAAGTTACCTCCAACAGAAAACACTGTAGTAATGCTAGGTGATTTTCTTCAATTTTCAATTTTTTTTATGCCTTGAGACAGAAGAGATATTTTCGAGCCTTTGACGCTTAGACAAAAATAAAACCTCTGAGTCTGAAAACCCATAGGCTTCACTTTTCTGCGAACATCACTGAATACGCACAATGAAGAATTTATGGCCCACAATGTGAGTCGACTTCTTTGATAAGTGGCCTAAATCTAATTTGCAAACATGTGGCTGTGACCTTTCTAAGCCAATGGCTGGAGACTTGAAGCAATGTGTGTGGGCCAGCTGTGGAATTTGGCTCAGCTCCTGGTTGAAGTCAACTCCCTTCGCTAAAAATTCTTTAAATACTGGATGAGTTGTGTGTAAGTAGAGGTTTGCAAGGGGAGGAGGTGTGGGGAGTTGTTAACAAAAGACAACAGATGAGCTCATGAAACTTTAACAAGCTGCTGGGGAGAATTCCATGTGTGGGGTTTGGAGGTTGTTCCGTGGTCCTCCGGTGATAGTAATAAGCTTATTGAAAAGGACAAGATTTTCAAATGAGTTTTATTTTTGGAGAGGGAAGGGTGTATGTTACATAGGAAAACGCCTTGTAATTCGGATCACACTGAATGTCCATTCGTGAAAGCGCTGAGACTAGCAGACTCAACCAGAGTATCAGGCATGAGCATTGTACATGCATTGTACAGGCATTCGGGCATGGTCAGGATTTACTATAAATTCCAGGGGCTTTCCAGGAGCATGTGGCTCTTAGGTGCCCCCTCCCCAGTCCTTAAACTTGCATTTCAGCTTTCTTGAGGGCTGCTGGGGTGGTTCAATCCATTGAGCATCTGACTTTGGCTCAGGTCATGATCACATGGTTCATGAGTTTGAGCCCTGCATCAGGCTCTGTGCGGACAGCTCAGAGACTGGAGCCTGCTTCGGATTCTGTCTCTGTCTCTCTCTGCCCCTCCCCTGCTTGCACTCGGTCTTTCTCTCTCAAAACTAAGTATTAAAAATTTTTTCTCAATAAAAATAAAAAATGAACTTTCTTGAAATAATTGCTTCATATCCACTTACACAATCGTGAGCAAAGGTAAACGCAACATTCGGAGCTGCTGGTATATCAAAGACAACGTCTGAGTTTAAATTCTGAGTATGACATGTGAGTTCAGTCAGAGGATTAATTAGCTAAGAGACCATATACTAATTTAGTCAAGGAAATATTTCCCTAAAACAAATCCTATTTTTTGCAATTCCATTTTATTAACAATGTTGATTTCATGACGCTTAACGTTAAAAATGTTGCTCGTGGGGTATGTTATTCATTTGCTGTGTGTTTCTGTAAAAGCATATTCCCATGATAAAGCTTTTAAACAGAAAAGCAGAGGGCTAAATTTCTTAGAAAAATAGGCCTGTGATCCTTTTGTGTATTTGCCCATTACATTGTATCTAAATTCATTGAATTTAATTGACTTGGCAAAATATCGTTGTGCCTTTTCTTTAAACATTATTAGAATAGAATAGAATAATTTTAAAATAAAAATTCTCAGAGCAAATAGCTGTTAGTCCTTTGCAGAGCTTTATAAAACTATCATTGTCTGGACGTTCTTCATCCAGTAAAATCTTATGCAGAATGATTTTAATCTGCTCCATTAACCATTTGATCTTGGGTAGGTCACTTTTATCTCCATATCTGTTTCTCATCTGTATATGGAGAAGTATCCCAAATAGTTCTAAGTTCCCTTTTAGCCCTAAGTGTTCTTGAATAATATGAACCCATGGTCCCAAATCATTCTACAGAAAGTTTTTCATAACACTTGTATTTAATTGTATATTGCATTACAGCAAATAATTTATTGTGTTCAAGAAGCCCGGAAGAATTAGTGGAGCATTGAGTAACTAATCTGGGTCCCAAGTCTATAAGTATAGACAAGTAATGAAACCATTTTTTAAAACTTAATACATTAGCATAATAGACTCTATGTGGAAAGTTAACAAGAAAAAGAGTAAAAAATAGATTTATTATCCTTATGCGACAGAGTGAAAAACTGATACCCGTATAGTTAAACAATTGGAGCCAGTATGTTAACTCGAGAAGAACCAAGCCACAGAAAGGGAAATATCATTGCACATCTGCTACATTGCAGGGAGCATGTTAAGCTATTTTCACACACGTTACCTCAAAAATTCTCCAGGACAGGGACTTTATCTCCGTTTTTAACAATGAGACAACCAGGATCGGGGAGATTGCGGTATGTGCCACTTCAGATTACTCCGATTCTTTCAGGTATGACATTGAAACAGGAGTGGTTTGGCTACTGCAGATATTCTATTGAATATCTGATTGACAGTGACTTCATCGAATAGTTTTAACTTCTTAAATAACAAGAAGTCTGGCATTAAGTAATTCAAGGATTGGGCCAAGAGCTCAATGCTGGATCAACTTCTCTAGGATTCTTGCCACCTTACCTTCACGGTCACAAGATAGCTGCAGGTCTAGATAACTCAGGAGTACTCGAAGAACAAAAAAACGTGAAATCCCGTGAGTGCCTGTATACGTGTGTGAAAGACATTGACATAATTAATGACCTGAAATTATGAAAAGCTAGGGGTTCCCGGGAAAACATTCATCATTTGTATTATAGTTCAATTTCATCCAAAAAGGCAACCATAGAAGTCAAAAGTGGGCACAGAGCCACTTAGAAATACAGTCACCACAAAGGGACCCCTTTGAGAGGCATGAATGAACCACAATCATTCAGTGAAGACCAGCTAATGCAAATAAGCAGGAAACTACTCTTTTTCCCCAAGAAAAATCTCTTTAAAGAAACAAATGTAGCTGTTGACATGATGGACTCTCTCTCCAACATCTCACAGATGACATTCGCCACCCATCCTCACTGGTAGTAAATGTTCCTTCTGTGAATTTGTGTTCAGAGTCCGTTAAAAGCAGCAACTCTTTACAGCAGTACATCATAGCGTCCATGACTTGTCCCAACTCTGCTAAGGTCCTGACCTTGCTCTTGCACAAGGTGCTTAGAGCCAGTAGACCCAGGCCACAAATACCCAGGACTGCATGGCTCTCTGTACTTGATGCTGTTTTTCCATCCCTTGCAAACAATAGCTTTAAAATCCCATCTGTTTTCTCAGGCCACCATGCATCTTTCTCCAGTATCTTCCATGTTTTGGTCTTCTTCACCATCTCTTCTCTCTTATTAAAATTCCCTCTTTACCTTCTATATCATTTTCATTATTCTTTTATCCTAAATTCTCCACCAGCTCATAGTAACTCTTTTAGGAGTTACAGACCTATCAGATCTCTGGGGTAGATGTGCTTCTTTTTATTCTGCTAAAGTACTTTCCAGATGTCCCTGAGAATTCATATTCTCAGCAATGATGGAGAATTAATCCTGGTGCGTTTCCTCCTAGCCTTTCCACTCCATGTTGTTCAGGCAAGTGAGGCAGAATTGCTCATAGCATAATGTTTCAAAAATGATTTGGTAAGCAAAGTTTCATTTCAAATATTCAATCTCATATCATTATTATCCTGTTTCGTATGGGAAAAAGTGCCATAACCATATATACCTCAAGAAAAAAACAACCCCCGGGGCGCCTGGGTGGCTCAGTCGGTTAAGCCTCTGACTTCGGCTCAGGTCATGATCTCGTGGTTTGCGGGTTCAAGCCCCGTGTCGGGCTCTGTGCTGACAGCTCAGAGCCTGGAGCCTGCTTCCGATTCTGTGTCTTCCCCTCTCTCTCTCTGCCCTTCCCATGCTCACCCTCTGCCTCTCCCTCAAAAACAAACATTAAAAAAATATATCACCTGTAATTCCTGCATATCTTTTGAATTTGTAAAATTTTTATAGGATTCTTCCTCATGAAGCCCTGGGTGAAAGAGAGAGACCAATAATACATAGCCTACAGTTGATAACACCACCCTCACTCTCAGCTCATGACCTTAGGAAAAACATCTAGGCATATTAATAGAATCATTTTCTAGCAAAGCATGGTGTGTGAAGAAAACTGGATATAAGGACCGGGTGTGAGGGCTCTTGCGACCTTTCCTAGAGATGAATACACGACTAAATAATATTAACAATCCAGTGGTTAGATTTGGGCTTTGTGTATGGTTTCCCCTGGATGGGTGGCATGAGACTGTAGCTAGCTAATGGCACAAGCCACGGAAGGCAGAGCAACAGCCTGCTGTCCTCACCAGCAGCCAGGCTCTAGCTGCATGTAAGGATATGCTTGGGAAACAGACAGGAGAGGTGAGTGGGGTCCCCCCTCATACAGGTCTGGTGTCAAACCTAAGAGTGCTAAAAGTCATTTTTCCTAAGGCTGTTCCCTCCTCTGTAAAAAGAGAAAATTCTAGTAATCAGTATTAGAGCATCCCTGAGATCGCCCCCAACTCCAGAAGGCCGTAGTTCAGCATTACGTGCTCTGGAATCTAACCAATCCACCTACAGAGGAGAGAGAGAAAAGAATAGACCTGGCCATTTATTTTTGTGCATCTTCTCCTCCGATTTCCCATTACGGTGTCTTTGAACCTCACTTTGACACTTGTGTAACAATTACCTCTGTGTGCGACAGCATAGAGGTTTCTTCTTTAATCCCACTCGTTTACTTTCTCCACTTCCCCCACCACCCATTGACATTCGTACCTCTTCCTTCCAAAGTTGTCTTTGGGCAGATGGAGGAAAACAAAAGAACATCTGGTTCTGGAAGCATGTCCGAGCTACGCCAAAAAAGGTGACTGATAGTATGGAGAGGACACTTTATTTTCCTTTACATGGAAGACCATGTAATGGTTTCACGTCCTTCACACGGAACCCAAGGAATGTGCGACTTCTCTTCTCCATACTTTCTCAGTCCAAAGCTCCCTAAATGTCCCTAAAGGCCAAAAGAAATGCCAAACAGCTGCCATTGATAAAATTACGAAATCCAAATTCTCAATAAAGCACTTCAGGCATAACACCTTTAGCAGTCTGAAAAAATACCACGCATAAATTGAAGGGGAAATGTATTTTTAATCCCTTCACTGATAGGATGTGTCAGCCTTGTATGCAGCACACAACTTCTTAAGCCCTGGAATTAGATTAGACATCGCCACCCTCATTTCCTACTATACGCTGAGTTTCAAGAGCGGTGGCTTTTTATCACGGCACCTACCAAAAACCGAGCTTCGCTAAGAGATGCCTTCACTAAAAGCAACATAGCGCTCAATGTCAAAACCATAGCTCACATGGCGTGTGACACGGGTTGAACTGTTTTCCTCCAAAACAAATATCCATGGTGATAGTGCCCTCTTTGAATTCGTTGCTGTTTCCCAGGACACCGTGGCACAGAGTTTGGGACCCACGGCCCTAGCTCCTTTCAAAGGGAAAACAGTAGTAATTGGAACCAATCTGGAATTAATTGCCTGAATTCCAGAAAACCAACAGGAGGAAAGGCGGGTAAAGATACAGGGCCATAGGATAACAGAGGGAGGGAAACCAGAGGGAGAGGAGACACTCTTAGGGCCCACCCAACGCGGACTTTACGAATGGACAGTTGACTCAAGAGAAAAAGGAAAGTCAAATATTGCAGTTTTCCTGCACCTCAGACATGGTGAACATAAGAGTTGATGTGTGTATCCAGCTCCCTCACTAGATTAAGACACAAGCACGGGATCTTACTCATTTCAGTATGCCTCCAAACACCTAATTCAATACATATTGTTGTATTGAATTCCCTTACCCGGAACACTGAACTTAAATCTAATCGCAGTAGAATGTGCTAATTAATTTTTTCTGATTTATTTTACACCTCTGGAGTTAGAGCTTCTTAGAATTCGATACACAGATTAATGGAGAGTATGAATGTATTTCTACCGCTCTGCTCTGGGGTCCCTTGGTGTCCCTGCTGGAACGCTGAGAACAGCACTGACTTTATGGTTTATTTCGTGTTTCAGCCTAAGTACCTGAAGGGAACACATGGCTGGCAATGCATGAAGTCCAAAGTGTACGCTCGCTCATTTTATCTCAGAAACAACATGGCTGAGAGTTGATTCCATGGCTTTTTGCTGCGTGAGCTATAGCATTGAGAGGACTGTTCTATAACTGCTGTCAGCCTGTGATTTCCAAGGTAATCAAAATGCTGGCTATTTCTGCCTCATCATTTGCCAGGAAAACATATGTCAAACCATTGCTGCCTGGGAGATCGAAAGGCTGTAGGATTCTTTAAAAATAATATCGGTGAGGGGCACCTGGGTGGCTCAGTCCGTTAAGCAGCTGACCTCGGCTCAGGTCATGATCTCACGGTTCATGGGTTTGAGCCCCGTGTCAGGCTCTGTGCTGACAGCTCAGAGCCTGGAGCCTGCTTCAATTCTGTATCTCCCTCTCTCTCTGTTGCTCTGTTGTTTGTGCTTTGTGTCTCTCTCAAAGATCAATGAACATTAAAAAAAATTTTTTACATAATTTTGGTGATAAAAAGGACAGATTAAGGAAGGAGATTGAGTGACTGACTGGTTTATATTCCTTCTGTGTTTGGAAACTTTATTGCTGCTTCAATTTACACGTTCTTAAGAAAGAGTATTTGGGTTTTGTTTGTTTGGGGTTTTTCGAGTGCAGTTACATCATTTTGTTCACAGTCCCAGAGTTAATCATACTTTGCACTTATCTCTTTCATCTTTCATCAGAAAATTGCCAAGCCGCTGATAACCTGTGTGGCCAGATTCTTCCCCAGTGGTTGCACACCAAATGCAAGCCAGCTCCCTTAATAATCAAAGGGATAAAGGAATGCAAGAATCAGTAATCAGAATAGCCTACTGGGAAAGACACCTGATAATATACTTACTTTGCAGGTAAGGAAGGAATGGGATGGACTCACATACAGTAAGGAAAGTAAGTACTTAGCATGGATCTAGAAACATATTGCAGGCTTATAAACGCTATTATCGCATTCGCCCACATTTACAAGAAGAAGAAACTAAGGCCACCAGAGCTGGTAAAAACCTGCCCTCAATCAGGGGCAGAACCAACCTGGGTTGGATCGAACCTCAAGTCAACACCCACTCGCCACACGATTTTCTGGCATCCAGGAACGCTGTTGCCAGTGTAAGCCATGGAGAAGGAGTGTTGAGCACGAGGGAGACGGCAAAGGCCCCAGTTCTCTTTTCAATGTGAAGTCAGGAAGGACCTTTTAACGTCACCCACCTATGCCTGGAGACAGTTGGCTGTTAGGGGAAGGCGTATCAATGGCAGCACAGAATGACCTCGGTGCTCATGATAGGTCTCAATCACCTAGTACGAGATGGCTAGAACTACATTTCAAACTGAGCATCCCTGACTCCTCTGAATCTGATCCCCTCCCCGGCACTCGTCATTTCCATCATGAGCACACATCTCTTCCCCTCGTGATTTTCAAGATTTGTTTACTTGGCCTTATTAACTCTTTTCCACGGCTAGACTGTGGCCTGATCAGCTCCCTATTTTCTTCCAGTTTTCAATCAGTTAGAACTAATAACGTTTAAAGTTGGACAAAGCAGCTATGGGCCTTTATAACGTGTTTTGAACACAACAGTCCTGCGTGCCAAGTCCGCAGGAACTTTTTCAAATAGTAACGTTTAATTACCAAGAAGCAACAATTAAGCAGAGAGCAGCTATCAGTGAACAGCTTTTATTTGAACCTGCAAGGCTCCAAAGCAGACACAACTTAAGACAACCCCTAAAAATCAAAGTCTGGGAGTTCTGCGCACAGTGTTAGGTTGGGGGACCCTAGAAGCAGAGCCAAAGATAGGGATTTAGGCACCAAAGATATATTGAGGGTTTTGTTGGTTTTTGTCTCCGTTTTTTATGAAAAACCTGCAAAAGAGTGAGGGAAGGAGAATACGAAAGGAGAAGCAGCCTTGGTAGGAAAAGGGTTTGGTGAGGGAGGGGACCCTTCTGGGCTGTAGATTATATTGAAGCGCTGTCCTCTCTTAAGGTAAGGGGCCAGGCTTTGGTCTGCCCCAGTGAGTCAGTTGCTCACTAATGGAAGCAGTGGGGACGAAGGGCGTGGGGAGGAGGAGGCTGGCAACCTTCCAGGCATGTCCACAAAGGCAACTTTTGCACTCCAAATTTGGAGAATCACTAGACGGCAATATAAAAACTCCCCGGTGCATAGTGCCCATCACAACACTAGTGACTAACAGACTTAAGTCAGGGCAAGTTATGTCACAACCAGGAACCCCCTGAAAAAATATTTTGATTCAGGCATCTACAAAAGATAATCCACTAAATAGATGCATAGCTTCCGCTAGCCACATACATTTCTGCTTTTAGCTGGTTTCTCTACTTTTCCCCTAATTTTCAGGACTCTTTCCATGGTTGAGTGCTCTGTGAAAGCTCGTCCCTGGAGTCTTTTTAGAAAACCTTAATTAGGGGCGCCTGGGTGGCTCGGTCGGTTAAGCGTCCGACTTCGGCTCAGGTCACGATCTCACGGTCCTTGAGTTCGAGCCCCGCGTCGGGCTCTGTGCTGACAGCTCAGAGCCTGGAGCCTGTTTCGGATTCTGTGTCTCCCTCTCTCTGACCCTCCCCCGTTCGTGCTCTGTCTCCCTCTGTCTCAAAAATAAATAAACGTTAAAAAAAAAAAATTTAAAAAGAAAACCTTAATTAGTCTCATACATTCACAGGTCATCAACTCCACCTGCCCCCAGAGGAGGGCTTTATGGCCCAATAAGGGTTCTGTGTTGTTTTATATCCCCCTCCTTTCTAGGATAAAACCTGTGAATACCGAGTTGACATTTTGTAGTCATTTTGCTCCGAGTAAGGTCTTATTCTGTCCTTAACCAGGCAAGCTGAGAATTTAAATAAAAATTTGAAGAGAAAAAACATAATTAAGCTGAGAAAAAAATAGACACCGTACAATCAAATGTCTCTGTTGTAAGAAATTATGATTTCAGACTATTAGCCAGACTCATCAGTTCTCTCTCATTTGGAGGATTTTTTTCCCCCACAAACCTTCCTTTTCACCATTAAGCACCTACACTCAAGTCTTATCCTAAATATTGTTAAGTATTATAAACACTGCTCTGAAGCCTCTGCTTTTGGGGTGATTTCTCTTTTACTATTGCTGTATTGCCATACGTTGTTTCTTTTTTTAATGTTTATTTATTTTTGAGAGAGAGAGCACGAGCTGGGAGGGGCAGGGAGAGAGGGGAGGAGACACAGGATCCAAAGCAGGCTCCAGGCTCCGAGCTGTCAGCACAGAGCCCGACATGGGGCTCGAACTCATTAGTCATGAGACCATGACCTGAGCCAAAGCCGGATGCTTAACTGACTGAGCTACCCAGGTGCTGCTTACCATAAGCTGTTTTAAACATAGAGGAAAGCCTAGAGAATAATAAAATATCTGTAAACTCACCATGTAGATTTCAATTATTCATATTTTGTTGTATTTTTTTCAGAGCTTTCCTTTTAAAAGAAAAACCATTACAGACATTGCCAAAACTCTCTTGACCTGGTTGGAAGGCTTATACGTGTCAGCTGCATAAGCACTTTGTTATCCTGGACAGACACTTTTGCGCTATTTTTTGTTTTAAAATATATATTTATATATGTGTATAAATATATATAATCTTTTTAAAGTGTTTTCAAATATATAATCTTTTATCTCATTATGTTATCCTAGGTAAAGGTAAAATCTAATGAGAAAAATAAGTTAAAACAATTCAACTAAAAAGAGAGAAACTTTCCAAATAAATGTTTCAAAGTCATAAAGTTATGAATATATATTTTCTTAGTGAGTATAAAGATAAACCATATTTGTTTTATAAAAGTAGAAAAACAAAGTAAGAGTAGAAATATGGGTTTACAATCTAAGAAAAACTATAGAAACAGAGTCTAATCATTGAGGAAATGGAAGTTTAGAAATTAATAATAATTAAACAGCAAAAGAGCTAAAACAGAAGTTTTGTGATCTTGGAGGCAATGAAAGCTTCTTAAGAAAATTATAAAAATCCAGAAAGTCTATAGAAAATTTAAAAATTAAGAGCATCAAGGGGCACCTGGTTGGCTCAGCGAGAAGAGCACGAGACTCTTGATCTTGGGGTTGTGCGTTCAAGTCCCACGTTGGGTGTAGAGATCACTTTAGAACAAAATGTTTTAAAATATTAAGAGCATCAAAAGTATCTAACTATAGCAAACATTTGTTTGACAGTGATACCATAAAACAAATAAACAGTAGACTGGGAGACAATGTTCTCAACATAACAGAAAAATAGTACATAGAATATATAACAATTTCTTATAAAGCAATATAAAACAGAAAGACAATGCTCCTTTCGTCCCCCCCCCCAAAATACTAATGACCAAAAATTAATACAGGACTACTCTCAATAAATAAATAAATAATAAAGCAGATTGCTTGAGGTATAAAATAGCAATGCTTTCAAATTAAAGAGTCAAAAAACACTGAGATATATTTGGCATAACTACATGTGCATACATACACATACGGGTATGTGTGTATATAGATTACAACATATTACTTTTCTTTTTTTTTTTTTTTTAATTTTTTTTTTTTTCAACGTTTATTTATTTTTGGGACAGAGAGAGACAGAGCATGAACGGGGGAGGGACAGAGAGAGAGGGAGACACAGAATCGGAAACAGGCTCCAGGCTCTGAGCCATCAGCCCAGAGCCTGACGCGGGGCTCGAACTCACGGACCGTGAGATCGTGACCTGGCTGAAGTCGGACGCTTAACCGACTGCGCCACCCAGGCGCCCCAACATATTACTTTTCTATTGCTGCGTAACAAGTTACCCCAAAACTTAGGAGCTTAAAACAAAAAACATTCATTAGCTCACACCAGTTTTTATGGGCAAGAACTGAGCCATTGTGGCTCCGAGTCTCTCACATGGTTGCGGTAAAGATGTCAGTCGAGGGTGGAATCATGTCAAAACCCAACTGGAGAACTCGCTTTCAAGCTCACTGGTTGTTGGCAGACATCAGGTCTGATGCCGCAGGTCTGCCACTGCTAACAGAAGCCTTTGGTTTCTTGCCATAGATTCCTTTCTATAGGACTGCTAACGACATAGCAGTTTGCTTCCCTCAGAGCGAGTGATGAGAGAGAGAGAGAGAGAGAGAGAGAGAGAGAGAGAGAGAGAGAGAGAGAGAGACCCAACACAGAAGCCACAATCTTTAATAGCCTAATTTCAAAGTGACGTACTATCACTTCTGCCAAACTCTATTAGCCATAAACAAATCAATAGGTCCAACTCATGCTCAAGGAGAGTGAATTACACCTGGGCATGAGTACCAGAAGGTGGGGATTATAGGAAGCCATCTTAGAGCCTCGCTGTCACAATTACATATAAATTTAAATGCACTTACAAATTATTCATGACCTTTATATTATATGGTATACATATATGTGCATTTTTTTCATATGTGTGTATTCTTAAAATACATGGTGTTTGTAGGGGCACCTGGGTGGCTCAGTTGGTTAAGTACCTCTTTGTTTCAGCTCGGGTCATGATCTCATGGTTTTGTGAGTTCAAGCCCCACATCGGGCTCTGTACTGGTAGCACAGAGCCTCCTTGGGATTCTCTCTCTCTCTCTCTCTCTCTCTCTCTCTCTCTCTGCCCCCCCTCCACTCGATACTGTCTCGGTCTCTCTCAAAACAAATAAATAAACTTAAAAAATAGTAAAATAAAATGCATGGTGTATGTATATTTTAGTTAAATTTCTTAAACCTAAGATGGTTTTAAGTGTTATGCAGGATTTTTCCAAGAGTACGATAGCTTCGATTTGACAATTTATCGGTTTATTCTTATTATTGTACTTATCTTCACAAACATTTTAATCCCGTGTACATTTATCCTCTAGGATTGATTTAAAAGTTAATGGTAAAAAAAATGTTCTATATAATTTAAACAGAAAAGTAAGCCCTAACTATATTTCTGCATGGGCCCTGCTTTCTTCTCAGACAAGCTCCCAGCCAACATCACACTCAACAGTGAAAAGCTGAAAGCTTTTCCTCTAAACTCAGGTATAAGACAAGGATGCCCACTCTTACCATTTTTATTGAACGTGGTATTGGAAGTCCTAACTATAGCAATTGGGGTGGGGGGGAGGGGAGGAGAGATAAAGGCATCCAAATTGGAAAGGGAGAAGTAAAAAACTCTAAACATGTCACCCAAAAACTGTTAGACCAAATGAATTCAGTCATATTGCAGGATGCAATATATATACCAAAATCTTTTGCATTTATACACACTAACAACAATTATTCAGAAAGAGAAATGAACAATACATTTATAATTGCATCAAAAAGAATAAAATACCTAGGACAAAATTTAACCAAGAAGTTGAAAGACTTATACACTGAAAATTATAAGACACTGATGAAAGAAAACACAACTAAATGAAAAATATTCCATGTTCATGGAGTAGAAGAATTAATATTGTTGAAAAGTCCATACCGCCCAAGGCAACCTACAGACTCAATGTAATTCCTAACAAAATTGCGACGGCGTTTCTCACAGAAATAGAACAAACAATCCTAAAATTTATATGAACCACAAAAACCCTGAGTAGCCAATGTAATCTTGAGAAAAAAGAACAAAACTAAAGATATCACACTCCCTGATTACAAAATATATTATAATATATTCCCTAGTAATCAAAACAGTATAAAAACAGACACATAGATCAATGGAACAGAATAGACAGCCCAGAATAAACCCATATATATTTTTTTCAATTAATTTGTGACAAAGGAACCAAAGAACCAAAAGAACCAAAGAACAAAGGTCCCCAGAATAAAATGCAAGGAAGGTCACTCTTTTAATTTAAGTAGTGTGGGAAAACTGGACAGCCACATACAAAAGAATGAAACTGGAATACCATCGTACAACATCCACAAAAATTAATTCAAAATAGATTATAGACTTGAATGTAAGACCTCAAATCATAAAACTCCTAGAAGAAAACATAGGCAGTAAGCTACTTGACATCAGTCTTGGTGATAACTTTTTTATCTGACTCCTACAGTAAAGGCAACAATAAACAGGTAGAACTGTATCAGACTGAGAACCTTCTCCAAAGCAAAAGAAATAACCAACAAAATGCAAAGGCAACCTACTGAATGGGAGAAAATACTTGCAAATCATCTATCTGGTAACATATGAATATCCAAAATATACAAAGAACTCATACAACCCAATAGCAAAAAATCAAGTAATCCAATTAAAAAGTGGTTAGAGGATCTAAATAGACATTTTTCCAAAGAAAACATAGAGATGGCCAATAGGCACATGAAAAGGTGATCCACATCACTAATCATCAGGGAAATGCAAAGCAATACCAATAATGAGATATCATCTCATCATGGCTATTATCAAAAATACAAAAAATAACAAGTGTTGGCAAAATGTGGAGAAAAGGGAACCCCCGTGCATTGTTGGTGGGAATGCAGATTGGTGCAGTCACTATAGAAAACAGTATAAAGGTTCCTTAAAGTAAAAATAGGACTGCTATATGATACAGCAATTCTACCTCTAGGTATTTATCCAAAGAAAATGAAAACTCTAATTCAAAAAGATATCTGCACCACCATGTTCACTGCAGCATTATTTACAATAGCCAAGATATGCAAATAACACAAGAGTCCATTAGTGGATTGATGGACAAAGAAGAGGTTGGATATAAAAACAGAAGAAGAAGATATATATTCACATACCAAAAGAATACTATTCAACCACCAAAAAAAAGAATGAAATCTAAATAGCATCACTGGAGGGCATTATGCTAAGTGAAATAAGTCAGACAGAGAAAGGACAAATACTGTATGATCTCACTTATATGTGGAATCAAAAAAAATGAAACAAACAAACAAACAAACAAAAAAAACCAAAGAACAAGCAGGGTCAGAGAGACAGAAACAGATTGGTGGTTGCCATAAAGGTACAGGTGGCATGTAGGTGGGTGATGTAGGTGGGCAAAATAGGTGAAGGGAGTCAAAAGGTATGAAGTTCCAGTTATAAAACAAGTAAGTCATGGGGATTTAATGTACAGCATAGTGACTACAGTTACTAATATTATGTTAAATATTTGAAAGTTGCTAAGAGAGTGGATTTTTAAAGGCCTCATCACAAGAAAAAAAGTTTGTAACTATGTGTGGTGGCAGATGTTAAATAGACTTCTGGTAAATGTATTCAAATCTCAAGTCATTATGTTGTACAGCTAAGACTAATATAATGGTATATGTCGATTATCTCATAAAAAATAATAAAAATAAAATTCTTCTAGTGCTGTGCTTTACAAATATGATTATGTTTTTACCCTAAATCACCAGAAATAATTATGGAAAAAGGACAGCATTTTCTTAATTAAATGCTTTACTCAGAAAAAAATGTTACTAATAATATTCTATATAATTTACAACATAAAAGTAGACCCTAGCTATATTTCTGCATGTCTCCTACTTTCTTCTCAGAGCAGATGACTTCATTCAAGGATTAGATGGGGGGACAGGTGACAGGGCTGGCAGATAAGAAAAATGAGAAATGGAAGCGCCTGACCATCATTGGTCATTCATATATATGTGTATGTGTGTGTGTGTGTATATATATACACACACACACACATACACATATATGTACATATATACATACATATACATACATATATATGTGTATATATATATACACACACACACACACACACATATATATATATATATATATATATATATATATATATGAAGTTACTAAGGGAAGTTAGTTACTAAGCATCTTCCACTAAGATCACATTCCTATTTATTGATTTGGGACCACTAAGCAGAATTATATTATTCATCTTTTATAAATGGTGAAATCCTAAATGTGTTTAGGTTGAAAAGTTTGTTAACATAGCTTATTTGCAATATTTTATAACAGTATCGTATATTGGCATATACTGGGAATCCATAACTTCTGCCCTTGTTGCCAACGTCATAATGTTGGCCATGGAGATTCCGGTTCCTTTTCGGCTTCCCTTGTCAGACCACACCAAGCAAAATGCTTATCTTTGGGTGTATTATCTCTATTTAATGCCTGAAAATGCTAACTGTTTTTGCTTACACTTTTATGCATTCTTTCTAGGATCTCCTAGATTTGGGGCCAGTCGCCCAGAAGGTGTCTGATTAATGTTTACTGAATGAATTATTAGATTGATGAATGTCTGGTCTAGATTTATGCACACTCTTCTGTCCAAGTCCTGATCTCCAGGTCATAGTGCTCTGAACCTATCTAATCTTGATATTCAGAAGACCTAAAGGTCTACTAGAATCCCAGTCTTTGAAATAAAATCATCTAAACCTTCATTTCTGTATTTATAAAATTGGGAAAAACAGCTTTCCCCTACCAAGTTTTATGAAAATAGGAAAATACGGTAATGTATGTGAAAAAGTTTTGTAAATAGTAATATTTATTAAAGTATCATTATATGATTATACTCATCAATCCCCCCAGATGTAATTTTTAACCCATTATAATAAACCCCTAGAATGTTTAGTCATAATGAAAGCTCATTGCAAGAAGTTATCTATCTAATAAATATATTATGACCTGAGGCTTGGAAATATCACTGCTAGTTCAAAGTACAGAATACTTTTATTGTAATGTATTTATAAAACTACTTGGTCGGTAGCAACGTAACCAGAATTAAATCTCAGAAACCTTCAGTATACCAGTTTTAAACAATTAAATTAAAAAGCGATAGGTACCAGATATTACATTCACTCAGTGAATAAGCGTTTGGAGGCGTTATGTGATTCAACCTGGTATGCATCCAGCTGTAGACAAGACATTCTAGGCAGCATAATGGATGAGTGAGCCAGGAGACCAGAGTTCTGCGCACACTTCAGTCATTACCTCCTTGATTCCTTCCTTAACAAAGTACCTTCTACTTCAGTTTCCTCCCCTGTGAGAGGCGTTAGACTAGATCCAGGTTTCCGAAGTACAATTCTGGGGAACTCGAAGAACTCATGGACCACTCCAGAGGCCAGAGCAGGATTAGGGTACTTGGAATTGTAGGACTCAAGGACCCTGGTGCTTGCTTGCTTCCGATTCCCATTTTAAAAGAGCCCATAAGTTTTTATTTGAAAAGGGACTCATTTTGTTGTTGCTGTTTGTGCCCCAAGTACCTCAAACTTCATGTCCGGCATTCAATTCAGCATTTTTTTTTTTCTTCTCCATCAAATAATATTATTTCCCTCCCCCAAGCACCATCCATGGAGCAGTCTTTGGTGAGAAAAGAGAGTATCACCCTAACTCCTCCTTTTTCCTCACCAGATATCACCCCCAGCATCCAATCAGTGACCAAGTCTCACCTAGAAGGAATTGAGGGTATAGACGGCAGAAACAGAAAAAAAAAATCAGGGCTGTAGTTTCTTTTACTGATCAAAGTTATAAAAATGGAAATTACAATTATATTTGATGAAAGTTTTTGAGAATCAAGTTCTGAGCTGGCTATTGCTCTTCACAACAAGGAGGAAAGAATTATAAGATATGTACATTATGATCATGATAATACAAAAAAAAAAAATGAAAGCAATACAATAAAAAAAAAGGAAAGCACCTTTAGAAAACTAGTATGATATAGGTCTCTGCTCTAATTCTTGATATGATCAATTATAGCTCTTCTGTTTAATGTTCATCAAAGTACTGGAACATAGTCAACTGTTAACCATAAATAATTTTCTGGGTTTTTGTCTATTTGATTTCCAAGGAATACAACTTTTGACCTTGAAGGCTATGATGATCACAAACCTCCTTTGTATGGAAAGTTGGTTTTGTTCATTTCATCAGAGGATATCTTCAAATGGGAAATTTTATTTGTTTGCATAATCTGCAGAAATATATATGATAAATTAGAGAATATATTTGTTAGGGAAAAATGAAGTTTTTTCCCCTGTAAATGAATTCATCAACCAGGGTGGTAATTAACCCACCCCACTGCAAATGAATTTATGAGCCTGGTGATAACTAATCCTCTGCTGTAATGTGTTGTCTATGTTCTCTCGCTAAACATAAAGCATTTTTCCTGGCTCTGCTCGATAGCTGCAAAAAATAAAAACCCTCAGATAGAGCTCATCCAAAAAAGAGGATGAGTTTTTCCACAAACTTCACAGCAGCTGAAACATATTCCTTGTGGACAAAACATCTGTTTGGAGTAAAGAATGTAAAGTTCATACCTTTTTCCTCATACTGTTCCTTTTATCTAGAAAGTGCCTCCCCTAACATTTCTATCTGCAAACTGTATCAGCTATACACATGTGTGTATATGTGTGTGTCTTTGACACTGTCCCTTACTCTCACTCTGTCTCACCAGGAAGGACTTATTGATATCTCTTTCATATTCACCTAGTACTTAGAACATCTTCAACTACGGTACTTGGCACATTATATATGGTATTTATTTATATGCCTTCCTATCCAACTAATCTATAAGGCCTTTATGGAAGATTCCATGTCTTACCATCTTTATAACTTCAGGGTCAAACAGAGAAACTAGAATGTAATAGACATTCAGCCAACAGTCACTGAATTGAATTAAAGAAAAGTGGATAATTACAGTGGAGTCAAATTATAGAGAGCTTTGAAAGTCAGGCAGAGCAATTTTGACTTGATGGGGTAGGCTTTGGGGAGCTATAATGGGAGTAAAACTTCTGTAGGATACTAACTAATCTCCCAAACTCCCCCATGAGATCTTATCAACTTGAGATATATGTACAAGGCAATTAAAACAAGTTACTATATTTATGGTCTAAGCACTAGGACCCTTGATAAAACTGGAGTGGCTAATGCAGCTCAGATCTGTGGCCAAAAGGATTCATGGTAGCCCTCCATCTCTGAATTGAAGGTACCTCTCCAATTATAAGAGGAGATGACAGACTCTTCAGAGGTGTGAGGGAAGGAGACACATAGCCAGAAATCTATGCCCCAGTGTGTTTACCAGATGAGAAGCAAGAGAGAGAGAGAGAGAGAGAGAGAGAGAGAGAGAAAGGATGGAAGAATGTTATTTACAGGCAGACATGTCTAAGAAAGGGCAAGAGCCAAGAAGTAGGGCCACAGAGGGGGGAAGACTTTTAAAATATTATCCCCTCCCAACAAAGAAATTTGGTCCAGTAGATTTTTCTAACTCTCTATCCAATTAGGTTATTATCCCATAAAGAAAGCTAAGTGAGGAATGCTGTCTGGCCTCAGAAAACTATCATGGCCTAGAAGGCAGAAGGAAATGTCTTCATGGAAAAGAGAGGAGAAGGGGATAAGGGGCTCCCTTCTGATATTAGTGCCATCACTCCAGCAGGAGAAAGCTCTAGAGCAGAAAGCAGAACTTTCTGCACTAATGAAATGTTTATATCTATGCTTCCCAATATGGTAGCCACTATGCATACATGGCTGTTAAATATTTGCTAAGAGTCTAGATTAAATGAGAAGCCAAATGTTTAACTTTAGTTTTAATTAACTTAAATTTAAGTAGCCACCTAGGGCAAATAGTGGCATCCATATTGAACAATGTGGTTCTCTAAGAGGAGCTTTCCAGTTCTCCTGACAATGGTAAGCAAAATTGAGTTAGAGCAGAGGCACTCAGGAGGCAAAGAGATTAATAAAATCTACCATTCGCTTGGCACTTCCTATGTAGTGGCCATTGTTTCCGTTGTTAATTGTTGAACATGAATTAGCTCATTTAATCTTCACAAGAATCCAAATGAAGTCAACGACTTTATTATTCCCCTCTTTCACAGATGAGGAAACAGCTGGTGAGTGGCAGAAGTGGGATTTGAACCCCAGATGTCTGACTCTGCTTGGGAGGGATACCACATAGAATGTGGCAGTAATGCAAATATCAGCAGAATAGAGAAGAGGTAACGTCAAGATTTTGAAAGAGCGTATAGGACATAGCAAATGAGAAAAAATGACGGGCCTATAATCATACCATCACCAATGACATTTTTCACTCCCTATTAGGCTCACAGCAAGATTAAGGTGACATTATGGTCTATTTTCACATTTGAAAAAGGCTTTGAGAACAAAGTCCCATTAGAGAACCAAGTCACTATTTCCAGAGAAGTAATAGATAACAATCTAATGATAGCACAATAGATAAGACTATTACAAACTGAAGAAAGAGAACATGGAAACAGTGCTCTGTAGAATTCACCAATAAGTAATGAGATCATTATCCAGCAGTATTTCAGGGCTTACAATAGCAAGGTTTCTCTTCATTTATTATGTAGAATTAGAGGATAAATCTCTAAATTTTAAAATGAAAGAAGACCTTAGACACGATCTTGCCTAGTCCCTCACTGAATAAGTTCAAAAAATTGTACCAGCACAGATTCTTAAGACAACTTGAACACAGACTGGGCATTAGATAAAATTAAGGAATCATTAATAATTTTATTATGTACAAAAAATGGTATTGCTATTATGCATTTTTTAAGTTATATACATTAGAGTTACCAATTGAAATCTTTAAAAAAAAATTTTAATGTTTATTTTTTGAGACAGAGAGAGAGAGAGAGAGAGACAGAGCACGAGGGAGGGAGGGGCCGAGAGAGGGAGACACAGAATCTGAAGCAGGATCCAGGCTCCAAGCTGTCAGCACAGAGCCCAACCTGGGGCTTGAACCCACAAACAATGAGATCATGACCTGAGCTGAAGTCGGACACTTAGCTGACTGAGCTACCCAGGTATCCCCTACTGAATTCTTATAGATGAAGTGACAGGATGCCTAGAATACGAGAGATGTGGGGCAGAGGGTAGTCATTGATGAAATAATAGTGGCAAAATACTGACAATTGATTAAGCCAGATGTCATAAATATGGGAGATTATTAAATGGCCTCTCTACTATGGTGCATGTTTGAAAATCTCCATTATAAAATTTTTAATTACAAATTAAAAAGCCATAGGGAGTTCTTACATGGCACATAAACATAGGAAAAAATATTCCACTTTTTTTTGCAATAAGAGAAATAGAAATGCTGGGGTGCCTGACCGGCTCAGTTAGTGGAGCATGTGACTCCTGATCTCAGGGTTGTGAGTTTGACCCCACATTGGGTGCAGACAGTACATAATAAAAAAAGAAAAATCTTTAAAAAAAAGAAATGCTGACTTCCCATTTAGAATCTGTATGGTTGGCAAATATTCAAGAACTTGGCAACAGTCTTTTGGCAGGATTACAGGTAAGTAGATGTCTTATATGTTACTGATGGCGCTGTGGCTTGAATTGTGTCCACCAAAAAGTATGTTCACGTCCTAAAGCCAGTACTTGTAAACGTGACCTTACTTGGAAATAGGGTCTTCAAAGAGGTGATTAAGTAAAGATAAGCTTATACTGCTCTTATAAGAAAAGGGAAATATGGGGAGACACACACACACACACACACACACACACACACACGGCAAAGTACAACAAGGAAGACAAAGGCAGAGGTTGGAGTATGCATCTACAAGCCAAGGAATATCAAGGATTGCCAACAACCACCAGAAGCTAAAATAAGGCAAGGAAGAATCCTCTCTTAGGGTATTTAGAGAGAGCATGACTGTACTAACACCTTGATTGTAAACTTCTGAAAAATTTATGAGGAACTTTCAGGATAATTATATGAGCAGCCCTACAGACTCACTGCCCAATGAAACAAATATAACTGATCAACGTGTTTCAAAAACAACAGTCTTTGGATATTGTCCTAAGGGCATACTGCAAATGAAGAAACACTTATTCAAGAAAAGCTACTAGAATTTGGTAAAAACTGGGAAAGCCTGTGGCATTAGGACTCACCTCCCTCTCTTCCCCACCAACCTCCAACTCAGTTTGACACTCTCAGTGGGTGTGGCCAAGAATGTGGTTTCCCTCTCCCTCAGCTGCCCATAGAGAGATATAGTATCTCACCCATAGGCAAGTCATTAGCATTTCTCATTCCCTCCAATTCTGAATTTTGTTGAATCAGCTAAATTCCCAGTGAATACAGCCAAAATGTCAGTAGCTTAGAGGCTGCTTTTGGACAAAGAGGCTTGAGTGATGGAATAGAGAAAGGGCCCATAGGGACCACGTGACTGAATACAGACAGGCCCATCAGGCGACCCACCACGAAATATCCCTAGGCCCTAACTAACAAGTGGGCTACTTACAACCAGGCACAGCTACCAAAAAAGGGAGAATTCCATATGTCACTATACCTCCTCATCTTCCCCCTTTAAAACCAGCACCCCCCCCCATGCCTCATTGCAGACATCTTCTCCTCTACTGTCCTGCCCACCTGCTCACTGCCCACTCCCTTGCAGTATACTCAGTTAACTTTCATCTCCTTTGCTCTGCTTTAGGTGAATTCTTTCATAACCAGTGCCACGGACCTCCACCCAACCATCACCCTACATTTGGGAGCCCCTATCCAATAAAGAGGCACCCCATTTAGACACCATAAGTAGATCCCTTCTTCTACCCAACACCCAAGACAGAGAGACCATATGTGCAACAGGCCAAGAGTATGAGGGCCTCAATCATTCTCTCATCAGCTAAATGCAGGTCCCAAATCAGAAGAAGCGAGCCAAGGTCAGAGTATGCCATCCCCTCCAGCTCTCAAAATAAGTGCTCAAAGATTTTACCCACCCCCCTCAAAAAAATACCATTCATAATAAGAGAGTTCCAAAATTCTCCCCAAAGGAATTAACTTTATCTGAAAGAGAGAGTAGAGAAGTTCAAGCCTCAGCATGCTCTCAAAAACAATAGTTTCTCTTAATTAAGAGCCACAAACCATAGGCCAGCTAACCCACCAGAGAGTAACGAGGAAAAAGCTAAGCGTCCTCCTGAGGTCAGAACAAACCTCCAAGATGGGCATCAAAAACTACCTTCCTCAAATTTAATTGGCTCAGAGTGTGAAGCAGTTTATGCCCCAGGGCATTGTCTAAAAGAATAGAGCAATCATCTGGCAATTAGTGGGGCCCAATAGCTGATTGCAGTAACAAATGAGGACAACAGCTTAACAGAAAGATCAGAAAAGGAGAAATCCCAGAGTGACTGTGCACATACCCAAGGCTGCACTCTACCAGGAGCAAAACCAAAAGCTTCCCACTATGGGGGATATATAATTCACTAAAATAGTCTAGCCAAGTTATTAAACAATCAAGCAAACAACAAAAAGAAGTCCCAGAGGCAGTGGAGAATCAGTATCTGGGGTGGTCCAGTTTTAACAAAAAATTATGAGACGTGCAGAGAAACAGGAAAGAGTGACCCATATACAGGAATGGGGGCAGGGGGGAGAAACAAGCAAAAAAAAAAAAAACAAAAAAAAAAACAATCTGTGAGAAGGTGAGATAGTAAATGTAACAAAGGTATCAAAGTTACCTTTATAAATATGTTCTAAAAACAAAAGGCAAAAATACTTTAAGATGTAAAGGAAGCTATGATGAAAATGCTTCATCAAATTGAGAACATGAAGACATACAAATTATTTTAAAAATTAACCAAATGTAAATTCTGGCATTAAAAATGCAATAACTTAAATAAAAAATTCACTAAAGGGGCTCAACAGTAGATATGAATGTCAGAAGAATCAGAAAACCTCAAGATACATTGATAGATAATATACAATCCAAAGAACAAACAGAAAAAAAAAACTAATAAAAAATAATGAAGAGCTTTATCATTAAAAAACACTCCAAAAATAAGGAACAGAAGTAAACTTAACATAATAAAGGATATATATGAAGATCCCACAGCTAATATCATACTCAATGGTGAAAGATTAAAAGCTTTTCCTCTTAGATAGGAACCAGACAAGGATGTCTGCTTTTGCCACTTGTATTCAACATAGTATTGGAAGTCCTAACTAGAGCAATTATGCTTCTTTCCAAATTGAAAAGGAAAAACTAAAGTCATCTCTGTTCATAGAAACATGATCTTATGTAGAGAACCCTAAATGTTACACACACACACACACACACACACACACACACACACACAACCTGTTAGAACTAATAAATGAATTCAGCAAAGTAGCAGGATATAAAATCAACACAAAAATATCAGTTGTGTTTCTAAATACTAACAATAAATCATCTAAAATGAGAATTATGAAAACAATTCTACTTACAACAGCATCAAAAAGAATAAATTAAGAATAAACTTAAGCAGGTGACAGACTTACGCACTGAAAACCTATAGAACGTTGGTGGAAAGATATCCATGATCATGGACTGGAAGACTTAACATTGTTAAGAATTCAATATTACCCAAAGCTATCTACAGATTTAGTGCAATCTCAATCAAAATTCCAGTGGTATCTTTTTTTGCAGAAATAGAAAAGTCCATCCTAAATTCATATGAAACCTCAAGAAACCTCAAACAGTCAAAACAATCTTGAAAAAGAACAAAGTTAAAAGTTTCATACTCCTGATTTCAAAACTTATCACAGAGCTGCAGCAAACAAAACAGTGTGGTAATTCCATTAACACAGGCACACAGACCAATGGAATAAAACAGACTGTCCAGAAATAAACCCTCACATCTATGGTCAAGTGACTTTTGACAAGGTTGCAAAACTATTCAATGGAGAAAGGATAGTCTTTTCAACAAATGATGCTGGGAAAAGTGGACATCTACATGCAAAACAATGAAACTGAATCCTTACTTTGAACCATATATAAAACTCAATTCAAAATTGATCAAAGACCTAAATGTAAAATCTAAAACTATAAAACTCTTAGAATAAAACAGAGGGAAAACTTCATGACATTGAATTTGGCAATAATTTCTTGACTATGACAATAAAAGCATGGGCAATAAAGAAAAATGGGTAACTTGGAACACATAAAATTAAAAACTTCTGTGCAACAGATAAAATTAACAGAGTGAAAAGGCAACCCACAGAATTGGGAGAGGGTTGCAAATCCTATGTTTGATAAGGAGTAATATCTGGTATATATGAAGAACGCCTACAATTCAACAACAAAAGCAAGCACCCCAATTCAAGATTGGACAAAGGACTTGAATAGACATTTCTCCATTCATGATATATGAATGGTCGTCAAGCATATACAAAATGTTTAACATCTCTCATTAGGGAAATGCAAATCAAAATGACAATAATATACCACCTCACACTTAGTAAAATAGCCACTGTGAGATAGTAATAATAAAGTGTAATTGACAGATTGAAAGTGATAAAAAGACAATTCAACAATAAGAGTGGAAACTTCCCTACTCCATACTCAGTCATGAATAGAACATTACAATTAGTAAGCATCAATTTAATAACTGAATCAAGCTAGGATCATTCATGAATAATAAAACCATTGGGTGAAATTTGTTGGAAAATAAAATACTTACATGGTCTCTCATTAGCTAAAAAAAAGGGGGGGGGCGGGGGATATACCTTGTACAATGGGAGAAATCTTGTGGGCACGACCTCAATCATCTGGTCACACTTAATAATACCAACAGCAGGGGTGCCTGGGTGGCTCAGTCAGTTGAGTATCTGACTTTGGCTCAGGTCATGATCTCACTGTGGGTTCGAGCCCCGCATCAGGCTCTGTGCTGACAGCTCAGAGCCTGGAGCCTTCTTTGGATTCTCTGTCTCCCTCTCTCTCTGCCCCTCACCCGCTCATGCTCTGTCTCTGTCTCAAAAATAAAATGAACATTAAAAATAGTAATAATAATAATACCAACAGCAAGACAAATTAATACCACGCGTCTCCTAATGGAGAATAAAAAGTGCATAATGCCATCTATGGAGTATTCTTATGCCAATAAATGATTCATTTGAATTTCCTACTCAGAAAACAATAGGATTAATTTCAAATTGAGAAACTGTCTACAAATTTGCTAGCTTAAACTCTTACAAATCATCAATATTATAAAAGACAAAATACTACTCTAGATGACAAGAAATGAAAGAGCCATGACAACCGAATGCAATGCACAATGTTGGTTTAGATTCAAAATGGGGAGGAAAACACTGTAAAGGACGTATTTGGGGCAACTGGGAAATTTTGAATATTGATAGCATTTCTGTATCGATGTTAAATATCTTGACAGTTAAAGTAGGTGGTTATGTAGTGACATAGAAGGATGTCCTTGTTTTTAGGTGATACATGCCAACACATTTAGCATGTTACATCACGTCTGCAACTTATTTTCAAAAGGTTGAGAAAAAAATTATAAAGACATAAATACCTATATGGGTAGCTAATGATATAGAGAGAAACAAAACAAATGTGACAAAGTGCTATCTATTGGTGAATCTAGAGAATTATAGGAGAGTTTGTTGTATTATGCTGAGAGGCTGAAATTTTTCAAAATAAAAATTAGAAGTGGGGAGAGGAGGGAATGAAAGCTTAGAAAAGTCATGACTTTTCCTGAAACACCAGCACAAGGGGCAGCGTTAGCATAAATTCTTCTGCTTTCCAGTCCAGGAACGTCAATGCTCTACCACTAAGCTCGTAAACACCCACATTTTACAGTTCTTTTTCTCCTCTATGGTGTATTCTACATCAGGATTTTTCTATAACAAAATGGCAGAATCAAGTAAAATGGCAAATTTGCATTCCTGTCGATGTTTTTAGTGTAAGCCCAGAATCTATAGTTTAAACTTCAAGCTAGTCAGTAAACTTTTAGGCTCAAATATTTTGAACACGAGTAAGAGAAGCGTTCATCCTTCAACCCAACACCTACAACAAAATGTCTATTTTCATGCCAACTACTGAGGTTTCCAGACAGGAATGAATGCCCACACAAAGCACGGAGAAATAAAAGGTTTTCCTTAATGCTGAAATTATATAAATATGTAAAAATATACATTGAACAGCATCATGTGAACTCCTTCTGGAGAGAAGTCCTATCTTATCTCTAGGATCCCAGCACAGAATCTGGTACTAAACACTGTTAGACATACAGTAAAAATCTCATTTCGCTCTTCTTTGATAATGAATCCTATAATATTCAGAGTACAGAAGCTAACATTATATCAACGTGGAACACAGGTAGACGTTCAGCATATGCCATATTTTTATGTCACCATGAGCCTGTTTCCCCCACATTAATGAAAATGCCACCTTGCTTCTGTCTAAGTTTACATGTAACATTGACTTTCGAGAGCATAGTTGGCATTTTTCTTGGGAAAAATACATACGAATAGTTTATTTCTCTTCTTCAGGCCTGCCTGACCACTGTTTTTCAACTATGTGGCCATCCCAGCTTTCACTTGCCATGACCACCCCCTCTGTGAATCACCGTTATCCATTCATATTAGGGTGCACCCCTTTCTCTCATTTTCTGAAACCTACCTCTAATCTCTGTAACCCTAATCTCTGTAACCATGTCTTCTTTCTTCCACAGATACCTCCAGCCTCTTTTTTGTGTGTTTTTGGTTGGTTGGTTGGTTGGTTTTTTTCTGCCCAGTCTACCTGGTCTTTCCTTGTCCTGTTCTTCCATTAACTACTCTTTCTTCACATCAGTGAGATTGGATGAACTTGATTACACCTTGTATGTGTATAAACCCATGTACATACATACATACCCACCCCATTGCTTTCTACCTCCCTGTTAATAAGCTAAATTATGTTCCCCACCACAAATTCATATGTCGAAGTCTTAACCCCCAGTACCTCAGAATGTGACTATAATTAGAGACAGGATCTTTAAAGAGGTAATTACGGTGGGTCCTAATCCAATACGATGGGTAATCTTTTAAGAAGAGATTAGGACACAAACTTATATTGAGAGAAGATGGCCATATGAGAGAAGCCTCAGAAGAAACTAACTCTGCCAGCACCTTGGTCTCAGACTCCCAGCCTCCAGAACTATCCCAGCCTCCAGAACTAAGAGAAAATTCAGGTACAGTCTGTGGTGCTTTGTTACAGTAGACCTAGCAAACTAATACGCCCACAATAATCTCACTATGCTGTCAATGTATGGCGAAATCGCCATATTGCTTTTTTGTTGGAGTCCTAGAGCTCAGTGCTGAGATCGTGAGTCCCAAACCCATGGGACTGGGTACGTGACCCAATATATGTGTAAGTAGCTTTCTATCCAGGGCCACTGGTTGGGCACCAGAAATTCTATCTTCCCACCCCTAGTGTTCTCCTCTATCTCTCTTGTTCCTTTCATGTTAAAACACTGAAGACTGAGTTTCAATGCAAACATTACCTAATAGAAGATGAAGTCATTTGGGACATTTTAGCTTGCCCAGAATCAGTCTACCATAAGGTCCGCAAAATATAGCCCGTGGGCCAAATCCAGCTAGCTCTTTCATAAATAAAGTTTTATTAGCACACAATCACACTCATTCATGTATGTACTATCTGTGACTGATTTCACACTTCAGTGGCAGTAAAGTAGCTGCAAAAGAACGCTACAAAGCCTAACGTATTTACTACCTACTCCTCTACAGATAAAGCTTGTAGACCCCTGACCTAGACAACTGTAAGCTCCTCTGGTCAGAGGTAGAGAATGTGTTTGGGAATGAATGGGTGATACCTTGGTAATATTTCCACATGAGTGAAGCAGTCAGTAATTTTTCTACGAGTAGAGCAGTAATGGATCCATTGCAATTGATACATTTTGTCCCAACTTTTGTGAACTTTTCATCTTTTAATATAAATTATCTCAAAAAAATACTTATTTCTGCCTTTCAACCTTATCTATCATGACTCCCTTCCCTTCTACAAAATCAGAATAAAAGCTGTCTTCTCACCATAACTTGTCATTTCCAACCTTACTGTGTCCACAGTGTTTCCTCTGCAGAATGACTTAACCTCAGGTCCCATCTTATACAGTTGCTCACCAGAGTTCTTCTGATTCTAACTTTAACGCCATAGCACATGCCTTTTAGCTTGCAAAGTGCAGACCCCCACTTTAATGTGTATGTGCTTCTCTTCATTACTGGATTTTGAGCTCTAAAGGGATGGGCACAAATGTCTTATTCCAGCTTTGTGTCTTCTAAAAAGGCTTCATTGCTTTTCATATAATAACTGTGCTATGAGTGACTCTCCAATGGTTAACCACATTTCTGCATGGTGACGCACAAAATGCGTGTTTGCAATTGCCCAGATGGTGGTCTGAAATTGTGATACATATTAAAAACTAAAGTTGGAAGAGTAGAAAAGTAATTTAATGAAATAACGTTTTTAAATAGTCATACTATTAGAAGAGGAGCCAAGATGGCGGAACAGCATGGAAGCTTTTTGTGTGTCTCGCATCCATGAAATACAGCCAGACCAACACTAAACCATCCTACACACCTAGAAAACTGGTTGGAAGATTAACACAACAATCTGCACAACCTGAACCACAGAATTCAGCAGGTACGTGACACAAAGAGCTGAATGTGGGTAGCAAGAAGCTGCAAAAGGTAGGGAACCCCTTTTGTGGGAGGAGAGAGGATGGAGACTGGGGATGGGGGGAGCATATGGGAAAAGCACCCCTCCCCAAAAACAGCTGGAGAGAAAGTAGAAAATTGGAAACAGCCACAGGGACTAAACTAAAAAGGGAGAAAGGAGAGGGCTTAAATTCCATTAAGACTGTAAACAAGGGGAGCGCAAAGGCTGCAACTCCACAGCTCAATACCTGGCAGTGCTCTGGTGGGAAAGGTGAATCCCCAGGAACAGAGCAGGGTCCCAGAGGTTCTCAGGCCACACAGGGAACAGCAGTTCCACTGCTGGAAGGACATTTGGTAGAGACTATTGAAGCCACCTGGTCCCAGCAGACCTCGGAAGGCAGCCACATTCACTGGTGTGGGGGCAAGGTCATTAAGGGTGAAGCCTGGTGCCAGATGTCTGTTGTGATTTTCCATAATCCCTGAAATGCTGCTGCTACACTGTCTCGTGAACTTTTTCTGGAGCGGGCTGGCACCTGGCCGCAGTCTCGGGGCACCGGCGACAGCAGGGCCCAGCAGGTGTTCGTGGGTGTAGCCAACATTTGGCCATTGCTCATTCAGCCATTGCTCGGTGAGACCCTCCCACAGAGGGGTGAAATGGGTCAAAGCCGCAGTCCTTCGGAAGTAAGGGGCCAGGGAAAACAGCCACATCTGAGACAAAACTTGGGAGAGGGGTACTGCCTGGGGCCTGGTCACGGAGAGTGGAAAAGTGGGAGTGGACGAGACCTAAAGACGGAGGACTGGTGGGTGATTGCTGATTTGGGAGAACAGACTGGGTAGGTGAGTGGTGCCATTTTCACTGCTCCCGCGCATATGCACCTACAAGCACCACTCACCCAGTAGGGTAGCAGCGCCATCTAGTGGAGAGCAGAGCTGTTACACCGAGCCCCACCCACTGGACCAACTTCGCTCTTCAAGAACACAAGCCTCACCGCCGGCTTAATTTATGGACTATGAAGAGCTATATGGACTGACCTGTAGGGGAAAACGAAGCAATTTCAGTCCTACTTCAATCTGTTAGCAAGTTCATCTATTCCATTTTTTTTCTTTTTTTTCTTTTTCCTTTTACTCTTTTATAATTCTTTTCTTTTTCTTGAATACAGAAAGAAAAAATTCATTTCTATTTTCATTCTTTATTAAAAATATCTGTCTTTAATTTTTATTACTTTATTTTTTACTTTTGTTTAAATTTTTTCAAATTCTACTTTACTTCCATCATTTTATTATAGTCTACTTCAGTGTACTCACCTTTTCAAATTTTCAAACAATTTCCTTTTTCTTTTTTCTTTTTTCTCTTTTTGATTTCTTTTTCTTGAATGCAGAAAGAGAAAAACTTCATTTTTACTTTCAATTCTTTTAAAAATATTTTTATTTAATTTTTATTACTATATTTTTTGCTTTTATATAAATTTTTTTAAATTCTATCTTCCTCCCATCATTTATTTCAGTCTACTACCGTGTATTCACGTTTTCAATTTTTCAAACGATTTCTTTTTTTATTTTCTTTTTTCTTTATCTTTTTTCTCTTTTTTGTTTCTTCTCTTTTTTCTTAAATACAGAAAATGAAAAAATTCATGTTTCTTTTTAATTTTTATTAAAAATATTTTTAATTTTTTTCTACTATATTCTCTACTTTTCTGTATATTTTTTCAAATTCTATTTTACCCATATCATCTCATTTTAGTCTACTTTAGTGTATTCATTTTTTCAAATTCTCAATTTCCTTCCCCCCCCCTTTTTTTTCATTTCTCTAATCTGTCAAACCACTTTCAACACCCAGACCAAAATACACCTAGGATCTAGCATCATCTATTCGATTTGTGTGTGTGTGTGTGTGTGTGTGTGTTTTTATTTTTAATTTTACTATTTTTTAATTTTAATTTTTTTAATTTCAATTTTTCTACCTCATTAATTCCTTTTCTCCCTTCAAAATGACAAAACAAAGGAATTCATCCCCAAAAGAAAGACCACAAGGAAACGACAGCCAGGGATTTAACCAACACAGATACAAGCAAGATGTCTGAACCAGAATTTAGAATCACGATAACAAGAATACTAGCTGGAGTCGAAAATAGATTAGAATCCCTTTCTTCAGAGATAAAAGAATTAAAAAAAAATAACCAGAATGAAATTAAAAATGCAATAACTAAGCTGCAATCATGGATCGATGCCGTGGCAACAAGGATGGATCAGGCAGAACAGAGAATCAGTGATATAGAGGACAAACTAATGGAGACTAACAAAGCAGAAAAAAAGAGAGAGATTAAGGCAAAAGAGCACGATTTAAGAATTAGAGAAATCAGTGACTCATTAAAAAGGAACAACATCAGAATCATAGGGGTGCCAGAGGAGGAAAAGAGAGAAATAGGGGTAGAAGGCTTATGTGAGCAAATCATAGCAGAAAACTTTCCTAACCTGGGGAAAGACACAGACATCAAAATCCAGGAAGCACAGAGGACTCCCATTAGATTCAACAAAAACCGACCATCAACAAGGCATATCATAGTCAGATTCACAAAATACTCAGGCAAGGAGAGAATCATGAAAGCAGCAACGGAAAAAAAGTCCCCAACCTACAAGGGAAGACAGATCAGGTTTGCAACAGACCTATCCACAGAAACCTGGCAGGCAAGAAAGGAGTGGGGAGATATATTCAGTGTGCTGAATCAGAAAAATATGCAGCCAAGAATTCTTTATCCAGCAAGGCTGTCATTCAAAATAGAAGGAGAGAGAAAAATTTTCCCAGACAAACAAAAATTAAAGGAGTTTGTGACCACTAAACCAGCCCTGCAAGAAATTTTCAGGGGGACTCCCTGAGGGGAGAAAAGATGAAAACATACATTCATACATAAATACCAAAAGCAACAAAGATTAGAAAGGACCAGAGAACACCACCAGAAACTCCAACTCTGTAAGCATCATAATAGCTATAAATTCACATCTTTCAGTACTTACTCTAAACGTCAATGGACTCAATGCTCCAATCAAAAGACATAGGGTAACAGAATGGATAAGAAAACAAGATCCATCTATATGCTGTTTACAAGAGACCCACTTTAGACCTGAAGGCATCTTCAGATTGAAAATAAGGGGATGGAGAACCACCTATCATGCTAATGGTCAACAAAAGAAAGCTGGAGTAGCCATACTTGACAATCTAGACTTTAAAATAAAGACTGTATCAAGAGATGCAGAAGGACGTTATATCATAATCAAGGGGTCTATCCACCAAGAAGACCTAACAATTGTAAGCATTTATGTGCCCAATGTGGCAGCACCCAAATATATAAATCAATTAATCACAAACATAAAGAAACTCATCGGTAGTAAAACCATAATAGTAGGAGACTGAAACACCCCATTCACAAGCATGGACAGATCATCTAATCAAAAAATCAACAAGGAAACAATGGCTTTGAATGACACTTTGGACCAGATGGACTTAACAGATATATTCAGAACATTTCATCCTAAAGCAGCAGATTATACTTTCTTCTCCAGTGCACATGGAAAGTTCTCCAGAAAAGATCATATACTGGGACACAAATCAGACTTAAGTAAGTACAAAAAGATCGAGATCATACCGTGCATATTTTCAGACCACAATGCTATGAAACTCGAACTCAACCACAAGAAAAAATTTGGAAAGGTAACAAATACTTGGAGACTGAAGAACATCCTACTAAAGAATGAATGGGCTAACCAAGCAGTTAAAGAGGAAATTAAAAAGTATATGGAAGTCAATGAAAATGATACCACCACAACCCAAAACCTCTGGGACGCAGCAAAGGCAGTCAGAAGAGGAAAGTATATAGCAATCCAGGCCTTCCTAAAGAAGGAGGAAAGATCTCAGATACACTACACAACCTAACCTTACGCCTTAAAGAGCTGGAAAAAGAACAGCAAATAAAACCCAAAAACAGCAGAAGACAGGAAATAATAAAGATTAGAGCAGAAATTAATGCTATTGAAACCAAAAAAAAAAAACAAAAAAAACAAAAAAACAGTAGAACAGATCAATGAAACCAGAAGCTGGTTCTTTGAAAGAATTAACAAAATTGATAAACCACTAGCCAGTTTGATCAAAAAGAAAAAGGAAAGGACCCAGATAAATAAAATCAAGAATGGAAGAAGAGAGATCACAACCAACACAGCAGAAATAAAAACAATAATAAGAGAATATTATGAGCAATTATATGCCAATAAAATGGGCAATCTGGAAGAAATGGACAAATTCCTAGAAACATATACACTACCAAAACTGAAACAAGAAGAAATAGAAAATTTGAACAGACCTATAACCAGTAAGGAAATCAAATTAGTAACCAAAAATCTGCCAAAAACCAAGAGTCTAGGGCCAGATGGCTTTCCAGGGGAATTCTACCAAGCATTTAAGGAAGAGTTAACACCTATTCTCTTGAAGCTATTCCAAAAAATAGAAATGGAAGGAAAACTTCCAAACTCTTTCTATGAAGCCAGCATTACCTTGATTCCAAAACCAGACAGAGACCCCACTAAAAAGGAGAACTATAGACCAATTTCCCTGATGAACATGGATGCAAAAATCCTCAACAAGATATTAGCCAACCTGCTCCAGCAATACATTAAAAAAACTATTCACCATGACCAAGTGGGATTTGTACCTGGGATGCAGGCCTGGTTCAATATCCGCAAAACCATTAACATGATTCATCACGTCGATAAAAGAAAGGACAAGAACCATATGATCCTCTCAATAGATGCAGAGAAAGCATTTGACAAAATACAGGATCCTTTCTTGAAAAAAACCCTCAAGATAGGAGGGATAGAAGAACCATACCTCGAGATCATAAAAGCCATATATGAAGGACCCAACGCTAATATCATCCTCAATGGGGAAAAACTGAGAGCTTTCCCCCTAAGGTCAGGAAGAAGACAGGGACGTCTACTCTCACCACTGTTATTCAACATAGTATTGGAAGTCTTAGCCTCTGCAATCAGACAACACAAAGAAATAAAAGGCACCCAAATCGGCCAAGAGGAGGTCAAACTTTCACTCTTCACAGATGACATACTCTATATGGAAAACCCAAATGATTCCACCAAAAAAACTGCTAGAATTGATTCATGAATTCAGCAAAGTTGCAGGATATAAAATCAACGCACAGAAATTGGTTGCATTCTTATACACCAACAATGAAGTGACAGAAAAATCAAGGAACCAATCCCATTTACAGTTGCACCAAAACCCATAAAATGCCTAGGAATAAATCTAACCAAAGAGGTGAAAAATCTATACACTGAAAACTATAGAAAGCTGATGAAAGAAATTGAAGAAGACACAAAGAAATGGAAAAAGATTCCATGCTCCTGGATAGGAAGAACAAATATTGTTAAAATGTCAATACTACCCAAAGCAATCTACATATTCAATGCAATCCCTATCAAAGTAACACCAGCATTCTTCACAGAGCTAGAACAAATAATCCTAAAATTTGTATGGAACCACAAAAGACCCCGAATAGCCAAAGCAATCTTGAAAAAGAAAACCAAAGCAGGAGGCATCACAATCCCAGACTTCAAGCTATACTACAAAGCTGTAGTCATCAAGACAGTATGATACTGGCACAAAAACAGACACTCAGATCAATGGAACAGAATAGAGAACTCAGAAGTGGACCCACAAACGTATGGCCAACTAATCTTTGACAAAGCAGGAAAGAATATCCAATACAATAAAGACAGTCTCTTCAGCAAGTGGTGCTGGGAAAACTGGACAGCGACATGGAGAAAAATGAACTTCGACCACTTTCTTACACCACACACAAAAATAAACTCAAAATGGATGAAAGACCTCAATGTAAGACAGGAAGCCATCAAAATCCTCCAGGAGAAAGCAGGCCAAAACCTCTCTGACCTCGGCTGCAGCAACTTCTTACTCAACACGTCTCCAGAGGCAAGGGAAACAAAAGCAAAAATGAACTACTGGGACCTCATCAAAATAAAAAGCTTCTGCACAGCGAAGGAAATAATCAGCAAAACTAAAAGGCAACTGACGGAATGGGAGAAGATATTTGCAAATGACATATCAGACAAAGGGCTAGTATCCAAAATCTACAAAGAACTTATCAAACTCAACACCCAAAAAACAAATAATCCAGTGAAGAAACGGGCAAAAGACATGAATAGACACTTCTCCAAAGAAGACATCCAGATGGCCAACTGACACATGAAAAAATGTTCAACATCACTCATCATCAGGAAATACAAACCAAAACCACCATGAGATACCACCTCACACCTGTCAGAGTGGCTAACATTAACAACTCAGGCAACAACAGATGTTGGCGAGGATGCGGAGAAAGAGGATCTCTTCTGCATTGTTGGGGGGAATGCAAGCTGGTGCAGCCACTCTGGAAAACAGTATGGAGGTTCCTCAAAAAAACTAAAAATAGAACTACCTTATGACCCAGCAATTGCACTGCTAGGCATTTATCCAAGGGATACAGGTGTGCTGTTTCGAAGGGACACATGCACCCCCATGTTTGTAGCAGCACTATCAACAATAGCCGAAGTATGGAAAGAGCCCAAATGTCCATCGATGGATGAGTGGATAAAGAAAATGTGGTGTGTGTGGATATACACAGTGGATATACAATGGAGTATTACTTGGCAATCAAAAAGAATGAAATCTTGCCATTTGCAACTACGTGGATGGAACTGGAGGGTATCATGCTAAGTGAAATTAGTCAGTCAGAGAAAGACAAAAACCATATGACTTCACTCATATGGGAACTTTAAGAGACAAAACAGATGAACATAAGGGAAGGGAAACAAAAATGATATAAAAACAGGGAGGGGGACAAAACAGAAGAGACCCATAAATATGGAGAACAAACAGAGGGTTACTGGAAGGGGTATGGGAGGGGGGATGGACTAAATGGGTAAAGGGCATTAAAGAATCTACTCCCGAAATCATTGCTTCACTATATGCTAATTTGGATATAAATTTTTAAAAATAAAAAATAAAGTTAAAAAAATCAGTAAATAGTCATATTTTAGTATACAAGGTAATCAAAAGACAATACTAAGGTCTATGTCTTAGGAAAGGAAATGACTTTTTTTTCTGACTTACTTCCAAAATAGAGCACATGATCCCTCATTTAGAAATAGAGTCTGGAAAACTTATAAAGTTTCTGTTAATTTTTGTGTCCTGTCTTGGTGTGGGTTGTCCAGAAGAAGACCTGAGGCAAAGTTTTAAGTGCAAGTGATTTATTGGGGGAAGTAACAAGAAAATAGCAAGGGAATTGGGAAGTGAAGCAAGGAAGGAAGGAAAGGGGAACAGCTAATAAAGGCTGCAAAGTAGAGGCAGCTGGCACATTGCATGATCGAAGCTTAAACCTGCTGTGGGGACAAGGGAGCTAAGGCGTCTATATACCAATTCCAGTCAGTGGTTGAAGGCTGCTCCCAGGGGTATGTTCCCTTCCTTGTACTCCTAGCCCGCTGGGTGGAAAGCATAATCCAACAGCAAAATAATAATAATAATAATAATAATAAGTCCTCAGGTAATTAAGTGCAGGTACTGGAAGTTGAAGACAGTTGTGTCTTATGGTGGCAATGGTGAGCATCAACATCGCCTTCTAGTCTAACTTTTAGTATTTCGTAAATGCTCATTTATTCATTGGACAGTAACTACTGGGTCCTCTATCCGTGTCTCAGTTGTGGGGCTGGGTGCCGGGGAAGAGTGGTGAGCAAAAGCAGACATGGCAGGCACAGTGATCCAGCCTACATTCCAGTGGAGAAAGCAGATAATAAACACATAAACCACCAAATAAGATTACAGACTGGAATAGAGAATTTAAAGGAAAGAAACAGGATGCTCTAATAAAGAACGATCAGAGTACGAACAAACTTGCTGTGGTCAGAAAAGAGATTCCAAAATAAGAGAGCTATAACACGCCAAATAAGGATTAATGTCTTTGTTTCTTTTTTTTTTTTTTTTAATATTTTTAACATTTTATTTATTTTTGAGACAGGGAGAGACAGAGCATGAATAGGGGAGGGGCAGAGAGAGAGGGAGACACAGCATCGGAAACAGGCTCCAGGCTCTGAGCTGTCAGCACAGAGCCCGCCGTGGGGCTTGAACTCACAGACCATGAGATCATGACCTGAGCCGAAGTCGGATGCTTAACCGACTGAGCCACCCAGGCGCCCCTAATGTCTTTGTTTCAAAGAAAACTAGTGCAGATCCTTCCTGTCCAATAAATAGGGGTTTACAGAGACACAGGATCCTTGGGTATTATCGTCAGAAGTAAGGCAGGACGCTACCACCCTGTCTTAGTCTGTTGGGGCTGCTTTAACAAAAATGCCAGAGACTGGGTGGCTTAAAGAGCAAACATTTATTTCTGACAGTTCTGGAGGCTGGGATGCCCAAGTTCAAGGCACTGGCAGATTCGGTGTCTGGTGAGATCCTGCTCCCTGGTTCATCTTTTCATTGTGTCCTCACATGGTAGAGGGGTGAAGGGGCCCTCTGGGGTCTCTCATAGAGGCACCAATCCCATTCCTGAGAGCTCCACCCTCATGACCCAATCACTTCCCATAGGCCCCACCTCCAAATACCATCACCGTGGGAAATCAGGTTTCCACATATGAATTTCGGCAGGGGATGCAAACATAAACTCTTAGTGGAGAGGAAAAACTATCCCAAAGATGAGGGTAGCAATACTGATACAGATAAAGGGGATATTAAATGGCAAGATTACTGGATAAAGTTCCAGTAAAAAGGTATCATTATCTATCCGGCACAAGCAGTTTCCTATAGACCTCCAACAATAAAAATCTCAAAAACGTTTTGAGCAGGTCACAACCAACCTCACTAATTTTAGGTGAACGGATAACCACACTTTTGAATATTTTAAAACCCAGGACCAACTCTCAAAGAAGCGTAAAAGCTGATCCAAACCGAATTAGACCAAACTGAACTTGACATCCTGAAACACTGAAGCATTATGTCGTGGTTCAACACCCATCATCACGTTCATCACATTAAATCAGGATGCTGAAGGTCTCCACAGCTATACTGAACTTTCAATAGGTAACTATTGTTGCCTGAAAGATACATCTTCAGTAGCCAAGCAGTGGCTCTCAAGCCAGATGAAACACTACCAGGTTATTAAGAACAAGTTTTGCCTTAAAACAGATTGTAGCTGACTTGTTGAATAAACATATTCCTTCTTTAGTGGGAAAGAGTAAGCAGGGTATTGCTGCAAAGGAACCGCAGTGATGTTCTCCTTCTGGCTGAATACAAACCAGAATTCACTACTAAGATGGGTCGAGCCATGCTGAGAGCATCTAAGTTGCTTCTTTCTGAAAAGCAGAGGTCATCACTCTGTGGTTAAAACACAGTTTCTTCCTCTATCCTCACAGGTTCCTTTAATTTTTTTTCAGTATGGAAAAGGTTAGAAGGTCAGAGGTCAGCCTCAAAGTATCTGTTCTCACTATGCGATCAGGTATAAAGTTCAGCTCTGCCTTTTGTCAGCCTCAATGTACAAATCTGGGGCTCCCAGGACTTCAGGGTGATGGGACACAACACAGAACACAGGAGAAGACCCAGGGATGAAACTCAGTACGAAAACACCTCTGAGTTAAATAGCCTTAGGCTTATCACTCAATCTCTCTTAGGCTTCACGTCTTCCTCTGTAAACAATAAACAATAATGCAAATACTTTTGTAGGAACAAAGCAAATCTGCCTAGTTGATTAGCTAGTGCAAAAAGTTACAGTATGAACATTTGCACAATAAATGTTGAGATTGAAGGACAACCATTTTGGACCAACGGCTGCAATCATTTCCAAAAGAATTCAACCCTACTTTGTTTTCTTACTGCTATAAGATAGCGAAAGTTATTCCATTTTTATATAAGTAGGGATCTATCTATCTCATCCGTCTTTACATAGACCCACCATGGTCAGCATATTGTTTGTTGATTCCTACATTCACTTTCTGTTTGGATACTACATATCCATGTGTGGTAACCAGCCTTTAAGATGATCTCCAATGATTCCTGTCTCCGGGTATTCGAACCTTTGTGGAGTCTCCCTCCCATGTTGACTAGGACTGACCTATATAGCAAATTGGCTACTGTGGACACCACAGTGTGACAAGGCTGGTTTATAAAAGACTTTGCAGTTTTGTCCTTGCTCCCTCTTGGATTACCTGTTCCAGAGCAAGCCAGCTGCCATGGCAGGAGGTCACTAAGCAGTCCTATGGAAGGTTCACATGCTGAGGAACTGAGGTCCTCTAAGTAGGACTAACTTACCAGCAATCTGAGTGAATCACCTTGAAAGCAGATTCTCCAGTCCTAGTCAAGCCTTCTGATAACTACATCCCAGGCCATCTTCTTGATAGAAATCTCTCTAAGTGAGAATTAACTAAGCCACTTTTAAATTCCTAACCCACAAAACCATGACAAGATAAAAAAATTTTTTGTTGCTTTTAGCCACTAAGCTTTGAGGTAACTTGCCACTCAGTCAGCAATAGATAATAAACCATGTAAAAATTTTATTCCTTCAACCAACAAAATCACTGCTTGTTTTCTATTAGTAGTAAGTGAGGTGTATCGATGACAGAAAGCAATTCACAATATAATTGGTACTTGAAATTATGTAAAAGTCACATAAGAGTGAAAAGATCATTGAAAGTGTTGCTATAAACATTATGGAAAGAGCCTAAATGTCCATCAACTGATGAATGGATAAAAAAGATGTGGTTTACGTTTATAATGGAATACTACTTGGCAGTGATAAAGAATGAAATCTGGCCATTTTCAGCAATGTGGATGGAACTGGAGGGTATTATCCTAAGTGAAATAGTCAGAGAAAGACAGATACCATATGTTTTCACTCATATGTGGATCTTGAGAAACTTAACAGAAGACCATGTGGGAGGGGAAGGGGGAAAAATAGTTACAAACAGGGAGGGAGGGAGGCAAACCATAAAAGACTCTTAAATACAGAGAACAAATCATGGGTTGATGGGGGGGGTGGGGGAGAAGGGAAAGTGGGTGATGGGCATTGAAAGAGGCCACTTGTTGGGATGAGCACTGGGTGTTGTATGGAAGCCAGTCTGACAATAAATTAGATTAAAAAATAATAAATAAATAAAATAAAATAAAACAAAATAAAATAAAATAAATAAAATAAAATAAATAAAATAAAATAAAATAAAATGAAAAAAAGAGTGAAAAGATTGTAATCGTTCCATCCTGTTCCTCAAGGCTTTGTCAGAAGGCAGAAAGCTTTGATCTTTCATCATCACCAAATAGAGGACTTATTTCCAAACATTTATAGCCTGAGTAATAATATGACATTTACATATTTTTACTGGGATTTTCCACCAAATTCTGCTTCCAACTGTTTTTAGAAGCAACACGGAGACCCGTTCAAATACCAGATAAGACATTCACTAGCTGCATGCCCTTGGAACGATTACTTAACACTTCTGGATCTCATATTCCTCTTCTACAAAATGTAATTCAACCCACAGTATACAGAACTGTTGTGAAAACCAGGATATAACTCATAACGTAAATTATATGTTCCATGAGTAGACACAAATACCATCATTACCTCCAAAACCAACATAAGAGGTCCTGAGTTAGATGATGCCTTTGCTTTCGAAACTTCAAAAGATTTAATAGATTGATAATACTCACTGTCAGTGAGGCTTGAGGAATGGGCCTCTTTTACCCACTGTGGCTGGGAATATAACTGGTATAACATTTCTGAGGGAAAATGTG
This sequence comes from Panthera pardus, assembly GCF_024362965.1. Lineage (NCBI taxonomy): Eukaryota > Metazoa > Chordata > Mammalia > Carnivora > Felidae > Panthera > Panthera pardus. The sequence goes on along the minus strand of NW_026526766.1, from coordinate 17,088,586 downwards.
TCAAAAGCCGTAAGACCTGATGCCCTTTCAGTCAGCAATTCTGTATCTAAAAATGTGTCCTAAGGAAGTGGTTGGAAAAGTGCCCCCAAATGTATATAAAAGATAGGCAATCACAGGCTTATAATGAAAATTAGGAATAACTTAAATTTCCACTGAATTGATTTGACCCAAATTGAACCTAAATCAAAAGAGAGCCCCTACATAGGCTGACCAGCAATGCAAACCACACAATGACCTGACTTACAAAATGAGCTGGACATAGAAACTTCCCATTAGAGGAGCACCTGAGTGGCTCAATTGGTTAAGTGTCCAACTCTTGGTTTTGACTCGGGTCATGATCTTACTGTTTGTGAGTTTGAGCCCCACGTCGGGCTCTGCCCTGGCAGTGTGGAGCCTACTTGGAATTCTCTCTCTCCCTTCCTCTCTCTGCCCCTCCCCTGCTCATGCTGTGTCTGTCTCTCTCAAAATAAAGAAATAAACTTAAAAAAAAAAAACAACTTGTGGTTAGAGTTTGGTGACCTGAACATGTGTTTTTCTTCTTTATTCCTCAAAGATACATTAAAATAATAGCTAAAAAATGAAAAGAGTAGGTGCCCTGGCTGACTCAATCAATGGAGCATGTGACTCTTGATCTTGGGGTTGTAAATTCGAGCCCCACGCTGGGTGTAGAGAATACTTAAAACCTTTAAAAAACTGAAAAGGGTATAATCCCATAACAGAAAGGAAAATTAGGTGATGGCATAAATGGATGAGGGATTTCGACAAATTTCTGGTAGATAGAATTAAGATATTGAAAGTAGACTATAGTATGCATGAAAACTGTAAGTGAGGAGACAAAAACCTCTGGAAATTTCTGGATTCAGAGACTAATGGTCCAAAAAAGTGTGGAAGTAAGAAGTGGAGATAAAAACAAGGGGAGTATTTAAGATTTGTCTGCCCTCTAGTAGCCTCCTTACTCACAAACTACAAACTACAAATTCTAGGCATCCTACAATATACCTATAGGCAAAAATTTCTTCTCCTACTCAGGATAGGTATTGAGAATGCCTGTGTTAGTACCCCCCAAAAATGTCCCCTTCATCCACACACTGCAGCCACTCTCACTGTGCAGGAGCTAGATCCCTGACCATTCAACCCAAAGAGAAGTCCCTTGTGTTGGCAACCTCTGAGACCATTCCTTCTTAAATAAAAGATTGACTAGATTTTCAAAAAAATATATATGCATCATCAAGGAGGATGATAAAGAAAAGCAGAAAAAAAACTGATTCCAGATGAACAGATATTTCGGGAAAGAAAAGAGAATTTTTAAAGTCCCTAGTATCCTGTAAGAAACTCAAGGAGCCATTACTTATGTGGAATGACAGCAGAATATTATGGAAAGGAAACATCACAGAACATGAAGGCATTCTTCAATATTAAAACCATGGTTGCAAGAAGACTTTCTGACTTTTGTCCAAAACCCCAAAGCAGTCAAAAGATAGATTAAAAGTTTGACTACATGAAAATTTTTAAATATTTGCATGAAAAAAAGCACTATAAGCAAAGTGAAAAGAAAAATTGCAAACTGGGGGGAAATATTTGCAACATATATCACAAAAAAAAAACTAATCTCCCTAGAATCTAATCCACTTTTAACTCTCAAGAAGAGAAAGACCAAAAGCCCAACAGAAAAATGGGATAAAGAGACAGCTCACAGAAAAAGAAAGGCAAATGATCCTGTCACATATAAGAACCTCAATTTCACTACAGTTAAAGAAATGCAAATTAAAACACCACTGAGAGGTCTTTTGTCATTTGTATGGAAATGGTAAAAATTCAGAACATTGACAACACACTCCTTTGGCAAAACTGAAGAGAAACAAACACTTTCATACATTCCTGATAAGAAAAGAAAATGGTACAGACCTATGGAGAAATATTTTGTAAAACTATAATAAAATTCTATATACATTTACCCTATGACTTAGTAATCTCACTTCTAGGATTCCACCTGAAGATACACAGACCCAATTACAAACAATAAATGCTCAAAACTGCACTTCATTATAGCATTATTTGCAACAACGAAAAATATTAGAATCAACCCAAATATCCATTAGTCAAAGATGGGTGTGGGGCACCTGGGTGGCTTAGTTGGTTAAGCGTCTGACTTCAGCTCAGGACATGATCTTGCGGTTTGTGAGTTCGAGCCCCGCGTCGGGCTCTGTGCTGACGGCTCAGAGCCTGGAGCCTGCTTCGGATTCTGTGACTCCCTCTCTCTGCCCCTTCCCCACTCACTCTCTCAAAAAATAAGTAAATGCTAAAAAAAAAAAAAATCTTTTTAATAAAAAAGATGGGTGCAACAATTATTGTACACCTACCCAACAGAGAATGATCTCTAAAAACGGATGTGGAATGATTTCCAGGATAGAAGGCTTAGTGAATAAGCAGGGTACAGCGCAGTATATATGTGTGAAGATGAATCAAGGAAATTTCATTCAAAATGGAATCAGAAAGCTCTGAAAGGAGAGCTCTGAGGCCTGTGACAGCTGTCGTAGTCCAGCGGGAAGAAAGGTTTCTTCTCAAGCCGCCCTCACCAACAGCCAGTGAGAAGCCGCCACTCTGAACTCTCATTTTCCGCTAATGAACGTTTCTTCAGAACAACCCCTCCCAACTTCCTCCTTTCCTCTATAAAAGGACGCTCTCCTCCTTTGCTCCTGGGACTTGTCTGTGCTTTGCCATAGTTGGCGTGTCCCAAATTGCAATTCTCTGCTCTTCTCACATAAACTCATCTGCTGCTCAACAACCTTTGCCGCTCAAGTTTTAAGGCTGACATGTTACACAACCTTTTACATACAGAATACACTCCCTGTGTGTAAGAGAAAGTATGTGTGTGTGCATGCACATGTGTGTGATTAATTTTGTCAAAACAGCCAACAATACAGTGACTAATAAAATTATGACCTCGAGGGGTGAGATGGTAATGGGGCAGAAAGACCTGGGATGGAAGAAAGGTCTCTTTGAGTAATGACTTTTGTGTATGAACCATGTAGCAGGGAACTAGCTAGAACAACAGAAATGAGCTTTGTTGCATCCCACCCCCGGCATCACAGAGCAGGGTGCAGGAGGCACCCTATGTTTTCCTACGTTCGAAAATTTTAATCAAAAAGAGACAAGCAAATCCAAAAATTGAACACCAACAGCAACAGATGAACTTAAGTGTATGAAATCAATAACCACACAGAGAAAAGAATTATGTTAAGTACAGTAAACTGTTTATTCTTACCCTGATACATCCCAAGGACAAAAAGAACAGCAAAGATACATGAAACCGCACTCAGTATGTTTTTTGTTGGCAGTAATATTGTACTTTAGCAATTATTTTATGTATATTATAGGATAAAGTGCATAGTACATTCATGGTACTAAGAACAAAAGATTCTCAGTGTTAAAAGTAAATGTAAAGTGTAATTCCCAGTGGAAGAAATGTACCATTTTAAAATAAGATTAAAAAAATATATATGAGGTTAAATTGGAACTAGAAATAGTATGTTTGTTTTTTTTTTTTAAGATTTTTCCTAGCTAGGGGCACCTGGGTGGCTCAGTCGGTGAAGCGTCCAACTTCGACTCAGGTCACTATCTCACGGTGAGTTCGAGCCCCACATCGGGCTCTGTGCTGACAGCTCGAAGCCTGGAGCCTGCTTCGGATCTGTGTCTCATTCTCTCTCTGCCCCTACCGCACTTGTGCTCTGTCTCTGTCTCTCAAAAATAAATAAATGTAAAAAGAAAAAAACATTTTTTAAAGATTTTCCTAGCTCTACTTATAGGAAGGGCCTAGAACTGATGATACCTTGTAGCAATGAACAAACCCAGTACTCAGATTCTGGTTTCTGAATACCATACCCCACTAAAAGGAACCAGGGCTCCTTGGAGAAATGCTTGATTCCATATCTGGGGCACAGAAAGCATCCCTCTCAATGTGGGACATGCTGTGTCAAAAAGTAAGAAAATCTCCAAAGACCAATTGAGTCATGACAAAAGGACACAGGGAGCTAGTTTCAATCAGCTCACAGTGGTCAGATTTGGGACAATATGACCATTCGAGAAAATAGTAATTATAATTGATTATAATATTTTAAATAAAAATTCCTTGTGTAGACAGTAAATCTCAAAATAAGATTTTTAAAAAATGTTTTAATGTTTATTTAATTTTGAGAGTGAGAGACAGAATGTGAGTGGGGGAGGGGCCGAGAAAGAGGGAGACACAGAATCCAAAGCAGGCTCCAGGCTCCGAGCTGTCAGCAGAGAGCTCGACCGGGGCGGGGGCTCAAACTCACAAACCATGAGATCGTGACCTGAGCCAAAGTTGGATGCTTAACTGACTGAGCCACCCAGGCACCCCAAGATGTTTAAAATCTCCTGTCTGCAAAAGAATACCTATTAATGAACGTACATGGATTTACAGAAGTACAAAATCACCATTTCGCAACTTCTAATGTAATAATTGACAGATAAACATAACCTGTCCATACTAAAACCATCAGGTGAAAGACCTTTGGAAAACTTAATCACCCCAGTACTAACTCACCAATGGAAAAGTGAAAAATGTACCATTTCAATGGGGAGATCCGAAAGGCAGATCTTTTTTTTTTTTTTTTTTTTAACGTTTATTTATTTTTGAGACAGAGAGAGACAGAGCATGAACAGGGGAGGGGCAGAGAGAGAGGGAGACACAGAATCTGAAACAGGCTCCAGGCTGTCAGCACAGAGCCCGACGCGGGGCTCGAACTCACTGGCCGTGAGATCATGACCTGAGCCGAAGTCGGATGCTTAACCGACCAAGCCACCCAGGCGCCCCCCGAAAGGCAGATCTTAATAAAATGAGCAGACTTAGCAATACTATAACCAGGATAGCCAGACATAATGTGCCTTCTTATGTGACACAATTTGAAGTCTATAACTTAACCTACAAAATTGTCATGGCATAATATTTAACCTGAATATAATCGATTCCCTGGATCTAACTGAGAGGAAATACAGAGGATGGGGAAGCATGTTAAATGATACTGTGAGGAGACAATCAATCAGACACACCCAGAATGTGAAACACTTTACCAGAAAAAAAGGTGATAGCATTGTGGGGGTAGGGAGGACAGGGTACTGTTCTAGGTTACAAACGGCAATCATAACAATTAAATGCAGTATGTGAACCTACATTACATTGTTGTTTTTTTTTTAATGTGAAAGATATTCTTTGGACAACTGAAGAAACTGAATATGGGCTAAATGATGTTATTGAATACGATGTTACTGAATAATTGTTCATTTTCTTAGGTGTGATAGGGGTATTGTAGTATTAGAAACAAATATCCTTGGGGCTTCTGGGTGGCTCAGCCATTTAAGTGTCCGACTTTGGTTCAGGTCGTGGTCTTGCCATTCAGAGTTTGAGCCCTGCATCGGGCTCTGTGCTGACAGCTCAGAGCCTGGAGCGTGTTTCAGATTCTGTGTCTCCCTCTCTCTCTGCCCCTCCCTCCACACCTCCCCACCCCGCACGCCTGCTCTCTCTGCCTCTCTCTCTCTTAAAAAGAAAAATGAACAAACATTAGAAACAAATATCCTTATTCTTATGAGATGCACTCTAAAAACATTTAAGGATAAATTATTATACCTGCAACTTACTTTCAAATGGTCTTACAGCAAAGATAGATCTCTATATACAGAGGGGAGAAATGTGGCAAAAAGTTAACATCTGTTGAAATTAGGTAGAGCTTATTTGAATAGTTGTTAAATTATTCTTTTAACTCTTTAAGATGTTTTAAATTTATTATAATATGTTAGAGTAAGAAATTATTATTACAGAAAAAAGCACAGTTGCAAAAATTCAGAAATATTAGATTAAGGTACAAGCAGAACGCAAGATATTAGAGTGGAAAAAAGGAGGGAAAATATAAAGACCCAAAGAATCAGATCAAGAGTTTGAAGTTCTGACTTACAGATACAGCAGAAACAGAGAAATGGAAAATGTTGAGTAAGAAATTGTCAAGGAAAAAAGAGAAAATTTTCACAAACTTGAAAAATAGGTCTTTAAGTTGAATGGTTCCAATGGTTGCTCAGCAGAAGGAATGAAAAGAGATTCATTATCTAGACCAATCCTGGTGGCATTTCAGACTTCCGAAGACCGAGAGAAAAGCCTGAAAGTTTCTGTCGAAAGGAACAACAATCAGACCACCATTAGTCTCATCAGAGCAACCCTGAATTCTGGAAAACCATGGAATAAGTCTTCTGAGTCCAAAGGGAAAATAATTTCAAATATAAAATTCTACAGCCAGCCAAGCTATCAGTTCAAGTATTAATGCAAAGTATAATAGTCATTCCCAGATATGCAACTCATTTACTGCCCATATGCTCTTTCTTAGAGGTAAAGATGTTCGTCAGTAAAATAAGAATAATATCAAAACAAGAAGATGTAGGATATAAGAAATATAGTGAAAAAGTAATTCTCAGGTCGATTGCCATGAGTCAGTCCTTGAAAGCAATCAGGAAATTAAAACAGGAAGTCATAGACCTCTGAGGTAAGTGTCTTTAAAAAGAAGAACAGAATTATTTTAAGCAATAAACAAATTAGTAAAAGATGGAAAAGACACACAAAGATTGGTACAAGAGAAAGGGAGAGGATAAGGACAGCCTATATAACTTTCCTCCCACAGAGAAATAAGAACAATCAAAAACTGAGATTAAGATTACAATTTCTTGGGGTGCCTGGGTGGCTCAGTTGGTTCAGCATCCAACTTTGCCTCAGGTCATGATCTCATGGTTGAGAAGTTTGAGCCCCACATAGGACTCACTGCTGTCAGTGCACAGCCAGTTTCGGATCCTCTGTCCCCAACCCCTCTGTCTGCCCGTCCCCCCCCACCCCGTCTCTCAAAAATAAACATTAAAAAAAGAATGCAATTTCTTTCACAGTGACATCAAGAAGAAGAAAATATATAGAAATAATTGAGTATAATATCTACACAATGATAACTATGAACCATTGCCAAGAGAAATGAAAGAATATCAATATATAAATAAAAAGGTAATGGCCACAGATTATAAGACTCAATATTGTTAAGATGGCAATCCTCCCTGATTGATCTACAGGTTCAAGGTAATCCTTATCAAAATCCCCATATGCTTCTTTGTAGAAATTGACAAACTGATCCCAACATTTATATAGTCTTGCATAAGGCTCAAAATGGTTTTGAAAAAGAAGAACAATGTTGGAGGAATTATAATATTTGATGTCAACACTTACGTATAGCTATAGAAATCAAAACAGTGTGGGACTGGCATAAGGAGAAACTATATAGGTCAATTGAACAGAATAGAAACTTCAGAAATAAACCCTTACATTTGTGACCAATTGATATCTACTAAGGAGGCAATGCAATCCAACCGGGAAAAGATGGTCTGTTTTTAACAATCTGTGCTCATACAACTGATGTCTGAGCAGTCAAGTGTTGACTCAGTGGACTTAGGTTTTCCAAACCTTGCACACTCCAAAGATCTTAGAATTGGCCCTTGACCAACTTCTGGAAAATAAACTCTGAGGGAGCCCCTGGAATACCGTACCTGATGAGAGTATGTTTGCACATCTGAAACCTTGGGCCATACCAGATAGTTTAAGCACACAGGAATTGGTGGTGAACACCTGTTTTTGTGTGCCTGAGCTATGCTGTATCTCTTAGGGACTGGATACTAAGAACCTAAGGCCAGTCCTGTAGACGTTCCATGTCTGTGAGAACTGATCCCGAATAAAAACTCCGAACTTAGGTGAGCTTCCACGGTTGGCAACACTTCCCATGTGTTGTCACACGCTGCTGCTGGGCAGACCAAGCACTGTCCATGCAGAAGTATGAGAAGACCCTGAAAGACCGCACTTGGTTTTCCTGAAATGTGCGCCAAGCATCCTTTTTCCTTCGCTGATTACAGTTTATAATAAACATTTTTGCAATAAATGTATAACCACGAATATAACAGGTTTTCTGCATACTTGTGGGTCCTGAGGGTGGTCTTTGGGCCCTGGACAAGCAAAAAAAAAAAAAAAAGGAAGAAGAAGAAGAAGAAGAGAGAAAGAACTTAGACTTTGCCTTTTACTCACAAAAAAAATTAACTCAAAATTAATAATGGATTTAAATGTAAAAGGTAAAAGTATAAAACTTCTAGAGGAGTGTTGGAAAAAATCTTAGTGGCCTTGGTTTTGGCAAAGATTTCTTAAGTATAACACTAAAATAAGGATCCTTAGGAGAAAAAAAATGATAAATTGAACTTCATAAAATATTAAAACTTTAGCTCTTCAAAGGTTGCCATTAGGAAAATAAACAATCCACAGATTGTTTTATATGAAAATATAAAAAATGACAAAAGATATAAAAAGGTCTTAAATCACATATCTAATAAAAAAGCTTATATCTAGAATATATTTTTAAAAATTCCTACAGCTCAATAAGAAAACAACCCAATTTAAAAATGGGCAAAATATTTGAACAGATGTAAGATGAAAAGACGCTCAACATCATTAGTCATTAGGAATATGCAAATTAAAACCATAATGAGATACTATTGCACACCCACTAGAATGGCTTTAATCCAAAAGAATGACATTACCAAGTATTGAGGATATAGAGAAATTGCGGTTTTCATGCATTGCTAGTGGAATGGAAAATAGTGGCTGTGTCTTTCAAAAGTTAAATATATACTTACCATATGACCCAGTGATTCCACTCTAAGTCTCCACCCGGAAGAAATAAAACATATATCCACACAAAGCCTTGCGTGCAAATGGTACAGTCATGTTACTCATGACAGACCCACACTGGAAACAGTTCAAACGTCCCTCACTACTGGTGAACGGACAAACAAAATATGATACAGCTACACAACGGAATACGACAAAGCAGTAACAAGGTTAAAACTATAACAGGGACGTGTCTCAAAAGCATACTAAGTGAAAGAAGCCAGACCCAAAACGTGACATATTATGTGATTCCGTTAATATGAAGTATGCAGGAAAGACAAATCCAGAAAGACAGAAAGCAGATTAGTTCTTTCCTGGAGGTGGGGGTGGGAGCAGGGATGTGCTGGAAAGAAACACAGGGGAACTTCTGGGGCTGATGGAAATAGTCTAAAGCTAGATATGATAATGGTCTCCTAAGTGTATACCTTTGCTGAGAAATCACTGAATGTACATTTATAATGGATGAATTTATGGTATCTAAGCTATATCCCAATCAGGCTGAGTTCTTTTTTTTTTTTTTTTTAACTGCAGGAAAAACAAAATTCCATATGAGGATGTCATGGGCCATACATGAACTAAAATGAAGCATGATTTGGATTCATTGGTGGAATGTAAAAAAGAATCTTCACCTTGAGTGGAACAGGATTTATAATATCGAACTATAGAAAAGGAGTTGCGGGCAGAGCATTTTTGGTCAGAGTAACAATTTTACAAACCACAGAAATGCAACCATTTTTGTATACGAGTTTTAGTTTTTCGAATCAACCTGGTGACACAGTAAGACTTTAACCGTGGTTATAAAAAAATATTCACGAAAGCTCTCCATCTTATGATGCTAAACTGTGGCACAGCTGACCAGAGTGGAGGGAAACTGAAGAAAGGGAAGGTGGTTAATGGGTTCGTCTTTAAAAAATGAGGGATGTTGCTGGGGGGAGGAAGGGTGGAGGCACCTGGGTGGCTCAGTCGGTTAAGCGTCTGACTCTTAGTTCGGCTCAGGTCATGATCTCGCGGTTCTTGACATCCAGCCCCCCACCTTGGGCTCTGTGCAGACAATGCAGTGACTGCCTGGGATGCTCTCTCTCTGCCTTTTCCCCGCTCACGCTTGCTCTCTCTCTCTCAAAATAAATAAACTACTAAGAAAAATCTTAAAGAAAGATGTTGGGAGTTTAGAGTTACACTTCAAAGTTGATCAAGCCAGAGAGAGTGGTTTAATTCTAATTAAACTGAGGTAACTAACAGAAAAACTAAACATAGTGACTTAGCCATCAAAAAATTAGGAGAAAAGGCTGTGCTAGGATGACAGAAGTCAACCTTCCCCTCATATATCACTCTAAGATCCCAGAGAGTGACCAGTCCCTGGAGGTGCCTCAATTCTTACGCTTTGTGAGCTAAAATAGTTGAATTTCTGGGGGCGCCTGGGTGGCTCAGTCGGTTAAGCGTCCGACTTCAGCTCAGGTCACGATCTCGCGGTTCGTGAGTTCAAGCCCCGCGTCAGGCTCTGGGCTGATGGCTCAGAACCTGGAGCCTGCTTCCGATTCTGTGTCTCCCTCTCTCTCTGCCCCTCCCCAGTTCATGCTCTGTCTCTCTCTGTCCCAAAAATAAATAAACATTAAAAAAAAAATTTTTAAATAGTTGAGTTTCTGGATTTCTGTGTCTCCCTCTCTCTCTGCCCCTCCCCAGTTCATGCTCTGTCTCTCTCTGTCCCAAAAATAAATAAACATTAAAAAAAATTTTTTTAAATAGTTGAGTTTCTGGGTTTCTGCTTCTTTAATATAACTGTCTTCTCTGCCGCCGTTTTGCTTACCCTTGTACATTTTGTGTTCCATTCCATCAAGGGGACATGGAATAAAACACCATGTGACAGTGGGCATGTTATAGTAAGTGATCTAATTAATTGTATCAAGCCTATCTGATAATAAGTCTCATATTAGAAAGTCCTCCTGACGTCAGCTATACATACACCCGCCAATCTTAAGATTTTATCAGTAATTAAAGTGGCATTTTGACCTCCATTTACATTAAACCTTTGTTGTTAATTCTCAGTTCAACTACGGAGGGAAAGAGGGATGCTATTTATTCAGTTCCCATACAGATCACATACCACCTATACCGTGTTCCCACTTTTGAACAATAGGTGTGTGCAAGAATGCACACACGCACGCACACACACACACACGACTGGAAAATACATACGTTAACATGCCATCAATAATCGTTCATAGTATTATGGTATTTTCTAATACCATAAAGGAAGTATTTTCTTCCTTTACTCGCATGGGTTTCTTGAATAAATTTCAAAAAAACCTACATTCATTTTAGAAAGAAAAAAGCATTTAGACGTTAAAAATCTTGGGCCTCATATCAGGAAAAGGTAAGCTAGCCAAAGAAAGGACAGAAAACAGGCGCATTTGCTCATCAGCAACCAACTTAATTACAATTCTAAAACATTCCTGTAAGTATTATGTAAGACCTCACTTTGGGGCCAAAATCATCTTACACGTTCGAAAATGCTGAATACCCAGCAATCCCTATGCCTGGATTAATTTCACATACTTCTTTAGCCACAGTCAGAAACTTTTTCTGATAATGTTTTAGTAGCAAAATCTTGAAAAACTTCAGAAAGGATAATCACCCTTCAATTCATTATTTGGAGATCAATAAAGAGCACTAGGATAGCACAGAATACGAGCCGAGTATAGTCTACCCTGCTGCTAAGGAAAGTTGCTTTCTCTTTTCATTGACCAACAGTATGCCTTGCACCCAACCACTCACTGCTTGGGGCCAGAGTTAGAAAATATTCTCTTCCTAATTTATGTTCCATTGACTTTTTATGGTGGCAGGTATTGATCTTGCTTTGTGCCATCAGATCAGATGCTGCAACCCAGTTCGGGGCCAGGATCATGACCGTGGGTGATCGGCCTTTAATGTGCAGGAGAAATGGAGGTAGGAGATGATTTATTTTGCTTTTGTAGGATCTTTTATTACAGACACAGATGTTGGGAACCTTCCCAGCTAAAATCAGGCCTGGAGTGGGGCAGGTGAGCTGCCCTGCTTTTCCAGAGTGCCACAACCATAAAACAAACTGAACATTCCAGGAATGACTCATTTGATGAGAGGAGCCAAAAACAGCACTGCGAGCAAAAGAAGAAAAGAACAAGGATCATTTTTCAATAGGGTTACTGATGGACCCTAGGCATGGACAAAGAAAGGATGAGGAATGGTTGTCTGCTTATTATAGAAAGTGATAGAGACTCAAAGATCATTAATATCTTTGCTCCAGAGCTGATAGAATAGTGACTGGACTTGGCTTGGCTTAGGCAATGTCCTTCTGTTACATGTACTCCTTTATTGTTCTCTGAGTATTTTCTAAAGACGCTGACTTCATTGTTAGACCAGCACCACATATTGCAAATCCCATGCAATGTATTTTAAGAGACTGACAACATTATTCTGTTGAGCTGGAATTCTGTTGCATCAGATATGCTGGCTATGGGAAGTATGTGGACCACTTGAGCCCTTAGAGATCTTATAATCAGGTTAACTCCTTGTCGTACTGGGATTTCTAGAGGGAACTCTCCTTGCCTGGTCACACCGATGTGGAAGCTAAAAGAGAGACTGTGACATTTTAGATACCGTGCATTCCTGAAGCAGGGGAGGAATAAGGGGAAATTTAGGTTTTTCTGATTTCTATCAGAAGAGAACCTAAGAGAAACATGGAGGACACCAATACTGTTGGGTTAGGAAGATACAGATCTTAAAAGCTTTAAAGGACTCCCTGAGTGGTTCCAATGTACAGCCAAAACTGAGCACCATGGTTCTGGGCCCATCCCCTCCCAAACGTTTTGAGCTGGACAGAGCAGCCACGTCAAAGACAATAGTCCCTGACGTGTCAAACATTTAAATAGGAAGCTTTTACTTCCTTACAGAGAAAATAAGTTCTTGGAGCACAGGAACCGTTTTATCTTTCCTTTGGATAATACCACTACCTGGCAAGCAAATAATAGATTCCTATAGAAATATTGGTTGAAATAAATCACTAGTCTTAGCCCGAGAATCAGGTCACTCGGCAACTTAAAATGTAAACAAGATTTTCTCAAACCACCAGTCCCCATACTGTGGAAGGCCCACTGCCTTTACTAATATTTGTATAAATGTCCAGGAGATTCATATTCCCAGAGTGACTTCTGGTGTTAATTTCAAGCCCCTGATGAATTTTTATTTCCCCAATCCCATAGAAGACCTTCAGCAGGAAGGGATTTCATTCTGCATCACACAACAAAGTAAAATCCCACCGTATACTTTCCTATTCTTCAAATCCTTTCTGTTATCCTGACTCCAGATTTCTCACTTGTTTTGCCGCCCCAGGTAACCTGTCTTACCATCTTAAGGGTGATGGCTCCTTCCCCTCCCTCCCCCACCTCTCCCAACTCACCCCATCACCCCCCACCTATTCCAAACTCCCAGTATAATAGGGAAACTTAGGATAAAATCGGCATAGAGGGAAAGGTTAGGACCTGAGGTCTGGGGGGGAGGGGGGGGGGCGACACATAGTTTGGAACAATGCTGGGAGAGGTTGACCACAGCAACCCCCTCAGGGGGTAAATTCCCTCTTAAGATTGTAACAGACCCCACCTACTCCCCCTCAGGTTCCCCTGGGGAATTTGACAATAAAACAGTAGGCCGGGTCTGACTCCCCACACAATGGATTCGAACCAATCGGGAACGGACCACCGGCACCTAGAGTTGTCCAGCCAATAAGGGTAGAGTCTCAGAGCGAACAAGGGGGAAGATGGGGGTGATGACCAGAACCTTATAAAACAAGGACGCTGGCCTATAGTGGCGAGTATTCACTTGCGAATGTCCCCTCTCTGTAAAGAGATACCATACTCCAATAAACTTTGCCTGCTGCTCATTCTGTGTCCACCTCTTCATTCTTTCAAACAGCGAGACAACGAACCGGGTATTATGGTGTGTAAAAAAAAAAAAAAAAAAAAAAAATCCTGCAACACCAGGTCTTTTCAGTCATAGGACAGATCTGCTCTCGGGGCCCTACTGCTAAATAGCCCAACTTTACACCTACCCATTTAGGTGCTCAGCTTAATGTGATAAGTATCTGAAGCTTTTTTAGCAACCCAGACTGGGAAAGACCCTGAAATCACAGTTTTTAACAGTTTTCAACTGGGGGTAATGCTGCCCCCTTGCGGGAGGAAGCAGTAATGGAGTGGTGGTTTCTCCAATGTTACTCCGTCAGATTTTAAAGATATCAAAACCACATAAAAACTCAAAACTTGGTTGGAAACTCTAGTAGTAGTCCACCTTCAATTCAGAACCTTACATAGATTGCTAAGGTGCTTCTACACTTTGAAGCCAATATCCAGTAGATCAGCAGGAAACACTGGTCATGTGCTAATACTTACTAGCTGTGTGGTAATTTACTTGAAAATAGATCGGATGGCATCTAGAGGCATCTATTTCGAATCTGACAAATGCTTATCAGGAATACCCACTCGCAGATGATTTTAGGAAGAACTTCAAATATGGTTTTCAAAATCAACACCAGATGGTTTATTAGTGTAAGGACCGTTAGAAATCCTTTTTCTCTGGTAAAATAAATGTAAACAAAAGGAATTTAGAATACACTGTAGACTAGAACGATTGTTAGGGCCTCACCAGTCTTTTCTAAACCAGCAGAATAAAATCGGCAACCCCAGCATCCTCATCCCGAAGACCACCTACAGCTCTACTTGGTCCTGTCCTTCCTGCTTCACAGAGGACCTGTCATCTGACCCACATGGGAAGCTAGCGTCTAGGCACCACAATGCTGTATCGGCCTCACAGAGAACCTCTCACTTAGAATGCTTTCAGAAATGCCAAAAATCAGAGACACGAGGACCTTCCCATGTGTATAAGAGCAGGTAGGAGGGCCCCAAATATGGGGGTCTCCTTGCTAACAGAAAGGAAAACATTTAGAATTTGGTTTAAGGCGATTTTCCATCTGCAACATCACCTAGTAGCAACACTGTGGGGGGATATAAGGAATTTTGTGGAATTTTAGCAAAATGGGCCTGAATATTGCCGAATGGTCAAATTAGCTCAGATCAGTTCATTGTACAGAGCTGTCCCGTTTCTAAACAGAAAACCGGAGCAGGATGATTCAGGACAGACTGGCTCTCAGTTTGCAGAATCACTGACAGCCTTAAGGGGCTTCAGACACTTGCCTACATTCATTCAGGCAGTTGGGGGTGGAATGGGGTGAAAGCCTACGTCCTAAACCTCAGCTGCCTGAAATTTCTAAGATCGTGAGCGCTTTTTTTCACCACTCCTCAGGGGTTGTTTTGCTTTGGTTTGATTTGGAGAAGTCCAGCGTTCTACATTATCATAGCAACACCTTTAAGCTATGGTCCTCAGTCTTCAGTATGCCTGAGAATCAGTTCAAGAGATTTATAAAAATGCATGTTTGATTCCCAAACTTCACTCCCTCTGTTTTGCTTTATTGCACGTGAAACCCAGAAATCTGCATTTTTTTTACTCCCATCTTCAGGCGACTTGAATGTAAATGGCTTGGAACTATAGCTGAATAAATGCCTTCTAGAATGTTCATTTGGGCTTCATTATGAGTAAGGAGAGTCATTCTGGTAGAGAAATCTAATGAGAATGCTTTGGAGCACCCGCCCCAGAAAAGAGGTTAGATATTAATTTCAGAGAATGAAGGGACCATTCAATGCAGGAAGCCCTTAGAAGCATTTATTAAATCTGGGATCTATTATTTATTGACTATAATATGTACCTGCTTTCCTCCCAGTATCTATTTATTCTTATATGATTGTTCTGCTTAGGATGTTGCTTTTCAAAATCTAAATTCTAAAATCCATATATTCCTTCCTTATAGTCATTTGGTTAGGAGATTTTATATAAAGGTTTAAATCTAATTGTGATGTTCCTTTAAAAAAATTTTTTTTTTAATGTTTATTTATTTTTGAGAGGGAGACGGAGCATGAGCGGGGAAGGGACAGAGAGAAAGGGAGACAAAGAATCCAAAGCAGGCTCCAGGCTCTGAGCTGTCAGCACAGAGCCTGATGCGGGGTTCAAACTCACAAGCTGTGAGATCATGACCTGAGCCGAAGTCAGACGTTTAACCAGCTGAGCTACCCAGATGCCCCATGATGTTCCTTTTAAGAAGTGGTTCTCAAATATTAGTGTGTATAGAAAGAAACCTAGGAAAAAGAGCGATGCTTCCAGAACTGAAGCTTCCTTTATTAAGACTACAAAAAGAACTGGCCTAAGGGAACCATGATTGCAATCCATGCCCCAGGACAGAGAGAGCAAACTGCATAAGGGATCATATAATACCAGGTCCTGGGCACAAGCACTCTGTCCCGCCCAAGGAGCCATTAAATGACACCGACAGCAGGAGTATTCTCTTGCATCAGAATCACCTGAGATTGTTGATAGAAATACAGATTCCAGGAGACACCCCGGATCTATTGAAATAGAATTCCTGGAGAAGAGGTCCCAGATATGTATTTTTAACGAACATCTTTGGTGGTTTTCATTGACACTGAAGTTTGAACCCAACGCCTGAAGAAAACTTTTGACAAGGGTAAATAGATGTGATATTGGCGAGAAATACAGACATATCACAGGAGGTTTTGAGTCGGGAAGATTTGAAGATAAACAAGTCATTTATATCTAACATAAGGTGCTGTGGAAAAAGCACTGTTTCAAAAAGATGATTATGGTGTTAAAAAGTGCCAATTGTGGTTCATTTTATGTATCATAATGTGTATGTTTAAAGATATAAATGATGCCATAAAAATATAGATTCACGACAACAAAAGGAGTCAATATGCGGCGGGTATGCAGAATCTAACCAGGGGCTATTTAACGGAACACAACTGCTAATCACCAAGCGTAAAAAGCAGAAGGACAATGCTGTGCTCTGCTGACAGCCATGAACCAGAGCACAGAAATCCTCTTTTGAGCCAGGCAAGACTTCCCATGAGGGAGGAGCTTGCAAAGCACAATTTAGGCTGATATCACTGGAAAGAGAGTCCAGTGATCAGAGTTGAGAGTGCAGAAACATGAATCACAGGTTGGTCTCTCCAGTTGAGTTCACGCATGTGTCCTATAGGTGGTAACATAATCAATAGCAGCTCAGATCATGGATATTTGTAGACTGCTCTAACTGAAAGGGACTTAGATCGTGAAGTTGAACCATCGAATTTTATAGGTAAGACACAAAGGCCAGTAATTTGGCCTCCCTGGGCTTTGCTGTCGCTCTGACTTACTTGTGCCACGGCAAGATTATGGCCCGCGTGAAACTTCTCACTCAGTGCCCTTTCCTCTACACAATGCCCCAGCATGTGACTGTTCTGCCAATGCATGGTAGACTATAGAATTCTATGTAATAGCTGCCTTAAAATCAGATTACATAAATTACTTTTAATTTAAGCCTCCACTATTGGTTGAATTAACTCATACGTGTGAAATACTTGTTAGATGTTGGAATTAATTCTTTCCTCTAAAAAAAATCCTAGCAAAGATGTCTCATGAGAGCCTGGGTTTCATGGGGTGTCTTCTATTTTGTAGGTGTTGAACGGTTATTGCATGTTAGGTCGATGACGGATTCTGATACCGGCTCCCTTATACTTGGCGTCTACTGTCTACTGAGATCTTCACGAGAACTGGAAATACATTTCTCAAGGATCTCCCTTAGCAACGATGGTGAAGATTAAACAAACGGCAAGTTCAAGATGGAGCTGATCTAGCAGCCTTCTCCATTACTACTGAATAGAATCCAGAGAGTTCAGGGGCAGAGAAGCTGAAAGTTTACCCAGATGTCTTTTCAGGGAAGAAAAGGAGTCCATTTTCACTCCAGAGAATTCTTCCGTGAACTGCAGTCAGTAGGGTAATCGTTTTCAAACTGTGTTGAGCCCAAGAGTTCCAGAGAAGCGCTTCTGAACGGATGGTGTGGGGGAGCCAAGACCTACAGACGTGGAATGTGGGGAAAGCAAACCCCAGATCCACTGAAAGAGTTCTTTTTTGTAGCCCCTACAGTGGGGTGCCATGTGAGTTCTCATCCTCCCCCCGGCCCACCGCAAGTTTCTGCTGCTACTAAAACACATCTGAAAGCATCACACTAAGTCACCACATACATCGAAAATTCCAATTTCATAGAATGGCATATAGAACACTTGGCAACAACCCAGAGCCTTGGTTTATAACCAGATTTATTTCAAAGCCAATTGCCTTCCTTCTTTGTGTACGAACGTATCTTAGATTAGAAGACATTATAGAACCCTTTCAAGGAGATCAAAACAAAACACTTTTAATAATTGGTTTCCATGGGGTATATATGTAAACGTGAAAGCCCTAGATGCCTCTCAGGCATCTTTTATTTCTCTTCTTTAAAAACTCAGTAATTTCCTGAATTTTGGTCTCTTGAAACCTATCTTAATTATACCCTCACTAGTAGTTTTCTACACAATGGTAATCGCAGATGTCTATAATACTTGTCTAGTGAAAATGTCAAAGGAAACTCTGCGTGATCTCTATTAGCACCCCATAATTAAAGGTCCTGATATATTCTGGGAGGGTCTCTGTGGGGATTTTAACCAGGGGCTCATTGGACATGCAGCTGCTGAATAGATTGGCCCTTGCTAAAACTGAACACAACTTCATCACCGTTGAATGGATTAGTGGAACCATGATCAGCGATAAAATGCTATGGGGATCTGAGAAGTTAAATACACGGTAATAGTCGTCCCAGTAAAAGTGTTCTGGCAACAACTAATGAATCACCTCAACTTAATAGTGTCTCGTCATGCTAGGAAAGCAACAGAAATGGAGCCACGCCACATATTGGAAGCTACGTGAAGTCTTTGTGAACCGGTGCCTTCTTGGGTTATATTAGTCAAGCTCATCCAACAAGTACTTACTTGCCAAGTGCCAGGCTCAAGGGAGGTGAGGCCCCCTCTCCGCCTCGGTTCATGAAGTGGTTTATTTCTCTGCCTTGCTTCAGTCAGGCCCCTCACCACAGAGCCCGTATATTTTAGATCGCTCAAGGGTCACGGAGGTCAGGAAAGGTCTGGGGAGCCCAGAGAGATGGGGGGGGTCCCCAACTCTGCTGACCGCTTGGACTTAAAAAAAAAAAAAAAACACTCCAGGGAAAGCGTCGCCTGCCATCACAGCCCCATCACAAAGGTCTCTTTTAAACATTAACTTTGAGAACCCAGGGAGGAGATGCTTTCAACAACCAAATCAGGAGAACAGGAGACAAAAAAAGAGAAGGGACTTTTCAGTCATTTACTCATTAAAAACAAAGACAGAAACGAGCACCTCCGTGAGCATCAGCTGTGTAGAGGGGGCGTGTTAGGTACAAAATCAAACAAAATGAGTGAGCAAAGTTTCCTGCCTGAGAGAATTTAACGGTCTGAGTGGGGAGAGAAAAAGTGCTATAAATATGACATGGCCTTAAAGAGGCAACAAAGCACTTAGAAAAGAGAGACAGAAAACGATGAACTCAGCTGCAGAGAAGAACATGGGGCTCACAAAAGGGGGGCAGTCAGCACCGAGGAGGCCTGAGGCACAGAGAGGAGAGGACGGCTGGCCTCTCGCCACCATTTGTATTTTATATACGGGGCAGATAGAAAGGCAGGGGAAGCCTCCATGGGATTGTCCCCTGTTTGGCTTCACATTTTTCCAAAATACCTTCTAACTGGGAATCCCAAACACCACAAGATCAAGATCCCATTTCCATTTTTCCTCCAGATCCAGGAAGATGAGCAGGGACCTGGGCATTTTCATTCACCTCGAGGAGAGGCAGAAGAGACACTTTGAAAACAGCTGAGCTCCGGGGGCACCCCGGGGTGGCTCAGTCGGTTAAGCGTCCGAGTTCAGCTCAGGTCATGATTTCCCCCTTCGTGAGTTCGAGCCCTGCAGCAGAGTGGGTGCTGACAGCACGGAGCCTGGAGCCTGCTTCTCTTTCTGTGTCTCCCTCTCTCTCTGCTCCTCCCCCACTCACACTCGGTCTCTCTCGCTCTCAAAAATAAGCAAACATTAAAAAAACTTTAAAAAAAAAAAAAAAAGAGGCTGAGCTCTGGAAGCTGCAAAGACAAGGTCAGATTCCCACCAGAGGGTCAACATCAAAGCGTAGAGCTTCTTAGCTCTGAAGATCCTTCCCGACCTGCTACTACCTCATATTCCCACCAGCTTCCCTTCTCCGAAGATGGTTTTGGCATGGCTGTGGCGTGATGGTGTGTGCTGAAACCCAAAGCGTGTGGCGGCCAAAGGTGCAAGAGGCCAGCGTGCGAGGCGGTGAGCCCCCCCAGTCATCCCCCATTTCCTGCACAAACACCCACTCCTCCGCCCAAGAACTGCGGTCTTACCTGACTTTGAATTCCTCACATGGGAGCAGAGACCACAGAGACCTTTTATTTCCAAGCTTAACCAAAGAAGCCCGAGAGCAATGAGAAGAATGACGACGTGGCCACCTGCTGATGGAACACCGCATATCTTCTCTCTGGTGACGCGCTGGGGAGCAGCAAAGGCACCTCTCCATGCTGGGCACGCGCAGGAGGGCGTAACCGCTCCAGCCCCCCGTGTGCAGGTGAGGCACCTGCCATCCAGCTGCCTTCAATGCTTTTCCGACTCCTGACTGCACCTGGGAACTTTTAAAAACTACCCCGGCCCAAGCCCTGCATCTCACCAATTGAATAAGAATCTCAAGAATGGTGCCAAGGTGTGGTTGTCGTTGAAAGCTTCGCAGGTTATTCTGGTTGGACCACCATGAGCAGCGATCCAATGGGCTCTGAAGAAGGAGCAAGACTTCTCGATTTCAGCTGCAAATGCTCTCTGCCCGGCTTTCGATTCCGTGATGTTACTACTTTGTGGGGCTATTTGAAATTAATGAGACAGGAAGGCAGAGAATCTCAAGCCCGGGGCCCCTCTCGGATGCTGTTAGCTTCTGAAATCAAGAAGTCTGGCTCCTTGTTCAGAGCCCACAATACCTAGCCTTGGCAGTGGTAGTGCCACGGGGCACGTGGGTCTGGCTGTCAAGTCTTCCTGATCAAAAGAGACAGTGAAAGAAGACAGATCCCATCAAAAGATACTCCCGCTTTTGTTCTCCTTTAATGTTATTTCCAGAGATTCTGATTTGATTGAGTTGTGGTGGGGCTTCAGGCACACCTACTTTTTTCCAAACTCCCCTGTGGTTTGAATGTATTCCAGGATTGAGAACCACTAGCCCAAGGTTCTCCTCACCTGGGGGGCTTTGAAAAGTCCTGATGCCCCAGGCCACGCTTCACATCACCTAAATCAGAACCGAGGGGCAGGGGACCCAGGCATCAGCGTAATTGCCCAGGGGGTTTCCGGTGTGCAAGTCTAAGTTGAAATCAGTGCTTGAAATCTGCTACAGAGGAAAGAACACAAAAGCAGGGGTAATAACTAGATTCTAGGCTCTGCTTGGCCACTAATTTGCATGTGACCTTGGACTTATCACTTGGCTGCTCTGGTTCTCCGTTTTCTCACGTGTAAGATGGTATCCAAGATTTACTCCAGTTTTAATGCACAATCCTCTATGCATCTTAAAAGGCTTTACTGGGGCGCCTGGGTGGCTCTGTCGGTTGAGCGTCCAACTTCGGCTCAGGTCATGATCTCACACTCCGTGAGTTCGAGCCCCGCGTCGGGCTGTGTGCTGACAGCTCAGAGCCTGGAGCCCGCTTCAGATTCTGTGTTTCACCCTCTCTCTGCCCCTCCCCTGCTCATGCTCGGTCTCTCTCTGTCTCAAAAATAAATAAAAACATTAAAAAAAAATTTTTTTTTAAAAAAGGCTTTACTAAACCAATTCCCTCCTACCACATGTGTTGTGGCTCTGACTGTATCTACAGCTCTCCCTGCAGCTGGAAGGTGGTCACCTGCTCCGAGGATTAACAGTCCTGAGCACGGTCCCCAGACAAGGTGGGTATGAAGTTTCTCAATGCTTCCCTACTCTCCAGTCAGACGGAAGGTGTTAACGCAACTATGCTTCTGCATAGAATAACTCCCTGGGTCGGTCTGGCCAAGAGTCACGGTCAGCATGTGGACTGAGATGGTTTGGCTGTTGCACACACAGAGCTGTACTTTATTGACGTGTGGTTTTACTTCTTGCCCTGGAGCCCAGTGCATCAGGCACACATTCGCTGTTAATCTAGACATACATCCCTCGCGGTGAGTCACTGGGAATAAGGGTCCTCTGGACCTGAAACACTCTGCCCACGTTGCTTATTTATTTCTAATATCAGTCCACAGGCAACATCATTAACATGAAAGCCAGGGAGGAGGTCATTAGCAACCGAAGAATCTGGCCCCTTCTTGATAATCCACATTTGCAGTGCCGTGGCACAGGTATTACTGAGGCCGTCGAAAGACCAGGATTCAAGCCCCAGCTCTCCCATATGCTGGATGTGTGACTCCAGGCAAATGAATCTCCACCAAAGAAGTTCTCCGTCTCCTCATCTCTAGCGCAGAGATCAGACCTGCTCCTTCTCAGAAAGGCGAGGATTAAACGAAGCAACATAGGGGAGAGCATTTGGTAAAAACATCTCTACCTTTTTCCCCTTGGAGTCCCTCGTCTCGCAACACGTAAAAATACATTTTTCAAGATTAAAATTATGTGCCGCCGTGATCGAATTCCCTCCCAGCCCGATGGTCCTGCTAGGTATCCCAGACACCAACTTGCTGTAATCTAACACATTACAAAGGAAGCAGGCCACATGGAGATGCTACCAATTAACACAGGATTTAGGAAAAGGCTATAATGCAGTTAATAAGGAAACAATCACCATTGTCATTCCCAATTCTGTAGGAGTGTTAGATTTGATCACCAGGGAAAGCGGGATCGTGCACCTAGGCAGAATCGAAATACAGGGCGGAAAACAGAAAGGTCCTAGTTGTCAAAAAAAGGGGGGGGACTGTTCTGTGAGAGCGAAGGCAACAAGGGGATGATAGAAAAGTGTTGTCCAGTGAGACATAAAATGGTCTTTATCAGCGTAACACGGACAGGCCCGGCACGTTGCAGCTTCTTTGTTCCAGACCTTCCAAGACTAGGGAGTACAACGCATTCAGCTGTCGCATGAATTCAGCGGCTGGTCTCCTAACCCCCAGATTACAGGGAAGGAAGCTTCTCCATATGACAAAAGACCTATCTCTACCTGATAAACGCAGGTTATTGAAAAATGATGCAGAGGAGAAGAATGACAACCATGGTGACCGGCAGGAAGAAGCTTTCCATTCCAAATTGTCGATGAAGAAACTGAGATTTGGAGGTTCATCCTACCCAAGCCAGGACTCCTCACCCCGGACTCAGCTGGCCTCTCCACACCGCAAAGATGCTACATAGACGGTGTATTGGCAAGTAAATAAAAATACTGGCTCCATTTCTCTGAAAGTTAAGACTATTGCCAACCTCAGTATAGTCCAAAAAGAGAAGTACTAACAGAATAGCTAATCGTGTGCTGAGTGCATCCAGTAGCCCAAGCTCTTCCTAAAATAATTGTCGTATTGATCTCCTGAAAACCCTCTGAGTAGAGGCTACTATTTGTCCTTTTTACAAATGAGGAAAAAGAGGCACTGAGATGGCACCTAGCTGCCTGAGGTCACACAGCTAAAAACTATCAGAGCCAAGATTCAAGCCCAGGCTATTGGCTCCAGATCCCACATGCACAACCGCTACTTGATAACGTAAGCGAACCCAAAACTCTGTTCAGCGTCCACGTGCTGCTTTCTTATGCTTCACTTGGAGCCTCACCCACCCTTGGTTTCTAATTCCTTACAGTTTCACAAAGCAGTCTTACAGGCAGAGCCAGGAAATTTGGCACCTGCTCACACCCCCCACCTTTGTCTCACTATGCTCCAGTCTTACTAGCTTCCCTTAGTGTTCACCCCTGGGCCTTTGCACCTGCCATTCCCTTTGCCCAGAATGCTCTTCCCGGCCTCCGGGGTCGGATGACCTCCTACTCACCTTTCAGGCTTCAGTTTCAATGTCACTTTCTCAAGAAGGCTTACCAGCATTCTAGTTTTCCATGGTGCTTTTCTATCAGAACACTTACCACAATTAGATTCTTTGGTGGGATTACTGGCTTCACGAGGGCTAGCGTAGGGACAGTTCTGCTCACCTCTGTACTAGCTGTGCCCAGTATGCTCCAGAACACAACAGACGTGGACTCAAGATTTGTTGAAAACCTCGGTTAAATAATGACGTTCTTTCACGTAACAGGCATACTCTGGAGACATTGTGGGTTCAATTCCAGACCACCAAAATAAAGCAAATATCACGATAAAGTGAGTCAAACGAATTTTTTCGCTTCCCGGTGCATACAAAACTTACGTTTACTCTCTACTATAGTCTACTGAGTGTGCATTATGTCTAAAACAAAACAACGTGCTCACCTTAACTTAAAAACTACTTGCGGCACCTGGCTGGCTCAATCGGTTCAGTTTCTGACTCTTGATTTCGGCTCAGGTCATGAGCCCGGGGTCTTGGGATCGAGCCTCCACATCAGGCTCCGTGCCGAACGTGGAGCCTGCTTGAGACTCTCTCTCTCTGCCTCCGCCCCTCTCCCCCACTTGCACTCTCTCTCCCAAATAAAAATTAATTAATTAAAATAAAAAAGGCTTTGTTGCTAAAAAATTCAAAACCCAACGTACTCGACTGCTAAAACATGCCCACCATTATCTGAGCTTTCAGCAAGCCGCAATCTTTTTGCTGGGAGAGGGTCTTGCCTGACTGACTCTTCCTTTCGTGAACAATGTCTCTGTAGCAAGGAGTACTGCTCCCAGTAGGACGTCTTTCAAAGTTAGAGTCAATCCTTCCGAACCCTGCCTCTGCTGTATCAACTAAGTTTATGTAATATTCTGAATCCTTTGTAGCCGTTTCAACAGCCTTCACAGCATGTTCACCGGGAGTAATTCCATCTCGGGAAACCACTTTCTTCTCTCGTCATACCATGCAACTCCCCCTCCATTAAAGTTTGATGGCGAGATCCACAGCAGTTCAGTCCCATCTGCAGGCTCCACTTCTCACTCTGGTTCTCTTGCTGTTCCCACAAAGCTTCATTTGTGAAACACACAGTAGCTGTGAAGCACAATAAAGTGAGGCATAATAAAACAAAGCATGCCTGTAATTTTCATAATAACTCCAGGAGGTGGGTAGGCAAAGGTGTTTTAAACTCATTTTAGAGATGAGAGACTTTAAGACCAGAGAAGTTCAGGACGATTTCCAGAATCACCCAACGCTGCCTTCCATTCCCTCCATGAGAAGAGTTCATAATGAAGCTGTCCTGTATTTTCAAAAATAAATAAGCTGTGTGTCCACTGGGTCAGGCAAGAATGCCGTCAAAACCAGCTCTGTGCTCCTTTGCAGAGATTCCAAACGTCACCTAACAACATAAAAAGTCAGAACCAAACGACTTTGAGTTGTCCTTAGAGTTTAGTCCAAAAGTCTGGATGAGACCGATTCAGCATTTGTTTGGAGTCCACAGAAACAGTAACCAAATACATAGAAAAGATTGTCCACGTGCCCTGCATCAGGTCATCAACCCCTTGGGCCCTTGGATTCGCTGCATAAAAATGAGAAAGCAGGACCTGGCCATCTCTAAGTTCTCTTCTTCTCTGAACGCGTGGATTTCCAAACCCACTTGTAGATGTGACTGCTCACAATTTGGCAGAGTGATTTCTTGAGACACTACTTATGATTTTCTTATATTTTCCTCTTTCCCATTTAGGAAGGTAGACGTCAACACAAGCACTCTCCAGAGGAAGTGTGAGGCAGGCTAGAAATCAAAATTGCCTAAGGGCAATTTCTTCCCTTTATCTCCAGAAGAATCAAGACCATATAGGAGAAAAGAATTTGAGAGGTGAATGGTGAGGAGAAAGAGGTCTGCAAATGTAGAAAGCAGACGACTTGTAGACCACTCCCTAGAAATGCCCAGGAGGGGCCAATGCCAAGAAAGAACTTCGTGGGGCATGATAAAGGCTAATCTCCTAGGCTGGGGAGTTCCAGACTCACCAAAGCCCACCAGGCACCAAGCACAACCTGAAAGCATCAAGGCAGCCAGATCTGAAGAGACTATGTGGTCGAGAACAATGGCATTCTCAGAGGTAACCACCATGTATAGAAGACAGGTGACCAAAAATTTGGCCCTTGCCTGAGATTGAAGAAATTGGGGAGGGGGAGTATTTTGTTAATGTTTTTTTATTATTTTAAAAAGAGTCATCTTTTAGGGAACTTCTGAACATTTTGGAAGAACTTTGGAGTTTTCCTTCCCTTGTTTGGAAAACCTACCAGGACTTACCCTTTATTTACATCAACGTAAGGTAATTATCTAGTCATTGCTTTAGGAGGAAAATGGGAGGCCACTTTACATCTGAATGCAAAAGAGTACTGAGTGAGATGTCTACTATTGAGTTTAACCGTGTAAACTAAGGGCTTGTTTCACTGGGCTACGCCCTTGAGGAAGGAAAAGGAAAAGATGTCCCGGAGGACAGATGATGATGATTATATACAAGGTTCTCCATGCTCCTCCCCTCCCCTGCATGAGACATACATACAATCACATTGGGTTATTTAAGGCAGGATAACCCACACTTTGAACACTGTCCTGCAGGCTATTGTGATGCTCAAGCTGGACCAGAAAATCTAAACTGGACCGTGATTTGAAGCAGTTAAGAAAGATAGCCATGTTTGCATTTGGAGCAAATTGGAAGAAAAAGGATAATTCTGGACACACAAAGCAGATGCCAGAATGGTTTTTGATCTCGCATCCTGCAGAATGACCAGAGTTATGGTGGACAGGTCTTCAACCACCATGTTGATTTCTGCCGAGGACAGAGTCTTGCTCACTACCCTGGATTATCTGATGTTGGAGGTAACACTATTTCCCAGCAGAAGCAAAAACAGGAGCAAAGCAAAGAAACTGGACTTTTCAGCAGCCTGAACTTTTACTGATAGTGTTCATACTTGACCCCTTTGGACTTAATAAGTAAATCAAGGGGTCCCAAGACATATCAGAGAAAAGAACCTCTGAATAAAAATGAGATTTTTGGGGCACCTGGGTGGCTCAGTTGGTTAAACATCTGACTCTTGGTTTTGACTCCAGTCATGGTCATGAGATTGAGCCCCATGTTGGACTCCATGCTGAGTGTGGAGCCTGCTTAATATTCTCTCTCTCTTCCCTCTGCCCCTCTCCCCCCACCCCACTTCTCTCTCTCTCTCTAAAAAATAATTTAAAATTTTTTTAATTTAAATGAATTTTTTATGTTGGGATGGGACACAAAGCCATATTTATTTAAATATTAAATATGTTGTGATCTTATTCTACCCTAAGCTGATAAAATGAATGTCTATAGCAGTATGTTTTGTATTGATCTTGTTATAGGTGGGAGAAGGGGGTATTTTTTTTAATAACACCTTTAATCCAATCACCCAGAATCGAGTACTGTTAGTATTTTGGGATATATACATTCAGAAATATTTCCTCAGGAAATGTACAAATGCAGAAGCGAGGCAAAGTTAGTCCCCCCAAAATTAGATAATATTATACAAAATGTTTAATAGTCCGCTTCCTCCCTTTAAAAAACATGTGATAACTTCCCCTATCAAACATAGATCTGCATCAGTTATAATAATTCAGTTATTTTCCATTGAATAAATGTATCATAACTTTTTAATCGGTTTCATGTTAATGAATAATTTGAACATCAGTTTTAATAGGTAATAGCATTGTAGAGAAAATCCAATTTGTCCGTTCCTTGTACGCCTACCTTCACTAACTCTTCCAGAACTATTGCAATGGCTTCATAAATGGTATCATTTTGTCTGGTCTTGGCTCTTTCAAAATGATTCTCTACTAAATAACGGCCTCTCTATACCAGTTTCACGATGAAATAATGTCCAAGTTATAACAAGACATAGAATTCTTCATCAGCTAGACTCTGCTGACATCACTTATAACTTGATCTGGAGTGCAGTATTCTTCTTGCAACTCGATAGGAAGAGCATTCTCTGTTTGGAAAGGACTACCCTCTCCATCATTAGAGAAACTGTAGTCTCCAGTTATAGAAAGCAGCCATTAGTTACACGAGCCCAGAGTACTGTTCACGGGGGCCACCGCTAGGATGTGCAGGGCCCTGGGCAATATTTCATTTTACAAGGTGTTGCAAAACTTATGGGTCCATGTGAAGCATAGTGATCACAAATCACTAATCACAAGTAATGGATCGAGAAGGATCCTTAGAATTAACTGATTGTTCAATCTGTGTGTGCAAAGATTCTTCAGAGTGTCCAGGCACCGTTTTTTCCTATTCGGGCCCATCATCTCTTCTTTTTTTTTTTAAACTCTCAAATGTGTCACGAGTATAAAATGTCCTATGAGGAAAAGTAGTCACATGCTTGTTCACAATACCCTGGCTCTTCAGAAGCTCTTTGTGTTGAAACAACATAGACCTTCTTGCCTTTGCAGTTCCCAAATACCATTTATTTGGGGCTGGTTATTTCATTACTCATCAGGGTGCATCATCCATTCTACTGCCTGTAAAGCTGGCTTCTAACGAGTCTCTCAAAGGTCGTTACTGTGCTTCGTTGGTGAAGACCAAAAACACAAGATTTACCCTGAGGAGTAAGGGCAAACGTGGACAGTAATTTGTTTTCTGGCTATGTGAATTCTTTCCATGTTAACCATACATCTCTTTCCATGTACTGCCACCTTTAAGGATGATAGGCAGGGCCCTGTGGGTGCTGTAAGAGACATAGACCCATCCACGCAAGGAACCTCCCTTACGAGCAACCTGAGAGACCCAGGGCCACCATATTGATTGGAGGTAAGAGAGGACATGGGTTGGAAGGGTCCACTGGCGTCACCAAACAAAAGTGTTGAAAGCCCACGGAGGACATCGGCACATCACGCCTGGAAGACTGTCAGTGGTGTGGAGCCTGCAGAAAGGTGGAGTGGACAATCTGGGCACTAATGGAAGGGGACGCCTAGGGTCAAAGACAGCCGGCCTCACCCTTGCCATAGTCATGTGCTGTAGACTAGAGGTGGCACCAAGGTCATGTGGCGTGGGTGAGAAGAAAAGACACACAGTCCCACGCACCTGGCTCAAGCCCAAGGGGGACTCTCAGCAGCCCAGACTCATCCTGAGTCTGATATGATGATAATCACCCAAAGTCAGCCTCAGCGTTATTCTGATGGCCCAATCTCACATGATCTGGCAAAGAAAACAGACCGCGGCAGGAGCAATCTGCTGCCCGCCTGGAATCGGCCCAGCCGCAGGGCCTCAGGACGACCCACAGGCATGAGTTCACTGGGGCATCTGGTCAATCCCACGTGTACTGTGACCCTGGCCAATTCCAGGCCCAAGAGAGTCTTAGAAATTTCTGATAAAGGCACTCCAAAGCACGGGGCCCTTGGAGGCCTAGGACCCAGGCAGGTGCCCTGAGGTGAGTACTGTTGTTCACATTCTATTATATGCCTCGTTGATTTCACGTACTCTAGTTGAGGACATTTTTTAAAGTCTGCCTAGTGAGTCCTCAGATGAATCAAGCACAGCTAGTTATCTAACTAGCATTGCTGATATAAACATCTGCCCAAAATTTGAAGTAAAAAATTCTGTTTTTCAAAAATTAAACACAGAATTACCATACAACCCAGCAATTCCATACTAAAAGAGATACCCAGAAGAACTGAAAAGAGCTACTCGTACAAGTACATGCACGTTCATGACAGCATTATTCATATTCACAATATGGTTAAAATAATCCCAATGTGCACCAATGGGTAGATGGATAAACAAATTGTGGTATATCCATACAATGGAATGTTATTCAGCCATATGAAGGAATGAAGTACCAATCATACTGCAATGCAAATAAATCTCAAAAACATCATGCTAAGTGAATGAAGAAAGATACAAAAGGACGAATATTATGATTCCATCCATACAAAATAACCAGAGTAGGAAAATCCACGGAGACAAAAGGTAAACTGACCATTGCCAGGGACAGAGAGGAGAAGGAAGTAAAATATAACTGTTTAGCAGGTGGGGGTTTCCTTTTGTGGTGATTAAAATGTTCTGGAGCTAGATAGAGGTGGTGGTTACATAACGTTGTCAGCGTACTAAACGCCACTGACTTGCTCACTTTAAAATGGTTTATTTTATGGGCACCTGGGTGGCTCAGTCGGCTAAGCATCCAACTGCTCAGGTCCTGACCTGATATCCTCACCTGACCGTGATCCTGAGATTGAGCCCAGTGTCTGGGCTCTACACTGGCAGTGTGGAGCCTACTTGGGATTCTCTCTCTCTCTCTCTCTCTCACTCTCGCTATCTCTCTCTCTGCCCCTCCCCCTGCTCCCATTCTCTCTCTCTCTCTCTCTCTCTCTCTCTAACAATAAATCAGTAAACATTTAAAGAAATAAAATGGCTGAATTTAGGTTATGTAAATTTCACCTCAATTTTCTTAATCTTAACTTTGAAGATATTTATTCATAACATAGTTGATATTACATAGTTACACCCAAACATAAAATCAAGTCAACTGTGATCATTTGTGGTCATGTTTATGATTATTATTTCTCATAGAACAAAATATCACAGAGAAAAAGACCAAAATACATGCAGCTGGGAGAGTTTTCAGAGAAAAGAAATAATATTGAGGGGAAAAGTTGCTGAAAGGAAAAAAAAAAAAACTATAGGAACAAAAAGACCTGAAAAGAAAGAAATGATATTTGTTTTTTAGTAAGAAAGTGATCTTTTAATCAAGAAGTTTTGTATACCAAGGAAAAGAAACACACTCCAGCATTTGGCCTTGTAAACTATAATAGGAAACCCATTTTATAACCTGAACCTTAAAAATATTACCTTACATGGTTGGTCCTCAATAAAGATAACTGCTATCTGTTCAACCGACAAATATATTACCACCAACGATATAAAAACAAGCAACAAATATATTACAAAGACACAAAAACATGCACAACCTACAAGTTTGCTGTGTTCTTTTGCATGTTGTTCAAGAGGATTTGGCTGGAAAGACGAAGCCTCAATATGATTAATTCACATACGGGTTTAATCTCATTACCGCCATTACCTTCTAAGTGCAGATATAATGCAAACAATGTTGTATTTCTTTTTAGACCGCTCTTATCAATTCCTGATATTAAAATAATTATTTTAAGCTGTTATAGCCTACAGGCACAATGAAATAGCATAGAAACTATAAAGCTTTGCAAAATAGAACATAGAAGTAGTCAAACTGGGCTTATCACACCCCTGCCGGATAAAAAAGCTGATCATCAGTCAAGAAATAAGCACATTAATCCTGAAGGAAGGAACATTTGCATTTCTATAATGCAAAATTACTCCGGCACTAAAAGACTGTGTTGTTGAAGAAACTTAATGTATTTCTCCCCAAAACTGTTTTTTAAAGTACTTCAATCTGGGATTTCTTTTGCACAGAAATGAAAGCAAAAATCATCTCCTTTCACAGTATAATAAATTTTTAGGAGTAATTGTTCTTCAAAAGAGATAAAAAGCTCCACTATTAATGTGCATGATTTTGTAGATAATATGAAAAGCCATGCAATTACAGTTATGGTAATTGATATGGTTCTTACCCTGATAATGATCAGGGGTCAAGAGTTTAAAACATAAAGCAGAACATGCTTCGCACTTTTTAAAGTCAAGTAAACGATTTGAAGGTTGGCTTTGCTATTGCAGGCCCTGGACCCTCGGCCCTAACTGAGGCGGGAATGGAAGACAGTGTTGCTATGAAATTCCATGTCCCTTCTCCTTTCATTAAAGCTGTTATCTCCCCCAAACCAGAACTGTGCTTTCCTTGGGAAGAGAGTGTAATTCTCGGTTATCTGACCAGACGAGAGTCATGGGTAACAAGGCTAAATTAATTTCACAGTTAATCTCAAGCCCCAGTTGCAGCCCCATTTTGCTAGTGTCCTAGGTTTACTTACATGGACAAAACAGAATCCAATAAACAAATAATCTTCTAATTCATTCAGATTGATGGCACCTTATGAAATTGGGGAGCCCTCTCAAGGTCTGATGATGTGGCTCTGAGCCTGCCATTTTGTCCATGTTGCTAATGGACTCCCCGACTTGGAGTCCCAGGCTATGTTTTCTGGCAGGAGAAGCTGGATGCATCACAATTTAATTAGACCATTTGGGTTTTCATCTCCTGGGTATTTATGAACCAAATTCAATGGAACCAGAGAATTTATACCCAGGTGTAAGAAGTGAGTAGAAAGATCATTACCTTTGATGTGACAGATCTTTGATGTGATAGATAACAGGAAACTAAAGAAAAAGAAAAAAAAAAAAAACTCAAAGAAAAGTCCATTTTTCCATAACCCAGAGATCACAGTTTAATGTGCTTAGGACTGTACATCAGATCGCTTTTGAGCCTTCAATGACACAATGTGATTCTTTCTATGAACCAGAAACAAAAATCTATGGGGTTACTGCATTACCATACTGACGTATTTAAAAATCAGTGAGTATACAGGAAAATGTTAACAGTATCATGAATCAAGGTGATGGGGTTTGGGGGTGATGGGGGGGTTCGGAGCTGATGGCCAAGAAGGCATTCTTGAAGATGTCTTTGGTGCAAAAAGATGATTTTATTAAACCACGGGGATAGGACCCGTGGGCAGAAAGAGCTGCATTGGGGTTGTGAAGTGTGACTGATTATATACCATGGACTTGAGGGAGGTAAAGTCAAAGGCAAGTTCCCAAAGAGATTTTCAAATGCTAAAGACTCACAGACTATTGGTGGCCTAACCATTGTCAGGCTAAGGTTGTTTTTCCCTCTAGCAAAGCATTAACATTAGGACAGTAGGGGGTTCCTGGACATTAGGCTATTGATAAGACTGTCCTTTTCTTGTAATTATACTAAGATATTTGTAAACTGATGGAGACTCTTATCAGTTCAACCATTTGTTTTCTGTCCTTTCCTTTGTTCTTGGGCAGCCAGGAGTGCCCGAGGAGTGTCACACATATCCCACCGGGGGCCGGGGCCTGCTAGCTTGTCCTTAGGCTCCCTCATCAAAGGTTATCTTGGGGTGCTGAGATTATACTTCCTGTACTTATCTGAATTTTTAATTTTGCCCCAAGTAAACATATATTACTTTCATAATAAAAGAAAAATCAATAATTTGTTTCTTAATATAAAAAATTCATACTATAGACTCCTACTGAGCTGGCATTTCTAACTGGATTTCAAACTGTCTTCTCCAGAAGAGAGCCAGAGTGTGCAGATATCCAGGATCTGTGTCCACACTTCAGTTTTATTTCGTATAATAAAGTTTTCCTTAAGGTTTTTAAAAAATGGTTCCCTTGATTTAGAAAAAAAATGGTTGGTAGCCATTTATCTATTTCAGATAGTTTCTCTAAATTTACTATATACAAAGTTCTGTGTTGAGAAAAACTGAGTCACATAAAGTTGTGATTTTCTACTGTTCTCTTGCATCCACACACCTATGCATCCACTTTTTAAAACATCACTATTCTTGGGGCACCTGGGTGGCTCAGTCGGCTAAGCATCTGACTTTGGCTCAGATCATGGTCTTGCGGTCCATGGGTTCGAGCCCCAGCTCGGGCTCTGTGCTGACAGCTCAGAGCTGAGCTAGGAGTCTGGAGCCTGCTTCAGATTCTCTCTCTCTCTCTTTCTCTCTCTCTCTCTCTGTCCCTCCCCTACTCTCACTCTTTCTCTCTCTCTCAAAAATAAATAAACATTAAAAAAATTTTTTTAAACATCACTATTCTTTTTTTCTCTCACTTTTTTCTCTCTTTTTTGGGCCATTTTTCTGCCTTTTCTCTCCTGGAGTTAAGCTTCTACTCCATTCTGGTTTTTCCAGTTATCACCTTGATTCAGCATCACAAAAGCCAACAAACTGAGTAGACAAGGACAGACCTTTCTTTGGAGGATGGGAGAGGAGGGAACACTATGTATATTTACATATTAATTAACTACTTGTCTCCCTTGTGTCCTTGGTTTTTTGGAGTGGAGGGATAAAATAGTTGAGGTCAACTGAAAGGTTTTTGGGTGGCTAAAGATCAATGGGGAAAAGGTTTTAAATAGCATAACGATGGGTTATTAAAAGGATTCCTTTTGATGTTTTTTGGAGAAACTCTAAGATTTGACTGTTACCATTATACTTTTTTTTTTGTCAGACTGCTGACAAAATCAGCAAATTTGAATCCACAAATAAAGACTTTGAATCCACAAATAAAGACTAGGCCTCATGGTACTCTTGTTATATTATAGGTTCCAACCAGATAGGTCGTGGGAAAAAGACACAGAGCATATTCAAACATAAGTACTCCAAAAATAAAGAAAATATAGATGGACCTAGACATAAAATTATCTAGATCCTTGCTATAAACCCTAACGGCAATGACAACTGGTGATATTTCCATCTAAGGAGACTTACTGTGCCTTTCAATCTATGATAGTGACATCAATATATACTACCTAGTGGACTTTTCTGTTGTCATATTTGAGGTGGGCTAGTCCAATTTGGGATAACTTCCAATGTTCATTTTAGGACATTGACTCTTTCATACACACAAGCACACACACACATACACACATTTGCACACACACGTTTTCTTCCATGTGGATCAGGAGATGTTTATTCTAGCTAGTTTCAAGGAAACACACAGTTGAGCTATTTATTCCTGGGACAATGCATGGAACCATTGGAAAGTCTGCATCTGGCATTGTCAGAAGATTCGGGCCAAAGGAGAAACATCTATGACTGGCCTCATCACAGATAAACAAAAGAGTCATCCGTGAGTCTGATAAATGTCATGAGAAAGAATGAAGGGTGGACAGCAAGTCTTATCTAAGTCATACGAAGTATGGTTCTTTGTGGCAAACTGTTTCTCAGAAGACAAAAGGGTACACAGATACCTTAACTGCTGGTGTTTTCAGGGCTCAGATGAAGTTCAACATCGTCAAGCTCAATGAACTTCTGAGAGGAAAAATACTGGGTACCTGAGACTCTTATTGGAAAAACACAGCTTCACGACATCACTTGTTACTGAGGCTGGTGTGACGAGTTAATCTCTGCAAGTAAAACTCATCTGAGTAATACTTGAAAAAAGTTAGATGCATTTCTCTCTACTGCTTGGGGATAAGCAAATGTGATGAAATCTGAAAGTATCTAACAGGCAAAAGGGCATATTGGTGCCCAAAATGCATTATAAATGTCTTGTAGTCAAAAAACAAAAACAAAAACCACCACCATCAGCCACAAAAACTTTTTAGGGAAGCAGCAAGGTGCACAGGAAAGAGCACAGATGGACTTGGGGTTCAAATCCAAGGTCATCACTTTCTAGCAGCATGGTTCTGGGTAATCTAGCCTCTTTAAGTCTCATCTGGAAAAGAGAAATGAACAATAAGACTTACCTTTACAAGTCCCATGATTGGAGATCGTGTGTGTGAAGCCGCGGGTAAGACCTGCCTGGAACGTGGTAGGTACTCAGAGGAGGAAGCTCACACCCTGGCCAAGGCTGAGGGTTTCCACCCTGAATCAGTGAGTGACTTCACCCAATATGGGGAGGCCTGTGTGTATGTGTTTCATAACTCCTTGAGTCTGCGCACCCTAAGTCAAACCCTCTCCAGTGAGGGAAATTAAAGATGTAAATCTTAGCAACGGTCAGTGGTCATGTCTCCTGCCATATGGAGAAAGGCTGTGCTCCGAAAGAATGAAGGTGACGCCCAACGAGAAGTTGAATTTAGGGGTAAGAGACTCTTGACATGGCTCAAGTCCCGGGCTCCACTTACCGCTCTGGCCAGCTTCCCCTTCCTACAGCGTGGCGGTGCTGAAGGTTCGGTTTCTGTCTTACACCCTATAGGGTTTACACTGAAACAGACAGCAATTATTCTTCTAATAGCAGGCAAGGTGTCATGAGTAAAAGGGGGAGAGCCGAGAATAAACACTCTCCTCGCAGTTTCATCTCTTAGTTGGTAATTCATTACGTCACTAATTTCTACTTCAGACTGTCTAACGGAAATCCAAGAATATTAAATATAGTTGATAAGTATTTCAAAAGATGGGTTTTTTCCCACATATTTGTCTTGACCTGGTTGCAATTCTTCTTCAAAGAGTAAGTTTCATCATGACTCTCCTTCTCCTCTTCCCAGTGGAGCTCTTAGAGTAAGCTAATGGGTTTTGATATACGTCCAAGTCGAGCTGCATAACATACTATTATATAGGCTGTTCCATCTGGGAAACACTTAGAGATAAAGGAAATAATATGATTAGTCGCTTCATACAAATTGCTGCTCTGAAAATTCGTTTTTTAATGTAGAAAATAAGATCATATTTAATGCCTCTCTTCTAGATTAGCCTTTTTTGATGTTCGAGGGACTCCAACTAAATATTGACATGTAACGAAACACTGAAATGCATGCAATTAAAAATGTTCCGACTATGCAAACAAGAATGAATACATTTATTTTACTATCCTGCTTCCAGAGTTATTCTTAAGAGGTGTTTTCAGGGACTCAAGGACCAAGAGAATCATAGATGAGAATGAGGTACCTTAGCACTTACTGGAAAATACTAAATTCATTCTACCTTCATTTTATATATGCTAAGTAGCACTGAACAGGTAAGAGCCAGATACACTTCAACAGCAATGTTCTCAGTGACAGAATGTACTATGAACTAAACCACAATTTAAAAAAAAAAATGTGTAGCCTACATACAGAATCCCCAAAAGGACAACAAAAACAAAAACACAGATTTGTACCACTGTCTACCCCTGTCCTCCATAATAAAACACCCCTGGGATGAAACCCTGCTGTCATTGGGGGTAGTTGGTTTTAAGAGTTTAAAGTTGTCTGGGCTTGTACTTTTGGCTACCTTCAGAAAATGTTTAAGCAAAATGTTTCCCAACTTTCAGAAAACTTATTAAAAAATGCCATTCTGTTTCATAATTAAAATAAAATACATAAAACCAACAAAACTTGGCCTGTTTTCAAAAAGTAGCTACTGCTGTGATCTCTCGCCAGAAGAAATCGGGTTCGTGCATCCATACATCATCTCAAAGCCCTGTCCGTGCCCTCTCCACCTACCCAGAGGTCACCTGCAAACAGTTCCCATGTGTCTCCATGACCTCCGTCTCCTTACTTGAGAACATCCTCTGGCCACACAGACGGGAGGTAGCAGGAAGTGATTGCTCTAGAGCAACCTTTAACTAATGAGGCTGGGAGTTGGTAGATAATCTCAAATTCCTCATCACTCACGGTGACATTCAGAGGCTCGCTCATCCAACCTAAAAGTGAGACGGATCTTTCCTCCCGGCCCTGTCTCATTTCCCCACTCCCTCACAGTGCCTCCCGGGGTCACCTCCCAAAGAAACTACTTGCACCCAAATCCTTGTCGCAGCGCATGCCTTGGGGAAAACCTAAATGAAGACCATCTCCAAGCAGGTTGTTTTTACCCCGCATGGCTTCCTTCCCTTGTTACCACCTCCTTCTGACTCCCAACCCCCAGTTTAGGTAAAGAGAGTTTATCTCCATAATTCACACATACGGAAAGAAAATAGTTGATCTTCATTACATTGAGAAGAGAGAACCAGGAATAATGGACGACCCCCTTCGCTATTAGAAATGCACCCACACAAACACAGCCACACAAACCTGGAGTCGTTTTACAAAATAGCAAGTGGGAGTAGGTTCTTCTCATAAATATGTAAAGACTGCCCGGTCTTATCTGTAAAGCTGAATTCATGTTGAAGGCATTCCTAGGCAGAGATGCTCAATCAACACTTATTCATGGATGAAAAGAGAATGAATGAATGGCAAGCTTCCCATTGTAGAATTGAACACATGGGTCATGAAAGCAAGATAAAGATTGGAAAAGCCATTGAGCTGAATGTGAGGGTCCAAGAAGAGCCCAGTGTCGGCTCCATCACTGCATCCACACGTAACACACACAGCATCCATCCCACTACCCCCGAACTTCGTCTAGAACCGAGAGTGTCAGACTCAAGAACTGTGTCCAGCCCAGTGCCAGCATCAAGAGCTTTGGCCCACAAGTCAGGACAGCTGGACTGGACATGAAACTCACTAGTAACTGACGCTTGACATCTGGCAAATCGCAATCTCCACCAGATTAAATGCTGGGGTGATATTTGTGCCTTACAGATTATTCTTAGAATGAAATGGAAACTTGGCATTGAAAATGTAGTTAATTAGGTTCCTTACCTCATGTAATTACCATAGAGCCTTCAGCTATATTTGTTTTGCTTAAAGAAAGAGAATAATTCAAACTCATAGTCTGGAAGCTTCTGTTTTTTTAACAGTAGATACTTTTATTCAAAGTCAACTCTTGGCCAGAAACCTGATGGATGTATCTTTGTTTATTCAATCAACAAATATTTATCATGCACCAGGCATTGTTCAAAGTGCTGGGAATACAGCAGTGAACACAGCAAACGTAAAACCTCCGGCCTCATGGAGCTTACAGCTTAGAAGAAGTGCTCTGTTTGAAGGGTATATATGAGCTGGAGAGGCAAGGGGGACAGTCCCTGGGGCTCTTCAATATGCTTAAGAATCATCTGGGACCCTAGCCTAACTGCAGATCTCCCGCCTCCATACCTCGAGCAGCCGATTCTGTAAGTCTCAAGTGGGGAAATCAGAACTTTCAGCAAGTACTGCAAAGTATTTGATTTTTGAGTTTTGAGTTTTGGACTGAAGAAAGATCCAGCAGCTCTGATCTGCTTTCTGATGTTCAACCCAGTTCTGAGGTTGGTGTTTTTTTAGAGGCACTGAGCTGTCACTCTACTTACATCCCTTGTGACCTGTGTTTATTAGCAGGTTTCATAAGTGGGCTGTGGGTTTCCAGAAAGGTTTCTCCCCCAGACACAAGCTCCTTCTGTGATTTCTGCCTGAAAATCGTGTATTTAATTCTTTACCGTTTTATCTCACATGTCTACAGAAAACCCTGCCTCAACCCATACTGAAGTTAATTTAATTATAATTCAATTATATAGGATAGGTAAGTCAGGTTCATTAAGACATACTTCAGTGCATTCAAATTCACCCTTTCAGATACACGGTTCTATGAATTTTGGCAAAGATGAATAGTCATGTAACTAGCACCAGAATCACATTTAGGTTCCTTTGCCCCCAAAAGCTCCTTCCCCCAATCCTTAGCTCCTGGGAACACCACTGATTTTTTTTTGTTTTTTTCTATCTCTATGGTTTTGGCCCTTCTCTGGAATGTCCTATAAATTTGTGCTTCTTTCACTTAGCATAATGCTTTCGAGATTCATAGTTGTGTAGCATGTATCTGTACTTTGTTTCTTTACACTGTACCACAGTTTGCTTATTCGTTCACTAGGCGGTAGGCATTTGAGTTTTTTCTCGGATTTGTCAATGTTGAATAAAGGTGTCGTAAGCTTCCCTGTGGAAAATAGTTGGTATCAGGGGATACCAACCACACTGTGCAAAACACTGCCTTAGGGTTTCGTACAGCACAGTCTACAAGCCACGTGCCGAAATGATTTCCCTAAGGCCCACTTTTCTATCCCAATCCCCAGATGATCACCAAAAAACCTACATTTGATGGGGCCTCCATTGAACTTAAGCTGGGAAATTTATGATGCGCAATCAGAAATTTATGATGCTTAATTGTGCCAAAGACACAATTAAATAAAAACAAAGTACTGAACCTCATGACTTAGACCCTAAACATATTCATAACAGTAAACTGGACAAACAAATACTTGTTAATTGCTTCTCAACCAAGTTCCCACAGCCCTAGGCACATAATTCTGTATACCTGCTTACCCGAAGTATCCTAAGTATCTGTTTCTGCCAGTGTTTCCTTCTCTCCAATGGTTGTTCTTCAAAGATGAGAACGGTGATTTATGTCAGTCTTTGTGCCCATGGTGCCACCACAGTGCTTGTCATATGGTAGCCAATAAATGCTTATGAAACTCTTGAATGAATGGGACAATGAATTGATGAACAAATGAATTAAGCAGTAAATAAAATAGCTTCTCTTGCTCTTGTTTTCTCATCTGGCAAATGATCTCTTTCTACAGGATGTCCAGTTTCCCTTCCAAATCTGTACAGCGTAATATTGAAAGAAGAAAAAGCAGGAATACTAACTGCTCCTTCCAAAAATTTGCCCCACAAAATTCCAGACTGCTCTTTACCACGTGGCTTCGAAGTCCCGGATTTGGCTACATTTCAAATCCAATCTGCAACAATGTATCTATCAAAAAGAAAGCTTGAGGTAATGCAGTTGATAAGCGTCTGCTGGTCCTCCAACCCCACGGTTATATGAACTTTCCACAGCACATATTCTTTCCACCGCAAAAACTCTTAACCTTTAAAGTAACTCCAAGAATTCAATAATAATGATGATGACGACAATGATGGATGAGATGGCAAGTGTCCAACTGTTTACTTAGGTATCACTGCCCTCTGCTGGAGAGAATTAGAAGTGAACAGACTTAATTTTCCAGACTCTCTGGGTAGGAAGAAACTTTTCAAGTTATTTTTATTTGTTCAAACCCAGGGTGAAGACTAAGGTTCGGTACTTGATTTTTCCTTTTGCCTAAGGCTCCACTATGGCTCAGCGCAGCATTATTACTGATCCTTGATTCATCTTCATTCAAAATATGTCTTATTCACCATGAAGTATGATGCATTAATTTTCATTTTAAAAATATTGTATTAAAATATTGTTTATCTTGATTATTGACTCTTTTTGTGTCCCCTTCAGGTTTTCACCTGGGGGAATCTGGCTGGCTCAGTGGCAGAGCACATGACTCTTGATCTCAGGGTTGTGAGTTCAAGCCCCACACAGGGTGTGGAGCCTACTTAAAAAAAAAAATCAATTAATTTAAAATGTTAATAAAGAGGGGTGACTGGGTGGGTCAGTCAGTTAAGCGTCTAACTTCGGCTCAGGTCATGATTTCACAGCCACATTGGGCTCTGTGCTGACAGCTCAGAGCCTGGAGCCTTCTTCAGATTCTGTGTCTCCCTCTCTCTCTCTCTCTCTCTGCCCCTCCCCCACTTGCATTCTCTCTCTCTCTCTCTCTCTATCTATCTCTTTCTCAAAGATAAATAAACATCAAAAAAAAAAAATTTAAGCAATACCTATCAAAATGACACCAGCATTCTTCACAGAGCTAGAACAAATAATCCTAAAATTTGCATGGAACCAGAAAAGACCCTGAATAGCCAGAGAAATTTTGAAAGAGAAAGCCAAAGCAGAAGGCATCACAATCCCAGACTTCAAGCTATACTACAAAGCTGTAGTCATCAAGACAGTATGATACTGGCACA
Source organism: Panthera pardus (assembly GCF_024362965.1). Lineage (NCBI taxonomy): Eukaryota > Metazoa > Chordata > Mammalia > Carnivora > Felidae > Panthera > Panthera pardus. The sequence goes on along the minus strand of NW_026526766.1, from coordinate 17,047,472 downwards.
AAAACAGACACTCAGATCAATGGAACAGAATAGAGAACCCAGAAGTGGACCCACAAACGTATGGCCAACTAATCTTTGACAAAGCAGGAAAGAATATCCAATACAATAAAGACAGTCTCTTCAGCAAGTGGTGCTGGGAAAACTGGACAGCGACATGCAGAAAAATGAACCTCGACCACTCTCCTACACCACACACAAAAATAAACTCAAAATGGATGAAAGACCTCAATGTAAGACAGGAAGCCATCAAAATCCTCCAGGAGAAAGCAGGCCAAAACCTCTTTGACCTCGGCTGCAGCAACTTCTTACTCAACACATCTCCAGAGGCAAGGGAAACAAAAGCAAAAATGAACTACTGGGACCTCATCAAAATAAAAAGCTTCTGCACAGCGAAGGAAATAATCAGCAAAACTAAAAGGCAACTGACAGAATGGGAGAAGATATTTGCAAATGACATATCAGATAAAGGGTTAGTATCCAAAATCTACAAAGAACTTACCAAACTCAACACCCAAAAAACAAATAATCCAGTGAAGAAAAGGGCAAAAGACACGAATAGACACTTCTCCAAAGAAGACATCCAGATGGCCAACCGACACATGAAAAAATTCTCAACACCACTCATCATCAGGGAAATACAACTCAAAACCACAATGAGATCCCACCTCACACCTGTCAGAATGGCTAACATTAACAACTCAAGTAACAACAGATGTTGGTGAGGATGTGGAGAAAGAGGATCTCTTTTGCACTGTTGGTGGGAATGCAAACTGGTGCAGCCACTCTGGAAAACAGTATGGAGGTTCCTCAAAAAACTAAAAACAGAACTACCCTATGACCCAGCAATTGCACTACTAGGTATTTATCCAAGGGATACAAGTATATTGTTTCCAAGGGGCACATGCACCCCAATGTTTGTAGCAGCACTATCGACAATGGCCAAAGTACGGAAATTACCCAACTGTCCACTGATGGCTGAATGGATAAAGAAGATGTGGTGTATATATATATGTATATATATATATATATATGTATACACACACACACACACACACACACACACACACACACACAATGGAATATTACTCAGCAATCAAAAAGGATGAAATCTTGCCATTTGCAACTACATGGATGGAACTGGAGGGTATTATGCTAAGCGAAATTAGTCAAAGAAAGACTAATATCATATAACTTCACTCATATGAGTACTTTAACACAAGTGAAGGGAACCAAAAACAATATAAAAACAGGGAGGGGGACAAAACATAATAGACTCTTAAACATGGAGAACAAACAGAGGGTTACTAGAGGGGTTGTGGGAGGGGAGGATGGGCTAAATGGGTAAGGGGCACAAAGGAATCTACTCCTGAAGTCATTGTTGCACCATATGCCAACTAACTTGGATGTAAATTTAAAAATAAATAAATAAATTATAAAAAATAAAAATAAAATAAAATAGCTTACACAATGTTATATGTCAATTATGTCGCAATAAGAACAGAAAGAAAAAATTTTTAAGTATTAAAAAAGGACATGTATATTTCAAATTAAAAGAAGAAAAAGAAAAAAAGTTTTGCACCTGACATAAATGCCTCTGTCACTTCACCCCAGTTCCAACTCTGATCAAACTACTTCCTAACATACTTTCCCCAGGCAGTTGGCTCCTGTTTGAGCACCTCAGGGACGCCTTCTTTTACCAAACCAGGCTGCTTGAACCAGGCTCCCAAGGGGACACATACCTGTCCTTGCATAACTACTGGATGTGGATAAATACTGCCTTCCACTTTGCACTCTGAGCTTTATGATGGCAAGAACCAAGCCTTGATTCAAATACTTGGTATTTGTCCTAAGCATGGGATTTCCAGCCCCTAGCCCAGACTTGGCACATCATAAGTTTCCATGAATAGAAGTGGAATGAAAGAATAAACAATTAACCCCAGGGAAAGAAGGAAGAATTGCACCGTAGACTTTCAATCCTTGGACAATTCTATTAGGAAGATCTTACTATGGAGCAGGGTAATAATAAGAAGAAAAACAGCCATTTACTGATCGCTTCCTGCATGGACTGCAGACTACTTGTGCTAAATAATATATGATCTCACTTAATTGGTACAACAACCCTAAAAGGCATGTGTCTATCACTAATACCCCAGTTCAGTAGAGGAGGAATCTTAAGGCTTAGAGAAACAAAGAAACCAGAAACATTTCTCCCAGTAGCTTTCACATTGGCTCGAAAATTTCTCCTTGATAACGTTTTCACTTATCACGTAAAATTAATTCCACCCCCCCCCCAAAAGGGATATCTATCTGTTATGTCAAAGGCACCACAGCAAGAACTTACATGGGTAAAAAGGAAAGGTAGAACACATTTCTCTCTAAGAGCTTCAGTCTAGGACAATGAAGAGGACTGAAAAAAAAGAGTATGCAAATGATAATTTAAAAATATAAGCCTCAGTAAGGTCAAGGTCATATGAGGACTAAATGGAAGTTCAAATAAGAGAATGGTTTTAATCCGGTTGGCGGGATCAAGTCTCCCTTCATGGGAGATGGCAGCATGTCAAATACGCCTTGAAGGAAGGATAAAATATTAATAAGCAGAATCAAGGGAGAGGAGAGAGGGAGAAAAATTCAGAAAGAGGCAACTGTCCAAATGTAGTAAAAGAGGCAAGGGTGTGTGTGTGTGTGTGTGTGTGTGTGTGTGTGTGTGTAAAAAGGACGCTCCAGATTGCCTGCAGTACAAGGCACATCTAGAAAACAAAATGACATAGGGCAATAAGACAATAAGACAGACTGGAACATTCTATAGAGGGCTCCCTAGGTCAGGCAGAGGGATCCATATGTAAGTATTTCCTATTAGAAAGAAAGAAGGTTCTTTAGCAGAATCCTCCTCCCCTACTGAAAGCTCGAATCCTCCTCCTGCACTGAAAACCATTGATTCAGAGAGCTGGTAGTTCTTCAGGCCGATCGAGATACTTCATCTACCCAAGTCATTACTACGTCTAGCTTGTTACCTGCTGAGGCCACAAAGGCAAGTAAAAGAGTCTAGAAGCATTGATGGGGCAGGTAGGGGTGGCCCCAGGTGGCCACTTAGCCAATGGCAGAGGGAACAAGGTCACCTTTTCCCCCACTACTCCACATGGGTCTGGGTTGGGACCCCAGCATAAGTGGGGGCATGTACCCTATTGGTGAGACTGTGGGCGGGGCTGGCTCCAGGTCCCAACACATGGGAAGTGTTTGTATCTGGATGTACACCCAACCTAGGCTCTTCTGGCTGCAACAAAGCAAATGAAAAAGTCCTTGAGGGTGGCTCGGTCAGTTAAGCGTCTGAGTCTTGATTTCGGCTCAGGTCATGATCTCGCAGTTCGTGAGTTCGAGTGCCGCAGTTGGGCTCTGTGCTGACAGCTCAGAGCCTGGAGCTTGCTTCGGATTCTATGTCTCCCTTTCTCTCTGCCCCTCCACCACTCAAGCTCTGTCTCTCTCTCTCTCTGTCTCAAAAATAAATAAACATTAAAAGAAGAAAGAAAGAAAGAAAGAAAGAAAGAAAGAAAGAAAGAAAGAAAGAAGAAAGAAAGAAGAAAGAAAGAAAGAAAGAAAGAAAGAAAGAAAGAAAGAAAGAAAGAAAGAAAATGTCCTTGAAAGGCCTTGGTGTAGTTCCCTGTGTTATATCATGGCTCAGAAAGAAACATGATTTACTTGGTGACAGCCAAAAAAAATTTTTTTCTAAAGTCCACCAATAATTTGGAAATTATTAGAGTAACTGGATAAATGATTTACACTAGAATTTATAGCTCTTGTTTTATGACATAAAGTTTAGTCAGAGAATAAGAAATACGTTTCTCATTTTCTTATTCATTTATTTATGTATATAAACATTGTCATTGTTAAATGTCTTAAATATCATTTGGGTTTGCAGCCATCCATTTCCATGGAGACAGGGAGCTGTCAGGGATGGCCTGGGAAGTGGCAAGATGGGGGGCTAGGGTGGCAAGCAAGGTCCAATTCACAACGGGCCTTGTGAGCAGGATTAAGGGATCTGGGCTTTAGCATGAGAGTAATGGAGGAGCACGGAAACCATGCAAGAGAAGAGTGATATGATCAGACTTGCACCCTAGCTACATCAGAGGGACTACATGGTACGGGGACAGACTGGAAGCAGGGGAACAGAAAGGATGCCTGCTGTGGTCAATGGGGTGAGAGATAATGGTGTTCAGAATTAAACAAATGATGGAGGGGCACCTGGCTAGCTCAGTCGGTTCAGCATCTGATTCTTGATTTTGGCTCAGGTCATGATCTCACGCTTCGTGAGATCAAGGCCTGCGTCGGGCTCTCCGCTGACAGTGTGGAGTCTGCTTGGGATTCTCTCTCTCTCTCTCTCTCTCTCTCTCTCTCAAAATAAATAACTACACTTAAAAAAAAAAAAAACAAAAACTAATGATGGTAGGAGTTGAAAGAAGCTGATATTTCAAACACTATTTATGAGGAAGAATTGAAAGACCTCGGTGACTGCTGAATAGTGTCATAGGCCAAATGTGTGTGTCCCCCTCAAAATTCGTGTATTGAAAGCCCTAACCTCTAGTGCAGCTGGATTTGGAGGTGGAGCCTCTAAGGAAGTAATTCAGGTTAAATGAGGTCATAAGGATGGGGTCCTGATCTGATGGGATTATTATCCTTATAAGAACAGATTCCAGGGAGCTCTCACTCTCCACCATGTGAGGACTCAGCGAGAAGGCAGCTGTCTGCAAGCCAGGAGGAGAGCCTTCACCAGAAACTGAATTTGCCAGCACCACGAACACCACGACCTAGAACTTTTCAGCATAAAGAAACGTGAAGAAATAAATCCCTGTTTCTTAAAGTACACTTACTATGGTGTTTGGTTGTAGCAACCCGAGCAGGCTAACACAGATGGGGATTCAGGGAAGGGATGGAATCCGGTGGAACATCCAGGGCTCTAGCTTGGTCATGGGACCACCTAGCGTACCAGTCACTGGTAGAGAAGCACGGGAGAAATAGGCTTGTGGGGGAGGATGAGTCCAGTCTGGGCAATGAGAGACAATGAGGATCCTTGTGAAGATGTGCAGTAAGCAGCCAGACACACAACTCAGAAGAAAAAGCTTTGTCAGAGATGTGCGTTTGGGAAAAATCAGGTGATAATTAAAGCCTTAAAAACAAATGACATTTCTGGGAATGCAGGCTGGTGCAGCCACTCTAGAAAACAGTATGGAGGTTTCTCAAAAAACTGAAAATAGAACTTCCCTACGACCCAGCAATTGCACTATTAGGCATTTACCCACGGGATACAGGTGTGCTGTTTTGAAGGGACACATGCACCCCCATATTTATAGCAGCACTATCCACAATAGCCAAAGTATGGAAAGAGCCCAAATGGCCATCAATGGATGAATGGATAAACAAGATGTGGTATATATATACAATGGAGTATTACTCGGCAATCAAAAAGAATGAAATCTTGCCATTTGCAACTATGTGGATGGAACTGGGGGTGTTATGCTCAGTAAAATTAGTCAGAGTAAGACAAAAATCATATGACTTCACTCATATGAAGACTTTAAGAGACAAAAACATGAACATAAGGGAAGGGAAACAAAAATAATATAAAAACAGGGAGGGGGACAAAGCACAAGAGACTCTTAAATATGGAGAACAAACAGAGGGTTACTGGAGAGGGTCTGGGAGGAGGGATGGGCTAAATGGGGGAGGGGCACTAAGGAATCTACTCCTGAAATCACTGTTGCACTATGTGCTAACTTGGATATAAATTTAAGAAATTAAAAATAAAATTTAAAAAAAGGTAAGAAACATTAACTAAATAACTAAATAAATGACATCTCTCAGGAAAAGTATGAGGATACACGAAAAGAAACTGGACTTGAGGACATAAGTCAGAGGATCGCCAATATTTAAAGAACGGGGAAAGGAAAACGAAGAGCTCTTAAGAAAGATTATGCGCAACAGGGAAAAGAAATCCCAGAAAGCATGGTGGACAAAGCAGAGGCAGAGAAATTACCAAGAAGGAAGGCATGAGCCCTCACGTCAGAGGTCGATGGCGGATTCCGTTAGATAAAGACAGAGCAGGGATCCATGGGCGGAGCAGCCGGGCGGTGTGGATGCTGGAAAGGAGGACTTCCGGTGGAGTGGGGGAGGGGGCAGCAGTCAGGGCACAGAGCTAAGGGCTGCCTTAGCAGCGTGAGCTGGGAGAGAAATAAGGGCACAACAACACAAGAAATAAGGTCATTGCATATTTGCACATTTTTTACCCTGGAGTTGTAATTTTTTTAAATAGATGTAAATAGAGGAGACAGAATTCATTACTAGAAGTCGTAAAGAGATACTTTATTTGTGCAAAGCGGTTTTTAAAATTAGGCTATTTGGCAGGTTAGAAATGAAGTCACATTTCCACCTCCTGTGGAACTCGATTGGTATATTTTGTTCAGATTAGGTTTTAATAGAAACAAAGCCTCGTGAATCTCTGAGCTTTCAAAACTGTTACTTTTGTTTATTTGTAAAGTGGCCTGAGAGCAGCCATAAACACGTTCTGAAACCAGGAAAATTCCAGGAAAGTTCTCTTTGTGTATTGTAATATTGGCTGCCATGATTGCCATTTGAAGAGAATATTTTGTACGTTACCATGACCGAATGATCTGTACTGACCCAGAATTACGAATCCATTGTTGTGATCGACATCTCTAGATTATTATAAGAGTCTAGGAAGAAACTAGGCCTGCCCCTCTCTTTCACCTTCTCCCTCTTTCCCTCAATAATCATCCATATGTGAAAAGCCCTAAATCAAGAACTGACAAGATCATAGCTAGTGTTATTTTATCATGACTGTTTACCTGTGCCTTTTTTTTTTTTAACATTTATTCATTTTTCAGAGACAGAGAGAGCGAGAGCAGAGAAGGGGAGAGAGAGGGAGACACAGCATCTGAAGCAGGCTCCAGGCTGTCAGCACAGAGCCCAATGCGGGGCTCAAACTCACAAACTATGAGATTACACCTGAGCTGAAGTCAGACACTTAACCAACTGAGCCATCCGGGCGCCCCTGCCTGTAAGTTTTAATTCTCTGCAAGAAGTTCTTTCCTGCTGTCGAACCCCCAAATGCATTGGAGGATTCCAGCACTCTCCTCCCCCCAAATTCTAGAATGTGGCCCATCTAGGACTCACTACCTCCATGCTTTCCCTGATTTTCTTCAGCCCTTCCCAAGTCAAGGCAGACATCTGGTCTTTATGCAGTGGAAACTGGCTCTCACTGCTCATATAGTCTTCTAAACTATGCGTTTTTCCTGGGTCTCGACTCCAAAAATACAAAAGTTAAAAATCGACTGCATGTCCGCCCATCCCCATGGCACGAAAGTAAGTCTCATAATGCGTCAGAGGAATAAAATCTATGGGCAAGGGGGTGGGTAGTTTATATCTCAGAATATTATATTGCCCTTTAAGCAAATAAAAGAAGACAAAGAACAGCTACAAACGAGTTGGATATAATAAGAAAAATCGAAGGACCCATCAACCAACACCATAATCACTGGAAACAATTTGAATATATATCTTTTTCAACTCATTATCCATTTATATGTATATGTATATATTTCTACTATGCCTGTCTTTTGCTATCTCTAGGTTGCAACCTGCTTTGTTTAATTTAATCATTTGCCTATCTCTTGTGTGACATTATTTGGTTCTGGAAAACCTTGCTAAGTGAGAAAAACAGTAATTTTTAAATTTTCATTAATTTCAGTGGGAAAAATGATGATGCATTTCATCCCAACCTATGATATCCAAACAATTTTCACACTGCTAACTGAAAAATGAAAATAAGTTATATAAACAATAAACAATGATATTTAAAAGGATATGAATATGGTTTTTACACTGACTGAAATATAATAAAGCTTTATTATTCTCACAAAATGAGAAAGAAGGGTCTTGAGAGTGGGTGTTGTCTTGGAATAGCTGGGAGGGAGCCACTCATTTAGATGAGAAATTCTCCAGGTATCATTTTCTTTACAAACTTTTTAAATTTGTCGGGGGGGGGGAATCCATGATAATTATTTTGCATTGAAATTACACTTAGAGATAAATTATAATACTGAAAAACACTTGTAGGACAAAATAAATGCTAAATCTACTAGTCCTTAGTGACATATGGAAAGAGAATATAGAGATGTTATAGTTTTATCCTACTTGATTAGTGGCCACACACAAAGGAATCATTTTGGAATCGACAAATATGGTCCTACTTTACAGTTTAATCTTGTATTATTTGATCAGAAACTCTTGTGTTGAGAAAATTGGTGACTGCTCATTAGCCTAAAACCATAATGTTTTATAAAGCACATTGATTTAGTATTTCTTGGATGAAAAATAATTACTTATTTCAAAAGAGTTTTTTGATAAGTGGTATAGCTATTAAACAGCCGTTAGAGCAAAAGACCAAAAAAAAAAAAATCTTTCAATGAACAATCATTATATGAAGTAACTCTATGCAGGAAAATATCATCTCATGGTAGTATACATGCTTCTTCAGCAATATTTTTAAAGGCTGAATAAATTCCATTATGTAAATGCACCAAACTTTAAACAATTCCCAGTTGTTGGAAATTTAATGATTTTTTTTTCAAATTTCATTATTATAAACAATACTGTGGATGAACATTCTTGTGGTTAAGTCTCCTAGGAGGTTATTCATGCACAAGTATTAGCTCTGACCTGGAGCTAGACTCCTAATTCTCCTTCCCAAGTAATATATTTTTCTCTGTGCCAAATTGGGAAAACTCAGATCGCATTAGATATGCCATAGATAGACTCTGCACAAACACAGAAACACATAAAGATTCCCATGAAAGATTTATGTTGACTGTCCGATTCAAGTGAATACAATTCTCACTCCAAAGTAATTGACTGACTGTTTATTAAATAATACGCCTTTTGAGACATAGAGTCAAGACAAAAAATGTGGTCCTTGTTCAATTTACATTGTTTTAATGGCTTGGAAGGGGAATCCCTTCTGAATGACCTAATTCCTGTGAAGCGGAGTCTCTTTAGGAGTTTTCCAGCTTTCGTCACTTGGCCAGTTTGGGGGAAAACTGTGTGGCTGAAAAAACACATGAGGCCTGGCTCCAATTCTTCTGCCTTTATCTTTGTCTCTTTGTTGACAAATGTGAAAAAGCTCTGATGAGCCACATGGGCACAGTGCTCCGCACTAATCATGTGACATAGTAAACACACACACACACACACACACACACACACTACCAAAGTAACTGCACACAGAAGGAGAAATGAACCTGGTGACAAATGTACTTGAAACAAGACTCCATGGCTTTTGAAAGGTGCAATCTAGTATGGATAGAAAACTAAAACGAATGTTTCCATGCACAGAGAAATAAATGGCCTCAAATCCCTATTTCCAATTCAGATGTGACATTTTCCTGCTGAAGCACAGGTCCTGGCCAAGCAGAATGCTGTGTCATAAACAAGTTTTGTATAGATGCTACTAGTCTATTTCAAATCCAACAAGTTCCCTTAGCTTTTCCTTCCAGTAGTTCATGTAAAAGATACAGTATTATAAATGTAATTTATCATCTTATTCAAGAATGATAGATTAAAGTTTATATAAATTCTGTCAACACAGTCCAGAATTGGTGAAGTGAACTGATTTTCCATCTACTCTCTCTGGAGCTGGTTTCCTTGAAAAAGAGATGTGTTTGGATGTAACCTTCATAAACAGCAAATCAGTGAACATTTCACTTCCATTTATTCTCCTTACAAGATGGCAGCCTAGGACAGCAGAAGACTCGAAGTAGAAGTGGAAATGCCAAAGAGGTGCTACTGTTGCTTACTGGACCATTGGTGTGCAATGGCCACAACCCCACAACCCCTACGGCAATCACCAGCAGCCTCCAGGAGTCGCTGTTGTGGAAGCCAGAGGCAGAAGGTGTGCCTTTTCCACCTACTTCTGAACTCTTATAAAAATGTGGCCTTTTGTAGCAACGTGGATGGAACTGGAGAGTGTTATGCTAAGCGAAATAAGTCATACAGAGAAAGACAGATACCATATGTTTTCACTCTTATGTGGATCCTGAGAAACTTAACAGAAGGCCATGGGGAGGGGAAGGGGAAAAAAAAGGTTAGAGAGGGAGGGAGCCAAACCGTAAGAGACTCTTAAAAACGGAGCATAAACTCAGGGTTGATGGGGGGTGGGAAGGAGGGGAAAGTGGGTGATGGACATTAAGGAGGGTACCTGTTGGGATGAGCACTGGATGTTGTACAGAAACCAGTTTGACAATAAATTTCATATTTAAAAAAATAAATAAAATAAAACACTTCCTAATGACAGCAACTAAGAGGGAGCCCGTTGGCAAAGGAGTCTGGGAAATGTAGTTCGCAGACTCCTAGAAGCAAGAGTTCAGAACCAAGTATGGAAGAGCAAGTGTCCAGCCTAGAGGCAACAAATAAATAACTGGCACACTTCTAAAATGAAAAACAGAAGCAGAAAAACAAAATAGAATTAAGGAAGTCAGAGGAAACACTGAAAGTACAGGGAACATTAACCAAAACAACTTTTTAAGTAATAATTTAACCTTCAAAAAAATAAGAGAAAGCATAACATTCGTACAACAGGACAAGATGCTTTTAAAATAAGAGAACTTTCCAAAAAAGGAAGCGTTTTTGAAAATTAAAATTGTCATAACCTAAATTACAAATAAAAGTTCAAAAGAACACTGGGAAGATTACATCAACAAATCTCCCATTAAGTTTTCCCCAAAAATACTTTTAGAAAGTAGAGAAAAGACAAGAAAATTAGAGTATCTATTGAGAAGTTTGTCATCTAAATAATAGAAATTCCAAGAAAAGAGAACAAATCACAATTACTGGAGGAAAAACTATTAAAGATACAAAAAAATTTCTCAGAACTACAGAGAATAAAACTATAGTGTGGAAGGCCCACAAAGTACTTAAAAGTACCAAGGCAAGTAGTTACAAAATTTTAGTGTATGGGGGGATGGGGGCAGCAGAGTGAAGAAGATCCTAAATGTTTAAATAGGAAAAAAAAAAAAGACAACACATCAATGATTCAAGAATGTCACCACCTAAAGAGCAAAAATTAGGGTGGAGGGGAGGGGAGATAGAAAATGTGATCAAAATTCTGAGAAAATAATTATTTCCAACTTAAAATTATTCCCTCTCCCACATTATTAAACAAAAGATAAAATAAAGACATGTTTAGAATGCAAGGTACTCCCCAGACAATATATGTCCCAAGCATTGTTTTCCAGAAAGCTTTTAGAATATAAATCCCTTCAAAAGGAGGAAGAAAGCCAGGAAGTCACAAGATCCAAGAAACAAGGAGTGAAACATAGGAGAGCAGTGAGGGGAATTTGGAAGAGAGTAGTTCCTAGATGGTCATTCTCCAAAAGCCCAGATTGGAGCAATAGGATGAAAGGCTCCAAGAAAGTTGTTTCCAGGTGTGTGTGTGTGGGGGGGGGGGGGGGGGGGGGGGGAGGGGCGGGAAGAGGGGAATTAATAGATTATCTGATGGGTGTGGCTATACAGAAAAGACATTTACCATTCTGTTGAATGTTTGAGTTAGAAGTAATGGTAGGCACATAGAAAATGAAGTATATGAAAAAAACCACAGCAATTATAAACTCCAGGTGGGACAAAAAATTATAAAAGAAATAAACAGTAATTATATTATATTACATGTTATATGATAATGCTGTGAACAATAGTTATAAAATCAAAATAGTATAAGTTGTGATTATTGATTTGAAAAAATGTGTAATATTAGGATAGGAGCAGAAGCTTGGATGGGATTGGTGGAGACACTGGTTCTGAGGAAGTACAAGAGAGACAAAACCTCAACTTCTCTAGTAGAAAATCAATAGAACACACTTAAAACTAAAACACTATGGGGCACCTGGGTGGCTCAGTCGGTTAAGTGTCCAACTTCTGCTCAGGTCATGATCTCACAGTTCATCAGTTCAAGCCCTGCATGGGGCTCTGTGCTGACAGCTCAGAACCTGGAGCCTGCTTAGGATTCTGTGTTTCCCACTCTCTCTTATAAGCAGTTCCCCTGCTTGTGCTCTGTCTCTCTCTCTCTCTCTCTTTCTCTCTCTCTCTCTCTCCCTCTCTCTCTCAAAAATAAATAAAAATTAAAAAAAAATTTTTAAGCTAAAACACTAAGGAATAGCATTTAAGTATGAGGATCCATTTTACATATAACAAAGCAAATAATTTAAATTGTAACTTGCCACAGGTTGTACACATAGTAGTGATGGCACTAGGATTCCAATCCAGGTCTGTTATGCGAACTCTATGCTTTAACTCCTCTATGTGCTGATTCTGCCTTGCTAACAACGTCATTTTTGATATGTCGGGTGTTTAAGCCATAAATCCTACTCTACAAAATGTGCATTTCTAACACCACAGAGTGCTACACAGTATCATGTTAGAGATATTACCCAGAGTTTATTGCCGAGAAGAACTATACCAAAACATTAGTCGGTATCAGATGGTAACAACAAATAGCGACACATTCTTTGATCTGGATCCTCTGAGACTGAACGGTAATACCAAGATCTTTTTATAATTTGAGGAAGTCATTTTTAAAATGATTACTCTCGTTCCCACTTTCTTAAAAATAAAGTAATAATCATTGTTAACATTTTAAATGATTTCTTCTTTTTTCTTTTTTCTTAATTATTGTTATTATTATTATTAGTATTTGAAATTTACATCCAAGTTAGTTAGCATATAGTGCAATAACGTTTTCAGGAGTAGAATCCAGTGATTCATCCCCTGCATATAACACCCAGTGCTCATCCCAACAAGCATCCTCCTTAATGCCCCTTGCCCATTTAGCCCGTCAGCCTACCCACCACCCCTCCAGCAACCCTCAGTTTGTTCTCTGTATTTAAGAGTCTCTTCTGTTTTGTCCCCCTCCCCGGTTTTATATTATTTTTGCTTCCCTTCCCTTATGTTCATCTCTTCCGTATCTTAAACACCACTTATGAGTGAAGTCATATGATATTTGTCTTTCTCTAATTTCACTTAGCATAATACACTCTAGTTTCATCCATGTCGTTACAAATGGCCAGATTTCATTCTTTCTGATTGCTGAGTAATATTCCATTGTATATATATATACAACATCTTCGTTATCCATTCATCAGTCGCTGGACATTTGGGCTCTTTCCGTACTTTGGCTATTGTCAATAGTGCTGCTATAAACATTGGGGTGCATGTGCCCCTCGAAACAGCACTCCTGTATCCTTTGGATAAATACCTAGTAGTGCAATTGCTGGGTCATAAGGTAGTTCTATTTTTAATTTTTTGAGGAGCCCCCATACTGTTTCCAAGAGTCGCTGCACCAGTTTGCATGTTTTTAAGGTTTACTTATTTATTTTGAGAGAGAGACACACAGAGAGAGAGCATGAGTGGGGGAGTGGCAGATAGAGAGAGGGAGGGAAGGAGGGAGAGGGAGAATCCCAAGCAAGCTTCTCGCTGTCAGCACAGAGCCAGACATGGGGTTCGATTTCACCAACCGTGAGATCATGACCGGAGCCGAGATCAAGAGTTGGATGCTTAACCGAGTCACCCAGGTATCCCAATCATTGTTAACTTTTGGTTAATGATTCAATGCCATCACTTTTACAGTCTCACAGGAATGCCCCTTTTCATATCACAGGCTACTTTGGAGAATTTTTTAAAGTAAATGGCAGGTCTAAAGTAGTTCTTTGTCAGCTATAAATTAGAATCACCTGGGGAGCTTTTAAAACTGCTCCCTAGGTCCCACTACAGACAATTAAAAATCAGAATATCTGGGGATTTTAACAACATGCCAAGTGAGTCTGTCGTGTAAAGCCAGTGTTGAAAGCCATAGGTTTAGAACAGCGATTGTCAAAGTGTTGTTCCCAGACCAGTAGCCCCAACATCCCCTGAGAACTTGCTAGAAATGCAAAAATCTCAGCCCCAACTCAGAACTACTGAAGTAGATACTCTGGGAGCCCGGGGCCAGCGATCTGAGCTGTAACAACCCTTCCAGGTGAGTGTGATACACACCTGTATTAATTTCCTAGCGCTGTCACAGCAGATGACCAGAAACCGGGTGGCTTTAAAAAAAAAAGAAGAAGAAGAACATTTATTTTCTCACAGTTCTGGAAGTGCAGGCAGGACGGCACTCCCTCTGAAGGCTCCCTCTTCAGCTTCTGGCAGCTGCTGGCGCTCCTCGTGGCCACCTTGCTCCAGATTCTGCCCTCGTCTTCACAAAGTCTTCTCCTCTGTGTGTGTATTCACCTGTTTCTCATAAAGACACTAGTCATTGGACTTAGGGCCCACCTGGAGACCCTAACGTTATTACACCTTCAAAGGCATCCTTTCCACTCAAATTCACAGGTTCTGGCGACATCTCTTTAGAGGGAAGAGTAGGCACCATTCAACCCGTGACAACACTCAGGTATAGGACAAATTGGTTAGGGACACATGAATGGGGAAATGCCACGTGAAAAGACACACTTTGGGGGGTGCCTTGGTGGCTCAGTCGGTTAAGCATCCAACTTTGGCTCGGGTCATGATCTCACGGTTCGTGAGTTTGAGCCCCGCATCGGGCTGTCTGCTGTCAGCACAGAGCCCGCTTTGGATCCTCTGTCTCCCTCTGTCTGCCCCTTCCCTGCTTGCTCTCGCTCTCTCAAAAAAATAAAGAAATATTAAAAGATACACTTTTTTCATTCCCTCCTCTTCGTAGTCTTGTGCTTTTGATTGTTATGTTTTTCTGTTCCCTTTCCACCATTTAGACTTTTTCTCTCTCTCCACATTCCCTGAGGGAGAATCTTTCCATTATTCCGGGACTCTTCACCTTACAGTCTTATTCAAACTAAGGTAGTTCTATTTCTATGTTAGCATTTCTATGCTATGTTGGCATTTCTATGTTAGCAGAAAATTCAGGGTAGCCCTCAAATAAAGCTACCTTTCTCAGATGAAACCTCGGAAGTCATATTGCACATAAAGTGTGATGAAAATTGATCTTAGAGTTAATACTAAATATAACAGGGTCACCTGGGTGGCTCAGGCTATTAAGCATCCAACTCTTGGTTTCGGCTCAGGTCATGATCTCACAGTTCGTCAGATAGAGCCCAGCATCAGGCCCTGAGCTGACGGTGTGGAGCTGGCTTGCGACTCTCTCTGTCTCTCTCTCTCTCTCTCTCTCTCTCTCTCTCTCTCTCTCTCCCTCTCTCTCCACCCCTTCCCCACTTGCTCTTTCTCTCTCTCTCTCTCTCAAAATAAATAAATAAGCTCTTTTAAAAAATACTACAGATAACAATTCAATGCTGTATGTAATTTTTAGGAATTCTAATTTTTTATCATTGCATCTAGTGCTCTCTAGTGGCCAGTGTAGGAATTCACAGTAAACAAAAAATCCCTTTTCTTGCTCACTGATTGAATCTATATTGAGCATCCAAGATGTGTTAGATGCTGTAGACGTCTCTGAAATTCCTAGACAAATAAACTGAAAACCCTGTTCTTCAGATGTTCAACTTTCCCCCACGTTATTTCAGAAATGCCAGAATAATATATGACTGAAATATTTATTTCACTAGAAAGTCTATAAAAACGATTTCAAGTTCACTAGCATAACTGTGCAGACTTCCTAGGGAGCAAGACTTCTTGTCTGAAAGGATAATTCCAGAAACTTCATAATGTATGGAAATGAATGAAATTTATAACTGAGACTTAAATCAGAATCCCTGGGCGTGATGTAATGAATCATACATTTTCATATGAAAATTGTTAACTCTTTGAAATGCCTTTACTTATAATGTAATCATCATATATCTTTTTGCCTTTGAAAACTAGCAGTTAGGTCACGATAACTAACCAACCATACACATTTCCCTTTTCCTCCTTCCCAAGTCCCATTAAAATAATTAAAGAAATAGAAACAGGAACATCAATCTGTTGAGTTGGCTAGTGGAAAAGGTGGCATCACCAGACCAGAAGAGAGTGCAATTTTGACAAAATGTAGTGTGTGTGTAGAGCATTCAGGTCAAGCATGCAAACTTGTGGTTAGCGTAGGGCTTTCTAAAAGCCACGTTGGTATTCGTAAAAAGAGGAGGTCTTTTGGAAAGAAGAGGTAAGCTCTTCATAACTGGGAAGGAACGAGGGGTATTCGGAAGCAGCAGGAAATCAGAGCAGGCTGTGACCTGAAGAAGAAGAAGTTTCTAGAGATCTCTGGAGATAATGGGGAGAGCACTGGATTTCCAGTAACACACGGGACTCGCGTTGGAGCAATTCTACTAGTTTTTAAAGGATAAGGTAACCTCCCAAGTCTGGAAGATGTGAGGTCACCCAGACAACAAATTGCTGGGTTTCAAGTAGCTAAAGTTTGCAAATTATTTGGTTTTTGAAAGTAGAATCGTCTTGGTATCCCTACAATAATGTCACCTCCCTTTACTTGCATTCAATATGCTTCATTCGGCTAAGAATAGGGCAATTAGAGGTAGCCTGGGGTGAAAGGAACTGACTACAGGGTGTGTTGTACTCAGGAATATTTTCCCTCATTTGTATCATAGTGGGGAAAAAAAGTCTGGATGGTACATTACACAGAATTTGCTCAGGGAACCTGTCCATGATTCTTCTGATGCGTTGTTCACAAGAGACACCTGGATATACGTGCACAACATGTGAGGGGACCTTAAGAGGAGATCTGTTTGCCAGCCAAGGAGAAATCGAGCGAGTGGACCACTTGATCCTGGACCTCCAGCCTCCAGAACTGTGAGGAAAGAAATTTCTGTTGTTTAAGCCACCGGGTCTGCTGTTCTCTATTAGCACAGCCCTAGTAAATAATACATTGCTTAGGGTGTAATGTCTGATTTTTAATTTTCTGTTACCTAAACTAGGCTTCCTTGTACCTTTTCTTCTGCGATTAAAGTCCGTTCACCAAAGATCACCAAAATACACCAGGGGTCAAAAAAAAGGGGGCGGGGGTGTCTTAGCTTCCTGTAGCAAGGGGAAACATGTGCCGGGAGAACCGTGACGTGTCTCCAACTAGGTTAGGGAAGGACACTTACAGGGTTTTGGGGGACAGGGGATTGTCACCAGGTGGCTTAAGGCAGAAGATAATAAGCAAGGTCTAGGCAGGGATGGGTCAGAATTTGTAAACTAGATGAGTTTCTGGAACAATCAGCAGTTTTTTATCTCTAAAAGATACAAGTCCTTATACAGTTACTATTAAGTCAAGTTTATGACTTGAACACAGGGGTCTGAATGGGCTGGTGTTAAGGGGATCGGCGCTTAAATGGTTTGTCCCGCAGGTCATGTGTTTGGTACAGTTGGGTCTCTTTTGCAAGTTACGGTATCGTTTTGCAAGCTGTGGTTTCTGTTTCATTTCTCACTACTCAGACTTTGCGCTTATCTCAGTGATCTCAGATATAATTCAAAGAATTCATATGGATAAGTGAGCACTTTATCAGCAAAAAAGTGACTGCTTACTTTCTGGGTGATTCCAGAAGTCCGTATCTGTTCAAGATCCTAATATTTTTTTTATTTATTTATTTATTTTTTTTGAATGTTTATTTTTGAGAGAGAGAGAGACAGAGCATGAATGGGGGAGGGTCAGAGAGAGGGAGACACAGAATCTGAAACAGGCTCCAGGCTCTGAGCTGGCAGCACAGACCCCGACGCGGGGCTCGAACTCACGGACCGCGAGATCATGACCTGAGCCGAAGTCGGACGCTTAACCGACTGAGCCACACAGGCGCCCCCCTAATATTTTTTTTAAAAAAGGCAACTTGGTGTCTGAAAAACTAAAGCTTCCACACACTCAATTAACATAAATTTACTTCCTCATGTTAACTGAGATCTGGTGAAATTACATGAACAATTTAGCTCAAAAATTTAAAGTGGGCCTGTAGAGTTGGACAGTCCTTGATTCAATTCCTGTCTCCCTGGCTTGTGAGTTGTAGGATCTTGGGCAAATTATTTAACACCTCTGGGTCAATTTCATCACCAGTAAAACCGCATAAAGAACAGTACTTCCTTCAAAGGGTAAATGTGAGAATTAAATAGTACATGTAAGTCTAGTTATCCAGTGCTACATAAAAAAAACAACTCCAACTGAGTGGCTTAAAACAGCAATTTTATTTTGTGGGTCAGGAATTTGGTCTGTCCCTACCCCACAAGCATCAGCTGAGGTGATTCCATTGAGGCTGGAGGACCCCACTTCCAAGATGGCCAGGTGGGAAGACCACCCAGCTCTATTGACCTGAGATCTCGGTTCCTCTCCAATGGGCCTCTCCATAGGGCTACTTGGTGTCTGCCAGTCTGGCCACTAGGTTCCAAGAGTTCAGGTTCCCAGAGGCCTGAACAGAAGCTGGAAACCATTTTGTAACGTAATCTTAAGTCCCAGAATATCACTTCTATTTTATTCTACTGGTGAAGCATGTCACAAAAGTCCGCGTGGATTTGAGGGGACAAGAATTAAACCCCCCCTCCCTATCACTGGGTGGGATGGTAAAGAATTTGTGGTCATCTTGAACCTACCACACACCCAAAGGGCTGTCATGTAAAAAAGCAAACTTAATTCCAAAGTAAAAACCTTTATATTTTGGGTTTGTTTTTTTTTTTTTAATTTTTAAACATGAGTCGGTATGTGGAAGTCATAGGGCTATAGACCTTGGTTTAATAAAAGCAAACATCTTCTTTCTGTTAGAATTGTTAACCAGTGGAACACGATGCCTCCGAAAGTGGCATACCTTCCACTCCCTGGAGGGCGGGTAGCAGGGTCCGATAACTATTTGGTGGGGATGTTACGGACAAGATTCCTACAACCGTCAGTTACTAACAGGCTGTTTGTTTGATATCGAGTATCCTCCAACGATGCGATCATATAATTTAAAGTCTGATCAACTTCAGTGCCTGTTTTTCTGACTTCTTTTATAATCTACGAGTCTACAGTCTCCATGCAAGAACCGTCTCCGTACATAACCTATTGGCCATTCCTTCCCGGGTGAGCGAAAGTTTGACGGTTCAACAGACCCATCCAGCAGAATTTGGAAGAGAAGCAACTCTTGCCAGAACTTGCAGCGCATGCTACTGGGGAGTAATTAGTGAAAGAGCCATCCCACAGAACCTCCATGTTTGTACCAAGGTGGAAGTTTAAAGGTGCCATCCAAATAAATGCAAATAATTGGACATAGAGAAATGTGACATCTATTGGTTTGGGGGCATAGAAAAGTTGATGCACAAGCTATATTTTCAAGCAGAAAACAAGGAAATGAGTGGTAGGAACCTTGAACTTAGTAGCATTTATGGCATACCTACAAAACTCTGTGTTGGCTGAGGCAGGACAAGGTAAGAGCCAGTATTGGCATGTGGATAGGAGTGCTTGCGCCATGAGAGAACTTTGGTAACTAAGGGAGAGGTTCTCACAAGAAAGAAGGTCACCAACTCTGCACAGATCATTCCTACAGGAAAAGTGTCTTATCCTTACAGGAAAAAAGAATCGTAACCACGAGGTCACCAATTACCTCACTGTTGCCAAGGCCAGTCACCACCCTCTGTCCTAATTTTATTGTGTCTTTCAGCAGCTTTTCACACCATCAACCATTCTTGTCACTTTCTTTAAACACTTTTCTCTTTTGGTTTCAATAATTCTGTACTCTTCCGGTCTCCTCCTCTACTGACTCCTTTCAAGTTAATTTCCTTTTCTGGCCCTTGCCATCACCTCTAAAGGCTGAAGGTCCTTCAAGCTCCAGTCATGGCAACCACTCTCTTTCCATATCATTAAATACCATCTATTCCGCCTATACACTTACACCACCAAATGGATGTCTTGAAACAAGAACCTCTCCTCAGAGCCTGCACCGTCATATATCTATCCAACTGCCTACTTGACATCTCTACTTGTGCACTTCACACATTTTAACTTCAACATGTACAAAACACAGTATTTGATTCTGCCGCTACCAACACGGCTCCTTGTTCACCCACTGTCCCGCCCTCAAATCTGTTGCCGAGCCTTCCCTATCTTAGTAAATGATGAATCACCATATAACCAGTTATTCCGTGCGACACGCAAGAATTCTCCGCAACTCCTACTTCTCCTCGTTCCATCATAGCCAATCTTTACCAACAAGTTCTGTTGAGTCCACATACAAAATATATCTAGGACCCATCCACTTTCTGCCTTTTCACTTCTAGACCCCTAAAGCAAACTACGCTGGACATTGCAATGGTCTTCCTAACCGTTCTTCCCATGGTCCCCTTGGTAATTCTCAACCCATGCTCCACACGGAAACCACTGCAGCTCTTGTGAAAAATCATTTGCTTTTCTTATGCCTGTATTTCCATTTTTCTTCCCCCAAAGAAGAAAAAGCGTTGCAGAATTTTTATGCAACTGTAAAAAGAGCTGGGGTTTCAATCCTTACTGCTTCTAAGAGGCAATGTTTCCATTTTCATTAGTCTTCTTTTCTATTGTTCTTTTCCCTTTCATAAGTCAATCAAATGCCTCAGGAATACATCCCTCATCTGCCAAGGGAGTTCACTTATTTTAAAAATTTATTAATTTATTTATTATTTTGAGAGAGAGGAGGAGAGAGAGGGAGAGAGAGAGAGCGCATTAGCGGGGGAGGGGCAGAGAGAGAGGGAGAGAGAAAATCCCAAGCAGGCTCTGTGCTGTTAGCATGGAGCCTGACTCGGGGCTCAAACCCACGAACCATGAAATCATGACCTAAGCCAAAATCAAGAGTGGGACGCTCAACTGACTGAGCCACCCAGGCACCCCGGGAGTCTACTTTTTGACACGTGTGCTAGACAAACTAGCTCCATGGTGGTCACAATTCATGAGACTCTTCTGTTTAGAACTTTACAATGAATTCCCTCTGTAGCAAAAAGAAAATCTATCTCTTTACCGGAGTCTTTATAAGGTCCTAACATACTTCTCAAACTATCCATGGTAAAGGGCCAGTTTTCTTTTCTTCTTCTTTATTTTTTTAATTTCCAATTCCTTTCTTTATAAGATATGGTTACCTTCTTTATAAGATATAATAAAAATGAATTACTAGAAAAGATAAAATGGGCAAAAAACCATCAGAATACAAGTTCAATTTTTTAAATTAGATTGAATAGATATAAAACCACTGTATCAATTGTTTAAAAGGCTTAAGTGCTTTTTTTCAACTTCTGTATTTATCCCGTCGTGGATCAGCTGAAACACACTGACCTAGATGATCTGGCAAAGACTCTTCCTCCTTTGCTGTGTCCCAGCCCTTCTTTCTTCCTTTTTCTTTTTATTATTTTTTATGTTTATTCATTTTTGAGAGAGAGAGAGAGAGAGAGAGAGACAGGGCACAAGCAGGGGAGGGACAGAGAGAGAGGAAGACACAGAATCTGAAGCAGGCTCCAGATTCGGAGCTGTCAGCACAGAGCCCGACGTGGGGCTCGAACCCATGAACTGCGAGATCATGATGAGCCGAAGTCGGATGCTTTACCGACTGAGCCACCCAGGCACCCCCAGCCCTACTTTCTGTATCTTAACCAGAACACACTCTCTCCAGCTTCAAGATACATCCCTTTCCCTGGATCTGGAAGCTTCGACATCCCCACTCATCTGCCTGAAGTTCCTTCTCCTCCAATCTCATTTTGACTCCATTCTCTCAAATGACCATTTCAACTGAAGTAGTTGCCCTGTTTTTCTCTAACAGAGCACCTCACCCATTTCTGCATACCACCTAACATAATTCATTATGTTTATTTGTTTACTGTTTGCCTCCTAAATTAGGCCTCGGTTCACTAAAGGGAAGAACCATGTCAGCTTTATTCACCGCCAGCACCTGGCATACACCAGGCAATCTGTAAATATTTGTTGAGTGACTGAATGAATGAACAAATGAGTGGGCTTTTCTCGTGGAACATACTACTGGCCATGCTATCTATCCTTGAATATTCAGCATCTGAGCCAGGCCAACCCAGTCAAAATGAAATACAAAAGTACACCATTATTCTGTGGTTGTATTCAACCATTTATTCAAATTCAAAATTCCCTGAAGGATAGTACTGAATCCAAAATTATATAAGGACAGGATTGTCTGCTATTAACTGGCCTTAATGGTGCTTTGTGCGAAAGTAAAATCATTCTGAGTCTCTGTCATCCTGTTAAATAACTTCACAATATTCTCTTACTCAGTGCAAATGTGTGCCTTTTTACACTCCATTTAGATAATAACATTAACCCACAGGGTCAACATTTTAAAGTTAAGATTTAAATTAACACAGCTAAGGGAAGAGGGGAGACCAGCAAGCTATGTGTTTTGTGGTTGTTTTGTTTAATGATTGCGCAGTTCTGTAGTTTTGTTTAATGATTTTTATTGTGTCTCTTATTTGTACGTTGTTGTACAATAATCTGAATATGAAAGACAAGTCAATCAAAAACAAAAATCTCTAAGCATGTAAGACTTCCTGAAATCTTTGTTGGGGGAAAAAAAAAGGTTTGACAAGCAGGTGGTGCCCTAGCCGATTATTCTGAAAAAAAAGGAAGAAAGAAAGAAAGAAAGAGAGAAAGAAAGAAAAAAGAAATGTAATTTAATTTCTCTACTGTTGTCTTGAAATCTTGAAGAAATTCAATTAATCATTATGCATGCAGAGAGTATTTTTTAAGATACAACCATCCGGGTCATCTGGGTGACTCCATTGGTTAAGCACCCAACTCTTGGTTTTGGTCGGGTCATGATCTCACGGCTCCATGGGTTTGAGCCCCATGTTGGGCTCTGTGCGGGCAGCGTAGAGCCTGCTTGGGATTCTCTCTCTCCCTCTCTAGCTGCCCTTCCCCTACTTGTGCTGTCTCTGTCTCTCTCAAAATAAATAAATTAAAAAAAATTAAGATGCAACCATCCACATTTGAAACATTAAGTAGGAGATTAGGAGATGCTCAATTTAGAGGGTGGGGTGGGAGGGGAAGTGCCAGAGACAAATTACAGAAGCATCAAAGCCAAAGCTAAGCATTGTGTGCGACCCAAGAGTAGATTTCAGAATTTCCCACGAAATAACAAAGGATTTGGAGAACTAACAGAAGGTCCCTCTTTAGTACTTCCTTGAATGTCTAAATATCCTTCTCCAGGGTCAAAGACTCCAGGTAGGAATGAGAGAGAGGATAGGAATCACCTCTAGGTCCTTCCACAGAGCCTAGTCTCAGACTTCCATCATTTAAGAAGCCACCACCAAAAGAAACTCCCCCCCCAACACAAACACTAACCAACCTCTTGCTTTGCTTCAGGATATATGGTTCGTCTTCCCTCCTTTTAGGTTGTAAGGTCCTTTAGAAAAGAGACCTTGTGTCTCAGATTCAAAATGCTAACTCACCTAGGACATTGCCTCAAATATAAGAGGAGGTCAACAAATATTGTCGAGTGAATGAATGAACCACTTAATGCTTGAGTGTTCAGCAAGTGACAGACACAGCTCTATTCACGGTGAACATGCATCGAATCCAATTTCACGCACAACTTTGCACTAAGCACTGAGGAGAGAACTTTACAAATTAACCACAAATCCAAACAACAGAAACAACAAAAGTACCTGTAGCAGGGAGGTGGGGGTGGGGGTGGGGGGTTGGATGAGGGGGTCCAAAGGCACAAACTTCCAGTTCTAAGATAAATAAGGAGTGGAAATGTAATGTACAATATGATGACTATTGGTAACCCTGCCATATGGCATATATAAAAGGTGTTAAGTGAGTAAGTTCTGGGAGTTCACACTACCAGGAAAAACCCCATTTTTTTTTCTTTAGTTTTCTTTTTGTGTGTGTGTCTATGTGAGATGACAGATGTTAAATAAATTGATTGTGGTCATCATGAAACAATATATGTAAGTCATGTCATTATTCTGTACACCTTAAACTTACACTAGACCTCTTTCTAGTGCCAATTATATCTCAATAAAACTGGGGGACGGGGGGAGATTCATCACAGCTCTGACCCTCTAGGAACATACAGCCTAATTTCAGTTAGCCTGATTTCATTAAGTGGTGTCAGGAAAATAGAGTTGGCATCTCCAAGCTTGTGTTTGTCATAGAAACACTGAAAAACAAGCAGAAACGTTCAAATTGTGTGTATCTGTTTTAAGCAGCCTGGGGACTACCTGAAGGTCTGATGCAAGGCGATCAGTTGTCTGTTTTGCCTAACTCAGGAGTCAAGCCAGTGTGCATGGCTCAAAAACACCGCGAGCAAACCTAATGATTTTCAGACACCTGGGACAAAGAGAGTACAGTCTCAAAAGACAACAGACCGCCTGAGGCAAAAGTCAGGGAAAGTTTTGGACATTGAAAAGCGGCCATGCACCCTGGAATTTAGAAGGCCACGTGTGTGCCCAGGGTGAGACACATGCAGAGAAAAACCCTGAGAAGATTGTAGGCCTTTACCTTGGGCTAGTCCCTACGTTAGGAGCCAGACTGGCAAAAGTGTAGAAGGAGGGCCCCAGAACAGTCTCTCTCTCTCTCTCTCTCTCTCTCTCTCTCTGTCTCCTTGCTTTTCTTTGTTGGTTTGTTTGTTTGTTTGTTTTTTTGTTTCTAGTTCCTAGCATTCAAGGAAATGTGTCAAAATACTAGCTAAGGAACAGAGACTTCAGGGTTGTCCCACAATGAGAGCAATAGTCTTCACCACAAAAGTTTTAAAAAGTTACTAAACACTATAGCCTTCAACAACTAAAGAATAAAATAGCAAATCCTAGAAAAGGAAGAGAATCTGACTCCCGAGTTGCCACATCAGAATATTCAAATGTCTAGTTTTCAACAACAGCAACACAACAACAACAAAGACAAACAAAGAAACAGAAAAGTATAGCCCATTCAAAGAAACAAAATCGGGGCCCCTGGGTGGCTCAATTGGTTAAGCGTCTGACTTTTGATTTTGGCTCAGGTCATGATCTCAGGGTTCACGGGTTCAAGCCCTGAGTCAGGCTCTGTGCTGACGATGTGCAGCCTGCTTGGGATTCTCTCTTCCTCTCTCCCTGCCCGTCCTCCACTCTCTCAAAATAAATAATTTTTTAAAAAAGAATATAGAAATTGCTGTGGCTGAGGTCACAGAGATTTTTTCCTGCTTTCTCCTCTAGGGTTTTGATGGCTTCCTGTCTCACATTCAGGTCCTTTATCCATTTTGAGTTTATTTTTGTGAATGGTGTAAGAAAGAGGTCTAGTTTCATTCTTCTGCATGTTGCTGTCCAGTTCTCCCAGCACCATTTGTTAAAGAGACTGTCTTTTTTCCATTGTATATTCTTTCCTGCTTTGTCAAAGGTTAGTTGGCCATACTTTTATGGGTCCAATTCTGGAGTCTCTATTCTATTCTGTTGGTCTCTGTGTCTGTTTTTGTGCCAATACCGTGCTGTCTTGATGATTATAGCTTTGTAGTAGAGGCTAAAGTCTGGGATTGTGATGCCTTCTGCTTTGGTCTTCTTCAAAATTACTTTGGCTATTCGGGGTCTTTTGTGGTTCCATACAAATTTTAGGATTGCTTGTTCTAGCTTCTAGAATGCTGGTGTAGTTTTGATTGGGATTGCATTGAATGTGTAGATAGCTTTGGGTAGTATTGACATTTTAACAATATTTATTCTTCCAATCCATGAGCATGGAAAGTTTTTCCATTTCTTTATATCTTCTTCAATTTCCTTCATAAGCTTTCTATAGTTTTCAGCATACAGATCTTTT
Source organism: Panthera pardus (assembly GCF_024362965.1). Classification (NCBI taxonomy): domain Eukaryota; kingdom Metazoa; phylum Chordata; class Mammalia; order Carnivora; family Felidae; genus Panthera; species Panthera pardus. The sequence goes on along the minus strand of NW_026526766.1, from coordinate 17,021,758 downwards.
ACATCTTCGGTTAGGTTTATTCCTAGGTATTTTATGCTTCTTGGTGCAATTGTGAATGGGATCAGTTTCTTTATTTGTCTTTCTGTTGTTTCATTATTAGTGTATAAAAATGCAACTGATTTCTGTACATTAATTTTGTATCCTGCGACTTTGCTGAATTCACGTATCAGTTCTAGCAGACTTTTGGTGGAGTCCATCGGATTTCCATGTATAATATCATGTCATCTGCAAAAAGTGAAAGCTTGACTTCATCTTTGCCAATTTTCATGCGTTTGATTTCCTTTTGTTGTCTGATTGCTGATGCTAGAACTTCCAACACTATGTTACACAACAGCAGTGAGAGTGGACATCCCTGTCGTGTTCCTGATCTCAGGGGGAAAGCTCTCAGTTTTTCCCCAAACCAATTTGACAATAAATTTCATGTTAAGAAAAAACAATTATTATTCTAAATAAATAAGGAAAAAGCTTTTAAAAAAAAGAATATAGAACAATGGAGTAATATTGAGAGCCAAGAGATAAACTCAAGTTTGCATGGCCAGCTCATTTCTGATATGGGTGCCAAGTTCATTCACTGGGGAGGAAGAGATTGTTCAACAGCTGGTGATGGCATGACTGGTTTTCCACATGCAGAAGAATGAAGTACATCACACCATACACACAAGGTAACTTCAGCTGGATCGATGAGCTAAACAGAAGAGGGGAAACTATAAAATTCTTCAAAGACAACATAGGGGTAAATCTTCATGACCTCGGATGTAGCGATAGAGCTTTAGACATGACATAAGCAACAAAAGAAAAATAGATAAATCTGACTTCATCAATATTAAGAACTTTGGTGCATCAAAGGACATTATGCAGAAAGTGAAAAGACAGGGGCGCCTGGGTGGCTCAGTCGGTTAGGCATCCAACTTTAGCTCAGGTCATGATGTCATGGTTTGTGGGTTCGAGCCCTGAGTCAGGCTCTACGCTGACAGCTCGGAGCCTGGAGCCTGCTTCAGATTCTGTGTCTCACTCTCTTTCTCTGCCCCTCCCCCACTTATGCTTTCTCTTTCTCTCTCTCTCTCTCTCTCTCAGAAATAAATCAATAAACATTATGGGGCACTTGGGTGGCTCAGTCGGTTAAGCCTCCAACTTGGGCTCAGGTCATGATCTCGCGGTTCATGAGTTTGAGCCCCACAACAGGCTCTGCCCTGACAGCTCAGAGCCTGGAACCTGTTTCAGATTCTGTGTCTCCCTCTCTCTCTGCCCTCCCTCCCTTGCTCACTCTCTCTCTCTCAAAAATAAACATTAAAAAAATTTTTTTAATAATAAACATTAAAAAAATAAAGTGAAAAGACAACCTGTGGAATGGGAGAGAATATTTGTTGATCACATATATGTAAGGTTTAAATAACCAGAATGTATAAAGAACCCTTAGAACTCAATTTTATAAAGACAAACGACCCAATTTTAACATGGGCCAAATGCTCAAATAGACATTTCTCCAAAGAAGGTAAACAAATGGCCAAGAAGCGCATGAAAATATGTTCAATATCCTCAGTCTCCAGGAAAATGCAAATCAAAACCACAACGTGATAGCACTTCGAACCTACTGGGACGTCTAGAAAAAGTGGAAAATGAGAAGTGTTGGCAAGGATGTGGAGAAACGGAAACACTTATGCGCTGCCGGTGGGAAAGTGAGACAGCACGGTCAGCGTGGAAAATTGTTTGGTGGTTCCTTACAAGACACAGAATTACCATACGATCCAGCAACTCCACTCTTAGGTATAATAGCCCAAAAGAATTTAAAACAGGGACTCAGATACTTGTATGGCAATGTTCATTGTAGCGCTCTCCACGACAGTCGAAAGGTGGAAATAACTCAGGTGTCCATCCATCAAAAGATGAGTGGAAAAATAAAAAATGGTATATACAGCCACCAAATGGAGTATGACTCATCCATAAAATGAAGGAAGTTCCAATGCGTGCTGCAACATGGATGAACCCTGAACACAGAACGCTGAGCGAACAGTCAGACACAGAGGATAAATATCATGTGATTTCTCTTCTATGAAACGTCTAGATGAGTCAAATTCATAGCGATAGAAAGTAGGGTATGGTTACCAGGGGCTAGGAGAAGATGGACGTAGGGGGGTTATTGTCTAATGGTTACAGAGTTTCTGTTTGAGGTGATGAAACTGTTTTGGAAACAGTGATGAGGGTCACACCCCACAATGCGAATGTAACGAATACCACTGAGTTGTACGTGAACAAACGGTTAATGGTAAATTCTATGTTTTGTATATTTTACCACAGTAAGAAACATACGTGTAAGTAAATAAAAACACATGTACACTAACAAGAGAATGTGAACAGACATATATCCTGGGAATATTTGCCTTTTAGTAGAGGACTATATTTATTTAACTAGCATTTTCTGGTACAGACTCTGTGCTACTCATCTGGTCAACAAACATCAAGACGAGGTCCCTGACCTCGAGGAATTTATAATCCCGTGGAAGAGACCGACAAGCCCGATGTCAACTCTGAGAAATTCAGAGATGAATGTACACTTGGGGAGCTAGACGGTGCACAGAAGGAGTCGCTAACTCAGATCAGGATGAGGGAAGAAATACGACTCAAAAGGGTCAAAGTATTCGGAGCAAGAAGAGGAAATTTTGCGAAGGCTTTGGTGAGACAGACATCAGGCCTTAGGAAAGAACTATTTATTAGTGGTTGAGCAAGGTTGAAACAGAGTTGGGATGGAGTGGGTGGTCCCTGAGGGGTGGTAAGAGATGAGGTTAAAGAGACAAGCGAAAACAAGACTTAGCCATGCAGAGAAGTCCTCATCTTACCCTATGGAGAAGCCACTGGAAGATTTTAAGCAAGGTAGTAATACAATTATGGGCAGTGCCACGAAGAATGATTTCAGGGTGATACAACTAAATAGAGGCATTCAGGCACTCCTATGAGCTTGAAAGAAAAATCTCCACGAGCCAGAAAGCGTATCCATTTAATGCTCTAAAATCACAAAATGTTTGCTAAATCCTTTGTTGATTAGGCTTCGGGTAAAGAAGCATTCTCATACCTTGCCGACGTACAGCAAGCTATCAGGGTAATTTGACAACATTTATGGGAATACATGTACATATTCAGCAGTTCTGTGAATTCATCCTAGAGACAGACATGGGTAAAATGGCACACGCTGAACGTCTCATTGCTACTGCACTGTTTGTAGTCATAAAAGATCGGAAGTAATTTTACATATCCAACAATTGCGATCTGGACAGACAGGCTATGGAGCGGTCATACACTGAAATACTATTTGACAATAAAAAGTGTGCGATCAAGCTCTCATGTACACATAGAGAATAATTACCAAGATAAATTTTTAAACACTAATAACAAAAACGAAACAGCCTCCCTCTTCCCCCCCCCCAGAAATGTAAAATATAAAACTTATGTTATAAAAGGGGGGGGGATCTTAATTTAAAGAGAAAATGCTGGGCACCTGGGTGGCTCAATTGGTGAAGCGTCCACTTTGGCTCTGGTCATGATCTCACATGATCTCTGTGCTGACAGCTCAGAGCCTGGAGCCTGCTTGGGATTCTGTGTCTCCCTCTTCTCTCTGCCCCTCCCCAGCTCACACTCTGTCTGTCTGTCTCTCTCTCTCAAAAACAAACATTAAAAAAAAAAATTAAATAAAGAGAAAATGCTACTGTCAAGATAGGATTTTAAGTAAGAACAATAAAAAATTTTTTAAAAAAGCAAAGATTGAATATGTGACTCTTCGTGTAAAAGGAAAGAGAAATTCTAGATTTAAGAAGAATGCCACCAAGGGTATTAGTAAAACAACCCGGCAAGTAGCAGTATAACAATGTTACATTTCCTGAGTGCCTTGATTATGTTGTGGTGATGTAGGAGAATGTCCTACATTTCTACTTTCATTTTATAATTCACTCACTATCTTGGTAATAATTGCTGGTAAGCTCATTGACCCATAGTCTCTGAAATTCAACTCAATATTTCCTTCTTTGGAAAATAAACACGTTTGCTGCAATCACATTTAGGCCTTTTAGAAAAATAATAAGGCCCTTTATGCAACCTACTCCTAGCAATATTAGCTGCTCAAAGCCTGTTGTAAATTTCCTCCTGACCTTCTGACACGTTGATTAGAGATCTATGGCTTTCACCATCTTCTCTGTGTTTTGGGAACATACATAAGAATTAATTTTACAAGTGGTCTCCAGGGACAGACCTTACAACCTTCACAAAATTAACTCAACAGGGATCATAGACCTAAATGTAAAATGCAAAACTATAAAATTCCCGTAAGACAACATAGGAGAAAACCCAGATGGCCTTGGGTATGATGATGCCTTTTTAGATACAACACCAAAGACCCAACCCATGAAAGAACTAAACCCTGACCCGAGCTTCATTAAAATTAAAAAACTTCTGCTCTGTGAAAGACAATGTAAAGAGAACAAGAGAACCACGGACTGGGAAAAAAATATTTGCAAAAATCACATCTGATAAATGCACAGTACCCACAATATACAAAAAACTCCTAAAACTCATTAGGAAAACAACTGGATTTTAAAACGGGCCAAAGTTTGGGGCGCCTGAGTGGCTCAGTCGGTTGAGCATCCGACTTCAGCTCAGGTCATGATCTCGCAGTTCATGAGTTGGAGCCCCACGCTGGGCTCTGTGCTGACAGCTCCGAGCCCGGAGCCTGTTTTGGATTCTCTCTCTCTCTCTCTTTCTCTCACTGTCCCTTCCCTGCTTGCACTCTGTCTCTGCGTAACCAAGATGTCCTTCAGTAGGTGAACGGATAAATAAGCTGTGGTACATCCAGACGATTCAACACTACTCACCGCTAAAAAGAAACGAGCTATTAAGCCCAGAAAAGATACGAGGAAATAGAACATACATTATTAAGTGAAAGAAGTCAATCTTAAAAGGCTGCATAGTGTATGATTCCAACTATATGACATTCTGGAAAAGGCAGAGGTTGTAGGGGGTGAGGAGAAGAGATGAACAGGCAGAGGAAAGAACGTTTTTAAGGCAAAGGAAATACTCTGTATGATCCTATAATGAGGGATACATGGCATTATACATTTGTCCAAACCCAGAGAACGTACCCCACCACGAGTGAACCCTGGTGTGATCTAGGGACTTTGGGTGATTGCGATTTATCAATATAGGCTCATCAGCTGTAACAAATGTACAGTCTGGCGGGAGATCATGTGCAGATCCGGTGGTTGATGATGAGGGAGGATGGGGTACTATGTAAGAAATCTCTGAACCTTCCTCCGAATTTTGCTGTGAACCTAAAACTGCTCTAAAAAATTAAATCTTAAAAAAAAAAAAAAGTGAAACTCAGATTGAAAATTCTGTACAGCAGCTAGGAATCTTTGAGTTCAAGGTAAAATATTTAATGCCATTATTCTTTATTAATCACGAAGTTATATCCCTTAATTTGGAAGCCTGGATCTCTGTTCACTGTTCGTGACTAACCTTTCTCCCCATACCCAGCCAAGTAACTTCACAGAGAAAAAACTTCCTAGTCATTAAAATGTGGGACTAAGACCAGATAATTTGTAACATTTTTCCAGCTCTAGACTTTTTTCCCCCCATGTGAATAGGTACATCTTCTGGGCACACCAATCTCTCTATCAACAAGTTAAATATGATGTCCTACATCCTCTTTTATACTCCGGTTTGATCTATAGTAGAAAGTTGAAAATCAAATTTTAAAGATAAAGAGGTTACAGTTCAGAGAAGAAGGCAGGGACTTAACATTTACTACATGGATATTATGACAAGCATTTTCTGCATGTTATCTCTTGAAATCTGCACAACCATCCTGAGTGGTAATCAAAAGTACCCTCATTTCAGAGATGAGGAAACAGACGCCCAGAGAGGTTAAGTGACTCGCCTGAAGTGACTCAGCAAGTTTGTAGCTAATCTGTGACTCACTTTCAGTTCTCCCTCAAAGCGAATGGATCTTTCTCTCTACTAGACTTTGTAACACATACTGTCTTTTGTTAGTAAAAGGGGAAGTCAGACATTTTGCACTGTTTTTACCATTCTGAGTATGTCTTGCTGTATCTGAAATTTCCAAGAATGTCTAAGGTGACAAGTTCTTTTTTGTTTTTTTTTTTTACACTGACAAGTTCTTAAGAAATCTGTGTTTAAAGTGTCTTTTTATTTCTGGATCGTTAGGAATGACTCCATCAATGGTGTAAACTGACATTTTGGACCTCTTGCAAGCATTTCAAAAATAATAAATTCTATATAAATCACAAAAGAAACACACTGCTTTATACAAATTCATGTATTTCCTTGATATGTGTCAAGCCTCTGGGAAGCAATCGTTTGATTTCAGAATCCAAATAATATTGATTACAATTCTGTGACACACCTAATCCTAGCTTCCCCTGAAATATGAATGTTATAGGTTTATTTTAGAATTACTCATCATGTATAAAAATATATAGTCTGTATATATAATCTTTAGGTACATATAGAACATACAGGACACAATAAGAAACATACATATAGTCTTCCTCTGGCACATAGTTCCTAAAACCCTTGGAATCTTTTTTTTTTTTTTTTTTTAATGTTTATTTTTGAGAGAGAGAGAGACTGAGACACGCAGTCTGCACTGACAGCAGAGGGCCTGATGTGGGGCTCAAATGCATGAACTGTGAAATCATGACCGGATGGGAAGTCAGATGCTTAATGACTGAGCCACCCAGGCGCCCCAACCCTTGGGATCTCTTAAATGAGAAGCGTCTTTTTGTGTTCTAATGATACGACTAATGGCTCGGGGCTCCTGGAGAGCCTCAGGATGGAGGCTGGTCAACAGAACCAACCATGTGATTAGAGAGTTGGAACTTTAAGCCCCACCCCCTACCTACAGGGAGCCTCCAGAGACTGGAGGTTGAGTTAATCGCCTACTGCCAGTGAGTCAATCATGCCTATGTAATGAGGCCTTTGTAAAAACCCTAACCAAAGTGGTTTGGAGAATTTCTGCGTTGAATACCAACCCAAAAGGTGCTGGGAGGGTGGTGCACTCACCCCTATGCATGTCTTCCATGTGGCGGTGAAACTAGTAAACTGTTACTCCTGAGTTCTGTGAGCCATTCCAACACCTTACCAGTCTTGAGAAGGGGTTCACGGGCACATCCGATTTATGACCAGCCAGTCAGAAGCACAGGTGACAACCTGGGCTTGTGACAGGCATCTGAAGGGGATGGGGGACAGTCTCGAAGGACCGAGGCTTTAATCTGTGGGCTCGCACTGAGTCCAGGTGGGCAGTGTCAGAACTGAATTGACGTAGACACACCCAGTTGGTGTCCAGAGACCGGGGGAGTTATTCCATGTGTAAATTCCACACATCGGTGTCAGATATGTGGACAGTAGAGAAAAAGGTTGTGGGTTTTTTTAGCCTCTCATGAGGCCTGTCACAAATTTTGCTTACCTATGGCAGTCCATAAGACCAAGTGGTTGAAACCGTGCTGACCATTTATTTATTCACCAGTTTCGAAAAGCACTTAGGAGGTGGATGGCGCTGGGTCCGGAGGCCTGGGGGTTGGGGGGGGTGGGGGGGGGGTTGGGCGGTGGGGGCCAGAAGGAAGCCGGCAGCCGGGAGGCTGGCAGTTGGAAATGTCGCAGCAACAGGGATGCTCAGTGCTGCTGAGGCAAGACGGCAGAGCGGCGGGGCCAGATCGGCCCCACCGATCGTGGGGCGACATTGTCTTCCAGGCGCTAAACAAACAGCTGCCTGGTGAAGCGGGACCCCTTTGACCGGATCTCTATCGGCTTAGCTGGGCTGTGCAGAGGTGGCCAGAGAGGGCGGGGTCCGCTCCGTGGCTCCTGCCCCCAGCCACGCCTCATGCCCGAGGGCGTCCCCCTTCCAGTGCCTGCCAAGCGGTGGCCCTTGTTCAGCCCACTGTTCAATTGCAGAACATCACGGATTTAGAATTGCAGCTCGGTTATCAGCTAGGCTGCAGCAGAGATCCTGCCCACCCGCGCCTTAGCTGTGTTGCCGAGGAAATGAAGGCTTCTACAGCAATTCCCAGGGAAGGGGGTCAAAAAAAAAAAAAAAAAAAAAAAAAAAAAAGAAAACCACATGCATCTGAAAGACAGGCAGGGAAATCACAGGCGCAAGAAAACACCGGCACAGAGGTGGGAGATTACAATCCAGGCACCTGCACCATTCCTGCCACCACATCCCCTAGCAAAAACGGAAATAAAGGGAAACCTGATTTGCTCTCCATTAAAAAAAACCTTTTTTTGATTAAAAAAGGAATTACGAAACCTCTACGTAAATGTTTATAGCTTTTCATAATTGCCCCAAACTGGAAACAACCCAAACGTTCAGCAACAAATTTGTGTTATGTTCACAGAATGCAATGTTAGCAACCAAACCTGGTTAATCTCAAGGGCATTACCCCGAGTGAAAGAGGTCGGTCTCAAAAGATTACACAGTTTATGACTCCATTTATAGGACATTCTGGAAAAGACAAAAGTAGAGGGATGAGGAACAGATCAGTTATTGACAGGGGATGGGAAAGGAGAGGGCATGATCATAAAGGGCTAGCAGCCCAGTTATCTGGGGTGCCAGAACTGCTCTGTATCCTGATTATGGTGGTGGTTATAAACTTTATACATGTGTTAAAAGCCATAGAACTTTACAGAGAAGGGGCACCTGGGTGGCTCAGTCAGGTAAGCATCTGACTCTTGATCTTGGCTCAGGTCACAATCCCAGCATTGTGGGATTGAGCCCCACGTGGGGCTCTGCACTGAACGTGGAGCCTGCTTGAGATGCTCTCTCTCTGCCCCTCCCGCCCACACACTGTCTCTGTGTCTCTCAAAATAAATAAAAACTTAAAAAATATTTTAAAATAAATAAAATGGAAAAAAAAACCCCAACTGTTAGAAAATGAAAGGAGAAAGAGATCATTTCCAGCTTAACAGAAAATGCTTCAGAGCAGAGATTGTACTGGATCACACTTTCAAGGGCAAAAGAAGGCAGATGATCATTTAGATGTATTACGTCAATAGTGTGCAGGAAGGAATGGGACAGAAGTGCCTAAGGACAGAAAGTGTGCCTAGTTAAAAGATAAGGAATCTGGGGAGAGCCTTGGCTGGGGTGCTGGCTATCAGGCCCAGCAAGGCCTTTGCGGGCAGTGGGACCCACCCCTGCTGGGTACCACGGAGACCACGCTTGGTCCACTTCTTCATTTTATTACCAACAATTAAGGGTTGTTTTTTTTTGTTTTTGCCTTACATACAAATATGGAGCATATGTTCATCTTCCTTGCTACTACCGTGGCTCTCCCTAAGTGTAATGCTATCTCTGCATAGATCTATGCAACCTCTGCACAGATAAGAGTCCCCCAAAACAGGGACACGAGCTCCCTCCTTAGGGATCCAGGCAGCCGTAGTGAAAATGGAGGGGAAAGCACAGGTTTGAGAGACATGACTTCACAGTTAGGATGCATTAATAAGACTGGGTTGCAAAATGGATGAAAGGGATGCAGGAACTGGGACGAAAATCAAGCGCAGATCTGGAGGCAAAGTTCTAAGGAAATGTAAATTTGTTGATTGTTTTAATTCTTGTCCAACAACGGCATTTAAATATTAATTTGCTTTAGCAATATTTATAACTAAAACCAATTTTTCTTTCCTTAAAAATACATGCAGGGCAATTAAATACTATTTGAGAATAAGCCATTCTGACTTTAAAAAAATTTTTTTTCAATGTTTATTTATTTTTGAGAGAGAGACAGAGCATGAGCGGGGGAGGGGTAGAGAGAGAGGGAGACACAGAATCCGAAGAAGGCCCCAGGCCCTGAGGTGTCAATACAGAGTCAGATGTGGGGCTCGAACTCACGAATGGCAAGATCATGACCTGAGCCAAAATCAGATGCTTAACTGACTGAGCCAGCAGGTGCCCCAGGCCATTCTAACTTTAACTAAAAACTTAGGGGTGCCTGGATGGCTCGATCAGTTAAGACTTGGGCTCAGGTCATGATCTCGTGGTTCGTGAGTTCAAGCCCCACGTCGGACTCTGTGCTGACAGCTCAGGGCCTGGAACCTGCTTCAGGTTCTGTGTCTCCCTCTCTCTCTCTCTGCGCCTCCCCCACTTGCACTCTGTCTCTCTCTCTCTCTCTCTCTCAAAAATAAATAAACATTAAAAAAAAATAAAAATAAATAAAAATAACTTAAAGGTAGATGTAAGAAATAAGCCCACTGACCCAATCAAAGGAGGGACACGGGGGCTGGGAGCACAGTGAAGCAAGGCTTTAGTCAATGTTCTTGCAAGAGCGGGTGTCTGATGGACAAGAACACTCGGGGTGGTTACAGCAGACAATTTATCTCCTAGCGTGCAAGTCCCTCCCCTGATTCCTCATTGGCTGAGCACCACAGAGGTTACAGTCTTGCCCAGAAGTCGTCTACGTCCACGTAAGGCAAAAAGTACATTCCTTGAGGGGACACAGAGACTTCAGTTCTTTGGCACACACTCATTGCAAAGCCTGTGAAAATAAGCCTGTGAAATGGAGAGGGGAAGAAGAACCAGGAAGTGAAATGTCTAAGGGCTTGGGGGTCCATTGTGTGTGTGTGTGTGGGGGGGGGGGGTGGGTGGGTTTCATACATACTTCCAAGAGGTTGTAAACCTATTAAACAGACAGCACAGCTTTTATTTGGTATTTCTGAAAATGAATCTTCTCACTTTTCACAGTAGGGGTGCCTGGATGGCTCAGTTGGTTAAGTGTCTGACCCTTGATTTCTTTTCTTTTTTTTTTCCCCTCTGGGTCTTTTTTTCTTTAATGTTTATTTATTTTTGAGAGAGAGAGAGTATATGCTTGTGTGCGAGTGAAGGAGGGAGGGGCAGGTTGAGAGGGGGACAGAGGATCTGAAGCAGACTCAGCACTGACAGCAAAAAGCCCAATGCAGGGCTTGAACTTGTGAACCGTGAGATCATGACCTAAACCAAAGTCAGAGGCTTAACCCACTGAGCCACCCAGGCACCCCCCAGCTCTTGATTTCAGCTCAGGTCATGATCTCACGGTTTGTGGGATCAAGCCCTGCATTGGGCTCTGTGTTGAGCATGGAACCTGCTTGTGGTTCTCTCTTTCTCCTTCTGCCCCTCTCCCTGCTCATAGGTACTCTATCTCAAAAAAAACCCCTCAAAACTGGGGCTCCTGGGTGGCTCAGTCGGTTGAGCATTTGACTTTAGCTCAGGTCATGATGTCACCATTTGTGAGTTCAATCCCTGCATCAGGCTCTGTGCTGACAGCTCGGAGCCTGGAGCCTGCTTCCAATTCTGTGTCTCCCCCCTCTCTGCCCCTCCCCCACTCACGCTCTGTCTCTTTCTCTCTCAAAAAATAAATATTTAAAAAAAGAAAAACAAAAGAAGCCAACCCCTACCATATGTTAAATCAAGCTTGAACAGGCTTCAAAAAGAAAACATCTGGGGCACCTAGATGGCTGAGTCAGTTAAGTGACTGACTTCAGCTCAGGCCATGTCTCACAGTCCATGAGTTCAAGACCCACATCGGGCTGACTGCTGTTAGCGCAGAGCCGTCTTCAGATCCTTTGTCCCCCTCTGTCGTTGCCCCTCCTCCACTCATCTCTCTCTCTCTCTCACTTTCTCTCTCAAAAATAAATAAAACAAACAAAAACCTTAAAGGTATTTCAAGCAACAGCATGATGTAATCCAATTTTTGAAAGATCAAATAATAGACAACCTCTGAAATTGCAATTAAGAACTCCTTATTGGCTATGGAGATGAGGAAAAAATTATAGATTTTACAAAAATAGAGAATAAGAAAATAACATATGACTGAAGAAGTCTTTAAAAATGAGAATCAGGGGTTTTCCTCACAGTAAAGAAATTATGTTGAAAGAGAAATAAAAATGACATATGGAGAATAAAGTTTGCTGTATGGCTTGTAGTAAAAAGGAAATTTGGTAGTACTAAATGTATATTGCTATAGTCTCAGTCTTAAACCACAAACGTATGCAACAGAGGAGGCCTGTCAACTAATTTGAAAACAGTGAGATTTTTCCCATTGGTATGAATATATGTGAAATCATCATTAACACTGTAATAAAAAATATATGCAAACCATTAAAACAAGCAAGGCACATCAGTGAGAAAAGAAATGAAACCAACCTTCTATTCTTATTCTCTGAAGTCATTACCAGGTTTACAGGGCTCTTGGTTCAAAGGAAAACACCTCAGCCACAAGGGCTTACTAACACATCACCTATTTACCACGTTTTCATTCTTAGGACTCATCAGTGAATCTAAATGACAAGGCTGCTAGGCTCGTACTAAGTAAAACCAGTCAACAAATTTCGTGATTTTTCTTCAATTAAAGAGAAAGCACTTTCAACATACAAATGTTAATAAATATTTGCTAAACGTCCGGTGATATTCCTTGCTGATGGACGAAACAGAGAGAAAGCACAGGAACACTGATAGCCTACGACTGAACATACTCCACAGCACAAGTCGTCTTGTTATTGTAATGACTCAGACACCATAAAAATTAGGACATAAGAATTTCGACTCCTTTTGTGTCTAGGACAGCTCATAGAGGCCAGCCACAAAACAGGGATAATAAACTCAATCATTTCAAATTTTATTTTGGTTCGCATTTCAATTTCTCCCCATATTAACCTTTTATCAGGAGATAAAAGTAAACAACAAAATGAGTTGATTTGATCAGACCCTTCCCATTTCCTGTGTGTGTGGTTCAAATGTAATTGAAGGGAAAAAAAGGGGCAAGAGAGAGATGGCTGAATACACAGGACCTGGAAAATCCACTGAAGTAAAGCATGTGTACTGTGAGAAAACAATCTCTCACAAAGCCACACGATCTAGAAAGAAAATACGCATGGCAACGATCTCAAATCCCCTCTATTTGATTCCTCATCAGCGATCAGTTATGTCATGACCTTGCTGTGTTTCCAATAGGAAGTCACTTCTGGACACCAGGCTCCATCTATTTAAAAAGAGGGAGAGGGGCCAGACATTGGACTGAATAAATAATACTGAAGCACTGTTCAAGGACAAAATTAAGAACAAGTCTTATAGGGGTCCCTGGGTGGCTCAGTCGGTTAAGCGTCTAACTCTTGGTTTCAGCTCAGGTCATGATCTCATGGTTTGTGAGTTTGAGCCCTGTGTTGGGCTCTGGGCTGACAGCACAGAGCACTTGGGATTCTCTCTCTCTCTCTCTCTCTCTCTCTCTCTCTCTCTCTCTCTATCCCTCTCCCCCCCCAACACAAATAAACAAACAAACAAAAAAAGAACAAGTCTTACATTAGCAGTTACAGTGTTCTTGCTGAAATCTCCTAGTGGGGAATAAATGCTTAATAATTACAAGTAGTAGCAGCAGGAGTAATTAATGAATTCACATAACAGTCACTAATACTGAAAAATGGAACAAGGGAGAGATAAGGCACAATTTCCAATTTTAAGAGAGAGAAGCAAGGCATTCACAAATTAATACAGTGCCCATAAGTGATGACCCAAAGGTTAAACACTAATGAAAAGCTGGGGCGCCTGGGTGGCTCAGCCGGCTAAGTGTCCAACTCTTGATTTCGGCTCAGATCATGACCTCACAGTTGGTGGGATTGAGCCCCACGTCAGGCTCTGCACCGACAGCACGGAGCGTGCTTGGGATTCTCTCTCTCTCCCTCTCTCTCTTTGCCCCGCCCCTGCTCACACATGCTCACTCCCTCTCTCTCAAAATAAATTAAAAAACATTTTTAAAAACATCTTTAAAAAAAAACCCACAACTAATGAAAAGCTGATGACTCATAGAAGAGCAATACCCACAGCACTGACGAACACCGATGTAAAGATACAGTGAAGACCTCCCGCTGTACCACATCTCACACTCATACACTCAGCTGGTACTGAGAAGAGCCCAGTACCAGCTGGGGAGAAGAGCCCCAAGTATTCTTCCATCCTGAGGTTCGCTATCTGAAGCCCAGTTCTGAGATTAAGGGTGGGGGGTTCTTCATGTGTCCTGCTGCACATGCTCGAAAGGGTTAGACTGTAACCCGAGGTCTCAGGAAAGGTCCTTGATGGAGGTCCTCTAAAAAATTGATCCAGCGATGCCACTTTGAATTCACACAAGCCAATGGCACTTGATCCTCATTACTGGTGCCTCAAGGGGACAAAGAGCCCAGCCAACGTCACAGGGCTCAGAAATGACAGGGCAAGGGCTGCAGGCCACGTGGTGCATCTTCTTTACCTAAGGGCTCTTCAGAGCTGTGGATTTCTCTGAAGCAATTTCTAGTCAGTCGATGAGTGAACTTTGGCTAATTCTTAACACCAACCTGTGCCCCAACAGGCCTCACCTCTGCATCTTAGACTTCGTCCTCATTTATAAGAAGACATTTTCATGTAGCCCCAAGAAGTCCCCTTCTGGAATGGGAAATGAAATACCCAATTCAGTTCTTCCTCTATAGCCTTCTTGCTCAAAGTTAGTAAGGATTATATGATACTTAACTTCTAATGTCTTAGACCCTCGTGTCATTGACACTGGGAGATCAAATTCTCACGGCTTAGACTTTATAGGGGAACCATATGAAGTTGCAAAGTTTATCCGTTTGAAAAGACAGATTGTTTCTATCTTGAAGATGTGTAAGAGCAAGATGGTAATACCAAATACCCTTCCGATTGGAAGTCATCACATACCAAATATTGGACCCATGGTCTCCCGAGCCCCTCAAAACACGTAAAACCAAAATGGTGGCATTCTTCCCACTTGACCCGTGAATTCATAGTAACAATAATAATATCCAGGTCTTTTTGAGTTATATACCTCTTCCTTACAACTCTCAATAAGTAAATTCATATTGAAAAATGCTCTACCAGATGAAAGCATACATAAACGACAGGAAGGAAACACCACTGTCGTGTACTCATTTTTAAAGTATTTTAGGAAATCCCACGATGGCCATGTCTTTGAAAAACACGTTTGATCCATCCTTCACACACACACACATTTATTTAATGAAAACTTCTTCCTTCACGTTTATGGGAATAGCCAACATTTATTAAGCAATCACTCTGCCAGGCACTACCTCCAGTCGTTACACGATCACCTAGTTTAATCCTAACTTCAGACACAGGTACTTTCACTTAGCCCAGTTGCAGCTAATGAACATGAATGTTTTAGGTAATCTGTCCAAGGTCCCTCAGCAAGGAGCGGCAGAGCCAAACTTGAATCCAGAGAGGTCCACCTCGAAGTCTGTACTCTTAGCCACTTCTTGAAGCGTTCTTGAGATTTCATATCAGAACTGCAACTTAGAAAAGGTCATCCTTTCTCCTTTGCGGTGCGTCCTCTTTCCTCGTTGTCTCTTCTTCCACTTTCCTTCCTACTGCCTCTCGGGCTTTCGAACTCATGCTTCGGATTTCTTCAGTTTTCGTTTTCAGCCACCGCCAGGAACCTGACATCACTCCAGCCCCCTGTTGGCGGTAGTACAAGTGTAGTCTGGAGAAGGCTGGGCCTCACGGGAGCCCCAAGCAGATGGCCGCTGGCAGAAGGCAAGAGCAGAACTGCCTAGAAAGTGGGAGGTGACCCGCATGTCCATGGCAAGCTCCCAGACTTGGGTAAGAAAACATCCTCTGACCCTTCCCGGGCACACGTTTCTTTTATGGTTACAAGGAAATACGCGAGGAGCTCTCGGACCGACTGAGGGAAACATCGAAGTGAGCAGTGCAAGCTGAGAGCAAGGTGATTACCTGCTAATTGAGGCTTTCCTTCTTTGGCATTTCTTTATAGTGTGTGCATCGATAGGAAAATTTGGAAACTTGTTCATTAAATACTTCTTCAGGGTACTAGGAATTAAAAAGTATTGCCAAAAGTTTTCTGAGGGGAGCAAAGGGAAAATTTTTTATTAAAAAAAAAAGTGGGGAGCGCCTGGGTGGCTCAGTCGGTTGAGCATCTGACTCTTGGTTTCAGCTCAGGTCCTGATCTCACGGTTCGTAGGATGGAGCCCCATGTCAGGCTCTGTGCTGACAGCTCTCTCCCTCTCTCTCTGCCCTTCCCCTGCTCTCTCTCTCTCTCAAAATAAACTAGAAAAAAAAGACATTTCTACAAATAAGCCAATCATAAAAAAGACAAGTACCGTATGATTGCAGTTGTGTAAGGTACTATATGAGTAGTCAAAAAATCATAAAGATAGTTGGGGCACCTGGGTGGGTCAGTTGGTTGAGCATCCGACTTTGGTTTAGGTCATGATCTCATGGTTCCTGAGTTTGAGCCCTGCATCGGGCTCTGTGCTGACAGGTCAGACAGAGCCTGGAGCCTGCTTCGGATTCTGTGTCTCCCTCTCACTCTGCCCCTCCCCTCCTCTTGCTCGCTCTCAAAAGTAAACATTTTTTAATTTATTTTTTGTATTTTTAAAAAATTTTTTTAATGTTTTTATTTATTTTTGAGACAGAGACAGAGCATGAGCAGGGGAGGGGCAGAGAGAGAGGGAGACACAGAATCCGAAGCAGGCTCCAGGCTCTGAGCTGTCAGCACAGAGCCCGACGCGGGGCTCGAACTCACGGACTGTGAAATCATGACCTGAGCTGAAGTCGGACACTCAACCGACTGAGCCACCCAGGCGCCCCTCAAAAATAAACATTTTTTTAAAAAAGCACTTAGGGTTGGTTTAAATAACACATTTAGGTAAATTAGCAGATATGCTGAATTCATTAGATGTGACATCCAGGGCTTGATGTAACATCAAGGGACTGGTCTGTTTCTGCATTATTTTTCTGGCCAACTATGAATGGCATCATCTGCCAGATGCAATAGGCTGCAGGTGCATTAGCTCAGGAGTCAGCCAGATCTGCACTTCTACCTTCAAGCAGTGTGACCTTGAGCTAGTTACTTAGCTTCTTCAAACCTCAGCTTTTCTGTAAAGACAGGGGCATTAATGTTCACCGCCGGGGTTGCTGCAAAGATCAAATGACATCACGTCTACGAAACTGCCTGGCACAGAAACCGGCAGGGTAGGCATTTAATAAATGGTAGTTTTATTTAATTTTATGTCATTTTAAGGGACGGGCAGATGTAAAGGCTTGTTATTAAGAAATGAGGAGAAAGCAACCATGAATTTGTGGCCTGCGATTTTTTCCTTCACTTCAGAAAACTTCACCAAAGTTGTGTTTTCAGCTCAAATAGGGAGAATAGAATCTTTTGCAATACTTCTCCCACCAAAACCTCAACTTTCAGTAATCAGGCACTTTGAAGTCTGGCTGGACAATGTATGGCTATCTATGTATTACTGTTATAGACGTATATACAGCATAAAATTCAGGAGAACGAGCACAAAATCAAAGCCAACAGGGAAAGGCTGACGTAAATGTTAGGCTCCATGTAGCTTATCAGAAAAGAAATCATCATTCACAAAAATGAGAAGTACAGGGTTCAGGATAAGAAGAAACAGCAGTAAATCAGAAATTCCACACAATAAAGAACACTTACGAAGAAAGCTCATATGGGCAAATTTTATTTTCTTCTACCTAAAATTACCTGAGATTTCATTTTCAGCATTGTTTCCAATTGGGTTTTTAAGATTAAGAAAAAATAAGATCACTCCTGCTTTGCTTAACATTTATTCCCTTTTGGGTGACAACACGGACACTCTATTGAAAAAAAATAAGACAATGGGGAGGGCTCACCAGAGAAATACGGAAATTGACAAATGTAATGCATGGCAGCTCAACAACAGATAATTTGCCACAGACCAGTCCCAGAAAGGAAACTAAAATGGGAAATTGATAAAAACCGTTCTCTGCGTGAGGCTACTGGGCCTAAAGCTGATACACTTCACGGACCCAAGGGTTGGAAGACATTCTCTATCTAACGCGTGCAACAGGCTGGGGAGGAGGTCAGGCCACAGGGACTGTCAAAAAGCTCATGTTACAGCAAAACCTCCAAAGTCATTTCCAGAACATAATCAAAGCTCTTCTCTGCACAGAATCAGAGTGGTGACAAGTTCTCAGAACTGAGTTTTGTTGCTGAGTTCAGCATTAAACAGTCTCTGAAAAAGCTCAGATCGGCTAGGCTGAATAAACAAGAAGGAAAAGTATGTTTTCTTATGAAGTCTCAACTACAGCTAACCGCATTGTCCTTCTTTGTTTCACCAGAAACTCATCGCATATACCTAAGTCCGACCCGAACCCCCACAAAACTCTGGTTGGCCAACTTTCTAAAATCTTTATAAGGTCAATAATGTTAAAAGCAATGACAGTGAAGCTACTCACTATTCTTTTCCTTCAATACATAAATAGTATGCCTACATCAAGCACAGAGCAGTTCCCCCCAAATTATCTATATTCATGCAAACTGTATTACCTCTGCCCATGTTAAAAAATTAAAAGTGTTTAACTGGCATCTATCCTAATTACTCTAGGCCCAAAGTATACAAGAACAAAAAATGAGACATTTCCAAAAACTTTTTGTTAAGCCACGAACCCTGTATTTTATTTTAATCATTTCATTTCAAAGATTTTATCTGTAAGCAATCTCTACACCCAACATGGGGCTCTAACTCACAACCCTGAGATCAAGAGTTGCACACTCCTCCGGCCGAGCCAGCCAGGTGCCCCCACCCCCCCACCGCCGGAGAAGCCCCATTTTAAAGAAGGAACCCCTAAAGGTTCTGGGGGAACAGATGTAATTTCAACAAGGATTTCATATCTTCAAGTTTATGCTTATGAAGAAATACAACTGCTTAACTCAAATTTAGTAAACATATTTATTTTGAGGATAAAATACCTTTTTCATTAATTTTCAGATTTTGTGCTTTCACTACTTATACATATTTCTTTCTATTGAAATTTGGTTGGGGTATTAGAAAGACCTCAAACAGGCTTCTCAGGATACTCTTTCTCAAGGCACCCACAGAGAGAAAAAAACCAGTCACAGATAGAAAACTCTCACAGTAGCAGTTATTCATTTCCTGAGCTAACCTACTTCCTTTTTCAAACATTTCCTTCTCTTCACCAATGTGTTTTTTTGAAATTAGCATCAAAGTCTTCTTGCAAAATACACTTCTGGACCCGGGGCCTGGAACCTAGGCAAATGCCAACAGCCATGTCATTCTTAATGTCGTCGCCACCTTGATACAAAATTAGAATCTCAAATCAAGTGTCTTTCAGTAGTACAGAGGGCTTCCTGCCACATAAATTGATGTTTTAGCAAAAGAGGTTGAGTTTTTATGAGCTCGAGCCATGCTCTGGGAAAACAAATGCTATCAAAGTAAAAAAAATTCCATGGCTCCTGGCTACTCCATTACAGAAAACCATGGCGTCTTGTATGATAAGTAAATCAATTTTTTTCATCTTTCAGACCTTCAGCAGACTGCAATGAGTTGCTGAATTTCTTCATACTAAGTGTAACCTCAGAGATAAACTAAAAGACTAACGATGACTAACATTATGTATTTCATTATAAATATATCTTCTCACTGATTATGGACTCAAATCAAAGCCAATATATAGAGCTGAAAAGAAATTTGGCTATTGTGATTCCTTTGTGCTAATAAATACAAAATACAACTTAAAAGATAAAATCAGCCTTCACCTAAACATAAATACAAAAAGCAAAGAGTGATACCACAAAAAACAGACAAAAGGAATCCAGTCTCTTCAAATGTTTATTTTTGTCAGAATAGCTGACGATTTTCTGTTAAGCCTTTTGGTTCATTACTATAACAAGCATTTTTCCCCTTGAAAAACCCACTCAAAATATTTTAATCCTTGAGGTAAAGAACTTTAACTAAAAAAACAAACAAAAAAAAAAAAAACACAAAAAAACTGATCTTTTTTTTTTTAAAGAAAAAAATTCTTAAAATTCCTTTAGCTTGATAAATAGAAATAATCTCTTCTTGTTCTACTCTGGTGAACAAAAATGTACTTTATACAGCAAAATATCCAGTCACTTATTGGCAAACTGAAGGTGAGAACCTACCCATTTACATGTTCTACTCAAACACAGTGCAAGACTTCCATGTTCATATAGACTTCAAAAAACAAAAACAAAAACAAAAACAAAAAAACCCAAACCAAAAAAAACCAAAAACCATAAACCGGTTACCAACACTCTTCTGGCAAAGACGAGGGTTTTGGAATGGCAAAAGGAACACAAGTTTTAGATCTCAAAGCTCCAGAAGGGAATTAATCTGAGTCTTCGTCATCAAGATACTCCTCGGCATTGCTTAATGTTCGAACAGCATCTAAAAGGAATGGTGGGAAGGCAAAACGGGAAAATTACAGATTGCTCACATTTGGTTTGCACTTTCAAAGCTCCTGATACCTCAAGGGATCGTAATCTTTCCTCAGGCCCGGGGACTGTACTACCCCTGAGGATCTTCTTCAACTTTTGCTTTCCTGCCTGACTGTTCAGTGTCTGCTGTCCCAGAGGCTGACAAATGCAGCTGTCCGCTCGTTCCTTGGACACGCAGAAAAGTAAAGCCCGTAGGCCGCAGGTACCATTAATCTACCTTGCACAAAATGCAACCAGCCACGTGTGCCGTGACCGGCACGGAACACACCGGACGCCCCTCCACTCGTCCAACCCCCTCTCCCAATGACAAGTGCCACATGTGGCTTCGGTTAGTAGACAGCCTGCAGCCTTACTTGAAGGCAAGATCACTGGGTAGAAAGGTAACTAATGAGGGGGGAAAAAAAAGGAAAAGAAGCAGAATGAAAACACAGAAGCTTCGGTTTCATCTCTAAAAGCACGGATAAATAAAAAAAATAATAATTTTAAAAAAGCACAGATAAATAAAGTATGCTCAGAGGTAAAAGAATGAAATTAAAAAAAAAAACAAAAACAGAAATCTGAAACAGAAAGAGCCGAACCCTACCATACATGACATCAAGCTTGAGCAGGGGTCAAAACGAAGACATCTCATCTTTAAATGGTCACCTATTCGATTGTCTATTTAAATGCCTATAAGCAACAGGTTACACGGGGTATAATTTCAGGGGGCAAACTGAAACGCGAGCCTAACCGCCGTCAGAGCTCAACAAGTGCATGTTATCATGGTCTCTAAATACTATCTTCCCGTGCTCATTGGAGAAATGACTGATTCCAAGTCTGGGGCAGAAAGCGTACCTCTTGTCATACCGTAAAACAAGGATGCTGTCAAAGAGAGCATCAAAGGTTCACGATCCAACCCGAAGAGGCCTCCACTAGCCAAAGAGGAGCTATCAATAGGGATACTAAATATAATGGATTGAAACACAGCAAATATTTCAACGTACATCACAGAGAAGCCACTAGTCCTCTCTGGAGAATGAGAAGGAACCAGCACATCATTTTGAAAACTCCTAAATAAAGGACGAAAATCAAGCCTTTATTCTTCTCCTACTACACAAACTATTCCTTGGAGTCATCAGACCATGGATGAAGGGCAATTTTTTTTATAGAATGTTCCAGCTGATAACTGAGACAGGAGTGACAGAACTAGAATATGGCCATTTCACAACTGTTAGTAAACTAATGGATCTAGACAACGATCATCAATGAATGCTAACATCACAGGATGAGTGACAGACAGGTAATACGTGCCTCTGATGAAAGAACACAGCTTTCTTCATGAAGCATTCTTCCATCTACCCTTTCACAGACACATAAAATGTAGAATCTAATCAAACCTCTAGATCTAACACCAAATGACAAAAATACAGAGGAACCTTTAGATCTAACACCAAGTGACAAGACTACAGAGGAAAGAGGAACATGTCAAACACCCTGGGAATGCATTTATGCAATGCCTAGACTGAGAAATTCAGGAAAACTGACCCTGCTTCTTTAATAAATAAATAGCCAGGCTAAAAGAAGAGGGGGAGAGGAGAAGGAAAGGAAACAATGATTTAGGAGATGTATCTACCAATCAGAACCTGACCTTATTTAGACCCTGACTTAAACTGTAAATAAAGAAACAGATAAGTAAGCCAACAAAGCAGAAACAAACATGTATGGGAAAAAATGGTGAATCTGGACAGTGACAAGATACTTGAAGATATGAAGCAATTATTAATTTTAGGTCTGCTAGTGATAATGTAGCTTTGCTCAGTCATTATCTTTACAAATTTAGGAAAATCATTATAGAGAAAAAAGAAAGGGACAAGGGAGAGTTGGTACAAGGGAGGTAGAAACTTATACGAGAAGGAAAGATTCGGATTCAAAGAAGTGGATATAAACAGAACAGAGGCAGCCTTGAATAATTTCACACCAGCTTCCAAACTACTAGAAATCTCCAGCTTGTCTGCATTCATCTCCATCCTCCTTACGAGAAGTTCTGGAGACCTGGGAGGAATATACTTTGTTCTATCCCACGTACACGTACAACTTCAGGACTGGCTGTAGACTTTTTGTCTTCTTAAGCCACAGACAAAAAGACCGTAGCAAGGCTCTTTCCTACTCTGCTTTGCTCCTACAGTCCTACGTGTTGCCCACTGAGGTAGTCTTGGGCCTCCAATGGTTACCTCGGCGCTTTATTTCAACCTCGTTTCTCCTGTTAGCAAGAGAAGAAGGCTCGCCATGCTGCAAACTCTTACTGAATGGAAATCAAGAGACAGGAACGAGCCAGGAAAATAAATTCCTTCTCCTTCCTTCCTTTTATGGATTGCTCCCAGGCACAGTTTCTCTGGAATCTTCTCACATGGCCAAGTGCTGAGGAGCTCCGTCTCTTCATAGCCCATCTTGGGCCGTGACCATCATGGTAATGTAACTCCTAACCATGCCTCCCTGTTTCCCCCAGCTGACTTCCATCTCTCCTCAATGTCACTGACCTGAACTTGCACATTCCAAACCAAGTACTAGCACTTAAGACAGTCAAACAAACAAACCATAAAGGGTGGAAAGACAGACACAGTAACCTGGATAAATCTCACAGGCATAGCATTAAGTGAAAAGAAGTCAGACACAAGAAAGTACATACTGTTTGAGTCCATTTATATCAAGTTCAAGCACAGGCAAAACTAGGCTGTGGTGAGAGAAGAGGAGGACGTGGAGGGGTTTTCAGGGTATGGAAAATATTCTCTACCTTGATCCGGGTTGTGGCAAATAGGTGTAAGCACAGTTTAAAAAAAAAAAATCAAGATGTAAACTTAGGATTTATATACTTTACTTAATATAAATTATACCCCAATTTGTCAAAACTGGAAAAAGAATTTAAAGTGTTGACTCCTCAAGGTGGGGCTGAACCCCGGCCCTGCACACATGTCCCAAAGTTACCCTTCATGGTAACTACAAAATGTGACTTGTTTTTTCTCATTAAAAAATCCAAGATGAGGGGTGCCTAGGTGGCCCAGTCGATTGAGCATCTGACTCTTGATTTCGGCTCAGGTCACGATCCCAGGGTTGTGGGATCGAGCCCCATGTCAGCTTCATGCTGAGTGTGGAGGCTGCCTAAGAGTTTCTGTCTCTCTCACTCTCTCTCCCTCTGCCCCTCTCCCCTGCTAGTGCACTCTCTCTCTTAAAAAAAAAAAAAAAAAATCCAAGATGTGATTTTAAAACTGGAAAACAACATCAGAATATACTTTTCCCAGTCTAGAGTTCGTGCTGGCAATTAGCCAAATGGCCCAATATTCAACTCTTACTCCAACTAAGATCACAATACAAATTCAGACTTTTCACTGGACGATTGAGGTAATGAAGCGAGAAAAAAGAAAAGAAAAAGGTAACGTGAAAACTGAAATATGAAAATTCATTTCTTGCCTCTGTGTCAAGCCCTAAGATTACCTCATTGATGAGTCCATTATCTAATCATTACACATTTAGGAAAGTAGACCAAAGACACTTAGTGTGAACAGAGCAGAGGAGACCTACCTCCCAGCCCTGTTCTACAAAGACTGCGGAAGGGTGAGGGAAAAAGAGCAGATGTGCCTTCCCAGCTCGGGGTGCCCAGATAGAGGCTTCTGGGTGCAGCTCTCTGGGGTCTGAGCAAGCGTGGCATTCTCCTTGCCTATCGTGATCAAGCTCATAGTGTACATGAGGCTCTGATAACCTTCAGCTCCTAAGAAACCTTACTCCTCGGTCAGGACATTCTGAAGGTACCCATAGAACAACAGGAAGTCAGTGGCAGAAGAAGGAAGTTGGGCCATAGTCCTACTTCCTGACCCAACCAAGGCAGCAGGAAGGAAGAGGTCCGTGCCAAGTAAAAGCATCTCTCCTACATGGCTGCATATACACTTGTCAATCAAAATGTAGCTGGGGAGCACCACGCAGCTGGTACATACTTTCCCGCTCACTTAGCAGACCCTCGATCCATCTATGCATGAGTAATTACTTTAAAGAAACACCAGCTCTGCCAGTGAGCATTCACGGCTGAGATAATTAAGAAACCCAAGCCGCTTAGTGGTTTACACTACATCGGAACTGAAGTTAAAAGAAGTAAGAAACTGAAACAAAGACAGATCTGGAGTAAAGAACAAAAGGAACAGCAGACTCGTGAGGAGGGCTATGACGGGAATTTGGTGATGGGCAAGGAGGATCATTCTGGGAAGCTCCCTTGGCAAGTCATGAAGAAAGGAGGACTGTTTGCTATTTTTGATTAACTAAAGCAGGAAACCAGAGGTCTGACTGTATTTTGTTGCTTCCGCGGGAACAGGGATATGGGACAAGGTAACACCACCTCTTCTCATAAAACAAAGGGGACTTAAGGAAGAGAGAAGCTTTCCAAGGGTTCCAAAACGAATGGGAATGTGATTCATATAGGAAAACAAACCAGTACCTCACTCCACAAGCTCGGAGGGTGACAACGTCCTCAGATTAAAGTAGAAACAAAAATGTACTCAGCCTCTACACTAGAAATGTCTCAGAAGTTGTTTTGGTGACTCTCCACCAACATGGACCAGGCTAAACTTTAGACTCTAAAAAGCAATACTAAAAAGGGTTGGAATGATGAGTACCAATGCTCACTAAAGACATGAAAAGCGAGTTCTCCATTATACTAGTTCCATTCTAGAAAACGGTGGACAAGATGTATCGATCATTGGCTTATACTCCAAAGTGGCATGAAAGTGCCAAACACGAGATAAAAGTAGAGGAAGGCTTGAGAAGTGAGGGGGGAAAAAAAAGATTGAATGTCCCCTCCAGCCAAAACATCTTGTATTTTTCGTTTTTCTCCCTCGGGGTTCCTCAGGGGCCAGGAGGCTGATGGTGAACGAAAAGGGAGAGACAGGAGAGGAAAATGAGGAGGGGTAAGGCACACCGCCCCCCAGCATTTCTTTCAGGGGGAAGCATTCAGTACATTATGTACAGAGAAGTCCAATAAACAGCCAGTCTCTGAATAGTAATCATGAACAATGCAAGCGTGTTTCACACCTTTTCTTTAGCACCTTTTCAAAATAACCACAAGGACCTTTCTTTTTTTTTCCAACCCCATCTCCCATGCCAATAGATATTTTTATCTCGAAGAATGTATACCTAAACTTTACCTTTAAAAACCACCCCACGGTCTGTAAACAAACATCAAATTGGTTATCAAGACCGGAATAATTCTGATCGTAGTTTACTGATACTCTCGTTTAAAACAGAGATAAAATATAATCATGGAGCTCTTCAGTGCTTAATTGAAAAATAAATATTTAGAGACAACCACTTGTAAAACCATATCCGGAACCATGGTTCTCTGATAAGGGCTCTACTGGAAAGCAAGTGATTACGACCTGATTGCAAGGAACAAAGGAAACACACAAAAAATACTAAAAGGCCAAAGTCTCTTCGATTTGCTTGCATGAAGGCATTCTTCAATGTTGCACGTTCCAAGTGAGACCCAGGATATAAAATCTGACTTCAGAACCACATGAAGAGTTTACCGAGAAAACGTTTCCCCAATTCTAAGATGGTAAATCTTAGTCATGATGGTGTCAGAGGAGAAAGAAGGATCGAAGGCAAATACCTGTTCCCTGTTTCTTTTTCAGGAGAGACGCACAGGCCGCATTGGTGGCCATGTCCAGGGCCAGCTTCTTCTCATTGTTTCTCAAGTCTGTTCTTGCACCTTCCCCAACACAAGAAAAGCAAGTCAGGTGTTTTTGAAGAATCTGTAGCAGCGGACTACACATTCTTCTTCCCACCGAGACGGATCACTTTTGGCCAAACTAACTAGACAACCATTCTGGCCCTGAAGTAAGCTTTTTCAAAACAGTCAAAGCACGTTTGGCGTCTTGAAATCAGGGCGCTTGCTGCTGCGTCCCAGATAATTAGGCACAATTAAAACAGAGCCTTTCCTTTCAAATCCTCAGACTGCTGCATGTGACTTTTCAGGGGGGACTTCACTATCCCCGAGGTACCTCCTGAGTCAGTTGGACTCCAATATGTCTTGGCACGAGTTTTTAGAGATTAGTTTAACATACCCTTTGCTTCTTGAGAGAAGCCCGTGTGGGTGGTGCCTGCCGGGATTAGTATTTCATATCTGCCAAGTATACTCTTGTGCAAATTAGCAGAAGAGTAACACCATAAAACCTAGAGGCAATCCATTGTCCCCAAAGCACATCTTCTACTTGCGTTTTGTCCGGGTCTTCGTGGTGATAAAAATTACATCAGAATTCGTGGGTATATTTTCGTTGCCAAAGCTTCACCAATGCAGAAGTGTGCTGAACAAAAGCATACGTCCCGTTTCGTCCCCTGACTAACCCCTCCCTGCCCCATCTTCCAGTTTGTCTGGGGGAATCCATTCCCAGCAAGTGGGTATCAGTCCTCACCTCCCTCAGGTGCAGGAATGCACTCACAGACATCTACGCATATATGTGTAAAATCACACCACATGTAACAGTCTGTAACTTGATTTTTTTACTTAGCAATATATAATGGTACTCATTCCTCAGTAGTACACATAGCTCAATCCATGTAAACATTTGTAAGTGTTCAATTTTGTGGGCATCCCAATATTTATTTAATAACTCTCCTCTTCCCCTATCGAGGGACACTTAGGCTGTTCCTTTACCACAAACAATATTGCTGTAAATCTCCCTGAACACCAGCTTTCTGAAGTATGGCTTCCCAGAAGTGATGCTGGGATATAAGGCTATGTATATTTTTAATTCTGCTAGCTACTGTCCGATCGCTGTCCAAGAAGGCTTTACCAATTTATACTTTCTGCCACGGTACAGGAGAGAGCCATTTTGCTTGTAATCTCATCCTCTTCAGGAAACAAAAAAATAAGTGTAATGAAACTCAAAGGGACAAAAATACTGAGTCAAGAAAGCATGGTTTGTTTAATTAGGAATATGGCGACCGTGTCTAAAAATCTCTCTCATGAGACTTAGATCTGCCCACAGCTAAGGGTCTATAGAAACCTCATTCGCTCATTGGGCCACGGGGAAAAATTCCGGAGGGTTGAGAGCTCTGTGACTGATCATATCTTATGTTAAATTGCACTTTAGAACCCATATACATGATTTCTTTCAGGACAGGAAATGTTCGGAGCCAGCAAGGCAAGAGAAGAAATGACCATTTCCTGGGTCCCTCTCAACGAGTGCTACCCAAGAGAAATACGATGTGAGCCACATGTGTCATTTTAAATTTTCTAGCGGCCACATTTTCAAAAGGTGGAAATCGTTTTAATGACATATCTTATTTAACACAGCAGATCCAAAATGTTACCTCTGTATCATATAACCGATATAAAAGTTATTGCGATACTTTACGTCTTTTTTTTTTTTTTTTTCCCTAAGTCTTTGAAATTTGATGTGCCTGTTACACTTACAGTACATCTTGGTCCAGACCATGCTCATTTCATGGGCTCAGGGGCCTGTGTGGTTAGTGGCAGCCAGCACAGACAGCCCAGTTCTCAGCATAACCCTTAGGGGGCACCTCATGCTGTCTGATCTTTTGTACCTGAGATGTACATCACCAATGTCCTTTAAATAAATGACATGTCCTCTCTATATCCCACAGCATTGCTGTGAGGATCCCTAATGAACATGCATCCATAAGACACCTTGGGATTCAAGCATCTTACATTATAGCTTCTGGACCAGGACGCAGGACGGGGAGATATGCCTGGCCCTCTGTAAGGACTAATATTTATGTGACGGATGGATGGATGGATGGTCAGTTCATAATTTCACTGTCCCCTCTTGTATAAAAATAGGGAACCGAGGTATCTTCATCTTCCCCGTACTTGTAGCACCTGCTCAGATCAAAGCAGGACCTTATAGCCACAGCATCTTTCTTATCTGTCAGGACTTCCCTTGTGAACAGGGGCCTCAGCACCTTTCCCCTACAGCTTTCTGAGACAGCATCTTCTCTGCACGGGTGCACATACACACGCCTTTCTCCAAGGACCCTTTAATCCCGCAGAAATATACAACAAACTCCTACGAAAAGTAATATATGTAATTTTAAAGCTTACCAAGCTTTTAACGTAAAACTAAAAATTTAAATTTTTTTTTTTTTTAATGTTTTATTTATTTTTGAGACAGAGACAGAGCATGAACGGGGGAGGGGCAGAGAGAGAGGGAGACACAGAATTGGAAGCAGGCTCCAGGCTCTGAGCCATCAGCCCAGAGCCTGATGCGGGGCTCAAACTCACGGACCGCGAGATCATGACCTGAGCTGAAGTCGGCCACTTAACCGACTGAGCCACCCAGGCGCCCCCGTAAAACTAAAAATTTAACACGAATCACCTCACTACTGTAATTTCGTCTTATTGTAACAACTCTGTGATACAGACAGAGTAGAGGTTAAAATCCCAGTTTCAAAATACGGAGCCTATGATTCTTCCTACTATTTCAAATAACGTAATTGAACACAGCCTGTTTTTCCAGGGTGAGCAAAGGCCAGACAGATGGGGCACACGCTTTACCTTTTTCCAGAAGCAAGTGGACAATATCTGCATAACCTTTCCAGGCAGCGGCGTGCAAAGCTGTGTCTCCCAACTTGTTCTATGGTGATTTAAAAAGAGAAAGCAGCATTTTAAAAAGAGACGGTGGGTTGAAAACATGCACGAATTCAGGTTTACTCCAAGCAAACTCAAAGTGAGAACGAGTTATAAAGTCATATAAAGTTCCCAAGAGAGAAAGGAGACTCAAGGGATGAGAGAAAAGTCATTTGGGGGGAGGGGATGGATGAAAGAGGAGAAACGGACGTGGCAGAGCAGAGGGAAACACCAGGAGGGAGCAAGCAGACCTGCCCCTGCAAACCTCGCAAGAAATCAGGCCCTGGCGATGCCCGGAGACGCTGGAACGAGCGTGAGGCACGGGACTGGACACAAGAGTACTGGATGCGTTTATAGAAATAATCAGGGGCGCCTGGGTGAGTCAGTCGGTTAAGCATCTGACTCTTGATTTTGGCTCAGGTCATGACCTTCTGGTTCGTGCGATCGAGCCCCATGTCGGGCTCGGTGCTGACAGCGGGGAGCCTGCTTGGGATTCTCTCTCTTCCATCTCTCTCGGCTCTTCCCCAGCTCACGCACGCGCACGCTCTCTCTCTCTCTCAAAATAAATAAATAAACATTAAAAAAAAAAAAGTAATTAGATCAACTTCCTCTCTCCTTGCTGCCAGGTGACCTAGTGCGGATGGCAGGGTGACCCTGTCAAAAAATGAACCAGGTAGTTTCCAAGCTCAGGGGACTCGGGTACAAGGGAAGGTGGCAATAAGGCCAGGAACTAAAAGCGGTGGGTGAGCTGAGACACCTACAAATTGAGCGGTAAGACTCCTCTCCCAGCTGCCTTTACCTACCCTGCTGCCCCAGTGTATACAGCCTAGCACCTGCAGGCAGGGAGCTGGAGGACAATCCTCCGGTGGAGGTGAATAGCCCCGCATGTGGAGGGGGAGAGCATACTCACGCTGACATCTGGGGATAACCCAGCACAACAGCCAGGACCTTTCCACCTCACCCTACCGAGAAGCCCACAGCCAGTAAGCCCCATGTGCAGGCAGAGCTTCCAGTCACCCTTAAACATGACTGGAGACACAAAGATACTAGGTATTTGAGGAAAGCCTCTCATATTTGAGAGAAGATTAAAACAAAAAGAATGGATCTCAGAGGGAAAAGACACAGTACAGTGAATGGCAGGAAAGGTTTTAAAAATATAGTCAAGATACAACATGATATACAGCATATCATGCAACAAGAAAAGAAGCTATTTAAAAAGCAATAATCAGCAGGGCACCTGGGTGGCTCAGTCAGTTAAGCGTCTGACTTCGGCTCAAGTTATGACTTGGCCATTCATGAATGTGAGCCCCGCGTCAGGCTCTCTGCTGTCAGTACAGAGCCTGCTTCAGATCCTCTGTCCCCCCCACCCCTCAAAAATAAGTAAAAAGAAGAAACATTTAAAAAAGAAAGCAATCATGAGAGTAAAAGAGCTTATAAGTAAACAAAATTCTAAGATGCTGCCCAAGATCCCCGCCCCTTGGGGATCCACCCCCTGTAAAATTCCTCCCCCTCAAGTATGTATGAGACTAATGAATATAATAGGATATCACTCCCATAATGCAGTTTCTAATCAGTTGACATTGAGTTCATCAAAAGAGAGATTATACTGGGTGGGCATGACCAAATCAGACGGGCCCTTTCCCAAAGGTATAGCTTCAGAAACACAATTTCCTAGTGACCTTAAGGAAGAAAGCAAACAGCCATGTTGTGAAATGTCAATGGAGAGGGGTGATCTCTGAAAGCTGAGGTCCAGAGCACTGCAGGTGCAAGAAACTCAATCCCTCCAGCAACCTGAACGAACCTGGAATGAGATCTGAGCTCCAGATGAGAACCTGCTTCTGGCCAATACCGTGACTCTGGCCAGTGAGACCCTGAGCAGAGAGCCCAGCTCTGCCATGCCCAGAATTCTGGCTTAGAGAACGTATAAGGTAAATGCGTGTTGTTTTAAGCAGCTAAGCTTGTGGGTTATTTGTCACACAGCAATAGAAAACCTAGGACACTGAGGAATTAAAAAGGTAACCAAAATAAAACATAAAGCTAAGAAAATCTTGGGGTGCCTGGGTGGCTCAGTTGGTTAAGTCTTGATTTCTGCTCCAGTCGTGATCTCATGGTTGGTGAGTTCGAGCCCCGAGTAGGGCTCCACGCGGACAGCACAGA
Organism: Panthera pardus; assembly: GCF_024362965.1. Taxonomy (NCBI): domain Eukaryota; kingdom Metazoa; phylum Chordata; class Mammalia; order Carnivora; family Felidae; genus Panthera; species Panthera pardus. The sequence goes on along the minus strand of NW_026526766.1, from coordinate 16,990,693 downwards.
GCCTTCTTGGGATTCTCAATCTCTCCCTCTCTCTCTGCCCCTCCCCTGCATACTCTTTCTCAGTTTCTCTCTCTTTCTCTTTCTCTCTCTCTCAAAATAAACACATAAACTTAAAAAAAAGGTAAAAAAATCTCTGAGAAACACTAAAATAACTGGAGACTCAATAAGAGGTCCAACCTAACTACTAGTGGGCATTCCAGAACCAAAGAATAAAGACAATGGTCAATAACAACTAGAAAAGAAACAGCAGACCCTTTCGGGCTGAAAGAGTCCACCACCTTTACTGGGAAGAAACACGCTGAAGCACATTAAGAAATTTTAGAACATCAAGGACAGAGTAATGATTCTAAGCAACAAAAAAGCAGATCACACACAAAAGAATGGGAATCAAAATGGCATCAAACTTCTCAAGAGCAATCCTAAAAACCAGAATACCATAGAGCCTTGCCTGCGAAATTCTGAGGAAAATCATTTTCAACCTAGAATTCTGTCGGCCAAATAATCGATCCCTAGGTCCCCTTTCTTAGGAATCTTCAAGGATGTTATTCAACAAAAGGAGGAAAACATGGGATCCAGAAAAGTGAAGACACACCCCAGGAGAAAGGCGACAGTAAAGAGACGCTCAGAGCAGAGATCGAGGATGAGGGCTTCGGGAAGTACCATTCCAGGGAGAAAAAAGAAATTATATCAAGAGAACGTTAAACAGTGTGGGAATCTTAATGAGATACAAAAACCAAAAACCAGCGAGGGGCTCCTGGGTGGCTCAATCGGTTAAGTGTCCGACTTAGGTCATGATCTCATGCTACCTGAGTTTGATCCCTGCACTGGGCTCTGCACGGACAGTGTAGAGCCTACTTGGGAGTCTCACTCTCTCCTCTCTCTCTCTGCCCCTCCCCCACTCATGCTTTCTCTCTGTCTCAAGATAAATAAACGTCCAAAAAAAAAAAAAATATTCTCAGCAAAATAAAAGTCAAGAAGTACAGAAACAAAAGTTACACAAGCAGCGAGCAGCATTTAAATATTTAAATAGCCATAATACTTGTAGGCATCGTAGAGTAATATAACCAAAAACTATGATATGATACGTGGGGCAGACCAGAGGAACAAAGGGTGGGCACTGGCAGATCAGAGTTGGGGCAGCTGATAAGCTTCAACCTTCAGATGGGACACTGAAACATTTATGAAGATGATGACTTAGGGGACAGCCCCATAAGCATCTTCCTTAGTAACATGAAGGCAAGAGTTAAGAGCTAAACGCTGAGAGAGTGACATATGAGAAGGAACATGGTAGGTGTTTTGGGCTTTATACAATTTGGACTTCGGTACAACGGTACATTTTTAATGATGCACTTCTACTACTTGGATTAAAAATTGTATGAAAGATAATAAATGGGAAAAGGTCAGTTCAAGGCACAAAGATAGGACTTTCCATGCCCATAAGTCACACCACGAGAACAAGGCAGGTGTGTTAGGTGACCACCAACTTCCGCATAAGCGATCTTACCTGTTGGTTCAGTTCAATGTTCGGTTGAGTAAACAGCATCTCCACTATATCTGAAATAGAAAAGGTATTTTTCAAGAGTGCAAAGGAAAAGGCTGACAACACTAGGCATAATCATTTCAAAAAGAGGATTGATTCTTTAGAAGAATCTTCAAAAAAATCCTTGCAACAAATTTGTTAAAATTTACGTAAATACAAGACTTAAGAGCCTAAAAAGTAGAATTATCTAAGGAAAAATTGTGTTCCAATAATTTGGCTTTTGCATTTTTCACATGGCAACTATTATAGAAATATCTCTACATTCACCATGACACTTTACAGTCATGTAACGAATCTGCGTTTGTTAGCTAAAATGAGATCGGCTTCTTTTGGGGAAGAGCCACGAACTGTCCTCTGGCTATGCTGTTTAGTTTGTTGGGTGCTGTTTCTCATTGCTGTTGTATTTATTTTGTGTGTGTGTTGTAGGGAGAGGGGGAAAGAGAGTGGATGTGGCAGATTTGGGGTCAGGCTGAAACAGATCTAGAAATTCCATTTGTTGTATTACTGATTGCAACTGAGAAGGCTGTCCACTCAACCACTAACGGACACAAATGCTGTCTTTCCCCTGAATCTAACAGCATGCATTAAACATTCATGTAAACCATGAAAACATGTCTTGGGAAAGGCTAAGCTACAGCAGTAGGCAGAGTAGTCACTTCTGCCCCTTTCTTCTGTCAGATTAGATAGTGGGGTTTGTGTTGACATTACTACGGTTTTCCTGTAACCTCTCCAAGCTCAAGAGAGGAAAGGAAGTTCCCACTCTTTCAAGTGAGAGAGGTCCATGCAGTGAGCATCCTACCTACTGTTTTCCAGACCTCCCGGAGCAAGGTTTTGGCCGATCTTCTATAGGATGTGAAAAGCATAATTTTTGTTTCATTTCTGTAAACCCTGCTCCCCGACCTGAAGCACATTTTCAGCAGCATGGACATCAACAGTAATGAACAGAACATAGTACCTTTGTGGCCCCCGTGGCAGGCCCAGTACAGGGCAGTGCTTCCAGCTTTGTCTAAGCCATTCACACCGACTCGGTTGTCCAAACACTCTCTTAACCAGCTCAAGTTGCCTGAAAAAGTTTTACGTTTATAAAAGCACAAGAAAGAGGGTTTTGTTTTGCTTTGAAATCAATTTCATCTCCATACATTTCCACCTAGAATGGATTTAATCAGCAAATCTGAAATTAAGACCTCCTCGGTAATGCATTCATTATGGTACATTTTCACTCCCAACTTAATGAAAAGCCTTAACAACAATCTGGGGTGGGGGGGATGTGAGGGGAGGTAGAGTAGGAATGGCTTAAGGGACACAAATTATTTGTCACAGTTCTGGGAAGTCCAGGATCAAGGCGCCAGCAGATTCAGTGTCTGGTAAGAGCCTACTTCCTGGTTCATAGATGCTGTCTTTCCACCCCTTCAACAGAAAGAGCAGAGTGAGAGAGCTCTTCTGGGGTGTCTACCAGCTCCCTTCATGAGGGCAGAGCCCTCATAACCTAACCACCTGCCAAAGTCCCTACCTCCAAATACCACCACATTGGGGATGGGTTTCAACATGTGAATTTTCAGGGGACACAAACATTCAATTTATGGTATACACAGGTTGGTACACATACACTAAACAGTGTGTATGAAACTGATGAAATAACGAACAAACTTGATAGATTGTACAACAACAATTTTTAATGGTAGGTTAATGGGAGGAGTTGCCTACATGAGTCTACTTATGGTAGTCTTACTCTGTAAAAGCTACCTACATGTAATTTTTTGCTTCGTGAAATCCTGGAACTTGGGGGAAAAAAACCAGTCAAACCTAAGAACAAGTAGATAATACTCATATTCATATGAAATGCATCTTAAAATCAGTTCTTATAAGAAAATAAGAAAACAAATGCTAAATAACCTACTCAAAGTTGCTGCTCTCATATGTTAAAATATAACTATTAATTTAAAATCCTCTGGCTAATGTCCTAAATATCTAACTTACAAATAATTCCCTTTCTTTCTTTCTCTTTCTTTCTTTCTTTCTTTCTTTCTTTCTTTCTTTCTTTCTTTCTTTCTTTCTTTCTTTCTTTTTCCCTTCAAGTTTTTATTTAAATTCCAGTTATTTAGGGGCTCCTGGGTGGCTCAGTCAGTTAAGCATCCAACTCGATTTCGGCTCAGGTCATGATCTCACAGTTTATAAGCTGAAGCCCCACATCAGGCTCTGTGCTGACAGCTCAGAGCCTAGACCCTGCTTCAGATTCTGTGTCTCCCTCGCTCTCTGCCCCTCCCCCTTCATCTTCTCTCTCTCTCTCTCTCTCTCTCTCTCTCTCTCTGAACCTCCCCAGCTCATGTGCTCTCTCTCTCCTTCTCAAATATAAACATTAAAAAAAAATTAAAGAAGAAAACAACAAGATAGAGCCCCCCAAACGAGGCCCACCCCTGTTGCTCTGTCCCTCCCCAACTGCATCCTTACCCCACACACTTGCCCTATACCAATACCCTCCTAAATGCTTTATCCCCAGGAAGCCTCCACCCCACTGCCCTCCAGTGACTCATGCTGGCCTCTACAGCCTGTTTAACTTAAACATAACTTCCACTGCTGTGCTTCTGACACCATCTTATAATGATCTGTTACACACATCTCTCTCCTGCTGGACTCGGAGCTCTGGGAGTCACAGACCATGCCTTTCAGCTTTCCACTGAGCGCAGGGTACGTAAAGTACTCAGAAGTGTTTGGTGGCTGACATCTTTAATTAAAAATTAGAAATTAAAATCGCAGGGGCACCGGGCTGGCTCAGTTGGTAGAGCACGTGACTCTTGATCTCGGGGTTGTGAGCTGGAGCCCCACATTGGGATATAGAGATTACTTAAGGAAACTAAAAAAAAAAAAAAATTAAAATCACGTCTCTCTCGAGGGTGATAGTGGAACAGAGACTGCCTCTGGGGGAGGCAGGGGTTAACTGGAACTTTCTGGGATGACAGAAATGTTCTAGCTCTTGATCCGGGTGTTGGTTACATGGGTGTGCACGTTTGTCAAACTGGGGCACCTTGGTGGCTCAGTCGGTTAGGTTAACCCTCCAACTTCGGCTCAGATCATCATCTCATAGGCTGTGAATTCAAGCCTCACATTGGGCTCTCTGCTTTCAGTGTAGAGCCTGTTTCAGATCCTCTGTCCCCCTCTCTCTGCCACTTGAGCTTGCATTCCCCACTTGAGCTTGCACTCTCTCTCTCTCTCTCTCTCTCTCTCTCTCAGAAATAAATCAACATTTAAAAAAAAGCCATCAAACCATATAATAAAGATCTGTGTGTTTTACTGTACACAGCACTGCGTATCCCAATGAAAAACAATCACACCTACCTCTTTTTGCAGCTTCGTGCAATGGATTGTCAATGGATTCTGCCTGCTCGGCCACTAGATTGAAAAGAGAAAGTGCAAACCCAACAGTGAGCACACTGCCCAAATGACTCACGGAAGCCACCTGGCAGTCCCCAGCCACGGCATCCCTTCCAATGTGGATTGAAAAAGTAGCAGAAAAGCAAACCGATGTTTCCCCGCTTTAAAAGAAGCTGAGTTATCTGTGAAATGAAAGCAGAGCTAAGCAGTAAGGCAACACCACAGCAATTGAGAGGAAGTATAAACAAAAACAAACGCGGCAATTAACTGGAAGCAAAAACAAACAGATCCGTGGCCTGCATACCAGTCTACGCAAGTATGCAATAAACACAGTCACAAACGTGCAAAAGAAAACATCTGATGTTCAATTTTACATTCTGTAAAAACACCCTACTTGAAGACGGCTGAAAATAATTGTTTCCCTCGTGTGTGAGCATGTCGGGGGCACGCGGGAGGGGGAAACAGTCTGCCTCCTTTATTTACAGAGGGCAATCGGCACACCTACCTGCCTCTAAGGAAGGTGTGTTCTCAGTTGTCCTAGAAGCAGGAGTATGATCACCTGAAGACTGTGGTTCAAAACAGACTTCAGACCCACCCCCTCCCGCCCTAAAGAGCTGTACCTGGACACTCCCTTGGCCACTGGGGATCCAAAGCAACAGAAGAACTACATGCTCAGTGTCTATGCCTGGCTGAAGTGGAGTGCATGGTGGAGGGAGACTGGGGATTTCAAAGGTTAGAAGAATATAGAACTGCTTCTTTTTTTTTTTTAACATTCATTTTTGAGAGACAGAGCATGAGTCGGGGATGCGCAGAGAGGGAGGGAGACCCAGAATCCGAAGCAGGCTCCAGGCTCTGAGCTGTCAGCACACACCCCGACGCGGGGCTCGAACCCACAAACCACAAGATCATGACCTGAGCTGAAGTCAGACGCTTCACCGACTGAGCCACCGAGACGCCCCACAAGTCTTTTTTAACCCAGAACGGTATCGCCTTTAAATTTTTTTTTTTTAATGTTTATTTATTATTGAGAAACAGAGAGAGACAGAGCATGAGCATGGGAGGGGCAGAGAGAGGAGGAGACACAGAATCCGAAGCAGGCTCCAGGCTCCAGGTTCCAAGCTGTCAGCACTGAGCCTGACACAGGGCTTGAACTCATGAACCTCAAGATCATGACCTGAGCCGAAGTCGGACGCTTAACTAACTGAGCCACTCAGGTATCCCCTTTAGACCAGGGCAAGTGGGGGTCCCTGTGTTGGGGCCCAGACTTCAGCTCTCACTTCCCCTCCCCTTCCCTTCCTCCCCTCCTGGCTCCCCTGGCGTTGCAGTGCCTTCCTTGAAATTTTCAAAGTCTTCTGCCACTGCTTGGAACTGGTGCCTGATGCCAGCCCCACTGGTCTAGGGATTCATCGAATGCTGAAGTCAAAGGAATCTTGGCAAGTGATTTAAATCAAACCTCTCATTATACAGTTCCAGGGACAGCAGTTAAGTGCCTTCACCAAAGCCCCTTGTTATTAAGAAGTGGAAGAAAAAGGATTAAAATCCTGTTTGCCAATCCTGTGCTCTTTTTACTTTACTTTGCTGTTTTCTACATAAGTACTTTTGTCTGTTTGTCCCTCTCCCAACTAGAAGTGGCTTTGATGACGGGGCATGAGGCAGGCTAAGGGGCAAAGCACAAGCTAGCAACCCCCACCCCCACCCCAGCTGAGATCTGTGTGATGTTCCTTGGACACTCCCAGCTACCCAAGAACAAAGGAAAGGGGTTTAAGTGCTTGCCACGGTAACATGGGAAACTAAGGTAAATGAGAAATTGAAGCCCTTACTGACAAGTCCTTGAGACCGAGAGTGACCTCCCTCTAGGAGCTCAGCTGCCTTGATGATGACACTTTGCTAGGAGCAAAAGAGAACTTCAGCTTAACATTGTCCCAACCTCGAGGATCCTGTAAGTCTACTTCCTTTATCTCAACTGCCCGAGGATATATGCTGGCAATCATGCTCCAAGTTTATGGCCTCCAGTAGGCACCTGAAGGGACTCATGTCTGAGGTTTTATTAAACAGTGATAAATGGTGTTTCCCTAGCAACAGCTAGTCCCTCAAGGTCCTAGAAACGTTGCTTCCAGAATTCCTTAGAGACTTACTCTATCCCTGACCCCGTCCCAACCTGGTATGTAAGGAGTTACCCGTCACAACCCTAGCACAGCTCTTCCTGCCCATGGGACCTGTCCCCATGCTTTAATAAAATCACCATTTTTGCACCAAAGACGTCTTCAAGAATTCTTTCTTGGCCATCGGTTCCGGACCCCACAAACCCCCCATCACCCCAAAACGTCATTAGCTTCACGGCAGCGGCCATATCTCACTGCTCAAGCCTCTCCAACTGCCTTGATACCTGATAATGAACATAACTGCCCCACACGTGAATTAACAAGGCAGGGTCACTTCATCCCAAAAGAAAAGGCTAGGCTAAGAAACAAATCTGTGAGATGTGGTTTAACAGCAATAAATAAATAAATTAAATAAATAAGTAAATCTAAATAAATAAATAAATAAATGAAGAAGCAAAAAGAAAGAAAGAAAAAAATATTCTAAGAGTTGAATAAGGGAGAGCCATAAGCATTTCTTTCTTTGGAAACCTTGGGTTCTATCAAGAGTGCTACAATGCATTTTCTTAAGCCAAAGAATCGCGTTCAAGTACCTCCAGTGGGCATTACCATTTAATTGACAAGAGGTTCATGGAGTAGAAAACATCCTACGTTGGCAATGACTCCACCGATTTTGCAGCCACAGCAGCAAGCAGAAAGCCACAGGAGCCCTCTAGAGAACTGAACGTGCAAAGAGCATACCCAAAGCAAAACCACCACAGCCCTGCTTACCGTAGTTGCTTGGGATTAGTCCAGTCTTGCCTTTGGAGGTGCCTTTCCACCAATTGGTATCACTCTAGTGAAAGAAGAGTTACATTAAGTGGCACCAAATCCAGTTCACAGTCAATCACTTTTAAAACTGTTTGGCTCACAGAGTGCACCTGCTCTACAAAATGTCCATCAGTCCTCGTCACACTGACCAAGCTTCCTCAGCCCTACGTATGGACGTCCACTCCCCTTATCATTAAAGTACAAATATACACACGTAAGCCTGCAACAAACACAATACACTTCATCGCAGGGCCTCAACAATCGCACAAATCAGACAGTATATGGAAGAGAAGAACACAATTACATTTAGTTTAAACTATCCATAGAATTTTTTTGTCCAGAGTCTAGTTTCTCCAAGTTTCATGATTTTTTTTTTCTAAAGATCACTTTATTTCACCTTTCTTTTTTGGGAAACTTTATTTTGGAAAAACTCACACCTATAAAAAGTAAAAAGAACAGTATAATATGCTTACATACACCCATCTCCCAACTGCATAGATTATTTCCTCGTGGCCAATATCATTCCATATATTTCCACCACAACTTCCCTCTCCTTCAGATTATTTTGAAGCAAACTGTAGACATTATATCATCTGTACATATTCCTCAAAGATAAGGATTTTTTTCCAAAGACATTATCACAGCTTAAAATTTATTTCAATAATTTCTTACTACCATCAAATATCTAGATCAAGGTCCAAATTTTCCAGTTTGGAATCCAGTTTTTCACAATTGGGAATCCAAATAAGGGCCATACAATACGACTGATTGATTTGCCTCTTTTCTTTTAGTCTCCTCCAAGTTTTAAAACAAATTTTTAAAAAAATTTTTTTAATGTTTATTTATTTTTGAAAGACAGAGAGCACGAGCAGAGGAGGAGCAGAGAAAGAGGGAGCAGGATCTGAAGCAGGTTCCAGGCTCTGAGCTGTCAGCACAGACCCAGATGTGGGGCTTGAACTCATGGACCAAGAGATCATGACCTGAGCCAGTTGGATGCTTAACCAACTGAGCCACCCAGGTGCCCCTCCCTCCATTTTTTTTTTTCACTTCTTCGTAATACACTTGCTGAAGAAGTCAGAAACCAGTTTATTTGTTCTGCTGAGTTTCAAACAGTCTAGATTTTACCTATCGCATCCCTGTGTTATCAAAAATGTGTTCTTCTGTTCCCCATATTGCCTAGAAATCGGTCATTAGTTCTAAAGGCTTAATTAGATTTAGATTCAGTTTTTTGCGCAAGACTATTTCATAGGTAGTATTGATGTCTTCCACCAGGAGACAAATAATGTCTGGTGGTCTCTCTTTTTGTAATGTTAGTTAGCTCCTGGTATACATTAGCTGGATTCATTATTTCCTGGGGGTTGCAAAACCGTGACATTCTATCATGCCTTTTTCATTTAAACAGTTAGGATATCAGGGTGCCTGGGTGGCTCAGTCAGTTAAGTGCCTGACTTCGGCTCAGGTCACAATCTCATGGCTCCTGGGCTCGAGCCCCGCATCAGGCTCTGTGCTGACAGCTCAGAGCCTGGAGACTGTTTCAGATTCTGTGTCTCCCTCTCTCTCTGCCCTTCCCATGCTCATGCTCTCTCTCTCTCTGTCTCTCAAAAATGAATACATGTTAAAAAATAAAATAAGATTAAAAAAAAATAAACAATTAGAATCTCTCTTTAAAGAAAAATTTTCCCTCATCAACTTTCAGGTTATGCAGAGACAAAGTTCACAGAGAAAAGGCAGATCAATGCTAATTATTTTCCTTAACTGAAGTTGTCAGAAGACAAAGTTGGTTCCCTAGCATCCCCCTGGGGTGAAGAATTATGATGATGGGATTTCTGAAGTATCATTAGGAGCTTGTGAATTTAAACATCACAAATGCGTTTCAATTCTTGGGGACTGTTGCCCTGATTGACTGCTCAAATTGTCCCACCTTTGACTAGTGAAACCCTCTTCAACTTAGTTCCTGTCTTTCTAGGAACTAGAAAGTTCTGTCTTTGGAGGCTTCCTGGCTTCCTAATAACACAGAGTTCTGGGATTATCTTGTACCTCTGCTGCCCCCAACCTGGTAATAGCTATTTCGCAAAAGAGCCTTGTTCCTTTTCCTTTGAATGCAAATAACACATTATTATTGGGTTGGTCTTTGTTTTTTTTTTTTTCTAGGCGTTTTCAAAGGACAGAGCAGGACATATTTTTTATTTTATTTTAGATAAAATACAACATGTTTGCAATACAAATGCAGAGCTACAGGATTTTTACTTAACCTCGTTGATCTTTCAAGTGTGTATCTTTTGTTGCAGGCTGAAAAATCCCAATTTTCAGTATCACAGACCTAACGACTCATTTGCTCTAAACCACAATGTACGTGCAGTGATCTCAGAATAGCAATGCCACCGCTTCTGCAAGAAGATCATGACTGAAAACAGTTTACAACTGTTTTTTCTTGCCAGTCCTTTTTGCCCTTCCCGGGGATCTGACTGGGGATGTTCAGTCGAACTGCTGAGGTTTAAGGTGACTTGGGACAGCTTCTTTCTGCGTGGTTATGCCATTTACCTGCGTATCATTAACTTCATTTGATTCACTCTGCTTTTAAATTTCAGGGATTGCTTTTCACCATTTAATTTAATTTTATAACTATGCAAAAGTGTACATCACTCCAAAGTCAGATCTCCAAAACAAGGAGATTTCTTAAAAGTCTATAGGTTCCATCTATGTTCCCTCTACCCTTTTTTTCCTTCCCTGCCATAGAAGAAACTATTTTTAAATTTTTACTTTATGATTTCTCCTTTGATTTGTTTGTTTTAAGTTGAAGAAAATAGTTATACATATAACCTCTCTTAGATAAATAAGGCATACTATCCATATCTTTTTACTTTGTCTTTTTCCACTTAAAGTACTCCATAATAGCATTTAGAGATAGTCCTCATTATTTTTTATAGCTGCATAATACTCTGTCTGTGGATATACCAAAGTTTTTTCAACCATTTTCCAAGTGGTGGACATAAAGGCTACTTCCAATTTTATGCTATTATTACAGACTGTACTAAAATGAACAAACTCAGGCGTATATATTTCTGTACAGACACCGCTTTAAATAATGTACAATATTACAGCTACACAAAATAGTCTTATGCATCTTTAGTTGATATGTGGTATTACAAAATATTAGCTAGACTTACCATGTCAGTAATGTAGATAATATCACCCTCCTCGAAGTACAATTCATCTGGCTGAAAGAAAAAAATAGAGTGTGACTTCGTGTGATTTTTCATGAATTAGAATCCAATGATTATGATAACAATTGTATGAATTTCCAATCTTAATGTGCCTTGTAGACAATGTGGCTTTTATATACTTAAGTCTGCACACAGACCACGTAGCAATCCTCTACTGACAAACTAAAACATGTAGAAAACTGAATTTTTCCTGGGAGGAACTTCCAAGAATTCTATATATAACATATAAGAATTCCTCCCTATGCACACATCTTTTATATTCTTCCACAATGAAAGCAAGGCATTTTTTTATCAAAATAGAATATTAATAAAACTTCATCCTTGTAAATGTTCTAAAAGGTGATATGTATTTTTTCATAAAAGGATACATGTCTAGAACTTAAAACCATGAAAACCAGCCAGAGGCTTGGCTCTCATCTAAATGATTAGGCTTCAATCCTTAAACACTTTCAGATCAACATCTGCTACCTGCTTATTTTGACAAAAACCATTACCCTATCTCTTCATGTTCAGAGAGAATGAACATTTTATATATAAGAATAGTTGATACATAATTCAACCATTAATAAGGTTGAAGAGGTGGAATAAAGGAAGCAGGAACTCAGCCAGTCCAGACCACAGGCAGCTCTCAGGGGTTAGTGGATTATACAGGCAATAAGTGCTCTGGCTTGTACCAGCCAAATGGCCTGCAAATCTCTGAATTAAAGCCAGCTGCTCTAATTAAGCACGTTTTTTTCTATCAGTACATAGCACTTACCAGCATGACTTTATGACTCTACAGGACAGTGCCTATTAGGATCTATTTTCAGATACTGGGAAATACTTACATTGTCATGTTGAGTGAAAAATGTGGAGCACAAAATTTCATATAGGATAAGATCACAAGTAGGCATGAAATATGCATAAAAAATTTTTCCAAATCTTCTATCATGAGCATGTATTACTTTCATACTTTTGGCTGGAAAACTATTTTTGAAAAGGGCTTTGATATCTCCGATTATCACTACCGTTCCATACAAACAAAAGTTATGTTGGTGAAGCAAACTATTTCAGCCATTCATTTTTCCATGTCTTTATCTCCTGTCTCAGTAGCACTGGGGCGGTAATTGCGACTCAGAGCTATTAATTTATTTAGTTTCAAAGCTGATCCATATTATCATTATAACGATTTCCTCCTGAATATAAATGAAGACTACAGCAGCTATATCATGCTTTAAGCAACTTAGACACTTAAATGCATTCAAATACAAAAAGTACCAAATGATAATCAATGATACTAAAAAAAATGGCTGAGTTCCTTTAAAAGGTGCTTCCTGAGAGCTACATTTACAACTGATTGACCGAGTCTAGGCTTACACACAGCATGAGCTCTGTAAAATTAGTAGAACCTATTAGACTTGATGACATAGAGTTTAGTATTATTTCAAACAGGCATTTAGGGCAAAAAAAGTAAAGCCTTCTAAGATCTTCTCTCATCTTTCTCTATAGTGTTCTGATGATCTGTGAGCAATAAACTACCAATATGCGATGAATATAGCAAGTAATTAGGGCAACAAACTATTTCTTTTAGTTATTTCCCTGCCACCAACTGGATCACTCCCAGAGAGGCTGGAAAGGGGACGCACTCCTCACCAAGCACCCTAGCTACACACAGCGGCCATCCCCGTAACAGTAAGGTTGGCCTTTGCTGGCAATTTTAACACCACTGGAGTGTCCCTCCTTGAGATGACAACAAGTGTTAGGAGGAGAGACTGAAGTTGAATGGAAGGCAGTAAGGAAAACAGAACATATGTGAAAACTTAGTATTTTTTCTGGAGGGACTCTGAGTTTCCTGAAATTTCAAAAGACTTCAATGGCTTGAAGAGCTAGCTCTCTGGTCTTAGAGCCATTCTGAGCCATTTTCACCCGGTAACTCTCCAAGATCTAACCTTGCCCACTTATGCCTAATAAGGGCGATTTCATCCAAGTTAAAGATCATCTCTACCTACGATGTTAGTCTCCTTCTAAAATCACAAAAGTCAAGTTTGCCTAAATTTCCATATTTGATAAATCCATTCACCCTTCAAAGAAAAAGGCATATTTTGAAAAAAGTGCTGAACAAAGAGCTTTAAAAAAAAGCACGCGCACAAAAATCCCTGTGATTGGTCCTTCTTAAAAAAAAAAAAAAGAAAAAAAAGGAATAAAGCCCAGAACAATGGAAAGTAAGTGCTTAATGGGCTGAGGCTTTTCTTTTGGGAAGATGAAAATGTTTTGGAACTAAGGTGGTGGCTGTACAACGTTATGAATGTACTAAATGCCACTGAATTGCCCACTTTAAAATAGCTAGTTTTGTTATGCGAATTTTTACCACAATTTTTAAAAAGGCAACTTAAAACAATAAAATAAAGATAAACTTGAGGGCAATAAAGCCAAGAGCAGTTAAAACTCTTAATGTCTTTGAAGTAATTCTTGTCCTTTGCCGTTTGGTGAGAACGCACCATTTGGAAAATGTCAGTAAGTGCGGTCATTTCGAGACTTCTCAGCGCTGCTTCGGTTTGTAAAATATTGGCTGCTGTTCAACAGTGGTGCCTGCCACAAGCCACCTAGTAGGTGAGGCTTGTTTTTCAACTGAGCAACAGACCGTCGATTTCAGTCGGGGGGGGGGGGGGGGAGAAAAAAAGGACTCACCATTTTTGCCTCCTGAGAAAGGACAGTGGACGTTTATTCTCTTTTTAATCGATAGCTTCCAGACGGATAATGCTCCTTCCCATAAAATATCTTCTTCCAAAGAAACCAGGGGCAGTTTTTCCTAACCTAGCAAAGGAGGCGGTCTACCAAATTCTTCAGACTGTCGATGGCAGTAAACTTGATCTTAAAACTGGATTGTACCTACGATATTCACACTTTCCTAAAGGAAAGTGCTTGCAGGGCCCTTAACGTAAATGGTTTGATGAGGGTCTGCTTTTAAACTCCTGGCATCATATTCACGGAACAGAAATGGGAACACAGTGACACAATCGAGTAAGCACTTTCTTTCCAGTTTGTTCTTTGGTTTCCAACCACATTCCTCTTTTCCTCTCTCCTTGAAGAACCACAAGGTATCAGAACAAGGGAACAGTTGGCCCTGGAATGTTAGAGCAATGAGTACAAATTTGGTAATATACGTTCTCATTCCTCTTCCATATATTCTTGGTAACGTAGGATTCCTAAGGCATTAATCTTGTGGGTTTATGAAAATATGTGTTCTGTGGCCATTGTTAAAGAGACGATAATGTAGTTTTGAAGCTTTTCAGATTTGCCAACCTGAAACCCCAAGAATTAATAAAAAGATCTTTAAAAAACAAATTCTCCACGGATGTTCTCATTTAACACTGTGTAGCACTATCATGTGCCAGGCACTAGTCTGGACACTTAAAAACATCAACCAATTTAATCCCCAGCAGCAACGCCGGGAGGCGGGTGTTCCTCTCATCAGCACGCTGTAGATGAGAAACTTGTCCAAGGCCACAGAGCAGGTACGTGGCAGATGCCGGACTTGACCCATGACGGTCAGACTCCGGAGTCTGCTCTTCACCAGCAACTGTGCTTCCTCTCTCACACGAGAGTTCGTGCAGGGCCATTCCTGCTCATCACGGTGTCATGACCAGGTGAAAAGCTGGTGGCCACGTTCGCCCCTCCCCCCCCCCATAACGCAGCACAAAACCAACATCAGCACCTGACACTTGCAAAGCACGCTCCGCCTCCCTTACCCCTCACAGCAACCCACGAGGGCAGGGCTGGAACACAGGCATAATCTCCATTTCATAACCAGGCTCAGAGGGCTGCGGAAGAGCTGGCCACAAATCACACAGTTAAGGGAGTGGCAGGGTTGGCTCCGATTTCAGCTTCTGGAATCCCATTCTGGGGCGCCTGCATCTACACAGAGTGCCACGAAGCCCTAGCGAAGCCCAGAAAACACGACATGACGGCACGGGGTCCTGCTGGTTTCCCTTGAGAAATCAGTACACAGCCAGCACCCAGAAAATGCTGTTCTCTATCAGCACATCTAGACACGTCTGTCCAGTCCAGCCAGGTCTCTGTGTGAGACTTTACTGGACTGAGGATTAGGCAAGAATTAAGAACCAAACAGGCATGGGTGGTGCCAGGACTACCCTGCCTCCAAGCCTGACAGAAGGGAAATGGGGTGGCAGGAAGAACCAGGAGTGACAAAATGCCCAGTGTTCTACCTGTTCTGTGGGTCACCGAGACCAGCGCTGTCTCTGTATGGCCCGAGGACAGAAGAGGAGTGACAAGCTGGCCCCAGGCCTCCCTGCGGTGCGGCGCTTGTCGGCAAGTGTCCCGCAGAGTCCAGCTCAACCCTTCCATCCTGCCTGGCCCCCCGTGACACTGAGGAGGCCAGGTCGGTTCAGGATGTAGCAGGGGACAGCTGTCCCGCCAGAGGAGATGGCTACTGAGTGATATGGGAGAGAGAGACGCAACTGAGCTTCCCTCTTCGTCCAACAGAAATTCTTATTCAGGAAAAGAAATGTGAAACTGAACTAGCTCTGGGATGAGATTCCAAATACTGAATAACCAGCAGAGCACGGGCACCTCGGCAGTCGGGACGGCGCTCGGGAGCTAGAGGCCACTTGCCTGGCCAGACACCTACCTCTCCTTAACTTCTGGACCGAGGGGAGGTGGAAAGGGACAGAGTGTGGGGGCAGCAGGCATTGGGTAGGGTACTCATTACTGCCCACCCAGTACATCCTGGATGAATTAGCAGCACTGCCCCACAGCTGAGGGTCCTTGGGACCAGGGATATTAAAAAAAAAAAATAACACTTTAAATATGGACTATTCAAGAAACCTAATGAATTACATATCCATTTTCTTCTGTATATTCAATACTAAGATTTTTTTTTTAGTTTTGAGAGAGAGAGAGAGAGAGCGCGCGAGCACAAGCAGTGGAGGGGCAGAGAGGGAGAGAATCCCAAGCAGCTTCCGCGGTGTCAGCACAGAGCCCGACACGGAGCTCGAACTCATGAACCGTAAGATCATGACCTGAGCTGAAGTCAAGAGTCGGATGCTTAACCAACTGAGCCACCAGGCGCCCCAATAATAACTAAGATTTTTGAAAAACAGTAGCGAGATTCCATCCTGGAGCAGAGTTGGATGTGAATTAAAATAATATGTCGACCAATCGAAACTATTTGATAAATGTCTATGAATACAGTGACCACTACTCCTCCTTAGAGTAACAGCAGCTTCACACAGTTAATCACACCTAATCTCACCTAAGTCTCACTAAAACCCTATGAGATTACTGTTATTTTCACTTCACAGAGGAGCACACTGAGGCACAGATGTTAGGGAATTTCTGACTTTCCCAGGCCACATAGATGCTAAAGAGGCGGCGTGGGTCCTAAAACTTACGGCCAGCTCTGAACAGCCTTGTCTTCTGCTGCCCTCCTAGACACGTGCTGGTGAGCAGGACTGAAATGCCAAGTGCATAAGTTCAGAGTGGGGAGAGGCACCCCACTCTTAGCTGGGTTAATCAGAGAGTCTTCATGGAAAAGGAAGGATGGTCGTGGTATTAGAGCCTAGAGACAGGCAATACCATGAGTCTAGAGATGGGTTCTACAGTGCATCACATCCAGACTGGAATGGTCCAAGAAAGGGAAGGAGCAGAGAGAGGACTGGGGGGCTGGAAAGGGGCTGGCCCACAGGGACTCTCTCCTACGTCAAATCGAGTTGAAGCAGGTGATGGGATCAAAGCCACATTTTAGCTCTGAAGAATGCAGATGGAATGGGGAGGCTGGAGTTCATGTGCCAGAAGCAAGACAAGGCACGAGAGAACCAAAGGAGCAGGAGGTCAGTGAGAAAGGACAAAGGTGACGACCAACAGGACACTGGGAGGGGAGAGGGTACGATCAGGAGTCCCGTCCCAGTCTCAAACTGACTACACGCAGGTCCCTTCCTGGAGTGAGGGAGGCTGCCGCGAATCATCAATTCATTGACCAGTCCAGGAGGGCAGCTGATGAGCGACGCCCCCTCCCACGCCAACTCTTCTCAATCTCAGGGGTCTTGCAACCTAGGAAACAACTGATTAGGACAATGGGACTCCTTCCTGTGTGCTGGGGACAAACACAAAGACAACAACCTCTGGGCCTCATACTTCCTCACCTTTTTCTGTCCCTCGCCCTCCCTCCAAAATTCGTATGTTCAAGTCCTAACCCTCAATACCTGACATGTGAGTGTATGTGGAGACAGAGTCTTTTTTTAATGTTTATTTATTTGTTTTGAGAGAGACCACAAGCCGGGGAAGGACAGAGAAAGAGACAGGGAGACACAGAATCCAAAGCAGGCTCCAGGCTCTGAGCTGAAAGCACAGAGTCTGACGCGGGACTTGAACTCAGGAGCTGTAAGTCGGACGCTTAACCAACTAAGCCACCCAGGCGCCCTGAGACAGGTTCTTTAAACAGGTAATTAAATTAAAATTAGGTCATTAGAGTGAGCCGTAACCTATAATCTGACTGGTGTCCTTTTAAGAAGAACAGATGGGGGGGTGGGGGGAGAAGAGCAGACTGGAAAACAGACAAGCATGGGGGAAAGACCACGTGTGGACACAGGGAGAACATGACCATCTACAAGTCACGGAGAGACGCTTCAGAAGAAGCCGACTCTGTCAACACCTCAGTGTGACCTCTTGCCTCCAAAATTCTAAGAAAAATTTCTGTCGGTTCAGCTAAGTAGTCTGCAGCACTCAGTTACGGCAGCCCTGGCAAGCTAACGCCCTTCTCGTTCCTTCCCCACCCTCAGCGACATGGGAGAGATGCCACTGGGGCTTCCCAGTGAGAGGAATGAAAACCAGAGATCTACCTCTACCCGCCCCCCAACCCCTCTCTTGTTCCAGGAACTTCGTGTTGATCCAAGGTCGTCGGAACACGAGCACACTCCGTATCGGCTGAATTCCCTGCTGCCATTTACTGGTGCTCCCCACGTGCTAGGCTTGAAATACTCATCTCAATCCATGCTCACAGCAAAACTCTGCAGGATGGCTACTGTTATTCCCATTTTCAAACGAGGGAACAGATGGCCACAGGTTAAGGCAATTTGTCGTGAGTACACGACAGATTTGGAATCTGAAGGTGGGCCTCAGCCTGACGGCCGTGAACCAACGCTCACTGACACTTGTTCTGTGCTACCTTCTGAGGCGTCCGACTCGGGACGACAGGGTCCAGGACAAGCCCAGACAAAGCCGGCAGAGCCGCCAGCCTCTGGCAGGAAGGCTCACATCTGTAGTGAGTAAGGCCACAAAGTCAAGAGGGCAGGTGTCCTTGCTGGGTGTCTCTCTCCTCTGCCTCCTGTCTGGACACCCTGCTCCCCACTTTTGCTCTCCGGGATGGTTCCCCACACCTCAGGGAGAGTGATTCTTCTAAAACTTAGCTAATCAGTCCTGGAAACCCTCCCATCTTCCGGGGCCTGGAGGCCTCAGTCAGGTAAGTGTGCACCTCTTGGTTTCAGCTCAGGTCATGATCTCAAGGTTCATGAGTTCGATCCCCACATCAGGCTCCGTGCTGACAATTTGGAACCTACTCGGGATTCTCTCTCTCTCTCACTCTCTGTCCCTCCCCCACATGCTCTCTCAGTCTCTCTCAAAATAAATAAATAAACTTAAAAAAAATTGTTTTAATTAAAAAAAGGGGGGCGCCTGGGTGGCTCAGTCGGTTAAGCATCTGACTTCAGCTCAGGTCATGATCTTGTGGTTCATGAGTTTGAGCCCCGCGTCGGGCTCTATGCTGACAGCTCAGAGTCTGGAGTCTGCTTCAGATTCTATCTCCTTCTCTCTCTGCTCCTCCCCTGCTCGCACTCTGTCTCTCTCTCTCTCTAAAAAATAAATAAACATAAAACAAAACAAAACTCCATCTTACCCAGGGCAAAATCCAAATGAGCCCTATGAGGCCCTACATGATCTGCCTGCCCTCTCTCTCCGCCCAGCCTCTGTGAACCCATCTCCTAACTCCCTCTTCTTTATACATGACTTTGTAAGCTGCTGCCGTCCCTGCTGTTTCTAGAACCTGCCAAAGACACTCCTTGCTGTTCCCTTGGCTCTCTCACTTTCCTCAGGTCTCTACT
This sequence comes from Panthera pardus, assembly GCF_024362965.1. Lineage (NCBI taxonomy): Eukaryota > Metazoa > Chordata > Mammalia > Carnivora > Felidae > Panthera > Panthera pardus. Next base: position 16,971,558 of record NW_026526766.1, on the reverse strand, counting down.
CAATCGTCACCTTCACAGAAAGGCCATCCCTGAACACCCTGCTGAAAATAACACTCTTTTTTCTCCATTAACCTTTTGGCCCTATACGCTCCTTATTTTTCTTCAGAGCACTTACCAGGCCCTCACAGTCATGTTCATTTGTTATCTGTCTCCCCACACTGGGGATGGCAGCTCCATGAGACCACCCTTTCTGTGGGATGGGGCACTATCTCCCAGGCCTGGGCCAGGGTCCGACACATAGTAAGTGCTCACTAAATCACGGATGGATGGGTGGGTTGATGGACGGACACCAGAAACTATAACAATGGAGAGTGTACACAGCAGAAACACAGAAAATTGCTCTAGACAGAACAAACTGAGGGTTGCTGGAGGGGATGGGGGGGGATGGGCTAAATGGGTGATGGGCATTAAGGAGGGCACTTGTGGGTGTTGTATGTAAGTCATGAATCACACAATTCTCCTCCTGAAACCAATACCACACTGTATGTTAACTAACTTGGATTTAAATAAAATCTTGGAAAGAAAAACAAAATTGCTCCTGATGGTTGGTAAAAGGTGCCATTATGAAGTGGCCTGAGGTAGAGGGTCAACAGAAAGAACAAAGAAGGCCAGGGTGAGAGTCACAGGAAGGCTGACTGAGATAAGGTCATGTACTTTATATGCAGGCCACTTTGTGATTTTTAAAGCAGGTGGCGTCACCATGCAGGAATAAGCCACACAGGACGGACGACACAAAGTCAAGGTGGGGAAGACATTCAGATCAATTCAGGGACTCAGCTTTCACACCTCTGGACCACAGGGAAGTCAATGAACATCCACTCCTATGAATCTTTTACAGCTATCAAAGAAAAGGCCAGAGAAGTATCTAAATGAAATCACCTTAGGTTTTTATGCCAGTTTTAAAGTTAAAAACTCAATACTTACAGTTCTGGGTTCAAATGTATAAAGAGCTCTGAACACTTTAACTTGCCCTAAAAGAGAGGGAACAGATAAACACATGATCAATTCTTTCATTTTAAGTTTACTCTAATTTTTTTTTAATGTTTATTTATTTTTGAGAGAGACAGAGCATGAATGGGGGAGGGTCAGAGAGGGAGACACAGAATCCGAAGCAGGCTCCGGGCTCTGAGCTGTCAGCACAGAACCCAACACGGGGCTCGAACCCACAAACCACGAGATCATGACCTGAGCCAAAGTCAGACGCTCAACCGACTGAGCCACCCAGGCACCCCCTTAAGTTTACTCTAAATAGCATTATCCATTATATTCTTCAGAATACCCTAATTAAAAGCCCATGTGAGAAATTTGTTTTGAAATTAAGTGCTTTTTTTCAGCATAGAAGGTATTTTGTAAATATTTGTTAAATAAAGGCATGAATAAACACACACCTTTGGGGATGATTTCGCCTCTCCTTCTCAAAAAACAGGAACTACACAATTATTTGGACTTCACTTCTGTCCTATATAGAGCCCTTCCAGCCCTAGGATCTAAGTTTAAGGTAAGCATTTAACATAAAGAGATATTTAATGTGACAATCAATGGTGGTTTAGTATTATTAAATCAATTATTTAGAACTTTATATTTTCCAAAAGAAAAGAAAAAAAACATGGAGAAAAATAGTATCGGTTGGATAAAAATAAGATTCCGTTAAGTCCCAAAACAGAGTGCAATAACTCAGCAAAGAGGAGATCATATTCATGAAAGCTGTCCTCCACTCTCCCAAACAAGATCCCTATTAATATGCCCCTTCCCTGTGTTTCCATAACACCTTATGTTAGAATAAGTGATTTGCTGGCCTGTGTCATTTGGGAGCAGGAAGTTGGACCTGTTCAATTTCCCAGCACCACCTAGCATACAGTATGAACTTCATAAATAATTACTAAATGAATACGTAAGAGAACAAATTCAAACAGTAGGAAGAAGTCTACAGATAGAAAAAAAAAAGAGGTCTTTTATGAAATAAATAGATTTAGAAGGAATATCAAAATAGAAGGACTACCTATTTAAAATGTGATAACAACTCCATATCAGCACTACAGAACATTTATTTATTCATATTTTTAAAAATTTTCAATTATTTATTTATTTTTAAAGAGAGAGAGAGAGAGAGAGAGAGAGAGAGAGAGAGAGAGAGAAAGAGAGGGCAAGCAGGGGAGGGGCAGAGACGGAGACACAGAATCTGAAGCAGGCTCTAGGCTCTGAGCTGTCAGCACAGAGCCCAATGCGGGGCTGGAACTCACGAACCGCGAGATCATAAAATGAGCCCAAGTCAGGTGCTTAACCGACTGAGCCACCCAGGTGCCCCGCTACTACAAGAACCTTTAAACATGGCTGCTGCCTACAAGAGCATCATTCAAAAAAGTGGTCTCCAAGATGCAACACAAGAGGACTATTCTGGAAGTTATTTACATTTTTGTCTTATTCTTTTTCATTCCTATTTTAATTTGTTCCACATATTATGTTTTATAATATAACAACTTAATAGGATACATATGCAACTTGTAATACACATGTATTTATTGGGAATAAGTACTGAAAACCTTTTGCTGAATAGAATGTTAAGCATTATGAGGACGGGTGTTTATGTTTTATGAGCAAGATATCCAAGTGCCTAGCACAGTGCCTGCCTGGCGCATAGGAGGCACTCAGTAATTATTTGTTGAATGGATGAATAAAAGAATGGAAACATGCACTGAAAAAAAAATCAGAAAGCCAGCCAACAGCACTGTCCAACAGAACTTCACGCAACAATGGGTAAGTTCTACTTCTGTGCTAGTCACATATGGCGACAGAGCACTTGAAATGTGGCTAACGTGACTGGGAACTGATATTTAAACATTATGTAATTTTAATTAAGTTAAATTGCCACATATGGCATGGGGAACAATAGAGGTTTAGAATATCAAAAAAAAATGGGAAATGACCGTAATGTCCATTAAGAAGGGATTACGTAAATCGACTCTGATTCATCCTAAGAATGCTGCAGACAGATCTGCAGACACGGACACAGCAAAGACCCTGCAAAATATTCAGTGACAAAAAGCAGGTTACAGAACAGTATCCCGAATACTATTCATGTTGACAATATACACACGCACACGTACACCCCTTGAATGGTAGCACCAGCTATGGGGAACCTTCACCTTCTCCTTTATGTATACGGTTTATATTCATGACACTTAGCATGTATGACTTTTATAATCAACAAGAACAGTAAAGACACTTTCACGGCAGGCGGTGGGAGCCTGGGGAGGTGGGGCTGGCTATCATCCTTTCTCTTAAATGCCCTAATACAGAAGATCCCCTGCTCACATCCCCTGTCACTCAGCATGTTTGCAAGGAAACACTATTTTTTGCAGTCTGAATTCTAATGCCCCTCCTTCCCTGCTCGTCTAAGGGGAGGTTTATAGGCAGAAGCAAATACGAAACGTGTTTTCTTCTGGAGTTTTTCACACACCCCCGCAGCCCTGAGAAAGGAAACACGGAACGGAAGGAAGAGCTGCCAGGAGAAATACCTGTGGACCCTACTGGCTCTCTGAGAGGGGAGAGCGGTTATCTTGATGACTTCAAACTTTCCAAAGAGAAGTTATACAAGGAAGCAGTCCACTGGTGACCAAAATCAATGACAGAACGTTCTCATCCTTGGAGGGAATGGCAGCAACGAGATGAGCTATGGCTAACTGTGGAAACCAGATCCAACGTGAACTTAATGAGCTTACGTAAAATTCAACACCAACTAAAGAACCTGAAAAAAAATAAATTCTTGGAGTGTGCCTAAGCCACTGAGTTTTGTTATCTTTTGTGACTGTCTTACTTAAAATGTTCCCAACTAAAAGGAAGTGGGAGATTTATTTGCATTTTGATTTATATTAAACATTGAACATCAAGCCAGTCTTTTACGTGGTTATACAAGGGAACATTCTCTCTGTGTGAAGCTGTACAAAACACTTTCACCTACATGATCCTGTTTATTGATTAATGTTGGGATGTTAGCCTCGTGGGGCTCCCTTTTAATCCATATATTATAAAAGTTCTGGGCCTTAATTTATTCAATTCTCAAACCTGAGTCAAACAGAAAAGAAACAATGCAAAAAAGCAAAAAAACAAAAAAACAAAACAAAACAAAAATACCAGCCAGAGGATATGAAAGAATTGCATACAGATTAAAAAAAAACAAAAATGACTTTCATGGTTACAGTCTACCAACCCTGGTTAGTCTCTCAAGAGAATAATAATTAATGATATTTAATTCACTGAGCATTTTTACATATTTAATTCAACTGTTCTATAGGTGTACAGGTTCACACAGAATATAAAGGACTCAGGGTATTCTGTGTTTCTATAGCACTGCCCTCACTGACACCTAAAAAAATAGTAATAAACATCTTAATAAATTATCAAGATAGGCACTGATCAATTCCAATTTTATTTATTCATTTTAAGTTTTTATTTATTTTTGAGAGAGAGACCAAAGATGAGTGAGGGAGGCAGAGGAGAGAAGGAGACACAGAATCCAAAGTAGGCTCCAAGCTCTAAGCTGTCAGCACAGCGCCTGACATGGGGCTCAAACTCGTGAACTACGAGATCATGACCTGAGCCAAAGTCAGACACTTAACTGACTGAGCTAACCAGGCATCCGAATTCCAAATATATTTAAAGAAGGCAGATTCACAAACATAAAATCGTGGTGTTCTTGGATTGGCAAAATCAGATGTCTTCTCCGGGCAGCACCCCCAACCTCGATCGGAAGGCTGGTTACACAAAACAAAGAGAGAAAGTGGAACCAGGAAGACTGTATGAATTACCTGGAATTCACCCTGAATTAAGACTGGAAAGAGGCCCGATCTTTTGTAAGATCCTTTCAGTGGATCTCACGTGAACTAGCATGTGAATGGTATTTAGGATTTCAGTAGGGCTGGCCTCCCGATGCAAGCAAGATAAGCAGATTCCCATGTTTGCAGGCAGCAGCTGGGCCCTGCTGGCTTTTCACTTTGCCGGCCCCTCACCTTGCCAGGCACACCCTTCCTTTTTCTCTGCAACCCCACCCTGCCCCTACAGAGACGGGCTCAGTCCACCAGTCATCAGCTGGAACCCTGTTTGCCTCTGGAGTGAAGGCTGAAACCCAGACTACAGCGAACGAATCCTTGTCCACAGCAGCGGAGGCAGATAGAGGGAAAAGGGATCTGGGAGGGGTCACGTACAGGCAACGGGTAAGAGACTTTTCTGTGTCTGAAGTCTGCCAACAGAATGCGGATGGGTACACCTCTGTGGCCCTGAAAGGGCACTTCGACGGACGTGGGGTGCACAAACTCAAACACACAGTTTCTATTCTAGTTTCTTCTCTGTTGGTGAAGGAGTGGAAGAAAAGCTTCTAGAGTGAGCCACAAAGACAGCATTAAAAAAAGGATCACTCACAGCAAAAGGACTGACTATTCAACATATCAGAACTTGGTTATCTGAAACAGAGGATCCATTTCATTTACATTCTGCTTAAAACCATCGCAAGGCCAGGGGCGCCGGGTGGCTCAGTCAGTTAGACATCCGACTCTTGATTTCTGCTCGGATCATGACCCCACAGTTCATGGGATGGAGCCCTGTGTTGGGCTCTGCATCGACAGTGTGGAGCCTGCTTGGGATCCTCTTTCTCTCTGCCCTCCTCTGCTCACTCACACTCTCTCTCTCTCTCTCTCTCTCAAAAATTAAAATAAACTGAAAAAAAAATGTTGGAAGGCCTAAGACCTTTTAGATGGACTTCATTTAAAATGGTTATGATAGGAGCACCTGGGTGGCTCAGTCGGTTAAAGCGTCTGACTTTGGCTCGGGTCATAATCCCACGGTTCACAAGTTTGAGCCCCGCGTCGGGCTCTGTGCTGACAGCTCAGAGCCTGGAGCCTGCTTCACATTCTGTGTCTCCCTTTCTCTGCCTCTCCCCCCACTTGCGCTCTGTCTCTCTCAAAAATAAACATTTAAAAAATGTTTTTAAATAATAATAAAAAAAATTAAATGGCTATGATAACGATTACATACCCACTGTGGTAGTTAAAACTAAAAAACACTGGCAGTGCTAAGTGTTAAGAAGGATACAGAACAACTGGAATTCTCAGACAGTGTCAGTGGGCGTGGAAACAGGTACAACCGCTGGAGAAAGTTATTTGGCAGTAGCATTCATTCAGTTTTTGTAAGTCTTAACATACCTTTGAGATCTTACATGACATTTCTGGGAAAGGAAATTGGAAAACCCCTCCTCTCACCTTTCGTGGGGCTAAGATGCTGTCTACAAAAACGACCCCTCCCAGACGGTGTTACTATCCCCAGAGTACAGTGAGTCTCAACATTTTTTTTAACTGCACACCATGAAACTAATTTCGTGGCTTTTAAAAATATGAAATAAAACAGAAGTGACCAGAGTACAGTGTACCTGGCACAAATAATTATGGTTTTGTGTGTTTATTCCGTCGGGACTGGACAGATGGATGGAGAAAGTGATGTTTCGTTCAGAAATTTACCAAACACACCTTTTGGCATAATGCCAAGTGGCCAAATGTTAAAACCAAATACTTGCCAAAGCCAAATGCTGCTTTACGGAAGGGACTATTGGAAAGCAAGTATAAATCTGAAGTTCTATTCAAAAAAATGTACTATGTTTACAATTTTATTGTCAAAAATTCTGGTAGATCCATTTTGAACATTTGATATAAAAGGGCAGGAACCGTAATTCCTCAGCACGATCCACAGCAGACTAATGAGAATTTGCAGAAGTAATTTCTGCAAAATTAAATGGATGCTCTGAAAATCAGGTCTGTGGAAAAAAGCAAGACATTTCGGTGCCAAGACAGCCGCTGCCTGCGGTGATTCTGCCAGCAAGTTAGGAAGCTTTCCTTCCTCCCTAATGGAAAGCGAGCGAGGTCAAGACTTAGGTGAAGACCCCTCACCTCCTGGACTTGAAGACTTGCTTAATGCCTGATGGTGCAATTTCACTGAAGCCTATCCCCCAGAGGAGACAGCAGTTTCCCCAAGATTATTAGCAACCGTCCTCTCTCAACACTACTTCTCAATCTATACCTATCATTTTTTTAATATTTGTATCACTGGTTTTGGGCACATAAAATTCACAGCCTGACAATCACCCTTAATTTTTGCAATATTTTGTTCTCCAATAAAAAAATATAGATGTTTATACTTTCAGTTGACTGAGTTTCCATACACAAAGCATAAGAGGGGACACTGCAAGAGTTACATACAGAGCATTTACCTATTTTTCAAAGCAAATGTTATGATAATAAATCCCAAAGGTCTGCCTTGTTTGCGTCACTGGTGCCCCCACCCTGGTTGGACAGGAGGGCTACCTATGCAATGTACAATCCTTGTTCATGTACAAGTTGCAAGTGTGCCAGAAACAACACCAAAGTCAGGCACCCCGCCTTTTGGCCAGTCGGCCAAGGCTGAATGGCAGTTTTAGGAAAAAATTTAAGGTGAATTCCTGTGTATCCCTATGGTCTAGTGTGTATGTGTGTGTACTTTTGTACGTATCAGATCATTGGATAAAATATGTATCCTACTGAAGATCAAAGTCAAAAAAAAGTTTAAAAGTGACCACACTATCTGATCAAATGAGGGATCTGTACAGGACTCTCTAAAGAATGAATAATATTTCCTCTATTTTCAAAATTCAGCTCGCATGTAAAAACTAATATTCTCCAATATGCCCCAGAGAGTTAGAACCGACACTGGAGCTTTTGAAAAGAAAGAGAAGGAAGAGAATTATTTGAATAGGGGAACATCATGGAAAAATAAGAATTTACCATATACACAGAGTTCTCACATTTGTCTAAGAGAATGCAGGGAATATCACTTCTTAACTTATACTCTGTGGGTATGAAAAAACTGTCACCGCCTTCGAATACTCTCAGGGCAAATAAAAGTATTAATAGTATTTCTACTACACATATTTAAATTATTCCATTAAACATGCAGGATGAAACAGGATGTTTTCTGCTCAAAAACAAAACAGAGGGAGTGTACATGATAGTATCCAAGAGTCAAGGCCATCATTTCGCCTGCAGGGTAAGAGGAAACAGCTGTGCTCTGTTGGGTCAACACAGGCTCCCCTGGGCTTTGTGGATTCCAACGCCCATAAATGAGGTGGTTAGTTCAGAATAGGCTTCTTGGTAAAGATCTCTATGCATGTCATTCCACAAAAGCCCACTGCTCTTGAAGATAAAACACAGAGGCTATGATCCTTGCAGAGAAAATCATCGTGCGAGCACAACGTTTAAGAGTTTCCCCCATAAAGGATGTTTCTTTCCTCGCACTTCCATTCTCGGATTCATTAAGTCAACTCCAATGAATTCTATTTGCATATGTGCCTTTAAAGGATATACTAATAAAAAAATAAGAACATAATATTTTCATCTCTCCTCACACCAACACCACCTCAACCAATCCAGAAAAAAAAAAAAAAAGCCACTGAAGAATTTGAAACGTGTCTTGATTTCAGCTGCAGGAATGCCAGACTCGTTAAAAACAGTAGCCAGTGTGTTTTCTGACAAGAGGGTTCTGTTTATTAACAGTGTGCCTTTCTTACCCATTTTTTCTTTTCCTTATACTTTTCAGGGCCTTTCAGCAAACTTGGTTACTTTTACATCTTCAGGAGCCATAGCTACTGGTTATTTTTCTTTCTTCTCCGCGGTATAGCATAAAAGTCCCAAAGAACAGGGTTCAAAATTTCAAAGGACACACTCGTTGCCAACTATGTCTTGACTGGCTAAAAATCAGAGAGGAAGCAATGGCCCCCAAAGACCCTTCACTCCCAGACAAACTGCTTCCAAAGTCACTTTGAGGACCCCACAGGGAACTTAAGAGAAATCTTTATTTCAGACCTTGGAATTTAACTTAAAAAGGTGACACTGGTCATACTACTTTCTGCAAAAGGCAAGATGAATCCAAGGGCCGACCCATGACAGCAACAGTTATTGCATGACCCAGGAACTAAGAATGATTTTACTTTTTAAAAAAAAAATTTTTTAATGTTTATTTTTGAGAGAGAGAGAGAGAGAGAGAGAGCACACAAATGGGGGAGGAGGCAGACAGAGGGAAACACAGAACCCAAAGCAGACACCAGACTCTGAGCTGTCAGCACAGAGACCAACGCAGGGCTTGAACTCACGAACCATGAGATCATAACCGGAGCTGAAGTCGGACACTTAACCGACTGAACCACCCGGGTGCCCCATAAGGTTTTACATTTTTAATGGTTGGGGAGCAGGAGGATCGAAGGAATAATAATATTACAAGACACATGAAAATTATCTGAAATTTAAATTGCAGTGTCGGTAAGTAAAGTTTTACTGGAACAGAACCCATATATACATTCTGTTCTATGGCTGCTTTCACTCTATGATGGCAGAGTTGAGCAGTGCAACAGGAAGCATCTGTGGCCCACAAAGCCTAAAATATTTACTATGTGGATCTTTATGGAAGAAAGTCTGCCTACCCCTATCCTCTGGCCCCTATTCCTGTTAGTAACGAGTCAGACCACAGGAGCATTAGCCCCAGCAGGAAGGGTCCAAATCAGTCTCTCACAGACTCCACAAGCAGTGTGGGTTTCAGCCTCATCCTATGTGAAATGACTGGTTGTCTATACATCCAAGATTGAGACAGAAGATTCTCTAACACTAAAATCTTTCATCCAAAACGGAATTCCCCATCTAAACCCATGTTTATGGGACACTTACCACGAACCAAGTACCATGCAAAGTGCTGATTTGCCACAACCCATTTAATCTTCAAAATAAGCCTGGGCAGGGGGCGCCTGGGTGGCTCAGTCAGTTGGGCATCCGACACGATTTCGGCTTAGGTCACGATCTCATGGTTCGTGAGTTCAAGCTCTGTGTTGGCCTTTGGACTGACAGCCTGGAGCCTGCTTGGGATTTTCTCTCTGCCCCTCCCTCACTTGGGCCTTCTCTCTCGCACGTGCGCACGCGTGCTCTCGTTCTCGCTCTCTCTCAAATAAATAAACTTAAAAAAAATGCAGGGGTGACCTGGGTGGCTCAGTCAGTTAAGTAACTAACTTCGGTTCAGGTTATGACTTCGCTGTTCATGAGTTGGAGCCCTGCATGGGGCTTACTGCTGTCAGCGCAGAGCTGGCTTTGGATCCTCAGCCCCCCTCTCTCTGCCCCTCTCCTGCTTGCACTCTCTCAAAAATAAATAAACATTTAAAAAAAAAAACTTGAAAAAAATCCTGGGAAATAAATACTTTATGTATGTAGCCTACTATATAGCTGGGGTAACTGAGGTTAGAGAAGACAAGTAACTACTCCAAATCTACACAACTAGAAAGGGGCAGACATGGAGTTTAAACCCAGGGCTTCTGGTCTCAGGACTCTGGATGATGCCAGCAGGCTGGGATTAAGTGAGAATGAACAAGTCAATTTACGTAAAGGACTTAATGAAGTTCCTAAGGTATTTTATGCACCCACAAGTTTAGCTATTACCATTTATTACAAATTTTTAGCTGATGTGAGGGGTCATTCCTTGTGTCTTTAGCGTCATTGGCAAGGCCATGAGGTCATTTACCCTAATCTTGCTCCCATACATAAGAGAATTTAACATTTATCACACCCCAGCAGAGAAATCTTCACATTTTTGTTAAGCAAAGAAAGTATAATACGTAATATTACATCTCTGAAGGGCTATCAAAGAATTAAATGTAAGTTTTAAGTTGCCATTTTTGAAACCTATAGCTACTGTCTTTAATCTATGTAAGGTGCCATAATAAAATGCGACAATCTGGGTGGTTTACACAGACGTTAATTTCTCACAGCTCTGGAGGCTGGGCAGTCTCGGGTGAAGATACGAGCCAACCTAGTTTCTGGTGAGAACCCTCTTCCTCACATGCACATGGCTGCCTTCCCACCGTGTGTCCACACGGCCTTAGTATGCAGAAGTATATACAGAGAGATTCTCCCTTCTTAGAAAACTACTAATCCCACCATGTGGGCCCCATCCTCATGACTGACTCTAACCCTAAATGCTTCCCCAAGGCCCATCTCCAAATACCACCACACAGGGGGTATGAGTTCTGGGGGAACATAAACACTGAGCTCACAACAGCTATGAATATAGGATTATAAAAGAGACAGAAACGCATGAACATGTAAATGTACCCACGTGGGAATAGAGATTCAACAGTAAAAACAATAAAAAGGTTTATCGCGACCTTTAAAAATCAGCTTTTGGGGAATAGGCTTATACAAAAAGTGCTGATTTGATGGTAATATTACCTACACAATCTATGCATGGAAGAAACAGCAGAAAAAAACAACATCAAAATGCTAACAGTTACTCTGGGTGGTGCCACGATGAGCCAGGTTTATTTTCTTCCTTTACTTTGTAAATTGTCCACAAAGAATGGGAATCCCACATACAATCAGGAAAACATGGTTTCTTCCAATGCCCTATTGAAGCACAACTCATGTTATCTGTACTTTGTCAGCAGAGGTGGTCTCTTTTTTTTATTAGTTTATTTATTTTTGAGAGAGGGAGTGAGTGGGGAGGGGCAGAAAGGGACAGAGAGCATCCCTAGCAGGCTCCCCGCTGTCAGCACAGAGCCCAACGTGGGGGTCAGACTCACGAACCATGAGATCAGGACCTCAGCTGAAATCAAGAGTCAGATGCTAACGGACTAAGCCACCCAGGTGCCCCAGCAGAGTATTTTTTAATATTGAGTCCTCTTTGCCTCCCTGATCTCACCACACACACACACACACACACACACACACACACACACACACACACACTCAGTGGGGAGATAAGCAACCACGATGCCGAGGGTGACACGTAAGCCACACTGACGGTGGGAGACCTGTAGGTCAGTGCAGCCTGCACAAGAGGTGGCATGCACTTTGTCTCTGGAAAGATAAGAGGAGTTGCCAATGAAAGAGGAGCAGGGCAGACCCAGAATTCGGAGCCTGTATGCAGACAGAGGCCCGGAGGCCAGGCAGGGGGGAGGAGGAAAGTCACGGAAATCCGTGGGCCTGAGCCCGGCAGGAGAGATACTTGCTGCCTGGAGACATAAGCAGACTGGGCAGAGATGTCTCAAATGTCTCCGAGACCCACATTAAGAAATACGTTGCACAGCGGGGCTCAGGAAACACACACACACACACTCACCCCTAAAACACAGCTTCCAAAAAAAAAAAACCAACTTATCCTTACTTTCACTGATTCTCTCTGGTATCTTCTATTCTTGCTCTATTCTCTTTCCTTCCTTCTTATCAAGATGCTAGTCATCGCACACTACACAGACTTTGTGACCTACCACTGGGTCACCACTCACAGTCTGAAAATACACCAGGCTGGAGCATTTAACATATGAATGTGTGTAACCAGTGTCCAGGGGCCAAATGGAAATTCATTCAGATTTAGATATCTGGTAATCTTGGCAATAATGAAGCGCTCTCAGATTATAAAATATTAAAAATGGCCTTAGAAATTATTTTTATTTCAAGAAAAAAAAATTTTTTTTCATTTTGAGCAAATAATAAGTGGACAAGCTTAAAATTCAGACTTCATGAATGCCCAATTCATTGGAAAATTACAATTGTACCCAGGAGGTAAAAAGTTGCCAGAACAACAACAAAAAAGGCCTTGGTCTTAGCCCTCTATAAAGACCCATGCTAGTGGGGCGCCTGGGTGGCTCAGTTGGTTGAGAGTCCAACTTCGGCTCAGGTCATGATCTCACGGTTTGTGGGTTCAAGCCCCATGTCAGGCTCTGTGCTGACAGCTCAGAGCCTGAAGCCTGCTTGGGATTCTGTGTCTCCTTCTCGCTCTGCCCCTCCCCCGGTCCTGCTCTCTGTCCCTCTCTCTGTCTCAAAAATAAACATTAAAAAAAAATCCATGCTAGCAAGACAACATGATGATAAAAATGTCTCCTTTACTTAAAAGGCCCCTTTAAACCTGATATAAGGACAAAGATACACACCGTATCTAAGAACAAAAAAAGAAAATTTCTAGAGACATAGACCGAACTTAAGCAAGGTGTTCACTTGAAGCTTACCTGATGGCCACACAGGGGCCAGATCTGTAGCTGAGGGCATTTTACTACTTCTCATTAACACCAGAACTCTCATATAACAATACAAACTCTGGATGAATGGCAAACATTATCAAACACAGCAGGAGAAACTAATGAGAGGGCAATGACTGGCAATACCCCTGAAACTGAGCTCCTCTCCATTCAGAAAACAAAAGGACTCAAATTTTCTTCTGCAGCACAGACACGAGACTCTGCCAAAGCCCATATTCAAAAGTACAACAGAACCCAAGACAGGAGAGTGGGTTCAGAGAGGCCATCTGTAGGAAATCAACAAGATGTCTAAGACGCTCATTTCTTCCAAGATCATCTACTTACTAATACAACAACCTTTAAACTGGAAATTACTCCCTAGTTGCATCCTCTGTCAAGACAGACAACGGTGCTCCTTTATAAGGTTTACTACCTTTTCCTGAGGGTCTGGTTCCTATCCTGAAAGTGGTGAGCCTTGAGGGGCCTGGTGGCCCTAACACCTTGTGGCCATTCCAGGGCCACACCTGGCAGCTCACTGAAGGTTCAGCCCAGGCAGGGAGGATGCCCCAGGTGATCAGTTCCTTCTCCCAACTTGCCTAGTCCCTTAAGTCTAGACGGTTTACGGAAAGGAGAGTTTAGACAGAGCTCTGGAGGCCTGGAAAGACCCCAGGAATCCAAGTGGCTCCCAGAAAAGGGAGAATGTTAACCCAAAGAAATGCTCAGGTATTTTCCCACACCAGATCAGATGCTCGTAGGAGGAAGGAGAATAGGGTTGGATTTCCCCTAGAGAGTGGTAAGGCCAGACAAGTGAAAAGCTGTGGTTTTCTGGGGCTGTAATTAAAATAGGGTAATTACAGGATCGTTCTGATGAAAATCTCCCTTCTACTCAAGGCCTGGGCAGGAGCTATGACAGCACACTCCTGAGGGTCTTGTACTTAGATTCAGCGGCTAAAACCTCAGCCGCTCCAAGGCCCAGGGTACCTTTCACACCCATTCCTGAGGCTGCAAAGTGCTCATGGATTGTGTGTGTGTGTGTGTGTGTGTGTGTGTGTGTGTGTGTGTGTGTGTGTGTGTGTGTTGTTAACTCCTTTTCATTCATGGATGCCCAGACGATCATTTATCATTTTATGAACACGGGGTCATCGGCTGAGGGAAGGCAGGGGATGGAGACATTGGAATGTGCCCTAAAATGTCTAGAAATACAGCCCCTCCTAAATCCTTGAGCCTGAAGAAACACTTGCTGTTTACAATGTGGATGGGATGACAGTGAAAACCCCAGTCCACAGGGACAGAAGAGGGAAAGTTCTGTGCTCTCTTGGATGGTGGCTTCCCACCGACACGCAGTGGGTTGTGTAAATTGCAGGCTTTCATAATAATTACTAGGAGTTCGCTCTCCTTCAGTACCCACTGTCCAGCTACAGAAGTAACCTGCCTTCTCTCATCATCTGGTCTAACAAACTCCAGTTTCTTTACCTATGGTCTTAAGACATTTAGTAGAGACTTAATGCTCAATTTCTAACTATGAACAATTTTTTTTAGTTCTAAAATTAGAGCAATAACATTTATTCTGATCAGGATACAATGTACAATGTTATGTTCTTAAATTTACCATTATATCCTTAGGAGTATATAAATATTATTTTCTTTAAAAACAAACAAACAAGGGGTGCCTGGGTGGCTCAGTTGGTTGGGCGACCGACTTTGGCTCAGGTCGTGATCTCGCCATCTGTGAGTTCGAGCCCCACGTCGGGCTCTGTGCTGACAGCTCAGAGCCTGGAGCCTACTTCAGATTCTGTGTCTCCCCCTCTCTCTATCCCTCCCCTGTTCATGCTCTGTGTCTCTCTGTCTCTCAATAATAAACGTTAAAAAAAAATTAAAACAAACAAGGTGGCTTCTGGGTTTTTTAATATTTTTTTATGTTTTTATTTTATTTTTGAGAGAGAGTGCGAGACAGAGTGAGAGAGAGAGGGAGACACAGATCCAAAGCAGGCTCCAAGCTCTGAGCTGTCAGCACAGAGCCTGACGTGGGGCTTGAACTCATGAGCCATGAGATCATGACCTGAGCTGAAGCTGGACGCTTAACCAACTGAGCCACCCAGGCACCCCAGCTTCTGGTTTCTGTGTGAGCCCTATGTAACTTACAAAGTGACAGGTGGACTGAGAACCAATCTCTTGGTGGAACAAGTGTCTCTCTTCTGAAGAGAAGCACTGAAAACCCTCCTTCCTGGAATGAAATTTGAGAACTGCTACAAAGCAAGGTCTGAACTTGAATTCACGGCTTAAAATTGTCACTTCCAAAACAGACAGGAAAAAACAAGATGGGAGAACAATATTTTGCACAGAGACTTAATTTCAAAAAACTAGCAGTATATTCTTAAATCTCAAATCTACAGAGTTGATGTCACTGAGTTATAATTGACTTTATACATTTTTCAAACATAAAAGTCCCAAGAGCCATTCAGGAATGACAATTTTTTTTTTTTTTTTTTTGCCACTGGAATGTCATTGGGCACATTTCTGCAGGGCCACCCTGATGCTGTATGCCTGTAGGCAACTGAGGAAAAAAAAAAACAGTAACAAAAACAAACTCCACTGTCCTATGTAGCTAGAGTCTAAGTAAAATCAGATCAGGTCTAATTAAGAATATATTATGTCTCCACCCAAACCCTCTTCCCATCCTTTCCCCTCTCTCTGTCATGGAAATCTGGACTTAGGAAAAAGTCCTTCAAGTATTTAATGCTTCCATCTGTGGGCAATCGTCTGGCCCTGAGCACTGGAAGCAGCAACGCAGTGGGTAGAGGACCACTGAAAATGTCCCATGGCTCCAGAAGAAGCACAGAATGAAATGATGTAGAAACCTGTGGGATTACTTGAAAAGTTAGTCTCAGGCAATGAACACTTAGAAGCAAATGAAGAAACCTAGGACCAGAATGGGTGTGGTCTCACTCATCAAGGTGACCCAGCAAGTCAATAAAAGAATGGGGGCCAGAACTTTATTTCCAAACTAATGTCCATTTTCCATTACTATATTCTTTTTTTTAATGTTTATTTATTTATTTATTTGCAGGGGGGGGGGGTGGTACATAACTGGGGGAGGGGCTGAGAGACAGAGACAGAGAATCCCAAGCAGACTCCACACTGTCAGCACAGAGTCTGATGCAGGGCTCAGTCCCACGAACCAGGAGATCACGACCAGAACAGAAACCACGAGTGGGACCCTTAACCAACTGAGCCACCCAGGCACCCATTACTGTATTCTGCCTCTGCCTCCTCCAAATCACAGCTTGGTCTTATATCACCCTATGAGCCTGTCTTCATGCCTGAAGTCCTACCATTAGAGTGGTTCATTTAAAAAGGTAATTCTTTTCGGGAATCTTGTGTTTAGCTTATCTTATTCTTTTTTTTTTTTTTTTTTTTTTTTTTTATTTTTGGGACAGAGAGAGACAGAGCATGAACGGGGGAGGAGCAGAGAGAGAGGGAGACACAGAATCGGAAACAGGCTCCAGGCTCCGAGCCATCAGCCCAGAGCCCGACGCGGGGCTCGAACTCACGGACCGCGAGATCGTGACCTGGCTGAAGTCGGACGCTTAACCGACTGCGCCACCCAGGCGCCCAGCTTATCTTATTCTTTAATGTAAATACCTTTGGGAAGGGGATGTTGATAAATCAGTGATTTGTTTAACACTGCAGATCAATTTGTTCATCAGATGTGAATCAGTGACTTTGTTCCCAGAACCCTGGGGAATTAAAGAGTAGAAGGAACCAAGTTCCAGGTGACTTCAGAGGAAAACTTCAGTCTTCAGCGAGATACTCTTGGAAGGCTCTCTGGACATGCGGCCCTGACTCCTTGAGGTACAATAATGAGAGCTTAACCAACAGCTAGTTGGCTGTGACATTCAGGTCTGCCAAAGGTTAGTTCTGGAAAATGAAGGCAGACCAAGGGGAAATCCATTCAAGAGTAGACACAGACCCACACTAATCTTAGGGTCATAGTACGTCAGAAAGACACAGGTGTGTTAGCCAAAGGTCCACGTGATACGGAGCAGGTATCCTAAGCAGGGAAAAAGCAGGCCAATGACAAGGACTCAGGGCAAACTAGGAAGCAGATTTCCTGTGCCAGTAAACAAAAAAGTGCTAGACCAGACGGCAAGACACCAAGAGACCTAGTACCAACCAAAAATCAGAAAGTGGGCCTGAGCCCATTGTGGAGAACAGAGCTCCTACCAAGCCAGCGTCCAGTCCTAGGCACCCTTTAGAGCCCCAATACTTAGGTACAGAATTGGCCCTCGAGAGCAGGAAGGCATTAAGCAAGTACTAGAAGTAAGCCTGTCGATGTGACAGGCTCCCTGAAAGAGGAAGTGGACAGTCACCCCTAAGCAGTGACTCCTACTTCACGGTTCAGCAGTTCATAGGCCCAGGTTCTGGTCGGCAGCTGCTTGCGTGACTCATATTTAGAACCTGAGTGCAGAGGAATAAAAGGGAATGACTTATTCCCTAACAGAAGAATAAGGCTGAGAACAATGTCAAGTTTGACACAGTATTAAGAAAATGAACTTTGGGGGCACCTAGGTGGCTCAGTCAGTTAAGCATCCTACTCTTGATTTTGGCTCGGGTCACGATCTCACGGTTGGCAATTTCGAGCCCTGCAATGGGCTCCACACTGATGGTGCAGAGCCTGCTTGGGATTCTCTCTCTCCCTCTCCCTCTGCCCCTCCCCTCCTCTCTCTCTCTTTCTCTCTCTCTCTCTCTCTCAAAACAAACTTTTTTTTTAAATTTTTTTTCTTAATGTTTTTATTTATTTTTGAGACAGAGACAGAGCATGAACGGGGGAGGGTCAGAGAGAGGGAGACACATAATCTGAAACAGGCTCCAGGCTCTGAGCTGTCAGCACAGAGCCTGACGCGGGGCTCAAACTCATGGACCGAGAGATCATGACCTGAGCCGAAGTCGGCCGCTCAACCGACTGAGCCACCCAGGCGCCCCTCAAAACAAACTTTAAAAAACAAAAATAAAGAAGACGAACTTTGGAGGGACAGGTTACTGTTGCGATGAGTGTTTCACAGCCAGTTTCCTGCCTAAAAAACCAGCAAGAATACCTTCTGTTTAGGTCCTCCCAGGGCCACAGTCGACAAGCTTGTGCTGACTCATCAAAACAACAGGCCCAAAACGCAGCCGCAAAATCCTGTAAACCTGGGTAAGCAACATTTTAGACACACAAGAGTCTGGTTTTGTCAAGCAAGGGAATCTAAGATACTCTGTGGTCTGAGATGCCCGCCAGATGTGACAAAAGGCCAGGGGCTTCGCCTGGGCTGGCCGCCCCCACCCATGCTCGGGGAGCTAGGACTCGGAGGCGGGTCCCCCCAAGGCATGGGTCGGATTAGGAGGTTTCCGGAAGACCCAGCCGCTCCAGAATACTCTCCAGGTGGAAGTCATTTCTTTGTCTCATGCAAGTGAGTCGATTCAAATGTCTCCTGTTAGCTGAGGGAATCCCTTAATAGAATCCATGACTTTATCAGAACCAAGCAAAATCCCTGGATCAAAGGATGGCACAGAGACTTCAAGGCTGCCTTCAGATCCTTGTAAGGGGGCCTGAGACAGACCCTCCAGCAGGAGAATAGACTGAGTTGGGTCTCTAGAGTCTTCCTTAACTTGAATTCAAACTGCCTCAGGCTCCCTGGAAATCCAGCGCCCCAGACTAGGAAAGGACCACGTTCCGTGCATTCTTTGGTCCCAAGAATATTAAACCAAAGTAGTCCATCAAGTTCTAAGGGATGCTAAAGAGTTTTTAAATCCCATGTCAATCAAATCCACAAATACAAACCTCTCCCCCAAGTCCTACGCCAAGAGTAGGGTGAGGAATTTGCCTTGTGATTTTCTAAAAATTCTACAGATGCCCAAGCATAAAGTGGGAAGTGACTAGCAAGAATTCATTAAGAGGAAGTGGCCACCACAGTCCCACCAGCGACTTAAGTGACTTTAAGCTGTGACCCTCTTTAACATTTGGCTGCACCCCAAACACCCACAGCCATTGTTAACATCCTGACAAACAGACAAGCAGACACGCGTGCACAGGGCTGACACGCGGACAGTCTCACTTTCTGCAGGGAGCAGTACTGTTTTCCACAATCTGTTACTCCAGGCCGACGGCTTTCTCTTTAATTCAGAACAAATTTCTCCAGTTCACAGCTCCATGTGTGCAGACCAAGTCCCCTGGCTTCTCTGAGAGAGGGGAGCTCAGCTTCAAGCAGTCAGGCAAACCGAGATTGGAGGACATACCAAGTTATCTCATTGTGCCCGAGTCAAATGACATTTCCTGCTTTTTCTGCCTAGCAAACTCTTACTCAGCATTCAAGACTCTGCTTAAATTTCCCCCCTTAGGTGACACACCCAAAGCGTCCTCAAAATTCTCTGCTTTGGACTTCCCAGCCCTTTGATTCCTGTCTCCTATCCTATGCACTGAAATTTTTCTGTTTAAGGCATGTGCACACATTTTTGGTAGGAAGGTAAACTGGTAAAACCTTTTTGGAGAGCATTTCGGAAATGTCTACGAAAATGACGATGCACATACGCTCTGATTCAACAATCAGACCTCCAGGACTTTCTCTTGCAGATCAACTCACGCCAAGCAAGCAGCCAGGCTGTTGTAACTACGTAAATATGGAAACAA
Source organism: Panthera pardus (assembly GCF_024362965.1). Lineage (NCBI taxonomy): Eukaryota > Metazoa > Chordata > Mammalia > Carnivora > Felidae > Panthera > Panthera pardus. The sequence goes on along the minus strand of NW_026526766.1, from coordinate 16,951,825 downwards.
TCTAAAAGTGCATTCTAATCTACTGTGCAACCATCTAATGTGGGTCTGGGTAAATAGATACAGTGGAATATCACGTGACTGTTCAAAAGCACCAAGGAGCTCTCTCTATATTGTTACCTGTAAGTTTTTCCCCAAACTCCTCCAATATTTTTGATCGTCTTTTTTTCCCCAGCTTTACTGAAGTATGACTGACAAACTGATTCAAAACTTGATGTGACGGCTCACATTAGCCCACTGAAAGACGTTTCTCCGTCCCTCTCCGTCTCTCCTTCTCTCTCTAGGTCTCTCATGTGTTTTGTCTTCCCCTGAGCATTAAACAACGGAGTACAACTTTGGCAATGGTTTTCACCGGACATGAAGTATGAGGTGAAGGGCGTCAGAATATGCCACTCCAAAGCAGGCCACTTTGGTATAGGAAGTATTTTGAGCTGAAGGCAATTGAGAAAAAATAGACACAGCCTCTCTGCCTCCAAAGCCTCTCTTCCTTCTCCCCATCTGCCTAAAAGCAGGGCATAAATTTCCTTCATGAAGGAGTTCTCTCCCCATACAAGAAAGAAAACTTTTATTATCAGAGGTGGAGATGACAGGTAGTTGTGTCTACACAAACAAACCTTACTAAAATAATCCTTATCTTCGATTACTTCCCTATATATTTACCTTTCCATAATTTACTGCCCCTAGAAACCAAAACCCCTCTTTCCTTTGTCTAGTCATTTCTCCACGATGTATCATGCTTCCAAAATGGCACATAAGCTTTCAAATCAACCCCTTCTTTGGATTTTCACCTCTTTTGTGTATAGCCCCCGTGCAGGTAAAACTGAAAACATCAAATAAACTTGTATGCCTTTTCTTCCTGTTAATCCGATTTTGCATTAGCTTAATTTGCAGGACACAGAACATAAGAAGGTAGAGGGAAGATTTTTTTCCTCCCCTACACAGGTGTGTCAGAAAAGCTCACTGCACTGGTGACACTGGAGTCAAGCTGTGTGAATGCTGGAACACAAGATGGAGAGGGCGCCACTGTTCCCAGAAATAGTACCGATGGATACTGCCTCCAGCCTTTGCTGCTTTATAGTGTAGCTAGAAGATGTTCCCAACCACAGCCCACTCCACCTTCTTCCGGACAAGGACTTTATGATGTATCTAGATTTTTTATGTATTTGCCATGAATAAAAAGTTTAGCTGCTGCAAAGTTACAAGGAAATAAAAGGTTATTCTACTCTCAAAAAGTATCTCAGAGTCTAATACAGAAGCATTGAAAGAGGGGAGTTATACAACACAAATGCAAATAACACAACTGCCTAAGTCAATAAAGGTGGCTGCCTGAAACAAAAGCCAGTCCTTGGGGCGCCTGGGTGGCTCAGTGGGTTAAGTATCCGACTTCAGCTCAGGTCATGATCTCGCAGTCCGTGAGTTCGAGCCCCGCGTCGGGCTCTGTGCTGACAGCTCAGAGCCTGGGGCCTGCTTTGGACTCTGTGTCCCCCCATCTCTCTCTGCCCCTCCCCTACACACGCTTTGCTTTGCTCTGTCTCTCAAAAATAAATAAATGTGAAAACAAATTAAAAAACAAAAACAAAAAAGCCAATCTAATAGATCCTCATAGATTTCTCTGTCCAAAAGACATAGCTTGCACTTAAGGCCGGTGTGCCATTCTCAGGTCAAACCAAAACACCACTTCCTAGATCTGAGACCTTTAAGTGGCTTAGTTGACTTCATTAAGTCCTACTTCACCCATAAAATGGGGATATTAGGACCCACCTCATAGGGAAGTTAGAATAACTAAATGAGATAGAACACATAAAATGCTTTGCATAGTACCGGATACTTAGGGCCAAATAAATGTTAGCTATTATTATCGTCATCATAATCACCATTCTGGAAGTTTCAGAATGTTTTCCAAACTTTATTCTGCCACCAGGCATAAATGCAGCATCACGTTTATGAAGGAAACTATCCAAGTGCACATTTCTAGCCAACCCCATCTCACCGTTGATGAATTTATTTATTCAGAGGGGAAAAAAAAATACACAAAAGTTCCGATCATTTTAGATGAAAACCTTTTTCCTCTCAACAGTGTTACATAAGCAGCATATGTATGCCATCTTTGAAGTTTATGTTTTTATTGTAAATACAAAAGAACCCCAAATACTGACATTTGCTTTTTCAAAGTCCCACGAATTTATTTTCATAAGACACATAAAATATTTACGCTGTTTTATTTCCACCACCAAGATCAATAAGCCATTTAAAAGAACTGGTCAAGGTCAGACATCAGGCTTCCAACTACAGTGTAGGGTTATCAAACCGGCTTAGAAAGAGACGATTTTAGTTCAAATCTCATTCAATATCCTTTGGCCCATCTTTACAGAATAAAGTCTCAGAATAAAGTCTTTTTTTAAAAAAAGGTCTTTGTGAGAATACAAGCTGTCCTCTACACTCTGAGAAGCCAGGTGGCTTCACCCTAATTGATCAGCAAGGCTTGGGAGGGCGGCTGAAAAGAACAAAAAGTGCTGTATTTATAAAACTGAGAGGCTACATTGGTCCCAAAGAAGGAGGGCGGTCCCATAGAGAATAAGCTAAAGACTATTAAGTCATGACTAAAAACCATATTAGACGGTGGCCCATCTAATAATTAGAGGGAAGAGTTTCAATGACACACCTTGAGTGGCCAAAAGTGACCCTATAAAAGGAAATCAGTAAGAAAGGAAAAGTCAAAATGTGACAATTGATTTTTTTTTTAATGTTTATTTATTTTGAGAGAGAGAGACAGAGGGATAGAGTGCAAGTGGGGGAGGGGCAGAGAGCAAGGGAGACACAGAATCTGAAGCAGGTTCCAGGCTCTGAGCTGTCGGCGCAGAGCCCAATGTGGGGCTGGAACTCACAAACCGTGAGATCATGACCTGAGCCTAAGACGGACACTTAATCGACTGAGCCACCCAGGCGCCCTGACAACTGATTTTCAAGCAGAGTGTAAATGATAATTTACTGACTGTAGGAAATCAGCCAATCAACAGCAAACCACTTAAAATTGAAACTGAGACACCCTTCTGAGGATAACTGTGCCTTCTTTTTTGAATAAAATAGATTCGGAGAATCCTGAGAACAGTATCACTAGATAGGCAGGGATGGTATTTCTATGTTTACATATTGTTTTTCTATATGTATTTCCTAAATTTTCTACAATAAAAATATATATTTTGAAGCTTGGAGAAAGAAAGAGGTAGAAAAAACATATTACTTTTATTTTTAATACCAAGATTTTTCTTAACAAAATGGGTAAGATCAGCCATCCAATTATAGATATAGGTTAATCTAAGATATTGTCTAAGATACATAAATTTGCCCCATCAGGCTCGACACCTCCATGGGCGAGACCTTATTTTATCATTCCTTGGAAGCCCAGTATCTAGCACGAGGCCTAAAAGATTAGCTGCATATATTAAGAAATGTTTAGCAAATGAATTTTGGATGTGGCTGCAAACCCACACTCTGGTGTAACCCCAGGAAGGTACAAAAGAAAATGGTCCCCTTATGGGACATATGCCAATCATCCCAATAGGTACATTACTGACATTATAGCTTAATGTCTCTTGCTACTAAAATCTTCCATGAAGGCCTGTGTGCTCCCTCACCTAGCTCCCCTCCTTTTGGCACTGCGTGTGGACTTGAACCATGCTGTTTTGCTGGGGTCTTGCTCTGCAGGAAGCTACAGGGACTACTACCGTGATAGAGACCATCTTACAGAGATGTCCGGTTCACTCCAACACTTTGAAAGAACCCATGGGAAGTTGATCTCAGATCTCAGGGTCATTAAAGTAACTCTCCTCAGAGCAAGTAATACATTTTAATTTTATGATGAGTAGGAATCTTATAATTGATCTTTTATCTTTATGCCGGAAGCTGAGAGCCAAATCTATAGCCATCTTTTAGAAACCCGGGAGGACCTTGGGACATGAATGTCTGTAAGCTAACCTTTCCTCTGGTTTCCTCTTATTCTTCTTCCCTCCTTCTACATGGCCCTTTCTTGCCTTCTTAACAGCTGGGATGAGGCAGGGTATAAACAAATCAAGAAGCCAAAAATTAAATGCACCCCCCCCACCCCTAATTTCAAGCTGCTCCAGACATTTTTCACCCATGCATCTTGCGTGCAGGATAAGAGTGTAGAGCTCAACACCACTCTCCTCACTGCTGTTGGCCAGGGGGTGACCTTTATATGCCATCTGTGATCTGAAAATCTGACTGAGGACCAGAGACACTTTCCTTTCCACTCCCACCCACCAGCTCTAACATACACAAGACCATGAATGCGAATGGTGCACGGTGATGTTAAGGCAGAACAGCATTATGAGTAAGAAACGCAGATTCTGAAACCAGAGGGACCTCAGTACTAATCCTGCCTGCTCCGCTCTACCGGCTACTGACCTTGGGCAAGTTACTTAACCTCTCTGTGCCTTGCCTTAATTTCCTCGCCTGTGCAATGGGAACAATAATGGCACTGACCCAACAGGGTTGTTGTGAGAAGTAAATGAGTTAATACATGTAAAGTGATTAGATCAGTGCCTGGCACTCAGTACGTGCGTGCCACTACTCTAATGGGACAGGACAGTTTTGTTTTCCATTAAGCCAGGCCATGCGATGTCTCAACTCTGATTGAAAGTAGAATGTCTCACTGTAAATGAGTAAACTCACAAACTGATTTCTGTGGTCACCTTGAGTTCGGATCTCATTTAAAAATCAGTGTGGAGTCAAAGCTCTTTCAAACATTTGCTTTCTGATTTGCTGAAGAGAAGGAGAATGCAGCAATGTCCAACAACAAAACAGTTTGTGGGAGTGTATCCCCAACGGTCACAGTGGGATCCTTCCATCAAACCTGACTATGCCCGACTACTCATGCACACGCTTGGACATCGCAGTCAATGCTTTCCCAGCTGCAGCACAGACATCACTTGAAGGTCTAGAGAAATGAAAAAGCTCATGGACTTCTCAGGACATTCTTTAAAATAAAGTACTTTGTTCGGCGATCAAAGAAGAACAACAAGGCTTTGTTGGATACTTGAGGTCCTGATTTACATCTGATTTTTACCTCCTACACGTGCTCTTAAAATGCAAACTCCTCATCAGATTCCACTTATGAAGAAACACAGAACCCAGCACTAGCCCCGCCCCATCTTTGCTCACAGCAAAGCCAAAGTCCCAGCAACTTCCTTCACACCCAGTCCACCAAAAAATTTAAGTCCTCGGTGAATGACTGTCACAGATATGAGTTTGTACATAATTTTCAAATAAAATGACTTGAAACTGCCACAGTATGATGGCAAAGAAAGAAAACTAGATAATCATGAAAGGTGTAGTACTTGCAACCAAGGTTGCTTCTAAATTTGATGTGAAAGGACACATTTCAGCTCCTGCGATACTGAAGTTCCAGGAGACTGGAAGAAACAACCCGAGAGTGTGTCAGGGCCATTTATCTTCCATTTCCTACGTTTCCCGTAATTACTCCCCAAATGAATGCACGAGTTTGTTACAGTACTGAATCGAAATACGTCAGCCCCTTTCACATTCTCCTTTCTCCATATCATAGAAAATATTCTAAGAATAGAATCAAAAATGAACAGGGCCTGTAGGCCAAGAACACTGCTTGGAGGAATTTAGTAATCTCACCCTCTCCAGCTTAAGCCCCGCAAATTCACTGGGGGAGCGGAGGCAGTGGACTTGTACAGCACGATAAAGAGACACTCCCGAACTGCAACAGCCGAGATTACTCTGCCGCAGCCTAGATTCTCCTCGCCACGAGCTAGAGTACAGAGTTTTCTAAATGATTTCCCCAAGATCCCGAGGTCAGTTTCAAAAGCGGCTCCTCTCAAAAGTCCCAAAGGACACTCGCTCACCCACCCCACCCTGCAAGCAGAGCACTTCCCGTTCGCTCTGGCCGGTCAAGAACTCTAACTTGACAGTGACACACACTGAAAAAAAGGAGGAAGTGGCTAAAAGACCATTGCAAGGCATAGATACATATATGTATTTCTTTAAGAGGGGCAAGATCCCTGTCTTCTGGTGAAGCTTCAATGGGAAGTAGCCATCACACCCACTAGAAAGTTGCAGCGAATGATAATGTCGCAAAATCGAGGGCGACTCCTCTCTAAAAGAAAAAAAAAAAATTTAATCCTGGAAATCCTCTTGCTGTCCAAAACGCTTCCCTCCCCGCTGCGAACGCAACAAAGCGACCCATCCCGGTGGGTCGGCTCCCGAGAGCGAGGCTCCAGGCCGGATACGTGCGTGGTCTGCCCTGCCAAGTGGCAGAGGAAGCGCAGGGCACCAAGGCGGCCAGGGGACCCCGCGAGCAGCTCCCTTACCTGGTTTGACCGGTTTGGGTGGCGGCTTCGACATCGCGCTTCCTGGAGCGGCGGAGCCTCGAGACCAAGCACGAAAAGCCAACCGAACGCCCCGCCAGCCGGCACGCCGGGGGCCCCAAAGTTTCTTTTTGTCTGCTGTGCGGCGGTACGCCTTCAGGGACCTGCGCCCACCCTTGGCCGTCGGACTAGCGAACGCAGTCAGAGCCGCTCGGCGCCGTGCCCCGCCCCGCCCCGCGGCCGCCCGAGCCTCCCGAGCGCGCGGCCGGGCGACGAGGAAGTGGCCGCCGTCTGGCCTCCGAGCGCTAATTGGCTCCCGGGCTGGCAGCTCCGGCGCGGCGGGAGCGCGGGCGGCGCGCGCGGCGGCGCGCGCGGCGGCGGAACGAGCCGAAGCCGAGGGAGGGCGCCGCAGGCTCGCGCCGGGGCTGGCCGGGCTGCGCGCGCCCCCGATGAGAAAGGGCCGGACCTTGCGGGGGCGCACGCGCGCGCGTGGCCCGGGTGGCCGGAGTCCCGCCCCGCCCCGCCCCGCCGGGGCTGGAGCCGGCGCCGCGTCCGGCCCGAGTGGGACGGAGCCCTCGGTTGGCGGCTGCTACCTGGGCCGCCTCCTACCGGGTAGGAGCGCGGAAGGAGGGGCATTGGGCCTCTCCGCTAGCGAGCTTTGGGGGTTGCGGCGGGTCAGCGACAGGCGCGCATTCGGCCAGCGCCTGTGCAGCTTTGCTTGGGAAGACTCGAACTGGCGCCGGTGAGTATCTGCGCGACCCGGCCGCGCTGCGCAGCGTCGCCGAGGCCTGAAGGTCTTCCCGACGTGTGGCTGTGCTGGACCCCGAACCTGGTTGCGTCTTTCGAGCCTCGTTGGGACTCTTCAGCACCCCAAACGGGCTGCTAGATGGCCTGCCGAGGAGGATGTGTCCGTGGTGGCGTGGTGCTTTAACGGCCCATAATAATCCTTAGTAAGAGACAACCAAGAGGTGGTAGGGTTGTGAAGTCACCAGGGACAGGGCCAGCTCTTGATCCCCACGAGAGGAGACAGCCTTTTATTCCACGAGTATTGTGGTGGACTCACCACGACCCGCCTGCCACCTCTTATTGTACGGCCTGCTAACTGAGAATGATTTTTACCATTTTAAAAAGGCTGAAAAGAAATCAAAAGAAGATTTTTGTGGCACGTGAAAGTTATAAGAAATTCACATTTCGGTGTCCATAAAGTTTTGCTAGAACACAGCCACGCTCATTTGGCTTATATATTGCCTGTGACCGCTTTCTCCGCCACAGCAGAGCTGAGCTGCTGTCCCCAAAGCCGAAAACATTGACTGTCTGCACTTCACAGAAGTTCGCCGACCCCTCACCTAGCAGATTGAATCTCCAGTGGGAGGCAAGGGCCAGAGCATACAAGAAATACAAGTGTGCGTTCAGTTCAAAATAGCACAGTCTATGTAATAAAATCAGTTGTATCTTTAAGGGAAGGGGAAAAAAAAAAAACCTAAAAGAAAAAACTTTACAGGAGGGTCTATGTAAAGGGAAGCTTGAAAGTTTCTGCTGGGGGTTAGTGAAAGATAAAAGCGATTCCAAGGGAGAGGGGCCTGGGCTGAGTATTCGGAAATTCTGTTTACTAAAAGGGAGCAAAGTTTAAACAATAGTAGGAAAAGACTTCCCTGTTGTGTGGGAGAAGATAATCAAAATATCTGCTGAACAAAACAACTAAGTGAGAAGTCCTGAAACATGTCACCGGTTTCAAAATATCCGACTGTTCTTTAGATGCCCTGAGAGGTACATTTCGTTATGTGTATTTGAGAGTTGCTCTCTTCCTTATAACCTGCTGATTTCTGCACATACCGCTTCTGACCGTTTTGCAGTTTAGAGGCCAAAATGTACCTCGGTTAGTAGTGGAATACACGGAATAAGCACATACAAAGTAGTGAAAAAAGGATTCAGCATCCTATCTTACTTAGGGTGAAAAAGGTATCAGAGGAAATTAAAATACTCATTTTGGGTTTGCTCTGGGCTATTTTAGTTTCTCCCCCCCCCCGCCCCCCATGTAAATGACTCTGCTGTTGAGGAAAACTTTGTGCTGAGAAAATAAAATACATAAATAGCTCACGAAATTGGAGGTGGTATAATAGTCCAGGGAATCAGATGCCCCAGATCAAATAGGGGTTGTCTCTCCAGGGACAGCCCGTGATTTAGTTTGTAGTTGATCAAGCCGGTTTTCGCCTCATGGGGTCTGCTACTCCATATATTTGGAGTGGGGCAAGTCTTGATTGCTGGCTTTTAAGTGTGATTTTAAAATAGTTCTCAAAGTGGGCAGCAGGCAGTGTAATAACACAAAGTGTGGAGGCGGACGGTTCCAGCCCTGCACTTGGAGTTCACCTGGGTGCTGCCCTGTGCATCCAGTGCGGTTTTAGAAATAAATGACTTCTGGTATTGCTGGGCCCACCCTCACCCCAGCACCTGTCTTGCTTTGGCTTCTCGAAGTTCCCCACCCCTCTCAGCACATGGTCACGTGATCGGTGCTACTAAATTGTAGCCAACATTTACCCAAACAGTCTTGGGCAGTCTGAGACTGCTGACTACCATCGAATTAAGGACTCCTGTTTTGATAAAAACTTGCATTTGACTGTGGGAATTCCCTCCTGAGCCCAAGCAATTTTACAGGTACGTTCTTGACTCTCACTCCTTATTTCTGAATTGCTCGTTGCCACCCAAATAATCCCCTCAAGCGTCTCTCCAGTGCCACAGCCACACTTGTTCTTTGCATGCTGTGTAATTGATCCAATATCCTCATGTGTATGCACAGCTGTGGCATGAAGCAGGGGGACCAGGAGCCCTTGCCACTCAGTGTTCACAGCCATTAATAATACATCAATAAAAATGACATCTATTATGCATGAGAGCCTCACAATTAAGCCAGCACATATGGGCATCCTTTCTTTGCTCTTGGTAATAAAGTGCTTTTTAGCAACTTGGAAAGAAGAAAGAAAATAAGTCGCTTGGACACAGATCAGGGATGGGAATTGGGAGGGCTGCTGGGGGTCTCCAGCTCCGTGGCCACTCACCCCAGTGGCCCAGATTAGCTCCCTGATCACCCCACCAGACCAGTCCAGAATAAAGAGCAGCATTAGTTCAGGCAACCCTCAGGAAGCACTATTGTGAGATTCCCTGCAGCTGCGCCTCCTTTTCACGTAAAGAGGTGAAAACACTCCATTAGAATATCCATAGGACTGCTTTACTGAACCTTAGGGGGCCTTGTGTGAAACTGCCCTCCACCCACTAGACGAGGGGTCAACAAACAATGGCCTGTGGCTAAAACCTGGCCCTAGGCTTGAACATTTGCAGTCAGTTTTCTGATTAGGAACGCTAACTTTGAAATCCAGCAAGAGAGATGTTATCCCAGTAAGAAAGGAATTCCATTCTTCTCGTTAGTAGATGCGTATTACAACAACAAAACTGTACTCCATTATTACGTTTTGACTTCTGTCAAAAAAAACCGTTACGCAAACTTGTTTTCTCTCTTGTTGTAGAAGTACCTACGTAATAACTTTGAGTTTCCCTCTTGCCTCCCAAAGGCTCAAATATTTGCTACCTGGCCCTTTTCTGAAAAAGTGTGTCTACCCTGGCCCTGGACTTTGATTTTTGAGTGAGGAAATAGTACCCTTAAAGGGAATTCACTTTCTTTTGCCTCTGGCCAGCAGTGACGTTTCCCCCCAGCTCTGTGGGTTCCCTGCCACTGGGGAAATAAACGGGTCATCTCCAGGTGATTGAATCTTAAAACTGAGTTTCAGAGTTATGAACCTCTGTCGTGTGTGGTCTCTGAGACTCTGGCCTATAAGCCTGGAGCACACGCCAGCTGTTGTGAGTGTGACAGAGAAGCTGCTACGAGTTGAAGCTCTTCTCCTGAATGTGGATAATCCAGGGTGGGGTTCCCCAGAGGTCATGGTCATCCTTCCCCCTCAGCTGGCTCTCCTAATTTAGGACTCTTATGTCTTTAGATACCCAAGTGATACACGTTCAATTTTTTTTTTTTTAATTTTTAGGAAATTTTACGAAGACGTGATTTTCAAAGCTAATTATGAAAACGTTTGTCGTGGGAATCAGTGGGTGAGTAATTTTGCTACAAACAGCCGGTGGACGTACTCAGGATGTCCAAAGGGTGTTTTCCTGTAGACGTGGTGGGGAAGGAGAAGTCAGGATTCCTGAATCCTGAAGAAAGGAACAGGCCACTGGCTGTTTTATAAATGGCAGCAGGAGATGAGAGAGTCTCTTACAAACAGAGAAACAGGACCCTCAGTAATCAAAATCTGCCTGTTTTACCATTTCTTTTCTGGAGTTAACATCAGATGCTTTTTTATCCTATGTCCTTATTGCCCTGGCATAATTATTAGCTGTGTGCCCCTCTCCCTCTCAAAAGTGTCCTAAATTATATGGTCGCCCAGTCTCTCTGGTACCAGAGGTGTGCATGCAAATAAGACAGCAAGGGACATTATTTGTTTTGCTACTGTTTTATGTTCATCTTTCTTCTGGGTACATTCACATTGTGCATGGTCCAATTAATGAAATACTTGAGACTATTAAAATTAGAAGTTTGTGATTTGGGGGAGATCACTGTGTTACTGTATTACATTACTGTGGTAAGTAATCAGAAGTCAAAGGGGATGAATCCAGTGGCAGAACTCTGCCTTGCCTGGCTCCCATCTAACCAGAACCAGAGTTCCGGTTTTTCTCTGCATGGCTTCTCTTGTCCATGCCTTCCCTTCTGCGCTCACTGCCATCATCCTAATTCAGACCCTCTTTCCCAAATTCCAGTCCCTCCCCCCCTTAACCTTTTCTCCATACCTCTCTGCCAGTTGAATCGTCTTGCAAAAAAGTTTTAATTATTCTCTCGCTTAGTGAACAATAGTCAGTGGTTATCAGTCACCCAGAATGTAATCTGAGTATCCTGGTGCATGAAGACCATTCCATACGTAATAAAAGAAATGCATTAGCTTCAGGGACAGGTAGGCTGTAGGAGAGGTTTGATCCGGGAGCTCTGTGGTATCCCCAAAGACTTGTTTCTTTCCGTCTCTTTGTGTCTTCCTCCACTTGGATTCGTCCTAGACTTGGCTCCATGTTTTGGTCACAAGGACCAGTAGGTCCTGAGACTTTGTTCTTCTTAGCCTGCCTTTCTCCCTGTAAGTCACGGTTTTCCCTTTGACGGCACTAGCTCTACCCCTTGCACACAGTCACTGTGGCCAAAGGGATGGACCTGCCTTGATGAGCTGAGGCCAGCGGGACCCTGCCCTGGAGTTGAGAGCGGGGTCAGTCCACACCAGGCCTCGGAAGCAGGGGTGCACCTGGGGAGGCAGCTGCCCAGTCTACTCTAGCATCGAGTCCAACTTGCATTCTACGTATTCCCTTCTTCTCAATATCTGCCTCAGGCTTTCTTGCCACGTGCACTGGGTGCTGCCCACACCTCCCTAAGAAAGCCTCCTCTTTACTCTCTCTTCCTCAGCAAGTGCCAACATTTCATTTTAGTGCTGCTTCCGCGAAGCACCTGCCAGACTCGGCTGCAGCGACCTCTGCTCCTACCTTTCTTCCTTCCTCTAGACTCAGTGTTGGATCTTTCTTGTATACTTACCACTTGCTACCCTATGAAATAATCATTACGTTAAGACGTCCAGGAATAGTGGGGATTCCAAAGGGTTCAAGAGTCAGTCAAGATCCTGGAAATGTAATGCATGTGTGATGATATTCACTTTTCCGGGGAAGGGGTATATAATCTTTATCAGATTTTCATGTTAAAAAATGTGATGTTAAAAAATATAACTCCAACTGACTAATTTCACTTAGCATAATACCCTCCAGTTCCATCCATGTAGTTACAAATGGCAAGATTTCATTCTTTTTGATTGCCGAGTAATACTCCATTGTATATATATACTACATCTTCTTTATCCATTCATCCATAGACAACTACGTGGGTAGAACTGAAGGGTATTATGCTAAGTGATATTAGTCAGAGAAAGACAAATATCGTATGACTTTACTCATATGAGGACTTTAAGAGACAAAACAGATGAACATAAGGGAAGGGAAACAAAAATAATATAAAAACAGGGAGGGGGACAAAACAGAAGAGACTCATAAATGTGGAGAACAAACTGAGGGTTACTGGAGGGGTTGTGGGAGGGGGAATGGGCTAAATGGGTAAGGGGCACTAAGGAATCTACTCCTGAAGTCATTGTTGCAGTATATGCTAATTTGGATGTAAATTTTAAAAAATAAAATTAAAAAAATATATATAACTCCATGGGCCTTGGAGTTAGACTTTGTATGCTATTACTTGCTAGCTGTTATCTTGGGTAAGCTTTATGAGTATACGGTTTTTCAATCCTTAGGTTCCTCAACTTTAAAATGGAAATATTGGGGCGCCTGGGTGGCTCAGTCAGTTAAGCGTCCGACTTCAGCTCAGGTCACGATCTCGCGGTCCGTGAGTTCGAGCCCCGTGTCGGGCTCTGGGCTGATGGCTCAGAGCCTGGAGCCTGCTTCCGATTCTGTGTCTCCCTCTCTCTCTGCCCCTCCCCCGTTCATGCTCTGTCTCTCTCTGTCTCAAAAATAAATAAAACGTTAAAAAAAAAATTAAAACGGAAATATTAATATATACCTGCTACAGAATGGATTTCCTCTTGTTTAAGTACCTACAGATAGCCTTTTTAACTCCTCCTTAGGGCTCTGTCATATTCCAAATATACTTAACCCTCTTGTCTCTTGGCTATGTAACAAAAAAACAAATGGACCAGGACTTGTGCGTTTATTTGGGTGTTATGAACAAAGATGGAAGTGGCTCCGAGTAGGTAGTCGTTTTCCTTCCCCATATCGTAGGATAAAGCATGCACCTGTCGGGACACTCTTGCCCTGAGGTTGGAATGCACGTGAGGTGGTTGTGAGCTTGGCGCCTAGTGGTTCTGAGCATGCTGAAAGGGAAGAGTTAGTCTTAAGCTGTCACCCGAGCAGGATTCCAAGTGTAGATCTTAGACTTGAGCTTGTTCAATTCCGACTTGTTAAATTCTTGTTAAATTCCCTTTCCCATCTGTCTCACCTGGACTGCCTTCTACCTGGTCTCTCTCCTCCAAGTCTACAAAACCGGAGTACCTGTTCTTCATTGTCTCCAGCTAACTCAATGAGAAGGGATCTAATTACTGTCGGTTTGACTGTATCATCTGAAAGGGATAAGTCTAGAATACGACACATTTTCTAACCAGGTTGCTTATACTATAATAAAGTTATCCCTGTTTACTCTCTATTTTAAACCAAAGTTCAGAATCTGGACTATATAAACTCAACATGGATTTTGGCCTTTTTTGTTAAAAGGGAAAAAAAAAATTGTACCAGTATTTTCTGAAGGCAAAAAGTAACACCCCACCCCACTTTCCCGTCTTTTCAAGAAGATCACCCATATCCTACCCAATTATGTATTCTAAGGTTAATTGGAAAAACTTGAATCCTATTTCTTGTACTTTGTAGGTATGTTATATAGGTGATATTGAATAAATCCAATAAACAATTTTGGTGAATTAATGTTAGTTTCTTTTCTAGATTTTAAATATATTGTACTCTTTCAACTGGGATTAAGCACAGGTTCTCGCAAATAAATGTGCAGTTAAGAGTTTTTCGTACCATCAGGGCACCTGGGTGGCTCAGTTGGTGAAGCGTCCTACTTTGGCTCAGGTCATGATCTCATGGCTCATGAGTTCAGTCCCGCTGACGGCACAGAGCCTGCTTTGGATCCTCTGTCCCCCCCTCTCTCTCTGCCCCTTCCTCACTTGAGCGTGCACACACACACACACTCTCTCTCTCTCAAAAACAAATGAACATTTAAACAACAAAAGAGAGTCTTTGTAGTGTGGACATTTGGTCGTATGATGAAGCCTTGACTTAATATAATATTTTGTTGTTTGTTTTCCGAGAAACCAAGTGGTTTTATTGTAGCATGGGAACAGGACCTGTGAACAGAAAGAGCTGCCTCAAGTAACGTTACGTTTTGTTTGTTGTTGTTTTCTGTTGTTTTGTTTTTAGAAGAGACAGAATACCAGGAGGGGAGGGGGGAGAGGGAGAGAGCCTTAAGCAGGCTTTACACTCAGCGCGGAGCCCGTGCAGGACTCAATCTCACGACTCTAGGATCATGACCTGAGCCCTTATCCAGAGTCAGACACTCAACCAACTGAGCCACCCAGGCGCCCCTAGAGGAATGGTTTTAAATGCACAAAGTAAAACATAGGAATACAGAGGAAAAACCAGTTATATTGAAATACAGTTATAAAAATATTTTCAAAACAAATTGTAGCATTGTGATATATACATTTCTTTACTAACTTATTAGATAACAGTATCCAGCGGTAGGTCTGAAAACTGCCATAAATTTGAAATAATGATGACTGTCGATGATGCTTCAAGATATCTGCCCCAACTGTACCATAATATGAAAATATCTATGATTTCTATTGGTGACAAAGTCACAGGTACTGTGAAGACTACTGATGTTTGTTACTTATATTCATAATTAAAGGGGAAGCTAAAGTTCTGTTAGAATATAGTGAGAATAAAGATGTAATCTCTTTCCCATTCAAGTTCACAGTCTATGAGTCTGTCCACAGACCCTCAGAAACGTCAGCCCCAGGTTGAGAAAAGCTCTGACCAAATGACTAGAGAAGCGCTGTGTGTGGCATTAGATGCTGGAAGAGTAGACACACGGAGCAGTTAGTCAGGGTCCCCATTCTCCTTGATGTCACAGTCCAGCCTTGATGACTGCATGTGATATGCTTCCATGGGTTCTCCCACCCCTCCCCAAAGCGGAGAGAGGTTAAGGAGAAAGGAGGCAGCACAGCAGAGCTGTGGTTGTGTGCTAAGTGCTTGTAATAAGCCCATCCTCCATTTTTCTCTACGATACATGGAAACAAAATCACAATGACCCGCCTGCAATTTTTTTTTTTAATTTTTTTTTCAACGTTTTTTATTTATTTTTGGGACAGAGAGAGACAGAGCATGTACGGGGGAGGGGCAGAGAGAGAGGGAGACACAGAATCGGAAACAGGCTCCAGGCTCCGAGCCATCAGCCCAGAGCCCGACGCGGGGCTCGAACTCACGGACCGCGAGATCGTGACCTGGCTGAAGTCGGACGCTTAACCGACTGCGCCACCCAGGCGCCCCAGACCCACCTGCAATTTTATACACTTGAACCAAAAGTGCTGCTCATATTCTATGGTTTTGCATATGAACCCTGTGAATGTTTCAGTACACACAGAACATTCTTTTGCTTCCCACATAGTAGCTATATTTTTAAGCCTTAGTATTACCCAGTTCACTTGCCCAGTATTTAGTTTCCTTTCTCCTCCATCCTTTCCAGTATATTTCTTATCATTTATTATGGTAGATCTACTTAGGGCTATGGTTTTGCCAACATATCTATGAAAGAAATAATTTCTCATTTATGTTTATTTATTTTTGAGAGAGAGAGAGAGACAGACAGAGTGTGAGCAGGGGAAGGGCAGAGAGAGAGGGAGACACAGCATCCAAAGCAGGCTCCAGGCTCTGAGCTGTCAGCACAAAGCCCGATGTGGGGCTTGAACTCATAGACCGTGAGATCATGTCCTCAGCTGAAGTCCGATGCCCAACCAACTGAGTCACCCAGGTGCCCCAATAATTTCTTTTAGACATTGCATGTTGTTTTATTTTACCTTATTTATTTTTTAAATTATTTATTAAGTAATCTCTACACCCAGTGTGGGTCTCGAACTCATGACCCCAGGGTCAAGAGTCACATGCTCTTACGACTGAGCCAGCCAGGCATCCCATACGTATTGTTTTAAATATCCTTTTTTTTTTAAGATCACTTTAAGATGGTTTATATTAAATGCATCTTCCTTCTTGGTATTTTTGATTTTTTTTTCTTTTCCTTTTTTTTTTTTGTTCAGTGTGACAAATGGCGGGAAGACAACACTGGCTAAGAATTTGCAGAAACACCTCCCAAACTGCAGTATCGTATCTCAGGATGATTTCTTTAAGGTATCTAAAACTTCTCAGGTAATTCATTTAACACAACAAAATCCTAGTAGCCGGTTGATTAAATTACGTCCAGAAAGCCTTTGCTGAACGATACAGCTTTTGTAGTGAAGGCAGGTTCCATGCAGTAATGTCACTGATCCACTAGATGGCATTACTTATTGTTGCGGCTCTGATTTTATTTATCCTCCTCATGCAAAGCGTTTACTAAAAGTTTATCACCTCTTCATTCTATAATTGTATTATTTCTGCACTGCACAGTTTTGATGGGTGCTTCGTTATTTTTTCAGCCAGAGTCTGAGATAGAGACAGACGCAAATGGATTTCTGCAGTATGACGGTAAGTAGATGAGTTTGTGAAACATGCACAAATGTTCATTTTCTGTTTCAAACCTCTGTCTGTGAAGACAGTCTCGAAACGTGCTCAAGCACACTGTTATACTCTACACATGCTTTTGTAAAGGTTTCTGATTTATGTCCAACTATTTAAATAAATGAAACCCAGGGCACCTGGGTGGCTCAGCTGGTGAAGTGTCTGACTTCGGCTCAGGTCATGGTCTCGTGGTTCGTGAGTTCAAGCCCCGCATCAGGCTCTGTGCTGACAGCTCAGAGCCTGGAGCCTGCTTCGGATTCTGTGTCTCCCTCTCTCTCTCTGCCCCTCCCCGACTCATGCTCTATCTCTGTCTCTCAAAAATAAATAAACATTAAAAAAATTTTTTTGAATAATAAATAAATGAAACCCTTTTTCCCCAGTTTTATATTTAAAACTGAAAACATTGGAACAATAGATTTTTTTTTTTCTAAAGCTAGAACAAGGTATGTTTGCTGGTACTATATTCATCCCTGCCGGGGGGGCACACATAGCTCTACTCTCACCCCCTCCCTGCAGTCTTGCCTGGAACAAAGTCCAGGCTCATCCTGTGGGCTTCCCTCCCAGTGACCAAGGTGCACCAGACAGCTGGTTTCTTCTTTCCACTGCTCATAAAGGTTAGTGAATATTTTTTAGATGGATTCACCTCGCTCCCTTGCCCAATCTAATACTGTTTTGAAGCCAAAGGATTATAAAGTCAGAAAATATTTATTTTCCTCTAGAGAATGTCATGCTAATAAACTATATTTAATGGTCTTATCAACTTTGATAACTAACAAGATGATCACTGAGTGTTTATGCAAGCTGGCAGCAGAAACAACTCTCTTAAAGACCCATAAACTGTGTTCTTTATTTTTAACTTTGACGACCTTAGAGGAAAAATGTTGTGTAATCAGTTCTTACAGACACATGATAGTTTTAAGAGAAGCAAAATCCTTGACTCGCTGCCTGTTCTTGTGTCTTGAACTGTAGCCAGGTAGCCAGGATATTTTTTTTCATTTCCTCCCCCCCCCCCCCCCCCCCCGCACCGAAGGTTTGTAAGGAAGATTATTAAAAAGTAAGAGTTAAACAAGGAAAAACCATTTTCAACAACGGACAAAGAATTATTTCTAATGCGAATGAGTTCTTATAAACTGATAAGAAAAACACTAATATTCTAATTGAAAAATGTCCAAGGATATAAATAAGCTTTTTACAAAAGCAAAAGGTTATTCGATTAATAAATATACAATAAAAAGTCAACCTCAGAAGTAGCCAAAGAGTTGTAAATGATTTTTTTCCCACTTATGTTGCAAGCAGATTTTTTTTCAGTGTTTATTTTAAGAGAGAAGAGCCCGTGTCCACACACGTGCACATGAGCAGGACAGGGGCAGAGAGGAAGGGGGAGAGAGAATCCCAAGCAGGCTCCACGCTCTCAACATGGAGCCCATCGTGGGGCTCAATATCACAAACCCCGAGATCATGACCCGAGCCAAAACCAAGAGTCAGATCCTTAACTGACTGAGCCACCCAGGTGCCCCAGAGTGAACAGATTTGTAAAGAAATAATTATCTAATGATGGCACAGGCTTCATAAAACAAAAACTCATAAATGGAAATATCAACTGACATAAGCTTTCTGGAAGGGAGACTGAACGCATGTCCCAAAGCCCTTAATATATTCATGCCGTGTGTCAAGTGTCCCACTTCCAGGAGTCTATCTTAAGGAAAATCTGAAATTTTTAGGCAAGTACACAAATTTAAAGTAAATCAAGGTAATGTTGAAATCTTTATGATAACCACCAAAAGGCTAATTTAAAGACACAAAGCTATCAAGTTTATAAATAGATAGAATCATTAAAATGTAGTTGATACAGGGGCGCCTGGGTGGCTCAGTCAGTTAAGCGTCGGACTTCAGCTCAGGTCACGATCTCGCGGTCCGCGAGTTCGAGCGCCGCGTCGGGCTCTGGGCTGATGGCTCGGAGCCTGGAGCCTGCTTCCGATTCTGTGTCTCCCTCTCTCTCTGCCCCTCCCCCGTTCATGCTCTGTCTCTCTCTGTCTCAAAAATAAATAAATGTTAAAAAAAAAAAAATTAAAAAAAAATAAAATGTAGTTGATACATACAAAATAAGTCAGAAGAGGTAAAAAACAGAGAACTTAAAAGAAGTCAAAAGATATGGAAAAGTAGAAAATGAGAGTAAGATGATAGATTTAAGCCAAATATATTGGTAGCTACATTAAATTAATTGAACTAAAATACAACAAAGATTGTCAAGCTGGATTGAAAGAAAAATAAAAAAAGCTCCTTACAAGAGATATATTTAAATATTAAGACAAAGAAAAGTAGACAAGGCTAGAAAAAGATAATGCCATGTGAATAATAATGCCTACTGAAAGAAATCTGGTATAACTACTAATATCAGACAAAGTAAACACAAAGAGTGTCACTAGAGATACTGTTACTAATATCTTACTAAAAACAAAGAGATAAATAAGTTAATTCAACAGGAAGATAAACAATCCAAAATTTGTATGCACCTCATAACATAACTTCAAAATATGTTAAGCAAAAACTGACAAAACTAAATGGGGAAATACATAAATCTATAATTATTGTGAGATTTTAAAAATTTTTTTTTAAAGTTTATTTAATTTTGAGAGAGAGAGAGTGTGTGTGTGTGAGTGGGGGAGGGGCAGAGAGAGAAAGGGAGATACAGAATCTGAAGCAGGCTCCAGGCTCTGGGCTGTCAGCACAGAGCCGGGTGCAAGGCTTGAACCCACCAACCGTGAGATCATGACCTGAGCCAATGTCAGACACTTAACCAACTGAGCCACCCATGCACCCCAATTGTGGGAGATTTTTAATACAACTTCTTCAGTAACTAGTGGGAAAAGCAGACAAAAATTATAAGGGTATAATGGATTTGAAGCACACAATTAACAAACTTAACTGAACTAGTATATATGGAGCACGTAGCCAATCACAGCAAAATACACATTTTGATTTTCTTAAGAATACAGGGCACATTAATTAAAATAGAGAGCGTATGCAAGGGCATGGAGCAATTCCTAGTACATTTCAGTAACTTGAAGTAACATAGAGGTATCTTCTAATCACAGAGAACTGAATTAGAAATCAGTAACAAAAGAGTAAGCAGAAAACTCCCAAGCGTTTAGAAATTAATCAGTATCCTTTCATTCTGGAAAAATTTAAGCATATGCAAAAGTTGGCAGAAAAGTATAATGAACTCTCACGGATTCAACTTCTAAATGATGCACTCTTGACCAATTTATATTTCATCTGTACCCTTACCTTCTCCTTCTATATTTTTTGAAGTAAATTCCAGACGTCATCACATTTCATCTGAAGCAAAGCACTTCTGTGTATCCCGTGGGCCAAAGAATAAATCGCAGTGAAAATCAGAAGATCCTTTTAACTGAACAGTAATGAAAATATATTAAAACTAATGGTATTTCTGGTTGCAGCTAAGTTGGATTGGCCCCATTCCTTGCTCTTCCTCCCCCTTATAATTGAAAATCCTCGATGGAACATGACAAACAAAGGAAGACTCGAAGATGAAAAGAAGGGAGCCAAACGCCTAGGGCCTTCAGGACTTGAGGAAGGGCATGACTGTGATTCTGTGGGTTTTCTTTTTACCTGTCATATATCCAGGAAGGGGTACTGGAAGGGTGTGAAACATGGAATCATCAATAGGTGCAGACAAAAAAAGCTCCAAGAAACCTGTTCCCTCTAGTCAAAGGACCAGGAAAAGGATGGCCTACTCAAATCGAGTATCATTTTGATAATATCCACCCTATTGTAGCTAAACACAGAGGGAAAAACTGTCGTCCCCTCACGGTGTCAGCAGGGACTAGTGAGCAAGACTTCTGGACCCATCCGGCACCAACAAGGCAAGGACCCCACCGGGGTCCTATCACTGGAGCCAGAGAGCTGGATTCCCACAGCCACCCACAGCAGAGACAGGATGACGCGGTGGGAGGTAGTGGTGGAGGTGGTGAGACTCCACTGTCCCCACCCGAGGAGCGTCAGCTACTGTCAGGAGGATGCAGTTGAGAGCTGAACGTCTGTCCTCACCAAGCGACAATGAAGCTACACCCGCGTCTCCCCTCGTGGCTGCCCCCACTCCATGTTGGTGAGGTTTAGCAGGGGGATGACCACCCATCCCCACCTGAACCTGCATACCACACCTAAACAGGGTAACTACCTACTAAAAAAAAAAAAGATCAAATAGGATCCAGAGCCTCACAACATAATACCCTAACCTTCCAGGACGAGACTGAAATTCATTCGTTACATCAAGAACCAAGCAACTCTCAACTTGAATGACAAAAGAAATCAACAACCACTCCATGATTACACAGATGCTGGAATTATCTAACAAGGATTTTAAAGCAGCATTCATAAAAAGGCTTCAGCTAGCAACTGTGAACATTCTTGAATCAAGTGAGAAATGTGACAGCCTCAGTAAAGAAATAGAAGAGGTAAAAATCAAATAGGAATTTTTAAATTGACAACATACAGTAAACTGAAATTTTAAAACTCACCAAATGGGCTCAAGAGCAGAATAAATATGACAGGGGAAAGAATCTGAATTTAAGGACAGAACAGTAGAAATTACTCTTATCTGAACAACAGAGAGAAAATGGACTGAAAAGAAATTAACAGAAATATGGGACAATAACAAAAGCTCTAACATTCATATCATTGGAGTGTCAGAAGGAAAGGAGAAAGAGTGTGGTGCTAAAGAAGTAGGTAAAACATCATAAATTTGGCATAAGACATAAACCTACAAATTCAAGAATCTGATCCCTAAGCAGATTAGACAAGACGGATCAAGAAGAAAAGAGAAGGCACAAATTACAAATATCAAAAACAACAAAGGTAGTATCACTACAGAGCCTACAGACATTAAAAAGATAAGAGCATATTATGGACGTTCTGTGTAACTAAATTAGAAAACTCTAATGAAATTGACAATTTCCTAGGAAAATGCGAGTTACCAAGGCTAATAACAGAAGAGAAAATCCTAAGAGTCCTATGTCTATTAAATAAATTAATCGATAATTTTAAAACCTTCCACTAAAAAACCTAAGTCCAGATGGCTCAATTCAGTAGTTCCAGAGTAGGGCTCAGAAACTACAATTCTGGTAAATTCCCAAGTGATACCAATGCTGTTGGTCTACGTACTATACTTTGAGAATCAGTGTTATAGAATACTTTTGCAGAATTATAATTGTAAGCTCAAAAAGTATACGCAGTTTAGAGTTTGAAAAGGACATATTCATGTCCCTTTATAAAATTTTTAATGATTTTTCTCTTATTTGCCTATGAGAACCCTTTATATATTAAAGATGTTGTGAAATACATTGCAGGTATTTTCCCCAGCATATCATTTATCTTTCAAACTAATTTATAGATACTTTGTTATCAAAAATATTAAACTTTTATGTAGTCACAGGGGGAACAGGCATTATAAATAAAGCAAGATTAGCCATGAGTTTGATTGTCGAAGCTGGTAATGGGGCCATGGGAATTCATCGTACTCTACTTTTGTATATATTTGAAATTTCACATATTAAAAATGTTTCGGGGTACCAGGGTGGCTCAGTCGGTTGAGCGTCTGACTTTGGCTCAGGTCATGATCTCCAGGTTCATTGGTTCGAGCCCCGCACCGGGCTCTGTACTGACAGCTCAGAGCCTGGAGTCTGCTTCAGATTCTGTGTCTCCCTCTCCCTCTGCCCCTCCCCTGCTTGCACTCGCTCACTCTCTCTCTCTCTCTCTCTCTCTCTCAAAAATAAATATTTAAAAAATTTGTTTTAAATATTTCAAACATATCACTTTGTCAATAATAGAGTTTAAATTTGTCTAAAATATTTATTAGCTACTTTGAAAGGTAAATGAAATAGTATTATTTTATGTATTTATAGAGCCCTAGACATACTCATCATACAAAGCCACATCATAAAACTTTTGTTGTATTCATTTCATGTATTTTTGTACATTTACTTGAAGTTCTTGAAGCGCTCAATATGGAAAAAATGATGTCCACCATTTCCTGCTGGATGGAAAGCCAAGGACAGTCCCTGGCATCAACAGACTCTGGAAGTGCCGAGGAAATTCCCATATTGATCGTCGAAGGCTTCCTTCTCTTTAATTATAAGTAAGCATCCTCAACCTTATACTGACCTTTAGTGAATGGTGGGGGGGTGGGGGAAGGGAAACCTTGCGAACTAAATATGCTGTTATTTTAGGCCCCTCGACACACTATGGAACAGAAGCTACTTTCTGACCATTCCGTATGAAGAATGTAAGAGGAGGAGGAGGTGAGTTTTGGTATCATCTTTGTGGATTGGAATTCCAAACACAAAATATGCATGGGGATGAAAAGTACAGCATAGGGAATAGAGTTGGTCGTATTTAGAACAGCTTGTATGGTGACAGATGGCAGCTAACTCATGGTGACCATGGAGTCACATATAGGCACGTTGAATCCGTGTGTTGCACACCTGAAACTAGTGTGTGTCAACTGTACTTCAACAAAAAATAAAATTTTTTAAGCAAAAACATGTTTTTAATTTTTTAAAAGACAAAATTGTAGGAAAAACAAGGAAAGAACATTATTGAGCAGTGTATATGTCAACAATGCCTCATCTCTTCTACATAAAGAGCAAAACCTTGTTACATAAATGCTCATCCACCTGGACTAATGCAAATTATTTTTCTAACATACATTTATTTATTTATTTATTTAGAGAGGGCGTGAGCAGCGGAAGAGGAGACAGAGAGAGAGAGAGAGAGAGAGAGAGAATCCCAAGCAGGCTCCGAGCTGTCAGTGCAGAATCCCATGTGGGGCTCAGTCCCACAACCATGGGATCATGACCCGAACTGAAATCAAGAGTCGGACGTTTAACTGACTGAGCTACCCAGGCACCCTGCAAATTACTGTTCCAAGAAAAGGCCTTTCGACAAACCATTTGACTTCTCTGTCCTAAATCTTCAAGTGAGCCAGTCCCATGTTGATTATAATTTTAAATTTGTGAACCATTGTTCTGCTATAACCACAAAGGACACCAGTTAGTTGAAAGCTTAATCCAACATATCAGTTCCTCTGTCATTATTTATGTTGATATTTGCCCTTGATTTTTTTATAAAGCACTGAAGCGTAGGCAAATAATTATGAATGGTAGCGAATTACAAAAATAATGTTTTTGGAACCCGGAAAGTAAATCCATTTTATTGTCTTTGTAAGTAGCACTGAATCTAAAATGTATGTATGCTCTTAATCCTGTTTAGATTAAGTCTCAGTGATTTTCCCATTATACTGACCACTGTTAGTTTATCAATTGTGTGTTTCCATCAGTATAAAGTTTCCTGTGTGTTTTGATAGTACGAGAGTCTACGAGCCTCCAGACACCCCAGGGTACTTTGATGGCCACGTGTGGCCCATGTATCTAAAGCACAGACGAGAAATGGAGAAGATCACGTGGGAGATTGGTAAGCGCCTTTTCTCCCTCTACAGAGGGCATTTACTTGTCTTTGCCTTTAAGTCCACAAGAGCAAGGACGTTAGGAGGTTTTTTCCTCGTGGATTACATAATAAAGGATCCTTCTAAGCCACAACACTCGGGGCTCCTCTGCTTCCACAGTAGGCGCTACTGGTTTCTGTTTCTCGGTCTTCAACTCTCGTCAAAGCCTGTCAGCTTCTAGGTGGTCATTCATGAAACTCATATTGAGTGAATGTCTTCTGTGTGTAAGGCAGTGTCCTGCTGATGTCAAGGGAAGTAAGACAAAACCTGCCCCCACTTGTAAGAGCCAACATTCTGTCCAGGAAACAGCCGTTAAAGATCCTGGCTGCACGAGCGTGTCCTCTCTAGCTATGCCAAGTGCTGTGCCACCAAGTTCCAGGGGGACGGCCCAAGGCCCAGCAATCCGGGAAGGCTTCCTTGAAGAAGCCTCTTAAAACACACTCTAAAGGGTTTAAATGGACAAAGGGAGATAGGTCGGTAGACAGAAGATCACTCCAGAGAGTACCCGAAAAGACCAGGGACACAAAGGAGCGAGTAGCACCTGAAAGAAGGTTGGTGTATTTTTGGTAGAGAAAACTGAGAGAGAGGTGATACTGGAGACACAGGGAAGATCTAAACTCTACCAGGCCAGTTAAGGACTTGGGGCATTATCCTGGGAGAAGTGGGAAGCCCTGTACAGAGAGGTTTTAAACAAAGACATGGTAGGGGCACCTGGGTGACTCAGTGTCTTGTTCTTGACTTCAGCTCAGGTCACGATCTCACGGTTTGTGGGTTCAAGCCCCGCATGGGGCTTTGCGCTGACGGCACGGAGCCTGCTTCAGATTCTCTCTCTCCTCTCTCTGCCCCTCCCCTGCTCGTGCACTTGCTCTCTCTCTCAAAATGAGCAAACTGAAAAAACAATTTTAAACAAGGATATAGTTGATATCAAATTCTTGTTTTAGTGCGATTCCCCTGGCTATGTGAGGGTGGATGCAGAGGGTGTGATGTTGGACGCGTGTGCTCAGTAGAACAGGGTGACGAAATAGATACGGAGCGGCACTCTCCCTCTCCATCTCAAATGCCACTTTAACCATGCCCCCTTTGCTGAAATACCTTCAGAGTCTCCAGCTTTCTGATATAAAATCCAAACATACTTCAGGGCCCCTAAAGACTAAGGCACAGACAGCCTTGCTCTAAAATCTCATCCCTACAGTGTTCCGACCTCCCAGCTTCTAGCCCTTCCAAACTGTGCATCCTTTTCTTAACAGACAAGTTTATCTGTTACCTCCAGTTTTCTTTTTTTTTTTAATTATTTTTGTTAATGTTTATCTATCTTTGAGAGAAAGAGACAGTGTGAGCGGGGAGGGACAGAGAGAAAGGGAGGCACAGAATCTGAAGCAGGCTCCAGGCTCTGAGCTGTCAGCACCGAGCCCAAGCTCGAACTCGTGAACTGTGAGATCATGACCTGAGCCAAAGTCGGACGCCTAACCAACTGAGCCACCCAGGCGCCCCTTACCTCCAGTTTTCTGATTAAAGAGTTCTTTCCTTCCTTTAACCTACATAGCTTCTACTTTTTCTTCAAAATTAACTATGCCAGTTTGGGTAAAAATATCTCCTGGGCCTGGAGAATTCTGAGTCAGTACATACGTGGCACAGCCCAGACCCCTGCATGATTCAAGAAGCTTCATAGGCAAGCCTGATGCATACGTAGGTTGGAGAACCACCCCCTTAAATGATTCTTTTGGGGAGACACCTCTGCAGTGCTCCTAAAGTGCCACATGCACAGTACCACGTAACTCTTGCTTTTTCAAAAAATAACTTTCACATCTGCTAGCATGCATTTCTGAAACCAAATTTTTTTTAACTTATTGTTCCTGACTGTAATCTATTTCTCTCTTTAATGACTCTTAATTTCTTTTTACATTATGGCCCTGCATTCTTTGTTTAAACCTATTCGTATTCTTTTTTTTTTTTAAGTTTATTTATTTATTTTGAGAGAGTGACAGTGTGAGTGGGGGAGGGGCAGAAAGAAAGAGAGAGAGACAGAGAGAGAGAGAGAGAGAGAAAGAGAATCCCAAGCAGGCCCCACACACTCAGTGCAGAGCCAGATGCGGGCTCAAACTCATGAAACCATGAGCTCATGACCTGAGCTGAACCCAAGTATCAGACACTTCGTGGACTGAGCCATCCAGGCACCCCAAACCTATTCGTATTCTTAAGAGATGTCAAGTGCCAGAGTAAGAATCCTGTACTAACCGATCCGCCCTCCTTTCTCCTTCCCAGTTTACCTAGATGGAACAAAATCTGAAGAGGACCTCTTTAAAGAAGTGTATGAAGATCTAATACAAGAACTAGCAAAGCAAAAGTGTAAGTATTATGGATGGTGAAGGAACAGCCAGGAAAATAGTTCATTTTATACCCAAGAGTGGCTTACCAGAATGCTAATATAGGAGTGATTATATCATTCATTGCTTTGAATGATAATATTCATTGCTTTGAAGATAATTCAGAATCAGAGACTCTGAATGGGCTTGGGGACTTGATTATTTTGTTTATAAGGTTTTTTTTATTTAAGGGTGAAAATATGTTTATGTTGTGTCGTTTAAATTGTTTAGTAGATGGATGTTATTTCAATGGGACTGAAATTATCCTTTGAGCAGAGTGAAGTTAAAATGCTGGTGATCTCATTTTAATATGTCAAGAATTCCCCATCTCCTTTATTCTTCTAGAAGATTTCCCATGAATTTATTTTCCCAAATACTTCAAAAATAAACACAAGATGTTAAAAAATATTAATTGAATGTTTCCTTAAGGTGTTCGTATAAGATGACACATTTTGCAAGTACCAGAAACTTTTCCTTTATCTAGTTTAAGCACAAAGAAAGTACAGGGGTAGCGGTGGCTTCAGGCTCAGCTGGATCAAGCTGGTTCAAATGTCATCTTCAAGACTCTGCCACAATTCCACGTTCTGTTTGGGTTTATTTTGAAGCCAGACTCTCTCTACTGACAGATACGATGGCTGTGGCAGCACCATACTCCTAGGCTGAACAGCCTCTTAGGCTCAACAGTAGAAAAAGACCATTAATCCTTTCCCAAGATTTCCCATGAGTTGATAAATGTTGAAGCTGGGTTTTGGGTTCCCAGGGGTTTATATGTGATTCTCACTGTTTTAGCATGTGTTTAAAATTCTTTATTTTAAATGGTTTTTTTAAAAACACTTTTAGGGGGAGGGGAAGGAAAAAAAAAAAAAGAGGTTAGAGTGGGAGAGAGCCAAAGCATAAGAGACTCGTAAAAACTGAGAACAAACTGAGGGCTGATGGGGCGTGGGAGTGTGGGGAGGGTGGGTGATGGGTACCGAGGAGGGCACCTTTTGGAATGAGCACTGGGTGTTGTATGGAAACCAATTTGACAATAAATTTCATATATTAAAAAAAAAAACCAATATGAAAGGACAAAAAAAAAAAAAAAAGAAATGAAAAAAAAAAGCACTTTTACATTTTAGCCGAGCTAAAAATTCTCAGGGAAGATTTTGATTGGTCCTGCTTGGGTCACATGCCTTGTGCTAACCCAATCACTTTGGCCAGGGAGATGGCATACTCTGATTGGCTAGGACTGGAACATGCGCACATCTTATAATTGAATGCCTCTCTTAAGGCCTTTTGTTTAGGGGGAGAAATTCCCCAAAGGGAAAGCAGAGCAGGCGGTAGAAACCAGAAGGATGAAAAAGCATGCAGGGAGAACGAAACTCTAGACCTACCTGCTGTTATATTCGAACTGTTTGAACTAACAGGGTTTTCATGGTGAATATATGCAAAATGCTCATTCAAGAGAGGTGGGTATGAGTCACTCCTGCAGTGGAGAATATTACATGCATTTAACTACCCTAGCCCGATGTCATCATCTCTAATAAGAATTAGATTTCCTTTCTTCTCAGTAAATCCCTGTCTTACAAGGGGACTGAGCCCAGCCAGCCAGCCCACTGGTCCTCCACACTCCTGGTTTCAGGCTCAGCCCTTCACAGAGCCAGGAGCCCGTTTGAAGAAATTTCAGTAGCATTTTAAGGTTTCTTCTAGTGGAACTTACAGTCCGTGGCAGATATACCGGACTACCTCTGCCATCTGTTACTTGGATGAAAGGCCGGGAAACTCAGCACTGACATGAATGGCTATAAGGAGGTGTAGGGTGAAGGGGGCGTTCAGCCTTCATAAATCATAGCCCCTGAGCCAGGGCCTCTTTCTGAGGGTTATCAGCTCCCTTTCTGGCCCTAGTGAGATACTTCAGGGTGTTTTAGCTGCTGGACACCTATACCTTTCCATCCTCTTAATAATGGCCAGTGCTCAAGTCCATTTCTGTTTTTTTTTCTTTTTCTTTTTTTTCTTTTTGTAAACGTTTATTCATCTTTGAGAGAAAGAGCATGAGCAGGGGAGAGGCAGAGAGAGAGGGAGACAAAGAATCCGAAACAGGCTCCAGACTCTGAGCTGTCAGCACAGAGCCCGATGCAGGGCTCGAATCCACAAACCGTGACATCATGACCTGAGCTGAAGTCAGACACCCAACCAGCTGAGCCACCCCAGGCGCCCCTCACCTCCATTTTTTAGTGACTCTGTGGCGTTGCCTTGTCGCCCATCTCCTGATAAAGATGAAAGGAGCCTTAAGCAAATAGCTCAGGCAAACCTCACCTAGTTCCACACCACACGCCAGCGTGTGCCATCCGTCCCAAGGCCATCCGTCCCAAGGACAACAGGTATGTTTTGATGGACACTGAAAGCCCACAAGAAAGTACATGTCCACGTGTGTGGCACCCACCTTTTCCCTTGCTTACGTCCTAGAGGTTTGTAAGGAGTATTCAACTTCGCCTTTTAAGGCTATCTCGTTTGTGTCCTAGATATTGGGTAAAGTTAAGTAGGAGAAAAAATAAAGAATGTTAAAAAAGCTATAAAGTCCAAAGTAGATGAGCTTTTCTTACCTCTTAAGATCTATGTTTTGTTTTGTTTTTTTTTCCAGTTGCCTTAGTAAGTTCTGGTATTATTTATAGTACCCCCCCCCCCCTTCCCAGTTCTTAAACCGCGGTGCCCTGGCAGAGCCTCCTGGAGGGATCCTCAGTGTGGCCTGGTTTAACCCACAGTCAGGGGCTGAGCTGGCAGGGAGGCCTTGCCCGTGTTTCTAAGCACTACTCTGCAGGCCTCGCGTAACATCTCCTAAACCTGCTGAATTCAATTTCCACTCTAAGCACATAAAATCATAATTGTGGTAAAGTAATAATAACGAGAGGGAAACAGAGATTGAATTTAATTATTAATGACACAAATGACCCAGGAGAGTAAGAAACATAAAGTTCTAATTTAATCCTTATTTAAATTCAGTGTTTGAGGCAAAATGCAGTCGTTACCCATTCTCACAATGACAAGGCAGGCTAGCCATCGGAACGTTCAGAGTCCTTTTGAGAATGTTTATTTTCATGGCGATGGTTTTCTTTTTGGCACACTTGTTATGTTTTCAAAGGAGCCCGACTCTGCCACGTGTACTGGGTAGGAGCTAGAAAAAGTTGGCGGGAGATCGGCTCCCACATTCAGGAAGGAAAAAGGGGAAAAGTGTGTATTTCCATCTCATTATAAAAGCACATTAATTATTTTTTAAAAGTTTTTATGTAAAAAAAAAAAAATCACTTAAATTCCCACCAATCAGCAGTGTTACCATTTTAATGAGGACACAGTCAATATTTTTGCTGTTCCCATCAGTCTCTTTACGTGGTTACATGGTTACTTGCCATGGTTTTTTCTGTTTTTACATTAGTATTTACTATTTAAGGAGCTTTATAGAGCTTATTATAAAATGAAACTGAGCAAAACTAAACAGCTCTCCCAGTGAAAGGAGTCAAGGCTGAGTTCTGTTTTGCTCATTAAAAGTGAGTTATAGGGGCCCTGGGGTGGCTCAGTCAGGTAAGGGCCCAACTCTTGGTTTCGGCTCAAATCGTGATCTCACAGTTGGTGAGTTCAAGCCCAATGTCGGGCTCTGTGCTGACAGCGTAGAGCCTGCCTGGGATTCTCTCTCTCCCTCTCTCTCTCTCTGCCCCTCCCCTGCTCACTCATTCTCTCTTTCTCTCAAAATAAATAAACTTAAAAAACTTTTTTTTTTAAGTGAATTATAAGGAGGTACCTGGGTGGCTCAGTTACGTGTCTGACTCTTGATTTTGGCTCAGGTCATGACCTCAGGGTTGTGAGACCAAGCTCTGAGTCAGGCTCCGTGCTGGGCATAGAGTCTGCTTAAAATTCTGTCTCTCTCTCTCTCTCTCTCTCTCTCTCTCCCCCCCTTCTCTTTCTCTCCCTCCCCTCTGCCCCCCCGCCCCTCCCCCTGCTCACATGCTCTTTCTCCCTCTCTAAAAAAAAAAAAAAAAAAGTGCATTATAAGACTTGGCTTTGACATCTCAGTGGAGAAGAAAGATGTCCTATGTTACATTTCAAATCTAAGGAATAAGAGATTGCAAAATAAAAATTTAATAAAATGTGTGTATTTTCTTTTTGGTATTTTTATACACTGAATTTAAAATATGTCCAATTAAAGGTAATAGTAGTATAATTATCTAATACAGTAGTCCACATTATCATAGGATTAATGACCCATTTCACAATTGCTGGACATTTAGTGCCATCGTAAGTTTTTCACATTAGCAAATGATGTGCTATAAAAATATCTGCCTATATCACTTGTTTTTTTCTTCTTGAATTATACTAAAATTTTTCAGGGGCACCTGGGTGGCTCAGTCAGTTAAGCGTCCGACTTCAGCTCAGGTCATGTTCTCATGGTTCGGGAGTTCAAGTCCTGTGTCAGGCTCTGTGCTGGCAGCTCAGAGCCTGGAGCCTGCTTCGGATTCTGTGTCTCCCTCTCTCTCTGCCTCTCCCCCGTTCATGCTCTGTCTCTGTCTCTCTTTCAAAAATAAACATTAAAAACAATTAAAATTTTTTGGAAGTAGCACTTGCTTGGTCAAAGACTGTAATCATTTTTATATTTACATACTTCAGAGATGAGTACACCAAAAAATGTGTGTTTTTCCAACACAAACTATGTAGCACAAATACAACAGGTTTATCATTGAGTTTCAAGCCAAAGTCCCAAAGTCAGGCTCACATACGCTTCCTTGGTTTATGAAAAAAGATTAAAGGTACCAATACACTTTTCCCAAATCAAGGATAACATTCCAAAACAATAATTCTAGTACAGCCAGCCACCCTTTGTGATAATCTTCTAATTTTCAAACTATTTCATTCTTTTAAGCCAATGATTATTATACCAATTGCAAATGATATTGGGTATCTGATATCTTCAGATGGGCTTAAATTTAATCAAGGATTAAAAGAATGAGACTTGGCCTCTATTTAGTTCTTTGTGGAAAACCAGCATTTCTGGTCCCAGAATCCCTGTGACGTTAACGTTAAGATTTACTGTTGATAGTGTAAAGATTTAATAAAAATGGAAATTGGAATTCTCTATTCATTTCTCTTCTGCTTGTATTTGTTCCCAAGGTTTGCACGTGACAACGTAAAGATGGAGTGCACTGAACCCTTCGGGGGATGAATTAGGAAACTCGAAGGCCTCTATTCAAGAACCTGCACGAAGATACAATATGTACTTTGGTATGATGACAGCTGTAGTTCGTTCGTTTGTGTTACCACATATGATTTCCGCCACGTGAGGAACAGTAAATAGGGATCCGTGCCACTGGACGGGAATGTACCTTGATGAGTTGTTCTCGCTCCAAGGAGTGCAGAGATACAGCATTAGCTCACTAACGAGTCAGTTCCTCTAGACCAATGATCATCAAACTTTTCCAAATAGGACCAAGTACGAAATAAGGTTTACATCACAATCCAGTAGAGATGTAATCCATTATGTTTGTGTGTGTCTCTGTGTGTGTAGGTATATATGTGTGCAATGTGTGTATAGAGATACACACACATCCAAGGATCACAAAGGATTTACCCAAAGCATGCTGATATTTTTCTATTTTTAATTTTTTTATAATCTTCATTACCATCCAGTACCGATGCCTATTTCCTGCAAATGAAGGCTTTACCAGGAGTAGCAGTCACATTGAGCGCATCAACAATTTGCTGCAATGTCTTTTTTGTGTGGGTTCTGTCGCTGTGGCTGCTTTTCCTGTTCCTTGCATATGTGTAAAACCACTGGGTCGCTGTGTCTCTTGTGTTGCTACTTTGTTACAAATGGTATATTTTCTGTTTTATTTTGGGTTTTGTCAAACCAGTGGTTTGAAGTCCCAGAAATCAGTTACAGCTACTTAGATGATAAGTAGTACCTTTGATTGAAAGGAAGAGACAGGAGATCTGAATTCTATAATGTTTTGAGGTCTCTTTAAATACTGGAATTTAAATCATGTATTATACTGATCAACCTCTTGTTTTTTTAACAGATTGCTCACAATCCTCTCAGTCTTTACAAATAGAAATGTATGTTACACTAACTTTAACTGTAACTCATTTGATCAGCTCTCACTATTTCTATATTTCTAACTAGCTTGTCCTCAGTGGCAATTAGGGAAGGGGTTTTTTTGGTCACACGTACTACACAAAACAACAAAAAAGAACAAAAAAAACAAACCCTGGCAGTTCTTCCACCTAATAGCTATATGACTTGGATCACACTATTCAAAGTCTTCATTTCCTCTTTGTAAAAGGGGAATATCAACAGTACTTAGCATGGGTGTAGCGTAGAATAAGGGTCATGTTCAAAATCCTTCCCACGGCCCCCAGGGCATTCCCTGAACTAGCTTCAGTGTGCCTGCCTCTCTATTCTCATTGCCCATCGTTCAGTCCATTGCTGTTCGGTGCTGAGACCTCCTGCCCTCAAACTTACCAGGGCCCTTCCTGCCTCATGGCGGGCAGCCAGGCTGTTCCCGACACTCGGAGCAAGTGCCACAGCCTTTCCCTCCAACCAACCTGTCCCTCCACAGAGGCAGACATCCTGCTTCATGGAGGACTTCTCTCATCCTTCCCTCCACAGACGCTCTCAAAGCCGCCCTACCTGGCCGTCGCAGCACTCATCCCAATTGTAACTGTCCTGCCCCCTACACAGCCGCTCATTTAGTGGCTATCTCCCCAGCTACATGGAAGCTCCATGAAGGCAGGTCTGACCTCTGTGACTTAGTTACAGACACGCCCCTGCTCACCAGCACAGTGTCTGGCTCATGGTGAACACACAAAAAATAGCGGGTACTTTTTATAACTTCCTATTACATCAGGAATGGATTCACATGCAACCAATATCTTATTCGAGGACTAGTAACTTACACTCATTGGGATTTATTTTATTTATTTATTTATTTATTTTTACAAAAGAAGGAAGTTTAAGGCAGGCAGTCTAGGGTTTGCACATTGAGTTGTCAGATTTAGGGGGAAAAAAACAACAAAATTAGAGGACGCACAGGTAAATTTGAATTTCAGGTAAACTGTAGCTCTTTATCAATAACTTTAGTATAAATAAATCCCTGGGTGTCATATTTTATATGGGTGTCATATTTTATATGGCACCTCGCTTTTGCAGCGACTCAAAAATGTCAGGAGAAAAAAAGCCAGGGTTTTCCACCCTGGACTTGTGGACCTATCACCAGGAGGTCACAGGGAAGCATTGGAAACTCCCAAGATAGTGTCAGTAACCAAGAAGGACGATGGTGTCGGGAGGCACACACAGGTGGCCACGTGCCTTCTAGAGTCACCCAACAGTGTCCCCTGTAGACTTCGTATGTCCCTGGAGCCGGAACTGGCTCATGTGGCCACTTCTCACTGCAAAGGGAGGCTAGATAGAGGGTGTCATGTCACATTTGAACCAATTATGATTCATTGTCTGGGAATGCTGCCACGGGAACAAAATCAAGCCTCCTTCAGCAAGGAAGGAGGAGGGAACAGGTGAGAAATCGAAAGTGCCTGCCACAATCTTTTTTTTCTTTATCTTTTTCTTTTTAATGTTTCTTATTTTTGAGAAAGCATGAGCAGGGGAGGGGCAGAGAGGGGGAGAGAGAGAGAGGGGATCCAAAGCAGGCTCTGTGCTGACAGTAGCCAGCCTGACACGGGGCTCGAACTCACAAACTGCAAGATCATGACCTGAGCCAGAGTCAGACGCCCAACCCACCGATGGCTGTAATTCCAAATTCCTGTTATCAAAACAATAGGAATTTTTTTCTAGAATAAAAATGTAGACACAATTTTTCAAACATCATTTCCGAGAATTTGTGAAATACCCACTTCACCCCTTCCCCCAGCACAGAGGGATGTCCCTGCTGATTGAAAATTATTACACACTGAAAATCAATGGGGACTTTTCTCCCCATTTCAGCTTGGGGAAGTAGGTCAGAGAGAGGCTTTATCTTAAAGGGGAAAAGAAAAACCTTAACAGACATTAAAAATGGAAATATGCAGGGTGCCTGGGTGGCTCAGTCGGTTAAGCGTCCGACTTCGGTTCAAGTCATGATCTCACGGTTTGTGAGTTCAAGCCTCGTGTCAGGCTCTCCGCTTTCAGCATGGAGCCTGCTTCAGATCCTCTGTCCCCTCTCTCTCTACCCGTCCCCTGCCTGCTCTTGCT
This sequence comes from Panthera pardus, assembly GCF_024362965.1. NCBI lineage: Eukaryota > Metazoa > Chordata > Mammalia > Carnivora > Felidae > Panthera > Panthera pardus. Next base: position 16,916,980 of record NW_026526766.1, on the reverse strand, counting down.
CTCTCTCAAAAATAAATAAACGTTAAAAAAATTAAAAATGGAAGTATTCAAAGCACTTTGAGAGGAGATAAATGTCTTTTTGCTTACTACTCTCAGTGAGGAATAAATCAGGACTTGGAAATGAAGGCTACGAGTGCCTCCTTTCTGGCCACGGCTCCTCTTACCCGTGCAGTGAATGGGACTTTGTATCTACTGCAGGAGGCACTCGCTCTCTATACTGGAGGGAGCGAACCTGCTGAAGTCTTCACTCTTCTGTGCATGAGTAACCTCAGTCCCTTAGGTGAACTTAGAGGAAGGTTTCATCGTTCTTGATCTCAGGAGGAAATTAAAAAGGGACCTCATATGCAGACAGTCACAGTAGAGGGCGAGATTCAAACCCAAGTTACCTTTTAAGGATATGCTTGTGGTGGTACATCGAATCCTAAAATGCTGGAGCAGCACCAGCTGGCCCAACATTCCGTATTTCGGTATGGAAATTAAAACCAGAGCTGGTGACCTGCCCAACCCCATGCAGCTAGCTGGCGGCGGGACGGGGGCCAGGCCACAATCCGCATGCCGCTCAAATATGCACGCGCACACACATTTTTAATGTTAACACAAAGAAGGACAGAAAAATCATCCACCGGACTACATCATGTGCCCTCTCTGCTTTGAAGAGAGCAAGACGAGGAGGCCGGGAAGACGAGGGCCGAGTCAGGGAAACATGAAGCTTTCTGTTCTGGGTTGGTGGAGGCCAGGCAAGGAGGCAAGCCAGCTCACGAGCGGGGGGCAGCCAGCGCGTGCTCCATGCCGCCGTCCGGCTGTGCTGACCTTAGGCTGTGGCTCTAGCTGTTCTTCCGACACTCCGTCCAAGGTGGAGAGTGAGGGAAAAGCAAGGCTGTGGAAGGAGCAGAACTGGCATCACACCCCTTTTTTGCAGATACAGAAATAGATGGAAATCGCAAAAGCAGGTTCAGGGCCCTAATCAAGGGAGCATGGCCTGCAGATAAGAGAACATCAAAGACAGACTTTCTCACCAAAGTGAGAGTATCGGATACGTTCGCGTCCATCAGTGTCATCATTCGTGCCGTCAGTGCAGAAGTGGAGACACAATACCATGCCCCCTGCTGGCTCCCAGATCCCCAAAAAGATACGTCATCTTCAAAATTACAAATTGAGACTAGGGTTGGGGCGCCTGGGTGGCTCAGTCGGTTGAGCGCCCGACTTCAGCTCAGGCCATGATCGCACAGCTTGTGAGTTCAAGCCCCGACTTGGGCTCTGTGCTGATAGCATGGGGCTAGCTTGGGATTGTCTCTCTCCCTCTCTCTCTCTGCCCCTCCCCCATGCTTGTTCTCGCTCTCTCTCAAAATCAATAAACATTCTTTTTTTAACTGAGACTAAAACTCAGATAAAGAAATCCCTATTGACTCTTCTTTCCAAGCCTGCACAACAATCTCCCACAACTTACTGTGACAGCAGTGGTTTTCCAGCCTTAGCACGTACCAGAATCACTTGGAGGGCTTGTGAAAACACAGATGGCTGGTCCCCAAACCCGAAGGATGCATTTCTAACAAGTTTTGTCAGTGTGGCACCATGGCTGCCTTCCTGCCTTTCATGAGCCATGGCAGTGCCTTCTCCAACAAGGTTTGGCTCTCATTAGTGGCCACATAAATATGAAGTTTTGAGAGGTAAGATAACTACCAAAGTTACACAGCTAACACTTGTTGGAACCAGGTTTGGAACCCAAGTCGTGAGCTCTTAACCACCATACTATACTGTACTGTAAGGCTAGTCCCGGAACTTTGTGACCTGGCTCACTATTGTCATTACACTTAGTCTGCAATCACACTGCCACTGCTCTTGGCTACCCACTATGAAAGGGCTTCATAGTTTAAAATCCAAGAGCCAATCAGAGTAGCCTTCTAACTCTGAAACATTTTATGCTTATTCTATCACAGAAGTCAACACAATAGTCGGCTGGCAGGAGAATGCCTGGGATCTTCTCCTTCTGCACTACCCAGTGCAAAACACCATGTTCAACACACTCCTTGAACTTCTCTCCATAAGTGGGTTGCTGCTATCTCTCTCTCTGGGCAAAGGACACATCCAGAAGGCACCCTGGTGGGACCTGCTCATCCTAGTGTTCACTTTTCATCCCTCTTCCTGTTCTACAAATGCAGGATGTGGTAGAAGAAGGCACAAGGGCATCAGGGATTGATGACAACAGCACTTGAAGCTATTTAGTTTAGGTCTATGCTGATCTTCATGACTTCTCTGTCTGGTCCAATAATACTAATCACAGTAGGCAGTATGTAGATGTTTATTGGGCTCCCTGATTAAGCAGGTATTTGCCTGACTCTTAAAGTTCTTAGGAGGTAACCCAACTTTAGGAAAAATACGTGCAATAATAAACATAGCTATCACCTGTGGGGTGCTGGCCATTTAACCAGGCATTATTCTAAGCACCCTACCTATTTTTCTCATTTAATACCCATTAGACCCCTATTAGAAGATGGTATTTTTCATATGAAGAAATTGAGGCACAAAGAGATTGAGTAACTGCGCATTGCCACACAGGTAGTGTGCCAGAGCCAGATTCAGATTTGATTTCCCAGTTCATGCTCTTAACCGCTACACTCTACCATCTCAGGAATGACTGACTTTCTGATTGATAGGGTGGAATGAGGGGGTGAAGGAGTAAGACTTCACTGAAGATATGACTGGCTGAGTGTTCTGGATGCCAGGATGTGTGGGGCATGTAAAATAGGAGGCTCTCCAGTCCTCTCTTTTGATGTGATTCTTAAGCAGAGGTGTTACAGGGTTCAGAAAAGGAGCTCTTTCCTGGGGTCACCCTGACAATACTGGATTGAGGACATATTTGCCCAGCTAATCTCCAGAAATAGCAAAGTTATTTGATGGAAGAGTTGACGTCTATATTGGAAAATCACAGGTATTATTATTATTATTGCTTCTAGTAAACTGCAAACAACACGGAGAAGTAATATGTACCTGCAGTTGGAAACCTTGACTCAGTTCACATTGGGGCATATTTGTAAACTGTAAGAGCATTTAGAAAGTTTGAGGTCACTAGCAATAGAGATGATGTTTACAGCCTGAAAATGAAAATCATTTATATCTCCCAAACACATGTAAGAACACAAAATGCTTCCCACCTTTCATGCCAACTATCCTTACACATTCGTGAAACTTAGACCAACCTTAAGAAGTATTACCCCTCTTGACAACAAAGGAAAAGGAGATGCCGAGTTGTTACTTGAGGCCACTGACGTAGTCTGCACCGGGGCCAGGTTTTTAATAAAAATCAAACAAAGGGAGATATTCCCAGAGAATTGGATTTATTCCGGTATAAATTGTGAACTTGATTTCTTTTCCAACCCAACATATTTTCTTCTGTCCTCTTTTTTTTCTTTCCAGTAGGCCTATATTGAAGTGCTCACCAAAGCAAAACAAAACAAAAAGCTGTTGTCATTCTCAGGGTACAGTGAGTGTGGGCCCGCAGTTACAGGGCCGTCTGTCTTTTGGGGGTCCCGTGTGGCCAACAATGAAGATTAATTCAAGGATGTGGCACATGGAGGAAGTGGCAGCGGTGGTCAGTCATGCTGAAGAGTGAAGAAGCCCGAAAAGCCCGGAAAGCACGTGGGACGATGGGTAGTAATACCCGGGTTCTCCTTCCAGCTCTGATGCTCGAGCCTGGCCGTGCCCTTTAACTTCTCTGAGCCCGAGGAGGCGAGGCCTCCTCACAATTGAAGTTGTTCATCCCCACCTCGCGGTATCTGGCTAAAAGGGTTAATGAATATGAAGCATCCAGTCAAATGCCTGGCAGCTGGTGGGTGTTCACCGTTATTAGCTCCGTCTTCCAGTCCCGGCCCTCTTGACTCCATCCTACAAGATCGTTCTTGAGATAAATAGAATGTTAGAAAACCATCTGATGGAATCTAAAGGGCTCTGCAAATGCTAACGTGTTAAAGATTATTATGACAGATGAAAACCAAGGCTAGAGGCAAGTCACACATAACCCTTGGGTTTTTAAAAATTATTATTCTTTCCTCTTCAAGCCTCCATCTGATTCTAATTTTAATCATTGTGCCCTATAAAGAACGAATGGAACATATGGTATGTTTGCTCTAGGCCCCACAGCTCTATACAAGGGTCCTCAGCTTTTGCAACAGTAGATAAATACCGTCCTCCTCCTGCTCAAACGAACCCTGATCCCAGCCATAAGATTGCATCCAGCTGTTTCTGCCTTGCTCTCTCAGATTTCTTGATCTGGGGGAAAACCACCCAACGTGTTCTGAGAACATTCGAGCGGCCCTGTGTAAAAGCCCAGGTGGCAAAATAGGGCCACCTGCCAAGTGCCAGCGCCAGCTTGCCCGCCACGTAGCCGAGCCACCTCGGAAATGGGTCTTCCAACACCGGTCAAGCCTTTAGGTGACCAAAGCCCAACCGACAGCTTGATTTCAACTTCATCAGAGACTCTGAGGCAGAACCACCAGCGAAGCCACTCCTAAAATCCAGATCCACGGTAACCGAGCAAGGTAACCGTGATTTAAGCTGCTGCATTTTGGGTAACTGGGCAATTCATTATGCAGCCCACAACCTACTCCAAATTGTTGGCTGAGGCCGATTTGCGAAGCATTTCTGCCACTTTCCACCGAAGACATTTTGAATAATACATCCGAATCACTTGGGATGAGTCCCGGGCGTCTGTAGGTTTTAAAGCTCTGGTAGATGAATTTGAGGTGCAGTTGAAAACCTCTGTTTTATTGGGAAATATAAATATTTAACGTGTAATTATAACCCACTGGCTTTGCATCAGCTAAACTGCATTCTTCCCTCCGTGATGCACTGTAAGAGCCCTCGCTTTTAGGCCATTGGAAGTTCGGATGGGCATCCCCATCAGGAAAATCTGGTTTTCTTCTCCTCTCTAACATAGAAATGAGCAAGAAAGATTCATCTTCACTGCTTTCCTCTTGAATTTTCCTCTTGGCTTCATTGCTCTGACTGAAGACCAAAACCGGTTCATATGAAACACTCCTTGGCCATGGGACAATTTGCAGTGGCTCCCATCACACTCTGTTGCAAATCCTCCTTTGCCCCTGACTCAGACTCACTGACTCCTTCATTCCACAAATATTTGTCAAGTACATATGAAAATTCTGTTTGACCCAGAGAAAATGAGGGTCATGATGAGAGGCTGACACTGTCTCACTCAAACATACGCACCCAAGATGCTGAATTTCCAAACCTGAAAGTTGAAAATAAGAGTAAATGCATGGCTGAGCATCTCCTTATTTCTGTGTCTTTTTTCACAGACACTCAAACATCCTCTTAGAGCTGCCACAGACTGGCAAAGTATTACTTTTTTTTTTTATCTTCAGAAATCTGAATTGCAATGACCTTGGCCACCAACTGATCACAGAGTCAACCATCTACCTGTTATCCTAATATCCTAGTAATTATCCTCGGTTCCTCTCCTCACTTCATGAATGGAAATAGCCCCCACATCCTGTTAGCTTCTCTTCAGGAATCCCATATTCAGACTTTGATCCCCACCCCTAAGAGCCACAGCCTTTGCTCAGATTACCTTCATCCCCAGTCTCTTCACGAGGGCCTTGAGCACAAGCTTCCTCCACTCCCAACGCATTCTGCACCCATCTGCCAGAGTTATCATTCCAAATTGTAAATTGTATCATGGCACCCTTTTGATTAAAAACACTCCGTGATCTCACGTAATCCCTAATATGATACACGGGGAAGTGCACATCACTTCTGTGGTATTCTTGCCAGAGATACAGAGCCCCACTCTAATTGTGAGAAAACACTAGATAAACCCAGCTCAGGGACATTCTATGAAACAAATGGTTAGTATTCTTCCACGGCGTCAAGGTTATGACAGAAAAAGACTAAGGAGCTGTCACACACTGGTGAAGACAAGGGAGACCCGATGACTAAATGCAATGCCAGATCCTGGATTGGTTTCTGGGACGATAAAAAGACATTAGTAGGAAAACTGGTGAAGTGCAAATAAATTTTGTCGTTAATGCGGTCATGTCAGCTTCTTAGTTTTGACCATTTTGCAAGATGTAGAAATTAGAGAAAGCTGAGTGAAAAGTATTTGAAATGTCTCTACTACTCCTGAAACCTTTCTGGAGTCTAAAATTATTTCAAAAGATAGACTAAAAGGATGGGGGGTGGGGGGGGGTGGGGAAGTGCCATTGCATCAAATTCCAATCACCTATATAGGCTAAATGAAGGAGAGATTGGGATGGAGGTGATATCAATGCACATCAGGCTGGTACCATGGGATGAGATGTGAATCTATAAGAGCTCTCACAAGCCCTCCAAAGACACATATGGTTGGACCATCCCACAGGGCTAAATGTCATTTGACTCTTTAGAAAATGCAATCCCTAGGGGCGTCTGGGTGGCTCAGTTAGTTAAGCATCTGACTCTTGATTCCGGTTCAAGTCATGATCTCACAGTTCATGAGTTGGAGCCTGGCGTTCGGCTCTGTGCTGAGGGTGCAGAGCCTGCTTGGGATTTTCTCTCTCCCTCTCTCTACCTCTTCTCTGCTTGCATGGTCTACTCTCTCTCTCTCTCTCAAAATAAATGAACTTAAAAAAAATTTTTTTTAAAGAAAAAAAGAATATGCAGTCCCTAAATGCAAGCCAGTCACTTCATCTGGTGCTCAGCTGAAGAAACAGTGGTTTGCTCCAGTACTAGGAAAGACTGGCTGTGCTGTTTGATTGAATGTGGCAGAGAATGCCTCCCAGTTTCCATCTGCTCCTTCTTCTTCAATAAAATTCCTGGTCTTCCGGTTAGAACATTGTCACCTGGCTAAAAGGAATTGAAGAGTTTCTCTGTTTATTTGGAAAAGAGCATAATGTGGTAATGAAAACCAGAGCTTTGGTGTCCATGATATAGAGCAGAACCACATCTAGCTGTGTGACCTCCAGCAAATTATTATCGTCTATCTTGAGGCTTGATCTCCTTGTCTGTGGAACAGAGAGATAATGTTAAACTTACTTTATAACATTGCTGTGAATATTAAATTTTTAACCCATGCAAGTGCTTCATATTTAGCGCAGTATTCTGGCACAGGATATGTGCTCATTAAATAGTAGCTGTTATTTAAAGGCATAAGGAAAAAAAATCTAAAATTTGCAGTAGCAGAAAGTCAGTGATGAGGCATTCAAGTATAACTCCGATTGTATGGCCCCGTTAGTCCCGTACCCAGTATACTGTTTTGAAGTGGTGAACTTGTACTCGGCTTTCTTTTTCCATTTTAGACTTCGCTCCTGTGGGAATTCTCACATTCTCTGTATTCCGTTAACCGAATCACTGAATCTCTCCAGTTTCCCTCCATGAAGGAGAATCCAGCCTCTGATCTAGTGAGCAGGAAAAGGAACCTGGAGAGGAAAGATGGCTCCCATCGCCTGAGTGCTGCTGTCAGTCGGCTCCCTGTCCGTGAGAGGACTCTACCTGAGGCAGGTTTCATCTTTCCACCTCCCTCTTCTTTTCCTCGTGTCTATGTATAATTGCTGCCTCTATCAAATAGCCTAAGATGAGATAGATATGCTTTTATTTTTGAACAGGTGGAAATTATTGGGTCACCTGGGTGGCTCAGTCGGTTGAGTGTGGGAGTCTTGGTTTCAGCTCAGGTCATGATCTCGTGGTTCCTGAGATCGAGCCCCACGATGGGTTCTGCACTGACAGCGCAGAGCCTGCTTGGGATTCTCTGTCTCCCTCTCTCTCTGCCCATCCCTCACTCACACTCACTCACTCTCTCAAAATAAGTAAGATAAAATAAAATAACATGGTCAGAAATTATAAATAAGAATTTCAGAATTCACATATATATTCATGTGTATTTACAGGACTTTATATATATATATTATTATTTTATATATAAATACAATTATATATATTATTTTATATATAAATACAAATATACATATGTGTGTGTGTGTGTATATATATATATATATATATATATATATATATATATATAAAATTTTATCCATTCATCCATTGAAGCACATTTAGGTTGTTTTCTTATCTTTCTTGCTACAATGAACATAAGAGTGTAGATATCTCTTCAATATCCTGTTTTCATTTCCTTTGGGGAAAAAGAGGAATTTCAACTGTATTAGAGCACCACTATAAAAGTTGCCTTTGAAAAAAAATCCAAAGAACATGTAGTCTAAGAATATGCGTTTTCTTTTTTTTTTTTTTTAATGTTTATTTTCATTTATCTCTTCAGAGAGAGACAGAGCGTGCGCACGCATGCAAGAGGGGGAGGAGCAGAGAGTGAGCGGGAGAGAGAATCCCAGGCAGGCTCCACACTCAGCCCAGAGCCTGATGTGGGGCTCGATCCCACAACCATGAGATCACAACCTGAGCCAAAATCGAGAGTCGGACGCTTAACCGACTGAGCCAGCCAGGCGCCCCTAAGAATGTGTGTTTTCAACCTGAGGTGAAGAGTAAGGACACTAAGAAGCAGTGCTGGCTTATATAAACTAAACATGAATTGGGGCCTCAGCAAGTCAAGTTCTAATGAGGAAAAATCGTAAAATGATATTTGTGATTGTAAACAAACATCACAGCAGCATCATGTGACAAATCATGCTGTTGGATTTCCTGTGCTTTTATTATTATTATTATTATTATTATTATTATTATTATTATTATTTTGATATTCATTTTTGAGAGAGAGAGAGAGGGCGAGCAGGACAGGGGCAGAAAGACAGGGGGACGGAGGATCCGAAGTGGACCCTGCACTGACAGCAGAGACCCATATGGGAGGCTTGAACTCACAAACCTTGTGATCATGACCTGAGCCAAAGTCAGATGCTCAACTGACTGAGCCACCCAGGCGCCCCTGAACTTGTGCTTATTTTATCATTTATTGTTTCTACGTGGAATTGCATGTGATAGTGGAGGTGGGGCACCATGATCTTCCAGAACTTAGAATCTCTAGCAGTTTTTATCTAGCCTGCTGATAGAAATCACAGGATATGAGAGCAGGCTTGTGTGGCAGGGACACTGGGAGAAGGAGAAATCCACTCTCCTTATAAATTTCTATTAGTGATGTTTTTATAACACTAGCTACAAACATTGTCCTCCCTTTTGACTCTTCTCTTTATTCATCCCCTATATTCAACCCCACCTTTTTTTCCTTTGAAATTATGATCTGGATTTACCTTCATCTCTTTCCTTCACTATGACTGTCTAGCATAACTCTTTATCACATCATTTCAGGATTATTCGAACAATCTCATCTGGTCTTCTTGACGGCATTTTATCCCCTGGCTCTTGCCAGATTGATTAATCCTTCTATAATACTCCTTTCATCACATCACTCTATTGCTTCAGAACCTAAAATGAATCTCCGTTGCTAAGTGACTCGTCCAAACTCTTCTGTCGGACTTTGAAAGTTTCTAATAATTTTATACTGCCTGAATTATTGAAATTTATTTCCCTCTGTTTCTTTATATGGGTTATTATAGTAAGACTGGTCTTTGTCTTCCTCTCCACCTTGCTCATGCTGTTATTCCCCTGCCACACCAACGATTTTTATACATTCCCATCCAGAAGTGATCTTCCTTTTTGGGAACATCACCCAGAATTTCCTTTGGGAACCATCAAACCCATCAAGTCCACAGTTTTGGATGTAGCTGACTCCACAACCAGCTCTGGGGTGGACATGTGACACCGACTGATCAGAAAACTACAATCCCTTGGTCATAGCAGTTGATTCAGTATAGAACAGATGACCCAAGCTGTCCATGGAGACCCCTGCCCATATCTTTTGTCGGAAACTTTAAAAAGGAGTAGTGCTTGGCAAAGCCAAGAAACAACAAATGATAGATTCCTGAGGATATAATTTGAGCTTCTAGATCTACCTATGCCTGATCTTTTCAGTAATAAGAAATAATAAACCCTTTTTTCCCTTTGGCTTAAACCTTCTTGAATTAGTTTGCAAAGAGTATTCCATCCTCTTTACCTCTTCAAGTTAAATTTATCCTTCGAGATGTAGCTCTCATACTACTTTTGAACTATTCTTCCCTTTCCTTAATTCCCATTACACCTTAACTCATCTGTACTGCGTTAACACTAGATCACCTCAATTGTTCAATATTTGCTGGTGTTGCTTCCCTGCTGTACCATACGCTTCTTGAAAGCTTGGACCATTAATTACATTCCTCTTGTGTCCACGACACTTAAGAGTTTTTCACATGTAAGATGCAGATTGACTCATAAAATCTTGGTTAGGTTACTTTTCTTTAAGAAGTCAATCAGTGGTCAGAATCTCAAGAGTAAATGAAAAAGTGGGCAAATTGTTGCTAATCAGAGCCCTGCTCTGTTGGATAATTCTGTTCCCACCTTCCTGATTAAAAACAAGTATGGGAGGAAAGAAGGAGAAATGAGATCAGTGACAGTGGTATAAAGTCGCACTTTGCATCACCTTCTGAAGCTATCTGTTCAGTTCAGGCCTTTGGAGGGGCCCAATGACAACTACCTGTTTAGAATGTAGAATTTATTAAAAAAAATTTTTTTTAATGTTTTATTTACTTGAGAGAGAGAATGAGAGGCAGAGTATGGGGAGGGAGGGGCAGAGAGAGAGGGAGACACAGAATCCGAAGCAGGCTCCAGGTTCTGAGCTGTCAGCACAGAGCCGACACAGGGCTTGAACCCACGAGCTATGAGATCATGACCTGAGCTGAAGTCGGATGCTTAACCGACTGAGCCACCCAGGTGCCCCAATGTAGGTGTTATTTTTATTCAGGTATGGTGAAGCCAATAAATCAGGAGATGACTGCCATTGAAAAGATAGTTCTTTACTCACAGTCCGCAAGAGGAGAGGGCACACCACAGCCCGCAGGACCACGTGGGGAAGCACAGGGCTGTTCCGCAGATAGAAGGAACAAGGGGAAAGTCTTTATTATGGTTTCCACAGGAAAGGCCAGGCAAGGCAGAGTGAGCAGGTTTAGGATGGGCCAGTTTGAATAATTTCAGGAGGCTCTAGGGTGTAGGGGCTGTCCCAGATTGTCTGGTTCCTGAGCCTGGATTGATTAGAACAGGGGAATATTGGCATAGTGTGTGAGAATTTGGTAAAGGAGGTGGTTGGGGGGACGTAGGTTCTGGATTGGTCAGTTTACATAGGAGAGGTTCTGGGGAGTTATTTGCTATCTCAGGAATTAGCTAGTCTGGGTCGGGGGGTGCGGGGAGGGCAGTCTATCCCCAGTCAGTGAGGCTCTGGTGGCAGAGTATCACAAATAGCGAAAATAAGAACATACAGTTAACACGCTGTCCTCTTTCCCACCTGGGTTCAGAACAAATTGAACAATAAGACAAAGGAGAAGCAGATGGTGGACAAAATATCCCCTCTGTTACCGAGGAAGCCTACATTTGAGAATGTGTCTGAATGTGAGGTCTTCTAACTCCATCTGGAATTAGACGTACTCATGTTGTCATAGGCAGCATTGGACCAGGACAAGTTTCCCAGCTGGGAAGGACTTTTTAGTATGAGCAACAGACAAGAAATTGTGCTCACCGCAAGCACACTTACTTCCAAGAAGGGGGGAGAAAATAAGGTCGAGAGATGAGTCAAGCATGCCCAGTGTATTCTTCCCAAATGTATCAATCAGATAAGACATCTCACCTCCCCCCAGGCGGAGTGAGTGGAGTAGAGAATGTCAAGATGGTAATGCTTGAGTAAATTCCCTTTTCGTGGAAAGAAACATCAAGAGTGGGTAAGGAACATTACCTCCCACCAAAAACCCGATTTTCCTAGAGATTTTAGGAAGATAGTGAAATTCTGGCACCTGTCGCGATTCCAGCTTCATGTTTTACATTTTATTTTAAATTTTATTTATTTATTTTGAGAGACACAGAGACTGCACGAGTGGGGGAGGGGCAGAAAAAGGGAGAAAAAGAATCCCAAGCAGTCTCCCGCACTGCCAGTGCAGAGCCTGACACAGGGCTCGAACTCATGAACTGTGAGATCATGACCTGAGCCAAAACCAAGAGTCAGCTGCTTAACTGACTGAGCCACCCAGGCACCCTCACTTTTACACTTTAAATCCAGAATTTCAGCTAACTGATACTAAAAGCTTGATTCAATCCCCCCCACCTCACACCCCAGGGGTTCCTGGGTGGCTAAATCTATAAAATGTAGGGTCACCTCTCAGATGCCTGGTGTCTGAGAAATATCCTACTTACGGCTCTTGGTTGTATTCTGTCTCACCTATTTCTGCTCTTTATAATGGGACCAGGGAAAAGGCCAACAGGTCCAGACGCTTGGAAACTGTCATCTAGTAGATACAGCACTAAAGAAGGACAGAGAGATAATGTTTGAGGCCACCAAGGGCCTTCAAATGGTATGGAAAAAAAGGAAAAAGTCATTATGGCAACACAAATGTTTATTAACATTTATTCATCTATAACAGGGTCAGCAAATTATGTTCCACTTGCTAAATCCAGCTAGTCACCTGTTTTTTTTCTTTTAATAAAGTTTTATTAGAACACAGCAACACCCATCCCCTTAGGTACTGTGTGGTTGTGTGCATGCTATAACAGCAGAGCTGAGTAGTTGTGATAGACCCCATGGCCTGCAAAGTCAAAAATATTTACTATCTGGTTCTCTGTAGAAGTTTGCCAACCTTTGCTCTGTATCTGCTCATGGAGTGCTTATGGATTACCTACACGGTGCTACGAACAGGAACAGTCTGGGCCTTAAATGAGCTCACAACCTGCTGGGGAACCAAATATTTTTTAACAACTACTTACAAAGCAGTGTGAGAAAGACAGACACAGAGGAAGGAGAACTCTGAAGTTGTAAAAGCAGGAGTGCCTTTTGGGAGTGATAAGGTGAGGGATGGGAGGTCCCAGCTGGGACATGACAGGAAAGGTGGCCTACTGCCCACTGGGAAGGGTGTAATGTTATGCTGTGTAACTTAGACTTTATCGAAGAGCAGCAAAACACCAGTAAGGGATTTGAATCAGAAGAGGAACGTTATCCATTTGCTTCCGAAAAAGAAAATTATTTCTTGAAAAGCAATCGTATGAAATCTCTCCTGTATCTGATACACAGGAAAGAAGTCTGAAATCAGATCTTTTACCTAGGCCAAGCTCTGCCCCAAATAATTTTTATGTAAGCCTGTTTACTAGCCAGTAAAACACATATCAGGGCTTCATTTGGCATGGAGCATAGAGTGCAATAAACTGAAGCCAAACATTAATTAGATGCACATAGTTATGCTTACAGCCTGGGTATATATTAAATCAGAGGGGATTCATTCCTTAAAGAGATTTCTGTCATCCCTACTTTATTCTTTTTTTCTGTTTACACATGAAGGTAAAGTTATTATCAGTTACCGTCCCTGCAAGCTCACCCTCCCCCCTCATATCTACCCCACCCTTCTTCACTTTTCTTCTTGACAAGAGATAAGAGGCCTGGTTTTTGGATCAGGTATGTGTTTCAGGATTATGAAGAGGATATTAATGAATCTAAGACTATCAAGGTAATCATATATACTCTGCCTTCCATTATCTTAGATGTGGGCCCCGTGTTGCAGAAAGGGGAAGTTGGCTGAGAGGCTTCCGGGAAAGGTGTACCTACTGAATAAAAGGAACACATATGGGAGGAAGTGGACTTTCTTCTTTGCTAGATTTGTTGGATCTGGATGTGATGCTTGGACTGTAGCAACCATCTGCAATTTTGAGGGACTACACTAACACACTGAAAATAGCAGAGCCGAAGGCTGGGGGGCCTGGGTGGGTGATATGGATGACTCAACCTGAAGCTGCCTACCTTGGGGCTTCATGTTGCTTAAGATAGTAAATGTCCTTATTACTGAAGCTTGTGTCAGTTGGCTGTTCTGTTCTTTTTGACATAGGCTCTCAGAATGATACATGTGAGCTTTCAATCAGTGAAAGGATTCATGGATGTGTGTTCTGTGTTGCTTCTAAAGTAGTGCTTTTCAAATTTTAATGTGCCTATGAATCACCTGGGGACCTCCTTTAAATGCAGATTCAGATTCAGGTTCAGTAGGTGAGATACTGCATTTCTTAGAAATGCCCAGGAGATGTTGATGAGACCATGGATACAGCTCATTCAATTCAAGGTTTGACAATGCGGAGATCTCTCAAAAACTGATAGGACTTTTTTTTTTTTTTAATGTTTAACTTTTATTTATTTTTGAGAGACTTTTTTTCTAATGTTTATTTTTGAGAGACAGAGAGAGAGAGAGACAGAGTGCAAATGGGGGAGGGACAGAGAGAGAGGAAGACACAGAATCCTATGCAGGCTCCAGGCTCTGAGCTGTCAGCACAGAGCCCGACACAGGGCTCGAATTCACGAACTGGAGATCATGACGTGAGCTGAAGTTGGTCACTCAACTGACTGAGCCACCCAGGTGCCCTGATAGAACTTTTAAAGGGAAAGACAGGAGTCATGGTGGGGTGTAATGGTGATTCTGATCATTCAAATAGAATAGCCAATATGATGTCTTCTTTAAGTTAAAGGACAAATGGTGGAAGATGGACAAGCTCTGCAGAAAGTGTCTTTTTTCCCTGTGTGAGATCCCCAGACAAAGCACAAATCCATGGTTCTTTCAGTGCTTTCAGATGACCATATAGACCTTTTGCCCTGAAAATCTGGTGGTATGCCTATCCTCGTCACTGTGGGTGATGTCAACCAACAGCAAAAAAGGAATCTGTAAAGTAAGGAAGCCCAAACAAATTCTGATTTTTTTCCTATGATTACTGCTTAGATGCTTTTTGCCCCCTCGGATTTTTTTTTAAGAGGTAATAGTTATATAATTCCTTCCAATTTTTTTTTTGCGGGGGGTACATTTGCTTGCCTGGTACCCTAATCATGGAAAAGCATGCTTATAGGGTAACTTGCCCTGGATTTCAGAATGGGAAGTCTTGGAATAATGTCAGTTCAAAGTATCTCTTTAATCTGAAATGTTCAACAATGACAACAACAAAAAAAGATTTAGAACTTATAGGATGTGAAGGTAACTTTGTAAGGACTATTTTAGTGTTCCTGTAAAGAAACAGTGATTCCTAGCAGTAGATAATCTATGATATATTTTGTAAACCAACTTCCACTTATAATTTACACAAAAATCCATTTTATTTCACTTTTTATTTTAAAAAATTAGTAATAGTAATAGAGTTTTCATCCCAGATTGGAGAATAACTATTGAGAACATTAAAACAATGTGCATACAAAGATTGCAAGTGGCTATTGTCTCCCACTGTGATTAAGACTATAAAGAGTTGGGGCACCTGGGTGGCTCCGTCGGTTAAGCGGCCGACTTCGGCTCGGGTCATGATCTCACCGTTCGTGAGTTTGAGCCCCGCATCGGGCTCTGTGCTGATAGCTCAGAGCCTGGAGCCTGCTTCAGACTCTGTGTCTCCCTGTCTCTCTGCCCCTGCCCCACTCATGCTCTGTCTCTCTCTGTCTCTCAAAAATAAATAAACATTAAAAAAAATTAAAAGAAAAAGGAATATAAAGAGTCACAAAAAGTACACGGAAACCATTTCTAGGAGTCATATCTCTATTTTTATAGGGGAGAGCATGCTTGTTATCTTAAGACCAAATGATGGTCTCCTTCATCTAGATCCAGCTACTGCCAACAAAGAATACAAAGGCAAAACAAGCTAGTTCTAAGACAAACACTAGACTCATAAAGAGCAGAATTAGTAGAGGAATTCCAAGAATAAAATCATAAATCCTAGAACGATGATGATGATCATATAGGAACTCTGTTAGTGAGCCAAGGAAGTCCCAAGTGGCCTTTTCCCTTTTCTGTGAGATCCTTAGGTCAATAGCAGTTGGGGTCTGTGTTGACAGAAAATCAAGATATTTCACATAAAGCCTAAGAAGTAGTTTGTCTCTGCAGACCTATTATTTGAGCAATCTATTCTCTCAGTTTTGGTTAGCAAAATCTCTAGCCCTTCTTGTCCACCTGGAATGTTAAGTCTCTGTGAATAACAGTTATTTGCAAGTTAATAAGGTTTCCCAAAGTAAAAGGACTTCATGAATCTTATTTAAGGGTAAACAAGACCAACTTCAATAGGCAGTAGATTCAGTGGTTAATAGTTTTTTTCTGGGTTTTGTAGACTTGCTTCCACTTCAGGGCTTGCCCATTTAATAGCTGTATGACTTTGACAGGGTCACTGAAAGTCTTCTTAGTGTTCTTATCTGTTAAAAAAAAGGGGGGATGACAATACTATTGTATTAAATTATATGCAATTATATATCTACAGTGTTTTGTACAGTGCCTGGCACTTATGGATTCACTTATTTATTTCACAAAATGGTTTTAGAAAATCTGTACGTGCGAGACACAGGGCTGGATGTTGGGGATATGGGCACGAACAAAACGAATACGCCTCCCACCCTCAAAGAAGTTTTACTTCAAAGTGGGTAAAGCAGCCAATTAAAAGGCAAAGCAACATAATATGTAAATGTGAACTTCCAATGAGATGTGTTCTCATTGTATAAGTATAATCTGTAGATGAGCAGGCCCGCAGATTTCTAACATTTTATCATTATGAAACCAACTTGAGAATAATGAGGGAGTAACTTCGTTGGCACACTAAGAAAACTAAGGGATGCTTTTGTTAACCATTCTACCCAAAGTAAGAAAACAGGTTTGGACTTCTTGTTCAGACAATAAAACGTGGAGTTTCCTTCTTTCAATTCATCGTGTTTATCCAGTCTATACCTGAGTGAGAGATCAGCTTTGGAAATGGTATGCAGGAATCTCATCCTGGATACCAAGGTACATACATATGTGTGTGTGTATGTATGTATGTATTTATAAAGTTTATTTATGTATTTTTCAGAGAGAGAGAGAGATAGCAGGCGGAGGAGAGGCAGAGAAAGAGGGAGAGAGAGAATCCTAAGCAGGCTCCTTGCTGTCAGCCTGGAAGCTGAAGCAAGGCTCGATCTCACAAACCTCAAGATCATGACCTGAGCCAAAATCAAGCGTTGGACACTAAATCGACTGAGCCACCCGGGCATCCCTGGATACCAAGGTATTTAAAAAAATAATAGGCAAACTGAGAGCAGGGGAAAAAAAACAAAAAACTAAACATAGAAAACCACAGATATAAAACTCACTGACCAACAGCAGTTTTTTTTCAAGAAGACTGCTTGAAATCGAAGGATTTTGCCTCTAAAATGATTTTTTAATCATAGAATGTTAGAGCTACAAAGATCTTTTAAGAACCGTTGTCCAGCGGTTTCATTTTATAGATGAGAACATAGTCCAGGGAGATTAGTTGACTTCCCTAAGGTCATATGCCTACTTGTATCAATGTCAACATCCTAGCCTAGACCTCCTAAGCCAGATCCGGTGTTGTTGCTCTGTACTGTTCTGTTCCTTGTCACCTGGACCCAGTCAACCAGTGTTGACGACAGTGCTCATTAGTGACACACAAATAGTCATCCTGGCAGTGACATAGATTAGCTCTCTGAATATCCCCTGCTTCCACTTTCCTGAATGCCTTCCTCTACTTTAGAGGTTAGAAAGCGAAAACACACATTCCTCACACTTCTTTGTAACTAAGGTTCTCACTTGGAAGGCAGAAGCGAGCGTGATAAAATGATGGCCACATATGGGAAACCGTGATCTTATGGCAGAAGCATTTGGTGTTTTCAGGGTAGTTATAGCCCAGGTTTTATTATCTGGTCCTTAACATTATAAGTGATGAATGGTGGGCAGGGGTGGAATTGGTGTCCAATAAAACACTCTCCTTTGGAAAAACAGGCATTGAGCCACATTATTTCCGTGTAGCAGATCAAGCTCAATTCCCAGGGCTTCCTAAAAATTTTGTGTGCCAGCATTTCAATAAATTATTTTCTGCTTAAAGTAGCTAGAATGGATTCTGTTGTCTGCAGCTGAGAAATCTGACTTGGGTTGAGTGGTTTCCAAGTGAATCTTAGTGATGAAGGAAAGCCCCTTATGTCACTATTGAGAAGAAAATTGAAATTAGGCAACTTGAGTCTGAGGCCTGAGAATAGGGGGCTGAAGGTGTAAGTCCAGGTCTGAATCTGAAAGCTTGAGAACCCAAAGCTCTGCTGTCCAAGAGCAGAGGAAGCTGATTGTTTCAGCCCAAACAAATTCGCCCTTCCTCTGCTTTTTTTGTTCTACTCAGGCCCCCAGAGGATTGGATGGTGCCCACCTGCACTGACGAGAATGCTCTTTACTCAGTCTACTGACTCATCTGGTAATCTCTTTTTGGAGACATGCTGACAGACACACCCAGAAATTGTGTTTTAACAGCTATCTGGGCATCTCTCAACTCAGTCAAGTTGACACATAAAATTAACCATTACAGGACTGCAATGTCAGGTAGTGCTAAGTGCTCTGAAGAAAAAAATGGATAAAGGAGCTGGGGTGTACGCGAAAAAAAGTAAGATGTCTTCTAATAAAAAATCAATTGTGCTATGTTCACCCAAGGAATACCTTATGGTGTGAAAACGAACAAACTATAGCTCTACACACAACGTGGATAAAACTTTGAAACATAGTATTGAGTAAAAGAAGCAAGAAATGATGCCATGAGAAAACAATCAGACTAAATCCAGAATATGGGATATTCTGCAGGTCCAACGATCCAGCTTTCTAAAAAAACAAAAACAAAAACAGAACAAAACAGAGCAAAAAAATGCCGTGATAACAAGAAAGGAAGAGGGAAAGAAGCAGGGTCTTGAGGAATAGAAGAGATACAAGAGTCATGATGTTCTGAGTTGTAACAACTAACCACAAAAAGACATCTTTGAGGCGATTAGGGAAATTTGAATAAGAACTGGGTATTAGAAGTTAATAAGATTGATTGTTAATTTTTGTCGATAGACACAATAATGACATGATGGTTATCTTTTCAAAGTTCCTCTCAGACATGCACACTGAAGTTTGCATGGGGGAAAAACAATATAATGTCTGGGAACACCCTTGTAAAACAGCAAGAGGAGGTTAGGTAAAACAAGGTTACAAACTTTTGAGAATAGGTGACATTATTGGGTGAAGGATTGTAATAATATAGTAGATTGCTTATGTTATTGCCTCTACTTTTATTTTACTTTGAAAATGTCCATAATTCAAGTTTTTAAAATGAGAAACTTATTTAATTTACCTAGAAGCTTCTTCTGGGCTTATATGTAAAAATGTATCTAGAATTAAGTAGAAGTCACAGGTTTACGTGTGATTCTGAAGACCTTTTGTTTTGAGATTATTGTAGATTCATATGCAGTTGCAAGAAATAAGTCAGAAAGATTTCATATACTCTCGACCCAATGGCATTATCTTGCATAACCATAGCACAATATCACAGTCTGGAAGTTGACATTGATACAACCAATTGACCTTATTCAATTTCACCAGTTTGGTATGTATCCATTTATGTATATATGGCATATATATTAATTTCTATGCAATTTTACCAAAGCATAGATTTGTGTGACCTCTACCACAGTCAAGATACGAACAGTTCTATCACAAGATTCTTTTGTACTCCCTTTTATCACAACAGACACCCCTTTTACTCCTACCACCTCCGACCTCTGGCAGCCACGAATCTGTTTTCTAGCTCTATAGTTTTGTCATTTGAAGACAAAATATATAAATGGAATCATACAGTATGTGTAACCCTTTGTGATTTTCTTCTCACTCACCATAATTCTTTTGAGATTCACCTAAGTTATATTTCTAAGTTATTTGTTTTTAAAATAATCTCTACATCCATTGTGGGGCTCGAACTCACAACCCCAAGATCAAGAGTTGCATGCTCCAGTGACTGAGCCAGCCAGGCGCCCCTCATCTAAGTTACCGAGTGTATAAATAGATGATTCCTTTTCTCATTGCTGAGTAAGGATCTCATGGTATGGATGTGCTTCACTTTGTTTAACCATTCATCTACTAACACTCATTTGGGTTGTTACTAAATTTTGGCTTCTACCATGAGCTTTCGTGTAAATTAGGTTTTTGTGTGAACACATTTTTTCATTTCTCTGGGATAAATGTCCAAGAGTGCAATGACTGGATTGTATAGTATGCACAGGTTCAGTTTTGTAAGAAAGTGCTATACTCTTTCCCACAGTGGCTTTTCTATTTCCCATTCCCATTAGCAATGTATGAACATATGAGTGTGTGAGCTTTAACTGCTTAACTAACAGTTTTTCAGAATAACCGAAGAAAGAATGATCTGATGAAAATATTTCTGCCCAAATGGCCCCATGGTTTGCGAAGATTTCTATAGGAGGTACTCGTTGTAAAGAAGTTAGGTCAAGGAAGTCCTAAAAGTGCTTTGAAACAAGGCCAAAAATGTATCCTAGATACATCTGAAAGGAAGAGAGGAAATTAACATTTACAGAGCAGAAATACCAGGCATTTCTCATTCTTTATCTCATTTATTCCTCAGATGACCCTGTAAGAAGGGTACTATGCTCATTTTAGAAATAATGTAATCAAGGTCTCAAGTAACTTTTCAAACAGTCACAGTTACCAACCGGCAAAGTGAGACTAAAAAGCCCAGCTTCTAGCTGCCTTTAGCTCAGTGCAGGAAACATAGGAGGCAATCAACACATTTGTTGAGAAGACTGAATGAATAGATGAACGTCAGTTCTGCTATTTATGTACTCCTTGGCAAGACAATTAAATTCTCTGAGTCTTTCTTCTTTTGTTGAAGGAGGACAATAATAACACCTCCTTCACAGAGTCGTGAACAAATGAGGTGATGTGAAAAAAAAATTGAAAAACGTTAAATGTTAGCATAATATTCTAAAAGTACAGTCAGGGTCATAACCAAATACTGATAAAATGCAGGCACAAGAGTTGGGTGGGTGGGTGGGTGTAGTGCCAGTAAGGTACTGTGCCCCATGGATTATTTAATATCGAGTTTCCTTATCTGTGAAATCACAAGTGAGATTAAGGTGGAGCGCCTTAATGACATAGACCCTAAGATTCTCACCGAATAATGAGACAGAACCAAGCAAACCTCTACATAGATTAATTTGAAAATGTTTATTATCCTTCCCAGGATGATGAAAAGTATGTTGCTGATTATCATTATCCATGGCATTCTGGCCGATATCAATTAGGTCATTGAGACCTGTATCAGTGCATCAAAATTATTACATAGGTAATTTGCATATTTGTATGTGCAATTATATATGAAAACAGTATTGGTTAACAGTTAATAATATGAGAATATATATATAACTTCCAAATACCAGTTTCTAAGAAAAATATGCACTGGATAGAAGTGGAAGAATGGGCAAGGAATTGATATATTGTGTCTGGGTAGGGGATAAGACTGGCTAGAAAGGTAAAGAAGCTTCACATTTGTAACTCTTTGTATTTTCCTTTTGAATTTTGGAGCATATATTACTGCATTACTATTCAATAAATACTTTAACCTTTTATAAAAATCTTGTATAAAAATGTAACATTAACATAGACTAACCACAGGACTTTTTATTTTTTTTTAATTTTTTTTAATGTTTTACTATTTTTGAGAGAGAAGAGCAAGCAGGAGAGGGACAGAGAGAGAGGGAGACATAGAATCAGAAGCAGGCCCCAAGCTCTGAGCTGTCGGCACAGAGCCCGACGTGGGGCTCGAACCCACGAAGGGTGGGATCGTGACCCGAGCCGAAGCTGGACGCTTAACCGACTGAGCCACCCGGGCGCCCCACCACAGGACTTTGTAAAGCATTGCTTTTAAATTATTAAATTCTGAAAATATGAAGCCACTTCCTTTTCAATATCATTATATGTTTTTACTGTATTTGTGGTCTCTGGGCATATTTAACTCTTCTGAAAAAAGCACTCTTTCCCATTTAGCACTTTTTTGTAAGACTGACATGCTGAGTGACAGATAAAATTGAATAAAATCAGTTATTTTCTAAGAATAGTATTAAGTGTGAATGTGGGGGCACCTGTTTTAACTATGAGCTCAGAAGCGATGAGGCAAAAAACGTATAGAGACGAAAAAGAGAAAGAAGTTAAGGCTGGCATTGTTAAGGACCACGGTTGGAGGCTACCGGCACCAGCGCTGAGGCATTATGGCTCATGGGCACTTTGGGGGTCTTCCAAAGCGCGGGTACTGGACTGAGTTTGGGTCCAACATGTTCTTCATCGGCTACCACCACCAGTCAAGGCGGGATTAGGATTTTCGCAAACTCCTCAACACTGAAAAGATGATGGTGAGTCTCTCCCCGCCCTCCCCGCCCCCCCGTAATTACAAATGGAAATGTATTTAGAAAATAAATTAAGATTCAAATTAGGGTGGACGCAAGACCTTCCCTCTAGATTTTCTTCAATAAAAATTCCCAATGAAGTTATCAAAGCTGACCAGTTTTTCTGTTTTCCCTTCCTATAGACTTAGTTCAACTGCCTGTCCCCAAATCCAGCACTCGCAGGCTCTTAAACCCAACCCACGCCGTGTCTCGCAGGTGCCAGCCCCACCCCACCAGGGATTCCCCCTCCTTCGCTCCTCCCACCTGACCCTTCGCCCCGCCCATCGGGCGCGCCGTCCTTACGGCAGCGCGCGGTCGCCGAGGCCCGGCAGCAAATGAGCGCAGGCGGCCGCGGCCCTCCGTCGTACCCTCGCTTGCGCATGCGCGCTCGTGCCGGGCGCTCCTGAAGACCTGGCGGAGCCCGGCGCGGATGGAGGCCTGAGGGCGGCGGGGGCGGAGCGCACCGCGAGCTGGGGGCATGTCCGCGGCGGGCGCCGTCTAGAGGAAGGCCGAGCAGCCGCCACCACGCTCTCAGTCGCGGCGAGACGCAAGCGAGCCAGGCCTAGGGCCGCGGCGGCGATGCAGCGACGGCGGCGCCCTCCGCCGCCCGCTTCTCAGCTGCCCGAGGGCTGCGGGGGAGGCGGCGGCGGCCGCGGCGGGAGCGAGGAGGTGGAAGTGCAGTTCTCCGCCGGGCGTTTGGCCTCAGCCGCGGCGGTTTCGGCGGCGGCGGCGGCCGCGCGCAGCACCGAGGAGGAGGAGGAGCGGCTCGAGCGCGAGCACTTCTGGAAGATCATTAATGCCTTCCGCTACTACGGGTAAGAAGCCCGTGGCGGACCCCGGCGCAGCCCATCGAGGTGCCCGCTGGTTGCGGCGGACCCGCCGGAACGGGGGCGCCCGCCGCGCTCGCCCTCGGCCGCCACGCCTCCGGGGCACCCGGACCGGGCCGCCAGATCTGACCTCCGGGCCCCTGAGTCACCTCGTACCACGTTAGCCCTTCCCGGCCCTGCACAGCCGCGTGTCTGCCGCGCCGTCTGCTGCTCAGCCTCGTGTCTTCCAACCTCAGGATCAGATTAGCTCTCTTGCCTTTCATCCCTCGTTAAAGGTTTGGCTTTGAGGCCGGTGGGGGTGACCGGAAAAGTGCTGTTAACAATTGCAGATAGAAGATGATGGTGGTAAAATCGTCCAGTGCTGGGCATGATCTGTATGTGTTGTCGATGTCCTCCAAACTGAACACACGGAGAACCCAAGTTCACCTACACGTGGGATGCCGTAGGACGAATTTTCCCAAACTGTTGGCCAGTTCTTGTGAGAGCTGCGTAAGATTTCCACCCCAACCCCCTTGGCGCTTTGAATGTACAGGCACATTAGTGGTGAATGATGGCGCTCAATGTCTTTAACTGGTGGGTGAAATTAAGGTCGGAGGTGGTCCGGATGCTCTACAATTTAAGTATTAAAGAGGGAAATGAGAGAAGGCACAGCAAAGAACCGCTTTTACGATCTTTTCTTCGGCAAATATGTATCGAATTCTCACTGTGGGCTGGGCACGGTGGTAGGACTTTTAAACTCCCTAACTTCCACTTTTCTTTTTTAGATAGATGTTAAAATAGCTTAGTCGCAAAATTATAATTCCGAGATCTGAAAGGGACTTAGATTTTTAGGTAAATATAGCACTTTCATTCGTGTTAAGAGATGAGGCCAACGACGGCTGTGTTCTGAGTCTGCAGTTGGAATGAGATACACGGACATGACCTGCACAAGTAAAACTTGTTCCCTTAGATGGGCTCCTGCTGTGCTTTATGCAGACTTCTTTTTTTTTTTTTTTTTTTTTTTAATTGCTTGACTGTGACCTCTTCAAGGGCAGGGACTGATCCTTATTTATTTTTGTGTCACCAGAGCTTGGCATATGTTGTTGAAGCTCTATTTTTAACAAATAAGACAAGTAGTAGCAAAGAAATGCGTTTGTCATTCCCAAGTAGTCTGAATTTGTGACAGGTCGGTAGTTTGTTACTTTTTTGAATTGGGAAACTTGCTTAATAAAAACTTAAAGTTATTTAGAATCTGACTACATTTGTAACATGAAATTTTGAAATGCAAAGATCTTGGTGAAATAATTTACTGATTAAACCCAAGCACAGGAACCGTGGACTGCATTACTTATGGAGCCCAAAAGGGAAGTAACTCATATGGGTATTTGACTTAGTATCAACACAGGGAGGAAGGCAGAAAACCACAGAATTGAATTTGATGCAAGTATTGTGCCTTCAAGAATCACCACAGGGAGGGGAAACAACTGACCTTAGATTTAGATAGCTAGGAGAGGTAGGTACAGAAAAGTCTGGTACATTTTACTATGAAAATTCTAGAAAGAATATTGGAATATTTTCTGGAAATACAGTGAATCACAGTGGACCCAATTAGTTAAAATGTGTTTGTGCAGGTTCATATATAAAATTGATACTTATGATTAGGTATCAAATGGGCCTTTTTGTGAGAGCACAGAGACCTTTGATCTGGCACGAGGGCTCAAGTGTGGCAATATAGAGAAGAGTGCTTGTGTGAATGTTCTGGTGGTTGTGATAGATTCCTATACTCATCCCTCTTTAATGTGGGATTGAGGACAATTTCACTTTTTAAAAACAATCCTTTTTATTTGTGTGTACTTTTTTTTTTTTTTAAGTGTTTCTTTATTTGAGAGAGAAAGAGAGAGTCCCAAGCAGGCTCCTATCAGCGCAGAGCCCAATGCAGGGCTCTATCTCATGAAGAGTAAGATCATGATCTCAGCTGAAATCAAGAGGCTTAACTGAGCCACTCAGGTGCTCCTGGCATGTACGCTCTTGATGAAACATTGAAATAGACTGAAAATAGTATTTAAAAAATGCGTTTTAAAACATCACTTGAAGGTCTAGGGGGTATGGAAAGCATTTTGTAGCAGAAAATACTCTGAGTTGTTACAGTCCAACATTTTATGATCTTCTAGACCTCCACTGTGGTACCGTAGTTATTAATCACATCTCGCTAAATTTAAGCTGAAATTAATTAAAACTGAATAAAATGTAAAATTCATTTTCTCAGCCTCACTAGCCACATTGCAAGTGCTTTTCAAATGTGGCTGGTGGCTGCCATATTGGACAGTACAGATGTAAGCGTTTCCATCACTGCAGTACGTTCTGATGGACGATCCTATTCTGAAGCTTTAGCAAGTACTTCTAAATTGTGGAGTTTACTTTTATTGCTAAATGTCTTTTAGTTATTATATAGGGGACTTAGATTAAAAATCACAAGGCAAGAATTGTCTTGATTAATGTTTTTCCAATGGCTTCCAACTTTGTGTTTCCTACAGATTATGCATAGATGATATATTTTGATTAAGGCAAAAACGATTCGAGTATTGTAGCAAATAGCAAAAAAAAAAAAATAAAATAAAAAATAAAAAAATTTGTCAGTCCTAAAATGAATGAAGATACTTGGTCATGGAGAAGATACTACAGTTAAAAAAATCAAAGGTCTCATCAGAAACATCCTGCTTTTAGAAATAGCAATTAGGTGAGATTTAAAACATGGAGAGGTAAAGTTCTTTTGTACAGGTGAAGGAATAGCCATATAAAGAGGCAAACAGCTTGCCCAGGCTTACACAACCAAGTTGTGGTAGAGTCTGGCCTGAAATCCAGAATTGTTCACTAAGATTTTACCCTGCATTAGTAAGCAGTGATACTTAGTAAGACAGTTTTAACTGTGAGGTTTTTTGTTTGTTTTTTTTTTAATGTTTATTAATTTTTGAGAGAGAGACAGAGACAGAGTGTGAGCTGGGGAAGGGGCAGAGAGAGGGAGACACAGAATCCGAAGCAGGCTCCAGGCTCTGAGCTGTCCTCACAGAGCCTGACGTGGGGCTCGAACCCATGAACCACAAGATCATGACCCGAGCTGAAATCGGACACTTAACCGACTGAGCCACCCAGACGCCCCTAACTTTAAATATTTAAAATGGATTGAGACAGACTTTCCTTCTGAAAAGATAATGCTTTCCCGTTTGGAATTCTAGAGTAATTCAACAGGTGCAGAGGAATGGGTCTATGACCTTGGCCCTTGGCTCAGACCCAGCAGTATCAGACCCACGCTGATGAAAGGAGACTAAATCAGAGTTGGGGTCACTGCCGAGACCAGCCTTCCGGAGAGAGCTGAAGGAAATAATATCCCAGAGCTATCCCAGGAAATAATGGCTGCTCACTCTCCTTTCTCCCCTTAGCCACCAGAGGATATGGCCTCTTGCCACTGAGTTCAGAACCAAGGAGATCCTGAAGGTTATAAAAAATTCCTTAAAAGCCGTTTGGGAAACTTTGTTTAAAGGGCCAGGCAATGAATGTTTTTAAGGTTGAAAGGCTAGGTAGTCTCTTACAGCTATTTAACTCTGCCCTGTGTGGAAACAACTGTCGGCAGTATGTGAACAATTGGGCATGGCTGTATTCCAGTAAAACTCCTTGTAAAATGGGCCTAGTAGCCAGGGGGCCGTAGTTTGCCCACCCCTTTCTTAAAGTACATTGGTAGGGTAAGCATCTTTAGAACAGTAAAGCTAGCTCCATTTAAAATAATATAGTAAGGGGGCTCCTGGGTGGCCCAGTCAGTTGGGCGTCTGACTTCGGCTCAGGTCATGATCTCTCGGTTTGTTGGTTCGAGCCCTGCATTAGGCTCTGTGTTGACAGCTCGGAGCTGGAGCCTGCTTCAGATTCTGTGTCTCCCTCTCTCTGCTTCTCCCCCACTTATGCTCTCTCTCTCTCTCTCTCTCAAAAATAAAGCTTAAAAAAATTTAAAATAATGTAGTAAGGAGTAGACTCTCTTCTCAACTTCTAAGACCTCCCTTATTTCAAGAGAGACACTGTGGGTGTATGTTATGGATAGTTTGGCACACCATAGAGTAATCAAGGGTTAAAAGATATGCAGCCTCTCATCCTGTTCCGTGTTGTTAACATCACTTCTGTATCAGTAACTGACAGCAAATACGTGTGGGCTCTTCTGACCAATCTATAACTTACCTCGACTACCCTGCAAACGTGGAAATTAAGTAGTCTTCATCGAGCATCAAAAATGGCACTTAGGGAACATAACTGAACGTGTATTCACTGCTCTTTGCATATGCTGAAATCTGGAGATTCAATGGGGACAAGACTGTATTTTAGAATTCATAGGGAGTGGTAGACTTAGGCCGGGTACAGCATTCCCAGGGAGCAGGCCTCTTAAGGAATCTTTGGGAGACCTAATGAGGGCCTGGGAGAGGTAGTGATTTGCAGACAGTTTACGAAGTAGAATCAAAAGGATCTGGGGCTTGTGATTGTGGGATCTGTGAGAAGAGGCATTTTAGGATGACTCATTTGTTTCTGACCTGAGTGGATGTATGGTGTGCCATTCATGAGCCATATGGGAAGAAGTGCCAGGTTTTTTGGGGGGATGATCGTGTGCTATGTTCAGTGTGTCTGTGTTGAATTTTGAGGTGTGCTGAGAGGAATGTTGAGCGGCATCCAGTGGCCAAGAATACTAGAAATGAAGTACTGTAAGACTGTTTTCACCATTTGACTGTGAGCTGTAAACCTGAATTCACAACTCCACTGTTTGCCTAACACAGTATGGTCACTTTTAATTATTCTTTAGTGTCATAATCTATTTTATAGGAATGCAAACTGATGCAGTCCTTCTGAAAATCAGTTTGTGTTAACCTGAAAAATACTTATTCTTTTTTTTTTTTTTTTTTACTTTTTTTGAGTTTATTGATTTTTGAGACAGATAAGAGCATGAGTAGGGAAGGGGCAGAGAGAGAGAATCCCAAGCAGACTCCGAGCTGTCATCGCAGAGCCTCATATGGGGCTGCAACTCACAAAACTGTGAGATCATGACCTGAGCCGAAACCAAGAGTCAGATGCTTAACCGGCTGAATCACCCAGGGGCCCCTACTTACTCTTTCTAACTTGGTAATTCTTCTTTAGGGAATTTGTAGTATTTTTTTTTTCCTAAAATATAGACCAATTTAGAACAGAAAGTTTATCATATAGACAAGTGAAAGTATCTAGATGTCCAGTGTTTGGGAAATATGTAAATTTTGGTTGCATAGATGGGATAATGAACAGTCATTATATAGTCTTTTGTGCTGTAGTCATTAGAGAACTTTTTTTCTGATCTGGGAAAATGCCTTTGATAAAGATGAAGGATTACAAGTGCTTCTGAAAACTTGGTGTACATGTGAATCATTTGGAGATCTCGTTAAAAGGCAGATTACATTTCGGTAGGTCTTCGGTGGGGCGTCAGATTCTTCATTTCTAGTTACCTCCAAGTGATCTGCTGTTCTGTGTATCACGTTTTGACTAGAAAAGCACTTAAGTGACTTTGTCTTAATGACAAGGAGAACTATGTCAAAAAGTTAGAAGTGATTGCCTCTAGAAGAGGAATTATTAGTAGCTTTTTTTCCTGGAGGACTTTTACTTCTCTACATTTTTTTTTTTTTTTTTTGTATTTTCATTATGTAAATTAGATATACCTACCATATTTGAGCTATGTTTCAGGCCCTGGGCTAAGTGATATGTGTGCATTATTTTGTTACATTTTCAGTAAAATCCGTTGGGTTGGCAGAGGAGTATTACGGTAGCCACGTCATGGAATTTTATGGAGATTTTCCAGAATAATCCATGTTTAGTGACTTTTGATGTAGGGCCTGGCTTTTATTAAATCTCAATAAATGACAGCTTCTGTCATCATCATCATCATCATCATCATCACTGTTATGTATTACCTTGTTTTGTGTATGAGACAATTGGGGCGCAGAGGAAGGAAGTAGCTCTCCAAGGGTTGCACAGCAAATAGGTGGCATAACCTGAATTTCAATTCATATATGTGTTTTGACTCCAGAGCTCACTATTACACTGTCTCCAGGGGGAAGAAAGCAAACATGCATGCAGCCACTGCCAATTTCATCTATTCACGTTACCTCGCCATTCCCCCCTCGCCCCTAACTACCATAGCCACCACATTAAGCTTCTAAAAGCATGGTCAGGTTATTGCTTTAGTCAAGAGCTTCCTCAGAACATCTTTATTACTATTCAGAAATTAGTGATGTGGCATAAAAATGAGAATTATTTGGATGAATAGAAAGGTTCAGTCAATCAAATGAAAAAGTGCTTTTCATTTTTATCTAGTATGGAGTAAATGCCGAAGAGTGTTTAGAAGAAACATAAACATTGACTTACTTGTTTGTGTGTATAAAATGTAAAGAACGATACAGTGAATACCCAGAAATCTAACACCTGGGTTAAAAAAAAAAAAACCAAAAAAACATCCTTTCCCTTTCCCTTCAAAGAACATCGCTTTATTGAATTTTCATTTACTTGCTTTCCTTATAGTTTTTCTACTTGTATTCAGTCCCTGTAATGTATTGTTTATTTTTATAAAAGGTGGAATTGTACATTACGCATTTTTCTGCAACTTGCTTTTTTCGACAAATACTTACATTCGTGAGTTTTATCCATATTATTGTGTCTAGTTGTAGTTTATTAATTTAATTACCTTCCATTGTATGATTATACGGTACTTTCTTCATTCATTTTACTGGTGATGGACCTTTAGGTTGTTTGTTGTTTATAACAGTGCTATTAAGAAGATAGTTTCTTGGTGCCCATTTGCGAGAGTTTCTTGAGTATGTGTCTAGGACTATAATTGCTACGACATAGGGAATGTGTGTATTAAGATTTACTGCGAAATGCTAAATTATTTTCCAGAGTGATTGTACCAATTTATGCACCTACCATCAATCAGTATATATATGTATACATATTTATATATTCCTATAGTCAGGCTTTTAGATTTTGCCCATATGATTGATATAAAATGGCACTCATTGCAAATGTAATATTTGACTTTTTTGAATGATGGTTTGTTTTTTTTTTCAGATTTTATAAATAGATAATCCCCAAAGTGACCTTTAGAGTTATCTGGAAACTTCTGGATTGCAAATTATGAATAATATCATGTAAATTTCATTTTTTTTTTTTTGTTTACTACTTTTGTAGTGCATAAGATCTTTTGTGATTTTTAAAAATTTAGCTTGGTTGGTTGTTAGTTAATTTCAAAACACATTTTGTGTATTCTAAAGTAATTTCAGAGCAGTATTCTGCTCTGATAGATTTAAAGCATTCAACTAGTTTGCTGAAAATTTTAAGCTTGGAAATTAAAATCATAAAAATAAACTCATTGTACGTTAATCCTCTTCATGTTTTCTTTTACCCCCCAAATGGTGCAGATGTTTACTTTGCTACTTATAAACTCTTTGTCTTTTGTTTGTCTAAAGAATTTGTAATAAGGTGAAAATATAAAATTTCTAAGTTGGTATCCTTTAAGAAACCAAAAGATTGTAAATAACAGGACAGTATCCAACATTATAAGGAATAATTGTACAGAAAGACAGCCTTAAAATAAGATTGGCCCTGGTGAGAATTCTTTCGCCAATTTAAAAAACACCTTTTATGTTTTAGCACCAGTATGCATGAGCGAGTGAACCGAACAGAAAGACAATTTCGATCACTTCCAGATAACCAACAGAAACTACTTCCTCAGTTTATTCTTCACTTGGACAAGATTCGGAAATGCATTGACCATAATCAAGAAATACTACTGACCATTGTGAATGATTGCATACATATGTTTGAAAATAAAGAATATGGAGAAGATGTATGTGAAAGTTTGTTCTATTTTTATTTTAGGGTTTAACCTCTGTCTTTTGAGGTCTTTATCTTTCTGGATTTCATTTTGATATTTTGCATGAGTCATTTGCTCTACTCAGAGAGTGTTCTCACTTACATGTTCAGGCATTTGATTAGGCTTAATAGGATAGTACGCCAGAAACTGGATTTGTTCACTGATTTTTTCCCCTAAAAATAGTAAGATAATTGTTGCCATATGGATATACATTTCACATAGTATTCTGACTGTTCTAGCATGTAGAGTTAGTGACTTAAATTTTTGTAAACAACTTTAGTAGCCGTGTAAAATTAATTTCCCTTGCTAAACTCATTGTCAGTATCTTGTATCTATTGATATTTATCTTTTACTTTAAGAAATTGTTTTCACTTCTAAATCTCAAGGGACTGGCAGTAATAGAAACTGAAGTCCTCTTTTTGTATCCACAGGATAGATACAGTTGGGCCACTCCAGTGTGAGCCTCTCCATGCTGCCCCATCAATGACCCGGAGGGACTTTCTTCCCTCTCTTAGAGAGAGATGTTCCGTCTCCATAGGAGCTCAGTTCTGGTCCTCTCCTGAGTAAAGACTGCTTAATTATATGGTGGTTTCATGATTAGTGGACTTTAATCTATTGAGGGTAGAAGTGAGACCACCAAGCTCTTTTCATTTAGGATCTCAAGCTGCACTTGAATCCCGGTTGAGGTGAGAGGCTAGTGATTTATCCACTAGACCATCTATATGGCCCCTGAGTAGCATGTCTGTGTGACCACATCCAAAATTGATTACTTTGTCAGAAGCTAATTGATTTCTGTTTTTTAAACAGGGGAATGGAAAGATTATGCCAGCGTCTACATTTGACATGGATAAATTAAAATCCACACTGAAACAGTTTGTGAGAGACTGGAGTGAAACCGGGAAAGCAGAAAGGGAAGCCTGCTACCAGCCAATCATTAAAGAAATTTTAAAAAATTTTCCAAAAGAGAGATGGTAAATAGTATCTGATTTTTAACCCATTTCTTTAAAGATAAGCACTAAGTTTTTCTGTAAGAAATGTCGCAGTCTTGATTCATTTTTATAGTTGCTGTGTGCCTGTATTTTTTCACATATGGATGTGTGGTCTTGTGTGTGTTTTTAGATGCTTTGTGTGAAGCTGTGGTTAATATTTTGAATACTCTTTGCCGTAGCATTTAATCACTCTAGAAATTTGTAAGGTTAGATGTTCATTATCAGTGATGTTTTCCTTTTATAATTTGCTTATGGCAAAGCAAAAAGCTTCAGACTAATTTAATTTTCCTTTTACGACAAACTTGTAAGTAAATAGGGGATTTATAGCTTAGAGCAGAGATTCGTCACTTTTTTGTGCCATGAAAACCCTACGCAGGCCACTTTTCTGAATAACATTTCTGAATGGATCGGATAGAAGGCATAAGATTACCAAGAAGCCAATTTTGAAGCACAGCTATAAAAATATTTAAAAAGCTAATGTGTGCTAGAACATGCTTTGTATCCTGTATTGCACTAAATCAGATCTAGCAGCAAGTATAATTACTGTACTTTAAAAATGCCAGTGTATGTGTTATTTTGAGAATCTCAACAGCTTCAAAATAACAGATAAGTTGCGTACCTTTTACACTTCTTATATATTCTCCCTAATCACCAGTTCTTAACATTTTACATTTACTTCATTATTTCTTCTTCCTACTTCCCTCCCTCCTTCCCCTGCTTTATAAGTATGTCTAAAACCACCTATATGCACAGCTACTATTTAAACCATTTGAGAGATCAATTTGTGTGTACGTTACGTTTTGTTTTGTTTTTTTTACCTCTTAATACGTCAGAGTTAATTTCTGAAGAACAAGAATATACATAAATACAGTGCAGTTATCAGGTGGAGGAAAATTTAATCCTGTCTTCTAATCTACAGTCTGTATTCAATTTTTATAAATTATCCTGAAAATATTCTTAATAACATCTCTTTCTAGTCTAGATCCAGCCCTGGATATTGTATTACATTTCATTATAATATTTTAGTTTTTAATCTGGAACAGTTCCTTGGCCTTTCTTTTTCTTTCATGACATTGACATTTGTGAAGAATACAAGGAAGTTATTTTATACACTGTTCCTCAGTATGAGATTATCTGTTTCTTCATGATTGAATCTGGATTATATGTCCTTTTGAAAATAATACATAATTGATACATAATTGATGTGTTCTTTTTAGGATGTCACATTTGGAGTAGTGCAATGTCTGTTAGTCCATCAATAATAATTTTAATTTTGATTACCCTTTCAGAATGTCATTCAGTTTCTCTACTGTTCAGTTACTGTTTCTCCTCTTACAACTCATAAGCAGTTTCTGGGGAGACACTTTGAGACCATGCAATTAATTTCCTGCTCCTCCTCAAACTTTCTCTGCCTTAGAATTGTCAGCCAGTGAGGATTTTTGCATGAACTAATCTATCCTGTGATGGTTATGGAATGGTGATTTTCTTTTTTTTTAAGATTTTTTTTCTTAACATTTATTCATTTTTGAGAGACAGAGCATGAGTGGAGTAGGGGCAGAGAGAGGGAGACACAGAATCTGAAGCAGGCTCCAGGCTCTGAGCTGTCAGCACAGAGCCTGACGTGGGGTTCGAACTCACAAACTGTGAGATCATGACCTAAGCTGAAGTCGGATGCTCAACCGACTGAGCCACCCACGTGCCCTGGAATGGTGATTTTCTAACTTTGCAATTATCAGCATTCTATTATATCTGTAAACTATTACCTGAAAGGACTAATGGTTCCTATTTTATTTAGTGAGTAATGATCCATTACTGTTGGTTTGTTGTTCAAATTGCCTCAGCTTTAGCCAGCAGGAGTGCCTTCAAGTTGGCCCCTTTGTCCTTTCAGCATGGCCCAATTGTTTTTTAGCACTTCCTTATTTCTCTGGCACAGTAAAATATTTTAGTCCCATTGTGTATCTTCCCGACTTTAGCCTTGGAATTGGATGTTTTTCCAAGGACCCAGTTCCTTTAATGTGGAATGGTGTATAGAAACCAAGATTGGGCCATAGGCATTTTTGTTGTTACTAAGATGTCACTGCTTTTGAGCCTTTTAGTGGATAGAACACACACACACACATATTAGAAATCATTAGTTCATACTAATCCCTTCATTTCCAGTCTAACCCCAAAGGTTTCCTTCTTGGCCTCCCTGTTCCCTATATCTGTCTGCCTTTTTCCACAGTAAGAACCCTGGCTTCTGACAACATCAATACATTTACTCATTCACTCAGTCCTACAGTACTCACATAAGGCTTTCAGAATTGCTGCCTCCATACCACTATGAAAAACAAACTACCCACATGACTTTAGGATTTGCTAGCAATTATTTTTTCCCCTAAACTAAGGTTATTCACAAAAATATTCTTTACAGGTTACTCAGATTCACTTCCTTTCAACCCCCTACCCTCAGTGTGGTTGTGTGTTTAATTTGAAATTCAGTACATCATGGTTTATTTCTGTTTGCTTTCAGTTTTTAGGGTTGTTCTGTCCTCCCCCCATTCTCCATCCTTGCTGATATATATTTATTTTTTTGATTCATGAGCTGTCAGCTATCAACTTGTGATAATCAGAAAAAGTGTCATTCCCTCTCCTATTCCTTCGATAGCCATCTCTTCAATCCTCATTCTCAATCACACACCCCATGTAGGTAA
Organism: Panthera pardus; assembly: GCF_024362965.1. Classification (NCBI taxonomy): domain Eukaryota; kingdom Metazoa; phylum Chordata; class Mammalia; order Carnivora; family Felidae; genus Panthera; species Panthera pardus. The sequence continues at coordinate 16,882,307 of NW_026526766.1, read as the reverse complement.
TCAGTATCATTGATTTCTTGTTTGTCCTTGTTTTTATTTTTTGTTTCCTATGAATGTAAGCAGATACAGGTTTTCTTCTAAATCGCCTCCTTTTTTCAAACACAAAATGTAGCAGCCTGTATATTTTATGTTGCATTCTGCTTTTTTCACTTAACAGTTTATCTTAGAAATAGCCAATTGTTGGGGCTCCTGGCTGGCTCAGTCGGTAGAGCATTGACTCTTGATCTCAGGGTTGTGAGTTTGGGCCCCACGTTGGGTGTCGAGATTACATAGTGTTATAATTAATGACCATATGCATGTGTATTTTTGTACTGTTGGAAGTGTATCTTTAGTGTAAATTCTTAGACATGGGATTACTGAATCTGAAAGGTAAATGCATGTGGGACATAAGTGTATTGGTTACCTGTTGCTATAAAAGAAATTACCACAAGTTTAAATGCCTGTTGCTGTAAAAGAAATTACCACAAATTTAACTGCTTAAAACAGACACATTTATCATTTCACGGTTTCTGTGAGTCAGAAGTCTGGACATAGCTTAATTGAGTCCTTGGTGTAGGATCTTTAAAAGGTTGCGTCAGGATGTCTGGTGGGCTGTGTTCTCATCTGGTGGCTCGACTGTGGAAATATCTGCTTCCACACACACTCATGTTGTTGGCAGAATTCATTTCATTGGGGTTGCAGGACTGAGGGCCCTAGCTTCCTGTTGCCTGCCGTGGGAGTCTGCCTCAGCGGTTTTGTCTTGTGAGCTTTCCCCAACTGGTCACTTACTTCGCCAGGCTGGCAAGGAGTCTTTAGAAGCCTTCAGTGGAGTTTTTATGATGTGATGTTATCACACGGTGACTGTTGGTTAGAAGAAGCAAGTCATAAATCCCTGCACACACTAAAGGGAGCAGATTATAAAAAGGTGTGAACACCAGTAGGTGGGGCCCTTTAGGCTCTGTGCCACAGTTATTGCCACATATCCCTATAAGGGCTGTACTGTTTCGCCTTCTTGTCAGCAATGTACAAAAGTGCCGGTTTACTCACAGCCTTGCCACACACTGTGTGTTCACAATCATTACCAAGCTTGTAAACTTTTGCCAATCTGACGGGTGGAGAATCGTATTTTGGCCTACTTCTTATTTGCAGTTCTCTTGCTATGAAAGAAATTGACTAGTCTCATATGTTTAAGAGCCATTTTATACCTTGTTTTGAGAAACACATATTGGTGTTTTTCCCCTCCTTTTAAAAAGTTGAGGTGAAATGCATATAAAAAATGTGACAGTTTTAAAGTGAACACTTTGATGGTAGTTAGTAAATTAACAGTATTGTGTATCCATCGTCTCTTACAGAGTTGGAAAACATTTCCACAACCCACAATAAATCCCATACCCATGAAGCGGTTACTCCCTATTCTCCTTACTCCACCCCTGACTTCTGTTTGTCAGAAGTTTGGCGATGAGTTGCCTCGATGTGGTTTTCTTTGTATTTATCCAGTGTGGGCTTTGTTTTGCTTTGGGAGGCTTGGGTAGATATGTATCGCCAAATCAAAAATCAAAAATTGTTTGCTCTTATCTCTTTCCCTTCTGGGACTGAATCGTATGTTTATGAAACTGCTTGACATGGTCTGTAACGTGTCAGATGGCTCTTTTGCCACTAATTCTTTCTATATTTTAGTTTGGGTAGTTTCTATTGACCTTACTCGAATTTCACGAATTCTTTATTATGCCAATCTGTTGATAAACCCATTGAAAGACTTCTTTAATTCTGATACAGAATTTTTAAAAAATTTCTAGTACTTCCATATACACATACCTTTCTCTGTGTGTTCTCTCTGTGCTGACATTTCCTGTTTGTGCATGTGATCTACCTTTTCCACCTGATGTTTTAATGTATTTTTTATGTTTAGGTTTTAAATTTTTTTATTTTTTTTAGTGTTTATTTTTCACACACACACACACACAGAGTGTGAGCGGGGAGGGGCAGAGAGAGAGGGAGACACAGAATCCAAAGCAGGCTCCAGGCTCTGAGCTGTCAGCACAGAGCCCAATGCGGGGCTCAAACTCCTGAACCGCGAGATCGTGACCTGAGCTCAAGTTGGATGCTTAACCAACTGAACCACCCAGGCGCTCCTATTATGTTTATTTTTAATTTTTTTTTTTTTTCAACGTTTTTTATTTATTTTTGGGACAGAGAGAGACAGAGCATGAACGGGGGAGGGGCAGAGAGAGAGGGAGACACAGAATCGGAAACAGGCTCCAGGCTCCGAGCCATCAGCCCAGAGCCTGACGCGGGGCTCAAACTCACAGACCGCGAGATCGTGACCTGGCTGAAGTCGGACGCTTAACCGACTGCGCCACCCAGGCGCCCCCTATTATGTTTATTTTTAAATCCCTGTCTGATAATTCCAACATATGTGCTGTTTGTGGGTCAGTTCTGATAATCGTTTCCTCTCATAGAGATGGGGTACATTTTCTTGCTGTTTTGCACGTCCCATAATTTTTTGATAGAATGCCAGACGGTGTATGTAAAAGAACAGTAGGAACTGAAGTATATTGACAACCAGAAAAAAGGCATTCTCCTTATTCTGGCAAGCCATGAACTTGGGAGGTTGACTGAATCTCTTAAATGTTTTTAATACTTGATATTATTGCATGTATTAGCTGCTTCAATCACTTAAGAAAAAATGGTCTAAACCTTGCATCTAGAAATGTGGCAATGTAACCATTGTCAATTTCTAGATTGAAATACTTTCTAAGTTTTCATCTGCATCTCACCTTTTACTTCATTCTTGTACATTGATTCGTGTACATTGATTTCACGATCTTTCCTGAATTAATTGATAGGAAGGTGTTTGCAATATTAAGCACTCGGACTCTCAAGGCATGAAAATATAGTTATTTCTTCAGCAGTAAATGACCTAGTAGGTCCACAGGAAGCCATTTGTATATTGGAACTGTCCTCTGCCAAAGATAAGATTGAGACTCTCTTATTTAGTCAGCCTTTGACATGTAATGACAGCTAATCCACCTTGTTTGAATATCTACACGTCTGTGCCATGCAGATTGTAGCTCAGTACCCTGAAAATCACCCACTGTATTTCTCCTTGTGGTCAGTTAATTTTTGACCCGCTGTGTTCTTAACATCCAGTTGAGGGGATAATAGATTGATTATATACTTGTGATTCCTGTGTCACTTAAAGCTTTCATTCTTTTATTCTATTGTTGATGACAGTTATGACACTTCACTGATTTTCAGTTCTGTAAATATTTCTTCAATCAGATTTATAGTGTTCTGGGTCTGAAACCCAGATATAGCTCAGTAAGTGAGTAACGTTGGAAGCACAGTTGAAATTATTATTCCAGCCATATTATCACTCCTGGAAAAAAAAAAAAAAAGACCAGGGCTTATTTCTACATGTTCAAATAGCCAATCTATAAGATTCAGAAGTAATATAGGTAATAATTCACTGATTGTGCCCTGCAGATATAATTTAGGAAGAAGTTTTCTAATGACATGTTTTTGTAGAAAGAAGTTTATCCATAGGCTTCAAAGCTAGGCAGATTCTGAATACTTCAACTACTAGAAATGCTTGACATGTATCCTACTCACTCACATTTTTAGTGTCCGCAGACTTGTTAATACATTTTATATTCCAAGTTTTATCAACGAGGATACAGTATACTTGGGGTGTCTAATTTTTTATAGCACTGACTCTTCATGCTTTTATATATAGTCTTTATTATGTTTGGGTTGAAGATGATTTGTCATAGATGAAATTGTGTGATCTTTGTGATACGTGGAAACTGCCCCCCCCTTTTTTTTCCTGCATGTATTGTTTCCTTGTTGGATCTATGACTTGCAAATATTTTCTCCAACTCTATAGGTTGTCTCTGCACTTTGTGATGTCCTTTGACATACAAAATTTTATAATTTTGGTGAAGTCCAGTTTATCTGTTTTTTCCTTTTGCACTAGTGCTTTTCATGTCATGTTTATGAAATCACTGCCAAATCCAACATCCTGAATACTTTCTTCTTGTTTTGTTTTTAAGTTTATTTATTTATTTTGAGAGAGAAAGAGAGAGAACGAGCAGGGGCGGGGCAGAGAGAGAACGGGAGATAGAATCCCAAGTAGGCTCCGTCCTGTCAGCACAGAGCCTGACGCAGTGCTCCGACTCAAGAATGGAGTCGAAACCAGGAGTCGGATGCTCAGCTGATTGAGCCACCCAGGCGCCCCTCCTCAATACTTTCTTCTAAGAGTTTTATAGTTTTAATTCTTAAGTTTAGATCTTTGATCCGTTTTGAATTCATTTTGCATATGGTATAAGGTAAGGGTCTAACTTCATTTTTTTTTTTACATAGGGATATCCAGTTTTCCCAGCACCATTTCTTTCTTTTTTTTTTTTTTAATTTTTTTTTTAACGTTTTCTTTATTTTTGAGACAGAGCATGAACGGGGGAGGGTCAGAGAGAGGGAGACACAGAATCTGAAACAGGCTCCAGGCTCCGAGCTGTCAGCACAGAGCCCGACGCGGGGCTCGAACCCATGGACCGCGAGATCATGACCTGAGCCGAAGTCGGCCGCCCAACCGACTGAGCCACCCAGGCGCCCCCCCAGCACCATTTCTTAAAAGACTAGCCTTTCTGCATCGAATTGTCTTGGTTCTGTTGTTGAAAATCAACTGACCGTATGTGTGAGGGTTTATTTCTGGGCTCTCTATTCTCTTCTATTCTGTTGGTCTATACATTGGACCTTATGTCAATGCCACAGTATTTTAATCTCTGTAGCTTTGTAAATTTTGAAGTCAGGAAGCTTAAGTCCTTCAGTTTATTATTTTTCAAGGTAGTTTTGGCTTTTTGGGACCCCTTGCAATTCCATATGAATTTCAGAATCAGCGTTTCCATTCTTGTGAAAAAAAGGTGTTGGAATTTTCTTAGGGACTGTTAAGCATGTAGATTGGTTTGGATAGTATTGACATCTTAACGGTGTTAAATCTTCCTATCCATGAACACGGGATGTCTTTCTATTTATTTAGATCTTTAATTTCTTTCAGCAGTGTTTTGTAGTTTTCAGTGTAGAAGTCTTTTTTTTCCCCCCCTTGGTTGGATTCCTTCCTTAAGTATTTAGTTCTTTTGGATGCTATTATTATAAATGGAATTAACTTTCTTAATTTTTTCTTTTGGATTGGTCATTGCTGGTGTATAGAAACACAGCTGATTTTTATGTGTTGATTGTGTGACCCTGCAACTTTGCTTAACTTATTAGCTCTAGGAGCTTTCTTGTGGATTGTTTGCAATTTTCTAATATACAGGCTCGTGACATCTGCAAGTAGAGATGGATTTTTACCTCTTCCTTTCCCATTTGAATAGCTCTGGCCAGAACTTCTGGTACAGCATTGAATAGCAGTGATAAAAGGGAGCATCCTTATCATGTTCCGGGTCTTTCTTTCACTATTGAATTTGATGTTTTTAGCTGTAGGTTTTTCATAAATACCCCTTATCATTATGAGGAATTTTCTCTCTATTCCTAGCGTTCTGAGCGTTTTTATCAAGAAAAAGTGTTGCATTTTTCTGTGCCAAGTGAAAAAATCCTCCCTCTTTCCTTTGTTCTATTAATGGTATGTTACATTGACTGATTGTCTTATATTGAACCACTCTTGCATTCCTGACATAAATTTGCATTTGTTCATGGTGAACAATCCTTTTAATAGTTGTTGGGTTCAATTTGCTAATATTTTGTTGAGGATTTTTACATTTATAAAAAGGGTATTCTTGATCTGTTCTCTTTTTCTTTTGTGAAAACTCTTGTGAATTTTCTTTTCCTGTGATGTTGTTACCTGATTTTGGTATCAGGATAATGTTGGTGTCGTAGAATGAGTTAGGAAGTGTTCTTTACTTCTTTGGGAGTTTGAGAGGAAACGGTGTTCATTTGTCATTAAATATTTAATGGAATTCACCTCTAAAACCATCTGGTCCATGGCTTTTCTTTATTGGGAGACATCTTTACGTCTTTGACTAGGGAATATTGAGGTGGCAATGTTGAAATATGCTTTTAATTTTTCTTTAAGATATGAAGTCTTCTTCCTCAATAACGTTTGTTTTGAAAACTGAGGGCTCAAGTTGGAATAAATAGCTAAAAATCACACAGTTGTTAAAGGCTATCTTTGTTTACTTTAATACATGCTACAGATTTTCTTATCCTACATTAGGATAACAGTCAGTTAAGCATCCAACTCTTGATTTCAGCTCAGGTCGTGATCTTGCAGTTCGTGAGTTTGAGCCCTGCATCAGGCTTCATGCTGATAGTACAGATCCGCTTGGGATTCTCTCTCTCTCCCTCTGTCTCTCTGCCTCTCCCACATGCATTCTCTCTCTCTCTCTCTCTCTCAAAATAAGTAAACTTAAAAAAGAATTATGATATAATCTCTCATTTCCTTATTTTTCATAAACAAGTGTTTTCAATTTTATGGACTTTTATAAACATTGATATATTGTAGATTATATTGTAGGATGTTATACTCATAGTTTCTAGTTGGTGCTGTCAGTGTATATATTCAGTGCTCTGCTCTAAAAATAATACATAATAGCTGAATAGCTCCTATAAACATAAAATCCAGGTATTTCTCAAAATTCAAATTATTTCTGTTTTTGAAAAGTAGGTTATGAAGTGAGACTCTTTATAATTGGAATGTACCAAATTTGGGGTATTTTTGGAAAGCTAAATGCCAAATGCTTATGTCAGCATCATTTCTAGCACTTTCGACATGACTTTGTTCATACTCATTTAGTCACGATCAATGAATCATGTATATTACCATGCTGTCCAGTCAGTATAACAATGTCAGCTATCAGGCGCCTGGGTGGCTCAGTTGGTTAAGCCTCCAGCTTCGGCTCAGGTCATGATCTCATGGTTTGTGGGTTCGAGCCCCGCGTCGTGCTCTGTGCCGACAGCTTAGAGCCTGGAGCCGGCTTCAGATTCTGTATCTCCCTCTCTCTCTACCCCTCCCTCGCTCATGCTCTGTCTCTCTCTGTCTGTCAAAAATAAATAAAACGGTAAAAAAAAAAAAAGCTTTACGATAGGGCTTGCCATTGTTAAATTTCCTGGTGAACTATACAGAACATTATTTTGCTGTTATCTATCTACTATTATTATTACTATTCCTACTGAAAGATAGAATGTGGACTGGTGAGAAAAGGATGGATTAACTCTTAATGATTGTAATCATTTATTTTAAAAATAATAATTAAATGATTTTGATTTGTTAAAACATATCACAGTATTCAAAAATTTAAAAACTTAACAGGATTTAAAGTCTCTTTCCCATAACTGTTACCCAGCCACCCATTTCCCTTCCCTGAAAGTAAATAATATTATAAAAGTAGACTGGTGTATTTAAACTTTGAATGGAGTGTGCCAAAGTATCTGTCAGCCTTCTTTTTTTTGTGCCATTCTTGGACCTGGTGAGAACCTTTCATTATCTTTTCCTATGTCATTTGTTTTTCTTTAATGTAGGTTGGTTTCCTTATAGTTGGTAAGATGAGCTGTCATAGAACCTTAAAAACATGAAGCTAATAAAACACTAAAGTCAATATCTGTATTAAAGTCATAACTTTGCCATAAAAAAGTAAACCCCTCGTCCTTGGAAGGGACATTAATACAGCCCTTCAGAATCCAGGTTGATTCTTAGCTCAGTCCTGGTCAGCGTTGAGTCTCGGATAAATTTCCAGGCCCCTATTTATGCCACAGCAAGCACATGGGAATTTGATGTCTTCATATTTCAGGCTGGATTTGACTCGAATTTACGTCTGCTTGGGTTCTTTCTTTTTTTTTTTTTTTACATTTCATTTCAGATATTCTACTTTTATTCAGTCTAAACAAAACTAGTATTGGTCAATAGCAAATTTATCAAGGCAAAAAATTTAGTTTTAGGTAACAAGTCTGGAGGGAAAAAAGCTCTTGTACTTCACTCTATACACTCACTATTGGTTTTACTCATGATTAAGTAATTATCACTCATGAAGAAAAACAATTTTACTGCCTCAAAGTAAAGACTAAAAGTACACTTCTTCCTCTTTTTCAATTAAAAAAAATTATTGTGGGACAACAAAGTCAAATTTGTATTTTATAGAACATAAATTACCAACAAGGTCCTGACCTAGTAATCAAAAATTAAATCTCAAAATTTAAAACCAAGAAAGAGGCTAAATTACACACATATTTTGACCAAACAAATTCTGGAACATTTCCTAAATAAAAAGTAAGCACAATTATTACATTCCAGGTTTCAGAGAAGAGGCATTAAGGATTCATGCCATAAGTTTATTTACAAACATATTGAGTATGTTGAATTCAAGAGTTTGATCCATTTTTCAGAGAGACTGCGCTTCTTAAAATGCTCCTTTTCACATCTGTTTAATGGATTAATTAAAACATCCTTATTTCTTTTTTTTTTCAACCTTTATTTATTTTTGAGACAGAGACAGAGCTTGAATGGGGGAGGGTCAGAGAGAGACGCAGAATCTGAAACAGGCTCTGGGCTCTGAGCTGTCAGCACAGAGCCCGACGCGGGGCTCGAACTCACGGACCTCAAGATCATGACCTGAGCCGAAGTCAGATGCTTAACCGACTGAGCCACCCAGGCGCCCCAGACATCCTTCTTTCTTAAGCAATTGGTGTCTTACTATAAAAAAAAAAAAGGCGCAGCAAATCCAGGTCCAAAGTCCGTAGTCATCATAACAAATAACCACCACTTGTTTTCCACTGAAAACGGCAAATTCTTTCCTGGGCCCTCCTCATAGTGGCTCCTACGGACCACAGAGGTGGTGAATCCCCGATGCTCTGTCCCAACATAGCGCTGTTGGAAGTTCTGCGAAAAGCACAGCACCCCCAGAGATAGAAACGACAGCACCAAACCAGGTCCTCCTCTTTTCACCACCTTGTTCCCGGTGTGTCAGGTTCTTTCTGAAATTTTAGTGGAGGCTTTTTCTAACTGAGCCGTCTCTAAAAGAGAATATATTTAAATATGCATAGAATTAACTATGCCTGTGATCATTAAAGTATTTTTTTCCTATGAAAACACACTTGTCATGAGTTGGTCCAGTTTGTCTCTGTTTAGAGTTTTTATTTTTATTTGTTTGCTTAGAGTTTTTTTTTTTTTTTTTTTTTTAACATTTTTTATTTTATTTTTGGGACAGAGAGAGACAGAGCATGAACGGGGGAGGGGCAGAGAGAGAGAGGGAGACACAGAATCGGAAACAGGCTCCAAGCTCCGAGCCATCAGCCCAGAGCCTGACGCGGGGCTCGAACTCACAGACCGCGAGATCGTGACCTGGCTGAAGTCGGACGCTTAACCGACTGCGCCACCCAGGCGCCCCTGTTTGCTTAGAGTTTTTAAATGCCTGAATTTACAAGCACAAGCAGCTTTGAAGCCACAGATTGACACATGTATTGGGGTCTCTGTTCATTAAGGAAATGCTGTTTAATTGTGCCGGATGCCAACCATTTCAGTAATTACTAGCTTCTAGTCTGTTTAGGGTTTAAATAGACTTGGACTCTGCTTTAGTGAGCAGTTGCTCATTGAAATTAGCAATGCAATTTTAAAGCTTTTTCTTAAATACGAACATAAGCACAGTAACATTTCAGTTGGTGGTCTGAACTGAATGGATGGAGAGTTTTAATTTTTCAGGTGACTATCTAATCATTTAATCATTTGAATTTAAGAATTTTATGCTATAAAGTTTATAGCTGCTAAGGAAAGAGAGTCTTGAGTCCTGAGATGAAAAAGCACAGCCATGTGAAACTGTATTCTCTTATGAATTCTGAAAACTGTCAGACTGTATATTTAGGTCCTAATTTCATTAGCCCATCCTAGTTTAGAAGAATTTGAAGTGGTATTTTGTGTGTGTGTGGGAGAAATCTATCATGTCTTTGCAGTTCACTCCAAAGAGATAACAGGTACACAGTTGCCTAGTTGAATATATTTTTGTCTCATATAGTCGGGCATTAGGATGAGCTTTAAAGAAGCATTTTTTCTACTTAGATTAAAATAAGGACTATATAATTTATGAAAGGATTCTTTTAGCTAAAAGAAACCATTTAAAACGAGAAAATAGAGGAAATGTAGACTGCCAAATAATGCAAGAGTAGAGCCTGAAAATTTAGATATACCCCCTCATCCTGAAAGCCCTCTTAGGCCAAAGACAAATATTTCAGATGTCTTTCAAACAAGATCTCAAGCTCTTAAAATTCAGGATTTCAAGTGCTTACAAATCTAGAGTAATATCTCAGTGGGAAAACAATGTATACTAATAACCCAGTAGAAAAATAGTGTAAATAGTACACAGAACATGAAATACAAGGAACTCCATCTCCTAAGAATATGCAAATGTGAAAAACACACTAAGATGCCATTTTCCACCTATTACAATGCAAAGTTTAAAAATTACACAACTTACTGAAGACCGGAAGAAGCCTATAGCTTGCTGATGGAAGAATAAATCAGTACAGTCTTATGGAGGGCAACTTGGTAATATTTAACAAAATTTTAAAGTTTATCTTTTGACTCTTGAAATTCAATTTTGGGGAAGCTTTCTACAGATATATTTATTCCTGAATGTGAAAGATCATTTATGCCAAGGGTATTAATTTTAACATTATACTAACAAAAGATGGGAAAGAATGGAAATGTCCTTAGTAGATTTTGATACATTATGTTACAGTCATGTACTAGAATACTTATTCAATCATAAAACAGGTTAAGGAAGCTCTGTGTAGGAGTAGGAGAGAGGTTCCAGACGTGTAGTGTTGGGATGGCAAACTTCTTAAAGGGCCAGCTAGTAAATATTTTAGGCTTTTCTCTGTTGTTGGGGGACACAGCCACAGACCATATGTCTATGTGTATGGACTGTGTTGCAATGAAGTCTTATTTACAGAAACAGGTGACTGGTCTGTGGGGCATAGAAGAACTTGGAATATAAACTATAACAGGTATGAAGTGCTGAGAGCACTGGGTAGTGAGTTCAAGCTTTGCCTGGGATATTTGGGAACGACTTCATCGATGAATGAGGTAGGTGATCATTTAAACTGAGTTTCTGTGGGTGTGTAGAAGCTCTGAAGATTAAGGTGAGGAGGAGGTGTTTTCTGGAATTGGTGAGGAGTTGTTTGATACGTGGAGTTCTGTGTTAAGAGTGGATGAAGAGGTAAACTGGGATCATATTTTTGAAGGGGTTAGACAGTAATGGGGTTTCTAACCCATTTTCTACTTCGAATAAAAAATATTTGAATGCCTACCTCTGTTAGACCTTTAAATTTTGCATATGTACTTCAGGGCTTTTTTTTTTGTTTTTTTTTGTTTTTTTTAAATTTGCGTGGGTTTTTTGGCATATATTTTGTAAAAGAAACATTATAGACACAGTTGAAACCATGCCCTGCAAACCATGCTGAGTATATATTCTTATCTCTTTCCAGAGATAATAGCTAATATGAATTTGTTACTCTAGCCTTCCGACATTAACTACGTGTTCATATACCTTTATAAACAATATATTTTATTGTTCTTTTTATTGTAAAAGTTCAAAGAATGGTTTGTGGTGTCATTTCACAATTGGCTTTTGCTCAAAATTGTGTTTTTACTATTTCTGTGTGTGGATCAGCCCCGGTCAATAGAAATAAAATGCAAGCTGTATATGTTATTTTAACTTCTGTAATAGCCACATAAAAAGTCACAGGTGAAATTAATAATCTACTTTAATAGCCCAGTGTATCTGAAATATTATTTCAGCATATAATCAGTATGTGAGATTATTAATGAGGTATTTTACATTCCTTTTTTATACTAGATCTTTGAAATCTGGCATCTGTTTCACACTTGCAACACCTCTCAACTTGGACTAGCCACGTTTTAAGTGTTCAGTAGTCGCAAGTGGTTAGTGGCTTTTACTGTATTGAACAGAGAACTGCTACAGTTCAAGCAGGACGGAACACTCCCAAGTGCCTGAAAGTTGCGCGCGCTCCTGACCTCCAGGGGTCATGTTGACCCAAGAGAAAGTCTTTTGTGTTTTGGAACTTGCTAATCCTGCAGCCGCAGCACAGAAATCATTCTGTGTGCGATAAAGGAAACCTCTCTCAAGAAGAGCAATTACTGCTGATGATGGTTGGAACACGGAGCGTGGGACAGGCACGATGCACGGCCTCTTTAGACACGCAGGGGCCCCTGCCCTGTCCTTACAGGAGTGCGCTCTTCATTCTTGCTTGTCTGGGGTAAACTGTTGAAACTTTTCCTGCTCTTCTCAGGGGTGCCACATTGGTAGCAAACATACTGCTTGTCCATAGTCGGACCTTAATAAGTAGGTAGACCTGTTAGCTTACATTTCTTTGCGAAGAATCTCCAGCAGCATCATTTGATTATTGAGCCCCATGTAATATGCCTCTATGCCTGGTTTTCTAAGTTTTAGGCAAGGTTAAAGTCACCTCACCCCAAAGTCTATATGTAGACTTCTAGTTCTCTTATTTTCCGCAGAAATATCTTCATTGAAATGCTGTAGAGTTGACCTGGAGTCCTAGCGGAAACTGCCTTTTAGCATGTTTTAGTTTCATACACATTAAATTAGAGACGCTTTCCATTATGCTGTTAGTATCCCTCATATAATAACCCAATGAAAAACAAATCTAGCTAAGGACAAAAATTTAGGGAAAAATTCTCGCCATGGCATTCATTCATTGCTTGATTTTTGACTGTTTTTTCAATTCTGTGGCATTTATTTTAATGTGTCTTTTATATACCCACAGAAATATATATTATATAATAGATAGATCTATCATGATCTCTGCTCTTAGTCTGGGGCCTTGATATAGTCTGCATTCCACGGCTTGATAGCTTTTTAGTAGTTTTATATGGCACTTTCTGCCACAAGGTGGGGGTAGAGAGTTCTATAGGCCTTTTTAGGTAAGGAGAATTTGGTCATAAAGTTTAGCTTTCCATAAGTTAACAAAATAATTGTCCAGCACCATTGTTAACACAACTGCCCCCTTAGGGTTAGCAGGATTTCTAATTTCTTCATGGTAATATTTTACTCAGCTCATCAGCCATTCAGAAATTATTAGTGATTATTTTTATAACAGTTTAAATACTCTATGAATTTACTTCCATATCATTTACTTTTTGTTGCATTACTTTGCTTTTTTTTTTTTTTTTTAATCTAAGGTGAGAACGGTCACTTGGGAAAAATGCATGTTTTGATTGGGCAAATAGGAACTGAGAAAAATAAAGAGGTAATTCTGGGAGACTAAGGGTTTTGGTGGATCTGATAGGGAGTGGAAATGAGAGAGGCAGGCCTGGGTGAGGTGTCACAGTGGCATGTCCTTTAAACAAAGGGTAGCACAGAGTTCTATGGCTTGTAGTTTTACAAATTCTGATACTAAAAATATGTATGTGCTTGTTAGATACTGGTACAGGTAGGTCTACACCAAGCGAGAGGACGGTACCCATTCTCTTCATTAGAAATGTAATCAGGGGCGCCTGGGTCAGTCAGTTGAGCATCGGACTTCGGCTCAGGTCATGATCTCACGGTCTGTGAATTCGAGCCCCGCGTCGGGCTCTGTGCTGACAACTTGGAGCCCGGAGCCTGCTTCGGATTCTGTGTCTCCCTCTCTCTGACCCTCCACCATTCATGCTCTCTCTCTGTCTCAAAAATAAATAAACATTAAAAAAAAAAAAAAAAAGAAATGTAATCAGAGGCACCTGGCTGGCTCAGTCAGAAGAACGTCTGACTCTTGATCTTGGGGTTGTAAGTTCGAGCCCCACATTGGACGTACAGATTACTTAAAAATTAAAAAATTTAAAGTTTAATCTATAAAGTCAATTAAAAATTAAAGTGTTGGGGCGCCTGGGAGGGTCAGTTAGTTGAGTGTCCGATTCTTGATTTCAGTTCAGGTCACAATCCCAGGACCATGGGATTGAGCTGCACATCGGGCTCCGTGCTGAGCATGGAGCCTGCTTGGGTCAGTCAGTCTCTCTCTCTCTCTCTCTCTCTGTCTTTCTCTCTCTCTCCCTCCCTCTGCCCTTCTCTCCCACTTGCATTCTCTATTTCTCTAAAAACAAAACAAAAAAAGAAAAAATATTAAAGTGTTCACACGTAGAGACATTGTGTGTAATCTGAAATAAGAAAGCATTTTATTTTAGTGAAAACTGTTCTGTGACCACTTGGCATCAGTTTGCTCATGTCAAATATTAAAGAATGTCTATATCAGAATAAGCCTACTTGTCAGAAATGATTTTTTAACAAATCTTGGTTGTGCCTTATTGTATATATAAAATTAAACAGTGAAACTAAAGAGACTTTGTTAAGGTTTTTATGCAAATACATACGTAATATGTTTCAGACTGGATGACCGTGGACAAATTCCCACGTTACTATATTTATCGACTGAATTGTCAAAAGCCCCATGGTTCTGTTTGTTTCTTCTTCATTTCAGAATGGGAAATGCTGAGGTTACCATATGGGCCACTAGTGAAAAGACCTGTTGCTATTTGGTGGCGCACACCAAACTTAAAGACCATGTGGTATAAAGATTTAAAAAAGAGTTCTACGTGGGAGTAGATTTGGAAATTGGATTTGTTTTTTTTTTTTATAAAGTTAACGTTCATTTATTTTTGAGAGAGACTGAGCATGAGCGGCGTGGGGGCAGAGAGAAGAGGGAGACACAGAATCCGAAGCGGGCTCCAGGCTCTGAGATGCTTAACCCCCTGAGCCACCCTGGCGCCCCTGGATTTGATTTATGAGCCAAATTTGGAGAATGCAGATAATAATGAAATTCCTTCTTAATTGACGTGATGGCAGCTGATTTCTGTAAGAATGCCATTTTAGTTCCCCTAGAGTTCTATCGGACTGGAATTTCTGAGAAAGTCCCTTGCTTTGCTAAGGCTGTTAGCCATTTGAAAGTGGATGGTGGATCTTACGGTGAAGAGAAGTTGTGACTGTAGTGTGATGCTCATCGGGGGAGAGCCAGTGGTTTGGTGTGACCTGCTTGCCACTGTCTGTGCTCAGTTAGGAGGCGCTTCCTCACTCCGCCCATGAGGACACCCTCCCTCCAGGTTCTTGTGCCGGCAAAATCCGTAGACTCTTACAGATACACCTAACACGTTAAAATCTACATACGTTTTATCTTAGTCACACAAACCATTGTATTTGCTACAGGCT
Source organism: Panthera pardus (assembly GCF_024362965.1). Classification (NCBI taxonomy): domain Eukaryota; kingdom Metazoa; phylum Chordata; class Mammalia; order Carnivora; family Felidae; genus Panthera; species Panthera pardus. The sequence goes on along the minus strand of NW_026526766.1, from coordinate 16,867,131 downwards.
TTAGAAATAATGTTTTGGTTTACTGTTCCATGATAAAATAATTTTGTTCAGTCTTTGTGTGTATCGGGATCCCTTCCCTGGGGATGATTCGTCTTTTTGAGGTAGTTGTTGTTCAAGTGACAGCTACTTGGGAATATGAGTGTCTTTGTAAGTTTAGATATAAGGTGACTCCTTTCTTTCCTGAAAAATATTTAGAGCATGAAACCTTCACCCGATATCTGCACATGTGATAATTCCTCATACTCTTATTTTTCATTTATGTTTAGAAGTACTTCTCAATTTTAAGAAGTCAGAGTCTTGAGTGAACTTACTGAATATCTAAGTTTTTAGTTAATGTGGATTTTGTCTTTTTTTTTTTTTTTTCTTTGAGGGGTTGGACATAATTGCCTTATTTCATTTCAGGGATCCTTCTAAAGTAAATATTCTGGTACCTGGTGCTGGACTAGGAAGACTGGCCTGGGAGATAGCTATGCTAGGTTATGCTTGTCAAGGAAATGAATGGAGTTTTTTTATGCTCTTTTCTTCCAACTTTGTACTCAACAGGTATTTAATTTACTTTTTGCTAGAAATAGTAATTTCTCAGAATCAGATTGACTTACCTATTTTTGAGCCATTCTGAATTTGAAGATAAATACATAGTGTTTGATTATATGTGTCATAATTGTTTCTTATATTAACATCAAGTTGCTTATACAAAATACCACTTTTAATCAGTTCCTAGTTAGCAGAATGTTGAAACAGGATGGATAAGTGACTTTTTAGAAAATGATGAGATATCCCACAAAACAGAAATGCTTCCTGTGCAGAATTGCAAGACTGTATGTATGATCCGGGAAGGAGTGTTTTCTCTCTGTTCCCTAAACTTCTCCACCCATTGGTTTCTTTAATGGAATCAGAGTTCGGTGTAGCAGTCGTAACTTCTTCCCTTAATCAGATTCTTATAAAGTGGCCAAGTATGCTCCTATGACTGAGTTGGAAACATCTCTCAGAATTTCTGTGGCCTCTTTTAGAAAATAGTGGAAAAGGGTTGTTATTTTTAAAGCCAGAAGAGGTGCATTGGGAAAAAAGAACTAGCTGCCTTGTTTAAATTAAATACAATGTTTTCTTGGTGGCAGTATGAGTTAGGGAGGGGTGAGAAGGTTAAAAGGAGACAATTAGAATAGTTGAGTAGCAAACGAAACCCATACCACTTTTTTGAGAAAATAGTGGACTGTGTTTTTACTTGAGTCTGAAGTTTGGAAATACATTTTTTAAAATGTGAGTGAACGACACATTTATATTTCTGAATTTACTTTAATTTTTTTTCCTGTCTTTTAATTCATGATTGGTTGCTCATCTACATGTGTATGTGCATTTTCAGATAATTGGGGAGGGGTACAGTGGTAGCACTTTTAAGTATTAATGAGTTTTATAAGTAAACCTTCAATCAGATTATATTTTAGTGTTTAAAGTAGATTTTTTTGGTGACGTTTTTAGTTAACACTGAATTTTATGCTCCTATTTTGCAGATGTTCTGAAGTTAATAAATATAAGCTTTATCCTTGGATTCATCAGTTTAGCAATAACCGGAGGTCAGCGGATCAGATTCGACCCATCTTTTTCCCTGATGTTGATCCCCACAGTCTTCCTCCCGGTTCTAACTTTTCGATGACAGCAGGAGATTTTCAGGAGATTTACTCAGAATGCAGTAAGTCCAAAACAAGCATTTAAACGGTCTGGTCCTTTGCTCTAAATTTAATGAGCCAATTTTATACTAAGGCAAAGTTTTGGTCATTCACTCTGATAGTAGAATGTAAGGTATACTTCAGTGACAATTTAGGATATTCAAAGACATGTGTAAGGTAATGATGGGAAATATAAAGAAGGGTAAGATTCCACAATTCAGAAATGTAGACTCTGTTGGGTCTATTAATATAAGATGACATGTAAACAAATTTCATTGAGTAATGAGTACAGTAAAGATAAAAGTAGATGAGTGTGGGAAAGAAGTTCTTTGTAGAGAGAAGGCTGTGACTTCAAGAATAGGGAGAGAGAGGTAGTACAAAGAGATGAATGAATAAGGTCATCGGAGATGGTGACACAGCCTGACTGGAAGGAAAAGAGAGGTTGGTTTGGGAGTTTAATGGCGGATGTGGCTAGAAAAGTAGGTTGGTTCCAGATTGTGGAAGACCTTTATAATCAGGTTATGAAGTTTGGACTTCACTTGGGCAAACTGTCGAAGTTTGAGCCAGCATTAGAGAAAAGGAGACGGTAATGGAGAGAGGGGCAAGGGGAAGTGGATTGGCAGTAAAAGCAAGAGGAAAAGTAGAATGCTGAGAGGTCGGTAAGGTCATTAATTCAACAGGTACTTTTCTGAGCACCTGCTAAGTCCCAGGTGTGTTGTAGGCATTGGAAAGAGAGCAGTGAGCAAAGCACAGTCCCTGTACAGGGGTTTCTATTCTGATAGGGAGTGAGGGGCAGTGACATGAACATTGTGAGGAAGAATACTAAGGCAGGGTGACAAGGATATAGAGTGGCGGGGGAGGGGCTGCTGTTCATCGAGTTCTCAGGGAAGTCCTTTCCAAGCCAAACTTTAAAAAAATGTTGAGCAGAGAACCTCGAAAAAGTGAAGAGGCAACCCATTAGATACTTGGGGGGGAATGTTGCAGAGAGAAAGAATGGCGAGAGAAGGAGGATTCGCGGTGGGGAGGGCGCTTGTTCTGCTCAAGGAAGAGCGAGAGGCCACTCGGGCTGGGGTGTGGTGGGCAGTGGGCACCGCGGTGGGAGGCCAGGTTGGGGAGGGTTTGATTGTACTCAGAGAGGTGGGAAGCCATTAGAGGGATCGAGGTAGGTTTTTGTCGCTTTTTCCCTGAACTCTGACATTGGGAAAACCTGTACTTTGAAGGTGGAAAGAGTGAGATGGAAGATGTTGGGTGCTGGGGATAGAGAGCGAGGGCTCAGAATAGAGCTGAAATAATGGGAAACATCAGTTAGGCGAGTCCAGGGGACATTGTTCTGCAGCAGGATTTGGGAGAGCAGATGGTGACACAGGCCTCCTCGGTTGGATGCGTGCCTTTGTCGTGCCAGCATTTGTACGGAGGCCTGCCTTAGTTCAGCTTCTGTCCCTGTCCTGGGCCACAGCCTCCAAGGACACTGCTGTCCAGGGGGTTCACTTGGCTACCTGGCCCCCCTTTTACACCGGCCAGTATCCGGAGCACTGGCGGGTAGTTTGAGTATTTTGATGCCATTCATTTCTTACTTGGCAACAAGTGCCTACAGTCTTTCTGAAACTTGCCAGAATTGATGGTTAACATTGGCTTAAATCACAGTTTAAAGTTCAAATAACTATTTATCTTAATTGATTTGAAATGAAGGGTAGACATTGAGTAGATTATAAACAAAACTCTTACGAGTACCTTTTGGTAAAGATACTAGTAATATAGGCTATCAAAAATGGTTTCCAAGCTGATCATCAAATTCTTCCTTTTTTTAAAAAACCTTTTTTAATGTTTATTTATTTTTGAGAGAGAGAGAGAGAGAGAGAGAGTGAGCATGAGCGAGAGAGAGGGAGAGGGGCACAGAATCCGAAGCAGGCTCCAGGCTCCAAGCTGCCAGCACAGAGCCCGATGCGGGGCTCAAATCTGAGAACTGTGAGATCATGACCTGAGCTGAAGTCAGACGCTTAACTGACTGAGCCACCCAGGCACCCCGACTATCAAATTCTTAATAAAAACTTTTATGAATTGCAAAGTATCTCATAAATGATTGTTTGGTTACCGTAATTACACAGTTGATTGGAAGAGTTTAGCTTCTGTATTCCTCCAGTTAAATTAAATATTCATAGTCTCTTAAGACATAGCTGGTACATTTATGGAATTAATTAAAAGAAAAGGCAGAATAACATAATTAAATGTAGTAACTTGGTTTTCCTTCACTAGATACCTGGGACTGCATTGCTACCTGTTTCTTCATAGACACAGCTCACAATGTAATCGATTATATTGACACAATATGGAAAATACTCAAGCCAGGTGGAATTTGGATAAATCTAGGTAAGTTCCTCAGTATTTATTAGAATCTCATACAGTTATCTGAGTACTTAGAGCAGTTCTCTGTTTGGTAATTTCACAGTAACGGATGTTCACAAAGGTTATAGTTAGTTAAATTGTACAGTATCCTTTAGATACTATCCTAGTCAGTCATGCAGTTCCTCTGAAAGCAGTGGAAACCCCAGAAGTTGTGTATTCTCCTAGGTCATTCTCACAGCAGTCCTCATTTCAGAGAGTAGTTATTACCCTGATAACCCTTTCTCATCATCCCCACCCTCCCCTCCAGTGACAGCAATCTGTCAAGAAGGAAGTGCTCTTTTTTTCTTTCAAATGAGACATTTGAAAGAAAGCCCTTAAACCGCCCCCCCCCCCAACTTTCTCCGAGGTACAAATACATAGTGGGAAAAGAGTAGATACGGTGATTTTCAGGACTGCCTTGAGTTTAAGAGAGAATATCATTTCATTTATGCAAAAACCTTTTTACTGCATCCTACCACTAGGTGATGAATATTCCCATCCAGCATCTAGAGGAAGTTACCAGTTTTATCTTCCTCCTTTAAAATAAAGGGAGAATAATAATACCAAGGTAAATATACTTGTGTTTTTTAGTTAGATGTATAATCCATGTTAAGAAAGACATAATGGCTAGGGGCGCCTGTGGGCTCAGTCGGTTCGGCGTCCGACTCCTCATTTCAGCTCAGTTCATGATCTTACAGTTTGTGGGACTAAGCTGTGTGCTGACAGTGGGGAGCCTGCTTGGGATTCTCTCTCACTCCCTCTGTCTCTGTCCCTCCCCTGTTCCTGCTCTCTCTCTCTCTCTCTCTCTCAAAATAAGTAAATAAACTTAAAAAAAAAATAGACGTAATGACTAGAATATAAAGATTTTCAAGATGAGGGTTATTACGTAACATAAGAGGACAGATACACCTTGTTTGAATCCATGGCCTTCAGGATTGGTCTAGTTTTGTTGTTGGTTCTGTCGTGTGCTCTCTTTTAAAAAAAAAAAAAAAAATTTTTTTTTTTTTAACACTTACTCATTTTTTGAGAGACAGAGACAGAGTGTGAGTGGGGGAGGGACAGAGAGAAAGGGAGACATCAAATCTGAAGCAGGCTCCAAGCTCCAAGCTGTCTGCACAGAGTCTGATGTGGGTCTCGAACTCATGGACCATGAGATCGTGACCTGAGCTGAAGTCGGACACTTAACTGATTGAGCCACCCAGGCACCTCTGTGCTCTCTTTTTAGTGATTGGACCCAGGCACCTCTGTGCTCTCTTTTTAGTGATTGGACTTGACCACAGATTTTCCCATTAGGACGAAGACTAGAGGCAGTATTAGGTCTTTTCAAATTTCTCTTTAGAATTTCATGGGGGCAAATGAGAGTAGTTGTAAAATGTAACCATCATATGAAACAATTATCTCAAACCTTAGATCCTCTTTAAAAGTAGTCACTTCTTTAAAGCAGATTTCTTTAAAAATTTCCCAAGAAATGATTGAACTGTAATACAGTTGACCCTTGAACAATGTGGGCATTAGAGGGATGCTGATCCCTTGCACAATAAAAAATCTGCATATAACTTTTGACTCCCCAGAAACTTAACTACTAATGCCTGTTGACCAGAAGCCTACTGATAACATAGTTAACACATATTTTGTATATTACATGTATTATATATTGTATTCTTACAGTAAAGGAAGCTAGAGGAAAGAAAATGTTATTAAGAAAATTATAAGGAAGGTGGGGTCTGTGGGTGGCTCAGGTGGTTAAGCGTCTGACTTCGGCTCAGGTCATCATCTAGCAGTTAGTGAGTTCTAGTCCCGCATCGGGCTCTGTGCTGACAGCTCAGAGCCTGGAACCTGCTTCAGATGCTGTGTCTCCTTCTTTCTCTGCCTCTCCCCTTTTTATGCTCGCTCTCTCTCTCTCTCTCTCTCAAAAATAAATTAAAAAATATTTAAAAAGTTAAAAAAAATTATAAGGAAGAAAAAATACACTGAGTACATTAAGTTTCACTGGCATGTATTTATCAACACAAAACGTGTGTAAGTGGATCGGTGCGGCTCACACCTGTGATTTTCAAGGGTCAGATGTATTACCTACTGGATATTTGCTCACTGGGGTTAGACGGTGTGTGAGCCACTTGTAAATACATTATTTAATCTGAAAACAGCCCTGTGTTGAAATGGTATGTCTGCTGTCTTACAGTTGAAGAAACTGAGTCTTGCTTTTAAGTAACTAGCTGTGGGATCCTTGGGGTCCTTGGGGTCCTGGAGCTTATATATGGCAGAGACAGGCTCACAGCCCACATCCAGTACCTCGAATGCCTAACCAGCTAGCCTTCCGGCTCACCCTGGGTCATTTCGTGACTTAGCAGTAGCAGTCATGTTATGTAATTAATACTTTTGACCCCAATTACTGAGACATGGTAAGGATTTGTGTATTTCCAAAGCATTGGGTTAAGTTTCACAGAAACCACTTTTCTGTTTGAACTTTTAATTGGTTTATTAATATTGTATTAAGTTATATAATAACAATAATTGTTTACAACTGCCTGGAATAAATAAAATTGGCCCTGCCTAAGCATACTGTTTGATAAGAATGGATGTGCTGGGCTCTATTGTGATCTGTCCCAGGCACCAGAGGGAATAGGGCACATTGGTTAATGGGAGGTCAATGAGGAGATCTTCTACTCTTCTTACCAGAGTTTCAAAACGATTCTGAGAATTCTCAGAAGTAGTGGAGTACTCAGAGTAGTGGAGAAGCATAGTCCTTAAAAATACTTGTTCGAGGGGTGCCTGGGTAGCTCAGTCGGTTGGGCGTCCGACTTCAGCTCAGGTCACGATCTCGCGGTCTGTGAGTTCGAGCCCCGCGTCGGGCTCTGGGCTGACAGCTCAGAGCCTGGAGCCTGCTTCCGATTCTGTGTCTCCCTCTCTCTCTGCCCCTCCCCCGTTCATGCTCTGTCTCTCTCTGTCTCAAAAATAAATAAACGTTAAAAAAAATTAAAAAAAAAAAAAACTTGTTCGGAAGGTTAGTATTTTCCAAGTAAAATTCTTTTAATGTATAAGCTGAGGGGCGCCTGGGTGGCTCAGTCGGTTGGCGGCCAACTTCGCCTCAGGTCATGATCTCACAGTCCGTGAGTTCAAGCCCCATGTCAGGGACTTGACAGCTCGAGGCTGGAGCCTGCTTCAGATTCTGTGTCCCACCCGCCCTCTGCCCCAACCCGACTTGTGCTCTGTCTCGCTCTCTCAAAAAGAAATGTTAAAAAAACATTAAATGTATAAGCTGAAGAATTGTAAAAATAATAATTATGTCAGGGTGCCTGAGTGGCTCAGTCAGTTGAGTGACTCTTGATTCCGGCTCCGGTCTCGATCACAGGGTTGTGGAATCCATTGAGCCCCATGTCAGGCTCTGCGGCCAGCATCGAGCCTGCTTAAGATTCTCTCTCTCTCCCTCTGCCCTTCACCCCCCCCCCCCCCCCCGCTTGTGCGCTGTCTCTAAAAAAACAATTGAAAAATAAAAATAAAAATAATTGGCTCGGTGAATATACCAGTAATACTGTTGTGCTCCAGGTATCTGTGCAGAGCAGTGTTGTTCGCTTCTTAGGCCACGTGCTCGTCTTTTACTAAACGTAACTCTTACTGCTGCTTCTCCTATTCTTTCATCTCTCTGGTCCACATACCTCTGTTATGTGCCACGCCACTCGGTACCAACTTGGGTTCTTCGGAATCGAAGAGAACCCCATGTCTTTTTCAATCCGTCATCTGTGCAGATTTCCCCCACCCGGAAAACCGTGTGTCCTCCTTAGCCCTCTTCTTCCTTACCATCGACACCTAGTCCACAAGTTGTGTCTCCTAAAGCTTCCTAATAGGTCTTGAACCTCTTTCTATCTCAGGGTTTCTCAGTGGCAGCGCCCTTGATATTTGGGTCAAGATCATTCTTCATTTGGACGGGCGGAGAGGGAGGGCTGTCCTATACAGTGCAGGGGGTGGGGGGGGGGGTTGTGCTGTACTCTGCAGGGGGGGCGGAGAGGGAGGGCTGTCCTATACAGTGCAGGGGGGTGGGGGGGGGGGTTGTGCTGTACTCCGCAGTGGGGGCGGAGAGGGAGGGCTGTCCTATACAGTGCAGGGGGGTGGGGGGGGGGGTTGTGCTGTACTCTGCAGGGGGGCGGAGAGGGAGGGCTGTCCTATACAGTGCAGGGGGGGTGGGGGGGTTGTGCTGTACTCCGCAGTGGGGGCAGAGAGGGAGGGCTGTCCTATACAGTGCAGGGGGGTGGGGGTGGGGGGGTTGTGCTGTACTCTGCAGGGGGGGCGGAGAGGGAGGGCTGTCCTATACAGTGCAGGGGGGTGGGGGGGGGGTTGTGCTGTACTCCGCAGTGGGGGCGGAGAGGGAGGGCTGTCCTATACAGTGCAGGGGGGTGGGGGGGGGGGTTGTGCTGTACTCCACAGTGGGGGCGGAGAGGGAGGGCTGTCCTATACAGTGCAGGGGGGTGGGGGGGGGGGTTGTGCTGTACTCCACAGTGGGGGCGGAGAGGGAGGGCTGTCCTATACAGTGCAGGGGGGTGGGGGGGGGGTTGTGCTGTACTCTGCAGGGGGGCGGAGAGGGAGGGCTGTCCTATACAGTGCAGGGGGGTGGGGGGGGGGTTGTGCTGTACTCCGCAGGGGGGCGGAGAGGGAGGGCTGTCCTATACAGTGCAGGGGGGGTGGGGGGGGGGTTGTGCTGTACTCCGCAGTGGGGGCGGAGAGGGAGGGCTGTCCTATACAGTGCAGGGGGGTGGGGGGGGGGGGTTGTGCTGTACTCTGCAGGGGGGCGGAGAGGGAGGGCTGTCCTATACAGTGCAGGGGGGTGGGGGGGGTTGTGCTGTACTCCGCAGTGGGGGCAGAGAGGGAGGGCTGTCCTATACAGTGCAGGGGGGTGGGGGGTGGGGGGGTTGTGCTGTACTCCGCAGGGGGGCGGAGAGGGAGGGCTGTCCTATACAGCGCAGGGGGGTGGAGAGGGAGGGCTGTCCTGTACAGTGCCCAGTGGTGAGCAGCGTTCCTGGCTTCTGCTTACTCAGCCGCAGTGACACGTCCTCAGTTGTGACGACAGAAATGCAAAATCACCCCAGTTGAGAAGCGCTGCCCCAGTCTCCTGCTAGTTGAGGGCTCAGGCCCTCATCATTGCTTGCCTGGGTTGTGCAGCAGTTCCCGGAGTGTCCCCCACGTCCAGGTTGTCTCCAGCCTCGTGCCTCTTCTGGTTCTCTGTGCGACCCCTGGAGTGGTGATCTTCCCCGCAAGCCGATCTCTTGCTGTCCCACTCCTCACATAGAATTCCAGCTTTCTGGATGACCTAAGCTCTTCAGGATTGTGCATAGTGCCCTTTGTGATCTTTGCTGTGTCTTGTGTCTTAGTTTCATTTTTTTTTTTTTTTTTTTTTTTACCTCCCCAGCCTTGAAAGCCTTTTCTGTTTTCCCTCTGTTCTCACGTTGGCTCTTTGCTGTGTGCGCTCAACACTCAGCTCAGGTGATCCTTCAAGATGGAGTAAATTTTTGTTGTCTTCCTCTTTTATGTTCTCACAGAATCTGTGAGCATTTAACACAGCGTCGTGTTGCCACCTGGGTTTCTGTTTTCCCCGTTGGTCTCTGAGCTCAGGGAGGGCCAGAAGCTGTGCTTGCTGTTTGACCTCCCTCAGAGCCCGACAGTTCGTGGCCGTTTAGTGACTGTTCTGTGTGTGAGTATATTGTTTCAGTATTTGAAAGCGGAAACAAAGTAATGGTAGAAGACCGGCTGCCAGGAGACATGACAAAGTGGCATTTATATGGGTAAATTTGTAACATTCCCATGGTTTTGGCTTCAGTCGTGTGGGCCTGGAAAATTAATTTTACGTATAAGCCGAGAGCGTATCAGCCCCTGGGGGGTGATTTCACACTCACCATGCTGCCCTAGACCAGAACATTCATATGGAAGGAGTGCTGGGTGCATAACTAAAAAGCCGTATTGGAAGTTAAATTATAACAAACATATTGTGTACATTCTATGAAATCAGAGTTGGGAATATGGTTAATTTGTAAACTGCTTTAAGGGGGATTTGAAGTTCTCTGATCTTCCTCAGGTGAGGGAAAGCTAGTGAGCTTTTTAAGGGAACTGTTTACATGTGTCCTTGGGGAAACCTTTTGTTCAGTTTTTCATGCTGACCAGTGCTCCTTAAATGCATGATGGGTAATGTATTTTAAACCGTGTGCACGGGTGTGCATATGTCTGCACTGACACTTAGGTCCAGCACTGGAGGGCAGGCGATTAGTGAAGTGAATCTAAACTTCATCTGGAAGAATAAACAGGTGAAAGTTCTCAAAAGAAAGACCCTCCTACTGAGATAAACCCATTTCTTCCTAAACACTTCTGACACATCTGGACACCAAATGAGGTGTTTTCCTCCACAATAAGGGATTCTCTTGGACACCAGCTGGGTGTCCTCAGTTTAAGTACTTCCTATATTGTCTTCCTGGACATAGTGTAAGATACCATGGGTTAAGGGTTTAGCCTCCAAGACCTCCGCCCCCACCCCTCCACACACTCAAATGCTAGTCACAAACTGTCCCCTGTGCTTCTGACCAGCTGTTGGTCTATAGGCTGTAGATTGGAGGTTCTCTGCCAGAGACCAATATGTATATTTTCTATTATCTTACAAGCACCAAAGGAGAACTTTATAAAGTGTAATGAGAGATGAGTCCTGTATTTTAAAGCATTATAAAGCTTGATATTTTATAAACGTGGGAAACTTCCTATAAAAGGTGGGTATTTGACCCATTGCCTCCTTCACTCACTGAGACTTTGTTACAGTGATTATAAAAATAGAAAAAAGTCTAAAACAATGACAGAGAACGGCAGGGATGTCATTAAGGGACAACAGAATGTAACAGTTTTTCAGAAGATACGGTAGGTGGATAAGTTTTGCAAAAACCAACCAACAAATAAACAAAAAACAAAACACCGATGTGAACAGAGCTGGTTGACCTGGGATAACCCTGGAAAATGACTATCTGTGTGGAAGATCTGGTATGATCCTGGAACACGAGTGGCCATATGGGGAAAAACGGGAATTGAAGGTCAGCGCATAGGGACCAGTTCATCCCTATGTAACCAAGTAACCAAGATGCCTCCCTTATGCCCATTCCAGTCCATGCTCAGTCAGAGACCAGAAATTTAATTTACTGGAAAAAGTGACTGGAAAAGAAGAAAATTTAGGAAGACGTGACCTAGTAGAGAGTAAGCGTGAGACACAGGACAGAAAAGAAGGAGATTGATTAAAAGTCCGTGACTAGCACCCACCCTCGCCCACAGTACCTCCCTCCTTTCCTGCCTATAAAACTTTCTGTTGAGGTTTGAGTGCCAGCTCTTTTGTTCTGGGCAATTGCAAACCATGTTTCTGTAAGTGGGCATGTCAACAAAGCTACCACAAGCTTTCTTCTAGTTAATGTATAGGATATCTTTTTCTAGATCTTAAGTCCTTTCTTTGTTTCAGAAATGTCTTATAAACAGCACACTTACATTTTGTTACCCAATCTGACTGTCTCTGTCTTTTAACTGGAACTTTTAGAACCTTAAAAATACAAATGGTTTAAATTAACTTGTCCCAGATTGGGCAGGTGGGTACCCCCTTCTCCTGTGTCCTTTGGACATATCCCTTTTGATATGTTCCTCCTTTGTGGAAAAGCCAGGCATTCTAAGCACATGTTGTACTTTCTCTGCCAGGCCCTGAGATAAGCCATTTTACCCCCAAAGATTCCTGGTTCTTTTTAATAGAGAACGGTATGTAGAAATGCTACATTAATTATATTTGTAGACGTCCGAAATCTGCCCAGAGATATTTGTCGAATTACTATCTGTAATAGACTGTAAAAAATACAAAACTATAGGGGCGCCTGGGTGGCTCAGTCGGGTAAGTGTCCACCTTTTGATTTTGGCTCAGGTCATATCTCATGGTCTGTGGGATTGATCCCCACCTTGGGCTTTACTCTGACTTTGCAGAGCCTGCATGGGATTCTCTCTCCCCCTTCTCTCTAACCCTCCCCTCCTTTCTCTCAAAATAAGTAAATAAACTTTTAAAAAATTAAACACAACTATAGTAGTTATCTTTAGGTGGTAAAATTACAGATGCTTACCTGTACATTCACTGCTACGCTGGGCATCATTGTGAAACTGAAAACATGTTCCTTTACTCATGTAGCTTGCAATTTGGTTAAAAAAGGCACTGATTACATGAAAAATAATCAGTGAGCAATGCAACACTACATAAAATGAGTTTTACAGTGTGGTGTATTGAGAGAGTGAGCAGTAGGGCTGGGAACTTGGAGGGATTATACTAAAACTTGATTCCAGCAAGGTTTTGGAGCATGGTTAAAGCTTGAGTTGGAAAGTTGGAGCTCTCTAAGTGGGACACAGCATGAGTAGAGGTACCATATGACCTGAGGGTGTAAGAATCATTGGAGTGGGTTCATTTAGATACAGTAAAACAATATTGTTGGAGGCTCTTAAAATAATGGTGCAGAAACATCATACACTTTAGAGCAGGACAGACTACAGTGCTCTGTGTGTTTATAAAAAGGCTTCCAAGGGTTCGGATGGTCTAGGACACACAGCAGGTACTCAGTAAATGGTAGCTCCTGTCATTTTTATTAGTACTAATGAAACTAACAGGAAGTTAAGCTTGACAGAATAGTTTGATAGGGAACCGTTGTTGTCTTCTGAAAAAGAGTAATAACATACATGTTCGTCGTCATTTTTTTAGTGTTTTATGTAAGGTTAAAAAGAGGAGCGGAAGAAAAACATTTTAAGTCTTAGTAAGTATGTTCCACAGAGTGATGAGCCGTTTGGGAGGAGAAACCGTCCTGTTATTCTTATTTCCTGTGATGAGCACATTGTGTGAGGCTTAGGGGTGGTGAGTTGGACCTGGCATCTATAGTTAACCCAATGAACTGGTAAAAAAAAACAAAAAACAAAAAACCAAGATTGTTTAGTTTAGTCCTGAAGCATAACTGTTGAATGGTAGCGTTGCCTGGACGAGGCTGATGCATTGGGCAAAATGTGAGAGGTTGAAAGATTGAAGAATCTGGTTTGAATCAGATGATAGTTCCTTGGACATGTGGAATGAGAGGATAGTAAAAGGAGAATGTCATTTTAAAAAGTTGGGATTGCTGTCATTTGCTCAGTGCCTTCGCTACACTGGGTGTACTGGATGTTACCCGTTAGATGGAGCGAGCCAGTGGCTTGCCCACAGGCACACAAGTAGTAAGTGTTGGAGCTGGGATATGAGCTGAGCACTTCAAAAAGCCAGCCCCAGTGTCACCTCCTCCTTCCAGAAAGCCTTGCCTAGAACCTCCCATCGTACCCACACTGTCTCTCACCCAGGCTAGCTGGAGGACCCTTGTGTTTTCATGGGACGTCCAGTTTGTGGCTGCCGTTGGGCATTTACTTAAGGCATTATAATTACAGTGTACCTTTGGAAGTTAGGGACCTGGCATTCCCTGATGCAGTTGCTCCTTCCGTAACAGGTGTAAGCGCCGTGATGTGGAGAATCACTGGGAAGCCCTGGTATACCAGAGGGACTCACTCCCCAGGAGTGCAGCCCCCGCACTCGAATGTCAGCTACGGGGCCAAAGTCTCAGGGGTCTGGACACGTGCCCTTGGCAGACGTAAACGTTCTTTACGTCTCCTTTTTATGTTCCGTCTACTGCCCAACTTCTTTTATTTTTTAATTTTTTTTTTTTTTTTTTTTTTTTTTACGTTTATTTTTGAGACAGAGACAGAGCATGAACGGGGGAGGGACAGACAGAGAGGGAGACACAGAATCGGAAGCAGGCTCCAGGCTCTGAGCCATCAGCCCAGAGCCTGACGCGGGGCTCGAACTCACAGTCTGTGAGATCATGACCTGAGCTGAAGTCAGACGCTTAACCGACCGAGCCACCCAGGCGCCCCTCTACTGCCCAACTTCTAATTCAGCTTGGAGTTGTATCTAACACAGCAACTGGTGCATGTTTATATTTAAGTAATTCATTCATGATATCTTTAAACCATAGGTCCTCTGCTGTACCACTTTGAAAATTTGGCAAACGAACTTTCCATAGAATTGAGCTATGAAGATATAAAAAACGTTGTTCTGCAGTATGGATTCCAGGTGGAGGTAAGGCTGGAATGAAGTACGGCCACGGTTTCACTTCCAAAGCTTTAATCTTAGGACAGTTACAGGCTTTCACCTCTTCACCTGTGTTTTCATCCCTGAAGTGAAAATAATACGCACTCAGCTTTTAGAATGATAAAGATTTGGCATAATGTATGTGTAAGGAGAAAACTATAATCCTCAATGTGATCAGTCACCTTTCCGTAGTACGTGGTAGCTGCCCATGGTCATGGCGTCAGCTCCTGTAGACTCACAGATACCAAGTATGCTAGGGTCTGGACAAGCAGAGGTGGGGGGACAGGGGGTATCGTTCACCGTATGTACTTTTGTAGTCTTCGTTTCTTATGTGGGATTGTAAGACTTTATGATACTTTGACTTATGTTTTAATTGTGTGTTTTTTTAAAAGTATTTCATTGATTTTAAAAATCAACAACAGATTCATTCTTCAAAATAAGGAGAAGTTGGGGTGCCTGGGTGGATCAGTCGGTTAAGTGTCTGACTCTTGATCTCATGGTCATGGGATCGTGGGGCTCCACACTGGGCATGGAGCCTGCTTAAGATTCTCTCTTTTCCTCTCCTGCCTCTCCCCCACTTGTTCTGTCTGTCTGTCTGTCTCTCTCAAAAAAAAAAAAAAAAGAGAGAAAGAAGAGTAACGTATCAGTGATGTAGAGCTCAAGCTCTGGAGTTGGACCGCCTGAGTTGGAATCCCAGTTCTCCCACTTACTGGTGGCATGACCTTGAGCAGTCTGTTCTTTGTAAAGTTAGGATTACTAATAATGCCAGTATTGGGGTATCTGTATGTACTAAATGAGTTAATATGAGCTCCCGTCACTCACAAGCACTCAGGATCTGTGTCATCGTCATGCTCATCACCATTCTGGTTGTTGTTTGCATTCCAGGTTGAAAAGGAATCTGTCTTGTCAACATATACTGTGAATGACCTCTCCATGATGAAATACTACTATGAATGTGTCTTGTTTGTGGTCCGTAAACCACAGTAACGTTCTCAAGTGGGATCAGCAGGAAAAAAGCTTCATAAGAGCAAATGCTGAAATAAACAACTCAAAGTCAACTATCCCATCGACAGGACACAACCTCAAATCAGTGGTGCCTTCTTATTCCTAACAAAATTTAGAAATAGCGTCTATTTTCTTAATACGTCTATTGCTTTTTCAGAAATATACTATGCTGTGCATATTTGTACTACAAAAGTAAAAAAAGGAGGAAATGTCTTCAAGTATACTTTTTCCTTGAAGCCCAGAATTGTCTTTCAGTAGAAAAACCCATCTCCAGTGGTCTTCATGAAGCTGTCTATTGCCAAGTCCGCCATGTTCATGACTACTAGTATTGAAGCCCCCCCAAGTCTTTCTGTTCTGTGTGCATTGCACATGGTACTTTTAGAAGAGTCTGAGGATCCTCTCTCACATTCAGCATCTGGAATTGGGACTTCTGTTTGCTTTGGACCGAAGCGATCCCTACAGAAAATGTGCGCCCTTTTATCATTCGGATTATTTTTTTGCCAGCTCAGCTGAACTTGGGCATCAGATGTTTCATTTTTATGAAATGCTAAATTTAATAAGATCACAGGCCGGTAAAATGCATTCAAGTAACTGAGAAAGTGGTCTTTTGGGCACACTGACCTGAACATTATTTGAAAGCATACTCATCATGAATCGCTCTGAAATGTAGAAGGTCTCAGCACTCTTAAGTGAGGCACAAAAGCCTTTATTAAAGGTACTGCTAGGAAAATGGGGAAATAAGAATAAAATCTGCCCATTGGAAATGTCTGATTTTAAACTAGAAGTGAATACAGTCTGTCAGTGAGATGTTTACAGTAATGTCTTTTCTTTAAATTACCTGGATTACAAAAGCACGCACTTTTTTTCGTTAAAAAATCAGATACGAGTAAAACTGTCATGACGGTATTACCGTGGGGAAATTCTGAATACGAAATTCAGGGATAAATTACTGCCCGTGGTCTGTCTTCAGTATTGTCAGCAGCAGCCGTTAATGTAATTTCAGATAACGCCAGTTTTGTTCCCTGATAGCTGGAGTTAAAAGAATATATGCTGCTTTAAATTTCTACCTCTAGCAGAATCTTTATTGGAGAGAGTTTTCCTTTGTATTTTTTTATGTTTATTGTTTTGTTTCCAGTAGCTTGGAAAGCAGAAATGACTATTAACCTTTTCTTGGAAAAAGGAAGTACTCGCGTTGAATATTTTCACAGGTGATTATGATGGCGTTAAATGACCTCTGTGGCAATTTGAATTAGATAGACTTAATCTCAATAATGTGCTGTAGGATTCACGTCATGTTTTAATCGGAAAACCTCCTGGTGAATCTTTAGACCTCTTTTTGTCAGTTGGGCTGGGGGAGTCGACACAGTCTGGCATGTTACCGTTGGGAGCTTTTCTGTGTGCAGTAAGGGAGCTCTTGTTCCTGGAAAGGACTCCAGGAAAGCTATTTGACTTGCTAAATTATGGAAGCCTGTAGCCTGTTGAGTTTAAAAAAAAAAAAAAGGAACAAAACACAACTATTTCTCTTTGTTGCCCCATCCCCATACTTGGCAGATGTCCAGTTAATTAGAATTCTCATTAACTACCACCTGAATGAATTTGAAATTAATTTTTAGGGGAAACCACCCCCAAATTTTTGTTTATTTGTTTGAGAAAGAAAAAAGCTAAAAGGATCCTAAGTATTTAAAAAATGCATTGAAAGGAAAGGAATGCATGCTATTTTTGAGTAATGTAGAAAGGCCTTTTATTCACTGACTAGTATTCACTTTTTTACTTGTATCCGAACACATGATCTTGTTTTTCTCATAGAGGCAAAAATGTGTTGACAGCAATGGGTTGGCTTTATTACTTAAAAGTTTTGGCTATCAGGTTTTATTCTTTAATAATGTTACTTACATTTCTAAATCAGAGCTTCATTTTAGTTGATTCTGAAATCAATTATTTCATTTGTTTTTAATCTCTCATATCATGACTACTGTTTTTCAAATGTTCTGCACAAATTTGCATCACTTGTTTTTTCCTACTGCTTTTGTAGTTAATATATTCTAAACTTGAAAATTGTGTCAATCGGTAATAGAAGTGTCACTGGAGGATTTAATTTTATATTATATGTAGTCCTAGCTACTAAAGTGTGTAAGCCTTAAAGTTTTGTGTTCTTTTTCCTTGCATTAGCCCTATACACGGATGTTTCCATTCATTGCCATAAAGCAGGAGGAGATAGGTCATTGTGCTTGCTTTCCAACCCTCTCCCCCCTCCCCCCCTTTCCATATTCCGAAGTAGTGCAGGTTAGGGTCTGTTAATCAAGTGAGCAAGACGGGAAATGTGAAGTATAAAGAGGAGCTGTATAAATCACAGTATAAAATTATGAAGTTTGGGAACTGTAAGATGTACTGTATTTATATGTAATTCTCATTCTAAAAGTTGCCACAAAGGCTGAATTGGAAGCTTCATGTCTGCATGAAATTTCCTATATTTTTAACGTGTATGATGGACTTAATTTTTCTTGAATATTAAAGTCTGCCAATTGCTACGAAACCGCATTTGCTTGGTTGTTTCCATCTAGGTTAGTAGTAACTGTAGATGTAGGCATTTTAATTAATCGAATGCATGCTTTTGAATCTTTAGATGAGCCTATTCTTGTATGCTTCTAGAAAGTCAATAGTAAGAGCACTTGGTCTTAGAGTATGTTAGGCTTCATACTGATTAATCTTGATCTTTGGTTTTGTTAAATAATAGACAAATAACCATAAAGAAAACCAGTACCAGAGAGTTCCAGGACCAGCCATTAGTTGGATAAGCACTGGGCATGGCACTTAAATACTCTGGGTTTGTTTTCCTGAACTTGTTTGTGATCTCAGGCACAGCGCTTGCAGTGTGTCTCCTCATCTGTAAGAGAAGACTGACACCACCGACTTCAGGGGGTTTTGATAAAGTCACGCGCGACTGTGTGCAGTCTTCTGTGTGAACATGTGAAAGCACCTGGTAGACAATGCAGTTTCGATCTGTGCTGACGCTGTACAGTGATACAAAAAGGTGAAGATTAGTAACAGGACATCAGTTTTAATAATGCTATGGCGGAAAAAAGTTTCAGTGGAATCCTGGGGCTGGGGGGAGACCAAGAGGACAGGTATGTGTGGATAGATTCTTGAATGTTCAAGTCTGGTGGGAATTGTAAAGAAATAAAATGGTAGGTAATGGGAGAGAGGGCACAAGTAAAACTTCATGGTTATTCCCACTTTTAGAAACATGTCAGTACATGCCTCTTGTGTGTTTATTTCTCTTCAGTAGATACATAGAAGCAGAGTCATTGAGCCAGTGTGTATGTGCCTCTTCAGTCAAGTTGCCTTTCAAAAAGATGAACGATTTACATGCCATTGACAGTGTTTTGGAATAACTTTGTTTTCATTCTCTGCTCAATACTGGATTTTGCTAAGCTTGTCATTTTTGTCAATATGATAGGGCAAAGTATCTAAATTTAATATTCATTTCTTGAACGATTAGGGGAGCTGAGCAGTCGTGTAAGCGTAACGCCCAAAGAGAGGGGTCTTTGATCGGCCAGTCGGTCGGTTTTCACCCGGCATAGCGGACGGGTCGTTGGCAGCACTCCAGAAGTTGGTAAAAATGTGTCGAGCTTCATCAAGAGGCGGACTGGCCAATCTCGAGGACTGCTTGAGTTCTCTCCTCTGATAGCAGTGACCATATCTGCTTCTGGTTTTACAGAGCTGGCGCTGAGGCTGAACAGCTGCAGCCCGATGGACCCCACTAGGTGTCCACTTGGCCAGCCAGTGCTCTGGGTCCAGGAGTTCAGGGAACGCCGGTGAGTCGAGAGCCCCACTGAACCAGCGGCTTTGCTTTAGGTGGCAGAGTGGGGCATAAAGTTGACTCCCAAAGAAACAGCTCCCATCTTATCATGGCACCAAAAAGCTGCTAGGGCCAGGCTAGCTGCACTCTTGAATGTGCTATTTATTTGACTTGTTATTCCCGTTGGGTATTTTTCACCTTGTTAGTCAGCAAGTCGGAACCGACCCACCTGCAGATGAGAATGTGAAACCGAAGAGGCCTAGGGCCACCATACGCCATGCGTTCAGTCCCAAAAGCTTAGTAGCGGGTTAATAGCTTCCTTCTTTTGTACCAAGGCATGTCTGGTGATGGTCAGGTATTTAGTGCCTGGCTACGGCCTGTGAGAATTTGGGCAGCCGTTAGATCTTTGAAGCTGTGGCTTCTGTCTTGGAGTTTAGTAGTATTTCTGTGGGACCACCCAGGAGGGGACAGTCCATGCAGTAGTCCTTGAACGTGCCACTTACTGCAGGCATGTGATACATCAGATCCATTATACGGTTATTGAATTGGTCCAAAGCGCCTCAGTGAGAGGTTATTTTTGAGATCTCTGACTCCAGGTAAAAAAAAAACAAAAAAAAACTATGATTTTTTTTTTCAGGCCTGAACATAGGTAATTACCTGGCAGGCTCACGGAAGAAAGCTGCCCTCCACTTACCAGACTTGGTGCACAGCTAACGCACTGCAGTCTCCAGTGGGACCTTCAGTCAAGGACACGGGCTTTTATTTTATTTTTTATTTTCTTAAACGTTTATCTATTGAGAGACAGACAGAGACAGGGCGAGAACAGGGGAGGGGCAGAGAGAAGGGGAGACACAGAATCCGAAGCAGGCTCCGGGCTCCGATGTGGGGCTCGAACTCACGAACCGCGAGATCATGACCTGAGCTGACGTCGGACGCTTAACCCACTGAGTCCCCCAGGCGCCCCAAGGACACAGGCTTTTATTCACAGCCGCAGTCCTATGTAGCCCAGTGCCTCTATTCAGAGCCTCTTTGTCACGGGCTTCAGCAGAAGCATTCCTCAGATTAACCGACTGAGCCACCCAGGCGCCCCTCATCTTAATTATTGATAGGAGTGAATTTAAACCTACCATTTTGCTAGTTTTCTACTTGTTCCATTTCTTCCCTGTTCCCCCTCTTTTCTCATCTGTTTCTGGACTCTTTACTTGATTTCATCTCCACTACTGGCTTTTATTAGTTATAGCTCTTTACCAAAAAAAAGTTTCAGTGGTTTCTCTTAGGGCTTCCAATATATATTGCTAGCTTGTCACAGTCTGCCTTCAAAGTATTACACCACTAGATGTATAGTTGTTAGTAACAATTACAACTCTTAAAATATACTTACAATTCTTCTCTTCCATTATTCATGGTATTGTCATGCATTTTAATGTGCATAATAAACCCCAGAATACATTGTTACTATTTTTGCTTTAACTGAATTCTTTTAAAGCAATAAAAATAACAAATATATTTTATGTTTATCTTCATTTTTATAGCTTCTAATGGGTGGTGCTTTAAAAATCTCTCCACAGACTCTTTGACACTCCTCCCTTTGGTGCAGCCTCATTCCTCTCCCTCTTCAAGTGTGGACTGTAGTGACACAGTTCTAATGAACAGACTGAGGTAGAGACGTGAGATTTATGTCAGCTCCCCTCAGCAGCAGCAGCTATGCTGTGTGTGTGTGTGTGTGTGTGTGTGTGTGTGTGTGGTATAAGTCCCCTGCTCCAAGTTCTTATTTTGAGCCCCCAATGGAAGGCCATGAAAAAACCCTTGTGTCTGAGACTCCCAGCTCTTCCAAACTGAGATGGTAACCACAACTGCCAAGAATGTGAAACATTTTGCAGGTCATAAAAGACATTGTAGCTTCCGTTTTTCTCTCTCATCACTTGCATTAGGGGAGGTAAGACAGGTCATGAGGACATTCAAATAGCCCTGTGGAGAATCCCACGAGGTGAGTAACTGAGGCCTTCTCGAAACAGTCACATGTACTGGTGGTGGCTCATCCAGCTCCAGTCAGGCCTTCTAACGACTGCAGCCACACGGGCAACCCTGGTCGGCAACCCTAAACTCCCCAGCTAAGCTGATGTTAGAACTCCTGACCCACGACCGAGAAAATGTTTGTTGGCTTGAGCCACGGAGTTTTGGGGTAATTTGTGACAAAATGCTCATTTCTTAGTGTGTACCAAGTTTCCACCTGGAACCTGAAGAACTTCCTTTAATATTTCTCATATCAGGTCTGCTGGCACTGAATTCTTAGATTTTTTTCTGAAAAGTCCTTTATTTTAGTTTCATTTTTTAAAAGATTTGCTGAATACAGAATTCTGGATTGACATTGATTCTTTAAAGACGTCACTCCTTGGACCACCGGAGTGGCTCAGTCAGTTGAGCGTCTGACCGGCTCAGGTTACGATCTCACAGTTCACAAGTTCAAGCCCCGCACTGGGCTGTGTGCTGATAGCATGGAACCTGCTTGGGATCCTCTCTCCCTCTCTCTGCCCCTCCCCTGCTCATGCTCTGTCTCTCTCTCAAAAATAAACATTAAAAAAAATTTTTTTAAGATGTCACTCCAAAAAAAAAAAAAAAAATGTCATTCCATTGTTTTGATGAGTACTCTGCTAGAATTCTTATTTTTGTCTCTCTGAATGTGTTTTTTTTTTTTTCCCCTCTGGCTTTCAATATTCCCTCTTCAATTTTCAGTCCTTTGACTATGATGTGTCTAAGCACGTGTGGTTTTTCTGGTTTGTTTTTGGAATTTATCCTGTTTGTCATATCTGTGGTTGATGTTACTATTTCTGGAAAATTCTTACCTTTTCAAATATTTCTTCTTCCCTCTTCTCTTCCTGGGACCGCTTTTGCAGGTACATTAGGTTGCTTGTTATTGTCCCGCAATTCCTGGAGCCGCTGTTGTGGTAGTTTCTTGTTTTTATTTAGTTTTTACTCTTTATTTTTTCCTTCATATTTCAGACACAGTATTTCTTCTACTTCAAGTTCCTTAAAACTTCCTTCGTCCATGTTCATTCTAATAATAAGCCTGTTAAGAATTTTCAAGTTATGCTTTTTTATTTCAAGCATTTCCATTTATCTTTAATTTCCATCTCTCTGCTGAAATTCCCTGTGGCTCAACACATGGTGTCTGCTTTTTCCACTGTATCCTTAATATAAGAATTTGACTAATAAAGAGCGATAACCCCAATATCCTGGTCACCTCTGAGTCTAGTTCTGTTAATTGCTTTGCTTCATCTCTTGACAAGGTTTTTGTTTGCTTATTTTCTCCTATTGCTTTCTTTCTGAGTCTTATAGTATTGAATTCCATTTGCTGTGTAGAAAACGACAAACCCAGATAAACAGTATTTATGCGTGGGTATGACTCTATGCCTGGTAGGCTGGTGTGGGAGGCCAAATCAGTGTCACAAGAAGTTGAGTTGGGTTTGCATTATATCTGCACTGCATCACAGGCTTCAACCTCTGCTAGCGGTCACCTGTTGTTACCTTGCGTTTAGAGCGGAGGACAGGATACCAGAGGGTTTTCCCAGTGTTCTTGCATGCTCTCTAGCATTCAGCTGTGTCTGCATGCCTGTGCCATAAAGGAATTTTCACTACATGCTCCAGCCTCTTCCCCAGGGGTACACTACTGGTCCTTGTGAGTCTGTGCTCAGTTCATGGTAGGGAAAACAGGAATTCTTGTCGTAGTGTTGCCTCATTCTTAGGCAGGCTCTGTCACCCAGGCCTCATCAGTGGGTTTTTCCTCAGCATTCCCATCCTCTTCCCGTGTGTTTGTGGTTTGTCTTAAGCAGGAATATCCTGATTTTTGCTTCTACTTTTCCTCCGAGGATCTTTGCTCTTGTCCTAAGGATGAGAGACTTCTTCCTATCCCTCCCCTGAGGCGGGGGGTTTGCTTCTACTCTTCCCCACAAAGAAATAACGTCTGTCCCTTCCAGCCTCCTGCCCTGTCCCAAGTCTTTGTCTGGAGCATCCAATGGAAGGCCATGAAAAAAAAATCTTATGTGCACAAACATCCTTTGTGTAAGAGACTCCCAATTCTTCCAAACTGAGAGGCTAATCCACAATCGCCAAGAATGAAAACTTTTTGCAGATTTCTTAGCAGCTTATAAAGCAGCCACTTTTGACACAAAACTCCTATATCAAAGTCAAAGGAGAGTTTATAACTCACAGCAATAGCACTAGCCAGAGTATTAATTTTGCACAGTACTCTGAGACCCAAATCACATAGAGGGACACAAGAGAGTTCTAGGTGACACCTGCACAAGCGTTGGGTTGCATCAGAGAACTTTGAGCTTAAGAAACCTTATTCTTTTAGGGTGGGCTAGCAGTAAGTGTGACTGACTTTTTGCCCTAGGAGAAGATACTATGCTAGACAGTAAACAAAACCTGCCCTTTGTTCTAGAAGGAGACACTGTCTCTCTCTTCCAAGCCTGTTCCCTGTACACGTATCCAAGAAAAGACAATCAGGAATACAGTTAGCCAGTACTTCTGCTTGTGAAATATGCTGAAATGGAAGAAAAAAAAAAAAAAAAAAAAAAACCATGGAAAATTGACTCCCAACAGAAGATTACAGAAGTCACAAGCTTTTAACTGTTGGCATAAAGGAACTTGTAACCCATACAAGTATCATTGACACTAAAATAATCTGAGGTGGCCCAAAGATGTGTCTCATATGCCCTCTGCCCATGTTTCCTAATATCCCACCCAACTGACTATTAACAATCTTGTCCCAGGAACATTTTGTGTAATACCAAAAAAATGCAAATATACACGTGTGCACATATATGTACATCCTCTACTGTTTTCTTGGTTTTGGCCTATATACATATACATATATATTTTTTGACTTAATACATTTTGCCAATTGTTCTATATCCATACGTATAAATTTACACCATTTAATAAAATCTGCATGTCTGTATGTATAATGCATACACACACACTTACATGCAATGCTACCAAGTAACATTTAGTTTGTTTTTAACTTTTTGCTACTCAGCACTATATTACAAGGAATAGCTTAGTACACACCGGCTTTGTGTCTATTCTCTGGACACATTTATACATCTGGTGTAAATTCCTGAAGGTGGCAGTGCATTTTTAAATTTTCACAGATGTCAGATGGCTCTCTTAAAAGGTTACACTTGAAAACAAGGAGCGTATCTGTTTCTCAATATCTTCACCAATACAACCTATTATTAAACATTTAAATGAATAACCTGATGTTGAAAACTGCATTAAAATCCTTTGAAACATGCAATGTTTTTTTGTGGGCTTTTTGTTTTTTTGCTTTCTCGTTTGATTTTTCTGTTTTTGCTCTTCACTATCACAGGCTGCCCGGTAAGGAAGAAATAGAGTGGAGATAGATAGACCTGGTCAGTATCCCAGCCTCACTATTTACTGTGTGGTCTTTAAGTTTTTCATTCACCTCACGTTTATTGAGAACCTGTATTGTGTCTGGAATGGTTTGATCCTGGGGATTCAGAGGTCAAAAGATAGTTTCTCCCACCGGAGCTTCCATAACAGAAAAAGATGTCAAACAAGTAATTACAAAACCGAAACCGAAACTAAAAACCCAAGGAATTACATAATTGTAAGAACTGAGCAGTAGGGACGTGCTGACTTAGAGAAGACTTCCCTAAAGAAATGATATTTGAGCTGAGACCTGAAGGAAAACCAGAACTTCTCAAACACAACATACAATCAAGGATCCACATTTCATTTTTCAAGTGTTCCTGCCATCATCTTCATTTTCTTATACCCTAATTAATACGAAGAGGGAAACTGGTATTTTTCTAGTCTCTGAGAAAATTTATACAATTGTCTTTACACTGGTTGAGTTCTTGCTTGAATAAAATCAGGTATGTCGTAGTCAGTGGTTTGCATATTACAAGGTTGATGACTCTCCTTTCATACATTATAAATATGTTAATTATGTATTAATACACATTAATATATAAGATGCTAATATATAATGAGTAAATACAATCTACAACAAATGAGGAAACAGGCATATCTCCAAGTTAAAAGTCACACACAATATGACCTTAAAGTCAAAGTGAACTCTTATAGTAAGGCATTTTCGGCTTCCGGGCAAGGTGGAATAATGGACTACATTTAGCCTCCCACCTAAAACAACCCCAAACCTGGACACAACATATAAGACAACTGCCAACAAAGGACAGTGATTTCTGAGAGACAGGAAGCAAGCCTGGCAGTGTGCCTGAACTGAGGGCATGCAGTTGATGGTCCAGGGAAATCAAGACGGCTAGAGTTTGCGGGACTGAGTACCCGACAGGAGAAAACCACACACACAGAACCTCTGAAGATCTGAGCACAGTCCCCTAGAGTACTGATCAGTACATGTGTGTGAGATAACTACCCAAGGCCAGAGAAAGAAGCACCAGGGAAGTGAAACTCGTAATACCTGGTATCCAATTAAGAATTACCACGTATACAGGGGCGCCTGGGTGGCTCCGTGGGTTGAGCGTCCGACTTTGGCTCAGGTCATGATCTCACATTGGTGAGTTCGAGCCCCGCGTCGGGCTCCGTGCTGACAGCTCAGAGCCTGGAGCCTGCTTCACATTCTGTGTGTCTCTCTCGCTGCTCCTACCCTGCTTGCGCTCTATCAAAAATAAATAAAAATATTAAAAAAAAAAAAAAAAGAATCACCACATATACAAAGAACAAGACAACACCCATAGAGAAAAGATCAACCAATGGAGACCAACCCAGAACCGACACAGGTGTCAGAATGAACAGAGAAGGACATTAAAACAGTATAACTGTTCCCTGTGTTCAAAGTTACTGAGATGTGTGTGAGGCTTACACTGAACTTCTGGAGATGCTAAGTGCATTGGAATGAAAAATACAGTGTATGAGATTAACAGCAGAAAAGTCATGAGAGGAGAAAAGGTTAGCTTGAAATCCTAGCAATGGAAACTCGAATGAAACACTAAGGGAGAAAAGGCCACGCTGGCTTTTTTTTTTTTTTTTTGCTGTCCCAAGCTCACGCCAGGCATGCTCTTGCTTTAGCACACTTGCATTTGTTACTACCTCTGCCTACACTCAGTCGCCATACATACTCAGCTCACCCCGATTTTCCTCAGGTCCCTGCTCAGAAGTCTTACCCGAGACACCCTCCTTGACAACCTAATATAACCTCCCCCATCCTTCTTAATCTGCTGCTTTTCCTCAGCACTTGACATATGCACTTGTTTATCGCCTATCTCCCTCAATGCAAGTGTCGGTGGGGGAGTCACAAGACAGGGATGGTTTGTTTACTGTTGTAACTCTAGAATTTTCCCTGCTATAGCAGATGCTAGTTTTCAAAGAATAAGTTAATGAGTGAGCATAAGTTTGCGAAGGGGTACAGTTATACTTCTGATACGAGTTCCCGGTTGGATGAACGATGGGATACAGGGCACACGAGGATGGACTAGGAGATGCCTGTGAAACATCCAAGTGAAAACGAAGCATAGTCATTTGTTCAACAAAGAAGTACTGAGCACCTGATACATGCCAGGCACTGTGCCAAGCACTTGAGTATATCAGAAGTGAAAAAAAACCCCAAAGAATCCTACCCTCAAGGAGCTTACTTTCTAGAGAGGGACACAATAAGAATAGTAAATAAGTGAATTATGTAATAGATTGAAAGGCGATATGTGCTATGGGAAAATAAAACTCAGGCAAAGGGAACCTCAAGAGTCTCGGGCAGTGCTGAGCCAGCTCCACTTTCAAATAGGGTGGTCAGGGCTGGAGTCATTGGGAAGTGGCCAAGGGTCTAATGCTCTGGGGTGAGGTTTATCTGTTAAATTGGCAATAATATTTGCCACAGAGTTTTAAATGAGATATGTTGTTAGGAGGTCTGGCAAATACATAGCTGCTAAAAAATTTTAAACCACTTCCCCACCCTAAACCACTGTAAGGCTTTAATCAGTCTGAAACAGGCCAATTTTAAGATAAGCTGAGTAAGTTTGTGAGTGTGCATCCCTACTTTAGCAAGAACACACTAAGAAAAGTTTCCTTCTTCGTTGCTTTGCTGTTACTAGTGATGAGTTCTGAGTCATTATCCAGAAGAAGTGCTGGGGAAAGAAATCAGAGAGCTGTTCATATAACAGGAGAGAAAGAAGATCCTATTGGGTCAATATGAAAGTGCACCTGGACAGGGTGAGGAAGGGAGTGAAGGGTTGCGAGATTTCTGCTTTACATGAAGTGGTACAGTGTTGGCTTTAAGTAAATTGTGAAAAGTTAAAGATGTATACTGCAATCCTTAGAGCAACCATGGAAAATTCATATAAAGAGGGGTGCTGGGTGGCTTTGTCGGTTAAGTGTCTGACTTTTTTTTAGCTTTTTTTTTAATGTTTATTTATTATTGGGAGACTGAGCGTGAGCAGTTGGGAGAGAGAGGGAGAGAGAGAGGGAGACACAGAATCTGAAGCAGGTTCCAGGCTCCGAGCCATCAGCACAGAGGCCGACACGGGGCTCGAACTCACAAACTGTGAGACCATGACCTGAGCCAAAGTCGGACACTTAACCGACTGAGCCACCCAGGCACCCCAAGTGTCTGACTCTTGATTTTGGCTCAGGTCATGATCGCATGGTTCATCGTGACATTGAGCCCCCCCGTGTTGGGCTCTGCGCTGACGTGCGGAGCCTGCTTGGGATTCTCTCACGCTCTCTGCCCCTCCCCCATTCGTCTTGAGCATGCTGTCTCTTGAAATAAATAAACTTAAAAAAAATCATCTTAGAAAATTCATACAAAGAGGTAGAGCTGAAATGTTGATAGATTAAATTAAAATCAAATTCAAAACAATATTGAATTAATCCAAAAGAGGTCTGGAAAGGAGGTACACAGTCAAAAAAGAAAGGGACCAGACCTAAATCCAGTCATAGCAATAATTTATATCAAGTGTTAAAGCATTAAACATTCCAATTAAAATACAGAAACTGTCAGAATGTCAGAAAAGCAAGATCTAACTAAATATGTTGTCTCCAAGAGATAAGATGCAGATAAACTGAAAGTAAATGGATGGAAAGAAAAGATGTACTATGCAAATAGTACGCATAAGAGGGCTGCAATGGCTATAAAATCATAGTAAGATGACTTCAACATGAAGAGCATTACCAGAGACAGGGATATTTCATTAAGAACAAAGGGTTAATGCATCAGAGACAAAACAATCATACTATGTGTGTGCCTAACAACAGGGCTTCAAAATATATAGACAAAAACTGATAGAATTAAAGGGAGAAACATAAAAATCTACTGTGATAGTTGGGTATTTTAATACCTATTTCTTAGCAATTAATAGGACATTGAGATCAAAAGGCACCCCCAAAACAAACAAAAAAACCCCAAATCTGTTCAGACATATAATATCTGAGAAACACTATCAAACACCTTAACCTAAATGACATTTATAGAGCACTATGCCCAATGCCTGCACGATATATGTTCTTTTTCAAGAGCACATGTACATGCACCATGATAATTTATATGTTGTGTCCTAAAATATATCTCAACAAATTTAAACGTATTAAAAACACACAGATAATGTATTAAATGAGAAAGGAATTAAAACTAGAAACCAATAAGAAAAAGATATCTTGGAAAACCTCTGAGACTTGGAAAGTTAACACAAATAATCCATAGGTCAAAAAAAGAAATCAGGGAATATAGGGTACAGCACAGGGAATACAGCCAATAATTTTGTAATTACTTTGTATGGTGACAGTAACCAGACTTACCACGGGGATCATTTCACAATATATAAAACTATCAAATCGCTAGGATATACACCTGAAAACAGGATATGGTATGTCAATTATACTTCAATTTAAAAAAAATCATGAACAAGTATGTTCACAGCACACTATTTCTAACTGCAAAAAATAAAAAAACTCAAAATGTTTATCAATAGAGTGGATTCATCCTTGGTGCCTGGGTGGCTCATCAGTCTGGTTCAGTGCCCGACTCTTGATTTTGGCTCAGGTCATGATCTCAGTTTGTGAGATAGAGCCCCCCACATTGGGCTCCACACTGGATGTAGACCCCGCTGAAAATTCTCTCTCTCCCTCCCTCGGCCCCTCCCCAACTTGAGCATGCGCTCTGTCTGGGGTCGGGGGAGGGGAGAGTGGATTCATCTGATGGAATACCATACTCAATATAAATGAATGAAATACAATTACATGCATAAACATACAAAATAAGGAAAACAGGAAAGCAAACAACTCCATGTTTTAAGTGGGCAAAAGATCTGAATATTTTACAAAGAAGAGATACAGATAGCAAATAACCACTTAAAAGACGCTCAACATCATTAGTCATTAGGGAAATGTAAATTAAAACTACAACGAGATACGTACACGAGATACCTATTTAGAAAGACTAAAATTAAAGTCTGACCATACTAATTGTTGGAGGGCATGGGTAGGAACTGGAACTCTCATATACTCTTTTCAAGAGAAGAGAATGCCTACGTGCATACGAAGCCTAATACACACATGTTCTCAGCAGCTTTATCTGCATAGCCCCAAACTGGTAGCAGCCCCATGTTCATCACCAGGTGAATGGAGACACAAACTGTGCTATAGCCACGTAATGGAAAAGTACTGGGTAAAAAAAAAAAAAAAAAAAAAAAAGAAAAAGGAATGAACATCTGATAACATGAATGAATCTCAGAATAATTGTGCTGAAGGAAGCCAAACAAAAACAGCACATACCGTATGATTCCATTTATGTAAAACTCTAGAAAATGCAAATTAATCTACAATGACAGAAAGTAAAGTAGTGGTTACATTCCCCGGGGAGGAGGGAGGAATTACGAAGGGGTCAATGGAAACTTTTGGGGGTGATGGACATGTGCGTTATCTTAACTGTGGCTATGGTTTCACCCAAAAACTCAGCAAACATTTGAAATATATGTATTTTATTTTATGTCAATTAGGGCTCACTTAAGTGTTAAAAAGCCAGCAAAAATTAAAAATGTTATTTAAGAACACAAACACAGATGGGAAAATTACAAAGTAAAGCAAAGACATGGTCAATTCAAAATTCAAAACAGCAATTACCTGGCATAGAGGGAGGAAAGGGAGAAAGGTGTCAGCGGGACAGGCATGTAGGGACCTTGACATGTTCTGGTCCAAGCAATATTCTATACCATGAAACTGGGTGCTGGACAGCTTATTATCATTCTTTTAACTGAATGTGTTTTACACCACCTTTTGTATAGATGATCTATTCCACAATTTAGAAAAACACAGAGCCTGTGGTGAGAACCACGAAGGAAAGAACCTGTATTAGCTAAACTGCACTTTTGTGGGCAGGACACCCTCAAAACCTTTTCAATAAAATTAAGCTCTTTCGTATCAGATAGGTGTGATCTGATCTTTGAGACAGATAGGTTATCAATTTCAAAGAAGGAATGGAAAGATCACGCTGAAAAGCTATTGTTTAACACCCCAACTTGTTAACATTTCTGTATATATTAACTAAGCAGTTGCCAGGGCACCTAGGTGGCTCAGTAGGTTAAGCATCCGACTTCAGCTCAGGTCATGATCTCAGTCTGTGGGTTTGAGCCCTGCATCAGGTTCTCTGCTGTCAGCAGGGATTCTGCTTCCGATCCGCTGTCCCCTTCTCTCTCTGCCAAAAATAAATACACATTAAAAAAAAAAAAGCGAGTCGTTGCTTATCTTGTCACAACCTTGAGGCTTAGGGACATGGGGTAAATGATATATAGGTTAAGTACTGTCTGATGGGGCTTTAGGGGAATGGTGAGGTTGGGAGCTGATAGCCAAGAAAAAATTCTTGGGAGATGTCTTTGGTGCAAAAAGATGATTTTATTAAAGCATGGGGACAGGACCCACGGGCAGAAAGAGCTGCACTGCGGTTGTGAAAAGTTATATACTATGGGGCTGGGGAGGTAAAGTCAAGACAGAAGTTTCTTCGAGAGATTTCCATATGCTAAACACTCACAGATTACTGGAGGCCTAACTATTGTCAAGCTAAGGTTGTTTTCGCCTCTAGCAAATCATTAACATTAACACGTTAAGAGTTCCTGGAGAAAACTCTGCCTGCCTCAAGTATTTGTCAATGGGCTACAGGTTATAAGGAAATTCCATTTTATTTGCCATTTCCTTCTCACCTTTGTTTCTCCACATCACCATGGAGGGGAGGGTGATGTTGGGGCTCTGGGAAACCGAGTCTGCAGTTTCTGGAGATTAGGCTATTGCTAAGATTACCTTTTTCTTGCAATTTACTAAGATATTTGTAAACTTCTGGAGACGCTCTCAGCTTAAACGTTTGTTTTCTGTCCTTTCCTTTGTACTTGGGCAGCCAGGAGTGCCTGAGGAACGTCATTGGTATCCCACCTGGCTGGGGGAGGGGGGAGATGTGTGTGACCTATGCTAGCTTGTGTTTGGCCCTCAGGTCTCCTTATGATCCCTCGTCACTTACCAGTCAGAGTACAATTATCTTCCTTGCACTTTCTCTAAAAGATCATGTAGCTTCTCCCCTCAAAACACTTATGCACGGTTTTCTTCCTCACATTGTTCTACTCTTTCTCAACCACTAAAATACAAGCCATAGTAAAGGCGCTGCTCTCAGCTCCCTCACTTTGCTTGGTTACAACTTCTGCTGCGAGGAAGGTCTTGGAATCTCACTTGCGATCATCGCGCGGAGTAACAAGGGAACTGTGCGCTACCCACATCATTTTAAGAGCCAAATAATTTTAGGCTTCGGTTGGAAAAGCAAAGAGCTGTGCTCCAGGCTTGGGCTCTAGGGTGAGCTATTTTAGGTGAGCGGCACATCTCCTCAACAACTTCATCAATGAATTTTTAATCAGAACAGCTTCGAAGAATGCGGTGCCTTACTTCACTTTCCAGGACAGCCACTGAAAAATACACACTTCGTTGGGTTTTGTTCTGCTTTGTTTTTGCGCGTTGGCTTGGGCCACTTCCCTCCGCCCGACCGCTGTCAAGCGGCGTCCGCCTCCAAAAATCACTTAACGTGGCGCCAGCCTCCTAACACAAGTTTGCTAAAAGTCTGTACCTCCTGGAGGTGATTTTAACCTCCTGGAGGAGTCCCCGAAGCCATGACTCCAGGAAGGGAACACCAACAAATACGTCTTAAAGGTCTTGAACCTACCCCGCTTTACCGAGTTCGGGATTTGCAGAACCACGCCCCACCTAAGAGGAACCAAGGTCACGCCCTCCGCGGACACCGCCGCTGGGCCTTTAATAAAGCCGCGGCCGCCTTCCCGCCTCCCCCCGGGGCGCGCACTTCCGGCCGCGGGGGCGTTCGGGAGCGCGCCCCGCGAGCCTCCACCAACCAGCGGCTCCGCCTGGCAGGCGCGAGTACGCGCGCGCACATTTGTGCGCAGGTTCGAATCTCCGCCGCTTCGCGGTTGCTCCCCAACGTCCGGCAGCACCGCGGCGGCCGCGAGGGCAGCTCGCGGGCTGCGCTGGGCCCGGCCGCCCCGCCCCGCCCCCTCCGCACGCCCCACCTGCCCGCCGCCGGCTCGCCCCGAGCAGGTCCTCGCCCCCCGTCGCGCGCTCCGCCCTCGCTCTCCGCCCCCGGAGCTCTCCGCGCTCGGCCTCCCGCGCCGGGCGGGCTCCGCCCGAGGCTCCGGGGCCCATGGCCAAGCGGCGTGCGGCCGAGCCGCTGACGTTCCACGTGCCTTGGAAGCGGCTCCTGCTCTGCGACTTCCCCGAGGAGCCGCCGCCGCTCTGGATCCCGCCGCCGGGGGCCTCGCATCCCGGGCAGCCCGTCGGCGTCCCGGAGCCGCCCCGAAAGCGCAAAATCGACGCGGGGGCTATGACTGAGGCTTCAGCTTCGCCCAGCAAGCGCCGCGACGGCGGGGACACCAGCGTTCCGGGCGGCGTGGAGCGTGAGGGCCAAGGCCTGGAGACGGGCGAGCCGCACTTGCTGCAGCCTCCCGTGCGGCCCCGCGGGCCGGGGGAGGAGCCCCGGGGCGCCCGGCCCCCGAGGGGCGGTGGCGACGACGGGGCGGGGCGCACGGAGCCCCCACGGGGAGACTGGGGGGCCGCACCGCGCCAGGTAGGGGCTGGGGACCGGCTGAGCGCTCCAGAGGGCGGGAGGGATGAGGAGAGAGGGGCTCACCCTTTACGCAGCCATGGCACGCCCCGGGAAGAAACAGATTGGTCCCCTCTTGACTCGTGTTCATCAAGAAGCCCCAAAAGGCGAAAAGCCGGGAACCCTAGGGCAGGAAGGACGTGGACTCCCAGACTACCCACCAAGGGCCTCAGAGCCCTTGGCCCCTTGGCAGCGTTTTGGGAGAGTCGTGTGGGCTTGCACCTTTAGTGCCTGTGGTGTGGAAGAGGGAAGCAGGAGCGTGGGTCACGACGGACTAGAGCCTGATGAAGACCTTGACCGTGGACCGCGATAGGTCAGCTCAACGACAGATGGCGAAAGGGTAGCGCGCCTTCCTTGGCTTAATGATGATTTCTTCTAGAATTCGTGGTAGATTTATTTCTAAGGAGGGTGACCAATGTGGTAGTCATCAGTTGGATGGCCTGTAGGCATGGTAAAGCGCTTGTGGTAGAGAGGAAGGGCCTCCCTGCCTTGGGAACAGGCATTTAAAAACTCAGTGTTAAATCGGATTTTTAAAAAAAAGGATCACTGTTGAAAATTAATTTGGGCCCTAAAGTAAAACGTATATGAGGATCATATATAACAGTTCCTATTCTTTGGGAAACGAGCCTGCCCCATCTCTGAGCCTGAGGTTTGATTTGTCTCGAAGTTCACCGTGTGAGACAGCAGAACCCTTGAAATGTGACTAATCCAAATTGATGTGTGCTGTAAGTGTAAAAAAACACTCTAGGTTTCGAAGATCTCAAAGATTTTTATATTGATTGCACATTGAAAGGACTTGAAGATACTGGATTGGATAAAATGTATTAAAATTTACCTGTTTCACTTTTTTAATACAGCCACTTGAAAAATTTAAATTGTGCTTGTGGCCTGCATTACATATTTATGAGACTGCTTTGGTTTATACTTAGGAATTCGGGCTGCATTTTGGCAGTTCTGGATTGACTTACCGGGAGCTTTGGGAATAGAAGTACCAAGTGTAGGGCTTAGAATTCACCAAACTCTTTTCAAGCACTACATCATAGTATTCACCTCACCTTTTTCCATGGTGTTCAGTATCTCTTGCAGAATTAACCAAATGCCTTTGCTGGGGGGGAAAAAAAAGGTGAATTGAGGTTCCTTTGGCATGCCTTCTTGGTGGAAAAACCTAATACAATAATGACAATTTTATAGTTATAGTTGGGAAAGAACTTTTTCTCTGGTTGTGAGAAATCATCCTTCAGATAATAATGGACATTTCTGGTTGAAATTCTAAATTGTAAATATTCCCATCCCCAGTTTTCTTGGAATTTAGAAAACATGAGGTTTAGGAGGTTTTTTTTAGACTTTTTTCTTTAGATTGCTTTTGGATATTCAAAATCCGCTTACTTAAAACTGAATGATAGCACTTATGTTTTGAAAACAGAATAATTAGAGTTTCCAGTTGTATTGTGTGTGTTGCCAATGGCAAAATCTAAGAAAACAAACCCAGGATGATAATTATCCAGATCTATTTGATCTGAGGGTAAGTAGTGTGTAGTTTGAAAACTTTTACTCTTCGGACCATTTTGGTACCCCACCCATATGTAGGGTTGTCTTCCCTACCAGAGTATACTCACTGAAGTATGCCACAGATTGATAAGAAGGAAATAGGGAAATTATAGGTAGAGGAAAATTTTTGAGTAGGCTGACTCACCTTAGAATCTCTTAGACACAGCTGTATCTTCTACAGCGATGACTACATCTGACAGCTCTTTGCTTCCCAGTCACTACAGGCCCATGGCAAGGACTAAGCTTGGCCATGGGGTACCTTCTTCACCAAGACAATCCCTGTTCCCTTTTCTTTTGGCTAAAGCCTCATGTTTCTTCCTTTTGTTAGTTCTGTTCCATGAGCTTCTTGTCTTCTGCAAATTTAAGAGAGGGACATGTTTTCTCCAGTTCCTCTCTTTCCTTCCTGCTTCTAAAGATGCAGGTTTTTTGTTGGTTTTTTGTTTTTTGTTTTTTGTCTTTTAAGGGATTTACAGCTAATTACCAAGATACACGGTATAACAGAAACATGGAGAAGTTAAAAAGGCTTTTCAATTCATGCAGTAAATGTCTCCCTGGTTCCTAGCACTCAGAGTAGAGCGTAAGTCCTTACCTTCACCCTTGGGATCTTGTTTAGGAAAAGTTTTCTCAAATATGTCCTTTCTACATTGAAGATTTAATTTAGGCAGAATAAAGACACCTTTTTTTCTGTCCTAGAACCTCAGTATTTTTTGAGTTGTCTCATGTTTTTTTGTTGTGTTGGCTTTTTTCCTAGGTGGTTTTTGTTGAGTTTCGTTTTTTTAACCAGAGAAGTAAAAACCAGATATTACTTCATTAAATATTTGTGTTTTCTCATGATAGTGTCACTTCGTGCAGATTCATTTGCTCTGTCTGCTGATCCTCACTGGTAGCTACTTTTAATGGAAAGTAAGCAGAAATGTTTTCTTCCTATTCTTAGGAAGACAATAATGAATGA
Source organism: Panthera pardus (assembly GCF_024362965.1). Lineage (NCBI taxonomy): Eukaryota > Metazoa > Chordata > Mammalia > Carnivora > Felidae > Panthera > Panthera pardus. The sequence continues at coordinate 16,831,503 of NW_026526766.1, read as the reverse complement.
TTCATAGGTTTCTTGGGATATAATATGTAGCCATGTTGAGCTATTACAGTACTAGCCCTTAATTTGAAAATGAGTCCTGCATCTCACCGATGCGGAAACAGACTTCGATCAAAGTCAGGGTTGGTGGATGGTAGAGTTATCTTGCAAACCCAGGTCTGTCTGGTGGCAAAGTTTGTGCTGTCTGCTAGTAGGTTACACTGATGTCCTTAAAAGATCTTTTTTGGGCCCACGTTTATAAGTAGGTAATTTGGACGGTAGATTTTTTCAAAAAGGCAAAGATACAACCCTTGTTTTTTAACCCTGTTTATGTATCAAAATGAATTGGGGGGGGCATCCTTTGAATTACTGCAATTTTTTTTTTTTTAATCCCACTGTAAAGAAATTCCAAAGACACTCTTAATTCTCTAAGTTTTAGTGTCTACGATTTCCTTTTAGGCCCGTGTGGTCCAGTAAAGTAACTAGCCACATGTGGCTATCAAGCATTGAAATGTGGCTAGTCTGAATAGTGCTGTAAGTATAAAATACTCACCAGATTGTGAAAACTTAGTGTGACAAAAAGAACGTGAAATATCGCATTCATTTTTAAAAATACTGACTACACATTGAAATAATATTTTGGATATATAAGGTCAAATAAAATATTGTTAAGAGAATTTTACCTTCTTTTTTTACTTTTTAAAATTACTTATGTGGCTCTCATACTTCTGTTGGATAGTGCTGTTACAACAAGCATGAGCCTAAAGTAAAAACACAACCTGGTAGAATAGATCTATAAATATTCATCTGGGCACAGTGTTAACCTTCAAAATGTTCACCATGGAAGCCTGTATATAATTCCAGTGCCGCTTCCTTGCACAAAGTATTTTGGGGATGCTTTTCACATTTTGTGTCAATCTTGAACTTCATTGGAATGTCAGCTTCACTTCACAGTTACTTGAAACAATTTTATAGCCATTCAATCTGTTGAATTTTAAAGGAGCCAGCACTCAACTTGGATTTATCAGCGTTGATTTATTGATTTAAAAGTCATGCCTTCGGGGTGTCTGGGTGGCTCAGTCCATTGAACATCTGACTCTTGATTTTGCCTCAGGTCAGCATGCCAGGGTTTTGGGATCGAGCCCCGCATCAGGCTTTGGACTGAGTGTGGAGCCTCCTTAAGATGCTCTGTCTCTATCTCTTTGCCTCTCTCCCCCACTCTCTCTCTCTTTATAAAATAACATTAAAATTAAAAAGTCCTGCCTTGCACCAAATCTTGTATCTTTGATAAAATAATCAGTTTAAGATTTTCTTGTTATTTAGCATGTTTATACTCTAAAACTTCTTGGCAACTTTTCAAAATATTTTAGCCTATGTAAAGTCAATCGCTTAAAATACCAAGCCTCAGGGGAAAGACGAAAAAATAAGTTTTAAGGTATATTTGTATTTTTATTTTTTATTTATTTTTTTTATTTTCTTTTTTTCATTTTTTTATTTTATTTTATTTTATTTTTTTAATATATGAAATTTATTGTCAAATTGGTTTCCATACAACACCCAGTGCTCATCCCAAAAGGTGCCCTCCTCAATAGCCATCATCCACCCTCCCCTCCCTCCCACCCCCCATCAACCCTCAGTTTGTTCTCAGTTTTTAAATCACATTTGAATACAACATAGGTCCTCTCAAGTCTCCAGGTACACATGTATTAATGTGGTAACATTAGCATAAATATCCAAAAATTTTTTTTTTTTAATATATGAAATTTCCTGTCAAATTGGTTTCCATACAACACCCAGTGCTCATCCCAAAAGGTGCCCTCCTCAATACCCATCCCCCACCCTACCCTCCCTCCCACCCCCCATCAACCCTCAGTTTGTTCTCAGTTTTTAAGTCTCTTAAGCTTTGGCTCTCTCCCACTCTAACCTCGCTTTTTTTTTTTCCCCTTCCCCTCCCGCATGGGTTTCTGTTAAGTTTCTCAGGATCCACGTAAGAGTGAAACCATATGGTATCTGTCTTTCTCTGTATGGCTTATTTCACTTAGCATCACACTCTCCAGTTCCATCCACGTTGCTACAAAAGGCCATATTTCATTTTTTCTCGTTGCCACGTAGTATTCCATTGTGTATATAAACCACAATTTCTTTATCCATTCATCAGTTGATGGACATATATTTGTATTTTTAAAACAAGTTGTGTTCCTCACTGAAAGATAAAAATAAATTTATGAAAAAAAATGTTTTTAAATGATTTAAAAAAAAAGAGAAAGAAAAAAAAATTATGACATTTTCCAACATTTTCTTTGGTTGAAAAATGGAAGACAGTTATCAAGAAGATGCTCTTGGAAGACATTCTTTTAAAGATAAACTACTAACAAAATATTTTCACAAATCCATGAGTATGAAAATGCACAGAGTTGACTGAGCCCATGGAGTACTTTGATTAGGCAGAATTAAAAATGTACATTTGTTGAAGATGCGAAGTAAAAGACCCAAAATCTTCATGTGAGTTTGCTTTTAAAACAAAATTTGTTTCCTGGGGGGGAAAAAGTAACTTTTTCATACACCGATGCTGTCCTTTCATCTCTTTCTTTTTCCCCTAAAGCTCAATGAAGAATTCTGGCAGTATAACACCTTCCAGTACTGGAGGAATCCCCTGCCGCCTATTGATCTGGCAGACCTCGAAGACATCGGCGAAGGCAGCCTGCGGGAAGCAAGGCTTCAGGGCAAGAACGAAGTGGTTGAGGTCGACATGGAGTCCTGACACAAGCACCTGAAAAATAGGTCTTTCGGCCGCGGCCTTTGAGGCGACCTCTCTTAAGTGAATTTGCATATTCTTAAGGAGAAAAGTTATTTTCCATACTTGATGCGATACCATTCCCAAACCTGAAAAATGAGGAAGAGTTGTTTTAAAAATAAATGCCTGTGGTCACTACTGAAACTCCCAAGAGGGATTTGTCAAGGATCTAGTGCAGTTAGAGGGGAAGTATTTTATATATGTACTCTCAAAGAAAAATTTATGTTTAGATTCTAAATTTGAAAATATTGGTCTTCTAAAAAAGAATTCTGACAGTTTTAGAAACAGGTGGGAAACGCTCAAATGTTCCTCTTGTCTGTACCAAAAAGTTAATTTGTGGTACATGAAATGAATATTGTTTTTTAACTGTTATTAATAAAATGCTTTCTAGTACATCGTATCGACTCTTCTTAGTTGAACAAATAACTGACTTAAACATCTATGCAAACTTAAAGTGCGGGGGACTCTTAAAGGTGGTATAGTTTTAAAAGAACTTTGTAAAGCGTAACGTAGTGAGAATTTCAATTTGGGGAGCGTGTTTGCATAGCTTCCAGTATTTGATATTTGTTTAACTCTACTCTGGGGAATCAAAAATGGATCGAGAACAATGAGAAGTGAAGAGGTTCTTCCCTCCCCCTTTTCCCAGGTTAAGAGGAAAGAAATTAGTGGTATTTCTTAATTTCTTGGCTTTGAGTTGCTTTGAGGGCACGGTTTTTATTGCTTATTGCTTCAGACTTACAGTTCTCAACACTGGCAACACTTCAGAAATCTTTGCCTGAGTAGCACTCAAGAGATGCCCATTTAACTGTCTGAGACGGGCCTTGGGTATAGCTATTTTTTTAGGCACCAGTCCTCCTCCTTTTCCCCAATCCTAATGTGCCGACAGCTTTGAGAACCACTAAACTGATGGTAGTTTTTCCTGTTTAAAGGAGATAACATTTGACGTGAAACAGCGCCTCTTAATTAGCTTTGTTTTTATTTCACTCTACTGATGGATTTGTTACAAGTAAGTTATTGTGTTGTTATTACTATTTCATTGTTAAAAAAATAAAGTAAGCAGTTTGTGTTTGAGTTGAGTATCAATGATTGTTAATTAACTTTTGTACTACATCCGGAATGTTGGCTTTGTAATAGAGTAACCCGTCCTTGTATATTTTTTTGTTGTTAATGACAGTAGATCCCAAATTGAGAAAGGATGATAAATGCCAATGAGAGAGAGAGAACGTTTTGTGGATACTGTAGGATTTAAGTATGAGTTGACATTAATAAGAATATCCTAGAACAAAAGACATGTATTGTGGTTAAAAGTTAAGCCTTTGGAGTCAGACCTGGTTCAAAGGCTTGTGTTGCCACTTTCTACCTATGTAACGTTAAGCGAGTTATTTTTCATCGCCAAGCCCTAGGTTCCTTAACTGTAAAATGAGAAACAATAAATAGTATCTACCTCAAAAGAGGCTATGTGTATTGTCAAGCAATGGACTAAGTGCTTCACCCACATCTTGTTTAATTCTCATAATAACCTTATTGTAGGTACAAAACAGTAACTAGAATAAATGTGCTTTTTGTAGTTATGCTTCATTCTACTTTAAATTGCCACCAGAAGTTTCATGGTAAGAATTGGAAATGAGATAGTAAGCATGGCAAGCTAGTGCGGGAAGCAGTTAAATTACTGTGGAAAAAAGGAAAATGGTAAACTTTCTTCCCCTTCTGTTTGGCCTGAGCGTAAGGAAGGTGTCCATTTTCGTTCACTACTCTTCCTGGTGCCCAGAACAGTGTGTGTCACATAATAGATAGTCCATAGAAATTGCACAAGCGAATTAGTGATCTTACCTGTTGACAGGAAGGTTAATGCCAGCAGTTTTCTAGAAACATATCTTACAAAGCTAGGCATTCTACCGAGGAAGTCCATACAAAAGATGTGTTGCAGAGATCAAATGGTAAAACGCTGGAAACATAAAAACTGAGACAAGTCCAGCTAATGAACTACAGGAGGTGGTCATTTACTTTAATGAGAAATTTCATAGGATATTACATTGCAGGTTTGTGAATGGGAGATTGAAAGTGTACCTCAGACGGGGTCCTGGCTGACTCCGTTGGTAGAGCTATGTTGACTCGTGATCCCAGGGTTGTGGTTCAAGCCCTACCATAGGTGTAAAACTTAGAAAATGAGTAGCTCAGACAACTTTTTGGAGCATTATGTGTCAACATACAAAACTAATGTAAAGAGATTCAGGGAAAATATTTGCTGTCAATATGTTGAAGGCTGAACATTTAAAAAAAAAAATTTTTTTTTTTTAGCGTTTATTTTTGAGAGAGAGAGAGAGAGAAAGACAGAGTACAAGCTGGGGAAGGGCAGAGAGAGAGGGAGACACAAAATCTGAAGCAGGTTCCAGGCTCTGAGCTGTCAGCCCAAAGCCCGACGTCGGGCCCAGACCCACAAACTGCGAGATCATGACCTGAGCCAGAGTCAGACGCCCAACGAACTGAGCCACCCAGGCGCCCCGAAGGCTGAACATTTTTATACATGTATATATATACTTCAAGCATTTCAACATGTTTAATATGTAAAATATGAATTTATATGTAAAGATGTATACATACATACCCATACATGTATATGTATATATAGGGAGAACAGATTTGAAATAACTACATCCTTTTAGAAAAAAAATTTTATTAACTCCAGATAATTTGGCAAAATTGCATGGTGGGTAAATTAAGATGAAAATTTAAAGGTAGGTTTTTTTTTTTTTTCAGGTTATATACACTTCACCCAGATTCCCTAGTATAACATCTTACCACAGTACAATTATGAAAATGAGGAAATTAAAGTTAATATAATTCTATAATGCTATTAGGAGGACGCGGAAAGAGTGACTTCCGACAGTTCTTAAAAGAAGTAAAAAATGTACAGAATTTATAGACTATTCAACTTCTACCATCATCCCGCTAACCTTTTTCTGGCCCAGGATTCAATCCAGGGTCACATGTTCTATTTAGTGGTAGTATCTCCTCAGACTCCTTTAAAAAGATTCCTTGGGGGCGCCTGGGTGGCTCAGTCGGTTAAGCGTCCGACTTCAGCCCGGGTCATGATCTCGCGGTCCGTGAGTTCGAGCCCCGCGTCGGGCTCTGGGCTGATGGCTCAGAGCCTGGAGCCTGCTTCTGATTCTGTGTCTCCCTCTCTCTCTGCCCCTCCCCCGTTCATGCTCTGTCTCTCTCTGTCTCAAAAATAAATAAACGTTAAAAAAAAATTAAAAAAAAAAAAAAAAAGATTCCTTGGAATTTCTTTGCCTTTCGTGACCTTAGCACTTTGTGCAGAGTACTGAGCAGTTATTTCATAGGGTAGCCCGCAATTTTGGTTCGTCTGGTATGTCTCATAGGCAGGCATCTTTGGTAAGAACTCCAGACAAATGATGTATCCTCAGCACATCACACTGGAAGGCACTGCCCTTCACCTTGTCTTGTCATTGCTGATTATAACTTTGATTTCTTGGAAAAGGGGGTGTCTGCCAGGTTTCTGTGTTAGAAAGTTAATATCTTCTATATAATAGTTATCTTCTGGGAAGATACTTTGAGACTATGTAAATATCCCATTTATCTTCACATTCTGCCTGTAAATTATCAGATCTGTTGATGATTCTTTACATGAAAAATTTTTGGTCTGGTGTATGTCAAGTGGTAACTTTCTCTTTCCATTATCCCTTCTACATCTATCCATTGGAATTCTATAAAGCAAGAGCTTTCCTTTCACCCTCATGTTTCATCCAGTGATTTATTTCAGGATAGACTTATGGGCATATATTTTATTTTATGAGTTATAAATGTGTTATTTTGTTGTAGAAATTATCCCAACAGATTTGGCCACTGGGGGGCCCTTTGAGTTAGCTCTTGTGCCCTTCCCCATTTTTTACACACTATTTATTGTGTGAGTACTGGTTAATCTTGGCAATGCACTTCTGCATTTACAAGGTTAATGGATGGAAACTATGCCCCGTGTGCACCACTGTGTTTTTCACTGAACAGCCTGAGCCCTGACATCCTCTTCAGAAAATGGGGACACGAATACCCACCTAGAGGAGCAGAATGGGGATGAAATGACACAGTGGCTGTGCAGAACCCATAATGGGCCATAAATATACATGTCTCTTCCTCATAGGACATGAAATGCACATTTTTGCCATCTTTTTCGGTAGGTAGACAGATAAGTCTATTAGTGATCTCTGACAATACCTGAAATTGAGGCTAACACTAAGGTCACTTTTAAAGAATTTCAACAATTGTCTGGAGTCCACAAATCTAAACAATAGTGTTCTAGTAATTTATATTTACTTCTTGCTTTATCTTGTGTCTTTCTGATACACCCTGTGGTAGAGAGAATTCTGAAGTGGGCCCAAAGATTCCCAGACTGTATCATCCAGTCATTTGATCAAACACTAGTTTAGGTACTACTGTGAGGAATTTTGCAAATGTAAGTAAAGTCCCAAACCAGTTCGTCATAAGGTGAGATGATCCAGGTGAAGGGGACTTAATCACGTGAGCCCTTTAAACATATGGGTGAAGGGGTCAGAGACAGAAGTCAAGCGCAAAATGTGGGAGGGATTGAATATAAGAACAATTCTCCTGGCTTTGAAGATGAAGGGAGCCATCTGACAAGAACCTAAGAATAGCCTCTAGGGGAGGAGAGTGAGTCCTGGCAGCCAGCCAGCAGGGAAACCGTGACCTCAGTCCTACAACCCCAAAGATCTGAATTGAGCCAACAACTTGAATGAAGATGGAAGTGGAAAACGCCTTCCCGGAGTTTTCAGAGAGGAACAAAGCCTGGCTGACACCTCGATTTCAGCTTTGTGGCACTCTTGAACAGACATCCTTCCCTGCCAAGTGGGACTTCTGACCTACAGAACTGTGAACTAATTGATAGGTTTTTGTTGTTGCTTTTTTTAAAATGCTAAATTTGTGGTAATTTGTTACGCGGCAATAGAAAACTAATAGAGACTATCATTTTTAGCATTTCCATCCCTTCTCACGCAGATGTCCCGTCACAAACATTTCTCTTTGTGATGTCTTCACTCTAGTCTGGGAATCATTTCTCCAAACGGTCCTGGTTCTGTTATTAGAGAATGGTACTTAGAAAAGAAGACGTGGGTGCAACGTTGCTCACCGGTGCGGAGTATCGCTGCTTCTCGATCCTCTCAGCTGACAAAACTACAAAATATATGTGTATACAACTATATGCATTTCTCCATCTGTCAGTATACTTGTGTCTATATCTGTATATATACTTAAAAAAAGAGTTCGTGCTGACACTTCCAATCCCAATCCAACACCACAGTGTCCATTATAACTTCCCCTCTTACTATTATTATTTTTTTGAGTTTATTTATTTTGAGGGACACTTAGGTGGCTCAGTCGGTTAAGCGTCCGACTTCGGCTCAGGTCATGATCTCGTGGTTTGTGGGTTCGAGCCCGGCATCTGGCCCTACTAACAGCTCAGGGTCTGGAGCCAGCTTTCGGATGCTGTGTCTCCCCCTCTCTCTGCCCTTCCCCCACTCGCACTCTGTCTCTCTCTCTCTCAAAAGTAAATCAACATTAAAAAATTTTCTTAAAATTTATTTATTTTGAGAGAAGAGAGTGTGGGCACACATGTGCGTGAAAGGGGGAGGGGGAGGGGAAGAGAGAGAGGGAGAGAGAATCCAATGGGCTCGATCCCACACCTGTGAGATCATGACCTGAGTGGAAACCAAGAGTCAGACACCCGAGTAAGCCACCCAGACATCCCTTATTTTTAACTCCTTTGAAAAGTAGACCTCATATCCCCTGTTTATTTGTTTGCTCAATCCTCAAATACACTACTGCACCAACATGCCTGCTAATGTATATACTTTTTGTGTTTAGCCTTTGGCTATTCAATTAATATATTGTTCCCTAAAGTTACTTAGGTTGGTTATTTACTTGCAATACAGTTGGATTCATTTGTTTCTGTTTATATATCAGTTTTGACTCCCCATCTAATGTTTTAAAGTTTGTAAAACATTGACATAGTTCTTCAAGTCAGAACTACACAAAAATGTATAATCAGAGAAGTGTCATTCACCCTAACTCTTCTCCTCCATTCATTCCCGTTTTCCCTACTTTGTTCCCTTTACCTCTGTAAATAAACAATTTCATTAGTTTCTGGCTTGTTTGTGTGTGTGTGTGTGTGTGTGTGTGTGTGTGTGGTTTTTGTTTTTGTTTTCTTGCACTAATGGGCAGATACACATATCATTTCTTCTTTATATATTTATAACTCATACAAATTTATTAGAAAAATGTGGTTCTAATAAATGGGTAATGGACATAGAAAAACTAGTTTACAAAAGAAAAACATGAGAATAAAAATAAACATTTTTGTTTAATTGTGATCTCAAATTTTAAGTAAGAATCTATTTATATAAATTGGCAAAAGTTGCAGAACATGTTTTATTTTTAGTAAAGCCTGTCTGAAAAGCAGTTTGGCAATATGCTTTAAGAGCCTTATCATAATCTTTGAACTAGTTTTCATTCTGTATCCAAAAATATATCCTAAAGGGATAATCAGAAAACTAGATGCAAATTCACACATCACTGTAATAGTAAAATATTACAAATTAAAAAAAAATAACTTTTAAGAAAATTGATGGATAATTAAAATATACATGATATAATAGAATGAAATCATAAATTGGTATTGCTAAGAGTTTTAATGATATGGGAAAATGCTTAAAAAAAATAGGACTTTCAGACAGCTAATCAAACTCTGTCTTCCACTAATTACAACTGAGAGCCCAACTAAAATACACCTCTGGCCTCTAAAACCTAAATGAAGGCATTACCGAATATGGAATGGAAGTCCAACTTGGCAAATCGACTCATACAGAGTAAAGTTTTATGGTTTTATTTTTTGCCTTCTCTCCCAGCGTTGAACCAAGAGTGAACACCCAGCAGAGCTCCACCGGTCAACATGGGCAGCCCAAACACTGAAAGAAACCTACCTTTTTGGCCAGAAGAGCAGGAAAGGAAGCTGCTCTGAGCAAGAGTGAATTCTGGGGATGAGAGAGCTGGGTAAGTGATCCCTTAATTCTGTGTATAAACTGGCACTAGTCCTGGGCTTATTCCTTCTTGTTTTATTTTTTTAATCTTTATTTTGAGAGAGAGAGAGAGAGAGAGAGAGAGAGAGAACAAGCAGGGGAGGGGCAGAGAGAGACACACACAGAATCCAAAGCAGGCTCCAGGCTCTTGGCAGTCAGCCCAGAGCCTGATGTGGGTCTTGAACTCACGAAGCACAAGATCATGACCTGAGCCAAAGTCAAATATTTAACTAACTGGGCCACCCTGGTGCCTCAGTCCTGGGCTTATTCTTGAGGGACACATGTAAGGGACAGATTGAGAGCCATATAGCAAAGACTTTGAGAACTAAACCACAGTATAAACTTATGCTCAAATCCCTCACAAATGTCTGAGTGTTGCATACTTGGGACATGCCCAAAGCAGCAGAGCCAAGGATTTGAAAACTGAGCTGACCTTAGAACCTATGCCCACGGAAGAAGAGACAGTACTTACGGTCTGAACCTAACTGTGTTGAATATCTACTTAAAAAAAAAAATCAACATCCTTTAGAAGATTTTGACAAGACCCATAGTCTCACAAGGTAATTATTCAAGACACAATCCAAAATACTTGACATGCAAAGAATAAAAAAAGTGTGGCCAGTTTTAAAAGGAAACACAATAGTCAGCATGCAAACAGTCAGTGAAAGGTGACCTGTTTTCAAAGACAATCAAGAGAGGTCAATTTCAAGGTGACCCAAATATTAGACTTACCCAAAATTTTAAAGCACCTATCAAAACTTCTCTATAAGGAAACTGAAGTGAATGAAAACCTAGACTTTCTCAAAAGAAAAATATAACCAATAAGAAACACGTGAAAATTTTAGGAGAGAAGAATACAAATACAGACATAAAAAACTGAATGAAATGAATGAAATCTTGCCATATGCAATGACATGGATGGAGCTACAGAGGATCATGTATGCTAAGTGAAATAAGTAGAGAATGACAAATACCATATGATTTCACTCACATGTGGAATTTAAGAAACAAACGAGCAAAAGGGAAAAGAGAGACAGAGAGAGAGAGAATGCTAAGCCAAGAAACAGACTCTTAACTGCAGAGAACAAACTGACAGTCACCAGAAGGGAGGTGGGTGGGGGGATGGTTTAGGTAGGTGATGGGGACTGAGGAGGGCACTGGTGATGAGCCCCGGGTATTGTATGGAAGTGTTGAAACACTATTTGTACACCTGTAACTGACATTACACAGTATGTTAACTAACTGGAATTCAAATAACAACTTGAAAAAAAAAAGAAAAGGATAACATTTTAAAAAAATACATACTCCTTTCTGATCTGCTGAAATAAGTGGGATAGATATAAACATTATTCTTTTGTACCTGTATTAAGCTAATTATGATTTTTGTTTGTTTTGTTTTGGTGCTTAGTCTAAGTTAGAATGATGTTGAATATTTTATTTGAGTTTTTCCGAGGCGTAATGAGTCTCTTGAACACTTGGAATTTTTTAAAGAGTATTGCTCTCCATAAAAGTGGCTCTATATTTTTAATCACCTCTTTAAAATATGTTAGTTTACCCTTTAGAAGAAAGGTGGTAATTATTATAACTACAAAGGGAATTGTTACATAATTCTGTTATGCTTGTTAAAATTTGAAGACAATATTTTTATTTTTATTAATGTGATAGGTTTTCTGACTTGAGCTTATAAAACCGCAGGTGCAAAAATATGGGTGTATCCAATAATGTCTAATGTCATTCCAGCCCTCAGCTTTACAGGTGTCATTTGACTCCTGTGTTCCATTGTTGAACAAGCACCTGTGAAGTCTTGCAGGCAAAGGTATTAGTGCAGTACATGACTCTGTATCAGTACATGACTAAATCTACCAATTAGTTTTTTTCCCTATTTCTCCCACCCCTGGCTCACCACCTCTGGCCACCACCAATCTCTTCTCTGTATCTGTGAGTTTGGTTTGCTAATTTATTATTTCTTTAACTTATAGATTCCAAATGTAAGAGAGATGACACAGTAATTATCTTTTTCTGACTTTGACTTCGTTCACTTAAGCATAATTCTCACAAGGTCTATCCATGTTGTTACAGATTTTGTGACTGGATAATATTCCAGCTTCTTTATTCATTCAGTCATTGATGGAGATTTAGATTGTTTCCATATCAGGGTGCTTGGGTGGCTCAGTCGGTCAAGCAGCCGACTCTTGATTTCGGCTCAGGTCACGATCTCACAGTTCGTGAGATGGAGCCCCGCGCTGGGCTCTGTGCTGACAGCACTGAGTCTGCTTGGGATTCTCTCCCTCCCTCTCTCTCCGACCCTCCCCGGCTCTCTTTCTTTCTCAAAATAAATAAATAAACATAAAAAATAGTTTAAAAAAAGATATTTCCATATCTTGGCTATTGATAAGGAATGCTGAAATGAACATGGAGTTGCACATACCTTTTTGAGTTAGTGTTTTTATCTTGTTTGGATAAACACCCAGAAGTGAAATAACTGGAACATATGTAGGTCTATTTTAATATATAATATTAATATTTAATACTTTTTTCCATAGTATCTGTACCAATTTATATTCCCATCAGCAGTGCACAGGGGTTTCCCTTTCTCCACATCCTTGCCAACACTTGTTATTTCTGGTGATTAATGTTATAGAGCCTCTTTTCATGCACCTGTTGGCCAAGATATGCCTTCTTTGGAAAAATGTCTATTCAGATGTGCCCAATTTTTTTTTAATTTTATTTTTTATTTTTTAAAATTTACATCCAAATTAGTTAGCATATGGTGCAACAGTGATTTCAGGAGTAGATTCCTTTGTGCCCCTTACCCGTTTAGCCCATCCCCCCTCCCACAACCCCTGCAGTAACCTTCAGTTTATTCTCCATATTTATGAGTCTCTTCTGTTTTGTCCCCCTCCCTGTTTTTATATTATTTTTGCTTCCCTTCCCTTCTGTTCATCTGTTTTGTCTCTTAAAGTCCTCATATGAGTGAAGTCATGATTTTTGTCTTTCTCTGACTACTTTCACTTAGCGTAATACCCTCCAGTTCCATCCATGTAGTTGCCAATGGCAAGATTTCATTCTTTTTGATTGCCGAGTAACACTCCATGGTGTGTGTGTGTGTGTGTGTGTGTGTGCGCGTGCGCGTGCACACACTCATACACACACACACACACACACACACACACACACACACCACATCTTCTTTATCCATTCACCCATCGATGGACATCTGGGCTCTTTCCATACTTTGGCTATTGTCGATAGTGCTGCTGTAAACATAGGGGTGCATGTGTCCCTTTGAAACAGCACACCTGTATCCTGTGGATAAATGCCTGGTAGTGCAATTGCTGGGTCGTAGGGTAGTTGTTGTTGAGGAACCTCCATACTGTTTTCCAGAGTGACTGCACCAGCTTGCATTCCCTTAGATCTGCCCAAGTTTTAATGGGACTTTTTTTTGCCATTATGTTGCTTGTGTTATTTATATATTTTAGTTATAAGCCCCTTATCAGATATATGATTTGTAAATATTTTCTTCCAATCCATAGGTTGCCTTTTCATTTTGTCGATGGTTTTCTTTACTGTCAAAAGCTTTTTAGTCTGATGTAGTCTCACTTGTTTATTTTCGCTTTTGTTGCTTTTGTTTTTCGTGTCAGATTCAAAAAATTATTGCCAAGACCTATGTCAAGGATTTTGCCACTTAGGTTTTATTCTAGGATTTTTATAGTTTTAGGTCTATTTTCAAGTCTTTAATCCATTTTTTACAACTTTTTAAAAGCAAATGGTACTGCCAGTGTGGGGCTTGAACCATTAACCCCACAATCAATAGTTGCGTGCCCTACCAACTGAGCCAGCCAGGTGCCTCTAGTCTTTAATCCATTGTGAGTTAATTCTTGTGTGTAGTAGAAGATAGTGGTTCAACTTCATCCTTTTGCATTTGGCTGCTCAGTTTTCCCAGTACGATTTATTGAAGACACTTCTCTTTTCCCATTGAATATTTGTGGCTCCTTTCTTGTAAGTTAATTAACCATATATGCATGGGTTTATTTTGGGGCTCTCTATTCTATTGATCTCTGTGTGCCATTACCACACTGTTTTAATTATTATAGCTTTGTAATATAATTTGAGATCAGGATGCATGATGTCTCCAGCTTTGTTGTTCTTTCTCAAGTTTGCTTTGGCTGTTCAGGGTCTTTTATGATTTCTATTTCTGTGAATAATGCCATTCAAATTTTGATAGGGATTGTATTGAATCTGTATATTGCTTTGCAGAGTAGAGACATTTTAACAATATTAATTATTTCCATCTGTGAATAATGGAATTTCTTGTATTGTTCCTGGTCTTTAAGGACAAGCTTTCAGCTTTTTGCCACGGAGTATGGAGTTAGCTTTATCATATTGAGGTACATTCCCTCTTATGCCAACTTTGTTGAGAGTTTTTTTTTTATAAATGTTGGTTGAATTTTGCCAAATGCTTTTTCTGCATCTATTCAGATGGCTATATAATTGGCCGTATGTATGACACTGCCTAATTTGTGGATGTTGAACCATCCTTGCATCCTTGGAATAAATCCTACTTCATCATGGTGCATGATTCTTTTAATGTATTTTTGAATGCTCTTGGCTAATGTTTGATTGAGGATTTTCCCATCTGTGTTCATCAGGGATATTGACCTGTAATTTTCTTTTCTTCTGGCATCCTTGTCTGGTTTTGGTATCAGGGTGCTACTGGCCTCATAAAATGAGTTAGGAAGAGTTCCCTTCTATTCTATTTTTTGGAAGATTTGACAAGGATTGGTCTCAATTCTTCCTTGCAAGTTTGGTAGAATTCACCTGTGAAGTTGTCTGGTCCTGGAATTTGTTGTGAGGTTTGTGATTACTGATTCAATCTCCTTGATAATAATTGATCTGTTCAGATTTTTCTATTTCATCAGTATTCAGTGTTGGTAGACTGTATGTAGAAATTTATCTATTTCTTCTAGGTTATTCAATTTGTTGTCATATAATTGTTCATACCAGTCTGTTATGATTCTATGTATTTCTCTAGTGTCAGTTGTAACATCTTTCATTTCTGACTCACTTCTTTCTTGGTGAGTCTAGCTAATGATTTGTCAAAGATTTATCCTTTCAAAGAACTAGCTCTTAATTTCCTGGATCTTTTCTGTTGTCTTTTTAGTCTTTGTTTCATTTATTTCCGCTCTAATCTTTGTCATGTCCTTCCTTCTCTTAACTTTGAGCTTTATTTGTTCTTTTTTCTCTAGTTTCTTGAGGCAGAGAGTTAGGTTGTTTATTTGAGAGCTTTTTTTGTTTCTTGAGGGTGGGCATTTATTGCTTTCAACTTCCCTCTTAGAACTGCTCTTGCTATATCCCATAAATTTTAGTATGTTAGATTTCTATTTTCCTCTGTCTGAAGTTGTTTTTGATATCTCCTTTGATTTCCCCAATGACCCGTTGGTTATTCAGTAGCATGTTGTTTAACCTCCACATATTTGTGTATATTTAATTTTTCTTCATGTAATTAATTTCTAGTTTCATACCATTGTGGTCAGAAAAGATGCTTCATATGATTCCAATCCTCTTAAATTTATTAAGACATGTTTTGGGGCTCCTAGGTGGCTCAGTCAGATAAGCGTCTGACTTTGGCTTAGGCCATGGTCTCACAGTTCATGAGTTCGAGCCCCACATCGGGCTGTCTGCTGTCAGCACAGAGCCTGCGTCAGATCCTCTGTCTCCTCTCTCTGTTCCTCCCCTGCTTGTGCTCTTTTTCTCAAAAATAAATAAACATTAAAAAAATAATTAAAAATTAAAAAAATACTTAAAAAAAATACTTGTTTTGTGGCCTAACATATGATCTATCTTGAAAAATGTTCCAGATGCACTTGAGAAGAATATGTATTCTATTGTTTTTGGATGGAACATTCTATAAGTATCTGTTAAGTCCATCTGGTCTAGCGTGTCATTTAAGGCCAATGTTTCCTTATTGGTTTTCTGTCTGAATGATCTATGCACTGACGTAAGTGGAGTATTAAATTCCCTACTATCATTTTATTGCTGTCTACTTCTCTTAAGTCTCATAATATTCATTTTATATACTTAGGTTTTCCTATGTTGGGTGTGTAAATATTTATACATGTTATATTTTCTTATTGGATTGACTCTTTATCATTATGTAATGCCTTTCTTTGTCTCTAATTACAGTCTTTATTTTAAAGTCTATTTTTTTCTGATAAAAGTGTAGGTACTCCAGCTTTCTTTTGGTTTCCATTTGCATGGAATATCTTTTTTCATCCCTTCACTTTAATTTAAAAAATGTTTAATGTATATTTATTTTTGACAGAAAGAGAGACAGAGTGTGAGGAGGGGAGGGGCAGACATAGAGGGAGACACAGAATATGAAGCAGGCTCCAGGCGCTGAGCTGTCAGCACAGAGCCCAACACAGAGCTCAAACTCACAAACCTTGAGACCATGACCTGAGCTGAAGTCCGACGCTCAACTAAACCACCCAGGCGCCCCTCCAACCCTTCACTTTTAGTCTGTGTGTGTTCTTACATTCTAAAGTGAGTTTTGGGGCACCTAGGTGGTATAATTAGTTAAGTGTCTGACTCCTGATTTTAGCTCGGGTCATGATCTCATGATTGTGAGATCAAGCCTCAAATTGTGCTCTGTGCTAATAGCACAGAGCCTGCTTGGAATTCTCTCTTTCCCTCTCTCTCTCTGTCCCTCCCCCACTCATGCTCTCTCAAAATATAAGTAAATAAGTAACTAAATAAATAAATAAATAAATAAATGTGAGTTTCTTCTAGGCAGCATAGAGATGGGTCCTGTTTTTATATCTATTCAGCACACTTTATGTCTTTTGATAGTAGAATTTAGTCCATTTACATTTAAAGTCATTATTGATAGGTATGTACTTTTATCTATCAATGGTGGCTTTAAATGTAAATGGACTAAACTCATCATTTGGTTAGTTGTTTTCTGGCTGTTTTTGTAGTCCCTCTTTAGTCTTTTCTTCTCTTGTTCTCTTCCTTTGCGGTTTGTTGACTTACTTTAGTGGTATGCTTGTATTCCTTTCTCTTTCTCTTTTGTGTGTTTGCTATAGGTTTTGTTTTGTGGTTACCATGAGACTTATATATAGCAACTTAAAACTAAAACAGTCTATTTTAGGGGCACCTGGGTGGCTCAGTCAGTTAAGCATCCAACTTTGGCTCAGGTCATGATCTCACAGCCTGTGAGTTCAAGCCTCACGGCAAGCTCTGTGCTGACAGTGAAGAGCCTGGAGCCTGCTTCAGATTCTGTCTCCCTCTCTCTCTGCACCCCCTACCCCACCACCCCTGCTCACACCTCTGTCTCTCTCAAAAATAAATAAACATTAAAAAATAAAAAATAAATGAAACAGTCTATTTGAAGCTGATAACAACTTGAGTTTGATCCCAATGGAAAGCTCAACATTTTTATTCCCCCCACCATGTATTATATATATATTTTTTATGTATTATATTTTTAATGTTACATTTTACATCTTTATGTCTTATGTATCCCTTACCAAATTATTATAATCATAGTTTTTAGTACTTTTGTTTTATAACCTTCATGTTAGCTTTGTAAGTGATTAAGCAACTACCTTTACTATATATTTATCTTTCCAGTGAACTTCATTCTTTCATATGTGTTCTTGTTACAAATTGGTCCCCTTTCTTTTTAGCTTAAAGAAGTCTCTTTATCTGTTCCTGTGAGGCCAGTGTAGTGGTGATGAACTCCTTTAGTTTTTACTTGTCTGGAAAATTTTTTATCTCACCTTCACTTCTTTTTTTTTTTTTTTTTTTTTTTTCAACGTTTTTTTTATTTATTTTTGGGACAGAGAGAGACAGAGCATGAACGGGGAGGGGCAGAGAGAGAGGGAGACACAGAATCGGAAACAGGCTCCAGGCTCCGAGCCATCAGCCCAGAGCCCGACGCGGGGCTCGAACTCACGGACCGCGAGATCGTGACCTGGCTGAAGTCGGACGCCTAACCGACTGCGCCACCCAGGCGCCCCTCACCTTCACTTCTGAATGATAACTGTGCTGGGCATAGTATTCTTGGCTGGAAATTTTTTCCTTCAGCACTTTGAATATGTCATACCACTCCCTTCAAGCCTGCAACGTTGTTGCTGAAAATCTACTTACAGTCTTATGGGGGTTCCCTTGTAGGTAAGAAGTTTTTTCCTTCTTGCTTCTTTTAATATTCTCTCTTTGTCTTTAACTTTTGCCACTTTAATTAAAATATGTCTTGGTGTGGATTCCTTTGTGCCCCTCTTATTTGGAATTTTCTGGGCTTCCTGGATCAGGATGTCTGGTTCCTCACTCAGGTTAGAGAAGGTTTCTGCCATTATTTCTTCAAATAAGATTTCTGCCCCCTTTTCTCTCTCTGCTCTTTCTGGGACTCCTATAATGTGAATGTTAGTCTGCTTGATGTTGTCCTAGAAGTCCCTTAAGCTACCTTCACTTTGAAATTCTTTTTTGATTTCACTGCTCTGATTGATTTCCTTCTAGTTAACTAATCTTTTCTTCTGCATCATCTTGTTTGTTGTTGAACCTCTCTGTCGTATTTTTCATTTCAGTTACTGTATTCTTCTGCTCTGTGACTTCTATTTAGTATTTTCTTATTATTTTTTTAATCTCTTTGTTGAAGTTCTCACTGTGTTCCATTCTTCTCCCAAATTCAGTGAGTATCCTTATGACCATTATTCTGAACTCTTTATTGGGTAAATTATTTATCTCTATTTCTTTAAGCTTTTTTTCCCCCTGAGGTTTTATTTTGATTTTTCATTTGGAACGTATTTCTCTGTTTCTTTATTTTGCTTTACTCTCTGTATTGGTTTCTATAGCAAATGAAGCAACCACTTCTCCCAGTCTTGAAGGAGTGGCCTCATGTAGGAGATGAACCTTGTTATTGAGCCCTGCATCAGCTCTTGGTTGTCTTTTAAACCTTTGTATTTGTCCAAGCAGCCTATTATATTTTTAATAGCTCTGACTAGTTCAGGATGTGCCAAGACCTGTCATTGTCCCAAAGATCTTAGCACCTAGATCCAGGACAACTGAAAGCCAGATCCTCAGGTATCAGCTTTTGCAACTATGCAACTATATGCAGTCCTATGGGACCACAAACATAAGCCCCATTTGTCACCAGGGCCAGGGGATCTAGAGGTGTCCATTGGGCAGCATGCACAAAAGTCAGGGCTTCAGGTGAGTGTATAAGCTCTTTTCTGGGAGATACTGACAAGCTGGAACGAGGCAAAGGGAGAGCACTAAGGTGGCATCCACAGCCTACATTCTTTGAGAGCAACTCCATGGGCCACTAAATGTGGGCTAAACCTGAAGTGTGCTCCTCAGGCCAAAGCTCCAGGACAAGCAAAGGGGCCTCCCTCACAGAAAGACTGGGAGGGGTGTGCCTCAGCCTGCAATCTGTGTGGTACCTTGGGGAGCAGTAGTTTGCCAAGAGCCATCTTTCTGTTTTCCATAGTTCAGCGGGACCTCGGACTGCAAGCCACTAGAGTTAGGTGGTCGAGGGGTGTCCCCTCAGTGGCAGCAACAAAAACCAGTGCAACAGATAGGTATGTGTAAAGCTGCCCTTCAGGAGACAGTGGTGTTCCAGAGTATGTCAGCAGGTGAGCACGAATATAGTACCTGCCCTCTGAGGTCTCTGGAAAGGATTCCAGTCAGTCCCAAGATGCATGTTTAATTAGAACCCTGCACCTCAGACCACAGTCATGATCATTATTACCTTAATAGGTCTCCTACGTGGAAAGACTGAGCTCCTGGGTCTATTGCCTCTTGCTCTGTCCTGGAGATGGAAGCTGTGTAAGAACGCTTTTTCTGTTGGTTACATCCGTGGGATTCATGAGTGTAAGCCCCAGTGGCCACCAGAGTCAGGTGATACAGAAGCGTCCCCTAGAAGCAGTCACAAAAATTAGGGAGCCAGACAGAGGTTTGAGCTCCTTTCTGGGCGATACCAATTATTACAGTCCCATGGGACCACAAACTCCCCTGGCCTCCAGAGCCAGGAGATCAAGAGGCATCCCCTGGGCAGCAGCTGCACAAATCAGGGCATCAGATTTCATGCTCCCTTGCATGAAATATGGGTGCTTTGGAGCATGGCAAAGGGAGAACGTGAAGATCGTGCTTTCCAGTCTCCATCCCTGGATAGTGTGCTGCAAGCTCCTAGATATGTGTGTTCAGTCAGATGCCCCTCAGACCAATGCTTCAACATAAGCAGGTGTCCCTTCTTCACTTTGAGTCTGGGTATGGTCTGCTGCTCTGAGCTGGGCCCTGGGGCAGGTGCTCACAAGTCTGAGCACACAAGCCCTTTAAGAGGTGTTTCTCAGATCATTTCAGTCTTGTGAGTCTCAGGGCATGAGTCCCATTGATTTTCAAAGTTAGATATTTGGTGGCTCATCTCTTAGGTGCAGGTTTTAAAAGTTAGAGTGTCTACGGGCACCTGGGTGGCTTAGTCGGTTGAGCGTCTGACTTTGGCTCAGGTCATGGTCTCACAGTGCATGAGTTTGAGCCCCACATTGGGCTTGCTGCTGTCAGCACGGAGCCCACTTTGGATCCTCTGGTTCCCCCCTCTCTCTCTGCGCCTCCACCCACCTCTCTCTCTACCCCCCCCCCACACTTAAAAGTAAATAAATATTTAAAAAAAAAAAGGTTGAAGTGTCTAATAGGGGGTTTAAGCCCTTTGCTCCTCAGGGAGAAGCTCTTGGGTTTTGAGTTCCTTCCTGGTTGTGGGTCTTCTTGAAGATTGTGTTCCAGCCTCTCCTACCTGCTCTGAGGTGGTTTTCTTCTAATTAGGCTGGTGTGTAGTTATTACTTAACCAGCCTTTAAGGTTTCTAAGAGGAAATATTTCCATATGCAGCTTTAGGCTCTGTGGGAGTAAGTGAATTCAGGATCTACCTATGTCACCATCTTGAACCAGAACCTTAAATTAAACAATGTATATTCTTTTCCTGATTGTATAAATAATATGTTCCCGTTTTGGAAGTACATGAAGGCACAAAAATATAAACAAACAATTAAAATCCTTTTCCCAAAGACAACCACGGTAATACTTTAGCTTGTTTTTTGATCCATAGTTATATATTTGAATTTATCATTATTTCTTTAATTAATCAAAGTAATACATGAATATGACTATATATATATGTGTGTGTGTATATATATATATATATATATATATATATATATAGTTTTTATTTTTTATTTGCATATTTTTAATTTGCATTCAGGTTTATCAGGGATATTGACCAGTAATTCTCCTTTTTTGGTGGGGTCTTTGTTGGGTTTTAGAATCAAGGTAATGCTGGCTTCATAGAGTGAGTTTGGAAGTTTTCCTTCCATTGCCGTTTTTTGGAACACTTTGAGGAGAATAGGTATTACCTCTTCTTTAAATGTCTGATAGAATTCCCCTGGGAAGCCATCTGGCCCAGGACTCTTATTTGTTGGGAGATTTTTGATAACTGATTCGATTTCTTTCTTTTTTTAAAATTTTTTTAAATGTTTATTTATTTTTGACAGAGAGAAAGAGAGACAGAGCATGAGCGGGGGAGGGGCAGAGAAAGAGGGAGACACAGAATCCGAAGCAGGCTCCAGGCTCCGAGCTGTCAGCACAGAGCCCGATGCGGGGCTCAAACCCACAAACTGTGAGATCATGACCTGAACCGAAGTCGGATGCTCAACCGACTGAGCCACCCAGGCGCCCCAAAAACTGATTCTATTTCTTTGCTGGTTATGGGCCTGTTCAAATTTTCTATTTCTTCCTGTTTGAATTTTGTTAGTGTGTGAGTGTCTAGGAATTTGTCTATTTCTTCCAGATTGTCCAGTTTGTTGACATATAATTTTTCAGAGTATTCTGTTATAACTGTATTTCTGTGCCTTTTGTTTGTGATTTTATCTATTTGAGTCTGCTTTTTGAGAAGTCTAGCTAGGAATTTATCAATTTTGTTTATTCTTTCAAGAAATCAGCTCTTAGTTTCATTGATCTGTTCTACTGTTTTTTGTTTGTTTGGTTTTTTTTGGATTCTGTATTATTCATTTCTGCTCTAATATTTATTATTTCCCCTCTTCTGCTGCCTTTGGGCTTTATTTGCTGCTCATTTTCTGGATTCTTTAGGTGTAAGGTTAGGTTGTGTATTTGGGACCTTTCTTGATTTTTGAGATAGGCCTGAATTGCAATGTATTTTTCTCTTAGGGCTACCTTTGCTGCATCCCAAAGGGATTGAGCTGTCTTGTTTTAATTTTCATTTGCTTCCAGGTATTTTTTAATTTCCAATTTAATTTCCTGGCTAACCCATTCATTCTTTAGTGGGCTGTTCTTTAACCTCCATGTATTTGAGGGCTTTCCAATTTTTTTATGGTCAATTTCAAGTTTCATAGTGTTGTGATCTGAAAATATGCATGGTACGATCTCAGTATTTTTGTACCTGTTGAGGGCTGATTTGGTGATCCAATATGTGATCTATTCTGGAGAATGTTCCATGTGTACTTGAGAAGAATGTGTATTCTGCTGCTTTAGGATGAAATGTTCTGGATATATCTGTTAAGTCCACCTGTTCCAGTGTGTCATTGAGAGCTGTTGTTTACTTGTTGAATTTGTGCTTAGATTATCTGTCCTTTGTTGTAAGTAGAGTATTTTTTTTTTAATTTTTTAACGTTTATTTATTTTTGAGACAGAGAGAGACAGAGCATGAACGGGGGAGGGTCAGAGAGAGAGGAAGACACAGAATCTGAAACAGGCTCCAGGCTCTGAGCCATTAGCACAGAGCCTGATGCAGGGCTTGAACTCACATACCGTGAGATCATGACCTGAGCCAAAGTCGGACGCTTAACTGACTGAGCCACCCAGGCGCCCCATAAGTGGAGTATTAAAGTCTCCTATAATTATGGTATTATTATCAATAAATTTGCTTATGTTTGTGATTTATATATTTGGGTATATCAAATTGGGGGCATAAATATTTACAATTGTTAGCTCTTCTTGATGGATAGACCTCTTAAATATGATGTAATGCCCTTCTTCATCTCTTGTTACAATCTTTGTTTTAAAATCAATTTGTCTGATATAAGTATGGCTACTCTGGCTTTCTTTTGATGTCCAGTAGCATGATAGATGGCTCTCTATCCCCTCACTTTCAATCTACAGGTGTCTTCAGATCTAAAATGAGTCTCTTGTAGGCAGCATATAGATGGATCTTATTTTTTTTATCCATTCTGATAACCTGTGTCTTTTGATTGGGGCATTTAGTCCATTTACATTCAGAGTGATTATTGAAAGATATGAATTTAGTACCATTGTGTTATCTGTAGATTTCATGTTTGTGATAATGTCCTCTGGTCCTTTGTAGTCTTTGCTGCTTTGTATTCAGAGTCCCCTTAGGATTTCTTGCAGGGTTGGTTTAATGGTCACAAACTCTTTTAGTTTTAATATGTCTGGGAAAGTCTTTCTCCTGTTCTGAATGACAACCTCACTTGCTTCCTATTGAGCACATTGAATATTTCCTGCCACCCCCTTATGGCCTGCCACGTTACAGTGGACAGGTGTGCCACTAAACTTATGTATCTACGTGTGTAGGTTAAGGACCATTTGTCCCTAGCTGCTTTCAGAATTCTCTCTTTATCTTTGTATTTTACAAGTTTCACTATGATATATCATGGTGTTAACCTTGTTTTTTAATTTTTAAAGTTTATTTATTTTGAGAGAGAGCACAGGTGGGGTAGGGGCAGAGAGACAGGGAAGAGAGAAAATCCTAAGCACGCTCCTTGCTGTCAGCACAGAGCCTGATGCAAGGCTCAAACTCATGAACCATGAGATCATGACCTGAACCAAGATCAAGAGTCAGACACTCAACTGACTGAGCCACCAAGGTGCCACAGTGTTGACCTATTATTGTTGATGTTGAAGGCAGTTCTCTGTATCTCTTGGACTTAGATGCCTATTTCCCTCCCCAGATTAGGGAAGGTCTCAGCTATAATTTGTCCAAGAAACCTTCTGCCCCTTTTTCTCACTCTTTTCTTCTGGGACTACTATGATATGGATATTGTTTTGTTTCATGGAATCACTTAATTCTCTAATTCTCCCCTCATGATCTAGTACTATCCTTTCCCTCTTTTTCAGCTTCCTTATTCCCATAATTTTATCTTCTATTTGACCTACCCTCTCCTCTGGTTATTTAATCCTCACTGTCACTGTATCTAGTTTATTTTGCATCTCAGATACAGCATTTTTAAATTCATCCCGACTAGTCCTTAGGTCTTTGATCTCTGCAACAAGGGTTTCTCTGGTGTCTTATATGCTTTTTTCAAGCCGAGCTATTAGTCTTATGAATGTTGTTCTAAATTCTTGTTCAAATATATTATTTATATCTCTTGTTCTTTTGAGCAAGTCTCTGGCTGTGATTTCGTCTTTGCCTTTCTCTTGGGGAGAATTCCTCCATCTTGTCATTTCGGCTAAGTTTCTATCTTTTGGGTGTTTTAAAAGCTTGTTATGTGACGTGCACTCTCAAGTACTACTATATTAAAAAGGGGTCATATGCTGTCCAGGGCCCGGCACTCCAGGAAGTGTTTTTGGTGTATGTTTGGTGTTTGGTCTGTTGTTGTGTTTTGGCTGCTCTGTCCCACTGGTGAGTCCTCTGCAGAGCTCCTCTTAGCTTGCAGTGGGCAGTGTTTGGACCTTGAACTAGGTGTGCTTTGACTTGTTTGTTGGAATAACCCTGGAAAAAAAAAGAGGGTGGGGGAAGCCTGATCCCGTAAAAAGAGAAAAAGGATAGGTGAGAAAGGAAAACCAAACAGAGGATCAAAAAACTCTAAGGCTCATTACAACGAAAGAGAGAGGAAAAGAAAGAAGAAAAAAGCAGAAGAAAAGAGAAAAGATGGAAAAAGAATAGAATAAAAAAGCCTGACCAAAAAATACATATATGTATATATAAGAAAAAATGGCAAAAAACAAGTCAGACACAATGAGCCCGATTCCAAAAGAAAAAAATAAAAAGAGGGAGGAAAGAAAGAGAAAAGAAAAAAAAAATGTCTGTTGGTGCCTGGAGGCGGTGGCTGTGCTGGTCTGGAGGAGAGGCCGGCTGCCTTGGGTCAGACTCAGTCTTGCTCTGTTAGATTAGCAGTTGCCGGGCACCGAGGGGCGGGGTAGGTGTAAGTGGTCCCACCTTCACTGGGGACCACTGTGCTGCTCTCGGAAGTTCCACCCTGTTGGTTGTGTGTGTGGGGAAAAGGCATCACCCCAATTTCTCCTCCCCAGTCGGGGTTCTCAACCCATGCTGTTCAGGCAGCCCTCAGAACAGTGAGGGTGGTCAGCTTGCCCTGAACCACAGGTCTCCTGAGCCTTCCCCTTGGCGCTCAGCTGGGATTCAAAACCCTATGTCTTTAAGCACCCAGCCCTTTGTGGATCTATTCCCCTCCTCCAGACTGGAGCCTCTCCCCTTTGCTGAGGAAAGGCCTTTGGCTAGCACCTGGAGGGTCTTCTTCCCAGAGTACTCTGGGAAGGGGACTGTTCTTTCCCAGTGCACCCCAGAGGCCACGACACCACACCATGCTCTCGGGGGCTGGCTCCCTCCTGCCCAGGAATATGCACCAACGCTCCGCTCTGGAGAAAGTCACGCACTTCCAAAACCTCTGAGTTTCGGCTCCAAAGGCTGTTTGCAAAAATGCACTGGGATGCTCAGTACTTCAGCTTCCCCAGTCCATGGTCCTGAGCGGTTTTCCTCTTGTGCTAACCCTATGCCACACTTTCACAACCCCTCTGTCTTTCTCTGCCTTTTGTCTCTCCACACAAAGGGTTCCCTCGTCTCCACAGCTCTGCTCTTTTATTTCCCCCAGTTCACGTGCATGCACCTAAATCCCTCCAAGCTGTCTCCTTCCAGCCTGTGGACATCCTTCTACCTCCCTGCAGATTGATCCCTTGGGTTTTCTAAGTGTTCTGACCCCAATACAGCTGTGTTTGAGGGACCAGGAAAATCCAGGTCCCCCTACTTCTCTGCCATCTTAACTCCTCCAAGCTCTTGAGTGTCTACTCTCGAATCATTTTAACATGCTCTTTTGTGACCTTTCTGTGAGCTTAAAATTCCCCAATATTTAAAAATATAATTGCTTTGACTTTAATAAAAAGAAGCATAGTCATAAATATTTAAGCAATACAAATAAATGCCAAGTAGAATGTGAAAAGTGTCATCACTATCACTCAGAAGTAATGTTTGGTAACACTGAGAATCATATCTAAGCACCTCTTGATGGACAGGGGAACAGATGAATGGAACATAGTGTATAGAAGAAAGATAGAAGTAGTTTTATAAACTTGCATCATGAAAGGCATTACAAGCAGTTTTTCTTGAATTTAATAGAAGAAATTGCAGTAAACTTTTTAAGGAATAATTAACAAGTGTAATTATATGTATTTAAACTACACAACATGATGATTTGGTATATATATGTATAGTAGAATGATTGCAAGATCAAGATAATTAACATATTTATCACCTGACACAGTTAATTCTTTTTTCACTCTACCCTCCGCCCCTTTCAAGTGTACATTATTGTATTATTAACTATAGTCACCACCATGCTGCAAATCAGATCTTCAGAACTTTTTCTTCTCATAACTGAAAATTTGTGCCCTTTGACTTTCCCTCTCCCTAGTCCCTGGCAACCACCATTCTTTTCTGTTTTTATGAAATCAGTCAAGCACTGTGTTAAATGCTTTATGTGTGTGATCTTATTTATCTTTGTAATAACCCTAGAGTTAGGTCATTCATTCATTCATTCATTCCTCACTCAATTAATAAATATTTATTTATATCTATTATATACCAGGCACTTTTCTAGGTGTTGGGGGATTAGTCAAAAGAAACAGACATGTATCAATGAATGGTTTAATAAAACAGGCAAGAATCTATGCCCTCCTGGAGCTTACGTTTTACAAGCAAAATACGTGGCTTACTAGATAATGGATAAATGTTGCTGAGAAAAATAAAACAAGGAGGGGGATGTAAGGAGCTGGTGATGAAGCAGGGATGTTCACAATTTTAGATAGTGTGCAAAGGAAGATACCGCTGAGAAAATGACCTCTGAGTCCACATTTAAAGGGAGAGCAAGAGGAAGAGTAACCCAGACAGAAGAAAAGGCAAGAGTAAAAGCCTACAAGAAGAAACTTTTTGGTCTTCTGAAAACAAGGAAGGCAGTCTGGCTAGAGGGAGAGTGCAAGGAGATACAGTCGTGGAGACGAAGGCTGGGTCTGATCTTGCAGGCAACTATAAGGACTTTCTTGTTGCCTCTGAGACAGAAGGCATTGAGGTCTTTGATCAGAGGAGGGACATGATTGGACTTACATATTAACAAAATCATTCTATTTTACTGATTGGAGCAGAAATACGGGCAGGGTGGTCTGTTATTAGCTAATTAGTCTCCCCATTTGGCAGGTGAGGAGAATGAGACTTGAACTTGACCCAAATCATAAACCCTTTTTTTTATCTTTTAAAAGTTTTTTACTAATGTTTATTATTTATTTTTGAGACAGAGACAGAGTGCCAGTGGGGGAGGGTTAGAGAGAAAAGGAGACACAGAATCTGAAGCAGGCTCCAGGCTCCCAGCTGTCAGCACAGAGCCCCATGCGGGGCCCGAACCAATGAACTGTGAGATCATGACCTGAGCTTAAGTCGGATGCTTAACCGACTGAGCCAACCAGGCGCCCCTGTCTTTTTTTAAAGAGCTTTTTTTTTTTAAAGTTCATTTATTTATTTTAAGACAGACAGAGACAGTGTGAGCAGGGGAGGGGCAGAGAGAGGGAGAAAGAGAATCCCATTCTGTGCTGATAGCACAGAGCCTGACATGGAGCTGGAACTCATGAAACCCTGAGACCATGACTTGAGCTGAAACCACGAGTCGGACGCTTGACCGTCTGAGCCACCCAGGCGCCCAGGTCCTAAACTCTTAACACAAGCAGACGAGCAGCACCAACATCACCTGGGACCTTAGAAATGCAGACTCTCAGGCCCCTCCCCAGACCAGCTGAATTCGTATTTTAGGAGGAGCCTCAAGTGATTCACTTGTACATTAAAGCTTGAAAAGCCTTGGCCTCAAACTCTAAGAGATATTGTTGTTGAAACTCATTGATCAGGAAAGAATATCATTGAAATGGTGTTCTAAGGAATTGTTATTTGGTAGCAAATAAACAGAGAAGAGAGAGGGATACCAAACAGGAGGAAATTACAATAACCCAGTAGTTTAGGGCCGAATGGCTGAAGTAAGACAATAACAGTAGGAAGGAAAACTCATTTTTTTTTTTAATTTTTTTTTTTTTTTTTTTTTTTTTTTAGCGTTTATTTATTTTTGAGACAGAGAGAGACAAAGCATGAACGGGGAGGGTCAGAGAGAGGGAGACACAGAATCTGAAACAGGCTCCAGGCTCTGAGCTGTCAGCACAGAGCCCGACGCGGGGCTCAAACTCACGGACCACGAGATAATCACCTGGGCTGAAGTCGGCCGCTTAACCGACTGAGCCACCCAGGCGCCCCAGGAAAACTCATTTTTAAGAAGGAATGGAGGCAAGAGTTTTTTTTTTTAATCCTATAATTTTATTTTTTTATATTTTTATTTTTTTGATTTTTATTTATTTTTTAAATTTACATTCAAGTTAGTTAGCGTATAGTTCAACAATGATTTCAGGAGTAGATTCCTTAATGCCCCTTACCCATTTAGCCTATCCCCCCTCCCAGAACCCCTCCAGTAACCCTCAGTTTGTTTTCCATATTTAAGAGTCTCTTACGTTTTGTCCCCCTCCCTGTTTTTATATTATTTTTGCTTCCCGTCCCTTATGTTCATCTGTTTTGTATCTTAAAGTCTTCATATGAGTGAGTGAAGTCATATGATATTTGTCTTTTTCTGACTGACTGATTTCGCTCAGCATAATACCCTCCAGTTCCATCCACGTAGTTGCAAATGGCAAGATTTCATCCTTTTTGTTTGCCAAGTAATACTCCATTGTATGTATGTGTTCTTTATCCATTCATCCATCGATGGACATTTGGGCTCTTTCCATACTTTGGCTATTGTTGATAGTACTGCTATAAACATGGGGGTGCACGTACCCCTTCAAAACAGCACACCCGTGTCCCCTTGGATAAATACCTAGTAGTGCAATTGCTGGGTCGTAGAGGAGTTCTATTTTTAGTTTTTTGAGGAGCCTCCATACTGTTTTCCAGAGTGGCTGCACCAGTTTGCATTCCCACCAGTTTGCATTCCCACCAGCAGTGCAATAGAGATCCTCTTTCTCTGCATCCTCGCCAACATCTGTTTTTGCCTGAGTTGTTAATGTTAGCCATGCTGACAGGTGTGAGGTGGTATCTCATGGTGGTTTTGATTTGTATTTCCCTGATGAGGAGTGATGTTGAGCATCTTTTCATGTGTCGGTTGGCCATTTGGATGTCTCCTTTGCAGAAGTGTCTATTCATGTCTTTTGCCCATTTCTTCACTGGATTATTTGTTTTTTGGGTGTTGAGTTTGTTAAGTTCTTTATAGATTTTGGACACTATTTATAGATACCTTTATCTGAGATGTCGTTTGCAAATATCTTCTCCCATTCTGTTGGTTGCCTTTTAGTTTTGCTGATTGTTTCCTTTGCTGTGCAGAAACATTTTATTTTGATGAAGTCCTAATAGTTCATTTTGGCTTTTGTTTCCTTTGCCTCCAGAGACCTGTTGAGTAAGATGCTGCTGTGGCCAAGGTCCTAGGGTTTTTTGCCTGCTTTTTCCTCGAGGATTTTGACGGCTTCCTGTCTTATGTTTAGGCCTTTCATCCATTTTGAGTTTATTTTTGTGTATGGTGTAAGAAAGTGGTCCAGGTTCATTTTTCTGCATGTCGCCGTTCAGTTTTCCCAGTACCACTTGCTGAAGAGACTGTCTTTATTCCATTAGATATTCTTTCCTGCTTTGTCAAAGATTAGTTGGCCATATGTTTGTGGGTCCATTTCTGGGTTCTGTAGTCTGTTCCATTGATCTGAGTGTCTGTTCTTGTGCCAGTACCATACTGTCTTTATGATTACAGCTTTGTAATACAGCTTGAAGTCCGGGATTGTGATGTGTTCTTTTTCAAGATTGCTTTGACTATTTGGGGTCTTTTCTGGTTCCATACAAATTTTAGGATTGTTTGTTCTAGCTCTGTGAAGAATGCTGGTGTTATTTTGATAGGAATTGCATTGAATATGTAGATTGCTTTGGATAGTATTGGCATTTTAACAATATTTGTTCTTCCTATTCAAGAGCATGGAATATTTTTCCATGTTTTTTTGGTGTCTTCTTCAATTTCTTTCGTAAGCTTTCTATAGTTTTCAGTGTATAGATTTTTCACCTCTTTGGTTAGATTTATTCCTAGGTGTTTTATGGTTTTTGGTGCAACTGTAAATGGGATCGATTCCTTGATTTCTCTTTCTGTCGCTTCATTGTTGCTGTATAGGAATGCAACCGATTTCTGTGCATTGATTTTATATCCTTCCACTTTGCTGAATTCATGGATCATTTCTAGCAGTTTTTTGGTGGACTCTTTTGAGTTTTCCATATAGAGTATCATGTCATCTGTGAAGAGTGAAAGTTTGACCTCCTCCTGGCCAATTTGGATGGGAGACAAGAGTTTTTTAATGAAGGAAAAAGCCTATAAAACTTAGGCAACGATTACATATACTGGTGAGTGGGAAGGGACCATGAGACAGAGAGTTAGGTAAAATGTGACACTGAAGTTTCACACCTTGGTAAGAGAATACTTGGATCATTACCGGAAAAAGAGAGTGAGAACAGGGATTGTGAGGATGAGGTCAAAGCAAGTTTCAACTTAGTGGACAGAACTTGGTGGTGGCTGCAAATGTTCTGTAGGTTGTCCGGAATGTCTGGATGGGGAAAACTTGTAGCTGACATACTAGTTTTGGAGTCATTTGCCTGGAGGTGCCCACTGAAGCAGTGGGAGTGATTGAGATTTGGGGGGAGAAGACAGAAAGAAGACTGTGGCCACATATCTAGAACCAGCACCCCTTTTAGAAAGGGTAGGAAGCAGAAAAAGGGCAGTCTCAGAAGGGTGAAGAGAGTGTAACATCTCTAAAACCAAGGGCGGTGAGAGAGTTCCTATTTGGCCACAGGCCCATGGAGATTAGGAGAAATGAAAGAAGATGGATCTTAGCAAAAGTCAAATCGAACTATTGGTGTATTTCAAAGAATGATTTTACAGGAATGAAAGCCAGAGGCTTAGAGAGAGGGCGGGTGGTCAGGAGACATGATCTTCACCCTTAGAGATGCCCCAACCACCAGAAAGGCAGACAAGATAACCACAACAGGTAATTATCTGACAGCACAC
The DNA here is from genome assembly GCF_024362965.1 of Panthera pardus. Lineage (NCBI taxonomy): Eukaryota > Metazoa > Chordata > Mammalia > Carnivora > Felidae > Panthera > Panthera pardus. Next base: position 16,800,269 of record NW_026526766.1, on the reverse strand, counting down.
CCTTATTGACAACTGCACAGTTAAATATGCATGATTCATACTAGCTTTTTTTTTTTTTTTTTTTTTGTAACCCATCAACATATTATATAGATATATGCATGGTTCTAGGATTTGCAAAGCTCAAAGTGAAAGTCAAACTTCAGATAAGTTATATTTCTGTATGGTCTTTTTGAAAAACCTGATCAGAATTTTTGGTCACATTTTACTAACTAGCACACACTTTTACTATGGCTCTTATTTTATTGTTTTAATTGCTGGTCATTTAGTGGAAAAGATCTGTTGTTGTTTGTTGTTTGTTTGCTTGTTCGTTTTAGCTCATCTTTGCTCCTTTATCAAGAGTGACTCCTTTGTTATGGAGCACTAATGGCTCCAGAAACAATCAGCCCTGTGTAAATGACCATCAGGTGACCAAGAACTTTAGCCTCATCAGCCCAAATGTCACTCAGTGATGCCAAGTCAAAAGAATGCTGCAAGAGCTGCCTTTGCAGTAAAAATTGCTCATGTATCACTCACGTGATGCATTCTATCAGAATCATAGTCATAACAGATTTTATTTACTCGAAGTAAACATTTGACAGTGTTCTATTCACTGGCTTCTCAAAGACTAAATATGCCAAAATATATCTTCCTCTCAAAAAGAACTTCCTTTAAAAAAGAAAATGTGGTTGAAAATATGAAAAAAAAGCATGAATATTAAAGTGTTTACAACTTCCACATTTTTCTAAGAAGCAGAAAACTGTTTATTGTTGTCTATCTAGCTTCTTGCAGTGGTGATGAGTCTAGACTGGCCCACCTTATGCTTACACTTGAGGGAATGTGTGTGTATGCAGTTGAGTCAGGTGTGGACTCTGGAGGATAAGAGACCAGGTGGGCGGCAAGTGTAGTACTTCTTCAGAAATGAAGAAAGAAAGGTTGACACTAAATGAGAATAAACAGAAGTTAAAGATAAAAATATTGTAATGAAAATTAGAGAGCTCCAGTATACTTCTTTCCAAGTTGCACTACTTTGCATTTAAGAAGATTTGGTCTGTTAAATGTGAATAATTATAGTGTCTATCTTATAGTGTTGTTGTGAGAAATAAATGGAGAAAATGAATACAGAGCAAACACATGGTGTTTAATAGGTGCTTGCGAAATGGTGGTGGTTAGGCTGCTCACACATGCTCTTTCCTCCAAAGCATTTGTTTGAGAGGGATTGTATTTGCTTTCTTTCCAGTGGAAGGAATTTGGGGTAGGGTGGAGGTTGGTAAACCTATGGAGTCTTTCTAGAAAGGGAGGGAGGCTGTGGGAGAAGGAATGGTTCCTGCGCTCCAGATGCCCAGTTACCACAGAGATCTGTGGGTTGCCCAGCTGTTGCAGCGGTATATGGGGCCATGTGTGTTCTTCCGGTGTAAGACATTCCCTGCCTGAGTTCAGTTGACAGCCCTGGGCCTTCATTCCCTAACCTGGTATCTTGCCTTCCCTATTTCTTTCTTTCTTTTTCTTTCTTTCTTTCTTTCTTTCTTTCTTTCTTTCTTTCTTTCTTTCTTTCTTTTCTTTCTTTCTTTCTTTCTTTCTTTCTTTCTTTCAGTGTTATTTATTTATTTATATTTTATTTTTTTTTAAATTTACATCCAAATTAGTTAGCATGTAGTGCAACGATGATTTCAGGAGTAGATTCCTTAATGCCCCTTACCCATTTAGCCCATCCCCCCCTCCCATATGCCTTCCAGTAGCCCTCTGTTTGTTCTCCATATTTATGAGTCTCTTATGTTTTGTCCCCCTCCCTGTTTTTATATTATTTTTTGTTTCCCTTCCCTCATGTTCATCTCTTTTGTCTCTTAAAGTCCTCATATGAGTGAAGTCATATGATATTTGTCTTTCCCTGACTGACTAATTTCACTGAGCATAATACCCTCCAGTTCCATCCACGTAGTTGCAAATGGCAAGATTTCATTCTTTTTGAATGCCGAGTAATACTCCATTATATATATATATATATATATATATATATATATATATATATACACCACATCATCTTTATCCATTCATCCATCAATGGACATTTGGGCTCTTTCCATACTTTGGCTATTGTCGATAGTGCTGCTTTAAACGTGGGGGTGCATGTGCCCCTTTGAAACAGCACACCTGTATCCTGTGGATAAATGCCTAGTCGTGCAATTGCTGGGTCATAGGGTAGTTTTATCTTTAGTTTTTTGAGGAACCTCTATACTGTTTTTCAGAGTGGCTGAACCAGCTTGCGTTCCCATCGCCTTCCCTATTTCTTTGGATCCTAGATGGGATTCCTTCTCTCTGCCCAATGCCAGATATGCAGAGTTCATTTCCTTGGGACTCCTCTGCAACCCAGCACCAACTCCTGGGTCTGGGTAAGGATGAAATCATTTCAGGCCGGACTCAGGTAGCATCCCCTCATAAGCATGCATGATGCTTATGGCTGGTATTAGGGTTATTGCAGCTGTTACAAATTAAAGAATGAAAAGAGAGAAATTTGTTCTGACCACATAAAAGTAACATTGGTTTCAGGCACTTGCGTTTTCTTATCATTTGTGTCTAATTACCTTGCAACACCATGTATATATATGGCTGTCATTAACTGATCTGACTCACTTGAGCCTGCACCATGGTCGTCTGTCCATTTGTGTTTATTACTCTAAAATAATAGTAACCTTGTAATATTTGTAATAAAAAAGAGGTAGTGATATTGTATGTCCCTCAAAACAGTTCATATTGGTTTCTGCCATATTACGGAGATAGTATAATCCTTTCCTGAAAAATCTCACTCCAACTCTATAGAGTGTACTTCACAAGCCCACCCCTGGAGACTACATTTCTTTCCTTTTTTTTTTTTTTTTTTTTTTTGAGACTTTGTATTTTTAATACTTCTCTGGGGTGGTGGTTCTTGCCCTTTTCTGTGTGTGTCATTGACACATTAAGGATCTCATGGACCCTACCAGCCTTTTCCCTAGAAAAATGCACGTAATCATAAATTTCACATACAATTTAAGGTTCAGAGAGCTCTTGATTCCCTTAAAATCTAGGTTAAGAAACTCAGTTCTGGAAGATTTGGATTTTTTTTTTTTTTTTTCTTTTTCGGCAAATGAGTATTCAGTGCTTACTATGTGCCAGGCACTGTTAACAATGACAAACAAGGAAGGTGACTTAAAGCTTGTGCCTGTGACTGTGTGTGTGTGTGTGTGTGTGTGTGTGTGTACGCTTGGCATTTTTCTCCAACTTCTCAGCTGTTTGTTGTAGCTCAACAAAAGGAAATGAGGGTGTAATAATAAAGACTTTAAAATGCTCATCATTTTAGGCACGCAAAGAATATGTGAAATTCACTTAGAGCACTTGCTAAATTTCAGAGACAAAGCAATGCATGGATGCAGAGGGAGAAACTCCTTGAATTTATTTGGGATGGTTTTACAGCATCGAAACTGTTCACACTTGCTTTCTTTGGTGGCGGGGGGTGGGATGGGGTGGCGTAGTGATGCAACTGAGTTCCTAAAAAGAGCTTGGCAATTCGTAGAAAATACCTCCGGAAGGGTGATAAGAACTCTGAGTCATCAATCTGCTTCTAGGTCAGCAATCTAAGGGCTATGAGGAAAATGAAGTTTATAGCATAATAAACACAACGGACAGCGAGCTCTCAAGCTCTCTCTTCAGCATTGTATTTAAGACCCAGTTTGGGCTTTCCTCAGCCCCTTGACAGGAAATGCCTCATCTACTTTGCCCGGTTGGTGGAGCGCAATTCCACTAAAAGAAACGTGTTTGCAGATATATCAGGCTCCTGTTCACAAGATAAGGCACAGTTTACCCAAATAAATCTCTGCCATTTCTTTCTCATATCTGGGTGAGATTTTTTCCCCCCTGCTTCTTCTAGAAGCATTTATGAAGGACTGATCACATACTAGTTGGTCTTTATAACAACCATCTAAAAAAGAGTAATCCTTTGATTCCTTTCTAGTGCCTCCAATGTAGGCACACATATTGATTAGTTCTTTCTCATTTTTCCAAGCCCCCGGTTTCCAGAAAAGTGAGAAATGGCAGTTCAAAAGGGGCACTGAAGTTTTTAGACTCAAGCATGGTTGGGGAAGAAAACAAGGCAGAGGGAACCCAGAGACCTTCCTAATGCTTCCTATAAAACTTTGGAATTTTAAGAAAAAGGGTCTAAATAATAATCCATCTTTGGAGGTGGGGCACCAAAATGAAAAATAAAAATCAACCCTTTCTCCACTTCCATGAAAATAACCACTCACAAAGTTGGCAGCGGTTCTAAATGCATTTTCATGTTATATAACTTCACGCTAACGTTGAAGTCAGCGCACGGACTGCCCGTGCAGGAGGACGGTGTATTCAGGCCACAAAAGCCCAGGATTGATAAGGTTGCCTCAGTCGATTTCCTGCAGCTGGGGAGCTGAAGCAGATGACGACAGGAGTGTTAATCATTTCCCGACCGGCAATCTTAGTCACAAGTTCCTGCTAAAAGTGAAATCACCCCCTCTGGTTTAAAAACAGCTCAACACTTTTTACTCCATTCACACCGCAATTTCTCCCTTCCAGGTTAAGCACATGGAAATTTGTGCAGCCGTTCCTTTTACGGCACTGTTTCCATTAGTTGCTCCCACGAGCTGGAGTTTATCTGATTGTGCGGTAGATGGAAACTTCAGGATAAAATTCAATGGCCGAAGGCTGAGTGAAGTTTACCCTGGCTGTGGTTATGAAGAGGGTAAGTGAATGAACCTCTTTGTTGCTCTTGTGTTTATTTTCTTCTTTGCTAGATTTTATACACCATAAAATGCAAAAGGCGTAGTCTTCCAATTACAGTTAACCATTCAGATTTGCTTGATGATTGTTTTTAAGTGATCACGGGCCAAAACCAAGAAATTAAAACACACAATTAAGCATGCATGCCAAACAAAATTGCTTCAGTTGCTTCTTGAAAAAAATATTTTTATTAATTAAACAGCTTGTTTGGTTAATTGAACTGTTACTGAAATGTCTTTCTACGTTGATGGAATGTTCGTGGGACTGTTCAGTAAAAATAGATTTCTTCAAGGCCCAGAACAGTCCTGGGCACATAGAAGATTTTGTGGAAAGAGCTAATGATGATTTCTCCCCACCCGCTTTTTTTTATTCTGTCTGCACTTACGTTAATGGGTTTTAGAAGGTATTTTCCAATCACTTGTATAAAATCTTATGTACACGATACATCAGTGATGAATTAAAAAGGAAGTAGAAGATAGGGTTAGTACTTGAAAAATAATTTAATTCACATCTTTGCCTCTATGATTCAAGCTGTTCCGTTTCTGAGAACATTAATGAACATTCTTCTGAGTGTTCCAAAAATTATTGGGATAACACACATGTTTATAGCATTGCTTATCATTGTGAAAACCTGAGAGCAGCCAAATGTTCATGAATAGGATAGTGGTGAAATCACTGGAATAGGACATAACCCATGAAAAAGAATGAAAAAATCCGTATTTATTAACATGAAACCAGTCCAATTCATATTGCTAAGTTAATACCAAAAAAAAGCAAGTTTCTAAAAAATAGTAAGTAAGTACAGGATATTTTCATTTTTTGTGTGTGCAAATAAATGCCAGTATCTACATTTACAAATCTGTAGTGATATTCACCAAACTGTTTACACTGGCTACTTTTGGGGAGCTGATTGCGAAAGTTTTCTTTCTACTCTGTAGTCATTAGAAGGTAAGTGGTGGGGATATTGTTTTATTTACTCCTAAAACTTTAGTGTATATAATTGTTTCTGGTACATAATAGGCATGCGGTAAATAGTGTTGAATGAATGAATGAATGAATGAAGAGATTTCTATAATATTTAAATTATTTAATGTTTATTTTTGAGAGAGAGAGAGAGACAGAGCATGAGCAGGGGAGGGGCAGAGAGAGAGGGAGACACAGAATCTGAAGCAGGCTCCAGGCTCTGAGCTGTCAACACAGAGCCCATCATGGAGCCTGACATGGGGCTCCAGGTCACAAACCGCGAGATTGTGACCTGAGCCAAAGTTGGCCACTTAGCCGACTGAGCCACCCAGGTGCCCGTAAATCATCTAAAACTGGCATGGTTAATTTACAAGCAGATAAGATTCACAAAATACCTTAATTTTTAAGTATAAAAAGTGATTTAGAACAACATTCAAAACCTCTGATACTCTTCTTTCCTACTTTTTGCAATACTTTCCTTCCTTTTCCTAGCTAATTTTGGTTCAAAGGAAAATGAAAATGTTGTGGTCCCTGTGCTCACTTAAGATTTTCTGCCTACATTTCTTACTTTGGGTTTGATGTCTGCGCTCAGGAGTCTGTGCACCTCACATCCCAGAGTGCTGCTTATCTTCTTATGCACGTGCCATCTTTCCAATTTGATTATAAACCCTGGAGATACGGACTCTGTCTTATGATCTTTTCTGTCCTCAATACTTAGCACAGGGCCTCACTGATAGTAGGGGGATAGTTTTGTTGCTGGATATTCTTTCCAGAAACGTGTGCAGTTCTTAATGATGGAGGGCTACTGTAACCCTTCCTTGTAAGCCAAGCATTGTATACAATAGGCACCCAGTGCATGTTTGTTGAATGAATGACCAGGCTTGATCCTGGCACATAATCTCTGCAGATAAACAGATGATTAGATCTTGTTCTGAGGGAGATGGGAGGAGACAATCTGTTCGGGATTCTTTTGGTTGCCGATAATACACCACCTGACTAAACTGGCAGGAGTGGAAGAGAAAGGGAATTTATTGGCTTCCCATGGCAGTTTAATAGTGCACCTGGCTTAGACTTAGCTAGACACTTAGAAATAGTTAGACACTCTTGCTCAAAATGACATCTCTGTCTCTGTCTTGTTCTGTTCTCAGACTTTATCTTTGAGATTGTAAAATAGCCACCCAAATCTATACGAACACATTCTTTCAGATCCAGTCCAGCAGAAAAGATGTCTTCGCTTCAGCAGTCCTACCTAGAAAACTAAGTCATGACAGTCAGAGTCGACCAACACTAACCGTAGCCAGGAGAGTTCATGTCCCGCTTTCATGAGCTTCAGGAGTTTCCAGGGCTAAGGGTAAAGCCTCAAGCAGACCAGGTGGACTGAGGGTGGGGGAGAAGTGGAACCCCAAATAAAAATCAAGGCTGTTGCCATAGGAAAGGGGATTGGATGTCTGGTAGTTGAATAGCAAAGGTCAAAGACAAAGGAAGATGATTATATATCATTCTTTTCTTTTCTGCTCTCCCTAAATGAATATATACAAATACGAGTAAGTAACAGATGCAAGAACCAGTCAACTCTAGCTCTGCAAAAATGTGCAGTTATTAACCGTTTAAGGGAGGCAGATGGAAAGATAGAGGGAGGAGCTCTCTGAATTGATTAAAGCCAGAATCTGCGTGCAGAGCAATGACTCTCAGATTGGTTCCATACTGAAATTATCCAGGGATGATTCTGATGCCCATGCCACTCTTTATAACAGTTATGTCTACAGTCAGGGCCCAGGCATCAGTACTTTTAGGCTCCCAAGTAAACTGTGTTATAGCCAAGTTTGAGAAACAGTGATCAAGAGAGATATCAGGGAGGATTTAGAGGAGTTTTAGAAGTACCTGAAAGTGTGCCTTGAATGTAGTAGATCCTCAATAGCTAATCTGATTATGGGATTTACAGGAGGAAAAAAGAACTTGACCAAGCACAGAGGGTGGGGGGGGGGGGGGGATTTATGAACTGGCTACCGTGTGTTAGGCATCACAATCAGTTCTCAATCTACATTTCTCACTTGATCTTCATAGTCAGGATTAAAAGAGTATATTTATAGTGAGGAAACAGAGGTTCAAAAAGATAAAAATTACCAGAAGGCCAACCATAGAGTAAAATAGGTCTGTTTGGCTCCAAATTGCACATTCTTTCATAACACTACAATTGCAAATGTCTGCTGTGTGTTTAAAGGTAAACTCAGGGGGCACCTGGATGGCTCAGTTGGTTAAGCATCCGACTCTTGGTTTTGGCTCAGGTCGTGATCTCATGGTTTGTGAGTTTGAGCCCCACATCAGGCTTTGTGCTGACAGTGCAGAGCCTGCTTGGGATTCTCTCTCCCCCCTCTCTCTGTCCATACCCCACTTGTGCACTCTCTTTTTCTCTCTCAAAAATAAGTAAACTGTGGGGCGCCTGGATGGCTCAGTCGGTTAAGCGGCCGACTTCGGCTCAGGTCATGATCTCGTGGTCTGTGAGTTCGAGCCCCACGTCGGGCTCTGTGCGGACAGCTCAGAGCCTGGAGCCTGTTTCGGATTCTGTGTCTCCCTCTCTCTGACCCTCCCCTGTTCATGCTCTGTCTCTCCCTGTCTCAAAAATAAATAAAATGTTAAAAAAAAAAAATAAGTAAACTGTAAAAAAAAAAAGTAAGCTGAGATGTTGGATGTAACAACTAAATTAATATATGGAACAGGCATGAAGGCAGTTTTGAAAAATCAACAGAGGTGACATTTCTGTATCATGGTTTGGCAGACTAGGGCCCATGGGCCAAATCCAGCCTACAGCTGCCTTTATAAACATCTTATTGGGACACAGCCACACTCACTGTTTACATAGAGTCTACATCTGCTTTTGTGCTCCGATAGCAGAGCTGAGCAGTTGTGACAGATACCATATGGCTTATAGAGCCTAATGTATTTACTACCTAGCACTTGACAGGAGAAGTCCGCTGACCTGTGATCTAGAGTTTACATTTGTATGTGATCAGCAGTTCTGAGGAGGGGTGAGATTGCCATTATCGATTCAGAACTGATAATTCTTATTGCCGTATGAGCAGGGTTCTCCAAGCATCTACCCATTCATTCAATCGGTTAGCGTTTATTGAGCATTTACAAAGTGCCAGATACCATGAACTCGTAGTCTAAGAGGCAGTTGGCATACAGGGTAATAAATTCTACAGTGAAAAATAGGATACTGAGATATGATAACTTTTCTCTCTGCCTCTAGGCCACATGAGAGCAGGTTTTAGTTCTGTTTTAGCTTATCACTCAGCTTCTAGCAGAGTGCCCGGCAGGCAGGATGGGATCGGTAAGCATCTGTTGAATGAACTAAGGAATCAGTTAATATGGTAGAAGCAACCATGGGATGCCAGGAGAACACACATAACCCAATATCTGATAGGATGAGGTCAGGTTACGAAGCTGAGGAAGTGGGAGAAGTGAAAGGGGGGTGGGGGCAGCAAAGAAAGCACGTTTGTAGGAGTTCAGTGGACCTGCCGTGGAGACCTACCACAAGGTCTGCCTCCCCGGGACTGGACAGAAATAGCACTGTGAGCCTCAGCAGGATTTGGTAGGAGGCTGGATATAATAAATAAAAAGGAAAACCCTATCCAAAGCCTGACTCAAATATCTCCAGAAGCTTCCTGATGTCCACAGGATAAGATCAAGATTTCTTGGCAAGAACGTCCTTCAAGTCCTCTACAGCTTGTTCTCTGCTGATTCACTTGTATTCCCCTTACTTTCTTACCTCAGTTCCCAGTGTCTAGTTTGATGCTTGCTGACTTGGCTTCATTCAGTCTTAACTCCATGCCTTGTAAAAAAGATATGCTCCCCACTCAGGATGTCCTCTCCTTTGTCTCTAATCTATACCACTCATCCTATAAGATCCAGCACAACTATGACCTTTCAGGCAGATTTTTCCCCCCAACTTGAGCCTCATTGATGTCTCATCTCTGGATTCCATCACATTTTCACATCCATCTCTCACTTTTCAGACACTAAACCAGTGCTGCCTTGGGCTGGTTTAAGCCATTTCATGGGCTAGTGCTTTGCGTCCATTAGAATGTGGGTTCCCAGACGGGGCACCTGGGTGGCTCAGTCGGTTAAACATCCGACTTCAGCTCAGGTCATGATCTCATGGTTCATGGGTTCAAGCCCCACATCGGGCTCTGTGCTGACAGCTCGGAGCCTGGAGCCTGCTTCAGATTCGGTGTGTGTGTGTCTCTCTCTCTGCTCCTTCCGCTTTCACACTCTGTCTCTCTCTTTCTCAAAATAAACATTAAAAAAATTAAAAAAAAAAAATGAATGTGGGTTCCCGGAAAGACAGAGCATGAGAGGTTTCCTTCATATCCTCTTAGTACCCAGAATAATACATTCATAACTCAATATAATATTTGAGTTGACACTTGAATACCTGAATGAGTGAGATGAATAAAAATTATGAGGTTGGAAATGTTGCCAAAAAGGGAAGTCAGAACACAGAGTAAAGAGAAGAGAAAATAATTGGAAGAGATGCTAATAGGATAGGAAAATAATTAGTATTTTGTAATTAGAGGGGTTCTCAAAAAGTGTAAGTTTTGAGCGAAAAATACTTGAGTTCATTTAAAAATTTTAGTAGTAGAAATTCAGATGTGGAGAAATGAGTTCATTGACGTCTCAGTTTAGGGCACTTGCTCACTCATCTGTGTGAGATACTGCTCTTGTTTTTATGCATTCCCTTGTTTATTTACTTATGCGTATATTCCTAATTATTCTCATTGCCCATGGCCATTCCCCTTCACAACCACAGTAGTGGTTCTAATGTGGTTAATGTGTGTCCTCTTCTTGTGTCTGTTTTTGAAAAATGTGTATTTTCTTCGTTTTTTAGCATGTATTGAAAACATTTATATAGGAGGCAATTGTTATGAATCTCAACCTGTATCTTACCTTCTTTACAAAGCATGAAGGTGTTTAAGATCTCTACATATTGCTATGGTATAGATGTATTGTTTCTGATTGCTACACAATGCTTCATGAAGTAAATTTAGCACATTTCACCGATTTACACCTCCAGTGATGGAAACTAACACCACCTCCAAACCCCTCTCACTACAAGTTACGATGAACATGCTTGCATTGTTCCCTCCTATACCTAGTATGGGAATTTATTTGGGATAAATCTCTAGGAATGCCATTGCTGGATCACAGGGTATACGTCTATTTAATTTGACTCAGGAGTACCAGGTTCCACTGCAGAATGGTTTTATGCACACGTTCCCTCCCTGCCCCATAAAGCATTGCACTATGTTTCTATAAACTACAACCCTACTAATACTTAGTGTTACCCAGCTTTCTAATTTTTGCTAGTCTAACAATTAAAAATTGATATTTCATTGCTGTTTTAGTTAGTGTAACTTTATGAAGGAGTTTCAAATTTTTGCTTGATGCTTCTGTTTGGGTTTTTTCCCTATGAATTACCTGTTTGTAAATATTTTTCCATTTATTTCTAAGGGAATTCTTGTCGTTATGGTTGTTGTTGTTAATTTACAATTGGGTGCTTATTAAGTCCTTTTTTTTAACCAAGAAAATTGACTTATGTTGTAGCGTTCAATCACTTTGCTGAATACCTCTTACTTTAGTATTACTAAACATTATTTCTGATTTTGAGAAGATAGAGTAGTGGCTGTTTAGTTTTTAGATCCTCCCAAATCCCCACATATAAAATATGTGGCAAAACGAAAAACCCTTGAACAGCATTTGCAACAAAACTCAGTAGACTTCAGTCTCTATTCCAGCATGTAAGGGGATTAGAAGTTGCCACTCCCAATGCCACAATAAGAACAAAGCCGAGCAGAGTTAACAGCTATTCTTTGAAGAAATGTCACTAGAAACTTCTGAAGTGCAAAGAGAGAAAAAGAATGAAAAAGAAACAGATATCCAGTTCTCTGGGACAGGTACAAAACATGTGACATACATGTAATGGCAATACCAGAAGGAGAAGAGGGAAGGGGGGGAGGACACAGAAATATTTGAAGCAATAATGGCCGGGAATTTCCTCAAATTCATGACAAATACCAAACCACAGATTCAGGAGCTCAGAGAACACCAAGCAGAATAAATACCAAATTGAATGCAAGGTAGCACTAGGAAACCCCAAATACAACCAGGTGGAGAGAATCGCCAACAACCACAGACTGTGTAGATTATCATCATCTATGTATCTGTGTGGGAGATAGCAGAGGCAATGGGGTGGCAGGTGGACTACGAACAGGTGAAGCCCAAAGGAGCCAACAGACATTCACTGAAAAGTGTGGTGGGTTAATCTGAGAACAGCAACTAAAACCAAGAGGGACTTGGCCTACACTAGTGAGAGACGGTGAGTGGCCTTGTGGTGAGGTCTGGCATAGTCTACCCCTGTGAACTCTTGAAATGGACCCTCTACAGTTTCTTTCCAGATGGGTCCAAATGGGGGGAAAACTATTGGGAGTGAAATCAAAATTGAGCAAACAGAGAAACCAGAGGAAGAGGAAAGATAAAAGATAAAAGAGGAAGATCCAGATAAAAGTGGAAGATGGGAGGAGAGCCTCGCTGCGATCTATTGAAAGTCAGCCCTCGACACAAGGGTTTGAAAAACAAAACAAAACAAAACAAAGATGGGAGGAGAGCCGGGAAATCTCAGAAAGGACTCACTGTATTTCTGCACATGACACATGAGAGAGCGAGCTCTGTGAAGACTTAAAAACTATCCCACCTTCTCCTCCTTCTAAAATCTCAGGAAAATTAACTTACGTAAAATGAACAACAGCAAAGTATTGAGTTCAGGTGTCACACAAAATTGCAATAAGAAATAAAGAGAATAAGGGTCAGAATAACATCCCTAGACAATGAAAGCATATCAGAAAATATGAGTAACAAAATAGATAAGAAGTGGGTGGCTCAGTCAGTTAAGTGTCTTGATTTTGGCTCAGGTCATGATCTCAGGGTTTCGTAAGTTCGAGCCTTCCATGGGCTTTGTGCTGACAGCATGGAGCCTGCTTGGGATTCTCTCTCTTTCTCTTCCCCTTCCCCACAAGTACTTTGTCTCTCTCAAAATAAATAAATAAACTATTTTAAAAAACATAAACACTGTAACTATTTCAAAACAGACTAATAGACAATAAGGAAATAACACAAGCATGAAAGAGCAATATAAATCAGAAATAGAAAAATTCAGAAATGAGGTGGCAGGACTCAAAAAAGAATTAGAATAAAATAATAAAAACTTGTAATGACTAAACTAGAAGATATAAGAGAGTATATAAACACAGCAAATAATGCTTTAATAAAAATAGAAGAATAGGAGAAAAAATAGAAAAAGGAAAAGGGAGAAAACAGAATCTGAGGGCTAAAAAAAGCAAACATTGAGGATAGAGATGACTTGCCACATGGTTCATAGGAGTTCCTGAAGAAGAAACCCTAAGTAAGAGAACAGAACAAATATTAAAAAGTATAATTTTTAAAACATTTCCTGAAACTAAAAAAAAAAAAAAAATTGAAGTATGCATTGAAAGGGCACATTGAGTATCTGAGAACACTGATCAAGAATAACTATGTCCCAGTGTTATTCTGGTAAAATTGCCGAACTTAAAAGGAAAACAAAAACAAAAACCCAAAAAACCTTTGGTCATCTAGGAAAAAAAAAAAAACCCATATGATGTGTAAGAGAAAGAAAATCATACTATCTTCAGACATTTTGACAGCAATAATCTGTGCCAGAAAAAAATGCAGTAACATTTTTTCAGATACTCGGTGAAAGCACTTGTGAGCTGAGGCTTTTCTATCCAACAAAACTGGCCTTCAAGTATGAAGCAACATGCAAAGACTTAGAGAATATTGTCTTTATGAGCTTTACCTGAGTACTACTAAAGAGCAGCTTAACCATAATGATGTGAGACATCACCATGAGTACTGGTGGTGGCATTAAATGTACTGTGTGGTTATCTGTAGATCTAACAATAAATGAGCGTTAAAAAGAGAGAGTATAGTATGTAATGGCTACGTGATCTGAGAATGTAGACATAGTACAACTATTTAAAAGGGCAAGAATTACAGTAGCATGTGCAAAATTTTTTTTTCAGAAATAATAATGATTGGTTGTAGTATTAGAATTGTTTTCCTGATGGGTGCCTGGGTGGCTCAGTCAGTTAAGTGGCTCAGGTCATGATCTCATGGTCTGTGAGTTTGAGCCCTGCATTGGGCTCTGTGCTGACAGCTCAGAGCCAGGAGCCTGCTTTGGATTCTGTGTTTCCTTCTCTCTCTGCCCCTCTCCCACTCATGCTCTCTCTCTCTCTCTCGATCTCAAAAATAAATAAACATTAAAAAAAAAAGAATTGTTTTCCTAAGACTGCTGTGTTTATGTGGGATAAAGCAATGAAAAACTAATGGATATTTAATTTTATTGCCTCTGTCCTTGAGAACCAGGATTCTTCGTGTAGTTCAAAAGAATACAGATTTAATATAAAGAAATTAAATAAAACATGTTTCACCTGAATTTGAATTATAATTTCAATATGAACTCATAAGATATTTTATTTCTCTACTGAAAAGTTCTAGAAATAATGACCAAAAAGCTCCTGTGGCACCCCGGACCGTGGTCTTCCTCAAGACCGTTCCCAGTGAAATAAACCAGGACTTCTTAGAGAAATAGGTGATTCTAATTTTGGAGCTATCAAAGACTATCAGAATGGTCTCAAATAACTCAAGAGATAATTTGAAGAGGCCCTCACTGACCAGAGATGGGACAAATTGAGTTTCAATAATGATAAGAATTGCAGTGGATTGCAAATGAGTTATCTGGTGCTGTGTAACAAGTTGTCCCGCAGTTTTGCTTGAAGCCAGACCGTCACATCACAGGTTCTGAGAGTCAGGAGTCCAAGAGTGGCTTATCTAGTTGTTCAGAGTCGCGAATGAGATTGCAGTTGGGCTGTGCACTGCAGATATGTTTGCTTGCATCTGGGCAGAGAAGATCCACATCAGAAATTACTCACGTGGCTCTTGGCAGGATGCTCACGTTTTTCACCATGTAGGCCTCTCCATGGGGCCGCTTACAATCTGACTTCCCTGTGTGCACAGAGACAGTGAGGACAGTCCAGCTAATGAAATGAAATGATAGGGTTGGAATATGAACCATGTTACAACCCCCAACAAATTAATGAATTTAGACCAGGCATGAAGCGCTGCTGACAATGAAGAACAAACATCAGACGTATGTGGAAAGAACACACCACGGCCTGCATCTTGCCAAAGGGACTGAGCCTGAGTCTGCTCAGGCCTCTGGATTCAACTGTCAGTTTGCAGGGAAAGCGATAGGAGGAGCATGTTGAACTATTCCGGGAGTGTGCAGTCAGCACCATCCAGACCAGGGGAAATCTCTGTAGGCCAAACGGCCTGTGTTGTTCAATAGAAAAAGTGTAAGGAAAGAAAGGAATGGAGGAAGAACATGTATATGAAAGGTAACATAAAAAAGAAAACAAAAAAAAATGAGCAAGACTATAGCAGCTAGGAATGCATTCTTGGTTGTTAAATTATAAAGAAATGCAGGGCGCCTGGGGGGCTCAGTCAGTTGAGCATCGACTCTTGATTTTGGCACAGATTGTGATCCCAGGATCGTGGGATCAAGCCCCACATCAGGCTCTGTGCTGAGCATGGAGCCCGCTTGAAATTCTCTCTCTCTCTCTCTCTCTCTCTCTCTCTCTGTGCCTTTCTCTCACTCACACTCACTCTCTCTCTCTCTCTAAAAAAAAAAGAAGAATGCCATGCACATGTTCTGATCTTTGTTTATTTCAC
This sequence comes from Panthera pardus, assembly GCF_024362965.1. Classification (NCBI taxonomy): domain Eukaryota; kingdom Metazoa; phylum Chordata; class Mammalia; order Carnivora; family Felidae; genus Panthera; species Panthera pardus. The sequence continues at coordinate 16,784,720 of NW_026526766.1, read as the reverse complement.
TGAATGTATTATTATAGACTGGTCCCTATCCCATAGGGCCAAATTAGATAAAAGTGATAACGTCAGTCCCTCTTTCTAGGCTGCAACCAATATATTTTAACCTGTAAATAGTTTAAATAAGCAGGTACCTTTTCTCAGAATATACTCTATTAAATAAAGTCAGTAGAAGTGTTCCTAGTTTCCCCAATTTGGAGATACTGGTCATATTGATTTTGAAGGCACACATTTTTCATAAAACTTTAAATTTACTTGTCCTTTTTCTTTCTTTCTTTCTTTCTTTCTTTCTTTCTTTCTTTCTTTCTTTCTTCCTTCCTTCCTTCCTTCCTTCCTTCCTTCCTTTCTTTCTTTCTTTCTTTCTTTCTTTCTTTCTTTCTTTCTTTCTTTCTTTCTTTCTTCTTTTTTTAAACTCAAGGTTTCGGCTTAAACAAACCTGCTCACTGTTTGATTCAGACAAGATAACCCCAAGGGAAGGGTGGATTCTGGAGTTAGCAAAGTGCTCCTTCAGCATTTCCCTCAATGAATTCAGGGGTATTCTATGGCAAGGGTCCAAACAACACACGTGTGATTAACCTTTGTGCTTCTCGGTTGATAACCGCGTGGTCATGGCGATAACTAGGATTAAAGGAGACAGATGTGCCTCTAAACTCTAATCTTGGTCTGGTAAATGTTTTCTGGGCATCAAATCGTATTCTTCAACAACAACAACAAAAAAGTTGGTCAGGTATTTTAACTCTCTCTTTATTTTCTTTAACATTTTTTGCCTTTTCAGTCGCTCTTACGTAATATCTATCGAGTACCTGCCCTGCAGTTAACAGTGGGCAGTGCCACGGTGTGCCAAGGAAGGAGGTGAAAGAGCTTACAGTTTTGCTGGGGATTCACGATAGACACACGTAAGAAACAGCGAACGGGATAGTGTTGCATCCCCCTGTGTGTGTTTGTCTCATTGCGTGTAAGCACACAGTAACGTAAGTAATACAAGCGTAAACAGACGCGGATGCTGAGCGGTGTGGCACAGTTAGAAAACAGGCAAGATGCAGTTTGGAAATTATGTGAAGGGACAGCAAGCCAAGGCAGTCGGCAGGTGTGTGAGTCAGGTTGTTGGGCAAGGCTGTGCTGCAGAAAGCTCTGGAGCTGAGCGTTTCTCTTTCTTTTGACATAATTATGGATTCACGGGAAGTAGCAAGAATAGCACAGAGAGGCCTCGTGCGCCCTTCGCCGAGCTTCCCCTAATGGTAACAGCTTACACGACTGTCTGTCGTACAATATCAAAGCCGGCATATCCACATTGGGACAATCTACAGATCCTTTCCAGTTTTCTGTGCGCATGCTCCTGTGGAACTGAGCTTTGATAAATGAATTTCAAAAGACAAGAGGAATGAGGAAAAACTGGAAGAACCAAAACCTCACAGGGCAGTTCCTTTGCAGAGATGTCCTCTTTCTCTTTCCTTCCAGTGGGTCGGTATGCCACATGCCCCTTTGAACACTCACCACCCCCCTTACCTCGCCCGCCCCAGCGGGCTTGGCTTGCCGCTTCCTCTTCACAAATGCTCCCCGAGCACTTCCTGCTGTGCTCTTACCCGGGGGTCCAAACGCAGGCAGTCTCCCTCCTAGAAGTCATCCGTTGTGTGAGCTGGTTTGTAAAGAAGCGGTCTGGAACCCAGAACCGATTTTCCCATGGAGACCGAGGTACAGAGGTGATGGGTTCCTGGCCTCTCTCCTGACCTGTGTCACTCAGGATGGAAACAGTCCTTATTCGGAAAAGTGTCTGTCATTGCTGCACATGGTGGTTGTGTGCTCCCTGGGAGTCAGGGAGAGGGATTCTCTGCTGTATCAGACGGATTCTTCTCTTAACAGGTCCCGTTTTGTAGCCACACTCTGCCACTGTGTACAGTGGGTGACGTTAAAGGGAACGCCCCTCCCCCCTTTTAAAAATGTTTATTTATTTTGAGAGAGAGAGAGTGAGCCCTAGTGGGGGAGGGGCAGAGAGAGAGGAAGAGAGAGAATCCCAAGCAGTCTCTGCACTGTCCGTGCAGAACCCGATGTGGAGCTCGAACTCACAAACCGTGAGATCATGACCGAAGCCTAAACCGAGAGTCGGAGGCTTAACCGACTGAGCCACCCAGGTGTCCCTAGTTCTCCTCATCAGCTCTCCGTCTTGCACTTCCTGTGTCATCACGTATGGAACTGACAGTTCAGTGGGTCGACACTTGAATTACAGATTGCATTTGGTGTAATTGAAACCATTACAAAAGAAAGAGGCAAGGCCGTTTCTAGCTCCAGCAGCATCGGAGAGGAGCTCCCAGCACACCCAAGTGCCTCCATGATTCAGAACTTTGGAGAAGAGGTGTCTACCCAGAGAAATGACAGGGGCCACCCTCTGTTTGGTTTTCCTACTGAAATACGAAGCCGCCCTTGACACCTGTGGACAGAGTCAAGAAAGGAGCCCGGTCCCTTCCGGGCCACAAGCCCTATAATCCCCGGGTTTACACCACCCTTCTGGAAGAAGTTACACTGGGAACCTTGCACTTCCGTTCAGGCAATGTTGACCGACATCCTGCTCTTTTAGTTCTTTAGAACGAAACCTGCTATCGCTAAGTGCTCACTCTAACCGGGGAAGAAAGAGGCCAAGTGTCCAGACATCTCTGAGTAACAGCCTCCTGAAGTACTCTTGTTTTCTTGGGTGGTCCTGATACTGACTGGGTCCCATGACCATGATTACAGATCCTTTTCTATTTCTGCATACAGCCTCAAGGAGCGGCAATCGGGCTTGTGTCTTCTCGATGCTGTCCTAGTTGGGACTTTTAAGTCTATAAATAAGTGTGCCTGTCTCTTTAGATCTAGCTGACAGTCCACAGGAAAGTGTGTGTCGTCTAATCTCTGCTCATTTCAATGAGGAGATGCATTATTTGCAGCAATCATCTTCTCCTTTTGTGGTTTTTGATTTCCGTTACGCTATGACAATTTCGCAAAATATTTTATGGAAATATGATACTAATACTTGTACAAGTCCGGCTTTCCTCTGTCGATACAGTCATGCTGGCCTAAGCATACTAATGCCATTAAAAGCTAAAATGTTTCAACTTGCTTATTCTTCATACTTTTTTAATGAGAATCCCTGAGCCCCATAGCATATACTTAGCAGTTTACATCCGTTTCTTGGTAACTTTTAAAGTAAGAGAGGGTAATTTGGAGCAAGTATGATGCTTACCAAAGAGGTATAGATAATAAAGCTCTTACTTCCATTTAATTGGGTTGAATAAACATTTCTTGCATGCTCGGCCATGTAAATGTGAGGTCAGGCAACGGGGAAGAAGCAATTCCTATCTTTACAAGGTGTACAGTCTAGTCAAAACAAAACAAAAATTGATGAAGGCTATTAAATGAATATCCTTTGTTGTTGCACGAAGGGAAGTCTGTAATATTCAGAGGCCACAGTGATTGCGAAGAACGTCATGGCTGAAGGGAAGTGGGTTATAGGAAGGATTGTGAGTGGTGTAGGTGGGATGATTGCACAAACATGGGCTCTCTTGAGAATAAAAAAGGGTGCTATTCATATTTATGCCTGGGCTATACGTACTATCTGGGTCTATGTTAGGGCAACAGGGAGTAATGACGCCCCTCGTTAAAAGGCCAGATTTAGGGAGAATTGTCATGAATCTTTTTTTTTTTTAATTTTTTTTTAATGTTTATTTATTTCTGAGACAGAGCATGAGTGGGGAAGGGGCAGAGAGAGAGGGAGACACAGAATCCGAAGCAGGCTCCAGGCTCTGAGCTGTCAGCATAAAGCCTGACGTGGGGCTCGAACCCACAAACCATGAGATCGTGGCCTGAGCCGAAGTCAGTCGCTCAACCGACTGAGCCACCCAGGTGCCCCTGTCATGAATCTTAATGGTAGGAAAGCATATTGGTTTGTGTGGCTGCCATAAACGGATGGCTTAAACAATGGATATTTTATTGTCTCGTAGTTCTGGAAGTCAGAAGTTGAAAATCGAGGCAGGGTTGGGTCTTCTGAGAGCTGTGAGGGAAGGATCTATTCCAGGCCCCTGTCCTTGGCTGGTAGAGGGTTATCTTCTCCCATCTATGTGTGACTCTGCACATGTCCACATCTCCCCTCTTCATAAGGACACCACTCATATTGGATTAGAGTCTAACTTAACGGCCTCATTTTAAATTGTTACCTCTGAAAAAAATCCTGTCTCCAAAAAAAGGTCACATTCTGAGGTGCTGGGGGTTAGGATTCCAACATACCTTTTTACGAGGGCCACAATTTCAACTAATAACAGAAGGGATGGTAGGAAATTGGCAAGAGTGCCACAATAGTAGAGAAGTTAACATCTGGAGAGTTGGTGGGCACTGTCCTCCTGGAACACATCATGATCAGGAGGCACATCTATTACGTTTGAATAAGATGGATAAGAGAGAATTACAAAAATGAAGGATCAGTAGAGAAATGGGGACTTTTTAGGGGGCATTATTTGTGCTCCAAGAGTCCTCTTTCCAGATGGGCAATAAAGATTGGACACTGGTGACAGAGGGATCTTCAAGTGACAGTTGACTAGAGCGCCTACTGAGCTGTGGGATGCCCTGTCTGGGAGGAGCCATGGATAGGCTGGCCAGATTTTAGCACCTTAGCGGGTAATTCTCTGCTATGAGTCCTGACTTTCTTTACTTATGAAATGAAAGCTATTTTTTTCCTTCCCCCTTCTCCACAGGGATTTTACGGTTCACAGAATAATAAATATGATGAATTCTGAGCTCTGTGGAGGAACTACCTTGAGTTAGTTCAAAGTGTCTATAGTGACCAAAGTTTTGGGGCACGTTCAAGAAACAGCATATCAAATTGATCCCTTATACTTGCAAAATAGTATGTGGAAGAAAAGTCAGGGAAAGGAATATACACTTTGCTTGACTTAGGTATTAGAGGCTTAGGTATAGAAATCTCAGACCTTCACGTTCTTGCAAAGTATAATCTGTACCTGTGTGTCTTTACTGTGAAAGGCCAATGGGAAACTTCATACATCATGATAATATGCAGATTCCTGCTGAAATTCACATAGAAATGTTTTCATTCTTATGTTGTTGCTCTTTCATTATTGATCTTGATCTCCGTCAGTATTGATGCAATAGTTTCCTTGGCAAAGAAGTTGGCATCAGGGTTTTGTGTTCAGTTAAACAGCTGTAGCCTGAACAAAATTATACTAGCCTGTGAGGTTAAGAAGCACCAGGCTATTGAGGGTAATAGATAAATCATAGAATATAAAAAAATAATAGCACTGGTTCTGAACTTTGGGCCCAAAGGGTCTGGGAAATGAGTGATTCACATTTTATTCATCAGAGGCAATAAATGATGAGAAAGAGTACAAAATGGGAATTTCAGGTAATCCCATAAGTCATTCCAAGATATGTGAGATTTTCACTTTTAATGAATTTTAAAAATTACAAAAATAATAAGATCGCATTACAGAATACTTGGAAAAAACAAAAAGGAGCCATTTCTAATTTTTTGTCTACGTAGTTTTTTACATAGTTGTACTCATACAGTATATACTCCCTTCTAACTTCCTTCTCGGCTTTCCTTTGGAATCTTCTTTGTTAGTATTTTTCAACAGGTACATATTGCCCATATAATAATTTATTACTTCTCTAATAATAGCCTTTAAGCTAATTCCTAATGTACTATATAATTTTGATACGAATATCTTGTTATATGAATTAGCGTCGTACATAAGGTGTTTTTTGGGGCAAGAGTTCTAGATGTGATCTTTCTGGGTCCCAGGGTTGTAAAGCCTTCTATGACAGCATTTTACTCTTAGGCGAGTAACACAGTCTCCATTTCACCAGAGCTGTGAAGTTCCTGAGTCTAGGCCTCAAGTGACCTTGCAGCCTCGACCCTCCCCCTCATGTAACGCTACCCAAACCACCATCCTGGGAGGAAAGACCGTGTAGAGAGAGACCAGCCAACCTTCAGAACCACACAGCCAACCCTCAGGATTTATTTACTTAAAATGGCCAGATAAATTTTGTGCTTGGATTACAGCAATTCCAGATTTAATATCTAAACATAATGACCTTATCTCAGAAAAGTTTGAGTTATCATACCTTCAAGGATATTACAGAAATGCCCGGGCATCTTTCTCATTAAGTAAACCATACGCAATTTGTGTAGAGAAGGATGTAGAGGCCTTGTCGGCACTGGAAGCCTGCAGTTGCTTTGGCTGTGTAGACCTACTACTACCCTGAAAGCTGGCTGGAAGAAAAATGGGGCTTCGCTCAGCGTTTATAAATAACTTCACTGAAGGGACATGAAAACGAAATAAATAATAGCAAAATGAGACCTCAGTAGTAAATGAATTTGAGATTATTCTGGAGAGGACCTCCCGCAGGATGGAGACACCGTGGGCCTCGGAATCAGACAGACTGTCCCCGGAATTCCAGTTTTTCTACTCAGCCCGTGACTCTGGCAAAGTTTTGACCTTTTCTGGCTCAGTTATTGTATAAAATGATGGTTAATAATGTCTTAAATAAAAATAAGGTATATAACAAAGTACTTAGCCCACAGTGAGTGCCCAATAAGTTGCCATTTCTTCCCTCCTTTATTCATGGCACACATTGATAATGTAAAGAATATTTTAGAAGGAATACTTAAAATATATTAAGTCAAAATGCTTTTAGGGGCGCTTGGGTGGCTCAGTCGGTTAAGTGGCTGACTTCGGCTCAGGTCATGATCTCACGGTCCGTGAGTTCGAGCCCCGTGTTGGGCTCTGTGCTGACAGCTCGGAGCCTTGAGACTGCTTTGGATTCTGTGTCTCCCTCTCTCTCTGCCCCACCCCTGCTTGTGCTCTGTCTCTCTTTCAAAAATAAACATTAAAAAATAAATTTAAAAAAATGCTTTTAAAAGACTCTCATTATTTATTTATTTGAGAGAGAGAGTGCCCAGGCACGAGCAGGGAAGGGGCAGGGAGAGAGAATCTTAAACAGGCTCCATGCCCAACCCAAAGCTCCATCCCACGTCCATGAGATTGTGACCTGAGCCAAAATCAAGAGTCGGATACTTAACCTACTGAGCCACCCAGGCGCCCCTAAAAGGCTCTTGTTTTAGTTCAACGGATTACATACATAGGATTTTTATAACTTTCTGTGAGGTTCTATTCACTTAGAAATAAGTTAAAAAGAAAAAAGGCAGTGCTGTATAAATGAGTCAGGTGTGGAGGGTTCAGTTAGTTGGTTTCTTCCACTTAAGCCACATATTTTCTGTCTTTCAGTTTTCTCACCTAAAATGCAATAGTGAAATTCCTTAAGCTACCAGAATACTTGTTCCATGGATGAGCAGCTGTGGCTCCCCTTTCAGGGAAAACATAACAGGTTGAATAGTGGGTTTGGGGTTTTGTGTTTTTTCTTCCAAGTAACTTAATCAAGAGGAAAGGATTAAAGGTTAAAATGTTAGTACTGGTAGACATTTCCTGTCAAATAAATGTATTCTTGGTTCTGATATATGCAAGTGATAAAAACCAATCTCTGACTCATACAGTTCGTTATCCAACTAAATTTTTAATGAACGCTCATTATGTTCAAGGTGTATGTAAAAAAGAAAAGAAAACAAAACAAAACAGTAGATCTTTACAGCTGCATAGACCTGTGTTCAAATTTTCATTGGCCTCACACCTTACAAGTTGAGAAACCGGTGAGACTCACAGTGAAGATTTCTGACCTTCAGTGAATCCTCACAGAGATTCTGTGTGGAAAAATATTAAGGAAAAGAATGAGAAAATAAACTGAGTTACGCATTGCCTCACAATGAATAACCCCCAAATTTAGTGGCTTAAAATAGCATCGGATGATAATGCCACGTAATTCTGAGGGTTGGCTCGTCTCTCCACGTGGTCTTTCTTCCCAGGATGGTGGGCTAGGGTAAGGTTCCCAGGGGGTGAAGACCGAAGCTTTCAGGGCTGCTTGGGGCCTAGACTCAGGAATTTAAACCCTGTCACCGTGGCCATATTTTATTGGCCACAAGTTTAGTTCGGATTGAGGGCTGTGGAGAAGAAATGGAGCCACTGCATGGGGCAGGGTAGGGGTGGGGGCTGTCGCAGAGTCGCATCGCAAAGAGGTGTGTGCTGGGATGGAAGGAGTTTGCGGCCATCCACCAGATTCAGCTGGCCCGGCAATTTGTTACAGGTGCTCAACCAGTTTTAAGACCCTTCTTATCCTCCCTCCAGTAATCATTCAGAGTTGAATGTGAAGGTACAGTTCTGGTGGAGCTTAGGTTTTGGCGTCATCATCTATAATGCACACTTTATTTTTTATTTTTTTTAAAGACTCTTTTTTTTTTTAATGTTTTATTTATTTTTGAGACAGAGAGAGAGAGAGAGAGAGCGAGCATGAGCAGGGGAGAGGCAGAGAGAGAAGCAGACACGGAATACGAGGCAGGCTCCAGGTTCTGAGCTGTCAGCACAGAGTCTGACCAGGGCCTCTAACTCACAAACTGCGAGATCATGACCTGAGCCGAAGTTGGACGTTTAACCAACTGAGCCACCCAGGTGCCCCGGTAATACACACTTTAAAAGAGCACCCACAGCTGCTTGAAGCTACCAAAGTGGGCTGGTGCAACAACGTTGTGTGATAGGATGTCCAGTTAAATTTGAACTTCGGATAAGCAATGAATAATTTTTTAATGTAAGTTTGCCTTCCCTTGTTAACAGTTTGGCTATATTCTTCTAGAACTTTCTTGTGCATATTCCAGTCTACACATAGAAATCTTAAAAAGTGGAATGATACTTACTTTGACTAGTTGCTGTTTTCCCTTTCTATTATCTGTACATTTAGATCTAACTCATTCTTTTGAAAGCTGCATGGTGTTTCACGGCATGGACTCACCACAGTTTATTTCAATGTTCACGACGGCTGTGTAAGTTGTTAGCAATCTTTATTCATTATAGAAAGTGCTACTACATATATCCTTATATACACATCTTTGAGTATTTCCGAAATATGGAGCCCTAAGATGGGCACTGTGATGGAAAAGGACACGCCTTCAATCAGAATTCTAAAATGCCTTCAAAAAGGGTATCATTTTGGGGTGCCTGTGTGGCTCAGTCGGTTAAGCATCCGACTTTGGTCATGATCTCACGGCTCGTGGGTCCAAGCCCCACATTGGGCGCTGTGCTGACAGCTCAGAGCCTGGAGCCTGCTTAGGATTCCGTGTCTCTGTCTCTCTCTCTCTGCGCCTCCCCTGATTATGCTCTGTCTCCATCTCTCTCAAAAATAGGTGAACATTTTTAAAAAAAATTTTTAAAAAGGGTATTGTTTTAAACTTTCACAAAAAGTATTTTAGAGTTCCTGTTTCACCTTGCCAGCCATTAATAATTTAATCTTTGGTTATGTAATAGGAGAAATAATCCATTTTCATAGCAAATAGAGAAATAAATTGGGAGCAGATTCCCTTTAGAAGCACTGAATAAGAGAGAAATTTATTCAGTAAGCAGAAGAAAATAGATTGCTTCCTTTCAAAAGGAAATTTGGGGCACCTGGGTGGCTCAGTCAGTTGAGCATCCGACTGTCAATTTCGGCTTAGGTCATGAACTAACGGTCGTGAGGTTGAGCCCCGTGTTGGACTCTGTGCTGACAGTGTGGAGCCTGCTTGGGATTCTCTTTCTCCCTTTCTCTCTCTGCTCCTCCCCCATGCGCATGCTCTATCAAAATAAGCAAATAAACGCTTTAAAAATAGGAAATTTGATTTGTAGCCGTTTGGGAAAATAAATGCGTGAAATTCAAACTCAAACCCTTGGTTTTGAATAGGAACGTCTAAAAACAGAGACAGTTAACAGGAATGGACTAGGGGAGCTGAATTTCATCCTTCATTACTGGCCATACACCTTCATCTGACTTCTTCAATTCATAACCCATTCCTTTAAACTTTCCCCACTTGTGGAACACCACACAGTAGGCTTATCATAGTTTCCACTACCCCCTTCAGAATACCATGGCATTTGTTTTGTTTCCTTTATGCTTCAGAAAGGAAAGTGGTGACCACAAACTAGAGGTGATCATATGCCCTGATGCATTGGGCAAGAGGTTTCCCATGGTGCTGTCTCTTCTTGGTGTAAAGGCACAGAGCTTTTTTCCCCCCCCCCCCCCTCATTTTCTCCCCGTTGGCTGTCCAGAGAGGCTGGGAAGTATTACTGTGCAAAAACCCCAACAACCCTCACTCCTGTCCAAATAAAGGAAACCCAACCAAAACAATTCCAAGCTTGAAGCAATTCTCTCCAAGAGAAGAACGCGTATCTTAGAAGCTACCCCTTAGCGGCTTCCAATTACCGGGACTCATTAAGATCTTCACACATTAAAAAAAAAAAAAATGTCGTCATACCCATTTTTCTCTGCTGAAAAATCAGCTGTTCCTTTCCATTCTGAAATCTCATATTGACTTTAAAACCATGTTGGGTCAGGAATCAAACATTTACAAGGTCTAGGATAAAAAAGGGAGGTCTGACAAAGCCGAAGACATAGGAGTTAAGAATGGGCAAAAGAAGAAAAGTCTAAGGGAGGGCAACAAATGAGAAAATACAACGCTGTTTCTGTTGACGAGGGTTACCAATGGTGCCCCAGGTACTGTTTCATTTTTTATTGTTCCTCCTCCTACAAACTCAAACTCCTTGCAGACTGGACAATGTCTTATTCATCTTTGTTTTTCCAACACTCAGCAGGATACCTGACAAACAGTCTGTGTTCAGGAAATATTTTTTGGCCTGAATCACAAGCCACACTAGACTACTGATGAACATTCTAAAGTTTAAATTTCATAGCTAGTCTCTGGGCATAGGTATATTTATGGCCAGAAGACTTCTATAGATAAGCCTTTAAGTTGATCAAGGTGCTTGTAAAAGATGCAGATTCCCCGGCCCCACCCCAGAGATTCCAATACAAGTGGTCTGGGAGGGGTGGGTGGGGCTCTGGGAATCTGCAGTTTTCACTGATGGCTCAGGTGTTTCAGATCCAGCTTGGGAACCGAAGGCAGCTTGTAAACTAGCCCATCAGATGCCATACGCCCCGGAATTGCCCTGGTATATCCTGGTATGGCTGTGGTATTTTAGACTTTGTGCCTTGTAGCTTGATCTGAAACGAACATATAACCATACCAACACGTAAATGTACCAAAGATTAAATAAGAAGATAGTGATCACAGTGCACCAAGATTCCGAAGAACCTTGGATCTCAAATGTCCAGTCTTCTTGGCAGGTCTGCAGATTTCTGAGAGCTCCAGTCCCTAGTGCTGCAGATTTCTGAGAGCTCCAGTCCCTAGAGACCTAACAGGGGACATACATGGAGGAACACCAATCAAGGCATGCTTAACTGCCTTAGGTGGGAGCTTCTGAACCTGTTAACTGCTTACAGATCATTAACAGTTTGAAGGAGATGGGTCAAGGAGAGGAAAGATTGAATGTGTTAATAGGAAAACAAAATGTTACTACACATATGAGAGGTTCAAGTTTTCTAATAAAGAAATGTTTGTTAAAACCACACTGAGAAATGGAGGGGAACCCATGTCTGCAAATGTGAGCTCCCTGGGCAGAAATTCAGAATGGACTAAAATGGTAGGCGCCCCTAATCTGAAGTCAATAATCAGGGATGAATAGCTAGCATTGTTAATTACAACACTTGTAATTAATTACAAGTGAGAATGACTTCTGCCAGCATACTGGGATCCACTCATAGTCACAGACCCAGCCTTAATCAAGACTCCTAGCTAGGAGAATGCACTGAAAATACACCGAAACCGGGAAAGCATTTGTATTGGCCCTTTGTGGATTTCTTTTGTTCAGTACAAGCTCTGAGGAAGGTGGGTTTATTTGCTGTCATTCCCACGGCATAGATAAGTAAACTCAGGTGCCAAGGGGTCCCTTGGCATACCCACTAACTCCTCCATAGTAAAAGTGCTATAAGGGTAAATGTCTCGTGTCCTCCCCCCACCACAGTGACTCAACAAGAACAGTGCAATACCACAAATCTGTCTGTTGCTGAACATTCCATTTGACCCTCACCATACTCTTTTCATTTAGGTAAGGTCGACACATCTTTTCTACACAGGCGGTAACTGAGGGGAAAAAGTATCATGACAAATCTACAGGGCTGTAAAAGGCAGCGAGTGGAGGTGGAGCCCAGATCTGACTCCACAAGTCAGAAGCTCAGATAAGGCTTTGCTAGCGGGGCCTGCAAGTCAAGGATGAAGGCCCGACGGGCTGTGGAGCGCTCACAGGTAGGCAGGGCAGCCCAGGCTTGGTGGGGCAAAAGAGCCTTAGGCCACTCACCTGATCTGCACCCAGGGCCCTGGGCGGCTGTGGGTGGGGCCAGTCGCAAAAGTATCTAACTCGGATCTAGAATAGCTAGGACTTACGAAATACCTGCTCTCCCTAGCCCTCGGGTCTCCACCAGAAGCTGATTATCATCTCTGAGGTTTTGGCCAATGCAGGGCACCCACTAAAGGGCTGGTCCCGCAGTCGCCGGTCCAGAAGCTGGGATGGGGCCAGCGCAGAGGTGGTGTCAGAGCGGAAACCTAACGGGGCACGGGGTTCAGCTTAGGGCGGTAGGGACGCGTTCTCTGGTTCCGCTCGGGGCCGGTGGCAGAGGAGACCGGACGTGGCGTGAGCCGGACGCAGGGAGGAGAGAAGGCGCAGCTCGGAGCGGCCGGGGGGCACGTCTGGCCGGCGGCGATCCGGCCCAGCCGGGCGCCGCGGTTCCCGGAGCCCGCGGAAGAAGTGCCCAGGTGCTGTGTGCGCCCCTGCGCGGCCCCGCGCGGGAGTCCGGGAGCGATGAGAGTGCAGGTCAAGGTAAACTCGGGCCCCTGACCTCGCGCCGCCGGGATCGCGGTCTGGGGCCTTGCGGACCGGCTCCTCTCCACTCCTGGCCAGCAGCGGGGCTGGAATTCTGGGGGCTTGGAGAGGGAGGGCGCCCGCAGCCGCTGGGGACCCTTGGGAAAGAAGTGCGCTTGGGGACCTAGGGAGAGGAGTGGAGACTTTGGTCTCGTCAGGCAGCCAGACCTCAAGGTGGCTATCACTTACCTTCTTTGTCCGGACTGGCGCACACTGTGTGGACATACACATAACGTCTACTGGGCGCATCGTGTTTCATTCTTTTCGGCACAGACTGGTTGTTAGGAGCACTCTCTTTGGAGCCAGATCACCTGAATTAGCGTATCAGCTCCGCCACTAACTAGGATCCTAAGCAAGTTACTCAATCTGTGTGCTTCTGCCTCCTCATCTGGAAAATGAGATAATAATGTTTATAATTTGAAGATTCAATGAGCTGCTTCATATGCCATGCACTTAGAAAATAGCGCCCAACGCACTTGGCCGATTGCAAAACTTTGCAATTGTTAATCACCGCATCTTGGCAGTAACCCTGTGAGGTTTATCGTCACCCCTCCCCCCACCCCACCCTAACTCACTGGTTTACAGGTGAGAAAAATGAAGGAGGAAAACAGCTTTAAACCCAGGGTGGTGCTTTACAACACTAAGAATATAAGTATTCTATCTACGCAAAAGATTTTGATCATTTGCTCTAGGGCGAAGGTGGGGTCACCCCTCACTGCCAGAGTGGAAACCAAGTTCTTTAATTTCTTTCTCCTGGTATACAAATGTTGATGTTCATTTTTCATCTGCTTTGGATTCTTCCACGACTGACAAAGTGTTAAGTGTTCTGATGAGACTGACATCTGAGTGTGTGAGAATCTGGCCATTTCTTACTCCCTCCCCTCCCCCCCCCCCCCCCCCCCCGTTTCCCCCTCCCCAACCTTCCAGGGATTGGAAATCATTTGAGATGGGACTCAGAATCAGCCTCATTTTGGGGGCCAAAATTACAGACTAGTAGTCTAGTATTAAACTTGCCTCGATAGACAAGGGTATGAATAGGACTTTGAACTGATTGTACCCTGGAGAAGAGGGAAAAGCCCCATACAGCACACTGGTGATTTGGAACAAATTTTGGTCATATCTTGGCTATTTACAATTTTCTATCTTGGCTCATGCTTTTGGCAGGACATCCATGCCCGAACTGTCAAGGTTTGGTAAATATTGGACCTGAAGTATGTCTTGCCTCCTTTTGTTTCTCAATAGATTTTTGGTCATGGGTAAATCCGGACAGGCTGAGGAGCCCAAACACTCTTAGAGGGACTTTCGTTACACTTCTGTAGAACCGTCCAGCGTTGGAACTCAAAGCATCCATCCTACCTGTAACTCAGTTATTCCTTTGTGTCCCATTAGAAACCACCATGGCAACTATTTCCTATTAAAAAAAATTGGGGCACCTGGGTGACTCAGTCACTTAAGCATCCGACTGACTATTGATTTCAGCTTAGGTCATGATCTCATAGGTTGTGAGATCAAGTCCCACATCGGGCTCCCTGCTGGGCATAGAGCCTGCTTAAGATTCTTAAGATTCTCTCTGTCTCTCTCTCCCTCCCTCTCTCTCTCTCTCTCTCCCTCCCTCCCTCTCTCCCTCCCTCTCTCTCTCCCTCTGCCCGCACCCCCCTCCCCACTGCCACTCTCTCTCTTTCTATCTCTATCTCAAAAAAAATCATTGTGAAGTAAGATATTCCAGTGTGGGTCCCAGTTGTGTTTTTTTTTTCTTTTTTACCTCTTAATTTTATTGAAGTTGTGTATACACATAGTTCAGAGTCAAATAATTCCATAAGGTTTGTTATTAAAAATAGCAGCCCCCCCCCCCATCATTTCCTGCTTTTCAGAAAGAGCATTTCATGTTCATCGCTTTTAGCTTGTTAGTACTTACTCATGCCCTAAATAATACCTACGTTGCTCTTTCTTGATTTTTCGGGTGTAGTCATCATGCATTATCTTTCCAGGTGGAGTATGAGAATTTAAATTTCTTTTGCATTCCTGCAACTACCATTCACATGCATCCTTCCTGTTCTTTACACCATAATTTTTAGTTAGGTCAGTATTCAGTACAGCCAATGGTATTATGCCTTCTTACACACTGTTAAAAGCTGAATTATGTACTATAGGATCACTCCTCCTTTCTGACTTTTGTTTCCCCCCAGAGTTGTCTTTCTGTGTTTCCAGAATTTTCTATGGTGTTTTCAATAATTTAACCGACAAGTTCTTTGCCAGTTACTTAAATCTTCTCTTAAGATGATCCCATTTTAGCCCCTATTTCAACCAATTTTATCTCAAGTACAGCTGTCTGACCTGATTTGCCAGCCCAGACTGGTTGCTCATGATGTTGGATGCACAGCTGTTACTTTGGGGTCTGCCTTCAGCAGCATGAAGGAGGAAAACAGCTTTCAACCCAGGGCGGTGCTTTACAACACTAAGAATTTGCCTCTGTCACGATGGGTCTTGTTTCTTCTATCCCATGTCTTCTTGATTTTTTCTACCATTTTGTTGGGGCACTTATTCCACTAGCTCTCTGAGAAAGGGTACACATAAAGTGAACTCAACTGATGTATTTAAAAAAAAAATTTTTTTTTAATGTTTACTTATTTTTGAGGGTGACAGAGACAGAATGTGAGTGGGTTGGGGCAGAGAGAGAGGGAGGCACAGAATCCGAAGCAGGCTCCAGGCTCAGCTCCAAGCTGTCGGCACAGAGCCTGACGTGGGGCTTGAACTCATGAGCCGTAAGATCATGACCTCAGCTGAAGTTCGATGCTCAACCAACTGAGCCACCCAGGCGGCCCCTGAACTGATGTATTTTTAATGACAAATTATCCTTTCAGATTTTTTGCCCTCAAAAAAAATTCCACTAACAATGCAAAAATAATTTCTTGTGGTAAATAATTTAAACAGTACCAATAGAAATTCAAACAGGGAGCCTGGGTGGCTCAGTCGGTTAAGTGTCCGACTTCGGCTCAAGTCATGATCTCGCGGTTCGTGAATTCAAGCCCCGCATCGGGCTCTGTGCTGACAGCTCAGGGCCTGGAGTCTGCTTCGGATTCTGTGTCTCCCTCTCTCTCTGCCCTTTCCCTGCTCACGCTCTTTCTCTCTCTCAAAAGTAAAAAAATGTTAAAAAAGAAGAAATTCAAACAGAAGTTTCTTTTTCCATCCTTCAACCTCATCTCTCTAATCAGAGGCATTCCAACTATTGGATTTGGAGCATTGAGTCATTTTTCTGGATTCATTCAGTCAACAGATATTTATAAATTTATGAGTGCCAACCATGTGCTAAGACCCGTTCCAGAACCTGGAAATATACAGTGAACAAAACTTATTTTTGAGCTGGAGAGGAATGGTGCGATGTTTCTTGATGCTGGAATTTAGCTCCACTGCCACTTGGGTTAGCTTGTTGTTCTTTTTCTGGAATACAAACATGGCATAGTCAAGGCTGTGTCTGTCTCTGCCTGTCTCTCTTGTGCATACAAAATCATGATAGTTATAAATTGAACTTCATAACCTGTGTGTCACCAGAGCAACATCATCATACTCCTGAGATATAGAGAGAGATTTTCTGAATCGATAAACAGAATGTGGTGTGTTTACACACACACACACACACACACACACACACACACACACTGGAATATTTAGCCTTAAAAAGGAAAAAAAAATCTGACACCTGCTAAAACATGGATGAACCTTGAAGATGTTATGCTAATTAAAATAGGCAGTCATAAGAAGACAAAGACAAATTATAAATTATATGATTCCACTTATATAATGTATATAAACTAGTCCAGTTCAAAGAAAGGAAAAGTGGACTGGAGGTTGTTAGAGGCTGGGGGAAGAGGGAAATGAGTTATTTAACGGGTGTAAAGGTTCAATTTTACAGGATGAAAAGTTCTGGAGATTGGTTGCACAAATATGTGACTATATTTAATAATACTAAACCACACACTTAAAAATAGTTAAGATGGCAAATTCCACATGATACGTATTTTACCACAATTAAACAAAAAAAATAGATTTTCACATAAACCCCATAATGGAGTTCATCCTATCACTTGATTAGGGTGACTGAACCTAGTTGTAGTTGGGTTCAGCTGCTGCCTGGGATCCCCGGCTTTCTAGGGCATGCGAGGGGGTGGCCATGGATTGCCCTGGGGACTTTCTTTTGATGCGCTTAGCCTAGAATGTTTGGCAGGTCGCCTTGATGGGGTGGCCTAATGCTGCTTTCCTTTTCTTTCCATGGTGATTCCATATCTCTGAGGAAGAGGTCGTCAGTTATTTATAGTACAGATAAACTCTCGAGACTATCTCAGAGTGCCGTGACCAGTTATGCAATAGGGAGCAGTGACAAGTGGTAGTTTTGATTGGCTTGGAGGTTGCGTTCTTTTTCTGAGTTTGTAAGCATGTGCCTCTTGAGGGCCTCCTGATGCATTTTGATTGGAAACGAAGAAGTTTACTTGGTAGCACAGGCAGTTGCCTTCCCTGCATTTTTCCTGCCAGCGTTTGCTTTGCAGCCCTCTGTGGAGTGATTCTGTGCTATGCTGGCTCTGGTTCTTGAAACACTAGGAATGGGTAAAGGTCAGGTATTCCAGAACCGCAACGGTGCCATACATGTTGACTAGAGAGATCAGCCTGGCAGATTTGATCATGCTCTATTCTCCTTTTCTCTAAACTACGTATGGCCATCATACAGAAGTTTCTTCCAGGCAAACTCCAAGCCTACTGGAATGAATGAGTATGGGCAACCAAGGTTCTCTCCTCACTTTGCAGATTGCGGATTCAAAGCTTCCTACAATGGTCATTTTTGATGTGAGCAGACCATCTCGTCCAGGGTCTGTCCGTCAGAAACTTGGCCTTTCCGTAACAGGTGTGTGCAGTGACCTTGGAGAATATATACTTTCTTGGGATTTTATTTCTCTGCAAGATTAGCATACTTTTTATCTTCCCTAGTATTGGAGTGTGTTGGGATATAGGCCAGGAGGGGCCCCTCAAATTGCCCACACCAACTAAAGATACTTAGAGCCAGGCAAAACTTTCCTTGTGATTAGATCACAGAGCCTGATAACGCCATTTTGGAATGTCTGGCATGTTCTTGATCACTGATTTTCCTTAGTTGTAATCAAAAAAGGAACATAATGCGGTAATTAAGTCTCTAGAAGTATCAGCAGGAAGGTGAGAAGAGTAATAAAAGGAATAGTTGGAAAGGTAGTTTTACTGCTGGCTGCATGCCCTTGTGCCTTAGGCAAGCTTACCTCAGTTTCCTTACCTATAAAGCAAATAGCTACCCTTCACTGGCCACCTCCTTCTAAGAGCTATGAATGTGCTTTGAGGCAGAAATTCCTCTGAAAATGCAATGAAAGCAATAGATCAGGAGCTCAAAAACTCAAACTCAAAACCAGGCCTACTGGGGACTCAGGTTTACTGGGCCCTGACTAAAAATGGCTGCCCACCGTTGGCCCCACCTGTCACCAAGCTGCAATGCAAGCTTAGTATTGCCAGATTCTGCTTTGCTCCCCGCCCCCCTCCTTGTTATATAAGAACAGATGTACAGATTCTTCTTTTTTTTTTTATATTTATTTTGAGAGAAAGAGAGCCCACGTGCACGCACATGTGCTTGAGTGGGGAAAGGGCAGAGAGAGGGAGAGAGAATCCCAAGCAGCCTCCATGCTGTCAGTGCAGAGCCCAACTTGGAGCTGATTCCACCTGTGAGAGATCCTGACGGCAAGATCATGACCCCAGCCGAAATCGAGTTGGACGTCCAACTGACCGAGCCACCCAGGTGCCCCAGATTCTTTCTTGAATGTAAAACCTCTTGATTTCTACATTTTGGTAGTTGCTTGTGAAGATTTTTGAAGAAATTTTATTGGTTGAGTGACACATATTTGTGGTTTGCTTTCTGCCTGTGGGCTGTTATTTATATGAACACAGTAGTCCCTTCTTAATCTTTGGTTCTGTTTTCTACGGTTTCGTTCAACCACAGTCTGGAAGCAGATGATCCTCCTTCAACAGCTCCTCACAAGGTCATGTAGCGTCACACTACGTCACTGGCCTACGTCATTCACCTCCCTTCATCTCTTCACACAGGCATTTTATTATCTCACGTCATCGTCATAAGGATGAGCACAATACAAGGTGTTCGGAGGCAGAGAGAGATCCCATTTACATAATTTATTGTAATTGTTTATTATTATTGTTATGCCTAATTTATAAATTAAACTTTATCATAGGTATGTGTGTGTAGGAAAAAATGTAGCATACATAGTACTCAATACTATCCACTCTTTCATGCGTCCAGGATCCTCCATGGATAGAGAGGGACCATTGTACTTTTCTGTGATGGGTCAGTCCTTCCGCCTGTGCTGCTCCCCACTGAGAAACTTTTGAGTAATTCACATATTACTTTATTTATTTAATTTATGTATTTATAAGTAGTCTCTACGCCCAATGTGGGGCTCGAACTCACAACCTTGAGATCAGGAGTTGCACGCTCTACCAACCGAGCCAGGCAGGCACCCCCAATTCACCTATTCAAAGTATACAATTTAACGGCTTTTAGTATATTCACAGAATTGTACATCTGATCACCACAGTCAATTTTAGAACATATTTATCATCCCTAAAAGAAACCCCACACCCCTTAGCTGTTAACCCCCAGTCCCTCTATCCCCACCAGCCCTAGACCACCACTGATCTACTTTCTGCCACTATAGATCTGCCTGTTCTGGGCATTTTATATAATGTAGGAATATAATGCAGGAATACAGTATGTATTCCTTTTTGTCCGGTTTCTTTCCTTTATTGTAAGGTTTTCAAAGTTCATCCATGTAGCATGTATCACTACTTCATTTTCTTTTTTTTTTCTGTATTGCTGAACAATATTCCATTGTATGGATATAGCACATTTGTCCATTCAACAGTTGGTAGACAGTTGGGTTGCTTTTGATTTTTGGCCATTATGAACAATGGTGCGGTGAACATTCGTATACAGGTTTTCGTGTGGACATGTATTTTCATTTCTTTTGGGTGGACATCTAGAAGTGGACTTGGTGATTCTACGTTTAGCCTTTTGAGGAAGTGCCAGACTGGCTTCCAAAGAGACCATGCCATCTTACATTCTCCCCAGCAATGCATATGATAGTTTCAACTCGCCAACGCTTTGTTTGTCTTCTTGATCATAGTCGTCCTAGTGGGTGTGAAGAGGTATCTGTCGTGGTTTAGAGTTGCGTTTCCCTAATGACTAATGATGCTGAGGCTTTTCATGTGTTTATTGGCCATTTGTATGTCTTCTTTGGAGAACTGTCAGTTCAGATCCTTTGTATGGCACTTATTTTTGATCCAGCTCTTGAGATTTTCTCCTGGGAAATGCGCATATTCACATCCACACAAAAGGTGGTACAGGTGGACCCCCCTTATCTGCAGGAGATATGTTCCAAGACCCCCCAGTGAACACCTGAAACTTTGGATAGTATCAAATCCTATACATAGTGTTTTTTTCCTACATGTATGTACCTGTGATAAAGTTTTACTTATAAACTAGGTCTAGTAAGAGATGACTCTCAACAGCTAATAATAAACAATTGTAACAATATACTCTAATAAAAGTTATGCGAATGTGATCTCTCTCCAAATATCTTATTGTACTGTACTCAGCCTTCTTGTGATGATATGAGATGAAGGGAAATGAATGATACAGGCCTCGTGACATTGTGTTGGGCTCCTATTGACCTTCTGATGATTTGTTAGACTGCGATTGACTGCAGGTAACTGAAACCATGGACAAAGAAGGACTGCTGTGCACAGTTTCTAGGGGTTCATGACCCTCTTGATATTTCTCTACGGATCTGACGGTACCCATAGAAAACATGCTATGTAGCAGGGGTTTTTCTGGGCATTTCATATGCATGCTCTTATTCATATTATCTACTAGGGACCTTGTGGGATTCATGTGAGGATCAGATGTTCAGGCAAGTGATTTGTGAACCATAAATCACTATCCAACTTCAGGGGTTGCTGTAGGTCTATGAACTCCGTAGGTAAGTGATAGTGAGGTGGATGGAGTTGTTAAGGCCATGAGCTAGAGTCAGACTGCCCATGTTTGGATCCTAGTGTCACTTTTATGAGCCATTGTGTTTTGGGGCAATCATTCAGTGTCTCCGACTCAGTGTTTTCATTTGTAAAGTGGAAATAACAACCGACCTACTTCCCACATCTTGGGAAGTTAACATAAAGTGCTTCCTATTGTGCAGGTGGGCACATAGAAAGTGCTGAATAAATTATTCAGCTGATGCTGTGGACTGGGTGTTTGTGTCTCCCCAAATTGGTATGTTAGTGTCCTAACCTCCTCCTATGTGATAGTATTTGGAGGTGGAGCCTTCTGGAGGTAATTAGAACTTCAGGGTGGAGCCTTCATGACTGGGATTGGTACCCTTATAAGAAGACACATAAAAGAGATGATCTCTGTCTGCCATGTGAGAATACAGTGAGAAGGTGACCACTGTCAACCAGGAAGATGGCTCTCACCCAGAACTCGGCCATGTGGGCACCCTGATCTTGGACTTCCATTCTCTAGAACTGTGAAAAATCAACATTTGTTGTATAAACCACCCAGTGTATGGTGTTCTGTTTATGGTAGCCCAAATCGACTAAGATACCTGCTTTTTAAATATTATCTCACAAAAGGAACCAGGCATATTATCTTATAGTGGAGCAGGTTGGTCTTGGAATATGGAAATATCTTTCTTCCTTCTGGGGAAAATAGATGTCCTCCATTGATATTTTAAAGAATCAAGAGGTTTTATAAATTAAATCTTATAATCTTGGGAAAGAGAATTTTACTCCCAGAAGAATTTTAAGTCCTTCGGATACTTTATAGATCCTTGGCCTGGATCAGTTACTCCTCTCCAAATTGTGTCCCCACTGTCAGCATCTGCTATAAAGTGATTTTATTTTATTTTATTTTATTTTATTTTATTTTTATTTATTTTTTAAAAATTTTTTCTTAACATTTATTTATTTATGAGAGACAGAGAGAGGCAAAATATGAGCAGGGGAGGGGCAGAGAGAGAGGGAGACACAGAATGCGAAGCAGGCTGCAAGCTCCGAGCTGTCAGCACAGAGCCCGACGCGGGCCCGAACTCACAAATTGCGAGATCATGACCTGAGCCAAAGTCAGACGCTCAACCAACTGAACCACCCAGGCGCCCCTATAAAGTAATTTAAAAAAACAAAACAAAGCACCACCTCCCCCACCCCACCCTCCTCCTAATCTTTGTCCTTACCTGGCCTAGAGGAACTCAGGATTCCAGCCAGGCAGTTTTGCTCTGTGACAGGAAGTTCAAGCAAGTAGATATTGTTGGATTAAAACAGAGAAGAGGGTCCAAAGTCTTAAGATTTAAGCTTTCTATCTATCTATCTATCTATCTATCTATCTATCTATCTATCTATTGTAATGTTTATTTTTGAGAGACGCAGAGCATGAGCCGGGGAGGGGCAGAGAGAGAGGGAGACAGAGAATCCGAAGCAGACTCCAGGCTCTGAGCTGTCAGGGCAGAGCCCAATGTGGGGCTTGAACTCACAAACCGTGAGATCGTGACCTGAGCTGAAATGGATCACTTAACTGACTGAGCCACCCAGGTGCCCCTACGCTGTGGGGTCTTCTTGATGTCAGAGTCTATCTTCCAGTTTAGTTGAAGGAAAAAGCTCTGTAAGTAAGGTCCAGTGTACCAGAGAGTCTCGGGAGTTACTGGGATTCCAGTGTTTTATGAGTTTTGTTCTCTGATCTACAGACAGCCCTTTGGGGGGGGGAGGGGAGGGGGGAGAGCAGGGGGCTTGGGTTTTGTTAAAGAAAATTTTTTCATAACACTTGTTAAAGACAGCAAGAAAGACTATTCAACGGGGGTTTTGCAGTAGGGCTGAGAGATGGGGCTCAACTTTGAGTACAACAAGTGGAGATTTATATTACGTGTGTGTGTGTATATTGTGTGTGTGTGTGTGTGTGTGTGTGTGTGTGTGTGTGTGTGTATTTATAGCCTAGGAGAGGGGTGGAGGTCAGGTCAGGGGAGGGAAAGAAATTACAAGAGAAAAGATCACAGCCAGAAGGATTCTTGCTAGACCACCTCAACAGGATTCTTGCTGAAGGCAGGCCGGGTGATCAGATATCAAGGGTGGGGGATTTTCACTAACTGACTCAGCAGGTTCTTGCGAAAATGAACTAGATGGGTCAAGAACAGAGCCCAAAGTTGGGGCCTCGTCAGAAAAAGGACTCAAGTCAAAAATAGCCTGAATCAAATTTGGTCAAGGAGAGAGTCTTGGTCAGTTTGAGACATGAGGTGGCGAAAGGGGAATGTTCCTCTTTGTATAATACAACCTATTGCATTATATAAATACTGTTAGCATTTGAGTGACACATTTCTTAGAAAAGCTGCCTTTCTTTTGTTTAATCCTTCTTTTACAATTGCCTTTTTGAGTCATTTCAGGGTCTTTTCCTTATGGATATATTTCTTTTCATCTTAATAGCAGAAGAAATTAAATATAGAAGAAACATCCTAATAACGAAAACTCAGTAAAATGGGAATCTCCTCTGTAGTTTGGCTTCTCAATGATCTAGAGAAAGGCATTGTGTGGTAGTTATGTTCCCCTTTCCTTCCTGAATTGCACTGAAAGAACAGTCAGTTTCTAAACAACATTGGAACTTTGAAAATCAAGTGTAACAGCCAGAAACAGAAGCCGGGAAACTTTATTCTAGCAAATGAGATTTCTCATCTGCCAGCCTCTGTTACTCACAGGATTCTTGGTATCCCACTGACTTGTGATTCTTGGCTTCCTGGACCACACTCATTTTATTAAGACACCTTTTTCCTTTTGGAATTTTAGTGGAATTGGTTATTCTGGATGTGAATTCTTTTCTTCTGAAACAACAACAACAGCAAACCCAAAACCGAAAAAACTAAAACTGATTTGTACCCTACCTGAAATCATTTAGCTTCAATTCGGATAACAAATCTTAAAGATTTGTATCTTTTAAATTAAACATCTCAAAGATGTTTTATTTATTTATTTATTTATTTATTTATTTATTTATTTATTTATTTTTAAAGATGTTTTTTAGAAAGTAAGTTGAAAATCTTAGATGAAGACAAAAATCTTACATTAAGATGTATGATTTTGGGGAGGAAACATTCTTAATTGAGAGCTGTTAGAAATCTCTTGGAAAAGAATCTCCCAAAATTCTACCCTGTGCAAATGAGTGTCTATTTCCCTCAGAGATGATTCTTGGTCAAATATATTTAGGAGAATAATGGATAATAATGGATTTATCTTTTCTGGAGAATCACACTATTTGCATCTATTTATAGAGCCACAAAATATTTTCTTTTCCTCCCATATACTACCTTTGGTCCCCAGGATATACTTAAGGAACTCTGGTAGAATGCTCAAATGTGTACCCAGAACTCAGGTAACCCCTGGAGATACTACAATGAACAAGGCAGTTCCCTATGTTCCAGAGCTGAGTGTAGTCAGTCTAAATAGGTCATGATTATACAGTGCCTGGGGGTATGCACAGAAGGATCAGAGGCACATGGAAGGAGATCTTGATTCAGAGATTCAGAAAAAGAGTTTCTAAGAAGGTTTTCATGATGTCTATCTTGGTGGAGAAAGGAGGGGAGTAGAGACTATCCTAGGAAGAGAAGGGCATGGAGGGAACAGGAGGTGAATTCAGAGAATACAAAGTTGTTCAGTATATTTAGAATATAGAAATTGAAGTAGAGAGAGGTAAGGGATGAGATGAGAGAGGGAACATTCCAGATGTGGTAGGCATTGGGCGGTACACCTGGTGATGGACTTCTAAACTATCCTGATGACATCAGGGGAACCCCTGAAAGTTTTAAGGTGAGAATGACAAGTTTACTTTTTCACTTTAAGATTATAGGCTTTACTGCAGAGAATGGATCGGAGAAGGGAAGTCTGGAGGCAGAAAAACCGTTGGGAGGCAATCGAGTCAACAATTCATGGTGACTTCCGGATAGTGGCAATATAGATGGAGAGACATGGGCCGATGCAAGAGATGTTTAAGAAATAGAACCCATAGGTCTTGGTGGTTGACTGACTGGGAAGTAAGGATGGGGAAGAATTAACCGTGGTGCTCTGGTTTCAAACTTGGACACCTGGGTAAACTGGTGAGCCCTTTGGGAATACGGGTGAGGGATAGGCTTGGGTGGGGGACACAAGGGGTACAGATTTAGACAGATTAATTTGAAGTCAGATGTTTTTTTGTTAACCTTTTAAACCTGGTGAGGTAAATAGGGTGGGTTTTATTTACCCTGTTGGCTGAGTTACATACAATGAATAGACTGCCATGGGCAACCCCTGTATTGTACTTGCTTCTTCTTTTCTTTCTCTACTATGACCCATGACTTCTCAAAGAAGATGTGACTTTCGTAGGTAACGGTTAGAAAACTGGTACTCGGGCACCTGTACCCCAATGTTTATAGCGGCACTCTCAACAATAGCCAAATTATGGAAAGAGCCTAAATGTCCATCAACTGATGAATGGATAAAGAAATTGTGGTTTATATACACAATGGAATACTACGTGGCAATGAGAAAAAATGAAATATGGCCTTTTGTAGCAACATGGATGGAACTGGAGAGTGTGATGCTAAGTGAAATAAGCCATACAGAGAAAGACAGATACCATATGGTTTCACTCTTATGTGGATCCTGAGAAACATAACAGAAACCCATGGGGGAGGGGAAGGAAAAAAAAAAAAAAAAAGAGGTTAGAGTGGGAGAGAGCCAAAGCATTAGAGACTGTTAAAAACTGAGAACAAACTGAGGGTTGATGGGGGGTGGGAGGGAGGGCAGGGTGGGTGATGGGTATTGAGGAGGGCACCTTTTGGGATGAGCACTGGGTGTTGTATGGAAACCAATTTGACAGTAAATTTCATATATTAAAAAAAAAAAAAAAAAAAAGAAAACTGGTACTCTTTTCATTGAGATTCTTTGGTTGAAGTCTTCTTGTCTTCATTTGTCTTGCTGCTACTTAATATCACACGTTGGCAAAGTTCTGCCAAAGACACTTTATCACTTCTGAACACTAAAGCCATTTTGGACGCTTAAGGAGATTCTTGTTCCTCAGACAAGTAAATTTTTTGGTGTTTTATTTTATTTTAGATTATTTTTAAATTGAAGCAATTTGGTCACTTCAAATATTTTTTGGAAGTTGAGTATTAATAATAAAAAATACTGTAGTTCCCTAAAGCAATTAAAATGCATTATACCCAGTGTTTTCGCCAACATTTAAGAGTTATTAGTAACTCATACCTTTTGTTTATAAATTGGCACAACCTCTATGGAGGGCAACGTGGCAATATTTGAATTCACTTAGAAAGTTTTACTAGCGGGGCTCCTGGGTGGCTCAGTCGGTTTAAGTGTCCGACTTTGGTTCAGGTCCTGATCTCATGGTTTGTGAGTTCAAGCCCCACATCAGCCTCGCTGCTGTCAGCCTATCAGCTCAGAGCCCGCTTCAGATCTTTGTCCCCCCCTCTCTGCCCCTACCCCACTTGTGCTCTTCCAATAAATAAATAAATATTAAAAACATTTTTTGAAGAAATGTTGACATTTCTGACAGATAGATATACATGCACATGAAAGCTATGCGGTGCGTATTTTGGCTAAATAAATTATGGGACTTCCATGCAAAGGAATACTTGTCAGCCCCCAAAAGAATGAAGGCAACCGTATGTGTACAAGTACAGAAGGATGTCCAAGTTATTAATAAGTGAAGAAAAAGCAAGGTGAAGAACGGTGTGTGTTATATGGCTCTATTTATGTAAAAAGTTATTTTATTTTATTCTATTTTATTTTATTTTTGAGAGAGAGAGAGAGAGAGAGAGAGTGAGAGTGTGAGCATGTGAGCAGGGGAGGGGTAGAGAGAGAGAGGGACAGAGAGAAGTCCAAGCAGGCTCCACACTTAGGTTGGCGCTTGACACGAGACTTGATCCCACGACCCTGGGATCATGACCTGAGCTGAAATCAAGAATCAGGTGCTCAACTGACCGAGCCACTCAGGTGCTCCAGTGAAATTTTTTTAAATGAAAGTTAAGTGCCTGTTTCTAAGTGCAGCTAAAGGAATGCTCATGAACGTTTTTACAGCTGGACAGTTGGATGTTGCTGTAACAACCTCTGGGGTCAATCACCCAGGAAGATAAAGATTTCTCCAGTTCGCTGATGGAGATATCTTACAGGCAAGCCAAGAAAGGACATTTACCTTCCCTTTCCCCCCTGCTTCCTTTCCTGTCATTATACCTTGCCCTGCCAGTCTGACTGCCCAGTGATCTCCAATTAACATTTACTCTTATCCTTTACACTAAATTCCTACTTGCTTAGTGTAGATGTCTGTAGACCCATATATTCTGAGGCACACATTTTTAGGTTGGTGTACTGGGGGACATCCTTGGAATATCATGGGACACGTTACTCTGTAGAGCATCCAGGGGGATCCAATTGATCTTCCCCATCTAGCTTAAGTTTGGTGAATCCTCTGTTGAGAGAGTATCTCCTATGCTTTTTGATCTATAGAACATATAGTGTATTGTGCTGTTGTATAATAGCTGGTGATAAGAAAGGGCACTATGATTGCACATGTGTATCTCCTTCCTTCCTTTTTCTCCCGTGGAAAGAGGGCCAAAGGAGAATGCTGAGATTCGCAGCCTTCAGAGTAAAATGGGCTGACTTCTGTAGAATATAGGTAATAGGGTGTTGGGCAGAATTACCAAGAAGGAAACGTTTGTCATCCTCTCCTTGCCTCTGTCGGAAGAGGATGCATTTTCTTCAAGGCCGAGCCTTCCTTCTTAGCTGTTCATACCAGTTCCTCACCTCCTCCCCTACCCCCCCCCCCCCGCAGTCTCTAAAGTCATTTCCATTCTCTCTTACAACTTCTCTCTCTTTGTATTGACTTCTCTTTTATCTATAAACAAGGTCTAGGCTTTCTCAACATGAAATAAGCTTCTTTCAATTTTGTCTGTTAAACATATTGCAAGAGATCTCTGGCTCTGGTATTTGGTAGAACCCTCTCTTCCTCCATGAAAAGGTGGCAATAATTGTATCCGTCACACAGACGTGGATATTACGGTAGCTAAGGCACATAAAGCACTTAGTGTGGCTTTTGACGTCTAGGGAAGGCTACACTAATGATGGCTGTTGCTTTATAGGGTTCATTTAGCGGCTCTTGTTCCTAATGTTTCTTCTCCCAAGGGTGTATTACACTAGCTGCCTCCTGCTTTGCACCCTAGTTCCTACATCTCTCTCAACCTGTTCGCTGATCATGGACAAAATCGTCATTCTCCGTACTTTCTTTTCAGGATTAAACCCATCTTAGCTCTTCTTTGAATAGTCCTGCTTTTGTAATAATGCAGATTTTTTACTGAAGAGAGAAACTTTCTTCATTCTCTACTTCAGGCATCATATCACTATCCTCATTGGTAACTCTTTGTTCCTTATTCCCTGAACTCTCTGCACCATATGTTTAGTTATTTCCAGAGGTACTTGGCTCTTTCATCTTCTCTGTTCTCTGCTCCCCAGGGAACTCATGGCTTTTACCGTAAGTATTCTCAGAATTCCCTGCATGTCTAACCAGCATGGAATCTGTCACCACTTCTGAAAACCTTTGTCATCTTTCAAGGCTTTTCCTAAGTCTCATGTCCTCCTTAAAGGTTTCCCAAATATCCGTAGGCAGAGGGATTTCTCTTTCCAAGGAGTCCCATAGTCTGGTCTTGTGCCATACCTGTTATCTATTTATAAACATAGGTTGTTTTTTTTTTTTTTTTTTTCCCCTTTGGTGTCGGTCTTTGGGACACAGTTTTATTTATTTTTATAAGAATAATATACGCCAACCAAAGTATTTTTTTATGTTTATTTATTTATTTATTTATTTTGAGAGAGAGGGAGAGAGAGAATGAATGAGCCGGGGAGGGGCAGAGAGAGAGGGAATGAGAGACAATCCCAAGCAGGCTCTGTGCTGTCAGCTCAGAGCCCAACTTGGAGCTCAGTCCCACGAACTGTGAGATCATGATCTGAGCCAAAATCAAGAGTCAGATGCTTCACCAACTGAACCACCCAGGCAACCTCCCCACCCCCTTTTAAAATTTATTTATGAACCAAATTATTTTTGAATGAATGAAGCTCTTATTCTTAGAGGTATTGATATTTCAAAGGAAGAATGGATAAACTGTTAGAATATATGCTACCTATGGGTTCTGAAGGGCTGATGATCCCCCATTTATCATGCTTCAGTGACATCTCTGGGATGGAGAATTTGGTAGGCACTAAAGTCATCCCTAAGGCTAGAAATGAATACAGTCAAAGTTATCTTTCAAAAGTCCCTACATTGCTCATAAAGTATCGTACGTGAAGAGTTGATCTCTAATTGCTTTTTTTCTCTAGGTTGAAATGTTTTTTCAGCTGAGCAACAGATTAAATAGGGGATGTTGAAATACTACAGTGCAATTGGAATGAGATGCACACACTAAGACAGCATGTGAGACCTAAGACCAATAAGGAAACCGTAGATCCTGTCTCTGGCTCATGTTCGTGCCCACATGTGATCACTTTGGGGCAATGGTTTTCTATGTGTGGTTCATGGACTCCTGGGGGTCTTTGAGACCCTTTCAAAGGATCCTCAAAATCAAATAATGGTACTAAGACATTTGCCTCTTTTGCTCATTCTCTTATGAGTGTCCAGAGGAGTTTTCCTAAGGTTATATGATCAATTCACGGTACCTAAAAAGGCAGTTGGGGCACCTGGGTGGCTCAGTTGGTTAAGTGTCTGACTTCGGCTCAGGTCATGATCTTGCGGTTCAAGGGTTCGAGCCCCGTGTCGGGCTCTGGGCTGACAGCTCGGAGCCTGGAGCCTGCTTCAGATTCGGTGTCTCCCTCTCTCTCTGCCCCTCCCCCCACTCACACTCTGTCTCTGTCCCTCACAAAAATAAATAAACATTAAAAAAAATTTAAAAAGGCAATTAAAATACTACTTCCTTTTCCGATTACATGTCAGCGTGAGGCCAATTTTCTTTGTATACTTCAACCCAAACCACTTACTGCAACAGACTGAATATAGAGGCAGATGTGAGGATCTAGCTGTCTTGTCAGACATTAAAGAGATTTGTAAAAATATAAGACAACTCTCTTCTCTTTAAAATCTTTATGAATCTTAATTTTTTTTTCATAAAAAGTATGTTAACGTGTGATAGGTTTACTACTGGTATTTAAAATGAACTAAATAAATGTCTTAAAAAGTCCCAGTTCTGATTTCCTAAGTTCATAAATATTGGTAGATACACTCATATAAATGAGAGCTTTTTGTTAATTTCTATGACTATGAAAGGGTCCTAAGGCCCAAAGTTCTGAGAACTGTCACTCTTGAACTTTGTATACTCCTGGACGTAGAATGGCATTGAAGTCGCTCACACTTAAGTTTTTTGTTGTTGTTGTTTCTTCTCGTCTTTCTTCTTTTCTCTCTCTCTTATTCTTTCACTGAAGATTTTAATTTTTTCCAAATTAAACGTGTGGTATTTGTCTCCTGATATTCAAGAAGTAAAATCCTGTTGCAGTGTTCTTTCTGCTGTGCTGCACATATATAAACCTCTCTATGGATGACCTCAATAAAATTACCTTCAACCTGGAATTCCAAATAAAAGCATTATTGTTCCAGAGGATGGTAGGTTTCTTAAAAGTCGATTATTTAAGAGGATAGCTTCACTAATAATGACACTTGTGGTAAAAAAAAAAAAAAAAGAAAGAAAAGAAAAAAGTATAGTTTCACCCCAAGAAAAGGATTTTTAGACTATGTAGTTCACTCAGCTGTAGTTTTGGTAAAGTTGTGGATAATTTAACAGGATATTTGGAGCATAAATAAAGACCATCTATGTACACAGATAACAAATTTATGGATATTTTCTACTTGGAAATTGGAGAAGACTGATTTTTTTTTTTTTTAACATTTATTTATTTTTTTGGGACAGCGAGAGACAGAACATGAATGGGGGAGGGTCAGAGAGAGAGGGAGACACAGAATCGGAAGCAGGCTCCAGGCTCCGAGCCATCAGCCCAGAGCCCCGCGCCCAACGCGGGGCTCGAACTCATTGACCGCGAGATCGTTACCTGAGCGGAAGTCGGAAGCTTAACCGACGGAGCCACCCAGGTGCCCCCGGAGAAGACTGATTTTATTTATTGATTTATTTAAAAACATTTTTTTAAATGCTTATTTACTTTTTGAGAGAGACAGAGAGACAGAGAGAGAGACAGAGACAGAGCACAAGCAGGGGAAGGGCAGAGAGAGAGAGGGAGACACAGAATCTGAAGCAGGCTCCAGGCTCTGAGCTGTCAATACAGAGCCCGACGTGGGGCTCAGACTCACGAACCACGAGATCATGATCTGAGCTGAAGTCGGACACTTAACCGACTGTGCCATCCAGGGTCCCCACGACTGATTTTGTTTAATTTGAAAATCTTAACAGATTAGAGTAGTTTTATAACAAATAGGCCCAGCATTCAGTTAAATTCTGTATTTTACTATCCAGGGACAGTTGTAAAGAATACTCATAGAGGAACTTCCCATTTCTTTCCCCCTTTTCTTATCAAAATGATTTAACATGATCTGAGATTACAAACTTTTTTTTTTTTTTTTAGCATGTTTTATTCCCCAGGGGACTGCATAAAGCTGAAGCCTGGGTGACAGCAGAGAAAAGGATGTCTCCTCACTGCTATTTGAAATTGTGTTTTAGGACATAATGAGGACTTTCACCAATTTGGGAAGGAGAGGGTTGGGGTAAGACATCATTTTAGTTTGAACATTTATGATACACTCTACTTGGCTGGTGACTGTTGAGTTCTTCCAATGCCCCATTAGGCTCTGTGGAGAAATCATAAACGTTGTACTCATGTACTTAAGAGTTTATATAATGTAGACATTCATTCTGAAGTTCTAAATGCCTTTGCCCTACAAGGCAGGAAATGAAAATGTTGGCAAAATTTCTCACCTAAACAGGAGAACTGGCATTCTAGGGAATTGTGAGTTATTCATTTGACATTCCATTTTTAATGATGTTAACCAAAAAAATCATTACCAACAAAAGTAGCACTCACTTTCTCCTACCCCAAAAGAAAAAACATGCAAGATTATCTTTTACGAAGTATGCCTAAATGCTGCCTGCTGGACAGATTATTTACTTGGAAACCAGTGAGATCAACTTGTGGCAGTGTAGACGAACCAGCTCCTTGGGTTTTGGTTCTTTTAGGTTTGCACACCCTTTGCCTAAGATTGTTAATCTTCAATCAAGTGAGTCCTGTGAAGCATCCCTGTAGAACGAGGACAGAACCCTGTGGAAGGCCCTGAGCTGACTCTTCCGAGATGAATGGGTTTGCTTTGCGGTGAAGCAGTTTCTCTGGGCCAACAGATTGTGCGCTGTGGAAGTCCACCTGCCTGTCCCTCGGCTTGAAGAGGCCCTTGCTCCAGAGGAGAGGCCATGTAGAAGAAATATCAAATGTCCATCTTGAGTCTGAAAATAGTATTTCTCTGGTCCATAAGCTAACACTCTATCTTAAAGTAGATTACGATAATGTTAAGAGAAAAACGACTCGAGTAAGAGCAATTAATTAAGCATTGTTCATGCTGTGATATGTATAAGATAGTGTGGGCAAAAATTGATTGATGAACAGATAAAGAAGACGTGGTGTGTGTGTGTGTGTGTGTGTGTGTGTGTGTGTGTGTAATGCAATATTACTCTGCGATCAAAAAGAGTGAAATCTTTCCATTTGCAACAACATGGATGGAACTAGAGTGTGTTATGCTAAGGGAAATAAGCCGGAGGAAGACAAATATCATGATTTCACTCATATGTGGAATTTAAGAAACTAGACAGATGAACACAGGGAAAGGGAAGGAAAAATAAGATAAAAACAGAGGGAGGCAAACCATAAGAGATGCTTAAATACAGAGAACAAACTGAGGGTTGCTGGAGGTGAGGTGGGTGGGGGGATAGACTAAATGGGTCATGGGCATTAAGGAGGACACTTGGGATGAGCACTGGGTGTTCTATGTAAGTGATGAATCACTAAATTCAACTCCTGAAACCAATACTACAGTATATGTTAACTAACTTGAATTAGAAAAACAAAAAGATAGTGTGGGAAGCATAAAAATGGGAACCTGTAGTTTCACCTGGGAAAACATTTGTTAGACATTAGATTTTTTGAAAGCACAACCGAGTTTTTGAAAAGAAATGACCTGTAATCTGTGTACCCCTTCACTCCCAATCGCACAGCCCTCTGGATTTTAAAGAACAATCATTTGCAGATTTTTTTTTTTTTTTTAAATTAAGGAATGTGTCTAAAACTGTGCCTTCTCAGGGGTGCCTGGCTGGCTCAGTCGGTGGAGCATACAACTTTGATCTCAAAATTGTGAGTCTAAGCCCCATGTTGGATGCAGAGATCACTTTAAAAATACAATCTTTAAAAGGATGCCCTCTCAGAGATTCCCCTGAGAGAGGATCTGTTTATTCTCTCGGAGCCTGAAAAGCCCCAGTGTAGAAATAGTTTCAGTGAGGACAGGGATGAATTCATATACCTTATTGATTGATAAGCTTATTATTAGTTAGTTTGTATAGCTTCTGTTGGGAGATTCGTTTTTAGACCTTTGTTTGCTATTGGCCGCCCTCCCCTCAGGCCTGGGATTGTATGTACAATCTGATTATGTTTTAGAGTGAGGCAAACACAGAACCCGAGACCAACAGTTTCCCTTTTTTGTCCTCTGCCTTTCCCTCCTCCGGATAGTAATGTCAGTCAACAAACACACCCCCGCCCCCCACCTCAGTATCTATCTGTCTGCCTGTCTGTCTGTCTATCTGTCATCTCAGAAAAACACCCAGCTCTGTAGGCTGCCATGATAGCTGCAGAAATGGCATAGTCTCCACCCCCAACTACTGCCCACGACAGTTTGCTGCTCCAAGTGGCAGAAGCCACCACGCTGGACATTTGTCCTCAGTGGATCTGGGCTATTGAATTAGAACCAACAAACATTTGGTTTCTAACCACTCTCTGTTGATCTGAATGTGAGAGCCTCTTCTGTATGCGCTGCAGAGTGTATTAAAAAGGCTATCATTACAAGATAAAGTAAAGTTTGAAACTGGGAATTGCTTGAAACTCTTGCAAATTAGGCCTGATTTTCTTTTCCCATAGTTTTGAGATTAGACGTGAGAGTTGCAGGAACAAAGTTTCCATGTTCTTGGTGTGGCACAGGTCTCCTGTTTACACCTTTGAAGGGAAAATTATGTTCATGGATTCCTGAAGTTCTAGTTTATGCGTGTTCGTTGTGTTGTTCATTCCAGTAATCACTGGGTTGGGCCCCGGGGGTAACAGAAATGACTGTCAGTGGGGCCTATGAGAGCAAGAGTCTAGTGGGGAAGGTGGACCCATTTCTTTTAAGTATGAGATGTCTCAGGAGGAAGATTTGGAGGTCAGGAAGTATTTTCCTATGGAAGAAAAAAAAAATCAAATTTAAGTTCCCTGGCTACCAACCAAAAGCTAATTTTTTTTTTTTTATATATCAATAATAATAGCTAAGCTTTAATAGACCCTTAATAAGTCCCAGGGAAAATTCTAAAGCTTTAATTTATTCCTTTCAACAGTGCTATGAGGTATTATTATTATCTCCATTTTCAATATATGACCAAACAGGCATGAAGAAATTAATTTGCTCAGATAGGCCTACCAGTCAGATACCTAATCTAGTCTCTTAAAAAGAATGAATGACAACATAGCCTGCTTAATTTGTATATCTAGTTTCCTATATTGATGACCCTTTTTGGAGCGCTTTTTAATAGTTAACTGGTGAACGTGCAGTTTAACAATACCAGTTTATTATGTTTCCTCCTTTTTATTCCAAGTTACATCAGAGCAAAAAGCTTGTCTTACCTGTCATAGAGTTGACAGCATGCAACCTGGAGGCCTATCCGATATATTGGTTGAATCAATTTGGAATGAAGAGCTCTATGAGAACATACTGACTTCCCTATAGCACTCTTTTCAGTACTTGGCAAAAGTTAGGTACTTAATAAATGCTTGCAGAATGAATAAACGAAATTGTTAGTTTTTGTAGTGGAAATAGGGCTTACCAATTCCAAAAGATTGTGTCATTTCTTGTTATAGTAAGTAGATTTTGAGATTACTTTGTTGAGTTCACTCCATGGTCTGTGACTCTGAATTTTTCCAAGTTTCTATGTTTTTAGTGCTCTACCAATTTAGCGGATGGCTTTTAAAAAGCTGCTGACTATGCAAAAGGGATAAGAAGGTAGAATGATTTTGGGGGCACCTGGGTGGCTCAGTCACTTGAGTGTCTGACTCTTGATTTTGGCTCAGGTTATGAATCCAGGGTTGTTGGATCGAGTCCTGTGTCAGGCTCTGCACTGAGTGTGCAGCCTGCTTAAGATTATGTCTCTCCTTGTGTCCCTCTCTCCTGCTCTCATGCTCTCTCTGTCTAAAAATAAAAAAAAGAGGGTAGAATGATTTTAAGATGACCTGGGCTTGATCTGGGAAGTTTTCCTTGTTTATAGATATGTTTAAAATGTGCAGGAACCAGTCAGTCAATGCCCACCCCCCTCCTTTTTGCTTAACAAGATCTGGATTCTGCTTATATATAGTTCCATTCAGTAGTCAGCAGTTATGTTTAGGGTTGGTGCATATTGAACAAAATCCATGAGTTTAATATTGAAGTATACAGGGGAGTCCATAAATGCCTCATTTGTAATTGTGGGGGAAGGAAAACTTTTCCCCTACTCTCTTAGGTTTGATGGCTGGCTCTGTAATAAACTGACAGAAGAAAAGATAGACACATTTATTAATTTTTGATAGGTGCATGGGGACATAACAGGAAAACAAAAGTAAATGCCCCGAAAAGGGTGATATTTGAGAATTGATATACTGTCCCAATAGGGGAAGGGTTGGGGGTGTAGGCAATTTAGGAGAGAGTTAATGATTTGTAGAAAAGATGAATGGGCCCTTAGAAGAATAGATGGGAGATATGATAGTTTGTGACTAGGTTTGTCTGGGTGTGATGTTGACTTCTACTCCCTTGTCTTGAGATAAGAGTCAATCCTTCCTGGTTGATGAAACTCCCAGGGCTTTATGACAATTGAGTTCCTGTGGAAGATCCATCTTTAGGCAGATAGGGAGAGTTCAGCGAAAGCCTCTCACTGTACTTGCCGTTTTCCAAGTGCCTACAGCTCAAAAGAACCTATACACCAAGGCAGCATGTTTTAGGGTGGCCATGTCCTGAGCATCTGGGACGTGAGGACAAAGTCCCAGAGAATGAGGTTGCACAGCTGGATTTGTCACCTGTTGTCTAGTGCTGTGCATTTCCTGCAACTGTAGGATGAGAACAGATGTCAGAGTGAGGTGGGGGCGGCAGTAACATGGAGTTTGAAAAGCCCCCTTGCGGATTCCCGTCCACTGCCCTTTTGTCACTGCGGTAATGCATGTGTTTATATTTTTATGTAATGTACTTATATGTTTATATGAGCTAAAATATTTTCATATTAGGAGAAGGCCAAGCTCATCAATTGGCTGGGGTCTATTGTGGCTCCAGTGTCCTCTGCTTCTGGATTTATGATATGGCCCATGGGAGAGCATGGCTGTGAGTTGAGTTTTGTAGAATGGGAGAGATTTTATTACGAGGTTGAGCGAGTACCTATGTCCCATCAGGATTTAAGGACGGTTGTAGGCTGTGCAACATGAAGCGGCACAGTCGGGGGTAATCCATGCTTATAGAATGTGAATCAAGTTGTCTACCTAAATAGAGAGGTAAACTGAGGCAAGCCCTAATGACCAGAAATTGAGTTGATTCGGGAGGAGCAAGAGAATTGCAGTTCAGGAAGCACGCTGTAGCAAGCTATACCTGAGTCCATAGAAGGCTTGGGGTGGTCTGTGTTTATGGGCAAGGAGTGCAAACAGGAAGAAGTCCAGCCAGACTCCAAGTCATTAAGTTCATTGGCTTGAGGATGAGGAGAGATTCTTGGCAGATGTTCATTGGTCAGGAGATAAGTCTCAGTCTTCTGTATGTGAGGCATTTACTGGGAGTCAGTGTCTCAGTTTTTAAGCTCTGTTCTTCTGAGGTCATGTGCATGAGATTCCTCAATTCATATCCTCCAGTCCCATTTGAGATTAAAGCCCTTTCACAAAATCCTGCTGAGATTCCAGCTTCCTGTGAAATCTTCACCAAAGTGGGACTTTATGAGTGAGAATTTTGAAGTTTGAGAACTTGAAATTCACTCTATAGAACTATGGTACAAGATTTAAAAGTGACTTGTAACAGAATTAAAATGATGCTTCAGTTATAACATTACTTCCTTCCTAGAGTTTTGTGCATTTATGGACATTTTGCTGAAAATGAGATTATGAATCTATTTGTGATTATTTTTGTGTTCGCATTTGGTTTATTTGTGTCTGTGTTGTCTGTGATAGAAGCCAGTAAATGCTTAGTCTGTTTGGGGTTGGTCTTGACATTCTGATTCGTCTCCATGATATTTAAATATATCTTGCCTGCCAGAACTACTGTAGTTACACTGCTTTTTTACATAATTATAATATGAAAAATAACGACACTTTCTCTTCAGTCCCAGAAATCCTGGATTGAAGGAGTGTTCAGCAAGAGAGAATGTAGCAAAATCATACCTAGCTCAAAAGACCCTCACAGGTACAATTTTTAATTCTATTTTCCATTTTAAAGCAACACTACTTTGAGGACTGTTTGTGGAAACTTAGAGATATGATTTGTCTAGAGGATTCAATAATATATATCTGTAAAGTGAGCGTTTCTTTATTTTTAATCAATGTTTCTTTTTATATATTTATTTATTTCAATGT
This sequence comes from Panthera pardus, assembly GCF_024362965.1. NCBI lineage: Eukaryota > Metazoa > Chordata > Mammalia > Carnivora > Felidae > Panthera > Panthera pardus. Next base: position 16,746,915 of record NW_026526766.1, on the reverse strand, counting down.
TTATTTATTTTTGAGAGAGAGAGAGAGATAGAGCATAAGTGGGGGAGGCGCAGAATCTGAAACAGGTTCCAGGCCATCGGCACAGAGCCCGACGTGGGGCTCACACCCATGAACTGTGAGATCATGACCTGAGCTGAAGTCAGATGCTTAACTGATTGAGCTACCCAGGCGCCCCTGTTTCGTTGTCTTTATAAAAATAATACATGATTATTGTAGACAACCTGCGGAACTCAGGGACCTTGTTGATTTCATACCTTACTCCAGCCCCAGTTGCTTCTGACCGTGCCTGCTGCTTGGTACACTCCTGATAAACATCTGTTTAATGACCGAGGGAAGTATAAAGAAGAAAAAGTTTATCGTAATGACATCACCCTGATGGAGCCACTGTTACTATCGTGGCGGTTGTCATTTCTCTGATGCTTCTATTTCTCTTAGTGAAATAATGGCAATCAGGGGAACCCCTGGAACAAACATGATGGCGCTAGAGATCATCATGCTAAGCAAAATAAGTCAGGGAAAGACAGAGACCATATGATTTAACTCATTTGTGGAATTTAAGAAACAAAACAAATGAGCAAAGGGGAAGACAAAAAAGGAGAGGGAGACAAACTGAGAAATAGACTCTTTACTGCAGAGAATAATCTGAAGGTTATTGGAAGGAGGTGGGTGAAATGGTGAAGGGGATTAAGGGCGCATTTAGGATGAACACTGAGTACTGTAGAGCATTGTTGAATCACTCTATTGTACACCTGAAACTAATAGAATACTGGATGTTAACTATACTGAAATTAAAATTCAAAACCTAAGGGGGTGGCTCAGTTGGTTAAGTGACTGCCTTTGGCTCAGGTCATGATCTCACGGTTCGTGGGTTCAAGCCCCACATCAGGCTCTCTGCTGTCTGCATGGAACCTGCTTGGGATATTCTGTCCCCCTTTGTCTCTGCCCCTTCCCCACTTGTTAGTTTTCTGCCTCTCTCTCTCTCTCTCTCTCTCAAAATAAATAAAAATTAAAAAAAAAAATTTAAAAACTTGAATTAAAAAAAAGAAATGAGGAAAATATCTGGTGCTGTGTCCATTCTACCTGGTTTGGATGAACAATTTACAGCTTCTGAATACTGAATATTGAAAATATTGTGAATGTTCCTTATCCCCATCTCAAGCATTTATGGAAAATCGTGACAGTTCAGGATATTTCAAGATGCCGTGTTCAGATTATGCACAGTTCCCTGTTTTACCCATATACTTTTTGTTTGAGCGGGTAGTGGATGGCAGAATGGAATGACTTGAGTTTGCTGAGCTCTTGAGAACCCTTTGGAAGCTCTACTTTTAGAACAAAGTTCAAAACAGCGGCCAGTGAAAGATAGGAGAATAAAGGGCTATGGAAAATTCCCCAGGGTAATTGGGTTCATGAAATTAAGATTGGATGGCATTGCCCTTGGGGAGTAGAAATTAAAAGGAAAAGGAAAATAGAAGAGCCATATTTTAATTGGGGGGGCACTCTATTTTTAGATCCTTTTTAGCATTTGGCCTTATGTTCATTTAAAGTTTGGAAACCACAGTTGTATGCTTATGAAGGGTAGCATGAAATTCTTGATCTTTGGGGACAACTAAAACAGTGATCCTTGCCTTTGTTAAATATTTACTAGCCCCACCCTCATTGAATTACCTGTGGTCTGTAAGCCTTGTGATTGGAAGTTCTCATTTTACCTGCTTATAAAATGTTTTACAGAATGCCAAGGTAACCTTGTTTTTTCCCTTCATCTTTTATGACATCTTGTGATGTGACGGTGGTCGCAATGGAAGGCAGACTGAGCTCAGGCAACTCCTTCTGCTTCTGTAAATAGAAAATCATTTTCATAATCATCGTGTTAATGAAATGTGATAAACTATAGGCCATTAGCCCATAGACTCAAGAAGAATAGCAATGATCATAGTTCCATATTATAGAATGGTCCAAGATCTACCACAAGCAGTCTCTATTTTGTGTAATTATGAAAAAAAATTAATGGATGATTATGGTTCTTCGTTTGCCAGCCTTTTTCTTAGATCCTAGTAAGAATCTCAAAATTGTATCTTTCATGAGGTTTTCTTCCTGACTGTGAACAAGAAAAAGGTGATAGTTCATGATTTTAAATTTAGATGAAAATTTATCTTTTGTTTGTTATTTTTGTAATTCCTAATAAGAAACAGATCTGATAGACTTGATGACAATGTCTTTTTCCTTCTTATTTTTAATTTGCTGGTGAAGTGAAGCTTCTGAGAAAAGACAGTCCCAAAAGGCTAGGACAGGAAGAAGTGACAGGGCCTAAATATTTGTTTCTGAATAATTTAGAATGATCCTGATTCTATGAGTACTATATTTTCTTCCATTGTTTTAACTAATATTCTCTTCTAATTGAAACTTCTTTATACCTAAAATATGATCAGTGATGATCACCATGATCCCCCAACATCAGAAGGTTCTTTTTTGAATTATAAAAAGAAAGATTAATAAGGGTAATACTTATAATCACGCCAACCGTCTTTTGATTTGACAGTGTTTTATGGTTTTAAAGTTGTTTATATATAAATTTATATATAATTATATTACTAAATCATATAATATACAGCATATAAGTAATATATAATTATTATATATAATTTATAAATATATGTTTACATATTTATACTATGTAAATACATTTTCTTAATTCTCAGAATTCTCAAGAATGCTCTTATCTTCATAGTGTAATAATAATAATAGCTACCATTATTATATATACTGCAATGCCACCACTCTAAGACACATTACATATATTATCTCAGGTCATCCTCTTAGTAACCTTATGGGGCAGATGTTATTTTCAGACGTGAAAACTGGGGCTTGGAGGACTCATTGAATCAATGAGATTTAAATCCAGGTATTTAGGTTTCAAATTCAGTGTTCTGTTCATTAGGTCATGGTTGCTGCAGTCTAATTATATTTGGTAAATGGCAAATGGGAATATTTGGGAAATGATACATGAGTACTAGCACGTGCTGATTTTGCTAGACCTTGGAAAATAATAGATATTTACGGTATGTGCATGAAGTGTGCTTTCAAAATGTATCACTAAACTAACAGAGGTTGTGTTTTTTTTTTTTTAATTTAGATGCACCGCAGGATGCCAGGTCTGCCAGAATTTAATCAGGTAAGACTTAGAGAAATAAGATTTCTTTTAATATTTAGGCACTCTGTGTAAAACTTATTCAAGATGTGAGAAAACTTGAATGGACTCAATGAAAGGACTTTATTGGTGGATCCTGTTTACCTCTCCAAGGGAAGTTTTAAAAACAAATGTGGGATGTTTTTGAAGGAGAGCGAGTTTTTGATTGTAATAGATTACTTGAATTACTGAGACATGTAAATGGCAAGGGCGTTTGGCAAGAGCTTCTAGCAGTTGAAATACTTGTAAAGCATTACCTTTTCATTTGACTATGTTATATTTTACTTGGATAATGAAGATGCTTTGTGCACTGTGTTTGAACTATGACTTTCAAGTGATGTGTGCTCAGACCAAGCTCTGATTCTGACACCGGTTTTGATGTGTATGTTTTTTTTCCAACAGCACCAGGAAATTAAATTCTGGAGATAGTGTCACATCCTGTAGGTGAACAGCTCAGTCCTACAAGGCTGCTCTTCTTCCCCGCACTTTGGGTGCCAACCCCAAGTCCAAGTTGTCACCTGTGGTTCTGAGTGGTAGGCTATAGATGAGAGATTCCCAAGGATATCTCCACGGGGTCATTTAACTCGCTAGCAAGGCTCCCAGACTCAGAGAAACATTGGCTTATGTTTACCAGTTTATTATAAAGGATATTAGGGAGGATAAACAGCTAGATAGAAGAGGTGCATAGGGCCAGGTATGTGGGAAGGGGCACGGAGCTTCAATGTTCTTTCTGAGCAAGCCAGTCTTCTAGCACCTGCATACGATCACCAACCTGAAGTTCTCTGAATGCCATCCTTTTCGGTTTTTATAGAGGCTTTATTACATAAGCATGATTGGTTGAATCATTGGCCATTGGTGGTTTATCTTTATCTTTCTTTATCTTTATCTTTCTTATCAGCATCCTTATCTTTCTTATCACATAGGGAATTTCAAGGGTTTTAGGGGCTCTGTGCCATAAATGGGGACAAAGACCAAATATATATTTATTATAAATCACAATATTACCCAAGCTTATGGGCAAAATGAACTCTTCAGCAGAATACAAATGTTAACAGTGATTTGCATTTTAAACTATCTGTTAATAACGGGTTTTACCCTTCTCTTTGTAAGTGGAGGAAAATGTAATTTCCTGAATTTTGAGCAGAGTTCACATTACGGATTGACCCAGAGTTAAACTCATTTTTGTCAAAGAAAAAAATCCAGAATCCCAAGTTTAGCAAATTATGGGGAAAGGAAAACACAGTCCACGGCTGTAGGAGGAGAGGAAGTATAAGCTTGCTGGGTGTGTTGGTCTGTTCAAGCTGCCCTAACAGCGTACTACACATTGGGTGGTTTAAACAATAAAAATTTATTATTTCAGAGCCATGCGAGTCCAAGATCAAGGTGCCATTAGAGCTGGTTTCTGATGAGGTGTCTCTTCTTGCTCTGCAGGCAGCTACCTTCCCGCTGTGTCTTCACATGGCCTTTCCTCTGTGTGCTGACAGAGAAGAGAGCTTTTGTGTCCCTTTCTTTTCTTGCAAAGACACCAACCCTATCAGATTAGAGTCCCACTCTTATGACCTCACTTATTTACTTATTTTTTTGCTGCTGAATTATTTATTTATTTATTTATTCATTCATTCATTCATTCATTTATTCTTTATATAATTTATTGTCAAGTTAGCTAACATACAGTGTATACAGTGTGCTCTTGGTTTGGGGGTAGATTCCCATGTTCATCGCATGCATACAACCCCCAGTGCTCATTCCAACAAGTGCCCTCCTCAATGCCCATCACCCATTTCCCCCTCTCTACTCCCCTCCCCGCCATCAACTCTCAGCTTGTTCTATTCAACCGTCTCTTATGGTTTGCCTCCCTCTCTGTTTGAAACTATTTTTCCTCCTTCTCTTCCCCATGGTCTTCTGTTAAGCTTCTCAAGTTTCACATAGGAGTGAAAGCATAGGATATCTGTCTTTCTCTGACTTATGTCACTTAGCATAATACCCTCCAGTTCCATCCATGTCGCTGCAAATGGCAGGATTTCATTCTTTCTCGTTGCCAAGTAGTATTTCACTGTATATATAAACCTCATCTTCTTTATCCATTCATCAGTTGATGGATATTTGGGCTCTTTCCATAATTTCGCTATTGTTGACAGTGCTGCTATAAACATTGAGGTGCATGTGCCCTCTCGAAACAGCACTCCTGTATCCTTTGGATAAATACCTAGTAATGCTATTGCTGGGTCATAGGGTAATTCTATTTTTAATTTTTTGAGGAACCTCCACACTGTTTTCCAAAGCAGCTGCACCAGTTTGTATTCCCACCAACAGTGCAGGAGGGTTCCCGTTTCTTCACATCCATGCCAGCATCTGTTGTTTCCTGAGTTGTTAATGTTAGCCATTCTGACAGTTGTGGGGTGGTATCTCATTGTGGTTTTGATTTGTATTTCCCCGATGATGAGTGATGTTGAACACCTTTTCATGTGTCTGTTGGCCATCTGGATGTCTTCTTTGGAAAAGTGTCTATTCATGTTTTCTGCCCTTTTCTTCACTGGATTATTCGTTTTTCAAGTGTTGAGTTTGGTAGGTTTTTTATAGATTTTGCATACTGGCCCTTTATTCGATATGTCATTTGCAGATATCTTCTCCCATTCCGTCAGTTGCCTTTCTGTTTTGTTGATTTTTTTCCTTTACAGTGTAGAAGTTTTTTTTATCTTGATGAGGTCCCAGTACTTCATTTTTGCTTTTATTTCCCTTGCCTTTAGAGACATGTCGAGCAGGAAATTGCTGTGGCTGAGGTCAAAGAGATTGTTGCCTGTTTTCACCTCTAGGTTTTGACAGTTGTCTGTCTCACATTTATCTTATGACATCATTTAAACTAGTACTGTCTTATAGGCCCTATCTCCAAATACAGTCACATTGGGGATTAGGGCTTCAACCTATGAATTTTGGGGGACACAGTTCAGTTCATAACACTGATGAAGAGTTTCCATTTGGCTAACCTCTTTTATCTTTCCTCAAATTATTTTTACTTTTCAGTAATTATTTCAAATTTGCTGACATTGAAAGGAAAACCCAAGAATATATTGAAAAGAAGTGGACGGCTTCATTTACTCTGTTTCCTACTTTATTCTCCAGAACCTCTCCCTGGCAATATTTTCCCAACCTCACAATCTTTAGAGATAACTAATGTGGATGATACTGGAAAAACATCTATTTCACACTATCCAGAAATTAAAAATGGTTGAAACTTGTAATTTTTGCACCTAACTAGGACCTAGTTTGATTTTTTTCATAAAGAGAATGAAATGTCTCAATGTCAGTTACTGAGCAGTCTATCCTAGCCATTGCTGGTATCTTCTCTGTTACATAACAGATTCCCATATGTCTATGGCTGTGTTTCTAAGCTATTTTATCTTATTTTATTTTATTTTATTTTATTTTATTTTATTTTATTTTATTTTATTTTTTTTAGTGTCATTAACCTACTTCTCCTGTTCCTGGTAAATGCCACTCTGCTTCATTATTATAGTTTTGTAATATATCTTGATATCTGATAGGGCAAGTCTGCTATGCTTTATTCTTTTTTTTTTTTTTAAGTCATTTTACCCTTTTAAACAATTTACATATCCGTATGAATGTTAGAATTGCTTTGTCAAATTCCCTGAAAAATTCTTTTAGTATTTTGATGGGTATTTTATAGAATGTATAAAAGCAATTTGGGAAGGAACTGGCATTTAGCACCTTTACAAAGGTGATTCTCAAGGTGAGTCTTTAGTTAGTGATATGTAATTTAGGACTTCTAAAAGTTTTAACTAAAAGGATGATTATGGAAGCTTTTTTTTAAATTTGGGGGTAATTGGTTTCTTCTATGAGAACATCTTGCCATAATTTAATGACCCGGTAAAAACTAGAATAAAACTACATTGACCCAATCAAATGGGTTAGACTAGAAAAATACTTAGAGCAAAGTGGGTTCAAACTGAAGAATAGTCCTATGAAAAGTTAGTGATTTATCTTTCCAGGTGTGAATGATGGTTTGCCTTCACTCATGTCCGGTTTGAAAAAGCCACAGTGAAATGAATCATTCAGCTTATGAATTAAAATCCTTTTTCATTTTGAAGACTAACCCTTGTTCTAAAAGATGACCAGGTGATACATTTCTCTTTGATAGATTCTTATTATGTATATTTTATACATTTGAGATTATTTCTCCACCCTTTGAGTCAAGAGCCCCTCCATGCAGAACTCCAAAATGGTCCTCTGACTTCTTGTTCTGACTTCTCCTTATCATCCTGTTTTCTTGCTTAGCAGAGACCTATAACTTGTACACATTTTTATGTTGTTTTTCACACACACACATGAAAAGCCAGAATCACTTATAAAGTTGAGTAACCTCTTTGTATACAATGGGTATATGATCTGACATATTTGATGCAAATAACTTTCTTGGTCGGCAGACATATGATTTTTCATTGCCTCAGGTTTTAAAGTTCTGTGTGCTCAAATTGTAAATTTTCCTTCTGGTGTTTTCTAATTCGGGAAACACAAGAAGGTTATCATCCTTTCGCCAATATGATTATTATTATATTTTGTTAGTTTTTATGTAGTTCTAGTTTCAAAAAGATTTAACCTTTTAATTTGCTTATTTTGTTACATTGTAGAAATTATGGCTATGTATCTGAAATAGTTTTCACACCTTCTAATTATTGGCAAGAACATTTACTGACTTTTCCTTCCTTATATTACAAGTATTAATTTATTATTTATATTTATAGTCAAGGCTCATTCATGGCTCTTTTCTTGTGGCAGCTCTATGTTTACATGTTTCTCTGAAGTTGAATCTTTTTTTGCATTGATTAATATTCCTTTCAATATGCATATTATGTTTTACATGAAGACATCTGACTCTCCTTAAGTATTGCATATTAGAGATTTTTAGGTTTTTTTCTTTTTCTTTTTTTTGAGAGAGAGCGCACACGTACGCAAACGGGGGAAGGGCAGAAGGAGAGAAAGAGAGAGTCTTAAGCAAGCTCCACGCCCAGAAAGGAGCCCGGCATGGGACTCGATCTCACAACCCTGAGATCATGACCTGAGCCAAAATCAAGTCAGATACTTAACCGACTGAGCCACCCTGTCACCCCTCATTTCTTTCTTTCTTTTTTTTTATTTTTAGGATAGCGTTGTTTTTTTTTTTTAATTTACATCCAAGTTAGTTAGCGTATAGTGCAGTAATGATTTCAGGAGTAGAGTCCAGTGATTTCATCCCTTACCTGTGACACCCGGTGCTCATCCCAACAAGTGTCTTCCTTAATGCCCCTTGCCAATTTAGCTATCCCCTCCACTCTCATTTTTTTCTTAACAGCTCTGTTGAGATATAATTAACATAAACCACACATATTTGAAGTGTACAATATGATTTTTTTTTTTTTACCATCCTAACAATTTCAGTAGTGTTAAGTATATTTATGTTGTACAACAGATCTTCAGAACTTTTTCATCTTGTAAAACTGAAACTCTGTGTCCACTAAACAATAATTCCCCATTGGCCACTCCTCCCAGCCCCTGGCAACCACCATTCATTCTATTTTCTGTCACTGTGGATTTGACTACTCTGCATACCTCGTATAAGTGGAGTCATACAGCAGTTGTATTATGACTGGCTTATTTCACTTAACATAATGTCCTCAAAGTTTAACCATATTGAAGCATATCCAGGATTCTTCCCTTTTTAAGGCTAGATAATATTCCATTGTATGTATATGCCACATTGGTTTGGCTATTCATCTGTCAGTGGGCACTTGGCGATTATGAATAATGATTTGGAATACTTAAATGAACATGGGTGTGCACAAGATTTTTGGTGTTTTTTTAAAACATTCCCCAAATGATTTTAATGTGCAGCCAAGGGAGAGAACCACTGAGGGTATTTCTAAACTCAGAAGACAATCTAGTGATATAAATCTAATATAAAATATTAATGTGGAATTTCAAAAATTGTTCATTTGTATCACCTATATATTACCTAGAAAAATGTAGAAACATTACATCTATTTTCTATTTTGATATTGTGTAGTTTTCTATTCTGAAACTGGTTTTTATCCCATATTTAAGGTGTTACTGTGGGCGATTAATTGGAGACCATCATGGGATAGATTATTCCTGGACCATCTCAGCTGCCAATGGTAATGAAAATGAGCAATGGTCTGTTGAAAAGCACACAAGGAAAAGCCCTACAGATACGTTTGGCACTATTAATTTTCAAGACGGAGAGCATACCCACCACTCCAAGGTTTGCTAATAGCTCACATTATTTTGCTAGCTTTGTTGTTGTTGTTGTTGTTGTTTAAGAGAGAGAGAGTGCAATAGGGGAGAGAGGGGCAGAGGGAGAGAGATAGAGAATCTTAAGCAGGCTGCACAGTTAGCCTGAAGCCTGACATAGGGCTCGATCCCATGACCCTGGGATCATGACCTGAGCCAAAATCAAAGTCAGACGCTCAACTGACTCAGCCACCAGGCACCCCGTTTTGCTAGTTTTTAACAGAAAGTAACCACCAAATGTTTCTTCCAATTGTATCTCCAAGTGTAGATGATCAGATGACCAGGTTTTATTGCAAAAGTGTTCCATGGTATTGACCTCTTCCCAAAAATGACCTGACTCTTCTCTTTCCTTTACGTCTGAGGGCATTATACCTTTCCAGGGTGTGGTATGGCCAGGTCTTTATTTGACCTCTTTCAGAGTGGTTATGCCTTCCCCATAGGAGAATGGCTTATTGCTCTTGAGAAAGGACTGCCCCATTTTTAAGGAATGGAGAAAAGTCACTGCCAAAGAGCAGGCTTTAGCTGAAGCATGACCATAGCAATTACCAGTAACTTGGGGCTGTTCACGCCTGCCAAGTCCTCATGAGAGGAAGTGGGGGAATTTTTCTCTGTACCCCCTGAATGATAGTCCTTGGGCTTTCCAGGCCAGTTTTCCTCCTGTTCTAATATGGAGTTTGCATGTAATTTGCATGGTTCTGACAGGTCAGGCATCTCTCAGGTGTTTTTCCTTGTGCTTGGTAATCACCTGTTTTATTAGAGGCAGATTTCCCTTGGGAACCTGCAGGGGCTTCCACCTCAGGAAAGCTTAGAATCAACCGTATCCTGGAGTGTGACCTTCAGTTGAATGAATTTGAAACAACTGTTCTTAATGATGCAGTCATAATCAAGTTTCATAATAGAGTTTTACAGTAATCTACTTTTCCAGTTATTAATCCTCTTGTGTTTAGTGTTGTATGTTGAAGTTTTCTTTAGTTGGTAGGAAAACTGCACTCATCCCCCTCTACAGTCCTTTCTGGAAGCTGACTCTTATAGAACCCCGTATATAAATGTCCCCTTAAGTTTAATCTACCTCCTTTTGCTTTTATGTTCATTCATAATCAAATCACCTTGATTTACTCATTTTTTTTCCATCCATTTGGGAGATATTCATTGGTGCTCCCACTTTGCTAAGCCCCAGGGAGCATCTGTTCCATGGGAGGGGGGTGGTGCAGGGATGCTCTGGATGGGAATACAGGGTTCTTCTAGAGAATGAAAAGGGTAACTCTTGTTTTTCTGTGTGTGTGTGTGTGTGTGTGTGTGTGTGTGTGTGTGTGTGTGTGTGAAGGAAGCCATCTGGAAGTAGGGACAGCTAAGCTGATATCAGAAAGGTGAGTGAGGTGTTTGGTGTCTGGTGAGGCAGAGGGGTAAGACCACTCTGGGCTGGTGGGAAGGCCAAGGGAGAGTATGGTACATTTAGGAGAACTGAAAATATGGTTCAACAGATCTCCTGATCACTAACAGATTTTAGGCTTAGCATTAGACTTCATTACATCCTAAGTACCTGGAATGCATTTTATGTGTCTCTCAGAAGAGAAGAATCTACCTTTCATATTTAATACCAGAACTGCACTTCGTGTTTACAGGGAGAGGCGGGAAAGCAGTGAGAGCTGGTTATTCTTCTCCCTCCACTGCATTCCCCTTCCCAGTTTATCCCGCCCACCTCATTCCACAGAGGATTTGAGAAGAATCTATGCCAGTAAGAATCTGCCCAGTTAGTTATAAAGGAGGGGGTGGGGGGGGGGGAAGTAAGTCATTAACCTTTGGCATCATCTTCGGTTGGCCTTTGGAAGAAAAGACTCCAGGGCTGATAATTTAGTTAATCAAGGTTGTTTATCTGAAATCTCTAGGAGAAATATCTGCTAGGAGTAAAAGGACTTCTAGATGAAAGAGAGAGGCACCCAGGAGAGTTGAGGTAGAGAAAAGGTGAACCACATTAGAGCTGCCTCCTCTGCCTTTATTCATATTTCGGAGCAACACAAACCATTTCACAAAGGTCAACTTGTATTTTTTCCTACTATGTGAATATGTAAGAAGCCATGGCAACTCATTTCCCTCACCTGTAAATTGAATCCTGATTATCCTTAGGTTCTATTACATTCTGTGATGGGCTGTACCAACTCGATGTTCAGAAATTCTAACATTTTAATAAAGAGGTTATGTTTTAAGAATTTCAAAGATGAATGGACAGTTGTTTTAAGTCACTATCACATCCTGGAAGATAATGTGAGAATTCTATTTCATATTGATGAAGATCTCCACCTGTGGTTCTTTTTGGTGTAGTTTTCTAATTCATGGTTTCTTAGTGCCCTCGTTCCTATGAATCTTATTCTTGCTGTTGGCTGGCTTAGGCTCGAGGATGGCAAACTCCTCTCAATATGACTTTCACAGTCTGTGTGCGGCTGCATCTGCCGGAAAAAGAGAACCAGTTATACACTATGATCTCAGGCAAAGCACAAAATGATTCTGGTCCTACCTGCTGATTCAGATTCTCTCTTCTTTTGATTACATTGACTAGTCAAAGATGTGATTCTTTTGTGAAAAGTATTTATTTTGGAAAAAGGCATTTTCAGAGAGGTAATTATATATAAAGGAAATGTTTAGAATATAAAATTTACAATAAATTAAATGTACATGCTCCCAGACCATAATTTAATTTAAATTATGCAAATTTATGAAATAGTCAAGTAAATCAAAGGCCATACCATGTATGAAAAACCCCATTTCACCTCTGTGTAAATGCTTTTTTTTTTAAATGGGTTTCCTGGAGTAGTGGTTTTTGCCAGTTTGCAGTATTTCTGCCTCATCCCAGATCTTCTAGAGGACATTGGTGGGTCAACCCTGAAAACCAGAGGAAGCCTTCCTACCGTGACTTGTAATTCCCAGAAGGAACTTAAAGCGGGGTGTGGGATCCTTTCAAAGTAAATGTTTACATTGTACAAAGATGAACTTTTAAAGAAATCCCAGACGCTTCCTTTTAAGTTTGGGCCATTCCAGTCGCCCTGCTGTGTGCTTATTGTTGCCCAGCATGGAGTTTTCACTGTTTTATGTACATGTGTCTATGCATATCTTCCAGTATATTAGAACATCTTATGATACAAAGGCAGATCATCTGTTACATTTAATGTTGAAAGAGTGGAAGATGGAACTGCCCAAACTGGTGATCTCTGTCCACGGGGGCGTCCAGAACTTCAGGATGCCGTCTAAGCTTAAAGAGATCTTCAGCCAAGGTTTGGTCAAAGCTGCGGAGACAACGGGAGCATGGATAATAACTGAAGGCATTAATACTGGTAAAGTGCACTGTTTCTCTTTCTTTTCATCTTCTTCTTCTTTCTTCTTCTTCTTCTTTTTTTTTAAATACCTCTTTCTAACTGAATCAGGCAGCATGGCACCCACTCTGTGCTCTGCAGTGCTCCCAGCGGATACGGTAGCGCGAGTCAGACAAAAAGCATGGTGACCGGAAAACAAAAACAAAAACAAAAAAAAGCCCCAGAAGAATCATAGACCTTTCCCAGTATGTGTTTTCACCATTGTTAACATCTGCTATTTTACCACAACTTTGGGTAAACTTCAACAAAATAGTCTTTTCGTGAACTTGAGGCTATGGTGAGGTTTGAAAGGACACGGAATCCATGCAAGTATGTAGTGTGCGGCCATGGGCAAGAGCTAAACTCCCCATGGTCAAGTTTGACAGCAAAAATACAACTGCATAAATTTGAAGATCGAATTGTCTTTCTTAAGCAGCTCACGAATTGGGCAGCATCCCATTTCACAAGTAAAGAGTTGCTCAGAGACTATGTATGAAGTGGAAGGTTTTTATAGGAAGGAGGGTGGGGCAAGGAAGTTATTAACAAAAGTAAAGAAAGGACTGTGGCAAGCTAGGTCCCCTTCCCTCAGGGGGCAAGGGAGGGGGTCCTTTCATGCAGATTACCTCATCTTCCTTTGGCGGGGAAGGGGAGGGGGAGAGTCCTTGTGACAGATTACCTCATTGGTGCTGATCAGAAACTTTCTTACTGAGTGGTTAAGACTACATTTCGGGGGTGGGAGAGGTTGGCACTACAGTTAGGTACTAAACCCCAGTGTGATAACTTGGCTTAAGTGATTCCATTTTGGGCCTGTGGTTTCCCTTTTTAACAACATGTGCTTTATTTTACTTACTGCTTTTTTGGTTTGTTTTTTTTAAAACATTTCAGGTTAGGGCCAGTTAAGGAACACAAATATGATAATGTGAAGACTATTGAATTCGTTCAGATGAACAAAAGAACTGAGAAAGGAGACACGCTTGGAGCTTTCTTACGCAATAATCAGGGTCGGCCCCAATTCAACCACAGCTCCTTAAGGCCTGACTGCTCAGGGAAGGATCCATGAACGAGCAGCATCAGGACCACCGGGAAGCTTGTTGGGAAGGCAGATCTCAGATACCTCCCCAGACCCGCAGGACTGCCACTGTCCATTCTGACAATATCCTCAGATGATTCTTACGTACATTCAAATTTGAGAAGGTTTCCTTCCAACTTCTGCCTATTCTCGAGCTGCTTCTACTGTAGTCGAACGTTATCTGGCGTGAATTTTTGACATTTAATTGAATTTTGGCATTCAATTGAAGGCCACAGGCTACAAGAATCTCCTACATATAAAGCATTTGGGTAGATGCTGTGGATGAAAGATGAGTAAGATATGGGCCCTGGGGTTAGTGATAGGGCAGACTATGACAGACCATAAGCAACTAACTAAAAATCGACGCTGACTGGGTCTTGGTTGAAATGCAAAGCAAGTATCTGGGAGTACAGGGAAGAGGAAGACGCATTCCAGTTCCAACTGAGGGCACCTGAGAAGGCATAGACAAGGATATAGCACTTGGTATTGACCTTGAGGGAAGAGTAGGAAGGAGCATCCCAGGCAGAGGTGGCCGTTCAGGGCCAGGCACACAGCTGGAGTTTCAGGCACATGCAGAAAGGGGTGATAAGGCTACAGGCTGGGTATGCCTTGCGGCAGAGGACAGGGACAACCAGGGAGACTGGAGCCATACTAGATGCCATGCTGATGGGCTGAGAGCAGAGGGCTCTCAAAGGAATTTGAACAGGAGAATGAATAGGAAATAATATAGTTGGGTCTGGCTTTTACAGAGAGTCTCAATAGACAATCTGTACTAGAACCACCTGTGGGATGTGGAAATACAACCGGCAGCACCACAATGCTGATAACCCATGCCAAACCTATGGGATCCAAAACCCTACTGCAGAGTTGACTGCACAGTTGATGGCGATATACATCTAGAACCTGGATTCTAGAAAATGACTCTGGGAGAAGTAAAAGAGGTTGGAGGGGAAGATGCCAGAGAGAGAGGGAGGGAGAAATGGTTAGGTACTGTGCATCAGATGTGTGCATATGTAGAGTGTTTGTTTGTTTGTTTCTGTGCTAATGACACAGATAGGGTCAAAACTATATATATAGGAAGAGTAAGTGGCACAGCGTTGTAATTAAAAGGCAGGTTAAGTCGATGTCAAAGGCTACATACCACGTGATTCTCACTTTAAGACATTCTGCAAAAGGCAAAACTGCAGACAGTATAAAGATCGGTGGTTGCCAGGGGTTATGGCGGGGGGAATGAGTAAGTGGAATGCAGACGATTTTTAGGGCAGTGACGCTGTTCTGTCTGATACTATAATGATGGAAATACTATCATTGTGTATTTGTTCAAACCTATGGAATCTACAGCACCAATCCCTGATGTAAACTGTGGTCTTTGAGTGATAATCACGTGTCAGTGTAGGTTCATCAGTGGTACAAATGTACCACTCTGATGGGCAATGTTGATAGTGGTCAGGGGTAGTGGGTGTGTAGGGGTGGGGGGTACATGGGAAATCTGTACCACTGGCTCAATTTTGCTGTGAACCTAAAACTGCTTTAAAAAACAAAGTCTGTTTAAAAAAGAAAAGTCCGATATTTTGGGTGGGAATCCTGGCTCTACAAATTACCAGCTCTATAACCTTGGGCAAATTATGTAACTTCTTTATGATTCAATTCTCGCCTATAAAATAGACTGAAGTTTCTACTTAAAGTGTGAATGCATGGAAAACACTTTAAAAGTACCTGGTGCATTGTAAGAGTTCAGTAAGTGTTGGCTCTTATAGTTATTGTTATTATTAATTCCAGAAGGGCAAGTATGAATGCATTCGTGCTGGCATACTTATGTATATAAGCTATTAAATTAATTTGCTTCAGTGAAGCAAGGGACACATCTGCAGGATGTTTTGCTGGGACAGTTGAGAAGGTTACAGAAAAAAAAAACAACCGTTTAGAACATTCATGATAGTCTCATAAGACTTTCTGGTCAATCAAAAATAGGGGAAGAACTGAGGTTGTAAGCAAAACTTACCCAAAGGGAGAGGAGAATTATTCAGGTAAAGAGGTCAGTGATAGGAGAAAGAGGTGTTAAGAGAGAGTAGAGGAAGCCAAGATATCAGAAATTAATTCCACTGCGCCACAACTTTCCCTACGAATGTCCTTTTGCATATATCTGCCATTTGTCTCTTTCTTGCAGTCACAGTGTTTTGCATGATTTGTGCATAAAAGTTTGACTTTTAAACTGATTGTTCACAGGTGTGTCCAAACATGTTGGGGATGCCCTGAAAGCCCATTCCTTCCGGTCCTTGAGAAAAATCTGGACAGTTGGAATCCCTCCTTGGGGTGTCATTGAGAACCAGAGAGATCTTATTGGAAAAGATGTAAGTAGACAACCCATTCACAACAGAAGCGGATGAACGTGTATCCAATTGCCAACTTAGCACCACCTGGATATCTAAAAGCCATCTCAAATGTAATATACCTCAAACCAACTTTGGTCTTCCTACTTGCCCCATCTTAGAAAATAATGATCCCATCCTTACACTTGTTCAAGCCAAAAACCTTAGACTAATCCTAGAATGATCTCTGTCTCACAACTCAACCTAATCCATCAGTAAATTATCTCAGCTTCACTTTTTCCTTCCTTCTTTCTTTCTTTCTCTCTCTCTTTCTTTCTTTCTTTCTCCCTTTCTTTCTTTCTTTCTTTCTTTCTTTCTTTCTTTCTTTCTTTCTTTCTCTCTTTCTCTCTTTCTCCCTTTCTTTCTCCCTTTCTTTCTTTCTTTCTTTCTTTCTCTCTCTCTCTCTCTCTCTCTCTCTCTCTCTCTCTTTCTTTCTACAGAAAGAGAGAGAGAGTGCCTGCGCATGTGAGCAGGGGAGGGGCAGAGGGAAAGGCAGAGAGAATCTTAAGCAGGCTCTGTGCTCAGCGCAGAGCCAGAAACGGGGCTTGATCTCAGAACCCTGGGATCATGACCTGAGCTCAAATCAAGTCAGACATTCAACTGAATGAGCCACCCAGGCACCCACCCCCCTTTTTTAGCTTTAGTTAAATATAGAAATATATCCAGAATCTGACCTCTTCTGTTACCTCCACTGTTACCGAGCAGCCCCCTTTCCTGTCTCCTGGATGACTGTAGTAATAGCTTTCCCTTCTCTCATCCTTGTCTCTCACTGCAATCTAATCTCATCACAGTAGCCAGAATGATGCTTCCAAAATACAAATCAGATCGTGCCACTTCTCTGTGAAAAACACTTCAGTGACTCCTATCTAGCTCAGAGTAATAGCCGAGTTTCTTGCACAGGCGTGCGTGTGATAACATTCATGACGTGAACCTGCTCTTTCCTTATCTTGTACTACTCTCTGCTTTATCCTACGTATTGGTTCTTTGATCCCATCTGTTTTTCTAAAGGGAAGGAACTTGTCTAAGTCTGTTTATGAGTAGTGTGTATTTCTGATGAAAGTCTCAGGTATTACAAAAGATATGAAAAGGAAAGATAACCGCTATTAACATAGCGGTTTTGGGGTGTATCATTCCAGAATTTTTACTACGTATGTGTACGTATGCATAATAAGAAACAGTTTGTATGAAAAAAAGTAGTAACAGAAACCCACTGATATGAATCTGGTATTTAGCTTAATTATTTAACATAATTACTTCT
The DNA here is from genome assembly GCF_024362965.1 of Panthera pardus. Lineage (NCBI taxonomy): Eukaryota > Metazoa > Chordata > Mammalia > Carnivora > Felidae > Panthera > Panthera pardus. Next base: position 16,729,388 of record NW_026526766.1, on the reverse strand, counting down.
CTATGTAAATTAATATAGTAGACATGTATATGGTTTATCTTAACTTTCATTTTGGAAAATGTCAAACATACTGAGGAGTAGAGTTGTGAAAATAATGAACTCCTATGCCCCTATCTCCCAGCTTCAACAGTTATGAGCCCAGAGCCAATTTTGTTTCATCTATTCCTTATCCATTCCCCACTCCAATATTTTAAAGCAAATTCCAGATATCAAATAACATCATTGGTAAATATTTTACCAGTATTTCTAATTAACCAATTAATTTACCAATAATTTGGTATTTCTAAGTACCAAAAAGTAGGCATTCTAAAATATATGGACAATTAAAAAAATATATAACCACATTACCATTTTCATACCTAAAAAAATTAATAGTTAATTTCTGAATATCAACAACTAGCCAGTCCACGTTCAACATTCTGATTGTGTCATATTTTTTAGTTGTTTGATTTCATCATCCAGAAAAGTTCCCTACAATGTGATGGGTTGATATGTCTCCTGAGTCACTTATTTTCAGTCGTTTTTAATCTATGGATTTTCCCTCCATCTCTTTTTTTTGGGGGGGGGGGGGGGTGCAATTTGTTTGTTAAAGAAACTGGGTCACGGGACGCCTGGGTGGCTCAGTCGGGTAAGCATCCGACTCTTGGCTTCATCTTAGGTTATGATCTCACAGTTCGTGAAATCAGGCCCTGAGTTGGGCCCTGTGCTGAAAGTGTGGAGCCTGCTTGGGATTCTCTCTCTCTCTCTTTCTCTCTCTCTCTCTCTCTCTCTCTGTCTCTCTGTCTCTCTCTGTCTCTGCCCCTCCCATGCATGCTCTGTCTCTCAAAATAAATATAAACTTAAAAATAAAAAAAGAAACTAGGTCATTTGTCCTAAAGAGTTTCCCATAGTTTGGATTTTGCAAATTTAGCCTGTTGTAGTAGGGTTTAGCCTATTTCTCTGTCTCGTCTCTTCTTTCAGTTGGTAGTTTGATCCAAAGGTATGATTAGATACAAGTTCTTTTTGTGCAAGTTTATGCCATAAGAGATGTGTCTGTCCTTCCCCCTCATAACATGATTGTTTTTCTTTTTATAATGTCATTGACTAGATTCATGACCTCAACAGAGTTGCAAATACTGATATGAAATTATTGTGTTCTTTATTTATTAGCTTAAACATTCTATAAAGGAAACATTTTCTCATCAGCCATTTGGTTTACTTTGTGGTACTGTTGTATGGGAAAGGACACAGTGTTTGATTCTCTCTTTATTTTCCAGCTTTCAAAGCAATGAATTGGTTATCTACCATTCTCCAAGGTGAACAATGAGATTTTTTTTTTTGAAACATATCAAATATGTTTCAAGTCATTATTCCATCTAGTTATTACTCTTAATTATGCTCAACTCATCCCGTTTTGGCCAGTGGAAACTTTTCACGTTATCTCTTGAGTCCTTTTAACACAATTCTGGTTGTTTTTCCTTGCTTCCTTGTGTTTTACTCTGAAAACAAAACAAAACAAAACAAAACTGTTCCAGGCTAATTGTGTATATTGTTTTGCTCCTAGAGAAATGGCTGGTTGCTTTTAGTGGGAAATTATAGTAAAAGACTGCATTCTAGGGGTAAAAGGTGCATTCTGATTTTTCATGCCTAATAATGCTCTACTGTACTGTGGTACTTTAATAGTACTATAATTTAACCATTCTTCTATTATCCATTTTTTTTGCTTTTATAAAAAATGATATTAATGTTATGATAAGATACTTTAGATGTATTAAATCTATTAGTTATTTTCTTCTTGATTTCTGTCATCTGTATCACTGTTAGGAATTATAAAGGTAACTTTTAAAGACTAATGTTGGTAAAATGCGTATTGTTTTTTAGGTAACTTTTAAAGTTACCTAAAAGTTGGTAAAATTTATAGTGTTTTTTACCTCATTATTTCTTTTAAGCCTCACAGCAACCCTCTGGTGTAAGAATTATCATTCTCCCTTAGACGTGAGGCAAGTAAGCCTGAGAAAGGAGGCAGGAGTTACCCAGAGTTAAAGTTAGGAAGTAGAAGAGTCTGGGCCCTCTTACTCCAAATAGTGTGCTTTTCGTCTCTAAAAACAAATGAGAATTGGAGTGGCTTAAGGAAGAATCCACAAATATTGATAAAGATCGGGATGTTTTATATTGAGTGGATGGATCTCCATTTGGTTGGTTGGCTGTCACTCTTCATTTCAATACTAGAAAAAAAAAAGCAGTGTCAAAATATTATTTTGGAATAGATCTATTGAAAGGCATATTTTCTGGATAGCAGTGTAGTCTGTATATTACTGTATGTCCTTGAACTCTTTTATTACAATCTGAGACAAGGTAAGTACAGAAATTAAAAATAAATATGTAGAACCATTTTGAGCAATGTGGTAGTGCTGTGACACCTAAGTATATGGCCGGTGGACTTATCTTTCTGAGCACAGTGCATGCAAGGGTTGTTGAACTTGTGTCCTTGCGTTGTGAGTCTCATGCAGTATGAGCCGCATACTGGTTACACATAGTAGGACCACATAGCGATCCATAAAAAATGGGAGATTAAAAAAAAAGTTGGTTCTTCACTGCGGATAGCCTGAGATACACCTCTCTAGGTAGCAAGTGGCACTTATTAGCTTTGGCAGAAACTCCATGGTGCATGGGCAGCCCTTTGGAGTAGTTGAGCCCAGGGAAGGACCTCGGACTCTAACCCTCTCTTGTCTTCCAGGTGGTGTGCCTGTACCAGACTCTGGGCAACCCCCTCAGCAAGCTCACCACACTCAACAGCATGCACTCCCACTTCATCTTGTCCGATGACGGGACTGTGGGCAAGTATGGAAATGAGATGAATCTCAGGAGGAACCTGGAAAAGTACCTCTCTCTACAGAAAATACATAGCCGTGAGTACCACAGAGGCTCCGCCACCAGAGCCTGGCTGGGGCGCTGCTATGGAGAAAGGCACTCCTTTGTCACCCATATGGAGTGGAGAGGTCCAAGCTGGTCTCCGCCTAAATTAACACGAGTGAACCCACAGCCAGAAGAAAGCAGGATGTGAGGTGGTGCGGACTTGTGGATGGCAGGAGAGGGGAAGAAGTCTTGGAGACAGCATAGTCAGGAGAGGACTGGAACAGTGGAGACTTTAGCAGAGCCTCCAGCATACTGTAGGGTTGGGTAGGTGGAGGATGGTTGGGTAGTGGGAGTATTGTTACCAGAATGGGAATGACTGAAGAGCAGTAACTAGACTGGACTGCGAAGAGTGGGGGTATGAATTTGATCATCAGGGAGGATGGCATTTCATATGTGGTGATGTCCCCTAGACAGGGGAAGGGTTAAAAGCAAACAGAGCTTTTAGAAATAGGGACCTTTGCATACTTTGGCTATTGTTGATAGTGCTGCTATAAACATTGGGGTGCGTGTGCCCCTTCGAATCAGCATTTTTGTATCCTTTAGATAAATACTGAGTAGATCCCAAATGTCCATTGACTGATGAATGGATAAAGAAGATGTGGTATACACACACACACACACACACACACACACAATGGGATATTACTCAGTGATCAAAAGCATGGAATCTTGCCATTTGCAACAACAACGTGGATGGAACTAGAGTGTGTTATGCTAAGTGAAGTAAGTCGGTCAGAGAAAGATAAATAAATACCATATGATTTCACTCATATGTGGAATTTAAGAAACTAAACAGATGAATATAGGGAAAGGGAAGGAAAAATAAGATACAAACAGAGAGGGAGGCAAACCATAAGAGATTCTTAAATACACAGAACAAACTGAGGGTTGTTGGTAGGGTGTTGGATGGGGGGTTGGGCTAAATGGGTGATGGGGATTAAGGAGGGCACTTGTTGGGATGAGCACTGGGTGATATATGGAAGTTATGAAGCACTGAGTTCTACTCCTGAAACCATAATTATACAATATGTTAACTAACTTGGATTTAAATAAAATTTTTAAAAATGGGTGTAACAAGTAAACAACAATAATAGGGACCTTTGAAGGTATCAGGGTTGTGTCATGCTTCCAGGGATGCTTTGAGATGGCCATTTTGGTAGCGTTTAAAAACAAAATTCAACTGAGTAAATTTAAAGATCTTATTGGCCTTATTCAGTGATTCATCGGTTGGACAGCATCCCATCTAGCAGGTAGAAAGGAATTCCAAGGAGCTGGACAGAATGGAAGACTTTTATAGGCAGAAGTTGGTGTGGCAAGGGAGTTATTCTAACAAGGATGGATTGTTCTGGGCAAGGTCACTTTCCTTTGGGGGAAGGTGGGGTGGACGTGGGGGTCCTACCAGGCCAATTACCTCCCTAGTGCCAACTATATAATTCCAGAATGACTGGTTAAAGGTTACATTCCTGGGAGAGGCTGCAACTGCAATTAGGTATTAAATCTTCATTTGTTGATTTGGAGCTTAGCACAAGGGACTCCATTTTGGGCCTGTTGTCTCTTTTTTAATAGTATCTATAGGAAGGAGAAGAAAGGAAAGGGTCAGAATCAGCAAACATCCTTGGTGGAGAGGTTGAAAGGTAGGTGCTGCCTGGAGAAATGGAGACTTTTCATCCAAGGCAGCAGAAAGTGAGCCTCTGTCTCTTTCCATGAGTTGAATCTTTCACAAAATACTCTCACCCTTGAGGAAGAAGACCAGAGAGCAAAGGCCCTTGGGAGGCTCAAGTCCTCTTCAACCTTCGACTTTTGGCTGGAAACGCTAAATGTCCTTCCAAAGTTCTGTCATCTACTGTCTGTGACCTTGGCTGATGGAGTTTACATCTGTTAAACTGTTTTCTTTTCTTTTTTTTTTAGTTAATTTATTTATTTTGAGAGAGAGAGAAAGAGAGAGCGAGCATGAGTAGGGGAGGGGCAGAGAGAGGGAGAGCGAGAATACCAAGCAGGCTCCGTGCTGTCTTGCGGAACCTGATGCAGGGCTTAATCTCACAACCCTGAGATCATGACCGGAGCTGAAATCATGAGTTGGATAGTTAGCCATTTGAGCCACCCAGGTGCCCCTAAACTGTTTTCTTAATATAAAAGGAAAGGAACTGTCTACCTCTACCTTTTGTTGTGAGAATTGAGATAATGGATGTTTGATGTGCCTAGAATAGTGTTGGCTGTATAGTATGCCCTTAATAAATGTCTGTTTCTTTCTTTCCTTTTATTCCTCTTTGATATAGGTAATCTCCTTGTTGGGGTGGGGTTCTGCGTGGGAGGGACGCTGGGAACTGTTGCCAGTCACTTTGTGCTTAGTGTGCATGAAACTTGGAAGCTCATTTAAGTCAGGAAGTGGGGAGAGAGGGTCAGGTCCTCTGCAGAGTAGATGTGGGTGGGGGGAAAGAAGACCCATAGAGGAGACGACAGGTCAGAGACTGGCCCTGAAGAATAGTTCCTGCAGGGAGGGTTCCTTTTGGGGTCACAAATATCAATTCCCTGAAATGTCCTGTTGCCTCTCTTGATCTATGCTCACCATAGAAATTGCTCAGGGGGTTCCTACAGCATCATAATGTGTGCCCCAGGAGAGCAAAGTCTTGTCTTTCTTATTCTGATCCATGTGTGGATGAATGCATATAACCTGAAGCTTACATATGGGGTCAAGGAACATTTCTGTTTTCAAAGGTCTTGAAACTTAGGATTTATTTGGAGAGTTTCACTGCGTATAGAGAAAGAATGTGGAGTCCATTTCAGTGGATTGGTAACATTTATTATTCTAAGGGAAACCAATATAAAGGAGCAAAAACAGTAAGCCACCTACACACACACACACACATACACACACGCACGCACACACACACACTCACAGGAAAGGAAGGAAGGAGAGAAGGAAGGAAGAAGAGAAGAAGAAGGGGAAGAAAAAGGATTAATGAAGGAAGGAAGGGAGGGAGGGAGGAAGACAAAAAATCAAAGTCTCCAACAGACCCAAAATTCTTATGTATCAAAGCTGATTTTCATACCCATCATGTTCACTACTTCCTACCATATTTGTATTGCTTAAAAAGAGATTTATTTGGATGGAATAATACTTACATATTTTGTTGATTTCTTTCATTTCTTTTCAGCTGGACTTCTTAGAGTTCCCGGCAAACCCTTGATCCTGGCCAAGAGTACTTACAAAAAATCCAAAAAATAAAAAACAAAAAACAAAAAAAAACCTGACATCATAAAGTTGCTCTAGGAATTCCTGGATTCAGCCATTTGAAACGTGGCCAGTGTCAGTTCCTAAGCCTCCGAGGATAGAAAGCATAGGATCAGATGCCTTTGTGTCTCTTCATAGTCCAACTCTCAATGGAATAGCATGCTTTCCTGGAATGTCCATTCCAGGAGCTTTTAATTTGGAGGCATGATATTGTATTCTTGCCTAACTCTGGGATCCAAGAATAGAGGCAGCTCTCTAGTGAGATTTCTCAGCAAGAACATGACAAATTTTTTTCTTTTTTTAACAAGTTTAATTAGCATCAGTGAGATCCTTTTGGTAGGAAGCAATTATAAATATTTTTATTTTTGTGGGAAATAGTTATTGCTTCAAGAAAGATATACCCAGTAGAAATTGAATTCCCTCTTTCCCCTTGTTGATTTTTTTTCCTGATGATAAAAGTACTATATATTCTCATATTCAGATAAAGCAAAGATACCACATGAGAAAAGGAAAGGTTTTCCATATTCTCACAATAAAAACCTCACCATTGTCAACTTTATCATATATATACTTTTAGAAATATTCTACACACACACCCAGAGCAACATTTTTTAAACAAACACTAGATTCATATAATATACAGGCTTTTCAACTTGGATGCATTTCTACATCAATAAGGATAGCTTAGGGGCACCTGGGTGGCTCAGTTGGTTAAGCATCTGACTTCGGCTCAGGTCATGATCCCACTGTCTGTGAGTTCGAGCCCCACATTGGGCTCTGTGCAGACAGCTCGGAACCTGGACCCTGCTTCGGGTTCTGTGTCACTCTCTTTCTCTGCCCCTCCCCTGCTCGTGCTCTGTCTCTCTGTCTCTCTCAAAAATAAACATTAAAAGAAATTAGAATAGCTTAGCACATCTTTAATGGCTGCATCGTGTTTCATTATATAGGATATAAGAGATGCTCTCACAAAAGTTTTTTCCATAGATTTCAATAATTCATGATTAATGGTTCTTTATTTTTTAAATTTTACTCATGTTTATTTATTTTGGAGAGAGAGAGAGAGAGAGAGAGAGAGAGAGTATGAGTGGGGGAGAGGCAGAGAGAGAGGGAGACACAGACTCTGAAGCAGGCTCCAGGCTCTGAGCTGTCAGCACAGAGCCCGGCGTGGGGCTCAAACTCATGAACTGTGAGATCATGACCTGAGCCAAAGTCAGACGCCCCACGGACTGAGCCACCCAGGCGCCCCCATGATTAATGGTTCTTTTTCAACATTTCCCCAAATCCTCCCCTCCCTTCTTCATTAATAATAGTTTGATGTGTACCCTTCCAGAGTTTCTGGTCATATATATATGTAGAGATATATGGATATATACTTATACACATATATATTATACAAGCATATATATAATGCAAACATATATAAAATATATATTCATGTATGTGGTTTTAAAACTATAAAAAGGATTGTACTATATACATCATTCTGTAACTTTTTCACTTAATATCTTCTCAGAAAGAATGACTCCACCGTCTTTGTTTCTTTTTTTTTTTTTTTTTTTTTTGGTCTTCCTTCCTTTAATAAAAAATAAAATAATATATCCTAGTGATAAGAAATTTTAACAGTGGAGTACATTTAAAAAATAGAATATGTTGAAATATAAAAGTCTTTGAGAGTTACCCATCCCATCTTGTACTTAGAAATAATCATCCTTAGAAGTTGATTGACCTGGCAAATTTTGATCATTTTTGGAGGTGAGTGATAGATACATTGGGATCCATTATATTTCTGTTTTTTTTTTTTTTTCAAGATATGTTTGAAGTTTCCACAATGAGAAGTTGAAATTTCTTGAAGACTACTTAAAAAAAATTATTTTTTAAATTAGGGGCGCCTGGGTGGCTCAGTTGGTTAAGCGTCTGACTTCAGTTCAGGTCATGATCTCATGGTTTGTGAGTTCGAGCCCTACATCAGGCTTGTTGCCGACAGTGAGGAACCTGATTGGGATTCTCTCTCTCTGCCCCTCCCTTGCTCTCTATGTCTCTTAAAATAAAAAAAACTTAAAAAGTTGTTTTTTGTTTTTTGTTGTTTTTTTTTTTTTTTTTTTTTGTAATTAGTGAAAACCTTTAGGTAGCTTTTTAACGGGGGAAAGCTTGAAGATGCTCTCACCACATTTAAGTGACTTTATTGACAGTCCAAGCTTCTGGCTTGGTCTTGAACTAAGCAAGCCTGGGTGAGCCCAGGAAGAAAGAGGGGTGAGTGTAAGTAAAAGGTTTATGTGGTAATTGAAAGACTTGTGTTGGGGAAAGCGAAATGGATGCCTGGCCAAGATAGGAGTTCTTTGTAACAGTTTGGTGTTGCTTGTCATCTGAAATAGGTTCAAGACAAGGCGTGCCCGTGGTGGGGCTGGTGGTAGAAGGAGGTCCCAATGTCATCCTCGCCGTGTGGGAGACTGTGAAAGACAAAGACCCGGTGGTGGTGTGTGAAGGCACAGGCAGGGCGGCCGACCTCCTGGCCTTCACCCACAAACATTTAGCAGACGAAGGGTGAGTTGCTGACTCCTCAGTTTTTAAGCCACGGTGACTGTTTATTCCTCCGTTTTAGTTCTTTAAGCTCTGCTTTTATGTGGGCCAGATATCCTTGGGGGCAGAGGCTGAGACTGGAATTAACTTTCCAGTGATTTTTATGTGTATTAATTAATGCCAAAATGCTCTCCCCTGATGCAAGTTGCTCTTTTTTTAGCTGAAGAATGGTCCTGCCTCTATCAGGGGCTCTGGAACCCTGTCTGAGCTTCAAGGGAAAAAGCATCCCGGCGGGGGTGGGGGTGGGGGGTGTTGTTGAGAGAGGAGACGCTCCTGCAGTTGGCCTTGATAGCTGAGAAAACCCTGTGGTGTCTGAGGAGACCAGTGCTGCCCGCCCCCCCCCCACCCCCATCACCTTCAGATTCGTTTGCCATTAGTAAAAATAGCAGGAATTGGGGGAAATCGGCATCCTGGCATTTATATAACATATGTTATATTTATTTGAGGCTTTAACTCTTTAGCCTTTTCAAATAAAAAGGTAGTTTTTCTCTAGCCATGCCTATATCCAGTGTGATTTTTCCAATTTCAAAAGCATAATATTTCTTCTGTGTAAGTAAATATAATGCCTATGAACTAAATGTTGGCCCCACCAGTTTACGCAGTAAATGTGTATTCACTGCTTATGGTATAAATGCTCTGACGACCCTTTCCTTACACTCCCTCTCTCCCCTCAGCCCCTAGCCTCTACTTCTACGCTTTGACCCTGTTCTTATTCTTTCCCGTGTGTCTCTTTCCTAAAGTTACCCTAAATGTGTGCTTCTTAAACCTTCTGGAGTGTCGGATTCTTTGAGATATGATGGCTGCAGTTTCTGGCGATGCACAGTCCCCTGGAAATCTGTCAGCTCGAGAACCTTGTCCTGGAGTACATTCTTTCCACGATCATGGCAGATCTGTTCACGCTCACTTTCAAATTCAGCCTCTCCAGGTGCCCTGCTTCCTTTTGCTTCCTCCTCATTTGCTCTCACAGCAGAAGCATCTACAGAAATCTTTTCAGTCGGATGGGACAGACAAGGGTTCCTGCACTGAAGTGTTTGGCTCGTTCTCTTCTCTGTGTTGTGCCAAGGCATTATCATTTCTCTCTCTTCTCAGGACCCTACGTCCTCAGGTGAAGGAGGAGATCATCTGCATGATTCAGAACACTTTCAACTTTAGTCTTAAGCAGTCCAAGCACCTTTTTCAAATTCTCATGGAGTGTATGGTGCACAGGGATTCTGTGAGTATGATGAGTTGATAACTTGACCAACTTTAAAACTGATAATTTGCATCATTTGTAATATTTGTTTCCAAAACTTTTATTTTTTTTTATTGTTTATTTATTTTTGAGACAGCGTGCATGTGTGTGCGTGAGTGAGCAGGCTGGGGAGGGGCAGAGAGAGAGAGGCAGAAAGAATTTGAAGCAGGTTCCGTGCTGTCAGCGCACAGCCTGACTCGGGGCTCGATCCCACAAACCGTGAGATCATGACCTGAGCTGAAGTTGGATGCTCATCTGATCGAGCCACCCAGGCACCCCTCCGCAACATTTAAAACTAAGGGTTTTTTTTTCTTTTTTTAAGATTTTATTTTAATATTTATTTTTTTAAGTAATCTCTACACTTAGTGTGGGGCTCAAACTCATGGCCCCAAAATCAAGAGTCACATGCTCTTTCAACTGAGCCAGCAAAGTGCCCCCAAAATAAGGAGTTTTTAATTTTACTTTGATTGTATATAGATCTGGAGAACTTGACCCTTATTTGAGTCAACTTGGCTTTTTATTCCCTGCCCTCCCCACCTCCCTACAATTCTTCACATTTCAGACTGCACTTAGGAGAAAAACCAACATGTCAGTATTACGGAAGAGTGAGCACATTTAGTGATGATCACACATAAATATTTTCAGAGGGTAAAAGCATAGCTCCATGTGTTCTCTCTTGGCTTAGGTGACTGCATCATAACATCCTAGTAAATCATGTAGGAGATCTTTGGGGATGTACTGAACAATGGGAAATGTGGGAATTTACTCTGGGCCAGAAAATGGAGACCACAAACTATGGACTGTAAACACAATATAGACTCGTGAAAAGATTTTCGTGTTTTAGGGTACTTTGATCAAGATTTTTATCAATGACTTAGACGATATAAAGCCAACAGGTATAGTAAACATGCAAATATGTCATGATTCACAGTGATCTTTCCAGAATTCAAAAGCTAGGCCAAATCATACAAGATTTTAGTAATATTTAAGCACCTGGCCTCAGACAAACAAATTGAACAAATTCAGGCTGGACAAAGCATGGATAAACATATGTGAAAAACACTTTTAAAGGTGTCAGTGGACCTAATAACCACAAACATAACAACCATGAGTGAGTGCAATATGGCAGTGACTGTTTATTCCAATTTCAGAGATGCCAAAGCTAAAACCTAGAGAATTTAGGTGATTTGCCCAGAGTCAGCAGTTATAGAATGATAGAACTGACATGGGGCTCAGAGTTGAAATTTTGTGTGTAGCCTACTACATTTGATATCTCCCACAGTACTCAGTAAGGAAAGGACACCTTAAAGAGATCACCCTTCTATTTGTGTCTTCCTGTCATCAAAGAGAGTAACAAACAGTGTAACGATCAAAGAGGAGGCAAGAGTAGTCAGCGATGGGTTTGCACATCTTAGGAATTAGGTCCTCGACCCCTGCATAATTGAGAGTTGATTTTATTCATGCACATAAAGGGGCTGTTAGTTGGAGGGAATTGTGGAAGCATCTGAATTGTGGAAGCATTGTTATTCTATCTTTACAGGACCTTAGAGATTATTTAGTGGGTTCCTCTCACCTTGTAGATGAGAAACCTGAGGTTCAGGGGCCTGTAGATATTTCCCTCAAACTCACTAGTTGGTGGCATTTCTGGGCTTGCCAGACTTGGCTCTTTTTTTCCCAAACAGTTCCCTTTACTATATAAAATATATTTGCATTTAGAAAGCTTGAGATACATTCCTTAACAGCAAGCAACCTTTTATAATCATAAGTAAAATCCTTATTTGTCTTAAAAAAATCAGTCTCATGTCCGGATGCATTGGACATTGACATTGTGAAGACCGGCTGTGCCCATCTGTTGTAGTTACTCACTGGGTGCATTGTAATTGCCTCACTTATTTTATGAAAAATCCTTGAGGATTCACTTCTCATGAAAAAAGCAAAAATTTTAGTTTCTCAGGCTACGTGAACAGAAGGATGTCATATGGTATCGCTTCAAAAGGAATGATTTTTTTTTTTTTTTTTTTTTCGCATTAGGAATTGACACCGAGGGGCTCCTGGGTGTCTCGGTTGATTAAGTGTCTGACTTTGGCTCAGGTCATGATCTCACAGTTCATGGGTTTGAGCCCCACATTGGGCTCTGTGTTGATGGCTCAGAGCCTGGACTCTGCTTCAGATTCCGTCTCTCCCTCTGTCTCTGCCCCGCCCCTGCTTGCACTCTGTCTTTCTCTCTCTCTCAAAAATAAATAAACATTAAAAAAAAATTTTTTTAAAGGAATTGACACTGTTTCTTTTCATTATAGTGTATCCATAGTAAATTTAGTGTAGTCATGTTTTTTCATGTGTTTTCTGTAGGATACATGGAATTTTTACGTTTTTTTTCCCTTGAGCTTCCACAATTCTCTATTACCCTATTTAAAAAGTTTTCTGAGTAAAAAGGGAAAGTAACAAATCAAGGAGATTAACTCTATGTGGTTTTTTACATTAATGTTTTCTCAACTCATTAGCTCTAGAATGCATTTTGTGGGTACTTTTTGAAACCATTTCTTTATGAGCTCCCAAAATGTATGGCTTTCTGTGTTTCAACTGCTATAGATGACCATATTTGATGCTGATTCTGAGGAGTCACCAGACCTTGATTTAGTAATCCTAACGGCTCTGCTAAAAGGTGAGTGTCTGACGAGGTTACATGTCTTCCTCGTTTCCTCTTCTCACGTTCCGTGGAACTCAGTGTTTTTTATGTGGATATTTTAAATAGGATCTATTCTTGTTCCCTTCTTTACCCTAGGCACAAATTTAGCAGCATCAGAACAATTAAATCTGGCAATGGCTTGGGACAGAATGGACATTGCCAAGAAACATATCCTAACTTATGGACAACATTGGAAGGTATAGTGAGAATGAAGTTATTTTGGAAAAATATTTGGCTTGTAAGGGAGGGCCAAAAAAAAAAAAAAAATGGAGGAGAGATAGATTGGTTTGGGAGGGGTGTGGAGGTAGCATTGCAATAGCTGGGTCCCCAGGATACCGGAGACATTTTTCTCATCAACTTTGTCTCCCTAAAAACATGTCTTTCCCCCTCAGGCTCTGCAGCCTGATTGAAACTGGCAAACAAAGTTGGGAGAAAGAAAGAATGGAAGCATATTTTATTTATTTTTTCTATGGCCAGATTTTTATATTGTGATTTCAAACTTGAAGTTTTCCTTATTTTTGAATTAAAATGTACTCACAATAGAAATAAGTGAAAACAGCGTAAAAGTGAAAGAAGAAAGATTATCCATCGTGCTAATGATAATCACTATTAACATTTCGTTTTTAAGAACTGCAGTTGTGACCATACCATCGGTATATTATCCTTCAGTCAAACTAATACATGCACATTATTTAAAACTTTTTTTTGGGGGGGCGCCTGGGTGGCTCAGTCGGTTGGGCGTCCGACTTCAGCTCAGGTCACGATCTCGCGATCTCGCGGTCGGTGAGTTCGAGCCCCGCGTCCGGCTCTGGGCTGATGGCTCAGAGCCTGGAGCCTTCTTCCGATTCTGTGTCTCCCTCTCTCTTTGCTCCTCCCCCATTCATGCTCTGTCTCTCTGTCTCAAAAATAAATAAACGTTAAAAAAAAAAAAAATTAAAAAAATTAAAAAAAAAACTTTTTTTTTTTTTTTTTTTTTTTTGAGAGAGAGGGAGGAGGGAGAGCACGTGAGGGAGAATGTGCACACGTGTGCATGAGCAGGGGAGGGTCAGAAAGAGAAGGAGAGAGAGAGAACCCCAAGCAGGCTCTACACTGTCGGCACAAAGCCCAATGCGGGGCTTGATCCTGCCAACAGTGAGATCATGACCTGAGCCAAAATCAAGAGTCAGACGCGTAACTACCTGAGCCACCCGGGTGCCCCATTTTTAAAACATCTAATGGTACTAAAAGGCACTAAAACAATAACAACAACACACAACAACAACAACAACAAGAAACACAGTAGTTCTTTGGCCTGCTGACCAGGAGACCCAAGTATTTTTGACGTTTTTTGATTGTACTGATATTTCAAAATCTCCATATTTCTAAATAACAAATCATATTGCTCTTTTCTGATTCATCTATTTTAGAGACCTCTCAACATTTCTGTCTGTGGTGCTGTCCTCACTGCTACAATCTGGACTGGTTGCCTGCTGTTCCCGGTTCTGGGCTATCGTGCTGGAATCTACCTTCATCATAGTGGAGATTCCCTTTGCCTCTCTCCTGTAGTGGAGCACCTGTTCTCTGTATCCCGTGCCTTCCTCTTGTTGGGCTTGCTGCTTTATTTTAATGGGGTGCATCCTTCAGTGGCTTTCTGAGAAAGGGAACATGGGAGAGAAGCATTTTGAGAACTCACATGTTTGGAGATATTTTAATTAAAGACCAGAACTCATTTTGAATGCTTAGCTTCCAGCATTCAACATTGCTATTGAGAATAAAAATCTTTCTGTTTTCTGCTCCTTTGTCACCATCTCTTTTCCTCTCTGGAAGTTCAAAAAAATATCTTTCTAGTGTTTTCCGATTTCACAATGATGCGTGCTGCTGTGAGTCTGGGTATCCATAATGCTGGGCAGATGCTTTCAACTTAGCAATCACATGTTTCCATGCTGGGGAATTTGCTTCCTGTTTATTCTGGGTTCTCTTTCTGGAATTCATAGCATTTAAATGTTGGACCTATATGGGGCGCCTGGGTGGCTCAGTCGGTTAAGCGGCCGACTTCAGCTCAGGTCATGATCTCACGGTCCGTGAGTTCAAGCCCCACGTCGGGCTCTGTGCTGACAGCTCGGAGCCTGGTACCTGCTTCCGATTCTGTGTCTCCCTCTCTCTCTGACCCTCCCCCGTTCATGCTCTGTCTCTCTCTGTCTCAGAAATAAATAAAAAAATTTAAAAAAAAAATGTTGGACCTATGGACTGCTCCTCTAATCTTATCTTTTCCCTTTTATCTTCTGTATCTTTCCTTTGCTAGATTTCCTCAACTTTCCTTTTCATGCCTTATGTGGAGCTTTTTGTTTCTGGTAGCATACTATTAATTTCTAGGAGCAAATTTGTTCTTTGCCTTTTTTTTTTTAAAGCATCCTGAATGTAGTATCTTATTTCCCTGAGGATATTGATAGGTTTTGTTTTTGTTTTTGTTTTTGTTTTTGTTTGAGGTTTTCTTCTTCCTGAATTGTCTGATTCTTACTGATTGATGTTTTGTGGTGTGTCTTTTCTGGGCTTTTTATTTAAGAGTGGAGGAGAGAAAGCTCTTTAGAAATTCTGAGCATCTAGGTGAAGCTTAGCTGTAGTTTTGAGCTTCACGGTGGAGTGATCTGGACGCCGTTTGTTGGGGGACCTGAGATGACAGCATATTCCCGCCTTTTCTCTTAGTTCCTTTACCAGAAAAGAATCCTCCAGACCCCTGCCTGGATAAGGTAAAAGCCTTGTTGCTAGTGTTAATGGAAGTCAGACGGGGGAAGAGGATTGGGAAGGTCTCGACATTAGGAATTCAGTATTTGTACATCGATGTCATCCTGAAGCTGCCAGGATTTTGTGGCAGAGATCTGTTTGGTTCTTGGCTTTTCCCAGTTTCGATTTCTGGGGACTTTTACCTTGGGGGATTCTGGGGACTACTAAGTCAAAGACCACTTGACCATCTCCTTTCCGACTTCCAAAATGTTACTCTCTGGACCTCTGTGTTCTTGTGGATTCATTTCTTTAAAAAAAATTATTTTGCTATAATTTTAGTAACGTTTTAGGTCAGAATAAAATTAAATGAGTGTTTTTAATTTGCCATTTGTATTCAGATACCAGCGTAGTTTAAATGAAAACATGCCAAGTGAACACAACAACAAAAAAATAACCTTGATTTTTGTTTTATTAGAATTGCGTTAAACCTACACATTAATTTGGGATGTTTACAATTATCAGTCTTCTGGAACCAGAACAGATTTATTTAAGGTGTCTTTTGTGCCTTCAAGTTCACTTTTTATTATTTCTTCACTCAGGTCCTGAACGTTTCTACTACGATTGTATTTTATGATTGTTGTGTCTGTATTGAGATCAAATATATGTAATTCTTTAGTTATTTCTACTTTTTCAAGTTTCTGCTTTCTTAATTATCTCTATGTCTCTTATGTATTTCTACCTTCCGAAGCCTGGCACACTGGAGCAAGCAATGTTAGATGCTTTGGTGATGGATCGAGTGGATTTTGTGAAGCTCCTAATAGAATATGGAGTGAACCTCCATCGCTTTCTTACCATCCCCCGACTGGAAGAGCTCTATAATACAGTGAGTATTGGAACATCCCATCAACCACCTCCCTTAGGCTTTATTTATTAATTAGCTTAAGCTTTAGCTTAAGCTAAATGAATATTAAATGTTCGTCTCCTTAAATATTCATGTACAAAGATAAATCAGAGATTTCTCAACCAAAGGGCAAACATTCTTACCAAATCTATTTTATCCTATAGTCATTTCTGTGTTTTTTATTTTAATTAATTACACAGAATAGAAATATAAACTCATCTAAGAAAATACCACAGTATTTATAAGACCATAATTAAAGCCAATAATGTGAATAAGGACAAATTGCTTTTATTGAGTTGTTGGAGGCATCTCAACCTAAGGCCACCGTTAAAAGTCTGTTCCTGCAACTTTCCTATGCAAACCCTTTATTGAACATAGACCAGCTTACTCACTGTAAAAACACCATTTGCTCAAGCCAAGCACCCTTCTTGAAATGTCCTTTCTTGGCCTTTGAATCTCACCCTTTCTTCAAAGCCCTATTCAAGGCCTGCCTTTTTGAATATTCCAGTTCACAGTAAATCTGATCTTATGGTACATATTTTTTGCAACTCTTTTTGAACACACACAGTCTTGATAGTTTAGGTTATTTTCTCATGTAAGTCCCACTCTCTTCAATTAGACTGTAAACACTATGAAGAAAGTACTTCTATTCTTCACTGACTCCCTCAAAACTTGCCTGAGTGTGGTAAGCATTCAATAAGTATTTGTTGATGGAATGTAATTGTGTGATGGATGGGGTTTGTAATTGTGTAGCTTATATATGATAAAGGATAGCGATAAACTATTTAAGATTTATTTTTATCTCTTGAAAAAAATAAAGTTAATTACGTTTTTACTATCTACGTATATATCTTTTTAAAATACATCTTGGGGGCACCTGGGTGGCCCAGTCTGTGAAGCCCCTGACTTCAGTTCAGGTCACGATCTCAACGGTTAGTGGGTTGGAGCCCCGCGTCGGGCTCTGTGCTGACCGCTCAGAGCCTGCAGCCTGCTTCGGATTCTGTGTCTCCCTCTGTCTCTGCCCCTTCCCTGCTCACACTCTGTCTCTGTCTCTTTCTCTCTCTCTCTCTCAAAATAAACAAACATTAAAAACATTAAAAAAAATACATCTTGCTTTGAAAATTATTTCAGTCTAATTATGTCTTCTCTTAGGGAGTACCTTTCTAATAATTAATTGGGGTGAGCTTCATTACTAAAGAGGTTGAAGAAAATTTTCAGTATTCTGGGTTATTTGTACATTCTGAAATAAAATATTTTTTCCCCTTGCACGTGGTGATTAAAAGGAATCATTTTTTTTCTTTTCTTCTTTATGACAGAAACAAGGACCCACCAATATGCTCTTGCATCATCTTGTCCGAGATGTAAAGCAGGTAACCTAATTACGAATGCGGACAGATTTCTTTGTGTATTGCCTTAGCTTTGTGATTGAGGTATTGCCAGATTTTGCCCTGTAAAATGTACATTTGGATTTTCTAGTGAATTACCTACCCTCTTTGCCTCCGACTCTGAATAATTTCATCACCAAACAATACTCGGAAGGTTTTTTTTCCTTATAATTTATTTTATGTTTTTAAGGATTTGATCTACCAAGTAAGTGGCACTAACTAATAATTATTTTCTCTGATAAAATATGAACCGGAGACATATAAAACTTTCAATCAGAACATTAGCTCAACATGATACAACAGTATTGCCAATGATGATCATATTTGCTGAAAATAAAGAAATTTTGTCCTTGTCCGGTTGTCTTTATCGGAGGACTAATATGTGCTTTGCATTGTTTTGTTATTGTTTTGACTATAAGCGATAGCTTGGGGTCCCTATCTTCTTTTGTAAGCCTACACATTGTTCTAGGGAGCCAGGAGGAATCACACTGCTCTATACCCTTGCTCATATTCTGCTTATAGTGTTCTCATTGAACTCTGACTTACGTCAGACTTCAAATAAAATCATCTATTAGTTACCAAACCTTCCCAACTTTTTTTGTTTTTTAATGTTTTATTTATTTTTGAAAGAGAGAGAGAGAGAGAGAGAGAGAGAGAGAGAGAGAGAGAGAGAGAAACAAGCAGGGGAGGGGCAGAGAGAGAGGGAGACACAGAATCCGAAACAGGCTCCAGCCTCCGAGCTGTCAGCACAGAGCCCAGGCAGGACCAAACTCATGAACTGCAAGATCATGACCTGAGCCAAAGTTGGATGCTTAACTGACTGAGCCACCCAGGAGCCCCCAAACCTTCCCACTTTAACAGACTTTTATGCCTTAATTCCTTCTCTTTTAATCACCAAGAACTTTTATTCACATCTGCAGAAAATTAGGAGAGACTTTTTTTTGTCCCCATGATTAAAATCCATCCCTGGCACACTTTAAAAGTACTTCCCTCATTTCTCTGAAGTCTGGTTTTCTTGATGGAGAGTGTCCAGGCTTTCTGGCTATGTTGACTTGGTGGGAGAGCCTTGGCGGAGGAAGACGTGTAGTTGGCAAAGTTAGACGTAAGCAAAAGAGTCCGTGGTGATATAAATTTAGTTTGCGTGATTTCTGCTAGATCAAAATAATTCTCCGTAGATTATTTCCTTGAACTTTGATTCTATTACAGTAAGTGAAAGAAAAAGGAATGGAATAAGTTAAATATGCTTTTAACTAGGAGCAACTAAGAGCATTAGTTTTGGTATTCCTTGCAAAAAGTAAATTATGGATATGAAAAAGAAATTATTTACATTTATTCATATGTGAAATATGTAAATACATATTTATGTTATTTATTGCATTTATTTATAAATAAGCAAATATACATATGTACATAAAGCCTTATTTCTTGTTCAAAGCTTTGTGAATGTTGTTCATAATCTGTTTGTTTCAAAGATCTTGTTCAGCACCATGTGTGCCTTAAAAATGTTGAAATAAGTTGGATAGAGAAAGACAAATGCTGTGTGATTTCACTTAGATGTGGACTCTAGTAATCAAACAGAAACAGACTCGCAGATTCAGAGATCAAATTGTTGATTCCTGGAGAGGGCCAGAGTTGGATGGTGGGCTCAATAGGTGAAGGAGATTATACAATAAATACGTCCTGGGGATGTAATGTACAGCATAGGGAATATAGTCAACGGTACGGTACTAACTTTTTATGGCAACAGGTGATAACTAGACTTATCATGGGGACCATTTCATAATGTGTAAAAATATGAAATCACTTTGATATGTACCTGAAACAAATAGGATAGTGTTTGTCAATTATACTTTAATTTAAAAAATGTACTGTGAATGGTAGTTGAGAGTAACAGTTATGAAGAGGTAGTAAGGTGGGTTTTAAGTGGTCAAAGTAATCTTCATTTAGACCAAGACGCATGTACGTGGAAATCTGCTGCTTAGCCCTCCTGCTCACCATTCCATGTGTTTTGGTAGCTTCATGTTTTGATATCTTACTTCGTTCTGTCATTCCATGTTCCTTATTTCTATTTGCTCTCCTTCCTTCCATATTCTCATGTTGTGTGCGATATAGTCCATTTCAATGGAGAGGTGAAAGATTTTGGATCACCTACATTCAGTATATTGAGGGGGAGGAAGAAATTTTCCTCAGTCCAAGGTTCTTCCAGCTGGACTAAGAATTACATTTTACGTGCGACAGATTAGCAGGAAAAAAAACACCCAAAGTTTTATTGTGTGCACACAGAGACCCAATAATGAAATTGAGACCTCAAGAAATGACCAAGGCAGGCAGTTTTTATACTTTTCAGACAAAGAGACAATACATCTGTGAGGAATTGACAGGACAAAGAGAAGTTAACTTTGGGAGCTTCGGTTAGTAAGGAGTTCTAAACAGAACTTGGCAGGGGGAGTAAATTAGTAAAAAGTAAGAAGGTTGTTTATGCAGCCTTCTCCACTCTCAATTTCTCATCTCTGGTGAAAAGGATGTCTCTTTATCTCGTGGTACAGGGAGGGTACCTTTTACAGGGAGAGTTATTTCCTGCTTTCAAGGGGACAGAGTCAGTCTGAGTGTTTTCTGGCACAGGCTGTCTCTTAAGTAACTTTTATTCAAAATAATATGTCAAAATGGCACATTTTGGTGATATCCTCCAGTGATTTTACTTCTGCTATAGTAGATCCATAATTTCCCGTTAAAAACAATCTTTTATACTATATTTAAGTGTATTTTATTATAAAGTATGTGTATGCATGAGAGAGAGAGAAAAAAAAAGAGAGTTGAATGAGCAAATATAAGCACACATTTGATGTCTGTGAAACTAAAAACACATTAAGGCCAAATTCGTTTTTCCATCTGAACAAGCAGACTGTATCAAGAGTTGGTCACATTAATCGATCAATTTGTAAAGATGATTGAAAAGCGTGAGTCTGCCTCTTTGCACTTGACTGGGTTATGTTCTAACAGATGGCAAACCAGACCAAAAAAAGGCACTGAAAGTTACAGTCCATTACATGGTTTTGTTTCAGCATGCCCTTCTCTCAGGCTACAGAATAACACTGATCGACATTGGATTGGTCATCGAATACCTCATTGGTGGAGCTTATCGCAGCAGCTACACTAGAAAAAGTTTCAGAGCCCTCTACAACAACCTCTACAGAAAACGTAAGGTGCCACAATTGGTAAGTACCTGAGTGAAATTGGGGATGATAACTAGGAGTTACGCGTTTCGAAAAATGGCTTCGGAAGTTCAGATGGGAATAGCTTCTAAAACGGACATCTGTGTTTATGGACATTGACTGAGTCTCTGCTACGTGTCAATGACAGTGCTGGTCTAGGTTGGACATAAAGATCAGGAGTTCAGAAACTCTCAGAGGAAACAGATTTATGAATAACTAGCCATAATAGGGAACAGGATACAATAGGTGATGTACTGCCATAGAAGTAATGTGTTGAGAAAGATTTGAGGGGGGAATGACCAGTTCTTTTCTCTCCTTTTGAAAGTATAGAGGGGAAAGGCTTACTGGGCTTACATCTGTGAACTCCTAGTAGTCCGTAGTCTGGAAACCACAATCTTGGCACAGGTGTGTAAGGGTTATATTGGAAAATGCATGCAGAGTGTACTAGGTAAAAACACACTGTACATACTTTATTTTCCATCATGTTTTCGGAAGTCTAGGAATGCAAAGTTAGAGTTGCTGCCTGGTTGATTAGCAGAGAAAACATTGCTGGTTTCTTAAAATCGCTGTTATTAACCGGTAGACTGAAGAGAGCCTTTCTTCTTAGAGGTTAACGGAAGTGTTAGAAAAGGTGGTTCAGGGCATTCTGGGGCAGTGACAGGCACAGTGTTGTGGACATGAGGATATGTTTCTGCAGTGGCAAGGAGACCTTTGCTACTGGTGCCGTGCTGACAGGTTGTGCAGGATGAGACTAGAAAGGAGGTTTGGGGTGGGCTCACAGGAAGAGTCCAGAATATGAGGCCACCTTTATTTATAAAGAATCAGGTAAAGTGAAAGCCCAACTTGTCTGTAAGAAATAAAAGAGCAAAACAAAAAGAAACTTAAATCTCACAGAGAAAATAATCTTCCCTGAGATTTCAAAGGCATAGGGATGCACCTGACATATGAGCTCCTTCACTTGAACTAAGTATTCCTTGCTGTGAGGTTCCCTGGGACAGGTATGAGGACTGACTGTGGCCTCGCTGTAGCCCAGCAGGGAACTCGCTAGGCGAGTACCCCTAGTGGTTTTTTCTTTTGAAATGGTATGAAATTACTACCCATTTCTCTGACTGTTTTCTGGTGAAGGAGTAGAGTTATTAGTAAATTCTGATGGTAAGTTAGATTGTAGCACTTATAAACACATGGTTTGGAGTCAGAGAGATTTGGGACAGAGGATTAGTTTTGCTCAATGTGAAATCTTGAATGAGAAACTTAACCTTTCTGTGTGTCGTTTTCCTTATCTATAAAATGAGAATAACATAAATTCATCAAAAGGATTAAATAAAGTAACACCCGAAAGCACGTATTCCTAGTATATGGAGGGTATAGAGTATGAATAATAATAGTCATTATGATTACTACTGACAATGCTATTAATTCTGTATCACAATGATAATGATAATAATTTGAGTATTTTTTTAGAAGTCCAGATCCCATCATTTCTCTAATTTATATCTGTAGAATGTAAACTTAAATAGATAGATAGATAGATAGATAGATAGATAAATAAATAAATAAAGTAGCTCAAAGGCCATAGTTTGTATCAGCCCCTTTAAGAATGCTTCTTTTGGTTTCTCATTGATGAAAGCTTCATGCTGATAAGCAACAAATTATGTTGTTATTGGGTCTAATCACTGGAATTGCAGAGGTGATTCATAATATCTGGAGAAGTTCCATAACTTTCTAACTTAACCTTGGAGTTGTTTGTGAGTGGGAACTTTCTCTTATCAGAACTGTGAATCTTTATTGCCTCTTCTGAACTCATTCCAGGTATAGAACATCCATTGATTTTTAATGGAATTTCCACATAGAGAAGGAATGCAGATATATAATAGGGAACAAAAGAACATGTTCTCTCAGACGTTAGGAAATAACTGTGCTTAATAAGGAGGTGATCATGAGAGGCTTTTGTGGGGTGAGTAATTAATTCTAATTATGGGCTAGAGACAGAACCATTGGATACTTGGTAGGATACCTGATACAATATAATGTTTTGTTTTCATTACTGTCTAGAAATGAGATGTTAATTGTCACCATACTAATATTCATTTCCCTTTTTGTTTTGTTTGAAAAACAAAATAACGTATGCCAGCAAGTGACCAGTTTTGCTGAAAGCCGTTCCCAGCCCCCTCTGCACCGAAGACGTCCCTCAGGAAATAGAAAGGAATCCGCAGAAAGCACTCTGCACTCCCAGTTCATTAGAACCGCCCAGCCTTACAAATTCAAGGTACCACTTATTTAGTTTTAGAAATTAAGAAAAATTTTTTTTTTTATTTTTTAGAGAGAGAGGGAGAGAGAGAGAAAGAGAAAGAAAGAGAAAAAGAAAGAAAGAATCCCAAGCAGACTCCACACTCAGCACAGAGCCTGACACGGGGCTGGATCCCATGACCCTGGAATCACGACCTGAGCTGAGATCAACAGTTGGACACTCAACCAACTGAGCCACCCAGACGCCCCTGAAACTTTTTTTTTAAAGTAATCTCTCTGCCCAATGTGAAGTTTGAACTCACAACCCTGAGATCAGCCAGGTGCCCCACTACTTATTTACTTTTAGACTTGAAAATAAAATTGTTCCTGCAGATTAGACCACTTCTTCATTTAAAGTTGGAGACGGGGAGGCACCAATAGACCATCTGCAAGTACCATAGGAAGGTGGGTGCCACTGCCGTCTTCCAACGACTGAGCGCTGTGAGCAAAGTTGCTATTCCACCGCTCCTCGCATTCCCTTAGTTCCCTTTCTCGGGGCTACATGCTTTTGCTCAAGTTTCTGTATACACGATTCCTATGTTGGCTCAAAGAGGTTTGCTTTCCATAGCTCCTAGGATGAATGGATAGTTTATAAAATTACCCTTGATCACCATCAATGAGTACAAATTCCTTTTATTTATAGAAATAGAGGAAGCTTATAATTTTCTCTCTTATCCCCTTTTATCAAAAAGAATGATCATTGAATCTTGTTATTTAGCAGGCATTACGTTGGGTGCTTGGTGGAATTTGGGATGCAGATGGGTGGAGAAGATATAAAGATGACTGAGAAATGATCCCACTCTCCCCGAAGTAATATGGTTTTGCAGCATGATAAATATTGAAATAGAAATACGCACATAGTGATATAGAAGCACATGGGGGAGTTAAGGAGTGGCATTTCTGATGGGCTGTAAAGTGTTAGCTTACCAGGTAGAGAATAGTATTTCATTATTACATATTACTATTACTAGAGGAATATAATCAGAATAAAGGAAAGGAAACTTAAAACCGATCAGTTTGGATACATGTTGTCAATACTAGTGACATTTTTCTAAGGGAAAGATGATGAATTGATTTATAAAGTAAGGTTAGAGTAATCGAATAGTTCTCATTTATCCAGTATGTTATTTTGACCTATTTCCTGGGGAAATTAAAAATTGTCATATAGTTATTGGGTCTATCCCAAAGGCGTAGTGTTTTAAGTTGTGCTAAATAAACACAAGGTATCTCAGCTTCTAGACCCTGGATCTGTCAGACACAATGAGAAATAGATCACCTAAAAGACCAAAATTTTGATTTCTGGTTTATAAAGTTCCATTGTTATTTCCATCTCTTGTCAATGATTTAAAAAATATTCTTAGGATACCTGATATGTTTCATTAGGTCAAATATCATGCATCTGAGTATTTGGGACTCCATGTATATTTCATTTTCCAACAGGAAAAGTCTGTAGTCCTTCATAAATCAAGGAAGAAGTCAAAAGAAGAGCAAAATATATCCGATGACCCTGAGTCTACTGGCTTTATTTACCCTTACAATGACCTATTGGTTTGGGCTGTGCTAATGAAAAGACAGAAGATGGCCATGTTCTTCTGGCAGCATGGAGAGGAGGCCACGGTCAAGGCAGTGATTGCTTGTAAACTCTACCGAGCCATGGCCCATGAAGCTAAGGAGAGCAACATGGTGGATGATGCCTCAGAAGAGTTGAAAAATTACTCAAAGTAGGAGTTCTCTCTTCACTTCATACTAAACATCGACAGTTCTTAGAATGGTTAGACACTTTTATCTCCCTCACCTTAGAACTTGTAAGACGCATGGACTTGTTGCCGTGCATTTCCTGGGCTCTCCTGTAAATAAGGGTCTTTAGGTATTTCAGGGTGCTTTGTGGAACAAGCAGAAGAGAGTCGAGGGTTGGTCCTCAAATTAGGAGAGCTGCGTTTTGGTCTTAGTCCAGCTGTTTACTAATTGGGTGATTAGTTGGCCAGATTTCAGGACTCTGGTTTCCTCACATAGAATGTTCAGTTAATGACTTTGAACTCTCAAACTCTTTGATACTAAGTTAAGTGAAAACTTGTTGTTTACTTGTAGTACCTTTCAGGCAGGAAAACAAATAAATGTATCATGTGTCAAAGAACCAGAGCATGATGGCAAAAGACAGAAAAGTTAGAAATAGTTTTGATTTTTTTTTTTATTACTGAAGCATTATAATAGTGAGGAAAGAAGAGGGGCTAGAGCTAATGGAAACTAATGTGTAATTGTGACTTTTAAGTTTCAGAGAGGAGCGCCTGGATAGCTCAGTCGATTAAGTGTCAGACTTTTGATTTTGGCTCAGGTCATGATCTCACAGTTTGTGGGTTTGAGTCCCACATCGGGCTCTGTGCTGACAGCATGGAGCCTGCTTGGGATTCTCTCTCTCCCTCTCTTTCTGCCCCCTCTCCTGCTCGCTCTTTCTCTTTCTCTCTCAAAATAAATAAATAAACTTAAAATAAAATAAAATAAAATAAAATAAAATAAAATAAAATAAAAGTTCCAGAGAGGGGCACCTGGAAGGCTCAATTTGAGCCCTGAGTCAGGCTCTGTTCTGACAGCTCGGAGCCTGCTTGGGATTCTCTGTCTTTCCCTCTCTCTCTGCCCATCCCCTGTTCTCTCTCTCAAAATATATACACAGTTTTTAAAAATAATAAAAAAAAAAAAGATTCCGAGAGAATAGCAGGGTCTGCTTTTTAGAGTAAACAACCTCCCCCAAAATGTCTCCAAGTCTAGCTTCTTACTCAAGTCATCTATGTATTTTCTAAAATGTTAAGGAAAAAAAGGGTGACCCCATGATTTTCCTTAATCGCTAGTTCAGTATTGAACAGTCTTTTCTGTAAAAAAAATTCTTTATTAGATCTTGTCAGAGAGCCCCAAACCAAGCTATATATAGCCTGGTTTGTAGTGTAGACAGGCTTCTCCCCATGGATAGATAGCTCAGCCATGCCTGGTGTAAACCAAATTCTGGAAAGGGAGAACCGTTCATCTGAGCAGCAATCACTTTCAAATAGCTTCTGCAATCTGAGGTTATTCTGTTGCTGTTCATTCTTTTGCATCGGTCTTTCCTGAGTCTCCTCTCTCATCGTTTTGAATGTTACTGGGACTCTCACCTGCATTTTTTTTTTTTTTTTGCCACTGACTGTGTGTCATTACAGACAGTTTGGCCAGCTTGCCCTGGATGTGTTGGAGAAGGCATTCAAGCAGAATGAAAGAATGGCCATGAAACTGCTGACCTACGAACTCAAGAACTGGAGCGATTCCACCTGTCTGAAACTGGCCGTGTCTGGAAGGTTGCGGCCCTTCGTTTCACATACTTGCACCCAGATGCTGCTGACAGACATGTGGACTGGGCGCCTGAAAATGAGGAAACATGCTTGGCTAAAGGTACATTGACTCACAGAGAACGCACTGGTGGTTGCCAAAGGGGAGGAGGCTGGGGGGATGGGCAAAATGGGCGAAGGGGAGAGGCAGGCACAGGCTTTTAGTTATGGAATGAGTAAGCCACAGGGATGAACGGCGCAGCGCAAGGAATGTGGTCAGTGGTGCTGTGGTCGTGTTGTGTGGAGACAGACGGTAGCTACACTTGTGGGGAGCACAGTGCAAGCATGGAGGTCTCAAGTCTCTGTTCTGTACACCCGAAACTAATGTAACCTTGTGGGTCAGCTGTACTTGAATTGAAAGAAAAAGGTGTATTTGGGGCGCCTGGGTGGCCCAGTTGGTTAAGCATCCAACTCTTGATTTTGGCTCAGGTCATGGTCTCATAGTTCGTGGGATGGGGCCCCACGATGGGCTCTGCGCTGTCAGTGCTTGGGTTTCTCTCTCTCCCTCTCTTCTTGCCCCTCCCCTGCTCATTCATTCTCTCTCTCTCCAAATAAATAAGTATACTTAAAAAAAAAAGATGTATTTACTTGCTGTATAGAATTTAATATTGGTTTACTCTGAAGGTCTGTATTCTGGACTTCATTTTTCCCTTGTTGTGGAAGAGTATATTCAGGAAAGCCAGTTAGTATCTTTGGCTCTCACAGATGAGCCGGGGTCTTCCCAGGGGAGCCTCTGACACTACTTTATCTCCCGGTTTCTTTTTTTAAAAATGGGGATGAGGGGCACCTGGGTGGCTCAGTCGGTTA
This sequence comes from Panthera pardus, assembly GCF_024362965.1. Classification (NCBI taxonomy): domain Eukaryota; kingdom Metazoa; phylum Chordata; class Mammalia; order Carnivora; family Felidae; genus Panthera; species Panthera pardus. Next base: position 16,702,126 of record NW_026526766.1, on the reverse strand, counting down.
AGCGCCCGACTTCGGCTCAGGTCATGATCTCGCGGTCCGTGAGTTCGAGCCCCGCGTCGGGCTCTGTGCTGACAGCTCAGAGCCTGGAGCCTGTTTCGGATTCTGTGTCTCCCTCTCTCTCTGACCCTCCCCCATTCATGCTCTGTCTCTCTCTGTCGCAAAAATAAATAAACGTTAAAAAAAAAAATTAAAAAAAAATAAAAAAAATAAAAATGGGGATGATTGTACCAACTCTGTCCATCAAAAGGCATTCTGTTGTGAAGGTGGTTAGAAGTTGGAAGCATATACAAACATATACAAGATTTCATTCCCTTTTTATTTTTATTTTTATTTTTTTATTTTTTAAAATTTACATCCAAGTTAGTTAGCATATAGTGCGACAATGATTTCAGGAGTAGATTCCTTAGCGCCCCTTACCCATTTAGCCCATCCTCTCTCCCACAACCCCTCCAGTAACCCTCAGTTTGTTCTCCAGATTTATGAGTCTCTTCTGTTTTGCCCCCCTCCCTGTTTTTATATTATTTTTGCTTCCCTTCCCTTATGTTCATCTGGTTTGTCTCTTAAAGTCCTCATATGAGTGAAGTCATATGATTTTTGTCTTTCTCTGACTACTTTCACTTAGCATAATACCCTCCAGTTCCATCCACGTAGTTGCAAGTGGCAAGATTTCACTCTTTTTGATTGCCAAGTAATACTCCATTGTATATATATACCGCATCTTCTTTATCCATTCATCCATCGATGGACATTTGGGCTCTTTCCATACTTTGGCTATTGTTGATTGTGCTGCTACAAACATGGGGGTGCATGTGTCCCTTTGAAACACCACACCTGTATCCCGTGGATAAATGCCTAGTAGTGTAATGGCTGGGTCGTAGGGTAGTTCTATTTTTAGTTTTTTGAGGAACCTCCATACTGTTTTCCAGAGTGGCTGCACCAGCTTGCATTCCCATACAAGATTTCATTCTTAGTAAACTCCATTACCTCTGATAATTATAACAGAACTAAATGAGCCTTTTTAGTGAAATTTTTTTCATCTTAAGAATATTAACCAACAATAAACTAAATAAAATCAACAATTTCTGTTCTCTTCATCCAATGTGATGTTTTAGGGAATAATGCTTATTTTATTTTATTTTTTTTTAAGTTTATTTATTTATTTTGAGAGACGGAGAGAAGGAGCATGAATGGGGGAGGAGCAGAGAGAGAGGGACAGAGGGAACCCAGGCAGGCTCCACACTGTCAGCGCAGAGCCCGATGTGGGGCTCTATCTCACCAACTGGGAGTTCATGACCTGAGCCGAGATTCAAGAGTAGGACACTTAACTGACTGAGCCACCCAGGTGTCCCTTAAATGCTTATTTTATAAAGCTGCCCTCAAGCACATTTGTTCACCCATTTCCAGATTCTTCTACCCATTACAGTTTGGCCTCACCTCTCATCTTGAATTATCAAGAGTAATTTAGTTAACTACTAAAAACATTAGACTTTTGACATCAAATCTAAAGCTTTGGTTATGGTCAAGCTTATAAAGTCCTTATGCTTATAAAAACTGAATTAAAAGGAATAAAGCATGAGAATTAAGAGATACATTAAGACTGTATATTATTTTATTTTTCCTGCAGTTCTTAAAAATTGGTGTCCCAAATAGGACGACTTTCTTAAAAATATGTTTTTGTTGGACACACTATACAAAACACAAAGAAATAAAAGGCATAATATATAAAATAAATAAAAGAACTTGCACATTTCAATTCCACCAATGAGATTGCAAAAATAAGAGAAATTGAATCAAAACTTATTTCACATAGATTCCTCTTTTAAAAATATTGGATAAATAACAGCTGTTTCTAGAAGTTCTCCTTTGATCTGTTTTGATTTCAACTTTGGAAATGATGAAGCAGAGACATGAATGGGTCCACCTCTAGCTACACAATCTCTGGCAATAACTGTTTTAAATGTGTAGAGAATGAGATGGGGTAAGTTGGCTGCAAGTTTGAGCAGTAATTTTCCCCATGGCTGTGTCCTGTACATAGTTTAGTTTACTAGAAATCCTTTTTACTGAGAACTTAATAACATTTTGCTCCTCATATACCTTGTATCAACAAAGAGACCTAAGTGAAACAAGACTGAATGTTTTGCCCCAAAACACAGTGAGTCGAGAAAGAAGTCTGAATTAGCTACTTAAAATCTCTGAGCTGCAGGAAATCGCTCTCCCTGTGTAGATCCTGATTCCTCAGTGTTTGGCTTGTGAGTTTTGAGAACACATTTGCAAATGATTGTAAGGTGTCCTGGTTAGACTAATTCCAAGTGCATGAAGACTGGAGGAAGACCTTATAGGGTCTGGTGGAAGAGAAAACTCATTTAAATACTTATAGGGTGATAGGCTCCAACTGATCCCTTGGGAATGGGATATCGCTATCCTTGAGTAGTGTTTCATGAGGCAGTTGTCCTGCAAGGGCCAAGGGCAACAGAATGTGGAGTCTTTTCGGGAAGTGGGTTAGGAATTAATTAGTGTAATGTCATCATTGTGCCTGGTAACTATGATGTTTCCAGACCTAGAAGACCGTGTGTATTTTGGGTTCCACATCTGAAGAGAAAGCATATACTGTTCACACAAACAAAACCCTGTCAAAACTGGGACGGTCCTGAAAAACTTCTTATAGGAGATTAGGTTTTAAAACACAACAAAAAGTCATTTAGGCAGTGAAAGTTGACCAGGATATGACTTCAGTTTATTTAATCATGAATGGTGTGCAGTCAGGGTTAATTGTATTTTTGTTCACCGAATCCCAGAGAACTAAGGCCTGATTTTAGCTTGAAAGAACAGTAGTGCTCAAGAAGTTGAGTTGTACATTTAGTAAATCTCCTACACTATTTATTCTTAAAAGCCATATAAATTGAACGTAAAATAATTTTTTGAATTAAAAAAATCTTTTGAGTAGCCCATAAATACATGAATAATAGCAATAATAATGAAGGAACTATGGATATCTGGATGTATACCTTCCTTGGGATTTACTGGCAAAGAAAATATTTGTGTAGGATGTGAGGTGAATCCACCAGAAGGTGGCACTTGGCATGTTTTTATATTCTTGATTTCATAATATGAATACATTTTAATGTGTTTTACGGGATAACTACTTAATGGCATTAAAAGGTTATGAAAGCAATATGCTCATGCTTACTGAAAAATAATACTTCTTACTGCCTGCTCCTACGGATAAATAATTACAGTGTAGTATACATATTTTTAAGCCTTTAAATGCATATATGTGTATGTACAGATCTTCTTTAATTTTTAATTTTCTTTTTGCACAGCAATGGGAGCACACTATATATGTTATTATATAGTTTGCTTTTATTCACATAACAATATAACTTGGATATCTTTTCATTATATTAAAAATTGCCTTTATCTTTTTAATGATTGCATAATATTCCACTCTTAGGTTGTCCTACACAAGCTATCCCTTTGGAGATGGATATTTAGGTTGACATAGACTTTTTTTTAAGTTTATTTACTTGACAGGGGAGAGGGGGCAGAGCGAGGTAGGGAGAGAGAGAATCCCAAGAAAACTCTGTATTGTCAGTGTAGAGCTCGACACGGAGCTCGATCCCACGAATTGTGAAATCATGACCTGAGCCAAAATCAAGAGTTGGACGCTCAACTGACAGAGCCACCCAGGTACCCCAGGTTGACATAGGTTTTTTGCTATTACGCATAACCCTGCAACAATCATCCCTATACACATGCACTTGTATTTATGAGTATTTCTGAGAGAGACACTTCTAGAATTGGAATTGAGTCAACAAGTACATGTCGAATCAGGTTATCAACTGAATTGGGGATAGGTCTGACACTTTATGTACGTGAAAATCTTCATTTTGTTACTTGGCTAATACTTGTGACTTGTGTAACTCTTACTGTTTATTTTGCTTTATTTTCTTTCAAAGATCATCATAAGTATTCTTTTTCCACCCACCATTTTGTCATTGGAATTTAAAAGCAAAGCAGAGATGTCACATGTTCCCCAATCCCAGGACTTCCAGTTTGCGTGGTATTATGGTGACCAGAACGCCAGCAATGCCAAAGAAAGTGCTTATACGGTTAGTACAATATCCCCAGGAACTAAGTTTTCATATGCATTCGTGCACATTTTCATACACCTGCACAAATGTACACATTCCCAAAATTTGTTTAGGAAACAACTTATTTAACAATCTTAGTCATATTATCTATGATCAGGCATAGCATATATGATATGTCTAATTAACCCCCATATATGATTAAGCAAAATATCCCATTTCTTTGGGAAATAAAGTCTTTATTCTGCCTTGATGGCTGCTTCACTTTTCATTTTCCCTTGTGACAAGTAGAATAGAGTTACTGTTTCTCTAAAGTTACAATGAGGAATGCCTCATATCCTTAAAAATCTTTATTTGTAAAGATGCAGGTTTAGAATTTGCATTATCTTTACTGTTTCACTGCACAATTTTTTTTACATTCGTTATATCCAGTGACCAGCTAATTTTACTTGAGTTCCCAGCTGTATATGCTTTCCTGAGTAACTTGAGCTACTGCTCTTGCAACCTGTCTTCATTGGAAAGTCCCCAGTATTCTGTCTGTGCATGTATTTTTTGCTTTTTTGTCTCAGCTTGGATCATTGCTTATAAACTTATTACTGTAGGTGCAGTGACCGTCTTCTGTGGTACTTAATATTTTAATGAGCATCTTTAGTTAGCATCTTTTTTGGATATGCTTTTGTACTTGTGAAGTATTTGTTATAGTATCTAAAAATGTATTCAATAAGTATTAAATTCAAAATAATTATCATTAGTGGGTATGGCTGACGTCTGTTTTGATTGGGTGAGCATCCATTCTGATTGGTTAATGCCCCTATCAGATCAGTTGTTAAATATTTTGACTCTCATGCCTGTTTGGGTATATATGTATTCCTCTCTTCTACCCTCTCTCCCTTCCTTCCATCCTCACTTTGCTAAGGCTGATGTTTTATCTGGGGTTCTCAGAGTATAAGATGACAGGTGCATTCTAACCTCTGTGGAATGCGTGAGCAATTATCTTGCCAAGCTGGGCTAATCAAGTTGTCGCAATTGTGACTGTGCTGGCTAGATGATATGGTTACTAAGCACAGACCATTTCAAGTGTTTTTTTAAGGGAAGATAAGAAATGCAGTGTTGGCTTAACACCTTTAGAAATAGAATGAAGTCTTCATATGTGAGATATTTTGTTTGAATTTGCTCGTTTATATGTTCACACTGAGTTAGTTTATTGAAGTGAACAATGGAGAAAGCTGCTTATCTACCTACCTATCTATCTATCTATCCATCCATCCATCCATCCATTCACCCACCTACTTATCTATAAACAAGTGTATAAATATGTTGGCAGTTGGTAGCAAATAGTCCTTTGCAAGCGGATGTAACTTCACTTTTGGCTTTTACAGGTTTCATGGAAAGCTAAGCTCCCACAAACACTTAAGGCATTGTAGATAGCTGGAGCATTCCACTAAGTAGTCATTCTCAAAGGGGAACTCTTAGAGTAGGAAGTCCTTCCTTAAGTGGCAATTAACTGTGCTCTTAACATTGAAAAATATGGTACATTCTCACAATTCCCTGAAAAATTAAACTTTGGCTGTACTGTAGTGGTTCTGTTTATAACAATTGCCCACCTGGATGCTTTGGACATGGCCATATCAATTTATCAACTAAATTAATATTTAATGGCCACCTCCCATGTGCCAGATAAGATACAATGTTCTGGAGACACTGCATGGTGGCTTCTGCCACCATGGGGCTTATAATCAGAGTACCCGCGATACCTCAGCATTATTCAATTTAAAGCATTTATTAAAAAATCCTTCAAATTTGCCCTGTTCTGAATGGATTATAATCATAGTAACAATGTTCTCTTGTCTATGAATTTAACTAGAGCAATAGTTTTTGATTACCTGCTTTGCGTTTGGAATTTTGCTAGGCAGAGAGTCAGCATTTGATGAGACGGTAAGATTTCACACTGCTGATTAAATATAATATTCTTGATAAGTTGAAGAACACAATTTGTGTTCTATATTTTGGGAGAAAAGTGAAGACAGGTAGCTGCTCTTTTAGCAGGTCTTTGTAGTTTGTCCTTGTGGTAATAGTGGGTGATAATGAATATAACGAAAGTACCACCGGTAATAGGAAAAGGAAGGCCATTGTTCTGAAGCTGTGTAGATTCACCCACTGCATCTGCTTCGTGAGGTTTTATAAAAGTCCTTACTGAAGTCTCTACAGGTAAAATAACTTTGCCATCAGAAGTTTAATCTATCTAGCTGCTAGCCCTTTGAAAGCATGACTTTTGATGACAGGAGCTTTCTTAGGAACAAATTATAGCAAGATGGCAGAATGCCTTAACTAGAAGAAGAAGATTCTTCTCATCTGGTGTCAGTCAGTGAGGATTGGAGATTGGTGGCGGCTTCATGAATGAGGTAGTGGTTAAGATGGACTTACGTGGAAATAGCATTTCTGTGGAAGGACAGATAGTAGGTAGGGGCCCAGAGGCAGGAATTGCAAGGCATATGTCAAACATCGTATGTTCCTTGGCTTGGCTAGAGTCCAGGTTATAGTGGATATGGGACAAGGAGGAAATATTTGTGGGTATGGCTGGGAAAGTAGATTGAGGCTAGATCATGGAGACCCTTGTATATCCTATGAGGGAATGTGGTATTTTTTCTGTAGGTAATGGAGACCCCGTGGATGTATGTGATACAGTAGCAAGATGCTCTGACCATTAGGAAAATTATTCTGCCTCCAGCGTAAGGGATGACGTGGCAAGAAGATAGGCCGAAAACAGGGAGAACATAGCCTGGTGTAACCATCCAGATGGGGAGGATTATGGGCTTTGGCCAGAGTTAGTAGCAATGGGCATAGAGAGGAAAAGAGAAATCTTAAGTGAAGAATCAAATAGAGTTTGAACATGGGGCATGAATGAAAGGGAGGTAGCAAATACGACCAAGAAGTTGATGGTTAAAACGAGGGCATCTTGAAAGGATATGGGAATATTTGGAAAAGGAGCAGGTTTGGAAGGAGAAAGAGGAGTTTAGTTCTTAGACATGTTGATAAACTACAATGAAAAAATGTTTTCGAAAGTTGAACAATAATGAATTTGATCAGACCATCATTAAGTGGGGAAGATGATAGTAATACAATGGAAAATAGGTATGAATTTTAGTAGAGTTGATTGTTGTAGTTATAATTTTATCCTGTGTGCCTGCTGATAGCAGATTCCTTTGAGAGAAAGAGAAAGAGGAGGGAGAGAGGACAGGGGAGAGGGGAGAGGAAAGGGGGAGAAGAAGGGGGAGAGAGAGACCATTTGATTGATGATATTGAGATTTGAATAGAAAAAAAGTTAGCTAAGTGAAACATTTTTATGTTTACCTTCTTGTAAGGGTGCAGGAAGGAAAGTCCTGAATCTGAATTTATATTCTCACATTGTCTTCCTCATGGTAGTTGGGTGTCTTTGAATTCAACTTAGAGAGAGGCCCAATTAGGGCTTTATAACGCATACCAACTTGTCAAGAGTAAGTAAGACCTAATGAGAAATTCCTAGAAAAAAATAATAAGAGAGATTATTTACTCACAAAGTCATTACTTAAATTGCTTTCTGGGATCTTCTTAAAGTGGTACTGATGTCATTAAAATCACAGTAAATGATGACTTTTCTTATTGGCTCTAAGCTATTTTAACTCTGGGCTGGTCCGAACCTGTTAGGAACCAGATCAGTTCCTATACTTTTAAGTCACAACCCCAATTTCATTGCCCAAAGTGATGTGAATGACAGCCATCAATCAGACACTGAGATAACCCGTCTAGAAGCCAGAAGCCTCAAAAATTACATTTTCTCAATTTTATGGACATTTCAAGCAACACTTCGTTTATTCCTTGTCTTGTAAAATCATACCAGTCTTGCAGGTGTGACAACTAGAGAGAGATCTTTGGTGGATAGGATGAGAAACGTACTTGTCAAAGAAGCATCAGAGAACATGGCTTTCTTTTCATTTAATATTTTTTAAAGTCACAAAAGGAATGCATTTCCTGTTTAAAAATTAGGACCACACAGACCTTTATAGAGTAGGGTGACATCTCTTTGCTTCTCTTTTACCACTCCTAAGTTCCCTCTTCCCCAAAACAACCAGGCTACGAGTAATGCTTTCGTTTCTTTTCAGTTCTTTCCCCCCGCTTTTTACAAGGCTTTTATCCTGTGTGCACACCTGTGTAGTCACGGTCATACATCCCCTTGTCTGCCACACGGATGCTTATTGCTTATCACCTACAAGGGTTAACCCCTTTGGACTGACACATATGTTGTAAGAAACTGGTGAAAGATTTGATGCTTTCCTTGGAAATATTTGCACGTACAACACAAATGCTGGCGTATAGTTGCAGGAGGATTCAAGGAACCCTGGAAGCTCAGAGAGTCCCTGGACTTTAGGCACAGCACCCCTGCCATCAATGAGGGCTACATGTCTGCTATCAAAGCCAAAATTCTAAAACTCATGCTGTGCCCAACTTTCCTAGGACTTGGGAAATACATCATCGATGGGTGTCTATTTTGTCTTCCTCTATTATGGAGATAGTTGTATTATCTGTTAATGATTTCAGGGGAATGTTACGATATCGTTAGGTTTCAAAATACTGACAAAGGAGGTTAAGCAGAATAGGAGCAGTGACCACTTTTAAACCCTTGGAACTACTCTTGGTCTGACTAGGTTTCATTATTGGATACTTGGCTTGCATTTCAGAGATCTCTTGGGCTCCTTCCCCAAAAGTCAGAGATTTATGCAATACATGTAGTTTTCTTTCCTCGCAAGACTAAGATTATAATTTGGCAGGTGGGTGCCCAATTAATTTCTAATGTATTATATTCATAAATAGTTATATATTTTGGATGTTTGCAAATATCAGTATTTTAGTTAAGGCTCTGACAATAAATGATTATTTATTTTGCAGAAAGACCGTGATTTGGAGAGAGGCCCTGATGAGAAACTAGATGAAAATCAGCACCTTGATTTAAAGAGTGGTCCCCAAAGCCTCCCATGGACCAGGAAAATCTATGAGTTCTACAATGCTCCAATTGTCAAGTTTTGGTTTTATACGGTTGGTCTCATTGCAGCAATTAAAAATAGGCTTCATGATGGTCAATAGTTAATGATGATTTTGATAATGATATGCCTGGTTTGCCAACTTGTGATACAATGTAGAAGTGCGATAAGAAAAAAAAAATGAGGGGAATCACAGAGGAGGTAGGAGAGAAGATTGGAGGGAGGTGAGGACAGGTTGTAGCAAATCTCTCTTACTATGGGAGTAAAAGAACAAGAATTTTCTTCTTTCCTGAGCGCTTCCTATTAGCTCTGCTGGGACTGAGCCTGTGAAACTTTGTGGAACAGCCAATTAACAGTAGTGGTTGTAGAATTAAGTGATGGCTGTAGATCCTTTTCTCATCTTGGGCAAAGAAATCAAGCAGTTGAGTTGATTTTTTATTTGTAGGTGTAATGTGTAATATGAACAAAAAATGCAAAGTGTTTGCTTTTTGTCTTCAATCACATATGATTATAAATATAGAGAGAATAATAAAACTTTATTTTATTTTATTTCATTTCATTTCACTTCATTTCATTTCATTTCATTTCATTTTCCTCTTCTGACACCCCCGTCCGCCTTGGAGGACAATGACGTTGCAGAAGTTAATTTTATAAATAAATAATACATTTAATGTTGATAGTAGTGATACAGAGAAATCATTAACTGCACTTTAAATGTAATGAGTGCTTTTCACATTTATTTAATAACATTTATTTTTCTAATGCTTACTTATACTTTAAATTGCTCCTGGCCAAGACTGTGTATTTCTGAAACATTTGAAGTGCGATTATAAAAGGGCACTTATCTAAATGTGTTACACTGCAAAATATTTACTTGCCCATCCAAACGTGTATTTCATATACTTATTAAATATGTACATAGTTCCGCTTTCAAAAATCAAATCTTCCTTCAAATGATGAGGTTTCACCATTTTTTGTGAATGTGTAACAAAATATCCCAAAGTCTCTGATAGTAGCTTTGAGAGACTTTTAGCCATAGTCATGTCATTGAGAAAAAAATATTCAGTGTTTCTGTTCTTGGAAATCTCCAGCCGATGAACTCTTAGGGACAGGAGTAAAGCTAAGCAAACAGAACAGCAACAACACATAGTTAACAGACAAATGGAACAAATTAGCCACCTGGGTCTGCCCCCCCATAATGGACAGTGTTAGCAGTGAACACAGACGTTCTTGACTTGATGTCACATGGCTCGGTTATGATGTGCGTGTTTTACTGAAGCAGTGTCTTGTTATAAATGTGATGATGAAGAAGAAAAAAATGTAACATTTTTGGATCTTTTAAGAGTTGCAAAGAAAGAAAGTATCAGGGGGCAATATTACCAGTATCTATGGTGATTTAGTGTTTGGTCATCATGAAGCCAATGACAAAAAGGAAAAAAAAAAGATTACTTGATAGAACAAATTTATTTAAATTATGTGTCTAAGTGGTCATCAAACATGCTTAGACTTTGAGGAATAAACTTCAAGAAATATAGAATTAACAGAATTTACCTTAACTTTCTTATGTGCTTGCTTTTCTAAACTCTTTATCTCATAGGCAGCAGTACCCACCGTGCCTTCCCCAAATACCACCCATTGTATATACAATGACTACTGTGTAGTTAGAAGGGGTTTTGGCCATTCTCTGCCTAGAACTCTACTGGGAGGGTAATGTACCAAGCTTAGGTAGAGCTCAGAAAGATCTGAAAATAGAGATTCAGGTTAAAGTAATATGATTCACTTCCTTGAGAATGAAAATGAGCGCGCACACACACACGCACACGCACACACACACACACGCACACACACACACACACACACACACGTCCCTCGCTATTGATCTGGGGCTTTAATACATCTGTCGATCAGCTAGCACTACGTATTGTCACTGAAGCCATTAAAAGAACTGCACGGTCTCATGCATTGTTGGTGATTATGGAAACTGGTAATGCCTTTCTGATGGGCAATTTAGTAGCATTGTCACGGGTTTAAATGTGTATGCCCAGTGATTCTACTTCTGGGAATATATCTTAAGATAATAAGAACGTTGGAAAAGATTACAAAGCTATTAATCCCTATGTGTCTATATACGTGTGTGCTTAGTGTGTCTTAATTTTTTGAAGATATTGGAAATCTAGGTTTAATATATATAGTTAAAAATGAAACATGCATTTCTTGAATGTCTACCATGTGTTAGTTTGAGTGCTGAAGATAAAAATGTGAACAGTCTTTCACTACAAGGACTCACAGTTGGACGATACTTTCCCGCTAACCAGGATGTTTTTATCAACATAAAATAAAACTCCCAGCAGAAGCTAATGTCACATTTTATTACATTCGAAAATGGACAGCTACTGATACTGCTCCTTGGTGTACTTGGGGCACGTGTTTTCTATGCTTACAGGGAGGGGAAAGTGTATGATTCTCTCTCGGTTTGTCGTTAGCCTGACGGTGTCCATGTCGCCATGGGCCGGGTTCCAGAAATTCTGGTCAGGAGCCAACAAGATGAGACAGTGCCCCCTTCCATGCATTTGGGAACAGCTGTCTTCATTGCTTTCATTAAATTCTGGCATAGAAAACTGTACATTCTTGTACTTTCCTTGAAATCAGGTTCTGTGTAAACGGAAGTTATATTTCCATGTTATCATGTTGAAGTTCCTTTGTGTCTCTGCTTGGCTCGGTTTGTGTCTACTTGGCATTCTCCATTACGACTCTCACTCATGTCCAGGGAATGTGTGTCCCCCTCATAGATGGCATATTTGGCATTCCTCATGCTGTTCACTTACACTGTGTTGGTGGAGATGCAGCCCCAGCCCAGCGTGCAAGAGTGGCTTGTTATCATTTATATCTTCACCAATGCCATTGAGAAGGTCAGGGAGGTGAGTCGTCCCTTCTACCTTTGTCTTCTCCACCTCTAGGAAGAGGTGTTTTGGGCTCGTGATGAAAACGGACAGATACAGCAAGGGTGGGGGCGAGACAGGCAATGCTGATCCTGATTTGCTTGGGATAGAAAGGGTATTTAGGGGAAGATCTCTGATCTCAACCCTTAATCCTTGCCAAAGACTTTCTGCTGGTTGCTGCTCTTTGAAAGCAGTTATTTTTAAAGACATCCAAGTGTGTTTATCCGTCTTAGAGTGAGGCTATCTAATTGTTGTTAGACCCTCCAACTGTTTGATTTCCCAGAAGGTTTTTTTCTTTTTAATTAGATTGATTTTTATAGCCTACCATTACTGTACCTTGTCAGCCTCACTTTACAGTAGGCAAATAAGTGGCCAGAGTTGTGCAATAAGGAAAGAATTCATTGATGGCTTTTGAGTTATTTTCCTAAACACCTTTGAAAATTGAAACTGAAAATCCCTGAGGCAAGTAGTCCAAAAGACAAAACAAAACTTTCATTTTTGGTTTTGCAAGCGAGTCGCTTAAAAAAAACCCAGAGGTAACATTCACACGGTTTTAACTATAATCATATGCAGCTATAACTTTGTTTTACATGTCAGTGTATATGTGTCTCTATGTATATGCATTCACATACATTCGTTTTGTCCTGGAGCTAATATGATGAACACTGTATACTAAGTGAATGTATTCTTAGTAATTATACCTGTATCGCCTGCTAGTCAGTATCGTGGAGTTTATAGAAAACAATTCAGGAGAAAAACCTCTGAATGCCACCATTTTTTATGCTTCGGGAAAAATAAGTTTATGACTTTACGTTTGAATTTGTCTGATATTCTTTTGCAGGGGTCATTTCTTATACTAGTGACTTCTAATGTGGCATTCTTAGTGATTTGTCAACGACTCACTAAGTAGTGGTAGCAGGACTCGATTACAGGATTCCTTGGTTTCAAACCAGTTTCCTCTGTACTGGCTCTCCCTCATGAAAACAGAAAGGTAGCTGTAATAGATCCACTGTAATACTGAGTTTTTAAATGTCTTGGTGGCCCCCTGTGTTAGCTTAGGATTAATGAAAGCTAAGAAAGCGTATTCTTTTTTGTTTTTTTCTGGTTTGTTTTTCAAATAGCTGGTGACATTAAAACACATTTATAGAATCGTTTTAATAATTCATTGGCCAAGGATAACTGAAGGCTCTAAAATACCCTTGTGATCTAAGGTTTGGTGGGGTTCAAATTATTCTCTAAGCCAGCAATTGATGTACCAAAGAACAGTATTATGAGCCCCTTGGGTCACACTCCATTCTTTAAATTTCCCTCTTTCTTTCTTCTTTTAGGTCTGTATTTCCGAACCTGGGAAGTTTACTCAAAAGGTGAAGGTATGGATTAGTGAGTACTGGAACCTAATAGAAACTGTGGCTATTGGCCTGTTTTCAGTTGGTTTTGGCCTTCGGTGGGGCGACCCTCCTTTGCACACAGCGGGAAGACTAATCTACTGCATAGACATCATATTCTGGTTCTCACGGCTCCTGGACTTCTTTGCCGTGAATCAACACGTAGGTCCATATGTGACCATGATTGCAAAAATGGTGAGTACGATCTGTTTGTGTGTTCTGGGGTCCTTTTTAATGACTTTACCTACTTTCATGGTTCACATCCAGTAGTTTAACCTTTAGAATTGTTTATAGAAGCACAGACATCGAGCTCATGTCGTCTCTGCTTTCTTTATAACCACAAACTCCTATTTAACAAATGTCCTTGCAGAGTATATTGGGTGGTTGCTTCGGAGACTCCACTCATTAGCCTTTTGGTTACGGCCAGAAGATATGATTGAATCAAATGTGTCTCTGAGCACAGTGATTCTCGAAGGTCAGATTTGTGTGAGGCTACCACCAGCAATATTTTCTGCTAACACTTTCAATGCATCTTTTTATCTCCTCACCCCCAGCCAACTCTTAAGTAGTACGCGTTATGGGCTACACTATGTTCTAAGTATTTGTACCTATTAACTCATTTAATCTTCAAAACAACGTTATAAGATAGGCACTCTTACTGTTGTCCACAGTTTTCATACACGGAGATGGAGGTTAAGTAAATTTCCCCAGGGCATAAGTAGGGGAGTCAGGTTTCAAAGCTGGACCATCCGGCTCTGTCATCTGAGCCTGCTGTGCAGTTGGGTTAGCCTTCTCCAGCTGGCTTAGGGACCTGAGACCCACCCTCTAGGAAGTACTCTCCAGATCATCTTTGGCTTTTCCTTCTGGAATACTCACTGGCAGGGAAGGGGCAAGTTCTGGAGAGAGAAGGGTAGTGCTTGAGCAAAGGAGAACGGAAGAGGGAGAACCTCTAGGACTCCAAAGACAGATTTTTCTTTCTTTACACTTTTATTTAAAATTTTTTTTTCTTTATATTTTTAAACCAGAAATGTCCTCTGGTCTTGGTGGCATTGATATTTATCAGATAGGTTGTGCTGAGGTAACTGATACATCTCGGTGACTTAGCACAAGTTATTTCTCCCTAATGCAAAGTTTAATGAGTGTTCATGGGGGCTGAGCTCTACCCTATAACTCAGGGATCCAGAATCCTTTTATCTTGTGACGGTGCCATGTCAACATAACATGGATTCCAAGGTCTCCTGTGGTGGGGAATGAGAGGGATGGAGAAAGTTTAACAGCTTTTAACTGTTCTGGGCAGGAATTAAAATAACTCACTGCCACTCCACAGGCTATCGGTTAGAATAGGTCATATGGTACCAGCTTTGTGGAAGGGAGGCTAAGAAATTCAGAGGAGCTCATGAAATACTCATGAAATAAGTGAACAAAAGGGTTGAATTGATGTACATTTAGTAAGTGAAATGAACACGACCTGATCCATTTCTCAGTCTCTAATCGATTCCCGAAGATAACCTTAGGGATAAGGGCTCCTTTGACCAATTTGAATACTCCCGATTTTTTTGTTTAAGCACAGATTCTTCACCCTCAACGCATCTATGTTTTTAGACAGACATTGACATGAAACATGCTACGGCAGAGAGAAGGAAATGGTTTAGCCAAAGGAAATCCAGCTAGTCATGGACTACGGCATTTTGGTCAATGACTAGACAGTCTTAATACTGGGAGGTGTGATTATGAATGCTGCTGGTGTTTGATTTGTTCTAAATTTAAAATCAGAGGTAAAGTTCTGGTTGTGCTGTGTTATTTTGCAGACCGCAAACATGTTCTACATTGTGATCATGATGGCCATCGTCCTGCTGAGCTTTGGAGTGGCACGCAAGGCCATTCTTTCACCAAAGCAACCGCCATCTTGGAGCCTTGCTCGAGATATTGTATTTGAGCCATACTGGATGATATATGGAGAAGTCTATGCTTCAGATATAGATGGTGTGTTGGGGATTTTGGCATCGTTCAGAAATCAAGCCCTTGTAGATACTCAGAGTAAAAAAACAATCTGGAAAATATTCATCTGGATCTTAAAGATGTCAAAAATTTATGGTATTCTGCTAAGTTAATGTGATAAATATTTGTGTCGAACCGTAGGACTGTGATTCATCTTATCTCTCATTCTGTTAAATTCTTTATTTGTAGTTTGTGCAAGCCATCCGTCTTGCCCTCCTGGTTCTTTTCTTACTCCGTTCCTCCAAGCTGTCTACCTCTTCGTGCAGTATATCATCATGGTGAACCTGTTGATTGCTTTTTTCAAGTAGGTTATTTTAGTTAAATATGGTTATTTTATTTAAATCAAAATGGGGGCAGTTGTTTTGAGTAGATTCTCATATTTTGGGTATGTAACCTTTGGTTTTTGTGTGTGCCATTTTCTCCCCCTTTTCATTATGGTTTCAAAACATGGGCATGAAACTACTGGTAGGAAGGGAAGACAGCACAAGAAAAGGAAAAAAAAAAAACCCAATAAATGGAGAGAGTAATAAAAGCAGAATGAAAGGAGATCATGCATTGTAGTAAAGTATTAAGTTGGAATCACGGAAGAATAACTGTTGCTGAGATTAAAAGCTGACTGAGGGCTTCTTGATGACTTTTCGTTACTTGGCTCCAGTATGTCTTCCTCTTTGCTTCCTCTTTCTCCCTTTTCATTTCTTCTCGGTCTACTTTTCTGGATCATCTCCTTCTCCTCAACCTTTTAACCTTGGAACTTCCCTGGGCCCAGACCTTGCTCATCTTTTATTTACATTTTGTTTGGTGATCTTGGTCAGCTTCCTGTAACGCTGACAAATTCCAATTTGTATTTCCAGCCCGAATCTCTTCCTTGAACTGCAGTCTTACAGCTCCAACTGCCCCCTTATCTGCTACCGGTTGGATGTATAATAGAATTCTAAAAATTCTAAATGTCCACCTGATCTCCTCTCTTTGCCAGCATGTACTTATTCTGCTTGTCATCTTTCTCAAATCTAGGGAGAAGACCACAAGTTTCCATCAAATCTCCATTTCCCCAGTTGTTCAGATCAAAAGCCTGGGAGTCATTCTTAATGCTACTTATGTCTCTACCTCTAAACTGCCAGGGACTCCTGTTGACTCTGCCTTCGAATAGATCATCAATCCAACCACCTCTTACCACCCCACTGCTACCGGAGAGCCTCCTACTTATTTCTCTGCTTCTGTCTTTGGCTCCTACATACTCTTATCAACAGTTGTCCCTAATGACTCTTTAAAGACATATGTCAGATGGTGTCACCACTCTGCTCCAAACCCTCAATGGTTCCCCATTTCACAATTCCTACCATGACCTAGAGAGCCCTGGTGAGTTGGTTTTCCTGCTGCTTTTAAAATCACACATCACACTACTCTTCCCTTAACCCTTTCCCCTCCAATCACACTGTCCCCCCCCCCCCCCCCAACACACACCCATAGGTTTTCAACCAGCACAGGTGTGTTTGCAGTTGCCGTTCCCTCTGCCTGGAGTGCTCTTCAGGTATCAGTGGGACCCATTCCCTCACCCCCTTCAAGCCTGTGTTCAAATGTTCCCTTTTTAATTAGACCTAACTTAAGGATGGCATTTGAAAGCGCACCGCCCTTTCCTTCAGCCATCTCTTTGCCTGGTCCCCCTTATTCTTCTTTCTTTGTACCCACTTGTGTATATACAAGTTTTATATTTTATATGTTTTTTTTTTCCTGTTTGTCTTTTTTGTCTACTGGAGTATAAGTGCCTCAAGGACAAGATATCGTATTGTCTTTTTTGCTGAAAAAATTTTCCCAAATACCAAAAAGAGTGCATAAATATATTTGTTCAATGGTTAAAAGAAATCAAGTGAAGTGATGGGAGGAAACTAGTATTTTTTGAATGCCTCGTTTATGCCAGGCAGTGTGCTTAGTATTTTATTCATTGATTACCCCACTGAAGAGGGCAATATAGAAGAAGAGAAACCAATGCAGTGGAATATAAGTAAAGAAAATAGGGAAGCAAAGGGCTGGAGGGGAGCAAAATAAATCAGAATACTAAAAAAATGACTATTGTTGCAAATATATGGGAAGATGTACCTTTCTGTTTGTTACAAGCTTATGTAACTGTCATCTGTTTTAGTTCCACCATTTTATAAATGTCTAACATATCCTGGTGTTTAGTTAGTATAGCTATTATTTATGACATTTCAAATAATATTTAGAGTGGGTATGAGATTTTTGCTTCTCAAAAATGGCAGGTGTCAAAAGAGAGGTTGAGAAATCCTCACATAGACAGTTGTCTCTCTCTAGAGATGGACAGCCTGAGGACCAATGAGCTGAGAAACCCCAGATATGACTACTTGTCCAGGTGCCCATTCTAAATTCTTCATAGCAAGAATTACAAAAAACTAAAACAAAAACAAAAAACAAAAAAACAAAAACAGACAAACAACCCCTCCCCCCCCACCACCCTGAAATACACTGTGAAGGTTCCCACCTGCTGGTGGACAGGCTGTAGTTACACTGGGAGTGACTGGCATTTAATCCTGGTGGTTCTCAAACCTGATGGTGCAGGAGAATCACCTGGAGGGCTTGCTGAGACACAGATTGATGTTACATCTCTGCTAGAGTTTCTGATTCAGTAGTTCTGGGCTAGGGCCCATGAATTTACATTTTTGACATGTCCTCAGGTGATGCGAATGCTGTGGTTCAGACCACACTTTGAGAACTATGTTAAAACCCAGTTTTCTATCTTTTGGGGCACCTGGGTGGCTCAATTAGTTAAGTGTCCGACTCTTGATTTCAGTTCAGGCCATGATCTCATGGTCGTGAGATTGAGCCCCACATCAGGTTCCGCACCGATAGAACAGAGCCTGCTTAGGATTCTCTCTGTACCCACCCCCTTCTCACAAAACCAAAGCAAACCCAGTTTTCTTTCTTTCTTTCTTTCTTTTTTTAATTTAATTTTTTATTTTTAAAAATTTCCGTCCAATTTAGTTAGCATATAGTGAAACAATGATTTCAGGAGTAGATTCCTTAACGCCCCTTACCCATTTAGCCCATCCCCCCTCCCACAGCCCCTCCAGCAACCCTCAGTTTGTTCTCCATATTTATGAGTCTCTTCTGCCAAACCCAGTTTTCTATCTTTCCATCATCTACTTTATGGACTCTGTGAAACTTCCCCCTCCCTCTTATTCTGAGCTGGCTTTCTCCAGGATAGTTCTGGTTCCTTCTTTTTATGATCGCTCACATTTAGGGCTGCCTGTCTTTTTATTGGCTAATTTCTCCTGTCCTACTCAAGTGCCACTTTGCCATCTTTCTCTATAAAAGCCAAACTTTATATTAGCCTGAGCGGAATGTTAAGGTAGACATTCCATTGTGTCCTCTCCCCGTACCTATCGTGTTATAGACTTAAAGTTAAGTAATTAGGGATGATATGGTGTTTTGGAGTAAGTGTACCACCTACCACAACTTCATGGACAGTTCCATAATATCAGTATTTACCCTAGTATCTACATATTAAAATTAATGTAATTAAAGGGATCATCTAAGGTAGCCTATTGATAAGGGATTATCTTCATTGTAAAGTTAATCTAAGTAATTTTGTTTAGTTTCTACATAGAAGGTGCCCTTATTGATTATTTTAGGGTGAATTCATTTTTCTTCCCTGTCGCTTCTTCATTACCGTTCTTTCCTTTGGGTGTGTTTTAACTAGGATTATTCTATCAGTTCTCATGTTTGACATGAGGAGAATCTCTTCATAAGGCTGATAATAGAGAGAAACATTAACAGTAGTTACTGTGAATGGTGAATTATGGACTGAAAAGAACTTCTTATGTGAGAAGAGATGGTGTACCAAGAAGAGTGTAAAGTTTCAGTTTCTGTTCATTGCATTTAAAACATTAGCATTTTCTCTCTGATTGTCATTCCTATTTTTTGTTTATTCTGATTAGCATATTTTACTGTAGAAGGTGATTAATGTATCTTTTTGGGTAGGAGAAGAATCACAAAGGCAATGGATATGATTTTTATTGGCTAAGGCTGGGAAGGTCAGGTGAACCAATCAAAAAGTTGGGAAGTAGAGAAAGGATCTGTGATGTTTCAGGATGCCATATTAACAAGTTATCCCTGTCTTAACTACAACTTGCAGTAACGTTTATGTGGATATGAAATCCATTTCCAATAAACTATGGAAGTACAATCGCTATCGCTACATCATGACTTATCACAAGAAGCCTTGGCTGCCACCACCTTTCATCCTGCTGAGCCATGTGGGACTCCTCCTTCGCCGTCTTTGCCATCATCGAGCTCCAAACGACCAAGACGAGGGTGATGTTGGATTAAGTAAGTTTTCATCGGTGGGGCACTGGGATGAGAGTAAGAGTGGAGATCCAACGTGAAGACACGCTGGAACATTGTCAGTTAAATTCCGGGCACAGGATGCAAGGCTCTCGGACTTCACTGATGATCGAGTGTCTGCTAAGGACTTGGGTCTAAGTAAATAGAGGACCTGCATCTGAGTAAATACATTGATTCCATCATGTGGTTGTAGTACGTTTGCCAAGATTAACCGATACTTCGAAAGAAAGAAATGGGTAGGGACAAAATTTCCCCGTAAGTGTGCAAAGGCTTTCTGTCGCCTAGAAAACCTTGTTTTCTCTGCTTACTTGGAAAGGCATTAGAATAACTCCTAGGGAGTAGTCACAGTGACCCAGACTCATTTCCCTGTTGTGGAAGACAGGATTGACATGGAAAGGGATTACAAAAGGTCTTGTGGAGTAAGGGGGGAAGAGATAAGACAGCTTCACTTGTTAACCAGAGTCCTGATTCTCTGGTTCTCTAATCTACTGAGAATGGAGGTGATTCTGTATGAATGTTTCATTTTTCAAGAACAATTCAGGATGTGGAAATGTGGATTCTCATTTTTATATTTTTCTTTACTTTTCTCATGTATTTATGTATTTATTTATTTTGCAGTGCTTAAGTCTACATATTTTGAGAATCTCCTAGTTAATTTTGCTGATGCGTATCTTAACCTGAACGATATGACTGTCACACTAACTGTGATAATAGAACATTTCTTTTGCGGTTTTGCAGATCTTTTGGTAGTTCCTTTCAAGCAATTTCACAATTGGTGCCATGCCCATTTTTAGATAGTCCCTGAATATAAAGGAAACGGGTGGCATAAATCCACAATCCTTTATATCAATCCCTAAATCCAAAATACGCTTGAAAATGGAAAGCTTTTTTTCCCCCTTCTTACGTTAGAGACTCATTGGGATAAAAGAGGCTGATGGAACTAATGTGAAGCCATTCATTGTCTTTATCCCTTGTAGTGTGAATATTCATTGATTTTGCTGCAGAAATAATGTGTTGGATTTTCGGGTACTGCCCTAGCCTCAGTTAGGTATTTTACTGCATTTATTGTATATGTACTGTATTACCTTTCTAAATTGAGAAAAGGAAAATTCTGAATTCTAAAACACACTTGGTTCCAGGAGTTTCAGATAATGGATTGTGCACTATTTATACATTTCTATGGGCTTTTAGGGGGACAGGTGTCATTACAAGGTTGATAGGATGATATGCTTTTCTTCTTCCTGGTAATTGGCTCAGTGAAGTCTTTTTCTCCTCTTGAGTCACTTCGGAGATTTATTTTTCTTTTCCATCCGCTGCCCCCCAAGAGATTCAGCCTTTATAAGGAAGCCAAAGCACAAATGAAGTTAATTTAAAGGTTTATAATGATACTCTAAATTTTAGGCTTCTAACAGAGAGCCGTCCCAGGCCTGTCCGTGAACCTGCTGCAAGTTAACAGTAGAATGTGGACCACCTGAGAGATCCTGGAATTGGCTGGGGTTCGGCCACATTTGGGGCTTGCCTTCATCTGGGCTTATAGGGTGATTCCGGTATATAACGAAAGTAAATTTGCCGAAGCATGGAGGTGTGTTCATTCTGACTTCCGGAAAATTCTTGAATTTTTCTGAAACTTCTTCCCATCCTGTTTTGAAGATCGTTTGCATTTGGGGCTGCAGTGCCACCTGGCGGAGAGTGACAAGAACGCTCCACACATGCAGGCTGCACCTGTCACTGGGATTGGTCCTTGGGTTGTTTGCTCTTAGGAATCCACAGAAAGATTAAATCATAACAACTGTAAAGTTCCTCATTCTTAAGAGATTCTTTGATGCAGACAGGCATTTAGAGTTTGTGAGTGAGGATACTGTATTTTTTTTTTTTTTTTTAGTTCTGAGAGATTCTTTCATGCCATAAAATCAATATTTTTGCCTATTTTATTGGAAAATAATGGAATGTTTGCATTTCTAATAAGTTTGAGGGAACTCTATTTTTTTCCCTAAGTTAAGTGATACCACTGAAGGAAGAGAATGCACCAATTTTTACCCTTTTTGCAAAACCATTTATATATTTTCCAAGTATTAGAAACCTGCTCAAGAGCTAATGTATTTTTCTGTTAGATCAGAGTGAGAGCCAAGGTGGTAGATGGAAAGTGATCATCAAAGTCTGACACAGAATTGTTTCATAATATCATGAAGTGATGTGTCTTTTTGTGAGTTAATTATAATTATGTCAAGGAAGGTGGACAGCCTCAGCCACTGACTGGCAATAATGTTTCTGTTTCTAGTAGAGTAACTTAGTCCCATTTACCCGTGAACAACATTGGGGTGGGGATGTCAGCCCCCTGCATGGTCAAAAATCAGTATATAACTTTTGAATCCCCCCAAACTTTACTGAAAGCCTTTCGTTGACCAGAAGCCTTATAACATAGTTAATTAACACATACCGTGGATATTATATGTGCTATATACTGAGACTTATAATAAAGCAAGCTGGAGAAAGGAAAAGGTTATTAAGAAAATCTTACGGGAGAGAAACATTTACAGTATTTAGCAAAAAATAGTATTTACTCTTTACTGAGAAAAAAAACCCACGTGTAAGTGAACTTATGCAGTTCAAACCATGTTGTACAAACTCAGTGTAACAACATGAAACTTTCTTACACTTGCTGGATTAATTTAACAGTCTTGGACTTCATCTAACCTTGATTTTAACCTACAGGTTACTTATTGTCATTTTGATAGACAAAACAGTTGGCAGAGGAGGGGGAGACAACCAGATTCTTTACCCATATGCATATAAATGTAGCAGATTTTTGTAAATGGGTAGAGACATTCTAACCTAGGAGCATATTGAACAGAGTGTCTGTTCCACATGAGTCCTGTTCAAATTCCCATGCCTGTTTATACAACAAATAGGCAAGATCCAATTCTGGTGTTTCTATTTGTTTCTACACACTGCCTCTCCATTAATATTAAGAATTTGGTGTGATAGAGCAGCAAAGTTTTATCACGCGAGCTCCAGTTCATCGAGTTTTCAACCCAAGTGGAAGAAAAGCCCCACCTACTCAGTATCAGCTTCCTGTTAAAGGCAAATTACGATTTTTTTTTTTTTTAATGTGCCATACTTATTTACACAGAACTCTACCTGAGTGAGGAGGATCTGAAGAGACTTCACGACTTTGAAGAACAGTGTGTGGAAATATACTTCCACGAGAAGATGGAAAGACTGAATTACAGCTGTGAGGAACGAATCCGGGTCACCTCAGAAAGGTAAGAGATACATGTTTTTTCCAGCCCCCCAAACCTGATTCTACTAAAATGTCCAAAGAAGTAGAAAGATGTATTTTTAAAACCCAGAAGTTTAGATTCTCTAAACATTTTTTTTTTGTCAGTGTGTAATATTTATGGAATTGACGTGTATTCCTTGAGGACCTACTATGTGTGTTCCAGACGCTCTTCCATCCACCAGTGATAAATGATGAAGAAGAGACAAGAGTCCCTGCCTTTGTAGGACTTGTGTTCTGGTGTGTGCAGGCAGACCAGTAAGAGGGCGGGGGTGAAGAACACATAAGAAACAAATACAAATATGTAATTCGATGTCAGACAGTTAAATAGAGATGAAGAAAAATAAAGTTGCGTAAGGGAATAGAAAATGACGTTGGGGAGGGGTCTGCCAGAGTTGGGGGTTGGGTTGGACTCCTTGGGGTAGTCTGGGGCAGGGAGGTCACTGCGGAGTCGCAGAGGGGGGACCTGAGAGGGGAGGGCCAGGCAGAGACACCCAGGGGGATGGCACACCTGATCGAAGGAACAGCAAATGCAGGTGCCTGAGGCAGCAAGGTGCGTCCATGAGCAGCAGGTAGGACTGGAGAAGGTCGAGGGCTGCGTCCTGGTTGCACTGGGGAGATGAGG
This sequence comes from Panthera pardus, assembly GCF_024362965.1. Taxonomy (NCBI): domain Eukaryota; kingdom Metazoa; phylum Chordata; class Mammalia; order Carnivora; family Felidae; genus Panthera; species Panthera pardus. Next base: position 16,678,443 of record NW_026526766.1, on the reverse strand, counting down.
ACAGGTGAGGTTCTCTTGTTTTGCTTTCGTATGGAGATAACAAAATAAATGCGTGTGGTCCTGGAAATGATTCACCAGCAAGGGAGAAGCTGCAGAAACAGGAGGGAGGAGGTGATTTGCTGAAGTGCGGTCCCCGAGGAACGGTTTACTGCAGGCCCTGGGCATCTCCCTCAAACAGGGCACCCGGAGAGAGTACGGCCAGTGTTCAGGAGGATGCGGGCACACAGCTGTCGAGGCCAGGGGACCATCTGATGGTGCCTGTGGGTATGTGTGATTTGGGGGGTCCGTGCAGGGAGGCCACTGAGAGATTTGAGGAAAGAGAAAATGTATTGGAGAAAGTGAACATGTTCAGAAACTGTGGGATCAAAGCCATCATGGCTGTACTGATAATTGTGCATACATGGCATTGTGTTAAAATATGGAAGACTGCATTGTTATATGCATTAAAAAAAAAAAACAAACAAACACAGAATTGTTTTTATAACCAAAGCAAATTGACAGAAGTTAAAGGCGTTCCTTCATTTTCAAATATACACGGACCTGGCTATAAAATGTTACACCTGGGGCACCTGGGTGACTCAGTCAGTTAAGCATCTGACTTTTGATTTTGGTCCAGGTCACGATCTCACGGTTTGTGGGTTTAAGCCCCGCGTTGAGCTCTGCGCTGACAGCATGAAGCCTGCTTGGGATTCTCTCTCCCTCTCTGTGTGCTCCTCCCTGCTCATTCTCTCTCTCCCTCTCTCAAAAAATAAATAAACAGTTAAAAAATAAAATGTTAAAAAAATATTTTTTTTAATGTTTATTGAGAGACAGAGAGAGACAGAACATGAGCGGGGAAGGGGCAGAGAGAGGGGGACACAGAATCTGAAGCAGGCTTCAGGCTGTTAGCAGTCAGCACAGAGCCCGATGTGGGGCTCAGACTCATGAACCGAGAGATCATGACCTGAACTGAAGTCAGACGCTCAACCAACTGAGCCACCCAGATGCCCCAAAATAAAATGTTATACCTAATAATGCATGTATTTTTTTCTGATATCCAAATGGATAGAAAGTGAATCCTTCATTGAATTACACAAAGAACTCTGTAAATGGTTCACTATGGGTATTTCTGCACTTTTTTTTAATGTTTATTAATTTTTTGAGAGATAGAGACAGAGAGTGAGCTGGGGAGGGGCAGAGAGAGGGAGACATAGAATATGAAGCAGGCTCTAGGCCCCGAGCTGTCAGCACAGAGCCCAGCGTGGGGCTAGAACTTACAAACCATGAGATCATGACCTGAGCTGAAGTCAGATGCTCAATCAACTGAGCCACCCAGGTGCCCTTTTCTGCACTTTTCAAATGATACCATGTTATGTAGATATGTACTTAGGTGGCTGATTGAATTTCAGACCAAATTTTATATTGAGAACAAAATATCAAATAGAATTGGGTTTTGAGCCCAGAAAATTTTATTTTCCTTAAATAATATCTTTAGGCCGGAGCTTGATGACCCTCTCTTACCTTGTTCCTCTTCTTCACATTCTGCCTCCATTATCGATATGCTCACTGAGTTCCATGGGCCAGCCTGGCTCTCAATCTTCTAGAAGACACATACCCAGATAGGAGTTTATAGAGCCAGGACGAAGGCCTGCGTCTGCCATTTGCTAGCTCTATGTAAATTGGGCCAATTTACTCTGGGTCTTTGTTTTCTTATTTGCAAGATGTACACAAAAATAGATATACCCCTTAGAGGTGTTGAGGGTTACATGAGGTAACACAGATGGACTGTGTGGCAGAGTGCTGGTCAATAGTAAGGATATGATGCAAGTAAAACTAGGCTCTGGGGTGCTCAGATGGCTCAGTTTGGTCAAGCATCTGACTTCAGCTCAGGTCATGATCTCACAGTTTGTGGGTTCAAGCCCCGCGTCGGCATCGATGCTGACAGCTCGGGCCTTGGAGCCTGCTTCCGATTCTGTGTCTCCCTCTCTCTCTGCCCCTGCCCTGCTCACACTCTGTCTCTCTCCGTCTCAAAAATAAATAAACATTTTTAGAAAGGCTCTAAAAAGCTATGAGTGTGATTTCTTTTTAAATACATCTTAACAGGGGCACCTGGGTGGCTCAGTCGGTTGAGCCTCCGACTTCGGCTCAGGTCATGATCTCACAGTTTGTGGGTTTGAGCCCCGCGTCGGGCTCTGTGCTGACCTCTTGCTCAGAGCCTGGAGCCTGCTTCAGATTCTGTGTCTCCTTCTCTCTCTGCCTTTGCCCCGCTCATGCTTTGTCTTACTCTGTTTCTCAAAAATAAATAAATGTAAAAAAAAAAAAATTAAAAAAAATACATCTTAACAGAAGACCATGGGGGAGGGGAAGAACAAAAAAGTTAGAGAGGGAGGGAGCCAAACCATAAGAGACTCTTAAAAACTGAGAACAAACTGAGGGTCGATGGGGGCGTAGGTGGGAGGGAAAAGTGGGTGATGGGCATTGAGGAGGGCACCTGTTGGGATGAGCACTGGGTGTTGTATGGAAACCAATCTGACGATAAATTTCATATAAAAAAAATAAATACATCTTTTCTTTTAAACCTTCAAAGGGGAATAAATAGATAAGATGACCTCACTGCCCTAGGCTATGAATGAGGACAAGGTCATGGAGAGTCCCTTACTTTATACTATAAACTAAGGAAGGATTTTTAGGTGGTCAGATATGGGCAGATTTACTTTCTAGGCAGATTCCCTCAGTTACAGTGTGGATTTAAGGTGTCAGAATTGGAAATATGGAGGCCATTTGAGAGACTGATGCAGCAGGAGGATGAGTCCCAAGGGCTAGCCAAAGTAGCCATGATGGGGTTGAAAGGAGGTGTCTTAGTCTGTTCAGACTGTAGAGTGAAGTACTATAGGCTGGGTGGCTTGTAAGCAGCAGAAAGTTACTGCTTACAGTTCTGGAGGCTGTCCAAGATCGGCGTGCCAGCACGGTGTGGGTGACAGTCCCCTTCTGGGTTGTAGACTCCATGTTGTATCCTCACATGGTGGCAGGGGTGAGGGAGCTCTGTGGGTTCTCTTTTATAAAGCCACGAATTCCATTCATGAGGGTTCCACCTTCCTGACCTAATCACCTCCCAAAGGCCCTACCTACTAATATCATCACTTTGGGGGGTTAGAATGTCAACCTGAATCTCAGGGACACACAAACATCCAGACTGTAGCAGAAGGGATGAACGAAGACACGTTTAGAAAGGGCAGTTGATGAGGGGAGTTAGGGATTGGACATGCAGCCGAGGGAGAAGGTGGAGTCGAGGATGACTCTCAGATCTGTAGCGGGGGTAATTAGGTGAAAGGTGGCACCATCATGATTGAAAAAAAAATGTGCAAAAGACACGGGGAGGGGGGCAAGTGATGAGTTTTAGCTTTGTTGAGTTTTAGCTTTAGCTTTGTCAAGTTTTAGTTTTGTGGATTCTTATGGCACATTTAGCCAGAGATTTCTGGGAGGTTTTAGATGTGAGGGTAGGAAGTCCTGGGGTAAAGATTGAACTGGACAGGGAGATTTGGGAGTCACCTGCCCCTTGTGAGAAAATAAAACCATGACCTAGGAAGTGAGTATGCCCAGGAAGCAAGAAGAGTAAGGAAACTCAGGGGGGTGAGGGTGGTTCCATGAGGGGGGCCCTGACAGCTGTATAATGGACAAGGAATAGGAGCTCATGGAGAAAACGAGCTAGAATCTATCAGAGGAGAATAGGGACAACAAGGAAATGGTAGTGTTGTGAGCCAAATGAATATGGCGTGAAAACCTGAGAAGCAGACACTTATGGACAATTAATTCAATGATGGTGGTGGTGGTGGTGGTGGTGGTGGTGGAAGTAAGCCTAACACTATTAGTCATCATGTACCATTATATGCTTCTTGGTTGTTTCCCTTGAGATTTGCGTAGAGAAGGATTAGAAGCTAGATGGGTATGTGGCTTCTGAAAACTATTCCAGAGGCTTCCATGGGCTCTAGAATTCGATTATGGAGGCCCGGGTTTTCAGAACATCATCCACCGATTTTCCCTGTTGACAGAGCTGCCTCAACAGCCCTTGTTTACACGGCTGGCCTTGTTGCGGTAGCCCCTGGGGAGCTTGCCACAGAGGTATGGGAGGGAGGGAAGAATACTTTCCCGAGATAGCCGAGCCAATAGTTTGAAAAGGGAGGGAAATGAGATTAGGAGGGGATTTGCATGGGCCCTTACCCGTAAAGAAGAGATCACCTATCTATCTACTTACAGAATTCAGTGAGTTGTGATACTAGAAAAAGAGAAGTATTAAGGGCTGTTTTATGTCTTCCTTTACTGGAAAACTGGTTATTTTTGACCCTAGTGCTATAAACCAGCACTTCCGTCTCTCTGTTCTATGGGGTACTAGTTAATTGGGTATTTTTCCATATTAAGCATGTTATATTTGGGAAATACTACATTTTATTTTGTTTTTTTTTTTTTTTAAAGTTTTTGTTTAGATTTTGTTTAAAGTTAACATATAAGGTAATATTGGTTTCAGGAGTAGAAATCAGTGATTCATCACTTACGTATAATACCCAGTGCTCATCACAAGTGCCCTCCTTTAATGCCTGTCACCCATTTAGCCCATCCCCTGCCCACCTCCCTTCCAGTAACCCTCAGTAGTTCTCTACAGTTAAAAGTCTCTTATGGTGTGCCTTCCTTTTTTTCTATGTTCATTTGCTTTGATTCTTAAATTTCACACATGAGTGAAATCGTATGGTATTTATCTTTCTCTGATTTATTTGCCATCCACATCATGGCAAATGGCAAAATTTCATTCTTTTTGATGGCTGAGTAATATTTCATTGTATATATATTCAACGTCTTCATTATCTGTCATCGTTTGATGCACATTTGGGCTCCTTCCATAGTTTGGCTATTGTTGATAACGCTGCTGTAAACATCGGGGCACAGCCCCTTCAAATCAGTATTTTTGTATCCTTAGGGTGAATACCTAGTAGTGCAATTGCTGGGTCATAGGGTAGTTCTATTTTTAACTCTTTAGGAACATTCATACTATTTTTCAGAGTGGCTGCACCAGTTTGCATTCCCACCAACTGTGAGAGGGTTCCATTTTCTCCACATCCTTGCCAACGTCTGTTATTTCCTGTGTTGTTAACTTTAGCAATTCTGGCAGGTGTGAGGTGGTAGCTCATTGTAGTTTTGACTTGTATTTCCCTGATGATGAGTGATGTTGAGCATCTTTTCATGTGTCTGTTAGCCATCTGGATGTCTTCTTTAGAAAAATGCCTATTCATGTCTTCTGGCCATTTCTTAATTGGATTATTTGTGTTTTGGGTGTTAAGTTTGATAAGTTCTTTGTAGATTTTTGGATATTAACCCTTTGTCAGACATATCATTTGCAAATATCTTCTCCATTCTGTAGGTTGCCTTTTAATTTTATTGATTGTTTCCTTCACTGTGCAGAAGCCTTTTATCTTGAAGTCCCAATAGTTTGTTTTTGCTTTTGCTTCCATTACCTCAGGAGATGTGTCTAATAAGAAGTTGATACGGTTGATGTCAAAGAGGTTGCTGTCTGTTTTCTCCTCTAGGATTTTGATGGTTTCCTGTCTCACATTTACATCTTTCATCCATTTTGAATTCATTTTTGTGTGTGGTGTAAGAAAGTGGTCCAATTTCATTCTTCTGCTTGTTGCCCCAGTCTTCCTGGTGCCATTCGTTGAAGAGACTCTCTTTTTTTCCATTGGATAGTCTTTCCTGCTTTGTCAAAGATTAGATGACTTTATAGCTGTGAGTCCATTCTGGGTTTTCTATTCTGTTCCATTGATCTATGTGTCTGTTGTCGTGCCAGTGCCATCCTGTCTTGATCACTACAGCTTTGTAATGTAGCTTGAAATCTGGAATTATGATGCCTCCAGCTTGGCTTTCTTTTTCAGGATTGCTTTGAGTATTCAGGGTCTTTTGTGGTTCCATACAAATTTTAGGATTGTATGCTTTAGCTCTGTGAGAAATGCCAGTGATGTTTGATAGGAATTGTATTCAATGTGTAGATTGCTTTGGGTAGTATAGACATTTTAGCTATGTTTGTTCTTCCAATCTATGAGCATGGAACATTTTTCCAGTTGTTTGTGCGTTCTTCAGCTTCTTTCATAAGTATTGTATGGTTTTCAGAGTACAGATCTTTTACCTCTGTGGTTAGGTTTCTTCCTAGGTATCTTATGATTTTTGGTGTAATTGTAAATGGGATCCATTCCTTGATTTTTCTTTCTGTTGCTTCATTATTGGTGTATAGAAATGCAACAGACTTCCGTATGTTGATTTCATATCCTGTGTGTCTGCTGAATTCATGTATCAGTTCTAGCAGGGTTTTTTTGGTGGAGTCTTTCAGGTGTCTACATAGAGTATCATGTCATCTGTGAAGAGTGAGAGTTTGACTTCTTCTTTGCCAATTTAGGTGCCTTTTATTTCTTTTTGTTGTCTGATTGCTGAAGTTAGGACTTCCACTACTGTGTTAAATAACAATGGTGAGAGTGGACATCCCTGTCTTGTTCCTGACCATAGAGGAAAAGATCTCGGTTTTTCCCTACTGAGGATATTATTAGCTGTGGGTCTTTGTATATGCCCTTTATGATGCGGAGGTATGTTGCCTCTATCCCTACTTTGCTGAGGGTTTTTATCAAGAATGGATGCTGTATTTTGTCAAATGCTTTTTCTGCATCTATTTACAGAATATTAATGTGGTGTATCCTGCTGACTGACTTATGAATGTTGAACTACCCTTGTGGTCCAGGAATAAATGCCACTTAATTGTGGTGAATAATTCTTTTAATGTACTGTTGGATTCAATTTGCTAGTATCTTATTGAGAATCTTCACCTCTTTATTCTGTAATTCTCCTTTTTTAGTGGGAACTTTGTCTGGTTTTGGAATCAACGTAATGCTGGCCTCATAGAATGATTTTGGAAGTTTTACTTCTATTTCTAGTTTTTGGAACAATTTGAGAAGAATAGGTATTAACTCTTCTTCAAATGTTTGGTAGAATTCCTCCGGGAAGCCATGTGGCCTTGGACTTTTGTTTGTTGGGAGATTTTTGATTGTCGATTCAATTTCTTTGCTGGTTTTGGGTCTGTTCAAATGTTCTATTTTTTCCTGTTTCAGTTTTGATAGTTTATGTATTTCTAGGAATTTAGATTGCCCAATTTGTTGGTTCATAGTATTCTCCTATAACTCTTTGTATTTCTGTGGTGTTGGTTGTGATCTCTCCTCTTTCATTCGTGATTTTGTTTATTTGGGTCCTTTCTCTTTTCTTGTGATAAATCTTGCTAGGGGTTTATCAATTTTATTAATTCCTTCAAAGAACCACCAGCTCCTAGTTTTATCCATCTGTTCTACTGGTTATTTTGTTTGTTTGTATGTTTCTATATAATTTATTTCTGCTCAAATATTTATATTTTCCTTCTTCTGGTGGCTTTAGACTTTATTTGCTATTCCTTTTCTGGCTCCTTTACGTGTAAGGTTATGTTGAGTATTAAAATTTAAGACTTTTCTTTATTCTTGAGGAGGACCTGTATTGCCATATAATTCCCTGTTATGACCATTTTTGCTGCATCCCAAAGGATTTGGAGTGTTGTGTTTTCATTTTCGTTTGCTTCCATGTATTTTTTTTTTTTTTCTTTACTTTCCTGGTTAACCCATTCATTCTTTAGTAGGATGTTCTTTAACTTCCATGTATTTTTGGTCTTTCCAAATTTTTTCTTGTGGTTCATGTTAAGTTTCATAGCATTGTGGTCTTAAAATATGCAAGGTATGATTTCAGTCTTTTTGTACTTGTTGAAGCCTTATTTGTGAGTCAGTATGTGATCTATTCTGGAGAATGTGCCATGGACACTTGGAATGAAATGTCCTGAATATATCTGTTAAGTCCATCTGGTCCAGTGTGTCATTCAAAGCCATTGTTTCCTAGCTGATTTTCTGCTAGATGATCTGTCCATTGCTGTAAGTGGGGTGTTAAAGTCTCCCTAATTTTCCCTTAAGTCCCAAATTTTCCTACCAAGTTTCTGTGGTGAGATCTGCTGCAAGCCTGATTTGTCTTCCCTTGTAGGTTAGGGACTTCTTTTCCCTTGCTGCTCTCAGGATTCTTTCCTTATCTCTGTATTTTACAAATTTTCTTGTATTATTATCAATGAGTTTCTTTATGTTTGTTACTAATTGATTTATGTATTTGGGTTCTTCCAAGTTGGGGCATAAATATTTACAATGGTTAGATCTTCTTGTTGGATAGACCCCTTTATTATGACATAGTATCCTTCCATATCTTTTGTCCAGTCTTTGGTTTAAAATCTAGTTCATCGGATAGAAGTATCACTACTCTAGTTTTCTTTTGACGTCGATTTGCGTGATAAATTGGTTCTCCATCCCCTCACTTTTAATCTGCAGGTGCCTTTAGGTCTAAAATGAGTCTTTTGTAGGCACTTTTTAAAAAACCCATTCTGATACTCTGTCTCTTTTGATTGGAGCGCTTAGCGCATTTACATTCAGAGTGATTATTAATAGATATGAATTTGGTGCCGTTGTATTTATTACCTGTAAAGTTGGTGTTTCTGGAGATGTTCTCTGTTCCTTTCTAGTCTTTGTTGTTTTTTGTCTTTCTTTCCCACTTAAAGTCCTCTTTAATATTTCTTTGAAGTTTATTTTTTTATTTTGAGAGAGAGAGAGAGAGAGAGAGAGAAGGCATGAGCAGGGTAGGGGCAGGGAAAGAGGCACAGAGAGAATCCCAAGCAGGCTCCATGCAGTCACTGTAGAGCCCGACATGGGGCTTGATCTCACGAATCGTGAGATCATGACCTGAGCTGAGATCAAGAGTTGGAGGTTTAACCAACAGTCATCCTGGCATCCCCTCCCCACCCCCTGCTTTTATTTCTTGCAGGGCTGGTTTAGTAGTAGTCACAAACTTTTTGTTTTTCTGGGAAACTCTTTTTATGTCTCCTTCTATTCTGAATGACAGCCTTGCTGGATAAAGTATTCTTGGCTGTATATTTTTCCATTCAGCACATTGAATATATCTTGCCACTGCGTTCTAGCCTACCAAGTTTTTGTGGTGAGATCTGCTACAAGCCTGGTTTGTCTTCCCTTGTAGGTTAGGGACTTCTTTTCCTTTGCTGCTTTCAGGATTCTTTCCTTATCTCTGTATTTTACAAATTTTCCTATGAAATATCTTGGTGTTGGCCTGCTTTTGTTGATTTTGATGGGAGTTCTTTTTGCCTCCTAGATTTGGATGTCTGTTTCCTTCCCTGATTTTTTTTTCCCTCTCTTTTTCTGGGACTGCTATGATACAAATGCGATTATGCTTAATGGAGTCACTGAGTTCCCCAGATCTACATTTGTGATTCAGTATTGTTTTTTCCCTCTTCTTTTCAGCTTCATTATTTTCCATAATTGTATCTTCTCTATCATGTATTCGTTCCTCTGCTTCTTCCATTCTTAGGGTCAGTACATCCAGTCAGTCTGACTAGTGTTTAGGTCTTTTATCTCTGTGGTAAGGGACTCCCTGGTGTTCTCCATGCTTTTCTCAAGGCTGGCTAGTATCCTTATGATTGTTGTTTTAAATTCTGGCTCAAGCATATTCCTTACATCTGTTTTGATTAGATCCCTGGCCATGACCTCTTCTTGTTCTTTCTTTTGGGATGAATTCCTCCATCTTGGCATTTTTGTCTAGGCCTCTGTCTTCTGTGTGTTAGGAAAGCCTGTTATGTTTCCTGCTCCTGAAAATAATGGCTATATTAAAGAGAGGTCATGTACTGCCCAGGGCCTGGGGCGTTAGGAAGTGTTTTTGGCGTATGCTGTGTGCACTCTGCTGTTGTGTTTTGGCTGCTCTTTCCCTCAGGTCAGTCTTCTGCAGAGTTTCTTCTTGTCTGCAGTAGGAAGTATTACCACCTTGTCCATTGTGCTCCAGGTTTTAACTAGGTGTGTTTTGGTCTCCTTGTTAAAAGAAGCTAGATCCTATTTCCCCTGTTGCTGAAACTTTGCAGCACTTTCTGGCAAGTAGACTTGGTGCATGTGGGAGGTTTGTGCTGGTCTTCTGGGGGAGGGGCCCGCTGCAGCTCTGCCTCTCTGGCACACTTGCCCTAGCTCGGAAGCACCTGCAGAGTGCAGGGGGCAGGGCTTCACGTAAGCAAGGCTCAAGCCTCCACCGTGGGTTTTGCGTCTCCGAAGTCTGTCCACGCTGATGGGAGGAGTGAACAGTGGCATCAGCCTGCTTTCACCCCAGAAGGGAGTTCGTGCTGCTGCTGTTCAGGAATCCCTCCCAGAAGACTTAACCATCTCCCCTCTTTTATCCCAGGCTTCTGTCAGATCCCTGCCTTCACCCTGTCTGTGTCCGAGCCCATCTGCCCATGTGGCAGCACAGTGCTCCTGTGTTTAATTCAGGCTTGCTGCTTGGGTTTCAGAAATCCAACTGTTAGAGACCCGGCACGGCAGGGACCCACCTTGATAATGGGGGGGGGGGGTGTTGCTGCGCCCTGGCAGGTTCCGGTTTGTCCCAGAAGGGCAGTTCCTTGAACATGCAGGGGCTTGGGGTCTGTGGTAAAGTGCAGCAAAAAGGCGGCATCCGGGTCAGGCAGGCATCTCTGCTCGTATGCCGATGAGCAGGGCGGCTCGGTGGTGCCTCCTGGCTCTTTCGTTCCCAGAGAGGCAGTGCTGCCTCTCCCAAATGCACTCGACGAAGGGGGACTTTCTCTCCCAGGGTGACCCAGGGGATACTCAGAAACCACTGTCTGCTTCGGGCCTCTGCCCTCCTCCACAGGAGCACCTCTGTGCCTGCCAGGCTCCACCCTGGCCATGCCACAGACTTCTCAAACTTCAGACTGAGCTCCGCTGCCTTGTAAAGACTTGTGATAATCAGCCTCTCTTGCTTTCCCCGTCAGTGGTTACGGGGACGTGTTTTTTCTGGTGCAATGCCCTGTGTTCTAGTCTCTTTCTCTCTCTTTCTATCTCCTGTCCCTGACCGCAGCTCCCTTCCCTCTGCAGCTCTGGCAATTCTTCTCTCCCCCAAATCGTGTCTCTGTACCTCCTGCCTTCCATGATGTGGCCTCTTTTGCTCCTCAGATAGATTTCCTGGGTGTTCAGAATGATTTGATATTTAGCTAGCTGCATTTGAGGGACAAGGCAAGCACAGGGTCCTTCCTACGACGCCACCATCTTACCTGGAAGGGCTGCATTTTAAAACAAGCCACATGGCGACTCAGTAGAGTTACCACTTAAGCAGGTCCTGTCAGTATTGTGCTGTGAAACCTTACTGAGGAACATCTGTGAATACCTCCCAGCGTGGGAAACTTTGGTGTAATTTGTTTAACCCTTCCTAGGCCTCAAAGGCCCCCGTGAGAACTTTGTCTAGATCCCCGATGAGTTGCCCAGAGGTGCCAGAGTGCAGGGGTTAATGCCACTGGATGTGGAGTCAGACCGTCTGGGTTTGAAGCCTCCCTCTATCCCCAACCATTTGACCGGCTCCACCTCTTTTATGAAAAGGATAAAAGTAATGCCTACATTATAGGGTTGTTATGCAGATTAAATAAAATAATTATGTAGAGTCTTTGTAAAGTGCCTGGCACATAGTGAGCACTCGGTAAATATTACGATTATCATGATGGCTATAATTATACTTCTTATAACCTTATTTTATTAAAACATCTTGTTCAAAGACCCACAGTTAAACAATAACCATACCGGCCTTCGCTTGGGGAAGGAAAAAAAGAAAAAGAGAGGGAGAGAGCCAAACCATAAGAGACTTTTAAAAACTGAGAAGAAACTGAGGGTTGATGGGGGGTGGGAGGCAGGGGAGGGTGGATGATGGGCACTGAGGAGGGCACCTGTTGGGATGAGCACTGGGTGTTGTATGGGAAAAAGTTTGGCAATGAATTTTATATTAAAAAAAAAAAACCTTGCACAGGGGAAACTAAACTTATAAGAATTTATGTTACATGTAAGAACGACTGAAAGTTTAGATTAAATTAATGCAGTTGGTGGCTGAGGAATATAATCAAAATATGTTTCACAGGACATAATGCTTTGAAATAAACAGTGCCCATAAAAGCAAGAGGACCCGACGTGAGGGTGACCAGGTTATTTGTCTAACAGGTCTCTATTGTAGCGTGTTACCTGTCGCCGTGAATGGTTGCTGGCTTCTATTGTATCCGTTCGATGGGACTGCTGCTAATGGAACTTAATGAGCCTCCATTACCGCTGTTCAGACTGTACTGTTTTTGAATCAGATGAAACAGTGCGCTAGATGGAGAGGCTCTAATTAAGCATATTTGGAAAGGGATATACATATATTTTGTGCTCTTTCCCTCATCATCCCTGCCAATTCTAGTTTTGCAGGCTCCAGAGGGTCAGGAAGCATTTATGAAGCCTCTATTGAGTTACAGAAGTTGAATTCTATAGCAGAAGTAAGAAAGAGAGGGGTCCACCCACATGTAATAAACACAGAAAATACCACCCTCTTTATTGTTTAATTCCTATCTGCTAAGCTCCCAGAAAGAAGTGGAGGATGTCTCGATCCATGTGACTTGAGGTATATTCTAGAGAGGGAAAGTCTCACACTATTTTGGCAAGTGCTTGTTGCACCCGAATGCTAAATTCTCCATAGTATAATCACTGCTTCTTCCAGTCCCCACATAAAACTGGGGATCATTTTTTTTTTAAGTTTATTTATTTATTTTGAGAAGGAGAGAGAGAAAGATGCAGGGGGAGAGAGAGAGAGAGAGAGAGAGAGAGAGAGAATCCCAGGCAGGCTCTGTGCTGATAGCAGGTGCAGGGATTGATCTCATGAATCATGAGATCATGACCTGAGCTGAGATCAAGAGTCAGATGCTTAACTGGCTGAGCCACCCAGGTGTCCCTCCTGGGGATCATTTTTAATTCATGCATATGGTCGTGTCAGCCATGAAATTGGATAAGATTCCCTCCCTTGCTGGTTTTTTTTTTTTCTTTAACTTTATTGACTGATTGAGATCAAGAGAGAGAGAGATTGATTATGAGTGAGTCAGGGAAGGGCAGAGGGAGAGAGAGAATCTTAAGCAGGCTCCATGCCCAGTATGGAGGCTGACATGGGACTCGATCTCATGACCATGAGATCATGACCTAAGCCAATATCAGGGGTCAGACACTTAGCCAACTGAGCCACTCAGGCACCACTATTTTATTTCTGTTTATCAAAGATTTTCATTATAGAGAATTTGCTCAGAATATTCGCTTATCCAAATAAAAGAATAAAACAGGGAAAGAAAAGAAAGAAAATATGTCATAAGCCAGAGCCCACTCTGAAAATGTTGTTCTTTTTTCCATTTTGTCATATATGTATGTATGTATGTATGTGTATATGTACTTTTTTTTTTTTTTAGTTAAAATTATACAAGTTTGGGGGCACCTGGGTGGCTCAGTCAGTTAAGTGACCGACTTCGGCTCAGGTCATGATCTTGCAATTCGAGGGAGCCTCACATCGGGCTCTGTGCTGACAGCTCGGAGCCCGGAGCCTGCTTCCGATTCTGGGTCTCCCTCTCTCTCTGCCCCTCCCCCACTTGCACTCTGTCTCTCAAAAACAAAGAAACTTAAAATAAATAAGTAAATAAGTAAGTAAATAAATAAATAAAATGATACAAGTTTGTATTTTACTCCCTTCCCCCCTTACACATCCAAAACGTTTCTTCAATAAGTAAAAACATTATGTATAAACATAATTTTACATTTACTTTTGCTTGACTTACAAAGTGTTTATATCAAATTTAAAAGTGTACAACAGAACATAACAACATCCCATCCCCATGCCTACCATCAGAAATAGCCAAAGGAAATTACTATTAACAATGTAAACATGATTTTAACGGCTGCATGATATTCTATCTCGTAATGTAGAGAATATCTCTATCACCTTTAGCATAGTGAAATTATAGCCTCTTTATGTACATTGCCTAATTGAACGGCCCAGTGTGGCATCCTTGTCCCCATAGAGTTATTTTAATCATTTGCGAGGCTAAAAAAATGTTGTTACAGTGTAGATGAGCTCATCGTTGTTTTCATTTCCATTTCTCTGCATACCTAATGAGTGTGAATATTTTACCATATGTCCTTATCTTTTATATTTTGTCTTTTGTGAATTGTCTGTTCACATCCTTTGGGTTCTTCTTAATTTTTTCTCCATAACAATTCATAAAAGTTTTGATTTATCGAAGGATACAAACACCTCATCATATTTGTTAGAATAATCTCCAACTTACCACTTATTTTGAAGTGTTATATTTTTATGTGTAGGAGTTTATTTTTTGTAACCAAGTCTGATACATTTTGTAATTTATTGTATTAATTGTTAAGCTTAGAAAGATGGAAGTAGTTTCCTAAGCTGCCATAATGAAGTACCAAAAATTGGGTGTCTTATAACAGCAGAAATTTGTTGTCTCACCATTCTGGAGGTTACAAGTCCAAAATCAAGAAGTTGGTAGGGGTAGGGCCATGCTTGCTCTGATGCCTCTAGTGGAGAATCCTTCCTTGCCTCTTCTGGCTTCTGGTGTTTACTGTCAATCCTTGGTATTCCTGGGCTTGTAGATGCATCACTGAAGTCCTAGGGTGGCTTTCTCCCTGTGTATATTCACATCATCTTCTCACTGTGTCCAGATTTCCCTTTTATACGGATACCAGCCATAGTGGCTTAGGGCCTACCGTAATGACCTCAATTCAACTTGATTATCTCTGTAAAGACCATGTTTCCAAATGAAGTCCCAACCTACAAGTTACTGGGACATTAGGACATCAACATATCTCTTTCTGGGGGCACAGAGTAAAACCCATCCCCATTTGGAGGTATTTATAAATATACAGATAATATTAACCAACATTTCCTTCATTCGTTCTGTCTCTAAGTCAATTAATACATTTAATTAGATTCGATTTGCAATTTACTTTTGACTCTTCCAGCTGAAAATGTCTTGTGCTGCTTTTACATGAATCCACGGCTAGACATCATAATGTTGGGTTAAAGTTTTCAAAATAATTTTAAAAATTTGGCTGAGGCTTTCTCTGAATGTAGGTCTCTTAGAATGGGTTTTGCTTGCAGCTTGGGAAGCCTATTTGAACTCTAGACTTGGATTTTCGTTGTTGTTGTTGTTTAAGATCTATAATTTTTTTTTTTTTTTTCTAATTACATACTTGATTATTCTGTTCCTCTCATTCTGGCTTCTTCCTCAAGATCTTTTTTCTGTATCCGAAGTAACATAGGGCTTGTCAGTAGGAGATATTCAGATGTTTGTCATGCAAATTAATGAATATATTAATGAATACAATAGGGCTGATGGATAGAACAATTGGAGGGATAACTAGCTGGAAATGTGGTTCTGAAATGTTAGAAATAAGGGCTAGAAATACAGATTTGTAGTGTTTCCTCATTGGGGAGCTAGTGGGAATTATAGGAGGGGGGGAGATCACCTGGGATGAGAAGGCAGAAGACTCACCTAACTTGGGGAAGCAGCTTAGGCTGAGGAGCCTCCTAAGGCTGGAAGTAGGATGGGAGAAGAACAAGGAAAGTTCTTCTTAGCTTAATGCGTTTATTGGTTTTCTCCGTCCCTTTACCATCAGGGTTACAGAGATGTACTTCCAGCTGAAAGAAATGAACGAAAAAGTGTCTTTTATAAAGGACTCCTTACTGTCCTTGGACAGCCAAGTGGGGCACCTGCAGGACCTCTCTGCTCTAACGGTGGATACCCTAAAAGTCCTTTCTGCTGTTGACACCTTACAAGAGGATGAGGCTCTCCTGGCCAACAGAAAGCATTCTACTTGCAGAAAACTTCCCCACAGCTGGAGCAATGTCATCTGTGCAGGGGTTCTAGGCAGCATGGAGATCTCTGGGGAGAAGAAATATCAGTATTATAGCATGCCTCCTTCTTTGCTGCGGAGCCTGGCCAGAGGTCAGCATACCCTGAGAGTACAGAGGGGACCCCTTCTTGAGATTACAGACATTCAGGGAAAGGCTTCAAATGTAAGAGATGAGCAGGAAAAGCAAGACACGGAAACTAGTGTAGTTGCTTCTGGAGTGTCCCTTTACACACAAACACACCCAAAGCATGGCCAGTTTCTTCTGGTCCCCTCTTATCTAAAGCAAGTTCCTTTTTCTGAGGAAATTGACTTGCCCCTGTTCAGACCATCTATGGAAGCAGGTATAGATGTGATGGCAACTGAACAGGTCGCCCAGAATGAGGTCCCTGTTCATCTGACTTGGCAGACCCCAGGTATCTCAGCTCAGGGCTCAGTGGCTGAACCCAAGGAACAGTACGAGTCAATTGCTCACACACCAGCCAGAGAAGACAAGGGGGAGCAAGTTCCACCCACTTTGATTTGCACACCAGCACCCACGCAAGTGACCTCCCTCCCTTCTCAAGCCGAGAGCATGCCAGTTGGAGGTGGATATGTGAACTGGGCATTTTCAGAAGGTGATGAAACTGGTGTGTTTAGCATCAAGAAAAAATGGCAAACCTGCTTGGCCTCCACTTGTAGCGGTGAGGAGAATGACCAGTGCCAGAAGCAGATCCGGGCCAGATCCCTGTCTGATAACTCATCAAGCTTGGCCCAGAGTAGCGATTGCTCAGAAGTGGGACCATGGCTGCCGCCAAACACATCCTTTTGGATCAATCCTTTCCGCAGAGATAGGCCCTTCACTCGGAGTCATAGTTTGAGATTCCACAAGGAGGAGAAACTGAAGATCTGTAGGATTAAAAGTAAGAAGTGATTTTATTTTTGTTAAAAAATAAACTATTAAATTCTATGCATGGCTATTATGTTTTAAAGGTCAATGATCTTTAACTACATTCTCATGCTCCCCATTCTCAGCTGTCTGTAAAACCAAATGGCTCCCTGTACAATCTTCGTAAACTTTTTCATGCAAATGCTTTCCTTTACAGATCTTTCAAGATCCTCAGAGATCAGGCAGTCAGCATGGATCAGGACAAAAATGCTAATCAAGGATAGGAGGTTGTCAAAGAAAAAGAAGAAAACACAAGGGCTACAGGTGCCAGTAAGTGTCTTTCATGTTATTGGCAGTAGAGGTAGTAGCCTATCTTTTTTTGGTTTCTCTTTATTGTAAAGTGCCAGGCACGCGAGAAAATAGCACTGTACTGGAAGGAGTGAAGATTTAAGAGTCATCAGAGTGGAAATGCCACAGCTCATTTATCAGCTCACATGCTGAAGGACACTTGTGTTATTTTCAGTTTTTGGCTATTCCAAACAAAGCTGTTATGAACATTTGTGCACAAGTCTTTGTGTGGACATATGTCTCAGTTTCTCTTTGGTAAATATTTAGGAGTGGAATGTCAGAGTCATATGGTGAGTATTTGTTTAATTTTAGAAGAAACTTCCAAACTGCTTTTCCAAGTGGCTGTGCCATTTTACATTCCCACCAGTTTCTGAGGAGTAGTTTATGAGTGTTTCGGTGGGGCACATTCTCACCAATCCTTAGTATGCTCCGTCTTTTTAATTTTAGCCATCATGGTGACTGTGTAATGGTATCTCACAGTGATTTCATTTGCATTTCTGTGGCGACTAGTGCCGCAAAGTATCTTTCCACATGCTTATTTGACATCCATATGTCTTTTTTGGTCACCTGTCTGTTTAAATATGCTACTTAAAAAATTGGATTGTTGAGGGGCACCTGGCTGGCTCAGTCAGTAGAGCATGCAACTCTTGATGTTGGGGGGTCATGAGTTCAAGCCCCACCTTGGGCGTAGAGTTCACTGAAAAAAAATTGGGTTGTCTTATTATTAAGTTGTCAGAGTTTTTTTCTAGATATAAGCCCCTTGTTGGATATATGTTTTATAAATATTTTCTCTTGGTGGCTTGCCTTTTGCTTTTTCATAAATGTACTTTGAAGTGCATACATTTTTTATTTTAATGAAGTCTCTTGCTTGTTTTTTTCAGTCTGTACTTTTTGCATCATGTTTAAGAAAATTTGCAAAACCCAAGATCACTAAGATTTTCTCTCATGTTTTCTTCTAGAAGTTTCATAGTTTTTGCTCTTATATTAAGTTCTAGCCCACTTTGAGTTAATTTTTGTATATGGTGATAGGTTAGGATTGAGGTTCCTCCCTTTTTTCTTTTTTCTCCCCCCCTTTCTTTCTTTGTCTCTTCTTTCTTCCCTTCCTTCCTTGAATACGAATATCAATTTTTTCTAGTATTTTCGGGTAAAAAGATTATATTTTTCCTATTGGGTTGCCTTGGCACCTTTGTCAAAAATTAATTGGCCATGTGTGTTCATAATATGTGTAGATCTATTTCTGGATATATTCTGTTCCATTTACCTATATGTCTATCTTTATGATAAAATTACAGTATATTGAATACTATAATTTTATATTAAATATTGAAATCACATAGTATAGGTCTGCTGAAGTTTTTCTTCCTTTTCAAAGGTTTTGTTTGTTTGTTTGTTGGCTATTCTAGTTTCTTTGTATTTCCACATATACTTAGAATCAGCTTGACAATTTTTACAGAGAAACTTGTTGGGGAGAGTAGAATTCTGTGAATCATCTTGGGGAGAATTGGCATCTTAACAGTAATGACTTTTCTGATCTATGAGCATGATATGTCTATTTATTTAGATATTCCTTAATCTCTCTCGGCAGCATTTTGTAGTTTTGGGTGTACAGTTCTTGCACATATTTTAAAAAATGTATCCATAAGTACTTAATATTTTTTACTTTATTATTAATGAAATTATAAAAAAATAATTTCTGATTATTTGGTGGTGGTATATACAAATATACTTTTAAAATATTTATTTTATCTTACAATCTTGCTAAGCTTATTAATTTGAGTAGATTTGTTGCTTCTGCAGACTTTTCTATATAAATGATCACGTTACGTACAAATGAAGATTGTTTTACTTTTCTTTCAAATCAGGATGTGTTTTATTTATTTTTCGTGCCTTATTACACTGGCTAGAATCTCTAGTTATAGACTGAATAAAAGTGGTAAAAAAAGAGTCCATTCCTTGTCAATGCTCTTAGGGGGAAAACATTTGGCTTTTATTAGTACATACAGTGTTAGCTGTAGCTTTTTATGTAGATGCCCTTTATCAAGTTAAAGAATTCCCTTCTGTACCTTGTTTTCTGAGAATTTTTATGTTAGTAGATCTCAGCGTTTGTCAAGTGCTTTTTCTGCACCTATTTATTTAAACAGATGGTTTTTCCTTCTTATTATGTTAATATAATTAATTGTATTGATTAGTTTTATAACATAGAATTACTATTTAGAATATTAAATCAACCTGGCTGCGATGAACCCTGCTTGATCATGATGTATTATCTTTTTTGTATGCTATATTTTGCTAAAATCTTAATAAGATTTTCTTGCATCTGTATTCTTGAAGAATATTTGTCTCTAGGTCTCTTTTCTTGTAATGTCTTTGGTTTTGGTATCAGGGTGATGCTGGGCTTACTGACTGAGTTGGGAAGTATTCTCTCTTCAGTTTTCTAGGTGAGTTTGTATAGAGTTGATACTATTTCAACTTTTATTATTTGGTAGAATTAACCAATGAAACCGTCTTTGTGGGAAAGATTTTAGCTACAAATTCAATTTCTGTAATAGAGGGCTATTCAGGCTATCTGATTCATCTGGAGTTTGCTTTATTTGTTTGTCTCTTTCAAGGAATTTGTCCATTTCATCTAAGTTGTTGAATTTATTGGCATTATAGTATTATAATATTCTTTTATTATCCCTTTATTGTCTAGGAGGTCCGTAGTGACATCGCTTCTCTCATTTGTCATATTTGAAATTTGTGTTTTTCTCTTCTCATTTCATGATCAATCTGGCTACTGGTTTATCTGCTTTATTGATCTTTTCAAAGAACCAGTTCTTGTTTTCATTGATTGTCTCTGACTACTATTCCATTGATTTCTGCTCTTTATTATTTTTTTTTGTTCTGTTTACTTTGGGTGTAATTTGCTTTCCACCCCCCCCCCCCCCTTAGTTTGTTAAGAAAGAAGCTTTGGTCATTGATTTGAGACTGTCTTTTAATACAGGTACTTAGTGGTATAAAATCCCCTTTAACCATTGTTTTAACTATATCCCACAAATTCCAATATGTTATGTTCACATTTTCACATTTTATTAGTGAATCTTTTTATTATTAGGGAGTCTTACTTCTGAGTTAGCATTCCATAGGACTTCACCTTTCCTGATCTTAATGTTCTGCCTCATTTTTCCGTATAATAACCTGGATGCATTTTTAAAAGCACCTCAGCTCTTTTTAGAATGAGAAGCTAAAGCAAAGAGATAAGTTTAAAGACAATTATGTAAAATTATCTTTTGCAGGAAGAGACTTAGCTTGGTAAAGATGACTCTTCTTTCAGGGAAAATGCTATGAGTTGCTGGAATCTTATGAAATATGAATTTGGTAGATTTATTTTTTGCAATGATTAAAATGACCAGAATTTAACTAGAAATTGCAACTGGGCTCAGGTACTAATAACTTGCATTTGTTTATTTCTTTGTATTTTGTCAATATACCTCATTTCTTCTCTGTCTCTGGTTAGTACATAAGGCAGCCACTATTGTTGGCTACCTGTTATTTTTTTAAAATTTATTTTAAATGTTTTATTTATTTTTGACAGAGAGAGAGAGAGGGAGAGGGAGAGAGAGAATGAGACAGAGCATGAGCAGGGGAGGGGCAGAGAGAGAGGGAGACATAGAAACTGAAGCAGGCTCCAGGATCTGAGCTGTCAGCACAGAGCCTGATGTGGGGCTCAAAACCATGAACCATCAGATCATAACCTGAGCCGAAGTCAGATGCTTAACCGACTGAGCCACCCAGGTACCTCTTGGCTACCTGTTATTTTAATGACAAAGGGAATGGGACTCACAGACATTTGTCCAAGTTCATGTAATGGACTCTCTACTGACTGAGCCAGCCAGGCACCCTTCAGGTTCACAAAACTGCTAAGTGACAAATCTAGTGTTCCAACACAAGCTCTTTTTACATCCAAGCCTTATTTTATTTTATTTTGTTTTATTTTATTTTGTTATTTTATTTTATTTATTATTTTTTTGCTCTGTGCCAGTGGTTCTCAAATTGTGGTCTCCTATGAGCAGTATTAGCGTTACCTGGAAACTTATCAGACATTCAAATTCTTTCTCCTTCTAGACCTACTGCGTCACAGATCTTGGAGGTAGGACCCCGTGATCTGTGGTTTAGCATAGGCTTGAGTGATTCTGATTTACACTCAAGTTTGACAACTGCTGCCCTCCCTCCCCCCCCCCCCCCCCCCCAGTTCTCTGTCATGGCCACATATAGTAATTACATGGGTGCTTATGTCCTGCCTGCATGGCTGATAGGAGTTTTCAAAGATTTCCAGGTGATTCTAAAATGTGAAGCCAATGTTAACAACCACTGCTGCTCACCATAGTCCCTCTCTGAGTCACATTAATGGCTCAAAATGTTTTCAGATTAATGTCACGATGTTCCAACAAGTGTCTTTCCCTCCAGGTCATAATGGTTGATACCTGCTCCCCAAACGACCAGTTGAATTCCGAGCCAGGAGAAAGTAACATCTCAGAAGAAGAGGAGTGCAGCAAGAACTGGCTTACGGTGTCCAAATATAGTCAGATAAGTATGTAACAGTCTTGACTCTAGTAGGAGTTTCCTCACACTACCCGCAGACCAGTGGTGGTCCCTAATGTTCTTCTAAGTGGAGATGAGAGAATGAGAGGGTGGCGACACCCATTGAGGAGAATAGCTCTTTTCGATTTTTAACTTTGATGAAAAGGACAAAATTTCCATTCATTTAATGGAATAGTTGTTGCGATCCAGGAAAGAAAAATTAAGGAGTAGATAGTCTCATACTCAGAGCTGTTAAACCTGGCTCAGAGACTGTACTTCAGTCTGCTGTATGGAGTGGGGGGTTGTCTAATGTTATAAATTCTTCAGGTTCATGAGAGGTTGATACGGACCCTTGCACAGAACTCAGTGGGATGACTTCTTATTACTGCTGTCATACAGCATTTAATCCATGGGCAAGTGTCTCTTAATGGTGTTTGCAGAGGAGAAAAGATGAATCAACAGGCTACAAATGAAAACTATGAGGCAGGCAGAGAATGTGAAATAAGGCTGGACAGGTAAAATGAGGGCAGATTATGAACAGAATTGGTAGCAATGATCAGAACTTGGAACGTCCTGCATTACACAATAAGAGACCCTTATTAATTCTTTCACACATTTGAGGTTTATTCTTTTCTAAGCAAAGCCCGGTGCTAATGTTTGACAGGCAGCCCTCCGTGTAGGGATGCAGGGACCCGGGTTCCACCATGTTGTAGCTCGGTCATGTTCAACACAGGGCTCCCAAGATCTCTGTGGGGCACCTCCATGGCTACCATGGCAAGATGAAATGCGGTTGTCACCCATATTTTGTTTATCCGTTCGTCCATCAATGGACACGTGGGTTGTTCCCACCTCTTAGCTACTGTGAATAATGCTGTTATGAACATGGGTGTGCAAATATCTTCTTTGATGTGGCGTCTTCTGTACCTTTAGTTATGGAGTTTGTTCCGATGGTCTTCGGGTCAATTTCTGGGGTATTTAGGGTGATTCGGTAGTTACCTAGTTGTGGCCGTGGGACGAGGCGAGCCTGGGGTCCTCCTACTCTGCTACCATCTTCCTCACCCTCCCTTTTACTAATTTTTAAACAGAAGGAACTATGTGACCCAGGACTCATACAGATTTAGAATTACTTGAAAGACTAAACTTAAGGTACAAATAGATACTGTCTTGAAATCTTTGTTATTATGCTTCTTTAAAAACCTTGCTTTGTCCTATGGTTAGTTGTTTTCAACCATGGGGCTATTTTCTATGCCTCCTACCTCTCTTCCCTGGGACATTTGACAATGTCTAAGGATATTTTTGGTTGTCACCAGTAAGGAAGGTGCAGGTACTCTTGACATCTGGTGGGTAGAGGCCAGGGATGCTGCTAAAAATCCTACAACGCATGGGACAGTCTCTCTGCTCCTGACAAGGAATCATCCAGCCCCAAATACTGGTGGATGAGAAACCTTGGTTTATATTTTAAAATACTCAATTGTCTACTAACTCACTGAGAATCAAGTGGACTCCAGCTGAAAGAGATATTAGAAATTATTCAGAACTCCCTTCATCTACAGATATGACTCAAAAAATATATATATATTTGATATTATATATATATCTTATTTGATATTATATATGTAGTATGCAAAATAAAATATATTTATTATATATTATACTTTTTATAAATAGTCTAACCGATATTTAAATTATTATATATCTTTCTTAAATTATTCAAGTTCTTTTTTCATTGAGATGTAATTGACCTATGTAACATTGTATTAGTTTTATGTGTACAATGTAATGATTTGGCGTACATATATATTGTGAAATGTTTACTACAACAAGTTGAATTAACATTCATCACTTGACATAGTTACACTTGTTTTCCTTGTAATGAGAACTTTTTAAGATCTCTTCTCTCAGCAACTTTCAAATACACAATACAGTGTTGTTAACTACAGTCACCACACTACATACTACCTCGCCAGGGCTTACTTTTATTACAGCCGGAAGTCTGAACCTTGGGATGACCCCCCGCCCCCACCCATTCCACTCACTCCCCTCCCCAAGTTATTTAAGTTATTTCCATTGAATTTCAACTAGAGAAAGATGCAGGTAGCAGGAGGGTTCTGGAAAAGAATCTTGAGTCCAGTGATCAGAAAGGAAGACAAGATGTAGGGAAATAGGCTGAGTCCGTGTGTCTAGTTAATCTGACATTTACTGAGATTTGGTTAATCTGAATTAAGAATCTTTTCTTTTTTTTTTTTTGTTTTTTTGAAATGTGTCCGTGTTAAGCATTAATTGAAAAAGAATTAAGGGGCGCCTGGGTGGCTTGGTCGGTTGAGCGTCCGACTTCGGCTCAGGTCATGATCTCGCGGCCTGTGAGTTCGAGCCCCGCGTCGGGCTCTGTGCTGACCGCTCAGAGCCCGGAGCCTGTTTCAGATTCTGTGTCTCCCTCTCTCTCTGCCCCTCCCCTGTTCATGCTCTGTCTCTCTCTGTCACAAAAATAAATAAACGTTAAAAAAAAAATTTTTTTTTTAAAAAAGAAAAAGAATTAAAAAAAAATTTGAGGGTTGGGTGATACCCTGTCAGCTCTCTTTAAATACAAGCTCTCGTCAAATACAAAAAGAAAAGTTCTGAGGAATTTAGCTATGAAAATGTAAAGTCTATTTTTAACTTTTCCTATAGGTATTTTAATTTTAATGTATTTTAATACATTGAAACCATATTGATCATAATTTTATGCTATTACAAAAATATCACGTATGACATTTTATGGTTTTTTTCCAATGGGTTTTTTGCACTTTGTGTGTGTGTGTGTGTGTGTGTGTGTGTGTGTGTGTGTGTGTGTGTATTTTCAGCATAAAATCATTAGGGGAGAAAATTACAACTGTTTTCTCCTACATTTAGCGAGGGACTCCCAAGCATTATTCTCAGAATTAATCCAATCCAATAATTAAATTATTATTGGATACCTACTATATGCCAGTGACTCTGCAGGTATCAGTGTAAAACATAATGACAATAATGATCCTTGTAATGTGTTTTTAAGAGAGAGATGATAATTAAACCTATCTGCTGGCATTCTTTTCTATCTTTTGTTTTTGTTTTATTTTATTTTTTTAAGTAGCCTACTATGATGCTTGATGCAGTTGTTAAGGAAGGATTCCTAACAATTTGGAATGAAAATTCCATGTGTTTTAAATAAAGCATGGACAATAGGGTACAGGAGAAGGTGAGTTTTAAAAAAAATTGCTAAAGGTTTTATTTTGTAGGAGGACAAGTCATGGATCATTTAATTCTTGACTTTGATAGAGAGCATACATTATTATAAATGTAAAAGAAACTACTGACAAATAGAAATACTGTAGAATATATAGCTTTCAACCATTTGAGAAAAAAGGGACAAAAGAATCTTGGTAACACTTGCTAAATAGAGAAAAAAAAACATGTTCAAATTTAGATGAATGTACTATGTTCAGATCTTTCTATTTAGGGATGTAATTTGAATGTAACACATTTTGATGTATTCTCTATTTTTTTTCTTCCTTTTAACAAGGTCTAGAACCCCCTATATATCAGAAAATGAAAACTAAAGAAATTGAACGGCATGCTGTACAAGTCAGTGATTATCTAAAGCAGTCTCAAGAGGTAAAAACATCTTATTTGATATTTAAAAAAATGTGTGCACACGCACTCTAACTCCTTGACTGTGTCTGTTTTACCTTTATGCCCCATAATTGGCTTCCTCTTTTTATTGGTATTACATTTAAATCTTTGCTTTGAATATATGCTCAGGTTGTTCACTCAGCCCCCAACCCCTGCCATTCTTTCCTTCTTCTCCATTCAATATATGTGTCCATCCAGTAATTTATCCTGGGCGTTTTTAACAGGAAAGATAAATAATTCAGGAATTTTTGTAATTGTTTCGAAATACATGAATGTTGCCACGTGGAAGAAAAATAAGGTATTTTCAATACGCTTTAAAAGGTGGAGCTAGAGTCAACATATAGAAGGTACCGGGAGGCAGATTTCAGCCCACTCTGAGGAGGAATTTTTAGCAATTGGAGCTTTCTAAGGATGGAATGGTTTATTTCTGGAAGCAGTAAGTTCCTTACTGAGAGTGGTTAGTCAACCAGGCTGAGCAAACATTTTTGCAGATGTGTTGGGGCGGGGCCGGGGGGGGGGGGGATTTGGGCGTTGAGGGGTAAAGGGCCCTTTGTCTTTCTCCAACACTGAGGTTCTCTGATTGTGGTCTTGTGTTTCTCACATCTGCAGATATGTTTCTGTTTTACTACCATCCACCATGTGGGAAGTGTGATCTCGTTAGGCTAATGCAAGAAATCTAATTTTGCTCTTGGTTTGCATGTTATTTCTATGAACTTGGGAACCGTATCCACAATACCTGTAGGAATGTATGCTAATGAGCTCATGAATGTAATTTGTAGAAGGTTTTGAAAACAAAATGTAAGACTGCTTGGAGGTAGGTGATTGGAGGCAAGAACATGTCTGCCATATCAAATTCTACTTTGCTACTTCCTGGGTTTCAGAGCTACGTATATTAATTAACCTCTGAGCTCTGTTAGCTATGTCTCTAAAATGGGGCTAATGCCATTCTTACGAGATTATTGGCAGTGGATAACAAAAATAACACCAGTGGAAACACCTAGAGTAATGCCTGGAGCGTACCAGGTTTCAAGAAGTAATAGATGAGTCTAAGTAGAAAATAGAATGATAAGTTCAAGGTAATGTTATTCTAAATAATCATCAACCGAAACAATAATATCCTGATAGAAGTCATAATGATGTAATGATTGACGTTTCTTGTCAACTTCAACCTTCGTTCCTTCTTCCACGTCATTGACTATTCATTTCTGTGAAAACCTTTAATACATTACATTCTCTCTACGATGTCCCCACAAGAATAATTTCATTCTGCTTAAGTCAGTCAACACATTGAGTTATTCAGATATTGTGCTAACATTATGCATCTTTCTAACTTGAATTTAGTGCGTCCAGTAAAAGGGAAGTATTGAGCTAGAGAATGGGGGGGGGGGTGGCGGTAAAGAACTATGCCCTCGAAGGCGTGTGTATTGCAAATGTATTACCAGAAGCTTGGGGTAGGAGAATGCTGGGTGAATGTGCAATGACCTTTCCCTTCCACTCAGGATCTGAGCAAAAACTCCTTGTGGAGCTCCAGGAGCACCAGCTTCAATAGGAACTCCCTGTGAGTATTTCTAAATGTATGTTTTTAAAGCATCTTTGGCTTCTTTTTTCTTTAACATGATTGGGAACAAAGGTTTCATCGGGTCAGGAAAAGAGGGGGAAAAACGTGTTTGCAATGATAGTATTTTTCTCTTGGTAGCAAGAAGGAAAATCACTTATTCTCCAAGTTTTCCCATTTCTGGCACTAAGATCTCACCTCAGTGCCTTTTAAGAATATAATGAAACACATATTACCACAGCAGATTAAACATTTGCCTTTTCAGTGTCAAAAAAAGCACATGCAGAATAATGAGTATCCCAACTTCTCTGACAGATAAGATTGTGAAATTTGCGTTCAAGAGTAAGGACAAATCTGTCTGGCCTAAAGAAAAAGACTGAAAACCTGGTAGTTTTCTCTTTAGATTTTTTTTCAGATTGTTAATTTTAGTTTATGAGGTTTATCATTTTTATTTTTGGTTTCTCATGAACATCCTAAGTGTCTATCAAAGCAGTAACTCTTTGAGAAGGATGGAGACGTAGCAAAGGGAAGATAGGGGTCGGGAGAGAGAGAGAGAGAAAGAGAGAGAGAGAGAGAGAGGGAGGAGATAGAGAAGTCACATGGGTGTAGGCTTGAGTATTTTCCTGGAATTTTATTTATTCCGAGAAATAAAGTTTGAAAACCAGCCAAGCAAAATTATTGTATTGCATTTGTAGTGTTTTCTGGACTTCTCTAGTTACATCATCAAACTGTCTGTACAGCTGGGGGAACCGAATTCTAAACCATCTAACGTGTGAAGGCCAGTTGATCCTAAGCACTGGAATGCGACTTGCAGTTTTCAGCCAGCGCTATTTGAGATGGCCTTTCTTTCTGGAACTGCCATCAAGGTCTCTGTGTGCAAGCCTGCCTCTAGACTCCAAGTGCACATGACTTTCTCCTCCCAGAGGTTCAGTAGTTTGTGCTCATGCAGAGTACTGGGTTATTGCAGCATGAAATTAAACAATAATTGTAATTGTACTTTCTTCCCTAAGGACCTTCAATACTGGAGATATTCTTTGAATGCGTCTATTCAGACTTGCCTGTGGCCACTTGTGCACTTGAGCAGGGCAAGTAACAATTTACAGAGAGTTAATTTCAGTCCATGAACATTTAGGGGCCACGTGGGCTAATGAAACTGATTTGTAGGCTTGTCCGGAGACATTCACAGACTCATTTGTAGGCATCTGCTTTGCATAGTTCAGGAACCCTTTAGTTTAATTGATCCAGAACAACACAAACACAGTGAAGTCTTATATTGGTTAGCTTAGAGCGTGTGCAGTAAATGAATCACACACATATGTGGTATTCATTTTTCTATGAAAATAATCGCAGGGTTGCAAACCATTTCTCTATTGATAGAGATAGGGGTCAAACGACACTTCTTTCAAAGAAAATACACACATACACATACATATATATAGACATATAGACTCTGTATTGTTACTATTGCACACGCTTTTCCTTTTTCTGGTCATTGACAGATTTAAAGAATTATCTAAACAATTTTCGTTTTTCAAACAGGTTGAGAAGTTCAAATGGAGTTGACAGTAAGTTTTTGTATTTAAACATGTTATTTTTCATTTTATTCATGGTGAAGTTCACTGCCCTGTTGAGATTTTTGTAGTTCCTGAAGTTCTATTTATGATTTTGCCTATTATACGAAGTAGAAAGTTCAGTAGAAAAGTAGAAAGTTGATTGTCTTTCTCCACATAAATCAGGATTGATGTATGGTTTAAAGTTTTCTTTTGAACTGCCTATTTTTGACAGTGATTTTCCAATTTCCTCTGTGAGTGAGAGTGTTTCCACTGAGCTCATTTCAACTGTTCGACCACTCTTCCTGTCAATTAATGAGCTTTTACATATAGCTCATTAAGAGCTATTCATCTTATATGTGGATACCCTTTCCGTATGGTTCCTGTAGGCCTCTGTGCCCCAAGTGGCTGCGTAGGGCTAGGTCATGGGAGACAACTCCCTAGCAAAACCACTCTCAAGGCTGTTCTCAAACTTCACCACAGCCTACAAGCTCCTTTCCATGTTCTTGACCTCTTGATGCAGATGGGGTTCCTTCTCTTCCACGGCCTTGTTCCATCCCACTTTCTCTGGTTTTCAGTAGCTCTTGCAATTGCTTCCTTCTCCTTCAACTACGTACATATTTAAGTCATTTTCTGTACCAAAGAAACAATAACTGTTTTCTCGATGTTACCGAGCTTCCAAACTGCCACTTCTATCCACCTCGAAATTAATGAGAAAGCATTAGCATTTGCTCTGCATAGTGCCTGTCCCCACCACTCTACTGAAGCTGCGTTCTAGATGCCAAATCACACAACCTTTTTTTTTTTTTTTTTAGTCTTCATAGAACTTGTAGCATTTGCTGTTGACCATTTTATCCATTTTCAAAGTTTCTTGGAGGCTGTTCTTCCTGGGCTATTAATTGTATTACTCTGTTGCCTGGCGTTTCCGATCACTTACTCTTCCTTTGCCCAAACTGGGCCTCTTACTCATGTATACTGCCTTTCCCAGCCCACTCCTCTTAGCCATCAACTTCGTTTTCTAACTCCGTACTACCCCCACCTCCCGCCCCCCATCCTTACAAGGTGTCTGTTTTGCCCTACCCCACTGCTTCTGCCTTACAGCCTCCAACATTTATTTTCCTAAGTAAAAAAGTTTTGCCCTTTATTTCATGTTAGCATTCTGGTGGTTTCTCTCCCTTTGCACTTTCCCGTGTTCACCCTGGAATTACCTTCTGAAAGATGAACCGTCACTTATGTCCAAGCTTCCAGGGACTTCCCGTTACCTACAGGATTGGCTGCAAATTCCTTAGTCCTTCTCGGTGCTTTCGACAGCCTGGCCCTCATCCACATTTCCAGGCTCAAGTTCATTCTTTAGGTCAACATTTCTGCCACATAGAATATGACCACCTTCCTATGCACCCCTCCACTTGAGTGCCTAGAAGACATCTCAGGCAAAATGCACCCTCTCCTTCCTCACTCATCTCTGGAAATGACAACTCCATCCTTCCAGTTGCTGAGGTCAAAGTCTTGCCATCGTATTTCACTCCTGTTTTCCCGCATCCCCGCTTCCAACCCATCCCTCAAAATATATCAAGAATCTGACCATTTTGCTACCCCCATGTACCACTCTTCATCTTGATCCTGGGTTATAGGATGGCCTCCAAACTATTGCTCTCTGACAGTCAATTTCCAGAGTGTAGCCAGAATAACCCTTTTAAACTGAGATTCTAATCAAGTCACTCTTCTGCTCCAATGGCATCTCATCACACTCTGTAAACTTGAAGTCCAAACAGGCTCTACAAGGCCCTACTGATCTGCTGCCCCTCCTCCCACTCTCCAAACCCGTTTCCTCTCGGCACCGTCCACTCTGGCCACACTCTCTATGGTCCTGCCTCTGGGCATTTGCACTTGCTGTCGCCTCTACCTGGAATATTTTTCGTTTTGCCATATGACTATCCCTCTCTTCCTTCACGTCTCTGCTCACATTTTACCTTATCACAGAGGCCTTGCCTTTGCCACCCTTAAAATAATAGCCTCCCTGTCTCCCACACTTTCTAACCCTGTAGCTTGAATATATGTAATACTGTATGCACTATGTATTTACTTGTTTATTTATTTTCCTTTTACTAGAATGTAGCCAGAGATTTTACCTGTTTTTTCTTTTTCTTTTGTTTTTGTTTTTTTTTTGTTTTTACTGCT
The DNA here is from genome assembly GCF_024362965.1 of Panthera pardus. NCBI lineage: Eukaryota > Metazoa > Chordata > Mammalia > Carnivora > Felidae > Panthera > Panthera pardus. The sequence goes on along the minus strand of NW_026526766.1, from coordinate 16,647,918 downwards.
CCTCTCTCAAGCACATGGTAGGTGTGGAATAAATATGTTTTGAATGAATGTGAACAGTTCCTTCCCACAGTTCCTTAAATGGTGGAGCCAGAACTGAAACTCAGCTTTCTCAGATTCAGATGTCCATACTCTTGAAGAATATCACATTGGCATGCCTGGGTGGCTCAGTCGGTTAAGTGTCTGACTTCGTTTCAGCCCAGGTCATTGCCTTATGGTTTGTGAGTTTGAGCCCCGCAAAGGGCCCCGTGCTGATAGTGTGGAGCCTGCTTGGGATTCTCTCTCTCTCTCTCTCTCTCTCTCTCTCTGTCCCTCTCTCACTCATGTGTGCTCTCTCCCTCTCAAAATAAATTTAAAAATTAAATCAAAAAAAGAATATCACATCGAGGAGCTCCTGGGTGGCTCAGTCGCTTGAGTGTGTGACTTCTGATTTTGGCTCAGGTCATGGTCTCAGGGTTGTGGGATCGAGCCCGTATCAGGCTCCGTGCTGAGCGTGATTTGCTCTCTCTCTCCCTCTGCCCCTCTCCCCCACTTGCATTCTCTCTCTCTCTCTCTCTCAAAAAAAAAAAGTATCACATTGCTTGTCTATGAAGGTTCCATAAGTCTCTGTATACACCTCTATTACGTTACTTAGCCAACCGTGTTGTGACCATAGTTTACATGTCTTTTGCTCTCAGTATTTCACAGTTTCTTTTTTCAAGGGCAGAAGCCATAACTTATTCACATCTGTCTTGCCCAGCATGACCTATAGTGGCAGCTGAACACTTTTTAATTTTTATTATTGAGTGAACTGAGAAAGAAAGAAAGTCTTTTCTTTGCTGATGTTACTGTTTACCAAGCACCCCCAGAGGAAGGGATTTTTGTTCCTTTCCTTATCCAGCAACAAGGAGCCAGAGAGATCTGTGAAATTGGGCTCATTATGCTGCTTACTCTACTAGGTATAAAGAAGTTGCCACCGTGAGACTAAAGTTCTCCACTTTAATTTTAATTTTATGAAATGGCAAAACTGTTGCAAAGGATTTCTCTAGAGCCTTGTAATTTAGGACTTGAGAAGGTAGAAGGGAACCAGTTAAACTTGCGGGAGGTGTTCCCAACAAAGAAGTCCCTTGGCATCATGTTCCCCACCCACTTCTTTGTTTCTGGTGTATGCCTCTTAATTTGTTTTCATCAGTTTGTTGTCATTTTAGGTCAGTGAAGTGGACTGCTAATAACTTGGTATTAATAATGTCTTTATATGGGCACTGCGTCTTGGTGGGAGCTCAGAGAATTGTGCTCTGGGGATGTCATGAAGTGTGATGGGCAGCCGAGTGTCTTCCACAACCCAGAGGTGTAATTGGTTCAGAGGAAATACATCTTTGAGGCTAATATTACCTGTCTTTCTCCAATTCCCTATATAAACATGTTTGGAGATATTACATTGATGATTGGAAGCTGTCAGGATACCGTGCCCAATAACGTGGTTAAAGGATATTAGGCAATCTTTCTCAAAGACTGAGAAGCCATTGTGATTAACCTGTTCAATAATAAGTCTGAAGGCAATATATTCATAAGCATGTATTTATCACCAGCCACGTAATTAAAATGCCAATCTTCTCTACAATTGCAGAAATCTCAGCCTCCTTAAAAAGCCCTCAAGAGCCTCACCATCATTATTCAGGTAGGACACATGCACCTAGACATGTCAACTGAGCTAAACGTCTGTGATTCTGCCCTCGTGAACAGGAGTATTGATGAATTTTGAAGTACTGATACGACTCCCAACAAGATGTTATTCACTCTCATGAGAAGAGCATTCAGATTTCTTATCTTGCCATTTACTTGGGAAAACAAGTTGTTAGGATTTAAGAGAATATGGAATTAAAAAGCATTTTTGTCTGTATTTGCAAGTTCCAAATGGTGGAGGAGAAGGGTGACCTTGAGATTTAAAAAGTCCTTACAAGTCCGAAGCCAGAGATCTCCATATTTTGGATGGGGCCTAAAACTAGCTCTTTGAAGGAGGATTTTATACCCTCCCTGGCTCTCAAGTGAACATAACCACCGAATGAATGCCAACCCCACTGAGTAAGTTCAACAAAGACACCTTACAAGGATGTCATTAAACAAGATGTCAAGGGTCTTGACTCTCATAAGCAACATTGCTTCACGGTGCTTCAGTTGTCTTTCTTTCAGAGTGGGAGTAATTGTACTTGCCCTTCCTGAGGAACAATCTGCCAAAGGGCTAGTAAGAATTAAGAGGGAAACACTTTGAAATGCAAAGCGATGTAACAACCAACTGGACTTGTGCCATTGGTTGGTCTTCTGCGTGTCATTGCTGTCAGCACTGGATGAGATGATACACAGCCAAGCCTTTTACACGGTCTTTTTTACACAGCTCAGCACGTGAGTGAGAGTTTATTGGTGTGACAGTTACCGTTACTATCATATCAAGGTCATGTGTTCAAGGTCCACTAATAGACTGCCTTTTCCTCAATTCTCCTCCGTAGTGAATAGTGTTTCAGTGGATTCCAGACTCCACATTCTAGGCTCTTATAAGTGGGTCTTTCAGCTCAGCAGTAATAATCCAATATTTTGACTCCAGCTGTCAACTCTAGAAAGTCTGGTGAAGAATACTGGAACTCATATTGACTCTGATCTGTTAGGATACGGCTCTTAACAGGAAGATGCAGATCACTTGCTTCTAATTAAAAGTGGTCTTCGGTTCTCTCTGGGAAAAGAAGGTGAACTGTGCAAAGTCAACAGTAGATGTCCCCACAGTCCACTGTGCGTTAGATTTGCTCTGGAAAAGACCGACCAGAGAAGGAAGACCACAGAATGCTCTCTAAAGGAAAGTTCCACATATGTATGGATTAGTCTCTGATGTGACGTTCGGGAGAGTGGAAGTGACAGCCCTACCTCGGACGATGTTATGTAACCTCATATAGTTCGTAAGACTGGGGTATACTTCCCGTTGAAGGCATAGTTTCTTTTTAAAACTGGGTTGTGGGTAATATTTTTGATGAAAGCAAAAGTGAGGGGTCTTTGAAATGAACATTTTCTGTGTTGTATGAGTAGATTGATGTGGGGGAGGCTTGCTGTGCATTCGATCCACTGACGCATACTTAAAATAGTAAATCTCTTTTTGTTTGCAGCCATCGAAAGGAATAATTTAATGAGGCTTTCTCAGACTATACCATTTACACCAATCCAACTGTTTGGTGAGTGCCATTTCTACCTTCTTGAGGCCGTGCCAGGGCAGAGGCATAACATCTGAGAAGCAGAAACCATTTTGCATCGTTTTAGCTGAAGATTTTGCTTTGCTAGTGGTTGCGGTTTAGTGAGACGAATTTCCTAAAGTGGAAATTCTTGTTAACTGCCTAGCCAGCATCTAGGGTCAAAATCTAATGCTGTAGGGATGGGACCGATAATGAACAGCAGTTGGGAAAAAAGCAATAATGTTGCACCTGGCATTCACTGATGTAAGGCTGGAAGTAGGAGAGAAAAGAACCATCCAACCATGTGTAATAAACACAGAAGAAAGAGATAAATGTCAATACGGTAAAAACTAACAGGCATCTGAAGGGAAATGCTTTGTGTATTGTTTTTTTGTTTGTTTTGTTTCATGTAAACTAATTGCTCTTAGCTCAGAGAGTAAATGCCGCTTTTAAAGGCTGAAGTAGTAAGGAAAAACAAGCTCGCATTAAGCCAAGACTACCACGAGTCTTGCTGTCCAGCCAGCTGACAATGTAACAACTCTGTCCTAGATCTTAGTTCTCTTCATATGGGGACAGATCAGGTGGCTTCTGATCAGGGACGCAAAAGCCTTCTCCTTCCTCATGACTCCATGGCTAGTTCTGCAACTTAGGAGCTCTGCTCTAAATCCTCTAAGTATTTAAGTATTTAGAAGTCTAAAGAGACCGTCAGTGGCATTTATCTGGGTACCAACAATAAGTATTCGAATTATTTATTGAGTATTGAATAAGAATTACCTAGACATATTTTTTTGGTAAGCAATTCAATGCAAGAGTGAGTAAATAGATTCCTTTCTTGGTAAATCAGTATCGTGTTAGCAACAAAACAAAACAAAATGGGCATTTAAAGCAGAGGTATAAGGAGAAAATCAAACACAGGTTGGGCAGAAACTGTGTCTAGAATATGTTCCTTCTGTTATGAAGCATTAAACACTGTATTAGGTGGAGTCTAAGACTCCTAATACAGGAACACTGTATTAGGTTCCATTAAAAGTGGAAGTTATCTAGCAGTTATAAAGAGCATTTTGTGTCTAAAATCTATTAAGTGGGCTTGAGTTGGTGTCTGAGGTTCTAGTTCACATTAGTGAAGTTAACATATTTAATCTTTACAGCCACCCAGTGAGGTGAGCATTATTTTCACCTTCATTTTACTGCTGAGGAAAGTGAGGCTTTCAGGAACTTGTCTAAGGGCACAAAGGAAGGAGGGGGAGGCTCTGGGATATGACCTTGGTGCTAACTCTAGCTGTGTTTAAACCATGAGTTCTCAGTAGGGGTAATATCACCCCTAAGGGAGCAGAAACTTCTTTTTATGTATAAAGCACAGGTATCTCTATCTCTATATCTGTATATATCTGTATATGTCTGTATGTAAGTATGTATATTTCTATGTATATATTGTATGTACATGTCATTATACACACACACACGTACAGTACATGCATGTATCAGTACATGTACATACACACAGTGTATTTTTAGTATTAAAATGTCATGGAAGGGGGAATTAGGGAAAAATCTAATAAGGCTTTAAAGGGGATGGTAATGAAAACACAGGATTAAACTATCTCTTTGGACGTATTTGTATTTAACAAAAGAAGCATAGCTCTGCTACTTTGATTTTCATTTTGTCTGGTTATAGTTTATAATAAGAACAATTTAATTCTTATATATCAGCTGATGCTTTGTCCCTTCCTCCTCCCTCCCTCTCTCTACCCCTGCCCTTTATGAGACAATAATGTGGCCAAAATCCATGCTTCTGTTCTGTACTTGTTCCTGCAGAGGTGAAATTCCCATTCTCTTCTGTTCACTGGGAAACGGAATGAATTCTGAGTTGTTATTTGGGACGCCGTCCCTGTCAGACATGAGCTACCATTGAACTTCTCACCTGTACTTCTTTTTGTAGCAGGAGAAGAGGTAACTGTCTACAGGCTGGAGGAGAGTTCCCCTTTGAATCTTGGGAAAAGCATGTCTTCTTGGTCCCAGCGAGGGAGAGCCGCAATGATCCAGGTGCTGTCCCGAGAGGAGATGGGCGGCGGGCTCCGCAAAGCCATGAGGGTCGTCAGCACCTGGTCCGAGGATGATGTTCTCCGGCCAGGGCAGGTTTTCATCGTGAAGTCCTTTCTACCTGAGGTTGTGCAGTCATGGCACAGAATCTTCCAGGAGAGTACTGTGCTTCATCTTTGCCTCAGGGTAAGTCCGAGACCCAGAGCCCAGCTGGATAGGTCAAAGAGTGGCGTTCTGGCTACATCCTGATTGGAGACCGTTATCCTCAACCCAGAGGATAGCCTGTTCTGTTCTGGAAGTGGTGGCATTTCATTATTTTTGTTTTGTAGAGCTTTTCCTTTTGGAATAGAGCGGTCGGAGCTGAATGAGGCTAAAAATCACACTGGGGAGGCCTTGAGTGTTTCTGTGATCATTGATCAGCATGCATATGATAGCAAACTAATATTTTTGTCAATGCTCCCAATTTCGTAGGAAATTCAACAACAAAGAGCTGCTCAAAAGCTTATCTATACTTTCAACCAAGTGAAACCACAAACCATTCCCTACACGCCAAGGTGAGTATAGGGAATAAGGGCACCCCAGTCCTTCATTTTAAATAGGAACTTCTCTCAATTTCTTCTGAGCCCTGTTAGTCATGAGAAATGCCAGACCCACAGGGTAGTTCTCCACAATCTTCTTTTTGGGTTATTCCTTCCACAGTCCCAGAGACTGGTAACAAGAAAGGTAGGTGTCCCAGGAATATCTTGGCTTAAACACTGAAGTTATGTGAGTGGAAGAGAGAAGTTCAGGCAGAGACCATGACTAACTTCTCAGTTACATGAAACAGGGAGACCCTACATGTCGTTACTAAGGTCCGGGAACATTATGGAAGAAAAACCTTTCTATTTTAAGCAGTTTCTTCCCCTAATATCTTAGAGAAATTAGGGAACTTTATGAGAATGAACTCTTGTTACTTTTGCTTGAGTGTCTCAAGATGCTTGCGTTAGGGAGATGGATCATAATTCGGTGCTGGGGATTATGGTCAAGTTTTATTGTTTCGTTTTTAAGGAACTCTATAGAGCATGGCAAGAAAAAAAGTTGAGTCCAGTACTCATAAGGGATTTGGAAGGTTTCCTCAAAGAGAAGGGAGGTCGGTCGGCATGGGAAAATCTCTCAATCTTTGCATTCTGTCCCTGCCACAGAAAGGCAAGGGCGTGTTCATTGAGGCTGCCTCGAGCGAGAGTTAGATAATCTTCCCTGCTGCTGACTGTCTGGTAACGTGAGTTTCACCTTTGCTGCCTTGTGGGGACTCACTGGCCTCCTTTTCACCCTCACAGGTTTCTGGAAGTTTTCTTAATCTACTGCCATTCGGCTAACCAGTGGTTGACCATTGAGAAGTATATGACGGGAGAGTTCCGGAAGTACAACAATAACAATGGTGATGAAATTGCCCCCAGCAACACGTTGGAGGAGCTGTTGTTGGCTTTCTCTCACTGGACCTATGAGTATACCCGGGGAGAGCTGCTGGTTTTAGATCTGCAAGGTGATTGATCGCCGAGGACTTGATAAAAAAAGCATGAGGCACAGTTCAGGAACCATTGACCAGGGATCCTTTCTGCATGTCGTTGTCAGCTACATTTGACCCTGGCTCTTTCTTTGCTCAAAGCCATAGTTAAGGTCTTTCAGTGGAGACATTCCCTGATAGTGTATGCTTTCTTCCCCTTGATTTGAACACCGAAAGATGATATCAATTTTCCGAGTGTATTTATTATTTGTGAAACTGTGCAGAGGGTGAGAAAACAGGCAGGTGTCCCAAGAAATCTTGCAAGAACCAGGATGGACAATGTATTGAGTTGCCCTACCTGGCTTTGAAGGGAGGTAGGACCATTTATTTCAGAGACTTTGGACAGTGGTGGTCATGAGCCCCTACTATGTTGCTTCCCATTTAGCTCCAGAGAAAAATATAGGCTGATGATTAGCTGCCTAAAATTTAAGTACGCCTGAAACTTTGATCTCAACGGGGAATGAATTTTGTACCAAATTTTCTAGTTTTATGGCTTTATGGCTAGAACTTAACATTCATAACAGCACTTAGACATGTGTTTATACACACAAGAAAGTAATTTCTGGGGGCATTTTTCATGATTTTGAGCTCAATGCTTTAGTAGTTTATAGTTTCCCTTGCTCTCTTTGCTGTGTACCTTGATATGACAGTTCATGAAAGTACAAACTCAGTCTGAGAGAGGCGACATAGTACACTCATATTTAATGGAAGCCTCTGATCAGCGAGTCTCTCCACTGTCAACCTCCTGTGTGACTTAAAATCCTGCAGCACAAAACTGAGTATTTCCAGCAGGCTTTCCGTGAAGACACAGAACAAAATATGTACTAAGGTCAAAGTTTAGTCCTTGGGCTCACTCACTGGGGCTTTGGTTTTAAATAGGGGATTTAGTCCAGGAAATTTCATAGAAGTTATCGGACTTAATCCTAGAAGCAGCACCTCAAGGTAGATATTATGGGGAATTTAGGCCCAGGAGGTTTATAAATGTTATTTATTTTGAGAGAGTTAGAGACAGCCTGAGTGGGGAAGGGCAGAGAGAGGGAGAGAGAATCCCAAGCAGGCTCTGTGCTGCCATCGCAGAGCCTGACGTGGGGCTTGAACTCACGAACCGTGAGATCATGACCTGATAGGCCCAAAAAGTTTAAATAACTTGCGCAAAGTTGCACAGCTCCTAAAGAGGGAGCCAGGATGCAGACTGAAGCTGTTTTGACCATCTATGTTCTTTTCTTCTCATGGTACTGTCTTTTGTTTCTTTACGAGTTTCAGAGGACATAACCATGTTATGGTTCATTTAAACAGATTGGGCTTATCCCTTGTGCTCTCTGACTTCCCTACCTCTCCAATCCTGGGATTCTGCACCGGAAGCCAGGCTTGGAGGCTGGGCACAGTCAAGATAAATAATCCTGAGGCATCGTGAGCAACATCCAATACATTTTGATTGAAATTTGTACCATGTGCTCAAGGATGTGTATAGACTTTTTAAAGTACACATAAGTCCTGCTGTCTTTTCAGATCTGTACTGTTTGCAGAGTTGAGTTATATTTCTAACCCTCAAACACAATATTTTAGGAAGCAATATAAACAAAAGTTAAAACAGTCAACATGATTCAGCTTTTAAACCAGCAAGTACGTGATCCATGTAAACTCAGCATGCTGGTGCCCAAGGCATCTGCTTTTGTAGCTCATGTTGGAGAGAGGTTGATTGTTTTCATCTGTATTTGAGTCTCTCTGCTTAGAGTTTTGGGTGGAGTTGTTTAAAAAGAAAAAACAAAAACAAACAAACAACAAAAAAAAAACAACCAAAGAAAAACTTTAAGGAATTAATGATGACTCTTTAGTGTGTTTTGTATTCCACTTGAATAGGTTTTTCTTTAATGATGTTTATGTTTGGGGATTTTTATGTCTCTAAGTAATCCAAAGTGACATTAAACAGAACAAATGCTGCGTTGATAGTCTTGGGGGGGAAATGGAATTAACTTTATTCTTTTACTGGGCAATTATGTGAATTGCAGAACTAGGCCACTCCAAATAAACGATGTCAAAACACTGACCTTCAAAGAAGAGGAGAGTGGACATCATAGAACAAGCATGAAGAAATTGAGATACTTATTGGAGGGTTTTGGTCAGTTGGGGAGGCCTGAATTTATGGAAGAATATGAGTCCTATAATAGTAACTATAAGCAGTTACATTACTACTACCAGCAGCTGACATCTACCAAGTATTTATTTTCCGTCAGGCACTTGAGTGAAGACTTCATGCATTATGATATTTAATCCACACCAAGTTGGAAAGGAGAAATGGGGAGAATATATGTATTCTTAGAATACCTTAATGGTTTTTGGTTCAGTTTCGTATTTGATTGGTTAGTATTGTAGTCTTTGGAGAGATGATGGTACCTTGTTCAGATGGGTTCGGAGTGGGTAGAGATTGAGAGACCTACTGGCAGCAGTTTGGAGAAAGAGCCCTAGGTCGACAGTGTTAGGGTCTGACTCCTGGCTTCACCATGAATTAGCTGTGTGACCAGGGGGCAGCCACCTTGAGTCCCACTTTCCTCATTTGTAATGGGAGAGATAATATTATGCACTTAACTCATTGTTAACCCCTTATGTTAAGGAGCTGAAATGAGGCAAGTTCTTGACACATAGTGAGTCCTCATTAATGTCATTTATTGTTGTTAGTAGTAATCTTTGTGTGACTCTTTATATTTATTTATTTATTTATTTATTACTTATGTGTTTTTTGGGTTTTTTTTGTGGTTTTTTTGTTTGTTTTTTTTTTTTTGATAGAGAGTGTATGCATGAGTGTGTGTGCAGAGACAGAGAATCCCAAGCAGGCTCTGTGCTGTTAGCATGGAGCCCAATGACTCACCAGCCGTGAGATCATGACCTGAGCCGAAAATCAAGATTCGGACATTTAACCGACTGAGCTACCCAGGCACTCCAAATCTCTGTTTGGCTTTTTAAAATGGAAGCGAATCAGGGCGTCTGGGTGGCTCAGCTGGTTAAGTGTCTGACTTCGGCTCAGGTCATGATCTCATGATTGGTGGGCTCGAGGTGACAGCTCAGAGCCTGGAGTCTGCTTCGGGTTCTGTGTCTCCCTCTCTCTCTGCCCCTTCCCCACTCATGCTCTGTTTCTCTGTTTCAAAAATAAATAAACATAAAAACATTTTTTTAAATGGAAGTGAATTGTCATCAGCTTCCTGTGACTCCCTATTGCTTTGGGAGAAAGAAGGAATGAGGAACACTCTGGCAGTTTTTCTTTTTCTTTTTCTCTTCTCTTTTCTACTTTCTTCCAAAGGAGTGCCAATCACTAACCCAGGAGTTGCCACACTGGGCTTGGATGCTGAACTCTAAGGAAAGGCTTGACCAATTTCTTTTTCTTTCTTTCTTTCTTTCTTTCTTTCTTTCTTTCTTTCTTTCTTTCTTTCTTTCCTTCTAATATTTATTTATTTTTGGGAGAGTGCAAGCAGAGGAGGGAAAGAGAGAGGGAGACAGAGGATCTGAAGCTGGCTCTGTGCTGATAGGTTTGATAGCAGTGAGCCCAATGTGGAGCTCAAACTCATGAACCGTGAGATCATGTCCTGAGCCAAAGTCAGACGGCCAGCCTACTGAGCCACCCAGGTGGCCCAAGGCTTGACCAATTTCTGATCACTTGCAATTATACTGTAGTTTTCCAGTTTCTTTCCATTTAAAAATCCTACATATGAAGGCCTGCCTCATCATCATTAGATGTGAAATCCAACATTTAATCCCCAGCAATAGCAATGAAAAACAATGATACTTCAAATTACAGTGGTCTAGAGCATTCTTTTTTTAAAAACTCATTATATTTTTCAAAGAACTTTGGAAGTATAGGTTTTTATATTCAGCAAAGCACTTTCCAGAGTAAGCATTTGCATTAACACTGTCATAATGAATCCTGCTGTTACAAAGAAGGTAACTTATTTCCAAGATGTAGAAGCTCACCAATGTATCCCAACGTGGTTGGGATCAGAATGTACGTGTCTGGGTTTCTCACAAGGCCATGCTGCGTACTACGTGCACATGGGCATTTACCCTATTGAAGTTCGGTAAACACGTGCGATTGGGATTTTTGGACGTTGAAATGGCTAGTTTTCTTCCATATTTTCTCACTCACTAGAACGTTCCTTCTGCCATTGGAAGGCCCCAAAGTATGTATTTAGTAGTTACACTTTGAATCATCAGACTGGATTTAGGGATATAAAGGTTTGTGGAAATTCCACTCTCATTCTCCTTGTGGGATTTACTCATTAGGTAAATGAGATCATCAGAACATGATTTTACCAGTGGTAAGAAAATACAGTTTTACTTCACAAGAGGTCTTGATAGAAAAAAGATAATAAAAATAGCAGTTGGCATGTTTTAGCTTTCTCTGGGTCACTTTGCTAAGCAGCTTTGTATACAATAGTTTACTGAATCCTCAGTAAGTGTATAAGATGAGGCCCATTATTCCGCACAGTTTCAGATGAGAACATTGAGATTCAGAGAGATTAGAGAAGGTGTTCAGGTCACATAACTAGAAGACGACAGAGCCCATGAGTGGGACCCAATCCCTTTGACTCCTGCCTATCTAACACGCAACAAGGTTTAAAGTAAACTGGAGCTGATGTGATTTTGATACGACGTTTTCTCCCCTATAAACCTCCTTTTCTCCCATCTATATGACCTCTTTAAGTACTCTGCATATTCCCAGCTTAAATTTACAGTTTCCTCAGCCATCAGCCTAAAGCTTTCGTCATTGCTAGAAAGGTTCCGGCTTAAAGTTAGGTCTGAGCTTAAACATGAAAAGGATCTGTAGCCTTTAGTCTCTGTTGATGGTATTCGCACTTTCTGTCTGTTGTTCTGCTGAGGTACTACATCATTAGAAAAGCAGGGCCTCTCTAGGCTGTTTGTTCTTGTATCTATAATAAGAAAAGGTATAAAGAGCTTCCTGTGACTTTTTCTTTAAAAAGAACAAAGACCGAGCAAATCACATTTTACACACTTCCCCTTGAGCCTGAGTTTCAGCCTTACTGTTACTTTCCCTGTACAAAACCAGTGTACAAAGAGATTCTAAGCCAGAGGCTCTTAAAGAAAATTCAGAGGGTCTGTGAACTCTGATGAGACAACAAATTACACTATTATTTTCACTAACCTACAGCTGAAATTCATCATTTCCTTTGATTATAATGGAGACCACAAACCACAGTGGTATTAGGAGTACCCATGACTGTTTGCAATCACAATTACCGATATTAACATAGCACTTTATGATGTTGGCAGATATCTCAAAACACTGTTATACTATGTATTACTTGATGTTACGGTAGTTATAGACTTGCACTAGATTCTGTTATTTAATGTGTTAATAAAGAAGCACATGTACTGCAGTATAATTTAAACATATTTTGATGACTGTATTTCAGTATCATTGGTTTCCTCTGCAATCTTATGTATTTAAATTATGCATTTTAAAACGTTATTCTGAGAAGGGGATCCGTTTTGTTTCCCCAGTCTGGCAAAGAGGGTCCTGACACAAAAATGCTTGGAAACTCCAAAAACAGGTTATTTTCCTAAGGAAGTCAGTTTCTTGGAGGAAAGAGCTATAAACTATAAGGGTTACATTTTCTTGTGAAAGATTTAACATATGGTAAGACATACCCAGCATGGCAGATATTACTACCATCAGAAACATCTCCCTCACCCTTTAAAAAATTTTTTTTAATGTTTATTATTTTGAGAGAGAGAGAGAGAGAGACAGAGACAGAGACAGAGACAGAGTGTGCGCGGGGGAGGGGTAGAGAGAGAGGGAGGCACAGAATCTGAAGCAGGTTCCAGGCTCCGGGCTGTCAGCACAGAGCCCGACATGGGGCTTGAACCCACGAACCACGAGATCACGACCTGAGCCGAAGTTGGACACTTAACCATCTGAGCCACCCAGGCACCCCCTCACCCATTTTGTAACAGAGTCACTCTGAGTGTCAATTGCCATTTTGATCAGTGTTAGCACGAAATTACACTTACGCTATCCTTTTATGCTTTGGTGTCAATTTTTAAAAAAGTAATTAAAAAGTAAATTTTACTGGAGAAAACCATTTCAGAAAAATGCACACGACATAAGCATATCTTTCAAGGAATTTTCACAACCGAGACATATGTGTAACCAGCATCCAGATCAAGAATTTGGGAGCATGTATATTCTCCTGGATATAAATGCTGCGTATATAGCATTTAACGGGTGCCTTTGATGGCACAGTGGTTGTATCTGCAGAACCACACAGCACCTGGTGCCCTGCCGAGCACTGACGGACTCCACCTACAGAGGCCGTGGCCTCATGTGAGGGACACAGGCTTTAGCTCAATTCGAATCCTGTCATCATCACTCGTGAACTGTGCAGACTCTGACAAATTGCTTCATCGTCTTCGAACATCAATGTACTTATTGGCAAAATGAGGCTGTGAGGATGCTCATGCTTTCCCTTTATGGTAGCTGAGAATTAGAGAAAATATAATTAGAATGTCTAGTATAGACAAATGGTAAATGAATGATGGATACCACCATCAGTAACTGTGAATACATCGCCGAGACATTCATTTGTGGCCTCAAAGTTTATAATAGCATAACAGAGGGCGTTGCGGGAGACAGTGAATTTACTAAAATTTTCAAGCCCACCTGGACAGTTTTTATGGTACATTTAATTCACATAATGTCGAACTTACTACAGGGTGAATGCAAGTTTAAAGAAAGAAATTAAGATTCTGGTTATTGTTTTCTTGAGTTTCTGAGGAAGTGAAATCCCCATTTGCTAAATGCATTTTCTTTTTTCTTTGGAGGTGTTGGGGAAAATTTGACTGATCCATCTGTTATAAAACCTGAAGACAAACAGTAAGTTAATTTATGATGTTCTCATTTTGAAAATCGCACTTAACACGTTGTACATGGTTTTATCAAAATAATTTTTAAACATTTATATTTCTTGCCTAGCTCCTAGAAAGATTTTGAGGCAGCTTATGTTTTCATAGAAGCTGGATATCTGTATTGGATATATATCTATCTATATCGACCTCTGTCTAATACCATAAGATTTTTTTTTTTTTTTAAGGCAGAACTTAGGAAATGGGAACAAAAAGAACATATGGAAATAAGATGAAATTTGGAGTTAATACACATAAATGGAAAATATAAAAACCAATGCCGTAACCAATGCAAATTTAACTCTGAGTTTTCTGGTGGCCCAAACAAAAGAGAAATATGGGTAGGTTCAGCTTCTATAGGCTTTGACACAAAAACTGTTAGTGTCATAGGAGAAGCAAAGATTTCGTTGTTGTCTTCTCATTGGAGTCACTGCATCTCACGTCTTCGATCACATGCCTATAAATTGAAAGGCATCGAGTGTGCTATTCAGTCACAGCAAATCTACAAGAGGCCAAGAAAACAGGGCTTAAATATGAAGCATCAGACTGTCTGACTAAATTCACGGATGCAGTTTAAATTCCACAGAAGAATGAGTCATCTGCCTGTCCTTTGAATTCCCATGGGCATTTGATCCCGGAAGTAGGCTTTGGGGAAAGTTTGGCAGCGGAGGGTCTGAGGTTTTATTCTTCTGTTAAAGGTGATCAAAGGGACTTTGATCAAAATGGTTAAGGACTGATCAAAATGGCCGACAACAGTGCTTCCCAAACATGAGCTTCCCTCACAATCAATCACCAGGAGAGCTGGTTGTGATTCAGTGGGTTTGGGGTGAGGTCAAATAAGGTAACAAGTTTCCAGACGATTCTGATGCTGCTGGCCTGGAGACGACACTTTGAGAACTGCTAGCATATGGTAGCTTGACCTCTCAGTTGTCCTAAATGTCTGTACTTGGCCCCTGGGTTGTAGAAACTAGATATGAAATGATCTATGTGGTCAGTCTTCATACAATAACACCTGAAATTTTTATCTCTCTCCCATAACACTCATATTGTAAACATTCGTTGCTTTAATGCACTATTTTTTCCCCCTCAACTATTTACTCTAAATATATTCTCATGTGTAGGCATCTATGCCAAGAGGTTCATCTAAAAGTGTTTTAGCTATTTCTTTGGACTAGGTGAGTTAGAGAAGATAAAGGTCATCCATAATGCTCCTATGCATACAGTTTCTATGATATTTGAGCATAGAATGCATATTGTAACCTTTAGGGTACAGATAAAGGCTTTATTATTTTTTATTTTAGCAGATATTATTTTAGGATATTATTTCTTCCATAGCACCATGTGCCCAAGGGTTTAGAGTACAGACCTTGTACTATACATAGTACTTCCTTGATAAGTTTGCAGTGAAAAACTTTTTGCATAAAGAATGAACCAAGTTTATGTATACTTCATCATCTATTACATTTTTGACCTTGATATGTATGTCATTTAAAGTGACCTGAATATTTCCAACTTCTAGAATTTAAGAAGCTTATATTATCCCACTTGACAGTTGAGTATTTAATTGCATTCTGTAGGCCAGGGGGTCTCGGTTTCTATTAAGGTCACCTAGGAAACTAAAAAAAAAAAAAAAAAAAAAAAAATGCTTCTCAGAATGAGTATCAAATCAAAATTTATGGGGATGGAGTCCTGATGTTTATAGTTTTTGAGAAGTCACCTATGTGATTCTGCTGGGCAACCAAGGGTAGGGACCTCTTGTCTTACGGCAGACTCTATTGTTTATGACTTGAAGGTAGGAACTTTGGAAACTGATCGGATGGTGTCACTGTAGCCTGCCTGGTTTGGTGGGGTTACTTCATTCTGGGCGCAGTGGGTTTTCCTGGTGAAGGTAACTATTTTCTCACAGTGGTGGCAGGTCGCGTGTAATTGGTTCAACGAGGCACACGTTTTTGAGCGCCTTGTGTGACCAACCTGCCACAGACCAGTGACAGCAGCACCTGGGAGGTGGTCAGACATGCAAACCCTCATGACCCTCCCTAGAGGTACCGAATCAGAGTCTGAACTTTGACAAGATCTGCAGGCGATTTGGGGTAACTGGAAGTTTGAGAAGTGCCTGTTGAAGCAAGTGCCTTCACGTGACGCTTGCTTTGCCCTTCACAACAACCTTGGAAGTAGGCGTCCTCCTTCCCGTTCCCAAATGAGAAAGCTAAAGCCTGGTGAAGACGCTTAACTTGCCTACGAGGATGAGGGGCCAATGAAAGGGAAAAACCCTCTACCAAAGGAGAAGATTTTTTGTGGTACGGCTTCTACTCTAATCTATAGTGCCTCTTGTCTCTGCTCTTTCGCCAGACTTGTGCATGTGAGGGCACCGTCAGGGGGCTTCTCCCCCGAAGCCTGTCTGGCCACTTGGTGTGCTTCCTGGGGGTCACCAAGCCTCTCTGGAGGCTGCCTCAGTCATTGGCAGTTAGGGATTGTTTTCCACTCACTGCCTTGATGGCTTGGGGCGTTTGACAAGTCCGAAATGACGACGGTGGTCATTAGATGTTCTTTACTAAATCTGTGTGTACATGGTGCTAATTGGCATTCTCTCACTTGTGGAACCAAACTACCACTTGCTTTTGCTGGGCTGTGAAAGATCTGGAAAACAGTTTGTTGTTGTTGTTGTTGCTGTTTTTAAACTTTGCCAAGACCTCAAGGCTGTCGGCATGCGGTAGGATTGTACATGCGATAGATGCATGTGAATGTTTCTACGACCCCCTTCCCCTCTCCTCTGTACAGGGAGTGGCCAGACCCCTCATACAGGCATTTTAGAGTAACTCTGATTCTTTTGCGTTAACTTTCACAAAGCTCATTGAGGGAAATTGTTTAGCTTAAAGCTTTTATCTGAGAATCAATGTTATATCCCTAAGTGGGCGGGGGTGTGTTCTGCTTTACTGGGAGGAAAGGAATGGCAGTAAGGAATCCAAGAATGAAGTATTCCCAACAGGGTCCCGCTTGACAGAATATACGAGGAATGACTGAAATAACACTTTCATTTTTCACTCTATTGGCATCGTAAGAGATTTGGTACAAAATATCGAGCGATTCTACTTTTTCTTTTTTTTTTCTCCCACATTTGATTTCACCAGATGTACTGAAAAAGAGGAATAGTTAACTAGAGGTAGCTTACGCAGCCGGGTAAATACCACCAGAGCCGCACTTTGTGAGGGCGATCGAGTGACCAGGAAAGTTAATCCTGGGTGTCTGTTCACGTTGTCTTCCCAAGAGATTTCCTCCACCTCCCAGCCTCAGAGCAACGAGGCAATCTGAGATCAAACTGACATCAACCCTCATTCTGAGCTTGGCACATCTTCAGAGCAGCTACTGTTGTTCTGCCAAAAGGAAGTGGAAATTGAGATAAATGTTTCAATACTCAGATGGAAAAAAAGTTTTTTTACACCACGTCCCTTTTTGAAAAACCACATTCCTTAGAAGCGGAGTTTATTGTTTCCTTTTGTGATAGTTTGCTTTTCTTTTTTCCTTAAGACGTGGCATTTAAGAGTGGTAATTGA
Organism: Panthera pardus; assembly: GCF_024362965.1. Classification (NCBI taxonomy): domain Eukaryota; kingdom Metazoa; phylum Chordata; class Mammalia; order Carnivora; family Felidae; genus Panthera; species Panthera pardus. The sequence goes on along the minus strand of NW_026526766.1, from coordinate 16,630,684 downwards.
GTTCAGATTTTAAAATGTGCCGTTTCCACTCTGCATGTCATTAAAGTGTTAGCTTCCCTAAAGTTGCTTTGGATGTGCTCCTGGTGTACTCTGTTTCACGGTGTGCAGAGCATCCGCCTAAAGAAATCGTTGTCTGTGACCTTATCATGGACAAACTTTGAGGCTGGAATCTGCCAGGGATCTGCTTTATGGAGTACTCAGAAGGTGCCTCATCTACGCTGGTTCTGTCTGTAATTTTGTCACCTACAATTAGCGTACGTAGTTCACTTCCACAAAGTCAATGCCTCCCGTGGTCTTGTCTTTCCACAAAGAGCCCAGCTATAGCAGTTTGCAGGATAAAATCCATCTGTCCGAAGCGCCGTGAGTGCTGGAAGTAGGGTCTTGTCAGGCACTTATTTTTGAGGATACCAACTATTTTCAGAAAAGCATTTGGGTTTGAAACAATGTTTTTGGATCTTTTCAGAAGGTGTGTTCCCATAGTACGTTTATTTTACTTTGTACCTCACCTTTTGAGTATTTGAGTAGAACATTTGGTCACGAATGTCACTCACTCTCACCCCATAGGCATTAAAAAAGGGTCTGACTGTATTTTGTTTTAATGCGGTACATAGAAAATTCACTCTTCTTCTATCAGATTAGCGTTGAAATGAGTTTCACAGTAGGTCTTGGAGTTGGGTACAAAGATTTAAGTATATTTGAATTTTAAATTCGCAAACCTAACATTGTTGCTTTCCCCAAAGTGCTCTATTCTTTGTTGGCTCCTTCAAGTTTACTGGGTTACTACGGGATACTGTTCGGTATCTCAGAGAATCCTAGCTGAGCCCTTTTCCTTCACTGTGATCTCATTGATATTCTGATATTTCCTCTAGATCAAGAGGAATGGTGTTTGGACCAGCCAATTTAGGGGAAGATGCAATTAGAAACTTCATTGCAAAACATCGTTGCAACTCCTGCTGCCGGAAGCTCAAACTCCCGGGTACGCTCTGAACAATTCTATTTCTCTCTTAGTAAATCTCTCCTAGAACAACATCCTTTGTAACCTGGGATGGAGTCGAAAATCTCAATCACATTTTTATCTCATTCACAGTCGAGTCCTGACTTTCTGACTGCAAATTTTTCAAGTCTCTGAAGGGATTAAAAGGACAGGGATTTACTTCAGGTTCTGCCAAAATGTGATAAAACAACATTGGGCCCAATACTTGTCACAGTCTCTCCAAGGGGAAAGGTTTACCAACTTAATTGGGGTAAAATTGAACTGAGGCAGGTCTCCCCCGACCCCTCCCTCTTTGAGTCCCGTGTGGTGTCCACAGGATTTCAATCCTTATTTACCCATTGGACGCTCGGGACCGTGGAGTATCTAGGGAAACAACAGCTGTCAATTAAAATAGTGCTTTTCACTACAAAAACCGGCCACGTTAAACATATATTGCAATGTGTATTTTTAAAGATTTGATTTGATAATATGGCACACTTTGTCCAAAACTGACATAGTCTCCATAGAAAAATATTCTTAACAGAAAAGCAAGCAGCAGGAGGTCTGTGTCCTCCAGACTGGCAGTCCTACTCTGTCAAATTCTTTTCTTTGATCTCAGAAGGGATGCTTCATGTCTGTCTCAGCGTGTTCCCTCTTTTCCTTAGGTCATACCAAACTTGTCCTTAGACTGGCATCTCACATATTTTAAGCGGAGTGGTCCTTCCTGCCTTAGAATAAGTGAGCATGCCCTGAATTGGAAATTGGTAAAAGATCATCATCATCCGTCGTAGCTTAGGGTGGAGTAGGTGTCAGTTTACAACAAAGAAGGGCAACTTGTAATCTCGTTGGAGACAGAGGTAGGAGGTTGAGAAGCTCGTGTAGGCATGGCATGGCATGGCAGAAGACTGGGATTGGGATCAGGCTTCTAGTTCCAGTGGGAAATAGCCTGGCAGCCAGGGGTGATGGATGGTTGGGTCGGGGGAGAGATCAGACTGGAACAGCAGAGAGGGGGGCTCTCACTCTCATCTTGTAGCTGCTCGGGATTCTGTCTCACGGCCACACGGCAGACTTGAGCAAAGAGATCAGTTCACAGCATGGTGGCCACGCTCCCCAGTGGCCTCCTCTCTCTGGCGGACACAGGGACTGCATCTGATCGGCTAAGAGAACAGGAGACCAGAGACATAACTCACTGCTTCTGTCCTTGAGTCCAGTTAGCTCTTCTGCAAGATTAAGGTTGAGATTGTTTTTTTTTTTAAACCCACCATGGTGGGTTTTGAGTCATTCAGTAATTCTTCCAATTCTAGGCTTAATATTTGTTTTCTTTCAAAACCTTAGTTAACACATTTCAGTGGAAATAAGGAGTACCCTCATGTATTCAGACATTTGGTAATATGAGTATAAAAAAGTCTTAGTTAGGAAAATAGAATTACAGGTGATTTTTCTTTGGCCTTGATTATGATTTACTTTTTTTTTTTTTTTAAAGGAAAAGTAATTTAAGATAGTATGGAAGAGCATAGAATTCAGAGCCAGATAGGTTGAGCTCATATCCCAGTAATGCTTTTTACTAACTATGTGACCTTGGGCCTTGATTTTCTCATCCACAAACTGAGTATAATAGCACATAGCTCATAAAATTGATGTGAGGATCGAAGTAATATACGCATATGTTCCATAAGTGCTGGTTATCAATAAACTAAAATACATATTCATTTTATGTCCAGATAATCCCCATATAACATTAGAAAGGAAAGTAAGGAGTACATATTTAAGGTTAATCTTAATCAATCCAGCAGTAAATGCTACATAAACACCAAAAGCCCACCCTCCTCCATAAGCTGCTCCCTAGAGATTACACTCCTATCAGTGCTTTCTTTTGATAATTTCCTTTTCTTTTTTTTTTTTTTTAATGTTTATTTTTGAGACAGAGCACGAGTGGGGGAGGGGCAGAGAGAGAGGGAGACCCAGAATCGGAAGCAGGCTCCAGGCTCCTCCGAGCTGTCAGCACAGAGCTCGACGCGGGGCTCGAACACACACCGTGAGATCATGACCTGAGCCGAAGTCGGACGCTTTACCGACTGAGCCACCCAGGCGCCCCAATAATTTCTTTTTCAAATGGAAGAAGGAGGCTCTAAGGAGCATAGGATCCAGTAACTGGATGAAGCCTTCCCAGGCAGCCTCAAACCTACAGACAGCTCTGTCGTAGAACACTGAGCACTGAAATCTCGAGTCTACCTTTTTGGCTGAGCTCCCTGGTCCTGCACACCATTCAGCAGCGGAAATGCCCTGTTTCCAGGTTGGCCTCGCTTAACTCCATCCAGGCCGTGCCTTCTAGGGTGCTGCATATTGAATCCAGCAACCAAATCTTTCTTCACTTGCCCCAGTGAACGCAAACCTACGACAGCACTGGGGAGTTAGACTGACACGTGGACACGGCGGGAGGGGGGGTGGTTTGGACACGGTGGAGGGTGAGTTTCACGTATCTGTGACCTGAGGAGGCAGGGTCCTTTCTGAGCACGTGGCCAGACCTGAAGTTCAATTCATCCGTGTGAACACTACCTTCTCGAGGGTCCCCCTATAACTGTCTTAATTGCTTTCCTTGCAGATTTAAAAAGAAATGACTATTCCCCTGGAAGGCTAAATTCCACTTTTGGACTTGATACCAAAATAGAACCAGCCGAGGGGCCTCCGGCGAGGGAAGGGGGTGGGAATTCTCCAGAAGACCTCACACGACTGTGAAAAAGGGGAAGGAGAGGCAAGAGGACACCAGTACTTGCCCTCCCTTCGGTGGACTCTGTGGGAACAAAGACCGACCGGAGTAACATCCATGACACCGGAGCCTCTGTCAGGACGGCCTTACCCCGCGGCCCTCCTTGAGACGTGCCTTCCGAGCCTCAAGTGTTGTCCTGCCTCAAGACCTCATTGGTGTAGATGGCTGGGCTCCCCCGGATGCTGCCCTGTGTGTGCAGTGCTTTGCACGTGTTCGTCCTCCTGTAGTTGGGAAGGAAGACACTCGGACGAGCCCCTGGGGATGCTGCTCCTTCATACCTCATTGCTTTAGCCGGTTGCTTAGAACCCTTGGAGCAGGACGGTGGGCACTGAAGGACCAGGGAGATGAATTTAATTTATTTCCTCGCTGCACTGTGTATGCCGACTCTAGCCCCCACCGCGATTCGTTACCTCACCCACACGTTGTGTTTCTGTAGGGACACGCACATTAAAAAGGCATTTGACTTCTCCTCTCTCCTTTCCTGAAGCGTAGGGCTTTAAAGAGCAACCACAGGGAAAACGGTGGAATGGGTGTATTTGCATAGACTGGAGCACACTCCCGCGCAGTCTCACCGGTTAAAAAAGTTAGGATCCTGGTGAAATCTAGATGGGGCTGAGGTTTTGTCAGTGAATCACACGATGCCTGGACACTTCAGTTTCCTCTGAAAGAAAGGAAAAGGGAAATCTAAAACAAATGCTCCTGCATCCTTCTTCATTTTTTTTTTAAAGGGGAACAGGGATATGTAGAAGTAGAAATTGCCAAGAAATATCTTCCCTTCCCTTAAGCTCAGGAGTACCGTCAGTTAGAGTTGGCTAAGCCAACCTCTAAAACATGACTCCCTTTTCCAAAGCTTCGTATATAATATTACGGGCTAAGTTACTCTGTCAGGTCCTCGGGGGAAAGATGATGTTTCTGACTGAAAACGCATTTCAAAGGTGTTTGCTTCGTCCCAGTGCAGAGTGCTGGTGGCTTATAGAGGGCCATAGTGTACATTTCAAGTATGGCCCGAGAACATGGTATCAGTTTCAGAGGCTCAAAGGAAGGCTGCCAGGACACTGCACTGCACAGAACTTTTGGGGGATCAGCCATCACTCTGTTGTACTGATCGGGGTCACCCCACCTCAGAACTAGCATGAGCTTTTTACACAAGGAGGGAATGGAGAGTTTGGAAAATGTCAACTCCTCTTTATCTCTAGCCCTTACATTAGCTGGTTTGCTTTTTAAGTGACATGCCTGCATTTCTAGGTTATGCTTCAGGGGAAAAGTTGCCCAGGCATTCAGGGCTGGAGAGCTACACATTCAGGTTGCCAAGGGTTGTAGACACAACACACGATTCTTGTGTGGCTTGCGAAGGACTAATTTCTACCCATTTTACTCTGGTCTTGAGAGTGGCGGTGGGCAGGAGATTGGGTGGTTTCTTGATTGTCAATGGGGATAAAATGTTCACGCTTTTTTCAGAGCTTACCTGCTTTACCCTACTCTGAAAATCAGTAAGGGATCTACGAGTACCTCAGTGCTGTGTTCAACTGTGGAAAGAGGCAGGCATTAATTGATTGGTCAAATATTTGTTATCTGGAATGGAACTTGAAAACAAATGCATTTTGATTTCAAATTTCTGTTATGCGCTTCCCTTCCCTCCCCTCCCCTCCCCTCCTCTCTCGTTTTCTTCCCTTCCCTTCCTTTCTCTTTCCTTCCCTTCCCTTCCCTTCCCTTCCCTTCCCTTCCCTTCCCTTCCCTTCCCTTCCCTTCTCTTCCTTTTTTTTTTTTTTTCAGAAAAATCACCAGAATAATATCTTAAAAAGATGAAATGCTGGGCAAAGATCACTGTAGGACTGCTTGCATGCAAATACCGATGTGACAGTCATGACTTTTGAGCGATTCATGATCACAGAAGGGTGGATATTCATTCATTCATTCGGTCAGTTTTATTCAACAGATATTTACTAAGTGCCTTCTCTGTACTGTGTGAGTGACGAGGATGCAATGAACAGAGCATTTCTTCACCCTTAAAAAGCTTTATGTGTCATGTTTCTTTCTGTTTTTTTTTTTTTCCTTTGGTACCAAGTTGGGATTTCTGGTTAATACTAAAAAACAAAAACAAAAAGACTCCTGGGGGGAATATTGGAGGCAGTGATGTGTCCCATGTTTCATCTGACAGTGGGTGTAAGTCTGACTTGTATAAGAGAATTGGGGAAAGCAAGAAGACCTGGCTAGGGCTGGTTTTAGGAACCACTGAGGAAAAATGAACTGCCCGATTCTCGCATGAGCACAAAGCCCATGTCACAGATGGGATCTGAATCAGGGGATCGGAGAGGCAGCCAGGTTCCCAGGAATCCTTCCTGCAGGTACCCTATGTACATGTTTTCCTTTCAGCGAGGCTGTGTGTTCCTGGAATGACTTCTGCCCATGACATCTTAAAGCCTCTGAGTGCTCTGGGGGAATGAGATCAGATATAGTTTTGGGTGTTCCTCACCCTGTTACTATTTTCTGTGGCTTTGCAAAACAAGTTCTAGGTGACTAAGACTTCCTAAACAACCATTCACCGAATGTTTAAAACACAATTGTATTTTCTTGGTGGTTGTTTGTTACTGTTTGAGATGAGATGGATCACTAAGGTTCTAGAAGTCATGACACAGAAGCCCCTGTCATGGTTTGTTGTCTTTCTCCAATGGTCACCAGCATCTAGCACTAACCATGACACATTATGAGCTTTTGACATTATTTATTGAAAGAAATAATAAAACCTGCAAATGATCATGGATTTCATTCACTAGATAATAAATCAGATTTGCATTTTTAATCTAGAAGGGAATGATTACCAATTCCTTAAGACCCAACACAATTCTTTTGATCTCTCTCTGTTTTAATTTTCCAAGAAATAGCTTTTAACAACCTACACCTTGTCTATTGAATTTTCCACCAGTTCTTGCCCTTATCACCGTTGTGATACAGAGTACAGTCCTTCTTACTGGTGACAATTGAAATGAGATGATAAGTTCCCAGAAACTGCCTAGAAATAATCATCACTTTATTACCCTTTGAAAAGAAGATTGATAGAAAAGTCATTTGAAAGATGGTTCATTACCATGCCCTAGTACGATTTCTTTACTCACATCTCTCCAAAGCATGAGAAAGGGAGGATTATTCTCTGAGGTCGGAATTTGAAGTCTGTGTGTTCGCCTCTTTGAAGTCTTGGTATTTAATTTTCTGTAGTCATTTCTTGGGCAATTTTCTAAGAAACTAGTTGAAGCTAATTTATCATAAGTTAAAGTCAAATGACAGAAAAGATTTTTTCCCCCCTTAACAGTCTTTTATTCCACAGAGGTTAGCTTCTGAAGGAAAATGAGGCTTAAATAGCATTTCAAATCTCCAGTCACATGGGTGGGTACATAGAATAGAAAGCGTTCTGGAAACCACACTGTTGTTTTTTTTTTTGTTTTTTTTTGTTTTTTTTTTTTTTTTTTATTTAGCACAGTTAATACTTTGTGACTTTTCTTTCTAGACCATGATGTGCAGATAAAATATATTTTTGTGAAATGCCCTCCTAAAAATAATTAGTAAGTTGCTTAATTTTTCAAAGCGAGATTTTTCAGTCCTCAAGGGGTAACAGCCCTTGGTCTGTATCGTTGGCAGACTTTGGTATAACTTTGTATAATTTGTTTAACCTTTCTCTTAACCCCTAACTCTGAAATGGAGATGAGATACTTACCTTTTTTTAAAAAAAAAAAAGGTGAACAATAATGAGAGGGCATTTATCAAGCCCTCTGAGAATCTCATTTAACAGGCTTCTTGTGAGCATGGGATCCAGTTCAATAAATAATAAGGGTTTTTCATTTTTGATATTATGTGATCATTATTTAATGTTTACAGAGGATGCTCAGTGGACCTGTTTCAGTATAAACACAAAAGTGGTCTTTGCTATTTCTCCCTTTCCAAGGGGAAAAAGCTCATTGCTCCCTTATTGTTTTGAAGCTTAATTAAATAGTTCAAAATCAGGAAGTTCTCCATTTCACAGTGTCTTCTGTTTATTTTGTTTTCTGATGAATTTAGGTTTATGCAGCTAATTTCTTTGGCCATCTTCTGCCCAAAGAAAGCCTCCCAGGACAAGTAAAGCCCAAACTGGGCACTATCGTGGGTGATGTTTCGGGGAATAAAAGGAGAGCAGGTTTAGAATCTTGAGGCTTGTAAAGCCTGATGTTTTACAAAAATTTTAAATAATGGTGATTAAATTTTGCCTGTAGGGGGCTGTTTATTAACAAAATTCTGGCCTCTAGCTTGCCAGCATCTTTTAGCAACCGTTGAACAACACGAGTTTGAACCGCGCGCGTCCACTAATATGCGCATTGTTTATAGCACTGTACTGTAGATATATTGCCCTTGACTTTCTTAATAACATATTCTGTTCTCTAGCTTACTTTGCTGTGAAAACAGAGTTCCTCACACATATAACATACAAAATATATGCTAATCACTGTTTATGTTATTGGTAAGACTTCTAGTCAATGGTAGGTTATTGGTAGTTAAGTTTTGGGGGGGCTAAAAGTTATGTACAGATTTTCAGCTATGGGGGGGGGGTTGACGCTCCCAATCCCTCTGCATTGTTCAAAGGTCAACTGTAACCTCTTTTAGAATTCTCATCTTCTCCCAGTGATTTTTTTTCATTGTGAAACTTCAGAAATTCCATTTGCTATATTAGTATCCCAGAGGCCTTAGAAGTATTATGGTAGAAACCCTGTGACTAATGACTGTCCAAATGTGGACATAACAATTGCCTTTCCTTGCATGTATTTGGGGGAATCATCATTGATATCATGTGGTTGCATTTCAGCTACTAACGAGTCTTTTTTCTCTGTTTCCCTATCGGGCACCAAGTAAGAGGTTACAGAGCTTCAGGATGCTTTGGTAACCAAAAGAAACTCTTAGTGTGTGTTATAGGCTAAAATATGCCTTCCCTTCCTTCGCACCTCCCCCCCAGATTCATGGGTTGAAATCCTAACTCCCAGTACCTCAGAATGTGACTGTATTTGGAGATAAGGTCTTTAAAGAGGTAATCAGGTTAAATGAGGTCATTAAGGTGAACCCTGATCCGTATTACTGATGTCCTTATAAGGAGAGGAGATTAGAGCATGGACACACTCAGGAAAGATCACGTGAAGACACAGAGAGAAAGTGGCCACCTGCAAACCGAGGAGAGGTACCTCAAAGGAAACTAGACATGCCAACACCTTCCTCTGGGACTTCCAGCCTCCAGAACTGTGAGGGAATTAGTTCCTTTTGTTTAAGCCACCCAGTCTGCACTACTTTGTTATGGCAGCCTTAGAAAACTATTGTAGTTTGTCACCATATTTGGGAACTCCTTACTTACTTTCGAAATTTTGTAGATAAGGACTTGAAGAGCAGAGAGACTGGTAACAACAAAGAGGAGGAGGAGGAGAGATGATTGTTGGATGCATTCATCTGCTGGGGGAGAGCATAGAGAGTCCTCATGGATGGTGGTAGGATTGTAAATTGTTTTCTTGAGGGAGTAGAGGGCGGTGTGTTCTGGAAGTTCACATGAATGCGACAGACGAAGACAAACATGGGCTGGGGCTTCCTGAGATGGGATGATGACTGCTGAAGGGCTTCTGGGATATCTTAGGGGATGGGTGGGGGGAGGTACACTCCTTAGTTTTGTACCACTGTTCAGTGTATATCCTACTCAAGAAATATTTATAGAGCCTTGCCATATCTTATGCCCTGACACTGAGGTTAGCCTTATTAGATAAGAGCCATTTCTGTCTTCAAGGCTCTCCAGGACAAATAAGGAGTTTACAAAATGCTGATAATTATTGCCGAGCAGTAATAATTATAATGATAGCTTTTTAATACTATTACTATAGGTAACGTGTTGAGCACTCATTGTGTTTAAGACATTGTGCTAAATGTATACTATGTGCAATTTCACTTATCTGAACCCCAGCGTGATGGCTATGCCCATTATAAAGATTTGAAAATGCTGGTTGTAAGTTAAGTGACTTAATTAAATCAGCTACCTAAGGGAGAGCTAGGAGTTAAAGCTAGATCAAATCAGTAACAAAGAAGACTAGGCAATACTAGCCAGCATACTTGGAATTACTAGAGCATGCCTGAAAACTATAAAACCCTTATGAAAGAAATTGAAGATTAAAAAAAGAAAAGGAAAATCATCCTGGGCTCATGGATTAGAAGAACAAATATTGTTAAAAATGGCTATACTACCCAAAGCAATCTATACATTTCATACAATCCCTGTCAAAATACCACCAGCATTTTTCACAGAACTAGAACAAACAATCCTAAAATTTTTATGGGACCATAAAAAACCCTGAAGAGTCAAAGCCATCTTGAAAAAGAAAAGTGAAGCTGGAGGCATCACAACTTCGGACCTCAAGTTATACTAGAAAGCTATAGTGATGAAGACAGTATGGTACTGGCACAAAAACAGACACATAGATCAATGGAACAGAATAGAAAATTCAGAAACGGACCCACCACCATATGGCCAACTAATCTTTGACAAAGCAAGAAACAATATCCAAGGGAAAAATGATAGTCTCTTCAATAAATGGTGTTAAGAAAACTGGACAGCAACATGCAAAAGAATGAAACTGGACCACTTTCTTATACGCAAAAATAAATTCAAAATGGGTGAAAGACCTAACTGTGAGATAGGAAACCATCAAAAAACCATCAAAAGCGCAGGCAGCAACCTCCTTGACCTCAGCCCTAGCAACTTCTTACTAGATACATCTTCTGAGGCAATGGAAGAAAGCAAAAATGAACTATTGGGGCCTCTTCAGGATAAAAAGCTTCTGCAAAGCAAAGGAAACAATAAAAGTAAATGGTAGCCTATAGAATGGGAGAAGATATTTGCAAATGACATATAGTATGAAGGATTAGTATCCAAAATCTATAAAGAATTTACCAAACTCAACACCCAAAAAACAAATAATCCAGTTAAGAAATGGGCAGAAGACGTGAACAGACATTTTTTCAAAGGAGACATCCAGATGGCCAACAGACACATGAAAATATGCTCAACATCACTCATCATCAGGGAAATACAGATCAAAATCATTATGAGATACCACCTCGCACCTGTCAGAATGGCTAAAGTCAACAACACGGGAAATAACAGATGTTGGCAAGGATGTGGAAAAAGGGGAACCCTCTTGTGCTGTTGGTGGGAATGCAAACTGGTGCAGCCACTCTGGAAAATAGTATGGAGGGTCCTTAAAAAGTTAAAAATACCTTATGACCCAGCAAGGTGCTACCAGTTATTTACCCAAAGGATACAAAAATACCGATTTGAAGGGATACATGCACCCTGATGTTTATAGAAGCACTATCAACAATAGCCACATTGTGGAAAGAGCCCAAATGTGCAATGACTAATGAATGGATAAAGAAAATGTAGTATGTGTACACAATGGAGTATTACTCAGGCATCAAAAAGAATGAAAGCTTGCCATTTGCAATGATGTGGGTGGAGCTAGAGCATATTATACTAAGTGAAATAAGTCAGTCAGAGAAAGGCAAATATCATATGATTTCACTCATTTGCAGAATTTAAGAAACAAAACAGATGGGGCACTGGGGTGGCTTAGTCCGTTAGGTGTCCGACTTCAGCTCAGGTCATGATCTCATGGTTCGTGAGCTTGAGCCCCACATCAGGCTCTCCGTTGTCAGCACAGAGCCTGCTTTAGATCCTTTGTCCCCCTCTCTCCCTGCCCCTCCTGTTGCTCTTGCTCTCTCAAAAATAAATAAACATTTAAAAAAAAAAAAAAAACCAGGCGAACATAGCAGAAAAAAAAAAAAAAGGCAAACCATAAAACAGAATCTTAACTATAGAGAACAAACTGAAGGTTACTGGAGCGGGGAGATGGGTGGAGGGATGAGTTAAATAGGTGATGGGTATTAAGGAGGGGACTTGTGATGAGCACTGGGTGTTGTATGTATGTGATGAATCACTAAATTCTACACCTGAAACAAACAAACAAACAAAAAACAACCAGAAAAACAAAAGAATTGCTAAAGCATGCATTCCTGAATAGGCTGAAATGCATATTTGAATGTCAGGACCTAACTTAGGCCATCAGATGAGAAAATCCAAACTGTCCTCTGGGAACTGTTACCTTGTATCTTCGGCATCTGTCCATTTCAAGGGGGGGAATCTTTCCTGCACAGTTAATGGCCATTTATAGACTGTGTGAGTCCATGGTAAAGCCACTCCCTTTTGACAGCATCACAGTGTGAGTGCAAGATGATGAGTGGGTTCTTTTAAGTCTGGCATTGTGTATGCCAGTGAAATTTTCTGCCTCTACTATGCTCTTTTTTTTTTTTTTTTTTTTTTTTGCCTTCCTAGACAATTAAATATTTTTTGGTGAACACAGCAACTAACTATTGGATAGCATCTCATGACATTCCAGTTTCTCAGATTACAGTGAAAAGTAGAATCTATGAAAACTACAAAAACTTAATCAGCCTGACCATCACACTGCGTCCCGGGAGGCCTTGGAAGATGGATTATAATCAGAGGGTTGCTTGAAGTACATGGAATTAGAACAAAGAGAGTTAGATAAATCAATTATTTAATGGTGTCTAAGACATCCTGTTTCAACCCGTCTCGTCCAAAGGGATGGGCCTGCTAGGGGGAGTGCAATACCAAAGTCTATAAAACTCCAGACTGATTCCAGAGGATGCAACAGAATTTCGGTTGGATTCTCAGATTAGCCTTAAGAAATATGGACCATAATTTCTTATGGAAATTTCTTATGGAAAATGTGGAAATATTTTCTCCCCTCCTGTCCCCTCCCCTCCTCTTCCCTTCCCTTCCCTGACTGCAAATGTGGACCAAGAAACATCATTAATTTTACAAGCAAGGCACCAATTTTTTCCAGAAAGGTAGAATTAGAAAATGTGAGAGCAACAAAGATAGATGAAGTAATGAGATCCAAAGAGACTGTGCTTTGCCCAAAGTTAATATAACTATTTTCAGAAGAGGGACTAGAACTCAAGCCTTCTAAGTCACCATCATTTATCTTAATAATGGCCAAATTTGTGTTAAAGCAAATAGTGGTCTCTTGTTGTATTAAAATATTTCTCTATTTTCCTGGAAAATATGCAGAGGTTTCTGTGACTAAGTTCTTAACTTGGAAATATTTATATGGCTGTCATTAAGATGAGTCCAATAATATTTAATTGTCTATGCTTTTCCATAATGATAATTCATGAGATGTGATTGCAGAATTCTAGTTGCAAAATGATATTGCAAATTAATGCTTTTAACAATTCTCTTTACTTATTTGTATGTGTATATGTATGTATGTGTGTTTGTATAAGTGGAAAGTAGTTATTTGAATACCAGGCTTGGATAACCATTGAAGATATCAAGTGAAAAGATTCTCTAACATTTGGAGTTCAGTGAATCTGTCAGATATTTCATTTATTGAGGATGATTTATGATTATTTCCTATTACCACAAAAAGCCTCTTAGCCCTATGGCATACCTTGAGTTTAACCAGAATGGGTTACAGGGAATGGTAGAAAATCCTCTAGGCTTTGGAGCCAGATGGACTTAGGTTTGAACTGAAGCGTTACCACTGAATAGTTTGTGAGCTTGGGCAACTTGTTGAACCTTTCCGAAGCCAGTTGATCATCTGAATATGGCAGGATAATCTGTTCATAAACTGACTTGTGTTTCTTCTTGCTATTTTCCATCCCAAGAACATAGGTGGATGCACTTGTCTCAGAGCATTAATGGCTTACTGCAGAAGTTGCAAGGTCCCAATATGCCAACCCCTTACTAAGATTTCTGGAACATTGATGAGGGCTGGAACTCGGAGTTGATGAAGCAGAGGAAATCTACCCCGGGAAAGAAAAGAGGAATTCATTCCTAGAGATAGGAAAGATTGTGGTGTTTTTGGTAAGAGGTATAGGGCTTGTGAAAGGGCTAGTTCATGGATATTAGGAGGAGTGACTGAGAACTATGGCCTGTGAAGTCATAGGGAGAAATGTATGTCCATGCTAGTCATGGACCAAATGGAGCCTCCTGCCTGTCAATGAATCACATGGGCTGGGACCCTGGGCCTGATGGCCTAAAGGTTGGAAACCCTTCCCTACTTTCCAAGTGCCCAGTAAACTACCTTTGTTATTACATGTTTTATAATTGTTTTATAATATGGCTAAGATTGACTCTTATCATTTTAGAGAGAGGGGACTTCTATCTAGATTTAGAAAAATAAGGAAATGTGCCATTTCTTGTACCTGAATGTTGTGGAGAACATTATCTCTGCAACCTAATCTCTGTCAAATAGGATTATTCTGAGAATTAGAGATAACATGCCTAGAGCACTTAGGGCAGTGTCTGGCACAAAATAGACATGCTGAGCAATTATTAATAATTATTATTTAAGATATTTTTATTTTGTCATCAAAACAACCTCCAACTCAAGATTGGTGGACCTAAACCTACTTCTCTCTTTTTAAAAAAATTGACTTTATTTTTTTAGAACAATTTTGGGTTCACAGGAAAATTGAACAAAAGATACAGAGATTTCCCATATACTCCTTGCCTCAACATATACATAACCTTCCCCATCTACTTCTCTTTTCAAACAGAAGAGTAATATGATAGTTCATGAGATTGATCCTAGAATGCCAAAATTGAAGGAGTCCTATATTAGGGAATACTAAGCAACAACAGTAGACACCAAAATGTGGTGACTTAACATTAAAAAAAAAAAAAAATGTTTCTTTCATGAGAGAGTACAAATGGGGTGGGACAGAGAGAGAGCAGGAGAGAGAATCCCAAGTAGGCCCCACACTGTCAACACAGAGCCTGACATGGGGCTTGATTTCACCAAACATGAGATCATGACCTGAGCCGAAATCAAGAGTCAGATTCTTAACCTGCTGAGCCACCTAGGAGACCCTTTCTTCAGAAATCTTTAATAAAAAATTCTCCTTATTTAGGAAAGGGCACACTTTTGACTAGCCGTCCATATCTTGCACCAGGCATCTTCAAAATATCATCAGATATATTCTCTTTTATTTTCCCATTATTCACTTACAATGGCAAAATCTGACACAAGAAGCAAGATGTAATTAAATGAAAGTAGGCTTTACTGAGCACTGCTAGTTTGGTAACAGCTACAAAATATGTCCATTGTAACTTTCCTTTCGCTGCTTGAACCCCACCCATTTTCCCCCTTACCATCCCTCTAAGCAACATCATGTGAAATCAAACATGTCTTGCCCTCATTTCTCAATTGCCTACAACCAGCTAGCAGGCATATAAGCAGTGAGGTAAGAGTAGAAATTTACATAAGGAGCCTATTAATATACTATACAAATGAGGGTCCTGTGGAGAATGTTAATTCATTTCTTACACTGAATGGCCATGATCACTGTAAATTTTCATCACGGCAAGAGCTAAGATGGAGGTGGAAAACTTGGGATATACCTAAGAGATGGGAATTGACTACATTTTATGAAGCAAGTTAATTATCACCTACCTTTTCCACAAAGTACAGGAACTTAAAGGGTGCTTTGACTTCAAAGCTTGGGTGCATAAGCTTGGGAATAATTTTTAAGAGTCCTCTTGGATCATTTCTTGAAGAGCAGTGAATGGGGAATTGAAACATTTTAATAAAATATTTCATTTTATCAGATTTTAAAAGTGAACCCGTTTCTACAGTACTATTATGAAAATTTATGATCTCTTTTTTAAGCTGCCTAAGAACCACGGCTGATGGAGCGTAGACAGACTGGACTAGATGTTATCTTTTGTGACCCTCTCCTTCCCCTGCCCCATAGCAGCTGCTCAATTACTTTATTGGTTAGTCATTGATTCATTGATTTAACTAAGATTTATTCACTGTGCCAAGATTAGCCAGGTGGCTACTCACAGGTCTGTGGGAAGACACATGTTCAAAAACCTCACTCTACCGCAAGCTACAATTGAGCCATTTGCAAAATGCTTTTGAAGTCAAGTGAAGGAGGGACACACTCCCTCGAGAAGGAAGGGAGGGCTTCACAGAGAATGATAAGAATTTTACCTGGAGAAGGGAATGGCAGCCAGAAGAGATGCTTGGGAACTGATGAGTAGTTGTGTGGCTATTCCTAGGGCACATCATGGAATAAGGTAGGAGGTGGTAGGAGGTGCAAGTAGGCATGACCCTGTAATTGACTGAGTTCTAGCCACTGGTATGAACAAAAAGATGTGTTTCACTTCTAGGGATGACTCATAAAGCCTCCCATGTGTTCTCCTCAGTGTTCTTCTCCCCTCCCAGCGACTGGACTGTGGATACCCAAGGGCAATCTTGAGATCCATCTGTTGAACACGGAAGAACCGCTGTCAGCCCGGGCCCTAGACTGTTAAGTAAGCAAGAAACAAATGTCTATTTATTCTCCTTTCAAACAGGAGAATTTTGGGGGAAATTTGTTAAAACGTCTTCCATGTAATTCTAAGGAGTTAAGTTTTACCACGCAGGCTAGGGAAGTTAGGAACTGTTCTCCACATATAGTTACTACTGGCTTAATTAATTAATTGAGCAAACATTCATTAATTATACACTGAGTATAAACTTCTTGGCCTTAGAAGTAGGACACTGAATATGATGTAGACCCTGCCCACAAGCAAGTTGCGGTTTGGTGAGTGATTACAACCAGGAGAGATGGCTCTAAGGGTTTTTCGGGAAGCCCTTTCATTGCTCATCCCAACGACCCCTTCCAACTTCACTTCATATCACCATTACCACCATTATTTCTTTGATGTGTCTGAAAGAAGTTTTTCTCGATCTATGTCAAGCACATTTTTAGGAAATACTGCTATTTTGTTGATACCTGTTGTGTACAGGAAGTCTGAAGCAGCAACAATGACAGGTTTTACTGTCACAGGGTATTCTAGGAGGTTTATACTGAGGGACACAGAGACCCAAATCAACTGTCATAGCCCAGGGTCGAGAGAGAGAGCAAGTACATGCAGGGGATCTCCTACGGGTGCTTAATGTGCCTAGCAAGAGGAGGCTTCCTGGAGGGGCTCAAGCTTGCGCCGAGTCCTGGGGAATGAGAAAACTAGGGAAAGGCAGGGAGAAGGGCATGCCCAGCAGAGGGCGTGGCGAGGAACAGGAGCATCAGTGTTTTGGACCAACTGCTGTGGTTACTTTGTGGAGGAGAGAGCGGAGGTGGAGAGTGGGAAATGATATGGTCGCCTTGATAAGTGAAAGGTCTTGAAGAAAGTGTTCAGGCTTGTTTGACCAAGATCTATTCCTTGATAACTATATAATAATTTAAGTGAGATGTGTAGGGAGAGAGGGAGCAAGGAAGGAAGCCCACTTTTATTGACTCAGCATAGCTGTCCCATAAATTCATTCTCTTGCTCCAAGAAACCTCATAAAACAATGAACATCATGGCCCCGGTATAAACTGCCAAAGATTTCTTTGGCCACAGTCTACTTTTCAAGGTTGTTGGCACCTCTCTCATGGTCTGTGTGTCCTGGTCTGAGAAGTGAGTGTTGCATATTTGAGCCTGGTTGGTATTCCTCACCTACTGGTTTAGTAAGAGACCAATTTCATTGGTCTTGGGATTCAGGAGAAGCTTCCTGAGCAAAACACACAAAGAACTGTAGGTGCCCATTATTTTAAACAATGAAAAATGTCCTTGCCCTGTTTCATTTTTAGAGGAAGTAATGAAAACGGAGGGGTAAATCCTCTAGCAGGGAAGGAGCATTTCAGCTGACCAGGTAGAGTTTCTCAAAAGGCCATGGATCATTGCTCCTCCTCATTGGGGTCATCGGCTCCACATTCTCCAGGAGTTGGAGGAATCTCCTGATACAAGCTCTGGCCACAGTGCAGTCTAAGTTTTCTTTAGCAAGACAAGACCAAGGGTTTACTGGAAGGAAGGAGAAAAGTTTCGTGAACTGTTCTTAACTTTAGCATCAACTTTCCCAGCTGTGGCCATTTCAAAAATGCCCTCATCTACCTTTTGGGATGAGCACTGGGTGTTGTATGGGAACCAATTTGACAGTAAATTTCATATATTAAAAAATAAAAAAAATAAAAAAAAAACAAAAAAACAAAAAAACAAAAATGCCCTCATCTGGTGCTGCCTTCCAGTATCTTCTCTTTTTCTTCTCTTTTTCTACCGGTATTAACTGATTGACTGTTTTAAACATCTGTGGGCCGTGTGCCTGATCCTTGCATCTCTGACTCCTGCCCCTGTTGAAAGTAATTCTTATATCATGAGAAAGTCTTCACGTTGGATATCTCTGATGTACCTTCAACTCCTGCAGAGGAAGTATTTCATCAGATTTTGGAGAATTAGCAGAAAACTCCGTCGGTCGCTGGGCAAAGGGGGATTCTACTGTGTGGACCTCCCCTCACAGCTGCTCGCCTACCTGGGAAGGCTACTTTGGCCGCCTCTTCTGGGAAGAAGGAAGCCAGGTAAATGAGCAGTATCTTTGTTCCTCTCTTCTGACACAGAGAGCACCCATGCCTTCTGATCTTATTTTTGGCCCCACTCAGGTACAGTTCCCTCCCCTGTGTCCAGCGAGATCAAGACACTCACCCCAGCCTCCACACTGAGCCTTCCGGCCCCACCAAGGACTTGAACTCGTGGTCCCAAGAGCAGGATGGATTAGCGCTCAGGGCTCCCACGCTGACTCTATCAAAGCTTTCCTCCGCACATCTCCATTATGTGAACAGCTCTGTTAACCAAACCTATTATCTTTCCCCCTTGGTTTCAAGTTGAGAAAGGGAAAGCAACTTCTTTAATGGCCCACAGATTGATGATTAACATTTTACATGTCCCTGCTGCTAAGTAAAAGAACTGCTTTGTGGACAGTGAAAATGCCTAGGAGAAAGAAGCGGGAGTCAGCTTGGTTTATTAAGTTGTGCTGCCTCATTAATCACAATCTTTTTTTATGGCCGTACTTAAAGGCCCATCCATTGTACTTCTCGGGAATGGGGTAGATCAAAAACAAGTGCTTTTAGTGCACCTTTGACATCTGGCAGAGCAGCCGGCTATGTGCTATATTGCTCTCAAGCAGTGTGGGGAGCTGCATTTTCTGTGACCATGCTGGCCCTTCTGATTTAAGCTACTGCAGAGGGCAATGAATTACCTTAAAGGAGCTCCACTGCCGAACTCCCAAGTTTTATGCCGGACCCCTGCCAGCTTCCCCACTTTATGAGTATGAACAATCAGACAATTGAACTGATTTGACTTTGCCACTCCCGGAGTTTCACTGCCGCGAACCCGGGGATGTAATGATGGCAATGCCATGCTAAGGGCTGCCCTGCCTAGCAGCGGTGCCCGCTGCCCGTTCAAGTAGGGCACCCATTCTTGTTAGCTGAAAACTCTTCTGATTTGCAGCAAGGGGAAAAACAGATCCCACGCAATCCGATTAACTCAGCTCCGAATGTTATTTTCATTTAACACTGTGGAACTAGGCAGTGTCCCAATTTTTGTTTTTAATGGTAAACTCATTAAAAGGCAGGGTTCTTTAGCAAGGAGTCTTCTAGCACGGGTGCGGAAGGCACCCGCCAGGTCCTGATGCAGGTTGTTGACCCGCACACATAGAAACTTATGTGCAGGGGCGCCTGGGTGGCTCAGTCGGTTGGGCGGCCGACTTCAGCTCAGGTCACGATCTCGCGGTCCGTGAGTTCGAGCCCCGCGTCGGGCTCTGGGCTGATGGCTCAGAGCCTGGAGCCTGCTTCCGATTCTGTGTTTCCCTCTCTCTCTGCCCCTCCCCCGTTCATGCTCTGTCTCTCTCTGTCTCAAAAATAAATAAAACATTAAAAAAAAAAAAAAAAAAAAAAAAAAAGAAACTTATGTGCATAACGCTCTGTGCCTACCCGCTCCATACACTGGCTCAGGCTTAACTCAGCATTGTCAAAAAAGGGCATCCGGTCCAGTCACAATCTGAAAATGGGTAATTGGCAATGTTTACAACTCACGTCAGTGTATACTCATTCTAGCTCTTTGTGAGAAACTGAAGAGAAGTGCTAAGGTTTAGATCTTGTAAATTTTCTGTGTCAGAGACCATATTTACTTTCCGGATTTATTACATGTAAAACAAATTTCCTCTAGAGGCACCTGGAGGGCTCAGTCGGTTGAGGTTGAGTGTCCGACTTCGGCTCGGGTCACGATCTCGCAGTTTGTGAGTTCGGGCCCCGTGTCTGGCAGTTTGGAGCCTGGAGCCCGCTTTAGATTCTGTCTGTCTGTCTGTCTGTCTCTCTCTCTCTCTCTGCCCCTCCCCTGTTCACACTTTGTCTCTCTCTGTCTCTCTCAAAAATAAATAAACATTAAACATTACAAAAAAAAACCAAAAACAAATTTCTTCTAATGTCTTTTGAAAATAACGTTATTGTATAGACAAGAACAATCCAATGCTCGTTGTAAACAAATAAATAAAACTCAAACAGTGCAGCAGAGAATCCAAGAAGATTGTGTAAGTAATCCACTATCTTACCACTTAGAGATTCTGATTATCAAAACTTCAGACATCTCTGTAAATGTACACGGATGGATTGTTTCATTCATTCATTTCGCATCTGTAAGTAATGTAAATATAGTTAGGACAGTGCGGAAAACGTGATCCAGTGTATGTAAAATGAACGCACACAACACACACATTTAAACATAAAAACACCCTGGGATATCAGTCCCCTATGTTTAAATGTTTGCTTGACACTGACTGCTAGCCCTGGACTCCAGCAGACATCTAACACGATTTAATACCTAAACTCTTGATTTGTCCCTCCTCACCTCAAAAAAAAAAAAAAAATCCTCTGGTCAGAAGCTGCAAAAATTGGGGCCCGGGCCTGTGTTTAAGCTCCTTCCAGGTAAATACTGGTGACTGGGCTAGAGGGAGAGGTGGGGGAGGCATCCACTTGTCTCCCCAGTCTCTGGGGAGAATAGCAGTCAGCCACTATTTTTTTTTTTTCAATATATGAAATTTATTGTCAAATTGGTTTCCATACCACACCCAGTGCTCATCCCAAAAGGTGCCCTCCTCAATACCCATCACCCACCCTCCCCTCCCTCCCACCCCCCATCAACCCTCAGTTTGGTCTCAGTTTTTAAGAGTCTCCTATGGTTTGCCTCCCTCCCTCCCTCTCTTTTTTTTCCCCCTTCCCCTCCCCATGGTCTTCTGTTAAGTTTCTCAGGATCCACATAAGAGTGAACACATATGGCATCTGTCTTCCTCTGTATGGCTTATTTCACTGAGCATCACACTCTCCAGTTCCATCCACGTTGCTACAAAGGGCCATATTTCGTTCTTTCTCATTGCCATGTAGTACTCCATTGTGTATATAAACCACAATTTCTTTATCCATTCCTCAGTTGATGGACATTTAGGCTCTTTCCATAATTTGGCTATTGTTGACAGTAGTCAGCCACTATTTTGATGCATAGGTGTTGCTCAGCTCCTTTTGGATTTATTTCAAAAGAAATTGTTTGCTTGTATATAGTTGTGCGTTTGGTATGTCCACGCGAGGAGGGGAGCTCAGGAGCCTCCTATGTCACCATCTTGGACCAGAACTTGAAGTGGTTTATTTTTTTGAGTCTTTTCTCCTTGGGAGGTCAAGGCAGAGGAGAGGCAGGACAGGCTGTTCCCCATGTTCCAGGAATCCTGGGCCAAGGGTCCGTCTGCTGCCCTGAATCTCCTGTCCTACCGCTGTTTAGCAGTTTTAGATGCCTTCCATGGAAGCTTGATTTGAACCATAGCTAGTTATCAGTGATTACATTAAAGCTTTTTTTTTTTTTTTTTTTTTTAAAGAACATTCTTGGGGCACCTGGGTGGCTCAGTCAGTTGAGTGTCCGACTTTCGGCTCAGGTCATGATGTCACGGTTTGTGAGTTCGAGCCCCGTGTCAGGCTCTGCGCTGACTGCTCGGAGCCTGGAGCCTGCTTCGGATTCTGTGTCTCCCTCTCTCTCTGCCCCTCCCCCACTTGTGCGCTGTCTCTCTCTGTCTCTCAAAAACAAATGCAAAAAAAAAATTATTTTTCAAAAGAACATTCTTGAGCCTATATTTATCAATACCAAATCATAACACTTAATTTCAATGCTTCTTTATAGGCAATGAGTTTACTGTCTTTGCTTTAAAGATGTATTCTCCACTTTTTAATCTTCATTATTTTTGTCTGGAGTTCTGCATTGTATCATTTGAGACAAAAACTCTTTTTTTAGTGTTCAATTTTGTAATAACTGAAGTAAGGATTTAGATTCATCAGTCAACTCTTGTGATTCTTTAAAGCTTTATTAAAGGCAGTATAGTGTAAGGTCAGCAAGTTTCAAATTTGAATCCATAGTGCTGCAGTTCAAATCCTGGTGCCCCTTCTTGTTGACTGTATGATTTTGAGCAGAAAAGCGAACCTCTCTATGTCTCAGGCTCCTCACTGGAAATGGAGAATAATAGTAGTAGCTACCTCATTGATTTGCACAAAAAGATTGGAATGAATGACTATAAGCACCCAGGAGAGTGCCTAGCATATAGCAAGCGCTATTAACTAGTATTATTTTCTCTTTTCTTTGTGTTTGGCTCATCCTTCAGTGTTTTGGTAAGTGTTTTTGGGACGTGTCTTCTACTTTATCCAGAAAAAGTATATAGTTACTATTATTCTGCAATCTTGCATATTTGAATACGATTTATTTTTATTTATTTATTTATTTATTTATTTATTTATTTATTTATTTATTTTTGCTTCTTCACACAGGAACAAGAAATTGGTGGAGTAGGAATCTTGGATAATAATTCTTTTTCTCTGAAAGCTAGTAAATAGTGTTTTATTGTCTTTTAGCATTTACTGTTGCAAAAGTCAATGCAATTTTTGTCCCTTGAAGGTGAATTGTTTTATCTTCTTGGATTAATTAATCAATTCGATAAATATTTATTTTGCTGTTTCTGTGTATGAGATGTAGTTATATGCTTTAGGTATATAACAGCAAACCAAACCTTGTGAAGCTGACCACCTCATTGAGGTATAGGGTGGGAGGAAGAATTAGCTAACTCTGGGTAATTGGGTAATAATTAATTAGCTAAACTCCAGGGTCTGAGGGAACAGTTCCCACAAGACTGCTGTCACTTCTGACACCAATTACAAGCTTGGAGTGTTCACAAAACCACCTTCAGATTTGATGATTCACTAGAAGGTCTCACAGAACTTGCTACAGGCTTTTATGCTCATGGATATGGGTTATTACAGGGAAAAGATACAAATTAGAAGCAGCCAAAGAAAGAGATACATAGGGTAGATACTTAGAGGAGTACAAAGCTTCTGGTTGGCCTCTCTCCATGGAGTCATGGTGGCATTACCTCCTCTTGATCATGATGTGTAACAATTGCCGAGCCAGGAGGCTCATCTATTTTTTACCGGGCTCAATTGCATATGTAGCCTGCCTTGCTGTATTTTAGTCTCTAGCCCCTCCTGGAGGTTGGGCTCCTACCTTTAGTCTCCTATCTCTCTGGAAGTTGGAACTGATGTGGCATGGCCCAAAGCCCCCATCATAACTCACATTGTTAGATTTTGTTGGATCTGGTGACCAAAACATCTAGATTAAGACACTCCTATTAGGACATTCCAGGGAGCTGTAGTTCATCTCGAGGAGCCAAGGGCAAAACCCAGACCTCCTTTTGGGTGAGGTTAATTCTTCACTGCACACCAGTATGTATACAACAAATGCAGTGAAGAGTAACAAAGCATATTAAGGGGGGTAGAGAGGGCAGTGGAGGTGCTTTTTCTTGTAGATGGGGTGGCAAGAGAAGTCTCTCTTGAAGTTGTCTGTTACATCACTTTTTTCATAGTTAACTTTTTGTCTTCTTGATAAATCTACTTAATTTTGATTAATTTCTGCTTTTGTCTACATTATATCTGTCTACTTTGTGTTTATTTTATTCTTGAGCTGAAAGCTTAGTTTTGTTTTTTTAAAACATAAGAATATATATTCACATATATATTTATTGGTTCACACATATACATATTGCATCCCATTAAGTATTGGTATTTAGAGCTTAGATTACTTTCATTTCTTTTCTTTTTTTTTTTAAGTTTATTTATCTTGAAAGAGAGAGAGAGAATGCGAGTCGGAGGTGGGCAGAGAGGGAGAGAGAGACTCTCAAGCAGGCTTTGCGCTGACAGCACAGAGCCCAAAGCAGGGCTTGAACCCATGAATCATGAGGTCATGACCTGAGCTGAAAACCAGGAGTTGGGTGCTTAACTGACCGAGCCACCGAGGCACCTCAGATTACTTTTATTTCTAAACAATTTTTAATTTAAGAAGTTTTGATTTCCTCTTTATCCAGAAATTACTTAGAAGTTTATTTTTAAATTTCTGGGTGCTTTTTTTTTTTTTTTTTTGTGGTAGTGGTGTTTTTATTTTGTCCTTTAACTTCTAATTTTTTCCCATTGTGGTGAGTAATTTCTTCTTTTCGGAATTCATTGAGAGTTTCTTTGTGACTCAATACACAGTCCATGTTTACAAATGTTCCGTGTGTTTGAAAATAATGTGCATTCTTTGTTTATTGGGTACAGAGCTAAATATTTATCTCTTAGATCAAAGTTGTTAACTGTCTAAATTTTCTTGAAAAACAATTAATTTTATCTTCTAGGATCTGTGATCTGTGTGATCTAATGTAGCTTTTTCAATTTCTCCTGGGAACTCTGATGGATTTTGATTTATATGTTTTAAAACTACATTGATAAGTACATTAAAAAGTAGGTGACTGTTGGGTGCCTGGGTGGCTCAGTCAGCTGAGTGTCGTACTCTTGATTTCAGCTCAGTTCATGATCCCAATGTTGTGAGACTAAGCCCTTCATTGGGCTCTGTGCTGAGTGTGGAACCTGCTTGGGATTCTCTCTCTCTCTCTCTCTCTCTCTCTCTCTGTCTCTCGAAAAAAAAAAAAAAAAAGATGACTGCTCAATCTTCTAGGTGGATTTGAAACTTAAAAAAGTGTGAAATAGTCCATATTATGATGTTCTTAAATTCTGTTTTGTCTATCTTTGTATATACTTAAATGGTATTTTTGTTAGCAATTATCTAGGGCATATTTTTTAAATTTCTTTATTTGCAATGTTCGTGTGTCAATTTGTTTTGAGGCTCTCTTAAAACAAGACATTTAAATTTTTACAAAAACCTGATTTGTGCCTCTACCTTTAAAAGGGAGAATTAACACATCTGTTTTAAATTATTACTATGCATAAACTTCTTTTTGAGTCATTTCATTACATTTTCTACGTATTATGCTTTCTGTTGTTGTTGTTGGTATTGTTGTTGTTTTTCTCATTTTTCCTCTAGGAATTCATTGTGTTGAGTCTTTTTCTGCTTTATGAGAAAGTTTGTTCATATGGGCTCTGTACTTTTATTGTTAATTTGTCACTGAACTTTATAGTATTATTAATGTAGTGAATGAGATTTTTCTCCATTTCATTTCTTAGTGATATAATTTAAAATTTAGGTTTCTGCATATTTATCATCCATGAAGCTAATGAAATTATCTTTTTACTTTGAATAGATTTTTGAAAAGTGGCCTTTTGGATTTTCTAGATATTGTTTAGACTCTAAGGATGATTTTGCATTCCACAGCTGGATTTTTCAAGTGCTGATTACAAATATTGATGATCTTCTTAGCACCCGTTTTTCCCCTAATGGGCTGTTGTGATGCTCAGATGAGGGATATATGTGAAAAGCATTGTGAGGTGTAAAGAAGTCTGCCATGGTTGGTCACTATTATCAGAGTGGGCCCTCAGTCAGTATGTGCTGATTCAGTCTGATACCTGTTTCCACATGTTTCCTTTTTCAATTATCTGTGACCTTTCCAAAAGGCATATGGGATCCTGTGCCCAGAGACTTAGTAGGTTCTGTGGGAATTACTTACTCAGAAATGAATTACAACATAAAGCTTCCTTTTAGAGGCAGACATTAGGTTTTTTGGTTTTTCGTTTTGTTTTGTTTTTCTGTTGATTCTGACAACACATCTGTGTAACACATGCATCCCTGTGGTCATTTGGTCAAATACAAACCTGAGCAAATGCTTGCTTGAGCCCCAACCACCTGGCAGGAGTTTGTTGTCTCAGCAAGAGTCTCTAGACTAGGAAATCCAAGGACACATTTCATTCCAGCTGAAGGCAGGACTATGATCTGATGATTTACTGTGAGACCCAAGCTTTACTATAGGCACCATTTGGAATGGAAAACTTGGGGATTTGCATCCATCGGGCACAAGGACCAGGAGCCAAGAGGTGAATAATAGACCAAAGGGGTTTCACCAGCTGGTGAGACTTTGTGATTGAATTCCAATGCAGGTAGAATTGTGTTCATTACAAAGGGCAATTAGGCAAGCTGACACAGACCTTGCCTACAAGGGCTAGGGTGTTGGCCTAGAAGAGCACTAGATTCCCACGAGACAAGTGGAAACTTGGAGAAAATATCCCCTGGCTTCTCCTAGGTTGAGTTCCATGAACTATTTCCTAACTAGAGAACTGGAGAGCCTCTGAGAGTCTTCTTCTGCTTTGTGCTCATCAGATGTGTTCAGGTGTCAAAGCTGCTGTGACTCGTGTTGCTCCTTACACAAAAATAATATATTATTATCAAATATTAAGATTATTCATGAAATAATAATCATGTTTCCCTCATCCCTTGACCACAGATATACATATCAAATTATTCTGAACACCCAAGAAATCTATCTGAGGACTGAGAGAACAAACTGAACAACTAGAGGAAGAAAAGATGACACATTGTGGAAGGTAGGAGGTACAGAGACGTGATTTAGGGAAAAAAAGAATCACAGGTGCTGTAGAGGGGAAGTAGTCCTGATCACGGTGAGGGGGGAGAGAGAGAGAGAGAGAGAGAGAGGAAAGAAAGCAATATGCAAAGGATTGCATAAGAAAAATATTCACAAAACCTATTGGAGGAGGAAACATAATCTGGTATTATCCTAACACACAGAAGACAGAGACCTAGACAAAATGCCGAGATGAAGGAATCTTCCAAAGAAAGAACAAAAGAGGTCGTGGCCAGGGATCTAATAAAAACAAATATAAGCAATGTGCCTAAATCAGAATTTAAAACAACAATTATAAGGATACTAGCCAGGCTTCAGAAAAGCATAGAAGACACCACAGAATCCCTTACCATAGTGATGAAAGATCTAAAAACTAGTTAGGCTGAAATAAAGAATGCTATAACCAAGATACAAATTGACTGGATGTAACGACAATAAGAATGGAAGAAAGAAAAGAATGAATAAGTGATACAGAAGATACAATTGTGGAAAATAATGAAGCTGAAAAGAAGAGGGAAAAAAAATTGGATCATGAAGGTAGACTTAGGGAACTCAGTGACTCCATAAAGCATAATAACATTTGTATCATAGGAGTCCCAGAAGAGGAGAAGATGGAAAAGGGGGCAGAAGGTTTATTTGAGCAAATTATAGCTGAAAACTTCCCTAATGTGGGAAAAGGAACAGACATCCAAATCCAGGAGGCAAAATAACTCCTATCAAAATCAATAAAAGCAGGCTAACACCAAAACATATTGTAGTAAAATTTGCAAAAATACAGAGATAAGGAAAAAATCCTGAAAGCAGCAAGGGAAAAGAAGTCCCTAACTTACAAGGGAAGACAAATCAGGCTTGCAGCAGATCTCACCACAGAAACTTGGCAAGCTAGCAGGGAATGGCATGATATATTCAATGTGCTGAATGGGAAAAATATGCAGCCAAGAATACTTTATCCAGCAAGGTTGTCATTCAGAATAGAAGGAGAGAGAAAGAGTTTCCCAGACAAAGAAAAACTAAAGGAGTTTGTGACCACTAAACCAGCCCTGCAAGAAATATTAAGGGGTGCTCTTTGAGTGGGAAAGAAATACCAAAAGCAATAAAGCTAGATAGGAATAGAGAACATCTCCAGAAACACTGACTTTATAGGTAATACAATGACACTAAATTAATATCTATCAATAATCACTCTGAATGTAAATGGAGTAAATGCTCCAATCAAAAGACATAGGGTATCAGATTGGGTAAAACAAACAAACAAACAAACAAACAAACAAGAAACTCATTGTAGAACTAAAGACACCTGCAGATTGAAAGTGGGGATGGACAACTATTTGTCAGCCAATGGATGTCAAAGCCAGAGTAGCCATACTCATGTCACACAAACTAGATTTTAAACCAAAGACTGTCACAAAAGATGAAGGGCACAATATCATAATAAAGCAGGCTTTCCAATAAGAAGATCTAACAATTGTAAATATTTATGCCCCCAACTTGAGAGAACCCAAATATATAAATCAATTAATAACAAAGAGACTCGATAATGATACAAGAAGAGCAGGGGACTTTAACACCCCACTTATAGCAATGGACAGATCGTCTAAGCAGAAAATCAACAAGGAAACAGCTTTGAATGACACACTGGATCCGGTGGACTTAACAGATATATTCAGAACATTTCATCCTAAAACAGCAAAATACACATTCTTTTCAAGTGCACATGGAACATTCTCCAGAATAGATCACATACTGGGTCACAAATCAGGCCTCAACAAATTCAAAAAGAATGAGATCATACCATGAATATTTTCAGAATACAACATTATGAAACTGGAACTCAGCGGCAAGAAAAAATTTAGAAAGACCACAAAAACATGAAAGTTAAAGAACATCCTGCTAAAGAATGAATCGGTTAGACAGGAAAGTAAAGAAAAAAAATACATGGAAGCAAATGAAAATGAAAACATGATCCAGAACCTTCGGGGTGCAGTGAAATCAGTCATAAGAGGGAAGTATATAGCACTACAGGTTTACATTAAGAAGCAAGAAAAATATCAAATATACAACCTAATCTTACACCTAAAGGAGCTAGAAGAGGAACAGAAAATAAAGCCTAAAGCCAGCAGAAGGAACATAATAAAGATTACAGCAGAAATAAATGGATATAGAAACAAACAAACAAACACCACAGTAGAACACATCAACCAAACTAAGAGCTGGTTCTTTGAAAGAATTAGTAAAATTGATAAACCCCTAGCCAGACTTACCAAAAGGAAAAGAGTAAGGACCCAAATAAATAAAATCATGAATGAAAGAGGAGAGATCACAGCTAATACAACAGAAATACAAACAACTATAATATTATGAAAAATCATACACCACCAAATTGAACAATCTGGAAGAAATGGACAAATTTCTAGAAACATACAAACTACCAAAATTGAAACAGGGAGAAATAGAAAATTTTAACAGACCCATAATCAGCAAAGAAATTGAATCAGTAATCAAAAATCTTCCAACAAACAAAAGTCCAGGGCCAGATGACTTCCCAGGGGGATTTTACCAAACATTTAAAGAAGAGTTAATAACTATTCTTCTCAAACTGTTCCAAAAAAAAAAGGAAGGAAAACTTCCAAACTCATTCTATGAGGCCAGCATTATCTTGATTCCAAAACTAGACAAAGACCCCACTATAAAGGAAAATTACAAGCCAGTGTCCTTGATGAAGGTGAATGCGAAAATTCTCAACGGGATACTAGCAAATTGAATCCAACAGTACATTAAGAGAATTATTCACCACGATCAAGTGGTGTTTATTCCTGGGCTACACAGATGGTTCAATATTCACAAATCAATCAACGTGATATACTACATTAATCAAGGAAAGATAAGAACCATAAGATCATGTCAATACATGCAGACAAAGCATTTGACAAAATACAGCATCCATTCTTGCTAAGAATCCTCAGCAAAGTAGGCATAGAGGGAACATACCTCAATATCACATACACTATATACAAAAGACCCACAGCTAATATCATCCTCAATGGGGAAAAACGGAGAGCTTTTCTTCTATGGTCAGGAAGATGACAGGATGGCCACTCTCACCATTGTTGTTCAACATAGTACTAGAAGTCAGCCTCAGCAATCAGACGACAAAAAGAAATACATCCAAACCAGCAAGGAAGAAGTCAAACTTCCATTCTTTGCAGATGACATGATACTCTATGTAGAAAACCCAAAAGTCTCCACCAAGAAATCTCTAGAACTGATATGTGAATTCAGCAAAGTCATAGGAAATGTACAGAAATCCGTTGAATTTCTGTACACCAATAATGAAGCAGCAGCAAGATAAATCAAGGAATGGATCCCATTTACAATTGCACCAACAACCGTAAGATACCTAAGAATAAACCTAATCAAAGAGGTAAAAGATCTGTACTCTGAAAACTTATGAAAGAAATTGAAGATGACACAAAGAAAAGGAAAAATATTCCATGCTCATGGATTGGGGGAAGAAATATTATTAAAATGTCTATACTGCACAAAGCAATCTACACATTTAACACAATCCTTATCAAAATATCACCAGCATTTTTCACAAAGCTAGAGCAAACAATCCTATAATTTGTATGGAATCACAAAAGTCCCTGAATAGCAAAAAGAAATAGAAATAGAAAAAGCAAAGCAAAGCTGGAGGCATCACATTTCTGGACTTCAAGCTATATTAGTTGCAGCAATCAAGACAGTATGGTACTGGCACTAAAACAGACACATAGATCAATGGAACAGAATAGAAAACCCAGAAACAGACCCACAACCATATGGCCAACTAATCTTTGACAAAGCGGAAAGAATATCCAATGGAAAAAAGACAGTCTCTTCAACAAATGGCAATGGGAAAACTGGACAGCAATATGCAGAAGAATGAAACTGGACCACTTTCTTATACCATACACAAAAATAAATTCAAAATGGATGAAAGACCTAAATGTGAGATAGGAAAACATCAAAATCCTAGAGGAGGAGAATAGAATCAGCAACCTCTTTGACCTTGGCCCCAGCAACTTCTTACTAGACATGTCTCCAAAGGCAGGGAAAATAAAAACAAATGAACTATTGGGACCTCATCAAGGTCCCAGAAAAGCTTCTGTAAAGCAAAGGAAACAATCAACAAAAGTAAGAGTGGCCTATGGAATGCGAGAAGATAGTTGCAAATGACATATCTGATAAAGGGTTACTGTCCAAAATCTATAAAGAACTTACCAAACTCAACATGCAAAAAACAAATAATCCAGTTAAGAAACGGGCAGAAGACATAAATAGACGCTTTTCTAAAGAAGACATCTGGATGGCTAACAGACACATGAAAAGTTGTTCGACATCACTCATCACAGGGAAACGCAAATCAAAACCGTGGTAAGATAGCACTTCACACTTGTCAGAATGGCTAAAGTTAACAACACAGGGAACAACAGATGTTGGTGAGGATGAGGAGAAAGAGGAACTATTTTGCACTGTAGGTGGGAATGCAAACTGGTGCAGCCACTCTGGAAAACAGTATGGAGTTTCCTCAGAAAGTTAAAAATAGAACTACCTCACAACCCAGAAAGAGCACCACGAGGTATTTACCCAAATGATACAAAAACACCAATTTGAAGGGATACATGCACCCTGATGTTTACAGCAGCACTATCAACAATAGCCAAACTATGAAGGATCCCAAATGTGCATCGATTGATGAATGGATAAAGAAGATGTGGTATATATATATATATATATATATATATATATATATATATATATAAAATGGAATATTAGCCATCAAAAAAGAATAAAATCTTGCCATTTGCAATGACCTGGACGGAGCTAGAATGTATTATTGTAGGTGAAATAAAGTCAGTCAGAAAAAGACAAATACATATGATTTCACTCATACGAGGAACTTAAGAACAAAACAGATGAACACAGAGGAATGAAAAAAGAGAGAGAGAAAGAGAAGCAAACCACAAGAGGCTCTTAACTATAGAGAACAAACTGACTATTGATGGAGGGAGGTGGCTGGGGGATGGGCTAGATGGGTACTGAGTGTTAAGGAGGGCACTTGTTATGATGAGCACTGGGTGTTATATGTAAATGATGAATCACTAAATTCTCCTGAAACCAAGATTACCCAATATGTAAACGAACTAGAATTTAAATCACAACTTGAATCAAACCACAAAAATAAAAATAAGCTTTCTATTAGGCATTCCAGATCTTTTGTAACTAGCCTACTTTTGACTTTTTTTCTACTAATCTTCCACCATTGCTCACCATCAGTTCAATTGTCTAAGGAGCCTGGCAGGTTAGGAAATGAGTAGAGAGCAAAACTAGAGAAAACCCGTCTTGTCTAAAGGGACAGTTTTTCCAGATGAGAATATGGCAACATTGTTGCTAGATCTTCTGTTTTGTATAAAAGAATCTGGAGATTCTGATTTCATATGAAATTTACTATTTAAGTAAAGCCCAAACAAAATGTGTCTGAGGGTCATATTCAGATCGCAGCTACCAGTGCTCCACGTTATAGACTTCTCGCTCTGTTTTTGCACGTTCTTTTCCCCCAACCGGAAATATTCCTTCTTCTGACAAACATCATGTCACACAGCTCAGGGCTCAGTTCAAATGGCACTCTTTCTCTGGATCGCCCCATTTTCTCCTACAGCGATTCCCAAATAGATATAATTACTCCTTCTTTCCGGTTATCCGAATCCTCTGTTCAAACACTTTGTTTGAAATGTGTCACTGCTTTTGTTAGCTGGTCTATCCACCCCACTTTGCTATGCCATGAAAATCTCAAGGACAGGGGCCATGCTAACCGCCTTTTTATCCTCTGGGTCTGGTATAATGCTTAGTGCATAGTAAGCACTCAATGTTTTTTTGAACGGATGAGGGAAATAGACATGACTTTGGGATGTGAGGCCTGAGCTCAGCTTTTTTTCTGCTTAACTTTTATACGTTATTTTAGTTTGTTTTGTTTTGTTTTTACAGTTGATCACAATGCCTTGCCTTTTGGCAGTTGTTATCCCTGACCTCTAGGGAAAAGCATAAAAATAGCTAATACAATCTATGTGAAAAACTAGTGTGGAAAAACAATTTACTAGTTGTTTTGAGCAAATGTCTGGGCTCTTTCGTTGAAGAGTTTATCTTTAAAGAGTATTTTACTGCACAGTCCATTGAGGGCAATTGGGCAAACGTTTGTTCTTGCCAGGGTGAAGGGGAATGTGTGAGTGAGGTAAAAGCTGGATATTGGACAGAACAGTCTAGATAGCACCCGGGACTCCTCTCCAAAATGTGAATTAGAAAGAGTAATCTGACTGCTACCTTGAATCTGTCTGGATAAGAGATTTAAAATCTAAGAAATAGAGAAGTATTTCCCATAGAGCGATGCCATTTAACTATCTGAGGGTTGAGTCTCCACGAGTTCATATAACATTACTTGTAGGAATGTAATTCTTAATTTCAGGGTGGGGGGGAACAGTATTTTGGAAAGGAGAATTTGGAGAGAGAAAACTTAAAACCCCCATCTCCTCACTAACCTGGAATAATCAATTTTAATTTAAAAAAAATCAATAAGGATGAAATTTTATTGTAGTTGGATGATGTAGAATTAAGTTATACACCAGGGGATTTTTTACAGGGGAATATTATTTTAATAATTAATATTTTTATGACTGGTTCCTCCAAGACTCAAAACATCTTAGGGCTCAGTTGCTTTGAGGACAAAACAAAAGCAACGGTTTCCATGCGTGTGTCGTGTTTTTATCTTGTCTAGTATGTGCATAGGGAATTTCACTGTGTACTGCTCAAGAATACCCTAATGATGTGGGTGCGGGGCTTGTGGAGGGAGAGTTTCTGCAGACTGAGGGTCATGAGAGTTACTATTTATTTGGGGAGAGTCTTTCCTGACTTTGCTTCCCCCACTTATCTACCCCCCAACCCTCAGTCAGCTCCATCCCACCTTAATGCCTTAAAATGGCATTCCCCAACCCCCCAAGATGTCAGAGAGCTGCAGGGCTTCAGGTTTGTAAAGTGTGGTGAGGATGGAAAGTACCAAGGAGGAAGTTGTTAACACATTCTAGATGATACTAAATAGTATCAATATGGATCACAGCTCAGGTAAAACTTTCCTGCCACTTGGCAGATGGAAAGGATTGTTAATTCCCTTCTCCATCCTGCTGGTTAAATATTTTTAGCTGGCTGTGAGGAAGTATAAATTCTCGGTTCATGTTTGGATAGAGAAGTGGGACATTTCATATCTGGGAAAAGTACATGGAAGGATGACGGAGGGTTTGGGATTGGCCAGCCATATTTGAATTTCGGAATTCACACTTAATTCACTTACCTCTTAAATGCCTCCTATAGCATTCTTTGAACAACTTTATTTCTTCCCTCTACCCTGTTATTTTCTCATGCTGCTTCACCCTCTTTCCTTTGCATTATGAACAACTTGTGTGATGTGTGGATTATTGGTTCACACAGGTGTTCAAGAAAAACCTTTATTTTCTTGAGATCAATTTTGAGTGTCATCTCATTGAATGGGTGGGAAACTACAAAATATCATTGGAATGAACACTCTATGAGAGGAAGTAACCTGTCTGTTTGTTCATTACTTCTTCCCTAGTTTTTATCAGCTGAATCGTGTCTCTTAAAAAACAAACCACAAAACATTTTGGCTTCTTAATCTCCGGTACCTCAGAATGTGATCCTTAGATATAGGGGCTTTACAGTGGTTATTGAGTTAAATTGAGCTCATTAGGGTGGGTCCCAATCCCATATGACATATAAATAGGGGAAATTTGGACACAGATACATGCACAGGGTGCATGCCAGGTGAAGGTGAAAGCAGAGATTGGGATGATGCTTCTATATGCCAAAGATTTCCAGAAAACCTGAGAGGTTAAGTGAGAGGCATGGAACAGATTCTTTCTCACAGCCCTCAGAGGAAACCAACCCTGCCGCCATGTTGATCTTGGATTTATAGCCTCCAGAACTGTGAGACAATACATCTCTGTCATTAAACCACCCAGTCTGTGGCTCTTTATTACAGCAGCCCTAGTGAACTATTATTGTAACGATTGACACACTGGCTGGCCATGGTAGGTGCTTAATAAATAAGAGCTGAATGAATTAATAACTGGTGTCCCCCTCACAGGGGAGGTCTCTGCCAGGCCTAGAAATTGGGACTAAGTGCCTGTGTTCTAGTCAACATAATCACTGCGTATATCTTCATGATCCAAACCTCGAAGATGAACATTCTCTTCTTTGGTGCTCTGTGTGAGACAGAATCATCCTTGCTGGGACAGGGACGCAGGAGCCTGGGACTCAGCTTTCTACTTTGTAAAAATCCTTGAAGTAAGGAATTGAGAGCCTAAGGTGTGAGTTTGAACCCGAGGAGGGAAAATGGAAAAACACAGATGAATTTCTCAAGAACAGTCTTTCCACAATAGCCAGAAATTGTTCAATTCTTCACATAAAATGTTTGGGATCAGGTATTCTCTCCTGTGGGTCAATAGCACAAATCAATGTGTATTAAGTATGTCTTTTTATTGTGATGCTTTGACATTTGGGGCCTTGCTGCCCCTGCAAAGACTAAAGACTCCCCCCTCCCAGGGCTAACCAATTCCTAGGATAGTAAATGATGCCCGGAAGTGATCCCTTCCAATGTCTAGTGGCCAGTCGGAGCCCCTGCCCCAACCACTTCTTTTACTGGGTTCTCACAATCTGCTTACTGTCCCCCCCACCCTAATTATCCAGGGGCCAGGTATGGAGGAGGACTAGAGACGGTTCCTATACCCCAGAGCCTGCTGAGATTATCCAGATCCAATGTTCTAAATTAGTCAATCCTAAACCTGCTCATCTTGCCTCATCAGTTCCTTGCCACGGAAACCACAAGAAAAGCTCTTTCCTGGTTTCTCCCCCATTCCTTCTGCCTTCTGACCAACCTGGTGCTTCCCCACATGGCATGGCATGGCATGGGTGCCCCCTTCTCTTGGGGACTGTTGGCAACAAACTCTTCAATGGTCACTATCTCCTGATCAGTTGGCCTCACTGTACCTGAATAATAATAAAACCTAGGTTTTAAAACACAGGTGTCTATAAAGGCCGTGTTCTAAATGCACATATGACTGATACCATTGATATGGACAGAATCCCCAGTTGCCCCTCATGTCACTGACAAGTGTTACTGGTTGTTCTGAAGAGGTTCTTCAAATGAACAATACTTGTCGTTATGAGCAGGTTATGTTGTGAGAGGTGTCTGGGATAACTGTGAATTTTTAGTGTGTGCAAAGGAAGACTGGGGGTCGGAAGTGAGAGATGTATTTTATTTAAGGCGTTGATATGGTAAAGAGGTTTGGTCACACAGTGCTCGGCTTAGTCTCAATAAGCCAAACCAGCTTTTTTACTGGGGGTAAAAGATAGGACAAAGAAGATTTTGTCTATTTTTTAAAATTATTATTATTATTATTTTAACGTTTATTCATTTTTGAGAGTCAGAGAGAAAGGGTGAGTGGGGAAGGGGCAGACACACACACACACACACACACACACACACACAGAATCTGAAGCAGGCTCCAGGCTCTGAGCTGTCAGCGCGGAGCCTGACATGGGGCTCGAACTCACCGACCATGAGACCGTGACCGGAGGTGAAGTCGGACGCTTGACTAACTGAGCCACCCAGGTGCCCCTGCTTTTGTCTCACTATTAAGAAATTTATTAATAGTTAACAGTGTTTTTAAAAAAAAAACAAAATAAAAAAACCAGAATGGCAATGATGAATGAATGACGAGTGATAATGACTTCAAGAGTAGAGTTAAATAGAGGATAAATGACCATCTGTAGGAGTATCCTGTAGTTGTTTTTGTAGTTAGTAGATTGGTCGTAATAAAATTGATCATTTATAGTTATTTGTATTATGTCTGCGTCCTCTTGTCTATCCACCTCTCTTGGACCCTAAGAGCAGAGTCTAATCTATATCTGTCATATTTCATGATTTGTTATTTCTGGTGAACAGTGCCCGGCATATAGTAGCGGAAATAAATATCTGTTGAATAAATGTTTGTTGCAGTACCTGGTAGGAAATGAAATGAGAGACTTTCTTGGATGCCTTTCACATTGGTGTCGGGACTGCTAAGTGTTTCTAAACCCTGGTTTCCTTTACCCTGTGGCCATACAAGTAGACAACATACCCCACAACCTTTATTGTTGTTAAGCCAGGGGCCTAAATCTGATTGGTGGAATGTGGGTAGACCAGGTCCATCCAAACCTACTGGGTAATTGCGAATGCTCTCTCTTGCTTTCCACATCTCCTGGCCACACGCAAAGTGGCCAGTGACTAAGAAGACGTGTAAGATGAGATTTGGCTTACCACTTTGCTGTAACGGGAATGCATGATTACAACTGTAATAATTTCCATCTCTTAAAAAGCAGTAACTCTGCTAAAATTTCTTACTTGTACAGTGAAATAGCTAAATAAGTGATCTGTTCTCCAGATTCTCTCTCTTTTTTTAAATAATGTTTTATAATGTTTATTTATTTTTGAGAGAGAGAGAGAGAGAGAGAGAGCACAAGCAGGGGAGGGGCAGAGAGATAAAGGGAGACACAGAATCCTAAGCAGATTCCAGGCTCCGAGCTGTCAGCACGGAGCCTGACATGGGGCTTGAACCCACGAACCGTGAGACCATGACCCGAACTGAAGTCAGACGCTTAACTGACTGAGCCACCCAGGTGCCCCAGATTCTCTTCTTTTTGACTGAGACTTTGTGATTTGATCAGACCAGACTGGGGGATTTGAGAGGGGTATACCAAGCCCGGGCTATTATGTCCAATTTGTTTTACAAATTGGGCTCCCTGGTTTTTCTGTTTTTGTTTTTTTGTTTTTGTTTTTGTTTCTTGCACAGCTGAGTCGTATGTCTAACCTCTAATAGCCACTCAGGCTCCTTCTCTTATTGCTTTTGGTTAAATCTTTCGAGAAAAGAGGGGAAAGAACATTCTTCTGGTGCCCTTTGCCGAGGGACTCCCATTTATACTTTCCCTGCTCATGGTAAAAAACATGTCTAAATGGGGTGCCTCTGCAAGAAGGCGATTTGCTCAAGGGTAAAACCAGTGACATGACAGCAAGTAGCTGGGAAGCTAAAATTACAAAAGGAAAATGGACTTCAATACATGTAGTGGACACATGTATTCAGTGCTTACACAATGCCATGCCCTGCCTCATGAACTCGGGAGATTTAAAGATCTGTGAGACATAGCTGTAAAAAATTTTTACAGTATCTTATTTGATAGTAATAGTTATTCAACCAGTTATGCTTACCAAGGTCAAGTTCTGAAAACAGTGAGAGAAAACTTGTGTAGCCCGGTGGCTTGGTCATGTGAGACACCCCCTGCCTCCCACCAGGTTGGCATTAGGGGTCCACTTCACTTCTGCTTCTCTGATTGGGTCAGGCATCTGCTGCCATGTAGAGTATGGTGACAAACCCTGCCCACTGCTTTGCTCTCCCAAATGTCTCATGCACACTAGTGTGGTGTGACGCTGGGGACGTGTCGCCAGTTCTTACTCTTAAATAGAGAAGAGAATCTACGGATGGAACAAAGCTGTGCGCACAAAAAGTGGCCTACTTCATAATTTTTGATAATGCTGTCAAAGGTTAGAAACTGTCATCCTGCGTGGTCCAACCGGAGTCGAAAAGGGTGAAGTTTCATTTTGTGTTTCACTGCTCCCTCGATCTAGGTTTTTGGAAAAAAAGAAAAAAGCTGATTTTACAGTAAAGAGTTTTTTGATCAATTGTTGGTGCCAATTGGCATGAGCCTGGGATAGGTGGAGATAATATATGTGGTGTCCCCGACCGGTCATTTGAAGACCTGACTAGAAACCATGGGACAGACACGGTGCTCTAACAGAAGGATCGGGGAGGTTCTGTTTTTGTGTCCTCCGATCAGGGCGCCATGGAATCTGGAGGTCTGAAAAAGAGACGTTGCTTGAAACATTCTGCAAGGATTTCCACTGTTTCCAAAGACTGAAGTTGGGAGGAGCGTTACCGAAGGCTCTCTAAGGCTCATCTTGTTGGGTGGGTCAGTGCCTTCAGTTTTAAAATCTGTTAAATCTTGCTTTAAGCTATTATTCTTGGAGCATTTCAGCTCTAGCGACGCCAACATGCAACAAACTCCAAGCACCTGAACAATCACCAGCCTCTCTCAGAATTGCCTTTTTCAGCATCTCTGAGAGTCTGTGATTATCCTCAATTACTTTCTACCACATCTCGGCATAAAACTCAGGGTGTTCATATGTCGGAGCATTGAATTTGGTGATGGAGCAGCGTGGTCTTGCTTTGTTAGAAAAAATAAGACCGAGAGACTTCATCATTAGTTATTATCTGAAAGCTTTCGTCAGACGTAGGGATTGTCACATTTATTGTAAACCTGTGGCAAGAGGTTCCAACAAAGTGTTTGCAGAGGCGTTGCTATGGCTTTGCTAGTTGGGGCTTTCTTTCATGAAAATTCTAGAAAAGGAGGGCCACCATCTTTGAGAGCTGCTGTTCTCATTTCTTTAAATTTCATTATTTATTTTTATTTTTGAGCGGGGGGGGCGGGGAGAGAATGAGCAGGGGGCAGGGACAGAGGTGGTGGGGGGGGGGAAAGAGAGAGAACCTTAAGCAGTCTCCATGCTCAGCATGGGCTCAGTTCCATGACCTTGGGATCATGACCCGAACCAAAATCAAGAGTTGGACGCTCAACCGACTGGGCCACCCAGGTGCCCCGCTGCTGCTTTTATTTTAATTGTAACTTACAGTGAAGTGTGGGTCTTTTCTCAATGAGCACTTCTAACTCAGGCCAGGTCCATGAGGGCAGAAGAATTGCCAGAAAAAAATTACCCATGATTTCTTGGAAAAGGGGGCAACTCTGTAGGTGAGGGCCCATGGGATAATGTTTTGAAAGCCAAATTTGTCTTTTTCATTTCCTCCTTGTTCCCTGTCAGGGGAAAGAAAACGACTAGGCAAGATTTTCATCTTTTTCTTCTTTTAATTTTGTTCAGCATTAAAGGAGGGAACTTCATAAACATTGATTGTCATTTACAGAAAACATTCAGAAATCATGTGTGCATTATCAGGGAATGCTAACAGTATTCAACTAATAATTTACAGGACATAAAATAAGGACAAAAACCTATTACATTCTAAAGTAATATAAAACTCTTTTTTTTTAATTGTTAGGGAGTGCTGTTTTATTCTAGTATATTTATAATAAAAAAAAAACCCAAAACAACAACTCAATGCTTACTTCCTAAATGACTCAGGCTGCAGTTTTACTCACGTACACAGAAATTAGGGCTTATATATTAAACAAGGAGAGAGAGATCAGAAAATTGTAGATTTTAAAACTATATGTCACTGGGTTTATTTGTGGTTTGCCTTTTGCCTCTATAGGCCAATAATAATAGTAATATACGGTAATAGTGTAATTAAGCTCCAGAAAAATCAATGGTGACTATGGGAGGCATTATTCTTTTTAAAAAGTACAATTAATATGCTTTTTAGAGTGAATGCTTTTATTTTTATGTACGTTTGGCAATGCAACTCTTGTGCATTGCCAGCAACGGTGTGCATGCTAACAAGAGATGTCAGGTGCACCTCACGGCTGCCCCTCAAGGTGCCATCCTGGTCGGTAGGTACAGCCGAGCCCCCGACAGTCCCCGGTTCCCCAACCGCTGGGGGACTTGGAGTCGTTCTTCACTTTAGACGTGCAGGTTGGAGCTAACATGAAAATTAAATTTCTGAATGTTGGAAGCATATGAAAATCATTTCTCTCAATCCTAAAAGCAGGGAAGCATTGTCAGGGATTTAAAAAATACTGGAAAGTCTCATTTAAATCTAAATATCTTTTTTTTTTTATTATAAATCGATCATCATAAAATACTAGCCTTTTAAAGTCCTATTTGGGATGCAGGAAAAGCATCAGGTTCATCGGACTTGCTCCTGCCTGTGTTGTTAGAGCTCGTATCACCTTCGATCTTCCTCCCTCTTGGGCTCTCCCCCAACCCTCCCCCAGGTTCTTTACAACATTTATTTGGTGAAGGTCAGTTATGGCTTCAGCGAATGAGTGATCTGACCTCAGGCTACTAATACGAAATAAACGTGTATAAAAATATTTTGTTCATCAGAAAGCAGAGTTTGTGTTCCTTAAGCTAGTCCATGCAGAAAGGATTTGGACAAAGCCATTTGCTACAAGGAAAGATGACTTATTCAGGCAATGTGTTTTTTTGTTTTGTTTTGTTTTGCTTTTGTTTTTGTTTTCTTTTTAACCTTCCTTTTTCACATCGTCTAGTTCAGATAGCGTTTGCAGGTCTTAGAGGCCAATCTTCAGTACAAATTCTTTGGAGCACATCTAATCGACAGCCCTGTCCCTTTCTCAGCTGTATTACAAAAAGAAGTGTACACATGACACCAATGGCCCGTCAAGATGCTTAACCTGTTTACAACCAGTTTCTGAGAAGTACATAACACGCAGAAAGGAAGCAAGTACATATTTGCTCTTTGTTGGTTTTCCCCCTCTAAAAAAATTGTTACAAAGTCTTAAGCTTAAACAGAGACATAGAAAAATCAGTGTATTCACTGTCTCCAGTTATTTACAGCAAAAATTACAGAGACAGCATACATTGTATTAGACCTTCCACAAGCATATATTAAAAGTAATTACATTTGAAAAAATATTTTTATTTTTCCTCTACATTTCTACAATACATACTCAGTTTTCTGTGGGTGTGGTTTTCATTCTTGTGTGTGTGGTTCCTCGGGTGGAGGAGACAGGACTGTGCTTGGGTGTGGGGTCTGTAGCTTTTCAGACACACCTGACGTGTGTCATGACAGAGGCACGCAGAGGTCCTCCATCAGCTACCGCCAGAAGAGTACGGTTTCATACAGGGATCGCGCTGCCCAGCTGGGGTGTAGACACCCCGTGCCTCCCTCAACTGGGGGCTTTTTCAATTCTGGTAACCTTGTGCTTTAGTTTTGGCCATGAGAACAATCGCTGAGCTGCTTCTTCTGACCCACTGGAGGTCGTGCTTACAGTCATGCAGGAGGCAGAGATTACTATGGCCAATTCACTTCGAAGGGATCTCAGCAGCTTAGGCAAAAAGTGCACAGACAGATGACCTCCATCTGTTGCATAGGAATCTGAGGTCCCGCACTTCAGAACACGGAGGGGACTACGTTATCACGACTATAGGATAAATTCTGCAGATACGACTAAGGGAAAAATGAAAACTCGTCACAGATAGTGAAGCCACACATTTAAAGAGACACACCGAGACTCAAAAATGTAAAAGTCGTGCATTTGACGTTCAGAAAAAAGTGGCAAGAAATCTAACCACCTGGCTCTGTGAAGCTAAGAGTTTGGGCAAGGCGAATAGAAATGTCCTTTATATGCCATCGTTAAATGAATTGTCTTCATTTTTAGACTGCTGTGTTTTCAACGGGACTCTTACTATGTCCTCCGGTAGTGATAGTCAAATATGGAAACCAAATTGAGTATCAGTGGGCAAGAGTTCTGCCCCCCCACCTCCCCCCACCCCCCCTCTCTTATTCATTCTGAGTCCTGTCTGGCCAGACTTGCTGCCAGGAAACAGGCCCTTGGATTCAATTTTGTGCTAAACCAGAGGTTGCAAACTGTGAACCTTTTTCTGCACAGAGATGTATTTGTCTGGTCTGCATTAAGCTCTGAATCAACTGACATCACTTACAACTAGACAGATGTTATAAGATTCAGAAGCTTTAGCCACACTTGTGCTTTAGCTGACTATCGGATGTCCCTTTTCAGATGGGGCATTTCCTTGCCAGCTGGCCATTGGACTGCTTGCGCTCATTTGCATCGGCTCCCTGGCCCTTTTAGGCTCTTGGATTTTTAACCCTTGCTTTAAGGGAACACGTGCCTCTGGTCCTGAGACCTGGCCCCTGCCTGCCCCTCCAAAAATAGGTGGTCAACTCTTGTCTAAAGGCCCGTGTGGTTTCCCATACCAGGTTGCTGCTTTTATTAACAGCTGGAAACAGAAAATTAAATACTACTTCGTCTAAAGCAGATGGTGAGCTTTTTTGTCTTCTTTATACAGGGGGCTTTGTGCAAAGTTTCACTACAGATGCATACTTTCAAGTTATTGCTGTTCTATTGAACGGTGGCTCTGTCAGGGCACAGGCATCCTTGCCTGAATTCACTGCCAATTGTAGTAACTTCATTGGAAGCGAAAGTGTATGGAGAAAAGAGAGTCAGGGAAAAGTTATTTCTTCTAATTTCCAATAGCAGTGGAATTTTTCCTTGCTTCTATAATAAATGGAAACAAAGAACACGGAACAGAACTGATATCATTTGCATCTGACTGATGTTTTTGAAAAAAGCTGGTTAAGTTTTAGGTTGTCCTTGGGACGGAAGAATCGCTTTTGCATTCAAGCCTGGTACGCTTGGGACTGTAGAGAGTGAGCGTGAGTTGACTAGCCATGTGCATGGTTTTCTACAATTTAGCTTGACTGCTGTGAAGTTATGTGTCGAACAAGGCAGCTACGATAGGAAATGTACGGGTGTCTCCCCGGAATCTCTTATTCATGTCCAGAGTTGACTGTGATTTAGAGTGTCACAGATTGTGTCCAAGAAGTTGAATTACCCAAGAGACCACCACATTCTCTGTTTATACCTACACTGTGGTCCTTTATTCCAGAGTCCTGAAGACCAGTATTTCAACAAGGGAAATCCCGAAAGGGTATGTTTGTAAGGTACACCTCTACTCTCAGCTTTCAGTCTCTGGGGAAAAAAGAGCCACAGAATAAGGGACACAAAGATGACCCAAGTCACGGGCAGTAGGAGTCTGTGGGGCATATTAAACCAAATTTGGAATCCCTTCTTCTCCTACATTCCCTCCAGAATCACAGTGGAATTTGAATTCACACAGCTTTACCTCCCTTGTCAGATTCAGATAATGCCACTCA
This sequence comes from Panthera pardus, assembly GCF_024362965.1. Classification (NCBI taxonomy): domain Eukaryota; kingdom Metazoa; phylum Chordata; class Mammalia; order Carnivora; family Felidae; genus Panthera; species Panthera pardus. The sequence continues at coordinate 16,587,136 of NW_026526766.1, read as the reverse complement.
GATTTCTTATTTTCCTTGCTCAGGACTTGTACAGGAAGCTTGGGGCTGCTTGGGAGAGACATATTCCTATTAATAGGGTAGCTGGATTATTTGGCTCTTAGCAGATTTCAGAAAATGAGGCTAAGTTGTCCTTATTCATGTGCAACTTTTCAACAAGTCCAAACAGTTAACAACACAAAGTTACTGCCTACTGTTCTGAAAGCCTTGTCAGAGAGGTTCTCTCCCTGGCGTATTTAATTTGTGCCATTTACGTTTTGTTGTCATTTTCCTGTTTTTTTCCCCCTCCTTCTTTTTTTTTTTTCTTTTTCTTTTTTTTTAATGAAACATCCCTGAGTGGTTACAGTGCAATATCTGTGCCAAGCAGTGATTGTCATTTACGAAGCAAGAAGTGAAACGTACGGATCATGGGTTCTTTCTTCCAGTGCCCGTTTTACCATGAAGGTGTGGTGAACATTTGTGAGTCTTCGTAGGGAAGGGACAGAGATTGCATGTGGTAAGGAAAGGCGATCTTAGCAAAATTTCAAAACACCTCGAGATGTAGTCACAGGAGATGTTCAAAAAGGCAGCTTTTCAAGGCGTTTGTCGTTACCACTGAAAATGTGATTGGTGGTCTTTTAACGGACAGATTTGGCAACTGTGGCGAAAGATGGAAATCTCTTTTCTCAGCCGAAGTGGGCTGAGCGTGTACTCGTTTCCACTGTTTTGTTCTGGTTCAGTCGCTAGCTGTTTCCTGTCCCCTAGCTTCAAAAGGTTCATGCGGTCCCAGTGAAATGCTTGCACTAGTAGAAACGACAAACACATTCAAATCGAGTACCTCCTGAGGCAAATGTGGGGAGCAATCCTTTTCCTACATCACCCATGGGGCAGGGAGGAAAAAATTCTCAGCCACTTCATCAACAGAACCAATTTAAACCCTCTAAGGTAAATTGGAGGAAACAAACGATTCCCTTTGCAACTGAGCGGGAATTACAGGCGGACGATGGAAAACACTAGGCCAACAGAACAATGAAAACAAAGTTTGACATAAGTTCAAAGCTCAAAGGGAAACACCAAGCAGACACGTTGAGCATTGCCTATCACAAGCCAATCATAAAACATACATTGCATTTGGAAACGGCTTGGTTTAATTGAGCGCCTTCCATTACCCTGTTTTCCTAGCAATCAGTAAAGTAATCTTTCCATTAGAAGGAAATATGACTCTTGGAATTAATTCTTTATACAAAGAGCTAGCAGGAGTGACATTTACACCAAAAAGAACTGAGTCTCTACAGCCACATAATAAGCAGTCTGCAGCTGTCTTCTTAGACACCGAAGGTAATTTGGTTCAATGTAGTTAAATTAATTGAATATAACAGTAGTTGAGAAAGAGAGTCATTATTTTAAAGCCTTTTTGTTTTTCCCCATTGGTTTAGCACTCATCAATCATGAGGTGGGAAAAGGCTCTGTTTTCTAGAGAAAAGACTAGCACTACTGTCTGGTCAACGAGGGGTTTTGTGGCCTTGCGGAGACAGCTCTCAAGACCACGTAACTCCAGGAGAGCGTCAGAGATTAAAAGGAAATCAAGGTTTCCACCGATGGAAACTTTACCGAGCAGGTGTGCGTGTGTGTGTTTGACGAGGAGAAAAGGGCGGGTCCTCGGGAGCTGGCTGCTGGGCTTTACTCACAGGAGAGCGTGAATGTCACTGAGTTACATGAGGCTCTGCTCTGGCTTCCTTTTTAAAAAACTCTTAATTTTGGATCGGCTAAGACCAAAGGCATAGGGCCTCTGGAGCACAGGCAGAACAAGCTGCTTGGGATTTATGCTTTTCTGGTATTCAGTTTGCTTGGGGAGCAGGTGGAGAGGTGAGACTTATACGAGGAAGTCTTAATACTCCAAGCCTCATATCCCCTCTTGTATTCTGTGTTTTTGACAAGTTGCTAAAAGAAAGAATCCCAGGCCAGACGGATGATCTAATTGCAAACTGCATAGGAAACAGTTTGGGCTTTGGGGTGTATTAGTTCTACGGAATAACTCCGATGTGTTTTCGTTATCTGTCAAGTTCTTGCTCTGTGTTTATAGTACAGCACTTTGGAGTTGAGAGAAATTAGAGGACCCCTCCCCCCCCCCCCCCCCCCCGTTAGAAGGACATATCAAATCCTGCCTCCCCTTTTATTGCTGCTTTTTCTAACAAATGTAGCAAAGAGAATGAATATAAAGAACCAAGCTCTTTCTACCTCTTCGTTGCCAAAAAAAGCCCCCCAAAACAAAAAAAAAAAAACCCTCAAAATACAAAAAACATCAAACCCAGACACAACAGGTTAGAGGAAAAATGCCTACATGAAATGGCATCGGGGCCCTGGGCTCTGGTTTCCTCTGTGACTCTAATTTTATTAGAAAAAAATTGCTGGTGGTCAAACCTACAGACTGCATTTCTCTGGTGACAACACAGTGAGCACCAAAATCAGTTTCTTTACCCACCTGAAATCCAAAGGGGAAAAAAAAAAAGTGTTTTATGTGTCCTGGTGAAAAATAGGAAATAGTGATTGGTCAAAAAAGTCCTGGACTCCACAACGTTATCTGTGGCCGAATTCTTAAAACAGGAAAATGGCTCCAGATATTCCCCCCACCCCCCCCCCCCACCCGCCGATATTTACCATCCTGACAAGGCTTTGATGTCATTGATAGAAACAGAGTTCTTATACAGAGGCCGCGCATTACGTTTATTCCTTTGTAGACGTTATCTCTGAATTGGTACCACCCTGCCATTGACGACAGTTGAAGATTCTGGCTGGGAAAACAAAATCCTGATTGTCTAACGTAAAGGTAACACATAACACAGAAGGTAAATAATATAAGAGAGCCTGACTGAACCTCCTTTGTTAGTATGTATGGGATTTTAGGTCACAGTGCATGTGCATGTATAAGTAATAGTCGTATATAATATTCTCAGATATTATATGCTTATTACATACATGCACAGTGCTTTCCAAGACAGCTACAAATTTACACATGCATCAGCTATCTAAAAACATAGAAATAGGTAAGCCTATTAAGTGGAATTTTCTTAAATTATATTTGAACAATTAACAGGAAAAGTAATCATGTAAAGTACCGCTCTGTTCTTGTACGTATCTACAATAAAATTCTATAAACAGTTGTCTCCCAAAACATACCCGAATAAAATAAAATTAAAAAAAAAAAAAGATAACACCCAGTGTCCTATATTTGTATATTTATGGTCATTTCAAAAACAAACAAATAAAAGAGCCCCACTCAGGTGCGTATTTACATTCTTCAAACTGTAGCGGTGAAAAATAATTCTATTAAGTGCAGGACATTCCTAATGTTGCAGTAGTGACATTTTTCTTAAGTCTTCATGAACACATTGCTTTTGTCTTAATGGTGATGCATTCCACGACTAGGAGACAGTTCTCTCGTTGCCTTCATTTGCAGACGGTGGCACAGTCAGGATTAAAGAGCTCCTTGTACAATGGAGGAAAGAGTGTATTCACTATGTCTGGATGTGATTGTTTAAATACCTGCAGCTTCTCCCCGTGCAAGTTGCAGACCGCCGTGATGGTTGGTATCTTGGCTATTAACTGCGGAGTCGGGAGACCAGGGTCGGGTGTTGGGCAGGGGGGGGGCGGGGAGTAGGGGGGTGGGGAGAAACAAAAGGGGAAGCTCATTAGTGCTCTGGCTTCTGAATCAGGGTCCTTCCTGGCCTCGGATGAAGGAAAATGGTTTTGGGAAAAGACGTTCACAAAGAAAGAAGGCTCACTTTCAGCTTCTCCTTCCCAACAAAACAAAACAAAACAAAACGCACCTCCTACCCCCCTCGGGAAAATAGAGAAGGCAAGCCAGCGGGGCCAAGCTTCCTGAGTCACTGCTCTTAAATAAAATGTGTATGGGAGGTAGTCGAGTTTAATCGATACGAGTGGGTGCTTTGCAGCCAGGCTGACTGAGTCAGAATCCTGGTTCCAAAATAGCTAAATGGCTGTTTGGCTGTGAAATACTCGGTCTCAGCTTTCTTATTTGTAAAATGGGCCTACTCATATTGTTGTGTGCACTGAGGTAATTCATATAAAAGCGGTAAGAACACTATAGGTGTGAAACACAATTGGGAGCTAATATTATCTATTATTTCCCACAGATTTTTATGATATGAACACGAGGTTCTCGGTTTTGGAAGGCGACGTTGTTAGGAAAGGTAGGACCTAAACTGTACGAGGCGCGATCCATAACTGTCAGGACTAGCCTGCCTGAATCTTTCTGGTTCTTTCCCACTGTAATGCATAGAATGAAACCTATATTTAATCAAGAGAGAATTTCAGAGGTCACTGGCACTTGCTTCCTTGAGGCATTTAAAAAACTCGTGGGGGAATATCCACTTACCATTGGTAGGTTTTATTGTATATGTATCATGCAGGACGTGATTTTATTTTATTTTATTTTTTTGAGTTCAAATACCCAGAAGACATTTTAAAATGTCCACGGTTTGCAAAATGCTATAACGTTCTTAGAAGATGAACAGCTCTAGCTTTTCACATATTTATAATTTAGGAACATGTAGAATTCATCATTTCATGTCAAAATTAGCTTAAAACCAAGTATCATTGTGATCAAATTACTGTTGGAATCAGATGTGTTCTCATATAAAGAACACTCTCAGAAAAGATAAGCCTGATAGTTTATATAGCTGACCATAGGAACACTTGAAAGTGACGATAAAAAGAAATGAAATAAACCCCATCTAGTCATCAGTTAGGCTCATTGTGCCCCCTCCCCTATTCGGTAATAAGAAGCAATTTTCAGCCTTTGGAGTAAAAGAGCAAATAGATAATTAGTTACTTTGTGGCTCTTCAAAATCAGAAATTTCCACATTCATTAACTTTCCTTTTAACAACTCATGACCATGTAACCACACTATGAGCCATTCAAAATACCATAAGGATTAGAGCTGTTGACATATTCTTAAAGGGGTCTAGAACACATAAAGAAATCTGGGGTGCAGACCTTCCATTTCCAGGGCTATTTAACGACAGGGGTATCAAGAAGAAATGTGAAATCTTTGTTTATGGAGTGGATGTAAAGTTTTAGACTGAGAAGCCAGACTTTCTTTCCAACATTATGAGTTACTTAAACTCGTAGCAGGCACTCTGCTAGCTGCCAAAATGCTCAAGACAGTACGGTTCTCTGCTTACAGCCACCTTGTGAAGACAGATGTGAGTAACGTTACCACACAGTCGAAAGCAGACTGAAAACCTGCGGTGGGTGCCATGCAGGAATGATCTAGAAGTGGTAGGTAATAGGACGTTCTGCCTTCTCCTGTCAGGCCAGGGAAGGCCTCCCCGAGAAAGTGCCATTTAAGCTGAGCTCTGAAGTAAAAGCAAGAGCCAAACAGACGTTGGGGTCCGTGATATGCCGCAGGGCCAGGCATAAAGATGGCGTCGTGCTTAGCACGCCGGAAGAATTGAGCAGTGTGGGTGAGCAGGTCTGAGGGAAAAGCTGGAGAGATGGACGGGACCCGAATACGCAAGTGTATGCTAAGACGCTTCGGAAGGGTTTCGGGCAAGCAGGAAAGATGATAAGAATCACACGATCAAAGAGTCACTTTGGTTCCAGGGTGGAAAATGGTGTCTTTTCCGTATTTTCACAGGTAAAGGTTATCCCAGTGTCCACATAGCTAAAGTCCCTTGGGAAATCATCCAAGCTCTCTCAACCAACTGGTTCACACAGACGGAGACTACAATTTGGAACACTTCTTATACATGACGGTCTCCCTGAAATAGCTATTGAATGCGGGGAGGTTTTGAAAGCTTTCTATAATCATCTGCAGTTGAACTGATGCTATGCAGAGCTTCTGAAACTTCCAGATGTGATTCTGTAATGACTGCCAACCTTTACTCTGCATAAGAATCACTGGGGTGCTTCCTAAAAATGCAGATTCCTGGGATCTACCCCTAGGACTCGATTTCAGTAAGTCTGGGTGGAGCTGAGACTCCACGTTTGAAACAAACATCTCCTGGGATACTGATGGACTGGGTCCATGGAATGGACATTAAAAGACACTATTATAGGGGCTTCTGGGGGACTCAGTCGGTTAAGCATCTGACTCTTGGTTTTGGCTCAGGTCACGATCTCACAGTTTCGTGAGTTTGAGCCCTGTGTGGGGCTCTGCTGGCAGCACGGGACCTACTTGGGATTCTCTCTCTCCCTCCCTCTTTGCCCCTCCCCCACTTGCACTGTCTCTGTCTCTCTCAAAATAAACTTAAAAAAAAAACTATTACAGAGGTTCAAATCATATAAATTTACAACCAATTTTCAAAATTGAAAAGTAAATTCTGTATCAAATTTGAAACAGTCCTGGGAGCCAAATGGAAAGTCAGCTCCTTTTCAGGAGGCACAGACAGAATCATCATTCCCAGAGAAGGGAGGTTCCATTTGCTTAGCTCTATTAGTTTGCTGGGGGGACCGGTAATGGGATTCCCTGAGTTCCCTATGACACACAAATACAACATAGAGAAGATTAGCCTAGTGATAAAACAAAAACAAAAACAAAAACAAAAGCTATGGGTTAGAAAGCCCAACTGTTGGGTTTGAATCGCGGACCTGCTATTTACAGCTGTGTGATCTTGGGCAAGTCAGTTAACTTCTCAGCTTCCTTATCCATCAGACGGTCCCCACCTCAGAGGATTGTTGTCAGGGTTACCTGGGTCAATCCAAACTGTCTATAGCGGTGCCTGGCACATGGTGGCCATATATGTGTTAGGTGTTATGCTTCCGTTTCCACATAATGTTTCCTTCAAAGAGAGGAACAGTCAAGGCTATGCTCGATCAGGGGGCAAGAACCCAACGTAACCCTTAACTGAGCACCGAAAATGGAGTCACGTGTTAATGTATGGGGAGATCAGCCATTTACTTTTGGTGAAATGAAAAAGCAACATCATATGGATGATCATTTTTTTGGAGCAATTAAAGTAACTTGCTGATCTAATAAACTGTGATGTATAAAGTAGAAGCCTATATAATTCTTTTTTTTTAATTTAATTAATTTTTTTAAATTTACATCCAAGTTAGTTAGCACATAGTGCAACAATGATTTCAGGAGTGGATTCCTTAGCGCCCCTTATCCATTTAGCTCATCCCCCCTCCCACAATCCCTCCAGGAACCCTCTGTAGCATCCTATATAATTCTTAAAACTTTTTTTTTTCCTTTAGTGAAGGGGAGATATGAGAAATTAGATGCATAAGAGGATGACCCTTCTGTAGTTGCTCATTTGCACTGGTAATATTTAGCCATGAGTTCGGCTTTGGAAAATGAATATGGACTCTTGCTTCCTTCCTGCTCCAAACTGGGGTTTAAGAAACGTCTGGTTCGGGTCCTAGTTCTTCCCTCTTTTATGGGATTTGGATCTTATCCCTGCTGCTCATCTGTATAATGGGCCGAGATGGTGAGAATAACTTTTTCTTAAGGGCAGTGGGGCTGCTTGAGCAAAGAGCACCCTAACTTGCGTGCTCTTGGAAGAGGCTGTTTTAGAAGCCTCCAGTCAGCTGTGGAAATAGAAGTTCTGACAGACAGGGGCATCCATCACTCCGGAGGCGGGAAGGGCCAGGAGGCCATGTGGACACAGCAGCAGCACTTGTCAGAGCCCAGAAGGGCCTGGTGGAGGAAGCAGCAGGCAGTCACTTACTTGCTCATTAATATTATGTACCGCAGCTGGGGGACCCCCATTTCAAAGGGAGTTTAGAGCAGCCTCAGCAGCAGTTAATGGCTCAACAACTTTTTAAACAGCTGGGGAGGTGATCCAGAAGCATTTGGAGATGGAGGGGGTAGTCGATTTCAAATCATCATGAAATGTCTTCATGTTTAAATAATCCCCATAGCAGGAGTAGACAGAGGGTCTAGAAAAAGGCATTTTCACCCTCCTCTTTCTCTTATGACCAAACATTTCCTATAAGATAAGGAAGCTTTAGCTTATACCTACAGGGGTTGACCAGAAGAAAAAGCGGCTGTTGGAGAAGGGCTAATAATCCTATGCTTCTTTCTAGGGAGTGGTTTTATGAGAAAATCCACAATTTTATAACTAGTACATTCGATATGGAAAATGGAACATGCAGAGGGTAAAACTAGTGATTTTGTTCATTCGGGCTTCCCGGCCATTGCGATGCCCTCCAACCTGAAGCAGGAAGCCAACGATGGTTTGACCAAAGTGGAAGAAACTTCAAAATCACTGATAAACACAGGGCACATCAAGTGAGGCTAACTATATCCATTTCACTTGCTCACTCGCTTTTCTATATTTTTTATTTTGCTATTTCCTTATTTCTTTATGTTTAGCTAGACCTAGACACATGGATTAGAATTGGAATATCGGATTTGAAATATTTATCAGGTCATAAGCCTTCCCTGCCCCTCCTCACCCCATCCTTGGCATCCATGTGAAGCTGGCCACCTAAAGTGGCAGTGGACATCGATTCATCTGCGGTCGGAATCTGGAATTGGACCGAGAGCCAGCAGCTTACTTTCGAAATGTAGCAGGAACTTCCAGTAAGTGAAGAAGCTGAGAGCTAGTTGTATTTCACCACGTGGACCAGGGAAGCAGACTCAGCTGGTATTCAGGGTGGGGGAGAAGAAGGAAGGCTTTCCGATTCCTGGTTCCAGGGCCAACCTGAATGGTGGCCGAGTTTTCATCCTTAGGTTCCACGAGATATCTCTCCGTTATTTTATTTTTTTCTTTTTGCTTAAGCTAGTGTGAGTTGGTTCCTATTATCACAGACTTCTAATGAATGCACCAACTTCCAACTTGACGTGTGGGAAGTTGCATCAAGACCTCTCTTTTCATTTACGGACCGTTAGTCTAATGGAGAACCTCTGGGATGTCTGGGTGTTAGCCATGTGGTGCACGCCAGCAAACTCCGGACGGCTAAAATGGACCAAAATAATCTGATCCTTCACAGGAATTCTGCAGGGGAACCGCTCAGGAACACCACCATGTGTCATCACCACTTTCTCCCTTGCATCTGGCACAGAGCACATGCTCCTAATAAACATACGCTGAGGTGGAAAACTACCCCAGAAGAAAGCTGTATTTCTTGAGTATGGATTCAGAATTTAAAATCTTGAGCGACGTGCTGAATTGCTTTCTATAGTTTTGCCTATGCTTGGGTTCTTTTAAAGCATAAATACCATTGTGAGGAAGCCGGAGAAGCCGAAGTAGGCCTTCTGGGGTGCCCGGTTTCACCCGGGGAAGTGGTTATGTGGGTATGTTACCTTTGTGATCGTTCACTGCGCTATCTACTTATCATTTAAGAGCTTTTCAGCATGTGTTATACTTTAAAAAGCATGGGAATTTTTTTTAAATTTTTTTTTCTTAATGTTTTTATTTATTTTTGAGACAGAGAGAGACAGAGCATGAACGGGGGAGTGGCAGAGAGAGAGGGAGACACAGAATTGGAAGCAGGCTCCAGGCTCTGAGCCATCAGCACAGAGCCTGACGCGGGGCTCGAACTCACAGACCGTGAGATCATGACCTGAGCCGAAGTCTGACGCTCAACCGACTGAGCCACCCAGGCGCCCCCATGGGAATTTTTTTAACGTCTATTTATTTCTGAGAGAGAGAGAAAGAAAGAGCATGCACGGAGCAAGTGCACAAGCAGGGGAGGGGCAGAGACAGAGGGGGAGAGAGAATCCCAAGCAGGCTCCGCGCTGTCAGTGCAGAGCCCCACATGGGGCTCAATCCCACGAACCATGAGATCATGACCTGAGCTGAAATCAAGAGTTGGATGCTTAATCGAGTGAGCCACGCAGGCACCCCAGAAAGCACAGGAATTTTCAAGTGTGAAACAAAGCCCTAGCCAAATAGAAAGAGGAATGAGGAGGCTCATCATTTGGGTAGGGGCTCCCAAGTACTTGCTGGACAGACTGCTCTTTAAGATTAAAGTGACCCCAAATCCCTAAAGCCACCTATTAAGAATTCTAGTATAACACCTAGTGTCTTCCAAGAAGAAAGCAGACTTTAGATAGCAACATTCCATTATTAGTCAGGACATAGTCTGTTTTGACCTCATTGAGAAAACAACGAAGGTCAATGTAAATGACGCTGTGCAGTTCTCATCCATCTCTCAGTCAGGATTTGCTCCATAGACTCTATCTGTGAATCAACATGGTTGTTTTTTTTTTTTTTTTTTTTTTTTTCTAAATCTAAATCAGAAGTACACCATTAATGTGAGAGTGACCAGGAATGACTCCTTTCAGGTAAAATTTCAATTTGTTAACATGTGAAATAGGGCTGTCTAAGCCTTCCATCTTGTCAGGTTTTATTTACTATCTTGGTTCTGTTACAGCAGAAAGAGAGGCTTCCCTCTCTATGTTGACAGTACAGTTTTGCTGCTGTTATGCTAGAAAGGGCCTCAGGATTTAAGACGTTAGTGTATCTGTTGGCTTGTACCTCTCCCAGCTCAACCCCTCACAGTTCTCTCTGGGAAGGCTAGAGCCTTCCAGATCTGAGAAAATGAACCTCAAAGAAACAGATTTGTCACCACATGGTGCAAACATTGTTCTTGTTCAGGACAATCTCTTTCCACAGTTTACCTGAGCTCTCTCCTGTGTTTTCATTAACATGGTGCAAACTTAGACGACTACCTTATGGATTGAAGGGTTGTGGTGGAACACCTTCCCTGGCAGCAAAGGCTTAAAAAGAGTGGAAGAGAGAAAGCCACAGGGGCAGGTAAGAACTTTTCCCATCCAGGAATAGGAGGAAAGAGAGGAGTGAGAGACATTCTGAGCTTTAGCATAATAACTAGACTCCTCCATATTCTAGAAGAATTAGAAGTTCCGTTAGCACGGAGCTGTATGTTTAAAAACACCCAGAAGGGTGGCGTGGCCCATCTATAGGGCATGACAAGGCACGAGCAATTGAACACTGTTTGGAGAAGTGCACTGAAGGCATGGTCGTCGCTGAAGTTGTGGTAAAATAAAATGGCACTCCCTCCAGTCCCTGCATACGGCGAGATGAGTGAGCTTGGGGGTCCGACTTGCCCTACGAGCTCTCCACGCCTTTCCATTGGATATGTGTTGTTACGGAGTCTGCTACTTGTAAACTTCTCAGTACAGCCTGGGGCAAGAACATACCTTCAGGAGGGCTGCGTGTCTTTACAGGAGTGCTAGGAAAAGTAAATATACTGCCTAATATCTCACGACTCTGATTATCCAGGAGACTCAACAGTAGGGGCTGAAGACTTTACCAAACAAGCCTCCAGCTATGGCCTGACCCAGAGGCTGCACTTAGGGTAGGGCTGGGATGTGAGCAAGTCGTCCGGATCAAAGCCCTGCCTTTGGCCATGAGTGTGCTGCCACAACCTGGCCCGAACTAACTTGGCTCCTTTGTTTCCTTCACCCTCTGTCCTCTGGTCTGAGCAACAAAAATGGCAGATTTAGTGACTTGTCATAAAGGAAGCCCAGAGGCCAGAGAATGGAATTGTCACCAGTCTGCAGCTGAAATAGTCACTGCACCCTGGCAGTGGTCATGCTGGTCTCAGCTGAGCGGAGAAGGAGAACCACAGGAACAGGAACTCCCCCAGCACGCTCCTCTCCCAGGAAGTAAACACCTCAGACTGAGCCACCACAGCACCCAAAGCACAAGGTGATGGAGCCCCGGCTGAAGGCCTGACAGGAATGCTGAGCTCCGGCCGGGGGCTTCGAAAACACTGTGCTCTTTGCAGCTTTGGGGCCAGAATATCATCCTAAGCTAGATCACTGTAGCTTCAAGACTTTGAAGCTTTAAGACCTGGTGAGAGCAGTCTATTTCCTTATTAGCTGTAATGGTAGAATTACTAAAAAGTCCTTAAAATGAGTCCGTTGCACTGAGTATTAGAGGATGAATGAAGATGTCAGGAGCAAGCTTTGTTTTTCTCTCTTGGAGTCAAAGAACATTCTACAGAAGGGACCTTAATGACCAGCCAATCCAACCTACTCATTTCCTAGACAGGGAAAGTGAAACTCAGAGAACAGATGGGAGCTTAAAAATATATATGTTGTGGGTTTTTTTTTTTTCATTTTTTATTTTTATGAGCTTAGCGAAAGTGACCAGTGTCCTCTTGTTTCCTGGCTTTTCAAATCCAGGATGCAGACAGATCTAACCATTACTCATAGTTCAAATATACCTTGTACTTTCTTACCTCTTATCATTTCCCCATCACTTAGAATGCCAAACCCCATCTCCTCAGCCCTCCAACTTGCATTTTTAAAAAATGCTTATTTATTTATTGTGAGAGACACACAGAGAGAGGAAGCATGAGCAGGGGAGGGGCAGAGAGAGGGAGAATGAGAGCATCCCAAGTAGGCTCTGTGCTGTCGGCGCAGAGCCCCATGTGGGGCTCCATCCCACAAACTGTGAGATCATGACCTGAGCCGAAATCGAGAGCTGGGTGCTTAACCAACTGAGCCACCCAGGCGCCCCCAGCTTCCATTTTTTGCGTTTTCATCCATTCGTGATTAACTCCAAAATACCACTTCCAATAAAAATTTCCCTGCCGAAACAGAATTTCTTCCGTCCACAGCTACAACAATAGCACTTACATACCGTACCTATTATGGACGTGCAGCTTGCTTGCACGTAATACCACTCAGTCCTCACAATAACCACATGACCTTGACACTATCCTTAGTCACATTTTACAAATGAGGAAGCTGAGGCACAGAGAAGTTAAGCCACTTTTGCAGGGTCGCTCAGCTAGGAAATGGTTCTGATGGTTTATTATAAATATGCTACATACCATCACGATGCTGATAAGGAAAGGAAAATAAATTCTCCAAAAGGGTTTTTTTTTAATATAAATAACTAAATCAACAAAATGATTACTATATTGGGATTGAAATCGTCTAGTGAGTGGATACAGAATTCCTGAATTCTCATACCGTCCCTAGGTCCAAGTTTGGTCAAAAGGATAAGGCACGGCTACTTGAACTTTCATTTCAGGAAGTGAGCACGGCTGAAGTGTGGTGGAGACTGTTCTTTCAGGATGAAGCCCAGTGACTGTATCCGAGCCCTGCCTCTCTCACCTGACGTCCGTTACATTCCTTCAGGGGCAAACTGGTCGGCACTATAAAAAGTCTTTGCACATCACCCAGAAGGCAGATGTACCCCAACTACCGCAGACTTGAATACCACAGTCGGGTATGCGCACATTTTTCTAGAGTTGGGTTTCATGATGTTTGCCAGGCTCCCCAGGGGGTCTATAAATAACAAATATTAAGAACGGTTGGCACTGTTATAGAGGCACTGTAGAGGCCGAAGAGTTCCATGGCTATGAAGGCAGAAGGAGAATTTCTGCAAAGATGAGAATTTGTGGTAGGATAGACAAATAAAATGATTTCTTTTAGCGGGCACGATGAGAGGGCGTGCCTATACATCGATAGCACAGGGTCCTCACAGGGTTAAAGCAGTCAGGAACCTGAGACACCCATCCCTCCTGCCACCCCAGCCCTTGACAGCTGAGGAACCTGAGACTTAGACAAATAGAATGACTCAGCCAAAGCCACAAAGTTCAGGACTGGGATAAACTACAATCCAGCGCTCATTCTGTTTCATGGTCCCTCCAGCTTAGCTGGTGGTCCCTCCTTAGTTTCATGGTCCCTCCACAGAGCATCCTATTAAAATGCTGACTTACAAAGAGGGGCCACACAAACCCCTATATCTACACATGACCTGTGGAAGCAATGCTTTGTCATCTGGCTCCAGTGAACTTTATACAAGAAATAATCCTCTCCTAACTCTTTCTCTGCTCCCCAGTTTGACAACACTTTATAAGAATAGGACTGAACTGTGTACTTCTCCCCTGAAAGATGGCGAGTGGAGAGGGGAGGTGACCCACTGTGTTTTATTTTTATTTTTTGTTGCCATTAAATATCTTTCATGCTTCAATTTCTGTCTCCTTTCTATAGCAAATGCCTCCGACTGCCACCCTTAGAACACCAGGAGGTAGAAGATGGTGTAAGCATGAGAATTTATGCACTGTAATATCTTAAACCTCAAAACATCTGTACAAAAGCAAAAAATGATTTGCTCATTATCCTCACATCAAGGCCTTAATTTTTTTTTAAATTTTTTTTTAACGTTTTTATTTATTTTTGAGATAGAGAGAGAGACAGAGCATGAACGGGGGAGGAGCAGAGAGAGAGGGAGACACAGAATCGGAAGCAGGCTCCAGGTTCCGAGCCATCAGCCCAGAGCCCAACGCGGGGCTCGAACTCACGGACCGCGAGATCGTGAGATCGTGACCTGAGCCGAAGTCGGACACTCAACCGACTGAGCCACCCAGGCGCCCCAAGGCCTTAATTTTAAGATGGCAAATATGGGGAGGTCTTTGGGACATCCAAAATGCAGGAAACATCCCCTTCCATTAAGTGGCCAGATGTATTTATGGTATATTCTGCAGAGCGATTATAGAAACAGATGCATATATTTCTATAACCATCTTTTCTGCCCAGGAGATCTGCAAGCATGTGGAAGGTTTGCCTTAGACCCAAAGAAAACTGAGGTGCAGAGACCAGGTGATTTGTCCTTGCTCACATAAAAAGTAGAAAGTTCTACCAAAGATAACTATCACTCTTCACTGTAAAATGAGGTGTTCATTTTAATAAAAATGTCACCATAATGAAACAGCATCTTTGATTCATAGAGGTTTTTTTTTTTTTTTTTTTATAGGAGCCTCTGTATGTGTGAAGTCATATCTGATAATATCTCAGAGAGAGTCTTCCCCCTTTTTTAAAAATAAAACTTTAAGAGCAAAGTGGGAGGGTTTTAATGTTTATAAATATAGACTAGGATTCCTATCATCTTTAACCCAGAATATGCCCCATTTCCTAGTTGCTTACTGGCTAAAAAAGTCCAGTTCTTAAGAAATCAAAGATACTTTATGATCTAAAATAATGCTGAGTATCAATCATGAGAATATACTTCCTCTTATGAGGATTCTACTCCGGTAAACATCTCTTCTTAAAGATCACTATTGTTAATTAAGCTGAACCGAGAAATTGATGGCATTTTGCCCCGGGATTCTTCACCATTTTGAAGGGACCCCAGGGCATATCTTGTGTGAAAAGATTAGAACTGAAGGAAAATGTACAAGTAATCAGTCTAGTGTTCTACTCTGGGAAGGACTCTGACTTACAAGACACCTGAGAGGAAACCAAGCGGTATCTATTAGACTATGACCAATGCCAGGGAGCTCACAACCTCACCATGGTGTACCCCTCTGGTCAGCAATTTTAATCATTAAAAAAATTTTTTTTTAATGTTTATTTATTTTTGAGAGAGAGACAGAGCATGAGAGGGGGAGGGGCAGAGAGACAGGGAGATGCAGAATCTGAAGCAGGCTCCAGGCTCTGAGCTGTCAGCACAGAGCCCGACGTGGGGCTCGAACTCACGAACTGCAAGATCATGATCTGAGCCAAAGTTGGCCGCTTAACCGACGGAGCCACCCAGGCGCCCCTCTTATCATTTTATAGTTCTCTTATTTTGAATAAAAATCTACTTGCTCTTAACTTTGGCCCGCATCTGACTTCTGAAGTGACACAAAGTCTCCTCCTTCATCACATGTCAATTTTGAAGGCTTGATTCCCTGCTTCATGCTTTTGTTCTTCAGATAAAACGCTCTAGGTTTCTTTGCTTGTCTTCCTATGCCTGGGGTTCAGATCCATCAATATCATCCTTTCCTAAGAAAGTCATTCTCCTCTCAATCTATTATAATTTACTAGTCTCCCTTTTAAAATGGCCACCTCAACATTTATGCACCTTTGGTAACTTCCAGAAATCGTGCTGCTGATAAATGCCTTTGCTTTATAGCTAGCCCTTTTTGGCCACTGTGCTTTGAGTGGCCACAGCTCTGCGATCTGAGGACGTACCTTTGCCAAGGTCTCGTCATCCAGGTGATTCTTCTGAATCACATGTTGAAGTGCAAAATAAATTTTTTCCTGAAGCTTCTGGACCTTCCTTGGTTCTATCAGCCAGGCTCGGTCTGACAAAGGAAAAGAATTAGGTAAGAAGGGAGGGGATGTAACCTTTTACCTACATATATAAGTGCTTAGTTTCCGTTTACATAACCGCACATATTTCATAAAAAATACCCTGATGACAGTAATGCCAGATACACTGACACAGGAAATGAGGATGGAAGTAGTTAGAACCCAATGGTTCCAATAAACACCAGTATTTTTTTTTTTTATTGCCTGTGACCATTTACATCTCTCACTCTTTTTGGGGGACATATCCTTAGATTCTTTCAAAGTAGAAGTCAGTGACTTATGAAGAAAATGAATTATAGAAGTAAGAAAATCTGCACAGGACTGTTTTTTGTATTCAGGATTCCCCTTCCCTTTTTAAACTATAATTCCCCTTCCCTTTTTAAACTATGCTATAATTCATAGAATCTGCATGTATCAATTTCAAAAATTTAATCCCCCAAATTTAACTAAGCTGTTTTTCTACATGGAATTTTAAAATGGTGGATAAGAGGGGCGCCTGGGTGGCGCAGTCGGTTAAGCGTCCGACTTCAGCCAGGTCACGATCTTGCGGTCCGTGAGTTTGAGCCCCGCGTCAGGCTCTGGGCTGATGGCTCGGAGCCTGGAGCCTGTTTCCGATTCTGTGTCTCCCTCTCTCTCTGACCCTCCCCCGTTCATGCTCTGTCTCTCTCTGTCCCAAAAATAAATAAAAAACGTTGAAAAAAAAAAAATTAAAAAAAAAATAAATAAAATGGTGGATAAGATAATCCCTCCTTTCCTTCCTCCCATCCTACCTTCTTTTCTTTTTTCCTTCCAACATCCCTCTCTTCATTCCCTCCCACCCCCTCCCTCCTCCCTTCCTTTCTTCCAAGGAGCTTTATATGCCATGGTGACAAAATTCAGCCCAACATCAATGCCTCAGGTTGGCGCTTCAATGAAGAGACATCTAGAGTCTCCAAATGATGAACAAATACTCATGGAAAAGAACTTGGAAGTGATCCATCTGAACACAGTTCAGGTCAGGCAAGAAACTCAATTCTGTAATCCTAGACAGGGTAAGGACAAGTCTAGCCAACAGTTAAGCAAACCCTTACGTAAGTGAGCACAAAAGCCTTCAGTGACAATTGTCAATCAGAATAAATTAACTTTCCTTCCCTCTCCCTTCCCTAAACTATCTGGAGCTGAACAGAGCGTGGCTATTAGGGTAAGAACTGGGGGAAGGGTGGGGTCTGGCATGAGATAGAGCAGGACGTCTATCTGTCTTTCCTCTCTTTTTGAATGTGACACTAGGCCAGGGTGGCAGACGAGGTATTTGAGAGTTTCAGAAGCCTCTGAGTGTGGGTCTGCTACAAGGACTGGAAGATTTTCCACTAGGTAGAGTAAGAAATGTCCTGTTTCCAAACCCAGCAGAATTTGATGGCTATAGTATGTTCTGTTTGGAAAAAGGCTTATAATTCAACTGAGTTCTGACCTATAAACAACAGGCTTGCCTTACATCTTGGGTAATTATCTTCATGGATTATTTAGGTTTGATATACCATGTCTTAAGTATTTGCTGCTAGGAATTTACTGGCTTATTACAAACGTACCTAACAAGGACAGTGAACTTTGGCAACACGTTCTTTGAGCCAGCAGGAACCCGAATGAAGCCTCCTCCCTCATCTTAGAACCACAGGCTTAGAATGAATCTAACGCTGAACTATATTCCATAAAAGCAGTCAAATGCAATAAGAAAGTGGTAGCAAGGAAAATTATTTGGCATGTGGTTGCTATCAGATATAAATCTTTCTTGTCACTTCTCCCATTTATCTTTGTGCTTCTAGGCCTGGGAAACTTGGTCAGGTTCAAAAAAAAAAAAAAGAAAAAAAGTAAAACCAAAAGAGGCCTAGAGGAACAGCTTGATTGTAGACAGAGCCACAAAAGAAACTGTTAGTGATAACATGCCAAGTGATAATTTCCATTTTTGATAATGTGGTTAAATAAAAAACAGAAGCACATTAAAAAAAAAAACCTTCATAAGACTTAAAAATAAATAGATAAAGCCTCACTGATAGGAAGGGTAGAGGCTGGGGTTATTGGTAGATATCACTAGAATGACATGTCAATGTACCGTCACCGGTGAGATTAATTTCTTCCAGCCCCACTGAAAACTATGCTAAGGTATCAGAAGGAATCTCGTCTCTAAGGTGGATTTTATAGAAAGAATGAGGCTTTTGGCCATAAAAATTATTAGGAATGGGTTCCAACAGAGAAGTGTAAATGGCACTGCCATCTCCTCGCCGAATTCTAACCGAGCAGACAGCTGAGAGACTGAGTTCTCCTTCTGGCTGAAGGAGCCACGTATTCATTAGCAATCTATACATTTTCGAGCTGGCATATAATTTTAAGCAGCATTTCAATTGCTACGATTCTGTGTGGCCTATAACCGTCACCCCTTACCTTCTCTGAAAATTTTGGTATTTTATTGCATTTTAGAGCTAGGTAGAAATGATCTTCATTATAATGAAGTCAAACCCTATTTACAGGCGAGGAAACTGAGGGTCTGGGAGGTCGAGCATTTAGGGTCTCACAGATAAATGATGACAGATCCCCGTTCTGGAATGTCCACTGGCACATCAGAGACTCTTCCTTTTCCAGTCTTTAGAGGGAGTCATTTTCCCCTCCGTTGTCCGTACCTCCTTTTAAAGCCCCGAACATCACTAATTTAGGTGGGCAAGCCAACACAAGAGGCATTTAAAGAGGAGAAGGTGTACGTTTTATTTACTTTTGTCCTCATGCTGGATCTCTCATTTAAATACATTTCTACTAAGTCTCACTTTTCTTCCCGGACATTTTTTTTTTTTTTTTTTTTTTTTTGCGATGTCTTTTATTCTCAAAATCAAAATAGGACTTAGCTGTAACTCAGGCCGCCGTGTGTCCTCATTTATCTGTTAAGAAATGCTTTCGCTTGTCTGAATCTGGAGTGACCCTTAGCACACATCCTACTCTTGCTTGTGGGGCAAAATCGGTCATTTTAATTAATTTAAGGCTACTTTCCTTTGAGTGGTCCATAAATATCACAAGCTTGTCAAAGTAAACAGTTCTTTTAAATTTCTGCTGACTACCTAGGTTTAGTGGGGATAATCCGCGTTAAAGATAGGACTTTTTTTTTTTTTTTTTTTTAAGACAGAGCCTCAGACCTCCTCACCTGGAGATATCAGAACAGCAGATGAGAACAAAGCAATCTCCTCCTCAGTCAGCTGCAAGGAACACAAATTCTTTGCAAAGTCAAATGCTTCATTCACTAGGTCATCAGAACCTGTAAGAGAAGGCAGATTAAGTGAGAACACTTGAATGGAATGGGGCAATAGTAAGAAATTCCCATAGTCGAAAAGTTACTCAAGGACTTGCACATGAGGCAACAATATTTTCAAGTTCCTAATAATTATAGAATGAAGAAATTGGGAAACGTGTTGATCAAGTACGGAGTGTTGACGTCACCAATGAGGGGCTGACAGAAATGGTGTATGCTCATTGCCATATTCCCCTGGGAAGATATAAACTAAATCTAATCTTGTAATGTTGAGATGAGCTCCAACTAGAAAAAATTTAATACGTGATTTGGGGATCCTTTGGTATAGAGACAGCATTCACAGAAAACCTAAAACATGATGTATGAGGGGCCAAGGGCTGTCAGTCTTAGTGGCACTTGAACCTGGCAATTTAGAACGCCGAGAGGCCTCAAACTGAGAAGTTAAAAACGTCTTATAGATGGAATATGAGGTACCTTTCAATTTGGTAACTTTCCTGGAAATCTTACGGAGGGGGCAGGCATTCATTGCTTTCTGCTTTCTGATGGATGCTTCAGGTCAGTCGCTTAGCAATTGTGAATTTTGGCATAATAATGCTTCATCCCTACACTGATCCTTGGTACATGTTTATTTTATGAAGCTGGAAATACAGCCAAGTTGCCTGCCAAGACTTTTCCTCCTTTCTTGAAAGTCTAGCCTTGTAGATGACATGGATGTGTATCAACTGCAGAAGGGAAACGCTGCCTGTCGGATGGACTTGCTGTTAGCTACCATATCAGCTAACAGCACAAAAGGTGAAAGGGCACTGGCCTTCCGTGATGCCCGTGGGCCGGGTATGGAACAAGTGGCACCGTCATCGTGAAAACCTTTCCTGGCATCGGCCCATCTTTGCTAACGTTCTTCTTATCTGCACCGTGTACTGATGACTGGATGTGAATGGTGCACAACACTCCCGAAGACTGACTCTGCCCGTGCCCACCCACAGGAAAGGTCTGGGGATCATTTGGGGCAGGTTGGCACCCACTCTATCTGTGCTTCCAGAGCTGCATGACTTAACAGGAAGAACGTCAGTGCTCTTAGCGAGAAGCCAGTGAAGAAGCTCTTCTTTTAATTAAATATCTTAACTAATGATTATGGATTTACATAAGAAACTTAAGAGATCACCCATGGACCACCAGAGGTTTACCTAATATACTCTGTGGGGCAGTAAGCTACAAGGAAAATAAAAATTGATCCTTCAAAGAATGATCTAGAACACATCTCAGCTCTTCATTGATTTCCGAATGAGGTGTGGTCGATCTCAACGGGGTCTGTGGTTCTCTCCTGCCTTTCATATTAGGATGCACGATTGTGCATCTCACAGGTTAGATAAAATATTGGAGGCTCGCCTGGTCCAGACCTTATCGAATGAGATACCAGTTCACATTAAAGAATCAAGGCATCTCATTTACCCACTTCGATCTGAGTGGAGAAACTGAAGGCAGCTAAGAAAATTATGTCACCACCAAAGGTAAACTTACCTAAGGCCTTGAACATCTGCATTCCTCCATATTTTCCTTCAAACAGAACAGTGTTGTTTAATGGGTTGAAGGCACGGCACATTCGCACTAAAACCACTTCCAGGCATCCTATGTATAAAAAAAAAAGAAAGAAAATAGGTATACACGTGCAATAGTAAAGCAATTCTTACTGTATTTAGGTCAACAGACTTAAACTTTAAAACACACCCATGCAGATGCACAGACACGCACATTCAGAAACGCATCAAGATTTCTTCCCAAGTAAAGGATAACTATATTAGAAAGAAATCCCTCGACATGCTTACGTGAGGAATTAAAGATAAAATATACCTTAAAGGTGGCTAAAATGCAGGGCAGCAACAGCACGTGTTGGGGAAGCACACATAGCATTTGTTTTTTGTTTTCTGGACTAGTATTAAAGGTATTTTCCCCTCATGAATTCACAAGGAGCTTTGCAGCAGGCAAGTCCAGTTTGTTAACTTTTGTAGAAGTTTTGCTGTTGGGAAAACTTGCTCTCTGTTTCAGTTTTGAACATCCTCCATGTATATTTAAGCACAGGATGACTTTACACAGGAACCCCTGGAGGGTGTTTCTTGAGGGCACCATTTACGTCTGATGTCTTGGAAATGAAGTTTTCTTGGTCAAGGGAGTTTTGGCAAAATACTGAATATTATCTCACTTCAGAGAGTTATAATCCACATTCACAGATCAAAGGCTTGGGAAAGTCCCAACATGAAGGAACTTGTTCAACCTCAATGGACCCAGCATTTCTCTGAGTTCACTGTTAGCCCGGGGAGGGCGGGACCTTTGTCCGCAGCCACAGGTAGTGGTGCTTTTTTCATTCACTAGTATAGCTCCAGGACCTCGAAAAGTGCCTGGCACGTAAATAAATAAATATTTAGTGAATGAATTAGTTTGCCACCTTTGTTTTTCCCTCTGAACATTTATTGATGCTCTGAGGAACCAGCGCTGTGCAGTTCCTCCACATTACGGACAAATGGGCTTTTGCCCCAAAGTGTGTTGGAAGGTGACGGCCAGACTCAGAAACCACAAATTTGCAGGAGAGCATGATACGGGTGCTTTGGTTACACCCATGGTGTTCCCAAGGGACCCGTGGTGCCTTTCTTATGCTGCCACTTAATATTTATGTCTCTGTCTTCTTTTTTTTGATCTGCTGATTTCTCCTTGCTTTCCCTTATATGCCACCTAGCACAGGGGCTTACACATAGAAGGGGACTTGTCAATATTAATTAAAACAGTGTTTTTCTGACGAAAACAATAATAGGTACCGTTTATTGAGTATTTATAGGGTGGAAGTCACTTTCCTTGGCCCCTTACATTATTTTATTTGTTCCTTACAATACCATTTCAGGTAAATTTTTAAATGTTTATTTATTTGTCTTGAGAGAGAGAGAGAGAGGATCTGAAGCAAGCTCCACACTGACAGCAGCGAGCCCGACGTGGGGCTCGAACTCATGAACCGTGAAATCATGCTCTGAGCTGAAGTCAGATGTCTAACCGACTGAGCCACCCAGGTGCCTCCTGGGTGACTTTTATTAGCCCTTTCTTATAGGCGAGTTACAGGAGGCTTAAGGAGGTTACGTACTCTGCCTTTTCTACTAGAGTCAACGTTTTTACAGCAGCAGGGATGTTAAACGATTATATGGTGCAGTGGTTCTCCAATGTCAATCTACGGACTGGTTATATCTGAGACTTGGCTGGAAAGACAGTGAAGTGGGTTCTGGGTTCTCTTCTAGGAGATTCAGACCCATGGGCCTCAGATGATGCCTCCGACTCAGAGCAGTCAATATTCTCCTCTGATGCTGCTGATGCAATTGTAAGTTTGGAATTCATTATTCCTGGTCCATCTCTTCATTTTGCAAATGAGGAAGCTGCCATCTACAGAGGTTAGCTCAAGGTCACGTATCAAATGTGGCAGATTTTTTTTTTTCCCAAGGAGAGCTGCAAAAATATGTTCCATCCCACATGCTTTTTAAGAGCCTTACCACTCCCCCATCAAGAAGGATCCATGCTCAGGGCGCCTGGGTGGCTCAGTCGGTTAAGCGTCCGACTCTTGGTTTCGGCCCAGGTCATGATCTCACGGCTTGTGAGTTTGAGCCCTGCATCGGGCTCGGTGCTGATGGTGCAGAGCCTGCTTGGGATTCTCTCTCCCTCCTTCTCTCACTGCCTCTCCCCTGCTTGCTCTCTCTCTCTCTCTCTCTCAAAATAAATAAATAAACTTAAAAAAAAAAGGGGTAGATCCAGTTCATCTACCCTTGAGCCCAGGTGAGCCGTCATGGCTGCCTTGACCAATAGAGTGGGGTGGAAATAGCACTGCATGACTTTTAAAGGTAAGCCAGAAAAATGCGATGCACTGAGGCCTTGTTCTCTTGGCGTGCTAGCTTTTGAAACCTCACAACCATGCTATGAGAAAGTCCAAGCGGCCCATGGAGAGACTGACATGGAGAGGAACTGGGGCCTGTGGCCCAGAGCCTTGGCCGAACTCGGGATCGTCAATCAGCACACAGTGGCAGCCGTGTGAGGGAGACAATTTAAAAGCAGATCCTCCTGCCTTCTGTCAAGTCCCTCAGTGAACACACATGGAGCATTCCTTGCTGAGCCCTGCTCACAGTGTAGCTTTGGGAGCAAAAGAAATGATTACCGTCATCTTAACTAAGTTTTGGGGTTGTTTTTAGCCAGCAATAGATAACTGATAGATCAAGTTCATGTTTGGGTCAAGGTCTGCATCAACTTTAATCACGTGGTGAGGAAGCAGCAGCGACTTATACCTATTCTATTTGGCCCAAGTTCAAATGCCAGCTCTGCCATACGTTGGCTTTGTGATATTGAACACAGACCTTCACGTCTCTGAATCTCCCCCTCCTTCTGTAAGATGGAAATAATACTGGTGTCACGAGACTAAATGAGCTGTCATGGGCAAACATTAACATACGCAGGTGCGTTATCACAGACACACGTATACACGTTATGCTTAGTACTCTGGCCCAGGTCCATGAGGGTTAACAAACACCATGGTGGCTCTTATTTTCTACTTTCAAAGGTGGGGGTCAGGGAGAGAAAATTTGTTTCCTGTCTGGGTAATACCATCTGCGAGGTCAGTCACGTGCGGAATTTCTTGAGCTCCTTCCTAAGTGTGCGTGTGTCACAGAGCATGTGTTGGAAGAAGGGGAGGGAAGGATTAGAGCTCAGGGAGTTTCTCCGGGTCTATACTGGCTGCAGGCTAGCCTCATTAAAATGATTGGAGATGACCACAGAGGCAGAGCTCTGCTAGCCTGGATTCCGCGCCCCCCCCCCACCCCAACAGAAGGCAAGTAGTGCATTTTAGAGCCAGCTCAGCAATTCAGCCACCTTGACACGCTAATTACTTGCACTGCCTGTCAAGCTGGGTATCTCAACCTCCGCAATTAATAGCTCCACTTTCAATAAGCAAAATTGTGTTTGACTTCAAAGGGGAACTGAATGAGTATCAGGGCATTTTTATTACTGAGAGTTTCCTTTGGGAGTTGGCTGACAGTGTGGGTGGTAAAAATGAACTACATACTGGAAGGAAGATTTTTCTACAGCCAACACTGAGCAAAGGGTTGACCACATCCCGGGCTACAACAGGTGCCCCACCCATGAATCTTCTCCTCGCTTACCTGACTTCAGAAGTAGAATCTGATCATTTTGACAGAGCTCCATGAAGCCCGTTATCCGCTTTGCAAACTCTACCACATACTGGATGGCGTGAGTGATCTGGATGGCGCATTGCTGCCATAGTGCTTCCCTGGACTTCAAGAGACGAGACACACAACGTACATGGAACAAAAGCAACGTGGAGAGTCAATGAAACATTCAGGGTTTCCCTCCTGGAGCTCACCCGTCACTTGGGGCCCAAGGTGGGACTCTACCCCATTCCTTCCAAAGAGGAAGACAGTATTTTCGAACAGACTGTTTTGCCCTGTTTGAGCCTTGCTACGGCACAAATGTCAATGTACTGAGACCGAAATAATGGAAACACTGCAATAATATGTAAAGATAGATATGTACAGTTTCTTTACTCTCTTTCTCCTCCTTCTGCTCACCTAAACAAACTCAGGCTCTTAGTCCGTTTTGTGAAAACAAACTTTTGCACTGAGGACGAGTGATTTCGTTCCCAGGCTTCTGTACGGTCACTTTTATGTGTGCCTGGCAGACACTAAATCTGTAAGATTTTTACGTTGTGTTCTTTTCCCAGAACTTAAGGAGGTTGCTTTTTTGGTATAAAAAGAATTTCACGGGAAAAGACCTCAAATCAAATCACTCTCTTAAGTAATATAGAATCTCAGAAATGTATTTTGATCCTGGGGTTATTTTCTTTGGAACTGGAAACATAAATCCAAGTGTATTAATTCTGCTTTTTATTGAGCATAACAATACCTATGCTTTTGTTTCCTTATTTACATAAAAGGGGTAAGATATGATTGTTCCCGTGGAGAAAAATCAGTATTTTGTAATCATATGTTCAGATATAGACACATTTATATATTTTATTTAAAATAAAATGATAATACCAGTCATTTACTAATAGATCTTGTAATTGTGGCTATCAACCCCACAGGAAAGTAACGTGAATATATAACAGCAGCAAATTCCTTCCCTTAAAAACTCCTCTAATGGACAAAGTAGCAATCAAAAGAATAATGGTAATAATAATGAGGTGAGTTGTCTTTTTTTTTCCCTTTGGCCTTTTTAAACATGTAGGGCAGAGAAACATTAAAGGTGCTTTATTGCATATCTTTGTAGTATAGATTTACAACTATTATTACTGCTATAGTTTCTCAATCGTTTCTCTTCCTTGCCTGGCCCCAGGAAGCCACCGTGAAAAGGTTCTAAAGTCATCTGATGTGGGCACAGTCTCCCTGGTCACTTAAATAGGGCAGTGGTTTGTTGTTTTTTTTTTTTTTTTTTAATTGGGGCGGTTTTGCCTTCCAGGGAACATTTGGAGACACCTGATTGTGACAACTGTGTGTGTGAGGGGGTTGCTACTGGCATCTAGCGGGTAGAGACGAGGGATGATGCTGACCATCCTACAGCGTGCGGGACAAGTCCCTACACAAAGGCTTATCCAGCCCCAAATGTCGATAACGCTGAGTGAGAAAGCCGGAAATAGAGACATCACAGGGAGAAACATTGTCATAGTTTCCCAGAGTACCTTGCTCTGATAGGCTTTAATTTCCTCGTAGGTGTGGGTCTGCCACGCCAGCTGGTGCAGCTCCTCTGTGGTGTACTGACACGTCTCCAGGTGGGACTTAATGATGTTCTGTGCAATTCGATCTGTGGGAAAGAATGTCAGTTTGAGGGCTCGTGAATACATTCTCGCTCTGCGAAGAAACAAGCGCTTCACGTTTACCACCGGAATACCTTTGGAGACACGTCAGTTGTACTCGACTGTCTTTAACACTACTTACTCTCTATCTAACAATCTCCAAACTGTTGTCCTTTTTTTTTTCTCCCAATTTTCACTCTTTTAATCAAAATTTACTGCCTTTACTTCCCCCTTTTGGTCACAAATCTGAGGGCTCATGAGTTGTAGAGTGTTCAAATAATTATTTTAAAAATAAATACAAACGACCACGTTTCCTACTCTGTGGCCTAAAATTCCACTAACAGTCTTGACATGTATGGTCCAAAGACTTTAAAATATCTTTAGAATCACTAGAACTTTTCTTTAAAAAGGTTAAAAAGAGAAAATGATTACATTCACGAAAAAGCAGGAACAAACACAGTCGAGTCTTTGGGGGCTGTTTACCTCAAATGAGTTGTATTTGGTATTAAACTTTCAATACTGAACATTCTGGATTTGGAGGTATGGAAATTGAGCAACAGAACCAGACACGGCAGATTTCTCAAAAATCTGCAGCGAGTTCCCTGAAGTTAGATACAGCTGTGAGGAGGTTCCCTCAAAATCCCCCCAGCTCTTTGAAGAAGGCGACATCTTGGGAAACCAAAGGACACAGGGATTCTGTCTGGGGGGGCCTGAGCAGAAAGGAAGATGACCACATTGTCCGCCTGATAACTGTTCTTGGCTAATAGAGAAATAGATTTTTTCTAGTGTTACAGGTCATGCCATTTCAAATGCAATTTCTGTTCTTTCTAAATAGCCATATTTCACTTCTCCAGGATAACTCTCAAAGCAGTGCTTGTAAGTACCTTCCTTTTACCTCGCTAAGCTTCTGGTATATGTGGTATGAAATATATTGAGCTTTGGTGATCTAGAGAATAAAAAAATGGAAGCTTGCACCTCTAGTGAACTTTCCAAAAAAAAAAAAAAAATCTTGTAGAGCGCACTGCCTGGCATATTACAAACACTGAATAAATGGTACCCATAATTATCATTATTAGGACATTCTGTAGAATTTGTCATCAGGGAAGCAATGCGATGACTCCAATTGGCACAAAACAGAGGTATTTAATTTTGGAGTCAGTGCTACTGAAGGAAGCCATTTCAATGTTTACTAGAGTTTCTCAATCAGAACCGTCAAGTGCTAGATGTAGGAGATGCTACAAAATGCTAACTTAGGATTATAGTCATGCTCTATTGGGTTCCTCATTTAGCATTTCTAGACTTTCATTGCTTATCATATTCTAAAATCCTTTCTTTAAAAAATCCTATTTGCAAATTTTATTGAACATCCTCCCATGTTGTTAAAAAAAAGGGGCAGGAATTACTTTATACATCATATTAAAATAGATGTCATGGTTCATCATTTTTCAATTTCACTTGGGCAGTCTAATTACTTAGAAGCTAAAAAAAAACATATCTATTTCTCAGTCAGTATGTAATGAAAACATAAGATTTCTATGGCTTTCTAGTTTTCAAACCTTTATCTTCTTGGTGTAGTCTGTTTTCATCTTCAAAGATGTGCTGATTTGTCAGTAATTTACAGGCTTCGGGGTTTATAAGCAAAACTACAGCTGCCACTCAAAACTGCATTATGAAAAACTCTTCATCTGTTCCTTTATGGCATCTCCTGGGAACTACTGGCCAAGGTTTAAAAATTCTCTAGCCTTCTGCCACGAAAGCTTGGGGGTGTAGGGCATAAGGAGGAAGGAGTGGGCATAATAAATACATGGACAGGTTAAGGTAAAATTGGAAGTTGAATCCACACACAGGCTTTAGGACTCAGCTCAGATGTCCATTACTGGTGAAGGTTTCCCTCCTCCTCTGGCCCTTTGGTAGAGGGGTCGGCGGCTGTTACACTTGATTCTACCTCCAGAGCTCTTATTCCGCTCAGACTTGCACTGTGGTTATTTGTTTGGGTCTGTTTGTTTCTTACCCTTCGAGGTTGTGTGAATTCTTCAAGAGCTGGACTGTAGAGCCCAGCACAAGTGTCTTCATTTACTCGTTCAACAAATATTTTTTGAAAGGCTATTATGAACCAGGTTATAAAGTATAGATTTTTTTAAAAAAAGGATGTTGTCTCTTTTTTTTAAAAGGATCTTACAATATCATGTATCATATCATATCATCATATCATATCATATCATATCATATTGTATCATCATATCGTATCATATCATATCATGATATAATAAATGCCCTTGAGTTATTGTGGGAGCTCAAATAAGAATGTATCTAACTCAGTCTGGAGGAGGCTGGAATATAACCACAGAGAAGATGCCTGTTGATCTGGGTCTGAGGAGGGGTTTGTCACATGGAGAAGAGATAGGTATACCTCAGGTAGAGGGAGCGACATTACAAAGGTACAGATAGAAAGCTAGTTAGGAGCTAGATAATTTCTCACATTACATTTCATGTCCTTACAGTCCTCACCTTTTACAACCAATTTCCCTCTTACTGAGGGAATGAGGGAGTGACTTTAGATCCATTTTTATAGAGCTAGCAAGTGGTGTTTTGAAATCCGGTTGTCTTTTCCGGCAAGAACACTATCGTGCTTGTGGCACAGAGTGCGTGGAGAGATGGGGAGAAATGAGACCAGGCAAGGAAATTGTCACTAGAGATCCGACAGCTGAGTAAGGCACGCCGAGGAATCTGGATTTTAACTTTAGGCAACGGGGAGCTAGCAGAAGCTGTGAAGCAGGAGAACGACACAGTCAGTTTTTTGTCTTACAAAGGTGACCTTGGCCATGGCAGAAAGATGAGGTGGCATTAGGGAGTACGTGAGATCAATCAGGGTTGGTGACCATTCAAGCAAGATACGAGGAGGTTCTGGATTCAAGACAGTTCTGAAATATTATGTACAGGACCAGAAGATGTGGCTGAGAGGGGGTGGAGAGAACATTAAATACAGAAGGTGCTCAACCAATGTTGAGTTAATAAAGGTAATATTGAAAATGTCCATCTATCCATCCACCCATCCATCCACCCCCCCTCCCGCCCACCCACTCTTCCATTTTCTGCTTTATTTCACAAGGATTTTAGAAAGCTTATACTGATCCTTTGTTCAAAAATCTTTTTTTATTTTTTAATTTATTTTGAGAGAGAGAGAGAGAGTGTGCATGCAAGCAGGGGTGGGACAGAGAGAGAGAGAGGGAGAAAGAGAATCCCAAGCAGGCTCTGTACTGTATTACGTAACTTGCTCTGTACTGTCACCGTGAGATCTTTTTTTTAAAATTTTTTATAATGTTTATTTATTTTTGAGAGAGAGACAGAGTGTGAGTGGGGGAGGAACAGAGAGAGAGAGGGAGACACAGAATCCGAAGCAGGCTCTAGGCTCTGAGCTGTCAGCACAGAGTCCGATGCGGGGCTCGAAATCACGAACCGTGAGATCACGACCTGAGTTGAAGTCGGACGCTTATCGACTGAACCACCCAGGTGCCCCTCGAACCGTGACATCTTAAAGCCTAAGCACGCACGATGGCTTTGAGGTCAAACATCGAACGTGCGCTATTATTTCCCATGCCCTTGTGGAGAGAAATAGAAGGCAAATCTCTGTTTGACATAAGATTTATAACTATCAGCGACAGTAAAGACACAGTAGTGGCAGCTGCAGGACAGCCCTTCCCCACTTTGTTCCATGGGTCTGCCATGCAGAGGCAAGCCACATGCAAAACCTGACGGCCCTCTCAAGGCTCAGGTCAATAAAACACAGGGTAAAGCTAGACTTGGTCCCACGGGAGCAGGGCCCGAGGGCACGTTCTGTCGATGAGAAAGATGCATGGCCATTAGAGGAGATGGTCTGCCTGGACTGAGAGTCTGCGGTTGTGAAAAGGGGAGAAGGATTTAAGAGGAAGGGGACAAAGGGAGAGACAAAGAACACAGTATACAAAGTTCCTGCTAGAAGCCAAAGGAACTTTCAAGAGTCCTTGCCTGGAAAAACAGAAAAGGTAATAGTAAACGCAGTCCTCTCCAGGGACCGACCACATGAGAAGCCCAGACAAAGAGACTGAGGTAAAAGAGTAGAGGACAGAGAATCTTTCTGGGCAATCGCACACCCTTCATCCGTTTCCCGGACTTGGATTGCAGTTGCTTGTTAGGGCCCAGTTCTCGTCGGATTCTTTAACCAGCTTGGGCCCTGGATGGCACATGTTAAAGACAGAGCCCGCCCGCACGGTGCTGGGATGAGGGGTTCGACAGCAGTATGGCCTAGGTGACTGGCAAAGGGGAAAGTTTCCCGCCCTAAGAAGCAATGTCCATGAACTCTACCCTCTGCTCTTCCTGATATCAGGGATGAGGCTAGATATTTCTAAAGTGGATAGGAACACGCAGCTACATTTTCTCAGAAGTTAAGATTGTATATGTGTTCCGTACATGTTCAGTGAGATAGTGGTTTGTCTCGCTCACTAAGAGTACGCAAGCTGCTTTGCTAGTTTATAAAACGATGTCAAGGAATGAGAAAAAAACAATTTTATATGCTCAGTCACTTCTTTTCGATCCTGGTGAGGTGAAAGGCAAACATAGATGCTGGCAAGGGAAAACTGGGTGTGTAATTACAGGTTAATATCAAGTCTATGATCCTTATTTTCTGTTTATAAATTGTATGAAAAAATGGCTTGCTCTCACTTTCTCTCTACCCCTGCCACCGCCCCCCCCCCCCCAATAAAATGGCTGTTTGTTTTTAGACTTTGACCCTGCTACTTTTCTTGAAGGAAGGCTTGTTGGCACACAAGACTTATAAGCGACTAATAGAGTTGGTAACTTCACATATTAAGTAATTTTCTTTATGAGATAGAAATAACAACATCTGAGTCAAGTGTAGGAGTCATCCTAGAAATCTTTAAAATAACTGTTATAGGGAAATGTTTATGGCACAGATTTTGGTACACGTATCTCCAAACTCACTGAGTTGTATGTTTAATAATAGGAACAGATTTTTGTATGCCAATTGTCCCCCAATAAAGAGAAAGTAACTGATATAAAAAAATAAAATAAAAAAGAAAGTAACTGATATAAGCAAATTACCATCGTTGATGAAAAAATTCTAAAAAATATATTTTTAAAATTGTCACACTTCTCTGGAACTCTTAGGGGTAATCTTAAATCCACTTACGATGTGGGCGATATGAAGAGAAAAATTAAAATTTTGCAGAGAAAGCTGGAATAAAATTGACGGTAATTCTCAGTGGTGTGTGCAAAAATTACAGAACCCTGGGGCTGGAGCTAACCTCTTTCTTCCATTTCCAAATGGACTGTATCTAAATAATTCCAGAAGTGAGTTGGCTCCCTAGTCTCTGTGCACACCTCTCCCCCATCCACATCAATCTTCATCATGATCTGTTGAATACATCAAAAAAGTAGGAAGGAAGTCTTTCCTTAAAGCATTTAGAGATGGTTGAGATGCATATGATAAAGTTCACAAAGGTAAAGGGAGTTTTAAAGATCAATCATAACATTGGAGCTCTTGGGTGGCTCAGTCCATTAAGCATCTGACTTCGGCTCAGGTCATGATCTCGAGTCCGTGAGTTTGAGCCCCAAGTCTGGCTCTGTGATGACAGCTCAGAGCCTGGAGCCTGCTTCAGGTAAACAAAATTAAAACATTAAAAAAAAAAAAGAAAGGGGTGCCTGGGTGCCTCAGTCGGTTAAGCGTCTGACTTCGGCTCGGGTCATGATCTCACAGTTCACAAGTTTGAGCTCTATGTCGGGCTCTGTGCGGATCGCTCAGAGCCTGCTTCAGATTCTGTGTCTCCCTCTCTCTGTCTGCCCCTCTCCCACTTGCATGTGTGCTCGCTCTCTCTCTCTCAAAAATAAAATAAACATTAAAAATTTTTAAAAAGCTCAATCATAACACAATGCCAAAAATAATATTTGGAAGTAACCCTTAAAGAAATACATGAAAAATAGTTTTTCATATGTACTGCTCCGCACAGCAAAGCAGTTTGGAAACAAGTCGTCCAAATTAATTAATTCTCTGCAGAAAAAAAGGCTACGTGTGTCTATTTCAGTGAGAAATACATAAACTGACAAGCAAGGTGACAATTTCTTGTTTATAACTCTGATGCTATAAAATGAGGACCAGCTTGCAGCTTTTAAAATAGCAAGTGACCTTCTGCAACTCTGATTTCAACCACTCAGCGGGTTTTTTTCCACCAAAGGGGCTTATTTTAGCCCTCACTAGACATTTCAGCAAACGGTGCTCTCCAAAGGCTGCAGCATCTCTGACACGGATTACACAGGTGGTTTCATTAGAATCCCACATCCTGGGAGCGGGGAAAGTTGAGTATATCTTTAAAAACTGCTGCTTTCAGTGTTATTACCAAGAGCGCCGTGGCCCAACTGTACCAAGGCGAGAAAGCTGAGACTCCACGCTATATATAGGACTAGAGGGGGTTGCATCTGAACTTCCTAATTCTTTCTCCTCCCCCTCCTTTTTTTTTTTTTTTTTTTCATGAGAAAGCACGGCTTCTTCTTGGTGAACTATACCCTCTATTCATTTTCCTCCACAAGAGATTTCTTTTAAACTTGGAAGTATCCTCCCTAAAATACTGTATCTCAGCCTCCATCAAAATGATTAATGAATTTTTAATTTATCACTTGCCTTAAGGATCTAGAGAACCACTCAATTCTCTGTTTCGTTTGTACTACTAGTGTGAAAGTGGAATTCTTAGGGGATTTACTTTGAATGAATGCCAGGATATCTCTGCGGACTTGCTCAAGGCGAGTTTTAAGTGCCTGTGTTAGGTTTTTGGGATATCACGGTTCCTCAGAATCCACGCTCCGAGGCAGTGACTATAATATATTAGAACAACTGGTTGAAAAGTGAAACATTTAACCCAGTGTGCATTTTGCTTTTTGACCACAGACCGCTGGTTTTGTACATTTTCTGTCATTAAATAGAACAAGTGTACTGGTTAGGATGCACTAGGAGACAGTGTCAGAGAGGACAGTGTCAATTTTAAGACCTTTCTGGTTTTTCTCATCTCTACTTAGTGATTATTGTTTTTCTAGCATAAACAGAATTGTGCTGTCAGCATAAAAACATCAACAACCTTTAAGCTTAATTAAAACAGCCACCTATCAGTGACGCATAGCCTCGACAGGAAAGTAGTATATTTTTAGCATTTAAGTTTCTCAAATTCTTTTAAGAAGGAGCTGGGGCATAAATAACCCACAGTCCCTTTGTTGGCTCACTTTCACCGTCTAACCACCATTACTCCCTCACCAGTGAATTAAGACAGCTTCTGGTCTCCTTTATACAGATTCTATTGCCAATTATGTTATCAAAAACTGGCATAACAGATTTGTACTTCATGTGGACTGAAACCAAAATGTGCGTAGAGTTCTTCAGAAAAAAATACGTTAACAAAATAAGAGACGATGTCCTTAACTATAAAAAATGATGAAAAGGTGATCCACACATTTCAACAAAATAGGAACACAGAGAAAAACAATGAAAAAATCAGATAAGTAACAGTAATATCTGAGCAAAGACTGAATGAATGGGTGGTTAATAAAATGGCTAATATTTTCTCAAATTTCGGGAGGCTCAGGTAAGAGCATTTTAATAGAAGGAAAGGAAGCACAATGTAAAGCATAAAGAAAAACTGAAAGAATCTATCCAGCATTTGTGTTAAAGCCAAATGAAAAAAGCGTCACAAGCAGCAAAAGAAATGAACCATCAAGGGGTGGCTTTCTTAATAATTTAATAATGGAAAGCTGTTTGGAATCGCCAAGTGTTTTGTTTTATTGCGATGGTATATGTCTAACTTGGGGCGAAATTATAGTTTCTTTTCTTCAAACTAGCTAATAAAATTGAGAAGGAGTCTATTATGAAAACATTACATTTCAAAGTTAACTTTCACAGTGAAAGATCTCCTTCAAAGAACAATCAGAAAACATCAACTTACTTCAATGTCCTAGAGTTGATGAGTTCTAAGGGAGCTATCTTGTAAAACAGCAGAAGCCAATATGGACCCCTTTAGACTTCTCCTTTGTGCCCTTTGGGACGTCACTTAATATCTTAGAGTCTTAGTGTCTTTGGGTTTGATTTTCTATCTACAGAAGGATTTAGCAGCAGAGACATCTTCTAAGGGCTGTGTGAAGCATGGCGACTTGAGTCTGAGGGGCTATGTAGGAATTTCTCTTTGTTTTGATTCATAAGGGGAAGTCTTTCAGACTTACAGACAGTGAGGGTACAGCTCACAGTCTGAAAAGCATTTGAAGAGTCTCAGATAGAACAAACAAGAACAAGGTAAGTCAGAGCCCATTAAAATCCTTCCCTGCTCTCTTGAAAAAAACTGCACCTCCATACCCTACCCAAAGGACAATTAGTGGGTCACAAATGATGAAAACCTAATTATGAAAACTGCTCAGGG
Organism: Panthera pardus; assembly: GCF_024362965.1. Lineage (NCBI taxonomy): Eukaryota > Metazoa > Chordata > Mammalia > Carnivora > Felidae > Panthera > Panthera pardus. The sequence continues at coordinate 16,552,591 of NW_026526766.1, read as the reverse complement.
CCATCATTAGGATTGACTTTTTCTATTTGGATTTTGTTGGCATACGGATTGACCGTTAGGTAATTAATTTTAAAGTTTATTTATTTATTTTTGAGAGAGAGAGAATCCCAAGCAGGCTCCACACTGTCAGCACGGAGCCCAACGCAAGCCTCCAACTCGCTAACTGTGAGATCATGACCTGAGCCAAAACCAAATCAAGAATTGGATGCTTGGCGGGGGGGCACCTGGGTGGCTCAGTCGGTTAAGCGTCTGACTTCAGCTCAGGTCATGATCTCACGGTCCGTGAGTTCGAGCCCCGCCTTGGGCTCTGTGCTGTCAGTTCAGAGCCTGGAGCTTGCTTCGGCCCCCACTCACAATCTGTCTCTCTCTATCAAAAAAATGAATAAATGTTAAAAAATAAAAAATAAAAAATCTAAGAGTTGGATGCTTGGGGCGTGTGGGTGGCTCAGTCGGTTAAGCATCCAACTTCGGCTCAGGTCATGATCAAACTCAGGTTTGTGAGTTTGAGCCCCGCGTTTGGGCTCTGTGCTGACAGCTCAGAGCCTGGAGCCTGCTTTGGATTCTGTGTCTCCCTCTCTCTCTGCCCCTCCCCTCCTCGCACTCTCTCTCTCTCTCTCTCTCTCAAAATAAATAAATAAATATTAGAAAAAAAAAAAAGAGTTGGACGCTTAACTGACTGAGTCACCCAGGTGCCCTGGATTGACCGTCAATTTCCTCCTCCTCCCCTTTAGTCAATATACTTCTGACCTTAAGGAAAAACTAATTCAGAGGAAATCTTTGGAGGTAACTTTTACATTTTCAAACATTTAATCTAAAATTTTAAAAGTAACTTGATTACTTAAATAAGGCCTTTAATTGACTAGTGTTTTAAAATAAGTTTTGTCTAAGTCATCTAGCACCAAATCGTCCTACGACAAACCTGTCTGAAAACCACAGAGCAGTTCCACAATGAGTCTTACAAATGTGACTCAAATTTAAAGAGCAAAATTTTTTCTCCTCAGCGTTGAAGGCATTTTGTCACAGGAAAAAGTTTATATCCTAAAATAAAAGCAAAGCAATAATAAAGTAAAACAAACAAACAAAAAGTCTTTCCAGCTTGGAACACTTCCAACAGATCTCCCCACATTTGTGAACATCACAGAGGTAAATCCTGTACCTGTTGAGCAGGAGAGCCTCCGAAGTTGGTTGTATCTTCTGCCAACAAAACCCAAGTGCATTCACCTCCAGTCACCTGGCCATGAAATGCCATGTCTGTGTTCCATGGCCCATGTGGAACACGTGGTTAACCTTAACCAGTTCTTCCCCAATAGGTGCTTGAGACTATGGTGAAAGTGGTACATATCCACTCCAGTCAGTGGAAAAGCAACTCAGGGCTCTCACCAAGAGCCAGTGTCAAAGCTCTCAATGACCTGAGACGCTCTTCTGACGTGGGGGCTATTTCAGAGGCTACCTTATAAACATAAACATTTCCTCCCTCCACAAGCCATAGGCAGAATCTCTCTCTCCTTTCCTCTTCCTTACTGTGGAATATTTCATATCTACTATGGCTTTTGAAATTGAGTATATAAAGTAGAATTGGTTTTCTGGCAGCTTCTCAATATTTATTTATTGATTGATTAATTGGCTGGTGGATTTTAGAGTTTTCTTACGATGTTCTGAATTCTGAATCAAAAATTAATCCCAAACTCGTATCTCTAGGAAAAGTCCACTGAGGAAGATCAATTTTGCGCATTTTTGTAAAAAAAAAATTTAACGTTTGTTTATTTTTGAGAGACAGAGAGACACAGAGTGTGAGCAGGGGAGGGGCGGAGAGAGAGGGAGACACAGAATCTGAGGCAGGCTCCAGGCTCTGAGCTGTCAGCACAGAGCCTGACGTGGGGCTCGAACCCACCAACTGTGAGATCATGACCTGAGCTGAAGTCGGACGCTTGACCGAGTGAGCCACCCGGGCGCCTCAATTTTGCACATTTTCAACTGAAATTCGAAAAGGTGAGTTGGAATAATTTCCTCACATAGTGAATGCTAGCACATTAGGAAAGCTGTATTAGTGGGGGTACAAGCATGTAGGGACTAATATGCATTCATGTACAAATACTTGAATTGCATGTATGTCTTTGTATTGCTTATAATGTCAGCCATATTTATATTTGTTTATAGAGCCTTGCTGGTCACAAAGTACTTTTGTATCCATTATGCCATTTACTCCAGTTGTGGAGAATTCCTGCACTCAGCATGATACTAAAGTGGGTGCAACATATCAGTGGGTGATTTTAGATCATCTTTGTGAGGTTATTGAAGAAAATCTAGAAGGATATGGATTTGAATGACCCTAGAAAAGAACTATAGTTCCCTGATCCTAGGACACTCTAGAATAATGCATGGCTACGGACTGGTCAATACAATAGTGTGACCACGGTAGAGATCCCAGAAATGTGACAAATGGAGTTGATTAGCCCAGTCCCCATACTCAGGAAATTTCTTTTAAGATAGAAAGCAGGATTCCAGAAATAGCAGCCTCTCCTGCAGGTGGCAAAGAACAAAGGGGTGTTAAAATTTCAGAGGAATCGAGTAAGACCTGACCAAGGTGATCTGGGTAGGTCTGGGAGGTGAGGACAGGTGGATTTACCTTGAAGCTATGTCTGTACAGCATTTCATCCTTTATATTGAATGTACATAAACTTGGGGCATTTGGAGATTGGTTGCCACCTTCTTTTTCAGCTGCCTCTGGTTATCCTTGATGCTCATTTTAATCTGGTTTCTTGTTTTTGTTTTGTTTTGTTTTTTCAGGAGCAGGGATGGAGAGAAGACGCTGGTACATAGTTCTGGTTTGACTGTGGTTATTAACTGCGTCACGGACAGGGTCATCCCACCCCCTAAGGTCTTCCTCCCTGTGAAGGAGGCAGGGCTGGCCATGGTCTCAGGCTAGGGTTTGAGCTTCTCTCAGGACAGTCTAGTTGCCAGCAAACCCCCCTCTCCACCACCCTACCCTTCTCTTTGAGAAGTGGCTGTAACAAAGGGAATGTCTATACATAGGATCAAAGCTCCCACCACAAGGGGGGAGAGTCATAGTTTTTCAAAGTCATTATATGCAATCCACCTGATTTTTCAGATGAAGAGACGGAGCCTCAGAAAGCTGAACCAAGTTTGAACAAAGTCTCATGGCGAGCATGTAGAGTAAGGACTCTCAATTTCAATGTGGTCCCTAAAGTACCTGCAAAGGGCCTGTGGTTGGGGAAGGGAGCAAGAGGTATTAGAGAACAGTGGAAGCTCACAAGATGTCTTCTCCAAAAGCAAGACAGGAAAAACAAACAACACTGCATTTTCCTTTTCCCCTATTGCTCGAATCATTTTTCTCATTTAGTCTATTTTTATCCATTTCAATGACTAAGCAGACAGTTGTTCTGGAACCGCGTGCCTACCTGTCTTTGCTACCAGTGCCATGAGAGGGACGAGGGAAATATGTAGCTAGAGTTAAATTCTATTCCCTGTACCATAGCTGAACGAGTAGTTAAATATGCATAGAGAAATGTATATTTATTAAATATACATGTGAATATGCATAGATAGATTTAAGCAGTTATAGAAGATTGATCTGTAGAAGCGTGTGTCATTAAAGGTGCTGCCTTAAGACCATAGCACCTGCTTCGTGTTAATAAGTAACAATTAAAACAGCAATCTTGATAGAATCCCCCAAATAAAACACACTAGCGATATCCACTCTGTCTCTGTGTAGACTTCATAGAATAAAGTGGTAGTGGAAGGGACTGGATCACTTTCATTCTCCTCTCTTTTTGTACTCTCCTCTATTAATACTCGGCATCTGGAACAGGTAACTTTTTTCAAAAAAGAGGTTTACGTCTAGTTTTGATGCTTAAAATTTCAGGCTCCATAAATAGAACACACAAGAAAGATGAAACTAAATCTACATTTAAGATTATATAGGCGAGACCAAGGAGTTCATATTTCTTTGCCTTTATCTGGAGAGAAAATTACTAAATACGACAGCCAACTCAGGTAATGTGTGTAAAAGGCAGTTTATCCCCTTAGCCTCACAGCTACCTTGATGGATTTCCCCTACTGTTTTTAAAAGCATATTTGCAGGGCACCTGGGTGGCTTGGTCTGTTAAACATCCGACTCTTAGTTTCAGCTCAGGTCATGATCTCAAGGTTTGTGAGTTCGAGCCCCACATGGGTCTGTCAGCACAGAGCCTGCTTGGGATTCTCTCTCTCCCTGTCCCTCTCTCTCCCTTTCCCTCTCCCTCTGTCCCTCCCTTACTCACTTGCTCTCTTTCTCTCTCAAAATAAATAAATAAACTTACCCACAAACGTATGGCGACCTAATCTTTGACAAAGCAGGAAAGAATATTCAATGGGGTAAAGACAGTCTCTTCAGCAAGTGGTGCTGGGAAAACTGGACAGCGACATGCAGAAGAATGAACCTGGACCACTTTCTTATACCATACACAAAAATAAACTCAAAATGGATGAAAGACCTAAATGTAAGACAGGAAGCCATCAAAATCCTCGAGGAGAAAGCAGGCAAAAACTCTTTGATCTTGGCTGCAGCAACTTCTTACTCAACATGTCTCCGGAGGCAAGGGAAACAAAAGCAAAGATGAGCTATTGGGACCTCATCAAAATAAAAATCTTCTGCACAGCGAAGGAAACAATCAGCAAAACTAAAAGGCAACCGACGGAATGGGAGAAGATATTTGCAAATGACATGACAGATGTTAGTATCCAAAATCTATAAAGAACTTATCAAACTCAACACCCAAAAAACAAATAATCCAGTGAAGAAACGGGCAAAAGACACGAATAGACACTTCTCCAAAGTAGACATCCAGATGGCCAACCGACACATGAAAAAATACTGAACACCACTCATCATCAGGGAAATACAACACAAAGCCACAATGAGATACCACCTCACACCTGTCAGAATGGCTAACATGAACAACTCAGGCAACAGCAGGTGTTGGTGAGGATGAGGAGAAAGAGGAACACTTTTGCACTGCTGGTGGGAATGCACACTGGTGCAGCAGCCACTCTGGAAAACAGTATGGAGGTTCCTCAAAAAATCAGACATAGAACTACCCTATGACCCAGCAATTGCAATACTAGGTATTTATCCAAGGGATACGGGTATGCTGTTTTGAAGGGGCACATGCACCCCAATGTTCAAAGCAGCACTATCAACAATAGCCAAAGTAGGGAAAGAGCCCACATGTCCATCGATGGATGAATGGATTAGAAGGTGTGGTATATATATATATACAATGGAGTATCGATAATCAAAAAGAATGAAATCTTGCCATTTGCAACTACGTGGATGGAACTGGAGGGTATTATGCTGAGTGCATTTAGTCAGAGAAAGACAAATATCATATGACTTCCCTCATATGAGGACTTTAAGATACAAAACAGATGAACATAAGGGAAGGGAAGCAAAAATAATACAAACACAGGGAGGGGAGGGACAAAACATAAGAGATATGGAGAACATAAGAGATATGGAGAACAAAAGAGATATGGAGAACAAACGGAGGGTTAGTGGAGGGGTTGTGGGAGGGGGGATGGGCTAAATGGGTAAGGGGCACTGAGGAACCTACTTCTGAAATCATTGTTGCACCATATACTAACTAATTTGGATGTAAATTAAAACAAACAAACAAATCAACAAACTTAAAAAAATTAAAAAGAAATGAAAGCATTTGTTTGGTTATTTGGACTATCTTGTTGTCTAGCACCTCACAGATACATTATCAATCATCTTTTTTTTTTTTAAATTTTTTAACGTTTATTTATTTTTGAGACAGAGAGAGACACAGCATGAATGGGGGAGGGGCAGAGAGAGAGGGAGACACAGAATCGGAAGCAGGCTCCAGGCTCTGAGCCATCAGCCCAGAGCCTGACGCGGGGCTCCAACTCGCAGACCGCAAGATCGTGACCTGAGCTGAAGTCGGACGCTTAACCGACTGAGCCACCCAGGCTCCCCTTATCAATCATCTTTGAACTTAAATGGGCTTTTGTTAAGAGTATTAGTCCTTCGGAATCCCCCAGCCCATCTGAGAGCAACGGCAGGGAGGGCATACAAGAGTCTCCCCTTTCTTCTTTGCTTGCTTGCTGGGTACCCCTTCCCCAGCATCCCCTCCCTACCACCAACCACTGCAAAATTTTACCCCAAAAGATAGAACACATCCTCATGCCAGCTTGCAGTGAAATTCCAGCTAAACCCAGTTAATACTCCTGCCTAAATATTCATTTGCAGCTTACTTTTGTCCCTGCCTTATTTTTTTTTTTTTTTTTTTTTTTTTTTTTATTTTAGAGAGAGAGAGAGAACATGAGCAGGAGAGAAGGGCAGAGGGAGAGAGAGAGAATCTTTTCAACGTTTTTTATTTATTTTGGGGACAGAGAGAGACAGAGCATGAACGGGGGAGGGGCAGAGAGAGAGGGAGACACAGAATCGGAAACAGGCTCCAGGCTCCGAGCCATCAGCCCAGAGCCTGACGCGGGGCTCAAACTCACGGACCGCGAGATCATGACCTGGCTGAAGTCGGACGCTTAACCGACTGCGCCACCCAGGCGCCCCTGTCCCTGCCTTATTTCATCGCTTTTCCTCCGATGGGATTTTGAGAAACCCAAGGATATGATTCTTGACATGTTTCATATTTTTGTTTGTTTATCCACATTTTGTTTTGTCTTACCAAGACCATGGGAAGAAGCCATCTCTGATAAGAGATATGGCTCGGGGCAAGCCATACCCCCCTCTTCCTCACCTCCAGGAGGGTTTGTGGTAACATCATGCCCAGGACTTACAGTAAAGGACACACTGAATTGCAATGATTTTTCTTCATGTCCACGTCGTAGCTGGTGAGGGCAGGAGCCACGGTCTGCTGGTTGTGAGTGCCTGGCACATTTCAAAAATATGTTTTTGAAAGAACGCCTGGCAGTCTGAGGTAGTAACCTACGTTGGAATTTAAGCTTTACCACTTAACTCACTCTGTTCGAGGAAAATCCCCTAATTTCTTCATCTGCACAATGGAATGGTTTCGTCACTACCCACTTGAAGGCATTACTATGAGGTTCAAAATGGCTAACATGCATTTTCTACACTTCTCTCCTTACATTGAGTCTTAGGTCCTTAACCCAAGAAGTCTGTAGTTTCTTTGGTACATTTTTAGAAAGACAAGTTTGGATTTTCTGGGGGATATTCCTGACTCTGATGATATTCCTTAAGCTTATTTTTTGGGATCTGCGTGCTTTTGCTTATACACTTGTTTGATGCTTTTTATAAAATATTTATTTATTTATTTTGAGAGAGAGAGAGTGGGGGAGGGAAAGAGAGAGAAGGAGAGAGAGAATCCCAAGCAGGCTCTACACCATCAGTCTAGATCCCGACGTGGGGCTCAATCTCACCAAATGTGAGATCTCGACCTGAGCCAAAATCAAGAGTCCGATGCTTAACCAACTGAGCCACCCAGGCACCCCTGTTTGATGGTTCATAAACATGTATTTTTATTAAACAATTCCAAGGTGTAAGGCCATATTCTACATGAACTAGTCCGGTTTTACAGCTGTTTTTATGATAATTCAGTATCAGAATAGTGTCCTGCTTGTACACAGTTCACTGTTCCTTCAGAAACCGGAAGAAGCAGACCAGGGCTTCTAACAGCCAGGCACGATGTTCAGAAATCCCGTAGCGCCCTTACAGCCTTCAATTCACCCAGTCAAAAATGTGGCTAAAATCAGACTGTCTCTTTTGTCTGCATAGGGTTTGTTCTGTGATAGCTTGTCACCAGCTAGATTAGTATAGATGCTCATTAATCAAGTCAGGTCAGGGGAATCTGAGTGGCTCAGTCGGTTAAGCGTCTGACTTCAGCTCGGGTCATGATCTTACAGGTCACGGGTTCGAGCCTCTCATTAGGCTCTGTGCTGACAGCTCAGAGCCTGGAGCCTGCTTTAGATTCCGTGTCTCTCTCTCTTTGCCCCTCCCCCACTTGAGAATCTCTCTGTGTCTCTCTCAAAATGAAAATCAACATAAAAAAAATCAAGTCAGGTCAGAAGGTCAGCTTTCCCACTCTGAGAGCTCCTTTGCAGCACCTAGAAGAGCAACAGGCAGGCAACAAACACCAAGCATGTTTTGCTATGGGAATGCCAACTAACTTGCGAGGGGCTCCCTTTGTCTGGTGGGAGGACATATAATATGATGGTCCAAAGAATCGCATTTGATGTTACTCAGACCTGAGCTCGTATGTTTATTATGCTTTTTTTTTTTAAAAGTTTTGTAACTTCTGAGCCTTTTTTTCATCTGTAAAATGGACATAAACATACTTCCATAATAGGCATAATACAATTGTTATGAAAATTAAATATAGGACGTTGCTCAGCACAATGTAGGTGCTCAATAAAAGGTAATTATATTGTCTGTAACAGCTGGTAATGTTATTAATTATCGTGAGATGAATAAAATTGCAATACCATTTCTATTATAATAAGGCGAATGCTTGATTGGTACTGTCCTAAGAACTTAGGAATATTAACTCACTTCATCAACACACACTGGTGGGACTACTATTGTTCCAGGTTTACAACTGAGACTCAAAGAGGCCATTAGGTAACTTGCTCACGGGAAAGGGCACACCCGGTTTTGAACTCAGGCAAAATTCAGCCCTAGAATCATACCACCACCCCACACTACTGATGCCTTTCTGGCCAGCGATGCTGTTGCGGACTTAATGTTTTCGTGAAATGAGTGGCAGTTTTCTGGATGGTGCAGGAAAGAACAGTATATCCCATTACTGCCGCTTGTCAAAGGTACCTACTTTTGATACCCATGGCAGGAGTTTATGTCCACTAGATGGCGTTGTTGTGTTAACGAAACGAGAACCAAGTGAACACTTTGGCTTAGGAGCCTGCTAAATTTGAGACCAGCCACGACGATCTAATTCCATGCCTGAGAGTCTGATGGAAGAAACCTCCAAACTTTACAGCATATCCAGAGAACTCTAAAGACTAGTGGCATCGAGAACTACTTAGGAAAAATATATGCTAGCTTTTTTCTGAGCATCGAAGTTTGTAGAAAATCTGGAGGCGTTTTGAAACCATGTAGTCCAAATGCATCAGTTCATAAATAAATAGACTGAGGGCCAGAGAGGAAGTGTTACTTGGAGAACGGTACCCAGACTTGATGGCTTTGGCTGTAGTTCTCTTTCCCTAATACTTCCAACTGATTCTAAATCACAGAGAAACTGCTTTCTGAATTCTTGGAAGACTTTCTAAGTCTCCGTACGGGGCAGAAGGCTGCCCAACGATGACGAGTTTTTGCCTCATTATGTTTTATACAGATGTTCAAAATCAGTAGCAGACTCAGACACTTAGATATTAAGGAAAAAATGGAACCTATTTCTTTTTCTTTTTAACATGTCTCTTGGAAATTGAGTGAGCCCACCTTAAAAGACTGTCCCTATTGGTTGACAGTGCAGTTCGTGGGTATTAAACCCAGAGCGGGTAACAGGGTAATAGATAAGCAAAAGGACTCTGGAATCAGACTGTCCTGGTGGACCCGAAGGACCCTGGGAAGGTCATGAGACATCTCTAAGCCTCTGTGTCCACATCTGTAAAATGGGAATCCTGCTTTTACTTATAAGGTGTTTGTAAAAATTAAATGTGTGCGAAGTGCCTGTGACGTCATTAAAAAACAAGGTTAAAGGGAGCAATAATAATGAATAATGAATTTTTGTTGCGATAGCGGATGCTCCGTTTTCTGTGTCTCTCAGTTGTGAATGTCTTTACAGGGGCTTTGTCAATCACCTCTTCAGTCACGGTCACGCGCTAAATTGCTGAACGAGAGAAATAACGTTTCAGGTTGTATAACTGTGTAACATCACTTCTTCCTCACCCAGATGGCAGAAGTAGCCAAGGATACATATGGCATGTGCTTCATTATGTGTTCACGTCAACTTTATTTAAAACACTCGTAGGCTCCGGGCTCCTACTCACAGTTTAGACAGAGAAGGTGACTGGCATCCAAATAATAACAGCTAAGAGCAATTGAACACTTGCCGAGTGTCCAACATCCCTCTGCTTTGCGAGTATGAACTCATTTAATTCTTACTTACAACCGTGTGATCTAGGAACTAACACTTTTCTCTTTTTAAAGAGGAGGAAGCCGGGATCCAGCAACTCATCCCAGCTGAAAGAAGCCAGAGTCAGCATTGGAACTCAGGTGGCCTGGGTCTTAAGGACTCTGCTCGGCCAGGATGAGGTCAGGATGAGAGGGGGAGGTTGCTCCAAGGTTCCTGAGACCGAGCTTGCTCCCCAACCCCCAGCCCCCAAATACCACAATGAAGCCTGATAGAGACCTGCAGCCTCGGTACCCAGGAGGCTCATGTGTTAAACCATCAATATTTTTATGGCAGTTAGTTGATGAGCTCAACTGGTTAAACATTTAATAGACTCCTGAGCTTAACAGGGTAAAACAAAGTCGTAACAGGTCGGGAGAGGGCATTCCTAGGGACAGGGCACTCTTGAGGACCACGCCTTAAGGGATCAAAGCTCACTGCAGCCAAAGGAGGGTCAGGTTGCTGAAGCAATCATGCCATCGTGCCTGTGACTAGCCCCGTTCGCTGTAACTCATTTGTTGCTCGTATGTTCCGTGACGTTCCAGACTACCCTCTTTTCACAGCCAGTGATTCAGACTCTATTCCCATGTAGAATTCATGAATTCAGATTTACAAGAGGCTTAACCATCTTTCTGGTCTACCCCTCTGCCTTTGAAAAGAAGCCAACTGAGGTCCCATTTGCTTACGGTTTGTCCCAAGTTATCTTAGAGCAAGAACCAGAGACCTGCTCATTCGGTTATCACATACCGGTTCTACATCCCTTCCCTATATTATTTTAAATAGTATCATCACTCAGAATTCTTGCTGAAATTCCCGTGTTTATGCCAAATTGAGCCCAAATTCAACAGATAGGTTCTGTTCTTTACGGATAGCGTCTTTCCGTTTTCAATTCCTTCTCTCCTCCTTTGCTTGACATAAACTTTTATGGGGCTGGAGTACAATGCCATTTATTACAACACACTTTTTAAATCAGACAGTCTTATTATTATCATTTTTTTTTTTCCTTAGAAGCCACGAATGCAAGTCATTGACTCTAGACCTGAGAAAATGCCCAGCCTAAACAAGACCATGGCAGCTTCAAAGCGCGATTGCCGACAGCGAGGTGGGGGAGGAGACCGCCACTTACCGATTTCAGTCATCGTTATCCCGGGTGCTAGCTGCCCGTTGTTGAAAGAGCTATAGGTAAACAAGTTGGGTACGGAGGTGAGGTCATAGATAGGTTCTTGCTTTATCTGTTTGATTCCAGTCATGTCAAGTCCTGACTGATCAGGGGACGGCTGGCCGGAATCCACGCTGTAATAGCCCTCGGACTTGGGCAGGTCGATGACGTGTCCGTTGGCGTAGGCGCCGCCGGCCTCGTTGCTCAGGTTGCCCAGGCCGTTGCTGATGCTGCCGCTGTAGACCCTGGCGAGGGCTTCCGCCTCCCCGCTCTGCTGCTGCCGCTGCTCCTGCAGCCGCTGCTGGTGCTTCTGCACCTCGGCGTACAGGCTGTCCCTCTGCTTCTTGGACATCCTCCCGAACTTCACAGCTGCGTTGGAGAGACAAGCAGAAGAGGGCACTTGGGGTTATCATTCCCGATCCATCCGAGGGGGGTCACGGACGGTTGTCCCCTCAGCTTCCAGCGCACAAAATCCCAGCACCATAGTGGAAGGCCCCATGCGTTCGCACCCCACATTTGGTGAAAGGCTATGTTCAGGGGTGTTGTGCTGGTGTATGAGCAGAGCGAGAGCTAACCATGAGCTAGGAAGGAATGCCAGGACTTAAGTTTATTTCTGATGGCCATGAAGTTAGAAGGCATATTTCCTGGTTCTTTCTTACGTGGGGGGGGGGGGGGGGGGGGGGATCCACAAACCAAAAACTACAAATGGTACCTGCTGTTAAAAATGTCAACCAACATTCAATATTAGCTTCCCCTACTAAGCATTAGGGTTCCTAGATTGTTGGGTAGGGCCCTATTATTTCACGATTTTCATTTTTTTAAATCTCTGGACATGCCTCACTTTTTTATTATAAATGTTTAGTTATTTATTTTTGAGTGAGAGAAAGAGAGAGGGAAACACAAGCGGGGGAGGAACAGAGAGAGAGGGAGACACAGAATCCGAAGCAGGCTCCAGGCTCTGAGCTGTCGGCACAGAGCCCGATGTGGGGCTCGAACTCACGAACTGAGAGATCGTGACCTGAGCCGAAGTTGGACGCTTAACCGACTGAGCCACCCAGGCACCCCCTCACTATTTTCTACACAGCATGTTGGGTAAGACCAACGCTGTGGGGCAGGGTGATAAATGCAATTTTAAGTAAGTATTTGTCTTCAGCTGGCTTTTGGGATCCAATTCAAAGAATATTTGGAAAACAGCAATCTTGTTAAGTCCAATACTCAGCAAAGAAGCCCACAGTTACCCCTCCTTTCTTTTTCTACCAGCCCCAAGTTTTATATTGCCCTTCTCTTCTGGCAAAATCCTTAACCATCGTGAGGAAAAAGGAGGAAAAGTCTGTAAGAGGTCACAGAGTAATCTGAGGATGCTTTGATCTGAATTCATTGTTTCTTAACTGGTAGAGTTTGACCTCCTGATTTGTTACGGATATTGACATTTTCCCTCACAAACTGTCAACTCCCAGTTTAGGCTGTGAATATTTTAAGTGAGAGGCCACCTTGTCTGCATCATCAAACACTATGTCCTGCAGTTCATGTTAACGGTGGGGACTACGGCAAACTTGGAGGCTCCTCTCGGAGTTTCTATTTTCTTTTCTTTCGTGACAGTGTTCTCATCACCTGTTGGTATTTGGAAGCCCAGGGAATGTAGAAAGAAGTGGAGGGTAGGAACAGGTCCAGTTCCTGGATTCAGTTAGTCGGGTTCGTGAGAATGATTTCTGAAAATAACTACATGGTGAAGTGCTTAAGGACTCTCCGGCACAGAGGGCCCACAGAAGAGATTCCTACTGTGGAAGAGCCACCCCCCTCCCCGCTGGCCATGTTCCATCAGTGCTCGTCTTCTCCTTCTGTTGGCTACAGAGTTATCAAATTTTATCTGAGCATCGGCTGTTCAGAATGGAGACCACATTTCCCAGCCTCCCTCACCGCCAGGTGCAGCTATGAGATTAAGTTCTGGATAAGAGGAGGTAAATAGAAATGCTGCATTTACTTCTCAGTGTTGGGGCTCACTGTTTTCTTCTTTCCTGCCTGCTGGATTGTGGATATGAGGACTGGATTTGTAGCAGCCCAAACTTCCTGTTTTTCCTTAATCCTCAGTAAAAAAAAAAAAAAAAAAAAAAAATGTTCAGGCATTCTGACGCTGCCTAAATAGAAAAACAAAGGGGTGATTTATCCAGTAAGTTTTCTGAATGAAGACAATTCATCTGTTTAATTCAGACCAAACTCCCCTTTCTACCTCTGCTGTCATTTTAATAGCGTCTCGAATCATTTAGATCATTGTGTTTAACTTTGTTGGTAGAGATACTATCTTTATTAGGTTCTGTTTCTCAGAGACACATGGATTTGCTTATTAATTGCGGTGATATTTCCAGTTTGTCCATGGGGCAAATCCTAAAGTAAATTTTAGGGAAAGCATTCCTTTGTATCTTTATATTATAACTTTACAAATATTATATATATTATGTAATACAATACTTTTTAAATAAATAAATTTATAAATAAATAAATATAAATTCTCTGGGGAAAAAACTTTTTATATCAGAAAAAAATAAATGATGATAACTTTTGATTCAGGAAGGACCCCCCCACCCCACCCCCAGCAAGATATGAATGCGACATTCTTCTTTATTTGCTAACCTGTCTTTTGCATTCAGGTAGGTTCAGAACAGCAATTTGTTACAGAACTCCTGAGGATGATACAAAATTTCTATCTATTGGTAGATTAAGATTTTGGTGGAAGTAGATTACTTTCTGAGTTACTTTAGTAGAAGAGCTTTTGCATTTGTTTGTTTAAAATCTATTAGAGAGCAAAGACTGAGAAGAGGAGGCTCTTCTATCATGGAGACATAAACGCAGTGCCTCCTTTTAAAACCCTTTCCATTTAAACCTTGCTTTAGATTTCCATGCACTCTATAGTTAGGTGAAATATACTTGTGGTAGATTGATTTCATTAATGACCCTGATTCCTCTTACCTATTTCTATGCCCTTCCTGGTGTAAATATGTAAAGCCCTTTCATTCCAAGCAGGCACCCTGCCTCACCACTTGCCTCAGGGCCATGTTGATGAGGGAGCTTAAGGCAAGCTGACAGGCGACACCCCCCACCCCCACCCCTACCCCCAGGTGGGATATGTGTGATATTCCTCAGGCACTCCTGGCTGCCCAAGAACAAAGGAAAGGGGGAAAAAATGATAGAGATCATAGTCCTGAAGGACCTAAAAGTCTCCATCACCCCTCCAGAGTGATTGTGGGAAATAAAGGCTGAAGGAAATGGCAGATAGAGCTCTATTTCTTTATGGCCTGCAGCGCATTGATAAATACTTGAGGCAGGCAGAGTAAAACGTTTCTCCAGGAACTAACTCCTTACTGTCTTCATGTTAATGCTTTGCTAGAGGGAAAACAACTTTAGCTTGACAACAGCTCAGCCTCCAGTACCCTGTGAGTCTTTAGCATACGAAAATCTCTCTGGAAACTTCCCCTGGACTTTACCTCCCCCAACCCCACAGTATATAACCAGTCTCTCCTGGTTCCTTGGCAGCTCTTCCTGCCCACGGGTCCTGTCCCCATGCTTCAATAAAATCACTTTTTTTGCACCAACAGACATCTTCAAGAATTCTTTCTTGGTTGTCGGCTCTGGACCCCATGAGCCCCACTGTCACCCCCCAAAAACCTCATCAATGTGACCTGCTTTGGGCCAGTGAGATACTGACATATGTGATACAAACAGAAGCTACAAAAGTTCTTAGGTGACTGAATCTCTCACCACAAAAAGGATGTGCCTGCACTAGCTTGCTAGACGATAAGATCT
The DNA here is from genome assembly GCF_024362965.1 of Panthera pardus. Lineage (NCBI taxonomy): Eukaryota > Metazoa > Chordata > Mammalia > Carnivora > Felidae > Panthera > Panthera pardus. The sequence goes on along the minus strand of NW_026526766.1, from coordinate 16,537,510 downwards.
TTGCAGAGAAGGCCATCTACCCTCAGCAGAGGCACAGACTGACCTCTAGCTGGCAGCTGATGAATGAGCGAACCCAGTTAAGACTCTACATTTAATAATTTTAGGCCCAGAAATCTGCTGTTGACCGTAGATCTTATAATCCAAGCAAACAATGTCAAATCAGTAGGCTGTCAAGACCTCTGTCCTGGTAAACATCTGAAAACCCAATGGTGAATAGTGATGCCTTTTCCAAGGTATTGACTTATCAGGTCACTGAGCAAACTGAAATATTTTCAGAGACGACCTAAAGCTCCGCTACATTTTGGAACTAACAGACTTCATTCTAAATAAAGAACTTTGCTGGCAATTACTCTAATATTATTTTAGAATAGATTTTTCCATTCATGTCAGAAACAGTGATGTCCTAGTGGTTTTGTGCCCCTTTCCTATCATAAAAGTAATGACATATTTGGGGAAAACAGTTACGGTACATGGAACAAATAAATCTACCCAACTTTCCTGACATGTATAGAATCCCTTTGTCACTATCTGTGCAAACATTTGTTGTATTCATAGGGGTATTTTTAACAAAGGCTGTATTACTGTTCTATTTTCAAGGATTAGCATTCTTCTTACCACTACCCATTAATCAGAATGGCACATGTTTTAAGTGTCTGCCCCTCTCAGACTTGAATCATTCTGTTAATGATTTTCACTTGAGTATAGAGGCAGCCTCTTGTTAAACTGCTAGCTCTCAAAGAAACTTGCACGATTCTGTATACATTGCAAGGCCTTATAAATATTCAGTGATGGTGGTATTTACTCATGATATGCTCTTATCACTCACTCTGATCTCATACTAGCAAAGAACAATTTTATGCAAAGTATCGGGGATCTTTTCATTTTTATTTGGATTGTGGCATTCTAAGTGGAATGGAAGTTTTTGGAGTAACTGTAAAACAAAGTCATTGCTTCTTTGAAGATTTCTGCTTACCAACACACGACAACTAGATATATGCTGTTGGTTTCAAGAGAGCCCAATTGTAGAACTATCATCTGTGACTTTCTGTAGTCATTTTGGAAATTATTTTATCTCACAATCTTCTGGCTGTAAAGTTCACCATGCTCATATCTTGTTGCTTACCAAGTAAACTGGTCTTAATTTAACTTTTTTCAGTTTCAAGGATGTGCCTTTTTTTTTATAGTGCTCCAAGCTTTGTAGAAAAGATCAGATTCAATCTACCCAACCTTATTCCTAATTTCAAAATATTCTCTCACATCCCTCTCCTTTTCCAATAGAACTTCCTGTGATGATCGAATGTCATCTATGCTTTCCAAAATGGTAGCCACAGGCACATGGGGCTATTGAGCGCTTGAAATACAGCTAGTGTGACCGAAGAAGTGAATTTTAAGTTGTATTTAATTCTAATTAATTTAAATTTAAATAGTGACATGTGGCTACCATTCTGGATATCGGACAATGCTGTTCTGGATAAATAGAAACCTAATTTGTGAAATCTGTCCTCGTAAGGTAGCTACTTACATGTCATTAGGAGGATGCCTATTCAATTATTGCAATGTGAGTATCATGTTTTCTCTTTGGGGCTCAGTATCTTCCTACGGACACCAAACATTTTTCTGGTTTTTATTTGTTTGTTTGTAGTAGTACGATTGGAAACAGTTTATCCTAAAGATTCCTGCAACTAACATTTACGAAGCTTCCAGTTAAAAAGAAAAGTAAATATGATGGTGGAGAATATGTGATGGGCATATACATGCTATCAGCTCTCACACATAAATACATGCATGTCTTCACCTTTAAAAATGTTTTTAAGTAGTCTTCACGCCCAGTGAGGAGCCCAACGCGGGGCTTGAACTCATGACCCTGAGATCATGACCTGAGCTGAAATCAAGAATCGGACGCTTAACCAACTGAGCTACTCAGGCGTCCCGGTTTCACCTTTTCATACACAAAAACACACGCATATATATTCCAAGTGGATTTGATTTTTGATTCTCTGCCCAAACTAAATTTGAACAAATCTGTTACTGCTGAGTTTTTTTGTCTACTCATCTATGTGCCATGGCTAATAAACCATGATCAAAGTGGAAATTCAGGACAGAATGAAAGTCCAGTGATTTTAAAAGTCATATCAAGCTACCTACAAGTAGCCATCCATGGTTTTTCAGTGGCCACGTAGGTGAAATAAACATTCTTGGTGCCATGCATCCCTGACAGAAAACAAATGCGATTATCAAAATGAAGATGCCACTTTGTGTCTGAAGGAACGTGGGCAAGGTGTATGTGGAAAGAAGCCAGGTATGAGGGCATCTGAACTTGGCTACTAGCACTACTGTGAAAGCACTTTGAAAATACCTGCTCAACCAGTAGAAGGTAAATATAATAAATTAATGGCAGGGGAAGTACCAGCTCTCATTGCTGGGTCCTCGCTACAAATAGGTAATCACCAATAAGTTCAGGGATTTTTAAGCCATCAATACCACAGGCCAGACATTACATATCAACAGGAGATAAAACCTGTTCAGCTACCCTGGTATTAGTAGAATTTATTTGGTATAAAGGAAATACTCTTGGTAATCAAGGTTCAGACGAAACTTCCTCTTGCGTAACAGGAAGAATTGTTCTCCCTTAGGAAGAATCCTTTTTTTTTTCCTTCTGCTGGAACCTCTTATCCTCATTTCCAACCACCGCTCCTACCCTGGAGCATTTCTCCTTGTCATTAGTTTTACATAAGACACAGTTAGGAGGTATTTTGGAGGATGTCCCTGGCATCCTCAGAATGGTCTCTGGATCTAAAACCAAGATGAATCACTATCCTGAATCTCCAGTATCTTCAGACACTGTATTGCTTTTACTCGCAAGTTTATATGCTACACTACATTTCTTCCCCCTTGAGAAAAGATCGTGGCTCTGTCCATTAAATGACCCTCCCTCCCAACACACTTTTTTTTTTTTTTTTTTTTTTGCCATGGTATTCAAACAATCTCCTAGATTTTGTAGACATTGGACCATAAGCCCATCTCTTGTCTATGATTCTGTTCACCAGCACAGACCAAAGATCTGCCCTTCCAAAAGAGACACTTCCTTTTATTGTAGGAAGAAGTAACAAAGAAAAATGACCAATGGCTCAATCTCTTTGCACAATTAGTGGAGTTTTTCATACACTGTCAATTAATATGCTGCCTGCATATAGCAGAAACAAAGTACAAAATCATCAACTAAAGTTCCCGTAGAATTGCACTAAATAAGTGCTTAAAACCACTAAATCCTTACCTTCCACTTTCTTCACTTTAGTTATGTGAAAGTACACACCCTAGGAGTATATCTACATGGCTAGCAAGTCTAGAAAAGCAAATAAACACAAAGTCAGGTAGTTAATAGAAAAGCTTGGAAACATGTCTCTGTAGTTTTAGAAGCTACCTCTACACTGAAGGGCTCAAGGTCAAATTCTTTTTATTTTCTGGATCCAATTTGCCTCATAGGTATACTTTGATGCAATACAAGTTTAGGTGGGCTGGGAAGTAGAAAAAAGGTAAACTTTTATGATATAAGTATTTGGAGAATGCAAGCTAAGAAGTAAGCAGTTTTTAGGTTTAGATATCAAGACTTACGCAGAATGGATTCTATCCAAATGAGTAAAAGGCTCACATTTAATTTAATAACTCATAAAACTCCCTATATACCAAGAGATGGTATATGCCAATTATCCCTATTTCTTTAAGATCTGGAAGTCTCCCTGTCTCCGTCCATCTCTCTGTCCCTCCCTCCTTTCTTCCTATCTTCCTTCCTTCCTTCCTTCCTTCCTTCCTTCCTTCCTTCTTTCCACACTACCTTGAACTTCATTACAAGAATGTGACCAGGAGTAGAGAATCTACAATGATTCACATAAAGAGAATAAGTACCAGGGGAACTGTCTGTCTCAGGCTCTAGGTAAAAGAGAATTCCATGGTTCATTCAACAAACATTTAGGTGCCTGCCTTTAACCAGATCCTGAGGATACAGTGAGAACAAGACAGAAGTGCCCTCAGGACTCAGGGTGGCTCACAATCTGATACAGGAGTGCTGTAGCCAGTGTTGGGGGTGGGAGGGTGGGGGTAAGGTGGGAGATAATGAGTTTAGATGAGTGCTTAAAAATGGAAGCAACACTAGATAAAATTCTTTGTGTGTGTTTGTCTCTTCAATTAATCTAAGAAAATCAGTGGGGGGCCCAGCTCACCCATTTGGGTCATATTCTGAGAAGGACACCAGTTACACAGCCCTTTTAAGGCTTGGACTTATGCTATAGCTTTTGAAATTTTCATGATGCTTTAGAAAGTCCATGCCCAATAATAGTAGGGCTTCTGGGCTTCCTATGGAAGTAGGTTCTGCTGCTTAATATCTCCACACACCAAGCAACTCATGTACTAGTCAGACTCACCCAGTGACAAAATGGTCCTGGTTTGCCTCGCATGTTCCCTGGTTTTAGCTCTGAAAAATCTCACATCCTAGGAACCACTCATGCACATGCAAACTTTTGAACCCTGGCCAATGTGGCTTTCACCTAACCTTATTAGTACAGCTTGCTCCACGAGCTCCAGCAAAGTCTTTCCTGTATTCCTATTTTATGGGGCAATGCGCAGTTTTTAGAAGTTCTGCCAGCACATCGTTTTCTTTTCTTTTTATCCCCAATTCCCTTTGTCTAAAATCCTTCCAATGGCTTAAATAGACTCCAGCAAAGCATCCATGTGAAAGCCTTTAATTTTTTTACCAATGTTTATTTATTTTTGAGAGAGGGGGGGTGCAGTGGGGGAAGAATATGTCAGAAAGGGAGGGGCAAAGAGAGAGGGAGACACAGAATCTGAAGCAGGCTCCAGGCTCTGAGCTGTCAGCACAGCTTGAATTCATGAACCACAAGACCAAAACCTGAGCTGAGGTCAGATGCTTAACCAACGGAGCCACCCAAGCGCCCCACGTGAAAACCTTTAAGAACCTGGAAGGCATGTCTTACCATCTCTCGACATCCCGAGGGCAAGACACTTCTGCAGTCGGCAGTGTTGGCAACGGTTTCTGTTGGTTCTGTCGATTAAACAGTTTCTCTGCCTTGGGCAGGAGTAAGAGGCATTGTTTTGCTGGCTCCTCCTGAAGAATCCCTAGAAGAAAAGAGAATGGGAGGGAGATATTATTTATAAGAAGGAAAACGGAGATAATTAACATACACGTTTGAGACAATTAACATACACGTTTGCTATATTTTCTACCGTGAATGTAATGGAGTTTAATAAAAAAAAAACAACTTTTTTTTTGATACTTCTCCTTGGATACCTTACAGATGATTTGCCTGGGGGAAAATATGTACCATCTACAGAGATAGGAAGGCATCTTTCATTCATTCATTTAATCAGTGTTTACTAAAGACATTTGTGCGCTGTGTTCTTTGCAAAGAAAAACAGGACAGAGTTCCGGGCATCAAAGGAATGGCAGAGGACAGTGTCACTGCTAAGCCAAATATGACAAAACTTGAGGGGGAAAATAACACAGGCTTATGTCAAGTGCTGTGGGGGACATTGGTCACAAGAGCCGTACTGAGGAGGGTGGGTTCAGCATGTGCCAGTATCTTCCCGGTTTCTAAGAAGCATTTTACCCATTTGCAAAACTTTAAATATGGCCAGAAGGCATCTGCAAGGTTGTTTTTTTTAAACCAGTGATGTGCCTTATAATTAACCATATTTTTAAATAAAGCAAATATAGTATATAAACTGTTCAATAAGAATAAGCAATAAATAGACTATAGAGATGTAGGAGGTTTTCGTGCAAGTTAGGTTTCTTTCTGGTACACAGTTAACTGCCATGAACCATACGTTACCATTCTAAATAAATCCATAACTGAGTTAATTATTAAAAAAATTTCTTTGGGGTGCCTAGGTGGCTCAGTTGGTTGAGTGTCTGACTTCGGCTCAGGTCATGATCTCGTGATTTGTGAGTTCGAGCCCCACATCAGGCTCTGCACTGACAGTGAAGGGCCTGCTTGGGATTCTCTCTCTCTCTCCTCACTCTCTGCTCCTCCCCCACTCCTGCTTTCTCTCTCTGTCTCAAAATAAATAAACTTAAAAAAATTTTTTTAATTAAAAAATTCTTTGGATACCATGCGCCTTAGCTATCTTACAGAAAACCCTAAAGGTGGGGCAGGGGGCTCCTGGGTGGCTCAATCAGTTAAGCATCCAACTTTAGCTCAAGGCATGATCTCACGGTTTGTGGGTTCGAGCCCCACGTCACGCTCTGTGTTGACAGTTCGGAGCCTGGATCCTGCTTCAGATTCTGTGTCTCCCTCCCTCTCTGCCCTCCCCCTCTCATGCTCTGTCTCTCTCTCTCTTTCTGAAAAATAAATAAACATTAAAAAAATTAAAGAAAACGTTAAAAAAAAGAAAAGAAAATCCTAAAGAGGAAAATCTGGGTTTCCTCGATTATCAGCAGGAGGACAGAGCAGGGCTGGGACTAGGGTGTGGCTAGTCAGGCACCCATCTTGGCCACAAAATTTAAGGATTGCCAAAAAACCTGTCAATCAGGATAAGTAATATTTTGACACAATATATTAAGAATCAACATTAATGCAAAACACCCCAAAAAGTTTAAAGAGGATCAAGATCATCGATTTTCCTTTAGTTTTGGGCTCTCCTATGACATGGCCTGTCACTATAAAGAGAGCTTGTCACTCTTTTCTTTTTCTTAAGTTTATTTATTTTGAGAAAGACAGAGATGGTGTGAGTGGGTGAGGGGCAGAGAGAGGAAGACAGAGAATCCCAAGCAGGCTCTGCACTGCCAGCACGGAGCCCGATTCAGGGCTTGAACTCAAGAAACTGTGAGATTATGACCTGAGCCAAAACCAAAAGTCGACGCTTAACCGACTGAGCCACCCAGGTGCCCTGTGAGCCTGCCACTCTTATGAAGAACTTCGGAAATGGGTAACTCGGAAATGGGACAAGAGAGAAAAAAATGCCAACTGGTTTTGTGTTGTAAGCCCCAAGCCATTCAAAACAAGGACTAGTTTGGTCCCCACGGACCAGTGGTGGCAGGATGAGATATCCAACTGTCCAGTGTGAATGAATTCACAGAGCCCTTTCAAACAGAGATCCCATCCAAGCTGCCAGGGATTGAAAGGACATACTCCATATACAAACGGTCCCTGACTTCAATGGTTCAATTTACGATTTTTCGACATTACAGATGGTCTGAAAGCAATACACATTCAGTAGAAATCATACTTCGAATTTTGAATCTGGATCTTTTCCCAGGCTAGTGAGAGACAGCACGATGCTCTTTTGTGACGCTGGGCAGGGTTGCGGCCACAGCTTCCAGTCAGCCCAGCGATTGTGGGGGTCAACGACCTATAGCGCTCACAGCCATTCTGGTTTTCATGTTCAGTACAGTATTCAATAAATTACATAAGACATTCCATGCTTTATTATACGAGGGGCTTTGTGTTAGGCGATTTTGCCCAATTGTAGGCTAAAGCAAGTGTTCTGAGCACATTTAAGGTGGGCTAGGCGAAGCTATGATGTTCACTGGGTTGAGTGTATCAAATGCATTTTTGACTTAAGATATGTTCAGCTCACAGTGAGTTTATAGGGACATAACCTCATGTAAGTCAAGGAAGATCTGTGCCAGCAAAGGTGTCAGAAAGAGAAACTTTGGCCCATCAGTCTTGGTAAAAGATGACTTGGGAATTTACATTTTAAGAAAGAATTGGTGGTTTTTTATCTTCGGATACTCCAGTGCCACTTAGCAAAAGAGCTGACGGAGAAGACTTCTAAAGTCACAGCTACAGGCCTAATTTAAGGCCAATTTGACATTAATTACGAGGCATTTCTTGCTTATCTGTTGCTCATTATTGCAAATGAGGTTTTTGGCACGAAAAAGAGATTCTGTTTCAAATGTTATTGAATGAATAGGAATTTGAATTAAGTGCGCAAGCTGAACTGATGTTATTTAAAATGGGTTGTTCATGTTGACTCAGAACGGTATTATGAAAATTCAGAGGTTGATACCGAATGCGCTGACACTGACATCTTATTCTAAACGGAATTTCTTGAGTTTTCCAGTTGGAGAAAAACACAGCATATTTACAAATGTGGGTTTTTCCATGAAATAAAAAAAAAAAAAAGTAGTGCCGCGTAAAATGTCATTTTGACTAAAACTTCAGAGTATGCTTCAGAATAGCAGCATAATTTCTTTGATTGTGTTTCCTGCTTTAAATAGAAAAGATGGCCGTACCCTACACACTTGTTTTAGCTGTTGGTCTATGGAATATATTTGTAAGGTTAGTTACACCTTCTGTGTAAAATGTTTTGCTTTTTAACAGGAACATACCTTCATATTTTGAAATCGGGCCTTTTCCAAGTAGAGCTTTCACAGTGACACAGATCTCCACTGTGACACTGATCTAAAAATATATATACTTGGTGGGTACTTAATAAACTAGACCAGAGGCCTTAAAAATACCTACTAAACCAACACAGTAGTGGAAATGCTTTCTCTGGAGGGTTTGGATTCCGAAATTATTAGCATTTATGAAGAAAACTATTTGCCTACCTCCCCGAGGTAGTAATAGCTTACTCTAAGGAGGGTAAAAAATTGCTGATTAGTAATTTTGCTTTATTGTGTCTTCTGATGAGTTGAAAACTTTGCATCAAGGTGGATAACATGCAGTTCTTAATCATAGGTCCGCAGAGCAAACAGAGGAATACAAGGAATATCTCAGGATGTTCAAATATGGATTATCACTAATCACCTTTGAGGTCAGGATGTCGATGGGCGAGTTACATTCACGTTATTCTCCCTTCTCTGTGTCCTCTTCCCACTTTAGTTTCATTTTTTTCTTTTCCTTTTCTTTGCTTCAGTTTCAATTTCAGAATTCATACTTTTTGAGACCATTATGAAGACCTTGTCAAGTGTTCTCATAGCATGACTACTGGAGAGTTGTGGTATGTTTTGTCTCATGTATGTTTGACTCTGTGAGGATTAAGATTAGTCCTTAGAATCGGTGATCGTCTTACATCTCTTTCAGGCTACTTATTTGTTTTTTTTAATTAAAAAAATGTTTTAAGTAATCTCTACATCCAATGTGGGACTTGAACTCACAACACACGCTCTATGGACTGAGTCAGCCAGTGCCCACAGTCTACTGATATTAAATTCTTTCTGCCTGCATCTTTTTAAAAAAATTTGAAAAGTTTTAATTATTTATTAGAGCTACAGAGAGAACACAAGTGGGGCAGGGGCAGAGAGAGAGAGGGAGACACAGAATCGGAAGCAGGCTCCAGGCTCTGAGCTGTCAGCACAGAGTCCGACGCGAGGCTCGAACTCACAAACTGTAATCATGACCTGAGCTGAAGTCAGACGCTTAACCGACTGAGCCACTCAGGCGCCCGCCCTGCTTGCATCTTTGGTCAAAAATATGATTGTTTTCATCAATAACTTCGCCAACATATCACTTTTCACTCCCAGATTACACTGCATTTTGTTCCAGTGACACGTTGCCCTTTGAAATTAGGTGTGGAATTGTTTCTTATTTCCCCCTTGACACTTAGTCTCTCTTGTTTTTCCTTCTAAGGAAGAATTTTAAACACTTACTGTGAAGTTTCAAGTTTCCCTTATTTCAGATTAAGTCTCTGTTAACTGCTATTTTCAACTTTGTATTTTAAGAGCATCTTGCTCATAGGAATTAGTTTGTTTTTGGAAGGATTGGTTCAATGTCCTTGGAGGGGAACGCTGGACCAAGAATGAAAAATCCTGTGTTTTTGGCCATACTTTTTCACTAACTAGATCAGTGATGTTGGCCAAATGACATAATCTTGTTTAAACTTCATTATCTCATTGAAAATGAGGAGGTTGGGGCAGATCATTTTTAATTACTTCAGAGATTATCTGGTATCCTTCTAACATTCCACGACTCTACTTCTTCTTTTCTGGAATGTGAGAATAAAGGATGAACATATGCATATTGCAACTGTTACCTTGAACTTCATTTGTAAGCAGATAAGGAAGCATAGGCCGTTGGCTTGCCATCTTTAACCTTTGGTTGTTTCATACAGTAATAAATGCCCTTGAGTTTACTGAAGGCAGTACAGTTAAAAGAGAGCAGGAGGCAGGATTTATATCTCTGTAAATGTGAATAATCCAAGCTCTTAAATAACAATCCATTTTCCAGTCGCGGTTGACCAGTTAGACGATCACAAAAAGCTGAAAGGCCAAGAACGGGAAGCCCACCCACCCACACACCAAGCAGAAATTCCCGAGTGTCGGCAGCAAGCACAAGAATCCTTTAGCAGGCCCTCTTTAAAAAGATGTCGCCAAGCGCACGGTGACATACACGGATGCCTGGGGCAAACACAGACGCTGTTGGCAGTGTCCTGTCAAAGTCCCCCTACCTTGCAGCCTTCGCACGTGATGACTCCGTAGTGGATCCCGGAGGACTTATCGCCACAAATTTTGCATGGTATCACTTCAATTTGTGCTGCAAGGGGAAAACAGACATGTTGAGCTTCTTCCTTTTGCTTGCCTGGCTCCCTCCCCACCTCCCCCTGGCACGACCTGAGTGTTGGAAGACCCTGGCGTGGGCTCACCCACCACTATTGGCCCGGCTTCCTGAATCTTCTTCTAAGTGAAAAGGTATCTATCCATCTACCAAGGTTTGCTTTGTTTTTCGAAAACTACAAAATATAACCAGGGACCGGAAGTCTTCTAAACTCTTACTTCACTGCTTTCTCCTTTTTATTTATTTATTTTTTTAAAATGTTTGTTTTATTTATTGTTGAGAGAGAGAGAAAGAGAAAGAGAGAGAGTGAGAGGCTGAGGGGGAGTAGAAGAGATAGAGAGAGGGAGAAAGAGAATCCCAAGCAGGCTCTGCGCTGTCCGTGCAGAGCCTGATGTGGGGCTCGAACTCACAAACCATGAGATCATGACCTGAGCCGAAACCAAGAGTCGCACGCTCAGCCGACTGAGCCACCCAGGCGCCCCTGCTTTCTCCTTTTTAAACCTGACCTGGTTATTGGGGCGCCTGGGTGGCTCAGTCAGTTAAGTGTCCGACTTTTGATTTAAGCTCAAGTCATGATCTCACGGTTCGTGAGTTTGAGCCCCGCATCGGACTCTGCACTGACAGCTCAGAGCCTGGAGCCTGCTTGGAATCCTGTCTCTCTCCTTCTCTCTCTCTCTCTCTCTGCCCCTACTCTACTTGCACATGCTCTTGCTCTCTCTCTCTCTCAAAATAGACAAGTAAACTTAAAAATTAAAAAAAAAAAAACACATTCAAAAAATAAACCTGACCTGGTTATTAATTAGACTAAAAAAATCCCTTGAACCAGTGGCTTCGGTTTTCTTATTTTGCACTTCAAACATCAAGTCACTGAGTGTTATCATGCTGCCTTATTTCAACAGTATTTTAAATAAGTAAACAAAGCAAAGCTGAAATGGAAGGGCGTGATTTTATAAATGACGTGGCTGGATGTTTACTTCGAGTATGTCAGTGGTGACAATATTTATTGAGCACACTCCATACGTCCGCTAAAATAATAGAAGTTGTTGGCACAAGATATATTAGTGACACAGATTATTTCATTCATAAAACAAAATTAATGCATGGAAAAACCAGGAGAAAATGATAGAACATGTGGCTCCTATGACTTCAATACGAAGAAAATAATTTCGTGGAGACGAAGACATTAGGGTTGATTCCGAAGACTGTTGGGCTGAAGTGAAAGGACAAGGCTGCTTCAGCAAGCAGAATGGAATGAAGGACTTCTGGAATGACTGTGGCTCGTGATCGTTGAGACAAACACCTCGGCTCCACTGGAGACGTGGGCCATATGGTTGGGTAGACGGAGGGATAAGAGATTATGGAGCTCCTGGGAGTTAGGCAGAGGAATTTCTACCTGATACCACTGGCCACAAGGGTTCAAGGGAAGGAACGGGGTGACGACAGGATCAAAGTGGTGGTTTGGGTACCTTTGCTAACTGGAAACAGGCAGGAGACTAAAAGGCTATTCCGAACCGGGTGTCGGGAGATGGAAGTGTGGAAGACGTCAGTGGCAGGATAAGGGGAGAGGGAGAAGCAAATAGAAGGACAGTTCTATGAAGATAAATGAAAGAAAGGACACAGAGGTAGAAACTGATGAAGACTCCAAAGATGACTTCTAGCTTCATCCTTAGGATGAGGTTCAACAGTTGGTTTGACACAAATGGAATTGTTGGTAAGGCAACCACTTTATGGAACATGGTGGGGGTGGGGGACAGGATTTCCAGTTTGCATGTGTGCATGTGCAAGCACCTGTGTACAGAACCCTCTGGAAAGATGATTTTAAGGCATCAGCATCGAGGTTATGGATGAATCCACGAGATACACTTTATTTAGAATGTAGTAATTCCTATGTCTCTGGTAGTATTCTAAGTGTTGTTAAAATTATACACACCAGGAAGATCTGCTATTCCCGTTCCCAATTTAAAATAATTATGCAAAATATGCCTCAAAATGCTTTGTACATCAATCTGCCATGTGGATGCTTTTCTACAGTTTCTCACCCTTGAATATACAAAACAGATAAATGCAAGACATAACCCTCATTGTCTTATCATTTTACATTTTAAAAAAGATAATACTTAGCTTGAGGAGAGCATCTTAAATTTTTTTTGAAATTCAATATTTCACGGTATGTTCAAATCATCTTTATAAGCAAAAAATTCAGCATTATGGCCTATTTTTCATATGAGAAAACTCAGAATCCAAGTGGTTAATGATGCCTTTGAGTTGATTTGGGAGATGGCAACCAGAAATTAGCCAATTTTCCTGATATTTTGTTCTGTGACCCTTTCCCTGCTTACCACAGAGACACAACATGAATACAATTTTAAATTTCTGTATTATTCTAATAGTGCCAGCTAAAGAGACAATGATAAAAATATCAAGAGATGAGACAAAGTCAACTAAAATACTTATTAGACTAAGTATTTCTATTGCTTCTGTTTTTTCAGCTTTCAGATTATATGAACTAGTATTTGTTTTCAAGATTTTCAAGATTGTGATATGGGGAAAACATGTGAGATCTGATGTAATTTCTATTCTGTTTTCCTGGATTCCTGTCCTGAACCTGATAATGATTGGGTCCATAGGTAAGATAAAAGTCTTATTTTGTTTCCTGGTTTATAAAGTTAGCTGACAAACTTCATAGATTTGTGAGGTTTAATGAGATATTTTATGTAGAACTGCCTTGCAAATAGTGAAGAGCTACAAAATGTCAGTTTTTAGCAGCGTCAGAATCATTGCTAACTGGTATTTCTAATGCTATTGGACGAGAATTATGACAAGCCACATTATTATTCCTTTACTAAAAATCTTATTTAAAAAATACAAATGAATGACACTATACATAATTTGTACTTTTTTTTTCTTTTCTTTTTTTTTTTTTTTTTAGCGATAACCTTTCACACAGTGGATTCTTTACAATGATTACAAAATTGACTAAAAATACCAGGTATCCATTGTACAGTTGTTAAGCTTATATGATATTAAGTCAGAGGTGCTCTTTGCATAAATTACTCCCCAGGGAGTAACTTACACGTGGGGAGAATCTGCTTCAATAAGTTCTTAATTATAAAATGATCTAACTCTAAAGGAAATGAAAATAGAGGTAATTTGCCCCCTAGGGTGTGAGAAGATGTTTTTGAAAGCCACAAAGGTTATCTTATACAACTCGGAAAATACAAACGGGATCAGGAATGATTCGGTAGAGTATCTGCATATTTATACATATTTATTATCTTAGCTCAACATGTAATCCTGAAGAACCATAAACATTTTAACAGTATTTTTAAAGAGAAAGAAATCACTTAAAAGGACATACGTGTGTTGATATGTGTGGGGAGGCATTATCAGTTCAGAAAACCCATGGCCATTTTACCTATTAGGACAGAATGGGTTATATGAGGTTTGTTACAGGTGAAGATACTTTTTTTTTTTTTTTTTTTTGAGAGAGAGAGAGAGAGAGAGCACAAGTGAGCAAAGGGCAGAGAGAGAGAATCCCACGAGGGGCAGAGAGAGAGAGAGAGAGAGAAATGGGGCTCACCCCAAACAGGGCTCGTGTTTTACCCGAGGTAGGGATCATCCTTACCTGAAGCAGGGTTTGAGCTCACCTGATATGGGGCTCGAACTCACAAACCGTGAGATCGTGGCCTGAGCCAAAGACAGATGCTTAATGACTGAGCCACCCGGGCGCTCTAGGTGAAGATAAACGTAAATAATGGAAAGCACTAATCCTTTTCCTTTGCGCTCATTTAAAATACACTGCTTCTGAGCTACAACATCATAGTTCATACTATGTATTTTATAATACTTCAAGGCGGAGTATTCCAGACAAAGATGAGGACAATGCATGACGTAATTGCTCCGATGTTTGCCCCTTCCAAATGTCTAGCCATTACTCCAGCCACTGTCTCCCGGGCGGTGATGTTGCAGTGAATGCAGACACGGTGGCATGCTCTTTGTCATGGCTTCAGGCTGAACATCTAGGGAGGATTTGGTGGCTTGGACCCCACCAGCTGTGACAATGAAGGTGCTCTAAGGAAACTGCGGGGGAAGTTCAACTTTCCTCCTTTTGCATGACTCATGGATCAATTCAACGGTAGCGTTCTCTGAGCGACAAACGTAGGGGAGCCCCCATGCCCTGAGAGATGGCTCGAGGTGCGCTCCTTTCTCACTTTCTACATTGCTTATATCTTCCGCTCTCTTGAATCATTTCTATTGGTAATCCTCTGTGGAGACTGTACTTAACATTGCATTTACCAATGAAATCTCTTTGTATACAAAAGCATATGTAAGTTTTTGGGGGAAATGATATTCTTAAAGAATATCATGAAATATTGAAACTAATTTGATGTTGTACCTTGTATTAGAACACTTGATGAAGTACAATTAATTTAATACCCTATGATTTATCAGGAAGGTCCTATTCAAGAACTATAAACTAGTCACAGTTTATGTCTTCTTTGAAGATGGCGGGTCTCTCCTCTCCCCCCACCACCTCCTGAAGGCCCTTCCTGGCTTAGCACCCTTACAACATTGCACAAAGCCACTGTGTGTTCAGTTCTTCCTGATTATCAAAACGTGCATATCTTTTTGTTCTGCTCCCTCAGAACCCCCTGCTGGTGAATGCAGGTGTTAAGTGAGATGAACTAATCCAGGCTAATGCATTCACCAGAAAATGCATCACTTTGATGCACCAAAATACCTTAATTCTTTTTTTTTAAGCTTATATATTTTGAGAGAGAGAGGGAGAGAGAGAGAGAATGAACAGGGGAGGGGCAGAGAGAGACAGAGAGAGAGAGAATTCCAAGCAGGATCTGGTGCTGTCCACCCAGAGCCCAATGCAGGGCTCGAACCCACGAACTGTGAGATCATGACCTGAGACAAAATCAAGAGCTGGTCACAGGACCAACTAAGGGACGCAGGTGTTCCCAAGATACCTTAATTCTTAAAAGAATCCATCAGGAATGGTAGTCACAGTGGACTGTTCAGGCACTTTCTGGTCGAAGTAAACATTTTTATTGCATGTGTTCTTGTGGCTCTCATTTCCCCATTTCATCTCCTAGAACTCAATCTGACCCTTTCTATAGTCTGGGCATTTTAAGTCCATTGAGGAAAGGTTCCAGGTCCAGATAATATTTCAATTTTTTTTTTTTCTATAGAGACCAAAAGAGAAGTTGTATAGCTCCTTAAAGCAGTAATCCTGATTTTCTTTCTTTCAGTACAGCCAAGAGATTTGACATACTCCTTTTTATATATAAAAAACAATACTGATCTCCCATATTTGGGCTGAGGAGTAGTAATCAGAATCTTGAGATCAGGGTGGGTATATATTTTGGAATAGGTCCCCAAGTGATTCTGATATGGTAAGTCTCCCATTGAGGATTCAACGAATCAAGTCATGAACTAGGAATTCTCTGCAGCAGGAAAATCACCTGCCAAGGAAATAAGACCCAGGGACAAGGTGGTAATATGAAAACACAAAGGATGGGGCTACTGGGTGGCTCAGTCAGTTAAGTGTCCGACTTCAGCACAAGGCATGATCTCGCGGTTTGTGAGTTTGAGCCCCACACTGGGCTCTGTGCTGACAGCTCAGAGCCTGAAGCCTGCTTCGGATTCCATGTCTCCGTCTCTCGCTGCCCCTCTCCCACTCACACTCTGTCTCTCTCTCTCTCTCTCAAAAATAAATAAACATTAAAAAGAAAATACGAGGAAATGACCAATAATTCTCTCTCTGTGTCCCGACCTTTGGTTTGGGCTATACTTGTAGCATCTTGTTTTCTGCTTTTTTTTTTTTTTTTCCTTAAGGGAAATAAGAAGCATCTATTCCGTGCACAATAACTTCCATTCCTGGATACTGGGTTTGCTCCTCAGTTCCTGTTTCCCAGAATTTTACAGTTCTGCTAAAAGTGGGCAGTGCAGGAAAAACTCTCAGTGTCTGAAAGAAACACAATTTGCACATACAAAACTTCCAATAAGGATGACTCTTTTGGTGAAAATTGCCTCTGCACCTGGTATCAGCAGCCCAAGTTGTACTGTCTACCCTTTGTGGGAAGTCCAGGTTAAAACCCCTGATTGCAGTTTCTCCCTCCCTTCACGAGCAGATGGATAACTCTCTGCCTTTATGAGGCATACGATCTTCTGCTGTCACCTAAGAGCAAACCTAGAGGATGAAGCAAGTGTGTCTAAGATCTGGCTCCACTCTAAGTTTTGACTGATCAGAAAAGAGCCCCGAGACTGAGGCGGAATGGAAGTGTGGGAAAAGGAGACCCTTAGGAAAAGAAGTAAGCGGCTTTGAGCTTCGATGTCATGCTAGGTGGTGAATCTGAGAGATTCCTGACATTGGATCAGGTATGTGTTCACGTACGTCTCTTCCGGGCGCGTGGCATCTCAGTCCCAGCTTCCTGCTTAAATGCCACATAGAGTGCTTGCGATTCAGTGCACTCGAATTCTTACTAGAATCCTCCAATTCCTCTATCAGCATTTGGGATCTCCCTTTCATCTTAACCTCTCCTCTCTCTCCTCTGTAATATTCTGGGTGGTGGTCTGTGTGAGTCTTCACTTCCCGTCAGTTGATAGAGAGCTTCTGAGCGACCTATAGATAACATTTATTTTTCTATTATTATATCCCTGTACTACATGTCATTGGAAACTGGGGTAAGAAAAAAATTACTCTCAGATGAGAATGGCAAAAAATGATTTTTTTCAAAGGCTTGATTTATAGGAATATTATGAAGGGAGTTGACTTATCTTACATAGGAGCCTTCAGCCCCAAAGAATTGTTCTCCTATGCTAACTCTTCAGAAGACTGAAATAACAGAGACTGAGACCAACATAGGACAGTAGCAGCAATTAGTATTATCATTAATAGCAATTACTGATAGTAAGGGAAATATCCCCCTTGAAAGTCGTAGTGGTTTTAAACTCGTAAATTATGAATTAATTCCCATTAAATACATCTTGTCCTATCAAAGTTTTAATTATAACAAGATAATGTGTGTGTAGAACCTGACATCATTCAGGATGAAAGCAGTAATGTCTTCTGTGACCACTCACGGTATGGCATTGGCATGATCTGGGGGCATGTTAGAAATGCAAACAATCAAGATTTACCTAAGACCGATTTGAATCACAATTTGCTTTTTTAACAAGCTTCCTAGGACAGACAGCATTGAAGTTTGAGAAGAACTGTTCTGTGATGTCCAGGTAATTATGGTTGTAGCTATTCTGAGAACTAATGGCATTTTTAATTTCTCCGGCATTAAGGAAAATTAGAAACTATACAGGATTCCGGAAAAGCAGTTCCTGTTATTGTCTGTTAGGTATTTCTCTTTTGTTCAAAAGGCAGGAGGACACTTGAAGGGTTAGTTACAAAAAGCTCTGGTCATTAACTGACAAGGCAGAAGAAAGAAAAGCCAGAAACATCTTGCATTACTGTCATTAACACCCAGTGTACCCAGTTTCCTTTACAGATTTCACGATTGTGAATGGCGTCTACATCATCTTCATGCTGTAACACTGTGTGGTAGTACGTCCTCCCTCTTCTGTGGACTTGCTCTTGGGGTCTGACCCATTAGCTGACTCTCTAGACACTCTGGCAGAAAAAAATCTCCCCTGAGAAGACTTTCAAAGGTAGTTTCTCTACTTAAAAACTGTAATTGCACAAATTTTTTTTTTTACTTCTTTTGGTGGCGGTAAGGAGGTGAAACAATATTTGAAACAGAAATGAACTAATTTCAGCTCTCCGTGGTAATTCTGGAAATGATACATTTGGAAAGCTGCCCCATCTCGTGGACGCAGATTAGGTAACACGGAGCTCAGGGGTCAGGATGGCCACTCATCATATTCCTCCCATCTATCATCACGCTGTCCTGAGCCATAGTACTCAAAGCGTGGTCCCTGACCAGCAGCACAGCATCACCTGGGCACTTGCTAGAAATTCAGCCATTTGCTTATACCTTAGGCCAGTATAATCAGAATCTGCATTATAACATTATCTCTGTGATTCGTATGCACAGCGAAGTCTGAGAAGTTCTGGGAGAAAGAAAGGGAAGATAATCTACAATTTAAGTCTCAGGGTTGTCTGTCCCCAAACCACAACTCCATGTGAGGAGAACTTCGTATTGAAAAAAGAAGACATGTATTCTTGCTAGCTAATGTTTTCAGTCACAGAAAGAAGAAAACAGCCATTATTTTGCTTCATGGAAAACCCTGTCTCTCTGTAGTTCCTTCGTGTGTTTCTGAGCCCCTTTCTCTAGTCTCCCTTACAGCTGAAATCTTCAACAGGAAGCTCATGTTTGTGAAACACCACCTTCACTGAAGGAGAACAAGAACGGCGAACTCTACACACAGGATCGCACAGGTGACTCAGAGTGGTTCGGGCAGGCTTCATTCCCTTGATAAAAACTCAAAAAGAGCAAAAACCCCAGTTTCTGGAAGATGAAAAAAAGACAGCTTTTCTATGTTAAAAATCAAATTGCATGAAGAGTATGAACAGACAAAACACAGACAGACAGAAAATATTGTAGCACATGTATCTGATGGAGGGCTTTTATTCAAAATATTCAAAGAGTTCTCCAAATTCAAAAAAAATGGGCCGAAGACCAGAACCATACACCTCAGCAAAGAAGGTATATGGATGGCAAATAAGCGTATGATGAGATGCTCAACATCCTATGTCTTTAGGGAATTAGAAAATAAAACAACAATGTGATGCAACCACATGCTTATCAGAATGACGAAATCTAAAAAACTGACACCACCAAATGCTGGCAAGGATGCAGAGCAAAAGGAGAGCTTATTTGTTGCTGGTGGGAAGGCAAAATGGGACAGCCACTTTGGAAGGCAGTTTGGCAGTTTCTTATAAAACTACATCGTCTTACCCTAAGACCCAGCAACTGAATTGAAAACTGTCCACACAAAAACCTGCGCATTAATGTTGGTGGCAACTTTATTCATACTTGCCCCACAAACAAGATATCCTTTTTAAACATTTTTTAAGTGTTTATTTATTTATTTAGAGAGGGAGAGAGAGAGAGAGAGAGAGAGTGCAAGTAGGGGAGGGCCAGAGAGAGGGGGAGAGAGAGAGAATCCCCAGCAGGCACCAGCGCTGTCAGCATAGAGCCCGACGTGGGGCTCGATCCCACGAACCATCAGATCATGGCCCAAGCCGAAATCAAGAGTCAGACACTTAAATGCCTGAGCCACCCAGGCACCCCCCAAACAAGATGTCCTTTCACATGTGAGTGGATAAACCAACTGGGGGCATGCAGACAAGGAGTATTATTCAGTGATTTAAAAAAAAAAAAAAGGTGACCTATCAAACCATGAAAAATCATGGCAGAACCATATACGCATACTGGTAAGTGAAGAAGGCAGTCTGGACAGGTTATGCACTATATAATTCCAAGTCTATGACATTTTGGAGAAGACAAAATAGAGACAGTAAAACAAAAGTCATTTGGGGGATGGAGAGGACCATAAGTAGGTGAGGCAGAGAGAATTGTTGGGGGTGTGAAATTGTTCTGTATGATATGAAGATGGACACATGTCTATCTATTTGCTGAGACCCATAGAAAGACACAACACAAAGAGTGAACCTTAAATTACGGACTATAGTTAATAATGTATCAGGATTGGCTCCTCATTTGTAACAAATATATCACACTCATGCAAGGTATTAATAATAGAGGACAATTGTATGTGTGTGTGTGTGGGGGGGGTGAGTAGATATATGGAACTGTACTCAATTATTCTGTAAATCTAGAAATACATTCAACATTCTATTAGTTATTTAAAATAATTCCACAAAAGCACTTCTTTTTTCGAGGTAGTGAGGATCATGTGAGACAGCCCAACCAACACAAGTAAGGGATACTTTAAAACAATTGTTCCAGCAAATATTTATTTGTTTCAGGCCACAAACACATGCACATTCAAACTTCCATCTTCAAGATGTTGATTTTAACTGGGGGGAGCCTGGAAGGTTTGTGGATGAGGTGGTTTTTGAGCCACCTCTTAGACGGCGAGCAGGACTTCAAGTGGTAATTATGGAGGAAAATGGCACCCCTAAAATTGGTGACTAAAGATTGAAAGAGGAAAATTCAATGATGAGAATAAAATTCCAGATGAGGGATGTAAACTTATTTGGGGGGGCCTCGTTACTGGGGTTAAATGACAGTAAACAGTGGCAGAATGCTTTCAGAATTATCATACGACTATGCTTTCCATTCGTAGTCACAGACAACAGGCTGAACTACAGGAAATTGTCACTTTTTTTATGCAAGGAAACACTCAGCACTGGCAATTTTATATGGCTCAATGGAGTACTACTGTTCACTGTGCTCTAAGAGGTGGTTTATATACTACTTTCTTAATGTTTTATTTATTTTTGAAACAGAGAGACAGAGCATGAGCAGGGGAGGGGCAGAGAGAGGGAGACACAGAATGTGAAACAGGGTCCAGGCTCTGAGCTGTCAGCACAGAGCCTGACGTGGGCCTCGAACCCACGAACCGCGAGATCATGACCTGAGGTGAAGTTGGACACCCAACCGACTGAGCCACCCAGGTGCCCCATGTATACTACTTTCTTTTCAAGAATACTTGGAAAGGCCAGTTAGCTGGGACATAGGTGATAAATATGAAAATAAAGACATTAAATTATATATCTGAAAATTCAAAGGTTGGAACAGGAACACTAAACACACACACACACACACACACACACACACACACACACCAAGAAAATCCCAAGTGACTCAAGTTCGGGATGGAAAGCACACAATACTACTTCTCATCTTCATTGGTAGAAGCAGTAGAGACCATTCCTGAAGTTCTCAGCACCTGTTCAGAGAGTTCAAAACCAAGAAAAATCTGTCTCTCTCTGCTTGGTGGAAAAGAAAGACTAAATCTCTTGAAATATGTTTAAAAAAAAGAGACAAGGCAGGACCACGGGGAAAAGAACTAAGTTATATTGTAAAATGCAGTGATCAGAATCCAGTATCAATGCCTTTGCTCTGGAAAAGGGAAACCTTGTAAAATAAAAATGGCATACCATCCTCTCATAAGATATTTGGGTGGATTACTGTCCCATATGAAGACAATGTCTACATATTATCAGAATGTTAGCACCATACTAACCTTTTTCCCCCTAATGTAATAGTGTTATTTAACTGGCTCATAATGTCCTATAATTTCCTTGGATGACCAAAAACTAAACAGTGGTATTATTTGCCACCCTTTCATATTTATAAGCATATCTGTTTTTTTCATATTCTCTCAGCCACTGATGCAGAAAATGATTATATAAGCAAGCTTTAGAACGTAGATGAGATATTTACATCTGTTTTACGTGTCAGAGAGACAGAGGAGAGAGAGACAGAATGAAATGGAAAAGGAACAGTTACTTCAAAGACTTTCTTTGCCATCAGAGGGGTGGTTTAGGGAAAAATTTGTATGAAGAGACACTCCAACAGGACATTAGGGAGTTTTCACTTATGAGAGGACACTTTGGACGACGTATAATGGCATCGGTGACTGTACTATAAGAACTCAGATTTTAGGCGAGCGCTTTTGGAATTATGGCAGCCGTGGATATCCAAGATAAGCTGCTGGGAATCTCTTGGGTTGACTGTTCCTGGATCCCCATTTTGAACGGTGGATATGTCCCGGATTACATTTCAGAAAGAAGTAATCCTTTCTACGACAGGACATGTAACAATGAAGTGGTCAAAATGCAGAGGCTTACATTAAATCAAATGGTTGGAGTGGAATACATCCTTCTGCACGCTCAAGAGCCCATTCTTTTTTATCATTTGGAAGCAACAGCGGCAGTCTTCTACCCAAGTTATCCCACTGGCTGATTACTGTATCATTGCTGGAGTGATCTACCAGGCACCAGACCTGGGGTCAGTTATAAACTCTAGGGTGCTTTCTACAGTGCATGGCATTCAATCAGCTTTTGATGAAGCTATGTCATACTGTCGATACTATCCTTCCCAGGTTATTGGTGGCACTTCAAAGATCGTGAAGAGCAAGATAAAGTCAAACCTAAAGCCAAAAGGAAAGAAGAACCAAGCTCTATTTTTCAGAGACAACGTGTGGATGCTTTGCTCCTGGACCTCAGGCAGAAATTTCCACCCAAATTTGGGTAGCAAAAGTCTGGAGAAAAGCCTGTCCCAGTGGGTCAGACAAAGAAAGAGGCAGAACCTATACCAGAGACTATTAAATCTGAGGAAAAGGAGACCGCGAAGAACGTCCAACAGACAGCGAGCACGAAAGGCCCCCCGGAAAAACGAATGAGGCTTCAGTGAGCACTGGTCAGAGAGAAGCCTGCAAGACTCCTCTTGTCCATTATTGGCACCTCATTACCATGACAGGCTCTTGAACTTTAAAATTCTTTGTCACGACCCTTCCATTTGTATAGAATGTGCTTGTTCTTTAAGAAGGATGTAAGGATCCTCATGCTTTTGATATGACTATTTTTTATGTATCTTTTGTAACCTTTCTCCTACTAGACTTGAGCAGCCTCTTACTCAAATGTATACTGCTATATATACATCTAAAAACAAAATAAAAGTATTTGTATACATAAAAAAAAACACCTCAGATTTTAGGCACTCATGTTTTGGATCATCTGCAAGAGCTCCCATTTTATTTTTAAAGTTTATTTATTTATTTTGAGAAAGAGAGAGAGAAAGTGCACACGCAAGTGGGGGAGGGGCAGAGAGTGGGAGAGAGAGAGAGAGGGAGAGAAAGGGAGAGAGAGAGAATCCTGAGCAGGTTCCACACTGTCAGTGCAGAGTCCAATGCAGGGCTCGAACCCACGAACTGTGAGATCATGACCTGAGCCCAAACCAAGAGTCAGATGCTTAACCGACTGAGCTACCCAGGCGCCCCTGATTTTATTTTTAAAGCAGATAATGCTACAGGAGCAAAACATATGGCAGGTTTCTGCATTGAGAATTACATTATTATATCATTTCATGTTCTAGCAAAGGCATGTATAGGTTTAGTTCATCCTTACATAAATGGCCTTTTTCGAAAAATGAGGCACGTAGATTTTAAAGGAAGGTGTTCTCACCTTCACGCAGCACCAGAAATTATTTCAGGGGTCAAATGATAACTCAGGATGTCACCCTCAATGCTCTGTCTTGTAATTTCACCCTGTGCGAAATATCACAAAGGTCCCGTATCAATGTAGGCAAAGGCTTAGCCACTCAACAAATGGAGAATTATGAGTGCACAGCTCCCTCGAAGACCAAAGTGTCTGTTCTGCTGATATTGCACACTTTCCCTAAAGAGATTACCAGCATAATCCTAAACATTATAGGACCCAAGCTATCTTATTTTTGAGCTCATCAGATCCAGCATGCTGCACGTAATCCGTCCCAGCTTTACTCAGTGTTTATGTAAGCTGGGGAAAGAATTGTAGGACCAACGGTAACCAAGTACTAAGAACAAATATCGTCATTTTCAAAACACACTTTACCAAGTTTCTTTTTTTTGCTACAAGCCGAAAATGCATAATCATTGTTTGACAGTGTATGGTAACATTTGGATGGAGATGTTTGTGGCTGTGTTTCCTATACATTAGTTTCTACCAAAGGCCCTTTGAGGCTACCCGTGGACTGAATCGGTAGGAAAAAGTAAAGTGTTTTTTTTTTTTTTTTGTCATTTCTTTAGAGGTTTGAGTTACTTCGGAGATACTTATTTTGGGGGGAAATAACGGAGGAAAAAGACTAGTGAAAATCAGAAACTGGTAAGCACAGTACTAAGTATTCTACGACAGTGACTTTACAAGAGCTGCGGTTTCAATTTAGGATATTCCTTTTGATTGCACTAAAATTTAAAAGGAAAGTAAAATATTTGTTTCTCTTTGCAATACGTAAACACACATTGACTCATATAATTCGTTTAAAAAAAATGAGTTGTGTGTGTGTGCACATGCTCTTAAAATCAAAACCTGTTTTCTGTAATTTTATAACAGAGGGAAAATTCCTGTTTTTCCTTCCACCCCGCCAAATCAGGAGAGAAAGGAACATTTATGTTTACCTGTCAGCCTCTGCTAACTGTAATTCAGACCCAAAGAGGATTAAGTGCATAGACGTTAATACGTCCAGTGTTATTAATTTCTAAACAACAATAGCAACAATAACCTGAGTAAATCTGTCAGTAGTGAGGATAAATAGTTGTTTAAAGACTCCATTGATGTCACAACTGCAATCTGCTGTTAATGGCTTATTTCACTGATACAGTCGTCAAATACATACTTTGTGAAATCAGCGAATAATTGCATGGAAATAATATCCATTCTTGTCTAAAATTACAAGCAACGGGAGGCTCGAAGCATTGTGCAAAGATGTAATTCCGAGTTTATAAACATTTGGGGGAGTTTTAGTTTGATTAGTAACTTTTTTTGAATAATCGTTAGTTTTGTATTATTTGAACCTAACAATTATGTTAATTTACATTTTAATATTTTCAACTGTTGTTCATTGCTATTTAGTACTAGCCAAAAAATGGCAAAAAATCATACGTCATATTGCCCTGAAATATTTTTAGAACAAAGGCTCAAAACCTTTCTATGTTATGAGATAATGTGCGTTTAGGGAACTAGGTACTAATTTGTAAAAAATTTAGCGGAAAAACTCAAATAGGATTCATCTGATTGTTAATAATCATTCAACCAAATAGATTTTTTCTTTTCTTTTCTTTTCTTTTCTTTTCTTTTCTTTTCTTTTCTTTTCTTTTCTTTTCTTTTCTCTTTTCTTTTTTCTTTTCTTTCGTTCTTTCTTTCTTTCTTTGTTTCTTTCTTTCTTTCTTTGTTTCTTTCTTTTTTGAAACTAGATCTTTTACATAGGAGGAACTGTGTGGTATAATATATTTATGAACTGAATATTTAACAAGTCAGAAAAGTGAAATGATCATAATAATGATAATGCCAATGACTAAAATCAGAGCTACAAAATTGTGACAAGGATGTTCATAGAGTTAACCTCAAGCTCGTGTAAGGTGGCTGGTGACTATCTGAATTCATTCTCAAAACTCATGCATTTGGTAATTCACTACAGGGTATGATGATACTTATAAATATGTTCTCCAGTGTAAAATAAAGCCTGAGTGGCTTATTTATTATATACATTTGCAAGTCAGAAAATATTTTATTGTTCCCACACCTAGACCTCAATTTATTTTGCTGAGAGCTTACAAACGCTTACTGTTTTACCTGAAGGATAGTTCATACAGCTAAGCGTCAGAAGAGAGAAGAAAACGGAAAACTCACCAGTGGCGTCAGCTTTAGTTTTGAGCTCGTTCTCACACATTTTGACGTTAGCAATTAAAAGTCTAACTGAGAAATATTGCACTTTTCCCTGGAGGTCTGACGGCTGCCCCAGTGTTACTCCACAACTAGAATCCCAACAGACTGCATTAATGAGATTAAATGAAAGAGGGAGTTAAAGGCATCAACTGTTCCATTTCATTAAGTAAGGGTGAAGGGCTGCCCAGGCAAGGAAGGCAGGAGGGAGGATATTGGCTTTTTCTTTTGATAGCACTTATTCACAAAAGAATGCAGCATTTGCTAAATCACAGTCAGCGGTTTAAAAACATTATCCAGCTGCCCCCCGGAATTGTATGGAAATATATTATTTATAGATATTTATTCTGCACTTAAATTCTTCTTTGTTCTCATCCCTTTGGAAACAGATCCAATAGGCATGTGCCATGTAAACAAGGGTCGTCTCTGTGACTATAAAAGTATAATGCAATTTTCCTTCAGAATTACTTTGCTCCAATGATTCTAGACCCTCTGTTGAGGTCCAGGGATGAAGGATGGTATGAAGGTATTACCGTGGTCCTGTTCTTCTAAATGCTGGATCGTAGTTGTCTATGGAGCAATGAATACAGCACGAGATTTTAGAAGAGCATATTAGAAAGAAAACACGCATGCCTTACCGCATGTCTGTGGCAACAGAGCCTGGGAACCCGGTCTGAGGACTTGACACTAGGTGGGTCACCAACCTCAACCCTGAGGTCTAAAGTGACTTCATTCTCCCAGCATGCCCCAGTGCTCCCACTTGTAAAATAAGAATGACAAAGTTACCTAGACAGAAATTTCTTGACCCTCAACCCTTGTCACCAGGAAGGATAAATACATTACTATGTAAAAATTGCGTTGACTTCCATAGAAAAGAGCATGATCTTTATGTGAGAGCAAAATGCTACTGAGCAGCAGCGTTATTTAACCTTTGCTTAGAGTTACCAGATTGATTGAGTGATGAATCTCAAACCTTTCTCTTCACCTTTTTCTTTCCTACCATCTGGGACAGTTCTTATTTTCTTTTCACTAATCATTTGTCACAAATGGTTTCTTGATCTTCCCTACTATTCCTCTCTTCTCTTAAACATCTCTGTTTTTTCCTGGCCTGCAGTAGAAACTGCTTTCCTTTTTCTTTTAAAGTTTATTTATTTGAGAGAGAGAGCATGAGAGAGAGCCAGGGAGGGGCAGAGGGAGAGAGGGGGAGAGAGAGAATCCCAAGCAGGTTCTACACTGTCCGTGTAGACCCCGATGTGGGGCGCTGTCTCACAAACCGTAAGATCATAACCTGAGCCAAAATCAAGAGTCAGACGCTTAGCCAACTGAGCCACCCAGGTGCCCCGAAACTGCTTTTCAAAGGGAAGTAAGGCAAGGAATGGTGAGGTGGTCAGAGGAGGCTGTGCAAACCCACTCGGTATTATTGTCAGCATGGTGGAGCTGAGCCCAGTGGTTCTCAGCTTTGGATGCCCATTGGAATAATCTGGAGAATTTAAAAATATTGATGTCCAGGGATTTCTCTCTTACCTTCTTCCATTGATTTGTTTCGTGTGGCCATCTGGAGTTTTTGAACAATTCCAAAGTGATTCTAATGGGCAGCCAGGTCTAAAGACCCCTGGAATGATTCTCAGAATCACCACAGACGCATGTCACATGTACAGATTCCTGACGCCCACCAGCCACTGAGTCAGAATCTTCTGAGGAGCCTGGGGAGCTATTGTAGTAAGCGCTCATGTATTGGCAATGATTAGATAAGTTTTGGGAAAACCTTGGACTTTGAATTAGGACATCTGGTTTTAAATTCTTGGGTAGGTTATTTAACGTTTTCTGTGCTTCCGTTTGCATATCTCTAAAATAAGATCACAACACCTACCTACAAGATCACTGACCACTCCAACCACCATGATTACCCCGGGACCCTATGTATCTACCACTCATTGGTCCTGGTATTCTTCATTAATCCTTCTCAGATGCTTACGTTTAACCTTGACTATAAGCTCCTTAGGGATAAGCACTCTCTGTGTTTCCCAGTGTCTAGCGTAGGGATTCAATAAATGTATGGAGCCCATCAGTGGGTGAGTATATGCCTACTGATTGACTGCATCACTGGGGGATCATACACAAGTCTCACTGCCTCTCTGCTCCCACCATTTCCTTTACCTCAAGTTTCACTTTTCTGGCTATTGGATCTTTGGGGCTTACTGGCTCGCTGCTCCTTAGTGGAAATAAGAGAAGGTTAAGAAAAAAATTTTTTGCCTCTTTGTGTTCTTTATTTAATCTTAATTTGTAATTGGTTCTTAGTGTAGGAACAAGGTTGGAAAAAATAACCTCTCTTGATTTCTTCTTTTCCCTTCATCTATGACTCTCCTTCCTCCCCTTTGTGAATCATGTAATTGCCTCTTTGAACTGTTGTCTCACTGGCTTAGGTCTTTCCTCTGTCCTGTTGGTGGATTGCTTTTTCTCTGGTTAGAAGTATTATCATTAGTTGACCTCTCCTCCTGGATGACTCTCCCTCGACCCCACTCTGCTGTAGGCAGAGGCTCTTATATACTTCTCACACCAGCGTGGTACTTAGACTGTCTCTGGTATCACAAATCATTAAGCTAGAGGGACAGAAAAGCTCTTAAAAAACAAACAAACAGACAGACAAACAAACAACAATTCCCCAAATTCAGGGAGGAACATGAGAGAAGAAGCTTCTTAAACAAAAGAAATGTCATAACAGAGAAATGGCTTGGGGCGCCTGGGTGGCTCAGTCGGTTGAGCCTCTGACTCTTGGTTTTGGCTCAGTTCATAATCTCATGGTTTGTAGTATTGAGCCCCGTGTCCGGTTCTGTGCTGTTGGATTGGGATTCTTTGTCTCCCTCTCTCTCTGCCCCTCCCCCACGCGCATGCACGCACTTTCTCTCTCTCTCTCCCAGAAGTAAACAAATAAACATTACAAAAAGAGAATGCAATAGCTTGATTTCATAGGAAACACTTCCTCTTTGGCGTTGGGGTTCTCAAAGTACAGGTCCCCAGACCAGCAGGGTCAGTAGCAGCACCTGGGAATTTGTTAGAAATGCGAATTCTTGGACCCAGTCCAGACCTACGGAATCAGAAACTCTTGGGGGGCGCGACAGGGGTGTCCAGGTACTTTCACAACCCTCCAGGTGGTTCTGAAGCACAGAGCCACTGGTTTACAGCATGGGTTTTTCAATCAGGAAGAGCTGGAGTTAATTCACAGCTCTGTCACATTCTGGTCGTGTGGTTTGGACAAGTTCTTTAATCTCCTGACACCTCAGTTCTATCATTTGTAAAATGGCCATTAGAACACCTACCTGATGGAAGTGTTGAAGAATTTAAAGTGAGCTAATTCCTGTGAAGTACTCAGCACAGTCCTAAGCACAAAATAAGCACTCAGTTCCTCTGAGCCGTTACTCTGATATTACCTCAGTGGAGAATAGAAAGTAGTTTGTACTTTAAAAACCTCCGCTCTCTGCTTTTACAAATGTCTTAAAACTTAGCTGCACGTTAAAATCACTTGGAGACCTTAAGAAAATATATCTGATTCCCAAGAGACTCACTGCAGATTAATTCAGTAAGAATTTCTGAAAGTGAGGCCAGGCATTTTTATTTTAATTTCACAGAGGATGACAAGATGATTCTGATATACAATGTAATATACTGTTGTTATATATTAAAATCAATATTAAAAGAGGTGTGAGATTAAATGCAGGTAAGAATGAATCATGAAGAAAGTCAGATGTCATATTCATTATTTCCATGATTTCACCCTAATTCTATGGTAGAGAAGTACAGGGAAATGCTAAAATGTAGGTTCTAGACCAGGGTTCCCCACCTTGCCGTTACTGACATTTTTAGGCTGGACAATTCTTTTTTTCTGGGCAGCTTTTCTGTGAATTGTATTTATCTCTGGCCTCTATCTGTCTGTCCTCTAGATGCCAGTATCATTCCTCGGTTGTGACAACCAAAGCGACATCCAAGTATTGCCAAGCATCCCCTGGGGGGATGAAATAGTGACAACTCTGGTTCCAGAGTTTCCGTGTCTGGATACAAATCCAGGCTTTACTATGTAACAGCTGTATGATTAGAGCAAGCTACAACTCCTTTGTGCCTCAGTTTCCCTTCTTCTGAAATGGAGGTAATAATACTCCCCTCATAGAGTTGTGTTGTGCATTCGAAAGATAAAAGAGAAAATGCATCTAAAGCCCTGAGAACAGTATCTAGAGCATGGTAGACGTTACAGACTGAATGTTTATGTCCCCTCAAACTCTGATGCTGAGATCCTAACTCCCAATGTGATGGTATTAAGAAGTGGGGACTTTGGGAAGGTCCCCACTCATGAGGTCATGAGGTAGAGCCCGCATGAATGGGATTAGTGCCTTTCTAAAAGGTCTCTGGAGAGCTCGCTTGCTCTCTTTTCACATTGTGAGGAGACAATGAGAAGTCAGCAGTCTGCAGCCTGAATGAGAGCTCTCACCAGACCCAACCACGCCAGCATCCTGATCTCAGACTTCCAGCCTCTAGAGCTGGGAGAAATTCGCTGTTTATGAGCCACCCAGTCTATAGTATTTTGCTATCATAGCTTGAATAGACTAAGATAGTACATATTTAGTAAATGTCAGCTATCATTTATGCATATGTGTGTGTAGATGTTATGTTATATATGTATATATAGCATATGTATGTGTTATATATGTATATATAGCATATATATATATATATATATATATATATATATATATATATATATCTCGATAGTCTTATTTTGATTCCAAAATACCGGGATAACTCTTTTCCTAAAGTCTTTACATGCAAGTTGTGTATCCATTCATCAATTTATTCCCTGCGTAATGAATCAGAATGACTAAATACTCATATACGTCCTGGAGTCTGCAGCTGGTGTAGAAGACAGAGAGAAGAGTGAAAGCATATCAGAATCCGAGCGGGGTGGTTTCTATCCTTTTGGAACTACTCATTAAAAAAATTTTTTTTAATGTTTATTTACTTTTGAGAGAGAGAGAGAGAGAGAAAGACAGAGCATGAGTGGGGCAGGGGTAGAGAGAGAGGGAGACACCGCCTTGAGAAAGCAGGCTCCAGGCTCTGAGCTGTCAGCACAGATGTGGGGCTCGAATTCACAAACCATGAGATCATGACCTGAGCCAAAGTTGGACGCTTAACCAACTGAGCCACCGAGGCGCCCCAAGTAATTTTTTATTTGCATAAAAAATGCTGAATATTTTATAAAAGATTTTATTTTTTAGATCAGTATTAGGCTTACAGTAAATTTTAAAGAAAGATTTTCCACACACCTACTGCTCACCAATGCGCATAACCTCCCCCATTATCAACATCCCTCACCAGAAAGGTACATTTTTTTTTTTTAACAAGGATGAGCTTACAATGACACATCATAATCACCCAAAGTCCATAATTTACATTAGGGTTCACTCTTGGTGTTGTACATTCTATAGGTTTGGACAAATGTACAATGACTTATATCTATAATAGCATACTGTCCTAATAGCATATAATTTCACTGTCCAAAAATCTTGTGTGTTCTGCCTATTCACCTTCCCCTGTCGCTTCCCCAAGCAACCACTGATCTTTTTATTATTTCCATTGTTTTGCTTTTAATATTTTTGATATTGATATTTTTGATAAATGGCTTAAATCCAAGCCATTTAGGAGTTGAGACCTGAACATTGGAAATGGCGGAGACCTAACTTCTTAAATTTGGTATTTGTTCATTTAGCAAATCCATGATTGTTGAATGCATCCGATATTTGATAACTGAGTTAAATAGCTTCCCTTATGCATTCCAAGTATGTAACTGTACTTTGCAGGAGGGCCAAGAGATTTCCCTGGTTCTTATGTAGCATCTGTTTGGTTACGGTCAATGATGGGAGGTTCAGCACTTTGCAAGACATCCGGTTTCACTATTGCATTCTCCTGCTGATCAATCAGTGATGATTTCCTAAAGCCCACATGTAGTATGCCCACAAGCCTTGCTGAAATGAAAATACGATGCCTC
Source organism: Panthera pardus (assembly GCF_024362965.1). Lineage (NCBI taxonomy): Eukaryota > Metazoa > Chordata > Mammalia > Carnivora > Felidae > Panthera > Panthera pardus. The sequence continues at coordinate 16,505,613 of NW_026526766.1, read as the reverse complement.
TGTTGTTCTGTTGGTCTTATCGTATTATAAAGTTATAAAAGCTCTATCAAAAAGTGCTTGGCAGGGGGTGCCTGGGTGGCTCAGTCTGTTGAGTGTCAGACTTCGGCTCAGGTCACGATCTCACTGTTCACAAGTTCGAGCCCCGCACAGGGCTCTGTGCTGACAGCTCAGAGCCTGGAGCCTGCTTTAGATTCTGTGTCTCCCTCTCTCTCTGCCCCTCCCCGACTCACGCTCTGTCTCTCTCGCTCTCTCTCTCAAAAATATACATTAAAAGAAAAAAAGTGTTTGGGGTTAGTTTGCCATAACTTAATTTCTGGTGTCTCAAGATGAGTGCTGGTGATACAACTTTACCTCCCTGGTCCTATGGCTCTAGTTAGTAATTTGTTCTAAGGTTTTGCTATTGAGGGTCTTTAGTGCATATGTGTATATATGCATATATATGTATAGACATAACACATATCCATATCTGTATACACATATGGTATAAATACTTGCCTATATGTAATTCATCTTTCTCTGCCTGTTTCTGAATGTGGGGCATTTTAGTTATTTCTAATCTTCGGGAAGATTTTAGTTTGCCAGGAATCTCAAAGATTACCACGAAAGAAGAAACAATCTGCAATCTCCAATATAGCATTCATCTGGAGACTTGTCCTTAAAGTAGCAAACTTCGCCCTCACAACCCTCTATTCACTGGTAAACTTCAACTCTGCCTTAACGACTCTTGTGCCTCCTTCCAGTCTGAAAGTCATTCTCCCGAGTGGAGGAGACACCATTCTTAAAAAGATGCAAAAAGATTGATACCATTAGAAGGTCTTCCAAGGTATCTTAACTTGGAAGTTGACTTCAGATAAGCTCCTCCGCAAGCCTGTATATGATGGAGACTAACATTACCTGGTGCCATGAGAGACGGTAGTAATTTTGCATGTTGCTGGACTTGCATCAGTGGATGTGATAGAGAAAAATCTGTTATAAGATGGCTGACAGGACTGATAGGGAAATTCCAGTCCCCAACCAAAGGCTCCCCTTGTGCGTTCTTCTTTCCACCCTTCTTGCCGTGCTTACTGCTAATGCGGGATGTGGAAGTAACAGACTATAAATTGTTCCCTCTGCTTATGCTCAGTGCTCAGACCTCTGGAGAGTGATCTCTGAGCCCGCCTGTGTAAAATAAACCTCCTGCCTTCCAAGATCTCCGAGTGCCGCTTGGTTCTTCAGCTGGGTGATCCAGACCAGGTTCCATACCAGATGAGCTTTGAGGGCTTAACCCAGGACACAGGGCTACAAACTGCTGTACCTCGGACCTGCATTATTGGATATTCTTGCGTGGGCTTCATCCATACCAGCTCAGAATTTTCTAGCAAAACCATTCTTACTTCTTAAGAGCCTGGTCTTCTTTCATTGCGGTAATCAGGAAAAATAACATTATAAACATCAGTGATTTTTCACCCTATGTATCTAGGCTCTGTCACTTATTGCTATGGCTTAGATTCTACTTTTTTTTCTTTCTGTATAAAGTCACCAACAACATACCCTAATTTACATTTACATGAGAACCAGGCAATCCTGAATCCAGAATTCAGGTACGTTTATTAGGGCTAAGCCAACTCAGTTTTGCTCCAAAATCAGCAAAGGAGTTGAGTTTCTCATCTTGTATCTTCTAAGGAACATATTAGCCAAGAGACAACTTTTCAACCAGATACAGCAAATTCACTTAAAAATGCAGAGTCCAAGAATGGTGGCATTATCTCTGTGTGCAGTCCACGTTTGCATTAGGAGAAAGGAATCTGTCCCTAAAGTACCTTGCAAGATAGAACTGTGTACGGTTGTTTTCCTTCACTCCTCCTGGGACCTCTTACACATGTCATGGCCAACCAACATCGTGAATATTTTTACTGAACAGAATAAGAAACAAATGGAGTATGTAAAACACAAACAAATCACATGTCGGTAAACTAAATGTAGATTTAGCATCCTTGAAGAACAAAATCTTTCCTCTGTAACTCAAAAGTGAAAGCAGGAATTCACTCTGATCTAAAGTTCAAAGCAGGAAATCCAGAGGACTGATCAAAGGCAAGTAAGTATATGGGGCGCCTGGCTGGCTCAGTTGGTGGAGTATGCAACTCTTGATCTCAGTGTCGTGAGTTCGAGCACCACATTGGGTGCAGAGACGACTTAAAATATTTTTGTTTGTTTGTTTTAAAGGCAAATATATGAAGCCATTCACTGTTTTCATGTGCAGAATCCCCCTCCAGGGCCTATAGAACTAAAGGGTCTCAGCTAGCAGAGACTGAGAACTTAGTGTGTTGTAGGCACTGTGTTAAAGAGCTTCAGCTGCATTATCTTATGCATTGTCAGAACTCTGGGAAGTACCGTGAGTACCCTCAAGTGGCTGGGAAAGAGACCGGGTCGCAGTGGGGCTAAGAAATAGAACCTTATAGTGGTGGTCTCAAAATGCGATCCACAGAGGAGTAGCCCCAGTATTGCCTCCCATTCCTCTGTACTTGTTAGAGTGCACATTCTTTGGACCACCCAGGATCTACTGAGGTGTGGTCCAGAAACTCCAGGAGTGAACATTATACCACTCTGTGTTTTAAGAAGCCCGCTGACTGATTTTAATGACTGCTAAAATCTGAGGACAGTGGCTTGTAGTCCACATTTAATAATGGTGAATCCATTTCTGTGTTGCCCGTGCTCTAAATCATATACGCAAGGTATACAGACTTGTTCTCAAAGGTGAGTGATATTTAGAAGCACCACAATGAAGACAGATTGTTTTTTACTGTTAAGTATGAAGCATCGCTTGTTCCTTCTATTTGAGTGAGTCCTGAAGTCCTGTTACCAGCTCTGGGGGTTTCAGCAGGCCTAGATGATTCCAGCAAAGAAGCACAAGTTGCATATTACGCAAGCCTTTCCCTCTTTATTTTTAAGGAGCAGACTGACACTGGGTTATCTCCTTGCTGGGTGCAGATTAGTGCTTGCCATGGTGGATAGCGTGCCCACACTGTGAAAAATGGAACACGTCACCACTGCTGAGGTTAAAATTCCACAAAATGTTTCTCTTGCAGACACTGCTGGCCCATAGAAAGTTTTACTAACCCATAGTGCTGTAAGTTTTTCGTTCTAAAGTTGACCTGGGATCCTCCTAGCCCTCATGAAATATGATTACCTACTATAAATCTGCGTGTCTGGATGAGACACGAATTGTGACTTTATCTTCTCTTTCTACATTTTAATCATGATGTGAAGCGGGGGTGGCATTTTTGTCACTACTATTTTTACCTAGTATCATTAAGTACCTTTACTACACTTCATGGGGGATGTTACTTCAGAACTCAAAGAAAGATTTAAACTCTAGTCCCCCTGAAGAAAGAAAGGGGAACAAAGAACAATGCATGCTTAAGTTCATCTCTCCCTTTGCTTCCTAGGATTAAAGGGTTACTGCATACAATTGGGAGGCTTACTCTATTTTGCCACAACAAAGGGTAAAATAATGTGTGTGTGTGTGGGGGGGGGGGGATACAATTTAGCCAATGTAGTAACACTGCCCTGACATTTTTTTTATATTTTGTTTGTTGTCCTTAATACTTATTAGGTGTTCAAGTCGCTGTCTTAAGCACTATTAAGTGGTAAATTAAAGTTCTTTTCAAACTGCTTGAAAAGCATTATCAAAATATTGCTGTTTTGGAGGTCAACAAAGCCTGGGGAATTTTTAGTGATAAATGTCATATCAAAGACTTAAAGACTTCTTTTCTTACCCTATTTAGGCAATTTTTTTGGGGGGCGGCGGCTGAGATAAAATCACCAAGTAGAAATAACTGCTAGTTAACACCATTACATTTAGTAACAAAAAATAACTGGCTGATCTGCAGGAAGAAACACTGAATTATTGTTTTATGGCTGAAAATTAAAAACTGTATCCCATCGGCTAAAGAATCTTTCAGATGAGTAGGGCATGAATGCTGCAGGAACATTTCAATAAATAAAGGACAATACATATCTTTGACTCTGTGACAGAAACCCTCATAGAGTGAATAACCCAATTTGCCCCTGCCCTTACAGCTAATGGGTCCAAGAATAGTGAATGCTTGGAATCTGAAAATTATCTTTTGTTTGCTAAAGGCAGTTGATGGGTGATGTGTTGGAGAAGGAACTGCCTTAGGTATGTTTCAGAAAAGTGCTTATTCTGATTTTCTGAAAAAAGACTAAATGGCCTCACTGAAGAGTTTATGTAGCTTAGGGTATGAAAAGATAAAATCGTTAGGATACCTTAAAACAGGAAAGAATTCAAACATTTACTCAAAAAACAAATCAATGTGAGACTTAAGACAGAGCTAATCAGTACCGGATGCATCGTCCTGCCTTATTTGAGATTCTAGATCATTTATTCTGAAAATAACAATGGGGATTTTTTTCTTTTTTGAAGGATCTTATCCTATATAAATTATATGGATATGTGAACAACAAAATAACATTTTAGGCTTAAGCTCACATTCCATGTATAGGAAAATAATGCCAGCATACTCTGTTCTGTCCACATGTAATGGAATGAACTCTTTGCAATGGACTGAACGTTTGTGTCTCCCCAAAATTCATATATTGAAACCTTAACCTCAAATATGATAGTATTAGGAGGTGCAGCCTTTAGGAGGTAATGAGGTTGTGAGGGTGGAAACTTCGTGAATAGGATTAGTGTCCTTATAAGAAGAGGGCCAGAGAGCAAGCCAGCATGTGAGGATATGAGAAGTCTACAACTCAGAAGAGGGCCCTCACCAGAATCTGACCTTGGTCCCAGATTTTCAGCTTCCAGCACTGGGAGAAACAAATTTCTGTTGTTTCTAAGCCAGTAAGTCATGATACTTTGTTATAGCAGCCCAAATGGACTGACTCTCCCCTCTCCCTTTCCATGTTAGCATAATGGTAAAGTTGGAGCACACTTAGACCAGGCCAACACCTCGGTTCTCCTATGCCACCCTCTCCCACTTTCTAGAGGATTTCCAATTGTCTGTGGGTTTACATATGTAAAGTAGCAACTTTACAATGTCATATGTAAATCTGAGTTTCTCACAGAATAATAAATTGGAGCCATCTACAAGCTACTCAATTACACGTTAATTTCAGTTAATCAACATGATAAAAACTTGTAATCCACCAAGTAAGTTACTAGTCTAATGTAAAAATGAACCGGAGGAACTGTCATTTGCCTATTTTAAGAACTGGAAATAAAAAGGGCTTGTAATATTTAATTAGAGATTGGCCTTGAGGAATTCATGGCCCTCCCAGTGACTCGAGGATCACACTTTGAGAGACACTAGTTTGCAGCATGGGCTCCGGACCTGTGCTCATGTTCTAGTCCACTCAAGAGATGCATACTTAGTCAAGATGATCAACCTCGCTGTCTCTTGGTGTTCCCATCTAACAAATTGGTGTGATAACTCCTACCTCAAAGGGTTATTGGAAGAATAAAATGATATCCTGGTGCAGGGTAACTGGTCCATACGTGGCACACAGAAAGAGGTCAGCATATGGTGGTCATTACTAAGCATGAAAAATGCCTATCCCATGGGGGACGTATATGTTTGGGGGTTGACTACTCGAAACTCCTATGACTTGGCATATCGTATATCAAGAAGAGCTGTCCCACTGACCACGCATTCCTCCCCCAGATGGGACCTCACCTCCCAAGCTAGTTCTTACTCCCTTTAATTCCATGACAGGAAAAATTACACCTAATGATTAATTCAGCAATAAATTCTTATCAAATGCATACTAATTGCCTAGGCCAGTGCTCATTTACACTCTCTAGTTATGCAGCTACCACGTTGCTTGTTATTTTGGGAGAACATTATAAACACTATCATTCTTACACTAATTATAACGGCAATAATAGTTATCATAAATAACAATACTTTATATGGCACATTTTTATGTACATTTCTATGTGCATTTTAGAATTTGAAAATGTTCACCATTTATAAATGAAACCAATTTACATAGTGAATAATTTCTTGGCAAAGCAGAAGGAAAGGTATTCAATAACAGATATGGGGAGAGGAATTGTTGCCCAGACACTGGAGTTCTTCAGACAAAAATGGAGCTATGTCATTCTGGGGTCAGCCATTTTTAACCCCTGTGCAAAGATGGCTAGAGACGAAACAGTTCAGGGACACAAGAGCCCGTTAACAAGGTCAGCTGCGAAGGGCGGACCCACACTTGTGGTCACATTGTACATCCTGTCATCGTTAGAGCCAAATGCTGCAACACGTCTTCCTCAAGCACAACTTCTTTCCTTGCCCCCAGAACTTCCGCCTGCACTGTTTTTATATAACATAATACACAGTGCCAAAAGACATCATGCACACATCTTTAAAAAATATTCTTTGAAACAATACAAAATTCATCCATTTGAAAATTCTTGAGTGCTTATTAGGTGCCGGGTTCAGGAATTTAACCAACAGTTTATATAACAAATTTCATTTACATCTTAAGATTTTATTTGATTTTACTTTTGTTTTAGATAGTGTGTACACGTGCCTGTGTGCTGGTGTGCTTGTTGGGGAGGGGCAGAGAGAGAGAGAGAGAGAGAGACTGAGAATCCTAAGGAGGCTCCATGCTCAGTGTGGAGCCCGACACAGGGCTTGATTCCATGACCCTGGGATCATGACCTGAGCCAAGATCAAGAGTTGATTGCTCAACCAACTGAGCCACCCAGATGCCCCACATCTTAAGATTTTATTTTATTAATTCTTTTAATGTTTCATTTATTTATTTATTTATTGAGAGAGAGAGAGAGAGAGAGAAGGGGAGGGGCAGAGAGAGAGAGAATCCCAAGCAAGCTTTGCACTATCAGCACGGAGCCAGATGCGGGGCTCAAACCCATGAACTATGAGATCATGACCTGAGCCGAAATCAAGAGTTGGACACTTCACTAACTGAGCCACCCAGGTGCCTCACATCTTAAGATTTTAATCTGAGGATAAAGCTCAAAGTTTCAGCAAAAAAGCCACAGTGGAAGACATTTTATTCTGCCCGGAGGAACAGTGGGTAGGGTTGCTCTCTAAGGTTTCCAGTTTCCTGCAAGTACAGGGAGGGTGGTGGCTTTGACGAAAGGCCAGCCAGGAGTTAGATGCACTGTACTGATGTAGCTGGACCCCTGGTCAGCGTGATGTAGAGCAGGAAGAGTTGGTGCTAGGTGGCTAGCTTATGCCATGAGCTAAGCTAAGTTCAAGGTCCTGTCTTGCTTCTAAGGGGAGAATGTGGTTCTTCCTTATCACTATAGCTTGTGCCAAGATTGGGGGGGGGTTATGTTGCTTATTCTGCACATTTATACTAGAAGTATAGTCTTCTAGTAGCTATAGTCTAGGCTTACAGAAAGGAAAACTCATCCACTCCCATTCACCCACCGAACCATAACAGGTTGCTGAGAGTTTGGAGTGAAAGTGCCCTGCCTGCATGACTCCAACTCCTTATTTTGCTCTTGATTACAGGTCCCTATAGACAGGTGGGCAAATAGGATTTCTAGCAATGCCACACAGTATTAAGTCTTTCTGCAATGAACATTTTGGAAATCTCATAGGAAGCTTTATAGTAAGAATTGAGATACTTAGAGTAATAATTTCTTTTCACAAATTTAATATGAGTGTCCTCAAGGGAAAATAAATATTTTATTCACATGTGTTAGAACTTGTATGTGCATAAAATAACTCTGACATGATAAATAAGAGACTGTCTCTGATGGTTAGAGGTGAGGGGGGGCATTTATGGACTATCTTTTCAACTATTAAAATACTGTGTGTATATTATTTGAATATTCCCTATGCAGAATTAAATTCAATTAAAACTTAAAATAAAAACAAAACAATTGTGAAAATAGTTTCAAATAAACATTAATTTTAGGAGCTATGTAGTACTTCTTTAAATGGGTTGCCTTAATTCATTCAATTTTGTCATAAGTGGTATCTAAGTTGTTTCTAAGACTTTTTTCCCTACAGTAAAATGCACATTTCTGTTTTATTTTCTTAGATTCCCATAAAAGGAACAGCTAAGAAAAAGGGCATAATTATTTTAAAGTTTCCTTGAACACTGAGCATGTTATGAGCATGCCTGTCTAAATATACTCTTTCTGACATTATTATTATTATTAATTATTTCAAAACTGCTAATGGAATAGGTGAAAAATGGCCTCTTGATATCTCAAGGTTATAATATGATAACATATTTACCCGAGATTCACTTCTATCTACCATTTAACATAAAATTGTGGTTCTTGTATAATTTGTATCTGAGGAATGCAAATTACCAAAAGCTATTAGTCTAAGAAAATTATAATTTTAAAAAGAAATTTGGTCAAGTCAACCCTAGGTAGAAATAGTCTTTAGGTTTCTTTTGGTTTTGGTAAGATCTGCACTATTTTAGTTCTTTGTTGGATGGACAATGCAGAAGATAAACATTAGGATTGATAAAATAGGATTGTACTTCAACAAAGATTTTAATTTATTGCTGTTTCTAGTCCTGGAATTCATCTTTGGAATCTCTTACTACCTTAATATCTGAGTTTATCTCAGTCAGAAAAGTATACCAAAGCCAACAGGAGACCTTTGAGTTGGTTCAGTTCATGTTGCACCAAATGACAGGTTTGGGACCATCTGCTGTTCAGATGAAATGGTGACTATGAGTGACAGTCTGGGTGGCCCATTAGTGATCTCAGGGACACGAAGTGCCCTCATGAGGGACTTTGTGAAGGTTTCTGCATCCTAGGGAAGATGGCCAAGCATCTCAGTGGTGACTAGAGAGGTTTAGCTTAATTATGAATACAACCTTCACCTACAGATAGTTTCCATAATCTGATTAAGGACACCACCAAAATCTGAAAATATCTCATTTCTGGCCTGCTCTGTGCCTGAAATTTCCCATTTGATCAGTTACTCCTTTGTTGAAGATATTCCTCTCTCTAAGGAATTCCTTTTTTAAAAATTTATTTGTTTTGAGAGGGAGCACGAGCAAGTGGGGGAAGGACAGAGAGAGAGGGACAGAGAGAGAATCCCAAGCAGGCTTGATGCTGCCAGTGCAGAGCCTGATCCTGGGCTCGAGCCCATGAACTGTGAGATCACTACTTGAGCCAAAATCAAGAGTCAGATGCTGAACCGACTGAGCCACCCAGGCGTCCCTCTAAGAAATTACTTTTAAGAATGAAACCACCTCTAAGGGCCCCTGCTCTTCTGAATGTGAACTAATTGGGGCTCAGGAGCTCAGCAAAGCTCTAAGTGAAGGATACATGGGATGGATAAGCTTTAATGGAGAAGGGGCAAGGGATATGCCTAGAGCTTCCCCAAGTGTCATCATTGAAAAGTAGTCTTTATGAAGCAGTGGCAAAGTTTGGCTATCTTGGGAGATGACATGAGGCCAGCCAGGAGATGGCAGGATAAGAGGGGAAATTAGAAATCTGTGAAAGAAAAAATTCAACCCTTTCACAATTTGTCTACGGCTGGTCCTTGTCTTCAGTTGGTCTGGGGAAGTTCCATACCAGTAGTTTCTGAAATAGCTTGGATTTCTGGGATGTTTGACGTTTGCTTGGCATGGTCTGGCTCAGAGATGATCACGGGGCAGCCATTAGGACCCCAGAAGAAAGTCAGATATGGTGTAGCTAGAAGACAGAGTCCCGGCCCTGCCACAACTCACCCTTATGACCCTGGACATGTCATTGAACCTTAATTCTCAATGTAGCTATAGTACTTACAACACACTGGCGATGATTTATTATTTCAAGTGAAAGAATAAAAGTTCTATAAACGCTAAAGTTCTCTGAAATTACAGAATGAATATTATTGTCAGTTTTGCCATTATTATTAACAATTCTCTAGGATTTTGCAATCTTTGGGGGCAGGGGAGGAAAAGAGGTGACAACATTCATAAGTTTAGTAGGTTGTTTTAGCTTTTTCCTTTAATTGTGGAAGAAATTACATAACAGACATGTTTTAAGTACATTCACCCTGTTATGGATCCATCGTCTGCATTCATCTCCAGAACTCTTTCGTTTTCCCAGACTGAAACTCTGTACACTAACTCCCCATGCCTCCCTCCATCTAGTCTCTGGAAACCACCACTCTTTCTGTCTATAAATCTGATTACTTCTAGGTTCCTTATCTAAGTGGAATCAAACACCCTTTGTTCTTTTATGACCAACATAGTTCACTTAACATGATGTCTTCAAGATCTGTGTATGGTCAGAATTTCCTTCCTGTTAAAGCCTGAATAATATTCTATTATATGCATATAACACACTTTGTTTATCCATTTATCTATAGGTGGCTGTTTGGGTTACTTCTGCCTTTTGATTATTGTGAATAATGCTGCTATGAACATGGCATATTGATTTCATTAAAAAACATTTCGTGTGTGTGTGGTAGAAGCAAATTCCATAATTTTGACTTTGGTGGTCATTGAATAATAGCTAGCCTTTCAATTCATGGGATTTTTGTGTTTGATGGAAAGACTTTTTGGAGTTGGGAGCCCAGTGTTTTGCTATACACAGTAGAAACAAACCCATTCTAAGTTAGCTACGAAGATACGTGTTTAGGAATTGCAGCCCAGTTAGAAAAGCATGTGCTATTGGTAATGTGGGCCTGTCATGTAGACCTCTGTGGCATAAGGAGATTCAATCATCTTTCTCTGAAGTGCAGATAGACAGTGAGCTGTCAAGGCTTTGAAAGGGAAATCTTTGGCAGGTTTGCACAATGTTTGGAAGAAAAGCAGTGGAAAGAGATTATCTCCTGGCAGTTCATCTTGTAGGAATTACAGACTTTTAGAGTGTTACAGGGCCTTTTGGAGATCATTATACCACTCCTCTCCTCCAACCTAGGGCCCCAAATAATTGCTGGTAAATTGACAGTCCAAGAGAGTGAAGTTAAATTCTAGATCAGCACAGTCCAATAGAAATGTAACGCAAACAATATACATAATTTAGAACTTTTCTAGCAGCCACATTAAAAAGTAACAAGAAACAGTTAAAACTAATTCCAATATGTTTTATTTAACCTAATACGTACCGAATATTATCATTTCAGCATGTAATCAATACACACATTATTAATGAGATATTTTACCTTCTTTTTCCATACAAGATCTTCAAAATTTGATATGCATTTTACACACCCATCTCAACGTGGATGTTAAATTTTTCAACGGTTTAAGTTAAATACAGTTCTGCCAAAAGAATATAGCTGAAATAAGTGAAAAAATATTTTACACTGCTTTAATATTTAAATTATGATTATATATAATTATAATTATATTAAATAAAAGTTAAATAGTTTTAACTTTTAGGGGCACGTTTCTAGTGCTCACTAGATACGTGTGGCCAGCGGCCGCTGTCTTGAACAGTCCAGCTTTAGATAATACTTCCTTTCGGTTACAGAATCGAGGCCTGATATTCGTAGCCCCGTACTTATGCTGGTATCACTCCTACTTCATAGAGAGCGTGGTTCTCAAAGTGTGGTCTAGTGAACAGCAGCATCTGCATCACCTGAGAACTTGTCAGAAACGCAAATCTGAGGGACCTCTCCTAGACCTCCTGTGACAGAAATTCTGGGGGTGGGACCCAGCAATCTATAGTTTAGCCTGCCCACCAGGTGATTCTGATTCATGCTCCAGTTTGAAAACTACCACGATAGGTCTAAAGGCTTTTCTTGGGGTGAGGGATGCCAAGAGAACAAGAGCCTCCAATTTGCAGTGCTGTCCAATAGAACTTTCTGCGCTGCCCGATATCACACGCACCAGCCGCATGGCCACTGGCCACGTGAAACAGGGCTAGTGCAGTAAGGAACTAGGTTTTAAATTCTATTTAATTTTGATGACCTTAAATCTAAATTTAGGTAGCTGAGTTTGGCTAGCGGTTATCGAATGAGCCTCTCTTACAGGCGTGGGGTTTAGTGACTATGCAGGGTCATTGGTCCAAACCTGCAGTGAGTTAAGGGTTAACTCAGAGGTGGAATCTGATAGGCAACAGCCCTGCCTTCTCCAGGGTTACTCTTTTAGACAGAGATGAAGTGGATTCACTGAACCGGTGTGTGTTCTAAACCCAGGATTACTGGAATCAAAACAACCTGTAGCCCACTGCTTGCTCAAGACTTAGGGACTTATTTTTCCAGGTCAGAAGTAGAACTACAAGTTCTGACAAGGAGGCTATGACACAATAATGATATTTTGTAATTAATGATTGCACAAGCTGTTCTCTTTCTTTGGCTCTTGAGTTATCACAGTGGACAGTCTATTAATTTTTTAATGGTACAGGCAATCTGGCTGTGCTTACGGTGACCTTTTTTTTTTTATTATTTGTTCATTCTCTTTTCTAGAAAATGCTTTCTGGAGCTGACAAATGTCCCTACCTTTCTCCTGGACCCTTTCCCCTTCCACAGTTCTGGAGCAATTACTGTGGTTTCCTTGGGCTTCCAAAGTATAAGCATTTTCCACAGTGACAGAGAGAAAAAGAAAATGGCTGTGTCTCCAGGTACTAGATGGAAAAACCTCAGTGCCAGGACTCTTATTACTAAAAATGACAGTGGACAGGAAGACAAGTGGCTTGGATTTTTTGTTCGGATCATCACATCTTCCTTCAACCAACTTAACTCCCATGTTTCTCTGGATGTGAGCCATATTTGATCATGTGACTGACGTAGGCTGTATGGAACTAGGATGTGGTTTCTGACGAACTGTACCTGGCAAAACAGAGGGACAGCGTAGCTGGCGGCACCACTGGGCCCCGTCACAGCATGCTTTGTAACGCGGGTGCAGCCATGAGGGTAAGGTGCCCTCAAAACAACTCCAGTTCCTGAATCTCCCATCTGCCTACTCTTCCCAGAGACCGGAGACTCAGCTTGTACCTAGTTGTAAATACTAGAACTTTTATGACGGCTGTGCCATTTTTATTTGTAAGTAGAACCAAAAACAACAACAACATATAATGCACAGAAGGTACCACATAAACAAATAAACTGGCAAAATAATTCTGTCGTTGACCAAAGGAAAGTGACACAAAGCTGTTGTTCTCGATACGTCTACCTGAAACCTTCCCGAACAATGGTCTACCTCATCCCTCTGACACACCATAATTGGCAGACAGGGAAGTCTGATGGGAAAATAATGATCTCTTAAATACCTGAGAATGAAAAGCAAATTAAGTTAGCACAGTGTAAAAGGCATGTAATTACATAATGTCAATCCCGTTTTATACTGTTTAGTCTTAAACAGCACACGAAGAACGGGCATGTTTAGGAGAGAAAAAATAAAGTACCTCTTTAGCTGAGTTATGCCCTGCTTAGCCGGTGGAGCAATGATTGTACCAGCAAGAGGCTACCTGTACCCAAAGTCTTCTCTTTCTCCAGCCTGTCCTAATTTGTACCAACCCATGACAGGGTGAACATCATTTTGAGCCAAGGATTTTTTTTTTTGGTTCATAGATGTGTTCCTGAATAGGAAGATGACCGGGATGCACATGGGTCAAAAAGAAAAGAGTCACAGAGAGCCTTAAGTGCCTGAGAGAGACCCAACTGAAAGAGGATCCCGATCTTTGGCTGTACCCAAATCTGGCTTTGCGACTTCAGGCTGGTTTTTACCATCCACCAAAAAGGAATATTCTCGGGGACTGGATTTGTAGAATGATCCGTGGCGGTGATAGGGAAGCCGCATACAATAAAAAGGGCAGGAAATCCCAGAATGGAGAAGGATGAAGGGAAGCTGACAGGCTCAGTGGCATTTGGATCAGAGAGCCCACCTGCTCACTCTTCCAATCCTTTCCCTTTCTCCCTTCCTGCTTTTCTTCATTCCTTTTTTCTTGCTTTACTTTCTTCCTTTCTCCTTCTTTCACTCTGTTTCTTTCTTCCTTTCCTTCCAAATGGAAACACTAGTATTTTATATATATATAAATATGTAGTATTTTATATGTATATAAATATATAGTATTTATATATATAAATATATAGTATTTTATATATATATAGTATTTTATATAGTATATATAAAGTAGTATACTATATATACTTATATGTAAAATAGTATACTATTTTATACTATTTACATATATATATATGTAAATACATATATGTTTACATATATATGTAAAATAGTATGCTATTTTACATATAAGTATATATATTTATATAGTATATATAGTATATATAAATATATATATTTATATAGTATATATAAAATACATAGTATTATACTAGTATTCTAGTATTATATACATATATATATATATGTTTGTGTGTGTGTGTGTGTGTGTGTGTGTGTGTGTTCTTTGCAAAAACTTCATAGAATGCAGAGATCTAAAGAAGAAAGTAGATGCAAGTAATCCTATTTCCCAGAGAAAAACCACTGTTAAAGAGTTTAGAGTGTATTTGTTATGAACTTTTTCCTGGCATATTCCCATTTCTCTCTCTCACACATATATGTGTGTGTGATAATGTAATATAAAATATATATTTGAATTAAATATACTATATCAACATACATGTTATGTACAAATTGTACACACAATTTCCGTGATACTTTATACTCAGCCTTATTTCTGCATATCCCCTAAGAAGCAGGCAAGTAAGAGTCAGGGTTCTTTTGTTTGAAGTTTAATTGAAATGTTCCTTAAGAACCTGGAAGCGGGCGTTGAAATATGGGAAGGGCATGTTGACATCTCTGAGTCCTCAGATATATCACGGGCAAATGCTATGCGATGTTCATAAATGTACATCTGGCACAAAAGCTTCATTCATTCCAAAGGTATACTATAGTATACAGAATAAATTAGGGTCCAATAGAGAGGATGTTCCTAATTTCAGTGTGTTGATGTCATGCCAAGTAACCTTTATCCCTTTAAAAACATACTAAAGCCTCATATATCCCGAGCGATATAGCTTTGAGCCTTTGCAAATTCCCCTCAAGTGCTGTGGTTGCTCTTTCAAGCATCGAGATTTTTCTCCTGGAGCCTCTTCTCGTGGAGAGCTTTCTAAAATAGGTTGCATAAGTTTTATCTTTCTTTAAACTAGTATTCTGAACGTGATTTAACGTTTTGGGAAGGTTCGGCTCCCTTTTAAGGATCCATTTCACTGATGTAACACACTGTGGCCTGGATCTTGTGAGGTATAGAAATGTTGGTATCGACACCAAAATGGTTTCAGATGGCTGTGCTGTCTGAGCTCTTCTGTCTTCTGTTTGCAGATCTCTGTCTCTTTATTTATGGACAATCTATTGCCCTTCTGACTGAATCAGTCCGTTTTCCTGGGGCAACAGCATTAACTGTCCTGTCCCTTTCTTTCCATCCATTCCAATTCGCTCCTTCTAGGGAGGCCTTGGAAACCAGATAACCGAGCTTGCTGGAATTGTGTATAAAGTAGAATAAAACAGATGAATAAAAATAGACTCAGAATTAGGCCCGTCCTGATTCTACATGGAAGAATCAGCTACATGAGCTTCAGTAATTAGCTTTGTTGCCTATTTTGGTTATTCGAATTTTTTTTTAATTAAAAAAAAGTTGAGTCATGAGTACGGGGCCTGACACAAACAGTCAATAAATATGTCAAATTGAATGAAACTAAATTTCTGATGTGTATCTGCGGGTTGAGCTATCGATGGATGAAGGGTGACACTTGGACACTATCAGGATCTGGGCGGACCCTTAAAAACCACCGCAGGTAGAAAGCTGCTGTGACTGTCACCGGCTCAAGAAACAGTGTAGACCACCCGCTCTACAAGCAGTAGTACAGAAGCAAGACCTTCCTAAGGTTCAGCAAGGTCTTCACGGGCCTGTCACCAACGAGATTCTCCAGTTCCCTAACTCCCTTCACCCCTGAATCGTGGCTTTTGGAACATCCTTGATAGGCTCACAGTGTCTCCTGGCATCCATTGTAGGTTTTGAGACACGTTACTGATCATCACTACCCAGCCTGAGTCTGGCTTCTCAGATTACACACAGGCAGTATCTGCTTTCCCCCTTGACGTCCTTCACATCTACACTTCCACTGGCCCCTAAATCACCTATTCCTAGAAAATTTGCCCAGCAGTGAGTGATACAAGAATATCATTTTCTTGACACCCTTGGCTGTATCTCACTCTCCTTACTTCTACAAACTATACAGCAATGTCATAGGGATATTCCAAAAAACCTGGGGGTTGGAGCTGGTCAGCAGTCTAAGGGACCTCCCAGGGCAATGTTTCCTCAGCCTTAAGGAACACAGAAATACTCTAAAAATGCAGATCTTGGTTCAGTAGGTCCCAGGACGGACTTGGAAGTCTGCATTTCTAATAAATCCTTCTACTCCGAGTATTGCATTTTCTCTACCAAAAAGCCAACTCCTGTCTTGTTATTCCTGATGTTCTGCATTCCCACCTGTTATTTTCCAGGAAAAAAAAGCAGGAAGCAGGAGATTGAGGGCCCCTGGCAAAGTGAATATGGGTGGCGATGGTCAGTTTCCTATCAATATCTGAGCCACTGTACATAGGAGTCCACTCCCCATTTTGCTAAACCAAACAGAAACCAACCCTGAAACCAACCCTAAATAATGATACATTGCCAGCACATACAAATAATCAACCGTCATCTCACATCACAAACACACACACACACACACACACACACACACACACACACACACACAAACTTCTCAATAACATTCTAGGCATTAGAAATGATGAGAAACATATCTGGTTAAACGTAGGAGTTAGGGTCCCTTCTATTTGTTGTACATTAATAAATGAAATGTAGTTTATCTACTGGAATCCCTGTGATATAAACAATTTAATGGGAATACATTTGGCTTCCAGCTGTCAGTGAATTTAGGTAAATCCAGCCTTGAGAAAAACATGCTTTATGTGAAAAACAATTTCAAATTCCCTGAAAGCACCTATTTATTATCTCAACCATATCACTCTAGAGCAGTTAAATGAATAATCAGACCAGTCACCAGGACTTTATGATCTATGTCCACTTAGTATCAGCTTTCCACCTTCAATTAGAATGTTTATGGCTTTGTTTCGTCTATGTTTGTTTGCTATAAATCTTAAGTTTTCTTTTTCTTTTTGTAACTAGGGTGTGTTTAACTTTTGTGTTCTCCTAAAACATTTTTAAAGCTAAGGGATTTCATCTTAAAAAGAGAATTAATGAGAAGATGGGATGTTTTACCTGCTGAATAGACATCGACTCCCGTCATGGAAGGCCATTCATTTACATGCAGACTATCATGGTCCCAATTCAACATTGGGGCGACTTTTTTTAAGGGCAATAGAAAGTTAGCTGAATTTTAGAAGCTCAGTCTACATTAAAGTCTATCTTATAAGATCTCAGTTTGGTTAGAAATTTCAGGGCTTTCTAGTATTTGGTGGAAGATGTCTTCACCATTCCCCTTTCCACTGCCATGCAGTGGCCTCTGAAATTTCCTTTAAAATCACCAAATTGCTCAGATTAGGAAGCTTTCCAAAGTGAAAATACAAATAACTCCTAACATGCAACAAAGTACCCTTTGGCATTCCTTGTGAAGGACAGGATACAAAGCTGGACGGGTCAGAGGTCTTACTTAGATTGACAGCCAATCATGGAAAGAGCCTTACAGTGTGTAGGTCAGTATGCATAACATTTTATTTCTTTTTATTTAATTTTATTTTATTTTAGAGAGAGAGGGAGAGAGCATAAGCAGAGGAGAGGGGCAGAAGCAGAGAGAGAGAGAGAGAGAGAGAGAGAGAGAGAGAGAGAGAGAGAAAATCAAGCAGGCTCCATGCTCAGGGCAGAGCCTGACTTGGGGCTCAATCCCCTGACCCTAGGATCGTGACCTGGGACGAAATCAAGAGTTGGATGCTCAACGGATCGAGCCCCCCAGGCACCATGCATAACATCTCATAAGTATTATCTTATTTAATCCTAATGAAAATCCCCATTTACTGGCGAGGAAATAGAAGATTGTGGAGGGTAAGTAAATTTCCCAAAGTGACACAATACGTAAGTGTAGAATCATAACTTGAACTAAGGTCTGGCTGAGATCAGAGTATAGACCACAGCACAACAACTCTTAGGGTATAACCCAGTCTATTAGCAAATACTGTTACTATAGGACTGATAAATAATTTATGTTACATTTTACAAGGACTCACAATTGATGCAAAAGCAATCAGTCTGTCAGCAAGCATATCTGAATGCCTACTATGAGCCAGACGCAAACCTAGGCACTGAGGATAGTGGTAACCAAAAGAGATGTGCCTTTCTCTCCAGCAAGGGGTGCTGCTACTCAGTGTGCTTAGTGTGCTTAGTCCTAGAATCAGTAACGAGTGCTACTACTTCTACCATTATCATTGCTACTACGACTTGGACCTTGCTATGGGCCAGGCAGGATTTTAAATGCTCTCTCTATTATCTCCTTGAAACGGGTACTGTTGTTATCTTTGTGTTACAGGTAAGGAAACCGAGGCACAGATATTAAGCGACTTGCCCAAGGTCATCCAGGTAGCAAGTGGAGGAGGTGGAAGTAGAATCTAGCCAGCCTGACACCAAAGTCCATGTTCTTAGCTGCCACAGAGAGCCAATCATTATGATTGAAGTTGATCCTGGTTCATATTTAATGCTATAGAATGAATTAATAGCAAGTGTGCAAACTGCAACAAAAAGAATAAGGTGTGGGGCACCTGGGTAGCTCAGTCAGTTAAGCATCCGACTTGATTTTGGCTCAGGTGATGATCTCACGGTTCATGAGATCAAGCCCCGAGTCAGGTTCTGGGCTGACAGACGGCAATTGGGACAGCCTGCTTGGGATTCACTCTCTCCCTCTCTCTCTGCCTCTCTCCCGTGCACGCTCTCCCTCTTTCTCTCTCTCCAAATAAATGGATAAATAAACAAATAAACTTAAAAAAGAAGAAGATGTGCGTAACTAGAGACCCAACCTAGCGTCTGGGTTTGAAAGTGCTTCTCTGAGGAAGACCGGAGGCTTGCAGTTTGGGATGGAGTGCAGACAGGGCCAGCTTAATAGGTCCTTGAGAGAGGACAGAATGGGAGGGGCAGGAAGGTGTGCGAGGAGCCCCTATGATGCTCTCATCCTATGTTTTTTTCTTTTCCTTTTAAATTTAGTGTCGTGGATGTGGGGATAAGGAAGGAAAGTGCGGAAAGGATAATGGATATTTATTGAGTTAGGGTCCTTCACTAGATGCATTCCAGACAATAAATGACTTTTAATTCTCACACATGTCCTGTGAGCTACGTCTTGACACCATTTAAAGAATGAGAAAACTGAGGCTTCCAAAGTGACTTGCCCAGAGTCCCACAGCACGTCGGTGACACAGTCAGGTTTTGAATCCAGTCCAGTCCTGGGCTCTTGTCACTGACCCATGGGGACTCTTTTTTTTTTTTTTTTTTTTTTTTTAAATGTTTGAGCGATGGGGCGCCTGGGTGGCTCAGTTGGTTGAGCGGCCGACTTCGGCTCAGGTCATGATCTCACGGTCTGTGAGTTCAAGCCCCGCGTCGGGCTCTGTGCTGACAGCTCGGAGCCTGGAGCCTGTTTCGGATTCTGTGTCTCCCTCTCTCTGACCCTCTCCCGTTCATGCTCTGTCTCTCTCTGTCTCAAAAATAAATAAATGTTTGAGCGAGAGAGTGCAAGTGGGGGAGGGGCAGAGAGAGAGAGGGACAGAGGATCCTAGGTGGGCTTTGTGCGGACAGCAGCGAGCCCAATGTGGGGCTTAAACTCACAAACTGTGAGATCATGACCCGAGTCAAAGATGGACACTTGACTGACTGAGACACCGAGGTGCCAGGGACCCTGTTTGAAGAGAAAACTCTAAGTCATGGAATGGGGTCAGGACCTGTATAGTCAGGTTCCAGAAATGGAAGAAATAGCAGTGAGACCCAGAAACCCCATTACAATTCTTTTAGGGTCACAAATTTTTTCATTCAATCACTGAAGAACCCCTCCCCCCTTCCTTAATTCCCCTTCCTGCCCATTCTATGTGCAAAATTACTACATTCTTAGATTGAATCTAACTGAGGGAAAAATGATTCCAAAAAAATGTTATGACCTCAAACATGGATAAGTTTTTGAAAGGAATGTTTTAAAAATGTCCTATAATACCATGTCCAGGCCATCCTGCTCTCTGATTGTTAACACAGTGTTTCATTTTAGAGGGAAATTATGGTTAGAATCACTCTTTTGCCAAACACGCATGGAAAAGCCTTTATCTCTTTCCGGGTCTCTTGTTTTTAAAAAAAATCCCATCTAATGGTCAGAGCCAAACCCAAAGGAAAAACAAGAAGAAATAAGAAACGTTAACAGGGACAGCAGGCCAGAGAAATATACAACTGTTTTCCTCAGAGGATTAAAAGATATCTCGCTCTGAATCACTTTGTACCCATGCAACAAGGTAATACATGTTGTTTAGCTGACTAAACAAGATTCCATTGATAGCTTAAAAGCTCCGAGTGTTCTTATGTAATGAACTATTTCATGTACTAATGCCTCAAAAAGAATGAGAAACGCTTTTTTTTAAATCTTTTCTTCAGAAGAAAAGTTAACTGAATGATGAATTAAGAATATAATACCCTTGTTCTAAATCAAAGAATACTCAGCCATAATAAATGATGAGCTATAATAACATTAGGTTGTATATAATGCATTTATTAGGATGAGAGGTAAACTCATTTCCATCGCTAGCTTTGGCTCTTGAAAGCATTATTTTATGTGGAGGTAAAAAAGCAGGTATTGATTTTTTTTAAAGGCAAACATCCAAATTTATTGACTTGAGTTTGCCAAGGTCAATATTTTCCTCACAGAGCAATATATCCGTATGTTTACTGAGGCGCAGAATCAGGTTTTATACTGTTATACATATTCTGGACACCCTGTGGTGTAGACTTTCAGAGTCCTTAGCCTAAATGCCTTTCTTTAGGTGAACAGATTGATTCTCACCGAAAGGACGCTCTAACCGATGCAAGCCCCAAATCCCCAAACCATCAAAACATAAATACAGAGCACTGTGGGTCCACATGGTCGGCATTCTTTTAATTATTTTTTAGTCATCCATAGGTTTTCCCATAATTTATCACACCACTGTCCATTTACATGAAGTTGTTAGTTTTATTTATGGAGAAAGTGAAGCTCAAAGTTAAACAGTCTGTTCTGCAAGGAAATACCAGCTAATATTGGTGCTAAGAAAATGCACACCTTGGTTAGGAGCCCACTGGACACCAGACATGACTTTTAATATGGAGCATTAGATAAAGAAACAATGCATTCTCATTGACACAGACAGGAAAGGGCAATGCTGTTAATTTTATGATTACACTGAAGCTAAAAACTGTTCAGTCTGACCAGTCTCCTGAGTGATGCCAGCACACATTACTAGAATTTCTCTCGCTATCTCTTCTCTGCTCGAAATTCAAGTACATGGCAAAGCACAAATAAAGACATTTGCCAGGCTCAGAGAGAAGATCCAACTTTGTCCATGTGGAGTGGCATAACACAGAAGCAAAAATAAGAATTCCAAAAATAAAATTCTCTGAAAACACACATAACACACACACACACACACACACACACACACACACACACTCGTACATACACAATTTTATTTTTCTTGAATCAATAAGTACCAATAAAAATAAGTGAAATATATTTCTTCATAATATAAGCTATCTGTTAGTTCTAGAATTTCATATGGCATTGGCATCTATCGATCATTAGCACTGTGGTAAATTACGGACATGTCCAGTGCTAAATACCCTCTACGAAAAACAGTGGTGTGGGTGGGAGTGGTGAGGAGGGATGAACAGGTGGAGCACAGAGGATTTTTAGGGCAGTGAAAATACTCTGTATTACTATTATGATAATGGGTACACGCCCTTATACATTTATCCAAACCTATAGAATGTAGAACACCAGGAGTGAACCCTAAGGTAAACTGTGGACTGTGGGTGATTATGATGTGTTGGTATAGGTTCATCCTTGTTAAATAATGTACCATTCTGGTGAGCGAGGCTGAGAATGGGTAAAACTATGTATGTGTGGGGGCGGGGAGTATATGCGAAGTCTCCGTACCTTCCTCTCACTTTTTCAGTGAAACTAAGACCGCTCTAAATAAAGTCTAAAAATAATGTCTTAAAATTGGCTGTGTAGATTTTTAAAAGTATATCTAAATGCTCATAAACTTACATTGGGTGAGAACGAAGTGATAACATGCATACGCCTAAAAGTATTAGTTGAAAGCTAAATGTCAATAGCTTCTTACGGGGGAAAAAGAAGGGACTGATTGAGAGTACACAGTAGTCCCGCCTTATCCACGGGGGATATGTCCCAAGACCCCCAGTGAAAACTGCAGATAAGTCTGAGCCTTACATATACTATGTCTTTTTCAAATGCATACATACCTATAATAAAGTTTCATTTATAAATTAGGCACAGTAAGAGATGAACAACTAACAATAAAATAAGATTGTCATAATACGATGTAATGAAAGTTATGTAAATGAGGCCTCTCTCAAAATATCTTATTGTCCTATATTCACCCTTCCTGTGGTGGCGTGGGATGATAAAATGCCTACATGATGACACCAAGTGAAGTGAACGGTGTAAGCATTGTGACGTAACGTTAGACCACTGTTGACCTTCTGGCAATACATCAGAAGGAGGACGGTCTGCCTCCAGATGGCGTTTGACCACGGGTCCCTGAAAGTGGGGAAACTGAAACCACGGATAAGATGGGCTGATGTACCAATGAAGTTATTCTTCTTCATAACCTAATGGTTAGGACAAACAAAAGGTAGACTATGGCTGTCACCTGCATTCCCTCTAACATTTAAAATTCAGAGAGACAGGAAGACTTACCACGATCGCTGAAAAGCAACAGATCTTCAGTTTGACAAACCTTGAGTAATTCATGATCTGGTTGAAAAATCTGATAGCAGACCCTTGCTTATATTCTTTACAAAAGCTCCATATAGAATATGGTTATTTAACTTTTGGAGAACTCCGTTAACTTTTGTATTTTCATACATTACTCTTTGGGTCCCTGATATATTTTGAAATTAGGCTAGGGAGAGTGGTTTACAAAATTTGGAATAAAAAGAGTTACTTAGGATAGGCAGATGTGAGATATATCCTAACTTGTAAGAATCTGTTGATGGGGAAGAGTCACAGTTATAAAATGCTTCCAATGCTCTCAGTGAAGCGTCTACATTTGAAAAAGGGTCACATCTATCTGTACAAGATAACATTTTTTAGCCTCAGGCAGGACTTTGTGTGCCTACAGGTTGGGTGACTCCGCCATTACCCTGAGGGTCTCTGGCTGGACCACTGCATTAACGCTGAGATTAAAAGGGAGAATGGAAGCCTTGTCCACCAGAGCCCCGGGCGTATTATCCCGTAGCATTACATTAGTGCGGTTGTTTTGTATGTGACAACACAACTTTACATCCACTGAGAGTCAGTCCAAGTGTCAGAAGCCTTCCAGCATTTAACTGGTGATCTCCCTTTGAAGGCAGGCTCCAGATTCATTCCATTTTTGCTTTCCTTTTGCTTACAGCTCCCTTAGTCTAAGGGTCTGCCACAATAGTTGCTGAAGAAAGATGCGTAACTATTGGCAAAGCATGGGTCTCCATTACCGGTAAACAATGAGTTTATATAGAATAAACTAATGTCTAGCTAAATGTGTCCTTAATGGTTTCTGTCCTCGGCGACACTGACCTGACGTGAAGAACCGTAGACTCTTGAATAAACAGATAACCTTTCCAATGCAACAAACGGCCTTGTGAAAGTCCCAGACTGCTCCAAAAACCTAGCGCACTACACTTCCCGGAGAAAGAAGAAGAAATCAACATTGAAATCAGTGCTTGCTACATGCCAATCATTATAGGAAGTCTTGTTTCATATAGTATCTCACTGAATCCTCACAACAACCCCATAGGTGGTTATAGGATCGTAATACTCATTTTGTACCAGGCAACTGGGGCATAGAGAAGATAAATGTTTTGCCTAAGGTCGTCTAGCCAGTACAACTCCAGACTGACTGGCTCCAGAGAACGTCTGCCACTCCATTATGCTGTCTACAGTGCTGTTGAAATGACAGAGCTGTATTAAAAAAATTAAAAAAGGACAAAACTCATGGGTAAGATTGCATAGGGATGGGAATAAAATTCTGTATGATCTGCAACACAGAGCCTACCAGGAATAGCCCATTTAACGATATCAGTGGGTATCAGTGGTCTTTAATTGTCAGTCTGTGCAGTCAGAGTCTCAATCTGGAGAGAATGTTTATCATCAGGACTAGCAGAGAGAGGGACAGCACAGGCTTTAATCCTCTGAAATGTCTTGTTACCATCATGGAAGCCCTCGTGGAAAAGTTTCAGTTTGTACCAGCTCTACACAAAGATAGCATTTGCATAAACTTGAGAAAAGCCAAGGAAATTCTGAGCATGTTTCCTAGCGAATTTATTTTCTGGCTGGGCAAATGCTGAATTCTGCCTTGTGGAGGGAAAAGGCATCTTTAACTTGTAGACTACCCATCAGAACTAACACGGAGCATATTTGGAATCAGCCATCAGAGTCTGAAACATTTGAGAGGTTTAGAGCTAAGTTGTATTTACTCCTTAGATGCTACATCTTGACTGTAAGCCAGTGCCCTCACATCCAGGAAGGATGAAGCTGGGTTATAGTCTGAAGGGTTTGTCTTCTGTAACTAGCAGATCATTGGCCTGGGGACAACTTTTGGCTAGACAAGCCTATTTGACTAGACAAGACGATTATTTTTGGCAAATAATTACGTGTAGAATTAGCAAACCAAATAAAACAGATAATAAATACTCAGAAATAGGAACAATCTTGCAAAGGGAGAAAAAGGGGCATTGGTTTTGCAGAATTACCAGGACTCCGTACAGGAAATGGATCAGTGGATCCATAGGGACTGTCTGGATGTTCAGGGAAGATGCTTAGGGCATGTGAATCTTTGGGAATTGCCTGCGTGTGTCAATGCCAGTTCTTTAGTCCAAAGATTGCTTTATAAACCATGTAAGTAGGCAATAGTAAGTTTCTAAAGAGAAACACATGAGCCCTAGAATTAGAAAGTAGGTTTGTGTCAGTTCTAGAAGTGGTAAGCCTTGCAGACTTTGGGGGAAAGAGGATGGGTATGGGAACCTGGGTATGCATTCCCTACCCTTCCATTTTCCCACACCAGGGTGTAGTCCACGTGCCACACAGCTGCCTTGTATATCAACAGAGCCCCGAGGACACGCAATCCCATGCAAAGATGGGAGCAAGTGGTAGAACTGCCTGAGTCTTCTCTTGAAGACACAGCAACTTTCACTTTCCTAACCTTTGGAGGTAAATTTTGACATCTACCGAAGACTGGATCTATTTTTTTCCCCCCAAGGATCAACTGCTGAGATCCTACAACTGTGTAACTTGTGCATATAAGAACTTTAGGAGGTTGCAAGCTCAAGTGCCTTCTCAGGTTTGGGTAGGCAGCACATGTGGCTAACAGGAGTTGAGCACAAGACAACAGGGGATGGTGGAGACTGTGGCAAGCTGGGAAGCGTGTGCTCTGTCCAAAGGAGCAGCTTTGCTCAGATCCTGCTGCCTGTTGCTAAGCACGGCTCTAGACATAAGGGGTGCCCCAAATTTTGTGTGACATCTTCCAATTTTTTAAAAATGTGTATTTATTTGAGAGAGAGAGAGAGACAGAGCGAGCACACGCACACAAGTGGAGGAGAGACAGAGGAAGAGAGAGAGAGAAAATCTCAAGCAGCCTGCCAGCTCAGCGTGGAACCCCAAACCAGGCTCAATTCCACAACTCTGAGATCACGACCTGAGTCAATGTCAAGAGTCGGAGGCTTAACCGACAGCCACCCCGGTGCCCCTTCCCATTTTTTAACATCGGTAAATGATTCGGGTGTTTTTAAATCCTGTAGGAGTCAAACAAAATAATACTGTTGCAGGTATTTTGCCAACAGGCTTCCAATTTCTAACCTTTGTTAGGTTCTTTTTAACTTAATAGTTTGGTCACATTTTTAAGTGACACTGGCATTCCTCACCCGCCATTCTTAGGCCATTTTTCTAATATTGGTGACAACTTCCACTCGTCTACTTAGCCTCTCGGCTAAGCTCTTTTTTGTACACATAGTAAAAGCCAATTGGAAATTGATATCAGAGACAAGGAGGAAGTAAATTACCACAGAAGAGCTAAAAAGTTCATAATTTCCACCTTAGACCTTGGTCTTATTAATATCATGGCCCAACAAACTTAGCAAACCAGTCATGAACTTTTCCATTTCACTTAAAATGTAATGCTATTTTGGGTGTTATTTCTTCTGACAGAATGCAATATTTCATCCACGCTGGGAATTTCAAGAAGAGATATACATAGACACTGGATAGATGATAGAATGTTTCTGTTGTCACCATAAACCCAAGGAATCTGATTTTTCTTTGAACTGATTGATATGGGTGAGAATTCTTTATTTTACTTCACGAGTACAGACTTTAAGTAAGAACTAAAATAATAATGCTATTTTTAAATGTAAAATAACAACTATAGCAGGCATCTGAGTTTCTAAAGCTCTAGAGAAATAGCGGCATAAAAAATATAATCAAGTGATCCACCAGGGGAACGCCCCATGCTTTAATGCATACTGGCGGTCACGGATTCAAAACCAAATGTTGGCTCTTGGGAGGATCACTTCATGAAGAGACAATTTCACTGCAGGTTACACAGACTGGGGCCTTTGACTGGATTGATGCAGGTGCATCTGTAGGAAGAGTGGGATATTTGAAGAGATGGATGTAGGCTCACATTTTATCATTAATGCCTCTTGTGCCTTTGCCTTCTGCTTTGAGGGCTACACATTTTCCCTCTCAAGTAGATAGAGGTATTTCCTATCATTTTGGTGAAATTGCAAAGTCAATCAATGCACTGCTGGCAAATCTTGCTTGCTAATAGAAGCCTTCCTTTGGTCTTAAGTTCCTGGGATAAGAGATAAAAACAAACAAACGAACAAATCTGGTCTCCTTAGTAAGTGATCTCTTCATTTGCTAGTCTGATTTTTATTCATCAGCCGATGAAGGAATGGAGCACATAGAAAACGTCTGTTTACAGTTTAAGAAAAAGGAGACCTTCTGGATCCCCCACCTTTGACCATGATCAGTTTTCTATAGAATGGTAACATTTTTGGTGCCTGATGTTGCATAAGCCTGTTTTCTAGGGCTCTGGATCTTTTAGAAGGTATGGGCTAAGTTCTCAAAATGCCGGTGAAATTTTATGAGGGAAGAAAGAAACTGGGAAACACATCCTTACTTCCACTTTGGGACCCAACGGAGATATGTAGGGTTTCTTGGGTTTTCTGCTACCAGTGGCAGGGACTTGAGCCTCCAAGGTAGAGTGAAGGAGTCAGGCTGTTTTCCCATCCGAACTTCTGGCTCTTCTCCACAGCCTGATGGGACAAAACTCCATTCTCATCTGGAGATTCAATGGAGTATTTGATTCTCAAAAGGTATTTGATTCTAACTTCCCATTGCTTAATTTTGGACTTACTAGAGAAGTTTTCCTCACTACTACTTTTTCTGTTATAGAAATTCCCATTATATAGTTAGAGTGACTGAGGCATGGTTTATTTCAGTGATCTCCCCAACGTAAGGTGATATCATTGGTATGTAGAGTGTTCTTGCCACTCAACTGGGCTGATTTCTGTGAACTCCTTGGGGATTACAGCAGCTTCCTTGGGTCTCCGGAGAAAGCTACAGCTAGTTATTTGACCTACCATCCCTCACAAATAAAGTTTAGTGGCTTTAATTTCCTTCCTTGGAAAAACAGTATATTCCCTAAATCATTATAGAATTCTTTTTGAGGAGCTGCAGTAATAGGTAAGAGAAGTGACATTTTCTCTCAAATCATTCCATAGCCGCCATTAATTAGTACACCAAAAAGACTTCAGTGTCTCACACTGTCTTGCAGGCAGTAATTCTCAGAAAGATGATTCTGAACCCCAGTTAAGGGGCAAGTCAGTGAAATAAGTCAGACAAAGATAAATACTGTGTGGTCTCACTTATATGCTGAATCTAAAAAACGGCACTCATAGAAGCAGAGAATAGAATAGTGGTTGCCGGGGGGCAGGGAGAATGGGAAATTGGGAGATGTTGGTCAAACGGTACAAACTTCCAGTTATAAGATGAGTAAGTTTGGGGGATCTAATGGACACCATGGGGACTACAGTTCACAATGCCATGTTGTACATTTGAGAATTGCTAAGAAAGACCTTAAATGTCCTCTTTATCACAAAAACAACAAAATGGCGATTTACAACAAAAACAATATGATGGCAATTACCTGAGATAAAGTATGTGTTAACTAACTTATTGTGCTAATCATTTTCCAATATACATGTGTATGAAGTAATCACATTTTACACCCTAAACTTGCCCAGTGTTATGTGTCACTTATATCTCAATAAAATTGGGGAAGAAAGGGGGCAAAACCACCAGAATACTTTCACTTTTTTGAATATTCATGCAAATCTTGGCAAGATGTAACATTGGCTTAGCAAATTAACATAGAACATAGAACATTCAAGTGTATTTCATGCATATTTTGGAGACTGTCACAGGGAAGTTTATGTTAAACTGTCTGATGATTGCCTCATTTCTTGTTGAGGCTTGCTACATGTGTGTCACTTCTAAATTTTACCTCCTCTTAAATAAAGGCCTTTTAAAGCTATTCTGAAATGCCTTCCAATGTTCTCTGGACAAATATGTCTATCCAAAGGGAACACAAACTGTCCCCTGGCAGAAGGGAGCCAAGGCTGACTGACACAAATTGAAATCAAAATTGAGTACTTTCAAATTCTTACAGTTGATGCTTTATAAGATACTCCCATCGTGGTGATGTGACATGATGGGGAAAGTGCTTCTCAAGTTCAGGATTGCAATTTACATGCTTAGGCAAATAAGACTTCTTTTCCACCCCCCATTTATTTACCATCAACATTTTAATCTTGTGTGTCTACGCAACTCTTGTACATAACAACACGGTAGCTTTTGGTAAGAAAAAGAATGGCCCACCCCTCAGAGTCCAGTTAGCCCTGATGTGACTCAAGGAGGAAAGTCTTTGGGAATTCAGCCCTCTAATGATGCTTAAAAGAGGCCCCCAGAACTCCAAACAAACAAAGCAAAGAAAGAAACTGAAAAAGAAAAAAAGTGAAAGTACACGCTGCCATATGTAACTTATTGTTAATATATAAATAAATAGTAGTTTTGCTATTACCTAACACTTAGTGTCTACTAGTTTTAAGTTCCAGGTCCACATGCTTGACTTGCTCAAAGTCAAAACTGGAAACGCCTTAAAGAACTAAAATATTATGTACTAAGTGTAAATTATTATTTCAGATGAGGGAATAATGGAATAAGCATTAGAAAATCACAATAAGAACTTAATGATCAGATAAAAGATTCATTTATATAATATATATACTTATATATGAAATGAATACAGTATATAAACTGGCTTGCTGGGAAGAGGTACTCATCTGCTCATCTATCTATTATCTATCTATCTATCTATCTATGTATCTACCGTCTATCTATCTATATAAAATCAAGGTCAGGAGTGCCTGGGTGACATAGATGGTTGAGTGTTGGGCTCTTAGTTTTGGCTCATGTTATGATCCCAGGGTTGTGGGATTGAGCCTTGTATCAGGCTCCGTGCTGAGTGTGATTTTCTCTCTCTCTCTCTCTCTCTCTCTCTCTGCCCTTCTCCTGGTCACGTTGCATTCTTTCTCTCTCTCTCAAAAATAAACATTAAAAAAAAAAGAATCTACCACTTCAAATCAACTTCTAATATTCAAAATAAAATCTTTTTCACTGCGTTTTTATGGTACAATTTTTAAGAATCCATTTGAAAGACAACTGTGTCCCCTGGCTGTCATAACCGACTTCCCAGAGTCCTTCCATGCCCTGGACCTGGACACATTCACTAAACCAAATTAAATATAAAAAGGACCATCCCCAAAGAATATGTTCAGTTTGCATCTTAATCGTGCTCTCTGTAAACTGTTACTATTCTTTCTCACATGAGCATTCGAAGGCCTGATATAATCTATATTTTCCCTGATTTTCCTAGAACATCTATTTTTATCTTCTGATCTCGGTGGTCATTGGAAACGAGGCTTAAAATGTAGAAATAAGATTGCTCTTGGCTGACCCCTACTGGCCCAAGACTTTCAATACAGAAAAAGAGCAGCAAGAGAAATGAGAAATGCCCAGAAGACAGAATGCTTAGTTCCAATTTTTGTTCAGTGTTACTGCCCTCATTTCACAGGGTTGGAAACTGAGGATCAGAGAAGCCAAATAACAGGAAAGTAGGAGAGCAGTGACTTAAACTCAGGTTTGTCTTGTTTCTGAGCCTGTTCAGTTCAATTTCACTTTGGGGGGTATCACTCTTAACTGTCTCTGAGGAAGTGTTTGCTCTTGAGTTTTTTCAATTTTTATTTATTTATCGAGAGAGAGAGAGAGAGAGAGAGAGAACGTGGGAGGGGGAGAGGGAGAGAGAATTTCAAGCGAGCTCCATGCTGTTGGCACAGAGCCCAGTGTGGGGCTCCATCCCGCGAACTGTGAGATCATGACCTGAGCCGACACCAAGAGCTGACCTTAACCGACTAAGCCACCCGGTTGCCCCATGTTTGCTCTTGATTTTGGAGGTGATCTACCACTCACCTCATGGTCTGTAGCGCTCAGTCGCTCGCAAATGGAAATATACAAACTACTTTGCCCATTAACTAGCCTGTTCCACGTGAAGACTCATGTCCAGTGATGCCTGCGATTGCTCTCTAGAGCAAATGTAGGATGAGGCGAATGAAACCAGGTAGATTCCTAAAAGTAGACCTATGGCCGCCTTGCGTTTAAGCTCCTGACTCTCATTTAGGGAAGTGATAACTTAGAAAGCAAAGGGAAAAACACAAAGTCCATCCACAAAAGGGAGGTGGGACTCCTCTATAGAACCATTTGGACATAGTGAAGAAACTAAACCCGATTGATAGAATCAATTTCAGAAAGAAACCGAAGAACATAAAGAGAAAGCAAACAGCAAAATCCAATTGTTTCCACGCATAAGATCCACAGATCATGCAGATACGCACACGCCCGGAACGTCTGTGGCCCTCGCCTGGGAGGCAGGAAGGCGTGGTGGCTGAGAGCATGGATTCTGCGACCAGTCCACGTGGACACACGACCTGATTCCTCCCATTTCTAGGCTGTGCGACTGGAGATGAGTTAATTAGCATTAGTGTGCCTCAGTTTCCCTACGGGTTCATTATGAGTATTGAGTTAACATATATAAAGAACTTGCCAGTAATGGCATGTTGTAAGTCCTAGTTAACTGTTAGCTGTTATTATTATATCAGAATGTTCTTAATCAAAGGCTTTTGGAACCCTACTGGTATGAAACTAAAAAAAAAAAAAAAAAAGCCTTTCAAAATAGCATTTTCTTAGTCTCTCAGTTGCTTCCATGGGCAGTTTCAAAAAATAGAAACTGATTAAAATTTTCAGCTTAAAAATGAGGCAATACAAGCTGATGGGATAGTTTTCCAAAATGAAATCCAGAGGTTTTCATGCTAGTCTTTTTAAAAAAGATATATGTTTGCATTATAATCATGGCCACATGTACAAGGACAATTCCATTTTCTCCCTCCTACTGAGCTCTCTTTTGTCCACTATGAAATCTTGAATTCCCTTTAAGTTCCTTTCTCCCTGAGCCTAGCTAATGCTCTGGTCTGCCACTGTTGCC
The DNA here is from genome assembly GCF_024362965.1 of Panthera pardus. Lineage (NCBI taxonomy): Eukaryota > Metazoa > Chordata > Mammalia > Carnivora > Felidae > Panthera > Panthera pardus. Next base: position 16,473,840 of record NW_026526766.1, on the reverse strand, counting down.
CTTATCCCCACTTCTGTGATGTTTCCATACTTCAAGGCGGGCCACAGAATGGCTGGCATACAACTGGGAATTCCTGCAAGGCTCGCCAAGTTAACGGTGATTAGCTGCTACAGACAGGAGCCAGGATCAGGGTAGATGGTCCCAAACAATAGAGTGTAACATTCATCCACAAAAGCTTTCATCTCGAGAACATAACCTCTTGTGAGATATAACCGGAAGTCTCAAGGGTAATTGCATTTCGCTGGAATCAAACCTAACAAGTATTTTATAATTAAAGATCATGCTGGTTTCCTTTACCATCACCTGCAACTTAATCATGTACTTGAAGCTTCCCACAAATAGCAAGGCTGTTTAATATTTATTGAACATCCACAATTACCTCTACATTTTGTTTCTCTGGAAACACTCCTTTGGTCTGGCTTCTAGGGACCTTGAGGAAGACCATTATTTCATTAAGAAGGGAGGCAGAGAAATCCTGTGTGATAATATCATTAATGACACAAGCTTACATTTCACAACGACTTTTCATTTACAAAGTGCTTCCACATGTCTCATCTAATTTGATTTTCACAAATTTCTGTGTCCGATTTGTCCTCCTACTCTGTGCAATATAATATTCCCTGTATCATCCATTAAGGAGACTGCTCTTTATCCCTTCCCCTTCTGACTTTCACTGTGTGCAAAATTTCAGGAGGCAAATCCCTAACTTGTAGACAGGAAAGTGGGTGCCAGTCAGACCTTTAAAAATTGAGCCTTTTGGGGGGGCACCTGGGTGGCTCAGCCGGTTAAGCATCCGACTTCGGGTAATGATCTTGCGGCTCGTGAGTTCGAGCCCCACATCAGGCTCTCTGCTGTCAGCACAGAGCATGCTTCAGATCCTCTGTCCCCCCCCCCACCTTCCCCTCTCCCACTCGTGTTCACTCTCTGTCTCAAAAAATAAATAAATATAAACAAAAATTTTTAAAAAATGGGCCTTTTGGAATAGTTAGCTTATTCCTGGGTCAATGTCCAGGCACGTACAATGATTTTGGAAGCCTGTAACAGCGGATAAAGTCACCGCCGATGGAACATTTTGCAAGCAATCTATAAGAGCACAGGCTTTGATGTCAGGCACATAGATTCAAATCATCCTGGCTCTGCCACTATTGGGTAGACGTGAAAAAGTTTCTCACCTTTTCTGGTTAAGGGAGTAGCAGTGCTAAGCCATGTGAACAGACATTCAGTTTAAGTGAGAAAAGAGTCACAGCCACACAAACGCAGCTCTCTCCCTTCCTCCCTGAACTGGCTCTTCCAAGTGGATGTGGCCATTGAGAAATTCTAGAGCTGCCATTGAGGCTGAGTCTCAGCTTCCTCATTTGTAAAGTAAGAGGAATAATACCTATTTTTCGGGGTAATTTTAAAGACTAAACAAGGTGATTCTTTTATCACAGAGGCATAGAAAAGGTAATTTTGCAGTTGCTGTCAGTAAGAGTGAGGCGTACTTTCTGCCCTTTCTGTACCAATCCTGGTATTTGGGACGTCCACGCTCATTTCACACGTGGCGCAATTGACTTTTGAAAAGAATCAGGACGTACTTAGAGTAATTTGAATTTCTTATGATTCTTTGCTTCTGTATTCTTCTTGAACAAATACTCCTTTGCCCCCAACCCGTGCCAGGCTTCAGTCCCAGACAAGCTTTGAACCGAGCAGCATTCGGCACTGGTTCTCCCTAACGGAATACTTCCTTTTTGGAGCACAGCACCCTCTCTTTTTCTCTTCATTTATCATCTCAGAGGTCACTAGAATGAAAAGATCTCTCGCCTTCTTGCTAATGTCAAAATCGTCTCACTGTGGGCTTGGGTTCTCAACTGTATCGCTAGTTTGGGGCTTTTTCATGGTCTTTCCAAGTTCCAGATTTACATGATAAATTTACCTATCAGTTACAGAGGATCCAGGAAGGCTGAAGTTTTTACCCAATTCTGACTTTGTGAGACTTTGTTCCTTTACAATAATCTGGTTACACTGTAACATGGGCGGTGATATACGCCCAAAGGCTAAACGAATTGTGTTCTCAGCAGATACTGTGCTTAATTTCAGAGCTCTTTAAGGCTACTTCCTTATGCAATTGTTATTAACAGTGTATTTTAATGAACAGAGAACAAGATATGAAGGGAAAATGTCCATGAGGTGCCAGAAGATAATTTGAAGATAAACATTTGAGGAAACCAGCTTGACATATTAAGATGACTTAACAACATGGCAGGATGGGGGCTTTTCCTCTCATAAACTCGTTCTCTAAATTCAGATAGTACTTGATTTACTCAATATTGTGTCTACAGAGGACCTCCTGACAGTGACTCCGTGCCGGGACTGTTTGCTGACAATACAGTGGGAGGCATGTGTGTGAATGCAAGCTGTCCTTGCCCCCTTTTGGGGGAGGGGTGGGTATGATAAGGACAGTGCCAGCTGATCAGGGAAGCAACAATGGGGAGGCAGTCAGTCAAAGCTGCGGCTATCTAGCATGGACATCATCTTCGTCTTGCTGGGGTGGTGCGGGTATCATAATGGCTCCTCTGTTCCTTTAAAATGCTGCTCAGATAATGGCCCGGCCTCCCACGCACTCGGAGAGGGTGCCTCTAGCTTTACGGAAACCCAATCCTGACCACAGACCTTATTTCCCCTTGCAGCTTTGATACCCTGTCCAGCCAAGTTACCCTCTGGGGACACAGTTGCTGTGTCTTTCGATGTGCTCCACAGTGGTTTTCGAAATTGCTTCAAGAGCACCTGAGGACAGAGGTACCCCTGCCCGCCCTCCCCTCTCCCTCTCATGGCACACAGATATTGTCAAGAGTTTCATTAGTGAAGTTCTTTAACATTCATCTATGGAGACAAGCTGGCAGTTCGTTATCGCATTGAAAAGCAACCAAGAGAAGTTGGAAACCAGACTGTAACCGGGAGAATTTTTGCCAAGTGCTTTGTCCTTGCCACTTTCTGAAGCAGTGTAAGTCATTAGCAAGCCCATGCTAATTGAATTTGATTTAATGTCAACACTGTCACAGTCACATAGAGGACACCAATAAAATCCCAACCCTGTTTGCAGCAATCATTAGGCCCGGTTTTTTCACAACAAAAGCCCAGGCTTTGGTTGAAGGTTGTCCCATCAAGCTTAGAGAACACAGTGCTTTCCTGGCCTTCCATGGAATAAATTCAAGCGCTGAAGTCATCATTTAGAGTGGACCCAAAACTGAATGGGAAACATCCACTTGTACAAATGTCACAAGTGGCTGACTGGCCTGTCGTCAGTATCTGTGTCGCCCCTTCAAAACTGTTATAGATCACACTTGAATTTTTTACAGGATGCACCAGTTGATCAAATGGCCAAAATGGCACCCTGTATTTTGTTCAAAAACTAAGCCTGATAGAGTTAAGATGTGGAAAAAGCGCATTTGAAAACTTGCCAATGGTTTCAGTGATCAAAATACATGTGAAACCTATAACCTCAAGTTATATATTTTATAGGTTGGGAAAGTGGGCCTCCTGACTGAATTACCAAAATAATTGAATGCCAAAAAAAAAAAAAAAAAAAAAAAAAAAAAGGTGAGATCTTAGTACTCTACAGTCAAAAGATTCTGAATGGTGGAAATCATCTGTTCAAATTCAGCTATAGTTCGCTAATTTTTAAATAGTCATTCGATAAGCAATTTCCTCACATTCTAGAAATTCTCATCCTTTGTGCCACATACATGACAACACAATGGGGAAGATATTTTAGTGGCATTGGGACCTGTTTGACTGTCCTGTTACACCTGGATGAGGAAATATATGAAGGAATGAAGTAAATCCTGCTGAGGAAAAAAGGAGATTTCAGCTGATTTTAGCTAGTTAGTCCCAAGACTGGCCTCGAGTGAGAAGGAAAATATTCCAAGGGGTTTCCTTACCGGGTTCAATTTAGCTCTGGGCAATGGCAGTGTGGTTCTGCTGGTTTTGTATCTCGTTGCCCTCAAGATCACCCTGTCTTCCTCCTGTGACCCGAACTTAAAGGGTGATACCATTGCCTCATCAATTGCCAATGCCACCAGTTCAATAACCGGATATCACTGTGGGGCATCTCTCTTGATGAGCGGCAACTAGAGATCTTGGCTTTCTCCAAAAATAGCCTGCGTGACTATGCCAAGAGCATCCCAGGTTTCCTCAGTCATCCAAGCTCAGGAAAGAAGACTTTTCATCCCTGCACTTTCTTTGAGATGCTTTCATAGTCAACTAAAGACTGCATTTCCTGTGACTTCGGTCTTGAGACACAACCGACCATGGTATTTTCTCTAACGCCAATACCCATGACTTCCATTTTTCTTTAAAACCAGCGACAATCGTTATATAAATAAATGTGATCTGTACTCCCCCTTCCTGTTGAATTTAGTGGCTTGAATTTTAAAAGACAGGGAGAGAAAGAGAGAGAGAGAGAGAGAGAGAGGGAGAGAGAGAGGCTTTTATTTCGTCTCCCATGGCACAATAAGATTTCCTCTGGGGAACCTGCTTTTACTCAGCTCTGGCAAAAGTCGCAAATTGATATCTCGGGTGGAGATACGGTAGAATTTAGAAGTCCTTCCCCAGGTAGGGACAGAAGGTTCCCAGAGGGCTCTGTATTGTGCAACATAATGTAAGGTGGGACCAGGTAGGAGCCACAGGTGAGAGGGGGAGGTGCAGACACAGGAAAGACCTCAGCGTTCACTGAAGGAACGTCCCTTCTTAGCTCTGCTGCAGGAGATGGCTCAGAGACATTTATGCGACCCTGCATTTCAGCCTTGCCTCTACTCCAGGAGAGCAGATGGCTACATTAACATCTACAACCTCCGATTTCATCTAACGACAGGAGCAGGGCATAGTAGAGATGAGAGTTACATTAGATACCAGCACTCTCCTTTATGGAACTTGTAAGTTCAAAGTTTAAAAGAGACTTACTTCTTTTTCTATTATGAATTGAAAAGGGAATTATGATACAACACTTCTAAACTTTTGGTGATGTTAGGTGCTCCCCAGAAATGGTAACATTTGATTAAAACATCATAGATAGTTTAAGTGAAAAAAAAAAAAAACAGGATAAGATTTAGTTTTTAAAGTGCTTTTAATACTGGTAATGTTTTTTAAGTAAAGAGGTGAGATGGTGAATAGAGAATTCTACCCTCTTTTGAGGAAAACAATGACTGTCCAACTCTAATAATTAAAAATAGTAGCTTTTTTTTTTTTTAATGTACAGGAGCAAATGCTCTAGTAAAAAATACTGCCCTGTGTACTCTGCCCGTAGTTCTATAACTCATCAATTCTTTTTTTTTTTGTAATGTTTACTTATTCTTGAGAGAGAGACAGAGAGAGACAGAGCACGAGCAGGGGAGGGGCAGAGACACAGAATCCAAAGCAGGCTCCAGGCTCTGAGCTGTCAGCACAGAGCCCGATGCGGGACTCCAACCCATGAACCGTGAGATCATAACCAGAGTTGAAGTTGGATGTTTAACCCGCTGAGCCATCTAGATGCCCCAATATAACGCACCAATTTTCACAAGCGGCTGCACACTACTCTAAAAGAAGTGTATAATTTAAGGGACACATTATTAGTCATGGTATAGGTGAAGTACTTTGTTTCAAATGTAATTTAGACAATATATATTTAAATTCTATTTTTTCTGAACAGTAATTTTGTTCCAGATTTACTGAGGTATATAGTTGATGAATAAAATTTTATTTTTTTAGGTATTTATTTCTGAGAGACAGAGAGAGACACACAGCATGAGTGGGGGAGGAGCAGAGAGAGAGGGAGATACAGAATCCAAAGCAGCCTCCTGAGCTGAAGTCAGACGCTAAACCGACTGAGCCATCCAGGCACCCCTGATGAATAAAATTTTAAGATGTTTATAGTGAACAGGCGATGATTTGATATACATAACACATTGTGATACACATAGACATTGTGAAGGGATTCCACTCATTGAGTTCACACATCTGTCACCTCACATATTTGCTCTTTGTGTGTGTGTGTGTGTGTGTGTGTGTGTGTGTGTGTGTGTTTGAGAACACTAAGTTAAATCACAGAAACAGAGAGTAGAGAAGTGGTTGCCAGGGGCTGATGGGTGGGGAAAATACGAAGTTGGTAAAAAGATACAAACCTTCAGTTATTAAGATAAATAAGATCTAATTACCTAATGTGTAACATGACAACACTATATTGCAGAGTTCAAATTTGATAATAAGAGTAATTAAACTGTTTTTAGGAAACTCTCTGACCACTGTAGATACCAACATCAACCACACGATGTCACCAATAACTACAGTACCGACTTAGAGCTCTGGGGAAGAACTTTAATGCATGCATTTCCCCATAGGTTAAATCATTTTGTATTTTGTTCATGAATTTCTTTCTATTCATCAAACTACAAACACTTAATATCAATCTATTACTACATTTTTATTGTTTACTATTAATTTATAACTATAGTGCAATTCTCAGAATTTATACATTTCTAAATTTATTTTTTAAAATATTAATAATGGAATTTTAAAATATCTTTTCAAAATATCCATTTGCTTATTAACTTTCACATATGTTATGATGATATAATTCAGGAGTGAGAAGAATTCATCAAAGATTATGCATTGAACACTGACTCGGCTGTGTTGCAGAAATAGACACATTTATAACACGTGACACACACACACACACACACACACACACACGCACACACACACACAGCTGTATTACACTGTAGTCCAAATCAATACTACCTTCTGGTATTCTTTTCTTATGTGAAAGTTGGAAATAGGATAATCTTGCCCCTCAAAATTATATCAATCATGTTTAATATTTATTACATAATTATGCTTTTTGGCATAACACAAGATTAATTAAAATAATATTTCACTTCTCTTCATGAAGCAAAGCCAATCTTTTCTACTTCCAATTGTTTTCACAGATGCATTCTGAATATACAAGGTTAAAAAAAGTAAACATAATGTGATGGTAAAATCCATTTTTTTCTTTAAAATGGTTTATCATAATATTATGCTTAATTATGCAAATATGCTAGAGGATTTTTTATGGGTACATCAGCCAAATTCAAATACATTAAAGATGACAAATACATATTCATTTACACATTCAACACATATACGCCTGTATGTGAGATTCTATTAATTTAACAAATAATGACATGTAATGATACATTAAAAAGCGAGAAAGTATGGAAAAAACTATTTGACAAACTTATGTAAAAATCCCTTTTACTAAAAATAACTCTAAGTTCTAGGGATTCATATTTTTTTGTTGTTGATTACTCTCTATGTCATTCCCAAAAAAGTTTCAGAGGAAGAAGGAACTTTAGTGTTATAAGATAGTTTCATTAGCCATAAAGAATATCCACTGAAGTTTTCAATTATTGGAATGTATAAGATGTTCCTTTCTAAGGTACATAAGAGAGGGAGGGAGAATAAAACACATGATCTCAACCAAACACTTTAATAAGATCTGAAAAAATGGAATAAAAATTTTAAATGCTTCCAAATATTTGGCAGGGAAAACATATAACTGAATTTTTTGTGGTTATACCTGATGTTTGACCTTATCTGTATACAGCCAAAGAAAGAGAAATTTGCATTTGTATTATAGTTGTCAAAGAGTCACGTTTGTGAAAAATGCAGTGCATGGTTTTCTCTTTATAAGTTCCCTGAGGTGTTTTTGACTTATTTATAAACAAGAATATCAAAATTTAAAGATCATTTCAAAGAATGAGTTGGGCCTCAAAAAGCAACACACATTTTATCTTTGAAGCAAAGTATCTGTGACTGGTCTTTACATGACATTTCAATGCAATACATCAAATTTATTAAATAATCTTACCCCCAGACACCATAAAGTACAATGTAAATAGTTATTACCTTTTTTTGTATGTAACAAGCACTCTAGAATTGGCCTCACTTTTTATGCTGTCATCATAATGAACTTCAGCAAAAATTAGCATTGACATTTCTAATAAACCTTGACTATGGCCACATATATAATTTAATATTTAATTTAATATTTACATATTTAATAACATACATTCCTATAAGTATATATGTATATTCCTAATTCCTTTGAATGCAGTCCTTTTAACAACAACAAAATTTAAAAAATGGATCTCACATTGTTATAAAAACTAAGAAAAATAAATCTGAACTTTGTAAGCTAAAGCTTAAAGTAATGGCAAATAGGTATTGCATTCATTAATAAAATCAAGGAAAATTGATTTTCCACAAATTTGTTTTTTTGTAGTCCATTAAAATTTTTCCCATTTGTGTGTTGCGATTGAAATAGGTTGATATATGCTTTATTCATATGATAACATCTCAAGAGTTTATATTCATTTGAGGAACAAACTCTTTAACAAAAACATTACTATTGGTACATTCACTATAATTTCTTTAGCGGGGGGATATCTCTTACATGTGCCTAGAAGAGTATTTCTTATAATTGGAACTTTTGTGAAGTTTATGATTTTTAATATTTGGTATAATTATGATGAGGGATTTTCATAGCTGTAGAATTGTGACACTGTAAATATCCCGAGGAAACTATAAATATTTCAATAGATATTTATATTTAGAGATATAATCTTAGATTTAGATTTGAACTGTTCATCCAATCTAGATGAAAATGCTAATTCAAATTTTAAGACAAGTTTCTAGATTTTTGGGGATGGAGAAAAAATGTTTACTACTCTCACAGTCATATTTTTTTGGCTAATTCTAATCATTAGGTGACCTTTCTTTATCCCCAATGTAATGACCTAAAAAAACCACAAGAATTTTGCTGGATTTCCATTTTCAGAAAATTTACATAAATATTTGCTGCAGGCCAATATGGAAACAGAATACTTTCCACCTGAACCAAGCAGCTTTGGGGAGTGCTGTCCAGTGCTGAATTTTATTTATTTTTTTTGTTCAGCAAAACTGCATTTCTAACATGTGAAAGATGTTATAAAAGTTTGAAATATTTGGGTCTATTGGGAGTACTGAGAGCAGGAAGGAATGGAAAATATGAATGGAAATGATACGCTCGATGATTAAACAGAATTTACGTGTTTAAATTACAGATTTATGATTAGTGAACATATAGAAAGGCTCTGAGTTGTTAAAACTCTGGGTTGTAAAAATAAAATGACATTAGATTTAAAAGCTCTATGACAAATCATCTGACCGCTCCTGATGTTTGCTCTGTAATTGGTAAAAATGTGTTTTCTTTCATGGCCCTCCAGTCGAAAGGAAGTATAGATATTTGCAATATATTTGAATAAAAGCACCCGCTCACCCAAGAAAAGAGATAGGCTGTTTCAGAGTACTGAAAATCAGACTGCTGGGTCTTTACATTTCATAAGAGGAATCATTTTCCTTAAGACTGGCAGCAAAGTTTCAGAAAGAGAGGAGATGATGGTGCTGAATTAAATTTGATATGTGCCATTGCTTTGAAAAAGATGGTACCCTTCAAAATTATGGTTTCTTTGTAGACCCTCATTGTCATACCTGCCCCACATTGACATACCTCTCACTGTCATAGAACCCACACGGTTCCTGTTCCTGAGAGCCGTAACATTGGGGAAGTCTACTCTTCATTCCTTGCCATGACCTCCTGTTCTTCGCCTTTTTCCTAGTTTGGTTACGTGAGCTTAATTACTAAGAAGAAAATGTGAAGGCCCAATTGAACCGTGTCTAAGATGAATCTTGCTTCATCTCCTTTGGAACTCACCCAGCTCTCCCAGGACTAGAAAGTCCTGTCAAATAGAGGGCATCCCTGCCCCAAATGAGGCAGGTAAGCAACAGCTTTTGGAAAGCCAAACCCACAGACCAAATTCCTTTAAGCAGAAGTTTCTGGGCTATTTTAGGTTCCCCCAAAGGCAGATAATTCATATCTAGTGATGACATCGATATGGTTCCATTGCTGAAATACTAATGACTTCTCTGATTTAATTGGGGCTATTAGTGGCTCCGTAGCTCAGGGGTTAGAGCACTGGTCTTGTAATTGGGGCTATTAGCCTTACATCTTACCTCACTTCCCACAGCTAACTTAGAGAGGGGTTATCAGAAGCCTTAGAGACTTATAAAAGATGAAGATTTAGGTGGCATAAGGAACCCCTGTAGAAATATAAAAATGTTGATAATAGTATAGGCGAGATAATAAAATGAACATTACTGATAAAATAATGGAAAATAGCGGAAATAACATGTCCTTCAAAAATGACAAGAAATGTGTAGGCACTGTACCATAACCTTCCAACATCTGCATGAAGCAGGATTATTTTTGAGGTTCTAACTTAAATGTTTAGATTTCATAAAGCTGGGAAAAGTTGGACAGCTGTAAAAGCATTAATGGAGAGAGTTTTGACGAATGCATTTCCGGTCTTGAATTTTTATCATTTCTTTGCTTTCCTTTCAACAGTTGAGGTGATAAACGTTGGTAAAGGACAGAAGAGAAAGGGAACAGATTTACCCCTCGGTAGGGGACTATCTGACCTCCCTCAATAGATAACAAATACATAGGTGATTACGGTATTTTTCACTAATACTTTGTCAGTGCTTGAAAGCGAGATTATGACGCATGATGTATTTCTACAGAACCTTTTTAACAGGGCATTTTAGGACCGGAGATCATCAGAACATCTTATTCGAAGAGCCCTTGCCACTAATCAGGGCAGTTTCATCTGAATTAGACAATTCTGATATGCATGTAAGAGGAAGTCTTGAAGGGGATATGATTTATGCCTAAGTATGAAGAATAAAACTAGGAGATCTCACTGACAGAACGGCCACGGGTCAATCACATATAACACGAAAGAGACACAGTTTGCCAACACACAAACAGAAAAGCTTAAACAAAAATGTATGAAAAAGATGCTTTTTAAGAAAAAACATAAGATATTAAGACAGGTCTTTATATCGTACGTTTTGAAAGAAATGTAAAGATAAATAATCTTTATCTTAACTTGACTTCACAGTCTTTAAATTGAACTGCTTATAAGTCATGTAAGGGCCCACAAAATGGAGTGTCTTTAAAAATAAAAATAAGATCAATTCACATTGATCTGTAAGATAGAGTGCTTATGATAAAGTCTGATGCTAATGCCAACAAAAACTGAATAATAAACGATAACCAAATTCATCACATGTGTGAGTTTTTAAAAGTTTATTTATTTATTTTTGAGAGCAGTGGAGGAGCTAGAGAGAGAGGGAAACACAGAATCCAAAGCAGGCTCCAGGCTCTGAGCTGTCAGTGCAGAGCCTGACGCAGGGCTCCAACTTACCAACTGTGAGATCATGACCTTAGCAGAAGTTGGACACTTAACCAACTGAGCCACTCAGGCACCCCTCGTTGGTGTGATTTTAATCAAAGTTCTGATTTTAATGTGGCTGTCTCAACAATTCACTCCTCTAGCCAAGGTCGTTAAGTGTTAAGCCAAAGAAGGAACCGTCAACAGCAACCCCATGGTTCTCTCTAGCAATTCTCAAACAGAAAATTTATTTGTGCAACTTTGGGAATAAGTGGATTTTGCCTGGGAAGCTCTCTTCTGAGTGCATATATTGTGGTGTGTGTTTGCAAAGGGTGAGTGCTAAGAATTATCCTGTTATCTGGTATTCATGTCATTAGGTCCTGTGTACCAGTTTCAAGTAATACAAATTGGAACCACCACTGAAAGAAATTTAACAATGAAATAGGAAATTTTAAAGAGATGCCTACTTTTCTTTTCATGTATCTGACAAGTGCCTATTGCATTAAAAATAAATTCTTTGTAAGAGTCACCACTGCTTGAAGATGCCAGTGAATCAATATTTACTCAATCCACACTGAGAAGATGTAAGTAGAAAGATATTTGGATATTTTCTGCCAATCAAAAAGCTACATTTCCCTCTATGTCACCGGTCTAAGCCTAAGCTCCTGGCATCTTTACATCCTTAAAAAAAAAGGCACTAGGACTGAGATTCAGATCCTTTAAATCTCCACCTATCAGTGCTTTGTCTCATTCTATTTTTTAAAATCTTCTTTTCATTTCTAAGTACTTTTGAATCGTGGAGGATGCTATTTAAAAAAAAAACATGAAAACCATGTTTATATTCACTCTATTTACCTTTCACCAACTGGATATTTACAGACTATTGAAAGAATCACGGTCACTTATACAAAGTATGACTACAGAAATTCAAAAGGGGAAAAAACCCCAGAGAAAACAAGAGATGGAACAGTCAAAATAGTTCAGTTCTTTTCAGAGCTATCCCAAAAATGGGAGAAAATGGTGGGTTTGCAAGTTAAAGCTATTTATGATTTATGTAACTCACAGGGACGTAGTGATATAGTAGATGCGAGAAAGGCACACTACATGAGAAAATGGTTTTCTTGGAAAACTATTCTAATAAAGAGGCATAGCTGTCCTCACCTCGAACGTGAGGCATAAACACAGATTATGCTTCATTTATTCTTGTTCTAAGTTAACAAATTGTGGCTTTCATAGCCCCACACCTATTACATAGCTCAAAAACCATCTATGCAACTCCACCATGAAGGAGAAGGACATACGTTTAGGATGCTGACCTTACAGAGACTTAGAGAGGTTAGTGTCTGGTCTAAGGTAACATGGTCGGAAGGAGGTGATGCTAGCAAATGAACTTAGGTTTTCTGATACATAGTTTAGAATCCTTGATATTTTACGGTATAGAACATTACGTATTGGAGCTTGATGGTAAGTGTTGTTTAGAAGAGGAGGAATGTGAAGCGGGAAGCTTAAATTCTGCAGTGGCAATTCTCTTTTCGACTACGGATCTATTCTCTTTTCCTTTGTTTATGAACATCAACACTGGTCTTCTCTGCCTTGGGGCCTCTTACTGTATTCAGCCATTGAGAGGTACCTACTTGCACTCCCCTGTGTTTTCTGGCACAATGAAAACTCCTGTGTTTTCTGGCACAATGCTGGCAGTGATTACCTCCCTCAAGACTATCATTTTTCTCAAATGCGTCCTCTAGGCCCTATCTCCCACAAGGTTCTAGCTCTAGCTCTTAACAGACTACCCCAAGGGCACGACTTCCTCTTTTGCCGGTTTTAAGTGCCTCTGCATCCCTTGTGGGTTTCCCTAACCCCACCCATATGTGTGAACCCTGTCCCTTCATTATGAGTCTCTTCAAGACACATCACTGTCAAAAATGCACAACTTCAATCTAATCATGAGGAAACATCAGACAAACCCAGTGAGGGACTTTCTATGAAATAATGGGCCTTTACACTTCAAAATGTCATCGCCATGAAAAAACAAAAAAACAGAAAAACAAAAACATGCTCAAGACATATTACAGATTAAAGGATACCAGAAAGACATGACAACTAAATGCAATGTGTGACCCGACTGGACTCCAGACAAGATTTAAAAGTTTTGCTATAAAGAACATTATTGGGAAAACAAGTGAAGTATAAATAAGGTCTGTGCATTAGGTATTGGTAATGTATCATTGTTAATTTCTTGATTTTGATGACTATAGTGTGAATATATGAGATACTGTCTTTGTTGTTAGGAAATGCACATTAAAATACTTAGGGAAGTAAAGAAACATCATGTCTTCACCTGACTTTCAAGTGGAACAGAAAAAACTAATAATGTGGGGCCCCTGGGTAGTTCAGTGGGTTAAACATCGGACTTCAGCTCAGGTCATGATCTTGAGGTTCAAGAGTTCTAGCCCTGTGTCGGGCTCTGTGCTGACAGCTCAGAGTCTGGAGCCTGCTTCACATTCTGTGTCTCCCTTTCTCTCTGCTCCTCCCCTGCTATCTCTCTCTCTCTCTCTCTCTCTCTCAAAAATAAATAAACATTAAAAAAAAGAAAAAAACGAATAATGTTTATGTATATAATATATACATGGTGATATATATAATCTCTCTCTATAGCCTTTATAAATGTCTCTTTCTATATTATATATAAAATTATACAAGTTATATATAATATAATATATATAAATTATATATATATGGAGAGAGAAAGAGAAGGAGAAAGGAAGAGAGAATGAGAAAGAAATACTGATAAAGTGTTAACAATTTGGGAATCTGGGTCAAGTGCACATAGGAGTATTTTGTACTATCTTTTTAACTTTTCTGTAAATCAGAAATATTTCAAAATAAAATCTTTTAAAAATTAAAAAAAAAGGTTTTTAAGAATTCTACTGAGAGTGCTATCTCATACCAAGACCCTCACTGATAAGGATTCTAATCTCCATGTTAACTGCTGTCTACTAAAAAATGATAACCCCACCGTTCAACCCTTTCATTGCTTCACAGCCACATGAGCCACCATGGTGAAGGCCTGGGGAGGAGAAAAGATGGCCACCTAGCTCACCAGGTCTAAGAAGGGGTAAAGCAGCCGGAGAGTAATTGAGGTGCCTCCCAAGGCATTCAGAGCCCTAGCTTTGCTCCCAGTTGGGCTTCACAAATAAATGCAAATTTGTTTCTTGATATTCTCGACATAAAATGTATCACTTAATGTCATGTATTATATATACAAAAATTTATTCCCATCACACACACACACACACACACACACACACACACACACAGAGAACATTGCAGAGGAGGTCAAAGTACATGATAAAGACTTCAACTTGAATTCCTGCTTCTTTTGACCTAACTCTGATTTGTCAAGAGAAATATTTCAGCACACCCTTGTAGGTAAGATACGGAGTCACACCTAACATAATTGGATCAGCAGGATAACAGATTCAAATATGCAGCATATTTGGATGTAGAAGATTCACTGGTTTAAGGGCAGCAGAGTCAGGATTCCTAGTGATTTGGAAGATACCATCTTGGGCAAATGATCCAGATAAACGCCATCAGTGATGCAACATACTGGTCCCTGATACAAGGTATTGAAAAGGACACAGTATCACTTATATGATATGTTAGCTGAAAATGGAAATTCAGTCTATTCATGAGAAAACATCAGATAAGCCCAAACTGAGCTGAGTGAGATTCTACATAATACCTGACCAAGTAGTCATCATAAGTGTTGAGTCCACAAAAACACAAGAAAGACTAAGAGATTCTCACAGGTTAGAGAGGCACATCAATGAAATAAAACACGGACTTCTGGATTAGATACTGGAAGAGAAGAACAATAGAGGAAACACTGGAGAAATTGTTAACATTAGGGGAAGTTGACTGCAGGGTCTATGTGAGCTCTCTGTATAGATTTGCACTGTTCTGTAGGTCTCTAAAATTATTTAAAAATAGAAAATAAAAGACTGACAGGGATTCATTCTTTTTAATAAAACTATTGCAATTCTATCTTGAATGTTTTAAGTTTTATGCATAAACATGGCACATTAAATCCTAAAATGTTATTTTATATGAAACATAAAAGGTTTGAAATTTTAAATTCATATTCATTTAGTTGGTGCTTACAGAGAGACGTTGAAGAATGATTGTAAAGGCTCAGAGTATTTATGCAAAGGCAAGATATTTACTTTGAGTATCTTTCAGGAGAATGTGGTACTTTATTCACTATTTCCCCTGATATTCAAGTCTATTTTTGATTGACACTTAGGACAAGAACTAGAGAAACATACATTGCTGGGAGGGGTTACTTGATCAGCTCAAATTCCTCTCATCTCTGGAAAGGACTCAAGGGAGAAGATTTCTACTGCTGCAATTTGGTGCAAATATTTCTTCTTCTGGTTCCATCCACTGGGATTATGTAGAAAAAGCATGGCTTATTCTTTCACACAAAAATGAAAGAAAAATTGCACCTACTGGAGGCAACATGATCTTTAATTTGTTAAGGGCTGGGAGGAGTAACAGCTTCATATCTACTCCATAGACTGAAAGCCAAGACCACTGCCTGATGCTACATTTCAGGCCTAATCTTCATGACAGATGTATTTTCAGATAGCATCATGGAAATGTCATACATTTCAATAGTTCTAAGAGGATCATGTAAAGGAAACTGTAGCCTCCTGGTTGTAGTAAAAAGAACTATTTATTTGTCTTACTTTCACTTTTACTGGGGCAAATGCTTTTGAAATTATAGGTAAGTAGTAATCGTTTATACCTACTATATCGATCCTGATTATATTTAAGTTAAATCCACATATTAATAGATAGATTTCAAAAGGATGACCAAGGCCTTTTGAATCTGCTAAGATTTACCCAACAACCTTCAGCCTCTCTTTGGTAAAATCTCAAATGTTTTTACCAAAGCTAAAGGTTATGAGAATATACATGTTTTTACGGATATACATACATGTATGTATAATTAACATACAGCATTCTATTGGTTTCAAGTGTAGATCATGGTGATTTAATATTTTTATACACTAAATGATTCCCGTGGTAAGTCTAGTTACCATCTGTCACTGTATGATGTTATTGCAATATTAGTGAGTATATCCTTTATGCTGTGCATTACATCCCATGACTTATTTATCTTCTGAATGGAAGTTTGTACCTCTGAATCCTCTTCCATTAGGTAGAAGAATAGTAAGTAATCCTACGTATTTGGCCTGCTCCTCAACTGTGCCCTCTTCTGGTAACCAACCTATATTTGTAAATCTATTTCTATTTTGTTTGTTCGTTTTGGATTTGTCTTTCTCTGTCTAACTTATTGCACTTAGTGTAATGTCCTCTAGGTCCATCCATGTTGCTGCAAATGGCAAGATTTCATTATATGTATTTTCTTGAATCTATGAATAAGTAACTCTAATCATAATTTTCCTCCTGTATATTCACTTCAATAATCTGCTTTAGAGTTTGAGGTGATCAGAGCACAGCAATTGGTAATATATGGAGATACAGTGCTCTTTGGCTTGCTTTGTGTAAGATAACAATCTTGTGTTGCTGGAGAATTTAAGACATTGTGCTACAATGTGCCTTATGCCCTACCTTGGATTTTGAGTGCTTTCATTATGCACTCACAAGCATATGATAGATTAAAAATATCATGCACTTTACGTTGTGACCTGCAGTCTGAACTTTTTAGACTAGCCAGTAAGGGAAATAGCCAAAGGATGCTTCCAGAGATAGATTCGTCCTCTTAAATGACACGTTGTAGGAGAACCATGAGGTTTTTACATGTCACTGAAGAACCATGAATAGAAATGGGTAAATTGTAGAGGAAACAAATGCTCCAATTGTCTTAATATTTTTCAACACCTTGGCCATAGTTTTTGAGAAATATGAATTTCAAGAAGGATTCACTCCATATGATTATTCAGTATTAATACATTCAAATGAGATTTTGTAAATGGTTTGTAGTCTAACTTACAATGGGTTGTCTAATGGGTGTATGACATTTACATGGAATTCTTAAATTTTTCCTTAGTGTCCCTGCTCCAAAGACCATGAGAACACCAACTCGACCACTTTCTGTATGACCTTGAACAATGTCTTTAAAAGAAGAAGACCTTGCTTTCCTTTATAAACGAGATAGGATAATAGTATTATATCTACTTTATGGAAATGCTATAAATATTTCAATATTGCTATTAAGGTATATTCATCTCCTTGGTGGTAAGATGTTGTAGAAAACCAGAATATTACTATTATAATCACATCTAGCTCGAATGAAAAGTAAGCCCAAAGGTCCTGTCTTTGTGTATAAAACTCCAGTCTGAAAGATCTAAATTTGCTTTTAAATTTCATCAACTTTCTAGCTCTATCAATAATGTGCGAAGTCAAAGGTGAAACTCTGGCTATATTAAAAACAAAACAAAACAAAAATAACTCACAGAGAGAAGAATAGTCAAGGAAAGGTGGTAGCCGAGGATATTGGGAAATGGGTTTCAGGGGCCAGAGGCAGGAGGGATGGCCCCCAGGAACTCCACAGGACAGCAGCCTTACTTTCACATTCTGGCCAAAGCAGCTCTGAAATTTCTGCCTTCCATTAATGACTGCACCTTGGATCTAGGGAGGCAATGTGTCTAAAGACTCATTATATTTTGGAAGCCACTACTTGGCATTCTGGTAAAGAAGGTAAATAAAACAACTTGCTCCAAAGATGCAAATATGCAAGGAAATAGGGTTTACTGAGATCCTATGCCTTGGAGTTTTCAATATAATAGTAAATTCCATATATTCTACCCCACTAGCCCATGGTGGTTATGAAATCCTATACCCCAAGTTTGGAAAAATGGGTAAATACGGCATTTTAAAATTGCTAACCACACTCCAGTTCAAGAGACTGAAGTCTTTGTTAAATGGGTCTCTCCCTAGAATGTTCTTTTCATAAGAAACCTAACAATGACATTAGCAACCTAACAATGACCACTGACATATGTCTGCTTTTAATCAACCCTCTCCAAGGAGGACATTTAGCAGACAAGTGCTCACATCCTTTCTAGAGCTAAGGTCCCAGGATAACAGGCAGGTAACTTGTCTCAAGCCCTATATAAAACTACATGACAACATAAATTTGAATGGCTTGTGAAGAGAAGTGGGGCTTGCGGATTCTAGTTGTTTCTCCTCCTATTTCTTCTCAAAATTGTGTTCTACCTTTCTCCCATTGTATTGCCATGATAGTTTTAGTCTGTCTCCCCCAGAAGACGAGGAGCCCTGAAGGTCGGTACTCTGATCCGCTTGTTTCCATGCTAGGGTGTGCTGAGTGAATGAATGAATGCAGTGTATCTTAAAAAGTGAATCTTCTGGTCGTTAGAGTTCTGATGTCACCACATGGATCTGTTTAAATATAACCTGAGGGTGGAAACGACAGCTAAGGTAAGAAGGTAGAGAAAGAGGAAAAACTGACAGAAGTGATTGGGCATATCTCCAAGAGGAGCCAATCCCAGGGCAGTGGATAGATTTTCAATGCTGCGTAATAGCACTCCCCAGCTCTGACGGTGACCTCTCCCCCCCTTCTTAGGCTCAATTGAATATCCTTTCAATCTGTAGGCACACAAACTGGATGGAGTTACCTGAGGTCACAAAAGAAAGGTAGCTTTGTGGGGTGTTATAATTCAAATGGAATAGAACATGATCAAGATGTCCACATGATATGAAAAATAAAATATATAAAAATAGCATTTTTACAAATATTAAGGAAAATACATACTCCTTGACAAGAGAGCACAAACCTATATGACCATCTGCTGGCAATGATTTGCTATTGAGAACGGGACTAGAATAGGTCATTTCCATTTTCTTCTTGTTTTAATATTTTAAGAATTTTATGTAATAATTGGTTATCACATCTGAAGTTCTAGAAGCTTAAAAGTTCATAGGAAAATACAACACGAACCAATAAATGTTAATGACTGTCATATGAGCCATGGGAAGGAAATCAAATATGGTGTTTTCTCCTTGTTAAAATATCAAAACCAAAATGGAAATGAAGGGGCAAGACAGAATTCCTGTGTCTATGCTTCTGATTGCTACGATTTGTAAATGAGGTTGCTTGAGTCATGAGGGATGTCAAAGAGTTCTTTGCCATTACCACAGTTAAAGACAAAGTTCTGGAAGGCTGTCTTAACAATGACAGTGGGATCTTCTGTCAACGCGCAAACCTTCCCTTAGCCCAAATCACACATTTGGGTGTATTCACATATCTGAATACCTTACTGTGTGTTGCATGAGATGTTCCGGTGGCAAATCACAGAAACTGTGACTTACGTTGGCTGACGTGATTAAAAAACTTAGTAGGTTACTTAAAGCACCTGGAGGCAGTACAAGTTCAAAGAACAACACCATTAGCATTCTGGCTGTCCTCCTGGCACTGCCCTCCTCTGTCTGAAAGGTTTGCTCTTCCAGTTGGCTTTTCCCATGGTTTCAAGATGGCTGCCGGCTGCACCTGTGGCCACTTGCTTCCTTATTCATGTCTCCGGAAGAGCAACAGACCTTCTCCCCCCCCAAGTATGGCATGAAAGTCCTTCCTATCAGCTTATTCGGGCAAATAATGACATTAGAGAATGGCCTGTGATGATTGGCTTATACATCTTTCCAAGACTAATCCCAGGCAAGGGAGGGTGGTTCTCTTAATTGATTTAGACCGCAGATAGGAATAGTATCCACATTGCCTGAGTCTTATGTACTAACTGGGAAAAGTTTGTCCCTGGGGTTACATAAAAAAAGAAAGAAAGAAAGAAAGAAAGAAAGAAAGAAAGAAAGAAAGAAAAAGAAAATAGAGAAAAAGAAAAAGAAAAAAAGGGCAGAGGGTTGAGTGCTGTGGGGTTCTAGTGAATACAAGAAAAGGGGTCAATAAATACCGGGTAGACAAGGAATAGTATCTACTACATGGTAGTACAGTTATAGTGAGAAAAAATCATCAAGATATAAATCAGACACCCAGACTCTATCGCGGCGGGGGGAGGGGGGGGTTGGCATTAACAAATCATTTGTGAGGAAACTCACAGAATTGCTGGGTTTCAGCTATTGCAACAGTAGCAAGCTGGTGTAAAAATAATTCTATGGCCCCATTCAGCTCCATTATCAGATTGTTACTCATTCCCTTCCTCCCCCTATCCCGGCTGCCTGCTCCCCAGAACACAAAGCACCCACTACAGCATATAGGTAAATACTTTTAAAGGAATGACTTCCTGGTGAATTTTTTTTTTCTTTTTCATTTTCTTTCTTTCTCCACCCCCACCCCCACCCCGACCCCCCATTTATCTCATGGCCGATCAGCCAATTGCTATGACCCAGCAAAGCAAAACAGTGTGTGGTGCAATTATCTGGGAAATATAAGACCATCTATGCCATCAGATAATGCAGGGAAGGGTGGGCTTTGTTTCCTGAACAACCTGCCTGGTCACTGTGGATGGTCCCCAAATCCTCAGATAAATGGACAGCCCTCCACTTTTCTTTGGCTGCATAACTCCGGCTCTTTGTGAATCAGGATCAAACTCCTTGCTGTAGAGATAAGATCATTTATGCCACATTTTAAAAGCAAGGGTTCCTTTTGAAAAGCTCATTTTCCTCTTTTAGTATCATATGACACTCTTTCACTATCCCAGAGAGGGTCCTAAGACCTACAGCAGAGGTGCTTGTGTTTCTACAATAGCATATATCAATAAGTTTAAGATATAAATGAGTTGAATTCATATTATGCTTCTGTCTTCCCACAAATAGTTTCAGGAACTTACAGATATCATTTCAACAAAAGCCTTCTCATGGACGGCCATACATAATATGTTGAAATTTCTGAGAATAATTATTTTGTCCGTATAAAAATTACAAAGCAGAAAAAAAGGCCACCGATTTGTAATGGGAAACTTGATCTCCATGAAAGTGAATTAAAAACTTGCAGATACATGCAAATAAAAGAGCCATTGATAGTTTAGGACTCAACTAATAAAAAGAAATCACCAAATACATTTTTTAAAATGCAAACACTGGCTAAACTGTGGAATCGGCTGTAAGCGCTTGAGAGGGGACTTCTCTGAGAAATTTCTGCTGGGCTTACAGATGCTAATACCTTCCTATTTTCCCACGCTGACATCATATGCAAACTACCATGTCAAGAACGCATTTGCAGAATACATAAGCAGTGGAATGAAACATTATTACTTCTTATTTGCAGCTGCTGCCAGCCCCTGAGCCCAAGCTCTAATTGGAATTACAGGGCATTTAAAAGCAATGGACACTCCAGGACCTGAATAACATACACAGAGCCGCCATCCAAGACCTACATTCTTTCAAAATGCATACTTCTGAAAACTCAAAAGTTAAATAAACCCCCATGCTTTGTGACTTGACGAATGCACCGTTTTAAGCATACTTTAGCAGTTGTGAGTTCAAATCTTTGCAAAGTTTTGTGTGGATCGGTTTAAGCAGTAATAGATTTAAAATGGAAACATACCATACATGTATATTTACTAAGGTCCTATTTTTCTTTGATGAAAAGTAATTTTTAAAAGGCTGTTGGTTTCTTCTGGATTCTTCTCCATCGCAATGAGCAAGCTCCCACTTTAAATGTTTCCTGATTACTGGCTGCTTCTCAGGCTAAGAAAAGCTGCTAAATCAGCTAGGACAAAGGTCCCCACTGTGGTGCGTGAAAAAGAAGATTTACAGTCATATGCTATGCTGAACAGCCTTGTCAGGGCAACACAGTGCCCTGCGTCTGTGACAGGCTAAAACAAACCACACGCCAGCTCTGATTTCAGTCTTACATAAGAGGCAGTGGGGCTGTGGCCTCAGTGCTCAGGAGAATAAACTGGAGTGGGAAGGAGGCATGAGGGAAGATAAGCGGGGGGGAGGGGGCCAGGCTGTGCAATTAGCATGTGCCTCGTTTTAGTGACCAATTTCCTCAGATAGCTGATTCTCAATGTTGATTTGCTTCTTTGCCCATTTTCCCCCCCCTCTCTGACTCCTCCTCTGCTTACCTCTTATGCACATAGAGTCACTTGCAATTACACCTGCCAGAAATAACACCCAACCATTGGGGTAACTGTATCGTATTTGGCTATATTAACAACCATAGAAAGGAGATGCCAGGTGAAGTTCTAGGATAACAAGATCTCTTTTTAGCGGGGACTGAATTCGTAATACCATCTGACCGGCAAAGAAAGGAGGGGGTACACTGCTATGGCCTGGTGCTACCAAATAGTCACTGGTCATCTGAATTTTCAGGCTAGTGTTTCAACTATCTTTCCACTTCTACTGGGACCTTTGTATTAATTCATTCCTCAACAAACAAACAAACAGAAAGCTTGTATTCACGCTATGATCAGATAAATGCTTGTGTAAATAGATAGTGGACCTCTATTCTTTTTTTTTTTTTTTTAAGTTATTCAAATCGCATCTGGAAGAGGCTGGACTTTGGGTAGTTCTACACTCTCTTCTAAGGTTTAGCTGTGGCTAAACAGGACTGGCTGTGCCTGCTCATTATTTATGCAGCTTCCAAACAACAAACTCCTGCAACCGTCCAAAAAGAAACGAAAGAGCCCAGGGCTTGGGTGAAGCATACCTTTCCCTGATGTAGGATAGGAGAGCGCAGACAAAAAGCAATGACGATTGGGCCCAAACTGGGCTTCTCGGGTTGCAACTGCAGAGAAAGGAAGGAAGTCCCGTTCAAGATGCAAACAGACCACACCAGGCGTCAGGAGGCCCAGGTTCTAGTCCTGGTTGTGATGCTAACCAGGGTCATCTCAAGCAAATCACATTATTCCTCTGCTTCTCAGCTGCCTCTCTTGTGCAATAAAGGTTGATCTAGGGGCTCCTGGGTGGCTCAGTCAGTTGAGCATCCAGCCTCAGCTCAGCTCATGATCTCACTGTTCATGGGTTCGAGCCCCACGTCGGGCTCTGTGTGGACAGCTCAGAGCCTGGAGCCTGCTTCTGATTCTGTGTGTCCCTCTCTCTCTGCCCCTCCCCTTCTCATGCTCTGTCTCTCAAAAATAAATAAATGTTAAAAAAAATGAAAAACCCGAAGTTTGATCTAGGTCAACAGTTCTCATACTCTAGCATAGGTCAAGAAGGACGACTGACCGATCTTGTTAAAGCACAAATTGCTGGGCCTCATCATCAGGGTGTTTGATTCAGCAGGGCTGGGGTGGAATGTGCATTTCTAACAATTTCCCAGGTGATGTTGATGTTGTGAGTCAGGGAACACTCGCTGGGAACTAGTGACCTAGATGGTTTCCAATGGATCTGCAGGTTCTAAAGTACTGCACGGCATTTCATGTGAAGTCTAGTGTGATACGTGTTTATGCCTGGGTCAGGAGAACTGGAGAGTGGCCATAACTCAGCCTTCTATGGTTTGAGTAGAAAATCGCAAGATTCCGGTTTTCTTCGAAGTCATTCACTTGACAGTTAAAACAGAAACTGATGACAAATGTCTACCTGAAAGTGTAAAATGCTTTTTTTTTTTTAAATTGGCAATCCATTTGTGTAGACAAATTGACCTGCAAAGATATAGATGGAAATTCATTTGTTGACAGCTTCATGTTAATAGACTGTGCTCTCTCTTTGTATCTTCATTTCCTGCATTTAAAATCATGTTTGTTATATACATTTCAGCATAGTCATTACATACTTGAAAGTCACTAAGAGAGTAGATCTTAAATGTTCTCACTATAAAAAAGGAATAGTAATTAGGTGATGTGATGCAGGTGTTAGCTAATTTTGTGATATCTAAGTGTAGCAAATCAACACATTGTAGTCCTTAAACTTGCACAATATTCTGTGTCAATCATATCTCAATAAAGCTGGAAAAAATAAAAATCCTGTTTGTAATATAAATACACCTCATTGTTAAGGTGACTCTAGTTCTTGGTAAATAAATGCTGGTCTCTGCAGTCACTGGTGAATCACATGACGTTACTTCTGATTCTAGTTCTGTTGTTAACAAAATACAACCGTAATTAAGTCATTTTACCACTCTGGGTCTCAAAGATCTTATCTACAAAATGAGAGCATTCTTGCCTTGAGTTAACAGTATTTGTTTATGGTTCTGGATTTCCAAATATGTAAGTACATGAAATGTGTATCTGTTTTAGAACCAAAATATAAATGAAAAAAGACACAGACTATAGAAGTCCCATCTGGTAGTTCTAGATTTAAGGTTAGATAATTGTTTCAACAATTTCCTCTTACCAGGACGACCCCAAATTGGTCTTCCTGCTTCTGTTTCCGCTCCCTACCTCTCTGGGTAAGATCTCCCAATGGTTTCTCACTGCTTTCAGAATAAAATCCAAATTCTGTACTAAGGCTCTTGCCCTTCCCCAACCCCACTTTTTCCAGATAGCCTTCTCCTAGTTTCCCAAACTTGATAGTGACCTTCCCTGAACTGACAAGGCAAGTTGGTTTCCTTCTCAGGGCCTTTACACCAACAGGACCTTGCGTCTGAAACGTTCTCTAGGCTGAATCCTCCCTTCAATTCAGATCTCCAAAGAGATCCTCCATGACTGTCCAACCACTTTCTGTCACTTAGTCTTGTGTTAACTGCGTAGCATTTGTTACTGGCTATTGTTCTTGTTGGATATTTACATTTTCGTCATCTGTGTCTGCGCATACTTCCTATGAAAATGTAAGTTCCGTGATGGCAGGAATCCTCTCTATACTGATCACCCTGTTCTTAGAGCCTAGTAGAGTACATGGTGAATTATATATGGTCAATACATTCATTTGTTGAATGAATGAATGAATGAGTGAGTGAATGATGCTACAAACATGATATGGGAGAAATCGTTTTGCTCTGCGTAGAAACATAAGCCTATATTAAACTAGTTAAACATTTATATTGTGTGTGCATACTGTATGTTAGGCACTTTTCCAAAGTATATAAACACTTACTTTGCATATCAAACTTAAGCTGTAGTACCATCATCATACTTCATGTTTTACAAATGAGGAGATTGAAGACCAGAGAAGTTAATGGACTTGATAAAAGTCAGAAAGCCAGTAGGTACCTGGTCAAGATTCAAATCCAGGTTGTCTGTTTTCAGCATATGTGCTCTTACCCATTATGTAATGGGTGGTAAGATGAGGCTCTTAAGAGAATTACCCCCCTCCAAAAAAAAATAAATAAATAAATCCTTACCAAATGACTATCCCATTTATGTTTAATCATTTCTACTGATGGAATTCTCACCTCTTCGGAATCAGCCCATTTCGTATATTGAATGCTCTGGTAAGAAGTTCTGCCATATCCTGTGACCCCAAGTTTCTCCCAATGTTTCCTCTACCCGTTGGTCCTACTTTTCCTTAAGGCCTACAGAACAAATATAATCTGTCTTCCACATGACAACCCTTCAAATTTTAGAAGCTATTTAGCACTGCCTACCCAAATCTTCTTTCCTCTAATCTGAACATACCTTTATTCTTTCGATGGCTTCTTGCTTGGCAATACTTTAGCTCTCCTACTATACTGGTTGCTTCTTTAGTCTAAATCCTCTAAAAATTCGGTGCCAGAATTAAATACAGTATTTTTCTTACGGTCTGATCAACACAAAAAAATGGATAAATTTTCTCCATCATTATTGATAATACAATTATATTAATGAATGCTATTAACAGAATTTATCAATGGGTATTAACAGAAAAAATAATGACTTTATCGATAGCCAAATCACCTACTGATTCCAACTTTTATTTGAAAATTTTAATTCATTTGTGATGTAGCAAGATTCTCTTTTTTTTTAATGTTTATTTTTGAGGGGAGGAGGGGCAGAGAGCGAGGGTGACAGAAGATCTGAAGCAGGCTCTGCGCTGAGAGCAGAGAGCCCAGTGTGGGGCTCGAACTCACAAACTGTGAGATCATGAGGTGAGCTGAAGTCAGATGCTTAACCGACTGAGCCCCCCAGGTGCCCCCTATTTTCTTTAATTGTATAGCTTTGTGTTAAAATTATACTTTATTTTTTAAATAAAATCAATATCTTAAGCAAGTTAATCAGTTGAAACAATAACACCTGTGACAAGATTTCTTTTTCTAAAATAGTGTTCCCTCAAACTGTGGACCACTGTTTATCAGTGGGTTATAAAAACTCTGTAGTGGATCGCTAAATCTTTAATTTCCTTAAAGTAAAAATAATTATGGAGAATGTCAAACACACAGAAAAGCGGGCAAAAGAACACAATCAACTAACAGGTGTATGTCACCCAGTCTCAATGATTATCATCTTATGGCCAATCTCATCTCAACCTCACCTACCCTCTCTCCTCCTGAATTATTGTGAAACAAATTCCATGCATCATATCATTTTACCTAAAAACAAGAACATATAAGCACTTTTTATTTTGATAACTACCAAATTATTATCACATCTAAAAACAAATGCCTCAATGTCATCACATATTTAGTCATTATTCAAATTTCCCATGTTCTTATAAACAAATTGTACAACCAACATTGAAAAACTTGAAGATAAAGAGCACAGCACATGGAGTAAGGGCAGGCACTATTTTATGATATGTAAATTTATGTGCACAATGTGTGTGTGTGTCAGCACGTGTGTATGTGCAATGGGTCATAAGGAAAAATCTTTCAACAGTGGGTCCCAGTCAAAAAGTTTAAAAAGCCAGCTCTGGATGTACAGCAACATTATTTACCAACATACTGAATTTTACCTGAGCATAGTTCTGAAACATAATTTCCTTTCTTCCGGTGAAGAGTTAACAAAAATGAGTTCTAGACTCATCCATTCACTCCCTTTGTTACTATGGACAGATTACTATATGCATCCCTAGGACTTCATTTGGGAAACAAGTGGGAAGAACTAGCTCAAGTTTTCCAAACTGTGATGCTCTGAGCAGTGGGTCCACTGGGTATAGCATAAAGGTTTGGAAAATGCCACATACCGTATCACCAACTTGAAGAATCATGATGTCCATTAATAGCATTCAAGAAGACTCAGAAAGAACAGAATTCCTTTTAATAGTTAAACCTTCCCCCCCCCCCCCAGAACTTTCTTCTTTCATAACATTAATCAACATCCCTGGATGATCTCAGGAAAGCCCCTTCCAGTTCTAACGTTCTACATACTGCGATTCTGTGGTCTAACATTAGATGATACCGAAGAGTTAATGTTCTTATATGAGAAAGGCATGGTTTCATTTGACTAGAGAAAGGTATCTGTGAAGAAAATCCAAAGCATAGCCCTGAAGTTGGTGGTGAGATTTATACCTCAAAGAGACAACTGCTTCCTTCCAGAGTTGCACCCCGGATTATCCTGTGGATTGAGACAGTAATCAGAGTTTGGAGACATCCGTCTGACAGTGGTTGCTGCTGTGTGCCCTGAAGCGTCCGGCCAGATAGCCTGCCTGTCCACACTGCCATGCTGTAGCTGTTTGCAGAATTTGCTGCTAACCCTATCTGGCTTCGCCCAGAGTTTGTGTTGTAACAACCGTGTCTGGTTTGCCGCATCCGGGCTGGTTATTTTCTCTGGATTCCCAGAGATTCCGTTTTGGAAACAGTACTTTATTATGCCCTTAACAGTAATCTATCCTCCTGGGCTACAACTGGGCTGCCCCTTGGCCACTCTGCCTGACAAAAGAGAGAGAAAGAGAGAGAGAGAGAGAGAGAGAGAGAGAGTCTTAGTTTAATGTATTTGAATTAACAACTAGTTCTATGCTCGAAAAATCTTCAGCAGTTCTGTCAAATCAATTAAAAATATTCATGTTGTAAAACACAATCCACAATAAAGTTTTGAAAATCAAACAATGGAAACCACTATCATTTTTTTTTCAAAGGACAAACTTCTTGAGCTACAATTACTCTGAGAGATTTTTATATATATTATGAATATGCTTAAGATTAAACAAAACGAAATTATCTAAGTCTCCAATTATATTGTGTAATTTTAGATGCCTAAATTTCCAATAATGTGAGAATAAATTTAATTTGCTTCAGTGGGCATGCTTTATCTCTAGATCAGTGCTGTCCAATAGAGTATAATGCAAGCTTCATATGTAATTTAAAATTTTCTAGAAGCCGCATTTTAAAAAGCATAAAAAGAAACAGGTGAAATTTTAATAACCCTTTTTAGTTAACCCAGTATATCCAAAATATCATCATTTTAACAATGTAAGCAATATGAACATCATCAGTAGGATATTTTAATTTTTTTTTTTTTTGGAGTCCTCAAAGTCCATTGTGCATTTTATGCTTGTAGAACTTGTCAGTTTCAATTAGCCATATTTAACTGCTCAACAGCCCCATGTGGCTAATGGCTGCCATATTCAACAGTGCAGCTCTAAATGTTCATATATTTGTTTTGTGTGTTGCTCCTTTAGATTTTGCTGTTTATGACCAGCATATAAGACTGACCCAAGAACTGCTTTCTTCCAGAGTAGTTATATAAAAGGGGAAGAGAAAACTGTTCGAAGTGACATCCTTTTCTGCCAAATGGACTGTCAAGTGGTAATTGAAAGGTAGAAGGGACCCAAGTTAGCATTGTCCAATTAAGAGGAAGTTGAGGAGAACTAGAAATAAAAGCTACTTTTCTTTTGCTGGAAACTAACAGAAAAGCAGTTCTCAACCTGGTTAGGCTAAAAGACCACTTGTGGCGTTTTTCCAAACTTATAGTTACCCAAGCCCCCTCCTTGCTCTGCTAAATGAAAATTTCTGGAGATGGAGTTCAGGTCTAATTTGCAGTCAAAGTTAAGAACCACTTATCAGTGGTTCAGTTAATCAGTGCTTATTAAGTCAGTTAAGGGCTGGAAAAGGGTACAGTTCTCAAAAGAGTGAGTTCTCTTCCTTACTGTCATCTGCATGGTATTTGGAAGTGACTTTTCTTTCATCGTATTTTAAAAGCATAGATTGGTTCTTTTCTACTTTAATTGAAAAAACACCCGAGATTAAAACAAATTCCACCCTTAAAACATCAACTGAATTAATGGTGGGAATATATAAAACAGTTCAAAATAATTGAGAAAATATTGATAGCCGTGTTTTTTTGGAATTTGAATTTCTATAATAAATTGATGAGAGCACTTAGTGTGGTCCCAAGAAAGGGAATTAGAAATAGCACTCGGCCCTTAAAGGGGTAGAATGACGCAAGCATCTCAGAGAATGTCAATGAGAATGTGAACATGTCCAACTTGCACAGAAAATTATTTGACAGTAGGTTGAAAGTCTCTAAATACTCAGCATTTGGTCCAGTATTCCCACTTTGATGTAGTTAAAGACAAAGAGTTTGAAATTTGAATAATGGATGGGAATCGCATCATTCTTAATAGTTTTATTTGAAAGAACATAAATATCCAATAATGGTACAATTATTAAACACATAGGATGTTTTAAGTAGAATATTCTAAATGAAAGCTGCACAGTGAGTAGGCTGCTAAATTTGTTTGTAGCATTATCTCAAATTTGCAAAACAAAAGCATATATTTATACATATGCATAGAAAAGGCTGGAAGCAAATTCACCACTAGATGTCAAAGGGCTCACTAACCTTTGTTAATGTTTTTTGTTTGTTTGTTTGTTTGCTTTTTAAGTATTTCTGCAATGACTAGTTACTACTTTTGAAACAGATACGGCTTTCTGGGTAGCTGTCTTGTGCAGGAAGCAGAGGCCACCATGTAAATGGTGGTTCCTGAGCTTGTGCAGTGCACTGCTTGTGTAACTGTGGGCGGCAGCTGAGATTATGTTGTAAATCCACTTATTCTAAAAAAAAAAAAAAAAAAAAAAAAAAGCAAAATAAGAAACACTATAAAGAATTCATCTGGAAAAAAAATACTGAATTCCACGGGATGAAGGAAATCTTTTCTAACCAGAAAGCTCATTTCTAGTAGGTGATTTGGCCCTGTGTTATCTTGGAATCATATATTGTTGATACCTCTCAGCCAATAGGCACTGCTGTTTCGGAGAAGCTGGAGTTGTGAAGACACTTTCTAAATACAAACAACAAAACTAACCTCTTATCTCCACAAAGGTAATACCATTTCAATGCAAAAGGTAAGGTCTGCTGAGTAGAGAAGGTGACCATAAGCAAAGTGACAATAGCAACAGCTACCTCACACACAGGAGCCGATCTCCCTTCTTTCCCTGGCCCTGTCCACCATGATCATCCCATTATTGGTAATGCTATTGCCCGAGATGCTCATGCTAAGAAAAACAGGGACTCATCCCTGCCTGATTTCTCATACGCTATATTCAATCCATCAGCAACTCTTGGTTCTTTCTTTAGAAAATATTTAAATATACTTTTAATACATTAAATACTAAATTTTAATAACTCAGTATCAAAAAAAAACCAAAACAAAACCCAAAACACTTTCAGGGCTACGGTTTTGGTCCAAGACACTACTTTATAGCCTGGATTAACCATGTCAACTCCCCACTCCATCCTTGAGGGGATTCCCATTTTTACACAAGATAAACTTACATTCCTTGCAATCGTGCACAAGGTCCTATGTAATCATGGATTACGGTAATCATGAGCACTCTTTCCCCTTTGAATTCTCTGACTTTATCTTCTGGCACTTTGCTGTTCACTTAACACATCAGGTATTCTCCCACCTCAGGGCCTTTGCACGTGCTGTTCTCTCTGCTTGGGATGCTGCTCTTGAGCAGATATCCACATCTTTTACTCCCTCACCAACTTGAGATCTAGGCACAAATGTCACCATTTCAGTGAGGTCTCTCTAACCACCCTATTTAGAATTGTGCCTCTTGAATCTACTATTAGAAATTCCCAGATCAGCTATAACAAACCTTCCCCAATCTTGGTTCCCTTATCTTAATCCAGTCCCCTTCACTCTCAGCTGCTCTTTTGTCCTTTGTTAACTGACAGAAATTTGTGTTAAAAAAAATGATTCAAGAAAACAATTTAGGTGATACAAATAAACACTATTTAACACTTCACGAAATGGACAGTCTCTGCTTGGAGAACTGCAAAATGGGGCAGCAGGCAGGATACTTTTACGGGATACAAAATAAAGAATAAACAACAAGGAAGAGAAAATGAAAACAAAAAATCTGACTAGCTGCGGCCACACAGTTAACCTTGTTTAGGGTGAGAAGGAACAAGGAACCAAGTAGAGAGCCCAGAGTTGGCTCAATGCTTGGGGAATGGCTGAGTGAATGTATACTGTGTTTCTGGTCAAAGGGAGCGTTTATAGGGACACAAAAGTTATCTAAGTTTCGATTTGCTGGTGTGGTAGGAGCAAGTCTGTTTTGGACAGGAGTGGCTCTATCTTGGGCCTAGAAATCTAGTTCAACATTTACAATCATCAAAACTGCTTTCCCACATCTCCCTACCTCTACACCTTAACGAACCTCGCCTCTTCTTCCTTTATCTTTCTTCCCTCCAAGGAAGATCAAAACTTATTTGAAGCCATGATCTGCACTCATGCTCAGATCCCATTCCTTCCTCCCTGCCTCTGGGCTGTGCTTCATCAGGGATCACCTCACATACATTTTTCCTATGGTTTTCCATCCTACCAACCTATAACCTCTGATCTCTCCTCTTAAAAACAAAATACGACCAACACAACCCAACAGATTTTGATCTTGACACTCTTCTTTCCTCCTTCTCATTGCCAAAATTCTTAGAACACAGCTCTTTGCTCCATTTTTATCACCACGAATTCATTCGCAAGTGATTTAAGATAGCTGAATCTGAACCCCCAGGTGTGGGTTCTGATTATACGCATTACACAAAAAGAACAGAGTCACACCAGGGCCGAAGCCGAATCCACAGGTGATGCAGATGCACTGTGCTGGGCTGAGAACCACCGAGAACTGCCTCAGCTCCTGCCAGTCTGTTTGCTACCTCCCCAAATTTTTCCATCGAAGCTTGTCAGTGGTTAACCTTCTAATCATCAGAGTCAGTGGCTTTTTCTTAGCTCTCTGCCTCCTGAAACTCTCATCAGTTTACGAAGCCATTGATTAGGTCTTCCTTCTCGACCCCATCTTTTTCCCCCACTTGCTTCTGTGATGGTGACCTACAGTGGTTCTTCGCTTTCTTTCTTTCTTTTTAATGTTTGTTTATTTTTGAGACAGAGAGAGAGAGAGAGAGAGAGAGAGAGAGAGAGAGAGAGTGGGGGAAGGGCAGAGAGAGAGAGGGAGACACAGAATCTGAACCAGGCTCCAGGCTCTGAGCTGTCAGCACGGAGCCCGATGCGGGGCTCGAACCCACGAACCGTGAGATCATGACCTGAGCCGAAGTCGGACGCTCTACCGACTGAGCCACCCGGGCGCCCCGGTTCTTCGCTTTCTTGATGTATCTTTGTTAGTACCTCTTTCTCCTGCCTCCCGAGTGCAGACAATCCCCCAAGGTTCTTCCCTCAGCCCTCATCTCTTATCTCACTAAAGTCTTGAAATAGAAGCTGCTTTAGCAATTTTACAGTGACCTTTCTGAGATGATTCCTCAAACTCTGGCATATCTATCCTTTCTAGGTGTAAATTCACATTTCTACCACTGTCCCACCGTCACCTTGAGTCTGCCGTGGATAGCTAAAATCAAACCCATTATTGTTTCCTGTAACCCCAGTTTGAAACCCCCAAGTCCTTTTTAGATTATTTTCTCTAGATTATCCCCAATAATCAAACAGAAGCAAAAGCCCACATTTTCCCTTTCTGCCAAGTCTTTGTGTCTGTCCTTTTTTTTTGCATAACAGAAAATTCTCACTACTACCACTCTCCTGGATTAATAAACAGCCTGTAAATATCTTTCCATTGATAATTTTTATCTTTTTATTTGTATGTGTTTGCATATTATTAGATGAATATGCCTGAAACAAAATGTCGACTTTGACTCTGATTTAAAAGCTCTACCACTGATTTATTTATTTATTTATTTAATTTTTATTTAATTTTTTTTTTTTTAACATTTATTTATTTTTGAGACAGAGAGAGACAGAGCATGAACAGGGGAGGGTCAGAGAGAGGGAGACACAGAATCTGAAACAGGCTCCAGGCTCTGAGCTGCCAGCACAGAGCCCGACGCGGGGCTCGAAGTCACAGCCCTCATGGACCACGAGATGATTTATTTACAATTGGTTCTCACTGATGATAACAGACACATCATGCCCCCTGGGGAAAAAAATGATTTTCAGGTAAAATAAGAGTCACTAAACTAATTTCCATATTACAGATTATTATTCTCATGCTCATTATAAATCTCCAACAAGGATTCATGAACTGTTTCCAAACTTAATTGACCCCGGAATTTTTTTCCTTTCAGAGGAACTGTCCTAACTTAACCAGATGATTTCTCTACAACTTCTCTCCAACCTCACCTCTCTGCCTTTACCCTGGTTTGTTCCTCTTCTTGAGGGGAGTACCTCTTTCTGTGATTCTCAAAGGCCTTTCTCAGACATTACCTATGTTAAGAAACTTCTCCTAATTGGAGAATCGGATTCATCCACCTGCTGGAACAGAGAATGACGTAGCCATGATAATGTAAGATATAGTTACTATAAACATAGACTTGGGTCATGTCAAAGAGTCCACTGGGCTAGTTTTCTTTCTTGTTCCTTTTTTTTTTTTTTTGCATAAGATAATGGAGAGATTTGATAGATAAAAAGAGTCACTACAATATTACCTCTAGTAGATCGACCAGTGTGACGGAAATCACCATTATTTAAACAACGTTTTGGGTTATAACAGGGCATCCAAAAGGCCCCATTTGAAGCACAAAATTGGTAGGGATTAGCTTTAATTAAACCATGGGCTCCAGCCAACCTAACACGAGCTAGCTATCCCTTTGAAAAGCAAAAGGAAGGATCCTTGAAATGAATGCTGCAAGAAATCCTTGTGGCAATGGAAGTAGAAGAGAAGAAGAAGAATTCACATTTCTGGCATAAGTACATTAGGATTTCCAAAATCAGTTCCAAAACCTTTCCACGTTAAAGTGCCACAATATCCTGTGTAACGAATCCCAATTTTAAGATGAGGTAAACAAGCTTCTGAAGAGTTCAATGTCCCCACCTTCCCCATGGTACACAACCAGTTAGTGGCCATGCTGAATGCAAATTCTTTCCATTTTTTAATGTTCATTTTTTTTTAATTTTTGAGAGAGAGAGAGAGAGAGAGAGAGAGAGAGAGAGAGAGAGAAAGCACGAGCAGGGGAGGGGCAGAGAGAGAGGGAGTCACAGAATCTGAAGCAGGCTCTGGGCTCTGAGCTGTCAGCACAGAGCCTGACGCGGGGCTCGAACTCACAAACTGTGAGATCATAACCTGAGCCACCCAGGTGTCCCTGAATGCCAATTCTAAAGATCTGCTTTCAGAGATCTGTTTATCCCTGTAGATGATGAGGATCTGGCTGTGACCTTTGTCATCCTTCTGCAGGCTGGAGTTGACTCAGCTGATGGAGCTGGCTAGGGGTGGGGAAGTCTTCCTCCCAGAGGATCGGGGTGCACATCGAGGGGAGAGGACTGTCTGTAGCGTTTCTGCAGGATGTGCACGGTAAAAAATCCAGAGGAGAGCTTGTGGTGATGGGGCCCCAGAATCAAAGCCTCCAGGCTTTGTACATGTACATGTACAGTATTGCACATGAGCCTGATGAGGCAGGGATAGGATGAGTCTGATGAGGCAGGGCAGGGTAAACGTGGAGGGAGGAGGGAGAAGAGATTCAGGCTCTGAAGGCAGCCGATAGCACAGAACTAGCCCTCTAAACCGGGAGCACTCCCCTCAGTGAACGTGTGTATTTAGTTATTTTGACCCACTGTGTGCAAATTAGAAAATTACGAAGCAATCAGCGGAGCACATCCCTTCCCTTCCCCCATCTTCGCTTTTAACAATTTCCAGTACAGAACTGTGCAATTGTGCACAGACATCCTGCGGTTGCTGGAAACTAAGGAACGGTCTTTACGCGTGTGCGAGTGAAGAAAAGAGGGCTTGCTGTACCGGTGTGGGCCTTTTCAGCCTCCCTCACGTGACCAGATAGCAATCAACATCAATAGCTGTGTCCTCAAATCAGAAGGATAATGATAGAGAATGGAGCAAACAGGGGCACCGAGGCAAAGGGAGTGTGTGGAGGAGGTGGGGGCTGAGGGCGAGTAATGAAGACAGAATAAGAAAGCGAAAAGGCATTGTGCCTGCTGACAGTACATTTCACCGGCTCTTCCCCACCAAAGCGAGTCACTGGCACACTATTCTGAAAGATTCCATCCAATTTAAGCCCTAGGTCAAGGGATTGGAAACAAAATCCTCTAGCACTTGAGTCTAGCTTCAAGGTGTTCTATTTAATTGCAAGCCCACATCACATCCTCGTTTACACAGAGAGACGAAACTAGGCTTCCTATTATATGCATTTAGCTGAGACTGTGTCTCCCAGTAATTTCTTTTCGTGCTCAGATGAAGTGATATTAATTTCCTTCGCATTACCACAAAGGAAAACATTTCCCAAATCTCTTTTGAAGATCATTGATAAAGGATTATATTAGCTTTCGATACCAGCGATTAGGGAGACAGTATCTACTGACTCAATTTGTTTTTATTGGAACACATATGCATCATTTCGACAGTTCAAAGTCTTCCATCAAAGCTAAGGTCTTTCTTTTTCACTCCAACTTCCTTGGGCTTCTAAATTAATCTGTTTTTCTTTATATAAGGTTTCGCTTTTTTCCCCAAATATGCTCAGTCTTGTCGTCTCTTATTTATTAGTCACATATTATGTGTCACTTT
Organism: Panthera pardus; assembly: GCF_024362965.1. Classification (NCBI taxonomy): domain Eukaryota; kingdom Metazoa; phylum Chordata; class Mammalia; order Carnivora; family Felidae; genus Panthera; species Panthera pardus. The sequence goes on along the minus strand of NW_026526766.1, from coordinate 16,437,816 downwards.
TTGTTTCCTGAAACATAGTTAACATATCCCTGTTTTGAATTTTATAATCCCAATACCTGAAGTCTTTCTGAATCTAGCTTTGCTGTCTAGTGTTTCTGTCGGAATGCCTTGTTTCCTTTAGCATTTGGGTCATTTTTGATTGCTAACTTATGTTTCTTAGAACTTTTTTCTGAATTCTTTGAGATTTGGATTGAAGTTTCAATTTTCTAGAGCAGATTGCATTTGCTTCTGTTAGGGATCTGAGGGTACCGGCAATTATTTAAAATACATTTTTGAGGGGTGCCTGGGTGGCTCAGCTGGTTAAGCTTCCGACTCTTGATTTCGGCTCAGGTCATGATCTCAGGGTTGCACGATCCAGCCCCACCTCGGCACTGAGCATGGAGCCTGCTTGGGATTCTATCTCTCTCTCTCTCCCTCTGCCCACCCCCCCCCCCCCGTTCACGTTCTCTCTCTCTCTCTTAATAAAATAAAATAAAATAAAATAAAATAAAATAAAATAGTAAATTTTTAAATTGGATAGTGTTCTCCCCCCCCCACACATAGGTCCTATAAACGTGGGATGCAAATTCACAAAAGAACTATTTTGTGGTTATGAATTTCCAAAAGAAAGACTTTTTTCCTCTAATGCCAAGGGATTAATGGCCTTTCCCAGTTTTATGTGGGGGGTCTCTCACTAGAATCTCCATTTGGGGAAGGTCCTAAGATCATTATTCTGTCTCTTCAACTCTCTCCCCCACCCCCCGTGGTCATCAAAATGGAAGGTCCTAGGGGCTGGCAGATTCCTTGGGCTGAAAAACGGCTTAAATGCACCTCTTCTTCTCTCTCTCATTCTGGATTAGGTATGTTTATAAGTTTATTGAAGGCAAAGCATTTTTTTTTTCTATGCAGAACTTTATATTTAAACTCTGAAAATCATTTACACTTTAAACACATGTCAAAATGATAAACACTCCTTTTTTGTTTTGTTTTTTTTTTTGAACGGCATCATTGCCAAAACACAAAAATGTAGCTTAGGAAAACAATAAATCACAAGTTGAATAGATTCCGTTTAAGAAAATGGAAGGTGAGGGGCACTGGGGTGGCTCAGTCGGTTAACCATCAGTCTCTTGGTTTCAGCTCAGGTCGTGATCTCATTGTTCGTGGGTTCAAACCTTGAATCCAGCTTTGTGCTGAGAGCACGGAGCCTGCTTTGGATTCTCTCTCTCCCTCTCTCTCTCTGCTTCCTGCTCATGCTCTCTCTCTCTCTCTCTCTCTCTCAAATAAATAAAAGAAAAGAAAAGAAAATGGAAGGTGATTTGAGGATAGAATGGTTGTTTACAGAGGGGATTGTCCTTTACTGTGGACACCACTTTTAGTTCTTAAACTATCTTTTAAATATAATAGTATAATAATAGCCTCCACTTCTTCTCAGTTTTGTTCCCCCCCCCCTTTTTTTTATGCCTCTCAGAAGTCTACTTTTTTGACTCTGGCAATGTACTCTTATTTCTCGTTCTCATTGATTGCTGGTGGGGGTACAACATGGTACAACCACTACAGAGAGATGGTTGGGAATATTTAGTAAAATAACAATTGCACTTACTTCTTGACCCAGCGATATCGCTTCTGGAAATCTGTCCTACAGATTTACCTGCATGCCTATAAAATGGTGTACTTGTGAAGTTGTTCACTGAAGCACTGTTTATGAAAGAAAACATTCCAAATGATCAGCAATGGAGAGATGGTTAACCCAAATATAGGACATCTGACCAATGGAATAGTTTGCATCTAGGAAAAAGGAGAAAGTTCCATGTACTAATAATGACATGTTTTAAAAAATATATTAAATAGAAAAAGCATAAAGTATAAAACAGAATACGTTACATTCTTCCTTTGGACAATAAAGCAGGAAGTTACTAGTATATTTGCTTAACGTATTGATTTACTTAAGTATGTACCTAACACTTCAGGAACTCTTCCATGTATTTTTTTATGACTATCAACCCAATTCATCCTCATTTGAGACCCTTTAGGTAGATGATATTATCTCTGCTTTTGCAGGTGAAGAAACTGAAACACAGGTTACGTAATATCTCCCAGGTCACAAAGCTGGGAATAGAAGGATACACAAGAAACTAATAAAAATGATGAACTATAGTGGAGTAGATGGGGCGAGTGGGGTTGGAACAAGAGAGCCCCATGTATACCCTGTTTATATATATTTTATGTTTTATATAATTTTTAGTTGCTTTTGGTGCTGAGGGGCTGGGTGGGTAGGTTGATCTGGTCTATGTAATTATCAAACTTCAGGTTTTTCTGGAATTGTGCTTGAAAATCATGTTTACTTTTACCCACACATGACAATCATAATAAAAGGTGGCCTCTGGTTTCCTATCCCCCTTTATTACTTTACCTGCTTTATATTAGCTCATGATATTTACCAATAACGGTCATTTGTATGATTTTTGTTGTCATGTTTCTTTGTTCATGATTCGTCTCTCTTACTGAAATAATGAATAAAATGCTTTCTGAGGGCCAGAACCTTATCTAGTCTATTGATAATATAGCCCAGACACTAAGAAATAATGGTCCCCTTTCAATAAATATTTATTGAAGTTACTAATAGAACGTGCCAGCTTAATCTCTCTACATAAGTATATACATTCGAAGTGAGTGGTTTTGTACATAATTTTCTGCTTCTTTCATTTGTTCTCATCCGAACAGTGACCAATCTTGGAATGCCATGCATTCATTTTCATGGTCTTCTGGAATTAGTTTCTCTAAGACATTGCATTTCAAGGGGTGTTACAAAGAGCAACCAGCAACTTCTCGATGAAATCTAATGCAAAACATACCTCGAGCTTTAAGAATAAAGGTACGTGCTTCTCTCTGATGTTTGCTATGGATTTCCGCTGTGGTTCTTCACTGATTGCTTATTTTCACAGGCATTGCTCAACATATGAAACACATTCATGAATGCCCTTCTACAGAATTTGTTTTACAATTTAATTTGATCTCTCTAACCTCATAAAAAAATGAACTTTTTCAGCATTTGTTTTTCTATCGATGTTCTCATGAGTAGTGGCAGAGGAAGACACTCAGAATTTTGTTTTTGTGTCTAATTGCAAGAGTCCATCAGTAAAGGCATTTCAGGAATAAAGACGAAAACAGCCACTGTTTTCTTCATGGAGGGGGTCATTATTATCTCCGTTTTTTAGATTACGGAGCTGAAGATTAGGGAGGTTGGGGAAATTGTCCAAGGTCACACAGCCCAGCTTGGATTCAAACCCAATTTTATCTGACTCCAAGGTCCATGCTCTTCATCACAACTGGACTACTTCCCTTTTACTATTTAGCTTTTCTTTTTAACCCTGTTTATTTATTTATTGTTTGCATCTTTGTCTTTTATTGCAAGCAACTCAAAATTATTTTATGAAGTAGATCATGCATAATAAATACATATGTATACAAATGCCTCCCACAGTTCTCATTTTCTTTGTATATGAACTGAAATTAATAATTACTAATACAAGGGGCGCCTGGGTGGCTCACTCGGTTAAGTGTCAGACTTTGGCTCAGGACATGATCTCTTGGTTCGTGGGTTCAAGCCCCGCATGGGTCTCTGTGCTGACAGCTCAGAGCCTGGACCCTGTTTCGGATTCTGTGTGTGTGTGTGTGTGTCTCTCTCTCTCTGCCCTCCCCCCCGCCCCCATCTCGCCCCGTGTCTCTCTCTGCCTCTCAAAAATAAACATTGAAAAAACATTTTTTATATAATTACTAATACATAATTGAAGTAATAATTGAAGTACACAGTATTTATATTGCTATTGCTGAAGCAAAACACTACAAGAGAAAGTACTTTCACAGTAAATTGTGCTAAAGAGGTGGCCTCTTGGAAATGTTTTCCCTGCTTTTCAAATCCTAGTTTTGTTTTCTTTTATTTATCTTTAGGTTTTTTTTATTGTGAATAGTGGGCAAATGCAGATAAATTTCTCCAGTGATAACATTTCATTCCACTTTTAAAATTACCCAAGTGTTCTTGAGAATAAGAATACTGTGTGTTTTATCAGTTAACGAAAAATCTTTTTATTATTTCTATGTACTGCTGAAACTCATCAAATGACATTTAAAACTTCAAATGGCATGAATCTAGTCAGCAATGAAGCTCTTTGAAAATGTTTCATTTTAAACTAATGAATAAAATGCTTACTTTTGTAGCAGAATGAAGAAAGTTAAAATGTCATTCTTATTTTTAGGAAAACAAACACCTGCTTGAAGATTTCTTACATTTAACCAGGGTTGAGGGTTTCATGTGGAGGAAACAAATTAGGCTTTTCAAGTTTCAGGAGGGGACTTGCTTTTGAGTAGACAAAAGTAAGAGGAAAAAAATAAACCCTTTAAGAACTAGAAAGCCATGCGTACAACAGTGCCTTTGCTTTCAGATGCTTAAAATATTCATGTCCCACTCACCTCTGTTTACTACATAAGTAAGAAAATGTACAGTCTTTATTCTTCAAATCCCCTAAGCAGAAGCCAGATTTTTGTGCCAGAGAGCATGTGGAGGAGGTAATGATGAAGGAAGCATTGTGATGTTCTTAAAAATATTAGATTAGGAGAATAAAGGTTTCCGTTCCACTTCCAATTCTGTTCCTAGCTGGTTCTATAACCTGAAGTGAGTCATTTAAGCTCCTGGGGCTCAGTTTCCTTATTTGTAAAATGGGTTTTATATCTGCCTAATATATATCCTCAAATATTGTGGGAATCAGTTCAAATAAGTGAACTGCACGTGCAAAGAAGAAAAGTTCAATATCAATAGAAGAGAGAGAATTCTTCCTTATGTGGGTCATGAGCATGTTCACACATTTGAGGAAAGCTTAAAAATGCTTCCTTTTCTATGCAAGTTAAAAGGGTTTTGAATGGCAAATATTAAACTTCTGTCTTTATCATTGTCTCACCAGGTGACCTTGGGCTAGTCAGCTGACATTTCCTCTTTGTAGTTTTTACATCTTCAGGATGTCAGGTCCCCCCCCCCCCGCCCCCCCCCCCCCCCCCCGCCCCACCCTTTTTCTGCAATGGGAACAATTTAATAAATGACTCCAGCTACACAATCCATTTTTGGAACCTTGAAGTTACTGACTTGGTCTTATTACTGCAAGACAGTCAGAGTGGGCAACTGATTTGAAATAATATAGCCAGTGGGTTTGCTAAAGAAAGTAAGAGAAAGGGGGATTGTGAATTGTTTATAATCTTTAATTACTTAATGGTGCTTTAATGTTCCCAAAAGAGGTGAAGAGTTTCAGTTAATGTGTATTTCCAAAGACTTACATAAACTCAAAAAACTAGTTTGCTAACACAGTGTCCTTTCTTTACATCATCCTACAAGATTATGTCAGAGTTAATATAATTTCTTTAATCTCCTCTTCCTTTTCTACCACCTCTTACATTTCTCCTCCTCCTTATCGTCATCATCATCATCATCATCAAACACTGAATTCCTACTCAATTTTAATGCAGTGCCTTAGCTCCTTTTAAGCGCAGAAAGTATAACAGCTGATTCCTCCCTTTTTTCAAACCAAACCTAAAAATAGATGTTATATTAACTATTTAAACCTAAATTTGAACTAAGCCTGCATTTAAATATCTAAACCATTGACTGAATAAAGTCTTGTCTTTTCTTAGTTAGAAGCAAATTTAATGGAAAAATTTAATACTTTATACAAGCAGGGCAATTTTTTATATGTGATGAGACTTTGCAATAGATTTATTTTATATATGTTGTTTCCATTTGGGGATTATCTTTTGAGCCAATGACCTGAGATTGTCTTCAGACACAATTTATTATTTCTTACATCTGTAACTTACAGATAATCAACAACAACAATCCTAAAACTCTACCATACTTTATTATTGAGTCATTGGTTTTTAGATTAAGTTCCTTATATTTGAAAAATATTAAATACGCTTAATTTGTACACCTCTAAACTATACATTCCAACACACATTATTAATAGGTTTCTTTTATTAGCAAGTTACTGTCTTCCTCCAAATATGGATAGCTTTTGGGTATGATTTTCATGATATACCTTGAAACACTTCTGAAGCAGCCAGGCGTTGTGTGTGTGTGTGTGTGTGTGTGTGTGTGAATATGTTTACCATGAAACAACAAAGGGAGTCTAAAATCTGTACAAATACTGAAATCATTTCTCAACATTCTTTTTAAAAATTTTTTTAATGTTTATTTATTTTTGAGAGAGAGAGAGAGAGAGAGAGAGCAGGGGAGGGGTAGAGAGAGAGAGGGAGACACAGAATCCAAAGCAGGCTCTAGGCTCTGAGCTGTCAGCACAGAGCCCGATGTGGGACTCGAAATCATGAACCCATGAGATCATGACCTGAGCTGAAGTCAAACGCTTAACCCACTGGGCCATCCAGGTACCCTCAACATTCTTTTTTTTTTTTTTAATGTTTATTTATTTTTGAGACAGAGAGAGACAGAATGTGAGCAGGGGAGGGGCAAAGAGAGAGGAAGACACAGAATCTGAAGCAGGCTCCAGGCTCTGAGCTGTCAGCACAAAGCCAGATGCGGGACTCGATCCCATAAACTGCGAGATCATGACCCGAGCTGAAGTCAGATGCTCAACCGACTGAGCCACCCAGGCACCCCTCAACATTCTTAAGTTGAGAGATAAAAGTGGGAGTTTTTGATTTCATGAGGGTAAAGAGAAGCCTTCTGAGAGTGTATTTCACTGGAAGTAGGAGGAGAAACATGGGAAAATTTATCCCAAGATTTTTTTCATCTGTCATCCTAAGCATAGTTCTGGAATCCCAGAGACATGGACGCATATTCCCATTAGGCAGAGGCTCCCTTGATTTAGCCACTCTGAGTAACTTAGAAGCAATTGGGAAAAGAAAACTGGGTAGCCTTTATCCAACGAACAGTGTCAATCCCTCTCCTGTGGCACAATGATTTATTTTTTATCTCCTTTCTCTACGTATTTTACTAAAGTGAACTGAACAGTATGTCTCTTTTTGTAAAAGGCGCACGCGCGCAGCGCACACACACACACACACACACACACTTCTATGTTGCTTTGGGAAAGACTGCAGTTTTCATGTAAAATAACTGCGTGTTTCACCTTGTTCTCCGGGGCTCCAAAATGCCAATCTTGTGATGCGCTGTCACAACTTATGCGTGACTGACTGGTTACAGTGCCCGCTGATCTATATGGAGAGGTGAGAATTTGTCACTGTGCATAAGCAGAAAGATCAGTCAGATACAGTGATAGATCTGTTCTTTGCCTGGATTCGTCTGCTGCTATATTAGGGTAGCTCGGCAGCTGCCAAATCCAATTGTTAGTCTGGGCTTGTGGTGGAGAAAACAGGAAAAGAAGAAATGATGTCCTGACATAGCCACTTTGGGGTGCAGTAGCTGCAGAGTGAAAATATTATTGTGATAATTGTATCAGGATACTCCCTGACTCCACATCTACCATGGTGGATATAACAGCTGCTTCAGCATCCTTTCTCAGGCAATGCAGAGAGTTCATATGTTTGGCTTTGGGGTTCAAGTTGGCATCTGGGGTGCAGGGGGGCAGACAGGGTCATACAGAACTCCGTCTGACTTTTCTAGGCGTGCTAATTAGAATTAGCATTTGTAATTAAAAATTAAGCCATCACTCTGGTGCCAGGGGCAAAATATGGCCAAATGACCCTTAAACAAGCTGCAGTAGTGTTCTATAAAAATATTACGGATTTTGCAAAACTCATTAATGATGCTGAAGACAATGTGCTCATTAGATTGGAGGGTATAAAATGTGCACAGTAGCTTATCTGCTTTTGTGCTCATTCACTCAGCTGTGTTCATTACTATTCATGTGGATTAAAGAGAGAAAAAAAGAAATAAGATCAAAGAAATAATATCAAGACATTATCAATCATATTTAACTGGTGCCCTTTGACAATCAACCTCCATTCAGCATTCCCTATCTGAGAGGAACTTCTTCCTCAGAATGCTCTTTGCTCCCAAAGGGCATGCTGAAAGGCATTCTGTTTATCCTTCATCCCTTAATGAACCTGGCCATTTTAATAATAGCAGGAAAACAGGGAACACGGGGAAGAGATACGTATGAGCTAGCAGGAGAAACTTCATCAAAAAAGTCACATTTGGACTCAAGTCTGTTGGAGAATACTCTGGAGAAATGAATACTTTTGTCAACAGATCAGTTATCCAGATGCCACAGTGGCCATCCGCTATTCGGATGGATTGTTTTCCCCATCACGACATGGCTAAATTAATGAGTCAATGGTAAAATGTCCACCTTTAAAGGGCCCTCTACCAAATCCATCCTGCAAATTTTTTTTTTCAAGAACGTCACCAACTCATAATTCTTAGTAAGAGAACAAAATCAATATTCTTCAATGTCTGCAATTTCAGCAGCAGTGCATACATTAAAAAAGAATTAAAAACATTTCTCTAGGTCCCTTCTAATTAAGGAATCATAACTACTGTAGCTCATGGATATAATAACAAAGCCAAACTTGTGTAAGAACTGGCGCCATTATCTCCTTGGACTGACATTCAGTCATGCAATCAATTTAAATAAGCTTGACAGGCCCATCCACATTAAATGAATTTTTAAAGTTAGGGGGTAGATTAAAAAAAAATAATAAGTGGCAGAGCTTGTTAACCCTTGGAGAACTGCATTGTGATTAAAAACAAAGATGTGGGGGTGCCTGGGTGGCTCAATGGGTTAAGCGTCTGACTTGGGCTCAGGTCATGATCTTGTGGTTCGAGCCCTGCATCAGGCTCCGTGGAGCCTGCTTGAGATTCTCTTTCTCTCCCTCTCTCTCTCTGCTCCTCCCCCACTTGTGTTTTGTTTCTCTCTCTGTCTCTCACTTCTTTCTCAAAATAAATGAACCTGAAAAAAAAAAAAGATGTGGAAGAGATCCTGCTTCCGTCTTACTGTCAATAGCATTATTTTGGGTAAGAATATTGCTGGTTCTGCCACTGTTAGTAATTTTTCAGGACACTTTACAGAATGCTTCACAAATGCAGATCTCATCATATTCCCAGGGTGGGAGCAGCCGAATAAGGGCTCCTGTAGAAGTATAAAGAAAAGTCTTGCAAAATTTTGCATAAATATGAGAAAAGCCACAGGAACAACATTTTGACACTGACTGGATCCTATCAGAAGACAGTATCTATCATTTTGCTTCAAGGGGAAATTGCATTTGTGAGATAATTCCATAAAATGGATTAGAAAGTCTTTGAACGATGTTTGTGCAGAGCAGAGGTAGCAAATTCAAAGGGCTAGGCAGGTAGTGTAATGAGTGAAACAAGTCCAGTGGGCTCAGGGGACAGACAGCGTGTGCCCAGCTAAAGAGGGAAGCTGCTTCTTGGTGGCAGTTGTTGCCCTGTAAGAATGGAGACCCAAAGCTCCTGATGTTTTACAAAGAGAAACTGGAAATTTGGATTTTGGCGAAGTTTCCTGCTTTTAAAATGAGGGCAACTTATTTCAAAACGAGCCCAACCCTTAAACTAACCAACCAAAAAGCAGCCAGACAAAACAAAACAAAAAACGCCATTGGGATTCATCATACCAGCTGCCATTTGCAATTTACGGAGCATGTTATCACATTATCCGCGATTATTGAGTCTTCTGAATATATGAAGAAGACTGTATACGCTGAAGACAAGGATTGTCATCTCAAAGAGTATTATTATGTATATTTGGAGAACTGACCCAAGTAAAGAAAGCAATTCTCCAAAAGTATTGCAAAAGTGCAGTGTGCTACGGCATTGCATTCTTCCTTTTACTTAGTATTTACCTGGTAAGTATTTACTTCCTTTTACTTATTCTTAATAGTAAGAACAGATCAGATTTTTTTGAGAGATAAAGACCAGAAGGAGTGAATGAAACTGGAGAGAGAAAATAAATTCTAATCTGGGAGCGGTAGTTGAGGGTAAATACCAGACCCAGTTACTGAGAAAAAGGGAAGAAGCTGGGTAGGGCAGAGGATCTGTTTACATTTTGAATGGTCTTCACAGACATACATTTCTAGGCAGTGTGACTGCTGTGGAAATAAGACTGCAATCACAGTTGGTCATTTCCATGATGTGTAGCACAGCAGAGGAAAGAGTTATAGAAATATTCAGGTTTTGATTCTTAGAAACTCAATATTGACTGCAGAGGTCATGGATAGCTGATCAAGGATAGGTAAGCTTGAAAGAAAATTTCTGATTGCAAACAATTCCACGGCATTATATGTTCTTTTATTTTTATGCACAGTGACAGTGTGTCAGCTTAGATGAAAAGAAACACTGAAAGTTTTTCATGGGCTTCAAACATCACATAGCATTAATTCCGATGAAAAATTTCCAGATGTGACATTAAATAGCAATAATTTTGACACTGTGAATTTCAAGGCTAGGAATTCATCACCCCCTCCATGTAAACGGCACCCCATCTGCAAGAAGACTTAGTCTTTATAACAGATTATCATCCAAGATTTAGCATGGTTAGACTCAAATTTTACTGGGGAAGCATGGAGAGAGAAAAGCCATTCTGAGTTGACTTATATTTATTTTTCTTCTTCTTTTTTAAACGTTTATTTATTTACTTTGAGTGAGAGCGCAGGGGAGGAGCAGAGAGAGGGAGAGACAAAATCCTGCTAACAGTGCGGAGCCCAGCGTGGGGCTTGAACCCACAAACCGCGAGATCATGACCTGAGCCGAGATCAACAGTCAGACGCTTAACCGACTGAGCCAAGCTCCCCATTATATTTATTTTTCTTTCAAAAGAAGATATCATAAAAATGTAGAGCTTATTTTTTTTGTATATTAAAGAAGCCAAATAATATTAAAATTTGATTGTCATCCTATTTAAAGAAGGCAATTACACAGTGGTTATACATATCTGAGGCTCAGATGTCTGAACCTAATATGTCTGAACCTTACAAACTGATCTCGTAATAGAATTGCATTTTATAGGAGGATAAAGTGGCATAAAACCATGAGTTTGATATTTGTGAAAAGGGAATGTCATTTAATCAGGGAGGGAAATTCAGCTTCCTCATTACTTCGAGATCTTCACTCTATGCCTGGACATAATATGTAGATGATGGGAGCTTTGGAGACACTTTTGATTTGGCAGAGTGCTGCACACGTTGGAACTGGACAGCTTTGGGGTTATGGCTGCGTCTTAAAAAGCAGAAAGCTTGAAACTACATTTTACCTTGATCAGTCATTGTCACTTTGATACAATAATCAGTGAAATCCCAGTGCTTAGGTTGTCAGTTTACATCTTCAACCAGATGTGAGCCCACTCATGCTGACTGACAACTCTCAAAGCAAACTGCCTCCCCAGCAAAGTGTTCCCATGTACCCAGAGTCTCTTTATGAGATAGTGTCTTTGTGGGGGGGGGGGTATGTTGCAGAAGAAACGTTGAGACGAAGGACTTGATAGTCTAGTGCCTCATGAAACAACAAAAGAGAAATGAAGGGTTATAAATCAATAGATTTCTGGGATAAAAATCACACTTAATACATGGAAATGATTGGGGTGCCTGGGTGGCTCAGTCAGTTGGGCGTCTGACTTCAGCTCAGGTCACGATCTCTTGGACCATGAGTTCAAGCCCCACGTCGGGCTCTGTGCTGACGGCTCAGAGCCTGGAGCCTGCTTCAGATTCTGTGTCTCCCTCTCTCTCTGCCCCTCCCCCGCTCACGCTCTGTCTCTGTCTCTCAACAATGAATAAACGTTAAAAAAAAAATGGAAATGATTAAGAAAGAAGATGTCATTTAAAAAATATCTCAAGTGCTCATTGGGAAATAAACAATTAGCCCACATTAGGAATGAAAGATAGAAGAGCTGCTGTCTTTAATTTGCACCTAAAAAATGAAATAAAGAAAAATGAGTAATTTCAGGCCATAAGCCATCCGTGTTTCAGCCTGATTGGTAGACGAGTGCCTTTTGATTACCAGCAAAAATGGCAAGACTTGACAATTTCTCCTCTACTTCGTCCAACGTCCCCGGATCCAGCTGACGAGAAAGACCAAATTTCCTCTCCAGGCGGCCATCTGGCCAATTTCACTTGCAGAAAGCTTTGCAAAGATTTCACAGCAGCATCCACAACTTGGCTGGTGTCCTCTTTAAAGATATGGGCATCACTTTAGCTGTTGGGACTTTATTTGGTTTCAAATTCAGGGTATGTCAAGTATGATAGTTTTGATTTTGCTAAGCCCAAAGAAAAGAGAATTTGCAGTTGACTCTCGAAAGGAGTGCATACAGCCATGTTTCCTTCCTTAACCACTGAAATCTAATAGGGAGTAAAATTTTACTTCTCTTTGGAAAGTATTTTGGATATGTGTAAATGCTCTTTCATAATACTTGGGCTGGGCTTGGGATTTATCTGAGATCTGTAGAAACAGAAAAGGAAGATGAGTCTTCGGAGGAAAACATGAATGCTTCCATGTTTGGGGTGAGAGAATATTTGCACTGCACCTTTTGCCAAGGCATGACATCAGTCTGATATACTGCCATGTGATACTGCTCTGGAGTGTTCTAAATTAGTTAATATACCCATTTAATGACAAATCCTCATATTTAGGATAGACACTAGTTTTTCTTCTCCTAGGTATCATGGTCTTTTACACACAGACATGTAATAATAAAACTCAGTCTCCAACATTTATTGTTTACTGTGTTATTAGGCACTATTAAAAACACTTTTAAAATACTTTGTATTAGCTCTTTTAAATGAATTTATTATTTTGATTGTCAGAACAGGGCACTCAGCCAGGTACTATTACTATGCCCATTCTGATGATAAGACATGGAGGCAAAGAAAGCCTCAACTTTCAAAGACATAAATATCAAAGAAAATTCTACAGGGAGCGGAGGCTGTGGAGAGGTTTTTTTTAATGATTAACAACTAAATCATTAAATCTGATCTTAATGTTATATTTTTCCTAGCATTCCATTAACCATTCTCAGCTTATGGGGTCCTTATGTATCACCTTTGTTCTTCTGTTCGATCTTCTTGCCACTACAAACTACCTTCTTCCCTTCCTTCCTTTTTCCAGTAACAAATCAATCTTCAGAAGGCCTGGGGTTTCAATACCTCTTCCTTTTATGAAAAAAAAAAAAACCACATTATTGTCTAAAAGTCTGTGCTTCCAAATTCTCTGATGGCATGAGGAATTATTTTTAAAATTATTAAACTTTTGCTACTTGCAAAAATACTCTCTTCATTCCTTAACCATCTTCATGGATAGAACATATGGGACTCCCCTTTGAAAAAATGGTAAAACAAAGAGAATTCAGTCAACATTTTGATGAAAGAAGCTTCATGAGTTTCAATCCTGCTGGTCTGAAATCCTAGCTCCAACATTCACTAGGTAGATGACTCTGGGGATGTAATTTAATCTCTCGTAACTTCATATCCTCGTTTAAAACATGACAGTAATCACAGTATCCACTTCATGGGTTTGTTGTGAAGATGGGATAAAGTCACGCATGCCAATCCCTTAGCACAGTGCCTGGAACACAGTAGGCACACAAGAAATGTCAGTTCCTCTTCTTACCAGTGCAATAAGACCTAAAACCAAGCCCACAGAACTGGCGCCTCCTACCTCTTCAATAAATGCTAATTGCAACATGGCCAGCAAAGAGGAAAATCATATCAGTAATGCTACAAAAAAGGACACATTACATTCATAAGAAATAATTTTCAGTTTGGCCCTGAATTGAATTGAATTGAACTGAATTGAATTGAAAACCCAATTGTAGTCACAGCTAATAGTGCACAGGCTGCTTTATCGGTCTCTATCTTTCTTTCATTTGATTGCACGTTACAGGTGGAAAGGGTAAGAAGACATTGGCCTGGAACACTAAATCCTGGATTGAAACATCTAGGGCTGCTGCCTTTCCCACTGCCAGACACACGTCTGTGCGAGGAGAGATTAGGAGACACTTGAGACATTGATGCCTGAGGCTTGCATTACTAACCATAATAAACAGTTTTCTTTTTTCAGTAAAGCAAATACGAAGGGAGCAGCTGTACTAGAATAGTATTTTCACAGTTACTTCTAGTAATAACTGCACTTTAAAAGTGTTTTCAACACTTGGACTACAAGAATCCGCCACTCCTTTTACGTAGATTACAGTTTTACTGAAGTAGGGTCATTTCCTGCCCACCTCTTCCTTCAAGGTTTCTCTGCTCCTTGCCCCCACTGAAAAATGATCTCTTGTTTTGTGTCACTGAAGTTTAGGGAGAAGGAAGTGACAGATTTGGAGTGTCTTTTAAAAGCAGATAGTTTAAAAATAAATTATGGCAAACTATATTTATGGTCATCTGTTGATAGTCTACATAGATCTCAGTCTTGGAAGATTTGCTCTGAAACTCCATTTGGAAATCGTGTGCAATTACGTCATCACTCACAACATGGTGTTAACAGCCATCTATCTTCAAGTGCATGAAGTCGACTGGCTAACCTATAAACATGCTGCTGGAGAGATATACACACAGAGAAATATTTTGGAAGAATGAAAATATTCTTAGTCAAAGTCTGGCCTCATTTGCAGTGACAAATGGATTTGAAGGAAATTCTCTAAACTCTTAAGAAATGCACATGGTACGTTGTGCATTTGTGTGAGTAGAGCTCGAACTCAGGCCCTGGGAATCTTAGACAAAACATGAACTGCTGTGGGCTCGGTTCTCTGTTCTGTAAAACCAGGGGTTGAACCAAATGACACTGAGTTTATGAATTCTAAAATCATTCTTGGCAATAATAAGCATGGCTATCCTTTTATTGTGTAGACAGATGAAAATAGTAATTCCCTGAAACTTCTTATCATGTTATCACCTCTATCCCTCTTGCTTTATTTTTCTTTGTAGATATGATTACCATCACAACACTATAGATTTTACTTTATCAAAATCATTATTATTGTTGTCTGTCTCTCCCTCCTGGAGTGTAGGTTTCATTAGGGTAGGGATTTCTGGTCTTTTCTGTTTGCTGCTGTATTCCCAGATCTTGGAACAGTGACTGGCACATGATAGGTGCTTAGTAAATCCTTACAGAATGAATGAGTCCTATAACTATTCATAATTTAGCATCCTGTTTTCTGTAGTAGAGTACTGTAATTAAAGCGTCCCCTTGCATTCTATCTAAAACTCCTTGAGAATAAATTTCCGATTTAAAATTTGAATAATAATCAAAGTCCTTTCACGCTGAAAGTTGTATTACTAATAACAGATAATGGTCGACTGCTCAGGCTAATAGTTTCTAGGTCCAAATTCTCATGGGTGTTATGGCTAGCTTTAATTAATTAGGATGTTTTTCCCAAACTGTGTTTTGTGAATAGCTGTAAATATATCAACATAGAATATTATGGAATAGAATTTAGATCTTTAAGCCCAATATTCCACTCAGTGAGGTTTATGTTTATAAACAGCCCTGAAAGTCAACCATACCAAGCTGTGCTGAACATGTCAAAGATTGAGCCCAACACAGCTTTCTTAGGCAATTATTCCTCATTATGGATGGAAATCTGCTTTCTAGTAGCTTCAACTCATAAGGCTTGGCTCTACCAGTGTCATAGAATGTTTCCCTCTCTAACATTTAATCTTTATTGTCTTTGTTTTTTTATTTGGGGGTGGGAATTGGTAGGTTGATATTTATTATTGTTGTTCGTTGTCTTGTTTGTTTTCCGTGTTTTATTTATTTTTTTAAGTTTATTTATTCTGCAAGAGAGAGAGAGCATGTGAGTGTGAGAAGGGGAGGGGCAGAGAGAGAATTCCAAGCAGGCTCCACGCTGTCAGCACGGAGCCCAGTGCAGGGCTCGATCCCACGAACTGTGAGATCATGACCTGAGCCGAAATCAGGAGTCCGATGCTCAACCAGCTGACCCACCGAGGCACCCCTGTTTTTAGGGTTTAAAAATTTTTTTTTTAACATTCATTTATTTTTAAGAGACAGAGTGTGAGCCGGGGAAGGGCCAAGAGAGACGGAGACACAGATTTCGAAGCAGGCTCCAGGCTCTAAGCTGTCAGCACAGAGCCCAACGTGGGGCTTGAGCTCATGAATCCTGAGATCATGACCTGAGCTGAAGTCAGACGCTTAACTGACTGAGCCACCCAGTAAAAACCCTGTTTTTAGGGTTTTAAAGCATTCATTGCTGAAGAGGATAATCACCTGCTTTTTCTTCTGATCAGCCATGAGCACCCATCTCTGCCTTAGGTATTTCTTCTTATATTGTTATAGAAGTATATTTTGAAATTAATTATAATCACATAATTAAAAAAGCCAGAAATCATGGCAGCAAGACCAGAAGTCATGGGTGACAGACACGGTACTGTGCATCTAAGAAAATATACCTTTCCCAAATTTCTGGCACAATCTTTAATTTTTGGAAGTTGACAGGAAGCTTCTATTGGATGTCTCACACAAGCATCCCCAGTAGTCTGGAATTGTGAGAAACAAGCGTTTGAAGAAAATGTACCCGCAGAACTGTGGCAGCCTTGGTCTACAGAAGTGAGAAAGGACAGTGAGTGCACAAGGAAGAAGAAACTGGAGGACCGTGACGGACTATCCAGCTGAGTCTCAGTAAATCTTCAGGCTTTTTCTCACGGAAAAGTGTGTTGGTAAACTAGAGTAATGAATTTCAAGCTGCAATGGAGAATCATTTGCAAGTCTTTGCTAAAGGGGATGTTTGTTAACTTACTGGGCCCCTTAGTGAGAGATTCTGATCCACTAATGTGTGCATTTTAAATAAATTCCCCAGTAGTTCTCAGCAAGCCAGGAGCTGACCACATCTTGAGTGGTTCCAAATTAGGCAAGTCTGAGAGTCCATTTTGGTTTTCTGACTGTGAAAATAAGTACGTGTGAAAAAGCTGTAAATTAGATAGGAGCAGACGTTACTTTTTCTTAAAATTACTGCATCACATCTTGTATTTTCTAACTAGAAATCCAAAGGTCTTGACTTTTGCTGAGAAGCTGATTAGCTTCTTCTTCTTCTTCTTCTTCTTCTTCTTCTTCTTCTTCTTCTCCTTCTCCTTCTCCTTCTCCTTCTCCTTCTCCTTCTTCTTTTCTATTTTCTCAATGTCTCTCAGTCTCAGCTTCTGTGCTGGAGTCACCTGAGATACTTCTGGTAAGAGATTCTAATTTAGTTGCAGATTTCAGTAAGCAAAAGTAAACACTCATCAGGTTGCTGCTAGAATGGGCATGGAAAACAAAAACAGTAGAGTTCTACATTGATTCTAAAAATTGAAAACAGTTCTTCTTTAATCTACTCCTCTTCCTCTAAGTACATCTGAACTGAAAAGCAGGTTTCCCACATACCTGTTCACTTGCTGTATTGATAGAGGTAAAGTTCTAAAATGTGGTGTGGTATCTTCTTTTTTAAGAGGGACTTAGAAATCAACATCTGGCTGGTTTAATAATTTGTGAAATGCAAGATTGGAAACGGAAGATTATTTGACCAGTTACAAAGATAAATCTCTAGCTTTCTCTAAGAAAGAATAAAAATAAAGTTCCATCGCTCTACTACCTGACGATTAACTAGTCTCTACAATGGTTTGGGCTCCAGCTGAGTTCTAAAAAAGGATCTCAGAAATGACTTCTCCCTGCCTTGATGTTAGAAATCCTTTTTACATGGCATGCAAGCCTTTAGCCAGTGATGAAAAATCAATATAAGCTCCAATTCTTTATAACTTCTATATTTTACTTACAAAGGATTTAATCAGTCACAGTAGGAATTATGGCACATAGTACTCTTTTCTTTCTCCATTCAGTTGACAAAATGAGGTATTGCTTGTTTTCTGAAAATTGGAGTTAACACCATCATTCTTGATCTAAAGATGATATAGTTTGGGTTAATCATTTATGTTTATTTACCAGCACTGGGGAGGCAGATCACTGCGCGGACTCAGCTTTAAATTAAATTAAATATAACTTAGTGAGTAATTTTTAAATACTATGTAATGCCCTGAGCTTTGTGCTAAAGCAAATCTAAGGTGAAAAGTAGTAATTTCCCTTTCTAAAAGTCTTACTATGTATAATTAGGATCTAAGATATATTTTCCAAGAAATAAAAATAAAAAAATAGGAAAGATCAGTAGGTTTCCAGATGTTATCTTTGCAGTTATATAATTCTATTTTTTCCCTTTTCATTGTTTGAATATAAAATGAAGACAAATAATATAATTTTTTGAATTTGGCTTTTCGTATTTGAGCTATGATGGTTGATCTAGGCTTTGATTACCAGACAAGGGAAGAATCAATAGTGGTTGAAAAAAAAAGTATTTACATTATGCAAATAGAGAAGAGACCACAGGAGTAGCTTGAGTGAACAATAGAATAAATATTTAAACATCATCTTCTATAAATTAGTTAAACCTTTCCATGCATGTATTTAAATCACCAGCTCATCTTATGGGAAGGAAATGAAAAGGTCAGCAGAAAATAAAGTTAATTAGCTTCTCAGCAGAAGTCAAGACCTTTGGATTTCTTTCAAGATCTCCTAAGACTCTGTATCTAAGAGATGATAATGATATAGTTGTGGTATCAATTATTTATAGCAAGTTTCCCCCCAATTTCATTCTCCATCACATCTAGTAAAATTAAATTTCTTTTTGGGCATTGCTCTTGCTTGGGTTGATCTTCACCGTTCCTTTCGCTGAAGGCATCTCTCCTTTCTTCGGGCCTTTTCACGTGCAAGGCAGATTAAGTCCCCCCTCCTATGACCTTATAGCCCTATAGGTAAAATTCCACCCTGGCAAACCATTATGTGTTATAACTACTAGTTGGTCTTATCTCTGGCTCTCTATATATGATATGATCTTTACTTATTTCTCTTTCTTCTCTCAGAATGGAGCACAGGCCTTGGCACATAATATTTGCTTAAAAAACTGTGGCTAGCCCAGTGAATGACGCCTTGGCAATAATTTCCATGGTTCAAATTTAAAATTCTGGTGTGTAGTACCATGAATTCTTCTCAAGAGTTTTTCATAATTCAGGAATTAAAGACGGAGTATAAACATTCAGCTACATAATCAATTCATCAAAATTGTCTGGCCACACTTATTACTGATGGTAGAAAAAAGATTTAACAGGAAACAAAAGATTGTTTATTGTTATTAAAAGAATTAAATTTAAGAAGTGCAAACACTTAACACTTTAATAGTTTCCTAGAAAAAGAGTCCAGCTGGAAAGCTAGAAAACGTAACAAGTGGCTTTTTTTTTTTTCTTTCAACATTTGATTAATGGGCACTAACAATAAGGTCAAAGATTTTATTTTGAAAGTGCTTGGCTGGAGTGTTCTAGCTGTGAAATGTTCATAGATGTAAAACAACAAAGATGGAGGGACAAATATACTTTTAAATCAGATCCGTGGCCGGTAAATATGGATTTGTGTTTTGTATCCAATCCAGTGTTCAAAAGTACAAGGTGGAGATCTAGAGATCTCTTCTTTAATCCCATGGCAATTCTAATAAACTTCTGCCAAAGGCAGAGGTGTTTAAAGAAAAGGATGAAAATGGGCAGATTAAGGAAATGCAGAGGAAGATCTGGGTCAAGCAAACTCTTTCACACGAAATAAGGGGAAAAGTTACAAGAACTGAGATAAAGTGAATGGAATACAGAAAAAAGAAGAAAAGATGGAAAAAACAACAAAAGAAGAGGGAAAAGGAATCAATCCCAAGGGGGAGAGATGATAAAAAAAAAAAAATTACAGGCAAAAAGGATATATTCTCATGTAGGAGAATATAAATTGAAAACATAAGACTATAGCTTAGATAGGATTTATAGACTATATTTTATTATACATCATATAAGTTTATAATAAATTTACATATAAATTTTAAAAAATGACAGGGGGAAAAAAGGATATATTCTCATGTAGGAGAATATAAGTTCAAAACATTAGACTATAGCTTAAATAGGCTTTATAGACTATATAGTTTATATATAAATTAATTTATATATAAATTAATCCTACTATAGAGAAGAAAATTTGGGAAGATCAAAGCTAACAACCTGAGTCAAACATCAAGAAATACTACCAAATGCTTCCTGCTTGTTAAGTACCTAAACTCAAACAGCACCATCCCTGAGCTATAAATCAGTGTGATGAGCTAGGTTAATAAGGATTAGAGACAGAGCTGGAAGCCAGAAAAAAGGTATTCACAGGCATTTTACATTTTCCTTCCTTCTTTTTTTTTTTAGGTTAATAGTGATTTGCAGTGACGCCCCTATTCATCAAAACATTTCCTTCCATTCTTTAGTTTATTATCCGGGTACAGTAGAAAACCAAACAATGACTTCAGCTTATAGGTTGTTCCCTGTGAAGAATAACCTGTACAGATTCTGATTTATGCTGTTTCTCTTTTTGGTAACCAGTATAAAGAACTGAATATCAACACCATCCTCCAGGGAAACAAGTCACACACAATACGCTGCATTAAATGATCTATCTTAGCAAAATCAAAGAATTAGGCTCTCTCCTTACTGAGGAAAACAACCAATTTGTGATCGGTGCTCAGGTTAATAATGTGAACTCAATTTCTGGGCCTTTATTTGACCTAAATACAGATAACTTAGAAAATAATTCCAACCCCCCCCCCCCCCACAAGAATCCATAACCTGGAGAGAATAATTTTGGTCACTATTTCCTGAAGAGAAGGTGATATCTATCATCTATTTTTCTAATGCTTGTGAAATTTTGATGTCAGGCACTTTGGATCTAAAAATGCTTGATCTCAATTATTATATTAATGATGTATCAAGTAATGGCCATTTTCAACATGCTCGGTGGAAATCAATAAGTTCAGCACAGTGCAGTTCTCCAAAGATGATCAATTTCTCAGAGAGCTGAAAATGTAAAATTGAAATTGAAGGTGTGCAGCTATATTCAGCAACTACAAATGTTCTTTGAAAAGAAAGCTATTAGTCCATCTGTCTATCCCTCCATCCATCCCTCCCTCCATCCCTCCATCCATCCCTCCATCCATCCATCCATCTATCCATCCATCTCCGCTTGGTTGCAAAAGGGGTCTTAAGTGACTGCTGAATAAATTTTTACTGAACGTATCTGTGGTGTGACAACAGAAAACAAAAGCCAGACAGGAGCAGAACCAAGGCCTGTTGGCAGCAGCAGCAGGAGACAGAGGAGGTAATACAGAACAGCATATTTATGAAAGATTGGAATATTCCAGCAATGTTCCTTTACCAGTCCTTGTGTTATCATAGTAAACTATCCAAAGGTGGGTAAATGTACTTCCGTACCATCACAGACAGAAAAATGAGGTGTGGTTCCATTTCCTGGATGCATTCATTCAACATCTGTGTCGGGTACGGTATTTTTCAATGGGGATAAAATGGTGAAAAATCAGTCTTGTGACAATCCAAGATTAGGGATAAACTGTAGAAACCTGATTCTTTTGGCTTACCCGTGTTACTCACTAACTGAATGACATCACCATGAAGTTTCAGGAGATTCCTATGGAAGTGTTCTACAATAGATTATTGAGAGCTCTGCTATTTAGTATAGAGACATCATCCACTGTTGAGACTTTTATTTGCTGTGAAGATTTCTTGTAAAGTTTCTGAAAAGGCTCACTTGTGCAAGAGTTTAGAATTTATTTTGATCAGATTTTAAAATCTGAGTTTAGTTTTGCACTGCAGAGTAAATGATGGCCCCCCGTTTTATCCAATGAAAGGCCCTGGGCTAATCCTTTTGGATTATGGTGAAAGAAAAGGAACACTTTAGTTAATTATAGAATGAGTTTGCATGATTTATCATCCCTAGATCTGTGATGGAAAACTTTCAAGGGATTCAATATACATGTGGTTATTTTTCTGGAGGATACTGTTGTTGTTACAGCTGGACTTCACCATCTGAATCATCTTGGGCTTATGATTAGACCCCTAAGTGAAACATTATTTTGAATAAATCATCTTCCCAGAATAAAAACAAGAGTTTCGGCTTAAGCTTGGTGATGAATGCGGTGGTACAATCAAGTTTTAGTTCACGGCAGGATTTAGAAGCTGGGAAGTTGTTTTGCAGATGTATTTTTCTAGCTGCTAGAGAATGCCAGCTAGCATCCGGCTAACCAATAAACTGCATACAGGTCAGTCACATGAAGATCGTTGCCTCAATGCATTTTGACCTGATTAATCCATCTGCTAAACCACAGAAGCTGACCATTTATTTTGTATTCATACCCAACAGGCCCAAGTGGTGTGGCGCTACAGAGAGCAAAAAAAACTAAAGGAGGTGAAAGACTCTAAGGTTGGTGGTAAGGCTTTAGCTGTTCTCAGACGAAATGCAACACCAACACACCACAGGCAGGTTCCCAGTACGCGGCGGAGCAAGCCAGCCCCAGAAATATGAGCAACATATGAAATGCACTGCAGGTACATGAGGCTAACTTTTTAAAGCGCACACATTATACTTGATTGCTATCTATCAGATAATAATCTTACTGCGAGTGAAGTTCCTGCTATATTTGGTGTTTATTGCCTCATTTAATTCTCGTACCTCTCCAACGAAGGAGGTCTCAGCCTCTCATTAGGGGAGGAAACAGAGACTCAGAGGGGAGGGACTCAGAAAGTAAGCAGGGCAGGCAGAACGACTCTTAATTTCGAAGCTCACCGTTTTCAATTTTTTTTTCCCTTTTCTTTTTTACATCAGTCTGCCTTCCACTACTATCCTCCTATAGCCATCCACAGAAGTAATTTGGGCTGTTTGCACTAACAACTTTTTATTTGTGTGGCAAAAATTGCTTGTGAATGACAATCTATTAGACTTTGTGGCTGCAATAGATGAGAAGGAATAAGAATGTCTAGGCTCTAGTCTTATCGTCCCCCTGATTGCTTGGTTAAGCTGCTGACTTTTTTTTCTTACAGCATTGGAAAAAACGTCTTTCTTCATCTTCTATGAAATCCTTAAGGGCAGGCTTTTCTTTTTCTTTCTTTCTTTCCTCTCTCTCTTTTTAATTCTTTATGTGTTACCTACCTGTAGCAGTTAGTAAAAAAGTGGGCCTTTCACCGTTGAAGAAGGTTAACAAATAGCACACTATTGTACCTGCCTCTCAGAGGTATTTTAATTGATACGTAGTTAACAAAAGATGTGGTGATGCTCCTGGAAATTGCTGTGAAATGTGAATAAAAAATGATCAACGGGACCGACAGGCACAGCTTGTCAGGCATGTTTTTAATTTGCATTTATGTAACTTTCCTATTTCTGGGCATCCGTGTGAGGACACATTTAAGAAATTAAAAGGGGAAATTTATTTTTCCAAAATGTTTGCTGACCTTCACAGCACAAAAAGCAATGAACCTGAGATTCCAAGACGACAGACTGTCGGGAATTGTAAAGATGACTCCGGCAGTGCATTGTTCCGGCGGGAGGAGCTCAGGCCTTCCGCTAACAAAAAAGTCTAAGTCAGCATTTACTTAGAAAATTTCTTTTAAAAGAGTTACAGAGGCAGTCCAGAAGTATCAATATTCCCTGTACAAACTCATATCTTTGTTCTGTTCTCTTGCTCTTGTGCCGTCTCTCTCTTTTTGAATTTCCTATAAAAGCTAAATTAGGTCTCAAGGGTTCTGCACCACTAAGCAAGGATCTCTTCTAGTCCATTGTGATGGAAGTAAATGTACTCAGGAGGGAGATGTACTTGAAGGAAAGGCTAAAGTATCTCCCTTCATTGAATTCCCTTATCTCCCACACAAGCTACCCACCCTGACTTCTCTAAATACTTCCCGCGAGTGCGCACGCGCACACGCACTCCAACTGGCCCTCAGCAAAACAGTGCAATAGGCAGGATATTTATCTTAAATCAGCACAACCTTTCTGTGCTCGCCCCATCTCAACTCTGTCTAGAGAGGCTGGAAGGAGCTTTCAAGTTTACAGGCCCTTGAGGTCTCTTTGTATCCCCTATGAAAGCGCGTTCTTGGGAAAGGATTTGGTAAACTCATTTACCACGGTATAAATGATATTGAGACTAAATTTCTCAGTGGTATGTACCTTATAATAGAATTCAGGAGCAATCAGACTCTTATTTTGAGATCTGTGACCCTTACTATAGTTCTAATGAATTATTGTGTTACCGGTGCATTGTAAGATGTAAGATGTGGGGCTATGTAGAAATACACTCTCATTCTAATAAAGTTGGAGACCAGGCACATTGTGCAGGACAGACCTATTCAATTTTAGAATCACCAAGGACATTCCAGGTCAGGATTTTGGAATCTCCTGGTCCTGATGCAGAATCCCAGTGCGCGTACCTTATACCCGCTTAGTTCCGAACAGACCACCTAATCTATAAAAATCTCTGATCCCTCAATAACCAGAACAACAGAGAACCAATACGGGTAACATAGTATTATTATCCTTCAAGGCATGAATCCATGGACTTTGAAAGCTGGAGGCACCCTGGGGACAATCTTATTTAGAGACAAGGAGGCCAACCCAAGAGCTGACTTGTCTGGGACACACAGTTACGGGTAACAAAATTCTTCTTGGTTTACATTTTAGAACTCTTCCCACTAAATCCCCAGAAGACAGTCTGGATTTTGTAAGACGGCAAATCATCACCTTGTTGGATACCGCTTGCATTTGGGTGCGAGCCACGCATTCTCGAATTAAGACGGGCTGTGTGTGAGACAGGTGCAGTGTATGGTCACTGGCGGCAATTTTTAAAGATGAATGTTTATAATAGGAAGACCGGCGTTCAAGTGACTTCGAATGATCATCTTCTCATCCCAGATGCTCAGTTGATGGCGCCAAAAAGGGTCATTTTAATATATTGTGTGTGACATAAACAGAAAGGTGAACTAGAACTTTTCTCCCCAGGCCACTCACCTAGCTTTGCCCTGGCCAGCGCCCAGGAGGCATCTGAAGGTCAGGCACCTCAGCAAAAGCCATTGGGACAGAGGAGACAAACAGTAGGACATCAGCTCGCGGCATCCGGTGGCCATAAGTGAGCAATGGGGAGAGGGGAAAACACAGCTCCTAAAACCCTAGATTCAAATTCCAGCTCCTCCCGGTGCTCTCTGGGTAACCTTGGACAAGTTACTTAACCTATCTGTGCTCCATTTTCCTCATCTGTGTAACTTGGATAAAAAAAAATTTTTTTTCTACTAATTTCAAGGACCTATTCTGATGATTAACTGAAGTAATTAATATAAAGTGCTCACAACAGTGCCTAGAATATAGTAAGTGATCAGTTAGAATTAGCTATGATGATGCAGAAGTATAGACTCATGCCAGGGGAACATGGGCCTTATAACACATTTATATGTATAGAACATATTATTTCACATGATCAATTAATTGTAGTGGCATTTTAAAAATAAGTACTTTTACCTTTTCTGGAAATTCAGCCCTAAGTAGTGAAATAATTGTTTTCAAAAATGTCCACTGCTTGTAAGAATACTGGTTTTTGTTTTTGTTTTGTTTTGCTTTGTTTTAATTAGTAATGTCTGGTAAGAAAATATACACTTTTTTTTCTGGATTCGAATAGAGTTCATCAAATGCCTTTCAAACATTACGGCTTTTGTCTATATAAAACTTTGCATTCAGAAATAGGTTCTGCCTGAGAAAGCAGGTTTTGGACTGCTAACAAGGTGCTAACATCTGCACCACAACACTGTTCTTTTCTGCCAACTGAGTCGGTTTGTATCTAATTAGACCGTAAGATGCCAGGCTGAGTATAGTGCATGTTATATAAGTCTCACCATTTAGATCTCCCAATGTCAGTACCTTCCGTTACAGCAGAAAACTCCGCTGAAATTATCACCCTCCTGATGGGAATCTTAAAAATGAAATGATGAACACAAGCATTCATTTGTTTTTTAAAAAACTCGTTTGAGTTTTTTGTTTTTTTTTTTTTAAATTGCACATGCATCTTGCAGGTGTGTATTTGAAAGTAGATTCATATGAAATTTTTGAGTTTTTCCTAATAGAAAGCATATTTTTTAGTGGGAAAAAAGAGGAAAAAGTCGACTATTTTCGATCCTTTGTGGGATCTTTCTAGGTTTGTGTGGTAAGGTATGGTAAAACAAAATAGTGAGTAGCTCCTACATAAAAAGTGGTAAGTTCCTTCAGCCCTCCAAAAGAACAGATCAACGCTCCGTAGCTACGGGGGGAAAAAACAAAACAAAACAAGATGGGTATAATAATATTTAGCGAGACGGTATGTGGGAAAACATTGCAATTTATATCTGGTAAATGTTGTGTCTATAAGCTTTTTCAGCTGATCGCGCTAAACGAATGTACATAAATATAAGGAAAAAAAAGCACCAAACTATCATAACAATCTTGAATTTCTTCTCTGTAATTGGATGCAATACTATGCTCAGTCAGTGTTTTGAAATCAAATTCACTAGGTATGGTAGGACCTGGTAGGTGACAGTGAGGACACTTACTAAGAGAAGTTTGGGGAGCTGAGATGTCAGCTAAGCCTGGTGACACCGGGGTAGGCCCCACCAAGCCTCCAGATCTCCTCTTTTTATCTAGTGACCCCTAAATTGTTAGGAGGTGAATTTTCAATGCAGAAGCAGTCATATATTTCAGTTTTTCAAAAGTTCAAACACTAGGTCCCCAGCCTCAATTCATCTTGCGACAACAAAACTCTTCATTTGGAAGTTCAGCATCTCTCAGTTCCTTCCTTGGTCTAACCAAATTTCTACTTCTCAGAGAACTCTTTGGGAAAATTATGCATATGTATAGGCGTTGGTCTGAGGCTCTCTGAGCCTCAGCTTTCTCATTTGCTATATAGAGATAACAGCACTTCACATTTTTTTGTGACCAAAATTCAATGAGGACTAAATGGCAACGCACTATGCTAAGTACTTTATAATGCTATCTCATGTAATTTAACCCTGGCAATGACCCCATGGTGCAAGTGTTGTTTATCTTCATTTTAGAAAAGAAAGTGAGGCCCAGAGAGGTTAAGTAATTTGCCCTAGGCCACACAGTACACACTGCAGGCTGGACTAGAACCTGAGTGTCTCACTTTTAATGCCTGAGATTGTAACGAGCTCCCTAAGAGGTCAAGAACCTAACAGAATAGCTGACACACGGTAAGGGTTGCATAAATGTTAGTTTCCTCTCCTACATTTTGATTCATTTGAGGTGGTACACACATATAATTTCTGCCTTATACTTCTGTCCCCAAACTTTTGCCCATTCTGTCCTCCCCCCTCCCCCGGAAAAGTTCCTCTGCAATTCCTTGCTAATAAAATTCTACACAATTGGAAAGTTTATTAGTTCAAGTGGCTGCCCACAAAATTCATCCTAATCACTGTAACATCGACCTTCTCACTTCCGAACTCACCTAGCCTTTACCTGTTACAGGAATCCTTTGGCAACGTGTTGTGCTCTTAGTTAACAATTCACAAATGTCCCTTTGAGACCCCAGGGGTTCACTTCTCAAGAAAAGTGACAGCATTTTGCATTGGTCAAGGACACAGAAAGCAGAAGCCTGCCCGGGCCTGAATCCCAGTATTGCCATTTACTAGATGTGTGACATTGGACAAGTTACTTAACCTTTCTGTATCTCTGTTCTTTTACCTCTCAAATGGACCTGATAATAAGCACTGTTTTATCATAAGGTTGTGGCGAGGATTAACAGAGTTAGTATTTGTTAGGAATTAGACCTGAACATGACAATTATACGAGCTAAAAGTTACTTATTTTTTTTTAACAAATAAATTTTGTTCATTGGATATTTTCTGACGATTACGTAATGCTTAGAACATACCAGATACACCAAATATTTGTTCACCAGCTAGCTCAGTGGCCATTTTTGAGTTACTTTTTCTCATGCTTCATTAATTTGAAGTTTCAAATACCTATTATGCATGGGTAAGGTATAGAATTCAGAGTTGGAAGTTCCAAGTTGTCTGACCTCCAGGGATTCAAAATATAGAGAGGATAAACATGTAAGAAGTTATGCTTGAATATTAATTAATCACTCAATATGGGAATGTGTATAAATAATGGATTGCAGACTCGTTGTATTCGTTGGGGCCAAGCTGCCTGGCGTTTCTTAGAAATAGGTCTCCTTGTCTAACATCTAAACTCAATGAGGTTTACAATTCTTTTCCTATTCTCTTCCATAGTGCATTGTACAGCATGCTTTTAATACATTATCTCTCTTTTAATGCTTAAATACGTCCATTTACTCACCATTTATTGGGTGCCTGGTTTTGTGATGGGAATACAAAGTTTGATAAAAGATGTGGATCCTTTCTTCAGGCACTGCAAAGTCCAGCGCTGGGGCCAGCAAACTATTGCCCACCCAAATCTAGCCTAACACTTGCTTTTATGAATACAGTTTTATTGGAACACAGCCATGATCATTCATTTACATATGGACCATGGTTGCTTTTCTGCTACAGTGTCAGAGTTGAGCGGTTGCACACAGAACACATGGGCCATAAAGTCCAAAATATTAACTACTGGGGCTTTATAGAAAAATTTTGCTGGCCCCTGGTCTGGAATGTACTGAAATGCCTCTTTTTTGAGAAGGATATTATTTCTATCTCAGCATTGCTGGTTCTGAGGTTGGTGGTCATCCAGAACTTCTACAAAGAACTGGCACTTTAGAAACATGAGCTCAGTGGGGGCTCAGTCGGGTGAGTGTCTGATTTTGGCTCAAGGTCATGATCTCGTGGATCGTGAGTTCGAGCCCCACGTTGGGCTTGCTGGTGTCAGTCTGTCAGCGCGGAGCCTGCCTCAGATCCTCTGTCCCCCTTTCTCTGTCCCCCTCTCTCTGTCCCTCCCCTGTTTGCACTCTCCGCAAAGTAAATAAATATTTAAAAAATAAGAATTTAGAAACCTGAGTGAAATGAACAGTTGGTTATTGTCCAAAGTACCTCAGAAATGACTGTGCCTGGTTATCTATGAAAAGTCAAAAGAGAACAGGATATCATTCTTGGTTCTTAGAGTTTGAAACAGTTATTGCCTAGGTACTCAATCTAATGTAGTTCCTAAGCTATTAGGATATCAGGTTAATATGGACCTGAAAAAACTTGCAAAGAAATTGCAAAGGGTGCAATTTCTGAGACCTTTTAGAGTTCATATTTTTAAATAAAAGTTACGAATTTCTCCTTAAATATGCTAATGAAATCTAAATCTCAAAATCTTTTGATATCCATATCATACATTTGAAAAGAAAATGCATAAATAAGGTCTTCTGTAACAGGAATTTTATAACATACACTTTCCTCTTTAAATTCATACTTCCATTTCACTCCCCCTGCTCCTTCCAGAATTTTATTTGGATGCCAACATTTTCATGTGTAAAAGACTTTTTAAATCACCGGGTTTACTTCTCACCAAGAAAAGTATGTTTATATATTCAAATTTAGCATTCCCCTCCCACCCTGGACATGGGTTCTGAGTTACGGTAACATTTCTTCTGGATTGATTTATTGCTATTGTTATCACTACCACACAACTGATACAAATTGCGCAAATATATAACAAATTTTATGCTTATTAGACATAAAAATAAATTTAAAGGAAATTAGTCTCTTAATGAGCCAGATGGGGCTCTTTTTTTCTTTCGCTTAATTCTGGTACCTATACTTGTCTATTATTTACTCCTAGAATATGCTACAGCTTAGCCTCACTTTCCTTCCTATTTTTGTGTTTAGCAATGTTAAGCGCTGAAAGATGTATTCACATAAACATATAGACAGAAGCGAAACTAATTTTGCCATGGCAAGTTAACTCACTCTTTAAACTCCTTCTGAAGCATACACCTCAAATCACATAGCGTTCTATCATCAAAAACTATTTTTAATGATCTAAAGTAACTGATAATTTGGTTAGATCTTCCTCCAATTTTGTTGAAATTAAAGAAACGGAAACTACCTGACTTGCAAAAGGATGTTTTGCTCCTTCATTAGAATCATTCACTTTCTCAGCATCAAATCAGTATTTCAAGTTGTCTCTGTTTTAGGGCAATGGCAACTTTTCCATCTTGGGAACCGTGTATAGCCCATAATAAGATTTGCAATGAATGGGAGTGTGGCCTTTTGTGGAGTGGAAGTGGGGTTGTTGTGTGAGGGGAGGTGGGGAAAAGGAGCCAGCTTTTTCAGAGAACACCCGTAAAAACCGAGGACCTGTAAAGTGATGCTGCCTAGAAAGCCTTCATGCTTCTCCATCTCAGCGCTGCGGGTATTTGTGACAGAATAATTCTTTCTGGGACCAGAATAAGGTGTTCCCGACCTTTACCAATCGGATGCCAGGAGCATCCCCCCAACCGTGGCAACCAAAACTGCTCCTAGACATTGCCGAATATCTCTTGGGAGGCAAAACCGCCACCTGTTTTGAACCGTGGCCCTAGGAGTATGAGTACCCATGAAGGAAGACTACCTTAGCAGTGAACATCACACTTGAATTCTGCCCTGCAGGGTACCAATGCGTTTTCAGCAGACTCATGGGCAAACTGGGATTTCTTATCTACCTCAGAGTATAGGAATATTTATAAATTTCCCACAGCCTTACCAATAGGAATCAATTAATACTCTAGCTGCTTACATTTTGAGACTTCAGTATGTCTGTGATTGGGTTCTTTAATGTCTCCAGGGATTGTAAAACTCCACAGCATTGCCAGGAAATACATACGGGCTACTTTAGTGGAGGTAAAAAAACGCAAGTTGATTAATTTTTCTATATGAGTATCCTGATCTTTGCTCCAATATTTGAAATAATATATTTCTCAAATGAATATGAGCCTTTAGAGACAAAAAAGGCAGTATTAATCCATTCTTAATAAGATCTTAGGGAGAACCCTTCATTTCTCAGTGATGGAGAAAGCTTTTTCTTAACTGCATATTATTATTATTTACATTATTGCTATTTGCAGTACTTTTTATGAATTATAGCTTATGGCTTTCAAGACTAGAGTCTAAGATCTTCAGAGAATGAGAATGAATCCTATCACCCCTGTATCTTCAACACTTAGGATAGTGCCTGATAAATATTTGGTTATGAACAAGTGAATAGTTGTGCAAATATCAAATAAGTTAATTGTCTTAATGTGTCATTAAACTTTCACCTTACCCCTATCATCATCCTAGCTGAACTCAGGCAAATGGATGAGCTAAAATACAATGAGTCATAAATAAAGTACAGCCTTACTATGCCAAAGAAATTGAGCATTCACTTTGATACTAAGGACTAATCTACAAAGAATATATGGGAAATTTAGAATGCACAAAAAAAGACAATGACAAAGAAAATAATTATCTGGTATCTTAATATCTAGAAGTGACTTTTAACATTTTTTGTATGTTTTTGTCAATTTCTTTTGTATGCATTTTATTTATTTTTAATTTTTTTAATATGAAATTTATTGTCAAATTGGTTTCCATAGAACACGCAGTCCTCCTCCCAACAGGTGCCCTCCTCAATGCCCATCACCCTCTTTCTCCTCCCTCCCCCCCCCTCCCCCCAACGATCCTCAGTTTGTTCTCAGTTTTTAAGAGTCTCTTACGGTTTGGCTCCCTCCCTCTCTAACTTTTTTTTTCTCCCTTCCCCTCCCCCACGTTCTTCTGTTAAGTTTCTCAGGATCCACATAAGAGTGAAAACATATGGTATCTGTCTTTCTCTGTAGCACTGCTAGGAATTTACCCAAGGAATACAGGAGCACTGATGCATAGGGGCACTTGTACCCCAATGTTTATAGCAGCACTTTCAACAATAGCCAAATTATGGAAAGAGCCTAAATGTCCATCAACTGAGGAATGGATAAAGAAATTGTGGTTTATATACACAATGGAATACTACGTGGCAATGAGCAAGAATGAAATATGGCCTTTTGTAGCAACGTGGATGGGACTGGAGAGTGTTAGGCTAAGTGAAATAAGTCACACAGAGAAAGACAGATACCATGTTTTGTATGCATTTTATATAACTTAGATCACATAATATATACCATATTTCATTCCAGCTTTTTTTATTATGACACTTTAGGTTTAGTGAGGTGAGGAATGATATTGTTCTTGCGCATCATTTTATCCCTAGAACCTAAAACACATTGTCAGGTATGTATAATCATCACCTAATACTAGGGAAGTATACTGAACACGCGGTAAATACATATTAGTGTAACAGCGACTATATACTGAATGAAAGTGTGCCATAAAAAAAGTTTCCCTATATTATTGAAAATATCATGATGACAGTACAGTAAGTCTTCAGGCACAAGTCTTTAGGTATATAGGCCTTGTTGATACTTTATTTCCTTTGGAAAGATTCCCAGAAGGTGAATTACTAGGCCAAAGAGTATGATCATTATTTTTTTTAATGTTTATTTTTGAAAGAGAGAGAGAGAGGGAGAGAGAGAGAGAGAGAGACAGAGTGCGAGTGGGGGAGGGGCAGAGAGAGAGATGGAGACACAGAATCTGAAGCAGATTCCAGGCTCTGAGCTTTCAGCACAGACCCCGACGTAGGTCTCCAACCCACGAACTGTGAGATCACGACCTGAGCTGAATGAAGTTGGACACTTAACCGACTGAGCCCCCCAGGCACCCCAAGTATGATCATTATTAAGCCTTTAGGCACAATGACTGTACCGATATAAACACCCGCTATAGAATATGAGCGTGTCCATTTCATCACACCTTGCTATAGTTTGACAGGTGAAGATGCCATTCATATTGTTCTAATTCTTTAGTAAGTGAGGCTGAGCTCTTCCTCACCAAATGTTTACCAGCCAATCACACTTCCTCCTTTTGGAAAACAGTTGTTTATGTTTTTTGGCCGAGGACTATTTTTTTAAGGCACTGAAACCATACTCTTAAACCGCTAAAAAGCACTTTGTTTATATTTGGGGGTTTGCTTTGGCCCAGCTGCCCCAGGCACGCTCCTATCTCGCCCGTCCTGCGTGTCTCCCACGATTGCTGCGGGGATGGTCTAGGTGGCATCCACAGAAGCTGGCTGGAAACTACAGAGCACCCCACACAGGTAGGAGATTATTTTCCTTCTCCCTGCTGTTACATTTGTAAAGATGTGACGCTGCGTGTGTCAGCTCCTCTCAGGTCTACACAGTCCCTTTTTAAAATGTTTTCAGAATTTTCCTTAAGAGCAGCCACGGTACAAAGACTGACAGAATTAATGAGCACGAAAAAAACCATATCCCCATTTCCGAAAGACAGAGTAAGCAAAGCAGGTATTTTACATGAGGTAAAACACAGAATCACCTGAGATAAGCCTACAATTTCCCCCACTATGATATTATTAAACACACCAGGTACTAAATATAAGATGAAGACAACGCAAATGCAGATTCTGGTGCAGTCCATTTTCTTTCTAATAGTAGCTGTAGTCAAATTTAGTCTAGTGTGGGAGTCGGGACCATTATAAAATAGGATCAATTCGAGACCTGGAGAACGAACAACAGGGTAGGGACAGTGTTTCGAGCTCTGTGTATGGTACAGCTTACCGAAGGGGCCTGAAAAATCAATAATAGTGCACTAATGATTGTGCTTTTAAAGAAATATGAATGGACTTCACTTGAAAGCACAAAAATTAACCATATAAGTGGCAGCTTGCTGTAAGGAACACTATGGTTTCAGCCAAAATGCAAAACACATTACACTGCAGTATTGTTAAGGCAGAGCAGAACTCTGTATTTATTTAGAATTCATGTCAAATTTAATTTTTTTTTTCTTTATGTGGCAGGGCACAATTAGACATGGCTCCCCCTTAGGTTGTTGAGATTTTTCCTTAAGAAAATATTTTATGCTTGTACAAAACAAATTATTGGACAGGATGACGCTTTTGATGCAAATGATGTGCTGACGGGACTTTCAATCCCAGTCAATCACAAAATTGATTAAACTCAGGTGGGTCATCGGTGGTATACTTGGCTATTCAACCCCTTGCTTTGCTTGAAGTGCTTATGGCCAAAGATAGATATCCCTCCTCTAGAGAAACATAAAACTCGTAAGAGAAAATTGACAAGCTGAGGGACAAATGAGCAGGTTAACATTATAAATTATGAGGCAAGTGCATGTCGGTTACTGAATGAAGAGGAACTTCATATTTAAACATCAACAGTCTTTATGGCTACCTTCCCGTAAAGTTGTTTCCTTCCTTAAAGTAGATGCAGATAACGTTGGGATCTTAGTGGAGGAAAAATCTGTAAATACAGTTTGACTCAGAATTTGACATCTCTGTAAAAGATGGCAGTTAGTTTATAAAACCAATTTTAGAATCTTTGAGAAAATTTTACTCTGTCTATATTTGGAATTTGTCATTATTTTTACTGGGTAGTTTCTATCGAGAATCTGTAGGTATGTCCATAATACTTATTTTAATGCTTCTTGGGATCAGTAAATGTCATTCCCATTATTTTAGGAGTAAAAACGGTGGAGAGGTATTGTTTGCCCAAGGGGATCTTGTGATTGAGTAGAAAACAATTTTACTTCACGATTAGGTATTCTTTATATGGCCGAAACACTCATGAGAGCTTTGGTAAAAAGTTTTATCTCCAGGGCCAATGCTGGTCACACGGTGGTGGAAGGTGCATCTGCACTTAGCAAGTCTGAACGCCGTAATTTATTAGGCTGCTATGTAACTGATGTCCGCTGTGGGTGCAGCGGTGGCAAAAAAAAGTCATACAGCCTGAGAAAGAAAACACAGAGTAACGAAAATAGAACTGGAGTCAGAGTCAGAAGCCCTCGATTGAAGTCAAATTCTGATCTCAACCCTTTTTAACAAATAATTACGGACACGTCATCTATTTTTCTCCTTTACGAGAAAAGGATGTAGTCAACACTGGAGATCTGAGAAATTCAAATGAAACAAAAAGTATCTAAGGAATTCTGAAGGAATTTTATAGGAAAACCACTTTTCTTGAGACTTAGAGGGCACCTATTACATACTGTAAGTACTCAGTAATCAAGATTTATGGAATCATATTGAAGCACCATCCACTGCTGGGAGGTCAGCTCCCTATCTGTCATGTGTTTTCTTTTACTTCTTTTGGTCACTGTAGTATGATTAAAAAAAAAAAAGTCTTTGTTTGACTCTAAATCAACACTCATCGCCAACTGTGTTAGATAACCTTTCAAAAATCATTAACGAAATTGCGGTGGAGAGGAATTCAGTATCAATTTATTTCATTAAAAAAGAACACTTTCCACAACAAATAAAATAAATTCTAACTAACTCTGACATGGATGGCAGCCAGAACTGCCCGTTAGAAATATTAGTAAACAAAACAAAATAAAACAAAAACATAACTGGAAGGGTGCTAATGCTACCTTCCTGGCATTCTTATTATTGGTATTTCTGAGCTGTCTTTGGAAAGATAATCCTTTCCTTTGTTCCTTTGGTACTTCACTTTTTTATTTTAATCCCAAGAATGAAAATATATGTACAAGGGTGGAAGTGCCTAGAATTAAACCTTTTGAAAGATAGTCAGCATTAAAAAAAAAAAGAAGAATATTAGACTGTTTTAAACTTAAGTTTTGAGCAAACTGATGAGTAGATTAAGATCCTAAAAATTTCAAAATGAATTTATCTGTTTGTAAAAAAAAAAAAAAACATATTATTGCCAAGAAGCACTGCACCTTAATGATACGATGTGTTTTTCCTGAACAAATGTTCCTCTATTTAAGCAGACTGTGTGGCATTTGCTCATATTCAATAACTGTGGAAATTTGGAACAAGGTTTCTTCTTTTTTTTTTTTTATGAAAAAGTGTTTAATTCCTTTGCTATGTGCCAGGAACAACTTATGTACAAGTTAATAGGAAATTTTCTGTGTAATAATTTTATTATTTGACCTGACAATAATACTGGTGGCCAACTATTCATTAGAAACTCAAGATGTCGAAGTCGTTTCAACTTGTGTGTTAATTGTTTGATTCTGGGATCTAGAAGCTAACAGCTGCTGGATGGTAAAATATGACTTGCACGTTCATTCCAGCTCAAGCGATACACTGCAATTTTTACTTGGGAATTTAGGATAGGGGTCTAATT
The DNA here is from genome assembly GCF_024362965.1 of Panthera pardus. Taxonomy (NCBI): domain Eukaryota; kingdom Metazoa; phylum Chordata; class Mammalia; order Carnivora; family Felidae; genus Panthera; species Panthera pardus. Next base: position 16,401,838 of record NW_026526766.1, on the reverse strand, counting down.
CATGCTAATGCGGTGTTATGAAACACATCTGAAGTACTTTTGTGACCCACGCCTTGGGCAAGTGAGATGAAACATATTTTAAATGTAGCTCGAAAAAGAACTAGTTACAATGATTTTCATTACACTATTTAGGCAAATAAAAATAGTACCACTGTCTGAATTTCCTATTCTCAGAATTAATTACAGGCAACAACACATTCTGATCCCATTTAACGGGACTGTCTTCAAATAGTCTTTTTAATAGAAGGATCAAAATGGGGGTTAATGTTTACTAACTACTAGGCATATTTCCATGAGAGCCAGAGTGAAAATCTAGACTCATATTACATACATCACTTCCAAGTAAAACCACTGTTCTCCACAAAGATTCAGTCTACATTTGCCACCTAGAAAAGCACACTGGCACAGGAATATCGTGGATCTATGTGTTCACTGTTGTGTAACACACCAGCACCAGGGCAGCAAGAGACGACGGAGGAGGTGTCTAGAAAAACAGTTGCCTTCTTAAATAACTCTTCAATCAAAGCTTCTAGAAGCTACAGGGGTCTCCGTGTCCCCTCTCTTCCAACCTCTCCCCTTTTAAGAAAAGCTCCAAGAAGAAATGGGGTCATTAAGCCGCCTCTGGAATTCTTGGAGGGCCAAGAAATAAACAGATCAAGTACAATAGCTGTTACATCATCAGGGTGTGTTACAAGAGAAGAGCACCCTTCCTCAGTCTAATAAAGTCCAATTAATAATCAGCATTTTAATAAACATATCTGTTTTTCAAGACTGAAAACTTATGACTCTGCCTTGCTAGCCATGTAGAAGTTTGAAGATGCAGTTCATGCTAATGCAGACGGTTATGACCGAGAGAGGCAATTTGGCTGCCTGGAAGTCTCAAATGGTGAAACTGACTTTGGTGAATTCTCTCCAGCCCCGGGTCTGGTTGTGAGCTTTGTAGGCTCAGAAACTTGATCTCACCAGTGATTCAGAGTGGATGAGATCTCTGTATGAGAATTCAAGGTAACAAAGCTCACAAGAGCGATTGTATGAGACCAGAATGCCAAATTATCACTTCAAAATGAAGAACCTAATTATGAACTGCAATGGATACTTTTTTCAGTCTGATCAGTGATTTACCTACAGATAGTGTTGGGAAGGGCACGGCCAATAGTTCCTTTATACACTCACATTTTTATCAGGATCTAGGAGGCCAGGAATCTTCCTTCTTTAAATATGCTTAAAAGAAAGAATAACTCAAAAGTCGCCAAGACCATTATGTGTTGACTTTATAGTTTAATTTCCAGAGCTCAATCTTATATCCAATTTCTTAGAATGGAAGAATTTGAAGAATATCCCTATGGCCCTTAGACACTGCTGACATACCCTATCACTTCGGTAGATTTTATTCTCTCCGGTGTCCAGTAATCTAAGATACCTTCTAGAGCAGATATCATTACTTTCAGGCATTACCTTAAATGTTAAAGAAAATGACTCTCAATGTGTATCAGCCATTTCCTTATTTTGCAAAATTAAGAATTTCTCTGATAAAAACAAGTATATAAGGACACCGTAAGGTGTCCCTCCTTTTTTCCCTCCCTGGTGCTATTTGTTTCTTACGCGCTCTAGTCTTACAAAATTATTTCTCTCCTTCAGTACATTTTCTTTTTGTCATTTAAGATTACCTTAGAGGCTTCTTTTAATTGTCACTTGAAAATCATTTTCCTAGTAAAAGTTTTGTATGAGAACAATACTACTACTTGTTATACATCAGGAATGCTCTTTTTGGAATAGTTCTGAGAAACTAAATTTCACATAGTACCAACTGAAAAGACAACTGGGGAATACAACAAAGAAAATCTTAATACATTTCATTCATGATGAGCCAATTAACGAACTAAACCTGGACTTCCATCCATCCTTACAGGCACATCGCAAATATCACTTGCCCTGCAAGAGCGGTTCTGATTGTGTCTCCACAGCATTCTCTTCTGCTCTTGCTTTGACCGTGGCTTTAACTCACGAGTTGCGTATTCTTTACCAACGTGGGCATTCTTAAGGCTCAGTTCTGTGCCTTGCTTTGAGTAGATGCTCAATAAATCCTGAATAAATAAATGTGAGTCGCACACATTCCTACTTGTGTATAGGTATGTCTGCGAAAGATGAAATCTTAGGCCTATACTTTTGAAAATGGAAACTGGAAATGGAAACATTTGGGAAGATGATCTTATTCTTGTATTTGAGAGTCCATCTTACTTCGGACTCTGAGAAATGAGTGGCTCAATGAGTTGGACAAAGTTTTCAGAACAGAGGAGAATCAAAATTGGCTGGTTCCAAATAAGGAAAGAAAGATGTATTTGGAAGTGGTATTAAAAAAAGTCAGAAGATTAAAATATTTTATATTTTTTTTGTGTGTGGCCAGTAATACTCATTTATTCCATGCCAAGAAATGACCGTAAATGCCAAGGCCTTTTAAAAATAAGCTTTTGCAGTTTCCTTTTTAAGGATGATTTTCTGTCCAAATTCATAGAATACCTTTTGTACTTCAGATTTAATTTAAAATATTATATATCTGCTGTTGTCACATGTTCACAACATAATTCTAATGTAAAGAATGTAACAGTCTTTGAAGAAGGATGCTTTACTGAATAGTCATATGAAAAAGTTTAAGAATGTAATTCAGATTAACTTGTAATATTCATTGTTAAAAAAGCTTTCCTATGAGATAAAAATCTATGCAACAGTTTTCCTTAAGCAACCCAAATCTTTCATATGCCCCACGGTACCAGGATACTGGGCTCACGTGAGTACAAAGTGAGAGCTGGTAACAGAAAAATAATTCAGTACACAATCAGATTAATTTTCCCATTCTTTGCTTTCTGTAATTCCTCTGAATTAGAGAAACAGAACCCAGGACCACATGATATGATGAATAATCACACACAAAAATGACATCAAGAGATACTTGAAGCAAAATACTTTGGCAAAGTGAGTTACAAAGTCAGCCTACCCAGCCAGTTAATAAAATATTCATGAGGCAGAGGTGAGCATGCCTAAGTCAGAACAAATTACTTTTGCTCTTTTATAAGAGCATGTTTTCCAACCAGTTTTTAGCTTCGTGTTTTGGAAAAAGGTGATATGTTCATTGTGTCTTTTGTAAGACCTTGCCTGAGCCAAGAACATCCTAATTTAATTCTAAGGTGAAATTTATCATAAAAGTACAATAATTATTACAAAGTTATATTCCATTCCAAATATTCATAAAATAAGCACTAACCAAGAAAAATACGTGTTATATTAAGAATAAAACAGTATACCTTCTAAGTGTTATTTTTAAATGTTTTAAATGCTTACTATGCAAGGTATTAAACAACGTAGGTAAAAACATATATATTGAATAACGTTTTGAACTCCTCGGATACGCACAACTAAAATTGCACTTATTGAGGAGAAAACAAATCTGGGGCTTGAAATATTGATGGGCACATGATATATCTTTTTATTTTATTTTATTTTTTACGTTTTTAAATTTACATCCAAATTACTTAGCATATAGTGCAACAATGATATATCTTAGAGGGGAACAGAGCAGACCGAAATTCCAAGTGGCTTGCAATGCATAATAATTTTGTGACACTAAGATCACACTGTTTTTTCATAAGAACCAACCCCCTTCAATGCCATTAGTTAACCACATGGTTATTATAGTTAGCTTGATTCACTATAAATGCCGTTATAACACCTGTGGTTTCCCTCATTAAGAATTGAATGGATGGGGTCAGGGGTTGAAAGGGCAGCATATGCACTATGAAAGAACTAGTTAACATAGCCTATTATATTGGTGCACTGGTAAATCTCATTTCTATTCATCAGATGATTAGTTCAATCAATATTTATTCCTCTATGCTCCCTTTGTCTTGTGCTACAAAGGAGACATCCTTCAATTCATGGCATCAGCCTTGTTATCTATGAATTTGTAGCTTAATTTGAGAGGGAATATTTTATTTATTTGGCAGTCCTGAGTTCTTTGATTCCTTTTCTCTCTAATTATCATTAGGTAGTATAATGGAGTTTTGTGTAGATTATTTATAAATAGATGCCATTAACAGTTTCTTTTTATGCGACTCAAGTACCACATGTATTCATTTCTTTCTTTTGAATGCTCTGGAAAGTTGCTTCTGTTTCTCTAAATATGTTTGAATTTGGAAGTCTGGATTGTGAAAGCAAAGATAAGAATGATTTTCTCTCTCAAATATTCATTCTTCTTGTCTGAGTGGGCGGTTATAGGCACATACATATACATATTGTGTATCAGTGTGTATCAACAGACGCCTCCAAAGACTGCTATTATCTGCTAGGGATTCTGTTAAGTCAGAGATTCTATTCAAAGTAAGATAAATATTTGCAAGAAGCTGTAATTGGAAGATGATTACAAAATTACAGGAATAATACTTTATGTGTAGAGTGCTCATTTTATCAAAGGTCATTATTCATTACATTGCAAAAGACTTATTTCATTTGTCTACTTAATTTCTATCCTTTAGGTAAGAATGGGTGGAATGGTAAAACCACACCGGGAATACATATTAATTAGTAAGCACAACGTCCACTCCTAATGTTTACTTTTCTGTATATTTTAACATCACAATAAAATGTTTCATTAATGTCCTTTACATTAAATGAACAGCACTATAATTTAAAGCCTTTATGTTTTGTTGCCTTTATACAACAAACACAAAGAAAAGAAATTCTTTTCTTAACGACAGAATAAGAAAAATATACATATATACTAAGCCACCTCAATCACTAATAACTTTTGCACTAATAACATAAAGTGCTCATAACCTTTGATTTGTTTTAATCTGGCCAGAATTTGATGGTTTTAACCTGGAAATTACTTCTCCTGCTTCCTCATATAATTATCTGTAAGGCTTAGATTTCAAGAATGTACAGTAACAATGATGTTATTGTTCACAATTTAAAACCTTACTTGATTTACAAATTTGCCGAACACCAGCATATCTACCTATGTAGAGTGTTTTTAACTTGATAATTTACTAGAATACTTTTAAAGTCTGTATTAATTGAATGCTATAATATGCACTTTAAATTAGAGGTATATACATTCATTGCAATGAAAAAATCTGTAAGTGTTGTGATTCACACTTTTATTTTTTAGAACTATTGTAGTAAAAAGTATAAAAACTACAATGGCCACATTAGGTTTCTGAAAGGTGGACACAAGTTTATAAAATGTGATATAATGGCTGAAAAAAAAAGTTTTGCTTGTCTTTCTCTTTTTATCTACAAAAACTTGAGTCATGTTAAAATCCTAGTGCCAATTCTATATATGCTACTTTTAGGGAAAAAGTAGGTATTATTACATAGTTCGAGTGGCATTTTCATGAAGACCAGCCCTAAAACTTAACATTTTCTTGGTGCTGTAAAATCCTTGGTGCTATAAAATCCTTGTTGCTGTAAAATTAGGTTTCATGATTCTGTAACATTTAAATTTGAAATACAGTGTATCCTCATCACGTTCACACCAGAATAATTGTTTTTAAGGCTATTAATAGTTTAGTATTTAACAAATTGTCACCAAAATAAGTAAAGGCTAGCATTCATATTTAAGAGTCTAAAATAAACATGCTGTTTATGTTAAAGTAAAGCTTCACATAAACTACTTTAATAATGATACAAGAAATCATCTTGTAAGGGTTTTCTAAACAGTATAGCAAAAGCTATACGATTCTTGATGTAAAATCCAGGACTTCTAAGTTTTAAATGAATCCTAACAAAGGCGTTTTAATCTTGTATCCCTCATGTTTATGAGGCCTGCTGTTCAAAAGTTCCCCCTTTATATTTCCATCCTGGTTTCCCAGTTCCTGATTATCTGAACATCTAGACAAGTAAAGACAACCCTTGCTGTTTCTAAGACATATCCCAAAAGCTGAGGATGTCCGACACTTCTGTGTCATAAAACTTGCTGTAAATTCACTCAGGGTGTTGGAGATGGGGGGAGGAGAGAGTCCCAAGTGGTAACCACCTAGGAACATATTTTATGTTTCTGGCTACATATTTTTTTTCCCAACAATTCTTGAAATACAGCTTCAGAATTTTTCTTTAAACTGTTTAAATGTTCACTTTTCTAGGAATAAGGACAGCTTACTGATGATTATTTAATGAACATTAATGGACTAGTCACAGACATGTCCTTCCAGCAATGTTTTTTTTTTTTTAATTGGGAAAGGTGGAATCTTGGTTAGAAATACTTAATTGGAATTTGTGGAAGAAATTAAGATAGAAATCTCGGTTAGAAATATTTAATCGGCATTTGTGGAAGAAATTAAGATAGAGAACTCGTTTAGGAAATCGAAAGGCCTGGCCAGCAGGACGTTCAGAGCTCCAGACTTCCAAAGGGCTACCATGCCTCTCAGAGCAAGCTACTGTTTTTCTCAAGTTAGCAGTTAATAAAAATTAACTACCTGAAAATAATAGATGAAACTGGGCTTTCAAAAAGCCAAGCCCCATCCTTGTTTACAGCAAGCATAAAACCAGATTTCTAATCCATAGAGGCCACAATCACCTATTGATTGCGAGGACATCTGTGCCCCTGTTTTGGGAGGTAGGGCTTTCTGCGGAGGCAGGGCTGAAAAATCTGACCATTTCTGTGTGCCTGTGTACTAAACAGCTGACAGGTTTCTCAGGAAGGAGTCTTGAAACCCACACCTGTGCTCATCCGTTTCTCACCTATGGACAGGGTCCAATTAAAAGTCTTCCCTTTCGCCTTTAGAAGCTATTAGAAGCTATTCTTTTCGAATGCAATCTGCAAAGTAGCATCTCTAGAACTTAAGTGGTACCCTCTAGCAGACAAAGGGTGACGTGCTTTGTGTGCCAACAAATACAACCTCCTTCGCCCCAGGCCAGCCCAGAGTAAGCCACCGAGCTAGGGACAAATCAGTTCAGCAGTGGGCACGATAATGACCTCCAGGATCAGAGCCTTTTAACCCCTTTCTTACCCCTCGAGCTTCCGTTGAGATAAAGTCTCTTTTAACTACCACAGATCTGCCCGAGGTCGGAAGGAGGTAGAGGGTGGGTGGGTTTGCTGGATTGGTCCCGAGGGAGACCACTTAATCCTGGACCAAGTTTATGTCGCACAAAGCATCCTGACTCAGGATAGTTACCAACTGCAAACACTGAAGCCGAGGCCAAGGCACTGACAGGGACCCCTTGGAGATGGGGAGAGAGAGAGAGAGACAGAGAGAGAGAGTGTGTGTGTGTGTGTGTGTGTGTGTGTGTGTGTGTGTGTGTGTTGGGGGAGGGGCGTGCACAGTACAGGGGCCCAGAAACGGAGTGGGTACACAGTAAAGCCAAGTTCAAAAACCGTCCCCTCCCCTTGTGGTAGGCTGATTAGTATCCCAGGCACAAGAGAAAGCTGATTCGATTCGGCTCTCACTTCTCAAGTTCACACTCAAGTTCAACCCCGACTTCCACAAGACCTCTGAGTAGCCTGGATCTCTTCTCAACCTATCCTTAAAGAACAACTCCTGCCTTCGCGGGAAAGGGCAGTCTGTAGGAAATGCACAGGGATGGCTGAGGAGAGACAGTGAAGGGTCAACAAAGGAGAGGCTGGGAGGTAGAGGAAAGGAATCTGCCACCTTGTAAGCTTGCAAATTTTTCTCCAGTGCGAATCCCCGGGTCGCCCTTGTGAGTTAGAACTTGTAAGCTCTTCTGGGCAGCCTGGCTGGCGTGACGCCTTCTGGACAGTGGGTGTGGGCTTCGACTGGTTTCTAAAGGTGAGCACTAGGCGAGGCGCCTGGCTTTCAACCCTTCAAGCTGCTGGAGTCCCTGAAGCGAGCGCGGTGGCGAACCCGGACTGCCTGGGCAGACAGCTCCTTCAGGAGCAGCGCGATCAAGCTACAACCCACTCCTGCCTCATACTCCTCGGGTTTTCTTCAATTTAAGGGGCGAGTGAGCGGCTTTTACGCCGCAGGTGCTAGTGCCGGGTCGCAGCGTAGGTGACTCGTGGTTTCGGACCTTCAGAACATAAGAACACCGCCACGGGAGGAATGTTGGAAGGGTCGAAACAAGGGAATTCCGGGCGACCTGGCAGCCCCAGACCAGAGGAGAGGAAATTGAAAGGAGAGCGGATGGTGGTGAGATGGGACAGAAAAAGGAAAACAAAGACCCGGGGCATCTTTCACTTAAAGGTTCTATACTCGCCAATTGCCCAGTATAGTTTTCTGAAAGAATTTAGACAGTGGAGCATGTGACCAAATCCCCACTGGGCCCCTCAACTGGAACCAGCTCGCCAGCGCAGATGCCCCCACTCCCAGTGCACGGGTCAATCAACCATCCCACCAGACCGTCCCTGTCCCTGATCTTCAGCTACTTCCCTCACACCCACTTCCTTGGACAATCTCTCTGTTCCTTCTCCTCCTTCCCTTTTCCTGCCACGTCCCCAATGCCCAGCCAGCTAACCCAGTCCCTGCCCCTAGTGTCAAGCTATGGGGACTCACTATGCCCAGCATGGGGAGCATGCCGCCTGCTCCCTAGGGGCCCTCCTAGACAGGTGCTGCGGGGAGTGAGTGGGAGATGTGCACTGCCCGGTGGAAGGTGACGAGTGTTTGCAGTTCTTCCTGTCGGTCCACCTGTCGCCGGGTCAGGGATGTAGGGAGGCCAGGGGCTGGCCGTTTCCAACTTTCTGTTACCAGGACCCGGAAGGCACGCGGAGGGTAGAGGAGTGCCCCACAAAACCGAAGAGTGGCCAGGAAGAAAAACGGGGGTGGGGGGGGGGGGAGGGAGGTGAGGCAGGTGCCCAGAGGCTTGCACGTATCCCCATGGCACTCTGGCACCGGGCCCGCTCTCCAAGAAAAGAGTGAAGTTGTGGCCGAGCAGAAAGTGAGGGAGTGCGCGCAAGAAACCTGAGGGTCCCAGCACTGCGCGGGGAGAGACGGACAGAGTGACTCCCTAGAGCCGGCCAGGCCATCTGCTGGGGCAGCCCAAAGGGTGGCCAGAGGAAGCGGCTCTCCCCTGTCCCCCGCGCGCTGCCCCACAGCTGCCAGCTCACCCTCAGAGACCTGCCACCGCCGTCGCCGCTGGGGGTCTTGGCTCGAGGGCTCACCCGGCACCGCCTCCCGCAGCGGCCCTTCGACAAAAGAACCTTCTCTGACGCGGGGAGCGCGGGCTCTCCTGTCCTCTGGAACTTTCTCCGCACAACTTTTTTCGGGGTGGCGCTCGTCCCTGGACCGCACGGGCTCCGCGCGAGGACCTGGCCTGGGCGTAGCGCCGGCGCAAGAGAACCCGCACAGGGGACGATCCCGGAATCCGCGTCCAGTCCCGGGACACCGCCCCTCTGCCCACCACTCCCACGAAGGGACGCGTTCGCGGGCCGGGACGCCGGTGGGCCTAGCAAGCCCGAGTCTGCGTGCCCGCGCGCTCCCGGCCCGCCGCCTGCCCGTGCGCCCGGCGCGCCCCACCCCGGCAGGCCACCGCTGCGCGCCCGGCGCTTCTAGCCGCTTCTGCCGGGAGGCTGCCCGCTCCCGCTCTCCTTCCACCCAGGGTCCGCTTCCGTACCCGGGAGTGACAAGCAAACACGGCTCGGTGCAACTCGCGGACGGGGAGACCGCAACTAGCGTCGCTCCCCTCTCCAAAAAGCGCCCTCCTGCGTCCCTCCAGAACTCCCGAGAGGCATCAACACCTTCCCACAACTTTCTACGCCCAGGCCGCTCGTAGCCCACCTGCGAACGCGAACTCGAGCACTGCGCTCCGCGAACCTCTCCCCCCCCCCCTCCCCCCGGGCAGCGTGCGCTCCCCTCCCCCATCTCCCCGTCTGGCTGGAGTTGGCCGGACCCGGGGAGCCTCGGGGTCCGCGGGCTCGCTTACCTCGCATGGTGTGGCCGCTCTCCCGCTCCGCGTAGTCATGAAGCTGCTCCCAGCCCGAACCCCGGAGAGCCCAAAAATCCTGCTCAGCACGAGTGAAGAAGGTGGTCGGCAAAGAGCTGCTCCGCCGAGAAAACCATCCCTTTAGGCGGACGCCGTGGCCAGAGGGTGACGTTTGCCGCCGCCGCCGCTGCTATGTTAACAGTTTTGATGATGGTGGTGATGACTGTTTTGATGGTTGTTTGGTTGTTTGTTTTCAGGAAGGGTGGAAAAAAAAATGGGCTGTCTGGCTGGTGCCTGGGTTTTGTTTTGCTTTTGTTTTTTTTTTTTTTCTTTTCTTTTTTTTCCTTTCTCTCTAATGTGCTTGCTTTTTAAAAATGCCACCGCCTCCGGCTCAGAAGATTTCTTTTGTGATCACTTGGACTGAGGAGGAGGAGGAAGGGCAGCAGCGGCAGGAGGAGGAGTTGGTGGTGGTTTTGTTAGTTACAAAGAAGGAGAAGGAGCAAGGGGGGGAAGAAAAGGAAACAGAAAAGGAAGAAAGGCGGTGTGGATGGCAGAGCATGTGCGTTTTCACATGACATCTGTGCCTGTTAGCGGATCCAGTGAATTTTCACTGTTCAGTTACAGGGAGGAAGGGAGCGAGAGAGAAAGAGAGGAGAGAGATGGAGAGAGAGAGAGCCGAGAAGGCGCTTATACGCGAGGGCGGGCTTGGCCGGGACTTCCAGGCCCCGCCTCCTGTCAGCGCCGCCGCCAATCAGCGCCCGGCAGAGCTTGGAGGGGGCGGGGACCACGGGGGAGGGGACGCGATTCCCGGAGCGGGGCGGGGGGTTGCAGCCTGGAGCCCGAAGACGGCCGGAGCTGAAACCGGTCACTAGAGACTGTCCGAACTGGGCAGAGGAGGGGGAAGCGCCCAGAGAGTGGGGCAGACCTGCAGGTGACATTCACTTCCGACTCGGGGAGGAGGAAGAAGGCGCTTGACCAGTCCTTTCCAGGCGAGGGGCGCGGGGCTCCCCGGGTCCCACGTTCCGTCCCTCTCTCGAAGCGATTGCCTGCCCCGATAGTTAGTTTTGAATTTATGGCAGCGCTCCGCGGAGTCCTCTCTCCGTAAACTCCGCATCTCTGGCGGGGGTTTCCAGGAGCAGGACGCTTCAGCGTTAGTGGCAGAATGATGCAAATCAACTTCATCACTTTGAGCATAGACCAAAATGCAGTCCCGTGCAAGTGTCATCTGCTTCCTTTGAAATCGTCTTTCAGATGCTTCCCGTCCCGAATCCTAAAAGCAAAACCCACGAGACACTAAGATTTCGTCTGTTAAAAAAAATTGTTTCAAAAACATTTTAATGTCTTCTTTCTGTCAAGGACATTTTTATTAGCACTTGGAGGACCTCCTGGCATTGGGCTACCCTATTCAAGGATAACAGCCTCAGTGGACAGTGTGGCCACCTCAGTGATGCAAGGGAAATGGCTGAGGCCAGAGGTATGATTGTCTGGTGCTGTTTATTTGATTGAGGTGCAGGGCTATTTAGGAGGGAAGACTTTTAAGTCCACTTGCTACCAGAAGACACTTATCTATTTATTGGAGACTGGCAATTAAACGTAAGTATTTTGTATTCCTTAGGTGAAAACTGCCATTTATTTGTATTTTGATAAAAATCCAGTGCGTATTTCAAAACTGTTCCTTTGCAAGTTTCCCCTGAGTGGACAAAGTAAACATATGGTGATCACATCTACTCCCTCCCGCTGCAGTAGGTTAACTGGTCCCCTCAAAGGCAGAGGTGAAAAAATTGGCTTCTTCCACTTGGTCTTAGGCATTGAGGCTCCAATTCATTAGTCTACCTGTTGGCAGAGCGGGCCTCATCATCATTCATGTGCCCAAATAATTTGATCTTTACTGGTATTTATTCAGATTTCGTCATGTAACACAAAGTGCGGTGCACAATTGGCAATTATGTAGTTAATTACTCCACCCTATACTGCGAAGTAGTTTGTACTCGCCCCCCCATTTATATAAAAAATAGATTACTTGCTGAATCTTCCCTAGCGCTGAACTGACTTAGCCCTGCTATATGCCCTTCAATTTGCAAGCCAATGTGTAATCTAGAAAAATTTTAGTATTAAGACTGAAAGTTGATTGAGTCTTTAATTAAATGAAATGAACAAAAGGAAGTGACTGTTCAGAATAGTTATTCCCTTATAAATACCTTTCCCCTAGATTTGTAATTGACACAGTAGTTAATCTTTTAAGATAATATTTAAGGCTCCCTGGTTTTTATCATTTTTAATCAAGTAAAATATATTCATCGTAACTACATTAAAGCTGCACTAAGTTATGCCTAATTTAGTTGCTTCATTAAAAATTACTGAATGTAAAATAGTCAAGAAACAAATTGTGACTATATCATTTTAATTTTATGTGCTTTTAGCAGAGACACAGGAATGGTGAAAGTTCCCAAGTCTTTGTAAACACTATAGTTATTATTGTTGTCATTATTTTAGATTTCTATTTCTGATTAAAGAGAAATTTCAGAATTCAAGAATTTTAACTCTTTCTTCATCTCAAATTTCTGAACATTTATTGAATTCTTAAATTTCTTTTGCTGCTGCAATATCTGTAATTCTTAAAAAAAAGTCAACACATATATGATAAGTGCCTGTCCCCCTCCTACACATTTTTATGTGACTTTTGTCTTGTCGGTACAACAACGCATAATTTTGCTTACAACTCTATCACATAGTTTTTAAGCCCTTCTGAATACTTCTGAAAAAAATTGTCAATTAGAAATACTTAAGTTATATCATTTTCAAAACTGTATATATATATACATATTATATATGTATATATGTATACATGTGTATGTATTTATACATATAATATTATATTATATTATATTATATTATATTATATTATATTATATTATATTATATTATATATGGTGCTACAAAAGTATTTCTCTTTTAAAGTGGAATAAATGTTGATCACTGGCTATACTGTGGTGATCTGGGATATTTTGGATCTTCCTAAAAATTCAAAAACTGAGTTCTTGAGCATTTCTAATAAATTGCAAATTATGTCAACTGAATGGAACCTAGTTGTGTAAAATAAATATTCAGGACTTAAATCAGCATTTTCCAAGAAGTCATAAAATAGTTACATATAATCTGATGTTTTTGTAACCTATCTGCCAGCAACTATCCATATTTTGATTGGCATAATAATACATTAATATAATGTCCTTGCTCAGATGAAGTGCAACGTCGGTCATTACTTGAATGATTGTAGAACTGTTTGGTTTCCTATAGTCTTGAAGCTCTGCTTTTGGCTCTGGGCCTGAAAGATGTTTGAAGCTGCTATCTAAATTGTGATAATTTTAAATGAAAATCAGTAGGTCATGTAGCGCCGTGCTTAATCTCAAGAACAGATACAGTTTTACTTACGTTCCTGCTAACCGTGTTCTGAACATACCAACCATCCCTCAGGTTCAGCTCTAAGGCCACAGAGTAATAACGACAAGAAATATCCTGACAGAGGCAAAGGTTTGTCATGAGCCAACCAGTTAGGGTGAACACGGCATGTAGGATTATTTCGATCCTCAAATGCTTCAACCAAAATAGGAAGTAATGCTTCACCACATTCTGAGCTGGCCAGTCTATAGATCCTACTTAAAATATCTCTGCATCTTGGAGGAACATTGGCAATATTGATAATGGCATTACATTTAGAATGACTAAAAGACTGGGTGTTTAGGGGGCTATGTGGCTGTGAAAGTCACGACAGATATACAAAGCTACCTTAAATACTGGGAAAACGAGGAAAAAAGATAACTTTATATGTTACATGTTTCTATTAAAAATAGAAAAGGTGAAGTACTGAGCTTACTGTTGCTGGAGGCAACCAACAAAGATTGAATGAAAAACTTTGGTAAAGATGCTCTGGTTTACAGATTTCTGTAGTGGGCTGAGAACTGTCTAGATTAGCTCTAATATCTTCCACAACTCTAAATGTATTCACGTGGAGACACTTACTACTGCCCCAGCAGCTGCAGCAGACCTGTGCTTCCTAACATGAGAACAGGAGCCAGGATTTCCCAAGACTTTGGAAGAGTTCTGGGTACTTTATAGGTGCTTGATAATTATTGGCTGAATGAATGCTTTCTACTCTTTTGTCCCCTGGATGTGAACCAGAAATATAGCAAACACCTAAATAAGAGCTCTTCTTTCTTAGTTTCTAGTGGGGAGGAGAAGGGGAGGAAAGAGAGAGAGAGAAATGAGAGTTTTCTTTTTTCATTTTAAACTCTCCTAATTTGTGGAAGAAAAAAAAAAGAAACACGGATGTTTGGGTTTGGTTACGTAATTATAAAAGAAAGCAAAATCTAGTTATTTTCATATTTGTTTCCATTCTGTTTTATTCTCAGATGGAGGGTTTTTATAATTTTTAAAGTTCTGCTTCATTTAAAAAAATGTTTATTTACTTTTGAGAGAGAGAGAGTGTGAGCACGTGTGTGAGCAGGGGTGGGAGGCAGACAGAAGGAGAGAGAGAATCCCAAGCAGGCTGCTCACTGTTGGCACAGAGCCTGATGAGGGGCTTGAACTCATGATCTGAGCTGAAGTCAAGAGTCAGATGCTTCACCGACTGAACCGCCCAGGCACTCCAAGTTCTGCTTTGTTTTTAAGTATGAATGCAAATTCAATAACTTTTCAGAATGCAATAAGAGAAAATATGTTTAAAATGTGTATCTTGTGCTTTATGTAATACATTGGAAAGAGTGCATGGGCCAAAACAAAATGAACCCCAATAGGTGGGATAGGAGGTACGGTAAGCTTTAGGAAAATGGCAAATTAGATTAGGGAAAAAAAAAGAGCTAACATTTATTGGATGAACCACAGAGTCTATCAGCCTCTCTAATTTTTATTTCCTTAAAGAACCTACATGGTGTGTATTATATCTCACTCCCCTAACCCCTGCCTTTTTTTTTAAAGAAAGGCTTAGAAAGGTCAAGTAACTTGTCTAAGATCACAAATCTAAAAATGTTGGATCCACTATTCAAACCCAGATATAGTCTCTAAAATGTAAGTTCCATTTTATTGTTTTCAGTGCTAAATTCCCAGAATCTAGCATTTTTCCTGGCAAATAGTACATGCTCCAAATGCACTTGTGAACATTTGGACTCTTGTCCACTGCACAGTACAGCTATCTACACACTCCATGACTGAAGCTAGTTATTTGCTAAATGCCATTAAATAAAGAACAGTGACTTTAGAGAT
Organism: Panthera pardus; assembly: GCF_024362965.1. Classification (NCBI taxonomy): domain Eukaryota; kingdom Metazoa; phylum Chordata; class Mammalia; order Carnivora; family Felidae; genus Panthera; species Panthera pardus. The sequence continues at coordinate 16,386,712 of NW_026526766.1, read as the reverse complement.
CAAAGAATACTGTGAAAAAATTATTATGCCTGATTCAGGTCCATCACGGAGTCTAGGAAATACTTTTGTAATAAATATTTCAGGTCATACATAGTATGGGGCTGAATTAAAATGGTAGCAGTAAGGGGCTCCTGGGTGGCTCAGTTGGTTAAGTGTCCGACTTCGGTTCAGGTCATGATCATACAGCCCATGTGGGGCTCTGTGCTTATAGCTCAGAGCCTGGAGCCTGCTTTGGAGTCTGTGTCTCCCTCTCGCTCTGCCCCTCCTCCACTTGCCCTCTGTCCCCCTCTCTTAAAAATAAACAAAGACATAACAAAAATTAAAATGGCACCAGTAAAAACGAAAAAAAAGGATGAGGGGAAAGGTTGGACATGTTTTGAAAGGCAAAAGCTATAAAGTCTAGTTCATGATGATATGGTGGTGCTTGTGGGCAGTGCATTGGTTAAGATGAGAAAGAAGTCAAACCACAGCTTCATAATTAGGAAGCTGGTAGAATGAATATGCCATCAATAGAAATAAGGAAGGAAGGAAGAGTAGGTTCTTGACTGAATAGAGGAAAATGTTGAGATTAATTTTCAGTTTTTGTGTATATTGATGACAATATCTAACAGATGGTTGGGTAGGTAGAACTGAAGTTTTGGAAATTGTTAAGAGGTGAAAATAAAGATTTTTAAGATCCTCAAAACCATTAAGCAGAAGCAAAATAACATGAGAAGAAACCAAATGTCTCTTTTTAAGGGGTAGTAGGTGGAGGATAAGCCAATGAATAAGAGGATGGATGGGTGACGGTGGAGTATGTTGGTATTGTATCAGAGAAGCCAAAGTAGGAAGAGTTTCAAGAAAGAAGGAATGATCAACAATGTCAAATATGCAGAGAACTCAAGGGCCATTGGGTTTGCTGATTAGGAAGTTATTAGTGATTCCCAGGAAACCTTCAGGACAGAGGACTAAAGAGCTATTAAGTCATGGATGAATGCAGGGAAAAGTTTGGATTATCCTTTCTAGTTGTTTGGGGGATGGGAGAAGGGTGGACCATTAGCTGAAAAGAGGGTAGATCAAGTTCTCTCTCTCTCTCTCTCTCTCTCTCTCTACACACACACACACACACACACACACACACACACACACACACACACTTCTTTCCTTCTATATAAATCTGGGACTGAACAAAATGGTAATTTTAAATATAAAAAGAGAGTCTGAACAAATGAGATCAGTGGTCATAGGTTAGCTTTGGTAACAGCACCTTTTCTTCTGAGACCAAAGTCAAGAAACAGAATGGATAGATAAAGACCAAGCAACATTGTAGAGTTAATGGGATTTGAAAGCATGGGTAGAGGGAAAATATTAAAGTCTAGGTGCCAGCAATTAATTTACCTGTGCAATCCCAAGTCACATTATTTCTGCATCCCAGTTTCCCCATTATACAGTGAGTATCTTTTTTTTTAAGTTTTTATTTAAGGGGTACCAAGGTGGCTCATTTGGTTAAGCCTCCAACTTTGGCTCAGGTCATGATCTCGGGTTCATGAGTTTGAGCCCCGTGTTGGGCTCTGTACTGACAGCTTAGAGCTTAGAGCCTGCATTTGATTCTGTGCGTCTCTCTCTCTGCCCCTCTACCGCTCTCACTCTGTCTCTCCCTCTCTCTCTCTCTCAAAAATAAATAAACATTAAAAAATTTAGGGGCGCCTGGGTGGCTCAGTCGGTTGAGCGGCCGACTTCGGCCCAGGTCATGATCTCGCGGTCCGTGAGTTCAAGCCCCGCGTCGGGCTCTGTGCTGACCGCTCGGAGCCTGGAGCCTGTTTCAGATTCTGTGTCTCCCTCTCTCTCTGACCCTCCCCCGTTCATGCTCTGTCTCTGTCTCAAAAATAAATAAATGTTAAAAAAAATTAAAACAAAATTAAAAAAACTGAAGTTTTTATTAAATTCCAGTTAGTTAATATACAGTGTAATATTAGTTTCACGTATACAATACAGTGATTCAACAGTTCCGTACTTCACCCAGTGCTCATCACAACAAGTGCAGTGAGCATCTTAAGGACAGTAACTCTGTCATTTTCATTTTGGTATCCAGCACCTGGTGTTCTAGAAACTGCTTGTTAAATGATTTAGTTCAACTTGACAGTTGGATCATTAGTGAAACTTTTGTCTCAGTTTAGTGCTTGTCCTGTTATATTTTGGTAAACTCCCAATTTTTTATCATGACCCTTGAAGACTTAAATATAACAAATCTCCATTTACATAAGCTAGATTGAGTGGATCTCCTTTTGTTGCAAACATACAAGCTCTACCCAAACAGGCTGATTGAAAAAACATCAAAGGCACAAACTAACTACTGGCTGCCAGTATGTTCCAGACACTACATAGCAAAAGATGAGTTATGCTTTATTTTATAAAATTAGATTAAAATATTTTAATGTTTCTTTAGAAGAATAAATGCCTGTGAATAGCTAATGAAATTACTTCAAAAAATAAGGCTGGTTCAGAATGAATTTAAATGTATAATAATGCTTAGCCAAAAAACCAGAAAATACACTAACATTAAAAAAATTTTTTTTAACATTTGTTTATTTTTGAGAGCTAGAGAATGAGCAAGGGAGGGGCAGAGACAGAGGGAGACACAGAATCCGAAGCAGGCTCCAGGCTCTGAGCTGTCAGCACAGAGCCCGATGTTGGGCTCGAACTGACAAACCGTGAGATCATGACCTGAGTCTAAGTCGGATGCTTAACCAACTGAGCCACCCAGGAGCCCCTACACTAACATTTTAATAGAGAGTAACCTGAAGAATTAGAGGGAGAGTGAAGACTATAACATTTTTTGTGCCATATATTTTGTACTGTTTATTTACAAGAGGTAAATGTGTGTGCGTGCGTGTGCGTGTGTGTGTGTGTGTGATAAAAAAAGATTTTTTCAAGACAACCAAAGTAGAAAAAAAGGAGATTAGTACAGGGGACTTCCCTTACCAAAACTTACTTGAAAATCATTCCAATAAAAATAAAATATATTGTTGGGGCACCGAGGTGGCTCAGGCGGTTAAGCGTCCGGCTCAGGTCATGATCTCGCGATTCATGAGTTTAAGCCCCACGTGGGGCTCTCTGCTGACAGCTCAGAGCCTGGAGCCTGTTTCAGATTCTGTGTCTCCCTCTCTCTCTGCCCTTCCCCCACTTTCACTCTGTCTCTCTCTGTCTCTCAAAAGTGAATAAACATTAAAAAAATTAAAAAATATATATATTATCACAAAAGTAGGTAAGTATCAGAGCATACATAAATGATTTAAGACTGTGAGAACTTTATATAAAAATCAAAATGGTTTTTAGGTTCCGGTTAGAAAATATGCATTTTAATATCATGGGCAATGCCAGATTTCTATATCATATCACATACAAGACTACATTTCAGATGATTAGAGAATTTAATGAAATATATAAGTAAAAGCCCAAAATAATAAAATTATATTTTTGTGTATATTTATATAATGTGGATAGGGGCAAACTTTTCCAAAGTAGTAAACCCAGTCCCTATGAAAATAAAAAGTTAGATGTATGTCCCTATGTACAAAGTAAAAAGGTGAATATTTTGAATGGCAAAAGGCCCCCCAAAGAAAGTGAAAATACACACAGCAGACTGGAAAAATACTGCTGTAGAAACAAGTAGTTGTTTTTATAAAAATGCATACACACTTATACATTATAAGAATTGGATAAAAAAATCTCAAAACAGGGGTTGGTAGAGAAGAAAGGGGAGCTGCTTAATTTAGATTTTTTTCCTGATTGTTTTTGCTATAGATGAACATTTCTCCTTTGTGTTTGTATTTGTTAATGCTACTGAAAAGTCCCTTTCCAAGATCATCTGACAAACTTTAAGATACTTTCTTGTTTGTTATGAACTAGATGCAAATGGAAGGTTTCGAATGGCTTCATCTTAGCTGCTGATACACTGCAAAATTTATCTTGAATTGGCTATTTTTCTCTATATTCCTGCCCCATCAATTCAAGCTACTGTCCCTCACCTACCTAGATGGGTACCAGGTTCTCAGAATTTGTCTCTCTACCTCCATTTTTGCCCCTTAATCCATATATTTTCCAACTGGCAGCTAGACAGAACATTAAAAAATGTAAGTCATATAGTAGATAACCCCTTGCAAAAAACATTAGAGTGTCTTTCTATTGCACTTAAAAATAACCTTATCAGGGCTTACAAAGAGGGTGAAGACATTCTGGTTTGCACTGACGCCCTGAATAATTATTAGAAGTGCCCCGTTTCATTCTCAAAAGTATTCCAGTCTGAGCAATACGTAATATAGTTGCCCTAATTGTAAGCGTCTGCTGGCTTAAAGGTTATGTTTTCAGAGAAAATCGTCCCTCATCATACTATCTAAGAGAGCACTCATTCATAATGCTTTTTCAGAGCATCTTTTTTTGTGATCAGATCATAATTTATGATTATTTACTTTTGTCTTGTTATTATCTAATGAAGGGAATGAATTAATTTATAATTAATATTATTATTTGCCCTACGAGGCAAGGACCACATCTCTGTTATTTTGTATTGTATCATCAAGACCTAGTATGATGGCTAACACCTAGCCCATGCTTAATAGAAGTTTGTTCAATAATCAATAATTTGGACTGATTGTCAAAATTTAAGCAATGTAGGGGCACCTGGGTGGCTCAGTCAGTTTAGTGTCGGACTCTTGATTTGGGTTCAGATCATGATCTCACGGTTGGTGAGTCCAACCCCACGTTGGGCTCTGTGTTTTTTAAAGTTTTCTGTTGATTAAAGTTCTCTCTAGCTGCCAGTTGGAAAATATATAGGTTAAGGGACAAAAATGGAGGTAGAAAGACAAATTCTGAGAACCTGATCTTCATGTAGGTAGGCAATGGACATAGCTTGAATTGATGAGGCAGGAATATAGAGACAGCTCATGCGCCCTCTCTCTCTCTTTCTCAAGACAAATAAACATTAAAAAAATAAAACTTAAGTGATGTAAGTAATGCTTTTTGTTTTCTTTTTGAAAACTTGGTCTATACATTTGCTAAGATGTCTTCATGTCTCATTATGGGCACATTTAAAAATACATGCGATATTAAGTTTTTCTTTTTAAGACGATATATATCGTGATGATTAAGTATATCAGTTCTGGAGTAAAATGAAACAAAACAACAACCCCCCCCCTCAAAAAAAAAAACATAAATTGTTTTCCATTCCAGATCTGCTATTTTCAATGTGAGCTGGTAGTTAACATGCTTAAAATGCGCTTAAAAATATTTAAACAGGACTAATGAACTCAAAAGGATAAAAGGAGATATGCTAACATAGTGCTTAGCACATCATGATCATGCAAAAATCATCAACTATTTATAATTTTATGACTTGCTTGTGGAAAATCTGTTTAATGAGTTAGCGACAGCAAAGTTTTCAATTCAGGTCAATTAGACGTTGCCTGTCTATCACAGTTCCCAGTTACTTGTAAACAATCAACAAAAGCACAAATATAAACTAGTTTATAATTTTATCAGTTGTTTTCCACTTCCTTTTCCCCAAATGCTTTGTGACCCTGCTTTTTTTTTTTTCTCCTTTCTTAGTCTGAATTGATCAATTTTGGAGTATTCCATTTATTTTTCTCCCATTGGTTTGCTGGTTCCACATCGTTACTATTCTTTTGGTAATCCTCCTAGAGATTAAACATGTGTCCTTGGATTATTAGAACAAATATAAATGAGTACTTTTACCACACTGCGGTCAATGCTAAGACTTTAACACGTTGAACTCTGCTAACCTTCCGTATCCCATTAGTGCCGTTAGTGTTATTGTTGTCATGTATCTTAGTTCTACATATATTTTAAACCCCATAAAATATTATTAATATTGTGATTATTATTTTGCATCATCAGTATTCCTTCGGATTGGCCCCAAATTGAGTCATGTAATTTTTTTTCTGCATTTTTGTGTTTCTCTTGTGGATCATTTTCCTTCTGCTTGAAGAACTACTTTTAGCATTCCCTTTCATGTCCGCTGCTGCTGCTGCTGAACACACTTGGTTTTTGGTTATCTGGAAATGTTTATGCTGCTTCACTTTTGAAAGATGGGTTTTTTACTGGTTGCTGGATTTCTTTCTTTTTTCCCCACTCTGCTCATATCATTCCATTGTCTCCCGTCTTACATCTTTTCTGTTGAAGAGTCACTTTTCAGCATTATGGTTGCTCCTTTGAAAATGATGTATCTTCCTCTTTGGTCTCAATTTTGGGATTTTCTCTTTCTCTTTGGTCGTTAGTTGTTTTACTGTGATGTGCGTAGATGTGGTTTTCTTTTCAGTTGCCCTGTCTGGAGTTTAAAACACTTTTTGAACTTATGGCTTGGTATCTTTTATCAATTGGAAAGTTCTTGACATTTTCTCTTCAATGTTGCCCTGGCCCCATTTCCTCTGTCTTCTTCTGGAGGGAGATGGCATTATATGTGTGCATTATGTATGGCGTGTATGCGTGTATGTATATGTATGCTTTCATTTTGCCCCATATATCACTTTCCCCCTCACTGTGTCGTTTCTATCCTTTTGTTCTCCAGGCTTCCATCAGGTTATTTTATATTCACCTAACTTGTAGCTCACCGATGCTTTCCTTAGCTGTATCTTTCAGTTTGTTGTTAAGTCTATTCGCTCTTTGTTTCAATTATTCCATTTTTCAGTCCTAGAATTTCTATTTGATTATTTTTTATAGGTTCCTATTATCTGGTAAAATCCTCCATCTTGTCATCTATTGTTTTAGATTTTAATTCCAGTATAGTTAACACACAGTGTTACGCTGGTTTCAGGTGTATGATACAGTGACTCAAGAGTTCTATACATTACTCAGTGCTCATGATAAGTGTGCTCTTAATCCCCTTCACCTAGTTCACTTATTTCCTTGAACATATGAATACATTAGTATTTTAATCCATAGGGACAATTTCAATATCATGGTCACCTGTTAGTTTTTATGTATTTACCAGAATTTTTTATTGAAGTTATAGACACAGTCTATAGTTACATAGGCTAATGTCTAAATGGTGGTCTAAATGCTAATTTTTATGGTGGTCTGTATCTTTCTGTGTTTCAGTGAAGGTTGAAATGGATAAAGAAAACAGAAGTGAAGCAATTTTGAAGATTTGAATTAAAAAAAAAAAACAAAACAAAACCCAAAAAACGTTGACAGGCAGGTATGTGGACCAAATGACCCAGGGATTCTCCATTAAGATTAAAGAACTTCTTGTATGTTTCCAGTTCTCAAATATCAAAACTGTTACTGGCAGACTGCTGCATGTCTATAATATCACTAAAAACACTACTCTCTTTTCAACTCATTCACCGAAGTCAGACCGTTTCTCAATACAGAATGCTTTCATCTTTTCTATTGGGAAAACAGAAAATAGATGGGAATCTGCATTTTGCTTAAGATGTTCTGAGATTTCATCCTTGGTACTTAACACCACATTTCTTTCCTCAAAATGAAGAATATACAGCTAACTGCAGCTACTTTAGGGACCGAGATTATAATCACCATGCAACTTCCCTTAGAATGAATTCACATACATACATGCCATGGGATTGCCCAGTTTGAATGCCTGGCAGACCTGGAGACTGATGGCATTTTGATAAATGATGCACATACATAATTTGAAAATCTAAAATGCACTGGCAGAGATCGGGAGATGTTTGTGTTAATGAAAGCATGATTTTCTGGATCAAAGCAGACAAGGGAGGCCCAATTCTCTCAGATGAGGAGGGCTGCAGAATATGTTTAGTGAATGAAAAGAGAGGTTGATGCAAGATGAGCTCTTTAAATAAGGGCAAAGTACTTTATCAATCCAAACCAATTCCGAATAGTCCGTCCTCCTCTCTGGAGGACACTGGGAGGAAAGGTATGAAATCAGCATGCTTTTTAAAAACTCTAAGTAAGTATATCAGGCCTCTCCAGTGGGGCACTTACAATCCCAGTCAGCTGGTATGAAAATCTGGAGAAAGAAATTTTATGTTTTATTTGAATGTAAATTCTCCTCAACCTAACAGCCAGGACATAGAAGACAGAGAGAGAGAAACATGGGAATAAAGGTGGGAGAAGGGAATAAAATATGAGAGAAGGATGTGAATTCAGGGGTTTCAAAAGCCTTGAGAGGAATGGGGAAGGCACATCATGTCTTGAATACAGTGATAACTCAAGTGTATTATATATTTAGTGGCACATGTTTCAGATTAGTCATTCTGTGATGAATGAAGACAAACACTGGGCTGGGACATATGATGGAGAGCAGAAAAGGAAGAAGGGGTAAGGAAAAAAGAGGTGTAGACAGTGGAAGCTTTCTTTGTTTGGACCCACTTACTGGCTTCTGGTAAGGGCAGTTGATTACTTAGGACTGGAATTGGTTGTCTTGTTTCCTGAATAGTGCCTGAGGGTTTGTTTATTTGTTTGTATTTTTTGGCAATTCAGTCCCAAGGGTGTTGTCACCATGGTACCCCTAAACTATCTGTCCCTATCTTTAACCACTATGCTCTATGGGGGAAAAAAGAGTGATGCACATTTCGGCTCAGGCTAATCTACAACATCCAAATATGAAACCAGTAATACAGGGCAAAATTTACACTCTCCAGATAAACGTTTCAGAAGGGACTTTGTTTCTCTTTCCTGCAAAGTACATCCATAGCCATTAACTAAGATGTTTTATGATAAAAAAAAAATTGGTAAAGTTAATATTGTTAATTTGGAAATTACTTAAGTTTAATGAAATTAGTGCTATGAGACAGCTATTATCTTTAAAGAGGGAGAAAAAGTTCCTTCCAAATGCCAGGAAGTTGAAAAAAGGTATAATACATCCAAGTGAATCATTTTTTCCCAACTGTATAGGATTGTTACACTTACAGCACAGGAAAAAGGGGAACAGGGCTTTGAAAAAAATGAATTTTTGCTGGTCAAAAGTCTCAAAGAGTTATGTAATCAAAGCAGAAAAGTATGAAAATAATTAGTCATGTCATATTTGAAATACATGTGTAAGCATGTCCCCAGAGAAGGCTGGTGTATGTCATGTATTTAAACTCAAGTTAAGCTGATAAGTGATTGTAGAGTGTTGCTTAGATCCCGTATTTGCTATTCTTGCTTCTGGAGACACTGGTGGAATTTAAATGAAATAGGTAAGTGGAGGCATTCAAAGCAACAGACAAGCCTGTGGTTTCTGCCCCACTCCATGGGGCAAACCGCATTCCTTTCCTGTCCTAACAGATTTGGAGAAGGGAGAATATTAGTGTCCAGCAGAGGTCGCAGTGCTGGAGTCAGGAATGGTTCAACAACCACCTACTGGCTGAAAGGAACAGGAGAACCCGAAGACCCAGAAGTGGTGATAATAAAAAGGCCCAGCATCTTCCCATAGTTAGGAAGTCAAATCAATATTTGACCTTCAAGCCCCCTGAGCTCAAAATTAAGTATACAAAACCAACCATATTCACCTGCCTTAATACTTGTGATTTTTTTTTGAAGTATCAATGAGGAGCTCTCAGCTATTAATTTTTCATAGTTGCCTTCAATCAACAAGAGTATGTCTTATATACCTGTCTGTTGAGTCAATTATTGTGTGTGTGTGTTTTTTTCCTGGCTTATTCTAGGTTTATTCCATTTAAATGTTGAGATACTAGGTCTTTAGCAAGTTGGCCGCACGTGTGAGACCAACCTCATCATCTTCATCAACCTCATCAACCTCTTCATCTTGTGAGACCACCTCTTCTGGGCAATAGTAGGTCCTTACATCAGCTCTATGGAAGCATCAGAAAGTCTAAGGAAAAGGCAAGCAGGTTTTGATCCTGTGGACAGTGATGGGTAAGCAAGCACAGTGCCTGCAAGGACAGGGATGTGGTAGGAAAATCTGGATGATATAGTTATAAATGACTGAGATGAAACTCAAGGGAAAAAGGAATTATTTTTAAAAAAGCAGACGTTGTGGGGGCGCCTGGGTGGCTCTGTCGGTTGTGTCTGACTTTGGCTCAGGTCATGATCTCACGGTTCATGGCTTCGAGCCCCACGTTGGGATCTGTGCTGACAGCTTGGAGCCTGGAGCCTGCTTCAGATTCTGTGTCTCCCTCTCTCTCTGCCCCTCCCCCACACTCTCTCTCTCCCAAAAATAAACATTCAAAAAATTGAAAAAAATAAAAAGCAGACATTGTGAAGCTACTACTATGTTTACAGGTAGGTTTTTCACTCATTTAAAAATTCATTGAATACAGATTAAGTAAAATCTGACATTTCAGTCACCAGTACATTTCAACAGAGCTCAAACCTTGAGTACATTGTGTTACAAAGACAATAGAAATGGTTAAAAATCCAATATTTACTTAAATAGGAATGCTTCTATAAAATATTCTAAGATAGACATAAGCCTGGAAATTTTGCTTTAAAATTTACGTGGAAAATTTGTAATACTCTATAACCAAAAAGTTTAGCAAACGCAATAAAAAACAAAGCTAGAATTTATCAATAAATTTTTTGTGAATCACATTTTGTGAATCATGTCAAAATTTTATTATTATTTTATTTTATTTTTTATTTGACAGAGAGAGAGTTCGAGGAGGGGAGAGGAGCAGAGAGAGAGAAAGAGAGAGAGAGAGAGAGAGAGAGAGAATCTCAAGCAGACTCCACGTTAAGAGTGGAGCCCGACTCAGGCTCAATCCCATGACCCTGGGATCACGACCAGAGCTGAAATCAAGAGTAGGATAGTCAACTGAATGCGCCACCCAGATGCCTCCAAATTTCATTTTTAATGCTTTATTTTTTTTATAGCAGTTTGAGGCTTACAGGAAAATTGAGCAGAAAGAAGGGTGTCCATATGCCCCTACACTCCACTGCCAGAAGAGTTTTTCCTTTTAATAGCATCTTGCATTAGGGTGGTAGTTTTGTTTTGTTTTACAATTAACGAAGCAATATTAATACATTATTATTAAATAAAATCCGTACTTTACATTGGGGTTCACTCTTTGTGATGTATACTCTGGGGGTTCTGACACGTGTATACTGACACGTATATACATGTGGCATACAGAGTTGTGATTTCACTACTCTAAAAGTCCCCTGCAAGCCACCTATCCATCTTTCCCTCCCTCTTCCCACCCCTAACCCTGGAAACCACTGATCCTTTTACTGTCTCCATAGTTTTGTCTTTTCCAGCATGTCATAGAATTGAAATCCTAACAGTACGTAGCCTTTTTCTGATTGGCTTCTTTCCTTTAGTGATATGCATTTAAGTTTCCTCCATTTCTTTTCATGGCTTGGTACCTTTTTTTTAGGCAGTGAATAATATTTCATTGTCTAGATGTACCACAGTTTATTTATCCTTTCCCTTTCTTGAAGGACATCTCCCTGAATTTCCACTTGGAGCTTTATATAAGTAAGGATGGAGTCTGGGAATCACAGAAAGACCAGTTTAATTTAGATGAATTAAATGGAGAGTTTTGCTGCTGTTTCTGTTTTACACTATAAGAAGCCATATGTAAGTAGGCTGGTACGATGCCTTCATGATTCCATCAGGGACACAGCTGTCTCCTATTGGTTCCTCAGACACTTACAGAATAAGGCCTTGTCCTCTTGCTTTTTCCCTGAAGACCTCCAGATATTTTCTCCCCCACCAGCGTTACGTCAAGAACAAGGGGGAGGCAGAGGGTAAAAGGTGCAGCACGCCAGCTAATGGTCTTCCCTGGGAGAGAGGGAAGTGGCCCTTGGCAGCAAGAACTGGCCTGGCACTATCTACCCGGACTTGGTGTTGCTAGGAGCTGGCTTGGCACCCACAGCTACGCCTTGGAAACTGGAGGGACAGCACTAGAGATACCAGAATAATACAAAGGGTTGCAGAGAAAAGATGTGAAAAAAACCTCTGACTATTCACAACTTGGGCTCGATGTGACCTTACTCCACAGTATTCTGCCCGAGTGGACCACTGCAAATATGGCCAAAACATTACATTCCCTCTCTGTCTGGATTATGTAAATAGTTTCAGAGAAAACAAACTGAGAGAGCAAGTGGCAAAACTGTGAAATACAGTTATATTTGCAAATAGGAGAACCTAGTTTTGACATTTTCTTAAATAACCAAGATTGATTCTTTAAAACATGAAATAACACAAAGTGATACATAAACACATATGCATTATGAAAAATTCAAATAATACAAAGTGTATGGTGTAAAAATGACAATCCCTTCTCCCCTCCTCCACAATCCTCTCTTTTCACTAGCGGGGGCTGCTGCTAGAATACGAGTGCATTTATTAGAAAACACCTCACCTTATGTTCATACCCACGTTTTTAGTTTTTCTTTTGCATATACATATACATACATGTGTCCCTCTGTGTGTATATGCACATATACATATATACATACACAGGTATATGCACACATATTATGTATACGCACATATTATATATGTATATATACATGTAAAATATTCTACAAATTGCTCTTTATTCCCATGTCAAAAGAATTGCTAGGTATAAGATTTAACATTTTGACATTTTGGTGGGTATGGTCAAACTCCAAAATGTCCCTTTCCAATTTTGATTGTACAATGGTGTACTGAACATTCATTTTCCCTTATCCTCACCAACTGAGAGCCCATTTTCCCATTTAGCACTTTGTACCCACTGTTGTTTTAATTTTCTGATCAATGCTGATGTTGAAGACCTTTCCACATGTTGATGGGCCCTTAGGAATTGTTCTGTGTATTATTTTTATCATTTTCTTGCTGATCTACAGAGGCCGTTTTATACGGCATGGATATCAGTCCTTTGTTGTAAACGTGTTAAGTTACGAACACTTCTGTCTGGAGCTTCTCTTCTGATGTTTTACGGTGTCTTTTTTCTTCTAAGAGATTTTATTTTTATGTAATGACTTAAAAAATATTTTCCTTTCAGCTTCTGGGTTTTGTGTTTTTTAATAAAGTTTTTCCTTACCCTCTCCCAAATGATTATAAGAATATTCTCCCGTTTTATTTAAATATTTTATAGTTTGGCTGTAGGTTGATTGCAAAACAGGAACTCTATTTTTTGGTATGCTGTAGGTAGGAACCTAACTTATCTTTACCTACTTGGTGTAATAGAGTCAGAATGCTTGAGTCCATTTTCCAGCTCTGCTATTTGCTTGTACTTCTGTATTACTTGACTCTTTGGGCCTCACTTTTAGCATCACACAATGTGGATAACACTTTTACCTACCTCATAGGATTATAGGATGGATGAAATGAATTCTTCAGATGAAAAATACTTAAAATACTTCTCGGAATAGTATTAGCCCTTCTTCATATATATTAGCCCTGCTCCATCCTCCCAAAAAACCCAAAACCTGAAACAGAAATAGCAACAAAACAAATCCAGTCCTTTCTCTAGTGGACTGATACACAATATTTACTATAATTTCTATTACATAAATGGGTCTTTTTTTTTAATTTTTAAATTTAAATTTTCTTTTTTTAACATTTATTTGAAAGAGAGAGAGAGAGAGCATGAGTGGGAGAGGGACAGAGAGAGAGAGGGAGAGAGAATGTGGGGCTTGTTCTCATGAATGATGAGATCATGACCTGAGCTGAAATCAAGAGTTAGATGCTTAACAACTGAGCCACGCAGGCATCCCTGTTTCTTGACTCTATTCTGTTTAATTGAACTTTCTGTCACTTCCCTCTGTTTTAATTACTATAATTTTAAGACATATTTCCTATCTGGAGAGCATATACCTCTCATTATTGTTCTTTTTTTTTTTAAATGACAGTCTTGAACGTGTTTTTTGTACAGATGAGTTTTCTTATGGAAATTATCAAGTTCCATAAGAAACGTCTTGTTGAGTTCAATCGAAGATCTTAAGTTCCAGACAAATTTGGTTTAAGATTGCATTACATTTGTAAATTACTTTAGTGAGAATTGATATCTTTATGATACTGAGTTTTCCTGGGAAGATGGGAATATGGTATATTGCTCCAAAAATGTAAGTCTTCTTTTCTGTGCCTCAGTAAATGTTATCATTTTCTTCATATCTTGCCTTTCTGATTATTAATTGGCTGCGGTACTCCACGTGTTGTTACTGTTAAGAGTCAAGCCCAGAGGGACAATGTGGGAGTCTCACCGTGTCTCAGTAATTTTGACTTGGACAAGTTCCCATCTCTGAACCAATCATTGTAACAAGACAAATGTGATACACAACTGGCTTAAGCTTAGTTCATGTCCCCCACTGGGAACTCCTGGGTGACAGGAAAATTACCCAAGAGAGTAGAATGTATGTGATGTCAATTATTCCAATTTGGACGCATATTGATATTTGGTCTGATTTAAAAAAAAAATTTTTTTTTTTTACTAGGTTCTTAAGTATCTTTGTCAGGAGGGACTTCTAGATCTTGTGCTTTCTGAGTCCCTGGGTGTCTAAAAGTGTCTCTTTTTATCTTGTTTATGTGAATTATAAAATGTTTAAAATGTCACTCCATTGTCTTATTTTTCCACAGTAAATGAGAAATTGAAGACTGCCTGCTTTTCTTTACTTTCTACATAACGAATTCTTTCTCTCTCTCTAAAAGAAGCATGTAATATTTTCCTTTATCCTTGGAGTTAAAGTTTTCATCAAGAGGGCTAGGTTTAATATGACTTTTGATACATGAATCTTAAGTATTTAGCTTAGTTTCTTCCAATAGCTCTGTGATTCTTGCTTTTTTCCCTCCTCTTTCTGGAACTTCTATTATATGTTTTATATCTAGATTTATCTTCCATTAATTTTTATTTTCATTCATGATTTTCACTGTATATATATATGTATGTATATATGTATATATATGTATATATACACATATATATAAGTAATCAAATACATAATCAAATATGTAATGGAATGCATGTGTAGGCATATGTGTGTTTACATGTACAACAGCTCCTTCATCTGGTGTTTGGTATCATTTAATTGGTGGTTTGTTTTATTATTTGATTCCTCTACAGAGGGTTTAAAAATGGAAATCATGTCTATTTTATTTCCAAAATTTTGTTTGTTTTATTGACTCTCCTCTCCTCCCCTCTCCTTCCCCTCCTCTTCCCTTCCCTTCCCTTCCCTTCCCTTCCCTTCCCTTCCCTTTCCTATTAAGATAGTTTCTTTAGATTCCACTCAATCTTCCTGAATAGGATCTTCTGTTCTGGTTGCTAGCTTGGTCTTCCTCCTTGAAATAACTAAAACCCATTAAATAATTTGTGTTTTGTTTTTCTTTGTCAATTATGCAAGTTGGGGGTGAGAACCTCTTGGGCAGTGCTGTATTGGCCAGCAGGGGAGACAAAGGTAGTACTACATATTTTCAATAGTCTTTTTCTAGGACTGAGGATACTTTTTTTAATGAACTGAGTGGGCTCTTTTACCAATCTGTTGTAACTTTTAAAAAGTTTCAGCATTAAAATTCTCTGCCCCATGCTTTACTATGGAGGCTGACTTCCTCTTAGTCTGGTTCTTCATGTCTTCTGGAATGCAAGAACCTCCTACAAGTCTTTTCTGGGTGCGGTTGAAACCAGATCCTCAGATGTTTGTAGGGTCTCCTTTAGGCTTTAGAAGAAGGCCACGGTTCTCCCACCTCCTTCCCACTTCCCTACACATCTATCACTGATTGAGTTATTTTATCTATAAGCTCGCTGAGAAAGGAAGCAAAGGGATTGCATTCAGACCACCATCTTCCAAGAATTACCTCTGATTTATCTTTTGATAGGAATATATTCAAGAGGATCTGAGGCTACTGTAAGTCCATTCCTCTCTAGCAAACACAAGATGCATTACCTGTTTTAGTGTATTATTTGCCTTTTGAAAAATTTTATATATTCCTGAACTCTTGTAACCTCATATAATTTATTTCTCTTTGTTCAAATCAATGCTAGGCATCTGGAAGATATAACAATTTTTTTAGACTATGCTATTTATTGACCATTGCTTAGTTACCATGAAAGTTCATTCTTCCGAATCATTTGTTCATTCAGCAAATAGTTTTTAATCCCTTCCTTTTGCCAGTTACTGCATTCAATCCTTCAATGTCTTCTAGAAATCCTCACCTCTCATTAGGTAGCACAGACATCCTGGGGAGAGGACTGTCATGTGGGCTTGTCTGTTCTATTGTTTGACTTAATACAGTTTTCATTTATCAACTTAAAGAATGTTTTATAACTGTTTTAAAAACATTAGTGCCAGAGTCCTCACTAATCCCACACCCCAAACCTTTACAATGTGACTTTGCAGTTCCTCCCATCAGAATGTGGGGTCTCTTTCCCCACCCTTCGCATCTAGACTGGCCTTTTCACTTGCTTCGGCTAAAACACGTGGCAAAGTGACGATGTGCTGGTATTGAGCTTAGGTCACTCGAGGTCTGGCAGGCTTCAGCTTTCTTCCTTAGATCCCTGTGATCACTGTGGGAGCCAGTCTGGACTGGCCTGCTAGAGTAGAGATGAGCCATTTCAGCTGAGACCAGCTGAACCACCAAACTGAGCTCAGCCCAACTTGCCAACTTGCCGAATTGTGAGCTAAATAAATGGTTGCTTTAGGCCATTAAGTTCTGGGATTTTTTTTTTAAGTGGAAAAAGATTACTGATACAATATTGAAGTGAAATTTATAATTTCATTCTATTCACTCCTAATAGGACCTCTGTTAGGATATAGGAAATAGATTGCAAAGTAAGTATGGGCATTTTGTTTCACTTATTTCTATCTTCATTGAATAGATATCTATATCTATATCATCTATATCTATGTTTATAATATGTACATATATCATCTGAATCTAAATATATTTGTATCTCCATCTACATCAGGAGGGCAAGCTCAGTCTAAATTAGAATTCAGTCTAATAAATCTAGTAAGCAGCTCAGCTGGGGCTTATCATAAAGATACTTTTGGATGGCTTAATTTGCATTAGAAGGAAGAGAGGTTCTAACGAGGGCATTTTGGAAGGAGCAAAAGAGAGACAAAAAAAAATTGTTTCTTTTCAAGCCCAGATCATAGGCCATATATGAGCCTTATGGGCATTCTCCTCATTTCTGTGGAATGTCATTTTGATTTGGTGCATTGATGCTGGAAAGGAATATGCCTGTTTTGACAACTTGAGGTTCATGTGCTGGGAGGCTCTGACTTAATGGAGGGCATCCACAGAGTGGCAACAGAAAGGTGGGATCTTAAAGTGGAGTTACAGGTGATGGAGGAGAGTTGGGGGGAAACTTGAGAGGACTCTGTGAGCCAGATGTACCACAAAGAGTGACAAAAATAACTGTAGGGGACTAGGCAGGGAGAGGTGGATAAATAGTGGAACCAGAGATTTAATATTTATATGAATTCATTGCTTTCCATTGGCTGGTGTCTTCTGAAGGTTTTAGGTCACTGTAATAACCAATAATTTACTACCAATGCTCCTTTTAATTTTCTTTTTTTTAATGCTTATTTATTTTTGAGAGAGAGAGCGAGCATGTGAGCAGGGGAGGGGCAGAGAGAGAGGAAGGCAGAGGATCTGAAGCACGCTCTTTGATGTGGGGCTCGAACTCACAAACCGTGAGATCATGACCTGAGCCGAAACCAACAATCGGATGCTTAGCCAACTGAGCCACCCGGTGCCCCTAATTTTCTTTTGACTGCATGTTGGAAGTTAAAAAAAAATAAGCTGTTAGAGGAAAGATGTTAATAAAGAGTGAATTGCCTAATGCCAAATGGTAACAATAGACTTTTAATAGTGAAGAAAATCTGAAGTCAAAATGTACAGACAGAAGTAAAAATAGAGAAAAAGTAAAAAGTGTACTTATTTGTCATAAATGATACAGAGAACGGATTAGTGAAGGGAGAGTAATATATTATCTGCGAGTGTTGTGTTGTTTTTCAAAACTTACACTACGTATGTCATGATTTAATTTAGTTTCTCTTGAAAATTTTTAGTTCATCATTGCAGTACTATTTATGACTACTGAAACTCAATATACCTTATGGAGTCAAACATTTTCTGTTGAGTTTTCAATGCTGAAAAACAAACTATTTCAGAACATAATCATTATTTGGGTGCCTGGGTGGTTCAGTTGGTTATGCGTCTGACTTTTGATTGCGGCCGAGGTCATGATCTCACCATCAGTTGTGAGATCAAGCCCCGCTTTGGCTCTGTGATGAGAGTGGAGCCTGCTTGAGATTCTCCTTTTCTCTCTGCCCCTCTCCCACTTGTGCTCTCTCAAAATAAATAAGCATTTTTTTAAAAAGAACATAATAATTATTATATTTAGGAAAAATTCCAAAGACATTCGATCTGAAAAAAGTTTACCCCAATTACATCAAGTTCTAATTAAAATAAAAATAGCCAAAGAGGAAGGAAAAGTACATCATTTGAATGGAGCTTTCTCATTTTTTGGATGGCACCAAATTCTTTTGGTTTTCCTCCTACTTCAATTAACTACTACTTTTTGGTGCTTTACTGCCCGTCAGTCATAAATATAAATGCTCTTCAAGGGTCGATCCTTACCTCTCTTCTTTTCTCTCATTATTTTCTCCATGATATACTTTCTCTATTCCTTCTAATCTAATGGTGTAACAATGCAAATGACTCCTTCCTTCCTTCCTTCCTTCCTTCCTTCCTTCCTTCCTTCCTTCCTTTCTTTTTATTGAAGTACAATTAACATACAATGTTATGTTAGCTCCAGGTGTACGACATATTGATTCAACAGTTCTATACATCACTCGGTGCTCACCATGATAAATGTAATCACCATCTGTCACCATGCAACATTATTATAATACTATTGACTATATTCCCTGTGCTGTAGTTTTCATTTCTGTACCTTATTTATTTTATAATTACAAGTTTGTATCTCTTAATCGTCTTTATCTATTTCACCCTCCTTCCACCCACCTCTACTCTAGCAACCACCACTTTGTTTTCTGTATTTAATACTCTGTTTTTTGTTTGTTCATTTGTTTTGTTTTTAAGATTCCACACATAAGTGAAATCTTATTCTTTACCTTCACTTTTATCCCTTCTCTGTGTGCTTCCATTTCCAATTTCATTGACACCTCAGTTCGGTTCTCTATCCTACAGTGTCTCAAACACTATCCAATCTGAATTACTTAACTCATCTTTTTCCTCTTTCTTTCTTTTTCTTTCTTTCTTTCTTTCTTTCTTTCTTTCTTTCTTTCTTGTTTATTTGTTCTTGAGAGAAGGAGAGAGAGAGCGAGCGAGAGAGCAGGGGAGGGGCAGAGGAGAGGGAGACACAGAATCCGAAGCAGGATCCAGGCTCCGAGCTGTCAGAACACAGCCCGATGTGGGGCTCAAACTTACAAATCCTGAGATCATGATCTGAGCTGAAGTCTGACACTTAACCATTTGAGTCACCCAGGCACACCATCCATCCTTTTTCTTTAACTTATCTTTTGATGACATTGAATACTGATTATCAACTACCTTCAAAGCCACAGACTTGGACTTCTTCCTTTTTTTTGTATACCCAAACCGAAAGGTTTCCAAGTTCTGAAATATCTATGGTCTATGACTACTTGCAGCTGTTCCTTCCCTTCTATTCCTTCCACAACTACCCTAGTTTAGGTATCATTACATCTTACCTAGACCATTGTATTAGCCATCTCACTTGTCACCATTTTTACTTGGCTCATTTTTTTAAATGTTTATTAATTTTTTGTATTTTTGAGAGAGAGAGAGAGAGAGTGAGCAGGGGAGGGGAAGAGACAGAGGGAGACACAGAATCCAAAGGAGGCTCCAGAGTCTGAGCTATCAGCAGAGAGCCCTATGCAGGGCTCGACCCATGAACTGTGAAATCATAACCTCAGCTGAAGTTGGACACTTAACGACTGAGCCAGTCAGGCCCCCTTACCTCAATTTTATCCTCCCATTAATTTGATTACTACATACATATGTATATATCTAGATTGAGATCTCAACCTCGATCTCGATCTAGATCTCGACCTTGATCTCCTTTTTTTAAACCTCAAAGTGTTTCCCACTGTTTTTGAGTAAAACCCAAACATATTATCAGTCATTTAAACCTCTTCATTGAGACATACCATTCCAAGCCTACTTCCAATTGAACTTCTTTGGGTGCCAAAAAGATTTAGTCAAACTCTGCTACTACACATCCTTCCCTGGGTGTGTACATTGATTTCCTTCCTGCCCTGGTTCTTTTTTTTCCCCTGTATTTATTGTAGTGCTGGGTATTTTTTCTTTCCATGTCAAAATATCCATATTATTATTATGATCCATAAAATTCTATTTCTAATATAATCTCTATTAAATTCAGTTAAAATATACTAAGCATTTATGCTATATTCTATGCTAAGTACATTATCTTGTTTACTTTCATAACAAGATATTACTGTTCTTATATTCTTATTATACACTAATTTTTGTTATACATTGCTGTAAATATGCCTTTCGCAGAACTGTGGCATAAGTTATATTTAATTCATTTGGGCATTTCTCAAAGTTCTTTTGGGAAGGGCAGTGCTCAATCAGTATGAATGCACAAATGAAATACATTAATGTTTCAGTAGTTCTACCACATTTATTCAGATCCTGCATTGTCAAGAAGGATTTAAGAGAGCTTAAATTCTTTTCAATCAAAAAAAATTTTTAAGGGAAGTAAAGAAAGGAAAAATGAAGTGAGTTCATATGTAAGATTGGTTCACATTAACGTGAAGTATGGTTTAGTATAGATTGTCAGAGGTGAACCACACATTTGGTAGTTAGCCAAGACAAAAAGATCATTTATTTAGAGTATAACCAATTTCAAGAGATGGAAAAGAAGTAAGTTACCAAGAAGGAGAAGCTTAACTCTCAGGAGGATTATGTTTGCTGTAGTAAATTACATCCTCAACACCATACTTAACGTCCAAGGGATGTGAGTTACCTTAAAAACCAAATTTATCCTCAGTGTTACTTTCTCAAGAATGATAGGTAAGTTACCACAAAACA
This sequence comes from Panthera pardus, assembly GCF_024362965.1. Taxonomy (NCBI): domain Eukaryota; kingdom Metazoa; phylum Chordata; class Mammalia; order Carnivora; family Felidae; genus Panthera; species Panthera pardus. The sequence continues at coordinate 16,365,762 of NW_026526766.1, read as the reverse complement.
GAAATAACCATACATGAAATGGACTTATTTCAAGAGTGGTAGACCGGGTCATACATTATTCAGGTGACAACTGTACTGAGCTGTTTCAGTGAATTGTAGAGGGCATGAGGATATACTTCATGGACTCTTTCCTCCTTCTCCTCTCTTTTTAAACAGAAAAGAAGAGAGCAATTCAGTGTTGTGATGGGTTTTTTTAAGATACCTGAAGTTATCAGCTACATAGGGGGTCCCTGTTATAGCCCTTCTATGCAAGGGAAGCAATGACAAATACTTCCACAGTATGATTATACATGTCTATGATACCAAAACCATAATCACGGATATTGTGGTTAGCAATGATGGCAGACAGCCGTAGTACACGCACATGCGTGTGCTCACACACATGTGCACGGACGCACACACACGTCTATTTCAATATATATTTGCTGTTATTTGACAAAATAGTCTACGACCAGCTATTTAAACTCAGCTTTTTTCTCTCTCAAGGCTTAATCCTTTTTGTCAGATAATTGTCACTCGTAGTGATTATTCTGTTTTTGAGATGATTAGACATATTTCATTAGTACAAGTAAAGAAACTTCTTAACAAATTACTCTTTAAGAGTAAATAAGAAATTGTGTGTGCCGACTTCAAAAAAGCCCTTGAATTTCCTACCTGGTGTTTACTGTCAAAAAGCACAATAGGCTTTCAAACAGGTTCTCATAAGGAAAAATTCTGTTTGTTTTGTCACACTTTTTCCATTAATTTAAAAACCAGTGAAAGCCTGAAGACACTGGGAAGTGTGACAATAACCCCCAATTTTGAGTTTTCAAAATCTCTTGGGAAGCACATTTTGTGGATAATTGCATGTGCTTTGTGAAAGAACTTCAGAACCGCATGAGCTTCTGGATTAAGTATATACTATTTTAGAAAACAAAAATATCTTTCTTATGCTATCGCACGCCCTCTGTTTAATGAGCCTCATCAATTTATGACAATGATGGAACCAACTGGTTCAGACCAACAGCTCTATAATGGCTATTGTTAGTATCTCCTAAAAATTATGACAATTAATCAAATATCTCCTAAAAGACCAACAATTAGCCAAGACAAAACAAAAAAAGGTTAATAATTTATGTAAGTGTGTTTTTTGTGAAATATGTATAACTTATGCATTGCTGGTGGCATTGTGGATCGGCATGACCCATTTGGAAAGCACTGTGATATCATACAGCATGCACTGCCATCTAGCATACGGCATAATGACAGGCTACCCATTCTTTTCAATGCAACAATTTCTTTTTTTTTAATTAAAATTTTTTTTTTAATTTAGAGAGAGAGAGAGAGTGCAGGTGAGTGAGTGGCAGAGGGGCAGAGGAAGAGGGAAATAGTTTTTTTGTTTCTTTTTTTTAATGTTTATTTATTTTTGAGAGAGAGAGAGAGAGAGAGAGAGCAGGGAAGGGGCAGAGAGAGAAAGGGAGACACAGAATCTGAAGCAGGCTCCAGACTCTGAGCTGTCAGCACAGAGCCCCGTGTGGGGCTCGAACTCATGAACCGTGAGATCATGACCTGAGTTGATGTTAGAAACTTAACCATTTGAGCCAGCCAGGTGCTGAGAGAGAGAGAGAGAGAGAGAGCAGGGGAGGGGCAGAGAGAGAAAGGGAGACACAGAATCTGAAGCAGGCTCCAGGCTCTGAGCTGTCAGCACAGAGCCCCATGTGGGGCTCGGACTCATGAACCGTGAGACCACGACCTGAGCTGATATTAGAAACTTAACCATTTGAGCCAGCCAGGTGCTGAGAGAGAGAGAGAGAGAGAGAGAGAGAGAGAGAGAATGTTAAGTAGACTCCATGCTCAGCATGGAGCCCAATGTGGGGCTTGATCATGACCTGAGCCAAAATCAAGAGCTGCCAGGCATCCCAAAAATATTTTTTTGATGACCAGCTTGTAGCCGTGGTTAGATGACAAATCTAAACCTCTCCTTATATTTCTCTTATGACTAAGTGCTACTGTCTTTCCTGAGACTTTGGGCTAGCTGTGTTTGTAGGTGTGTATGAATATGTTTCTCTTTTGGATAATAACTGCCATTATTCAGTAATTATTATTTTTATCAAACACTATGATACATACTTTACATGTATTATCCCTTTTAATTTTTATAATAGTCCTTTTTGGTAGGTATTATTATAACAGTTTTAGAGTTTTGTCAAAACTTGACCTAAAAAAGATTAGTTAACCTAACTACATCACAGCTTGAAAAATGCTCCACTGACAAAATGGTGAAATTGGAACATATGTAACTGACTCCAAGGCATATTAGCCTTAACTAGTAAACGCTCAATTATTAATTATTTTTATTTTTTACTAATTTTTTAAAATGTTTATTCATTTTTGAGAGAGAGAGAGAGACAGACACAGAGACAGAGCATGAGTGGGGGAGGGGCAGAGAGAGAGGGAGACACAGAATCTGAAGCAGGTTCCAGTCTCTGAGCTGTCAGCACAGAGCCTGAGGCGGGGCTTGAACTCAAGAACCTGGAGATCGTGACCTGAGCCAAAGTTGGATGCTCAACCAACTGAGCCACCCAAGCGCCCCTTTAATATTTTTCAAGTTGAGCAGTACTTGAGTTATTTGTGCCAAATCTTACTTCCCCAGATGCGGATTAAAAAACATTTAGAGTTGTCATTTGCAGTCTGAGTCACATTGAAAGATAGCTGTTGAAACAACCCTATGTATGAACCTTTTGTGTGTGTGTGTCTCCTTTCTCAGCTGTCTGTATATTTCCAAAAGTTTTTCTGTGCTTCTTCTAATACTCTGGGATAGAAAACATGTCATATGGACATGATATGTGCCACACTCAACCTTCTCTCTGGGACCCCTGCGCTGTACCCTTTTGGCTGTCAACGGGATCAATCATTCTTTTACTCATAAGTCTGTAGTTCCCAGGAAAATGCCCTTTGAGTGGCCTTGGACTATAGGTTCTACTTCACAGCTGCCCCATAGTCAGTGTTCACAGGGTTCCTTGTCCTGTTCTGAGATCACCTCTGTTTAAGGTCTGTAGATTAGAAGAGGCATCAGATAGATGCAAAGTAATGACACAGGACTGAGCATCAAAGAGGGACATTTCACTAAAGGTGTAAAGAAATGTAACCAAGATTTACTTGTACAGTGAGTGAATATTCTGCAATTTATATGGAATTTCTGTTGCTGATGGGCATTAGGTTTGCTTCCCATTTGGGACTATCACAATTATGCAGCTGTGAAACTCTTGTACATATATGCTGCTGAAATATACATACATTTATATGGACATATATTTAGGCGTGGAATGGCTGGGTCATTAGATATGGTTACGTCTAACCTTAGCATACAATGCCAAACAATTTTCCAAGTGGTTTTGCCAATTTACTCTCTACCAGCCTTTTATGACAGTTCTTAGAGCTTCTCTTTCTCAACAACAGTTGGCATTGTCAGGCTTCTTATTTGTAGCGAATATTCTGGTGGGTGTGTACTATCATCTTTTTGTGACTTTAATTTGTATTTCCATAATGACTACAAAAGTTAAGCACTCTTGCAAATGTTTATAGGACATGTTGAAGTGCCTCTTCAAGTCTTTTGCTTATTTTTTTCTTTCTCATTGTCTTTTACTGAAGGATTTGTACTTCTTTATGTATTGTAGATACCAGCATTTTCTTGATTATATGTGCTGGAAATAACTTCTCCCATTCTGTGGCTTGCCTAGTTACTATTTTGTGACTTATGGTAATCAGTTCAAAATCTTAACATGGTCCAATTTTCAACATTATTTTAGATATAGTAATTTTTGTGTCACTTTAGAAGAATCATTGCTTACCCCAAGATCATTAAGCTATCTTAATATACTTTATATGCTTTATTGCTTACCTTTTACTTTTAACTCTGTAATTTGTCTGAAATTTATTTTATGTATGGTGTGAAGTTATTTCCCCCATATGTAGATCTTATTGACCCAGAATTGTGAAGACAGTTGTCCTTCTCTATTGTTCTCCAGTGCCATCTTGTCATAATTCAAGTGTCCCGGTAGGTGTGGTCAGTTTCTGAATTCCATTTTCTATTCCTTTATTGATGTAGCTATCCTTGCACAAATCCCACAGTCTTAATGTAGCTTTAAAAAGTAAGTCTTAATGTCTGGTGAAGCAACGCTTACCTCCTTTTTCTTTTTCAATTTGACTTCTCTATTCTTGGCCTTTTGCATTACATACAAATTTTAGGATTCACTTGTGAATTTCTACACACACACACACACACACACACACACACACACACCATCCCTGCTGGGATTTTGATTGTGACTGATTTGAACTTATAGATCAATTTGGTGAGAACTGACACCTTTACAATGTTGTTGTGCAATCCGTGAACATATTTTTTCCATTTGTTCTGTTCTTTTTTAATCTTTTTAAACAAGGTTTTATAGTTTTGCTAGAGATGTTAACATGTTTGCTAGATTTATTCTGAATGTTTTTGATGCTTTTGTAAATACTATAATCATAACATTTAATTTTCAAATGTTTTGGTTGAAATATAGGAACGCAACTGATTTTGAGTATCAACCTTGCATCCTGGAGCCTTGAGAAACTCTTGCAGTAATTCTAATATTTTTTTTCCTGTAATATTCTATATCCATATCTATATCTATGTCTATATCTGTTCTATATTATATCTATAATATATCCTATATTATAAGAAATATTGTATTTCTTATAATATTCTACATAAGCCCTCAAACCATTTGCAAATATCACAAATCTTCATTTCCCATCTCTTTACCGTGTATGTATGTATGTACGTATTTGCCTTATGTCACTGGCAGGATGCTCAGAACTATGTTAAATACAAGCGGTGATGGTGGTCATCTCTGTATTATGCCCAGTCTTGGAGAGAAAGCTTTTACCATTTCACCATTAAGTGTTTGCTGCACTTTTTTTTTTAAGACTCTACCAGATTAAGCAAATCTCTTTCCTTCCCTAGTTTTCTAAGTTTTTAAAAAATTTTACCATGAAGTATTATTAATATTTATAAAATCTTTGAGCATACTTTTCTGTTTATTCTGTTAATATGGTGAAAATATGTTTTTTTCCCTTTTTTCTGTTAATGTAGTGAAATACACTGATTAGTTTTCTAATATCAAGCCAACCTTAGATTTTTGCATTCCTGGAATAAACTAAACTTGCTTTCTCTGAATTATGGCACACACACACACACAAACACACACACATACACTCCACACCTATGTTCAGTATTAACACATTGAATCATGTGCGGTATATATGTTAATCAGTATGCTAATGTTTTTGTTAGTATTTTTTTAAGTTCGGTTTTGGTTTTGAGAAGAAATCACATATTATGGAAAATTGTGTGCTAGACATTTATCCATTTTCTCATTCAATCCTTCAGCTTTAGGATGTATATATCATCAAACTTTCTATACATAAGAAAATTAAAACTCAAATCATTGATCTAATTTTCTAAGCCATGAAGATAACCTAATTTTAGGTTTCCTGTTTCAATGCCAGTGGATGCCCACTGTTCAACCCACACTTCAATATGTTGCCTAGAGTGTAAAGTCTGATTTTCTAGAATAGTATTGAAATGTAGTAAGAATACAGGAGATCTGCAGTCAGAGAAGCTTGAGGACAAGGCTCAGCTTTGTAACTCACTGTGTAACTTTGGATAAGTGGCTTATATTCCTCAAACTTCAGTGTCTTCACCTAAAAAATGGTGAGAATAGGAACCAGTTCATCAATTTGGGATGGGGATTAAATAAAATAAATAGAACTTTAACAGACATAGGATTATTCAGAGTTTCTGTTTTGGGAGGATCAGTTTTAGTATGTTGTGTTTTTCTAGAAATTTGACTTTACTATTTAAATTTTCAAATATATTGACAGGGATATTACAATATCATCCTATCATCTTTGTAATGCCTTTAAGAGCTATAGCTTTGAACTTTATTCATTTTTCATCTTGGTTATTTGTGCCTCCTCTCTTTTTTCTCAATATGTCTCTTCAGAAATTTATATTCTTTTCAATGAGCCAACTTTAATTTTGTTGATCATCTTTATCTTATGTTTTCTTTATTTTTCTTTACTATCTGCTCTTTATTTTTCCTTTCCTTCTACTTACTTTGGATATATTTACTGATTTTTAAAAACTTCTTGAGATGGATGCTTAAGTCATTGATTTTAAGCCTTTCTTCTTAAGCTAGGGCACAATGAAAGGATCATTAAGGCATTTTAACTACATTTACCTCCCTCCTGATTTTATATATGCTATTGTTGTGTATAATATGTAAATATATTGTTGTGCATGTATATTTATCACATATATGTGAGATGCGTATATATATATTCATAGAGGAATTACAGAAACAAAAAGCACTGAATTTACTAATATATATCTATATCTCTATATATTTATCTCCTTCCTGACTTTATATGCTATTGTTGTGTATTATATGGGTGTGTGTATATATACATAGAGTATAATACACAACAGTACATATATATTTAGTATTAATATACATATATTATATATATATTTATAATACATAAATACTATGCTTTTTGTTCCTATAATTCCCTTTACTCTGGGCTAACCCTATGACTTGATTTGACTAACAGAATGCAGTAGTATGACATGTATAACATCCAAGGCTAGATTTAAGAAACTTGCTCATTTCCGCTTGAGTCCAAGCTGCATAGAGGGGCTAAGTGAGAAGAACACGTGCACTTCAGTCAGAAGCTGCATGTGATCTTCCAGCCTATCACCAGCACTTCTTTGTCAGTTGTGCGAATGGGCCATCGTCAGCATGGCCCAGTTGAGCATAACGACTGCATCCCCAGCGGACACCATGTAGGACAGAAGAACCATCCAACTTAGCTCAGCTCACATTGCAGAATTGGGAGAGATAATAAAAGGTTGCTTTTGATTTAAGCCATAAAGGTTTACCAACCGGCAGCTGGCATCAAGAAGTGAGTGATGGCCAACTGAGCCCTATCACACCACGGTGAGGAAATGACAGTATTTCCTGTGGACTGGCTACCAGAGCCTAACCTTGAAAGTGTGAGTATTAAGTGCTGTTGTCCTAAAAGAGTAACAAAGGTCAGTGAGGAGGTTGACATTGTTCCTATCACACTGTATGTTGACCTACTGGAATTTACATTAAAACTTAAAAAACAAAACTCAAAACAAACCAACATGAAAGAATTGAGCAAATTTGTGCACTGTTGGTGGGATTGTAATTGGTGCAGCCACCGTGGAAAACAGTATGGAGGTTCCTTAAAAAATAAAAAAAAAAAAAACAGAAATACCATATGACCCAGTAATTCCACTACTGGGTATTTACCCAAGGAAAACAAAAACACTATTTTGAAAAGATACGTGCATTCCTATGTCTATTGAAGCATTATTTACAATAGCTAAAATATGGAAGCAACTGGTGTCCATCAATAGATGAATGAATAAAAAGGATGTGATATATATATATACACATACATATTACTCAGCCGTAAAAGAATGAGATCTTGCCATTTATGACAACATGGATGGACCTAGAAGGTATTGTGCTAAGTGAAATAAGTCAGACAGGGGAAGACAAATACCACATGATTTCACTTATATGTGGAATCTAAAAAAGAAAACAAATGAACAAACATAAAGCAGAAACAGACTCATAAATATAGAGAATAAACTGATGGTTGTCAGAGGAAAAGGGAGGATGAGCAAAGTAAGGGTTGTGGGGGTACAGGCTTCCAGTTCTGGAATGAACAAGTCATGGGGATGAAAGGTACAGCAGAGGGAATATAGTCAATAGTATTGTAATAATGTTGTATGGTGACTGATTGTAGCCACACTTATGGTGAGCATAAAATAATATATAGACTTACTGAATCACTATGTTGTATACCTGCAATGAATGTAGCATTGCATGCCAACCATGCTTCAGTTAAAAAAAAAAAGAAATTGAAAAAAAATTTAAAAAAGGGAATTGAGTGAATTAATAAATATACAACCTTCCCTTATAAATTTTTTTTAATAGTGATGAGATGTAATGGTGATTATCTGGATAAATTTCTGTCAATTCTTCATTACATGAAGAAGAAAAAAGTCAAATATAAATTAATTAAAGAAACAGTGGATGGAAATTAGCTGGATTGTGGCAAAGAAAAAAAAAACCCTGGAAATCCTTGAAAACATCTTGAGCTCTTTAATGCAATTATGCATTTCTCTGGATATGTGGTCATAATATAAATATGGACTTGTAACCAACACCTTGTTATTTCCTATTAGAAGGTAAGTATTAATAGTGAATTAGGCTTTGTATTTGCAACGTAATATAAAATTAAAAGCTAGCATGAGTGGACATTGTGTTTTATGAAGTTAAGCTATAGATTTGAGTCCTTATGTTTATTAAATTTCTCAAAAACAAAACACGTCTAGATCTTTAAGAAACATGTCAGTATCTTAATACCTATCAATTGTACTATATTTATAGATTTACAAAGCAAAGCAAGAAACTGCTTGGTTAAAATGCTGTGCTCTACATTTCGTAAGTACATGCCCAGACTATCTCTAGGAGATGGTCATTATATTTATCTTCAAGGAGTAAGTGAGATTTCTTAAATTTTGCAGTGAATCTGACAGCTAGTTCTTTCAACATGGTCTAAACCTCTCCATCTATTTTAGTCCTTTTCCTCTTGCTTATTTTCTCATGGAAATAGAAAACATATCTTATAAATCACAAGGAAGATGCTCAGTAATTATTGCTTAAAGAAGCAAGTGATTTAAAAAAAACACAGAATTTTTAATTTTTAGGGAAAGGGAAAGAATCAAAATATTAAAAAAGGATGCAGCCAGGGGGGAAAAAGCTAGGTACTCAGCATTTAAAAAATACATTTTTATGGTAAGCCTCATTTTTCTTCACTGCCAGACTGCCTTTTGCATAAAGAAATATGATTTTTGTTGAGGAGGCTACAAACAGATTCTTCCAATATTCATTTTCTCTATGGTGTGAAAGCAGTGCACTTTTTAACAGTGACAGACCTTTCATACTTTATACGGTTTTCATTTTAAAGAAGGAGAAAAATTCAAGGAACCAAAGGAATATCAATAGTTATTTGACATCTTAAAAGACTGAAACTTTCAAGAAAATAAACATCAAAGCCTTTATTATTTTTGATGGAATAGCATCTATCTCACTTCCTAAGAGTAAGCCAATACTAGGACACATGAGATTTTTAGCATTTAAATACACACCAATATATTTCAGCACGTATTGTCTAGGAACAAGGACAGTCTCCTCCATAAACAAAATATAGTTATTACACTGTGTAAATTTAGCATTGACAATTCTATTATCTTCCACAGAGTTCGTATGCAAATTCCTCCAATTGTCCCAATGGTATCTTTTATAACTTTTTGTTGTTTTATTTGATTCCAGATCCAACCAAGAATCGTGTGTTAATATTTCATTTGTTATGTCTCTTTAGTCTCCTTAATCTGGTGTGGTTTCCCAGCCTTCTTGCGTCTTTCATGATATTGGCATTTTTGAAAACATCCAGCTATAATTGTGTTGAAAAATGCCCTTGTTTTGGATTCTTTCCTCATGATTAAATCCAAGTTAAATATTTTTTGACAGAAATACTATATAAATGACATTGTGATTTCTGTGGCTCAGATTGCTGTATTTGATTATTTTGGTTAAGGTGGGATCTACCAGACTCTTCCACTGTAATTAAAATGTACTCTGTAAGTGATACTTTGACATGGTGAATATCTTGTTCCTAACATTTCTACACCCATTGGTTTTCTTGACTGACTCAATGATTATCTTGGTGGATGCAATACAGTGATTTTCTGTTTCTATTGCTTGAGGGATTTTGCCACTTTTTTATATTGAATTAATGTGGTGCATGTGTTTTGTTTAGAGTTTTCTAATATCTTTGCTCCTTCCTAACCATATCCCCAATTTCCCTTCTCAAATTCAAATTTGAATTCAGATTTCCACTTTCCTATTCTCCTCCATGAGATGTGGAGCGCCTCCTCAGCTCTGAGGGTGTGCCTGGGTGCCAGCCTAATCTCACCTCTGACCGGGATGAGTGCTTCGAGAAGGCCTGTCATCCCAAGCCATCAAAGAGATCAGTGACTGTATTTGTACTGAGGCTTTTGCAAAAGTAAAGCTTTCTCTTTCACAGGAAGTATCACAGAAAACCATGACTGTCTCTCAGGAACTTCATACTATGTGCCTGGTAAGTTCACCAGCTGACTACCCAGCAAGTACTGTTGTTATGAGTTGAATTGTGTCCCTCCCTTCTTCCCTCCAATTTATACATTTAAGTCTTAACCCCTAGTAGTGATAACTCAGAATGTGGCTGTATTTGGAGATAACACCTTTAAAGAGGTGATTAAGGTGAAATGAGGTCATATATGTAGGCCCTGATCCAATGGGGCTGGTATCCTATAAAGGAGACCATTAAGACACAGACACACAGAGAAAAGGCCATGTGAAGACAAAAGGAAAAGATGGCCATCTATAAGCAAAGGAGAGAGGCCTCAGGAGAAACCAACCCCCAGCTGACCCTTTGATCTCAGACTTCCAGTGTCCAGAACTGTGAGGAAATACATTTCTGTTGTTTAACTCACCCAGTCTTTGGTACTATGTTATGGCAGCCCCAGCACATTAATACAGCCATCTTTATGTGAAATAATGGCAAGATCCCCGAGCTATGGAAATACTCTATGGAATCTGAGAGTGGACTCATAGTCACAGAATGCAGACCAGAAGATACAGACAAGCAGTTCTCAAATCTACATTAACAGAAGCCAAACTCCCTGCAAAAAACATTGAGCTAAGTGAAGCAGTAAATTGTCTTAATTGCTAAAACCAACTTAAGCTATTTTGTTTTTTCTCAAAATGCAGATTCCCACAGCTACAGGTAGTATAGCCTCAGCAGTCTAGCCCCTTCCTGCCTAACCTAGAGTTGCTGACCAGCTTCAGATTATCTAGGTCACACAAGGTAGAGGCAGGCTCTCAGGAGGAGTCAGATGGCATAGCTTGAGTTCCCAAGGGAAAGGACGAACTAGTCTGGTGACCACTGGGGGTGGGGTGTGGGGAGTTGATTAACCCTCATGTAATGGGTGTTGTCTTCCTTGGAGACAAGGCAGAAGTCAGTTATAAGACTGATGAGTGTTATCAGAGTTCAGTGGATAGAAATTGCAGAAGAAAATGTGTAGAATTGGGCTTTGCCCTTTCTTCAGTGATGGTTCTGTTATCCTGCTCCCCATTTCTCTATCACATTGTGGCTTCTATCGTTACAATCAAAGTTATCACACTTATCTCTATCTCAATGGCAACATGGGAGGATGAAACGAACAATTTGTAGGCTGTTTCAATTATTTTAGAGGAAATCCTTGACCTCTAGGTTCTGACCTGCCTTTTTCTTATTTAATGCATCTGTGGTGTTTTTTTAGGAAAAGCAACTGGATGAATTTCAGACGTAATGTAAAGATTCACTGATAATTTATGTGTTTGTTTAAGCTCCCCATGCTAATTAAAAATAAGCGAATGAGTCTTAGGGAATCACATATGAAATGAATTTTCTCCCAATTATGCTAATATTGCATACTTTTAATGAGAATAACTGTACAAACACTAATAAAATTCCTAGATTCAGCTTCTGAGAATACAGAGAACTTGCATTGACTTATGACTTAAGCATTATTTTGACTTCACAAAGAGGTATAGTTTCTTTGGTTTTATAAACCAAAACTTACCATTTTAAAAAGAATTTATTTTTATTGCTGACAAATAAGTAAACATGACACCTTATTAAGTCTACTAAAAATCAAAGAAAGGGACTGCAAATCTAGCATACATTTTGAGTTTCATGAGCTTCATTGAGAGCCAGTACCTGGAGGAATACAAAGCAAATTTAAAAGATGTCAGGGTCATCTCAGCTCTTAGATGTTTTGTGTCAGCTTCTCCATCTTCAGGTCCCTTCTGTATGCTTAAGGACAAGGAACATGTGTACAACATAGGTTCTAGGAGGCTCTGTGATTGATAGGAAAGTTGCTTGGATAGTTCAGGCTGTCCAATTTGCTTTAGATAGAAGTGGAATCTTAGTTAGCAGAACGCTCTTGGGATCTAGTTTACCTGTTTAACATTGTACCTAGGTAAACTTAGCAGCTTAAATTCCAAAAGGCTAGATTGTTAATCAACAAGCATACCTGATTTTGTGCAAATTCAAAATGTGAAAACAATTTTTTCACCAAAGTTTTTCAATGTGTAAGGCTTACCAAATACTCACAGTGGAATGACATCACCTCCATGGGTATAACTTTGGTATTCGTGGATAATTGTTATCTGGATAATTCAGCAACCTTCTAAAGCCATTCTTCCTCTTTATCCCCCTAGTCCACACCACAATCATTTTCCTCACTACAATCAAGATATCTTTGCAAAATACATGTAGCCTGTTATCAAGGATGAAGAGGTGATACCTAAAGAGGTCTTCTAGGTGGTGAAACAAACAGGAACACTACAGAAGGCTTCAGCCAGCCCCTCACTTGAAATTCAAGTGATACCGTCAAATTTAAATAGAGTCACAGAAATTTAAGAGAGGGTTTCATTATTCTCTGTGACTTTTCTCTAAGACAGATGCCTAGGCTTGTGACCTTAAACCTCTTTTTTCTCTGAGGACATCCTGTGGAGGTTTGCTGAGAACATCTTTCCGATCGCTTCTTCCTGTCCCCCTCTCTTTCTCCTTTGTCAGTTGCTTTCAACAACCACTGGTTAGCATCCCTTCTTCCCATGACCCTTCCAACCATCCTTGGGCGTGGGGACTCTTCTTACTGTAGATTTCACTGAAAGATGGGTGGGAATAGAGTTAAGTCCTTTGGCTCTTGAGAAAGAAAGGGAGTGTGCAAGGGCTCTCACCATTTGGGGTCTCATAGTGGACCACTAAAACAAATCTTTACCCTATGAAGATCATTACCTTTCCTATTCTTTATTATGCTAGAAGGATTGTTTGGTTTCTCTCCTTAGCCTTGAAATACATTACGTTATTTTTTTAAGTTTTATTTCTTTATTTTGAGAGAGAGAGAGAGAGAGAGAGAGAGAGAGAGAGAGAGAGAGAGAGAGAGAGAATGCGCACATGCTCGTGAGCATGGGAGGGACAGAGAGAGGGAGAGACAGAATCCCAAGCAGGCCCAGGACTGATAGTGGGGAGCCTGATGTGGGGCTCGAACTCATGAACCGTGAGATCATGACTTGAGCTGAAATCAAGAGTCCAACACTTATTGGACTGAGCCACCCAGGCACCCCTACATTACACTATATATCGTGCCATTTCTGGACTTACCAGTTCTTATGACTTGGTTTATGAAACCCTATATAACCAGGTCCCTACCACCTCACCTCTTCCATTCTCCTCTCAGCCACCTCCCTGCCTCCTCTGTACTCTAGCTATGTCGGATTTCACAGGTTTTGACCACTTAACTACCTCAAGGCCTTCGTAAGTGTTTGCGTCCTGAAGGATTTCCTAACACCTCACACTCTGTATTTCACCTGAGCTCCTTTTTTTCTCTCAGGAATCATCTTAGTGCTTTTCAGGAATCATCCTAAATGCTACTTTCTGATGCAAGCCCCCTTAGAGACGAGGCTATATTCCCCTGCACAGGCCCCATAGCATCCTGTACAACTCCTTTGCAGCAAACATCTTTAAAAGACACTTTTGCAGTAAAAGTATATAATTTTAAACTTAGAGAAGTTGCGAGAAGAGTAAGTAGAACATTCTTTACCCAGATTCACCTACTGTCAATATTTTGTTCCATTATCTTTGTCATTTGCAGGTCCCTCACACTCACACATAATATTATTTTTCTGAACCATCTGAGTGTAAGTTACATACATCATAGCTTTTTATCCCTAAATACTTTAGAATATATTTCCTAAGAATGGGGATATTCTCTTTCATAAGCACAATAGACAGAATTGTGAGCTTCAGCAATCTTATCATTGATGCATTCCTTTTATCTAATTACTGTCTATGTGCCATTTTTGTTAATCCACCCACGGGGACAGGATGTAGCTCAGATTCGTCTCCTCACTTCTTTAGTCTTCTTTAATTCAGAAAACTTCCACAACTCGTCTTTTGTCTATTAATAAATCGATACATTTTTAAAGAATAGAGTCCTGTCTTCTCTTTTGAACAGAACTGATGCCCTTTTGGTTTTTGTCTGATGTTTCCTCGTAGTTAGATTTATGTTCTGTATTTCAGGCTAGAGTGAAGCCTCAGTGATGCTGTGTCATGTCAGGGATCTCATTGATCTTTTAATTATTTCCTTACGTCTGTTCTCTTTGCTGGAGAGTAATCACCAAGAGGGAAGGGACCAACTTCATTTTATTTACTATTTTAGCTCCAGAACCAACCACAGGGCCTGGCACATTACAGGTACTAAGTAAGTATCGACTGGCATCAGAAAGTAGATTTTCACCTAACTTTTCAGAGCCCTGCCTGGAAGTGAGGAACTTTGCACCATTGTGCGGGGTTGCCTTGTGACTACGAAATTAAAATAGGTCAGGATGGAAACCCCAAGGTCCCTGTATTGACCACAAAGTAAAGCTAGGCTACTTTTGCCTCCTTCTAGAGCTTCTGTCTTTTACTGTTGCCAGAATGCACCATCCTCAGTGATGAGTGAACGTGCCCCATTCAAAGTGGCCTCAGTGTGAGACAATACATACTTCTCTTCACTTTTCTAAAAAAGCTAAAGGCATTTCCCCCCCTCCCCTCAGACAGCAATGAATGCATATTAAACCAACTGTAATTGTCTGCTAAATGTATTTCATAAACAAGCAAACCAGAACTAGATTTTTTCGAGCCTTTAAAATACTTGGGATACTAAAAATATCCTGTCAACCTTGAGCACAAAGCTGTCAAGCCAGAAACATTAAGCATTTCTGAAAAAGAATTCGGAGGAGGTTGGTGGAGAAACATTGAAATTCATTGTGAATCTCATTTTTTAAGAATGAGTAGGCAGCTATAACATTGATGTGTATTTATCCTAAATGAAAAGAATGAATGAATTCCACTCACATTGTGGGATGCACAACTCGGCGAGGTGAGATTTTGCACAGTATGGAATTTTCTCCTTTTGCTTTTCAGGAGTGTTTTCTGTGGTTGGTTTGTCAAACGGGTATATGCCATTATAATGGTGAGATTAAAGCTAAAATATTTAAAACTAAGAATATATCTATATGTTTATATACATTGAAGAAACGTTCTCAAATAGGAAAGTGTCTCAAAATGTTTTGCAGAGTTTGACAATTTTTTAAAACCCTCCCATTTGAGAAGTATCTATGGTAATGAACTGTTAGTCAGAACTAAAACTGAGAAAGATTAGAAAGAAAGAAAGATAGAAAGATAGAAAGAAAGACGAGGCAGGAATGATCTTCACTGAAGAGTATTTTCTGCTGGGGAGTCTATTGGCATTCAGTTGTCTCATTTAATTATCCCTTGTGTGATTCAACCATTATTTATGAGCCTCTTCTTGTTCTTAAAGAGCTCTGGGCTCTGCGTGCCAATGTTATGGCATATGATGAGGCAGGGGTGTGCGTGTGATAATGCATCCGTCCAC
Source organism: Panthera pardus (assembly GCF_024362965.1). Lineage (NCBI taxonomy): Eukaryota > Metazoa > Chordata > Mammalia > Carnivora > Felidae > Panthera > Panthera pardus. Next base: position 16,350,110 of record NW_026526766.1, on the reverse strand, counting down.
ACTGCTGGCATGTTTTCTATCTGAACTCATCAGCTGCCAGAAGGACGAAGAATTCTCTCTTTAAAGATAAAACACTGACTGGGGTTTCAACATTGTGTGGGGTTTGGCAGCCATCACATGCTCCTGCATTATTTAGGTAGAATACAGTCCCTAAAATGTGCGCAGGACATGTTCAATAAAAATCATTTGCATGGGATTTACACCCGTTTCTGTCTGGTAATATCTCTGCCACTTGCAACAAAGAAATGAATTCATCAGAAACAGGATGATTTTAATTAATGGAGATGTTGAACATGCAAACAACTGAAGGAGTTCCACGTTTTTACTTTCAACCCAAACTCCTCTCCCCCGCCCCACACTTCATTCCCAGTTTGAGTTAAACACTCCATGGTGGACATGCCTTGCTTTCTGCTGAGTTTGAACGCTGGGATGACAAGAAAAGCAACAGAAATATCCCACTAGTTTCTGGATGGAAAAAAAAAAAAAGAGGGGATGATGATTAATAGGAAAAAACCCTGAAAAAATTCGGTTGCTGAATGTTGCCAGCAGTATCACAGATGTTTAAAACAAAATAAAATCAACTTGTAGCATTGATTTAGAATACAACATGGAGGTAAGCGGTCTTTAATGAGGTTAATCGTGATTTTTATCACGAGTAGCTGAACTTGGCTCCATTTCAAGCTAAGAACCCATCCTTTAATAAAGATTTTTTTTTCTGAAAATTATTACTTCAGTTAGAAGGAATTGGTGCTTAATAGCTTTTAATTAAAATGCCATGTCTAATGAGATTTTTTTTCTCTTTTCTGTGGGAAGAGTAGATCCCTAACACTGCAAAATCTCTGATCAACCAGGACTCGAGGATGCCAGTAAACAAAAATTGTTTGATAGAAATGACTAAGCACATTGTGGTAAACCACTGATGCTACCAGCTTAGAACAAGTTCACTAAACCGTATTCTCAAACTAGATTGGCACAATGCAATAGATACAGTTGTAACTGAGAAAATTAATAAGTTCTTACTTATCTTTTAAAATGACTACGAATAATGGAATATGCATGTAGTGTTACGAGTGTCAGCCAATAATTACTGTATTGATTTAGATTAGTTTCCTAAGATACAGCGTACGTGGTCTGAGTTTGCATGTCCAACTCCTTTTAAAGAAATATTAAAATCTTCAGTATCATTAGTAAAACTGGCAGATTCACTCATTGCTTCAGAGGTTTGATCCCCTTAAAACACTTTTTTTTTCCATTTACAACATTAAGGAAAGGATCTAATGAAGTTTTAAAACAAGAAACCCTATCTGCTCTCTACACACCTAGTATGGACAGCATGCAGCTGAACAGAACACGGGATTTCACGTTTCACTTATTTGCTGTCTAGAGTTTTCATTCAGTCAATTGGGCCATTAAGATGAAAGATGTAAGGCACCCACAAACAATTCCATATTTTAAAAGACTCTTTAAGCTTATCTCTCTATGAACAATGAAATCTTCAATCTACCTGTGATACTTGCTGCCTTCCTCCACTATCTCCATGGAACTGCCCCCAAAGAATAACTAGTCATAACTAGCCATAACTATTAACGATAATGGTCATACCATCATTACTTTCAATTACTTAAATATGGTGGTAAATATATTTTAGAAGAAAGAGACTGTCAATTAGGGCGATTTTATTCATTTTACTTTCAATTTGGACAAGATTCCATATCATCTATAATGATTTATTTTACAAAATATCATAGTCTTTGCTGTTTACAGATCAAATGTAAATTTCTGTTATGTATCAGCTCCCTTAAATTCCTTTTGAACATTAATAAATAATAAATTATGATAAAATCTGCTGTCTTTCAGAAAGGTATTTTCAGTTATTTTTAATGATACATTTCAAATGTGGAGAAAACCACAGAGAAGGACTATAACAACCCAGTATTAGCAAATGTTCACCTTTCCCATATCAGCTTCAGATATTTTTCAATTTGTCTCCAATCCAATACCCCTTTCTCCTTCAGATAACCAGTCCCATGAAGTTGGCACGTGTCCTTCCTGATTGTGTTTTATATTTTACTGCAATTTGTGTGCACATAGGACTGTTTTGTACTATTTTGTTTTTAAACTTTATATAACTGGTATGAGATCATGTGCATGATTCTGCAACTTTGCTACGTTGTTTGAATATTTATTCATAATGTTATAGACAGATTTAATTTTGTCATTTCTACTGCCATGTAACAGTGGCTCTCAAAATGTGGACGCCGAACCAGCGGGTGTCACTGGGAACTTGTTAGAAATGCAGATTCTGGGGCGCCTGGGTGGCGCAGTCGGTTAAGCGTCCGACTTCAGCTCAGGTCACGATCTCACGGTTCGTGAGTTCGAGCCCCGCGTCAGGCTCTGGGCTGATGGCTCGGAGCCTGGAGCCTGTTTCCGATTCTGTGTCTCCCTCTCTCTCTGCCCCTCCCCCGTTCATGCTCTGTCTCTCTCTGTCCCAAAAATAAATAAAAAAAAAAAGTTGAAAAAAAAAGAAATGCAGATTCTCAGGCCCCATTCCATTCCCATTGAATCAGGCACTCTAGGGGGCAGGTCCCAGCCATTTATGTTCTGATAAGCCCTCCCGGTGGTTCTGATGCTAAAGTTTGAGAACCACTGCTACATACTGTTCTATCGTATACATTTATTTATTCACTCTTATATTCATAGATGCTTCGATTATTTCCGGTTTTTCGATATTACAAGCAATGCATGAATGAACACTCTTGCGCATACATTTTCTCTAGAAGTTGAGTCGCCAGGTGTAAGAAACAGATGTAACAGGATGCTAAAATGGAACTTTTACTATCTCACTGTAGGCAGAAGTCCCAAGACGACAGATTTGCTGATGAGCAATACTGTCATGAGAGGCTTGGGTGAGCTCACAAAAGCACCCATGAAAGGCAGAATTGGCTTTCCTTGCCTGTCCCGACTAGACAGCACTGATGGAAACTCATGATAGTACTAGCCAAGTAAGACCAATCCGACCCTTCTGCGGGGCCCCAGTGGAACTGTGCTCAAATCTCTTTTGCAGAGAGGACTTGCCGTGAGAAGTGCAGTGAGAGGGCAGCCTTGAGCGGCTCCATCTTCAGGATTTCCCACGGCATTTGAGCCAGAGACTTGCTTTGGCCTGGCCATTTCTGCCCAATGAGGAACTCATCAATGGCCAGTGTTTTTGCCAGAACATTCCACTGGGCGTGCCAAGATGTTTTCAGATTTACACCACAGTCTGAGTCTCTTCCTTTGCGATCTTTTCTGCCCCATCTCCTTTTATAATTCTGATCAAAGTCTGAACTCTCTCTCTGCCTACCCCTTCTTTCTCTCTTTATCTTTCACAGGTGTTATCCCTAATAAATCTTCTACACTTGGGGTCTGTTTCCCATAGGACCCAAACTGACACACCTTCTTCCTCCCAGCCTCAACACCACAAAACTATTTCCCAGAAATCAAACACTGCCATTAGAATGTTGGGGGTGGAGGTATAACAAAGAAAAAAAAAAAAGCTAAGGATCATGTTCTTCCTTTTCCATTGCTGACTCCTCCCCTCCCATAGGCTGGCGCTGGGGAACAGAGAGAAACAACTTTTAACTACAATTTGTAGAAAGTATGCAGTATTCAAGTATTGAATACTGAAACGCAATTGTGTCTTAAAGTAAGTAGAGGACTTGAGATTCACCAGGAATGTGTGGCTGAGTAATGGAACTTGTCACAAGAAGAAAAACATAGTTATTTTACGATTGCATTCTGCTTGTTTAAAGTTTGAATTATATACATTTCAACCTTTACTAAACATTGCCAAGTTGTTTTCCAATGTAGGGGCTCCAATATACCCTTCTGCTTACACAGGAATCAAGAATTCCTGCTTTCCCAACCAACAAAACTAAAAGCCAACCTACCGAATGGGAGAAGATGTTTTCAAATGACGTATCTGATAAAGGGCTAGTATCCAAAATATATAAAGAACTTATATAACTAAACACCTAAAAAACAAATAATCCTGTTAAAAATGGGCAGAAGACACAAAGAGCCATTTCTCTAAAGCAGACATCTAGATGGCCAACAGACACATGAAGAGATGCTCATCATCACTTATCATCAGGGAAACGCAAATCAAAACTACAATGAGATATTACCTCATACCTGTCAGCAGGACTAAAATCAACAACAGAAACAACAGGGGTTGGCAAGGATGTGGAGAGAAAGGAACACTCATGTACTGTTGGTTAGAATGCAAACTGGTGTAGCCACTCTGGAAAACAGTACGGAGTTTCCTCAAAGAGTTAAAATTAGAACTACCTTAAGATCCTACATCACACTAATGGGTATTTACCCAAAGAATACAAGAACTCTAATTCAAAGGACTACATGTGCCCTGATGTTTATAGCAGCATTATTTACGATAGTCAAGATACAGAAGCAGCTCAAGTGTCCATCTACTGATGAATGGTTAAAGAAGATGTGAGACACACACACACACACACACACACACACACACACACACACTCAGAACATTATTCAGCCATAAAAAATAATGAAATCTTGCATTTGCAATGATATGCATGGAGCTGGAGAGTATTAATTCTAAGAGAAATAAGTCAAAAATAAGCGAGAAAAACAAATGCCATATGATTTCACTCCTATGTGGAATTTAAGAAACAAATCGAACAAAGAGACTCAATTATAGAGAAGAATCTGCAGGTTACCAGAAGGGAGCAGAGGGAGGAGGATGGATTAAATAGGTGATGGGGATTAAGGAGAGTGCTTGTCATTATGAGCATAGGGTGACATCCAGAAGTATTAAATTACTGAAATGAATATAACACTGTATGTAAACTAACTGGAATTAAAATAAGAACTTGAAAAAACAAAACAAAACAAAAAACCAACAAAACAAGAAGAATTCCTGTTTTTCCATATCCTTGCCAATATTTCTCTAATTTAATAAGAAGTTGGGGCACCTGGGTGGCTCAGTTGGTTAAGCGTCCAACTTCAACTCAGGTCATGATCTCCCGGTTTGTGAGTTCAAGCCCAGCGTCAGGCTCTGTGCTGACAGCTCAGAGCCTGGAGCCTGCTTGGGATCCTGTGTCTCCCTCTCTCTGCTCCTCCCCCGCTTGCACTCTGTCTCTCTCAAAAATAAATAATAAGCATTAAAAAAGTTATTTTAATAAAAAGTTATATAATGCTAGTAGTAGGCAGGCTCCGTTCTAAGAGCCTTGAAAGTATTAACTCATTTATTTAATTACCATAACAATTCTCTGACACAGGCAATGTTCCCATTTGACGAGAAAACAAAAATAGAAAGGTTAAGTGATTTGCTATAATCAGACAACTACCAAGTGGTAGAGTTAGGATTGATCTGAAATGAGACAAGATGTGTTACTTGTAAAATTTTATTAATTTTTTTTCCCTATCTGATAGTTGTTATCTTGCATTTGCTTAATTATTAGCAAGATTGAAAAAGAACTTTTCAATGTTTATTTTTTGAGAGAGAGAGACACAGCACAAGCAGGGGACGGTAAGAGAGACAGGGAGACACAGAATCTGAAGCAGGCTCCAGGCCCCAAGCTGTTAGCACAGAGCTCAACGCAGGCCTTGAACTCACAAACTGTCAGATCATGACCTGAGCCGAAGTCGGACACTTAACTGATTGAGCGATCCAGATGCCGCGAAAAATATTTTTATAGTTACTGACAATTGAAGTTCCCTTCCTATAAATTGTTTTTTGATATGCCCAGTTTTTCATTGAATTTTTTGTTTTTTCTCTTGCTTATTTGTAGTTCTTTATCTCTCTAGATCATTCCCTTGCTGATCATTTTCTCTGTGACTGATCTGTTTTTCTAGACTTTTTTTCATGTAGATGTAGACGATGTTATCAATATTTCTTTTTAAAATACTTTTTGTGCTTTGTACAAGACAATTGTTCTCCAACCTGAGTTCAAACAGACATTCTATACATTCTTCCAAAATTTTATTTTTTTTTTGTTTTCGATACTTCTAAAAAGAAAATTCATGTAGCCTTGGGAAATAATCTAACTTTATTTTCCATTTGGAGAGTACAATGTTATAATAAGTTTTACTGACTAACTCATCTGTTGCCTTCTGACTTGTGACACCACGTTTGTCAAATGTCAAACTTCCACAAAACAGTACAACTCTGTCAACTCTGTTCCACTTCCCTATGTGTCTGTTTCTAAAACAACACCACCATGTTTAAAAAAAAAACAAACCCAAACAAACAAAAACATAGCCTTACAATGGTGCGCATGTCTTGTAGGGTGAATCTTCCCTTCTTTCTTTTTTCCTATGTCCTTTTCCTCCAGATATTTAATGCTTTTCCTTGTAATCTTCGTTTGGCCCTATGTACTAATTTGGAGTAATCTTCTTATTGACAAAATTAATCTCCTTTTCACTTTGCTTTGATTTTCTGTATTTTTTAAATACAGAAATCAGGATTGCCAGATTTAGAAAATAAAAATACAGGATGCTCAGTGAAATCTGAATTTCACACATACAGCAAAACATTATTTAAATAAGCATATCTTAAATATTGTATGGAATTTGCTGATACTAAAAGTTAGTTCTTACTAAAGTCAGGTTGCGCTGAGGGTCACGTATTTTATGTGGCAACCCCACTATTTCCATTGTTTTGATCCTGAAATTAAGAGGATGTGATCTATATGATAGTGATTCTGCGGACATAAGACTTGCTTTATCTTCCTGTTTTTCAATTGTTTGTATGTGTTTGAAAACAACAAATATATTTTTTATTTGTAGGCTACAATGTGCCATACACATCCATTAGATGAAATATATTAATTGGGTTGTTGTGAACTATACCTTGTTTTTTTGCTTTGTCTATCAATTTTTGGAAGAGGCATATTACTGCAAATTTATCTATTTTTCCTTAACATTATGAAATTACATTTCAAACCAATTCGTTAGGTTTACACAAACTCATAATAGTTACATCTTTCTGGTAGACTATTCTCTTTAAATTAGGTACTGTCATATTTTATCCTTACTGCCTTTTTTTCTTAAATTCTATTTTGTCTGAAGTTCTTACCATTACATAAATCTCCTTTTGGTTGATATTTATCTTCTATAACTTATCCTATCTTTTTATTAACTTTAGTATTGTTATTTTATGAAAAATTCTTATAAAAAATTTAACCAGATTAAAAAAATGAATCTCACAGTCTTTATCCCATTTTTTTTAAGTTAGTGAGTTTATTCTATTTAAGTACATTGAGAATACTGATGCATATTTGAATTTATTTCTACAATTTAATATTTTAAAGAATAATATTATTATAAAATATAACTGTATCAATTAATAATACAATAATAATATAAAATATTACTATTATAATATAATATATAATAACATATATTATGTTTATGATAATCCTTTTCTTTTTTCACAGTTAAATTGGCTTGATAATTTTTTTCTTTTCAATCTTTTCCTACTTTGGAAATAAGATATTTAATTTATATTTTAATGTTTACTCTAATTTTTAACATATACTATTAGTTATTAAATTTTGGGGTTTTTTGAAGTTTATTTATTTATTTTGAGGTGGGGAGAGACAGAGAGAGAGAGAGAAAAAGAGAGAGAGAGAGGAAGGATCCCAAGCAGACTCCATGTTGTCAGCACAGAGCCTGATGCAGGGCTCGATCTCACAAACTGTGAGATCATGACCTGAGCCAAAATCAAGAAAGAGTTGGACGCTTAAGTGACTGGGCCACCCAGGTGCCCACAGCTACTAAGTTTTCTAACAAAGTCCAAAATTATTCAGTATTTGCATCCTTCTAACTAATATAAGAAATGCCTCATGTTTCAACTACCCACTAAACAACACCCCACTTCATATTCTTTAGACCTTTTCCACATTTTTTAGGTATAAACATGTTTGTTCCCTACAGCAAATGTTTGATTACATTTACCAACACATTTTTAACGGGTTTTGTGGTTATACATTGTGTTTTATTTAACTCCTTTCTGTTCAGTTTTCTTTCTGCTGATGAACATCCTTTATTGATTCTTTCAGAAAGTGTCTATGCATGACAAGATCTTAATATTCGTATCTATGTAAAGATGAACATTTATTTTAATTCTTCACAAACAAATGTCCAAATTCATTCATTTTGTCTCTTATCATCTATAATATTCATGTCAAATGTCCAGGGAGAATTAATCTAATAACTTTTATAATATTTACATGAGACTTCTAGGTCTGCATACCTATAAAACGAAACTGAAATTAAATGAACAGAACTTCCTATTACTTCCATTCTATTTTAACCACAAAGAAATACAGGTTATAGATGACAGTATAATATTATATTATTTTGTTTCATTACATTTAGTTCTAGTTAATCATAACTTCTGAAACTGACCACTTTTTCTTCTTTGAAGTTCTCTATTAACTGTCTGTAAAAATATTTCCATAAAGGTGATAAAAAGAAGTGAAATAGAATTGTTAAATAGAAATACACACACACACACACACACACACACACACACACACACACACACACACACTTTCATTTACTACAGGTCTGAATGGCTCTGAAGCAATCTTGTTCTTACGCCTTTATAAATCAAAGCTCTTTGAACATGGATTTTTGCAGAGCTCGCTTTCAGCACCAGATTTTTCTCTCTGTATTCTCTAAGGAGAATTTTTAGAAATAAAATATTATTTTTCTCTTAGGTGATGTACCTTTCTTGGCATATTATTTAAATTTTCAAAACCTGTTCTTAGGAGGATTCATTTTGTCAGAGTCATATGGTTTTGTGAATAAAAACAAAGTCAAAAAGACATGTTAAGGTCTATCATACCAGGCAACATCTACTAGCAACTTAAGAAGAAATAGTGTATATACAGGACCTTGTCAACATGCCTTATTATTTGTAAGGTTATCTTAAATTGTGTAGATGGGGGAGCTGGATTCCCCTCCACTGATACTCCCTTTTGTGGTGACAGCTCACTATACAGAAAAAAATGCCTATATGAAGAAACCCTACTGTAATAATAATAATAATAATAATAATAATAATAATAATAAAGTTTGCTCCTTCAAATTCCTTTGAAAGAGTTTTGCTTAAAATCATCTTTTATAAAGATGATGTGACTTTTATGAAAAACTTAAGTGTACTATCTTTATATTATATTAAACATTCCATCATGCTTTATGAAATGTGTCTTGAGTCCATGTTGTCAGAGCAATTGATTTCATTTTTGGGAATGCATCAACACTGAAATATATAACGCCATCAGAAAATATGGAAGGAAACTAAACTGGTAAGTTATTCTCCATGATTTAGTAATTCCCTCAAGTCATTCTAAGACAAGCCTCCCAAAAAGAAAACAAATAAAGGTCCAAGAATACTCTAAATAGGCTATATGAGCACAACTTATTCTCAGAGGTATATAACAGTGCTATCATTATGATTTAACATTCTGGTGAGTTTTTGTATTGAAGATGGAAAGTTCTACAAACATTCCAGGCTTAATCAATAAAACAAAGGCACTGAAGCCTTGGAAAAAATAAGAAAGTAGATCTTTAAGCTAAATATTGTTTCTTCAGTCTAAAGCACCTGGTGGCTCAGTTGGTTAAAGTGTCTTGACTCTTGATCTTGGCTCAAGCCCCATGTCAGGCTCTGCACGGACAGCCTGCTTGGGATTCTCTCTCTCCAACTCTCTCTGCCCTGCCCCTGTGCTCACCCACACTCTCTCTCTCAAAATCAATAAACTAAAAAAAACCACAAAAATGTTTCTAGGGTATCCATTACACCAAAATGGATGAGAGATTTGCACTGGCAAACTCTCAGCTTGGACCTGGTCAAGTTGCAATGTCAGGCACGCTCATTAAAGACTCTAGAAGATATGTTTCCTGAAAACAGCCAAAATGGTAAAGTAGTGCTCCTTCTTTCCTCTCAGCCACTTCACTCTCAACACTTCTGAAAGGAGTGAGTGTGCATCCCTCCAACCTCTCCAAACCCACCTGTTAAGCTCCTCAGAGATCTACTGGGTGTCTGCAATACTCCATGCATTGTGCTTGGTGCTGGGGTATAAAGGATGTAAATGGGAGCAATGGAAGAGCAGGGCTTTTCATTGTAGTTGTTCAACTTCCCTATCTCCATTGCTGAGCACTGTCTGGAACACATTAAGGTGGATTTAATAAATACGTGTTCAATAAACGTAAAGGGGTTCAGTAAATCAAGACAAGTCCCTATGACAGACCAAAAATGTTCATAAACTCTTTGGATTTCTACCCTTTTCAAGATGGAGTCTCATTTCCTTCCCCTTGAAACTGGGCTAGCCATAGAGACCTGCTTGAGCAATATAATGAGATGGCACTTGCTCTCTGAGACTTCTGAGGTCCGGTCACAAGAAGCCATGTGATTTTTCTCATGCCTGTTTTAACAATTACTTGAGAGCCTTGAGATACCCTCAAAGAAGTCCTGCTACTCAGACCACCATGCCGAGTAGCCATTTGTAGGCATTCCAGGGGATGGTATTAGCTGAGCTAAGCCTTCCAGCCATCCTCTCCAAGACACCAGACAAATGAGAGGCCAGTTTGAATTATCCAGATCAACTCATCCACCAGCTGATAGCAGCAAGACTTCAATTGATGGCACAGAGAACAAGAAAATGGCCCAGAGGAACCCTGTTCAAATTCTTGACACATGACATTATGAGACAATAACCATGGTTGTTATTTTAAGTTACTAAATTTTGGAGTGGTTTATTATATAACAGTAGATAACAGGAACAGTCCCCCCAAACATTACAGTTTAGGATGTAAGTGAATAAAGTTAGAAAGTTTCAGAGATTCAGATGAATAAACAGATATTTATAATCCAAATATTGTTTTCTAAATCAGAGATGATAAACCAAACATAGTAGTCTGAGTATTTACTCTTTGAAATACATGATGTCTAAGCTAATGCACTCCTTCTGAGGGGAGAAAGAAATGAAAATGTGACATGCTACATAATAATTTTTCCTTTTTGATTTAGACTAAACTTATGTCAGTGAATAGAGTAAACAATAATTGCCTTTTTTTTTAAGTTGTATTCCTCAGGGCTTCTCTGGGGGGATATTAGAAACTAGCTGTATAACACAAGGACATCAAGCATAAAATATAACAGTTAATTATCTAGAATTGACCCATTTGCTAGGGACGAGGCAAATCACGTCTTACCATTGAGTGTTTGGTATCATGGAAGCTCCAGGTAGAGGAATGGTAATTTTTTTTACTGAATTTGAGGAAGAGTCTTTGTGGGCAATGTCTGGAGCACTGCTTTGGTCTTTCATAAGATTGCCTTTTATTGTTCCTTTCAAGTTCTTTTAGAGTAAAAAGTTCATAGATCTCCTTTATGGAAGATATTTGGAGTCTGTGAATGTGGAGGTACCATTAGTATTTGGGCAAGAGTTGAAAACTTTTGAACTAGTGTTGCTGAAACAGTACAGAAATATTAAAATTTAAATTTGGATGTGGTTGACTTGCTTCTTCTATTGTAGAGTGACCTAGAATTTTAAACTATGATGTATCAGGTATCTTCCACTTCCTAATTTATGAGTCTACATGTCCCATAATTCTTAACTTGGGTTGCTGTAGTACTGTGAGTGCTCCGGCCACATTTTCACATCATCTAATAGCCCTGGAGATCCTCATATTCAACTTCCAGTGGACAAAAAAGGCTGCACTTGGGAAACAGTGGGCTCCCTCTTGAACTGGAAATCTCTGGTGGGCTCCATTAGGTATCAGTGTGGGTTTTCTCTCCTGGAACTGACACAATTGTATCATAATTGACAGAATGTGAAGTATATCTTACATCTCTTCCCAGAATGCTCTAGTGCTCTCTGATGCTGAGGAGTGACTCGGGACTAGCTATTCAGACTTTCCTAAAGTTCAGACAGTATAATTGGGTTTCCCCCTTCTGTATTTAATTTTTATATTTTATTTTTAGTGAGGTTTGAACTGGAGGTACGTGGGGAGAAATTTTCAAATAAATAAATAAAGTGAATATAATTATATGATTATGATACTAGAAACTTAATTACTAAAGAAATACTATTCTTTTTAAAATTTTAATGTTTTATTTATATTTTTGAGAGAGAGAGACAGAATACGAGTTGGGGAGGGACAGAGAGAGAGGGAGACACAGAATCCAAAGCAGGCCCCAGGTTCTGAGCTGTCAGCACAGAGCCCAATGCAGGGCTCGAATTTGTGAACCATGAGATCGTGACCTGAGATGAAGTCCAACGCTTAACCAATGAAGACACCCAGGCGCCCCTAAAGAAAGACTCTTCTTGAGTCTAAAATGTTTAGAGGAGTTTTAGTCAAGAAGCAGTGGGAAAGGGGAGAAATAAAGTTTTCTCCTGGGAATAAAAAAAAAAAAAATTGAGCTTTCACACATTAAGACTGTTGAACACAGAAGATAGTAAGAACCTTATCTTGGCTCTAGCTAAAGGCTGGCTGGTCTGGGACTTTAATAAAGGGAGTTTACCCTAACTGGAAGAGTAAGTGGGGGACATTTTGTGGGAGACCTAGGATGCAAGGTAGGAAGTTATTTCAAGGTATTTGGGGATAATGGCCTTATTTAAACAAGAAAATAATGAAATTAATGCAGTATTTTAGGATAAACTCAAGAAGATACTTAACGTATATTTAGCACTGAATGTATCCCAAATGGTTTTTATATGCTATCTAACATCACTGTAAGAAAATGTTAGTACCATTTGATAAATGAAGAAATTGAACTTTGATGAACAAACCTGCCCATAACATCACACACCTAACAAATGGGACAGTTGGGATTTGACCCCAATTACCTAATTCCATAGATGTCGTTCTTTTATGCATCTGGCATGTATCTAGAAATGCTTTAGTTAATTAAGCCAGAGTAGATTCAGGGCAAAAGTTAAGAGATACTGGCATGTCAAATTCAAAGAGACTTGAGACTTAACCAATGTGGAAAGCAACCTAGAAAAAAAAGAGTGAAAACTACAAAGTTTTTCCTAGGTGGCTGGAAGAATATGATTACTAGCAAAGCTCTGCATAGCGCTTAGATTGAGGGGTAAGATCTTCCCTAAACTCTCCTCCAGTCTTCAAATCCCACGTCTCTGTGTGAGTCTGGATTTATGCAGTCTGATTTTACTACAGTGGTATGCGCGGTTTGAAGTGGTAAGTACTTAGGTTGTCATACACTGTGAAGAACACTGGGAAAGAAGTTAATTCACTATGTTTGGTTTGGTCAGATGGTTCCCTGGGGCAGACTAGCCCTGGATCAGGGATCCAGCTAATAAGAGAAATTCCGATGAAGACCGCCAATGGCACAGGGCATGCTTAGAAAGAACAAGTGGGATAGACACATCTTTTCATATTGTGACGCCACAGTCCCTCAGTCACGCTTATCCATCATTTTCTTCTTTGCCTACTGATTCTTGATGTTGGTGCCCATACACTGCTGTTTTATAGCTCTCCATTCCAGCATTCCACCTGAACACGTCTTTCTCTCTTCAACAGATTCTCAAGCTATAGTGCCCCCTCCTTTCATCAACGATGATATAGAGAAAGTCCTGCTTTGACCTACACATCTTGTTGAAAATAATTTTTGCTGATCTTTACTATTGCCTTTATGTTCCTGCAATATCTGAATTCTAATTGACCAGCAATTGCAATGACCCTCCCAAGCTATAGGTCTAGCCCAATGAAGTAAGCGCATTCTCATGTAACTGGAATGCTAGAATGCAGGGTGCCTCGCAGAAGAATCTGAATCTGGTTCTCAACAACCTTTCCCTTACTAGGGAATGATGCCTATGGTTTTAAGTCAGCCAAGAGTTGGTTTAGCCCAACACCACAATAAAGCCTAAATCAGAGAATGGCTACCTTCAAGGTTACTTTCTGACATGACTCCACAATCTTCACCCATTTTTCTCTGATCTTGAGAAAAATAAAGAAACTTGAGACAAGATTCAAGTGGGAATTTATAAATAAATAACTATTGACTTCACTTTAGTTTGCAGCTCATGGGCAAGCAGCTTAAAAGGCATAAAGACTGTTTGGACTACAAAAGTGAGGCAAGAGGAGAAAACAAATGGAAACCAACAGCAGTACCTAAAGTTCTTCCAGGAAGTATAGATCTCCCTCGCTGCTCTTTCAGAGGTTGCCCACCCTCTGGCTGATGTACTCCTGCCCAGTGCTGCTTTGAGGGTGACTAACCTATGGTGGGGGAATCACATGACCCAATTAGTGTCTTCAGGGTATATTAAAAATGTGGGGAACTGGTATGAGTTGAAAAAGGCAAGACAATGCAAATATTGTATTAAAACTTATAAATTATTTGTGTACATTGTTCTATTTTTTTCTCATGACTTACTCAAAATGGATTTCCACTGTATTCCAATTGCAGCTAGGACTCTAGACACTTGCTCTCCATTTTCAGTCAAAAATATCCCATTAGTGGGGCACCTGGGTGGCTCAGTCACTTAAGGGCCCCAAGGCCCTTTTGTAAGGGGGCAAATGTTTTTTTTTCCTAAACATTGGAAAAATCTGGAAACAACCCCATACTGAAATTAGTATTAATGGAGGTCATTGTTTATTATTTGAATGCCTGGGTTTTCTTAAGGATTGATATATTCAAGTAGCTACATGAATTAAATTTAAGAGCTTCTAAGTTAAGAACTTTCCATCAGAAAACATCCATTAAAACAATAGGAAGTGGGGTGCCTGGGTGGCTCAGTCAGTTGAGCATCTGACTCTTGATTTAGGCTCAGGTCTTGATCCCAGGGTCATGGGGTCAAACCCTGAATAGGGCTCTGCGCTGAGCATGAAGTCTGCTTAAGATTCTCTCTCTCTCTCTTTGCCCCATCCCCAGCACGCATGCATGCTCTCTCTCTCTCTCTCTCTCAAAAAAAAAAAAAAAAAAAAAAGACAATAGGAAATGGAAATAATCCCCATCTACCAGCTTATTAGGCTTTAAATAAAAATCGTAAGTTAGGCATGAAAAAATAGGAGGATGAGAAGTGTGGTATGAGAGGGACCCAGCACTTGGGGCAGCTTCCATTTTTCGTTAGGAACTTGACATTGTATTCTTCCCTTGTCTGAACATACTTTTTAAAAAAGCCTCAGACGCTAACGCATACCATAAGAAAATGGTTGTGTCCTTAAAGATTTTCTTCTGTTAAGTAGATTTGCATTATAGCAGAATGTACTCTTTCAAGCCATTGTGGGAGAACCTTCCACAGAGGCATTTTCAAGCATCAGTCGGCAGCAGATGGAAGACATTCTTTTGGGTAAGTAGCCAGGGGACTTGGGGACGTCACGTTCTCTGCAGAAAGGTTCCTGTGCCCCTCAGTGTGTTACGAGCTCTTGGATTGGGATGGTGATTATGTTAGTGAAAATGTATAGTCAGATGACTCAGGGACACAATCTGTCTCTTCCTTCCAATGCCTAGTCACTGAATAAATCCCCCAGAAAGAACCCTGATACAATCCTGGGAACAAGAATGAAATTAAAATTTCTTGCCAGTTGTTTTTGGAAGGGACCTTGAAACACAGTAGAAATTGAGTTGAATTATAAATTAAAAAGTGCCTTTTTTTCCTTTGCATATTATACTCCTTTGGTCTGAGATTTGCTTTCCCTGCATAAGATGCATTGCTTTCCTTCAGGGAGCTTATGTTCTAGGGTGTTTCAATATAATGATTTTTAAAGGAAATAAACATATTTGTATCAACACTAGAAACTGAAGATAAGAAAACATATTTAAAACATTCTTTAGCTGGGCTCCTGGCTGGCTAAGTTGGTTAAGCATCTGACTTCCAACCAGATCATGATCTCGCGTTTCTTGAGTTCACGCCCCTCATCTGGCTCTCTGCTGTGAGCACAGAGCCTGCTTTGGATCCTCTGTCCTCATTGTGATCTCTCCCTCCCCGCTCGCGCTCATTCTCTCTTTCAAAAATAAGTAAACATTAGGGGCGCCCGGGTGGCCCAGTCGGTTAAGCATCCAACTTCAGCTAGGGTCATGATCTCATGGTTCGTGAGTTCAAGCCCGCGTCGGGCTCTGTGCTGACAGCTCAGAGCCTGGAGCCTGCTTCGGATTCTGTGTCTCCCTCTCTCTCTGCCCCTCCCCCCTCATGCTCTGTCTCTGTCTCTCAAAAATAAGTAAATGTTAAAAAAAAGTAAAAAAAATAAGTAAACATTAAAAAAACCAAAAAAACATTCTTTAGTAATAACTCGCAGTGTATAAAAATTTCCACAGAATGTGTTTGTAAAAGCACACCTTTACCCTTTGACTATTGATTCTCCTTGGCAGAGAAGGGGCTCAGGAAAATGCATACACTTGATTTCAGTAGAAGGGAGCTCTGGTTCCAGACACACTCAAATGTGTACCTTTTGATCTTCTGATGGTATAAATACATACAGGGCACTTGGGAGCTAATTAACCTAAAATCTGGTTATGCTATTCATCAGCAGATGGGCTTTCAGTTTAACTTCACTGTGGAAAAAATATGGTGATATCTCAATTATCAAATCACCTAAGAAGTAAATTGCTTTGCGTATACACCTCTCCCTTGTTTAATGACTTCCACTTTTTTCTGAAAAATCTGCTGCTAAGTAAAAAGCTGTTAAGTGAAAAAAAAAATGTATTAATTCTAATACGAAAATTTATGAAGAGCTTCATCCCGAACCACAAACAAAACAAACAAAAACTTCATTGTAGAATGAAAACAATTTAATACAAGTAAAAAATAATCACTTAGTAAGCAGGAAAACACCTTCTGTCTGAAATATCACTTCTTATAGAGTGTATGTAGTTAGTGTGTTTTGGGTGGAAAAGTCATTGTATCAAAAAAAAAAAAAAGAAAGAAAAGAAAAAAAGAGTGTGATGTAAGAAGTTTGCTAGGGGCTTTTGAGAAAGTTCTTTCTCATTCTTCTGGGAGAGCTTTGGGAAGTGATCTCTTCTTTGTCTTCTTATGGGCATTATTGATCATGGCCACGAAGCCTAGAGCCGCAATAGGCATTTCAGATACCAGTGTGAGGATGATACTCTCTTAGGAAGAAGACAGGACAAAAGTTCATGCAAGGATTAAGAGCCATTGGATTAAGGCAATTTTGTATCAAGTTACTTAGAGTCTAAGGCATTTGAATTCAAACAAGTAAGATTCTAGGCAAGGAACTGGTAGAGGAATCGTATTGGGGGCAAATTTGAAGGACAAACAGTCACAGAGACACACATATCCTAGCAAGAAATGATGCTCATTGCACTCTACCCTGTATGTCTGGACTGGATGGGTAGACAAAAGGAGAAAGTGGAATTCTAGAAGCCAGAGACAGACTATTTACCCTGCAGATACACATGGCTGTTGTTTGTGGTTTACCTACTTCAGGGGGCTCATTCCTACACGGGGTTGGAAGTTTGTCACTGCTGAGACTCTTTCTAAATTATTATTTTTTTAATGCTTATTTATTTTTGAGAGACAGAGAGAGACAGCATGAGCAGGGGAGGGGCAGAAAGAGGGAGACACAGAATCTGAAGCAGGCTCCAAGCTCTGAGCTGTCAGCACAGAGCCTGATGCGGGGCTCGAACTCATGAGCCACGAGATCATCACCTGAGCCGAAGTTGGGCGCTCAACCGACTGAGCCGTCCAGGCACCCCACTGCAGAGACTCTTTCTCAAGAAAAGAATCATTGATAAATTACACTGGGATTATGAAAAAAAATGTCAGTCATTTAAAAGTCAGTTGGGGTGAGTAGAATTGTTCCTGGGATCTTAGACTTTTATATAAGCCAATAATAATGTGGTAGAATCTGACTAGGGTCTTATCATCATTTCATGGATCAGGATGCTGGTGAGTGGTGAGATCAGAGGAACCAAAAGAATCGCTGTCTCCAGATAGCTCTCCTAGTTGAGTCTACCATATTGCATGAGGCAGACACCAATAGTATGTTTGTAAACAATGAGCATCTCTGTTGAAATGCAGAGGTTTTTTTTTTAATTAATTTTTTTATTGTGTATTTACTTTTGAGAGAGAGAGAGAGAGAGAGAGAGAGAGAGAGAGAGAGAGAGACAGAATCCAAAGCAGGTTCCAGGCTCTGAGTTGTCAGCACAGAGCCTGATAAGGGGCTCAAACCCATGAATCATGAGATCGTGACCTGAGCTGAAGTCGGAAGTTTAACCTGCTGAGCCACTCAGATGCTCTGCAGAGTTGTTAACAGAGATAAAACATCAAGCCCATAATGCTCAAACTGAGCACTTAAGTCGTCTGGGGCTCCACTGCAAATTCAAAGAGGCACTGTAGGATATTTTAAAATTCAGGAAAAACACAGTAACATCTGTTGGACTTCCTGTGAACTACTAGCTGAAGGTAATTAACATTTTTAACATTGATTGCTACCTTCCTTTCAATGAGTGGTGCAGACCAATTTGACTCCACAGTTTGAGAAGTTTGTGTAGCAACCAATAGATGCTGGGTTTTAGGACATAAATGCATATTAAGGTGCTTGGACCTAAGTGTTTGATAAATGGGACTGTAAGATATTTCTTTTGGCCCAAGGATGCTATGAGACAATTAAGAATACCATCAACCAAGATAATATGAGACTCCTTGTGTTCAGCTGTTATCACGTATTAATCATTGGACAATATTTTAACCACTTAGATCACATAAACATAGCACAGGCTTTTATGAAAAAGAGAGAAGCAGAAAAGCTCCTTTGCATGTGGGTGTGTGGTTTCCAAGAAAGCTTACTTGGACAACCGTGAAAACTCTGACTTCCAGAAGAGAAGAGAGGGCATAAATGCAGAATGTGGTTAGTGAACAAAATGGTCGTGACCTCTGTATTTTTTGTCTAAGACCAGGCTTCCTACTATTTCGCTGAGAGACTCCAGGTCTGGTGTGATCTGGAACGACTTCTGAAGCTTAGACTGAACTGTAATGTGTGGTTTTTTCTCCTAAATGTTTATTTATTTTTGAGAAACAGTGAGAGAGAGCAGAGGAAGGGCCGAGAAAGGGAGACTGAGGATCCGAAGCAGGCTCCAGGTTCTGAGCGGCCAGCACAGAGCCCAACGAGGGGCTCGAACTCACGAACTGTGAGATCATGACCTGAGTAGACGTCGGACGCTTAACTGACTGAGCCACCCAGGCGCCCCTGAACTGTAATGTTTTTAAACAGAGTAAGGCAAATGGTCACTTGCTCATTATATTCTACTCTTTCTTTGGCATTGATTTCTCCAAAGCCTCAAAATTAGACATAACTTTAACAGAAAGCATTCAAGTTTAATAGCCTTTTATGAAGCAGTCATTTTTCTTTATAAGAGAAAGTCCAAGGCACCAAAATAATACCACAGAAAGAAAATATGTCACTGATATTCTAATATCTATTGACCAGGAGGAATCTCCTTTTCTCCATGTAAGTGTTATCAGAGAATCATGATCAATAACTATCCAATATTCCTAAAAGTATCCCAGCTTGCAAGACCCCATCAGGGTTACTGTTATGATATAACTCCAATTCACTGAGACTCATAATACAAACGAGTACCATTTTCATGTACTAAATTTTGGGGTACAAGCATTCCCTATGTTCAGGGTAAACACCAGGGTCATTTCTATCCATGGCTTTGCTTAAACTCTACTATTTCATCCAGAATTATTGTATAGTTTAAACAATAGAAGAACTCTTGGGATTTCTTATCAACTTATCCAGACATTGACAGAAAGCATTCATAAACTAGGAATATATATATATATATTTTTGGATAGACTGAAGAAATTCTAGCGTGTCAAAAACTTTCCTTTAGATTATTCTCTTTTAAGTTATATCATCATTACTGGTTCATCTGCACTTTTTCTCTCCATATCTGTCAAACGACTGAAATGATTTTGTGGGATTTTTTTTCTCCATGTTAAATATAGGCTTTAAAAAAAATTCATTGCAATTGAGCATGTCATTTATCCTTCTGCCCATTTTTCTTATATTAAAAGGTCTCCTGCTGGAATTTAATTTCAAGTTAAATCTTTACCCCGCCCTCAGGCTGTGAGACTGAATTAAATAAATCCCACTAAAAGTAATAAACCACTCTTAGCTGTGGTCTTGTGATATCAGTTGTCAGCCTGTCAGAGCGAATCTGAGTGTTAAATTCACGGCCTCTGCTAGTGAGGAAAGAATCAGAACACCAAAAAGCCCAGGAAGGCAGGGCCGCTTCTGTCACTGCAGTGTTATCTCAGCAGTGCTACGTAGGCATGCAAGGAAATATCTTTGAAGATGATTTTCTTGATGACACTCTTTTAAAATTCATATTGATGGTAAAACATAAAGGCTCAGCTATGGTTATTATACTTTATTTAGTAAGTTGTGAGCCTGAAAGATCTATTAACAAGAAGGCAGATTTCTTGTTTGGGAGGCGGGGCAAAACAGGAATATCGTCCTGACGGAGACTGATAAATTTTAGATTTAAAGTAAGTTAGTCAGGATTTGTGCCTAAATATATCGTTGAAAGGCATGTCCTTTGAGAGAAGGAAAGAAAAATGATACATGTCATCAATTTCCTCTTATGAAAATTTGTGAGGAGATCAATCCACAGAACACAGACAATCCTTCAGACTTCCAAATAAAACGCTTTATAAAGGGGTACATGACACTCTCCCTCAATGACCTCCCTTCAATACCGTGTCTGTGATGCAGGAACACTGGGAACAACCCCAGTATCAGGCTGGATTTATGGGTGTGACTAATAAGAGGGTGACAGCTGGCTTCAAATCTGTTGGCTTGTCATGCAGTGGACCAATTTACAAAATACTTGTTTACCCTTAAAGCACTGAGGTTGTCCAAAAAGAAAGGTCTCTTCCCCCCGCCCCGCCTCAACATTAGTTTCTCCATATTAAATTCTGAAGAGTTAAAGTTTTATAAAGAGCCAAAAATCAATACTGTCAGTGATTTGGTGTTTCTAAGGAACAGGACAACAGCTCAGCAGATTAACTTCCTCCTCTCCATGGATAAGCACAATATTGCCTTCTGTAGAAACACAGCTGTAGGAATTCCCGGGGGTGGGAGAGATGAACACAGACAATTCTCTGAACAAAATTTCAGTAGAGAATTCTGGCATGTAGAAGATGATGGACGTCTCCCCAAAATTATTGCAGTTGCCACCCTTACCTTTCTACAGATGTAACATCTTTATCCAGTCACCTGCTGGGCATATGGTTTACACTAATGCCTAGTAATTCCTCAAGCCCCTCCTCCCAGCCTTTTAAAAACTCTTTTTACTGCCTGATTTGGAAATGAAAATGGTTCTTGGGAAAGCATGTCCTAGGAAACAGCTTTTCCCCTTATTTTGAAGTAAATACTGACAGTGAATATTGTGTTTGATTTCTTACAACTGAAAACATGGTACAAAGTCATATTCTTTCCTGGCCTCACAAAGAGATTATTTTCAAAATACAAATGTGAGGAAAATACTTTTCAAGTTCTTATAGGAAAAAACCAATAAATCACAGCAATCTCTATTATAGAACTGGGACTTTTTAGATGGTGGAAAAATACGTTTACATCTGCCATTAGGTTGTTTAGCAGTACTAATTCAAATAACAGCCAATAGATTTTGTGCTCCAAGGCCAGGCCTTAGTTTTAAATCATTAGATTATATGTTTGTTAGAATTTCCTTTTCTTTTTTTTTTTTTTTTTTTTTGTATTTATAAACCTGTGCTAATTTTATTTTATTTCCCTTCAATTTTATTTGCTTATTTAGCAAGTTATCTGAAAAAAGGAAGGACTTGGAACCAGAGAGGTTCGTTCTCAAGTCCAGCCATTCCACATACCAGTGGTTTACCCTCAGGCTAATTTTCCCATGTTGAGCCTTGGTTTACGTACATGCACAATGGGATCACACTGCTTCTCTTAGGGGATTGTTGTGGGGATGAATAAGAATAACATACCAAGCGGCTGTTGCAGGGCCTTGCATGTATCAGACCCTCTCTTCTGACTCTGATCTATAATAGGTTTTATCGCCTATGATAACACAAACTAATAGGTTTAGCTAAAAATCTTAGAGCAAGTGTCCTCCAAAAAATTAGAGTGTAGGGAATTTTTCAGAGTATATGAGTGATGATTTGAAAAAAAAGAAAAAAAAAAAGAGATCTCAAAAATATCCAAGGATTTTCTTATTGAAATGGAAACTCGATTTTGGTCTTAACAGATTTTCACAAGATCCGTCGGTTTTACAGTTAAAGAGTGAACGCACAGCTTGTAATTTCATTCACTCATTTACTCAACAATGATGCACCACTAGGCCATGATGTGCTAGGATCTCAGCAGGGCCGAGGGGCCTAATAGTGAGCAAAATTACCGCCAAGTTGCTAACTGAACATGGGGGAAGGCAGACGATACACCTGAAAAACCACAGCAGTGATAACATGGGGAAGCAATGGGGCTATATCAGCCATCGGCAAATAGCAAATGGAGCCCACAGGGAGGTTCCATTTCAAAACTTCCTTCCTACCCCATTCCATGTTCGTAATCACTTTCTATCTTTATACCTGGGTTCCAATTTATTTAAGATTGAAATATTCACCTTTAAGGAATACATAAAGAAAACACTTTCTAGTGTCTTTTTTGTGAGCTAGTTGCTAATTTAACAGTGATAGACTTTACACTGAGCCCCATATCAAGTAAGGCTGAATGGCACCTGTGTATCCAGTTGTCCAGAGATGAGCTAAACAGGTAGAATGTTATGCTACAAGTAATGTAAAACATCTTCTTGGTCAGTATCTGACCACGGCATGTATAACTGCTCAATATTCTGAGTTTTTTTTTTTTTTTCCTGTGTGCTTGGAGATTTCCCCAAGTATTTACTGTAAAGTGAAATTATACTGGAAAATATCAGGGAGCAACATTGGGAGTCCCCCGTGAAGCATCAGATTCTTACAAATCAGAACCAAAATAATGACAGTGATAATAAAAATTACAAACATCTAATGTTTATCGAGCACTTACTATGTGCTGGTCATTGTTCTAGAAGCTTACATCAACTCACCGGATAGGAGTTAGTAGGCTCATTCACAAAAGATTACAGGCCGTGGTCACAAGCTTCACCTTTGTGACAGCTTAGGTAAGTTTTGCCTAATATCACCAAAATTAGAAGAGTTTGGAACCCAGAGAATAACTGGCCTTTCTGGGTAAGTATTCTTATAAAGAAAATGGAGGGTGAGACGGCTAATGGCTACATGCTCTTTTATCTGAGCCTCTGGGGGCACAATGAATGGCTTTATTTCCTAAACTTAAAAACAACTCTTTTCCTCATAAACAATTTATGTTGCTGTTCAGTTAATTCAGTATGGCCAAAAGGGATACAACTGGCAATATTTTGACTTCCCCAAATCTCCTTGATCTTATTTCTTTCATAGGGAAACATACTTTTGATTTAGCATTTTAAAATCTATGGCCACTTTTCAGGAACCCAGGCACACAGTACATTTAAAGACCGATGGACTGTTAATTTATAAACTAGATGAGAAGCGTCGTCTTCGATGATGACAGGCCCGTGCAATGCCTTTTTATATATTTCTCAATGTCTAGCCTAGTGGCATGCACATCACCGACGTCTCACAGACATTGATTGCTTTACGCGTGATTACAATATGAAGATTTTACTCCAGTCAGATGCTAAGCAGATGCCACATTCCCATTTTCCTTTTCCACAGATACTGATGTCTTCTGAAGATGAGAAAATCTTTGCCTTTCAAAAAGTTATTTTTCTTCCTATCAAATTGTGCGCTAGAATTTTATCTTTAATGTTTTGATGGCTCTGGGTACATATTTCAGTAATTCTAAATTAAATAATCATGGAGTATGAGAGCTGGAAGAAACTGTCTGCAGCATGGTGTCTGGGGATTACAAACACAAATGCCTCCAAGGGTCAGGCAGGTAACATAAATATGGGAATCTGACTGGGCTTAAGATCATAGCGAGGACGAAAGCAAAGCCTGTAGCAAACCAGAGACTGTATCACTTGTCAAATTCAAACCCAATTCTGACCATAGAAAACAGATCTGAGGGTTAGGTTTGGTCCACCAGCTACCAATGGTAAACACCGAAGTTAATCCTTTAATTTAAACAATTAATGCATTTGATCCTGTGTTTCTCAGTTTTTCAGGGAGTTGAAATGCCAGCTTACGGTTTGGAGTCAGAAAGAGCCTCGGAAAGCACCTACCCAGCCTAACAACCTTAAACTACATGGCTGGTGTATTTAGCCTTTGTGAATTATTATTTACATAAATATGCACGGGGCAAGGGAGAGAGCCTTAAAGTTACCCCTATGTGTACTTTTTTGGTTTTTGAAATAAAGATGTAAAAATACTCCAGTGAATTTCTTTGTGTGTCTTTTGCTGGCTTTGAAGCCACATAAACGAAGGTCTATCTTTTATGAGCTGTGTCACCTTGAACAATCGGCTAGATTCATTGAGCCTCACTTTCCTTAACAGCACATCCGGTTTATTTACCATAAAGTTAGTTTGAGGATTAAATAAGAAATTTCTATAAAGTGTCAAGCACAAAGCTTCGTATTTGCTGATCAGAAAATGCGGTTTCCTACCTTCTATGCCCTAAACCTCTTATTTTATTTTTTCCTGGATCTGGGCCTATAACTGCCTTTAACCAGTTGGCAATAAATTGGTCTGCATTCTATGCTTTCACTCCAGCTGAGATCATCAACAGTGTTGTGGTTTTGTCTGTAATACATTGTTAGATGAGTCTTTTTATGTAAGAAAATGAATGTAAACATTTTAAGGAGCTTCCTCGGAGATGCACACCCTCTGGTTAAATAACAATTTGTATTCTTCAGAGCACGTTATTATCATCATTATTATTATTTATTATCATCATTATTATTTTGGTTAATATATCTTTCCTCTTTGTACCGTTTCTTTCAAGAAAAAATAAGATGTTACAGAAGGCCTCCAAATGTTATGGGGTCTTTAAATGTTCACAGTAGGAAATCTGGGTCTCTAAAATTAGCACTGGTGATTGGACAGGGCAAGAAGCAGCTCTATTATTATTTGAACACGTTATCAGAATGGCTACAACTTAGAGTCTCGACTGGATCCTCTGGAAAAGAAGCCCAGCCAAATGTTCTGTTTCAAGGCACCACTTTTTAGAATTTTTGAAAAGAAAAATTCATGAATTTGGTCAATATTTCTGTGCTGTTCCATCTCTTTCTCACACAACACACACACACACACACACACACACACACACACACACACAGTGAAAATGGGCAACAGGGCTGCTAGAGGCTTAATTAATTTAATGTGGCACTTTGGGTGGGTAGTAGCAGTTAGAAGATTCTCCTTTTTAGACCTACTCAGTGCGTTTTCTTTAAGCATGGATTAATAGAAATATGTTCTTTCAGCAAGCAAGAGGAACCCAAATGTGTTTTTCCCACAAAACTATACTTCACTAAGAAATTTGGGGTGCTTGGGTGGCTCAGTTGGTTGAGCGTCCAGCTTCGGCTCAGGTCATGATCTCAGTTTGTGAGTTCGAGCCCCGCATCAGGCTCTGTGCTGACAGCTCAGAGCCTGGAGCCTGCTTCAGATTCTGTGTCTCCCTCTCTCTGCTCCTCCCCAACTCATGCTCTGTCTCTCTCTTTCAAAAATAAATAAAAACATTAAAAAAAAAAAAAGAAATCAGCGTATCAGCATTTGTTATGTATTTGGTATATTCCTCATTATTCTGTAACCAGGAGATCTTGTGTATTTAAAAAGGTTAAAAAGGTGGAGGGGCGCCTGAGTGGCTCAGTCAGTTAAGCGTCCGACTCTTGGTTTCGGCTTAAGTCATGATCTTATGGTTTGTGGGTTCAAGCTCTGCATCAGGCAGCACTCAGGCCTGCTTGGGATTCTCTCTCTGGTCCTCCCCCCATTCTCTTTCTCTAAAAATAAATAAATAAACTAAAAAAAGTTAAAAATGTGGGATGCCTGGGTGGCTCGGTGAGTTGAGCATCTGACTCTTGATTCTGGCTCAGGTCATGGTCCCAGGGTCGTGGGATCCAGCCCCTAGTTGGGCTCTGTGCTGAGCATGGAGCCTGCTTGAGATTCTCTCTCTCTCTCTCTCTCTCTCTCTCTCTCTCTCTCTCTCCCTCTTCCCCTCTTCTTCATTCTTTCTGTCTTTAAAAAAAAAGAAAGTTAAAAAGGTAGAAACTAGGGACACATTTGGTGACCTTGCTGAACTTAATGGTATTCATGCCACTTACCTATAATTTGGCTGCTGTCATCTAGAGGCAGTCTGCTTTCTTCATAACTCCTGTTTACATACTGATCCATATTTGGGGTTTTGTGGATAGCTATTCAGATGAAGGGCACAAATAACCTCTCAAATATCTCTTTGTCCTTGGTGAACACTAATTGCTTTTAATTTTGTTTTACTTTTCCGGTGGTTCCACAGTGTTGTTTGTGATTTCTACTGTATTTGTATTTCAAATAGCTTTAGTCAGTCTTTTGTTTGGCCACGTTTCTTGCCTTGCCACTTGTCATCGTTCTCAATAATTTTTCTACCCATGTGAGGAATGGGTCCCTCAACTTCTCCTCCACATGCTCTGAGTCCTTGTCATCACCAACAACCTCATCACTACATCGTGTCACCCTTAAGTGGTTAGCACCGGTGACACAGCAGGGTGGAGACGTGTTCTGTTATTATTTTCACATGTCATCAGGATGGCTATGACCTGGAGCCCCAACTGGATTCTCTGGAAAAAGAAGCCCAACCAAGTGTTCTGTTTCAGGACACCATAATTCTGCCTCTCATTCTGATCACTGCTGCTCATCATTCCAGCTCACTCCTCCCGCTTCCCACCAACCCAAATCCTGCCACTCCACCCTCTTTGATGCCACAACCTTTTCCCTGGGTCTCATCCCCATTCATGTCCTCATTTCCTTGTGGATTAGGCTATGCCCCTTGGGCTATCATTATGCTCTCTCCCTTGCATGTGTTCTTGACTACCTTTCTTCTCCTTTTCTTCATCACCCTCCTAGCAAAAACCCAACTTAGGTCAACCCAACTCTGGCTGCCCAGATGCTCTGTGCTCTGCCTGTGTGGCTGGACACAGCCGGGAAACACAATACACGTGTGCACCCGGGTCTCACGTTAAATCCATAACATCAGACCACAAGTGGGCCTCATACAGCTTGGTAAACCGGTAGCTGCTTCCCTTATCAACCCGCTTTCCCCGCTCATGGATGGCTACTTCATTTCTTTCCTCTTCTCAGACCGGCTGCCTGCCTCCACTGTCATCACATGCAGTCGACGGCCTTGCTCTCTGTTCCAGCCACAAAAGAACTTCCACGAGACATCACTGTCAAGTTAATCGTTGTTAAAGGAGCTAAAACTCTTTTCTCAGGACGTTCCAAAATTATTAAATCCAGTCAAAGCAGGTATTTACATCTTTACTTGATGTTTCCAAAGATCAAAAGTAATACACACTTGTTGTTACCAAGAAATTGAGTGCCTGGGACTTTCCAGGCTTTAGCATTGAACATTCTACGTCCTGAGAAACCTCCTGTTCCTAGGCAAACTGGGACAGTTTGTCACCTTAGCAGGAGGCAAAACACCATATAGGGAAATACAGTAAAAATGAAAAACGAGTAATTTTACCTGGCCGCCTTGCCATCCTTTCACAGCACTATGCTCATACCAATATACCCAAACACACACTCAATAAATAACAGGTGGTTTGTTGTCTTTTGCTTTTACCGAAATTGCATACATTTCTCTGTAACTACCATTTCTCTTTAACTCTCTTCTTTTTCCTGATTGAAAAAAAAGGAAGTAAGTTTCCCTTTAAAGAATGCTGAGAGAACAAAACTGAATGTTGTATTTCAACATAACTGGATCTAGCCAGCTGAAGCTGATACACAACCATGATTCCAGGACACCAGACCCTTGGAGCTAACTAGAGACTCTTTTCTGACCAAGGAGAAACGGGAATGTTTAGCCAAATGCGTAACGGTTCCATGAAGTCATTTACTATTGCCTGGAGTTTAGTTTTTAATCCTGATTGGTACAACCACCATTAATTCTACCTTTGTGACGCTTAGAAAGTCCTGACTCTCTCCTTCAGAGAACCACTCAGTAAATTTTATTCACTATGGAGTGTTCCATTGGTTGACAAGGGCACTTTTGCGGGGGGTGGTTTGGTAGTCTTTGTTTTAAAATTTAATATCTAACAGTACAGAATGGATATGCATACACATACACACATATACAAGCATGCACCTTATTTTATATACATAGATGTCATACTTCATTTGTTATTATTGTCTTAGTAAACAATAATTGTCTTTTTGTTCTATTTCTTGCCTCTCCCCCCAGTAGATTGTTACTTAAATTTCCTGTGTTAACCTGTGGGAAAATATTCTCCGATTTTCTCCCTGCTCATAATATGTATCTAAAACTTCCATAATCGTGTATGATGAAAGGTGAATTTTGGTTGCATTTGCTCAATAAAAAATGGTATATTAAATTTAGGGTAAGAAGCCTTCACAAATGTCTCCTAATGATCCTTCTTCCTGGTAATCATACTCTTGGTTAATCCCTTGCCCTTGAATGTGGGCTGGGGCAGGCTCTTTGCTTCTGAGGAATATGGCAAACATGATGGCATATAAATTCCAAGATTAGGTCATAAAAAACTGACTTCCATCTCACTGGCACTCTCCTTTGCTTGCTCATGTAGGAGAAGCCAGGTGCCATGTTTTAAGCTGCCTTTTGAAGAGGTTCAAATGGCAAGGAATTGAGGGTGACTTAAGGTTAACAGTAGGCAATTGAGGTGCTCAGTCGAACAGCTTGCAAAGAACTGAATTTTGCCAATAACTACCAAGTGGGCTTACAAGCAGATCCTGCCCCTGTTGAAGTTTCAGATAACTGTGATCTTGACCAAAACCTTAACTGCAGTCTCGTGAGAGACCCTGGGCAGAGGACCCTGTTAAGACATGCCCAGATCTCTGGAGGAAGAGAAAAATCTAAGACAATAACTGTGCTGTGAACTACTAAGTTTTGGGGTAATTTGCTATGTAGCAATAGATTATTCAACATATTCCTCTAAACATTACTTTTCTCATTTAATCATACACTATGGAAGTCTTTTAAATTACTTGAAATCAGTTTGATTAATTCTTTGTAATGGCAGCATAATATTACGTGGTGGGGATTTGTCATAATTTATTCACATATTTCTTTATGGATAGTCATTAATTTGCCACTATATTTCTGGCATATAGAAGTTTTAGATAAGTGTTTTGAAAATATTATTGTAGGTTTGTTATCTTATGTTGTTTATTTCAGATATTCATTTAAAATTGGGAAAACCACACATGCAAGAAAAAAAATACTAAGCGAGCCACTTTTTCATATTGTATAAAGAAATCTAAATCAAACTATGATAAAATAATTTTAGAACAAAATGCATTGTCAGAATTATAGTTTGTTTTTTGTTTGTTTTAGAGAAAGAATTTTGGCATTTTTAAAAAGTGTAAAAATAAAAAGAAATCCTTTATTTATTTTATTTATTTATTTATTTATTTTTTTTTTTCAGTATAATTCGGTGATTTATTCATTCAATTATGCACTGAGCATTGACTAGTGGTGGGCATTGTGCAGACAGTCAGGGACACAGTGTAACTGAGATGGACACTACCCATGACTCCATGAAAACTAGAAATATTTTAAATATATTAACTATATGTATTGTCTTTAAATTCCCTTCAGAAGCATAATGAAGATGAAATTATTTAATCTTAGGATAGAATGAGTGTTAAAAATTACCTCGTTTAATTACTCATTTCAAATTTTAACTCCCATGAAATCTCTGCCATTGGAAGGTATTTAAACAGTAATTTATAATTGTATAAATAATGTAAATATGTATTTTTTTGCCTAAAAATAGAAATATTATGGATAATACTGAATTTTCTCTCCTCCCTCCCTGAGGGAACCAGGGTTGGTATATTGATGTGTGTAACTATGCTCTTTTCTATACTTTTGAAGTCTATACTTTAACTCTTTTGGATATGTGTATAGTTATTCACAGAAACTATAAATTATATCATATTGTAAATATCATTCCACAAGATATTTTATCAAGTGGCATTTGAAAATATAGTTTTAATACTGCCTTTTACAGTGCTTCATGATTGATAATTAAATTTAAGGAATGGAGAATGATGTTTCTTCCTTTTTTTGTTATTTTCATATTTATATTGAGCTATTTACTTTTTTTGTTCTGTTATCATGTGGAATCAATATTGTTTTCACTTTCCAACAACGCACTGGCCTCCATTCTAATGAAATGATGCTAGTAGCTGAGCCGGCAAACAAAGTTCCTTCCATTTAAAGTATCCCTAAGTACATTTCACCCAAGGAAACGTTTTGAAACCATGTGAAGTTGAAATCTTGCCTGCAAACATTTCTACTGACAATCATTTTCGTAGTTTAAGTAAAGGCTAGATATGTTTTTTTAACACTCGATGTCCTAATGCCTTTAAAACAAAATTTTTCAGCCTCAAAAGCAAAAGCACATTTTAGAAATGCCTGTGAGTAGAGTAAACATTTCGGCCAAAAACACATTTGGACTGCTAAATTCCCTTGGTGAACCAAATGTTTTGCTTCACAAATGGTTTTTAGATTTGCCTTGATTCAACTCTATTTCTTCTTAAACAATACTGTGAGGATGTCATAAATTAAAAGCCCTTTCTTCTTAGAATATCTGTGCAATTTAGATTCAGTTCGGCAGATATTTACAGAGCATCTTCTTTGTGACAAATACTGATTCAATGATAAATACTACACAATCCCTGCCTTTAAGGAACATATAATCCAAGGGGAGAGGGAAAAAAAAATCATGCAATTAATTCAGTATAACATGTGACAGTCATTAATTAATTAATAAATCAATTCATGAATTCTCATTTCTAGAAAACCTTTCATGGATCAGGCATTATCCTAAGTACTATTACGTCTGGCCTGTCAGAATTATGAAGGAACCTGCAAAAGAGCCCAAAAGGTAGGTGCCCAATCTCTGTAGACAGAGATCAGGGTAACCTTTCTGAGAGATGATACATGAGCCAGGACTTAAAGAAAAGAAAATAGACATTGTACAGGCAAAAAAAAAAAAAAAAAACCACAAAAAAACAAAAAAACAAAATAAAACAAACCACAACAAACCACATTATCAACAAACATGTGAAGTCAAGAAAAGTATTGTGTGTTGGAGAGATACTGCAACACATTTCAGCAGTGGGCAGGGCAGAGGTGGAGGACAGCTGGGGGAAGTAGCAAAGACCAGGCCATGAAGGAACCTGCAGCTTCTTCTAGGACACTAAGAAGTCAAGAGTTCACATTTGATCTTACACATATACCAAGATTCGTGCTGAAGCCCAGCTGCTTACTAACTCGCTGATAATAAATTTAGGCTTCTTTACTGCCTTCATAAGTGTTAATAAAGAAAATCTGATAAATTTTCAGTGGACTGGAAAAAGAATGTTCAGCAAATTATACGTAGTAATTTTGGCGGTTAAACATAATATGATTCACTGTGACATAAAAAGTTAAGACTAAACACCCAACAGTCTGGTTTCCCCTATAACATGATGTTGTGGTAGGGACCTTACATGCCATTTTAATAGTGTCAGAATTTTCCGTGATGTTTGGTTTAGCTTGATGAGCAAGGAATTTGTCTAATGGTGAGTGGTATGTATAATAAGCTTATGATTCTAAAATGGTTTATGTTGTGGCTAAAGTGATACTGAGTTTCTTTTTTTTTTTTTTTAATTTTTTTTAACCTTTATTCATTTTTGAGACAGAGAGAGACAGATCATGAATGGGGGAAGGTCAGAGAGAGAGGGAGACACAGAATCTGAAACAGGCTCCAGGCTCCGAGCTGTCAGCACAGAGCCCAACGCAGGGCCCGAACTCATGGACCGCGAGATCATGACCTGAGCCGAAGTCGGACGCCCAACCGACTGAGCCACCCAGGCGCCCCAGTGATACTGAGTTTCAAAAACTTCTACAGAGCTATCAAAATTTAAAAACGTTGGGGGCGCCTGGGTGGCTCAGTCGGTTGAGCGTCCGACTTCAGCTCAGGTCACGATCTCACCGACCGTGAGTTCGAGCCCCGCGTCGGGCTCTGGGCTGATGGCTCAGAGCCTGGAGCCTGCTTCCGATTCTGTGTCTCCCTCTCTCTCTGCCCCTCCCCCGTTCATGCTCTGTCTCTCTCTGTCTCAAAAATAAATAAATGTTAAAAAAAAAAAAGAAGCAAAATTTAAAAACGTTGTGAGCCCAAAGAGTGTACTCCAGTTTGGGGGTTAATATTATGATGGGAATGCTCATTTCAGTCAGATATGCACTGTTAAAAA
The DNA here is from genome assembly GCF_024362965.1 of Panthera pardus. Taxonomy (NCBI): domain Eukaryota; kingdom Metazoa; phylum Chordata; class Mammalia; order Carnivora; family Felidae; genus Panthera; species Panthera pardus. The sequence continues at coordinate 16,317,675 of NW_026526766.1, read as the reverse complement.
ACTAACAGAAATTTGGAAAAATCATGTAAGTTTTCTGGTTCTTAGTTTCTATAAAACTGTGGGGATTAGATAAAAATCTTTTAATCTCTTCCAGTTATAAAATTATGCAAGTCAAAGTCATCTACTCTGTGGTAAACTTGTCTCATATCTGAGTGACAAAAATATGTAGTAGTTGAGTTACTGGCAGAGTTGTCCATTATCAGAACATATTAATTTATTAAGTACCTACAGTACTGAAGTGCTGTTACAGTTGGTATTTTGTATTTTGTATTTACTAAATACCTACAGTACTCAAGTGCTATTACAGTTAATGAGAATATGGTGGCTATGGTCATTTGTGCTAGCAATCAAATCTTTCTGTTTCTCTGACCTCACGGGTGCTGAGAAGCATTGTGCTTCTGGGCCCGTTTGTAGTTGGATAGGGCCATGTACCTACTTTTGGCTAAAGAGGTGTCAGTGAAACTGACATATGTCATTTTGGGGCCATTACAATTGCCAGTTTGAGACCCTCAAAAGCTCTTTTCCCTCTACCATGAAGATTGCCAATGTTCTAGATATCATTTCTTCCATCAGCCCGAGGAAAGAAAAAGATTTGATTTTTGGAGTTATATTATAACATTCAGATGTCTGTTTTCAACAACAACAACAACAACAACAACAACAAAAATACAGGGCATACAAAGAAACAAGAATGGTCCACCTGAAGAAATTAAATAAATTGACAGAAACCATCCCTTGAAGAAGTCCAGAAATTGAACTTAATAAGAAAGCATTTTAAAACAACTATCTTTAAAATTTTTTTAATATTTATTCATTTTTGAGAGAGAGACAGAGAGAAACAGAGCGTGAGTTGGAGAGGGACAGAGAGAGAGGGAGACACAGAATCCAAAGCAGGCTCCAGACTCTGAGCTGTCAGCACAGAACTTGATGCGGGGCTCAAACCCATGAACTGCGAGATCAATGACCTGAGCTGAAGTCGGCTGCTTAACCAACTGAGCCCCCCAGGGGCCCTGAAAACAACTATCTTAAATATGCTCAAAATCCTGATGGAAACCAGGGACAAAGAACTAAAAGAAATCAGGGAAATGATGTGTGAGCAACATGAGATATCAGTACAGAGATAAAAGTTATAAAAAGGAACCAGACAAATTCTGGAGTTGAAAATAACAACTGAATGAAAAATGCACTAATGGATTACAACAGCATATTTGAGCAGGCTGAAAAAAGAAACAGTGAACTTGAAGATAGGACAACTGAAATTATCAAATCAAAGAAGCAGAAAGAATAAAGACAACTAAACAGAGCCTAAGGGATCTGAGGAATACCATCAAGCTGTCCAAAGTATGCATAATGAGAGTACAGAGGAAAAAGATAAAGAGAAAGAATGTTTAAAGAAGGAGTGACTGATAGCTCTCCCAGATAGGATGAAATACATACATCTACACATTTAAGAAGCTCAATGAACTATAAACAGAATAGACTCCAAGAGACCCACTCAAAGATACATTATAATAAGCTGTCAAAGATTAAAATATCATCTATCTATCTATCTAATCTATCTACACACACACACACACACACACAGACACACACACAGATACACACACACATACACACACACACACACACAAATAGGGTACTATTCAGCCATAAGAAAGAATTAAGTTCTGATGCATGCTACATTGCAGATAAACTTTGAAACACTCTATGTTAAGTGAAATAGTTTACCCTAAGAACAAACATTCTAAATACACAATATTTAGGATAGGTAAAGACAGAAAGTGTCTTTATAAAGACTTTATAAAGACAGAAAGTGGATTAGAGGTTATCAGGGGCTGGTGGAGAGTGAATGTGAAGTTATTGCTTAATGGCTATAGAATCTCTGTTTAGAGTGAGGAAAACGTTTGGAAATAGATAAGGATGATTGTACAACATTGCAAATATAATTAATGTCATTTAATTGTATGCTTAAAAATTATTAAAATGAAAAATTAATATTATATTTATTTTACTACAATAAAAAAATAAAAAATTGCCCTTCTGGATTGAGTTATCAGTGCAATTATTAGTATACAATTCATCACTATATATACATATCTGCATATACTATTCATATATTAATAATTAAATATAAATAGTAGAGATTATTGGAAGTATATCCTTTAATGCAATGTATGGAAGTTTATTTTTCTTTTTTCCTTTCCTTTCCTTTCCTTTCCTTTCCTTTCCTTTCCTTTCCTTTCCTTTCCTTTCCTTTCCTTTCAAGAGAGTGTGAGCAGGGAGGAGGGGCAGAGGGAGTCAGAATCTTAAGTAGGCTTCATGCTCAGAGTGGAACCTGAAGTGGGGTTCAGTCCCATGACTCTGGGATCATGACCTGAGCTGAAATCAAGAGTGGGATGCTCAACTCACTCTTGTCTCGGAAATTAATTAAAAAACAAACATGCATCTATGAATAAATATTATTTATTGCTAGAATGAGATAAAATTCAGGATCAATTTTATTTCTCTTTTACCTTTTTATGTTAAGATGCTGAAAAATATTGGTGTAAATTTTACAAATAAGAATGGAAGAAGTTTTGTAACGGCAAACTCACACAATTCCTTCACTGATGTTGGTGTTGAAAAGCAAATGAGAGCCACCCAGGATATCATTTCTCAATCTAAAGGCCATGTTTTGAATGGTCCCTGGGATATTTTCTCTCAAGCACAAGGTATGGAAATAAGATTAGGCATGGTTGAGGATTGCATCATCTTCTGTTTGGAAAGGCAGGCAGGCGGTTGTGAAAGAGAGAACAGCTTTTGTGAAAACAGAGTCAATATAATACCTGAAACTTAGTCCCTTGGAAAGTCTTTGTCTACCTCCACAATCACTAGTACTTTCATACTTCTGCTTTTTTGGAAAGCACATGAGGTCAAGATCCAAGGGATTTGCCACCATGCTAACCTCTGGGACTAGAAAGACGAGAAGATAAAGAATTGGGTGCGTTTCCAAAAAATTAACTGCTTCAATGCTATTCTCCATTGGCGTACATAAACTAAATTTCATTGATGTTCTAATACGAAGTTTCAAGAAGATTTAGCAAATAAGATGAAGAACAGGGAAACAATAGTTAGAGGTTACCTTAAGAAAGCTTTCGTGTAAATTAGTGCCTATTTCCATCACACCATCAGAGTAATTTAGCACCCTTTCCTGTATGTTTTTGTTTGTTTGTTTGTTTGTTTAGTGAGTTGGTCCTTACAAGTTCATTACAAGTAAGATATTTATGGGTTATTTCACTCTGAATTAAAAGCTTCTGACTAAGGCAAAGAATACCAATTAAGGAATGCTGAGGTCCGTGTAGAAAGCAAAGGCAGGTTTTTTTCTTCAATTTTACAAAATTTCTTATTTAAGCTCTTTCAAAACTTCACAGAGGAAATGCTACTCTGCAAACAGTAGGAAAAGAACAGAGAAATGCCTTTTATGCTAGCATGCTTCCTTTGATCATCAGGAAACCATAAGCTTGTAAAATACTTTTGACTGGTAAATAAGAATACTTTGTCAATTAAAAAAGTTAAACAAATATGTTCATATAAATTCTTACATGAAATTTGGCCAACATGAGGGCCATTTAGGCTTTGTCTATGTTAAACAAAGACCTGAAGAAAGATCCGATGACTTCAATTGGAAGTCTCATGCTTAGAGTTTCTTTGATTCCACTAGTATCCTTTATGATTCACGCTCCATGGCAGTCAGAGAGATCTTGTACAAGTAGAGATTAGATCCTTTGATTTATCTTATTTTGAAAAATCTTTTGGTGGCTTCTCTTTGTACCAGAAACAAACTTATCACAATGACCTTGAAGTCTCCTCCTGCCTTATCACATTGCGCTTGTCTCAGAGCTCCCTGAGTACCTCTTGACCTGTGTACTCCAGTTGCTGTTATTTCCGTGCGCGTTCCCTAAACATGCTAAGTGTATTCCCAGTTGGGGTCCTTGCACATGTGTTCCTTCTGTCTGGAGTGTTCTTTCTCCAGATCTTTGCCCTATCTGGTGGCTTTTCATCCTTCAGGCCTCAGTTCAAAGGTGGTCTCTCAGAGTCTTTTCCCAAATTGTCTCCCTGTTCCCTCACTACTCTACCCTACTGCACATTAGAAAGAAGTTGTCTTGGGCGCCTGGGTGGCTCAGTTGGTTGAGCGTCTGACTCTCGGCTTCATGACTCTTGGTCATGATCTCACTGTTTGTGGGTTCAAATCCCACATCAGGCTTTGTGCTGATGCCATGGAGCCTGCTGGAGATTCTGTCTCCCTCTCTCTGCCCCTTCCCTGCTCTCTCTCTCTCTCTCACTCTTTCTCTCAAAAATAAATAAACATAAAAATTTAAAAAAAAAAAGAAAGAAGTTGTTTTCATAGCATTCATCTTTAGAAGCTTTCTTGTTTAGTTATTAGCCTACTTATTTACTATTTCTTTCCTTCTTCTATGTTGTGACTTCATCAAAGAAAACCAGTCTTGTTCACTATTGTATTTTCATCTTCTAGAACAGTATAGATGCATAATACACCTTAGTTCATAACTGACTAAATGAATCATCTGCTTTACTTTTCAACTAGATCATTTCCTGCCAAATTCACCCAAGGACATTTTTTCCCATTGCACTGTGCAGTTTGCTTTAATTCTTAAAAAAAATTGATTGCCATGCCCACAGTGAAATCGACTTGAATGAAATATTTGGCTGATTGGTCTTCCACTAGAGTAAATATCAGCTGGCTAATAGCTGACGGCAAAAAACTGGAATCTACAAGTTCACTGACGTTTCTGGAACTAAAATGAGAAAGCGAATTGGAAAAAAATCATGCCTTTTATGAACTGGATTTTCATTCTTTATATTTGGATCTGCTAGCTGACCTGAAAGTCCCAGAAAATCAAGTTACTTTTTTTTTCTTTTTTTTTTTCATACCATCCTGTTTGTATTATGTCCTGGAATTTCCACTGGGGAAGGGCAGAACTGAAAGCAACGCCCTGAGCTGGGAACAAACGAAAAGTATCATCTCCTTCCTTGTCTCTGCTTGCTTAGAATTACATACAGAGAAGTTTGGGATTTCAGCTCTGGGCTAGGTTTGCTTCTGCCCTTTTGGCTGCAATCAAATTGTAGAATTTTTCCACTGACACAATCAATCTCTCAAGAAGCAAGTCATGGTGCTCTGATGTTTATCATTTGTGCCAGTAACAAACATTTTTCAGTCATTGGCTGTGATGGCTAATTTTAAGTGTCAAGTTTACTGGGCTAAAAGATGCCCAAATAGTGGGTAAAACATTATTTTGGGTATGTCCATGAGGTCGTCTCCAGAAAAGATTAGCATTTGAATTAGCAGACTGAGTAAAGATCATTGTTACCGATGCAGGTGGGCATCATCTCATCCCTTGACAGTCTGAATAGAACAAAAAAAGGGCGAGACTGGTAAATCCTCTCTTTTTGCTTGAACTGAAACATCTATCTTATCTGCCCTCAGATCTTGTTGCTCTTGGTTCCTGGGCTTTCTGACTCAGATCAGGACTTCTTTTTTTTTTTATTTAAAAAAAAATTTTTTTTTTCAACGTTTTTTATTTATTTTTGGGACAGAGAGAGACAGAGCATGAACGGGGGAGGGGCAGAGAGAGAGGGAGACACAGAATCGGAAACAGGCTCCAGGCTCCGAGCCATCAGCCCAGAGCCTGACGCGGGGCTCGAACTCACGGACCGCGAGATCGTGACCTGGCTGAAGTCGGACGCTTAACCGACTGCGCCACCCAGGCGCCCCCAGATCAGGACTTCTATTGTCAGCCCCCTGATTCTCAGGCTGTGGTGGACTTAGACTGAATTACACTACTAGCTTATCTGGTCCTCCGGCTTGTAGATGGCAGATCACTGCTATTCTTGGCTTCCATAACCATGTGACCCAATTCCTATAATAAATTTCTTATATAACTACATATATCCTATTGGTTGTTTCTCTGGAGGACCCTGGTTAACACGCTGGTAGAAACCAGGCTCTAACAAAATTTTTTTGAAACCAAGAGTGATAAAACCCAAGGTTTTAAGGTTATTGAACAAAACCAATTTAATCATTGCTCATTCTAAAATCATTTACAATTTTAAAAACTTTTTTTCAAATTTATTTATTTATTTTGAGAGAAAGTGCACACGTGAGCACGAGCCAAGAAAGGGGCAGAGAAAGAGGAGAAAGAGAATTCCAAGCAGACTACATGTGCTGTAAGAGCAAAGCCCCATGTGGGGCTCGAACCCACGAACCACGAGATTATGACCTGAGCTGCGGTCAGATGCTGAACCTACTGAGCCACTCAGACGCCCCTTTTTTTTCTTCTTTAATCCAAAGTAACTAACCCTAAATTCTTAACCAACAAGACCTTTACATTTCAGCTTGGAACAAAAGTCCAGTTATCCAAGGATGCTTGCTCCTTAATAACCTATAGCCAGTACTCAAAAATTTAATTTAGTTACCATTTTTACTTGCTTTCATTAAATTTAAAGAAAACTCTGACCCTATCTAATAGGTTGATAATCCAACGATGGATGCACAGCTGGAAATATTCCTATGAAACTTATCCTTCTCATAGTTTAGTTACCTTTTTGTTTCATTGTTCTTAAAGTATACTTGATTGTGCATTTTTGAGCTAGAGCCATTGAGTCAATTATCCCCCAAGGCCCTCCTAATCTTCTTTCCCCCTATTAATACTAAATGGGTGTTCCTTGAGGGATAATGCCATGTCTATGTGATTATGTTTGCCTGGTGCTGGGGTAGTAGATACATTCCATCTCTTATGTCAACTGTAAACAGATTGTTAGTGACCTTCTGGAGAAGCAATCTTGAGGCTACGTCTGACATCACTAGGAAAAACTGTTGTGTCTGATTAGCAATGCCTGCCATGGTCGTGCAAGGGAAAACTTTGTTATCTCTGCCTTTGTGCTTAAGGAGGTCCCTATGATCGACTGGCATATGATAAATGTTTGCTAGTTAGATGAATAAAATTTAATTTTATTTGGACCATCTTCCTAAGTAGAAAGAAAATTCTGAAGTTCTTTTCATCCTAACCTTTGAAATTTCCTCTCTGACACATTAAACTCAGTTAGTCCGGAAACTATTTCCTGGACTGGCCAGTTAAAATCAATGCTTTTTTTTTTTTTTTTTTGCCTCACCCAAAATGAACTTCCAAAGTTGTTGATTTCTACCATTTACTTCCCACCCAAATTATGTATATGTCTTGAAACACTATTTTTATATTCCTATATATCTGGGGTAGTAATATCTGTGATCTAGCCATTCTAGTTTTGTCATGTGTACAGCTATGGTTGGTTATGGGCAAAATGATGAAGTAGGCTAAGCATGCTCCCTGGGGCTCAAAGCTTAACTCGAAGGTCTATTTTCTTCCACATGGCCCTTTCCATAGTATCAAAACCTGCTTTCAGGAAAAGGTTTGCTATTATAGGATGTAATACTTTTAAGAGAATATATTAACCTTTATAGGAGCATTTAAAAATGCCTTTTCTAAGGGGCGCCTGGGTGGCTCAGTTGGTTAAGCCTCGGACATTGGCTCAGGTCATGATCTCGCGTTTGTGGGTTCAAGCCTTGTGTCAGGCTCTGTGCTGACAGCTCAGAGCCCGAGCCTGCTCTGGATTCTGTGTCTCCCCCTCTCTCTGCCCCTCTCCTGCTCACAGTCTATCTCTCTCAGTCTCTCAAAAAATAAAATAAAAAATGTTAAAAAATAAAAATGCCTCTTCTAATTCTAGAGTAAAAGTCTATCTTACATTTCAAATCATGTTGAACAGGCAGTAAAATAATTTTTGAACATTTGACACTTGCTTTCAGAAGTTTGTGCCCACTCCTTGTTTGCACACATCCTTTACAATCTCCCGTCTTATACTCTACAATCTTTCATGATTATAACATTTATGCAATCCTTTCTGTAAGGGCCTAGTAAAGCATTTATAAAACAGCAAGTTAACAAACAAATAAAACATCAAGAAAACGACAAAAATCTTGATATAAATGCCTGGAGACAATTTAAAATGAGGTTCTTTCTGTCAATTAAAACGCCTACATCCTTAATCAAAATATGAAGAGGGTTTTAGTATTTCTTCTACCTTATGCTTGGTCCAAAAGTCAAGTAATAAAATCTACTTCATAAGCTGTAGGAGGATTATAAGGAGAGATAACAGGTTAATATAAATACACTACGATGGATACTGAGAAAATAATCGTTATTATTACCATGGGTTATTATTACCATTAACCCTAGCTTGTATCTCAAACATGCTTTCCCTTCACTACTATGCCTGTAAAAATGTAATTTATTACTATATTAAACTTGAATATTTGTAGTAGTAAGGGGAGAATGAACATGAAATTCTTCAACAAATGAATATCTATTTTTCCCAACCAGATGCTTTATAAGGACTGAGGGCAAGCAGCAAAAGTGATTGGTTTGAATTTCATGTGGTTTTTCTAACTGCACTATTTTTTTGTGTTTGTGTGCATGCAGGAAAAAAAAATGTTTTCAAAAATATGGTTAAAAGGAAAAAAAACCAAACCAAACAAAAAAGTTTTGAACAGCCCCAAACCAAAATGGTCCTTTGAGTAATTGAAAATCAGCTCTATGAAAACTCATAAGAAGCATACACCATCAACCTCTTTTATTTTCCCATTTAGTTTACTTATAAGTGTGAGGGAAGCTGCCTGAACGAAGAAAAAAATATTCATAACTTCATTGTGCTTTTTATAGCACTACTCATACAATGAAATTCAGTATGTATTACTGAAGAAATATAGCCAACAGTCCACCAAATTTCTGTTGAGTTTTAGAATATAAATTTGTCAGTGGGTATGGCTCCCCAGCTGAGAGCTTCATTTCCCATCTTCCTGGGCAACTAGAAGGGGCCATGTGACTATTTCCCACAACAGAAGGTGAGTGGAAATGATTAGGTCACGTTAGGGTCAAAGTGGTAAAGTGTGTTTGCTCCATGTCTCTCTCTTTCTCAGGACTCTGGATTCAGGCTCTGAGGCCCTGAGGGATATGGAGACATGAAGACAAAAGTTGCTAGGGCCTCAGTCACCCTTAGGCTCATTCACGGAACTGTCACCAAGAAATAAACTTGGGGTTTATTTGTTACAGGGGCTAACAATCACCTGACGCATAACAGCACTCATTTTTCATTCATATACCCTGGAATCTGCCTAGTCCCTGGCAAATTTGCATTACTTTCAACATCAAGTCCAATTCGTGACTCCACTCCTAATTTCAATTTTTATCCTTATTTCAAATGTCCACTTTTGACACCTTAAGTCTCAAAGGTTCTGACATGCCACATGTTAACAAATCTGGTGGAATATTAGTTACGTCGGCATTTTTAAGATGTGTTACCTTTTGGCACATCAAGACAGGATGAAGAAAGACCACGACTTTGTACTATTCTTGAGGAGTCTTCCTCCAGATTGCTGCTTAGAGTGATTATATATTTGTTATTTTGGTACGTAACTGCTCTGTGGCCTATCCGGACAGCCAGCAGCCTGTCGTTTGAGTTAGAAAAGTTACTGTCTTTGTTTTTCCAGATAGTCTCTGTATTAGGAAAGGCATGATATTTATAAAACATTCCTGAATGAAAACAGAACAAAACAAAGCAAAGCAAAACCAAACATCCAAAACAGAAGTTTTTGTTTGGCTGGTGAGAAGGACTAAAAATCAAAGAGTACATTACTTCAAATTGGTGTCTTTCAACTATAATTTCACAAAGTTGTTGTTCGGAGCATTTTATGTCATATTTTCAAACATATTTTTTTCTTTATAATGGTAAAATAACGGTCATTTGGTCTTTTTCAAATCTGAGTTGTTTTGTGCACCAACACAATTGTCCATCACTGGACATGTTATGAGAAAGGCCCAGAATGATAAGTTTACTTTATTTCAAACACTCTGTACCTTTGTAATACTACAAATAAAAAGCTGTCTTCCAAATCTGCTCTGACAACCTCCACAAGAAGTTGAAATTCTAAATTAAAAAAAAAAAAAAGTCAAATTATGCTCTGTACAGAATGAAAATATTTTAAATATTTTCATCTTCTTAGATGAGGGAAGTCTAAACCATTTGCTACCCATCAGATATTGATCATAAGCAGAAACTGTATCTAGAATATCCCATTAATTCTGGGGGCTGCATTAAGTATTACGATGACTGTCGCTAGGTGACAGCATAAATGATAATGTGCAATGAGAGAGGGGAAGGTATGAACCTAGGTTCGAGTTTCAGTCCTGCCACTTAATAGTGTCATGATCTTGGGAACATTAGCTAAACTTCTCAATTCAATTTTCTAACCTATAAGTTGATGGCTTAGAAATAATGCATATAAATTATGTCTGCACATATCAGGTGCTCAATCATGACTGCTATTAACTCTTTGAGCTCTTAATTACACATGGAAGTCTTGTCATGTGAGAGATGCTTGAATTCCATAAATTTGATATTTTTTTCTTAGGTTTTAGAATAAGCTATTGTGGTAGTGTTAGAAGTAATATGTATATATTTTTTTATCAGCCAGCTCTTGCCACAATCACGCCGTGTAACAAATCATCTCAAAATGCGGTAACTGAGAATGCAATTTATTGTCGTGCTCTAAAGTCTGCGGGTTAACTGGTAGATCTGACTTAGGATAGGTTCATCTGTGCAGACCTGATTTAGGTGGCAAGGTCATCTGAGTTCAGCTCCAGGCCGTGCATTAAATCCAAGTTGGCTCAATGTGTCTTTCACGCAGGGTCCAGCTAAAAGGAGCAGCATTTACCTGGGGTGAGCTCTTCTTGTGTGGCATCACCAGGCACAAGGAGCCAGGTAAACCATCCAAGCTCATCTGCTAATGTTCATTATAAAGCAAGTGACAAGGTTAAGTGTCAACTAGTGAAGTGGGAAAGTAAAGTCACGATAGGTCAGAAGACAAACAGATATTTGTGGAATACTCAAAGTATCACCAGATTTCAGACTATAGGACATAGAGGAAAGAATTAAAAAAAAACTGTTTTGGTCATCAGAATAGAAGAATCAAACAGAGGGTGTTTCTAGACTTTAGTTACAGCTCAGAAGCAATAGAATAAGATGAGGAAGAGAAGAAAAATAAGGAGAAAAAGGGACAAGCAGTTCTCAGGACTGAAGTGCCATTGAACTAAGAAGAGACTTCTTTTCAACAGAAATGATTTTAAAAGCAGCAGTTAGTTTCAAAAAATAGCATGAGTATTTAGCTTCGTCACAAATTGAGACCGGCAGAATACAGTTATTAACATGGACTTATGTACGTTCGATATTCAGACTTATTTGGGCACAAGCTAGTTACTCTTACATCATCTCTGAAAAAGATGTATTATTCATGCAATAAAATATATGGTGAATCGAAGTCAGGAGATGATTATTTTACATGAAATAAACTGTTTCCACATAATGCTAAAACCATTTTGGCGATGTCTATTTACATGAAAAAATGCACTAATCTCTAATGACTCTATTAATTAAAACAGATCTATCAGAATACTCACTCTTTAATAAATTATTAGCTTTAGTTTCATTACTGTGTATGCTGAAAAGTGTATTTTTAAAATCGTTACTTTGAAAATATTTATTAATTTAGATTTTTCATAAGCTCAGATTGATTCTCCTGAAAAGACTCGATGAATATAATTTTATAAGAAAAGATTACAATTAATTTTCATTTAAGTGTTCAATCAACAAATTGTCTAGATGCTGAAGATATAAAGATGGAATAAAAATAAGAATCCCTGCCCTGAAGAAACTCAGAGAGAACATATAATATACAATTTTATACAATATGTTAGGCTCTGTAATTGGAGAATACACAAAATCATTTGCAGTACCCAGGAAGTGAAGTAATCGTCACTGTGGTGGTGTTTGGGTTGACTTGGAAGGACAAGCAGGAGTTGGCTGGGAAGGTTAGGTAAGCGGCATTCAGATTGAAGGAACAATGTGGAAGTGTGCAGAAACATGACAGATGATGGCAATTGTGGGAAATGAGTCATCTGACGTGACTGGAGTATTCCTCGTTCAGGGAAGTGGTAGGAGACATGGTTGGAAGCACAGTCTGGAGTCAGAATCAACAGACAAACCAGGTCGTCTGCCCTTCTTATAGACCTTCCTACACTCTAAGTTGCCCCATGATGACCAATCATTTGTAGGCTCAAAGAAATTTTGAAAACTGTTTCTGTTGGAAGTTTGGATTAAGAACATGTGTAAGGAAGCTTAGGACAGCCATCTGCTTTCATAAAGATGCAAAATCAGCAGATAAAGTCTTCAGAGACGGAATGATAGAGAAACAAGGACAAAAGCCAATGTGGGTCTGGGAAAAAAGAAAAGAAAAAAAGAAAACAAAAGAATGCAGCTTCTCTGGATCATAATGCTTTCCAGACACTCATTCTGGAAGCCTGTGAAGCCAGTGGTACTTTTGGCCTTGAACCACTTGGGGGAGTGCCCTTTGGTTTACGTTAGCTCACTTTTAATTACATTCAGCCAAACCCTTTTCCTAAGTCAATTTCAAACTTTGGCCTTTGACAGGTGAGTATTAAGAAAATATTTAAATGTTATAATTGTATTAATAATATAATAACAATGGTGATGGTACCTCATACTCGCTATGTATTACTGGTGACAAGGTACATGTGAGCATACTTTACAGGTTTTAACTCAGCGAATCTTCCAAAGAATATGATGTCAGGTATGATTATTAAAACCAATTTATACGTGAGTAAAGTAAATTAAAACATTTAAGTAAACCATTCTTACCTAAGGTTGATGTGCCAATCCACAGTAAAGCCTATTAGACAGACTAACACATTGGTTTGGAGTCTGATGCAATTCAGAAAAGCCAGTTGGTAGGTTGCTGTGGGCAAGACCCAGGCTGGCATATACAGAATGGACTAAGGTAGTGGCAGTGGGGAAGGTGGGAGGGTGATTCAGGACATATTTAGAAAACAAAATCAACAGAACTAAGTGTGGAGAGGGGGAGAGGAGTCAAGGATTTCCCCCATATTTCTGGGTAGAATAAAGGTGGTGCTAGGTCATGCTCTGAAAGAGTGGATGCTTTGGTGGAGGCTGGGAAGTGTCTGGATGCAACACTGCCTTCGTCAGTATAATCTCTTCAGGTCACTCTGTCCACTTACCTCTTTCCCTCCTCAGTTCCTTGCAGTCTTCCCTCTCTCAACTTCACATCCCAGAAATTCAGAATATCCAGATCTTTTTGTCTGTCTGTTCATCATCATCATCATCATCATCATCACCATCATCATCATCTTCTCTAAAATCTATCATCTTCCCTTTTCCCCAGATACCTAGACATTTGAAACTCAAAAAATGTGGAGTTGTACTACATCTCACCCACTCTTTTCTGTCATTCTATTTTGTCATCCCTTATTGAAGCAGTGAAAGGAGAATGCTGCCCTAACCAAGAAGTGAAATGGCCAACAGGAAGGAGAAACTTGTAAAACAAGTAACATTAGGGATGATATTTTAAAGTATAATCTTGCCACAATAGCTTCTTTTGGGGTAGGGGAATGGGGGGCAGAGCCCATTGATGCTAGCTAGTATAAGGAACAAGTAAAGGGTACAAGAGTAAATTGTAAGATAAATATATCTACTCTTTCAAGCAGTTTCCATTGGAAATGAATGGATTATGGGTCACAGTTGGAGCATGGAACTGGGTGAGGGAAAAGCTTTAAGTTGAGTGAAATTGGTGAAGATTTGGACATTGACTGCCCCTACATGGATTTCTTCCTAAACCCCATTTCCTATCCTGTTATCACCTCTGCTCTTTCCTGATTCATCCTAACTCATACTTAGCTCTTGCATTCACCATCCTGATACCTTTAGCCAACATTGCCTCACATATTGATCCATTGACTACCTTTTAGACTATTTTTAACATTTACTTTCTATCCTTTTGTAATTTATCTCACTCAGGTTCTTGGCTTCTGTCTTGCTGTACCCTACTTTGCAGATGAAATATAACAAAGCCTTCCATAAAGTTAATCTATTCATTTTCAGTGTCCATTTCTCTTGTTCCATATTCATTGTGTATTGTGATTATCTTTAATGGCTATATATGAGGGTATTTTGGTTAGCCTAAGGTTCTAGCTTAAAATTTTCAAGTGGTTCCTCCAGTCTGTCTCCCTATAAACAAAAGATTATTCTTCTTCCTTTACCTCTGACATCCAACTACATTGACCAACCATCCTGGCTTGCCCAGGACTGTTCTGATTTAAGCACTGAAACTGTCATTCTTGTAGACTCCTCAGTCTCAGGCAAACTGAGATCATTGGTGACCCTACATCCCTCCATACCTTATGTATCTCTTATCTCCCTCTTGCACAATCACAAAACCTAGTTAAGGTACTTAATTTTTCCCTTTACTCTGGATTATTTCAATGACCTTCTAACTTGTCTCTAGTCATTCCTTATTAAAATATAAACTACCTTGGAACACCAGATTAATTTTTCTACAGGGTTGTTTTGGTATGTCACTGTTTTGTTCAAATACTTTCAATGCCTTCCTTGTGTCCATCAAATGAAGCTTAAGTGTCTTAGGTTTGTATTTGATGTCCTGCATAATTCTTCACCAGCCAACTTTTCTCATTTTTCTTTTGATGACTCAGAAGTCACTTCGGTACCTTTTAGAGCTTTGGTCATTATTATAAATAAGTGTAGTGTATTTTTTAAATTGGAATACTGAAGTGACTCAGTACAAATTTCTAGTCAATAAAAATCTGGATAAAGCAACTCTTTTTGTATATCTACTTACATTTCTCTCTTTCCTAAATTCTTATGTTAAATTATGGAGTAGATCGTAAAAACAAATTAGTTTCTTTATAGAACAAGTTCAGGTTAGAACACTTGTTACAGCCCATACAGTAAGAAAATAACTACAAAATAATCTGGAAGGTGACAATACTTTACTAAGCCATGATTATTTTTCTAGTCATCCTCACTGACAAAACTAACCCTGCTTTATAAATTATCATTATTTTCAAAAGTGTTCAGTTACTACCTACAACTTTTCTAAATCCTGTTTCATTATTTCTTTTGTAGTTACAGAAGCCCAACAGCCCTCAATTGTATTATTTTGGCTTCACAATCATTTTTTAATGTCCTAAAGAAAATATCCTCAGTGGGCCATGAAAACAATACCTTGTATATTTCTCTTTTTAAATGACTGATAACATAGTCTTCCTCACATGGAACAATAACCTAGAGTTTTTTCATTTATTCAAAGCTTCTTTCTCCTTTTTCCCTGGGATTTTCAGGCCGTTTCTTCTCTTCATAGTTAGCTTTATTGATGGGTTTACTTCTGTCTGTGGAGGGGTTTAGGACATCTCTATTTATAACCCTCCAAGCCTGGTCTACACTCCTGAGGGGTTCTGCTTGCTCATCCACTTACTCTCCTCCTTGTAAAGACTTTGGTGTAAATCCAGTGCTGCCCTTCAAAGCAGGCAAGTGGCTATTAACAGTGCTTGGTATTTGCTAATATACATACTGCCATCCATCATCTCTTTGTCCTTTTGTTGCTCAGATGACAGCAATCTCACCACTGGTCTCTGCTGTGACTGTTCCTCTATTTTACGTGCGTTTCTCATTAAGAACAAAAATGTGTAAACATTTTGTGTGTAATATGAACTGTTTTACAAATATTCCTAAGTTAGCACTGTGTTTCAAATGAAAATGCCTTTGAGTTATATATGCTTTCATTTTCTTAGATTGCTATATTAGAGTAAAAATCTGCATCAATCCCCTTTCTTTCCTGCTTTCCTCCGTAATAACAATCTATGTATCTCCAGAAATAAATATCACATATTGACCTGGAATAGGGCCTCTGAATCCGTGATCGATTTAAAACATGACTATAACTACTTTGACACTTCTGCCATCGAGAGATGTGGTCTAGGTTCCCTCTCCTTGAATTTAGGTAGAGTTGTGACTCTTTTGGCCAAAGAGAATAAAAATCCCAGTACTTGTTTTATGGATATCGAAAAAAACTAATTCTAAAGTTTACATGGACGGGGTGCCCGGGTGGCTTAGTCAGCTCAGCGTCCGACTTCAGCTCAGGTCATGATCTCATGGTTTGTGAGTTCGAGCCCCGCATCGGGCTCTGTGCTGACAGCTTAGAGCCTGGAGCCTGCTTCAGATTCTGTGTCTCCCTCTCTCTCTGCTCCTCCCCCACTTGTGCTCTGTCTCCCTCTCTCTCTCAAAAATAAATAAATATTTTAAAAATTTAAAGTTTATATGGAGAGGCAAAACCTCCCAAATAGCCAAAATACTATTGAAGGAGAACAAAGGGGGAGGACTGATGCTTCACCTTCAAGATTATTGTCAAGCTATAGTAATCAAACAGTGTGGTATTGGTGAAAGAACAGGCAAATAGATCCATGGAACAGAACAGAGAGTCAAGAAATAGACCCACAGAAACAAAATAAATTTTGTTCCATTTAACAAAATGAGAAAGGCAGTACAACGGAGCAGAGATTGTCTCTTCCACAAATGATGCTGGACTAACTGGACATCCATATGTAAAAAGAAAAAAACTGAATCTAGACAGACTTTACCTCCCTCACAAAAATTTGCTCAAAATAAATCATAGACCTAAATGTGACGCCCACAACTACAAAACTCGTAGAAGATAACACGGGAAAAAACTAGATCTCTTTGGTATGTTGATATGCATGAAGTAAATTCCTGGGATTTTGATCATAACTACATTGAATCTATACATGCAGTTGGGAAGAACGGACATATTTATATCAAGTGTTCCTATCCATGAACAAGGACTCTCTCCATTTATTTAGCTCTTCTTTGATTTTGTTGATCACATTTCTGTAGTTTCTCTCATATAATTTTTTTAACGTTTATTTAATTTTGAGAAACAGAGCACCAGTGGGGGAGGCAGAAAGAGGGAGACACAGAATGCAAAGCAGGCTTTAAGATAAGAGCTGTCAGCAGAGAGCCCAATGCAGGGCTCGAACCCAGGAGCTGCAAGATCATGACCTGAGCCGAAGTCGGATGTTTAACCGACTGAGCCACCCAGGTGCCCCTTGTAGTTTTTCTCACATACATACTGCACACATTTTGTTAGATTCACACCTAAGTAATTCATTGTTTTTGGTGCTAATGTAAATGGTATTATGTTTTTAACCTTAAATTCCACTTGTTCATTTTGTCATACAGAGAAAGCAATTGACTTTTGCACATTAACTTTGGTGTCCAACAACTTTGCTATAATCATTTATTAGTTCCAGGAGGGTTTTCCAGATTTTCATATAGATGATCATGTCATCTGCTAACCAGTTTTATTACTTCCTTTCAAATCTGTGTATCTTTTATTTCCTTGTCCTATTGCATTAGCAAGGACTAATCCTTGTCTTGTACCTGATCTTACTAAGGAGGCGTTGAGTTTCTCACTATTAAGTACGATGTTAGCTACAGCTTTTTTTATAGATAGTCTTTATGAAAATGAGAAAGTTCCTGTATATTCCTAGTTAACCATGAATGAGCATCAGATTTGGTCAGATGGGGTGCTTTTCTGTACTACAACAATTCTGAGCATCGGATGTGACTAGACTATTTAATTTCTAATTTTCAGTTTCTTCATCTAAAAAGAAAACAGTAATGATGCCTTTTATTGTTGGCATTTGGCGGGGATAATTTTACAGGAGAATGTATGTAACAGTGTCTGAGGAATAAGGCCTCAATAAATGCTGGCCATTATTACCATTACAGGCAATAAGAATAATAAACATTCTTTTTATTTTAGTGAGGCTAATGGTTGCTTTTTAAAAAAATATGGTAAAATACACATAGTGTAAAATTTACCTTCTTAGCCATTTTTGAGTGTAAGTTCAATAGTGTTACTAATTTCCAGAACTCTTTTCATCTTACAAAACTGAAACTCTTTACACATTAAGCAATTCCCATTAGTGTCCTCACTAACACTAGCTATTTTCTGTTTTTTTTTTTTTTCTCTTTTCTCTCTCTCTCTCTTTCTTTTTTTTCCTGGTAGTAGTCATTCAAATAGGTATAAGGCAGTATTTCACTGTGGTTTTGGTTTGCATTCCCCTAATGATTACTGATGTTGAATATCTTTTAATGTGCTTTTTGGCCATTTGTAAAAGTTCTTTGGGGAAATGTCTTTTGAAGTCTTTTCCCAGTCAAAAATTTTATTATTTTTGAATATTGTTTGTTTATAAGTGTTCTTTATATATTCTGTGTATTAACCCCCTTACCAGATATATGATTTGCAAATATTTTCTCCCATTCTGAGGATTGCTTTTCACTCTGTTAACTGTGTAATAGTTATGGTTGCTTTTTAGAAAATATCTTGATATATTATTAATTCAGTCAAAACCAAATTTTAAAAATGAATCATCATAAATGTAAATATCATAGTAAAATTAACCTTGAATCAGGGATGGTTCTTATTTTAAATCAGGCTTCACTTTGAGAGTCACAGAATGGATAGTTTTGATGAGACAGTCAAGTAATCAAAGGAATATGACTTATTTTCAAGGGTAAAGGAATATTCCTCAGTCATTGGGATTTTGTTAGTCAGAGTCAATCCCAGTGAAATGTAGAGTATCCATCAAGTGCTACATTGGTGCCTTCACTGTAACTCACAGAGGCCATTACACTGACTTCTATCCACCATGCCTTGCAACTTGTTGATGGAAAACCTCTAGAGTCAATGTTGTAGCCCTTGAGGCATACGCAGGGACCTAGCGTAGTAGTTATTGATCATATTTTTTTTTTTAAATTTTTTTTTTTCAACGTTTTTTATTTATTTTTGGGACAGAGAGAGACAGAGCATGAACGGGGGAGGGGCAGAGAGAGAGGGAGACACAGAATCGGAAACAGGCTCCAGGCTCCGAGCCATCAGCCCAGAGCCTGACGCGGGGCTCGAACTCACGGGCCGCGAGATCGTGACCTGGCTGAAGTCGGACGCTTAACCGACTGCGCCACCCAGGCGCCCCTGTTATTGATCATATTTTGGCTTCAGGTATTGCTGCATAGAAGGGAGATCAGCTTTTCTTTCCTTTTAAGGAGTTTAGTTTACTTATTTTTGGTCTTGCCTTGTAATTACATACCTCACAGTCTGTTTTAATTGATCACTCAAAGTCTTCTCTATCGAGGTATCCATAAATCTCCACTATGCTTGCTTTAGCACAGATGTTTTAAATAAAGATTTATGTTCAATTCAGACTTCCAGTTAGAAAATATATTCTCTTTCAGTTAGGTAGAAATCAGCATGAAAATTCTATGTTGGAGTTTAGTAAAATAACAGGAAGGTCCTATGGAAGTTTAAAACTCACTAACCTTTGGGCAAAATCTCGACCTTTTTACATGTGAGCAATATTTGAAGTAAGCTTATTATATACATTTCGGGGCATCAGTGAACAAAAATTATTACCAGAAATTAAAAATTTCACACATTCCTCCACCTTCCAAAAGCAACGGGGTACCTGCTCTCCTGAACTTTTGAACCCTGGATGAATGAAGATAATTTGTAAGATTTTGAATAGCATCTGTACACGTACATAGCACGATTCTTAGTAGTTTCAACTTAATTACCTTCTCTAGACCTGTAATGTACTTTAAAATACATTAATTATACACTGATATTGAGAAACTACTGGAAATATATTAGGAGCAGATATTTGTATGTTGGAGAGAGGCAAATGGAGTCAAGAAACTTGGATCCTAGGTCTGCTCTATCAACAATTATCTCTGTGACCGTAGGCAGGTCACTCCTACTTTCAAGCTGTCATTTTCCTAATTGATCTAGGCCAGATAAAGGCCTCTAGAATTTTATTTTCCTATATGTATACAAAAATTGTGCAAAACACACACACACACACACACACAGACGCACACACACGCACACCCCTTCCTATTTGAACTTACCTCATGTCAATTATTAGCTCTGTCAACTCACCTCATTTGAAATAACAGTATACAAGAAGTGCTTACTTGCTCAATTACTTATATATTACACTCAGAGGGCAGTGGGCATATCATAGTAAATCCATTATGGATGCAGAATGGACAGAATGAATATATTATGGATCCTGTTTCTGAGATTCGTAATTTCTAAGGCATATCTGTATTATTCTGGCAGGGCATCAAATAATACTCAAATGTATCAAAATAAGAAAAAGGATTAATATGAAAAGAGGGAAAGTTATGACTTTGGCTACACTTTGCTGTAGATATTAATTTCATCATGGCAAAGAAGATTGTGACAATTTTCTTTTGGTCATTAATGTCTAGATACTATCTAGAAGAAAATGACCAGACAGAAGAAAAGGTTGAGAATTACTGACATGGGTGAAAGGTTAAAATAATTAGGACTTTTAGCCTGGATTGAGAAGTCTTGGGGAAAACTTACGACTATCTGTTAGTAATCAAAGTGATGCTATTTAGATTTGGGAGGTAAAACTGAGACTGAAGATGGACATTTGGTAAATTCAATTTAAGTTTCATGGAAATAGAGCTTTATTCAATATGAGGAAAAACTTTCTAACAATTTCAACAGTCTAATAATAGGTTGGGTTGGCTTGTGAGATAGACCATTTTCCATAATGGGAATTGTTCAAGCAGAGGTCAGATCAGTAGAGAAAACTCAAATAGCTTTTTAAGGCAGATAACCTAAATAAGCAAAGTGGGTCACAGAGGGCAAATCAGCAGCGTGCATTCCACCTGAAGTTTGCCAGATTTCTGATTTTTCTAAGGAAGCAGGAAATTGGGATTTTTATGTTAGTTTTCTGATACATGTTGGCTTAATTTTTTTTTTTTTTTGACACTGCGTGGACTAAACAAGATCTATTTGGTTTGAACATAGCTTGATCCATGTACTTTGGTCTCTGAGCTCCATTTCTTATACCTAGTAGCCTTGTCATCTGTAGACCAGTCACAGAACTGAGTGTTTGGAAAGATGTGGGAATACTAAGCTGGGGTATCAAGTCACCACACTTAAGGAATGAGTAGTATTTACAATTAACTTATGATGTAAAGTCATTGTATGCACTAAGTTATACATATGCATAAACCATATAGGACCAAGGACCAACTCTCCCAACAAAATCTGTTAGTATGGAAAGAAACACAGGCTGCCAACATTTCCCCAGGCAGTTCTCTCAAAGAAAACTATGTAAAGATAGAACAGGAGGGAGGAAATTTCAAGTAGATTCTGTAGATCTGCACAATGCTTCAGGAAATGAAGCCTCAGGATTCAAGGGCCACCAATTAGGATCAGTATAACTCAGGAGTTGGCTGTTGGTGATTTCCTGATTTTTTTCATCCTTATGAGGTCCAGTACTATTTATAATCCTTTAAATCTTTTAAAATAAGAGTTAAATTCTTTATTTTTCTATTCTTCTTCTTCTTTTCTTTTTCCTGTCTTCTTTCCCCTCGGGAGTCTGGTCCAGAGCCTTCTCCAAGGTTTCCACAAATCCTCACGGCTTATTTTCTCAGTACCTCCTTTTCCCTGAGAGCTTCTTCCTTTCACTCATGTCTTGTATCCTGTGGCTCTTGCTCCTCTCAGCTCTTCATCAATCCAGATGTGAACCAGACAGTGGGGAACCCTCAGGACAGGGGCCAACTAAAGGTGAGAGGAGGGAGGTATATCTGCTACTTAGTTCCAGTCAGTTGTCGGAGATATGGACCTTTTCTTTTCCCACTGAATTATATAGAAAGGCAGTTGTATCAGACATTTTTCATGGAGACTTGGAAGAAATAGAGGGAGGTTATGTTTCAGAACACTCTATAGCATAATTTTGAATATTAGACCTCCTACTGCTTACCCCAAGTTCCCCAGTCCCCCAAAAGAAATTTGTCATAGGCAATTTTCCTGTTCCTTTGCATTCCAGATGTCAAATATCTTCCTGGCCCCTTCTCTTCTCTCCTCCATAGCCCTCTACCCTTCTGCTCAATCCTGAGATCAAGTGTCAGATGCTCTACCAATTGAGCCATCCAGGTGACCTTTGCCCAAACCTTCATACTCAATCTTTCATGCTTCCTCATGAAGGCCAACTCCATGCTCCTCTCTTAACTCCCTCTCATTCTACCTTTGCCTATCCAAAACCTCATTAAATTATTCTAAACAAAGGTTCTACTCTCAAGCTCAGGCCTTTTAGTCACACATCACACTGGGAGACTGGTAGAATCTTTGAAATGACTCTTTTCTTTCTCAGGACCATGTTCTTGAGTATGACCTTTTTCTACACCATCTATGTAAGTGAAAAGTAGACATCCACAGGTTTATCTTTCTCTCTCCTATGAATTAAAGTGATCTGCTTAGAAAGCAGGAATATTCAGCTGTTTTTGTTCTAAATTGTATTTTTTGTTGTTTTCACTTACACAGAGATAGTATATATGCATGTGTTTTACAAACATTTTGAAGCAAATGGATTTCTGCTGCTTGAAATCTGCTAAAAGTGGATGGCTCAGAGTAGGTCTTAGAAAGACTGAAGACTGGGCAAGTATTCAGGACTGGTGGGAGAAGGGTCCAAAAGGAAAGCTTCAGAAGCAGAAATCATGGTGAGAGGAGAATGTGGAAAAAGAATGCATATTTTCAGGTCTAGTAGAGTAACAGTTACCAATATGGTAGATGTTGAAGAGATCCTTTCTTTCTCTCCCTCTCTCTCTCTCTCTCTCTCTCTCTCTCTCTGGACCAAAGAGGGAAGACTATCTCATCTTCTTTCCTCTTCTTTCCTTTTTTTTCTTTCTGATTCACTTTCATTATGGGTGTTGATCCAAATTACTATTAAGTGTCCCCAGATCATGGTAGCTTTCTTCTTGGCTTGACTCTATTAGACCTTCCTGCGCCCAGAAGAAGTAAGCTTTCTTCTCAGCTCTCTGTAAGTATGCTGTACTTGCATACAACTGGGAATTTCTGAATTCCCAGCTGCTCTTCTGGACAAGCAGTGTGGATTTATCTATGGTTCAGTGGAGAGACCACGTGTTCTCGTAGGTGTCTCTTTTATAGAGAAATTATGAGAGCGACCATCAGCGAGGAAGAATAAATCTACTTTGGTGCTAGGTGGTCTGGATTTAGTTGTCAGCTTTTTACTAGAGTAACCTAGAAATCCTAACTATTATTTGGGAACTTAACAGATCATGGGAGTTATTCCCTACCGAACAAGTGAGTTACTGCTTCTGTGGAATAATGAGCTTGGGTAATAAGGAACAGCCCCTTCTATTGTGAGAATTGTGAGATGATTCTTTCCCATCATCCTGCCACCCTCCTACTTTTCTCCTAGCTGGTTCATTGTCTAGGTCAGTCAGAGGGATCTCTCAGGTTCAATTTTGGTAATTCTGCTCATCACACGACACATGGTATCCATTCCTTACTCAAAGCCTGTGGTCCCACTAATTTTACTAGTCTGTTTCTTTCTACCTATTCCTTGAAACTCATAGAATGCAAACCCAGGAGCTGTCACCATTAGCCTTTTAGTCATGTGGCCTAGGAAATCCAAAAACCTTGCCTGAAGGGGAGAGAAATACATTTTTAGAGAGGAACAGAAATGAGAGAGGGAGAGAGAAGGGGAGAGAGAGAGACAGAGGAGAGAGAAACGGAGAGATGAAGAGAGAGACAGAAAAGGAGAGAGAGGCTTGATAGTGTTTGAGTTCCTGCTTCCAGAAATTTCTGAGGCCTGGCTAGATTTCTATCCTGAAGATCAGGCAGGCATGAGACTTTTGCCCTAACCTGGTTTGTGATGGATTTCTGCTATTTGTAAGAAAAAATGCTGGCAAAGACATTCTGCTTCCTTTAGAAATTGTCACATCCAAACAGAATGTTAAATTTAGTCATAAGAGATTTCTCTTTTAACGTGGGTCTAGAAGAAGCCTCCGGAGTTTGTGTTATATTGGATTATTTAAGCTTTTCTTCTTTGTAGAAGCTGCATTATGTGGTGAGGGGTCACTCGAAGTCACTTCGATCTGGGTTTCCATCATAACTCCATTATCTGCAAGCTTTGGAAGTTTGAAATGTCCTTTATCCTTTAAATTTTCCAAGCCTCAGTTTCCTCATATTTATTGAAAGAATATACCATTTATCATGCAGGGTTGTTTTAAGAATCGGCATTAAACAACTAAAGTACCTAGCACAGTCTGATTTTAATACATTGAAATTTCATACCACATTTTCTAATTTTGAAAAAGACAACCCCCAAACATGATATATAACAAGTATACCGAGCAATAAAACAAACAAATTTAAAAGACTAGGATTATACAAAAGAAGAAAAAAATCAACAGGGCACAAAATATATTTTTCAGGTGTATGTGTATGTGTGTATATATGTACATATATATGTACACATCTGAAAAATATATGTATATTAAAGTAAATAATATATACACATATATATACATATTTTTTTCTATTAAGGCCTTCAACTGATTGGATGTAGCTTACACATATTAAAGAGGATGATTTGTTTCACTCAAAGCTTACTGATTTAAATGTTGATTTCATCTAAAAATATCTTCACAGAAACCTACAGGGTAACATCTGACCAAATATATGGGTACTATGGCTTAGCTATGTTTACATATAAAATTAGCCACCATGCTAAGATTGATTTTAAATTTAATCCCGAGTCTCCTAGTAGCCAAGGGGGAAAAAAAGAGAAGCACATTTTTTTGTAGTCCTTTGTTAGGAAGATATTTTCCTTCATATAGATCATTTCCCCTCATACATTAAATTTATACACATGTGGCTACTTTTACTTCTTCATGGTATGAATACATCAACTTTCTAGATATCTTTGAGTTAGGAACTATGCCATCTCTGCATCCTATCTGTCACCAAATTCTTGTCATTTCTGACTCCAAAATTCTTTAAAAACTGTGTACTCCACTCCCTCTTTCTGCCAATGCCTTAGTTCAATCTCTCATTGTTTTCCACATGAACATTGGCAATAGCTTCCAAACTTATCTCTGCTTCTGCTTTGTAATCTTTACACAGCCACCAGACAGCCCCTTTCAGGACACAATTACTATGCCACCTCCCTCCCTGTTTAACAGTTACCTCTAATGTCACAATGTGTAAAATCCAAAGGTTCAACATCATTCTCTTCCATGCATGTTAACCTTTGACCATATCAAATTATCTAGAACTTTTAGAAAATGGCATTATTTCAGACATTTCTGTCCTTGTACATTGCTGTTTCCTCTGTTGAAAATGCTCTATCCTCATTCGCCTACACAAATACCAGTCACTCCTCAAGACTCAAAGGCCACCTCCTTTGTCAGACCTTCCTTGACCCATAAACAAGCAGCCACTCCTTCTTCCTTCCCCCGGAGCAACTTACACATCCCCGTTACATTTCCTTGGGTGTTAAGAGTCTGAAATTGGAATGCAAAGTAAAAATCACAAAGAATTACAATCCCCCTCCAACATCCCTTAAATTAAGGCGACATACTATCCCTTAAATTATGATATGCTGTTGCTCTGTGAGTCTGATACAGTGGTTTTTTCTCAGACACTGGATCAGTTGGTGCTTTCATTAAGTGCACCATGTCTAGCCAAAGATGACCAGGATGACCGTTGACCACCATTTTCTGTCACCATGCACACCCTGTGGTTTACGTGCTCATTGAAAGGAGCGGTGTGGGGAATTACTTGCACTGTTTAAATTGTCACTGCCACCTTCCTTCCATCTTCCCTTCCTCCTTTCCTTTCTTCTTTCTCCTCTCCCGCTACGCTTCCATAGTTTAATACAAGCAGGGTAAATTCTTATACCGTACAGTGTCTAACTTGATCGTACTTCATTAATTTAGGTACAGCACTCAATTGCACTGTGATGTAAATCTGTGTTTTACCTTCTGTCAATCCCAAGTGCCTACCAGAGTGGAAAGTTCCATGAAGGCAGACCTGTATATTTCATCTCTGTTTCCTTTCCTCATGCATATTAGGACTTCAATGGCCATTGAGTGCATGGATAAGATCAGCCAATGGAAGGCAAAGGCAAAGGACGGAACTTCCTTTTCGCTTTAACTATGAACTTTGCATGTGATGAGAAATTTAACATTTCTGGTCATTTGTCATCAGCTTCTGCAAAGGGATAAAACTAGTCTACTTGATACGCTTCTGAAAACTAATATAGGACAGTTAAAATACCACATAAATGCTAAATAATAAAGTGACAAGCACAATATGTCAGGGGACGCATGGCAATGCAACTATGTCTGTAAAACATTTACTGTATTTTGTCTCTAAAACGTACAACAACAACAACCCACCAAATGGCGGCATCTGTGCTTATTTCCTCCCTGGTCCTCGATATTTGGAATACTTTCAATGTTCAATGCCCAAAAACGCAATAAATATTTTTACTTTGGTACATTCTTATTTTAACATTGGAATTGGTACCAGCCAGAATCGTGGGGTTACTCACATCACGTGATTCTCCTCCTACCATTCAACGTGTTTACAAGTGAAAACATAAAATGAACACCAAAGGCAGTTTGGGAAGGAGAATAGATGAATGGGAGGAGGCACTGAAAAATGCATATTGAAGGCTAGGTGTGGAAGGCCTAAGAGGGGTACTATTTATAGGCAATCTTATTAGAAGTGGTGGTGGCGGGGGAGGAGGTGGGGACAGTAGGTACCTATGAGCTGTCATCTCTGAGCACCAGGCGGCACTACCGCCTTTTCTCCTGGCTACCACCTCCCTGTGTGTGTCAGGGATAATTGCAGAAACCCAGAATTTGCAGGAAAAAGGTGAAGGTTGGAGAGTTATGTGGGTTGGGAGAGAAATGGGTACATAACACAGAGATCAGAGTTTCCTTGTGTATCACGTCCTGGGAATGACTAATCATGGGATCCTGCCAATCTTTAATATTTCACAAGGCATAACAGGACACAGTATGGTATTGTTAAACTCAAATTCATGAATAGGAAAAAACGTGTAGCTTAGGGTAATACTAGACTATAAATTTATTAGCAAGTTGGCTTGTAAGTTCCTAAAGACAGAGAAATGTGTAGAAAACAACCAAACCAAAGCAAACCAATCCAAACCCAAAGCAATCACCGTAAGTTACTTAGCACATATTTAACAAAGCACTGGTAGCATTCAAGAAGATCTGCTTGTAGGATCAAGAATATTCTTTCTCTTCTGCAGTTATTGGTTTCTTGAGGAGACTGAACTGTGTAGCTGATCAGATTTCCCTTTTCTAATTCTCTGTTAGTAAGCTTAGAAATGAATATGGGATCCAACTGTAGCCAGTATAATATTTTGCAGGATGGTAAAATCCCTGTCATATCCCTGGCTTCATCTCTCATCTTGCTTATACATTTTCATCTATGTCTTATGTTATCTTTTCACTTTCACTTTTAATTTATGTTATGTTGTAGAAGTTTATGTTCCCTTGAAAGCTTCTCTAAATGCTTTCTCAAATAAAAGGGGAAAGGCATGTAATTGATTACACGATTATAATAAGTCTCCATTAATATACATTGCTAGGTACCAAGAATCAATAGAATTACTCCGGCCCTCAAGAACTTTACAACCAAATTATAGACTTGTGAGGAACTGCGCCCTAGATAAAGAATCGTTTTAAGATAGAAGTTTTAGGAGTAGAGGTATCTAAGGATAAACTCAAGGGAAGGAGGAATACTTGATTCCACGATTAACTTTGTAGTTCTACTGTTAGCTTTGTGTGGCCTCGGGCAAGGTGGATAACACTCTCCAAGCATCAATTATTCACTAGTAAAAGGTAGCTTCATCTTGGGACAGTCAAACACTTGGATAACGTAAGGGGAGGAAAGACATGGTGTGTAATATTTGACTATTGTTATATAACATTTGATTACAGTATCGCTCCCAGTAAAGCTAGTAGAAAAAAGCCTATTTCAATCATGTCCTAAAAGGAAGGATGTGTTTTCAGTGAAATACAGTACATTTTCAACAGGAAAGTGCCACACCACTGAGGACACAGGTATGGTAGATGCTGTTTTCATTTTAAGCTTCTATTTCCCGCAGCTGGAGACCAATATTTGGCATTGTGTTGCTAGTGTGAAAAAGTAAATATTTCTGAAAAAAATGCAAACATAAGCCTCTCTAGGGTTTTAGGGCTAGAAGAGAAGGAAAATGAAAGAGAGTAAAATTGGGAGTATTCTTCACAGACTACTTTTCAGTTAACTTTAGAACAATCAAGAACAAAAACCCTGTCATTTGCATTGAGTTATGTTCCTGAACTTTTCCTCATTTTTTAGTTTATTGATATTTTATTCTTTAAAAAAACCAATTTTTTTTAATGTTCTGAGACAGAGACAGACAGAGCATGAGTGGGGGAGGGGCAGAGAGAGAGGAAGACACAGAATCTGAAGCAGGCTCCAGGCTCTGAGCTGTCAGCACAGAATCTGACGCAGGGCTCGAACTCACAAACCGTGAGATCATGACCTGAGCCGAGTTGGTCGCTCAACCAACTGAGCCACCCAGGCCCCCCTTGATCTTTCATTCTTTTTAAGCAGATATATAACAGATGTAACAGGGTGCACTGCTTTGTGCACTGGAAGTGAGAGAACATAGTAGGCTCTGGAGTCAGACAGACCTGGATGGATCCCAGTTTACTCTGTGACACTGGGCAAGTCCCCTAAATTGTCTCCACCTTGAATTCCTTGGATAAATGGGCACAATAACAGCTGGCTTGTGGAAAGAAAAAACAACATACAAAGTTTCTGGTTCAGTGCCAGGCCTATGGCAGAGAATCAATAGATGGCAACCTACAGGGCAGAGACGGCTCGTTCAAAATTATCTTCTTATATGCTTTTGACCTATTTAGGACAGGCAAAGAAATGGCGGCTTTGCTCCGTTACTTTGCTCCACTGACAGCGGCAGATGATTTTAGATAAATTTAATTGTCCTCAAACTATTGCACAAGGTCAATCTCCTATTAGTCTTTCCTGGGTTTTGACAAAGTCACCCCCTCCAGGATCTCATTTGCCACTGAAATCTTCCTTGATCAATAACTACCTTCTTTGATGGCCCTATCCACCTTCCTTATTCATTTTCAGAGGACAAGGCCAATGTTTCAGAAAAAAAAAATGTCTTAGTAGCCAGCACAGAATCATGCTAATTTCACCTTTCCTTCATGACATAATTTTCCTGCTGCTACCATGTCAGGGCACCCAAACATGAGCCTAACCCCGACTCCTCTTTTGCTTTTGTTTTCTGAACTGCTTCTCATTGGTGACTAGAGAAACCAGCCAATACCTCTTGAACACATGCTTTGGCTAAAGCATCGTGCCTAGTGCACTGCACATAAAGGCGGACAGCTCAGACCCCAACCTTAGGTTTGTAGGAAAGGAGATTTTCTTAAGCTTCCGGTAATTGAATTGAATATCTAATTTGCATCTCTAGTTTACTAAGTTACATTCACTTAATGTAAATCAAATGGGGGCTCTCCCGCCCCAGATTTTAGGTACCAGGAGATGGAACAAATTCCAGGTATCTTCACTTCTCAGTGTTGATGTCTGCTGAAATATCTTCATGCGGGTCTGGTCTTGAGTTTGGTCTACACAGGTCACCCACTGACCTCTCTCATTCCTTCCTGCAAAATCTCTAAGTGTGAGTTCAAGTCTCTCAGGACATATTTCACTGCTCTTGTACCGTTCATGGAATGAGTTTGCTTACACGTGCATCCCAAGTATGCGGGCTCCCTCCAATGCTGCCCTTCAATCCTCAGGAACCTGACAGGCATGACTTCATTAAGCCCATTTGTGAGGAAACTGAGTCTCAGAGAGCCTCAGGAACTTGCCTGTGACTATATATTTCACACGCAGGGGAGCACATTTTCAAAGCAAGGTCCAACTATTTGCATAATTCGAGTTCCTTCCACGATGCCGAGCTACAGAGTTAAAGTATTAGGCCTTTTCAATTCCTATGCTAAAATCTATTATCTAGTACTATCTAGTTTAATTCATAATTTTAAGTTAAGCTTACCTTTGGAAAATAAAGACCAGAGCTTTGAAGTCAGTGTTTCTAAGATACATTCCACATCAGGATTACCTGGACTGTTTATTAAAAAGACATATTCTTGGGCCCAATCACAGCCCTCCAGAACCAGGGTCTCTGGTAGCTGAGCCATGAAATATGAATTGTTAATAAACTCGCCGCATAATTATTATTCACGCCAAACTGGCAAACCGAGTTTTAACATGTGTAAACAAATTTATTTTGATTGGTATGGAGGGTCAGAAAGGTCTTAAATATGAGACGCTACAGTTTTTGAGGCCAGGTAACTACTGAAAACTTTGGAGATGAAGGAATGGCCTTGATCCTGGGGTAGGGGAAGGGGAAAGAGGAAGAAAACTGAGAAACAAAAGATGGGTTCCTGAGACAAATTTCCCCTTCCTTCTTGATCTGGCCTACAAGCAGCCCTGTGTAAGCATGTATAAGCTGGTGAGAAAACTTACTTAATATTTAAACCCAAAGTAACTTCTGGGTTAAGAACTATATTCCCAAATGTTATTATTTTTAATTCCCCCTGCCCAAATACCCCAAGGCACAGGATGCTTGATATAGCACTTGAGGTGCTGGTACACTTTCAGAACCAAAGCAGCTTTTCTATTTTATTCTTCACATCACAGTAAAAAATGTGTTAGATGGGTTGAATGTCTGGTTTCAAAATTTCAGAAATTTGCACCTAAATTGCACCTGTAAAATATGTCCTCACACATGCAAGCAAGTCATTGTACTTGCAAATTATTGTTTTGCATATGCAATTACTTGCTTGCATCTGGATATACATTTTGTGGGACAATTAAGTGTTTACGTTAGAAAATTAGATCACTAATTTTATGTTCATTTATATAAAGCTTAGAACTTAAATTTCCAGATTTTTTTTTCCGCAGAAAGTGCAATATATGCTGCATATGGTCTAAATGGGTTTGGGGGGGAACATTCTTTTATCCTGTCATTTGTTAATTTGACAAATATTTCCTAAATGCCACTGTGGGTCAGATGCTGTGCTAGATGGTAGAGTTTCAATGATGAGCCAACAGCCCACAATCCGGAACATGGGTCTTAACACTGTCCAGTTGGGTTTAAAGAGACAAGCAATGTGTAGTATATCGTTTGATAGTTTCAAAATAAGCAATGTGCATTATTTGTAATCATGTAAATCTCAAGTTGTGTCCCAGTATGTGCCATACCAAAGTCGAAAGTTGACAATTGTCATTTATTCCCCATTATGTCCAGCTGATGAAGTGACTAATAAAATGGGGAAATCATTTCTGAGTCTATTTTGCTTTCTTTAAAATTCACAGCATCACTAAGATAGTTTATGTGATTTCTGTGGAATCACTGGATTCTGCAATAGACAATACACGTATGATTCATAAAATTATAGTTTGGTTAAAATGAAAGGTTGGAATAGTCTTTGAATGAATGCCCTTCCTGTGTGACGATATTCAGGGGTTTTGTGATAAACACACTGAGGTTCTTACCTCAGGGTATAAAATTGTATTTTAAAGGACATGGTTTGTTGGAATACTGACTTCACGATTAGAGAGATTTTATTTTGCACACTTGCACACTGCTCCCTATCTTGTTTCTATAAAGCATGTAAGAAAACAATGGTCTGTAACATACATTCAATTTTTCACTCAGAACCTAATTGTAATGATAAATTTAGAGACATTTTGAGCTGAAAAAACCTTGCAGGTATTTTTGTGTGTTACCTTATTTTACAAGTGAATAAACTAAGGCTTGGGAAGGTTAACTGAACTTCAAGATTATATAGAAGCTCAGACAGAATACAAACTAAATCTGTTATATAGGCCTTCATTGTTTGAAAAACAAAACAAAACCTTTGTGAAGAAATGTAATGGAAACCAGTTAATATTAACTTTGCAGATGTTATGATGCTATTTAATGTGGACCATCTTTAACTAAATGAAAACAAAAATTATATGAAGTCAGAGAAGAGTCAGAAAAACAGCAGAAACCCATCCTCTTTCTAGGCTAGTGTTCTTTCTAGTAACAACAAAGCCTGATACTCATCAAAGGCCAGGAAAGAGAAGCAAAGGTGGTCAGAGAAGGAATAAGGACAGACATATCTAGGCATTTTATGTGCGTACACATGGTCCTTTTTGTTTCAATCAGAATCCCAAAAGAAAACAGATGTCAAGCATAAATTAAGACAATTGCAAGAAAGTTTATTTACACAGGACATAATTACAGAAGCGTGGGCTTGCCAGAAGAACGATAAAGAATGTGAAGTAACCCTGGGTTAGTAACTGCAGAGCTGGTACCACCTCTAGACTTGAAGGAATGAGGTGAGAGAGTGGTTACTAGAAGCTAGAAGAGAATTTTTGCAGAGCTGCCTGGAGAGGCCAGTGACCTGCAGTGGAGGAACACAGCCAGCTGGAGGTGAGGGGCCCATGGGGACAGATACCCCAATATCATTCTCTCCTCACCTCTCATTTCTTGCCAATGTTTCCATCGCCTAATTGTAAGTGGAAGCTAGAGAGCAAGGAAGCCCACTGATGTCATCCATTAATTGGAAAGAAGGCTGGGCGAAGAGTTATGGGCAAGGATCTGGAGATGCAAACAGATGGTGCAAGGTACATTCTTCCAAAAAGGATTTAAGCACTCTCATAGAGATGCGCTGATGCCCCGAGACAGTATAGGTTAAAATACAGTGAAAGAAAGGAAGGGAGGGAGGAAGGGAGAGAGGAAGAAACAAAGGCAATTGGAACGAAAAGACCCATTCACACTATTGCTCAAATCAGATGGAAATTTGTTTAACCCTCCTAGTACAGAGATGGACACGTGTTCAAAGGCGAGTAGCTGCTCTGCTCCATGAGGGCATCCACTGCCTTAGATTCATTCTCTCTTTTCGTATTGTCCAGAACCATTGTGTTTGCGTTTTAGTCTGTAGGGAGATCAAATTATAGGGAGAGTGTGGAGGGCAAGGAGCTTCCTCTTAAGGAAGTGACTAAGAGATTGCACACATCATTTTCTGGGTTGGATACACACCTCTACCTTCCCAGATTCTTTCAATGTTGGACCCCTCTGGAACCCTCAGGTGTTTGCTTCGTGTTGGCCACCAGTGGCCTGATGACTCAGGGCAGGTGGCTGGGCACATAAGATTGACCATTCTTTTGCCCTGGGAAACTGGGGCCCTCTACTTGGCCCATCTAGAGAAGTTCTACACTTGAACAGATGCAACCTACAGTGACTAGCTGTGTGTCATTGAAACATCATTTTACATCTTGCATACTTCACGTCTCTCTATCCTCATCCTTGATCCCCTGAATTTACAACTCCCTCCAAAAGCATCATCACTTTCTTCTCTGCTTCAGGCTTTATGTTCTAGGGTAACTGCAATAAGACATATCCATTTACATCTAGCTGATCAGACCTGTTCTAAGATGAAACTTGAGACAAGGAATTTCCTTTAACAAGCACAATGAAACATGGATCTTAGGGAGGAGTGAGAAGTTTTTGCCAAAGGGGAACAAAATAAAGTCAAAAATGATACCAACAAATTAACTGAAACAAAATAAAATACATAATGTAGACCTTTGCAGAAAAGAACTAAAGTTTGGCTTTAACTTTCATAGAAGACAACCTGAAAAAGAAAACATTGTTCATTCCTATGTTTATGTTATCTAGGAAATAGATGGGGAAAAAAAACCTTGTATCCTTAGGAGAATGCCACATTCTTGATATGAAGATCAGTAGAATTTTCTCCTGAGTCCTAGATTAGTTACTAATACTACTGGAGGTAAGTAACAACAAAAAAAATCCCAGCAATTGTGACTTCATACTGAAGATGTTTGATGACCTCACTTAATAAGAAATCTGGAGGTAAGCAGGGCACCTGGGTGGCACAGTC
The DNA here is from genome assembly GCF_024362965.1 of Panthera pardus. Classification (NCBI taxonomy): domain Eukaryota; kingdom Metazoa; phylum Chordata; class Mammalia; order Carnivora; family Felidae; genus Panthera; species Panthera pardus. Next base: position 16,283,766 of record NW_026526766.1, on the reverse strand, counting down.
GGTTAAGTGTCAACTTTGGCTCAGGTCACGATCTCGCAGTTCATGGGTTCGAGTCCCGAATCGGGCTCTGTGGTGACAGCTCAGAGCCCGGAGCCTACTTCAGATTCTGTGTCTCCCTTTCTCTGTCCCTCCCTTGTGTACACTCTGTCTCTGTCTCTCTCTAAAAAATAAATAAACTTAAAAAAATTTTTTTAATTTTTTTTTTAACGTTTATTTATTTTTAAGACAGAGACAGAGCATGAACGGGGGAGGGGCAGAGAGAGAGGGAGACACAGAATTGGAAGCAGGCTCCAGGCTCTGAACCGTCAGCCCAGAGCCCGACGCGGGGCTCGAACTCACGGACCGTGAGATCGTGACCTGAGCCGAAGTTGGACGCTTAACCGACTGAGCCACCCAGGCGCCCCTAAAAAATTTTTTTTAACTAAAAATTGTTTTAAAGAAATCTGGAGGTAAGCATCTTATTTTTTATTTAGTGGTCCTTCAATATCATTAGGAAAACAGGTTCTTGTCATCCTTTGCTGCCCCATCCTCATTAGGTGGTCTTTGATCTTTTAGCTTGTCTTAATGCCACGATGTCAGTGTTCCAAGCACAAAAAGTAGGAAGTGGGGACGGAAATGTAGGGCCAGGAAGAATTTTCCTCTCATGTTTCTCAGTTTTTATGGGGACAGGGGAAATTTCCTAAACCTCCCATCCTACCCTACCCTGACCTCTGTTTATGTCACATTGGCCAGAACTGGGTCATCGTGGCCACCGGAACATGCAAGAGAGGCTGGAGTTATAAGCATCTACCTTTTTTGAACCTGGGAGCCTGGCATAGAGAAGGGGGTAGAGAAAGATGGATGGAGAGGCAGCTAGCAGTGTTTTTATAAGTTCTCACAAAGAGAATACTGTGATATAGTGAATAATACCCTGAGAAATATGTTATACTATGTAGATGACATATTCTGCATGGCTATACCTTAAGTGCCCTCCATATATGCTGACTGCATTATATTACCATATGACACAATGGGAATAATTCACCACAGTGAGGACAGAGAGGGTACAAATGGGTGCAGCCTCGCTATGTATGCACCTAATCTGACTTGCATATTTTACAATATGGGAGACAGTGTTTAGACTGAGTGTTCTGAAAACCTGTTCTTGAATTTTATTCCTTTTATCCAGATTTTCAAGGCTAATGTACATAGCACTGAGCTTGAGATGATGCTCCCTGACAAACGTCTGAGCATGGCTATTCAATTTTTCCAGTTGTATATAGCCCCAGGTGTTAGTTAGGGGCGTGGCTGCCTGTCTTTGGGGGAAAGCTAAGAAACCTAATGTGAATATATGCTTGCTATCTCTGCTTGGAAGTAATCTTGCCAGGGGGCCAGAATTGTGCTCAAAAATAGTTTTGAATTGGCTTCCGTGCCTGCACAAATGGGCAATAAAGTCCCCTAAGATATACTCTATACTGTATTGCAGGAATCGTTATACCTGAAGAATTTTAGGGCAGGTGAAATCAGATGCTTGCCTGGACAAAAGTAAAATATCCATAAAATCCCTCTAAAATGCTAACCTTCCAGTAGTGCAATTTCCTGGTGTACCTTCTAAGATAAACTGTTAGTGAGTAAGCACCAAAATAACTAAATGAGGTAATTCATTGTATGGGTTGTTATTTATATACCAATTAAAAGAAATAGAATGGCTTCCAAAAATAACTACTTTAGTATTAGAATAATTTTTCTGTGCTTCTCTTTGGCAATAACCAGCAGATAGAATTGGTGATTCAGTCCATTACTAAAATGAAATAATAAAACTATCCTGTCTTTATACAACAGAATCTTTGTCTTCTTCTTCTTAAAAGCAAAATGAGCTAACATTTATTGAGTAGTTTACCTACTTAAGTCTCTCAATACCAATGAAGTAGATGTTACCTTCAAAATGTTAAGTGACTTAGAAAAGTTAAGTGATTTGTCCAAGTCATACAGTTTTTTTTTTTAATGTTTATTTATTTATTTTGAGAGACATCATGAGCAGGAGAGGGACAGAGAGAGAGAGAGAGAGAAAGAGAGAGAGAATCCCAAGCAGGCTCTGCACTAAAAACCCCGAGGTGGGGCTCCATCCCATGAACCACGAGACCATGACCTGAGCTGAAATCAAGAGTCAGATGCTTAACTGACTGAGTCACCCAGGCACGCCCCAAGTCATACAATTTTAAATGGTGAATCAAGGATAACAGGGAGGCTTGAATCTACTGAGTCCAAAAAGTAGGCTAGGTTAATTTGGAAACAAGAAACAGAACTCCCCAGAATTTCAGTTTGGCATAGACCCCATGATCTTTGAGCTCAAGATCATACAGCGAAGGAGGTCCGAAGTTTCTGTTTTCCTCAAGTGGTGTCCACTTCATGAGAGAAAGCCTAGCAATGTTGTGAGGTGAGGCTTTCAGAAGATTTCTCACAATCTAGCTCCACCTGTTCCATAGCAAATGAACATCCCACTTACATTTCAGCATTTGGTTGTTGGTAGCATTGTTATTTTTCACCTTTTTCTCTACTTTCCTATGTATGTTAGTGATAAGCTGGATGACACCATGTTAGGCATGACTAATCAGATATAATGTTAAAATGGAACTCTTGTTTTATGGATTTTTAAAGTGTACTGACTTTTAATTATTTACTTTGTCTTGTATTTTTAAATTCTTAGCTGTGTCTTCCAAGGCTATAACTCTAGCTTCATGCCTCATTCTAACATTCAGAACCCCCCCGCCCCCCCCCCCCCACATACTTCGCAGATGGCACGGGAAGAGTGCGCGCGTGCACACACAAAGCTCATACGCCAAACATACCACACAGTCACACACATTCACACACATCTGCTTTCTTTCCTACCTAGCAGCAGTCACATGCAACTGAGCAGAAATACGGGGGCACAAAAAATGCTACAATGTACTCCTGGACGGGTAGCCTTTTAAAGTCAAATAATGTAAGTAAGGGAGGAACATGGAAAGCCAAACCGGCAGGGCTTACGGAGACCTTAATTTTTTCAAGCCATTCATCAATTCAGGGTATCAGTCTGAGTTCATTAATCACTCTGTTGGCCACACCATGGGTCATGCAATTCAAGGGACAACAGTTAGAACAACCTGGTCTGGAGCACATTTTGCCCCATAGCATCTTAAGTGTCACTGAGTATCTACCCTACACCACCCAAATAAAGACTTTCATTTGTCTCTATACATGAAAGATTTGTTTTTGTTCAAAGTGGATGGTAACTAGTAACGTGCACAACAAGGAACATTTGTGAGAGCACATCATGAACTCAGGCTGAGTAAGAATAGAGTAATAAGAATAGAACCCAGGATACAATGAATTGGAAGGGATTCAATTATAAAAGGCACAACATCTCAGATTTATAATAGGGAGAAAAAAAATATACATATATATATATATGATGGAATAGAATATATAGGTAATTTGAAAGCCTGAGGATAAGGGCAGGGTCTCTTTATTCCCTCCATTAGTAGTTTCATCCCATAAGACAATGTCATATCTCTGAAACAAAGCGGTCTGTTTCCCTTATCTTTAAAGATTAATCTGTAGGGGCACCAGGATGGTTTAATCCGTTAAACATCTGACTTTTGGTTTCAGCTCAGGTCATGACCTCATGGTATGTGAGTTCGAGCCCTGCAGTGGGCTCTGTGCTGATGGCACGGAGCCTGCCTGGGATTCTCTCTCTCCTTCTCTGTCTGCCCCTCCCCCTGCTTGTGCACGCTCTCTCTCTCTCTTTCTGAAAATAAGTAAACTTAAAAAAAAATAAAAGATTTACCTTTATATTCCACAGGATTTACTGAATGAGTTCTCACTTTGTTGATGAAAGCTGTCCATCCAACAATCAAGCACAGGAGTGATAGTTACGGAGCAACATTACAATGGAATCATTACATCCATCCAGTTTAGAATACCACACGACGCTTCTTATATGATAAAAGTGATTTGGAAAACTCTTATGAAAATGAGAATAACAATTTTTCCCAATAATTTTCCATTTAAAATTATTTTATTTCATCCTCAGGGTATGCGTGTTGAGAGAATGTTAAAATAATGCAAAGTCAGCACAAAGTGCTGCAGCAGCAGCAGCAACAACAACAACAATAATATAATAATAATAATAGAAGGGGGAGGAAGAGGAGGAAGAGGAGGAGGAGGAAGAGGAGAAAGAAACTAAGTCCATTGTCCAAAAGTTGTTTTTTGGTCTCCTGGCACATATATCAAAAATACATCATTCTTTCTCTTAAAGGAACATATGTATATACCCATAATGCCAGATAGAAATTCTAAAACTGTAGTTTAAAATGGTGGGCATGAGCACGTGGTTGAAATGAGATTTAATTCTGCCTAGCAGACAGGGTGGCAGAAAGTGTTTTTTAGAGAAGGTTAAATTTAAACTGTATCTAAGAAAATGGTCAGAATTGGGACTTCTATATAATGATGGTGAACTAGGTAATTTGAACTAAACTTTCTCTTTAAAAATATATCATTTAATTTCAGTATACTTAACATGCAGCGCTATATTGGTTTCAGGTGTACAATACAGTGATTCAACAATTTTATACATTATTCAGTGCTTGTCATGATAAGTACACTCCTTAATCCCCATCACCTATTTCACCCATCCCTCCACTCCCTTCCCCTCGGGTAACCTACAAACTGTTCTCTGTAATTAAAGAGGCTGTTTGCTACTTCCATATCTTGACTTTGTAAATAATTCTGCAATAAACATAGGGGTGCATGTATCCCTCTGAATTAGTCCTTTCATATCTTTTGGGTAAATACTCAGTAGTGTGATTACTGGATCACAGGGTAGTTCTATTTTTAACTATTTGAGGAACCTCCATACTGTTTTTCAGAGTGGTTGCACCAGTTTGCATTTCTACCAACAGTGTAAGAGGGTTCCTTTTCCTCCATATCCTTGCCAACACTTGTTTCTTATGTGTGCGCGTGCGCGCGCGCGTGTGTGTAAGTTTATTTATTTTGAGAGAGAGAGAGAGAGAGCACACAAGAGGAGCAGAAAGAGAGGAAGAGAGAATCCCAAGCATGGATTTCAAATCACGAACCATAAGATCATGACTTGGACGTTTAACCAACTGAACCGCCCAGGCACCCCTATTGTGTTTTTGATATTAGCTGTTCTGACAGGTGTGAGGTGATTATCTCATTGTAGTCTTGATTTGCATTTCCCTGATGATAAGTGATGTTGAGCATTTTTTCATGTATCTGTTGGCCATCTGACGTCTTCTTTGGAGAAATATCTGTTTATGTCCTCTGCTCGTTTTTAATTGGGTTATTTGTATTTTTTGGTGTTGAGATCTATAAGTTCTTTATATAATTTGAATACTAAACCTTTATCGGATATGTCATTTGCAAATATCTTCTCTCATTTTGTAACTTCTCTCTTAGTTTTGTTGATTGTATCCTTTGCTGTGCAGGAGCTTTTTATTTTGATGCAGTCCCAAAAGTTTATTTTTGTTTTTATTTCCCTTGCCTCAAGAGACATATCTAGAAAAATGTCACTCTGGCCGATGTCAGAGAAACTACTGCTTGTGCTCTCTTCTAGGATTCTTTAAAAAATTTTTTTTTAAGTTTATTTATTCTTGAGAGATAGAGAGAGACAGAGCACAAGCAGGGGATGGGGAGAGATGGGGGGAGACACAGAATCCGAAGCAGGCTCCAGGCTCCGAGTTGTCAGCACAGAGTCCGATGCGGGGCTCGAACTCACGAATGGTGAGATCATGACCTGAGCCGAAGCTGGACGCTCAACTGACTGAGCCACCTGGGTGTCCCTCTTCTAGGATTTTTATTGCTTCAGGTCTCACATTTAGGTCTTTAACCTTTTTTGAGTTTATTTTTGTGTATGATATAAGAAAGTGGTCCAGTTTCATTCTTTTTGCTATCCAGTTTTTCCAACCCTATTTGTTGAACAGACTGTCTTTTCTTATTGCATATATTTGCCTCTTTTGTAGAAAAGTAATTGACTATATAATCATGGGCTTGTTTCTGGGCTTTCTATTCTGTTCCACTGATGTATGTCTATTTCTGTGCCAGTACGACACTGTTTTGATTTTTACAGCTTTGTAGTACAACTTGAAATGTGGGATTCTGATACCTCCAGCTTTGTTTTTCTTTTTCAAGAGAAAAACTATTGGCTATTCGGGGTCTTTTGTGGTCCCATGCAAATTTTAGTATTATTTGTTCTAGTTCTGTGAAAACTGCTGTTGGTATTTTGATAGAGATTGCATTAAATCTATAAATTGTTTGGGTAGTATGGACACTTGAACAATATTTGTTCTGAGCTAAACTTTCTCGTAAGGATAACTTAAAACTCTACTCAAAATCTTAAAAAAAAAAAACTTAAATAAATCAAAGTACTGAAACAAAAACAAACAGGGGCACCTGGGTGGCTCAGTTGGTTAGGTGTCCGACTTAAGCTCAGGTCACGATCTCACGGTTTGTGGGTTCAAACCCCACATTTGGCTGTGTGCTGACAGCTCAGAGCCTGGAGCCTCCTTCGGATTCTGTGTCTCCCTCTCTCTCTGTCCCTCCCCCACTCACACTGTCTCTGTCTCTCTCAAAAATAAACACTAAAAAAAAAGTAAAAAATAAGAATAAAACAAAAACAAACAAAAAACTATGAAGCCTTATCAAGTAGGATCCAGGGGAGGACAAAGATCCAGGGAAGAAGTCATGGCATTTGAGTTTGCTTTCCACTTGGGGTACTTGTCAGTTCCAGAAGGCACAGCTGAGGGGATGAGGGACTGTGCACCATTTTTGACAATCCTCAGGCTTTCGGGGCCAAAGGTCAGGAAAACTCCTTCTCTTAGAGTAGAAACCTCAAAGGGCTGCACCCCAGGAGTAAAGGTAAAACAGTATGCTGCTTCTAAACTTGTATGAAGATGATCCCACAGTGTTAATGCCCCTGAAGGACCTGGCAGATGCAGAGAGAACTCCTCTCTGGAGAAATAACATCATCCCAGTTCTCAAACTATTTTTATAAAAAAATGTATAAATAAAATATGCAGTCCAAAATTAAAAAAAATAATCAGGCATTCAGGAAGAAAAAAATAGCATGCTCAAAACCCATAATAGATAACAGATGAAAGAAATGGCCTTCAGAGGTATCAGACACAGACTGATTGACTGATTTATGGAACATTCACAGCAACTTTATTCCCCAAAGCCCCCAACTGCAACATATCTATACAATATACTGATAAGCAATTTGTGGCATATCTATACAAAGAAATACCATTCAGCGATACAAAGGACTGCACTACTGATTCACCTAAGCCTATGATTGAATTCAGTGATGTGCTGACAATTGATTCTTTGGGGTAGGAGAAGTCTTCATTTGTCATGTTTGCCAGTCTCCATATTTTAACTATTCCCACTTCGATATTCTCTTTTCAACTTGCAGTCACCGAAAGCAGAGTTCAGAAGACATGCCCACAACTGATTCTCATCCCCTGGTTTGAGCTGGCTCCCGTGAACCACCAAATAAATGTTACAGACATTATGCCGAGCAACAAAAGGCCATATACAAAAGGGTGCACACTATATGATTTCATTTTGATGAAGTTCCAAAACAACAGTATAAAATGAAAAAAATAGGGGCGCCTGGGTGGCTCAGTTGGTTAAGCGTCCGACTTCGGCTCAGGTCATGATCTCGCGGCCCGTGCGTTCAAGCCCCGCGTCGGGCTCTGTGCTGACAGCTCAGAGCCTGGAGCCTGTTTCAGATTCTGTGTCTCCCTCGCTCTCTGACCTTCCCCCATTCATGCTCTGTCTCTCTCTGTCTCAAAAATGAATAAACGTTAAAAAAAATTTAAAAATAAAATGAAAAAAATAATCAGAAAAGTGGTTGCATTTGGGGAGCTGGAATGATGTATTTCCTGGGAAGGGTCATGAAGGGATTTTCTGGGGAGACAGAAGCGATCTTTTGTGGTAAAGGTGTGTATTACCCAGGTGTAACTATTTTAGACACGGATTTTAAAAATAACCACTCTTCCTGAGTTAAAGGAGATACAGATTCAGAAATTTAACAGAAAACAAAAGGAAATTCTTGAACGGAAAAAAAATTAATGACCAAAATTATGAACTCAATGAGTACAGTTATTAGCAAATCAGATACAACTGAAAAGAAGAAAAAATTAGTAATCTGAGATATAGGTCACAAGAAAATATCTAGACTGAAGCAATGAGACGACAAGGATGGAAAATACAAAATATAAGCTGATACAGAAGGAAGGTACTACATATATTATTTAGAGCCCAAGAAAAGGACATAAAGAGAACGGGTCAGATGCATTTTTGGGAGAACAATAGTGGCCAAGAATTTTCCCAAACTTACAGTAGATATTCAAGAAACTATTAAACCCCAAGGTGGGGAGAAAATTGTCAATTAGGCTTACAATAAAATTGCTCAAAGTCAAAGATGAAGGAAAAAAATCTTAAGAGCAACCAGAAAAGAGAGAAAGATTGCCTTCAAAGAAGTGATTCTTATATGGCAGCTGACTTGTTCACAGAAAGAATGGAAGCCAAAAGAAAACTGAATGAAGCCTACAATATTAATAGAAAATTATTTCCAATATATAGTTATATAGTCAGTACAAGCATTCTTCAACAATGAAGCTGAAATAGAGACATCTCAAATATTTTATTTGTTGCAGTATATTAAAGTTTTTGTCATCTATAGTCTTACAGTGAAGGAAATACTAGAGTGTATTTTAGGAAGAAGTAAAATTATTCCAGAAGGAAATGAAAAGGTGTTGGTAGAAATGAAGAGGAAAGAAAATTGTATACTCATGGGCTAATCTAAAAAAAATTTTTTTTAAATGTTTATTTTTGAGAGGGACACAGAAAGTGTAAGCAGGGGAGGGGCAGAGAAAGAGGGGGACAGAGAATCTGAAGCAGGCTCCAGGCTCTGAGCCATCAGCACAGAGCCCGACATGGGGCTCAAACCCATGAACCATGAAATCTTGACCTGAGCTGAAGTTGGACACTCAACCGACTGAGCCACCCAGGCGCCCCTCTCATGGGCTAATCTATATGAATATAGATTGGCTAATCTAAATGAATAACATAATGTAATAATACTAACATTACTATTACATTTATTATTATAGCTTATGTATTATAATATACAATAGGACTATACAGTATATAAATATATACTTATATAATATATACTTGATACACAATCAATATTATATATAATTACCATAGAATTAATATTATATATTATGTATATACGTAAAGTACGTAAAAATAATGGCATTTCATTTCTAAAAAGTATTAATGGAGTCAAAAGTGTCTGCATTGCCTAGATAAGGGTCAAATGACCTGCTATTAGACTTGAGTAAGTTAAGAATTCGACAAAATATAATTGAATGTAATGCTCCAATGAAAGGACCAATGAAATCATACCAGACATTAAAAAAATTACCCTATGCTGTTCAAAAAAGGAAAGATGTATGTGATATACAGGGTTTAGACAGTTGGAAAGGATAAGGGTAGGAAAAAGGATGCCTGAGCATTTATCAGGTAAGCGAGGATGGCAGGTATATTTATATAGCATTGTCTAAAGACTACACTTCATGCGGGAACAAGAGCAAGGGAAGAACCTTTTGTTGGCAACAGTGTCTTTAGCGTGTGGGTTTCAGAATGGAAGAGGACAGAAAACACTAACATATTATGAAATATTGCCCCTGATAGATTTATGACTAAGACCAAAAAGGTGAAAGTCCTCCTATGATGAAAAGTGCATTTCGCATGTCTTAATTGATAAAATAACAACAAATTCCACAGGGCCAGTCCAGATCTGAGGAACAGTGATACCTGTGCCTTTCTTAGTGCCTGTACTAGGGAAAGCACACATATGTGCCACTCGGACATCATTACGTTCTCCTGAATATAAGGAAAATAAATTGTTTACTATTATAATCCGTGTATTTTGTAATGATCCCATTCGGTCAAAATTCGTTGAATTGAGAGTAAGTAATATTGTAAGTTAAATAGTAGTTCAAGCGTGTAATTTATAGCCAATTAGATAGGAACACAAAATTTGTCATGAGCAAAAATTAATGGACTTCACCTTTTGTTTATGTGAAGAATAATTTTTTAAAACTTTATCATCCATCTATATCTCTGTCCACAAGCCTGAGCTATTTTAATAACTCGTACGAAGTATTTATTACATGTAGCAATTTTATGAACTGTTTTTTAACCACAAAGGCTATAACGGCATACTCTAGTCTTTTCCTTTTTACACATTTCTTTTAAAAAAGTTTCTCTCCTTGGTGAAAATTTTAATTTAACCAGTATTGCATGCTCTTCTTATATGGTTAAGTTCATATCCATGAAGCATTTTAACTCCTGGAGTGAATACTATTAGTTGATGCAGTACATTTACTTAATGAGACAATGATACAGTTAATTATCTGTAAGAAACTCAGAACAAATATAGCCAGACCCTCCATTTTAAGGAAAGCCACTACATACATATCTATATTAATCTCTGCAGTGTGACTAACCCTGGAAATTCACTGTATTTATGAAGAAAAGCAATTTAGAGGCCTCTGCCAGGTAGGTTTTACTTTTCTGATCAATTGTTGATGGGTTTTTAATCCAGGAATCATGTGGTAGGAAGTGATAAGTACAAGAGGGAAGCTGATTTCTCCCCTAGAGGGGCTGGCAATTCTTGGCTGGGGGTGGGGAGAAGGAAGCCGGTAAGTGAAAACATTCAATATCGAATTTGAAAACAATAAATTGAAGTGAAGAACTCATTTTAAGGAGAAGACGAGTTGTTTTGGTTCTATGTATTTAGAAAGTTAATATAAATTTAAGCCGTGCCCAGTGTACTTTGGAGAAAATCTATGATAAAGATATTTTTCAGTATGTGGGAGCAAAGTAACAAACTGAAAAACTTGTCTGGCTTCAGAGGTATTACTGAAATCCATAATGGGTCAGTTATTGTGGTGGCAATTATGAATTGCTCAGTGGCCTAAAGATCTTAGAAATCTTTCAGAATTACCTAAAGAAGCAGAAGGGCTCCAGGGAGAGCTGCAAAGCTTCCTGCATCTGCTGATCCAAAATGTACCAAAAAAACACGGCCTCAAAGCTTTGAGTGGAGCGGAAGTCTTAGAAGAGCACTTTTAACTTCCGCAACGATGGGAATTTACAGAGAAAAAGGGGAAATGACATCAGGCTGAAGATTCACTGATTCTGGCGACTGCTGGACAGCACTCTCAGAACACTCGCTGATGTTCTCAATCTGGGAATTGTTGGAGGAAAGACACTTAATCAAATCACTTTTGACTTCTGAAGTGCAGACATGTGAAAGGAGAAGAGGTTACTTATTTAGCCAAATTCAGCCATGAACTCATCAGTAACTTCTGGGAAGAAGCCCACATCTTTATTCTAACACCATTTGACCCATCCAGCTAGTCTGTTTTACATTTTATGATGATATTAAGGATTTGAATGAATGGTTATTGCCACATTATATGGGTATAAAATTAAGGGCGAAGAAAATGGAAAATATACATCTTTTCAGGGTCAAGGCCTGATGAATTTTCTCTTTGCCCTTGAACTGGCATTTGTGATCTAAAATTCTCTTTGCTCATGAGGTGTTCCACTTTTCTGACAGTCCCCGCCTGCTGGAACTTTTACTCCTGCAAACATTACTAACTTGTAAGTGGCTTACACTTTTGCTCGTAATTTTAGCAAATATAAATAGATGACTCAGTCTTTTAACAAAGCACATTTAAGTGTCCTATGGAACAACATCCTGTCTTTACGTCATCTCTTACCACGGCACCCTTTGTGGAGGAGGTCAGGAAGAGAAGGTTAACACACATCCCAGTGAATCCCGCGTGATTGTCCAACAGAGAAATGCAAATGGATTCCTATAATGTATTTGCCTGTATCCATGGTAAATTTCTAGATGGCCATTCTTAAGTTTTGCTTGGGCTGCAGCAGGAAACAGGGATTCATAGGATTTTGGGGGGTGAGGGGACGTGGAGGGGTGAGAAACTATAGCCCTATGTCAGTCATTAACCGAAATCTAACAGTTAAGAAGGATTCTAGCCCTTAACAACCAGGAAGCAATACATAAACCCCCACATTTGTGAGCCAAATGTGACTCAAATCCTGGTAGGGGCAAGGTTGCTCTGTTACCTCACTAGAGAAATGGCATCATTCAGAGATCTGGTAGCTCTTGCTGAATATCTGAGCACAGAGCCTACAGACCCTGCTGCACTCATGATCATCATCACCTCATTGCTGTTGTCACCATTTCATAATCAAAGACTTAATCATTCAAAAGGTTAAATTCAAAATAAAAGTTATGAACCAAAAAGTTATTATTAATTCTAGAAAGCAGTTTCACATTGATAATGCGTTTGATTTTCACAGATAAGCAGGTGGGTATTACTATGGCTCACTTTATAGATGAGGAAATCAAGGCACAAGGCCATTAAATAATTTGCTTAAAGTCATACAGCTAATTAGTGTCAGATTGGAACCTCTTCACCATCAGACTTGAGCTCTTAATAGAAAATTTTTTCAAATAAGAAATTAGCATCCTAATTTATACTCTATGCAAAGAGAGTGAAAATATTATTAATGATTTCAGCAGAGTATGTGATAAAAGCTGGGTAATATAAATGCTTAAGAATAAGTTTATCTTATTTGGTTATGATCTTTTGTAAGGACTTTGGGGAACAATTTATTAACTTGGCCTCAAACATGGTGGAAATTGTCAGTACAGAACCACACGCTTTTGGAGCTGCAAAACAGTGATAATAATAGTAAATAAATAATAAAGTAGAAAATAATAATAAAGATATTATTTACCAAAATTAAATAAAAGGAACATCACTGCTTAATTTTTACTTTCAAAAAATAGCTCTGAATGGGTAGCCTTTGTCTTTATCAGAATATTTTCTGTTTTAGAGGAGAAACTTGGTGGCAGGCAAAGCTCAGTTTAACGTCTATGGGTGAATGCCGTGCTTAACTGCCAATAAATGTGTTTTAATCAGTAAGGACATGTCCATGTGCTAAATAATATAATTTTAATTTAAAATATTTTTTTCCAAATTTTTTATTTAATTTGCTCCAGAGGAGTGGTTCTACCAGTCGTGTGACTCAAGAAATATTATCAATGTTACCTGACTCAAAAACAATCCCTTATTTTAGTGACTTTAATTTCAGAGACACAGTTTCCTTATATAGATCAAATGCTGGCTCAGATAATTTTCAAATTTGAATTTTGCCCTAAGCTTGACAGAGAATAGAATCCTCTAGTTTTCTGAAAAAACTTGATTTCGTTTTCATGATCGCTTGTTGGTGAGGAAAGAGGGGCATGGGGGAAAACTGTCACAAAAGCACTTCCTGAATAATTGATCCTTTCTCCCCTGTCATGTCTTCAAATAACAACTTTAAGAATATTCTTCTTCCTTCAGTCGGACCCTAGCCTAGTTGTCTGTTGTCACTTTTTCCTAAATGCTATCTCTTGGTTCCAGACAAGGTAAGAGAAAGTGTTTTTAAGAAATCTTCAGAGATACATGATAAACTTCTAGGTGTAACAATTTTATCTTTATTTTACCCTTAGGAAAGAGACAGAGAGACACGGAAGAAGGAGAGTTTTTCTAAATATGTGATGCTTAATGAGACTTTTCTATTTTCCCTCACAGCGCGTTAATTGTTTTTAATTTTTCGAGCTATCTTGGCATTCATGTCATATGGAAAACTGAAGGAGCAGAGGGAGGCATTTATTTCCAGAAGAGGTCAGAGAGCATAATCAGGGGACAGAACTAGTAAGTAATCAAGCATGCGGCACACACTTTCATTAAGGCCCATGTGTTACAAAACCACAGTATTTTAATTTTCTGGTTCCTGCTGTTTAGGCTGAAGGGGCTCTGTTAGGGTTTATTTCGGTTACATTTTGCAAAGGATACAAGGGTGACATTTTCAGTCTTACTAGAGGTGCAATGTTTTATTCTGAGGTTCATCTTCGTTTACACGAAAGGAAAAAGCTCCTCGTGATGGTTAAATAATAAAGAAGGCTGATTGCTTACAGAGTCAAGTAACAGGACTCGACTGTGTGCCATGATCCAATCTCTCCCTAAATCTTGAAATTCTTATCCAACTTAATGATGGCATCTGCTGGGAAGAGAAAATTTCCATGGCACATCTTTGTAACAACCCCAAATCTCATGGAAAAAAGCCAGGAGAAGAAAATTAAATGAGTGTAATCCTCTAGGAGAGATACACTTAGAGTTTTTCTCCTAATGGGAACTTCGTTTGCTGACAGTGAACAGTCTACCCAGATAACACCAACAACATCTGCTCCTCTTGGTAAGAACTGACCTCTTAATCATGAGCTACTCACATCAAAATGACTGCGGGCTGTTGGAACAACACGAGTTTTCCTCAAGAAGGCAGCTTCAACAATATCATGCAGACTGAATGCCAAAATGACATTTTACCTTTTCGTTTTAAATGCAATTTGCGAAGACAAGGTAGAGGGAACACATAGAACAGGGAGGAGCAACAGATCAGTCAGGTGAGATGAGGGTGATCTGATTTGTTTGGCACCTGCTCTGCAAGAGTAATGCTCTGGTGCGTCTTCAGTTCGACTTCCATTTGTCAGTTTGAGGGAACCATCTCTTTTTTCTCTTCAGTAAGTCCACCTTTACTGAGACTGTACCAGCCGTTTGTTTTCATTATACGATGGTAGATACCCGCTTCCTGACCAAAATGTCTGCAGGCAGAGAAGGGATATGGGGGCAGGGAACCACCATGCTTTACAGGTTAAAGGTCTTTCCCTTTATTTATTTATTTTTATTTATTTATTTTTTTAGCATTTACTTATTTTTGGGAGAGAGGGAGAGAGACAGAGCATGAGTGGGGGAGGGGCAGAGAGAGAGGGCGACACAGAATCGGAAGCAGGCTCCAGGCTCTGAGCTGTCAGCACAGAGCCCGACGCGGGGCTCGAACTCACAAACCACAAGATCATGACTTGAGCGTAAGTTGGATGCTTAACGGACTGAGCCACCCAGGCACCCCGAAAGGTCTTTCCCTTGAAATCTGTCTGGGCCACTGACATGATAGAATATGACTTTATGTCATATACCTGGGGATTTTATGGCTGTTCTATTTTGCGGGGATCCACAGCAGTTCACTTCGCTTTCTGTTGTCATTTAAGGTGAAACAGCAAAGAAAAATATCTTTCTGTTGATACTCATGGCTAACTTGGGAACAGCAGTTCCTGGCCTGGCATTTTAGGTTACTTTATGTCACCTAATTCTAGAGTGCAATCAAAGAACTTAAAAGAACCTAGAGGTCATCAAGGCCAGTTCTATCTACGAATCCTTTCGCAATACTCTTGGGAGAAAATCATCATTCTTGGTTGTATACTTCTCGTTATTGTATATAAGTTTTTCAACAGTGGTAGGGAAAAGCCAAAATCTGCCTCCAGGTAATTTCTTCAGTAAAAGAAAAAAATTGAACCTCTCTTCTATAGATCATCCCCTGAGATAAATGGGAAAAACAAAACAAAACAAGAGAAGAGAAAACTTAAGTATTTCATTTTCCCCACACTTGAAGCAATTTTTCAGGACTATCAAGAGGGAATTCCTCTGTGATGATGCCTTACATGCCTTTATGTTTCTAGATCCTTCTCTGTCCTGGCATCCTTCCTGTGGACACAGCCAAGGGGCTCTAGGTTTATTTTAAAGCGTGTCATGTGAAGGACACAACAGAATGGGGTTGATAGAACTAAAGGATTTCCAGACTGAAAGGAACATTCAAATATTTTAAAAGTAGAAATGGGACCCAGAGAAGTTGGACAACTTGTCCAATATCACACAAATGGTCTCCTCTTCCCCAGAACGATTATCATTTCACCTTTCCCCCACTAAACTTAGCTTCTTATTAATTAAATATAATACTTTAGATATTATCTGATGAGCCCAGACCTGGGGAACATATGCTTTCACTTTATTAACAACCATATTATTTGGTGGTTTGTTTTATATCATTTACATGGACTGTACTTAAATCAGGTCCTATACAATTATGTTTTCCCTTATGTTTTATCTTTTGACATTTAATCAGGGTGCAAGCTTCTCAAGATATTTTTGAATCCTTTCAATCAATAAACCATCTATCCTTTTTGACTTGTACAACTGGGAGAGCATTTTCTATGTCCTTGTTCAGATTATTGTTAGAAATATCCAACAAAAGTGGGACAGATAAACAAGCAAGCAAAAACAAACAAACAAAAATACAGCCCTGTGCCATGATATTGGGATCCATTGATAATGCATTAATCAAGACATTTTCATGTTCATGTTTATGCTTATGATGTGTACTCATCATGTTATGGTTTTACTCCTTGCCTACATTTTATGAAGGCCGATTTACAGATACTATACTGGAAGTAAGACATTGTTTAAGATCTGATAACTCTATTGAAAAAAGAGGTTACTGTGAAATGATTTAGTCTTAAATTCTTCTGTGGCTTGGAGAGCTCTTCTTTCTTTTCTATGAGCTCACAAATTTGTTCAGTAACTGACTCTAGCATTTTGCCAGGAATTGATGAAAAGTTTTGTAATCTTTGACTTTTTTAAAAAGTTTCTGAAATTCCTGACTTTTTCTGGCCTTCACATACTCATAAATACATTATTAGTGTTTCCATTTTTAAGATTTTTAGAAAATTACTAAGAATATTTATCACTTATGGAGAAAATGATATAAAAATACCCATGTATATATACACAGTTTATAATTAGAACATTTCTAATAAACTGTAAATTCCTTTGGGTGCTTGGTCTTAATTCCACGTCTTTCCCTCCACACCAGGAAAAAAAAGAGTGCTATGTTAATTCCTTTTTGCTTCTCATTTTTGCTTCTCTGTGACTCTGTTTTGTCTGCAGGCTCTCTCTCGTGGTGTTTTCCTGCTTCATCTGATGCCAAGATAGGCAATTTTCCTTTTGGTTCCCATTGGATGGAGTACCAGAGGTCAGTTCTTGTTTACAATTTTGTTCGAGGGCTTTCCATTTTGGGAAATGCAGATTTAATTGTGTGTGTGTGTGTGTGTGTGTGTCTCCTATTTGACCTCCCACCTTGGCAGCTCGCCTTTATCTACTTTATTTTCATGCCTTGAGGACTGTGAAAAAGTTCATCGGAGTTCAGCAGGTGCTCACATTTCAGCCAGCAAGTGGGCTTCTATGGGATTTGCTTATCTCTCTAGTTCTTGTTTGCTCTTAGCTTTTACCTTAGTCAGGTTAGCGATACATTTGTAAACGTAAGTTTTCTATGCCTTATGCAACATAAGTTATTTTCAGCAGGAACAATGATTAAAAAATGTAAGTGTGCTCTACACTTTTCAGTTTGAAGTAATTCTTCCTGACAGACATAATCAAAACTGGAGTGAGTAAGTAATTAATTCCCTTATTCATTAAGATCACATCGTTGTGGTCTGCTTTCGACAGAGCTATTGTTTTAGGACTTTGTCTCAGGTCTCTGTTTATCTGCTTATTCTACTCTTCCACTTACCCTTAATTCTGGTCTTCTATAGTTGTATGTTGTTTTCAGTCTGATCTTGTAATTTGTCTCATCTTTTGGAAATTTTCCCCTTTAAGCTCTTTGGTTATGGGATCATAACTATCTTTACAAAGACACAACAGAATCTTAGAATCAGAAACTCAGTAAATTTCTTTCTAAGAATTTATATAAAATTGGTTTTTCTATTTTATAGACCTTCCTTATCTCATCACTTTCCTTCTTTATGAAAATACCTTGGTTCCATATATTGTGGGACCTGTGAAGCTATAAAGCCTTCTCTGGTAAATCATGTGCTTACATAAAACATCAGCTCTGTTCTCCAAAACGAGTGATTGTTCCTTGTCCTGGGGAGTACTTTTCAATTGCAATGGGAAAACAACAGATTTAATAAGATATTAGGGCAATATAAGTAGCCAAACAAACTTACCCTAATAAATACACTCTGATTTAATTTGAAATATTTAGAAAAAAAACTTGGGTTGATCTACTTTACTTAAGGCTCTTTTCTACAAAAATAAAGTGCTGTTGGTGATTCCCAGTTCTTAGTAACCTATAAAGATGGGTTCAGTAAGTGGCTGAATACTGCTTTGGTATAATGGAAATAATTTTTGATGTATTTCACCTTATTCAGATTTTAAATACTACTCCAAAACCTATGTGGGATGGGAGAAGTTAAATAAATCAGAAAAACCTAATAATTATCATACAGTGATCTTTTATAATCACTTCAAATCTGTAGAGGTTGGTTCTGAGCAAAACTTCAGTTTGGTTATAATTGATCTGGAATTTGGAATATGTTACATTGACTGATTCATCACTTTAGCAAGTATCCCTGGTTCAAAATATTTACTATCTGTCATCCAATCAAGTGATACTATTTAAGACTTACAGGAGAACTGACTTCTCTGGAAGTCTTATAAAAACTTTGGTAAAACATCATTGGCAAAAGAAATTTGTTCATGGACTTCTAGTTTCCCTTCCCTCTTTTAGGAAGTTATATGCCTTCAGAGTGTGGAAACCCATTATAAATTGTCCCTAAACTTAAAGGAAATTAGAGCCTGGTAGGGGAGATAGAAATGTTCACGAGTGATGTAGGGAACAAATGGCAGACTCAGATAAGAAGAAGGAGACCTATTTTGTCTCTAAGTCCCAAATTGAGACAATCGTATTATGGTTTAGATTGCTTTACAATCCCAGTCCCAGTCGTAGTCCCAGGGTGGTGATTTTCCTTGATAGAACAGTTCTAAAGAGTAAGCAAGATGGAGCGACCACGGTAAATTATGTTCCAGTGGCATAGATTTCAACATGTTTATTGGAAGGGTAGAGGAGAAAGAAGGAAATAATACTTGCAATTTGGTTTCTGTCAGGCATAAAACACCCAAGAGGAGCCATGATTCCTGTCCCCTCCAGTTGTTAGCTATGTTTGGACTCATGATTTTCATGGGTAAGGACAAAATCAAGGCTAGTATGGCCACTCTAGTATGCGTGTAAATCCTGCATTCTTACGAACTACCTACCATTAATGACAGAAATCCTTAAAATAAATAGACTGCTACAAAAGTTCAATGCATAAATATGTAACATTATATTGTCAGTGGAGTCAAAATTTTAATCTTTGCAAATAACAGGGAATAGAACTTGAGAAAATTGTGTCTAGTGAAAAAATGACTTTCAAAGAGAACAATAAAGTTTTCCTGACTGCAAACTAAAAATACTTTTAAACCTTTTTTTTTTTAATTGATGAAGTTAAACTGACACATAATAATCACCCATAGCTTACATTAGGGTCCACGGTTGGTTTTGTACATTCTATGGGTTTGGACATATGTGTAATGATATATATCCATTTTCACAGCCTTAAATATCCTCTTTATTCTGCTTATTTATTCCCCTCCCATCTCCAACCACTGATTTTTTTTTTTATTACCTCCATGTTTTTGTCTTTTCCAAGTGTTACATAGTTGGTGTCATACACTATGTTGCCTTTTCAAATTGGCTTCTTTCACTTAGTAATATGTATTTAAGGTTTCTCCATGTCTTTTTGTGGCTTGATAGTTCATTTCTTTTTAACACTGAATAATATTCCATTGTCTGGATGTACCACAGTTTATTTATCTATTCCCCTACTGAAGAACATCTTGGTTGCTTCTAAGTTTTGACAGTTGTAAATAAAGCTGCTATAAACAGCTGGGTGCAGGTTTTTGTGTGGACATAAGTTTTCAAATCTTTTGGGTAAATGCCAAGGTAAATTGCTGGATCATATGGTAGGAATATGTTTAGTTTTGTAAGAAACTGCCAAACTGTCTTCCAAAGTGGCTGTACCATTTTGCAATCCCAACAGCAAACTAAGAGTTCCTGTTGCTTCACATCCTCATCAGCATTTGCTGTTGTCAGTATTCCAGATCTTGGACATTTTAATAGATTTGTAGTGATATCTCATTGTTATTTTAATTTGCATTTCTTTGAGGACACATGATGTGGGGCACCTTTTCAAATGCTTATTGGTCATCTATATGTCTTTTTTGGCGAAGTGTTCGTTAAAGTCTTTGGCCTATCTGTGCTGACAGTGCAGGGCCTGCTTAGGATTCTCAATCTCCCTCTCTCTGCCCTTCCTCTGCTTGCTCTCTCTCTGTTTCTCTCAAAAGTAAATAAGTAAACTGAAAAAAATTCTTTAGTCTACTTTTTTTTGTTTCTAATTTATTTTTTAAAAATGAACATCCAAGTTTGTTAGCATATAGTGCAATAATCATTTCAGGAATAGGATCCAGTAATTAATCACCTACATATAACACCTAGTGCTCACCCCAGCAAGTGCCCTCCTCAGTGCCCCTTGCCCATTTAGCTGATCCCCCCACACCAAACAACTCCAGCAACCCTCAGTTTGTTCTCTGTATTTGAGTCTCTTATGTTTTGTCCCCCTTCCTGTTTTTCTATTATTTTTTCTCTCTTCCCTTATGTTGATGTGTTTTGTATCTTAAATTCCACATATGAGTGAAGTTATATGGTATTTGTCTTTCTCTGACTAATTTCACTTAGCGTAATATACTCTAGTTCCATCCACGTTGTTGCAAATGGCAAGATTTCATTCTTCTTGTCTGCCGAGTACTATTACATTGTATATATGTACCACATCTTCTTTATCCGTTCATCAGTCGATGGACATTTGGGTTCTTTCCATACTTTGGCTGCTATATACATTGGGATGCATGAGCTCCTTCGAAAATGTATTCCTCTATCTTTTGGATAAATACCTAGCAGTGTAATTTCTGGGTCATAGGGTAGTTCTATTTTTTGTTTTTTGAGGAAACTCCATATTGTTTTCCAGAGTGGCTGAACCAGTTTGCATTCCCACCAACAGTGCAAGAGGGTTCCTCTTTCTCCTCATTCTCGCCAACATCTATCATTGCTTGAGTTGTTAATTTTCGCCATTCTGACAGGTGTGAGGTGGTATCTCATGGGGGTTTTGATTTGTATTTCTCTGATGATGAGTGATGTTGAGCATTTTTTCATGTGTCTGTTAGCCATCTGGATGTCTTCTTAACACAGTGTCTATTCATGTCTTTTGCCCATTTATTCATTGGATTATTTGTTTTTTGGGTGTTGATAAGTTCATTATAGATTTTGGATACTAACCCTTTATCTGTTATGTCATTTGCAAATATCTTCTCACATTCTTTCAGTTGCCTTTTAGTTTTACTGATTGTTTCCTTCACTGTGCAGAAGCTTTTTATCTTGATGAGGTCCCAATAGTTCATTTTTGCTTTTGTTTCTCTTGCCTCTGGAGACATATGGAATAAGAAGTTGCTGTGACTGAGGTCAAAGAGGTTTTTGACTGCTTTCTCCTCTAGGATTTGATGGCTTCCTGTCTTCCATTGAGGCCTTTCATCCATTTTGAGTTTATTTTTGTGTATGGTGTAAGAAAGTGGTCCATTCTCATTCTTCTGTATGTTGCTGTCCAGTTTTCCCAACAACATTTGCTGAAGACACTGTCTTTATCCCATTGGATCTTCTTTCCTACTTTGTCAAAGATTAGCTGGCCAGACATCTGTGGGTCCATTTCTGGGTTCTCTATTCTGTTCCATTGATCTGAGTGTCTGTTTTTGTGCCAGTACTATACTACCTCGATGATTCCAGCTTTGTAGTATAGTTTGAAGTCTGGGATTGTGATGCCTCCTGCTTTGGTTTTCTTTTTCAGCATTGCTCTGTCTATTCGGGGTCTTTTCTGGTTCCATACAAATTTTAGGATTCTTTGTTCTAGTTCTGTGAAGAGTGCTGGTGCTATTTTGATAGGGATTGCACTGAATATGTAGATTGATTTGGGTAGTATCGACATTTTAACAATATTTGTTCTTCTAATCCATGAGCATGGAATGTTTTCCCATTTTCTTTTTTTTTTTTTTTTTTTTTTTTGGTGTCTTCTCCAATTTCTTTCATAAGCTTTCTATAGTTTATAGTGAATAGATTTTTCACCTTCTTGGTTAGGTTTATTCTTAGGTATTTTATGGTTTTGGGTATAATTGTAAATGGGATCGATTCCTTGATTTCTCTTTCTGCTGGTTTATTATTGGTGTATAGAAATGCAACTGATTTCAGTGCACTGATTTTATATCCTGAGACTTTGCTGAATTCATAGATTAGTTCTAGTAGTTTTTTAGTGGAATCTTTTGGGTTTTCCACATAGAGTATCATGTCGTCTGCAAAGAGTGAAAGTTGGACTTCCTCCTTGCTGATTTGGATGGCTTTATTTCTTTGTGTTGTCTGATTCCAGAAGCTAGGACTTCCAACAGTATGCTGAATAACAGTGGTGAGAGTGGACATCCTTGTCATGTTCCTGACCTTAGGGGGAAAGCTCTCAGTTTTTCCCCATTGAGGATGATATTAGCAGTGGGTCTTTCATACATGGCTTTTATGATCTTCAGGTGTGAGCCTTCTATCCCTACTTTCTTGAGGGTTTTTATCAAGAAAGGATGCTGTATTTTGTGAAATGCTTTCTCTATATCTATTGAGAGGATCATGTGGTTCTTATGCTTTGTCTTACTAATGTGATGTAATTTTTAAAATTAAATTAAACTTAATTAATTTTTCTTTAATTCAATTATTGTGGCTCTAAATTCTAGTTCAGACATCTTACTTATATGTGTATTGATTAGCCGCTGGATTTCATGTCTTCCTGTTCTTTCTTTTGGGGTGAATTCCTTCATTTTGTCATTTTGGAGGAAAAAAAGCATTAATAAAATACAAAATAAGAATTAAAAAATTTAAAAAACACACAAAATTTGAAATAAAGAAACCTAGATCCTAGGTGTGTTTTGATCTGGTTGTTGAAAGAAGCTTGACAGAATAGAGAAAAAAGGGAAAGAAGAAAAAAAAGTAAGAAAAAGTTTTAAAAATTAAAAAAAGTGTACACACTAAAATAGAATAAAATGAAATGAAGAAAGTGAAATAGAATAAAAAGTTACAAAAAAATTAAAAAACATAACAAAAATGATTTAAATTAAAAAATGGAAATAAAAATAAAAATTTCTCTTTCTGTATCAAAGAAAAAGAAAAGAGAAAGAAAAAAAACCTTAAACAAAAGCAACAAAACAAAACGTACAGATGGACTAGCAAGCGGTATGAAATCTGAATGAAGTTACATCCAGTTTTCCCTAGAACTCGACAATGAAGCACTTCATACACTAAGCAGGTAAGTGAGACTTGTGGTGGTCCTGTAGGCATGTGTTAGGAGGGCGCAGTTGGGCGGGGCTTGGTGTAATGGCTCTGTTCTCCACTAGGTTGCACTGCTTAGCTTATTGGGGTGGATTGGTGTGGCGCATGTGCACGTTTATGTGCATGTGTGGTAGATGTGAAAATGGCCTCACCTAGCTTCCTAGTCTCTGGCACAGGAACTCTGCACTCTCCCCAACCCACAATCAAGCACCCCTCCGTTGTCTTAGGCTTTAGTCCACTCCTCGCTTTTACACTGTCCAGGTCTAAGGTGTCAGCCTGCCAGGTGGCACCTTCCTCCTGAATTTTATCCCAGATGGGGCTGTGTTTCCAAACCCCTCACTTCAGAGACTCCTGCAGCTTGGATCCTTTGGGGGAGGGTCTCATTGAGTAATAGCCAGGTGGTGGCTTGCCCCTGAGAATGTTTGTGCGATTGCACTGTGGCAGAGGTTCAGAAACTGTGGCCTGGTGCTGGCTTGCCCCAGAAAAAGTTTGTGTGATCGCACGGTGGCAGAGGTTCAGAGATTATGGCAAACCACAACACACAGCAGGTGCCAGGTTTCACTGCACTCTGGAGTCTGTGTTCCAATACCAGCAAACGTGGCTGTTCTTTGGGGTCCACTGAGACCTCTGCTTGTGGGGAGGCTGTATGGCCTCTACCAAATGCCCTCTGGGCAGGGGAAACACTTCTCCCTGTGTGGTTCACAGGCCCCTTGGACCTCACTGCCCCCTACTGGGGATTGGCCTTTCCCCCCCACCAGAGCACCACCTGGTATTGAGCTCCCGAATTTCCAACTCTTCACTCCTCTCTTTATAGCATTCTAATGGTATTGAAACTCTCTCCTTTCTCCCCATCACTGGTTTTGAGTAACAGATTTCTTGTTCAGTCCCTTGTGTTTCTTCTCTTTCTCTTTCTCTCCAGCTACTTTTAGGGGGAGTGCTTTTCCTGCACGCCTTCCCCCCCACCTCCACCTTTCTCTGTACTCTTTCCACAAAAACAGCTCCTTACCCTTTACAGCTTCTCTCTCCCCCAGTTCACTTCTCTGGACTGGAAACCTACCAAGTTATGCAGATTGTTGTGTTAATCCTCAGATCAATTTCCTAGGTGTGCAAAATGGTTTGGTGCTGATCTAGCTGCATTTCAGGGATGAGAGAAGCCGAGAACTTCCATGCTCCTCCGCCATCTTGGCCCTTCCCCTCTAGCCTACTTTTTAATTGGATTGTTTGTTTTCTTATAGTTGAGCTTTAAAGTATTCTTCACATATTTTGGATAACAGTCTTTTATCAGATGTGTCTTTTGCAAATATTTCCTCCCAGTCTGTGGCTTGTTTTCTCTTAACATTGCCTTTCACAGAGCAGAGGTTTTAAATTTTAATGAAGTCTAACTTACCAATTATTTCTTTCATAGATCCTGTATTTGGTGTTGTATCTAAATAGGCATCACCATCAGATGGTAGCTACGCTAATGGAAAGGAGAGCATAATGTATAGGTTTGTGAAATCATTATCTTGTACACCTGAAACGAGTGTAACATTGTATGTCAACTACAATAAAAAATAAAATAAAAAAGATATCATTATGCCCAAAGTCATCTAGGGTTTATTCTTATGTTATATTCTAGGAATTATTTAGTTTTGTGCTTTACATTGAAAGTCTGTGATCCATTTTGAGTTCGTTTTTGTAGAGTGTAAGGTATGTGTTTAGATTCATTTTTTTACACGTGGATGTCCAGCTGTTCCAGCACCATTTGTGAAATACACTATTTTTGCTTCATTGTATTGCCTTTGCTCCTTTGTTAAAATTCAGTTGCCTTTATTTTTATGGGATTATTTTTTGGCTCTCTATTCCATTCCATTGATCCGTTTGTCTATTCTTTCACCAATACTACACTGTCTTAATTACTGTAGCTTGATAATGTCTATTTTTTAAAATTTTTAAAACATTTATTCATTTTTGAGAGACAGAGTGAGTGAGGGAGGGGCAGAGATAGAAGGAGATGCAGAATCTGAAGCAGGCTACAGGCTCTGAACTGTCAGCAGAGCCTGATGTGGGGCTCGAAACTATGAATCATGAGATCATGACCTGAGCCAAAGTCAGACGCTTAACAGACTGAGATACCCAAGTGCCCCACTCAATCAGAAGTCTTAAAGATGGTGGCATCATTCCTCTAATGCTGTTCTTCTTCAACACTGTGTTGGCTACTCTGGGTCTCTTGCCTCTCCATATAAACTTCAGAATCAGTTTGTTTATATTTATAAAACCACTTGCTGGGATTTTGATTTTAATTGCTTTGAATCAAGCTGGGAAGAACTGATATCTTGACAATACTGAGTCTTCCTGTTCATGAACACAGAATACCTTGCAATTTATCTAGTTCTTCTTTCATTGGTTTCATTGGAGTTTTGCAGTTCTCCTCATATAGATCCTCTATCTATTTTGTTAGATTTATACTTAGATATTTCATTTGTTTAGATGCTAGTATAAATGGTATTTTTTTTAATATCAAACTCCATTTGTATAAAATTCCATCAAACTCTATTGGTTTCTATAGGAAACAGATTAATCTTGTACATTAATTTGTATCCTCTGACCTTGCTATAATCATTTATTGGTAGAAGTTTTTTGGTCAATTCTTTTGGATTTTCTACACAGATCATGTAAGAACAAAGGCAGACTTACTACTTTTTTCTCAAACTGTATGCCATTTATTTTCTTTTCCTGCTTTATAGCAGTACTCACTAAGTATGGTGTTGGCTATAGGTTTTTTGGTACATAGTCTTTATCAAGTTGAGAAAATTCTCTTCTATTCCTAGCTTACTGAGAGTTTTATCATGAAGGAGTGTTTATAATACTTAATACATTAGGTATTACATTAAAAATCTTTATTAACCTGATAAATGGAAAGATTATCCTATGTATTATAAAATGTACTTCATTACTAATAAGAGCATAATAAATCTATTGGATATTTGCTTTTCTTAAGGAGAAATAAATCTATTACTTGTTCATATACTTGGCTTATTGGGTGGGGGATGTATGGTCACATTTTTTTGTTGTTCATTGGTTAAAAAAAAAAAAGTCATCAGCTTGTGTCCATGATGTGGAATAAGAGGGTCTTGACTTACTCTCTCCTCCATAAACAACTAGATAACTGGAAAAAGTATATGAAACAACTATTATCAACTATTGGGTAGCTGTTATTCCTACAGTAAGGAAAATAAGTGAGGAGAGCCTAATGATCACCCTGATTTTCAGTCTGGTTCTGGACCCTGTTCTAGAAAAGGAAGTTCCAAGCTGAGCATTGCAGTCTTGCTAAATTAAAGAGGTAGAGACTGGAATTGAGGATGGCTGAGAGATTGGAAGTTGAAGTTTTGGAAAAGAAGAAGCTACTGAGTAATAAGAATTTCAGTAATCTGGATAGGGATCTCTTTTTAAGTCTTTGCTGAATACAAATTTGTGCATGAGTAGGATGAAACTTCATGAAGCTGGACAAAGGATGACTGGGAAACTATAAGCTGAACAATTCCCAGAGCTAACACAGAGTGGCATGTTGATTAATTTTCAATGTTTTAGAGTAGAGACTCCTCATTTTATGCTCAGAGAATTAGTGACCTCAATGAAGTCATACTTTAGTAGAGCTCAATTATCCCTAAAAGGAAGGTTACTTCAGATCACGCTAATTAAGTTGAAAAACAAACCTGAAAAAAACCCTGATTTGTAAGTAGTTTATTTGTTTTCTAAAACAAATTTCAACTGCATTTATAGAAAGACAACACAGTTTAATACACAGCATGACTGCAAATTCTACCACCCAAGGAAAAACCGCTAGACATGCCAAACAGCATTTAATTAAACAATCAGAAAATATAAAGAGACCCAGAAATAACAGACAAATTAAAATTACTATGCAGACCTTAAAGCAACTATTAAAATATGCTTGTATGCTCAAATATTTAAAGGAAAATATGAACAAATTGAAGAACAAATGGAATACATAAGAACCTAATGAAACCTTAGAAATTATAAAGAAAAAATCAACTTGAAATGACAATTTTTCTGAATGAGGATAACAACATATTAGATATTGTAGAAGACCAAACATCAATGAATTTGGAGTCAGAGCAAAAGAAACCATCCAAACTGAAGCACATACCGAAAAAGACTAAAAACAGAACTCAGTGACCTGGTGGGCCGTGTCTAGAAGAATCACCTGCAATTGGAACCTTAGACAGAGAGACGAGAGAGAATAAGGCAGGGAAAATTTTGAAGAAGTAATGGCTAAAATAATTTCTAAATCTGATAGAAATGGTAAGTGGACAAATTTAAAAATAAAATTGCTGAGAGCCAATGAAGAAGAAAACATTACGCAGAAAAAAAAAAGACACGTTGTGTACAGAGGAACAAACCTAAGAGGAACTGAATATTCCTTATCAGAAACTTAAATCCAGAAGTAAATATGACACCTTTAAAATGCTAAAAGACAAACTTGTCAGCCTACGATTCTATAACCAGGGAAAATATCCAAAAAGATGACAATAGGAGTGGTCAGCAAGATGGTACAATAAGAAGACCCAGATCTTGTTCCCCCACTGAGACACTGAGTTAACAGCAATATATGCTGCAAAAAGCTTTTATGAAAACTCAAGAAATAAGTTAAGATATCACAGCACTCCAGGCAAGCACAAAAACAAGAACAATTCCACTGAAACAGGTAAAAAAGAAAAAGTTGTATTTTACCCCCTACAGCCTCTTCTCCAAGCCAGAGCAGCTTGGGGCAAACAGGAGAAAACACAGACTTGGGAAGGAAAGAGAAAAGTAGAATATATACCCAATATTCCAACTTTTGAGGGACTGACTAGTTTCTGTCTTGCTTAACTTAGAGTGCTGATACCCTACCAGCGTATTTCAGATGCTTGGGGGCGCCACTGAGAACAAAGAAGGACTCAGTAGCTTGTAGGGGCACCAAAGAACCTGTACTACCATGGACCGACACCAGAGGGAGCAAGAGAATAAACCTAAAAAAAAAAAAAAAAGGAAAAAAAAAGACAAGAAACTGGCAAACCTCTCTAATTGGGAAATAACATACCCAAGACAAGCAAAGATGAATCCCCCAGAAAGGTCTGAGAGTCTCCCAAATCTCTATCCAGGCTGACAATGACAATGTTCCTTGTACAAAGCCAGTATTGTACAAAGCCAAGTGGCTGTTTCTTCAAATGTCTAAATTTCAGCAAAACAAACAAAAAACAAAACAAAACAAAACAAAACAACAAAAAAAAATCCCCCCACAAACCAAACCAAAATGCAAGCAAACACACAAAAAAGAGGCATATAGAGAAATGAAAACATAGCTCAATCAAAGGAGCAAAATTAGTCCCCAGAAACTTACCCTAAAGAAAGATATATGAATTACCTGATGAAGAACTGAAGATAGCCATCTTAAAATGCTCAATGAGCTAAAAGATAAACAACTTAAATACACACACACACACAAAATAAATGAACAAATTCAGAATATCAACAAAAAATATAGAAACTGTAAAAAAGAAACAAACAGATTCTGAAGCTGGGGAATACAATAACTGAATTAAAAACTCACTTACAGGTTCAACAAAAGGCTGTGATTAGTTAGAAAAAAAATCCTGAAATAAATGATAGGTCATTGAAAATTAATAAGTCAGAGAAACAAAGAAAAAAAATGAGGAAAGTGAAATAAGGTGACAATAAAGTGGATCAACATACTTATTATGGGAGTCTCAGTAAAAGAAGATAGAGAAACAGGCAGAAAGCTTATTTGAGGCAATGATGGTTACAAACTTCCAAAATCTGAGGAAGGAAACAGACATCCAAACTTAAGAACCATAATAAGCTCCAACTAGATCAAAGGCTGCTAACTATGTTAGGACCAGAAAAGTTTAACCCAGGAATGTAAGATTGTTTTAACATTCATGAAGTAAGTCAATGTAATTAACCACATTAACAAAAAAAGAGACAAAACCTATATGCTTACTACAAAAGATAAAGGAAAGGTACTTGACAAAACTTAACATCCATTAGTGATAAAAACTCTCAGGTAAGTAGAATTAGAAAACCTCCTCACTATTGTAAGGGGCAGCTATAAAATTTATAGCTAACATTGCATTTAAAGGTGAGATACTGAACAATTTCTCCCTAATACTGGGGATGGGGCAAAGATGCTCACTCTTCTCTATAATCTTGTACTGAATGTCATCCTAAGAAATCTATAAAAACCTACTGAAAGTAATAAGTGAATTGTGTAAACTTGCAGACACAGGTCAATCAATAAAAATTAGCTGCATACTATCAACAGATAATTGGAAATTGAAACATAAAAAAAATCATTTACAACGAAAAGAAGAAAGTCTTAGGAATAATTTAGCAAAGTATGTGTCATACCTCTACACTGAAAAGTATACACCATTGCTGAGAGAAATAAAAGAAAGTCTAAATAAATGGAGTGATACATATTTGTAATGGATCAGAAAGCTCAAAATCTTGGCAAGCTTTTGAAAAATATATAAAATAAAAACCTGATTATAAAATTTATGTTAAAGAATCTAGAGGAGCCCAACCAATTTTCAAAAGAACAAACTTGGATTTCAAGACCTACTATGAAACTGCAGTAATGGTTTTGGCATTAGAATAATTAAGAAAATGAAAAGAACATCCCCCCAAATGGGAGAAAATATTCACTGTGTATAATGACAGAAGAATTCTATCTGGAAGAAAGAACTGGCAACTTAGAAAAATAAGATGACAAATAACCCAGTTAAAAAAAATGGGTAAAATTTTGAATAAGCCTTTCACAAAAAAGATGTTTGAATGGCCAATGAAAATATGTGCAACGTATTCGAAAATACGCTCAACTTGTTAAACAGTTTGGGCATTTCTTATAAAGCTAAACATACTCCTAACATATCATTCTACCATTCTACTCCCCAGATATTTACCTAAAACAAAAACAAAAACAAAAAAAAAAAAAAAAAGAAAAAGAAATGTTCACACAAAGACTTGTATAGCAATCTTCCTAATAGATGTCTTTGTAATAGCTGAAAACTTCAAACAACCCAATTGTTCATTATCAAGCGAATGAACAAATCATGATATAATAGTGAAATGCTATCTGCAATAAAAACAACAATAATAAATGAACTACTGATACACACATGATATAAACATGGATCAATCTCAAAAATGTTAAGGCAAAAAGCCAAACACAAAAGCATGTATATGGTTCCGTTTACATGTACATCTAGAAAAGATTAATCCAATTTATAGTAAAAGACAGCAGATAAATAGTTGCTTAGGCCTAGGGTGGGGGGGCTGATGTCAAGATGGGGAAATGATTAACTGAGAATGAAACTTTCATTTGAATGAAACAATGAAACAATGAAACTCTCTGGAATAATGGAAATAGATCTTGAATGTGGTGGTGGTTATAAGGTTTACAGCTGACAAAATCCATCAGGAGGTGCCTGGGTGGCTCAGGTGGTTAAATGTCTGACTCAATTTTGGTTCAGGTAGTAATCTTGGGGTCAAGGGATAGGGCTTGGCACTGGGTGTGGAGTCTCCTTAGGGTTCTCTCTCTGTCTCTCTCTGCCCCTCTCCTCACTCATGCTCTCTCTCTCTCTAAAAGAAAAAAAAAACTTTAAAAAATTTACAGCATTTGAAACATATAAACCTAAAAAAAAAAAAAAAAAAAAAAAAGAAGTTGACTTAAAAATAACCCCAGAAAACAACTTTTCCTTTAGTCATTTGTTTGTGGTAATTTTGGCACAAAGAGATTTAAATTTTTACCCAGTCAAAATATATCAATCTTTCTCTGAACGGGTTTTTAGTTTTGTGTCCTGTCTAGAAAAGCTTTTCTTGCATATTTCATAGAGAGGCTATTTGACTGAATGTTTCATAATGCAGATTTTGGCATCAGATAACCACCAAAGACTGTTTACACTTGGGCAAATTAATCTCTAATTCGTAGTTTCCTCATTTTAAAATCTGTGGAAAACTATCGTTTCTACCTTAAATGGTAGACAGTGACAAAATATAGGTAAGTTAGTTAGAATACTAATGACATGCATTAAAAGCCTTAATACTAGCTTTTTTGATGATCGTATTTTCAGAGTGCTTATTGTTTGAGCCACTACAAACATCAAGAATAGTACGGAGATAACACAAACTGTGCCGCCACTATCCAGTTTTGTCAAATCTCTAACATTCTGCCAAATTTGCTTCAGATGTCCTTTCTTTAAAGGCAACTGAATTTCTTTTTGTGCTTCTTGATTCCAATCTTTCCCCTGTCTATATATAATCACCTTACTGAAACTGGTGTGTAGTTTTCTTTTCTATAAAGTTATACTATACATTTTTACATTTATAAAAATGAACTTTTTTGAATTTTAAATTTTACATAAATGGAACACTGTAAACATTATTATGCAACTTCATTTTCTATTTTTCTTTTAATGTTTTATTTATTTTTGGGAGCAAGAGATGCAGAGCACGAGCGGGGGAGGGGCAGAGAGAGAGGGAGACACAGAATCCGAAGAAGCAGGCTTCCGGCTCTGAGCTGTCATCACAGAGCCTGACATGGGTCTCAAACTCACAGACTGCAAGATCGTGACCTGGGCCGAAGTTGGACGCTTAACTGACTGAGACACCCAGGCGCCCCATACAATTTCATTCTCTTAGTCAACATAATAAAGTTGAAATTTATCCATGTTTTTACATGTTAGAATAATTTTACATTTTTATTTTTCACATTTATATTTTTAAACTACCTGAATTTTGTTTTAGTATGCAGTATGATGTCAGGGTGTAATTTACTTTTTTTTTTTTTAAGGTTTACTGGTTTCAAAACCATATGTGTAACATGAAATGCACTAAAAATATTTGGGTGTGTGTCTTGATTTTGTCTCCTGTTACTTTGATATATATCTTGGATTCCATGAACTACCATAGTATTTCAAAATTTTAGCTTTTTTATATAATTATTGCAGGTGTATTATTTATACGTTTGAGTCTGTACATACACGAAATGCTTCTATAATCATAATGCTGTAAATGATGTTAGTGTTTAAGTTTTAATTTTACCATTTACAAAGCATGGAAGACAATTATTGTTAGAGCAGAATATAAACATATGAATCTTGACAATTTAAAAATAATATTACAAGTGGCATATTTGGAAAAAAGCAAGATTGGTGGAAGGAAGTTTAAGGGTGTTAAAAACCTAATTTTTCCAAGTGGGAAGTCAATAGAGACTGTCCAATCTTACTAAGTCAAGTAATACTTGAATTTGTTAAGTTTAAATTTAAACATCAATTATAAACAAAAATTGGGACGTAGAGGAACAGTCTAAATATACTAGACATTTTATCTTTTAAAGGACTATCAAGAGATAATATCCAAAGTGGCCAAGTCATGATATGAGGGCACAAAT
Organism: Panthera pardus; assembly: GCF_024362965.1. Taxonomy (NCBI): domain Eukaryota; kingdom Metazoa; phylum Chordata; class Mammalia; order Carnivora; family Felidae; genus Panthera; species Panthera pardus. Next base: position 16,250,999 of record NW_026526766.1, on the reverse strand, counting down.
ATATTATGTAAATTATATTAGAAACTGACAGAAGATCCAGAAATAGAATTTTTTAATAGTGATTAATGGACTATTGGATCTCTAGAGAATGGACTAGGGACTGGGAAAGAGATTTTAATTTATATTTTAAATCTCTACATGTGCTATTTTCACAATAAATATAATTTAAAAAGTTAATTATCTTCAGAGTATATAACTGGACTTTGAATAAATTATGCCAGTTGTATGCCATAAGGCAAAAGCAGATGAGCCAGGGGTTGGTATGGGACTCTTTACATTAAGTACCCAACATAAGCCTTCTGAGGAATCAGGAGGTATTTGACCTTAATGTTATACAAGAAAATAGCTCTGTAAATAATAGTCAAAATCCTAGCATCAATTTTAAAAGAGTCAATTTACAAGCTATTTCTGGCATATTTCATCTCACTTTTCTGGAAAGATCAAGAAAAGGTTTTCTGAAGATATAGTTTCTCTGATTAGGAGGGCTGAAAAGCTGGCTACACACACACACACACACACACACACACACACACACACACACACTTTATGGCGTGTGTGTGTGTATGTACACACATATACTTACACAAGGTCAGTTTTAATTTGCTAGATGTTCTGCTTAGCATATTTGACTTTCTTAGAAGACAAGGTCATCAGTAAAGAGGCTGATCTCCTCTCAAATTATAGTCTTACATCTCCCAAGAAAGTATGAATTAGGGCAACAGTTATTCCTGAACATCTTTATCTGCCATCCTTGGGATTAGAGTCATAGCAAACGGTTGCAACTTCAAACTACCTTTATAATTCTCTTTATATTATGCCAGTTTCCTCTTGTTTGACCATCTGTACATTATCACTGGGAGTGCATTCCTTCTTTAGGAACGCTATTACCCTATCAAAATATCCGTTACACTGCACATCCACTCATTTTCAAAAGTAATTTCTTCTTTGGCTCTTCACTCAATGAAAGGTAGAACTCCAAAGTGACTTTTTACCTTCCCCCCCCAAACTGAATTCTTGACCTAGGAATTTCCTCACTTCTCTTTCTCTTACTAAAATTCTTGGGAAATCTAAATTTTCTCACAGCGCCACTGCTAATGCCTTGGTTTAAAAAGGCTATAAATTCATCTTCTATCAGGAACTGATTGGTTAAGCTCTACTGGCCCAACTGATCTGCCAGATTGGGACACACCACACAGGGTGTCCTCAGGCCTATGGGAAGCAATAACCTTGGCTGATGATGAGCCAAAAAGAGCTGTGGAAGAATATTTTTAGGTCTGATAGAATCCCTTGGATCCTGCTCCACAGTCACCAAGGATTATTTTAGAAAACTGGTTCATCAGTGTCAAAAGAAAGGAATTTTATTTATTTTATTTTGCAGGGATTTTAGAATTCTATGCTTGTAAACACATGTTAGTTTCTTGTTTTCAAGATTTTAGGAGTTTTTTCTTTCTGGTCATGCTGTGTAAAGGAGGAAGGATAGAAATAGGGAGGTACTTTGGTGCGGTGGCCAAATTTACTCTTTAAGGTTCAGGGGAACTTTTGTCAAGCTGCCCTTATCAAATGAGAAGAGCTGTTTTATTCATTTTTTAATATAATTTCCTGGCAAGCAGACTATGATCTGCCTTAACATTTATATTCTCTCTGCCAAAGCGTATGCAGTATGTTTGGACATATGGTCGCATTTTTGTGATCTTTTAACCTTTATTTATTCTACATACCCTCTGGCAGAGGTGATCACTTGTAGTATTTGAATTGCCTGGAAGGAGTCCCATCTGGAGCGTCTGAAAAAGAGGACTGCTTCCATGAGGGAAAACTTTTAAAGACAGATAGAATCACTTACATGCAAATAATTTAAATGCAATAACTGAAATTATTAGCACCATAAAAGACAGTGTAGTGTATGTAGTTTAGGTAGTTTATGTAGTTTATGTAGCACCATAAAAGACAGTGGCGCTGCCCACCAACCTTGGTTAAAAAGTATGTTTTAGGGGCGCCTGGGTGGCTCAGTCGGTTGAGCATCTGACTTTAGCTCAGGTCATGATCTCACGGTTTGTGGGTTCGAGCCCTGCACCAGGCTCTGTGCTGACAGCTTGCTCAGAGCCTGCAGCCTGCTTCAGATTCTGTGTCTCCTTCTCTCTCTCTGCCCCTCCCCCGCTCATGCTCTGTCTCTGTCTCCCAAATAAATGTTAAAAAAAAAATTTTTTAAGAAAGTAGTTTTTAAAGCTTGCTCATAGAAATCTGAAAAAATAATTCTAGTATAATTAATATAGAGTGTTATATTAGTTTCAGGTGTATAATACCGTGACTCAACAATTCTATACATTGCTCAGTGTTCATGACCTAAGTGTACTCTTAATCCCTTTTATCTATTTCACGTATCTCTCCACCTACCTCCCCTCTGGCGAGCACCAGTTTGTTCTCCAAATCTGAGTCTGTTTTTTTTCTCCCCTTTCTTTTGTTTGTTTTGCTTCTTAAATTCCACATATAAGTGAAATCATATGGCACTTCTTTGATTTCTTTTACTTAGTATTATACCCACTGGATCCATCCATTGTGTGGCAAATGGCATTACTGCATTCTTTTTATGGCTGAATAATATTCTAGTGTGTGTGTGTGTGTGTGTGTGTGTGTGTATGTGTGTGTGTGTGTGTACACATATATATACACCACTCTTCTTTATTCATTCATCTATTGATAGACACTTGGGCTGTTTCCATAATTTGCGTATTGTAAGTAATGCTGTAATAAACATAGGGGTGCATATATCTTTCTGAATTAGTGTTTTTTTACTCTGTGGGTAAATAAGAAATCTTGAACCATATTTTCACAAATGGCTGACATGTCAGTTAACTTCTATATTTGCCACAAAGAGTAGTGAACCCTTAATAATAATGACTTGAAGCAGACAGACATGTAATTTTTTTCATATAAAACAGGTCCGGAGTTCTGCAGGTCAGACCTGTGTAGTGACAATTAACTTCCATACAAGCTCCTTCAATGTTTCTGTTCTACTATTGCTACTGTGTAGCCTTTGTATAAAATAGTTTACAGATCTCCATTCAGATGTATTTCTGAATCCAGGAAGTAGAATGTGGGATATGGTAGAGTTGAATGGCATGAATTAATGTGTCCAGGGAGCATCTGTTGCAGTAAAGTTTGAAATAAAAGTAGTTACTGAGGTTATCATTGCCTCATTCCCAATCTTGAGAAATCTTTTCATATTTCATAATTATAAATAATGTTTACAGTAGGTTTAAAAATTAAAATCAGATTAAAGAAGTTCCTTTCTATTTTTAATTTGCTAAACTGAAAATTATAAGTGGTTGTTGAATTTTATCACATCCAGTTTTTACATTTATTGAGATGTCCAACACTTCATCTTATATATTGATTTATTTGGTGAAATGTTGGTTCTTTTTTGAAGATTAAATCAACCTTACTATATGGAATAAATATAGCTTAATCATACTTTTTTAATATATCACTAGATTCAATTTGCTGATACATTGTTTAATATTTTTTAAGTTTGTATTTGTGAAGAAAACTTGCCTATAATTACCCTTTGCAAATTATATCCTAATTAGGTTTTATTATATTGGCTTTAAAGAATGAACTGGGAAGTGATCACTATTTTTCTGTTAGAAAAATTATGTAAGATTGATATGATTTCTATCTTGTACATTTAGAAAAATTTACTACTGACACCAACTGTAGGCCTTTTCATTTCTGATATTGGCAACTTCTTTCTTCCTCCTTCCCTTTCTTCCCTTTTTCCCCTCCTTCTTTCCTTCCCTGTTTCCTTCCTTCCTTCTCTGTTTTTCCCCCTTATCAGTATTGCTAGCAATCTATTAACTTTGGTAATCTTTTCTGAGTTAAAATTTGGCTTCATTGATTATTCTTTACTGTACATTTGTTTTCTATTTCATTATTTTTACTCATTTTTATTACTTCATTCTTTCTATTTTATTTGGTATAATCTACTGTGATTACTACCATTTAAATCATTTATTTTTAGCTTTTCTTCTTACTTAATATATGCATTTAAGACTATAAACTCTTTTATACGCCTTGCTTTTGTTGCATCCCACAGATTCTGGTACGTTGTATTTTCATTATCATTCACTTAAAAATATCTTCTAATTTTTGTTGTGGTTTCTGTTTTGAACTACAGATTAGTTAAAAATGTGTTGCCTTATTTTTAAATATGTAAATATTTTCTACCTACCTTTTTATTTATGTCTAGCTTAATTCCACTGTGGTCAGACAACATATTACATATTATTTTAATCTTTTAAAATTTGGTTAGCAATGCTTTATGGGCCAACATATGGTCAAATCTGGTTCACAAAAAGAAATCTGCAATTGTGTGAAGTATTCCATATATATTCAAACATGTCAATGAGCTGAATTTATATTGTTCATATCTTCTGTATCTTGACTGATTTTATGCCTACTTGGTTTCTCAGTTATCAAGAAAGGTATGTTAGCATTTTTACTATGATTGTGTATTCATTTCTTTTAGTTGTATCATTTTTTTTTTTTGGTTTATGTTTACAGCTATATTTTTAGTGCATGTAAAGATAGCATTTTAACATATTCCTTAGCATTGGCTTTTTATCATTATGAAATACTTCTCTATTTCTTTAACAATATTTCTTTCATCAAAGTCTACTTTAATTAATGGTACTTTTTTTAGTATAATTACATTGATTTCTTTGTGTAGTGTTTGCACAGCATAGCCTTTTGCCATTCTTTAACCTTCAATCTTTCTGTCTTCCTATATTAAGATTTGTCTATATTAAACAGCATATAATCATGTTTGGTTGTCTACCTCCATCTTGAAATCCAAATCTTCTAATTGTAATGATTAACTTATAAGCATAATTATTAAAATGTGATTATTGCTAGATGCAGGATTATATCAAACATCTTACTAACTGCTTTCTTTATATCCCACAAGTTTTTTTTATTCACCTCACATTTAAATTTTTTTTTTTTTTTTTTTAACAGAGCCTAGAGCTATATGCCTACAGTTATTTTTTCAAGACTTAAAAGATACCACTCACTTATGCTGTGTTTCTCCTGGGAGCTCAGCTGTTAGTTTTATAATTTCTTTATTTGAAGGTAATATGCCTTTTTTACTCTGGCAACATTTTCTCCTTGTATTTAATTTTCAAGAGTTTATGTTGTGCCTAGTTGTGATTTTTTTTTGCCATTTATCCTCTTCAGTGTTTTTATTTTTTAAATATGTGTCTTTATTCGTAAGTTCTGGGCTACTGCTCTTCATTATTTCTTCAAATTTGCTTCAGCCTCTTATTCTGTCTTCTCATATTTTGTGTTTCTAGTTACAAGTATCTTAGATCTTTTCACCATATCCCATATGTCACTGACATTCTTTTTACATATATTCTACATCCTTTGCTCTCTATACTTTAGCTTGGTTATTTTTTACTATTCTGCTTTCTAGATTACATTCATGTGTGATGTGTCCCTTTTATTAGTAACCCCATTGATTTATTTCTTAAATTCAGTTGTGTTTATATTTGATTCCACTGTATAGTTTATCATTGCTTATGAATTTTATATCTTGTTTATGTCCTTGTACATATTAATCACATTTAAGGTCCATGTTTCATAACTCTAAAATTTGAATTTTGCTATGTGCCTGTTTCTATTGTCTGTTTTTTCTCTTGGCCCTTTGTCTTGATATATCTCATAATTTTTAATAAATACTGGATATTTTGTACAAAAATTGAAGTAGTTATGGATGATAATATTTTCCCCTGAAGGCCATTCACTCTATTAACTCATAGAGCTTGTATGAAGTCAGATCACTTTATTTCACTCTGGGACTGAGTGGAATCTCAATTATAGTCTTACAAGCTTTGATTTACTTCTGGTTTGTCTCCACTGTTAAAATGTAATCATTTTGAATTCCTAACTTTGGGACTGGCATATTTAATAGGATGTCTATTCTTTTTTTTTTTTTTAATGTTTATTTATTTTGAGAGAGAGAAGGATAGAGAATGAACAGGGGAGGAGCAGAGAGAGAGGGAGAGAGAGAATCCCAAGCAGGCTCTGCCCTATCAGCTCAGAGCCTGATTCAGGGCTCGATCCCATGAGCCGTGAGATCATGATCTGAGCTGAAATCAAGAGTCAGGCACTTAACCTACTTAGTCACCCAGGTGCCCCTAGGATCTCTATTCTTTTTTTTTTTTCATTTTTTTAAATGTTTGTTTATTTTTGAGAAAGAGAGAGAGAGAGAGAGAGAGAGAGAGAGCAAGATAGGGGCAGAGAAAGAGAGAGGGAGACACAGAATCCGAAGCAGACTCCAGTCTCTGAGCTGTCAGCACAGAGCCCAATGCAGGGCTCAAACCCGTGAACCATGAGATCAGATCTGGCATAAGTCAGATGCTCAACCAACTGAGCCACCCACGTGCCCCTAATAGGATCTCTATTCCTAAATCTAATTATTTCTTTCTTTTCCCATCACTGTGAGACTGCTGAAAATTATCTCTGCTTTTCAGAGCCTTTCTATTTGGTTTCTTAGCTTCTTTCCTGGTGCAGTTAAAGAGGTCAACAAACACTCTAGCGATACACTGTTGAGCGCTGGGCCCAATTCACTGCATCTCCCTTCCCTTTTGAATTTTTGCTCCATACGTCCTAGGTGCTGTGAAAGTCCTGAAGTTTAAGTTTTATCTCCTCAGCCCTATGAAAATATCAAAAGCTCTTCTGGCTTTTCTGCCTCTTAGGTGCGTCCTGCTTCCCAGATTCTCATCCTTTCACATGCACAAAAAAATGTAAAAATGTCTTGAGCAGAAAAGTAGCTCACAGAAAATATCAACCCACCTCTTTCCTACTCTACCATTTCCTTCTCTCTGAAATGCATTCCCTTTAAGTCCTAACTTTTGGGATAGCTGTATTTTTTTTTAATGCTTGTTTATTTTTGAGAGAGAAAGGAGGCAGGGGAAGAAAGAAGGAGACAGAGAATCTCAAGCAGGCTCCATGCTGTCAGCACAGAGTTAGACTTGGGGCTCAAACTCACGATCATGACCCGAGCTGATCAAGAGTTAGATGCTTAGCTGACTGAGCCCCCCAGCATACTTTTTTTTAAATCCAGATTTTAAAAATATTTTCAATGGAAGTATTGGCCTGTTAAAAGCTACTCTATCTTATCTGGAGATGAACCCTGCCCCCTACTTCAAAATTAATATTATATTAATCTTTGCTGCAAGACTCAATCAAGAAAGTCACTAGAAGTTAAAAAAAGTTGCTATTTTAGTATTTTAGTGGTGGGAAAACTGAAGTTAAATAAAATATTTATGAAGTGCTTACTATAAACAGAGGGTAGAACTATGCTTTAGATGCTGTAATAATTATAATAATTACTTACAATACCGATAATAAAAGGCAAAGTATAGTCTTTTATCTGATAGAGCTTACAGTTTTATAGGAAACACATAACCAACCCACTGAGTTATTAGAGAAACATGTCAGAGTATGGTCATACATTCTAGTTCAGGATTTGGCAAATGATAGTCAAGGGCCAAATCTGGCCTATAGGCTGTTTTTATAAACAAAGCTTTATTGGAACACAGACACATTCATTCCTTTATATATTGTTACAATAGCATAGTTGGAACAGAGTTTGTATGGCCTACAAAGCCAAATGTATTTATTAAAATGCTGTATTACAGAAATAATTTCTCAACACTTTTTATACTTTCAGTATTGTTTTAGACCATCATTGCTTCTTTGAGAGACTGAATAATTTTGGTTAATGGAAAATGCTGAAATTTCTCCAAGAATTAGAACATTTCCTCTTTTTTCCAAAACATTTCCAAGAATTAAAACATTTCCTCTTTTAAGGCTATTTTAAAACTGTTTTTCCTTGCTGGTTCAGGTGTGAGGACTTAAGACTGTGGTTGGAATCTTAAATGATTATTATTGCTTGCACTGAACTTACAACAAGATTCATTTTGTTTGCAACTGGCATGATCTTCTATCTCCCTGCAAAATTCTTATGCCCTTTGTCCCTGCAAAATTCTTATGCCCTTTGTTATTGCATATTTTCCTGTCATGAGCACACTTGATCTGGCTGAGATTATAACTGAATAAAAAAATTGAATTGTTTCCAATTTTGGAGTGAGAAGGCTCAGTAGGGGAAAACAATCACTTTTATATCTGGGGTACTTTACTTCTCAAGGACCATCTTTTAGGGAGCACCAGAGGATTCCCAAAGGCCAAATGGAGTATTCCCAGGAGGAAAGGAAGGCTCAAAACAGCCAATTATAATTTCTGTACTTGTCAGTTTAGAGTTCTCAACAAGAACAGCTTTTCAAACTCTTAATTCTTTCCTTTCTGGTATCTTCTTCTCTACCATCCCCCTCATTTTTATGGTCCTCCTTTAGTGGTAGGGCCGTTTATTCTCCCCCACCTGTACTCCTATTTTAAGAGAATTTTAAAAGCTCTGGGTCTTTGATTTGAATTGCTCTGTGGGGTTTTGATCTGTCTTATGTTTTGTAGTACTTGGTACTTATTTTGGTTCTTTGTGTCAGTAATTGCAGAAGCCATTAAGAAAAGATTAATTGTTGACAGAGGTTCATTACTCTTTGAATACACTGAAAGTCTATGGACTGAGATTGAGGAGGCAGCAGAATAGTTTTGAAAATGTAGAGGAGGTATATATATATATATATATATATATATATATATATATATATATATCTGAATGAGTGAGTGAGAGAGAGAAAGAGAAAGATCTCAATTGAAAAAAAAAGAAAATGTAGAGGATAGATTTACAGAATGTATTTCTGTGGTGCCAATGTTACACTTAAATATATGCAGCATAGATTCCTAAAGTTCCCAACCTAAAGTTCCTCAAATGACATAAAAAAAAAATACGAATGGATGAAGAAGGAGAAATCTAAAACCCAAAGGAAGAAATTAATTTTCAGTGTAGCAGTTCTCATTAGGTGAGTGAGATAATACATCTGAAATAACTGGATAAAAATAAAATTCATCGTGTGAACAAACTGTTTTGTCACCATAAAGTCAAATATTAGCCTGATGAATTCCCTCACTATTTGACCAAGCTGACTGTCTAACTTGTAATGTGCACTTAACATGCTGTCCATTCTTGTCGGTTTTCTCCTTGATATACTCAATATATATAGAGGGGGTTACAGTGATATCTCCTGATGTTTCTTTGTGGATGCATACTTAAGCACTATTGATGACCTAAAACCTCAAATATGATTCACCATGTGAAATTCTAATAGATGATATTGCCAACACTCATCATAGTCAATTATGCAAAACCACAGGTTCAGGTTAACTAAAGGGGTTTATTACTGATAACACTTCAGTCCAACTGAATTTGGTGATGATGTTTCACACTAATTTCAAGTAAAGGGGTGAATGCCTACATAATGGAGATCACCACACTAGTTAGTCCAGTGTAGGCTAGCCACAAACCAAGTCTACATAGATAAAATGTTTCAAGTATGACGCATCACAAGTGACAGTTGCCATATTATTCACACGATTGACCATTTCCTCTTGACCACTGAATGGATTTTTATTTTTATTAGATGTGGGTGACTTAGAGTTTGGGCTTAAACTTGGACATCTTTCTATCTAAAGTACTATTTTGCTACCCCTCTTTTCTGTTTTCCTTTCTCACTCAAATGTGATTTGAATGGAAGGCAGTGTTTTGTTTGAAATAGCTATTGATGGGTTTTTAGGGTAAAAGCATCTAATTACTAGTGGGAAAATCCCTCTAGCTCTCCTCCTCTTTTGAAAGATAAATGAAGACAGTAGATGTTTAACCAACTTCAATTATGTTTCCATTTAGTTCATGCTATTGAGGTTGATTTGTATGTAACCACAGTGAATTGTTCATGTCCAGAATCAGGGTTTTTTCTTGTAATTGTAAGAGATCACAGTGGCATTTACACCTGCTAACCATAGGCTTTTATTAAGATGACTGATTGCTTGCATTGATTTATTTGATATGTGGGCATTCCTGTGGTGTGAGTTTTCATTTTAAAATGTACACAGTTCATCATTTGGGCTCTTCTCTTGCATTGCTCTTAATGGAATTTTGAGCATACCTTCTTCCAAAAGGCTTTTCCTGATTAGACAAAAATGTACTGCTTTGAAGGAATAAGATATGAATCACTGAATGTTTTTCTAAGTTGGAGAGGGGGACACTTAGTGAGCATTATTATTCTTAACTTCTACATGCTTCTCAACTTGATGTCATTGATTGCCAGTTTATTTAGATATCTGCTCCTAGAAATGGAATAGCGAGAGGGAGTAATGTAGTCAAGCAGGTACACTTATTGAAAGTTTTCAAGAAAACTTTTTGGTGAATAAGATTCTCCTTGTCTGGTACAGATTTTTAAAATCCTTACTAAATTGTTAATGTAGTAACTTGGAATTGTAAGCTAGATTTGTAAGCTAATAAATTGTAATTTGGACACAAGAGAAACTTATTTCCTTATAGTGACTTGTATTGTGTCCCCTGCAACCCCCTGCCCTGCCCCACTCAATGATATATCTATGTTCTAATCCAAGTACCTATGAATGTGACTTTCTTTGGAAATGCGATCTTTGCAGACACATTTAAGTTAAGGATCTAGAAATGAGGTCATTCAAGATTTAGGGAGGGCCCTAAATCCAATAATTGGTATCCGTATGAAAGAAAGAAATTTGACACAGAGGGAAGAATGCCAAGGGAAGATGGAGGCAGGCATTGACGGATGTTGCCACAAGCCAGGACACTTGGAGTGAGGAACCAGAATGGCAGGAGTCACCAGAAGCTGCAAGAGGTAAGGTAAGGGTCCCCACCCCCACCCCAACTAGGGCCTTCAGAGAAGGTGAAAGATCCTCAGCAGGGGACTCGTCTCTGCCAACAGCTGGATTTTGGACTTCTGGCTTCCAGAACAGTGACACTTATTTTCAGGTTTGTGGTGATTTGTTGCAACAGCCCTAGAGAACTACAGCACTCATATCATTGTCTATGTGAATGGCTCCTCCTAATATCTGTGCCATTTGCTACCTGCATGGCTTGACCCTGATCTTCATGCTTAGAAAATATCCACTTGTCTGTTGCAAAAGTTACTTCCCAAAGTTGGCATCCAGGATACCTGATTCATGAAATCTCTGTATTGTACTTTTCTTTTATTTTTTAAGCTTAGTAAAAAAAAATTATCACAGCTCCCTATAAATATTTCCTTCTGAAATTTCAATCAAATGAGTCCTGAGGCTGGGACACTTTACTTAGATTTCTTAGTAGCTCCCTCGATGTTTTCTTTGGTTGTCTCTTTAGCTTTTACACAATGCTTACAAATTTAGCACTTCATATAATTGCGTTTTTTATTGTCCTTCACACAAAATCAGTATTTGCAATAATAAAATGGAAACATCTACAAGTTAAGCCTCTAGTCCTTAAATAAAGAATAACAGAGACTTAGGAAGAGAACTCTCTCTTCTCAGAACACTTACTGTACTTCCTGTCAGGATACTCAGGTGAGCACTTGTATATACAGAGATGGGCTTCATTTCAAATTGTTTCTTGGGTATAAATCTTATCTCAACTATGACACAAACTTTCTGAAAGCAGCAATCTCCTTAAACCCTGCACCTGGGCACTGCCTCCCTAGGGATATTCCCAGTGTAGTTGCTCAATAAATGCTGATCCAACAACTGATGTCTGGGCTTCTGACTTAGAGTTCAGTATTTTATATCGTTTCCAGAAATTCCTACAGGATAGTGAAAAATCATCACATTCCTCCTTCCAACATCAATTACTTAATAGACTCTCAAGTGTAGTAGAGAATAAAATATTATAGGGAAGGTTTTATAAGCTGTAATCAATTGTTTAGGAGGGTACTAACCCTCAGAAAAGAAAACCACACACCATATTCCTTTAGGAAGGTAACTCTGGAAGCTAAATTGTGACAAGGGTTTTTTGTTCTGTTTTGTTTTTTGGGTTTTTTTGTTTTGTTTTGGTTTTTGGCTTTTGGGTTTTTTTGGTGGAGGGAGGAGGAAATGGATAACTTTAGTCCAGTGGTGGCTGGGGGTGGGGGGTGCGCATAGATCGGTCACTCTGTATTGAACCTGAGTATTTCTTATTTCAGTTGACAACATTCACGTCTTTGAGCTTCTCATTTAGACTTTGATAAAATCAACTTGCAGAGGCAGATGGCAGGCTGTTATTTTTAATTCACAAGCCATGTTAAATGTATGCCATATGTTATAGAACTTTTCAGGCTCAGCCTTTTGAGTGCTACCACAATAAACTCACCAACTTACAGAAAAGGAAATCTGACAGGAAGAATTATGCACTTGTGGGTTACATTTTTGAAAACTGAAGTCAGTTACTTGTCTCTTTGCCTGATTTAAGGAGGGGGTGGGTGGGGAAGAAAAAACTCACAGCAAAATGAGAAGCCACGCATTGAAATGGTAATATCTGTGTAAAAAAGAAATGGGATTAGGGGGTTTGATTGTTGCTCTCTACTCAGAGTGATATGTCACATCAACAGTATGACACCTCCAAAGAACATACGAGACAGCCCATTATAACCCAGAAAGGGACTGAAACATGAGTTCTAGTTTGTATTCTGCTAATGATCTTGAGGAGGGGACTCATCTCTCAGAGGCTTAGTAGTTCATATGTCAAAAAAAAAAAAAAAAGCTGAATTAGATAGTCTCTAAATCACAACCTGTTTGCATGGTTACTCATGGTCAATCACCGCCATCTTTATAAGGACCATATTATAGAAAATCGCTCCTTTTTGGAAAAATTCTTCAGTTGTCAAGACTCTAAATTTCATAGGCCTTCCGCCAACTGCCTTAATGGAGGTCAACACAGTTGTTAAACATTTTGTGGCGTTACTCTTATGAAATCTGCCTATTTCTTCCTCTTTATGTCTGAGATGATCTCTGTCATCTCTGAGACACTATATTGTAACAGAGATATATCGTAACTAATATCTGAGACACTATATTGTAACAGAGATACAAGGAAAGATTTTGGCCACCTGCCTCTGTCCATCTGGGCACAAGTCAGTTCCTAACGACATGATTCTAGGAACCTGTCTAGGATTTGGGGGAATTCAAGGATCACTATTCAATGATGAGAAATTTTGTGTCTCCTTGTTGCAAGATTCAATGTGAATATTAATATTCATACTAACTTGCCTATAAAAAGAGTTTTTATAAACTTCTAAATTTTCTCTTTTTCCCCTTAAGTAGAATGGCAAATGCTTTCTGCTCCATGAGCAAGAGGTAAGAGGGGAATGTCGGATGACATCAGAAATATCTGAACTAGGCCACTGAGGATCTAGGGGGTAGAGAAGGAAGAATGCCTTGTACGAGAAACACAAAAGGTGGCTATGACTTTCAGAAAATAATTTACAAACCTCTTCCTTTTCTTCTCACAGGTTCCTTATCTTTTCAGTGTTCTGTTCTTACCCTGGGACCCCGGAAGATGACAACCATGTTGAGCAGGAGGCACAGGAGGTAAGTCAGGGTCAGTCAGGTGTGTCTTAAGCAGAGTGGATGCAGGTACGAAAGTGCCTAACGCTGAGATCTGAGACTCTTTCAGAAAGCACTTATTTGTTTGAATTAAGTTGTGATTAAGGTAGAGATTGCATAAGAAATGTGCCCCTTCTCAAAACTCAGAGTCACCTTTGTGTAACACTCGGGATCTCTTCTCACCGTAACTTCCTGATTTCTACTCCAACCTTGTGTGCTAAGATAGCAGCTCCCAGAGATGGTTTGCTTGCTCCTACCTGCTTTCGCTTTGCCACCACAAACAGCACCGAAGGAGAGCATTCCTTTGCTCTCACATCCCTGCCCATACACACATTGTCCACAGCTCTCCTTCCCTTTCACATTTGCATACTCACACATACAGGGCTGTGTTAGGCATCCGGTGTTACTGTTACCATTGTTCCTTGGTGTACAAAATGCACTTACCTAGGTACACCACTTTCATACATACCTCGTTTTGTATGTTTGTCTTTCCCACTGTCTGAACCTGAACTCCTTGAAAGCAGGAGCTATGTCCTCTGTATCTTTATTTCCCCAACATCTAGCTAGACCTACCACATAGCAAGGACACAAAGAGATGTTTACCAAGTGAAAAAGATGAATGGAAGTGCAATAAACATCTTATCTAGTTAGGTGGAGAACGAACAGTCTCAGTTTCTAGGTCATTTACTCATTCAGTTGTTCATTAGAGAACAGTTTCACTAATTGTGTTTTGGAAGAGGTTGATAACATCAGAACTCACTGTTTACTATACAGAGTTTGCTGTTTGTGTATAGATGTGTGTGCGTGCATGTAAATCCACCCATATATACTTAGAATGAAATTAACTATTAAACTGGAAATTATTCATTTCACAGTGTTGGTTTAATCATTCCCACTAATCTCTCTGTTGCCTTCAAAGTTTCTGGAACATTTTTATATATAGATATCTGGTCAAAGTGTGCTGCAGTGCCAACTGTAGTTGAGATTTAAGAGTCCAGAATAGACGGACCAGATGGGCAGCTTCCCTCACAGCAGAGTTTCCCAAAGTGCATTCAGCAGAACACTTGTTTCATGGGGTGTTAAATGGGATGTTACTAGGTGTTATGAGAAAAGGAACAGAGACAGAGATAAAAGAGAGAGAGGGATTTATATATATGCACGCATGTGTGTATAATACGTATATAATTAATTGAAAATAAACAGAAATTACACGTATAATATCTAGCATTTCTCAGATTTATTTATTCATGAAATTTTACAGTTTGAAAACATTTTCAAGAACGACTGCCCTAAAGAACCTCAGGGAATTGTTGGATTATTAAATGGTAACTAGGGGGCACACTTCTGTCTGATTGTGATACTCCCTGTCTGACTGTGCCACATTTGATGAATTCATCATTTTATGGATCTGGCATATTTGGGAGAGCTGAGCCTGTCCTGAATTCTGGGATACATGTGTAATTTTTCTGGATTTGATTTGACATCTGGCTTTTGACCACAGTACTGATTGATTCCATTCGACTTCTCGGTCTCCATACTTCCCTATTCTTTATCAGGTAGTATCTGACTAGGAAATCTGAAATGTCTCAAGATATTTCAAGTGGAGAAAACTTAATTTGGGGACTTGATTAAAAGGTTTTGGAAAGTCTTAGAAAGCAAATAGAAGTAGAAGGAAACTGAAAAAAAAATTAGGGGGGTTGTTTGTTTATTATTATTTTTTTTTAAATTAATGTTTATTTTTGAGAGAGAGAGACAGAGAGAGAGACAGAGCGTGAGCGGGGGAGGGGCAGAGAAAGAGAGAGACACAGAATCCAAAGCAGGGTCCAGGTTCCGAGCTGTCAGCACAGAGCCTTATGCGGGGCTCGAACCCACGAACCGTGAGATCAGGACCTGAGCTGAAGTCAGACGCTTAACCGACTGAGCCACCCAGGTGCCCCTGTTTGTTTGTTTAAATTCAAGAATTCAGGATCTAAAGCTGCTAAATGATCCTAGGCTGGAGCGACCCTGCCCTCCATCTTGAGTTGCCGGAGGGGCTGCTGCTGCCTCTGCTGGAAATGGAACCCCACTGAGCATCACTGAGTTGGACTCATCTGGGAGGCTGGACTCCCACTGACAATGTTGAAACTGCCATCGTCACTGCTAGAGCCCACAGTCACCTAGAGTTACTTTCGGTTGCCCATGGAGGGTACTGCCTCTGCTGGAGAGTTGGCCAGAAGAAGGAAAGAAAATGGCATCTCCCTTCTCCCTAATTTCACATCTGCTACTATTTGCTTTCCGTGGACAGACCCATCAGAAACTCAACTGGCAAAGGGGTTTTAGAGATGCGGCATGCAGGCTTTCAGTCAGAGGTATGCATGCCGGAGATTACAGAAAGGCAGGGATGGAGATGAACCATGGACACTGTGCACCGTCCACTTCTTTGGGCTCTTGACATCCAGAACCGCCTTTCCATTCAAACCGAAGCTTTTACACAAGAACGAGAAGCAATGAACCTCTACTTGACAGATACACTATCACTTTTACAAACAGAGACCCTAACTTTCAGCATTGGTAAAATTCTTAAGAGTTTATAAAATTATCTGCTACATGGGCCCT
Organism: Panthera pardus; assembly: GCF_024362965.1. Taxonomy (NCBI): domain Eukaryota; kingdom Metazoa; phylum Chordata; class Mammalia; order Carnivora; family Felidae; genus Panthera; species Panthera pardus. The sequence continues at coordinate 16,234,859 of NW_026526766.1, read as the reverse complement.
CTGTGTAAAAGCCTCTGCTGACTTACATTTGCCTTTTTATGTAGTTTACATCCGCATTCTAAGGTTCATCATGGTAATCGTTTCCTTACAAATTTTCTCTACTTCCCAGGTCTTGCCTATTCTCTTTGACACAACTCAACCCTACGTGAGCTCCCACACTAATTCTGTCTATGCCTGCTCCCTTTGCAGGTAAGTCTTACTAGAGAAAAATCATGTAAAGTAGCCGACTTGTATTAGAATAAATTAAAATCAGCAGCCTTAAGTGAGCATTCAGTATTGCCCAGGACTTCTCTCCAAAGCTCTTCCTCTACTATGTTCAATGATTATTTCAAAATCTCTGCTCCCTTCCTCACATTCATCCAATCATCTTGGGAAGAAAAGAAACTATCAGCTGTAAGTTCTGTTGTCTTCCCCCACCCCTCACCTCAAAGTCTTAGATGAATCTACATCTTTACCTAATTCCCCTTCCATCCCTCTGCCACAAAGAAGAAAGCATCCTTCATCCTCTTTAAGGCTAATGGCTTCTGGAACCCACCATCTCTGTTTCTCAAGATCTCTGCTTTAAAAAATTCACACCACTATTTCGATCTCTGCCTCTGCATTATCCCCATCACCAGATAAACCTGATATAAAATTTTAAATCACAAAATCAAGCAAAACAACCCTCCATTATGGAGTCTTTCATTACCTTTTCGCTACTTTCTCTGGTACACTGTACAAGTTGCCTAACTGTACTGCCTCTGTTTCCTCATTTTCGGGTTACTCTTCTGTGGATCCCACTTTGGTTTCTGTTACCAACACCCTCTTGAGACTCTTATGCCAAGTACCCAGTGAACTCCATTTCAGGAAATTCGGAAGACAGACGCTTTCATGTTTATCTTACCTGGCACCGTTGACTACTTTCTTCATCTTGAAATTTATTCTTTTTTTGTTGTTTGCTTCCCAATATAGCTTCTCTCTGAAAAAGCACTTCTGTATGCTGATGATCGAGGATGTTTTCTTTCTCTATACTCTTTTCCTAAATGGTTTTATTCGTTCCCAAGGCTCTTGATGTCTCCAAAATCCCCATGTCCAGCCAAGAGCAAGCCTCTGAGCTCTAATACATAACCAAGTTCTTCACAACTCCATTTAAATGTCCCTCAGGCATCTCAAACTAATAAATCTCTAAAACTCAGTCCAAGGCTTTCTCTTCTAAATCTATTTCTTTCACAGCCTTCCCCCTCTCAGAAAATGACCCTACCAACTTGCAAAAACAGACATTTGAGAGTCATCCTTATTTATTCCTTTTTTATCTTCTTCATTCATTTCACCAGTACGAGCTGTGAATTCCACACAAACCCATTTCTCTCCATTTTCATTGTTACTCAACTTAGCCAAGTTTCCATCACCTCCCAAATAGATTCAAAGCCACCCTCTTACCCTGCTCTACAAAGCAGTACATGATACAACCTTGATATATCTCTCTGACTTTACTCTTCTCATTTACTGCCTCTCAGCACCCTGGGACGCCTTTTGGTTCCTCAAATACATCAGTCTCTTCTCTGTTTTAGGATCCTTTGTCCTTCTGTCTTTTCTTTCTGGAGCTCTCTTCCTCTGATACTTTAAATGCTTCTATTTACTTGTCCTTCTTATCTGGTCAATGATGTTTCCTCATTGTTTTACTTAGCTCCTACCAGTACCCTCTTACAGTATTCATTTTCTTTTCATCTTCACACCCATTTTAATTTGTGATTATGTGATTTTGGCTTTATTGGTTGATTGCATCACTCTCTATGTTGTAAGCAGCACAGGGCAAGAACTTTGTCAATTCCATTTAATGACAGTAAGTCCAGTACCTGGCACATAATAGATATTTAACAACATTTGCTAGAAGAATGAAAGCATGAAGATATCTAAATGGAATTGTAGGTAGATCTTAGTAAAGTTGTGTGATTGTTTGAATTTCCATCTGTCGAGCTCTAACAAGAAGCCTGGATAGAAAATTGTTTGGTTTCGAAGATTAAATAGAAGAAAATAAGATTTTTCCACCAAGATTTGGACATTCATCATCTGTGACCAATATCAATCTTGTCCCCACAGAAGAAGTTGTTTTTTAGCCCAATGATGAACAGACTTTGAAGTTAATTGCTCCCGAGGATATAGTATCATGAAACTGTTGGCAAGTGTCTAATAGGATTACTAGTTTTTCTTAAAATGTGTTAGCTTTTGCATGTAGCTCATTTACATTCACAGAATTCTGGGTTTTGCATCACTCTGTTTTATAACAGAGGGCTGAAATGTTTGATATTATTGAAAGTATTGGGGAGAAACCAAGACAAACTCTACTTTGAATTGTCTGTCTCTTTTCTCATGAAGTGGAAATTGAATAGAGGTAAGGATGCTTGAGGGGTAACAAAAATATATTATTCTCCTTGGCCTGCAATTCTAGGGGCTGGGCAGAGGTTGGATACTGTGCTTCTGTTAACATGAGGAGATAAAGAACTATATGAAAACTTCTCCTTGCTTTATTCTATCAAAGCTTCTTCAGTTTCCATGGAAATAAGAGCAGAAAGACCACTGACATGCAGCCATAGACAGTGAGTTTTCCCTGACATGCTTTGGCTGCTTCTAGATAAGAGCTCGTAGAGTCAACTACAAATTTAAAGTTTATTTAGCTTTTAGAATTTTGCCCATTTTTTATTTTTATTTTTTTAATGGTGCAGCTTTCCCAGGATCATTAAGAATACAGAAATAGGAAATAAAAGATGAGGAACAAAAATTATGCAAGAAGATATCTCCATGGCTTTAATTTGAGTACACGTGTCTGGGTCTTTTGAGGACCATGAGGAAAGGGTGAAGAATTTGAGAGATTTACTCACATTTTGCATCTCTTTTAAGAGTGATGGGAACCACTCTTACCATCACCCCCATTTCTCCCTAGAAGACAGAATGAATGGCAGTTTTACTTATTAAAAGGAAAAAAAGGACCAAATTTTGGAGAACTCAGTGGTGTTGCACAAAGAAAGAATGAGTGGAGAATAGGCAGAGAAATGCCCCTGGAGGTACAAGGACCATGAGGTCCACTGAGCTCTCCATTATTTATTGCATTTATTATTTAAATCACAGCTTTTATATTTTCTCTTGAGAGTCTCTGCAAAATGTGAGCCTGAAAACTCTAAAAGGTACCCATTCAGAGGAAATGGGACCTGGTTTTCAAATGATCAGAGTATCGCTTATCTCTTACTAATTTTTTTTTCTCATTTATTTCTGTTTCCTTAATTGAGGTTAATCATTGACCCCTGGAATTGAAGATCATTGCATTTTGCCCTTGTGGATGAAACTTTGATAATTATTAAATTATAGCCAACTAGGAATGTTTGGAGACTATCTTAACTATTTAAAACATCACATTTTTCATTTCAATTACAAATAATTTTGAGTCCCTTCTTTTCCACAGTCCTGTGTGGAATACACAATTTGAGTCAGTACATAAATGCAGACCACAAGTTATCTGTACTAATATAGTCAAAATTTGGCTCTAAGTTTCTTCGCATTCATAGGAATGGTGTTACTGGTATTAAAAGACAAAAGTCCTAAGTAGCAAAGAATGTCAGTTGTTCAGAAGAAGTTGAAGTTTCTTTGGTACTGGGAACTCAGATAGATGTCTCCGAGGGACTTTTACACAAAGTAGACATTCAAATAGAGATAAATATATCTGTAATATCTTCTATACAATATAGCTAGCAGTGAGTTTTGTATGCTGAATCTTATGAATCCTTCAATACATTTTGGCCACATCAAGCTAGAGTAAGATTGAGTAACTGCAAATACCTGGAGACCAAAGGATGTGGTCCAAGGAATACTTTGGATTGATCTAACAATTAAAATATACAATACTTAGGGAAGTGTGTCGGATCTCAGAAGCGCTATGATATAATACCAGAAAAAAAAAAAAAGTAAGTTTTTCCTATTCTACTAGAAGTCCAGGGGAAGATGCACTACATTTTCAGCCTTTATTTGGCAAAATTAACTCCTCGTTGTTTGCGAAATCAACAAAATAAAAGCATTTTTATTGTAAAATTAGTTTATAATTGTCTTATTTAAAAAGAAAACAAGTAGAAACATCAGTAGAAGGATCCTTTTCTGGCTCCAATGGCTATGCATTTCAAAACACACACACACACACACACACACACACACACACACACACACACAAAGCCAAACAAAGAATTGCTGATTGATGCTAAGCTGAATATTTTATTTTTAGATTATAATTGAAGGAATTTGATTTACAATTTAAACAAGTGATATTTTTATAAAAGAAAAGAATTTTTTTCTCCTATGTATTTTTGGTAAAGGACAGAATTCCCTTGAGGAATGAAATATAGCAGGAGATCCATCCATTTTTCTCTTGCATAATGGAAACATATTCTAGGCTCTATAAATCTCACACGTCCCTTAAAAATCATGAACATAAGCTGACTATATTATAATACTTGAAGAAATCAACTAGAGGAAAGGTCTTTGGAGAAGTTTTGTCGAAAGGTGCTGGGCTTCCATGGAGGTATGTGTACTCCATCTATCTTCACTTGGATTGTGATATACCATCTTAGGTTTTATTAAGGCTTTGTTCACTGGATCAAAATACGATTGGGCCAAATATAAAATTTTTTACCTTTAGTGTATGTTAAAGATTTCCTCCCACCTTTGAACATCACAACATACCTGGGATTTTCCACCTTACCCAACTTTAGTAAAAAACCAGCATAAGTGACACACCATGAGGTTTTGGTTGTCTCAAAGTGTCATTATAGCAAGGCAATCAAGATATATCTAAACCCTCCTTTGTCAATGCTGCCTCTGCTGTGAGACTTATAAGATAGTTGTACATATAAGGTTTAATGTGAGTGGGAATCAAAGGGTCATTCTGTCAAAACTTTTCATTGAGCGTACACTTTATGCCAGACACTTTCCCAGGTGCTACTGCAGTGAGCAAAAGTGACAGATATGCCTTGTTTGAGAGGTTACAATCTAGTAAGCAAGTCACTAAAACATGGAATACATCAGATTGACTTAAAACAATAATAGCAACACTCTAGAATATTTCTTGCATTTCTTATTCCAAAGCAGATCTCTGTCTTAGAACTGGCTTAAAGTATGTGGCTTAGGTTTATCCTTTATCCTTACTTTCATTGTACCCCCAGCTTGCGCCGTGCTCACAGTGATGATTGCATTCTACCCCCAGCACATGAGGGAGGAAAAGCAGACTGGTTTTACAGCAGTGATCTTGCCCAGTACTGAACAGGCCCTAGAACATCATAATTGGGCCAACTGAGTTTTCAATTCCTTCTTGGGATAGGACTGGTGTGTTGGAGAGGAAGAGACCCCTGAGTTAGAAGCAAAGCAGGGAGAGCAAGCCCCTACCCCCATCCTTTCCCTGTTACACAAGAACCCATGCACCGTGGTTCTCATGCAACGGCTTCTTACCCATGTAACAAAAGAATTCCTCCTGTTTTCACTGCCCTCCCCAACAAACACAGAACTAGTAACTGGAGTCTAGTAGTGTTCATTGGATTCATTCTCTGGAAATGTAACTGATGGAAGCGTGAATGCCCACTGTCTGGGATAGTTTGTCTATGTTCTACATCAAGAAAACCTCCCTTCAGTGCATTTTCATAGTTGGGGTTTCTCTTTTTAATTAAAAAATTTTTTAAACATTTATTCGTTTTTGAGAGTGACAGAGACAGAGTGTGAGCAGGGGAGGGGCAGAGAGAGAGAGAGAGAGAGAGAGAGAGAGAGAGAGGGAGACGCAGAATCTGAAGCAGGCTCCAGGCTCTGAGCTGTCAGCACAGAGCCTGACATGGGGCTTGAACTCACGGACGGCGAGATCATGACCTGAGCTGAAGTCAGACACATAACTGAGTGAGCCACCCAGGAGCCCCTCTCTTTTTAATTTGTATCGTCAATTTATTTTGCTTAAATATGGAGAAATGACAATATGGTTTTCATCCCTCTAGGATTACAGCCCTATAGTCAGGTAAAACTTTTGTGGTGTACGTGGCAATCATTTTAGGAATATGTAATTTCTCCTAAATTGGCTGCTCCTGGTGCACTCATTCAGAAGGCACTAACTCATTCACAAAGATGATCATTAGAAGCCAAGTCAAATAGGCAGCCGATTTGCCGGGTCTAGTAAAGGTAAGCTGTTTTAGAAATCCCCCCCCCCCCCTCTCTCTCTCTCTCTCTTTCTTCCTCCCTCCCTCCCTCTCTCTTGCTTTCTTGTTCTTTAGCTCTCTTACTCTCTCATTAACTTAGTTTTCAGGGCTGCTGCAGCAGGTGGGGGATTTTATTATTTTCATCTCATTAATCACTTGTGAGTTGCTGAGGAGAGCTCTATTAATACCTGGTCAAAAGACAGGATAATCCATAACATCTTCTAGCAGAAGCAAAGCCAGCTGTGGCCAGTGTGTACATAACCAGGCTGAAGTAATTTATGCAAAGTAATATGATGCATCTCTAAAGGAAACCTGCTTGCTCAAATCAGAAGAGAGATGATTACTGTAACTCTCCCTTGCACGACTGGCCCTCTGCTAATATGATCAAAGTTAGTTTTGCTCTCAGAATATTTCTGGGTCTTCTCTCCTTTCTTACTGCTCTGGCACTACAGGATCCTAAGAGTTCTCCAGAACCCTGTTCTAGTCTGCCTCTACCCCACTAAGTGCTCTCTCCAATTTTTCATTCTTATTTATTTATTTTTAAGTATCATCGCTACTGCAAATTTCACTGTGACAACATTTTTAGTTAAGATGTTGGAATTTGATGGCGAAATCGTATTAGTTTACTTGAAACTCCTGAAAACCAATATGGGCTGCTGCTCCTCAACCGTTTTCATCACCAAAACCTTCCATGACTCTCACAAAAAGTTCCATGTGTTGAGCGTCTACTAATACATTTTACCGTTTTCTTTTAAATCGCAGACATAATATAACTGCTACACAGATTATCTGATGCAGGAGATCAACACACTGAACTGATGCAATTTCAGCCAAAAGCAAAGGATCCTGCCATTTTAATTTTTATAAACTTCTCAGCGGGGGAATAGAACAGACACACTCGATCTTTCTGAGTATTGAAAATAGCTTGGGGATCCTCGTGAGTTGCCCCATGGATCCCTAGAATAGATGCAGCTCTTAGCTGAGGTGGCCTAGGCTTCCCATTTCCCACAGAATCAAACATGTGGTTCTAACAGTGAAGAGCTTTCGTTTTGGGAAGTTCGACAAATGATGTGTATTGTTACTAAAGGGACTGTGACTGAGATCTTAAGTAAAGAGACTCGTAAGGATTAAGGTTTAAGGTTGGATTCAAGTGAGTAGAGTAGCTGGAAGCCAGTTAGATCAAGTTCCAGGGCTATACATTCATTTAAAAAAATTAAATTTTTTTCACTAAACTGAAATTTACTAGATTGGGTGTGCTTCAACTTTGGTGTGCCATAGACTACTGTGGCAGCCTGATGAAGGCCGTGAATTCGCAGCACCACTGTGATTTTGCTTTGCAGAGGCATGATCGAAAGAAATTAGTGAAAATAAGGATACAATTTTTCCCCCATCTAAATATCTGGACTCCTTTTTTTAAAAAATATTTATTTATTTTTGAAGGAGAGAGAGACAGAGCACAACTGGGGGAAGGGCAGAGAGAGAGAAGGAGACACAGAATCTGAAGCAGGCTCCAGGCTCCCAGCTGTCAGAACAGAGCCTGATGTGGGGCTCGAACCCACGAACTGTGAGATCGTGACCTGAGTCGAAGTTGGATGCTTAACCAACTGAGCCACCCAGGCACCCCTAAATATCTGAACTCCTTAAATTCTATCTTGGATTAAGGACACCTGCACGTATAATCCATTTTTTTTTTCATTTTATTGAGTTACTGAGGTATAGTGAAGATTGGGTACAAATTAAGTTGCATATAGAAAGACAATGCTTTTTTTCAGCCGTTTTCAGCTACAAAATCCACCCCATTATTTCAGAACAAGAGACACACAGAGGCAGGTCTCTAATGCTTCTCTGCCTTTACAGGCCTGGTTTCCACTCTGTATTTCGACTTCTTTTGGAGCTGCCTGATTTGGACGTCTTTATTCTTTCCATAGTTAATGTATAGTCACTGTCCCTCAGACCTGGTCCTCAATAATGACTTCTTTGTTAAAAAAAAAAAAATATCTTCCCTTTGTGATCTCAGTTTTCCTCTCACTTCCCCGCGTGCTGACATTCAGTCTGTCTCCTGGCCACCTACTATCACTCTCCCTCCCATGAATGGCCCATCTCCAGCTCCACAGAGGAATGTGGACAAATGAGAAGAGAATGTGTTAATTAGGGGAACTAGAAGCTTAATGAAAATTTGACACAGTACTTTGCCGTTTGCAATGACTTTCTTTTTGGCAGACAGAGTTACGCAGCGAATAATTTTAACTGTATTATGAGTTGATGCAATTTACAATACCATGTTTGCTTATATTTTGGAATGCAATAGAGAGTCCCTAATGTAGTTCAGGTCATCATCCCCATTTAAATTTCTGCAGTGGCTCCTAATAACTAGGATATAGCAACAGACCAAAGTCTAGCACCCTGAAGTGATCTGGCTCCATGTTGCATTTAGTTGACAGATAATATACAAGTCAGTCTGTTTACTTATGAGACAACAGACCCTTCACTCTCCTTGATGAATCAAATTTACTCCCTTAAACATATTCTATGTGTCTCTCTAAGCTTTCCAAAATTTTATTTAGGAGGAAACATACACATATTAGTTGATTACACTGGATTTATAACTAACTTGGTTTAGGTGGTAGAACCTCCATAATAGAGAGGTATTTGCAACACACTTTGTAATTGGATCATAATCTTCCTCATTATTTAGATGCACAGTGACCAAACCAATGATGATAAATGCCCTATTATACTCCAGGCTTATCTGCCCAAATTTGCGTGAGAATGATAAATGAAAGCATATAGAGAGGGGGGACGTGATGGACCTGGAAATTACACCATGGGAACAATGGTTGAGGAAACTGGGGTATTCATCTTGGAACAGGACAGTAACATTTAAGGGTCAGAATAACTGTCTTGAGTAAATAGGCTTTAATCTTGAAGGAGCCACTTAAGGACTCCTTTGAACTATATTGCTGGTATATCTCAGTAGAGGTAAATCAGTTGGGAGAGATACCTGCAACTCATTCTTGCTCGTAGGTTCAACTTATGTTAAATATTTTTCCAGCATCCCTACTTTTAGAAACATGATGGTGGGGTGCCTGGGTGGCTCGGTCGGTTAAGCGTCTGACTCTTGATGTTGGTTCAGGTTATGATCTCACGACTCGTAGGTTCGAGCCCTGCACTGGGCTCTGTGCTCATGGCACAGAGTCTGCTTGGGATTTTCTCTCTCCCTTTCTCTCTGTCCCTCCCCTGTTCACGATCTCTCTCTCTCCCAAAAGTGTACAAATAAACATTAAAAAATAAAAAGAAAACATGATGGCTATGGGTTTTATGTTCTCGTAGCAAAGGAATGTTTTTGTTCTCATGGCAGGGTGAACTTTGGGAAGTGTTCCCTCCTTTTCTATTTTTGGGAAGAGTCTGTGAAGAATTCATATTAATTCTTTAGGGTCTTTTTTGGAACTTACCACAGAAGCCATTTGGGCCTGAGCTCTTCTTGGTGGCTTTTTAATTTAATTTAATTTAATTTAATTTTTTATTTTTGATTACTAATTCAGTGTCCTCTCTTTTGTTACAGGTTCATTCAGATTTCTTCTCAAGTGAATTTTAGTATTTTGGGTTTTTATTTGTCTGAAAAAAAAGAGTTTTTCCATTTCATCTAAGTTATTTAATTCGTTGGCACACAATTGTTCATAGTATTCATTAATGATCCATTTAATTTCTATAAGGTCATACTAATGTCACCTCTTTTCTTTCTTTTCCACCTCTTCTATTTCTGATTCTAATGATATGAGTCTGTGCTCTATTCCTCTACTAACCTCCTTCTCCCCTCTCCTCCCGCCCCCCAACAATCTAACTAAAAGTTTATACATTTCATTGATCTTTTCAAAGAACTAGTTTTTGGCCTTATTGTTTTTCTCAAATATTTCCTCTCTTCTATTTGATGAATTTTCATTTTAATCTTTATTATATCCTTCCTTCTCTTGCTTTTGGTTTAGTTTACTCTTCTTTTTCCCATATTAGTTCATGTTACCGACTTGTGATCTTTCTTCTTTCTTACTATAGACATTTATAGCTATAGATTCATTCTAAGCACTGCATTAGCTGCATCTCATAACTTTGCATATATTGTATTTTTCATTTTCATTCACTTCACAGTATTTCCTGACTTCCTTTTTGATTTATTCCTTGACCCCTTGGCTAATTATGTGTGTTGTTTAATTTCCGTGTATTTGTTAGTTTTCCAGGTATTGGCTTTTCATTTCATTCCTTTGTGGTCAGGTAATATACTTTGTATTTTTTTTATCTTTTAAAATTCATTAAGGTTTGTTTTATGGCCTCACATATCTTAGAGAATGTTCCATATGCTCCTGAGAAAAATGCATACTCTGCTGTATTGGGTAGAGTGTTCTAGAAATGTCTGTTAACTTCAGTTGGTTTACAGTGTTGTTCAAGTCTTCTTTTTCCTTGTTGCTTTTTTTTCTCCAGTTCTATCTATTTTTGAAAGTGGAAACCATCCATTTTTGACTTAAGTTTCTAAATATTAATTATTAATCTTAATATTCTAATATTCCTTAGAATATTCCCAGCTCTATCATAACCTCATTGAGTTGTTTTTTTTTAATATATGAAATTTGTTGTCAAACTGGTTTCCATACAACACCCAGTGCTCATCCCAAAAAGATGCCCTCTTCAATGCCCATCACCTACACTTCCCTCCCTCCCACCCCCCCATCAACCCTCAGTTTGTTCTCAGTTTTTAAGAGTCTCTTATGCTTTGGCTCTCTCCCACTCTAACCTCATTTTCTTCCTTCCCCTCCCCCATGGGTTTCTGTTAAGTTTCTCAGAACCCACATAAGAGTGAAAACATATGGTATCTGTCTTTCTCTGTATGGCTTATTTCACTTAGCATCACACTCTCCAGTTCCAACCACGTTGCTACAAAGGGCCATATTTCATTCTTTCTCATTGCCACGTAGTACTCCATTGTGTATATAAACCACAATTTCTTTATCCATTCATCAGTTGATGGACATTTAGGCTTTTTACACAATTTGGCTATTGTTGAGAGTGCTGCTATAAACATTGGGGTACAAGTGCCCCTATGCATCAGTACTCCTGTATCCCTTGGGTAAATTCTTAGCAGTGCTATTGCTGGGTCATAGGGTAGGTCTATTTTTAATTTTTTGAGGAACCTCCACACTGTTTTCCAGAGTGGCTGCACCAATTTGCATTCCTACCAACAGTGCAAGAGGGTTCCCGTTTCTCCACATCCTCTCCAGCATCTATAGTGTCCTGATTTATTCATTTTGGCCACTCTGACTGGCGTGAGGTGATATCTGAGTGTGGTTTTAATTTGTATTTCCCTGATGAGAAGCGATGTTGAGCATCTTTTCATGTGCCTGTTGGCCATCCGGATGTCTTCTTTAGAGAAGTGTCTATTCATGTGTTCTGCCTATTTCTTCACTGGATTATTTGTTTTTTGGGTGTGGAGTTTGGTGAGCTCTTTATAGATTTTGGATACTAGCCCTTTGTCCGATATGTCATTTGCAAATATCTTTTCCCATTCCGTTGGTTGCCTTTTAGTTTTGTTGATTGTTTCCTTTGCTGTGCAGAAGCTTTTTATCTTCATGAGGTCCCAATAGTTCATTTTTGCTTTTAATTCCCTTACCTTTGGGGATGTGGCAAGTAAGAAATTGCTGCGGCTGATAACCTCATTGAGTTGTGATCACAGCGTGTCCTTACAGTTTCTCAAGGGTAATACAATATTATTTAATTCAAAACTCTTGAACCTTAGTATTCCCATCTTTAAAATGTAATACCAATCTTTGTACTGTTTGTTTTGAATGGATAATGTTTCGATTGTACCTGAGAAAATACATAAAAACATTCTGTAATTACATAGACTGCTACAATATTGATCCTCAATGGGGGCAATTTTGCCCTCGTGTGGTATCTGGCAAAGTCTGAAGACATTTTTGATCATCACAACTTGGGAAGTGATACAGACAGTGGGTAGAGGTCAGTGTTGGTGCTCAATATCTCACAAGGCACAGGAGAGCTCTCTGTCAACAGTTCCACCGTTAAGAAATCCTATGTTATACATGAGTGATCTAGCTTTTGCAGAATAAAGGCTAAGAAAAGATGTTAAGTGTTGCTTACAAAATCATGGATAGTGTGGATAAGGGGATGTTAACCTTGGTCTCAAGTCATTAATGCCTTGAAGAAGGATATATCCATGAGACACTCAAACAAGCAGCTGAAAAAATGTATATACTGAGTGGGTTTGACATTATATGTATAATTATAATTAAACAAGTTACGTACACAAAATAAAAATTCCAGGTCCCCCATTTTTTTCCCAGAATAACTAGGACCATAATAGTAAAGACACTGGGGAGAAAAAGAAGGCATGGGTTTAGATTTTCATCCTAAAGACATATGTAAAATTAGAAGTAAAAATTAAAAAAAGATTCATAAATACATTAAAGGAAACTATACGACCTATTTGTCTCTGCTCAAATCAGGGGATTCAGTTATGAGGAAGATGGGTATTTTCTCAATCTGAACAGTAGAGCTTCTCCAGTTCAAAGGGCAAATGAACATGTACCTGAAGCAAACACCATGGGGGAGATACTTGAAAAAGCTAACTTCTGCCATGTCATGCTACCAATCGTACTTCCTAAAATTAACTACTGTTAACATTTTGTGTCTTTCTAGAAAAATTTGGTGTGGTTTTAAAAAACTACTAAATGCATTGTAAACCGTGGAAATGGGTTTATGTGAGTTCAGGGGAAGACATTGCTATTCTGTTTATTAATGGAAAGCTAGGATGATTTAGAAAAGACCTTTGACTTTTTTATTATGACACATTGAAAGGCAACTCTGATATACCTCATTATGTTTATCAGTTACAGTTCTATAAGCAGAATGTAGTTCTAAGCAAGTATGGCATTTGGTTGTCATTATTACTCTGATTTTTCCGGTATCTCTGAGTTTGCAATACCTTCAAATCTAATTCACTCCTACACCTTTATGTCCTGAGAGGACATAAACACAACCACAGGAAAATGGCAATTTCAATTACTAAACCATATCTCTGGTATATTCATTTCAGTCAAACTTCAAACTTAGCTAAGTCTTTCAGGAGCTTTAATGTTTTCAAAAGCTCCTTAGAAAATCTTTCAGGCAAAGGAGACTTAGAGTCACACATTCCAAAGCTGAGCAGTCAATGAGAATGCAGATAATAAGAACTTAGCAGACCATTAGCATGCAGCTGCTTCATTCCTTAGAGAATAATTTTTTGTACCAGTGGACCTCATTCTTTCTGGGCTGCATTTTACTGCAGAACACCTCAGGAACAGGCATCACTGGCAAGATTTTCAGTACAATGCACCATCCTTGGAACCTTTCAAACAGCTCGCCCTCCGTCTTGCATGTGATAAAGAACCATGAATTTCATGGGATTCTTTTTTTTTTTTATGATGGGCCACTAATCACTCTTGATCCTATGATAAATTTAAATACTAACTAATCCACTTTGAATAGGGATTAAGCTTCAATGTAGAAGGAAAGGATTCATTAGAATTCATTACATCAATTTGTAATTTGAATGATGCATCTTCTAAATAAGATACTGCTGTTTCTAGTGATTGTTAACTGGGAGTCTAAACATCCTCATTATTAATTAATGGAAAGGGTGATAAAATCTGTAATAATTGAGGGAACGCTTGTGTGCCCCCCTCCTCCTTTAGCTTCTTGAATTGTCTAACAGTTATTATTTTTAAGACAAACAATGCCACGATAGAATAATCATCATGGCAGAAGGGAAAATATAACCAATTCAAATTTCTTATGTCAAGGATAATTTGATGTGCATGAAAAATGGAATACATATTGTAGACTTCCTTATTTGATGTATGCTTTATTCTTGTTGGACTCATTGTTGTCAAATTATTTTACAAATTTGGGAGAGAAATCAGATGGAATAATCATCTATCACTGTCATATTTTCCATATCTGGAATGAAAACATCCAGCATTACTGAGCTAAGGTTGAATAATAGCTTCCAAATCTGAGTAATATTTCATTCCAAGCAATTGTTACTAATAGTACAATGATTTAACTTTTGATCTTAGGATATTTAAGCCATGATATCTGAATGAATTAGACATTTCTCTTCTCCACTTAAAATATAAAGACTTGCAGGGGCGCCTGGGTGACTCATAAGTGTCCAACTCCTTCTTTTGGCTCAGGTCATGATCTCATGGTTTGGGAGTTCAAGTCCCACACTGGTCTCTGCGCTGACAGCACTGAACCTGCTTGGGATTCTCTCCCTCTCTCTGCCCCTCCCCTGCTGGCTCTCTTTCTCCCAAAAAGAAATAAATAAACATTAAAAAAAAAAGAAAGACTTTTGTAAGTAGGCAGTCCACTGAGAACCAAATAAAGAACATGAAATGTTCTGGGATCTTAGTGCCTATAAAAGTATTTCACTCAACTTGAAAAACTAAATCATGGCCTTCAATGCAGTGAATTGTCTTAAATTTTAATTCTCTACTTATATAGGGTATCATCAAACTTGATGTTTAGTATTTTTATTCTGCTGACTTATTAAAAATGATTTTTGTTATCAAGCTTGATAGTGAAATGAATAGGAGTGTTCACACAGCACTTGGTGTATGTGAGGCACTGTTCTAGTGCTCTATGCAGTTAATTATTTAATAGTCCTCAAAATGGCCTTTTAATGCTGTTGCATTAGAAATCTCGGGGCACCTGGGTGGCTCAGTAGGTTAAGTGTTTGACTTGGGCTCAGGTCATGATCTCATGGCTCATGGGTTCCAGCCCCGCGTCGGGCTCTGTGCTGAGGGCTCAGAGCCTGGAGCCTGCTTCAGATTCTGTGTCTCCCTCCGTCTCTGCAACTCCCCTGCTCACACTCTGTCTCTCTCTCTCAAAAAATAAATAAACATTAAAAACAATTAAAAAAAAAAAGAAATCTCACTTCACAGGTGAGGAACATGAGACTCAGAGAGGTTAAACAACTCGTTCAAGGTCACACAGAATTAATAGTGGAACTGAGATTCAATCCTAGACGACGTGGCACCAGAGTCCCCGCCTGTCTTTACTCCACCATACTGCCTTGTTGATGAACTACATCTCAGTGACTGTGTTCTCCTGTTGATCCACTTCCTACACATTTGGGCATGCTTCTTGACTTCCATAATGGAATAATCTCCTAATCCCTCTTCAGCCCATGACTGAATTCTTTTTAATCTCGTGCCCCGAAAGGAACCCAACCCATTTTTATAATCCTAAAGCAGGTACTAGTGCAAAATGCCATCACTGCAGGCAGTTTCAGAAAATTTCTTCAACCCTTCTATTTATCATCTTAAGTATCTCTTCCCCGCTAGTTAGCTCCTGATACATTTGGCTTCTTTGATGTTGTCCCCAGTTCCTCCACAGATCGTGGCTTTTACACTCATCTCTTCATTTTTTTTTTTTTTTTGCTCTTGATCTTATATTTTTTTCTTTCTCTTATCTTCCTCGGTTTATATATATTACATGAGATTATTACACATTATACATGACTTAATAGTTTATGCTATGGTAATGGATATACCCCGAAATTTCAGTGTCTTAACACAATAAAAGCCCTCCCCCTCTCTTTCAGCCCTACTCTCAAGAGTAGGTGGTATCCAAGACCTCCATGGTAGGAGAAGATGATGATGGAGACATGCTGATTCTTAACTACCTTAGCCCAAAAGTGGCATGTGTACTGGTCAAAACTGGTCTGTGGGTCCAACTTAACCGTAGTGAGCCTGGGAAACATAGGGGAGCACATGGAATATCTGGTGAGCTTTTACAATCTTTCCCACCATGTATTGGGGCGCCTGGGTGGCTCAGTCAGTTAGGCGTCCAACTTCGGCTCAGGTCATGAACTCGCAGTTCGTGAGTTTGAGTCCCACACTGGGCTCTCTGCTATCAGTGCAGAGCCAGCTTTGGACCCTCTGTCCCTCTCTCTCTGCCCCTCCCTTGCTCACTCTTTCTCTCTCAAAAATAAATAAACATTTAAAAAAAGACTTCAAAAATTTTTGATGTATAAATTATAAAACTGCCTTTTAATTTTATCCTGAGAATGAGTTTATGACCTGCTCATTTTCTCTTTTTACTATTGATACATAATGAAGGGGACCCTGAATCATCAAAAGCCTAGAATACCAAAATATTTTTCTGATTAAAAAATTTTTTTAATGTTTATTTATTTTTGAGAGAGACAGAGTGTGAGTCGGGGAGGGAAAGAGAGAGAGGGAGACACAGAATCTGAAGCAGGCTCCAAGCTCTGAGATGTCAGCATAGAGCCTGAGGCGGGGCTTGAACTTGTGAACCAAGAGATCATAACTTGAGCTGAAGTCAGATGCTTAGCCGACTGAGCCACCGAGGTACCCCCCAAAATATTTTTTAATACTAATATTATAATGGTATTTTGCTATACTTGTAATGGACATTAGAGGACTCCAAGTCAAGTAATAAAGGCACCATTTAATTTTAGATTCATGGGATATAAACAAAGAAATTAATTAAAGAAAAAACCTAATTAAACCAGTGTGTTGCAAATCCTCTCTCAATCTTTCTTGCCCTATCTTCCGTAAGCTTTATAAAGTGAAGTACGTGTACCAATGAAGATGTTTTCCGTAAGAACATATTACAGATTAGGACAACAAAACCATGTGATGATCGTGTTTTATTTTATAAGATTAGAGCAATATAATTTTTGTCACATTATTCTATCATATGCAGACTTAAGTATAAGCTATTAATGCTTTTTAAAAGTTTGTATCAAAATATTATTGTTAGAATTCAAGAGGGTAGCAAGATTATATTTTTGCCACTAATTATGCAAATAGACTCATAGGAAACAGCCTATGTAAAGTCAGGCATTCCATGGATTCACACTGACCTTCCTGCAAAAAATGTCAAGGGCTGAATACAAATACCTTCACTGCCCTGAAATTTGTCCCAGTCAAATCCTCTCTTTCAAACCCTGTACAATAGAAGCCTTGGGTCCCCACCAAGTCCTTGTTTACATATTTGAGCAGATTTTCTTTCCTTTCTTTCCCTTTTGAAAAATTGGCCCTGACTTTTGGCATCCGTGTTGCCCATCCCTGTGCAGAGGCTGGTCATCCTTCCGCTCGGAAAACAGTGAGGATTATAGTTTGTACAGAAAATGCCAGACATACCGCTAAATTCTCAAGCATAAGATGACTATGGATCTTCTTCCTTAACTACATCACAGGGCTAATTCTCCCTCATCAGATAGGAAAATCTTTTCGACTAAGCGTTAGCAATTTCTGGATACTTACTTAGATTGATTAATATCTGAAAGACTGACTGTAGGGAAAACCACCATAATCAAGAGCAGAAATTGCAAACTGATGGCAGGTAGGTAGGCTCTGATAGGCTAGAAGTTGTGTTTTGGCCACATCCCAATGCTGGGTTTTGCCTTTGTTTTGCCTTTATTAATTGCCTACATCAAAAACAAAACAGAAAATGGGTGCCTGGATAGTTCAGTTGGTAGATCATGCTACTCTTGATCTTGGGATTCTGAGTTCAAGCCCTGCTTTGGGTATGGAACTCAAAACCACCACTACCGGGGCACCTGGGTGGCTCAGTCGGTTAAGCATCCGACTTCGGCTCAGGTCATGATTTCGCGGTCTGTGAGTTTGAGCCCCGCATCGGGTTCTGTGCTGACAGCTCGGAGCCTGGAGCCTGCTTCTGATTCTGTGTCTCCCTCTCTCTCTGCCCCGCCCCCCCCCCCCCCCCCCCCCCGCTCATGCTCTGTCTCTCTCTGTCTCAAAAATAAATAAAACATTAAAAAAAAAAACAAAAGAAAACAAAAACCACCACAAAAACAGCAACAACAACAAACCAAGCCAGGATATTTTATGTAAAAGGTCCAGATGTAAGTGTCTCTTCAGAAATCAGAAGCTCCTCCAACACTGGACCTACATTGCCTTCATTCAGCTCTAAGTGCCCAGGGTCTGCACATGAGGCACGTGTTCATCTCTGAGAGACAGCCATATTCCCATCTCTCAGTTGTCTTGTCAGACCTGCTTCTCTCTTTGGCATGAAGGACCTGCCTCTGTAGCACTGGGATTTGTGATCCTCTAACCCAAGTTATTCTTGTTCTAAGTGTGGTCTTAGAACCATTATATCAGAGTCACCTGGTATGCTCACTAAGCTTGAAGATTTGTGGGCCTCAAATTTTTGGGCCTTTACTGAATCTGAATCTTTGTTATGGTGGGAAATCTACATGTTAACAAGTTCTCCAGAGGCACCTAAGATAATGCAAAATTTGCAAACTGCTCACAGAGTTCACTGGGTATTTTCTAGAGGTAGATATGTGAGTCATTTGGTGATTTCCCTTACAAACTGCAAGGCCCAGATCCCTGACCCAATACCTGTCTCTTCCCTTCTGCACTGTTTGAATTTCTAAACTCAGAAAAAAGATCGTTTCTCTAAATATAGTATTTAAACCAAGAAGATATTAAACATACTTTCCCCCTAAGTGTTCTCTGTTGGTATAGAGACACATGAATTTGCTGAATTATTGGACAAAACAGGATCTAGAAAAGGTGGAGTTGCTGAGCATTTCCCTGTGCATTCCTGGAACTCCTTTCATTTCTCTCTCTCTCTCTCTCTCTCTCTTTTTTTCCTAATCAGACTGTATTTGCATGGTATCTTTCCCTACTGGGAAATTAGTGTGCTTACCTGTCTTATAATTTTAGAGCAAGTCTAGATTAGCTAACTGCTAAGTTTCTTGGAAGTTACAGGAGTCCTCTATCTTTGGTTATTTTGTTCTTTTTCCTTCATCTAACAAGATTACATGCTAGAAAAAACTTTGCTTCCCACGTGGAACTGGACTTCTTAAAAACTAGATACTGAAGGTTATATAATTTATCACGTTTCTTGTTTCACCTGGGTGATCAAGAATTTCAAAACCCAATTTAAATCAAATGTAGGAACTGTAGAGATCTCTATGGCTGGAGTATTTGCGTTTTAGTTTCAAGGTTTGGGATCATTTCTTGTGATATTGTTGAGCTTGATTCTGAAAATTATTTTTCATGCATTATGATTAAGTATACTAAGGTCAATTCAAAAGACTTTGAATTAAACTGGGTGTTCAAATACTAAAACAAAACAAAAAAAACGCCACAAAAACCCAACACACACATACACACACACAGATGCACAATAAAACAAAACAAAAATAACAAAAACAGAACACTAACCTAAGAAGCCTGATTTTCTTCCAATAAATATAAGTTTATAGACTAAGGTACACCATTATAACTAGTTTTAACTCATTCTTTTTTTTTTTTTTTGAACGCCAACTGATCACCATTTCAAATAAATACATTTTTAAAACAGAAGTTCAATTTAAATACGTAACATACAGTATGTTGATAAATGCACTTATTCATTTAACACATAGCCATTATCAGGAAACAAAAAACAAAATATTTCCATCATCCCATAAAGCTCCTTCATGATCTTTCCCAGTTAATCTCCAGCCCCTAGAAACAATCACTGTTTTAATTCTGTTAAAAGAAAAAAATTCAACTGAGTGAATTCTAAAGATCTTATTGGCTTACTCAATGATTCATGAATCAGACAGCATTCATCTAGCAGATAGAAGAAAGCTCAGAGGAGCCATATATAATGAAAGACTTTTGCCGGCAGAAAGGAGCAGGAAGAAGGAAGTTGTATTAGACAAAAAAACAAAAAACAAACAAAAAAACCCACAACAGGTTGGCTACACAAGGTCACTTTCCTTTAGGAGATAGTAGAAGTCTATCGGGCACATAACCTCAGTAGCACTGATCAGGCAATTCCTGATGGACTTTTTAAAGATTCCATATCTGAAAGAACTTAAGACTGTAATTAAGTTAGGTTTCAGTTTGGTGACATGAGCTTAGCATAAACAGTTTCATTTTGGAGCTGTTGTCTTGTTTTTAACAATTCCCTCCTTTTGATCAGATTCTCAGCTTAACTGAGAGAGGAGATAAAAATTTAAGGCATTAGTGCTACCCCCAGTGACTGCTCTGGAGTTCTCACACAGTTGTTTGTTTTCCTGATTCTCTGTGTGATATTCACAGGTCATGATGTATTTTCACTTAATTTCTTTATGGCATTCACAGGTCATAACATTGGGTTCCCATTTGGATCGATTTTTTTGATGTTCTAGTCTTAGGGACACCAATTGCTTGGTGATTAGCAGCCTCAAGCACGCACTTAAAGCTTTTAAGAGAATAAAGAACATCAAGGAGATTACTATGATTATTATAATGAACAGGATAATTCCCAATATCTAGAGTGCCCTTCAGAGACATGATGCCCAAGACCCAAACCAATCAGAATCAGTAAGTCAGAGAAAGACCACACTGAAAGAGTTACTTTCTTAAGCCAACTGGCTTGTTCAATGATCTTATGTATCTGAGTCTCAGTGTCCCCAGAGGTGTCCATATGAGTGCAGCAAATGGTGTTGGCCATAGCACAAGCACCTCCTTGTTCTGCTAAAAGACAACCAATGGCTATGCTATAATCAAGAACAATTTTGGCCAGAGTCTAGGTATTTTTCCTTCAGCAGAAGATTCTACAATACTTTCAAGAGTTGCAGATAGAGGGGTGCCTAGGTGGCTCAGTCAGTCAAAGTCCGACTTTGACTTAGGTCATGATCTTACAGTTCCTGGGTTTGAGCCCCACGTCAGACTCTGCTAACAGCCCCACGTCAGACTCTGCTAAAGTCCGACTTTGACTTAGGTCATGATCTTACAGTTCCTGGGTTTGAGCCCCACGTCAGACTCTGCTAACAGTCTCTCTCTCTCAAAAATAAATAAACATTAAGAAAATAAAATAAAAAAAAAAGAGTTACAGAGAGGTTACTGGTCACAGCCTCATTTGACAGGGGTGTGGGGATCTGCCAGGGAAAACAAAGTTTGAATCCTGAATGTCTCCTGGTAGTTCCTGTTTGAGACTGTGGCTTGGGACTGGAAAGTTGACAGCCATGGAGGCCAGTGAAATGGAATGGTCTGTAGACCACACAGGTGGTTTGATTCTGGTTAACCTCACCTAGTGTCCCTTTCTTTGCATAGAGCCTGCCTGCAAGTTTCTCTGGGTAACCAGAGACAGGGCAATGGACCCAGAGAACTAGGGAACCTGACACAATAGAGAGGGAGCTGAGTGTGTGCTACAGAGACTGAAATGTTCAAAATCAGGGGGAAGTTTGTGACAGTCAGAACTACAGTCACCAGAACCACAGCAAATCCAACAATCATTTGGAGCCTGGATCACTCCTGTTTGCACTGTCCTGAGATACATTTTCATTACGTTTCCAGGCCAGAGCAAGGAAAAAAGGGAAACAAAAGATCATAAAGACATTCATGGTGTACAAATTGGGGAAAGGATAATCAAAGAGGGAAGAAGAGGAGCACCTGTGTAGCTCAGTCAGTTGAGCATCTGACTCTCGATTTTGGCTCAGGTCATGATCTCACACATGGGTTCAAGCCCCGTGTTGAGCTCTGCACTGTCAGCTGCTTGGGATTCTCTCTCTTCCTCAGTCTCTCTTCCACCCTCCCCATCTCTCAAAATACATACGTACATACAAACATGAAAGAAGGAATCAAAAGAAATGTTCTTGATCCAATGTCTTGGCAGGAACCAGTCTACCCTGATGTTGGATAGTTCTCTTACTAGTCAATATGATTTGAGGTCTCCAGATTCTTTCACAGAACTAGATGCAGGTGGAGTCTTCTTTAGTTGTAAAATATGCACCCAAGGTTTGGCACCTTGTAGTTTGGCAGGGGGGTCAGTGGTCAAGTATCACTTGGTAAGGTCCTTTCCACAAATCTCACTGTTGCAAAGCCATTAGAGAAAAACGATAACTATTTATAAATGACAAAAGACTTATGCCCATGGTTAAATATCCTGGGAATTTACTATAATGAAATTGACAAGGAAATTTGGTTATTTCTGTGACATACAACATTTTAAAAAAATGTTTATTTATTTTTGAGAGGGAGTGACAGAGAGACTGCAAGTGGCGGAGGGGCAGAGAGAAGGGGAGACACAGAACCGGAAGCAGGCTCCAGGCTCGGAGCTGTCAGCACAGAGCCAGACGCGGGGCTCGAACTCACGAACTGCGAGATCATGACCTGAGCCGAAGTCAGACCCTTAACTGACTGAGCCACTCAGGTGCCCCAACATTTTTTTTATAAATGTTTTTATTTATTTTTGAGACAGAGAGAGACAGAGAGCATGCGTGAGTGGGGAGGGGCACTGGGAGAAGGGGACAGAGGATCTGAAGCTGGCTCCTCGATGACAGCAAAGAACCTGATGGAGTGCTTGAACTCACTAACAGTAAGATTGTGACCTGAGCTGAAACCAAGAGTTGGATGCTTAACCAACTGAGCCACCCGGGCTCTCCTGTGACATACAACATTTTAAGGTCATAACTAAAATTATGACTGGTAACATTATGCCAGGACATTTCAGGTTTATGGGAATTGTATATAATTTCTGCGACATTTATATTAAGTGTTTTGAGGATCTTTTTGCACGACCCTTTGGGAAATCTCAAAGTTATTTTGAGGTAAAAAAAAAAACTCTATATAGAATTTGATTTGGGGAAGTCGTCAAAACATCCTAAGGTCTGAACGTTTGAATAAATAGGATCATAGATCATTATGAAAAAAAACCTTAATTATCTATTTGATCAAAGTGACAATAGAAGATATTAAAGTCAAATACAAAAAATTACATCATTGTGAGCAAAACTTAACTCTCTCAATATTGAGAAGACTGGGTTTTCTTAAGTAATCAAAGACCTGATAAAGACAATGTGAAACACAGTAAATTATTTTGCTAAAACACAAAATCTTTGCTATCTTGGTGAATTACCCACAAGGTAAAGAAGCTTTTATAATGTCTTATCTAAAGCAGACCAAAAGTCTAAGAAAATTTTGTCCTTTTAGTAGACACAAAGCCAAATTCTAATTTTGCATCAGTGTCCTTTTGATATTAAAACTCATTAAAACAATGGCAACAACAAAAAACAAACTTAAATCCATTCCAATTTTAGCCAGTTTGACTACACATAAAATTCCCTTCCCCAGGTTGCTTTTCCATAAACCTTTACAACTTTTTTATATCCATTCGGATTGGGTCCCTTTTTTTTTTTTTTTTAATTCTGGAACAACCAGTAATTTTATTCTCCATTACACAGCTGTTTCCTTTCACCCTTATTATTTCTAAGCAGTTTTAATTATATGTATCAATTAGAATTCTTAACCCTTCGAATCCTTAATTCCAAGAGAAAACTAAGAAGTAAGCAATTGTGGACTGTCTTTTACACTATCATTCTGTGGACTGACAAACTTATTTCATAATTTCTAGAAGTATATTCTTCTTCATAGTAAAGTTTTCAATGTGACACAAGATATGTTTTAATAGACCCAAATATCTTTACTTCCTCTGTAAATGGAAGCCACAGTAGGTAAATCTATGTTCAGTAATTGATGTTTCAGTCAGTGTTTTATATTATTTGGAAATGATCTAGACATTCAATGAATATCCATTATTTAACTTATCGCAGCGTAACTTTAAGATTCTGGGTTGCCAACAATTTTGGAAGCTATTTAAGTAGATACACCATAAAACATAACCATTGCTGAAAAGTTCACCTAAAAACTGTTATCTCACTTGTATCTATCTAAATTGCTTATTTTTAAATATTCAGATTGTGCATGAAAATTTCACAAAAAAGGTAGGCATATACTAAGGGATATACTAAGTTATTCTTCTTGCTGACAAATTTTGTAACAGAGATAATACAAACTTATTAAACCCAAGTAAATTAAAAGTCGTAGTTTTACAATATATCTAATGCTGACAACTGTGAAGACATACCTATTTTAATTAAGCCAATAAACTGAAACTAGCATTTATTTACCAAAGATTACCCCAGATCACATGAACCTGAAAACCATCTGGGTCAATTTCATTACTCTGAGAGTCTGAAAATACTTAATTTGCTAAGTGCTTATTTTTCCTTTAGCCAACTAAACAGAGCTCCTTTATAATTTGATTTTGACGATACCATCCAGAGGTAGAAAAATATCACATATCTATAATGTACATACATAACAGATGTGTCTATACAGATAGACACAAACAGAGATTTATAACTTTTGTTTTTAAAGTTTTAGCCATGTGTCAGGTATAATAATACAAAACTCAATAGTTTATAAATTATACTTAAATCCAAATTGTGTTTCTGGCAGTTGGAATAAGTTAAAGTTATCTGCTCAGATGGCTAAAGCTTTTTGTTAATATTTGTTTTTTTTTAAATTTTTTTTAACGTTTATTTATTTTTGAGACAGAGAGAGACAGAGCATGAATGGGGGAGGGTCAGAGAGAGAGGGAGACACAGAATTCGAAACAGGCTCCAGGCTCTGAGCTGTCAGCACAGAGCCCAACGCGGGGCGCGAACTCACGGACCGGAGATCATGACCTGAGCTGAAGTTGGAGGCTTAACCGACTGAGTCACCCTGGCGCCCCATCTTTTTGTTAATATTTGTGACAAGACATTTAACATTTTTCATTTATTTATTTTCCAAAACACGCCCCCCTCCTTTTTTTTTTTTTTGCCCTCTGATAAGAATTACCTCCTTGAAGTTTGCACTTCAAAGACGATGGCCTAGATGAGAGTTCCTGGACAGAAGTGGTTAGAATATTTACATCTCAAAGTCTTAGTGAAAGAATGCAAGTTCTTCCAAGAGGGAATTCCATTTTCCAAGACCAGAGTTTTAAAATACTTACAAGACTTTTGAGACAAATAGGGGGCGTTTGGGGATTGGTAAAAGGGATAGGTGGACTTTGAACTGCTTCTGGAGCTGTATTTTTGGTCTTGTAAAGACTCAATTTATAAGATGTGGACCGTTGTTCTTAAGTCCTCAAGGATTGGGTTGCAACTTAAATGGCACCATAGGCTGATCCATTCATCCAACTACATTACCCTCAGTTTGCTTCTTTATATCAGGCAGAAGATCTTCAACAAAAATGGAAATCAAAAGATTCCTATATTCTAGATTTAGAGCTGTTTTTCTTAGGAATATTTTTTTTCTCCCTTTGGGTATATACTTCCATGTTGCTTAGGAGTAAAGGCCCAAAAAATAGTTCCTATGAGGCTCTAAATATCAGCTTCCAATTTGCCCAACTTCTGGTCATAGAGATACTAAAGAAAATCCTTTCAAGTATCTTGTCAGGTTCATCCAGAACAAACAGCAAATATTTTTGGCAGTATTGAACAACTCCTAGGACTCAAGAAGCTTCTCCAAAGACAGTGCTAAGGATACTATTCTCCTGAGATCCAGAGCCACTCCCAAAGATAGCCCAAAGGAAAAAAGATAATTCTCTTGAAAATGCAACAGTTGGTAGGATCCTAGCTCTAAATGGTATAACAACACACATTTCTCTCCAGCCATATTTTTCGTGTCCCTGATCTGATGGTCGTCAAGCCAAATTCCCAGGGTTCCGGGTGGAACTGTTTGCCAGCTGGAGCTGACCTGCTAGGTCTTGGACTGGAATCTGGACTAATTTAGGATTAAGGGCTAGTGATCTGTTAAAGTCTTTTGTTAGTCTAGGTTGACCCGTTAACCCTGGACTCGAAAGCCAATTTGATCAGAAGCTCAATGTAAAGAGAGCAGAGCTCAGATGCGAGAACTTACCCACAGCCCTCAGAAACTGGAAGAAAACTCAAGGGGTCTGCAGGTAATGATGTCTGTGTTTCTCCTTGTCCCTGAAGCCGTCAGATGTCTTCTTCAAGTCCCATCACTGCCATGAGACTGTTAAAGAAACAGAATTCAAGTAGATTTGAGTAAATGTTAAAGATCTCCTTGGCTTTATTCCATGATTCAAGAATTGGGCAGCATCCAATCTAGCACATAGAAAGGAGCTCTGAGGGCCGTGTGTGGGTGGCTCAGTTGGTTAAGCGTCTGACTCCTGATTTCAGCTCAGGTCATGATTGCTTGGTTCATGAGATTAAGCCCCACATCAGGCTCCCTGCTGATAGCAAGGAGCTGCTTGAGATTCTCTCTCTCTCTTCCCTCTTCCTCTGTCCCACTTGTGCTCTCTCCCTCTCGAAATAAACATTTAAAAAAAAAAAAAAAAAAAAAAAGGAGCTCTGGGGAGCTGTACAAAATGAAAGACTTGCCGGCAGAAAGAAGTGGAACAAGGAAGTAATACTAGGCAAAAAAGCAGGTTAGTTACTGTAAGGTCACTTTCCTTTAGAAGATGGTAGGAGTATCTCAGACAGATTATCCGTCTATAGCTGACCAGGCAATTCCTGATTGATGGTTTAAGTTTCCATTCCTTTGACACCTTGATCTCCGACTCTACCCTCCAGAATTGTGAGACAATAAATTTGTTTTTTAAGTCAAGTCAGTCTCAGTTTGGTGATGTGGGGCTTAGTATAAACAACTCCCTTTTTGGCCTGTTCTTCTGGTTTTTCACATTCTTATCATAGCTTAATTTCACCTATTGTAACTCTTCATATAGGTGGAATCATAAAGTATGCACTGTTTTACAAAAGGCTTTTTCTTTTCACTTTTTTTTTGGTGCATAGACATATTCTGATAATCTAGGCTTACTGTATCAGTTTTGGTAAATTGATTTTTCAAAAAAATTCTATTTCATAAAAATTGCTAAATTTATTAGCATAAAGTATTCATGATATAACCTTTTAAAGGCCTATAAAATCTATAGTTACAACCCTTCATTCAATCCTGGTATAGGAAATCTGTGCTTTTTTTTCTCTTTTCCTTGATGAATATTATGAAGGTTTATATCAATTTTATTAGCCCTTTTAAGGAATCAATTGTTGACCACATTGATTTTCAATATTATTTGTTTGTTACTTAATGGACTCCTGTTTTATTTTTAATTACAGGTATTTCCCTCTAACGATGCTTTAGCTACACTAGGTGCTTCAGCTGCATCAATTGTATTATTCTCATAGCTTTTGTCTTTATCATAGCTATTTTCCTGGATTTCCTGATCAAATATTTCATTCTCTGGCTTTAATTGTAGCATTGATATTTAAAACACATAATGTGGTGATGCTTTCAAGATACAGGCAAATAGCTCTTTTAAAATCATCTGAAACACTTCTTGCATTTTTCTGATAAAGATTTCTTTGCAAGAAAATGATCACATTTTTTCCCCACCGAATTAAAAAGAAAATTGTGCATTTGAAAATAACAAGTCACTAAGTTACATGCAAACTTTTTGAACCATGAATCTTTTTGAACTCGTGAATCTTGAGATTAAGACCTGAGCTGAAGTCAGATGCTTAACTGACTGAGCCACCCAGGTGCCCGAAATGTAAAGCACTTTTTGTTTTCAAACTTTATCTTCAATTATTTCATAGTTATTGTTCAACATCTTGTGATTCACTGCTCCTTTGTAGAATAAACAAGAACATGTTTAATGCAGGCAAAGTAATTTCTTATACTATTTGAGAACTCCTCACTAAAGGTATTAACTACTCTTTTCCACCTCTCTGGATTTTAGAGCTTATCTGTTTGAACATTTAAATGTAAATCTCTCTAGAGAAGCAACCAGTCACTATTTAGTGAGTACCAATAGAATCAAGGCCAGTAATAAAGAATATGTCCTTGCATATCAATGAGGTGATCCAAGTTGTCAAATTTCTCCCTTTTCTCTACCTTCTCCTTCTCTTCTTTTCTCTCCTCCTCCTTCTCCTTCTCTTCTTCCTCTTCCTTCAACTAAATTCCTATTTCTTAAATGGAAAAGAGTGCACTTTCCCGCAGAGAATATACATATGAAAAAAAGGCACACAGAAGTTTTCATTTTTGCATAACTGAATTGGGACAAGGATAGAAAGCAATGTTAATGTCAATGCTGTTGCTTTAGTAACACATGGTATCCCTATGCAGATCCTGCCACAAGGACCAGGAAAAATGGATACTATGTGGCAGTTATGCAGTTACCACTCCAGATGCCGGAAGTTGAACCAAGTGCATTCGAGAGAGAAAGACAGGGAATTCTGTTCATTCAAACCAAAGTGGAGTAAAACCTGGAAGAAGTCATTGGAAGTATGTTGAAAGAAAGAAAGAAAGAAAGAAAGAAAGAAAGAAAGAAAGAAAGAAAGAAAGAAAGAAAGAAAGAAAAAGTTAATATAAGAAAAACAATGAGAACACATCTGAGGGAAGAAATTTGAGAGGAGGAAATACTAATAGTTAACAAACAAGAAAAGATGCTTACCTACAAAAGATGTAAGGATAATGAATATTTAAATCATATATCATTCCATACCCATCAGATTAGCAAAAAGTAAAATGCCTAAAAGTAAAGCATTGATGAGAACGTGGAATTTCATACACTATTGGTGGGAGTGTAAAACAATACAATTCCTTTGTAAAGCAATTTTGCTGCATTTATTATGCTGGATACTTCCTGGTTATCTCTCCAGATCCAATGTCTTTCTTTGCTCAGCATTTTGCCCTAGGAGGTGGACCTTATATTAACAGTCTCCCAGGTTCTTTGGCTTCCTGATGGGTTCAGTGGAAGATTGGAAGACGAGAGGGAAGTGAGTTCATGGTATTTATTTTGTTGCTCTTCTCACCTGTTTTTGTTGCATTCTATCCCTTATACCAAAGATCCTGTCATAGAACTCTCCATGGAGTTACATTTTCTTGATCCTTCTCACTGCTTCCTCCCTTTGCTATTTAAGCCTTAAGAGTAGTATCTGCTCTTGCTAATTCCAGAGTATTGCACTATTTCCTATGTCCCTAAACTCTAAAAATGCATATTAAATAGTTTTTTTTTTTTTTACATTCCCTGGAAAGTGTCCACTTTGAATGTGTCATCTGATTTTTGCTAGGATCCCAAAGGATACCTCTGGTGAAGTTTAATAGGTATATACTTATGATACAGCAATAACAATTATTAGGTATATATATATATCCTTGAGATACTCCTGTGCATTAGCTCAATGTTATACATGAATATTTATTGAAACATTGTTTGTATCAAAAAAGCAATCTAAGTGTCTAAAAACAGAAAAATAGACGAATACTTTTAAGTATAATAATACAATGTAGCATTACTCAGCAGTGAAAAGGGAAAGAAGTATAGTAACAATGTACTAACATGGATAAAACTGAAAAGTATAATTTCGAGTAGGTAAAGTTAAGTTTGAGAAGTATATGGACAGAAAGAAGCCAGGTATATAAAAACTAATACCTATACAATGACATTTTTTGTTTAACAACTATATATATATTTCCTTAAATATACACACAAATAAAAACATAGGAATATAATAGGAATAAAAGTATACATCAGTATGATAAACTAAAATTAAGGGCAGTGATTATCTCTAGGAAAGAATGGGATTGTTTAGAGATGCATAGAGGTCAGTTCAGTTGAAGCTTTATGTTTTATTTTTTGAGACGGTAGAGGATGCTTGAGTTACTTGACTTGACCTGTTTTGTCCCTGCTTTTGCCCCCACAATGTTATTACAGTTTTCTAAAATCCTGCTTAATTACCTAAGGAAAAGGCCACCTGGTGATATTCTATATACCCTTTTGTAACATCTGTGCAGTTTTGGTTAGAGTGGAAATCCTTCATCTTTCAGCTATTTGTTCTGGATGTTAAACTTGGGAAGAACAAGTACGGATTTAAGTCAGAGCCCTGCTGCCAACTTCTTGCTTGAATACAGCTGGGGACATTTTTACTGTTGCATGAGACATGATACCAAGAGACTGTTAAGGGCACTCCATGAGGACAAATGTCTCCACTGCTCTCATCTTTCAGGATAATGCCCTGGCATTCATTATAGGATTATTATGGACATGGCAGAGGGATCTGAAAAAAAACCCAAAACTTTGCAATATGAAGAAGGGATGTAAATTCTACATAAACTTCATCCAAATGGACTCTTTAATTTATCATGTGCTATCTCCCAAGACACAGATTGGTTGTATGAGATCCTTAAGAACTTTTTTTTAACCTTTTTTTTTTTTTTTTTTTAAGAGAACAAGAGGGCACTAGTGAGGGAGGGGAAGAGAAAGAGATAGAGATAGAGAGAGAGAGAGAAAATCTCATAAGGGGCAGAGAAGAGAAAGAAGGAGAGAGAGGAAAGAGGGGCTCACCTGAAGCTGGGCTCCTGTTCACCAGAAGCTGGGCTCAAGCTCACCCAAGGCAGGGCTTGAGCTCACCCAGTGGATGTGGGACTTGATCTCCTAAACCATGAGATCATGACCTGAGCTGAAGTCAGATGTTTAACAACTGAGCCACCTAGGTGCTCCAATCATTTTTTTTTTTTAATTATGTTAAAAGAGATGCCAAGAAGGGATGAAGTATCTGTATGGTATTAGCGTATTACATCACATAGTAAAATGTTTATTCTTTTTGGTAGCATTGGAATATATACGTATCTTGCCTGAGTTTGAGTCTGTACTCTGCAGGAAGGTAGAAGGCATATTCAGGGGCAGTGAGTGGTACAAATGAAGTAAAAGATGATTAAAAAATATTTGTTATAGTTGATACCAGTTTATGAAGGATCTTAAGTAAGCTACCAAGACCTTTAAGTAAGTTGCTGACCTTCTCTGTGCCTCAATTCCCTCATTTGTGAAATGGAAAAAAATAACACCAACATCACAGAGTTGCTGTTAGGGTTATATACGCATTTAGATGAAACTCTAGACACGCAACCAGCATGTAACTCAGAAACTGCACTCCTAGGCATTTATCCTAGAGAAATGGCAGCTTAGGTTCACTAAAACCTAGACACAAATGCTCATAGAAACGTTATCCATAATAGCCCCAAAGTAAAACAATCTTGTTATTATTCTGGTATGGGCGAGGCCAACAGATCAGGAGGTGGCTGCCACTGAAAAGAGAGTTTGTTACTCACACTTCCCAAGAAGAGGAGGCATACACTGCCTTGCCATAGTGCCTTTGCAGGTGCATCATCAGGTCATATTGGGAGGGAGGCCCCCTGCACCCAGGAGGATATTCAGGCGGTTAGACCGTCCACGGCCCCCAGGGCGGCTGAACAGGCACGTACTGCGCACAGCGTGTTCCCAGGGTTCCGAGCCCGGATCTCCAACAGTTCAAAGGTTGTGAGAGACAAAACGGGTGAGGCTGTTGTGGACCCAAGGATCTAACTAATTCCAAGCCATACCCTCACCAACGCAGCCTGTTCACCCCGAAGGTAGATCTGGGGAGAGCTTGAACATCTAGCCTCCTCCGCTAGGTAGGGAGGAGCTGCTGTCGGGAATCCTCCAGGAGAGACGCGTGGGAGGCACGGTTGATCCAGGCGGTGGCGCAGCCTCGAGCCTCGAGCCGGAGAGTGCATTGCGCATGCGGTTCCGCTCAGTGTTCTGGAACCAGGGGGATTATGGACCAGCGGGGACCCGTACTTGGCCAGGACCCGGGTCGGAAGTGCCCTGGTCACGGTTGCCTGCTCTTGGGTGAAGTCAGGCGTCTGCTGCTTTTTAAACCCGCACTGCGCAGAGGCTTCTAATGCGCGTGAAGCCGCTTCTTGCGGGAACTCGGAGGCTTTGCTTGGTGGGACCTGTTGTCTTGGCTTGAGAGACAGTGGGAGCCTGGATTCCTGTGGCAGGCCAGATCAGCAGCATGACCAAATGGGGACTGCCTGTCGCCACTTGTGCACAGCAGGATGGCATCGTATTTCTGCGGGTGGGAGCCCTCCGACAGGAAGATAATCCAGGTGGTTTGGCCGGGCCATGGATCCAAAGGCCTGGAGGGCCCAAGCTGACCGAGGCCTGCTGAATGGGTGAGTACTTTGTATGTGTGTGCTGTGCTGTTGAGGGTAGCCAGCGAGGTGGGACAGTTCAAAGGTCATGAGAAGCAGGATCTCTGACTCAGTCTCCCCTGGGTTTGTCATGAGGCAAAGTGCATGGGAGGAAAATGAGCAAGGCTTTGTTGTGGTTCTTGCAGGAAGCAACAAGAAAGTCAGTGCAAACAGGTTTAGGATTGGTTGATTTGAATAATTTCAGCAGGTTCTGGGACCTAGGGGCTGTCCTGAGTTGCCTGGTACCTGGCCCTGGGGTGATTAGAGCAGGGGGAATATTGGTTTGGAGTGTAAGGGCCTGATAGAGGAAGTGTCCACGTGGGAGTATGGGCAGATAGGTAGATGTTCACTATCTGTAGGAATTGATTAGCCTTAGAGGGTGGGGAGAAGTTTCCCCAGGATCCATAAGGCCCCAGATGTCAAAACATCATAATAAAAAGACATGTTCAATACAAACTCACATCGTTCAATGAACTGTGGTAAACCTGTACCATGGGATACTTCTCAGTAACAAAAAGGAAGAAACTATGAATGCATGAACAAATTGGATGGATTCCACTTAAACATAGGATGGGGTGTTGGTGATGTTGATGGGATGTGTATGGCTATAAAAGGGCAACTCTTGTGATGGAAAGACACTGTACCTTGGCTATATCAATGTCGATATCCTAGTTGTGACATCATACTATAATTTTTCACGATGTTACCATTGTGGGCAACTGGATAACGGGTAATAGGAACTTTCTATTATTTTATACGACTGCATGTGCATCTATAATAATCTCAAAATAAAAGTAAGTAAAGATAAAAAGCCTGGCACATAGAACTTACCAAATATTAGTTATTTTTCAGATTATTTGCTTTATGATGTTAGTAAATTTGTTACTGAATGCATTAGAGTCCATTGAGTCATTAATTCAAACATTAATTTAGCAATATTTACTGATGCTTGCACATGTAAGGTCTCATACGATAGCGGTATAAAGACAAGACTCCTGCTCTTATGTTACCTAATACAAAGAAGAAAAGAAGGATGTGATAATTATTATAATGGGAAACGTAGTGGAGTAGTTTAAAGCAAGGTTTAGAGCCAGGAAGACCTTTAGAATCTTCTGAACTCCTACCTGCATTTTCTCAAACAAGTTACTTGTTTATTTCTCTTGCTTTGTCTGCAAAATAAATGACAATGAAAATAATTTATCCTTTTAATATTTTTGAAGTTTAAATGAGATAATATAGTACTTTCACTTTGAATAAATATCATTTTGCACCTATGA
This sequence comes from Panthera pardus, assembly GCF_024362965.1. NCBI lineage: Eukaryota > Metazoa > Chordata > Mammalia > Carnivora > Felidae > Panthera > Panthera pardus. The sequence continues at coordinate 16,201,505 of NW_026526766.1, read as the reverse complement.
CCTGGCTCTGTAGGAGATAATGGGGATAGGGCAGCACTTAAGCAAATGACGTCATTCTTCATGAAGTCTTGTGGGGTCTTTGAATACTCAGAGAGAATTACTAAGGAAATGAATGCTTTCACTGCAAGATTGGGGGCTTTTTCTTGGACTCGAAAACAGTGATACATCTCTATTTTGAGATAAATGTAAGGACCTAATGTTTGCTGCTCGATATGCTGCAAAATGCTTTCTCTGTATATTACTAAAAATGTGTGCATAAGCTAAAGTATATACTTCTGTTACAATTTCATTAATGTTAGTGTATACTTGGTTTTTATAGGCAGCAGTCCATATGAAATCACTTAGCAAATGATCAAGAAATAATAGCATGCAAATGAGTGAAAGAGATATACAGTATATAGGGATAGAAATGATTTCTTTCAGAAAAAAAGATTTTTGAAGGAAATAGAATTTGAATTGGACTTTAAAAGAATAGATAATATTCGAAGCATCATTCAGATCACATCTATTGAAGAAATTTAGCACACATCGTGTCCTCAAAATAAAAGGCTTTATGCACTTAAAAAATAATTTGTTTTTTTTTTTTTTTAAGATAAAACAGTTTGAAATGAATGGGGAAAATTGCAGACATTCTTCTTTAGACATTAAACAATTAAATTGTTTAGAAAAACAATAATTTTGTCTAAACACATTGTACGAAGTATTGTACTATTCGGTGATGATGCGATGATCTTTAAGGTCGAGGCTGCAAGCACTGATGTTAACCACTCTATTTTTCTCAGTAGTATTTCCCAGAAAACAGCAGTTCAAACAGTCACTGTTTAGCATTATCCATTGTAAGATTGGAGGCTGATTGTATCTTTGCTCTGAAGCAACTTAACTGTTAACTCCCTAAAAGAAAGCTTCAGAATTTGTGTAAAGTATTATGCAAAATGACTGGAAGGCATTTTAATTGTTAAACCTAGAAGGTAGCTATAAATTTCTTCTTGAGGATGAAGGCTCTTCTCATTAGCTTTACAGTTAGCATTACCCAGGTCTGAGTTCTTTCCCGTTCGAAACACAAAAATGCTTTGAAAGTATGTTTAAAGTTCTAACTCCCCAAACTCTTTAGTTTCCTTTTATATATCACGTGTATTTATAGAATATTTATTGAATGTCCTCTTGTGCCTGTCCAAGGCTATAATGCGGTTGATAGCAAGTTGAGAAGCAAGGCTGCTCTTAAAATTCTCAACACACTAGATACAAAAAAGAAATGTGTCACAGAGGGAACTTAGGAACCTAGGAGGGAAAGAGTTGAGGATTTGACAATAGATGAGTTCCCCTGAAGCGACGACCACCCCCCAATTTAACACTCAATTACCAGTTCTGCATGGGGCTTGGCCTTCTGGAGTTTCTGATAAAGATGCTGAGAAATGATTATTTTCAGCTTTGCGGTAATACAAAAATCTATTAAATATCAGATGCAAACACAAAAGTCCTTTGAATCAACCTTTTTTTATTTCTCACTTGGTTTGTGATTTGCTTGAGTCTTTTTTTAATTAAATTTCTACTGCAAAAAAAGATATTTCTTCTTCTTGGAAAACATTTTTGGAAACAGTTTTTGTCTCTGGGGAAAGGTAATAAGTTTTTGTATTCGATCAGGTACTTAAAAATAGAAGGTGAATAACTGTTTTCTTGGCAGATTATCTTTGAAAGCTGCTTAGAAAACATATCTATCAATATTGTACATATAATAATCGTATTATATATACTTACCATACATTGTTACAATGATTTGTTTCTATTTTTTAAATTACTTTCATTGGTATCTATTTAGGTAATTTAAAAAAGATACATTATTTAGAAGATGTTCTGTTGTAATTATTGGGAAGTATGTTATTTACAGTATACAAACTATACGGGGATGTCCTGACATATTATGAAATATTTTTTAGGGATTGTTTTATTCAAACCTTTATTTATTTAGATGTCTTTAGTTCAAATAAAGAACTAGAAAGTGAACCCCTCTCCCCCGCCCCCGAGTCTTAATTGAACATCTGGGGCTTGTGGAATGCAGAGAACAGAGTTAAGGTTAAGAACGTGAAAACTGTAAGTCTGCTACTCATATTTGCTGTTGATCTATTATTTAAAATATTTCTGTAACAGCTGCATTCTGCCTACCTGAACGGGCAGGAAGGGTGCTGTATTTATACAGAAGCAAACCCCTGCATGTGACATAGTGTAAAAAGAGAATGTACGAAGCTTTCTTCACATTACACAAACATCTTTTCTCCTTATTTGAAAGAAGAGAAACTTCTCTATGTGAAGTCTGAATTGTCACAAAGTTCTGTTTTACCTTTAAGTTACAGAGTTTTAAAACGCCATCATCATAATTAATAATAACATGATAATGATAATGATAATAATAATAATAAAGATCTCATCCTGGCAAATGTAGACAAGCATATCTATATTATTTTTAACAATAAAAACAAACAACAAACAAAAAATAAGCCCCTCACTGTGAGGTAGGCATTTTTGTATATGTTTTAGAAGCGAGGAAACAGAGACGAAGAAAACTGAAGTAATTGGCACAAAATCACAGCGTGCTGAGTAGTAAAGATCTGGATCCAAAGCCCTCGTCCAGCCTACAAAGCCTGTTGCCTGTCCTGTTGGGAGTCCTTGGCAAAATTGTGGAACCCTTTCCGCTTTCTCAGACCAGAACCTAAAACCTTGTGCATCGCTGACACACTGTTGAAGTGGCTCCCACACGCACAGAAGGATGGACGAGCTGCCTCCCAGCCAGGTGGGGTCCGATTGCCACCTGTTCAGTTCAGGCGATGGAGGGAAGGGTGGGAATGATCGGACTGGTAGAAACCTGGGCCCCTTCCTTATCTGCGGTCCTATTGTCTCAGATCATTTACATTCATGGAGCACTCCAGGACTCCCGTCTCAGCAAACTGCCAGGGCTCTGCTGTGGGAATCTCCTTGGTGTGCAGGCTCAGAAGAAGCCCCTGGAAAATGGCTGCTGCCCCAGGTAGGAAGTTGACCCAAGTGAGTTCCTTGACTCTTGAGACAGGGGCTTGGTTATAAGAGGAAAGAGCGTTCTGAGACTTGAAACAGAGGAAGGAGAAAGTGAGTGAAATTGGATTTAAATGGAAATCTGATGTTCATTTGAATTTGTTCCAGTTATGCTTGGAATGCCTGATGCATTTGAATTTTCAAGTTTAGAACAGTATTATGTGAAAATGCCTCGATAATTCCAGAAAAGAATATGTCTAAGGGGAATGAGGAAGGAAAGGTGTCTTTTATTACTTTCAGCTTTTCCTTAAATCCATTTAATTATAACAGCAGCTTACATCTTTAATAGCTTTCCAGGGCACTTTGTGATATGTAACTTTATTTTATTCTCACGATAGACCTTCACTGTAGGCAACACAATTAGTATTTTCTCCATTTTGTTGATAATAAAAGTAAGAGGCAGAAAGATTATATAAATCTATTATTACTATTACTACTGATGGGATAAGTCAAACAATAAAGTTGATTATTTTTAAAAAGTGTATCTATATCTATATACGTCTATAACTATGCCCACTTTATTTTAACTTAAAGGTACAAATGTACATTTTGACCGGGGGTAAGGTCATGTTTTTGGTGATTGAAGTCCTCTATAATTTATTTCTCTTTCATAAATTATCCCCATATTGAATCATCTATAATTTCCAGAAGTTTCTGTTTTTATTTTTGTTTTTGTTTTTTTTTGTAGGGTCGGGGGGTTGTTAAGCATTTAAAAACATTTTTGAAAGCTATGGGTGCAGCTCTTTCTATATTTTTATAGTTAATTTAAAAATATTTTGTTGTCAAACCTGGCATCTTTTTTTTTGGAGCAGTTTGCCTTTACTGAGTCTTACTAAATACTTCAATCACATTTTCATCATGACCCACTCTATTTTCAGATCCATAGTCCATAGCCATATGAAGCTTTAATCAAGTCGTATAATTATAACAAGGGAAACGGACATAAACAGTTTTGGCACAAAAGAGACAACTGATTCTTAAACATACAATGCGACGAGTGGGGGCAGAAGTGTGGAGGTGCACTTGTGAGTGGTCCACTCTCTGTGAGCATTCACTGTGCCAAAGAATGAAGATGTTTTCAGAGATGGAAAGACAAGCCTCCATGTATTTTGATTATGCATAGTTGAGGGAAGAACAATGGGGAAGAAGGGAACTTGAATGCAGGCAAAGATTTAGCTAACGTCTGTTCGTCATAATATCTACTTACTAAACCAGTATTTAGTAAGTAATAAGTGTGTGTCAGATACACAGTTCTAGGAGCTGTAGACTCTCTTATAAAATAGAGGGGAGAAGGACATTAAATTAAATGTGTGAGTTGGTGAAGAGTGTATGGAAAAGATAGAGTGGGATTTGCGACAGAGATTGATTTTTCAGGCCTCCCTGAGAATTGGTGTTTCAGTAAAGATGTAGAAGAGGGGAGAGGGCGAATGCACCTCCTTGGCATTAATACAAACAAGATGTGATGCAGTTCAAAGGAGACAGTTTTTATGTAGGTAAGTCTGGGGATGGGTAGACCAGCTGGGGGAACAACAGGTGCAAAGGTTCTAAGTTGGAAGAACTGGGATATTTGAGGGATGGCAGAGAAGGGTGGGAGAGGGGAAAGATAATAAATTGGGCCAGAAAAATAGTGAGGAGGAAGCGTAAGGGTGCTGTTGCAAAGCGTCGTCTGGCCTCTTATTAGGACTTTGGTTTTTACTTTGAGTCAAACAAAGACTTTGGAGGATTTGAGAAGATAGGGGACATGATCTGACAGGTGACAGATCATTCTGTGTGCTCAGCTGAGAATATTCCGAAGAAGGAGAACGAGAAAGAAAACAGGCAGACCCGTTTACTGCAATGTCCATGTGAGAGAGACCATGGTGGGGTTGCAATTTTAAGCAATGGAATTAGCAGTGGAGGTAATTTTTTTTTTTTTTTTACATTATTGTTAAAAATAAAACAACAGGCTCAAAATGGAGTTGCTTATGCTAAACCTCAAGCCTCCAAATCAGGACCTAACTTCATTGCAGTTTTGGCTCTCTTGGAAATGGAAATTAAACCAATCAGAAACTTACCTGATCAGCCCAGGTTAGATAATATGCTTGATAGACTCCTGTCATCCCCTAAAGGAAAGTGACCTTTCATTAACCAACCTTTTTTTTTTTTTTTTGATCTAATGTAACTTCCTTGTTCTCTCTCCCTTCTGCCTATAAAAGTTTTTCATTTTGCACAGCTCCTCGGAGCAGCTTTCTTTCTGCCAAATTGGATGCTATCAGATTCATAAATTGCTGAATAAAGTCTATAGGATATTTAGAATTTACTCAGTTGAGGTTTGTTTTTTAACCTCAAAATGTTTGATGTTTGCAGGAAAGATGAAGACAGAAAAATGAAAAACAGTAACGATATTTAAGGGTAGAGGATTATCTGAATCATGCATGCATATAGTTAATATTATATAAAATGCATATAATATGTAGAAGAAACTCATAATGGTATATTCAGTCAGGATATATGGTAGTGTTAAATGTAGTAGGTCATAAAATAGACAAATTTTATTTTCACAAATACAAGATACAAATCTGTTACATGTACATACAATATAAAAATGATAGGAAGCATATAATAACATACACATGGATTATGGCTGTTTTAAAATGTTTTTAGTGTTGCTTTTCTTCATTTGCTTTTTTTCTACAATGAATATGCTTACAGATATTAGCTCATTCCTTTGTTCAATCAGTTTTTTTTTTTTTTGAGTGGGGATTAAATTTAAAATTCTGCTGTTGGCTTTGAAAAAGATTTAAGAATGGGTGACACATAGTTCTTGTCATCAGTCTTTACAATTTTATAGGTGCAGAGAAAAAAAAACATGCCAGTACACATTACTGAGATATCAAAAAATTATGCCAATGCAATTAGAGAAGCACACACAAAATGCTATGAGGGGTTATAAGGTGACAAATATTTACTTATTATTTTTTTTAATGTTTATTTATTCTTGAGAGACAGAAACAGAGCGTGAGTGGGGGAGGGGCAGAGAGAAAGGGAGACACAGAGTCCAAAGCAGGCTCTGGGCTCTGAACTGTCAGCAGAGAGCCCGATGTGGGGCTCACACTCACAAACTGCGAGATCATGTCCTGAGCCAAAGTCAGACACTTAACTGACTGAGCCACCCAGGAGCCCCATGAGGCGACAGTATTTAGCTGTTGGTGGCATTTGAGTTGGGCTATGAAATATGGGAGGTGTTTTGACAATTTGTGGAATAGCATTCTTAGCTGAGAGAATAGAATTAGAATTATAGAACTAAGGATGTACATAACATGTTTGAGAAAATAAATTCTATATGGCTCAAGTGTAAAAGAAGTAGATTATTATGGTGTAAGGAAGTATATATGTAAAAGTATATATGTATAATATAGTATAAAGACGTATGGAGATATGGTAGAATAGAATCAGATGTGAAATATGGAAAACTTAATGTGATAGGAAATTATTGGTCATTGAAGAGGTGTATATATGTGCTATGCTTATAGATGACACACATTTGCATAAAATATGCTTAGCCTGAATAAATTTATGTATATGTATTAACTAAAATCATTATTCAGGTTACTCGGGCTATTAATTTTAGACTTACGCCACAAAATTGATATTTATTGAGAAGAAAAATACCATTATGACTTCCCTCTCTTCCAGAAATATTTACTGATTTATTTTGAGCTCTGTTAATACAAATGTACTGTAAAAATGTATTTGTGGATTAAAATTTTTACTCTAAGCCCTCATGCACTGAATTTCTCCTAAGTAGCAGCTGGGCAAATCTGGTTTATTACTTGTGAAGTTTATTTGGAAGAATGAAAAGAATTGTTGCCCTCCAGAAGAACTTGGTAGTGACGTCTATGGAGAGGTGCTGGACATCTCCTTTAAATTCCTTGTGACTTAGGGCTATGGAATGGAGCCAAAGCCAGCATCCTGGCTGCCCTTTGTCACATTGCTGCCGTTTGTAAGTTTGCATTAGTCAACAGCACTTGGAGGGGCTGATTACTTACTTGTGAACATTTGCTCTTGGCTGTAAACTGGTAAATAAACAAAGGCTCTGCATGAGAGAGCAATGGCATTTTGGTAATTCTAGGGGAAAAAAAGTCAATTTGAGCACTTGATTATAAAGAGAGGAAACCAAGATGTTACATTTTGCAGTCGTTTGTCTCCCCCCCCCCCCATTTGTAACCGACAGATTGGATTTAACACATGGAAACTGGAAGACTACTTGTCTTTAAAAAACGGTCTAATTACACTTGAAACTTAAGGGAAATAGAAGATTCCAGGATATTTTTGTTTTGAATTTGAAATTGGGGACAGCGCATGCACAGTTGTTTGTTTTCACACTTTATGGGAATGAATCACACCATGTCGACCGTGAGATTTAATTATGTATTTAGCAGAGAAGCTGGAGCTGTGCCAGCGCAATAGCTAAGCTGCTGGGATAGCCTGTGCACAGCCCCTTCCAGTTTCCAGGCACTGCAAACCTTTCTTAATGGCACAGTTAGCATAGGTGATGGGATGGTGTTGATGAGATGCATCAAGTCTCCGTGGAGTGCTTTGGCTAAGAAACAAAATGCCGATGTCAAAAGGACATTTTTATAACGCGGAACAAAGCTGCTGAGCCTCTGGACATAGGGTCTAACTGTAATTGAAGCAATTTGAGCAAAACATGTTATCTCTGCCCGTTCCTGTTGTTCTCTTCATCCATAGGTTGGTGCACAAAACTCCCTCCATCCGAAACCCTCACGTACACACAGAACTTAGCAGATGTTTAGATCCCGGGGACCAAGGAGTGAACGAAAACTTGAATTATTTTATTGGAAAATTTACCATTATTTTAATGGGTTTTCTCCAATAGTCATGTTAGAACTGGACTGGCTGAGAAAATTCTTAGATTAATAGATGTTCAAAGATTTATTATTATTATTTTTTGATAACAGCTGACTAGGTTAATTTACTTATGAGGGACTCATGAAGGATACTCACATAAACTAAAAAGAAAGATGTAAGGCTGATCTGATCTTGCCATAAAAGAGATTTCTTCTTAAATGTGTCTGATACAGTGTTTTTCATTCTCAGGTTCTTGAAAGTAGTAGGGCAAGACCTGAGTTGTTGTTGTTGTTGTTTTCTTAACATGTCAAAAGCCTAACAGAAGTCATATATTTACTACCATGAGAGAGCTGTAAGGTTAATGGAATATATTTTTTTCTTGTTTGCTATAATTATATCATCCTGGCTGATTGACTATAGATGATGATGTAGAATTTCATTGTCCATGGTGGAAAATAATAAAAAACCTTTCATGGTAAAATATCTGGGATACAAAGATATAACCTCTAACATTTATATTCTTTTTTTTTTTTACATTTTTTTCACGTTTATTTACTTTTGAGAGATACAGAGACAGAGTGCGAGCGGGGGAAGGGCAGAGAGAGAGGGAGACCCAGAATCCGAAGCAGGCTCCAGTCTCTGAGCTGTCAGCACAGAGCCCGACACGGGGCTCGAACTCACGAACCGTGAGATCATGACCTGAGCTGAAGTCGGACGCCTAACCGACTGAGCCACCGAGGCACACCTAACATTTATTTTCTTACGATTATCGTTGTCTACATTTTTTTCTTGTCTCTAAGTGGGGATGCAAATTCTATGCAAAAGCAACATATTGACTTGGGGCATAGAGTGGGAAGTGGAGAACGCCAATTCCTTCTGAATGTAGTAAATTCTATTTGGAGACAATATTTGATCTTTTGATCCTTGATTCCTTTGTCTAAAGGTATTGAATTCATTCTCCCAGAATCTTGGTTATTGTTTGGGAGGGGGTTGTTGGAATTTGGTCACAGTGAGTCTTCTGGAGGCAGTGACACAGATAATGTTTTAATAAGATGACCGATGGAACATGTGTTAGATAACTTCCAGTGAATAGAGTGGAATTGCTTTTGATTGGGAATGATGCAGTCTTTGTGCTGGTGATGTTAAATGGGCACCTCAAAGACCAAGATTGGCCAAGTAGGGCTGTTATGTGATTGGTTAAATTATGTAAATGGGCCCCCTGCTGATACTGGACTATAAAAAAGTCACTCAAAGATGAGTCTTTGAAAATATGTAAAATTAGCTTAAAAAAATGGGCCAAAAGAGTCATTCGTGACCATGGATAGAATTCTGCCTCTGTGGTTGACAGGCAGGGCAGCAGCACTCGGCTGTGAACCCCTTTAAAGAACCACCCCCCCGTCTTAGCTGACACATCCAAGGTCATGGCCCTTTCTAGGGCTGGACATTGGTGAGGTGTGAGAAGAGGGCACTTAAAAAGGCCTGACCTCTCATCCCAACTTGGGACAGCACCAAAATCAATTCTGTCTTGAGAACTTTTCGAGAATTTGTCCAAGGCTTTCTTTGCGACCATGTCACAGCTCAGTTTCTCTCTCTGCTCAGCCCTGTGTCTTTTCTTTCTCTTTCACAGATGTTGATCACACAGTAGCTCCCAACAGCCTCCTGCACACTCATCCCTTCTGAGTCAGTTTCCCAGGAAACCTAACTGGCAGCAGCCTCCGTGTGTACAAATGAAAGGGCTACTCCTGGCTGCTTTTATGTCTCACGTCTGCAGTCTGGGGCCTGTAGTGTAGCCTGACCTGGGAGGTGTGGTAGCCAGCCTACCCTCTTATACTTCGTCTGGGTTGTCCTTTAGCCATATGCACTAAGTCAACCTCTGTGGTTGTAACAAACCCTAAGACATTCCTGTATTCCGTTCTAACTACCTTGAGAAAGATCCCCACCCCTCCTCCACCTCTGTATTTAGATTCAAAGCATCTGAGATAATTTCCACTGAACTTGAACCATGACCAAAATCCATCAGCATCATCCTGGTCTTTTGGGCTACGTGGCCTATTTGGGTATCTGAATTCACATATAAACAGTGTTATACACCTATTCTGTTTTCCAGAAGATACTTCTCTGGATCCCAGATGTTGAAAGCATCATCATGTTAGGAGCCAGGAAATGTTTTGTCATTTCTGTTATGTGTGAAGAATAGTATTTAAAATATTTCCCCTGAATTTGTTATTTTGCATCTTGTTTTGCAATTTCTATCATTTGTAAGCTTAAGTTGGTTTTTCTATGTATGTTTTCAGTGTGCCTGATTAAACCTGTTATTGTGGTTTTATTTTGACACCCTCAGTGTCAATTTTCAGGAAACACCTGTCTAAAGAACAACTCAGAGCTCATCTTATAGGAGTGAGCCAGCCATCTCTGCCAGGCATAGAATTCTAGCATCTGTGTGTTCAGGCCAAATGGTGCCTGTACCAGTTGAATTAATTTATTTATTGTTCATATTGGAGGAAATTCACAATATAAAGATACGTTTACCAAGAGACAATTTTTTGCCATACCAAAACCAATTTCAAAGTATTCCTGGTATGTTTATTGATTATCGAGTCAGAACTTCCTCTCAGTGTAGCAAATCTCCCATTATGGTTTTTGGATCACTGACACAGAACTTGGTTAACCAGGACTCTAGCTAATAAGTGATGTGTTGCATGATGCAAAAAAGATAATACACCTCTTTAAATATCTTTTCCTAGTTCGCTATGATTAGTAAATATTGGAGAAAATGAGCTTTTATCTTTGGAAGAGATCCATCTTCCTAAGTCTTTTTTCTCTTTTCCTTGGCATAAAACATGCTCACCTTTAAATTAAAAAAAATGATAATAATTAATAGAAATGAATTTCAATCTGTACATTCAGCTGTCCACACAATGTTCCATGTCTTTATTTTTCAGTGAGTGAACTAAAAGCCAAATTCTGAGGACCTTTCCTGCTGTGGTGATGGGCAGCTTGATTTCTTTTCTTCTTTCATTAGAGTTGTGCTTTCTTCCCTGAGTTGGGACACGAATCTTGGACCTTTTGCAAAGAGAAAGTATTAGAAAGGAGTCCTCTTGTCTTTCATCATATGATATCTGGGTCCTGGACTGAATGTTCGTGTCCCCTCCAAATTCATACGTTGAAGTCCCCCCCACCCCCCCACCTCCACTGTGGTGGTATGGGGAGGTACTTTGAGAGGTCATTTAGATTAGAGGTTTAGATTAAGTCATGGGGCTGCAGCCCCCATGATGAGAATTGTGTTCTTACAAGAAGAGGAAGAGAGACCAGAGCTGTCCCTCTTTCTCTGCCATGTGAGGACACGTCGGCATCTGCAAGCCAGGAAGAGAATCTCCCACCAGGAACTGATTCTGCTGGCACTTGAATCCTGGCCTTCACAGACTCTAGAAATGTGAGAAATAATTATCTGTTGCTTAAGCTCTCAGTCTATGTATTTTGTTATAGCAGCCTGAACTGACTAGTACAATCTGTCCACATTGAAGGCTGCTGAGATGGTCCTTACTTCTTTCCACATGGCCTCTCCAAGGGTGGCATGTTTCTCCTCGTTCTGTGCCGTGCTTGTGACCTGGCATCTGCGGTCTCCTTTATTTGTATCATGCAGCACCTCTCTAGAATTTTGTTACCTCATTCTGAGCAGTGCACAGGTTCTCTTTCTCTTGAGACCTGAATGTTCAGTGTACTTCTGCTGGGTTCCCTGCCTCTTTTCCCAGCACTTCAAAGTCCTTAATAGTATACGCATTTGTGAAGGAAAATTCAGACAGACTTATAGGTAGACAATTTCTGTCTTCACCATTGCTTGAGGTTCAGAAATCCTGTAATGTCCTCAAGAGCAGATTACTTCCTTTAATTAATAATAACAATAGTAGTAGCAATACTGTGTGTGGGGGAACCACATGTATTTGAATATCTCAAGATATCTTCACCCACAAATCTTAGCAGCCATTTATTGACAAGTGTTTTCGTTGTAGTCAGGTACATGAAGGAGGATGCAGGTGACTTGTGCAGAATTTAGGACCAGCCAGCAGAGAGAACTTTTGAGTTCTCAGTGCACGTATAGCCGGCCTGGGTCCCAGTGGTCAAAGATGGTTGGTCTTGGCCATAATACGATACAGGGATGCTCAGTCATGGGGAACCAGAGGTCTTTCTCCTGACACCTGTGTGTAAATCCTTACTAGCTGTGAGATCTGGGCATGCTGCTCAATCCCTGTCCTTCAGTTTTCTAATCTGTAAAATGGGGCAATTTTTACTGAAGTGACTGTCATGACACTGATTGTTGAAGAAAATACCAGGACTGTTAGAAATGTAGGTCACCCTCTCCTCCCCTCCCCCATGGCAGGAAGGAGAGAATAATAAGGGGGGGGGGGGGAGAAATACTGAATTGACAGCGTATTTATCTAGATGGAATGGAATTAAAAGCGGAAGGAACTAAATTTACTTTGAATTGGTAAGATTAAGTTTCCTGACATCAGAGGAAATGGGTGTCTATAAATCTATTTTTCACAAGTGGGTCAAAGTGTCTATAAATTCATATCTTGCTATGATAATTAGATAATTACCTTTTAAAAATAACATGTGGTTTATAATGCATCAGACACAAATGCAGGATTTATTGGCAAGAACTAATTGATTCTAATTAGTTTGATACCTAATTTGGTTTTATGTTTCTCTCTACATTTTACCTTCAGATAGAAGACTCTTTACCTTAACAGCTCATACAGCATAGTCTGTTAAACATTTCTGGAAGTAGAAATGTATCATTCCCTTGAAAGTTATTCATTCCAATCATAAAGTGCCACAGGCTTTCTCCTCCCCCCATGTCACCCTGCCCCCATTCAGAATTCTATAGGGGAAGAAATGGTAGGGAGATGAAAGTCCTTTAAGACTTCTCCTTTTAAGAAATGAGACTCTCTTTTCCCTAATTTAATTAAAATAAACATGACTTGAGAAAGAACAAGAAATACCTGAAGGTTTAATTCTAGTTTCTCTCCATCTGTCAGACCCATATTTTCTGAAATGACCTAGCAGCTGTGATGCAAAGACACCTTACACTAATGTGCTCTTTTATGCACATATAAGACTCAAGTTTTAGTAAATATTTCAGTATTTTATTTACATCAGGTAGAGTCACCTTTTAAAAATGCCATTGAAAGTTCTATGTTTTCCTTTGAAGGTGGCATATTAGCAATTGAAGTGAGTCCTCTAGCTGTATCATTGACCAATGAGAAGATTTGGGAGCATCTTCTGGCTCAGAACAAAGTGTCAAATTGTACGAGGGGACAGTTTTCAGTAACTCCGAGTGGGTCTGCTCCTCTGAGTAGAGGAAAGCACATACTTTGTGTGTTCTCAACAAAAGGACTACGAGATTATAAGGCAAAGCCAAAGTAACATGATGATAACAACTGGAAATAAAGTGGGGCCTCATTCATTCATTCAGTCCTTCAACTATTTACTGAGCACCTATTCTATGCCCTATTGGAAGACCGGGGGACACTTGTGTAGAAGCAGATCCTGTTCTCAAGTACATTAATGCTTAGAGAATCCCTTAGTAGGGATGATGTCACATGTGTCACCTGAGAAGGCGCAGTCAGAGGGTTACTTCTTAAAGAGGGTGAGAGGGGAGGCTGTGCGGTTCTTCAGGCTTCCATGGAAGAGTTTTAAATCTGACCCTTGAAGGATAGATGAAACTTTATAATGTATTTATATAATACATGTATTTTAGGGGAGAGGAACAGCATGGGTTCCTTCAACAGAGGCAGGAAGGTAGAGGGCATATTCAGGGGGAGTGAGTGGTACAATGAAGTAAGAGATGATTAAAAAATAGTATTATAGCTGGTAACAGTTTATGAAGAGTGATTTTTTTTAATGTTTGTATTTTGAGAGCGAGAGAGAGAGTGTATGAGTAGGGAAGAGGGGCAGATGGGAGGGGTAGAGAGAAAGAGAGAGAGAGAAAGAGAGAGAGAGAAAGAGAGAGAGAGGGAAAGAGAATCCCAAGCAGGCTTCACATGCAGTGTGGAGCTCGATGTAGGGCTCAATCTCATGATCACAGGTTCATGACCTGAGCCGATAATCAAGAGTCAGGTGCTTAACCAACTGAGCCACCCAGGCGCCCCTTAAGAGTGATCCTTAAAACTTCCCTGGGAGTATACAAATAACCAAGAGGAACATGACATATTGAATTGACAGCATATTTATCTAGAGGGAATGGAATTAAAAGCAGAAGGAGCTAAATTTACTTTGAATTGGTAACATTAAGTTTCCTGACATCAGAGGAAATGGGTGTCTATAAATCTATTTCTCACAAGTGGGTCAAAGTATCTATAAACTCATATCTTGCTGTGATAATTAGATAATTACGTTTTAAAAATAACATGTAGTTTATATGGTAGTGTAGCCAGAGATGGCCAGCTACAGGATTGACATTTCTTTGAAGCCTGACCTTTTTTCCTAATAATTCATACAAAGTTTGCATTTTATTCTATAATACAAGTACCTTTGTTTTTGATATAAATAGTATCTTAAATTGTTTTCAGGAAGATGCCACTATCCTGTGGCTACACATACACCTTGGTATAGTGAGTATGTCATAGCCATGGGTATATGTGCTCTGGGTTTGAGAAGCATTGGTATGTACTTGCTCAGATATGAACAGCAGAAACTAAGAACAGAGAGGAAGATTAACACCACATTGTGGTTGGCCTTGAGCAAGCAGTTCTAAGACAAACTACTTGGAGGGAATTCTTTATGTAATGGTGACATGATAGAAGGTTTTAAAGCACAGCAGTCACAAGGCTTGAGTTTACTTTGGACAAGCAGGATTGGCTTGGTAGCAATATGTGTATTAGATTAGGGGAAGGAAAAAGGAAGGAAGAAGACCAGTCGGTAACTGCCAGTGAAATCCAGGGTAGTGGCAGAGATAAGGTAACACAAAAGAAGAAATTCAACATAGACCCAGAACAGATGGAGCTTGAAAATTAATTGGATGTTGGTGGACAATGGTGGGAGAAGAACATACTTTTCATGACTGTGATAATTGTGAGTTGGACAGTCCAAAGATTCATTAAAAGACATGGGCAGGGTGGGGGTGCCTGGGTGGCTCTGTTGGTTAAGTGTCTGACTCTTGATTCTGGCTCAGGTCATGATCTCACTTGATTGAGCCCCCCATCAGGCTCTGGGCTGACAGCTCAGAGCCTACTTGGGATTCTCTCTCTCCTTCTCTGTCTGCCCCTCCCCTGCTTGTACTGTCTCTCAAAAATAAGTAAACTTAAAAAAAAAGAAAAAAAAAAGACAGAGGAAATGTGAGAGCCAGAGGAGCAAAACTGAAAGTAAAGGGTGATAAGTTCTATTTGAAACCACAGAATATGAAGCAGTCTGTTCTACAGATGTATAGACAGTTTTTTAAAAATCTCCATTTATCTCATTAAGGATTCATGCATTTCCAATAAAATCTTAGCCATATTTAATCATCTCGACATTTCAAACTTATTTATATGTTTGTGTAGTTTTTAATCAGTTTTTATTACTAAAAAATGGCAGTTCAAAAGAAGTTAATATTAGAGATTTAGGGTCATGGGGAATAAAATAAACTTTAAATTCCAGTTAATACATACAACATACTTTTGGCATGGATAAGTATGGTGCCTTTTCAAAAGGAAAAGGTAAAATTCCAAATGGTGAAAAGTAGCATGTTTGTGTAAGTTTAAAATAGATCGCAATGTTTATAGTTTCCATTGGATGCATTGAAAATTGATGAGAGCTTTATTTTGAAATATCAATATTTACAATGTACTGGAAGTTGTATGCTTTTCAGTTATTTCAGCTTATAATGAAAAAATTTGAACATCAACTTAGAAAATGTAGGAGTGGTACATAGATATTCAAACTTATTTTAGGGAATATATGAGCAAAAAAAAAAAATTTGAAGAGCACTCCTCTGGCATATTATTTGTCTCACAGTTTTTCTGGAATCATCTCTTTGGATGCTGTTCCTCTGAATTTGTGTTTCTTTTTGCTGCTCTTCCCTCTATTTAGACACCAGTGTCTTACCTTGTGGCTGGTGTCAGCACAGAGCTTGTGGCCAGCAGTCCCCGTGAGTGAAGTATTGCTAACCCTTAAGAGGACTCCAGGGAGGGGCACCTGGGTGGCTCAGTCAGTTGGGCATCTGACTTCAGGTCAGGTCATGATCTCGTGGTTCATGAGTTTGAGCCCCGCACCAGGCTCTGTGCTGATGGCTCAGAGCCTGGAGCCTGCTTCGATTCTGTGTCTCCTTCTCTCTGCCCCTCTGCTTCTCACACTCTGTCTTTTTCTCTCAAAAATAAATAAACATTAAAAAAAAAAAAGAGAGAGAGAGAGAGAGAGGCCTGGGGTTGAAGGTGGAGGTAGTTCAGATGAAATACCTAACATCTACCAGGCTTCCTCCTGGGTCACGATCCCATTTCATCCTAGCTGTGTGGCCTTGGGCAAGTCATCCAACTTCTCTGTGCCTCATCTATTCATCTGTAAATAACTGATGGTTTGTGTAGGTTCTGGGTAGGGGTTACTTTGCACTGTGTGGTACACAGAAAGAATTCAAGAAACAGTAGTTACTCTCAAGGCAACCAGTCCCTTCAGAAGTAGGTGAGTTTATAGAGCTTATCACTTATTCTGCTGTCCCTTGGCTCTTTTAAGCAAAACAGATCTTTCCCCAAACAGCACTGAGTGCCTGAAGTCACACAAGGAATCTCTATATCCTCAGGCCTAATCCTATTAAATGGCAAAAAATTGCACCGCTGTCAATCCTCTACCAAATCTCACCTGCCGTTAACCCCAACTTACTACTAACAATAGCTATCATATCAGTCCTAGTCTGAGGGTGAGGAGGACTTAACCAAACACAGCTACGAAAAATCATAGCATACTCCTCAATCCCCCACGTGGGCTGAATAACAGCTATTATACTATACAACCCCACAATAATAATGATATATTATTGGGCAAAGGGAAAGAGAGAATCTTAAGCAGACTCCACGTTCAGCATGGAGCCCAACGTGGGTCTTGATCCCACAAACCGTGAGATCACGACCTGAGCTGAAATCAAGAGCTGGATGCTCAACCAACTGAGCCACCCAGGCGCCCCCCACCACTTCCATCTACCAACTATTAAGCACCTTTTTGATTACTAGAGTATTTCTCTACTTGTGAGTCAGAGCACCCTTATGTAGAAGCCAGAAAATTTCTTGCAGGTAGGATACAAGTACGTCACTATGGCTTTACAAATCAGATGCATTTACTGATTAGTTGGGTTGGGAGGTTAAGTAGTGTGAGTCTCCTTTCAAGAGGAAGCTTTGTCAGATGCCTGAAGCATTTGTGACCAGTGTCAAGTATCTGGTGTAGAAGTGGTACCGGTGTGGGACCAAGGTGATGGCAGTGGAGTCATGTTCTTGGTGGCTGTATAAATTTTAGCATATAGTTGTTGATGGCAGTTCTATCAGATGATCATAAGACTGGTTTCTGGGAAATGTATACATCTTTCCTGGAAGTTTAGCTCCTAATCTTAAACTCCACCCTTCTCATCTGTCCTGTGAGTCTCTACTGTCCTTTGAACACACTTCTTTGTCTGTTTTCCCAGTCTACACTTCTCAGACTGAAGCAAACATACAATAAATATAGGACAGGCTTCTAAAGGAACAGACACCTCTGTTCTAACATCAATAACAGCTTATTCTAATTGGAGTCTTCCTCAGACTATTTTAGAATCTCCTTTTATAGCCTTGTATGCTTCATACATAGTTCCATCTTGTTGGTATCTTCAAAGCTCTAAGCTGTGTGCTCTATAAGGAGTTAATATTCTTCTGGTCTTTTAAATTAGGAGTTCCCAACTGTTTATCTGTTGCCAGCACACTGGACCAACATGAAATCATACCATCATCACAGTGATGTTGATGGAGTAGGGCTGGCGTTGGAGTGGCGGAGGGCACCGCGAACTGGGGAAATTGGGGTAAATAGGAACATCCAGTGGATGAATGTTATTTGAAAAGGCCCAGAGAAAAATCTGATTCACTCTTGTTTACCCCTCACACTGTCCCTTTGACTCCAACAACACCAATCTACAGTTGAATTGTAAAACCTCATCAAGATGACAGGCCCTAGATAATCCTGAATAGTTTTTGCACCCCCTTTGCATGGGTGGATGTTAAAAAAGAACGATGACATTCAGGAATGTGAGTCACTGAGAGTCACTTTGTCCTATAATCCATCCACCCTTGGAAAGAACATGAAACAAAACTTGTAAACAAAAAAAAAAAGGCTGTTTTGATTAGCAGATGTGGAAGCTATGTTGTATACAACACTTTTTTGTGTGTATTTGCTTTTGATGGGTACCGTAGTTGATGTAGTCAATCTTTTGGATTCCTCTTCACCCTTTCATTGATCAGACTATTGCTAATACCACGTGACAGTGTAACTTTTAGAAAGACTTCTTTAATTACATTGATAAATATAATATATATTTTAGTTTAAATTTGCTCTGATGTGTATGTTAATGAATTGCAGCCTCTTTCTGAAAGCTGAGGGTAGAATAAATGAGACCTGCTATTTCAGAGGGCTTCAGATTTTATCTCTAATACGCAAGATTTCAAACTTGGATATTACATTAACCTTAGATATGCCTAGTAATCAGTGTGGCCAGACAGCTGTCTCCTGATTATATATCTGAGAAGATAAATACGGCATTTATGCCAATCAAAGTCAACACTAATTCACTCGTTGACTAGTCTCAAGCTTAATAGAAGGTTCTGCAAACAGAAGAAACTTAGGAGATGTCAGCTGGAAATGAAAAAATTATTTACCCCCCAGCCATCTTCAGGCTAAAGATGCACAGTCCCTCAATACATTCGTTAAATGTGAGAAAGGCTGCAAAAACTTGGCAGGTTTACTGATATGTCATAACTTATGTAAGAATTGTCTGGTCTATGGAAAAAAAAAGTCTCTCTCTTTTTTTTAATTGTGAAAACAATGTCACAACATTACAGGGAGTTTGGCAAAGAGAGGGGAAGATATCAATCATAATCCCAACACTCAGATATTAAACCGAGTATAACGTTTGTGGGTTTTATTCCTTTTGTTTTTTATTCACATGGTACATTTTCCATTGTTGGAATCATGATGTGCTTATAACAATTTTGTTCCTTCTTATTAAAGTCAGCTTAAGAAGGATTTTTTTATGTGTTGCCGTATTGCCTCATAATTAATTTATTTTAAAACTTGTGTTGTTTTCAATCAGGCAGATATACTATAATTGATTTAATCAATCTTTTACCTGTGCTCACCTAATTTACTTTTAACCTCTTGAATTATAAAATATGTTTCAGTGAAAATCTTGTGATCATTGTGTTTCCCATATTTTGGGTCATTTCTTCAAGATAAGTTACCCAATTATAGGGGAATCACAATTGTTAAGTGTGGGTGCAAGTAAGCCTTCTTGGTGACAGGAAGCTGAGGGAATCCTTACGTGATTGAAAGTCATTTGCTGAGAGGAGAACAGAGTATGCCTGAGATAGCTACTGGTAGGAATGAAAGAAAATTGGCAAGTAATAAGAGCTGTCATTTTCTTGTGTGCGCTGACTATGTGCTTCTGATTTGGTAAGTGTTTTTTGAGCTCTGTCACATAATAGTTGTATAATTATTCACCAACCCTCTGCAGGACCAGTTTAGGCAGAGTAAAAAAAAATTATCCAGTCTGGGTGTTTGCCAGAAGAGTGTAATGGAAGGGCGATGATGAGAGGAAATTGATGATCTAGCCTGAGAGAGGCTGAGGGGAGAGATCATGCCTCTCAGCTAGACAGGAGAAGTGGTAAAAGAGTATGCACAGTTGAATGTGCTGTGTAGTGCTAAGGACAGATTTTTGCACCAAAACACTGGCTGAGTGGACCGTAAATAAGAGGACAATTGATGGGACAAAATCTTCAGACATCCTGTGTATTAACGGAAGAGACTTGGCTTGGCGTTACTGGTTTATTACCCTGCTAGGTAGGCAGTCCACTCTTTATAAATAAACTTCCGAGGTAGAAAACCAAGTGGAAAGATAAATTAAGTTAGAATGTCTTGACTGGTCATCCTAGGAGGGGCCATATAGTCGTCTTTAGCATCATCATCCCTGATGATGGATGGGCAGCCTGCTTGTGAGAGATCTCCTATTTGTCACTCGCCAGCTGGTACCCTTCAGCCAGTATTTCTATGCCTTAGTTCACTCATCTGTAAAAGGGGGATGCTAATAGTATGTACCTCATAAGACTGCTATGAGGAATACAAAGTCAATATATCAAGGCACTTCTAGACACTGAGTTTGGGCTAGCCATCATCGTATGTTTATTATTACCATAACTACCATGATTTAAGTTTCCTAAGTGTGGCAATGTGATACTTTATTACTTTAGCTCATTTAATTCTCACAAAAATTTCTGTGTTTTATAGATGAAAGAACTGAGGCTTGGTGAAGTTAAGTCATTTGCCCAATGTCATCTCGATTTATAAATGTTTTTTGTAATGTTTTTATTTTTGAGAGACAGAGAGAGACAGAGTACAAGTCAGGGAGCGGCAGAGAGAGAGGGAGGCACAGAATCTGAAGCAGGCTTCAGGCTCTGAGCTGTCAGCACAGAGCCCAACGCAGGGCTTGAACTCAGGAACTGTGAAGATTATGACCTGAGCTGAAGTCAGACGCTTAACTGACTGAGCCGCCCGGGTGCCCCAGTGGCATCCCAATTTGTAAATAACAGAAATGGGATTCAAATCCAAGACTGCTTGAACTGAAAGTCTTAGACAACTTTCTTGAGAATATGAAGACTACAGTGTTTTGTTCTCTCTCTCTAAAGCTATTAAAAAAAATCAAGTTTGTTTGGGGAGCTAGAGCATATAGTTGTGGCTCATCCATATTCCCTCAAATTTCTTTACCATTTCCTGCCTATCAGCCCTGTTAATGTTTTCCCTCACTACATCCGATATCAGTGTCTCTTTGGTAGAGGGCTGCCTTCAGGCTACTAAAACCAGTATTACATCCATAGGCTCATTCAAATCCTAAAAAAGACAGAATCACCAGGAGGGCTTGTTAAAAACAGATCCCTGGTCCTTTTTTCCAGAATCTATGATTTTAGAGGTCTGGGGTGGCTTCCTAGAATTTGCATTTCTAAAGAGTTCCAAGGTGTTGGAATCACACTTTTGAGAACTCCCTTCTTAGAGTCTCCATTTTAATTAATTATTAGTGTTCAATGTTACTATGAAAACAAATGTGGTTGTATCATATCAAAGAATAAAAAACATTTAAAAATTGTAAGATAAACAGAATACTTTTTTAAAATTTACTTTCGTCTAGTATCTTTCTTCTTATCCCTTTATTTATATTGATTTGAGTGTTTAAGTTGGTTTTTGCTTTTTAACCTAACTGTATTTTGAATACATGAGTCCAGTCGATTTTTTTAGTGTTTTGGGTTTCATTTCTTCCTATTTTTGATGTTTTCAGTTGTTTGATTCATTTTCCTTTTTCTCAGTTATTATTGGTTTGATCAAGATATTGTTCATTCAGATTTTCCCCGTTGAGTTTGGAGGGCTTACTGTCTGTATATTTTCATTCCAGTAATGGTCACCACCCTCTCCTTGCTCTCCTAATGAGGTGCAGATGACTCTAATATAAGTGAAAATTTTGCACAAAACAGACTTCTCCCTAGACCAGGCCCCTGTCTCCCCAGGGTCAGGTGCTAACATCCTGCCCTTCCAGACTCATCCCTCCTTGCCCCTCCTCCCCCAGCCCTGTGATATCTTTGGAATACTTTCACCTTTCTTCTCTCTTCATCCACCTTCAAGTCCTAGGGTTTGCTATAGTTTGTTACTTATGAGAATTTCAGATATGATGTTGTGTACCTCCACATGGGAGTGGTAGTGGAAGAAATATGGAAGCAGTGGGTCCCTTGGCTTTCTTGAAATCATAGCATTGAGACTTTCCTCTTGTTCCTCCTTTTTTAATTAAAGGAGAATACCTTGAGCTTTATTGTCTCAAATATTGTCTCAAATGGCCTTGGTTGTGGGATGTTCTCTGCAGGGGTGTGCCAGCAGCAGCAGAGGTAGTAAAAGTTCCCAACCACAGAAACTTCCAGGAGGCTGGCTCTTGTTCCACCTATGTCTGTGCCTGTTTGGAAAGCTAACTGAAATACGAGAGGGAGGGAGAGAACCATACACACACACACACACACACGTATATATACACACACACACGCACACACATATATATACACACCCACATATATATACATATATATGCATTTTATATATATATGTGTATATACACACACACACACACACACACATATATATATACACACACACACATATATATATATATATACATATATATATATATATAAAACATCAAAAGCTGTATTTTATTTTAGAAAGGTAAAACAGTTCCAGGGATGTGTGTCATTTCCCACAGCAGCGTCAACACCCTCTGTTGCACACTGACATGTAGCCACCTCTGCTCCTTGGTAGCTCTGTAGTCGGTCCCTGATCCCCTAGGCTTCCCTAAGACCCCAGAGTTCTCAACACAGCACAGGAACCTGTCTGGTTGCACCTGAAGGAGCATGTCATCACTCTGCTGTTCTCTGTACAGTCAGAACATGCTGCCCCTAATTAAGTCAAGGGAGCTGTCAGGGGGATCCTGGATTCACTTTTTATCAGTTTGTTTCTGGGCTCTGTGGTCAGGTGACATCATTGTTTTTACTGACCCCAGTGAGGTGTGCCCTCTAGTCTCAGAGAGACAGCACCATATTTGCTTGTACAATTTTGCCATGTTTCCTAATTTTCTTTAACATTTCAGTTTGAAGGGTTTGCAGACTCTGCTATCTTCTTCTCCTACCAGATATTCTTGAGGTGTGTCCCTGACACTAGGAAATGGGGTTTGTTGAGTGTAAGGTGTATGAATATGAAAAGTGGGAAATTTGCATGATTATAGTACATTCTTCATTGAAATTCTCTTCTGTTTGAGCATACAGCCTATATTGGTGTATGACACAATTAATGAACCCCAATTGTTGAAAAAGGGTAAAATAAAAACAAAAAAACAACTAAGTGGGATTATAACTTACCTAAGTGTTTTATAGTTTAGTAACCAGTTTATCTTTGAAATAGAGTGTCAACATCAACACGGTTTTAAGATTTCTGATTGCCATCTTGTTTGGAATTTTGGAAGTTAATTCATTGGTTTGGGTATTTAAAATGACAGAAATCTTTGATTACAGTTTTCCTTTAAAAAAAACAGCAGCAAATTTTAATTATAGTCTTCCTTTTCTAAAATATGAAATGTTTCCAAAGACATGAGGCCATCAATGTTGAGTTTTAAGCTCACCCTGATGAGATGAGGTGAAGTGTAGAAATTTGAGAAGAAACAAATGATAATATGTGCCACTTTAATGTGAATAGAAGTAATTATCTTACAGAATACTGATATCTGCGTGAGGAAATTCAGTTTAGTGTAAACGTTTTTCTTGAAAAAGGTAAAATAAATAGTGCAAAGAGGAGAGAAAGGAGACAGAGGGACAGAGAGGAAGACAGGAATACTCTTCCTACTCTATTTGCCCACTTCATTCTGGGGAAAGGAAATCCAACTCAGAAAACCCTTGGTGCCCTTTTTCCAGCCCTGTTCTTTTTAATGAGTGCACTTTTCCAAAATGTGTTATTTTTAAATATCAACCTCACAGTGTTATGTAAACTAGAAAGTGCTTTGGAGCTGGGGTCAGAAGATCTTTAACCTGAAGAGTAGACTGAAGGTCTAGCTCCTGTCTGGAAAATTTCTTTAAAAAAAATTTTTTTTAATGTTTATTTATTATTGAGAGACAGAGAGAGACAGAGCATGAGCATGGGAGGGGCAGAGAGAGGGGGAGACATAGAATCCGAAGCAGGCTCCAGGCTCCAAACTGTCAGCACAGAGCCTGATGCGGGGCTTGAACTCACAAACTGTGAGTGCGATCATGACCTGAGCTGAGGTCAGATGCTCAACCGACTGAGCAACCCAGGCGCCCCTGTCTAGAAAATTTCTTAGGTGGCCAACCTTGGGAAAGTCAGCCATTCTGAGTCCCGCTTTCTTCTTTTCACAAGGTTTTGTGATGGGTGTGCTCTCTTTTCAGCTTTTTAAAAACTCTTTCCCAAACTATTAAGTACTATATAAATCTAAAGCATTCTTTCATTTCTCCAATGTTTCTCCATAATCAGGGAGCTTTTCAGTTTTAAATGATGTATGCGCTCCTATGGAACACATTCAGAATGAGTTTACAATGAATTACTTGTTTGATTGTGCTAATAAATGAAAACACCCAAGTTTGGATCTTTCAGAAAGACCAAGAGCATTATTCCTCATCTAATATTTTTACAGAACTAAACACACAGGTCCTTGACAAGATGGAATTACTGCTACATGACCTTGACAAAATGCTCTTGACTAATTGCCATATATATAGTTACCCCTGTAGCTTTCCCCAAATCCTACCTCACATTCCAAGTGGCATCCTCTGCTTGAAGTCCCAATCTCCAGCCTACACATATGCTAGCTTTAGAAACATCAGCCACCTGTTTTTTCCCCATCTGAAGGTCTATGTCCTTATTATTACATACCCCAACAAAGCAAAAAAAAAAAAAAAAAAAAAAAAAAAAAAAATTAGCCAACTCTAAATTTGTGATGGGACTCAAAAAAGACAGTATGCTGAGGGCAGGCCTGGAATTTGGATTTTTATCTTTAATTCACACAGTATTTGTGAGGAATGGAACAAATGCTTGCTGTTGATCATTTGAATTGTGGAGGAGGTCGAATTTGAGAAGAATGGGGAGTACCTGGCATTTCTATCCAAGTCGCAAATAGAGTTTGGAGGTATTTTAATCTTGTTCTATCTCCGAGGCATCATGACCTTTGAGAGGAAACATGTGACTTAGCCCGGAACAAAATGGAAAACAAAACAAAACAAAAAGCAAAAAACAGAAAAACAAAACAAAACAAAAGAACAGCTAAAAAAATCTTAAGAGGGTAGAGATTGTAGTTAGCCTAAAGCATTTTAGTTTTCCCTGATTGTATGTTCCAGTTCTGAAAACTAGTTTTCTCTGAAAAACAAAGAAAACAAATCTCACTGACACCTGTCTGTGACCTGCCAGATCAACTTCCTCAAGTTTCTTAATATTACACTTTCCTGTAGATTGTATGTTGGGAGTAGAAGACAGGCAACCTTCTTTGAATTATTACTTCTAATAAAAGGATTGTCTTTAGTAGTCTTATGATTTGTCACTGGAATTTTATTTCTTGTTTGATTAACTCTCAGGCATTATGATTTGAACAGTTATCAGGCTGCTGTCAAAACTTGAAATACTGTTACTAAATTCATTTTTTAAAAATTTATCTCATCAAAAGGATAAAAAGTCATATAACATGTATATATGTAAAAAGGATTATCTAAAATTTAAGTAATATCATATGTACACTTTGGCATTTGTCCTAAAAATGTTCTAAAATATATTTCTTTCTTTTTTTTTCCTGTGTCACTCCCCAAATATAAAATGCTTTTTTCATTTCTATGCTGTAAGTTGATTATATACAAATCTTACTTAAACAGTGATATAAGACATATTGGGACATCAGATAGGAATGTGGCTATCATCCAAATCCTAGGTTTTATGTTCATTGGAACCCTGAAATAACCCCATGTTCACCCCAGATAGCCAAAATAGACATCAGAGAAATTCAGAAATTGAAAATTTTAAAATGAGCATCAGATGAGACAGACAAGGGTGCCTGGATAGCTCAGGCTTGGTTAAGGGTCCAACTCTGTTTCAGGCCCAGTCATGATCTCATGGTTCGTGAGATCCAGCCCCATGTCGGGCTCTCTGCTGACAGGGTGGAGCCTGCTTGGGATTCTCTCTTTCCCTCTCTCTCTATGCCCCTCCTCTGCTCATGCTCTTGAATGTACTCTCTCTCTCTCTCTCTCTCAAAATTAATAAATAAACTTAAAAAAAAAAAGATTGGACAATGTTGGTTTCCTAACCAATAGCCATTCCCTTTTTAGTGAACAGAATGCCAATTATGTTGAGAGATTGATCAGAGAATGAGAAATGTATTTCCAGAAGGCCAACCCCTCTCTAACGCCAGGAGATGAACCATTGACTAGTCTGGGCCAAGCAAAGTCATACTTTGCCAGTAGTTGTTGTAGAGAGGGAGGTATTGACACATTCTCACAAGACTCAGGGTAAGACTTCCCTAGTAGTTTCAGGGACTTTGGGGAAAGAGCTCTTGCCCTGATGGAAAGAGAGGGACCTAGGAGAAGAACTGCCCCTTCCCTACTTTTTCTGTTTTGGACAGAGTCAAGTAAGGATGTGTTGCTTGGAATGGTGGTAATTATTTGGGGGGGTATTCAAGGAAAACTTGGAGAGTGAAAAGCCCACTTGCTGAGGATAACAGCACAGAGAATCCTATGGCCAGAATCCTATGGCCGCCATTCTGCTGAGTTAACCTGAGCTGCCTAATTTTATACTTTTGTTATATGAAATAATCAATGTACTGATTGTTTAAGCTGCTAGTCTTTGTTTTTCTCTGTTACTTACAGATAAAAGTATCCCTATTGACAAATAAGCAGTTTTTGATTTGCTGGTTGGCCTGGCTTGAAATACCCATTTTTCGTTTGTTAGGTCTACTGACTGGTTTCTGTTGTAAATTTAAAATTTTTGACTCTGAACTCAACTTGGAAGAGGAGATTGCAATGGATGTCCTTTGTGCCCTCTAGTGTGTTTTTACAGTTGTTAGTGCAGGTTTCACAGTAGGTCAGCTTTTATAGTAACTTGTGTCTCCACATTTCCCAGGGGTAGTGTTTATTCAGACCGACACTTGCTGCTTCAAGTGTGGGCACCCCGTTAGAAATGCAGAATCTTGAGCCTTACCAAAGTAGGGCCTGGATTTTATTAGTAAGATTCCTAGGTGATTTGTATCCAGTTTGAGAAGCTCTGCAGTAAAGGAACCTTCTTGGGTTTCTGATTTTTAACGGATGGATCTATTTTTGCTCGCGGCCTTAAGAAGAAAGAAGCATTCAGCTTCCTTCTTCAAGCAGGTAGGGAGAGTTCTCAATTCCCAGTTTCAGAAACAGAAACAGCGCTGCCCTTTGTCCTGTCAGCTCATCCCCTGTGGTGAACCTGTGTCCTGGCCAGGCTCCCCAGGCAGGCTTTGAAACCTCAATTTCGACACCCCTGTAAGCCACCCCCAGCTTTGCCAAACAAAATAATCTGATTCCTTGGTCTCTCTTCATTTCTGGTAGTTCCCTTGATGTCAACTTTTTCTAGTTTGTTTTTTTTTTTTTTTTTTTAAAGTGGTGGGTGATTTTGTTTGTAGCATTTGCATATTTTTGGAAAAGGAGGAGATCCTTTTCTGCCATCTTGGACTGCTCTATTCACAAGAAGTCTCTATTCCAAAGGGCTCAGTGAAATTGCGGGAGGTGGGAAAATTAAGCATCAGATATTAGAGAAAGACCACAGTTTTTATTTAATTTTGATGAAATAATGGACTAACATAGGCTTCATTATCGCTGTTAGTAAAACTGAAGTGCACACAAGTACTGTAAAATTAACAGGAAGGAAAGAGATAGAGGAAGTGAACAGAAAGCGGACTCAGCTGAAAAATTAATGAAAGTAAGGGAAACTAATGATAAAATGTGTTAAATAGTAAGTAACTATTAAAAAGTAAATAAGATGGAGTGAATAATGCCTTGTATGTTAGTTACATCAGCAAACTTGCCTGTATTTTTATATCAAATAATCAGAATGGTGTAAAAAAAAAGAAAATGCAATATTTTGTTGTTTTTAAGCAAGACCCATAAAGCAAAGTGACAGATAAAGGTTGAACATGTGAAAATATTGATAGAGATGTAACAGGCAAATGTAAAAGTGAAAAAGAAGCAAGGAAGGAAGGCAAGAATTCAGACAAAGCAGAATTCAAGGTTACAATCATTAAAGGGGACGGCCGAAATAGACTTCAGGCAGGCCTTCCGTTTGGTTCGGCTGAGGGATGATACACCTGGGAGACTGATCTTTGCTCTACTTACCTCCTCCTAAATACGGAGGGATGTGCTAAAGGCTGTGTTGTACCAGTTTTGTGTATCTGGTGAGCAGGCAGGAAAGGAGCCAGATTTTCTAAACTATGGCAAAGGGAAACTCCTCTCTTAAAACAAAACAAACAAAACAAAACAAAAACACAGAGAAATTCTCACTCCTGGCCCTTGATCTTCAGAGCAACTTTATGCCCCTAACTGGGGACATGAGGACCTTCGAGACTGGGGGTTCTGCTGCGGTTGCCCCTGCTTCACATAACTTTCTCTGTGAATTTTGTTATTCTTTGCCATTAACGGTATTTTACACCCTCTCGTTCTATCTGATGGAACCTTTCAGTCAATCTCGGTGCTGTCTCATTTGCATTAAAAAAGAAATGATACAATGAGATGATATGGACTAACACCTTTCTGTTCTGTCAAATAACATGAGGGAAATAAACCCAATTCTAAAATAATGATATTGAAAAAAAAATCCCATGTAATTGCAAACAAAACACAACAAGATATGATATACGAGAAATAAAAACACATGTCTTGAGACTTTTACTTTTTTCTGAGTTTGATTAATCATGTTAAAAAGAGAGAGAGGGAGAGAGAGAAATGGAAACCTACCTAATTTCATAAGGCCAATTAATGATTCTATATAACTTTTTATAGGAAAAGTAAAGCACTGCCCCAGAAATTAAAGAATAGGTTAAAAAAATCTTTCTAAACAACTCCTATGCCACCGAAGAAATTAAAATAGTTATAAAATATTTCAAAAAATAAATGATACAGTACCCTGTATCAGAACCTATGGAAGAATGACAGACAGTTCATCATACCCATAGCCTTTATATAGCTATATTGTTAAGACCTAAAAAATAAATTATATTCGACTCAGAATGTTCAAAGCCTTTAGGAAGAAGTCAGTGCTCTAAAATACAGAAGGAAAAAAAGGAAAGAGAAAGAGAGAACTATTATGTGAATCCAAGAACCAATTCTCTTATAGAAATTAAAAATAAATAGATTTGGCTTTAAGTGACCAAATATGAAAAAGAAGGATAGATAGCAAAAAGTTTTAAGAAATGATTAGCATGGAGTAAGATAACACTTTGGTTAATTATATGCATATATGTATATTTATATATATTATTTGAAAGAAATTGATAATATAAGAAATTGATGATAGTTTATAAAAATTGAAGTAAGCCATTTACTGTAGAAAAAAATTAATAGTTTTCAAAGGGCTACCTCCTTTGATAAAGCTTTAAACCACAGAGTTTAATAGGTGAATTCTACCCAGCCATTAACAAATAGAAATGTCTGATGTGTTCAGCTTGTTCCAGAGCATAGAGAATGATTAAAGATTCAAAATCTTTGCTTTTTTTTTTTCAAAATCTTTTTATGAAATCAACATAACCTTGAAACTGAAACTAGGCAATAAAAGCTGCAGACCAATCCCACTTACGAATGTTAATGCAGACTTTCCCACTTATGAATGTTAGTGCAAACTTCTAAATAAACATATTAGCAGGTTGCCATGTGAAGTCCAGGCCAAGTGATTTAAAGTTAAATAAATATTATGAAATATGTTACTATAATTACCCAGAACAATAAGTCAAAGTAGAATTCTATGACTATTTTCATGGATATTGAAAAGATACTGAATTAAGTTTAATATTTATTCATCATAAAAACCTTTCATAGAACATGAATAAGTAGACATTTAATGAATATGTGTGTGTGTGTACTGAGCTCACTCTCAAAGCACTACTTAGAATCATTACTATTCAAGTCAGAAGCAAGACTTTTCAAGTAATAATGAGTTTGATTATTTGGGCAAAATATACAGCTGAAAAACAACTACAATGAATAGAAAATGTTAAAAATGCTTACAAGCACTGAAAGTGATGAAGAGAGTAATGGATTTTCAGGAAAAATTCTGGGGGAGTGTCTGAATTTAGAGAGGCAAATGGATCTATTTCCCACAGTTAGTGTCAGAGCAGAGATTTGAATACGGCCTACTCCTGAGATTACGCCCTTTGCCATTATACAATTCTAATTAAATATGCTAGGAATTCAAATAGTGAATGGAGACACATAGGGAAAAGCAGCTTTCTTTCACTTCTTCTCCCAGGCAACCATTATTTCCAAATACCAGTGTGTCCTTCCAAAAACTGTATTTGCCTCGTCAACATAATGTATATTCATCCATCTGTCTACATCAGTCTATCTACCTATCATCTGTTATATATCTTTTTATCATAGGTGGAAAACATAGAATGCATAAAGGAAAAGATACATTTATGTAAACAGTTGCTGGACGCCTGGGTGGCGCATTTGGTTAAGCTTCAAACTCTTGGTCTCGGCTCAGATCATCGTATCATGGGTTCATGAGTTCGAGCCCCGCATTGGGATCTGTGCTGATAGTGTGGAGCCTACCTGGGATTCCCTCTCTTCCATCTCTCTCTGCCCCTCCCCAACTGGTGCTGTCTCTGTCTCTCTCAAAGTAAATGAAACTTAAAAAAAATAATAATAAATAAATATGTAAACAGTTGCAAAAAATTGGATTAAATTATAATTTTATAATGTCAAAAGCTGACTAGAGAACTGGAAAAAAATGAGACGCATATGTTAGAGACAATATAAATATTATGCAAAAAAACACTGCAAATTGATTATTGGAGGGGGGAACAAAATAATGATGGACAGAATACATGACAAAACAACTTAGAAAAAAAAGGAAACCCAAAAAGATGTATGTACAAAGATGATTTTTTCAGTGGCTAAAAACTGAAAACAACTTATATTTTCATCATTGGGGAATGGCATGCTATTAAATAAATAATTAGTTTTTTTTAAAAAAGCAAGAAAAACAGTCAGTTAAAGCTAGTTGTTTTGAAGTGGAATAATGTTCATGTTATATTGTTAAATGAGAACAGTTTGAATAATGTGTATTGGATGAGTCCAGTGTTTATAAAATCCCAAATCTATAAACTAAAAAATTTATATATGTGTAGATATTTTGGTAAGTTTGATTACAAACTAGGATGCTCTCAGAGGTTACTTGTCCCTGTGACGGGAGGAGGAGGTCAGTGATTGGAAGGAGAGAGCAGGGTGAAAATAATGCTATTGCATGCATATTAGTTTTGTTTCATGTATTACAATGATTAGAAAATATATTTATTTTCTAAATGTACATATATTAAAGAAAAATAAAATAAACACAGACTCCTATTTCAGTGGTGTTTGATTAGTTAACAGCAATTAAATGGAGTCTATAAATTAAGATACATTGGAAGACTTGTTTGAAGGAAACATGCAGTTATAAAAATTGAATTGTCTGCATAGATGAGCTGGTGAAAGCAGAGTGGAAAACTAGCAACATGCTACATGATTAGGAAACAAACAAAAAAAATAAACACATTTAGATTCTCTCATTCATTCAAAATTCATGATGCATATATGGCCATTTGTACATATTGTGATCACTCAGCTCAGTAGACTTGATTACCTATTGTTTTCTACTTATCACTATTTCTGTAAAGTTGTGAAATTAATGAGATCTAGCTTTCTTGTTAACAGTTTCTGTGTTGAAAAAGGTGGGCATCAGATTTTAACTGACCATTTAATTAAGCCGGGTGTGATACAAGAGTGGTCCTGGAATAGTTTTGACAACCTGAACAAACTGAAAGTCTGACAGGGGCTGTGGCATTGCTTTCTTCTCTTCCACAGTTAGCTTAATAGGTCCTCTAATATCCCTGTGGAGATAAAGTCAGGTATAAGCAAACAAAGAGAAACAACAAACAAGGGCACAAATTCCAGGTGGACTACATATTTAAATGTAATACAGATCCACAATGAACAACTAAAACCCCAAACCCACTAAAACAATCATAACAAAAACAAATATGGAAATAAGTAAATATGCTTACTGCTCTGTGCTTGTCATTACTGTCCTTTTTTCTACGGCTATTTTCTCTTAAAATAGAAAGCTGTAACCTTTTACTTATATTAAACACCAATCGTACAGGCTCTAGCCAGGGTAATTAGGGAAGGAACAGAAGTAAAAGGCATCTAAGATTGGAAAGGTAAAAGTGAATCTATCTCTATTTGCAGATGACATGAGTTTGTATATAGAAAATCCTAAGGAATCCACTAAAAAACTATTAAGAACTAATAAATGAATTCAGATGGGTTTTTTACTATGCAAGGTGAGTATACAAAAATCAGTTGCATTTCTACACACTACCAGTGAACATTCCAAGAATGAAATTGAGCCAACAATTCCATTTACAACAGCACTGAAGTAATACAGTATTTCGGTATGGATTTAATGAAAACATGCCAGACTTGTACATTCAAAGCTATAGAACATGGAAATAAAAAAAAAAGAAATTAGAGAACATTTAAATAAATGGGTAGACATTCAGTGTTCATGAATTAAAAGATTTAATATTGTTAATTTGGAAATATCTCCAAATTGATGTGCAGATTCAGTGCCAATTTTAATAATATAATTTACAAATTGGTCCTAAAATTCATATGGACATTTAAGAGACCCAGAA
This sequence comes from Panthera pardus, assembly GCF_024362965.1. Classification (NCBI taxonomy): domain Eukaryota; kingdom Metazoa; phylum Chordata; class Mammalia; order Carnivora; family Felidae; genus Panthera; species Panthera pardus. The sequence goes on along the minus strand of NW_026526766.1, from coordinate 16,168,909 downwards.
TAGCTGAAAGAGTTTTGAAAAAGAAGAATGAAGTTGGAGGACTCATACTTTCTGATTTTAAAACTGGCAGAAAAATCAATAGATTGGAGGTTCCACAAATAAATCCATAAATATATACTTAATTGATTTTTGACAAGGTACCAGGATAATTTCATGAGGAAAGATGATCTTTTTGACAAATAGAAGAGGGAGACCTAGATTACCTCCATGCAAAATAATGAAGTTGGATGCCTGTCTCAAATCACACCAAAAATGAACTCAAAATGTATCATGAATCTAAATATTAGGGTTATTAAACTCAGAAAAAATCCAAGAATAAATCTTGACCTTGTGTTAGGTAGTAGTTTTCTAGATTCAACACAATTAATAAGCACGAGTAACAAAAGAAAAAAAAATCTAGACTACATCAAAATAACTTGGATTGCAAAAATAATTTACCGCAACTTTTGTGCTGCAAATGACACTATAAAGAAATTAAAAGAGCAACCCACATAATGAAACATATTTGCCAATAATATATTTGGTAAGGGAATTTATTGAAAAAAAAAAAAAAAGAAATCTTACAGCTAAATAAAAAAAAAAAAAAAAAAGAAAGAAAGACAACTTGATTAGCAAATAGCCAAAAGATCTGAATAGGTGTTTCTCTCAAGAAGATGTACAGATTGCTGATAAGCCCATGCAAACATGCTCAATGTTATTAGGAAATGCATATCAAAATTATGGTGCTATACTATTTTACACACACGAGGATGGCTATAATAAAAAAGACTAACAAATATTGTCGAAGGTGTGGAGAAACTGGAACCCTCATTCACTACTGGTGGGGATGTTAAATAATGCAGTCAATTGAAAACCAGTCTGGAAGTTCCTCAACAGCTTAGAAGAGTTATCATATGACCCAACAGTTTTGCTTCTAGGTGCATACTCAAGAAAATAGAAGTATGTCCACCCAAAAACTTGTATATAAATACTCATAGTAACATTATTCATGGTATTCAAGAAATTATAACAGCCCAAATGTCCAACAACTGATGAATGGACAAAGAAAAGTGGTATATCCATACCATGGAACATTATTCAGCCATAAAAAGGAATAAAGTACTGATACATGCTACAACTTGAAACCTTGAAAGCATTATGTTAAATGAAAGAAGCCAATCCCCAAATACCACATATCATGTAATTCCATCTATATTAAATGTCCAGAATAGGCAAATCCATAGAGACTGCAAATTGATTAAAGGCTTCCTAGGGCTGAGGAGTGAGGGTTTGTCAGGAGGGGATAGGGAGTGGTTGCAGATGGGTATTTTTATGTGTGTGTGTGGACAAAAATGTTCTAAAATTAGATTGTGATGGTTGTACAACCCTGTGCACATGTGAAAAAGGAATTATGTATCTTAAGTGGGTGGATTGTATAGTATATGAATTATGTGTCGATAAAGCTGTTCAAACAGATCCAAAATAGAACAAAACAAAGCTATAGTTGAAGGCTTTAAGTCAAGAACTAACTACTGCTTTGTGGAGAACCGCCCCTGGAAGGAATGACAACTTTACATCTTTGTAGTACTCATGGGAAAAACCAGATGATAGTTCCTGACCGTCACACAGTGGTCTGGATTTCTAAAACAAGCTTGCTTACATGCCATCTTACTTGCCTCTTCTAATAATCTTGTGATGTGAACTGTCAGTCATTATCGTACACATTGGCAGATGAGGAAAGACAAGTCTGAGATATTAAGTGGTTTTCCCAAAGTCATATCTCCACCGAATGGAAAATCTAAGTCCAATGTTTCCTCCTTATTTTTGGCTGACTTGGAGTTTTTTTTCCCAAGATGATTGCTAGCCAGGGTTTTTTGTTGCTATACCCACTAAGGTCAAAACAGTCCATCTGAGCAGATTTGAGATCTTCTGGCTTAATTCTTTTGTTGTTGTTGTTGTTGTTGTTGTTGTTGTTGAGCGGGATGCCTATCTTTTCTGCAGTCAGTTTTGCTCATTGGATATTAAATCTATGATTAGTGACCATGAACCTGACTCATGCAAGTAAAATGTAATAACTAGAATCATTTGAGTACAGGATCTAAGGTTCCAGTGGGAAATGAATCTAGAAGAGGGGCAGGGCAAGGAAAAGGAAAAAGGGAGACATGAGAAACTTAAGCATCAGGTACAAGCAAAAAAAGAATCTTTCATGTGAATTCATATGACTCCCCAGCACATTATACCATATCCTGTGAGGCTAGAAACCTGTCCCCATGCTCAATAACACGGCATGGCATGTTCTGGCAGAGACGGGTGTGACCATCTGACTGAGTTGGAATGCGATAGGGCAGAAGGGTTAGCAGTTCCAAACATTTGTTTCTCTCAGGGGCTCCAATTTTTCACTCTGTGAAAACTTGGCGAGGTGCCCATTTCTTGATTTTTTTTTTTTTTTAAACTCCTCTTCTTCCTTGCCAACTTGCATTGCACGGCAACCGGGAATATGCCTGATCACATAAGGAAAATTCTGATTGAGGCCAAGCAGTGTATGAAGCCCTCGTTCATCTTTGAGCTTTGCCTCTGGCCCAGATACATTCAGCGCAGGGACTTGAAAACCACATGTGGCAGTTGTATGCGGGAACAGGATGGGGCTGAGTTTCCGCCTCCATATAAAGACAGAGAAAGGTGCTGACAAAGAAGAGTGCACTTCTTAGGTTTGGGATTATTCAGACATAGCTGAACTCCATTGAAATTAGTGCCACAGGGGAGAGTAATGGACCACATTTCAAGCATTTCCCTGGTCCCTGTATACGGCTTTGTGTGTGACAGACATCTTTTGAATTATGGCAAAATTCAGATCCATTGAATGTTATGAGTGCTCTATTGCTTTTCTTAGAAAATATTTAGGTTTTGCTTCTTTCAGTTGATATAAACAACTCTTTTTTTGCATTCAGAATTTATTCTCAAATTTTCAGGTTGCCACGGGTGTGTTGCTCATGTCATTTGACTGGAGGTAAAGAATTAAAACCAAACCATTGTTTTGAAATTACCAGGCTGTCATATGTGTGTTACCCTAGCCCATGTCATCTGACTGGAGCTAAAGAATTAAGCATAAACCATGGAGATATTATTTTATTCTGTCTCTTTCTGCTACACACTGTTCTCGCAGGAAAAAAAGAAAAAAAGCACAGGTAGCAAAACTTCATCTCCCCCAAATGCACTTCAATACGTTTTAAGTGTAAAAACCTAATTTAAAATAATGTCAGCATCTTTGGGCTGTAGAATATAAGGCTCAGCATCTTTAAATTATTTAAGAGGTCCACAGAGAACCAGTTATGCTTATAACGTCAGATTTACTCAAAGAAAGGGGAGAGCAAAGCAAAGTGTTGAATAAGGGTTTCCTATGCAGTTTCATTGAGTTATTTCTGAATTCCGTAATTGCAACAATAGTTCTACCAAACTTTAAAACAAGACAAGATATGCATGTACATAAGGTTATGGGATCTATTTAGTGTGTTAGTTTTGTGATTTTCAAACAAATATTTTGTGTTCTAGCACTGCTGCTACCCCTCTTGGTTTTATTTACTCACAGTAGAATCTATCCAAACAACATACTAAAAAAGACAGTGCCCCTCGCCACCTCTAAAACCTGTCATTTTTTAAAAAAATTAGAGACAGATAATTTCTTTTCTTCTTTGCCTTTTTGTTTGTTTTTGTTTTTGTTTGAGACAGGAAATTTCTAAATATATCCCGTGCGTAACTGCCTTGGTGCCGTCTTTTCCAGTGGTCTGGGAGAGAAAAGAGCCTTTCTTTTTCTTAAGGTAGAACATACCATGTAAATAATTTTAGCAGCAAATTAATGTACGAAGCTTCATCTATCATGCGAAAGAAAAATCATTAAAATGAGTAGTGTAGTGCTCTGAGGACTCTCGGTGCTCTGGAGGGGTGAGAAAGGACACTGAGACTTTAGAACTAGAAGCTCTCTCCACAATAAGCATGGTAACATGGTGAGAGTTTATTGTCAATATATTCATTACTGGAGCATTGCCTGAAGCCTTTATTGTATTTTAAAGGTCATCACCAGGAATTTAGGAGATGTGCAGACTGCACGTCCCTCCTCTTCTGATGGTGACTCCACAATTGGAACTAAGTTGCGGTCGCTTGACTGAGGGCCCCATTGCCATGTTAAGGCCACAGGTATTGCAGACAGAGGGATCTTCCAGACTCAGAGAGCTGTTAGGTCAATGCAAAAGAAACTATAGTGTCAACACCTTGTGTAGTATGTCTGGTGACGATATAAATTTACAATTAATTCAGGATTCAAGAAGGAACAGACTGATCTCTAATAACTCATCTGCTTCCTTTCCATACATTGCTAAGTTGTCTAAATGGACTTTTGTAAAGATCGTTTTTAAACTTACTGTCCTCTTGCATTCCTTGCTTTCAATCACAGTTTATCAGGAGTTATGGAGTCGCTTAGGTTGTTGAATCAAAATGCTCTGTAACTCCCACCACTGTCCCCTTGCTCACCTTCTCTCCTATATTCCTCATTGCTCTTCATTGATAGAGGTCCAGTCCCCATCCCTGCCTCATTCTTTTTTTTTTTTTCCTGCCTCATTCTTTAAGTGACCCCTAAACTACTGTTGCCCTAACACAACCTCTATTTTTCCCCCTTACTTCATTCATTTGAGATTTCTCTGGACCTCAATCTTTTCTCACTTTTTCTACTTTAAAATTCCCTTAAAAATGCATATAATACTATTTAGCTAAATGAAGCTAAAAAATTAAAAATGATGTAAAAGATATGAGGAAACATATACAGAAAGAGAAGAAAAGGAATTGTGAGCCATTTCCATAATTAAACCTGAAATTTAATCTGTTTCCTGGAAGCCAAAGAGGGGAAGGTGACAGGTTGTCTATCTATTAATGTCTGATAAATAGAAGACTGACTCTACAGAAGTAAACATCTTTGGCATTAAACTCTACCACTTGTACTTTTATGGTAAAAAGACATTAAATAAAGTTAATGGCAATGTATTTAGTAGTTTTACAGCAGATGCAGAAATACCTCTGTATGGCTCTTTACTAGAGCAAACACTAATATGAAATGAAATCATAGACTAGTAAAGACACTTCTACAGGGTCTGAGATAGTACAGCTCACTCATGTTTCTTTCAGGTGACTTACTTTGCTACCTAATACAGTGTATAGATAACAGAGAGAAGTGATTCATAATCTGCGTGGTAGGGGAGATAAGGCATATATCAGTATTATCTTGAGATCATTTTCAAACTATACATGCTGCCCTGACTTCTTTCTCTAGATAATTTCTAATACAACCTTTCTAGAGAGAAGTTCCACATTTTTCTGATTGATTGTATACAGAGAGATGCACTTTTCTTTAGTAAGCAGGTTTCACACATGGACTCAGACATGTATAGGATTCATTATCACAGTCTTTAAAATGTAACCAGAAATTGAAACAATTGTTTAGTGCATCCCAATGAGCTGAAAATAGAATATATTTATAGCACACATTATAGTTTTCTAAAATGTTAACACATCACCTTGTTTGATTGCGATTAGAACTTTGGAAGATGGGACAAGTATTCTGACCCATTTAAAATTTCTTTTGATTATTAAAATTATATGTTATTGTGTCAGAAAAAAATTCCCAGGAGAATTGGGGAAAGTTATCTTTGGCAGTGGGAGGAATGTTCAAGAAGGATGACTAAATAATGGCTGAGAAAATAATAATACTTGAGTTGTAATGAATATTTACTTGGAGTAGACAAAATTTTAAATTAAAAGAGTCTAAAATGTCAGGATACAACACAATTTAATTTTTCTGCTACTGCTAAAGAGAGTTCATGAAAGAAGTGATTTCTGATAGCATAATTAAGAATCCGTTTTCAACACATGTGGTTTGGATGTGTCTAAGTCATAATATTTACATATACACACTCCAATTCATGTTCATCTACACATAAAAATACATGGGATCACAATGCACATACAGTTCTTTATCCTGCTTTCTTCACTTTATATTACATCTTCACATTATAATAGGAAAATATTCTCATGCCAATTAAATTCTCTATAGAACGTTATTATTTTTTTAATGTTTATTTTTGAGAGAGAGAGAGCAAGCTCACACAAGCAGGGTAGGGGCAGACAGAAAGGAAGACAGAGAATCTGAGGCAGGCTCCAGGCTCTGACCTGTCAGCACAGAGCCTGATGCGGGGCTCGAACTCATGAACCACGAGATCATGACGTGAGCTGAACTTGGATGCTTAGCCGACTGAGCCAACAAGGTATCCCTCTCTAGAAACTTATGTTTAAAGTCTGTATAGTGTTTGAACATACCACTCAGATTCTCTCTCTCTCTGTCTCTCTCTGTCTCTCTCTCTCTTTCCCCCTCCCTTTCTATCTCCCCTCTATACTTCATTTTAGGGCCAGGAAATAGCATGATCACTAGTTAGGTTTTTCACCACTGAGAAGTGTTGGGATTATCAGATCCCAGACTATGCCTTAGGCCGAAAACTTGGTCTTCTTTCTTTCCTGTATATACTCATTCTTTGCATTATTTCAGTTTCCTTAAGACTACATCTATATCTGTCCCTGTATCTGTCTTTCTATTTCTTTCTGTATACCAGGGACACGCAAATTTTTATCTTCAGCCCACACCTTTCTTTAAGATAGATTTGCTACCTAATTCTTCAGGACAACAGTCTTGGAGTATCCAGATTCCTGTCTGTCATAAGCCCTCCTTCATATAATCATCTGTCAGTACATTCTATTGTCCCTACCATCAAAATATATCTAGAATCTGATGCAACTGTTTCTGATGTGAAACTTGTGATCATATCCACAATAATTTCTTGCTAGATTAATGTCATAGTCTTCTAACTGGTACCCTGTTTCTATTCTTGCCAAGGTTTGCAACCATGTGATATGCAGATATTTTGCTGCAAACAGAATTTTAAGAATCTTACATGAGCCCTCACATGTAATGTGATCAAAATACATCCATTACTTTTCATGTGTTCATTAAGAGAAGAAGCATTCTATATTATATTATAGCTGAAATAAACTTTTTCTGTGCCCTGATTTCTATCGTTGACCAAGTAAAGCAGAAATTTAAAAATTATGAGGGTAATTTTTATTTTTCCTGCTTTGTAGGTCACTTCCAGGTAAGTATTCAGTCAACTCAAAGTTTGAACTCCCTATGAGGATTCTTTTCTTTCTTTTTTTTCTTTTCTTTCTCTTTTAGTTCCCCATTCTTTGATGTCTGTATCTCCCTCCTCCTTGCAAAGCCCCCTTCCCTGGTTACAGAAGGGGCCCCAGAACTCCACTTGGCCTTAGTGAGTTCCTCATAGCTCTTCTTTCCACTGAAACTCCTTGCCTTGCTGCTGGCTCCTGAAACTAAGTTAATATCCTTGTTTGTACCAGTCACCAGCAGTTTTTATACCTGTCATCCACATATGGCTCATTATGATAGCATTTCTCACCCCTCATCAGATCCTAAAACATTTCTGATGTGCCTCTGAAACTCGAATCCTTATCATCGAAATCCATTGTGTACTCAGTCTCTCATCTGATGGTTGCTTTGTTCATTTATCTTTTCCTTTCCTCTAGGTGAAATTGATTCTAGAGGACATCGTTCTCTGCAAATGATCTCCAGTGGAGTGTTTTTCTCTTCATCTCCTTTCATTTTATTGGTTCACTGTAAGCAAAGGAACCCAGATCCTGATCCTCACTTCTGGACCATTCTTCCTCTCTTTCCTCTAAAAAGACACAATTTACAACCTCACATTATTAGACTGTACTACTCTCTACCACACCTTGTTAGAGTCCTCTATTGATTCCCATGGCATTTCTCATCATTGCTGAAAATGTTGATTCGTTTCATGGTCACTGTCTCCAGTACTGCTTCTGCCTATATGTATCCTCTCTACATCTTCCTCCTTCAATTTATTTATCTGTTCTGCACTAATGGGTCTTGTGCTCGACCCCATCTGATTCACTAACCACTCCCATGGCAGACACTAGAGCTTATTCTATTGATAACTCCAGTTCTCCAGAATCTCAGCTTCAAATGTGCTACCTCTGACCACCATACCCTATCTTTTTGGCTCACTCTGTAGGTCTGTCGGTAGGTCTTCCACTTTATTGGGATATATAATCTATTGTCTTATTTCGTTTTCATCCCTATCATCCTTCATTCACTGCCTGGTCTTCAATTACTTTCTTACGCATTTTAATTTCATGATCTTTCATTTCAGTCCCTCCTTTGGATACATTTTCAGGTGTTTTGTCCTTGCATGGTGTGTGGTACTTATCTGGCAAAACACCAAACCTTGTAAAATATAATCCTCTGACTGCTCTATGTCTACATCAGCACAGCCACATTTTGCTATGGGAAAACACACAGCCGTGTTGTCAGGGCTTCTGTTCTTGGGCGCTGATCTCACCTAGGCCCATCTTACTGCCCTGAACTCGTGATGCATTGTTCTGATTTGTTCATATCTGTTCATGACCATGTCATACTCTCTTCTCTGCGTAAATCTTTAGCATCTCCCCTCATGTGTCACTCTCTGCTAAAGACACTGCTTTCTTATTTTTTCTGGAAGAAAATGGGGCAAACGGAAGAGAACTTCCACAAACTCTCACCACCACATTGGCCATTGGCCATGCACTTCTCTGCCCATCTACTTCACCCTGCTTCCTGTTACTGTGTGTGGATCACTGTGTTCCTGTCTATGATCAGTTCCTCTCTTTGTCCACTAGACACCGTCTCCCTTCACCTACTTAAACTATATCACTTGAAATTCTCTCCTTCTCTCCTTCATTATCATGTTTTTCTCTTTACTGGATCATTTCCATCAGCACCAAATATGTTGCTCCCATATTAAAAAGAAAATGATTTTTTGACTTTATCTCAGTCTCTGGCTAGCTCCTCATTTATTTATTCTATTTTGTATTACATCTCTAAAGAAAGAGTCATCAGTACTTTCCATCTTCAGTGTCTCCCTCCTCATTCTCTTTAATCCACAACAGTCCAATATTTGCCCTACCTCACCCTAAAAAAATTACTCATAATGAGGGCGTCTGCTTTGTTAAGTTTAATAGGCAACTTTTTGCCATCATCCATTTAGATTACTCTTTTATATTTGAGGCAATATCTTTCAATGGCATAGAGCATATTATCCTGGTTTTTCTTTCCCTTATTGACAATACTTTTGAATGACTGTCTTTCTACTCCTTTTCTCAAGCTCTAAATGAAAGAATTCCCAGTTCTCAGACTTCTGTTCTTTAAGAACACTTACTTTCTTAGGAATGTTATTCAGTGCCATGATTTCCAAATTTATGTCTCATGTTCTGTCTCAGTCCTAAACTCTAGACTTGAATATACAGTCCCCAACAAAACAATTCACTTGGTTGTTTGGTAGATATCTCTAACATAGCATGTATCTGTGATATTGTGATGTAATAAGAAATATATATTTTGGTTTTTATCCCTAGCTCCAAGCCAGAACTCTTAAAACCTTTGTAATTTTTTTAGCAGTTAGTGCTAGGAGCATATTTTGTTGTAATACTTGGTTTTTCACCCTGGTTTCTGACACAGAGTTCCTAAATCTCTTGGAAGTTCTTGGGTGATAGGAATATTTTTTTGCTCTAATGAGGTGATTCTTGGTGGACTCCTGCATGGGGGCTGGTAACCGGAAAGTCCAAGCCATGATTAGAAACTTAGAACTTATATCTCTATCCCCTATCCTCGGACCTGAGAGAGGAAGAAGTTGAGTTAATAATAATTCTTGCCTACATGATGAAGCCTTCATAAAATCCCTAAAGTATGGGCTTTGGAGAACAATTTCTAGGTTAGTGAACACATTCACATTCCAGGAGGGTCGCACACCCAGATTCCACAGGGACAGAAACTCCTGGGCTTGGGACCTTTCTGGACCTCCCCTAGGTATCTCTTTATATGGCTATTTATCTGTATCCTTTATCATACCCTTTATTACATGATAAACTGGTAAACATAACTAAATGTTTCCCTGAGTTTTGTGAGTTATTATGGCAAATGATCCCACTTGAGGAGGGAATTGTGGGTACCCTTGATTTATAGCCAAATCAGACAGAAGTATAGGTAACCTGGATACCTACTTCTTGTGATTGGCCTCTGAAATGAGTGGCAGTCTTGTGGGAGTGAGCCCCCAACTTGTGGGGTCTATGCTAACTCTGGGTATTTAGTGTCATGACTGAATTGTAGCATATGAAGTTGGAGAATTGGTTGGTGTGGAAAACCCACACATATCTGATGTCAGAAGTGAACCACTTTGAGTAGAGTGTGTAGAATATAAAGAGAATAGAGTTTTTTTCTTTTAGTTCCAAACTGAACCCTTCTTCATGAGTCATTCTGATGAGTAGTCTTTCCATCCTGGCAAATAAAAAAAAATCTATGCTTTTAGTTCCTTAAAACTGTGCACATTTAAAATCTATCTATCTATCTATCTATCTATCTATATAAATTTTGACATATGCATATACCTGTTGTATATTTTTAAAATCTTATTTATTTATTTTGGAAAAGAGAAAGCACAAGTGGGGGAGGGGCAGAGAGCGAGGGAGAGAGAAAATCCTAAGTAGGCTCTGCACTATCGGCTCAGAGCCTGACGCAGGGCTTGAATTCATGAACCATGAAATCATGACCTGAACTGAAGGTGGATGCTTAACAGGCTGAGCCCCCCAGGCACCCCCATTCCTGTTACATTATTTTGGGTTCTCCAGAGAAACAGAACCAATAGGATATATGTGTGCATATATAAATAAATAAATAATATATAAATATATGTATGTATATAATATATATAAAACATACACATATATTTGTGTTATATATATGTATGTTATATAGGTGTATGTATATTTATGTGTATATATGAAGTATTTCAGTTTATTTAAATTGTTAAGTAGAAAATGAAACTAAATTTGTAGATAGAACAGTGAATGGACTTGACTGGTGTTTAATGAGAACAACTCTACACAGGATCCCAAGAGACAGAAAAACAGACAAATCAGAAAGAGAGAGAGAGGGAAAGAGAGGGAGAGGGAGAGACATAGTAGACAGGACTAGGGAAGGTAGAGAGTTTTATTATGAGGAATTGGTTCATCTGCTTATGGAGACTAAGAAGTCCCAAAATCTGCAGTCAGCAAGCTGGAGACCCAGGAGAGCCAATAATACAGTTCATCTGAGCCCAATATTGAAGGCAGAACATTGATGCAGCCAAAGACAGGCAGTCAGTTCCAATTCTCTCCTATTCAGCCTTCTTGTTCTGTTCAGATCTTCAGTGGATTGGATGAGGTCTGTCCACTTTGGGGAGGTCAATCTGCAATACTTAGTCTTCCAATTCCAGTGCTAACATCATCCAGAAACAGAATAATGTTTCATCAAATATGTGGACACCCTGTGTGGCCCAGTCAAGTTGACACATAAAATTAATTACCACACCTGCAAAACCATCACTATAAGCAAGATAATGGATATGTTATCATCTTTAAAAATTTCCTTGTAATTCTTCCCTCTTTACCTCTCCCCCACCTCCAAATAACCACAGATTTGCTTTCTGTCACTATAGACTATTTGCATTTTCTAGAATTTTATATAAATGGAATTATAAAGTATGTTCCTTTTTATCTGGCTTTCATTACACACAGTTGTTTGAGATTCATCCATGTTGTTATATTAAGAGTTCATTTATTTTTTTATTACCGAGCATTATTCTTTTGTATTAGTCATTCTTAATCTCTTTTACATATTCCACATCCAATTCATCAGTAAATCCTTAGTCTTTGAAACATATACAGAGTTCAGTTACTTAACTGATTATTTCTCCTTAATAGAACGTAAGCTCCATGAGAACCATTTTTTAAAAAATAAGTTTTGCTCATTGATGTATTCCCAGAACCTAAAACTGACATTCAGTAATTATTTGCTGAGAGAATGAGTAAATTACCCAATGCTGCAGGACATAAATAATCCACATGGAGTTACGAGATATCAGTCACATTTTGATCTGGGGACTTTCTCTGGGTCTCAGCTAGTCTGTGTGGTGTGGATGCTCTGATCTTGTCCTTGGCCTTCCAGTGCTTATCCTTGCTGAGTATGACTAGCTTGAATCATCCTTTTGGGCACCAATTGGTACCCATCCCTGAAGTCATTAGTCTTGAGCATGCTCTCTGGTCGTGAGGTCTCTCCCAAGTCTAGCCTTTTATTATGATTCCAGGCCTCTTCTGGTCCATCATTTGTTCACGTTAGCCCCACAACTGTTCATTCTGGGGGCTCTGCAAGCCCCAGGCCTCTTCTAGTTTATCACTTGTTCACATTATCCCCCAAACTGTTCATTCTGGGAGCTCCCCCAACCCTCAACTACTCCATTTATGTCACAGCGCAAAACTCTGTGAGGCTGCCCTCACATATCCTCAACTATATCCAGAAGGGCAGCGTGGCCTCAGGCTGGGTTTCTTAGGCTCTCATTCAGTCTATCTGAGTTGAGTTGTATTATTCTCTTAGTCTCAATTTTTGGGTTGACCTTGGGGAGGGTCCTGGATCACCAATGGACTCCAGCCATATTATGCTATGACCTTTTTCCTTATTTTCTGTTCCTCCTCCTAAAAGGACATACATTTCCCTAAGAGGGTGTAGACAACACAATGTTGCACTGACCGGTTTCCCCTTTGAGGTCTGTGCCAATCATTCCCGCTGCTGAGAGTCTTGGCTGCTGATGGTTTGTACAGTTTGCCTTTGGTGGAAGGGAGCTGTGTTACCCAAGCTTGCACCAGCACTTTGGGGCAGCTGGCATCCAGTGACTGCTTGATGTGGAAATTTAAAGACATAGAGGCAGAGAGAAAGAAATTTATTACAAGGGGACTTGAATTGAGTCTAGGGGGCTCAATTCAAGGCAACTCTTAAGAACCACCCCAGGTCCAGAGCTCGATGTAACCCTGAATATCACTATTGCTGCAGTATCGGTGTTGAGATTCTCCCTGTGCCCAGTTCTGCTGCCCTCACTTCTTTACAGGTGATTCAGAAAGTACTCCCAATAAGCCTTTGGCACACACACGTGTATTTCAGGGTCTGGTTTTCAAAGAACTTATGTAAGGCAGATGTGAGCATCTGTGGCACACTAACCTATTTCCTCATTTTAAAGGTCTAATTTTTTTCTGAACCATTTCCAAGTAAGTTGTTAACCTGATGCCCCATCACCCACAAAATCTTCACTGTGTATTTCCCACAAACAAGACCATTCTCCTACATAACCACAGGAAACAATCATAAAAAGTAAAGAAATTCACATTAACCATAATCCTTAGATAACCATTCAAGTTTTATAATTGCCTCAATAATATTCTTTATAGTAAATGAACTGAATTCTTATCACAGACTGTTCTTATCCTGACTCTATAGTCTCCTTTCCTTGGAACAGTTATTCAGTCTTTCTCTGATTGTCGTATTAGTTCTCTATTGCTGTTGTAACAAATTACCACAAACTGAGTGGCTTAAAACAGAATGAATTATTCTCTTACATTTCTGGAAGTCAGAATTCTGAAATCAAGGTGTTGGTCTCCAGGCTTTGAGGGGAGAATTTGTTGCCTTGACTTTTTCAGCTTCTCATGGTGGCTTGTATTTTTTGGCTTTTGGTCCCTCCCCTCCCTCTTCAAAGCACACCACCCCTTTATTAAGGTTGTATAATATTCCATTGTGTATGTAGAACAATTTTTAATGCATTCATCTGTTTATGGACATTGGATGGTGTCCACCTTTTGGCTATTGTTGATAATACTGCTATGCACATTGGCCGTTGGTGTACAAATCTGTTTGAGTCCCTGATTTCAATTCTCTAGGTATATCCTTAGAGGTGGAATTGCTGGATCAAATGGTTATTATGTTTTTAATTTTTTGAGGAGCCACCATACTTCTTTTCACAGTGTAGTTTCAATTTCTCCATACCTTTCCCAATGCTTTAAAAATTTTTTTTAAATGTTTTATTTATTTTTGAGAGAGAGAGAGACAGAGACAGAGACAGAGACAGAGACAGAGACAGAGTGCGAGCAGGGGAGGGTCAGAGGGGCAGGGAGACACAGAATCCGAAGCAGGCTCCAGGCTCTGAGCTGTCAGCACAGAGCCCGGCTCAGGACTCGAACCCATTAACCGCTTGATCATGACCTGAACTGAAGTCGGATGCTTACACGACTCAGCCACCCAGGTGCCCCTGTTTTTTTCTTTTTCTTTTTCTTTTTTTTGATAATAGTTATGTTGGGTGTGAAGTGGTATGCCATTGTGGTTTTGACTTGTATTTCCCTAATAATTAGTGATGTTGAACATTCTTTCATGTACTCATTGGCCACTTGTATATCTTCTTTGGAGAAATGTCTGTTCAAATCCTTTGCCCATATGTATATATGAATGTATGTATTTATTTTTTTCCTTTTGCCCATTTTTAAATTGTGTTTGTAAGACTAGCATCTTGACACAGAATTGCTGAGACTTTTTATTCTATTCTAATCCTCTCTGTCACTGGAACAATGATATATCTGGCTTACTATAGATAGCAGAGGGTTTCTAGAGGGAGGAAAAAAAGATACTGACATGACAAAAATATCAAAATATGTTTTTAAAAATATTAAACCCATTAGGAATGCAAAAGGACAATTCTGTTTGGAAAGAAATATCATTTTAGTCACTTAAGTGTATATTTAGCCACTTCTATGAGCTAGGCATTATTCTAGCCACTAGAAGAAATATTTGATCATAAACAAACAAAAATATTTAGGTGAAAACCTGACCAGCTATGTTGGTAGAACTTTACATTAAGTTAGGGTACAATTTAATCATGTTGGGGTATGGCATTAAATAACTATTCCTATTCTTTCTGTAGACAAGCCCGTCCTAAGGGGGCATGCTGTTCAATCAGAATGTCATTAAGAAAAATGAACAAAAACACCTTCCTGAGGGAGAAAAGGGCCATGCCACTGCAAATGCTGCTACCTAATGAGTTGGTACCAAGCAAAGTGCTTTGCACGGTATTTCTACCACAAGTTCTCCTAAAGACCTTGGTAGCATTTATTTCCTCTCTTCTAAGAATTTGTTCTTCATAAGACTTGCTTCAGAGGAAGGGATAGGTGGTGCCTGAATGGAAAGAATGGCAGGTGTTACAGATTGGAAAACCTCTTTCTGAGAGTGTGATTGGTCTGCTTTGGTAGTTAATGCTTCTCAAAGTCAGCAGGCATTTAGCTTCAGTGAACTTCGGAGAACTTTCTTTCCCTCATGTGCCACTGCTCTCTCCAGCGAGGGCAAACTGCATTTTTGCAACATCTAACACAAGAGCATCAGAAAAAAAAATTATCTTTTTAAAAGAAACATTTTTAATGTTTATTTGTTTTTGACAGAGAAAGAGAGACAGAGTATGACTGGGGAGGGGCAGAGAGAGAGGGAGACACAGAATCCGAAACAGGCTCCAGGCTCCGAGCTGTCAGCACAGAGCCTGATGTGGGGCTTGAACTCACAGACAGTGAGATCATGACCTGAGCCGAAGTCGGACGCTCAACCGACTGAGACACTCAGGTGCCCCATTTTTTTTTATCTTAATATGTTTATTTGCTTTATTATTTCTGAAGCCTCCCTCATAAAGCCTAATATTTTACTTAGTAAGTATGTGAACAAAGTATGTGAAGGAAGATCAATGACCTAACATATCTAGAAGTTCTATATATGCAACAGATTCACATATATTGCAAATTAAATATTCCAAACTGGCTTTTAGGTAAGGAATGATGCAAAAATCATCACTAGTCTCTGAAAATTGATCTAAAGTGAAACATTCAAATTATAACTTACATTTATTCTTAACTTTTTCTAGGTCCTCTTACACTTTAATACCTCTTGGTCAATATACAGACTCATTCAATTTTTCATTGTTCTCTCAAAAATATTTACTCACCATTTACTGTGTGATAGGCACTGCCCTAGAAGTGAACCAAAGGAGACACAGCACCTGACTTAATGGAGCTTAAATTTATATGCTACCCTAAAGATAACAGAGTTTCTCAGTGCTCTCCTAAGAGCTGGAAGTCATCCACAGATTATTATACCACTCTTACCCAATTAATCCAAGTTAATGACTTCACCAGACAATAATGACTCTGAGTTAGAAGGAGATGGTTCCTGGACATAATGTTTTAATTATCAAGCCACAACTGTGCAGAAGATATTTTAAAAATGAAGACAAATTGATTTCAGTTATAATACAGACTGCTTTATTAGTAATTGAGAAGGACTATTAATTAGGATATATAGTTAATTCTGTAAATTTTTTTCTTTAAATATGTTCTTGGTTCCAAGTTATCATATGAAAGCATTTTCTAGTTTTTCTAATTAAAGGAGCTAATATTATGCAAATTACTTTGCTGAAAAGAAAAATAAAACCTAAGAGATCTTTGTCTATTAACGTATATTTCTAAAGCAATTTTATCACATATGGTTGGCAGAATAATGGCCCTCAAAGGTGCCCACGTCTTAATCCATGGAACCTGTGAATGGCAAAATCTTTGTTGCCTTACATGGCAAGAGGGACTCTGCAGGTGTGATTAAGGTTAAGGACCTCCAGCTGAAGTGTCATCTTGGAGTATCTGCATGGGCTCAATCTTTTCAAGGACAGGAGTCCTTAAAAGTAGAGAACCTTTCCCAACAATGGTGAGAGAGAACTTGAGGATGGAAAAGGGACAGGGAGGTGCCACAGTGTTTTCACTGAAGGTAGATGGAACGGCCACAAGCCTAGGAAAGCAGGCGGCCCTGTAAACTGGAAAAGACAAGGAAACGGGGTCTTTTCCAGAGCCTCCAGAACTGAATGCAGCCCTGCCGAAATCTTGATTTCAGCCCAATGAGAACCTTGTCAGAATTCTGGCTCAGAGAACTGCAAGGTAGTCAATTTGTATGAAGTTACCTAGGTTGTTAACATTTTGATATAAGCAGTAGAAAACTATACACACCACAGGTGTTGGTTTTTTTTTTTTTTAATTCTGTTTTATTGCTCTGGATTAAATATACACAATGGGAATGTTATTATTTCTTTTCATGAAGATAGCAAACGTTCGTATCATTTTTTCCTAGTGCAATACACACACACCTACACACAAACACATCTGTATTTGTTACCTAGGTTTACATCTCTATTGATTTCATTTTTTTATTAGTTAGAAGTTAAAGGTAAGTTTAAGTGTTTACCGAATATGACAATTTTCTTTATGCATTTCACTAAATAGTAATACAGTTGTTAAAATCTCAGGTTTTCATTGTAGCAGCCAATAAGAACAACTTTAGTTAAGTTGTTGCTTTTCAAATGGTATTTAATGAAGTTTTTATTGTAATATCTAATAAGAATCGTTAAGCTTATATAACAAAGCAAGTCTTCCATGGAAGACTTAATTAATAATTAATACTCTTATGTGGACAGATAATCATGAGTTAGAAAATTGCTAATTAACTAGGAATAAGTCCTGCAATCCAGAGAAAATAGAGTCTATATTTTGCTAAGTATATGGAGTAAAATGTGAATTGTGGGTGTGTTGTCCAGTAGTCCTCAGAACACTTATAGTAAACTTAGAGGATTATGGGGCGGGGGTTCGGGGGGAGGGGAATTGGTGCAGGATTCAGTTTTTTTTTTTTTTTAATGTTCACTTATTTTTGACAGAGAGAGAGACAGGTGCAAGTGGGGGAGGAGCAGAGAAAGGGAGGGAGACACAGAATACCAGGCAGACTCAGGTTCTGAGTTGTTGGTATAGAGCCCCGTGCAGGGCTCAAACCCACAGACCACGAGATCATGACCTGAGCTGAAGTCTGGTGCTTAACCAACTGAGCCACTGTGATGCCTGGTGCAGGATTCAGATTTAAAGAAACATGGTCTACAAGGTTCAGGGCAGAAGATGGATGCAACCCAAAAACCTTCAACCCATCTGCTGTTGGAACAGAACCTTTTTGTTCTGGACTGTATAGGTTTATCCATGCATTTGGTCCCAATTTTACTACTTTGTAATATAGTTAACTAGGTCCTAAATCAATTAGATTAGTCAAAATGACCCCACTCTACTTTGGGTATTAGGTACCCATCTACCAAGGAGTCTTAGGATGTAATAAGACATTTCCCATCCTCTGAGCTTTGATTATGTGATGGTTTATTTTATGGAGCAACTTGTCTGGGCCACTGATGCCCAGATATTTGGTCACTTATTATTCTCGGAATGTCCTTTAGGGTATCTGGGTGAGATTAACATTTGAATCAGTAGGCAGAATAAAGCAGATTAGTGGGCTTCACCCAATCCATTAAAGACCTGAACAGAACAAAAAGGCTGACCCTCCCACAAATAAGAGGGAACTCCTACCTTACTGTCTTAAGAGGGGATCTTGGTTTTTCTCGGCCATCAGACTCCAACTGAAACAGGGTTTTCTTGAGACTTGAGCCAGATAGCTTTCAGAATAGAATTGGCACCTTCAGCTACTGGTTCTCCAGTTTGCCATCGCAGGTCTTGGGATTTGTCAGCCTCTTTAATCAATCTTGTGAGGTAATTCTTTATAATAAGTTTCATTCTCTCTCTCTCTCTCTCTCTCTCTCTCTCTCTCTCTCTCTCTCTCTCTCTCTCTCTCCCCCTACATATATAGTACTTCTATTCAAACACACACACACACACACACACACACACACACACTTTATTGGCTCTTTTTCTCTGGAGAAGCCTAACAAATGCAGATAGATGGGAAATCGTGATGACCATTCCCTATTCTCACTTGTTGAAAGTTACTTGGTCTCTTTTTCATGAAAGCCCTACTCCTCATGGGCCCAGTTAACATTTGGAACTAGAGAAAGGCTTATGCCAGAGAGAATTAAGATGCATTTCCAGTGGATAAATGATGTCTTCAGTAACAAAATTATTTCACCATCCATTAAAAGTGACAACAGTCAACAGTTTATTTGAATGTAGTTCTTTTAGAAAGAGGAATAACTTGGTATAGTCAGGCATGAAAATTTTGACTGTGACATTCTCTTCCTGTTTTCCTCTCATGTCCAAAGGTAGAGTTAAAAAAAAAAAAGTTTTAATAATGGTAATATGTAGACCAGTGTTACAGTTGACAAATATAGATAATTTCAAGGCAAAATAACTATATTAATAAATAACATTTTGAAGTGTCAACTATAGCTTAATTAATAACCCTGTATTCACACTTTGCAGTTGATAAAACAAATATAGTTAATAATTATGGAAATGAGGAGAATGAGGTCAGCAAGATTATAAGATTGGCCAAGTGCACATTAACACTAAAAGGGTTTAGAAACAAGAATTTTATGATTTATATTTCAGTGCTCTTTTTACTTTATTTTAAAAAAATTTTTTTTTCAACGTTTATTTATTTTTTGGGACAGAGAGAGACAGAGCATGAACGGGGGAGGGACAGAGAGAGAGGGAGACACAGAATCGGAAACAGGCTCCAGGCTCCGAGCCATCAGCCCAGAGCCTGACGCGGGGCTCGAACTCACGGACCGTGAGATTGTGACCTGGCTGAAGTCGGACGCCTAACCGACTGCGCCACCCAGGCGCCCCCCTTTTTACTTTATAACTAACATGTTCTGTGTGACTAAATAATAGGAGCATCAAGAGCAGGAAAAAGGTGCTCTATGGTTCAAGAAAGGAGAGTGCAGTTCCACCGTAACCCACCGTCCATAACAAATGGTCCTTTTCTGTTAGTGTCTCCATTTTGCAAACACAACCCTACCTCATAGACCTAAGCCCATGGTTTGGCCCTTGAGGTAGCTTTCATTATGTACGTACCTACCAAACATAAGAGCTAACTACACCTCTGTGAAGAGAAACTTCTCTTAGAAGATCAGGTCTGTAGTCTTCACACACCTGTGATGTTGCAGACATAGAGCAGAGCCGTAGAGTGTGTGAAGCCCATCTCCAAAGCAGCCCAACAGTGGGGTTCTTGGACATTAATACTCCATTTGTGTCCAAGAATGGAGCAGCTGACAGTGCGATGGGATGGTGTTACGTAAGCACACAAGCCTGTGCCGCCGAACCAATTATGTCCAATTGAATTTTAGAGCCCTGGGGCCTCATCCACGGCCCCCTAGAGAAATTCACCATATCAAGAGGCAATGGGAGTGGGGGGCGGGGGGGGGGAAGCATGCCATGCAGTGTTTTAACTTTTAAGAAAAAAATGGAAACCACATCCATGAGCGTTTGAATTGAGATAGATTCACTATAGAATAGAATTCTGGGCAAGTTAGATTTCCCCCCTCCTCCACTACTCCCCACTTTAAATTGCTTAGTCTGTGGAGAATAAATAATTCTGTAGCAGCGACTTCACCGATCTGTTCCACAACGAAAGGAACGTTTTTTTCTTTGCTTTTAAATCCTATCACAAGGTCAAGCCAACCTACTTTAGCTTTATTCCTTTAGGTTTTCTGGTTTTCCCTAAACCAGGGATCTACGTTCTGTACTTATGTTGTCACATATATTTTGAAACTGCAAACAACACTGTTAATATTTCAAATAGCTAGTTTAGTAATACAGGAATTTATGCTGACATTAAAAGCCATCCTGAATTGCTGCTAGGGATATTTTAAGAATCTCTCTATTACTAATGTGACAAATGATGACTTTAATGGCATCATAAACCAGAAATATGAAAGCATTATTAAAAAAACTGCTTCATAAAAGAGTTATCAAGTAACTATCAGTTAAGCTGTTTAGACGTGATGAAAGTTCAGTCTAAACACACTGGAGCACTTCAGATACACTAAACTAGCAATATTATAAAATGTGGAGGTAATGAATATTATTGCTTCAAAAATTGTCTTTGCTAATCTTACTCTGAATAAATTGTGTTGGTTAGGGAAATCCTTATACCTTAGGAGACCAATTCACGTTTAAAAGCCATTTTATTATTATGAAGCATTTGTTCAATCCATTGCCCGGACGTATAGTTCACATGCAGAAACTACATCACTTACTTTGGCTTAAATATTGAAATAGTGCACTCATATTCTCTTATAGTTTAAAGATATGGGGCTCTGCACTAAAGGGTATCATTCCATTAATTATTCAGACTCTATGTGGTGGTTAAACATTTATGTCCCCTACACATTTTATCTTCTATCCTTTTTCCCCCCCTTATAATTAATGGGTCCATAAGACACTTAGGGTGATATGAGATACTTTAAGTTCTGGTAGAATATATTTTATTACAATAGTCTCCATTTTTGCAGAAGTATAGCAACAAATCTATGCCAATGCACAAGTGAAATGGCTTTAGAAATCCCATGCTATTTATGTATGGATTTACTTAAGGGGAGTGTTACCATTGTTCTCTTGAAAGCTACTTGCTTGCATATACATATCCAAACAGAATGGGACATTTGGGCATTCACAAGCCTGATCACATATTCTGGCTTTCCAAATTGTTAAATTGTATTATTACATAATGGACTTTTGCAAAAATACCACTTTAAACAGTATTCTAAATAGGTTTATTCTATAATAATATCGCATCTAAATTCTAGAGGAGAGAGACCCACAGAGAAGTAGAAGATTGTAAGGAAAGGAATGTGTATAACATAAAATGGACGGACAAAGATTCTCACAGAGGCTTATAATGTCCCTAGTGGAGACCAGCAGCAGGCATTGAGATTAAAGTAATAATAGGGTCTTTTTAGCAGCAGTTGTCAAACTTGATCATGGCTCAGAATCACCTGGAAGGCTTGTTAAAACACATATAATTGGGCCTACTCTCAGAGATTCTGGTTTAGTGGGTCTGGGATAGAGCTTTAGAGTTTGCATTTCCAAGTTCCCAGGCGATGCTGATGTTGCTAGTCTGGGGACCACACTTTGAGAGTCACCTTTCTCTTGCATCTGTCTGAATAGATGACCAGCTATTATGTTCAGTTTTATTTTCTGTGATTTCAGTAGAATGTAGAAAAATGGATAATAGGTATTAAGACTCAATTGCTAAAGTTGGATTTCAGAGGGTAATTTGATGTCTGTGCACAACTATATGCCACACGTGATGAACCATGCATAAACATCGTTTGGTTTTTTCTTAGCCCACCCATAAAACAACACTCAGTGTTCACTGTATCCCCAGAAAAGCAACTGCAGTCCGCCACTGCACTGCAGATTTTTACAAAATAAAATTTGCTGTACTTTTTTCCTGTTTTTGATTTCTTCTTTTGCCAGCAAAAGAAGATGTTCCACTTTTAAAGGGTTCGTATGCTTAGGTTACGCCCGCCCAAACAGGACAATCTCTCTAATTGTAAGGTCAACTGATTTTAGACATTAGTTATAGCTACAAAATGACTTCAGAGAAGGACCTAGATCAGTATGTGAATGAATACTCCGGAGAAAATGTACTTAACCTCTAGGTCTGAGATCCTGCGGGGGAGTGCATCTTAGAATTCTTCCTACCACAGGTGCATTCTGATTTACCAGTGTTTTCTTACACATGTTGAAAAATGTCACTGAGGATTACTCAAATAGCCATTTTATTTTGGATCTCTGTGTCCACAGCCAAAATCATTTCTGGTGCAAATGTATGTAGCCCACTTAACACAAGGAACCACCTTAGCTATGTTCCAATGAACATGAAATACATGGTCTTTGCTTTTCTAAGCGGATCTTAAGTGGTAATCAAATTGTAATTTAGTTTCCTTACATGAATGAAACACATACTCTGAGTCAAATTTTTGAGTCAAGTAATTTTGAGTTAAGGAAATACTTTTGGGCAAGTTGAGCACATTTTTCAAATTTTCTGTTACAGCTCATTTATATTACATATACTTTTGTTATGTTCTGGGATATGACAATATGCGTATAGTTTTATCTTTGTAATTAGTAATATAACAGTATAGTATATGGTCTCTTAATTAACTCCCAGGTAACTGATCTTCTGGATTATTTGACGTTTTCTCATTCTTCTGTTCCAGTGTGTTCTAACATACTGATTACCGTGTGTGACTCACTGAGTGCTTGCATCTTGTAGACGCTTTCTAGGAGATTCACATACTTCTGTGTTTATTTACATGCTTTCCAGGAGCCAGTGGTTTCTTCCCAAACTTCCTCTGGTGGTTGTACATATGATTATATTTGTATTATTTAATATTAACTACTTTATTATTTAATTAACTATTTTACAAATGTATCAGTTGGCAGTGCAGAGAAAAAGACTTGTTTTTATGAAAGCAGGTGACTATTTCAGAAAGACTTGATAAAGGCAAGTTGCTGAAAATGCTGTTCAATGTGGATGAAAAAATGATAAAATATTTGAGAAAAAAATCTTAAAAATCTAGAGGAATTGTTTACTCACTTTGCTTTACAAGCAAAGGTGATGTTCAGAATATTTAATGACTAGCAGGGCATGAGTAGTAGCTAATTAGAATAGTTGCTGTACTCATTATAAGGGCTGTTCACAGCCTTTGAATCCTCATCCCACTAAAAAATAAACAAACAAAAAACAGCTAATCCTGGAGCCTGAAAATCATGGAAGATATACTACGGGAGGGCCCCTAGTATAAAAAGAAAAAAGCCTTGGTTCTACGTCAGAAGCTTGGCAATTGCAGGTACATCTTATATGATTTAAGATGAAATGATCAAGGTATTTGGATAAGCATGTATTACTTTCATGATTTTTTGTTTTAAACAACTTTTCGATTAAAATACCCAGACTGGCCCTAATTTCCCCGGCAAGAGTGTTCTTCCTGTGTTGCCGTTTTCGTTTACTCTCTGTTTTTACTATCAGAATGAGATACTTTCTAAAGAAATCTGTATTTCAGTGGAAAAGTGATGTGATAAAAAATTGGCTAGCATTGTTTAGTTCAGTTTCTCTAATAGGATCTCAAGAGCTACAGAAACAAAAGAGAAGGACTGGACCTCTGTTTCTCTTGAATTTAAAGCTTAGTTAATTGAGCTTTGGTAATGATTGTGCAGGAATAGTGTTGATGCTGACATCCCTCTGCCATATCCTTCGTCTCTCTCATTGTTGCCTAATTCATCTGAAGTTGTTTACTTCATGCACTGACAGAAGCTGAGACTGATGACAACAGCTTAAAATTCTCTCTTATCTGTTTGAAATTTCTTGTTAGCATTCCTACCTGGTTTCCATCGGTGTATGAAAACAAAAAGGAATCAGACACAAACAGAGCATTAAACAATGCCTTCTGCCTTGCAGGATTGTTTAATACACTCCCATATACCTGAGTTAATAATTCACACTCTGCGGAACCCCAGCACGTCTCCATCAGACTTGATGTCCTCTATTAATGTGACTGCACACATCCCATGCAAAGCCACGGTGTTGGGGATAGTAGAAAGGGCAGGGTGTTCTTTAGGGCCATGTGCTAAAAGTGACCTTTTAGATAAAATTTCCCATTTGAAAACAGGTCTCAATAAAGCTAAATTCTATTAAATAGTGTTTGTTTTAAGTGGACCTACCTATAGAATTCCCGTGAAGCTGGAGAATAGCCGAGCCCTCCCCCTCCCCCTCCAAATAGTTCTCCTTTTCTAGAGGTGAATGGAAGCAAATTTTCCCTTTTTCTACTTCTCATCACACCCTTTCAGTTGGCCATTAACACAGAAGTTGACACCACATATGGTAAAAGGAGTAGTAGATGAATGGGGAATGAGATTAATGTGCCTGGGGCCTATAGGTCAGGCAAGAAGCAATCTGATGTTTTATTTGAATGTTTTTATAAAAGCATAAGAAGAACCAGGAGAGTGTATTGCATAGAGTTCGAAGTGGTAAAGTAGGGAAAAAGAAGGCCATATTCAAGTAAAAGCCCAGAGCTTTTTAATCACTCATTTTGTATTTCTGATTTCTGACATTATTTTGTAATAAATCACCATCAAAGCTGGCCTTGAGACTCCATAGTTGGAGAAATAAATAAGCCTCAATAACTATATTTGAGCTATATTTTTGGATGTAAAAAGTATCTTACACTATCCAAAGTTTCATGTGTGTACAGAGTCAGGTTAATTATCTGGGTAGTTCATGTAGAGATATATCATCACAAAAGGAAAAATAATATAGAATTTGTGATGATGATTTTCTGAATTATTTTTGAGGGATTTTCACCAATTATCCGTCTTCATGACACAGCCAGTTTTGGTGACTATTTGGCAAAATTCGCTCACAAAAATTTTTGTGTGTATTATACAACCCTAAGAATTGTGGACATATATCATGCTAACCATACTTTGGAATCCAGATTCATAAGAAAATATGAAATCTCATTAAGGAAAGTAAAAGAACGAAGAAAAGAGCATCCTATACTAAAGCTATATTCTAGTTAACACCATGTGGAAACAAAACCAGATTGGACAAAATGAGTTTAATCTGTAGAAATAAGGAAATCCATTATGGGAATAGGGAATAAGGTTTATTTATTTATTATAAAGCTTATTTATTTATTTTGAGAGAGAGAGAGTGAGTGAGTAGGATTGGGGGAGGGGCAGAGAAAAAAGGAGAGAGAGAATCCCAAGCAGGCTTTGCACTGTCATTGAAGAGCCCCGGTGTGGGGGGAGGGGAGGGGGGAGGGGCTCGATCTCCTGAACCTCGGGGCTCGATCGTGACCTGAGCTGAAATTAAGAGTCACAAGCTTAACTGACTGAGCCACCCAGACACTCCAGAAATAGGATTTATTAAAAGGGTCTTTATAATTATATTTTTAAGCTCAAGTTTACCTGGATGGAATAAAGGAGAGGATAGACATAAGAGAATTTAGGAAACATAATTTTTGTTAACAATAGCTATTAGCCTAATAATTTCAGTGAGAGGTCAGATGTGGTGGGTCATCACCAGCTTATTTTTCTGTATTAAAACAGCCCCTGTTGTTCCTCCCAGACTGTTTATGCCAGTTTTGGATTTCACTGTGGCATAACCCAGGGCTGAAAAGGTATTGCCAATTCTCATACATCTCCCATGTTGGTGAAGAGTAGACAGGGAAGAGAGCAAACTCAATGTGAGATCAGCATCAAATTATTCTTGTTAGCTTTCTTGGAGAAAATAGTTAAAAGAATGTGAAGTTTGGTTGGGGTATATGTACCTTTGTGGGAAAATTAGTAGTGGAAATTGTTATTGTTTTTATTATGGTAAATGATAATGTCTTATTAAGAAAAAATTAATCACTGCCCTGGCATTGAACAAAAACCATGCTTTCTTTAATCAACTAAATGTATTTTTTTTAATTTTATTTTTGAGAGAGAGAGAGCGAGAGAGCGAGAGAGTGAGAGAGAGAGAGAGAGAGAGAGAGTGCCAGCAGGGGAGGGGCAGAGAGAGAGGGAGACACGGAATCTGAAGCAGGCTCCAGGCTCTGAGCTGTTGGCACAGAGCCTGATGCAGGGCTTGAACTCACAGGCTGTGAGAAGTTGGATGCTTAACTGACTGAGCCACCCAGGCGCCCCTCAAATAAATGTATTTTATGTTTACCAATAGGTTTACCAGTGAAAGGATAATTCAGTTTTATTTGGGAGCTTACCTTTTTTCTTTTTTCTCTTTTCTTTCTTTCTTTCTTTTCTTTTCTTTTCTTTTTTTTTTTTGAGAGAAAGAGAGAGAGAGAGAGAGGGAGAGAGGTAGAGGCAGAGGGAGAGAGAGGGGGGTAGAGAGAGAAATTGAATCCCAAGCAGTCTCCACACCCAGCGGGGAGCCCCACACTGTGCTCTGTCCCAGGACCCGACCTGTGAGATCATGACCTGAGCCAAAATCAAGAGTCGGATGCTCAACTGACTGAGCCCCCCTGGCACACCTGTTCAGGAGCTTACTATTTGCCAAGCTTCTTCTATGTGTTTTATATGTATTAATGTATTTAACTCTTATAAAAATCATTTCTATTTTAGAGTTAAGGAAAGAGCCTTGAAAGAGAAAGTAAATTCCCAGCTGGTAAAGTGGGAGAACAAAGTGGAACGCAGGCAGTATGA
The DNA here is from genome assembly GCF_024362965.1 of Panthera pardus. Classification (NCBI taxonomy): domain Eukaryota; kingdom Metazoa; phylum Chordata; class Mammalia; order Carnivora; family Felidae; genus Panthera; species Panthera pardus. The sequence goes on along the minus strand of NW_026526766.1, from coordinate 16,141,915 downwards.
CTCTAGAGCTCAAGCATCTAACCAGCGCTTCATTCTGGGTTTTGAAATAGATGATAGCTGAAATACCATCATAACTTTGTGACATTATGGAACTACTTATATAAAGAGAAATACCAGATATAAAATGATGATATTTGCCCGGAATCTTGCATTTATCTGTTTAATCATTCGTTTAGTCAAACAAAAAGATAAAAGAAAAATTACATCTCATACCATGTGGTGGAGATGTAAAGGTGAGTAAGACACAATCCCGTGTCTTAAAAAAGAGTTCTCGTCCTAATGGAGAAAAGAGAAATAAAACACATGCTTGTCACATAACCATGTGTTTTAGTGTGCTGTATATATTCACAAGATACTTGAAAACACAACTTTTGGGCATGTATTTCATTCTGCGGGGAGCCAGGAAGAGAAAGATTGTGCAGAAAAAAAGTTTCCCGGGACAGTTGGTGCTTAAGCGCCATTTTAATTTTTTTTTTTTTTTAACATTTATTTATTTTTGAGACAGAGAGAGACAGAGCATGAACGGGGGAGGGTCAGAGAGAGGGAGACACAGAATCTGAAGCGGGCTCCAGGCTCTGAGCTGTCAGCACAGAGCCCGACGCGGGGCTCGAACTCACGGAGTGCGAGATCATGACCTGAGCCGAAGTCGGCCGCCTAACCGACTGAGCCACCCAGGCGCCCCAAGCGCCATTTTAAAGAACGCAGCGTGAAGCGTTGGGATGGTGGTGAGTGTGGTGCTGTTGATTTGATTTAGATGTCTTTCTTTAGGAGAGAAGGTAAAATTGTTGCAGAGAGCGGAATCTCGATTTGTATGCATAGCATGGTGCAAAATGAACGTATGATATTTAGTGGATTTCAGCTGAGTTGATAATAATGCTATCTTTCTTCAACAAACAATTCCACAGTGACGAAAAATGTACACAATGGGTACGTAGTAGACACCTGATATTTTGAATTTCAGGTTAGAGTCATTTATCCAGCACAACCTGAAGGGCATAAGCAGTTCATGGTTCACATCATGACTGTCGCTTATTAATTAGCTAGTGAACTTGGAAAAGTTATTTTACCTCCAGGTAAATGGAGGAATATATACGGGGGGGAAAAATGGCTTCCTGCCTATATAATTGCAAGGCTTTTCAGGGAATTCTTGATAAAGGGTGAGTTATATGTTTGACATATAATAGGTACTCAGAAGTGATAATTGTTATGAATACGTTAAAAATTTGTGTAACAACGACTGTAAAAGTCACTGTGTTTGGTGTTTGCCCTGTGGGGCACAAACACGGCATGCTGGAGCTGTTTCATACAGGCTCTCAGGTCGATCTATTAAAATTCCAGGAGCGGATTGTTAAACACAACCATCCTTGAAATCAGCCATGCGGGAAGTGTATATATCACAGAAATTGCACATGCTACCTTTCAGGGATTCCTTTCCCCTGAGAGCCAGTTGATAAGGCCCCAGCCGAATTTTAAAGGGTAAAATGTGGAGGAGGGTGGAATTGAGGGAGTAGTCGTGACATGGAAATAGCACTGGACATAAACAAGATGAAAACATATCCCTGTGCTTACTTATGTATAGTGAATATCTTTACTTCCTTGTTGGATTAATTTTTATCTACTCTTCTCTGGTCAAAACAAACTATCCAGTATCTCCCCTTTTCACCCAGACTAAAAGCCAACATTTTCAGTGGCCTCTTAAAACTCTTTCCTTTGTAACGTCTCACACCTCATCTCCTTCTACTCTTTATTGCTTCCCACTCTCCTCCAGTGAAGAACATAAGACGTTCCCACCCAGGCCCTTTGGCATAGCTTATCCCTCTCCTGGAAAACCCTTCCTCCAGTTGTGTGCATGGCTTTATCACTTTCTTCAAGTGTTTGCTCAAGTGTGACCTGTTAAACCTGGTCTATCCTTACTGCTTTGTTTAAAAACCACAATCCCCACCCTAGAATTTACAATCCCCTTTCCACTGCTGTATTCTTTCATAAGACTTATCATCCTCTAACATAATATTTGATTTATTTATTTATTTGTGGTATCTTTCTTACCCACTAGGATGTAAACACTATGAGGGCAGGGATTTTTGTATGATGCTTATTTACTGATCTATCATAGGCGTCCAGAAGAGTGCTGAAACATAGTAGGTGTTCAATGAAAACTTACTCAGTGAACATTGGTTAAAATAAAAAAAAAAATATATGTATATGCATGTAATATATACGTATATATTATATCTATTAATTTATAGTGTAGGGCAAGAGTTTTGATGGTTTATGATGAGTTTTAACTAAAAGGTCTAGACATGCCCAGTTCTGTCCTATAATTAACCTCCCATCAAGTTGCTATATACAAAAAATGAGAATGAGAATAACCTAGTATTGTTGAAATAGTTTTAAAGCATGTGGATTGACCTCAAGTCTCAACCTCCTTCCCCTAAACCCGTAACCAAACCCTTATGGTTGAACTTTAGGGTACAGGAACTTGAAGCAAGACCAAGCATATATTAGAGGCGGGGGTGGGGGGGCGGTGCACACGTGATAGAGAGAACACAGACCTGGGGTAGTCAGTCTTCAAGATGGCCCCCCATGATCCCTTCTTTCTGGGATTTATAACTTTGTCTAGTTTTCTCCTGCATTGTACCAAGTTCATTTGTACAATAAACCTAGCAGAAGGGATGGTAAGCCCCTTCAAGATTAAATTGTAGAAGACATTTTGGTCACCCTCTATCTTAGATCACTTAATTTGGGAAAACCAGTTGTTGAGTAGGCCTATGGAGACACCTGTGTGATGAGAAGCTAAGGCTTCCTGACAGTAGCCGCATGAGGGAGCTTGGAAGTGGATCCCCCCACCCCAGCCCAGTCGAGCCCTCAGAGAGCTGGAATCTTGTCCTACCTCTTGACCACACTCTCATGAGAGACTCTGAACTATAACCATTCCCCTAAGCTACAATAGAGTCCTGGCTCTCAGAAACTGCATGAGATGTTAAAAATTCATTGTTTTAAGCTGCCACATTTTGGGAGATGTGTTACATTGCTATATATATGTCTAATGAAAGCACCATTTTCATATCAACAGGAAGAGGCAGAAAAGCAGGTCCAATGAATATTCTAAATTTTACCACTTCAATGATCATTTCTTCCTCTTGGAGACTACTAAAAGGTGGAAGATTTTTCCTATTTCCTTGTTCCCTGTGTATGTCAGGCATACAGATTTGTTAATCGTACTCTTTTCAGGTACTATAGACTATGATACCTCAGAAACAAAGGTCGTCCTTCTCCCTTTTATTTTACTTTATTTCATTTTTTAAAGTTTATTTATTTATTTTGAGAGAGAGAGGGAGGAGCAGAGAGAGAGAGAGAGAGAAAGAGAGAGAGGATCCCAAGCAGGCTCCATACTGTCAGCACAGATCCCATGAGCCATGAGATCATGACCTGAGCTGAAATCAAGAGTCAGATGCTTAACTGACCGAACCACTCAGACATCTGTTCCCCCTTTCCTTTTAATATTTTGTATAGTTCAAATACAGTTTTGGTAGGGTGAACTCTTTAAATATATTTTGAATGAATGAAGTTGTCAATTTAGTGTTTATTTAATCAGGTTTTTAGTCATACTGAAGACTAATGGGGTGGATAATATTAGGGACTTCTTGTTGCTATATTACATGTAAAAGGACTAGAAGCAGAAGGCTAGGCCATGGATGTAGAGATACCACCACATAATCAACTGCCAGTTACCTAAAGTAGCAGAGGGGAGCATAATTACAGATAATATAAAATGTCAGGCAATTTGCCTGGATGATCTTTTCTGCCAGAGTTGAAGCTGAGTCCCTGAGTCAAAAATTTCAAATATTGTGAATCAGAAACCAGTGAGCATTAGAAAACCGTCCCTAGGAGATGTCCAAGGTGGAGTTAATGAATCTGGATGGTTTCTTCTACTTTTGATGACTTTTTTTTTCTTTTTTTGTATCACTGGGTGAGAATGGGTAATAGTGAAATTGTTGAAAATTGAGACAACACATTCCCAACTGAGCAGACACCAGTGATCTCAGTGGAAGAAGGAAAAAGTTCCATAGAGAAAACAAAGTGAAGGAAATTAGGAAATTGGACTGGAGAATGTTGCAGATGGCAAAGGCAGTAAACTTTTTGATTTTGAAATGTCTCCTATCACCCTCCAGAGTTTTCTGATAATCTACAGTTGATCCCAGTCCCAATAAATTTGACAGTATTCATTTAAATATGCAAATTTTTGCTTCAATTTTATTCCTCATCTGGGATTTAAATGTGAAAAAGGAATAAAAAATACAAGTACAAAGATGACAGAGAAATATAGGTTAAGTGGGAAACAGCTATAGAGTTTTTATTTGACAAAATCCATCTTATTATTTTAGTAGATGTTTTACTGATGGAGACTTTACCTTGATTTTATTATTAAACTTCCTTGGAATTAAACTATTTTTTTCAGTGTCTGTCAATCAATTTAAAGTGTGCCCCAAGATAGAATATGAAACAATATGAAAATAGAGGAGTTTGCATTTTGAACTAAACTCCTTCTCAGATAAGTCACACTCCACGGGCTAATACCCCCATCTGTGACAGCCTGTGTTTTGGTGACAATAACTTCTCCTGCCTCAGAGCAACAGTTCTCATAAATTATATAAAATTATCCTTCCATGGCAGAGTCTTCGAAGTGACCACCACTCCCTATGGCAGCCTGCTCTGTTTGACAGCAATGATATTTCTGTCTTTTGGAAATAGCAATAGTAACCATGTCAAAAACTTAGGATCAGTTTGATGAAGGTTCTCTTACCTCTGCATCCCTGGGTATTGTAATATAGGAAAATTAAATATGGTGTTTACTATTTTCCCTTGAAATGCTGACGCCATGCTCGTGCAAGCCATTAACTATTATGAAGAGGGCCAGAAGGGCAGTTGGGTTTCTCTGAATCTACTAGATAATCTTGCTTCAAGGCCCCACAGCACCCAGAGATTATGATGGGGCTGTAATTTTGATCATAGATTGTCAGAAAAGAGATTAGGACACGTCTCAAATCAATCTAGCATAAGTCATTTCATTACAGCTTCTCAGAGAGTAGCGACTATCCAAGTTGATAGTTCCAATTTTAGGATTGTCCATGGGGGTAAAAATGAGAATTCTTGTTGTTATGGTATGGAGCCAGGGAACACAGGACAGGTGATCATATAACACAGACAATAAAGGATATTGTTAATATGGGGGAGCCATGTAAAAGGAAGGAAGAAAGACTGTTAAAGAAAGCATGTGCCATTCACATTTGTGTAAAAACATATTTTTATTTGTGCATATCTAAAAAAGGTAACATACAATTCTTATGAATAGTGACTGCATACGTGTCAGGGTCAATTCTTGCAAAACAGACTTAAACTTTTTCTTGTGCATTGAATACTTTTGTGTTCATTGGGTCAAATGGTCATTTGTGAATTTTGTGCTTATTTGAGTCATAGGGATATGAATTTTACAAAATAGGATTTGGGGAATAATGACATATAAAGACCTCACTTTAGTTCTCTTTCTGTAGACCCTGTTGTGTTAAGTGTTCATTAATGTGTCTTTAAGGGCAATATGTATGGATCTGTGAAGGATGTTGGGGGAAGGGATGAGACCCATGCTGACTAGTTCTGGCATTTGAGTCCAGCAACATCTGCTGTGGTCTCTTAATGCATTTACTGCCACCATCTTGAATTTTAAGCCATCTTGGCATAAATAATTTCAATGGAGAAGACAGTTGACATTCAGATCTTTCAGTTAACCTTTTATATCTGATTCCAGGCTTTGTGGGCAACCCAATTAAAATTAGCCTCCTCAGGGTGCCTGGGTGGCTCAGTCAGTTGAGCTGAAGTCCGGGTCATGATCTCATGTTTCATGGGTTTGAGCCCTGAGTCAGGCTCTGTGCTGACAGCTCAGAGCCTGGAGCCTGCTTCTGATTCTGTGTCTCCTTCTCTCTCTGCCCCTCCTCTGCTCACGCTCTGTCTGTCTCTGTCTCTCAAAAATAAATAAATGTTAAAAAAAGTTTTAAAAATAAAACAAAATTAGCATCCTCAAGAAGATTTACTTAAATGAAGAGAATGGAATAATGGAAAAACTTTTTCACAAGTAACACAGACGACTTGGCAATCATTATGTTTACAAAACATTAATAAATTGGCTTTTGGATTTACATCCTAATCTCCTATGAATTTGGCTGAATAAATCAGCTACTTTAAGTCTGTTCAGCTCTGAGTTGCCAAAAAAAAAAAAAAATCCAGTTTGCAGACCTATGAACCTTAGGAACACCATTGACCTGGATTCATCTTATGAAATGAGGGGTTTATTATCTTCCTGGCTGGGAAACCAGAGGGCTCTGCATGTTTTGTATCTCTTTAACTTCACCAAAGCTACAACATTTTTCTCACTTTAATTTGGGAGGAAAAATTTACAAAAAACAATTTCATAGTGAAAGGATATGATTTTATAATTCACAAAATTGTTTTGTCAACTGTGAGGCAACAATATCCCTATCAAAATGTCCTGCCCCCTTTTCTTTTTGAAAAATAAAACTGGAACCATCGTCATCAACATTACCATCTCTAGGGCTTCAGAGATGCTGTCTAGAATGCACTAAGGAAATATACCACCATGTCGTGATATTTGGCTTATTTTCTATTTAGGAGATATGTCTACACTAATGGTTCTTAAATTGTGGTTTGTGAGTTTTAGAAATGTTGCCAAAACCAGCTGGGGCTGCTCTAGGGGAGGGAAATGTTATGAGTTAAGTTTGATTACTGATTTTGCCTGAATATCCATCCTGACTTCAAACTCCTTTCTTTGATCAGACACTTTCATACAAGACTTTTGTAAGCTCTTATTAAATAAAAACTACCTGGGGTTTAAACACACATTCACATTATGGCCCCACAAGACTTAAAAGGATACTGAATCATATGCAGGTATTTTAATTTCAGTAAACTCTTCCTTTGAGTGGAAAGAGAAGTGCATCACACACACACACACACACACACACACACACACACACACACAAACACACACACACACACACAATACAATCAATACAACACAATACACACACTCATGTCACTCCTTACTTGTAAAGTGCACACTAGTGCCTGCTAATAAGAGATCTAAGAAGTTAATAGGTCTTTATATTTATAACACTTACTACTCTGTGACCAATAAGAAACACAATGTTTCAAAATATTTGGGAATTACACATATTTAAAGTTATTTATGTTTCTTTACCATACTATTCTTTCCTTTTGCCATTTTATTTCAAAATATGCCATGTGTCTTTCCTCCCCTTTTTTTTTAAATTTTAATTTCCCTTTGGCAGTTAAATAATATTCTAAAATAAAAACTATGGGAATTTATAATAAAATTACTATTCCTTTTCCCCATTACCACTTCTTCAATAAAATTAGAGGAACGCCAGTGATTGCCGTAATCTGATTGGGAATTTAAATGCAAAGAAAATTCTAAATTGTGGTTCCCACAGCAACTATAAAAAGACACTCAACATGACTGCATATTTATATTAAGATATAAAACTTAACAACTTCCCCAGTTATACAAATGCTATATAAAAACAAAGGGGTGGAATTATGGTTGCTATGGGAATCACAACTCTGAACCTACTGACTTTTGGAAGTTTAAATATACTGACATAGAATTTCACACTGAATATTACATAGGGACAGGAACGTGCACGGGATTAGAGACCAACATGTGGCAAATGACATGAAATGAAATAATGAAAGAAAATGTCACTCTAGTGCCTAAATGTCTCCTATTTATGGATCAGTCCCTCTCATTCTGATAACATATCACCTCTGAAAACAGAGCAAAATATCCGTAGGTTATGCTCTGTGGAGTGATGGGATGTGGTGATTCTCTTTCCACATTGGTATGATGCCTCAACTACTCGTAAAGGAGTGAGTGTGAGCGCTGTGAACACAGAGACCTCAGGATGATTCTCAGCTTAGCCAAACAGTTGTTGCTAGCCGAATAACTGCTTCCTCTTTCCCTACAACCAGGGTGACAATACTCATTTTAGAGACTTAATTTGATGAAATGAAAATGGGATAAGATATACAAAATTGCCTAGCCAAGACATGCCATTAATATGTGGATTCCTACTTTTCAAGACTCAATGCATTTCACTAGAAGACATTTGTTACTGTAGGAATCTATTTAAAAAAAATTTTTTTTTAAGAATTGCTAGCTGCTGCAGGAAATTAAAAAAAAAGCTACTAATCCTCACCTTTGACTTGTGGAAATAATATTCTAGTTAGGTAATAAAATAAATGATATTTTCATAAAGTTTATCGTTTGTAAAATACTTAAAAATGTATGATTTTTAAGAAACGTGCAAAAAAGAAGAACCGATTCCCTTCTTTGAGCTATGCCTATTTCTCATTCTTCTACAATGAGCCATGGGTAAGAAGTTTTGGGAAAGCAGAGGACAACGGTAATTGCATAATTTCTTATTCAAAATGGTATTAAAAACAGTCGGATCCTACCGGCATTGGTTTCAACTTTCTGCTTGGGCAATTACTTTTTTTTCCCCGAAAGGTCTCAGCAGTTCTGCATTTTCTCTTTTCTTGAGTGGAGGTGGAGAAGAGGCTTTTCCCCATAACTAGGAGACTGCTCCAGAGAGGAGAGCTGTTCAATCATTTATTATTACTTATTATTGTTGTCATCTCATTCTCCATGTAGAAGTGCGAGTGCTGTGATGATCGAATCGTAACTTCAATAATGCATCTGAGGGAGTCTCGCGGGTAGTTTTTTCTCTTCATCCAGGGCCACAGTGTTTTGGACAGAGCTGTCTTGCAGAGAGAATTTTTAAAAGTTAACAAAAGAACTAAAACATTACATGTGCCTTATAATGTGTGTAACATCTCTTCCGAGAAGACAATCAGATCATAGTGTTACATATGTAATATTTTAGTTCATTAGTTTAAATTATTTTTTCCCAGTGTTTTAATTATATTAGGAAAGCTTCAAGCCTATACACTGGAAGTGTCTTCTAAAATACCTACCTTATCGAGTACTGCATGCTCACGATAGTTTTGAATAAACTAAGGAACAGAGGCTATTAAAATAATATAGCCTGGATTAGGGTTTCTCAAATTTTGATAGCAAACCACAATGGGAGCTGCATTTTACATTATGCCCCTGCATACACAAACACACCCCCATACTTACACATAACTGAAATTGAGGTTTCACAGAGCAAACTCACATTTGCTACAAAACAAAACAAAACAAAACAATACAAAACAAAAGGAATTCTAGTTGTAATCCACTAAATTGGTTTTACTGCCTTCTAATGGACTTCTATACCTGTTTGAAAAACTTAGGGCACGTTTTGAAAAAGTGGCAGAACTTAGATAATAAACCAGATTTTCTGAATGTATCCATCCATCCATCCATCCATCCATCCATCCATCCATTGTCTGTCTATCTATCTATCTATCTATCTATCATCTATTTATCTATCATCTATCTTTTGATTCATCTATCTGGAGAATTTATGACCTTAAGCAAGTTATTTACTTTTCAATGCCTTAGTTTATTTAACATGGGAAAATATTAATACCTTCTCATAAACTGCAAATGAGTTAATGTGCAATTCTTTGACTAGTGCCCGGCACATTTTAAATGTTATACAGAGTAATTATTAGCTCTCACTGTTATTAACAAACATGGAATGCTCACAATGTGCCCTATGATTGCCGTGGGAGCTGAGATGAATAGAATAAATTCTGCCTTACGGAGCTGACAATATATTATGGGATAGAGATTGGAAAGTAAATAATTCTGACATATGGCATGAGTTTTGTGATAGATGATGTATGATCAGTTTACTGTGGTAACAGCTACCTCCCCAGAAGATACACTCATACACCTTGGTTGCTTACATTCTTTTTGAAAATTCCCTAATCTTCAAGGATATTAGAGCCTCCAGGGAGGCGTACTCGTGAATTAACACGTTAAGTTAAGGTTCCTCTTCTCTGCTGTTCTTTCAGTGCCACACTGCTGCTGTGGTTTCTGCTTCTGCAGGTGCCACCATGCTTCTCCACTGTCCTGCTACCTGTCACTTCATTCTGAACAGTCCCCACCTGCCACTGCAGCTGCCCTTATGCTCAGCTCAGCCCCTCTTCCATTCAAGCTGAGGGGCTGCCCCTTAAGCCTGCTGCTGATCCCTGCGATTCATTGAGGCCCCTGCTGCTCTCAGAGTGGTGGGCTTCTTTCTGAAGCGTCTCCCCTTTGTGTCTTACAAAGAACCCATAGCAGGATTACTTGAGCATTGAGTCATTCCGGAAGTTTGTGTCTAGCACTTTTTAGTTTTCTCCAAATCTGTCTCCTTCCAAGGTGCTGATGTGCCTTTGAGTTTTACCCAGAACACTTGATTCTTCCTATTCCCAGCTTCTTTTGCTAGAAGGGCTTACAATGCCATATTCTGTACTCCCTTATGACATATTTTTTTTTCTCAGAGACTCAATAGTGTCCTCAGGCAATTTGGCTTCTGAATGACTCCCTCGATTTTCCAGGCATTTATGAATATATCTGAATCCCAAGTGTGATACTATATGGGTCACTTTCCAAAAGAACTTTTAAACCCAGTGGTGTGCTGGCAAATGTTTAACAACCAGCAGGCTACAGGGTGGTGGAGGAGGGCAGTGGGGAGTTTTGATCTGTTGTATTTGTGGATTTCCATGGTGTAAATACTCCCAGCTTGGACAACTTCAGGGTACTGATGTGTGCATGGAGGTGGGAAGTGATGCCTGTATTCAGCTCTCTTGGACTGACAGGAGCCAGCTCCAGAATAGCACTGCTTATGCCCTATGCTGAACCATAAATAAAAATAGATATCTGGGCGATTGAGGTGCTGCAGTACTCCGTGAGCCACATATATCCAAGTGTATGTAGCCTGGTCACTCTATTGCACACATACATACACTCTCGGGCACACGCATCACAGACACATGGCAGTCAGTAAGAACTGTGTCATTGACATAGAAAATAAGGGGAATATTTCCTCAGCTGTGATCCTTCAGCAATTTGAAGGCATGTCTGTTATAGTCCTTTGTATCCTATCACACTCATTTGCTGCTGTATATTCCTTCCCAACTGGATTTTCTTTCATATTTTAGCATATAGATAACATTGTTTTAGGGGAAAGAGTATATTTTTTTCAACGTTTATTTATTCATTTATTTTTTTTGAGAGAAAGAGGCAAAGCCTGAGTGGGGGGAGGGGCAGAGAGAGAGCGAGACACAGAATCCGAAGCAGGCTCCGGGCTCTGAGCTGTCAGCACAGAGCCTGATGTGGGGCTCGAACCCACAAACTATGAATTCACAACTATATATTTTTTCATTTAAAGTGTGTAATTTAATGAATTTTAGTATAATCACAGATTTATACAACTAACACTGCAGTGAATTTCAGAATATTTTTATCACCCCCCAAAAGAAACTTTGTACCTATTAGCAGTTACTCCATATTCTCATTTGCTCTCCTCCCCCAAATCCTACTCAATCATTAATTTACTTTCTGTTTCTATAGATGTACCTATTCTAGACATTTTATATAAATGGAATCATTCAATATGTACTCTTGTGTGATGGGCGTCTTTTAAGTTTTGTCTAGGCAAGTGTTTCCATTTCTTTTGGGTATTTTCCCAGGAGATGAATTACTGGGTTGTATGGTAACTCTATGCTTAACATTTTAAGAAATTGTCGAACAATATCTTGAAGCAGCTGCAATGTAACATTCCCACCTGCAATGTATGAAGATTCCAGTTTTCCATATCCTCAGCACGACTTGTTACTATCTTTTTGGTTATAGGCAGCCTAGTGGGTATGAAGTAATATCTTGTCATATTTCCGTAATGGCTAATAACGTTGAACATCTTTTCATGCACCTGTTTGTATATCTTTGGAGTAATTTCTGTTTAGGTCTTTTACTCATTTTAAAAATTGACATGTTTCTTTTCATTGTTGAGTTGTTTTCGTATATTCTAGAAACATCTTTTATCAGATATATAATTTGCACATATTTTCTAGATTCTAGTGGATTTTCTTTTCACTTTCTTGATAGTGTCACTTTCAAATACAAACATTTTTAAATTTTAATGAAGTCTCATTTATCTGCTTTGTACTTTTGTTGCTTGTGCTTTTGGTGTCATACTTACCAAGGCTTTACCAAACCCAAGATGCAAAGACTTATTTCTATGTATTCTTACAAAAGTTGTAGAGTTTTACCTATTACATTTAGCTCTCTGATCCATTTTTTGTGTATTCAGTTTTTGTCTCCATGTAAAGAAGGGTGTGTTTTCTGGGGCATCTGGGTGGCTCAGTTGGTTAAGCGTCCAACTTCGGCTTAAGGCATTATTTCGCAGTTTGTGAGTTCAAGTCCCGTGTCAGGCTCTGTGCTGACAGCTCAGAGCCTGGAGCCTGCTTTGGATTCTGTCTCCGTCTCTCTCTCTCTGCCCTCCCTCACTCACGCTCTCTCCTTCAAAAATAAATAAACTTAAAAAAAAAGGGGGGTGTGTTTTCTTAAAACCATGGGTTCCATGGTAAAATTCCAGGATGAAGAATTTGGCTTTAATCTTAAAAAAAATGAAGCACAACCTCTCCTTTTCTGTGCAAATTAACCACTGATTTTCCATTAAAAATATCCAAAAAAGACATCAGCCACTGTGGAATTTATTTTGGTTATTGCACATTTTCTTTCTTTGAGCACCTATCAGTCAAAATTCTACTGCCCTCAAAGCTTTTATTGTTTTCCTGTTTTCACTAGCAGGCCTTACTTGTGTAACGGACCCGGAACTGAAGAAGTATTTTTGCTTTTTTTGACAAGTAATTAAATATCTAACAATGTTCTGGATCAAACAGTTTACACTGAATTAGTAATCTGATTTTTAGCTACAATTATACGTGTAAACAGTTTCCTTTTCCCCCAAAGGTTATAAATATCTTTATAAAATAGGTAGAAGGAAAGTGGAAAGGGGAGGGTAACCCCCCCAACTCCAAAAAAAATTAAATAAATAAAAAGGAAATCTATTGAAGTTAAAACTAAAAGGAGGTGTTTGATATGATAACTAATGATGAGATAATGGGTTTCTTTGGGATATGGAAATAGAATCCACAGGAGAATGAGGACCTCAGCTAAGAGCTGTAGGTGGATCAGCCATGAACTGAAAGTTTGGCTTGCCTACTCTACTTTTTCACAAGCATTACTGGCATTTGGCAAGTCTTCTCGTGTGCAAGGATTTCTCAGAAGTGACAGGTCATCTGGGAGCCTGAAGGTAATACTGTATGGCCTAAATTGTAGCTAATCATGTTTATATCCTTTCCTCAGTAGTTCTCTATGAATCTTCTAGGTCAGGTGATGAGGGGATGCGGTCAGAAGAGAAGTCTGTCCTCTGTTGAAAACCTGGACATGGCTGGCTGGCAGGAGGCTTTTTAAAGGGGCTGTGCTGAGCATAGCAGGTTGTTCGTGTGGAGAGGGAGGAGGCTTACCACAAATGTATAGCTGAGAAGTTGACTAAATATTATAACGTTGCTGTGTTATAAGTTGTTAAGGGGCAGTGGCTCCAGAGACCCTTGTCATACTAATGAGGATTCCAACCTGACTGATTTGACCTAATCATTAGGAGATAATAATAGATCTAGCCCTTCAATTACCGGATAACTTTGATGATTGTTCAGCAGCATGCAGACTAAAGCAGAGCCCAGCATGGATTTTACCATTTATCTATCTAATCTATTTTAGACCAAAATGTGCCAGGGAGAATACAGAAGACATTAAACTATTGAGACTTTCCAAGCTATAAATATTTGCCAAATATGACTTAATTTTTAAGCTGCCCTTTCCTTTTAACTTCTAAAATTATCTTTATAATATTTTCTCATATATTGTAACTTTAACACACGATGTTAGAAAAAAACAGGTTATGAACCATCAATTTAGTAAGTCTCTACCTTGGAATGTTTTATAATTAAATCATAACCCTACTTCAGAACAGATAACTAAATCTTTAAAGGGGAAAATACATAGATTTTTAAATTTAGGGAATGTGTTAATCTACTGCATTGATTTTTATCCTTATCTCAATTAAATTAATTCTCTCTGTCACCATTTATCATGTCAGAAGTTTGCCTCTGTGCTATAACCATGTGAGTTATTCCTGCAAAAGCATGTCAGAATAATTCACACTTGCTTCTTCTTTAATAATTTCCTCTGCAAGTTAGCAAGTCTTGTAAGAAAAATTCCAATCTATTATATTTTACTTGCGTGGAATATTAACACAGTGTATTAAATATAATGTAGAAATTTAGTTGCATGAATTTTTACCTTGACTTAAAAAATATTTGTTTACTGAAATGTGATATATATGATGAAAGTGCATATATCATAAGCTCAATAAATTATTACAAAGTGAATATAGTGAATAAAATCACCCCCCAGGTCAAAAAATGAGGTTATTACTGAAACCTAGAAGCCATTCTGGCGATCCATTTAAATCTTCTAATCATGCCAGAGGAAACACTGTCTCAGCTTCTAGAACTGTAGTTTAATTTGCTTCTGAAATTTATACAAATGAAATTATAGAGTAGTAGATGTTCTTTTGTATAGGATTTCTTTCATTCAACAACATATTTATAAAACTCATTCGTAGTTGTATGTGTTGATGTGTAGTTAGTTCATTCTAATTGCTGTAGAATATTCCATTTTTTAATAGATTTTATTTATACTTATTCTTTGATGGATATATGAGATGTTTCCAGTTTTTCATATTCATGAATATTTTGGTGCACATGTACACACATTAATTAGGTATGGGATTGTCAGGCTGTGGTGTGTGCATATGTTCAGCTTTGCCAGATATTACCAACTATTTTTCAAAGGCATTATGTCAATTTATACTTCCTCCAAAAGTGGCCTTTTCATTGATTAAAGGTATAACATTAGCAATTTTAAATTAAATGTTATTAACTCTTCTTTAGGATTAAACTGCTACTTTCCATAACTCTTTAGGCAGAAAATATTTATAGGTTAAAGGAAGTTAAATTTGTGAAATAATGTGCACTTGAGAATCCCCACAAATAAGTGAATAATAAGAGGGATTTATAATTGTGTCCCTCTAAACTTGAATGCCAATTGAGGCCTAAAATGGCTGGGAATCTATAGATCTCTTTATCCATTTATCGTCTTTAAACTGCTCTTCCCTTAGTTGAAAGGTTGTTAGCAATAATCTTTATCTCATAGGGTTATGGGACACATAAATGAGACCATGAATCAGAAGCTTGACTCATAGTCAATGTGGAATAAATGTTATTATTCATCAATAACATGTGAATTTAGTTCTTTACATGTAGTTTTATTGTCTGAACACCTATTAGTATAGAATAACCAATTTAAGTTATATGATGATAGAAAAGTGAATAGCAGAAACACCCCCTGAACTCCTGGGTATGGGGGACATTTCCTATTGTTACATGCACCACAGTGCATTTCATTTCATACCTTAACTGGAAAGTGATTCCCTTCGCTGAGGGAAGTGATTCTTTTTCCCTCTCTTTTTCTGTGTCTCTTCCAGGGCTGCGGTATGACCTTTGAGGGCTTTCACCACTTTGCCTGCACACGTCTCTTCTCCACTAAAAATTAATCGATGAATGAAAGAGTATGATGGTATCAGTATAAAGATAAATATTTAAATAATAACAATTATATATGCATAAGATGTAATATATTATTATATATTAAATTATTAATGGCAATTATATATAAACAATATATTTATACTTAATATATAGTAATTTTTAAGCTAAAATTTCATTTTTCCCCTGATTTAAAAGAAACTAGAACCTTTTCTGGACTTTAAATGTATTCTGGGCTGTAGGCACTGTGTTTGCTGTGTCTTAATAAACTTACGGAATAAGTAAATCTGCTCTTTCTCTTCCTCTTCCTCTCACTTGTCTCTCTTACTTTAGATTTATATCAGAGTGTCCTTCTCAGGTGGGAAGGTAGTAAGACTTCACAAAGAGCCATTCTGTGTGTAAGTAGAGCAGGCAGCCAGCATTTTGCAGTGCACATTAGACAGAAAATCTTCACGTAAAAAAGTAAGACTACACTGTAGGAGCACAGAGGAGGGCATCCTATGGAAGGGGAAACTGCTTAAGTTATAGAGATACTAAGAAAAATTACACCGACGAGGCACATAAAGTTACTTCTCGAAAGATGATAGACCTAGGTAAGCCATGCAATCAATGATACATTTGTAAGAAAGCATACAGGTGGACATTCAGTTCTCGATCTTATGTTCTGCTAACCCTCGTTGCATTCACTAACACTTCTTTAATTTTCTTTCTACTTGATATTTTAAAAGCCAATGAAATATCAGTCAATGAACTCTGAATGGCTGCTGATAGAATTTTCTTACTTCACAGTAATCATGAATATAGTGAACTCCCATGGTCCCTATTTAAACTGACCCTACACCACTCCTACGTTGTCTGACCTCTTAAAATGGTGAGCTTGATGGGCCATTTGCAGCATTTTTGGCTTGACAGACATGCTCCATACTCTTCTTTAATGCTCATAAAGCAAATTCCAGTTAATTAGTCCTCACAGAATCCCTCAGAGGAAGGTACACGTCATGATAAATCCAGTTTTAAGGGTGTCTACATCCTGTAGTCCTGGACCATATTTCCATTGAAAGCTTCGCGTATTTAAATATTTTCCTTACAATTATTTTTTGTGTTAGTAAGGTTTCTGATCCACATTGCTTCATTAAAATAAGTGATTTGATGAGCAAGGCAGCTTAAGATTCATATTCTGTGCTAATTAACAGATTCTTCTAATTGTTAGAAGGCTCCTGATGTCTTTCTAATTCTTTCAACTCATTACTTTCTTACAGAAGTTACAGTTCTTAAAGGAATAGTAACAGATACTATGAAACTTCCTTTCTACATATACACACTGCCTCAAAATACATTAATTTGTGAAAGCAGGCCAATAATTTAAAATCTGTTAATTGATGTGCTTTCCTTCCAAAACCAAGTGAAATATCTTCCCTATTTTCCATTTCTACTTTCCCATCTGGGATACTAAAATGCATTTTTAAAAGATTACTTTTAGTTGAAAATAATGTAGCAAAACATATATTAAAATCTCTATATGCTTCCACTTGAATATATTTTAGTTAGATCAGTAGATCAGATCTCAGTACTCTGGATTTCTGTTACTACAGAGAGGAACGAGGAGGAGGGATCTAATTTTATTTTGAAAATGTTCTTTTTTCTATATGATTGCTAACAAATAGAGTTTATAATGTGTCAATTTATGCTTGGATCATTATGAAGTGAGGTTTCTGGCAATTGTATAGACGGATTCTCTGCCTGTGAGGGGTGGTGATGGAAGACACATAACTTTGATTCAGACAAAGATGATGAATATTTGAAAAAATACAATAGTAACTGTATAAATAAAGAAAAGTATATATCAAAAATATCACCCAAAGTCTAGTTTGGTGAGACAAGGGAAGAGGAAAGTAAATGAGTGAAACTGATCAGTATTTATCTATTGTTCTTTGATGCTGACCACATAGTACAACCTATACAAAGGTGGTTGTGTTTTTGATTGACAGACATTAAGTAACTGACGGAATTTACTCAAACTGTTGTATTTATGCTAATTTAAAAAAGAAAACACTTAAATCCCACATGTTCTAATTAATATTAAATTTCAATTAATCCTGAATATAAATTTCCCCAAAGTTAGTTCTCCTGTGCTTTACTGTATGAAGGATAATAACAATTTAGGCTACCACTTAACTGCTTCTAAAAGGTTTGACATATGTTATTAGCTCATTGGATATGCTCAATAATACTGAGAAAGAAACACCTTTGACTATATATTATAAGTGGAAAAATGAGAAGTGAAGTGACCAGCCCAATAAAACACAGAGAATAAATTCTAAATGGGAAATAACATATTTTCTGTTTTTTTTAAATGCCAAATCTCAAATACTCTGAAAAAAAAAAATAATTTGACAACTGTGTTAAGTGACTATCGAGATTCAGTCAGGCAGGTTACTTTGAGATCAGTGCTGTCCATAGGAAAACGTACAAATAAGTATTTGAAAATGATTTATTCACACTTCAAGAAGATAATTAACATACAGTGTAACACAAAAGTTTATAATACACTAATACAAGATTTTGGTTTCTTTTAGTTGACAAATCAGTCAATGAAGGATAAAAAGGATATCATTAATTCACATTTCTTTAAAAATTTTTTTTTAAACATTTATTTATTTATGAGACCGAGAGAGGCAGAACATGAGCAGGGGAGAGGGAGAGAGAGAGTGAGACACAGAATCTGAAACAGGCTCCAGGCTCTGAGCTTTTAGCACAGAGCCCGACATAGGGCTCAAACTCATGAGCTGCGAGACCATATGACCCGAGCTGAAGTCAGACGCTCAACCAACTGAGCCACCCAGGTGCCCCATTAATCCATGTTTCTTAAAACCTACTGCAATTTCCTAAAAATAAATTAGCTGTAAGCTTCCCAGCAACCATAGGAAAGAGAAAAACAAGAAGGAAGCATTTCACCTTGTCTTAGAGGCAAATATGTTGTTGGTCTTGAGATCTGAAAGAAAATGTCACAGAGTCTTTGTGTAAGAAGCCTTGTGTAGTCAAATATATGATATCCTTGACTGGGAAAGAGAAAAATAATTTAGATAAATTATTTATATAATGAATTCTCCTGTATCACTGGAATGCCTATTTAAATGCCTATTTATTTATTAACAGCTCTTATGTTAAAAAATATAATAAAAATATAGAAAGTAATGTGAGGTAAGTGTATAAGTTTCTGTAGAACATCCCTAACATGGGATTATATCTCGGAAAACTTGAGAGATTAGTATCCATCTTATCTTTGGCTCAGACTAACTCTCTTGAATGTGAGCAGTCTCAGCAAGACCATTGATGTTAGCTAATGCCTTTATTCTGCCTGTGCAGTACCTGTCCAGCGTGAGAAGCTCTCTCTTATTCCAGGCTTTATGCCCTAATGGTGTCCCCTGTTTGCCCCCAACCTCCTTCCACAAAGCCTGCCTATTACTGGGGCCATCTTACCCATGCCTTTGGCTTTAGGGACTGCTCTGTATTTAGAACCTGTATCTATCGATCCCTCTGTCAAAAACTGTTTATCTCAATAACTAATTGTAGAGTTTAATGAGCTCTTGCACACCTTAACTACACTAAGGGAATTTCCAGTTACAATTTTCACTGTAGGTCAGGAGCTGTAAGATTCATATGCTTGCAGGTACCAGGCAAAAATATAAAGTTACTGCCACGTTAGACTTTGGGTATGATTTGGCTGACATTCTGGAAGCTTGTTATCAAGTCATGTAAACTGTGCTTTTACACTTAGAGGCTTTCCCAACAACTTCATGTAATATGCTACTGATTCAATACATATTATGTACCATTTAAATCTACTGTACCAAGCAATAACCTCATGAGCTTTCATAATAGAAAATACACTGAATTGGAGAAATAATACTTTGGTCAATTATATCATTTGATCAGTGAAACTAAAATGGAAATTATCTACTCAACTGAATAGTTGAAAAATTATATAGGTGATATAAGTGAAATTGTGTTGCAGATTTAAAAAATGTATATATTTACACTGTTCTTGAACTTGAATGAATGCTTATAATTATTATTCAAAAACTTTTTAAATTTTGGAATTATCCAAGTTATAGTAACTTACAATATTTAGTGAAATAGAAAACTCCCAACCATTTTGGGTAAGGTTTTACTATGTTTAATACTTTTGCTTCTGTTAAGTACGCTTTTTATTTCTTTACAAATTTCCTTCAAACTGTTTTATCTTAAGTATAGCAGGATGTAAGTCTGGTCCCTGTGTTATTAGCCTTCATATTTAGTTTAATAATTATTTTTAGATACCTAAAACTTGCTTTATTCTTTCCCATAAGATCCTGATAGATTCTGTGTATTCAGGCTATTTTCTTCTTAGTTTAAAAATATCTATATTCTTTCTTAATGCTATCTGGGAATATATTCCTGGAAACTAAATCTAATAATCATGTTACTCAAAGATACACATGTAAAAGGAGAAAAAGAGCAGGAAGGATATGCATTATATTTTTTTAAAGGATTATCTATAGAGATTCAATTTTATTCCATACTAGGTCACTATAGGATAGAGAGTTATCTTCATCAACTTATTCCTTTTTATACTTCTCTGAGAGGCTTGTGAATGAAATTTAAAATGAACCTTGCTTAAATTTCCACTGCTCTAATTTTTTAACCACTGTTGTTGACTTGTACAATGCAATCTCAAACCTTTAGATATGTTCTTTCTGCAGAAAACGTGTGATAGTATCCAATCAGAAATTTACCTCCATGACTTTGAGTACTACAAAACAGGACTTTGTAAAGAAATACTTAAAATTTAGACACGTTTATTTACACAATTAAATATTCAGCCATATATTCTTGGGTACAAAGGAAGGTTTTTCTCTCTGTAGTTGACTGTTACTTGGGCACTCCCCAAATGAACTATGCCTCTGGGAATTCATGCCTATATGGTCCCTTCCCTTCGATTCTGAGCTGGACTTGAGATGTGCTTCCATACCACACCAATAAAACGTGGTGAAAGCAACTATTTGCTAGTTTTATACCTTAAGAAGATCTGGTAATACTTATTTTTTGCACACTGAGAGTAGCTAGCTGCTACATAAGAAGTCAGACTGACATCAGACCTCCGTGCTGTGAAGAAGTCTGCACAAAGCTCAGGGAGGAGTACTGAGGAATCCAGCCAATAGCAAGAACTGAAGTTTGGGACCTATGGTCCAACTAGGGAAGTCCCAGCCAGACCCCCAGAATTTAAAGCCAACAGAGCAAAGCCTCCTGGGACAAAGACAAGTTCTTCCCACCAAGTCTACCCCAAGTTGCAAGTGTGAGCAAATAGGCAAAAGGAGTTACTGTTTTAAGCCTTTATGTTTTGGGGCAATGTGTTATGCAAAAACAAACTATCAAAATACCTCCCTAAAATTAAGCACCAGAAAAGAAGAGAGTCCTTGCAAAGTCTCTCATAATTATGGGTCAGAACCATTCTTAATTAATTAATTAATTAATTTAATATGAAATTTATGTCAAATTGGTTTCCATACAACACCCAGTGCTCATCCCAACAGGTGTCTTCCTCAATGCCCATCACCCACTTTCCCCTCCCTCCCGCCCCCCCAACAACCCTCAGTTTATTCTCCATTTTTAAGAGTCTCTGATGGTTTGGTTCCCTCCATCTCTAACTTTTTTTTTCCTTCCCCTCCCCCATGGTCTTCTGTTAAGTTTCTCAGGATCCACATAAGAGTGAAAACATATATGGTATCTGTCTTTCTCCGTATGACTTATTTCACTTAGCATCACACTCTCCAGTTCCATCCACGTTGCCACAAAGGGCCATATTTCATTCTTTCTCATTGCCAAGTAATATTTCATTGTGTATATAAACCACAATTTCTTTATCCATTCCTCAGTTGATGGACATTTAGGCTCTTTCCATAATTTGGCTATTGTTGAGAGTGCTGCTATAAACATTGGGGTACCAGTGCCCCTATGCATCAATACTCCTGTATCCCTTGGATAAATTCCTAGCAGTGCTATTGCTGGCTCATAGGGTAGATCTATTTTTAATTTTTTGAGGAACCTTCACACTGTTTTCCAGAGTGGCTGTACCAGTTGGCATTCCCACCAGCAGTGCAAGAGGGTTCCCTATTTTATTTTGAACAGTTCTATTTGAAGGAGACACTTCAGCTATAGTCCTCTCAGTCAACACTGTACCAAAGTTTAAAGCTTTTATGGTATGTTGAACCTTTGTGTGATTAAACCATTCTTAGACTTGGGTAACTGTGGCCCCTGCATTTACTGCATGCTTCTTGCTTTGTTTGTACTGTATGTGCCCTTTGCCAAACCCAGGGAAGATCCAAGACAGTTAGTATTCCTGGGGCTTGTTTTTTTTTTTTTTTTTTCCTTTTTTTGCCTTATTATTAGAGTCCGTAGATTCTGAATCTGTCTGTCTTTTTGCTTCACAATGTCTCTTGCGTCAGTCTCTGTCTCATTTTCTCTTTCCTGCTCGGTCATCTATAGTAATATCCCCATCATTTTTATACAGTGGCTGTCTCTGTGATAATAAGTAGAGGGCCTATTTACTGTAGTGACATAGCAGATGAGCTCTAGAAATCCCATTTATGTCATTACCTGGACAAGACAATGAAACACAGAATCTGCCAGCACCCAGGATGTGGTGTTAAGATGATATTGAGCCCTATGTCTTGAAAATCTTGATAGTTTTTTTTCTTTTAGTGCTTAAATAGAACTTCTGTATAAGGTGTATAATAGGTAAAAGATGGAAGTAGGTGTGCCATGTGTGAAGGGTAGTAAGCATTTGGCTAACATAAGGTTTGGCGGTAGGGGATATTTGTAAAAGTAAGAGATGAAACAGGAATTATTTTAGATTTTTAATTTTCATAAATACAAGAATACCAGGTATTTTGATTCATACAGAGTTTGATATTATTATAAACAGCATCTTCCACTGGAAAAAGATACACTTCACTCAGGATCAACCAATATCAACTTTTTAAAATTTCAAATCTTTTTTGGGGGGCTAGAATTAGATTTAAATTCATGTTCAGCTTATTAATGACTCTTTGACGCATGCATTGGCTAACAAGGATGAACAGAATAGAAAACAGAAAAGTCTATTTTGTTGCTAGAAATTTTGCAAGGAGGTCTTCCTTCTAATCATTTCTCAGCTCTAGAGGATGGACAAAATGGGATTCAAAGATGATAGTAAGGGCCCACTCACAATTTCTCTTTCATGAGCTAATGATACAGTGTTGTGGGACATTCATGAGGAGAATTTGGCAGACATTTGTAAATATCTTAATTCCACGGGACAAAGATACGTGGGTAAATGTAGATTTGGGGGTAGGGTATTTTGTGATTTCTCAGGGTGCTTTTTTTCAATACTTGGTCCCAGAATCACCTACAACAAAAGCTCTTGGTCATGAATATCCTCTGGTTCTACCAGTTATTCTGACACAGAAGCTCTGGTCTGAAGTTTAAGAATGTCCATTTTTAACAAATTCTCTATGGTTTTTGCATCTAAATGTCTGAGAGTGATTGGGCAGGAGCAAACATAAGCCATAGTAAATAGAAACTCATAGTAAATAGAGAGAGGCCATGGTTTTTGCCAGTCTCTTAGACTCTTATGTGAAGCTGTTTCAGATTACAGCATCAGAGAAGAGAGTTGAATACCTAAAATCTGGAGTAGGTCCAAGTACAAAAGCATATTTAGGAAGCTGCGCTTGGGTCAAAAGCTTCCCCAAACGCAAGGCCAAACCACAGAGTGAACATTTCCTTTTCGGGACTTCACTGAAATTTACAGATGCTCAAATTTCTGGATAACTAAAT
The DNA here is from genome assembly GCF_024362965.1 of Panthera pardus. Taxonomy (NCBI): domain Eukaryota; kingdom Metazoa; phylum Chordata; class Mammalia; order Carnivora; family Felidae; genus Panthera; species Panthera pardus. The sequence goes on along the minus strand of NW_026526766.1, from coordinate 16,118,365 downwards.
TGGTCATCAAAATTATTTCAGTTAATTCATGTCAGAGGAAGAGTCTAAAATATTTGTCAGGGTCAAGGGAGACAGAAATGGGCTTGGAGTAGGAATTCAGTATAGAGATGTGACACATATGGAGCATAAAACATTTGCCTTGAGAACATGCAAAATGCCAAGATATTTTTCATTGTTTGAGACTGGGTAAACAAACAAACGAGCAACAAAAACCAAGAGTTAACATGGGTTTGGTGAAAAGTTCTCCTGTATAAAGACAATAAAACATAACATTCCAGACAAACTCTCCTTATATTTTTTATAATGGACGTATCTATTCTTTTCCTAGTGAAATTAATACATGTTGTGGGAAAAAAAATAAGAAAATTAAGAAAATACAAGGAAGAAAATAAACATTAACCTATCATCCCACTATCTAAGGGGGAAAATACTGTCAACATATTGATGTATATCTTTGTGTATATTTGTGTATGTGTGTAAGTGTGTGTATAACTACTTCTATTAAAAAAAACCTAAAAAAACTAAATCAAGCAAAAATAGATTTATGGTCTACATGTTCTTTTATTTTGTAACCATTTTTCCCTATTGCTCTGTAGTGATATTTCATGACAATGTTTCTCTTTCAGTGAAAATAGTAACTCCATCATTACTTTAATTGTTAGGAAAATTCAAATTTATTTTTATGTACGCATGTATATCAGTCTTTGAAAATGTCTTTATACTTCACATATGTGTGTGTTGTATAAAAGAAAAATTGTTCTGGCTCAGTTAAATAGGCAAGCAATAGTTTATTTAAGGTTGTTACGTCAGGCCAGAGAAACTATTGCAACAGGAGAGATTGAACTCAACTCTGCTACACACAGAAGTCGGGAGGATTTTTAAATGCTGGAGCGAGTTAATAGGAAAATATTGGGACATCAGTGAGCAGGTGATCCTTACGATTTTGCATCTGTGTTTGCGAACTGGCACTTATCAAGGTGAGGCTCATTCTCCTCTCCAGAGACTGGAAGATGGGGATCCTATCTTTCTTGATTGTCTTTCAAAGGAGTGGCTCCCAGGTCAGTGAGAAATCCTGCACTGTAAAATATTTATATCTCACAGGAGCAGAGAAAAAATTATAATCGCAAATTGTTTAAAGGAAATGCTGTAAGAAAAGGAAGTCAGGAACCTGTCATCAGGAAGAAGCCTGTCTAAAGTTTAGTTCAGAGGAGGGGAATATTAAGTCCTTCTTAGTCAATTGCACTTTGGTATAGCTCACTCTTACTGGAGTTTATACATATATTCATATTTATTTTGTTCTGATATACTTATTTTTGCCCATATCTTACATTAAAAATTCAATTCAGTCAATTTTGCTTTACACTTTTTGTATATATTTACAATACATACATACATATTATACTGTGAAATATATATATATATATATATTATACTATATATATATTTATTGGTTTTAAATTCCTATTTAAATTCCTATTTATTTATTGGTTTTAAATTCCTATTTCCCAAAGTTTATCCTCGAATTCCAATTGATGCTGAAGCTGAATCTTGACCGACTGATTTGAAATTCCATTTTTATAGCTCTTCTTTTAGCTTCTGATGGTTAATCTGTTGATCTGTCAGTACCATCATGACTTAATTTTGTGCAGGTTTAAAATTACTTTAAATATCTGTTGGGCAAAGTTTCTCCTTACTATTAGTGCATTATAACATTCCATGACTATTTTCATATGTAAAAGCCTATTGGAATTTTTATTATGATTTAATCAATTTATAGGTTAACAGTTAGAGAACTGACATATCTTAACTCTTCTACTTTCCCATCCAGAATCATAGTACGTCTAAATTTTTAATTTTCTTTCTGTATATTGCTTTCTGACATACATAAATGTATTCATATAGATATATGTTTCTTATTAGCTTTAGTCCTACATGTTACAAGTTTTATATGCTTTGTTTTATCTATATATTTAATATGTAATCAGATGAGGGCAGTTATTGATTTTTTTATACATCTATTTTTATAGGCATGTACCAACCTATGATGGTGGCTCTAGATAGTTGGTTCAAGCACAAATATGCCATTAAGTAATTTTTAAACTTTTAGGAAGAGTTAACACATTTTGCAGCAACTACTGTGTTTCTTAGAGAAATTAAGAAAAAAAATAACTGGTATGAAAATGCGTACAGTGGTGCCATGGTAGGATGACAGATCACAGGAAAAAGGGGATGAGCTGTATAAAATGAAACTATAAGGACAGAGGTAGTGCCTTGCAGAAATTTGACACATCATTATAAGTAGCAAAGACAAGAATGTGTACTAGAGAAATTCCGGTGAGTGATGTGGGAAGAAAAAGCTTGATATGCGTTCTGGAAGTGCAGAGTTGAGGGTTATAGAAATAATAAAAATGAGTGAGAAAATTACTAGTTATAGAGGGTAGATAACGGAAATTCAATACCCAGATCATCAGAATTTCTAAAGAGGTGGTTAGAGTAAATAGAACAGAAGCAATGATCAGCGAAATGATACAAGTAAAGACTGAAAAAAGATCTTAAGTTGTAAGTCCAAAGGACTCTGAAAGATTATTATGTGTAGGCAAGACTAATATAAGGAGAAAAATAACATTCCCTAGTTGTATTTGAAATGTTAAAAAAAGAAAAAGATTTCCTGTAAGTTCATAGAGAAAATCAGTTATCTGCAAAAGAATGAATATCAGTTACGGTCGCAAAATTCTCTTCAACATTCAGTGTCAGGAAAAGTAGACTAATATCTGTACATCTTTGAAAAAATAATGAGGAAGGCAAAGATATCCTTTTCTCATTAAGGTTGACATTAACATACAAGGACATAAAAAAATCAGGCAGACAGCTATATAAATACAGAGCCTGTGTTCCTTTCCATTAAGAAAATGCACAAGGACTTATTTAGGCAGATGATTAATAAAACTGTATAGAGAACTACCAAATAAGAAAGCCATGGCATAGAAGCAAATATAGTGAGAATTGAATACATTTCATAGAATTGTATATAGATAATGGTATGCCACAAATAATCTTTTGAATACAATATTTAAATAGAATATTAAATATTAAATATGGTAACAACAAAATAATGTTCCTAAATATCTCAGATTATACCTGTACAAACCAGGTGATATGTTAGAAGAAAGGAAAACTGTATTTATTTCCTCTTTTTACACTGAGAGAACCTAGTAGATATGTGTAAAATTAAGTATGTGTTATTAAATAATGTATAATTTTTAATTTTTATAATTAAAGAAGTAGGTTTTTAAGTGTGACATAGAAAAGTCACAAGTAAATGATTGAGTTAATATATATATATATGCACATTTATAAGTTATATGTATGTGTATATATATATTTATACACATTTATAAGTTATATCATATATATGTTATACATATGTTATATCATATATATATGAGCTCCATTAATGATGAGGCTTAGGGTGAGGTGGAGAGAGTATCATATAAAGCAGAATTTCAATAAATACTAATTAAGTGTGATGAGAAGGGTCCGATTCTTTTGGTAAATGGAAAATCTATAGTACAGTTGTTTGGAGAATGAACACTGATTTGTACGGTAATAGAGAGTTGAAGGAATTTGCTTTCAGAGCTAAAAGCAGAGGACATAATACCAGTGAGGTTGATCTAAATAAAAGGAAATATGTCAGAAATAACAGTAGTGGAAATTATAAATACTACTAGATCCATGACACATCAAATATTACAAAATAAAGAAATAATTAGGATTTTTAGACGAGTACAGTTGAATTTGTTGATAGATATGTGAACTCTCTACCCTACACTTTGAGAATATACTTAATTATTTAAACATTATTAAACAGTGTAGTCTCTGGATCCATGGGCATTCCTAACCACTCTCAGAGCATCCAAGATGTTCACAGTAATAGTGAGGTGTTGTTTATCTTTTTCACTTTGTGGACATTTACACTGATGGTACAGCAACAGTGTATAAAAGTGGTGGCAAATTAAATAGGTCAAGACAGTGGCACCAAACTGTACTAGTCATTGTGTTCTTTGCCACCATGTACTCAAAGAAAAACAAATACTAATTTTATTTAAGAGTGTATTAGATGAAACAGTAAACATTATTAATTTGATTAACTCAACCCTTAAGAACATGCTTTTGTAATATTCTGTGTGATGAAATTGAGCATATTTATAAGGAGCTTATATTGTATACCGAAGAATGACGGTTGTCTCAGGAAAAGGACTGTGCGGTAGTTTGAGTTGCAAGCTGAACTATCCTTAATTCTTTTTTTTTTTTTTTTTTTTGGTAGAATACAATTTATGTTTGAAAAATTAACAGTAAATGCTAAATTTCAGGATTTGAGTATTTGGCAGGTATTTTATTGAAAATGAATAAAACAAATCTGATTTTTTTTTTTTTTGCCAAAGTAAATTTCAAGTTTGTAAGTAAACATCAGAATTTCAGAAAACTTGTACTCCCCACTGTACACTTGACAACTTCCCAGACTTTTCTGATGAAATTGGTGATGGTATTAATGAATGTGATTTTTTAAAATTTTATAAATAAAAAATAAATAACTCACTGAGCCAGTATTTTTTTAAGTGATGTTACAAATCATGCATTGGAAGTGCAAGATAGACCCATGGATTTTAACGGATTAGAGTGTGAAAAATTAGTTGATCTAGTTTCAGATCCCACATTGCACACATTGTAACTTGCCTTTAAGAAATTTGTCTCTAAGATAACTTGTCAACTTTTGATATATTAGAAAATAAAATATCCACAATCATCTGAGAAGTCTATTAAGACTCTCCTCCCTTTCCAGCAAAGTAACTGCACAAAGTTATATTTTCTTCATATACTTCAGTCGAATAGTCAAAACTCACAATAGATTAAAAGTAGAAGCAGATAGGAGATTCCACCTGTATTCTATTGGATTTGACATTAAAAAAATTTGCAGAACTACAAACAAATGCTATACTTCCTCTTTTTTTATCGTGCCAAACAAAATACAGTCCCCCCGAAATGTGTTATATTAACATCCAACATACAGTAAGATTATTATTCTTATTTTTCTGTTTTACTTTCTAATTCAGTAATAATTGATGGATATAACCAATATAAATAAAATATCTTTAAAGTCTTCTATGATATTTCAGAGTATAAAGAGATCCTGGGATCAAATATTTGTAAACTGGAAAGCAGATATAGACCTCATTCTATGGCCAAAATGGAATAAGACTAACAGTTAAAAAAAAAAACAAAACCACACAAAACTACATTAAAAAAGAAAATAAGAAGAAATCCAACCACTTAGGAGTTAAAACTGCCTGTATTTCACTAACCCAACTCTGGGTGAAATTGGAAATAAAAATTCAGAGCTCAACAGACTTTAGTAATAGCAATAATGAATGCCCCATATGTAAATACTCATGAGATATATCCAACGAAAAGGTTTATAGGGAGCTTTAGAGCATTGTGTGTTGTCATTTCTAATTAAGGAATGGACATCAATGAAGTAAAGAGTGAAATAAAAAAAAAAGTAAGATGGATGGGAAAAAAATAAGAAAAGCAAGAGTAGTAATCCAAGTGAAAGAAATAATTTTTAAATCAGAAAAAATACAGATACATGGAAACATGTTTGTCTTAGAGAATAATATGATAGATTCTATACATTTAACATATTTAAATATATTTAGGATAGAGGAAAGAAGGCACCAATCCAAATGGGACTAAAGTCTGTTCTCTCTTTAGAGCACTTCCCTGGCACTCTATTCTAGCTCTGTTTGACCTGGTGAGACATGGAGAAATCACTGACACAGCTAATGTCTGTTTTACCTCATGAGTTGCCTAACTTGTAGTAAATTTATACCGAAGGGATTTTTTTTTTTCTTTCAGGGTGGAAATAAAGTGGTCATACTCAAACTGTGAAGTAGGTGAGGTGACTTTTTACAGCCACCTTTTGGTGCCCCTCCCTATGGTCCAGATAGGTCTTTATCCCTCCTCTCTCTCTCTCTTTTAAAGTCTTTAAAAACATTCATTTATTTATTTTGAGTAAGGGAGAGTGCGGGAGGAGCAGAGATAGGGAGAGAAAAAGAATACCAAGCAGACTCTCTGATTCTAGTGCAGAGCCCGATGTGGGACTCAGACTCATGAACAGTGAAATCATGACCTGAGTTGAAATCAAGAGTTGGTCGCCTTAACTGACTGAGCCACCCAGGCACCCCATCCCTCTTCTGTCTTAATCCTCATCATCACTTTGGACTTTTCTTTCATGGTGGCGATTGAAAATATTAAAACCCGGTGAAGTCGACTGTCCTTCCAGAAGTATTAAACTGTAAACAGGAGTGAAGCACTGTGCTAAAAAGAGGGAGACTGGGTTGTAAATGCAAGGCTGTACCCAGAGTGTGAACTCTAAACGTGGACTAACTGAATTTTTTTGAAGAGTACAATTTTAATTGATGCTATTTATTAGAAAATATTATTTGTTTTTATTTTGGGGGGAAGGCAGGACTCAGAATCTATTATCCCCCCAGCATTTTTTCTGTATATGGCAGTCCGCTTTTTTGCCTAGACTTAATCCCTAGTCAGAGGCAGAATAAGACCTTCAAAATGACCTCTGTGTTCATCTTTGATTTCCTTTTGTCCAGTCAGTTGTGCTGACTGGGAAGTTCATCCTTCATTACCTTTCTTTGTGCTTGGGAAGATCATTTTTTATAGACAGCATTAAAGAAACCCCTTGCCCTTTGACGTCAAGTTGGATGTGGCCAAGGGAAGCACCGATATGAATCTGGAGGATGGAAAAAAAATGCATGATTATGGTATTTACTCCTCTGAATTCCTCCCTGTCAGGTTGGTATGGCCTGGCCCTATCTCTTTATTGAAGGCCATAGCTCCTGACATGCAATCCCTTCCTTCTCCTTCATAGCTACTTGTTCTGGGTTCCAGTATATATGATGTCTCCTTCCTGTCCTTTTTCAGCAAGTGGTAAAGTCTCCCTAATGTTGCTAGCCCTGGGTTAACGTGCCATCTCTTGCTGGTTTCTTCTTTAATACCGTCCTTGACTTCGTTAAAATCCCCTCTGTTAAACTCATCCCAGTTAACTTGTTTCAGTGTTGTCATCTTTTCTATAAAGGCTATAGCCAAAATATCAAATACTGAATTTCTCAATTATAGCACATCTTCTTCAGTTCTTTACCAAGATAATTATGATGTCTACAATAACAACATCAACAGCAGCAGTAGCAGCGGCAGTTAAATTAGCTAACACTTGAAATTGACACAGTGTGCGTGGTGCTGTTTTAAGAGCTTCCTGTGCATTAATTAAGACCCATAATTTCTTTAAACATTCAGGTGCTATTATTCACCTCATTTTGTAAAAGCATAAACCGAGGCACAGAAATATTAAGCTACAACTAGTAAGTAGTGGCAACCTCCTCGTACCAAAACGAAGGGCACATTCTCACCCCTCATTTTGGCATCTCTACCGCTGTGTTCCTACCCTTGTTGCCTTTTAGCGATGGCAGTCATGCATTCTAGATTAGTTTCTCATTGACATTTTATTTTTTTAAACAATTTAGCTGATTATTTACTGTGAAGTAACTCATATACTTCTGTTAAGATTCCACATGAATACATTTTTAAATTGTTAAAAGTATACATTATTTAGCCTGGCTCGTTACTCCGTTACTTGCTGCTTTAGAAAACGTGGCCAAGAAGACTACTTTCTTGAGATATGTTTTTCTTGCCCTCAGGGCCTCTTCCCTCCATGCACTAGATGCTTAATAGCCCATCAGTGAGTATTGCAGGGCCTTGCTTTGTCTCCCTTGTATGCATAAACCTGTACTAATGGCCAGGGGAAGCCTGAAGAGGTTCAACAAAGGAAGATGCTCTATGGAGGGCACATATGTGTTTTTTTTTTAACCACAGATATTACTTTACTATTCAAAATGGAAATTTTTCAATAAGGTAAAATCAATTTAACCTACCCACCTAACCTTATTAAAGTTATCACAAATGATTAACTTATTTCTGAAAAAGTCTACTTTTTCCCATCAACTTATTATATTTATGCCTTGTTTATTTAATTACTCTCTTACATAGAAGAGTGGGTTATAATGAGTAATTAAATGCTATAGGTAGGAGTCAAAAACAATGTATTATTAACTCATGAATCGCTCAGATGTCCCTTCAAAAGTAATGTCATAAGTGTAAATCAAGCACAGATAATCTGGGGAATATCCCTTAGAGATGCATATACAAAAGCCAACAAGAATAGTCAAGGAGTAACAAAAAAATAAAAGTTGATACCTTGTAAGTTTCAGTGACCAAAAGGGAGGACTAAAATAACACCTGCAGTAAGTGCTCTTGAAAATACTGCCTCTTCTATCAACATCGAGAATCTTGCACAGTTCTTGCACAGCAGTGCTGTAGGATTTATTGCAGGTGAGAGGGAGGCATGACACCAGGGAGGGTCCCACATCGTAGGCGGAGTCTTGCCACTCCTCTCCGGTCCCATCATATAGATTACTGCCTTTTTGCTTAGGCTGTTTCTGCTTTCAACCCCTTTTTGAAGTCATCTGACTTTTACCTTGACTACTCTTTCTCATCGCAGAAGGACTCAAGAGAATGACATCATAAAATATTCGTGCTGGGAAATATCTTGGCGATCCTTTAAATCCTCAATATATAGCTGAGGAGGTTGAAACTCCTAGAGTCTGGGTATCCTTCCAAGGTCATACTAATCCTTGGTGGCAGAATGGAATCATTTGACTTGAAATTTAGCACCCCCCCCCTTTCCCCAAACACACACTTCTACTTAGAAGCAAAAGGTTCACTCTCTGAGAATTTCTGTGATCACACATTATTTATAGTCTACCCAGACTACAAAGTTTGCTGGGAAATGTGTCTTATTAGTAATATATTCTCCAGCCTTGCCAATTCTATACTTTTACTTTCTGTGCTGTAGCCACTTTGCCTCCCGACACTCTGGCTTGCTAGGTTTTATTCCATATGGGATATTTGGCTTTTTGGTCGTAGACTCATCAACCTTAACTTTCATATTAGTCTTTTTGAGTATATATCATTCTAGTAGGTTCTCAGTAGACATTTATAGAACAGAGTATAGATGGATTTTTTCCAAGATTTCAGTGGTAGTGGGACTGGTGCGTATTCACTCTGGATAGTGGTAGAGTGCTTTACTGAATAGTCACTGGTAGTTAATACGTCTTGGAAGATTACCAATGGAAGTTTTTATTAGGAAAAGCCTTACATTAGCCAAACCAACTGTGCCGTTTTGCAATTTTAAAATTTTATGGTGTACAAGTGCAGTGTGGAATTTTCTATACAATATTAAAATATGATTAATCACTACTCAAAAGTGTATTCATGTTATAACTGGATAGAGGCATATGTAAACAAAGAAGTGATCAGATTATGTGTATCAGCTAATGGCTGGCAGTCTGTTCCTGTGTATCCAGCTAGGAAGGTCCAGCTAGTATGAGGACATGTGGGATCTGACAAGCCAGCTGTGCTCAACAGGCTAACCAATCAGGAGAACAGAGAACTTGCAGACCGTGGGTTCCTGATGTTCAACTCAGAACATCCCTCTAGACATGTTCCTCCAGCTGTGGGTTTTTGAATAAACTGAGGTGTTCTTAAAATTGGGAGATTTTTAATATCCTCTTAGCATAAACACCATGTAGATCAAGTTCTCAAAGTGGGAATCCTTAGTCCTTTTATCTTCGATGATGGCAAAACATAAGATACAAAACTAAAGATAATGGACAGATGAAAAGCATGTTGAAAACGTAAAATGCTTCTAGAAAGGACATGTGACTTATTTAATCCAAGTCTTTAGGAAGTTTCAGAAAGAATAGTTATGGGGGAAGGAAAGCCAATATAGTAAAGGCAGAAACATATCTTTAAAACAAACCCTCAAATTCTGTTCCTGGTACCTAGGACAAATTCCCCTAGAAAGGTTGGACAAAATAGGTTAAAAAAAATCGGCTCGAAGGCATTTGAGAGCAAACAAAGGAGTGAAGAAATATATAAAAGACAAAAATTGGAGAGACATAAGCCTATCTCTGGGGTCACTCAGTTTCCCTTGAGGGCATTTGCAGATTCCAAACTGATTCCTAGCCAAGAGTCTGATAATAAGAGCAATGCTTTTGATAGCTTTATAAGGCTAACAGGCCAAAATTTGGAAAGGACTAAATCTTTTTGGAAGGAAAGGAGTTAAATTATTTGTTATTCACCATGCAGTTGCCATGCAAAGTGCCCATGCACTGCACCCCCCCCAAAAAAAAACAAACAAATGGTGGCTTCAGCGTACCCCCCACCCCCTAACCTCCTACCCTTGCTGCCATATAGCTGGTTGTGAATTCTCACAGCCATTTTCCAAACAATTGGTGCTCAGTAATTGTCTCCAAACCGCTCTTAGGTCTCATGATTAAGAACGGACTGTTTTTTAGTAGGACCAGAATGCTAATTGACCTGGAACCAGAATAATAACTGTTATACTTACTTGATTTTCAGTGACTCATTTAAAAATGGAATCAATATTCTACTTTAGTTTTATGTTATGGGAAATGAGATCTTTTTCTTGACTTTAGAAGCAAAACCTACTTGGATGATACAAAACTTTTGTGGAAAACACCAGGAGTATTTTTTTTTTTTTTTTTTTACAGCTCAACAATATTATCTAACATACCCTTGGTGTTCAATGTAGTATACACACTGTATATTGAGAATAAAAACTATTTTTTCTACCTTTTATTTTAAAATATAGAGAATTATCAACATTTTAGAGTAAGCAGTATATAAATATTTGAGGCATGGTATAAGAACATTATTATATATTATTAAGACTTGATTTTATAAATCCATTTTTTTAATTGAAGCAAATTTAGTCTTGTTTTTTTGTTAGTTATTATCCTTAATTTGTTTTTGTTTTTGTTTTTTTCACTCTATCACTTAAAGTTTTTAGTGATTCTGTTTTTCTTAGAAAATGAATTTTGCCAGTTAGGAAAACTACTCTTTTTTTTCTTCTAGCTGCAACCAGTGTTTGATTTTAGAAATCGTATATTTTAAAGATAAGTTTTTCTTGGAATTTGAAGAGTAGAGCATTTATATTAGAACTACCTCAGAAGCAGTGGGTACAGACTGTATTTTGTTATGGGACCCTTGTCTTATCATCCACCGTGTGTAAACTCTCTTCCTCTACGGACATCTTTCCTCGCCCCGCTACCCAACCTAGAAAGCTCTAGCCATTCTCTGCAACTTCTGCCCCATCCTCCAATTCCAATCATTCAGTTATTATTAATTCTTCATCTTCAGTATGCCTTTATTTCCTACTATAGCAGCTCTTGTCTATAGTAAATAGACCATCTGGACTATTTCAGAAACTTCTCTATTAAGTCTCAGTCACTGGATGCACCCTCTTTTATCCATTCCTTGCCAGTAACCTTTGCAGTAAACAATCTGATCATGTTCTTTCCCTGTTTAGAGACTTTTACTGGCTCCTTCTGGTCCACAAGATGAAGTAATATTTCTTTGGTTTGTCACACAAGGGTATTAAGCCTCTAACCCTAGTCCATAGGCTTAGCCTCACCTCCTTCTCCCCATCCCCTATCTATAGACTGCAGCCACACACTCAAACAGTCCATGTTCATCAGTAATCATAATTTTTGTACCTGATGTGCCCTCTGGCATGAACATCGCTCCCTTTTTCTCTGCCTGGCAATTCTTACTTAGCTTCATTACCCATGTCAAATACCACTACCTCTTGAAAGCTTCCCTTTGCTCTTAGCAGTGAAGCATTTCACAATGAGAGGGGTACAATGAAAGGCCTACATTATCGATATTAGGAAAGAGTTCAGAGGTCTTGGAATTTGATTGTGAGGGAGAGAAAAAAAATTTGGTGATTTCTATTGGCAAACGTTGAGACTACCTATCATAGGGAGATTGATTTTAAAAGTATTTTGAAATTTATTAACTATGCATGTCTCAAGATGTGTCTTCAGCTTTAAAAGCAATCTCTACTTCAACTACGTATCCTAATGCTCAGTACATAACAGAGGGTCAATATACATAGATAAATTGATAATTGAATAGATGTATTAAGTAATTATCCAATTATTATATTGGAATTCCAAATGAAATATTAGAATTTTAACTGAAATCACTGAAATACTTCTTAACTTTCCCACTTGAACATAGTTCCTGATTTTAGTCAGAATTGAGTATTCTTTTCCAGTGATTGTCCATGTAATATTCAAATAAGTGTGGTCCTTCCATAAGAATTCTGCCCCGGGGCGCCTGGGTGGCTCAGTCGGTTAAGCAGCCGACTTCGGTTCAGGTCACAATCTCGCGGTCTGTGAGTTCGAGCCCCACGTCGGGCTCTGTGCTGACAGCTCAGAGCCTGGAGCCTGTTTCAGATTCTGTGTCTCCCTCTCTCTCTGCCCCTCCCTGTTCATGCTCTGTCTCTCTCTGTCTCAAAAATAAATAAACGTTAAAAAAAAAAAAAATTAAAAAAAAAAAAAAAAAAAAAAGAATTCTGCCCCAATGTTGGAGTAAGGCTCAGCACTTCTATTCAAAGAAAATATACTCTGTTAGGCACTAGAGAAAAAAAAAAAAGTATTTTACTAAAGATTTCATAGAAGAGAAAGACAATAGGGGTTATATTATTTAACTCATAATATTTTACCTTCTCAACAATGGAAAAATTTTCAAACAACGTCATTTTAATGGTCTCTCCTCTTACTCAAAAGCCACCAAACTTTTGTTTCTTTGCAACCTCACCCCCGACTTGTCCGTTCAACCTTACTCCTGCCGCTATTCATTCTAAGTCCTTCCAGATCTCACCATTTCTTATTCAAGGCAAGTTAACTGCCTTAACTTCTTTAGTTTTAAATTCAACATCAACCAGTTAATTTTTTTCCCCACAATGCACTTTATATTCACAATCAACTAATTATTTTCCACAATGTACAGTATATTGATTGTTCTTAACTAAAGATTCTTCTCTGGATAGCAGGATCTATTTGTTAGAAACAGATTGAGGATGTGTAATTATTTCTCCAATAGTTTTTTTTTTCCTGTTACACATAGTACAAAGACTTAAAAGCTTTTTTTAAAATTCTAGTTTGAACGTGAATAAAGAACCAAATATTTTCCCCATTCTAAACTCTGAGACTGCTAAAATCTGAAGAAATATGTATGTATTATAAATATTAGAAAGTTCCTATTTCTCCATTCTAGGAAGGTCACATCTAAGCTAATTTGATGAACCAGAGAAAAGAGGTAAACCTTAGTTTTTGCATGTTTTCAACATCTTTAAAAAAGATGTCCAGAAAAAAGATGTCTCAATTGGAGAATAGTCATGAGAAACAAACAAAAAATCTTGTCAGCGATTCAGTACATATCTTTGAGAAGTCACTCTAAGGACTGTTCTTAATAGAACTAGATTAATGTATTATATACAGTCATAAAGATTTCCTTGTGTATGCTTTTTGAAAGCCTTTCACTATTTTTCTTTTCTAAGGAAGATTATTTTATAAGTGACCAGTGGAGTTAGCCAAATTGGACTGAAGTGTGGTTAACTTGGAAGAAATCACAATGATTCTAATTCAGTTCTAAAGCACATTTGAAGCAGATCTATGGGCTTTCTGTTTGAATTTAGCCTCCTCGGTGACCAACTCCAGCCAAAGATAACATCTTTTTTCCCCTTCATCTCTATAGGGCAAATTTCCATGATAATAGCAATTCTCTGCTCTTAGAAAGTGTGAACTGGATCAGCCTGCTCACCACCCGGAAATGTCCAGTTGTGAGATTATCCACAGACCACCGCCCCACCTCCATCCTGAACTCTGAATAGTTTGATGGTGACTCAGCGTTAAGAGAAGAGGGCCATTTTAAGGCAGTGTCAGCATATGTATTGCGGAAGGATTTTACTACATCAGTGATTTACAGTTCTGATATAGTCAGTGTGATGTCTTTTATTTTTGTGAAGAACTAATGAAAAGTAGCTTTGATACTGTGTGTCTTACTCAGGACTTTATCTCTCTTGGACTGTTATTTTCCCTGTGGACATATCTGCTTGATATGCTTGATCCTTTTTTCATTCTCAAGTTTTTAAATTTGGTTAATAATATACCAAGAAGAATTAAGGTAGATCAATGGATCAAGTGATAATCGTATTGATATTTATTTACATATATTTATACATAATGTTGTGCTTCAATGATTATCCTGTTTCCAGCCTCTTTATCCAGCTAAGAAAGGGAGGGAAAGGAAAGCTTGCGCTGAGAACTTTCTGCCAACCACTGTGTTAAATACTTTTATATAGATCATTTAATTTTGTGAAAAAACTCTATTTTTACCTTTTGTTTTGAAGATGAAGAAAAAAAAAAAACAATACCAACATAGATTAATTTACTCAAGGTGATTGAAATACTGAATGATAATTTCAAAGTACATGCATTTTCTACTTGGCCATGAAAAACTGTTTACACATGTAAGCTTTTTCCTTCATGAAGCATTGCCTGCAGATGTCATGCTTTTATATCCCATCCAATATATTATACACTCTACAGAAAAAGTGGGAGAGAGAGCATTTCTGAGTGCCTGCTTTGTGCCAAATATGATCCTGAAGCTTGTTATGTGTATTTAATTAGGAGAATGCCAGGCGTTGTGTTGGTTGTTTTGCTATCAACCCGTGTCCTATCATTGGGTGCTAAGCTGCAAGACAGGCATTGGCCTCACCATTGTAATGGTAAGGAAACTGATCAGAGAAGTGAGTTAGTTAACATGATTTTATGGGGATACTAAGTAGCAGTACCAAAATTCACACTTAGATATTCATGCTTACCACAGTCCATGTTCTTTCCGCCACCCAATTTCCCCTTTCTCAGTCCACTTCTATGGATGACCTCTCCTGGACTTGAATGCATATGGCCATTTTGTATGCTGCCAGATAGTGCGATAATGATGCATCTAGTTGTGAAAAGTTTATTAAAAAAAAAAAAAAGTTTTTACTCTCTGGACTCTTCTTTGCCACTGTCCCGATATCTGCCATGTTGTTGGGCTCAAATGTTTTCCATGGAAGGTTTCTCACCCCCATAAAAGTAACCCAAGCCCTTGTTTGTAGCTAACTGTATGCTCTTGGTTGAGAACAGCTTTTCTCAGTTTGGAAAGACCATCTTCACCAATGCAGATTTATGTTGACAGTGTAGAGATATACATGGACCAATGAAGAGCAGGGGGAGACTTGCTCAACGAGCATAGGTGCTAGAATCAGTTCTAGCAAATGGTGGGTTAACAAAAGTTTGGCAGATATTGTCTCCACACCCAGTTGACGTCACTAAAAATATTTCATCTCTTGGACTAGAACAGTAGAGGAAATCAATGGTCTGCTGCAACGGCATACCAAGGTAGAGGAGGGAGAAGAAATGAGAGTGCTCCATCCCAAGTGCAGGCAATAAGAAAGTGCACTGTCTGTTGAAAATATAGGAACAATAATCTTCCTTAAGAAGTCAGTCAGCTTCTTTACTCCATGCCAGCAGTTCTAAATAACAAGAGTGATAACGTGTATCCCCACCAGACTAGACTACTCCCACCCTCCCTTGTTACACCACTGAAAATACAGACCTTCCTTTTTTTTTTAATGTTTTTATTTTTTTTAATGTTTATTTTTTTTTAATGTTTATTTTTGAGAGAGACAGAGACAGAATGCAAGTGGGTTGGGGCAGAGAGAGAGGGAGGCACAGAATCTGAAGCAGGCTCCAGGGCTCTGAGCTCTCAGCACAGAGCCTGACGCCGGGCTTGAACTCACGAGCTGTGAGATCATGACCTGAGCCGAAATCAGACGCTCAACCGACTGAGCCACCCAGGCACCCCAGACCTTCCTTTTCTTGAACCCAGTTGCAAGCACCATTCACTAATTCCCAAAGCCCTTCCACAGGTTTGGGATGAAAAAGCCTAGACCATCTTTTATGTATGTATGTATGTATGTATGTTCTTTACATTAGCTGTTGTGTTCTTTGGATTCTATATATGTACCAAAAGATTCATGCAAAAATGTTTGTTAGTGAAGCAGCCCACAATAATGGGATCTTAGCTGTGATAAGCAGCTGTCCTGACTCAACTGTTTTGTTACCCTGCACTTCATAGGGCTACTGTGCTTTTACATGTATTATTTCACTTTGTCCTTATAACAGCTCAGAAGAAGAAATGCAATGAAATTGGTATACTGATCAGGCAGGACATATGGGGGATAATAGAAAAAATTTATTCTTTTCCCACAGTGGCCCTTCAAACACATTCTGAACGGCTGGTTCTTTTCCAGCCTCTGGATGAGAAGCCTAGAGCTGGCCCCACAAATTTCCTTGTCATTTATGGATTTTTTTGGAAGTCTGATTACTTTTAGTCATACTATGGTCTCATGTACGTCAAATTCAGTGTCATAATCACAAACTTCAAACTTTTCACATTAAAATAACTTCCCAGCATGAGGAGAAGTGAAAATGGCCCATATCTTCTCTAATTTCCAGTCTAAAGTTTACTCAATTGGCTGACTCAGGCCATCTCCATCATTAAAAAATGAAGGGGTTGAGGAAATCAGAAAGGGCTTAACATGCCTGGCCAGGTGTCCATCTGGTGTCGGCTTCTTTGGGTCATAGTAGATGCTTAAAGTTTATGTTCTTTTTCATCAGTCACTTTCGTGGGCACTTCTGAGTCCTTCTAACTTAGGAAGTTACCACTTGTAATTCATTGAAAGTGGGGAAATACTTACTTCTGCTTTAGTTGGTACTTATCATTCCTTCCTCGTGTCTAGGTATTCAGTATATATATCCTGATATCTTCACTGGTCTTTTCACCCCTTTAAGTGGCCTTCTTGGTTGGGTTCTAAAAGGCAAGCCTTAGCTTCCTGAACAACTCCAGCTACAACCTTTTGTACTTTTGATTTGTCAGGTAGGAACCAGATGCCAGTCCATAGTATTCCCCGAAACTGTAAGGCACATATATTATGCCCACTGTGTAGTCTCCTTGAAACTCTTCTCACTAACCTTGAGGTAAAACTAAAGTGTTCCATGCTACTCTCCATGGGAGTGGAGGGAATCCTCTCATACTAACAACTTTCTCCAAGAAAATCCTTCCTTTAATCTCCAACTCCCCCTGGGGTGGCCAACTTTAATCCTTTTATACCCTTGAGTCATTGGTAAAAATTTCACAAGGGCAGACATACTGCAGAACTGGGTTTCATCACTGCTGTGCAAGTTCCATCTAGATGTTTCAGGAGCTCACTTTGAAAGCTAGGAGTGGTTGACCTCTATGATGCTGGGGCCTTAGCATTAACCAAGTCTAAAAAAAATCCACGTTAACATATGTTGGCAAATAGTATCCACATTTTATATAACAGAAGACAGAGGCTCAGAGGGTGTAAGTCATTCAGTCAAATGTTGATGTGCACCTCGTTACAATGGATTCCCAGGCCGTTGTCTGCTTGACCAGACCTCACTTTATTGGTATCAACATGATAGCCCACGCTACAAATTTAACATGCGAGGAAGTCCAAATTTAAACTTAGAGTGAAATCTCCAAGCCTGCCTTAGTTTTTAAAACCCAGGTCACTGCCTGACTTAACAATTGCTTAATGTTAAATCAGCTTAAGAATAACTATACGGAGCTCATGAACTCAAGCTTCCCAGGTTGAAGTGTTACTCTTTCAGACTCCTGTCTGTGACTTCACAAGCCCACGGAAGATTAGTTTAATGTTTCTCAGTGTCTGGATTCCTTGGAGGAATCCAGGAATAACAGGATCTTGGTATTAGTTTATAGGTTGTTTTAGAAGCATACTTTAAATCTCGCACTACATTCTCATTGGAACTGTACAGATGTGAATCAGAAGACTTAAAGATTTCACTGCACTTTGAGAAAAGAAAAAGCTGTAGCTCCTGTGTCTTGGCACAGACTTCCTCTCTCAATAGCTCTTATTTCCAGGCTGACGGGAGCTATGATGAGTGTATACTTGCCCTCTTTTGACAGTTCCGTGCATCAGCCACTTTAGATATGGATTCTGAAGATGGATGGGTAGATGGTAGATAGATCACAGCTCCATTTGATTAGAGTCATCGATTATGAGTATTTAATTCATCGCTTCGTGAAGCTCTCTGAGATGACGGAGTTGTGGGAGGCAGCATGCACCAAAAACCACCTCTCCCAGTTTGATGTTCTGACACTTCCCTTTTTAGATTTGCCACAAGAGACTAGCAATGCATCAGCATATGTGATTCTTTGCCCCGAAGGCTTATATTCTCAAAAATGAATGACCCATTAGGCAAAGCCTTGAACTGAAACAAAACCAGCCAAATAATGCAGAACACGCTGGAAGGATAAGATGAGATCCTTCCTTAACTTCCTTAACAGAATGTGGTAAATACCTTCCAAGCGCTTGTATTTTTAACTTAGAAAAAAAAAAAAAGATAAAAGAGTGAAGAAAAGGGGAAAAACAAGCTTTTTGCTGAAAAGCAAAGTTTAATTAAGAGAAAGCGTAATAAAAAAGAAATAAGCACAAAAACAAGAAAGTATAAAATGCAAATGCATTTTTTGTGTGTATGCACATAGCTTTCTTCTATAGGAGCATATTAAAATTAGTATTCAGATCTATGGGATAGAGATTCTATTATTAAAGCAAGTGAAGAGTTTTAATATTATAAATATGTATGACTTTGTGAAACCATAAGAAATGTATTCTGCTCAAAGTTCTACTAATGCTGAATATTTTAATGAAACTTAATGCATTTTTATACAAGTGGTATAAATTATCCACTTTAAAATTAGATAAAAACTATTTGAGAAATAATTACGAGTATGTGTTCATTAGATTGGAGTTGGAGGATTCCTGGATAAGGGCATCGGGTCAAATCCGTCATCTGCCTCCAGGCACTCAATTCCACAATAATGCCCCTAAGCATATTATGGCAATTGAATCTCAATATTTAGAGAATTCTAATTCATTTCCACTCTTCCTTCACAAAACTGAGCCATTCATGGAAAGTACTTGTTTTTCTTTTTCTTTCTTTCTTTCTTTTTTTTTTTTTTTTTTTGGCCAGCTATCTAGCACTTTATGAGTTTACCTCCCCATCCAGGGCCTTTCCTAGTTGATTGCAAATGTTGTGCAGATTGTAGTATGTACTTAATAAAGGCCTGGCTTTATCCTTGCTTTAAGTTAATCACAAACAATCCTCCTCTCCATGCTTACCGACAAGCTTCCTACGAGTCCACTGCAAATTGTCCATAGAATCTGTGCAAATAACTAAGCTGCTCAGATCTTACTTTACCAACACCTGCATGATACCGATTACTCGAGGCACAATTTCATTTTTGTTGCACTTAGATATGTTTTGTTTTAAAGTGCTGTTTCTCTGCTGAATGTCTATTTTTCTTTTTCTCCTTCCCTCTTCTCAATTTTGTTCAATACCAACCCTTACCTTCCTTTGTCAAATCCCGATGCCAATGTCAGCGAAAGATGGATTATAGACACCGGAAGAAGTATATTCATTATAGGCACAACTGTTGAGTTGTAATATATTTATACTTCAGAAAATATATATATATTACATATTTCTATCTGTCTGTATCTATCTTATTTTTAAAACACTTCTCAGTTTACACACTATTTGGATGACTGTTTATAGACCTGAAGTAATACAGTTGTTCATTTTTAAAGAAAATAATACTACTCTGACAATACCATATTTTGTGTGAAGAACACTGTTTTTGTTTTCAAAAAGGTTCATTCTAAAAAGATCGTTGAGCACATAGCGATCTAACCTGAGGGTTTTCTAATCTGTAGTGCTGGAGGGTATGCATGAGAACATTTTCAAATAATGCAGCTTAACCGTTCTCTTCCTCGATAATGATGTGTTATGTTTTTCTGGAGTTGTATTGCCTTTCTCTGTGTATCATAATATTAGAATCCTGTTTTGGGAACAGGTATGTGGGGAAGGATGTGCAGGGCACTTGATAGTTTGAAAAAAACCTCTCCAAATAATTTTAATACAACTCTGCCCTTGCTTCCTGTCTGTGAAAATCAGCAATGTAGGTTTTGTATTGGAAAAACTTATATAATTTCAAATTCTATGTTGGCTCCAGAGCAAAGGAAATCATTAGCTATGTTTGGGAATATGGAAATGGTGAAGAAACGAGAGGAAAGGACATTTTTGCTACACCCTGACCATTTTTAAGCCTTAGCTTCAAAGTTCTTTTTGAATGAATAGGATCTTTTTGACCTAACAGGCTTAAACTCTCTTCCAGGGGTGAGATTTATTTTGATTCAGTTTGTTTCTGTTTGAAGGACTCCTAGTGTAGACTCAACATTGGGTCTTCACTATGGCTTTGGATTGTTTTACAAAACACTTGCTGAATTTCAGACCATGGAAGTCATTGCCATCACCGTCGTCATCATCATTAATGATTTCAGTGGGAAAATAAGGTTTGTTAAATTTTAAAAATGTGTCTTTAATGGCATTTGGCTTTTGCCAGCCTTTAAAGGATTCTTGTCTTTTTATTTATGTCACTCAAGTAGCAAGTGTTATGATAAGAATTGGCATAATATTGTGTTCATATAGTGCCTTCTTGTTGGCAATGTGCACTCACATCTCTTTAATCCTCTTGATAGCCTTGCATAAGATGTTTCATTAGTCCCATTTTATTTTATTTTGTTTTGTTTTAATTTTTAAATATTCTTTTTAAAAAATGTTTATGTATTTATTTTGGGAGAGAGGGAGAGCGAGCAGGGTAGAGGCAGAGAGAGGGAGAGAGAGAATTCCAAGGAGACTCTCTGTACTGTCAGCTCCAAGCCCAATGCAGGGCTTAATCCCACGATCCTGGGATCATGACCTGAGCTGAAATCAAGAGTTGGGTGCTCAACTGACTGAGCTACCCAGGTGCCTTCCGGTAGTCCCCATGAGAAAACTAAAGTTCAGAGGGTTAAAGACTTTCCCAGAGCCATTCCTCCAGTAAATGGCGGAGACTGGAACATATCTTTTGACATAAAACTGAAGTTTTAGTCACAATGGAAATATTTTAACTTGGACTTTATGAATGTACAGTTAACCTGTCTTTGAAGTACCAAATTTTTCGAATCTTAGGAAATGTTACTTTCTTTTCTCTAATTACTGTTTGGGAACTTTAGGCTCATTCTCTATTCCTCTATCCTCTGTTCTTGGGTTACTGGATAGCATCGGTCCAGTTACACTGGGGAAGTTACATATGTTTCATGTGATTTTAACATATCTATAACATTGTTACAGAGATCCCACTTGATAAGAGTTTCCTTATTCAGTCTTAATGAACATGCTTCTATATGCATCTGATTGCCATTTAAACAGTAAAAATTTATGTGATGGCCTAATGAAGAGATACACAAAATGTCATAAAGAAAATGCTTTTGACAGCTGTAATGATTCAGTTGGCTCTTGTCTCTTCCCCTATTCCTGCTCAAAAGAGATTCCAAGATCTCTTAGTGCTCACTAGAGCTAAACCTCTCCTTGCCCCCGCAGCATAAAGAATTGAAAGAAAATCTATGCTGCCAAAGAGACAGTGATAATACATACTTCCTTTGTTTTAACATTTCAAAAATAATCAGGTCCACACCTGAGCAATGACCTATCCAAAAGAAAAGCGATGTGGTGACAGATTACATGATTTGACAATAAAGAACACAGTAGCTTAGTGTTATTTTCATGGTGTGCTCTCTTTTGCGGGAAGGATCCTCTCCGAAACTCAAAATCAGCTGTACCTTCAAGTGCAACCTGGGGGAAACAGGACACACCTGACCTAAGATAGTGTGGTGATTTAACGTAGAGCTAAGAACTATCTGAAATCTGTTTTTTTGCTCCTCAAAGAAAGGTTGTTCATCTTGAAAGGAAGCTCAAAGAAGGTTCAGCTCAGCGTTTATCAAAATGTCATTTCTATTCTCAAGAATTTACAAAAATCAGGATTCTCAGGTTCTATACCAGAAGCATTTAACCCAAATTTCTGTGGATTGGCCCTGAGAATCTGAATTTTCTGCAAACATTGTACTTGATTCTAATGCATATGAAAGTTTTTGAGCCACCATTTTAGATCAGCCTTAACCTTAGATATGAGGGGATTGATGTCCTGAAGACATTTTTGCTTTCTCCCAAGGTGAGAAATTTTAAAAATGTGTCTTTAATGGCATTTGGCTTTTGCCAGCCTTTAAAGAATGCTTGTCTCGGGGCGCCTGGGTGGCGCAGTCGGTTAAGCGTCCAACTTCAGCCAGGTCACGATCTCGTGGTCCGTGAGTTCGAGCCCCGCGTCAGGCTCTGGGCTGATGGCTCGGAGCCTGGAGCCTGTTTCCGATTCTGTGTCTCCCTCTCTCTCTCTGCCCCTCCCCCATTCATGCTCTGTCTCTCTCTGTCCCCAAAATAAATAAAAAACGTTGAAAAAAAAAAAAAAAGAATGCTTGTCTCTTTATTTATATCACTCAGGTAGCAAGTGTTATGATAAGAATTGGCATCATATTGGATCTGAGGTGGTTTTAAAGCCCAGATGTTCTGATGCCCCATTGGGTGAGTTTTATTCATATCTACAGATTTTGGTCTCTCTTCTTTAATCCTTTCCAAGCTGGGCAGGAGAAATCAACACAAAATTAAATTCTGAGGTTATTCATGTTTTCATAGACTTCTGGAATTCTTCAGAACACTGAAATAGGGGTGCCTGGGTGGTTCAATTGGTTATGCGCCCTATTTCAGCTCAGGTCATGATCTCATGGTTTTTTGAGTTTGAGCCCTACATCAGGCTCAGAGCCTGGAGCCTGCTTCAGATACTGTGTCTCCCTCTGTCTCTGCCCCTCCCCTGCTTGCACTCTGTCTCTCTCTCAAAAATAAAGAAACATTAAAAAAAAAAAAAGACACAAAATAAATATCTTCAGCAAAACCCTTTAAAGATTTGGGTGCCAGTATAAAAGTTTTAATTTTTCTCAGTTTCTTAAGAATTACTACATATGAGTAATTTATCTGTGTGTGGAAAGTACAAAAGGCAATGGAATAAAAGCCAGATGTGCAGAGGAAAGAGGCAGCACTTACAAGCTGCTTCCTTTTTTCCTCTCCCGGTGACCGTGGCCAGTTTTTGGCTTGTGGAGGAGGCCTTGAGAGAAGGGAGTATAAAGTCAAAAATAATGGGGCCCAAAACTTTATAATGAGATGGTCATTCCAAGGAGTTAGACATTTGCAGTGTGATTAATTGTACTGGGACTGACTTGGGCAGTAAAGTTCCACCAGGGTTGGAGTAACACCACATAAAGAAAGAGACAAGGTGTCAGGATTATTTCAAAATTCCTGATCGGTTGCCTGAATTTGATCTTTTCACTATGAACTATCTGCATACTTATTTTCATCAAAGTATTATGATTATATATATATATATATATAGAGAGAGAGAGAGTATATTTTATTATCTATTTTGTTTTATTTTATATGTATAATAAAACAAAGTATACAGTAGGTTTATATAATACACATATAAATATAAAATGTAATGTATATAATAAAATACTAGATATAAGCTATTTTATATTAAAATAAATTATTAGATATACTAAAATATAAAATCTCTGAAAGATCAGATCTATACACAGAAGGCACTTAACCATAGGACACATCTTATTGTCTTTAATTTACTTTTTTAATGTTTATTCATTTCTTGAGAAAGAGAGAGGCTCCAAGCTCTGAGCTGTCAAAACAGAGCCTGACGCGGGGCTTGAACTCAATGAACCTCGAGACATGACCTGAGCCGAAGTCGGATGCTCAACTGACAGAGCCACCCAGGCGCCCCTCTTACTGTCTTTAAAGAGTAGCATTATTTAAAAATAGGAAGACTGTTAAGATGACATTGCATGGCTTTGTGATTTATTCACACTACAATCAACGATGCTAGTTGCTTGAGTCACCAAACCCAAGTTTGCCTATAGCCTTCAGCTAGCAAGCTGCCTTCCCTCCATTTGGCTTTATGATACAATATCTGCATGGATTTAATGATACATGTATGCTGGGTTTGCTAAAACCAAAAAAAAAAATTGTAAGGAAAATCCCTGTGGGTAGTTAAAACTTCTCTGCAAATCTGTGGTTTTGTATGATGATGTAGAATGCAAGGATTTGTCTTCATTGAAGAGCTTGACTGGAATACAGCTAAGTTGTAGCATAAATTAAAGAAATACACATAGCAGAAAAATTACTTTTAACCATTTTTTTCCTGATACCAGTTGTTAGAGAGATTATAACAATAATCAAAGACTTAAAAAAAAAAAGACAGGGAGGAAGTGTAGTTGTATGTTCTTACTTGATGAAGGTATGCCTAAAGAACATGTTACATGAAATCACTTAAATAGGGAAAACCCAGTGTTAAGACTTCTGTTCAAATTCACCTTGCCCTGTTGCATCTGTTTTTTAAAACTGTAGCTAAAACGTTTTATGTTGAAATTTACACACTAATAATAAGAGATTTTTTTTTGTCCTGAATTTGTCTTTATAATTGTCTTTGCTGTTAAGAATATTTGGACCTGTTGCTCCCTTTCATGCCACATTGTTTAAAGAGAACAAGTGAAACGGTTCTGCCACTCTGTTAAGAACAGGAACCCAAAGCCAGGTAGTAAGATGGAAAAACTCTGCCTAACATTTTTTTCTTTCACCTTCCCATTCCTGGAATATGACCAGGATGAGAAGCAGCAATGTAATTCTGTGAAAAAGAATGCTTCCCCTGTATTGCTGGCCTTATAGAAAGCAGAAAGTACATGGACTTTTATGAGATTCTGGCACAATTTTATGGACCCTTGAGATTTAGCTAAACTGGGAATCAGAACTTGAGTTTCTCACTTGGAGTTGTTATATAATACATTATTTACATGGTATGTTTTCTTTTGTGCTAAAGTGTGCCCTTTCATTGTATCAGTTACTCCTTTGGGCTGCTGGACTATAGTATTATAGGTAGATCCTCACTCTCCTTAATTTCCTGCTAATCTTTATCATGTTTGCTTAACCATTTCCTAGAAGATACTTTGAAAAGTGCTACTTGTACACATTTGCCAGCTATTAAATTGAAATTGTATTTATTGGAATACAGTTAATGGCAAAAACAGAGACCAAGAAGGAATAGATGATTCATTTAACTCAAGTTGATAGAAAATTCATTGGCTGGGGGGCTAATGGGTGGCCCAGTCCTTAAGCGTCCAACTGGCTCGGGTCATGATCCTGTGGTTCATGGGTGTGAGCCCTGCATTGGGCCCTGTGCTGACAGCTCGGAGCCTTCTGTGTCTCCCTCTCTCTCTGCCCCTTCCCTGCTCATGTTCTGTCTCTGTCTCTCTTTCAAAAGTAAATAAACATTAAAAAAAAAGAAAAGAAAATTCATTGTATGGAAACATTTGCTGTATTAAGAGCTAATGCCTGTGACTGGGAGTGTTCAATACTGCGTCCAAATTCTAGCTCTCACTGGCTAACCATGTATAGTAGTTCTCAAATTAAGTGGGATATTTGCCTGGACTTGAAATTTAAATCTACTAAATCTCTTTACTCAGATTTGCTCCATTCAATTTTATATTATTATTATATTAGTTATCTCTTAATACACAACAAAATTTCCCCCAAATTAGTCCCTTAAAGCAACTATTGTTTATTATCATACAGAGTTTTTCTAAGGGTCAAAAATTCAGGAATAACTAAGACATGTGGTTTTGGCTCAGGGTGCCTAATGAGTTCCTTTTAACCTGTTAACTTGGACTACAGCCGTCTGTCGTCTGCAGCTTTGTCCAATACTGGAGGATCTGCTTCCAAGCTCACTTGTAGTTAT
The DNA here is from genome assembly GCF_024362965.1 of Panthera pardus. Taxonomy (NCBI): domain Eukaryota; kingdom Metazoa; phylum Chordata; class Mammalia; order Carnivora; family Felidae; genus Panthera; species Panthera pardus. Next base: position 16,092,484 of record NW_026526766.1, on the reverse strand, counting down.
TGGCAGGTGACCTCGGTTCCTTGGCATGTGGACTTCTCCATAGGGCTGATGACAGCATGGCATCTGGGTTCCCTGAGTGAAAGACTTGAGAGTGAGTGATGTCTTTAATGACCTAGTCTCTGAGTCCCACCCTGTTACTTTATATTCATTACAAGTAAGTCATTAAGTTAGTCTACCTGACTGGAGGAGGCAGGGATAATTGGGGGCTACCTTAAAGGGTGTCTACTCCAGTATTTCCTGTGGCCCCAGAGATTCACTTCCCTCCCATAGACAAAATGTAGTCACACCCCCACGGTATCTCATTGCAGCATCAAAGCAAAGTCCAGGATTTTAATCAATCCAAGTGCAGATAAGGCTCCTTCTGTGAACTAAAGAAGAAAGTTTCCTACCTTATACATAATCAGCATAGTCAGGCAGGTATAGGATAACTGCCATAGGAACTCTTAGTCACAAAGGAGAAGGAGGGAAAAAGACTCCATACAAGAGTCTTTGGACCATGGAGAGAAAACTCTCTTGTGTTCTTTTCTGAAGTTGTTCTACATTGTTTTAAGTTCTGGGGTATTGGCTCATTCCCGAAACACCTGAGTCATCCCTTTTCTGTGAAAAGTAGCATATCTCTTTAGCCGAACAGTTTCTGTGCTTGATTTTGCCGGTAGAATTTTGAAAGTCCAATAGCCTCATATCCATTTGTACCGCCTCTGTTCCTTTCAGTCCACACGGACACAGATTCCATTGATAATAATTCTTTTAAAAAGTTTATGGGTCTTTGCACAGCAAAGGTATTAATCAACTAAAAGGCAACTGACAGATTGGGAAAAGATATTTGCAAATGACATATCATATAAGCGTTAGTATCCAAAATCTATAAAGAACTTAGCAAACTCAACACCCAAAAAAACAAATAATACAGTGAAGAAATGGACAGAAGACATGAATAGACACTTTTCCAAGGAAGACATCCAGATGGTTAACAGACACATGAAAAGACACTCAACATCACTCATCATCAGGGAAATACAAACAAAAACCACAATAAGATAACACCTCACCCCTGTCAGAATGGCTAAAATTAACAACTCAGGCAACAACTGATGTTGGTGAGAATGCAATAAAAAGGGGAACCCTTTTGCACTGTTGGGAATGCAAACTGGTACAGCCACTCTGGAAAACAGTATTGAGGTTCCTCAAAAAGTTAAAAATGGAGCTACCCTTCAACCCAGCAATGACACTACTAGATATTTATCTAAAGGATACAAAAATACTGATTCCAAGAGGCTCATGTACTCCAATGTTTGTAGCAGCACTATCAACATTAACTAAATTATGGAAAGAGTACAAATGTCTATTGACTGATGAATGGATAAAGAAGATGTGATGTGTATGTATAGGTGTGTGTGTATGTGTGTGTGTTTGAGTGTGTGTATGTGTGTATATATATATATATATATGTGTACACATATACACAGTGGAATATTACTTGGCGATCAAAAATAATGAAATCTTGCCATTTGTAACAATGTGGATGGAACTAGAGTGTATTATGCTAAGCGGAATAAATCAGAGAAGGACAAACATCATATGATTTCAATCATATGTGGAATTTAAGAAACAAAGCAGATGGACATAGGGGAAGGGAAGAGAAAAAAAATAAAATAAAAACAGACAAGGAGACAAACCATAACAGACTCTTAAATATAGAGATCACACTGAGGGTTGCTGGAGGGGAGGTGATTGGGGGGTATGGGCTAATTGGGTGATGGGCATTAAGAAGGGCACTTGTGATGAGCACTAGGTGTTCTATGTAAGTGATCACAAAATTCTACTCCTGAAACCATTATTACACAACATGTTAACTTACTTGAATCTAAATAAAAAATAAAATAAAAAGTTAAGCACACAGTTACCATAAGAACCATGCCCTCCAAATAAAAAGTTATGGGTCTTCTGTGAATCTTATTTGGGTCCAGCACTTTAGATGGAAAACACATCCCCAAAAGTCTTAGAGATAAGCCTGTTTCAGCCTCTGACTTCTTCTAAAGGACAGTGCCTTTATACTTCCAGGAGGCTTGATTAAACTGATTTGTCAGTTACACCCTTAAAATATTTAGAGGCTCTTTAATCTAAATCAGTGGAGTCTAAGGTACCTTCTTTGGTCTTTCTGAAGTCTTAAAGGATTTTATAGTCAATCTCAGTGTCATCTTTAGACTGTAATTTCCTGAGAGTTTCCTGAGTTTGACCTTTACTCAGAAGCCATTTCTTAATTTCAGCATTGTTTGCCATCTGGAGAGACTGAGAATTTTCAAAACCAGCCAGTGCTTGCTTTTTGTTTCATAGTTCTTCCTTTAGCTTATGTATTGCCTCTCACATTTCACTATTAGCCGCAAGAAGAAACCAGATGGCAACTTCAACACCGTCTGGTTGACAGTCTCCTTTGTGAGATCACCTACTCTCAGTTCAATGTTCAAAATTCTATAAACAGTTGTATGCAAGGCACTTTAAACTTTCACTAACCCTCTCCAAAATCTTTCCACCTCTGACCACTGTTTGGTTTCAAAGTCATTCCCCATGTATTTTTTTTTTTCTCAGAAATGTTGGGTACCAGAATCTGCATTAATTACCTATCATCATGTAACAGATTAACCTGACAATTAACAGCTTAAAGTCGCTAGAATTTACTATTTAATGAAGCTTGTGAGGATTAGAAATCCATAGGTGTCTTAGCTTGGTGGTTTTGCTTTGGAGTCACTCATGAAGTTGCGCTCAAGATACTGCTTAGGGTTGCAATCATCTGAGGCTTTTCCTGAGGCTAGAGAATCTTATTCCAAATTCACTCAAGTGGTTGTGGGCAAAGGGTCTCAGCTCCTTGCCATGTGGATCCCTCAATAAAGCTGCACCTGACTTGGCAGCTAGCTTCCCTCAGAGTACGTGATCAAGGAACAATTAAGAGGCACAGCACACTGCCTTTTATGACCTAACTTGTGAGTCACTTCTGCCTTAATCTCTTTGTTTTAAGTCAATCAATAAGTCTAGCCCACACTCAACAGGAGGAGATTACACAGAATATGAACACCAGGAGGCAAGGATTAATGGGATCCATCTTGAAGGTTGGCTACTTTAATTGCAAAAAAAAAAAATTGAGGAAACTGATTTATTCTTACACCAATTGTTAACATTATTTGTATTTAAGACTTGGTATAGCATATAGAGTACTTCAGAAAGGAACTAGAATTAACAGGTTGGTACAGTTGTGTGGCATCACTTTCAGACATATTTTTGATATTGTAATACAGCAACAGCTCCTTTTTGATAGCGGTACAAATTTTTCAAAATCTTTACATCTAGTACCTCATTTGGTCATTACAATAAGACTGTGAGGTGGGTGGATGAGTTTCATCTTCTATTTACACACGCAAAAAACTCCTTACTGCAATCTTCCTTCTGGCCCCAATAATTGACATCCTTCCTAGAGGCCAAACACAGTTACACCTATATTTTGTTTAGTCACAGGGAAACAGAACCCAAATTGTAGAGGCGCATTCCCCTCCGATGGTCGATATGGTCACAAGCCTGTATGTGTGTCTGCGATCTCAACATCATGCTCTATCCAATCCGAGAGTGGAAGGGAGGTAATGAACATTTACCAAGACTGTTTCATCTGTATTTTGAAGTGGTGAAAAGTAATTCTGGAAGCAGCGTATAATATAATATCCTTAACTCTGAATGTAAAGCTTATTTTATCATTAATTGTATTTTGAACACTTGAAATAGTTAAAATAACAACTTTATCGGGGCACCTGGGTGGCTCAGTCAGTTAAGTCCAACTTCAGCTTAAGTCATGATGTCATGGTTCCTGAGTTCGAGCCCCGTGTCAGGCTCTGTGCTGACAGACAGCTTGGAGCCTGGAGCCTGCTTCAGATTCTCTGTTTCCCTCTCTCTCTTTGCCCCTTCCCTGTTGATGCTCTGTCTGTCTCTCTCTCTCTCAAAAATAAACAGTAAAAAAAATAACAACTTTATATATTTAGAGAAAGGTATTCTCTCACGTTTTCTTTCATATTTTATCCTCCTTCCCTTCTTTTTAAAGTTTCATTCACTATATAAAAAAAAAATTCTCTAGAGAAGCGGTTGTGAACTGTAGAGAGTTTTCATCAATATACCGACAAAAATCAACTACTGCTATTAATAAAATTACCATCAGACTTTTTAGACATAAATTTAAAACAAATTATGGAGGCTTGGAGGTTATTTTTATAATAAGACCACTTTTTTAATCAAAATATATTGACACAATTTTACATTAGTTTCAGGTGTACAACATAGCAAGTCAACGAGTCTATACATTATCCTCTGTTCATCCCAAGTGTAGCTACCGTCTGTCACCAGACAGTGCTATTACAGTACCATTGACTGTATTCCCTGTGCTGTGCCTTTTATCATCATGACTTACTCATTCCGTTTATGGGAGCCTGTAACGCCCATTCCCCTTCACCCATGTCACCCACCCCTAAAAATCCCCTCCCCTCTGGCAACCATTAGTTTGTTCTCTGTATTTATGGGTCTGTTTCTGTTTTTTATCATAAGATTACTCTGATTTACTGGTATTCTGATATACATAGATTAGACAGTTTAGGTAGGTAGATAGATGAAGTTTAAATTGGAATTAGAGTAGTTTATATGATGAAAATCACATGAGTCCATAGTAAGTAGTCATTACTATTACATGATCAGTACATAAAACTAAGTTCAAGAATAAAAAAAAAAATCCATGAACATTTCCTAAATAGCCAATAAAGTACACTAACTATATAACATACAATTCTTTGTGAAGTCCAAAGGAGTTAGTTTTCTCTCCATTATAAAAAATAGGTCCCTGACTCGGACTTGCGTGCATGCATGTGTGTGTGTGTGTGTGTGTGTGTGTGTGTGTCTACAACTGATCACAGAAATCCCCTTTAGCCCGATGAGAGGCTTATTCTAGAGCTGGAGGTAACAGAGTGGTAGGGTAGGGGTTGATGGCAACTGGATGATAGATAGTAGATGGGGACAACAAACTCATTCTTTTTCAGTCCAAGGGCTGTATGGGCCCAATGACAGGCAGAAATCTATGGCACTATTTATATCTATTTTCATTCTGCTTTATGTTTTTCTCTCCTCTTTGGTTTTGCTGAGTGGATAGTTGAACATATGATGTAAGTGCTCTGTATTATTAGCTGTGGTGTTGATTATACATTATTATCGCTTTTAAATTCAGTGCAAAAATGTTGGCAGGTGTTCTTAATGTATGATTAAGTCCATGGAAACATAGCAAGGCTGTGAACATTCCCTGTCACATAGATCACTTCAGTAGAAAGCAACCACTGGTACCACCAGTTACTGTAAGAAGTTACCCCCAACTTCGATGTTGTGGTCTTTGTAAAATAGCAGTTTGTTCCTGTGAGATATATTTTAAGCAGGAAAAAACAAGTGGTTTTGGAGGAATACCGAGAAAGTCTGTGAATATGGCCAACGCACCATCGCTTGTTTAATTTGAAGCTGCTTTGTTGTCTCCATTTGACATAGAATTACCACTTCAATTTGATCAAACAGGCTTTGAATGTACAGTTGTCATTCCTCCATATCCCGGGGAGGGCTGGTGTCAAAACACTAACACTTGAGGTAAGATTTCCCCTTCTGACACTTACAACTATTTAGCTATTTCTTTCAAATGCAAGGGGGAAAGGATGTTTCTTTGGCGTTAGCCCTCCCTTTCTGTACGTTTTTCTTCATAAGAATGAGTTATACTGATATTATCATGATTTTTTTATTTTTAGTGAGCCATAAAATAAATGGAAAAGTATGCTTGACTAAAATACTGTTAAGTCAAACACTTGTATAATTTTGAAACTCTCATTCTAAAGAAAGTTGAAATAACCTGAGAGTTTGTGTTGTAAGAGATACAGGCAATTGAGTATCCATGTATGTAATTCTTCGGGTAAGAGAGAAAGAGTTGATTGACCCAAGAAATTCATTAATGACTTCCCCTTTTATGCTTTGTGTCTCTAGTTTACATCAGATGCACATACATCTTACATTTTGGCCTTTAAAACAATTTTTTTCCAAGCTACATGCGTTAGAAAAATAAGTTAATATATTTTATATCATATATTAATGTTTTATAAATTTAAATAGATAGATCTACTTATATATTTATGTATAATTTATATTTATAGGTGATATATAAAATTATGTTTCTCATTTTAATATACTAAATTATTAAACAATACATTATTAAATATATATGTTTAAATACACATTGCATAATTTAACACATGAAATATAAAATTATATTTCACTTTTCCATATTTTAAAATATTCAAAATGTCTTTTAAAATATCAATCCATATAATTTTATATGTTATATATTAAAATATTAAATATAATAGTTACAAAATAATAAAATATTAAATATATGTTAAGTATATATATTTACTTTATGTACTTAATACATATTTAATGTATTTAATACATTTAATTAATATATATTTATTATACTACCAAATATATGTAATTAGCATATTTAAGAACCTATACTTATATTTAATATTATATATTGAATTATGCTATCATAAGTTTAAAGACATAAAAATGTATTTAAATATATTAGGTATTTATCATATATTGTTATATACAATGTGTTAGGGTCAGGCTAAGGCAGGGTAAAGATAGGAGTCAGAGGCTAAAAAATTTTAGCAGTCAAAGGCTTTATTTGGGAACTAAGGTCTCGGGCGAGGTTCCTCACTCAGGGAGACAGAGAGAGAGAGAGAGAGAGAGAGAGAGAGAGAGAGAGAGAGAGAGAGAGAGAGGTGTCAGGGAAGTTGCCCCCAGGTGTGGTGGGGTGGGGTTTTTAAGCTGCAGCGGTTGGTTCCAGGTTTAAGTCTGGGTGGGCCTTTTTCGCGTCAGGTCGTGCTGTCGCTCAGTGATTGGTTGACCTCCAATTCGTTCTGGCACGCTGCTACTAGGGGCTTTTTGTCGGGTTGCGCTGGCAAGATGGCCGTCCCCTCTACTGTAGTTCCAAGGACATCCTAACACAATGTATACTCAATAAAGTGCTAAATGCAGTAAATTAAAATATTTCAAAACATATGAGTTAAATAAACCATATGGCTCTTATATTTTTTGTAAAAAATTAAGATTTTCAGACTTCATTTCTCTATATTTATTTTTTTTTAACGTTTATTTATTTTGAGACAGAGAGAGACAGAGCATGAACGGGGAGGGGCAGAGAGAGAGGGAGACATGGAACCGGAAGCAGGCTCCAGGTTCTGAGCCATCAGCCCAGAGCCCGATGCGGGGCTCGATCTCGCGGACCGCGAGATCGTGACCTGAGCTGAAGTCGGACGCTTAACCGACTGAGCCACCCAGGCACCCCTCTAGTTTATTTTTAAATATGACAAAGAAAATATCTTTTTCACAGGTACCCTTGTCTTGCATTAATGACTTTGCTTTGCTTTCCTCTGAGTAAAGGATGTCTTACTGAATGACTCACAGTTTTATGGAGAATACAAGTTTGATTTTGTTGTTGTTATTGTTGTTTTTAAAGGGAGGTTCACGGGGCGCCTGGGTGGCTCAGTTGGTTAAGCGTCCCACTTCATCTCAGGTCATGATCTCACGGTTGGTGGGTTCCAGCCCTGCATCAGGCTCTGTGCTGACAGCTCAGAGCCTGGAGCCTGTTTCAGATTCTGTGTCTCTCTCTCTCTGCCCCTCCCCCATTCATGCTCTGTTTCTATCTCAAAAATAAATAAACATAAAAAATTATTTAAAAAAAATAAAAATAAAGGGAGCTTCACGTGTAAACAAGTGTTAAAAGTTGGGTTAAATGAAGCTCTTTGGCTTCTTTATTTCAAGATTTCCTTGAGATTTTGGTAACTAGTGTATATTATGAATTACAAAATGGGAGCTATAGAATTTTAAAATGTATTAACATTTTTTTTTGCACTCAGAACATCTTCCCATTTTATCCACCTTTTTTCCAGAAGTATTTCTTCTTCTTCTTCCCCTTCTTCTTCTTCTTCTTCTTCTTCTTCTTCTTCTTCTTCTTCTTCTTCCTCTTCCTCTTCCTCCTCCTCCTCCTCCTCCTCCTCCATGGGAAATATTGTTCTTTTTTCAAAGTTTGTTCAACCAGAAAATTTTGAGTTTCCCCACTTGCAATACTTGAAAATTCCACTACAAATTGAGCATCTTTCAGAATCATTTGGTTTTATCAGTACTATATATCTCTGTACCAAAGCTTATACTTAAAGCAAAATAAGGGTAAGTGAAATGTAAATTGTTATAGTAAAAATTTACCTAGCATTTATTACCAAAATGATCTTACTTCAGTCTCTCTTATGTAAGATTAAACATCTCTACTGTATCAATATGACTAATTGGGTGATTGGTCCAAAGTCATAGCTAATGAGCAGCAGATCCAGAATGTGAACTCAGATGTTGGGTTTCCATGCTTAGTGATCTTTCTACACTATCTACCTAATATACTTACATGTGTCACATCAAACACACATGTTCCCATTCATTTTGCTTAATTCCCCACTGCTACTGATTATTTGGGGGAGGTAAGGAGCCTAAAATATTTTAATGAAATTGACATCATAGAAAATGGTGCAAAATGTGCTTAACAAAAATACAATAGTTGTTTAATAATTTGTCTTGTATTCATGTACTAGGTTTCTAGGAAAGCACTTAACTCATTACTGAAATATAACTCTCTGGTGTTAAATAGAGCAAAAGGTCAACTACACATAAATATCATAGCATGATTATTGACAGAGTGTGATAAAAATAAACTTACTTGAAGAAATTATAGAAAGATTTTACCAGTGCACATTAGAATTAAACTTCTGCTTTGGCATTGGTAAAACAAAATGTTACATGTCTTGGGGTATAGCCAAACTATACATTTTTACTTAACAAACGTGATATAGCCTTCTCAAATTCAGCAAAATTCTATAGCAGGATAACTTTAAAATTGTGAATCAGACTCATTGTATGAGGCCAGTATTACTTTGATACCAAAACCAGACAAAAACCTTAGCAAATAAATGTCTCTCATGGGCTTAATTTTAAAAATCAACAAAATGTTAAGAAATTGAATCTAGCCAAGTATAAAAAGACTTTCACATAAAGACAAAAAGAGATTTATTTCATGCATGTAAGGTTAAAGTAGTGTTTAGAAGTTAATTCATGCATTCCATCATTTCAGTAGGCTACAGAAGGAAGAAAATCATTGAGTATAGCAATTGATACAAAAAAAGCATTTGACAGAAGTCAACATCTATTTGTGCTAAAAACTGTGTAAAGTAGAAATAAAGAACTTTATCATATTTATTTTAAAAAACTATTAGGGACTGAAGCTAATATCATGTTTAATGTTAAAACCCTGAATGTTTTCCTCTTAACATGTAGAAGAAGACAAAAGTGTCTATACTTACTACATTTATTTGACAAGGTACTGAAAATTCTAGCCAGCACAATAAGACAAGAAAAAGAAGCAAATGGCAGATTGGAAAGGAAGAAATAAAATCATGCCTATTTTCAGATGCCATGATTATCTATGTGGAAAATTTGAAGGGCAGCACAAAAGAATTTCTTGAACTATTATGTGAGTCCAGCAAGATTGATCACGGAACAAATATTAGGTAATTCCTTTCATATGAGACCTCTAATACTGTCAAGTACATAGAATTAGACAACAGAATGGTGAGTCAGGGGATGAGGGAAGAGATTTAGGAAGTTGTTGTTCATTGGGTATAAAGTTAGTTAGATAAGATATGTAAGTTACTGAAATCTGTGCAAAATACTGTCCATTGTTAACAATAAGTTAAAATTTTCTTAGTAAGGTAGATATCATGCTAGGTATTCTTACCACAAAACAAACAAAGGGACACACAAATCTTTGGAAATGTTTAATACCTTGATTGGTGATAACATGAATGTTTATATATATGTCCAACCACACCAAGTTGTGCACATTAAGATATGTGTAGATTTTTGCATACCAATAATACAATAAAGCTGGAGAAAAAACCCTTAAAGCTGGTACAAAAAATATCAATTGCATTTCTACATACAATGAACATGTAGAAAACAAAGTTAAAAATGCATTTGTTCCAAAGAAATGTAAATATTTTAACTAAATCTGAAAACCATGTACAGAATGTCTATGCTAAAAATTACAAGGTGCTCATGAAAGAAATTAAAAGACCAAAATAGAGAGACATAATGTACTTACCAACTTCAAAACTCAACATTAATAAAGATACTAGTGCTCCCCAAATTAATTTATAATTTTAATACAATTCCTGTCAAAATCCCAGAAAATATTTTTGTAGACATAGACAAACTTATTCTAAAAATTATATGAAAAAGGAAAGATCCTAGAATAGCTTAAACTATTTTATTTTAAAAAAGAATAAAGTGGAAAGAATCTCCCTATTAGATATGAAGGCTTACTATATATAGAAGCAAGACTGTGGTATTGGTAGAGAATAGAGACTTTGATCAATGGGACAAAATAGAGGACCTATAAATAGACCCATTGATTTTCCTGTAAAGTACAAAAGCAATTCATTGGGGGAAGAACAGCCTTTTAACAAATGGGGCAGTTGGATATCCATAGGCAGAAAAAAAGAAAAGAAAAGAAAAGAAAAGGAAACAAAGGAAAAGAAAATAAAAAGGAAGAACAAACCTCACACCTTATTCAAAAATTAAATCAAATGAATCACAGATTTAAGTGTAAAATGTTATACTACAAAATTTTTAGAAGGAAATATAAGAGAAAAATCTTTGGAATCTAGGACTAGGTAAACAGTTCTTAAACCTGACACCAAAAATATGATATAGAGAGGGAAAAACTACTAAATTATACCTCATCAAAATTAGAAATCTCCACTTTTGTAAGAAGGATAAAAAAGACAAACTAAAAATTGGCTGAAAAAAATTTCAAGCCACATATCTCACTTGCATCTAGAATATAATGAACTCTAAAAATTCAAAATTTGTAAAAAAAATTCCAGCTAGGAAATGGGCAACAGACTTGAACAGGTGTTTTTTTGGAGGGAACATATACAGATGATAAATAAGTACATGAAAGGATGCTTAACATAGTCTTTAGAATAGTTAAAATTAAAGCCAAGGTGAGAGTTTAGGTATAGTGATAATCATACATAATGAGAGTTCTATTACAATCGCTAAAGTAAAAAAAAAAAAAAAATTAACATCAAGTACTTGTGAAGATGGTGAAAAACTGAATTATTCATACATTTATTGGGGAGGGGGATGTAAAATGGTGCATCCACACCAGGAAATATTTTGGCAGTTTCCTGTAAAACTAAACATGCAAGTGTCATATAACCTAGCAGTTGTACTCTTGAAAATTTATTGCAGAGAAATGAAAACTTCAGACCAAAACCTGTACACAGATGTTTATAGTACCTTTATTTAGAATGGCCAAAAATTGGAAACCCAAATCTCCTTTACCAGATGAATGACAGAAGAGAATTTAAAAGTATATGCATACTAGGGAATACAACTCAGCAATAAAAATGAAGGCTATATACTGTATTATTGCATTTGCATAACATTTTGATATAAAACAAAACTATAGAGGTGAAGAAGAGATTGGTAGTTTCCAGGGGTTAGGGATGAGGGGAGGAAGAGGTGGGTTTGCCTATAAAGGGTTAACACAAAGAGGATTTTTGTGGGAGACTGAACAGTTGTTAATGTGGGTGTTTACACTGATTAAAAAAAAGTGAGACAGAAACTTCTTTTAACTCCATAGTTTTAGAAATTATTTCCTCAAAAAAGGAAATAAGAAGAAAGCTATGATAAACATCAACTCCTGCCAATGGAAAAGTAAAAACTATCCATGAAATAACATTGAGGTTTACTTTAGAAATTACCAGAGTGGAGTCAAGATGACATTGAATACCAAAGCAGATACAAAAATTATATTATTATATTAATAAGATATTTAGAGGAAAATATTTGAATGATTTTATAATATTGGAGCAGTGAGACTTTTATAAATATGAACTCAAACAGAGATGGCATAAAGGAAAAAATGGAAAAATTGTTTACCACAAGTTTATAAAAGTATTATACAATATTTAAAAGACAAAAGATAGACTGGGGAAGATATATTTGCATTAATGGAATAAGAAAAGGCTTATTTATTTTTTTAGAAAAATTTTAAAAAATTCATCTGAAGAGCAAAGAGAAACAAGAGAAGGTTGCAAACAGTTAACTCAGAAACAATAATATAAATGACTGACACATGTATGAGCTAGGAGAGGCCTCTGTCTGGTTCATTTTTGAAGAATGCTAAGGATAACTCCATGCTTAAGTTATTTCTATTGTGCTGGTCCAGCAAACAAGAAATTAAAAAAGGACATGCCTAGACAAGTCCCCAGGGGCCCCCCTTATTCTGTGGGGAGGTGGACTTAGGGTTCTGCTTTCCAGCCTCTTTGGTGGAAGAAATCCACAAGGTCAGAGGACCTCAGAACTGTGTGCCTGCTTATGGTTTTTGCACCATTTGGTTGGGTGGGGAGAGATTTCCTAAAGCCTCAGGGATTCATCTCTTTTCACATAAGATTGCATACTTTACTGTTATTCTTTCTGAGTCACGATACCTATAGCAGACTCTTTGTACCATGCCACAAGAGAGGGAGGAGGATGGAGATTGGCGTATTAAAGCAAGAGTGAAATGACATTTCCCCCCCTTTCACATTGTTCAAGATTAAAAACCCTTTAAAAGCGAGAGCTGGCAAGGGCATATTGAGTAGACATATGATTGAGGAGAATCAATCAATACAATCGTTCTTAGAAGGGGCAGTGTTTAACTTTGATTAAGCTCCTGTGGTTCTAGAAAATAATAGTGATCAAGGAATCTTCCCTCTACACTTTTGTGTTCCCAGAAACAGCTTATTGCAAAGATTCACTCTTCCCCATATGACATGGATAAGAGTCACAGTTGATTCCCTCATTTCCTCATGACAATATGAGACACAGACTTTCCAAATTCATGTTTTTTGGTCTCATAAATGATTAGCTGTACTGTGTGTCCCCACTGACCAATCTGGACAAAATACCTGCTAACTTAACTTGACCAAACTTTTGCCAGGCTTCTTTCCTTCTCTAGGACCCTGAATTTTGGCCTGCCTTTGAACATTTTACCATGCAGAGCAACCTCTCTTTCTAAGGATCTTTGTAAAGAATCATCAGACTTCAGGGAAAAGCATTTTCTGGTCAGCTGTCCCATTATATCACCTGTTTAGCCCGCTCCCCAACATGCAATTCTTCATAGCCTTGTTTATTTTTTCCTCTAAAAGAAAAATCCTCTCTGCTAGACCTTTGATATACTTGCACCTTCACTATGTTCAATAGTACTTTTGATTGGAGCCTCTTCTTACCTATGTTAGGATTTGTTTTCATTTGACAGATGGAAATTTACCAGTGTCTATAAAAACTTAAAATGGGTATATTCTTTTACTCATGAACTCCTCTCTTGGATTGTTTTTACAAAAGTACTCATCCAAATATGCAAAAAAAAAAAAAAAAATATGTGTCAAGAACATTCACTGCAGTCTTACTTAAAATAAATGGTGAAAACAAACACAAACTAAAACATTTAGAAAAAGTCTAAATACCAACAAGGCACCCCTAAATAAATCATTTTATCTGTACATTAGAATATAATGTAGTTGTAAAGACTGTTACTTATGATTTTGTTAATATTGTATGATGACTATGAAGTAGTGTTAACAGAAAAAAAAAAAGGCAGATTACATAACAATATAGTGTGATTCCACTTGTCCAAATCTGTGTGTTTGTGTGCAGACACTTACATACAAATACAGACATATGCGTATACCTCGATATGTCTATCTGTCTATCTATCAGCAGAAATAGACACTAGAAAATGTAGACACCTAGAAATTTTTTCTGGAACTACTTAACCCCACAGCAGCTACCAATTGAAAGTAGAATTTGGAAGAATGGAGCAAGAGACTTTTAGTATTTTTCTTTATATACATTGTTTTCTCCTGTTTGGATGTTTTATAACATACACACAAACACATATATAGGCATATATAGTTAATTATATAGTTATTTTTTATTTTTAAAAATCATACAGTATGTTTTTGCTACATACAGTTCTTTGTTTTGTTTTTATTGTTGTTGTTGTTGTTAGTATCCACTGGGTACAGTTCTATGAATTGTAACACAGATGTTAAGATTCATGTAACCCCCACAGCCGTCAGGATACAGAATACTTCTGTCCCCCTAAAAACCTCCCTTATGTAATCTCTTTACATTCACACACTTGGTTCATCCACAACTCCCAGTAACCTTTGATTTGTTTCTGTCTTCATCATTTTTAAATGTTTGAGCGTGTTATATAAATTATATCATATAGTATATAAGCTTTTGAGATTTTTTTTTCACTCAGCCTACCCTCGCGATCTATCCAAGATAATACATGTATCTATAGTTTTCTCCTCTTTATTGCTAAGTGGTATCCCATCGTTCGGACGTACTAAAGTTTATTCATGAATGAAACACACTTGGGCTCATTTTCAGTTTTTGGAGATTATAAATTGAGCTTCTATAAACATTTGCATGCAGGTTTTTGTGTGGTTATAAGATTTCATTTTTCTGGGGTAAATGTCCAGGAATGGAATTTTGGGAACATATGAAAAAAGTGTGTTTAAGTTTATGAGAAATTGTCAAAACATTTTCCAGAGTGGCTGTAGATCATGTATATTTTTTACAATAAAAATTAATTAAAATAACATGAAATATGTGGTTATTAATATTTTCATGAGACATTTGATCCTTAGGGATGTTCATGTCCCAGAGGACTTTGAATTCTTCAGGACATTTGAAACACTTAATTCTGGATACAGAAGAGCTGTCAGAAAGGCAGGAAGATAAATTAAAATATTTACATGGTATTACTTGAGGTGTTGACATTCTGTGGGTTCTGTATTGAAGAACATGCTGAGATTACAGCAGTTTGGGACTGGTGGAGCGTAGTGATTCAGAACTCCCATCCCTAAAGTCAAGTTATAATAATAAGAACAGAAAATTAGATGAAAAATTGAGTTTGGTAAGGGCAGCTCGGTGGTCTGATATTCAAGGACAGTACACACTCAGGATTATATTATATAGTATATAAGGTTTTGAGATTATTTTTTTTTTCACTCAGCATAATACCCTTGAGATCTATCCAAGGCAGGGTTTGGGAGATGGAGTAGAATTTCAATCCCATATTTAGAGAACTATTGTATGAGTTTTCTAGCAGTTACCTTCACTTGGTAGTCAGGCAGGGCATCAGAAAGAAATCCTTAAACCAAATTTTGTTATCCCTAAACTCGTTAGAAACTTTTGTTTGTTTTTCAAAATAGCTTTCCTCATTGTACTTCATCTACTTACTCAGGACCTGGATATCCTCTCTTTTTTAGTCCAATGGGTCTTTAACCTCCTTCTTCTGACTAGGAGTCATTCATTCATTCATTCATTCATTCTTTATTCATTTGTTCCAAGGTATTTCCTAAGTTCTTACTATATTTTATGCCTGTACCAGTAAGCAAATTAGACAGAAAAAAAAAAGTCACTCATAAAGGAATTAAATGTAGTAAGTAAAGAGAGACCAAACACATTTTGTACAGTCGTAGGCTGGATAGTGGATGAAAATAAGGTGACGTGATAGAGAGTGACCGAATGTCTCTTGTCAGCTGGGTGGTCAGGGAAGTTTGCTGTAAACAGGATGAGCGAATTGAGATTTGGATGACTGGAAGGAGCAGGCCTAGGAGGATTGAGATGAAAAACATCAAGACAGGCAGAACAGGTGTTGCAGAAGCCCAAATGCAGGTGTGATCTTTCCAGGAGGAGAAGACCAGTGCGGGTAACACAGTGTGGGCAAGCCAGCTGTATGGATCGTGATCTTTCCAGGAAGAGAAGACCAGTGTGGGTAACACAGTGTGGGCAAGCCAGCTGTATGGATCAAATACCACTTTGCAAATCAGGATAAGAAGGCTGTGCTGCATGCAGTGTGTTGGGGAATTTTAAAGAAGATTTTAAGTAGTGAAATGATATGATTTAAATTATGTCTTCCAGAGATGACTTTGGATGCTGTGTACGGGAAGCAGAGGAAGCAAGAGTCCCAGTAGGGAAGACATCCCAGTGGTCTAGAGCAGAGTTGATATAGATCCGAGCTAGTGGTAGTAGTTGACAACAAAAGGTATGGACAAATTTGGGACGCAGGAAAGAAGTTAGGAATTAGAGAGATTTTCCTCCCTTTTACTTCTGTATAGGAATTCTGTAACTTAGATGCTCACGTTTTATTTTATGTTTGGCTGCAGAGACTGGAGAGAACAGAGGTTTGGATCAAGTGTTGTGCCTACTGACAGATGTTGGGGAAATGAGATGTATCTGGAGATCTTTCAGAGCTAGTTGAATTATAAAATGTCAGAGTCTGACAATAAGTGTATGAAGGCAGCCAGCAGCGCCTCTCTTATTTATGGATAAACATCAGCAGCTCCATTCTTCTGCATCCTCTCTTAATAAAAGTTCTGCTTTGTAAGGGGTGAGGATTGTCATGGTGATATGCAGAGAAGCTCCATTAAAAGAAGATACGAAATCAGTAGATGTACCAATAAAGCATTTGTTAAAAGTTTTCCTCCGATTCTGTGTCTCCCTCTCTCTCTGCCCCTCCCCCGTTCATGCTTTGTCTCTCTCTGTCTCAAAAATAAATAAACGCTAAAAAAAATTAAAAAAAAAAAAGGGGGCGCCTGGGTGGCTCAGTGGGTTGGGCGTCCGACTTCGGCTCAGGTCACGATCTCGCGGTCCGTGAGTTCGAGCCCCGCGTCGGGCTCTGGGCTGATGGCTCAGAGCCTGGAGCCTGCTTCCGATTCTGTGTCTCCCTCTCTCTCTGCCCCTCCCTCATTCATGCTTTGTCTCTCTCTGTCTCAAAAATAAATAAACGTTAAAAAAAAATTAAAAAAAAAAAAAGTTTTCCCCCCTGACTTGGGTTTCAGAGGTGCCGTATTGCCTGCCCCAGAATGGTTGGTTGGCATCACTCAAACCATGATTCTATGAACGATTTTGGCTCTTGTCTTAAGTTCAATATTCTAGGACTTTAGCAAGAATACATCTATTAAAGATGGGGATATAGGGCTTATAATAATGATGGCATACGTAATGCTTCTCAACTCTTCTGTAAAATGGGAAGAATAATACCCAGATTATATCAATTCGTATCATATATATTATATTATATTATATTATATTATATTATATTATATTATATTATATTATATTAATTGTATTGAGAGTATATAAAGCATCATGCAGTATACATGACGTGCAGCATACACTTGAAGAATGTTGGCTATTATTTATTATTAGACTTTGGAACATTTCTTCAGGTCTGGAGGCCCCCAGCCAACAAGTAGGGGAGAAAGGGAAGAATCCAACCCAGGAATTGAGAATAGACAGGAGCTATGGAGGGCACTCAGAATTTAGTTGGGGTAAAATAGGGATGGAGAGCTAAACAATGTAATTGACACACCCAAGAAGAAATAAATGAAGCTAACATATGAAGAATTTTGATTTTGAGGCTTTTTTTAAAAGATGATAGGCCTTACCTGGTATGAAGTATCTGAGTCTTGTTAGCAGAGAGATTGGCTGTGAAGCAGGCTGGTATTCTCTATGTAATTATCACTGAGACACCAGACCCTGCCTCTGAAAAGCATGATTTAGCTTTTTAAAAAGTCCTCATTTTTCCTTATTGACAAATAATGATGCTTGAGGATGCTGGCTGCTCAGGGTTGCTTAGGTAATGGGGAGGATTTTACCTGCATAAGGTAACACATCAAAATCTCCAACTGAGACAAGATACAAGGTTAGACAGTGGAAATTGACTCTGAGACATGACCGTATGATTTCTGTCTTGAATCTTTCAATTTCAGAGTCTGTGGAGCTTCCCTAGAGGGAAAGTAGTAGTGAAGGTATCCCCTGCACCACTGGGATCCCCTCGTTTCACTTTGCTTCAATTTCACCGAAAGGGAGGGCTGCAGTTGGTTAAGGTTTTGGAGAATCTCCCCAGCTTCTCTGTGTGAACTGGAGTTTACCATTTTTCTTGAGCTCTTTGGAAGAAGAACTAGAGATTCCCAGCAAAGCTTGTTCTTTGTATCTCTTCCCATTCCTGCATAGATCTTGCAGGAAAAAGTAATCTGCTTTCATTTACAGCCCCAGTTCGGGATTGGTAAGCCTAGAGGGGATAAGATCTTCAGGAAATAATCATGACTGCTGTGTCATCGTCCTCAAATTAATTTTAGCATGGCTATAATAACTGCATTTCCCTTCATCCTCAGTACCTTTTTCAGCTCAACAAAAAGACCAGATGTTACTAAATCAAGATCTTCTTCATAGTACAATGCTGTGGTCTCCTGGGTTTTAGGCTCATATGCACAGTCTTTCCATAGTCACATGCCCAGGGAGTGCGGCTGTGTTTGGGGTTAGTAACTCCAAAGACATTAATTTTATTTAGCATTTCCTCAGCAATAGCTCTGTGTTCACTAATGGCACCTTCGGTCTCTTGAGACAGTCACATATTAAACCAGAAATAGACAAATTGTCACAATTGCAAAAGTGAGAGAAGATTTTTAACTCTTGAGTAACCATTACATTTTTTATTGGAGGGAATTACCTGATGTACAGTTCAAAACTGTAATTTTGAAATGGAGCCAAAAATAGTTTAATAATTTAATACTTTAATTCTTTTTTAGGAATATACCAGCACTCTTGAACTTAAAACACACACACACACACACACACACACACACACACACACTACACACACACACACACACACACACACAGTGCTTTGCTAAAATGTACCCTTTTTTGTGTTAAGAAATTTTTAGATTAAAATAATCAGATAAATGGGAAGTTATTGTGCTTCTAATTGGCCCGTAAGTAAAAATCAGTGATTGTTATTCATGATAATCCTACCATTGACTTTGGTGCACATTCGAATTATGTCAAATAGAGAAAATGAAAAGATTTTTTTAGCGTTGAAAAATATATTTGATGGCATCTAACTTTTATAGCCTCATGTAGAAAAAAATGAGTCCCAGAGAAGACAAATGGTTACAGAGGTCATACATTTAGAGAAAACACATGAGGCATTAATGGTCATTGTAGCCTGAAGACAGAAGTTTGAATCTTTTGTCTGCTTTGTACTAGCTGTGTGTCTTTGGACAAATTAGTGAGCTTCTTCTGGTTTCAGTGTAAAATGGGAATTTTTAAAAGTTTTTTTAACTTTCATTTATTTTTTGAGAGACAGAGAGAGACAGAGTGTGAGCAGGGGAGGGGCAGAGAGAGAGAGGGAGACACAGAATCCGAAGCAGGCTCCGGGCTCTGAGCTATCAGCACAGAACCTGATGCCAGGCTCAAACTCAAGAACTGTGAGATCATGACCTAAGCCGAAGTCAGGTGTTTAACCTACTGAGCCACCCAGGCACCTCTAAAATGGGAATATTAATACATAACTCATTAAGTTGTTGTTTGGAGGTCAAACGAAGTCAGTTTGGTAGAATTATTTTATAAACTATGGAAAACTGTAAAAACATGCTTACTATAATGAAAGAAAGGAACTGATAACACTTATTTGTTTATATAACATTCCAGGAGGTTTTTTTGAGAGTTTGGCATAGCTGCACCATGTGCTGTGAAGGTTGCACTATTTTCTTATTTTTACAATTGAGAAAACTTAGTAAGTGTGTGGCCCAAGGTCACAGTCAGTTAATGGTAGGATGCCACTTCAAGCTTGGTTTCAGCTCTTCACCTTTTATGTTATCCTTCCCCACATGGTTCTCCTAACACAAACTCTCCATAGGTATTTTGATCCATTTCCCCAGAGTCCTCCTTTCACTGGAATATTCATTTCAAAGACATTTTAATAAAGCTGATAAAAATGAGAAGTTTAGTGTTTAACTTATGTTCTCACTTAGAAAGTAAGTATTTCTTTTAACTAGCGAGACGACTAGGGTAGGAGAAAGTTCCAGGAAGACACGGCCAGTTTTCTTCCACACTGGACTGAGGCAGTTGTGGTTGTTCAGGGCATTAAGCGGCCCCATGTGTGGCACAGTGCAAAACGCGTCTGAAAGGGCTTTTTGTTAATTCCAAACAAACAGATACTTTTCTTTGGTGGGTCTTTGTTTAACATGTGGGTTAAGTGATATCTGCACACATTAGATGTTTTATGGCCTTAGTTCTGAAATTTTTATTCTTTGTATATATGTATGCATGTATGTATGTGTATATGTGTGTGTATGTACACACACATATATACATAATAAATGTTCTCAGACTACAACGCAATCTTTCCTCCACCCCCTCAGAGGACATTTGGCAATTTGACATTCTGGTTGTTACAACCTATGGGATGGGGCTGCTACTGGCCATCTAGTGGATATGGATAGGCCAGTGATGCTCCTTAAATATCCTCTAACGCACGGGACAGCCCCCACAGCAATGAAAATGTCAACAAGAATACTACTTTTCATTAGAACAGGATTGCATTTTCTTCAGGACACTTTAGCATGCATTATCTTATTTATCCCCACAAAATCAGTGGGAGTTAGAAATGTTTCTAATTATGGACAAGGAAATAGAGGTTTGAAGGGGATATGGTACTTTAGCAAGGCCATGTGGTTAGGAGAGAAAAGGTGTTAGAGCATGGAAATTCATCTTCACCTTGCTCAGATCCCACTTTCCTTATTTTTCCTTGAAATTGTGGACAAAGATGGTTGCTCTATTCTCTTCCTCCTCAAACCCAGGATGGTACTTTCCACCTGCTAGAGCTTCAGAAATATGTGTTGGTTAGTTGACTAATTGTTGAAGACCTCAAAAACAATCATCCATATTATTCCATCTTATTTTTTTTTTATGAGAAATGCCAACTCATACCCTTGGGCAATATTATTATGTCAATTTCACATGCATTTTCTATTTCCTATACATATTATTTTATTTCCATTTTCATTATTTTCTCTGTTGTAAATCTTAGACCATTTTAAAGAATAAAAGTCTGAAAATGCCAGCTAGCAACAGGAAGCAGCCACTCTGTATCCACCTGTTTTCAACTGAAATATTCAGGTATACTTAGGCAGAGGAGCCCAGAAGGAAGAACCTGCTTTTTGAGTGACAGCACGTTTCAATGGCTGGTAAAGGACACACTGGAAACAGAGCTGGGGGTAGTGTACTTAAAAACAAAACAAAACCCCAAACAACAATTACAACAAAAACAATAACATATATGGCTCCCTGCCAGGATTTACACCCCAAAAGTAATTTATTAAGGTGGTTTGTTAACACTGCACAACAATAGTAAGGCTGGCTCGGTTTTATATTTAGCTCAAGAAGCAATTAAAGACAAAAATAAAAAGAACACCCAGGCTGCACATGATGGACAAATCGCAAGATGTTCAACACATTTGTTTAGCAGACAGTAGCAACAATCCACCTGCAAATTTAAAACTTTCTTCATCCTTAGGTTGAAATTTTGTAAAGCAAAAGCAATCAGTTAATTTGGTCAATGCACTTGGAAAAAAATAAACCCATAGTTATATGGCAATATGTCAAAATATGTTCTGAGGGAGAAAAAAAAACATACTCTCAAACTGATGATTTGGCTGAAATTTTCACTTTTTAATTGGTGCTTCTGTTCTGAGACGGTCTCTTTCTTTTTCTTTCTTTCTTTCTTTCTTTCTTTCTTTCTTTCTTTCTTTCTTTCTTTCTTTCTTTCTTTTAGAATTCTTTATCTCTTTCCATATTTATAGCTTCATTTTACTCTCACATTTTATCTCACAAAAATGTCCTAGTTACTGGTACCAACCAGTACATTTAATCCATTTTTTCTATCTCATGTTTTAAGTGTACATTGAAAATTTTTCTAAAAGTTGAGGCTTCAGTTAACTGTGTATATTTGTTGTGAGTGTTTGATATTTAACATTGAAATATTGAACAGAAAATGAGAAGCAGATTTGGGGTCAACATGGGAGATCACAAGTCTAATTTTTTTTTAAGTCTCAACTTCAGTTGTGTACTTTCACGATATTTATGAATATATAGAAGAAGATGGAATTTTCTGAAAACTGTCTTCATCAAAACAACATTATTTTTCATAACTTAAAAAGATAGTGCTGCTGTGGTATAAGGTGAATGAAAATACTCCCTCTTCCTCTTAGTCTTGCCTCTTATGACCTAATTATTTAAAACAAACAAAAAGCAACTCCCTCACAAAACCCCAAAAAACAACTCTCAGCTTTGGTTTAAATGAATCCGTGGCATTTGATGAAAAATACTCAACGTGGTGAAATACTGTTGGAAAGTAAATAAGTAAGTAAATAAGCCAAACTTTCTTTACTATTATTTTCAAGCTTATGAGGTATTTCTGGAAAATCTTAAAACCAGTTGTTAGCTGAACGGTATCCCTTCCTCTCTCCCCCTCTCCTCTCCCTCTGCATAGCCCACTTAAACTCCCAGAAAACAAAAAGCTCAACTCTTTTCAAGGTAGGAGCCTTCAGCTCACATACGGGCTCATACAGCCTTACTCCATAAGGGATCCCTTTCTATTGAAGTTATAAGGCTAAGGAAATTCTGAGACCACACTTCATCCTCATTTTATATACTCCATTACACTTTAAACTACGTTAAATAAAAAGACACAGAAGTAGGGGCGCCCGGGTGGCTCAGTTGCTTGGGCATCCGACTTCTGCTCAGGTCATGTTTTTGCGGTCCATGAACTTGAGCCCCGCATCAGGCTCTGTGCTGACAGCTCAGAGCCTGGAGCCTGCTTTGGAGTCTGTGTCGCCCTCTCTCTCTGCCCCTCCCCGGCTTGTGCTGTGTCTCTCTCAAGAATAAATAAACATTAAAATTAAAAAAAAAAAAGACATGGAAATGATTTCAGTGCGCAGGAGTGGGGGAAATATTTCCTAGTTACTTGATCTCAGAGGACTGGGTTGGTTGCTGCCATCCTACCCTGTTGAGAGTTTCAGCTCTGTTGACGTGATGCTCTCTCGATACCCACCAATCAGACAAAGCCGTGAGATTGTGTCTTGTAGCATCTCGCTCACACCCCATTCCACGCTCTTCTGCCTTCCAGCAGTTGACTGTAACATCATCCCTTCTCCACCGGGTCAGGCCAGCCGATGTGTGCCGCTTGAGTGCCGATGAGCAGGGCAGCAGCCCCTCCTGGGTAGTGACCTTGTCATGTGACATGCAGCACAGCTGTGTGATGCAAGGAAACAGCAGCAGCAGGCCAACCAAGCTCACAGACATCCGGGATGGCCTGGTTCATTTTGATCAAAGAATCAAGATAACTTGCAGACTAAGACAAAGAACACTAACCCGAAGAACTGGCTTTCTAGAAACATCCTAGAGTACGACACATTCTATGTCTGTTTATTCTCATACATGTGAAAAAAAAAATCTATATATATAGTAGTCTTCTTGCTGCCATTTTTAAACTATTTTATTTTATTTTTTTAACGTTTATTTATTTTTGAGACAGAAAGAGACAGAGCATGAACGGGGGACGGTCAGAGAGAGAGGGAGACACAGAATGTGAAACAGGCTCCAGGCTCTGAGCTGTCAGCACAGAGCCCGATGCGGGGCTTGAACTCACGGACCGTGAGATCATGACCTGAGCCGAAGTCGGACGCTTAACCAACTGAGCCACCCAGGCGCCCCTTGCTGCCATTTTTAAATACAGAAGATACTACATCAATATCTATACTCCTCAATGCCTTTCATTTTCTCTGAGGCAGTCAGAAGCTTTTGCAACTTCTGGACCCTTTATCCTTCAGATCTGTGTGTATAGTGTGACGAGACGAACAGAGATGTCAAGATGTCAGGTCCTTTGGAGACCCAGGAGACATTATGACTTCTTCTTGGATCAAAAAAATAGATCTATCTCATGCTTCAAATTTACAACTAATTTTTTCATCAAAAGTTTTCAAGAAATAAAGAATTAAAGGGAAGAAAACAGGATGAAAATAACTTCCTCTTGTTAATAAAATACTAGACATAAACTTGAGAAAGTAAAATTCCTGTGGAAGACAGAACTTTACATACACTTCTGGCTTTCTTTTCCATCCTTTTGTTTGCAGTACAGTTTTTTTTTTTTTTAAGGTTTGTAGGATTTAATTATTTTCCCTTTTAAATATCTGTGTAAGGATCTTTCTTTTTCCCTCCCTCTCATCCTTGTTTGTTTGTTTGTTTCTTCTTTTTTTTTTAAATAAATTTTGATGACCTTCTATATGTATCTTGAATTAAGAATAAGGCATTCAATAAGGCACTCAAAGACCTATTATGTCTTTGAGACGGTGAAGAGAAGACAGAGGAAAACACCATTTGGTTATGTCTTGAGTTTAAACATTTCAACTGAAATATTAACAGCTTCAAAATCAAAGTATAATAGTCATTTTTCTTTCAGTTTTTAAAAAATGTCTGTGTTGAGTCATATAATGAGTTAATTTCCTTACCTGGATTCTAACTAATTAGGTTACTTCTTCCATTTTGTAACCATTTACTGAGTGATAACTCCCCACCTGCCTCATGTTTGTCATCTCCAGAATGCAGGACACATTCTCTTAGAACAACTGGAGTTTTCTTCCTAACTTCCAAACGCCGCCATTTGGGGAAAAAATATGTATCATCCAAGTTGGAAATATCTGTATTAATCTTGAACTTCTCCCAGGTTTTATTCAAAGTGCTTACTTTTAGGTGTTTTGATATTTAATGTTTCACGAATCCACTGAAGTCAACCGAAAAGACAAATGTGGGTAAGGTGAGTGGTACCGTGGGTGAAAGGCTATGCCTTAATTTGACAAAATGACTTTAAATTAGGCCTCAGTCTCAGTTGGTTCCCCATTATTTTGTTCCATTAACGTGGTTTTAGAGAAAACTTTCAAACACCGACCCTTGTAAAGTCTTCCACAGCCGCTGGATTGTCTCCTTAACAGAAAACGAGAGAAGAAAAATGTCAGGAAGAGCAAGCATTACCTTAGCCTTGTACCGCACTGATCAGAACCGTGCTCTAAGTCAGTGATTGTAAAACTTGCCAGAATAACCCAATCACTCATTTTTGCAGAATGCTAATCTTGAGAATCAGGGTCAAGAACAGCGAGAGGATTAAAGACATGTCCTCATAATGAGAGTCAGCACTGAGGCTGTCTATATTTCTCTGACACAAGTCACAGAAAGCGTTGCGTGCCTCTAGAAGTCACTTTAATACCAGGCATGATGAAGAAGTGCTCCATCGTGATGCTTTTCTCTAATCACTTCCTTCTGCTTCTAATTTTTAACTCTATCAACTTAATAAAGAGCTTCTTTCAATAATGATACTTTCACCACTCTGCTTTTCTTTGTGGAGAATAGGAATATTAATTGCATGAACAGTCAGTGTGCATAGATTGATTCAGCACATGCCTTTTCTTTTTGTCATACTAATCACACAGAAATCGTGTTGAGAAGGAGGAGGGTCAGTCTAGAAAAGCATCGACTGTCAATAAATACTTAATTACCTAAAACGGAAATAGAACCAAACCGGAATTTTTAGTGTGGCTATTGTTTAAAAATTAGCACTTTTGTCATCAGCCAACAGAATAGCTAATTTATTTGTTGGGGGGAGTAGGACACAACATGATTAATTAGCTTAATGTATGTGTGCTAAATGCAAATACAGAGACAGCAGTGCCAAATTATGCATGCTTCGTGTTCACTGGATTGAGCAGGAAAGTACAGTCTGGAAGCACACAGATTTCTACTGAGTCCTCTCTTTATTCTCTGGGGACTAATTCTCATATCAACCGCACAGCATTTTATTTTTATCATTGAAACTGGGAAACAAGCTGGCAAAATTTTCTGAATTTTAATTAAGCTGTTTAAAAACATTTCCTCACAGCCCACTTTTAAGTGTATTAATATTAGAGCAATATTTGCCTAAAATGTATAGTATAATTAAACAATATTAGCGTGTGATACTGTAGTAACCGTGCTTCCCTGACGTTAAAAATAATTTGAAAAAAGTAAAAACGGCAGCAACAATACTGTATGGATGCAGGGGGAAAAACAAACGCCTTTCTTGTTACTGAGGTGAGTCCAAGGAAAGCGTTGGTGACATTTAAGGAAACAGGGTCTCATACACTCTACATAATTAAGTAATTGGAAAGAAGTGTCCAAGTAGGGAGCAGAGCAGAGGAACACGACACAGTGTTTTTCTAGGAACTGAGATGTATTTGGGGTTGGGGGTTGATATACTAACAAAAGTATAGCATATTAATTCTAATCCTAATGTGTTGTAAGGCCCGGCTCTACTCTGCTGTGTTATACCGCAATTCCGGATTTATTACTACTACATAATTGTAATTATAGTCATTTTGTACTATTACCTTTGCTTTCAGTCTCTCCTTTTCTCTCTGCCTCTCTCTTAAAACCTCCCTCAGAGGCATTAAAGCAAGGGAGCTAATAAAAAAAAATGACTGGATGCTGTAACACAGATGCCACCTGACAGGTCTGAAAGCCTCGGTCACACAGACACCACTGGACTCTGTGGCTTCTGCAGTATGCGATGGCTGTGACAATTTGTCCTGAGTTACCTTGAACTAGAAAATTTTAAGTATATATGAGTGTGCTGACGAACCGAAGGAATGGCAAAACAGCTCATTGTTTCACGAATGCTGTGTTTGTGGTACCTCATTTAAAAGAAGGGAAGTTCTTCCCCGATATATGAGTTATCTACAAATAATTTATAAATATATATCAGTCAGGAGTTGTAGAGTCAAATGGAAGAGCTTATGATGGCCTCTGCCAAAGATTCTTAATGCAAAGCATAGGAGTCTTCCTGTAATGTCATAATTATCAGCTGGAAGTCCTCCATACAAAATGTAAAAATAACCATGTGCCATCTGGTAATTGGTTTTCCTGGCAAATACATATGCAAAAGGGAATCAAAAGCGACAACAAAATTGAAAATCCAGTGCACAGGAATGCTGTGTGACGGCCGGAGTTTTAATAAACCACTTGCTGTGAAATCAGTTTTACAATCCCATAGCATGATGATATGAAGCGTTAGAAGGTATATACTTAAGCTTGAAAGTGCCATTATATTTATGGATATGGGCAGAGCTATCCCACTGAACATTTGGGCTGCCCATACTGAGAGACCTCGTTCTTCGAAGATTTTACCTGTGGTTAAATAGCAGCTAAGGAAAGCATGTTAAAATCACCATGACGCTTAGCCACAACTGAAGTTTATTTCCCCAGGTTTATTTCTCACGACTGAGTTTATGGCTACACTGTTTTCTCTCATGACGAAGTGGGAGTCCTTTTATAATATAGCATGTAGATTTTCGCACTGCTGTTAATGGTGGGGGACAAAAAACAGGTCTATCGGTGTGAAATTGTTCAATTCTATGCTGAAATCCTTGGGTCAATACAGAAACATGTTGTGTGTCATAATGACTTTGACATAAAGGGTTGGCTCAGTCTTTTTGTAACCTTGTACTTGGCTGCTCTTGCCCTTCAAATCATAGTCTGTGAAACATTTCACTTCCTGCCACGGCAAGCAAGTGGAAGCCACAGCAAAGGAATACATGTGGGCCGCTTCAAATTCATGACTGGCATCATTCAGCAAAAAGCTTCATAAATGACACCGTCAGGAGCAAGGCAGCACTGGACTATGGCATAAGGTGTCTTTCTTTACATATCTCAAGGTACTTCTTAGTTGCTATTTAATTCGATTCCATTCGAATCCTTTTTTGGGGGGAGCAAGGGGAGTAAAGATGGCTTTCCAGCAAATGGCTTATAAGATACAAAGTTTGTCTTCTCCTTCCCTGTTTCCTCATCCCAAGACAGTGCATCGCTGGTGTTTATCTTCAAAAACAGAGGACCGGACCCCAGGGTTTACTTTGTGAGCAACTGAGGGAACAGGAGGCCAAATAACTTGCCCGTTGATGCAGAGGTGACAACATACAACTTAGTGGCTGTGACTGACTGAAACTCTAGCCCCATGGTGAGGAAGAGAGCACGTGAATTTGCATTATGTCTAAGAGTGTGTCCTTTGCGGGGGTGCAGTGTCAGCCCCGCCACTGTTCGCTCTATGACCTAGGCAATTTCCTTTACTTCTCTAAGCCCAGTCACCTTCATCTGTAAACTATTAATCATAATAGTATGGTAGCTTTGGAAATGAGGCCGTGTAAGGGGACGGTCAAGAGCGTCATGCTGGGCATAGTACTGCCTGAGTTGAATATTCAGTATTTACTGCTTTGTCATCTTGGACAGGCTACTCAGTAACCTTCTGCCTCAGTTTCTTCCTTTGTAAGATGAGAATATCAGAAATGAAAACCTTAAGGAGCTTCTGGGAGTTGGGTGTAGACTGCTTAGGATAAGTATCTAATATTTCACATGATCTCTAGACAAACTATTGCTGTTGTTGTCATGCTCTTGCAATGATGCGCTAAGGTGGTAAGATGAGTGAATAGAGTAAAAATCGAGTACAGTGAGATTATCTTTTAAAATGTCTATGAAGTACTGTGTGCATGCTTCTGTGTATCCATATATATATATATGTATGTATGTATACACACACACACATACACACACACATATATGCAAACTATGACTTTATGTTAGATTCGGTGAAAGAGAGGGAAAAGAAGAAATAAAGACCACATGTCTGGCATAGATTTGAGTGCCATGAATGATGTTAAGTTAAATGCACGAATGATGGTAATCCACTGTTCTTAGCACATAGAGGTAACTTAAGAATTAAATGAAATCCTATCTGTGGTGCCTTTCTGATAGTGCCTGGCATGTTGAAAGGGTTAAATGAAATTCTGATCATTATTTGTAGCATCCTTGTAATTATTTGTATTTAGTTATATTGCAGTGTAGGTAACTTTTCCTAGGTGAATTATCATTCAAAAGTCAGATCCCACCCTTAAAGCTGTCTTCAAGGAAAACTCAGGTTGTCTTCTGCTGTCTTCCATAGGCAGGGATTGCCATTCTCTTTCCCAAGCCGTCTGGTAGTAGTCATAGGAATGGTATGAAATGAGGCTTAATGGAGACATGTTTCCTGCTTTGGGAATTTCCTGCTTCCTGTCTTCATGCGAGTGAGAAAATGTTGATGGTACATTGTGGGACAAGAGAGACTTTTCTTGCTATTCAGTCTTTTTATTTCATTGTCTTGCCACAGTGCCATATTTAAGCCCCGGTGATAAAAGTCTTCAAAGTCATACTTTTGTCATGAATCTAAGGTAGGAAGTGACAACTTCTATTTGCCTCTTGAAGCTTGTCTATTGTATTGACAGAAACGCATTTGCACATTTTGATATACACAAGAGCAAGCGACACACCTTATCCCTTATCTGGCTTAACCTCCCACCAATGGATAGAATTTCCATATTCTTTGTGTGTGTGTGTGTGTGTGTGTGTGTGTGTGCGCGTGTGTGTGTATTTTTTAATGCACCAGAAACTTCATTATCACTGAATTTTTACTAAACTGGATGTACTTCTTCAAGTGTTGTTATGTTTTTCTACTTCCTAAGTGCTTTGTTTAATACAGATTGTTTTCTTTTCAAATTCAATGCGTAGTATACCAAATTCAATATTTGTTTCTTGAGAAGAGCAAAGTAAGTGGTGCTATATGAAAGGTGATCATCTCCCAGCCAGTTCTGCGTGTCTCTCCTGAGTCTCCTCAGAGGCAAACGCATTCCTCAGCATGTTGCAGACAGAACCACACAGACATGGTCGCTGAGGTTGATTTGTAGGGAAAATGAAGGGAGTTTGTTGTTATCAAGTGAGAAAGACTTCTGGCCACTATTCAGGTTTTTTCAGGTGCCTCACACTGTTAGCCTGTTTGGTAAGAGGTAATTCCAGTTCATCTGCTTAGCAATAACAAAAAGCCCCAATCACTGGAAGGAAGAAGAAATAAGATTTAGCTTTTCAGCATTACAAATCCATGTGAAGCTCTGCCAATACAGGCTTTAACTTACTTACGGTTCTGTCCTCAGAATATGATCATTTAGCTGAGATCTATGAGTAACAAAATGAAGGCACAGAATTGTTAATTTTATTCTACACGCTGCAAATTTTGTTTTAGAAGAGGAGACAGAACAAAAATATTTGTCAGTGTTTAAATATTAGTTCGTTATTTTTTTAGGAGGCGAAAAGTGTTAACCATTTTGCGTTTTGTAATACGATGATTCCAATTTTGTGTGTCAGACTTCATTTATGCTGTCATATGAATGAGACAGATTAGATGGTCACCAAGAATTGTGATTGTTTCATGAACAAATTTTGTTTTATATGACAAAACATTTTAGGACAACGCAAGGACTGTTATTCAAGAATGAATTACTCTATTGAAGAACTTCTCTTGAGGCCTTTCAACTCAGCTTATTTGAATATTGAAAGAACAGTACAGCTGATTATATAAATAACTATGCAGTATGTTTAATTTTCCCAGAAGTAGTGGCCTTCTATGACAGAATATAAGAATTTGTCTTCTTAAAATCAGTGAAGACTATATCTGGCAAGAAATCTTGGGGTGCCTGGGTGGCTTAGTCGGTTGAGCATCCAACTCTTGATTTCAGTTCAGGTAATGATCTCAGGGTCATGGGATGGAACCCTACTTCTGGCTTCATGCTGAGCATGGAACCTGCTTAAGATTCTCTCTCTCTCTCTCTCTCTCTCTCTCTCTCTCTCTCTTCCTCTGCCCCCTCCCTTTCCTGCTTGCATTCTCTTTCCCTCAAATTAAAAAAAATGAGGGGCACCTGGGTGGCTCAGTCAGTTGAGCGTCCGACTTCGACTCAGGTCATGATCTCACGGTTCGTGGGTTCAAGCCCCACATCGGGCTCTGTGCTGACAGCTCGGAGCCTGGAGCCTATTTCAGATTCTGTGTGTCCCTCTTTCTCTGCCCCTCCCCCACTCACACTCTGTCTCCCTCTGTCTGAAAAATAAATAAACATTAAAAATGAAAAAAATTATGACATAATATTTTAATTACTGTAGATCTGTGATATAATTTGAAATCAGGAAACATGATGCTTCCAGCTTTGTTCTTCTTAAAAATTTTTTTTTCAACGTTTTTTATTTATTTTTGGGACAGAGAGAGACAGAGCATGAACGGGGGAGGGGCAGAGAGAGAGGGAGACACAGAATCGGAAACAGGCTCCAGGCTCCGAGCCATCAGCCCAGAGCCTGACGCGGGGCTCGAACCCACGGACCGCGAGATCGTGACCTGGCTGAAGTCGGACGCTTAACCGACTGTGCCACCCAGGCGCCCCTGTTCTTCTTGATCAAGATTGCCCTGGCTCTTTGGGGTATTTTGTGGCTCCATACAAATTTCCACATTGCTTATTCTATTTCTATGAAAAATGCCATTGAAAATATGATGAAGACTGCATTGAAGGTATATACTGTTTTGAGTAGTATGGATATTTTAACAATATTAATTCTTCTCGTTCCATTAACATGGACTGCCTTTTCATTTATTTGTGTCTTCTTCAATTTCTTTCATTAATGTCTTTTAGTTGTCAATATCCAGTTCTTTCATCTTCTTGGTTAAAATTATTATTAGGTATTTTATTCTTTTTGATGCAGTTATAAATGGGGTTGTTTTCTTAATTTCTCTTCCTGATATTTTGTTATTAGTGTATAGAACAAGAACATATTTTTGCATTTTTATTCTATATACTGTATTTACTGAATTCATTTATTACATGTAACAGTTTTTTTTTTATGGAGTCTTTAGGTTCTCTTTATATGATATCATGTCATCTGTAAATAGTGACAATTTTACTTCTTCCTTTTCAATTTGGATACCTTTTATTCTTTTTCTTGCCTACTTTCTCTAACTAGGACTTCCAATATTATGTTGCATAAAAATGGTGAGAGTGGACATCCTTGTCTCATACCTGACCTTAGAGAAAAAGCTTTCAGCTTTTCACCATTGAGTATGAGGTTGGCGGTGGGCTTGCCATATATAGCCTTTATTATATTGAGATATGTTTTTTCAATACCTGCTCATTGAGAGTTTTTATCGTAAATAGATGTTGAATTTTGTCAAATGCATTTGTTGCATCTATTGAGATGATCATATGATTTTTATCTTTCATTTTGTTAATGTAGTGGATAGCATTGACTAATTTCCAGATGTTGAACCATCTTGCACCCCTAAAATAAATCCCACTTGGTCATGGTATATGATGCTTTTAATGTATTTTTGAATTTGGCTTGCTAATATTTTGTTGAGGAATTTTTTATCTGTGTTTATCAGGGGTATTGGCCTATGGTTTTCTTTTCTTGCGGCATCCTTTAGTGGTTTTGGTATCACGGTAATGCTGGCTTCCTAAAATGAATTGGATGAGTTTGAGAAGGATTGATATTAATTCTTTTTTGTTTTTTTTTATTAAAAAAATTTTTTTAATGTTTATTTATTTTTGAGACAGAAAGAGACACAGCATGAGCAGGGAAGGGGCAGAGAGAGAGGGAGACACAGAATGTGAAGCAGGCTCCAGGCTCTGAGCTGTTAGCACAGAGCCCGACGTGGGGCTCGAACTCACGAACTGTGAGATCATGACCTGAGCTGAAGTCGGACGCTTAACCGACTGAGCCACCCAGGTGTCCCATATTAATTCTTTTTTAAATGTTTGATAGAATTCACCAGTGAAATGTTTTGGTCCTGGACTTTTGTTTGTTGGGAGATTTTTCATTACTGATTCAACTTTTTTACTAATAATTGGTCTGTTCAGATTTTTTGTTTAATCATGATTCAGTCTTGGTAGATTGCATGTTTCTAGGAATTTATCCATTTTTTCTAGGTTGTTCAATTTGTTGGCATATTTCTATGTAGACTTATATGTAGGAATATTGTGTTCAGTGGTAAACACTAGGGTTGATGCTTTACATATCTTAAGACATAAAAAGCATACAAGTAAATAGTAGGAACTGTCATATAAAAGTAGAAGAATTTTGGAATTCTTTCAAATACACACAAACAAGTCTGTATGTAAACACAAGCTTCTTAAAAAAAAGGTATTTTGGGGTGTTTGGTATATAATCAAGTGAATTACGCTGTTTTTAGGGACAAAATTGAGAAGGACATTACTTCTTAACACTGCTCATTTCTAATCCAACTAACCATCTAAAGATGTTACCTTTCCATTTATTGAAATATGCCACAGACTGCTGTATACCAATGACCACTTCTTTCTATTTAAACAACAGATTTCCATCCATTGGAATTGAAACCAGACCTGGGCATTCTGGTTTCATATGACAGTACCTAGTATTTATTTATAAAATACGACAACAAACCATTCCAGTAAGCTACTTACGGGCATCATTAATATTAATTTAAATTGCCATGAGGGAATGGAGAGTCAGAGAGAAGGACAAGATATAGGGTACAATACTTAAGCAATCAAAAACAAAAACATGCAGTTGCTCGATGAATGTATCACTCTAGACAAATAAATTTGTGTTCAATTATGTACTGTTGTGGCATCATGTAGCTGGAAAATGATCTCTTTACAAAGAAATAGAAAAAATGCATTCTTATTGAGATCTAATGCCAAATTTCAGCTTAATCTAGTTTTTATTAATGTGAAAAAGTAATCATAGTGTCTGTGTTGTAACATTTTTTGTAATATTCTTTGATGTATCTTTGAAGAGATAGTGAGGGAAGACTACATTTATCATTTAGCAGATCCAAGAATTTAGAAGTGTTCCAAATATAATCTTGACTTCTCACTTTGTTACAAGGTTTCTAATGTTTTTACTAAAATGATAATATGTTTTAACAGATATACCCTTTGGTATTTTATTTCAATAGGAGTTAGGAAATGAGAGAGGGCATGCAAGTGTAATGTTCTTCAGTCTCTCAGAAGATAGGAGTAGAAAAGAATAAGGCTAAAGCAAGTTGTATCTTTAAGATTTGGGGGGTGGTGATCTTAATTTCTTTAATTTATTTGCAAGTCAGTTTTGAAGAAATAAGTCTGTTTTTAGGTATTTTAAATCTAATCTGTTGGCTTTCTCTGCATATGCAAACAAGTGGCTTATGGTTTGGTTTTTTTGTTTGTCTGGTTTTTTGGTTGTTGTTTGCTTTTTCTTTTTGGTTGTGTAACATGACTAAAACTCTAAAAATCAGATAGCATTATAAGGGCTCATAGGTACAAATACTTGGGTCCTCTTTCTTTGGGTTATTAAGTCTCTTAGAAAGTAAGGCCTCACAAAAACAATAGGAACAGCTACAAGAATGATGTTATGTAAAATCATCCTATCAGGCACCATTAAAATTATTATCTATGTCTCGTATTTACTCCTCAGCAGTTTTAACAGGAGGAACTGCTAGCTAAGTCAGAGTCAGTCATAGGAACTTGTTCAAGGTCACAGAGGTAAGTGGTTGAGCCACAGCTTGATTCCAGTCTGGTTCCAGATCCCACACTCTTAATCATACCTGCACACAAACATATAATTCAAATTCTCTACAATCTACTTTTCCCTCTATATAAAGAAACCTGCATGGACATATAAACAGACTTCGTAGAATTTACACAGATGAACAAGAGCAAGTGAAAGACACTCCTCACTTATGAATAGACTGTATTATAAGAATTCATGTATGAGTTAGTGTTTTGAACCTGACCTTTTCACCTTAGCAATTAGGGTAGATTCCCAGCCAGATAGCAAAAACTTATTTAGCATGTGTTATACCTAAAAGATAGCACCCTTAAAACTGTACCAATGGCATTATAGATCTTACCCATTATATATCCTCATGTTACTGGAAGAACTTCGGAAATTCAAATGTCCTCCATCAATTTTGATGGGATTGGGACTTCCCTTGCTGGAAAATAGGTGACTCTCTGAGCTATAGTCTAGAGACCCTTGAGCTGTAGACCCAAGGTGATACATTGGGGCAGGAGCTCCAGCAGGGTCTGGGTTTTAAATGAGTTAAAAGTCCACACTCTTTGGGGCGCCCGGGTGGCTCAGTCTGTTGAGCATCCAACTTCGGCTCAGGTCATGATCTCATGGTTTGGAGTTTGAGCCCCATGTCGGTCTCTGTGCTGACAGCACGGAGCCTGGAGCCTGCTTCGGATTCTGTCTCTCTCCCTCTCTCTCTCTCTCTCTCTCTGCCCCTCCCCTACTCATGCTCTGTATCTCTCTCAAAAATAAATAAACATTAAAAAAAAAAAAGGGCCACACTCTGGAGTCAGGCAGAGAAAATGGTCTTTCTGACAAACGCACTTGCAAAAATTTGCTTCTGCTAATTTCTAGCTTTCTTAATCTCTTTTAGTCTCATTTCATTTTATGTAAAATGTCTGTAACAGTAATATTTACCTCATAGACCTGTTATTGAAGACGAAGTTAAAATTGTGTATGTAAAGTACCTTCCAGTGTTTGATAGAACAGTCATCAGTTACTTGTAGTATCAAAAAGAGTTGGAGATAAGGACTCCCTTTTGGAATGCATTTCTGAGGATGCTTACATTTCAGAGTTTCCACTCTTTATTTTTTCCAAGGCATAAGTGTTAAGAACAAAAACATAAATTTTAAAAATCTTAACATTTAACTTGGACATCTGAAAATGAACGTATCGTGGTAACTTACCTGGTTGAGGAGGTGAAGGGTGATGTGCCGTGGGAATGCCATCAAGTGGCCCGTGCGTAGGCAAATGGCCAGCCGGAAGGCAGTGTGCTCTGAAAATGATATAATGAGCACTTTTACCATTGCATCCTGTGGGAAAATTATTTTTGATGTGACATATTTATAGGTTATGAGTCTATTCCAGAAACCCATTCTAAGGTATCTAAAGTTGTGCTTGAATTACACAATAGGGTGTTGAGAGGTTTTTAGTGTGTTTTTTTCCCCCTTATTGTCTCAGAATCATAGATAGGCACATGAATAGGTAAGAACAAGAAAAGCCAAGATTTCCACCGAGGAGACATACATGTTTGGGTGAGATGGTCCAAAAAGGTTCATTTATAAAGATTAGCACACTGATTACTGGCTGGATATCTTCCTAGGTAGTAGATCTCTTGATCTCTTCCTGTGCAATATCTAAGCAGAAGAAAAGTTAAAGGAACGATGGTGGGTCAAAAATGGGGTAGCAGTGGGGTAGCCTGTTTCAAGGTTTGGTGTAATGAGGATAATTGAATTCCCACAGACTGAACACATACTTAAGGAAGAAGATGGGCTTGAAATGTCTTGCTAGATTCTATCCAAGAAAGCTTTCTGCCAGTTGAAACTCTGGCAGTAAGAGGTCATAATGCCTTCTACTGGTGGCAGGAGATTGAGAGTTATAGGCTATGAAAGAGGATAAGCCAGAGCTGGATCTCCCGAATCAGGGAACTGTTCAAGATGCTACTAGGGCTGACATACGGGGTCGACAAGAATCCCACAGAGGGATTGGCCAGCCAGAGAAATGGCCAGGTTAAAAAACAAGAGAGCCCCAGTTCTGGCCCTCCTCCCTGCCTCAGCATACTGGAAGAGCTGGACAGAGCTTTGAATTTGATATGAGACTAAAAGTTCTTAATATAATGGATTTCACATATTGCCTGACATGGTGCTGAGGAATACAAAAGAGGTGTACATAACAGAGTTGAGGACAAAGACTGAAACAAGAATAATTTTATATTTGTACACCTCCTGAGTTAAGATTTCTCAATTAACCTGTCACTTGTCAAAAACAGTGTGGAGATAAAAAAATAAGCTGTGATAATAATTTGTGTTACTGATAAAGGAAGGGTTCATTGCTATTTTCCTTTCTTCAGATCACAGTAGAAGTACTACACCCATGTTCTGGGCAGCATGTTTTAAGAAATCCTGGATATCTAGAATGGTTGAAACATGAAAATCCTGACAGAACGAATAAAGAATCAGACTGTTTTTCTTGAAGAAGATGAAGAGAAAATTACAAACACTGTTTTTAAATATTTGAAAAGGATCATCCCATGAGAGAGAGAATCTTTTTTTTTTTAATTTTTTAAAATATTTATTTAGTTTTGAAGGAGAGAGAGAGACAGAGAGTGAGCAGGGGAGGGGCAGAGACATAGGGAGACACAGAAGCTGAAGCAGGCTCCAGGCCCTGGGCTGTCAGCACCGAGCCCAATGTGGGGCTTGAACCCACAAAATGTGAGATCATGACCTGAGCTGAAATCGGACACTTAACCGACTGAGCCACCTAGGCGCCTGAGAGACAGAATCTTAACTTGCCTATTTGTTTCTGAGGACATAAACCAAACCAATAACGGGATGTTATGTATATAAAGATAGATCATGACTTGACACACAGAAGAAACTTATTTAAGAAATTGGGGGCGCCTGGGTGGCTCAGTCGGTTAAGCATCCGACTTCAGCTCAGGTCACGATCTCAGGGTCCATGGGTTTGAGACCCGCCTCGGGCTCTGTGCTGACAACTCAGAGCTTGGAGCCTGCTTCAGATTTGTGTCTCCCTCTCTCTCTGCCCCTCTCCCACTCATGCTGTGTCTTTCTCCATCTCTCAAAAGTGAATAAATGTTTAAAAAAAAGGAAATTAATTTAAAAATATCTCTTTTTTACTGTGATTTCAATGTATGCTTACTATCGATAATTTAGAAAATATGAAATAAAGCAAAGTAAATATAAATTTACCAATCAGCACACAGCTCAGAGTGAGGACAGAAATGTAAAATACATCCACTCTGATTGGAATAAACTCTCTTGCAATGGAGGAGATCCGTATTTGGGGGTAATAAAAGAAAAGGCTAATTCAAAGACAGGTGACCTTCTGTATGAGCTATCAAACATTTCTCATCAGTAGGGAGTTTGACAATATAAACTTTAACTGCCTTTCAGAATCCTAAAACCTGTGATTATAAAATATGATATGATAGCTAATGTTTTACATGCTTTATGTTCATATTTTTGTGTGGCTTGTTGAATAGTTTTGGAATAAAGTGAAGAAAAATGAACATTTTTAGAAAAATGAACATTTTTAGAAAAATACATGAATTGACTTCAGGACAACAGTATTTAAGTGCTCATCAAAGTGTTCAGGATTTCCCAGTGACAGCAACAACCTCATTGGTTGTCATGTGCCATGCTATGTAATAATGCTCAGGTGATGTGAGATACAACTCTGGGAATTCAAATGTTTCTTGATTGTTTTTAATGGTTTTAGGGTAAAGCCGGGAAACTTTAGCTAACATAATCGGGACACCTCTGATGAAGAAATGATGAAAAGCTATTCCTTTTTGAGTAAAAATGGAGAATATACGTGGATTGCCAGATAAAATGTAGGGTGCCTAGGTGAATTTAAACCAGATAAACAAGGAATGATTTGGTTGTTTTTGAATAAATATGTCTCAAATATTTCATGGGGCATATTTTTGCTGAAGATATACTCATGGCCTATTGGAAATGCAAATTTAAGCGTGTATCCTGTGTTTTCATATGCTAAATCTAGAAACCCTTGTTGCCTTTGGAAATGGCCAAACGTTTACCAACATTATCCCATGTATCACCTTTTGTAAATCATAGTCAGAACAACATATGACAATGCCAGTAAGAGTGGTAGAAAGACTTCTTAGATCAGTGTTTCTATACTGTTACAGATGGAGAAAGAGGTAATTCATGATTATAACCCAGTGTTTGACTCCATTGAACATTGTAAGTGACCTTTTTGATATATCTGGTTTCAAATATAATACAGCAAAAAGAGAATAATCAAAACTCAGTTTACTAGAATTCAGGATAGACTACTTTTCCTTATTGCTAGCCATTTTCTGAGACCTCACCTTCATTTAAATTGAGAACAAATACTTTTCAATATTGCCCAATAATGAGAATGAGTGGCATTTCTCTCACTAAAATTTTATCCTTTTGGGTCTCACAGAAGACACTTTCCCTCGATCTGTAATAGGAACATATGGTGAACCTTCTGGTTTATTTTTGTTATCCCCTGGATAGCTCGTCACTCTCATGGTCTCCTAGCAGGTGCTATATAGCATTTGTCCATCTGGGGGCAGAATCTTGCCTTCTGCCCCAAACCACTCATTTCATCCAGACTCCTAACTTAACCCGAATACGTCCAAACATTAAAGCATCTGACAAGTGCCTTAGACACACGACTTAGAGCATGTAAATCTAAATTCAGAAAATTTGATGTATCTGTTTGCAAGGCTGCCTTAACAAAACACCTGGACTGGGTGGTGTAAACAACAAAAAATTACCTTCTTACAGTTTTGGAGGCTGGAAGTCCAAGATCAAGGTGTTTGCAAGATTGGCTTCTTCTGAGGGCTGTGAGGGAAGGATCTTGGCTGTTTCTTTGCTTGTACATGGCCATCTTCTCCCTGAGTCTCTGTGTGTTTCCCTTCTGTACATATCTGTGCCCAAATTTCCTCTTATGAGAACACTGGTCATATTGGATGAGGGCTCACCCTAATCTCATTTTATCTTAATCACTTCTTTAAGGACCTTATCTTCAAACATAGTCACGCTCTGGGGTCCTGGGGGTTAGGTCCTCCACATACGAATTTTCTACAGACACAATTCATCTTATAATATCTGATAACGTTAAAACATTCATAAAATTACTTTAGGATAATGAAGCCAGGGAAGAGTCATAGGCTAAAGCCTTCAAAGTGGAAGACAAACAGGCAGAATGACTCAGATAAAGAAAGGCATTCAGAGAACCCCGTAGAGTTTGGTTAGTGTTGGAGTGACAGGATCATTATGGCTAGTTCACGTTCTCTTCCTTTCTCTTGCAGATTATTCCCTGCATTAAAACCTACCCCCCCTGCCCCCCGCCAACCCACCCCTAGAGGTTTGTTCCTTGAGCTGTAGCTGCTGTTTCCTCCTGCTCATACCTCAGTCCTGCCTCTGCTATCTCCTAAATTTTGAGAAATGTGCATTTATCAAGGGGTCCTGAAAACTTCCAAATTTATCTGAGATAGTTCGAGATCTCTTCTAGGAATGCAGAGGGCACTTAATATTCATCTTCATGTCGATGAAGGCTGTGTGGATTCAATATTGTTATTTTTGAATCAGTGAAAACGAAACTCAGTTTCTCTATCACAGAATCCATAGCTTATAGCATCATATTTAAAGATGTATAAAATCTAAATTTTTCCTACTGCTTTAATTAGTGCATCTATCTCTGCATGAATAATTTTATGTAGGTTTATCTAATACTGTTGTCTCTATTAAAAATTAAAGGGGGCTGCCTTTATTAGCTCTGAAGAATTTATATTTCGCTTTGGGGAAAAATGGTGGTATATTGAAAGCAAAAAGGTAGGGGTGACATTGTTAGGAACTAGAGAACATTCCTTGTTTTTGTACATGCAGCGTTCTAAGGGAAAAACAGATCTTTGGGTTAACTGCTGATGAGCGTAAGACAACACCCGATGAGGGAGAAGTCCTCTGCTTTTTATAGTATTTTCCTATTTTATAGTATTTTCCTATTTTTCCTACATACCACATGTAGGTATACTTAAACGAACCCACAGAGGTGTTAGTTTAAGAAACCACTTCTGTTGAAAGGACTTCTGGTAAGAATGGAACAATTTTCAAAGTAATACTTTGTGGACTACAAAGTACTGAATTAAGAAGGGTCATTCCAGAGCCACCTGCTACTAAAAAATAATCATTCTGGCAAATTTTAAAACATTTTTCTTAATGTTTATTTATTTTTGAGAGAGAGAGAGAGTGAGCACAAGCGGGAGAGAGGTAGAAAGGGAGACAGAATCTGAAGCAGGCCCCAGGCTCTGAGCTATAAGCACAGAGCCCGACACAGGACTCAAACTCATGAACCATGAGATCATGACCTGAGCTGAACGTGGATGCTTAACTGACTGAGCCACCCAGGCGCCCCCAGAGCTTTTCAAAATAAAACGTAGGAAGTTTATTATTATTTTTCTTTAGAACTACACACACACACACACACACACACACACATGTATATATATACACA
The DNA here is from genome assembly GCF_024362965.1 of Panthera pardus. NCBI lineage: Eukaryota > Metazoa > Chordata > Mammalia > Carnivora > Felidae > Panthera > Panthera pardus. The sequence continues at coordinate 16,051,426 of NW_026526766.1, read as the reverse complement.
TACACACACATACACCTACGTATATGTGTGCACACATACATACATTTAGGAATGTATTTCATAGATATTACATTATATTTATTTATATTTACATTAATATATATAATACATATAACTGTATTAAAATAGACCCTTTTCTTATGGTGGAATACACATTTTGTGAAGGTAGCATTAAAATAACTAGGTATATCAATACACATATACTTTTGAAAAAACAGCCTTGGATTTTTGACCATTTTTTAAAAAAAATTATTTCTATTTTACTTTTTTCACCAGTGATAAAAATAACACATGTTCTACGTAGAGAAATGTTAAAAGTACAAAAAAAAAGAGGAAAAGAAATTCAGTTTCTTTATTCAAAGCTAACAATTTTGATATATTTTTTTACTTGCAAAAATAACACTTTTAGTGAATGCATAGCCAAACTATTTTTGCACATGTTTCAGTTTGCAGTATAAAAGAGAAAAATTAAAGGAGCTGGGTCTGTAAATAGGAAACAGCTATTAGCAAATTAATTAATGCCTAGTGTCCTATTTGTTGTTTTACCATGAAGAATCATTATTGGCTTAGCTTAGGATCTGGGCTTTGATGAGAAATTCATTATGTGAGATATTGAGAGTGTTGTTATGTTTGCTTGTGAAATTATACTGGCCTGTGGAATTCAAGTAGAGAATCATTACCAGTAGGTAGAAGTAATTAGAGAGGACCAGAGAGACCCGTAGTTCAAATAAGTAACAATAATCAATGCAGAGGTAATCACTGCATTATTAATTTTCAAGGAAAGAGAATCAAGCTCTTCTTGCTATATTAAACAAGGGGTAATGGGAGTCAGAATACAAGCTAAGGAAAATAAAACAGAACTCTAAAAGAGGGAACACGTAAGAAATGCAGTCAGGTGTTTGGAGTGGGAGCAGATTCAAAAATTGGGGAAGAAGCTCAAAAGCACAGGAGATCAGAAATATCTTCCTCGTCAATGTTTGGGGGTAAAAACCAACCTTTGGCTCCAATAGGGAGAAGCTAGAAAACCTTAAAGACTAAGCTACACTTTTCGTGTCTCCAACCTCACTGCAGTCTCACTCACAGGCCTACCCCACCTGTGCCTTCCAAGCTTTTGCTGTTTTCCAACAGATCCATACCATTCAGGAGGAACTCTTCAATCTAGTTCAGGACCTAACCTCACTATTAATCTCTACATAAAAGTAGACTTGTTCTAGGGGATAACATTATTTATTTTTCTATTTTCTACCTTTCTTCTTCTATCACTGTATAGTGAAGGTAAGTCTAAACATTTTCAGGCTAACATTGGCAAAAGATATTATTGTATTATCATTAAATAGAGAAGGAACAAGGTTGTTTTCAAAGCGTGTAGGAGGATACGAAAAGCTGATAGGGGGCTATAATTAAGATTCCAGGGATGATGAACTAGGGTTTGATTTGGATTTGGGGAAAAGAGAATATGAAAACATTAAAGAAAGTAATAAGATAGTTTAGACTATTTTGAGTTCTTTTCCTTAGGATTCTATTTCATTAAAAGGATTTCTTTCTAAGAGGCTTTTAAAACATTTTTTTGGTGAGACAGCTAATGGTGTTTTTCTCAATATCCAGTGGTGTGTATCTAAGTAACAGAAAGTGAAGACTCAATTTTTTGTTGCTGCATTAGACAAGCACTTCTAGATCCTTATCTGGAAAGTACCGAGTACTGAGGAAGGTTGGTTCCCTCAGTGGTATTCTCCTAAGACCAGGAGTGAGGTGAACTACAGCCTGGCTGCCTTTCTTTTTCTTTCTTTCTTTCTTTCTTTCTTTCTTTCTTTCTTTCTTTCTTTCTTTCTTTCTTTCTTAGTTTTTTAATATTTATTTTTGAGAGAGAGAGAGAGAGAGAGAGAGCACGAGCATGAGTGGGGGAGGAACAGAGAGAGGGAGGGAGACACAGAATCTGAAGCAGGCTCCAGGCTCTGAGCTGTCAGCACAGAGCCCAATGCAGGGCTCCAACTCAGGAACCATGAGATCATTACCTGAGCTGAAGTTGGGACGCTTAACCAACTGAGCCACCCAGGCACCCTGTGGTTGCCTGCCTTTCTTCAGAAATAAAACTTCATTTTGATAAAGAAATAAAGCCACACCCATTATTTTTATATTGTATGCAGCTGGTTTTGTGTTACATAGGCAGAGTTGGACAGCTGTAACAAAGAACAAAAGTTGTACAAGCCAAAAATATTAATTCTCTGATTCTTTTTTTGTGTGTGTTTACTTTTTGAGAGAAAGAGAGAGAGACAGAGCACAAGTGGGGAAGGGGAAGTGAGAGAGGGAGACACAGGATCTGAAGCAGGCTCCAGGCTCTGAGCTGTCAGTGCAGAGCCTGACGTGAGGCTTGAACCCACGAACTGTGAGATCATGACCTGAGCTGAAGTCGGACACTTACTTGACTGAGCCACCCAGATGCCCCTGTGCTAATTCTTAAATTAATTTGGAGTCAGCCTTCTATACTGTAAGCATTTGGGTATATGTTAGAAAGTGTGAAATTCCCTATGTAATTTCCTGTAAATTTTATAAGTATTAATATAAAATATTTTCACTTTTTCCCAATTTTAAATATTTACAACTTTTCATTATGATTTTTCTTTGACCTCTGATTTGTTCCAAATAGATTGTGTTTTCTGATGTATTTTGTTATTGTTGTTGGTTATTAAGTGCACTTAATTGTTCCCTGGCCAGAACCTAGTTTGACTAATCTCAACTATCTGTTGAGTATAGCTCTAAGTTCTAACATATGGTCAACTTCCACAAGTAACCTGTATGTACTTGAAGAAAATGTTTATTCTCTAATTGATAGGTTCAGTGCTTATTATCTATATATTCCATCAGGCTTTGAATTTTGTGCTTCAGGTCATGTCATTATGGATTTTGAAGTTACTTACTTGATCTGTGTTTACTTAGAGATGCATATTTAAAATTTTTACAGGGACTATGGCTTTGTTCATTTATCTTTGTAGTTATGTTAAAATTTTCATTATCTATTTTGAATCTAATGTTATTAAATAATTACAAGCTCATAATGGTCACATTATTCTGGCGAGTTTCAACTTTTATCTTCATGAATTGCCTTTTAGTCTTTAATATTGGTTTTTACCTTAAGTTGCATTTTTTTTTTTCCCCTGGCAACATTTATAGAACTATACTAGCTTTCTTTTTGGGAGGTGATATTCTCTGTATCTTTCTCAGTCCTTTGGATTTTCACACTTTTCTCTTCGTATATTTTAAGTATGAATAGCCTTCATACCATATGATAAGAATAAAAAAAAAATAACCTCCAGTCTGAAAAATGTTTTTAACTTAAAAGTTTAGACCACTTATATTTATAGTGATTGATAATTGGATTGAGTGCTCCATTGTATTACATGCTTTCAACTAATCAATTTTTTTTTTATTTTTTCTAGTTCTTCTTTCACTATGTTTCCCTCTTTCTTTTCCTCCCTCCCCTCCCTCTCTCCCAATTTCTTTTTTCTTTTTTTTTTCCATTCCATTTCCCCCTGCCTATTTGGAAGTTGACGGTTGTATGCCACTTATTTTTCTTTGTTTGTTTTTACACTTATACTCAAAATATAAAATTAAATAGTATGTTTACCCTCTTCTTGAAAACTGATAATCTTAGAATTCCTTAATATCCATTAGTTCCTCTCATGTTAAATACTATTATTTTTTATTATTTTAAGTATATTTCAAGTAAATCTTTGTCCTGATTTTTAGCCCCCAATGTATATTAAATGTGATTCTTTTTTTTTTATCACAGTCAGTATTCATTTAGATTTAACCCATATTAAGCAAAGTCTTTGTTAATATTCTTTCCTGTCAGGCATCATATTTATGGTCTGAAGTATATTCTTTAGTCTTTATTTTGTTCTTGCTGAGCAATAATTTTTCTGTGTATAGAATTCTGTATTTACAAATATATTTTCTCATCACATGGAAGCTGTTATTCAGTTGTCTTCTGGTTTTAATTATTGTTACTGAGAAATCTGTCATCTGTTAAATTCCCATTCCATTGTGGTTGAGCTCTCATTTCTCTTTGGCTGGTTCGAAGAAATTTTGTTCTTTGGTGATATGTGATGCGTTTTCTTGTGAAGTTTAGGACAGCTTAGATCTAAGAATTGTCTTAACAATTCTTTAAAAAAACACAAAAACCTCTTTCCCTTTGAATAGCACCTACTTCCTATTCTTTCTCCCCTCTTTTTTTTTCCACCAAAATTTCACTTATGTATGTAATCTATCTTATTTCCTTTTATCATTTCTGTCTCTTGACTTCCTTTTCATATATATTGCATCTCTGTGTTGTACGCAGGGTAGTTTGACTTTCTCTTCCAGTTAACTAATTCTTCTTTTGGTTGAGTTTAATTCAGGAATCAGCCAGCTTTTTCTTAAAGGCTAGATTGTAAATCTTCCATGCTTCTGGGACATATGGTCTCTGTGACAACCATTCTGCTCTGCACTGTAGCATGAAAACAACTAAAGGTGATACATGAACAAATTGGCCTGACTGCATTCTAGTAAAATTTATTTACAAAAACAGGCAGCTGGCCCATAGGCCATAGTTTTCTGATTCACACTCTAATCTATCAAGTTTTTAAAATTATTTTCCAGTTTTAGAAGTACCATTTGCTTCTTTTTCAAATTTACTTTTATATGTTTAATAGTCTCTTATACCTTGTACATATTTTCAATCATCTTTTATTAAACATATTTTAAACATATTACATGTAATTATTTTATTCTATTCCTGTATATTGATAATTCCAATATCTGAATTTTCTTTCTTTTTTTTTTTTATACTGCTTGTTGTTTCTACTGACGTACACTCATGGTTCCTTGCTCACTTGTGTGCTTTGTTATTTTTATTGTGTTACTCATTTTTTCCCCTTAAAATTTAATGAGGACTGGTAAAGTTGTATCATTTCAGAGAAGATTTCTATTTTTTTCTAGATTCTCAAGAGACTACCAATCAGGAAACCTTTTAAAATTCTCCTTATGAGTTGATTTTACACTACTCAGGTAGTGTGAATTCAGACTGAATACATGTATTATTTGTGGTCACCAAATCACAAGAAATATTTTCTTCTACATATATGACAAGCCTCCTGTGGTGGCCATGAAAATGTCCCACTCATATGTCCTACTGCAGGGAGCATAATTATCTGAAGGCCCCTTTTGCTAATCTTCGGAATCCATGACTGTGTTTGCACTGAGGACACATTTGGCACAGCCTGCTCCCAGCGAGTGTCTGAGCACAGTCAGAATACTAATGCAGGGCTTTTTTGGCAAGATATGGGAGCCATTTAACTGGGGATTTTACCTCTAGAATTCTCCATTGGCCTGGCCAAAACTGTCTTGGACTGTTCTACAGTCTAAAACCCTTCCTTATCCTCATGCCTTGTCTCTTATAGTCATGTTACATCTGCCTCATTCTGAAGGCTCCCTTTACCTTCCCTGGCTTCACTGCTGTATCCCTAAGAGGCATTTCTTCCTGCACATCTGATCCTGCCTTGGAATCTACTTGTCAGTGGCCTCAAACTGACACAACTCCCATATTTTTGTCTTGAAAATATAAGACCCCAGATTATTTTATGAATATATACTTGTTACATATACATATCCATATCCATATATGTGTACATATTACTGGTTACAGTTACTCACTTGCCTAGGGATAAGATATTGTTATATCTTGCTATTTTCTAAAAAGGATGTTAATCTAACTTAACTCAGTATAGGAAATACAGAACAATATAGACAATGTAGAATAACTGTATCTCAGATGCTTGTCAGGAAATTGAACTAACTGATCTTAATACCCGTCGAATCTGGCTGATTGCCCAATGGTATAAAATCTAATTGTTTCTCTAGAAGCATTAAAATGTGGCATGTATTAAACTATAACATTATCCATCTGCTGCATATGTGGACCTCATTGTTTATTTCTCTCCATTCCTAAATACCACCATATCCCATCCTGCTACTTTTAGTTACTCTTTGTCTGAGTTGTACTTTGGCATATATTGAGGGATCTTCTGAAAGACTTTCATTACGTGAATTGTCCAAACCAATGAATGCTGTTGAAGATGTTCTTAACAGAGTATGAAAGGTGACCCAAAGGAAATTTTTTTTCTCTTGCCCCAATTTTAGAACTAGTGTTTCCCTTAAACTAATTTGTTATAACTGATGCATACCCGAGTTGTGGAACTGACCATATTTTCACTTTTATACTGACTGCTTCATTTTGTCATTTTACTTTGCTTTTCTAATATATTTCATATGTATGTATACATGTATATATTTGTATTTTTATGTATTCCTATGTAATACTACATAGTGTAGCATACTTTGTTATCTATTCACCTGTTAATGGACATTTTTTTTTTTTTTTACCCTAACACTATATGTATTTATTTATTTGACTATCTTTTTTGGTGCATTTTCTGCTCTGAAATCTGTCATTTTTTTCAGTTTTTTTTTTTATCCTACCATAAATATTTATCTGTATGCTTCTGTAGTCTTCAGTTATTACCTTTATGGTTGGATTATTTTCCTTCAAATGGGTACACTGTAATTTACTTTTACCGTTTACATTAATGTGGCAGAGTCAGAAGTATTAAACATAAATATCCAGAAGCTTTCTCCCTTTCTCCTTTCTTCAGATCATTTTGTTTGATGACTTCTGGATCTTTCTGTGGTGATCTGAGAATATGGTGGAGAGGTAACTTGGAGGGGTAAAAGAGAAGTCAAGTTAGATAGGGAAGGAAAAAGAAAGTGAAACAGGAGAATCATCCAAGAGTAGAGTTTTATCAAGGGAGAGAAAGAGCTGAGGGTAGCTGCCTGTGATATGGGGGTTAGGGAGAAAAATAGATAAAATATTTAGGATGTTTGTTGTTTGTTGTACAGGATAATCCCTTCATCACCCCTCAGGAATGCATTCTGAACAATACATGCGATTCAGCAAAGCCTTTGTAATCCAACTTGAGTTTCTTTAGGAAATAGTAAGAATCTTCATGGAAACACAATTATATTTGTTTCACAGTTATTTTGTTGTTGTTGTTATTTTACAGTTTTAAGTAAAGCTTTAACAAAAGTAATTGATATGTTTTTAATACTCTTACCTGTGCCTTTGGTGATAAAGTTGAAAACACTGTCTTTAACTTGAATATGAAGAAGTCTGGCAGAGTCGTTTTATTACCTGAAACAGAGAAATTAAAAATGGCCTGTCAACAGGATAGGGACAAATCCAATAGGGGTTATTCAGTATATTCAGAAGCAGGAACAACCTAAAGAATCATTGAATAAAGTGGAGAGATACTGTTTAGACAAATGTACCATGCAAAATATCTGATAGGAAACTAAAAGACAAATGGTTTAAAAAATAATAGCCAATATCAGGGCACGGCTAATTTATATGTTAGCATTTTCACATTGTGTGTGTTTGAAATTTACAGCTTTTAAGAAATCATGAAGGGGGCGCCTGGGTGGCGCAGTCGGTTAAGCGTCCGACTTCAGCCAGGTCACGATCTCGCGGTCCGTGAGTTCGAGCCCCACGTTGGGCTCTGGGCTGATGGCTCAGAGCCTGGAGCCTGTTTCCGATTCTGTGTCTCCCTCTCTCTGCCCCTCCCCCGTTCATGCTCTGTCTGTCTCTCTCTGTCCCAAAAATTAAAAAAAAAAAAAAAAAAAAAAAAACTTTGAAAAAAAAAATTAAAAAAAAAAAAAAATCATGAAGGAAAAAATCAAGAAGTAATGATTATTTGAAATATAACTTCCAGGGTCACCTGGGTGGCTCAGTCAGTTAAGCACCCGACTTTGGCTCAGGTCATGATCTTACGGTTCATGAGTTCAAGCCCCATGTTGGGCTCTTGTGCTGACAGCTCAGAGCCTGGAGCCTGCTTTGGATTCTGTGTCTCCCTCTCTTTCTCCCCCTTCCCCACCTACACACTCTCTCTCTATCTCAAAAAAAAAAAAAAAGAAATAAACATTAAAAAAATTAAGAAATATAACTTCCAGAGAGTCATCAAAGTTTAAAGAATTTTCTGTAAGTGTTTAACTTCTTTTAATAGATGAGGAATATTTTCAGAGGTCTCTAATCAATACAAGGGCAGATGTAGACAACATGTTTAAATATTAGCACGAGAAATTGGGGTTGAGAAGAAGAACCTAATTTTGGCCATAGGTGCGACCTGGATGAAAGCAGCCTGACAGAAAGGTCATGGGCTCTTAGGCACGCCTGGGGATGTCTTACGTGTAAGGAGCCGTAGCTTTGTTGGATGGATAAAGTCTAGCTTGCTTGCATACATAGGTCCATCTCAAATGATCTTCTTCGGAGGTCCCTGCTAGCTTTAGAACTCTCCAACTCATTTCAGTGATGAAGTTAGAAATGAAATAATATTGATGTGAATTCTGATTAAGCAATCAGCCAGTAGGTTCAGGAGAAGTATTTTCATGATCAGTGGCGATGGAGTGAATCTCTATTCTTAACATCTCCACTTCCCTTGTGTTCTAAGAAACAGAATTAGTACAAACATATCTTGACCCTTCTTTACTATTGAATACAATAATCTAGGAATATAAGATGTATTGACAAATATAGAGATTTTGTAACATCCTCATGTAAAATCCTAGCCAGATTGGCTGTAAGTTCATCCATTACCAGCACTTCTTTTCAAGCCTTGATTATCAGGAAGGTGGTTACTAAACTCTTAACGATGTCATAGTCCCTAACACACTGTGGAGGGGATTGGGTTGATAAAATTTCCCTTTTTACTGCATATATTGCAGCGGTTGATGAATTTTTTTAAGAAGAATAATCGTTTTTTAATAAAAAATGAAATTAAGCTGTAAAATGCAATAAAAACAAAGATGGACATTTAATGTTAGCCAGTGTGTTCTTTACTTACCTGACTAAAACAGTATAATTCTTTGCTGCCTTCCTTATCTCTTACTATGTGTTTCTGCATATATTCAGTATACTTATTTACACCAGAGAGGTGTTTATTAAATGTTTGATAAATGAAAAAAAAAAAAAAATTAGACATGGACTTACCAAGTTAGCATAAAACCAACAAGCACATCCAAAACAGATGCTTGCTTCAAGAGCTGATAGCTAGATATCAGTCATATTTATTTCTGTTTTCATGGTTCCCAGTGAATTTCCAGTATCCTTCATCTTCTTTGTGTTCTTCTTTACTGTGAACTTGGACACAAGTGAGACACAGTCTTTAATGGTAATCCTTCAATCTAGAGGCCCCATATGAATTTAGCAACTGAAATGCTTGGATTACTAAAGTCCGACAGCAGATTTCAGATTAATCCCGGAGTTTAGAAGCTAAACTGAGTGTGCATCAGTGTTTCCCACAAAAAAAAGTGACATCCTTTTGCAATTCAGTTTTCCAACTGATAGGGAGTGACTATTGCAGATAATGTTTCTGCATTTAAACCCATAAGAATTATTGTGAAAGCAAGCGGAACTCATGAGAGACCAGGGGGTTAAAGTGAAGGAACCCTTGCAGTGAAAGGAATCAAGGATTGTCTTTAGAACCCATGCTACCTGAGCAACCAGGTCAAAAAAGCTTCCTCTAATGAAGATCCATCCATTACCATGACGTGCAAACTCTAGCTGTAGATCACTTTCATGGTCTCCAAAGAAGCTGAGCAGTTATCAGTAACATTCAAAAATCCACTGGAAAGTCATTCATTTCACTTTATGGTCCTAATTAGCCATTTGTATAGTTCTATAATTAAATATGTTCCTTTCTCATCAAGTTTTTCACTTTAGTAATGATACCACTGTGCCACAAACAGGCCCCATGCTGCTGGGTTTGGGACTTATTCATAGCATTTAATTGGTCACCCAGTGGTTAGCCAATAACCCCTTCTATGGGAAGCAACACTCTGAATGCTGTTAATGGGCTAGAGGCACAGTGATTGCCTCCTGGTACCCAGCAGTACTGGGAATAAAGCAATTTCCTCCACTGTGTTGTGTGCCCAATAGCTAATCCTCTCAACTCCTGAAATGCACACTATTTGGTTATAAGTATTTGTGCTGGCTTACTTACCGCTGGGTTGTTAATAGGCAGTGATTCTTCAATGCTCCTTCAGCGAAGTTACAGTCTGCTTGCTGACTGCTAATTAAAACAAGTTTGCTCTCTAAGACTGCAACTAAAAGGTAGCAAGGTCATCTTATTTAATGCAGTAACCTTTTATTTAACAATGTTGATACACTACTCATATGTGCACATTTTGTAAACTGGCAAGTCTATTATTGATTGCTTCAAAAGAACAAAAATCGAGCCACTGAGTAGTCTGCTTTCCTTTGAAGTGAAATTGTTAAAACTCCCGAGTCCGGGCCTCTGTTATATAGTTGAAACACAAGGCTGGCTGCAGGATTCTATTTACGATATTTGGGTTTCTGAAAACAAGAAAAACACCGACTGTACTAACCATGAATGCTCAAGCCATTAAAGTAATACTTGGCTTCATTTCCCATGTGTTTTGTTTTAATTATAGTTTGATGTATGAAGAGACATTATAGGGACTCCAACTTAGAAAGAAAACAATCGGTAGATGGCACTTCCCAACCGCCTGCTTGGTGTAAATACACGTAATGAAGTCTTAGAAATGGGGTTCTGGACAATGAAATAAAATAAAAATCAAGGTGACTTGTCACAGGACAGAGACCATCATTTTTTTTTTTTTTTTTGCCATTAAAGTGCACCGATATTTTTATGTCACGTCTCATTGAGAGCTGGGGGAAGAGAATTCTAATTTGCAAAATTTTTGATGTAGGCTTCTTCCTTAAGATTCCTGGGATTCATCTCTAGCGATGACAAAGAAAACAGTGCAATATACTCTATAAGACAATATGGTACCCCTTCCTGCCTTGGGCACCTTTTAGAGAGCCAGGAGTGTCAAAGTGAATTATTCAGGGCTCTCAAAGTTATTCTGCCTCAAAGTTAAACATTATTGCTTTAGAAAATATAGTTCTAACTCTCAACCATAAAAACCTAGAAACAATTTTAAAATTCTCCACTCACAACCAGAAAGAGGAAGAGGCATTTTAAAGACAAAATAGTGTAACTGTGGAAAAGGCAATGTTGTCTCCTGGGGCAAGGTGACATCACAAGCAATTTGTCTCTAGTGTGTAAAGCAAAATACATTTTAGAGGGGTTTATGCCACAAATTCAAATACCATTTGGGAATTAGAATGTCCTGTATTATATACATTGGAAAATGTGTTCATATGTAGCTGTAATGATGTAGATACAAGTACATATATATCGTCAACAAAGAAAAAAAATCACTTTAACATTCTTTTCCTGTATACAGTGATAAATCGATACTATTTTCCTTCTGCTTTGTAATAATAAGTAGACCACTTAGATATATATTTAAAGTGTGTAATAAATCATTAAACTGAAGTGCAAAAAATATATTGTGAGACAACAGCCACTAAATCATCTTTAAAAATCCTGTCTGATGACACTTGCTCAGACCATTCATTGAACTATGGTAGAAACAACTTATTATAATTAGTTCGACTTCAATGAATGTAGTAAGTATAGACACACCTACAGTTGTAAGTGCACATACATACATCTTTCATTAGTAGTGATGACTTATTGATAGTGAAAAATAACAACAGAATACTTCCAGGTTGTAAATCTCTTTCAGCCATTAACAAGTTACCTGACCTTAGGCATTATTATTTTCTCTCTTTGTTCTTGTCCGCTCATAGGGAAAATAATAATAGATCTATACTACAAATAGATAACTATTATTCATTATATCCTAAGATTTTTTGGGGAATATTATTCATCTATATCCATCTCTATATTCTTATATTATATATAAGATGTGTGATACCTATACATGCATATATATAAACTCTTATTTAATTTGTATGTAATAAGGAGAATTCTGAAAGTACTTTTTATCTAGTATTTTGTGCATCAGAGTACTAAATGCAAAGACTGGGGAACAGTCTAGTGTAGAAAGTAAGAGCCAAAGATCCACAGTCAGGCTTCTTGATTCTGTCACCCGCTATCTGTGTGACATTGGACAGTTGATTTAACATGTGGGTACCATGGTTTGCTTAGCTTTTCAATAGAGTAAATCATATCTACCTCAGAGAGTTACTGGGGGGACTAAATGAGATAATGTACAAATTGCTTTAATAGTGTCTGGAACATTACAAAGACTCAATAAACATCAGCCACCATCATCATTATATGCAAAATCTCATTTGATTCCTGCCAAAACCCTTAATGTATTCATTCCTTTATTCAGTATATATATACATATATGTATATATGCTATATATAAACATTTATAATATTTATATATATTTTTAGTATCATATGTATATCTGATACTGTAAGATGTATATAATATAATATAATATAATATATGTTATTTGTGCTTATAATTATATGTTATCAGGTGCTTTAAATTCCTTTAGAGGCCATTAAATTTGAGTAAATGAGCAAACAAATAAATTCTTACTACAGATGTGATCAGTGCTATGAGAGAAAGGAAGCTCATAGCTTTTACTCTGCCAGTAAAAACAGAGCTTGGATTTGAACCCAGGCTTGGTGACGAGGGATTTTATGTACTTAACTGCTCTGTGGTAAGCATCACCAATGAGTGGTGGACACTGGGCTGGAACAACAGGGAAGCTAGGTGTGGAGGGCTATGAGGAGTAGTCAGCTTCAGCAGAATCAGGGCTGTTCTTTTTAGCACACAGGTTAAGAAAGAGCAGGAGAGGGAGAGTAGTGTCATAGGGAACATGCAAGAGAAAGAGCACTTGTAAGAACGTTTCAGATGTACCGAGCCTGGATTCAGTCACGGGAGCCATTTGAAGGTCAAGGCATCTGCGGCAAATAAGAAAGACAGGAAGGAGACGAAGAATGAGGAGGGAAAGGAGGGAATGGAAGAACATGAGGAGGAGGAGGAGAGAAGGGAAAGGAAAGGCTTTTCACAGTGAGGTTGGTAAAAGTAGGGAATAGGAAAAGAAGTAGGGAAATAATTAAGAAAAATATGAAAATACGAAAAATAATTAAAAGAAATTTCTTTGGGTTCCTGGGTGGCTCAGTCAGGTAAGCATTGGACTCTTGGTTTCTGCTCGGGTCATGATCTTATGGTTTGTAGGTTCAAGCCCTGTGTCAGGCTCTGTGCTAACAGCATGGAGCCTGCTTGGGATTCTCTGTCTCTCTGTTCCTCCCCCACTAACGTGCACAGTCTCTCTCACTCTCTCTAGCTCTTTCTCGCTCTCAAAATAAATAAACAAGAAAAGAAAAATACATTTATTCTTTGTAATACCTAGATATCTCATAACAACAAAAGAAGGGCAAAAAATATATAAGAACAGTTGAATTTGTAAGGAGAAGATTAGATGTTTGATGTTCTTCCACAGGAATAAGCAGTTGAACAAGATATTATGTTGTAGGTTTCCTGATTCAGGTAGGAAGATAAGTCAAAGGAATACACAGTATTTGAGTTTATTCAAATAACAAGATCCTAAGCTGAACTTCAGGTCAGCAGAAAGACTGGCTTTATTTGGTTGTTGCATAAAGACAAAAATACTCCCACAAAGCTACTTGGGGAACTTGTAGAGATAATTCAGGCTAAGTGACCTATGCATTTTATACTGGTATCAGTTCCTAAAGATGTTGTGAGTTTACAGTACTAGGAACAGACATATCAGGTTTTAAATGACATTAATTAGCATGAGAGTTACCTGAAGGAAGAGGGAATAAACTTGAATTGCTCCCAGAATTTTCCCATTTATGGTCAGAAAAGGTTATGATTTGGATCTCTGGGACAAAGACATTTCATTACAAGATTTAATAAATAATATGTGTATAATGTGTCACCAGGAGCAGTGTTCTGGATGTGAAGAAATAAGATTAATAAGTTTTTTACAGTACTCAATGTATGGTGAAAGATGTTAACTAGACTTATGGTAAGAATCATTTCACAATAAATAAAAAAAAATCATTGTACACATGAAACTACTATCATGTTACGTGTCAATTATATTTAAATTTAAAAAAAAGATATCTCGCTTTTTTAAGGAATCTATTGCACAAAAAAGAAATAAATATTCATTAACTTATTGAGCAATTTACCAACGTATAGGCATTCACTAAATATTTGTTTATTCATTTATTCACAATATGGAATTTATTGTTTTTAATGCTTCCTGGTGGATTTAGTTGCCCAAGGCATGAATACATTTGATATTTTGCAGAGACACACATTTTAACCGTAGGTAGTAGGAGTCGATGCGTCTCTCTGGCTGCCTTAAATGGACACTTCACAGTGACTTAGCCGTCGGTTATTATCCTTGTCGCTACAATAGTGCAGTATTTGAGATAAAATCCTGTTTGTTTGTTTGTTTGTTTTTTGTATAAATTGGCTTCAAAAAGAAAGTCAGTGGCTAGTGTGATAAGAGTTATTCATAGACCTGTCAGGTAGGTTTTCTGACACAGACCTCGGGAAAACTGAATTAATTAAAAAGAAATGCAGTGCAGTGTTTATGAGAAAAATGACGGCTACTCTTAACTATTTCAGCATGGAGAAATGTTCTATTAAACGTTTCCAGAGGAGTCAGAGAAAGCTCCATTAGAGACGCAACTCTTGCGCAGAGACGTGAGGGTTAGCAGTTAGGAGGGCCGGATCTTCTGGTCAGAATGCACAGACTGTCCCTGGCCTGTCTGGTGGCCTATGCTAGCATGTTGGCAGTTGCGACTGGAACATACGGGCAGGCATGAGCTGTTTCAGAGATGGGAGTGACAGTGTTTGAGTATTGCATATGGGGGCAATGGGAAATGAGAGTCTGACAAGACACCCCAATTTTAAGTTTGAAGCAATTGGTTCCTTAGGGATATAGGAAACAAATGCATAGGAAATAAGAGAGGAAAGGCAAGTCGGATGGAAAGTCTATACTCTTAAAATGGAGAGAATGAGGGGCGCCCAGGTGGCTCGGTCGGTTAAGTGCTGACTTTGGCTCAGGTGATGATCTCACGGTTCCAGAGTTCGAGCCCTGCATCAGGCTCTTTGCTGACAGCTCAGAGCCTGGAGCCTGCTTTGGATTCTGTGTCTCCCTCTCTCTCTGCCCCTCCCCCACTCGTGCTCTGTCTTTCTCAAAAAAAAAAACCCAAAAACAAATAAACGTTAAAAAATTTAAAAAATCATAAATAAAATGGAGATAATGATAATACCTCATAGGTTTGTGATGAGCATTAAATGAGTTAATAAATACAAAGTACATAGAAAAATGCCTATAAGTGTAATCACTTAATAAATATTAGCAGTTATTAAGAGGTATATTAGCTAAAATAACATATAATAAGCAGATAGACTACCATGGTAAATAAAATGCTGCATACTGGAAAAAATTCCAAAATAGCATAAAGAAACAAAAGCATACTAGTTAATTAAATGGTCACTATGAATCATGTTACATGAAATATTTATCGAATCAAATTTGTTAAAGTGATGTACAGAAGTGAAATCTGATGAGTTAGCCTTATGGGACTAAGATACACTTGTTTTCAAATTAAAATGGTTCTCTGGAAGCATTAGAAATTGAATTTTTCTATAAACTTTGAGGTGGAAATGGGTACTATGTGCAAATTCTTCATGAGTATGTTGCATTAAAAAGGATGCTCACTTAAAGAAACAAGGGAACAACTGAGTTTATAATCTCAGGTCAAAGACATTCTGTGAAATTCCCTGTGGCCATAAGCAGAACACATCAAGAAATGTTTTTTTTTAAAGATTTTATTATTATTATTATTAAATTTTTTTAATGTTTATTTATTTTTGAGAGACAAAGAGACAGAGTGTGAGCAGGGGAGGGGCAGAGACAGGGAGACAGAATCTGAAGCAGGCTCCAGAATCTGAAGCAGGCTCCAGACTCTGAGCTGTCACCACAGAGCCTGATGTGGGGCTTGAACTCACGAACAGTGAGATCATGACCTGAGCTGAAGTCAGGTGCTTAACCGACTGAGCCACCCAGGTGCCCCAAGAAATGGTTTTTACAAAGAGACAGTGCTAGAGTTTGGTATAAGAAATGAGAGGACAGCTTAGGAGAGAACAAGGAACCAAACAAGGAGCTGGATGGAAAAGGAGCCCTCAGAGAGGAAGGAGAAGGAACACACTTAAAGAAAACAAGAATTTGCATAAGAAGGTAAAAGACAAAGGGAGCCCCAAACCCAGAGAAAATGGGACTGAAGTTTCTAAACAGATATGAAAAGGAGGGGAAAAGGTGGAAAATGAAATCAACATCATATCTCATAGGAGAAGAAAAGGGAAAGGAGTAATTTATGAAAGCGTTGATGAAATAATTGAAATCACACAAATTTTGGGATAGCAAGTTAAAATGAAAACTTTTTAAGACGACAGTAGGAAAAGAGATTTTACTTTTGGCACATTCTGAAACATGAAGTGAGATATGTTTTAGCATTAAAAAAAATTGATCATTTTTAGATATTATGGAAACATTTACTGCAAGTTTTAGGGCCGGGATTAAAGAGTTTTGCATCAGTTAACAGTGAGCAAGAGCCATGCAAGGATGATATTTATGTTAATATACATAAGATTAATTTGTGAAACATTCAGAGTATGTTGGAATGCGTTAGATCATACATAAGGCTTTGGAAGGGTTTAAAAATGAAATGTGTAACAATCTCAAAAAATCCCAAAGAGGAATGTAAAAAATAAAACCATTTTAATTTATGGTGATACTTTACACGTAACATGAAAGATAATATTGGAAAGGGATTTCAGCATTCACAGAAACATGCAAGTAGATGAAAATTATAACTAAAACTTCTCTCTGAAACCAAATATTTAATTGGGATATAGAGATGGAGATGCAAAATCACTTACTTAAATACACATGCTAACAGTTTCGAGTATTTAACAAAAAGGGTGGAAATACCTTAGCAAAACTGAAAAAAAAGGTATGAGTAAAGATCACTTTTAAGTTTTCTTCTGATGATTCTATGATGTTGGATGAAAAGGGTTAACCCCATAGTGGGTAATTTGGCAGCTGTGTATGGACTGTGAATTAATTCTTGTTAGAATAGAAACAAATGCAATGTGTAGTAGGGATGATCAAGGATGTGGGAGCTTGCGCCTTTCCAAGATGACAGAGAAGACAGAGGCATCATTAATAACGATGTAAAGAAAACTCTTAAGAGAAGTAAATTTGTAGGATTTAAACACCAAATTAAACATTCCCAGCGGCAAAAGTGTTAACCGAGTGCTTAGGTAAAGTAAAAGTAAAATGATATAAAGAGGAAGGATAGACAATGTCATAATTTTATTTAGAAAGTATAAGGATGATAACAGAGGGATAATGTCAGGAACGGATCCAAAAGTTGCTAACCGAATTCACAGTTTTTCAGAGGAATAATCAGCAATAGATACAGATTTAGAAGAGAAGCAAGAGATTTAAGATGGTTCAGATAAAAAAATAAGTTGTTTGCAGGGCTATCTCAAAAGAAAGAAAGAAAGAAATATATTTACGTGTGTTTTTAAGAAACTTAAAAAATGAGTGATTTACGGGTAGACATCAGAGTTCAAAAAATGATCTATGATCTCCTTGGTTTGGTCACTGCAGAAGGACCGTGCTTTGGGACTAAAAACTTCACTGCTGCATTTTTCAAAACTGCTGGGTCTGATCTGGCATTCATTCTCGGACTGTTGTTTTCAAAGGCATGAGAGAGAAAGGTGAAATGATCACGACCGTGAAACAGAGAAGGTTAACAATGACATGTTTTAGAAGTGAAAAGAGAGGATATTAGAAACTAGATGCCACTGATTTCACAAGTACTGGTTGCAAGATTTTAAAGGAATTTTGTTGCAGGGGATGGTGAAAAATAGCACAGGATACAGTATTCAAGATAGAGCATAAGACCACAAAAGGATAGAAAATATCTGCCGTGATTTTGGTAACCATACAATCACACACCATGTTGAAAGAAGAATGGAAACATTGTACATGTGAATCAAGGGGAAAAAAAAACTTTTATTCAGGCAAATCATGAATTTATTTTTTCAAGATGTTACTTTCCCGAAACAAGTTAGAATGAAGTAAATGCATTCTTATTTTTATCCAAAGGGTGGCAAGCAAAATAAACTTCACAGGGCCTAAGCAGGGCTCCCTAAATAGTCTGTTACTGGATGAAGGGACTTCAGACCCTTTAAAAAGAAAACAGTTACCAAATTTGGTTGAAGTAAAGATGAAAGAAAAATGGTAATCCATAATTTGACCCTGATCAGATTGTCTATCTGCAAATAATTGTTTACATAAAGAATATGACACATACACGAACAGTATCCACCAAGATGAAATAGAAAGCAGTTGTTAACAAACACTACTATAGGTAAATATAGCAGAGGAAATACTGTAAATGCCCATAAAAGTTTTTGTGGGGAAAAATCTAGAAAATGAAATGAAAACAAATGAAAGTGAACATGTCTGGAGCTTTGGGATTTTAGAAACACATTACAAATCGTATGAGGCAATTTTTGGTGATAAATGTCCTACCTCTAAGTTATGTCAGATTTACATCACCAAGGTGCCCTATCCTGGGGATGATACACTCTCTGGCCTTAGTGGATTTTATTTTATTTATGTTTTTAATTGTTCAACACAGAAGGCAGTTCATATGTTAGACACTTGCTGAATGCTGTTGTGATTTCCTATATTTTATTTTATTTTATTTTATTTTTGTAAATAACCTCAGTAAGGCAACATGCAAGATGAAGAAGACAAACTTAAAATTCCGTATGCTGACTGACACTTCGATAGGAGTCATTTATTCAAGCAGATGTTCATTGATTTCCTGATGTATTCTGGTTACCAGGCTAGAAAATGGGGATTTGCACTGGTAAACAAAGTATATAGGACACTTACTCTCACAGCAGGCATTCGTGTTTGATTTGTTCAATACCGTCCCCAACGAAAACAAATGCTGGTATGTAGTATATGCTTAATAAACATTCATTGAATAAGTGAATGGAGTTAAGGGATTCATTTGGGAAATAGGTAGTTTAGTAAGTGTGGCAATATGCAGTGTGATCTCCACAGTGTTGAGAAACACCTTGTAGAGGTGCCTATTCTGTTAGGAAACTATTACAGATTTTCAAGATGAGACAGTATGAATTGAAGATAAATGTGTATGTGCATGTGGGGATGGTGGGAGCAGGCGGAGGAGTGAGAGGGGGTCTAAGTAGGAAAAAGTATGCCCTGAGACTCTGAGGAGACCTTAAAACAACCTAAGAAGCTCCAGGGATAGGAAAGCTGAGTGTGAAGGATACCTAAGCAAAAGGTTAGGATTGAAGGTCAAGGTTCTTCGTACATTGTACGAAGGTTGAATTGTATGGTAAGAGCAATGTAAAGTCATTGAGTTGTGTTGTAGAAAACACCTTCTTGACATCTTTTGTCAAGGTGGTGGAATAAATTATCTAAAACCACTCTCACCACAAACAACTAAACATTCTGACTGAAAACTAACAAACATTCTTTTTAACATGTGACAACATTCTTTTTTTGCAAGATAGGAAGAGAAAAACTCAGTTGAAGGACATAGGGGCTAAGCATTAGAGGCATAAGTATGTGAACTGATACTACAGATATGCTAAGAACAGGGAGCTATTTTATTTCTCCTGATGGCGCACTTGGGCAGGGAAGGAGGCTCTGTTTCTGTGAGAGGCAGACTTAGAACTGGAACATCAGCATAAAGTCAGGGCTTTTAAAAAGCCTTGCTCTCGCGTAAAGGGTGCCTAAGAACAATTCCACTTTACTGGCATAGGGAGAAGGGAGTGCAGCTTGACTCTCCTTGACTTGAAGTGAACAAATACCAAAGTGTTTCCTAAAAACTTTAACCCCCAATTCTATTTCTCTTTGTGTAGGATCCAAATTTTATGCTACTTCTATGTTCAGTTTCAGACTGAAAACAACAGTAACAACAACAATAAGAACAACAACACTTAGTATCAGGGTTGTGATTCATTTAGTTTCTGTCAAACAGAGGAAACACAAAACTCCTTTAGGAAACTACTCTTACCGCGCATGCCCCACAAGATACATGTTATTAGTTCATATTACCCAAATTAAAAAATACACAAATGATAGTCCACCAAAAGCAAGATTTGGCGGGGGGGGGGGGAGGGGGGCTGGGAGAAAGTTGCAGTCTCAAAAACTCCAGCCAGCAAGACAATGTTAATTGAAGTAATTGAATTCCAAAAAAAGCAAATGACACAATGTGGGGGGGGGGGGGGGGGGGGGGAGTATTGGCATTTTGAGATAATTTCAATCTAACTTTAGAATTGCAAAATACATTAATTGAAACTAGCAATACAATAAAAGCATCACGTGGAAGTTTAGATGCAGATAAAGAGAGAATGGATAAATGGAAATATTGATGGGGGGAAACTACCCAAAACACAGTATCGAGATAAAGACATGAAAATTACAAAACAGAGGTTACAAGAAACTATTTCATTAAAGAAGTACAATATACATCTAATAGAAGTGATAATAGGGACACTAGAGAAAATATGGTTGGAGATGATGACTAAAATTTTGTCAGAACTTAGGAAAGTTTCCAAGCTTCAGGAAGTGAATTAGTTCAGAAAAGAAAATCAGAGTGATTCCATACCCAGGTACATGGCAGTGAAATTATATCCTTTCAAAGACAAATTCTTAGAAACTACTAGAAAGCAAATACAAATTTTAGCTGGAATGAAGGAATGGTCTGAAGTGCTTTTCTCAAAGGCAAAAATAGGGATCAGATGAAAATAGATTATGTTCTGTCATAGTGTTGAGGGAAATATTTTAACGGTATACCCATCTAAAAACAAACTACCTGAAGAGAAGGCAAATTAAATGTTTTCATGCAAGACAGAGATCACTTATGGAAAGATCTTGAGGGGAAAAAAATTAAAAGTTTGTATATTAGGAGGAAGTGAATTAAATTCAGAAAGAAGGATTACAGTGCAAGATGAAATAGCAACTTTTTGGACAAATCAAAGTACTTATGATATGAAATAATGGCAAAATATTAATAATAGCAACTTTTTTGATGTAGAAATAAAAATAGCACTAATGTAGACAAGAGTAGCTCATTCATTGAGGATGATGTTTGCTTGCAAGGAAGTTGGAGAAATTGAGTGTATAGATGTAAGTAACTGTGTACCATAAAATACAGAAAATGTTATGTACAACCTTCAAAATTGTAAAGAAGGAAGAGAAAAAGAAGCATAATTTCACAGAAGGAAGAAGGAAGAAAAGACCCAAAAAAGATGCATCACAGAGAGCAAGCCCCAAATATTTTTTTTTAACGTTTATTTATTTTTGAGACAGAGAGAGAGACAGAGCATGAATGGGGGAGGGGCAGAGAGAGAGGGAGACACAGAATCCGAAACAGGCTCTAGGCTCTTGGCGGTCAGCACAGAGCCCGACGCGGGGCTCGAACTCATGGACAGCGAGATCATGACCTGAGCCGAAGTCGGCCGCCCAACCGACTGAGCCACCCAGGCGCCCCGAGCAAGCCCCAAATAAAAGGATACAAATAAAATCAAACATTTTGGAAATCACAAAATTTTAAGGGATTAAGTTCACTAGTTACGAGAGAGACTATGTTCATGGTCAAAAAATAACAGCAACCACACCTGGCTGTGTGCTCTTCCTAAAGATACATACAAAAGACAAGAAGAAAGGTGGCAAAATGGTAGAAAAAAAAATAGAGGTTGAGATTTTAGGGGTTCACTCTCCTTGTGATTCCTTCACTTGTAGTGTCCTGAATTTCCACGTCCTCTGACCCCTCAAGCTGTAGGGCTTCTGTTCTCCCCGCACGAAGCTGTGTGCAACTTGAAGAAGGCACTGAATCAAAAGCATAGGAAGTTTGCAAATCCTACCAGGAGCAGTTCTGTCTTTTGAGGGCACTCTCCCAACCCCAGTCCCTCTCCTCCCTGACTGGTCCTTCCTAGGCTCTAGGCTCTCTTCTAATGTCTCTAGCTGCTCTGTGGTTGTGAATTCTGACAGGTCTCTGCTACCTAAACCCGGTAATATTGCAGTTGTCTCCACTTCCAGAAATAGGGAGAACAGAATGTTCCCTTAAGCAAGAAAACCAAAATCTTTTAGGTTTTAATCCAATAAGTAAGAAGTTTTAAAGAGCAAGTCTACTCTAGTGTCTGCCTGCTTTTACTGTTTTCCATTGCCTCCAAATAGTTGTTTTTAGTATTTTTATTCAGTTTTAATAATTATTTTCTGCGGGAGGAATCACTTAAAACCTTTATACCATTATTTCTAGAACTTCCACCCCATTTTGTTTTGCTTATTTTTACACTTTTTTAAAATGTGAAAATGAGGGTGCCTGGGTGACTTGGTCAGTTAAGCGTGCGACTCTTGGTTTCGGCTCAAGTCATGATCTCACAGTTTGTGAGATAGAACCCTATGTCGGGCTCTGCACTGACATTGTGGAGCCTGCGTGGGCTTCTCTCTCTCTCGCTGCCCCTCCCCTGCTCATGCACTTGCTCTCTCTCAAAATATATAAACTTTCATTTAAACAATGTGAAAATGAGGAGTGCCTGGGTGGCTCAGTCGGTTAAGTGTCCAACTTCAGTTCAGGTCTTGATCTCGCAGCTTGTGGGTTGGAGCCCCGCATCAGGCTCTGTGCTGGCAGCTCAGAACCTGGAGCCTGCTTTGGATTCTGTGTCTCCCTCTCTCTCTGCCCCTTGCCCACTTGGGGTCTGCCTCTGTCTCTCAAAAAATAAATATATGTAAAAAACCATTTTTTTTTAAATGTGAAAATGAATACATATTAACTTTGTGTTAAGATGAAGGCCATTCTTCAAGGTTTCAGATTGGGGTGTTAGTTTTTGGTGTGAGGTGTTTTCAACAAATTCATTCCAGAATATTCTCAAAGTTCAAGAGTCCTATCTAAGTGAATGGTGGCAGATGAACAAGGTCAGCGGAAGAATCTTTTTTTCTGGAGCTGTAGGTTAAATACATTTTCATCTTGGCTGCATTGCTGCTGAGTTCTCATGAGGCACTGAGAATTAGGCACCGATAGATGAACCATGTACACCGTTGAATGACTGCAGTCTGTTTTTTCAGATTATCAGTGCATTTCCCCCAAACCTATTAATGGTATTGGAACCACCCCTTTTGAGTTTTTATCAAAGGGTATTTTCATCTGAAACCTTTTTAATTAAACATCATGTGTAGTGAGTGTAGTAGAGTCACATTTTTTTCTAGGATTCAGATTTCTGATTGTATAAACTGAAGACAAATAGTATAAAATTGATGCAAAATTGTATGGTTAATTTTGTTACTTACACTTTTTTTAAAAAAAATATGGAACCTAAAGATGGACGTTAAGTGTAAGGATTTATTGAAGAAAACATAGCTCTGTGTTTTGAATTTTCTAGCTTTATTCTTCTTCACTAAATGACAAACCACATATCTACATTTATGAATTGCCTGAGCATTATATTTCAAAATGTGTGATCTTGAGTAAAGGTTGATATGGCCACATTGAACTCACGGATGACTGTAATTTCTATTATTATGTGTGCTGACAATATTTAGTATCTCAAAATAGCACAATGTATTTAATACTAGGGAATAAAACATACAGAAGTACAAAATGGGTACAGACAGTTTCGGTCGCAATTTTGACCCTTACACATTTTATACACTTTCTCAATTTCAATAGCAAATTTATACTGTGAGGATTTTTTTAAAAAATTTTTTAATGATTTTTTAATTTATTTTTGAGACAGAGAGAGACAGAGCATGAGCAGGGGAGGGGCAGAGAGAGAGGGAGACACAGAATCCAAAGCAGGCTCCAGGCTCTGAGCTGTCAGCACAGAGCCCGACACGGGGCTCAAACCCACGAACCGCGAGATCATGACCTGAGCCGAAGTCGGACGTTTAACCGACTGAGCCACCCAGGTGCCCCTATACAGTGAGGATTTTATATGTAAATTTCTAGCCAGACACTTTCTGTTTAAATAATGTAGATACAGGCATCAACATATTTATAGGTGGATAATAAAAATGCCACTAAACTGTGTGGATACAGTCTATTCTTTTATATCTGCCTTATTCTTTAAGTTGAATTTTAACAGGTAAAATTTAAGGATTCATTTTGCTTACCTTCCTGTTCCTATTGAAAGGAATCTATGTGCTATCTGTCTTCACTCAAAATAGACTGAAATGCATGACACTTTCCTCTTGCAGTATTTTCCCTTTCAATGAGTATCAAAATGAATGTTCTTAAAGTTTTTGAAAAAAGAGTGTAGACATGGTTGGTTTTACTCTGTCTGTTGTTATTTGAATTGGTCCTTCCAAATTATAGAGTATTTATAAATTGTACTGGGTTTAGTGAGCAAAAGGGCATCAGAAACTATCTCATTTTTCCCCTTAAAATTCATCTTGGATTCTTACCATAACCATATAAAACTTTTAAAAGGAGCTGATCAAATTTTAATGCAGAATCATTGCTCAGTAATGAATGATTAACTATATGGTACTGAAGCATACTGAAAGCTAGTGAGGAGCAGAAACCCCAAATTGGTGAGAGAGGTTCTAGAAAGTTGGTGAAATTACTAAGCTAATTCTTCTCTTTTTCACTTGTGACTTCGCTCAGTATTTCAGCATAAATAAACAAACAAACAAACAAATAAATAAATAAAGTCTCTGTAAAAAATATTTAAATGTGGAGTTCAAAATAACTTGAATGTTGGGTTCAGAGAATTTTGGTTTAGGCAGCTGACTGGTTTCCTCCCTAATTACAGATTTTCTGAAATTTCTCATTCATTTCCAAGTTCATAATCAAAATGCAAAAATTGTTGAAGCAAGATTGCACCATCAGAAATTTCAGGATTACTTACTGCAGTTAAAATTTCTTTCTTATCCCTCATCATTTTCACTTGGCTCTTTTACAGAAAGGTAAAGTTGAGGAATGCCCCAACAAAAGATACAGATTAAGGTAAAAGAGATCTATAGGAAAAATAACATAAGGATGTGGCTTTAGAAAACAGAAAAAAGTGAAATAGATGGGTGCCAACATGAAGTGAGAATAGAGAGATGGCAACAGTAATGTAGAAATAAAGAAAAAGACAATGAAAATTAAAAGGAAAGAGAAAAAGGGTGTAGCAAAGGAAAGCAATAATATAGTAATCAAAGAAGGTTTAGGAAAAAGGAATTATAAAGATGCGTTCCTATGTTTGACTGATATAAATCTTATTGAAAGTTCTTGTCTTTTCAAACTATGAAATGAAATGTATTATCTAGCATTTAAAACAAAAACTTTCCTGACCTTTTGTTAACAGAAATGTAGTCATGCACCACTAAGAAACAGTAGATACCTTCTTTTGAATTTTATGGATTTCTAGTGTCTGGAAGTTTTATTTTTCTGGAAAGACTATCTGTGTTATTATTGAAAAAAATAAGTAATACTACCTTGAACTTTAATGCCAAGTAATATCTAAAAACCCTTCTGACTTTTTTAAAGTTACATAGGATAAGATTGAAGTCTTGGATTATCACTATATTATTCCAGAAAACGTTAACTTTCTGCAAAATTATGTCTACATGACACAAAAAACAAATGTATACTTTAATTCAGTGCTTCTTTGTATTACAAACAGTTCACATTTATTCTCCAAGGAATAACTTTAAGAAGAGCTGTTCTTTATTCGTGTTCCTTTATCAGTAAGCACTGGTAGTGTCTCCAATTATATATTTATTTTCTGTTTTATAGAGGTATAATTATAAGACATTTAAAGTGTACAGCATGATGATTTGATAAACATGAATGAATGAAAGGATGCCCCTCAATGAGATAATTAACACATTTGTCACCTCACGTATTTACCTTTTTATTTTTGGGGGTGAGAACATTCAAGTTCTAATCTCTTAGCAAATTTCAGTTCTACAATACAGTGTTATCAACTGTAGTTACCATGTTATACATTAGATCCTAAGACTGTGTTCATCTTACAACTAAAAATGTGGAACTTTTTGCTAACCTTTTCTGTTTTTTTGGTTTTATTTTTACTCCCTAGTCCCTGGCAATCACTTTTCTACTCTTTCTCTCCCTATTTTGTCTTTCTTTTTTTAATTTTCTTTTTTATTTTTTTAAATTTATATCCAAATTAGTTAGCATATAGTGCAACAGTGATTTCAGGAGTAGATTCCTTAGCGCCCCTTACCCATTTAGCCCATCCCCCCTCCCACAACCCCTCCAGTAACCCTCCGTTTGTTCTCCGTATTTATGAGTCTCTTCTGTTTTATCCCCCTCCCTGTTTTTATATTATTTTTGTTTCCCTTCCCTTATGCTCATCTGTTTTGTCTCTTAAAGTCCTCATATGAGTGAAGGCATATGATTTTTGTCTTTCTCTGACTAATTTCACTTAGCATAATACCCTCCAGTTCCATCCACGTAGTTGCAAATGGCAAGATTTCATTCTTTTTGATTGCCAAGTAATACTCCATTGTATATGTATACCACATCTTCTTTATCCATTCATCCATCGATGGACATTTGGGCTCTTTCTGTACTTTGGCTATTGTTGATAGTGCTGCTGTAAACATGGGGGTGCATGTGTCCCTTTGAAACAGCACACCTGTATCCCTTGGATAAATGGCTAGTAGTGCCTTTGCTGGGTCGTAGGGTAGTTCTATTTTTAGGTTTTTGAGGAACCTGCATACTTTTTTCCAGAGTGGCTGCACCAGCTTGCATTCCCATCTCTATTTTTTAATTCCACATGTGAGTGATACCACTCACACTCACTCAGAAAGTATTTGCCTTTCTGTATGGCTTATTTCACTTAGCATAAATAATTCATCCATGTTGTCATAAATGGCAGGATGTCCTCTCTTAGGGCTGAATAATATTTAATTTTATGTGTTATATATGACATATATATATATATATATATCATATATACACATATGTAATCTATACATATATTTATATAATTTTTATCCATTAATTCATCTACTGACACTTAAGTTCCTTCCATACTTTAGCTGTTAATGAATAATGCTGCAATGAACATGGTAATGCAGATATCTCTTCGATATCCTGTTTTCATACCCAGAAGTGGGATTGCTGGGTCACATAATAGTTCTATTTTTAATTTTTTGAGGAACCTCCATACTTCTTTGTATAGTGCTTGTATCTGTTTACGTATTCCCCAACAGTGTACAAGGGCTCCCTTATTCCATGTCTTTGCCAGCATTGTTATCAAACAGACATCCTAACAGGTGTGAGGTGATATTTCATTGTGATTTTGATTTGCATTTTCCTGATGATTAGTGATGTTGAGCATCTTTACATGTATTTCTTGGCCATTTATATGTCTTTGGAAAAATATTTATTCAAGTCCTTTCCCCACATTTTATTGGACATATATTTGCCATATATATGTGTGTGTATATATATATATATATATATATATATATATATATATATGTATGTATGTGTGTGTATATATGTGTGTGTGTGTATATATATATATGTGTATATATATATATGTGTGTGTATATATATATATATGTGTATATATATATATGTGTGTATATATATATATATATATGCACTATTGTGTTATTTGTGCTTACTTGTGCATTTTGGATATTAACCCCTTATCGATTTGTAAATATTTCTTCCCATTTCATAGGTTGCATTTTCATTTTGCTGGTGGTTTCTTTTGCTGTGTAGAAGCTTTTTATTATTTTTTAATGTTTATTCATTTTTGAGAGACGGAGAGAAACAGAGTGCAAGTAGGGGAGTGGCAGAGAGAAAGGGAGACATAGAATCCGAAGCAGGCTCCAGGCTCTGAACTGTCAACACAGAGCCTGATGGGGGCTCGAACTTGTGAACCGTGAGATCATGACCTGAGCCGAAGTCTGATGCTTGCCCACTGAGCCACCCAGGCACCCTGCTGTGTAGGAGCTTTTTAGTTTGATGTAGTCCCTCCTGTTTGATTTTGCTTTTGTTTCCTTTGCTTTTGGTGTCAAATCCAAAAAATTATTGCCAAGACCTGTGTCAAGAAACTGACTCCCTATGTTTTCTTCCAAGAGTTTTACGGTTTCAGGTCTTACATTTGAATCTTTAATCCATTTTGAGTTGATTTTCTGTATGGTGTTAGAGGTCCAGTTTGATTCTTTGGTGTGTAGCCATCCAGTCTTTCCAACACCGTTTATTGAGGAGACTGTCCTTTCCCTATTGTATATTCTTACCTTCTTTGTTGTAAATTAACTGGTTGTATTTGCGTAGGTTATTTCTGTATATATATATATATATATATATATATGTACGTATATATATATATATATATACGCGTATATATATATATATATATAGTATACTACTCAGCCATAAAAAGGAATGCCATCTTGCCATTTGCAACAACATGGATGGAGTTAGAGAGTATTATGCTAAGCAAAATAAGTCAGTCAGAGAAAGACAAATACCATATTATTTCACTCATGTGGAATTTAAGAAATAAAATAAATGATCGTGAGGGGAAAAAAGAGAGAGGGAAACCAAGAAACAGACTCTTAACTGTGGAGAATAAACTGATGGTTACCAGAGGGGAAGTGGGTGGGGGATGGTTAAGTAGGTGATGGGGATTTGGGAGTATGCTTGTCATGATGAGCACTGAATGTTGTATCCAAATGTTGAATCACTAAACTGCATACCTGAAATTAATATTAAACTGTATGTTAACTAACTGGAATTTAAATAAAAACTTAAAAAAAAGTAATGGGGACATAGTAGACACTAATAAATGTGATATAATTGGAATGAACCAGGAAATCATGTGATTTTACTTGTATTATATCAGCAATTACATAAAGGAAGCCAATATCCCTGATTATAAAGTAATTTTAATGTCACATATGATAATAATAAGTTCTTGAGGAAAGAGAATAATGGGCCCAGGATACTATAAGTTAAACCTACCTAAACCTCTACTTTGCACCTGGAGTGTCCATTGACTGGAATCAATCCACATCACTGCAAATCTCCAGGTAGTCATAGAGTTTCACTTGCATCCACTGGACTTACTGTCTTTTCCTGAATGAAAGCACTTCTCTTAAAGTTCTGCCAGGCACACATGCTCATCCCCTCAGTTTCTCCCTAGTCAGGGCACATTCGTGGCACACTTCTAGCTTTGACTTCTGCAAATGCAGACTTTGACTTCTGTCGTTTCCTGAGTGACACAAGCTCATGGAGCTGGAAAAGCCCAGTGGGAACAGAGCCACTGAGAGTGTTACCAAGGTGGGTGGGGGGTGGGGTGGGGTTGGTGGGAGGCTATTAAATATTTCATTATTAACACCACATTTCTTAAGACATTTTCATCAGACTCATGGCTTTCTATACTATAAATGCATACCTTTAATTTTGTTTTTCATAGACTATTCTTTTTGAAAATAAAATAGTCCTGATTCTATTTAGAAAAAAAGAAATCAGGAGAAGAAAATAAATACGATGGCTCAGAACTGTTTTCATTCTTTTTCCTTCTTAGAGACCCCTCATTCACCCTTGTCAATACACCAGCTTAAATATTACATAATGCCAAGAAATTAGTTAATATAATGTCCTTTCAAAAAATCACAGCAATCAATAGTCTCAGAAGAGACATACTTTCTTAAGTCAGGCATAGGAAACCACAGGCATAGTTGAGTATCAGTGAATTAAGATACTGTAGGAAAATCAGCGCGGCTAATACTCGTCACTCACTTTGTTGAACATGTCCCCTGGAGCCTGGGGACCTTGGGATCATAGCTACTTCAAAGTAGAATGGGAAGATAGAGACCCCGTTTGCTGAGTTGCCAACTAATTATCTATGAATTTATTTTGGCTTCAAGTGCTTGCAGGTCTAGATCTGAGCTCCTCAGACATGAGATGTTAATTCATAAAAGCAGATAAATTACTTCACATTTATTTCTAAGCAGCTTGGAAGAACATAACGGGAAAACACTCCGCTGCCGCCTCATCCCCATCAACAGCTGCAGCAGAAGCCTTACTTGCTCACTTGGGCTGAAGTCCATTTACACAAAGCCTGTCATTGCCTGAGGTAGTTAGGAGTGAGTGGTCAGCTTCTGAAAGCTTTACCTAAACCATTTCAGAGCGAATTTGTACTGTGATCAGCACACTGTTCTACAGGGAACATTCGTGGATCAGTCATGTTGGCACAGCCTTAAGACAGAGACGGTGCCTCACACAGAAAACTGGAAGGACATCTTGATGTAACTACTTTTCTGTGTCTATATTCCTTATAGAACTATCTCATCGGATATATCCCTGACTTGGAAGCTATTTCTTAAATAAAGGGCGATGAGGAGGTTGAAACAGTGTTTGATAATGAAAAAAAAAATCTTTTATGTGTATGCATGAAATCTTCGTCTTCAAAATACTGTGAATTTGGCTTTGGTCTCTGCTTCAGCCAAGTGTTTATTTTACCACTCGGCTAACAGCTTTTGGCAAAAATATATGTAATGTATTTCCCCTGGCCTGATGAAGACCCTGGGAACTCCATAACGGGGTCTATTTACCTATCCGTCTGCCTATCTATCTATCTATCTATCTATCTATCTATCTATCTATCAATCATCTATATTTATTTATTTTACCTCCCGTGATGAATTCTAGAGGTTGCTAATCATAGGGTACAAGATTTACACACTAAATCCTAAGCTCGTTGCAATAATCCTTTGAGAAGTATCAGTGCCGAAACCTCCGAAGAGTCAGAATGCACGTGAGTATTAGCATTCACAGGGTTGAAGCTGGAAGAATGGATTAAACTTCATTTGCCTGTCAGTTCACAATGAACAGTCGAACAAACAAAAGAAAATACCAAGTTGAGAGAAACGAAGTCACCCATGCGGGGATACTTGAAGTGCTGAGAACGTTGTGCTAGGGTATGTTCTGATAGTCTCAGTGTAGAGTAGACTGCTGCCAGCGTAGAAAATATTTTTCTCATTTTCATGAGAAAATATTTTTCTTATTTTCATGAGAAAATGAGCCATTTCATGGCTCATGAAATGGTGGGAACTTTACATATTCCAGAAGTATGACCTTATTCTTCATGGACCAAAGACATGTGTCTTTTAGATTCTAGTGAATTCTGCTTTTAAAGGGAAATGAAAAAGAAAATATTACTGTCATATCAAAATCCTGATGCCAGTGATGATTGTTCATGTGCTTTTGGGTTCTACCGTCATCATGTCATGGTGGCCGTGACACCACTGGTTAAAGTTGGAAACCCCAATAGCCTGCTAGTGTTATTGCACTCTTCTTCATGTCCATGAAAAGAATGTTGGGTAGGAAAAATGAACAGATGCCTGGCATACTCTCATTTAAGAAGCAGAGCTATAAGGAGAAGGAGGATGAATGTTCGATGGAAAGGAGTTTCTCTCTTGGTCCGTCATTTCGGAGAAAACCAGTGCTGGCATCTCCTGCTCCTGAATGTAGTGCATTTGAACACAAATGGGAAATCTAATGGCATTATAAAGCACCTTAAAAGGAAATTGTTTTGCCTAAAGAAGTTTACAAATAAGGGAAGCATTCATTAGTAAGAAGGCAGGGCACTGCAGCAGAGGGCCTCAAGAGAGACCTTCTCACCCCATGAGCCACGGAATGCTTCACCTCACTGCGTTTATTTCAGGAAAAGATGGCTGAATTTTCATTGCTGAAGGGTAGTCATGCTACAGGCTCTATGGTTGAGTTGCTATGCATGAAATACCTTTGAGCTGAATTCTTAAAACCTAGAAAATGAGGTTATAGAATACATACGCAAACACACATGCACAAACATGCCCATAGACACTATATGTGTGTGCATACACAAAAGCAGTCGTCTAGAGAACCAGTGTATTTGGGGTTAACATTTTTTAACAATACATTTTATTTATTCTTGCTCATATTCGGAACATAAGGGCTGTTGAAATTTCCCTCCTTTGTTTTGATCTGTCTTTTATACTGCAGCTATGTGGGCGGCCCACATTACCTGCAGAGTAAAACAAAATTTCTTAATGTGACAGTAGGTCATGATAGTTCCACCCCCACCTTATCTTGCCAACTTCATCTAGACATACCTTAAGGCTTTCATTCTTATCTCTCACTTAGACTTAACTGTCTACTTTATCTTTTCCACTGGTACACTGTCTTTGAATGTTTTAAGATTCAGGACAAAAGTTTCTCCCTTCAGGAAACATTCTAAATAGCTCCAATCATAAATTAGTACTCTTTCTTTCCCTGGGTCAATAATATGTTCATTTTTTTTCCCCGCCCTGTGCTATAGAGGGACAAAAATCATCTGTGTTTCCAGGACAAAGGACACTGTCACAATGATCCCAGTTTTTTTTTTTTTAATTTATTTTATGTTTATTTATTGTTGAGAGAGAGAGAGACAGAGACAGAGACAGAGTGTGAGGGGGGAGGGGCAGAGAGAGAGAGGGAGACACTGAATCTGAAGCATGTCCAGGCTCTGAGCTGTCAGCACAGAGCCCGATGTGGGGCTCAAACCCACAGACTGAGAGATCGTGACTTGAGGTGAAGTCAGAAGCTTAACCAACTGAGAACCCGGGGGCCCCCACAATGATCCCAGTTAGGGCTACCATCATCTATTTCTGAGATTAACAGGATGGTTATTACTAACCAGCTCTCTTGGCTGAAATCTTGTTCCTTGTGACAATCCATTTTCTCAACTGTTGAGTAGTTCTCAACTGTTACGCTGTAGCATGGAGTATAATTCAAACTGTCCAGAGGCTACATCACCAGATTTTAATGACATATTTTAACCAGAGTTTTATCAATGCACTGTTAAAATAGTTTGAGAGAATGCTGAGCCGTGTGGATCACATTAAAGCTGTGGGATTCAGCTTGCTCCGAGTCCTAATATGATGTAGACTTTATACGAGAGAAAAAAATCCAGTGTGTACTAAAACGTGTAAACAATTTGCCTTTGGTGAAAGGCAGTCGGTGAGTGCAATTCAGCCTGTGGATGTTCTTCTAGACACCGTAGCACCACGGTTATACCACTGTAGTGTCTGCATCATCATTGTTATTCAGGGGCTCATTTTGGCTTTCAAACTTACACTGCCTTCCTGTCTGTCTCTGGCATTTTTGATATATGTCCACCATCCCTCACCCTCAATTCTGAAGTTGAAATGCATTCGCAACCAAACATTTCATTTTACTTCATTTAGTGACACATGTAATCTGAACTGATTAGTCTGATTGAAAGTGAAAATGTATACATTTTGGAGTATTTTCATGTATTTGATTGTGGGATTTTTTTTTTTTTTTCAGATCCCTGTGGGGGTGATATGTAATATCCAGTATGGTTACATTTCTACTTTTCTAGAAGCCCAGCATATTCTGAATTCTAAATCATATCTAGTCCCCCAAGGTTCCCAAGAGATTGTGGCCTGCTATTTATAATAGGTCCCTCAAAACAAGGTTCAGGATTACTAATATTCAGTGAAGTTTTCCAAAAGGCAAATCTTACCCTGCCTCTTTGCTCCTTAAAACTCAGTGTCTCTTACTCTTAAAAACTGAGAATAAACTGAGGGTTGGTGGGGGGTAGGAGGGAGAGGAAAGTGGATGATGGGCATTGAGGAGGGCACCTGTGGGGATGAGCGCTGGGTGTTGTATGGAAACCAATTTGACAATAAATTTTGTATTAAAAAAAAACACAACAACTCAGTGTCTCTTTATCGACCTCTAAATCCAAGCTCCTCAATCACCACCCATGGGCCTTTGTGACTTTGCCTCTGTGAACATCTCCATCCACTGCTCTTGCCCAAGTCATACTGAAGTTCATAGAACTTGCCCAAATTCTCTTGGAATCTACTGGCTTTCCATTTACTTCTCAGCCTGATGCATTTTTCTCTTATAGCCAGTTCACTAACTCCTACTAGGTTTTATGTTATTGGTTTCATTTACTTACCTTGTAATACTTGGCTTGTTTTTGTCCCTCTCATGGGCTCCCATGGTATCTTGAATTTTCTTGAACGGTAGAGTTAGTCTATGCTATAGAGTCTCCTTTTCTACTAACTCTACTTTACTTACTCTGTTCTTTTATATCTTTATATCTCTTGTTGGCCTCATTGTGTTCTCAGTTTTTAGTAGAATAGACACACAATAAACATTTGTTTAATAAATGCAATCAAGAATAAGTAAAATATAGTCTTTTAGGGTGCCTGGGTGGCTCAGTTGGGTGTCCTACTTCAGCTCAGGTCATGATCTCGCAGTTCGTGGGTTCGAGCCCCATGTTTGAGCCCCCTGTGCTGACAGCTCAGAGCCTGGAGCCTGCTTCGGATTCTGTGTCTCCTCTGTCTCTGCCCCTTCCCTGCTCATGCTCTGTCTCCCTCTGTGTCTCAAAAATGAATAAACGTTAAAAAAATTAAAAACAAAATAAAATATAGTCTTTAGTTGAATGTAACTCGGAGGGGGAGATTATATTTGTTGATTTTTGATGATGTAGGTTGAGTTGCATGTAGGGCTTTTATAATCCAGCATAACCAGTGTGTGAGATGGTTTAGCTATTTCTCTCAAACTCTAAGTGCTCCAGTCTAGTTTTTAATGGATTATGTTCAAATATTCCTGTACTAAAATCACTGATGAGTACCTGAAATGAAAACACCAGGTTTCGTTAATAAAAACAAAGCTCTTGTGTGCTTTATAAATCCATAACATGAATGATGACATTGACCTTTGATTAGGAAAATGATGTCTGACAATTTTTTCATAGTCATACTTTGATCATTTAATATTTTAATCACATGACATTTTTAAATTAGTTCATTATTTATTAGTTATTTTTAGCTTATGAATTTATCTCCAAGGTTTTAGGGGAGTCTGAACAGGAAGACCAAACTGATTAGAATCCCTTTAAGGTGGTTTGAATGATATGGTGTGAGGAAAGAGATGCATTTTAGAGATCCAATTTTTTTTGGTATTTTTTAATTTTAATAGAATTTCGAATTTACAATTAGTGAGAATAGTAAGTAGTGAAAAGAACTCCACTATTCTTTTTACCCAGATTCACCAATTGTTACACACACACACATACACACACACTCACACACACACACACACACACACACACACACACCCATTTTCCTTTTCTGAACCATTTGAAAGTAAGTTGGAGACCCCATGCCCCTTTAACCCTAACTAGTTCTAAGTGAAGTTCCAAAGAAAAAGACATTCTCTCACATAAGTATAGCTCAGTTAACAAAAATCAGGAAATTCAATATGGATACAGCATAGTTATCTAATCCATAGTCCATATTTAAATGTTAAAAATTATCCTAATGATGCTTTATAGCTATGTGTTTTAAGTTTAGGATCAAGTTGAAGATTATGTGCCATATTTAGTTGTCATATCTATTTGGTCTCCTTTAATCTGGATCAGTTCCTCAGCTTTTCTTTCTTTTCAGACCTTGATATTTTGAAGAGGGAAAGCCAATTTGTTTTGTAGAACGTTCCTCAATTTGGGCTTGCCTGTTGTTTCCTCATAATTGTTAGGGCAGGAATACCACAGAAGCAATGTGTCCTTCCCAGTGCAGAATATCCAGAGACCCGTGGCGTGGGTTTGTTCCAATAATGATAAGGCTCTCTTAGTTAAAGTAATTTCTTTATCCAGCAAATATTTGTGTATACCTGTCAAGTGCTAGGAACTATGCCAACATCTGTTTTAAATATATTCGATATTTGGTCTGACCAAATTGCAGTAATGATTAGAAATAATTGGGAATAAGAGAAGACATGGACCCTTAAGGAATTTTGTATATCAGTGAAAGAAAGACATAGATGTAAAGGCTAATAATTTGAATACAATTTAATAACTATTTTTAGCCTATTTTCTTAAAGCTTTTCTAATTGCTCTTTTAAAAGAGTTATCTTCCTATTCTGCCCATCCATAACAGCATAATATCAAAGGGACATTGTATGATTTAATGTCTCCAGTTCTGGGTTTTAGTCTGTATACTCTAACCTGTTGACTATGAGAACTTAAGCAAAAGGCACGTGTTCTCAACATGTCTGTTAAGTGAGGATAATAATAGGATTCTTATTAAGTAGGTTGTTACTGGTAGATTAAATGAAAATATATTTGTGAAAACAATTGGTAATCTGTAAATTTCACACACTGGTCAGATGCATTATTTCATTTTGGTAAGTATAATTTAAAGAATTAAAATATTTGCAGCCCATAATCAAATACAGATAATGGCACTAAATTCTTCACGGGACAATGTTAAGGATCAAATCTGATAATTGTTGTGGAAGTATGTCACAGACACCAAATTGCTTATGACAGTTTTGTTGATTTGTCAATATACACACTTCTATCCACATTCTTATTTTTGTATAACTCTATTGCCTTCATTTTTGAGAGGAAACTATGTCATTGTTTTGTGTGCCCTTCTGTGGCCTCTTCATTGTATGGCACTTAGTAACTTGGTTGATGTTGTTGGTTACATGTTCAAAAATTATGAGCTATAGTTGTTTTTACTGCATGCATTAAATATCACGCTATTGAAGTGCTTGGTAAATGTTTCTAGAACTCAGTTTATGGAGTAGGTTCAATAATCTCATGGATATATTAGGCCGCATAATGGTTGACTGCATGGAGGCAGAGGACCAGTAAATGAATAAAAGACCTGGCTTCCTACCAATTGTATTCTTGCAGAAGTCATTTGCTCTTTTTAGACCTAGGTTTTTCCTTCCTTATATTATATTATATTATATGTTCCCTTCATTTTTTTTTTGAAAAAATATTTTTTAAAGTGTTCTCCCTTTCCTCAATTTTTGTCTCTGCCTTAAATGAATTCAAGAAAAGGAACATCTTGAACATATGTTTGAAATATAGTAGTATTAACTTAGAAAGTTGTAAATTAAAACAAAATGAAAGCCAGTAAACTAGCACATGACTGTCTTAGTCATTTTACAAATTCACAAGTAATAATAAAAATGAAAAAGTTACATTGTGTGGCCTGTTTGCATTACTCATCGTTTCATCTTTTCCCACTTAATCCTTTTTGGTCTCCCAAATAATAGTTACCCATGTGTCACTGGAAAGATCTGAAATGTGCATAAATGATAGTAAATGGTCTCTTCCAACTGTGACCACATCCAATTTAGCCTTGAGTAAAGAGCATTTTAACCTTGGCACACACTGAACACCATTTCCTGTCAGCTTCAAAGAGCACGCTTAAACCCAATTCCTTCAGATAGTTTCCTCAGCTTTCTTGGCTTCTGAAGAGAGTACAATTT
This sequence comes from Panthera pardus, assembly GCF_024362965.1. Classification (NCBI taxonomy): domain Eukaryota; kingdom Metazoa; phylum Chordata; class Mammalia; order Carnivora; family Felidae; genus Panthera; species Panthera pardus. The sequence goes on along the minus strand of NW_026526766.1, from coordinate 16,014,071 downwards.
ATTGATGACTCTGCCCATGACTAGACATCCAGTGTCTGTGTTCTCAAAGACAACATTTTAGCTGCCTGAGTTTTTGGTAATAACACATAATAATCTTGTTTGAGTAATTTCTCAATAGCATTAAAGCACAGTGTATCTGATGTGTAGCCCCTTATTATGACTGATTTCTCTCATTGGTGCCCTCTAGGCCAGCAGCACATGGTAAGTGTTATTAAACCACCGTTAATATGGACATAAGATGATTTAACAAAGTAGTCAACTGGATAAAAAGCTGAATCATCTCGTGCTCAGAGTACATGCAGAGTGAGATACAGTAGAAGAGCAGTTTATTCGGAGGAATATCTTATCCAGGGCTAAATGAATGGCTTGAGATGAATTTTCCTAGTTGAGTAGAAATGTATGCTAAATACCAAATGTATGCTAAATACCAATGTAGGCTAAATAACAAATTAAGCGCGCACACACACATACACGCAGACACACAAAAACAATAACCCAAAACCAAAACTTCCTGACCTAACTCATCATAAATATTAACCTAGGAAAACTAAGGTACATGGAAGAATATAGAAACAAATCGTCTCTAGAGTCTATGATATATTTATGAGACCGAATTATGTAGAGGAAAACATGTTGACTTTTCAGAAAGAAAAAAAAAAATACATGAACTTTATAGCTCTGCCACTTACTATGAGTCAGATTTTTTATTTCACTTCTTTAAACCCCAATGTGAAATGGACAAATAATACTGATTCTGAAGAGTTACTATGAGAACAAATTAAAAGACATATCAAAGTCCCAAGTGCAATGCCTAGGACTTGAGCCTTTAATAAATACCAGCTGTAGTTAATTTGTTCAAGCCCTTTGATAGAAAGAAGCACTGCGTGGTATATGTACTTACTGATTGAATTGTTATTTCAGCAAAATGAAGATCTTTTTCTCTTATGTCCCCCATCCTTTTTGCTTTTGTTTTTAAATTTCATGAGTTACTGGCATGGTCATTGTAAGGTGGGCACAGAAATCAGACAAAATGAACATAACCCACTTTGTATTATATTAATAACTTGTCAAGAAATTGGTTGTCCAGCAGTTTAAAAGTAAGGAATAAAATAAGATCTAAACGTTATATTCTTTCTTACTCTTTTGAAACTTAAAGATAATACTTAGCTAATGATAATGTTTTTTGTTTTTATTTTGTTTCCATTCATAGGACAAGAAGTTGTCAGGTAGTTAGTGAGGATCAATAAGTTAAGAAAATACAAGAAAACAAACAAAAATCCTGACTCCTTGAAATTTATATAGAAGATGAAATACATATGTAAGCCAATATCAAAATAAAATTAGCAAATTAATAAATAAACAAAATTTTAAGAAGACCAGCTATAACTTAAGGAGTTCTCGTTCCGATACTAGCATATCCTTAATTACAGTTTAACTGCCCTTTCTTTTGTGAGTGTGGCAGAGATGTTATAAGAAGAAGATGCTAGTACTTAAGTGACACTTTTCAATGCCTGTAGATCTAATGTAAAAATCTAGAAGGGCAGTCATGATAAGCATGGTTGTCTTCCATTTCAGCCAGAAACCATACTACCTTTCCACATATGAGACAGTCAACCATTTCCCTCACAGTCTGGGCAGAATGGGATGTGAAAATCAAAAGCTAAATCCCTTGAAAGCAGAGACAAAGTTTTCCTTTCCTATACGCATCAAAAATGGTCACCAACAAATTCTAATTTACCAAATAAAAGTCACATTTTTGATTGATGATACTATGGGAAATTTTTAGGAAAATCCCCAAATGGTTCATGGCATTGTCAACATAGTACCTTGTAATAATTTATCCTTCTTTTGGGAATGATCACTACTCATAGATTAATACTTCTGTTCCTGTATAAAGTGGACAAAGGTGGCTGTGCCCTGTGTCTGAAGAATAGTCTCTTGATGTGTACAGTGGGAAAAAAAGAGTAGTGACTACTAATCCTCCATGTGAAGCCACATTTCATTTGATTATTTGCTGACTGGCTATTTGATATGACTATCTCTGGAAAAAGATCAGACAGACATGTCTCCCTTTGTACATTCCAATAAAATGAAAGGAAATCCAATAGGATTTCTCTGTGTTCTCACATTTGTTACTCTGGGAAAGCAATAGAAAACTAATATACTAACCACATGGTTAAATTTAATTGGACATTTAACACCAGGCTCTTAAAAATGTATGTGGGTGTTGGAGAAGAAGACATCTATTTATTAAAAGCAGCGTATGGAGAAAGAAGCCTTGGCCTATACCCTCATCTCTTCCTGGGCTATGGCTAAGCTGTATGATGCCCTGCCCAGAGCTACTGACCCTCTGGAAATCTGTGGATGATGTTTGGGTCTCAAAATGTTAACTGAATAAGCAAGATCCATACTGCCCAGTCCTGTATGAGGGATCAGTCTTATAGCAATGGTCTCTCCTTGTCCACCACTCTCATAGGAAGAACCCAAGAGTATTTATTGGTAGTTGGGTTTCCAGAGAAACAAAAGCAATAGGATATATAGATATTGGTACATACAGATATAAGTATAGGTATAGATATAGGTTTATAGATACAGATATAAGAGATACATCGATACATATACATATATAGATACATATATGTAGATATAGGTTTATAGATATGGATACAATAGATATATAGATACATATACACATATATGCATATGTATGCACACATACATATACACATATATGCATATGTATGCACACATACATATACATATATGTGAGGAAAGAGAGAGATACAGAGAGATCTAATCTAAGGAACTGGCTCACTCAGTTATGGAGGCTGAGAATCCCCATCATCTAACATCTGCAAGCAGACCCAGGAAAGCTGGTGACATGATTCCAATCCAAGTCTGAATATCTGAGAACCAGTGGTGTAAATCCCAGTCCAAAGTCAGGAGAAGACCCATGTCCCAGCTGAAGTAGGAAGGCAGGAAGAAAAAGGAGTAAATTCCACCTTGTTCCACTTTTTCTTCTATTCAGGCCCAGAAAGAAAACTGACAGTTGTTCACCAACATCTGGGAAGGCAGTTTACTGAGCTCACCAGTTTAAATGCTGATCTCATCCTGAAACACCCTCACAGATATACTCAAAAATAATCTTTAGCCTGGACAGCTCATGGCCAGTAAAGGTGACGCAAAATTAACCATCACTCCCAGGTTGTTCCTCAAGGGTGTCTAGGCCAAACTTGTCAGAGTAGCAGGTGGATTCTCCTTAGTGCATTTTCTCTTAAGACCAATGAATTAGAAGCACTACACCAATTGTTATTGGCTCAATCACTTTTATTTGCTTAGGGGAAAATGCTAGGAATTAAAAAAACAAAACAGCCTACGATGAGGTGATCAGTGACTACTAGAAAATTCTTACTTTTCCTAAGTAAATACGGCTCATACAAAGGCTGATACTTGGTAACTTTTCCTCATCTCCTAAAATCATATCGTCAAAAAGAACTTTAGATATCCCCAGCAATTTCAGTCAATCCAACAAATATTTAAGGGGTACTTATTTCTAAAATAGTTTTAAAAAATTATCAATGTAATAAACACCACCATTAATTACCAGGCACTGTGTTAATTGCTTTATATTTAATATATTTAATACTTCACTGTAATAATAGAATATATACAATTATTAGTCTTTTTTAATTGGATGAAAAGACAAGCCACCATGCTCTGTGTTATGCCAAGGAGTCTTCTTCCTGAATTCAAGAAACCTATAATCCCAGAGAGAGAATTTGCCAATAGCATATAGTATAGTAGTAATATAATATAATGTAATATAATATAATATAATATAATATAATGATATAGCTTGAAGTTGGAATTGAGATTACTTACTCTTCATAACTGTAGGGAGGTGATGCCTGCATAGAAAGGTAGGAATAACTTCATGGACTGGATGGGATCTGAGATAAGTCTAGAAGGATAATGTTATTGACTCTATTCATTGAGCAATTAACATGCATCAGGCTCTACATATAGCTTGTCTCTAATCATTATTATTGTACTTCTAAGAAAAGTGTTATTGTTTCTATTTTATAGGCAAAGAAACTTATCAGATAGTTCATTAGTGGTTTTCGAACTTGAAAGTGCATCAGAATCATGTGGAATGCTGGTTAAAGCACAGATTTCTGGGATCCACTCTCAAAGATTTTTTTTTTTTTTAATTTGACACTATCTTCTATTTCTTTTATTTATTTATTTTTATTTTTTTTAAATTTACATCCAAGTTAGTTAGCATATAGTGCAACAGTGATTTCAGGAGTAGATTCCTTAGCACCCCTTACCCATTTAGCCCATCCCCCCTCCCATAACCCGTCCAGTAACCCTCAGTTTGTTCTCCATATTTATGAGTTTCTTGTGTTTATCCCCCTCCCTGTTTTTATATTATTTTTGCTTCCCTTCCCTTATGTTCATCTGTTTTGTCTCTTAAAGTCCTCATATGAGTGAAGTCATATGATTTTTGTCTTTCTCTAATTTCGCTTAGCATAATACCCTCCAGTTCCATCCACATAGATGCAAATGGCAAGATTTCGTTCTTTTTGATTGCCGAGTAATACTCCATTGTGTGTGTGTATATATATATATATATATATATATATATATATATATGTATATATATATATATATATATACCACACATTCTTTTTTTTTTTTTTTTAAATGTTTATTTATTTTTGAGACAGAGAGAGACAGAGCATGAACGGGGGAGGGTCAGAGAGAGAGGGAGACACAGAATCCGAAACAGGCTCCAGGCTCTGAGCTGTCAGCACAGAGCCCGACGCGGGGCTCGAACTCACAAACCACGAGATCATGACCTGAGCCGAAGTCGACCGCTTAACCGACTGAGCCACCCAGGCGCCCCTATATACCACACATTCTAATCCATTCATCCATCGATGGACATTTGGGCTCTTTCTGTACTTTGGCTATTGTTGATAGTGCTGCTATAAACATGGGGGTGCATGTGTCCCTTTGAAACAGCACACCTGTATCCCTTGGATAAATGGCTAGTAGTGCCATTGCTGGGTCGTAGGGTAGTTCTATTTTTAGGTTTTTGAGGAACCTGCATACTTTTTTCCAGAGTGGCTGTGCCAGCTTGCATTGCCACACTCTCAAAGATTTTTAACATTGTAGATCTGAGGTGCCATTGGAAATTTTGCATTTCTACCGTGTTCCCTGGTGATGTTAATGCTGCTGGTCTGGGACCACACATTAAGAAGTATGGTTTAAATGATTTTGACCCATACTAATCTCATACAGTTAGTATACAGCAGGGTTAGGACGTGACTCACAGGTCTGTCTGCCTGTATCAAAAGGCTGCATTTATTCTTGCCATTGAACCTATACATTTTCTAAGTCTGTTTAGTGAATGAATGCATTTAGGAAGTCACTTCACTTTGTCTAATGCTCTTCTTCCCTGTCTCCTTTACCCCATCAGTACAACCTGTTTTCTTTTATAGCTCAAGGAAATAATTTACTCGTTTGCGGTTATATGCGCGCTAGAGCAGGTCAACAGAGACCCTCAGAGAAACACACCATACTGAAGAGTGACATCTAAGACATGACCTCTAATGAGAATTAAGCATTATCCTTTAAACTGTAAATTAATCTTTGGAAACATCTATATTTGGTATCCATAAAAATCACCCATTTTTTTCCCTGCTGTACATCCTACATTTGTACAATGCTTTATTAAGTTTTGAAAACTCCTGTACAGTTGCACTAATTTCTTTGATCCCCACGGCAACTCTGTGTCTGTTGGCAGGGCGAATTTTACATCATTGAAACAGGAAGCACAGGATCAGAGGGTGAAGTGATTCCTCAAGGCCCATTGGCTGGTAAGCCTTATGAATTTCCATGTTGTATATCTTCTAACCAGTAGAAAAGGACTCAAGTGCATCTTTAAGGATTTAAAGGATAAGGCTTTTTGATAACAGATTTTTTTTATTTAAAATATGGTTATCCTTAATTACTGAAATAATGATTTTCTAATCAAGAATTAACAATGGGAGTTTTTGATAGTGGAAGTAGAAGTAAAATTTTCAGTTCTAATCATATTGCTGACATTAATACAGAGGGTTAAATATGATTCCACACTAAATAAAAGTAGAAAAAGGCAAGGGAAATTCAGTATTAATTCCACTTTCTCAATATACATATATCTCTAATAATTCCACTTATATAACTAGAGATTCACTGGGTCTGCTGCCCAGAATAATGAAGATTACCCTTTTATAAAAAGAATCTAGAACACTGGTAGTTTTGAAAGATGGTTCTTTTCACTTACATTGGGCAGGAAAAACATTGTACTTCATGCAGAGTTTCAACACTAAGGGGAGATTAGTTAGGAAAATGATATTTCTTCCTTTTTTGTAATAATTGAAGAAATTTATGATACTAGGCCTTTCCCAGACTTAACTAGATTACCCTAGGCACTTAGGGAAAGAAGTCCCTAATGGAGCAGAGATCCTAAAAGTAGAACAAAAATTTCACAGTCTTTTACATCAAGAGGGACCTCTGTTTTGTGCCCGAGGTCCATTCAAATTGAAATCCATGCCATCCCTCTTTTACACTTAGAAAAGCCAAGCTTTTTGAACATACTTTGCTCCTCATATTTGCCTCTGAGGAACTATCACAAAATGAACCAAATGTTTAACATGGCAAATTATGTTACTTATATAATAGGATTCCTGAAAATCTGCAGCACCAGGTTTTCCAGCACCCGAATCTTGAAAGGGACCTCAGAGGAGGGGAAACGTGGCAGCAGAATGTGTCGCCTAAGGTTTCCTAGCCAGAGCTTTGGGGAAGCAGCAACGGTGGCATATTCCAGCGCTTTCTGCTTTGCAGCAAAGCTGAGCTAACTCAGTGTAGGAAAAGAGGTCAAGCTTTTTCTGTGGCAAACAAAGTTGAAAGCAACAAAAGCCTTGCAAGTGGTGGTCCCAAGCACTAACCAAAGAACAAGCCGCCTGTGTACTCCGTGGAGAGGTCTGGGGTCGTACGTTGGCTCTTTTAGGAACCTCCTGCATGGAGGAAAGAGCATGCTCACAGACTTTGTCTTCAAATACAGGGCTGATGACACACATCGACAAGGTCCTGTTCCTCACAGTTGAACAGATGACAGGATTTACGTTTTTTCTGATCACCAAGTTGTTGATCTCCTATGAGTAGCTCAGTCAGAGGCATCCTTTTGTTCTCCACTGGGGACAGACGCATTACTGTTTATGAGCTTTGAGCATCCTACACATAAAAGTGCATCCCAAAGCTAAATTTCAACTTACTTTGTATCTGGAATCAAGGTGTTTAAATAACGCAGACATGCTCAGACAAAGACTCATTCGACTGATGTTCAGTGAGACTCTAATGACAAGAGTTTCACATCTTAATAATTGCAGCTGCACAGCACAGAAGCTTACTAGTTCATTTTTCCTCAATGAGCCTTCCCGAAAGATGCTGAATATTCAGCATAATTATTTTAGGGCCAAAAAAATTGCCTTCGGTGGTAACGGTAATCACACCTATGGCTGATCACTTGTGGCGGTGAGTCCTAAAAGAGTTTGATGTATGGGTTTTGTATTTGTTATTTACTTTACACTTAGAAAACTCGATTGAATGCAGCAGGCTGCATGTGAGATAGTTAAGGGAAAGTGTCAGAAGTTCAAGTTACAAGTTTGCATCGTTTTAATTTAAAAATGTGATTATTCATCTTGAAATCATGGTTGACTTTTGCTTTATTCTTTCTTTAAACATGTGTTGCATATTGCCTGTAATAGGCACTGTCGGGTGATAAAACTGATCTCTCCCAGGAAGGAGCTTACTTACCATTTAGTTAAAAATACTAGCAATAAGGTTCCTGTTACAGAGACTCTGCCCAGGTAATGCTGGACACATTATAAGACCTCAGAAAACCCGGTGTTGAATGAATGAATGAATGAATGAATGAATGAGTGAATATTAAAAAAAAACCTTACATATATGAAGAGTAAATACAACTGTTGCCAAATAGTTACACCAATAAGTATCACAGACATCCTGCTACCAGTGTTAGAGAAAGGAGGGAGCAACATGAATTCTGATGGTTAGGAAAGATCTCTTTGAGCATCAGCACCCTTATCTGTAAAATGCCTATTTATATCAGTTCAACTAAAATGTATTAATTGAGATTGTCTGTGAAAATGCTTTGTTAAACCACAGAGCTCTGCTCAGTAAAAGGACATTGTATTGTATAAGGAAGAGTGGAATTTGGTCTCAGATGATGGTCATGATTTGGTTGGCCAGGAGTGCAGTAAATGTGCATTTCTGTGACTGTAGAAAAGAGGAAGCCATGCCCAGGAGACAGCAGAGGACCTTATGCCCACCTAGATTCATATATGGAGTATAGGGTTGCTACTGGAAGCATAAACTGGCATTAGAGGGGTAAAATTTGAGGACTTTGTCTTCTAGAAAACGGAGACTAAGTGAAAAGTTTCAAACCGACGGCATGATGAAGACGGTAGGGTTTTAATAGTGTAATTTGGAGGATTGTGAAGAGCAGAACTGCAAGTTAGGAGAGTTTAAAGTCTGGGAAGCCACCAGCAGAGTATTAGTTTAGTCAGATGATACTCACCTAAACCATGGGGGACAGGACAGGAAGCCATGGATAGATAAGCCCTTAGGGTGATCATTGAATCTACTATCTTAACATATAATATGCAAAAGATATATATATGTATATATGTATATATATATACATATATATATGTATATATGTATGTAAATAAATGTATCCCTGTGTTTGCTAATATTTCAATAATTATGGGTTTTTTTATGTAAGTATATCATTCTCAAGACTCCATTTTGCTCAGGCTACAGATAGGCAGCCTTCATGCATGATTTACTTGTTTTCCGTTAAAGCCAATTGAAATGACCATAATTCAGCTGCTAAAACAAAACAAAAGTTGATTATTATAAAGTACTTAAAGGAGATGTTTAAAATTGATTGACTGGGGGGCTCCTGGGGGATTCAGTCAGTTAAGCATCCAACTTCTGCTCAGGTCATGATCTCGTGGTTCGTAAGTTTGAGCCCCACGTCGGGCTCTATGCTGACAGCTCAGAACCTGGGGGTTCTACATTAAAAAAATTAAAATTGGTTGGAACATCTCAGTTTCACTGGTGATCAGATACAATTGAAAAAAATTAAGAGATGAAAAAAAGTCTTCACTGGGTTGTCCCTGATAATATTTTATAGAGATATTCTGAGGAAGTTTTCTGTAAAATGTAGGCTATGGAAAAATAAAATGAACTCACTCTGTTCCTTAGCATGCAGTTTCACTAGGTGACAGATGAAGTATCTGTAGTTAACAATAGGAAGCAATTTTTTTTTAACAATTTAAAATTTTTTTCTATTTTTTATTCAGGAAGATTAATCACATGCAAATTTAGTTATCAACACTTTGTGTGTGAGTGAAAAATCCTTGATAATGTGACCTCCATCAGACCTTTGTCATATTTTTATTTCTGACAAACTAGAGGAACAATATGGAATGATATATGTGGAAATTTTATCGAGGTGTCTGAGTGAATGTAATTAAGAAGAGGACTTGGTTTTAAATATGCTTTTGGTATCTTTGAGCATTAAATGCAATAGGTTTTGCAGAAATTAAGAAAAAAAATACAGTTTCTTAAAAGAAAATAATTATTTAAAGTTAATTAAAAAAAAAGAAAATGGAAATAGAGTTGGGAACAAGTGAATTAGAATAATAGCATGGAGAAATTGCTGGATAATATTTTGAAAGCATGGTACAGATCATGTCCAATATGGATATGGATGACTTTTCTCTAGTCCTTATTATAGGGACGCCTGGGTGGCTCAGTCAGTTAAGCATCTGACTCTTGATTTTGGCTCAGGTCATGATCTCACAGGAGATTGAGCCACACATCAGGCTCCACTGAGTGTGGAGCCTGCTGAAGATTCTTTATCACTCCCTCTGCCCCTCCCCAGCGCATGCTGTCTCTCTCTCTCTCTCTCTCTCTCTTGTGCTCTCTCTCCCTCTGAAAAAACCAACCAACCAACCAACCAACCAATAGCTGAATATAAAATGAGAAAAAGCATAAATAAGAGTTATGAGGAATAGGAGAGTAGGCTTTAAACTTAGACATGTCCTGGATGTCTTACTTTTTTAAGTTCTCTTACTTAAAAGAGAATAGACATTATTTAGCAATTGACTTCTAATATTTTTCTCTTTCAAAAGTTTAGGCAGCAAATGAGATCCTGTACTTCATCATTTCAAAAGAAGAGGATTTACTGATGATTAAAATGGTTAGAAATATTCAAAGAAATTGGCTATCTTCTTAGAGTTTAATCAGACAAGAAGAAAAGTATTGCGTCGGTATATTTAGCTGCTAACTACCAAAAAGTGCTATTTGCTAGACACTGAATTCTTTACATGGCTGGGGGACATTCTCTGACAGATGATGTCTTATCTGGAAAATGGAGACCATAATAGTAATTACTGCACCTATCCTCTTAGATCCGAGCCTCTATACTTTGGAGTACCTTCCTTGAAATTTTTGGGATCCCCTTGGGTGCCTGGGACCAGCCAATAATACTCAGGAAGGGTACCCTGAGCTCAGACTCAATTCCCTGTGGGACATGGTCAGTGGTCATGCCACCTTCGAAACTGTCCAAGTTATCCTTTGATACCCAGGATTACCCAGAGATGGCAATACTGTCATGGCAGGGTGTCCTGGACCTGCTCTCGTCCTGCTCCCTTTCTTCTCTCCCACCACACCTCCTGTGGTAGTCCATTCTGGCAGCTCAAATAAAAAACCATAGATGAGTTAGCATATAGACATCAGAAATGTGTCACTTAACGGTTCTGAAGGCTGAAGTCAGAGATCAAGGTTTCGGCATGGTCGGACGGGGGCTCCCTTCTGGGCTGCAGACTTATGTATCCTCGCATGGCAGACAGACTAGGAATCTTTCTGGGGCCTCTTACGTAAAAGCAGTAAAGAGGCTTCACCTTCCTGATCGAATTGCCCTCAAAGTCTTCATCTCCTAATACCATCATCTTTGCAGGTTAGGACTTCAACATACACATTTGAGGAGGACAAAAACATTGAAACCATAGCACTGCCACAGGGGCTAGCACCACACCATAGATGTCCCACGAATTTCTAGGACTCATGTCTACGGGCTCAGTTTTGAGCCCTATACTTGGGCCCTGGTTTGTAGAAGGCAGCCTTGCCAACAGATAACTTTTTTATCGTGTCACTTGAACTTGGGCTATTGAAATGCTACATGCACGCTGATCTGGGTCATTCAAATTATTTATATGGGGCGCCTGGGTGGCTCAGTCGGTTAAGCAGCCGACTTCGGCTCAGGTCATGATCTCGCGGTCCGTGAGTTTGACCCCCGCGTCGGGCTCTGTGCTGACAGCTCAGCGCCTGGAGCCAATTAAAAACAAAATTATTTATATAGCCATGGGCCCTGCACAAAATATTTACACAAAAGCTCTACAAAACCTGTTAGCTACATTATTATTCACATAAGATCATCTGGAATAACTGATTAAGATCTGTTGTTATAATAGGCATTTGTGAAATGTAAAACTAGTGACTGACATCAGGCAACCAACTTTAGTTTCCTGGGAAAAGACATTTGGAAAGTGACATTTTAGCACAATAAAGAAGGAAGGATGGTTTATCAGAAAAGTCACATTTCTTTAAGTATATTTTGCTTTGTACAAGACTCAATATTTTGTCCCTTTTTACCTGCAGTTCACCATGAAATAGCAACGTCTGTCATGGCCTAACATACCCGCTTTTGGTAAACTCTAATCTAAAGAAGTGTCCAGAGCCCCAGAGAAAATGCATTCTCAGAGAGGAGCTGGAGTCTGCAAAGAAGCACCACCCACACACATTAGCCCCTGCAGGCGACAAAGCATTTACACCTTTTCCTTTTGTACCAGCCAACCATCAAGTGTCTTCTACCTCTTTCTGCTCCCTTTCCCTTTACTACCTTCTTCCAACACAAACACAACCCATCTTAGCTTTCAGAGGTCATGACAGTATATGTGCTGCCGAAGCGAGCACTAGAGGTCATGACAGTAGAACACAGTCCTATATAATCGTGACAACTGAGGGCTCCAGGCATAAAGTGTATCAGGTTCTAAAATATTGCGGGCAGGAGTCAAAGAATGAGTACCGGTTTTGGTAGAGGAACTAATTTCCTCTACCGAATATTGTACTGAAAATGGGTCATATTTGAAAAGAAAAAAGAATGACTAGGAATGAATATACCAGCTTATTATTATAACGAAATTAGTAATAAAACAGCAAGGAGACTTTGTCCATAGAATTTCCTGAAAGACACACATGAATCAAAACTAGGTTGTATTATTACTCTCAATTTTCTATCTTAATAACATGATAGTGGTCAATGGGTTATTTAAAAACATGTTTCATTTTTCTGTTTTTCATTAGAGTTCCGGTTTTCCAAAGTATTTGAAGTGTGTTGAAAGGAAAAACCACTTAGTAAAAGACATATGAAAAAGACAGATTGGAGTTAGCAGATGTTGACCAGTTTATCCAATGCAATCAATGTAGGGAAAATTGCATTCGCGATTAACAAAACTATGAATATATTTATATTCATTGGAAAGTTTAGAGGGAAAGAATGGAGAGGTCTGTATTTAAAAAAGTGCCAGTCTAAAACTCTAGAGACTACAAAAAAATGACCAGAAATGTGATATTGGATAACACACAAGTCCATCTGTGCCTCGTTCTGATCGTTACGGAATAAAGTGATTAAAATAAATTATCTCTTGGATCCTTTCCAGTTGAAACATTTTATGCTTTAAGGTCTTAATTTATATCATTCTATCAGGTAAGATTTGATAATTCAGGAAAGAAATAATAAATTTGGGGAGATAAATTGTATCATACTAATGTAGCAACACATTTCATTGTATTTAAATTAAACTTGTAATTAATAAGTACATTCTTTTTTTTTTTTTTTAATTTTTTTTTTCAACGTTTTTTATTTATTTTTGGGACAGAGAGAGACAGAGCATGAACGGGGGAGGGGCAGAGAGAGAGGGAGACACAGAATCGGAAACAGGCTCCAGGCTCCGAGCCATCAGCCCAGAGCCTGACGCGGGGCTCGAACTCACGGACCGCGAGATCGTGACCTGGCTGAAGTCGGACGCTTAACCGACTGCGCCACCCAGGCGCCCCAAAAAGTACATTCTTAAGGAAGGAATATATAAAACAGTTTTGAGAGATGAGGTTTGTTTTTTCATTGTGTCTTACTTACGTAAGCCTGTATACATATATATGCATACACACACACACACACACACACACACACACACACACACACGTATTGATTAACAGTCCTAGTCAGTTTGTAAGAATTTGTAATAAGGTGTCTCCTGTTGCCTTAAAATTGCAAAAGATGTGAATTGAGAGGGAACACTCATTAGTTCAAAATATATACATTATTTTTAAAAGAACAATGTATCTTGCAGGATTGAGTAAGCCATGGAAAGAAAATTGTTATGGGGGATTAGATATAACCATTGAGTGAAAAATCAATGGGATAGAATACTTGACTCCACTGATACTGTATCAAAAGGAGCTAAATTAGAGGTAATGTAATTGAAAATTCTACAGAGTTTTTTGGATGCTTTCCAAATTGCACAGGTGTGATCTTTTGGACTCAGAGAGATACTATGTTGGCAATGCAGAGAAACAGGTGGAAAAAATAACCCGTCTTATGATAGTGTGTGAAGACTAGAAAATATTGATGGCACATTGATATGATGAATAGGATGTAGGATTATTAGAAGGAAAACAAAACTGGCAGCATTAGTACTTGATATAGGAACAGCTGGAAGAACTACTGAAGGAGCAGTTGGTGAGAAGGGAGAATAGACACTGACTTAAAACTTGGGTTGGAAAGGATCTGTTGAAAAAATTTGGAAATTTACTATTTTGGTGGCTTCTGAGAAAAAAATAAAATTTATATTGCTTTAGCCAACAAGTTAAATTTTTCCAGAGCACAATCATTAATTTTATTTTATTTTATTTAGCAAGTGTTAATGTTGCCATTCTTTGGTGAGGAAGCAAGAAAATAAAATCATTAAGTGGCTTTCTGAATTGGTATAGATTGTGGTAACACTGAGATGAAAAAGCAGATACTCTTGTTTCACGGAGGACTCTCGATACCATTATATTTAATAGCTTGACACTGGAAATCTTTATAAAAATAAAGTGTAAAATAGACTATGAGAGTCAAAAAGAAAGTTGCTATTCATTATTTAATAGCTTTAGTTATAACATCGTGTACACAAGGGTAAGCATATTTAAGAAAGCTAGAAAAGGAAATCAACAGAAAGAGAGGGGGAGAACATTGGAGCACCTGGGTGACTCAGTTCGTTGAGGGTCCGACTCCTGATTTCGGCTCAGGTAAGGATCCCAGGGTCATGGGATCGAGCCCCAAGTTGGGCTCCATGCTGAGCATGGAGTCTGCATAAGATTCTCTCTCTCTCTCTCTCTCTCTCTCTCTCTCTCTCTCTCTCTCTTCTCTCTCTGTCTCTCTCTCTCCCTTTGTCCTCTCCCCCACTTGTGCTCTCTTTCTGTCTCTCTCTAAATTAAATGAAAAAAAAAATTAAAAAGGGGAAGAAAATTAATTTAAAAAATAAGAATAGAAGAAGCCTATATATGCAGAATTGAACTGCATATAGAAAAAAATGATTAGAAAATATCCAAAAAATTTTTTTTTAAAGATAGACAAAATCAGTATTAAGTGCTGCACATTTGTCAAAAGATTTTTAGGAGTCCTGTGCCTGTCACCTGGGCCCTTTGTGACCTGTCTCCACAGTATTCTAGAACCTGTCTCCTACTTTTCATCATAGAGTCAACGCCCCCCCCCCTTCTAGATCCATCATATTTTGTGAATCTGAATACTTTACCCCAGAGTTTCATCACAAACACATCTCATTCACTTATTCTATACTTGTTGTGTACAGTCTTCTAGCAGTAAATTCTTCATTCTTGGATCTTCTGTAATATATGTGACTCTTCTTTGACAACTACCTTTTTTATCTTTCTGAAATTTAGTTCAGGAGTAATTCTGTGTTGCCTTTGTAAGTAGGAAGCAATGACAGACATTTTTTTTATTTTGAAATTTTAGTATCTATATCTAGCAATGTGTTAGATTAGTTGTGGATATGTATTGTGGAGTAAATAAATGAGTAGATGATTGCTTGGTCCTTGAATGAATCACACTACTCCGTGTGCTATAACATATTTCATTTATTTTACAAAATATTTGAAACAACATTTGAAGTAAAATAAAATTCTTAGTTTAAATTATCAAAAAAAGAACAAGATATTTAAGAACAAGATAGTAAGGGGTACCTGGGTGGCTCAGTTGATTAAGCGTCCGACTTCAGCTCAGGTCACTATCTCATGGTTCATCAGTTTGAACCCTGCGTTGGGATCCGTGCTGGCAGCTCGGAGCCTGGAGCCTGCTTCAGATTCTGGGTCTCCCTCCTTCTCTGTTCCTCCCCTGCTCATGCTCTATTTCTCTCTGTGTCTCAAAAATAAATAAATGTTAAAAACTTTTAAAAAAAGAACAAAATATTAAGAGTAAGAATAGCTGTATATACACTGATGTCCCCTCTCTTTATCACAAATTATTTTCCTGGTCAAAGAAACAGCAGAACTGTTGGTAGAACCTAGAAGTATCCCTAAGAGTTCTCCATAGATGTCTGGAGAAAAAGAATATGGTGGCTTTCATTCCCTGGATACTACACAAGAAGGAATATAAAATATCTCAGTGAATAGGCATAAGGGTTTTTCAGTATTGATATAAAAACAAAAACATGTGAGTTGAACTATGACTTCTGACAGTAAAGTTGGGAATGCAAGTGAACAAAAAGAATTTTGATGAGTTCAGAAAAAATAAGAATGGGATAAAGGAGAGATAAATACAAATATATGTAGAATCAAATATGAGAAAAGAGAAATAAAAAAAAACCAATGGGACCTCAGAATAAATGTCTGTGGACTGAATTCCCTTCAAAAAGGCAGCAATATGGTGGTAGGAGACTAAAAAACAAAAATCCAGCTATGATGTCTTTACAAAGACATCTAAAATGAATTGGCAAAGGGAAGTTTAAAATAAAGGGCAGGAAAAGCTATATCTGATATATGTAAAATAAGATAGCAAAAGTGGCAATATTAATATTAAAGCATAACTCAATAGCAAAAGATTTAAAAAGAATAAAAAGGGATTTATTTTTAATAAAAAATTTAAAAATATGATATAAGCGATATGTCTATGCACTAAATGTATATGGAGAACACATTTATGAAACAAAAAATTATAATTACAAGGAAAATTTGATAATTAAAAAATTGTATTAAGTAATTTCACTACCCGTGTTTCAGAGTTTGTCAGCCAAGAAACAAAGCATAAGGGTGGTTAAGAACTTCATTAATACAATCAAGGGTAAAAATACACATATTAATACCTTCAGAAATACTTCTCAAGCACCGACAGTCTATAGATAATTTTCTAGCCATTGGGAAAATAGTAATGCACAAACAACAGCAATAACGGGAAAAATCATGTAGAAATTTGTGTCTTTCAAAGAGAGACTGTACATTCTTCTCATGGCCAAGGAAGTGTTCTCGTTTGTTTGTTTGGTGTTTTTTAAAGAGCATATAATGGGCCCCAAAGAGTATAGTTGCATTTCATAATGATTTGTCTGAATTTCCATTATTGAATAGTAGTTTTAAATAAATGAACAAGTAAGTGAATGATTTCTTGGTTCTTGATGCTAAAAACTATAAACACTTGCAGCTTGGAAAAAAATATATAACCTCGAGATAAAAGACAAAGTAAACAAAAAAACAAACAAAACAACAACCAAAATTATTTAGAAATAGTGAAGAGAGGGGCGCCTGGGTGGCTCAGTTGGTTAAGCGTCCAACTTCAGCTCAGGTCACGATCTCGCGGTGCGTGAGTTCGAGCCCCACGTCGGGCTCTGGGCTGATGGCTCAGAGCCTGGAGCCTGCTTCCAATTCTGTGTCTCCCTCTTTCTCTGCCCCTCCCCCATTCATGCTCTGTCTCTCTCTGTCTCAAAAATAAGTAAACGTTAAAAAAAAAATTTAGAAATAGTGAAGAGAAATTAGGGGCCACAATAAAGCTGTACTTAAAGGACCACAAGGTGTTAAGTACTCTTAAAATTAAAAAGAAATGATATTATTTAAGACTGCAATGAACTTTAGAGGATAAAGTAAAAACAGAATGAAAGAAATAAGATGGCAGGAATGCATAAGATAAAGTACAAATTATAAAACAGAAAACAATAGGCAAAAAAGATAAAATCAAAAGATGATTCTCTGGATAGATTCCTGAAATGGAAAAAAAAATTGGTGAGTCTGATTAATGAAAGAAGAACTGTAAATATAGAAATTGTTAAAAATGTATGTGTAACCTTCCAGTCTTAATTTTAATATCTAGAGTGAAGGGATAGTTTTCTGGAAATATATAAACTAATACAATTGACTCAAGGAGCCAAATAACCAGAGAGGAATGAGGAAGATAACTGAAGACCTATAGTTTTTTTTAATTTTTTAAATTTTTTATTAAATTTTTTAATGTTTATTTTTGAGAGAGACAGACTGAGTGTGGTGAGCAGGGGAGGGGCAATGAGAGAGGGAGACACAAAATCTGAAGCAGGCTTTGGGCTCTGAGGTGTCAGCACAGAGCCGGACCTGGGGCTCGAACCCACAAATGGGGAGATCATGACCTGAGCTGAAGTCGGACACTTAACCAACTAAACCACCCAGGTGCCCCAAGACCTACAATTTTTAAACACTGCCATGTTCACCTAGTTTTATCACAATATTAAATCAAACTTTTAAAGAGCAGAAAATTCCTTTATTAAAACTATCCAAGATAATATAAAATTTTAGAAAAATCAATGTTTTATGAAATTGTCATGCCCTTATATACAACTTAGAAAAATAATTTAAAAACTCAAATCATGATTAAATAATAGGATGAATATAAATACTAGAAGTTAAATTAGATAATAGTAGGTTGAATATAGTAATGTATTAAACTTAACTATTATCTAATACCAACACTAATTAGAATTTTCTTGAAAAATGAAAAGACATTTAAGACCATAAAAGCCATCAATATAATTCATAAAACCAACAATAAAGACTCAAATAACATTTAACAATATTTAGCAAAAGTTCCACTTAAACTGCTATGGAAAATAGGCACAGATTGAAACTCAAGTGTTAAAGACTGAACCAGGAAACTGCATTGAAGAGTGAAATAGTAATGCTATTTTCACTAAATTTGGGTTTACATTATCACTGCCATAATTGAGCCTCATTTTGGAAGCAGTAATTAATGAAACAAGATAAGAAAATGAAGTAATAAATATAAATATTTAAAATAAAGAAATGAAAATATTTATGTTTGTCAAGATATATTTGCTTACATTGGAAGCCTAAGAGTCTTGGGCAAAACTAACATAGGATTACCAAAAAATTAATCCATTGAGTATGTATGAAGGAAAAAGTTAGCAGTAATTAGTTCAAGATAGAAATGGAAGTGAAAAGAAGTAATTTAGAGAAAGTTAAATCATAAGAAAAAAATATGAAAGTTTTTATTAAAGTACAAAAACAGTACAGTAAATGAACATATATTATAAAATGTTACGTTGCATTGAAAATGTAAACACTAGGGGCGTCTGGGTGGCTCTGTCGGTTGAACATCCCACTTTAGCTCAGGTCATGATTTCACAGTTTGTGAGTTTGAGCCCCGCTTCAGGCTCTGTGCTGACAGCTCAGAGCCTGGAGCCTGCTTCAGATTCTGTGTCTCCCTCTCTCTCTCTGTCCCTTCCCCACTCGCGCTCTGTCTCTCTCTCAAAAATAAATAAACATTAATAATTTTTTTAAAAAAGAAATTGTAAACACTATACTATTTTCATTAAAATCAAATGATTAAAATATATGTGTAACTTACACCTAAAAAATTGAAAGCTGTACAAAATAATTTAATATTCGTTGGGAAGAAATCACTTCAGAAGAAAGTCTGAAAATAGCAAACGGCAAGGAGGAATTGCATTATTATTATATATGAAGTTTTAAAATATATCACAGTTACTAAAAAGAAATTGTATAATTTACATTTAGAGAGGAAATAATTATTTAATAAAGTACTGATAAGAGTGGCTGTTTATTTATCAGAAAATACCTGTTCGATTATTTACACAGAAAGTAAATATAAATTTGCATGGATAAGTACCTGTAGCAAAAACATACAATAAAACCATAAAATAAAAAGACAAATAAATGATTGGGAGAATATTCACAATGTGCATGAGAGATTCGTCATGCCATACCAGTAATGTGAAAAACATTATAAGTTATGTTTTAAAAAGAAAACACCATCATTCGATTTTCTATAGGCAAATGGAAACATACAAGTAATACATATACAAAAAAATACGAAGTAGCCAATTAGCATGGTTGTTTGGTTGTTATGAAAAAGAAAGTAAATTAATATGAAAGTGAATAATGATGTCATCTTCATCATTAGAATTGGCATTTTTTTAATTTATTTACTTTTAATGTGTATTTATTTTTGAGAGAGAAAGAGAGAGAGAGCGTGAGCAAGGGAGGGGCAGAGAAAGACAGACACAGAATCCGAAGCAGGCTCCAGGCTCTGAGCTGTGGGCACAGAGCCCTACGTGGGGCTTGAACCCATGAACTGGGAGATCATGACCTGACTCGAAGTTGGATGCTAAACTGATTGAGCCACCCAAGTAACCCAGCAATTATTTAAATAAAGGGTACATGGGACACCATGGTGTGGTGTGTGAGTTCAAACCCTGCATCTACCTCCACACTGACAGCACTCAGAGCCATCTTGGGATTCTTCTCTCCCTCTCTCTCTGCCCCTCCCCGCCTCTTGTTTTCTCTCTCTTCCTCTCTCAAAATAAATAAACTTAAATAAAGGGTACAAGTAAAGTGTTGGAAAACAAGCAAATATATCAGTACATCAAAAATTATTGGTTAAAGGCTGAATAGTTACATCATTTTGTAATCTGGCAATTCATTTAAGTGAATATTCCACATAATCTTTGACCCAGGATCTCACTTTGAAGAAATTATTTAAGAGAATTAATAGCATCAGAATGTATAGTGACTTTGCATATAAACACATCCAAAAATTGTATCACAGTGTTGTCTGGTTCAGCTAAGATGTGGAAATTAAAACTGTTTTTCAATAGGGAAGGATTGATTATGGCAATACAGAATATTACCAACAAGAAGAAAAGTAAGTTACATCAATATATACAGTAACCTGAAAGATGTCGCTAAGTGTTGTAGTTATACATTAGATGTGTTTTTTTTGTGTGTGTGTGTGTGTGTGTGTGTGTGTGTGTGTGTGTGTTTGTGTGTGTGTACATATTATATAAAATGTGACTCCTCTGATTTCTGGTATGCAGTTCTCAAATAACACTCTAAAAATATAATACTTGTTTACATGTTGTTACCTTTGAGATATACTCTTTTGTCTGATTTGTGCAAATAAAAGGTTATATCTTTCCTACTGGATTCATTACCCTCAAATAAAAGAAGCAGAATGAAAGAATTGACCCACTTTGATGACAAACTTGAGAGCTGTTTGCATAGAAACAGATGTTTGGTTCTGTGGGTAGATTTTATGCGGGGAAAATTATTGAAGATAGATTGCTCACCTTATCCCTTCGATGATATTAGTGATCTTAAATAGAAACGAACCATTTTGTCGTACTGAAAAATTTATTTCTGAACACACTATCCTTTTTTTCACTCTTCTCTAATGTTGTTATGCATTTCCCCATCTTTAACTGTCAGTTACATTCTGAAAAACCCAGGAGTGTCTCACCAACCTGGGCCTTACTCTGCAGCTCCAGAGTAATATCCAACTAAGTATAACACACCTCTAATACCTCTCAGACCTTCATTTTAACATAATAGAGGCAGAACTGACAGGAAGGGAAGATTCTGTGAAGTGTTTAAGGCTGAGCTTGAACTTTGTGTCTGATATTTGGTAGCTATGTGATTTTGGGCAATTTATTTAACTTCTTTAATTGTTAGTTTTCTTAATTAAAAATGTGGATGTTGATAGATATCTCATAGAGATGCTTGGATTCATTAGTTTAGCTTGGATCTAGTGATTAAAATATTTGTTATTGGTGTTATAGGCTTACAACATGTTGCAGTTTTGAAAGTTCCAAAATACGAGTATTTTTGTGGGTATTACATTGTTATTAAAGATGCCCTGAGGGGCGCTCGAGCGGCTCAGTCCTTTGAGTGTCTGACTCTCGATTTCATCTCAGGTCATGATCTCATGTTTCATGAGTTCAAGCCTGTGTTGGGCTCTGTGCTAACTGTGTGGAGCCTGCCTGGGATTCTCTCTCTCCCTCTCTCTCTCTCTGCTCCTGCTCTGCTCATGCTCCCTCCCCCCCCCCAAAAATAAGTAAACATTAAAAACATTTTTTTAAAGATACCCTGAGCAGCTTCTCCATCGCAGTACCACTCTCACGCTTCTGACAATCTCAAGCCCTCACAAATCCTCTTTACCTCTTACTTCTTAGAACTCATTATCCTATCTCCTGACAGTTTTCTGTTCATGTAGCCTGATCCCTACTCACCATAACAAAGGCAAGAAGAACTCTCTGATGTCTACTTCTGTCTTGGCGGGGGAAAGAGATTTGTTTCACCATGGGACCATCCTTCCCTGACCAGTGAGGAGAAAAGTCAAAGTTGCAGTTTTCAGATGTACTGGTTCAGACGTAAGGCTCTATTCAGGTCACTGAACAGAACAGAAAGTTACCAAAGCAAACAAGACTAGCTCCATCAGAGAGATCACAGCAGCAAGAATGATGTGGTGGCAGAAAGTTAAAGAAGCACCAGGACCAGGGAGCAGAAAATATTTTATAATTGCAGAGAAGCCTTAGTATTTGTAGATTCTCACAAGTTCATGATTTTCTTGATGTTTTAATATATGCATATGTATAGTTTTTTTATCTAAAATATAGCAAATATTTAACAGCAATACTTAAAATGTGTTCTAAGTAATTAAAAAACAATAGCAACAATGTAGTATTCTTACCTGAAAGGAGAGTACTGTAGTTCCGCACTGAAATGTCAATCATTAATTTGGTCTACAAAATGACAAGACACCAGGCGTTAAGGGCAGAGTTTGGCACAGTAGCATGGCCACACCAGGCCAGATTTGGTGAGTCAGGCTCAACAGAAGATAGATTTTTCTCATTCTGGGGTATGTTGTTGAGGATTCAAGCAGGAGATTTACTAGTGGGAAAGAGAATAAGTCTAACTGAATAGTTTTATGTTGGAAGAGATGATGTGACTAGGAAAGCAAACAGATCAGAACTTGACCTTGGATTTCGGTTGGGGAGAAAGAGAAGAACTTGATATTTCCTCTATTAAAATTAATATTTGAGCAGCTGTGGAAGATTTCTTGGAAGAAGATGTAGATTTCTGTGTTTGACCTACTGAATTTTTTGTGCATTTAGAACCTACAAATTGAAATATTTAAGCGAGTGAGAGATTCAAAAAAAATAATTAAAGGGAAAAAAATACAACATGAAGCAAGATCTGAAATCTTTCTGCTCTCAGTGTTAAGAGAAGTTGTTAAGATAAAAGTAGCTGCCAGTCTTTTGTTCATGGAAGTGTATAAGGATTATATATCCAACTTTTTTGGTGGGGTCTCATCACATATTAGCCTGCATGCATAAGGAAAAGACCCAGAGGTATTTGTCAGAAATGTGAGATCCTTGCTGCTAAATGTCAATCCACCCAAAGTAGGACCTTGTAGGCCCTGAAGGGTTGACAATCCTCCCAAAGCATGTTACAGCCAGAGAGCCTGGTACAGGGGGGAATAGAGCTCAATTTCTAATACGATTTAGTCTAAAGATAATTAGAAAGCTTAGTTCAGTCCCTAAAACCCTTCCAGAATTCACATGAGTTTGCTGGAACACTAATGGACTTTGCCTCATCATAAATTTCCGCTTGAACTTGCTTATTCTGAGTTATTTCGGTATTCACCACAGAGAAGTTAGCGTACAATTTTACTGCTTGGGTATCTTCCATCTCAGGGGGTGACTGATGATCTAGTTAGTGAGTCCACCCCCAGGTGACCCCACAGGTCAGTCTCCACAGATTGCCCCAAAGAGCAGCAAACACTAATAAAAATAAGATTTGAAAATGGGACAAGAGAGAAAATAAAAAGAAACCCACTCAGATATTGATAGTTTAATTACTCTTTAATAGAGAGCTGAGGGACAGATAAGAGTCAGAAACTCATCCTTCTCTTCATTTTATAAATGTTGGCATTAGAGAAACTTTTAGTTTATCCGAACTCCTCTCTCTTCTTTTATAAGGAGATTCTAGAAGATCCAATGCGAACAGCAGACAGAGCCAAGGTATAAACTGAGTTTTGTTTTTGTTTTTACCTCTTCTCTTCTCCCTTTTCTCTTTTGTTTTTTGTCAGATACCTTTGTTGAGCAGTATCCACTTGTAGGACAATATTCAATGCCATTTAGCCTTCTCAGTTTAGCTAAATGCATAGAGGCACTGTGCTTGAGGAACCCACGTGTCCTCACAGAGCCTGTTTTCTCACAACTCAAATAGTCATGAGAACACTTCCTGCTTCACTTGTGGACCAAGATTATTGTAAATCTTAAGTAAGATCACACACACACACACACACACACACACACACACACACACATAGTTGGGCTACATATAGCAGTTATAGTCCTCAAGTTTTTACAAAATAATTTCTAAGATATAGGGGACAGCTAAAAAAACTACGGTTTAATTTCCTTTTTCCAGAATTAACCTCACCATTGTGGTGTGTTTGCATTGAAGTGAAGTGGAGAACAACTAAATTATGTTCCTTTATGTTGGGAATGTGAGCTAGTCTGGGAATGACCATGACTTTGGGTAGAGATTCTCAAAGTGTGGATCTCCATGACACTTGGAAGAGTTCATGAGATCAAAATTATTTTCATAATAATGGAAAGCTATTATTTGCCCTTTTCATTTTTTTCTCTCATGAACATATAGTGTAGTTTTCCAGAGACAACATGACATGTGATATCATAACAGATTGAATGCGGAAGATTTGAAAATCCAGCTGTCTTCTGTTAAGCCAGGGATTAAGCAGCTTTTTTTAAATGTAAAGCAAATGCTATTCTTCTCAAATTGTTTTGCGATATTGGAAAATAGTTATTCTTCATGAAAGCATGTTGTTTATGCTAACATGCAGGGGACTTGTTGCTATTTTAAACTAACCGAATAGCTAAATAAATATATTTATATTTTTTGCTCTAATTTAAAATGTAGTAGATTCTGCTATGTACACTCAACATAAACAAAAACTCTTAGGGGTTTTCACTAATCCTCAGAATATAAAAATCCTGAGGCCAAAAATATTTGAGGACCACTGACTTAGAGGCTAGCAGAGGTTGGCTAGTAGATTGTTAAGAGGCAGTGATAATAAATAATCATATTAACAAGTAAAATGTTTGCAACAATTTAGAATTTACAAATTGCTTTTCATTTCTTTCAGTGATTTGAATCCATACTATTTTGCATTACTAGGTAGTATTCCTTTTCATCATTTCCGTAATCCTCCCGTGGCTTCAGTTCCCAGCTGTGTATTACGCTGAAGGCATTGGCAAGGGGCCAGTTCCCCCGCCAAGTTCTTAGACCAGAAGGGTGGAATAGTGAAGTCCGGTTCTAAAAATGAGAGTCAAGAGGAATGCAGCGAAGACGTCTTTACTTAAGGCTCAGTTTCCTTTTGTGAACCATAGTGGCCTCTTTCAGGTGAAGTTTGCTGGATTCCAATGCTCCAGTCAGCTTCTGCACCTGCTTTTCTGTAGGTCCTGCAGACTTTTTTCCCCTCACTTTGTGATGCCGTTCATAGGGCTCTCCTTGCCGAATCTGCAAGACCCACATTGCTCTGAAGGGTCCACCTATTTTATTTTTTCCCGTGATATCTAGACCTTTTAGGCCTCCTTGTTGTAAGCTGTACACCCACTTCCTGTTCTGGTCTTCTGAGTTGTTAAAATTTCTATTCCATCTCCTGTCCTGCGTTTTGTATTTTATTTTATTTTATTTTATTTTATTTTATTTTATTTTATTTTATTTTATTTTATTATTTTATTTTATTTTATTATTTTATTTTATTTTATTTCATTTCATTTCATTTCATTTCATTTCATTTCATTTCATCTCATTTTTGTTGGCTAGATGTGTAGAACTTTATTTAATTACATTTATGTAAAGGAAGATAGGGGGAGAAGGGGGAGAAGAAAATTTCCGTGCTCTGCTTTATGTATGTATGTTTGTATGAAGTATGTGTGTATGTACTCAGACCGCATAGGAAAGAAATGAGTTTGTGTTATGCAGAAGAGGAAGGAAAATTATTCCACTCAGAGGAAGGAAATAAGTTCAGATGGAAGACCTGAGAAGTATAGATATGCTTCCTCTCTTGATTGTCTAACCGCAATAAATAAACTCAAGTGAAAAGTTATTATATTTTAAATGACATCTCTTAGAAAGCTCAGACATCTATGAAAACTATTCTGAGAAGTTTGGGCTGATTCTTTGACATGAGGGCTTACTGCTTATACAGTTCTTAACTCTAGGGCATTCTGAATGATGGTAGATAGAAAATACTGAAGGCTGAAAAGATGAAGAAAGGAAAGGAAAATGATCGAAAGGAAAAAAAAAAACATATTTGTGAGGGTCATTGTTGGTCACTAACACATAGGGAAAGGGGGAAAAAGTACTCATGCATAGGGCAGAGGCTAGAGAGAAATATGGAAGAAAAAAGAATTTTTCTAGTAGGCTGGTGAGATAATGGTTTACTTTCTCCTTTCAGCATTTTCATTGATTTTTACTTGTTATATTATTTCTTAAATAACATTTTGCAACCTGGTCCTTGGGAGCTAATGATTAAATAAATGATTAATTTACCAGGTTCTAAAACATGATTTTAAAAGTGCTATCAACCTTGAGGGGGAAGAAAAATAACTAGCAGTTACGTAAACAATTAGGTTGCAAATTGAAGTGTCAACACAGGCACTAATTAGTCTGCTGAGGTCACTTTTCATAGATTTTCAAAATAGATGTCATTCAGTGAGTTCATTTACATTCTAGAGGAAAAAAAAAAGGTGTCATTTCTTGTTCTTCAGTTCAAAAACATTTTCCCTGAGAATTGGCCTGTCTAGCCAAAATGAAACAATTACTTTTACACTCGTGGTTAAACACAACAAAACAAAACAGAATCAACAACTTATCTAAAGAGATTATTTAAAAAGTCCTCAGTCCCATCAGAGACAGATGGTTTCAAGTTTTCTTTTGTGCTTACAGAAAATTTAGCTCTATTGAATTGTTACTTTGAGCACTTTACGATAGAAGAAGAGTACAATGGACTTTGGTAAGAAGATACGTAGTTTTTAATTTGCAGAAGCAGGTGGTGCACTATTGTTGTAAACCCCGAATAAGAGTCCAGAGCAGAGATGGTAACCCTGTAATGAGTCTCCTAGAGGAGAGGCCTACAAGAAATAACACAAAATAAATGAAGCCTGCTTTAATTTTGGCCTATTCCTTGCCTTATTCTTCTAAGAGTATACAACTTCATGGATTTAGAGATTTAAAAAGATGAGTATTTAGACTCTGTCCTAATCTATATGTTTATTGTTTATTGTCATGCTTTGTTTTCATCAGCACATAGTGAATTATTTGGGGTCAGGGTTTAAGATCTGTTCATCCATATACCCTATAGTGATTATAACGATATACAGTAAAACCTTGGTTTGCAAGCATAATTCATTCCGGAAACATGCTTATAATCCCAAGCACTTGTGTATCACAGCACATTTCAAGAACCATTGACTCTGTTGTGATCATGTGACGTTTGGCATCATGTGCTACTCCTATTGCAAGACATCGCTAATTTATCAAGTTAAAATTTATTAGAAATGTCTGCTTATCTTGCAGAACACTCACAGAACAAGTTACTCGCAACCCAAAGCTTTACTGTGTATTTTTTAAAGCAGGTGGTTTTTCTCAGTGAATAAATCAAAGGTAGTAGCATGTCACCAGTTCTCACTTCTACTTGTGTTTTCATTCTAGGTGGACAAGACGATATTATACATGTCCTCATTGAACACTATTTATGGAATATCTATCATATGCCAAAGTATGACAAAGTAAACATTGTCCTAAACCCTGGGGATATAAATATGAACGAGAGATAGCAGAAATTATGTCTTAATTCAGTGCTTCTGTTGTCACATTCCCTGTGAAAGCACCGAATTCATATAGTTCCTTGGTGGTTATATAGATGTGTGAGTTTATGAAACATAAGAGTTTTCAAGTGACAGACACATTTTTGATTTAATAAGTTGATGTATAGTGGTATCTTTTATTAAACAGATAAAAGGATGAACTTAATCATCATCCTGAACATTAATACTCATTTAAAGCAAAAACTTTATATCCTGTCATTTATCATTTTATCCGTAGTGCCTAGCCTAGCAACTGTCACATAGTAGGGACTCAATAAATATTTGTTTACTTGCTCACTGAGTAAAAGATGAATAAACAGTGTTAGGAGAAAACATAAGAAAATTTAGTGGTCAAGTGTCTTGAATTTACTGAGGAAGAAATCAAAGCCCAGAGATTTGAAGGCTCCTACACTTTAAATTGAATTAATTTGTGACAAATGTGATCCAGAACACTTTTACCTTGACTGAGAGTTCAGTGTTGAGTTCCTAGGACGTTCTTCAATGCCACATCTTAGATCATTTTCTAAGTAAATTGCAAGTTGGAGAGGATAATAGCACATGTTAATTTTTAAGGTGAGTTTCAATACTTCTCTGAAAAAATAAGCTATGGACTAGCTAGACTTACTAATTGTCTGTATAGACCTGTATATTCTATGAAGTGATTATTACCTTCACCAAATTAAATTGTTTAGCTTAATCAAAGTCAGCCAGTATCCTATTGCTTAACTTAGTCACCTGCTTTGAAGCTAAATACTCTTATGAAGGGTTTTAAATATAATGAGGTCATCATGTTTTGCTTAAAGTGAACATATGCTAAGCACTCACACTTCTATTTATGATCCAATTTCTGCTTTACTCATTTACTAATATAAAACATTTTGTTCCTGTTTTGAAGTAAATACATACTTTTTTCTGTTATAAAGTCTTAATATAATTATAATTATTAGGATCTACTAAGTATTTTTGGGTCTGTAACAGACATTGCATTAGACATAGTTCAGTAGTCTGACATTATTGCTTTATTTTAAATACTTTTCTTCTTAACTAGTGTCCATTAATAATTTGTACTTGATTGAGTTACAAATTTCTTATGAATATATATGAAGTAATTGCTTTTCATTATTAAAGTGGGGATAATGTTGATTGATAAAGTTCCAGAAAAAAACAAAACAAAACAAAGCATATCCTTACTTTGATATAATCTAGGTTATCCTGGGTAACATAATGGTCTTCAATTATGTTTCTCTCAGATTCAAATGTAATTGGAAGCCCTTTTCAAAACTCTTGGAAGGATTCATTGATTATGAGAGTCTTGTATCCCTGTTGAAATTTCACCTTCCTAATGTGATAAGGTTGCAAGTGCAAAGATTTCTACAGAAATCTTTGTAGCAGAAATTGCAGTAAAAGCCTAAATTTCCCAATAGGAGAAAAGGAAAATGCAGTAATTAAAAACATATATATGTGTGTATATGTATATCTGTGTGTGTGTGTGAGAGAGAGAGAGAGAGACAGAGACAGAGACAGAGAGAAAGAGAGAGAGAGATGTATTATATAATTCCAAAGAAGTTCTTTATCCAAGAGGACATACCAATCCTAAATGTCTGTACAACAAACAATAAAGCATTAAAATATGTGAGGTAAGACTTATAGAACCTGAAGGAAAGATAAACAAATCCACTATTACAGTGGATTATATACCCTTCTGCCAGTAACTGATAAACAGGCAGAACATCAGCATGGGTATAGATCTAACAGACATTTGATCAAACTGACATTTATGGAATACTACATCCAATAGCAGAATACACACTGTTCTCAAACTCACATAGAACTTCACCAAAATAGACCACATGTGGAGACATAAAACACACCTTAACGCATTTCACATAATAGAAATCAGAAAAGTTTGCTCTCAGATTCCATTGGAATTAAACTAGAAATCAATAACAGAAATAAAGCTGGAAAATCTCAAAGTATTTTGAAATTAAATAAATATTTCCAATATAACATTGGTTAAGGAAGTTGCAAGATAAATTGAAAAAATACATATTTGAACTAAATGAAACTTAAAATACGATGTGTCAAATTTTGAGGGATACAATACTAGTGATGTTTAGAAGGAATTTTATAGCATTAAAAACATACATTAGAATATTAGAAAGACCTTAATTCAATAACTTAATCTTTCATTTTAGAAGAGAGAGAGAGAGAAGGGCACCTGGGTGGCTCAGTTGGTTGTGTCTGACTTTATGAGTGAGTTAGAGCCCCACCTCGGGCTCTGTGCGGACAGCTCAGAGCACAGAACCTGCTTTGGATTCTGTGTCTCCTTCTTTTTCTCTGCCCCTCCCCCAATCACAGTCTGTCTCTCTCTGCCTCTCCAAAGTAAATAAATGTTGAAAAAAAATTTTTTTAAAAAGGAGAGAAAGAGGGAAAAGAGAGGAAAAAGAGGGTGGGGAGGAGGAGGAAGGAAAATAAGGGAGAAAGAAGGAGAAAGAAAGAAAGGAAGGAAGGTTGAGAAAGAAAGAAGAAAAGAAAAAAGAAAGCAGGACCAATAGAAATAATAAAAGTTAGAAAATAAATTGGTAAAATTTAACACAGAAAACAATAGAGAAAAGCAACAAAATCTGAAGTTCCTTGATATGATCTAGTTCCTTGATATCAATAAAAGTGATAGACATTTATTTAGTCAATTAAAAAAAAGGGGGAGACAGAAGACACATATCAGAAATAAAAGAGAGATAATCACTAGTGATTCCCTGAACACTAAAAGGACAATGAAGGAATATTATGAACAACTTTGTACCCACAAATATGATAACTTAGAAGAAATGGATCACTTTCTTGAAGAAAACAAATTTCCCAAACTCACAGAAATGGCCTAAATAGTCCTATAACTAGTAACAATATGAAATGTTTAATAACTTTTTAAATAAAGAAACAGGTTCAAATGTATTTATTGGTGTATTTTACCAAACATATAATAAGAAAAAAAAATACCAATTCTTCTCACACTAGTCCAGAAAATAAAAGTGAAGAAACATTTCCTAATTAATTCTATAACTCAGTATTATCCTAACACTAAAACCAGATTAAAAGATTACAAGAAAGGAAAACTACAGACTAGTATCACGAATGAATATAGGTGCAAGATTCTTCACCAAAATGCAGGCAGATCAAAATCTAACAAGGCGTAAAAAGAAAAATGCTCCATAACCTAGTGAGATTTATTTCAGGTATGGAAGCAGGTTCAGTATCAATCAGTGTAAACCACCACATCAATCGTGTAAAGGGGAAAATTATAATTTGAGAAGGAAAACAAAACAAAACAAAACAAAAAAAGGATAGATATGTAATAGAAACAAATACGTATTTGTGGTTGCCTTTTTCTTGGTGGAAGAAATACAATTTTTTTCTTCATGCTTTTTAAAAAATTAATTTTATTGTGATGAATATTTTGAAAAATATACACATTAAACTTCTCTTGTTATTATTGGAGTTATTTTTAATATATTTTCTTTAGTAATAGTAGTTTTCCTATGATTAGGTAAATTCGTATTACTTATCGAGTGTGTCTGAACAGGTATGTGAAACTACAGTTATTTCAAGCATCGATGGACAGAACATTATACTTTGAGGTCAATCTACATATTTTCCCCAGCATTAAGGCAAAATATGACCATATCCAGAGATGCTTTTAATTATAAAGAAATAATTTCTTTAATTGTTTTTAACATCCTGGCAGAAATGATGTTCTCCATTTATTAGTCTTATTTTCTACATTATTTAATATGACAGTAATAATAGAAAAGATTATCCTTGAGATTAGTGTTTTATACCTTTGCCAAACTATATAGCCAAATATATATTACAAAATTTTGCGAAGAAGCTATTCCATGGAATCAAGGTTTCTATTTTATCTCTAATGAACTAATTAATAATATCTTTCCCAGATAAACTTCTTGCTCTGTGTGTGTGTGTGTGTGTGTGTGTGTGTGTGTGTGTGTGTGTGTAAAGCAATGAGAAGCTATGAATATAATGTTTCTGCTTTGATTTTATGTACAGGCCCTTATTTTACATTATCTTTAATTCAGTAAACTATTTCACATCATGTTGGATGTAATAAAAATCTTGAATAAACAGATTTATGAGGAAATAAGTGCTCAAAATTGGGCAGTCTCTTATTTATGATAATGGTTCTTATGTTTATTAACTAAAATGAGAAATATAATTATCTATTTCTTGAAAGTCTGTCAGTTAGAAGTATCTCCTAATTAAATCTCTGTGTGGAAGTGTCAGAGTATCAGCAGGATATAATTCATTTATGTATGAACACTCAGGGTTTATATACATAGTTTAACTTCTCAGAAAGATGCCTGAAAAACTTAATTTTGAAAGCAACAAATATACGAAGAAGTATGATGAAAATTATGAAAAGCAAAGACAAATATTTTGTTAATCTGCACAGAAAAAATTAATTTCGAGAAACATGCGTAGGGATTTCAATGTTAAAAATGCCATGAAAAGTAATTGCATGATTAATTATCATCAATATCATCATCATCACAATTACTTTGAAATAACCTCATGACACAATGTTCGTTTTGGAATTTAAGAATAAAAAAACGAATAGCTTTACTTGAAATACTTCTTATTTCTGAAGTCTTTAATCTCCTGCTTATCTCACATTTTTCATTTTCTTTTTCTTTAGTCCTTTGGTTATTATTTGCCTTTTGGTTTTATTTTGTATTATTGATAGTCTAGTGAAATTTTGTTTTGTTTATTTTTTTTTGTTTTAGTCCAGATTGAAAAGTCAACAATTTTTTAACCAGTTCATTTACCCATTTATATTTATTGTAATTTATAATGTTTTTGTTCTTATTTCTGCCACTTTATTTTCGATTTGTGTTTCCTATGATCTTTATCCTTCTTCTGTCTTTTGGATTAATGAAGTTTCACTAGGTATTTTTGTTTGTATTTTTTATTTTTATTATTATGTTTATTTTTTATTTTGTGAAATTAGAATTTTTGCTTTTTATTCTTTCAATCTTTATGTTTTAAATATAACTTTACCTGCAGTTGTTATGAAGCTCAGATTTACTTAAACAATTTTCCTGAATCAATCTTTCTCTGTTTTTTTCTGAGTTTTTCTTTTTTTTTTCCTTGAGTGCATATAATGTCACAACATGATAGTACACTGCATCTACGTTGCATTGATTATATTTATCCATTTTGGGAATTGTGTTTCTTTATTACAAGTAAAGGTTTCATCAATTCTGATTTTCTGTTTTCTCTTAAGTTCTGACATCTGGGGATTGTTTATGCTCAATAAAGCATGTAAAAGAGAATTTTGTTATATTTTTACTGTCATTTCTAGGTGTTTATATGTATTGGAAGGTTATTTTAAGCGATCAAATGAAATGAACTGGGAGACTAAATTTTTTCCTCATTTTCTTTGTATATGAATAAATCTACTTTGCACTCATTCAGTCATCACAGGAAGGCACAGAACTTCCATATGACATGGTGAGCTGCTTTATGTAACTGTGCTTGTTATGAGGAGATATATTTGTTCTACATAATAGATAATCTATGGGAGATCTCAGAATTCGCTAAATGTGCCTTAAATTGTCTGGCTTTTTCAGCCCCACACCATGCTGGATGGCCCAATTTCATTTGTTAATTCCCTTCCTTTGTTGTCTTCCTTATTCTGCTCACCAAGTTTTTCCTGACCTCAAAATGGGCATCCCTCCTGGCTAGGTTTTTCTGAACCATGTTATAACGTGAGTGAACTTCAAAACATTAAGTGAATGAAGCTAAATGCAATAATCAGATATTCTATCATTTCATGTATTTGAAATATTTGGAAAGGGCCAATCTATAGATATAGAAAGTCTCAGGTTAGTGGTTGGAAGTGGTAATGAGGATTGATTAGAAATGAACATTATTTCTGGAATGAAGAAATTATTCTAAAATGATTGTGGTGATAGATGCACAATATTTGGGGTAAATTCACCAGAAATACCAAATTGTACAGTTACAATGGGTGGAATTTATAGTATACAAATTATACTTCCAAAAAGCTATTTAAGAAAATAAAGCTAAGACTTCCTGAAGTTTCTCTTTTCTCTAACCTGAAGCACTGATGTGAATCTTGGGAATAGGCCGCATTTATTGCAACCTTGAAAAGGATAGCTACCTGCTAAGTGGTTAGAGAGGAGTGGGATCTACTATAGTGAGCTCAACTTGGCTAGTTTTTATCTGGAATTCTTTTATTGAGGATACAAATGTATGTATTTTTTCATTTCATATTTAAAAAAAAGTTTATTGTTTATTTTTGAGAGAGAGAAAGAGACAGAGCACAAGCGGGTGAGGGGCAGAGAGAGAGGAAGACACAGGAGAGAGAGGAAGACACAGATTCTGAAGCAGGTTCCAGGCTCTGAGCTGTCAGTACAGAACCCTACATGAGGCTCGCCCCCACGAACCATGAGATCATGACCTGAGCCAAAGTTGGACGCTTAACCAATTGAGCCACCTAGGTGCCCCTTATTTCATATTTTTAATACATATTATGTATCTATCTGTGCTTTTTAAAAAAATTTGAGTAGTATTCCATTGCTTGGATGTACCACAGTTCATTCATTTACCAGTTGAAGAACAAGTTAGGTTCCTTTTTTTTTTGGCAGTTATGAATAAAGCCACTAGAAACATTTGCATACAGATTTGGTGTAAATATAAATTTCATTTTTTTCTTGCTGTGGGATCCCTGGTATGTTTAACTTTGTGCATATTTAACTTTGCAAGAAACTGACCTTTTTTCCAGTTTCCATTTGGCCAGCAATGTCTGAGAGTTCCAGTTGTTCTGCATCCTTTTCACAACTTGCCATTGTCCTTTTTTAAAGCCGTTTTATTAGATGTAGTGATGTTTCGATGGGATTTTAGTTTCCTTTTTTTTTTTTTTTAGGGTAAATGATGTTGAATGTCATTTCCAGTCTTTAGCTACTGTCCATGATACTGCAATATTGGAGTAATATTCAAAACACTTAACAACTACCAGTATGGTGTGGGTACCAACCAATAACTACAGACACAGAGCAGATACGTCAGAGCAGAAGTTAGCTGTAAATAACAGTCTGGACATAACTGGATATATTAGTTAACATCAGCCCAGCATATATCATTTCATATGGATATGAACATAATTATAGGATAATTTCTAGATGTAGAACTGAGCGGGGAAATAACAACTGCTTTTAAAATGTGGGTACTTTTTTTTGCTAAATTTCCTTTCATAGCTGGTATGCCAGTGAACACCACTATCACAGAGGAGGAGACTGGTTGCTTTCTCACATGTTTGGTGCAGCAATGAGATCGAACTCTTTGCTCTTTGGCAAAATGCCCAATGAAAACTGGTCAGAGAAATTTAATTTGTGTTTTTCATATTACGATTGAGACTGCCTTTTCACATGTTTAGTCATGTATATTGTCTTTTCAGTAAATTGTCAGTTTATATTTTGTGTCGTTTTTTTCCTTCTAATGCATTCACAGTGCTTTTCTTAGGGGATTTTAACAAGTTTTCATATGTATAAACATTATTGCATCGTGACAGGATTTATAAGTAATTTTTTTCTAGTTACAGTTTGTGTTTTGGCTTTTTTATTGTGAGATTTTCCATGAAAACTTTACAAAATGCAAAGGTTAAATTAGTTAAATTTAGTTTTTTCTTTTATGAATTCTAGCTTTATGACTTATTTATAAAAGTCTCCCACATTCTAAAATTAATTTTTAAGTTCTATATTTTCTTCTAATTCTATTATGCTATTTATTTTTCTTTTTAAAATTTAAATATCTGATCATGTAGAATTTATACTGATGTGGATTATTTTGCACAGTTATTTATTTTTTCAAGTATATTAATTGAAAAAAAAACCTTCCCTCACTGAGTTGAAATATCACCTTCATCATAATAATAAACATAATTATCACATCTATTTAAGTGAATTGAATTTTTTATTTTGTTCTATTGATCTATCGTCTATACATATGGTGGTAATACACATTTTAACTATTGTAGTTTTAAAATATATTTTGATTATTGGGGAAAATGTCTCATATCTCTCTCTTTCAATATCTTGCATGCCTTCTTAATCATGAATTTTTGTTAGAACTACATTAAATTTATTAATTAATTTATGGATAATTGACATCTTATAATGTTGAAATTTTCTGTCTAGAAACATGGTACGACCTTCATTTAGTTCAGTATTTTTTTTATCTCTTAGATGCTTTGT
This sequence comes from Panthera pardus, assembly GCF_024362965.1. Taxonomy (NCBI): domain Eukaryota; kingdom Metazoa; phylum Chordata; class Mammalia; order Carnivora; family Felidae; genus Panthera; species Panthera pardus. The sequence continues at coordinate 15,978,346 of NW_026526766.1, read as the reverse complement.
CTAGTTCTATCTTTCTATTTATGTAGATTTTTAAAAGTTTATTTTTAAGACTTTTACGTATGATTGTTATGATTATTTTATTGTAAATTGGGTCATTACTTGTTATTTTTATAAGGCTGGTGAATTTGTATATATGAAGTTTATTTTTTCTGTGTACTGGTGTTGTCTCCAGCCCCTTCACTGAATTGCCTTTTTGCTTATGATGCTTTTGAAGTTGGCTTTCGTGGGTTTCCTAGGTAGCTGGAGATTTTATCTGTAATTAACTAATTTTATCTATTTATTTATTTATTTATTTATTTTTCTAATTGCATCAGTTAGATCATTTAGAACAATTTTAAACAGTAATAATCTCAGGGTAAATTCTTGCGCTTTTCTTGACTATAAATGGGTATATGTTTAGTGTTTTTTCATTTCAGAATGATGCGATCCTTGGTATTGTAAACGATGTTAAAGAAATACCCATCTGTTTCTGTTTTATTAAGGATTTAAAGTTTAATAAAGAAAGATGTGGAAATGTGGGTTTTTAGTCAGATGATTATAAAACATCGATAGGCATGATTAAGTTACTTTTTTTCTTAGATCTATTCATATTGTAATTTATATTAAAAGTACTATAATATTTCCATAATTTTATGTGGTTTTTATTTTCATTGATATTCATAAGTGGCATCAGGTAGTTCCATATTTTTAAAATTTTTGCTGCTCTTGGGAACAATATTAAATTTTATTTATAAGAATGTTTTAGAAGAAATTCTTTTTCTATGCTCTTAAGTATTTTAAAAATGAGATTACCCTTTATTTTGGGATTTAGCAGAATTTCACGATGAATCTATCTTGACCTTATGTTTTCTATGATTAGTTCTTTGCAAACTTTGCTTTCCCCCACATCTATTCTAATTGCTTTGTTTAGATCTTCTATTATCATACGGTCTGTTATAGTACACTTTGAATTATTTAATTGAGGTTTTCAGATGTTTTGCTTAGAGTTAATAATTTTTTTTATGGATCCTTTAATTCTCTCAATTTCTATAGTTACTTTCTTTTTTTTTTTTAATTTTTTTTAACATTTATTTTTGAGACAGGGAGAGACAGAGCATGAACGGAGGAGGGTCAGAGAGAGAGGGAGACACAGAATCTGAAACAGGCTCCAGGCTCTGAGTTGTCAGCACAGAGCCCGACCGACGCGGGGCTCGAACTCATGGACCATGAGATCATGACCTGAGCGGAAGTCGGATGCTTAACCAACTGAGCCACCCAGGCACCCCTATAGTTACTTTCTATATAGTGTTTCTTATTTGCTCATTCACCTTCCCTTCATTTTCTAATTATTTGCTTGATAAGGTTAAATAGTAGGGTTTTTTTTTCACTTTAAATTTTTTAAAATATTTATTTATTATTGAGAGACAGGGAGACAAAGAGCATGAGCAGGGGAGGGGCTGAGAGATGGAGAGACACAGAATCTGAAGCAGGCTTCAGGCTCTGAGCTGTCAACACAAAGCCCAACGTGGGGCTCAAACTCACAAATCGTGAGATCGTGACCTGAGCTGCAGTCAGACGCTCAACCGACTGAGCCACTCAGGTGCCTCTTTTTTTCACTTTTAAAAGAACCAGCTTGTAGATTTGTGTTTAACTTTTTTTGTTTCTTTTTATAATTCAGTATTTTCTTGTTTTTATTAGATTTTGTGTCTGTATTTTCCCCTCCATTTTTGAGTTATATATTTATATAACTTATTATGTTATATATACATTTTGTTTTTATGTTATTAAGACATAAACATTTAGCACTGTTAATTTTCCTCTGAGCGTTGCTTCATATATGCCCATGAGTTTTGATCACTTTTTTTTTTCATAATGGTTTTTAAAATACATACTTCAAAAAGTTTCCAGGTGAGTCAAATATTTCTAGTGTTTTTAATTTTCTACATTTTTTGATTGTCATCACATAATTTCTTTAGTGCACCTTTATGTTTCTTTTATGGCCAAATGCAAGTCAATTTTTATGAATGTTCCATGAGCAACAGTATTTAGGGTAGTGAGTTACCAATAACTGTATCTAAGTCCATACCTATAGCATACATATATATATATCTATATCTCAATTAAATAAACTTCACTGGTTATACTGTAGTTTTTAATGCAGTTTACAAAATATTTATGGTTTTTCTTACTTCTGGACATAGTATAGAATTGTATCTCTCTGCCCCCACCTTGTGGTTGGGTGGGGCAATGAAAAGAATGGCAAGCAAAAATGACACATGCCATTTAATTGCTGGAGAGATGCCCCAAAGTGTTCTTTTCCTATCTAACACAGAAACTAACCACATTAGAGACCATGGACAATGTGCCATCTGGTATCCCTGAGTACTCTGAGCAGAGACCCCATCTAATCCTGGAAGACATGTGATAAAAGCAAAAAATAAACTGTTGTTTTAAGCCATTGGGATTGAGGTCCTGTTTGTTATTGCAGCTAAACTAAGCCAATATTGACTCAGTCTTAATAATCTTACTTAATTTTGTTCACTTGATTTATCATTGTTGGGAGAATTACAGTTTTTGTCTACTGATGGGTTTTTGCCAATTTCTGCTTGAATCTCCTATAGTTTTTGTTTTATGAAGATTGATCTTAAATTAACTGGCATCTAAATTTTAATAAATGCTATATTATCATATTAATTGTACTATTTATCATTATGAAATCACCTCTTTATTTTCACTTAATGCCTTTGCATTATTTGTTTTAATGTTTTATTGTATTTTTGAGAGTGAGGGAAAAAGAGACAGAGCACGAGTGGAGGAGGGGCAAAGAGAGAGGGAGACACATAATCCAAAGCAGCCTCCAGGCTCTAGCTGTCAGCACAGAGCCTGAGACAGGGCTCGAACTCACAGAGAGATCATGACCTGAGCCGAGGTCGGACACTCAACCAGCTGAGCCACCCAAGCACCCCTGCATGATTTTAAAGTGAATTAAAATAGCAACACATGATTTATTTTTGTCTTTGTTAGGTTTTTGTGGCCATCTTTTTATTTTCAATATTTTTAAGTCACAAAGTTTTAGGTATATTTCTTCCATAATCATAGAGTTTGGGAAGTGTGGAACATTTTTGCATAAATATCCGAAGGATGTATGATCACTGTCAATTCAGTCTTACTGTATTTTAAGACTTCTGTTTTTAAAATAGATTAAAAATTTTTTTCAATGTGTGGTTATTTTATGGGTTTGTTGTTGTTGTTGGCTTGACTTTTGGTTTTTGCCTGATAGAAAAGTCTTCAGTTTCTCTGGTGGTTAACTTTATATTATATTCTTAAGAATACACACACACACACACACACACACACACACACACACAGTGTACAGATATATAGTATTTCTTAAGTTTTCCACTACACACAAATTTGTGATAGAATTTATATATTTCTTCCTTCTTACCTTCTTCTTTCTCTCCTCCACCATCTGAAATTTCTTGTTTATTATATATTTTTCACAGTATTTTAGTGCTTACACCCATATAAAAGTATATAAATTTTTTAATTTGTAGGTTTGTGAATTCTATTTTGAGTTTTAGCACATGCCCTCACCACTATGCTTTTTTTCTTCCTCGAGCTCCCAATTTTTCTTAGTTTTAATATTCCTTACCATAATTTCTCTTTTTATTAGGACTAAACTTAAACAGATGTTTACTAGCATTGGCTTGGAAATGTTTTGCATACTTTCTTGGTTGGTTCTATTATATCCCTTAAGGAGAATTAATGGGAACCTTGTTCCCTTGATTCCTGTGTGTATACACTCATGTTTATTGATGGTTATTTTTGTGTTAGAATGAGGATATTGGCAAGTAAAAAAAAATCCTTTTTTTTTTTCATTTTTAAAATTGTAGGTATTGCTTCACTGACTTCTAGCTTTTAATGTGGCTGTGGAAAGATCAGAGACCAGGCTGATTTTTCTCTTATAAGTGCTTTTATTGCTCTTCCAGTTACTTCTTCAAATTACTTCTTGAAATATACAAGATACTTTTTTTTTGAAGTATGACAACTTTATTAGACTTGGGGCAAGATTCTTTAGTTGGGTCAGTTTGGATATATTTTCCTAGTATCATGGTAATATGTAATATGTACGTAATATGTAATTAATATGTAATTCTTCTTTGAAAGCCTGTTTTCTTGAATTACATCTTTAAGTAATTGTTCATTTCTGTTATTCCCGTTTTTTTTTTTTTCCATGGGTTCTAATAGTGCATTTGGAGAATCTCTTTTTGCACCTTCCATATCATTTCTTTTAATTAGTAAACGTGATTTTTACAGCAGTTTAGGTTTACAGCAAAATGGACAGAAAGTATAAGAGGTTCCCATATACTCCCTGTCCTCATACCTGCATAGCCTTCTCCATTATCAATATCCCTCACCAGATTGTTACATTTGTTATTATTGATGAGCCTACACTGACACATTATTATCATCCAAAGGCCATAGTTTTCATTAGGATTCACTCTTAGTGTTGTCTATTACATGGATTTTGGCAAATGAAAATAACATATATCCATCGTTGTATCATTCTGAATGGTTTTAGCACCCTGCAGATTTTCTGTACTCTGCCTATTCATCTCTCCTCCTGGCACCTGGCGACACTAATCGTTTCATGATCTTTAGAGTTTTGTCCTTTCCAGAGTGTCGTAGAGTTGGAATCAGACAATTTGTCGTCACTCCAGATTGGCTTCTTTGACTTAGTAATATGTAGTTAAGTGTTCTCCATGTCTTTTCATGGCTTGATTGCTCATTTGTTTTCAACACTGAATAGTCTTCCGTTGTCCTGATATCCCACAGTTTATTCATCCAGTCACCCCCTGAAAGACCTTTTGGTTGCTTCTAAGTTTTGGCAATTATTAATAAAGCTTCTATGTAGATACATATGCAGGTTTTTGTATGCTTTAATTTTGTGTGTTTTAGCTTCTCAATTCCTTCGGGCACAGACCATGAAGTACAAGTGCTGGGTTGTGTGGTAAGGGTATGTTTTGTCTTCTAAGGAACTGCCACACTGACTTCCAAAGAGACTGAAAAATTATAAGTTTAATGAAGAAGAATAAAACCTATTAAATGTATTTGTAAACAATAGAAAAAAGTTACTCACAGAACAAATATATTTATTCATATTGAGTCCAGTTTTCTTCAAACAGAAAGCTAAATTTTTGATCCCAAGTGCACTATCTGAAGGAAGAACTGATTTGAAAACTGAAAAAAAACAGAGACACAAACATGTAGCTCAGTTTTGAGGGTAAATTTATTTGTAGAGATTTAGCTTTTTATAACATTAGTATTCATTAATCTTTTTATATTTGACAAGTGCTTCATCATTTTTTACAACTTATTTCTCATATAAAACATATGGACCACCCAACAAATAACTAAAAACAAAACAAAACAACTCTCCTTATTTTAGCCTCTGTCTATGCCAGTTCTGCAAATCATTTTGTAAAGCTAACAAGGCTCCTCTAATCCTATTAGGTGTATAAAATTTGTATGAAACCTCTCAACATTTAATAATGTCAAAATTCCATTGAAATGCTTAACTCTTATTTATTTTCATGGCACCAGGCCAAAGGGAAATATGCAGAGACTTAAGTCCATGGACAGAAGTGAAACTAATGTTTAAAAACACCTTTTGTATGCCAGGCATTCTTTGGCTTACAAATATTCTATGTCCTTCTTCCAACAATTCTGCAAGATAGGGATTGTAATCCTATTTGTAAGTGAGGAAATAGATGCTCAGAGTATTTGGTAAAACAGTGATAAAACTGACTCTAGTGGGTGATCTCGCCTACTTCAATATGCTGTATCCCAACAACAGTAAAAAACACACTCCAAATTCTTTCACTGACTAGGAATATCAAATAAAAGGACTCTGGAATGTGTGTCTGAAACATTTTGTGTTTAGTGATGAGCAATAGCCTGATGCAATGGGTAAAACTTGGTCTTTTAAAAAAAAATTTTTAAGTTTATTCATTTTTGAGAGAGAGAGAGAGACAGCATGAGCAGGGGAGGGGCAGAGAGAGAGAGGGAGGGAGACACAGAATCTGAAGCAGGCTCCAGGCTCCAAGCTGTCAGCACAAAGCCTGATGCAGGGCTTGAACTCACAAACCGTGAGATCATGACCTGAGCTGAAGTTAGATGCTCAACCGACCAAGCCACCCAGGCGACCCAAAACTTGGTCTTTTGACCAACGTGAACATTGATTAAGAGATTGGACCTCTTCTTAATAGATCTTAGGCCAATTATATAATATTCTGTGTCTCAGTTTTCTCTTTTGCAAAATACAAGTAGTAATAACTACCTTGAAGTGTTTTTTTTATTTTTTTATTTAAAAAAGTTTTTTTAAGTTTATTTTATTTATTTTGAGAGAGAGAGAGAGAGCATGAACTGGGGAGAGGCAGAGAGAGAGAGAGGGAAAGAGAGAATCCCAATCATGAGTTCGATGTGGGGCTCGAACTCATGAACGGTGGGATCATCACTTGAGCTGAAACCAAGAATCAGATGCTTAACTGACTGAGCCAGCCAGGCACCCTGAAGTCTTTTTAAGAGAATTTTCAACCATCTATTTTAATCATGTAACAGTTTTTCTGAAACACCATGGTTTCAATAAAGCTGCATTTTAATATATTAGAAAACATACCTGTTTCAGTTGTACAAATTGTTGTTTTTCCTATATTACTAACCCGATTTCTCTGGCTGCTAAAATGCAAAGGATTTTTAAAAAATATACACATGGTTAGATTTCATTAATTCTGTATTTATCTAGAAAGTAATGCAAAGGGTCATTCTCCCAAGAGTAACTCCTTTCTCCTTTTCCTTTTTTCTTCCTCCCTTCTTCCTCCTTCCTTCCCTTGCTTTCCCCCTTCCTCCTTCCTTCCTTCTTTCCTTCTTTCCTTCCTTTCTTCTTTTCTGGCCTATTTGTTTACAATCAGACTGAGGGGAAACTGGTGAAAAACCATGCTCTGTGCCCCTCGTATCAAATGTTTTCAGTTTTCTTTAGCTGTTTTGTGTAACAGGATTTCATGATTTTGCTCTAAGCCACCTGGGTGGCTCAGTTAGTTAAGCATCTGACTCTTGATCTCAGCTCAGGTCTTGATCTCAGGGACATGAGCTCAGGCCCAGCTCTGCACTAGGTGTGGAGCCTACTTAAAAAAAAAAAAAAAAGCTCTTAAAAAAAATAATGAATTTTGCCTAATCATTTTAGTTTATGGGTCTCTGAAATGAGACTTAGCGAAAATGTCACGCAAATATAGAAAATATGCCTCCAAATCCTACAGAATCAAGGCTATGATGTTCTGATGTCTAGGGAATTTCATTTGTGTGTGAACCCAAATTTATAGTATAAAGTCAGGTCAATTTTCATAAAATAAGCTTGATTGGAAAAGCACTTGTATCTCCTGCTGACCACCCCAAATCTTCCCTACAAATTGCAAATGCTGAAATTTGAGATTTCTTTATATTACCAACCCTTTAAAATTTAAATTCTCCATAAGGATAACCTAGGTAGTAATCATAATCATGAAATTAATATCCAGATTGTTTTCCTTTAACCAGCACTCTGGAGAAAATGGATCTGCAATTGAACAAGATCATAGAGGCGAAGGGAAATTTGAAGCACGTTGAACAAAGTAAAGGACAAGTGTAGGTGGGTGGGGCCTTACACCACAAAGCACTAGAACATCGGGGATTAGGGCCTTTGTGTAGGTTTGAGGAAAGATGCTGAGGCACAGAGGACAGATTAAGGATGAGATTTTTCTCACTGGCAGTTGTGCTTTAGATATGCGTTGCTTGTACTGAACTAAGTACTTTCTTGGAACACATGTGAGACTCCATTTCCTGGGTTCCACTCTGGAGAGTGATTTTTTGATCTGGAACGGGCTGTGGCATTTGCACTGCTAACAGTGTCCTAGGAGATGCGGATGTGAATGATTGTGCTTTGAGTGCCAGTGGAGGATACGCAGAAACCCTAGAATTGTGGCTCCCAAACCTGGATGCGTGCACTCTAGAATCACCCAGGGAGCTTAAAACCATCCCCTGGCCACTTGCTCAGAGATCATGATTGAATTGGTCATGATGAATGAAGGCAATCAGGACTTTTTAAAAGTTCTACCGGATGATTAGTATGTGCAGCAAGTTTGAAACCACTAAAGGACAGCGCTAAAAGGGCCACCCTTGTAGTGTGAATGAGGAGGTTGTTCCTTCAAGAATGAGATTAACCCAGGCCCCTGGGTGGCTCAGTTGGTCAAGCATCCGACTTCAGCTCATGTCATGATCTCGTGGTTCGTGAGTTCGAGCCCCACGTCAGGCTCCGTGCTGACAGCTCAGAACCTGGAGTCTGCTTTGGATTCTGTCTCCCTCTCTCTCTGTTCCTCCCCCACTTGTGCTCTGTCGCTCTCTGTCTCTCAAAAATAAAAAAATGTGATTTCTTTTTTAAATAATGATATTAACTGCAGAGTGCTAACAGGCAGGCAATTACTACCCTGTTTCCACAGATTATTCTGAGGGTAGGCAGACCCTGTGCTGATCTTCACATTGTTTTGAAAGAAGATAGAAATCCAATATTTTGAGAAATCTCTATAATATTCAAATATTGACAACCATTTCAGATATACTTTAAAGTACCATGTGAATAAAATGTAAGGTGTTTGGGGCCCAAAATAGCCCACAAGACACAGGTTGTAAACTTTTAATTCTGAGAATTTCCAAGCAAATGGTCTATTGGTTCTAATTAGTGTCCAAATATGTGTGGGTTTTTCAGGTAGAATGACATGTAGTTCTTAAAAACAAATTGGATTTACAGCTAAGTTGAAGGAATGACCTTTTCTGAATTTGATTGAAGGCAGTAACCCAGATGAAAATGGCTTGAAAACTTTAAGTAGGTACTCAACTATGATGAATTATTATCATTTTGAGACAGTAAGTAAATTCTTAAGATTTGAAAAGAAAAACCACTTTATTTTTTAACTGTTTTATGTTTATCATTTATTTTTTGAGAGAGAGAGAGAGAGAGAGAGAGAGAGAGAGAGAGAGAGAGAGAGAGAAAGCAGGGGAGGGGCAGAGAGACAGAGACAGAGACAGAATCCAAAGGAGTCTCCAGGCTCTGAACTGTCAGCACAGAGTCTGATGTGGGGCTCAAACCCACAAACCGTGAGACCATGACCTGAGCAGAAGCTGAACACTTTACCAACTGAGCCACCCAGATGCCCCAAGAAAAACTACTTTAAAATGAAACTCATTGTCCTAATGATTTGGGTTCTAACAATGTGCCTCACCAATGTATATACACCATTAAATCAGATCACTCAACATCTAATTTTGTCTTTATATCTATCCAGAATATTAGATTGTGCTGTAACTGTAAGAAATTTTCTGTCCCACAACTAATCAATTCAGGGATAACTGCCCTGAAATACTGTACATTTTGTAACTATAAAAATTTCATGCTGTGTGTGTTTAAATTTGCAGTGCTATAAATGATGATAACTCAACTAAAATATTATTAAAATTAAATATGTAAAGTTAAAAAGAACTCTAAACAAAACATTTTGTTTATACTGTTAGAGCATCTGTTAGTCTAACAGACCCTTCTGTGTAATTATTGATGAGGTCTATATAACAGCTCTCTTACTACTGAATTAACTGAGTTTTTAAAAAATACAGCAAGTCTGTAATTGAAATATGTTTCAGAATTTTCACACACATGCGTTGCAAAATGAATGTATCATATAAATGTAAAGCATAAAAAGGAAGATGCATCAGGAGTCATTCCATACCGTAATAAATACATAAAAACAAATACCTCTTCCCTTTTACCTAGCATCCCATTATTATTCTAAGTACTGCAGGTGAAATGGAGACTCAAGTATTTCCAAGCGGAAGGGCTATAATATGATTTTACATAACGTTAACGCACATTCTGTGCCAAGAACTTTCCTCCCATCCTTTGGTTTTAATAGGGATGCGATAACAGAGACTCCGTTTCTCCAATCAGCAGTCATATGACCCTGACAGCTAGTTACTGTGCTTTTGTCTACATTCTTAGAATGCAAATCAGAACAAAAAGAAACCTACAACTGCCAAAAATGACTTACAGCGGGGGTCAAAAAGTCAAATGTCTACAGGGGACAAGCAGGTGACATAAATGGGGGAAGAAGGCCAGAAATACATGCCCAGTCAGTCTACAGGCAGAGCAGCTCTTCAGATACAGCTAATGGCTCTCGTGAACAGTTGTAGGCATGTGTTGTAGTATCAGATTGTACAACATAAGCCAGAAATCTGGATTTTTCAGGGAGAATATTCTGCTTTTTAAACATTTATCATGTATTGAAATGCCTGTATGACCTGTATAAGCCCAATAAAATATCTGTGTGCAACATCAGTCTCTGGCATAAAGGGACAGAGATTGACAACTAAGGAAGTGGAGATAAAATTCTTAGAACAACTATGTTACAGAAAACACATGTTGGAGAAATGTTGTATAAATGCTTGTGTGCAGAAACAAGTTCTTTGCTAAAAATGGGTGAGAAAAAGTTGGTTAAGTGTAAATGAGGTGGGGACTGGGGGCTGTGATAACTACAGACTTTTCATTCATTCATTTGTTCATTCATTCATTCATTCATTCAGCAAATATTTACCAGATCATGTTGTAGATACTGGGAATATGCTACTTAAACAGAGAGAGAGAGAGAGAGAGAGAGAGAGAGATTTTTTCCCTTGGAGTTTACACCCCGCTGAGGATATAGCCAAACAAATAAATACCTGATAAGCATTAAGACCGAGCTATAATGCAGTAAGTGGTATCATAGATATTCAATTATATATGGGATTGTTAAGTTGTGAGGTTTATGAAAAAAAAAATGTTCCCTTCTTCTTCCACCTATTCTGTAAAGAAAAAAGATAAGAGTTTTTATATACATTAGGTTTGTGTCATGGGTTAAAAATAGACGCTTATTAAACGATAGAGACAGAAAGTAGAACGGTGGTTGCTGAGAGCCAGGGGGAAGAGGGAATGGGGAGTTAGTATTTAACGGATCTAGGGTCTCATTTTTTCCAGGGTGAAAAGAGTTCTGGAGAGGGATACTGGTGATAGTGACTCAACAATATAAATGTACTTGAAACTCATGAAATGTAAACGTAAAAATAGTTCAGACAGCCAATCGTGTTATTTTATTGTGTCTTTTAGATCATTTTATTTTTATTGTATATTTTACCACAACAAAAAAATGGGAAAGAAGAAAAGCAGGTAAGGGCCAGAATGTGGCCTGCGGGCTATAGTTTGTTGGCCCCTAGTTCAGCGTATATCCTTCTAGGTTATCTCATTCTGATAGGACATTGCCTTCGAACCATTTTACAATCTGTAAATTGTCGATAACTGATAGCAGTGCAGAATAATAATTTTCTAAACACAAGAAAATAAGTTCTGTTCAATGAAAGTTCAATTACTTTCTCCCCGTAGAAAAAGTCATTTCTGTGTTTGTCTGTAAATTCATTTCAACATTTATTTTATATAAATTTGTGTTTCTTTAACTTTTCTTTTGAGCTGTTATGGCATCCTGACTGGTTTCCTCATTTAATCAGTTAAATGAAATCATACATGTTTGTCTTATAGCTTTAGGAGGTTTATGATTTAACCTCTTTTGGAAAATCATCCATTAACATCATGCATATTGTTGACACCTATTTTTTTGAGAAAGAAGTTGTATTACTATGTACATTTATAGAATTGTGTGACTGTCCATTATAATTTCTTCCTGGGGATATTAGTTGAATGGGACATTTCAACCAAATGTTTTTTTTTAATTTTTTTAATATTGTGTTTTCACTTTAAAAAATTGACTGATTTGGGGCTCCTTAGTGGCTCAGTCGGTTAAGCATCCAACTTCAGCTCAGGTCTTGATCTCTCAGTTTGTGGGTTTGAGCCCCACATCGGGCTCTCTGCTGACACCTCAGAGCCTGGAGCCTGCTTCAGATTCCGTGTCTCCCTTTCTCTCTTCTCCTCCCCCACTCATGCTCTGTCTCTCAAAGATAAATAAACGTTAATTTTTTTTAATTGACTAATTATTATCAGCAAAGTGTGTGTTGTACATGGAAGTGAAAAAGTCCCAAGTGAGGCATTCCAATCTTGTCATCCCCTGTCCTCACAGAAGGTAAGAACCTAAGACTTCCCTTCTTCCAAGCTGAGATGCAATTATCAATTACCTTCTATCTGAATTTGTGTTACTTGCAAGTTGCCCCTTGATGTAAATGAAGTATTAAAAAGTACCCTGAAGAAAACTAAAATGGAGTAAGGGGATGGTGGATGGGTAGAGTCTAGGGTAGCATCGCTAACTTTCATGGAAGCCTCTTTGGCTGCCAGCAGATAGCATCCATCCGGTCTCCCATGCAGCAATAATTTATACCATATAAACCTCACAAAATCAAGAAAAGCATGAGAAGTTTTGTATATGTCAACACAGAGCAAGTTCTGTGTTCTATTTTTGATAGTTAGGTGCAACTTAACGGGGGTCACACTTTCACATGAGCTGGTTGATGCAGAACGGAATTTATTAAAGGGCAATAAATGGCTTTCAGGCTGAAGACACAAGTTTAGACTGAATGGGGATGTTGGTTTTTTAAAGCCACCCCATATAACTGGGGCTCAAAGAGAACCGATGATCTTGCCAGCATCAGAAGCCTTGCCTAATTGGGAAACCCAAGCTATAGCTAGCTGCTGGCTCCAGATCAGTCAGCATCTACTAAAAGGCAACCAGCAAAGCGGAAGCCTCAAGCCCTGCTTCGTTTCCCACTGAATTCAGTGCAGGTTGTCCGCTGGCATCTGATAGGTGTGACCTAAACCACAAACCTAGGTCTAGGGAATTCTGGGAAATGTACCTCGCGACCCTCCACCTCTGTGATACAGGAAAAGACTAAAAACGAGGTCAGAATACATGCTGGGGGAGTTAATCTATGTATCCAACACACCACTTTCCCCAGATTATTCACTCACAGGGGTGCCTATTCCAGCTCTTCCCGTTCTCCAGTTGTTTTCGGAAAAGCTAAAGCTGAGGGTGATGGGAGTGGGGAGATGTCCACCCTCAGGCCCCACTGCCTCCCGGCTCTTTTAAACCAACAATGTGCTGTGTGTGGTTTAAGGTTTGTTCAGCAATTGTGAATAAAGCTGGCATAAACATTCACATACAGGATTTTGTGAGAACATAAGGCTTTATTTCTCTTGGATAAATACTCAGGAGTGGCATGCTGAGATGGGTGGAAAGTATATGTTTAATGTTATTAGAAACTGCCAAACTGTTTTCTAAAGTGACTGTACGATATTGCTTTCCAACCAGCAAGTTAGTGGAAAAAAAAAGATTGCTTAGTTCTTTTTCCACTTATTTTGCAATGAATGAGAGTTCCAGATATTCCATACCATCACCAGTACTTAGTATTGCTAAAATTTGGTTGTAGCCTTTTCTTGTAGGTGTGTAGTGGTAACTGATTGTGGTGTTAATTTTCATTTGCCTTTAATTAATGATGAATGATGTTGGGCATGTATTCATGTGCTTTTATGCTATCCGTACATCTGTTTTGGTGAAACATTTTAAAAAATTGCACGTGTATTATTTCATTGTTTTTTTTTTCCTGCTAGTGAGTTATGAGAGTCTGATTTGGTCTGAATGCAAGTGTTTTATAAGATATGTGTCTTACAAATACTTTCTCTTAGTCTGTGGCTGGTCTTTACACACACACACACACACACACACACACACACACACACAGTTAAATATGTTAATTTCTTCATTTATTACAGTTAATGAACCGATCTTTTTCTTTTTTTTTCTAAATTTTTTTATTTGAGAGAGAGAGAGAGAGAGAGAGCGCTAGCGGGGGAGGGATAGAGAGTGGGAGACAGAGGATCCGAAGCAGGCTCTGTGCTGAAGGCAGAGTGCCCAGTGCAGGACTCAAACTCACAGGCTGCAAGACCATGACCTGAGCCGAAGTTGGGCGCTTAACTGACTGAGCTTTCTAGGAGCCCCAGTGAGCCAATTTTGATGCATTATTAACTACAATCTGTAGTTTACATTGAAACACACTCTCTGTGTTGTATTGTTATATGGGTTTTGACAAATGCCTAATATCACATGTCCATCAATATGGTATTGTACAGAAGAGTTTTGCCACTCTAAAAATCTCCTGCGCTTCATTTTTTTTATCCCACCTTCATACTTCTGAAACCCCTAACAAACAGCGATCTTTTTACTGTCCCTAGAGTTTGCCTTTTGCACACACACATAAATTTCATCAAGACAGGAAAAACAGCAGATTACCAGCTGTGTTCAGATTGGCTTCTTTCACTTAACAATATGCACAAAGGTCAGGTGGATCAGCACAGATGTGGGAGTCCTCTCCCTGCCAAGAGAGCCCTGAACAAAAGACTCCTGCAGTTTTATTGAACTGGGGCATGGGAAGGGGAGTTAGGAGTACTGAGAGTGGAGAAAAATGTCTTAAAGGGTCCCTCTACACCCCCATAAGGAGGCTTTGGCTGAGGTGCCTGCAGAAGGTCTTGGCTTAAGGACCCAGATCAAGAGACCTTCAGAATGAAGGCACCAGGCTAGGAATGCAAGTATCCATAAGAACATGGCTGCCCGGGGGAACCTGAATCCTTGACTGCAATGCCCTTCAGAGATGGCAGAGGCTGGAGGAAGGAGGGCAGTTCTCCCCTCAGAGGCCTGTCAGATAGAGCTTTGGTCACTGCCCGTGGGTAGGCCTGAAAAATCACAACTAGATTTTTTTGGTCAAATGCCAGGTCCTCAGAAGATTTCATTCATTTTTGTTTCAATATGCTATTCCCTGATGACATATGATGATGAACATCTTTCGGGTGCTTATTTGCCATCTGTAAATCTTTGGTGAGGTGTCTGTTCAGATCTTTTGTCCATTTTTATTTATTGACATTTACTTATTTATTTATTTATTTGAGAGAGAGCAAGAGCTCAAGCTGGGGAGGGGCAGAGGGAGAGGGAGAGAAAATCTCAAGTAGGCTCCACACCCAGTATGAGCCTGATGCTGGGCCCTGTCTCACCACCATGAGAGCATGACCTGGGCTGAATTCAAGAATTGGACTCTTAACCAGCTGAGCCACTCAGGCACCTCTATCACTTTTAAATTGAATAATTTCTTTAAAATTTTTGAGTTTAAAGATTCTTTGTATATTTTAGGTATAGGCCGTTTATTAGTTATGTGTTTTTCAAACATTTTCTCCCACTCTGTGGTTGTCTTTTCATTTTCTTAAGAGTGTTTTTTGGGGGCGCCTGGGTGGCTCAGTCGGTTAAGCGGCCGACTTCGGCTCAGGTCATGATCTCGCGGTCCGTGAGTTCGAGCCCCGCGTCAGGCTCTGTGCTGACAGCTCAGAGCCTGGAGCCTGTTTCAGATTCTGTGTCTCCCTCTCTCTCTGACCCTCCCCCGTTCATGCTCTGTCTCTCTTTGTCTCAAAAATAAATAAACGTTAAAAAAAAAAGAGTGTTTTTTGTCAGAACAGATGTTTTTGATTTTAATAAAGTGCAACTTTACTTTTCTTTTTTCTTTCGTGGATTCGTCTTTTGGTGTTGTAACTAAAGCTTCTTTTCACCAGACCCAAGGACACATAGAGTTTTCTCCTGTGTTATCCTCCAAAATTCTTGTAGTTTTATATTTTACTATTAGATATATGATCCATTTGAGTTAAATTTTACAAAATGTGTAAGGCCTTTGTCTAGATTCATTCCTTTTTCTTTTGAACATCCAGTTGTTACAGTACCAATTGTTACAGCAACAAGAACAAACAAAAACAACACAACAGTGAAAACTGACCTTTCTTCATTGAGTTGCCTTTGCTTTTTTGTCAATGATCAGTTTCATATGGGTCTACTTCTGGCTCGTTTTCATTAATCTTTTTTCTATCCTTTTACTGGTATCATGGTGTCTTGATTACTGTAGCTTTGTAGCAGGTCTTGAAGTTGGTTAGTGTTGGTTAGAATAAAGTTTGACTTTATTCTTCAGTATTGTGTGTTGACTGTTCTGGTTTTTTTGGTTGTTGTTTTGTGTTTTTGTTGTTCTGACACAAATTTTAGAATCAGTTTGCAAATATCCACAAAACACCTGGAATTTTGATTGGGATTTATTTGAATCTGTATATGAACCTGGGAAGAACTAACATCTTAACAATATTGAGTCATCCTATCCATGAATATGGAATACTTCCTTTTACTTAGATCTTTTTTGATCTTTCTCAGCAGAAATTTGTGGTTTTTCTTATATTGATCTTGTACATGATTTGTTAAGTTTATACCTAAGTATTTGATTTTTGGAGGGTGGTAATGGAATTATTTAATTTGTTTCAAGTTATATTTCTGGGCAAAGAGTTGTTTATAATATTTCCTTCTTACCATTTTAATGTCCATGGGACCAGTAGTGATGTCTCTCTTTCATTTCTGATGTTAGTGATTTATTTCTTCTCTCATTTTTCTCTTGGTTACCCTGGTTACAGGTTTATAAATTTATTGATTTTTCTAAAGGGCAATTTTATTTGTTTGTTTGTTTGTTTCATTGGATTACTCCTTTGATTTTCTGTTTTCAGTTTCATTGGTGTCTGTGATAATTTTTATGATTTTCTTCCACTTGCTTTGGCCTTATTTTAAACTTTTTTTACTCTAAATTTGTCTCTTTCTTTTTTTTAAATTTTTTAATGTTTATTTTTGAGAGAGAGAGAGACAGAGACAGAGCATGAGCAGGGAAGAGGCAGACACACACACACACACACACACACACACACAGAATCCAAAGCAGACTCCAGGCTCTTGCTGTCAGCACAGAACCTGATGCAGAACTTGAACTCATGAACTGTGAGATCATGACCTGAGCCAAAGTTGGACACTTAACTGACTGAGCCCCCCAGGCACTCTTCCTCTAAATTTCTAAGGTGGAAGCTTAGGTTGTTGATTTTAGGCATCTTCTAACATAAGCATTTAATGCTATGCACTTCCTTTTAAGCACTGCTTTTGCTGCTTCAACAAATTTTGTTAATTAGTATTTTTTTGTTGTTTTACTTCAAAATATCTTAAAATATGCCCTGAAACTTTTTTTTTCCACTCATGTGGCATTTAGAAGTGTGTTGTTTAATATCCAAATATTTTGGTATTTTGTGTGTTGTTTAATATCCAAATATTTTGGTATTTTCTGGACATCTTTCTGTTACTGATTGATGATTTAATCCATTGTGGTACGAGAATTCCTTCTCCTTCTCCTCCCCCTCCCCCACCTCCTTCTTCAATAGATATGAATTTCTGATTTATATTTTTTTCCTTATCCCTGAGGAATTTTTTTGACATTTCTCACAAGATAGAACCATTGTTAAAAATTCCTTTAGTTTTTGTTTTTCTGAGAAACTCTTTATTATTCCCTTCACCATTGAAGGATAGTTTCACTGAATGCAGAATTCTAGGTTGGTGTTGTTTGCTTGTTTTTCTCTCAACATTAAATTTTCCATTCCATTTTCTTCTTGTTTGCATGGAAGCTGATGAGAAGTCTGATATAATTATTATCCTTGCTCCTCTATAGGTCAGGTGGTCTTTCTTTTCTCTTTGCCTTTTTCAAGACTTTTTATGTATCTTTAATTTTCTGAAATTTGAATATAATGTGCCTAGTTAGATTGGGGTGGGGGACTTTTTGGCTTCTTTCAAGATTTTTTTCTGTATGTTTAATTTTCTGAAGTTTGAATATAATATACCTAGTTAGATTGGGGTGGGAGACATTTATCCTGCCTGTTCTCTGACCTTTGGTCTGTGTTTTGGTATTCATCATTAAATTTGGGAAATTCTCATCATTGTTGCTTTCAGTAGTTTTTGTTGTTTTCTTTTCTCTTTTTCTCCTTCTTCCGGTAGTTCCATAATGTGTATGTTACATATTGGAATTGTTCCAGAGTTGTTTTGTTTTGTTTAAATCTGATTTTCCATTTGCATTTCAGTTTTGGAATTTTATACTGACCCATCTTTAAGGTCATGCTTCTTTTTTTGGCCATGTCTATAGTGAGCCTATCAAAGGAATTCTTCATTTCTATCACAAATTTCTAGCATTTTCTTTTTCTTTTTTCAGTTTCCATCACTGTGCTTACCTTATTTATTTTTGCATGTTGTTTTTTTCCATTAGAGCTCATAATATATTAATCATAGTCATTTTATTTGATTTATTTTTAATGTTTATTTATTTAATTATTTTTGAGAGAGAGAGAGAGAGCACGCATGCGCACGCCCGAACATAAGCATGAGTGGGGGAGGGGCAGAGAGCAGGAGACACAGAATCCGAAGGAGGCTCTAGGCTCTGAGCTGTCAGCACAGAGCCTGACACAGGGCTCAAACCCAGGAACTGTGAGATCATGACCTGAGCCAAAATCAGATGCCTAACCAACAGAGCCACCCGGGTATCCTATAATCATAGTTATTTTAAATTCCTTAACTGAGAATCCAAAATCTGGGTTTGGTTCTGATGCTTTCTTTGTCTCTTCAGACCGTGTTTGTTGTTGTTGTTGTTATTTGTTTTTCTGCATTTTAACATGCTTGTAATTTTTATTGAAATTTGGTTGTGATATACAGTAAAACCTTGGGTTGAGAGTAACTTGTTCTATGAGTGTTCCACAAGGCAAGCAAACATTTCTAATAAATTTTAACTTGATAAATGAGCAATGTGTTGCAATACAAGTAGACTGTGACGCCATATGTCACATGATCACAACTGAGCCAATGGTTCTTGAAATTCGCCTTGATATGTGAGTGCTTTGGATTACAAGCATATTTTTGTAATGAATTATGCTCACAAACCAAAGTTTTACTGTATTTGGCAATAGAATCTGAGGTAATCAGGTTTTTAGTATGAAATTCATGTGAATTTACATAGGAACTTTGTGTTTAATTTCTATGGCAGCAGATGTTCCCTCTAGTTTTCGTGTTATATTTCTTTTTTGTTTGTTTTCTCCTCTGTTGTATTGGGCTTTCCCTATGAATTCATTCTTAAATAGGGTCTGTGTCTTACAGCTCATTCAGTTGTAATTCATTGTTGTACTGTTGCATGGTTGATGTGGTATAAGATGTTGGAGAGGGGAAACATTCCCAGGGCCATGACCTAATAAAACATTTATTTGCCTGTAAAAGAAAAAAGCAAAATATTCCCTCCTCTTACAGGAGATAGGAAAGCTACAGCACTATGGAATTTTTGAAATGCCCATCTTCCAGGTCTAGTAAGGCTCTGGTAAAAGTAGCTTTTCCTGGAGGGGATGCTTTTGTCATAGTTATTTTCCTCTGGGCATATCTCAATATGGTTATTTTTGCCTTCTCTATCTGATACAAGAGGAGATTTTTCTCTGAATTTCAGCAGAAGCACCTGATGGGGTTCCTGAAGGCAAAACCCAAAAAGTGGGGGAACTCCCTTAGAACTGTCTCCCAGGATTTTTTAACTCTCAGCCTTCAGGAATTCATCAATTGCCATTTAAGTGTAATGGCAGCTTCTATTTCCAGTAAGCTGGTCTCAGCTATGATTCTAGTTTTGAGGTGGTAGTTTGTCTTCAATTACCTGATGGACCTAAGAAAAGTCATATTCTGTTTGTTTGTTTGTTTGTTTGTTTGTTAGGCTTTTTTTTTTCTCTTATTTTGAGAATAGAAATAATGGCTTTCAAGCACTTTACATGACTCAGTTGAAACTGGAATCCTCTGGATTGTCTTTTTATTTTATTATTTTTCATCAGTGTCTTTCAAAGTTTTTTTTTTCTTTTCTTTTCTTTTCTTTCTTCTCTTTTCTTTCTTTCTTTGATGAAATTGAATATATATTATACTTTTGATGTCGATCTAAGAAATCTTTGTGTACCCAACGTGACAAGAACTTTCATTCCTTTTTTTCCCCCAGAAGTCATGGTTTTAGGGTTTGCATTTAGGTTTACAACCTCTTTAATATTAATTTTTTATATGGCATGAGGTATCACTTGAGGCTACTTATTTCTTTCTTTGTATCTGGGTTTCTAATAGTTTCAGTACCGTTTGCTGAACAGGCTGTATAATTTCTTCTTTGAATTGCCTTTGTAACTATTGAGACTATTCTAAGCTTCTCTCTTCTGTTCCATTTATTTATATTTTTATCTTTTATCAATACCACACTGTCTTGAATCAGGCATTCTTATAATTTTGCTTATCTGTCAGAGTGATTTTGGCTATTCCAGTATTCCACTTCTTTTCACCTGGTGGAAAAGGCAATTAGAAAATTCTATCCTGCTCTATCCTTTCTTTCTCATGTGGGGGTGGGAGGATAAAAGGCCAATAAATGTTTCTTTTTTAAAATTTGTTTCAAGTTTATTTATTTATTTTGAGAGAGAGCGAGGAGTGAGAGAGGTAGAGAAAGAATCCCAAACAGTGTCCATGCTGTTAGCACTGTGTCCAATGTGGGGCTGGTCTCACAAATCATGAGATCATGACCTGAGCTGAGATGAAGAATCAGGAAACTTAACAGACTGAGCCATCCAGGGGCCCCAGCCAATAAATGTTTCTTAAAGTCACAGCCCATTCCTTTATCCACTTTAAATGGAAAAAAGAAAACCAGAAACTCAGATTTAATCATAAGATTATGGAAATATTTCAATAGGAATGCGAGTGGATATCCTTACCTATTCCCTATGTTAAGGAAATAGCATGGAGTCTTTCCTGTTCAGTATGACGATAGCTGAAGGTTTGTTTGTAGATTCTTTAACAGGTTGAGAAAGCTGTCTCTATTTTCAGTTTTCTAAACGTTTTGCCTGAAAGGGACACTGACTCTTGTCAGAAGCTTTTCCTGTAGTGATTGAGATGATATATTTAGTTTTCTTTAATTTGTTGATGTGGGGAATCACATTAATTGGTTTCTGAATGTCAAAGCAACATTGCATTCCAAAGATAAATGATTCTTGGTCTTGGCGTATTATCTGGTGTATATATAGCTGGGCTTGATTTGTTCATATTTGGTTGATAATTTTTATATGTATGTTCATGAGAAATATTTATCTATTATTTTCTTTACTAATAATATCCTTAACTTATTTTGACATCAGTCTCATAAAGTGGCTTGGTAGTATTTCTTCTTTTACTGTTTTATAGAGAATTTTGTGAAGAATTAGTAGTCATTTCTTAAATATTTTGCAGATTCAAGAATGAAATGATCCAGACCTTAAGTTTCAAGGTCTGTAAAAGGTCTGAGATTTATGCTACTTGCAAGATAATAAGTTATATTGACAGTTTCATGGATGCTGGTAGAAGACATGCAAATCTTGGCTCATAGATGGAGCATAATTCATGTCTCATGATAATAGTAGGCATGATTATCATCATTTTTGCCTCAGTTTTTCGAGCCCAGTTCCTACAGGATGACACAAAGAGATCAGAGGAGCCCTGGACCGGAAATGAATTTCATTATAGGAGACAGCTGAGTTTAGGGGATTTAAAATTTTCTAATGGGCAGGACACATGCTTATCCTTTGGTCTGGAGAAAACATTGGCCCTAGCTTTCAATACTATTGGCCCTACAAAGATCCTTGACAACATTGTGTAGATAAAATGGGTAATCAGTGCCTTATTCCAAGACATGTAGATATGCAAGAAATACAAATTCAACAATTACAAATTCAATTTCTCTAATAGGAAGAGTATTATTCATATTAGCTATTCCATTTTGAGTGAGCTTTGGTAGTTTCATTTTTTTTTTTAAGAAAATAGTCCATTTCATATACTTGAATCAATTCAGTTATATGAATTGTTAAACTACTGGGCATAGAGTATTTTTTTAATGTTCTTTTTTTTTTTTATTCTTTAAACTTACAGAATTTGTAATGATTTCCTCTTTTTTATTCCTGTTATCAGTAATTTGTATTTTCTCCTTTTTTTATTCATCAATCTGGTTTAAGATTAATCAATTACATTGATCTTTTCAAAGAACTGTGTTTCATTTAATTGATATTTCTTAATTTTGGCTCTGAAATTTCATTGACTTATGTTTCTGTTTTTTGTGTTTTGTTTTTTGTTTTTGTTTTTGTTTTTTGTTGTTTTTTTTTTTTTTGCTGTTTAATTCCCTATGTTTGCTTTGTGTTTAATTTGCCTCTTTTTAAATAGATTCTTAAAATGGATTATTGATTTGAGACCTTTCTTCTTTCCTGATAAAAACATATAATACTGTAAATTTCTAAGCATCGGCTTAGCTATATTCTACAAATTTTATTATGTTTTGTTTACATTTTTATTCAGTTCCAAATATTTTAAAACTTTTCTTGATCCATGAATGCCTTCTTCTTTGCCCTATGAGTTTTGTATATATTCCAACTGGTTCTATGATAAGCTTTCCCATTTTATGTTTCATTTATTTAACTTTCCATTTTTATTTTTTATTCCCTTACTCCATTCTTGATAACATTGTTTGGCTATATAGCCCAAGTCACTAATTCTCTCTTTAGTTAACCTACTGGGTTTTTATTTTACCAGTTTGTAGTTTTTAATTATGGAAATTAAAATTTTTCTTAAGTCTATTTATTTCTCATGGTGACTCTTCTCACCATCCCTATAATTTATTTTATTGCTTCTTTAAACTTTTATATAATTATTTTTCTCTATGGGATAATAACAATCTTGGCAAATCTTTAGCAATCCAATATTTTACTGTTCATCTATCTTGACTTTCAGTAGTTATCTTCTCAGATGATGCTGTGCTTTGCTTAGGGTGTGTGTGTGTGTGTGTGTGTGTGTGTGTGTGTGTGATCATGAGAGGTTTTAATCACTGGAAATTCTGTTGACTAACTTGGGGATACTTTGGAAAGAGAGTTTGACTTTGCTCTGAGGCCCTAACTCTTTTTTTTTTTTATTAGCGTTTGTTTGTTTATTTTGAAAGTAAGTGTGAGTGCATGCAAGTGGGGGAGGGGCACAGAGAGAAGGAGAGAGAGAATCCCAAGCAGGCTCCATGCTGTCAGCACAGAGCCCAACACGGGGCTTGATCCCACAAACCACGAGATCATGACCTGAGCTGAAACCTAAGAGTCAGGTGCTTAACTGACTGAACCACCCAGGTGCCCCATGAGTCCCTAACTCTTTATATTATTATCATTTTTCTTTTTGAGGCCCTTCTCCTGGAGGCCATTTCCAATTCTTGGTCCTGTGTGTTCCTACTTTGCCTCTCAGTCACAGACTTCTGGGTTTCTGGTCCACTTTACTCCTCATCCCCACCCATATAGAATGGGGTTTTCTTATTTGTTGCTTTTGGAGGTGTGGGGAGACCAACAATGCTACCGAGAGTGTGTCCAATCTGGGAGTCTAGTAGTGGATTAGGGGTAGCTATTCATACATTAGTAAGCATAGGGAGCACCAGTTAGTATAATCATTATATATTACTCACTTGAATTCACAATGATCCAAACTTATTTTTAAGAGATTTCTTAACTAGTCTACTCACCCAGGGCTCTCTCTTCCACATGACTACCAATGAGAAAATTCATTGTGTTGTATCCCTAATTAAAATCTATATTGACCCCCATGCTTGCAGAATAAAATCCAGGCTCTCCAGCATAGCATTTAAGTCCTTTTATCATCTGTTTCAAGTATATCTTCTTAAACATTATCCTCCTCTCCCACTTTTCTCTATAACCACATGGTTGCATCAGAGCATTCTAAGTTCTACTGAATATGCTGTAGTCTTTTATCAGCTATTATTCTTGGTTGTTTCTTCTTTCTACACTATCCTTTTTCTGTTGAACATCAAGTACATTTGTTTCTTCCTTCAAACTCCTATACAAACAGGTGCACTTCTGTGAAGGCTTATCTAAGTTTCCCTTTGTAAGAAACATGTTATCTCTCCCTTTTCTTCCATACACTCAGAGCCATTTCTTTATGCCCTGTTCATGGTTTTAAAGTTAATTTTTTATTTGTCTATTTTGCCTTATTGATGATGATATTGTTAAGAATGGAGTGAGTATCTGCAGAGTTTAACCATCAGTATATGCAGGTGGGTAAAAAAAAAAAAAAATGCTATGGCACAGCCATTGATAGTATGTATCCAGATAGAAACAGTATGTTATATGGAAGGTGTCCCATAATTGAGGTAACAAAATACATTTTGAGTTACACGTATTACCACTTATTCTCTGGCCAAATCCAAATGTTGACTACATTAAGGTTTACTTTTACAATCTACAGAAAAGTAAACACTAACTTCCACTGAAATATATTAGGTATATAACATTTTCCTACTTTGAGGAACATTATGAGAAAAGGGCTCTGAGAAACACAATGTGTGTATAATGAAAAGTGTCTTTTAAGATTGTTGTTTATCACTGTTACTTCATGTCTTATTTGAGAAGGACAGAAAATTCTGTTTTTTAAATCAAGAAAGATTAATCGATCCCAAAAAGCTAGTTTATTACTCCTTATATCCTCTGACTCATACATTGTGTTTCCCTCTGCTTTATTTTCTAGAAATTTCTTATTTTTTTATGTGTGTAACAAATTTCTCAGAACTGTATTGGTCATTCTGGCATGGATTTTATTTAACTTTACCTTTACATTAATATACTTTTCTTTATTTTCCCCTTGACTTTATGCTTGTAATAATCATGGTCATCATGTTATATTGTGTATATTATTACAAATCCCTCCAAATACTTTTTGGAATTATGAGACTTTATCACTCATTAAATTAATTAGTTCTTTTAGGTTACTCATACAGTTATGATAAGTAACTAAATAGGAGTAAGTGAAAATGCATCGAAAATTATTGAGCCTTTATTTATAAAAAGCTATTATTTCATACCATAGTTAATGGTGGTATACCATTGTCAGTGATTTATAAGGAAATTAGAGTCAAACAGAGACTTAATCTAAACAATAATTTGTATATATGACCTCTTTTTAAAACTAATAAATTGTTGAATAATTTTTAATTAGGCAAATTCTCAGAGTGTGGAACATTATCATTATTATTATTAAAAATCTGTACTTTTACCTAGCACCAAATCCATGCCTATAATAAAAGTCTATGGGGGTGCCTGGGTGGTTCAGTCAGTTGAGTCCTACTCTTGATTTTGGCTCAGGTCACGATCTCACAGTTCATGACTTCAAGCCCCTCATTGGGCTCTGTGCTGACAATGCGGAGCCTGCTTGGTATTCTCTGTCTCCCTCTCTCTGCCCCTCCCTGTTCACACCTTCTCTCTCTCTCTCTCTCTCTCTCTCTCTCTCTCTCTCTCTCTCCAAAAAATAAGTAAACATTAAAAAAAAAGCCATTGCTTACAAAAATAGTGTATGGATGCATTTTTAAAAATCTCCCACCTTCCCCAAAGAGAGCTATATTGAGGTTTCTACACGGGATTCTTACCTACCGTAGTATAGAGTAAATAGCATGGATTATCATCTTGCTCAAATTAGTTGAAGCTGAAATATAGTGTACTCGACTATGAAATCCTGCAAATGTACCAGCAACTAGGTTGGAGGAGGGATTATATTACATAATGTGTTCTTACTAGACATTCATTAAGTATTACTTTTATTTTCTTTCCTTAGATAAATTGAGAACTATATGAATAAATAGAATTTATATGAGCACCCTCTTAAGTTTGGCTTGTTTTCTAAAAGACCTCTAACAACATTTGGCTCAAAAATCTGTCATTTCATTGATTTGCCTAAGTGTTTCATCTCCAGTATGCTTAATCCTCAAAAAATTCCTCTTTGTTCCCTCAGCTTCTCTCACCTTACAGGGGAAAACGACAACAACAACAACAACAACAACAACAACAAAAACAAAAACAGTGATTGACTTAATTTTTATTTTGGTGTAAAAGACTATGTTCCTTACCCTAAAAAGTTAAAGATTTCTTTTCTCTGTAATTTTACAGGATGTGTTTTATACTTCCTGTAGATGAAAATAGAAAATTAGAAAATAAACCACTTCTTTATAGGAAGTTATAAAAAAAAACTCTAGATGCACCAATTAAAATGTGCCTAAATCAGTTGTACATTTATCTAAATTACAAACATGTTCAACAGCCACTCTCATTTTAGAATGTTCACTTTTAATCTTTGACATGGATACACATCAATTCAATCAAACTGCATAATTTATTTTATCAGAGATTTTCTATCTTTGCCTGCCGGCTACATAGAACCTAAATTAGAATTTTTCAAATTATACAATGGATATTCTCACTTGCAAAGATATTTAAAATTTTTTGGCTATCCAAAAATCAGTTAGTAGATACAGAATTTACATGAAATTATTCTGTGGCTGCTTTCTCAATATTATAGAATGGTATACAATTATTTCTAAAATAGTTCTTTTCTATTTTAGTTATGCTACTTAAATATTATGTCTTCAGTTTTCAGTGTCAATTAAACATGACTGTATGTGCTTATAAATTTTAATGTCTAATTAAATTTCGATGTTCAAAACTTCATTATTCAATTCTGAGATCTATGAATCAACAAGAACTTGCTAATAGTGCCAAGAAAGAAAATAGTATTAGTGGAATCGCTAACATAGATGTAAATGCTTATTCACACACATTCAAATCAATTTAACTAACTTTTTTTTTTCTCGTAAGCCTCATGGATCCAAGGTACTGCTTTCCTCACGTTGATGAATTACAGCAGCTTTTCTCAATTAGGGACCAGTTTTGTCCCCAAGGGTACATTTGGCAATTTCTAGAGACATCTTTGGTTAGAAGGTGGGACGTCCATGAGGTGGAGGACAGCATCGTTGCTGAACGTCTGAGCCTATACAGGATATGCCCCTTTCCCTAACAAAGAATTATCCAATCCAGAATGTCAACAGTGCCAAGATTGAGAAACACTGCCTCACAGCCTATTAGAGAAGATGATGTAGACATCCAAGTAACTTTTTTTTTAACAATAATTACCAACTGATTCATCCAAAGAGGTCTTCCATTTACCTTCCCTAATTTATTTATGATTATGATTGCTATTGCTATTTTTTTTTAAGTAGGCTCCACGCTCAATATGGGGCTCAAAGTCACAACCCTGAGATCAAGAGTCGCATGCTCCACTGACTGAGCAGGTGCCCCATTTACCTTTCCTATTTTAATCTTCACCTTAACGTGATTTTACCTTCACTTCCTTGTCAGTACTATGTATTTTTATTTTTTCATTTTAAAAAAGTTTTAATGTTTATTTATTTTTGAGAGAGAGAGAGATTGACAGAGCATGAGCAGGGGAGGAACAGAGAGGGAGACACAGAATTTGAAACAGGTTCCAGGCTCCAAGCTGTCAGCACAGAGCCTGATGTGCAGTTCGAACTCACGAACTGTGAGATAACCTGAGCCAAATTCAGACATTTAACCGACTGAGCCACCCAGGTGTCCCCCAAGTCAGGACTATTTAAATAATTTTATAGACATATGAGAAATCTATATCTCATTTAGAGAATACTAACAATAGTCAATCACTTCATTCAAAACCAATGTTAAACTAACCACAGAACTATTGGAATTTTAGCCACATGCTACAAGTGATGGTAATGTCACATTTATCTTAGTTCCATAACTAGATATAAATAATACAGTAGAGCAGATAATTCACCAACTAGCTGTGTTTGTAAACAGAGAAGGAATGGACTGCCACAGTGAGTCCCAAGGTTCACTATCAGGCTAAAAAGCAATTAACTTTCTGAATATTTACCATTCTGTGTACTTTCTAACACATTTTGGTAAATACGATCTCATTAATTCGAGCTACTACCCTGTGAAATAGAAATACTACATGCATTTCATACTGGGAAAATAAAGCCTAAGAAATATGGCAGAATAACACAGAATCCGTCAGCACACTGGGTTTGTATCCTAAATGTGCCTTGTCCTGGTTACAAAGTAATGCTCTGCCTGGCTGCTTGTGATCTCTTCCTATTTTTTTCTCAGAGATGAAATACTTTAGTGTCTGGGCCAATAGAGAATACTCCATAGTAACGATTATAAACTTAAAACAGTACATAAGTAATTTCCAAGGGCTAGTATATAAATTGTAAGTTTTGAAGACTAAGTGTAATGTAGTTAAAATGTTGTACTTATTAGGAATGGCTTTGGCTCGGGGCGCCTGGGTGGCTCAGTTGGTTAAGCGTCCGACTTCGGCTCAGGTCATGATCTCGCCGTCCGTGAGTTCAAGCCCCGCGTCGGGCTCTGTGCTGACAACTCAGAGCCTGGAGCCTGTTTCAGATTCTGTGTCTCCTTCTCTCTCTGACCCTCCTCCATTCATGCTCTGTCTCTCTCTGTCTCAAAAATAAATAAACGTTAAAAAAAATTAAAAAAAAAAAGGAATGGCTTTGGCTGCAATTAATACAAAAACTTGCTAATAGTGGTCTAACCAATAAGGATTCCTCCCATCATGAGACCACATGAGGCAGTTCTTCTCATTCTAGTAGGAATTGCAGTCACTCATTCTCTTGGCCTTTTTGTCATGGTCGGAAGCTGTCTGGAGAATCTGCAAGCGTTATTTTGTCTGTCACGCTACAGAAAGCAAAGAAGAGAGAAGCATGGCGGGCTTTATTTTTTATGATGAATTTTTGGGGGATATAAAGCAAAAGAGCTTTTCTGGAAGCCCTAACTAGACTGGCTTTACATTTTATCGGCCAGAAATAGGCCACACAGTTGTCTTTGGTTGCAAAGGAGGCTAATCGTTCTTTGAGTTCTTTCAAGAACTGGTTGAGAAATCTCTTAATGAGCCAATGAAAAGTGGCACTACAAATTTTATAGTTAAAAAGCAATTTCACATGTTTCATTTCATTTTCTGTATATCTATAATAAAAATAACAACAGATTATTATGTAAGTGTCTTAAATCGTATGCATTTATATAAGTTAACAATGATAGTTAATTCTTTTTAAGCATTGGATCTGCTCCAAGTGTCATATGTGTAATTCTTATAATGCTACAAGCTGGGTAAATTTACTGTGTCTGTTTTAGTACACATCTGTTTTATAGGTGAAAGAATTTAGGTTTAGTGAGATTAAATAATTTGCTAAGGTCAAACAATGGCTCAGAAAAGGAATGGAATACAAGTCCATTATTCGACTAACTTCAAAGCTGAAATATTAATAATTACATAACTACTGTGATTTTTACACAACTCATCCTTTTCTTTCTCCATTTATTAGGCCTATAGACACATATTAATATTACCATGGAATATTGACTTTAATATCATTTACGCTTTGTTCATCATCAGTACCACTCATGGTGACTTTACATTTGAAGTCGGAGATTCTGGACTTTGCTTCCCGATATTGCTATCCCTTTGTCCTAACTCCCCTATTTTCCTGTCCACACTTCCATACCTCTGCTCTACCGTCTCCACTGAACACCTGAGTGGCCTTCTCTCCATCTGCCTTTTCCATGTCCCTGTTTCGAGCCCTTTGCACCAAAAGAAGTGCCTGTTCTCTTTCAGAATCCTTGAATATTCATTTTTGCCTCTTGTTAAGATCTGTAGGTAACTCAATATTAGCCATAACCTGGAAACTCTGTTCAATAAGAATATAGACTCCCCAGGGCTGTCTCAGAATGATTACTATGTTATGAGCAGATGCTGGAGAGACTCAAGCCGTGAATGATGGGGCTGTAGAGAGGGAGAAGGAGATCGAGACTGGGAGCCAGCCTCTAGGACTTGGGAGCTGTAAATCTAATGACTGTCATTTAACACATATTTGAATAAATAAAAATATGAAGAAAAGATAAACTAGCGGGTGAAATATATCACATTTGATACTAAGGTGTTAATTTATTCTTTAAACAAATAGCAAATCAGTGGATCTACTACATACTTAATGAATTTGGCTTATAGAAAACCAGAAGTGTGATTTGTAGATAGAAAATGAAGGTAACCATCACTTGTCAAATCTTTCTTATAGCTTCCCTGGGGAAGAAAATGTATTAATCTAGGAGGATATTATTTTTGTTTATTGGAATAATAGGTTTAAAAGGTATACCTAGTATATAATATAGACTGATTGCACATGCATGAGGATACTGATTCTTTTATCATCAACAGAGGAAGGGGTTAGGAACCTGGAGCATGAACTGTACCTAAAAGGTAAGGGGATATGACACCGTTGGGGTAAAGATGCTATCGATGAAGGACGGAGAACATAAAGTGAAAATTGAAAGTTTTCACAGATGTCAATATATGACATTGCACAATCATGTCTTACAGTGGTTTACAAACATGAATATTGGCCTCACAGAAACTTTATCCACTGTGGATTCCATATATATATATATATACACACACACATATATATACATATGCACATGCATATATGCACATATGTAAATGCATATACGGGGCGCCTGGGTGGCTCAGTCGGTTAAGCGTCCGACTTCGGCTCAGATCACGATCTCGCGGTCCGTGAGTTCGAGCCCCGCGTCGGGCTCTGGGCTGATGGCTCAGAGCCTGGAGCCTGCTTCCGATTCTGTGTCTCCCTCTCTCTCTGACCCTCCCCCGTTCATGCTCTGTCTCTGTCTCAAAAATAAACTTAAAAAAAAAATTAAATGCATATACATATATGTGCACATTTATTTTAAATATATATATAGTATTTACCATATTAACCAATTTGAAGTGTACAGTTGAGTGATGTCAAGTATATTTTCATTGTTGCGAAACAGGTCTCTAGAACTTTTTCATCACACAAATCTGAAACTATAGCCATTAAACAACTCCCCTTTTATCTTTCCCCCTGTTCCCTAGTAACCACCATTCTACTCTGTTTCTATGAATTTGACCAGTTTATTTCATGTGATAGAATTAAACAGTGTTTGTTTTCTTGTGACTGGCTTATTTCACTTAGCATGATGTCCTCAAAGTTCATCCACGTTAGAACACGTGACAGGGTTTATTTTATTTTTATTTATTTTTAAGGCTAATAGTCCATTGTATGTGTTTACCACATTTTGTTAATCCGCTTATCTATCAGCGAACATTTTGGCTTTTTCCACCTCTTGACTCCTGTGAATAGTGCTGTTGTGAACTTGGGTGTGCAGACATCTCTTTGAGCCCCTCTTTGAAATTTTTCTGCATATGTATAAAAGTGAGATTTAGGGGTCATATGGTAATTAGTATGTTTAATTTTTTGAGGAACTTCCACACTGTTTTCCATAGCAGATGAACCATTTTACAATACCACCAACAGTACATAGGGTTCCAACTTTTTCCACATTCCTTACCTAACTTGTTGTTTATTTTTTTATACTAGTCATTCTAAGGAGTGTGAAGTGATATCTTACTGATATTTTTATTTGCATTTCTCTGTAATTAGTGATGTTGAACATTTTTCATATGATTGATTATTTTTATATTGTCTTTAGAAAAATATCTATTCAAGTTCTTTACCCATTTTTTTCCTTTTTTTAATGTTGATTTATTTTTATTTATTTATTTATTTATTTATTTATTTATTTATTTTTTATTTTTGGGACAGAGAGAGACAGAGCATGAACGGGGGAGGGGCAGAGAGAGAGGGAGACACAGAGTCGGAAACAGGCTCCAGGCTCTGAGCCATCAGCCCAGAGCCTGACGCGGGGCTCGAACCCACGGACCGCGAGATCGTGACCTGGCTGAAGTCGGACGCTTAACCGACTGCGCCACCCAGGCGCCCCAATGTTGATTTATTTTTGAGAGAGTGGGTATGTGTGCAAGGCAGGGGAGAGGCAGAGAGAGAGGGTAACAGAGGATCCAAAGCAGGCTTTGCACTGACAGCAGAGAGCCTGATGCAGGGCTCAAACTCAAGAACTGTGAGATCATGATCTGAGCCTAAGTCAGACGCTTAACCAACTGAGGCACCAGGTGCCCCTCTACCCATTTTTCATTCAGGTTATTTTGTTGTTGTTGTTGTTGTTGTTGAATTGCAAAAGTTCTTTATATATCCTGGTATTACCCCCTTACAGATACATGATTTGTAAATATTCTCTTCCATTCCATAGGTTGTCTTTGCACTCTTGATTACATCTTTAGACGCACAAAAGTTTTAAGTCTGATGTAATGCCATTTGCCTGTTTTCCTTTTGTTCCCTGGGCTTTTGGTAACACATCCAAGAAATCAGTGGTAAGTCCAGTGTCTTGAAGCTTTCCACCTATATTTTCATCGAGAAATTTTCATTTAGAAATTTTATATTTTCATCTAGAAATTTCATCTAGAAATTTTCATCTAAAAATTCATCTAGAAGTTTTTAGTTTTACATTTTGGCCTTTACTCCATTTTGAGTTAATTTATGTGTATGGTGTAAGGTAAGGGTCCCACTTCATTCTTTTACATGTGGATATCCACTTTTCCCACTTCACGTTTATTGAAGAGACTGCCTTATTGAAGATCATTTGTCCCTATAAATCAGGGTTTATTTCTGGATTTCACCATCTATTTCATTACTCTGTTGTCTGTCTTTATGCCATTGCCACACTGTTGTAATTAATTAAACTTTCTAATATGTGTATTGATCAGGAAATGTGAGTCCTTCAATTTGTCCTTTACAAAATAAAGTATTATGGTGTTTTGGAGTCCCTTGAGATTCTGTATGAATTTTATGATAGCTTTTGTATTTCTGCAAAAAATGCTGTTGGGATTTTGAAAGACTTTGCAGAATATGTAGATCACTTTAGGTAGTATGGACATCTTAATAACTTTAAATCTTTTAATCCATGAACACTGTATGTCTTCATTTGTGTATTAATTTCTTTCAGCTATGTTTTCTAGTTTTCAGTGTATGGGTCTTTTACCACCTTAAATAAGCTTATTCCTATTTTATTCTTTTAGAGACTGTTATAAATGGATCTCTTTTCTTTTTAATTTTTCAAAATATTTATTTATTTTTGACAGAGAGGAGAGAGAGAGTCAGAGCCTGAATGGGGGAAGGGCAAAGAGAGAGGTAGACACAGATTTTAAAGCACAGTGCGGGCTTCAAGCTGTTAGCACAGCGCCCTATGTGGGGCTCAGACTCCCGAGCCGTGAGATCCTGACCTGAGCCGAAATTGGACACTGAACCAACTGAGCTACCCAGGTGCCCCTAAATGGATCTGTTTTCTTAATGCTTTTTTGGGGTTGTTTATTGTTAGTGTATAGAAACAACAGATTGTGTGTGTGTGTGTGTGTGTGTGTGTGTGTTGATTTTGTATCCTGCAGCTTTACTGAATTCAGTTGTGAATTCAAAATTTTTTTTTTTTTTTTGGTCGTAAGTTTAAGGTTTTCTACATATATGATCACATCAGCAGCAAATATAGATAAATTTACTTCTTCCTTTCCAATATGGATTTTTGCTTTCTTTTGTTTGCCTGATTTCTCTGGCTAGGCCTTCCAATGCTGTGTTGAATAGAAGTGGGGAGAGTGGGCATTCTTGCCTTGCTCATGTTCTTAAGAGGAAAAGCTTCCAGTCTTTTAACAGTTGAGTATGATGTTGGCTGTGAGGTTTTCTTAAGTGGCCTTTGAGGCAGGTAATTTCCTACTACACTATGTTTTCATCATTGCAAGGGTGTGGAATTTTCTCAAGTGCTTTTTCTGCATCAATTACAATGATTATGTTTTTTTTTTTCATGTTTGCATTTCTTTCTGTTATTGTGGTGCCTTACATTAATTGATTTTCATATGTTGAGCCATCCTTTCATTCCAGGATTAAATCCCACTTGATTGTGGTGTATAATACTTATAATGTACTGTTGAATTCTGTTTCCTAGTATTATTTTTTTTTTTGAAGACTTCTGTATCACTATATATCAGGACTATTGGTCTGCAGTTTTCTGATAGTCTCCTTAGTTGTCTTTGTTATCACAGTAATTTACTAATTACTACTTAAGGACTTACTATTGTCATTTTGTAAGTTATTTTCTGTATGTCTTATAGCATTTTTTCTGTCCCTGTTTTCTTCTCTGTTTCATTTATTTATTTATTTATTTTTATATTATATACTTCATTTCCTTTTGTGTATAGTCTATAGATTTTTTCTTCTGGTTCCTATTGCAATTATATACAACATCCTAATGTTACAATATTCTATTTTAAACTGATAGCAACTTCAATTGCATATAAATACCACTACTTCCAGCTCCGTCCCCTTCATGTTACTGGTGTCCCAAATGCATTTTATACATTATATATTCATAAACATAGCTTTAAGAAGTTAGTTTTTTGTCATTTATTTATTTACTTTTTAATATTTATTTTTGAGAGGGAGAGAGACAGAGCACGAATGGGGGAGGTGCAGAGAGAGAGGGAGACATAGAATCTGAAGCAAGCTCCAGGTTCTGAGCCATCAGCACAGAGCCCGATGCGGGACTCGAACTCCCGGACCGTGAGATCATGACCTGAGCTGAAGTCAGACACTTAATTGACTGAGCCCCCAGGCACCCCAGTTTTTTTGTCTTTTAAATTCTATGCACCAAACTCACAATATAGTACACTTTCCTATATTTATCAAAAGGAGGTAACTATTTATTTGTGTAATAGTACACAATATGATATCTCTCTATATTCACCTTTGCTGGAGAGCTGTATATTTTCATATGCTTTTGTATGTCTATCTATCATCCTTTATATCAACTTGAGGGATTACCCTTCACATTTCTCGTTTTGCAAGTCTCGTGGTAAAGAACAACCTCATCTTTTGTTCATCAGGAAAAACTTTAATTTTTCCTTCACTCTTAAAGGACAGTTTTTCCAGATACAGTATTCTTGGTTGGCTTTTCTTTCCTCCCTAGCAATTAGAATATATCATTCCATGCTCTTCTGGCCTATAGCATTTCTGCTGTAAAACCTCCTGTGTATCTAATGAATCACTTTTCCCATGCTGCTTTCAAGATATTCTCTTCGTCTTTAAAATTGCATTTTGACTGTAATATGTTTTGATGTGGTTCTCTTTGAATCAATGCAGTTAGAGTTCCTGAAGCTGTGGAATCTGTATGTCCATGTATTCCCTCAGATTTGTTGAGCTTTCAGCTATTAGTTCTTCAGATCAGCTCTCTACCCCTTTCTCTCGTCTCCTTCTAGTATTCTCACAGTGTATATACTGATCCATTTGATGATGTCTCATAAAGTCCTTAGGCTCCCTTTGCTTTCCTTCATTCTTTTTTTCCCCCTTAGACTAGGTAACTTCAAATGTCATGTCTTCAAGTACTTTGATTCCTTCTTCTGCATGTCAAGTCTGCTGTTGAACAGTTCTAACAATTTTTTTCAGTTCAGCTATTTTATTTTGAGCTCTAGAATTTGTCTTGTTCTTCTTTATAGTTTCTAGCTCTTTGCTGATATTCTCTTTTTGTTCATTTTCCTGATTATGTTTGGTCATTTATCTATGTTCTCTTTGATCTCACTGAGCATCTTATTATAGTTATTTTAAATTGTTTGGCAGGCAGCTCCTAGACCTGTGTTTCTTTAGAGTCAGTTTCTGGAGTGTTATTTTGTTCCTTTCGTAGGCCAGGTACCTTTATATTTTTGTGTGTCTCATAGTTTTGCTTTGTTTTGTTTTTCTGGAATTTGGGCATTGAGCAGGGGGAGAAAGAAATCTTTCCCAGTCTTTCCACACTGGTTTTATGTAGGCAAAGACTTTCATCGGCCACTTAAACCTTTAGCTGATCTCAGGATTCTTAGGTCTCCTAAACCTTTTTGATATCTTGCTCTCTCGACATCTACTTATAGAACTGCAGGTCTAAGGTACTACTTTATTTTCAGCAACTTCCAAACTCTGACAATGGTCTTGTTAGTGCTCTGTGTCAGGTGAGAGTGAAATGCATCTCTCAGGCAGCTCCCAGACAAGTCAGAACATTGAACACGTGGTTCACTCTCTTGTTTCTATCCTAAGAGAGCCCTGGTAAGTGATTTTCTCTCTGCTGCCCCACACTATACAGGGTAGGCATGCCAATGCCACAAATTTTCCTACCCTTTTCACTAGAATTCCATCTGGGTGGGATTTACAGTGGCTTGAGTACTATACCTTTTCAGCTGGTTTCTAGAATTCTCACAGAGCTGTTTTATGGGTTTTGGTCTTACATTTAGGTCTTTAAATCCATTTGGAGTTAATCTTTGCGAGATGAGTTTCTGAGTTAAAGTTTATGTTGAACTAGATCAGCTTTCACTAAGAAATAATAATTTATGTTGTTTACACTCTTAAGAAATTAAATGGACAAAATATAAAATTTTTTCATCATCTAATGAAATAAATTACTTCAAATGGGATAACATATTTCAAAATAGAAGAAAATACATTCATTATGTTTTATAGAGCTGTGAAAACACAGACTAAGAAGACCTCCAGGAAAATGAAGAAATATAACAATAGGATTGTTGAGGTAGGAAAGTGACGTGAAAACTTGGAATCATAGAACCCAAAGATTAAATAAAAATATAACCTTCAAAAAGGAAGCCAAAAATTACTCAAGAGAAAACTTAGTCTGTAAAATTTAGAGTCATAGCAACCAATTCTGAAACTATGGTTTCTGAACTTGAAGGATGAAACATGATAAGATGGCAATTTATACATGTAAAACTTTTACTTTTTCAATATCCAACCTAAAAGTAATAATGTATTTAAATTTAGTTTATTTTTCCTTAATTCACTTTGTAACTTAGATACCAGTACCAGTTATGTTGGTATATATTTTACTTTATGTGTCTTATATAGAAGTGTCTTATGTATTATGTGTACTACATAAATATTAGTATTTTGCATTTTTTAAAGTGTTTTATTTATTTTTGAAGCAGAGAGAGATAGAGCATGAGCAGGGGAGGGGCAGAGAGAGAGGGAGACACAGAATCTGAAGCAGGCTCCAGGCTCTGAGCTGTCAGCACAGAGCCGTTGCAGGGCTCGAATTCACAAGCTGTGAGATCATGACCTGAGCCGAAATCGGATGCCCAACCCACTGAGCCACCCAGTCGTCCCAGTATTTTGGACTTTTAAAAGAAAATGATTATGGTATGATAATGAGAACTTCATTTTCAATTCTAGGAAATTTGTAGGAAGACCACTCTAAACTTTGTAGACTTAGGGAAGAGCCCAGTACTGATATGTGTTTCTGTGTGTGCACACACATTTATTATTTTGGACATCAGTAGTTGGTTCGTATCACTCCGATTCTTTCTTCTTCACGTTGAAACAGCTCAAAGCACCAAACCCATTCTCCAGTGATTGGGACAAAAGTAGGTTTAGTAGAGTGGGTTGCTAGGAGACCAGTATCAGCATCATCTATGACCTTGCAGGATGTAAAAAATAAGTATAGATTTATCGAACTCAGTGGCACATTGTTTGCGTTCTCTGCTCTGGCTGTCTTATTTCATTTCTGTCTACCTCAGTGTTTTCCTCTTTCTCTTTTCTCTCCTTTTCTCTCACACAAATGTGAATACATAAGGCCATACAACTGCCTTTCTTGATACCTCCTAATTCCTCAAAGTTATTACTATGCTGCATTTAACCATAGCATTGTCTCTTAGCTAACAAGGCACTCTAACAGCAGCGTCAGCAAATCCTGATCTTTTTAAAAGGCTGATTCTTCATACCATCGCTGTAAGAAATATAGAAATCAGTTCTACTGGGAACAACATTATGAAAAATGTATAAACATCACAAAGTAATTTTGCTGTCACATTCAAAATGTTTTCTCAAAGTTGCATCCCCAGTTTTTCACAGTTGAGGGGGCTCAGGTTAAATAATCTCATGCAGGAGAGAACTCTAACATTCTTGTCATCTTCTTGGAGTTATCTTTTTTTTTTGAAATTGTTTATGATATGGATTTCATATAGAAAAAAAGTAACAACAGAGAAAGTGAAATTAAAATTCTCACATCCTAAGCCACTTTTGTATCTGTAGATTCCTAGATTTACTTGTTCTTAAATAGATTATAAATAATACTGTAAATAAATGAGGTGTATGTGTGTGTGTGTGCGTATGTGCATGTGTGAGTGCGTGTGTGTGCGTGTGATGTTTTTCTCCATAGGTTGGAATCTTCATTGGAAGTTATATGAGAATGTACCCCCCTTCTATCTCTAACAAAAAGTTCTATACTTTAGACTTGCTATCATCTCTATATGGTTTAATTGTAAAATGCTGAAATACATGTGGATGTACTTATATATCCCACCAGTACAAATGTTTAGACTTTTGTTAATTATTAAATCAGAAAGAATATTATTTAATCTGAATTATAATATCTTTACAGAATTCATTGGATAGTATTATCAATACAAATCCAGGTTACTTAAATGAATTGTAAAGCTTTATATCAGTGTTGTGATTGTACAGAGAATTTTGTGCAGAACTTGGTATTTCTTACAGACTAGACAATGAAATTAAAAATAATATTAGTTCTTTTTGAAAATGTCTTAGTAATAATCAAGAAAATAGAAAATAGTTACTTATGTTTGTTGTATACATACTTATTGAACTTCTAAGAAAGAAAATATAATTCACCAAATTCCTAAAACTTGAGTGACAGAAAGATGTTCTTAGATAATTCACTTTTATTCTACCAATATATAAACTAATCGTTGCAGATGCACTGGTCTTATTTTCTGTTTGCTTAAGGCATCAGTAATTCTCATAATCCCTGCTATAACATGTAGGGCAGTGATGTTGAACTGGTCTATATAAAGATATAGTGATTCTCCCATGAATTTTGCAAAAGGTATTTAGAGATTTATGGAAGGAATGGATACTTAAGGAATATTAACACATTCACTGAAAATGATGAGCTCTAAGAGTTAAAACCAAAACCTTCATATGGTGTATATTAAAACTCAAGTGAGAGAAGTAAGTAAGCATTTGGCCAAAGGGTATTGGAAGTAGCTCTTCTTTTTGTTTGTTTGTTGTTTGTTTTCGTTGTTTTGTTTTGTTTTTAAGTGTAATTATGGAGTTGTTACTTGTGAAAGGCATGAACCAAAAAGGCTATGTGAAACTAGTATGGAATCACAGGAGTGAGTTCTAGGGCAATGAGCAAATGTGAGATCAGACTGTAGAAAATAAGATTTACTAACAGATGAATTAGGGAAACAGTGAGGAGTCAAGTATTAGGTGTAACATCCGTGACAAAGCATTTTGCGAAATAATCTCATCATCTATGGGAATACGGATGCTTTTCTTACATCTAGAAGTCACTAGTGGAGGAAATAAATGCAAATTGTATTTCATTATGAAATAAGATGAAACGTGCACTTGGTATTTATTAATTAACCATTTCTAAAGAAACCATTGAATGCCTATGATATGCTAAACCTTTTTACATCTGACCTTTGAGTCTAATGGGGGAGACAGGTATGTAAAAAGATAATTACAGCACCAAGAAACAAAAAGTGCTAACAAACGTAGGAAAGATTGCTGTGGTGGCAAGGTGGATTTGCTTATAATTGGCATATACGTTATTATTATAGTGGTTCCAGGACATGTTTGAGATGGTCCATAGAAACTAATATGGTACTTGGGATTTTGTACATTGTAAAAAAAATAAAAAAGAATGAAAGAAAGAAAGAAAGAAAGAAAGAAAGAAAGAAAGAAAGAAAGAAAAATAAAAGAAAAAAAATCTCTGCAAAATGATGATTTTGTTCTAGTGACTAGTTCATTTTATAAAAAGAAACCTGAGAAAATGATCCTAGAAGACCTACATTTTCATCAAAAGTCATACCTTCTCCAAAAAGCTTTTGTTTTTTCCCTTCATAACCTATTTAAACTTCAACATAATTAGAATAATTATAAAATTGATTGTGCTCATTGTCAATTATATTTCTGACTAGGAGTTCACACACACACACACACACACACACACACACACACACACACACACTCAGCCAGAAGTAATACCAAGAAAAAATTCTATAGATGCAAAGTTGTATCAGCCAGATGTATCTATAATTATTTAGAATAGCAGAGCACAGCTCTGAGTTTCACCTTGAATGCATGCACATACTTTACACACAGACTCAGTGTAGGGTTCATGGGTCTCAAAAGGTATCAAAGGATATATGTAGTGGTGAGTCACACACAGAGAGTTGGGACACTAAGGCTTTTTTTCCAGGAAGCAGCTTTGTTCGTGCCAGCAAGGGCTCAGTGGGCTAAGACTCAAAATGCTGAGCCCCAAGCTCAGCAGGGGGGTACCTTTTGTACAATTTTTGCTCCTTTGTCTCCCATATATGGTAACATACAGTCTGAATGGGTGGTCTGTGTTACAGAGTCATGGGGAATATTGCACACAGGCACATAGCCAGGTTTCCTTCCCTTGTCTTGAAGTTTTCAAAACATTCCTTAGGGAGGGGCTCTACTACATACTCAGACTTAAAACATGACTGTTGTATTTCACATTTTACCGCTCTAAACTAATGTGCAGCTTAAACTAAGATTATATAAATAGGATTCAATATCACTTTTTTCCCTCGAAGTTTGGAAAGCATTTTTGGAAAAAGTGCCAGATCACCATGGGTGTGTAGAGCTGAATGGGGAATTTTTCCCCACTTTTAATTTTTTTCGCTAGCACCTAATCATTCAAATACATTTTTCTGACATTAGATATGGATATGAAGTATCATAAAGAATGCTCTCTCTTGATAGTGTTTTCTCTGAAGAAAATTATTTATAAAAGCAGAGTCTATGGGCAATAATCTTCCCCTCCATCCATTCGAACTCACAGATGCATCTTCTCAGAACAAATAAAGTACATCAGGAAGGAATGTATGGTATTAATGCATCCTCCCATCATTCTTTGCTTCAGGACTGACTTAACAGTTTGCAATTATCAGTTTTTTATGCTTCTCAGGAAAGCCATAAAACAAAACAAAACAAAAGCTATAGAATTAATAGAACGGGCGTTTAAAATGAAGCCTGAGAATTTTTCTAACAAAGGAGAGAAATCTTATTAAAAATAGAAGTTCTAAGATTATTTTTTGGCCCATGAAATTTATGAAATCGTAAGCCAATGTTTAGGAAACTGAGGTAGGACACTAAAACAAAAATATTCAGGTAAGTACAAGAGTACAATTGAAAGCAGTGTTTCTAATTCAAGGCAGTGGATGGAGGTGACCAGCACATAAAGAGAATATTTCCCAGTTTTGTACAGTTGTTTCTTGCTGTATTAGCAGACCCACAACTATTATCTCCTGTGACTTCCTGATTGGTCTCTAGGTATGTCAAATCTTGGAAAGGCTGATGGTCTTGCAATCTCAGAGCTAAAGTGGGTCTTGTATGTAATTGAAACATTTAAGGATGTCTTAAGTGGCTGCCTTTGAGCCTACAGGGAAAGCACACGAAATCTAGGGACAATGTGGGATAGCCCCAGTGGTCTGGTTAATAAAACAAAGGACATTGCAGAAAGTTAGTTATCAGAGACCTTGAAAGCTTTGTACCACATTGCTTTACATACAACAGCCATTTTAGCTTTAAAATTGCAGGATTAACAACCCTGGAAGGTTTAAGAAAGTAAAAACACCCCCAAGGTAACAAGCAGAAATTCACAGGGGCCTCTTTGGGTGCCCTATTGATTCTGCTAATTCAACAAGGGATAATTGCGGAAAGTTCCCGGAGACATTTAAAACTCCCTACAGCGCAAGGTTTCTATCAAATACTGGCCTATGGGCAGAGGGTCTACAAAGGCTCTTTCAGCTTGCACAGCAAAATGAGTATTGGAGTTTTAACCCTCAACATGCTATATGCAGCATCTTTGATTCCCCAAAAGGGGGAAAAATTGTACTTCTAAAGCAAGTAATTTTCGATTGTAACAAATCTGCAAAAAAGTGATCTTGTTTTGCCTGTGCTAATTTAAATAAGAGACAGTTCTGCTATTCAATGGTTCTTTGAAACACAAGCAACTATAATTGCATCATAGTGTATTCTGAAAAATAAAATTGAGTAGAAGTGTTTGCTTTTTTTTTTGTATTATTACAAGGGCTTGTAGTTAGGGCACATGTTTAGTTATATAAGAAGGTCTTTTTTAATTTCTTTGTGAGTTTGCAAAGGATCTTTGTCAATGATGGTTTTTTTTTTTTTAAGTTTACTTATTTATTTTGAGAGAGAGCACAGTGCATGAGTGGGGGGGACAGAGAGAGGGAGAGAGAGAATCTCAAGAAGCCTCCATGTCAGTGTGGAGATCAACATGGGGTTCAATTTAACGACCACAAGATCATGACTTGAACCAATATCAAGAATCAGACGCTTAACTGACTGAGCCACCCATGTGCCCCTCAGTGATGGTTATTTAGAAGGTTTTTTTTTTCTCCTTACTGATTGTTTGAGACTGGTTTGATGCTAATCTTTATACCCTCTCCTGACTTCTGAGCTCTAGCCAAATCGAGAACAGCCATAAAAACGAGGGAAGCATTAAAATATCGTACCCCCTGTAAT
Organism: Panthera pardus; assembly: GCF_024362965.1. Classification (NCBI taxonomy): domain Eukaryota; kingdom Metazoa; phylum Chordata; class Mammalia; order Carnivora; family Felidae; genus Panthera; species Panthera pardus. Next base: position 15,935,980 of record NW_026526766.1, on the reverse strand, counting down.
ATGGTTTATATTATATCAGATGAAGAAAATTGGACTTTGAGAACAAAGTGAGATCCTCAAGCAATCCTTGGGACCTGTATTTTGGGAGAGTTGGATTCTCTGGACAGAATTACTTATTCACCCACATCGGGTATAATGACTTTTCCTATACCCTAGAACACAGCAAGCAAGGGCTGAGAGTCTTAACCTTATTTAAATTCATGTGGGTTTTGTGTGTGAGGAGGGCCCAAAATGGCAAGAGAGATCACAGATCACTGGTAGGAAAACTGGTGACAGGGAGTAAGAGAGACAAAGAAGTCTGGGGCGGAAGATGTGGTCAACTGTGAGCTATAACCTTTCTTTGCCCAGGGTGCCCATTAGAAAAGTTATTCTTCCCAGTGAGAAGAGTGAGAAGGAACCTGAATATGGTATAAGTTTCCTCCCTAGTACTTCCTTGACAGGACGGAAATGTTTGCAAAACTATCATTTTTATGGGTCAAGAAAGAAATGTGGAGAAGAAAAGGGTTATTTCCGTTCTTACAAATCTAGTCTTGCCTTAATGAATAGCCTGTTTAAAACCATGAAGGACTGAGTTTGGTCTCCTATGAACCCTGGCTCCTGGTACGCACTTCATGCATAATTTAAATAATACAATAATTAAGAAATAAAGATTTTAGGGGCAGCTGTGTGGCTCAGTCAGTTAAGTGTCAGACTCTTGATTTCCGCTTAGGTCATGATCTCATGGTTTGTGAGTTTGAGACCCACATTGGGCTTTGCGCTGATGGTGTGACGAGCCTGCTTGGGATTCTCTCTCTCCCTTTCTCTCTCTAGCCCTCCCCTGCTCGTTCTCTCTCTCTCTCTCTCTCTCTCCCTTTCTCTCTCCAGCCCCCCCCCGCTCGTTCTCTCTCTCTCTCTCTCTCTCTCTCCCTCTCTCACAAAAAAAATAATAATAAAGTCTAAAAAAAATTGGAAAAGAAAAAATAAATATTGAAGAAATCCAAGTACATTTTATATACATACCAGTTTAAATTATGGGGTACTTCTGGCCTTTATCGCCACACCATTTTTTTTTTCACTTTTCCCCAATTTCTTGACTTAAGTATATTTTAGTAAGGTAAACCTCCCTAGTCTTAATAAGAAATGAAAACAATTTAACTTAAGGTATATAACAACAATACATAAACTTGGCAGTTGTCTCAGAAAAGGTACCAGTCACTGTAGCTTAAGGCTAACCTTACGTAACTCTGTGCAGATACATCCATCTATTTAAGTTACCTGAGGAGAGCCATGAGAAAATGGCGGGGACATTTCTGAGTCTTACTGTATGGCATAGTGAGGGACTGTTAGCAAAAAGGCTTCAAGTTTGAACATCTAAGAATTTGCTCTGGATCATCAGAGAGGTATGACCCACAGAATTATGTTGCCTTCTATGAAAGTTTGCAAACCCTAGTGAAGATAGGAATGGTATCTGCTCATTCCACTGTCTTATTTCAATGTCTTAACTTTTGGTGGTCTCTTGTTATTCTTGCATGAATTAAACTTTCATGCACACGTGGTTATATGCATCTGCAAGTAGTGCTCAAATTTCTAGATAGGAAGAAGTTAATTGGCTTCTTTTCATTTTCTTTTTTAAAAGTTCATTTTAAAGAACCTTGATGTTTTTTCCCCTAAAGAGGGAAAATAAACCATTAAAAAAAATGATGATTTTTCTTGGAATTGAACTCAGTGCCTATGGAATAACATGATTCTTGCAGTTTTTCTCTCTCCCAATTCTGAAAGTTCCCTTAACTTTTGTAGGATCACCTAGAATATCTCTACCTTGGTTTTCATGACATCTTCTACCTTGGTTTTTATTTTTTTTTAATTTTTTTTAATGTTTTTATTTATTTTTGAGACAGAGAGAGGCAGAGCATGATCAGGGGAGGGGCAGAGAGAGAGGGAGACACAGAATCTGAAGCAGGCTCCAGGCTCTGAGCTGTCAGCACAGAGCCCGACGCGGGGCTTGAACTCACGGACCGCGAGATCATGACCTGAGCCGAAGTCGGCTGCTCAACCGACTGAGCCACCCAGGCGCCCCAACCTTGGTTTTTATTTTGTCATCACTTCCATCCCATTATCCTAATTTACATAATCCCATGTTTAAGGTGATAGGTAAAAGATTTAATCTCTAACAAGGACAGTGGATGATGTGTTTTGGACAATTTCTGAAAGGCAGAAAAGAAGATAAGATTGTATTGATGGACATATGGGGGCAGAAGAAGGCATGGATTAAACACCCAGATGAAAAAACTGCCAGCAGAGGTTAGAGCTGCTGGTTCTGAAAAGATGCACTAAGTTCAGAGTGGGCAGGTCCTGCCAGAGTCAAAGGAGGGTTGCAATCAGCAGAGCTAATTGGAGGCCTGTGCAAGGCACACAGGGAATCCTGGGAAGGTAAATCCTCCCAATTTCCCTCTCTATTGTCCAAATTACAGAGCTCTGGCACCAGCACTTGTCCTGACCTGAGTCGGACAGCACAAAGCTGCTTTCCAAAGAGAGTGGTGGACGTGTGGTGTGGATTGGGCTTGGAGAGATAAGAGTATCTGTATTCAACTTAGAAAAGTACATCAATAAAGGCAGTTTCACTGCTCCACTCAGGAGGAGTAAAGCACAGCAAAGCTGTTCCCCTTGGAGTGAAGTCCTTCTTAAGTTTGGGAATTATGGAAGCCCTGATCCAATGGCCTGCCTTCTATGCTCCACAAACGGAAGCCCAAGCCAAAGGGAATCACTCTCACACCATGGCCCACTTTTATGCCTTCTGTTCGGTGGAATCGTATTTTGAGTGGAAAGCTGAAAGAGACAGATACAGAAAGTAGAACAATAGACTGGAGGAAATACAGGAAATGAATGGATCTAAGAGAACATATTACCTATTATAACAGATATTCTGAGGATCATTAAAAAAACATCATATTCATAATGCAAGCCCAGGCTACTATGAATAAAGAGCAGGCATAGAAGAGGAAGAAACAATTCTTGCTAATTAAAAACATGATTGCCAAAGTAAGTAAAAAATAAGTACAAAGTCAGGCAGGTATAATATGTACTGAGGTGCATTATAGAATAAATGAAGAAAGGGGTCAATGAATACATGAAAAACCCCCAATTAGACACATTATTCTGAAATTTCTGACTTTCAAGTATAAAAGGATGAGCCAAAATCTTTTAAAGAAGAAATCCAGAAACCTACAAAAGCAAAGTTTTCACACTGGCATCAGACTTTTAAGAGTGGTATTAAATGCTAGAAACTAATGAAACAGGTTTGAGTAGGATTTGAATCCGGAAACTATAAATTATATATAAGGGTAAAAATAAGCATTTATTTTAGATATACAATGACAGAACATTTAGTCCTATACAAATCTCTAAAACATTACTTAAGGTTCTGGTCCAAAAAATGATAAAAGAAACCCAACAAAAAGGAAAATACGAGATCCAACACAATAGAAGTAACTTAGAATTTTATTTGGAAAAAAAAAATCTTAGAAATACAGTACAACAGACATAGGCTCATTTGTCCACTATAGACCAAGAAGTAAAAAAGGTTTTTTGAAGGATTCCGTGGTGGACCCCAGGAGTGGGAGTGGGGGTGGGACATCATAAGCCATATAAGCCCTCCATGGTAAGATAAAGCTGTAGTTCTCTTCTGTCCAGAGAAAATGAAAATAAATGAATAAGTAATTGAATCTTACAGAAAGAAGAAAAGCAAGAATGCAAGGATTCAAACATTAAGCAAACTAAAGTGTGACGTGGTGATGAAGTGTAAGAAAAAGGAAACAATCTGATCGTAATGGTTAGGAGATTCTATGTTCAGGGGTATGGATTTAGGAACCTAGAATTATGTGTTGGCTTCCATGCCTACTCCTTCTAATCGACTGTTTAGTGACCAACATTTATATCATCAAAATGTCAATGACTAATGATTTTCAATGTTTTCAATTATTTTGGAAAAATTCCAGAGCATTTAACGGGCCTATTTTGAACCTGGACGAGATAAACATTAGAGTTCACAGACACAGAGAGTGAGGAAAGAAGTAGAACAGTAAAGCAGCATCACTGCTTCAGCTAATGTCTGGGAAATTAAGATAACTCTTTAAATTGAATGAGCCAAACCTCGAGAATAGGTTTCATTAATTAAAACTATAAAGCTAACTATGGAAACAACTAAAATAATATTAATATGTATAAATGAGGAGGTAGATGACTAAAAGGGAAACTTAAGGTGTGTAAGGGGGATAATAATTCTATTTTATAGCAGGGTTCCTGGGTGACTTGGTCAGTTAAGCATCTGACCCTTGGCTTCAGCTCACGTCGTGATCTCAGTTCGTGGGTTCAAGCCCCAACTCGGGCTCTGTGTCAGCAAGGGTCCTGCTTGGGATTCTCTCTCCCTCTTTCTCTGCCCCTCTCCCACATGTTTATGTGCTCTCTCTCTCAAAATAAATAAGCTAAAAAATATTTCTATTTTATAGCTCAAATTCAATATATCTAAAATTTATCATTCAATCAGTAAATGTTAAGAATATTGTTTAGAATTATGATAGTGATCATCAAAACAATTAAAACGTAAGGAGTTAAAATTGGTTATATCTCAAGAATAGTAAAGGGAGAAGGGAGTGGAGTGAAAATAAATATTTTACTCTTTACTTTCAAAAAATATATTTGCTTTCTGTTATGATGTATAAATATGGGTTGTAAACAGGTATTAAGGAGTCCCACTAAGGCAGTGTTAAAATCCTGTGTCAAAGATGTTTTTAAATCTAAATAACAGGAACTTTGACTCATAGTGGCTTAAACCATGAAAACATTGATATTATCTTGAATAACCTAAAGTCTGCAGGGAGGATGGACATCAGGAAAGGCACCTTATATAGTTGGTTGTCTCTTTCGGATTGTTTAAGCAGGTCAGTGATATGATGGGTGTTACGATTTCTTTACATTTAATTATTGTAACATTCTCAGTACTTTCGATTTGCCCTCAGGACCCATCCAGTTATGAAATACCTGTAGGAGTGCTAGGTATCCTATCCAAAAACACTGGCAGTGCTATAAGAAGAAGAGCTAATTCTTCTCGTAATTCCCTTTCAGGAATGAGAAAATCTTTCCCAGATGTTTTCCTTTTAGCTCATTGACCAGAATTTGGTCACATACCTTTTTCCATACCAATTAATAGCAAAGACAATATTAACATGATTTGTTTAGAAAACTTACGAGCTGCCACAAAAGCTAAAAATAAGTCCATTTTCCTTGATTCATACAAACTTTAATAAAATGGGTCCTTTAACAAAACCTATTCTGATAGGAATCAAAACAAGCCGGTGACCGCTGGATAGGCAAACAAGTGTATCCATGAAAGAGCTTCAAACAGAATTACTGACATAGTGGAGACTGGTGTCTAGCAAACCTTCGTTTTGGTCCATATGCTCAAATTATCTCCTAAATTTCCTTTCCCGGAGACTAGAGTGATGGTCTAAGTCAGTGGTTCTTATGCATCAGCATCACCTCCAATTTTCATAACACAGATTACTGGGCATCATCGTGAGAGTTTCTGATTGAGTAATCTAGGTGTTGCTTAAAAATACTAATTTTTTAACAGTTTCTTAGGTGATGCTGATGCTTTTGGTCCAGGAACTGTCCATTGAGAATCAGTGACCAAGGTGATGCTCTTTGTGAAGTTTCATTTTGGTATCTTTGGTGCCTGGCACAGTGACTGAAAAATAATAAGTGAAAAATTGTAGATTTTTAAAGAAATATATATATATATGTATATATGTATGTATATATGTATACACATATACATATATGTATACATATATATGTATATATGTATGTATATATGTATACGTATACATATATGTATACATATATATGTATATATGTGTGTATATATGTATACGTATACATATATGTATACATATATATGTATGTGTGTATATATATATACATATATACATATATATATATATAAATTCTATCTAATGTTCAGTAAATCTTAGATTTTCTTTAAGTCTAGATTTATTATAATTACAAATTCTGTTCTTCATTCCAATTAAGAATTTACTGTTGTCTACATACCCTGAATGCATATATATTAAAAAATAATGTAATGTTAACTAATTCCTTGTTTTGATATCTCTGTTCATTAGTCTGCATGCATTATGCAAGTATATTGCAGTAATATGTCTGATTTGGAAGATAAGCATCCAATACTAAAACAATTCTATACCTAAGTTATTCCAGTGCTCTTTTGTAGTGACCAGCATGTAGCCAAAGTCTCATAAGTATGCCTCAGGCTTTTTGCTGTAGGGAATTATTTCCTAAGCTTATTTGACTACAGAATACACTAAAACATTGGCAGAAAATCAAGCAAAGCTCATGAGATGTACTGTCCATTTGAATTAAAATGGACAACATAAATGATCTCACAGATGAATTATTTGCTATAAGAAATAACTGAACCCTTATTTATATGCTTTTTGAGAAACATTATAAAAGCAAATTAGAACAATTAAGTCATTTTTATTATAAATAATAAGAAAATAAAGTAAAATAATTTACTTTATATGTTGGTATAAAGCATAACATAAAGAACACGTTAATGTGACACCATTGCTTACAGTCATTTCCTCCTTTTATACTTAATATTATGAATACTTTTACCAAAATTATAACTTTGTATGCTAGATATAATATTGAGTCAATTGTCTGATTTTTTTTTCAGTTTAATGTATGACAATTCGGTTTGCATAGGTCTGTGCTTTAAAAATCGTACAACAGGCTGTATTTCAACAATTAAATCTCTTGAATTAGGGTATTTCAAAAAACTATTTATTTCTAATGCTTTTATTATTTTATTTTATTTTATTTTATTTTATTTTGTTTTATTTTATTTTTAACGTTTCTTTATTTTGAGCAAGAGAGATAATGTGAGCAGGGGAGGGGCAGAGAGAGAGAGAGAGAGAGTGGGAGAGAGAGAATCCCAAGCAGGCTCTGTGCCATCAGCAGTGGAGCCCGATGCGGGACTCAAACTCCCAAACTGCAAGATCATGACCTGAGATGAAATCAAGAATCAGACACTTAATGACAGAACCACTCAGGTGCCCCAACTATTTATTCATTTCTGTTAGAGCACTGATTATCTAATATTTTAGAAACGAAAGGCTTCAATTGTCAGTCTTTCCTTTGGTTTATTCTGACCCCAAGACAGTGTTTTGTATTTAAAGCTACTTTCTTTCAACTACAGATACATGTGTTTTCAAAAACATTAGAATTCAAATACTGTTAAATAGTAAGTGTATGTAAAACTTAGAAACCGAGACATAGACTGATATATATAACTTACTAACCATGTCAAATCCGAACGTGCTTGTGATGGGATCTTGAGATTTTGATGAAAACTGTTCAAACTTTTATTTGGGAGCCAACAATCTGCTTGAAAAATCTGTGGCCAGGTTGTGCTTGAAAAGCACCCTCTCCCTGGTTTTATTTATTTCTTCTTCCTCGTGAAACTTCCCTTTGTGTAAAGTTTGCTCTACTCAAGTTGGCTCTTTCTTTCCTCGGTCTCACTTTTGTGCTTGTGTATAAAAACTTCTGGAATATTTACCCCAGTCCTCTCTTCATGAAAATGATTGGGTACTCCTGAAATACTTAGAACTTTATTGTCCACTGTGGCAGCCACTAGACACATGAGACTATTTAAATATAAGTAAAATAAAATACAATTCAGTTTTTCAGTGGCACAAATTATACTTCAGGTGCTCAATAGGTACATGTGGCCAGTGACCTCAACACTGGACAGTGCAGGGGTCAAACATTCCATCATCAGAGAAACTTCAGTTGCAAAGTACTAGCTCACAGTCTGCGATGTGCAATATAGTATCTCTTTTGTTTTTTGTTACATGTCTCCATGTTTTCTCTTCTACATCCATAGGAATTCAGAATAGTGTTTGTCATCTCATAGGTGTTCAGTACTTAGGAGCTCATGATTTTTTCTGAAGTGTAGTTGAGTATGATCTAGCCTCTTGTAATTACTCAGTAAATACACATTTTTTTTCATTTTTTTTTTCCTCTTGGAGAAGAAATTAGAGAATCTCTAATTTCTCATTTCTGTACGTCAAGAAGTGTGATCATGTCAGAAGGCAGATATGCTAAGTAATCAAATTGCAATCCTATTCTTGTGCCATTAATCAACCGCATTGAATAAAGTTGATCTTTTGCTCTAACAAGATAAGGTGTATTCTGTTGACTTTTATCGCCTCCTTTAGTGTTCCTTTTAGGATTGGGTTACACACCTAGGGAGACAGTAACATGCTAAATTTTGTGAGGCTCCAGGTAAGACAATTAAGTTTGCTTCTGTTTGCATGCTCCTTGACTGGGAAAATATGAGGTGGACCTTTAAGGAAATAGTAAACCCTAAGTGGCATTCCTTGGTCCTGAAGTTCCTTTTTTTTTTTTTTTTTAATGCTCAGCTTCCAAGATTTGAAAAAAAAAAGGAAAAAAAAAAGGTTTGCATTGCATGTATTGTTTTTTGAAAAATGGAGATTCTTATATCACAATGAGTATCTAATGAGTATAGTATCCTAGAGTGATTTTTTTTTCAACAGTCATTTCAGAGAAAAATAATTTAATTTGGGAAACAGCATTAAAACACAGAATTTTCTAAGTGTGAGTACTACAAGGGAAACTGAAGCCTCACTGATGACAAATATTCAGAATGACAAACCTAGGTGAGAAAGTGACATGTTCACCTCTAGCATGATTTACTGTTTTGCTAAGAGGTTTTCAACAGAATGAAAAGATATTTACAATTCAAGCAGGTAACTATACAAAGTACTGTGAATTTTTGAAAAGATCAAGTGGATACCTTTATTCTCACTTACAGTGCAAGGTATACTGTACAAATAATTTTTACTTTTTTCCCTATGAATCCCTCCATTACTTTGCATTCTAGAAATGTCTGTCTTTTAATAGCCTCCCTTAATGGTAATAGCTGTGTTTCAGTCGATTTTAAAGAGAAATTGAAACCAAATGGCACAATCACATACAAACTGCCCTACACTGCAGAAAAAAGCACCTTAGGTAAAGGCCCTCAAAATTTATATTAACTGTTACGTAGGAACACATAAGACACAGAGAAACTTTGCTACTACTGATGATTTTTTTTCCTATAAATGACAGTTAGAGAATTATTAACATACCTACTGCTTATATCTGCTCATTAAGACATTGCTAGTCTAACCACATATGGTATCCTCCATAATTTATCATAATATGTAGAAGTGTTACCTTCAGGCAGCTGATATTATGAGAAACAATTAAGTAAAACACTATGGTGCTATCTCTGTGGGTAGAAAACAATTCAGGAATTTAAATATCTGCTCCACCCAGAGGGGCAGCCGGAATCTGCCTATCCATTGTCCTGGCTGAATTTATAGGGCTTGGTTTTTAAATTGTAAATTTCATTTGCAGTGGGATGGATGGGAATGCAATGGTCTAGCCCTCTACTCATCAATAAAGATTTCTGTGCATCTTTCTCTCACTGAAATGTTATTCCTATGGTTTGTATTTCCATACGAATCAACCCTGTAAGGCTATGGAGCCAAGACAGACACAGCAGGAACATTTCTCTCCTTGTGTGCTTCCATTTTTAAGCTGACATTAAATAACACTACCTAGAATAATGAGGGAAGCTGCATTGGCTTTTGTGGCCTAGAAAAGTGACAATGCTAGGGGAAAAGCCAAAGCAGAATGATCACAGTGAATTAAAAATACAAAACCTAAACAACACGAATTAAGAATAGTGACCAGTGACTTGATGATCCAATGTGATGTTTATTGAAGGCTGCTGTTTTAATCAAAAAGAGGAAGATTTTGCCAGTCACTTTGGGTTTCAACTTTATAGTATTTAGTGGGTAATTTGCCAGCCATCATTGTCATTTAAGTGTTTTCTTATTATCACTGTGTTTGGGATTTTTCTCTTAAAGGAACCTATGCAGAATCCTTTGACCTGTGCATAGTGAAGAAGTTTAGCTCACATTCCTTCTGTATCTCAGACAGACTGTTGTCTATGATGATCATTCAGGAGCCTTTACTACATCCTTGAAGTCCACCAGTGTTGAAGTTTCTCTTAGCCCATTCCCCTACAGAACGAGAAATGTCACAGGAAGATTGAAGCATTGAACTATGATTTGAGAAATTCAGCTCAGCCTTGGAATCTGAGCCAGTGCATTTAATTGAGACCACATTTAAATTTCTTTGATATTTCTTTATAGAAAGGTATAATGCCCCAAAGGGAAGCATTTCATCCTAGTTACAGTAGCTTTGTTAAATAAGCAAATAACTACCTACCTGTAAGCAAAAGAAATGGACAAAATATAAGCTAGTAGCTCTATCCCCTTTGCATCTAGAATAAGCAATTGCTTCTCCACGGTTATTTCCAACCAGGAATTAGTCATGCTGAATAAATCACTTATAAAGAAGTCATAAGAAATAATTCAGCTTCCTTATAAAAGCAATTGACCCCTGTCTGTTTTCAACTCTAGAAAAATTTTCCTTGGCTTCCCTTGATTGATTAGGATAGGTACAACCAAGAACAGTGTGATTTCCACCATGCCTGGCATGTGATAAAGTAGTGGTCATAAAGTTCATTTTTGGGCTTCAGAGTTAAGAGGACTTGTGAATCCATAGCTGGATTTGCTGAAGCAATTGCTTTTACGATGGAGGGACTGGATTTAAAGACCCTTTCTTTCTCCCGTTGAGAATATAGTTTGCACAGTAACATGCTGATATACATGGAGACTACTCTGTGGGAGAACACAGATCCATAGTCCTAATCCAACAGAAGCATCATTTCCCTCACAGTCAGAAACATTGAAGGGGAGGGGAGAGGTGGGTCATGAGACAAAGTGACCATGATGAAAAAGGCGTGTAAAATAGGTGCATGATACTACTCTAGGTTATTCTGAAAAAAATAAAAAATAAAAAAAATAATAATAATGACAATTTTTAATTGTTCTTTTAGATTTTATAGCAGGCTTGTATAAATTTTCCTTAGTATTGGAGAGTTGAGAATGACATGTTCATTTGATGAGTGAGTTGTTTGTTTATTTATTTATTTATTTATTTATTTATTTATCTATCACCTACCCTGTTCAAAAGAGTATTTATGATAATAAAACCAAATCTCATAAAAAAAACCCAAAATACTTTTTTTGAAAAGTGACAAGACTGGCAATAAGAGCCAGAGAAGAGTAAGATAAAGATAAATTAATATTTCAAATGGGAGCAATGTCTAATAGATCACCAATTTGTCTCTGGGTTTTGGTAGTCGAAGGGAGAAACATGAATCAAACTTTCATATTGATGAGGGAGCATAAGGCAAGCTGAGGGCAAAGTACAGGCTAGCATACCCCCCTCCCTCAGGTGGAAGGAAATGGCAGATAAAATTAAATTTCCTTATAACCTGAAGCCCATTGACAAATACTTGAGGGCAGGCAGAGTAAGGTATTTCTCTAGGAACTCCCTACTATCGTAATGCTAATGCTTTACTAGAGGGAAAAAACAACCTTACCTTGACAATAGCTAGGCCTCTAGTATCTTGTGAGTCCTCTTTAGCGTATGAAAATCCCTTTGGAAACTCCCCCTTAACTTTATCTCCCCAACTCCGTAGTACATAACCAATCACTCTTCACACCCCCAGTGCAACTCTTTCTGCCCACAGGTCCTGTCCCAGTGCTTTAATAAAATTACCTTTTTGCACCAAAGAGGTCTCAAGAATTCTCTCTTGGCCATCAGCTGTGAACCCCCAACATCACCCCAAAACCTCATCAATATAATCCTTACATTAAAAAAAAAAAGAATATTACTAAAGATGTAATGCAACTATATTGTGAAGACTGAGACCTGAGAGAAATTTATCTTATAGATCATTATAAAGATAGTCCTTTATGACGTGATTATTCATGTCTTTAGGGGGGTGTCATTACAATAATATAACAAATTATATCAGGCTGTGACTTATTAGATTCCCAGGTTGAGGATGTCATGCCCTAAACACAACTTACCGAATTCAGTTCTATCATCAGCCAAGAAGAAAGAGGTAGAGAAGGTAGAGAGAGAAGAGAGGGGAAGGGAAGTCCAAAAATGTTGTCTGCATAACTCCTATGTACTTTGGAAGAATTGAATCATTGCATGCATGTGTGTACTCACACGCAATTCATTGTGAAATTAAAATGCCTAATCATACAGGAAATTCTGCTTAGGAAAAGTCATTTGTAAAGATCTCTTTATATAGTAACAGTGTTCAGCCACCTATTCTCTTATAGCATAATAGGGCATGACCAAGAATAAAGTATAATAATTATAGGGGATACAATCCTTCAGATGTGTTATTGATGGAGGAACAGAGAATTTTAACACTGAGTAGAGCCCAAGAAAGGGTGCCCTTGATGAAGGAGCCAAAGGCAAGCTGGGGGCAAAGTGTTGCAGGATTTTTTTACCTCAATACCCGGGGTTCGTTGTCTCACCACTTTGAAAAATGAAGAGGTGGACACGAAATAAAATGAGCAGCAGGCAAAAGTTTATTAGAGTATAATATTAGAAAGTAAGAATAGCAGGAAAGCTCTCTTTACAGAGAGGAGACATTCTAAAGTGAATGCCTCTACTGTAGGCAAGCATCCTTGTTTTAAAAGGTTTTGGTTAGGGGCGCCTGGGTGGCTCAGTCGGTTAAGCGTCCAACTTCGGCTCGGGTCATGATCTCACGGTTCGTGGGTTCGAGCCCCGCATCGGGCTCTGTGCTGACAGCTCAGAGCCCAGAGCCTCTTTCAGATTCTGTGTCTCCCTCTCTCTATGCCCCTCCCCAACTCATGTTCTGTCTCCCTCTGTCTCAAAAATAAATAAACATTAAAAATAAAATAAAATAAAAGGTTTTGGTTAGCCCTCCCCTCCCCTCTGTTCCCTCTCAGGTCACACCCTTATTGGCCTGATAGCTCTAGGTGCTTAGGTGGTCCATTTCTGATTGGCTCAATTCCATTGTATGAAGGGCCTAAGGCCATATTTGGGTCTTTTGTCAAATTCCTGAGGGAAACCTGAGGGGCAGTAGGTGTGTCTGTTACACACGTTAAGAGGAGTTCTTAAGAGGAACCTTACCCCTGAAGGGGTTTTTCTGTGGTCAGACACTCCCAGTATCCAGGAACAACAGGATCCTATCTTTTCCTATCAGGAAAAGGATCCTATCTTTTCCTGTCAGGATCCTATCAGGATCCTTTCCCCATCCAGGAACATCAGGTCCTATCTTTTCCTATCATAAAAGCACAAACTAGCACACCCACCTCCAGGGGGGATATGTGTGACATTCTTGAGACATTCGTGGTTAACCGATGGCAGTCTTGCAGGACAGGGGTCTCCATCAGTTTACAAACGTCTTAATTACAAGAAAATGACAAGAAAAAGGCAATTAACAATAGCCTAACCTTCAGAAACCCATTGACTCAGTTTCTGGGGCCTTAACATCATCCTCCCCTCCATAGTGCTTTGGAGAACAAAGGCAAGAAGAAAATGTAGATAAAATTAAATTTCTTTGTAACCGGCAGGCCATTGACAAATACTTGAGGCTGGCAGAATAAAACCTTCCTCCAGGAACTCCCTACTGTCTTAATGTTAATGCTTTGCTAGAGGGAAAAATAACTGTAGCTCAACAATAGCAATGCCTCCAGTATCTTTTGAGTCCTCTTTAGCATATGAAAGTCCTTTTGGAAACCTCCCTCTTAACTTACCCCCCACCCCACCCCACCCCAACTCCCAGGTATATAATCAGTCACTCCTTACAATCCTAGTGCTGCTTTTTCTGTCCTCAGGTCCAGTCTCTATGCTTTAATAAAATCACCTTTTTTTTTTTTTTTTTTTTTTTTTACACTGAAGAGGTACGAAAAATTCTTTCTTGACCATCGGCCCCGGGGCCCCACTACTCCCAAACAAAACCATATCACCCCAAATTGTTTTCTACTTACTACTCAGATCCAAATCTACATATTGAGAGTCCTAAAATCTTTGTGGTTTATTGATGGGTGCTTTGGGGGATTTAGCACATCTTCCAACTCAATGTGGAAAATCTTTCTATAGTTTTCAACAATGTCTTCTTGGACACATTCACTTCATGTTTTGTTGTTGTTGTTGTTTTTCTTTTCTTCCAGTACCAGTAAGTCTATTTATTTATTGTATTTTCCCAGGGAAAAGAGAAGGGAAGGGGGGAAAAAAAAAGTCAGCCTGTGTGTTATAAAATGGTGGCAAATGATAAAGAAAGTACCGTCACAGAAAAATCAACCATCAAATAAACTCCCCAGTGATGGAGTCACCAAAGCCCATGGGGCTCAGTCTTCTGCAGTTCAGGACTGAGGGGAAGGTATCAGGGAAAGAATAGACAGGTATATGCTTTCCTCACCTCCTTCCTTCCCTATAAATTTAAGAGTTCACACAAACATAGAATTCTATTTGTCTGTCTCCTGTTACACAATCTTGTGGCCACTTTGACATGAGTTTCTTGCACCTGAATAAAAGTTCCTTAATGACTTAAATATACATTCCTCTTCCCTTTCTTGGTCTCGTGACTTGGCTTTCTATATGGAAGTCTTGCTCTTGATTCTCTCTAACCTAGGATTAGATTTTAAGGTAGGTTTGATCCCTCCAAATACAGTAGTTTAAGTGTTTGACATGAATCACATCAAGGAATGGTGTTGACTTACGAGGTGAGATTGGGAACAAGGGATAGAGTGTTCCTAGCTTTTCCAGGAATTTTGCACAAATCACTTAAGATTTGTGGCATCACTCCACAAATTAATTGTGTATGTGTGTGTGTGTGAGCTTTTTTGAGATGGGGAATGGTGATAAGTTGAGAGGGAATACGGTAGGAGTAAGATTTTTAGGGTAGAGGATCTGGTCCCAAACAGAAATAGGGGGAGGTCAAGACCAAATAAAGGGTGGTTCAAGACCCCACTTTGAGAACAGGGGCCCCAAGCTTACGTTTCAGATCTCTTTTCCCGGTGCAGAACCTTTTGTCAAAGACACTTTGGCTGGTTTTCTCTCAGTACAAAAAGAAGTTTGTAAACAACAAGAACACGGAGAAACGCCAACACACTATATTTACACAGACTAGCCCACCTAGCAACCACCAAATCAGTAGTGAAGTTCTACAAAGCCCAGACAAGTATAATAACTACAAGGGCTGCTGACTGGACATGCAATCTATGCTAGTAGGCTGAGTCCAGGCCTCAGACCCCTGGTCAGGTGGCTGTTGGCCCTTGTGGGGCAAAGGAGTGGCTCCCACTTCATTGTTACGTTTGTTTGTTTGTTTTTATTTGTTTATTTATTTTTAATGTGGTCCAGCCTTTGTTCTTTCTCCTGTGTGTTTTTCCCCTTTATTTCCTTTGTAGAAAGTCATTTTTATAATCGACACAAAATTCATTTTGTTCTAATGTCCACCCATTGTTCCTGCCTTGTAGAAGTTTCACAGATTGATTCTAATCCCTATTCTATTTAACATTCTATTATATATTTTAAAACACTGAACATATTACTCTTCTCAATAATTTTGTTTTAAAGATTAAATATCTACACAAATATCAGGCAGTGTTCAGTTAATATAGGTTTTAGACTCTCTATCACCCATTCACCTTACTTACAATGCGTTTTGGCTGTCGCCCTTCCTTTTACAATTTTACATCAAGAAGGAAGGACAAATTAAGTAGAGTATGTGGGACAGAGAATGACAGGGCTCAGGGTGGTTTGGCCTGTGCTAGTGCTTGGTGAAAGCACAAATGCATAAAGAAGTACAGACTTTTTTGAGGAGACTCATCTAGTTTCACGATCTTACTTCACGCTGATTTGTTTAACGTCTTTACCGCATGATTCTCTCAACCAGCATGTCATTGCATAATCTTAAAATTTCTTGAGAAATTGCTTCATCTGGAAAATGTTCTCCCTCTTCCTTCTTCCAGCTGATTCCCTCACTTCTCTTCTTCCTACTCTGCTACTGCCTGGAACCGATTTGTGGAGTAAAACACGGAGTGGGGAGATTATTCTTTTTCCTTGGGAGAATCTGATTGTATTAGTGATTAGAGTCAGCTATTCAAATAATCATGGTGCCAATGTTAATTAATCCATGCTTAAATCTACTAGACTCTAATGTTGTTTACATTAACCATGGGTAAGTTCATTCTCCATAAAGTTCTAATGCAGTGGATTGTTAGAATCAATATGGCAATTTACATATATCCTTCTTAGGGTTAGTTTTTAGCTTCATCTTATGTTTCATGTGTCAAGATCTTTTAAAATCCTAACTATAATATGTTATCTTTCAGTTCGAAAACTATTTTCATTCATGTTATTGACTTTAATATTCTATAAAGAGGATAGAGCATGCACCTAGGGAAAAATCTCATTTGACAGCAATTTGACATCATATCTTTAAATAATTCTTTTTGAATAGTTATTCTAATTATAAATCAATTTATTATTGTTATTGATTTGCTCAAATATTTCCATAAGACATGCTTGATATAGATTACTCTCATTGTAATGATCATAAAAGTAATTGGCCATGACTCAACCACCTCCTATTTAAATGACCAAAACAAAAAACAAACAAACAAACAAAACCCAAATCTCTAAAACTTTGTGCTATGACTAGACATGGGGTTAATTTGCAATCTCCTTTTCCAAGAATTGGATATTTGCCAGCTTTTTTTTTTTTTCATCTTGCCATTCTTCATGATTTTTTTTTAAACACTAGGATTTTTTTTTTTTTTTTTTTTTTTTTTTTTGGTATGGTACCATTGGCAAAGTTTCCTTCCACTGCTCTGAACATATTTTCCTGATTCTAGAGATTTGCCAGTTTGAAAGAGGCTGACTTGCTCAACCCTTATCTGCTCACCTATCTTTTGTTTCATTTGTCTTTGAGGCTTGAAGAAAAGAAAAAAAGAAAAACTTTGATATAAAACAGACAAGTTTCAAATTTCAATTCCAACACTC
Organism: Panthera pardus; assembly: GCF_024362965.1. Classification (NCBI taxonomy): domain Eukaryota; kingdom Metazoa; phylum Chordata; class Mammalia; order Carnivora; family Felidae; genus Panthera; species Panthera pardus. The sequence continues at coordinate 15,918,946 of NW_026526766.1, read as the reverse complement.
ACTGGCTAAACAAATGTGTCCATATTAGTTTAAATTGGTATCCTCATGTGAACATAGTAAGAATATAATATATGATGAACCATTTGTTTTGGATGGTCAGTTAGATAGTCAGTTTACATTATGCCATACAAGAACACAATGTGATGTATTAGTATCTTGGCTAGTTGAGCAGGGTAAGAAATAATCTCCCTGCATCTTCCTTCACATGTAATTATGGGCTGTACTTGGAAATGACACTCTAGGTCTGGAATATTTTCTCTCATGTCAGTGAGATTTCACTTATTTCTGCTTTAGAAATGAAGTAACTGAGTTCTAGAATAATGAGGAGACTTAAAGCAAGTTTTCCAGTTTGTTAAGATCTTTTCAGTAAAAGGAAGAAAAATAAACTAAGAGTTTGCATCTTTGGTGCAGTGATTTTCAGGTAACCCATGTGCCTTGGGCTGTGAGTATACACTGTAGTGATTATTTAAAGATGAACACACATTCAACTTGACTGACTGTTCATTTTCATACCTGGGATATTAAAACCCCGACCTAACATACTTAACTGAGTTGCAGAGTATTCTGATCATTTTCCTCAAGTAGCCATAGTCTCAGACCTCAGATATCTGTATAAAGTGAAGTAGAAGCAGGTATTCATATATTCAGAACAAAAGTACTCAGAGTAATTATTGACTCACTGACGAATAAATCAGACAAAATATTTTGGTAATTACTCAGTTCTTAATTTATATAGTCATAGACTTGAGCAACATTCTCAAAAATGTATCATTCATCTAACAAAATAAAACCCTCTAAAAGCTTTATGAGGATTAATTGAAGTCCTGTAATTGATTTTATGAGAAACACTCTTGAAGATTTGTGCCTTTTCACAGAAGATACCAACAGAGCTTTCGTCTAAGATTTTAGAGGAGAGGAAATGTGAAGCATTGCACTGGGGAAGAGTTGCAATAACTTCTGTACAGCCTCCTTTCACTTTAGGGGAAGTGAAATATTATTAGGCTTTAGCACTGAAAAGAGGAAGTGTAAACTTTGGGAAAAAATAACAAATGGACTGATGAGACAGCCCAAAATAGGGTATTTTACTAGGAAACTGAAGAGAGTGAATGTTGTATTTCTGATCTCAGGTGATAAGGATCTATGTTCTGTTTTTTCACCAGTAGGGTGGTACTCTTGCAATGAGGTCACTTTAAAATCGTATTCTCTTGGGGCACCTGGGTGGCTCAGTTGGTTAAGCATTAGACTCTTGATTTCAGCTCAGGTCATGATCTCACGTTTCATGAGTTTGAGCCCTGCGTTGGGCTCTGTGCTGACAGCATGGAACCTGCTTGGGATTTTCTCTCTCCTTCTCGCTCTCTCCCTCCCCTGCTCATGCTGACTCTCTCTCTCTTTCTCAAAAATAAACTACAATAAAATAAAAATTAAAAATATAAAATGGCATTCTCTTAGAATGTGCCTTGTGTTGATGAAGCCTGTATGTACTATTTAAAAGACCCAAGAAGAAAGTGAAATTTTCTCTTTAATCCTCAAGGTGAATATCTGCAAAGTTGGTGTCACTTTTACTTAGGGAAAGAAGTATTGGATTAAGCAATTTATGTTGTGCACTGAACTAATGCATGGCAGAGGGAGGAGTTCACAACTGTTTAGTGGAAGGAAGAAAAGGTTGGATATTGGAACCCCCTTGACTTTAATGTGAGCAAAGGGGTCCCTGTATTTAATGGTTTAAAATTAAATTCTTTCAACTCTTCTTGATCTACTCTTTAGGCATATGCACCTTCAAAATTTTTAGAGTAAAATAATAAACATTTAAAATCTCCAAGCAGCTCATGTAAACTATCTTTGCAAAAAAGTCTGTTCTTAGGAGATTTTGCTCCATTTGCCTGAAAGAGTCAAGCGACTTCTTCAGATGCTTAACTAACTTTGAGAAAATAGGTTGGTTAATAAGATACTTTGGCTCAGAATATTTCAGCTGAGAATTCATTTCTGACCCTGCCCAAGTGAGGACATGTAGAAGTATTTCACAGACACAATATTTAAGTAAGATTGCAGTTGCCAAAAGATAAGACATGAAATTTACTAAAATGTGCAATCTGATGATGTTTGCATAAAATTCTGACATTGTAGCATTTTCTCTGAAAGCTCAGAGTTGCACAATGAATGTTTGGTGAAGGGAAAACTAAAAACATTTTTCACCAAGTCATATAAAGCTTTCAAGCATGCGTATGGTACACTTGAATCCAGTGATGAGAAGGTGACAAATAATACTTTTGTAAATAACTTGATGCATCTTAAAAGCAACTATTTGTAGACTGGAAGCGTAGGCAAATCAAAATAATAACCACTGCCCTGATTTCAAAATTTTTGAATTTTGAAATCACTTCATACAAAAAGATGTGGTCTGCCTGAAAGTTTTGTTGAAGTCAATGGAAAAAGGAAAGGCAGATAAACGGAGAGAATTGTAGCCATTTGGGGTTTATACATCACGGTTGGCAGTCTGGATGATATTGATTTTGGAAGAAGAAATTGATATAATAACGTTTTTTAAAGTTAGATTGTAATTCAAATTGTCATTATAAGTGGGTTTTGTATAACCAGGAGATTGGGAAAAAATGATATATATTCCCTGGTTTGGACCTTCATGGCAGGGTTTTTGTTTATCTTTTATATGCAACGTGGCATTTGTCTGTTACTTTACTGTTTTACCTGTTTAAAAAATCAAATGCAACATTCTAAAAGTCACACCTCTGAGCAGTCAAGATTTTGGTTTGGCATCTCATCTTTGTTTTACAAAAAGATAAGTGACACACAGGTAAATGTAAATTTAGGTTTTTATCAACCCAGGTAAATGTAAATTTAGGTTTTTATCAACCCAGGTAAATGTAAATTTAGGTTTTTATCAACCCAAGGTTTATTTTTAGGGAACAAAACAATCCTTGAACAGCTGCACATCCGTCATTTGGCACTGAATCTTATAATCCATTATTCCAAGGCACATGGTCTCTCTCTCAGCCTTCCTCTCTCATCAGCTTTTGCCCTGGAAATGTTGCTACTCCAGCCACTGGGTTGAGCGCATGGACATCTAAGGACTCAGGTGGCTTTTTAGGCCACCACCGCCACCCCTCCCCCCCCCCAACACACACACGCACACACACAAAGTGGCACCTGGGTCCTTCAGTTGCGCCCTCTTTCCCCTTTTCCCTGTTTGAGTGACCAGAGAGTGGACTTGGCAGTCCTTGCTCTTTTGGATTGTTCTTCAGCAAGAAACATCTGCCACTGGGTCTGGCTCCTCCTGGCTCCGGGATAGGCTGTTCCCTAACCAGAGCTGCCCTAAGGGCATCTGATTGGGCTGATGCTAAGTCACCAAAGGAGAAACGTGAGTTGATGCTTAAATCTGACTTTAAGTCAGTCCTACTAGCTTTAGATAGGACTTCACTATAAGATACGGAAGTCGTCCCTCTTCAATGTCAATAGAAAGAAACGTGTTTCCTTTCAGGATTAATTATGTACATTCCAAATCCCACTACTGTGCTCCAGGCCCTGCACTGGGCGCTTAGAGATATTATTCCTAATCCTCATAGAAACATTCATGTTTGGCCTGTTTGGCAGAAATGGTAGCATTTTGCAGAACTGGTGGAGCAGTGAAGCGGTTATTCAAGGACACAACAATAAGCAGAGCCGGGTATCAGACCCAGGCCTCTCTGGTTCCATTAACCCACACTGTTTCTCAGTCTTCATGGGGAGGCCGTGTTGCTGTGAGGGCACAGATCTGTCCTCCAAGTCACAGACAAAAAGGCACATATTCCCAGCGGCAAGAACATGCAAAACTGTCATTAGGTCTGTCCTAGCATTTTAGTAAGTGTGATTCTCCCATTCTTTATGAGGGACTGGTTCTGCTGCTGTGCACGAAAGGCATACCCCTCTTTCTGTGTTCTTTATTTTATCAACCTCCCTCCTATCCTTTGTTCCACCACCACCATACATTTTACATCCACATGTTTCATAAGCTCCACGCAGTAATACTTGTAGCGGACAAATGCCTTTTTTAAAAACCCATGTAGGGGCGCCTGGGTGGCTCACTCAGTTAAGCATCTGACTTCGGCTCAGGTCCTGATCTCACGGTTTGTGAGTTCGAGCCCCGCGTCGGGCTCTGTGCTGACAGCTCGGAGCCTGGAGCCCGCTTCGGATTCTGTGTCTCCCTCTCTCTTTGCTCCTCCCTTGCTCACACACTGTCTCAATCTCAAAAATAAATAAAGATTTAAAAAAAATTAAAAAATAAAAACCAATGCAAAAATGGTCATATATGATACATTTTTGTATATAACATGTCATTAATGTGTATTTATCAATATACAAAATTAATATCTTTAATGGTGTTATATATTTATTTAAACATATATATCTATTTTAAACATATATATTATTATATGTTCTCTCTCTCTCCTCTGTCTATATATATATATATATATATATTTTTTTTTTTTTTTTTTTTTTTAAACACACACACACACACACACACACACACACACACACGCACACATTTTGTCATTCCCGGGACTGTTGGGTCTTCCAGAACAGTGTAGTGCCTGCTGTCTGGTATTCTGTTCCTTCAGTCCACAGAACTTCCATTAGCATTTCTTTTTGTGTGGGTATGTTCAATAAAAATCAGGTCTCTTCAGTTTGTCCATCTGAATGTCTTCATACCGCCTTCATTTCTGATAAAAATATTGCTGTTTCATCTTTCAGCACTTTGAAGTTGCTATTCCATTGCTTTCTGACTTCCACTGTGGCCGATGACAAGTTAGCCATAATTCACATCAGCATCGCCCCGTGTGGACAGTGTTGCTTTCCTCCAGCTTTATGACATGTCCTTGATTCTCAGCAGTGTGGCTGTGGTATGAGGAGGTGTAGTTATCCTGTGTTATTTTTTATTTGTGTTTTGAGACAATTTACCAAATAACTCACTGGCTTTGTAAATCTCTTCACCTGTTTTATTTTCCACATTCTTCCAACTTTCTCGTTCTTTCTCCTTCCCACCGCATTTCCTGACATTTCTTGTTTTTTCTACTTTATACTATCTCCTCTCATTAACCGTGTATCTTGGTCTTAACGTTCCTTGGATTCGATACCTCTCAGTTATGCTCCATATTTGGCAGATTTTACCTCCGCACCATTATGCCATCCAAGGACCCTCTAGCAATGAACACTTTACAGATTTGTTATACTAATTGCAAAGATTAGTGATGCATGGCCACATGTGTTTCTGAAATTAGGCAAGTGGTTTTCCTCTCAGACACTTTGAAGTTCCATGGATAATTGCTTTTTTAACTTGGCACGTGTTAAACTTTTTTTTTTTCTTAGTGTTTACTTTTTTTTTTTTTTTTTTTTAATTCAGGCAAAGGTACCCTGGATCATGGGGATAAGTAGCTCAGTCTTTTGAGAATCTTATATTCTATTTGGAAACAAAGACCAGGAGACAAATGTTACAGTCTAACATTATAAACTTTCAAAAAGAATTAAAACAAAGCAGTGTGATAAGAGGCAATTTACTTGTGACTGAGAATTCCATGTGGGAGTATATAATTTTTCAAAGAGATACCATTTGTGCTAGGTCTTGAAAAACTGAGTTGGAGTTCAGCAGATGGAAAAGTGGGAGAGGAATTCAGAAGCAAAAGAAACAATGTTAAAAGATACAAAGACTTGAGAAACAATGTTGTTATTTGACAAAATCGCTAGTTCCACGCACTCACTTGATCCTGGGGTGACTTCACTGGGGCTGGGAGATGCAGGATATGAGTTAGGAAACAGAGGAAGTAGTGATTTGTCTGGCATGCTAAAGCATTTTTATTTACTTCTTGTGGTAGACAGATCAGGTCTCCCCAAAAGGTCCCCATCCTAATCCCCAGAACCTGTGAATATTTTACTTACATGGCACAAAAGGACTTTTCAACTGTTACTAATTTAAAGATCTTAAGATAGAAATATCCTGGACTATCCAGATAGACCTAATCATAACAGAAGGAGGTAAAAGCCAAGAAATTGCAAGGTAGCCTTGAAAAACTGGAAGAGGAGGGGAACCCGGATGACTCAGTCAGTTAAGCGTCCCACTTCAGCTCAGGTCATGATCTCACGGTTCGTGAGTTCAAGACCCACATTGGGTTCTGTGCTGACAGCTCAAGCCTTGAGCCTGCTTCCGATTCTGTGTCCCCCCTCTCCCCCACCCCCTGCCGCTCTCTGCCCCTCTCCCACTTGCACTCTCTCTCGCTCTCAAAAATAAATAAAAACATTTAAAAAATTAAAAACTGGAAGAGGAAAAAAACCAGATTCTCCCCTAAGAACCTAATATATAATAATAAATTTGTGTTGTTTTAGGTTACTGAATTCGGGGTAATTTGCTCCAGCTGCAATAACAAACCAATACCCAACTCCATGCAGTTGTCAATATTTTTATAGATGTTTTAAGGAACTTGAAGTAATATCACATCATATGGTGACAACACAAATATTTTGACTTAGAATTAGAGGAAAAGAACAGAGGTGGGGAGACTCCTTAGAGGCCATGTTCATAGTCCTGTTGAAAAATGAAAAGGGATTATATATAACATTAGAGGTAGTTGTGAAGGGAGTCACAGCTCTCATCTTTCTGGAAGGAAATGCTTGTGATTGTCAAATAAGCATACCATTACTTGACAGTATAATACCTTGAGTACTGGGACATAGATCAACTAAGGTATTTCAAGCACATCCAGAAAGGAAAAGGAATATATATACCTAGCGATCATCTATCATCTATTGGATACACTGTTATAACTTGTGTTCCATGTCAGTACTTCTCTGGACCTACCTCTCCTGACTGACAGACTCCATATCCTTCTTTTGTTTCCTTTCTGGCTTAGTTATTGTCTCTTGCTGGAGAAATTTAGTGATTCCTATATCTCCTAATCTGCTATTTATTTCTGGCTCTGGACCAGTGATCATTAGTTGATTGTAAAATTATTTTTTTAATAGATGAAAGAGAAGATAATAGAAGAGAATATGAAATATCAAAACACTTCACATGAATTTACCAGTATTGTTTCAGGAAACTGTTACCATTTGATACACACACTTGAGTATGTGCATGTATATTACTGCTAGATCACATGGAAAATGGTGTCTATACGATTATGCACATAAAATGCATGAAACACACTACTGATGTATTTGCGTTTAGACATACTATACCCGTGATTAAGGGGCCACCTAAGGCTGTGGTCCAAAGGCCAGAGATGAAGGAAGTATTTGAGGGAAGTTTTGTCAGTAGGATGAAAATGAATTTAGCTAACAATACATTGACGAAAGTAAAAGAGTTAACGCTCAAGAACTGTAATTGTTTGGTTCAGAAAAGCTTTTAGTATCATAAAATAAATATGTTGCGTGTACTTTTAAGATCTGTGACACTTTTTGTTTGTTTATTTTACTGATATTTTCAAGTGTGGCTTTTAACACCTGAGGCCTGGATAATACAAATTGAGCACAAAAATATGTGTGCCAGAAAATAAAGATGTGTTCCAAAGCAAATGTAATCATGTTGAAAGGACACAGACACTGGCATGAAGGGGCTCCACAGGCCAACTTGCAACAATTTAAGCATCAAAAATATGATGAGAATTGATCATAGCATCTACATATTTTAAAATCCACAATCTACATAATCCACATTAGTATTCAAAGTGATAGGAGATATGTGGGGCCAGGAATGAGAAGGAAAACTTCTTAAAGAATTCCAACTAAAAACAGTAGAAGGAAATAAAAATAAAGAGAATATGTCATTTTCCAACCCCAGTTAAAAACAAATGATTCAGATAAGGCTCATCAACCACTGATCGAACAATTGGCTGAGAGATTGTTGAGGAATAATATATTTACCCTGTGCCAAAATAGCAGCCTATAGATAACTTAATGATTAGAAATTCTAACACACTCCTTTATGGTAGAGAGGACTAGCGTTCAACAAGTGAAAAATGTTATCATCACTGGTCGTGAAACAATCCTATGTGGCACGTGTGAAATACACAATAGAACTAGCAAGTTTTCTGGCCAGCAATGTCTAACGTGAATCTAATTCCATCTCTATATCTAATTCCATCTATATATAGTCCATCTTTTATATCTTTATAAACTTCCAGTTTACAGAAAATGCAGGAGTAGAGGAGCATATTAAGAGGAAACAATAAAATTCAAATTACAGGAGAACATTCCATAAGAAAACTAGCTTGGATTCTTTATAAAAAGTCAGCATTACTAAAAAAGGAGGGAGGCTATTGTAGATAGAAAGGAACTAAATGGACACAATGATTGAGTGCATTCATTGTGTGAATCTTGGTTTGGATTCTAGATTTAAAGCCCAAACATTTAGTTCTCTCTGCTTTCTGCCATGTGAGAATACAAGGGGATGCTTAAACAAGGAGAATACAAGGAGAAGGGGAGTCTGCAACTCAGAAAAGTTTTCTCAGCAGAATTTGACCTTGTGGCTTTCTGATCTCAGACTTCCAGCTCCAGAACTGTGAGATTTATATTTCCATTGTTTATAGTTGAAAAGAAAAGAAAAGAAAAGAAAAGAAAAGAAAAGAAAAGAAAAGAAAAGAAAAGAAAAAAGGAAACAAAAGAAAACACAGAACAAAACAAAAACAAACAAACAAAAAAACATTTATAAAAAAACATTTGGGGGACAATTTGGGAAAATAGAATAGGGACTTGAGATTAGATATTATGGAGTTATTTGCTGATTTATTTTAGGTGTGACCATGGTATTGTGGTTAAATAGGAGAACTCACTTATAAGGAGATGCTTGAGAAATCATTATAGAGTGAAATTTTCTGTCTGGAACTTACTTTCAAATGATTCAGTTAAAATAAAATATATTAATTGTTGAATCTAAGTGAAGGAGATGTGGGTGTTCATTCTTCAAACTATGTTTTTAAAACTGTTCTTTAGATTTGAATATTTTAGAATTAAAAGATTTGAGAACAAGGTTTTCACCTTAAGTTTGAATCTTTAAATTTTTTTAATGTTTTTATTTATTTTTGAGAGAGACAGAGCATGAGTGAGGGAAGGGCAGAGAGAGAGGAAGACACAGAATCTGAAGCAGGTTCCAGGCCCTGAGCTGTCAGCACAGAGCCTGACACAGGGCTCGAACTCAGGAACTGCGAGATCATGACCTGAGCCGAAGTCAGATGCTTAACTGACTGAGTCACCCAGGTGCCCCTGAATCCTTAAAGATTAAAGTGTTCATAAAGCACCTTTTTATATACTTTTCAAGATTTAGTCCCTTTGTCTGGATGGTATTCTGCTGCCATAAACACTTTTCTTTTTCCATTTTGTAATTGGTATATAGCTCACATACGAAAGCACCATCCTTATAAACTGCAATCAGTAGTTCTCAATTTATTCTCAAGGTTGTGTGACCATCATCACTGTCTAATTCTAGAATGTTCCACCACCCGCAAAAGAAACCCCATACTCATTAACAGTCAGTCGCTCCCCATTTCCACCTACACTCATCCCCTGGAAGCCACTAATCTACTAATTTAATGTACTTTAGGTCTCTATGAATTTTCTATTGTGGACATTTCAGATAGATAGAATCATACGTTTATGTGGCCTTTTTGCCTTGGCTTCTTTTATTTGGTGCCATACTTTCAGGATTCATTATATTACAGCATCCATCAGTACTTTATTCATGTTTATGGCCGAGTAATATGCCATCGGATTGCCATGCCACGTTTTGTCTATCCATCATCAGTTGTTGGACATTTCACTTGTTTCTTCTTTTCAGCTATTCTGAATAATGCTTCTGTGGTCATTTGTGTACAAGTTTTTATGTAAACGTGTATTTTCAATGTGGGGAGGTATATAGCTGGGAACAGAATTGCTAAGTCATGTGGTAACTCTGTGTTTAACTTGTTGAAGAGCTGCCCAACTTTTTTCAAAGCAACTGCACCATTTTACACTTCCATTAGCAATGGATGAGGGTTCTAATTTTTCTACATCTTGACTAACACTTGTTATTCATTTTTAATTTTTTTTAAAAGAACAGTTGTTCTTAGGTTTGTTTATTTTCAGAGAGACAGAGACAGTGAGTGGGGGAGGGGCAGAGGGAGAGAGAGAGAGAGAGAGAGAGAGAGAGAGAGAGAGAGAGAGAGAGAATCCCAAACAGGCTCTGCACTGTCAGTACAGAGCCCAACATGGGGCCTGATCTTACAAACCGTGAGAACATGACCTGAGCTGAAATCAAGAGTTGGATGCTTAACCAAGTGAGCCACCCAGGTGCTCCCTGTTATTGGTAATCTTTTTGATGATTGTCATCCTCACAGGTATGATGACAATTATTTCTTGTATATAAGGATATCTTTTTTATAAACTTTTTAAAAAAGTTCTTTGAAATACTCATTAAGGGATTTTGTTTTCCAGAACTAGTCCATGGGTAATAATATTTCAAGACCTAGTTGTCAGAAAATATTTTTATTGTTTCTCAGTGCAAGTGTATGTGAGCATAGGACTCATTGTTCAAAATCATTTTTGATTAGAACTTTTAAAGCTTTGTTTTCTAGCCATCAGCATGGATATAACATTGGATGAATCTCATCACTTCATTGGCCATGTATATGTGTGTGTGTGCACATAATGTATTTCTCTTTAGAAGCTTTCAGAATATCCTCGTTATACTTATAGTTTTAAGATTGCACAAAGTTGTGTCTTAGTGTGAGTCTTCCATATTTCTCTTGCTTGGCCTTCAATAGGACTTTCCATTTCAAAATTTTCCTTTTAAAAATTAAAACTCAGGAAGTATTGTTCTATTAAGTTTTGTTTTTTCATCCTACTGTCACTATTGTAAATAGATCTGAAATTCTATTAGGTAGAACATGAAGCTCAAAATGTGATGTCCGTGTCTCTTTACTTATTTTTTTCTTGTGTTTTCTTTACATTTCATTTTGAACATAATTTAGAAATAGATTTGTGAATTTTATTCTTGATTACAGGTTAATATTTATACCAACAATTTTTTTTTTTTTTTGCCACCCATTGGAAGGGTGTTACTCAATACTATGGTTTTCGTAGCAGATATTATTTCTTCTTGTTTTTGTAACAAATGTATACTTTATGAAGATGAAAGCCTCTTATTAGAATATATTCTTTTTGTTTGTTTGTTTGTTTGTTTTTAGAGAGAGAGAGAGAAACCGTAAGCAAGGGAGAGGGGCAGAGGGAGTGAGAGAGAGACAGAGAGACAGAGAGAGAACCTTAAGCAGGCTCCACACTCAGCATGGAGTCTGACATGGGGCTCAGTTTCTTGACCCTGGGATCATAATCCGAGCTGTAATCAAGAGTCAGGCACTCAACAGAATGAGCCACCTAGGTGCCCCAGAATATATTCTAAAGGTCTCTTCTATTCACTGAATTACATATTTTTCCTCAGGTTAAGGGTTTTTTTTTCATTCATCCTAGTCCTTCTCATCTATGCTATGACATTCTGGAAATATTTGGTTATCTGAAGTTCTTGTTTCACAGATCTGGTGGAGAGACTAGGTTGGCAATTTTACTCAGTTAATATGGATTTCCTCTGCATTAGTTTCCTCTCTGATTCTGTTCCCTCAAAAGAGGGGTTGGTTTTTTGCTCTGTGGGCAGAGTGTCCACAGACAGGCTTCCCTTTCAAGTGCATGGACTGGAGCTGAGGGGGAAGGGGAAGGAGCCAAAGTAGAGTGTAAGATGACTCCTGGGCATAGCTTCCTTTTCTCTCTAGTGTATGAGACAAAGTTCTAAATTAAGTTAGGGGTGGCTGGTCAAGCATGGCCTCCATGGCTGGGGCTCATCTCTCCTCCATGTAATCTCTTATCCTCCAGTAGGAGTTTCTGGGATTATTCTCATGGGAGAGGCAATATTCTAAGAGGAAAAGAGGAAGTACACAAGGCCCCTTGAGACCTAGGCTTAAAAGAAGCACACTGCCCTTTCCAGAATATTCTTCTTGACAAAAAAATATTATTTTTGTCAAAAGTAACTGATAAGACCAGACAAAATGAAAGGAGTGAAGACACAGGCATCACATCTTGATGAGAACAGTACCCAGGTCATAGTGCGGGATGTGTGGGTAAAATGAAGAATGGAAAATCGGAGCCATTTTATAATCATCTAGCACATCATCTTTCAGAAGTTTCTTAAATTTCCCTGTCGACTCCTGACTGTGCTAATTATCTGTTTCAAAGCTGGCTCTGAACTGATAGCCAGACACCCCAATGTGGGGCTCAAACTCAAAAACTGGGAGATCATGACCTGAGCCAAAGTTACAACTTAACCGACTGAGCCACCCAGGTATCCCTATAGCCCCCCCTTCTTTTAAGTTTATTTATTTATTTTGAGAGACAGAGAGAGACAGAGAGTGTGAGCAGGGGAGAGGCAGAGAGAGAGGAAGAGAGAGAATCCCAAGCAGGCTCCGTGCTGTCAGCTCAGAGCCTGATGCGGGGCTTGAACTCATAAACTGAGATCATGACTTGAGCCAAAACCAAGAGTCAGACACTTAACCAATTGAGCCACCCAGGCTCCCCAGGTCTTTTTTTTTTTTTTTTTTTCTTTTTTATGTAATTATTGGCAATGGGAGTCTGAAACTACGTTTTCTGCATTTCATAGTGCACTGACTTCTAGTGAGGTTCTGTAGATGGGGAGCAAGGGAAGGAGAGTGAAAAGCAGAAGTAGGAAGGAACTTGTCTTTTGTTTTCAGCCCTGGGCATTCTCCCTACTGCAGGGACAATGGACAGCTAGGGGCTCTGGCTCCTACCCGTCCTTGTCACTCCCAGTCACAGCCATCCCCTGTTGCCTGAGAAGTACCAATGGCAGTAAGCCATATCCCTCTCGATGAGTGGAGCTTTAGCTGAACCATGTTCATCTCCAAATAACAATCATGTGGGGGGTTGAGGGGGTTTCTTCTCCAGTCTCCTAGGTTGTGATAACTCTGTCTCTTCTTCCTTTTTGTGTTCTCAGCCCGGCAACTTTTAACTGCTTCCTGCAGTTACTAATGTCCGTGTTAGCTCAGATTCCCTTTAGCTCTTGGTGTCTTCCAGCACCTGTGTAACAATTCCCTATGCTGTCTGTTACAATAGCTCATCTGCTTTTCATTTCTGGAATTTCAAAATCCAGAATTTTGGTTTCATTTGCCTTTTGTATTTTTTCAGTAGTTTTTAAAAGATTTCCAGAGGAGCAGTACATCCAAGTGCTCAGAGAACTATCTTTTCCTTAGTATTATTATTGTAGTAAGAGTATTAAACATGAGATCTATCATCCTAACAATTTTTTAAAATGTTTATTTATTTATGTTGAGGGGGGAGGGGAGGGACAGAGAGAGAAGGGGAGAGAGAATCTCAAGCAGGCTCTGTGCTGTCAGTTCAGAGCCCAATGCAGGGCTCAATCCTACAAGCTACCAGATCATGACGTGAGCCACAATTAAGAGTCAGACACCGCTAACTAAGCCACCCAGAAGCCCTGTCAATTGTTTTTCTTTTTTTTTGGGGGGGGGTACAATTCTACAATCCCATTTCTGAGTATATATTCAAAAGAATTTAGATCAGGATATAGAAGAGATATTTTCACTCTCCTGTTCATTGCAAGTTTATTCACAATAGCTAAAATGTGAAAGTAGCCTAAGTGTCCATTAACAGATGAATGCATAAGCAAAATTCATACATACACGCAATGGAATATTATTAAACCTTGAAAAAGCAGATTGTGACACATGCTACAACATGGATGAACCTTGTGCACATCATGCCAAGTGAAATAAGGCAGACACAAAGTTGCTAATACTGTTATGATTCCACTTCTATCAGCTACCTAGAATAGCCAAAATCATACAGACAGAAAGCAGGGGCTTGGGGAAAGGATGGGTGGAGGGTTGCTAAATAATGGGTACAAAGTTTCAGTTATGTAAGATGAATATGTCCTAGAGATCTCCTGGACAATGTCAGTGCTTATCTGAAACCAGATGGTTATTGGTTATTTGTATTTTCTCTTCTTGATTTGTAGTTTTTTGTATATAAAAGATATTAAATCTTTATGTTGAGGAAAATACTTCCCCGTGGCCTGTTGCTTAGTTTTAATTGTGTTTATGGAGACATCTATTATTCAAAAGTTTATTTGAATATATCAAAGCTGTCAAAGTTACCTTTCACAGTTAGAAATAAAAGGGTCCAGATTAACCTGGAAGATAAGCTATTATTGCCACCTTGGGTATCAGAAGGATGCCATGGATGATCTGGATTTTAAAGTCTTTTTTCTTTCTTTCTTTTTTTTTTTTTTTTTTTTGTATTTAAATTCTGTATTTAAATTAAGTTCTGCCAAGCTTTAGTAGTATGATTTTATGAACGCTCTTCAATGACTTCAGCCTCAGTTTCCTCCTCTGGGCAATGTGATAATAATAAAATAGTACAGTATCTTTGATCTAGGACTATTTTGAAGATTCAGTGGCATCAATGTTTAGGGGTCTTAGAAAGGTTGTGGCATATCATAGGTACTCACTGACGGTAATAGCTACAACTGCTATTATTACTGACATCGTTGCAATTATTGCAACCAGTTCCACAGGTTTTATTGTCGTAACTCCCTGCTACTGTTATTACCATCCCCATCACTGCCATTAGCAACCCCTTCTCACCCCTTAAGTCTATTATGCTTTCTGTTTAAGAAAAGTAACCAGTCTATGGGATACGATAGACTGAATGATGGCCTCCAAAGATATCTTCATCCTAATTTCTGGAATTTGTGAATGCTACCTTACGTGGCAAAGGGGATTTCGCAGGTATGATTTTGGTAAGGATCCTCAAACGAGACAATTTTTCTGGATTGTCCGGGTGGACCTATATATAGTCACAAGTGCCCTTAGAAGAACAAGGCAGAGTGTTATTTGATGCACAGGAGGAGAAGGCGGCGTGACCAGGGAGGCAGAAATTGGAGTGTTGTGACTACAAGCCAAGGGATGCCAATAGCCACAGGAGCTGGAAGAGGCTAAGAATGGACCCTGCCTTGCCAGAAGGTACATCCCCACTGCCACCTTGACTGTAGCCCAATGAAACTAACTGCGTGTTGCGGGCCTCAAGAACGGCAATAAAATACATTTGTGTTGTTTTAGCCACCAACCTTGTGGTGATTTGTTACGGTGGCCATAGGAAACTAATACAAAGGATAAAAGTTAACATTTTGGAAAGAATTAAATGACAGTTCCCCCATGCTTCCTTTGGTCCTTAAGGAAATCCAAGAAAGGAGGCATATTTGAGGGTATTAGATGAAATGAGAGGCTGACACTGACCTCAGTTTGCATAAAATGTAAAAGTCCAAGAAAAATGCAAAAATATCTATTTTTAATACAGTGTCATAAGTACAATTATAGTACAATTTTAATTGGGGTAAGCACATCTCTCTGTTTTTAGAAGGAAGACCAGACGGTTAAGCATCCAACTTTGGCTCAGGTCATGATCTCACGGTCTATGGGTTCGAGCGCCATGTCGGGCTCTGTGCTGACAGTTCGGAGCCTGGAACCTGCTTCGGATTCCGTGTGTCCCTCTCTCTCTGCCCCTCCCCGGCTCCTACTCTGTCTCTCTGTCTCTCTCCCTCTCTGTCTCAAAAATAAATAAACATTTGAAAAAGTTTTTTAGAAAGCAGACCAGAGCAACTGGTCACTTCTGTGGCATTTTGTACACAGAGGTTGTTAAGCACTGGCAGGGTGAACATCTACCTCCAGTGACCCAAGCCCTTACCTTCACTGGCCTCTTCTCTGTAGTCCAGCTCAAATGAAAAGATCATTTCACCTAAATTTAAAAGGTGCCGAGAAGTTAACCACTGACTAATGGCACAGTCAAGCCATTTTCTACTTAAACTTACAAACACCCAAAGGTCAGACTGGACCCAGCCGGTAGTAAGTTCATATTGCCAATCTCATCCTGACAGTTGGGCAACCCGAGTATCTCCAGTCTTAACAGCTAATGATAGATGCTGCTAATAACCTAAAGACTGATGTCACACAAGAATACTCTGGAGAGCAATATACAGTCTCATTTTCAATTGTTGTAGAACAAGAAAGCAGTTTAAAAAGCTATTTTTGCCTTGCAGTGATATAAATGTTTTATTATTATATCATGTGACTGTTTCCCACCATGACCAGCCATCCATATATAGTTAGTGATTTACTACATGCAAAGGGGAAAGGAGAAATGATTATTCATTATTTTTTAAAGGCCTAGATTAAGACGTCCAATGCAAGTGTCTATTGAGTTATGGCTGAGTACTGTGATAATTCCTCCAATGGCTAAAGAAAGTCATATGCAGGAATTAAAGATACCATTTGAAAACATGCCTATTACTCCTCTCGACCTGCTTCCATACATCCCTTATTAACACTGCTTTGAAGCGAGAAAAGTCTACTTTGAAGTGACTGGTTTAAAAAGTCTCAGTGTTCTAAATTAAAACATTATTTTGTAGTCTGATCTGTCTCCATAAATCTCTCAGTATGAAAATTTCTAAGATCGAATTCTTCCTCCTCTTAAGAGAAAAAGGAGCCTTTAAAGAAGTTCCCAATGAAATGTCAAGGGTAATGTATGCTTATTGACTGGATAAACCATTGGAAAATAACTTAAAAAAACGATGATTTAGCAATGAATAGACAGTAATATAAAATTAAGAAAAAGAATTTTATTAAATATATACCCTAAGGTATGTGCTATTGCAAAAAAAAAAAAAAAAAAAAAAAAAAAGATGTAGGGCTCAAGTTACATCTGGTAAAAATATTCTTACACTGTTGCAAATAGAAATAATCACACTTTCCTATTTGGCAAACAGGCCAGACACATTGCTTTAAAAACTGAGTAAAACAGAAGTTTATTTACATGGATTTCTTGTTACAATATGCCCTTACATTGAGATGCAACTTATATTCCACAGATTTTACATATACTATTTTATAAATTTTGACAAAAATATATCCATTGTTAACCCATACCCCTATCAAGCTATGGAACATTCCTTCATTGCACAATGTCCCCTCAGGCCATATTTAGTTACCTCCAGTCCCTCTTTCTCCCCAATACCAAGCAACTTGATTTTTCTGACTATAGATTTGTTTTCCCTGATGTCGATTCTCATATAAGTGGAATCTGTGATAGATTGTGGGTTTTTAGTGCAGCAAATTGTTTTTGATATTTATCTGTGTTGTTACATTTATCAATAATCTATTCATTTTTATTACCAATAGTATTAACAGTACACTAGTATTCTGTTGCATAGATGTACCACATTTTTTCCATTCTGTCAATAGACTTTTTTTTTTTTTTTACACAGTTGAATCACTAAGTAGGAAGTTACCAAATTTATGTTGCTAGTGGTGGCAGATGTTAGTTTGCTCTGAGATCAGAACAATTCGATATGTATTTCTAATTGAAAAGTAAAAAAGAAAGCAGAGGGAACTTACATATGGGCTAGGCAATTTAAGAGTGAAAATAAAGGTCCATTGTACACAGGTGTAATTAAGAAATAATATATTTTTAAATTTATTTTAATTAATTAATTAATTAATTTGTTTGTTTGTTTATGAGAGCAAGAGAGACAGAGTATGAGCGAAGGGTAGACAGAGAGGGAGACACAGAATCTGAAGCAGGCTCCAGGCTCTGAGCTGTCAGCACAGAGTCTGATGCAGGGCTCGAACTCTGGAACCTCAAGATCATGACCTGAGCTGAAGGTCATGCTTCACCTACTGAGCCACGCAGGCATCCCTATTTTATTTATTTTGAGAGAGAGTGAGAGAGAGAGAGACCACGTGCACATGTGGGGTGGGGCAGAGAGAGAAGGGGAGAGAGAGAATCCCAAGCAGGCTTCATGCTGTCAGTATGGAGACGGAAGCAGAGCACAAACTGTGAGATCAGGACCTGAGCCGAAACTGAGAGTTGAATGCTTAACTGACTGAGCCACAGAGGCACCACAAGAAAATAATATTTTTGATCTATTGTCACACAATTTAGAACAGGTTATTATCATGAACTTGCCCATCATCCTCATTTGTGACCATCATAACAAGGATTGCTGCTAATTTTAGCATTTTTTAGAATTTGAATTCATAGTGAGGTCTTCGATGTATGGTAATTTTCATTTCAGAAACGTTTTATTTAGTCTCTTTTGCTTGTAAGAGGTGGAAGCCTACTTAGGTCAGGTCAATTAAAAAGGAGTTTTGGAAAAGGATACACGTGGCAAGACAACGAGTACAGCATCTCTGGAAAATCTGAACAACAGGGAAGGACCTCCTTGAAACCTGAGCAGTACTTGAGCTCCATAAACTTCAGCATAAGAATTTAGTCAATTTCTCTCTAAACCTCTCAATGATTAGTATGAGTTAGCTACATCCATATATCTATTTATTTCCTGGTTACCTATTGCGAAGTAAACCACCAGTAGTTTCTGGGCTGTATCTTTTGAGCCAGAGTGCATCATAAGCCACTAGCCAGCTTAGAAATATTTACTCTTGGGTCGGGCACCCATGGGGTGGGGATCACGTGTTAGAGGACAGAGCCACTTGCCATCGGCATACTCCTGATGGGACAGTTTTATTTGGAAGGGGTTAAGCACCAAAAGGCCATGAGAATAAAAAACTGAAGAAAGTAAGACCTTAAACACGTATTACTTTTGAGTCCTGCATTTTATATCAGGTGTGTTTTACAATAATTTGATCTAATATTGAGCTGTATTTATTAAGTCCTACTTGCATGAGGTTTGAGTGTTTAAAGGATTGGATGAAGAAGATGAGGAAGGTAGTAGTGAGGTAGGGATCATAAAGGCTAGTCAGAAATAATTCAGAGATGGGAAAACCAGAGGATTAAAGCCTGTGGAATTAATCAGCAATTAGGACTTTGGCAGGGGTGGAAGCGACAGAAGAAAGTAGGCAGACACAATCATAGAAAAGTCAACACAGAAATGGAGGAGCCTGGGAAGGTCTGTGGAAAGACTCAGCGGCAACATCCAGAAAGCACTTACAGGACTATTTAAACTTCTTTTCTGAGTATGATCTGCTTTTACTTCTCTTATTCTTGTGAGAAACATTCCTAAGTGAGCCTGTTGAGACTCATCTATGTGACACTGCATTACCCACAGTGACCCCAGGTTCACCAGAGCAGCGCAAGACAAAGTCCCTGCCCTGGAGGACCAGTACAGATGTAGTAATAGTCAACTCCTCTCAGAAGATGGTTGCACCCTTCTCGGTTTGGTGTCTTATTGTTGAAGAAAGATGAAGGCTGAAGTTTGGTGTTAAAGCACCATCTGAATTAGCAGGAAATGCACCTTACGGTACCAGCTAGAGACCACGTTTCAGTCTTTATTTCCCAATGGACAATCCCAAATGTTATGTCTCCTATGATTGCCATTCCTCTTACTGCTTGTTTTCTGGAAGTGGGAGTCTGTCAACCCTGGTCCATTTCTCCTCACTTCACGAAAGTGAAGCTTCATTCCTATTTGTGACTAACGCTGACTCTGTACAGCTGGAGACCTGACTTGTTCCGGTTCAAGTGCTTTGTCTTGCTGTGTATTTTCACTAACACAAAAGAATAAGGATGACTTCGATCTTTTTTATACAAAAATTAAAAAGAGTAAATGATTTCTAGATATTTTTAACATTCTTACCACCGTCACTTTCCTTTTTTCCAAATGTAAGATAAACCTATTATTGTAATAAATCTTCTACAGAAGCATATTGTCCTTAAGGGCATTTTCCTCTCTGTAATACTGTGATAGACATATATTCATGGACTAAAAGAATGATTTTTTTTGTCCTTACAACATAACAAATGTATGCCCAAAACTGCATACATTGAACATGTGTGCCCCTAATTTTCTCCAGAGAAGTTGTGTTCAGATACACTCATATGGATGACCACAACTGATTCTGTGTGCAAGTGATATTAACAGAATAAAATAGTGATTTCCAGAAGGTGGCTTTTTTTTTTTTCACAAGTTGTATCATCAAATTTTATAGATGGTCTAATTGATAAAAGCAGTAACTGAAGATACTTTGGTTTTAACTGGCCATCACTAAAGGTAAAGCTGAAACAAAATATTGTCTTAGGATTTTTAGTTTTAAACCACTGATTCACTGATGAGACTATAATTCGTGAAATATGTAATTTTGTTTCTTTTGCCACCCTGTGCCTCTGAACAGGATTCCCATACGTTAAAAAGTCCGTTTAATTTTTCACTTCATAGCCCTGACCAGTTATTGTATGTAGAACATATTTGTCATGAAGTCTGTCAGTGTTTTAACTTTGCTGATCCAAGTATAATGCTATTATCCTATGTTTGTAAAATTGTACAAAAGATGCTATGAAGAATATTATTCTAAGAAAAATTGAACCACTAAACCAATTTGTAAGCCTTTCCATCCATCTGTTTTCTATATTTAGCTAAACAAACATTATCACTTTATTTTAAAGATATATTGAAACTGTTTTGTAATTCACCATTTGAAACACCATACAGTTATAACTTAGTTTCAAGATAGGTTTTTTCTTACAATTTTTTTTTTTTTTTTGTGAGTAGCACAGAGGAATAGCGACCAAAGTTAGAAGAAATAGAATATTTCTTATTATTTTTCTTTTCCCCAAATTAATTATGCATAGATTTGATGAATCGTTGATATATCTGATATCACTGTATCACTACTGAGCAGCAAACATTTTTTTTAAAGCCTCAAATTGCTTGATGAAGAAAAATTGTTTTCATATGCAGGATAATCTAGCCTAAAAGCTAACATGAGGCAAAATTTTCTATACCATCTTTTAATTCTTCTCCAGTACCTGGGAGCTCTTTCCCCGTGGAACTTGTTTCTTTTGTCATTTAAGATCATTTCATTGAAGACAGCAGCTTCCCGCCACGTAGGGGTGGATGGTTAATGAAATAAGGAAAGCTATACCTTTGTTAAACATAAGTGTTCCCATCTACGTGTCGCCTGAGAGAGAAGCACCTGGTTCTCCTCTGTGAGCCCAAGATTGCCTTTGAAATAGTTCTCACATTCATGAAATTATTTCCCTATTTATCCACCCGATATATCACAAGATCATTAGCATTACTTACTGTATCTTGTTAGAGTTTGGCATAGTACCTGCTATTTAACAAGCACTCCAAAAATTTGTGAAAGTGAATGGACGTGTTTGCTGTTCCTAGTTTTTTTGTTTGTTTTGTATTGTTTTTCGTTTTTTTCCTCAATTGTTAAAATCCCAGTTGATTCTTGACTCAGTTCAAAATTATCCTTTTCCATGGCAACTTTCTGAACCATTCAGAGCACTTTCTTTCTTTTGTGCTATCCACTGTATACTGTATCACTCTCGTGAGGCTTAAAACTACCCGTTGTGAGGATTTGTTTACATGTTCATCTCTTCGAATTGACTCTGAGCTCCTTGAGGAAAGAGTGCTCTTCCCCCTCCCTTTTCCCCATCACTACCACAGGGTGGGTAGGCTCTGATTTAATATATTAATCAGTTTATCACTCAGTACAGTAAAACCTTGGATTGTGAGTAGTTTGTTCTGTGGGTGTTCCGTAAGATAAGCAAACATTTCTAATAATTAAAAAAAAAAATTGTTTATTTTTGAGAGAGAGATGGAGACACAGCATCCGAAGCAGGCTCCAGGCTCTGAGCTGTCAGCACAGAGCCCGACGAGGGGCTTGAACTCGCAGACTGGGAGATCATGACCTGAGCTGAAGTTGGACACTTAACTGACCGAGCCAGCCAAGTGCCCTTCTAATAAACTTTAACTTGGTACAGGAGTGATGTCTTGTACTAGGGGTAGTACATGATGCCAGATGTCACATGATCACAACTGAGCCAAAGAGTCTTGAAATTTGCTTTGATATATGAGTGCTTTGGATTACAAGCATGTTGCTGGAATGAATTATGCTCACAAACCAAGGTTTCACTGTATTTGACAAATATTTTCTGGACATTTGTTATCCGCCACATACAGTTCCGGGCATTGTGAATTCAGTGATGAACAAAGCATGTTCGCCCTCATGGACCTTATGTTCTTCAGTCAAAGTCAGATAATAAGCAAATACATAGACAATGCAATATCAATGATGATAAGAAAATACGTACAGATAAAGGGGTGGAGGTCGTTAAGTACAGTGGTCATGGAAAGCCTCACAAATAGAGTGACAGTGGAGTAGTGATTTGTGTTTAGCAAGAAATCAAACTTTGAGAACATCTGTTGATAGAGCATTTCATTTTGAGGCAACAACAAGCAGGGTGCAGAGAAAGCAGTGTGTTTTTTGTGGTTTTACAGATGGTCAGTGTTTCTGGAATAGGAGGAAATGGGTAAAGTTCACAGAAGGAAACTGGGGTCAGATCTTCTAGACCACAGTATGGAATTTAGATTTTAAAATGTTCAGAATAAACGAAGAAAGGAACAGACAGTGTATTCACTTGAGTTTGTGACTATTACATAATGCAACTATTTTTCAAATGTACCAGATTTAATATTTTCTAATAAACATTGACCTCATTAAGGCAGTTATTTTGGAATGTGGGGAAATATTTCAATAATGTTCTTACTGCTCAAGACATTTTGGAAAGTATCTCTTATGCTAATGCTTTCAAGATCCCATGGTGCATATTTTGAATATCTCAGATTGATGGAAAAAACCATGATTTTAAATTGGATTTGGTTTTTGGAAACAGACATTTTCCATTGAGAGCCAAATTTAGTGAATAAAGTGAGTAAAAATTCAAGGAACATAGCTTTGACTCCAAAGAAAAGTAGCTCTTAAAAGTAGTGAGGCTAAATGTGAGTGTCTTTTAAACTGGCTCAAAAACTCATTTCAAAAGAAAATGCCCCCTCACGTTTATCTAGCTAGCTAGATACAGATATAGGTATAGGTATAGGTATACATATAAATAGATAGATAAGATATAGATATAGCTAAATGTTGAGTGTCTTTTAAACGGGCTCAAAAACACATTTCTTTTTTTTTTTTTAATTTTTATTTTTTAACGTTTATTTATTTTTGAGACAGACAGAGACAGAGCATGAATTGGGGAGGGGCAGAGAGAGGGAGACACAGAATCTGAAACAGGCTCCGGGCTCTGAGCTGTCAGCACAGGGGCCCGATGCGGGGCTCGAACTCACAGCCCGCGAGATCGTGACCTGAGCCGAAGTCGGCACTCAACCGACTGAGCCACCCAGGCGCCCTCAAAAACACATTTCAAAAGAAAATACCCCTTCACATTTATCTAGCTAGCTAGATACAGATATAGGTATAGATACAGATACAGATGCAGATACAGGTATAGATATAAATGTAGAGGTATATATATCAATATTGCTGCTTTGAAGGCCAGCACATAATCTGTAAAATCTATAGTACACTTCATAAACCAAAATTTGATGTGATTATTTTAAAAATCACAATTCCCATTGTCAATAACTCCTTTAAAAAGCAGAGTAATGGGGCGCGTGGGTGGCTTGGTCGGTTGGGCGGCCAACTTCGGCTCAGGTCATGATCTCTCGGTCTGTGAGTTCGAGCCCCGCGTCGGGCTCTGGGCTGACAGCTCAGAGCCTGGAGCCTGTTTCGGATTCTGTGTCTCCCTCTCCCTCTCCCCCTCCCCTGTTCATGCTCTGTCTCTCTCTGTCTCAAAAATAAATAAACGTTTAAAAAAATTAAAAAAAAAAAAGCAGAGTAACAATAAGTAGGTGTATATGATGTGAGAGAGAGTAGTGAGAGAACATATTGTTCTTATTGCACTGTAGTTTTTAACAGAGAAACAAACTGTTCAAATCAACAATTATCACAAAGAGAGAACATGGGCACACATTTTTTCTCCTCCATATTCAGCCTAACCTTTAATGTGAAAAGTGCAGTTTTACTTAGGATTTAGTGTATTTTAGGACCTAAATTATGAACGGCCATTCTTCCGTATTTTGAAATGTTGATATAAGATCAAAGAAAAGTTGAATTGGATCATGGGGATCACTTGAATGAACAGATTGTCTTTCAGATTTTTTTTTTTTCTCTCATTGGAGAAGTAGTAGCTACCCATTTCTGAGTAAGGGCTGATTCTTCCCTTCTCTAAGTCATTTGTCTCATTATGTACTTGATGTTAAAAGCAGGGATAATGTGGAATTTAAGAAACAAAACAGAGCAAAAAGAAAAAGAGGGGAACCAAGAAAAATACCTTTTTTTTTTTTTTTTTAACATTTATTCATTTTTGAGAGTGAGAGAGACAGAGCATGAGCGGGGGAGGGCCAGAGAGACAGGGAGACACAGAATCAGAAGCAGGCTCCAGGCTCCAAGCTGTCAGCACAGGGCCCGACACGGGGCTCAAACTCACGGACTGCGAGATCATGACTTGAGCTGAAGTTGGACGCTCAACTGACTGAGCCACGCAGGCACCCCAAGAAGCAGACTTTTAACTACTTAACTATAGAGAACACATTGATGGTTTACCAGAGGGAGGTGGGTTGGGGAATGGGGGAAATATGGGATGGGGATTAAGAAGGGCACTTATGATGAGTACCAGGTGATGTATGGAAGTATTGAATCACTATATTGTACACCTGAAATTAATATTACACTGCGTGTTAACTAACTGGAATTAAAAAAAAAAAAAACTTAAAAAATTAAAAAATAAATAAAAGCAGGGATAAGATTCCACATCCAGCATTGACTTTGCTGACAAGGTGAATTGCCAGAAACAGCAAGCAGCTAAAGAAAGAATACTAAAATAGCTCCCATTGTGTGAAAACAGAGTCTTCATTATCACTCTAAATGGCAAATCCTGTGTTGATGATACTTTTATATTATGAACAAGTGGTTTTCAAAATTGCTTCTTGCTACTTAATACAAGTGACTCAAGACAGAAGAAGTTTATATTTTAATTTTGTTTCATTTTAAACAGTCAAAACACAAACACAAATATATCCTTCCTTACCTGAGCCAATTTGTCCCTCAGCATCTAAATTCCAGCAAGTTCCTGATCATCAGGAGTATGGATAATTCTAGATTATTTAACAAACCAAAGCTGTATCAAAAAAAGACTATTCTATGGCATAAGTGGAATTTTTTTTTTAATGAAAAGAGTGTTTGTACTACCATCTCTTTGAGCTTTCCTATAGAAATTTCTAATACTTCTGTACTTAGTTAATTGTAAGGAGTGTTTTCCGACCAGATATAAATACACTAGTGACTTTTAATGGGTTTCTTTTACAAGTCTACAAATACTTTGAGAGTTTTCTTTTAGCTATACTTTCTGATACAGTAAAGGTCAATACTTGCAAATTTTCACATATACAGGATCTTAGCAAGGGTGTATTTCTACACCCTTGGTCGGATTATGAAGTAATTAGCATTGCCCTTATGCCATTCTCTTCCTGGATGCACATACAGAAATCAACTGCACTGCCACGCTCATTGGCTCCAGAGGAATGAATGTTATGAGAGTTTTTAATCTTTACTATAGGGCATGTTACTAAGTGTGATCTTGGCAATCACTGAATAATTTGACATATTTGGAAGTAGAAGCTAATTGCACATATGAATCCAAGCCAACTCAATCATATTCGTATTTTTAAAATACTTCACATATAACCTGCCACATTGAAAATTCTGTATCTTGCATTAAAACCCTGCCTTAGAAAATCAAAATTCATCTCAGCCCTACATTAGAACAAACGCTAGTTATAGTATCTTAAACTAGTAGTCCACAATAACATATCATCTGTCTGTCTGTCTGTCTACCTATCTATCCATCCATCATTTATCTATCTACTCTTTCATCTCTGCGTTTAATAGACATTTATTGTTGACACACTGTATCTGGTGCTAGGGATACAAAATAAACATCATTTTATTCTTTTTTTTTCCTTCGTAATGTTTATTTTTTGAGAGAGAGAGAGAAATAGAGCTGGGGAGAGACAGAGAGAGAATCCCAGGTGGGATCTGTGCTGAGAGATGGGGCAGGGCTCAATCCGACGAACTGTGAGATCATGACCTGAATTAAAATCAAGAGTCAGACGAGAGTCAGACGCTTAACTGACTGAACCACCCAGGTGCTCCTCATTTTATTCTTGACTTGGAGAAGCTCATAGGCGGGCCAGGGAGACATATGTAAAAAAATGTACAAAAGTAACATTTGAACATAGTTATGTGGTAGCATAAGGAGTGACTAACTGCCTGGAAAAAAAAAATGAGGAAACATTTCACAAAGGACGTGGCATTTGAGCTGGTTCTTTCAGTCTGAGTAGGAGTTTTCTAGGGCATTCTTGGCATGTAAACAAGGTAAGAGTTGTAAAAGGGCATGGCCAAATTATAGAGGAAAGGTTAGGATGCTTTCAGTGTATAGAGATTGCATAGGGAAGTGGGGCAGAATCTAGACAAAGGAGGAGCAATGTTTTGTTTAACGTTTATTCATTTTTGAGAGACAGAGACAGAGTGTGAGTTTGGGAGGGGCAGAGAGAGAGAGGGGGAGACACAAAACCTGAAGTAGGCTCCGGACTGTCAGCACAGAGCCCTGTGTGGGGTTCGAACCCATGAACCGTGAGAACCTGAGCTAAAGTCGGATGCTTAACCGACTGAGCCACGCGGACACCCCAGTGAGAGTGATGTTGTAAAGGGCCTGTGTGACAGGCTAATCCCGATCATGAGAGTAAAAGTCAGTTACCAGGGGCACCTGGGTGGCTCTGTGGATTAAACATCCAACTCTTGGTTTCCGCTCAGGTCGTGATCTCACTGTTCATGAGTTCGAGCCCTGCATCAGGCTCTGCACCGAAAGCCCAGAGCCTGCTTGGGATTTCTCTCTTCCTCCTCAGCTTCTTCTCTCTCTTTCAAAAATTAACTAAATAGGGGCGCCTGGGTGGCTCAGTCGGTTAAGCAGCCGGCTTCAGCTCAGGTCATGATCTCGTGGTCCGTGAGTCCAAGCCCCACGTCGGGCTCTGTGCTGACAGCTCAGAGCCTGGAGCCTGTTTCGGATTCTGTGTCTCCCTCTCTCTGACCCTCCCCTGTTCATGCTCTGTCTCTGTCTCAAAAATAAATAAACATTAAAAACAATAAAAAAAATTAACTAAATAAACATTAAAAAATATTTTTAAAAAGTCAGTTACTATTTAATGAACTGCCAAAAGTAAAACAAGTTAAACATATTGTTTGTCGTGTTCAAAATAATCCTGCAAGGTAATGATAAATCTCCCCAGGATACTA
This sequence comes from Panthera pardus, assembly GCF_024362965.1. Classification (NCBI taxonomy): domain Eukaryota; kingdom Metazoa; phylum Chordata; class Mammalia; order Carnivora; family Felidae; genus Panthera; species Panthera pardus. The sequence goes on along the minus strand of NW_026526766.1, from coordinate 15,891,710 downwards.
ATGAGGAAAATGAGACGAGGAGAATATAAAGTGCAATGCCAAAGATCATAAAGCTACTGTGGAACAAAGACAGGATTCAAACCCAGTACTATATGATTCCGGAGTCTTTATTTTTAGGATATTCTAGTCCCTCCAGGTCCCGTAGGAAATGGGAAGTTACACTAGGAAATTAAGAGTGGAGTGTGGGATGTTGTGGAAGTGACAGTAATACAACATCAAAGAAATCAATGAGCGGGCTCTTGACATAATTCAAAGAAGATCTCATGATGAATGAATGAGATTAAGAATATGGGCGAGAGATTTTTGAGAATTATGGGGTCCTGTCTGGGTATAGCCTGTGAGGGAAAGGAAGCCCAGAATAACTCCAAAGCTTTGCATTTAGTCTGTGGGATACATACCGTATCACTTCTTGTTAGAAGCCCACCCAGATAGACCCCTTGGGCGTTCACCTCTGCACACTCAACATGCCTCCTGGGATACCTGCAAGTCTGTGTTCTTCTGTCTGAATGCAAGAAGAAACATGTTTGTCTTAACTCTGAGGGAAAGTTGAAAGTGCCAGAGCCTCAAGAAGTAGCTCTCATCCAATGTCAGACAAGCTCTTGGTGGCTAACTGTCCCTGTTTCTAAATGCCTTGTGCCAGGCAGCTCCCTGTCAGGTGGCACACTGGACCCCAGAGTTTCCCAGGGAGACTGAGCTTTCGTGACCCACGGCGGTAACTGGCTTGATAACAAGCCCCTCAGCGGCTTTCTTTCCTTCCCTGCCTAATTTCCCCTCCCCTTCTGGTATTTCTTAGCATGGCCTCCCAAACAAACAACTGGCACTTGAATCTTTGTTCCAGTGTCTGCTTCTGAGAAATCCCGAGGAAGACACATGGCAATGTCTCAAAAGAGAGGGAAAGACAACTCCGAGGGAGGAGAACCTGAAATAGAGGACAGTAGGGAGGTCGAGAGAGGCTGGGTTTGGCCAGCATCCTGGGCACAAACGGGATGCTCAGGATCAGAGAGGAAAATGCCCATTCCTCTGAGGTGGAAAAGGAAGGGCAGGTGAAGGAAGGTACTGCTCAGTGGAACTGAGAATAGAGTCCACATCTGTGGATTTTTTTTTTTTCCTCTGTGAAAAAGAAGCCAAATTTATCTAATGAGTACGGGGGTTTAGGAAACTAGACAGGCCTTATGGAGAGAGTTGAGTGGGAGTATTTTCTCAGAGGCCAAACTGATAACATGACGTTTAGCAAATAATACATGAATCAGTCACCTGTCTTTTTTGTCTTCCTTTCTGTGGCATGGCCTTAATAACCCACCCCTTCTACTTAATTTCTGACTGTGACTATTATATTCTTTTTTAATATTTATTTATTTTTTAGTAGAGTACAAGCAGGGGAGGGGCAGAATGAGGGGGAAAGAGGATCTGAAGCGGGCTCTGCACTGAGAGGCTGACAGCAGTGAGCCCGATGTGGGGCTCAGAACTCAACGAACTACGAGATCGTGACCTGAGCGGAAGTCGGACACTCAGCTGACTGAGCCACCCACGTGCCCGTGACTACTGTATTCTTTAATTTCTTTTTAACAATTTAGTGAAATTTAATTTAATTTAATTTTCTCTAAGGTGATTTCTTTTTTCCTGGAGAACCCATAGGCCTCCTGCCTAGGGAAGTATATTGAAGCTCTATAAAAGAAGAGAACTAGATGTTACATGGCTTAGCGTGTAGTACTTCCCTCAACTATCTAGCTCTGTGTATAGTAACCCACCCTTGGCCACTTCAGTGCCTGGAGTTCCAATGTTCAGAACCTCTTGGTTCACTTTCAACATGGATAGTTGTACCTTTGACCTCCAGACTAGGTTGGGAATGAATAGTTCTCCAACTACAAAAGCTGGTAGGTAGGGACCTGAAGGGTTAATTGGCGATGTTACAGACATATGCAGTCTTTATTTTCAGTCACTGGTCTTACCCTTTCCTCTGTTCGTGCTGCCACTAGTTCCTGAATATGTTTTGGGGGCAAACCAGCCTCCATCTTACCAGTACATACATACCTACTTCACACATGAAGTTGAAGTAATTATTTTTTTCTCCCATGAGTTTTCTATTTTATCTTCTTTTTTCAACATTATATATTATGATTTATGGTTAAATATATATATGTGTGTGTGTATATATGTATATGTATATACACACATATAGAGAAAAAATAATATAAATCTATTATATTATATTATATTATATTATATTATATTATATTATATTATATTATATATGGGGGGGTGAGGGGCAGAGGGAGAGGGAGAGAAAGAGAAGGAGAGAGAATGAGAATCCCAAGGGGGGTTCCAGGTTCAGCACGGAGCCCCACACATGGCTCAGTCCCAGGAACCTGGGATCATGACCTGAGCCGAAATCAAGAGCTGGACGCTCAACCGACTGAGCCACCAGGCATCCCAATATTATTTTCCACCTTACATTTCACGTTTTGTGTTGATAGGGGATTTTCAAAAGAATTACATAGGAAAATACGTCTACAATGTCATCATGTCTTAATAATTGTATACACTAAGTGTCAATACCAAACAGAGAATATAAGCATCACCATAGATAAACTATATATACCATCCTCAAACAGGGTTGATGTGATGGGTGGAGAATTTTGTCATTAGCAAGGAAAAAAACATTGAAGTGTTAATTTCCAAGAGACATGCTTGATGCGGGAACCATCCTGGGGTATGGGTAACGAAATGAATATCATGGAGTATTTAGAACTGTTTACAGAGGCTGGCAAGAAAGAGTTTACAGCGTTTTAGGTGTGGGTTTCTCTGTTTACAAGCCGTTTCTCTTGATTTGGTCCAGTATTTAAAATTCGTTGATATTTTCTTTTTTTTCTGATGCACTGGGAGCACCAACATAGTGAGGTGACATCCAGCCCTTTCCTTAGCACTCATTATTTGCCAGGTCACAGAGTTCACAGTTTTATTAATTTCTGTCCAAATGAAATTTGCATGTAAAGCTGTTTTTCATTTGAATTTGAAGATTGCTTGCTCGCTAACCGAAACTAAAAGACCAGGTCTATTGTTTTCTTTAAAACCGTAGGCACACGCACACGCGCGCGCACACACACACACACACACACACAACTATCAAACAATTGCCAAAAGTAAAGATAACATTATCTTTCAAATACACATATTAAAGTCTGGTATTTGGTTAAATCAATTAACAAGAGCCAGATACTGAATATTCAAAATTATCTAATATGCTTGCACAATGCATGTGTTTTGGCTTATAAAGTTAGAGAAAAAGCTTTTTTTTTTTTTTTACAAGATTATCACATACTATAATAATGTAATTACATGTATTTACACTAATTATGCACTTATATGTAATTATGATAATTATGTAAGTACATGACATTTGATAAAATATTACTTTGAAATTCACTCAATAAAAGCAGAATGAACTGGATGGTAGAACTCTGTGCCAATAACGAAGGAAGGAAAATGAAAGGTCTTAAATAAATGATCTCTACACTCTATTTTTGCTCTAAAATCCTCTAATTCTCAAATTTTAACAGTGCAGCACAGAGCCATTGGCACCACATTTGAAATTTTAGGTACTTATTTTTGCTTTAGGAAGATTTCGGTTTTTTTTCCCCCCCTACACAGCTTGTGGATGGAGATTTCACGAAAGCAATGATCATGATTTAATTTCTCTAAGCAAACTTAAATATAAATATCAGGAAACCGTAAACCAATTCTTTGTCTAACCCAGTAGCAATGACGAGACTATTAAAGTTCAACATCTGAAAAGACAAGAAGGATATCCTCTCACACACGGGTCTTCCTGTAGCAACCAGTCCGCTCATCTGCTTGATCTGTACCTCAATGGGAGGGGGAGGCAGGGTATAAGGAATTTGGGTTGAGTCTCAAGAGGCCAACGTTACCCAGGGTTGAATAACGTATATGTTGTCCAAGCTTCTGAATAATATTCCTGCCATCCATTTTCAAAGTTAGGAGATTAAAGTGAGGATGAGCACAAGACAAGGCTCTGATTTCTATTGTGGACAGCTCAGGATATTCAGGTCTCCATCTGTTCCCAGAAGAGCTCTTCTCTAAGGAAACTGACCACAAGGAAGCTTCATTAGAAACCACGTTCAGAGTTGTGGCCATTCAGGGTAGGGAAAAACATCTAGGCCCATCAGCCTGGAGTCTAATTTCATTTTCCTTGACACATCATTAATAAGCATTAACTATGTGAAAAGTGCAAGCTCTACCCTCAAAGACCTTACAGGATAATATTGACAAAAGAGAAAAAAAAAATAACAACTACAATTATAAGACTGAATAGCCCTCTCAGATCAGGCACCATCAGAGTAGTAAAACCAAGTTCTAAAACCAAAGTTTTTAAATGTTCTCTTTCTTCCTAAATCATCTGAACAGTGCAGCACTTAACCATTTGTAAAAGTTTATCTGTGCTGCAGTCATGTTAAATCTCATACAGAACCTCCTACATGAGGTAGGCTCCCATTACTCATTGAATAGGCTTATTATAATTATTATTTTTGGTTTTGTCATTATCATTATTATTAGAGTACACGCTTTTAAAATTCGTGAACTTGTTCTAGAATCGAAAAAAGTAGGATGCTTGAAACTAATTGTGTTGGGGACACCTGGATGGCTCAGTCAGTTAAACGTCCGACCTTTGATTTTGGCTCAGGTCATGATCTCATGGTTCGTAAGTTCAAGCCCCAGGTCGGGCTCTGTGCTGGCAGTGTGGAGCCTGCTTGGGATTCTCTCTCTTTCTCCCTCTCTCTCTGCCCCTCCCCCACTCACGCTATCTCTGTCTCTCTGAAAATCAATAAACTTAAAAAAAAAAAAAAGAAGCTAATTGTGTTGAAGGCAGAGCATTTATGTTATTGACAAAGGCACCTGTCAGGGAGAGTAGGCTGGTTGTGAAATGATAAATTTTGTGAAAGCACTTTGATTACTGCTAAGGCATTCATATACCTAATTGTTGGCATTTGAATCTGTTCACCTCCTTTTAAAATTTATGCACTTAACTCCCCAAATGGAACCAAAAATGGTGTCTTAGATCTTTTTCTCCCTGAGAAGTCTGGCGGGGTTACCTACATTTTATACTTTTCACTTGAAGCTTTAAGGGAAGGATACGGAAACTGATTTACACCTGAATATAAGCAAGCGTTAAAAATAGCAGCATCAATGTGTGTTTAATCAGTATGTTTAAGAACTATTCTAATATCTGTTCATCAGATATTTGGAACAGCAGTTTGATAATCAAAATGCTAATCTGCACAGACCATTTGTAATCTGGCTGTGCTTGTAATAAATAAATCTTGAGAGCTAATATGTATTCCTTATGTTGCTGTTATTTGGATAGAAAGAAAAGAGCCTCTAAATTCTCTTATAAGACCAAAGGGCCCATCTCCTCCCTGTTTGTATTCCTTTCTCATAAATCCTACCAAACAGATGTGTACACTTGTTGTCAGCTGTATTTGTCACTGTGCAGGCTGTCTCTTGCCAGCTTCTCAGCGTGTCGTTAGGCATGATTCATTGTGTGCTGTCGGTCCTGTAGTTTCTTTACAAAGAAGCAAATCTGACTTCCGGGCCTGAATAAAGAAGTCATCAGGGTAGTAATCAGTGATGTACAGAACTTATCTAGTCCAATAGAGCCTGACGCCTTCTAATTCACCTTTTGGTGAGTCAGTGTCCCAAGCTTGAACAATATCGAATAAAAAGGAAAAAAAAAAAGTAGGTATTGAAGTATTTCTCAGATTAAAAAGTAAAATAAATACATTGATATTCAGGGTGCTCTCTAATAAAATGGTTAGACTTTTCAACCGTCCTTTGTTATAATAGAATTGAAGCTCCTGGGGCTATCAGAGTGAGTGCTGAACTATTGCCCAATTACCACATCATAAAACTGCTCATAGAAGATGATGCATAGGCCGGAATAAATTGAGATTTCAAACTTTGTGTCACTTCGTAAATCTAGCTCAAGCCGAACTCATCAACATAATCTAGTTCAGCTAATGAGGATGATTTATACCAGAACAAATTCATGTTGGCTCCAGAGGTGGTGACAGAGGATGGGGTAGAAAGACACTGCGGGGGGCGGGGGCAAAGATACAAAGCACATCTATATCTCATCAATGCCGAACTAGTCTCATTATGGACTTTTACGTAGAGTAGCCATTTGGTTAGAAATGTTCGATTATTCACTCAAGAGGTTTTTCCCATTCTTTCTTTCTCATTCTCTGTAGCATCTAAAACACTGTACTAAGAAAGTATTTGTAAAATACAGGACAGTGCGACAAAGGTTGTTTCTTCTTCATGCAGTTTTAGCTGCCAGTGAAGCATCAGTGATCAGTCACGGGAAGTGGACATTTTGTCTTCTTGCCTGGAAAAGTCCTTGCTAATTCAGAAGAGATGATTACTCTAAAAATATATAAATAAAACTAAGTTCTGATGAGGAACTGCCACTTGCAATAATACCCTTTTTTTTTTTTAATGTTTATTATTTTTGAGAGAGAGATGCAGCATGAGCAGGGGAGGGGCAGAGAGACAGGGAGACATAGAATCTGAAGCAGGCTCCAGGCTCTGAGCTGTCAGCACAGAGCCCGACGTGGGGCTCGAACCCACGAACCGCGAGATCATGACATGAGCCAAAGTTGGATGCTCAACTGACTGAGCCACCCAGGCACCCCAATAATACCCTTGTTTAAAATAACCTGAGCCACCCAGGTGCCCCAGTAATACCCTTTTTTAAAAATAACCTGTATGTGTATACTCACACATATATCACCTTTATTCATAAATGTGTATCTTGCATTTATTTCTAAATAATTATTTTTTACTTATTTTGTGCTGGACATTAGGTATTGAAGGTACGGTAAAAAATGAGTTAGACATCATTTTTTCCCTCAAGAAACATATTCATATGGAAACATTTACATAATATGTATTATTGGACATAATTTCTTCATTTTATATATGTATATTTGTAATGTATATCATATGTAATATAGATATGTATCAGGTTATTTCTAGTTTAAATATGCTCATTTTATTGAAGACCCAGAGGTATCGTCTGCCCCATGGCACTTAAGACACGTCATAGGCCCATGCATGTACATAAATATTCATGCATGATGATGATGAATGTCTAACAGAAGACAGTGATTTATACGAAATAGGTTTATAAAATAAAAGCAATGCCCTTTAAGATTTCAGGTTGTCCTTCTTTCCATCAGGGTTTTATAATGAATGTTACATCCGTATTTTGAACGTAGGGCCGTCAACTCTACAGATAAGTACAAATTTTATTTTTATTTTATAAATGTATCAGCGATGACAGAAGGACACTTTTGAACCTGAGAGAAACTATATGACAAGATTATTTCATCTTTTCTGACAACCAGCTCTTTTACTGAACTCCCTCCTGACATTTAGTTCCAGACTGAACTGAAATTCTTCGGTATCTTCTGAGCTGTTCTCTTATTTCCCTCTAATACACCACCCAGTGTCACCATAAGGAGTCGAGTCACAGGAGTTAAGGCTCTGGCTCATTCATCTAGTCCAACAGAGGCTTGATTTTCATGGATACAACAATGAGTGATGTTGAGGCTTGACTGTAAATACCTCTAGTGATGAGTTATTATCTCTTATAGGAGCCCTATTTCACCTCTGGACAGGTCTGGTTGCTAAATCTTTCTTTCTTATATTCAGCTAAAATCTGTCATCTTACAGCCTTCTACCCATTTTTGCCAGATCTGTCCATTAAAGCCTCTCAAAATAGGTGTAAGCCATTTTTCTCTGATGAGTGCCATGTAGAAAGCCAACTTCTCTTTTGTAGCACTAATCGTAATTAGCAACTAACTATATATGAAGTTACTGACTTAATGTCACCTAACTATATATATGAAATTATATGAATTGGCAACTAATTATGTATGAAGGTGTTGACTTAATGTCCATCTTCTCCAGTATCTTGTCTTTTTCATCACTTTATCAGCATTAGCACGATGCCTGGTACATAAGAGAGGTTTCAATAAGTATTTGTTGATGAACATGTGTGAATAATTTAATATTTTAGAGTATTTTGTCCTGTGTCTTAGGTATTGTAGGCCAGAAGCTGTCCCTGAAATGATGTGTTTGCAAGTGGTTTTTTAAGGGGGTGATCCGGGGAAAAATGGCAAGAGTGAGGGAGTTTGAACATGAGGGGTAGGAAGACAATTAAGGGGGAGAGCTCGCATAAGGTTTTCTAGAAGGGTGAACTTCAGCCTGATTCTTCAGGGCATCTCTATGGTGTAAGGTATGCTAAGAGTTGTGTATCTGGAAGCAAGAGAGCTGAGCTTTCATGACCCTGCGTGTGTCATTAACTGGTTAAGGGCCATCACACCCAGTGCTGGGAGAGTCCTCGGTACTTCCAACCCTCTGTGCCTAAGGAGCAAAGGGTAACTTGGCTCTAGTATCTTGAAGCCTTCTGCTGAGGAAAAGCCATAGGTGTTGGGTGTTAAAAGCAAAGCCATATAGAAGGTGAAGTGTAGGTGTATACAAATAAAGATAAAAAATGGCCCTAGAGGATCTGGGTTGAATATCAGTATCGTTACAATCTGATCTTGAAAATTCTTCTTCATAGGCTCAATATTCTAGCCTATGAGCAGTTTCACATTATGTATTCCACTCACCTCCTACACACCCTCCTCTGAAGGGCTTCAGTTTGTCAGATTTTAATCTCGACCAAAAAGAAAAACAAAAGTAGTATGAATTCTGTATGCTATTATCAAATTCTAGGCAAAAGTCTGATACTCTGGATCTCAAATTTGTCTAATTCAAAGTCAACAGTATATATAAACATTCAGACATTCCTAAAAGTCCATTAGACTTTCCTAAAAAGAAAGTGAGGCCCATATAGGATTCTGGGATAAAGAATTAAGACTAAAATTCAAAGGAAAACTGGGCAGAAACTAAAGACATGGGAATGCATTCTAATAAAGTTTGTAACCAAATATTGGGGCTTTGGGGACGTAGGACTCAAACGGAAAAGAAAATAATTGGGAAACAGAGAAATGGTCTGACAAGCCGTTTGACTCCCGTGATTATAAGGTTCACATAAATGACATATCAATCTACTGATCCCAAGATTTCCTGTAGTAAATTTTAAGGTAAAGGAAGAAATTGAAGCAAAACGAAATATTGAAAACTTGACAGTTCTTGCTAATTTACTACTTTGAAAAAAAAATGTTAAAAATTCCAGGCAGTTCCAAATAAAGAGGTTTTGTTTCTAATACAGTACTTTAGATGATATAGACTGGGCTTCAATTCTACTTAAAACTTTCTCAGTTCCTTCTCTATCATTCTTCAGACTGTGAGGCCACATTCTTCAAGGGACTAAAGAAGGCCAAATGATAAGGGGAACCTGGCAGGGGATTTTGAAGTGAAGGTTGATGTAAGGATTTAGAACTTCTTCTCATTGCCAACATCAGACCTGCCTTTCTTGATATATTTCTGGATTTTAGTTTAGGGGTCTGACTGGGATTTAAAAAAAAAAAAAGACAGATGTGAAAAAATAATGAAAGTAGTTCTCTCAACTTTTCATTCTACCCTGAGGTGAGGGATGGGGTGGGAATTATTTCAGGATTACTCAGTATTGAAAGCAGAAGTTTCAGAAGAATGACTATTTTGCCTTTTCCTTTTCCCTGAAAATGTGACTCCAATAGAGACATATTCTGATCTAAGAAAACAAGTACTTAATGATGATCAATGGAAATTTTACCCTAGATATGCATATCGAGTGAAATTTCTTTAAGTAGCAATGCATTTTCATGACTACATTCAATTTCTCAAAAAACAAACAGGAATTTTTCATTAGGAACAATTATTTATTAATTGTTGATGAGTAATAATGCAAAGAAGATGTTCTCATATGAATTGTGTCTCATAAAAATATGTGTATGTAAATATATGTATACATATTTATGTATTGCTTTTTAAAACAAACACTTTGTATTAATTCCTAATTGCCTGACATAGTTGTGAGCATTTTACACTTATTAGCCCATTTAATGTATATATAAAATGTTCCTAAAAGGGGTTAAACAACTGGTCCATGCTCACACATCTTGGAAGTGTTGAAGTTGAGATTTGAACCTGAGCAGTCTGGCTCCAGAGCCATTGCTTTTAATTATCATGCTATACTACTCTCTATATTTTGTAATGTCCCTAATAAATACACCACATTATCAGTAATATCAAACCAGTGTGAATTTGGAAAGTAATTACTCTTTACTGGCTTCTTTTGCCCAAAGTGATCACTAGTATTTTAAATTTAGTTCTCTAGACTCAAAAAAAAAAAGTTGCAAATGAGAAACATATAGAAATTACATAAACCGATTTTTGAAGGAAAAAGAAAGACACTGCAGATGATGTAACGTAAAGTTCTCATTTTATGGAACGGGAAGATGGAGGAACAATTCATTAATGGGACAGTCTGTAGGAACTGAGTCACCTGGCTTCTACATAGGCTGCTCTGTTTTACTTCTCAGAAACACAGCAAACCACACACACACACACACACACACACACACACACACACACACAAAATAAAAATAAAAATAAACAATTGACATTATAATCTAATTCCTAAAAGCTTCCTTTTCAAATTATCATCTTTATTCTTGAGCATTGCTCTCTAGTTTGAACTATGCTTTCTTCATTATTTTTAAGCCAGAAATTGAGTTGGTAATGCTACTCTTTTATTTTTTTTATTTTTTTTTTAAGTTTACGTATTTATTTTGAGAGAGAGAGAGAGAGCAAGCACAAGCAGGGGAGGGGCAGAGAGAAGGAGAAACAGAATCCGAAGCAGGTGCCACACTGTCAGCACAGACCCCGATGTAGGGCTCAAACTCACACACTGTGAGATCATGACCTGAGCCGAGATGAAGAGTCGGACCCTTAACTGACTGTGCCACCCAGGCACCCCAATAATGCTACTCTTTTATGTATTTTCTTGTTTTTAACCAGTGTTTGAAGTGCTTTATGAGTGAGTTGATATACGGCGTGGACATCCACTTGCAGGTGGGATAGTATGACCTTTGAGAGCTCTACAGTCCCATTGAGAACAAATGGAAAAGCGGGGGAAACTTTTAAAAGATTAATGGCATCAAAGAGATTTTCATGTAATAAGGATTAGAGGTTTTTCCAGAAGAGGTTACACTGGGGGTCATGGGATGGGGGCACTCTACAATGTTGGTGGGTTCATGTATCCAGAGCACAGAAATCGGTGGCTCAGAGGGCTCAAAGAAATGGCAGTGTTCGCCCTCAGTGCTTTTGCTAGATTTTGAATAAGTGGGAAGCTAGAAAGCTTAGTGGTAAATCTTTGAAAAGCAGAGCAGAGGTTAGGGTGCTGGGAAGGCAAGGTCTCTATAATAAAAAGACCCCACGGAGTAGGAGAAAATATTTGTAATATGTATAGGTTACAAACTATTTGTGCTAAACTGCATAGTAAGTTCTTACCAATCACCTAATAAAAGATAATGCAAAAATAAAACAGAAAGAGAATCTCCAAAGGCAAATAAAAAATGAGAACTACAATTCAGTGCTACTGTACTTCACCAGAATGATGAATATGAAACATAATGTCAAGAATTAGGAAGAATATAAAGCCACTACAACTCTCATCTGTTGCTATACGGAGTGTAAATTGGTATAACTAAATGGAAAGATGTAGGCATTATCTTCTACTCTTTAAATGGCTGCATTTTGTAAAAATTCATTGATCTATAATGCTTAAATTTTGTGCCTTTCTCAGTCTGAATTTACTTCAATGAAAATTTCAGTAAATATAAAATAAGTGTATGTGGAAAGAATCAAAATGTAGAACTGTAAATCTGTCTTATTATATATTACTTATTCATAAAGCCATTGATGTATTTAATAATGAATCATTTGACAACACATTTATTGGGATCCTTGACTATACTTAAAGCGCAAATGTGAGTACAACCTATGGTATTAACAATGTTTAACCTCAGTTGGTCATTATTGTTACTAAAATGTCACTCTCATATATATTGACTTCCAGATGAAAGATCTGGCCTTTAATCTCTCACTGCTAATGAGAGTTTTAACCAAGATTGCAATTATCTTTTTTTTTTTTTTTTTTTTTTAACAATTTTTTTTTTATTTTTTAATATATGAAATTTACTGTCAAATTGGTTTCCATACAACACCCAGTGCTCATCCCAAAAGGTGCCCTCCTCAATACCCATCACCCACCCTCCCCTCCCTCCCACCCCCCATCAACCCTCAGTTTGTTCTCAGTTTTTAACAGTCTCTTATGCTTTGGCTCTCTCCCATTCTAACCTCTTTTTTTTTTTTTTTTTTTTTCTTCCTTCCCCTCCCCCATGGGTTTCTGTTATGTTTCTCAGGATCCACATAAGAGTGAAACCATATGGTATCTGTCTTTCTCTGTATGGCTTATTTCACTTAGCATCACACTCTCCAGTTCCATCCATGTTGCTAAAAAAGGCCATATTTCATTTTTTCTCATTGCCACGTAGTATTCCATTGTGTATATAAACCACAATTTCTTTATCCATTCATCAGTTGATGGACATTTAGGCTCTTTCCATCATTTGGCTATTGTTGAGAGTGCCGCTATAAACATTGGGGTACAGGTGCCCCTATGCATCAGTACTCCTGTATCCCTTGGATAAATTCCTAGCAGTGCTATTGCTGGGTCATAGGGTAGGTCTATTTTTAATTTTCTGAGGAACCTCCACACTGCTTTCCAGAGCGGCTGCACCAATTTGCATTCCCACCAACAGTGCAAGAGGGTTCCCGTTTCTCCACATCCTCTCCAGCATCTATAGTCTCCTGATTTCTTCATTTTGGCCACTCTGACTGGCGTGAGGTGGTATCTGAGTGTGGTTTTGATTTGTATTTCCCTGATAAGGAGCGACGTTGAACATCTTTTCATGTGCCTGTTGGCCATCCGGATGTCTTCTTTAGAGAAGTGTCTATTCATGTTTTCTGCCCATTTCTTCACTGGGTTATTTGTTTTTCGGGTGTGGAGTTTGATGAGCTCTTTATAGATTTTGGATACTAGCCCTTTGTCCGATGTGTCATTTGCAAATATCTTTTCCCATTCCGTTGGTTGCCTTTTAGTTTTGTTGGTTGTTTCCTTTGCTGTGCAGAAGCTTTTTATCTTCATAAGGTCCCAGTAATTCACTTTTGCTTTTAATTCCCTTGCCTTTGGGGATGTGCCGAGTAAGAGATTGCTACGGCTGAGGTCAGAGAGGTCTTTTCCTGCTTTCTCCTCTAAGGTTTTGATGGTTTCCTGTCTCACATTCAGGTCCTTTATCCATTTTGAGTTTATTTTTGTGAATGGTGTGAGAAAGTGGTCTAGTTTCAACCTTCTGCATGTTGCTGTCCAGTTCTCCCAGCACCATTTGTTAAAGAGACTGTCTTTTTTCCATTGGATGTTCTTTCCTGCTTTGTCAAAGATGAGTTGGCCATACGTTTGTGGGTCTAGTTCTGGGGTTTCTATTCTATTCCATTGGTCTATGTGTCTGTTTTTATGCCAATACCATGCTGTCTTGATGATGACAGCTTTGTAGTAGAGGCTAAAGTCTGGGATTGTGATGCCTCCCACTTTGGTCTTCTTCTTCAAAATTACTTTGGCTATTCGGGGCCTTTTGTGGTTCCATATGAATTTTAGGATTGCTTGTTCTAGTTTCGAGAAGAATGCTGGTGCAATTTTGATTGGGATTGCATTGAATGTGTAGATAGCTTTGGGTAGTATTGACATTTTGACAATATTTATTCTTCCAATCCATGAGCAGGGAATGTCTCTCCATTTCTTTATATCTTCTTCAATTACCTGCATAAGCTTTCTATAGTTTTCAGCATACAGATCTTTTACATCTTTGGTTAGATTTATTCCTAGGTATTTTATGCTTCTTGGTGCAATTGTGAATGGGATCAGTTTCTTCATTTGTCTTTCTGTTGCTTCATTGTTAGTGTATAAGAATGCAACTGATTTCTGCACATTGATTTTGTATCCTGCAACTTTGCTGAATTCATGTATCAGTTCTAGCAGACTTTTGGTGGAGTCTATCGGATTTTCCATGTATAATATCATGTCATCAGCAAAAAGCGAAAGCTTGACTTCATCTTTGCCAATTTTGATGCCTTTGATTTCCTTTTGTTGTCTGATTGCTGATGCTAGAACTTCCAGCACTATATTAAACAGCAGCGGTGACAGTGGGCATCCCTGTCGTGTTCCTGATCTCAGGGAAAAAGCTCTCAGTTTTTCCCCGTTGAGGATGATGTTAGCTGTGGGCTTTTCATAAATGGCCTTTATGATCTTTAAGTATGTTCCTTCTATCCCGACTTTCTCAAGGGTTTTTATTAAGAAAGGGTGCTGGATTTTGTCAAAGGCCTTTTCTGCATCGATTGACAGGATCATATGGTTCTTCTCTTTTTTTTTGTTAATGTGATGTATCACGTTGATCGATTTGCGAATGTTGAACCAGCCCTGCATCCCAGGAATGAATCCCACTTGATCATGGTGAATAATTCTTTTTATATGCTGTTGAATTCGATTTGCTAGTATCTTATTAAGAATTTTTGCATCCATATTCATCAGGGATATTGGCCTGTAGTTCTCTTTTTTTACTGGGTCTCTGTCTGGTTTAGGAATCAAAGTAATACTGGCTTCATAGAATGAGTCTGGAAGTTTTCCTTCCCTTTCTATTTCTTGGAATAGCTTGAGAAGGATAGGTATTATCTCTGCTTTAAATGTCTGGTAGAACTCCCCTGGGAAGCCATCTGGTCCTGGACTCTTATTTGTTGGGAGATTTTTGATAACCGATTCAATTTCTTCGCTGGTTATGGGTCTGTTCAAGCTTTCTATTTCCTCCTGATTGAGTTTTGGAAGAGTGTGGGTGTTTAGAAATTTGTCCATTTCTTCCAGGTTGTCCAATTTGCTGGCATATAATTTTTCATAGTATTCCCTGATAATTGTTTGTATCTCTGAGGGATTGGTTGTAATCATTCCATTTTCATTCATGATTTTATCTATTTGGGTCATCTCCCTTTTCTTTTTGAGAAGCCTGGCTAGAGGTTTGTCAATTTTGTTTATTTTTTCAAAAAACCAACTCTTGGTTTCGTTGATCTGCTCTACAGTTTTTTTAGATTCTATATTGTTTATTTCTGCTCGATCTTTATGATTTCTCTTCTTCTGCTGGGTTTAGGCTGCCTTTGCTGTTCTGCTTCTATTTCCTTTAGGTGTGCTGTTAGATTTTGTATTTGGGATTTTTCTTGTTTCTTGAGATAGGCCTGGATTGCAATGTATTTTCCTCTCAGGACTGCCTTCGCTGCATCCCAAAGCGTTTGGATTGTTGTATTTTCATTTTCGTTTGTTTCCATATATGTTTTAATTTCTTCTCTAATTGCCTGGTTGACCCACTCATTCGTTAGTAGGGTGTTCTTTAACCTCCATGCTTTTGGAGGTTTTCCAGACTTTTTCCTGTGGTTGATTTCAAGCTTCATAGCATTGTGGTCTGAAAGTATGCATGGTATAATTTCAATTCTTGTAAACTTATGAAGGGCTGTTTTGTGACCCAGTATATGATCTATCTTGGAGAATGTTCCATGTGCACTCGAGAAGAAAGTATATTCTGTTGCTTTGGGATGCAGAGTTCTAAACATATCTGTCAAGTCCATCTGATCCAATGTATCATTCAGGGCCCTTGTTTCTTTATTGACTGTGTGTCTAGATGATCTATCCATTTCTGTAAGTGGGGTGTTAAAGTCCCCTGCAATGACCACATTCTTATCAATAAGGTTGCTTATGTTTATGAGTAATTGTTTTATATATCTGGGGGCTCGGGTATTTGGCGCATAGACATTTATAATAGTTAGCTCTTCCTGGTGGATGGACCCTGTGATTATTATATAATGCCCTTCTTCATCTCTTGTTACAGCCTTTAATTTAAAGTCTAGTTTGTCTGATATAAGTATGGCTACTCCAGCTTTCTTTTGGCTTCCAGGAGCATGATAGATAGTTCTCCATCCCCTCACTCTCAATCTAAAGATGTCCTCAGATCTAAAATGAGTCTCTTGTAGACAGCAAATAGATGGGTCTTGTTTTTTTATCCATTCTGATACCCTATGTCTTTTAGTTGGCGCATTTAATCCATTTACATTCAGTGTTATTATAGAAAGATATGGGTTTAGAGTCATTGTGATGTCTGTATGTTTTATGCTTGTAGTGATGTCTCTGGTACTTTGTCTCACAGGATCCCCCTTAGGATCTCTTGTAGGGCTGGTTTCGTGGTGACAAATTCCTTCAGTTTTTGTTTGTTTGGGAAGACCTTTATCTCTCCTTCTATTCTAAATGACAGACTTGCTGGATAAAGGATTCTCGGCTGCATATTTTTTCTGTTTAGCACACTGTAGATATCGTGCCAAGCCTTTCTGGCCTGCCAAGTTTCAAAGGAGAGATCAGTCACGAGTCTTATAGGTCTCCCTTTATATGTGGGGGCACGTTTATCCCTTGCTGCTTTCAGAATTTTCTCTTTATCCTTGTATTTTGCCAGTTTCACTATGATATGTCGTGCAGAAGATCGATTCAAGTTACGTCTGAAGGGAGTTCTCTGTGCCTCTTGGATTTCAATGCCTTTTTCCTTCCCCAGTTCAGGGAAGTTCTCAGCTATAATTTGTTCAAGTACCCCTTCAGCACCTTTCCCTCTCTCTTCCTCCTCTGGGATACCAATTATGCGTATATTATTTTTTTTTAGTGTATCACTTAGTTCTCTAATTTTCCCCTCATACTCCTGGATTTTTTTATCTCTCTTTCTTTCAGCTTCCTCTTTCTCCATAACTTTATCTTCTAGTTCACCTATTCTCTCCTCTGCCTCTTCAAGCCGAGCCATCGTGGTTTCCATTTTGTTTTGCATTTCGTTTAAAGAGTTTTTCAACTCCTCGTGACTGTTCCTTAGTCCCTCGATCTTTGTGGCAAGAGATTCTCTGCTGTCCTGTATACTGTTTTCAAGCCCAGCAATTAATTTTATGACTATTATTCTAAATTCACTTTCTGTTATATTATTTAAATCCTTTTTGATCAGTTCATTAGCTGTTGTTATTTCCTGGAGATTCTTCTGAGGGGAATTCTTCCGTTTGGTCATTTTGGAGAGTCCCTGGCGTGGTGAGGACCTGCAGTGCACTTCCCCTGTGCTGTGGTGTATAACTGGAGTTAGTGGGCGGGGCCGCAGTCCGACCCGATGTCTGCCCCCAGCCCACCGCTGGGGCCACAGTCAGACTGGTGTGTGCCTTCTCTTCCCCTCTCCTAGGGGCGGGATTCACTGTGGGGTGGCGTGTCCCGTCTGGGCTACTTGCACACTGCCAGGCTTGTGTTGCTGGGGATCTGGCGTATTAGCTGAGGTGGGTAGGCAAGGTGCACGGGGGCTGGAGGGGCAGGCTTAGCTCGCTTCTCCTTAGGTGATCCACTTCAGGAGGAGCCCTGTGGCAGCGGGAGGGAGTCAGATCCGCTGCCGGAGGTTTGGCTCCGCAGAAGCACAGAGTTGGGTGTTTGCGCGGAGCGAGCAAGTTCCCTGGCAGGAACTGGTTCCCTTTGGGATTTTGGCTGGGGGATGGGCGGGGGAGATGGCGCTGGCACCTTTGTTCCCCGCCAAGCTGAGCTCTGCCGTCCGGGGGCTCAGCAGCTCTCCCTCCCTTTGTCCTCCAGCCTTCCCGCTTTCTGAGCAGAGCTGTTAACTTCTGACCTCCCAGACGCTAAGTCGCGCTTGCTGTCGGAACACAGTCTGTCCGGCCCCTCCGCTTTTGCCAGCCAGACTCGGGGGCTCTGCTTGGCCGGAGAGCCGCCCCTCCGCCCCGGCTCCCTCCCGCCAGTCCGTGGAGCGTGCACCGCCTCGCCGCCCTTCCTACCCTCTTCCGTGGGCCTCTAGTCTGCGCTTGACTCCGGAGACTCCCTTCTGCTCGCAATTATCTTTTTAAAAATCAGCTTTGTGAAGTACGGTAGACCTTTAGCATATGTAGCTTTAATATCCCTATTTGCAATCACTAAGAATAATTCCTGAACGTCAGTGACATATATTGATCTGTGATTTTCTTAAGACACAGATTTGAACCTTCTTGGCCTTGTGTGTCAGGCACTGAGCTGAGAGTGTGCCACTCAGTGTGTTCATTATCTCCTTTAATGTTCACCAGCTTTGAGAGCACAGGGTGTTTTTTTGAGTATTCAAACACTCCCTGTGACAGGTAAATTATTTATAAACCTTCTCACTGCAACATCACAGTTTGTAATATACTTAGTGAATTAGTTGATTAATGCATATCTTCCCTATTAACATCCATAAAGGTAGCCATAATGTCTCCTATGTTTAATTGGCCATTTTACCATCTAAAATTATTATTTTATCATTATCAGATTGATTATCTTATCATTCTGCCTAGCAGAATGTCTAGTTCATTAGTTAATGAATAGGTGAATTATGTGCTAAAGAGCATTCTTAAATTTGGGTATTCTCAAAGATTTCAGCATCTAATTATTCAAAAAATAGAGTCAATATTAGATACCAAAAAAAAAAAAAAAAACCCCACAAAACTGCTGGTTTGGCATCATGACAGTGGTAAAGACCACTTGGCACTAGTCATCTTTTCTTTCTTTGGATTGAAGCCAGATCAATTCTGAAGAGTTATGAAAGGGATCTGGACTAAATTAGAGTTCATCTAGTGATTTAATATGTGTGATGTGTTTAGGACTGTTTTTTTTTTTGTTCCAATAATTTAAAATAAAAATATTAGTGTATAACATATAACATTAAGCTTTTAAAAAGATTGCAATTAGTTAATACAGAGTAGGTTAGTATATGATATCTTTATCTTATCCACATATATCCCTGTGACCTTCACTAATGATTCCTAGTTAACCTGGAACCAACTGGGTGAGGTTGTCAAGAGAGTTTGTCTTGTTGCTTGGTAGTCTCAAGAACTGCCTTTATATTGAAGGTCTTGCTGAACTCATTTCCAGAGTAATTATTCTCAGACTTTGGTACCCAACCAACAACCTCAGCATCACCTAGGAACTTAGAAATAGAAATGAAATTCATGGACCCTACACCCAGAAACTCAGGAGGTGGTACTCAGTGCTCTGTGCTTTAGTAATACCTCTGGATGAGACAACTAAGAGAACTGACCTGAAGAAATTTGATTCTCTGAATTCCTGAACAGATGACTTTATGTTTGGTTTTACTAGATGCTGTAAAGATGAAAAAATGTTACCAGTAGCCATTCCATATAGGCAGTGTGATTTTCTTTTGGCACTTTTTATCGACCCATAAGGAATTTTACTAATGTGGACTAGCAGTAAGCTGCCAGTGTGGCATTCTCTTTATTTATCTGCATCATATCCTGTCCCTGTTGTTCAGCTTCAGAGGGTGACTTCCTAATCTCTACCTAAAATAACCCCTCCGAGACTAATTCGGTGGACCACACCTGCCATCATGAATCGCCTGAATTAAAAAATCCCTATGACTAGGCCACACCCTATACCATTCAGGATCTCAGGAAGTTGGGGTGGGATGAGAAGGGGAAGTTGAGGGGTGGCGGTTAAAACTCACTGGGTAGTTTCAGTATACAACCAAGTTTGAGGACTAGGGACTGGAACAGTGGTCCTCAAGTGTGGTCCTCAGACCAGCAGCAGCAATATCATGTAAGAGCATACTAGAAATTCAAATTATTGAATCTCACCAAATACAAATTTGTATATCCCACTGAAGACATGCTAATTAAAAAAAAAAAACTTTGGGGGTACCTCCCAACTCGCTCCCTGCCCTTGAAGTGTTTTCACAAACCCACCAAGTGATTCTGATGCCATCTAAAGTTTTAGAATCACGAAATCAAAAGTATCTCACACTTTATGCTCAACGTGGCACAAGCTGAGAAATGGTGAAGGTACCCTCAAAAGACTAGAGCTTTGTAAGGTAAGCCCTCCAGTAGTTTCAGGGCGAACAGGATCTCTAGATATAAAATCTCTACCATTGTCACTGTCAGTAATTTACACGCATTGCAATGTGCTCACTTCTCATCAAATGCTCCTTGACTCAAAAGCCCCCCTAGCGGTGAACTCTTAGGGAAAATTCCTTTGTAGAGAAGCTCCACGCGAAGACTCTCTCTTACCGAAAAACTGGATGCTGAAGGAAAACATGATGCTATTTATAGTTGTGTGTAGAACTCATTAACCTTTGGAAACTCATCTCAATTGCAGCATCTGTTGTCAATGAGCTCTTACAACAGGATTAGCCTTGCCACTGAGCTCCTCAGGAGGGTACCACGACATGTATGAAAGTGTTCATGTAATGAACCTCTAGTGCCTTTCTACCTCTGCTCCCTGGAGGGGTCTGTTAGGTTAAATATGTTCCAGCACTCCAGTAATTGGAAAGATATTATAATTCAGAGAGAAAATTGTAATAATACTTACATGTTGGAAAACTCAAATCTCATTGCAATAAACGATGTTAAAAGTAAAATGCTAGCTTAAAAAATACTGTGCAACCTCAAGTTCATAGTCTGGCTGGTATTTTATCCATGTTATTAACATTCTAACTTAAGAAAGAAATATTTATGCTAAGTGAAGTAAGTCCGTTAAGGAAAGACAAATACCATATGATTTCACTCACATGGTGAATTTAAGCAATGGAACAGATGAACATGGGGGGCGGGGGGGAGACAGGGACAAACTCTCAAACTGTAAAACAGACTCTTCACTATAGAGGGCAAACTAGGGGAGGTGGATGTGTTAAATGGGTGATGGGTAATAAGGAGGGCACTTGTTGTGAGGAGCACTGGGTATTAGAGGTTAAGTGATGTATCTCTGAATTCTGCTCCCGAAACTAATGTTACATTGTATGTTAACTAATGGGAATCCAAATAAAACCTGAAAGAAATGTAAAAGAAAAATTTTTAAATACTAAAAAATTTTTAAAAAAGGATAGTTAAGCAAAGAAAAAAAGAAAGAAAGAAAAAAGGAAAGAAATATTTATCGAGCATTTCCTATGTGCGGGTGATTTCGTGACACAAGAAAGAAGAAATAGACCAAAGACATTTTTGGTTTTAAATCGCATGCTGATGTGGAGAAAGAATAAGAAAACATGAAATGAGACAGAGAGTGAAAATAACATGGAATACGTTAGAGAACAGTTAAAAAAAAACTTTGACAAAATATTTGGGGTCAGTATCATCGCAAGACTTACTGTCCAGGTCAAAGACTTTGTACTTTATTCTCTATGCAGAGAAGGGACCCGACACTTTTTTTTTTCCATCATGGAATTAATATGAGTGGAACAACTTCAGAATATTGTTGTGAAAGAATCTTATAATTAGAATAGAGACACTTTCTAATCAGAATGAAAAGAGAAATGGATTTATGCAAATCAGTTAAAGAAGTTGAAAGGTAAAAAGGACTTGGGCTTGAGTAATAGCGGTTCAAGTGGGGAGAATGAATGTTTGAGCAGGAAACAAAACAGAATGGCTAGAGATGGGGAACCTGAGTGTTGTCAGGAGGCAAGAGAGATGGGAGAGTTCCAGATGTCCTTAAAGCTAAGTGTAGCAGTTGAAAGAGGCAGAAGAAAGCTGAAGAAGAAGAGAGAACAGGCTGTGTGTAACATTTGTGTGAGGAATTTGATGTGCTGATGGGAGAACAAATTGAAAGGGGAACACTGAAATTCAGCGTGGGTGAGATTTGTGCTCTCTGTTTAGATTTTGTCTACATAACGCTCATTGTTGAGTCCATGGATTTTCCAGAGTGCCAAAGGCGAGCTTAAGAGCTTTTGTTTTTGAGAGACTTTCAGAAGACAAGGCAGCAAATGAGATGGATAAAAGCTGATCAGAAAGGTCGAGAAGAAAATATGTGAATTCAAAGTCAATAGGACAGAGTAAGAGACAGATTCTAGTATCGAGATAGTAAATAAGAAAAAAAAATAATGCTGAAGATATGGTCAGGAGGAGTTAGTGTACAAGAAGGTCATTGGATTCCAGAAGTCACTGGCAGCCTTCACCATGTTTTCGCGCTGAGTAGTGAAGCCAGAAGACAGACGATAGAAAGTTGAGCTAAATGAGAGAGGGTAGAATACACTTTTAAGATGTTTGGTGAAGGAAAGATGAAAAAAGAGAAAGAGAAACGATGAAAGGATATACATACTGTGGAAGAGTTTTGTGGGTTTTTAAAAATTTGTTGTTTTTCTTTGTTTTTTCAGTAGCAAAGATTCTAACAATCATTTTAATGCTGTCATTCAGAAGATATTTAAATATAAAGAGGCAATACAATAAAATTCATAAGGACCAGAGACATCACTGCACTGACAGAGTGGAGCCTGCTTGGGATTCTCTCTCCCTCCCTCTCTCTTTGCCCCTCCCCCAAATAAATTAATTAATTAAAAAATTATTTTAAAAAATCTTAAACACTACATAGTATATTTGTTTATAAATAAACAAATATTAACTTTGATTCATAGACCCCGAGATTGCAAAGTGCTATATATTGTGATACATTTTAACAACTCACTAATTCATAAGGCAAAATGTCTTATTATTGAATTACCAGAATGGTCTTAGAGTTTTGTGCCAAACCAAAATATATCTAATTGTAACTTTCACCAACTGATGTTAATTTTATATTTAGGATTAACTTATTTTTCTACTCACCTTCCATATGCTAAAGCCTCACATATTTCATAATGGCATTTAGGGACCTAATAACCCCCTAAAACTAGATTTTCTCATCCAGAGTATATATGAATAGTTTTTTTTAAACATTTCTTATTACATAATATCAAAATATAGTATCACAGCTCCAATATAAGCTGGGAAAGTTATCTGTATATCCTTTTGGCAGGTTATATATATAAATAAACACACAATTTTAGGCAAACTGATTATCGAAAAAAAAACATGTTTTGATTATAAACTTTTCAACTGCATGTTTTTCCATCTTTCCCATAGGATAAAATGTGAAATATGGTCAAATTAGTCAAGGGAATGTAATAAATTTAGAACATTTCCCCAATCTAGCAACCTCCCAGCCTTTTCTTTTTTCAAATCAGAATAATTGTTGTATAAACTGTAATACATTTAATATTTTATATGTTATTATGGAATATTTCAAACCTTCAGAAAAGTTCAGAAAAAAAATAATGAGCACCTATGTGGCTACCTACCATTAAGATTAAAAAAAAAAAAAAGCGTTCTGCTTGTTTTTCTGAAAATAAAACGCAGATACAAGAAGAGCCCTCTTTATAACCTTTTTTGATACAATTTGCCTCCTTTACTGAATACAGTAGCCACTATTCTCTGTTTCTAAACTTTACTGCTATGTATGTCTGTATGTAGTAAACTGTGCCTGTATCGCCTTAATATTTTGAGCTACCCTTATATCCTTGGATCATGAAGGTGGTTTTCTCTCTCCTCTTTACTTTTCAGATTCTTCTTTTAAATGGAATTACTTCTCAATGTTGTCATCCTGGAGTCCAAACCTTAATAACAGAAAATGGTTCTTACTGATGACTAGATTCTACAGACCCCTGTATCCCTATGCCTGCTTCTCCCACAGAGAGCATTTTGCTGAGTGAATTCAATGACAAGGGGATGACTCATTTGGTTGTGTATCTTTTATTTTACAAAAATTAGACATTTCCAAACGTGCTTTGGAAGTGCAGTTCATAAAACAACCCTTGCTATTCTCAATAACTGATTTAAGGTAGCAGTTCAGATTACTTCTTCATGGTAAACTGAAAACATAATTTCTCCATATGGTGGGAAAAAAAACTGTATGGTCTCATGCTAGAGAGAGTTCAAAAACTTGGTATGGAACCAAGAGAACTTGGCATTTTCTGTGTTTGTTCACTTTTGGTGTCTACTTGGGTGAATGGATATGTGGACTGCTCTTCAATTAATAAATAGTAATTTCTAGTATTTAGGTAGTAGGTTTTGTCTGAGTCTTTCTGACAGCAGTAACTTCTAAAGGCACAACTCGCAGACATCTATTTCTCCACCTTTTGGTTTGTTCAGTTTTCATAATACATACCGCGTTAAAGTTTATTTAAAGTATTAATTATAAGGGTGCCTGGGTGGCTCATTCGGTCGAGTGTCCTGACTTTGGCTAAGGTCATGATCTCAGGGTTCGTGGGTTCGAGCCCTGCGTCGGGCTCTGTGCTGACAGCCGGGAGCCTGGAGCCTGCTTCGGATTCTGTGCCTCCCTCCCTCTCTGCCTCTCCCCTGTTTGTGCTGTCTCTCTCTCAAAAAAAAATGAATAAACGTTAAAAAAATTTTTTAAAAAAATAAAAGTATTAATTATAGGTCTGGCAAGGGGGGAGAAAAAAGAATCTTGTGTGAAGGGGATGGTCAGGATGAGGATAAAGAAATAGATAAAGTAATGTGGATGGAGTTTGAAAAGACTGATATTTCCCCGGAAGATTAGCCTGAGCTGTTTTGTTTTGTTTTGTTTTGTTTTGTTTTTTTCAGTGTCTTGTGAAGTTTGCTGGGCTGCCTCTGTCCTTCTTTGGAGGGTAACTATCTTTCATTTTTGATTTAATTGTTCAGAACATAGCAGTGTGATAAAAGTTTTTTATGGAAATTTCTCACAGCAACACAATCAATCATATTTCCAACTTGTGTGCCGTCTTGAGCCTCTGAGCCTCAAAGACTTTTTTTTTCTGGGGAACTTACTTGTTAAATTAGCACTGATCAAAGGCTAAAACATTTATCATGCTTATTAGTGAATAAACCTAGCAGCAGGTATCCCAAGTGAGGAAGCAAATCCTCATTTCCTGCAAGAATGAATTGGAAATTATCCAAACTGCTTGCAAACATTTTTCAGGAGTGACGAATTGTCAAAAAGAAAGCAGCTGCTAGATGTGGCAGCAACCAGGGTTAGCGGGAAGAAAAGAGCATCTTTCCAAGGTACCTCCAAACTAGCCCATGGGGATGTTCTGCGGTTTGAATTACTCTAATTGCCTTGAAATCCTGTGTCAGCTGACCTTACCAATGAGCTGCAGAATACTACCCCGACTAAGACAATTTTGAAATTGCACATTTTTCACCTTAGCTCTTCCTACCCCTTGTTGTTGTTGTTGTTTACAAGAATGCAAATTGACAAGTACCAAATTGACAGACTTTTGTTTCCATTTATCGAAAAATGCCCAGTGCTGGTTTTATAGGAGCTACTGTCTCATCAGCATAACTTAATCAGTTAGCAGATGTAACGATGGAGGGAAATACGCACTGAAAATCCTTTTCTCCAGATTTAAACTTTGTTAATAAAAATTAAAATATTAAAATCCTTAGCACAGTTGGCTCACATTTTTAAAACCTTAGATCATATTTAAAAAGATCACATTTTAAAAAGTTAGAAGTACTTAAAACTTTACTCAGGAAAATTATGAATGAAAATGAATGAATGAATGAGCGAATGAAACTAAAATTAATCAGAGAACTGTATAATATATGCATAAATGTTACAAATTGCATAGAGTTGAAATCTAGGATTATTTCTTATAATTTAAAGCTTATGGCTGTGCAAGCGCATTCCCTTTGTCTCTGAGAATTGTGATAAATTGTATCATACTTGTGAAGATTACTTAAGAGCAGAATAGAACCTTTCCTTTGCAAATATAACCAAATTGCCTTTAGCAAAGAAGGGACCATATATTTTTGGCAGACTTATAAAAATCAGATCCAATATGAATATATTTTTTTAAAAAATTTTAATGTTTATTTTTGAGAGAGAGAACAAGCAGGGAAGGGGTAGAGAGAGAGGGAGACACAGAATCTGAAGCAGGCTCAAGGCTCTGAGCTGTCAGCCCCAATGCGGGGCCCAAACTCATGAACCGCGAGATCATGACCTGAGCTGAAGTCATATGCTTAACCGACTGAGCCACCCAGGTGCCCCGCAATACGAATATTTTTGGTCAGATACATGGGGTAATAACATAGGTTGTATCATAAATATAACTACATGATGGGAAGGAGGTATTTACAAAAAATATAAATGATCAGGTGCTATTTATACTTGCTTCATTTAAGATGAAAAGACACGGTTATCATTTCCGACCCTTTTAACTCTAGTGAGAGTCTAAGTATCCTTTGAATAATTGTAGACACCCCATTTTATGAATGGCATGTACCTCAGTCTTCTTTGCATCTTGAAAAGCCAACTGGAATCTTCCGTTAAGTCTAGAATATCTGATTGTTTTCCGTATGGATTTGAACACCCTGAAGGTCTGTCTTTCCCTGTTTAGTTATAATTGCACTCATACTATTGAAACTAGTTGGAAGCAAAAAGGAGACAGAAAAGAAACAAGTTCTGTTCCTGGTCAGAGAACTTTCTTTCTCTCAGTTGTAACAAGATTTCATGTTTCACAGGTTAGAAAAAATATCCAGAACTGCATCTCTAGCTTTCTTATAAATTCATATATCATCTATTTTCAAAGATTCAGGTCCTAATGAGGACTTTCCAGTTAGTGCCAATTCTACAAGCATAGGCTGCCAGACCCATTGTAGAGTCTCTTGTCCCCCAGTGTCTCTCAGATTCACCCTCTTTTATGTTGAAACCGCTGCCCATTTTTTCTAGGTCTTCATTATTTCATACCTGCATTGCCAATATAGCCTTTCTGTTTCTTATTCATCTCTAGATTTTCCCCTCTAGGACAATATTGTTACAATAGCTTCTTTATGTAAGACCCATTCAGGAGCAAAAGGGGCTTTTCTCTTTTTGCCATTCAAGCACCTGTAAGTCCGTTTTCACCTTACATGGTCCAGGCTACTCTTTGTCCTCATCATGGATCCTCTATCCCAGCCTAAATCATTCCCTGTCCTTTACAAGTGTCCCTCGACTCATTCATCAGGTACGTATCGAGCATACACTGTGTGCATATCTGAACATTTGTTTCCTTGTTCTGTTCCCCTCTCTGACCTCCTCCTCTGTGCTTTAGATTGAAACTCTTATCCAGTATGAGGCATCTCCCTTTACCGCAACCCACCATCATTTCTATCTTTACTGATATCGTCTTGTCCCTCAAGTCAGTACATTAGGTTGAGGTTAATATTTTTCGTTACTTGCTTGATATCTTACTCTCTACAACTTAAAAATGATTTGATGGTAGGTATTATATTTAAGCTGAATAAAATTATGGATTTCTGTTTGTTTATATACCATTTTATTATCTTTCATATTTCTAAGTGCCCCAAAGCATGATAATTTATTCATGAGTATGGAGAATATCAAATAATCCAGTGAACATATTGGGTTTAGAATCAGTCATCACATGATTGAAAGGAATATGAAAGTTGTCTTATCTCTGTTCTCATCTGATGCTTGAATTCTTCAAGAACATCTCTGAAAGTAACCCCACAGCTCATCAGTACCACCCATATAAACTGTACTGTCTAAAATATCCACTAATGCCAGTGCTGTTTTCTTGACCTGTATTCTACTTTTCAGTTGGTATAAAATGAATGCTGGAGAGGAGGTATCATTAATCTGTCACTTCAGATCCTAATATTACCTTCCTTAGGAAATTTATATTAATACCAAAAGTACTAAGTATAATAGGATTTTAAGATCCTGTATTTGGTAAACCCTATCATTATGCTACTTTCACACATATACATTAGATCTAAGCATTTTCTGTTTGTTTTTTTTTTTTGTTTTTTTTTTTGCAGTCATAGCTTTAATAAATTAGGGTTCCCATTTGAAACAAAAACTTTCTTTTCCAGTAAAAAAAGTCACAATGTAAGAGAAATAATGTTTCATTTGTTTCCTATGCACTTAGTTTCAACTCTTCTTTGACTATGAAATAAAATTGCAGATTGTTATGTTTGGGTATAATTTAATTTACTCAAACGTACCATTATCGTTCTGAGTGATCATAGTTTAGACATTGAAAGTAGAGTTT
Source organism: Panthera pardus (assembly GCF_024362965.1). Classification (NCBI taxonomy): domain Eukaryota; kingdom Metazoa; phylum Chordata; class Mammalia; order Carnivora; family Felidae; genus Panthera; species Panthera pardus. Next base: position 15,863,733 of record NW_026526766.1, on the reverse strand, counting down.
TAGGGGTGCCTGGGTGGCTCAGTTGGTTGAGCGTCTGACTTCAGCTTAGGTCATAATCTTGTGGTTCGTGAGTTCGAGCCCTGCATCGGGCTCTGTGCTGACAGCTCGGAGCCTGGAGCCTGCTTCGGATCTTATGTCTCCCTCTCTCTCTGTTCTTCCCCCACTCACACTCTGTCTGTCTGTCTCTCTCTCTCTCTCTCTCTCAAAAATAAATAAAGATTTAAAAAAAGAAAGAAAGTAGAGATTGAGAGTATGGTCACACAGACCAAATACATCCTCTGAAGTCAGAACAAGGAGAGTGAATTAAATGCATTGACCACTCCCTCCCTAAATTGAGTGATCACCTCTGGTCATCCCTTGTGTTTAGTGCTTATACCTGGAATGGAGTGTCTAATAATGTGTTTTAACTGCCTGCTATGTATTGGAATAATCGTTCTTAAGGATTAGAAGTTCGTAATATACTTCTTTGTCTGTTGCGGGGCAGAACCTCAGAAGACAAGCGATATATAATGGGGCAATAGTATCTTTCCTGTGATGGGGAAATAGTATCTTTCCTCAGGCATGTGTTTCCTTTCCTGAGCAGTCAAATTTTGCAGGTTCTGCTGCTCAACCTCTCAGGTATGTGGCTTTAAAGCTAGAAGATGGAAAGGTCCTTAGAAAGTATCTAGAAAACAGGAGATGTTTAGTAATTAGATGAAAGCCAGACAAGTTGAGATCTAGAATAACTAATGATAGATGAGTCTAGAATAACTAAGATGTTGTGGTATGGTGAATAAAAGTAAGGGTTCTTCTCAGACTGTCTTCAAATCCCAGGATTTCTACTTATTAACTGTATGCTTCCCAGCATCTCAGTTTCCTTGAATATAAAATAGGTACACTGTCAACATGAAATAATTTAACATATGAAGAATTTAGAGTAGTATCTGGTACATAGTAAATACTAAATGAATGTTAACTCAGATTATACATCGTAAAGAGGTATACTTTCAGAGAACTGCTTTTGCAGGATAGAAGTCACATGGTAGGATTTATGCACCTTTATCTACTATTTCCTTTGTCATTCAAAAAATCCATAATATGCTTTTGAGACATTTCATACTTCATATATACACACATGCGTGTGTTTGTACATTTTCCGAAAAGAGGCACTGGGGGGCACCTGGGTGGCTCAGTTGGTTAAGCATCAGACTCTTGGTTTTGGTTCAGGTCATGATCTTTGTGGGTTCGAGCCCCACACTGGGTTTCGTGTGGATAGTGCATACCCTGCTTGCACTCTCTCTCTCTCTCAAAATGAATAAACTTAATTTTTTTTCAAAAAGAATCATTGGGAGACACTTTTTTCCTTTCCTGTAATCAAAATAATAAAAAACAGTAAAACCTTGGTTTGTGAGCATAATTTGCTCCAGAGACATGCTTGTAATCCAAAGCACTTGTATATCAAAGTGAATTTCAAGACCCATTGCCTCAGTTGTGATCATGTAACATTCGGCCTCGCACACTAGTTGTATTGCCAAGACATCGCTTGTTTACCAAGTTAAAATTTATTAGAAATGTTTGCTCTTCTTGTGGAACATTTGCAGAACAAGTTACTCGCAATCCAAGGTTTTACTATAATGTTTTCTATGAATAAAAACAGTTTGTGTCCCAAACATAATAAATACCAAAATGTTAGCAAGAGAAGAAAGAGTGGTTGTGAAATGCAATCAAAATGAAGGCAATCCAGATCTTAAACTCTTAAACTTAAGTCCATTCTCTGTCTGAAATTTAAATAAGGTGTTTGGGGTTAGTGAGTGAATGCAAGCTGAAGGGTAACATTGGCACAGAGAGGCAGCAGTGGGAAAGGGAAAAGGCAGTGTCTTCACGGAAGGAAAACATTGCCTGACTACAAAATTGGTCCGCTGGTGACCCCACTAAAGAACCAGCTCTAGATAATTTGGTTCCCATTGAAGATGGGCTATCCTCCTTCTTTAAAGTCTCACACACACACACACACACACACACACACACACACACACACATTTGGTTCCCATTGAAGATGGGCTATCTTCCTTCTTTAAAGTCACACACACAGACACACACACACACACACACACACACACACACACACACAATCTCTGGGGCTTTTTGCAATCTTGATTATGACTTTCAGCTCTTCTAGCAATTATTCGATTTGCCATATCTTTTGATAACAAAGTGCGCTATTGGGGGCACTCAAATATCGTTATTTACAGTATCTTTATTTAGAAATATTTCCAGCAAAATTAATCTAAATGCAAACTTTGAATTATTAATCACATAGGTCTAAAGATGAAGAAAACAAGACAACAGCGATATGCCTGTTAAAAATCTTATTTACCAAGTGAGTTTTACATGTATTTTTGTTGTTTTTCTTTAAAATTTCACTCCAAGTCCTTTGTGCTTGAAAGAAAGCTATTTCCTTTTTATTTAAAAAAATGGTATGAATCATCCATTAAATATATCTCCTTTCACAATATGAAGTGCTGTGCCACATGCAGCATATGCTTAGGAGAAACGCACCAGGATTTCTATCCCAGCTATTCACTGCCAGTGAATTATCCCTGTGCTGAAAGACAAACAACCAAGGCATTAAAAGGCTACAAAAAAAATGGATTTTTCTCAACGGGTGGTAAGGAAATCAAAGCAGATTTGGATAAGTAAAGTGAATCTGATATGTGGATGGGTATATTCACTGGAAATACTAGTAGCTAAAATGCCCATGTTCTGTTTCATGCTAGCTCCTAATGAAACTCTCCGCTTTGCATATTTACTTCTATATCACGACTTCAAATTTGAGTAAAAATACAACACGTCATTTCCACAATCTCTTTTGAGTGGTAAACAACAACAACAACAACAACAAAACGCATGATCCGTTCAATCTCACTGATAGTTTAGGTTAAATATGAGAAACTGAGAAGTAATTTAACAAAGTATAGGATAACTTAACCAAGCCTAAGCTGTGACCCTAAATCACTTAAATAACAAAAGTGCCCAAATTTTAGATGTTGACCTAATGCCTTGTCCCATAAGTGACTCCCTAAAATTAAGCCTAAAGTACCATTGATCAGAAATCCCACCATTATTTCGTGTATCACTAACAGAGGAAGAAAACAACAAAACACGGCTAATTAAATTTGATATAGCACTTTCTATAAGTTAGAATTTTTCCTTTATACTTACTGAAGGAACCATTTCATAATCAATTAGAAATGAGTATTTACTTTGAGCACATATAAAAAATGTAAGTGAAATAAATCGGTTTACAGTATTTCAGGTATCCACATTTAAAATCTCTTTTCAATTGAGAATACTGCTGTCCACTTTTTCCCCATACAATATGGTCTTCTGTCCCATCAAGTTGTTAAAAGACAAAATTCTACTGAGTACATTTGAGGGTCTAGTTGGCTTTATTAAACGATTCATGAATCAGTCAGCATCCTATCCCATCCCCTCAGAGGGGAGCTCTGACAAGTGGTACAAAATGGAAGATTTTTATGGATACGAGGGTGAGGTAAGAAAGTTGTTTGTTCCAAGGAAAGTCACCTTCCCCGGGGTGAAGGGACTAGAGGCCTTTCAGGTGAATTACCTCATCTCCTTTTGAGGGATTGGAAGGGTTTTTTGACGGATGACCTCACTGGTGCTGATTCCTGACTGGCCAGAAGACTTACATTTCAAATTGCTGTTAGATTAGGTGTTAAACCCCAGTTTGGTGATTTGGCCTAAGTGACATCACTGTAGGCCTGTGGTCTTCTACTTAACAAAAGATGTTTCTTGAATTATTTGAGAGACAACTAAGTGTCATCAAGGCAGTACCCTTAAATCAGTTTTGTGGTTATCTGGAGGTGGGCCACTTTTGATCAGTCATCGATAATGACAGACCCCTCCAATTCACCCATCCCCAGCCCTTCCCTGCAACTATCTGGTTTTGAGGGGATAAAACAGTGCTTCACAATTGTCTCTGAGATTTTCTTTCAAGCTACTGACTGGCAATCTGCAAATTTTGACATAGCCATTTTTATTTTTACTGAAGGACAGGCAATGGCAATAACCAATACCAATAGATATTAGAAATACTAAAATATTTTTTTTAAAAATCTGTATCTTAGAATTGACAGGTGCATGGTTATGTCCCAGCTGAAAATTGCTGCAGTTAGTGCAGTATGAATATAAAAGCCTCACAGACCATTATTCTTTGGCCTGTTGATCGTAATAACTTCAGAGTATGTAATCCTTAACTATCTCTTCATTCATTTATTCTGGGAACATTTTTTAAATTTTATTTTCAGGGAGAGACAGAGAGACAGAGAGACAGAGAGAGAGAGAGAGAGAGAGAATTCCAAGCAGGCTCTGCACTGTCAGAGCAGAGCCTGACATGGGGCTTGAACTCACAAACCACTAGAGCATGAAATCAAGCGTCCAAGGCTTAACCAACTGAGGCAACCAGGCGGCCCATGACAAAGGCAATTTAAACAAAATCACAACTCAGAAGGATAAGCACATTGCCAGAGGTAAATTTAGGTTTTATGATCACCACTTTGAGAGGCGTTTAATCCAGCCTGTGGAGAAGAAAGTCAGAGGATGATTCCTGAAAGCAATAAAATCCCTTAGCCCAAATCTTCCCTGATTATACGTAAAAAGAAGGAGGAATCAGGGAAGTGGGAGTTTAGGAAGAAGCAGGAGCATGTATGAGCATGTGCAAAGGTGTGACGAGTAAAAAGCATGGCGAGTCCCAATAACTGTAGGTGTAGTAGCTTAAGGAGGTTGGAAAGTGGGGCCTTTGTAGGGTGTGATGGATATTAAGGCTAGAGGCAGGCCTCACGCCCAGGCCACAGGACGTCCTTTATCTGGCCCACGGAGAATAAATTTTATCCAAGAGTAACCAGTAGCCTCTGAAGATTTTAAAGGGGGATTTGGTCTACATTTTATAAACGCTGACTCTTTACAAATCTGTTATGGTTACGCAGTGGAGAATAAATGGCGGCAAAAATGTGGCTGATGTTCCCCAGTTCCTTGGCCTCACCTTCACTCAGTAGGTCACTCTTCAATTTTTCCAAGTTGTAAATCAAAACGTTGCTTTGTACACAACTGTGAGTTTGCCTGATTAGAGAGCTACAGAACATTTAGATCCTTGAGTGGAAAGAGGCTTTCTCTAGTGATTTTCATGCTCACTGGACTAGATTTTTTATTCAAGTGAAATGTTACTTAAAGGTACATATGGTAAAGGGATTTAAAAAAAAGACTTTGATGTAGTCATCCCTGTGGAGGTGGGACATCTCAAACCTAGCTGCTCAGTAGCGCACTGGTACCGGTGTGAAAACCTTTGTTTTGTTCCAACTCTTACTGGTAAAAACCAAACAAAACAAACAAGTCAACAGATTCAGATGATATTTGAGTGCTCACACCATTTTTAAGTCTTTTCTTGAAATCCTGGGTCTAGCCGGCTTTCTGTCCGCTGAACTAGTGTCTCAGGCTTGCTGGAGTTAATTTCTATACTTGGAAAACAGAGTGAAGCAATCTCCTAACCTGTTTTTCTTTTCCTGAAAAATTAAGTCCCTGAAATTCTTCGTGTGTAAATGCAGAACATATCAGCCCTTTCACTGTTTTGGTTTGTTTTAGTTTACTATTCAAATAATCTACAATCGTTTTTCCATATCACTTCTTTCCCCCCGTGGGTGTACTGGAACCGAATGTTTACAAGACAAAGAAAAGGGCTATCAAATTTATATATTTTGTTTCCAAATATAACTTACCTGTAGGTGCTTTGTGTTTGCATCCTCTCCTGTATCCACAACTATTAAGTAAAACTTTACTGAGGCACAGTGGATTTTGTGTGTGGGTGTGTGTGTGTGTGTGTGCACGCACGCATATGTTTGGTGACTGAGTGGAGGTGATGGTAAGGGCTCTTGATGATTTAAGTGTGAGGACATTAAGGGAAATTAATATTTTCCCCCAAATTACCTAGAAAAATTATGCTAACATGGTTTATTGATGAACACTTGTGTAATGGCTGAACTAAATGAGTTAGCCCTACCCAACCTACATTTAATCAATTTGGCATTGATACAACAAACATCTGCTTGTAAATATTGGCAGAGAAGAAATGAATGTTTATTTATTCAAATAATTACTGACTTAAGGTCATTTAATAATAACATTAAAAGCCATTTGAGTGTCTTACCCCCCTCTTCTTTTTTTTAAGTAAGCCACATTGAAAATTACTTGGCTTGTGTGATGTTTTCCCTAGTGCTAAAAGGGATTCTTTTAAATGTAGTTAAGTAAAACAGAATTATGGTTGAAGATAAGCTGGAGGCAAGGAATTAATGAAAATACTATCCTGTTGTGAGACCCAGAAAATTAGGAGCTATGAAATGGGTATTATATTTAGCAGTGTTAAAACTATTTGGAGTTTGTAGGTTTGGGGATTTCTAAAAGCCTTAATGTATCTCGCTTAATAGTAACATTGAGAAACAATGCCCAAGAATAGAAAAAAAAAAGTGTGTATGTCAAAATTAAATAATGTTTGTGAAAATATCTAGTGAAAATTTGTTAATTGTGTGTGATACAGATTAATTTTTGTGAATCACTGTAGCCTTTTGAGCAGAAACACAGGCACAAACCTTAAACACATTGTGTATTGAGGAGATATTCCTGAAGAGTTTTATTTTTAAAAGGCAGATATTAATTAAATTCTGTAACTTTCTGTTTTCAACCATTTGTGCTTAATACTCTAAAGATAAACATCCATCAGTGGTCATTTCTGGGGAACCTTTTCATAAAGGCATAGGTGAATTTGTTAGTATTATAACATTCAGTTTTTGAATGTTGGGGTTTGGCAATTTCCTGATGTGTTTCAAGGTCTGACTGCACAAACGTGTAGGACTGTTTGTCTAGTCGGTAGTGTTCAGGAGAACATAGAGCTTTTCTAATTTTTCAGCTTGTCATCTCAAATAACTCTGTTCAGTTTAGGACCCAAAAGGGACTATTGATAAAACTTTCATATTTTTTCCAACTGCAGTCCCTAAATATAACTTAACTGTTATATTTATGATGCACACATAAAAGAGAACATTATGCAGCTGTAAAAAAAAAAAGTGAAAACACTCTTCATTATTATGTGAAAAAAGCACAGTGATGAACAAACTGTAAACAACCCTATATATAGTTTATAAAAGTAAAATAGTCTCTATTTTGTTGCTGCTATATGCATAAAATATTCTGGAAGGACAGTGGAGGGACTAGAGATACTACCCTCCTTTACCCCCACCCTTGAAGGAGGGTGGGTGTTCGGTAACAGGAGTAGACAGGGACTTTTTGCTGTATAATCTTTTGCACCATTTAAAAATCTTAATACCAATGTGTTAATGCAAATAATGAAATGTGAATATTGCCCATAATTAATGAAGAATTGGCTTTAAGTATGATTTGCAATTTGTTTGCATGGACCCCTTGCTTCCTCTAAGCATAAAGGTCCCACCTTAACTTAAAGAACTCTGACTGCTGTGACATCTGGCAACTCATTCTGTAATTAAAAAGGAAAGTCTTAGTTGCATTAGGAAGGGTGGCATCTTACCAGTAGCAATGGCACTGGATGATTTCAGTTAAAGATGTCAATCTGATAGTGAAGTGAGGAAGTCAGGAAAAAAAAAAATGGAAGAAGGAGGAAGAGGAACAGGTGGGGAAGGGGGAGGGGGGAGGAGGAGGAGGAGGAGAATCAGATCTAAAGCACCAAGGGCCAAAACTAAGAGCTTGCCTGTATTGTAAAAGAACTAAAGGCAGAGATAAGCTCATAAGGGATGAAAAATAAGAATAGTGAGGGGAAAGAGGTTTAAGATTCCATGTATCTGCATGTTATCACTCTAACGAGGACATTGAAAGCAATGACAAAGCAAACACCTACCCCTCATAACAATCCCTTTGAAGTTATGCATCAAGTTTCCTTACCCATTTGAGTATTTCAACTTCAAAGTTTGAAAAGTACTTTTCTACATCGTCATGCCCAAGTTAAAACAAAACAAAACAATTCACCATCATTCTTTTTAAAAATTTATTTATTTATTTATTTATTTATTTATTTATTTATTTATGAGAGAGAATGCAAGTGAACAAGGGGAGAGAGAGAGAGAGTCCCACATGGTGCAGAAAGAGAGGGAGAAAGAGTGAGGAGCCTGGAGCAGGGCTCGAGCTCACCCGAAGCAGGGCTCGAACTCACAAACCATGAGACTGAGCCAAACTCGATGCTTAACAGACTGAGCCACTCAAGCACCCCAATTCACCATGATTCTTAATCCTTCTATAGCCATGCACAAGACATGAGCAAGGCCTTGACCCTACTGTTTACTTTTGAATCCTTAGCACCCATCTCGCATATTTAGCTGGTAGTTAATACATGTTTCTGTAAGAAACAAGTGACCCCTTGTCGGGGTCCACCTTCTCCTAAACCCCTTTTTCTGATTCACTACTCTCAGAATCATCTTTTGAAAATGCAATTCTAATCATGGTGTTGCTGCATAGAGACCCTGCTGCATGGAGAAGAGAGTGCAGAATCTCAGTAGGGTGTATGTTCTTAAGTCTTCCCTGAGGATACTATGAAATCTCCAACTCTTCCACTTTCATTTTTTTCTGTCTCTGCATACATCCTTTCTTTCCTTGTGCAATTTGTGAATGCCTGTTTCTTTGATCCCCAAATCCCATGTTCTCTGCAGTGTTTATTCTCCTCCCATTTCTTCAGAATTAAGCTCTCTAACCAGTGTTCTAGGATATGTACCTCAAATTAAGCACTCTAGCACATTGGAGGAAAATTAGTTGCTCCCATCTTTATAGTCACAGCACCTAGCATAGTGGCCGGGTCACACAGAAAGGAGGTGTTTATTAAGTTGAACTGAACCTTACAATCTCTGTCTTCTCCAGAGTTTGGGGAATCTCTTTTGGGAGTCCTGCTTTCTCTTTGGGCTCGATGACCTGAAGTCAATCTGTAACTCACTGTGGACATTTTCAGATTCCCCCCTGCAGAGTAAGATGCTGTCACAGCCCTTGTGATGTCACATGTCTCTGTTCAGGGCCTTAGAGCATATTCTTTCTTCACTTAGTCTGTCACCAACATAATCAGTTCCCAATAACAGTAATCTAATAATGGGTATAGGTGTTTATGTACTTTGCGCTGGGAGATTTGTCTGGCTTTATCTCACATATCACAATAGTTTTGGGGGTCGATATTATGGTTAAGGCCATTTAGAAAATAAACTTGAGATAGATTATTTTGCCAAATTCACATGGCTAATGGCAAAAATAGAAACTGTATAATTTCTTTGACTAAAACTTCTTCATTTTCTCTCTGTAAGTCTTCCCCTTATTTTTAAAGTTACTATTTGAAGAACGTGTACCAGTGATAAAGGCACTCACTGTTCTAGGCACTTTCCATATGCGGTATCCCTTAATCGTTACAGCATGTTTTGTTCGGCTAAAGATGCTGGTATTCCCTTGATTAGATAACATGCCTGTGTTTACATAGTTAATAAAGGATCACAATCACATATGTCTGACCCCAGCATTTATTATTGCATCACTTTACCAACAGGGTAGAAGTTTGTGGAAAGAACAAATGGATGGATACATGTATGAATATCAGAATATCTGTTTGCACAAAAACCTGTTGGCCCCGGAGCACTGTGATCTCCTTAGTGGAGGAGTGTGAGGGTTATCAGAGGGAGGAAAATATAATGAGTGTGAATAATTCCCACAGCTATCCCAGGCAAAATAGAAAGAAAGAAAAAAAGGGAGAAAGCAAGCAAGGAAGAAAGGGAGAGAGTGAGGGAGGGAGAGAGAAAGGAAAGAAGGAAGGAAGGGAGGGAAAAAGGAAAGAAGGGAGAGAGGAAGGAAGGAGGTAGAGAAGCGGGAGGGAGAAGGGTGGGAAGAAGGAAAGGGAGGGAAAGAGGGAGGGAGGGAGGGAGGGAGGGAGGAAAGAAGGAATGAAGGAAGAAAGGAAGGCAGGAAAGAAGGAAGGACCTAAGGAAGGAAGGAATGCAGAGGCAGACATACCTTTCCAGTACTTTAGACTCAAAAATGTGTTTTTCAAGAGAGTCTTTGAGTAGAAGAAGTGGGGCATTATAACCAGGGAGAAGTTGCTTTTCTTGGGGTCTAGTTACTTGAATAAACTTTGAATCAATCCTCTTAATTTTTAGGCTGCTGTGGTTTTTCTCTGTGACACTTCAACTTGAAGACTTCAGAGAAGTCGGTGGGGCGGGGGGGGGGGGGGGTTTAGAAAGATAGATTTTAATGGAACTTTGGGTTCTTTTTTATTTTATTCTGCCCAGTACATCCAGTACAATCTCTGCTAGGGCACAGAATCCGCTTTTGGCTGGAGATTCCTTTTTCTTAAAATAAAAAGAGAAGAATACAACAGGCTCAGAGAGCATTTAAATATGTCCCATATGGGAGGGTCCAACAGTTATCCACAAATTTAGGCCCAACAAAGTTGAATGCTTTCTTTAGTCACTCCAGAAAGTGAAAATATCTTTTTCTTTCTTTTCTATAATAAGTAAATCAGAAAATCTGGAAGAGTTTTTAAATAAGCATTAGGCATATTATTTATATATATATATATTTTTTATTTCCTTAATTCTCCAGTTAGATCCCAAGATTAAAGAACTTTTGGCAGGGGAACACCTTCAAGAGGGTAAGGTACCCACTGACAGGTAGGTGTCACAATATTGTAGCTTTCATATGCAAATTGGAACGACGGAGCTGGTTCTCATCAAGGATTCACAACCTGAAATGCACACTCAAAAGAAATTAAAATGTTTTAACAATAAAATATGAGAATATTTATCTCCAGTTGGCTTTGATGTGACAGAATATAAAATAGTGGCAATTTCCTTAATGGGCTGATTGCTCCTCCTTTTCGCGATAATTGATTTTAATGTCAAATAAAAGATCAACATTTTGTCAGCCAGGACTTAAGGCAGCATACTGCACTTGAGCATGTTTTGAGCGAAGGTGTAAATCTTAGGTTGGGTTGCATGGTCATGTTTTTCAGATAGTCAGGGGCTGCAAGTCAGACGCTTCACTTAGAAAAAGATTTATTTGAGCTGTGTAGCAAGTAGACATTGATAAATAAACTTACCTTCCTAAGGGGGAATAATTGCTAGAAACATGAGTTTTCACATGAGTCATGGGCTCAATTACTCCATTTATTTTTGTAATCAGGCAAAGTTCTTGATGTATTCCAGTTGGGGACAGCATATATACACCAGCCTTGTGCTTTACCAACTTTCAGTGGCAACTGTGAGGTTTCAAATACATGCTGATGAACAAGGTTGATTATTTTGCATTTAGTCTTTCATCTAACGTCGTGTGTCAATTTCCGGTCCTTTCCATAATTCAGGAATTAGTATAAGGACTCAAGTTTCTCGTGTCCTAAACAGCAGGTTTGGTCTCACATAATTATTCAAAAGCAAACTTTCTCTTCAGAACCTAGGATGTCTGTTTTGATGTGAGCATTACAGTGTGGGGACTCCATCACTGGCTACGTGACTCTGGGCAAGTGAGTAACTTGCCATTTCTCAGAGCTCAGTGTGATCATCTAAAAAATAGGGGACTAGAACAGAATCTACTTCATACATTCGTTGTGATGATTAAATGTGTTAATCTCAGAATTGTTTCTGGCACAGGGTAGAAACTGTTCGTATGTATCGTTGTCTTTTAGTAACCAAATTACCTGTTCAGAATAGAGATTTCTGAGGTCAGAGTTCTCTCTGAAGAATCAAGATTTTAAAATTAAGATCAAAAGCTTGCAAATTAACTTTTGAAAATAATTCAAATCCACCAAGTACGATAAATAAACTTACCTTCCTAAGGGGGAATAATTGGTATTCATTCACTCATCAACTATTGGTATGCACTGAGCTATCTGTGAATAAATGTAGATCTCCAATTTCTAATAAGCCAGGAATTGAAAATGCCAAAATATTTGGATAGTAACACACATTCTACCATCAAAGGGTAAGTTATATTTCTAATATAAATAAAGTTAGTTTAGATATAATTTATGTAAAACTTAATCAACAATAATAGTAGAAGCTTCAAGATTTTAAAATAAATCTCCAGCATTTAGAATTCAGAAAATAGTATTTCATTACTGCAAGTATCTGTAGTTTTAATTCAAGGCTCACTTTTTGTTCTGGTTTATGTCTGGTTCTTCAGGGAAACTAACCTTATTGTTATTATTATTATTTTTTGATGTTTAGTTTTTTTCTGAGAAAGAACACAAGCAGGGAAGGGGCAGAGAGAAACCCACACAGAATCCGAAGCAGGCTTCAAAACTCTGAAATGTCAGCACAGAGCCCTATGCAGGATGCAAAGTCAGAAACCCTGAGATCATGACCTGAGCCAAACTCAGACACTTAGCCGACTGAGCCAGCCAGGTGCACCCAGGAAACTAACTTTATTGAATACATAACTTTCAGTAATTGTGCTAAATTTATTTATATATGTTATCTCAACCATTTATTAAAAAATCTATTAAACCTATATTATCTTTTTATTATTTGTTAGGTAAAGACATTGAGGTTTAGCGAGATTAAATGCTTTCCAAAATTTATACTGTTTTTTAAATGAGAGATTTGGGCTATACCTCAAACCCACCACTTTCCAAGGAAAATTCCCTTTTAAGAGAAGAATAAGGGTAGAAAGAAGAGTCTATTTTTCCAGTCCAATCAGATCCAGGTATATTCTACGAAGAGATAAGGGTAATTCTTAGAAAAATAGGATGTAGGTAACATCATAATTTCAAAGGCAACTCTTTACTAAATGGGTTTAGTTATCATATTCAGCCAGTATATAGGTTTGCTAGCCATTCATATATGTGCTTAGTTATCTTTGTGTGTGCGGGTCGGGGGGATTGATGTAAAAGTAGAACTAAAGGAAGATCTGCTTTGCTCTAGAAAACAACAAAAATTAATCATCGTGCTAAATATAGCCCTTATTCCCTTGGCAGAAAACAGTGGGTGAAATGAATTGGCTATAACACAGTAAGGATTCAGAATGCGGATTAAGGAAGAGATTCTTTACTGTCACAGTCCTGCTCATAACCTAGAGCAAAATAGTTGGCCAGCATTTCCCTTATTGTTTTGACAGGGCAGTACACTAGTTAACAGAAATAAAGTGTCAGTAGCTTAAAAGTGGCATGGGGATAGATCCTGGGTAATTACCGCAAATGAATACTTGACAGGGTGTTTATGATATATGGGGTTATTCGTTTTAATGTTAGTAAAACAACATTGGTTCAGATACTAGTAATGATTGAAACTGTACATGAGAACCTCACTATCATTATAACCTTATAAATGTTGGCCTAGAGATTGTCAAAGAGTTGGCTAGTTTTCTTCATAAAGAACTTGTCTTAGTAATTATTATAGAGAGATACAGTAAAATTTATCTGCTCATTGTTGTCAGATTCTGGTGCTCAGAGTAGGCCAACACCCTTATAAAATACTGTATTTCTTCCCTTCCTTCAAGTATCACTTTGGGTATTTCATGTCTTACAGTTGAGTGTAATCAACTTGGGGCATCACTAATGGATGACATTTCTTTTGTGTTATTTTCGCCTACTCAACCCAACCCTCATTATGGATAGATGGCAAAGTAAGTGAAGAAATTCCATCTCTAAGTTTCTCAAAAATGGTGAAATGAAAAATCAAGAGGAAATTTGTATAAATATTGATCTGTCTAGCTTGACATCATTTGCTACCAATTCTAAAAGTAGTTAGTTGCAGATATAATTCTAAATGCAAACACAGCCAAAATGAATACAAAGTCAGTGATTGCTTTGTTTTGACCATGGTGCACATTTCAGAGAATTAGAACAAATAATGAACCTACATCTATCCACTTGAGTGAAAGTCGGAACGAAAAATTGGTTGTGGAAACTGGCCCTGTATAGAATTCAGACAGTATTCAAAAGAATATCTATAATCTTTATGTTTCTGTTCTCCTTTGTGCTACTGAGTCATTTGAAGGTAACACGAAAGCTTATCATCTGGATCTCGAGCTTTATATTTGAGATGTGAATTCTAGTGTCACCTAGTTGATCAGCGACATGACCTGCAAAAGGATTTACTCCTCTTTTTTGTGTGTGCAAATTAAATACCCAGAGGTATTTTGTCTCCTTTCATGATGAATGACTAAAATATAAAATAATGGAATCTGTGAAGGAAGTGCAATTTAAAAGATAACAAATACAGATCGCACTCAAAATATAAGGAAAAAATCTTTCTTTTTAATGTTTATTTTTGAGAGAGAGAGAGAGAACACACAAGTAGGGGAGGGGCAGAGAAAGAGGGAGACAGAAACCAAAGCAGGCTCCAGGCTCTTAGCTGTCAGCACAGAGCCCAACGTGGGGCTCGAACTTATGAACAGTGAGATCATGAACGGAACCAAAGTCAGACATTTAACCAACTGAGCCACCCAGGCACCCAACAAATCCCATAAGATTTGTTAAATATAAATCATATTTTTCAGTTTGTATCATCTGCTGTGTTTACTTAATTAAAGAAAATATTGAGAAATAAAAGATGAGGTAAAATTACAGAATAAAATGAAAAGGAGCCATCAAAAAGAATAAAGGAAGAATATAGAAAAATGGATGAAGCATAGTAGAATTAGAATGACATCATTTGAAATCAAGAATTTGCATTGAAGAAGACCGGATCAGAAAGTACATAAGAAGCCAGAAAGTTTTCCAAAACATAAAAGAAAAAGAAAGGCAAAAGCTAACTGTGAGAGAAAATAAAGTTTGACAACAGCCAATAACAACAACAAAAAACCCAATACATCAAATGTTATTCCTAGTGAAGCTACTAGGACAAATGGACATGGAATCATGATTAGTTATCATGGAAGCACACTTGTGGAATGATAGAACTGCAGGACATAACCTAGTGATATATTGGAATTTAAAGGATAAATTAAAAATCTTCAAACATCCAGAGGAAATATGGAGTAACTACTTAAAGAAAAAAAATTAGAAGAAAGACAACTTTGTATCTACAGAAAATAATGGAACACGGTTTATGGAATTTGAGCAAAGCAGAGGGTAATTTCTAAATATTTTACTTACGAAAGTCAATTATTCACATGCAAAAGACATCATCTATATAATTAAAAATGTACTTCATTCAAGTGAAAAGTAAAAACAAATAAAAACACAAATGAAGAAATTACATGAAGGATATGGAAAAAATTATGAAAGAAAGAGAAGTAACTATGTAAATATTGAATAAAATCTAAATGACTCATACATATAGATAACAATACAATAAAAATGTTAACAATAATTTCTGGAGATTACAATGTATCATGAAATAATAATTAACAATAAAAATGAAGATAAAGCTATGAGAATATCAATAAAAACTGCCAGGCTGAGATTAGTCAGTAAAGGTGGTTTAATTGCCTATCTTAATAGGCTAGAATTGAAAGGAGTTTTCTTACCATTTATTTGATGATAACAGAGAAATTTCAGTCCAATGATTTTCTTTAAAACTACAGAGCTTTACTACTATAATTTAAAGCAGGTTGTATGCTTTTAAAATGACTAGCTTAAGAACAGGGAAGAGTTTATGCTGCTTGACATGGAACACATGGGGAGTGAAGCCCCCACAATGTAAAAAATACAAAATAGGCTAACCAGGAAATTAGGAGGATAAAAATGAAACTAGGCATATTCATTGTAACAATGCAAAAATGAATTTGTTGTACTAAAAGAGTAAGAATATCAAATTGGGTCAGAAATAAAATCTGCTAGTTATAGGAAAGTTATTTAAAATAAGATTTTTTAAGAGTTTTTTTTTTTTTTAAGTATGGACAAAAATATTGAGGAAAGGAAAACAGGATGGGTAATTTGAATATCAGAGAAAGGTTATAAACAAAAACCCTTTTATCAAGAGTAAATATGGGGTCTTCAGAGATGCAGAATTTTATGTATTTTAAAAATAGGTATGCATTTAAAAAAAAAACAATTTTGTTTCTAGTTTTCACCTTTTAGTCCTAAGTCATTTACCCTTTTAGAATAGTCAGTGGTGAACATGTATTTAACTTTCCTAAGTTAAATGTCAACTGTAAGTTATCATGTTGTACATTACATCCCTAGTACTTATATCTTATAACTGTAAGTTTGTACCTTTTGAGCACCTTCCTCCAAGTCCTCTTCACTCCTGCCCCCACCTCTGGTCAACACAGATCTGATGTCTTTTTCTATTATGCTTTTATAATGGCAATAATGTGTTAGTTTCATAAATATCCAACAGTAGAGAATTGATTATACATCTATATCTTGGACTATGCCATTGTTAATTAAAATGTGCAGAAGGTTAATATATAATGATATTTTGAAATATTTATTTCTAAATAAATATTTCTTTAGAAATAAATATATATATTGCTTGGTGTCTTATATATTTCTTCATGTCTTAGATATATATTGCTTAGTGTCTTAGATATAATATATATTACTTAGTGTCTTAGATAAAATATATTCTGCTTAGTGTCCTAGCATGTTAAGATGTTTGGCTTGTTCCCTAAAATTACAGTATTTTTAAAGAAATAAAACACAAACACAACTTTACAAACTCAGAACCATGTGTCCTATATATTTAAAAATAGACTGGCAGGATATACTCTAAGTGATTATTCTTTTGGTTGTAGAGTAGTAGGTGTATTTGTCAGAATTCTTTTGATTGCATGTGACAGAACTCTTAATTCAAAAAGACAAGTAAAAATAATATTTAATTGCTGTATATAACTGAAAATTCCAGGGATAGGTTTGCTTCCTAGCAAAGATGGTTCAAGGTTAAAACAATTTTAGAAGGACTTCATTTGTCTTCGTTTTTCAGCTCCCTGCTCTCTTTTTGTTCTGTGTGTGTGTGTGTGTGTGTGTGTCCTTTATTTACAAGTGATTGTTCCTGGTATCTCCAAGTTTCTGTCTTCTCATGATTGAATCCAAGGGTAAAGAAAAATAAAAGCATCTCTTTTCAGCAACTTCTATATAAGTTCCCAGAAGTCACTCTGCTCGGACCACTAATTGCTGCCCCTGTACCCATAATATATATATTATATGTATATATATGCATATATATAATATGTATATGTACATATATGTATATAGTATATGTATATTATATGTACATATATGTATATATTATATGTATATTATATGTGTATATATGTATTATATGTATATATGTATATATATGTGTATATATGTATATATATGTATATATGTACCCATAATATATATATTATATGTATATATATGTACATGTATATGTATATGTACATATGTATATATGTATATGTATTATATAATATATATGTATTATATATGTATATACATACATTATATATATGTATGTGTACATACATACATGTGTGTGTGTGTGTGTGTGTGTATATATATACACATATATATATATGTGTATATATATATATATATATATATATATATACACATACCCATCAGCATGATTTAAAGACCATATGTTGGGCTAATTGGTCAGATTTGGGTAATACATATTTTGACCCTAAAGTGGAGAGGTGACCATTATCTGACATAATGAATATATAACATATTCATCAGGTGTTGGAAAAAAGCGCCCCCTGACACTCCAAATTGGATAGAAATAAAGATAGAAAAGAATGTTGGCAAGGCAAAACACCAAGATATACTACCATTGCTAATTTTTTTCTTGATATTTTTCAGTGTTTTCCAAATGTTTTGCATTGATATGTGTTACTTTGATAATTAAAAAAGAAAGAATTATCATTAAATATGTTCACAAATACCAAATATTCTTGTATCTTCTCTAGTCCTAGAAATATATTGTGAAGAAACAATTTAAAAAGAAGACAAATCTTATATGCCAGTAGATACTCATTTCAACAGTGTTTATAATTGTAAAACACAATACATCTAAATGTAAAACAAATAATGGTAGAATCATGGTAGTAAACTGTTCAATTACATATTGTATACCTACATAAGTAAATTGTTGTAAAAACTAGTAACTGCAGGAAATATATATATTTTAATAATGTATGATACTAAGTATAGCAGAATGAAAATGTGGACATTTTATAAATCTGAGGTTTTTTTTTTTTTTTTAATGTTGGAAGAACTATTAATATGGACATGTAAAGGTAAGCATGATTATCATGTTAGGAAGATTATTTTTGTCTTTTAAAGTGATTTTAAAATTGTAAGCCTTCAAACAAAATAGTCAAAATATGCAAAGATATTATTTTAGAGTTTAAAAATTATATAAGCTTCAGAAATGACTAGACTTTTTGTATCTATGAATTCTGATGTCATAATAAGCACAAATAGTGAAGGTAGCCATGATCATTTTTCTTTCCCATATGTTAATATGTTTGACTTGTTCCCTAAAATTACAATATTCTTAAAGAAATAAGCACAAACACAACTTTACAAACTCAGAATCATATCCATACATTAGTTGCTCATGATTTTTCATACTAAAATTATAAGTGGAAAACTCTTTAAGTAGATTTTGATTTTTTTTTTTTTATTTTTCTGTATTTCTATCAATGTCGGCCAACTGGAAATCACCAACACTTTATGCTAGACAGAAAGTGGAGGTTCTGCCTCCACTATTTACTGTTGGTTTAGCCTTGAGAAAGTTCCTAAATTTCTTTGCATCGCAAGTTCAACATCTACAGCATGGGGGCATTTTCCCACCTTACTGGTCATTGTGTATTTTAAGTAAGTACTTAATGCAAAAGTGTCTGGTATACTGCAGAATCCAGAATGGCTCCCTGGAAATATTAAGAGCTTTAGCGGCCAGCCATAAGCAAATGCTGCAAACAGTTATCCGTCTCTGTCACTTCTTACTCTTTCCATTAAACTGTATCGGGATGAATTGAATCCTTGCCCTTCTGACAATATAGAAATGGCTGAGGAGGAAGAGCATTTCTGGGAATAGACATATTTCCCAGCTGAGATAAACTGACAAGGAGGATGAGAGGTCATTCTAGAGAAACAATCCAAATGAGTTCTTACTACCTAACACGTCCCAAAAGATTCTATAGGAAATGAAAGTAAAAGTGACAGAAAGAGCAATGGTGTTAATATGTTTGTAAAGTCAAAGGCGTATGCATTTCCTAATGTGTGCAAAATGGATACTCTCAGCGTAATGTCTAGCCCTCTGGTGGCTTTCAATAAGTGCTTAATAATGGCAAGGATGATGTGATTATTTACCCCCTCCGCCCTTTCAAGAGCCCTCTGAAGTGAGGGCAGTCTATAATCTCTTAATATCTTCAGGTGACTGTGTTAAGTAGCATTACCTGGACTAAGGAAAGACATGCAAACAGGAAGATCAAGGTCATGGATGGTTACAACTTGCGCTTAGATATTTTGTCCCGCAATTCTGAATTCAGTGAGACCTCTTGTCACACAGTCACCTAGAGAGCCAGGCCCAGGAGAAATAGAAGTAAGCAATTAAAATCCCGTTTGCTGCCCTAGGCTTGTTTTGAGTTCATTGTTCAGCAGATGAGCTAGTTCAAGAGTTTCACTTTCAGCAGTTCATTTGATTGAACTTGGGACCAATAAAAGCAAGAGACCAGATAAAGCAAGAGGAAATAGCTATGGCTTGGGAACATAACTAAAGCTGGTAGTGATAAAAAAATAATCTATAAAGTGACAGATCCTAGATTGCTTTATTTTCAAAATTGTTAGATTGGTGGTAAGGTAGTAAGGTCTAACTCTGGCCCATCTTCATTAC
Organism: Panthera pardus; assembly: GCF_024362965.1. Taxonomy (NCBI): domain Eukaryota; kingdom Metazoa; phylum Chordata; class Mammalia; order Carnivora; family Felidae; genus Panthera; species Panthera pardus. The sequence continues at coordinate 15,843,922 of NW_026526766.1, read as the reverse complement.
CTGGGCCATTTTAGCACATCACTTCACAGAACACAGTGTCTCCAGGATTCATCACTGTCTTTTCCTTCCTTTCAAGCAGTGGTCTTGATAAGTTGCCCCAAGATAAATCGTCTGCCAACCTTTCATGTTTAGTTTGATTCCCAGTAGTCATGGTGAGCTCCTAACTTTCAGATGTGCATTTTATTGAAAAAAAAATATGAATACAGAAATCAGATTTGAGAAAGTGATGAAGGACTGAGACGTATATCATCTTACACGACAGCTGCTTTGTGATGGTTTAGAAGACACACGGCAGTTAAAACTTTGGTGAGAAAGGAAATATGGGAAGAAGGTATACAAGAGAAGACATTAGATATTTCTAATCTCGTGCTATTGAGTGTGTGAAAGTAGATATCCTTGTTAGATAACTCTTTCAGTATGATTCCTGACTTGATTTCTTGTTTTCTCATAATAATGTAGGACGTAGGATTTTATTCTAAAAGTAAAAAGTAGCTATGGTAGCCAGCTTCTGAGATAGACCCAGTGATACTCCACCTCCTGGTATCTACACCTTGGTAAATAAACTCCCCTCCTACAGTGAATAGAGATGGCCTGTGTAACCACCAGGACTTTGAAGAAATGATTTTGATGTGTGACTTCCAAAGTTAGGTGGTTAGAAAATATTGAGACTTCCATCTCACTTCCTCTTGAATGACTCACTCTGTAGGAGGCCAGCTGCCGTGTGGTAAGGACCCTCAAGCCGCCCGATGCAGGGCTCCACATGTCAAGAGATAGAGAGGCATCCTGATAGCGGGTAGGTGAATGAACTAATTTGGAAGCACATTCTCCAGTCCCAGTCAAACTTTCAGATGAATGCAGCACCAGCCAACATCCGGAATGAAAGCAACCTCCCGAGAGACTCGGAGCCAAAACCATCTGACTAAGCTTCTCCAAAATTCCTGAACTGCAGAAAAAGTGAAATAATAAACATCTCTTGTTTTAAGGCACGAATTTCTGGCTTACTCAGCAATAGATAAATACAACTGCTAATAGGAATAATACGACCATTTACTGAGAATAATTTAGTCACAGTTACTTTGAAAATACTTTCATAGGGGCGCCCGGGTGGCACAGTCGGTTAAGCGTCCAACTTCAGCCAGGTCACGATCTCACGGTCCGTGAGTTCGAGCCCCGCGTCAGGCTCTGGGCTGATGGCTCGGAGCCTGGAGCCTGTTTCCGATTCTGTGTCTCCCTCTCTCTCTGCCCCTCCCCCGTTCGTGCTCTGTCTCTCTCTGTCCCAAAAATAAATAAAAAACGTTGAAAAAAAAATTAAAAAAAAGAAAATACTTTCATAAATTCAAGTCTCTTAGCTTTATTTTTAATAAGCCCTACACTTTTTTTGTAAGCTCCTTTATCCTGCTGTTCCATTCTCCAGGGATGCTTTTGCACTTGTCAAAATTCCACCTATCTTTCTGTGCTTGCTGAAATTCCAAATTCCCTCTCCGTGTAACCATCTGCCTAGTAAGAGGCAAGCTCCTTCCTCAGAACTCTCACAGTGCTTCATTTGTACATTTCTTTTGGCACATTATGTCTTTTAGTGTTTTTTTTTTTTTCTTCTCATCTTAACAATAGCCAGATTAATATTCTTGAGACCCTGGGCCTTGGTCTGGCTGGTCGTCTCGGAATGGTGGTTACGGGTCCTCAGACTGGTAGCATAAAACGTAGAAATGAGAATAAGCCACCTAAAATCAACTTATCATTTCACAAATGTGAATTGCCTCATCTATGGAATGAGTGTGAGAACAATGAGGTGTCAGCGTTATCATGAAAACGTGATGGTGTCATTTAGGAATAGAACTTGGTACAGTGTTAGCATAGTGTAAGTGCTCAAAAGTAACTATAATATTAAGCTGTTTTTATTTTCTGCTTGTGTAGTATATAATAATAACCAACGTATGTTGATTATTTCTTATATGTCAAGCTATGTTGTAAACTTTTCATATTGATCATCTCATTTAATCCTCCATCAACTCCTATGCAATATCAGCACTCATATGAAGAAAAGAGCACAGAGTAGTTGCAAGGCTTACCTGAAATCAGAAAACCGGTCAGTGGCAGTCTGGATTAGTGACAGCTATTCTGGGCCCAGAGACCAGTGCCTACCTAATTTAACATACTGCCCTGCCCATAAACATGAGTTAAAATGTGAACTTGCTAGATCCAAGAAGTGTGATTTACTTGGGTATATTTGTTGTCGTAAATCATTTACATTTTTTGTTAACTCACATTAAGTAGGAAACAAATCCATGTAAAAACAAACAAAAAATGTGAGGATGGGCTTATACTCTTATACTCTTACGTGTTCCTCTTGGGATCACTCTTCTGCAAATTTCAGAGCAGCCAGATAGAGACTCACAGGGAACAAGGATGGTCCTTGGTTATGTAGAAAATTGCTTTTCATTAGAAAGTATGAAACTATATCATGCACTCCACTGTTGGAACTCATCAGAAATGGAGTTGAGGAGTGTGCCACAGCAATTAATGGCACATGTGACAAAGCTGTATTGACAATCCATCTGTAAAACAACAGTAATACAAACCCTATATGGATTATTGTGAAGAGTAATTGGCTAATCTTTCAAAAGCCTCTTATACAGTACTAGGCTCACTCAGTAAACGTTAATCCTCTTAGTTACACACTGCCAATGGGCTTAGTCGGGATAGGATAGGTTATGCTTCAGTAACAAGAAACTCCAAACATCTCAGCGGCTCAAAAAATTCTAAATGTTTTTTCTACCTCATGCAAAATCCTCTACAAGTTTGTGGGACTCTCTAAGCCAGCTGTTGTCTCTGTTATAATTTATTATTGCCCTTCCCTATCAACATCTGCCTTTAGGATTGATGAGGTAGAGAAAGGCAAGTCCAACACCAGCAGTTAAATGCTTCTGCCTAGAAGCAACCTATGCCACTTTCAATTTAATTCCACTAGTCAGGCAATGCATATAGCCATGCTTAACTTATAAGATCTGGGGTGTACAATCCTTTCAAGTCCCATGAAGGCAGAGAACCAAAATCAATAATCAGTGGCTTTATCATTACCACATCAGTATTATTTGAACTTCTCCCACGAGAGGATTATTTGCTCTCTCGTTGACTCAGGGTCACGATGGTTAGGCTTCAGCTGATACTGATTTTAACTCCTTTTTTTTTTTAACCATACAGTGAAAAGATAATTGTGTGTTTTAATTAAAAAGTGAATCATTTGCTATAAATTATTGTTATTTTCATGAGTGAAAATTACAGCATGCGTGTAAATGTGTGTGTGTGTACCCACATACAATCCTCTCATACCATAGAGAAAAATGTCAAAGTGATGGATGAGCTTCTACAATTTCTGCTTCCAGCTCCATAGTATTTATTAATAGTTGTCCTTTTAGAGAAAGAAAAAAAGACTTTCAAGGTCACATACAGAGATTCTCTTGCCAAATATCCATTAAAATTAGTTGGGATGTCACAGATGAGTTGCTTTTATACTGGACCAGAACTTTACTCTTCTGCTTTGCTTTGCCTATTCCATAGGCTGCACCTATGGAATAGACTGGAAAAAGAAACTTGACATGTGTAATTGTCACATAAAATGAAAATGAAAATATGATCTTCTATGGAACATGAACTTCAAATAAAATTTGGCTTAACTATGGCTTCAAACAAGCAAATGTACAAACGACATGTTAGTTAATTGGCATCTTTAGGTCACGATTTCATGTGATCTTTAATATCTTTTTTTTGAAACTCCTATAAGCCATAATATCATATGGGAATAAACACTAGGAAAAGAATATCATATAACCAACTGGTATATCCTCAACCAATGCTATTCCTCTTGAGAAAGGTATACTTTCTTTTGAAAATCCAAACTGTCTCTCATCCTTCATGTTGCTTTAACAGCTGAATGTTGATGTATGACCTTGTAAGATAAAGACAAATGCAAACACACATCTAGATATATTAAGTGATTTCAGTTTGTCTACATTTGATCCAGATAAGACATTATTATATTTTACTTAGATAGATTCTAAGTAATATGAATGTTTTTTTAAGAACCCCAAGCAAATGTTCTTTTCATTTCTCAATAAGTATAATAAATGTGTATATGCACATACATTTAATATACATACACATGCATATAGTATGTATATTAGTAATTATATCAAATAATTACCTTATTAAAAACAAATAGTGGATTAATTATACTTTTAAAAGAGATTAGCAAACTGTACATCCATTATGCATGAATTACTAATTTCTAAATAATACATAGACATTAGGAGCAATGTGAAAATTTAACAAATTAAACTCTACTAATAGATATTAATGACAAGGCATTGTGAGTTACTCATGCTAATTTTGAAAAGCTGTGGCTTTGGAATGAAATTCTTTTAAAGAATATTTTTGATACCCTGGCGTAAAGCTTCTGTGGGGTTATTTGACAGATGTCCTGTGAGTTCTTTCAAGCAGGGGATAAAAGTATAGTGCTCCAAACAAGAAAGTGTGAGCAGAATGGCTTTTGGGCATGTGGGTGGAGAGGCTGGCACTTTCTCAGTTCAATTAAATGGAATTTTAAATTATGAATTTTCGCAAGCTGAAAAAAGGCAGCCATGTGGAAGTTTGTTTTCATTCTTAAAGTGAATCTTGTTCTGCCCTTGATACACTCATGCAGTGCTCAGAGCTGCTCATGTAGAATCTTCCTGTAATGTGAGATGTTGGGACACATGTTCATCTAGAGACACGTTTCCCTCTCAGACAGGGGTATGGAATAGCGAAAACAATTTGCTTCAACGTGACAGGATTGACTCCGTGATTTTTCTCATGATACGTGAGAATTGAATAGAAATGATCTTGACTGACGACTTGAGCTCTAGTTAAGATGGAGTACACACATTCCACCAGACCTCACCCACTAATTACAACTACAATTCTAGAACAACTCTCAGGAGCCTCTAACAGGCGGAGAGCTCACAGTAGATGGCTACGGATGCCCCAGTGGGCAGTTGCAGAGGGAAAATGTATACATCTTGGCCTGGGTGCTACAGCAGCCCACGGTTCAGAAATCTCAGTGAGCAAAGAGAGGTACGTGGGTGGCTCAGTTGGCCGGGCATCCTGCTTTATCTCAGGTCACGGTCTCTAGGTTGGTAGGTTCCAGCCTGAATCAGGCTTCCTGCTCTCAGTGCAGAGCCCGCTTTGGATCTCCTGCCTCCTCCCAGCCCTCCCCCACTTGTGTGAGTGTGAGTGAGCTCCCTCTCTCTCCCTCTCTCTCTCTCTCTCTCTCTCTGTCTCAAAAATAAGCATTAAAAAAAAAGACATTTCAACAAGCAAAGAGAAAAAAACAAGAGCAAAAACAACAACCTGAACATGTCAGTCTGGCCAGAGGACTAAAACCAGGGTAGTCTTGAAGTACAGACCTTTTAGATTATATAGCTACTTCAGAAAAAAGTTTAGCAGTTTCTTATGAAGCTAAATATACACTTATTATAGAATTCAGCATTACTACTCTTGGATATTTACTGTAAAGTAATGAAACTTATGTCCACACACCAAAAAAACTCATCAGTATGAATGTTTATTGTAGCTTTATTCTTAATTAGTAAAAAAAAAAAAAAAAAAAAAAAAAAAGACTAACAAGCTATAGTTAAAAATATAAATGATTCAATGCTGTTATTTTTATGTGATATTGTATTTGGCCTCTAGTTTTTCATGAGCAGTTGATTACAACAATTAAAAATATCTGAAATCTCATAGGAGATTATTTTATTTTATTGGTATATTAATAAGCAACATTATTAGATGGTCAGTGCTAAAATCCACTAAATAAAAATGAAGAAAGAAAAGCATTGAACCTATGATATTAACATTTAACTAAAATTATAATCATCCTTTTATATTTTGGCCATCAGTATCACTGTCCAGGGCTATCCTTTACAATCATGATATAAAGAAATAGTGCTATTGGGGCACCTAAGTGGCTCAGTCCGTTAAACATCCGACTTCAGCTCAGGTCATGATCTCGTGGTCCGTGAGTTCGAGCCTGCGTCAGGCTCTGTGCTGACAGCTCAGAGCCTGGAGCCTGCTTCGGATTCTGTGTCTCCCTCTCTCACTGCCCCTTCTCTGCTCACACTCTGTCTCTCAAAAATAAATAAACATTAAAAAAAAAAAACATTAAAAATGGTGCTATAAAATGTCACTTTTCCCCATATTTCTTTCAAATGGAGTCCAAAGAACATGCCAACTCAAAAGACTTATTGGCAATAAAATAAGACTAGTAGCTTTATCGAAGTTATGGCCAAAACATGACTAAAAGAGACTCCAGTATGTCAAACAGCATCACAAGGAATTTTCTCCCTATAAAATAGCATTTATGTGCTCTCCAAAAGTATCTACTCACTATTTGTAAATGAATCTCAGCTCTTTTGTTATCTCGGTTTTGCTAGTTTTAAAATGATCTGGTCAGGTAGTTACCATATCTAAGTGATGAGGTTAAGTCCTGCTAGATGTAGTAGGAAATAACAGCTTCTGCTGGGTCCCTTAAGAATTTTGCATTTTGAATGGATAGATTAACACCTAGGAAAGTTACTGGCACTAAGCAAATGCTCAAATCTGTATTATTTACCTTATGTTCTTAGCACTTAGGGAGGAACTTGGCACACTATAACTGTTCAACATGGAATTTTAATTGTACTGCGAAAGCCGGCTGGTCCTATAATTAAAACAATTATAATTATCAACAAAGAATGGACCTATTTTAGAGAATTAAATAATAACAACACTGCAATCAGAGGCACCTTGTTAAAGTGAAGAGCTTGAAAAGGTCACCATTTCTATGAATTTATTGTAGCTGGTTAGTTTGTTAAAGTAACGGCCTTATCACATTATGGCTATACTTTGCTCTATGTAATGATATATTTTTCAACATTAAAATATCATTTATTATAACCCGAGATTGAAACCTTTATCAACTTTGCAGTCAAAGTCAAATAAATAACAACGATGGATGAAATGCCAGAGGTTTTTGACAAAGTGAGCCTAGAGATTTTTCTAGCTCTCCTCAAAATCTCAGTTTGGAACTAAAAAATAAAGATACTGTGGTTACATTCTTTAAAAAAAATTATTTTATATGCTCAGAAAATTATCAGCTTCCTAATGGCTCAGAATTTGGGGGCTTTGCACTCAGTGGAGACTTACTGTGGATAGTTCAATGGGAAGGTAAGTCAAACCAAGGAAATAGAGACAGTGCTGTAGAAATCATTGTGTTCATTTGAGAAAGTTATTACCTGCTTCTTCCTGTATAGGACTATTGGAAATGAATCACTAGATTACAATTACAGATACATTTGACTTAATTTGAAAATAAGCTGGGAAAGATATAAAAAATTATCAGAAACTTCAACACGTGACTAGGGTAAGATGGGGAAGAAACTGATTTCCTTTAATAAATCTTATTTTTTTATTGCACATACACATCCTATTTGTTACATAGAAACAATCGGGTTTGCATTAAATCCAATGTCACACAAATAGATAGTTACAAAATTCACAAGAAAACTAGTCTGCTGGTATCTAATCCAGGGCTGTTTAAACACAAAGATGCCATTTCTTAGATTATTTCTCAGGTACCAATATTTCATTTTATATATTTTGTGAATAATTCTTATGTTGTGTTTCCTTATAAGAATATGGTATTTGGTCATGCTGTTCCTTTGTTGAAATTCTTCTAATACCCTTCCGCTCCCATGTCATTCGAAATAAGATCCCATAGGCATCTGGGTGGTTCAGTCAGTTGAGCCCCTGACTCTTGATTTCAGCTCAGGTCATGATCTCATGGTCATGAGATTGAGCCCTGAGTCGCTCTCCAGGCTGAGCTTGGAGCTTGCTTAAGATTCTCTCTCTCTTTCCTTCTGCCCCTCTCCCCAGCTTGTGTTCTGTCTCTGTTTCTTTCTCTAAAAATAAAAAAAATAAAAATAAAAAAAGTAAATTAGATCCCATATAAACCAGGTGTTACATTTCCTGCCAGCACATGTTTCCTCCTGTTTGCTCCTGACTCACTTCCTGCCAGTCTCCCTTGTGCTTACTGGCTTCTTCAGTGTTCCTCAGACCTGATAAAAACATGCTCTTACCTGATGGCCTTGACACTTGTTTTTCCTATTGCCTAAATTCTGTACCCAAGCTATCCACGTTTCGGCTCTTGATTTCCTCTAGATCTTTTTAAAAATGCCACCACATTGGAGATTTCCTGCCAGAACCGTCCAGAAAGAAATGCAGCCTGATGATACATTCATTTTAGTCTGGTGAAAACTGGATGAGATTTTTGACCTACAGAACAGTAAGATAATAAACTTGTATTTATTTAAGCCATCAGGTTTGTGGAAATTTGAATGGCACCAATAGAGAACCAATTCTAGGACCCAGCCCAAAGGACACCTAGAAATTTCATCAGATAGCACATTTGTGAAGTTTTGTGGGATTTTTTCTCTACCCTCTGGCACTCGTTTGTCTTACAAAGGTTTCTAGAGTCATGCTACCTACTCTTCACCAAGTCCATACAAGAGCAGAGCATCAATGTCATGGGTCAGTGTGGTATCCTGCGGACTGTAGGCAGTTGATAATCCTGGAAATCAGAGCATGACAGAACTGGAGAGTTCATACAGCTGTCAGGTAGGACTCTGGAGATGCACTGCTGGTCTTACCAGGTTGAATACAACTGCATCTGATTTTTGTCTTCTAGCCAGTACAGGAAAAACAGACAGACAAACATCCATCAGTTCAGTGCTATATCTATATATCAGGTATCAGCGAATGTGTGGATTTACTCCAGAAGTGAAACTACATGTGGAAAGACAGCTGATACTTGAGTCACCAGCTCATTAAGTTTGCCCACTTATCAAAGTAAGTAAGCAATACCCATAATGGGTTCAAGGCGTGCGAACAATATTGTTGAATTCTAAACACAGAGTCATCTAATCAGAGGATATTCTTCAATGTCAGGTGGTAAGGTGATCCATCTGTGGTCCTTTTTTCTGCATCTGGTCTTATGGTGGTGGTCATTGTTTATGACTTTTTTTTTGTACTACCCATCCCATATTCCTTTTGCTATTAGCAAGCACCCACATTGTAGGTGGTTTCTTGCCTGGTATGGTGACCATGTAGCGGTCATTCATTTAAAGGAAATAAGCATCCTAAAGAGCACCGTCCCAGGCTTGCATAACTGAATCTTTGGAAGTTCATCCCACAATTCTTTTTTTTTAATGTTTATTTATTTTTGAAAGAGACAGAGACAGAATGTGAGTGGGTTAGGGGCAGAGAGAGAGGAAGGCACAGAATCTGAAGCAGGCTCCAGGCTCCGAGGCATCAGCACAGAGCCCGACGCGGGGCTCGCACTCACAGAGCTGTGAGTTCATGACCTGAGCCGAAGTCAGACGCTCAACCGACTGAACCACCCAGGTGCCCCTCATCCCACAATTCTTTTAGCTCAGCTGCTTCAGAGTGATGGACAACACAGCGATGTCAGTTAATCCTGTGGGTTTTGCTGTGCTTCATTTTTTATGTAAAGTTCCTTGGTTAGAAAATGAATTTCTTCATCAAAAGCAATCCTGCATGGAATGCAATGACGGAGACTAAGGCATTCAGTAAGTCTAAGGATAGTGTGTTTGGTAAGAACAATATCTGGGCAAGGAAGGCATCTATCCAGAATAGATACCCATTCCAGAGAGAATTAAGTGCTGCCTGTCTGATGTAATCAGCTAACCGCCAGGTCCTGCCTGATCCCTCGGAGAGAATGGTGTCCTGTCAGATACTCCTTGCAGATCTCTCCCGTTGGAAGTTTGGTAATTATTCCACAGTGGCTGTAGCTAACGTGGCCTTTGTAAGTGAAACTCTGTGTTGCATGACTGACTTTCAGGAGAAGCTGGTATGCTTCACCAGAGGGAACATACTGACTCGGGACATGGAAAAGGTAAAGGTAGACCTGGCGAGAACTGGAGAAGGTGTGGTTCTAGAAGCTGCCTCACACCAAATAAAGGAGCTATCAAATCCATAGCAACATGTATGGGCTGCCACAGTGCCTGGGATCTTTCACCAACCAAAGCTCAAGAAACGTGGCTTCTGCTTCACTTCTGTGATTCTCAAATGTCTTTTGTAGCCAACGCTAACTAGGGAAATGGAATTCTGGGAAATGTATTTTTGTGTTAAGTTGACAAATTAACAGTATTTTACTAATTTTTTTATACTGTGTCATTTTTTCCTCATTCTGTGGTTCTGTAGAGAAAATAAAGAGTGTCACCTGGACATAGAGATGATGGGTTGAGTCCACTAAATGGATGTCAGTTTTTGTAGTCAGTGGCAGAAATGAAGACCACGTTAGAGCTATTTTTTTTATTCACAAAATTGCAAAGAGAGCCATTACTGATTAAAAAGATAGAATAATACTTTTGGCCTTTGAGTAAAAATTAGGTTGTCTTACGTATTAGCAAGGTGGCTTATTTGGAAGAAACACAAGCCTGATAGTCCCCCAAAGTCCTGGAATTTTATTATTTGATTTTATTGAAGTTTCCTCATGAGAAGATTGGAGGCAATATCTGAGACATCACTCAGAGTCTGAGAAGGGGATTCTTGTGCAAGTATTTATTGAGGGAGAGAGTCTGGTGGTTTCTTATGAAACTAAACGTATTCTTGCCATATGATACAGCAATTGCACTCTTGCTATTTACCCAAAGGAGGTGAAAATTTATGTCCACACGAAAATCTGCACATAGATGTTTATACTGGCTTTATTCATAATTGCCCAAACTTGGAAACAACCAAGATATTCTTCAGTAGGTGAATGAGTAGATGAACTATGGTGCATGCAGACAATAAAATACTGTTCGTTCAGCACTGAAAAGAAATGAGCTGTCAAGCTATGAAAAAACATGAGAAGTCTTTTATTCATATTACTAAGTGAAAATGCCAATTTGAAAAAGCTACATATTATAGGATTCTCACTATATGACATTCTGGAAAAGACAAAACTGAAGAGACCGTAAAAAGATCAATAACTTTCAGGAGTTTTATTGGGGATGACTAGACAGAGCACAGAGGATTTTTGGAGCAGATCAAATAAACTGTATGATACCACAATGATGGATACATGCCATTATACATTTTTTTCAAACCCATAGAATCACAACATCAAGACTGAACCTTAATGTAAACTATGGGCTTGGAGGGATAATGATGTGTCCATTTAGGTTCATTAATTGTAACAAATGTACCCCTCTGGTGGGGGGCATTGATATGGGGGCGAGGTATGCACTTATGGGGACAGGGGGTATATTGGAAATCTCTGTGCTTTACTATCAGTTTTTCTGTGAACCTAAAATGTCTTTTAAAAAATAAAGTCGTAATTAAAAACAAAACCAATGAAACTCAGAGACAGTATTTCCAACTTTCTACACTTGTAGTATCTGCTGTAATTATTTGCCCCGACACACACACACACACACACACACACACACACACACACACACACCCTTTTTTACTGTCTTGGTGTTATTTAATCTGTATTGTTAAAAACTCCCACTTTGCCCATCTCATCCCCCGTACTGCTCACACTCTACTTAACCATTTCCAAGGCCCGAGCTCCTGACCTATACTACCCTGTTGAGTGTGGTCAGTTTTCTATTCTGACTGCTTTGTTGTGTGAGGAGAACTCACTTGGATTCTGGTAAATACTTTGTTCATCCTACTCAGTTCTAATTAAAGATTGCATTAATGCAAAGAGAGTTGAGAAGGATCTGGAAAGTCATTGGTTGTGGATAGTGTTCTTAGTCCATACTAATCTTTTTACCCCTGTTACACCTCAAGGGGCTTGTCATCTACATTATCTTCTTACTCTCCAACTTAGAGCTTTGGCATAAATACGTGGCCAATCCATGTTAGTCATAGTCAGAACCCCTCAAATATGTAGAAACCTGAATACCATGGAGACTTGGCCTAAATTTGGCAAACTCTGATTTTTGTTCAGACTACAAAAAAGTGAACAACTCATTCTTTTGCCCAAATCTAGAATGTTCATTGATTGGTTGCTGCGTGTTGCAGCAGAGTCATGGTTGACCACTTTAAACAATTTACAGGCATACAATAAATATTTGTTTGTGCCTAGATATTTTGTTCCTGGCTTCTTTTAGAGAATAATGAGACTCTCGGGTTTCCTGATACAGTTGTTATCTCTGTTTTGAAGAACAGTGTTTTGTTTTTCTTTTTTTTTTCTATCTAAAAGTTAAAAATCTACTTCTGAACTCATAATCCCCAATAATGTAATATGAGCTGGACTCCCAATCTCCAGAATTATTTTATTTTGTCATTTGCAAAGTCATCCTGGTAATGTCTGTTTCCTTGCCTTGTAAATACTGGCTAACCATCTGGGTTACTGTGAGATATAAGCAGAGAACAGATAATCTGGTAAAAATAAATAAATAAACAAACAAATACAAAAAGCAATTTTCCAGCGATTATTCCTGTGTTTTCAGTGATTATTCCTTGACTAGTTCTTTGACTAGTTTAAAACAGGATGACGGTCCTCATGGAGGAAAATACGCTAACTTTAAAACAATCTCCATATTTTAAAACAAAGAAAGATGGCATTTTTTTAAATGAAACTGATTTGAAATCTTTAATTTTCAACATTTTAATGGCACCATATATTATATTTGTAAAACAAAACAAAACAAAATTACCTTTAAGAGAAAAGGAGCAATCCCTTCAAAACAAATGACTTAATATTGATTTGTTTGAAAGGTCAACTTTCTTTGTAATATGTTGAAAAAAATGCATTGCATGTATTTGAAAGGACTAACATGTAGTTGCAGAAAAGGTTTTTAATTGACAAGATAGATGCTCTTCATCTAGGAAGAACATTTGCCCACATGTCAAAAAGTTTTAACTCTTTGCAACATAGAAAAGAAGCATGGTTTAGCTATGTCTAGATTTTTGCTTTTTGTTCTCTCTTAATTGTCTTTTCTCAACAGATTGATTTCCTTGACTTCAAGGGTCACTTCTACATGATTACCAAGCAAACACATTGTTATTTCTCCCCCAAGTTCCACCTCCAACCTTCACTTCCATTTTGAATATTTCCAATGATTGTCCCCACCACTGCCTCAAATTCAAGATTTAATATCTTTCTCCATCAAAACAGAACAAACTGTTCTCATAATTTCTGCTAATATTAATCATTTGCCCCCAGTTATCTAAGACTGAAAAATAGGAACAAGTTTTTTCTCTACATCTGATCACTCAAGCCTTGTTCATCTTCTCCCCACTCTTTTTTTTTTTTTAATTAATTTCTTACTTTCTGATCTCAGAATTACTGTTCTCACTCTGATTTCTCACCTCATGTCTGGACCTCATACTATACTCTTATTTCTAAAGTCTAATCAACCTGCGCATCACCATGACATGAAAATCCTCAGTTTTACATCTCATCCACTGTTGAGAAAGTTTTGAGGAATCTCATAATCTAAACTATAGGAAGAAACGGGGTGCCTTAACCTAGCAGGTATAGCCTTCCAAAATGTGTCCCTTACTCACTTTTTCCACATCATCTATCACTTTTCTCTAATGAAAATCTTTCTACCTCCAGGAAGGCTAATTCTCTCACCGTCCCGACATGTCGTTTGCCAAAACTCTACAGTAGTTTCTACCATTTCTATTTCCTTCTGACCTATTTTCATCCTTGTTTCTAATACACAACAGAAGTACGTAAATCACTTCTGTATTCTTCTAAACAAATAAACATCATGTTATTTTGCTCTTGCTTTACAAATTTTATCTTAGTAAAAGCATCAGCAATAACTGTTTTTAATATATCACATCAGTAGATTCTAGGAAAGTGTATTTTATATAATGGAGATAGTTATATTTTATATATGATAAAAAAATAAAGATTATTGAAGTTTGGTGAATTTCCCAAAGGCACACAACCAAGAAACATTTTTTGAAAAAAAATTTTTTTTTTGAAAGAACCATCTTTTCCTTTGAAAGAACCATCTAATGGTTCTTTTCTTTTCAATTATACTTCTAAGTCCTACCAGTTGGATTTTGTACCACTTATACCTTTTGTTACCTAGTAATGCACCTTAGTTCACAACCTTTCTGACTTGTTTAGGACAAGGAAACTGTGCTTTTCCACATAACTAATTTAGCAAAGGGTTAGTACCATTCAGTGGTTAAGAACTAGGGTCATGGGGTCAAATAGTCCTGAGTTTAAATCTCAACTCTATCACCTACTTGCCATATAAACTTGGATAAGTTATTTAATATTGCTATGCTCCAGTTTCCTTCTCTGTCAAATGATAATGGTGATAGTGCCTGCCTTATAGCACCAGATTGTAATGAGTGTTCAATAAGATGATTCATGAAAACGTTTAACATGGTGTCCACCAGCTAACAAATGCTATTTTTATTACTACCTGTAACTGCCAGTAGGGAGAATGGTTCCGAGAGTATAATCTATTTTTCAAGCAGATGTGTATGACCCAGAGGCATTTAGATTTTTTAAACCATAGATGATATATAATACAATGGAAAAAAAATCCATGATGATGAAATTTTGGTCACTCTAGTCAACCAGGATGACAATTTTTGATAAAGATCCCTTTCTTATTAATCTTGAATTCTGACTCAAATGCATTGTGTAACTGAGTTAACTTATTCTCATGATTTGTGTACAGTCAGGCCATTTGTAATGGTTAATTTTATGTGTCAACTTGACTCGCCATAGGATGTTGAGATATTTGGTCAAATATTATTCTGAGTGTGTCTGTGAGGGTATTTCTGGATGAGATCCTAGACTGAGTAAATCAGATTGCCCTTTCTAATGTAGGTGAGCCTCGTCTAATCAGCCAAAGATCCAAATAGAGCAAAAAAGCTGAGTGAGAGGAAACTTTGCTTGTCTGACTATTCAAGTTTGGACTTAAGTCTTTTCCTGCCCTCCGTCTGGAACTTACACCACCAGCTCTTCTGGGTTTCCAACTTACCAACTGCAGATTTCTCTCTCTCTCTCTCTCTCTCTCTCTCTCTCTCTCTCTCTCTCTCTCCCCTCCCTCTCCCTCTCGTTGTCTCTCTGTCTCTCTTTCTAATTCCTGTTTTATATTAAGCAAAGTGCTATATATTACTAGAAGGGAATCTATAAGAGTGTTTGAGCTTATGATGAGCTCATTGAGTGTACAAAAGGGCTTAATATAAGCAGAGATTTAAAACAAACAAACAAAAACCTTAGCACTGAAAACAGAGACATGGTCTGAATCATCAGAACCAAAGGGAAACATTGCATAAGGAAAAAATAAGGCTAAGAGTCTGACTAAACTCAGAGGCCAGAAAGACTCCCTTTTTGAGGTTTGGAGCCTTCATCCTGATGACAACTAAAGGAAAAAAGAACTAGGAAAAGAAAAGGGGACATTTTTAAACTCTAAAAAAAAAAAATCATTCTCTGCTTTAAGTGATTATTTTTCTAAAGGGAGGTCCTCTTACAGCTTTATCATGAATTTCATTAAAAGAGGCACATGTGTCAAGATTAACTCTTATTTTTTGGATATTTTTGTATTTTCATTTAATATTAGCTTTATTTCCTGAATCTTGTAAGTTCAAATAAAATGTAACTTTTACAAATCAAGGAAACATGGAGTGAATATTAGCATCTTCCCAAAGTATGGGCTACTTAGTGAAAGTACTTAGCTTGAAATCTTAGGTTTTAGTTAATAATCTGTTTATAGAATCTCTGTTCTTGAGTGGATTCATTTAATCCCTCTTTTTCCTAATCTCTGGGGAGGTAAATTGAGGTTCTTAAGGCAAAATAATGCCAAGAGCAGTTCTTTTGACATTTTCAAGGAAATGTTGGGCTATTCTGATGGAACTTGGGAGTTGTGTGTGGATCCCATTGACCAGTTCATGAAGTGATACTAAATCCAGATAAAGCAGTTCTGGAAACCCGCCTGCCAGATGCTTAAAGAGCTTACATGGCTTTGACTTGCCTGGGGAAGCAGAGAAGAAACAGAAACAAAGTGGTCAAAATCATTTCTCAAAACAGCCAAGAACATTCTATTCATTAGAGGCCAAAGTTTGGGAGGCCTTTTATTTTAGTACTGGTAAATCATCTTACATTGCTGAGGTTATTTTATTTTATTTTATTGTATTGTATTGTATTGTATTTTATTGTATTTTATTTTATTTTATTTTATTTTATTTTATTTTATTTTATTTGGGTCTGGTTGTTCAGGACACTGTTTTAGTTTATGATGCTTGTTTTATCTCATCTGAAAATAATCAAACAACTATGTCTTAACATAATAGAAAACAAAATTCTAATGTATTTTTATGTTCGTATTCACTTTTCATGTTGTGTCTCTATAAACTTTACTTGGATAGCTAAACTCATCTAAACTCATCTATTTGTTATATATCAAATGTGATCCCTATAATTTATGTATCAGGTGGTCCTTAAGGTTTGCTTTTCTTGCATTCAAAATGCATAATGTATGTTGTATGCCTTTCCTCTTAGATTGATGTTACCTATGAATACTTTTATAAGGCTAAACAGAAGTGAGTCTCAACTTCCCAGCTCCAGTGCAGAAAAAAATTTTTATTAGGGAGAGATCATTGATGCCACCACTGGGGGGAGGGGGGTTTGATAGTCTCTTCTGAAATTGTATAAGAACTATGGGAAAGTGGAAGCTGTCCCTGACACTCACGAGGTCATTCCCTGAAAATGATTTAACATACACCTACTCCCAACCAAGAATATATATATCTTGGTTGTGTCATATACATATATATATATATATATATTCCATAATTATAATTATAATTATATAATATATAATCATAAAATTGTATATTCCAGACACTATTTATGTGTGTGTATATACATATACATATATATGTGTATATATGTATATGTATACATATGTTATGTATGTGTATATATATACATATATATGTATATGTATAACTATATTTAATAGTTTTAGTGCCTGAAGAATATGAAAAGTCTTGAGAATAGTTCTAGCAATAAATTGTAGAAACAAGAACATGAACTATAAATGTATAGCCCTACTCTCTAACTGTTCTGTTGTGGCAAGGGTAGTATCTTCTTTATACCTGGACATTTTCTCTTTCTATGATAACCAGTTCCAGGTAAAAAATAAGAAGGTTTGTAATCAGGAAAGAGTGATGAATAGATTTTTTATCTCAGTGTTCTCTGGGGAGTATAATGTGTTCTCTAGATATAAGATGTCCATTCTGGATAATAAGAAAGTGGAAAAAGAATGAAATCACAATTAAGAATTCTCAATTAGCAGCTTCCTAAAAAGGGTATTAAAACACAATTAGTTAACCCAATGAAGTATTGTAGCATTATATGACAAATATTTATTGAGAAATAAGTATGTCTTTATATTTGGAATACATGAGTGTATTATTCAGGTCAAGTTCATGTATGGATTTCAGAAAGTTAATGCTGCAATAACTTAAGATAGATGTTTCCTTCTATCACATGTAAAAATCTCAGCTTGTTCTATCTTGCTGTTCTATTAGTCTCAGTATGTGACTCCTGGATGAAGCTTTATCCATGAAGACAGTATTTTGGCCAGCATGAAGAAGGAAAATAAAAAGGAAGGATAGCTCTCCACCCCAACCCTCATCTTTAGGAACACTTTACATAAGACACATAAAACACCTTTACTTCTATCCCACTGGCCAGACTTAATCATGTGGTTATAGCAAGTTTAAGGAGGGCTGATAAATGCTGTCTGTTCTGATTGTTTATGTTTATAGCTAATATTTCATGAAATCTTTTAGGAGGTCAGTCTGTTTGATAGATGCTCATGAAAATCGAGGAAATGGGGTTTTGTGGATATGTGAGCAAGAAATCTAAAGGGGAGGGGAGTACTGGATATTTGTGGCAATTGAGATTCAAGAGTGATTGTAGGAGAGCAAAGGACACTAATGCAGAATCATCCTCCCTCTAGATACTCATCTTGTGAAGCTTATCTTCTTTACTCAAAACTTGGGGAATTTTTTGGAAATGAGTTTGGTTGGAGAAAATGTATTTTTCTGGCACTATTGACAATGACATCATACGTCTTCTCCAAAGGACTGAGGTGAATATCTGAAGGAAGAGAGATCTGGAAAGCTAATTGAATTAGAGATAAGTTTGTTAAAGAGAATAGAAGCTTCTAGCTTTTTTAGTTAACCCCGATCACACTGGATATCTTCGATGTAGTTAACCCTTACTTTGAGTCAGAACAAAGCAATGTATCATCCCTTATATTTCAAAATGAGTGTAAGTTAAAGACACAGAAAATCCTGGATTTTAAATGGAAATTTATGTGAGTAATATCTCAATATAAAACCAAGTTCAAATGTGTCTTTGTAGATTGGGAATCTTGCCATTGTCAAACAAATGAAACCAACCCCATTTAAGTGACAGTGCATATATATCTAGGCTCTGTATATATTTAAATTTTATTTCACACATTATCCGATGAACAGAGGAAATATTTTTTAGTCATCAAATCTATTTTAATAATATTTAATAATATTTTAATAATATTTAAATAATGTTGGATGTAATAAACTATTAATGAAATTTGTATACCTTAAGCACCATTTACTGAACACCTAGCACTGGTCATAGGAATATACTACACTGAAAGTTAGAGACATAAACTGAAATAATCCATACTTTCTGCCCTAATGAAGCTTACAATTAAGTTGAACAAAAGGCAAGTTCCAGGATAACTAGCAATATAATGTGGTACAGGGCCAATGCCAAATTAATAAAACATATAATAAATGAGAAGAATTCAGAAGGATGCACAGGAAGAAGGATTATTTTACGCTGTGGTGGTGAATCTTCAGGCAGAAAGTGTACCTTGATACATTTATTGGAATGTTGGTAGAATTTAAATAATTTTTCGTGTATGTGGTCATTTGAAAGCAGAACAAAAATCTTTTTTTTAAAGCACTTTGGATATAACCATTCTGTAGGTATAATACTTGAAATCATGTTTATTTTTTGAAGCTAATTTATATTCCAAATCTTTTGCAAATACACAATGATCTGGAAGTTGTTTTCTGACTGGTGCTGCAATGAAGGCCCTAGGTTATGATCCCCATAAAACACGCTATCTCTGGGGCACCTGGGTGGCTCAGTCGGTTAAGCCTCTGAATTTGGCTCAGGTCACGATCTCATGGTTCATGAGTTTGAGCCCTGGGTTGGGCTCTGTGCTGACAGCTCAGAGCCTGGAGCCTGCTTCAGATCCGGTGTCTCCCTCTCTCTTTCTTCTGCCCCTCCCTTGCTTGTGTGCTTTCTCTCTTTCAGAAATAAATAAACATTAAACACACACACACACACACACACACACACACACACACACACTCTCACTGAATCAGATATATAGTACCTAGTCATAGTATTTAACAAACATTATTGTTATGAAGTTTTATTACGAAGCCTAATCAACAGAAAAGAGGCTGTAACCATAAATCATTTGGTGAAAAATGAAACTGATGAACCAATCCCTAACTCTACCAGATTTCTTTTGTTTTCACCTATGTTTACCTTGGTCCCACTGACTGAATATGAGTTGGTTTGTTTCTCTCTGAACCCACTGCAAGAGGATGGGAGATGCTACTTACTGTTCTGTGCCGTCTATAACCAGTTCTTTAGTCTCCACCATGATCCTAGACACGTTTTTCTCTTTCAATTACTTTGATATATACCTATTATTGGTAGAAGAACAAGAACAACTTTTTCAAAGGGAAAAACTCAGATTTGATTCCATGCTGACCTCCTGCCTCTATGATAGTGTCATTCCTAACCCTGTTAAAACCTTGCATTCTGCAATTAAACCACAAACTCCTCATTTAGGGTACTTCTGGTATCACATTAAGTCTCCATTATCCATTCTACCATGGTTAATAGCGTGCTGAGTCATAGTCATGCTAAGTATGTAACCATTATATATTAAGAAGCTAAATAAGAACTTTAAAGTTTTTTATTGTTAGATCCTGGAAAAAGCAGAGATATCTCTTTCGGCAAGGATTCCTTTGGTCTAGGCAAACTTTACATTTTCACAATCAGCATACTTGACTTGCCAAAATGGCTTGATCCTGCCCGATCAGGAAAATAAAAGCTTTTTTTTTTTTTTTTCCTTAGAAACGTAGATACAGTTATACTTCGGTGATTTCAATATGTAAAATGTCAAGCTACATGGGACTGATAATAGACAAGACATTGCATTGAGAGCCATAAAACAGTGACACCGTGTGTGGAATAAAGTATACAGAACTGAAAACCAATTATGTTAAATTTATAGGTGAGATCTGGTATAACTTTTCTTTTGACCACCCAAGGTGGTACGTGATATGAAAATGTTGGAATTCAGAACAAATGGTCAAGAAATAATTCTTGAGGGGTGCCTGGGGGGCTTAGTCGGTTGAGCGTCCAACTCTTGATTTCAGCTCAGGTCATGATTTCTTGATTCTTGGAATGAAGCCTCGTGGTGGACTCCTTGCTGAGCACGGAGCCTGCTTAAGATTCTCTCTCTCCCTCTGACCCTCTCCCCTGCTTGCACTTTCCTTCTTGTCTCTAAAAATAAAACAATAAAGAAATTAAAATTAAAATTAAAAAAAAAAAGAATTTTTGAGACATCCTCACTGCAAGTAGGTGGTTTTATTAAAGCATGGGAACAGGACCTGTGGGCAGAAAGAGCTCCACAGGGGTTGTGAGGAGTGACTGATTGTATACTTTAAAGTTGGGAGGGGGTTAGGGATATGTATACTTTAAAGTTGGGAGGGGTTAGGGATAGCATAAGTCTCTAAGGAATATTGGAAACAAGGTTTCCAAGACCTTGAGGGGGCTAGCTTTTGTTAGGAAAAGGCCATTTGTTACTGTCTAAGAAAACCTTACTCACAAGACCCTTCAGATGTATATTAGTGGGCCATATGCTTGGAGGATGGTTAGAGCTTAGTGGTTGGGGGTGGGGGTGGGGTGGTTTGAGATAAAGGAAGTTTCTGAAGGCATTTTTTATATGTTAAAGTAGACTTACAGGATTCTGGAGGTCAAGATAATGTTAAGCTAAGATTGCCTTATGCCCCTACTAAAGTCTTAACATCGAGGCAGCTGAGCTCCTAGAGGAAGGTCACTCTGCTGTCTCAAGGACCTGTCAGCGGGCTGTGAGTTGTAAGGAAATTGACTTTTTTTCTTTTGTCTTTGTTTTCCACATCAGTACATGTATCTTCAGAACACAGAATCCTCCAGTGATCATGAGCAAAGCATGGAAGTAAATGAGGCCTTTTTAAAAAAAAAAATTATGGTGTCACTTTTAACAAGACTAAGCTTATATAAATTAGGTATTGAAGTAAAGAGAAGCTAATATTTCAAGTGTAAACCTTGAATGTTGAATTACGAATTTAGATTCAATATTTTACAATTCACGTCATTGGTTTTATTCTGTGGTGCTTTAACCAGCAAAATCATCTCTGTTACTTTTAACGGCTGTCTTGATTTAAATTTTAACTTAAGTGGCTTATTGATGGAGATGAAGAGGGGGATTAAAAAAAGTGAAATCATTGGGGCTCCTGGGTGGCTCAGTCGTTTAAGCATCTGACTCTTGATTTCAGGTCGGGTCATGATCTCACACATCCGTGAGTTCCAGCCCCGCATCGGGCTCTATGGCTCTATGTGGACAATGCGGAGCCTGCTTGATATTCTCTCTCTCCCTCTCTCTCTGACCCTACCCTTCTTGCTCATTGTATCTCTTTCAAAATAAATAATAGTAAACTTTAAAAAAAAAGTGAAATCACAAAACACACTGGGATCAAAAACAGCATGTACATGTCCACAGTCTGGTAAACACAGTCACCAAGGCATTTATTACACCTCGTGGCATGTGGTTAAAACTACAGGCTGGCTTGGCTCTTGATCTGGAAGCAGCAGACTGAGGATGAGATTGAGCTGTGTCCTGTGATATAGGGGAAGTATTCTGCAGGAGAGCAGAGGCCAGAGTCAACCTGTGGAACTACAATAGGGCTTTCCCACTCAAGGAAATAAGCCAGATAAGCCTGTTTCCCTGCTAGCCAGTGCTACAATTTAATGGAAAGCTATGGACCTGAGAAGGTAATGGATGAAGACACAACCCGACATACAGGAAGTGACTTGCTGACCAAATTACTAATCATCAAGATCACCTCAGTGTGAGAGCTGATATGCAAAATCATTCTGGAAAGTCGCAGGAGAGGGAGTGGCAAGTATAGGTACTGGGAAAACAAAACAAACCACTAGACCAGACACTGGTGAACACAAAACAAAGAAGGGGAGGGAAAGGAGAGAGGGAATAAAAATATGCACACACACACACACACACACACACACACACACACACACACAGTGTATGTATAGCATTAAAAAATAAAACTCAGCTGTGTAAATTTGGAGATCTAATTGGCTTTATTAAAAGATTCATGAGTTCCGTAGCATCCCATCTAGCAACAGAGGGGAATCTCCAAGGATTTGTATGAAATGGAAGGTTCTTATAGGAAGGAGGGTGTGTCAAGAAAATTATCACAAAAAAGGGATTATTCCAAACAAGGTCCTTTTCCCTTAGAGGGGAGAGCAGCGGGTTTTATCATGCAAGTTACCTCATCTTCCTTTGGGGAGTGGAGAGGGCCCCACGTGATAAATTGCCTCACTGGTGCTAGTGAGAAAATACCTAATGGGCCAGTTAAGAGTTACATTTCTGGGGACCTTGAAACTGCAGTTAGATTAGGTATTAAGCCCTGGTTTGGTGACTTGGCCTAAGTGATGCCATTTGGGCCTGTCGTTTTCTGTTTAACAGTAGTTATAATATATATAATATATATACTGTGTATGTGATATTGTTATAATATATAATATATGCGAATATATATATATATCACTCAAACTAGCATGTTCTAGATTTGAGAGGCTAAATGGAGAGATGAGAGCTAAAGATATAAATGTAGGAGAAACATAGGCATACTGATTTTCTTTGAATCCCCAGGACTACTCGATTCAGTCAGTTCAGGAAGGGGTATAGACAGAGAGAGGGGGAAAAAAGAGTCCTAGGACTTTGCCTTGAAGTAAATGCAAAGAGATTGACTAAAGATGAGAAACCAGAGAAGAATGTGTTACAGCGGGTGTATCAAGAAGAGAATCAATACATGGTAGAAAAATCAATAATATAAATAAAATAAAGTTGCACTCATTGGCCCACAATATCCAGAAAATGTTTAGAGACAAATTATAATTTTGTATAAAAAATTTCCACAGAACTAATTGTGCATGCCATTTATTTGATCATAATTATTACTTAACTACAGAAATGTATCAACAACAAAAAAATAATTAAACTGCCAAAAAATGTAAATAATCCCAAATAAGTTCTATTGGTTGGCTAAAATTATTTAGTTTTTAGCAAACAAACAAAAAAAAATGTAAGAATACAACTTACCAAAACTCAAAGATTCCCACAAATGGTGTATATATATTTTTTGTTAATAAAAAGAATAAAAATGTAGACTATGCCCTTGGCTAAATAACAAGAAAAAACAAGGAAGCAGAAACAGGAGAAATATATTTAATAATGCTATAAAATATCAAAAAGCAGCCCCATTATGTGGGGGTTGTTGTTTGTTTTTAAATATCAACAACAAAAATGCATTAGGTAAAATTCTGAAAAATCTATTTTTAGAAAAAGGAAACCATTTGGGGCACCTGGGTGGCTCAGTCGGTTAGGTGTCTGACTCTTGATTTTGTCTCAGGTGCCGGTCTCACAGTTTGCAAGTTCGAGGCCCGTACCTGGCCTGTGCTGACAGTGCATGCTTGGGAGTCTGTCTCCCTCTCTCCCTGCCTCTCCCCTGCTAGCTCTCTATCTCTGTTTCAAAATAAATAAAAATAAACTTAAAAAAAGTAAATAGAAACTGTTTATAATAACTATTTTGAAAATATTTGGAAAAATTATAAATGGTTATTTGAAATAAGAAGAAAATCCTTACATATAGCTGAAGTAAACAGATTAAATATAAAGTGGAAAGCTCTTACATTTACTAAATATGCAAATATTGTTGCTGATAATATTTAGTAATCTTAAGGTAGCTATTCTCAAACACTGGTAGTCATGTACATAGATAAGACTTTCCTGGACTATAAATTACAATATATATGAAAGACTAAATATTATATGATAAGCTTTAATTCAAAAATCATATTTATCTAGGCAAATATTCAAGCAAGCTGATTATTATTATATCATTGTACTGACAAAAACACCACATAAAGATATCATGATGAAGTGGTTAATTTCACTATGGTATATCTGCATTATTTAGTTAGTAAAAACAGTGTTATAAAAAGCTATTTAGGGGCGCCTGGGTGGCTCAGTCGGTTAAGCGTCCAACTTTCCCTCAGGTCGTGATCTCACAGTTCATGAGTTTGACCCCCGCGTGGGATCTATGCTGACAGCTCAGACCCTGGAGCCTGCTTCTGATCCTATGTCTCCCTCTCTCTGACCCTCCCTCCCTCGCACTCTGTCTCTGTCTCTGTCTCTGTCTCTCTCTCTCTCTCAAAAATAAATAAGCATTAAAAAAATTTAAATAAAAAAACTACTTAAAGAAATGAATAAACTGTAATAAACACATAATTAAATTTTATAGTATTATTTAGTTAAGTGAAAATAATTCATAGGATATTGTACATAAAATATTAATTCTGTAAAGGGCATAAACCATATGTATACCACACCAACATGCAAATCAACATAAGTCCTAATTAAAGCCTGTCATTGTTTTCTCTGCAAGATAAGTTTATGCATGATATTTAGTTCTTTTTATCACTGTATATTTTCTAAATATTTCATAAAGAACATATATCTAAATTCAGAAATAAATAACAAACACAATGCTTAAGGATTTTAGACAGAAGAAATGTGAGTTGGATTTTGGAAGAATGAGCCAGTATATGAAGTTCAATATAAGGAAGAAAATAAATTCAATATGATCTACGTAAGATTTTAAATGGGTTGAAGCTCATTTCAATGGATCTTTGAAGGTAAAATGTTGGAGCAGTGTTTTAACATTTTCTCCCACGATACTGATAATGATCTCACAAAGTTGTTTATAATCATTTTATTGCATTCATCAGCTGAGACTAATTATAACTCAGATGAAAATCATCCTCGCAGAGTGCATTCTAAATATTAATAAACATAAATAATGCAAGTTTACTATTAAAGCAATTCAAAACAACAAACAGAACCCACAGGGAGTTCCTTAAAATTAATCTGGTTCCACATAAATTCTGTCTTAAAATGTTCAAAGCAACAATAGCCCATATCACCGGATATATTAACTTTCTCCTTTCTTTTTGTTCTGTTTTCTAATTTTATAGGACAAAGTAATAGACGTGAGTGGTTGGCAGGTCAGGAAGACTTTAATGGTGACTTCTAATCAGAAAAATGGAATAATTTAAATATGAATTGGCTAAGATAAAAACTGAGACCCAGCCTCTTGATGTTGCTTTTCTAAAATTCTGGAACGTTATTCATACCTTTTTCCTTCATTTCCTGGACTGTCAAAAATGGCAACTATCAAGCATATGGAAACATATTTGTAACTTCAATTATCTACTTTAAGTGAATGGGTTTCAAATCTCAGATTTGGCCCTTTAGTGTTTAAAACTTGAAGCTTTTAACAGCATCTCTATTAAATTGTAAGGAGTCGTCATTTTGATTGTTTCAGATTTGAAAATATATCACACAAGCAAAATGATTAGCTTTATGACCTTGGGAAAATTAATTAACATTTTAGAGTTGCTGTCTGATCATTGGTGATAAGTTTTTCTCCTTCACGAAGTTGTTATTAGCATGAAATGAGATATGGTTTGTAAAACACATAACACAAACTCTATTAATGTCTATCCCTATTATTACTGTCATGTTTCCTTTCTAGATCTGCATGCCATTACAGGGTATTGCCATGACTTTCCTGTTATAGGAATGATTGAATTTGAAGAGACATGTCAATACCAGTTTTCACTCTGCCACTTAATACGTGGTTTAACTCTCTCAACTTCGCTCTTCATGTGTTAAATGCCATTAGTAGCTGATGTAACTTATAGTCCCCTATAGCTACTCCAAATACACTGGAGGGCAAAGCAGAAAACAGATATGTGAAAATACTTGTAAACTCTAAAATGCTGTTCAAAGGGTAACTCAGATTGTAAAGCTGCATATTCATGCTATTTTTTTTTATAAATTTTTTTTTAACGTTTATTGATTTTTGAGACAGAGAGAGACAGAGCATGAACAGGGGAGGGTCAGAGAGAGAGAGGGAGACACAGAATCTGAAACAGGCTCCAGGCTCTGAGCTGTCAGCACAGAGCCTGATGGGGGGCTCGAACCCATGAACCGTGAGATCATGACCTGAGCTGAAGTCGGATGCTTAACCGACTGAGCCACCCAGGCGCCCCATATTCATGCTATTTTTGAATTTATACAATGTCAGTGTATTTTGAATTTATACAATGCCAATATACACAATACAAAAACTTTATTTACAGTCTGACATACAATGAGCAAATACTTCCAAACATTTGAATATTACAATATTTACTACTTCAACATATTATTAAGATAACTTCTAGGATTTTGTAGTGATTGATCATGTTTATATAAAAGGACACCAATTAAAAAAGAAAACCATAATGTTTCCTCTAAGTTTCCTTTTGTCATTCTGAACCATTGGTGTTCTATAGACAAAATTTATGTTTCCTTGGATAGTGTCAAAAAGTTTGTTTTGATTAAGAAAATTTTAAACAACCAAATACAAGAAATCTTAACACTCTCTACTTTGATATTTTTTTGCCACAAACCTTCTTATCATAATTTCTAATAAGACTTAAAGAGAGATCTTTCATTTCTTCCCTTCTCTATAAAAATAAATGTTTTATCTTAAAAAGGAAAAAGCTACTTAATAAATATGACTACAGCTATACCATGTGAAAGTTAAAAGCATTTCAAGTTCAATGAAGGTAATGAATAAAGAAAATCCCAAAACAGAAAGTTTGACTTAAAACATTTGCTGCATTTTGATGGTTTAGATTTAAGATCGCATGTGGTTAAACTCTTAGCAAACTTCAAAATCACAATGTCATTGGTTGCTAAAGGTCATATTTCAAGTGAAGAGGAGAAATATCTATATTTATATATTTGCTTAAATCATTTAAGTTTGGATATTAGAAAACAGAAGAGTTTTACTCTTAAACAGCTTAACCAACATACATGATGATTTCATTTAATCATTAATGTTACTGGGTGCCTGGGTGGCTCAGTTGATTAAGCATCTGACTCTTGATTTTCGCTAATGTCATGATCTCATGGTTCTTGTGAGATCCTATGTCAGACTCTGAACTGACAGCGTGAAGCCTGCTTGAGATTCTCCCTCTCTCTGTCTCTCTCTCTCCTCCCCTCCTCTGCTCACTCTGTCTCTCTCAAAAATAAATAAATAAGCATATAAAAAAATCATTAGTGTTGCTAAAATTCTTAAGGTGATGTCATTCTTTTTCATATTTGCAGATTTTTCTGCTGACTGTTTTGGTATGGTAGAATGAACATCTCTGTAAACAGTTCACATTGAGAACAAGTGTCTGGTAAGTGCGAAAATTCAAAAGTTTTGTCTTTAGTTCCCTCAGATCCAGAAAATTGTGCAGGTGAATTATACCAAACCTTAAAGAAACTGATCACTTCTGTTCTATATACAGAGCCTTCCATGAAATGTAAGGCTCCCAAACTCATAATATGATAAGATCTAAAATAACTTTGATGATCAAACTGGACAAGAGCATTGAACATAATTCCTAAGATCGTAACTGGCAAAAACAATACATGATGATGAAGTAAATTTTAGCATAGGAAGGCAAGGCTTAACTGATTTAATTCACAACATTAACATCTTCCAGTGGGAAAATGCTAATACCCTTCTCAATATGCTACATTTTCTTCATAAACGTTACCTCTCCTTTCTTGCCCATCCTGTTTTTCCCTTCCCTCTAACTTCAGCCTCTCCTCAACCTCTAACAAATACTTGCATTCTTGTATGCTTAAGTTAATTTAGCCTTCTGTCTCAGAGTAGCAGTATCTCGAAAAACTCCTTCAGACTTAGGTGTTACATTCATAGACACATTTATATTTTAGAGACTATGTAGGATTAAGGCAGTCAGTACCATTAGTTATGTAATACAAGAACCATCTTGGAGTTGCAATGGGGGTAATTTTCTTTATGTCTTTCTCTATTGAAGCTCATCTAAGAGCTAACCACAGTTCCCTCCATGGGAAAGATGATAGGGGTCCTTACCATTATACACAGGCTGAGCTGTGCTTTGCTGCTGATTACCTCTGACTCCAGAGCGTAACTTCTCTTCTTTGACTTCCCCCACATCATGCAATGTCGATGTGTGGCTTTCACCCCTTAGCAAGTAATGGTTAGATCATTTAGCCTTATACTTTAATCTGCCCTTAGGATATGCCTTTCAACTTTTTTTTTTTTTTTTCATGCAGCA
Source organism: Panthera pardus (assembly GCF_024362965.1). NCBI lineage: Eukaryota > Metazoa > Chordata > Mammalia > Carnivora > Felidae > Panthera > Panthera pardus. The sequence continues at coordinate 15,815,277 of NW_026526766.1, read as the reverse complement.
AACTCTTCTTCAGTACACCCCAAAGGATTACTTGCCATGCTCCAGCTCAAAAACTCAATATCCAGAGATAAATCCTTCTAATAAATATGTTCCTCATCTTCACTTGTATGGAACTTCAAAAAAATAGACATTTTGGTTATTATTATATTTACATACAAACTCTACTCCACCTTTTATATCTACTAAAAGCACCTAGAAATTAAAATACAACAAAGAGTACAACATTTATAAGTTTAAAAAGGAGTCAGCAAACGTAGAGGCTGTCAAATATTTGGAATGACTAAAATAGACATTAAATTTAGCAACCAAAGCAAAATGGAAACTTAGATAATGGGATTTAATGTTCTGCCCCCAGCCCCCACCCCATGAATGCCATGAACCTCTCACCCAAATTTCTTTTTATTTTTCCATACATGAAAGCCACAGTAATACAAAAGGAGAGCTAACGTAAAATAAATGAATTTCTAGCGTTCCCTTCTTTTTGAAATACAAATGTAAAAGAGAATATATGCACAGTGATTTTCCGCTAGTTAGAGAAAGTAAAGGAAGCCTAGTACAACCGTTCCTACATTTCCATCATTCTGTTCCACCCAACAATAAAGAAACATTGTATTGAAGACGTTTGCAAATTTATAATATTTTGATCTTAAACGTCAGCATGTAATATCTTCCTAAAATTTCCTAACACAAAAATAATGAAGCTGGAAAATACTTGAGAGATCCAGAATTTCTCTTGGGGTTGAACAGTTCAGAACAGATAGTTATCTTTCTTGTTTATAAGAACTTACACAGCTATCTATGACATGATTTTATAACCTTGGGTGGTCAAGAATGAGCTAAACCCTGTCCGTTCTCAATTAACAAAAAATGCATAAATAAACCATAAAGGCTAAAATATCAAAATGTTCTGTTAGATAATATTTGAAACACTTCAGCAAAGCATTTTGTAAGTGATTTGGTGTAGATTTGATGAAAGGCATAATTTTCTGAAATGCAGTGAGATTCTCTGGCAATTTCTAAAATATTTCATAGATTTTTGTTTATATATATATATATATACATATATATATATATATGCATATATACATGAAGTTCATAATTAAAAAATAAACAATTTTGTACTAAGAGCCTTCCCAGAGCGATTAATGTGTAAATATCCCTTTTGACAATCCAAAAGAAGAATCACACCCGTAAGCATACCCTGGGTATCTTTGCTATTTTTTTTTTCCATGTGTTTGTGGTATCTTGAGTTGATAAAGTCCTGTAGGATAAAGATATGGACATCCTGGTCTGTAATCTCTCCTTTGGTTATGAGAAGGCGTATCGTCCTTCCACAAAGTAAGATAGAAGTAAGGAGTGTAACTTCTGCGGCAGACTTATAAAAAGCTTCTTCGTGTGTGTGTGCATGCGTGTGTGCATGTGTGCGTGTGTTGTGTTCGTGTTCATGTCCACGCATGTGTGCACACGTGCACAGGAAGTTGACACCTGGAGCCACCATGCAGAATGTCTGACTCTTCTGACATTATGGAGACCATTCTCCATACGGTCTCCAAGCCATATGGAGAAACCACACAAAGGTGTTTTGGTCGGTAGTCCTAGTTTTAGATTCATCTCATTCTAGGGGCCAGAGATGTGAATGTTTGTGCCTTCAGTTGCTTCTGGACTTTGCATAGTCACCCCTACCTTTGGATCTTTCTAGCTGAGGACCTGAACATCATGGAGACCCACAGAAACCATGAACAAAACAAATTGTCATTTTAAACTGCTAAGTTTAGGAGCAATATTTTTTTAATGAAAGAATAGAAACTGAAGTATCAGTGATGGTGAACAATAAAATATAACTATAAAGGTTAAGTAACTTAATTTTTGAAAAAAAGCAAAACAGAGGGGCACCTGAGTGGCTCAGCTGGTAAAGCATCTAACTTCAGCTCAGGTCCTGATCTCACAGTTGGTGGGTTCGATCCCCGCATCAGGCTCTATGCTGACAGCTCAGAGCCTGGAGCCTGCTTCAGATTCTGTCTCCCTCTCTCTCTGCCCCTCCCTACTTGTATTTTTTTTCTCTCTCTCTCTCTCAAAAATAAACAAACATTTAAAAAAAAGCAAAACAGAATATAAAGTCATGATTAATTTCTTAAAGAGAAAAATAAATTTTTAATGGAAAAAAATGAATATAATTTTCAGATTCCACCAAAATAAAATTATGCTCATTTCTTCTTTCTTAGGCAACAATCCAAACTATAGAAATATTGTTTCTTTCTGAATGTTAAATCTATTTATGTGGAAAATCTATCTATTATGTGGAAAATTCTCAACAGTGTGCTTCTAAATCTACATATTAAACATTTATTTTGAATGAACTAAATTTTAGAGTTGAGATAAACTTAAATGTATTTGTCAATGTATTTGCCTTATACATGTATTTCAGACACATAGTAGGTTTTTTGTTTGTTTATTACTTAAATAACCATTCTTCATTAAAGCCGAAATTTCTGCTTTCATGAAAGAAAGTTAAAGAGCCAAGAGGAGACATCTGAAAAAGTTAGTTCAACGGTACACACTTTTATTATGGTATTGGCTATTGTTTTAACTTTATTTATTTATTTTGAGAGAGAGAGAGAGAGAGAGAAAGCACGTGTGCACACACACACAGAAGGGTCAGAGAGAGGGAGAGGAGAGAGAATCCCAAGTAGGCTCTGTGCTGTCAGCTATAGCCCCACGTGGGGCTCGATCCCACCAACCATGAGATCATGACTGAGCTGAATCAAGAGTCAGATGCTTAACTGACTGAGCCACCTAGGTGCCCTGATACTGGATATTTAAAATATTTTTCAAATTGCTTTTTCCACCGTAATTTATATTACTATTATCATTTGATCGTTTTTACCCAAACCTATATATTCTTTCTATTTTCCATTCAGAGCAAGATTATTTATTGGCTTATAAAATTAAGATTTTGAAACAGAAAAATAACAATTATATAATTACTTATTAGTATTTTAAATCATTGCAATTTTTTTTCTTTATGAGATTAATATGTATCTTTTTTCATGTTAAAAACATGGATAAAATACATAACTAACAATGACCAAAAGCCATACTACAAATTTTAAGCACTTCCTCTTCCTCTACATAATTTTCTTTTTTTTCCCTCTATCTCTCTCCCCCACCCCCCACATAGGGAAATTGGTTAAGTGATTTTGAAATTCAAATTTGAACAGCACTAAAAATAATCACCTTTACCTAGATACTTGGTACTCCTATTCCAAACGAGATTTTATTTTTTAATCTTACCATTTTCCAGTGTTTCTACAGAAAATCTATACACATTTTTCTTGGACTTTCTGGATTTTGTGCCTGGCTTGGTGAAGTAAAACAGCAGAATTTATCTGCTTAAATGAGCTCTTTTCTTTTATTGTGAATTTAAAACATAATAAGAACATTTATTCTCATGCTTGGCAAATCTTAATGAATAACTTACAAGTGTGGGTCCAAATAAATAGATACTGTGGTTAAAAAAAAAAAAAGTCTTCCCTACTCCAAACTTTTACTAATATTAACCATTTTTTGACTTGACTTTTCTATACTTTGGTAATGAGGGAAAAACTAGGTTATTCTTTGGAGGGGTGTTAAGCCTTGTTTTATAAAATGTTGTATTTTTAAGGGCAGTGACACATATTTGTGTCTGTTTCATAGAATCAGAGAGATGTGACTTGGAAGGGAACATAGAGATATTCTATTACAACATTTTCATTTAGTTGGAAAAGCCGCATGAACAAATTGCATGGTCGGGTATGACAATGTGAACCTGGGAACTGGCTTCCTAACCCACCAATTGGGTGATTTTCCCATTAACTTATTTACCAATTTTTCCAACTGAATGCATTTTTGACAAAAACACTTCACAGTTTCCTAAGTTCCTAGTTGTGCCTTATTTATAAAGACTTGAGGAGAAAAGCAAAGCCAAACCTCCCAAGAAAAAATAAACAATCAAATGAACAAAACAAATTAACAGGCAAATTAATTGTAAACATGTGTACAAACCAGAATTAGGGGGATAAAAGGGAAAAAATAAACTTCTGCCTTATTTTTCTTTGAAGAGGATTAAACTTTCTACAGAAAACTGAGTGTGGGGCACCTGGGTGGCTCAGTCAGTTGAGCGTCCGACTTTGGCTCAGGTCATGATCTCACGGTTTGTGGGTTTGAGCCCCGCATCGGGCTCTGGTCAGTTCAGAACTTGGAGCCTGCTTTGGATTCTGTGTCTCCCTCTCTCTCTGCCCCTCCCCTGCTCATGCTCTGTCTCTCTCTCTGTCAATAATAAATAAACATTAAAAAATTAAAAAAAGAAAAAAAAGAAAACTGAGTGTGATAGATTATTTTTTTTTTTATTTTTTAATATATGAAATTTACTGTCAAATTGGTTTCCATACAACACCCAGTTAGATTATTTTTTTAAAGTGTTGTATGGCCTTTGTTCTGCTGTGAGATTCTCAGGGACGTGTAGAATCAAATGCTTGTTTGGAGGCTAACTTTTGATCAACTGTAAAATTTGTGTGGGAATCAAGTCAATCACAAGATCCCTTTCAACTCCCCAAATCTTACTTATTAAACAAACAAATACCCAAAAAAGGAGCCCACATATTTTTTTCAATATAGTTTGTCAGAGATTTGCCAAATGGACAGCTACAAAATGTCACTTCTCAAATATTACAGCAGTAATGAGTAGGAGGTTACACAGAGGAAAGTAAATGCCAGCACTACTTAATATTGAAAATTGAGTGATCATTAAATCAAAAAAGAGATTTGGATAATGAACTTACTTTTAGATCTCAATCATTCATACATTTATTTTTGAAATTGCCCCCATCATTGACATTTTCTTTCTCTGTAAAATACACTGGGTATCTAATTAGAAATTTGGCTATGCTCAGTAAACTTTAGCAAGCCTCATTTAAAATATCAGAGCTTATTATTATGCTCAGTATATTCTAATACACTTTGAGATGTCAATGGAATCTTGCTGAAGAGACAGGATCCTGCCCATTGTTTCATAGTGAAAATGGGGTTGCGATATTGGTTTCTTCGCATACATTCCTTTAAACAACTATTTAAATTTAAAAAAACCATCTCTCAGATTTCAATTAAGCTTTGAATTGAAAAATGAAATCTGTAGTTTACTGAGCCATCCCCAGTGGAAGGTTGGATGGACAGATGGATGATGGAGAGAAATGTTATCGCTAATTCACTTAGTTCATAGTGCTATATGTTTCTGGGTGATTCAGAAAAAGAATGAAAAACAAGCAGATTTGCAAAAACAATGCCATTTAATTTAAAGTTTAATTTTCCTCCAAATTTTTGTTTGGAGATGTGAACACTACTAGTTTAAATGAAAAAAGCCAACAGTACCACTGTTTTCTTCCTGACTCCAGTTTTCTTAATGTTTTCAGCATGCTTTAATGCTACTGGTGCCAATTTCTACCTTTGTTTCCTTACACAGATCTCGCCGGTTGCAGCTTACCCATTTATTTCCCATTAATCTTTACGTAGTAACAAATTGGCAGATGACAGATAAGCAGGCAAAGAGGAGAGAAGTTCCAAAATGTTATTTTTGTTCCAGTCCTAAGCAGTAAAAAGGAGAAAGATACCACATTCATCTTTTTTTTTTTTAATTTTTTTTTAACGTTTATTTATTTTTGAGCCAGAGAGAGACACAGCATGAACGGGGGAGGGGCAGAGAGAGAGGGAGACACAGAATCGGAAGCAGGCTCCAGGCTCTGAGCCATCAGCCCAGAGCCCAACGCAGGGCTCGAACTCACGGACCGCGAGATCGTGACCTGAGCTGAAGTCGGACGCTCAACCGACTGAGCCACCCAGCGCCCCCACATTCATCTTTTTGATATGAATACTTTTTTTTTTCACTCCTAGAATGAGACTGTATATCCTGCTTTATTTAAAAAAAAAAAAGTTTCCCTGAGGAATAAAAGAATTGTAGATAAAGGAAAATATATCGCACTTCATAGTACTTGTAGCTAGTTCGCTCTAGCCACCTATTCTTATAAAACTAGTCTTCCAAAAATCTAAACTAAATTTACTGAATGCTATGGCTATTCTATTACTGGTTTTTTTTTTTTTACATTGTTAATTAGTAATTTTTTTCCAACAAATGGCACAATAAAGAGTTAAAATTTAAGTATTTCCAAGGCTTGGAAAGAGTGGTGGCTTATTTGGGGATTGTGAGATGAATTGGCCTATGTTTGACACTATGGTTCTTAAGTTTGAAGTAATTATAAGACATTATAATATTTTTAAAGCATCATGTAATTTGTATTAATGTGATGCATCATGTAATTCTTCATCTCTTTATAGTAATTTCCAAGATATCAGAATGGTTCAAATTGATGGTTCTTTTTTTTACCTTATTGTCTAACCCTTATTATGACCTAAGATAACACAAAATGGTATGTGTGTATGTGTGTAGAACCCCAAAGACAATAAAAATCCATAAATCAAGGGGAAGTTTTCCCTTTTCTCTTGTAAGAGACACTTTGCCCAAACAGATTCTAGAAAATGGGGAAGGGAAGGCACACTACAGTGCTTCTGAGTTTGCCCCTCAGCTGTTGCTGAGTTGGGCGTGCCTGCCTGCTTGCCTTTGGACACAAATCTCCCCGATCAAGAACATAGCTTGAAATTCTTGGACTGCTCTCTTTAGTATGATAGAGCTACCTTCCTTGAATTATTCTTCTTTCACAGAAATACTGTTTTCTTAACTTTTCTCATATCTACCTTTCAGGGAAACATACCTCCTATTCACATAATTTGTTCATCCTCCAATCCATCCACAGAATACATTTACAAAAATAGGTGTTTTTCAGTCTAGAATAAAAATCCCACAGGACTTCACAAGGATATTTGATATGGAAAGTCCCATACAGCAGTCTAGGAAGAATAAAGATGTAATAATTCTGTTCATCTTTCAGATTTTCTCAGTAATGTGAGTGGAAGACATACGTTTTCCTATTTGTCATTGAGGATCAATCATTTCCTAAGTATCTAGCCGGTTTGAATTGCAGTGACTCACATTTATATGTCTCTCTCTCTCTCTCTCTCTCTCTCTCTATCACACACACACACACACACACACACACACACACACAAAATACATAAATCTCATGGATAAAAACAAATTCTCAAAGACACATCGATCTAAATCAAAGTGCAAAGAAGCAAGTTGTTTATGAACTGCAAGAATGTATTCTTTTTAACCCTATAAAATTAAAAAAAATCAAAGTTTACAAATCAGGAAACTTCACATAAAATTCAAGATATTGACTTTTTTTAAAGTTCATATGACCTTGTTACATCAGGATGACATTCCCAAGCGGCAAGAGATGGATGAATCTGAAAATGATGCATCCTTTTGACTGAACGTAAGCTCTCCATTTTGACATTCTCTCCATCACTCACACAAAGTGTGTGTATGCCCTTCCAACGAGCTACTTGTCACTTTTACCTTCCAGGTCCCTGGAACACATGTTTGGATTATATTAGAATGATCTGGAGAGACAGAATTAATAATACGTGTGTGTGTGTGTGTGTGTGTGTGTGTGTGTGTGTGTGCGTGTGCGCGCGCGCACATATATATAATTGGCTCATGCAATTATGGAGGCTTACATGATTCCTTTACATATATACAAAGGAATTAGCTTACATGTTACTGTGGCTGAGTAGTCTTATGACCTGCCTTCTGCAAACTGAAGACCCAGGAGAGCCAGTAGTACAGTTCTAGTTCTAAAGCACAAGAACCAGAAGTGGTGGTGTAAGTTCCAGTCCAACTGGAGGAGAAGAGCAATGTCCCAGCTTGAAAACAGTCAGAGAAAGCAAATTTTCCCTTACCTGCTTTTTGTTCTATTCAGAACTCAAGTAGATTGTATGAAGCCCACTCATCTTGAGGAGGACAGTCTACCAATTCAAGGATTAGTTGCATCCAGAAACACTCTTGAACCACAGCCAGAATAATGTTACTGGCCCCAAGTTAACACATACAATTAACCATCATAAGTCCACATCTCATTACCTTGGCACTCATACACATATCTTGAAACCACACTTAATTTCCTATAAAGACAATGATAGGGTCATAGTTCCACCTAACATGATACAACTATCCTGTGTCCAACCAAAAACACACTAACCCCTTCCCCAGGAGGAGGTAAAGTCCGCAAGTGATGTTTATTCTCCTCAACTTAAGTACTATAATATTAAATACTATGATGTAAAATTTGTAATATTTAAATATTATAAGTTAGTACATGATATGATAATCAGCAAATTGCTAATTATGAAAATAAGTCAGTACATCATATATGATAAAGGAATAAAACACGGAGGAAAAAGAAAGATATATACTAATAAAATATATCCTTATATATTATATAATATTAATATATATTATTGATTATATTAATACATGATTAATATGTCATATATATTAAAATATATACAAGAAACATTCATAACAAAATAAGGAAGAAGATTTGACAATTAGGGTACTCATTTCTATAACTCATTTCTAGTCACATGGTTGTAGTTGGTATTTATAATGCCTTTTACTACTATTCATTCTGCATTCCCTTTGCCTTCAGCAGGTCTTTTATTTTTTTTTTTTATTTTTTTTATTTTTTTGGAATATAAATGAGTTTTATTTTTTATTTTTTATTTTTTTAATTTTTTTTTTAATATATGAAATTTATTGTCAAATTGGTTTCCATACAACACCCAGTGCTCATCCCAAAAGGTGCCCTCCTCAATACCCATCACCCACCCTCCCCTCCTTCCCACCCCCCATCAACCCTCAGTTTGTTCTCAGTTTGTAAGAGTCTCTTATGCTTTGGCTCTCTTCCACTCTAACCTCTTTTTTTTTTTTTCTTCCCCTCCCCCATGGGTTTCTGTTACGTTTCTCAGGATCCACATAAGAGTGAAACCATATGGTATCTGTCTTTCTCTGTATGGCTTATTTCACTTAGCATCACACTCTCCAGTTCCATCCACGTTGCTACAAAAGGCCATATTTCATTTTTTCTCATTGCCACGTAGTATTCCATTGTGTATATAAACCACAATTTCTTTATCCATTCATCAGTTGATGGACATTTAGGCTCTTTCCATGATTTGGCTATTGTTGAGAGTGCTGCTATAAACATTGGGGTACAAGTGCCCCTATGCATCAGTACTCCTGTATCCCTTGGGTAAATTCCTAGCAGTGCTATTGCTGGGTCATAGGGTAGGTCTATTTTTAATTTTCTGAGGAACCTCCACACTTCAGCAGGTCTTTTAATACTCCATGGTTCTTTACCTAAAAATGTGACCTAAACCTCATTTCTGAATCTAGACCAACAATAGTCCTGCCTGGTCTGAGTTATTATAGCTTTTTAACTCAATCCCTGGGTGTGGTAATACTAAGAGACACCCCAAGAGACCTCTTGTATTCCAGACATACTCTTCCTTACCTTCATTGTGGAATAGCAGTCCATATTTTCCCATGGTGCTCTGGGTTACCCCACCCTGCACATTGACTTCCTTCTTTGCTTGTTTAGTTAGAAGCATGAGGAACCTGACGTGGCCAGGCAGCAGTCTTAATTTTCAGTTGAGCAGAATCATTGTTGTATCTCCTAGTAGAAGCAGAACTCCATCCTCTAGGTCAGCAGAGCAAAGGTCATGGCAACAGGAAGCAGACGTTTTGTTAGTGGGTCACTAGGAGTAATCGTGGTGCCACTCCTGTTTCCACTCCTTGATTCCTGGACCCATGAATCCTGGTTATGGGATAAACACCACCACATATTTGACTCTGATTTGAGCATAAGCAGCCTTTTGAAGAGCATCCCTGCAGGCTACAAAGTATTACCACCTAGCTGGGGCTGTAACGAGTCTTCATAAGGTCATTCCAACTTTCTACTAAGCCAGCTGTTTAAGGATGGTAAAATCAGTGAATTTCATGAGCATGAGTCAATGCCAGACTTCTTTTTCTATGAAGTGAGTTCCTCGATCAGAAGTGATGCTGTATGGGGTACCATATGGTGGATAAAGGCATTCTATAAGTCCATGGATAACAGATTTGGCAGAAGCCTTGCATGCAGGGAAGGAAAATCCATATCCAGACTAAGTGGATATCTTGGTAAGAACAAAACACTCCCATTATGTAATGGAAGCAGTCCAGTGTAATCGGCCTGCTACTGGGTATGTGGCTTATCACCCTGGAGAATGGTGTCATACTGGGGACTTAGTGTTGGTCTCTGCTGCAGGAAGTTTGGGCACTCAGCAGTGGCTGTAGCCAAGTTGGCCTTGGTAAATTGAAATTCATGCTGTTGAGCCTATGCATAAACCTCCATCTATACCATCATGGCCAGTTTGAGCCCATTAAGCAATGACAGGAGTGGCTAAGATGGACTGATATCCATAGAACAGAATAGGTCATCCTTTCTACTTGCTTATTAAAATTTTCCTCAGTTAAAATCACCCTTTGGTGACCATTCATGGAGAACATGAATATCTTCACTTTTTTGTTTTTGTTTTGTTTTTGTTTTTTGCCCATGCAGTGAGATCTATCTACATACATCTTTCTCAAATTTCCTTGTCACAAGTTTTTCAGTCATGATTCTTCTAGGTCCCTGATCATTCAACCAAATCATTTCCCTTAGCTTTTAAATCAGTATGTAATCACCTGTGTCTGGTCATTTTTCCTTCCCTGTGACCAGCAACCAAGTGTACCACTCAAAGTTCTGACCACTGAGAAGATTACCTTTTGCTATTGTCATTCTAGGTTGTCCCAGAAAGCATCACTAGTATTCACTGCAGTTGTCCAACATTATGCAAGTGGTGTCCACATATCACGCAAATCCATCTCTGTAACAAACTTAAGTTTTCTCTTCCTGTCAACTAATGATAGGGAACACCCTATCAGGGCATAGGTATAGGCCAGAGGAGAGAAGACAGTGTAGCAAAAGTGGTGACCATGGGCATTTGGGCCATGTCATACAACTTTCTGACCTTCAGAACCTGCTTACGTCCAATCCAAGATATGCCACTTACATTTGATGATGGAATTTTGTTGTGTGTGTCCAACTCTATGGCTTGGAAGCCCAGATAGCACTGCCCAGTACATAATGGGAAGCTCACGTCACATGGTCACTTGGTGGCTCTTGATCAAGCATTCCGTCTCTGCGGAGGCCCAGTAGCAGGCCAAGAGCTATTTATCAAATGGAAAATTGTCCTTTGTGGAGGATTGTAGGGCTTTGCTGTAAAATCCTGAAGGTCTGTGGTGCAAGTCACAACTGTAGGTGCTTACCTAAGGCTCCAAACAGCACCCCGGTCTGCCATTGACCCTTCAAACACCATTGGATCTCCTGGATCATAGGGCCCACGTGGTAACAACAGCTTTCACAGCATTTTGGATATGTTTCAGAACCTTCTCCTTTTCTGTGCCCCTCTCAAAACCAGTCACTTTTCAGGTCACTGTTAACTGAGCCAGGATAACAAACCCAAATAAGGAATATGTTGCTTTCAAAATCCAAAGAGTCCCACTAAGCATGGTACCTCTTTTTTTTGCTTATAGGAGGGGTCAAATGTAACAACTTATTCTTCACCACAGAAGCAATACCTTGACATCCCCCATGTGGTAACAATCATTGGATCTGAGCAATGGTGTACTTTTGACAGTGCTTAAGCTTTCCGTTTATACCCTCTCCATCATTCACATGATACACGTGTATGTCCTTCTAGTCAGCAACTTGTCTCTTACCTTCCAGGTATTTAGAACATAAGTTTGCAGCCAAGTCTTAATCTAACCTATAAGGGGAAAAAAATCTTTCTGTTTCCACCATAATTGGTATATTGCCTTTTCCACAGTGAAATTAATCCTCTGCATCATTCCATAATTATTTTGTTTTTTTTTTTTCTTTTCCCTGTCCGCCTATGCCTAGATCAAATGATACCTTTACTAAGGAGACTCCTCTTAATGGCTGCATTCTAAAACTACAAAATAAAGCTGCAGTTTTGAAATGACTACTTTTAAACTTGACTTGGGTTTTTAGATAAGTCACCTCTTGTGAAATCTTCACGTTTTGGGGGAAGGAGGATCAAATTTCTTTAATTCTTCTATTTATACATACTCAAGTAAGGTGCCTCAAAAATGTAATTCATTTTGCTTACCTCAGTAGTAGTGATTATGAAGAATATGCTTTAAAGTCTATTAAGTTTTACTAAATTCAATTACATTCTCTGGAAAGAGATACCAAGACTAACAGGACTTTTGTTTTCATATCATATGTGCAGAATTGTAATACCAGTCAGAATAAAGGCTGCACATAATTACTCATGTTTGATTTGAATTATGAAGGCTGAATATATGCGTGCAAAGTAGACAGAGAGGAGAAAGTGATGTAAGGCAGAGTGTAGTAGCGTGTGCACAGGCGAGGTGATATGAAAGAGTGTCTTGTGTCTGGGAAGAGAAAGTACTTCAGTTATGGCTAAAGTGAATGGTAGTGGGAGAGTGATGGGCAAATGTTTGGTGATGAAATGGAGGGCACAGAGGTATAGCTGCTATCAAAATAATCCTGGCATGTTTTGTTCAGGATACAAAACAGTCTTCAAAGCTTGGTGGTGATGGTTGGCCAAATGGGTTTATAGAGTAGTAACATAATACCGATAGTATTAAAACAGTTTTACCCCACAATCAGCATATGTTAGGCACTGCAGAAGAAGGCACCTGGATGTAGAGTAGTGAATTCATTTGAAGATTACAGACAAGAATGATAGATATGTTACGTGAGGATTTAGGAATGGGAACAAAGTGTACAAGAGAGATTCGACAGTATTTTACAGTTGAAATTGGCTCGCTGGGTATGTAAAGCTTAAAAGTGGCAAACAAGGGTCGCCTGGGTGGCTCAGTCAGTTGAGTGCCCAGCTCTTGATTTCAGCTCAAGCCATGATCTCACGGTTCGTGAGATGGAGCCCTGTGTTGGGCTCTGCGCTGACAGTGTGGAACCTGCTTTGTATTCGCTTTGTATTCCTCTTTCTCTCTTCCCCTCTGCTTGCGTGCGCGCTCTCTCTCTCTCTCTCTCTCTCTCGATAAATATATAAATAGACATTTAAAAAACGTAAATTTTAAGAGTGGCAAACAAAATTGATCAACTGGATGAAAAAAGGAGGATGAGTTTTAAAAAATAACCTGAGAACGTGTATTTATGGCGTTATCACTGAAATAAGATCTGTCTTAAGGCTTAACACGTGCACATGCACAATCACACACACAAACAAGTGTGGCATCTTCCTTTCCAAAAAACTCCCTTTGATTCTTTAATTCATCAACTCCTCTTTGTTAAAAGAAGAATGGTCTCGTCCCTTTCCAAAAGATACTAGGAATCTGTCTCAGAATTACTTAGGCACATGGATGGATTGTTCTGCCTAAAATGCCAGTTTATTCAGTTGCTGCTTTTACCTCCAACCTTTACCCACCTTTCTCATCTTCGGGTTCAGTTGAATTACAGGTTTTCATTGACCAATGAATAAGTGATGAGAAATTGTGAGTGGCATCCTTTCAGTTACATAGAAACTCTAAATCAGAGTTCAAGAAAGCAATCTTTTAAATCATCAGTCACTGACAGTATATCCACATGTTGTTTCATTATCAAAGAGCCAGACTTTGGCTCTCTTTTATTGACCACATTCCGCATATTAGAGGAAAAAGCCATTTATGACTATGGAAGAAGTCTTAAGATGAGAATGATATCCTTCATGGGACAAATATGTAATATATCCACACGAAAATAACCAGTTGATAACAAAAAGAATATAAGTCAAGAGCTCCAAAATGGCAAAGGGTCTGATTTCAATCTAGGCATCACGCCCACGGAGATCACAAAGAACACCAGGGTCTCGCTCGAGATTTTCAAGGCAATAACCAGAAAAAAGAGAGAGACGAACACTAGGGGTGGGCCTGTGGAATTCAAACTTTAAAGAGCTATACAAAGGGGTGAGAGCAATTTTTGACGAGGTTGAAGATGGAAAGGAAAACAGATATCCCAAAAGTCTAAGAGGGAGAGAATTTCAGCAGATGAGTAATAGACGATGCTTAATAACACATGGAACTAAAAGAAAACGAGTTCTTTAAATGACCAGTAAACATGACAACTGGAAATGGTTACTAGTCTTAACACAAAAATGAGCAGTGTGGGGAAAGCCATTTGAAGATGTCTCAGAGAGTGTTTTTTGAGTTTCCAAACTCTGTTGTCTGATATGCTACAGTGGAAATGGGTTATGTGGATTATAAAATCATAAAGGTTAATGCAAAGTAAGTTAGGAAGTACCTTATAAAGTTTGACATAGACCTTTACCCTATCACCTACTAATTTCACTTTTAGCAATTTATCCAAGTAAAGTAAAATCACACAACAGCAAAAACATGATCACACATGTTCATAGTAGCTTTCTTCAAAATAGCAAAAACTGAAAACAGCCCCTGAGTCTGTCAACCAGAGAATGAACTGTGGTATATTTATACAATGAAGTAAAACACAGTGATAGAAAGGAAAAAAAAAACAAAACAAAACAAAACAAAAAAAAACAAACAAAAAAAAAAACACTGATACAGGTTACACCATAAGTATATCTCAAAAACATTACACTAAGTGTAAAAAGACATAAGAGCAACTATTGTGTGATTCCGTGTAGGTGAAGTTTTATACAAGCTCAACTAAATGACGATGATAGAAGTAAGAACAGTGTTTGTGCCTGTGGTGGTGAGGGATTGACTGGGAAGAGACCTAGGGAGTTTTCGAAGAATGGAATTATTCTATATTGTGGTAGATGTGCGGGTTGTATAATTATATGCATTTGTGAAAACTCATACAATTGTCTACTTCGCATTTGATAGTATGTAAATTATTCTTTAATCAAAGGCAAAAAGAAACCTAATTGGATAGGAAGAACACAGGTGAAAAATGATATTATAGAAGGTTACCTGCGTTGAGAGGGGGTAAAGGCAAATATCTAGAGATGAGAGACAAGGCTGAGGAAGCATTGTTTTAAAATAGTGTGGGGGCACCTGCGTGACTCAGTCAGTTAAGCCACTAACTTAGGCTCAGGTCATGATCTCACAGCTTGAAGGCTCATGGGTTCAAGCCCCACTTTCGGCTCTGCACTGACAGCTCAGCGCCTGGAGGCTGCTCCTGATTCTGTGTCTCCCTCTCTCTCCTCTCCCCCCTGCCCCACTGCTCATGCTCTGTCTCTCTCTCTCTGTCAAAAATAAATACACCTTAAAAAAACAAATTAAAAAAAATAACAAAATAGTGTGGAAGCCTTGTACACATTAACATAAAAAAGAAGATTGGAGAGGAAAACGTTAGTTTTAAAGAAAGGGTAGGGGCACTGGAGGCTCAACCAGTTAAATGTCTGACTCTTGGTTTTGGCTCAGGTCATGATCTCACGGATCCTGGATGGGTTCAAGCCCTGCATCGGACTCTGTGCTGACATGGCAGAGCCTGCTTGAGATTCTCTCTCTCCCTCTGTCTCTGCCCCCGCTTCTGAAAATAAATAAATAAACTTTAAAAAATAATAAACAAAGGGTATTGATAGAGCAATATCCTAGAGTAGGTGGACAGAAATTGGATTAAAGTTACCAAACATGTTTTACTTTTCTTCTTCAAAGAGCTACAAAAGAGAGCAGGCTCAGATTTAGGGACTTAGTCCTATTAATTTATAGTGGGTTACATAATCAGTCATGAGAATAGACTAAACATAAAAATTTCATTATTTGGGCCCCACGTTGTCCTCACAAGGATAAGAGTACCTCTGGGGCTCTGTAATTGACTTCTAACAAGGCAGATTATTTTGATCATGTAAGAAATATAGCTGAAATGGACTCTACCCGGAACTACTGCTTTGGTAAGGACCAAGCAATGGCAATGCTCCTCTAAAATTGTTTTTATAGAGGAAAAGTCAAGCACTGCCAGAAGCTTTGCACAGGAATTACAGTGACTGTAAAGACTGATATAAACCAAAATTGCCAGATGCATTTGGAAAGAGCTAACAGATCAGAATATGAAATGTTAACTCAAGTATGAACAGTTTCATCTGGAATTTAATGAAAAAATACTGAGTATCTGTGAAACAACAGAAAGCAAATGAGAAATACCTAGACAATCAGAGAAACATTTTGGGAAAGTGACTTCATTTGGGAAAGTGACTCCATTAATTTTGGAACCTAAGGGAATATATTTGGCCAAAATTATTAAGGGCAAATGAATGGGGAGAAAGCAACCCATGTATGTTTGTGCAGTGCTGTTTGGAATTTGCGAATGTATGAGAACCACAGAAAATCTTAAAGAACAATACTGGTTTAAATAATGGTGATAGTTGAATACTCCGAAAACAAAGCTCTGAAGTGGCTTCACTGAAAAGTACTTGCATTTGAAACATGAATTAAGAAACCTCATTAAGGAGGCCAAATGGAAACCATCTGAGAGTAGAATAATGGAAATGGGAAATAGCCTCAAAAAACCCCACAAAAATGTAGTAGGAAAGAAACTTGCATGCTTATATTATACATTTGGTCTTGTTGAGAGCATATCTGTCTATATTGTCATTGAAAAACTCTGGCAGTATATTATTGTGTAAAATTCCACTTTTTAATAAACACCTATTTAAGTATTATTATTATTATTATTTTAATTTTCCCATTTTCTCCCAGTAAAATAGACTTATTAAAATTCTATAGATACTTTGAGGGGCGCCTGGGTGGCTCAGTCGGTTGAATGTCCGGCTTCGGCTCAGGTCATGATCTCTCAGTCTGTGGGTTTGAGCCCCACATCGGCCTCTGTGCTGACAGCTCAGAGCCTGGAGCCTGCTTCGAATTCTGTGTTCCCCTCTCTCTCTCTGCCCCTCTCACACTCTGTCTCTCTCTGTCTCAGAAATAAATAAACATTAAAATTTTTTTTAAATAAAAATAAAAATAAAATAAAATTCTATAGATACTTTGATTCTCCTTTTTTTCCCTTTTACTTGTGACATATCAAGCTGTTTTTATTTATTTTATTTTTATTTTTTTAATTTATTTATTTTTTTAATATATGAAATTTACTGTCAAATTGGTTTCCATACAACACCCAGTGCTCATCCCAAAAGGTGCCCTCCTCAATACCCATCACCCACCCTACCCTCCCTCCCACCCCCCATCAACCCTCAGTTTGTTCTCAGTTTTTAAGAGTCTCTTATGCTTTGGCTCTCTCCCACTCTAACCTCTTTTTTATTTTTTCTTCCTTCCCCTCCCTCATGGGTTTCTGTTACATTTCTCAGGATCCACATAAGAGTGAAACCATATGGTATCTGTCTTTCTCTGTATGGCTTATTTCACTTAGCATCACACTCTCCAGTTCCATCCACGTTGCTACAAAAGGCCATATTTCATTTTTTCTCACTGCCACGTAGTATTCCATTGTGTATATAAACCACAATTTCTTTATCCATTCCTCAGTTGATGGACATTTAGGCTCTTTCCATGATTTGGCTGTTGTTGAGAGTGCTGCTATAAACATTGGGGTACAAGTGCCCCTATGCATCAGTACTCCTGTATCCCTTGGGTAAATTCCTAGCAGTGCTATTGCTGGGTCATAGGGTAGGTCTATTTTTAATTTTCTGAGGAACCTCCACACTGCTTTCCAGAGCGGCTGCACCAATTTGCATTCCCACCAACAGTGCAAGAGGGTTCCCGTTTCTCCACATCCTGTCCAGCATCTATAGTCTCCTGGTTTGTTCATTTTGGCCACTCTGACTGGCGTGAGGTGATATCTGAGTGTGGTTTTGATTTGTATTTCCCTGATAAGGTCAAGCTGTTTTTAAAATACAGATAGAAATAATGCAAAGACGCAGAATTTCATTATTTTTTTTAATAGAGGATACCATGGTATATAAACAGCCTTATTTTTTATTTACTTATTTATTTTTTTGGTCTTTCCAAGCCACCATGAATCTAGGGGGTTGGTTTAGTCTGCTAGGGCTACCATAACACAATACTACAGACCAGGAGGTTTAAGTGACACACATTGATTTCTCAAAGTTCTAGAGCTTTCAAGTACAAGAGCCAGGTGTCAAAAGGTTTGGTGTTCCCTGAGGCCTGTCTCCTTGGCTTGCAGACAGACATCTTCTCTCTGTGGTCTCATGTGTTTCATCTGTGTGAATGCATCCCTGATGTCTTTCTTGTTCTTATAAAGGCACGAGGCCTACTAGGGTAGAGTCCCACTTTTATGTCTTCGTTTAACCTGAATACCTCTTTATAGGCCTTATCTCTCTCTCCCTCTTTTTTTTAATGTTTATTTTTGAGAGAGAGAGAGAGACAGAGCGTGAGTGGGGGAGGGGCAGAGAGAGAGAGAGGGAGACACAGAATCTGAAGCAGGCTCCAGGCTCTGAGCTATCATCACAGAACCCGACGCAGGGCTCGAACCCATGAGCCACAAGATCATGACCTGAGCTGAAGTCAGATGCTTAACTAACTGAGCCACCCAGGTGCCCCTAGGCCTTATCTCTAAATGCACTCACACTGGGAATAAGAGTTTCTACATATGAATTGTGGGGAGCGACATAATTCAGTCTATAACAAGGATCATGTCAGGTCCAATCGTGGGGACCCTATAATACTAACAACTGGGTGGTGACCTGGAAGGCTAAGGAATAGTTAGTTCATCTAGATAATACTAAGACAAGACCTCAGGTCCTAGACATGTGGGATTAGCCAGTGTGCCTTCATCAGTGTATCCTTTCACCTCTAACCCCATGAAAGTGAACCCTGTCAGTCTATTTCTCCTTCTCCTGGAGATGACCTTTGTGATTTCTCCAGATATTATATGAAAATGAACTTCCACAACTTAAGTGTCTCCTACTTAGAGAGGGAAGTTTTCATAAAGCAAGAAACCCAGCCCTAAGTATTTTGCCTTATTGCCTTTTGGGCTGTGAGATCCTAATAGACTAATATGGTGGGGCTAGAGGAGACTCAATCAGATCTTGTTTATTAGTTTTAGACTTTTTTTTGGTAGATATCCCCATATACTCTGCCTGTTCCATCCCTCAAATGAAGAAGGCAGAAGAGAGAAGGAAGGAAAAATCCAGATTGATCTGGCTTGAGATCTGAATGGAAGGTAAAGTGGATCCTAGGCTTTGAGAAGGTTGGCTCTAACGCAGAGCTTTCAACCTTGGCACTAATGACATTTGGGGCCAGACGATAGTTTCTTGTGGAGAGACTGTTCTATACATTCTAGGATATTTAGCAGCATCCCTAGTTTCTACTCACCAAATGCCAGTAGTGTTTTCTGTCATGACAACTAAAAATGTCTCCAGACATTGCTAAATGTCCTTTGGGGACGAAATTGCCCCCGGTTGAGAACCACTGTTCTAAAGGAAAGAAGAGAAATTGAGCAGTATCACAAGAGTGGTATAATGTCCTGTGAAGTGTTGTGTTTTCAAGTTGTTTTGTTTTGCTTTAGGATGGAAGATGCTTGAGTATATTTAAAGTTGGCAGAGTAACTTCTAATTATCCATGGAAGGTTGACTGTATGTAATTGCCTCCTTGTTCTCCTGAAGCCTCACTAAAATTACAGTGATAATAAAGGGTCAAAAGAGATACACACATACTCAGAAGGATAAAGGAAATAGTAGAATAGACATGAACAAATGAGCAATTTAAATCGATTTTTATTTTTTAAGCCAGAAAGGAGATGGAGTGATTACTGAGGTAGCAGACCAGAGGAAACCATAACTTAAGTTTCCACAGAAATACGTTTACTTTACCACCCAAGCACCAGAAGGTCAAAGGTAGCTCAGAAAGTATGTGTGATGCACAGAGATAAAAGTGGGGGAATTGATTGAAAGTTTGAAGTTGGAGTGATTCGGTTTACATGTCGTCTCTCCACCTGTGCTCAACCACTTGTACTTGACCAGGGGGTTACTTCCCAAATTCCAATGAGGGGATTGAAGTCCTTCTCCTACTCCTAGAAAAAATGAATCAGTTGGAATAGCTCTGATTTTGAACATATGAGGCTTACCAGAAGGCTCAGATATGCAAATACAGGATACATAATAATATTCGTACTCTGTGTTGGAACCATAGTTACCTTCTTTATCTGACATCTAGGAATATTGTGTCTGGAATTCATCCCTTCAGGCAGAAATTGGACAGTTATGATAACAACTTCATTAGTCAAATTGTTGTAAAACTAGACTGAAAAACATACGCTTCTTTAAAAACAATAGAAGTTGGGGTGTCTGGGTGGCTCAGTCTGTTAAGTGTCTGACTTTGGCTCAGGTCATGATCTCATGGTTCATGAGATTGAGCCCTGCATCGGGCTCTGTGCTGATAGCTCAGAATCAGCTCAGAGCCTAGAGCCCGCTTCGGTTTCTGTGTCTCCCTTGCTCTCTACCCCTCCCCCACTTGTGCTCTGAATCTGTCTCTCTCTCAAAAATGAATAAACATTAAAAAATAATCATTAAAAAGTAAAAACAATAGAAGTTATTTCTCACTTATGTAAATAGTCCTTAAGACTCTGAAGTTGGTGGTATGCTCTGTTCTACACAGTAAACCCTAGACACAAGCTGATGAGATTCTCACATCTCCAACATGTGGCTTCCAAGTTTGCTGTGGGCACGGACATCTTGACATAAGGACAAAGAATATGGAGAATGCTTTAGGAGCTTTTGTTAATTTAGGTGGGGAATAGTGCATATCATAAATAAAGTCTGCTGATAGCCATGGGCCACACCTAGATCAAGAAGCCTGATATATGTAGTCTTGCTATGTACATCCAGAAAGAATTAGGAATAGGTCTAGGTAAAGAAATAGTTCTTCTGTTTTTCTGACAATATTTTTTAATCAATAAAAAGTGTGAATGGATTGTCACACAATTCATGCTTCCATTGATTCATCAATTTACTTATTTCAAAAAAATGTACTGTACTCTACCTATGTATCAGTTTCTATGCGAATTCATGGATGAATAGGGCATGATCCCTGTTTTCATTCAACTTGAACTCTGTTGGAGGGGACAGAGAAGTAAACAAACAAACAAATATCATGTTTTCAGATAGCAGGTTCAAGGTAGCGTGGTCAAAGGATAAAGAAAGGCAAGTCGAATAATTTTTTAGATAGGATGGTCAGAAAGGTTGCCATGAGGAAGTGACATTTGAGGAAAGATGAAGTCTGGAAAGGAGAGCATTATGTGGATATATGAACAAAGAATATTCCAGAAAGAAGGAACAGCAAATTTAGAATCCTTGAAGTAGAAACAAGAATGATGTCTTCAAGGGAGCAAAAAGCAAGAGAGAGAATACCAAGAGGAGCCATTGAGGTAAGCAAGGGATGCCTTCTAATCATAAGGTGTTTGAGTTTTCATTTAAATGTGTAGAGAACCACTGAAGGGTTTGAGCAGGGTTATGAAATGATCTGATTTATCTTTTAAAGGCTGATTGTGACTACTACAATGGGGCAAATGTAGAAAAAGTAGGGATAGAAGAGAACGTCACAGTGATCTGGTCAAGAGCTGACTGAGATTTGGACTGAAGTCATGGCAGAGGTTGACTGAACAAACAGGGCATATTCCACCAGAGAGAGGTTACAGAAATTTCTGGGCTTAGAGAGCTAAAATCGAATTTAAAGCATAAAAAAAAGACTGTAAGAAAGATTTCCACTGGAAAATGGATTTGATAGATTATCTGATATGTTTATATGTCATTTAGACTGTTTTCATCAAAGATGTACTCCCATTGTACTTAATACACTTGTTTGCATTTCAAAGCAAAAGAAGAATACAATTCTTTTAGTGAGTTAGGACTGTGAATTATATTTTGTCCATCTCCTGATAAATTTTATTTTTATCAGGGGAAGAAGATGTCTTTAAAAAATGGTATTGGTGATCATTGTGGGATCAATGTCAACTCTATAGAGCTTGGGTGCCAAGCATCAGTAACTGTATTTGTTATATTTCACAAATGATTCCTTAATATAATCCATCCTCAATTTAGCTTAGGAGCCACAGAGAAAAAAAATGTTCTATTTAAAATTTATTTCCATAGGTGAATTGGCCTCGTTACAATTGAAATAATGGTATGTAGACATCTCAAAAAGGTATCTGTGGATTAAAGATGTTTATTCAACAATGTGCTGGTAAGGAATTCTGAAAAATAAATCAAAGGTAGATACTTATGAAGTGACCTGAAACTTTCTTGAGTTGGAATAAAATTATAACCTATAATTATAAAAAACCTTGAAAAGATTAGAGGCAATTATGGCTTCTGTCATTCATGGGATTCCTTATATCTAAATTCACCAATCTAAATCTATACTGAAATTTGATGGCAAACATAAAGCAAAATTCTCAAAATTTAATAAATCTCTTATCTCAGTCTCTGAATATGTTGCTAGTGAATGTACAGAAGACCCAAATCATAACTGAAGGTAGTTGAGCAAAAATAGCTTTTAAATGAAATTCCTGCATTTAGCCATTTTTATTTAAAGAACTCAGAAAATTACAAATAATTTTTAGGGCTCCTATTGTATTATCCATTCTGTAGACAAAACCATAATAATGCTACCATGAGTATGTAAATTCTAATACCACTACTAGAACGAATACATGTTTGGTTAGTCCCTAGACATTAGGCATCATCTGAGGCAGATCTCAGCAGAACAGGGAAGCATTACACTGAGTTTTGGTCATCTGTTTTGAATAACTTCTAATTTAATTTGACTTCACCAAAACAACATTTCAATCCTGTCATTAGCAAGAAAAAGAGACAAATATAACACAGAACAACATCTGTGGAATTCTTGATAGTGGTTAAGAGACTTACTTAAAATTCTAAACTATACAAAAATTAAGATCGTAGAAATAATAGAAGTCACAGAGAAACAATATGTGTGCAACAAAATTTATTCAAATCTTTTCGCCTTGCTAGTGTTTTGGTGTTTAATAATGATGCTGTTCTACCCAGGCTTTCTCTGTCTCAGAAATGTCTACTTCTCAACAATTGTTTCTATCATTTCCTCTGTATTAAACTAATTGATAGACACTATTTGTGTGTACCTACAATATATGTACATCTGGGAGTAAGAGTCAGTTATTCACCTTTTGAAAATTTTTTCACAAGCTTTATAATTATAATAATATATAAAATTAATATTTAAGTTGTCAAAGTTGTATAGGATAATGATATGCAAATAGGAAATTATAAACTAAGAATTGTTCATATGTAATAGTATATTTAATTGGCTTTATTGCTTATGGAATGAGATGAGACTTATCTGGGAAAGATAATAGATTATAGTACATTTCCTGTAGTACTGATAAACCTGTGCATTTGGAAGACGTGTTAAACGCATCTGCTAATAACCAAATATGAAATAATGGGATGTGGCAATATCCTCTTAAGTAAAAACAAAACAGAACACTTCTCGATGGAAGCTGTAAAATGTTAGGTCATTAAATAATTTGTTAAAATATTTCACTAGTAAAATAATCTATTAAGGGAGATTAAAATAAGTAGGATCTGGAGCGCCTGGGTGGCTCAGTCAGTTAGGTGTCCAACTTTGGCTCAGGTCATGATCTCATGGTTCGTGAGTTAGAGCCCTGTGTCAGGCTCCGTGCTGACAACTAGGAGCCTGCTTTGGATTCTCTGTCTCCCTGTCTCTCTGCCCCTCCCCTACTCGTTCTCTCCCTCTCTCTCTCTCTCAAAATAAATAAACTTTGAAAAAAAATAGGATCTCTTTTTGAAGATCATGTACCTCTACTTTAATGAAACAGATAAAGTTAAATGTTATCAGAAAGGTTTAGTTGATCTCCTTATATTTGCCATAGAATATATTCAGTTGTTTGTGGAGATACGTGTGGAGAGAATAGCAGTGTTGTAAACTCTAGCAAGGTGGCCAGCTTCAGATGGTCAGTGCAATGATGAACATATCAGTGGTTCTCTATGTTGGCTGCACATTAGAATTGGCTGTGCCTGCTATGATTTGTAAAGACCAATTGCCTGGGTTCCACCCCCAGGGATTCTGACTTAATTGGATTGGGAACCCGCCAAGACAAATATGTTTTGTATGCTGGGTTAGTCACTGGCAAGTAGCTACTTTTAATAACCCCAGTTTTTAAAGAAAAAAAATAAAAATTAAAAAAAGCCCTTAAATCATACAAAATTGGAAAACTTCTGACATAGTTTAACAAGGTGTACAGAGTTAGAATACAGATCTGTTAAATCTATTAAATATTTTTTACTTATGGAAATATGCAAATTGTTAAAAAGAAAACCATATGTATCTTTTATACTGTTAGCTAAAACGATCACATCAAAGCTTTTATAATATGTTTATAAGAAATTTATGTGATACGTAAAGTTAAAAACCTCCCAAATGCCCCCCTTTCAAATATATGGTTAAATTTTTTTTTTTTATTTTGCTTTCTTAAATATTTTACCTGCTCCAAAAACCAACTACTTGAACTGACCCAATTCTCTTGCCATAATTTTACCTTTCTCCATGTAAAGTTATCTTTGAAGGTAATTGTACAGATGAGTCCCGGAAGGTTTCCTGAACTGTTTCCCCACTTTGCCCATCAAATGAGGCTCAATTACACTCAACAGGAGGAATAGGTATGTGTGTGGTTTGGTGCCCAAGCAAACAATACTTAAGACATCAATTGCTCCCTTGGCTTGGGCAAATGGTGGGCAAAAGTATGCAAAATAGCTATCAGCTTTCAGTGAATTAGGAGACCTAGCATTTGCTCAGTCACCTTGTCATTTACCTATTTCCAGAGCCACTAGATGATGATAATGTGTTTAAAGAGCCAAGCCTCTAACCTTTTTCTCTAAATCAGATTCTCAACAGAGAGGTTAAGATGGGTCTATCAAAATCACGCGAATATATGTATTCATTTTTTTAAGACAAACTCAAAGTCCCTTTTAGCAAACACCTTCTTCATCCTTAAATATGTCACCCTTGTTCTTAGCTAAATTGTAAGGGTTAAGATGGTCACAACTACATCAAATCATTTAAATCACTCTATGCATTCTGGTATTCTGGTGATAAGATATTTTAATAGGAGCTCTGAATGCACTTTCCTGTATAAAAAGTAGGTTTCAGATTTAGATAGTGTCTTTATTCTAATCATCACTTGACCTCAGTGAACCCTCGTCCTTTATTGCAATAATGGAGAAAATAGTATCTGCCATTTAGGACTGGTTTAAAAACTGAATAAATAACATATATGAAATATTAGGTCCACAACAGTTACTTAAAATGTATTAGTTCTCATCACTTTCACTTCCCCCCAAATTCTAGAGAAATGTAAAGAGAAGCCCCTGAACCTGGACATGAGTGCAATAGGACCTACTCTTAAGTCTTACAGGAAAGCAGAATCGCACAAGTTGAAAGGTCTGCTTACACATCATTGGTGACTGGTTCCATTTCTCATAGTAGGAATCAAAAGCATAGTTTGAGCAAGAGTTCACGCCTTCTGTCTGTTTGCCATTTAGAAAAAGTGTTCTAGGGTTGCCTGGGTGGCTCAGTCAGTTAAAGATCCAACCTTGGCCCAGGTCATGATCTTCTGGTTCATGGGATCGAGCACTGCGTCAGGCTCCGTGCTGACAGCTCAGAGCCTGGAGCCTGCTTTGGATTCTGTGTCCCCCTCTCTCTGTGCCCCTCCCCTGATTATGCTCTCTCTCTCTGTCTCTCTCTCAAAAATAAATAAACATTTAAAAATTCAAAAAAGAAAATAAAAAAGGAAAATGTTCTTGACACAAAAATTTACATTTTTTAATGTTTATTTATTTTGAGAGAGAGAGAGAGAGGAGAGCAAGTGCATGTGCAAGTTAGGGAGGGGCAGAAAAAGAGGGGAGAGAGAAAGAGAATCCCAAGCAGACTGCACAACCAGGGCAGAGCCCCAAGCAAGGCTCGAAACCACGAACCATGAGATCATGATCTGAACCAAAATCAAGAGTTAGTTGGTCGCTTAACCAACTCAACCACCCAGGTGCCCCTCTAGTTTTTTAGATAGATGATTGATAGATAGAAAGATAGATAAATAGATAGATAGATAGATAGATAGATAGATAGATAGATAGATAATAGAGAGACAGAGAGAGAGAGACAGAGAGAGAGATAAGTATATCTAAATCACCTTTTATTGCTACCCTGAATCTAAATCTCCTTCCCTCTTTCCAAAGAATCCTTACCACAAGCCTAATTTAAACCTTCCAATCCATTTTAAGTGCCATATACATACACATTTGGTACATGTATGTGTGCATACTGATAGGTAATGTTATTGTTTTTGTGTGTGTTTGCATATTTATATTACATAAATATGTTCAACCTTCATCTATCATTCCACATGTTAATGTTAAACTCAGTATTACATTTTGAAATCTCTTTTATGGATTGAATTGACTGCTTGTATTTTCTGTATACTATTCCATTTTACATGTACTAAATTTTATTTATGCACTTATCTAATTATGAGGATTTAACTTGTTTATTATTAAAGGTTATACTCCTGACAATATGCTTATACGATACAGTTCTCCTGGTTCACATGTAGGGAAATTTCTCAATAATATAAAATCATAAATAGAATTGGTAGGTCATTCAATGAGCTATGGACTCTATGTTATTATTTCATTGTCTTTGAAAATTTGTTACAAGTAAATTTGAATTACACTTCTTTGTAATATGTAAAACTTAGATTTCTGTTTTACTGAATTTAGTAAAATATCACCCTAAGATTCCTGTGGATAGTAGCATATACTTCAGAAATAATGGGAATCATCTTGAATCTTTACTGTGTTTTCTAACTCCATTCACAAGGTCATACATAATTTTTTGACTTTATCTCTAACAATGATGATACATCCTTATACTTTGACTTTGGAAAGCAATACATGCAATTATGTTTCAAGGTTAAGTGTATGAGATTCTTCAGCCTATTTCAAAATAGAGATTGGAAATCTAAGAACAGATTAATGTTTCTAAGCATGCACAAGGCCTATAACATTGAAAAAAAAGTCAACTTCCATGTTTATTCAGTTTAGAAACCATCAGGCTTTATATCTTAGTTGAAATATTAAAATTATACTGAGCCCCAGTTTGCTCATTATTCTTAATATTTAATATTTTAGTATATCTTTATCCAATTTGGTCTTCAAGCCACTGAGGATATACTATATTCTGTTCCAGTGCCAAGATCTCAGTACCATATACGTATTCCTAGGATGTGGTCACTGGCCTTCATGAAACTTACTGTTAAAAGGAGAAGAAGGATGTGTTTATAAATAAAGTCAGGGAGGATATACAGATAACTTCAAAAAAAAAAAGTACTTATTATAGGTGGAGTATGAAATTATCCTGAATAGGCAAAAGCAGATGAGAGCTTTGCAAGGCCTATCCCACACTCTTCCTTTATGGGTGAGGTCCTTAGTCTCTAACGGATGCAAAAGCTGGTATACAAGTCTCCTGGGACAGGAAGTACATGTAAAAAAAGAGTTCTTTATTAAAGTGCCAGCTGAGATTTAAACAAAACAAAACAAAAACTAGCTCCAAGGTGCCAATTTATAGTTTGGCATTTTAGGGAAGGAATCATAACAGTGGTGATCACAGTGTTTTTTCCATGAAATCCAAAGGAGATTTAAAGACTGTTAATATCTTGTCTTAGCTACCTGTTTTTGGAATCTTAAGTTAAAACAATACAGTCTTATGCTTCTGTGTTCTTATGTTTGAAAATTTGAAATTATTCTCTTGATGAGTAGATCATATCAGTTGAAGTGAATCATAGTTATAAGGGGATCAGGTTTCCATAGTCTTTCTATCATTCAGATCACCAGATTACAGTTTCAGGAAGTGAGATCACTCTTTACCTTAATATTCCAGAAGCTACTGAATGGTATTGGTGCTCATATACCAGACGGATTGGTAGACACTCTGTTAATGCAAACGTATTTTGCATTCGTTTATCGTCAAGAAAGGAAAAGAGCAATTTACTTTAAGTGCCCATGAACAACCAATGGAAGGCCGTATGACATTTTTGAATACCAAATGAAGTTACTTTGAACCATCATATTTTCTTTTTTTTTCCTTTTTTTAAAAAATTTATTTACTATGTGAGAGAGAGCACGCTCAAGCATGAGTTGGGAAGGACAGAGAGAGAGGGAGAGAGAGAGAATCCCAAACAAGCTCTGCACTATCAATGCATAACCCCATGTGCGGCTCAAACCCATGAACCCGTGATATCTGAGCTGAAATCAATCGTCGGACACTTAACTGACTGAGGCACCCAGGCGCCCTGAACCATAATATTTTAATGAATAGCAAATGATTCTATAATGGGAGCACCCTAAACATTATTTTGATTAATTCTGTTATACTGTGAGTGTTTATCCACAGTAGCTGTATATTGTATGCCATGGAGCTAATCTTGTGATTTTCCAACTAGATTATGAGATATAGTTCTATGCTATGAGGTTGTGATTGCAAAGCTAATATTTCTGTGCACATTTGATTCAAACTCTAGGAAACAAAGGACATTTATATAGCAGGATTGAGTAGATTGAACATATCCCAGCATTTCTAGAACTCTGACAACAGTGCAGTGTAATTTTATATTGCTTACTGCCTTGGTCCTTCAACCATTCTGTACTGATTGTAGATAACATTGATTTTTCCTGTTTTTTTCTTCCATTTAGTAGGACCTGTTGCCTCACACTTACCTGCACTTATGTCTGAGCCCTCTAAATGTGCTTCTTTTGATCTCAGTGATGTATGAAGTTTCCATGAATGGTAGCAGTCTATGCCTAATAACTATCCACACAAGTGCTGTTTTAAAAGTCAGTTATTAAGTGTCATGACAAATATCAAATTTATTATTTGAATGCTCCATTTATTTTTTGCTATTCAAGCAAGAAAAAAAATTACTATAGTAAAATTCAAAATAGATGCCGTAACAAGAATTTAACTGAAAAATTTCAACTGCTTTGACTCTTAAATGTACTAGTTATATTAAGAGCATGATTATTCAACTTACTGTAGTTTGCTTCATATGGAATGACAATAATCCTGTTTAATACCACCTGACAAAGTATCTACTAATGTTAAAATGAACTTTCTACGTCTATCTTATGTGCCAATGAAGATCTTGCCCAAGCAAGAAATCCAGGCATAATTTATTAGCTGCAGACTTTAGCAGCAGTACCCAGTGACCATGAAAACAGAGGATGCCAACAAGATCAGAAAATATAAAGATATATGCCAAATTTGGTTGTCTAATGTGTTATTTGCAAGGAAAAGCCTTAAGATAATGAGTTTTCAGCCTTGTAAATCTCAATGTAGAAAAACCCCATTATAATGTTACTTCTAAGTATTCTGTTCCATGGCATATGATCAAAGGAGAAAAATATCGTGAAATACTAGATTTTGGTGAGAAACATAAATTTTTAAAAAAGCACAAATAATTAAGTTATTAAATTTAGGGTGCAAACTAAAAACATCTAAAATATCATGTCATAGAAGCACTAGTGTGTCTCAGCCGGTTAAGCGTCCAACCTCGGCTCAGGTCATGATTTCATGGTTCGTGAGTTCAAGCCCCACATTGGGCTCTGTGCTGACAGCTTAGAACCTGGATCCTGCTTCGGATTCTGTGTCTCCCTTTCTGTCTGCCTCTTCCCTGCTTGCGCTTTGTCTCTCTGTCTCTCAAAAATAAAATAAAATATTAAAAATAAAATAAAATATCAGGTTTTAGAGAATTTTGGTATCTGTTTAAATGGAATAGGGCATATTACAATAATAACTTTTGAATTTATGGTTTTTTAAAATTATATATATATGAATATACATATATAGAATTTACACATATACATATGTGTAAATATGTACATATATAATATACACATATATACACATATATACATATATATACACATATATACATATATATATAACATATACATGTATACCTTTATCTACAAATGGATATAGATATTATTTTATTTTATTTTATTTTATTTTATTTTATTTTATTTTATTTTATTTTATTATTACTATTATTATTTTCACTTCTCCTTTCCAATCTAGAGGCCGTTGACCTCATTTTTCTTGCCTTATTGTACTGGCTAGACACCTCAGAATGGATATCCTTGCTTTGCTCCCGATCTTGGGAGGAAAGCACTCATACTATTAAGTATAATGTTAAGTGTGTGTTTTTCTTCCTTTTTTTTCCTTTTTTTATATTAAATATAATTTATTGTCAAAATGGTTTCCATACAACACCCAGTGCTCATCCCAACATGTGCCCATCACCCACTTTCCCCTCTCCCCCACTCCCCATCAACCCTTAGTTTGTTCTCAGTATTTAAGTCTCTTATGGTTTGCCTCCTTCCCTCTCTGTAACTTTTTTTCCCCCTTCCCCTCCCCCATGGTTTTATTTAGCATGGAGGCAGATAACTACTGAGCAACTGCATTTATATTTGTTCATATCAATCCATAAAATGTGAACGCTAAAAAGAGTAATATACATACAAGAGATATTTGCTCAGCCTATGCCCATGAGGATGTTGTTGATTTTGTTTTAAAATAGTGTTTTATGGACTTTATTCAACCAGGTAAAGGATAGCAGAATTAACTATCCTGCTGAGTCAGGGACAAAGTGAAAATCAAGGTCATTTTTCAGCCTGTGTTTCCTAGCATGTCAATTACTCTTTTTGCTTTGACACAAAGCAGTCAGAGCTTTAGTGCACAGCCCGGGATTGTGGGCACCCACTCAGTCGTAGCCTCCAGGCTGCTGTCTGGAAAGCTGTCTCTCTTTTACCGTTTGTAGTCAATACAACCATGAGCAATTTTTAATTAGAGAATGAAATATTTAAATTTAAATTGCCCCAATTGTTTTTATTCTACCAGAAATGTGTTTTTTTTAAAGTCTAGAAATAAAAAAGCCACATTTTTATTCTCTCCCAAAGTTAGCATTTATCAATGAATAAATAACAGTATGTGTTCTTATTTGCAGCCTCTAACAAAATAGAACTTTAAGGTCAGATGACAGTAGTAACTGTGAGCATCTCTCGAGTATTATTATCTGTCAGGCTCTGTTTTAAGAGCTTGAGCTATACATATATATATATATTGATTTAATATTGATTAAATGTTTGATATTCATATATTATATATCATATATATTTATATAATTAATATTTAATTTTGATTATAGCGTATATTATGATATCCATATTAATTGATAACTTGTATTATCAACTGTAATTTAAACTTCCAAACAGCACTTAGAGGTAGTCATGATTAGAATCTCCATTTTGCATATGAGGTCAATAAACAACAGAGGAATTATTGTAACTCGTTTAAGTCATGTAGCTGCTTAAGTGGTGGATTTGAGCCACCATCTTTCTCACACTAGAAGCCAGGCTCCCCCTCCTACGGGACTCGCGTCTTCATCTCCCCGGGAACAACAACAAAAACCCCCTGAAACACTAATTAATGAGCTCAGGTGAGCAGTGTGAAAGAACAGCCCACAGCCACCGTTGGGGATTATAGGTTACATTTAGGATCCCACAACAATTTGCAGGTGTTTTTCCTTTTTTTTTTTTCTTTCTGTTCTTTTTTTTTTTTTTTTCTTTTTTTTCCCTGGAGGAAAAGTCATTTGTCAATTCTTCCTCACAGCAGGCTTTTGCACTTCAGGTCGCAGTGCTTGGCGCACCACAGAGATAAAAAGTCAACTCTAAATTTTCAATTATTGTATTTAAATATATGTGTTCTGCATTCCACTAGAATCCCAGCCTCGTAGTGAATTATAGAGGAGCTTTTTACTAGAGGGGGGAAAACCCACCTCAATCTTGTATTAGTAGAGTGTTTCCTGTTTACTTTGTTTCAGGGTTTCACAGTAGGTTACATCAGGGAAGGGAACGTTTTGTCCCTCTCCTCATTTCCATTCAAAACTTCTAACCCGTAATAACACTAGAGGAATTTAGTGATTCTAAGCTAAAGTTACCATCAAGAGGGATGATTGTGGGGGCACATTGCAGATTCTAAAGTGAGTTTACTAAGGTTTAAGATCTTGCTCACCTACACAAGCTGTCTCACCTGTGGCGAACTGCTTAGTGTCTTTGTGCCTCAGTTTCCCCATCCCATGTAAAACTGGAATAGTAGTATCTGCCCCTATGGGTTCCTAGGTAGATTAATGAGCTAATTCATGTGCTGTATTCTGGCATTTAGTAGACTTTTTTTTTTATTAGGGCTCATTGTCATTATCAACCTCAACATCATCATCATCATCCAGTTCTTTTCGCTCACTTTTGTGCATACGATCCCTTTTTCTTTAGAAATAAGAAAGAAGCTTCAAATAATTATTATAGTCAGCCTCCTTAACATAAAAGAGTGATTTGATATCAAAATTACAATTATTTTTCAATTAAAAATATAATACCCCTTTACCAAAACTTTAACATTGATAGTTAAAGGATGCCCTGGCCTTTGAATTTAGAAATTAAATCTGTTCTCTAAACTGATTAGAGTTTTAAAAATGGCAGAGTGGGGATTGCTTCTTTCATTTTGTGGTTAACACAAATAAGGGTTCCCTAGGAGCAAAAGACATCCTCTAAAACTACCATCATTCGAGAGGTTTGAACTGCCTTAATAAGAGCTGACACATTAATTAATTCAAACCTTACCTCTTGCTTTTAACTCCTGGCATACAGAGCTCAAGACATAAGTTTGCCTCTAAGTTGTCAGTGCTATTTAAGAATCCCGTGTTTAACAGTCAAAACTCTGGCATCATCTTCTGGATATTTTACATTTGGATCATATCAAACCAGTGAACTGCCGATGGGGTTGTGAGCTTGCTTGGATGCCAACCCATGACAGTCTACTTACATGCTACCCTTTCAAGCAAATATGATGTATTAAGTGCTCTCTGATGTTTTAGAGTAGATTGATTTAATTTCTACAAGAACAATTAGAAAAATGAAATCAGTTTAATATATTCAAATCCAGGTTTGATGCTATTGGGCATTTGACATTTAAAACAAGAGAAGGGCACCTACGTGGCTCAGTCGGTTAAGCATCCAACTTCGGCTAAGGTCATGATCTCACAGTTTGTGGGTTCAAGCCCGCATTGGGCTCTGTGCTGACAGCTTAGAGCCTGGAGACTGCTTTAGATTCTGTATCTGCCCATCCCCCACTCACACTCTGTCTCTATCTCTCAAAAATAAATAAATGTTAAGAAAAAATTAAAACAACAGGAGAAAAGGAGTCTGGCAGATTTTTTTTTTTTTTTTTTTTTTTTTTTTTTTTTTTTTTTTTTACATAAATTGCCCCCTCTCTCAGAGAACAGTAACACTAACACCCTCCATCTGGGTTACCAAATCAGAAAACAAGGCATGTACTTTTTCCTAATTGTCTATAACTAACCCAGCAACAAATTGTAGCAATTGGACATCCTGATTATCGTCATAATTGTAACTTCTTTTCAACTGCACTGGTATCATTATTCTATTCCATAGTGTCACCGTGTCATACCTGGATCCTTGTAAAAGCCTCCTGTAGGTGTCCCCACCATCACTGCTGTCCCTTCCAGTCAGTTCTCCACAAGGTAGCTTATGATCCTTAGAAAACACATCTGTTTTTAACCTTCCCACCTCCATTCTCTTCTGTTTGGACCCACTGTTCATGCTGCTCCCATTCCTACTTTTAAAGGTTCTTCAAAACCTGCTCCATGCCTACGTTCCCATTGCCTACTCTACTTGGACTAGATTGCTCTATTAGTTTTTATGTTGCTTCCTGCCACAGTGCTCTTTGCCAAGAGCAAACCCTTCCATTCCTCTGTGTCTAGAAAACTCCTAACCACTCTTTGGAACTAAGCTCCATCACCACTTCCGCGCCTTCCCTGGCCAACCCCGATCAGATCACATCCCACTGTTAAATGTTCTTACAGCATCATAAGTCTTCACATGAAAGTGTCTAATGCAGTTGTGCTTTTTCACTGAATTAAGTGACTATTTCAATAGCCTCACTGTACAGTAGGCTGCTGAATCTTTGAAAGCAAGAGCCAGGAATTATTATTGGTTTTTACTCACCTCTTTTCCTGTAGTTCCTCACACCTGGTGTAAAATACAAATTCAAGGGGCATCTGGGAGTCTTAGTCGGTTAAGCGTCCAACTCTTGATCTCAGGTCAGGTCTTGATCTCAGGGTCATGAGTTCAAGCCCCACATGGGGTTCTACACTGGGTGTGAAGCTTACTTAAAAATAAAAGAATAAAACACAAATTCAGTGACTGCTTTTTAACTGATTGACAAAGTGAGGGGAAAGATGAAATTTTCCTCTTTGTCTGCTATACAGCTCTCAGGTTACAAACGTTAGCAAAGGATGATAATTTATCATCCTCCTTATTCGTGGAAAGTAGTAAGCAGTAGTTATCTTTATATTTTCTCCACTTCCCATTTAAGATGGAGTTTACACTGTATTCATGCTTGAATCCCATCATGCAGAGTAGTGATTCTCACATGGCAGACATTGAGGATGTATTAGGTGAATAAACAAATAGATATTATAGGAACTTCCTAATTTTCTAAGAGTAACATTAAAATAGAACTTTATAATTATTTGTGCCAGGTAGTGGAGTATAATATTAATCGTCCTGCTCTGAGTGTCATGTCTAAGAGAAACCCTGAACACTTTGCAAACTTCTACCCTCCAGGAGCTGTTATCCTGATTCCAGGGAAGGGAGCCATGTGAAACAAAGGCTCAAGTCCAAGTTGGTGATAGCTCTAATTAGACCACATAATCACTCAATTACATAACCATGAAGGCATGCCATGCTTCTAAATCTGTAATAGCAATGTATCCATTACAATCGGATCCAGAGAAAATTGAAACTGTAGTGCTATTTGTTGAGAGGCAGAAGTTATGAGAAAAACTAGTCGGAACATTTTTTTTAAAGAACATGCTTACTGTAACAGTGTTCCAAAATTTAATTCTCAATCAGACTATAATGTAAGTATAAGAAACAAAAAGTACAGGTCAAAGGATGATCAGAGATGAGGCAAATCATTCTGAAGGCGGTGGAGAGCCATAGAAGGAGAAAACAAGAGTGAGACATGCCCGAAATTACCTTCTGGAGAGGCAGTCTGGGTGCCAGAGTGGAGAATGTATCAGAAGGTTAGAAGAATTTTTTTTTAATGTCGAGATAACACAAAGTGAACTATAGATTTAGTGCAATCACTATCAAAAATCAACTGGCATTACTCACAAAATTAAAAAAAAAAAACATTCTAAAAGTTGTGTGAACCACAAAAGACCCTGAATATCCAAAGCAATCTGGAGAAACAAGGATGAAACTATAGATATCACACTTCCTGATTTCAAACTATATTACAAAGTGATAGTGATCAAAAAATATGGTATTGACATAAAAACAACACATAGATTGATAGAACAGAGAGTTCAAAAATAAACACATGCATATATAGTCAATAAATTTTTGACAAAATTGCCAAGAATACACAATGGGAAAAGGATAGTCTCTTTGTTAAATGGTGTTTGGAAAACTGGACAGCCAAAGGCAAAAAGGGAAGGGAAAGGAAGGGAAGGGAAGGAAGGGAAGGTAAAGAAATAAGGGAAGGGAAGGAAGGGAAGGGAAGGATAGGAAAGGGAAGGAAAGGAAAGGAAAGGAAAGGAAAAGAAAGGAAGAAGGAAGGAAAGTAGGAAGGAAGGAAAGAAAAAGGGAAAAAGGAAGGAAGAGAGAAAGGGAAGAAACTGGACCCCTTTTCTAAAACCATACATAAAAATCATCTCAAAATGGATTAAAGACTTGAACATAAGACCTGAATGCCAAACTCATAGAAGCAGAAAGTAGAGAAGTCGTTGCCAGAAGCTGGGGGTGGTAGAAATAGAACTCAGTAAAAAGGTACAAACTTTCTGCTATAAGGTATGAAGGTTTGAAGATCTAATGTATAACATGGTGTCTAAAGCTGATAATACTGTATTGTATGAACAGAGTTTTCTAGAGAGTAGAATGTAAATGTTCTCATCAAAAAAAAAGGAAGTAAACATATGAGGTAGTGTATGTGTGAATTAACTTAAGAGGAGGAATCTTTTCAGGATGTATACCTGTATAATATCACATTGTACACTTTAAACATCTTACAATGTTATTAGTCAGTTATACCTCAGTAAAGCAGGTAGGGGCGGGGAGGGGAGGAGAAGCAGTTCACTTTGAAGAGGTGTATAAGCCTACTTTATGAATCAAGGGAGAGAAATGATGAGAACCACAAGGAAGGCTTTTGAGCTGGGGTGAAGGGGATCAAACAATCTTTAAGTGATAGAATTAATAGAACACGGTTTGTGGTTGGATGTACAGCTTTCTGCCTTGGTCAGCTGGGTGGACAGTTGTCCCCTTCACTTGGATGTCAACTGAAGCAGAAAACACCATGAACAGTGGAGTGGTTGAGATGTGTTCTGCTTGAGACGCTTCCTTACAGACGGATAAAAAAGCCCTCCTCATGTGTTCCCCCAGGAGCTCATACTTATGCATCTTGTTGCAATGTGTGCTTTTTATTGTAACTCTCATTTCACAAACGTGAATTTTTTGAAGAATTCACTCACTGTTTTCCAAGTGTAGAATAGAGTGCTTTGCATATAGTAGGCATTCAGTAAATACTTTTTTAACAACTGGAGGAACGCCACTCTTTGAATGAATGATGTGGCATGCGGATAGGAAATCATGAAACTTAAGGCCAAGATTAGGACTGGAAAGAGTCTTGTTGTTTTTTCTTTCTAACTCATCAGCAGGTAAATGTTCATTACAGGCAATTACGAAAGTTCAGGAAATTTTTCAGAAATGGAAAAAGAAATAGTTGAGTTGGAGAATAACAACCAAAAAATAATAAATAGGGAAATTTGAGTTGGGGATGTTAATTGGAAAAGTAGGCTGAAAAGGAAAGTCATAAGTAAATACATAGCCACTTCAAAATCTGCATTTTAGCTTAAAAATAGAGTGTATTTTTATTTGCCAAACTTTTGAAGTGGGGTCAAGGCCTTTTCTAGTGAAATTTTATTTTTTTTTCACTGAAACCACGCTTAGAAAGGCAGTGTTTATCATTTCCAAATTTAATGTCTTTAAAATAAAGTAAAAATTTTTAAATATTCTGGAGCAATCTGTGTGGAAAATTAAAAATTCTTTATATTCTCCCTGAAAGTTTCATTTCACAGTTCCTATGCTCACCCAATTTGGCATGCTGCTTTCTTTTTGCATTTATTTCTACTTTATTTCTCAAAGCTTGCAGCATTGATACACACACGAACGCACGCCCACATCATGTGTTTTTTGAGGCAATATTTAATTAAGTTACATAATTACTAGGACAAATGCCACTAACTTGAACAAGTTGGTTACAAACAAAACTGAAGCTTGGTAAGCATTCAACCTGGTCAGTAGGAGTAGAAATGTGCAGGTGCATTAGAAACTTGCATATTTGCCAACTAGCAGTAAGATCCAGTTGTACCAGAAAAAGGGACAACTTGGACAATTCAAGTCACTTAAGTGGATCTTGGTTAAGAGGGTTTCTACTGTTTTTTTAAATGTTATTTCATTGACCTGAGATGGAGGAAGTGAAATTAAAGTACACGTCTTAAGCAGAGGGCAAAGGAAGCCAGGAGCTATAGTGAGCTGATATAAGGGAAAACAAACAAACAAGCATTTAATGTACGGTTCAGTGGGATCTTCTTAATACAGACTAGCACATGCAAAGAATAGAATTGTTTTAGGGCTTTATTTGGTGCACTTATGGCCAAAAATTCCAAAAATTCAGAATGATGTTTAAAGAAATTAAAATTCTCCTTTTCTTTTCCATATCCCATTTTTCAAAGCTTTTTCTTATCTTTTCAAAAAGAACTTGTAAAAGCCTATTATTTTTTTTTTCTTCCAAGTTTTCATTTAAATTCAAGTTAGTTGGCATATAGTGTAATATTGGTTTCAGGAGTAGAAGTTAGTGATTCACCATTTGCATATAACACCCAGTGCTCATCACAAGTGCCCTCCTTGGTGTCCACCCCCCCACCAAACACCCCTCCAGCAACCCTCAGTTTGCTTTGTATAATTAAAAGCCTCTTATGATTCGGCCCCCTCTGTTTTTATCTTTTTTTTTCTGTTTCCTGCCCCTACGTTCATCTATTTCCTTCTTAAATTCCACATATCAGTGAAATCATATGTCATTTGTCTCTCTCTGACTGACTTATTTCACTTAGCATAATACACTCTAGTTCCATCCACATTGTTACAAATGGAAATATTTCATTCTTCTTCATGTTGAGTAATATTCCATTGTGTATATGTATATATACGTGTGTGTGTGTGTGTGTGTGTGTGTGTGTGTGTGTGTGTGTGTATCACATCTTTTTATCCACTCATCAGGCCAATGGACACTTGGGCTATTTCCATAATTTGGCTATTGTTGATAAGACTGCTATAAACATTGTGCCCCTTTGAGTCAGTATTTTTGTATCCTTTGGATAAACACCTAGTAGTGCAATTGCTGGGTCATAGAGGAATTCTATTTTTGTCTCTCTGAGGAGCCTCCATACTGTTTTCCAGAGTGGCTGCATCAGCAGAAGTGTCCTCCTTTCTCCGCATCCTCGCTGATATCCGTTGTTTCCTAAGTCATTAATTCTGTCCATTTTGACAAGGGTGAAGTGGTATCTTACCATGGTTTTGATTTGTATTTCCCTGATGATGTTAAGCATTTTTTCATGTGTCTATAAGCCATTTGTATGTCATTAGCCATTTGGAGAAATGTCTGTTTATGTCTTCTGCCCATTTCTTAACTAGATTACTTACTTTTTGGGTGTGGAGTTTGGTAAGTCCTTCATAGATTTTGGATGCTAGCCCTTTATCCAATATATCAGTTACAAATATCTTCTCCCATTCCATAGGTTGCCTTTTAGTTTTGTTGTTTATTTCCTTTGCTATGCAGAAGCTTTTTATCTTGATGAAGTCCCAATAGTTCATTTTTGCTTTTGTTTCCTTTGCCTCCGGAGACGTGTCTAGTAAGAAGTGGCTATGGCCAAGGTCAAAGAGGCTGCTGTCTGTGTTCTTCTCTAGGATTTTGATGGTTTCCTGTCTCAGGTTTAGGTCTTTCATATATTTTGAATTTATTTTTGTGTATAGTATAAGAAAGTCGTCTAGTTTCATTCTTCTGCATGTCATTCTCCAATTTTCCCGACACCATTTGTTGAAGAGATTGTGCTTTTTTCCACCAGATATTCTTTCCTGCTTTGTCAAAGATTAGTTGGCCATATCATTATGGGTCTATTTCTGGGTGCTCTATTCTGTTCCATTAATTTATGTGTCTCTTTTTGTGCCAGTACCATACTGTCTTGATGATTACAGCTTTGCAATACGGCTTGAAGTGCAGAATTGTGGTGCTACCCACTTTGTTTTTTCTTTTGCAACATTACTTTGGTTATTCAGGGTACTTTCTGGTTCCTTACAAATTTTAGGAGTATTTGTTCCAACTCTGCGAAAAATGCTGGTGTCATTTTGATAGGCATTCCATTGTATGTGTAGATCACTTTGGGTAGTATCAGCATTTTAACAAATTTGTTCTTCCAATCCATGAGCATGGTACATTTTCCATTTATTTGTGTGTTCTTCAATTTCTTTCATAAGTGTTCTATAGTTTTCAGAATATAGATCTCTTACCTCTTTCATTAAGTTTATTCCTAGGCATCTTAATGGTTTTTTGTGCAATCGTAAATGGGACTGATTCCTTCATTTCTCTTTCTGCTGCTTCATTATAGGTGTCAGAAATGCCACAGATTTCTGTACATTGCTTTTATACCCTGCGACTTCGCTGAATTCAGGTATCAGTTCTACCAATATTTTAGTGGACTCTATTGGGTTTTCTGCATAGAGTATCAAGTTGCCTGAAAAAGAGTGAAAGGTTGAATTCTTCCTTGCTAATTTGAATGTCTTATTTCTTTTTGTTGTCTGATTGCTGAGGCTAGGACTTCCAGTACTATGCTGAACAACAGCGGTAAGAGTGGACATCCCTGTCATGTTCTTGACCTTGAGGATATTAGCTCTGGGTCTTTTGTATATGGCCTTTATGATCTTGAGGTATGTTCATTCTAGCCCCACTTTCTTGAGTGTTTTTATTAAGAAAGGATGTTGTATTTTGTAAAATGCTTTTTTTTGCATCTATTGAGAGAATTATATGGTTTTTATCCTTTCTTATATTAATAGGTATATCATGTTGATTGATTTGCAGGTATTGAACCACCTCTGCAAGCCCAGGAATAAATCCCACTTGATTCTTGTGAATAATTATTTTAATGTACTGTTGGATTTGACTGACTACTATCTTGTTGAGAATTTTTGCATCCATGTTCATTAGGGATATTAGTCTGTAATTCTTCCTAGTGGGGTCTTTGGTTTTGGAATCAAGGTAATGCTGGCCTTGTAGAATGAGTTTGCAAGTTTTCCTTCCATTTCTATTTTTTGGAACAGTTCAGATAATAGGTATTATCTCTTCTTTATTTTTGGTAGAATTTCCCTGGGAAGCCATCTGGCCTTGGACTCTTGTTTATTGGGAGAGTTTTGATTACTGATTCAACTTCTTTGCTGTTATGGGTCTGTTCAAATTTTCTATTTCTTCCTGTTTATTTTTGATAGTTTATATGTTTCTAGAAATTTATCCATTTCTTACAGATTTCCCAATTTGTTGGCATATAATCGCTCATAGTATTCTTTTAAAATTGTTTGTATTTCTGCGTTGTTGGTTGTGATCTCTCCTCCTTTATTTTTTGTTTTATTTATTTGGGTCCTGTAGCTTTTCTTTTTTGCTAAGTCTGGCTAGAGGTTTATCAATTTTGTTAATTCTTTCAAAGAACCAGTTCCTAGTTTCATTGATTTGTTCTATCATTTTTTAAAAAATTCTGTATCATTTATTTCTACTCTAATCTATATGATTTCCCTTCTTCTGCTGGCTTTGGGCTTTATTTGCTGTTCTTTTTCTAGCTCCTTTAGATGTAAGGTTAGGTTGTATATTTAAGACTGTTCTTGCTTCTTGAGTAAGGCCTATATTACTATTTATTTCCCTCTTATCACCAACTTCACTGCATCCCAGAGGTTTTGGACTGTTGTGTTTTTATTTTCATTTGCTTCCATGTATTTTTTTTATTTCTTCTTTAATTTTCTGGTTAACCTATTCATTCTTCAGTAAGATGTTCTTTAACCCCCATGTATTTGTAGTATTTCCAATTTTTTTCTTGTGGTTGACTTCAAGTTTCATAGCATTGTGGTCTGAAAATATGCGTAGTATGATCTTCTGTCTTTTTGTACTGGTTGAGGCCTGATTTGTGACCCAGTACGTTATCTGTTCTGGAAAATTTTCCATGTGCAGTCAAAAAGTCTGTGTATTCTGCTGCTTTAGGGTGAGATTCTCAGAATACATCTGTCAAGTCCATCTGGTCCAGCGTATCACTGAAAACCACTGTTTCTTTATTGATCTTCTGCTTAGATGACCTGCCCATTGTTGTAAGTGGGGTGTTAAAGTCCCCTACTATTATTGTAATATTATCAATGAGTTTCTTTAAGTTTGTTATGAATTGATTTATATATTTGGCTTTTTCCAAGTTGGGGGCATAAATATTTACAGTTGTTAGATCTTGTTTGAAAGACCCCTTTATTATGATATAGTGTGCCCTTCATCTCTTATTACAGTCTTTGACTTAAAATCTAAGGCATTGTAAGTATGGCTACTCCAGCTTTCTTTTGATATCATTTAACATGATAAATAGTTGTCCAATCCCTCACTTTCTTTTTTTTTTTTTTCAACGTTTTTTATTTATTTTTGGGACAGAGAGAGACAGAGCATGAACGGGGGAGGGGCAGAGAGAGAGGGAGACACAGAATCGGAAACAGGCTCCAGGCTCCGAGCCATCGGCCCAGAGCCTGACGCGGGGCTCGAACTCACGGACCGCGAGATTGTGACCTGGCTGAAGTCGGACGCTTAACCGACTGCGCCACCCAGGCGCCCCTCAATCCCTCACTTTCAATCTGGAGCTGTCTCTGGGTAAAAAGAGTCTCTTATAAGCAGCATATAGATGGGGCTTTTTTTTTTAATCTACTCTGATATCTTATGTCTTTTGATTAGAATACTTAGTCCATTTACATTCAAAGTAATTATTGATAGATATGAATTTAGTACCCTTGTATTACCTGTAAAGTCACTGTTCCTGTAGATAGTTTCCTTTTCTTTCTAGTCTTTGTGCTTTTGGTTTCTTTTTCCCACTCAAAAGGTCCCCTTTAATATTTCTTGCAGAGCAGTTTGGTGTTCATGAACTCCTTTAGTTTTTGCTTGTTTTGGAAACTATTTATCTCTCCTTCTATTCTGAATGACAGCGTTACTGGATAAAGTATTTTCAACTGCATATTTTTCCCATTTATTACATTGAATATTTCCTGCCACTCTCTTCTGGCCTGCCAGGTTTCTATGGACGGGTTCTTCTGCTAACCTTCTGTCTACCCTTGTAGGTTAAGGACTTTTTGTCCCTAGCTGCTTTGAGAATTCTCTCTTTATCTTTGTATTTTGCAAGTTTCACTATGATATGTCTAGGTGTTGATTTGTTTTTGTTGATCTTAAGGGAAGTTCCCTGTGCCTCTTGGACTTGAATGCCTGTATCTGTTCCCAGATAATTCTCAGCTATAATTTGTTCAAATAAACCTTCTGCCCCTTTTTCCTATGCAAAAGTCTATTTGTATATATATTTATATCTTCTTATGACTCTATATCTCCTTTACATTTAAAAAAAGTGTAATTAACATGCAATATTTTATTAGTTTCAGGTTCACCATAGTGATTTAATATTTTTAGACATTATAAAATGATCCCGTTATAAGTCTAGTTACACTTTGCCACCATCCAAAGTTATTAAAATGTTACTGCCTATATTCCCTATGCTGTACATTATATCCCTATAACTTCTTTAATATAATTGGAAATTATGTGTCTGTTTTCAATTGGAATTTTATGTAGGAAATCTCAGTAAAGATAGATAAGTTGTTGGTAGTTACAAAGGTCTTTATAGCTCTATGGTACTCCAATGTTTACATATAGTATAATTCCTTTAACCAATTTCTCATTGATAGGGAACATTTCTGTTTTCCATGTTTTCCATGGTCAATTCTGGTTTATACATGATACCCTTGCATCATCGTTAACAGCTCTTCATTCATTCTCAGGATTGTCCTAGTTCAGATGATAAATTACATGGTCACCCACCTACATATAAATTGTTAATTTCTATATTATTATTATTAGTCACAATTACTGAAATACATTTTTTAACCTTTCACACTTGTGAGAATATTTCTGAGAAAAACAATTGTAACTTGAACTTCTGGATCAGAGAGTTGTGCCTTTTTAATTTTTGTGAATATTACAAATTACCTTTTAGGAAGTCCATACCAATGTATACTTTTAAGAGCAAAACTGTAAATCCCAGAGGAATATTAATTAAATATAAGTAATTACCATGTCCTCCATGACCTGGCACTTCCCTACTTCTCTGATCCCATCAGATACTATCCTCTCTATTCATTTTGCCATTAC
The DNA here is from genome assembly GCF_024362965.1 of Panthera pardus. NCBI lineage: Eukaryota > Metazoa > Chordata > Mammalia > Carnivora > Felidae > Panthera > Panthera pardus. The sequence continues at coordinate 15,771,599 of NW_026526766.1, read as the reverse complement.
CACCCTATTGTCAATGGGTGAAGAATACCTCTGCCTCAGGACATTCGCACTTGCTATCCTATCTGTCTGGGACACTCTGACCCAAATGTTTATGTAACTTGCTGTCCCGCTTAATTTAAGCTTCTGTTTTATAGAGGTATGTGCTGATCACCTTATGAAAAAAATATTGTTCTATCAATCACCACCCATTCTTTGATTCTGATGTATTTCTTTTTATCAATGTGTTACATATAATTCTGTATTTGTTCTCCTTATAAAAATTAACTTCCTGAGCCAAAGGCATCTTCTATCTTGTTTCCTGCTATTTTCTCATTGCCTAGAAATGTGCTTGGCATGTGGATGAAACTCAGTAAATATGTGTTATCAAGTGAATAAATAAAAAGTGTAAGATTGTACTTGTTTCCCACACCAGATATCATCAAATATTATTATCTTTTGCCAATTTGATAACAACGATATCTTGTAATTATAATTTGCTTATCTTCAATCATGAGTAGATTGTGCAATTTAGTGTATTAAAGTGATTTTAATTTATTTTGTTCTGTAAGTTTTCTCTGCAGATATTTTGTTAGCCAGAATACTTGAGTTAGTGACCAGAATTTAAAGCAAGACCAAGAAGCATGGTTGTGTGACTTTTCTACTGTATTCAGCTGTCTGGGTGCAGAAATGCAGTAGACAGATTGGGATGTAACCTGGTAGACAAATGCAAAGCAAGAGCATTGGGTAAAGTACATCCAGTGGAGTGGCTACAATGATGAACATGTAATATTTTCTAGATAAAAATGAAAGTGAGAGGGGTGCCTGGGTGGCTCAGTCCGTTAAGCATCCGACTCTTGATTTTGGCTCAGGTCATGATCTCACAGTTCCCGGGATTGAGCCCCACATAGAGCTCTGCGCTGACAGTATGGAGCCCGCTTGGGATTCTCTCTCCTCCTCTCTCTGCCCCTCCTCCATGCTCTCTCTGTCTCTCAAAATAAATAAACTTAAAAATGAAAGTGAGAGATTTGGAGGAGAGGGTTTTGAACACCGAAAAGTTTGTAAGATCAATCCATTCTAGGTCTCAGGAGAGTCAAATAGTTGCTCTATTTTTTTTTTTTTCAGAAATTCTAAAAATCTAATAAAACAACCAAGATACTTCTATTTAAAAAATGCCAATGTGAAGATTCAACTTTATGGATGAGTGGCATGATTTTAGAGAGGCTCAAGCAATTTAAAGATTAATCTGGAACTACTCATTAAAATACGTATATTCATGACCCCAGGGATCTAGTAGCTAGTTCTCTATTACAGTATCATTCCAATCAGTATCATTCTCAGGTGGCAGATGTTTGGGGCAATCTGAGAAAGTCGATGGGTAAATTCATAGGTGAAATATGGTGGATGCACATCAGAACACAAATCACGTCTCAGCTAACCGCATTGGTTGACACGCATTGTGCTGTTACGTACCTCTTATGCGTCAGCTCCGTGCCCATTCCTCAGTAATTTTCTCTGTGATGCCGTAACTAAGATGCTACAAACTACTTTCCCCAGAAAGGCATCTTTCTTTCTTAGATTCTGCCAAGAGGAGGCATTAGAAGAAGTTATCAGGCAGAGATGAAAGGAAGTTGAAAAGTTCTCCCTTATCCTGTTTTCTTGATTATCCTACGGTTGTCAAAACTGCTGCCACAGCTGCCGTTGGGTCCACCTCTAGCTTCTAGGAGCATCCTCTTTGTCTGAGTCCCCTCAGAGGTATCAGCAGTTCCTGGAAGGCACCACCAGCAGGGAGGTCTGAGCTCCAATAACATGAGAGCCTTTCCTCTAAGTTCTTAGATTTCTCTTTCCTTTTGTTGCCCAGCCCTAAATTTTGTAATGTCGTGCTATAGCTCATAGACATGGGTTACCTTTGTTTTTTTTTTCCCTTTGTGTTTTGAGCTCTCCAAAAGGGTTGCAACTAACTTCCTTTATGATATCCCTTCTACATGAAATGAGTCCTGTAGTATTTCCTAAAATAAGTGTGTATTCAAAACTGGGTTGATGAAATTTGACTACTCTGAGCACCTTGTGTAAGTGGAATCGTATGGTCGCAATGTGAATGTCCTTAATGCCACTGAACTGTACACTTACCAGTGGCTCAAGTGGTAGATTTTATGTTATTTGTATTTTACCACAAGAAAAAAAAAAATTTCTGAGTGAGAAAGAAAAATAAATTTAAATCACAACATAGTACATTTCTATAAGTTACAAATATAACCATGCAAAATAACTCTACATAACTCTCCCGAAACATTCCCATTTGGGCAAAGTTTCTCAGCGACAGCACTCTTGACATTTGGAGCCAGGTTATTTTTTGTTGTGGGGGCCAGAGGCTGTCCTATGCTTAACTGGGCATTTAGCAGCAGCCCTAGCCTCTACCCACTAGATGCCAGTAGCACCTCCAACCAGTTGTGATGACCAAAACCATTTCTGAACGTTGCTGAATGAGTGTCTTCTGGTGGTCAAAGTCACCGCCCTTCTCCAGTGATTTGGCACCACTGCATTAGGGAACGACAACAAATTGTCCAATTTGTGAGTTGGGAGGAAAGGTGGTTGCTTCTATCTTTTCTTCTTTGGGATTCATTTGCTTTCAGATAGTGTTGTGCACTGGCCTGTTCTTAATTTTGTGGTAAGTCTAATGGTGAAGACTTTGCCTCCAACGTCGTCAGTGGATTTTCGGCGCTAACTATGGGCCAATACCAAGCAGTCCACCATTTTCACATACTTGAGCAACATTCACCAACTCTCTCTGGTATTTTTATTTCAATATGTCCAACTCTTGAATTTCTCAGTGTTATTTTTTTAGCTCCTTCACACCTTAGCTGATTCATTGGGCTGGGTAGTGAGATATGAACCAGATGTGGAACCGAGGTATTCTTCTCAGTCTCCTTGCTGATTTCTCCCTTTCAGTTTTCCCTGTTTGTGATCGAGTGTCACAGGGCTCTTGAAGCAGTACTAGTATTTTCTCTGTCTTCACTCATTGCTTACATGATCCCATCGAGGCATACACCTTTCAATGCGGTCTCTTTGATGAAATCTGATATACCTCTGCTAAAGTCTAGTCTTGCATATCTAATTAGCCACTCAAGATGATCACTTGGGCATCCACTTAATATATCAAATGCTACATATCTGGAAACAAACTTCTGATTTCTACTCCACCAGCTCTCTCACCCAACCAGCTCTTCGTGCAATATGCCCCATCATAGAAAGTGTAGCCTCTATTCTTAAGCCAAATCTTTTTAATTCTGCTCTTTCTTTCTTCTTCCATAGCAGGATGTTACACTATTCTGTTCCCTTATCTTCAAAATGTACCCAGAAATTTCACGACTTTTCACCGCTCTCGCTAAGACTACTGTGATCCAAGCCACCGAATCCCACAGTCCCTGATTATCCCTGCAATCGCCTCATTAGATTCTCATTTCTACACCAAACCGAGTATGATTCATTTAAAATGTAAGTCTTACGATGCCATCTATAACCTCAAACTTTCCAGTAGCTTCCCATTTTGCCTTCATTCAAAGTAGCAGCCGCCGTCTTCACTCTGGCTACAAGGTTGTGTGATCTGCCTCCTCTCCGCCTCTGCAGCCTCATCTCCTTCTTGTTACTCCACTCCAGCCATTCACTCTGCTTCTCTATACTTTCTGGTTCCTGGGCCTTGAATACACTGTTTCCTGACACCCCAGTGTTCTCCCGTCCTTCCTTCAATTCTCTGATCAAATGTCGCTACCTCAAAGAAATCCGTCTTGACCACTTTATCTTAAGTAAGTTTTCCACCTTCCCCTCTCTTGCCTCTCTCTCTTTGTTCCACTAATCATAACCTAATATACATTTATATCTTCATAGGTATATTTTAGTTTTTCTCCTATAGCATTTACATTTCATGAAAGCAGAAATGGTGTTTTCTTCACTGGTTGCTGCCTTGGGCTGTAACAATGCCTGCCATGAACTCCCAGCTCATATTTGGTAAAATAGTAAATAAATGGACCTCACAAAATGTGTTGAACAGCACAGATAGACTTAATTTGAAATTGGAAATAGGTTAGGCAATGGAAGTGCAGCCTAGGGTATAGTAGTCATGTAGTTAATTTAATAAAAGTGATCTTTTGACCTATTTTCAAGACTTCTAAGCAGCAAAATCAAACTTATTAAATAGTTGGCCCAAGAGTATACACAGAAACAGTGGTTGCGATTATAAGAAGAGTCTGATAAACTAATCACAGGACTGTACTAATAGATGGCTGATTTCCTCCCCAAATGGTGATGGTCAAAGTTTGGTCAACCACAGACTTAAAAACTGAAAAGTATAGAAAGCTGGAAAAATCTGGGATGGCAAAATCCACTTTTTTCTAGCTTCATGTTTTCATGTAGAACCTCACTGGTCTTGTTGTTCTCTGCCTCCTTGCACTTTTCTAGGGGAGATGTGAATGATCTGATTGGTGTGGCTTAGACAATTTCCTGCTGCTTTGTCTTTGCAAGTTCAGGAAAGCCTGAGCTTTGACCTGCCCTAGACCTTTCGGTAAGCCTAGCAGTAAAATCTTCATCCTTATAAGGAAAGGACCGTGGTTTTTTTGAGGGCAGATATGTCTATTTCAAGGATGCACCATTAACAAATCTATACAGATAACATTACTTAAACTATATATAATGTGTTTACATGATGCATGATCACTGATAAAGGGCTGCTTGGATCTCCATTTGCCCATTTGAACATTTGTCATTCTCAGTCAATGCAAGACGGAGACCTGTGCAATTCATTGCTCCTTCATTCTAGTTACTTCACACTTTTGCTTATTTACAGCGGATTAGCTGTCTATATTGTGCAGGTTTGAGAAAATTTAAGATGATTTATGCAGGAGTACTCAAAAACCATTTTTCTTCAAAGAAATTTAGGAATATCCCCTGTCCAGTCTGGGGGTACCTCAGCCTCGGCATATGGTAGCAAAGTTAAAATGACCACTCCTCACCTTTGAGAGCCTTCCTGAATCCCACAAGTTTTTACGATGACTACACAGTTCTATGATGCCCCATCCCTATCACACACTTAAGAAAACTGAACAGATGTAGATCATTTCACTTAAAATAAACATATAAACTTGGTATGCTGAGATCATTTCATCAATTATAAATTCCTTTTATCTGCTGTTATTCTTATTAGAATAAATGTGATAATTGTAGTCACCACAGTAAAGAGCCATTCTCCTGCACCTGTAGGTTAATTGTTATCCTTTGAGAAATTTGAAAAAAAAACCCACAAACTATTACTTCCAGACAAGCAAAGTTGGTGTGTGTGTGGGGGATCGTTTTGTGTAATTATTTGCTCATGTTTTTAGACATAGATGTTTTTTCCTGTAAGTGATTGTATTAGAGTTCATTATAAATGAGGACATACCCTGGCAGTATGAGCCACCAATCCCACCCAAGAAAAATGAAAACATACGTCCACATAAAGATGTGCGTGTGAACATTCATACCAGCTGTATTCTTAATAATTCAATCCTAGAAAGAACCCAAGTGTTCATTAATTGGCGAGTGGATAAACAAATTGTGATATGTCTATGCTCAATAATAAAAAGGTTCAAACTATGGACACATGCAACAACACAGGTGAACCTGAAAAATATTTTGCTAAGTGAAAGAAAAATATAAGAAACTACATACTTTATAATTTCATGTATATGACCTTGTAGAAAAGATGACAGAAAGCAGATCAGAGATTATGTGGGGATAGGGTCAGGTGAGGTAATAAACTGCAAAGAGGCACAAGGAAAAATTTTAGGGTGTTGGAGATGTTCTATAGCTTGATTATAGTGGTGGTTACATGATTGTATATAATTACCAAAATCCACCTGAAATGGGAATTTTATTGTCTGAAAATTTATCCTCAGTAAATGTGGACTGATATATAGAATTGGGAGTTTTGGAGAAGGGAGTAAGAGCAATATTTGAAAGAGTAAGAGTGGTTATTTTTTTTTTATTTTATTTTAAATTTACATCCAAATTAGTTAGCATATGGTGCAACAATGATTTCAGGAGTAGATTCCTTAGTGCCCCTTCCCCATTTAGCCCATCCCCCCTCCCACAACCCCTCCAGTAACCTTCAGTTTGTTCTCCATATTTATGAGTCTCTTGTGTTTTGTCCCCCTCCCTGTTTTTATATTATTTTTGTTTCCCTTCCCTTATGTTCATCTGTTTTGTCTCTTAAAGTCCTCTTATGAGTGAAGTCGTATGATTTTTGTCTTTCTCTGACTAGTTAATACCCTCCAGTTCCATCCACGTAGTTGCAAATGGCAAGATTTCATTCTTTTTGATTGCCAAGTAATACTCCATTGTGTGTGTGTGTGTGTGTGTATATATATATATATACCACGTCTTCTTTATCCATTCATCCATCGATGGACATTTGGGCTCTTTCCATACTTTGGCTATTGTGGATAGTAGTGCTATAAACATGGGGGGTGCATGTGTCCCTTCGAAACAGCACACCTGTATCCCGTGGATAAATGCCCAGTAGTGCAATTGCTGGGTCGTAGGGTAGTTCTACTTTTACTTTTTTGAGGAACCTCCATACTGCACCAGCTTGCATTCCCACCAACAATGCAAAAGAGATCCTCTTTCTCCACATCCTTGCCAACATCTGTTGTTGCCTGAGTTGTTAATGTTAGCCATTCTGACAGGTGTAAGGTGGTATCTCATTGTGGTTTTGATCTGTATTTCTCTGATGATGAGTGATGTGGAGCATTTTTTCATGTGTCAGTTGGCCATCTGGATGTCTTCTTTGGCGTGTATTCATGTCTTTTGCCCATTTCTTCACTGGATTATTTGTTTTTTGGGTGTTGAGTTTGATAAATTCTTTATAGATTTTGTATACCAACCCTTTATCTTATATGCCATTTGCAAATATCTTCTCCCATTCTGTTGGTTGTCTTTTAGTTTTGATGACTGTTTCCTTTGCTGTGCAGAAGCTTTTTATTTTGATGAGGTCCCAGTAGTTCATTTTTGCTTTTGTTTCCCTTGCCTCCAGAGATGTGCTGAGTAAGAAGTTGCTGCGGCCAAGATAAAAGAGGTTTTTGCCTACTTTGTCCTCGAGGATTTTGATGGCTTCCTGTCTTACATTTAGGTCTTTCATCCATTTTGAGTTTACTTGTGTGTATAGTATAAGAAAGTGGTCTGGGTTCATTCTTCTGCATGTCGCTGTCCAGTTTTCCCAGTACCACTTGCTGAAGAGACTGTCTTTATTCCATTGGATATTCCTTCCTGCTTTGTCAAAGATTAGTTGGCCATATGTTTGTGGAGAGTATTTTTTTTTAATGTGAACATTAAAAGGAATATTGAAGACCCAGAATGCAATGGGGAGTAAACAATAACTGTTTTCATTTTTCTTCATATATGCTTTCCCAACTATCCTCCACTCTCTCTTTAATCACTTCTTAAGCATATCCCATTGTTTTCAGGATTCTTTCAGTTATGGGAATACTTTCATTTTTATAATACAGATGCAGTTTAAATATTAAAGACCTAGTATCTTGAATTTAGGTTTGAATTCACATTCATTTCAATTCCCCTGCCCCCCGTCCCGACTTAGGTCTGACATGTGGCTAAGAGATTCAACATGGGGAAGGGGGTAAGGTCTGTATTTAGCTCTCCTTTTCTTCCTCACTCTGCCTCTCTTCTCCCCCTCTCTTCTTTTCCCTTCTTTCTTAGATACAGTGAAGATAAAGAGGAGGGATGGGGAGAAAAGGGCAAAAATATGTATTTATCATATGACCACTGGGTCTCTCTGTGTTGAACCGTCTTAAATGATCACCTGAGATTTTCTCATGAGTTATGCATCCCTGATGTGTGCAATGCATTCTCTGCCTGATCTACGTGGAACACCCTCAGCTTTGGTTCCCAGGGCTCTCTCTCTTACTTTGTATTGCTGGTATCCTCTTACCCACAGGCTACCCTCCAACGCAGAGTTTTTTCAGGATGGTTTGCAGCCTGGCTAACTTCCATGAACCCCACTTGAACCAATGGGAAATTCCCACACTTTGCTGTGTCAATAGTTGGTATACAGGTTTTCCTTGTGACCTTCTCCCAAATCTCTCTGCTATTGCTCACTGTTCCAATCAACATTGTGCCTTCTGAATTCTGGTGGGAAGCAAGCACCTGTCCCCAAAGTCCAGAGTTAAGGAGGACGACCAAACATACCAGTTTTTTCTTAATAAACTATCCATCCTCAACCTCTTCAGCTCAAATGGAAGACCCAGTGCAGGCCGGCTGATTCAGCTACTTTGCAAACTGGATGTGAGATGCCCATGCAGTTTCCTCCACCTCTACCAATACCTCTTCAGGGGAATGCAGTGGAGGGAATGGAGAAAGAAGAGAAACACTTACCTGTCTCCTTTACTTGAAAAGGATGAAAAAAAGCTTTTTCCCTCTAAGCCTTTAATTAGCTTTACTAAAGGCTCAAGATCACTGATGAGGTGATGATCTCAGGAACATCTTATCTACCTCTGAAAAGCCCTGTAAGGCTATTAAGCTCTGAAGTCTGGAAGCTCCCTAGCTGCTGTGCAGGACTGTTTGCTGTCAATTCAATGTCTGCCCATCATCCTCCAGTTTTAAAGGATGAAATCTGGGAGCCATATTTCCCAGAATCCTTTGCCAACACAGTGTGTGTTTGACTCTGCCAATCACAGATACTGTGGAATCAGGGTGGGAAACTGAAGAAAGACGTAGCTGTGGCTCTCTAGTGAGACCATGGGTAGGTGTGTGGGTCTTGGCAGGAGGCAGGAGAGAAGTTTTCCAGCACCTTTGGGCATCCTCCTCCTTTTAATGCTGTGGGCAGATGGAAACTTTGATGGCATTTCCCCTATAATCCCTGCCCTTCCAAATTTGCTTGTGAGCCAATAATAGCCTTCTCGCATAATAGTCTCTCAGCCATTCCAGTAGCTGTGAAGTCTTTGAAAACTCATAAATCTCTTTTCCTCCAAATTTTTAGGGTAGCTTTTTCTTTCCTGCAGAACACTGACTGACACAGCAACTCTCTTTAAAATGTAGAGACACTTATCTCCTATGTTTCTCTGTTTAGAAACTCAACCTGAAATTCTCAGACAATGGCATCTGGTTACATAGCCTCTGGGAAAATCAAAACTTTATAATCCTATTGTCAGTTACAGGCAACAAAGATATGGGTAAAAAATGTTGATGGAGTCAGGCCAGTGTCCTGTTGTGGGCTCCAGCTGGAATATGTCACAATATTAGAACTCTTTGTTTAAAGGTTTGGAGAATGAGTGAAAGCTCTTGGGCACACATTGGTATGTCCAACCTTAACTCAGTTGACTTATGTATGTTAATAATACTATTTACTCAAACTTTTCTTCCTCTAGAGTCATAACTAGACAGCTCAGGTAATAGGACCTTCTCTGAGGGATAAATAATAAAGGGAAGGAAGAATTTGTTCAGAGGGCTTCGTGAAAAACAAGAGCATCATTCAGAATATTTGCACAATTACCTCTAGTTGGGAATCACTAAAGAGAATTGGAGTGTCATTCAGGACACCTGTCACTCTGATAGTCCAACAACAGACTAATGGCCCAGCATTTATATTAGCTGTTGCCTCCTCAGAGTCAGGCTTCTGTTGTTCTAACTGGCAGCCTCAGATTCTTTCTGGTTCTGTTTTACTTTATTTGTCTCATTTCTCTATCTGTTCTCCTCTTTCCATCATGTCTTTTACTTATCGCATTCTTTGTTGCTACATGCTGAATGTTTCTACAGAGCTCTCCCTTCAACTAGAAGAAAAGAGAGTAGATATGATTGGTTCAGTTGGTAACTTTTCAGCGTAAAGAATTTGGGAATGAATCATCATTCCCAGTCACTCTAGTGACTAACGGCCAGCCCAGCGTTGCCTGCTTTTAGTCAGTCATCAAGTCTCATCTACCTGTCTATCTGGGAAAGTAGGTCCATGAGGCAACATGTACAGTGGCTTAGGATATGGAACAGTCTAGGGGTTATTCATAGAGGGTGTGAGTGGCTAAAAAATGAAAACCAATAAATTATCAAAGTTAGAGAGCAACTACATTTATGTAGTTTCTTTTATGACAAGGTTTTTTAACCTCTAGCAATCGTAGAAACCAAAAGCTACAAGCTATAGTTCCTTGATACTCGGGAAACATGAATTGTATGATGTCTCATGTATTTAATAAGAGCCTTTTGGGGGAAAAACTGACTAGCAAGTTCATTTGATATAATATATTAGCTGATTTCAGAAATATTGACATGCTAAAAATAAAGACATTTGGATTGCATAAATATGATTCTTTTTTAGTGGATATGGGTCTATATCAATGTGAAAAATAAGAAGAGGAGATCCCACAGAAAGCCAGCTCAGTGTTCTTTCCACAGCAGCTCCAGGGATCATAAAATTGATTCCATTGTATCCGATGGGGAAAATGAGCAAACTGGGGACAAAATTATTGTAAGCTTTAACTCAATTAACCTTCAAACCAATGCTATAATAGCAGATTGCTCCCTACTATATAGTAAGTCTGAAAAATGAGTAAAACGGTGCATGGTGATAGGAGATCAATTCTTGCATGTTGTAAGGGTGATGGTAGAATATCTGTAAATACAGCTCAACATGTGTTTATCCCTGGTTGGTTTTCTACACAAATAGAAGTAATCTAAATAGAAAAGGACATATGGTTCTCTAAAGTTATTAAATATATACAAAAATGCAATATTGAACTAATTTAAGAGCTATAAATATGAATTGAAATCATTCTGACAAAAGCTGGTTTCTCTTTTTGCATGTTCTCTATTGTAAAAACAAACAAGCAACAGCAATCTAGGGGAGCCTGGGTGGCTCAGTCAGTTAAGTGTCTGACTCTTGGTTTCGGCTCAGGTCGTGATCTCATGGCTTGTGGGTTTGAGCCCCGCATTGGGCTCTGCACTGGCGGCCAGCACAGAGCCTGCTTGGGATTCTCTCTCTTTCCCTCTGTCTGCCCCTCCCCCCTCTCAAAATAAATAAATAGATATTTTTTAAAAAAAGCAATAGCAATCTAATAAAAGAGTCTGGAAATTCTTCATGGAACATAAGGGGCCATGAGAAGTTGTCTTCTACTACTTGAAGGGATGGTCATTGGTAGGTCGGGCTTTTCTCTGCTGGCAAGTATGGTGCCCAGGGTAAGCCTTCTGGCTGTGTTTAAAATGGCCGTGCATGTTCCATACCTTCTACTTCTCATCTTTTGCCCCTTTTCTTCTTTGGCAGTCATAACAGAAAGACCTTGAGGAAGTTTTGTCCGGGCCTTTAGACCTCTGTACCTTACGAAGTGCTTACTTTTATAGTAAATAATGTGACTTTTATAAGCAATTGTGAATAGTTGTATACAAAGCAATTTATGTGCTGACCAATTTTGTATCACCTCCTTTGAAACTCTATTTGTATGTTGAATATAACAATTAAAAATTGCTTTTTAGGGGCGCCTGGGTGGCTCGGTCGGTTAAGCGTCCGACTTCGGCTCAGGTCATGATCTCACGGTCCGTGAATTCGAGCCCCGCATCGGGCTCTGTGCTGACCGCTCAGACCCTGGAGCCTGCTTCCGATTCTGTGTCTCCCTGTCTCTCTGCCCCTCCCCTGTTCATGCTCTGTCTCTCTCTGTCTCAAAAATAAATAAATGTTAAAAAAATTTTTTTTTTAATTGCTTTTTAACAAGGTTAGCAACAGTTTTAGAACACTTAGAGAGTGCTTCTTACATGACCAGCACCTTGATAAGACATTTGCAAGTATTATTCCTTTTCACAGAAGAGAGAACTAGCACTTAGAGATTTTATGTAAATTTCACGTGATCATACAGTAATGAGTGGGAGATCTAGGACCTGAATGTAAAAAAGCCTGACTCTGGCATGGGCAGTCACGGTGTCATACACACTTTTCTGACAAGACACCAGATTTGGTTGTTTGTTTTAGTTCATTGCTTGCATACATTGGTGAAAATTGCTATTATTTGTAAATAATTGTATTTTGGAAACTATGCGAACCAAATATGTCTGTCTTCTGTTAATAATTCTGCTTTAAAATAATATTAATCCATTTTTAGGTTAACTAAGTATAAGTGATTTACACAGATGCTTTTTTGTTTTTAATAAGCAGAGTACAAATTATTGAATATTCATTCATTTTCCATTTAAAAACACATTAAAAATAATATGTAAGGAATAGTGGTTGCACATAATTCCTTTTGTTACATGCATTTATGTGTTTGTTTTTTTTAATGTTTATTGATTTTTGAGAAAGACAGACAAGCTGTGCAGGAGAGGGGACAGCAGAGAGAGGGAGAGAGAGAGAGAGAATGAATCTGGAGCAGGTTCCAGGCTCTGAGCTGTCAGCATAGAGCCCAGCATGGCTCTAACCCACGACCCAGAGACCATGACCGGAGAGCCTAAGTCAGATGCTTAATGACTGAGCATCCATGGGCATGCTTAAGTATTTAGATGTGAAAGGTTAGGATGCCTCAGGCTACTATTATGTTTTGGCCAAAAGTGAGAGAGAAGACAAGGGGAGGAGAGGGCAAAGCAGGGAAGGGGAGGAAAGGAGAGAAAGATGGAGACATGGGAGCAGCTGTGGCAAGATTTTAACAAATGATGAAACTGCTTAAAGAGTAGGTTGGATTTTATTGTGCTATTCTTTCAATTATTCTGTAGATTTGAACTATTTCAAAATAAAAATAAAGTAAATGTATAGGAAAGAAAAAATTAATGCATATGAATAGCTTTTTCCTAGTTTTCTTTAATTTTATAATATGTATATACAGTCAAAAAGCATATCGTGGGCACTGTTATTATCATTTATAAGTATGATTTCAAATTGGGCTCATTAAGACTACCATTAGAATGAAAGACAAAATATAAAAAAATATTAAGAAGAATAAAAATTACATTTAGGTCAAGAAGGTATGAGGCAAGGGAGACCACTGAATATATTAAATGATAATAAATATAAGATGTTAAACATTAGATAAATATATTAAAAGGAGTTATTGTTATAATAATGAGATTTTAATCATCGTGAACAAGTTTATTCAGAAATTTAAGGCCAGAAAAAAACCTGGAATTTATTTTAACAAATGTTTCTGGAAAATCTTTCATGCAAAACAGAAATGCGGGGCACCTGGGTGAGTCAGTTGGTTAAGCATCTGACTTAGGCTCAGGTCATGATCTCACAATTTTAGAGAGAGTTCTGTCTCTGTCTCTCAAAAATAAATAAAACATTTAAAAATAAATAAATAAATAAATACTTAAGCATGCCTCTTCCTAAAATAAAGATCTTCTCCTGTGAAAGCACATCACTACTGCCTAAGAAAATCAACATTAAGTCAATAGCATCAAATGACATACAGATCATACTCAAATGTCCTCAGTTTTCCCAAGATGTCATTTATAGATGGTGGTGGTGGTTTCAATTCAAGGACCAAGCAGGATTCACATGGTACTTTTGCCTACTATGTATCTTAAGTCAACTTCCTCATTTGTTCATTTCATTTATTTATTTGAGTGGTCTACTCAGATTACCCCACAGATGATTCTATGGCCTGAGTTCTTCTGACTGCTTCCAGAAGATAGAATTCAGGCAACCTCACACCACATGGGTGATGCTCTGCCCCTCAAGAGGCATATCAAATGAGGTCATCCCATCATTGGCAAGGCTGTGTTTGACCATATGATTAAGATGGTGACAGCCAGAACTCTCCTTTTAGAACTCTCCATTTGAAAAGCATGTCTTCTGACTCAGTCCTTCCCTGATAGCATTTCACTGAATGGCTTTCACAACCATTGTTGATCCTGCCTACATTCATCATTTTCCTGGAAATAACAAAATGGTGGTACTCTATTTTTATAACCCCCCCTTATTTTTATTAGCTGGCATTGTTCCTTAAAGGAGAGGGTTTTTTTTTCTTTTTTCTTTTTTCTTTTTCTTTCTTTCCTTCTTTTTTTTTTTTTCTTTCTTGCCAAGAAGGTTTTCTAGGTTCTCTATGAACTTTCCTTGTCCTAGATAGGAAATTTCCAATTCTTTCCCCATAAACCAAGACTTCTTTTTAGAGATAAATGGAATTTCATAATTGGAATTAGATATGCTCTTTACTTTTGAAATGTCATTGCTTTCATGTAGTTTCAGGGCAAAGGATAAGATAGTGTGTGTGTGTGTGTGTGTGTGTGTGTGTGTGTGCGCGCGCGCACACACACATACAGATGTATACACACAAAAATCGCAAGTTCATACTGATACTTTCAGATCAAATCCAACATCATTGGATTCTTCTGTTTGTCTTCATTTTCTATTCTGTATCTTTATCTTCCTTTCCCATCCTTTCCCCACAACTTCAATATATTTACTTTTTTGCTCTAATCCACAATTTACAGAACATAGGTTTGGAATTAAAACACAACACTACTAAGCTTACTAAGTAGAGGTCAAGACTTATTTATTATTATTATTATTTTGGTGTATATATTTATTTTTCTCTAATCCACAAAAAATAGGATATAATATACATGCTACTGTACCTTGATTTTCTTTTCCTTTCTTTCTTTTCCTTTCTTTTTCTCTTTCTTTCTTTCTTTCTTTCTTTCTTTCTTTCTTTCCCTCTCTCTCTCTGTCTGTCTTTCTTTCTTCAACTTAAGAGAGCCTGAAATTCTTTCCATGTTGATTAATGTAGTCTTCATATTTCTTAAAGTTGCTTAATACTTCATTTTCTGGATTTTCTATAATTCAACTAGACTGCAGGGAAGTCTTTGGTTGTTGTTAATATTTTGCTATTGAAAATAATGTCACAGCGAATAACTATATGTGTATGTTGTTTCATATTTGGAGAGGTGTATCTTCAGGATAAATTCCTAGAAGTGGGATTGCAGGATAAAAGGGCAAACATAGGTGATCTCTTTATATAATGTTACCTTTCTCTTTATAGAAGTTGCACCATTTTGAACTTTCACCAGTAGTGTATGAAAATATTTATTTCCCCACAACTTTTTTATTTTTTGTCCCACTGGTTTGTAAGAAATGGTATCTCATTGAGATGTAAATGTGAACTTCTTTCAGCATGCATTTTTCATTTTTTTCATTTCTTTCTTTTTTCTTACTTTTTTTTTCAGGTCTATACAAGCAAACTTTTGGTCTCTTAAGGTCCTTTACTTATCCTTTAGAAAATACACTAACTTAAGAAAATACTCTTGTGAGAACAATATAATACTATTCACATAAAGCTTTTTAGAAGTTTTTTTTTTTTTCTCCCAGAGGTGGTACAGTTGAGGAAATAGCTTCCCTAATATGTTGTGAATTGACTAAATAACATTAAAAATATTTAATAAATCCACAAATGATAATCCATAAGTATCCAAATATTAAGGTTATTCATTCGAAATTGAAATGCTTAGGATTTCTTGCCAGTAATAAAGAATTTCATATACAATGTTAAATATTGTAAATATTGTTAAATATTTCCCTTCCATTAAGCATTTGTCTTTAAAAGCAAATTTATACTCACCACATCATCTCTCACTCTCTGCTCTAATTTAATTCAGACTACTTATGATTATTGTGAGCAATTATTTTTAACAATTTCTTTCTAAATCCCATATGGTAATGATTAAAACTTGAAAGCTTTCAAAGAAAAAAATGCGAAAAGAAATATTTTAAATAAGTTTACGAAGCCTGCTTTGGGCTCTGGTTGTCTCTTTATCCTCCATGGAGCCCCCATGCAAAGTTCCCCAGTGGACTCATTTCCTTTTCAAATGAGTGAAAAATCCTTTTTATTCCCCTCAGCTTCTTTTGAAAAGAAAGACTTTATTTAAAATAATTGACTTATTTTTGAGACTACAAAATGCTGACATTTAGACCCTCATTCCACAGAAGTGGTGTATTGTCCCTAACTTATTTTCTGCTGCTTTATAAACTCAGTTTTGAATCATTCCGATTATTATTTCACCTTTACTCTGTTGCCTCACATTTTAATATAAACCTTTCAAGATGTGAGGTGTGAAGCTGCAAGAAATAAATATTGATCATGAAAATTAAAAATCATAACATCTATCCCGTTGATTCAATTGATTCTCAGAATTCGTGCTCTTCGTGACATTGTCTCAGGGTGTAAATGGAAAGTTAAAATACCAAATATGAAATTCCCAAACTGGAGTAAAACCAAAACAGCCTCATGAAAAATATTTATCCAAATCCATTTTCTGAGAAAAGCATAGAAAACAAAAAATAATGGAAGTAAAAATAAATTCTATTATAAAAGATAGATTTTTCGGAATGAAGTTGACTCATTACTTCTTTCGAGCCTATATCTCACGACCACGAGAGGAAACTGTCGAAAGACAACATGGGTGGAAAACTTGCTACAGATCCTGATGGCTTTTATAGTGGCTACAGTTTTCCCACAAGGAATCTGGATTTTCTCACTTCAGGATTGAAAGGAGTAGTCATGATCTTAAAGGAATTACAAGGTGTTTTCATTTTAAAACTCAGCTAGAAAATTAGGCAGAATTATAGCTATACTAAATGTGCATATGTTATTACCATGCTCTATTTTGAATGTTTGGTGCAAATATTTCAGGACCCAGGGCTTTGTAACCACTTGGATTACTTTCTAAATTTGTAAATGGGAAGTTTTTATGTGTCAAAAACATAAGGATACTAATTAGAAGCTTAAAAGTGATGTTTATTTTATTTTTTTTTTTTTAATTTTTTTTTTAACGTTTATTTATTTCTGAGACAGAGAGAGACAGAGCATGAACGGGGAGGGGCAGAGAGAGAGGGAGACACAGAATCGGAAGCAGGCTCCAGGCTCTGAGCTGTCAGCACAGAGCCCGACGCGGGGCTCGAACTCACGGACCGCAAGATCATGACCCACCTGAAGTCGGACGCTTAACTGACTGAGCCACCCAGGCGCCCCTGATGTTTATTTTAAAAACTAAAATAACAATGATATTTTCATTAGAGTATTTTTGCTAGTTATATAATACTGTACTAAATATTAACATTTAGTGGACATATATTAAATTATGAAAAAAACATAGAACAGCCGGGTATTAGTGCTAAGTATGATATGGTTAACAAATAATTAATGCCGTCTAAGTATTATAAAAATGTTTGCTTAAAAAACTGCATAAATGTATTCTTTTCTCCTTTCGCTATTAAGATATAGTTTAATAGTATCTCTATGAAATAAAGTATGTATCTTTGTAGCCTTTGAAATTGTTTAAGGGCTTACGTTGTGGTCTGGTCTCATATTTTGTTTGTTTGTTTAAAGGTTTTTAATCTTATTTATTTATTTTGAGAGAGAGAGACTGTGTGCTCAAGCAGGGAGGGGAAGGGCAGAGAGAGAGAGAGAGAGAGAGCGATGAGAGAGAATCCCAAACAGGCTCAGCACTGCCAGTGCAGAGCCCGGTGCGGGACTCAGTCCCTGACCCAGGTCAATAGTTGGTCACTTAACTGACTGAGCCACCCAGGTGCCCTTGTGATCTTATATTTTTAAGTGATCAGCTTCTATAAATATTTGGTAAACATTTGAAAATAAATTTCATTCTATTTTTTCAGAAAACATTAAAAATCTTGAAAATTAGTGTAACATTATTAATTCTTTCATTTAAGAAATTCTGTATTTTGTCAGTTTGATCTGCCATGGTGTGAGTTGTACAATAATTAATTACTTCTAAAGACTTTGGGTTTCTGCATCATAAACAGATGAGAAGTATTCACTCCCATCCTTATAATAAAAAAGCCCAGACCAATTAAAAATCAATAATTACTTTTGAGCTATCATTGAACAGATGTCACAGGGCAAGCTGAAATCCCAAAACTTAGATACACAGTCACATCAAGAAAGATGTAGCTCTGGAAATGTGTTTACCTGGAGAAGAAACTGTGGGAATCCTTAAACTGTTAAGAATATTTGAATGGTAATTTTGAAAAGTTGCTGGAAGTTGAGTGCACACCAGCTTGAAAGTAAGACACTTTTGGGGATGGACTGCACTCATTACAGGGCACCACAGTTATTCAGGATTTTACTCCAGGAACCTACGTCGCTCTTGTGGTGAGAATTTGAGGAAGATTCTCTGATGGTGCTAGTTGGGAGGTGAAGAGAGCAGCCATCTTGAAACCAATTCAGAGTCTTTTCTTAACAAATGCCTAATATCTAGGGAGAAACGAACTCATAAGAAGACAGTGTTGAACACTTTTCTCAGTTAGAGGAAGGGGATTTGGCTTCCCCTCTAGCTTTCTGGTTTCATCTAAAGAAATCATCATCATCATCATCATCATCATAGGGGACAAAAGTTCAGTAAAATAGATAAGGAATATTAAAGTCAGGAGAGAGAGAAACTAACAATGTTTTAAAGAAGTCAGACCTCTGAAAGAGAGAGAGAGGCATTTGTGAAAGACGCACCCAAGACACAGGGCCACATAGATTTTAACGTAATGACAAAATAATGGAGTGCTCCCCCTCTTCCGTATCCTACCACAATACTGACAAGCTTCGAGTAATCTGACTGGCTTACACATGAAAGAGGTGCAAGATAGTGACTCTCTGAGGAACATTAATTTAAAATTAATAACCTAAGCTTTCATCTTAGGAAACTGGAGGAAGAAGAACAAATTAAACCTAAAGCAAGTGGGGAAAAAAATAACATTATTAGAGAAGAAATCAAAGAAATTAAAAACCAGGAACAACAGCCAAAATAAATGAAACTAAAAGCTAGTTAATAAAATTGCTAAGTCTCTAGCCAGGCTAACCAAGGAAAAAAGAGGAGACATACTTTGCCAATATCAGAATTGAAAGAGCATAGTCACTACTGACCCCATGGACAGTAAGAGGAGAATAAAGTAATACTATGAAAAACTGTATGCCAGATTTGATAACTTAATGGCATGGGCAATTCTTTGAAAGAAACAAACTGCCAAAATTCACTCAAAACAAAATAGATTCATTAGACAGCCCTATTAAGACATTTAATTAGTAGTTAAAAATTTTTCAAAAAAGAAAGCATAGGGCCTAATTTGGTGAATTCTACCAAACATTTAAAGAAGAAATAACTGAGGTGCCTGGGTGGCTTAGTCGGTTAAGCGTCTGACTTCGGCTCAGGTCATGATCTCGCGGTCCGTGAGTTCAAGCCCCACGTCAGGCTCTGTGCTGACCTCTCAGAGCCTGGAGCCTGTTTCAGATTCTGTGTCTCCCTCTCTCTCTGACTCTCCCCCATTCATGCTCTCTCTCTGTCTCAAAAATAAATAAACATTAATTTTTTTTAAATAAAGAAGAAATAATACCAATTCTACACAATTTTTTCCAGAATATAGAAAAAAGGGAGAATATCCTCTGACTCATTTTATTAGGTAATCATTGTAGTAATAACAAAAACAAGGTAAAGACATTATAAGAAAAGGAAAGTACAGACCAATGTCCCTAATGACCATAGAAGCAAAATTCTAATGACCATAGAGACAAAGTGATAACAAAACAAAGTCAGCAAGGTAAGAAATTAGAAGATAAATAAATCACCTCCAAATGACATTCATCCAAGCATGCAAGGCTGCTTCAGCATATATAAATGAATCATGTGATTAATCATATTAACAGAATGAATAAGTTACACTTGCTGATTAAATCAACAGATGCATAGGAAGCATTTGACAAAAGTCAATACCCACTTATGATAAAAGAACTCAAAAACTAGGGATAGAAGGGAACTTCCTTAAGCTAATAAATAGTGTATAGGGAGAAACCTAGAGCTAATATTAGCCTTGACGTTGAGTGGCTTATGACTTTTCCCTACCTAAACAAGTATATCTTCTCATCACTCTCTTCAAAACTTTACTGAAATTTTAGTTATTGCAATGAAGCAAGAAAAATAAAAGACGTAAACACTAGAAGGAAGAAATAAAATTGTAGATGACATGATTTTCTATGAAGAAAACACCCAAAAGTTCTACAAAAAGAACTCCCAAAGTCTTCAGTTACTAAACAAGTATTGGAAGGTTGCAGGATACAGTTAGCAAAAATCAGTTCCTTTCCTATGCCAGCAAAGAACATTTGGAATTTGAAATCTGCAAAAAAAGTATCATTTAAACTAGCACTGCCCTCCAAGATGTCCCCCAAAACTTAGGAATATAATAAATATGTACTGCATCTGTATGTGAATGTTGCAAATCACTGATGAAAGCAATCAGAGATCTAAATAAATGGATAGATATTCCATATCTATGTATTAGAACTCAGTATTGTTAAGTTTTCGGTTTTCCCAAACTTATCTATACATTCAGTACTATTTCAGCAATTAACTGTATTAACAACAGTATGATGTTCACAAAATGATAAACACAACATTTAAAATAAGAGAACACATCGCTCGGGCATATATCCATACAAATAGTCAACTCCTCTCTGAACAAAGGTGCAAAGGCAATTCAGTGAAGAAGGGATGGTCTTCAACAACTGGTGCTGGAACAATTGGACATCAGTATTCTAGAAAAAAAGGTCCTAGACGCAGACCTCACATCTTACACAAATATTAATTAAAAATGAATCAAATGCCTACATATAAAATTTTAAACTTGAAAATGTCTACAAAGAAACATAGGAAGAAATCTGTATGACCTAGGTTGGGTGATGTGCAGTTAGATGAGTGGTTGATTCCACGGGTGAAGCAGAAATATACAAGATGAGTCATTGAGCATTTTGTCCTGCCAAAACGTAAGACCGTCCTCAGAAAAAAACAACAACAACAAACAGTAGAGGGTATGTG
The DNA here is from genome assembly GCF_024362965.1 of Panthera pardus. Classification (NCBI taxonomy): domain Eukaryota; kingdom Metazoa; phylum Chordata; class Mammalia; order Carnivora; family Felidae; genus Panthera; species Panthera pardus. The sequence continues at coordinate 15,750,806 of NW_026526766.1, read as the reverse complement.
GAAGGGACACAGGAACCAATTAAAATTGTTCTCAGTTGTTCCAAACTGGAATAATTTGAGCAATAAAATAGATATGGTAGCATTAGATTATAACCCAAAGCATAAAATAAATATACGCGAACTAGACCAATATAAATAACTGAGTGAATAAATAAATGCATGAGACAGAGTAGCCAAGGTAGCCACTGCCCCTTCAAAGAGGTAGAGAATGAACTTCTACCCCTTGTGTGTGAAATGCCTGTAGTAACTTCCTAATAAAGAGTGCATCTTAGGGCATGTGGGGGGTGCAGTCCGTTAAGCATCCCACTCTTGACCTCAGCTCAGGTCATGATCTCAACAGTTCATGAGTTCAAGCCCTGCAGCAGGCTCTGTGCCATCAGATTCTCTCTCTCCCTCTCTCTGCCCCTCCCCCACTTGTTCTCTCTCTCACTGTCTCTCTCTCTCACTCTGTCTCTCTCTGTCTCTCTCTCCTCCAAAACAAATAAATCAACTTAAAAATATTTTTAAAGAGCATATCATGGAAAGAGAGAAGAAAATATGTTTCACGTGGAAAAACAAAAAACCCAAACTAGTAAATAATACCTCTCTCTACCAGTAAATAAAGACTAATGTCATCAGATTAAAGTCATGTTAATAGCACATACCCTTGATAAGATGCGATGAGAATAATAATTTACATCTGTGCTCTTCCTCCCCAAATTCATAATCACTCTGTAACCATGAGAAAAACTTCAAACAAGCCCAAACTCTGAGAGCCACTTAACAATATATTTGACAAATACTCTTCAAAACTGTCAAAGTGACAAACAAAAGGAAAGTCTAAGAAACTCTCATAATCTAGAGAGGCCTGAGGAAACTAAATATAATGTGATATCCTGGATGGAATCTTGGAACAGAAAAACAACCTGAGGCAAAAACTAGGGAAATCTGAATAAAATATCAGCTTCAGTTAATAAAAATGTTTCATTAGTTGGGACAAATGTACTATAGTAATTTCAACAATAGGGGAACCTGAGTGTGAGGCCTATGGGGAGTCTAATATTCCTCCAACTTCTAAACTTCTCTAAAATTACAAAAAAAGCTATTTAAAAATTGTTTCATATATAAATGTATATATATAGTGTGTGTGTATGTGTATATATATATATAGTGTGTGTGTGTGTGTGTGTATGTATATATATATATATATATATATATATATATATATGTTAAAATGGAAAAGATAAAGATTGTTTCCATCCATTTGTCACTCCTGTAGTTTCTCTTTAATATTATTCTATTTGCTGCATAAATATTTTCATTGTAAATCCCAATGCGTATCAATTTATATTTCCTAATTTGTCTGTATTAATATTCACAGCATTGAATTCAAGCTTGTCTTTATCTTAATCTTTCTTTGCTTGATTTAGCCTTACAAAATTTCTTTAAGTTTAGTGTCCACTAAAAGTGTCTTATAATAATGGCATTTTTTTGGCATCTTAATGTAATAGACATTGTAGAAAAGAAAAACCCTTTCAGTCCTATAGTAATTAGTAGCAATTTACTTACCAGGAACAATAATGCTTAAAACTGTTTTAAGGGATCTTTCACATTAAGACAAACATAAGAATATGGAATTACATATATTATATATATGATGATATCTTAGGAACCTTTGAGAGAGGATTTTTTTTTCTGATATTGAGAATTAAGTTTGGATTTGAGCATCCCAATATTTTCTTTTGCCTTAACCTGAGAGCACAGTTTCTAAAGTCGTTAAATTTTCTAATGATATCTTTCTGGAAGCATTTTTAGGAAGTGTCTTCACTTCATGGAGCTATATGATCTAAGTATTTTTACAACATTGTGGCAAAAGGATTAATAATTATTTCTTTGTTTTTCAGGGAGAGGGGAAAAGTACCCAGAAGCTAGACCAGTATCAAAATTATGAAATCCACACTCATGCAAAGCATGACAAAATTCTATTGCTATAGCTATAATGTCACACATCCTATGGTTAAAAATATCTGGCTAACCACAACAAAATAATTCATGAAAAACCTATGAGTGGGATACCTGGTTAGTTCAGTCAGTTAAGCATCCAACTCTTGATTTCAGCTCAGGTCATGATCTTGTGTTCATGAGATTGAACCCCACCTCAGGCTCTGCACTGAAAATGCAGAGCCTGCTTGCGATCCTCCCTCTCCCTCTGTCTCTGCCCCTCCCCTGCTCGTATGCATGCTCTTTCTCTCTCTTTCTTTCTCAAAATAAATAAACATTTTTAAAAAAGAAAAAAAGAAAAAAAACATATCAGGAAGGTCTTGGAGATCTGAGGTAAAGTTGGTCCACTGTATCCTGTATGGGCTTATATAGCATATACTCTTGAACTGGATATCTACTTATTTCATGTATGTATATTTTGCAACTCCTTAAGTAAATAATACAGATTAGGGTTGATACATACATTTTTTAATCCCACATATTATATATTTAGTAAATATTCAATAAATATCCATATCATATATTCAGTACAGATTTGGAAACAATAGTTGTGAAGCTTAATTCAAAGGTAATAGTTACACAGTATCATATTCTAATTCTAAAATGTTTTCACTTGCTTGTATCAGAGCTACTAATAAAAATTTTTAAATGGTTGATATAAATGAATCATAAAATGTCCAAAGAGCAGAACCTCTAAAAGACCAGTAGCAAGTAAAATAATCTACAAACCAGATAATTGACAAACTAGATAAGCAACTGCAAGATGTTTGTGAATCATTAATGCTTGACTGTAATAATCATAGATGCCTTCATTAAAATATCTTTTTAATGATCAATTTATGTTGTCTGACAAAATGCATACCTAAGTACTAAAATAAATTCCTAACTAACTTCCCTCTGGAACCCGGTTTCTACATTGCTACCACACTGCTCTTCTAATTTTAAAAGCTTTCATCATTCGTGAGCATAAATCAGTTGAGGGATTGCTATGTGCAAGACACTGTGCCACAGTTTAGGAAAAATAAAAAATGTAATAAGACATAGTCCCTGGCTTTATTAAAGTAGTCTAACATTTTCACGTCAGCCATTTTCTAGGTAACTCTCAGTGCTTCATCTGTAATATGTTGATTATAACAGTACCTTCTTGGCTAACTCATTGAATCATTCATTTGTGTACTCAAGTTGTTCAGGTTTTTTGTTTTGTTTGTTTTTTTTTGGGGGGGGAGGGGAGTTATTGTTGTTGTTTGTTTGTTTGTAGCACTCGTGTACTCCAGGCAATGTTTTCTTATTCTGAGAATATAACAGTAACTGAGAAAGATGAAAATTTTGACATTGGGATATCTATGTTCTAGTAAATGAAACATACAACATTCAAACAAGCAAATAAATAAATGTTAAAAAAATTAAAAAAAAAACAATATATAATATATTTATTTGCTTGTTTGATTATATAATATAATTTGAGGTGGAGGTAAATTCTAGAAGAAAATTTAAGTCAGGCAAAGGATTAGATACTGAATACTATTTTTTGAAAGGGGGCTTCCGGAGGCCTCTCTAAATGACTACCTAAGTGAGAGGAGGAAGCAAAAAATAATCACTTGTGTGTAAGGAGCATTTCAGGCACAGCCAACAGAAAATGCCGCGGCTCTGGAGATAGAAACAAGTTTGGTATGTTATATTATTGTTCGAGGAACAAGTGGAAAGTCAGGAAGCAGGAGCAGAACGAGTGAGAGGAGGAAGAGTGGGAGATGAACCCGGACCCAGGCGGAGCCAGACCCTGGAGGGCCTTATGAGCTGTGATTAGGGATTTAGATATTAGTCTAAATATATGAGAAAGTCACCAAAGAGTTTTGAGAAGCTGATCTCACTTTTTCTAAAGATAATTATTGTTGATATGTGTACAGTAAGCCATAAGTAATAAATATATCACCTGGAGTCCTTGCTAGACACAAATGCCAAGCTCAAATTCACTACTTTGTGGAGATGATCACACAAAGAAATGATCATAAAGACATAGGGAATTAGCAAACTATAGTGCATTAAAAGAGGACCAATAACTGGGAGCTTTTACCAGTCCTGGGTCCAAAAGCACAGAGGAAAATAGCAGACGGCAATGGGGAGAAACATCTGTGTTTGTCTGATCAAAATTGAGACTTAAATTCAGAAACTGGTGGACCTGAAGTCAGTCTGCATCCGAAGATCTCAAGAATAATCTCTCCTCTATCTCCCCTCCCTGCATCTGGCTCTGGTTGATGCTCCACCCACAAATCCATTGCCAAAGCCAAATGAGATCTAGAGTACAAGGCACCCTGAGGATACAGTCCATTCCAGTCAGCTCTGAGAGGCACAGGGCAGGGCAGAACATAGTGGTGAGTAGACATTCGTGTGACAAGAAAATGGAAGCAATCCAGTACTGGAGCGGTATAGAAAGAAGAGGGCCTCGTTACGAAGTTATGAATATCTAGGCAAGATATTTTGGTAGCTTCAATGAACATGGTAAGAATGTAGGTGCTAAGAAATGGTGATGCATTTTCACGGACACAGAGCTTACTGATTGTAAATGTGAAAGAAGAATCAAGGATCACTGCCGGTTTTGGTTTGAATAGCTAGGTGTATGGTGTGCTATTTGGTGAAAGAAGAGGGAAAAGAGGGGGTCTAGGAATATACTTTGGTAAGGGAGAGAAAGAGAGGATCTCCTTGGAATAGATTAACTTTAAATTAGACATCCAAATGGAGGTTCTGAGCAGGTGGTTGAATATTTTAGTCTGAAGCTCAGCAGAGAGATTGGAGATGGATATGTAAATCTTGGAGTCACAAGCACATAGATAGTATTTAAAACCATGGCAGTGAGTATAAATAAAGAAGATAAAGAGTCCAAGGTTGGGACATTATAATAATTAGGATTGAGAAGGGGGAATGATCTTGAAAGAGAAACTGAGAAGGAGCATACAGTGATGAGGGAGGAAAATCAAGTCTCAGAGATAGGAAAATAAAGAGCTTCAAGAAGAAGTGTTTTTAAAAGTAAAGAGAGCAGTGCCTAAAATATAGTTGGAATGCCAAAAAAAAAAAGTTACCTACTATCATTATCACAAAAAGTCAGACTTCAGATTTAGCTAAATTATTTTGAATACAATTTCTGGTTCTTCCTGGATGCTTTACCTGGGGCTACCTTGCTAAGTATCAATTTCTTCAATAGTAAAATCGTGCGGACTCGGGGGTAAGTTCTTTCCTCTTGGATTATAGCAGAGTGCAAATAAGATTGCAAATGTAAATATGTCATTTGAGTTTTATAAACAACTTTCCAAAGAATTCAGAAAAAGTACAACTTATTTCTGATTTGAGAATTAAAAAAGAATTTTCCGTGGAAGTTGCCTTTGGGATGAAAAAGAATAGAATTTGCCAAGCAGTGGGGGAAAGAAAGACTTTCGAGCATAGGAAAGACATAAGCAAAGACCTAGCATTTAGAAAGTATGGGACTCATTTTGGAGAAGAGCAAGTTGTGATGTTTTCAGGAAATTAGGTGTGAATAGTGGATAAGTCTGGGGTCATATGTTAGAAAAAATCATAAATGACAGGCTCAGAGATTTGGGATTTTATATTGTGGACAGTAGAAAAAGCATGCATGATTCTTGAGTATGTGATTAAGCTGGTCAGAATGGGCTTTATAGATGAATATAGCTGTGGTGAGTAAGAAGTCTTGGAATAAGGAATGGTGGATGTTTCGTTGGCTATACAGTTAAGTCTATAAACATTTTATTCATTCGTCATTCATTTAGGGGGAAAAAGTGCCTTACGAATACATCTCACAATTCATTGAGTACATGAGTGCATATCAAATATATAGCCTCATTTTTCCATGTAGGCAAAGAGAGTCTTGAATCCAAGCCTTCTCCAGATGTTGTTATGAAAGTTCCTCATTACCTGATGGAACCAGAATACTAAAGGTGCCTGTAGTCCCACATGCCTGACATGGTATAAAAGAAAAAAAAAAAAAAAAAAAAAAAAAAAAAAAAAATATATATATATATATATATATATATATATATAATTCTTGTTTGGATAGGATGAAGACAGCACCACGCTATTCTGTTAATATATAGTAAGAAGTGTCTAATTGTCCCAAAAGATTAATATTCTATGAATCTAGTTTAGTCCCTGCCCTTGATATAAGACTGATAGAGTAGAATAAGCCACTGATTTAAAATGTAGTTTTTGTGCTACCATAGATTAGGAAATGCTAGAAAAGCCACTTGTCTTAATACGGGCTCGTCTATACAAAAAGAATTATGTTAATGTTCTTATAATAGACTCTCAATAAAAAATGATGTGTGTATACATACGTATATATTCATGTATGTATGAATTATATATACATATACAAAAATATATACACATATATATGGGGGCGCCTGGGTGGCGCAGTCGGTTAAGCGTCCGACTTCAGCCAGGTCACGATCTCGCGGTCCGTGAGTTCGAGCCCCGCGTCAGGCTCTGGGCTGATGGCTCGGAGCCTGGAGCCTGTTTCCGATTCTGTGTCTCCCTCTCTCTCTGCCCCTCCCCCGTTCATGCTCTGTCTCTCTCTGTCCCAAAAATAAATAAAAAATGTTGAAAAAAAATATACACATATATATGATGTGTGTATATATGTACATATTCATGTATATATGAATTATATATACATACACAAATATATATATACACATTTATATATAATTTAATTCAGTGTTTCTCAGTCTTAATCATGGAATCCTTTTAAAATGTAAAATATAGAAACATTACTGGCACTAATTTACTGCAAATATATTTTGTGAAATGTGGCTCTAGACATTTCTTAAGACCAGTTAGATCAAGGAAAGTACATGGGACTTATACTGATTTTATATCATGGCTGTACTGTTTATCAGGTAATTGGCTCTGACCTCCTGACCTAATCTATATGACATTGCATTTGTTCATTTACAATATGTTGGTTACTATTATCTGTTCTGCCGGATGTTCTTCAAGATAAGACTTAATTTACCAAAATCACTAACTGGAGTGTCGGATGCTTACATGGCTGCTGTAACAAGCAGCCAATGAGGGCAGATATTCTTATCCTTCTTACTGTATTTAGTGAAGTTTAAGTGCATTGCTTTTAACCATCATATGAGAGGTTAAAAATTTATGTATGACTATTTTATGCCTTTACTGACTTACAATTCATATACCATAAAATAGACCATTCAAAGGGTACAGTTCTGTGGATTTTAGTGTAGTCATAAATTTATGCAACCATCACCACATCTAAGTTTTGAAGAGTTTCATTATTCCAGAGAGAAACTCTGTGTCTGTTAGCAGTCACTATCAATTTCCTTCCAAAGCCATCCCTAACCCTAGTTCAACTACTAGTTTACTTCCTGTCTATATAGATTTGCCTGTTCTTGAGATTTCATTTAAGTGGAATTATAAAATACGTGATGTTTTGTTTCTAGTTTCTTTCACTTAGGATCATGTTTTTAAGTCTCACCTCTGTTTTTGCATATGTCAGTATTTTTTCTTTCTCTTTTTTTGCCAAATATTCCATGGTTGTCTATACCACTTACTATTAATCCATTTATCCATGTATCTATCAGATGATAGACATTTGTCTTGTTTCCACGGCGTAGCTGTTATGAATAACACTGCTGTGAACTATCATGTACAAATTTCATGTGGACACATGTTTTCATTTTGCTTGGTCACATAGTTTGATTAGAATTGCTGGGTCATGGGATAACTCCACATTTTTTTAAAAACCGCCAAGCTGTTTCCCAAAGCATCACATCATTTTACATTCTCACCAAAAAAACAGTGTATGATAGTTCTATTTTTTCCATATCCTTGTTAACATTTGTTACTACCTATTTTTTTTATCGTAGCCACCCTAGTAAATATGAAGTACTATTTCATCGTGGTCTCAATTTCCATTGTCCTAGTGACTAATGATGTTGAGCAAATTTTCATGTGCATATAGGCCATTTGAATATCCCTTTTGGAGAAATGCTTATTGAAATTCTTAGTCTATTATTAAATTGTTTTTTTTCTTTTTATTATTGATTTGTAAAAATTCTTTATACATTTTGGATTCAAGCCCCTTGTTAGATACGTGATTTTAAAATATTTTCTCTTTATGGTGTCCTTTAAAACACTTTTTTTTTTAAATTTTGGTCAAGCCCAATTTACCTTTTTTTTCTTGGCATTTGTATTTTTGTGTCCTAAGAAATCACTGCCTATCCCAAAGTCACGATGATTTACATATACATTTTCTGCCAAAAAATTACAGTTGTTTTTGTTTGTTTGACAAATTTAGGTATATGATCCAGTTTGAGTTAACTCTTTCTAAATATTATGTGAAGTAGGGGTTCATTCGTTTTCAAATACATATCTAACTACCCCTGCACTATTTATTGAAAAGACTCATATTTCCATATTTCAACACCATTGATGATAGTCAATTGATGATAAATGTATTTATTTTTGGACTTTCAATACTATTCCATTAGTCTGTTTGTCTATGCTTAGGTTAATTCCGTACTTTCTTGAGAACTAGTTTTGTAGTAAGTTTTGAAATCAAGAAATTCTGAGTTCTCCAGTTTTGTTCTTTTTCAAGATTGTTTTTGGCTATTCTGATTTCTTGAATTTCCATATCAATTTTAGGATCCATTTGTCTATTTGCACACACACAAAATCTACCTGGGATTTTGAAAGGCTTTTTATTAAATCTGTAGACCAATTGGAGAATATTATTATCTTAACAATACTATTTTTTCCTGACCCATGAGCATTGTATATCTATTTATTTTAGTTTTTAAAAAAGAGTTCTTTCAACATTTTTTTTTTTTGTTTTTAGTTTTTAGTATCTGAGCCTTGCACTTCTTTGATTAAATTTATTCATAGTGGGGCGCCTGGGTGGCTCAGTCGGTTAAGCATCCGACTTCAGCTCAGGTCACGATCTCGCGGTCCGCGAGTTCGAGCCCCGCGTCGGGCTCTGGGCTGATGGCTTAGAGCCTGGAGCCTGCTTCTGATTCTGTGTCTCCCCCTCTCTCTGCCCCTCCCCTGTTCATGCTCTGTCTCTCTCTGTCTCAAAAATAAATAAACATTAAAAAAAAAAATTAAAAAAAAAAATTTATTCATAGATATTTTTGGATACTATCATGCTTGGAATTCTGTTTTTAATGTCATTTTTGAGTTGTCTATTGCTAGTATAATGGAATACATTTTGTAGTATGTAGAAATACATAGTATATAGAAATTGTTGTATCCAGCAAAATTGTTGTATTTTTTTTATTGGTGTGTAGTTGTTTTTTGCTGTTGCTGTTTGTTTATTTTTTTGTGTTTTTACTTCTTTTCTTATGATGTCTTTGTCTAGTTTGGGTGTTGGGGTAATACTGGCCTCATAGCATTAGGTGGAATGTTTGGAAAAGTTGTTGAAGAATTAGTATTTGTTCTCCTTTAAGTGTTTGGTAGAATTCATTAATGAAGCCATCTGGTCCTGGATTTTTTATAGGAAGTATTTTCATTACTAAGCAATCTCTTTACTTTTAAGTCTATCCAGATAATCTATTTTCCTTTGAATCAGTTTCCATAGTTTTTGTCTTTCTAGAAAATTTTCATCTAAGTTATCCGATAGTTGTTCATGGCATTTCTCATCATTGTTTTTTAATCTCTGCAGTGTACATAATCTCTCATCATACCCCTGTTTTCATTTTTGATGTTAATAATTTACATCTTCTCACTTTTATTCTTGGTCAGTCTAGCAAAGAATTTGTAAAATTTGTTGATCTTTTAAAGTAAGCAACTTTTGGGTTTGTTGTTTTTCTCTACTGTTTTTTTTTTTATTTTATATTTTATTCATTTCCACTCTAATCTTTATTATTTCCTTCTTCTGTTTGTTTTCACTTTAGTTCACTCTTATTTTCCTAGTTTCTTCATTTGGAGGATTAGGTTATTGATATGAGATCTTTTTTTTTCTTTTTTAATGCAGGTAGTAGCACATGGAAATTTCCATTTAAACACTCCTTTGGCTGCATCTTATCAGTTTTGGTAAGTTGTGTTTCTAGTTTTAATTCTTCTCAAAGTATTTCCTTATTTTCCTTGTCATTTCTTTCTTGATCCATTGCTTATTTGGTAGTACATGGTTTACTCTCCACATACCTGTGAGTTTTCATAATTTTATCTATTGTTTGTTTCTATTTAATATCTTGTGGCCAAAAAACATACATTTTATTGTTTCAAACAATTAAATTTATTGAGGTCTGTTTTATGGCATATATGATCTATATGCTGGATAATTGTTCCTGTACACTTGAAAAGAATGTGTATTTTGCTATTGTTGGGTAGTGCTCTATAGGTGTCTCTTAGGTCTAATTGTAGTGTTTTTCAGGTCTTCTATATCCTGTTAATCTCCAACTGCTATCTGTGAATTGTCTATTTCTCCCTCAATTCTGTTTTTGCTTAATGTAATTTGGAGAGCTGTTTCTAGGTGTGTGTGTGTGTGTGTGTGTGTGTGTGTGTGTGTGTGTGTATTGTTGTCATAATCCTTTTATCATTATGAAATTGCTTTATCTGTAGAAACATCTTTTGTTTTAAAGCCTATTTTGTCTATTTTAATATAGCCTATTTTAATATAGCCTATTTTAATATAGCCATTTCAGCTCTCTTTTGGTTAATATCTTAGTTTATTTGGGCTGCTATAGCCTAATTACACAAACTAAGTAGCTTATAAAGAACAGAAAATTTATTTCTTACAGTTTTGGAGACTGGAAGTTTGAGATCCAGCATGCTCAACTGAGAGTTCCGTTTTGGTTGCAAGTTTATTGTAGCCTTGCATTAAGGGAGAGACTGAGGATTTTTCTGGAGCCCTTTTATCAGTCATTAATCCCATTCATGAGGGTTCCACTCTCATGATTTGTGCACCTTTCAAACACCTGACTTATTAATACCATCACCTTTGAGGGTTAGGATTTCAACATGAATTTTTAACGTGAATTAGGGAAACAAACATTCAGACCATAACAGTTACTATTTGGATACTGTGTGTGTGTGTGTGTGTATAGCTTTAAAAAAATTCGTCTTTTAATCTAGCATGTATCTCTTGTGTAATTGTATCATGTTTTTTTGTTTTCTCCATTTTTCTAATCTCTATCTTTTGATTAGAGTCTTTAATCCATTTATATTTAATGTAATTACTGAGATGATAGCACTAGCATCACATCAACCATTTTGCTATTTGTTTTCTATATGTCCTATGTGGCTTTTGTTCATCTATTGCTTGATTATGACCTTTAGTGTTAGATATTTTTTCGTATGTTGTCTAAAATTTTTGATATATATATTTAAATACATGTATTATATATATATGTATATATATATATATACATATATATATATACATATATATATACATATACACATATATAATTTTTATTTAGTCATTTTCTCAGTGGTTGATCTGTGGATTATAATTAGCATATGAACTTAAAACAATCTAGTTCAGATCAATACTAACACAATCTCAACAATATATCAAATTTTGACCAATATACCTTTTTGTACAATTATTGTCATGTAAATTACATCTTTATATATCATAAGCCTGTGAGCACATGGTTATAATTATTGCTTTATGTAGTTGATTTTTAATGAGATAGGAGAGTAAAAGAATTACAAATGAAAGTATATTTTTGTTGTCTTTTTTGATGTTTACCTGTGTAGTTACCTTTTACCAGTTTCATTATTTCTTTGTGTGAACTTGAGTTACCATGTAGTTTCCTTACATTTCAACCTGGTATTTCATGCAAGCTTATTAGAGATAGATTCTTTAAGTTTTTGTTAATTTTGAAGGTCTTCATTTCCTATTCATTTTTTGAAGTATAGTTTTCTGGATGTGGAATTGTTAATAGGCAGTCTTTTTATTTAAGTACTTTGAAGATGTTGCTCATCTTCTGGCCTCCTTGGTTTCTGGTGAGAAGTGAGTTAATCATACTTCTTTCTTGTATTCAATAAGGCATTCTTGCTGCTTTCCAGATTTTCTGTTTGTCTTTGAATTTAACATGTCTAGGCCTGAAATTTTTTGAGTTTATCTTTCTTGGAGTTCATGGAGGTTTTTGAATTTGTAGATGATCATCTTTAATTACATTTGAGTTTTGAGCCATTATTACTTCAAATATTCTCACTACTCTTTTTTTTATTTCCTTTCTGGGACTGCTGTTATGTGTGTTAGTATGCTCGATGGCTTTACACCGGTCTCTGAGGTTCTGTTCACGTATCCTCACTTCTTTTCTTTCTGCCCCACATACTGGATAATCTCTTTTGACACATTTTGAAGTTCACTGATTATTTCTTTTGACAGTTCAGTTATGTTATTGAGCATCACTATTTTGTATTTTGGTTATTATACTTTTCAACTCCAAGTTTCTTTTTGGCTAAGTTTTATAATTACTATCACTTTATTGATATTACCTATAATGAAGAATTGTAATTGTACATTACATTCTAAAGTAAGCCCTCTTTTAGTTTTTTGAACATATTTATGGCAGCTGATTTAAAGCCTTTAACTACCACTACTAAAATTGGGCCTTATAGAAATATTCCATGAACTACTCTAATTTCTTTTATATATAACATACTTTTCTATTTTTTGTTTTATGTTTTATATTTTATGTTGAAAACTGGACACTTCAGATAAAGTAATATAACAACTTTGGTATCAGATCCCTCCTCACCCCCCGGCCCCAGGATTTTTTGTGGTTGATGTTCTTTTATGTTGTTTTTGTTCATTGTGTTATGTGTTCCTCTTTTATTACTGATCGTTTGTTTAGTGATTCTTCTGGATGAATTCTGTGGATTTTGTATTCCCTGCAGTGTGCAGTTACTAAAATCTGCTAGAATCTTTTAAGTTCTTATGTTAATTTTAAGCCTAACTTCTTGGGTCAGCATTAGGTTAGTATAATTTTATAAGTGATTCCTTAGAAGATTTTCTAGGGGCCACCTGGGTGGCTCAGTTGGTTAAATATTTGACTCTTGATTTGGCTCAGGTCATGATCTCATAGTTTGTGAGTTTGAGCCCTGTATCAGGCTCCACACTGATAGTGCGGGGCCTGCTTAGGACTCTCTCTCTCTTCTTCAGTCTCTGCCCCTCCCCAACACACTTACACAGGCTAACTCTCTCAAATTAAACTTTTTTTTTCTTTGAGAGGAAGATTTTCTAAAATTCTTTACCTTTGTGTTTTTCACTCTCTGTCAAAGGGATGTGTGTGAGAAAGCATGCTTTGAAACTTCAGGCCATTTACAGCACTGAATTAACTTCCATTTCCTGCTTACGTAGGGCCTCAATATCTGCCAGAGATGTATGGGCCTTCTATTTCCTCTGATCTCCTGGACATACACATAGCCTTGTCCGTGTGCACAGCGTTTTAGATTCTTAGGACTATGTGAGAGTTTTTCAGAGTGCCCTATGGTAATCTAGTTCAAAAGTATTTCCTTGTAAAGTCCTGGCAAAGATCTTGTTTGATAGCATGAAATCACAGCCTTACATACCAGTAATATTGCCAGCAAATTTTTTATTGTTTTGGTAATGTCCTGGCAATATGAACTTCCTTTACCCTCTCCCTTTGCTGAACTTGGAGTCAAATCAAATAGTCATAACACTCCAGAATATATTTTTTCCAGAGACCTACAAATTTGGACATAATTTTGACTGTGCTTTGGTGATGGGACATTTAACAAAATTCAAAATGCTTTTAGTCTTTCTTTTGGCTGAAAAACATTTTGTTTTTTATGATTACTGTGTAACTATGGTATGGATGAAGGGGATGAAAACATCACAAATCTTGCTGTCTTGCCAAGGTTTGGTAGTTTCTTCTTCGATAAACAATTTCCAGCTTGTTCTGTGGCTTTGGATAATTTCCAGAGTTCTAAATTATTAGTATTATTTCTTTTGCCAGTATTTACCCTATTTTTGTGGGAGAACTATGACTGAGATCCTCCCTCCACCGTTCCCAAAGTCAGTCTGCCATCAATTGTTTTTAAAGGTCTCTGTATTTCCTTGGAAACTTTCATATTGTTATTTTATATTATTATTTATGAGTCAAACTCTCCACCTTGTGTAGATTTTGTCTCAGTTCTAGAACTGACAGCATACAGGTGGTACTAAAAAACATGTGTATCTCCCCTTCCATTTCATACCTTGACATGTGAAATCAGCTGAAAACTATACCTAGACTAAAGATTAATAGAATCAGGAGTATATATAAGTTGTTGGATTGCATATATGTGCATATTTTCAAATCTTGAGTATTACAAATGTTAACGATTGCTATTAAATATATTAAGCATTGCTATAATATAATTTAAAAGAGAGAAAAAAAGATTCTCATACCTTTAAATATTATGCCCAAGTCTGTGTTATCACACGAACCAAAGTACAAATGGTCTGTATAAGAGAAGGAAAAAAAAATAGATGCATGCTAAATAGATGTGCTGGTGTTTTATCTTGGGTTCTGTACAAGATGGGATATTCCATGCTCATTAGGACTGATTCTCTGGAAGCAGGATGTTTAGTAGCAGCCATTGTTATAGTAGCCGTGCGCAGGTCAGTGTCAAATGATAATTTTCCTTTCAGCCAACACAAATGACATGGGGGTTTGGAGGACACCCCATTTCTCCACTGGCCCTGAATGGTGCTTATCTAATGGTCTCTTACATATGCAGATTAATATGTGATTAAGAAGAGAGGGGTTGGTTTGGGGCTGTAGGGCTCATTTTCACTTTTTTATGGAAATGGTATAAACCAAAGAGTGTATTAACTCATCATTAATATATCTATGGGACAAGTTTGAAATATGGTTATTAATAAAGGTTTTTACTTTGATATTTTCTTCCTTTATGAGTTTAGGAGGTCATTCCGCTGATAAGTTCATTTTTGGAAAATACTTAAAACATAAAAAGTAATGATTGAGGGTTAAATGTTTCATAGTATACACTGGGTCTTACCCTTCTAATACAAAATTTGAAATGTTTACTCCCAAAATTCTTGGCTTACAAAGCTTAATAACATAAAATTAAAGACTTCTATAACATTATATAAGATGTCCGTAAAAGTAATTCAGTTATTATCAGAAAAAAATTGCATACGCAGTTAAGTATATATGATAAGAAAAGAAAACCTAAGAAGAAATGGTAGTACATATTTCCACAATCCCAGAGATAATGGTGTCACAAAATGCTAAAACAAAAAATGTAAGTTTTAGGTATTAATAGAATACACTGTAAAATATGAATTTGGTTTGTTGAATTGATTGAGAATCCTCCAGATAAAGCATTTCAATTATGTAAACTATAAATTCATTGCAATTAATCTTTTTTTTTAATCTGTCTAATGGTTTGATAATCTTTCTGCACTTATTGGACTTAATCAGATCAGGCATCTGGTCTTCTTGAAGGAAATGGCCCTTTTATATTGAGATTTACAGTCTCTTGGCTGTATGCCTTTAAGAGGGCTTATAGGCACCATGAACTTTCTTCTCCAATCTCTGTCAAAATCCTTTTTTTGGATAATTGATTGACTTTTGCCATCAATCATACCTTCCAGTAATCATTTCATATAAAATTTATGTGGTTATAATTTCTCTTTTATTTAAGTGAGTCCGAAAAGTATCTTTCCTAAATCCTACTATTGTACTCCTCTAAAAGACACATCTTCATCCTCTACGAGATTATCTGGATCTGTAGTTTTCAGGGGTGTTTTGTACTTATTTTTTTCCCTATGATTTGCTTCTGCATTATTTAGAATTAGTAAATTACCCTGTAGCAACAAACAATCCTAAATTTTAGTGACTTAAAACTGCAAATGTATAGTTCCCTCCTTAAGTTGCATGTCCTTTGTACATGGGCAGAAGGATCTGTTCATTATAATCATCCAATGGTATAAGGTGACAAGTCAGGGACAGCCTTGAATGCTGCTGATCACAGTACCAGATGGAAAAAATAAGTTTCTGGAATATCTCACAGAAACAAATAAATAGCCAGAACAAACATACTCCCACATTCCTTGTTTGGAACCAGTCACTTGGGTTTGACTGCTTATATGGGGTATGGGGAGTGGTGGAAAAGTGCAATTCGATGATATACCCTGAAAATAGAGGACTTTTAAATATTCAAGGGTGGGGAGAGAACAGTATAATGTGTATTAGAGTCTGAGTTCACTGGAATACATGCGAGCGTAAATTTGGAGAAAAGCTAGATCATTAGCAAAGACTTTTAATTTAGTAAATTATTTACAAATCCTCTGTGTTCTTACTATGAACTTACGAATTTCCTCAACTCTTAGGTAAGATTATTACCTTTAATCAGAAGCTATTTGGACTGTGTGCCATATAGCCTTAGATTTTCAGGTGAAAATAGCCAGGAAGCACTGTTTTCAGGTCAAATAAGAGTATCAACACAGTTTACCTTCTAGATTGACACCTCTTTAATGGAATATGAATTGTGGAGAATAATATGGATAGCAAGGCAGGGTAAAGAGAAAACAATGGATTTTCAGTTTTCCTGGGAAAGTATGAGAGATGGAAAGGAATTTGTCTAATAAAATGGGAGTGCCCTTGGAAAAGGAGAGGTTATTACATCTAGCTATGGCAAAAGAAAGAGAGAGAGAGAGAGAGAGAGAGAGGGAGGGAGAGAGATGGTTCACTTTCCTTATCACTTTAATTCAAAAAGTGAAGTTCTACTGTAAAGCTTATAATTATTACATTATTATGGGCCAGTGATTTTATTCTCATCAGTTTTCATGAATCTGGTGTGATAGGATCATTTAAGATTTAAAATACATGATCATACTGAAGAAAGAACAGATTATAGACAGTTTCAACGTGAATTCTCTATTCTCTCCCACTTCAACTACCCTATCCAAAGCCTTATACAGAAAAAGCATCAAATATAGTCAGTATCAGTATATACATACATATAATACCTGGAATGTAACTCAAGTTTCCAAATTATGATATATATTATCATCCTGGTGATAGATGTTTGTTGGTATGTGCAACATGAAGCTTGTTATACAGATATTGAAGAAATAGGGAGCAAAGGAGAGAAAAAAATATTAAAGTTTAGTGTTTTCATGTCAACCTGTCCCTGCAATCACTAATGGAGAATCATGTTTCCAATTATTTTGATAAATCTACTTTACCTTTATAACCATAGCAACATTATCTCCCCATAACAGGAAAGAATTTCCATTTTCATGCCTGTAAGGGTAAGGATGACAAAGTGGTGAGAAAGGAGAGTTTTGCTTAGCTTTGATCTTGACAGAGCTAAGCAGATTCTATTGGAAAGTGAGTGTAAATAATGCTATGCTATCATCACTGCTGATCTGGGAATTAAAAGTGCAACACTTGTTGCTTCCTTAGCCTCCCTTAAAATAATAGCTTTGGCCTTTTCACAGCCAAAGGAAATTTAATTGCAAATACTACAAGACATTTTCTTCTATAAATCTGTTTTAATGTTAAGGCGCAGAATTTTGTTTGTATATCAGCAATTGGCTATATTCAGTTGTAAAAAAAAATACAAAGTACCTTATGGAGCTTGAATAGACAATCTATAATATCTTGTTATCTAATTCTTTCATGGATTCTACTGTAGTCAAGTCATTGCAGCATAAAACTTATGATAACAAAATACTATAGAATGTTACAGAAATAATTGGATAGTAGAAAGACTCTAATGCATGCGTCCACCCAGTAGATAAGTCTGGGTCCCACAGTAAACACATGGCACTCTTAGAAAATTTTACTTACAAAGAGATTAATTACAAAGGATAGTTCCTGGGAAAGCACGTGGTCAGGTCAGTGTGCGGTGACCTGGGTCTTCCACTCCTAGGGCTCTGGAGAGGACAGGCCTGAACAGTGTCAGTAGCCTTGAAGAAAACCATGAACTTTGGTTAAGAGATGGAGTCAAGGTGAGCCAATCTCTTTGGAAAGGAGGTAGAGGATAAATGCTCTGGCCTCTCTGCTCTCCTCCAACACTCCAAACTTCTGTCAAGAGCCACCACCTATCCTAAACTCTAACCTTGGCCCAACCTCAAAAAAAGTCAACAAGAGGACCCATTTGCTATGTAGTGGACACATACACATACAAACACATACACATACACAATTTCCGTCTTTCTCACTCTCTCCTCTTTACACATTAAGGAAGTGAGCTCTAGTGTAGTGAAAATGTGAACTTGGATAAGTCACTGAACTTCTCTGAGTCTCTGATTTCCACAGCCACAAATAGGAATAATCACACACGATTCACAGAAATTTTTAGACCTTAATGATAAATATTTTGATATAAAATTTACCTAGAATTCATATTATAGCAAAGGCAACATAAATAACTGTTCAGAATGGATAAGGAGTGAAAGTGGAAACAGTATGCCAATGAGATACCTCATATTGCATTGTGCTCCCTAGATGAACAACAGAGATTACAGCCGTAATAATGAATCCATAACTGCTGAATGAGTTCATTGTTCATTATATTTTAAACTTAGAATACCTATACTTTCTTTCTTACCTACTCCCAATATTTTTGAAGACTAGTTCTAAACTTTAACCTGGCTTTCTGTATTTGGCAAGTTCTTTTCATTATATCCCTAGTGTGTGTTTACAATCTTCCCATGCAGAGATCAAAACTGTTGAGAATTTGGAGATAAACACTGTGAATTGACTTTAAGAAATTCAGAGGCCATTGAAGGAGACACACAAATGAGTACACCCTTACCACTCAGTATTGTTATCATTTATAATATTATTATTTTGTTGTTGACAATATGATGCCTGGTGTAGTTATATAATACCCCCACACATTAGACTATTTATTTCAAAAATATATTGTATTAGTATAGTTTACTATACCCTAGAGAAACGTTTTCCATTTAATTTCTGAGAAAATGACCAAGAAGATCCAACTAGAGTTATTTACAAATATAGAGTTTTATCATCATATAGTGATATCAGGTGATTATCCCCAGATTAAATATTTATGGAGAAACATGTATGGCTATGTGTGGGAAGGGAAGTTTTATTTAACACATATTGTACTCTAGAGTCTCAACCTAGAGAGGGAGTGAAGGAATGGGTCCAGGGGGATACACATGCACTCAAATATTGAAAATTCATTCTAGTTTAATTTTTTTTAATTTCAGAATTTCATTCAATTTTAAAATTGTAATTCCATGATTTCTAAGGAGAAAATGTTTATTTAATTTAATACTTTAGACTATTTAATACTTTAATACTTTAGAAACTATTTAATACTTTTTAATAATATTTAATATTTAATACTTTAGACTATTTAATACTATTTAATACTTTAGAAAACATTTAATACTATTTAATACTTTAGAAAACATTTTAGTAAAGGGATAGAATATTTAATAAGAATCTAGATTATATATTGGCTCCTTTTGCAACATTCTTACTGTTTCTGGAAGTGTATGAAAGACATGTTTGTTGGGGCATTTGAGTGGCTCAGTTGGTGGAGCCTCTGACTCTTGACTTCGGGTCAGGTCATGATCTAACGGTTTGTGAGTTCGAACTCTGCATTGACCTCGGCACTGACAGCACAGAACCTGTTTGGGATTACGTCTCCCTCTCTCTCTGCCGCTCCCCTCCTTGTGCTTGCTTTCCATGTCTCTCTCACAATAAATAAAAATAAAGTTAATAAAAGAGGGGTTCCTGGGTGGCTCAGTTGGTTGAGCATCCGACTGCAGCTCAGGTCATGATCTCACAGTTTGTGAGTTCGAGCTCCGTGTAGGGCTCTGTGCTGACAGCTCAGAGCCTGGAGCCTGTTTCAGATTCTGTGTCTACACCTCTCTCTCTGCCTCTCCCCCACTCATGCTCTGTCTCTCTTGCTCTCAAAAATAAATAAAACATAAAAAATTTTTAAAAAGACATGTTTGTTGATTCATCCATCCATATAATTTGCATTCCCAGTGTATATCCATTTCATACATATTTTCTAAAACTCACAATTCAGTATTTTTTAATTTGTTTATTGTTCATTTGATGAATGCTTATTTTATGCCAGTTAATAGGAGTACAACAGTGACTAGCTCTACAATGGGCTTTTGAAACATCAGGGATAAATCGCTGTCCATGGTTCTTAGCAGACAATGAAGGGATGACTGATACCTTTCACTTAGTTACTTAACTTCCTGTACCATGCCCTTGGATGATATAAAGAACTTTTTGTCCTGTTGAGTCCAGACATAGCCTCGGAACTGTTCACAAAACAATGCCTCAAGCAGCCACTATCAATTGATTAGAGTTGTCACATGAGATGAAATCTATTTGTCATTATTAGGCAGATAAATAGTATTATCCTGTTGGAAAAAAAATAGGCAGAATGTAGCAATAACTCATTCCCAAAACAATATTAAATTGATATGACAATGAAAGGAACATAGTACAAACCTTTAGATATAAGTTTTGTGTGATTTTTACCTTTCAAAAGATTGAATATGTTTCCAATAACCTTGTTAAGTACTCTGTGAAATACTTAACTGGTTTGGATATAGTTACATCCCTCTATGCTTAACACAGGTTTGTTGTTGCTATTTTTTTAATGGTTCTGTTGTTGTTTGTTTGGGGCACTTTTGTTTGCTTTGCTTTTTGTTTAGTTGTTACTATTCACATTTCAGGAGTTATAGAGAGCAAGCTTAAATTTATTTAAGTCTATAAGGAAAGAGCATATGATCAACCTGCACTTTTAAATAGTTATAAAAAGAAGACAAATATGGTTAATATTGTTTCCTGTAAATAGAGAGGTTTAAGGAAATACAGGTTATATTAGGGATATATCGGCTAATGAGCACTTGTCACAACATGAAAAGGGTTGTATGTCCGTCTGCCCATCACTGGGGTTGTAAAAATTCCATTATTTTGCTCGAATGCTCCAATATAGTAAGACCTTCAAGGTACATTGAATGTTAGTATTTTTAATTCCTGAGCGTATTAGATGTGTTTTTCTTTCTACCCCAGAAAGAGGCATAGAAACAACTTTAATTCACATGGTCTTAAGTAAAACAAGGTGAAACAGATACAGTGTTTATAGAATAATTGAACACAAGAATATTAGTCTTTGAGAGTTTGAGCTAATCATGACAAATGGTTTGTACCTCCCTGCCCATGGAAATTGGGGAATAGGTCAAGAAACCATTACTTAGAATGCAAAAGACTAGGGAACAGACTCGACTGGACATAATCTGAGTTTCATAGGAGACACGCTGGGAAGAGGGTTCCTGTGGAATATAAGGGTCATTGTAAGAGTAGATGGATATAGGGGTAATTTTAACACACAAAATTCAATTTATGAACCACTGGGAATCTAGCATTACAGAATGATGTGCCCCATAAAAATTAAAGTTAATATGAAACACAATTTATTTCTGCCTCAGTGCTATGAAAAGAGAATGATATGCAGAGACTTAATATCCTTATACGGATCCCCACCTCCACTACCCATACCTTTCTTTGCTCATTTGGGGCCAATAAGAGAATACCTTATACCAAAGCATGTGTCAATCCTATAAAATTTAGCTCCAGGAGTGAAGAGGATTGGGGTACAAATCAAACCGTACTAATTCTGTTAATGTGCTTTCCCTACTGGCAAGATACATACTGTGCTTAATTGACTACTATTCTGCACATTGTAAACTGTGGAGTCTTTTATATAGCATCTCAATGATATGCACAAACAATTTTAGCCATTTAATTAAAATGAGACTCTCCAACTATGGTTATA
This sequence comes from Panthera pardus, assembly GCF_024362965.1. Taxonomy (NCBI): domain Eukaryota; kingdom Metazoa; phylum Chordata; class Mammalia; order Carnivora; family Felidae; genus Panthera; species Panthera pardus. The sequence continues at coordinate 15,729,020 of NW_026526766.1, read as the reverse complement.
AATAAAGTATGGCAGATTAAAGACGGTCACAGATTCTCTGATGCTCCACCCATCCAAGAGGGACAGTCTGTGCCCCTCTCCCTTGTCTTGATTCTGGGAGGTCTCTGAGACTGCTCTCAACAATCAGATTCAGCAGAAATGGTGCTGTGCCAGTTCTTGGGCCCAGACCGTCAGAAACTGGCAGGCTCAGTTCACTTGGAAGGCTCATGTTTAGGATACTCCCTGTCAGAACACAGCTGCCATGCTGGAAGAAGCGCTGGCCACGTGGGAAGACCACATATTGGTGCTCCAGTAATCAACCCCAAATAAGAGCCTAGCCAAAAGCCAGCATCAACTGCCAGTCATGTAAGGGAGAGATTTTGGACTTCTAACTCAGTCAAGCCTTAAAGTGACTAGAGGACCAGCCTACATCTTCCTTCAAATGCATGACACATCTCAAGTAAGAACTCCCCAGGTGAGCTCCGTCAACCCGGAAAACCATGAGACATAATAAATTATTATTATAAGCTACTATGTTTTTTTATTACTATTAGACAACAGTAGAAAGGTAGAACTTCAATGAAAAAAATAAACATCAGAATGATCAAAGTTTCATTAAATCATTTTTTTTTCTTTCCTTGACTTTAGATAAACAGAGTAATAGCTGTGTTCAGCAATAGTGTGGTAACTATCTCAATGTTGATATTCCCAATAGTTAGAACTGCAAAATGATGATGAAATATAAGCATATTCTCATTTAGATACTAAAAAGGACATTGTAGAGAAGAAGAGAAATGGCTGCCAGATTCTGCCTCCCTCTTGCCTTTTCCCCTCCCCCAAACACACAGATGTACTCAGCCAGGAAACTAAAGGCAATGGAATGTAACTGGCACTGGTAATGCTGATATATTCTTTTTTGTGCCAAAACAGTCTCTTGGCTATATCCACAGTACTGTTGCCCAAACAGAGGATCTTCTGTTTTAGGGCTGAGCATGGCAAGGATTCCAGTCTCTTGCCTTCTTCTTCTTTTACCATTTAAATTAGAAAACATTTCCATATTTTGCTTTCTAAAGAATTTTGAATGAATGGAAATGATACCTGTATTTACAACTTATAAAAGATAATCGATTCTTGAAATGCTGGCTACAATTGGCAAAGTTATATATCATTCTGGGACACTGATGTAAATAAATGCCCTGGTCTTCTTACTAAAATGCTCATTGTTTTCATTAATGCTTTCACCCTTTGGGACCTTGTTTTCTTCTCAATGGTGTTTAGAACACTAATGCACCATGTGCTAAAATCATAGCCCTTGGTGCTCAGAAGCATAAAGCAGAAATAACAGGCTGAATCAGTACTGATCTTGGAAAACACAGTCTGCTTAGACAGAAGTCTAGAAGAGAAAATTGGCAAGAATGAAGAAGTCAGACAGCTTCATGGAGAGCATCTCAGTGGGAAAACCACTGAGGAAACACATAAGATTGAAAGCAAATGATGGCAGGGTCTTTTTTCCATGGAGATATTTGAGAAGTTTGATGCCCGTCTGTCTGGAATACTTGAAGACTGCCTAGATGTGGCAAAGATATACTTCATCTTTGGAGATCCCTTTCAGTTCTATTATTCTTTGCATTGTGAACCAAGTCTTTTTTTTTTTTTTTTCTCTTCATCACTGCTAGCAGGAACCAAAAATACGTTCCATTCACGTAGGCTACTAAAAAATAATAGAGTTGTATCTGGCTCATAGTTGTTGAAGCTTTGTCTATAATTACTAATAGTAGTTATTCAGTGCCTGTCACATCAGATTTTAATTTAACCTTAACTCAAATATTCTGAAGAAGAATTTCAGGTGACTTCAAATACATTGAACAAATACATACACAGGACAGAAGAGGAAATAAAATGCCATTGGTAATATTTACATTTCCAATTAATAGCTTCATATTTGGCTATATATGCCCAGAGAGTAGGCAAAAAGGTAAATTTAAGAGAGAACATAATTCTTATCTGATAGAAGCAATATACCTTGGAAGTACAAATATACTTTTATTTGGTGTAAAATGTTGCATGTTGTCAATCCTTGGGACTTTGAGTGACATGATAGGTAATATATTTACATCAGCTTATATCATATGAAGAAGCAGTTTTTTATACTTTTATAAAACTAGATAGAAGAAATTCTGGGGTGACAGAAATGTTATGAACTTGGTTTAAGATAAAACTGTATTTGTACTTTGGTTGTCTTTCTACTTGTCTGAACTTGGCCAAGTGACATCTTGTGGAAATTATTATTTTTATTACCATCTTGTTCATCATCGTCAGTACTACAACTTGTATTTTCTACCCAGTGCAAAGCCTCTTACCACGAGTAAAGATTTGGCGATTTTCAAAAATAATTAAGACTTTGTGATAGGCAGAGGTTAAGAATCCTAGTTTTAATTTTGAGCCAAATCAACTTATCATATTCATTACTCTTAATTCCTTCAGAGTCATCAAAGTGTAACGTAATCAATTTTATGTCACTTTTTTGTTTTACATAATCCCAATACAGATTTATCAGCCTAATAATTCCATAAGTGCCCTAAGTGATAAGTGTGAAATTATCACTTGCTTTCTAGTCTGGATTATAATTTAACCTATCAATTTGACAGATAACCCTTCTGTACAAAATATGTTACCAAAAAAATCTCTTTTTAATTGAATTATTATTTTCTTTGTAACAAAAAACATGTCTTTATTTTCTCATTATTCTTCAGGCTGCCTAGAAAAGGATTAAGCACAAGATTAATGATAGGTAAATACTTGGTGACTTATTGTAACAAGTGCTTAAGACTGATCATTTTCACTCTATCCTTCACTGCAACTCAGACTTTATAACTCCAGAAAAGACTGATCATTGGTCCTTGAATTGACTATAATGTTAGCACTGATAAGACACCAATATAGAATTTAGGATCTATGACAGTCCTCTGGTCTTTCAAGTAAAAGAAGGGAAGGAAAAAGCACGGTTTTCAGTGTGTGTGTGTGTGTGTGTGTGTGTGTGTGTGTGTGTGTAATATATATCATTACAATTAATGCTTTATTAAATAAAGTAATTAAATTTAATTTGAAGAGGCAAAATTCTTTGGCTGGGTTATTTGTTAGAGTAAATTTGAAACTGGGAAAATATCTCCGTTTAATTTTGTCAGCATAAAACTAGAACTAGGGAAAACTGGCCCAAAAAGAATAATCTGACCTAAATAAACTATGGTGAAGAATTCCTGGAATTACTCTGTTAGTGAAATACGTTTGGTTTTAAGCACACAGATGAAAATTATACCTACAAATATGTGGTATTGTTTCATACTTTTTTAGACGAGATAGTTATATAAACAGGTTCATACTATAGATGTTGTTTTGCAATTTATTTTTGTTCTTTATACTATATCTTAGAAATATTTCTATGTAAATTATATAGAGATGACTTTCATTCTCTTTTTCTAATTATAAAGTTTATATTGTAAAGTTTAATAATCTTAAAAATACAGCAGTATTAAAATTACATTTAGAAGTTAAACTGCATGCAAAACCACCCCATCAGTTGGTTTAATATTAAAATATTACCAACACCCGGGACATCTGGGTGGCTCAGTCAGTTGAGCATCCAGCTTCAGCTCAGGTCATGATCTTGCTGTTCCTGAGTTTGACCCTACATTGGGCTCACCACTGTCAATGTGGAGCCTGCTAGAATCCTGTCACCCTCTCTGTGCCCCTCCCCCACTTGCTCTCTGTCAAAAGTAAACATTAAGAAATGAAAACATAAAATATTACCAACACCTCGAATAACACTATTGTATCTTTCTCGGTCAAGATACCCTAAAGGTAACTACCATTCTGACTTAAATTATTATAGTTTATTTTAACTGATTTAAAAATGGATTTGTACTGCACTTTTGTGTCTGAATTCTTTTGTTTAGCATTACTTTGTGATTTTCCCTCATTATTGTGAGAAGTAGGGGTTTTTTTTTTCATTTCACTATAGTTTTTCTTTATACGAGCATGTAACCACATATTACACATTTTGTTTGTGATGGATATTTGTGTTGTTTACATTTTTTAGCTATTATACATGAAGCTACTATGAATACTCCTATAAACATATTTAGTGGGCCAAAGTATTCATTCCATTGGAATATTTACACAGAAGTGTAATTGCTAGTTTGTTAGGTAAGCAGATCTGTAGCATTAAGAGATACTGCCACAATGTTTTCCATGGCATTTGTACTGATTTATATTCTCTCAGTAGTGGATGTGAGTTCCAGTGGCTCATTAAGCTAGTTTTTCTTTTTCCTTTTTTTTTTTTTTACATATAGTCATTCTAGTGAGAACATAGTAATATTTTAAGCAGTTTTGATTTGAAATACCCTAATGTCTTATGTTATTGATAACATTTTCTTTTTACATTGGCCATTTAGAAATCTTCTTTTGTGAAGTGACTTTTTCTAATCTTTATCTTCTCCCCTCACCACCAATAGCTGTCTATCACTGTCTTAATGACTTCTGGGAGATTATCACACGTTCTATACAAGTCATTCTTAGATATAGATGCAAATATATTCTTCCTCTCTTTGATTTGCTTTATGCTCTCTTAATTGTGCTTTAATGATTAGAAAGTTTCTTTTTACTGTTTTCATAATAATAATTTTTGTTAAAGAAATCTTTGCCTGCATCATGGTCATGGAGAGATTTCCTCTTGTTAGCTTCTAGAAACTTCATTGTTTAAATTTTTACTATTAAGTGTCTGATCCATGTGGATGTATAATTTGAGTGTGGTTCGATGTTTTCCCATATAGACATCCAAATAATCATCTCATTTAAAAAAATAATCATGCCAGTTTGTAAACTGCTACACAATACTCCGTAGTAAAGATCCACACTATTTTATATGTCAATTAATGGAGATTTTAGTCACATTTTTTCCTATTGCAGACACTGTGGATATAAACATTCGTGTTCATGGCTCTGTGTCTACATATATTTGTATTTATCAAAGTAAATATGAAAAAGTGGAAATAGTAAATCAAACTTAAGAATATGTGAATTGTTAATACTTTATATCATTGTGACCTCATTGTGACCTCTAAATCTATTGTTATAAATTGTACTACCACCAGAAACATGAGCATCTCCTAGCTCTCTCTTAGAACTTGACCAGAGCATGTTTTTTTTTTTCTCAGAACTCACTCCTCTAAAATTTTTCTCTATGTTGTCTTTTATTTTTAAGGGAAAATGTATTTGAAAGATGACAAGTTTTTCTGATCTCCAAGTGTGAGGAATGAATTTAGTGATGTTCCATACAGATATCATGATGGAACTTAATAAGTGTAGACATTTTTATATATAAACATTTATATAAAAATATTGGAGGGGGGTGCCTGGGTGGCTGTCGATTGAGCATCTGACTCTTGATTTTGGCTCAGGTCATGATCTTGTGGTCGGTGGGATTGAGGCCATATCGGGCTCTGCACTGGCAGCGAGGAGCCTGCTTGACGTTCTCCCTCTCTCCCTCTCTCTCTGCACCTTCCCTGTTCACACATGCTCTCTCTCTTTCAAAATAAATAAATAAACATTAAAAAACATATTTTGGGAGCACGATACAAAAGTAAACTAAAACACACACCATTCTGTTTTATAGAGAGATGTTTCTGAGAGACATCATGATTGAAAGTCAGCTCAGTAATCTGAATATGGATTCCTTTACACATTACATTTGCCTAGTATGAGGCTACTTGGGCTCTTGCAGTGTTTTGCACCTTATGCACACGCAGGTATTAATTTATTTACTAGAAAGTCTTACAGTATGCCTACAGGATTTCCGTTTTCTGCAAACTTACTACCCAGCTTCTGAAAATCAAAGGAACCTCAAAGACAGCAAGTGCAACTATCAATGATCCAAAACTGCAGAATATCTGGGAAACAAAACATAATACATTTCAGCATACACTTAAAGTGAAAGAAATTGTCACCATTAACAGAACCAACACTGGAGGCCATCCTAGAAGTGGGGAGTCACAAGGAGAATGTGGAAAATAAGAGAGGGCAGTCAAGGCCCATCAGTGGTAGAAAACAAAGTCATCTCCACAAAGAGAGAGTCTTATTTGAAATGAAGACATATCTGATGAAGCAGAGCACTGGTTTCCAGAGAACGTAAAAGGAAGAGGTTTGAAAATGCAAAAGAGGCAGATTTTGGAAAGCACTGCCACTAAGCACAGGAAGGCTGGATGGTAAATGGGAAAAAATAGAAATAAGTGGAAGGAATGAAAGGTCCTACAAAAGCTAACAAAACAAATAACATGAGATCAAAAGGATACTTCAACTCTTGAAAAAACAAAAAACAAAAACAATGGCATCTGTCAAAAAACTACACTTTGCTCTACCAACAAAACCAGAGCATATTTGAAGCTAGAAACCTTGTAAGCTACTCAAACCTTTCCTGTCTTTTTTTAAAAAAAATTTAATGTTTTTATTTATTTTTGAGACAGAGAGAGACAGAGCATGAGCAGGGAGGGGCAGAGAGAGAGGGAGACACAGAATCTGAAGCAGGCTCCAGGCTCCGAGCCGTCAGGACAGAGCCCAACACAGAGCTCGAACTCACGGACTGTGAGATCATGACCTGAGCTGACGTCAGACGCTTAACCCACTGAGCCACCCAGGAGCCCCAAACCTTTCCTGTCTTTAAGGAATCACCTGTTTTCACTGATGCAACAAAATCCAAACACCGTGTATTAAAAAGAAGATCTTGGGCAGTATTCGTACAAAGTAAGCATCCAATGAAAATTGATAATGTGAATTAAAAGTTAGATGAAAAATGTCTTTTCAAAATAATTGCAAAGACAACAAAACTATAGCACAGCACTGTGACTTGAATTATGTATTCATAACATGAATTTGAGGATAATTCAAATCAAAATCAGAAGAGAAAACACAATGGAAATGGGAAACTATGAAAAAAGAGTTGATCATTTAAGGAAAATCACTGAAAAGATTGTCAAAACTACCTAATAAGTGATGGCTAAAATGCAGGTTGTCAATAAAGATTAGCTGTGACTGAAAAGCAATATGCAAGTGGTAGAGGTAACGTGGTTACAGGTGAAACAAAATTGGCCATGACTTGTTAGTTGCTAAAACTGGGTGACAAGTATGGGGATTCATTAAAATACCCTGTTCATTGTTGAAATTAAACACTTCATCATAACTTAAAAAAAAAAAAAGCAACTACGTAAGTGATGTTCTTACTTTCCATTTCATTGCATGAGGGTACACATTTCCATTTATCCCAATGTGGTTGATGCTGACTTTGATCACCTGTAAAATACTTTGTGTCCAGTCTTTCCATTGTTCAAGTTAACTTTTCCACCTTTGTAATGATTACGTCATCTTTGGGACAATCTATACTTGAAAACTCTGTTAATATCCTATTTCTTTCTTCTTTTCATCCACCAGTGACCTATATTGGTTACTCTTACATTAAAGGTTGCTTAATCATGATTTTCTAATTTTATCATTCGTTCTACATTTTTGAGCTAGAATTCTGTTCCAGAGAAGGGTTTTCTTTTCCCTTCCCTGTGTCATTTACCTCTCTATATCATTATGGTCTTCTTTTCCTTCTTTCTAATGCAATGTGTCAAAACATATTACCACTGTTACTTTTTATGATGTTCAAGGTGTCCCGTATTTGGTCAGTGGTTTCCCTCTTGAGTCTTCGGAAAATTCTCAGTGACTAAGTAGACAGTATGTTGCCATACTTTGGTTATATGAAGTAAAATTTCTGACCATTTTTTTCAGCCTTGGCCTGTGTAACAGTAATCTCCATGTATATTAGTAATATCCATATGTTATTACAAGTCACTATTCTTGTTGAACGTAAATTAAGAGCTTTGGGATAGAGAAGAGACTCCTAATCATGGAGTATAGTTACACCATTTTTTTCTTCCCTTAGAACAAGTGAATGGAAATTATATTTTTTTAGGGATACTCTTCAATCCACTGTAACTTGCATTAAAAATAAATCATGCCAGGGTGCTGGGTGGCTCAGTTGGTTAAGCATCTAACTCCTGATCTCAGCTAAGGTCATGATCTCATGGTTCCTGAGTTCAAGTCCCATGTCAGGCTCTGTGCTATCAGTGGGAGCCTGCTTGGGAGTCTGTCTCTCCCTCTCTCTGCCCCTTCCCTGCTTGCACTCTCGGTCTTGTAAAATAAATAAATAAACTTAAAAAAAATCAATGCAAATGGTTATTTGCATAAACATTTTCTTGACCTATGTAAATTTGTGTGAGCTTGTAAAGTTTACAAACGTACAGGTCAGTGAATTTTTGTAAACTGAACACACCTGGATAACTGGCATCCAATTGAAGAAACAGAACATAATCGGAAAAAAAAAAACCAACAAAAAACATGCCTCTTTTCATTCATGACTAACTACAATCCTGAATTAGAGTCCTATACATTTGTTTTTTTCCTGTTTTTGAAATTTGTATAGCTATAACATACAGTTTAAACTCTTGTCTTACTTCTTTCCCAGTATTATGTTTTTGAGATTCAGTCCTAATTCTGTAAGCAGTTGCAGACAGTTTATTATTATTATTATTATTATTATTATTATTATTATTATTATATAGTTAACCATTATCTGAGTAAAATATATCTATTTTTTAAATTTTTGATTGGCATTAAAGGAATTTCCCGTTTTGTCTTACTATGAATAATAAGAATGAAAATATTCGTGTAATCCCTTTTGGTGACCATATATTTGCATTTCTCTTGGGTATATGTACCTAGGACTGAGTCTGATGGGTAAATAATCATGTATGTTTAGATTTGTTAGACACTGCTAAGTGGTTTTCCAAAATGGGCCTAACATTGTGTACATTCACCAGGAGTGTGTGAAAGATCTGATTACCTCCTCCTCCAAATTCTTTTCTATACTCAGTTCGATCTTTTTTCTCACTGTTTCTCTCAGTGTTTCTTTCTCTGCTTTCGTCGCTTTATTTCTTTCTCCTCCTCCTTCCCAAATCTTCTGCTTTTACTCCTCTCTGTCTTTTCCTTTTCTCCCTCATTCCCTCACTCTCTTTTTTCTTGTTTTTCTCTTTTTTGTTTATTTTAGCCTTTCCCTTCTGGTATCTTATTATGTTTTAAATTTGTACCTGTCTCAGTATTTTTCATTTGGATTGCTTGCTACCTTTGTGTAGTTCCTATGAAACGTTTTGTCATCTTTTTTGGACTGTATTTTTTATTAATTTTCATGTTTATACATTCTAAATATAGCACAAACAACTACCTTATCCATGCTGTGGCTTGCCCTTTTACTGCATAATGGTGTTATTTGCTGACCAGTATTCCTTATCCTTAATATCGTTTAAATTATCAGTCCTCTATTATTAGTACATTTTGTGTTCTGGTTAAGGAATATTTGTGTTTTTGAAGTCATAAAGATATTCTCTCTTGTTTTCTTCTGAAAATGTTATTGTTTTGTCTTTGCATTTAGGCATATATTTCTAGAACTTCTGCCTATGATGTGAGATGGGGTAAATTTCATTTTGTTTTCACATGATTATCTATTTGAGCTAACACTAATTATTGAAAATATATTTTTTCCTCATTGCATTAGGTTATCAGATTTGTTTACTGTATGCTTAGACTGTTGTTTCTGGACTCTTTACTTTGCCCAATTGGTTTATTTGTCTTTTGCTTCAATACTACATCATTTCAAATACTAAAGCTTATATTTGAATGTTTATTTATTTTTGCGAGAGAGAGAGACAGAGCATGAGCATGGGAGTAGCAGACAGAGAGGGAGACAGAGTAGCAGACAGAGAGGGAGACACAGAATCTGAAGCAGGGTCCAGGCTCTGAGCTATCAGCACAGAGCCTGATGTGGGGCTCAAATCCATGAACCATAAGATCATGACCTTAGCTGAAGTCAGACGCTTAACCAACCGAATCACCTAGGCTCCCCTACAGCTTTTTAATAGATCTTGGTGTCTGGTAGTGTAATTCCTCTACCTTTGTTCTCTTTTAAGATTGCTGTTCTTTGAAACACCCTGTCCATTTACACACACACACACACACACACACACACACACACACACACACACACATTCACACACACACACACACACACACACACACACACCTGCTGGGATTTTTATTAGAATTAAGTTTACCCTACAAATCATTTTGGGGTAAAATTCAAATTTTTATCAAACTGTGTCTTCCAACCTAGTCACTTGTCATTGTCACCCTTCATTTGTTTGCCTCGTAATTAATGTTTTCTAAATTTCACTGTAGAGGTCTTTCAGGTCTATTAGATTTATTTCCGTGTTTCTGATGATTATTGATGCTACTAAAACTATCATATTTTCAAAATGCAATTTTCCAGTTGTTTAATGATTGCATGGTAGTACAATTTATTTTTGCATTAAGCATTTAATATCAAGATATCATGTCTAATTATGAAGTCAGCTGCCAGCATGGTGAATTGAGGAGGTTGACAATTGTAAAAGTGGAAAAGGTTATAAAATACAAATATTTTAGTACTCTGGAATTCAATCTAAAGCTCACCATCGAGTGAGAAGCATTGATTTAAAAAATGACTACATTTCAGGTAAGAAGGGCCCAATCCATGACATTTTTGTGCAGGGCTTTTCTCGTCTCCCCCAGCTTATTTGCATAGAAGTTCTACCGTGGGAGGATGACCTATGAATACATTTGCCACCAAAGAGGGCATGTTTTATTTGGACTGTGTCATGTGAGGTGGCAACATCCATGACAAGGGGACAAGGAAGGACAGTGGCCTCTATCCTGAGATCGTGGGACTGCTTGACATACATAAGAGACCAGTGGGATTCTGACCGGCTCAACCAGAAGCCGTGTGTGTGTATGCTACATAAGCTGTTTGTAACTGCCAGCTACTTGCACACCCCTGGCAGAAGGAGCCTACGATGCCCAGAGGAGATGCCAGACAGCCCGGCGGAAACGGGAAGCAAACTTAAAAGTGGCCTGAAGTTTGAATGTGTTCCCTGGCCCACACTCAGATTCATCAGCAGATAGGGGAAGCTTTCCTGGCTTGTAGTGTTCGAGCCCAATCTCTGACCAACTTTTGGCTGAAAACTAAGCTATATGGACCTTTGGGGAGTCCGGCTTAGAAGCCAAACAAAAGAAAAAAAAACTTAGCAGAAGCAGCAGCAGCAGCTGCACATTGCTCTAGCAACACGAATTGACTCCTGATATAAAACCGGTGCATAATGCACAGAGTGGCTTTTGAAGAGTCTGAAAAGTAACCCTGTCAGGGAAGTTGAGGAAGAAGACCAACCACTGAAGCACCACTGACCTGACGGTGAGATTGCTGTTGTTTGCCTCCTGTATTTCTGGCCAGTGAAGAAGTGAGCACTGGGCAACATGCAGAGAAGGCTCAAGGAGAAGCCCCTAGTTCTGGCACAAATGATGTGAAGGGCCGAGCTCTCCTAGCGCTCAGAGAGATTGAGGGGCCTCCTCTCATTTTCCTCACGTTTTCCCTGCACCACCTCCTGTCCTAGGCCCTCCTATAAGAACCCTGGCCACAGCTGCAGCACGAAACTACAGGAGCCCAAACTCAAGAAGAGGAGTGTCTTCTGTTCCCATTGCTGTGGGATCTGTGTTACAAAAATGGCAGGATCAGACCCCATTGGTTTGTTCTCTCTTTCTCTCTCTCTCTCTCTCCTTCTCTTCCCACTGCTTGATTTGCATTTTTTATCCTTGTAATAATACATTGCATTATTATAATGTAGTCTAACTTTTCTTCTTTTCTTTTAGTAAAAGAAATCACAAAATATGTAGCACATATACTATAGGATTCTATTTATACAAAGTTAAAAACAAGAAAGTATTTAGGGAAGCATTCTTGGTGGATAAAATTATAAATAAATTCAAGGAGCCAAGTGCCATGCAAATCATGATAGAGCTTAGTGGGGAGAGGATCATCATTGGTCATCATTGGTGAGCCCAACAAAAAATGAAAATGGGTGAGGAGCTCCAGGGACATGGTTTAATCCCCTAAACCCTATATCTACTAAGATACTCAAAAGCCGGGAGCAAAGATAATGTTTGTCTTCTACATCCAGTGTTTCAGTATAGTGTGGGATGGAAATCTGATGCTCAATATACAATATTACATATGTGGAAAGAACAAAACATCTTCCTCTGCATCATACATATCTGTATTAAAGTTTTTTATTCCCATTGAGTAATTTATCCTGATTTCTATGATCCCTTTGGAATTTAAAATGTCACACTTGTTCCACCCTCTGTGTGCAACTGTTGGGTTTGTATGATTGACTCACCATCCTATGTGTCTACTTTCAGGTTACCAGACATTCTCAGTGAGGTTTTCCATTCTGAAATATGCTTTAACTTACCATCACATATAAGTTGCATGGCTCTCAGCTGCTATACAATTTTACCTATATTCTTGTTTCACTTCTTGGTGAGATGCTGAGTATCCTTTGTGGGAGCTTAAGTTTCCTCATTGCCTATCATTACCTCCTCCAGTGTCCTTAGTGTCCTTTTTAGATAAATATTGAAATAAAAAAATATTTTTGAGAGAGAGAGAGAGAAAGAAAGAAAAAAATGAGTGGGGGAGGGGCAGAGAGAGAGAGAGAGAGACATAATCTGAAGCAGGCTCCAGGCTCTGAGCTGTCAGCATAGAGCCCGACCTGGGGCTCGAACTCACGAACGGCGAGATCATGACCTGAGCTGAAGTCAGAGGCTTACCCAACCGAGCCACCCAGCACCCCATAAAGAAATCTAATTATATCTACCATTTATCAACTGCTTACTGTAAATGTTACACACATCATCTCTGTAATGCTTAAAGCAAATGAGGTCAGTATTTCATAGATTAAGAAATTGAGATTCAAAGAAGTTGAATAACTTTGCCAAGATCAAACAGATGACATGAAATACTTGTATTTTAGATCTGTTTGCCTCATTCATTCATTCATTCCTTTTATGGGTTAGTTATCATGCCAGGTATTTGTGACCCACCAACAATGGGAAACATCTAGGGTCCCTTCTTTCACAGAGCTAGCAACTTACATAAGGACTAAGATATAAACAAATAACACCAAACTAAATGTGCAATTACAAGCTCCATCTTTATGTTTCAAAAATATACAGCAAATGAAGTCACCTGCAGTAGAGACTGCTAACTGCTTGTGCAGAAACTCACATGTCTAGAATAACCCTTTGCATTATGCAATCCAACTCTTCATGTCGGCAGTGGCACAGCATCTGTTGAGGTGGGACAAGCATTTCTGTAAAATTAATTTTAGAATGATGATTTTATCAGAGCTCTACCTCACAGGATGAGGTATTAATTAGTGCTCAGTAACATCAGTCAGAACTTCAGTCATCCACAGACGTAACATTGGTCCTCAGTGTAATGAACAGACTGAAGGAGACCTCGGAAGCCAAGTTCTGAAAGGCTGTTCATGAAAAATTGATTTAATTGATTTTTCATGTTTGTGTTCTAAGACAGTAGCTCCCAGCTTTTTTTTTCCAGTAAGAACATTCATTTAATTTTACACAATCCACATCATTAAAAATGTATTTCTGATAATTTTGGATTGAGAAAATTAAACTCTAAATGCTTTTGTGGTATCAGAAACAACAAAAATTAGTTTGTACTGTATTAATTAGTAAAGCATCTAGATACGTTTAAAACCATAATATGTTTGTTTAGCCTCCAGGTACTATTATAAAAAGTTTCCTGGGGGTTATGCGCCCAAACTGTGGGTTCAAAATGCTATGTCTACAATACTAGCAACTTGTGTGACCTGAGGGAGATCACTAACCTCTCTGCGCCTCAGTATCTTCATTTGTAAAAATGGTTATAGTAAAGCCTATATACCTCATAGAATTTGTTTTAATGTTTATTTTTTTATTTATTTTTGTGAGAGAGGGTGAGCACAAACTGGGGGAGGGGCGGAGAGAAAGAGGGAGACACAGAATCCGAAGCAGGCTCCAGGCTCTGAGCTGGCAGCACAGAGCGGACGTGGGGCTCGAACTCAGGAACCATGAGATCATGACCTGAGCCAAAGTTGGCCACTTAACCAACTGAGCCATTCAGGCACCCTACTTCATAGAATTGTTTTAAAGCTTCATGACGTGTGTGTGTGTGCAAATGTGTATACGTATGCATGCACTATGCTTGCATGTGTTAAACTTTTAAATGAAGTAAATTATACACTCAGAAAAGTCCAATTGGTTTTTTTTTCTCAGCCTGATGAATCTTTACAAACTGAACCCACCTGTGTGATGAGTATCTCTATCAGGGAATCAAAATCTTCAGCTCTCAACAAGCATCCTCTTGGCCCCTTCCAGTTACTGTCCCCTCCCAAGGTGACCACCATCCTGACTTCTTATGCCAGAGATTCACTCTGCTTGCGTTTATACTTTGTGAAAATGGTACCGCATCTGTATCTGGCCTCATTCCTTCATTGAGTTCCATCCGCAATTTTAAGTGTATTATAGATTGGCTATTTCCGTGGCTGTACAGTGTTCCACTGATTGAATCTTGTGGAGCTAAATGGTATAAATGGCAAAAAGTGCTTCCACGAACGCGTGGCTAGAAATGCTCACGACGTTTCACTGGTAGTAACCTACCCGCTGTTAGGAGCTTTTCAATACATCAGCACCCAGGCAAGTGAAGGCATGACATCATCGTTATTCATTCTCTGCAAAGGTGGAGGGGACACATGGAAAGTAGCGTGACATCAGTGTTAAGAAACACATCCTAAACCCCCATTTAATTCTCTAAGCTTCAGCGTTTGCATCTTTAAATGGGGATAATAATAACACGTCTCGATTAAATTATGTAATAAATGTAAAATGCTTTGCACTAAGAATTGTATAAATTTTACTTCAGCTATCTTAATTGTACTTTGGTACATTTGTATTATATATGTTATATATTCTATCTAATATATTTCACATTATATAAATATAAAATTAGTTAAATCAAATATACATTGCATGTATTTTATGAACAGACTATAAATTCATTACATTATTGAACTTTAAATGTATATCATACCTTTATGTAGGTCATATTAGTATTACTAGAGTTAATAAAATAATAAGATTAACATGTCAGTGATGTAGGCATTGCATTAGAATATAGTTTTTGTGTAACTTTTTATTCCCCTGGCCCGTGCAGAGGCTGTCTCAGTATGTGAGACTGTAGTACTGTATTCCTCAGTATTTATTGAGGACTACATAGAAAAAGCACTTCAAGACCCTGGGAGAGGTACAGTGGGTCAACCCCCGTAGGCTACTCTGGGCCTAAAGAGAACATGAGGGCTGGGGTACCCAAGATGCAGCCGTGTGCCTACTGGAGCGCGCCTGGGCACCCACCGCCGCTTTTAGTGGTTGTGACTAGGTCTGCAACCCCGACCCTCCCCTCTGGTTGTTGAACCCCTCTCGCCACTCAGGTTTGAGGATGGATGTGCAGTTGGAAGCCATCCTCCAAGTGGAGCTAGGCCTTCCAAGTCCACCTGCCAGAGATATTAAAAGAGCAAGGAAATCTTCACTACCTCCTGAGACCAGAAAGATGCCTACAATTTTGTGTAGGTCAGCAAGTTTGTGGCTAGAGGACTGGATGAATGTGTGATGCTAATGAGTGTGGACTAGACGGTGAAATGACCATCTCTCTAGGCTGTATCTGTATTAGATACAGGGGCTACCCGGGCACCGTTGCTCCGAAGGCCCCTTCGTCTTCACAGTAGGGATGCTGAGGCTGGCGTCACAGTTAGATCCTTCCTTTTAGACAAGATACCTGCAGGGATTCACAGAAGAGGGCTTTAGGGAATGAAGAGTGCTACTGACTTTGCAGGAAGCATTTTCTGTGAGTTCCCATAAACTTAGAAATGGATGGTGCTGCCTTCGACTTTCCCTTCTTTGTTGTGTTAACACTTTCTGCATAATACTTGAAATTGTCAAGTAAGTCACTCCAGTGGTGATGTGTGTACTTTTCTGAGGGGACGTGATGAAAATAAAGAGTGTTAGGTATTTAGATTCCCAGCTTTTTGGAGTGGGATTAAGATTCAATATAAGACTAAACATTTCCAGAGAGCCTGGCTGGCTCAGTTGGTGGAGCAGGAGAATCTTGATCTCAGGGTGGTGAGTTCAAGCCCCATGAGGGATGAAGAGACTACATAAGAAAAGAAAGGGGTGGGGGGGAAGAAAGATGAAGGAAAGAAAGAAAGAAAGAAAGAAAGAAAGAAAGAAAGAAAGAAACAGGAAGGAAGAAGGAAGAAAGGAAGGGAGAGGGAGAGAGGGAAGGAGGGAGAGAGAGAAAGCAAGGAAGCAAGAAATGACTGAACATTTCCAAAAGACAACTGTAGCATAAGAATCATTAGCAAATAGATCATTTTTTCCTCAAAATGAAATCATATGTATTATAATTAAAATGTAGATGATATAAGCCTTATTAAAATAACAATTAGTCATTCAGTGAGCAAGATGTTTTATGTATTGTTTTCAAAGCCTCATCGTATTCCTAAGAGGAAGTTATTTTTAGCTTATTTTGGAGATGGAAAAAAAAAAGATGTAGAAAGTTTGCCACATTTGCTAAATACCAGGGTCTTGGATAAACCATTTCTAGTCCAAGAGGATACTAGACAGAGGGGTTTTCAAGAGGACTGAGGAGGCATTGATAGTTCTTAAATCATTCAGAAGCATACGTCAAAAGATGAGTTTGTCTGGTGTTAACAATCAAGTAGTAAACAGGTAGGAGAAGGGTATGGAGGTAACATTTAATTACAATATTTCACCCTGACAAATACACACACAAGAAAGAAGTGGACATGATCTTTAATTATTTTTTTTTATCTATATATGATTTCAAATGGAGGAATGAGACTTTTTTTAGAGTCATTATATCTCCTGTAACTAAATTCAAAAAATAATTTGAAAGGTAAATTTAAATTTAAAAAATAATTAAAGTTTAATTATCAGTGCAAATCCTTGGGTGCTCTCTAGAGAAATCTTACATAGATCATCACTGATGCAGTGAGTATTTCTTCTGATTCCCCACCACTAATTGAGTATGTGTACTCTTCCTTCCTGTTTCCATTAGAAAGAGAAATTAGTCATTCCTAGAATTTCCTTAAAGCACATACACGTGTCAAGTTTATAGTTCAAAGCATTCTGTACTTTCCTTTCTATAAAGGAAAAAAAAAGCTATGGTTTCAGATTAGTTTGGAGGAAGACACTCAAGAAACAATTTTTTTTTTAAATGAAAATAACTAAAAAAAAAAAAAAAGCCAAACAAGCCTAGAAGAAAGCAATAAAAGACAATGCGTGTTGTATGGTGTCACCATGTTGTATGGTGTTGTATGGACCTGTGCATTCAGAGAGAAAATATAAGGCTGGATAATTTTGGAAATCTTCAAAAAATGCACATAAAATGGCCCTTATTGTTCTAGATGCGCAAAACATGAAATGAAATGAAGTAAAATACAGTATACAAAGATAAAGGAATGGAGAAAAAAATATCATGTAGGTCTATCTGGGAGCAGGACGTCCACGTGGTTGAATTAGGCTTGATTAAGTAATGACTAAGTCTGGCATACAGAGAAGATTCTACCATGAAGTACTTTGAATGCCTTAAGGATTAGTTTTGACTTATCCTCTAGTGTGTTTTATTTAAGAACATCTGGTGAACACTGAATAAGAAAACCTGCGTTTTGCCATCTATTACAGTTGATCCTTGAACAACACGGGTTTGAACTGCACAGTCCCACTTATATGCAGACGTTTTTCTGACAAATCCGCTATAGTACTATAAATACATTTTCTCTTGTGATTTTCTTAATAACATTTTCTTTTCTCTAACTCACTGTCTTATAAGAATACAGCCTATGATACATATAACACATACAATATGTGTTTGTCAACTGTTTTTGTTGTCAGTAAGGCTTCCAGTCTACAGTATACTCTGAGTAGTTAAATTTTTAGTAAGTCAAAAGTCATACATGGGTTTTCGACTGCACAGGAGTTGACACCCCTAACCACCACATTTCTTCAACTGTGGTACGTTTTTACTTTGAGCAATTCATTTAATTTTCTGCTTTCTAATAAATTATCTCTAACAGTGGAATAGCTGCAAGACTTTCTACATGGTAGGCCATATGGACAGATGAGGAAACAGAAGCATGATTGCCTGACCTTCACGAAGTTCCACAAACTAAATGAAATAATGTGTGTGAATTTATAACACACCATGAAGAATAAGCTAACATAAGTCGACATAGATATATGCCCTGTAAGTTAAGCATTATCAGGTGGAACGACCTGTCTAGCTAAGTTTTTGAAAGGAGAAACACTGACATCGCCTTTGAATTTTGCTTTGAAGCGTTCTCTTGTGAACTGGCATCTGTCAAAAAGCAAAATTATCTTAATTAAATTGATTTTAGTTCACCAAAAAGGGAGTAAGTTTGAAATTCTCATTGTGACACTCCCCAAATTATTGCAGAAAAAAACAACAAAAGACAATCAGATGAGTGGTATCACAAGCATAGTGATTGTTTACAATTCTTTAGAAATAATTTCTACTACAAGCATTTACAAAATTTTTTTCCCTAGGTACATGTAGTATTTTGCAGAGTGTATATAAAAGAAAGTAAGTGTATAACTTACTTTCTCTGCAGAATGAACTACATGTAGACAATGGTGTGTAGAAAAGAAGCAGGGAGACAGAGTTTGACATTTAGCACATGGCTTAAGTATGAACAGTCTACTTAGGAATTTGCTTTTAAAGAAAGTAATACACAGAGAAATCAGTTGCTCATCATCAAACAGCTCACCTGAAACAGAAAGAGCCTCAGACCTGTTAGAGATGAGGCTCTCAGTAGATCAGGTACTGGGTCACAAAACAGCCCTCAATAAATACAAAAGAAGTGACATCATACAATGCACACGTTCAGATCCCAACGCTATGAAACTTGAAATCAACCACAAGAAAACATTTGGAAGGCCTAGAAATGCATGGAGGTTAAATAACATCCTACTAAAGAATGAATGGGTTAACCAGGCAGTTAAAGAATAAATTTAAAAACATATGTGGAAGCAAATGAAAATGAAAACATGACAGTCCAAACTCTTTGGGATGCAGCAAAGGCAGTCCTAAGAGGAAAATACATTGCAATCCAGGTCTATCTCAAGAAACAAGAAAAATCCCCAATACAAAACCTAACCTCACACCTAAAGGAGCTAGAAGCAGAACAGCAAAGGAACCCCAAAGCCAGCTGAAGAAGAAAAATGATAAAGATCAGAGCTGAAATAAACAATATGGAATCCAAAACACAGAACATATAAATGAATCTAAGAGCTTGTTTTTTGAAAGAATAAACAAAATTGATAAACCCCTAGCCAGACTTCTCAAAAACAAGAGAGAGAAGACCCAAATAGATAAAATCACAAATGAAAGAGGAGAGATCACAACCAAAACCACAGAAATGCAAACAATTATTAGAGAATACTATGAAATATTATATGCTAACAAACCGGACAACCTAGAAGAAATGGACACATTCCTAGACACCCACACACTACCCAAACTCAAATGGGAAGAAATAGAAAATTTGAACACACCCATAACCAGTGAAGAAATAGAATCAATTATCAAAACTCTCCTAACAAATAAGAGTCCTGGGCCAGATGGCTTCCCAGGGGAATTCTACCAGACATTTAAAGCAGAGTTAATACCTATTCTTCTCAAGCTGTTCCAAAAAATAGAAATGGAAGAAAATCTTACAGACTCATTCTATGAAGCCAGCATTACCTTGATTCCCAAACCAGACAGAGACCCCACTAAAAAGAATTACAGGCCAATATCCCTGATGAACTTGGATGCAAAAATTCTCAACGAGTTACTAGCAAA
This sequence comes from Panthera pardus, assembly GCF_024362965.1. Classification (NCBI taxonomy): domain Eukaryota; kingdom Metazoa; phylum Chordata; class Mammalia; order Carnivora; family Felidae; genus Panthera; species Panthera pardus. The sequence goes on along the minus strand of NW_026526766.1, from coordinate 15,709,087 downwards.
TCGAATTCAACAGTACATTAAAAGAATTATTCACCAATTGAAGTGGGATTCATTCCTGGGCTGCAGGGCTGGTTCAATATTCTCAAATCAATCAATGTGATACATCACATTAATAGAAGAAAGGTTAAGAACTATATGATCCTGTCAATAGATGCAGAAAAAGCATTTGACAAAATACAACATCCTTTCTTAATAAAAACCATCAAGAAAGTCAGGATACATACCTTAACATCATAAAAGCCATATGTGAAAAGCCCACAGCTAAAATCATCCTCAGTGGGGAAAAACTGAGAGCTTTTCCCCTGAGATCAGAGACACGACAGGGATGTCCACTCTCACCACTGTTGTTAACATAGTGTTGGAAGTCCTACCCTCAGCAATCAGACAACAAAATGAAATAAAAGGCATCCAAATTGGCAAAGAAGAAGTCAGACTTTAACTTTTCACAGCATGATACTCTACATGGAAAACCTAAAAGACTCCACCAAAAAGATGTTAGAACTGATACACAAATTCAGCGATGTTGCAGGATATAAAATCAATGGACAGATACCGGTTTCATTTCTATACGCCAATAATGAAGCAACAGAAAGAGAAATAAAGATATCAGTCCCATTTATAATTACAGAACCATTTATAATTACAGTCCCATTTATAATTAAGAACAACAAAGTAACTAGGAATAAACCTAACCAAAGATATAAGAGATCTGTATGCTGAAAACTATAGAAAACTTACGAAAGAAATTGAAAAAGACACAAAGAAATGCAAAAATACTCCATGCTCATGGATTAGAAGAACAAACATTAAAATACCAACACTACCTAAAAGCAATCTATACATTCAGTGCAATCCTAATCAAAATTACACCAGCATTCTTCTCAGAGTTCAAACAATTCTAAAATTTGTATGGAACAACAAATAACCCGAATCGTCAAAGTAATGTTGAAAAGGAAAACCAAAGTGGGAGGCATCACAATCCCAGACTTTAACCTCTACTACAAAGCTGTATTCATCAAGACAGTATGGTATTGGCACAAAAACAGACACAATGGAATAGATTAGAGAACCCCTAGAGTTGGATACACAAATGTAAGGCCAACTAATCTTTGCTAAAGCAGGAAAGAGTATCCAATGGAAAAATGTCTCTTTAACAAATGTTGTTGGGAGAGCTGGATAGCAATATGCAGAAGAATGAACATGGACCACTTTCTTACACCATACCCAAAAATAAACTCAAAATGAATGAAAGACCTAAATGTGAGTCAGGAAACCATCAAAACCCTAGAGGAGAAAACTGGCAACAATCTCTTTGACCTCAGCCGCAGCAACTTCTTATTCAACATGTCTCCAAAGGCAAGAGAAATAAAAGCAAAAATGAACTATTGGGACCTCATCAAGATAAAAACCTTCTGCACTGCAAAGGAAACAGTCAACAAAACTAAAAGGCAACCAATGGAATGGGAGAAGATATTTGCAAATGACATATCAGATAAAGGGTTAGTATCCAAAATCTATAAAGAACTTACCAAACTCAACACCAAAAAACCAAATAATCCAGTGAAGAAATGGACAAAAGACATGAATAGACATCCAGATGGTCTACAGACACATGAAAAGCTGCTCAACATCGCTTATCATCAGGGAAATACAAATATAAAACCACATTGAGACACCACCTCACACCGGTCAGACTAGCTAAAATTAACAACACACGAAACAACAGATGTTGGCGAGGATGTGGAGAAACAGGAACCCTCTTGCACTGTTGGTGGGAATGCAAACTGGTGCAGCCACTCTGGAAAACAGTGTGGAGGTTCCTCAAAAAAATAAAAATAGAATTACCCTAAGACCAGCAATAGCACTACTAGGAATTTATCCAAAGGATGCAGAAATGCTGATTTGTTGGGGGCACATGTACCTCAATGTTTATAGCAGCGCTATCAACAATAGCCAAATTATGGAAAGAGCCCAAATATCCATCAACTGACAAATGGATAAAGGAGATGTGGTTCTTATATACAATGGACTACTACTTGGCAATGAGAAACAATGAAATCTTGCCATTTGCGACAACATGGAGGGAATTGGAGGGTATTATGCTAAGTGAAATGAGTCAGGCAGAGAAAAACATATATCATGTGTTTTCACTCATATGTGGAATTTGAGAAACTTAACAGAAGACCATGGGGGAAGGGAAGGGGAAAAAATAGTTTAAACAGAGAAGGAGGCAAACCATAAGAGACTCTTAAATACAGAGAACAAACTGAGGGTTGATATGGGGTTGGGGAAGAGAGGAGAATGAGTGGTGGACATTGAGGAGGGCATTTGTTGGAATGAGCACTAGGTGTTGTATGTAAGCAATGAATCATGGGAATCTACTCCCCAAGCCAAGAGCACACTGTGTATGCTGTATGTTAGCCAATTTGACAATAAATTACATTTTAAAAAGAGAGAGGAGAGAGAGAGAGAGAGAGAGAGAGAGAGGGAGAGAGACGAGGCTCTTGGAAGTTCTCTTACTATAATTCAAGGAGAAAAATCATTCATTAACACATTTTATTAATAGCCAGTTAATATCTAGATAGTATTTTAAATGGATTATATAGATCTTGGATATCACTTGACCTAGGAATTAATTCATTTTTAGTTCAATTTGCAGTAAATTTAATAAAAAGACAGAGAAGTATACAAATAAAAAAGAATCTGTGATGATGTTCTCTATTTTATTCTTGATATTTGTTATTTATATTTTCTTTTATTCTATATCAGTCTTATGAGAGGCTTATCATTTTTTTTTACCTCTTTAGAAACTAACATTAATTTTTTAAATGTTTCCTACTGTGTTGATTGTATATTTTACATATTTTCTGCATATCAAATTATCAGCTACTTTTTTTAATTAAAAATAAATAAGTTTTATTTATTTATTTGGGGAAAGAGAAAGAGCATGAGCAGAGGAGGGGCAGACAGAGAAAGAGAGAATCCCAAGCAGGCTCCACACTCTCACTGCAGAGCCTGATGCAGGGCTCGAACTCATAACCGTGAGATCATGACCTGAGCCAAAACCAGGAGTTGGATGCTTAACCTACTGAGCCATCCACGTGCCCTATCAGCTTCCTTTAAACAGATAAATTAACTCAGCTAATTTTTCTGGATCTACTAATTGACATGATGGAGTGAGCCATCTGGAACATCAACTGGACTGGACATCCAAAATGGCTCATTCGTATGTGCCAGGGAAATCTGGGCTCAACTTGGACTCAAGGAGGCCATGTCCCTCGGTGTCTCTTTCCAAATAGTCTTAGGGCATCCTCTGCTCTACCTGGTTCCTCCACAGTGTCTCTCTAGATGGTATTTCCAGTGGTGTGTTCGTAGTATAATTTGCATAATAGATCGGGCTTCCCAAAGCATGGGGCAACTAACAGGACCTTTTTTTAGGTCATAGATATTGAAGTGGTACAGGGTCACTTCTGCCTCATTCATTTATGAAAGCAAGCCATAGAACTCTTCAAAATTCAGTGGAAAGTGATTTCACCAGGACATTAGTAACAACAGGAGTGGTTCTTTTGGGATCACCAAGTATCCAACTACAATATTAATTTAGCTGGATTCTACTAGCTTTAATATGTTTTCTGTTTATTTCCATTAGTCGTACCATTTGTTTAAGTTTTTTTTTCTGATGTCTTTTGTAAGTTATTCTTGATCTATGAGACACACACACACACAGACATGCATACAATTTTTTTGGTGATTTTCACAGATTTATAGTTTAATTCCATATGTGGCATAATGTTTTTCATTGAAAACTGTTGAAAATTGCTTTATGGACCAATATTTGTTTATATTGGCCAATGCTCCATGTTCCAGTGGGAAAAAAATACACTCTGAGTTTCTTAGACACCTTAAAGTTCCTAGGCCAGTTATGTATTTTAATTTTATATTCAATTTTTTATATCATCATTCATATTTGTCTGTTCTGATATTACAGGAGAAAGACAAAAATCTCCAAATACATTTCTGTATTTTCCTGATTCTCTTATACTTAGAGATTTACTATTAAGTACATTCAAATTTAGAAATTTAGAAACCTCCCTGGATAAAGGGAGTGCGGGGTGGGGATAACCATGTAATCATTTTTAAATGTCTTATTTCTAGTAATTGTTCTTCCTTTAAAATCTACTTTATCTGATATTATATAAGTTACAACTGATTTCTTTTGTTAGTTGTATGGCATGTCTTTTTTATATCATTTATTTTACTTTTCTATATCTTTCAATGAACTTGATACATTTCTTATAAGCGTCATATAATGGGTTTTGGTTTTTTTTTCAGCCAGTTTAACTTTTTTTGTATTTTAATTGATGCATTTTGTCCATTTACATTTAATGTTATTTATTATTAGTATCTGCATTTTATTATACGGCCTTGCATTTTAGTTGTTGTTCCACTTATTTTATATTCCTTTCTCTTTCTTTCTTGTCTACTTTTGGAATAATTTCAAATAAGTAACAGGTGTGACCAGATTCAAGGGGAGTAGGTGGAATAAGGGTGTTAAAACATGGAATAATGGTTCGATTAGAACCACCATAGTAACATTACAATATGATGACATGTGTATATGTGCATGTGCATTTCATTATTTGTTTAAAATATTTTTTAGACTTTCCTCATGATATCTCCTCTGTTATTAATTGTATCTTATTCTACCTTGTTTAAAAAGGAATTTTAATGTTTATGGAATATTTGAGTTAGTGGAGTGTAAATTAATGCTTACAACACTTCTGGAAAAATGCAATTACCCCCACTAACTTCAATTATCTTTAATTACTATTGCCCATTTCTGCCTTTTGTTAATGTTTCAGTGCATTTTATTTCTACATATATTTTAAACTCTCAGACATTTTTTATTACTTTTTATACTATCGGTATCCATACATATTTACCATGTCATTTTACTTCATTTGTTTGCATTTCCATGCATGTTTCCATAATCATTATTCTACTGCCTTAAGGACTCCTATATTCAGCATTTTTAGGGTTGATTTTCTCAGTTTTTTATTTGCCTAAAAATGTGTTTATTTCACCTGCTTTTTTGGAGTTACAATTGCATGCATGTTATATGTTTTAATCATGTATAATATTTCTATATTTCTCTCATTCTCCTCTTTATGTTTTCCTCTTTTGTTTTCTCTGTATGCTCTTATTTGAATGTTTTCTATTGATTTCTATTTCTATTTACTAATTCTCTTTTCAGAAGTATTTGGATTGCTGCTCAACTCGTCAATTTGGTTCATAATTTCAGTTAATATATTTTTTTCAGTTCTAGAATTCTAATTCAATTTTTTAAAGATTTTGTTCTCTGTTGAAATTAGCCACTTTTCTCTTGATTTTTTGGACATTTTTAAAAAATTTTTTAAATGTTCATTTAATTTTGAGAGAGAGAGAGAGAGAGAGAGAGAGTTAGTGGGGGAGGGGCAGAAAGAGAGGGAGACACAGAATCCGAAGCAGGCTCCAGGCTCTGAGCTGACAGCGAACAGCCCTATGCGGGGCTTGAACCCACAAACTGTGAGATCATGACCTGAGCTGAAGTCAGACGCTTAACCAACTGAGCCACCCAGGTGCCCCTTTGAACATACTAATCACAGTGTCTATCATGACTTTGTTAAATTAGCATTTTTTTAAAATAACATTTGTTAAGTGGAGTCACAGGGTGCTGGATGGTGAACCTGGTTCAATAAAAGATCACAAAAGATATTGAAGTCGAGAAGTTTACTCACAGTTCCTGGAGCAAGTAACTAAGTGGCATGTCTCAGGGGGCCACACAAGGAGGTCAAGGCATGCAGGCAGAGACACAGAAAGGACCTGAGCTACATGTGTTGTTAGGGTCCTCAGGTGGAATGTTTTATATTTGTGGGCTAAGGACAGATTGGTCAATTCACATCTAAAATGGAAACATTTAGATGAGTTCCATGGGGGCCTTATTAGAGGTGCCCAAGGAGAAGGCCCCGGGAGGTATGGGAGACTGTTGGCCACAAAGACTGTTGGAGAAGTCCTGTCAGGAACTCATATTTGCCTGTGACTCTGCAGACTGTTATCTAGGACATGTGGTAACATGAGGAGTTAGTGTCGCTGTAAGGCTCCCCACAGACTGCTTGGCCAAACAAAATTGATGACTAAGAGGCAATACCAGGGTGTAGCTTGCTTAAACTCTTCACAGAATAGTAAAAATCCACATCTCACATGTCTGTACCCCAATCACCTACAATTCTTTCTATAAGATAGTCTGATGCTATATATTGGATTGGAATGCTTAGTAATTATGTTTTAGTTGAGAACCCAGTTTTGCTTTAGACAGAAAATTAGAATATAGAAAAATTACCTTTCACCAAAAAAGGATTGAGCTCATTCAAAGCTGTGTTTCAGTCTTTGTAAGAAATTAATTTTTGTTTTCCTCTCACTCCTACTCTAGAGCTCTTCAGGGTTTCTGTGAAAATCTCAGATGTTTGTCAGGGCCCCTGGTCTTTGACTAGTCCTGAATTACATTTCATCACCTTGTCGGCACTATAAAACTATAGAAAGCTCTACTTAGCTTCTCACTTTTGGTCTGGGGAAAACATGGCCGAGAATCAGAATGAAATATTGCTTTTCCATTGACTCAAGTATCTGGTCCTCTCAATTCCATTCTGTAATTTTTGTTTTGTTTTAATGTTCCAAACTGATTTTTAAATATGCTTTGGAAGTTTTATGTCTGCTCTTATCAGGGATATATTTCTGCTTCTGGCTATTCTCTTATATTTAGACATGGTAGTTCTTCATTCTTTTTTTTTTTTTTTTAATTTGCTCCAAATAACATTTCTTTCTTCATCTGCCTATCTTAGAAATAATTATATAATTAAATAGTTATATTTTTGACAAAACGTATTTGTTTCTATAAAAGTCTGCTTTCCTTTCTGGTCTCTATTTATTTAAAGATTATAATAAATTCTTCATTTACTACCAAAGACAATTTCTGTTTTGATGGATTTTTCTCAAACTGTATCCAGATAGTCGCTGATGACAAGGTAAGGTTCCATAGACCTTGCTTTTAAATTCCACTCAAAACTTACAATAAGTGGGCCACCTGGGTGGCTCAGTCGGTTAAGCGTCCGACTTCAGCTCAGGTCCTCATCTCATGGTTTGTGAATTCGAGCCCAGTGTCAGGCTCTGTGCTGACAGCTCAGGGCCTGGAGCCTGCTTCACATTCTTTGTCTCCCTCTCTCTGCTCCTCCTCTGCCCACACACTCTCTCTCTCAAAGGTAAGTAAACATAAAAAAAAAATTAAAATGAAGTTTATAAGTATCCAAACAGAAATCCAAACCAAAAACTAAACAGTGTGTGGGTTTTTTTTTTCTTTGTTTTTCTTTTTTCTTCTTCTTTTTTTTTCTTTTTTCATCTCTCAGATTGAAATTTTGTATGCAGGAATAATGTTTCAAAGTATATCTGACTTTTGAAATGAATGCTAGGATAATTATTTCCCATGTTATAAACTGTGTCTATTGTATCACTAAACATTCAAACAGAAAGGACTTAAAAACTCATCAACTCTGACAATACACCAATGAGGAAATAGAAGTCCTTAGAAGTTCAAAAATACCTGAAAGTTCAATCATATTTGAAAAAAAAAGACCACATAGAAACCCTAAATTTGTCTCACTATTTACACCAATGTGGAATTCTGTTTGAAACAATAGACATGTCTGTAGAATCGTTTCATATTGCCTGCACTCTCACCTTGTTAAAAACATGTAAAAGTATCAATGTATATCTAAAGCATTTCTTTCCACGTGCTCATACTTGATTTTTAAAATGAAGAACTGAAATTATTAAAAAGAATTATTGAAGATGTACTAGAAAATAATTTGTGGCCCATTTTTAAAATGTAAGTAAATGAATTGAAACCTTTTTAAACTAAATTAACATTTCCAAACAGTCTTGCTTGAAAGAAAACTTACTGCACAGCTTAATCAAATGAACTTTTCTTTGTGTCTGTCTCTCATCTGTATCTTGCTGAGCTGAGGATATTTTATAAAGAGCAAAAGCATCTTGTATATTGGGGGGGGGGGCAAGTATTTAACGAGAAATGCCAAAGGAACATCCCTGTATATGTGTTGGTTGCAGAAAATTTTTCAATATTCTGTTCCATTTCTCAACATCTACAATATAGATGACATTGGGAGGTATCTTTGTATAAAATAAATGAGATCATAAAATTAAATCATACTTCATCTTAGTGATTTTCTGTACTGTTTTTTTTAACGTTTATTTATCATTGAGAGAGAGAGAGAGAGCATGAGCATGGGAGGGGCACAGAGAGAGGGAGACACAGAATCTGAAGCAGGCTTCAGGCTCCAAGCTGTCAGCACAGAACCCGACGCAGGGCTCAAACTAACAAACCTGAGCCAAAGTCAGATGCTGAACCAACTGAACCACCCAGGTACCCCAATCTTAGTGATTTTCAAGTCAATACTCAATTTAGCATTATGTCTAATATTTTTTAAATTTGTACCACTATACATTATGACTAGATAAAATTAAGTAGCAATGTAATTGTGTGTATTTTGAGTTTGGCATTTTTTTCTGAGATCTGAGTTTTGTAACATATCCAGCATTCTCCTGGCTTTTCATGTTTTCAAGCTGGTCATATTAAGAAATAGCTCTTACTTGTGATTTTAACTTTTGACAAGGACATGCAGTTATCTGAAAACAAAGTGCAGCCAAGGTCTCCTCTCTCCTATTTTATTTGTCTCCTTTTTAGTGTGTAAAAGAATGATCTGTATGATTGGATTCAGTGATTTCTTCTCTTTTGGCTTCCTCAGCCAACTTCCTGGGAGTTACCTTCCTTCCTTCCTATTTTCTATGCTTCTGTACTTGGTTATGAAAAGAGAAGAATTAGATTATCACATTAAAAGACAAAAGAAATCTCTTAATTTTCCTTTCAAAAGTATGAACATCTCACACTTCTTAGAAATGAAATGGGGCAAAAGCTACAAATAATATGGAAATGCAACTTGACAAAGAAAATCGATCCACATTTTAAAAAGAGACTCTAAAAATCGCAGCCACCGTTGGCCAATGTGCAATTTTGCTATATTGTTTTACTTAAATTTTATAATGACTTTCAAAATCCCAAGCAGAATGTTGTTTTCAGTTTTTTGGGATCAGTTAGGTTGAGAAACTCTGGGTTTTTACGTCATTCTATTTCTGAACGCCTTTCTCACAAAGATCCTATCTATCCCTTGTGATTTGATGGGTCAGGCTTGCTTGAAACTGCCTGACGCTTTTGACAAGCTATGCTGGCATTACATGTTGAGCTCAATCCAGAACACTAGGAAAACATAGAAAGCATTTAGTTTCTTAAGTATTCTCTGTTAGGTGCTGATCTTTTCTTATGCTCATCCACAGATTTCAGGATTATATGCCAGATTTGCTTTGCTCTTTGACCATTGGTACTTAAATTAGGCCATTCAGGAGAAAAGTAAAAACAAAACAAAGCAAAAGAAAACAACAACAACAACAACAACAACAACAACAACAAAAACAAAACACTCCCAAACCTCTTCAACTATCTGGACCCTTTTTTCATTTGTTGATTTGATGAATACTTAGATAATTATTTCATCTATGTTAGAGTATCTATGTTTTTTAAAAGCACTCTATTTATGAAACCAAAACCACAACTTCAAGTGGCACATGTTTTTGTTGGCTTATAAGAGACACTACTATTACAAAAATACCACTAGCCTTGAAAAAAGATGTTATTAAAAGGTAATAATAATTTTCTAAGACTTGAAATAACTCTATCGGTAGATTTAGTGCAACCCCAATCAAAATCCCAGCAAGTCATTTTGTGGATATTGACAAATTGATTCTAAAGTTTCTATGAAGAGGAAAACGACCCAGAGCAGCCAACACAATATTGAAGGAGAAGAACAAAATTGGAAGACTGACACTACCCAATTTCAAGACTTACTGTAAATCTACAGTAATGAAGACAGTGTGGTATTGGCAAAAGAATAGACAAATAAATAGTTCAATGAAACAGAATAGAAGACCCAGAAATAGAGCCACAAGAATATAGTCAACTGGTCTTTGACAAAGGAGCAAAAACAATACAATGAAGCAAAGATAGCCTTTTCAAAAAATGGTGCTTGAACTAGATATGCAAAAAAAAAAAAATAGTACAGACATATACATCATCCTTTTACAAAAATTAACTCAAAATGTATCACAGACCTAAATGTAAAACACAACACTGCAAATTACTAGAAGATAACATAGGAGAAAATCTAGATGAACTTGATATAGAGCTGACTTTTTATATATAACACCAAAGGCACCATCCATGAAGAAAATTATTTAAAGATGTCTGGTCTTCAGAAGATAATGTCAAGAGAATGAGACGACAAGACACAGACTCGGAGGAATATTTACAAATAACATATTTGATAAAAAATGTACAAATAACCCTTAAAATAATCCTTAAAACTTAATGAGAAGAAAATAATCTAATTAAAAAATGAGCCAAAGACCTTGATACCTCATCAAAGAAGATATACAAATGGCAAATAAACATATGAAAAGTTGCTCCAAATTGTATGTCATCAAAAATATAAGTTAAAACAATAGATGCTACTACATGTAATAGAATGGCCAAAATCCAGAACATTGGTTGGTGAGGATGTGGAACAACAGGAACTCTCATTGATGATGGGAAAGTAAAATAGTACCCACTTTGAAAGACAGTTTGGCAGTTGTTTTTTTTTTGTTTGTTTTTGTTTTTGTTTTTCAAAAGAAGATATTTTCTTCCAATAATCATAGTCAAAAGGATTGAAAATTTATGTCCAAACAAAAGTCTGTAGCACAGATATTTATAGAAGCTTTAATCATAATTGCCAAAACTTGGAAACAACCAAGAAGTCCTTCAGTAGGTAAATTGATAAATGAACTGTAGTACATCTAGACAATGGAATATTATTCAACACTAAAAAGAAATGAGCTATCAAGCCATGATAAGACATGAATGAAACTTAAATGCATATTACTAAGCAAAAGAAGCCAATATGAAAAGACAACACACTGTAGGATTGTAACTGTATAATCTGAAAATTATCTGAAAAAGCATGGAGATACGAAAAGATTGGAGTTGATTGGGTGAGGAGGGAGAGTAATAGGTAGAACTCACAGGATTTTTAGGGCAGTAGAAATACTCTGTATGATACCATAATGGTGAATACATGGCCATTTATACATTTGTCCAACCCTGAGGCAGACTATGGACTTTGGGTAATAATAATGTGTCAGTGTAGGTTCATCAGTTGTAACAATTGAACTCTCTGTTGAAGGGTATTGATAATACAGTAGGCTATGCAAGTGTGGGGTAGGGAATATATGTGGAATCTCTCTACCATCCTCTTAATTGTGCTGTGAATTTAAAGTACTCTTAAAGTATAAAGTCTTTCAAAAAAGCAGTTTCTACATTCTACATGAATAGTAGAGGCAAGATATGAATGGGTTTCAACTTAGAAACCATTAACTTAATATAGACTCCTATATGCATAAGACATGATATATAAACCCAAAGATAACCAGAATTCAAAAACTCATAATAGATATGCAAAAAATAAAAAGAAAGGAATTCAAGTATATCACTAAAGAAAGCCAGCAAACCTTGAGAGAAGAGAGCAAGAGAAGAAAGGAACAAAGAAGAACCCCCCCCAAAAAAAAGCCCATAAAACAACTAACAAAATGTCAGTACAATATCTATCAATAATTACTTTGAATGTAAGTACTAAACATCCCAATCAAAAGAAATAGGGTGACAGAATGGATAAAAAAGCAAGACTCATCTATATGATGCCTACAAGAGACTCATTTCAAACTAAAAGACACATGCAGTTTGAAAGTGAAGGGACAGGAAAGCATTTATCAAGCAAAGGAAGTGGAAATAAAGCTGAGGTAGCAATACTCATCACAAAAAAATAGACTTTAAAGCGAAGACTATAACAAGAGACAAAGAAGAACACCATATCATCATAATAGGAACAATCCAACAAGAAGATAAAACAACAGTAAATATTTATGCATCCAGCATGGGAGCACCCAAATACATAACAGCAACTAATGACAAACATAACAGAAGTAATCGATAGCAATATAATAATAACAGGGGACTTTAACACTCCACTTACATCAATGAATAGATCATTCAAATAGAACATCAACAAGTAAACAGTGGCTTTGAAGGACACATTAGACCAGACAGATCTAACAGATATATTCCAAACATTCCACCCGAAAACAGCAGAATACGCATTTTTTTTTTCAACTGCACATGGAACAGTCTCCAGAATAGAGTACATTTTAGGCCACAGAACAAGTCTCAACAAATTCAAAAAGAGTGAAGTCATTCCATGCATCTTTTTTTTATTTTAAATATTTTTAGCATTTATTCCTTTTTTGATAGAGAGAGATGGTGTGAGGTGGGGAAGGACAGAGAGAGAGGGAGAGACAGAATCCAAAGCAGGTTCCAGGCTCTGAGCTGTTAGCACAGAGCCTGACGCAGGGCTCAAACTCACGAACTGTGAGATCATGACCTGAGCCGAGCTTAACCAACTGAGCCACTCAGGTGCCCCTCCATGCATCTTTTCTGACAACATGCTATGAAACTAGAAATCAGTCACAAGAAAAAATTCTGGAAAGAACAAAAATTAAATAAGATGCTACTGTGGGGGCACCTGGGTGGCTCAATAGGCTAAGTGTCTGACTCTTGGTTTAGGCTCAGGATAATCATCTCATGGTTTGTGAGTTCTAGCCCCACATCGAGCTTCATGCTAACAGCTCAGAGCCTGCTTAGGATTGTTTCTTTCTCCCTCTGTCTCTGCCCTTCCCCTGCTTGCTCATGATGTCTCTCTGTCTCCCAATAAATAAACAAAAAAATAATAATTTTTTTAATAAATAAATCACATGCTACTAAACAGTGAATGGGTCAACCAAGAAATCAAAGAGGAATTCAAAAAAATACATAAAGACAAATGAAAATGAAAACACAATGGTACACAATCTTTGGGATAAAGCAAAAGCTGCTCTAAAAGGGAAGGCCTACCTCAACAAGCAGGACCAGTCTCAAATAAGCAACCTAACCTTATACCTAAAGAAGCTAGAAAAAGAAAAAGAAAAAAACACACCAAACCAATAGAAGGAAGGAAATAAGAAAGATTAGAGCAGAAATTACTGAAATAGAAATAGACAAACAAAATACCACAATTGAACAAATCAGTGAAACCAGGAACCGGTTCTTTGAAAATATCAGCAAAATTGATAAACATTTAACCAGACTCATCAAAAAAAAGTGAGAAAGAGAGGACTCAAAATCAGAAATGACAGAAGATAATTAAAACCAACACCACAGAAATACAAAGGAATATAAAAGAATATCATGAAAAGTCATATGCCAACAAATTGGACTTTAGAAGAAATGGATACATTCCTAGAAACATAAATTCTTCCAAAACTGAACTAGGAAGAAATAGAAAATTTGAACAGACCAATTACCAACAATGAAATTGAAGCAGTAATGAAAAAAACTCCCAACAAACAAAAGGCCAATACCAGATAGCTTCAAAGGTGAATTCTACCAAACATTTAGCGAAGAGTTAATACCTATTCTTCCCAAACTATTCCAAAAAAGAAAAGAGGAAGGAAAGCCTCCAAAATCATTCTGTGGGGACAACATTACCTTGGTAACAAAACAAGATAAAGACACTATAAAAAAAAGAGAACTACAGGCCAATATCTCTAATGAACATAGTTACAAAAATCCTCAACAAAATATTATACCAAATCCAATGATATATTAAAAATATCATTTGCCATGATCAAGTGGGATTTATTCCTTGGATGCCAGTGTGTTTGAGTATTCACAAATCAATCAGGGTGATACATTGTATCAATAAAAGAAAAGATAGATGCCAGATGATCATTTCAATAAATGCAGAAAAAGCATTTGTACAAAGTACAATATCCATTCATGATAAAAACTCTCAACAAAGTAGATTTAGAGGGAACGTATGTCTACATAATAAAAGCCATGTATGAAAGACCCACAGCTAGCATCATACTCAGTGGTGAAAAACAGAGCTTTTCCTCTAGTATCAGAAACAAGACAAGGATGTCCACCTTCACCACTTATATGCAACATAGTATTGCAAATCCTAGCCACAACATCAGACAAGAAAAAGAAATCAAAGGCATCCAAACTGATAAGAAGTAAAACTTTCACTATCTGCAGATGAATAATACTCTATATAGAAAACCTAAGACTCCACCAAGAAACTACTGGAACTGATAAATAAATTTAGTATACAAATTCAGGATACAAAATCAGTGTACAGAAACTCATTGAATCTCTATACACTAATAATGAAGCAGCAGCAAGAGCAATTCAGAAAACAATCCAACTTACAATTGTACCCAAAATAATAAAATGCCCAGGGATAAACTTAACCAAGGAGGTAACAGATCAATACTCTGAAAACTATAAAGCATTGATGAAAGGAATTAAAGATGACACAAACAAATGGAAATATATCTCATAGTCATGGGTTGGAAGAACAAATATTGTTAAGATGTCCATACACCCAAAGCAATCTACAGACTGGATACGATCTCTATCAAAGTATCAACATCATTTTTCACAGAACCAAAACAAATAACCTTAAACTTTGTATGGAGCCATGAAAGACCCCAAATGGCCAAAGCAATCTTTAAAGTGAAAAATAAACTGGAGGTAATACTAGCCCAGATTTCAAGATATACTACAAAGCTGTAGTAATCAAAACAATATAGTACTAGCACAAAAAAATAGACACATAGATTAATAAAATAGGCACATAGATCAATAGAACTAAATAGAGAGCCCAAAAATAGAGAGCCCATACAGTTATATGGTCAATTAATCTTCAGCAAAGGAAGCAAGACTATGCAATGAGAAAAGATAGTTTTTTCAGCCAATGATGTGGGGGAAACTGGACAGCTACATGCAAGAGAATGAAACTGGACCACTTTCTTACACCATACACAAAAATAAACTCAAAATGGATCAAAGATCTAAATGTACGACCTGAAACTGTCAAAATCCTAAAAGAGAGCACAAGCAGTAATTTCTCTGACTTGACTATAGCTACATTCTTCTTGATATATCTCCTGAGGTACAGGAAGCAAAACAAAAATAAACTATTAAGACTACATCAAAATAAAAAGCTTCCACACAGCGAAGGAAACAATCAACGAAAGTAAAAGACAACCTGATGAATAGGAGAGGATGTTTTCAAATGGCATCTCTGATAAAGGGTTAGTATCCAAAATATAGAAAGAATTTATACGACTCAACACACACAAAAATAGATAATCCTGTTAAAAATGGGCAAAGACATAAGCAGATGTTATCCAGATGGCCAACAGACATCTGAAAAGATGCTCAACATCACTAATCATCAGGGATATGCAAATCAAAACTACAATGAGATACCACCTCACAACTGTTAGAATGACTACAATAAAAAATATAAGAAACAACAAAATGCTCGCAAGGATATGGAGAAAAAGGAAGCCTTGGGCACTGTTGATGGGAATGCAAAGTGGTGCAGCCACTGTGGAAAACGGTATGGAGGTTCCTCAAAAAATTAAAAATAGAATTACCATATGATGTAACAATTCCACTACTGAGTATTTATCCAAAGAATATGAAAACACTAATTTGAAAAGTTGTATGCACCTGTATGTTTATTTTAGCATTATTTACGATAACCAAGATACGAAAGCAACCCAAGAGTCCATTGATAGATGAATGGATAAAGAAGATGTGGAATATTACTCAGCCATAAAAATGAATGAAATCTTACCGTTTGCAGCCACATTGGATCTAAAAGGTATAGTGTAAAGTGCAATCAGCCAGTCAGAGAAAGACAAATACCATATAATTTCATTCATATGTGGAATTTCATAAGAAACAAAACAAAGGAACAAGGAGAAAAAGAGACAAACCAAAGAACTGACCATTCACTATAGAGAACAAACTGTTGGTTACCAGAGGGGAGGTTGGGGAAGGAGTAGATGGGTAAAAGAGTTGATGGGTATTAAAGAGCACACTTATCATGATGAACACTGAGTAATGTATAGAATTGTTGAATCACTATATTGTACTTCTGAAAATAATATAACACTGTATTTTAACTCTACTGGAATTCATTTTCTAATTGTATTATAGAAATTTAAAATTAAATACATTAAAACAAAGGCTTAAAAACCCTGGAAAATTGAATATTATAATGTGGTAATTCTAGAATCAGATTCTCTCTGTTCCTCAAAGCTTACTTTTTTTTTAATTATTTTATTATTTTATTTTATTTCCTTTTCTTGGAATTATTTAGGCTTTTATTTGTGTTTTATTATTGTTTTTTTAATTTATATCCAAGTTAGCATATGGTACAACAATGATTTCAGAAGTAGATTCCTTAATGCCCCTTACTCATTTAGCCCATCCCCCCTCCCACAACCCCTCCAGTAACCCTCTGTTTGTTCTCCATATTTAAGTCTCTTATGTTTTGTCCCTTTCCCTGTTTTTCTATTATTTTTGCTTCCCTTCTCTTATGTTCATCTGTTTTGTGTCTTAAAGTCCTCATATTAGTGAAATCATTTGATATTTGTCTTTCTCTGACTAATTTCGCTTAGCATAATAGCCTCTAATTCCATCCATGTAGTTACAAATGGCAAGATTTCATTCTTTTTGATTGCCGATACTCCATTGTGTGCGTACGCACGCACGCGTGTGTGTGTGTGTGTGTGTGTGTCTGTGTATACCACATCTTCTTTATCCATTCATCCATTGATGGATATTTGGACTCTTTCCATACTTCGGCTATTGTTGATAGTGTCTCTATAAACATTGGGGTGTATATGTCCCTTCAAAACAGCATACCTGTATCTCTTGGATAAATACCTAGTAGTACAATTGCTGGGTTGTAGGGTATTTGTATTTTTAATTTCTTGAGGAACCTCCGTACTGTTTTCCAGAGTGACTGCACCAGTTTGCATTCCCACCAGGAGTGCAAAAGAGATCCTCTTTCTCCACATCCTCGCCAACATCCGTTGTTGCCTGAGTTGTTAATGTTAGCCATTCTGACAGGTGTGAGGTGGTATCTCATTGTGGTTTTGATTTGTATTTCCCTGATGATGAGTAATGTTGAGCATCTTTTCATGTGTTGGTTGGCCATCTGGATGTCTTCTTTGGAAAAGTGTAAATTCATGTATTTGCCCATTTCTTCACTGGATTATTTGCTTTTTGGGTGTTGAGTTTGGTAAGTTCTTTATAGATTTTGGATATTAACCCTTTATCTGACATGTCGTTTGCAAATATCTTCTCCCATTCCATCGGTTGCCTTTTAGTTTTGTTGATTGTTTCCGTCACTGTGAAGAAGCTTTTTATTTTGATGGGGTCCCAATAGTTCATTTTTGCTTTTGTTTCCCTTGCCTCTGGAGACATGTTGAGTAAGAAGTTGCTGCAGCCGAGGTCAAAGAGGTTTTTGCCTGCTTTCTTCTCGAGGATTTTGATGGCTTCCTATCTTACACTAGGTCTTTCATCCATTTTGAGTTTATTTTTGTGTATGGTGTAAGAAAGTGATCGAGGTTAATTTTTCTGCATGTCGCTGTCCAGTTTTCCCAGCACCACTTGCTGATGAGACTGTCTTTATTCTTTCCTGCTTTGTCAAAGATTAGTTGGCCGTACGTTTATGGGTCCATTTCTGGGTTCTCTATTCTTTTCCATTGATCTGAGTGTCTGTTTTTGTGCCACTTTTTTATTGTTAAAAACTTTAGCTGTTCATTTATTTAGTGACTTTCCCAAACTGTTTTTGAGAAGACCAGTTTTTTCCTTTTCATGTTTTTTTTTTTTCAATTTCAGGTTTATTGAGGTATAGTTGATGTATAAAACTAAAAGATATTTAAAGTTTGCATCATCAGCGTAGGGAATATAGTCAAAGATACTGTAATGGCTTTGTAATGGTGACATGTGGTAGGTACACTTGTGTGAACATAGAATAGCATATAAACTCGTCAAATAACTACATTGTACACCTGAGACTAATGTAATATTTTATGCCAATTATACTTTAATTTAAAAATAAATAAGTAAGGGGCACTTGGGTGGCTCAGTCGGTTAAGATCTGACTCTTGATTTTTGGCTCAGGTCATGGTCTCACAGTTGTGAGATCAAAGGCCACATCAGGGTCCACACTGGGCATGGAGCCTGCTTAAGATTCTCTCTCTCTCTCTCTCTCTCTCTCTCTCTCTCTCTCTCTCTCTCTCAATAAATAAATACCTACCTACCTACATACATAAGTGTAAAAAACAATGAAGTGTATATTGTGTTCATTTGATATACATATACACTGCAAAAAGAATCATCCCATCTAGTTAACACTAATCCAGAAAAGACTGTATATTGTCACAAAGTCTCTCTTTCTTTAGCTTGTGTTCAGCTAATAGTTTTACAGATATTTCCTTGAGTGCCAAGAACAAAGAAACAAAAAACAAAAAGGAAACATTTCTCCTGTTCTTTGCAGGTCAGCTCAGCTTGACACTGTACTTCAACGCTTAGCCAGGCTTGCACTCAGTCTCAGTAGAATAGCCAGAGGTAAAAGCTGAGGATCTTTTAGATCTTTTCTGACTATGTATCTTGCTCTAGGTATGCATGTGGCTTTCTAAATTTCCTAGTATACATGGGAACTTTTGATTGTTCCAGAGTACCAAAAAAAAAAAAAAAAAAAAAATCTCTCCCCAGTTTTTCCTCTGAGGCTTTAGCTGGTTTATGTCCGTCTAAATAGTAATCTTTTGCCCCGGGTGGTTACAGGTTGTTAGTTATCCTATAATGGTCTTGAGTGATGTCTGTCACTTTCGACTCTTAATTCCTCATTAAATGATACAGACAAGTGCCTTGTGTCACTCCTTCATATTGCCCTCAGTTTAGAACAGATACATAGTAATTTTTGAATAAGTCTGGCTCTGTCCCATAAGAGCCAGGAACCAAATTCTCACACTGGGAATGTGACTATTTTCTTCACTTCTCTTAATGAGGCAGGGTAGGGTAGGGCAAAAAAAATCCACAAAGCCTCCCTAACCATTTTGAAGTTGACTTTTTCTTGATCCACTGCTCACTTGTTTTCTGTAAACCTTTGGCTATTTTCCAGAGTTATGATAAAGTAGGTTCTTAAGTTGAGATAAGATAGTAAATGACAGGGGCACCTGGTTGATTTAGTTGGTTGAGTCTCCGACTCTTGATTTTGGCCCAGGTCATGATCTCACAGCTTGTGGGATCAAGCCCCGCATCAGGCTCTGCACTGACAGTGTGGAACCTGCTTGGGATTTTCTCTCTTTCTCTCTCTGCCCCTCCCCCACAATGTCTGTCTTTTTTTTTGTCTCTATCAAAATAAATAAACTTAAAAAATAAAATAAGTGTACAGGAACCAAGATTGCATTGAACTCTTAGTTGACTACCCATCAATAGCCTACCTAAAGAGATTGGGCAGGCCAGTAGGGAGGTTGTAACTTCAAGGGAGGAATTTCAGAATTCTCTATTTTTACTCTGGTAGTACACTTTTTCCATGGAGAAATGGGTATGTGGGTTGTTTTCCTTTAGTGAGAAGGTCTTCATATGTACCCTTAAGTGGCATTATTACTGATACATATCTTAAGCATAATAAATAAGGATAAAAAAACTGCCTGAAACAGCCGAGTATAAAGCTAGGATTTAGGAAATAGCTTCATTATAATATATGCTATAATACATACATTTGTATGTATTTTCCATTGACCGTAAATGGGCCATTCATGTGTAAAAGAGAATGAGAGAGAGAGAGAGTGAGAGAGAGAGAGAAGCTAGTATCCACTTGGCCTAAGAGAGCTGTCAGGGAAGATAATGAGACCAAATCAAGAGATAGTCTATATGAAAGTAACATACCAAGAACCCTGAGCTTCCTATTTCTGTATGAACCTCTTTTGGATTAAACCAGTCCTTTTCTTAATTTTTCACTAAAATTACTCTAGAAGAGCACTCCTCACATGACAAGGCACAGGTGGGTGAGACCAAGCAGAGCTGAACTGCAGAGATTGTTGGCATGAAGTATGTATGCTTTATTTTTTTTTTAACTTTTTTTTTTTTTTTTGAGACAGAGAGAGACAGAGCATGAACAGGGGAGGGGCAGAGAGAGAGGGAGACACAGAATCGGAAGCAGGCTCCAGGCTCTGAGCCATCAGCCCAGAGCCCGACGCGGGGCTCGAACTCATGGACCGCCAGATCGTGACCTGAGCTGAAGTCGGCCACCTAACCGACTGAGCCACCCAGGTGCCCCGTATGCTTTATTTAAGCAGTTGGCATGCTTATACACTAAAGTCTACTTTAGTGTCTCTGGAAGTTCTTATTTTGACTATCATACAAAAATTTACTGTAAAGTGTCAATACATAGTAAAAGGTTAATACCTTTGAGTCACTAAAACTAAGATGGGTAAACTCTAACGTAATTTTGCCTTGGTGATTTGCCCTAGGACTTGATGTGAGCCTTTAAGCTACTTATTTGTTTGTTTTTTATTTTTAATTTTTTCCAAGAACACATTTCTTGCATATGTCAAATACCACCTTTGTACTTCCCAAACCAATGAAAAAAAAAAAAAAAAGGAATCTGAGGCTAGATAAGCCAAAGAGGAAAGTCTTCTCATCAAAGCTCTGTAACTATTAAAATATTAATTGCTGTAACGATTTGTCAACTCGACGATGGGTACAGCATATATTTGGTGAGTTCTCTTTTATGAACATATTTGTTACGTGAGTAACCATTCTTGATTTATGAAAATAAAACCATATTTTAATTTCTGTAATTAGTAAATTATGTTATTCTTAGACCTATTGGTGTTAGAATATTTAAACTGATCCTCATGCCCAAACTATAAATATTCTAAAAATTATTCTCATTGGTGAGAGTATTCTCAAATCTTCTTCACTTACTTAAATAACCGTTTTTGATCCCTTTCAGGTTAGTCATGTTTGCCTCTAAAGATAATTAAACTCTAGTTGAGCTGTTTTCACATTCAATTAAAATGTGGTGAAACTTATCTATATCTCATTTTTCAATATTTGGCTGGAAATATGAAGAGATAACCTGTAAGCCTATACACCAGTTTTAGAATCATGGTGTGAAAATGAATCTTTTATCTGTGTCTCTCCATAAACAGCTAGTGGAAAGATATAATTATTCTGCTTTTGAGGTTCTCAGCTAGTGTTCATGAACCCATCATCTCATCCAAATATTTGTGTCTACCATGTACCTGGCATTTCATCATACAGTGGACATATAAATACAAGCCAATTAAGGCTCATTTATTCAACTTATTCCAGTTTGCCTAAAAGCAATTTTTAAAAGGTAAAGATCTTTATTTCTTATCACTAGAAAGTTTGTAGCAGTTTCCAGGCAGAGCAATAGCAATTTCATGTAGTACAAAGGAGAGGTATGTTTTATTTTGTTTTTTTTTTTTTTTGTATACTCTAAAATTTTTAGAAATGTTTATTTATTTATTTTGAGAGAGAGAAAGCAGAGGAGAGGCAGAGAGAGAAAGACAGAGAATCGCATGCAGGCTCTGTACTGCCAGTGCAGAGCCCAATGTGGGACTCGAACCCACAAACCAGGAGATCATGACTTGAGCCGAAGTTGGACACTCAACCAACTGAGCCCCCCACGTGCCCCAAAGTAGAGATATGTTTTGATCATCCCTCCTTTATATTTACTTTGTGACTTAATTATTTGTACTCCCTTTGAATGAACTGTATATAATTTTGAAGTCAATTATAAGTAATTTTCTGTGGTATGTTTTTGTTAGCAAATACTAGGAGTAATTTCAGCAAAAAATTGTTTCTTTTATTTAATTATTGCCAGAAAAAGATGACTTACGACTGATTACTAGACAAAAGTTTTTTGTCCGATATTAAACAAAATTCCATATAGGGAACATATATCACTGAGTTTCAGGAAGAGGTAAAATCGTTGTTTCCTAATTAGTGAAAAATGAGAGCTAATTCATTTGAATATTTGAATATGTGGTATATGGCTGGTAGATAATTGGTTTGGAAACATTCTACTCTAAAATTCATTTGCTGGTTTCCATGAAGCATCAGTTGTATGATCATGTTGAAGTGATATCTTAAGATGTTGGCCCAACTAATTTGTCCCTTTTTTGACCCATATAAATTTTGGGACCATGATGACCATTTCTTCAGGAAGTACTTTATTAAAGCCCATTACTGGCCAGCAACCAAATACCTTGCTTAGGATCTTAGTCAGCAACACAAACTATCTGCACCGTGGATTTGTTGGACAAACTATGACCTTGAAACATTTGCCATTGAATTCTTCTCCAAAATGGAGCTGTAAGGAATAGCATCATGGAGAATTGCTTAGGACATACCCATGCATAGAGCATAATATAAAACACTGTTTCCTAAATTGTATACAACTGAACTCTAATAACTTTATCTACTAAGACATGGTTTTTCTAATGAAAACAAAAAAGAAGGGTTCAACAATGAAACAAATTATAAAGCTAATACAATGTTGCATTACACACAGATAGGTTGCTCAAAGAAAGGTACTTGAGAGCCCCACATATGCTAATGTGCATTCTGCAGCCTAAAAAAAAAAATGTAAGGGGCTGAGTTTCACAAACCAGTATGTATGAACCATCGTAAGATACCAGTGTTCTGTAGATTATGCTCTAGAAAGAGTTTTAGGTGTTCTAAATTATTCCCTTACATTAAACCAGAATGATACTTGTGGACCCCATTGACCTGAAGGTCATAAAATATAATTTTATGCAATTACACATTGGTATTCTTATTACCTACCCCAGAGGATGTTGGAGTTGCTAAAGTTCCTATTTGTTAGCTAACAATGTGCCAGTCACTGAGTTAAGTATTTAACTAAACTTAACTCATTTTTTCTCCTAACAGCCTGGTAAAATCATGCTACTTTCTCCCACTTTACAGAGAAATCAATGAATTCTTAGTTGGTTAAGTAGCTAGGTTGTTCTAAAGCCTGGGTTTAATTCTAAACACCATGATACCATGCATCTGCCCTCACCATGCAAAATATGTGTTGGGGGTGGGGGGGAAGGAATATCAAAGACATTGCTCTCTTGCTTTGAATCTTACAACTTTCCCTTTCTGCTTTGCTCTCCATGAACCTCAGAATCAAATTTGGAGTTCACCTTTATTAAGTATATATTGTCATGTAATTTGCCTTCCTATGTGATAGTCTTGCCTTTACTTTTATTTATTTTCTCCCATACTTTTAATTCCAATTTTCTCATTATGTGTTCTCTTACTTTTTAATCTATTTTGGTAACAGTCTCAAATCTTAGATAAAAAAGTAACTATAAACAAATATATACATGTATTGTTATTCATTAATTAAATTAAAGTTCATGTTTGCATTATTCATGTAATATTAAAACTCAATAAAATGTATAAATAGGGGCACCTGGGTGGCTTTAGTTGGTTGAGCATCCGACTCTTGGTTTTGGCTTGGGTCATGGTCTCATGGGTCATGAGTTTGAGACCCTCATTGGGCTCTGTGTTGGCAGCATGGAGCCTGCTTGGGATTTTCTCTCTCCCTCTCTCTCTTCCCATCTGCTGTTCAGGCTGTGTCTGTCTCTCTCAAATGAATAAATAAAATAAAAGTAGAAATAAATTAACTTTAAAAACATTGTCATAGGGGCGCCTGGGTGGCTCAGTCGGTTGAGCGGCGGACTTCAGCTCAGGTCATGATCTCGCGGTTTGTGAGTTCGAGTCCCATGTCGGGCTCTGTGCTGCCAGCTCGGAGCCTGGAGCCTGCTTCGGATTCTGTGTCTCCCTCTCTCTGCCTCTCGCCCGCTTGCACTCTGTCTCTTTCTCTGTCTCTCAAAAATGAATAAACGTTAAAAAATTTTTTTTTACATTGTCACAAAATTTTGGGAAGATGAGCATTCAACTCAATCTTTATTTGAAGAAATATTTAAGACTAGAGAAAATGTGGTATGCTATGCATATTTTCAACATTTATAGTTGCAAGCTTATCATATCAGGTAAACCATTGGATCGTTTACAAAGACAAATGTAAAATCTGGGTTTTCTGAGATATCCTGGAACATTTTGTGTTAAAAATATTTTTTATGCTTCTTACACCTGCAAATGATTTGTATGCCAGGTAATTGCAAACAATTGCTGCTAGCCCCTATGATTTCGATGACAGAGCCAAAAATGTCAGAGAACACAACAATCGTTTCAAATGAAAATGTCAAGATATCCATTAGAGAGGCATCGGAGGCACATGATGAATGTGAAAAGGTCAATGTTCTACAATGCTGCCATTGCATGTAATGCTGCTTTTCTTTAACTTTTGATGAGGTACATATTATTTGCACAACCTGAAACATGGTCCAAAAGCAGACAGTAGGAAATATGGTTCATGAGTCATGGTAGACTGGAAAACACACCATATAACAGAGTTTGCCAGTTACTCATAACTGTGCCTAGAATATGCAAGGTCACAAGTGAAATCACCATGGATAAGAATGTGCCGTCAGGAATTAGCGTTTTCCCTCGGGCTGACGAATGTTTGGTGTATTTTCAGGGTATAACCAGCTAAATCCTCTAGTGCTATGTTTCCATGAACTTCATCCCCTACAGCAAAGGGAAGTTTGCCTCACTTTCCTTATCACGTTTGTGTGCCTGAAATGCCAGAAAATACCTTGCTACCTTAATTTCAATGTTACTGCTTCCAGAATGATATTATGGTCCGCCTTTTTGTTTTCTTTAATCAATGAATGCTTTGTGTATTGTGAAAAAATGGCCCTAAGCAATTAAGATGTTGAAAAGAGCTAATATAGCCCCCACACCAACTGGTATCAAATGTAAGAAACTCATTCTCTTAACTAGTGATTACCGAAAAGAAGACAAGAAGAAAGTGAGACCTTCATTTTTACAGAAATCAAGTCAGTACAAATTCTTTCCCTGTAATTAGTTTTACAAATGTATTATGAATGGCCACCATTAGTATATCAACATGGAACATGTTTTTTCAGTAGTAATAACAAAAAAGACACACTGGTCTTTTTTTTTTCCTTTAAGCGTTGAAAGAAAATAAGAATATAGCTGCCAAATATTTTCTTCCTTTCATTTGAGGATAGATGGAAAATAAAATTAATTTTTAACTTAAATTCAGTTGGTTTCAATATAAAACAAATTTGGAAGACTTTTCATTTAGTCTCAAATGTAAGTATTTATCATTAATTTGGTTATTGTACTTATATATTTTGATATTCAAGTTTAATTATATACAGATATGGATGTGTATCTCTTAATAGCAACTGTAGTCATAATGGAATTATGTAAGTTATATTTATATTATATAAAATGTGATATTACAACATGACAATATTTTGGTGTGCTGGGTATTTCCATATATGAAAATGTGTTCTTTTTTTCCCAAGAGCCTGATTTACTTTTTTAACATTTTAATACATTTGACATTAAGCTTTGTAAACTTGGTAAGGTTTTTTTAGACTCTGAGGTTTTCATGTCTAAAATGAGGCTATTATGAGTGCTTTTTTTTTAATTAAAAAATTTTTAATGTTTATTTTTGAAGGAGAGACAGAGCATGAGTGGGGGAGGGGCAGAGAGAGAGGGAGACACAGAATTTGAAGCAGGCTCCAAGCTCTGAGCTATCAGCACAGAGCCCAGTGCAGGGCTCAAACTCACAAACCATGAGATCATGACCTGAGCCAAAGTTGGACACTTAACTGACTGAGCCCCCCGGGTGTCCCCTATTATGAGTTCTTATATCAAAAGATTGCAATGAAAGATAATATATGAACAACATTTAATACTGTGGTGGCACTTAAGTGCTCACACACTTAATATTTAATAATAGTAAATACTATTATTGTTGCTGTGTTTTGTATTAAAGAGACACTAAAACTGAGAAATAGTAGATATTTGGAGACCACATTTTTTTGCTCCCTGGTGGTATCTTATAGTTTATCCCTAAATCCATTGGGTCACCATGGCCCAGGATTTGGTTCTCAGTTTATAGCTCTCAAAGCTGCTTTTATTTCTTTGGTTTCCAAAAGAGAATTTAAATTCTAGAAGCTAGAATCAAGTAACTAAACTCAAAAGGGACAGATTTAAATATAAGGATGTCTAAATTACTTAAAATGATGGGAAAATAGCAGGATCCTTAACATCAGTTAATTGCAGTGGGCCCTTACATCTTTTGAATAAAATGACATGTAAGATCAATACATGGATCAGAAAGCATCCCGGTTAACACCAAAATAGATCATTTAGAGGTTGGACTTTTTAAAATGCTAGTTCCATTAAGCCGGAGCATCTAGATACATTATTTCTCTTCATCCTCTGCATCGAAAGGATTCTTATAACACAAATATGAATATATCATGTCCAGATCCAGAACACCTTTTTTCCTGAATAATATTAAAATGTTGGACTGATGAACATACATACAAAAATCATCAAGATGCTAACCAACCAGATCCAACAATACATTAAAAGAATTATTCCCCACAGCCAAGTGGGATTTACACCTGGAATGCAGGGCTGGTTCAATATCTGAAAAACAATCGATGTGATACATTGCATCAATGAAAGAAAGGACAAGGATCACATGATCCTTTCAATAGATGTAGAGAAAGCTTTTGACAAAATACAGCATCCTTTCTTGAACCCTCAAGAATGTGGGGATAGAAGGATCGTACCTCAAGATCATAAAAGCCATATATGAAAGACCCACTGCCAGTATCATCGTCAACAGGGAAAAACTGAAGAGCTTTCTTCCTGAGGTCAGGAGCACAACAGGGATGTCCACTCTCACCAGTGTTACTCAACATGGTATTGGAAGTCTTAGCCTCAGCAATCAGACAACACAAAGGAATAAAAGACATCCAAATAGGCCGGGGGAAGTCAAACTTTCACTCTTTGCAGATGACATGATACTCTAAATGGAAAACCCAAAAGATTCCACCAAAAAACTGCTAGAATTGATGCAGGAATTCAGCAACATCCCAAGATATAAAATCGATGCACAGAAATCGGTTGCATTCTTATACACCAATAATGAAGCAACAAAAGAGAAATCAAGGAATTGATCTCATTTACAATTGCACCAAAAACCATGAAACACGTAGGAATAAACCTAACCAAAGAGGTGAAAAATGTATACGTTAAAAACCATAGAAACCTTATGAAAGAAATTAAAGAAGACACACTAAAAAATGGAAAAATATTCCATGCTCCTGGGTTGGAAGAACAAACATTTAAAAATGTCAATACTACCCAAAGCAATCTACATATTCAATTTAATTCTTATCAAAATAACACCAGCTTTCTTCACAGAGCTAGAACAAGCAATCTTAAAATTTGTATGGAACCAGAAAAGACCCCGTATAGCCAAAACAATCTTGAAAAAGAAAACCAAAGCAGAAGGCATCACAATCCCAGACTTCAAGCTGTATTACAATGCTGTAATCATCAAGACACTATGATACTGGCACAAAAACAGACAGTCAGATCAATGGAACAGAACAGAGAACCCACAAACGTATGCCAACTAATCTTTGATGAAGCAGGAAAGAATATTCAGTGGAATAAAGACAGTCTCTTCAGCAAATGGTGCTGAAAACTGAACAGCAACACGCAGAAAAATGAACCTGTACCACTTTGTTACACCATACACAAAAGTAAATTCAAAATGGATGAAAGACCTAAATTTAAGACAGGAAGACATCTAAATCGTAGAGGAGAAAGCAGGCAAACACCTCTCTGACCTTGGCCACAGCAACTTCTTACTTAACACGTCTCCAGATGTGTTTTGTTTTGTAAGAAAAACAAAAGCAAAAATGAACTATTGGGACCCTATCAAAATAAAAAGCTTCTGTACAGTGAAGGAAACAATCAGCAAAACTAAAAGGCAACCAATGGAATGGGAGAAGATATTTGCAAATGACATGTCAGATGTTAGTATCCAAAATCTATAAAGAACTTATCAAACTCAACACCCAGAAAACAATCCAGTGAAGAAATGGGCAAAGGACATGAATAGACACTTCTCCAAAGAAGACATCCAGATGGCCAACTGACACATGAAAAAATGCTTAACATCACTCATCACCAGGGAAATACAAATCAAAACCACAATGAGATACCACCTCACACCTGTCAGAATGGCTAACATGAACAACTCAGGCAACAACGGATGTTGGCAAGGATGCAGAGAAAGAGGATCTCTTTTGCACTGCTGGTGGAAATGCAAACTGGTGCAGCCACTCTGCAGAAAACAGTATGGAGGTTCCTCAAAAAAGTAAAAATAGAACTACCCTATGACCCAGCAATTGCACTTCTAGGTATTTATGCAAGGGATACAGGGATGCTGTTTCGAAAGGGCACATGCACCCCCATGTTTATAGCAGCGCTATCAACCACAGTCAACGTATGGAAAGAGCCCAAATGCCCATCAGTGGATGAATGGATAAAGAAGATGTGGTATACATATACAATGGAGTATTACTTGGCAATCAAAAAGAATGAAATCTTGACATTTGCAACTACATGGATGGAACTAGAGGGTATTATGCTAAGCGCAATTAGTCAGACAAAAATCATATGACCTCACTCATATGAGGAATTTAAGATACAAAACAGATAAACATAAGGGAAGAGAAGCAAAAATAATATAAAAACAGGGAAGGGGACAAACATAAAAGACTCTTAAATATAGAGAACAAACAGAGGGTTGCTGGAGGGGTTGTGGGGGGGGGGGGTCTAAATGGGTATGGAGCATTAAGGAATCTATACCTGAAATCATTGTTGCACTATATGCTAACTAACTTTGGTGTATATTAAACAATAAATAAATTTTTAAAATGTTGGATAAATATTGCCACTTTTTTTTTTCTATTCTATGTTCAATTCCCCTGCTGCTCTTTAGTAGCATCAAAAGCACCATTACATCTTGACAGAATGTGGTGGGCAGAATAATTGCCTCCAGAATATGTCCACATCCTATTTCCCAGGATCTGTAAATATATTAACTTATACAACTGAAGGGACTTTGTAGATGTGATTAAATTAAGGACCTTGAAATGGGGAGATTTTCCTTGAGTATCTGGTTGGGCTGAGTGTAGTAATCAAAAGGGTCCTTATAAGAAGGAAGCAATAACATCTGAAAGATTTGAAGATGCTACCATGCTGGCTTTGAAAATGAAGGAAGGGACCATGAGCATAGGAATGCAGGCAGCCTGTAGAGGCTTGAGAAGGCAGGTTCATAGATTCTCCCTTTTTGCCTCCAGAAGGAATGAATGCAGCCCCTCCATCACCTTGATTTTAACCAGCAGGATCATTTCAGATTTTGACCTCCAGAACTATAAGAAAATCAATTTGTGCTATTTTTTAAGTGACTAAGTTTGGGGCAGTAGGAAAATAATACACGAGAAAAAATAAGTCAGTCCTCTGCTCAAAACACTCCATGGCTTTCTGTATAATTCAAGGTAAACGTGAAAACCCTCATTATAGTGGCTTAAAAGACCTATAAGGTCATGACTCTCTCCTTTATATCTCTATCCTTTATATCTCCTTTATATCTCTCACCTCATTTATAGCTGTTCTCTCTCTTGCTTTCTCTCCTGCTCTCTTACTTTTCCTTGCCAGACACATTCTAGTCCTGTCTATCCCTCTGTCTAAACAGATCTGGCTCCAGCTGCTCATATAATTTATATCCTCAATAATTTCCAGTCGTTATCACATTCATAAAGGCATTTTCTGACCTGAGTGGGCCATAATCTATCAGGGGAAAAAGTCCTAATTCATTACCCCTACCTGACTTTCCAAATTATCACTCTCTGCTTATCTCTTCTCAATAGTCTTTATTATATTCCAGCATAGTAATTTACTTTTTTAGCTTGTGCATTAAATTGCTGAAACCTCTGATGGACCAAGGGGTTTTAATCTGTTTTATTTAATGCTGCGCCTCCAATGCTTGACACACAATACATACTAAGTAAATATTTCTTGAATGAATTAAATAACACACTAGGATAGAATTTTTATATGAGTAATTACATTAAATTGCAATTCTTCAAGACTAAATTGACCTGTATATCTTGGTAGAGATGAAGGAAACAATATGATTTTATTAGCATCATATTTATAAACTGTATTTATATTTACATTAAAAAAATTCTTTCTTACATTAAATTCATTGATCTTCAGAATAGACAAAGTGGGTATTATCTTTTTATTCACCTTATTGTTTAGGAAGTCGAGTTTCAAAAAGTGTAAAATTTGAGATGCCCGGGTGGCTCAGTCGGTTCAGCATCTGACTCTTGATTTCAACGCAGGTCATGATCCCAGGGTCATGGGATCAAGCCCTGTGTTGGGCTCCGTGCTAAGCTTGGAGCCTGCTTAAGATTCTCTCTCTCTCTCTCTCTCTCTCTCTCTTTCTCTCTCTCTCTCTGTCTTCTTTTTTCTCTCTTTCCCCCCCCAAAGGTAAAATTCTCTCAGAATTAAATAAGAGTATTATCTTAGATTGACTTTTCCAATATCCTCTGCTCTTTCTTTATCAGATAACTTTCAGTTGGTTAAGTCTGCATCTGGCCAATTTCATCCATACTATTGTGCCTTTATTAGCTTCCATTTCCCAGTTAACCAGGAAAATGTTCATGTGTTTCTAATAAATTATGAGGTATTCATGTATTACCATCAAGAGAAATATCCCAGCAAACCAACTTGGAGATATTTACCCAGAAGGAATGAGAATATCTATTCATATAAAAACATATACCTGGCTACCCAAATGCTCATCACCTGTCAAGTGGGTAAATACATTGTGGTATATCTATAAAAAGGAATACTACTTTGTAAAAGGAATGGACTATTGGCACAGCTTACAACATGCATTAATCTCAAAAGATTATATGAAATAAACTGAATTTAAAAGGCTAGAAATGTTATCATGGTTGTATTTAGTGTGAATTCTAGAAGATGTTAGTGTTCATAAATTAACTTAGTTTACAGACTTAGTTTAAGAAATTCTGTATTTTGGCCTTTCGCTAGTCTTTTGTCATTTTAGGAAAGTCAGTCATACTCTCAGCTTGTTAATTGGTAAAATGAGAATATTAAACTATATTTATAAGATTTCTTCTGTATTTCTGATAGAAGGACCCTTGTCACTTGACTCAGAACACTTATGGTTCCGCTCTGAAACACGTGATAGCTAATTTTATGTGTCAACTTGACTGGGCCACAGAGTGCCCAGTGCCAAACCAGAGTGTTTGGTTAAACGTTATTCTGTGTGTTATTCTAGGGTGTTTCTGGATGAGATTAACCTTTTAATTTGTGGACTGAGTCGAGCAGACTGTCTTCCCCAGTGTGAGTGGGCCTCACCCAATCAACTGAAAGCCTGAATGGAGTAAGAATCTTATTAAAAAAGAGTTATTTCTGTCTGCATGACTGTCTTTGAGCTCGAATATTGGTCTTCTGTCATCAGATTTACTAAGAATTAAAGTCTCACTATCAGCTCTCCTGGCTCTCAGCCTCTAGACCAGCACTAAACCTCTACCACAGCACCTCCTCTGTGTCTCCAGCTTGGGAACTGTAGATCTTTGGACATTTTAGCATCAATAATTGTGTGAGCTGATGCCTTATCGTAAATCAATCAATCTCTGTCCTTCTCCTTCCCCCTCTCTCCCTCCTTCCTTCCCTCCATCTTTCCCTTATTTCTACCTCTATCTCCCTCTCCATCTCTCTCCCTCTTTCTCTCCTCCCACTCTTTAGATAGATAATTAGATTTAGATGTAGATAATATGTAATACATACATATATATACACACACATATGTATCTTTATTATACGTATATATCTTCTATGGGCTCCATTTCTCTGGAAACTAAGACATATATATACATATACATATACATATATATATGTATATGTGTATACACATATATACACATATATATATATATATATGTATGTATATATATTTGTAACTACCCCACTGGGCTTAGCACAATTGAAATTTTAAAGTTGTTTGTTTTTTTTTCCTTAAATGACTTTTATCCACATACCTTTCTTAGTGTTATTCCTTTCTCCACAGGCCAAGGACCCTACTGACTTCTTAATTTTGATAAACTCATCTGTATTCACTTAAAGGAAAAATAGCACAAAAATTATTCTGTAAATGAATAAATATTTTAAAAATCAATATATAATTATTAGCATCTGAGACAACCTTGAGAGATTATTTATCAATAACATTTTTTTTATTTCTTTAAAAGGCATGCCACATTAATGAGCAGTTTTTATTTAAGCCCCATGAAATACTCAGTGATGGGAGTCAGTGATAATTATGTAAGAATAAATAGGAGACACTTGAAAAAAAAATGTTCTGTAATGGAGTTCTATTTATAGCAAAAAACCCAAAGACTCAGGTCACATTAAATTATTCATTTAATGTGTGATATCCCAGGTATGAATTTACCCTTCTGCCTCTAAAACATGATCTGCAAGAGGAATATTGTCTCACAAGACAATGAAAATTCAGTTAGCTTCTCATCAGGGTTAGTAATCTTCTGCTTCCATCAGTAGCATTAGGAGTGTTTTCCATCTCCCTTTCATTCTAAAGTGTCTCTTTGCCAAGAAGTGGCTGTTGTTATTCCTCAAAAACATTACGAATGACTCGCTTATTTGGCAGAGAATTCACCTTTCTGCCACTCAAGCGGATCTTCCTTTACAGGGGTACTTAGAGACGATTGTGTGGCAAAGACAGAACAGATCTTCAGGTTCTTTTAGAAATTCTCCTAGTTTACCCATTGAATCTTGTAGTGCTTTCCCAAGGAATGCATGGTTGAGACTTTCAAATAAATAAACACAACTCAAAATTGTTTTCTACTATGGTACATTAATTATAGCACCTAAGAAATTCCATACTGTTCAGGATAATTATGTATCACTAAGATTTACTTACTTATTTATCTCAGGGCTCAAACAATCTAATTATTAGAAATTACTGTGGAATATGAGGGGTTTTTTTCCCTTTAAAAATCTGTATTTTATGGGTGCCTGGGTGGCTCAGTCGGTTAAGCGTCCTACTTAGGCGCAGGTCATGATCTCGTGGTTTGTGGGTTTGAGCCCCACCTTGGGCTCTGTGCTGACAACTGAGGGCCAGGAGTTGCTTCAGATTCCGTGTCTCCCTCTCTCTCTGCTCCTTCCCCACTTGTGCTCTCTTTCTCAAAAATAAATGAACATTAAAAAATAATAAAAATAGGGGCGCCTGGGTGGCTCAGTCGGTTAAGCATCAGACTTCAGCTCCGGTCATGATCTCACAGTTTGTGGGTTCGAGCCTCACATCGGGTTCTGTGCTGGCAGCTCAGAGCCTGGAACCTGCTTTGGATTCTGTGTCTCCCTCTCTGTCTGCCACTCCACCACTCACACACACTTTCTCTCTCTCTCTCTCTCTCTCTCTCATGTAAATAAGCATTAAAAAGTTTTAAAAATATATAATAATAATAATAATCTGTATTTTACAAAGTTTAAGCTTTTAAACATATATCACACATATATGATAACAAATAAAGTACGTGTGGATGTTTCCTTTCCCCAAGTATATTGAACTAAAACTATGCCTTGATCATTAGTCATCTCCAAACACATACTTGAATAAAATTAAATTACAACACATCATGCATACCTTGGCATTGAGTCTACATTTTTTTGTTTTTCATGTTTGGCTTCTTATCTTACATATGTTTAATGAGTTAATACCTTACTCAAATTTATTTTCATTACATCCCACAACTAACTCGAGATCATTAGAAGATTTTTTGAAGTCAGAAACAAGTGGACTGGAATATCTGGGATAGATATGCTTATTATTCTTTCATACAACCATGACCTTCAAGAGCTCCTGGTCTTACATCCTGCATTAGAGAGATAAAAGCTGCCATTCTTAGGACACTGCCTATTGTACTTGACTAATATTTTGGTCTGAACTTGTACCAGTGATACTTCAAAAAATATGATTGTTAATCTATCTTTATATGAAGTAAAGTATTCTTTTCACAAAATACTTAGGTCTTTATATGCCACTATCCATATAATTTTCTCAAAAAATATCTTGAAGTTCCTTGTCAATTTATTTCTTTGCTACATTAGAGATTTTTTTTTTAAGTTGGACATGTGGGTGACTTACAGGTTTTTTTTTAAGTGTTGTTGTTGTTATTCTTTATTATTATTATCATAAATTTTGTTGGGGCGCCTGGGTGGCTCAGTCGGTTAAGCGTCCAACTTCAGCTCAAGTCATGATCTCTCAGTCTGTGAGTTTGAGCCCCATATCGGGCTCTGCACTCAGAGCCTGGATCTTGTTTCGGATTCTGGGTCTCCCTCTGTCTCTGCCCCTCCCCTGCTCGTGCTCTGTCTCTCTTGCTCTCAAAAATAAATAAAACATTAAAAAATAAATATTTTTTTTTTTTTTGCTATGGACATTCACCTACACAGCACATCTTTTTATGAACTTATTTTTTTTTTCATTTTTCTTGGATCAATACCTAAAAGTGGAATTGCTGGGTAATAGGGTAAATGTATGTTTAATTTTCTAAAGAGCTTTTGTATTTCTTTTGAGAGAGAAAGAGGTGAAAGAGAGAAAGAGAGAGCATGAGCAGGGGAGGGGAGGAGAGATAGGGAGAGGGAGAGAATCCCTGGTGGGTTCCGTGCTATCACTGCAGAGCCTGATGTGGAACTTGAACTCACAAACTGTGAGATTACAACCTGAGCCAAAACCAAGAGTACAACACTTAACCAACTGAGCCACCAAAGCACCCCAATGTATAAGTTTACAGGCTAGTGTCATACATACTCTTTTCCAAAATGGCTCTACTATCTTGCATTTTTATCAGCAATGTGTGAGAGTTCTAATCTCCCCACCTCCTCATCCATACTTAGTATTGTTAGTCTTTTAAGCTTAGCTCTTCCATTGGGTATGTAGTGGTAACTCTGCAATTTTAATTTGTATTTCTCTGATGATTCTGATGTCAAGGATCTTTCCATGTGCTTGTTGGCTGTTCTTATATCTGAGTTTTGAAGTATCTGTTCAAATAATTTGACTATTTTTTTCTTGTTATTGAGTTGCAAGTGTTCTTTGTGTATTCTGAATACAAATCCTGTTAGACCTGTTTACAAAAATCTTCATCCTTACGACTTCCCTTTTATTAATTAACTACATCTTTTGCAAAGCATAAGTTTATAATGTTTTTAAAATTTATCCAGCTTTTTCTTTTTTAGTTTCCTTTATTGCATCATATTTATATAACATATTTGACTTAATTCAGTATCACAAAGATTTCTTTTGGGCCTCTTCTGTAAGTTTAATAATTTTAGCTCTAACATTCAGGTCTTCGATCCATTTTGACTTAATTTCTGTATCTGTGAGATAAAGGTCAAGATTCATTTTTTCCCCCACACCTATTATCAGTTGTTCTAGCACCATTTGAGGAAAGCCCTAACTATTCTTTATTGAATAACCTTAGCAACTGTGCTGAAAAAAGAAATTGGCCATGTGATGTCTGTCTACCCGGACTGTCTGTTCTGTTACATTGATTAATATGCCCTCCCTCACACCAATACTCATGGTAATAACTTTTATCTTTGTACTAAGTCTTGAGATCAGATATTTTAAATCTTCAAGACTTGTTTTTTCTGCAAACTTGGTTCTGCTCTCCTATATCCCTTGCCTTTCCATGTAAATTTTAAGATTGACTTGTAAGTTTTGTCAAAAATATCTGTTAAGATTTTGATTCTTGGGGCACCTTAGTGGCTCAGTTGGTTGAGCAACTGACTTTTAATTCCAGTTCAGGTCATGATCTCATGGTCGTGAGATTGAGCCCCACGTTTGGCTGCTTAAGATTCTCTCTTCCTCTCCCTCTACCCTTCCCTGGAGTTCTCTCAATAAATAAATAAATAAATAAATAAATAAATAAATAAGTAAAATAAGTAAAATAATTAAAATAATTAAAAAAATAAAAGATTTTGCTTGAGAGTGCACTGAATATATAAATCAATTTGTGTAGGATTGTCATCTTAAAAATATCAAGTCTTCAAAACTGTGACCTTGGTCAGATTCCAAATTTATTTACTTAGGTCTTCTTTAGTTTCCCTGTGTAACAGTTTGTGTTTTTTTTTAAGCATATAGATCTTGGAAAACTTTTGTCACATTTATTCCTCAGTATTTTATTTTATTTTATTCTATTATAAATACTGTAGTTTTTTTTAATGTCTTTGGGAAGTGTTTATTGCTTGTATGAAATGCATTTGATTTTGTATAAAGACTTTGTATTCTGGAAGATTGTTAAATTCAGTGATTAGTTCTAATAGGTCTTTGGCACAGTCTTTTGGGTTTTCTACCTACACAATCATGCTGTCTGCAGATAATACAGTTTACACGTTCCTTTCCAATCTGTAAAACATTTTTCTTCCTTGACTTATAGTACTTAACAGGATCTACAGAACAATGTTTAATAGAAGTAGTGAGAGCATACATCTTTACGATTTTCCTAAACTTTAGGTAGAAAGTATTAAGTTTTTCATGTTGAGAAGGAGGGTAGCTATAATATTTTTTTAGATATCTGTTATTGTGATATGGATGTTCCCTTCTTTTCCTAGTTTGCTCGGAAGGTTTTTTATTTTAAGTTCCAGTTAGTTAACGTACAGTGTAATATTAGTGTCCATTTTGTTTTTTGAGGTCTAAACCATATGCGGTCAAGTACCCATTTTATGTACAATTCTGTGAGTATTGACAAATTCAGAGAGCTGTTTAGTTGCCACCATGTAAATATAACACTCTTCTACCACAACCACCTCTGCATATGCCCTACAATTACCCCATATCCTCATACTCCTTTGTAGTCAATCATTCCCCAACTGGAGGCCCTGGCGACCACTCATTTGTTTTCTAGACCTATGGTTTTGATTTGTAAAATGTCATGTAAATGGAATTATACAGTGGAGTTTTCAGGCCTGACTTATTTCACTTCAATTCATTTGCTGCATATATCGGTACTGTACTTTATTCCACATTATTGCTCTGAATATTATTTCACTCCTTTTAGAGGAGAAAGAATGGCAGGCCAAATGTCTAAGTAACATTCTTAGGGAGGGGCATCTGGGTGGCTCTGTTGGTTGAGCGTCCGACTTCGGCTCAGGTCATGATCTCACTGTCTGTGAGTTCGAGCCCCACATCGGGCTCAGCTCAGAGCCTGGAGCCTGCTTTGGATTCTGTGTCTCCCTCTCTCTCTGCCCCTACCCTGCTCACACTCTGTCTCTCTGTCTCAAAAATAAATAAAACATTTTTAAAAAGTAAAAAAAAATTCTCAGGGACATATAGCTAGTCAGTTGACAAACAAAATATTTTAATTTTATTCTTCATTCCTTTATATATATATATATTATATATATATAATATATATATTATTTTTAGTGCTAAGGATTCATTACTTTACTAATCCATTTATATGCCTACACATGCACACACACACAGTAAATATTATAATATTATCTTAAAAGGCAATTCATTTTTCTTTTTATAATAAATCACATATACACAATAAATAAATTCCATTATCAAAAACTAAACAAGTCTCTCCATTTCAAGCCCTAAGCATCTACTCATAAACAGATATTTGAAATTGCCTCCTCAAAGAAATTACATGAGTTCTGAAATACTTCTGAAATATTAAATATAATGATATTACTACTCTTATCCCCATTATGATCCCAGGCTAGACAGCTCTGTTTTATAGACCCTTAAATAAAATGTGGTTTCTTTAGCTCTTAACAAAATTCATTTTTCATCTGACTCATAATTCATTTCTTTTTATGCAACATATTTTTGTGGAGACATAGCTGTTCTTTATTATGTCAAACAATTATTTATCACAGCCTAATTCATTCCAAATTCCTAACATGTTTTCGGTTTCAAATGCCACTGAATATGCTCATTTTTATTTCCATTGCCATTATCACAGTAAAACCACTGTCATCCTTCACGTGGATCGATTCCATAGTTTCTCACCTGTTATTCCCACTTTTACTCTGTGCTCGCCCTGATTCAGGCTTTCATTCCATAATATCCAGAGTCAATTACTTAAGCTACCACTCTTGTACTTAAAAGCTGGCAGTGGTTCCACACTGCATTAAGAATCAAATCCAGACTCTTACATATACCTCCCAAAGACCTGTATGATCCAGGAAGTAGCACATTACCGATCCCAGTTTGAGGCGTTTGGGGGAGGCCTGTTTTTCTTCTCCAGCTGTGCTGGCCTTTGATAATTTCAATGTTTTTAAATTCTTTCCTGCTCCAGTGTTCCCTGAAAACATGTTTTTCCTTCTGCCTTTAATGCTCGGTCTCTAGGCTCTTCATTGGATTGGCTCCGTCTGAAATTTCAGACCTCACTGCCTTCATAAAGCTTACTACTTCTATAATTTGCTTCCGTTGACCACTGCTTCTCGTAGTATCTTCAAAGTATGTCATACATAGCAGTTTTATGTTTTTCTCCTTATTTGTTGTTTCCTAACCTTCGATAACATGCATTACTGAGGATTGATACCACATCGGTTGGATTTAGCAACGTGTGTAAAGCTTCTGGCCCAGGGCTGCAATTTTACAAAGCTCTATCAAATACAATGTAATTGATGGTCCTGTAAGACAACTTCAGCACTGAGGGTCTTTTTGCGTATGTATGCGTATGTTTGTGTGTGTGTGTGTGTGTGTGTGCACAACCATATATGTATACACTTACATTAATGCCTATGTATATACATAAAGGATTTTTAATGCGTTTATATTGAATGAGAGCTTGAATGAACAGTGATGTGCTGATGAATGATAACATACACACCTAATTCCCTCATTCCTTAACTTACAGCTATGTACCTCATCATCAGCCACGTAAATTGAAAGACTGTTTGGAAACTGCAGGGTTATGTGTCTGAGATCTCTTATTTTTGAGGTATAGAAAATGCTACCACTTTTTTTTCTTGCTAATTATAGATATCATTTTGTCCGTAGGAAAAAAAGTAAGGATGAGAAACTCAAGGTTTATCGATTTCCAGAAACATTTCATCAAAGCACCTGAAGTATCATCTGCCATATCATCTGGTTGGAAACCCTGACTTCAAAACAAGGATTCCTCTCAGATGTACATTCACTCTGTTCCAGCATCAGGATCCTCCTATTAAGCCAAGATAGAGGGTTTTTTAAACTAGAGGATCTGAGGATGAGTTGTACACATTGAAGAATATTCAGTCTATTTTCAGAACAATTGGACATTGTCACGTAATCCCACAGGCATGAAGCAGCATAGAGAGAGTAACTGTTGAATAAGTTTATAAGATTATTCATGATCCATTCATAATAAAACATGAAAAAATCAGAGGATACTAACTTCTCTGGTTTTATTGGATTTTTAAAATTGGCACACGTGCACACACACACACATACACACCTGTAAAAGCCAAAGAGACATGAAAGCATGTATTTAAAGCATCTAGGAATTACAGTTGTTCATTTTCATCACAAGATAATCAATAACCATTGTCATAGGGTCAAAGGAAATCCTTTTATCTCAGTTACCTGACCACAGGACACACTCAGCATTACATTCCTTTGAATCACTTATTTCTTCTGAAATTTCTACCAGTTCAAGCAATCTTCAAGCTTCTCTATGAAATGCTGTCTCTACAAAGATTTTTTTAATAGAAGATATGCAATCAGCAGTTAGATCTACATTGAGAATGGTTCTATTGTCTGAGACAGGAACAATGATGGATCTGAGTCTGAGACATTTCTCAGATTTAGAACACTAGGAATATCTGAACATTTGAAATGGGTTCTGAATTACATCATCAAATTTGTAAATGTAGGGTATAATACTTTATTATTGTCTAAAAGGATGGGAGGTTTATTGCTGGGTAGATCCCTAAGAAGTCTTGAGATCATTCTACATAAGGAAGATTCAGTAAAGGTAGTGGCTTTGTTTGCTTAGTTAAAAATAGTTAAGAAGCGCTAAGTGTTTTATATGTGCCAGCTCTGTTCTAAGCATTTTTATGGTGCCGTATGTTTAGTTTATATATTTTATCTTTTACTTCTCACAGAAAACCTTTTTTGCATGTGAGAAAACTAAGGCCTAGGAAGCTATATAATTTGTTCAATATACAACACATTAACAAGTGGGAGTATGGCATTCAGACATAGAAAATAGGAGCCTACACATTGGTCATCTTTGTATAATATAAAAATGTACATGTTCCAAGACCTGAGCAAATGAAGATGAAAACTGTCTTTTATCCCAATATTCTTCAAATGTGGAAGAGTACATAGAAATAAAACCTGTAGATAAACAAAATAAACATACTTTCTATTGAATTTCTATAGTCGTAATTATTACCTAGCTTCTTAACAGTGTACCACATAACATGAAGAGAAGGAAGAGTTAAGGAAACTTAAAAGTAGCTTTTTCTGGCTCCCTCCTGTTCATAACCACTCATGCTGGCCCATGGCCTCTTTGAAGTTACCAGAACCATATACTGATAACATGGCTTTGCCAAATGATTAAAATCTTCCTTTGCCAAAAAATCTCATTTCATGCTGTACTCCTAAAACAGAGTTATAGACATAAGTCAAGTGTAGAGAGAATCAAAGCAAAATGGAGGATGAAAAGAAAGGGGGTGCAAATGAAGTAAGAGAGGAAGATAAAAATGGGAGGAAAGGTTCAATAAACAATACTCCAAACTTAAATCACCTTAAGAACATACATGACATAAAACAGAATAAATTGAAATAAAATCTACATATATTAAACTTATTACACTGGGTTGAACTTTATTGTATATATCAGATATCAGCAAACTTTTCCTATAAAAGGCAAGAGTGTCACTCTTCTGGACTTCAAAGGCCAGTCTCTATTGTAGTTACACCACTCTGAAGCCAGAGACATGACACAAATAAGTATGGCTGTATACCAAAGAAACTTTCCCCAAAACAGATGGAAGAAGAAAAAAGATAGAGATGGTTATAGTATTAGAAGGCCCATAAAATTCAAAAACAAACAGAAGGGCGAAGAAAAAAAAGCAGTAGTATAGATTTGATGGCTGGCTGTAGTCTGCTGATCTTTCAAAATAGGTCATCTGAAAAAAAAAAAAAAGATTTATAATTAATTCTACACTGGCATAGCTCTAGCTTTATTCATTTTATTTTATTTATTTTAGTTTATTTATCTCATTTTATCTTCTTTTCTTTTAAATTGAAGTATCATTGACATATAACATTAGTTTTAAGTATGCAATA
Organism: Panthera pardus; assembly: GCF_024362965.1. Classification (NCBI taxonomy): domain Eukaryota; kingdom Metazoa; phylum Chordata; class Mammalia; order Carnivora; family Felidae; genus Panthera; species Panthera pardus. Next base: position 15,667,565 of record NW_026526766.1, on the reverse strand, counting down.
TGTTGATTCAATATTTGCATACACTGTAAAATAATTACCACAATAAGTCTAATTACCATCCATCACCATAAAAATTTACATTTTTTTCTTGGGGTGATAACTTTTAAGATTTACTTTCTTAGTAGCTTTCAAATGTGCACTGTGGTATTATTGACTATGGTCCCCATAGTTGTGCGTTACATCCCCATGACTTACTTATTTTATAACCGGAGTTCTGTACTTCTTGACCTCCTTTACCCATTTGCCTACTCTCAATTCCCATCCCTTATGGCAACTACCATTCTATTTTCTGTATCTGTAGGATCAGTTTTCTTTTGTTTATTTATTTGTTTTGTTTTTAGATTCCACTGTATACAGTATAAGTGAAATCATACAGTATTTGATGGTCTGAACTTATTTCACTTAGCATAATACCCTTAGTTTCATCCATGTTGTCACAAAGAGCAAGATTGCATTATTTTTTTAAGGCTGAATAGTATTCCATTGAATTTATACCGCTGCTTCTTCATTCATCTGTTGATCGGCATTTAGATTGTTTCCATACCTTCCATGTTTCATGCCTTGGCTATCGTGAATTATGCTTCAAAGAATATGAGTAGGAATAAATCTGTTCCATATCTTGTTTTTGCTTTATTTGAATATATACTAAGAAGTGGGATTGCTGGATCATATGGTAATTCTACTTTTAATTTTTTGAGGAAACTCCCTACTAGTTTTCGTAACGGCTATAACAACTTACAGTACCACCAGGACTGCACAAGCATTCTTTTTTCTCCACATTTTCATCGACTTGTTTTCTCTTCCTTTGTTGATGATAATCCTTCTGACAGGTGTGAGGTATCTCCTTATGGTTTTGATTTGCACTTCTCTGATGGTTAGTGATATTGAGCACCATTTCATGTGCCTGTTGGCCATATGGATGTCTTTTTTTTTTTAATGTTTATTTACTTTTGAGAGAGAGAGAGACAGAGTGTGATCAGGGGAGGGTCAGAGAGAGAGAGAGGGAGACACAGAATCCCAAGCAGGCTTCAAGCTCCAAGCTGTCAGCCCAGAGCTTGATGCGGGGCTCGAACTCACAAGCCATGAGATCATGACCTGAGCCGAAGTCAGATGCTTAACTGACTGAGCCACGAAGGCGCCTTTTTTTTTTTTTTTTTTTTTTTTTAGCATTCATATGGATGTCTTCTTTAGAAAAAAGAATGTCCATTCAGTTTTCTGCCCATTTTTTAATCAAATGGCATTGTTGTTTTCCTGTTGAGTTATAGGACTTCTTTATATGTTTTGGGTATATACCTCTTATCAGATATACAATCTGCAAATATTTTCTCCCATTATGTAGGTTGTTTTCATTTTGTTTCTGGTTTCCTTTGTTGCATAGACTCGTTTATTTTTGCTTTTGTTGCCTTTGCTTTCGGCGTTAAATCTAAAAAATCGGTGCCAAGACTGATGTCGGGGAACTTACCCCCTGTATTTTCTTCTAGGAGTTTTGCAGTTTCAGGTCTTAAATTCAAGTCTTTAATCCATCTTGAGTTGATTTTTGATAGTGGTGTAAGAAAGGCATCCTGCTCCATTCTTTTTCAGTGGTTATCCAGTACCATTTTTCTCAGCACCATTTATTGAAGAGACTATTCTTTCTGCACTGTTAATTATTAGCTTCTCTGTCATAAACTAACTGACCATATATATGTGATTTATTTCTGGCCTCTCTATTCTGTTCCACTGATCTATGTGTCTATTATTATGTCAGTGCCATACTGTTGATTGCCAGTTTTTAATATGGTTTGAAATCAGGGAGTGATGCCTGTGTTTTTCAGTTCAATACAAACTTTAGGCTTGTTTTTGTTATTGTTGTGGTTTTTCCTATTTCTGTAAAAAATAGGAGGATTTGTTAACTTTTTAACAGTACTGATTCTTCCAATCCATAAGTGTGAAACATCTTTTTCTTTATTTTGGATTTATTCAGTTTTGTTTTGTTTTGTTTTGTTTCATCAACATCTTAAAAGTGTTTATCTGTCCTTAAAGCTGATGTGAGTCTCTTATAGGCCATGTATAGTTGGGTCTTGTTTTTTGTTTTGTTTTGTTTTGTTTGTTTTTAATGCATTCACCCACTTTATGTCTTTTGATTGGAGAATTTAGTCCATTTACATTTAAAGTAATTATTAATAGGAGTAATTAATAAAGCAATTATTAATTAATAAAGTATTTGTTAATTTTTAATAATTAATAATTATATTATATTATATATTGTATATTTATATATTTTATATTATATATATTTATATATTTATTATATAATATATAAATATATTTTATATTCATATAATATATATTATATAATTAATTATATTATATACTATATACTATTATATTATTATAATATAATATATATACTATAATATATAATATATAATATAATATATTATAATATATATAATATAATAAATATATTAATAATTAATAAAGTAATCATTAATATTGCCATTTTGTTCATTGCTTTCTGGCTATTTTGTTATTCCTTTGTTTCTTTCTTCTCTTTGTCTCTTTCTTTGTGATTTGAGGATTTTCTGAAGTGCTATGCTTAGATTCCTACTTTTTATCTTTTGTGTGTCTATTATAAGGTTTTTGGTATGTGGTTACCATGAGACTTGCATCTTTATAACAGTCTATTTTAAGCCTAAAATAACTGAACTCTGAACATATACTAACGTTTTACATTTTTACTCTTCCTCTTTCTGTACAAAATAGACATTAAAAAAAAGAAAGAAAGAATATACTTTTTCCCCCTTTCTCTGTTGCTTCTCCTTTTGGTACTTCTATGTGTATATTGGCCTGTTGGATGCTGTCCATACTTTCCTTAAGCTATCTTAATTCTTTTTAATTTTTTTTTTCTTTCTGCTCTTCTGATTGGATGAATCCTACCATCCTATCTGGAGAACCACTAATCCTTTTTCCATTTGACCCTGTCAACTACTGAAAGCCTCTATTACTTGTTTTCAGTCCCTTTATTGTATTCTTCAGGTCTATGATTTCTGCTTGGTGCTTTCTTATATATTCTTTGTAGAAATTCTCAGTTTATATGTTCATTTTTCTTCTGACCTTGGTGAACATCTTTGTGACTGTTATTTTGAATTTTTATCATGAGAATAACTTATCTTAATTTTCTTAAGAAAATGTGTAGGGTTTTACTGGGTTCTTTCATTCGGAACATATTCCTCTGTTTCTTCATCTTGTTTGACTCTCTGTGTAGGTTTCTGTGCATTAGATAAAATAACCATTTCTCCCAGTCTTGATGGAGTATTTTTCTGTAGATTATCTTTATCCATCAGCCTGACTCAAGCTCTTTGTTACTTCTCAAATCTTTGTTATTGTCCAAGTTGCCTTCTTTGTTCTTAGTAGCTCTCAGCAGTTGAGCTTTTGCCAAGATCTGCCAGTGTCCCAAAGTGGGAGAAAATTACAATCAGCACTTAGATACAGGCTAATTAGAATCCAGGTCCTCAAGCAGTAGCTGGAAATGCATATAGTTAGTCTTTCCAAGGATAAACTGGGAGATGGGCTTTTTTGTCTTCTTCCTCTGTGCTGGACCCAGGTATATAGCCATGAGGGTATGTTTCTGCCCCCTATTAATAACTGCTTCTTTGTTTGCTGTAGTCCTGTGTGATTCATGGCTCTCAGAGTCACGTGATCCAGGAGACCATCTATTGTGTCACAGATGCAAACCTAGGGCACCAGACATAGGTATAGGCTCATGCTAGGGAGATGGTGGTGATTTTGAACAGGCTTCAGTAATAAAGCAGAGATGTGTCCCCTGGCTGCTCCAGTCTATGGGGAGGACCCCACAGTCAGCCCCTACATGTATGCTAAATTAGAAGCCTGATCCTCGGTCACCAGCTTCTAAAATGTACAAATAGGCCTCTTTTAAAGAAAGATTGGCAGATCCATGTTTCTGTCTGCTCCCTCTGCATTGAGCCTTGTTCCAATATGAATTATATAGGTATTTTCTCATTTATGCAAATTGTAACAGTCAGCTAGTTTCTGGATTTCTTTCAGAGGGAATAGCCCCATTTATAGCTATAGATTCAGTCTGTCCATGGAGGAGTTCAGGAGGCTCCTAAACTGCCATCTTGTACAAGAACCTCTTTATTATTAGTTTTAAATGAATGTGGCTTTGTTAAATATTTTTGAGATTTGTGTTAAAATCTATAACTATACTAATGACAATTACTTGGACTTAACTCTCTTAGAGTGTTCAATTTTTCCCATCAATCAATTTTAAACAAGTTTTCACAAAATTATTAATTATAGTATACATTTTACTTGGTCAGAAGATGTATCTCTTTAAGTAACTTTTCCAAGAAAATACAAAGATGATAGGTTTTCTGATTTCTTTTTTAAAATTTCAGAATGCCCATAAATTCCTTTCTCACGTGAATTACAATATTTTAATTTTAAAACTCTCTTGGCTATATAGCACTTTTCTTTTCAAAACTTCACAATCTCCACTGTATTGTCTTGTAGATATTTTTCTTCCATAGGATTTATTTTCTATTCTGGGATTATTCTTTCCTTTTAACTAAATTTATGTATTGCTTTAAAAATATGGAAAATAGGAAAATAATTAAAAGTAAAAAAAAATAGTTGTATCCTCACAATCAGGATAGAATCAATGTTAATAGGTAATATCATTTTTTAAGATTTTTTTAACGTTTTTATTTATTTTTGAGAGAGACAGAGACAGAGTGCAAGTGGGGGAGGAGCAGAGAGAGAGAGGGAGTCACAGAATCTGAAGCAGGCTCCAGGCTCCAAACTGTCAGCACAGAGCTTGATGCAGGGCTTGAACTCATGAACCGTGAGATCATTACCTGAGCCAAAGTCGGACATTAACTGACGGAGCCACCGAGGCGCCCCAATAAGATCATTTTTTAATGTTTATATATTTAATTACTATTACACTATAAATAGTCACTTTTTCCCACTATTAGATTGTGGATTTTGTTGTTTTTAATGACTTATTACTTATTAATCCTATTATAACATAACTAAGCACACCCATATTCTTAGATATTTAGAGTTTCCTATTTGTGATAACAAATGACCTGATGAATGTTTATGTATACCGTGTGTGGGCTTTTCTATTTTCTTAGGACAGATTCCTAGAAATAATCTACTGATTCAAAGGATATGAACCCTTAAGACTTTTTTATACGTAATACAAAATTTATTTACTAAAAGATTATGCTAAATCATACCATCTAGAGCTTGTATAACTGCAATTTTTAGCATCTCATATTGTAATTAATGGAAAGAACATACCATTGCAATTTATCAGGGGCGACTTTCATTATATGATTTTAACATCTTCTTATTTATTTGATTATTAGAGATAGAGCAGTTATACACTTTTTCCTGTGTTGAGTGACTAACTGTATTTCCTCTTTTCTGAATTGCTTTTCCATATAACATCTAGTACAGTGGGTTAACTACTCTGCCTTTTGAGAAGTACCAGAGATGTGCTTTGATTTACATTTAATCAGAATATGTATTTAATTTTTATTTCCAAATAGCTTTAAAACAGGGACTGACATGTTTTGTTTTGTTTTGATCAGGAGCCATAGTTGAAAAAAAGTTTGTGACATACTGTTTAAGCGTTTAGCATCATGGAGGAGAAATCTAGAAAGAATAAAACTATTATATTTTGGTAATTCACACTTTTTCTACCTGAATGCCTGCAATATGTTTTTGAATTTTATGAATTTAATAAATCTGTCTAAAATATGTTGGGGTCTTGGGTAGCTCAGTCAGTTGAGCATCCGACTCTTGATCCCAGATCAGGTTATGATTCCAAGATCATGGGATCAAGACCTGTGTCAGGGAATCTCTCTTTATCCCTCTCTCTCTCACTCTCTTTCTCAAATAAAAAAAAAAAATTAAAACTACATACATACATACATAGATACATATGTACATACAATATGTCTATTGTGTGGGTCTCTCTTCCATAATTTCATCTGGAAAAATGTGAATCCTCTCATGGCACATATTTAATAATACTATTCAGCTAATTCGCTTTTTCTACATATGTTCTATTAATATTTCATTTCACTTTTTCATTCTCTCTTCTGTCTTTCTAACTCATATATATACCTATAAATTTTAGGCATAGTTTTGTTCTCTTCAATGAGTTATCACTTGATCATTGTTTTCCTCTTCTTACCATTTTCCTCTGCATTTAATATTCTTCATGTTTCATTTCTCCACATCCATTTTGCCTTACTCTCAGTTATTTGCATTTGCTCAAATGTGTTCTTTTGTTGTTGTTGCCTATAACATTTTTTTCAGAGCTGTGATTGGCAGAACCATGACCTTCCAAAGGTCATTATTATACTAACATTGTTATACTACAGCAAAAGGGGTTGTGTAGATATGATTAACTAGGATCTTAAGATGGGCATCTTACCCTGGGTAGTCCAGCTGTGGTGAAAGACAGACAGAGAGAGATGTGATGATAGGAGAAGGGTCAGTATGCGATTTGAGTTTGCTGGTTTTGAAGATGGAGGAAGTGGCTGACCACAGACCAAGGATTGTGGGCAACCTCTAGATGCTGTCAAAGGAAAGGAAATAAATCCTTCCCTAGAGTCTCCAGAAAGAAATACAGCCCTGCAGATACCTTGATTTTAACCCATTGAAACTTGTACTGTACTTTTGACCTTCAGAACTGTAAAATAACTGTGTGTGTGTTGTTTTAAGCCACTAAGTTCATAGTAATTTGTGATGCAAGTAATAGAAAACCAGTACAAGAGGTAAACATTCAGAATTATGGCTCTCTCTTACTTTTAAAAAAATTTTGTTTAAGGTTTATTTATTTTTGAGAAAAAGAGAGACAGAGGGTGAGTAGAGAAGGGGCAGAGAGAGAGGGAGACACAGAATCTGAAGCAGGCTCCAGGCTCTGAGCTGTCAGCACAGAGCCTGATGTGGGGCTTGGACTCATGAACCATGAGATCACGACCTGAGCTGAAGTTGGAGGCTGAACCGACTGAGCCACCCAGGTGCCCTTCTCTTACTTTTTAAAAAACCAAATCTATATAATAATTCTTAAAGGATGAAAGTTTTCATATATGGATCAATCTTGGCCTTATTCACTGTATACCTGTCTGTTGTTTGTATACCTTCTTAAATCGTAATCAGATGCATTTGGTCAAATCACAGTCAAGCATACAGGATATATTTATCCATCCATGGATTATATGTTGGCATCTATATTTACATATTTCATTGGCATTCTCAGCTGATAGACTACATGGAAAATCACAGCTATCTGTGTATTTCTAACCCTAAACCTACATTAGTACTTTTATTTCTTCTTGTTTTTATACCAGTTACAGGATTTTATTGTAGGGACTGTATAGTCCAGGGTGTAATTTGCAATCAATTCTCTACCTAGTTTTGTGAGATTTATAATCTATGAATCAATGTAGAAAGGAAATTACTGATGGGAAGGATGATGAGGAAAAAGATAAGCAATATTTCTGAAAATTAAAGAAAAATAATTCCATGAAAAAGATTAATGTCTGTTGTGGTTTGTGAATGATAGCAGCAATACATTACTTAAACTAGAGCATGTTTATTATAGAATAGTTGAAAATTTCAGAAAATTATAAAAGACAAAATAGAAATTATCTGTTGTCTCAAAGAGAGCTGCTTCCTGATACAATATTGTATAGCCTTTTAAACATTTTAATTCATATGAAATCATATGGTTTTACAATCTCATTTGTCCTCTTACTATATTAAATGCATTTCCCAGGATGCCTGGGTGGCTCTGTTGGTTAAGCGTCTGACTTGAACTCAGGTCATGATCTCATGGTTCGTGGGTTTGAGCCCCGTTTTGGACTCTTTGCGGACAGCCCAGAGCTTGGAGCCTACTTTGGATTCTGTGTCTCCCTCTCTCTCTGCTTCTCCCCCATTTGTGCTCTCTCTCAAAAATAAATAAACTTTAAAAAAAATTAAAAAATATATTAAATGTATTTCCCCAAGTTGTAAGTTTTACCTTGAATTAGTAGTGACTCTTCAGTATTCTATTGTATGCATTATTTATGTGGTGAATGTATATATATATACACACATATATATATACATGTGTATATATATATATCAATCAAATATTTTACATGTAAGATGAGAGCAGTAGTAGAGTATACCTAATTTCTTTTAGATTAGTAAATGTTTGTCTATTCAAGCTCTTAAGCATGCACAGCTCACAGCCGTCGTGCTTCCCAGATTTTTGGAGTAAGTTGACTGAATGACATGTGGCCAAAACAAACATCCAGTAGTAAAATAAGCTATTTCCTTTTTTTCTTGTTTAACGTTTTGTTGTTTATAAGTTTTGTGGGTTTTTTTTGTAGTTTGGAATTGAGAGAGATTGTACCAAAAATTAGTAATCAGGTGTGTAATATTAAGCCTAAACTTGTGCAAGTTTCTTCTACTTACGCTGTTATCAGGTGGTAGCAATGAATTCCATAATCTTATAATCACAGAAAAATCAAATGTAGAGTTAGGTGGCACATGAGAAATCCCTGGCTTACTACTCCTTTCTTAGACCTGCATAAACTGAGACCCGGAGAAGTATCATAAAGAAGTTCACAGAGCTGTGTCACTTTTTTCGTCTAGTTTTTTTAGCATGAGCAAGAAAACAGCAACAATGACCAAAAACAAAAAACAAAAAAAGCAAAAAAACACGCAGCTGACTTCTACTTATATTTTCTCGCTTATTCATTTCTGTCTGAATCTACCTCCCTTCTCATGACATATTGCCAGACGGTCTGACCCCAAAGGGCCTTTTCTTTTTGGAAGGAGACACATGTACCCCCATCGGATTTATGCATGGACTTTACTCCCCTGTTCAGATAGACCTCTTTGTTTCTGTAGTTCAATGCTCTCCAAATCGTGTGTGGTCAGTGGAATTAGTTTTGCCCATGAGAAAAAGTCCTACTTGTTCTTCACTGTTATACTTTATTCTGTTTATATTTTCTGTAGGTTGATGCAGTATTCAATTTTATTTTTTAATGTACAGTATAATTTAAAAATGTGTTTGTTTCAGACTTTTAATTTGGGAGGTCATATCTCATTTTTTTATATTTATTTCATGTTTGTGGTCATTGAGACTTAAATGATTAACTGCTGTTTTGTAAGTCATTTGATGTCAAATAGTTATTTTAATCCACTTAGAATAAGGTGTTTTTTTAAGTTTTCTTCTAAAAACAGGAAGTAAAATGTTGATGGAAAAAAAAAACAAATCAAAATAAGTCTGTCTCACTTTAGTTAAATGTTATAGCACCCTATTTACTAAATCCTGTTTTGTCAACTTTTGTAACTAACTCCTATAGATACATCTAGATCACAATGAATTCTTGGCAAATGAGAATATAACATTCTGGAATAAAATGGAAGGAAGTGATTCAAGTGAATATAGATAGATAAATAGATATAGATATTGATTTATTGACTGGTGATTTTGTATTTCAAGAGTAAGATTCCTTGCTTCAATATTGATACAGTTTCTTCAACTACCTCCATTCAGGCTATTTAGCAAAACCAAGTATCTTATTTCATTTTCATTAAGGATTACATTAAATTACCAAATACCTCATAATAGGCATCTGGGATAAATTACTAATCTTTTACTCTGCTCATTTTCCCTGTAAAGACATTAGCAGGATTTGTTGCAAATTGATGCAGTTATCATTTGTTTAAACAGAAAGTCAGCTAGGGCCTTGCTACTCAAAATGTAGTTCAGTGACCAGCATCTTGGCAATGGATATTCAGAAATGTACAGAAAGTATATAGCATCTCCCATATACCAAGCACTAAGCATTAACAAATGCTTACATTTGGAGAGGGAAGATGGCGGCGTAGGAGGACGCGGGGCTCACAGCGCGTCCTGCCGATCACTTAGATTCCACCTACACCTGCCTAAAGAACCCAGAAAACCGCCAGAGGATTAGCAGAAGGGAGTCTCCGGAGTCAAGAGCAGACTAGAGGCCCACGGAAAAGGGTAGGAAGGGCGGCGAGGCGGTGCGCGCTCCACGGACTGGCGGGAGGGAGCCGGGGCGGAGGGGCGGCTCGCCGGCCAAGCAGAGCCCCCGAGTCTGGCTGGCAAAAGCGGAGGGGCCGGACGGACTGTGTTCCGACAGCAAGCGCGACTTAGCATCTGGGAGGTCATAAGTTAACAGCTCTGCTCGGAAAGCGGGAAGGCTGGAGGACAAAGGGAGGGAGAGCTGCTGAGCCCCCGGACGGCAGAGCTCAGCTTGGCGGGGAACAAAGGTGCCAGCGCCATCTCCCCCGCCCATCCCCCAGCCAAAATCCCAAAGGGAACCAGTTCCTGCCAGGGAACTTGCTCGCTCCGCGCAAACACCCAACTCTGTGCTTCTGCGGAGCCAAACCTCCGGCAGCGCATCTGACTCCCTCCCGCTGCCACAGGGCTCCTCCTGAAGTGGATCACCTAAGGAGAAGCGAGCTAAGCCTGCCCCTCCAGCCCCCGTGCACCTTGCCTACCCACCCCAGCTAATACGCCAGATCCCCAGCAACACAAGCCTGGCAGTGTGCAAGTAGCCCAGACGGGACACGCCACCCCACAGTGAATCCCGCCCCTAGGAGAGGGGAAGAGAAGGCACACACCAGTCGGACTGTGGCCCCAGCAGTGGGCTGGGGGCAGACATCGGGTCGGACTGCGGCCCTGCCCACTAACTCCAGTTATACACCACAGCACAGGGGAAGTGCACTGCAGGTCCTCACCACGCCAGGGACTCTCCAAAATGACCAAACGGAAGAATTCCCCTCAGAAGAATCTCCAGGAAATAACAACAGCTAATGAACTGATCAAAAAGGATTTAAATAATATAACAGAAAGTGAATTTAGAATAATAGTCATAAAATTAATCGCTGGGCTTGAAAACAGTATACAGGACAGCAGAGAATCTCTTGCCACAAAGATCGAGGGACTAAGGAACAGTCACGAGGAGCTGAAAAACGCTTTAAACGAAATGCAAAACAAAATGGAAACCACGATGGCTCGGCTTGAAGAGGCAGAGGAGAGAATAGGTGAACTAGAAGATAAAGTTACGGAGAAAGAGGAAGCTGAAAGAAAGAGAGATAAAAAAATCCAGGAGTATGAGGGGAAAATTAGAGAACTAAGTGATACACTAAAAAAAAATAATATACGCATAATTGGTATCCCAGAGGAGGAAGAGAGAGGGAAAGGTGCTGAAGGGGTACTTGAACAAATTATAGCTGAGAACTTCCCTGAACTGGGGAAGGAAAAAGGCATTGAAATCCAAGAGGCACAGAGAACTCCCTTCAGACGTAACTTGAATCGATCTTCTGCACGACATATCATAGTGAAACTGGCAAAATACAAGGATAAAGAGAAAATTCTGAAAGCAGCAAGGGATAAACGTGCCCCCACATATAAAGGGAGACCTATAAGACTCGTGACTGATCTCTCCTTTGAAACTTGGCAGGCCAGAAAGGCTTGGCACGATATCTACAGTGTGCTAAACAGAAAAAATATGCAGCCGAGAATCCTTTATCCAGCAAGTCTGTCATTTAGAATAGAAGGAGAGATAAAGGTCTTCCCAAACAAACAAAAACTGAAGGAATTTGTCACCACGAAACCAGCCCTACAAGAGATCCTAAGGGGGATCCTGTGAGACAAAGTACCAGAGACATCACTACAAGCATAAAACATACAGACATCACAATGACTCTAAACCCATATCTTTCTATAATAACACTGAATGTAAATGGATTAAATGCGCCAACTAAAAGACATAGGGTATCAGAATGGATAAAAAAACAAGACCCATCTATTTGCTGTCTACAAGAGACTCATTTTAGATCTGAGGACACCTTTAGATTGAGAGTGAGGGGATGGAGAACTATCTATCATGCTCCTGGAAGCCAAAAGAAAGCTGGAGTAGCCATACTTATATCAGACAAACTAGACTTTAAATTAAAGGCTGTAACAAGAGATGAAGAAGGGCATTATATAATAATCACAGGGTCCATCCACCAGGAAGAGCTAACTATTATAAATGTCTATGCGCCAAATACCCGAGCCCCCAGATATATAAAACAATTACTCATAAACATAAGCAACCTAATTGATAAGAATGTGGTCATTGCAGGGGACTTTAACACCCCACTTACAGAAATGGATAGATCATCTAGACACACAGTCAATAAAGAAACAAGGGCCCTGAATGATACATTGGATCAGATGGACTTGACAGATATGTTTAGAACTCTGCATCCCAAAGCAACAGAATATACTTTCTTCTCGAGTGCACATGGAACATTCTCCAAGATAGATCATATACTGGGTCACAAAACAGCCCTTCATAAGTTTACAAGAATTGAAATTATACCATGCATACTTGCAGACCACAATGCTATGAAGCTTGAAATCAACCACAGGAAAAAGTCTGGAAAACCTCCAAAAGCATGGAGGTTAAAGAACACCCTACTAACGAATGAGTGGGTCAACCAGGCAATTAGAGAAGAAATTAAAATATATATGGAAACAAACGAAAATGAAAATACAACAATCCAAACGCTTTGGGATGCAGCGAAGGCAGTCCTGAGAGGAAAATACATTGCAATCCAGGCCTATCTCAAGAAACAAGAAAAATCCCAAATACAAAATCTAACAGCACACCTAAAGGAAATAGAAGCAGAACAGCAAAGGCAGCCTAAACCCAGCAGAAGAAGAGAAATAATAAAGATCAGAGCAGAAATAAACAATATAGAATCTAAAAAAACTGTAGAGCAGATCAACAAAACCAAGAATTGGTTTTTTGAAAAAATAAACAAAATTGACAAACCTCTAGCCAGGCTTCTCAAAAAGAAAAGGGAGATGGCCCAAATAGATAAAATCATGAATGAAAATGGAATGATTACCACCAATCCCTCAGAGATACAAACAATTATCAGGGAATACTATGAAAAATTATATGCCAGCAAATTGGACAACCTGGAAGAAATGGACAAATTTCTAAACACCCACACTCTTCCAAAACTCAATCAGGAGGAAATAGAAAGCTTGAACAGACCCATAACCAGCGAAGAAATTGAATCGGTTATCAAAAATCTCCCAACAAATAAGAGTCCAGGACCAGATGGCTTCCCAGGGGAGTTCTACCAGACATTTAAAGCAGAGATAATACCTATCCTTCTCAAGCTATTCCAAGAAATAGAAAGGGAAGGAAAACTTCCAGACTCATTCTATGAAGCCAGTATTACTTTGATTCCTAAACCAGACAGAGACCCAGTAAAAAAAGAGAACTACAGGCCAATATCCCTGATGAATATGGATGCAAAAATTCTTAATAAGATACTAGCAAATCGAATTCAACAGCATATAAAAAGAATTATTCACCATGATCAAGTGGGATTCATTCCTGGGATGCAGGGCTGGTTCAACATTCGCAAATCGATCAACGTGATACATCACATTAACAAAAAAAAAGAAGAACCATATGATCCTGTCAATCGATGCAGAAAAGGCCTTTGACAAAATCCAGCACCCTTTCTTAATAAAAACCCTTGAGAAAGTCGGGATAGAAGGAACATACTTAAAGATCATAAAGGCCATTTATGAAAAGCCCACAGCTAACATCATCCTCAACGGGGAAAAACTGAGAGCTTTTTCCCTGAGATCAGGAACACGACAGGGATGCCCACTGTCACCGCTGCTGTTTAATATAGTGCTGGAAGTTCTAGCATCAGCAATCAGACAACAAAAGGAAATCAAAGGCATCAAAATTGGCAAAGATGAAGTCAAGCTTTCGCTTTTTGCAGATGACATGATATTATACATGGAAAATCCGATAGACTCCACCAAAAGTCTGCTAGAACTGATACATGAATTCAGCAAAGTTGCAGGATATAAAATCAATGTGCAGAAATCAGTTGCATTCTTATACACTAACAATGAAGCAACAGAAAGACAAATAAAGAAACTGATCCCATTCACAATTGCACCAAGAAGCATAAAATACCTAGGAATAAATCTAACCAAAGATGTAAAAGATCTGTATGCTGAAAACTATAGAAAGCTTATGCAGGTAATTGAAGAAGATATAAAGAAATGGAAAGACATTCCCTGCTCATGGATTGGAAGAATAAATATTGTCAAAATGTCAATACTACCCAAAGCTATCTACACATTCAATGCAATCCCAATCAAAATTGCACCAGCATTCTTCTCGAAACTAGAACAAGCAATCCTAAAATTCATATGGAACCACAAAAGGCCCCGAATAGCCAAAGTAATTTTGAAGAAGAAGACCAAAGCAGGAGGCATCACAATCCCAGACTTTAGCTTCTACTACAAAGCTGTCATCATCAAGACAGCATGGTATTGGCATAAAAACAGACACATAGACCAATGGAATAGAATAGAAACCCCAGAACTAGACCCACAAACGTATGGCCAACTCATCTTTGACAAAGCAGGAAAGAACATCCAATGGAAAAAAGACAGTCTCTTTAACAAATGGTGCTGGGAGAACTGGACAGCAACATGCAGAAGGTTGAAACTAGACCACTTTCTCACACCATTCACAAAAATAAACTCAAAATGGATAAAGGACCTGAATGTGAGACAGGAAACCATCAAAACCTTAGAGGAGAAAGCAGGAAAAGACCTCTCTGACCTCAGCCATAGCAATCTCTTACTCAACACATCCCCAAAGGCAAGGGAATTAAAAGCAAAAGTGAATCACTGGGACCTTATGAAGATAAAAAGCTTCTGCACAGCAAAGGAAACAACCAACAAAACTAAAAGGCAACCAACGGAATGGGAAAAGATATTTGCAAATGACACATCGGACAAAGGGCTAGTATCCAAAATCTATAAAGAGCTCATCAAACTCCACACCCGAAAAACAAATAACCCAGTGAAGAAATGGGCAGAAAACATGAATAGACACTTCTCTAAAGAAGACATCCGGATGGCCAACAGGCACATGAAAAGATGTTCAACGTCGCTCCTTATCAGGGAAATACAAATCAAAACCACACTCAGATACCACCTCACGCCAGTCAGAGTGGCCAAAATGAAGAAATCAGGAGACTATAGATGCTGGAGAGGATGTGGAGAAACAGGAACCCTCTTGCACTGTTGGCGGGAATGCAAATTGGTGCAGCCGCTCTGGAAAACAGTGTGGAGGTTCCTCAGAAAATTAAAAATAGACCTACCCTATGACCCAGCAATAGCACTGCTAGGAATTTATCCAAGGGATACAGGAGTACTGATGCATAGGGGCACCTGTACCCCAATGTTTATAGCGGCACTCTCAACAATAGCCAAATTATGGAAAGAGCCTAAATGTCCATCAACTGATGAATGGATAAAGAAATTGTGGTTTATATACACAATGGAATACTACGTGGCAATGAGAAAAAATGAAATATGGCCTTTTGTAGCAACATGGATGGAACTGGAGAGTGTGATGCTAAGTGAAATAAGCCATACAGAGAAAGACAGATACCATATGGTTTCACTCTTATGTGGATCCTGAGAAACATAACAGAAACCCATGGGGGAGGGGAAGGAGAAAAAAAAAAAAAAAAAAAAAAGAGGTTAGAGTGGGAGAGAGCCAAAGCATAAGAGACTGTTAAAAACTGAGAACAAACTGAGGGTTGGTGGGGGGTGGGAGGGAGGGCAGGGTGGGAAGGAGGGCAAGGTGGGTGATGGGTATTGAGGAGGGCACCTTTTGCGATGAGCACTGGGTGTTGTATGGAAACCAATTTGACAGTAAATTTCATATATTAAAAAATAAAAAATAAATAAAAATAAAAAAAAAAAAACAAATGCTTACATTTGTTTCAAATAATATCATAAAGAAATGAAATATTACAAATATAGCTGAAGTCTTTTTGAACCTCCTGGTCCCTTTAACCTCTGTTCTTCATATCCCATAGTGAAGTCTGTTATCACAATTCATTTTTTAATTTACATATATATATATATTCAACGTGTAGTACTGTTTCCTATGGTTTAAATGTTTTACATAAATGATGTGATATTGTATTTACAATTCTATGACTTTTTGTTTCATTCAACATTAGTTTTGAAATTAACCATTTACATGTTTCTATACTATAAACAATTTTTTCTTCTAAGAATTATAAAGTTTTGCTCTTTACATTTATGATTTAGTCCATATAGATTTTATTTATGTAACCTGATATAGAAAGAAAAATATGGTTTTAAACAGACTTTATATTATTTTTAAATTTTTTTTTTCAACGTTTTTAATTTATTTTTGGGACAGAGAGAGACAGAGCATGAACGGGGGAGGGGCAGAGAGAGAGGGAGACACAGAATCGGAAACAGGCTCCAGGCTCCGAGCCATCAGCCCAGAGCCTGACACGGGGCTCGAACTCACGGACCGCGAGATGGTGACCTGGCTGAAGTCGGATGCTTAACCGACTGCGCCATCCAGGCGCCCCTATTTTTAAAAATCTTCTTAACTCAGTCTTGAAATTTTCATGGCTATTTTATTTACTATTTGCTTTTCATTATTGTTTTCTGTTATGAAGAGTTAAATCATATAGGAAGTTTGTAAAGATTCATGAAGAATTCCTTGATATGTTCATTGAAATTAAATTGGATATATAGATTGGAATAAAACGACTACATTTACAATACTGTAATACCATAAATCCTATTCATGAACATAGTGCATCTCTTCATGTATTGCTTTTTTTAATGCTCCTCAGTAAAGTTTTATATTTTTTGTCCATTATATTTCTTGTACAACTTTTGTAGATATAATCTGATATAACTTTTACATACTGTTGCTATCTTGAGTAAGACATTTTACTTAATTATATTTTGTAAGGATTTATGAGAAATAAGAAATGTGTGTATATATATGTATAAATACATAAATATGTGTACATATGTGCAGATATAGACAGACAGTGTGTGTGTGTGTATTCATGCATGTGTGTGCCCAGAAAACTTGCTAAACTCTCTTCTTTGTCTATGTATGTACAATTTTCTCCTCTGTAAATAATAACCAGCCTCTCTGGTCTTTTCCCATCTTATGACTCTCTTTTCTTTTCTTTTCTTTTCTTTTTTAGTATTATTGGATTGAGTAGGACCTCCAGTAGTTAGGTAACAGCAGAGCACCTTGTATTTTAACAATGTCAGTGAGGATATATCTAAAGCCTCACACATTAACATTTTCTGTATTTTTTTAATAGAACATATCTTTTACTTGTAAGACATACCTATCACTTCTAAGACGTACTTCCCTCCTATCTTCACTAAAAGTTACTTTTTAAAGGTATCAATAGTTGTTGAATGCTTTGTTTTTCCTACATGTTCTAAGTTTCTATTTTTTCCATCTAATTTGTTATTTGGGTAAAGAATATTAATCGGTGTACTTATACTAAAATATCATCATATTCTTGAGATAAGTTTTTGTTTTTTAATTGTGAGAGAGAGAGAGCATGTTTACAAGCAGGAGATGGGTAGAGAGAGAGAATCTCAAGAAGATTCCACACTGTCAGCACAGAGCCTGATGTGGTGCTCAGTCCCATGAACCCTGAGATCATGACCTGCACTGAAATTAACAGATACTTTTGTTTTAAGTTTATTTATTTATTTTGAGAGAGAGCTTGCAAGTGGGGAAGGGACAGAGAGAGAGGGAGAGAGAGAATTCCAAGCAAGCTTTGTGCTGCCAGCACAGAGCCCCACACAGAACTTGAACTCTGGAAACCACAAGATCACAACCTGAGCCAAAACCAAGAGTCAGATGCTTAACCGACTGAGCCACTGAGGTGCCCAAGATAAACTTTTTAATTTGATATGTTTGTTGCAATTATTGCATTTATGATGATGTGTTTTGTCTGCATTACTGGAGAAGGATGCTTTTATTTAGATGTTAATCATTTGATTGGCTTATAAGTTTTATCTCATTGTATTGTTCTTATCTACTTTTGGTATTGATGATATAGTAGCTTCGTAAAACAAACATGGTAGTTTTCCCTACTTTTTCTATTTTTAGCACAGTCTGTATAGGGCATGATGAAATGATTTATATAGTGAGGTATAAGTCACTTAAAATAATATCTGGACCCTACATAAAATATTTTATTTTGAATGTGACTAGTGGGCAGTGGAAAACATATTCCACACTGAAGTGGATTCTGCAATCTAGGGAAAAGGAAAAAAAAAAAACACATTAAGTCTGGGAAGGACCACCTCCAGGATCAAAACTAATACAAATCTATACTCAGATTTCCAGAAATGATCCATTCATAATATGTTTTTTGTGTATTTATTAAATGAATGTTTCTGTTATCTATTTTTGAAAACATTCAAATTGGTATTTATATAGTAAGAATATCCACAAATTTGGAAGGTATAGGTTTAAAAAAAACTGGCAAAATGATGCCTGTGAATAGCATGACAGATGTAAACAGAGGAGGCATGATTTAATTAAATTTTGAGAAGTAACTGGAGCCTAATGTAGTCTTAACTTAGCACACATAAAGGAAAAATTGATTTGTGTCTTTAAATATAATTATCTCTTAAAGGAGGAAAAATACTCAAAATTAGAGAATTTCGGGATATACCTTAGAAAAATACTTCAAAACTGTTCGATTATCTTTGTTCCATGTCCAAACTTATAAAATAGAATCTGATTAGGCATTTGATTTCCCTGAGACCTGAGATTTGGGAAAGTTTGCCTGGGAAAACAAATGTAACTATTTCATGCACTGTGGAAAAATACCTAAATGTAAATGAACAAGTTATTTTCTGATTCAAAAAGTAATCTGTTGTGGGTTTAGATCATGGTAAATGCTGATCAACTCTGCATTACTAATTGAGCTGAAAAAAACTGTCATTTCAATTAGGTTATCAATTCTGATTTATTGGTAATGGCTGCCTGTGTTGATGTGTATTTTGAGGTCAGGCTCATCATATGAATGCAGTGATTTATTAGCGATGTAAGAGTGAGGTGGGAAAGACAGATTGGCAGTGTAAATATCACAGATTTGCCATCCTTACTTCACTCATTTTTTAACCACTGACGTAGAGTATAAAAGCAGCCTAATCCAAAATAGTTATATTTGCGTTGTCTTTCTATAACGATAATTATATTATAGCTGTCTATTTATCAAGTGCAATTTAACAAGGGTGAATTTGTAGGTACACCATCAGCAAAGATGCTACAGTAATATAGAATCAATGGTCTCCCCACTGCAGAAAATCAATGGATAGTCACAAATGCGTTGGTAGTCTCCAGTAGGGAAAAGTGCTCTAAGACTAGCACTATAATGACTAGCTTAACTTAGAGAGTTTAACTGAACTAAACTGTATTAACTCTCTATTTTGAACAACATACTTTGCATATGTAACTTTTTTTCATTTTTAAAACTACTCTTCATAAACAATAGTATTTTACCCGCTTTACATTCAAGGAAACTGAGGCTCAGAAATATGCACTAACTTGTCAAATGTCTAAAATAAGAAGATTGTTTAACTTAACCTGATGAGTTACAATGTTTACCTAAGTCACAAAATTATTAGATATTACAGTCATAATTTGAACCCACTCAAAATGCCACTATAGTCCTCTCTTTCCAGAATAATATAATCTCATCACATAGTCTTCTAGAAAGTCCCTGTGCTTTCTTTGTTAAAATTCTAATATGCAAAGATATAATAACGATTTTATTCACATATTTATTATAAAGGTCATAAATTCGCATATGTTCAGAGACCATTAATACAGAAAGATCACTAAAAAGACCATTTTCTTACCATGGAGTTTTCAAGGAGAAAATGTATGCATTCATGTGTGTGTGTGTGTGTGTGTGTGTGTGTGTGTGTGTGTGTGTGTTATATAATGTTAATATATAAATAATGTTATATATGTAGAGTGCTAATTCATTTAATTATTTGCAGATTTGGGGTCATTTGAAATGGCAAAGAGATTAGAAAATGTAATTGCTCCACTTTTTTTCAGATCACTTGTAAACTAAAAGCTGCTCAGGAATAGGTACCGTCTAATTCATCATTTTTCCCAGTACCTAGAAGGCATTGTGTACTTAAAAGAAAATTTTTTGATGAATAAATGAAGAATACCAAGGGTTATCAATAAAGTAGAGGTAATAGGACTTACTCTGCAATATTGAAAATATTAAATGAGTGACTGTAAAACACTTCCATAGTGCCTGGAATGTGCATTTATTTTCAGGACTAACTCCTACTTGAATAAAAGAAAGGTGGAATTTAAACTTTAAAACAAGGTTTTTCACATTTTCGTGTGCTTAAGGACCTTGTGAGATTTGCCTTCAGTGACTATTCACAAATATCTCAATTCAAGTGAGTAGCCTAAGAATCTATCTTTTAAACAAGCATGACAGGTGGTCTAGATGCATGGAGATCACACACAATATTTTAGACAATATAGCTCTAGAAAGCATTGTTAACTAGACTGAACTGTTTATTTACAGTTTCAGGAGTTGACACTTGGCATAATAATTTATTTTATTTTATTTTACTTTATTTTATTTTATTTTACTTTATTTTATTTTATTTTATTTTATTTTATTTTATTTTATTTTATTTTATTTTATTTTATTTTATTTATTTTGAAAGAGTGCACATGACAGGGAGAGAAAGAGAGAGAGAGAGTGAATGAGAGAGAGACTGAGAGAGAGAGAGAGAGAGAATCCCAGGCAGGCTCCACACTATGAGCGTGGAGCCCAATGTGGCAAGGCTTGAACTCACAACCTGCAAGATCATGACCTGAGCCGAAACCAAGATTTGGATGCTTAACTGTGTGGGCCACCCAGGCGCCCCAGCGTAATAATTTTAAAAGCAATAATGTTTAGAAATTTAAAAACCATAATATTTAAAAAGCATATTGCAATGTGTGTTCATAAGCAGATAAGAACCCCATGGAGCTAGACGAAGAGCTACTGAATTATTCCTGTTGATCTGTGACCATCTGGTAATGGGGATTAAGAACTAGCCCTCTCTCCATTAAATAATAATGCATTACCATTACGTTCATCTTCCTTTCCTCCCACACCACCTACACAGGATAGAATAATCACTTTTCCCCCAGCTACAATACACAAAATGTTTTTCAGAATGATGATTTAGAAAACTTTTAAGAAGGGACTTGTCCCCTTCTCAGATCTACCATTTCCACCTAATACAACAGTTTGTCAAGTTGCAGGATATGTGAGCCTCGCGCAGAGTACAATCTGAAGCTCAGCGTTCACGTTCCAAGTTCAATACTACTTTTCCTTTCCAGAGCTCCAGACGCTGCCCAATTTGCTTTTAAAATGTTCAAATCACTTCTCCCATGAAGATTTCTAAGTGCCCTTTGAGTATGAGAGAGTGGACACACAGAGAAGGAAAGAAGAGTGAGAAAATAGGGGGAAAGGAAAAGAAATGATATAGAGAAAGAAAGCAGTTATTCCAAATGACCAGAAGCATTATGAAATGCCTAATGATTTTGTTTTTAGAGTCCTAAGTGCTTCTGATAGCAGAGCTGAAAGTACAGAGATACCTGGTGCTGTGACCCTTTTCAGAACCAGAGCTCGTACTCAACTGTGCTGTCTTCCTTAATACCACTCTGGTGGTCTCGTCTCTGGCTTCTCCCCAGTTATTACAATATCAAATTTCCCACATCTGGACAGGAGCTAGGAATCTTTGTTTGCAAAGCCCTCTGTTCAGGGGAAACTTCCCAGTGAAATAGAAAATAAATAGATGTATCTGTTTCTGTATGTGGTACAAACCTGACAATTGAACAGTTCTGTTTCTGTGTAGTAGTTTAAAAGTGGGCTTTTCATGTAAACTCAAGTCACTTCCTTCATTTTTGAGGTCAGCTCAATCTTACAAACTCTGCTTTACTTTAGGAATCACAGGTATTGGTGAGGTTTATGCAAATTAACTCTGATGAGATTGGGAAAACACTGTTCGTTTTTATAGAACCATTTTTTACTATAACTTTCACCCTCTGACTTAAAACATATGCTCCTTCTGAAAATATTCATTAACCTTTCACATGATGTATAACTAGCTTTATCACAGTGGATTAAAAAAAAATCCCACTTAGAGTTTTGAAAGAGAGACCCAGTGGGAAATACACAAATGGTAAACTCTACCGAAGGACACAAAAAGGCCCATAAAACATCAGAAGGGTTATAGAGGTCTATGGATTTTAATTGCTGTGTGCCATTGGGCCTTTACAAAGCAATCAAGCAGGCAATCTCCAAAGACAGTCCTGCCATAATACATTTAACAATAGAGTTCTCACCCCATCGGCAGACTAGGGTTTATGAAGGTCCCAATAGCAATTAATGACCTTGTATGCTGAGAGGGAGAGAGAAAGAGAGAGAGAGAGAGAGACAGAGAGAGAGAGAGAGAGGGGAAGGAAAGAGAAAGAGAGAGACTTAAATGGACTCTCTTTTTGATATGTATTTCTATATTTAATATATATACTGTATATGTATACATATAATATATTTCTATATTATATTTCTATACTTAGAAATGATCATTTTAAGAGGGATGTAAAAGTTAGAGTTAAGGAATGCAACGACTTTCATAAGTGTACTTTATATTTTCTTTCTTTTACTTTTCCCCAAAGGTAAAGAGAATTAGTGAAAAGAAGGATGGTCACCAAAATGAATTATTACTTAAAAGGGACTTTTATTGTGTTCATTTTATGGTGTGGGGAAAGGGAAATTGATAGATTTATTTGTTTTTGACCATAATACAATGATTCAATTATTTGAATATGGTACGATGGTAATTGTAACCATTAAGACACCCTGAGTATCCAATTTTCATTGATGCCAACTCACTAAAACTAATATTAATATTTATACTTCATTCCATATCCACTCTGTATCACACACTACACCTTATTTAATCCTATTATTAAATGTTATTCTTTTTTTTAATTAAAAATTTTTTTTTTACATTTATTTATTTTTTGAGAAACAGAGTGAGACAAAGCGTGAGCGGGGGAGGGGCAGAGAGAGAAGGAGACACAGAATCCGAAGCAGGCTCCAGGCTCTGAGCTGTCAGCACAGAGCCTGACGCGGGGCTCGAACCCACGAACTGTGAGATCATGACCTGAGCCGAAGTCCGACGCTCAACCGACTGAGCCACCCAGGTGCCCCTAAATGTTACTCTCTTTAAGTGATAGAATAGAACAGGTAGAGAGATGGCTCAAGGCAAGACTTCTAAGTGACCACATTAGGATTCAATCCTAGATATTTTGAAACCGTGGACTCAGCATCTTCCTACCATATGTAGAACAGTCTTCCAAGAGCCAATGGATCCAGTAATGCACAGCTGTGTTATAGGCAGTCTGCTTTGCAACAACTTTCTTTGACTCTGGCCTAGGCTTCTAGAAGATTGAAGAATGTTGGGATGTGGTTAGATATCCTCTTCATATCAGCCTTGAAATGCCCACTGAGCAAGACTTGGGAACTATACAAATTGGCAGAGAATGTAAGCTGTATAAAATACTTCTGCCTAATATCCAGTGCCTTGTCCTGACTAGACCTACTGGCCTCCAGAGAACATTGTTCAGTGGCCTTCTCATTTAATCCCCATTATCTGCAGCCATTTTTCACCCTGGCTCTTTGGCCCAGTCCCCAGATTAAATTTCTGTTTGCTGCCTCACCCTGTGGGGGCTGGGAGAGAGCAGGTCTGATATAGAAGTTTCAAACAAAAACCAACCAAAAATTTCTCGTGAATTGCGTTCATGGCTTCTTAGAACATTCCCCTGTCCTTTGCTTTTGTAAGTTACCTCTATACACATCTAACACTGAATTTAGAGTCCAGTCTTTCATCTCTCACCACAGGTACTAGCTTAATGGTAGATAAATCCTGTCTCATTTTGTCCCAGACACTTTTCTTAGTAGATATCATTTAAATCTTGCGTTGCCTTTCAACATACTTTATATCAGCTGAAGGACAACAATCTGTGATAGGGAGAAGATATTATGACATTACAAACACTTCCCCAAGACTTATCAAGAAAAATGTTTCATAAAGAAAATTGTCATCACATAAAACATTGTTCACCTTATTTTATGTCTGTGTAATTGATATCTTAGTACCACAGGATGGCTCTCACACCAAGAGGAAGAAACTCTGATGATAGCAATAATTATAGCTCTCTTTATTTTAAGCTTCCTAGGAATGAAGCTCTTTGCAAAGTGTTTTACATATTTATTTTTACTTAACCAATGTTTAATTAGAACTTTACAGTTCCCAAAGATAATTTCACAAAAACAATCAATCTCATAACTGAATTTTTAATGTAAATGGCTTTATCCACCCAATTTTAATTTATGCCTGAAATTGAAACAACGATGCACGGTATACTTTGGTATAAATAAAGCAATATCTCTTTGATTCTTTTACATGGAAACTTCAACATTTTCCAAAAGATTATCTCATTTTGAGTAAAAGTTAGTCCTTAAAATAACGCCAGACAAGGTACAAGACCTGTTCCTGTTGCCTCTCGGGTCTCTTCTATCTACCTCCAGCCTCAACCCCAGCCACACAGGCTTCTGTTTATCCTGGAACAGGCAATGATTCCACTAACTCAGTGCCTGTGCCCTCATTCTGCCCTCTTTCTGGATGATTCCTCTCCCTGATATCTTTCTGGATCTCTCCTTCAATGTCAGGACTTGCAGATAGGTCACCTTCTCAGTGAGGCTTTTTTTTCTTTTCTTTTCTTTTCTTTTCTTTTCTTTTCTTTTCTTTTCTTTTTTTTTCTTTTTCTTTTTTTTCTTTTTTTGATATTCCAGTTTAGACTGCCCCAATCCCACACTTCCTATCTTTATTGATTTATCTTTCCTTTTAGCTAATTTATTATTCCCTGCCATATCCTTTACTAGTTTAATTTTTCCCAGCTTTATTGAGATGTAATTGACATAACATTGTGTAAGTTTAACATCTATAGTGTGATGATTTGGTATATATATGTATTGTGAAATGATTATCATAATAAGGTTAATTAATACAATCTTTTTTTTTCCTTTTCTGTCTTTTTGTTTTCCTTTTTGCAGCAAGAGCATTTAAAATCTACTCACCTAGAAACTTGCACGTACACAACACAGTACGGTTAACTATAGTCCCCATGCTGTACATTATCCCATATCCCCAGAATTTCTTTCTATTCTAGCTGGAAGTCTGTACTCTTTGACCAACATCCTCTCATCTCTTCACCCTGCAGCCCCTGGCAACCGCCAATCTACTCTTTGTTTCAGTGAGTTTGGCTTTTTAAAATTCCACATGAAAGTGAGATCATACAGTATTTGTCTTTGTCTGATAAATTTCACTGAGCATCATATCCTCAGGGTTCATCCATGTTGACAAAGATGGTAGGATTTTCTTCTTGCTTATGGCTGAGTGTAATATATATTTTGTATGTGTTTTTTTTTCTTTATCTGTTCATACATCAGTGGGAACTTAAGTCGTTTCCATGTTTTGACTAATGTGAATAATGCTGCAGTGTACATGGAATGCAGATATCTCTTTAATGATTTCATTTCCTTTGAATATATACCCAGAATTGGTATTTCTGGATCATACGGTGGTTCCCTTAAATTTTTTGAGGAACCTCCATACTGGTTTCCATAGTGGCTTTATCGATTTAAATTCCTACCACCAGTGCACAAGGATTCCCTTTTCTCTGTGTCCCTGTCACCCCTTGTTATCTCTTGTGAGTTTGTTGGTTGGTTTTTGTTTGGCTTTTGTGTATTTTTTATCATTATGATTGTTCTAACAGGTGTCGAGTGATATGTCATGGGGGTTTTTACTTGCATTTCCCTGATGATTAGTTGAGCACCTTTTCATACACCTTTTGGCCATTTGGATGCCTTCTTTGGAAAATGTCTATTTTTTAGTTGGATTGTATTTTTGTTTGTTTGAGTGGGTTTTTGTGCTATTGATTTTTGTAAGTTCCTTTTATATTTTGGAAATTAACTTCTTATCAGATATGTGATTTAAAAATACTTTCTCCTATTCTGTAGGCTGTCCTTTTATTTTGCTGATTGTTTCTTTTGCTATATAGAAGCTTTTTTAGTTTGATGTGGCCCCATTTATACATTTTACTTTTGTTGCCTGTGCTTTTAGTATATCCAAAAAATCATTGCCAAGACCAATGTCAAGGAGCTTTTTTCTTTAAGTTTTCTTGCAGGATTTTTATGGTTTTAGGTTTTACATTTAAGTCTTTAATACATTTAGAGTTAATTTTTTTGCAACTGGTTTAAGAATGATGTCCAATTTCATTCTTTTGCATGTGATTATCCAGTTTTTCCAGCATCATTTATTGAAGAGACTATCCTTTCCCCATTGAGTATTCTCAGCTCCTGTGTTGAATATTAGTTGACTATATACAGATGGGTTTATTTCTGGGCTCTTGATTTTGTTCCATTGAATACATTGTCTGTGTTTCTGTTTTAATGTCAATACCATATTGTTTTGATTACTATAGCTTTATAATATAATTTGAAATCAGAAAGTGTGGTGCCTCCAGCATTTTGCTTCCTTTTTTTCCTTCTTAAATTTTTTATATAAATTCTAGTTAGCTAACATACAGGGTAATAGTGGTTTCAGGGGTAGAATTCAGTGATTCATCACTTACATACAACACCTAGTGCCCATCACAGCAAGTTCCCTCCTTAATGCCCATCACCCATCTGGCCCATCCCCCACCTACCTCTCTCCATAAATCCTCAGTTTGTTCACTATCATTAAGAGTCTCTTATGGTTTGTTTCCCTCCCTCTTCCCTACCCTTCCCATGTGTTCATCTGTTTTATTTCTTAAATTCCACATGAGTGAAATCGTATGATATTTGTCTTTTTCTGACTGACTTACTTCACTTAGCATGGTACACTCTAGCTCCATCCATGTTGTTGAAAATGGTAAGATTTCATTCTTTTTGATGGCTGAGTAATATTCCATTGTATATATATACCAGTCTTTGTTATCTACTCATCAGTGGACATTTGGGCTCTTTCCATAGCTTGGCTATTGTTGATAATGTTGCCATAAACATTGGGGTTCATATACCTCTTTGAATATTTATTTATTTATTTATTTATTTACTTACTTATTTACTTATTTACTTATTTAATATAATTTATTGTTAAGTTAGCTAACATACAGTGTATACAGTGTGCTCTTGGCTTCAGGAGTAGATTCTCATGACTCATTGCTTACATACAATACCCAGTGCTCATCCCAACAAGTGCCCTCCTCAGTGCCCATCACCATTTTCCCCTTTTGCTTCTTTATTTAAATAGCTTTGGGTGTTCTGAGTCTTTTGTGGTTCCATATAAATTTTAAGTTGTTTTTCTACTTCTGTGAAAAATACCGTTAGATTTTCCTTATAGGGATTGCATTGAATCTACAGATGGTTCTGGGTTTTATGGGGATTTTATCAATAGTAGTTCTTCCAATCCATTAGCATGGAATATCTTTCTATTTACTTGTATCTTTTCAATTTCTATCATCAATGTCTTAATATTTTTCAGTGTACAGATCTTTTACATCACTGGTTAAAGTTTTTCCCAAGTTTTTATTTTTATTTTTTATGCTATTATAAATTTTTTTTTAAGTTTATTTATTTTTGAGACAGAGAGAGACAGAGCGTGAATGGGGGAGGGTCAGAGAGAGAAGGAGACACAGAATCTGAAACAGGCTCCAGGCTCTGAGCTGTCAGCACAGAGCCCGACGCGGGGCTCGAACTCACAGACTACAAGATCATGATCTGAGCCGAAGTCGGACGCTCAACTGACTGAGCCACCTAGGTTCCCCTTTTCATGCTATTATAAATAGGACTGTTTTCTTTATTTTTCAGATAATCCAGTTTATTGGATTAATGTATAGAAACAAACTGGCTTTGTGTTGGTTTTGTATCCTGTAACTTTACTAATTTTGTTTTTTTAGTTGTAACAGTTTTTGGTGGAGTCTTTAGGGTTGAGGTATATATATATATATGTGTGTGTGGTAAAAGATAATCACATATGAATGTGATTATATCATCTGCAGAGTAAGTTTACGTCTTCTTTTCCAATTTGAATGCCTTTTCATTTATTTTTCTTGCCTAATTGCTTTAGCTAAGCATTCTAGTACTATGTTGAATAATAGTGATGAGAGTAGGCACCCTCTTCATATTTCTGATTTTAGCAGGAAAGCTCTCAACCTTTCATTGTTGACTATACCATTTATCATATATGACTTGTCATATATAGATATTATTATTTTGATGTGCATTTCTTCTGTGCCCAGTTTGTTGAGTTTTTTATCATGAAAGGATGTTGAATTTTGTCAGATGTTTTCTGCACCATTTGAGATAATCATGATTTTTATCTTTAATTTATTAATGTGATATATCACATTTTTTTTGATTTATGGATATTGAACCATTTTTGCATCACAGGATTAATATTCTACTTGATCATGGTGGAAGGTTCCTTTTAATGTGCTGCTAAATTCAGTTTGTCAATATTTTGTTAAGAAATTTTGTGTTTTAGGGGTACCTGGGTGATTCAGTTGGTTAAATATCTGACTCTGATTTCAGCTCAGGTCATAATCTCTTGGCTCACGAGTTCAAGCCCTGTATTGGGCTCCACGTTGACAGTGCAGAGTCTACTTGGGATTCTCTCTCTCTGTCTTTTTCTATCCCTCCTCTGCTCTCTCTCTGTCTCAAAATAAATAAATAAACTTTTTAAAAAAAGAAAGAAATTTTGTGTTTATTTTTATCAGGATTTTTATGTTTATTTTGTGTGTATAATTTTTGTATAGTGTCCTTTGATACCAGGGTAATGCTGGCTTCATAAAATAAGTTTGGAAGTGCTTCCTTCTCTTAAAGTTTTGGAAGAGTTTGAGAATGATTGATGTTATCATTATTTTTTTTAGTGTTCAACAGAATTCACCAGTGAAACCATGTGATTTTGGGCTTTTCTTTGTTGAGAGGTTTTTGATTACTGATTCAGTCTCCTTAGTCATTTTTAATCTGTTTTATTAGTTTAATTAATGTTTCTCTGTACATAAGCTCCTTGAAGAACAGGATTTGGGGTCACTTATTTCACTACTGTATTCCCTGAGCCTAGAAAAATGTATGGCATTTAGTAGGAACTCTGCAAATAATTGTCAAGTGAATGAATGAACTGCATGGTTCAACCTAGGATTTGTCTTTAAAGGAGGAGGGTTCAGATAGGTGGAGTTCAAAATGAACTCCACTTTTCACTGTCAGAAATTGACTCTCTAGAAGCCTATAAAGGAGATTCCATTTACGCCATTTGACAACACTTCATCACTTTCCCCTAACTTCTAATTCTCACTCACACCTGCTGCCTAATCTTTTTGTTACAAGTTCCTTCCAGTCACAAAATTCTCATCCCTAGTCTGTGTACTCCTTGTCCTTCCATCCTTTCTCTTTGCTTTTCTACCCCTCCCTTTCTGAGACTTAACACTACCCAAAACCCAAATCAATCTGGCAGTGGTAGGGCTGTCTATATGGGTGGGACCAGGATAAAGGAAACCAAAATCCTTTTTAGCAATGAGAGGAGAGAAATGATTGGGAGATATTTAAATAATAAACATTTATATCCTTTCAAAAATTGTCAATGTTTCTAAAATTGTGGCCTGTTTTAAAATCAGTGCCACAAAGGGGCACCTGGGCGGCTCAGTCAGTTAAGTGTCCAGCTCTTGATTTTGGCTCAGGTCATGATCTCACAGTATTTGGGATCGAGCCCCGCATCGGGCTCTGTGCTGCAGTGCAGATCCTGCTTGGGATTCTCTCTCTCTCTCTCTCTCTCTCTCTCTCAAAATAAATAAATAAAAACTTCAAAATCAATGTCAAAAGAAAGCATCTACCTTACCGCAGCTGTCAGCACCTGTCTGCATGTGCTTAGCCATGTTAAAAATGTACCTGTTCATCCAGTGATCACCTCAGTAGTGTTTCCATTAATATTATCACAGTAGTTAATTTTTAACAGGAATTTGGATTCATAGGTATAGATTAAATTGCCTCCAAATGTATTAAATTATGACAGCATTGAAATGAACTTTCTGTATGGATGAAGAGCAGTAGAATAGAGTTTCAAAATACACATTTATAAATGAAGTTAATACCTAACACTGATGAAAACAGGTCACGTTCACATTTGCTGTAAAGCTTTTTGATCCTAAGAAGAGAACATGGCTACAGGTGCAGCTTTGTTTTACTTTGTTACCAAGATACATGAAACCAACATTTTTGCCAATCGAGTATCCAGCAATAAAATGAGGACAGCTAAGTTTACACATTGCTCAGTGTAAATTATAGAATTCAAAGGTTGTGTATGTGTGTGAGTGTGTGTGCTTTACCTCATGTTTTCCTAAAGGCTATCATTCAGGGACCAGATGGATCAAAATGATCCAATATTCATGTAAAACTGGTTTAGGAAGATATAATTCATCTAAGGAAAACAAACTAACTATGCAATTAACAAAAGAGGAAATGCAGTCAAAACCTTGGTATGTGCTGTTACAACATAAACTGAGGCATATTAAAATTTTTAAGAGTTTATCTGAGCAATATTTTTGGAATAAGCGCCAGACTGAATTGTCTTAGGATCACTCCCCTGACAGGAGTTAGGGGAAGGACTTACATACAGTTAGAAAGAAAAGAAAGGTTATTATTTGATTGGCTATAGCTTAAACCCTAGTTGATGCTCTCTCATTAGTTGTCTTTAGTGTTTTGATTTGTAAATGACCTTGAGGCATTTACAGGCTTAGATTTTGATATTAGGGCCGCCTCAGCCTAATGACCTACTTGTTTAATAAATTTAACACTGCTATTAAATTTTACTGAAGTATGATATACTAGACTATCCACACACTAAAATATGCTATAAAGTTTTACCACAGCCTTAAACATGCTGAAGAAATAATAAAGTTAAGCACAGACTATGAGCAGTGGATTATCATGTGACTGTGCCAGAAACGATAGTCAAAATTGTTTCAGACTCCAGAAGTATGCTATAACTGATTATAATTGGTACCTAAAGATGTATTCCCCTGCCTTCCCTCTGCCACCCAGCCCAAGGGGGAAATACTTTTATTAACTTTCTGTCCATTTTTAAGCAACAATAATAGTAAAAATGGTATTTTTAAAAAATACGTAATTCAAAGACGGTTCCTCTTTCTCTTTACAATTAGTAAATGTTGGAGTGCCCCATGGCTCAATCCTTGGACCTATTCTGTCTTCTTTTATACTTATTCTTTATGTGACCTCATTGAGTCCTACAGAACTAATTATTTCTGTAGTATTCAGGATGAGCTAGGCTATGCTACAAAAACAAATACCTCGCATATTTCAAGAGACTAAAATCACCAGGTTGATTTCTCATTCATGCTATGGGATTGTGACTCAGGCCAAAGTTGTGCTACATGATATTCCCATGTAGCAACCACCCTCTGGAGAACTATCAGTAGACAATGGCAGAAAAATAAGAATTCTTAAGGCCCTCATACTGAAGTTAAGTGGCTTAGCCTAGAAGAGCTCCTTCTCAAAGTTATTTTCAAAACCCCAACCAGCCATAAGGGAACTAAGAAATGCAGTTTTACCATATGCCTGGAAAGCAGGGAATTGGAAATATCTGATACTGCATAACCTGCTTCTTCCGGATGCCTCCGTAATTTCATTCTTTAGAGGAAACCCGTTACTAAGTGCCACAGTCATATATCCAACTGGTAAACTCACATTCTAATTTGAAAGCTTGAGAGCATCTCAAATTTAACATGTCCAAAGAATGATTGATTCCTCATGCCTACAAGCACTCCTACCCCAAGCTGCCCTATCTTAGCAAAGCATTTGCCATCATTTACGTATTAATTCAGTCTCTTATTAAAACAGTCTCTTGAAATTGTTTTCAAGTCTCCTTTTTCTAATAAATCACAAAGTCAATCTTCCATCAAAGTCCTTTATCTCAACCTTCACAATATCCAAAACCAGCCGCTTTTCACTATACCCTCTTCCAAACCACTGTTTTCTCTTATTCTGGCCACCTTATGGTCCCCTAGTTGGACTTACAGATTTTACTAAAAATTATTATCCATATAACAGTGAAATGATCATTTTAAATCATAAAGTAGATTATTTCATACCTTGTTTATATGACTCCAGTGGCTTCCAATCACATTTATGTTAATTCCAAATGCCTTACTGTGTTCTATATGCCTTTCATAATCTGATGAATATTAAAAATTTGTTCACCACCCAGTGGCTAGAATGATCCTTTTAAGGTGTATTTCTTTTGTTTGTTTGTTTGTTTGTTAAGTTTATTTATTTTGAGAGAGAGAAGGAGCACAAGTGGGTAAGGGACAAGAGAGGAGGAGAGAGAGTATCCCAAGCAGGCTCCCCACTGTCAGCATAGAGCCCGATGCGGGACTTGAACTTACAAACCATGAGATCATGACCTAAGCCAAAATCAAGAGTTGGAGGCTTAACCGATTGAGCCACCCAGGTGCCCCAAAGGTATATTTCTTATCATGACTGACAGAGCATTCAGACTGTTTCCCATTTCACTTAGATAAAATCCAAAGTTGTTACCATGTCCTTAAATGTCCTTATCATCTTGTTCCTGGCTGTCTCTTCAACATCATCTTATGGCCGTTTTCCTCACTAATTTCTTTCTTGTTTTTTTTTTGTTGTTGTTGTTGTTTTTCAGACTCCTAACCAACACCTTCGCCTTTGCTATTCCTTTGGCCTAGAGGTCTCTTATCTAATCATCTGCTTGTTGTGATGGTGATGCTCTATTTTACCATGGTGACTACTGAAACATTACCTATCACAAAAACCTTCCTTCCCTAAGTACTATCTAAAATAGCATTTCTTCTCTCTTCCTCCACAACACTCCATCCCCTTAACTTGCTTCATTTTTCAAATTCCAAAACCATGTGTTGTTTTTTTTTTTGAAGAAGAAGAAGAAGATTTAAGGCAACATAAGAGATCATGAGGAAAATAAAAGAATGGTTCTTTTATAAAAATAAAGTTAAAAATTAAATGCCATTTTGATTAAAAGGGTAGAGGATGCCCCTTCCTTACCTTTATGCTTTACTAAGGGCATCTCTAGGCTGCCAAGAATTCTTAGGCCTGTGATTTGAGTTTTTCTTTAATATGATTTCTTTCCCCTCTTTTTTTTTTACCAGAAAACTTGTGAAAAGAGCAGTCTTTCCTTGTTGTCTCTATGATCTCTTCTCATTTAATCCACTAGGTCTGTGTGTTTGCCTCACTCCCAATTCTGCTCACATTGCTGTGGTAAAAGTCAATGCCTGTTGAATGAATAATTAAACGGGATTGAAAGTGTTGTAAAGTTCCTTTTTAACAAACACTTTTCCAAAAGGACAGGAACTTTTTTTTTTTCTAATCAAATACAAGAGAACAAGAAAACAAATTTTAATCACAGCTACAGTGGTTTCCTCAGACTTAAAGAGATATTTCCAGAAAAATCCAATTTGATTTGCATTCAAATTTCTTTTCCCTCAAGCTTAGACTGCATAAACTTCAGTTTGGATTAATGTGATCTCCTTTACATAAAAGGCTTCTTCTTTTACATAACACTTCAAAATTATCATGCTATTAATAACCTCAAAATATGTTGATGAGGGTATGATGAGCACAAGAAACATTATATACAATTTGCAATAGATCTACATAGAGATTTTTGTAAATGAGACAGTGCGAACTTTGAAGACAACCATGAAAGTAGTGAGGCATCAAGGAGAGTACTTCAAAGTCTTGAAATTAAAGTTATCATCAGGTTCAGTAATTTCTAAGATTATTTAACTATTCTGAATAATCACAGTATGACAGAACCAAGTAGAAAAGATCTGAGCAACTAAGAAGTCATGGGCTGAAGTCACATCCAAAAGGAGCCTAAATTCCTTACTTTAAACTAAACTGTTAACCAAGAGGATTGTTATACAATTGGTTGATTGGTCCAGGTAGCATTTATGGATTACTCAAAACACACTAATTATTAGTCTATCAAGAGGCAGTTGCTAGGCAAGCAATGAAAACATAGTAATTAAAAGCGTAGTTCTCCAGTCTCACTGTGTGGGTGGGTGTGGGTGCGTGGGTGTGTGCACGAAGCACAATGACAAAAATCTGCGCTGTCCTAAAAAATATATAGTATATAATATTTGTAAGCTCGGTTGGCATGTTATTTTATATATCTGTTTTTGAGTTTATTTGTTTATTTTGAGAGAGGGAGAGAGAGTGAATCCCAAGCAGGCTCGGCATCGTCAACACGGATCCCAAGGCTCATGGGGGATCATGACCTGAGCCAAAATCAAGAGTCGGGTACTTAACAGAATGAACCACCCAGGCACCCCTGACATGTTATTTTAAATGAGAAAATTAGCAACCAGGAAGTTAATAACAGTAATGTTGATGGTGATAGAAACAGCTAGCCTCCATACCTCATAGGTGCCTTTGTAGAATGTTTTGACATTAAAAAAAAAAAAAGTTAATGTACTGGTAAAAACAGTTCTATGAGCGAATCTAATTCCAAGTCTTTCAAATACAAAACTCAGCTTTAATGCCATATCTGCTGTGGTATTGAGTTTACTTTTCCATTGCATTATTATTGACAGTATGCCTCTATTAGGCTGTTCTGCATAGTGTTTGGTAATGAGGGTTTGGGAGCCAAACTGCTTGAGACGTTTGCTCTGGTTCTACCACTTACTTGATAATTGACTTTGAATAAATTTCTTGGGCACTCTGTGCTTTTCCCTTTGATATACAGGAGATAACAATAGAACTTATCTCAGGGGTTACAAGGAATAAATGAATCAACAGTCTGTAAAGCACTTGGGAAGAACCAATCTCTGGCACCTAAGAAATATCTATAAATGTTATCTATTATTATTACTCTCATTATTAATAATTTTGAAGCAGGTAAGTACCACAAGACATTACTTGGCATTTTATTAATTCTTGTAGTGTCAGAAATGTTCTGTTAGCTTTCTCATTCATACATGACTACTTTTACTTCCAGACTTGAATTTTTTACATCATTATAAATCCATTGCTTAGATTCAGATTTTCCTAGGGGCTGGTATTGACATCTAGTATTTGGTTCTAGATCATAAAAATATCTTGGCATAAATACATTCCTGTATTTTATATAATATTTATGTACAAAGGTAATCTGTTCCCCTATTTTGGCTCTTTTGATCAAATCCAAGTAAAAACAAAACAATCCTAACTCCTCTGTTTAGGCCAAAGCCATTTTCTTCACTCTCTCTTTTTCTTCTCTTTTCTCATGATTAAAATTACATGGATTATCTATAAAGTTTGGAAACCGTGATTATTTTCATTGTACCAAGGAATATTATTTTCTTCATATAATAATACAATTTTAGCATATATGTTGTTCCCTTACAATTTTTAGAATTTTCCTCCATGGACAAAACCATGTCTTCCCCTGTAAAATATATATACATATTAAGTAAAACATGAACCAAAACTTCAAAATCCAGAGGATATTTAACTAATGTTAAAGTAGACATCAATATATAAAGAACATCTCACATTTGAACCCATGTTTTAGTCTTCACATATTATTTGACTCTTAAGATGTTACTAAAAAGTAAAATAGGAAAGTATCTCCATTTCTCAGGTGAAAAACAGGTCCACAGAGGTAGAATGAATCAAACAGCTCACTTAAAGATTTGGTCAAAGCTAGAATTAATAGGTAAGGCTCCAAATTCTCACTTCTCTGGTCTTTTCCACAAAGTCATTAAATATTATAATTAGAGTCTGGTTCTAATGTTAGCATATTTGGTGAAAACAAAATACAGATGAAATAATCTTTGAAGTTTGTCTAAGTGATGTATAAAGTATAGGACAGTGTGCATGATCTGTGTGCACAACCCTATAGATATATCTTTCAGTTGGTTAGAAATTTAACTGAAGCAGTACGTTAGAGTAGATGAGACAGCAGAGTAAATTGTGAGACTCGCCAGCCTATTGTCAGACTGACCAGCAGAAAAAGATGAAAAACAAAAACTTTGTATTATACTTTGGTGAAGTATTATATTGAAGCTACAAAAGACTCTAGGGTGGAGATTAGGAGAAAAGTCCAGAAAAGAGCACTAGGGGAGGCTGGCCTGGGAGTCCATCATATTTGGAATGGGGTACCTACTTAGTTAAGTGTCTTCAGTGGGATTATTCAAAAAAGTTCATCAATATACTTTGCAGTATGAGGGACACAGGGGAGCGATGTTTGTCTCATGCTGAGAGGTCTAAATGGTCAGAGACTAGCTGACCAATTCAAGCCAAAGGAGAAGTGGCTACACTGGGCTTACCCAGCACTTTCAGGTGTTGTTTGGTCAAAATGTATATTAGTGTTTTCTTTGGACCAGGAGTGGACTACAAGCAATAGAGGGTTGGTGAGGGAGTTGTATTATGGTCTGTCCCATGGGTTATACCTATTTTGTACCAGATGTCAGAGCCTTATATTCCTAGCAGCTTTTAAAGATGAGAAAGTGGAATTGTAGATGGTAGGTCCTCAGCAATGGGAAATGACATTCTTGAGCTTGGTCCATGGCGTGTTTTTCAGACCATAAATTTCATCGGAAGTTAATAGAAAAAAAATTCTATGTAAAAAACATTCATATAAAAAAAAAAAAAACAGTGGGGCACCCGGGTGGCTCAGTCGGTTCAGCGTCCAACTTCAGCTCGAGTCATGATCTCATGGTTCACAAGTTCAGGCCCCACATCAGGCTCTGTTCTGACAGCTCAGAGCCTGGAGACTGCATCAGATTCTGTGTCTCCCTCTCTCTCTGCCTCTTCCCACTCGCACTGTCTCTCTCCATCTCTCTCTCTCAAAAATAAACAAACATTAAAACTTTTTTTAAAAAAGTTCTATGATCTTATAACTTTGGAAAAAAATAGTTACTAAGCCCTTTCAAATTACTTATAATGCATATTAGTACATTAGAGATTCTGAAGTTTTGCAGTAAACAGAATTTAATTTTGTTTAATACAACATTACAAATAATTTTTTTGAATATAGACTTTTCTATATTCCTATAAATATCATTCATACATCTAATGACTGGGACCAGAATTTACTACCCTAAAGAATGCCTTTTTGATTTATTATTTTGGATTGATTATTTTTAAGAAAAGCAGACACAAGAGAAGCTCTAAAAACTAGGTAGAAGTTACCCTTTTGTAAGAGACATTGACATTTATAAGGGAGATCTCCATTTGTGAAGGTGTCTCCTTCTTTGTACCAGTAATAAGAGAAAGACTAAATTTCTAGAAACTCTTAAGCACTGGAGAGGCCACCTACCTAAATCTGTGTAACAACCATACCCTTGTTCACTGTTGCCTAGGAACCTCTCATAACTGGCTTCCCACCCCCCAACATATTTTGTCTTTAACTGAAGATGACATTTAATGGCTTGAACCATTAGGAAGTTAAGATGGTAATGGATTGACCCATTTTGAGGAGTGACTCAGTTTTCCTGGGTATTTCTCATGTATATAGGAGGTACGCATGTTCTTAACCTTCTGTTTGTTTTCCTCCTGTTAATATATATATATATATTTTTTTTTTCATTACAAGAGAGTCTCAACCAAGAACCCAGAAGAGTAGAGGGAAATTTATTTTTTCTCCCCTACAATAGCATGTGTGTATACATTATTATATATTAATGTATAATATATATTTTACATATACAGTAAAACCTTGGTTTGAGAACATAATTCCCATGCTTGTAATCCGAAGCCCTTGTATACCAAAGTGAATTTCCCCATAAAAAATAATGGAAACTCAGATGATGTGTTCCACAACTCAAAAATATTCATAGAGAAATGATTACAATGCTGTAATATAATACAAAATAATAAAGAAAATACAAAATATAAAGAAAAATAAACTAACCAACCTGCACTTACCTTTGAAAACCTTTGTGGCTGGTGTGAGAGGGACAAGACAGGAGGCTTGTTGTGTAGGACAACTTTCACTATCACTAACGGAATCACTGCTGTCTGTTGGCTCAGTGGAATCTTTCTCTGCATGGAGGCCATTGTATACGCTCGCACAGATGTTGACTACAGTGCAGTATTAACAAGCTCTTGTCATATACTGTATTTAATGTACTGGCAATAAGGCAGCAGAGGAAAGGGTCTATATCTGCAGGCAGCCTGACCTGGAATGAAACAAGGCATTCCTAAGCGTACTTTTGTATGGAAAAGCAAAGGACTGTCTGTAGGTTCTTTGAAGTGACAAAAATACACTAATGCCAGTTGTGAGTACCTTCTGATGTTATGAAAAATCACTGACTTCTGCCAAACACTATGGCCTGAGACCGAGCATCCAAGCATGGGAGATGATCAACCACAATCCCATAGCAAGAGAAAGAAAAAGAGAGAGAGAAAGAGAGAGAGAGAGAGAGAGAAGAACCATTGGCTCAGTTGTGATCATGTGACATTCCACATCACGTACTACTCGTATCTCAAGACATCACTTGTTTATCAGTTAAAAACTTATGAGAAATGTTTGCTTGTCTTGCGGAACACTCACAGAACAAGTTCCTCGCAATCCAAGGTTTTACTGTATTGATATACTTATTTATACATATTTATATATTATATACATATATCCCACAAATACATTACATATGTATATACACGCATATAATGTACATATTCACTGGAACACAGATTGAGAAACCCTGCTCAATATTCTCTTCCTCATCTCCAAATATCACCATGTTTGCAAAAGAAAAACTCTTTGCAAAACTCATTTCGTAATGTATTAATCACAGCCAGCCTGACTCCACTCCTGAAATCTCAATAGATTAACCCCCTAAAAGGTTTATTTTTTCTCTCATATCACAGTCTGATACAGATCAGGTGGCTATCATCAGTGGCTCTCTTCCATCTCCTAGGAATCTGAGTTGCTTCCATTTTTCCATCTTGTACTTTCACCATTTCACACTTCTTTTCTTCAAACTTCTAAGAAAGGAAGGACTTCTAAGAAATGGGGACATCATACCTGTTCTGACTTGCCGCTTCCAAGAAGTGGCATTATCACTTTACTTTTACTTTTATGTTCCCATTGGCAAAAAGTCACTTATAAGGTTCCAACCCAATGACAGGGGAGGCTGGAAATTGTAAATGTTCTTCATACCCCAGAAAAAGAAATGCTGTGGTGGACAAATCACTTTTCTCTGGAACACATCACATGTATTTCCTTAACAAGGGGAAGAAAAAAGAGGTAACACAAAGGGTTTTTCATCTGTGCATAATGGCTTTCCATAGCCACTTCCAATACTTCCATTCATACTCAAGATATATTCACTTATTCAGCTGTTAAGTAGTTATTGATTATATGCTATGTGATAGACAAGATGCAGGGATGCATTGGTAAACATGAAAGACAAAACTCTGCCCTTGTCAATTTTAGAAACAGTCCATGAATAAGAAAATTTCTTTTTCTGAACACCTGTTACTTGCATCTGCACAGCAGTGTTTGAGGACAGCTACTACCTATGACCACAAATAGCATCTTGACTTTGATTTAGATCATAGACCTAAAAGAAAGACCATTAGGATTTAAGTGAATGTGTAATAAATGGCTACATTTATCTTTAAAACCCCTACTATGCTTTATAGCATGGTTTCTTTTTTCTCTTTTTGAAAAATTTCAAACAGAAAAATAACAGTGATATGATAGACACACATATATAAGATCGATTTAAACTTTTAATCATTTTACGATATTTTTTTTATAGAATACTCTCCGGACGAACAAGAAAATGGAAATTGGTTTATATAATTCCTGTCATTTTTTATGTTTCTTTTACATTGTTTGTATTCGCAAAGGATAACTAATTATTTTGTAAATTTTAATAATCTGCCTAAATTATACATTTCACAAAAATAAAGATTATTGCCTCTCTAGTATATGTTAGCAGTCAATAAATATTTCTTGGGTGAATTAAGGAACATAGACAATATTCTGCAACTTATTTTTACATAACTAACAAAATATTTTTCACTGGATTATATAACAAATGTATAAAGAAGCACACAATACTGGGTATTGCAATAGGCAGAATTCTAAAGATATCCATCCAAGATTCCCAACTTCTGGTCATTCAGTCAAATACTAGTAATCTAGTCACCACTGTGAAGGGGACTTCGCAAAAGCTGATTAATGTTGCCAACTTTTAAATAAGGAGATTATTGTAGATTATCTGGGTGAGCCAAATCTAATCATATGAACCCTAAGCAGAGAAATTTCTGACGCTAGAGTCACAAAGCTGTAGAGAAGAAGGGGAGGCAGGAGAGATGAGATAGAAGAAATGAGAGAGATTCCAAATGAGGGGAAGACTCAGTCTGTCACCACTGGTTTTGAAGATGCAAGGGACCACAGACCAGGGAAAGTGGGTAGCCCTTGGAAACTGAGAACTAAACCCAACCAACAGTCAGCAAGGAAATTGAGACCTCAATCCTACCACCACCTGGGGCTAAATTTTGTTAACAACCTGAGTAAGTCTGGAAACAAGAGTATCCCCTAGAATCTCAGAAGTCATGCAGCCTGACCTTCACCTTGCTTTCAGCTTTATGAGAGTCTAAGCAGAGAAACAACTGAGCCATGCTGTGCATGGACTTCTGACCCATGGAAACAGTGAGATAATAAATGGGTGTTGTTTAAAGGCACTAATCTTGTTGTAATTTGTTACTTTGGCAATAGAAAAATAATGCAGGTTCGGTTAGTTATCACACAGCAAATACATTAGTATAGCCACCACCCAGTTCCAGAAATGAAATCTGCCCAATCACTAACCACTCTCTACTCCCCAAATGTAACCACAACTTTCACTTTTAATAATATAGATTAGTTTTGCCTAGTATTGAACTTTATGGTAATGAAATCAGAAGCACATTATTATATTGGATTTGGCTTCTTTCACTCAATACTGTATGTGTATGATGTATCCATAACCGCATGTGTATTTCTAGTTTGTCATTTTCATTGTTCTATGACATTTCACAGCATGAATACACTTGACTATTTACACCTCACACAGATAGTCTCAAATTTTACCCTGCTCTTCATTTTTCTTCCCAGACCTTCAAATACTTTGAATTTGTGTAGCTCATTTTAAATAATAGGAATTATTAGTGCAAACATCAATGACTTCAGGACAAGAAGTAAAACTGGGATAGCATCTTCATATAGGGCCTATTGACAATTTGTGTCCCTTTTAAAGAACATGAGGACTCACACTCCACCTGTCTGTTTGAGAAAAACATTATTTCCTGAACATCTTCTGCACCTCAAATTCCATCCTGGACTGTTTTAGAGAAGAAAGGCCAGGGAGTGATTGAATGGGCACCTCAGATATTAGGAACAAAGAAAGAAGGGCATGTTATAAGGGAAATAGACTTGAAGGATATTACTATTTTGTGAAAAATGAAAAGCATGCAAGGGAGAAGGGATAGGAAAGGTTTCCTGATAGAGGTGTGTTACATCAGATTTTGAAGGGCTGGAAACTGAAAAGGATTCTAGACACAAAAATGTTAACACATTAATTTAGTGTATTTTTGAGAGTTTTTTTTCACCAAGAAATGTAATGATAACTTCGGAAAGATGTAAAAATAAGAGAGATAGAGGGAGAGAGAGAAGTGGATAGAGAAGAACCTGTTAAAGTAATAACTTTTCACTTATTATATATTTTATTATTACATATATTAATATCATATGTAAAAATATAATTCAATCACAAGTCAGACAACCAATGTTGGTATTGCATTTCTCTTCCTTAGGTCCAGTACCTACAATGGAAATAATTCTTTGAACTGTAAACCACCCTTTTTCCTACAGATCTCCAAATATGGAGGGTTTTTTTTTTTTTTTTTCATTTTTCTAGAGGTGACAAATGGTTTCATCAAATAGACCAGGGTTTCTAAATCTCAGCACTGTTAACATTTAAAGCCAGATGATTGTTTGGGGGTCTGTCTTGTACATTTGGGGTTATTTAGCAGTATTTCAGGTTTTATACTCATTAGATTTCAGTAGTACTACCCACCTTAAGTTCCACATGCTCCACGGGACAAAACTGCCCTTGTTTGAGAACCACTGGCCTTTATAAATTATCATTAAAAAAAAATGTGGAGATCACAGGAGACTCGTAGAATCTATTTTTCAAGTCCCTATCACTACGGTGAATCGGTGAGCCTGTATGATTTTAGAATTATCAAGGGCTGTAGTAATCTACAAACTCAGAAACACACTGAAAACTCAGAACACACACTGAAGGGTGTGTATGTTAGTGTGTGTGTGTGTGTGTGTGTGTGTGTGTGTGTGTGGTGTGGTGTGTGTAGAATGTCTGACTTGAAAACTTATTTTCATCCAAGAATTCCCTTGAAAGAACCTGTCCTCGGTGTGGTGTGGTCTAGCCACTCCGAACCCTGTGTGGAACTACTAACATCTATTACCAGCTGTCAGTGGGAGGACTGATTTTGGTTAGACCATATCTACTCTACACTTTGAAAGGAAACTAAGCGGCAATTCAGTGTTCAATCCAAGGGGCCAGATCACTGCCTACTGTTTCCTCTTGGAGTGATTCCAGGTAATATTTGCACATTTTAACGATTTTGGATTTGACTAACTTAAATAATTGAAGGCTGGAGCCAACAGTGCAAAAATATTTTCCCAAAATGAACAATGCAAGCCTGTCATCTATTTAAGAAGGAACGTTTGTAGCGATGGCACACGTCCTCTTTCGTTGTTATATAATAGGCTTATTCTCTGAATTGTGCTAAAGATTTAACGCCACAGTTTCACATGCATAATATCAGACACCAGGGATTCCTTGTTCCTTCTCAACACAAAAATTTACGAAATAAGGTAAGATGCCTCTATTGTGTGATTTTCCCAACTGCCATTCTTCACTGACAAGAGTAAACAGAGCCCTAAATGAATTGCAGCTATTAATTTCTTTATGAAGGAATAATACTGTAATGAGATCGGCATAGTTTTATCATCTGAGATTTCTATTTTTGTTATATGTTCACATGCATGCTCTCAAAATCCCTCATTTGGAAATGCTCATAAAAGAAGTATCAAATCTATCTCTACATTAAGAATGAAATATGTAAAACCAGACTGGTTCCTTCTCTTTCTTTCATACACTGATTTAAACATCATTTTTCGGGTGTCTACATATGCCTCTAAAATCCTGTGCAACTGTTCAAATGTTGAAAGTAAATGAAATAATCATTCTTGTTTAAAAAAAAAAAGTAAAACAACCTTTACTCCAAACGTGATGCATTATATTGACATAATAAATGTGGACATTAATTAAAGAGCAGCAGAATCCAGCAGAGAAGTTTGCCCTCCATCTGCTTGACTTGAGGTAATAACAATGTTCCGTTAACCCAAACTGACAGATTTTCTAGGGTTTGACTTCATCTCGAAAGTCGCTGCTCCTGGTATGAATAACCATATGCGTGACATCATCCATGCCATGCCATGTGGAGTAAAATTAACTGCTTGTTTATTTCTTATTGTTTTTGTTTTTCAATCTGCCTTCCTCTTGAGCTCTGTTTAAGTACCCTTCACAGTTTTGCTAGTTTGCCACCCATACAAAGTGCCTGGTCCCATCGCTCATGTTTGCCGAAAGGAAATTGCATACATTCACATCGTATCCTCACTGAGAAAAGAACTAGATGGGCAGAGGTGGAATATGGCATTGTAATCAATAGGGTTATTATCCAAGCCAAATATGAAAGCAGAAGCATGTTAAACCCATCACGTATTCTGTAAGAAAAGAACTTAAAGAATTTCCTAAATAATAAATTAGTGGGATGAGGGATCTTGTCCCAGAACTGAAACTTAAATCTTTGAATCTGTTCATATCCAGTATGTATTAGTTAACCAGGGGAACTGTTTTCTTCTTCCGTCTCATTACAGATCAAACATCAAAAGCTTTCCACTAGAAGCAGGCACCCAGGAGGCATTTTGCTTTGTCACAATACAGTATTCACAGGCTCCCTGATAGGAGCGCTAACTCTCTTGGTAGCCTTAAAGAACAACAGTGCGGTTATTTGTTGTGCTTCCTCCTCTCCTCCCCTGGAATTGTTGCTTCACTGTAATAAGTAACATTCCTCCCAATTATCTAAGTTCCTCAAGTCCACAGTGCTGACCCCATGACTTTAGAACAGACTCACTGTTTAGAGTCATTAATCCGAGATTATAAACATGGAGGGAGATTCATGAGAAAGGGATGAACTCATGGTTCCTGAAGAAAGACAATGGCATGCAGTGTTTTCTCAGGGGCTGTGTGTGTGTGTGTGTGTGTGTGTGTGTGTGTTGATTTTAAATCCTTCTTTCCTGAGAGGACTTTCCCCCTCGTCTTTTGAACTGTCCTTATCTTCGGTGTGTCGTG
This sequence comes from Panthera pardus, assembly GCF_024362965.1. Lineage (NCBI taxonomy): Eukaryota > Metazoa > Chordata > Mammalia > Carnivora > Felidae > Panthera > Panthera pardus. Next base: position 15,623,034 of record NW_026526766.1, on the reverse strand, counting down.
GGTTGTAGAGGTCTGCGATACCTGTTGTGGCTGCTGTATCGGAATGGCTTAGTTTTTCTCTGAATCTTTGCCTGTACAGCATATTCCAGAAGGCAACAGACATCCTGATGGAGCAGTGTAAATTGTAAGCGGATCAGACTTGCCAGCTTTCATCCACTAGCCAGTGCCAGAATTCACTTGCAAATTGCTTACCTTTCTGGTAAACCTGTCTACTGCTTTTTAAAATTGGAAATGGCAATGAAGGGCCATTGGTGGCTCTGTAGTAAGTCAGAACCACTGAGATACATTTATGTGAATTTAAGGCATTATACTTTTGATTCTAGAGATCGTCTTAAAGGTTTTGATGTTCTCTGGTCTTTCTTCTTGGGTTCTACGAAGGATTTTTTTTTAAATCTCTGGAGGAAAAGAAGAAACTGCATAAAATAGACACCTACATTCTATACTGTTTTATTTCTAAGCTAATGTAGTAATTAGAAATCTTGAACTCTTTTTTTTTATGTGTGTGCAAACTTGGTATATATCCAAGTCTTTCATCTTCACCAGAGATCTGATTAAATCTTCTGAGATCTTTTTGGAAGCTGAAGAGAAATAATATTCTGAATCTGCATCATTTCGATACTACATCACATAGGAAATTAAAGCATTCTTTTTGTTGCTGGAATTGGCTTTAGAACAGACAGCATGATTCCCCCCTGGTCTGGAGCTCTGATGTCAATGTGAATGAAAATATTCTCCCATCCATCCCCAATCTCTGCCTGCCTTTGCTGCTTCCTTATAAAGATTATACATACACTTAGCAAATGAAGAAAGGAATTAGTGATGCTCTCTCATTTCCTGTCTTCCCACAGATGGTGATAAATTCAAATTCAGACTCCATTAAACCTGAGTAGAGAAACCCAGCAGGTGGCTGTACTAATGGAAAATCCTGGCTTTGGAATAATGGGAATTACACCCGACAGCTCTTCTACACCACAAAAAAGATGATGTATCCTTATTGACAGTGTCGCATTGGAGTCCAGAAGGCTGATCTGATAGTTCATTCCTGGCACAACGGAAGCTAAAAGCCCCCTGGGTGTTTTCTTGGGCACACCACTGTAATTTTTGTCATATGAACTTTCTATTACAATTCATTTTACAATCTCCTATAAGTTGAAGAGAGAAAGAGGAATAAGAGGGAGGGGAAAGAAAGAGGGGAGCTTTATTTTGCCTACAGGCATACTTTTATTCTTTTTTCTTGGTTTAAAGGACAAATAAAAGTTGACATACAACAGTATTTCCAGCCAATTCAGTATTTTTAATGCTGACACACTTGGCCCAAGTTCTTTTAAAGATCCTAGACAAGCTCATCTAAGGGAGTTTCTGTTTAAAAGATGCATGGATCGCCCTGGAGGTGTAATGCCTTCTGTTCCACTAGAATTCTTGTAGGAATCCTTCATTTGTATGTATTTTTTCCCCTCCTTTTCTCTTAGCCCTACCCTCCTTTTTAAACTCCAACATGTTGTTTATAAAAAACAAAGCAAAACAAAAAAAAACACAAGATTTGGTCACACCGATCTGAAAAAGCATCTGCGTGTTCAAATATTTAGAACCTCATATTTTCAATAAGCCTCCAAGTCTCTGAAAATATAACAAGGAGTTATCAAAATATTACATTATATTCACCATCTGGCAACAGTTTAAAAATATTATATTAAGATTAATAATCATACTTTGCACTTACTCAATATAGCATGTTTCCTCTCAAGAACTGTTCGTACTTTACAAAACTGAACTGAGTCATCGACACTTCCCCCCAACCCCCATCCCTCCCGCAAACACTCTTCTGGGTAAAAACAAAAACAAAAAGAAATTGGGGGAACATTTCAAAAGACAAGTAAAGGTTGGAGATGGACTGGAGAGGTTCACTTTTAATTCAAGGCACAATTTTGCTTGTTCAGTAAATTTCTTCACATTTCATTTTACCATTTGTTGAGTGGGAGCTTAGTTTCACCCAGGTAAAGAGCTTGGCCAGCCACCTTTCATTGCCCACAAGTTCAAAGCTTAGAAATTGGCCTATAACTGGAAAACAGACCTATCAGCCTAGACACTCACAGCTCAAGGAGAGGGATCTTATGGGGCACTTGAGTGGCTCAGTCAGTTAAGCATCCAACTTTGGCTCAGGTCATGATCTCACATTTCGAAGTCTCAGGTCATGATCTCACGTTTCATAAGTTCCAGCCCCACATCAGGTTCTTTGCTGTCAGCACAGAGCCCACTTTGGATTGCCTGTCCTCTCTCTCTGCCCCTCCCCTGCTCATGTTCTTTCTCTCTCAAAAATAAATAAACATTGAAAAAAAAAAAAGAGAGGGATCTTAGGACCTTGGGGAGGGGGAATAAGACCTGATTAGGCCATAACAGAAAGGGATTTGGTAATAATGAATTCACTATTATTTTCTTAACAAAGATGAGGTGGAAATTGATAAAAGTATTTTCCTGTAACAAACGTGTGTGTATCTGTGTGGTGTATGTGTGTGTGTGTGTGTGTGTGTGTGTGAATATATATCTTTTAACACATGCCTATGTATAGAGTTCTCATTGCATATGAGTTTCATAATTTCTAATTAGCTTGTCTTTGTTATGATGTTCTGAATTAAGTAACTGCCCAGATATTTGTTTTATGTGGATACCCCCAGCTGGAAGGCCAGCCGTGACTCCTGTCACACTAAAGAAGGGGCAAGTGACAACCAGGAAGTGACTCGCTGTGGATGTTACTGCAGGAACAATTATTTGTATCCGAGCATACTAGTAAAATAAAATGCCTAATCAGAAGAGCTGTGAAATATCGTTATCTTCAAATGGTTTTGTCCTGTGAAAGCACAAACCCTGATGCACAGATTAGCAACAATTCAAGGAAATCTCCAATGAAGTCATGATGGAAATGTAAGAGACTGTTAATTGAGTCCCCTGTTCATATTCTGGAGTCTACCACTGTTGCCTACAGGCATAAAATGCTGGGGAAACCGCATGGAAAACCTAAAACACCCGATCATATGGAAATATTATCAATTTGCATTTAAACAATTGTAGTGATTTTGTGGACTGCTTAGCCTGGGCTGGGCTCTGTCCATTATACTAGTTAAGACTTGCAGTTGCCTTGTAATACTCCCATTTTACAGAAGAATAAACAGAGGTTCTCACATTTGAGGTCATTTAACCTAGGTCACTTTACTTGAATGGGGTATAGCAGAGTTTGAATTCAGGTCTCACTGGCTTCAATAGCATCGAAATCTCAGTTGTGGGAGGCAGTAGTTCTCAAACAACAGCGTTACCTGAAAACTTGTTAGATATGCTAGTTCTCAGGCCCCAACCCAGACTTCTTCAAACACGCTGGGTCTGGGTCTCAGAAATCTGTGTTTTTAAAAGTCTTCCAGGGTATTCTGGTGTGCACTAATGTTTAAGACCCCTGGCTGTGTGCTGGTAAGGATGTGGAGAAAAGAGAACCTTTGTACACTGATGGTGGGAATGTAAATTGGTACAGCAATTTTGGAAAACAGTACAGAGGCTCCTCAAAAATTTAAAAATAGAACTGCCAGATGGTGCAGTCATCCAACTTCTGGGTATATATCGGAAGGAAATGAAATGAGTATCTCGCGGAGCTATCTGTACTCCCATGTTCACTGCAGCATTATTTGCAACAACCAAGATGTGTGCACAAACTCAAAACGTACTCTTCGATGGAAGAATAAAGAATGGATACAGAGATAAGAATGTTATCAACCACGACATAGAAGGAAATCCTGCCGTTTGCAGTGTGCAGGGAGCTAGAAGTCACTATGCTAAATGAAATAAGGTAGACCGAAAAAGGCAAATACTGTAGGAGCTCCTTTATACCCAGAACATATATATATAAAGAAACAGCTGAACTCATGGAAACAGAAAGTGAATAATGGCTCCCAGGGGCTGGGGTCGAGGAGATGGGGAGATGCTAACCCAAGGATACAAGTTTTCAGTTATAGGATTAATAAGTTCTGAGTATGCAATATGCAGCTTGGTGACTGTACTTAACACTATCATATACACTTGAAAATTACTGAGGGTTTGTCTCCCTCTCTCTCTGCCCCTCCCCCGTTCATGCTCTGTCTCTCTCTGTCCCAAAAATAAAAACGTTGAAAAAAAAAAAAAAATTAAAAAAAAAAAAAAAAAAAGGGGCGCCTGGGTGGCGCAGTCGGTTAAGCGTCCGACTTCAGCCAGGTCACGATCTCGCGGTCCGTGAGTTCGAGCCCCGCGTCGGGCTCTGGGCTGATGGCTCAGAGCCTGGAGCCTGTTTCCGATTCTGTGTCTCCCTCTCTCTCTGCCCCTCCCCCGTTCATGCTCTGTCTCTCTCTGTCCCAAAAATAAAAACGTTGAAAAAAAAAAAAATTTAAAAAGAAAATTACTGAGGGTAGATCTTAAGGGTTCTCACCACATGCACATACACACAAAAACAGGTAGCTGTGAGAGGTGATGTGATAATTAACCTGATCGTGGTGATTATTTCACAAAGTACGTGTATATCAATGTGTCACATTGTATGCCTTAAATACATACAGTTTGGTCAATTATACCTCACTAAAGCTGGAGCAAAAATATGTTTTTAAAGTAAAAATATAAAAGAACCACAATTATGGACTACCCTATATTTGTATTTGAAAAAAGAGAAAGTGATGTCTGTAGAGATAAGTCTTCTACCAAAAAGTGGAATTAGCAAATTAATAGATCAATACATACATACATACATAAAATAATAATGTACAAATTTAGTGAAAACTCTGCAGTCTATGGTCAATCAAGAAACCAAAATCAGGAAAGAAAAATAGCACCAATATAAAATTAAGAAAGGTTAATGAGCATCTGGGTGGCTCGGTCGGTTGAGCATCCGTCCCTTGATTTCCACTCAGGTCACGATCCCAGGGTCATGGGATAGAGCCCTGTGTTAGGCTCTGCCTTGAGTGTGGAGCCTACTTAAGAATATCTCTCTCTCTCTCTCTCTCTCTCTCTCTCCTTCTGTTCCTCTTCCCCACTTGGGCTCTCTCACTCTCACTCTCTCTCACATGCACTCTCTCTAATATTAAAAAAAAGAAAAGAAAAGAAAGGATGCATCTCCAGCTGGAATAAAGTACCGGTAAAGAGAAATGAGGGAAGGGAGAGTCATTAAAAGATTCAAGGTTGGGGCGCCTGGGTGACTCAGTCGGTTAAGCATCCGACTTTGGCTCAGGTCATGATCTCGTGGTCCGTGAGTTCGAGCCCCGCGTCGGGCTCTGTGCTGACAGCTCAGAGCCTGGAGCCTGTTTCAGATTCTGTGTCTCCCTCTCTCTGACCCTCCCCCGTTCATGCTCTGTCTCTCTCTGTCTCAAAAATAAATAAACATTAAAAAAAAATTCATTTGTAGTTGGAACATTTGACTTGTTTACATTTTAATGACGTAGAAGAGAAGCAGAGTTAGACAACTCTGTCATTAAGACCAAGCACAGTTGGGGCGCCTGGGTGGCTCAGTCGGTTGGGCGGCCGACTTCAGCTCGGGTCACGATCTCGCGATCCGTGAGTTTGAGCCCCGCGTCGGGCTCTGTGCTGACAGCTCAGAGCCTGGAGCCTGTTTCAGATTCTGTGTCTCCCTGTCTCTGACCCTCCCCCGTTCATGCTCTGTCTCTCTGTCTCAAAAATAAATAACCGTTAAAAAAAAAATTTAAAAAAAAGATTCAAGGTTAAGGAAATTGTTGATTCATATTCACATATCAATATAAGTAAATTTTACATTTATTTATTTTTGAGAGACAGAATGAGACAGCGTGCGAGCAGGGGATGGGTAGAGACAGAAGGAGACACAGAATCCAAAGCAGCGTCCAGGCTCTGAGCTGTCAGCACAGAGCCCAGCGCGGGGCTCGAACTCACGAAACATGAGATCATGACCTGAGCCGAAGTAGGACACTTGACCCACTGAGCCACCCAGGCACCCCTCAATATAAGTAAATTTAAAATGACCCTGCACCAATTTGCATAAGAATGGTAATTAAGACAATATGTAACTGGGCAAAAATGAAATGTGTTAAGGGTTTTGTGATTTTTCTGTCATAATTACCCCTTTTAGGGAAAACATTAACTCAGATTCCCAATGGGTGACTCAGTCATTTAAGCGACCGACTTTGGCTCAGGTCATGATCTCATGGTTCGTGAGCTTGAGCCCCCCGTTGGGCTCTGTGCTGACATCTCAGAGCCTGGAGCCTGCTTCGGATTCTGTGTCTCCCTCTCTCTCTGCCCCTCCCCTGCTCATGCCCTGCCTCTCTCTCCCCCCACCCCCTCTCTCTCAAATATAAATAAACACTAACAAAAACAAGCTGGACATCTGAAAGCAGGGCACCCCTTACAATTGTGATATGGTCCAAGACAACTTGTCTACATCTGAGTTTCTGTCACCAGGAAATCTCTGCAGTCTGCATCATGTAAACAAATAGAGAAGATTCATAGGAATAAAGTGACCTAGGGTAGAATTAGGGCAAGGGAATCGAGCAGAAACTGAAGTTATGTAGGAGAAAAAACTGTGAACCAGCAAAGTCAAGACAAGCAATTAAGAGAGGAGAAATGAGCAAACAGTAGTGGGAGCAGAGGAACTATAGACAGGACTGATGGGGGAACAAACTGCCAGGCCTGTGAATTGCTACAAATACGTGGTGACCCCGTTTCTAGCCTGGTCCAGGGTCCAGCAGTAAATATCCTTTTTGCCTAAGCTTGAGAGTGCCTCTCTTTTCTTGCAACCCAAATCAATATGAAATACAGATAAAGAGGGCTTGTTTCTGGGACACCAATATTCCGACTCCAAATCTATGATTTCTTCAAACACTTTGTTCAATATTTTTAGAGAAGAGCGATTGTGTATTTTTTAACACTGTTTCATTTTGGGGTTTTTATTCAGTATTTGTTTTATTCTGGCTTGGGTTTCAAGGCTACTGTAGCTTTGCAAGTGGGGGTTATGAAGGAGTTGGCGCTAATTAAGGCACTTACTCACATCTTCAGTCAGTCTCTTCCCTCTGTACTCACCCCTGGCCTCATTGTACCTGGTCAGTCTGAGACAAATGCCTCACCAGCCGGCCACTGGAAGGCTGACCCCAGGACCTCTTCAGGGCCCTGAAGTTTTCTGGGCTGAGGCTTCTCCCCCCGCTCCCTTCATTCATCAGTGTGTTCCTGGCTCCTTGTGGTAGATGCAGAAATTTACTGAAATATTTAATTTTTGATTCTTATCCAATCATACCCCTGGTTTTCTTCACTATTACAATTTTATTCATTTCTGAACTTTTATACTTCTATTTCAGCAGTGCTTCTGGAAAGCAAGGCAGAAAATGGTGAGTCATGTGGAATACAATTGGAAAAGCTGGGAATTCATTTCTAAGAAAGAAGAAACAACCATCGTGTACTGAATTTACAAGTCAACTTTAATCAGGAGAGGTAAGATTAAACAACACTGATTTTGTAACTTCTTGTGTATACTTACGCACTTAAAATTGTAATAATGATTGTTACAAATCTTAATTTGGGAGGAGCATGAAAATATCTATTTTCCAATATTGTCAATATCAATCTCTCTTTTCTCTCGTGAACTTTAACCAAATAGATGTTTGAGAAAGCCCATAACTCTCTCTTAAAAGCCAAAAGAAAGATAAAGTGTTTTAATTTACTCAAATTATTCATCAAGACCAGTTAATGAGTCATAAAATCATTTAAATGGTGGCAGTCAACACTAGAAAAGACTAAATAAGATAAAAAAAACAGACTGGAATAGAAAATAAAATGTCAGTTTATCATATAAAAATATTGTTTTATGAAACTTTTGTTTCTATTTTACATTTCAAGATGTGCACACATTAACACACATGCATGCAGACACGAGTTTGTGTGTGTGTTCCAAACTTTTTGAATTGTGTGGTAAAAATATAGCGTTAAAAAAATGAAAAGTGTATTTCTTGCTATGGATTATGGTTCGTGGCAAAATGTTTAAAAAACGCTTCCTTGGTCTCTACAGGAGGTAAGGAGAAAGAAATTAAATATGTACTGGTTGACTACTATGGGTCCAACATGGTGCTCAACATATATTTTCTTGTTAACAACTCTCAATCTACATATGAATGAACTATTTTTATCCTGGGGTAGAAACCTGAAGAGGCTCAAAGACACATGCACTGAGACTAAACTGCAAATTAGAAGTTTATAAACTTAAACTGAATATGTACTGATAACAAAACTTCATATTGTCATTATAATTCTCCATTTTATTTTTTCTGCCTCTATTAAATAGGCCATTTTTTTTTTTTTTTACCCAAAAAGGATCAAGTTTCAAAATATTTCAATTATGGAGTAATGTGTAGTAGCTTGCTACTAAATAGCAAGGTGGTATTTTGTTCGTTTGTTTGTTTTTTATCACAATAAAGTAATCCTAGAATAGATCGTTCTGACGAAAGAATATAGAAGGAAACCATGTATATAGATATATTCCTAGTTTATTTTTCAAAATGCATTAAAATATTTTATGTTTATTTTGTTTTTAAATAAGCCCAAATGTGATCTTACTTTTTGTGAGCTCTCCTGGGCCTTACATGGCTATATTCACACATTATTCATCTTAAAAAACTTTTGTTACATATCTTTTCCCAAAATCTGTAGGAAACCACCAAAATATTTAAGGCTGAGAATGGCAATACTAGGTCTACATTTTATAAAATTAGTTTCATAGTGTTGTGGATAATGTAGCAGAAAAAAGGAAGAAAGGGCAAGGTAGACTAGTTAGGAAGGTGTATGAATTCAAGAGAGAGAGATAATTGTAGACTTAATCAGTGGAGGCGGGGATGTAAAACAGAGGATGAATCCTAGAGATTTTTATTTTAGACTTAGAGAAATAGGTATGGGGATCCCAAGCCTTCAGCAATAGGGGTAAGTATAACAAAGGAGGAAGAAATTTCCAGCAGGATATTTAGAAAGGTTGAAATCTCACTAGTAAGGGTTGTCCAGAGAAACAGATCTGATAGAATGGATGGAGGGATGGATGGGCAGATAAACAGACAGAGAGAGAGAGAGATACAGATTGGCTCATGTCATTGTGAAAGCTGGCAAGTCCAAAATACTCAGGTAGACCAGCAGACTGGAGACCCACGAAGTTGTGGATTTTGCAGTTAAAGTCTGAAGACCATCTGGAGGCAGAATCCCCTCTTCTTCAGGCGACTCCGATCTGTTTTCTCTTAAAGTCTTCAACTCACTGGATGAGGACACCCATATTATGGAGGGCAACCTGCTTTACTCAGTCTACTGACTTAAATGCCAATCTTATCTAAAAAATACCTCTACAGAGACATTCTCTCTGTTATTTGAACAAATATTTGGGTACAGTGGCCTAACCACACTGACACATAAAAGTAACCATGACAAATTAGAAATAATATTTATTGTCAGGCAAGTAGTAACACACTTCGCACAGAGTAAGCACTCAGTAAATGTAATTGTGATTGTCAGCAGGTCAAAGGAGAGGATATAGGTACCCTACTGAAGAGAAGTGGTAAAATATGGAGGTTATTACTGAGAGGGGAATGCCAAGCATGGACTGATTTTCTCCATATCCATTCTTCCTAAGCCTCTGTTCCCACTGCCGACACTATTCAGTTATTTCAGTCCCCAATAAACCCCCAAACAGGGAAGAGTATTGTAACTATTTTTCTCATGCTCTTCCTTCCCTCTTTTTTTCAATAGGACTCAGAATAAATTGTCTTTTAAGACAATAACCAGCATATCATGAGAATTAGAAAAGCCTTGATTCCCCATGATCTTCAAGATATATTTTGAAATTACTTCATTGAGATTAGAATAATAACTGTGAAGTGGCTTTTTATTTGGCTGTATATATTTATAATTTTAAATTAATTTTTAAGGGGCACCTGGGTGGCTCAGTCGGTTGAGCGTCCAACTTCAGCTCAGGTCATGATCTCACAGTTCGTGAGTTTGAGCTCACTGCTGTCAGTTTAGAGCCCACTTCAGATCCTCTGCCCACCCCCTCTCCCCACTTGTGCTCTCTCTCTCAAAACTAAATAAACCTTTAAAAAATAATTAATTAATTTTCAAGAATTTATACTTCTTAGAGGCACCTGGCTAGCTCAGTTTGAAGAGCATGCAACTCTTGATCTCAAGGTTGTGAGTTCAAGCCCCATGTTGGGCGTGTAGATTACTTTTAAAAAATAAAATCTTAACCAAAAGAATTCATACTTCTTAAAAAACAAATGTGTAATTTTTGTTTCAGATTTCAGGTTTATCTTGGAGCTTACATTAGCCTAAATGGACTATTAAAATATGAGATGGGTATTTTAATAACCTATTATAATTGTGATTCAGCTAAAGTCTTGAATTTTTGAACTTGTTGGAGAAGAGCAATGTTTCTTATTAAATAAGGAGTAACATTCTTTGAAAAATGTAAACTTTCTTCTTAGATATATGAGTAAGAGAGATTACTAAATCTCAAAGTAATAAGCCCACTCAAACATATAGCTTAGGAAAGTTTTAGAGTACATTAGATTATTTGGAGTATATTAGTATAAAGTTCTATTATAAAACACTGTTTAAAAGAAAACAATGCATTGAGGAGGGCACCTATTGGGATGAGCACTGTGTGTTGTTTGGAAACCAATTTGACAACAAATTTCATATTAAAAATAAAGAAAGGAAAAGAAAAAGAAAAGAAAACAATGACAAAGAAGAACAAATTTGAATAAAATTATGTCATCTGATTTTAGGATTCACAATCAAGCTATAGTAATCAAGTTAGTATGTATTTGGTGTAAGGATAGATACAGAGATCAAAGCATCAGAGTAGAGAACCAGATTAGAACTACAAATATATGGGCAATTGTTTTTTTTGACAAAGATGAAAAGGTAATTCAATGGAGGAAAGATAATCTTTCTTTTTTAATGTGTATTTATTTTTTGTGAGAGAGAAAGAGAGAGAACGAGCAGGGGAGGGGCAGAGAGAGATGGGGACAGAGGATCTGAAGAGAGCTTCTCTCTGACAGCGGCAAGCCTGATGTGGGGTTCAAACTCATGAACTGCGAGACCATGGCTGAAGTCGGACGCTTAACCGACTGAGCCCAGGCACCCAGAGAGTCTTTTCAATGGCAAAAAATTGAAACTCTGTCCATACCTTGAACCATACACAAAAATGAACTCAAAATGGATTATTGACATATGTTTCAAAGCTAAAAGTGTAAATTTCTAGAAAAAAAAAAAAAAAAAACCAGGAGAAACTCTTTGTGACCTTGGGCTAGGCCAAAGTTTTTTAGATAGGACAGAAAACTCACAAGCCATAAAAAAGTGATAAATTAGACCTCATCAAAATTAAAAATATGTACTCTTCTTGAAGACACTATCAAAAAGTTTAGAAAGAAATTATATCTATATGGCCAAAATCCAAAACACTGGCAACACCAAATGCTGGCAAGGGTGTTGGAGCAGTAGGAACTTTGATTCATTGCTATTGGGAATGCAACGTTGTACAGCTGCTATGGAAAATAATTCGGCAATTTCTTATAGAATTAAACATGCTTTTACCATACAATGTAGCAATTGTACTCCTCGATATTTACCCAAAGGACTGAAAACATCCATCCATGCAAAAACCTGAGCATAGATATTTATAGCAGCTTTATTCATAGTTGTCAAAACTTGGGAGCCACCAACATGTCCTTCAGTAGGATAAATAATATTCTAGAAAATGGAATATTATTCAGCACTAAGCAGAAATAAGCTACCAAGCCATTAAAAGACATGCTGGTGGGGCACCTGGGTGGCTCAGTCGGTTGGGCGTCTGACTTCGGCTCGGGTCATGATCTTGCGGTCCGTGAGTTCGAGCCCCGCGTCGGGCTCTGTGCTGACAGCTCAGAGCCTGGAGCCTGTTTCAGATTCTGTGTCTCCCTCTATCTCTGACCCTCCCCCATTCATGCTCTGTCTCTCTCTGTCTCAAAAATAAATAAAAGTTAAAAATTTAAAAAAAAAAAAAGACATGCTGGTGCCTTAAATGAATATTAGTAAGTGAAATAAGCCAATATGTTGGTGATATGTTATGTGATTCCAACTCCATGGCGTTCTGGAAAAGGCAAAGCTGTGGACAGAGTTAAAAAAAAATCAGTTGTTCCTAGGGCTTTCAGATGGAGGGATGAACAAATAGAGCACAGAGGATTTTTAAGTCAATGGAAATACTCTGTATGATAGTTCAGTGATGGCTACATGTCCTCATACACTCCTCTAACCCTATAGAATGTACAACACAGAGAGTGAATCCAAATGTAGACCGTGGCCTTTGGGTGATTTCGATGTGACAGCGTAGGTTCATCAGTTGTAACAAAAGTACCTTCTGGTGAGAGATGGAGATAGTGAAAGAAGCTATGTGGGGGCGGGGGGGGGGGGTGGGCAGGGAGTATATGGGAGATCCCTATGCCTTCCTTTTGATTTTGCTGTTAACATTTCTTCAAAATGTAGTAAAAAATACAGACAGAATATTTGGAAAAACATGTATTTGATATAATATTTGTAAAATTACATTAATAAGAAAACAAATAGCCCAATTTTTTTTAAATAGAGCCAAAAGATTCAGGGGCCCTGGGTGGCTCAGTCGGTTAAAAGTCTGACTTCAGCTCAGGTCATGATCTCACGGTCCGTGAGTTCGAGCCCCGCGTCAGGCTCTGCGCTGACAGCTCAGAACCTGGAGCCTGTTTCAGATTCTGTGTCTCCTTCTCTCTCTCTGCTCCTCTCCTGCTCTCTTTCTGTCTCTCTCTCAAAAATGAATAAACGTTAATAATTTTTTTTAAAAAGCCAAAAGATTTGAGAAGATATTTCACCAAAGACAAGAGCCAAATGACAAAGCCAGCACATGAAAAGATGCTCAATGTCACTATTCTTAGGGAAATAACAGCAACAACGGGATTTCCTACACATCTGTTAAAATGGCTGATGAGGAGGCAGAACAACTGGGACTCTCCCACATTGCCTTTGAGAATGCAAAATATTACAGTCACTTTGGAAAAGAGGCTGGCAGTTTCTGATAAAAATGAAACCTGCACGACAAACATCTTTATGACTCCACAATCTTCCTCCTACGTATTCATGCAAGAGAAAAGAAAATACGTGTCCACACAAATACCTGCACGTGAACGGCTATAGCAACTTTATTCAATGACTATAGTAACAATTTATTCTAATTGTTAAAAACCAGACACAATCCAAATGTCCATGTAGTGGATGAATAAACACAAGGAAGTACTTCTGCACAGTGGAAGACTGCCCATCAATTTATCAATGAAAAATAATTGACGTGCAAAAATGAAGACGAATCTTCAAGTATTATGCTAGGTGAAAGAAGTCCACACAAAAATCCACATGCTGTATGATTCCATTTTTATGACATTTTAGCAAATACAATCTCATAGGGACATAGATCGTAGAAGCCAGGATCTGAAGTTAGGGGACGCAGACGGATTGTAAAGAATAATGAGGGGGCTCCTGGGCGGCTCCATGGGTTGAGCATCTGACTCTTGATTTTGCCTCACATCTAAAAGTACGAGAAGAACGAGGGAAAGCATTTTAGGGTGGCGAAAATATTTTATATGTTGATTGTGGTTGTGATTACACAGTATGTTCGTCAAACTCAAAGAACTATGCTTTGTAATGCATTTTCATTATACCTCAATAAACCTGATGTTTAAGAAACCATAGGTTTTGATTTAAAAAGAGCTAGATTGATATCTTATCACAGAAGAGACTACTCTGTAACCTTACAGAAGTTACTTAATTTTGAAATGTTAGCGTGCCTCTCTTCATATTGGAAATTACAGTAGTCTGAGCAAAATGTTTGGCACAGAACCTCGCTCTGAGTTCCTTAGTTATTACAAAGAGGATGTGGATGATCCTGATTCCACACAGTGAGCAGAGGCAGAGGTGGCTGTATGATAGAGGTGATGGGTACGAATGTGACTCTTCTCTGGGATGAACAGGAAGAACCCGTGCACCCCATCACTTCCGAAGCCAAGCTTAGCAAGTAAATTCTTACAGCTTACAGAAAGTAATTTAAAAAGTTTCATTGCCAACACAGGAAAAATATAAACTATAAATATATGTGTGTGTGTATCATACACAGTTTGTTAATTGGAGTGTGAATGCAATAGAAAGAGAGTATGAGTAATAGCTGGTTTCAGCCAAATTTAGTTTAGTCATGTCCTTGTTCTGCCAATATACCTCAAGCTTAAATGGTATCACTGAAGCTGTTTCAGACTTGAATTGCTCCACAGCATTATCCTCGTGCCAACTGGGCTGAAATCCGGTGGTGGTACACTTCTGCAGCCAGATAGGCGGTATCTTTTCTGTTTTATTTATTTACAGCATCACTTAAGCCATGCATAACTTTATAAGCGCTTAGAAAGCTCAACTCTCAGACAATTTGTGAAGCAAATCTATGCTGGGAAATTAGCAGTTTACAATATGAAATATATTTTTATATAGGGAAGGTGGTTGGAGATTGTGTGGTTAATTAAACAGTCAAGCTAATTGATCACCGCACAGAACAGCTAACACGAGAGGCTCACCCACCTTTTGTGACTTTTTGTTTCAAATTTGACCCTGTGATTAGACAAATCTACCTCCCCAACTGCATCTAAATAATAGTGAGATATCCTCTTCCTTTCCTAGAAAATAAACTCTGCTCACTGATCAACTGTTCATGAAACTCATTTGGGGTACAGACCTAGACTCTCTCTGTCTTCCAAATCCATGCTTGTTGTTTGTTTCCGATTATACTTTGCCACCTCTCTTTAATATATCTCTCCTGTTTGCAAGAGGAGAAATGCATGTTTGAAGGGTAATTATAATTGTTTTAAAAAAATCCAAGGGTCTGAATGTTTAAACATTAGATGTATGTAGTGCATATGCATACATAAATATGTGTTTATAAATTAGCATTTGATGACAATGAATTAACAGCCCAATGCCTGTGGTATGCCCGCTCTTGTCCATAAATCAACTTGACCTAAGGCGAAGCAGTGGTTGGTTTGAAATTTCATGTAAAGACCAACTGTTCATTACAAATCTATCAAAAGTGAACTCACCCGGTTCTGAGATTCAGATGCAATCCAATAAAGAGACATTATTCGTAGTATAAAAATAAGCTATCCATTCTTCTTTTAAGTAGTTTTAATTATGAAAGCAACATGAGTACATTTTAGAGGAAACAGCCATAATTTGATTCTCCTAAGAAAACCATTATTGTTATATAGCTTTCTTAACTATCAGTGTGACTTTTACGGAGTGTCTCTTCAAAAACAAGACATACTTGTGTTTCTAAAGGAGAAGTTGGCAAACTCTGACCTAAGGGCCTGTTTTTATACAAACTGCAAGCTAAAAACAGTTTTTTTATAATTTAAAATGGTTGAAAATCAAAAGAAGAAATAATATTCCATGAACTGTGAAAATTAGATAAAGTTCAAATTTCAATGTTGACAAATACATTTTTCTTGAAATGCAGCCATACAGATTCCTCTATGAATTTTTTCTGGCTGCTTTTTTTTCTCTTTTTGTAAAATATATTCTTTACTTACTTTGACAGAGGAAAGCGCATGAGCAGGGAAAGGGCAGAGAAAGAGAGAGAGAGAGAATCCCAAGCGAGCTCCGTGCCGCCAGCACAGAGCCGGATGTGGATCTTGAACTCACAAACCATGGGATCATGACTAGAGCCGAAATCAAGAGCCAGATACCCAACTGACTGAGCCACCCCGTTGCCCCTGTCTGTGGCTGCTCTTTCGTTCCACAGCACCGGACCTAGGTTAAGACCAGTGAGGTACTCACCTTGGGCACAGAATTTAAGGTGGTGACCAGAAACTCGGTAAATAATATCTTAATGCAGTATTTTAAAACTTAATGCAAAAAAACTCATGATAAACAAAATATCAAAATTTTATAAAAGTCCTACAACAGCAGAGCCAAGTGATTATAACAGGACTATGGCCTGCAAAACCTAAAATATCAATTGTCTGGACTTTACCTAGAGATTGCCAACTCTTACTCTATGGCATTTAAGCCCTACTACTGTTTTCATGTTTCTGCCAAGGTATTCTTCTTTAGTGTAAGACACAGACAGATCAATAACGCTTGTGACAAAGACATTCCTTGACAAGGCTCTTTGCCAGTCAGAAGAGAAGAAATAAACCAAATGAAAAATGAAATCTATTTGGTGAACAATACGGCAGGCATGAACTCTTCTCATTTTGACTGTGCATTTCTTAAAATAAAGAGGAGGAGGGAGGCAAGGAGGAGGAGGTTGTGTCATGTGACCCAGGCAGAATTCTGTGTGACAGGCTGACTCTCACATAATTCCAAATAAGATGCAGAGGTGGGCGGGGGGGGGGGGGGGGAGTGCCCGGAGTAAACTTATAGAGACAACCATTCATCCAGATGTTACCAAATATCGATTGCTTAAAAAAAAAAGTACTTGTTATTTCATGTTTGGTACCAGATTATTCCACACCATAATTTCACTCTGAGGAAGTTCAGGATACCATCTACCAAGCCTTAGATATTATTTAAATTCTGAACAAGAGAGGGACAGATACTGCCAGGGATCTGCCTACACTTTTTTTAAAATTTGTTGTTGTTGTTGTTGTTGTTGTTGTTTATTTATTTATGAGAGACCGAGGACGAGCAGAGGAGGGGCAGGGAGAGAGGGAGACACAGAATCTGTCGCAGGTTCCAAGCTCTGAGCCGTCAGCACAGAGCCCAAGCTCGATCTCATGAACTGTGAGATCATGACCTGAGCCGAAGTCTGACGCTTAACCGACTGAGCCACTCAGTCACCCCTGCCTACGCTTTTCATTTTCAAGAGCTAATTGTCTGATAACGGTGGCTACGACACTGAGCCAAACACGAGGTATTAGTGATGAAATGGCCATGTCATGAGACTAAATACCAGAGAGAATTTTCAAAACCTGAAGTTCTACAGATTATTTTTAAAATTCTTACTTGTTTTTCTGAACTCCATTTTTCCACCTGTGGGTTTTTATAAGCATATGTTTCTCTTTTTTGAAGTTAATTTTTTAAATCTTTGTTTATTTTTGAGAGAGACAGAGAAACAGAGCATGAGCGGGGGATGGGCAGGGGGCAGAGAGAGAGCGGGACACAGAATCTGAAGCAGGCTCCAGGCTCTGAGCCGTCAGCACAGAGCCCGACGCGGGGCTCGAACCCACGGACCGCGAGATCATGACCTGAGCCAAAGTTGGACGCTTAACCGACTGAGCCACCCAGGCGCCCCAAGCTATTTGTTTCTTAACACTGTTCAGACAAATGATAGTTTTTCATACTTACCCAAAGCAATCTTTGATACTAATCTGCCACAAGTCTTTTATTACTGCTGAGAGTCTAGAAAAAACTCTTCATGGGGCACATTCGGAATTTCCTGCACCTTAGGAGTCATTCTGCTTTTCAAAGATTTCGTCCTGCAACAAGGATCCATGCGTTTATTATCTGTACAAAGTTACATTTTACCTGTTTTTTTTTTCCTAAACTTTGTGCTAAGAACATCTGAGGTTTTAATTTTTGTTCTTAATAAATATATCAAGCTTAAAAAATTCATTCCCAAATATTTACTTATTAAATATTTGAAGAGACATCTGATGTTTTACGTTATATAAAATCATTTTGGAGACAAATATAAATCTTTTAACTAGACAGGAATCTTACAAATTTTAAAAATATCCTTTTTAACAAAGTTGTTTGATTACACAGGCTTGCAACAAATTAAGAAAGGGAGATTTTTTGAAGACTAGTGTATATTCATTATATAATTAGTTGGTAATAATACTTTATATCTATAACTTATGGTTAACACTGGTGATTTGACATTTATTTGTGCTTTTTAAGATTTGTCTGTCAGATATTCTGAGTGGTGAGATTTATAGACACTCTCAGTTATAGACCCTCTCAGTTCTGATCCTTCACCTCAATTACCTCACATGGTTATGTCACCTAACATCTTATTAGAAATTCTACCATTGTAGTCTGTCACCAGGAATTCATCCTTTATGGAAACAACATACTTAACAAATTCCAGAATTAAAAAAATTAGAAAAATTAGAAAAATATGTCAAGTTTAACATTGTAAATGTACTTAGGTATATGACATATACCATAAGAAAAGTATGATATCTCTGTTAGGTAGAATGATCGCTAAGTGCTCTGTGTCTGGCTCACCATTTTGCTGTATATATGCAGGGAATTGCATAAAGTACTCATTCAGTGCCTATTCCTTGAATAAATAAACTCAATAGATTGAACAAACACTGATAAAACCATGTTAATACATTCTATCATTGTGGCCCTTGACAAATCTCATTAAGCATTTTACAACAGTTGTTATTATTATTTTTTTAATGCTTATTTATTTTTGAGAGAGAGACAGAGTGCGAGCAGAGGAGGGGCACAGAATCCAAAGCAGGATCCAGGCTCTGAGCTGTCAGCACAGAGCCTGATGCGAGGCTTGAGCCAACAAACCGTGAGATCATACCTGAGACGAAGTCGGACACTTAACTGCTTAACCAACTGAGTCACTTAGGCGCCTATAAAAACTAGAGTCTATGTTAGAAATGTATAGATAGATAGATAGATAGATGATAGATAGATAATATAGAGAAGGTATATAATACCTTCTCTATAATAATATACCTCTATAATAATATAGAGAAGGTATATAATAACTCTGTAAGTAAACTTAGGTCAATACCTAAAAAAAATCAGAACAAGTTTTTTAAAAGGCTTTATGTCTAAGAGTGGGGTGTCTGTAACAATATCGGTCTTTTCTATTTCAATGACAGTTTGGATTCAGAGTAAAGTTTAAAGTGAAATCTCTTAAGGACAAAATAAATGGCCATTGTACTGAAGGCCATCACTCAGCTTGGTTGCTAGTGAAATGTAGGCTCTGTTCTGTGATTATATTAAGGATTTGAATGGCTTTCAAGACTAATATCTACTCTGTGTTAAGTCATAGGCTAAAAGTGTTAGTAATTCCTGAAACCAAGGGATTGAACACCGAATGACATTTATTGAGTACTGAAGGAAGGACAATACACGAAGTTCTTGAGAATCTTTTTTTTTTAATGTATGTTTATTTTTGAGAGGTGGGGGGGAGGGACAGAGAGAGAGGGAGACACAGAATCCGAAGCAGGCTCCAGGCTCTGAGCTGTCTGTCTGCACAGAGCCCGATCGATGCAGGGCCCAAACCCAAGGACCATGAGATGATGACCTGAGCCAAAGTCAGATGCTCAACTGACTGAGCCACCCAGGCGCCCCAAAATAATGAATAAATCACTCTTCTAATTTTTCTTCCTAAGCCTAGAATTTTGTAGCTTTTTAAATGTTTTTGTTTGTTTGTTTTTGAGAACCTTGAATAGATTTAATTCTACCTATGCCATTGAGAATATTTTCTCTTTGGTCAAACACCTGGAAAATAAGACCAGGACAAACACCTGGAAATAAGAAGAGGAGTTTATTTTAAAGAATCCAATCAGTTGGGGCGCCTGGGTGGCTCAGTCGGTTAAGCGTCCGACTTCAGCTCAGGTCACGATCTCACGGTCTGTGAGTCCGTGAGTTCGAGCCCCGCGTCGGGCTCTGGGCTGATGGCTCAGAACCTGGAGCCTGCTTCTGATTCTGTGTCGCCCTCTCTCTCTGCCCCTCCCCTGTTCATGCTCTATCTCTCTCTGTCTCAAAAATAAATAAACGTTAAAAAAAATTTAAAAAAAAAAAAAAAAAAAAAAAAAGAATCCAATCAGTTGTTATGAAGTACTTGAAGTGCTGAAAACTAAAAACTAAAAGAAAACATTCATCCGGGCGTCCAAATACATGGATTTTGTCTCAGCTGTGCTAGTAACTGGCTGTGCGACCCTGGACAAGTCACTTAAACTTGCTGGCCCTTAGGTTTGTTTCATTTTGTTTCGTTTTGTTTTGTTTTGTTTCATCTCTTAAATGAAAGATGTCACAGAGGGATTTGATGATTCTAAGCCCTGAGTCTAAATCCTGGTGGATTCGACAGAAAGGAATCAAGGCACGGGAGTGTGGAAGGGGCGCCCGAGTTCTGTTTGTAATGAAAGGAGTTGGCCATCAGAAGTTGGGATGCAAGAAAGGCTCAGGGCCCACATGCCACACGCTGTTTCCTGCTCCAGGTAAAGCTGCCTTCTCTCCCACAATTTGCCAGCTCAGTTCTTTCGGTTTTTCTGGTTCTCATCCACAGGACACTGCAATCACTTGCTAGTTTGTGTGTATTTGCTCAGAGTAATCATATTACATCCGCCGACGCACGGTGTGGTCCTAGGACACGGCAGCATTTCAGCTGCAGGAAAGAAAAGGATCAATCTGAGCGTTCTTGAGAAAGATTGCAACACTGCTTTTAGTTCACATAGTGTATTTCTCGTGTGAGATTTCTTTTAATCGGGAAAAAGTGATTTTTAAAAGGAGAAACTCGGATGTTTCCTAAAGCAACATCCAAAGCAATTAAATGGAGCTTTTTAAGCCACACGATCTTTTTCCCTCTCTCAATCTCCTCTTTAGCCTTAAGTAAGAACCAAAAGAGACCTTTGAAAAATGATGATTTTTTTTTACATTTAATATGTGATCTTTTCATGTTTCTGCTGTTGTATGCTTTTGAGCTGTCTAACAACTATAGCTATGTAGCCAGAAGGGCAGACTTGTCTTGTATCCTGTGAAGATGTGACTACCTGAAGTGTGACAATGAAAGAAAACATAAGAATTCTATGAAAGGTTTGACTACAGAGAATATGGGGCCAAGACCTTCATCTAACCCTGGATACACATTATTCTTAATAATGCATACTGGTATCTCTCTCTCTCTCTCTCTCTCTCTCTCTCTCTCTCTCTCTCCTCTCTCTCTCTCTCTCTCTGTCTGTTTTTTTTTTTTTTTTTTTTTTTTTTTTTTTTTTGGACGACTTTAAGTAGTGAGCTTACGGAAATTGACAATATTTTACAGAAACAGAATTTTTTTTAAAAAAAAGCATAGTTCTGTTTCCTGTATCTTTCACAGTTCTTTAATTTGAGACATATCACTTTTATCTCGTCTTGCTTTAACACCAGATTTGGTTTAATTAAATTTATGTCAAATGAACACATGAAACGAAAGGAAAATCAGAAAGCCTGCAGTTGCCCATTAGTGAGTCAGTGACTGCAGTGAAAGGCTTTTGAAGCCTGGCTTACTGCCAGGACAAGCTTGCAATGATGCTCGGAGACACCCATGATGCTTTGAAGGGAAGGACTTAGCTGACCTGAGCCTGCTCAGTGGAATCAGTCAAAATCCTCATGGGTTGAATGTAAAATCTATAATAAGTTTTCTGTCTCCAACCATTTACCTGTCAAAGGAAAAGAGTAGGGGGTGTAAAGTCACAATCCATATAGAAAATTAATTGTTTTAGGCTCAGTTATTATTATTATTATTATTATTATTATTATTATTTATTATTATTGATTGTGTGGGTGGTTTTGTTCGTCTGTTTTGAAAGCAACACGCCAAGCCTTTTAAAAGTAGTGCCATACTGTCAATCTCTAGAGACCCTCTATCAAAACGGTATTTAGCTTAGGCTCTTCTAATTGAAATAACTGTCAACTAGTCAGATACTATATGGTGCTAGAGAATATAAAAAGCATAACCTTGAAGAACTCATATTTAGAGCTTTGCAAATGTGTCACTGTTAAAACACCTAAGTTTAAAAATAAGTAAAGCCCCGAATGTTTTGACACTCCTCTTAAAATGCAAAGTAAACTATCACCTCTCATATTGCTTCTGATACCACACGTTCCTTGTGTTTTTATACTTGAACACATTTAATCCATCCAGCTTCAGCACCCCCGTGCAAAAATATATTGAATGGCTCCGCCAACCCAATGCAACGTTTTTGTTTTGTTTTGTTGATTTGGTCTTTGTGTTCAGACGTTTTTCTGAAGGGGTATGTATGGCTATGATCATTCTTTTTTGCTTATTGCAAGCTGATTCAGAGGGTCATTTGCATTTTATCTTTTCGTATTTTTGACATTAAAGTCTTTAGGCCAACTTTCAACAATAAAACAAATAAATGATTATTCAGAAGTGGGGTACAGTACACATTGGCAAAATAAGCCACGTAGCAGCAAGCTTGGTGAACATCTAGAAATATCAAAGGGACTGAGGAAGGCAAGAGCAGGCTCTTTGTGTCGTTTTACTTCTCTAGTCCTATTTGAAAAGCATTGAAACAAAGAAAAGTCTAAGTGTTCCCAAAGTCAAATCAGTATTATCTGAGGGTGCTTCCACAATGCAGATATCCCGCGTATTTAATTTCAGATTTACTCAGTTTTGCTAGCCTTCCATCGTTGCACCGTCTCATATTTTCTACTTATTGAGGTCCTGCTTTTTCCTTTGTTTCGTTTTCTGTTTCATTGATAACTGAAAATAAAAGTGAAGCAAAGCAGAGGTAAAAATTCCAAGGGTTGCATTTATTCCATCCGAGCAAGTTTCCATTTACAAATCCAGTGTGCCTCAGTATGTTCTGAAATGTGTGTCTGCACGGGAAAACCACACTAAGAGCTGCCTTCGGGGGAATGTTGTTTTGAGAAGAAGAAGGATTTCTGTCTAGAGCCGAATATGGGACCTCGTTTCTCGGCCAGTGACAAAGTCCTTAATTTTGCGGAATTTGTGAATATGTTGAGCTGGATTCTGCCACTTGCCTCTAGTTGGATATTAGTACTCTTTCATTTTCATGAGATCAAATAAGATATAAAAATATTCAGTGTTTTCAAATTCCATAGGATATAGTACAATCCTAGTAATATAAGAAAAAAGATGGGTTTAATTTGCATTCACATTACCTGTGATGAGGTTAAAAATGTAAGTTTATATTCAAATAATTCAGTTCTTAAAACTCATGCCTTTCTTTGTTCTCAATGTACATTTAACATTTAAAATATTTTATAACACCAACACATACTTCTCCAAATAACTTCAATTATCATTAAAAAGGAAGAATTTCATGTTTATGAAATCATCTTCGGTTATTTAATATTAGTTCAAAATTCTTACTGCCCTATGTATTTTTCTCATGAAACACCTGTCAGTCCCTTCAATGATTTTGTTTAGGAAGAGATAAATTATCTGTTACAAATTGCACATGATCATGGTAATTGAAAAGAATCTTAAAAGGCTCTAAGAACTATTTAATAATAAAAGTTTGAAGAAATTGAATATATCTGTGAACATGGAAATAGACTTGTTTACTTGTTTTGGATTATGTTAAGATATTATTAGAGGTCTGCTTTGTTTTATTCATGAAGACTTTTTCAGAGTTACAAGGAGAAAAACAAGCAAGCATTCAAAACTGTCTTAGAGACGGCTCAGAAATATTTCTTCCCTCCTGCAAAATATTTGTCCAATAAGCTTTTTAAAACCAGAATACGTAATGACCACAGTATTCAGGCAAATTTTTACTATTTCTTTTTATTTTGAATTATTCTATTTATCCTGTAGTGTAGTTTCCCTCCCCCACCCCACCCCCCCCCACCCCCGCCTTGGCACTGCGGATCTAGCCTCTTTATTCCACATTTTAAAACCAAATTGCCAGGAGTGTCTGAAAGGCTGTACTTCAGAAAAAAAAAAAAAGCACTTCAGGGCCAAGCTTTTGCTAACACACCGAGCATTAAGAGATGAATCAAGGGCGTGTAACAGAAAGCTGAGAGCACCTTTCGCTCTGGAATC
The DNA here is from genome assembly GCF_024362965.1 of Panthera pardus. Classification (NCBI taxonomy): domain Eukaryota; kingdom Metazoa; phylum Chordata; class Mammalia; order Carnivora; family Felidae; genus Panthera; species Panthera pardus. Next base: position 15,599,234 of record NW_026526766.1, on the reverse strand, counting down.
AAAGGCACGCCACCAGGAGTCAACATTTTGCCTGAAGTTGCTCTCTCTGGCTCTCCCATTGCCTGTAATGAAGTAGCTAAAAGGACATTTGGGACAATCCTGGGCCAAGCAGAGCTGTCTCAGATCCACCTAAAGAATCATAGCCAAGAGAAAAGAAAAATGATTCTAAGACATATCTCAATCCAATTCTCTGTATTTGTCCACAGAGAGTAAAATGTGTCAAGGCATGGCCCATGTTACTGGGAGTAGAATTTGAGATTCAGTCAGTTGCTCCTGAATCGTCTCCAATAAATTGCCACCCACTTGAACTCTGCCTTCATTCTGATCCAGTTGATGTGAATTTAGGAGCCCGTGTTTCATGAGGATGCAAATTCCCAAGTTATGTGTTTTCTGACTTCCTCAATTATTCAAAGTGGAAGTGTTGGGATGGAACGATGAGAGAGGAAAGAGGAACAAGCCATTCAAAAATGATCCAAGAAGACGTTTTACCCACGTGCGACTTTTATCAACGGTAAGGCTCTCTGACAGGAAGGTATTCCTACAGATACTTTTCTAGCTCAAAGTAAGGATTGATGCAGAAATCCTGATATTCTGATAATGTCAGTGCCCAGCAGAGTACCTTCATAACACTTCCGAAAGAAAAGTGCTTGCAGGTGCCATTTATTCATTTATGTTCATACAATGAAGCAAATAGATCAGTAAATGGATATGAAGCATTTGGAGTATTGGGGAAGCCAAACTTCATTACACCAATTTTTTTTGTCACATAACCCACCGCATCCCTAGTTTTAGACAGATGTTAAATTGCAAAGACAGCCCGAAATTTGCAGCACCTTTTCAGTGATGGATTCTTTTTTTTAAGAATTAAAAGCATAGGTCTGTTTTAATGTTGTCCTCTAAATAAATGAATAAATAAATACATATGTTCTTTTGTAGGTTAAATAGTGTCTCTCTTCAGTATTGTTGAGAACACAGGGTGAAAGGCAAGAAAATGTATTTTAAACATACTGTTACAAGACATGATTATCCCTCTTACAAAATACAAGTATTTAAGTGAAATAAGATGTATTATTTACGCAAATCCAACTTAAACCTCCAAAGAAAGCGTTCGGCCTCAACTTGAAGACGGTATATTGTTTCATTACTGTAACTGTTCACAGGAGAGCCCACATCACTTATTTTTTTAGAACAATAACTTGTTTTATCTGTTGTCAACATTGGCACATAAAGTGCTTGGAGCATATTTTAGAAATCACAGAGTTCTGTCTTTGAGTTCTGTCCTTACAGATTCCCCAGTTCTAACAATATCATCACAGAATATTGAAATATTCACAGCAAAGGGACACACAAGTTTGAAGGTTCCAGTCAAACTGATTATACAAAGTGTGAACACCAGAGTCGTCCCCACATAAAAGCTGACAAGTCAAAAGGGGAGGTAATGTGCGTTTTCACTGGCAAATGCTAAAGACAGCGTCATTCCTGTGATCAGAGCCATTATGGAAAGAAAGGATTTTGATTAAGACCCTTACCTTTGCACAGAAGCAAATTTGAAAGAAACAATGAGGGAGCATGTGCCCAGCGCACATCTGAAATATGAATTAATACACCTCCGACGATGAGCACTTACGTTTCAGTTACAAAGGCAGGGTGAATTCATGAACTTGGTTCACCATTCCCCTTTGCATAGGGATGGGGTTCAAAACAGGCAGCGAGGAAGTCACTTACAGTTTGCAATTCGGCTCTCATGTGGAAGTCTGCAGTAGGTATGAGCAAAATATACAGTGAAGAATATGTAGCTCAATATTATACAGCAAAATCGAACTTTGCAACTGCTTATGCATAATTAACTACCTGGGACTAGCCTGCTCTGGTGTTCCACTTTATAGAGCAATAAAAAATTAAACTAAAAATACAGACTCCTAGGTAACTGTGGTCACAGTAAAACTCTGTCTTCCTTTGCAGGCTTATTATTTCCCGAAGCTGTGGCTGACAGCTTCTATGAACACACATTTTTGCATATATTTTGTTTATGTGCAAGCCTTGGCATTTCAGCCGTCTCCTGCTGAGGCCCCTTCCTACCATATGCTTCTGTTTTTCTTCATTAGGTGATGTGATCCCTTTTGACTGTTGCATGCACGGGAAAGGACAGTGGGCTGGGTGGGGGCGGAGAAGAAACCCTGCTTTAAGAGAGTGCACGTCAGTTGGCCTTCAGCTGTTTGGAGCTGATTGCCTCTGACAAGTGTTGTAGCTCCTCGTCCTAATGGATGTCTCTGCTGTAGCAGAGAAGAGGTGAAAAGGATGTGATTTCCAGTGAAAGAAAGCAACGTGAACTATTATTTAATTACTCCCTAATATAAAACTCCCTAGGAGTCCCTGTTGATTTATAGTTCTAGCTTCCCGTTTCTTTATTAATGAATAATCTAGTCGTTTAATACAGTGCACTTAAGTCACACCTGTTATTGATAGACACTTTCCCAAACAGAACAAGGCAAATAATCCATTTCAATGCTCTAAGCATATATGCTTCTGAAGTGTTTTCTTTTCTCAAATATAGAACCTGCTCTTTCACCCTGTAGAAAAAAACAACAGCAATAACAACAACAACAACAAAAACTTGCATTAGTGTTATCCAGGTTTTTTGGGGTTTTTTTTTTCCCCAGCGGTCGAGAAGATTTGGTATGCACAATTTTTTTTTTTCTTATTGCTCTGGTTACTGAACTTTTCAACTCTCTGGCTTCCTAGAATCAATTAAAATCCTCTTCCTGCCCCCCCCCCACCATCCCTCCTTCAATCCTCACTCCAACAGGGTGCTGAGTTAAGGAGACATAGTTTTTGTTTTGTTTTTTAATCTCATGCAATTTCTGAATATGCTGAAATTGATATTGGTCAACAATCCACCTTCTACACAGAATTCATTGCCCTAATGGGGAGCTTGGACTTCAGAATCAATCCCAGAAGTAGTAGTAATGCAAATCTGTTACTCATTGTCAAACGACAGGGTATTTTGCAATCAAGTTGTTTCTATTCATTTCTTTCCTTGGGGAAACAGTACAGGCAAAGACATGGTCATGGGATGTTTCGGGTTGAATTCTGTTTATGTAGCATATTACAACAGCACGGCCCTTGAAAAGATTTAAGTAGTAGCTGGCTTCTGTACACAAATTAAGTATGTAATAATAAGGTTATATTATTTTTTCAATATATAGCTTGTAAAAGTAAGTTTTTTATGTTTTCTTTTTTTGCTACTACCTCTATTTGCCCTACCTGGTTTTCCTGCAGTATTATTCTTTCAGTATCTAGACATATCGTAGCTTATACTGTAGCAAATTCGAGATCCAGTATTTCGCAAAAGGCTACATATTAACTTCAAGAAAACGCACTGTGTTTGTGCCAAAATCTCATATGGAGAATAAAACTTTCTGTGTTACTCAGTCCATATGTTTAGTTCAATCATTTTTAGCTCATATTAATTTTTAAGTATTCATCTTTCATTTTGCTATGCCCATATGTGGTCGGGCAAAACTTTGAAAATTGCTGTTCTTTTTAAATGTAGCCATTTTGCTGATTTGGATATTATCAGAAAACCATTCATACAATAATGCTACGCTCTGTTGTTTTTCTATTCTACATTTTTGTGTTCCTGAGAAATAGTCACATCTGCCTGATTTAAGTATATGTAAGATACAAACAGATCTTGCAATTGACAATACTACAATTTTATGGTAAAAGCTGATGTTCAGGGTTTTCCCAAAGTTAAATCTCTGACCTTTAACACAGACTCTAATATTGTTCTTTACAGTCATGTAAAGAAATATATTTTTATCCAATGGCTGGCATCAATGTAGACCTCTGATTTGTATAGAAAGAGTGTTAATGTGTGTGGTTGCCATCGCCTCGTCACTTTAGGATATTGTATTACTTTGAAGCAGAGTGTGAGTGTATAACGGTGATAAGTGATCCGTTTCTTCCTGATTTACTTGCGTTGCTATAAATCAAATGTTGATCATCTTGGAGGAAGAAAGGCTACTGACGTGGCAGTTTCCAAAACGAAATGGTAGTTATGCCAAATTGAACAATTTGTTCTCTTCATGCCGATTAAACATTTTGACTCCTGATATAAAATTTGATAGTTTGACACCAAATGTTGAAAATACTAAATAGAATCCACCAAATTTTGTGAAGGTAAAATTTTATTTTCCACTGTGCTGTACGATAAGGGAATGTTCTTTCTCTTTGTTATAGTTACTATTACTATATGTAAATTACTCAAATAGCAGCACACAAATGTTTCCTTTTCTTGTGTAGTCCCTCAAGAAAAGATGAAAAAAACCTAAAATTTGAATTCTAATGTTTTCAATGTAAAATCAATTAAGTTTCATCTAGTTCCTGATAACAATACATCAACACTCCTTCCTCTTTTGTTTCTAAATATTTGTAGGGGGTGAAGCAAAAACATGATTGTTAGAAAAGTAGCCATTTTCTTGTCTCATTTGACAGAAAAATCCGGGAGATTTCATGCAGTAGAGCAGCATAGAGCTAAACCTGCTCATTATATTCAAGGTCTAAACACCAGGAATACAGCTATTACAAAATATTTTTAAAGTTGATTCATTTTCCCAAGATAGGTATCTTAGTGTTAATTAATCTGGTTTGGGGAACATGAAATAGACTATTTAAAGGTGCTGCATTTGCTATACAACTGATCATCTTCTACTTTAAGAATTTTTTTTGCAAGATTTATGGCATTTTACATATTTAAAAGAAAAGCGAATAATGAAAGTTTTCTGTGAGGATGAATACAAAACTACCTCAATCCTACACCTTTGCTAATGCTGAAGAAAGTTCAGTGCTTAGTTCTGGAAGTAAGAAGTTTCTCTTGGATTACTGGAACTGTTCATATTCCTTTTGCCTCTACTTTTTTGTTGCTGTTGTTAATGAAAGAAACACACACACACACACACACCAAAAATTATAGCAACTGAATTTTAACAGGCTGCTTTTGGCCCTGAGGGCAAACTCCTTAGTTTTAAAAACAAATGTGATTGTAATAAGGAAGTTTTTACAGAAGAGCTTCAAAACCTCTTATAAAATATTAAAAAAAAAATTGTTTCTTCTCTCATTCTCATAAACAACAGTAAAATAACCAGCACATAAAATTGTAGGAAAGCAGGTGACTTAAACTAGATTTTGAGATGAGGGAGTCTCAGAGCAACTCATCTTTTACTCACCTCACTAAAATCCTTGGCATTATTTTAATTTCTTAAAGCAAGTTCACATTTCTCCCTGACCACTGTGTTCATGCTGCAAAGACTCCCCTGAATTCAAACATATAGCACTTGTCTAATTATCAAAGAATTTTCATGACAGTGAAACATATGTCCCCGTCATCTCTGTAAAGAGACTTGTAAACCAAGAGCATTTGAACCCCATGAATACGAAATGAACATTTACAAAAGTGAAAATCTATTTCTACCGAGAAGCCAAATGGATTTCGAGTAGCAAAACCTTAGGTCTCCAAATGTCTACTTCAATTTGATCTAATAACCAGAATGAATACTGCCGTTCAGAAATTCTGGCAGCAGGTCCTTCCAGTTACGCTGCATGCGTTAAATATTCATGGGTGGAGAGGTAGTGGTCATTTTAAGAGAAGAGACTCCGACTTGAAAACATAGGCACTTTGCAAATCAACAATTAAGGGTCTACCTCCCCGTCTTCAGAGAGCAACGCTCATCGTGCCATGGCTCTACAAACCCTGCGCGCTGAAGACGCACTCCCAAATCCAAAGGAAAACCGTTGAGGTTTACAAACTACTTTTCTTAATCATCCAAAGTACAGAGGGTGGTATTCTTGCTTCATTTGTGGGTCCACTCCCAACCCCAAACAGATCTGAAACCATTACAACGCATGGCAGTTGGTCGGTGGTGTGGAAAAACCTCATTTACTGACTGGCCAGACAGTTTTAAAAACCTTCAGATTTTTCTAAGTCTAGGTTATTAACTGTCTGACTGTAATCACATCTTCACCATAGGGAGCTTCAAAAGCTTTTCATTTGCATTGAATCAGTTGCCTTCCTCCCTGTCTTTTTTTCCCCCTGGAAATAAGCTTAAATAATTCAACAAACTACACACATGGCTAGTGATTATTGAACCATTCTGAAACACTCGAGGCAAATGGACCATTATGTGGTGGGAATTAAAACTTTCTTCCCAGTCGCTGGGAGGGTATGTGTTCATATGTACAAATATATGTGTCTCTGCAGCACTTCCTCCATTCTTCACATCACCCTCAAATAATGGGAAAAGCACCCACCTTTGTGCCATAACTTTGAGTCCCCAAAGCTGGTTTCAGCAGCTATTCGGCCAGATAAAGAGCCTTCAGGTGTGCATGTATATTCAATATTTCTTTGCCCAGGTGTGGAGACTAAGTTACTTTAAAAGAAAATACAGGGGCGCCTGGGTGGCTCGGTTGGTTAAGCACTTGACTTCAGCTCAGGTCATGATCTCGGGGTCCATGAGTTCGAGCCTTGCATCAGGCTCTGTGCTGACAGCTCAGAGCCTGGAGCCTGCTTCGGATTCTGCGTCTCCCTCTCTGACTGCCCCCACCCCCCCACTCACACTCTGTCTCTCTCTCTCAAAAAAAGTAATGACAACAACAATAATAATAAACATTAAAAAAAATTAAAAGAAAATACAGCACTTTTCATAGCCACACAACAGATGAATAAGAATAAATTATATTATTTTAATCATTTTAATCATTTTAAATGTTCACAATACTTAGATCACAATATGATTAAGGACGTTTGGCAACTTGACTTAGCCTTGATTGTAAACATTTCTATTTTGTTAGGTCTCTTGGTAAAAGTATTTAGGCATATTTTGAATTTATAGCCACAGAAACTTTTGAAATATCCCAAACCTGGAGAAATATTTTGTAATTTATTTTACCATCTGTTTCTGTGGATGTTTGATGAATGAAGATAAAAACTGTGGGCATCATCAGCCTACGGTAGAAAGTAGGATTTTATGGTAGATTTTAAAAAAGAAAAAAATTAATTTCAAAAGACATAAATAATGTTTATTGATATAGTGCTTTTATTTCTCTAAGCAGATAGCAATAAAAACAAGGAATAAAAGGCAGAAAAGTCACATATTTTCATAACAACAATAAATCTTCAATGTAAAATATCATAGAACATTGAATTAACGGTCTCTGACTGCATAGTGGAAAATTTATTGGGAGTAGAGTTATTTTTTTTCTTTAAACATTAACTCTGAAGTCTTAAGGAACGAGTCCTACTTCACTGAATAAGACTAATTCAAATAATTTTTGTAGTAAAGCACTAGCTATCAGATACGGTATATGTCCTAATACTCACCAACTTTAAGAATATGCCTACACTAACAATTTCATATACATATGAGTTGTGACTATTTTGTGATTATGTGTGTGTGTGTGTGTGTGTATAAATAAGTTTTGTGATGTGTTTTAGTATTTATGTAGCTTTGCATACTCTTTCCAGTAGTGTGCACCTTTGTCTAACTTCCGACACATTTGTCTAAATTATGATGTATATAAAAATGTATGAGTGCAACAAAAAAACTCATGTGTGTAAAATGAGTAATAAGTGACACCATTTGTTGTTCTGTTTCTTACATCTTTAATCCTCTGGATGTCTTTTCCCTAATTCTCTCACAGAATGAGCCTAATTCATGATTGGCTCTTAACAAATACTTGCTGTTGAATGAACCCATCTACTTTATTCCTTGTAGGCGGTATAACATGAGAGCAGTTCACAGCACTACAGAATTTTATTTTATTGTGTATTTTGCTGATTAGAGTACATTTGTTTGAATATAGATTTTTTTAAATCATATATTCTGTGCTATTATGTCTTTGCTGCTTTAGCCCTGAGTTGGCTAATTCTTCTTAACATTATTCCATCAGCTTGAGCATCCTAACTACTCTGCCATTAATTACTATCTCTATTCAAGACAGATTCATGTACTTTTTTGAGAGGTGCTGGTGGTAAGAAGCGGTTTATAGACAGCTTTGAGATCTGATTTTTTAATGTATCCTTTTCCCAAAATATTTTAGATAGATTTTTCAGAGTTCATAAGCCCACTGAAATCAACCCATGGAACCCAGATTAACAGTACCTAATTTAATAAATACATACTTAAAAAAAAAAAGAGTACTGAAATTTAAGGGGATTTGTGCACCTTGGAGCATTGATTTAAGATAAGTAATGTGACGCTATCAACTCTAATCGACAAGACCAGGAGTGGGCAAACTATGACCCTGAGGCCAAATCTGAATGTCAATTGTTTTTATAAATAAAGTTTTATTAGAACAAACTCAGCCTATTCATTACATATTTTATCTGTAAATGTGGCTGTTTTCATGCTACAATAGCATTATTGAATAGTCACAACAGAGGACATATGGCCAAAGTGTACAATAATTATTATATGACCCTTTACAGAAAACAGTTTGCCAAACCCTGGAATAAAAGGGCAGTCTAAATACAGTGATTTTTTTTGGGGGGTTACACAAGAAGCTAAGACTCAAATTTAATATGAATTATGATTATTAATGTAAACAGCTGTCTGAAAATGCAAGTGATTTTGACTTTAGGAAAGTAAAAAAATAAAAATAGTAAGGATAATAGTGTGAAGGCAGCAGTGTTTACCAGGGACATCTAAAGAATATCATACAGTTCTGGATATCGCATTTTGGTAGGGTTACCAAACTGAGGTGTTGTTTTGTTTTTCCCTGGGAATGAGACCAAGATGATGAGAATATAGAAAACAATAAATTTAGAAGAAGCAGTTAAGACACCAAGGCTGGTTAGCCTGGAAAAGCAGAGGTGGGAGGGTAGTCGAGGAGAGACAGAGGGAAATGATACCTGTTCTCAGATATTTTAGTGATCTTTGTAGAAGTTGGATTAAATGTGTTATGTCACCCCAGAGGCAATGGTATGGTGACAACCTTTGAGCTAAAAATAGCCCCGGTTTGTACGTTTGCCAATTTTTGTGGCGTAAATATTCCCAGTGTGGCTGATTTCAGCTACCAATAGGAAGTCACTGAGAAGGGGTGCACACGATTGGTTTCACCAAACACATCAAGACAAGCTCCAGCACACCACTGCACAAGGCAAGAGTAAGGCATGTGGCTTAAAACTACAGGAAGCAAACACAGCTCACTATAAGACACTTAAAAATTGAACTGGGCTTCCTCAGGAGACTGTCAATTCCTTTTCTGAGAAAATGTTTAACAGAGGCTGTGCATGTACTATATGAATATACCAATTAACTGAAAAGCATGTAAGAAGAATGTGGGGTGCCTGGGTGGCTCAGTCAGTTGAGTATCTGACTCTTGATGTCGGCTCAGGTCGTGTGATCTTGTGGTCATGAGATCGAGCCCCACTTGGGTCTCTGTGCTGAGCGTAGAGCCTGTTTGGGATTCTCTCTCTCCCTCTTTCTCTGCCTCTTCCCCACTAGAGCATGTGCTCTCACTTTCTCTAAAATAAATAAATAAACATTAAAAAAAAAAGAAGAATGTGTTTTTTTAATCCCATGCAATTGTTTATGATTCTGTGATATTTGAAAATTTGTTAAATATGCTATTAAGCCCTTCTGCCATTTTCATTCTGAGATAAAGTTTCAAGTGTTATAATCTCATGGGAGTAAGGCATTTATCTGTTGAAGTCAAATCCTATATAAAAGGTTTTTTTTTAATTTTTGTTTAATGTTTATTTATTTTTGCGAGAGAGAGAGAGAGAGAGAGAGAACGCAAGCAGGGGAGAGGAACAGAGAGAGAGGGACACACAGAATCCGAAGCAGGCTCCAGGCTCTAAGCTGTCAGCACACAGCCCAACGTGGGGCTTGAACTCATGAACCATGATATCATGACCCGAGCCAAAGACGGACACTTAACTGACTGAGCCACCCGGTCGCCCCTATTTAAGAGGCTTCTTGAGCACGGCTATATTCAAACTTGCCAGAACACATGACTTTTCCATCTATCTTTGTATAAACTTCTCATTTTATCTCAGACTGCCTCTCCTTCAAGATATTGAAACTGCCTTTATTTCCTTTTGTTGCAAGTGTCTTTTTGATATGAAAGGTGTTCGTTGTAAAACCCAGGGAGATAATTGGATGGTGGTATCTTATATTTGCTTGCCTGTGGCTTCCTTAGGGAAGGCATTTCAGGAAAATTCCCCAAACATCCCTGAGATGTGGGGCGAGAATGCCTAGATACACCATTGATCCACAGGATCAACTTTCTTAGGTGACTGAAGAAAAAAAGTCTTAAGATCACTTTTCTCGCAAAAATCCAATTCTACAAGATAAAAAATAAACCAACATGATGATACCTATTTCTCACCACACTGAAATATTAAAAGTGAGAGCAGGTCGTGGCTGACTTTGTTGGCTGACTATCCAACAGCTAATTCCTACACTTGCAGAACTGAATTTTTTGTTGGGTAGCCTTGTATATTAGGAGGATCTGGACTCCTGCACAGCCTTAGTGGGGAAATGTTGTTAGTGACAGTCTCCTTATTAATGATTATTTGAAGAGTGAGCATATAGTATAACCCAAGCCTACAGGCCATGGGAAAAATTTGCTCTTGGTATTCAGGGAAAGGAACCAAAAGACATCAGAACTATGAGATTCTTTGGGCCATGACTATAAGGAGGCAACTCAAGACACATTTCCAGGTTGGAAGACCATAAGATAGGAAGAAACCGGATGCGGTATGATGCTGTTTAAATCACTGGTTTAATCATTCCTGGAAACATGTTCCATCTGAACTGCTTTTTGTGTAAAATAAAAAGGAAGATTACATAGAGACTTTTATCAAACAAACGAAAGCAGAGAAAATTATTTTCCAGAAGAGAAGCACTATAACAAATAACAGAAAAAGTTCTGCAGGCAGGAGTGTACCAGCTGAAAGTTTTAATCTCAACAAGAAATGAAGATGTCAGGATTTGTACACTACGAGTAAATACATGAATTTGTTTTATTGTGTTTAATTTCTGTAAAAGATACTTGTCTTCAAAGAAACACCAAATTATGGATGTATTGTTTGCTTTCTAACATGTAGAGAAATAATATCTGACAATAATAGCAGTGGATGGGAGGGAAGAAATTTAAACTATACTATTGTAAAGTTCTTATGCATGTGAAGTGGTATAGTATTATTTGATGATTAGCCTTGATAAGTTAAAGATGTATATTGTAAACCTTTAAGCAATCACTAAAAAATTAAAAAGAGGTATAACTAATAAGCCAATTATGGAATCATTTAAAAATGGTCAAGGGGCACCTGGGTGGCTTAGTTGGTTAAGCATCCGACTTCAGCTCAGGTCATGATCTCACGGTTTGTGAGTTCGAGCCCCATGTCAGGCTCTGTGCTGACAGCTCGGAGCCTGGAGCTTGCTTCAGATTCTGGGTCTCCCTCTCTCTCTATGTTCCTCCCCTGCCCACGCTCTGTCTCTCTCTCAAAAATAAAATAAAAACATAATTTTTTAAATGGTCAAGAAACCCAACATTAGAAGATAAAGAAGAATAAGGAGAACAAAAAGATTAGGCAAATAGAAACTAGCAAAATGGTAGCTTTAAATCCAGCCATATCAATAATTGAATTAAATCTAATCATATCAATAATTTCATTAAATATACATAATCTAACTAACCTCAAATTAAAAGACAAAGATAAATAAATTTGATAAAATAGCAAGATTCACCTATGCATGTATAATAAAATTACTTTAAATATAAAGACACACATAAATAAAAAGGAAAAGGATGAAAAGAATATACATCATAAAAATTCTAATAAAAATAAGCTGGACTGGCTATATTAACATTAGAGAAACTAGGCATTGAAACAAGCAATATTGTCAGTGATAAAGAGAAACATTACATGATAAGAGATCAATTAATCAAGAACTTATAATAACCCAAAATGTGTATATATCTAATAATGAGTTTCAAATTTTGAATTCAGCATGTCCTAAGAACAACCCTGTTTGAGACATAGTTCTTTGCTTCAGAAATATATTTTATTCCCCAAGAAATAATCATATCATTCTACACATCCACTGACATAAATAAATACCTTAGTTTTATTTGGTGAAATATATTTCTAAAATAGGAAATAATATGAATAAATATTAAGAGTAGGTTTTTTTTTTTTTCCTTAGTGCTCTGGCAGTTTGATAGCTTTGAGAGCAGAAGTCATTCAGAGTTAGATCTTTCAGAATGCTTGGGTTCAGATATGGGTCTTGAATTTGTCTCTTAGAATACTGAATCTGAAAACCAAGGCAGAATTAAGAAAACTCAATCTGCAAAATACGTGAATTAGGGAATCAGTCTTATTCAACAAAACAAATCTCTGGTAGGCATTAGGTTTAGCAGGATTTCTTCCCTTATGCTTTCTTTCTCCTATTCAAATTAATATTCTAATTTTAACTTGGGATATTGCTTATGCAGTTTAATAAAGAAGAGTTAATCAGATTAAAAGTAAAATCAACCTGATTAATTACTTTTTTTTAAACTAAAACAGATTTGCATTGGTCTGTGTCAGTTTCTGCCATTTTATTTTTCGCTATTATCTGTTCAATTCAATTTTATTATATTTCCAACTTTTAATACTAAGATGCTTCTCCTATCTTCGCTGCATGTCAGAGCATAGGTCTTTATTAAAAGCCTACATTTAGAACAACTTTTTTGCAGGTATTTTCGTGTGCCTTCAAACAATTTCTTCCCCTTGATTGTAAAAAATTAAACAATTTTTCTAAATTGTTCACAATCGGAGCCATGTTTTTTCACAGAAAGGACAACTTCCAAATGCCATCACTTTCACAATTACTTTCATAGATAGTCTGTTAAAGGTTAAACATCTTTCATTATGCATCAAAACTATAAATTATAAATAAACATACAAAAATGTGATTAATTCCTTTAGAAAGAATATTGTATTTTTTTTCAAAACTAAATGTAGATGTCAGGTGAAAAACCTTCATTCATTTAGTTGGTAGGTTAAGATATGTATTGATTGTGTTTGTGCTAGCTACTGTTCCAAACACAGGGAAATACATGAGTATAAAGACTCACGTTGGTCTCTACCCTAGGAAGCTTACTACAGGGGCCAGAAGTACTCACTTCAAACACAGAGAAACTTCAGCTTTGAAAAGTGCTCTGATAAAGATATATGCCAAGAGTCACTAAAGGAGGACTTAGCCTGAAGAAGGGATACTTGATCTGAGATTGGAAGAATGAATTAGAATAACTAGATGAGAAGGAAGGGGAGAAAGGGCCAGGCTGAGACATCATGGTGTGCAAAATCCCTGTGGTGGGAAGGAACGTGGTAAATAAAAGGACCAAGAGAAAGTCATTTTGATTGAAATGCAGAATGAAGAAAATCTGGAGGGAGATGTAACCGGAGAGGGGGATAAGGCCAGAACATCCTATAAAAATTCACTTACTTTTTTCACGTCAACAGCAATTGGAAGCAAATGTGGAGTTTAATTTAGGCAAAAAAATAATGATCAAAGTTGTGTTTGAGAAGATTGCTCCAGCATTAAAAATGGAATGGAGATGGGTCAGGATTCATTTTGGTACAACTTGCCAATTATGGTAAACAGAGTTCTATGATGGCCCCCGAAGTCCTCACTTTCCTATGTATACACCCTGAATGATAAATAACATTTATGAATATAATAGGACTTAACTCTCATGTTTGGGTCATGTTATATGACAAAGGTGAAGGGATTTTACAGATGTAATTAAGGTCCGTAATCAGTTGACTTTGACATGAACCAAGGAGAGATTATCCTGGGCCTGATCTAAAGATTCAAGGAAGATTCAAGGAAGGAAAATTATCCTGCTGGCTTTGAAGAAACAGACATCTATATTTTGAATTGCCAGTGCAGATACTTACTTGGCGAGGACCTGAGTGTAGGTTCCAGGGGCTGAGAGCATTCCCTGACCAATAGCTAGTGACATAATGGAGTCCTTATCCCTATGGTCACAAGGAACTGAATTCTTCCAGCAACTTGAATAAGGTTGGGATAAGACCCTGAACTCCAGATGGAACACAGCCTGGCCAACACTTTGCAGGAGTCTTGTGAGACATGGAACAGAGAGCCCTCATCTACCTGAACTATGAGATAATAAATGCATATTGTTTAAGATGTTAATTTTGTGGTACTTTGTTAAACAGCATAGAAAGCTAATACACTAATTATCAGTAGACCAGCTGAAAGATGTTGGTACATTGGTCCAAGGTAATGGTGGCAGAATTAGGGAGAATTAGATATATTTGAGAGATTAAGGAAATAGAATCATTAAGTACTTGATATATATATATATATATATATATATATATATATATATATAGGAGATATATATATAGGAGATATATATATATATATATATATATAGGAGATATATATATAGGAGATATATATATATTATATATATATATATAGGAGATATATATATATAATATATATATATATAGGAGATATATATATATATATAATATATATATATAGGAGATATATATATATATTATATATATATAGGAGATATATATATATATTATATATATATATAGGAGATATATATATATATTATATATATATAGGAGATATATATATATATTATATATATATATAGGAGATATATATATATATTATATATATATATAGGAGATATATATATATATATATCTCCTATATATATATATATATCTCCTATATATATATTATATATATATATATAGGATATAAAGTGTGAAAGAGGAGTGTTAAGGATGGCACCAAACCTTCTAGTTTGATCAGCTGGATTCATGAGGGTACCAATCGCTGAGATAAAAAACAAAAAAAAACAAAAAAACAAACAAACAAAAAAACACCAAAAGAGAGGCACCTGGCTCAGTCGGTTAAGCGTCTGACTTTGGCTCAGATCATTTTCTCACGGTTCCTGGGTTCGAGCCCCATGTCCAGCTCTGTGCTGACAGCACAGATCCTGTAGCCTGCTTCAGTTCTGTCTCCCTCTCTGCCCCTCCCCCACTCACGTTCACTCTCTCTTGCTCCCTCGCTCTTTGTCTCTTTCTCAAAAATAAAATAAAACATTAAAAAAATTAAAAAAAAAAATAATAATAAAAAAAAGAACACCAAAAGAGCAAAAGACTGGCTGATGACCTGCTTGGATTTCAGCATTTGAAGGCGAGAGGCCTTTGAAACATTTGGGTGTAAGTGTTTCAAGGTGTTTTTTTGAAAATTAAATGGCATATCATAGGGTTTGGCCCAGAGTGAGTATGAATCAAGAGAGAGAGCAGCCAAAGTTCTTAAGAAAATAGAGGTAATTTGAAATTGTTGGGGAAGGTGTAAATATGAGTTGACCAGAAACACAGTGGTAGAATTAATGGTAATTTGAGCATCGTTTGAGACTGATGATTAGGAATTTATGGTGAGGGGCACTTGGATGGATCAGTCTGTTAAGCGTCTGACTTCAACTCAGGTCATGATCTCACGGTTCGGTTTGTGGGTTCGAGCCCTGTGTTGGTCTCTCTGTGCTGACAGCTCAGAGCCTGGAGCCTGCTTGGGACTCTGTGTCTCCCTTTCTTTCTACCCCTCCCCTGCTTGTGCTCTGTCTTTCTCTGTCTCTCAGAAATAAATGTGTAAAAAAAATTAATGAGAAAAAAAGGAATTCATGGCGAAATTAATAAGCCTGTTTTGAGACTCCATTAGGCAACCTTAAGTTGTTCCCCGTGAGCTCTGAGAAAGGGGACTGCGAGGTTCATTCTAAGATAAAGTTTTGCGAGATGATTAAGATAGAAGAAAAGTGGAGGAAACACCCTTATAGGAATGGGGAGGAAAAGTAAAGAAATAAGGCAATAAGAAGAGGGGAGGTAAAAAGATGAGGCTAAATCATTTCAAGGAAAGCAAATAAACGTAAGTCAATATAATTAAATAAATAAATACCATGAAATGTATTTAATATGTAGTTCATTAGGTTTTGAGTTTTGAGTTTTGTTATCTAAGCAATTATTTTAATACGAAATCCACAGAAAAGTAGTAATGTCATATATAAAGGAAATATTTTATAAAAATTATTTTTGTACCCCTTTCCTCTTGAAAATTAAAAAGAAAAAGCAAAAACCAGGCAGTCGGATATTAGGTAAAATGCAAATTAAAAAACCTTATGTGTAAGTTCTATTCTTTGTTTATATATAAAAACAACTTTAGTGAACTTGGCATCCAGATAGTACATAATAGTGGTTAACGAATTGTTCTCCTAAGTATGGCTATCAGAGTTTGAATGCACCAATTAGCAGTGTGGGGTGACCTCAGGCAAGTTATTCAGCTGAATTTCCATTTCATCATCTCTAAAGTGGAGATATCAGTACATAACAAATGGGGTTTTATTATGATTAAAAGACAGAATGTACTTAGCATAGAACTTGACAAGTACTAACCATGAAGTAAAATTATATGTTATGAAATTGAACTTGCTTTAATTACAAAAGGTTCATGTGTTTTGAGTGACTGGTCTAAAATATTATAAAAATTTTTAAATGGCTGGAATCCCAATACGAATTGGCACAGTGACAGTAGGTAGGGGTATATGTAGTAGGTGGTCAGTAAATCTTTAGTAGATAAATAAAGAGAAGAATACGATGCTGATTGTTATTATATGAAAACAACTGGTTAACATTTAAGCAATCACCACATTGCATTTAATTATGTGACACCATTAAAAAATACAACATGATCCAGGTTTTCTTTAAGTATTATTATGTCCTACATTACAGTGGGAAACTAAAACAAAAGAAAGAAAAACAGAATCAGTTTTTTCTTTTAATAATTGGCCAGTTAGAAATTGCTCTCTTCTCATGTTGCAAACAGAATAATTAGAGTGTTAAGCAATTTGAGTTTGTTAGACAGTGTGATTGGGTAAATCAGAACAATAATTCATAGGGCACAAGGGCTACCAAATTAGTTATTCAGCAAATGCACCTTTTATAGCACCCATGGGGCCTGATTTCTCATTTTTTATTTATTTTCTGTGTGCACCTGTTTAGCTGTTAGATTTCTTCCCTCCCCTGTTACAGCCTCTTGCTCCATTTCACATTTCTTGAGGACTGCACACACAGCAATATTGTAAATTAAAGAAATACAGTGGAAAAGGGGGAAGAAAAGAGTTCTCGAGAGAGAGAAAGGTAAAAGACACCAGAGACTAAGTATATAGAGTGATTTAATGCGCCACATTCCTATTAGAAACATCTCTTCAGAAGATATGCCACTTTTTGTAATAATGTTTTGTCAAATTTTACTTTGACATTTTTTTAAATAAGAAAATAAACATGTGCTTACCTTAGAGCAAGATATGTAACAATAATCTATTTCATTTTCTTCCAAATACCTTGCAATAACTTTTCCTGCGCCATAAGCGATTAGTCATATCCACTCTTCTCTAATACACGACACTTGCGTTGTAAAGTTAGGTTATGGTATGCAATTGACTCATTTTTTTTTCTCCTGGTAACATCCACCAAGTACATTGATGGGAAATCATCTTGATCTGTTTCATCCGAACATACTTGCTATAATACCATCCTACTGATCTAGAATAACCTCAGTCCAAGAAACCCTCTAGGCAACAAGAAATGAAATCAGATAGACTGCTGGTTGACCAGACCCACTAAGACTCGGGGTGAAAAAGATAAACTCTAGAAATACTGATCAGGGTGAACAGCCTGGAGTTTCTTCAAATTTTTATTTCTCTGAAGACACAGCTATACTTAATAATTTATAACTCAGAAGTTAGGTATTCTTCCTCCTTTTGTTGTTTTGTTGTTGTTGTTGTTGTTGCTTTTCCTGAGCATAATGGAAAATTAGCTTTAATTAACATTCTATGCAAAGGCCTTAGAGTCTTGCCCAGGTCAAAAACAAGTAAGTAAGCAAACAACACATTATCAAAGTTTTCCCTATCAGCATAGGGTGTTAAGGCATTTAAGACTGAATAAATTATAATTGGAAAATAACCGTTTGGATAACTATATAAAATGACATCAATTTTTCCTTTATTTAGTTCTTGATTTTGAGTTGATTTGACACCAGGTTTATCTAGAATCAAATTTGTGTTTACACTGAAGTAGAATTTTTTTTCAATATTTATTGAAACCTATACTCATCATAAGCAAGCTGTCCTAATAAAGCCAAGGTTTTGTTCTTTCTTCTTTCCTTCCTTCCTTCCTTTTTTCTTTCTTTCTTTCTTTCTTTCTTTCTTTCTTTCTTTCTTTCTTTCTTTTGTTAATTCACTCATTGGTTTTTATTTTAAAATCTGTATTTGATTCACTATGCATTCCTTGTGTTATCTTTATTAGAGGGAGAAAGGAATATGGCATTCTGAAAATGAGGCACATGCTTCATTTGATCCAACTTTGCAATTTACTTTTAGTGATTTTTGGTCATTTATTTTTTGAACAAATTATTTATTATATTTTATTGAAAACCAGTGACTCTTATCCATATTTTACTTACAAAATACTTGATCAAACAAGCACTTCTCTTTTGATCACTATAAATGTCAAGGTAAAATTATAGAATTTTGTGAGAATTTGACAACTCTCTAGAAAACCAAGGCTCCATCAAATAATGGAAAAAATATCCCTCATTAAAAGATCTTAAAGGATTTGTTCAACACAGTTCTTGGCACATAAAAAGTACTGAATTAATGTTTAAAGAACTTGGTAGATTTTAATAGAGGAACGTTCTTGGATTGATAGGGACCATAACTTTCAATTTTCTTTTTATAGAGCTACATAGATTAGATTGAGTGTGTTATTTAATTTTTTCATGTATCAGTTTGTCATCTACAAAATAGTTTTTAAAGTAATAGTAGTAAGTAATCCATTAAATACATATACACATGTATATTCTGTCACAGTAAATGATACTTCTATCCCTTTCTGTAAGGAGAGCATAGTTTTTAATCAAATCAGCTCTGAAACCTATGGACTCGTTTAAATCCCATTACAGTAAGTAACTTACTAGGTAATAGACACTAGAAGAGCTACATGTCTTAGTTTACTCTGTATAGAACATAGTATAACAAAATACTACAGACTGGTTAGCTTGTAAACAACGGAAATTTGTCAGTTCTGAAGACTGGGAGGTCCTCAATCAAGACACTAGCATTTCGGTGAGGGCCCGCCCTCTTCCTGGTTCATAGCCAGCACCTTATTTCTGTGTCTTTACATGGTGAAAGGGGCTAGGGAGCTCTGTGGGGTCTTTTTTACATTTATCCCATTTATGAGGGCTCCACCTGTATAATCTAATCATCTCCCAAAGGTCCCACCTTCTAATAACATCACGTTGGACATTAAAATATCAACATATGAATTTGAGGGAACACAAATATTCAGACCATAGCACTACCTATGTTCCAAACCACAGTTTCTCCTTATGGAAACTGTATAGCAATGCATTTATCTCTCAGAGTTCTAGGAAGTCCATATGGAAAATTGATATGACACTTAATACAGTGCCCAGCCCATGGAAAGTACTTAAATAGTGGTTGCAATTATTATAATATTTTTTATATCACATTGTGAAGTAATGTCCAATAATTCTTAATATTTGTTCATTAATTGGTTTTTGGAAGTTTTGCCTTATTTCCTTCTTTTGGCAATCGAAAAGTTAAGATGTTATTTTTCAGTGTAAACTCAGAAATACATGAAGGTAGCTTCCTAACCATAACCAACCCGGTAGCCTGAAACAATTCAGTCATGTTTCTGAATTGGCACCTAGATCTTTAAGACAAATAGTGTTTCGAAGATAAACAGGTTCTTGTTTGTGATGAAAACTTGTATCCAAAGTACACTTGTTGCTCGAGAGGTAAGCCAAGAGGAAATACGGAGTATAACAGGCAATCAGTTTACGGAGCTTGAATAAATAGCATGTGTAATGGTTAAGGGGTCAGACTGCAGAGATTAAAATGCTAGCTCCACTTCTAATTATTTATGTGACTATTTTTAGGGAAATGAAGCTCTGTACTTTAAAAAAACAATACCTTGAAAAAGACATGGACGTAGGTCAATGGAGTTTTGTTCATAATTATAAATAATAATAATAATAATAATAATAATAAACCGTGGTAATGTGGCAATGAACTGAAATACAAACAACTTACTGAAATGGGCTTTTGTGAATATTCAATTTATATAGAATATCACATATTTAAAGCCAATAGATCTTGATAAGTAACAACTATATTGAGCCTTTTGATTATCAAAGATGTTTTGGACATGTTTTGTAAATGATAGAATATTTGGCTGATGACTTTAAATTTGAAGCCATGGAATAAAATTTTAAAAATATGATTTTTTCCCAATAAAGTACAACACAGGCAAATTAGTTTTGTTTGCCAACATTTCCAAATTTGTAATTATTAATTTTACAATAGGACAAGATTTGATGCTATGTTTTTGCTCAAGTACCAATCAAAGTATTGCTTTTCTATTTGTAGTGGCAGCCATTTATAATAATATATAGTATCAATATCCTGGAAAATTCCTCTGAAGTTATCTTTGCTAGCTTTTTTTAAGTTAGTGAAGAAATATGGAAAAAGATGAGTCATGAATTTTCATTTTTCTCCTGCAATACCTTTACACTAGCATCATAATGACTTAGGTCAAGCAATAATATTATGTATCCCACCATGTATGTATTTTGACTTATAGAATAAATACCAAAGAGGACAATGATTCATGCAAATATGATGCCAATCTTTTAAATATTAGCAGACAGAATTCTATTGCTACAATCTGAAATTTCCACTTGTTTTGTAGCCAAAATGAGAATGTACCATGAAGACAAAATATCATAACATTTGAGAACAAAAGACCTTACCACTGAAAACAAATATCCACCATTCTGTAAAGGTAAGAGAGAAATTCTTGAACATCACTTGCTTTATGTTGAGTTCTGTAACACATAGAGTTGCCTCTCAAAATTTCTCAAGCTACATAATGATAGTAAAATATAGTAATAGCTTTGAAGTCTGAGAAGCTAGGACACATGGATTTATATGAAAGGATGGTTTATGATGTACATAAACTTCCAGCACTATGTAAATTGATTTTTAAAAAGTAATCTGCGCTGTGGAAAATAAATAAAGCAGAACAATCAAACATTTGCAATAAGCAAACCAAAGCAAACAAATACAAAACAAAATAGCTTAGGTAAATTGAGCACTTGCCCCCGAAATCAGAAGATTAGGGTTCTAATCTCAGTCCTGATAAAAGCCAGCTCAGCACCTGAAGCAGGGGATTGGATGGGGTCATCACTTTAGGTTTTCCAGGAATAGGAAGGAAGAAAGGAGGGAAGGAAGGAAGGAAGGATGGAACAAAGGAAAGGAGGGAGGGGGTAGGGAGGGAAGGAGAAATTGAAGAAGGGAGGGAAGGAAAACACTTAAAGTCAAATGACTAGCATATTTGGTTATAGACCAGAGCATAAAGAATCTCAGGGCTACCAAAAGTCAACAAAGACACAAAAGCAAAACAAAGAAATATAAAATCAATGAAACCAAACAACCAGTTTCTAATGAAAACAACAAAAATCCAAAACAACAACATGTATGAAAGGAAAGAGTGAAAGTACATGATATTTTTAAGTTGATAAAACAGTGACAAATTATTGATCTGAAATGTTTGCTGTTTTCATCAGTAACTGTTTTGTGGTTTAGGCTGGATCCTTGGCGTGTCCATTGTGAGAAAAATAGTTTGATGATGTGTTATATTTAAACAACATGATATAACTGGATTTTGTGGAGTTTTATAGTCCCAAATTGAAATAGTCTATTTCCAATACTGTATGTCTTATCTCAGGGATAAAATAGAGATCATATTTTTCACTACCAGAAATAGTGGGTTGACCAACTGGGGATGTGGGTGTGAAAATGCTCAGCATACTACATGGCTCAAAGCAGACACTCAATAAATATTAAAACTTTCTTAGCACCACTGTCAGTTTAAAAAACTGACAATAAAACAGTCTGGAAATCAATAATCTAAACAATGTCCTTCACTTAGATAAATGCCACCTAAATTATGGGACACTGTGGCTTTATTTAATATGATAAATAATTAATGAAAATACTTATAATTTCAAAAGAAGTGAATCAGGAAAAGCATGGAAGGATAGAAATGCATAATTTCCAGGTATACAGAGTATGACCAAAGAGGAAAGATACCTTATACAACTAGGAAAAAAAAATCTGCATTACTTAATAGAGCAGGGAACCAATTAAGAACAGTCCCCTATCCAGTTTAATTAGGCTAACTACAGGTAAGGGAATCCTATGGTACAGGAAGGAGCATTAGGTGGTGAATTCTCGTTGCGTCTCTTTCATCTATGACCCCTCCACTGTGACAATGTTAAAGATATGTAGTGCTTGACTTTCACCCAGGATTGCCCTTTTAATGTGGGATTTAAATAAATTAACACTGTCGCATTACTAGAAACTGAACTCCCAATGTACCTCAATGCTGTAAAAAGTAATAAATTATTTGTTCTCTCATGTTTTCCCCAGAGTACCACCAGGTTATAGCATATTGATGTCTAATTTCAGCTTTAGTAAATTGCTATCTTACAAAAATCGGTGTGGTCAATGAAAAAAGAATATCCTACACATTAACCATCAGTGTCAAGAGTGAAGCTTTGAAATACTGCTGAAAGACCAAATCAGAAGTTAGGAAGAATAACTTTAGTTTTCTTTCTATGTGGTTTAGGTGCAGCTCTGACTTGTTCTTAATTTGCTCTCCTTCCACCTTTCCAAAAACACACTCTAGATAAAAACTGGATCTTGTTTCTTTCCCCTTTATGTACTGATTTTAGTAATGAAGCCATAATAAAAATCCACCAGGGGGCAGGAACCTAAAAAAGAGAGAGAGAGAGAGGGAGAGAGAGAGAGAGAGAGGAAGAGAGAGAGAGAGAGAGAGGGAGAGAGAGAGAGAGAG
The DNA here is from genome assembly GCF_024362965.1 of Panthera pardus. Classification (NCBI taxonomy): domain Eukaryota; kingdom Metazoa; phylum Chordata; class Mammalia; order Carnivora; family Felidae; genus Panthera; species Panthera pardus. The sequence goes on along the minus strand of NW_026526766.1, from coordinate 15,576,193 downwards.
AGAGAGAGATCTTCTAGCCTGGTCTAATATATATATATATTTCTTTTTTTTTTTCCTGGAGTCAAAACATAAAGGAACTAACTCTGCACATTCAACTCAACTTGTTTAAGTTGTTTAAGACAGAGGTGGTGAGGTTAGAAGATGGGTTATTTATCTGAAATAAGTAAAGATGCTTATGTCAGGCAACTACAGGAAAATGTAAGACCTAGGAAGAATACACTGTTTCTCTTTAGTAATTTCAACCTACATTGAATTTCTTAATTGATGTAGATTTTTCTGTTTTTATCAACTGACTTACCTATATTTAATGTGAGATATTTTAAAAAAAAAGAAATTCTTTTATAGATCTTTGGGAAACTTCAGGAGCAGAAAAACAGGATGGTACAGGGATGGAGGAGATTTTGCTGTGGGAAATTGCAATGTGAAAGGTGAAAAACTCTTGGGTCACGTTCTTGCTGATGCTGTGCTCTTTAAGCAACGTTCATTCTCTTGCTTTGGTGAATACAGCTGAACACAGGAATTATAAACTCTATATTAAGATTCTTAGGGGAAATAATTACTACATATTAATTTTAGGCAATATTCCAAATCATAACACACATGCATATCTATCTATCTATCTATCTTAAAATAGTCTATATCTACAACTTTACCTATAGCCATCTTTTTTTTCTATCTAGCTCTTTGAAACATCTCTTTGGCTTTTGTGGATAGGCAGTCAAGTTATGATAATACTAGCAAAGATTTTAAAAAGAATGTGTCTTAGAATTTAGGACCATGGGAGTTAAATCAGAGGAGAGAAAAAGTATCAAAGTTGCTCATTGTTTTCTGAATGCTCATTTTTCCCGGGCCATATAAATTGATATTCTCCTGGGCACAGTCTTCTTTCATCTACACCATTTCAGTGAGTCTTATTCTTCAGAGCAGTTACATTTTACTGGTTAAATAATTTTGTCCACTGATTTCAGAGTGAAAAACGTTTTTAGAAAGAAATGTTGTGATTCTTACCTGTATGTAAATGGAAAATGTCAACATCAAGGCAACAAGAGATTATAATTTTATAGTCTCTTCAAGTATTCTCTGATGTGAATCTGTAACGTCTTTGTATCGACTAGTACAACAATGAGTGATACTCCATGGTTAGACATTAGGCATAATATAATAATACATGTATTACTTCACGTAAGTGTATTTTGAAGCCATTCATTTGGAGCAATTTAGCTTTTCGTATTACTTTGCATGTGGAGAGCAATATTACTGACATCCATTCATAAATTCATTCAAAAAACATTTATCGAGCATCCACTCTACATACTTAATATATGCAAGGCACTTTGAAAGGATGCAGAAAATGTGAACATATTGATGTTTCCCAAGAAGAAACAGAAATTTAGCATAATTTTACACATTATTACTGAGTGATGCAGGGCAAATTCAAGACCAAGATTTGTGTGATTTGTCTAATAATGTAGTCAGGTCTCTGGGTTTTTCTATAGTAAATACCAAATGAGAAATCCGAGATACATTCTCGGTCAGATGTGATTGTCCGATTGACTCCTGTAATGCAAATGTCGGAAACTCTCCAGTTGTGAGCTAAATTTTAAACCATTTTATACACTTGTACATACAAATTACTAGAAACTCAGGCTGGGAATTTATATGGGAAGCATACAGCAATCTGTAATACAACAGAAACTAAATTTTGTAGAAGTGATCCATGGGTTTTCTTCCAATATTGTAATTATCGGTAGCAGCGTTGTTTTAAAAGCCTAAGGTGAAATTAAGGAGGGCGGTCGTGCATCCAAAACACACAAAACAAAAAATAAAAGTTCATTTATAAAATAAGAAGAGAAGGGAAAATGTCTTGCGAGGAAAGTCTACAGTCCTAGTGCGGGGGAACATTGCAAACATATCATCATCTATACTGAGTCATAATAATAGTCCTTTCAAATGTTAATAAAAAAGACTTGGAGGCATATAAACACTGTTCAACATTTAAGGAGCGTGGTAAATCAGATTGTATTCCTTTTGAAAAGGCTTTATGACGCAGTTGTTTATTCAGCAAAACAAAACTGTTCCCTGTGTCCGTTAATGAGCCTGGCTTTGTGCTACGCAGACTTCCGCGGGGCTGACTCCTGTTTGGAACCATTTCACACTAATTAGAAATAAGAGAAAAGGCGGTGTTCATAAGCGCCACAGCTCTGGGCCTCTTTGAACAGCTCTCTCCCAAAATTAACTCGGTTGTAACCCTGCGTGAATAATAGCTTTGCGGCAACAGTTTAGAGAAATATATTGTTAATAATTGCCATCTTGCTGAGCAAAATGCTAGGGCAAATTTTACATAACAGCACAAGATGAAATAGAAAGGTGAGTCTGTGAAGCTTTGAAAGACACAGCTGGCAGTTCGGTCTTATTTCTAAGACTCCTCTTATAATGATTTTGAAGAACATCACAAACAGGTGACACGAACAAACCAGTGGCAATAAACACATGGTCGTTTACTTTTAAAAATTATATTTAGGATGTTATTTGTATCGATACCAGTCTCATTGAGTTAACTATCAAAAGGCAGTTTCTTTTTTCAAATAACACATATGAAACAATAACATTGCATTTTAGTTTGATATGTGTAAATCACTAAAGAAAAATGTAGGTGGTATTTATGGTTAGTAAGAAGCAGAAATTTTACAAAGTTTCCAAAGTAAAATGGGCCTTAGAATTCATGCTTTATTCATAGCACAGAGATGGGGGGGGGGGGAGGACAATTTTTTTGAGAAAGAGAAATGTAAAATACAATATAGGGCTTGACCTAGCATCAACAAACTGTCAGATAAAGGCAAAAAAGAAAAAAGAAAAAAGAAAATATAAGAAGGATGTCACCCTTTGAAACAAATGACTTAACCCATATGCATATAGGTTTCCCTTATTCTTTTACATGTTTTTATTCTTGTTATTCTTTTTTCTTTTAATGTTTTATTTATTTTTGAGAGAGAAAAAGAGTATGAGCAGGGGAGGGACAGAGAGAAAGGGAGACACAGAATCTGAAGCAGGCTCCAGGGTGAGCTGTCAGCACAGAGCCTGACACAGGGCTTGAACTCACGAACCATGAGATCATGACCTCAGCCGAAGTCAGAGGCTTAACCCACTGAGCCACCCAGGCAACCCTTGGTGCCCTTTATGAAGCCAGGTTTCTAAAGATTACTGGTGTGGACTGTGCAGGGGACTACAATTTCCCATTCCCCAAAATCTTCTTTCAAAAAACAAAACAAAGCAAACAAACAAACAAAAAAACAAAGATCTTGAAAAGAATTGAAAATTGACAATATAAATTTGAAACCCAGTGCAACAGCCTCAAAGAAGTCCTATTGGCTACATGGTTGTCTTCTGATCAAATGCAAGGTAGAGAGAGAAATTAGGTTCTGATTGCTAATATAGCCAAGAAATTGGTTGAGATTAATAGTAGAGATGGGCTGTCTCCCAACAGATTCTCCCATCCCTTTTTATAAATTAACAATTTTTATTTTTAATATAATTTATTGTCAAATTGGCTAACATACAGTGTGTAAACTGTGCTCTTGGTTTTTGGGGTAGATTCCTATGGTTCATCGCTTACATGCAACCCAGTGCTCATCCCAACAAGTGCCCTCTTGAGTGCCCATCACCCATTTGCCCCTCTCTCCCCCACATCTCTTTAACCAAAGAATTTTTTTTCATGACAGTCAGGTCCAATGTCTCAGTATACAAAGATGAATAAGCATAACCCCTGCCTACAAACAGCAAATATTCTTTGTTAAAAAAAAAAAAAAAAGAAAAGAAAAAAAGAACAGTGAATAATTTGCACAGTGTACTGTGGAAACACAAAGGGGTTCAATTCTGGAAGTAGAAGAAAGGCAGAATGGCATTAGGAAAGGCATCACAGAAAAGGTGAACTTGAGATGGATTTTGAGATCTGAGAGGTGTTATATATGTATGTGTGTGTGTGTATATATGTGTGTGTGTGTGTGTTTGTGTGTGTGTGTGTGTGTCTGTGTGTGTGTCTCCAAAGTTTTTTCAAAAACAGACTTACTTTCTAAGAAATTTCAACCAAAGTTTAATATGAGTAGAATGTGAGTGAGTGCACCAGAAACAAAAGAATGCTTTGGTAAGGAAGAAGTATTACATTGTACTGCACATTTATTTCATACTTTATAGACTATCAAATTTCTAAATTCAATTCAGTTCAGGTAGTTGTTGCTAATATATGTGATGCTTTATACTATTAGAAAGGTATACACAAATGTATTGGAAATTGAACCTAAAAGCTTACGATTAAGTCACAAAGATAGCCTGATGCATGCTAAATACAGTAAGATTTAAAAGACTGGGAATCTGCAAATGAAGCAAAATTTTATTTTAACTAGGGATCAAGGTATTATTAAGAAAATGTCAGAATTCACTGTATCAAGTTATGGAGATGTAAGGTACAAAGGTAAAATGAAAAAGGAAAAGGCCACTGGGGAGAACCTGTAAATATTCTCCCAGGCACAGAAAGACAGCATAGTTGGAAGTCAGTAAATGAGAAACAAAAAGCAAGTGTGAATCATTAAAATCACCTAGGTTGGGGGAAGGTGCATTCAAACAATAGCATTGACAGAGTTTCCTCCTAGAAGATTCTGATTTATTTTGCCTTGAATGAGATGGTATCATTAATTTTTTTCCCCTTAAATCCTCCCTATGATCCTAATGTGTACCCAGGATTGAGAACAAGTTGACTGGAATTGTTATAGGCCCGATCCTAAAAATGTTAAGAGAAAATCTATTTCCCTAAACAGTATAATTTGTAAACATTTTAGATACATTTAAAGTGAATTTACTGAAAACACACTGAAAAATTACAAACATCATTGCCCCCTTTGTACCACCCCATTAAAATTTTTAAAAAGTGTTGTGTATAAGATATTGATACAGAGAAAAGATTCCCTTTTTAAGAAGTGAATCTCTTATTTCCCCTTTTTTTATGCAATTAATACTTCAAATACTGCATTTACAGTAAACACTGCCTTGAATTTAACAGTATCCAAACTAACTTAAAAATTTAAAAGAAACAATGTTTTCTGTTAGCACATTTCACTCTGATTTTCATTTGAAACTGTAATTATGCTGGAAAGTTATTTGGATTGATGCATTTCAACTTAATTGAATGCTGGAGTTGAACCAAATGACGAGGGACTACTCCAGCCCTAAATTTTTCAGGACTAAGAGTCTCCTCCAAGCTCTGGTATATATAGAGAAGCAACCAAGTAAAGGTCATAATTGAGGTTCATTAACAGAGATTTGCAAATTTAAGACAAGGAAACCCTTATCTTGACCTTAAACCTTAAATGCGCATAGCACACTTAGAAAAACTAGGTCACAGCTCTTTAAAAGAATCCTATAGGTTTCCCTGCCATTTTAACAAGTTCATGATAATCCCATTCTTAGGCTAACGAAAGAGACAAAGATTTCAAAATGCTGGAAGGCAGGTCACTACATTTTAGCACATTAAAACTGTCAAAAAAGTGTCTTCCAAAGTTAGTCCTGTTAGTGAAGGGAAGGTCTACATTAGTTAGTATCCAAAAGGTAAGGCTGTCCTTAGATGTATGTTAAAGAAGGCAGAGTTGCCTGGTGGCAGGTGAGCAAACTCTTGAGGCAGATTGCCTGGGTTCGGATTGTGCCCTCTTTCTTACTAATTGACATTTTGAGCAGGGAAGTTAGCAACTAAGTCTTCCTCACCTGTAATTTGGGGTTTTTAAAAGGCATCTAGTTCACATAGCATAATAGCATAAGAAATAATACATAGTGTCCAGCACCAAAGCAATTAATACATATTAGCTGTGTGTTATCTCATAACCCAGCAGGATAAAAAGAATTCACATAAAGCTCATTGGAAGCAAATTTCCCCAAGGTATGGTTAAGCATATATAATGTAATTTTTAAAATACATAAAGAAATCTTATTTTAAATATTGGTCAATTGCGCCATTATCTCAGACCCAAGAAAAAAATTGCATTTTGACCTTAAAATTACAGTAAAAATATAATGTAGTGGGATAAAATTTTGATATTCATTTTCCTTTAAAATATGGCTTTAGGAATGGCAGCTATACCGAAGTCTTACGGTCCTTTTTGTATGATACTGAAAACGTTATTTAATGCTGAACATTAACCTTGGTCTTTTCTAAATAATTATATTATAATTGAGATGTTTCTTTAAAATAGATATAAAAATCAATTATAGATAAGAAATCTGCTTATACATACATATAATCAAACTGTTCGCAAAATAGGATTTTCAGGTTAGAGATTATCGGTCTGTAAAAGTATATAATTCTCCAAATGTTTCACTGCTAGTTAATGGCAGGGCTTAGAATAGAAACCAAATTTCTTGGCTTATATAGCTTTGTACTTTTGCATTTATAATTCTTATTAGGGTTTGTAACTATATATTGTGGAAATAGGAAGATACTATTTTACAAAGATATAATTTCTAAATTAAAATACTATAGGCACTAACTATATTAATGGTTTACTAATTAGTTGAGTTCCTTCTATTATTCTTACATATTTTTATCATATATGGGTAGTTCTAGCTAGAAGCTAAGGGATTCTAATATGAAACTTGTTAACACATACAACAGTGCCCACTTCAAAACAAGGTGCCGAATGGTTACAAAGATGATGATGATGATGATGAAGAAAGTGATGGGGCACCTATGTGGCTCATTAAGTGAGCATCTGACTCTTGATTTTGGCTCAGCTCATAATCTCGCAGTTTGCAGAGCCTGCTTGGGAATTCTGTCTGTCCCTCTCTCTGCCTTCCTCCTGCCCACTTGCTCTCTCTCTCTCTCTTTCTCAAAATAAATAAACATTAAAAATGTTTTTTAAATTTTTTTAACATTTATTTATTTTTGAGAGAGAGAGAGAGAGACAGAGAGAGAGAGAGAGAGAGAGACCCAGCGTGAGTGGGAGAGAGGCAGAGAGAGAGAGGAGGACACAGAATCCAAAGCAGGATGCAGGCTCTCAGCTGTCAGCACGGAGCCCGATGAGGGGCTCGAACTCACGAACCATTAGATCATGACCTGAGCAGAAGCCGGATGCTTAACTGACTGAGCCGCCTGGCCACCCCTAAAAATATATTTTAAAAACAATAAAATGAAAAAATGTCTTTCATCCTCATGGTTTCCTTCCAACAGAAACTTAAACTGTTATTCTAAACTTTTTGTGTGTGTCACTAATATAGATGTTCATAAACAGTCATTGGATAGGGAAAATCTAATCTTCTATGAAGATTAGAAGGAACCATGTGTCAGATTTCAAAAAGAAAATGAATTAAAACAATGAGTGCAAATAATTTTTATAACCTTTTCACATTTTTATAACTTGTTTAACAGTTTGATTCATGAGAGTTACAAATATTATACAGTTACCTTGTGCGCTTCATCCAACTTCCCCTAATGATAGTGTCTTACATAACCATAGCATATTGCAAATGACTATTTCAAATGGCGGTTTTAACTTATTTTCTTTGGATTTAGCATATTGGTCTTCATAAGAATTTTTTTTAAGTGGGAGTGAAATCAGTATGTTGTTAACAAATTGAGTATCCCCCCCAAAAGAGTTTGAAAAGCCCCAAAATATTTTTTGACCTATTCCTCATCTCTATGAATAGACAGTGAACAAATATGTCAAAACACAGTCACAGAATATGTCCTTTCCCCTTGCTGGAAGGCTGAAGAAAAGTATCTAAGAAACCAGTGTATTCAATTGCTGACCAGCTCAGCCCCTATGCCTATAACCTTGAAAATATTCCAAATAGTGATGGTGACATTATAAGAGAGATAACTCCAGCATTTCCCCAGTCTAAGAACTAAACAAATTGCCTTGAGAGACAAAGTCAAATTACATACTGCTTTTTGTAAAGTTTGGTAGATTTCTGCATTCTCTTACTATCCTTCCTCTTAATATTTAATGATTTAAGGAAACGTGCGAAATGCAGGGAATATTCACAAGAAAGTCTCGGCCTAGGTCAATAGCTCTCTCTCTTAAATATTAAATCACTACATACTGTATATGACGTTTAAAAATTAATGTGAAGTCAAAGCATAATGACAAAAGCATGGGGTTTGGAGTTAAGCTTGAAGTAAAAGCATTTTACAACTTCCTTGCTGTAGGACTTTGAGCAGAAGACTAAATTTTACTGAAGTTTAGATTCCTCTCAAAATGAGAGTAATAACAACTATCTTGTATTGCTAGCGTAAGGATGAAATAAGGAATCATATCTAAAGTATCTAGCTAGTCCTATGCCCACCATGTGGAGTACAGCACACAGCTCTAAGGATTGTACACTATGCCTCAATCCCTGGTGCCACACTCATGGCTCATGGTTCTGTTTTAAAATAATGAAGTAATAATAATGATAGCTATCATTATTATAGACACTAATGCAGATAATAGTAATAATATGTATCTTAATATACAGTATTATATCACTGAATGCCTTTCAAAAACTATGTAAAATTTTATAACACCAGTACTTAGAGGAATAACTTGGTTGGAAGATTGGAAACAATACACCTAGGCCAAGTTGAGGGCAGCAAAGAATAAATTCCTGGAGAGATGAACATGAATGGATGGTTATTCTTTTCACCTCTGCAACTCAGGGTAGCAGATAGTCACAGTTAAGGACAGGGCATACATCAGAACAAGAGTTGGATACCAAGATCAGATAGAAATGGAGAGAGATAGGTCATGAAGTCCCAAGGAAGCTACATTTAGGGCACTAGATCAAATGGATACCAAAGTTGGGGCAAAGCTCCAGGCAAGAGACAATTTAAAACTGCCAGTGTTTAGTGTACTGAGATCAATCATTTAAGAGCTATAAAGTCATTGGATTAAAAAGTGCATTCTCTTTGAGGCAGAACGAGTAGCCCACAGCTACTGGCCATGCCACCACGACATGAAGGGCCCTCAGGAAGTAGCCTGAGATGGGGCAATAGTAGTGAACTGTGTGGTTTCCTAGGTGATTGACTTCCATCCTCTGTGATTGATCTTAGTGTTAAGGAAATAAAAATTTCATACCCATTAACTCCATTCCTAATACAGAGTACAGATAGACCAACACAATTCCGTGCCACAGCTAAATAAAGGAACTGAAGTGTGTAAACTGAGTGTCCAAGGAACAGTTCCAACTTTTTAACAAAGCAGGTGAACAGGTAAACATATTCTTTCATGTTTTCCAGTCCTGTTCCAGTGTTTTTGAAGGGTACAACTTCATTGTGTTTATAGTCCGTATATTTTGTCACCATCTCTGTGAAATTATAGAAGTTGTAAATAACCAATTGGTAAATAAGATTTATGTAATAAAATTTCATCTATAAATGGAAAATGGAAATTTCCATTATGAAAAAGAGCATTAGTCTTGGGTTCACAAAGGCAACAAATGATTGAATTCTAATCAGATCTATGTGATGTATCACAAGATGGTGTGCCAATATTTATCAGGTATCTGTGTTTTGGAATAGAGCTATCAAAGACTTTATTAATTTATCCATATAGTCCTTTTTTTAAAAGAACGGCATAAAATGTAGATCAATTATTTTTCTGCTAACTCTATCAAATGCCTTTTCTGGCTAATTATTTCCATCCCTTTACTGCACATTAGTTCATTATATCATTTGAAATCCAGTTTCTGCCACGGAAATTATTTTAAGACCACTATTTCCCATTCTTTCTTGGCTGAATACATTTTGCTCAGAATAAAAGTCATAGAAAAAAGTCCTTGGCTGCATAAAAGTCCTTTGTTGGTGCTTTTGAACTCCCTGGTCGTGGACTACAAAGAGTCCGGCACTCTGCCTCTCACCCCTGTAGAACAGAAACGTTGCCTTTTGTGGATCTTGATATACAGGATACATTACTGAGTGCCTTTAAAAGCTTTGTGAACCTTGATGGAAATCAGAGGTGAAAATGACAGTTCAAATGTCTGGTCTGGGTTTAAGAGATCCATGGTAATATATTTTTCTTCATAACAGATGCAGATAAAATAGTGAGAGTTGTTCTACCAGTAAAAGCAGGCTCAGACTTACGGTCACTACTCTTTGTACTCCCCAAAGCTATAGCCCAGTGGACTTGGGAAGCAGACTCACTGCCAGGGGTACTTCTAGAAGCAAAAATGTTATTATGCTCATCAGGATTAGATGAGGTTTGGATCATTAGTGTCTTTATATGCTGAAATGAATTTTGGATTGAAGTAACCCGTTGGAAAGTATAACTACTGTTTAATCATGATTAAATTATTCCTACTAATCTTGAAGACCTTTGAGTTATCAGTGCTGAAGCCAGCACCTAGGTTAAGATAGGTGCCCAACAAATGTCTGTTTCATTAAAAACGGGGTTAGTTTGGCTATAGATTAGCCCTTCTGCAGAAAGAGAAACTGAGAAAGTGAAGATATGTAAGGAGAAAGGCAGAAGATCAGAGAAAGTTAATAATTCCTACTGAAGCCCTGCCTTGGGTGAATAAGTCAGAATTTATAGAGAAATCTGAGGCGCCAAGTATATTCAGCCTTCAAAATGGAGCTGCAGAGAGGTGTTCATGGAAACAGACCTGGAAAACCATTTACTGTGTGCATCTGCCACCTGTGTAGCTCCACAAGCCAGCAACTTTTGCTGAGTGGGGACCCCCAATAGTCAGCAGGGCCACCAGTCAGGATGATGAACCAGAGGTAAAGCAGAGAAGTCTGAGGGCAAGGAAGGATGACTAAGGACATCTGTGTCTGCCTGTCACTCTTAGATGACCCATGAACTTCTACCAGTAATAGTCTTTACCCCATGCACTTCCAAATCCCACGTTTTCCTCTTTCATCCAACTTTCACTTTAAACCTTACAAGGAAGAAAATTCCAGAAAATGTAGTTTCCAACTTCACTGACAATTCAGCCCAAGGGTTTTCTTTCCAATGGATACAAAAATACTTGTGCGCTTAAAATTATATATCAGGGTGCCTTCGGCTCAGGTCATGATCTCATGGTTTGTGGGTTTCAGCCTTGTGTCCAGTTCTGTCCTGAGAGCCCAGAGCTTGGAGCTGCTTCGGATTCTGTGTCTCCCTGTCTCTCTGCCCCTCTTCCACTCATGCTCTGTCTGTCTGTCTCTCTCTCTCTCAAAAATGAATAACCATTAAAAGTTTTAACTATATATTAAAGTAATAACAAAAGGAAGATAAAAAGTCTTCTGTGTCCCTCCTAGATGAACACATGTTTCATTCACCTGACAAAACAAACAAAACACTAGATGTATGCTACATCTCATTAAATAGAGCTGTATGTGTTGACAGGATGCTATTTCGGCAGCGTATCTTTGTCTAGAACACTACATAATCTGCTCTAAAAATGCACCATTTTATTTGGGGTCCAGCTTTAATGAGATCATAATTTATATTTACAGTTTATAAATGCATGTGTAGAATTTAAGACAATACTTATCTATCTGAAATTCATCTTGCTCTTGAACAATTATTTCCACTGACTATGGAATTATGTCTTACTAATTTATGGAAACTTACTGATTGAAATCTCTGTCTCTATAGGTAAAATGCAAGGAAAAAAATCAGTATTCTCTCATCCAGTTTGCATACCCTTCTGGAAATATGAAGTCTTCTTTGGTGGGTTTGGAACACACAGGCGGAGTTGTATCTCTTCTATATACTATTCTGTGTTCTTTCTGATTATTCTTTAAGAAGAACTTGTCTTTCTTGGTCTTTGCTTCATCCTTGCATATGCTCTTAATTCTCATAGCTTGCCTTGGTCTTTAGCTGTCAGTTTCCTAGAGATAGTCCATTCTCTTTCCAATCTTCACTTCTGCTAGCCATTTTAGCAATTCCAGAAAATGTAGTTTTCATCCTTGAGAGGATGAAAAAATGTTGGCCACAAGCCTTCTCAGCCTTGGGAAGCTCAAGAACTCTTACCTGCTTTCTCCAATCTGTTCTGCACTCTCTAAAAAAACTGGCATTGACATTTACCTAGGCGGGTGCTTGAGCCTGTGATATTTGACTTAGCTTGCATTCCTTATAAATCAGAACCTGAGCCCAAGGTTTAAGTTCATGTACTTTATTTAGGAGTGCCACACAGAGAGTAGAAATCTGGGACAGGAAGAGCGAAACAGGGAATGTTAAGGAACCATTATCAAAAAGCTTTATTACATTGGCCACTTCTACAGGCAACTGGATGCTTGATGCCATGGGCTGTCTGCCAAAGGTCGTATCTTCAGAGACTTCTTGTGTAGAGAAACACCATCAGTCAGCTCCCCCGTTCACTGACTGAGAGATGCCCCACAGTGTACTGACTTTTTGCACTTCTGGATTATACATATGTAAGTGCTCAGTCCTGGAATAAGAAATGAGGCACACAGTCCGAGCCTACACTAAAGTGCTGTCACATTTCACTGTGTGAAGCTGACTAAACAAAATAGAACAGGTCACCACAGCAGAGGTTGTAATAAGATTAGGGGGAGAGTATTTGAAGAAAAGTTCAAGAGGTATTTATCCAATGCAGTCTACTCTTTGCAGCACTCAGATCCCATGAGCCCCCCATTAAATCCAATTCATGCAAATCCTCTTGAAGGTAATAAGCAGGAATCTTCTAGATATATATTCAATATGAGGGTTAATAAAACAAGCTGTAGCCCCAGTCACTGTAGTTTAATTGATCCAAAGCCTTAAATGATATTTTCAATTTTAGTTCTCAATCAACCATAGTAGCATTCTTTTTTGTTTGTTTTTATTTTGAGAGAGAGAGAGAGAGAGAGAGAGAGATTGAGTGGGAGTGGGTGAGGAGCAGAGAGAAAGGGGGAGAGAGAATTCCAAGCAGGCTCCATGCTGTCAGCACAGAACCTGACGCGTGGCTCAATATCACAAACTGTGAGATCGTGACCTGTGTCAAGGTCAAGAATTGGATGCTTAACCAACTGAGCCACCCAGGCACCCCCATACTAACATTCTTTACCTCCAATAAGCACTTTGAAAAATATGCAGTCCATGAACAACGAGGTGGCTCAGACTTTTACCTGTGAGAGATGTGAACTTTATAGTTAACTTGCCTTTTGATGGGACTATTACCCAAAATGTGTTATTATTAGATAAAGAAATATCCAGACCATCCATGCAGTCCCCTAGCCTCAGATATATTTCTCTTTGCCCATAATATGTAGCATATGTGTACTTTTTATGGTAGTCGGTCTATCATCTCTGTAAGCATAGTAGCTCTTATTTTTCCCTGCTGTTCCAGTGGCACTAAGTGCCAAAGCTATCAGATGTCATTTGATATCTTGAGCTTCAAGATATTGTGTGTCCACTGGTGGATGTGTTCCTTCTGCTCTCTCTCCTCCCTCCACCAATCCCTTTCCCCAAAAAAGGGGAATATCTAGAAAAATCTAAAGTTGAGGGATTTAGAGCAAACATGTACAAATGATTCTTTGGAAATGCTGGTAAGAGGGTGAGACAGGCCAACCCTAATCTTGCCTCATTGTTTCTGGATCCACACTCTAGTTATTAGAGAAAGGACACTGTACAATGGCCTTCGGTTCACAAAGGCTACATTCTGGAGGACAAGACTCCAACCCATCTGATGCTATATCCCCAAGCTGGCACTATAGCTTCTTCCATTGTATTAGGCTACATGATTCTCAAAAGTGAGGTGTAACAACCAGTGGATTCCACTTTTAGGCACCCGTTGTTATATCTCTGCCAGAAAACGGGCCCCCTGGTTTGAGGCATGTTAGGCAGGATATTATGCCATTATGAAAACTTCAGATAATGGCTTTGATGGGATTTCTGTAGGCAGAGAAAGTAAACCCATACCTGAAGTATATGGATATTTTTGGAGTGATAGACATGTCTTTAAATTAGATGATATTGGTTGCACAATTCAGGTAATTCATTAAAAATCTTCAAATTATACATTTAACACAAGTAAATTTTACCATGCAAAACCTTTTTGTTTTCTTTCTTTTTCTTTTCCTCTTTTCTTCTTTCTTTCCTTGTTTCTTTCTTTCTTCCTTTCTTTTTTTTTCTTTCTTTCTTTCTTTTCTTTCTTTCTTTCTTTCTTTCTCTCCTTTTCCTTCCTTCTTTCCTTCCTTCCTTCCTTCCTTCCTTCCTTCCTTCCTTCCCTCCTTCATTAAATATTCCCAGAATAGTGGAGCTTCTGTCTGACACAACTCACATTAGTCCTCATAATAAGAGATGAAAGATAGATACTTTTCAAGAAGTGAAAGATTTTCATATAGCATAATAAATAAGGCTAGGCTGCAATGACAAAGAGGCATGCAATGTGGCAGATCTCCGATGGCGAGCGGCTCTGCTCTGCTTCACAGGATTATTCTGAGATCCAGTTTCCTTCTAAGGTCTTTCTCTGCATCCCCTGTACCTGTGGACCTTTGTATGGCAGAAGATTTTATGTCCAGGCTCCAACTGGCATGGACCATTCACAATATATTGGTTACTATATACAGGTAACCTGTCCTAACTACAGGAAGAGATGGGAAATGCAGTGTGGCTGGGCAGTCATAGAAGCAGTGTGGATGGGAGGGAGAAGGGATTCTAGTAGAGAGGTTGCAATCTGTACCACAGTGATTAAGACTAGGGCCTTAGAAATTAAGCAGTCGGTTTTCCTCTAGCTATACCTTTTTCCAGCTGAATATCAAAAAGCAAGTCAAAGCTATTTCTACATTTGAAAAAAGGAAGATTAGCAAAACAAATATACAACAAAAGATCGATGTGCCTGATGTTCTAATATTTTCATTATATTACTCTTCTGCTGAAGAATTTGGAATAGATTCTTCTTTCATAATCTGAAAATTGGACTCAGTCTACCTAAATTAATCAGACAAAACTTATCCATTTTTCCCCAAAATAAACATTTTCCCTCTAAACATGCTATATTTATCTGCCTTTGCTCATGTTTCTTTCAACTCTTTCACTCCAACAATGAGAATCATAACCTTTTCTCTCTTTTTTAAGTTTATTAAATTATTTCAAGAAGGAGTGTGAGCAGGGAGGGGCAGAGAGAGAGAGAGAAAGGGAGAGCAAGAGAATCCCAAGTAGGCTCCACACTGTCAGTGCAGAGCCCTACAAGGGGCTCGAACTCACAAATTGTGAGATCATGACCTGAGCCAAAATCAAGAGTTGGACTCTTAACCAACTGAGCTACCCAGGCCCCCCATAACCTTTTCTTTAAGAATCACCTCAGTCCTGGGGCATCTGGGTGGCTCAGTTGGTTGAAATTCTGACTCTTGATTTCAGCTCAGGTCATGATTCCAGGATTGTGGGATCAAGCCCTACATCAGGCTTTATGTGTTCACCAACTATGGTAGCACAACTTGATATTTCTTTCACAGTTAAATGGTTACAGTATTTTTTTAATTAATATATTTCATCCTGACACTTTTGTTTGAAATGTTAACAGAGGTAAGCAAAACTATTGTATGTCATCAGTTGTATGAATACACTTTTTAAAAAGAATGAGGGCAATATTATATTGATATATCATCAAATTCGAAGATTCTTCTCCCAGCCATGTCCACTCTATTAATAACCCTTTCAAAGGCTTTTTTTTTTTCATTTTTGTTACAATATTTTTGATCTCTAGCATCTCTTTTTGGTTCTTTTTTTAAAAATTTCTATCTCTGCTTACATTACACATCAGTTCATCCACGCTGCTTACTTTATCCATTAGAGCCCCACATATTAATTATTGTTGCTTTAAATTTCTGTTCTGAGAATTCCAGCATCTCTGCCATATCTGATATTGGTGTTTGCTCCGTCTCTTCAAATTGTGTTTTTTTGTATTTTAGTATGTCTTGTATTTTTTTTTTCTTGATAGTTGGACATGATGTACAGGGTAAAAGAAATTGCATTAAATAGGCCATTGGTGATGTGGTGGTGAGGTGAGTTGGGAGAAGGGGGGTGTTCTGTAGTCCTATAATGAGGTCTTAGTCTTTTGGTGAGACTGTGCCTCTGGACTGTGAATTTCAGGTGTTTCTCAGTATTTTTTTCCTCCCCACTTAGGTGGGTGAAGATGGCTAGAGTGGGCTATATTTGGATATTTCTCTTCCCCCAGGTTAGTTAGACACTGATAAAACCCAAGCAGGTTTGGCTCTGGTTAACTAGTTTCCCCTGAGGACGCATCTTGTTAAGAACAAAGTGCTGTGTCATATTTCAAAATGGTTCCTTTCCCCTTCCCCCTGGCGGAAGCACAAGGGGACTTTTCTCCCATATTTACTGTGGGAACCTGGGTGAGCTCCTGGAGGTGAATCTCACTATGTTGCAGGGATCCCCCTGGAGTTCTTAACTGAGACTTGTCCACACAGAGCCTCTAGCAATTCATCAATGATGGTTCAGGTTTTCCTATGTTTGTACTTGTTCCATGGCGGTCTCTGCTCCTGTCTACTCCAGTAAGCTTCTCCTTCTTCTATCCACCTGCTGTCTCTCCAGTCTCGACAGCAGTCTACACAGTGGTTTGCCTTGTGTCCTCCCATCTCTTACAGACCCAAGATCTGTTGATTTTTCATACTGTTCAGCTTTTTACTTCTTGGTAGGATGAGTTGTGATTTTTAAGTTCCTTACATGAGGATCCATACAAAATTATATCTAGAATCTTAACTTTATAGTCTCATGTCTGTCCTATGCTTTGCTCAAATGCCCATACATATTTGTTGAATTAATATACTTTAAGCTTAAGTATGGAAACTTTATTTTATATGCCTTTTCTATTTTGCCCAGAGTTGAATTGCATATCTTAAGTTAAGAATTTGGAATTTAGGGCTGTGATACCTTGCCTACCTAACATCCAAATCTTGTTTCTAAATATCTTTCCCGTATAAAACAAATCAGTGTACCTTGGAGAAATGATTGCATCCAGGCCTGGGTTTGAGGAAGTACAGAATAAGGCTGGATCATCTTGTTATACTAGAAAATAAAACAACAGTTACTATTACTATTTTTTTAAATACTGGGCAGATGTGAAAAATGTGAAGAAGTCTCTTGAAGGGACTCACCAAAGCCTAATCTTAGAAAGTTTGAACTTTAAATAAGTAATTATAAAAATGAAATTTTTTAAATGTTTTATTTATTTTTGAGAGAGCACAAGCAGAGGAAGGACAGAGAGAGGGGAGCAGAGGATCCAAAGTGGGGTCTGTGCTGACAGCAGTGAGCCCCATGTGGGGCTTGAACTCATGAACCATGAGATTGTGACCTGAGCCGAAGTTGGACGCTCAACAGACTGAGCTGCCCAGGTGCCCCACAAAAATAAATTTTATACCATTGGAAAAAAAAACAAAAAGGATCCCTGTATCCTACTGATAATTTCTATCCAAAAGGAGAATGCTGCTTTAATAAAGAGTATCAATTAATAAATGAAAAAGGAACAATACAAGATCACCTTTTTGGAAACAAGTATAGTAGTAATTTTTTGAAGCAGGAATCACCAAAGGATGCAAAGATAATCAAAGATACTGACTGATAGCTTGAAAAGGAATAGGGTGATTTTATATGTTGTAGTTGACCCTTGAAAAACACAGGTTTGAACTGTACCTCCACTTAAATGCAGGTTTTGTTTTTAGTAAATTCAGTACTGTAAACATATTTTCTCTTTTTACAAGAAAATTTGTTTACAGTAGTGTAAACATATTTTCTCTTTTTACAATTTCTTAATTGTATTTTTATTATTATTATTTTTTTAACTTACATCCAAGTTAGTTAACATATAGTGTAATAATGATTTCAGGAATAGAATATCACTTACATGTAACACCCAGTGCTCACTGGGTGAGCAAGTGTCTTTCCTAATGCCCCTCGCCCATTTAGCCCTTCCCTCCACCCAAAAGCCCTCCAGCAACCCTCAGTTTCTTCTCTGTATTTAAGAGTCTCTTATAGTTTGTCTTCCTCCCTGTTTTTATATTATCTTTGCTTTAATTGTATTTTCTTCTCCCTAGCTTACTTTATAGTAAAAATACCGTGTATAATTCATATACATACAAATATGTGTTAATCTACTATTTATGTTCTGAGTAAAGCTTCCAGGCAAAAATAGCCTATTACTAGTTAAGTTTTTAGGTAGTCAAAAATTATATGCAGATATTTGACTGCATGGGGGTTGGTGTCCCTAAAGCCCTGTGTTGTTCAAGGATCAACTATTTATTAAATGGAAATGGGAATATGGTAATGTTTTAGGGAAAAAAATTTACATGAAACGATTTAATCAAATGATCAAAGTAAGCATTACAGATAATGCTCAAGCTATAACCAGGTACCCCTAATACGATACATTGAAAAGAACATAGCATCAATTATGGACTGGTATTCCCACCAAATATAGATAACCTGAATGTAACCATAAAGAAACATTAGAAAAACCCAAATTGAGAGACATTCTTTAAAACAATATGCTCGTGCTTTTAAAAAATATTCATGTCATAAATTCTTCCAGCTTAAGGAAGAATAAAGAAGCATAGGAAGTAACTGCTATGTTTGGCTTTATAGTAGGTCCTACCTACCTCGGTGAAAATTATAATAGCTATTCACTGACTGTGTTGGGACAATTAATGAATTTCAGCATGTATTCCACATGAAATAATAGTATTGTATAAATGTAAACTATCTTGAATTTGACAATTGTACTGTGTTTTATAAAAAATAGGAATACCCTTGTCCTTAAGAAAAATATGGTAAAATCTTTAGAGGAAAAGCAAATGCGATAAAGTAAGTGTGGTAAAAAATTGATTGAACTGGTTGTTAGATATATGGTAGTGCCTGGCAGTATAACACATTTAAAAAGGTCAGCTATAATTATTATGTAATAATAATAATAATAACTAACTGTATCAATAATGTATTATTGTTATGAGATGTTTGTTCATTATAATCTATAATGCATTTATTGTGAGACTTTAAGCAATCCTGAGAAATATTTCTCTTAAAGATTTGGTCTTCTAGTTTAATACTGCATAGCATATGAGCCAACATATGCCAAATTTAAAAGGTAGGTTTATTAGATACTCCAAACATTTGATTATTGGGTCAAATCCACATTCATTTCTGAACATATCTGTTTTCCCCAATGAATGGGTTCCTGAGTGTGACTTATAGAATAATGCTTTCCCCATGTATCTGTGTTCATAATCTATGATATAAAATACAAATATTTCATGTTTTATGTATCAGTGCATATGAAAATAGTCTAGTCTGGTATTCACAATTGGATTACATAAAAATATTTTAATTTTATATTCCCACAAATAAATTTTATTTCCATAGTTAATACTTTGGCATGCTGAAATAATAATCAAATTGAATCTTGTACTATTTATTTAAATCAAAGAAAACACTGTTCTATTTAAAATGTAGAGAAACAAGTTGCACAGACCATTAACAATTATTTTTTAAATTATTATAAGCAGATTATTTTAAGAAGTACAGTTTACTGAAGGATATTTTGATTGTATATACTTATTAAACAGATAAACATATACTGTTAAATAAATTTATAATAAATGTGTAATGTATAAAGTAGGAAAATGCTATCCATACACTAATGTATATATTTATTTAAATATTATGCTAGTAGATTATTATAAGTATGACTTGAAAATGACTAGAAATTATTTCATTACAGAAATAATTTTATCACAAATTACCGATAATTTCAATTATTACTATGACTTTAAACGAAAAGAACTCATTTGTTAATTTTCCCTATAGCCTCTCCTTTTTAAAAAATGTTTATGTACTTATTTTTGAGAGATACAGGAGAGCAGAGGAGGGGCAGAGAGAGAAAGGTAAACAGAGCCAAGCAGGCTCCACTCTGTCAGCGCAAAGCCTGACAGGGGGCTCAAACTCAGAAACCTGAGCTGAAATCAAGAGTCAACTGACTGAGCCACCCAGGTGCCCCTCCCTTTAGTATCTTTAATTTTGGATACGTGTCTTAGTGAAGGATTGTGTATATACAAATCCCTTCACACATCTGATGTCTTGATTTTTCTGTGATTACAACTAGCATGTAAGTAGTGATGCAAAGGGGATAGAGTTTGGTTGTGCTTCTAACACCTATCAAATTATTATGGAATGGTACCTAGTGATCATTTAATTTAGTACCTTTGTTTTTGTTTTGAAGAAATTGTGGTATAGACGATATGATTACAAGTCAGGATAGCCAGGCGGCTATGGGCTTTTCTAAAGTCTTAGCTCACAAATTAATATTCATGTGATCATAATTGTTGATGACAAGTGATCATCTATTTGATCATATTACTTCTCAGTATTATAATTGAAGACAGCCACACCAATTGCTTCAAATATTATTGTGAGAGTTTAATGCGATAAAACCTCTTAAGTGGTACTGACAATTCCAGAAATAGTAAATACTCAGAATGTTGAGGTTGATGATCACGATAGTGATGTTCATGAATGATGCTGTTCCAAGGCCTGAGAGCTAAGAAGGTAGGTGCCAGCTATAGTGAGTTGATTCTATATACCTTACAGAGGGCATTTTATTAAGGAGATTTTTCTGTAAAATAAGAAAATTGTGTTATAAAAATTGATGGTATTAAAGATTTAACTCAGAAAACTGCGATGTGGGTCAAAATTGTATAATTTGTTAATGAGCTGGCACTCAAGAAACAAAAGATGTTGTTAAATAAGAATGATAAAATTGGTTCAAAGTATGGCATTGCTCTCTACATAAAGAATATGAGAAGAGTTTAGAGACTAACAGGCTATGCAAGTCATTTTTTATGCATTCTATTACATGTCTATATAAAGCATCCCACTGGAAATACATTCTAAGAAAAGCTCTTTGTTTTAAGAAAAGAAACCCTGTGTTTCATTGGAATAAGTTATCAGACATCAATTTGGAATTTGAGTAATGTAATTCTTTGTATGAATATATATATATATATGTGTGTGTGTATATATATATATATATATATATATATATATATATATATTACATTGAGTGTCAGCACTTTTATTTATATTCTAAAATTTTCATTGATAACTATTACTCATTAATGGAAGCTCAAAGTAGTATTTATATATTTCCTAACCTTTAGTCTAGTATAAAGTGCATATTGGAAATTTTAAATTTAAAGAAATGTTAGATATTTTCACTTATCATCTGGCTAACGAATATGAATGGTTTTACTTTATTTCATTTACTTATAGTTTTAATTTTTTTAAGATGCTTAGTGTTTTGGTAATTTCTATCTTTTTAAAAATTGCTTTCTGACATTATGAGCACGCTTTGAAAAAACAAGTCATTTTTAATTTTTATTAAAATGAGTTCCAGGATTACATTAATCTTTCTTTGCATTTAAATGAGTAGATTTTGTAAAAATCGAATGAACATGTTTTAACTGTATCATTAATTTAGGTATGGTTTGCATCAAAACATCAACCATTACCAGAGTCCAAGCCAATTTATTATAGAGTTTATGTACACAAACTGAGTAATCAGAAATATAAAATGAAAAGGCTTTGTAGGCCTAGATGGATGGTTTCTATGATAGCACAGCACAGAGGCTCATAAACAAGTATTATTGGGTAGCCTTCAGAGAGACATCAGGGCAAGAGAGCATTGGAAGTTTCCTAAAACTATCTGATCTCAGTATTTGAAGAACAGAACAAGTATATCTGCATGCTGTTATTTGTTAACTGAATGAAATCAGTGGCTGGGTCCCAGATCATCATAGTAAAGTGTCAAAAATCTGGAGAAATTTAGAAAAGGAATGAGCAGATTTAGGATAATTGGAGCTGATTCTGTTAAATACAAACATGTTAAATATGAGAATAAACATCTATTCCATACACTTCATCCCTCCTTGTATAAGAAAATAAAGCAAGCAATTTCATTTATTTTCACTGTGCTTTTTATTTTATTTTTTGAAAAGTGAACACAACCCTAAAGATACTCTTATTGTTTGATGCAGTGCAGATTGCAATGAAAGCACCATGTGAGTATCTAAACTGCAGTTTTCAAAATGATTACCACATGCAGAGTAGCCGTTGTAATATTTCTATTTTCTATGCTATTAGTCTAGAAACAGTAAAGTTCCTGCTGACACTCTTATAAGAGATGTGGACAAACCGGAGAAAGATCAAGATCCCCTTTGGTAAAACAAGATGAACATCTCCACACTATCTAGTAGATAAGCAGCACTGTTTTGTATAACTTGATAAAGAAAGCATCAGAGAACAAGCACAAAGAAGTTTTGATCTCCAGACTCAAATCCTTAATTTTGTCGCTGCAACGTATTCTGCACGTTTTAAATATAATGCCTTTGTATGAATCATAAACGGTATCTTGCTTTTGAGAGATAAATTGTATGAAATCACAGTATACATTAGGTGAGCATTCCTTGTACCAACAAAGAAATTGACTTGTATTTTAAGCTAATGTTTGGATTGGAACAATGTGATTTTTTTTTTTCTAAATCTTAAAAAAAAATAATTTCTATAACTTAAAGCATTAACAAAGAAGGTATCAGTAAGTTTAGTCATAAAACTCTTTAACCTCAGAAATGCTTATCCATTGTAGTACCATGCATGGAAACACACTGTATATTTAGAAAAAAAATGAGTTTTGTGGGGGAAAATCTCAGATTTGCAGTGGTGTTTCAAAATTACTATGGAACAAATAAGTTTGGGCTCTGATTTGTCAGCTTTTACATGTATATATATTATAAAGTTGCCAAACACGTGTATATGTTACCAAAATGGTCTTACAAAATGGATTTTTAATATATCATATTTCTGGACTATTCTTTAAAAAAATTTTTTTAATGTTTATTTTTGAGAGACAGAGAGACAGAGTGTGAGTGGGGAGGGGCAAGTAGAGATGGAGAAACAAAATCTGAAGCAGGCTCCAGGGTCTGAGCTGTCAGCACAGAGCCTAACACAGGCCCCGATCTCACAGACCGTGAGATCATGACCCAAGTGGAAGTCAGATGCTTAACCTGACTGAGCTACCCAGGCACCCCTCTGGTCTGTTCTTTGAATCTGGTTTAAAAATAGCAATGGGTAGTGGGCTCTCCATGACTTTGGCTTCCTTGAGTAATTTAATGGATGAGTCTTACTGCTTTCTTCTCTTTTTTCTTGATTTACATGCCCATGCCTTAAAATTTTCATTTTTGTCATCTATATTGATAATTGTATGAAATATAAAACGTTAGTAATTAAATTACAGTAAGCTAGCCTTTGAAAATTCAGTGAAATATGAAAATAAATTTCCAGTAATCATTAGCTATGCAGAGATAATCATTTTTTTTAAACTTTGATGAACCTTCCTCAATATTTTTTTCAGGCCATATACTACTATAAGATTGGGAAGTTAGTGTATGTTATAATTTTGCCTCAGGTTTATTGGTGTCTTTATTTTCATCTGATATTTTATTTCAGGGTTGTAACAGTGCTTTAAAAAATGTTTCCTGTGGCTGCAAACTCTTTCTATTATTATTATGTAATATTATCTAGTTTTGACATTATTCGCAGTATTTTTTTTTTGCTAAAATAAGTAATAGTTTAATGAATATCTGTATTGATAAGTATCCTACCATTTTCTTAAAGGATGGTACTGGACATAAAATTAGCTAGTTGAAAGGAACAGAGTTTTATAAACATATGCAAACTTCTAGTAGAAATAACATGTTAAGTAGACTTTCCTAGTGGGACTTCTCCATTGTATTCTGGACCACCTGTATTTTTTCTTAACCTCTTCCTGGAAATGAGATGCCTTAAAACTAATCTCTGTACTCTAAAGGACCAGAGACAATAAATATTAAGCCTTGCTTTGACCATAAGAATGTCAGGGATTTAGAGAATACATTTTCAAATCAGCTGGACTTTGTAATATCATGAGCCAAATGATGAAAACCCTGACTTTTGGCTGCTTCTTGAATAGATACCAATTAGCACAGCAGCTTTAGGGGCATCTTGCTCTGGAGTCTCCTATGTAGTCTTAAGATTTTTTTCTCCCCAATGAATTTCCCAAGTTGGATAGATCAAAATGAAGTTTTGACCAAATATCAAACCTGCTCCGGGCTCATTATTGCTTTTCCAGTCTTGGGGCTGTGTGAAATATTTCCCAACTTAGCACAGTCTGTGAATTTAATTAGCATGCTGTTTACTTCCTCATTGCCACCATTAATGAGCCTGTTTAAAAGAACTGGACCTACCACCAACCCATGTAAGCGGTTCTCTAGACACTGCCTCCGTCCTCGAAAAACTGCCATTTATTATGAGCCCTTTTATGTGATACTTCAACCAATTCTTGACTTGATATGAAAGTATTCACATCCAAGCTAATTTAACCTAATTCTTTGAGTAAATTTTTATAAGATATGCTATCCTTTTGCTTTGCTGAAATCAAGATATACCACATCTACTGCTGCTTTCATCTATTAATCTCATAACTTGATCCACAAGGAAAAAAAAAGCAATTAAATTTGCCTGGCATGATTTTTTTCTCTTAAAAAATCATACTGCTTGCTTTTCATAATTCATTTATCCTCTAGATGTCTTCCAATATTTATCTTAGGATTTGTCTCCTTATTTTACTAAGAGTTGAGATGACTGCTGCTCTCCTTTAAAAAAAAACAGGGTCTTGTTTGCTCAGAGATTTTCTCTTTTATAGTCTCGAGTTACCTATGAAAATAAACAAAGCTGCACTCATCATTGAGAAGCAAGCTCACTGAGCAGATAATGTCTCCCTATTCTGTCTTGAAAATGTGGCACAAAATCTCCTTCTGTGTGTGTGTGTGTGTGTGTGTGTATGTGTGTGTGTATTTCTCAACATTCTAGATTGTATGGTGGAAAAACAAAATGGTTGATTTCTAAAATGACCCTGTCTTCCTTGTGTTTAACAAGATCTCCATTGCATGCTAATTGTTTCAACTTCCTACCCATGCTTTATTTATTTATTTTTTTGGCTTTTTTTTTTTATCTTTTGTTAAAGATGATTTTAGAAACCAGGTCAATATCCTAATCATTTCAAAGTCTTTGTGGATTTCATTATCTTCTCCTCATTAATTAGTGTATATATATATATACATAATCCTTATTTATTTTTTTGAAAACCCCTTTGGATATTATTAACATATCGTTTTCTTTTTTTTTATTTTTTTGAGGTTTCCTTTTTCACTAAAAAGCTTATCTCATTATTTGTATTTTTTTTTAATTTGGATTCTATTGATCTTTCCTTCAGCTGCTATAGGTTTTCTTCATTTCTGTACTTCATCCCTAAAATAACATTATTTATGTTTATCACTGGTATACATATTTTACAGCATTTGGAACTATTAAATCTCTTCTTCAATCCATTACTTTTTATTTTCTCTTAGCAATAATTAATACATTCCAAATCTCTAAAAATTTTCAAAGTGACTCAAATACACTCTCCCTTACACATTCCCCCTTCCTAGATAGGCTAAGTCATAATTGGATGATTTCAAATCCGAGTGGGGGAAAGTGGAAAAGGTGAACAGTTTAGAAGTTATTTTAAGATTCCTGGCAAGAGTGGATACAGGCTAATTCTTGTAAAGCGGAATTAGAACAGAGAGGAGGGAGTAGATGTTAAAAGTATATAAAAGTCCTCGGCAACTGAGAATATTCAGGAAACCGGGTTTTCTTCTTGCTGTCATTTCTCTTTCTACTGCAATAGGCCTAATCAGTGCTTTTCACAATTGTGCACATTACTTACCTCCTGGAGATCTTGTTAAGGTCAGAATCTGATTCATTGGGCCAGGTCTAAGCCTGAGATTCTGCATTACTAACAAACTCCTGTGAGAGGCCAATGCTGATAACACCGGTTCCTCAAGGCAGGCATTGAGTAGCAAGTGACCCAATGACTGACTGTAATCTCTAAGGAAAGACACCCTACCTTATACTCAGTCTAAAAAATAAAACTTCCCAAACCACTGACAAGTAAGCATACCTATTTCATGTTCCATTCCTAAAGAGTCTAACATAATGACATATAGATATGAGTAACAATATTTTAAAGTATCATCCGTAACGCATAACATATTTGCACCCAAAGTACAATGATTCTACCAGAATGAATCCATTTATTTATAGAAGCTTCAAACACTGAGACAGAATCTTCAAGTCCTTCCAAGAAAACTGCCTTCTGAATATAGGATCTGCCATGTTCACTGTCCAATTACATAAATTCAATGGAGAAATTTAAATTCCTCACAAGATGATGATAGGAGATTGGTTAGGGTTGTGTTTGGGGATGGAAGAAGAAAGAATTTTGGTGTGTAGAGAATTAAAAAAATATATATTGAGGTATGACTGGCATACAAAAGTTGAAGATATTTAACACGTACCACTCAAGTTTAGGGGTAGGTACACATAAAACCATCACCAACATCAAAGCCATAAACATATTCATCACCTTCCAAAGTTTACACCTGCCCTTTTATTATTGTTGTTGTTATTTTGTATATGTGTGTGAGAAAACTTAACATAAGATCTACCCTGTTAGCAAATTTTAAGCATATAATACAACATCGTTAACTATAGGCATCCCCCACCTTTGGAAACCACCATTCTTCTCTGTTTCTTGAAGTTAAGCTTTTTTATTTATTTATTTTTTAAGTAGGCTCCACACCCAACATGAGGCTCAAACTCACCACTCAGAGATCGAGAGTCATATGCTTTATCAACTGAGCCAGCCAGGTGCCCTAAAGTTAGGCTTTTTTAGATTTCACATATGTGTGAGATCACATAGTATCTGTCTTTCTCTGCCTGACTTATCTCACTTCACCTAAAGACTCATGCACATCATCACTAATGATAGGATTTCTTTCTTTGTTTATTGCTGAATAGTATTTGTGTGTGTATGTATGTGCGTGTACAGTAAAACCTTGGGTTGCGAGTAACCTTTTCTGTGAGTGTTTTGCAAGACGAGTGTACATGTTTAACACATTTTAACTTGATAAACGACCAATGTCTTGCAATACGAGTAGTATGTGATGGCAGGTATCACATGATCACAACTGAGCCAATGGTTCTCCCTCTCTCGCTGCCAGATCGTGAGTGATCATCTCCCATGCTCAGCTGCTTGGTCTCAGGCTGCAGTGTTTAGTAGAAAGTAGTGATTTTTCAGAACATTGGAAGGTGCCTGCAACTGGCACTGGTGTCCTTTTTGTCACTTCAGAGCACCTACAGGCAGTCCTTTGCTTTTCCATACAAAAGTAAGCTTAGGAATGGTTTGCTTCATGCTGGGTCAGGCTGCCTGCAGATAAAGACCTTTTCCTCTGCAGCCTGATTGCCAGTTACATTAAATGCAGTATATGACAAGAGCTTATTAATACTGTACTGTGGTCAACATCCGTGCTCACATATACAATGGCCCCCACACAGAAAAAGTTTTTCTCAACACTGAATTTACAAAGTATTTCACCCATAGTTGTTACAGTACTTTTTTTTTTCCTTATTAATTTAGATCTTATATTTGGTGTGTGATAAACAGATTGATGTCTTTATTTCTCTGAGTGGCTATTAGGTGATACAAATACTACTTATTTTATTTTATTTTATTTTATTTTATTTTATTTCAATTGTTGAGTTATTTTATTATTGTTATTAGTTTTTTTTAATTAAATGTAATTTATTGTCAAATTGGTTTCATTACAACACCCAGTGCTCACCCCAATGAATACAACTTATTTTAAAAGTCCCTTTTTTCCTGCATTATTTTCGTTGTTGTTCTTGTCAATTAGTTGTCTTTCTGTGTTTAAATCTAATTCTAGTGCTGTTTTCCCATTTTGCTCATTGGTCTATGAGTTCATGCACCAGTGTGACACCTTTTAACTAAAGAGGATTATCACTGTGTTTAAATATCTGGTAGAACTACTCCCACCTCATTCTCTTTCCAGTGTTGTTATTTCAATTTCGAAATGTCTACTTTTATATATGAACTTAATAATAGCTCTTATATCTCATCCGTCTTCAAATGTTTGGAATATCTATCAAGCTTCCATGGAAGTTTTAAATTAATTTAGAAAAAAAAACAGGAACTTAATGATTGGGACAGGCTATCTTTAAACAATATTATTTTCCATGTATTCAACAATTTTCAAAAAATACATTTTATGTATTTTGGTTAATTGATTTTATCTTTGTCCAATGATACTGAAAATCACATTTTCTCTACCATTATGTCTTCTAACAACTATCTTTTTAAGTTTATTTATTTTGAGACAGAGAGAGAGAGAGAGAGGATGCAAACAGGGGAAGAGCAGAGAGAGGGGAAGAGGGAATCCCAAGGCTCTGCACTGTCAGCACAGAGCCCAGCGCAGGGCTGGAACTCATGAACGGTGAGATCATGACCTGAGCTGAAACTAAGAGTCAGACCTGCAACCCAGTGAGCCACCCAGGTGCCCCCGCTATTGTTTTTGAAATATGAAAATATTTTGAAACTTACTTCAGGCTAGCGGAAGTTTATTGAATCATAATTTACTTGATAGCAGTGGTTTTGAACATAATTGTACATTTCTGTAAATTTTTACATATATTGGCTTGGGTAAGATAATCAGCCAAATCAAGATAAAGGTTTGCTACTATCTGTAGGTGTAGGTGACTTGTCCCATGGCCTTTTGACTTTCTAAACAGTTTCTTTTGATTACTGTAAGTTTTAAATTTTAATGAAATCCAACTTGTCATTTTTTTTCTTTTGCAAATGGATTTATTTGTGTGTTAACTAAAATAAACTTTACTTATCTAGGGGTGTAAAGATATTCCTCTATGTCTTCTTCTATATGTCATACAGATTTAACTTATTCTTTTTATTCTGTTAACATTGTGAATTATATTAATTTATATTCTAATGTTAAACTAGTAGCACTTTTCCTGTTTAATCATTCAACCTACTTTATATATTATTGGATTTATTTGTTTCACCTATAGTTAAAATCTTTGCAACTACATTCACAATCTTGATTTGAAATTTTTTTAATATCCTTTTCAGGTTGTGTTATCTGCATCATGCTTCTTTTACACACATTTTACTTTTTCTTTATTGTTTTAAAGTATGTGTGTAAGTTTACTTTTATTATTTTCCTAAATATTTTGTAGAATGAATTATTAAGGCCATCTAGGAATTAAGTTTTATACATGAGTTTTAAAATACAGATTAAAAACCACACTCAGATACCACCTCACGCCAGTCAGAGTGGCCAAAATGAAGAAATCAGGAGACTATAGATGCTGGAGAGGATGTGGAGAAACGGGAACCCTCTTGCACTGTTGGTGGGGATGCAAACTGGTGCAGCCACTCTGGAAAACAGTGTGGAGGTTCCTCAAAAAATTAAAAATAGACCTACCTTATGACCCATCAATAGCACTGCTAGGAATTTACCCAAGGGATACAGGAGTGCTGATGCATAGGGGCACTTGTACCCCAATGTTTATAGCAGCACTCTCAACAATAGCCAAATGATGGAAAGAGCCTAAATGTCCATCAACTGATGAATGGATAAAGAAATTGTGGTTTATATACACAATGGAATACTACGTGGCAATGAGAAAAAATGAAATATGGCCTTTTGTAGCAACGTGGATGGAACTGGAGAGTGTGATGCTAAGTGAAATAAGCCATACAGAGAAAGACAGATACCATATGTTTTCACTCTTATGTGGATCCTGAGAAACGTAACAGAAACCCATGGGGGAGGGGAAGGAAAAAAAAAAAAAGAGGTTAGAGTGGGAGAGAGCCAAAGCATAAGAGACTGTTAAAAACTGAGACCAAACTGAGGGCTGATGGGGGGTGGGAGGGAGGGGAGGGTGGGTGATGGGTATTGAGGAGGGCACCTTTTGGGATGAGCACTGGGTGTTGTATGGAAACCAATCTGACAGTAAATTTCATATATTAAAAAAAAATAAAAAATAAAAAAATAAAACAAACAAAAAAATAAAATAAAATAAAATACAGATTAAAAATTTCAACAGATTTAAGACTATTGAGTTCTCCTATTATTTTGTTAGTTTATTAAAGTTGTATATTTCAAGGAATTTATGCATTTGTCTAATTCATTGAACATTTTTGCAAAATTTTGTTTAGCTCATATTGATGTATTTTTCTTTTATAAATGAACTATAATGATGTCTCTTTACACTTCTGTTCTCAAATTCTGCTTTCTTTCATATTTCCTTGATTAGTATTGATAGTCTCAGTAGCCTTAATTTTATTAATATTTTTCATAAAGACAAGTTTGGACTCTATTCATTTTATCTATTGCTTATGGCTTTTCATTTTATTGGTTTTCACTAATGTTTTTATGAGGGAATGACATCATCAAGATTGCAACATAGGCTGTTACCAACTTTAGCCTTGTTTAGCAAGAAGACCAGCCAGCAACTATCCATAGATAAGACACCATGGTGAAAAACCCAGAACACAGAGGTGAGTCTGAAGCACCCCTTGGACCATATATAGCAAGAAGGACCATATTGAAAGAGTAAGAGGAACAGCTACACTCTGACCACATCACCCTCCTCCAGACCAGCACAGTGCTGCACTGAGACAGTTTGCCCAGGCTTACAGTTATTCCAGTAGGATAAAGAGAGCCCAAGATGGACATCCAGCTCCCCCTAGCATTGCAGGAGACTTCTCAGGAGGCTCAATCGGGCAGTCTGTGAAGCTTGACCATTGAAGATCAAATTGAAACAGAAAAGCAGGTGGAGCTTACAACAATCGCACTCAGATCTTGGCAGACCACAATCCTCCTTGCGGTGATGCTCTAGTAAGTATCCCAGCCAACAGTTCTACCCAGCTACAGAGCTGAGCTGGTATCCACTCCTGGAAAAAATAAGCACAAATAAACAAGTGGGACTACATCAAACTGAGAAGCTTCAGCACACACACAAAATCAACAAAATGTTATGGCAATCTAAAGAATGGAAGAAAATATTTGCACACCACATATCTGATAAGGGGTTAATATCGAATATATATAAGGAAACCATATAATTCAACAGCAATCATCATCATCTGATTAAAAATGTGCAAAGGATCTGAATAGACGGTTTTTTCCCCGAGGAAGATATTCAAATGGCTAATAGGTACATGAAAAGGTAGTCAGTATCACTAATCATCAGGGAAATGCAAATTAAAACCACAGTGAGATATCACCTGTCACCTATTAGAATGGCTATTATCAAAAAGACAAAAGATAACAAGTCCTGCCAAGGATGTGGAGAAAAGAGAATCTTGTGCACTCTGGTGGGAAAATAAATCGGGATAGTCACCATGGAAAACAGGGTGGACATTCCTCAAAAAACGAAAGAGAACTACCATATAATCCAGCAATTCTACTTCTGAGTATATATCTGAAGAAAATGAAATCATTTGTGGGAGAATATCTGCATTCCCATGTTCCTTGCAAAATTCTTTACAATAGCCAAGACATGCAAACAACCTCATTGTCCATCGATGTGTGAATGGATAAATATGGTATGTATAGATATGTATATGTATCTCTATACGTATATAGTTACATCACTAACTACAATTAACAATACTGTATTATATATTTGGAAAGTGTTAAGAGAGTAAATCTTGAAATTTTCATTACACACAAAAACTGTAACTATTTGAAAACTAAAAGGCAACGCTCAAAATAGAAGATATTTGCAAATGACATGTCTGATAAAGTGTTAGTATCCAAAATCTATAGCTCATTAAACTCAACACCCAAATAATAACCCAGTTAAAAAAAAATGAGCAGAAGACATGAATAGACATTTTTCCAAGGAAGACATCCAGATGGCTAACACACACATGAAAAAGATGCTCAGTATCACTCATCATCAGAGAATGCAAATCAAAACCACAATGAGATATCACCTCATACCTGCGAGAATGGCTCAAATTAACAACACAGGAAACAACAGATGTTGGTGAGGATGCTGAGAAAGGGGAACCATCTTATGCTGTTTGTGGGAATGCCAACAGGTACAGCCACTCTGGAAAACAGTATGGAGGTTCCTCAAAAAGTTAAAAATGGAACTACCCTAGGATCCAGCGATTGCACTACTATATATTTATGCAAAGGAGACAAAAACATGAAGGAGTACATGCACCCCAATGTTTATAGCAGCACTATCAACAACAGTAATTATGGAAAGACTGTAAATGTCCATTGATGAATGGATAAAGAAGATGTGAGATATATAGATATAGATATAGATATACACACACACACACACACACACATTGTGGAATATATATGTATATATATATGGAATATATATGTATATATGTATATATATGTATATATTATATATATACACACACACATTGTGGAATGTATATATATATACACACATATATGTATGTAATGTAATGTACATATATATATGTATGTAATGTAATGTACATACATATATGTATGTAATGGTCTCAACCATAAAAAAGAGTGAAATCTTGCTAT
The DNA here is from genome assembly GCF_024362965.1 of Panthera pardus. Taxonomy (NCBI): domain Eukaryota; kingdom Metazoa; phylum Chordata; class Mammalia; order Carnivora; family Felidae; genus Panthera; species Panthera pardus. The sequence goes on along the minus strand of NW_026526766.1, from coordinate 15,543,705 downwards.
TTGCAGTGACATGGATGGAGCTAGAGAGTATTATGCTAGTGAAATAAGTCAGTCAGAGAAAGACAAACACTATATGATCTCACTCATCTGTGGAATTTAAGAAACAAAACAAATGAACATGGGGGTTGGGGAGAGAGAAGCAAACCATAGAACAGGCTCTTAACATTAGAAAACAAACAGGGTTGCTGGAGGAGAGATGGGTGAAGGGATGGATTAAATGGGTGATGGGGATTAAGGAGGGCACTTGTGATGAGCATTGGGTGATGTATGAAAGTGCTGAACCACTATATTGTACACCTGAAACAATATTACACTATATGTTAACTAACTGGAATTTAAATAAAAACATAAGACTAAATTAAAAACAATTTAAGTATAGGAGAAAATGCATGTGTTAACAAACTTATTGTGATAATCATTCATATATCAACATATCGTTATGTGGCATACATTAGACTTACACAATATTGTATGTCAATTATATCTCAGTAATATTGGAAAAAGTAAAATACCTATATTTTCCTTTTATTTTCCTTTGCACTTTTTAGGCTGAATTTGCTCCTTTGAGGTGAAGGCTTAGTTTATTGACTTTAAATGTATCCTCTTTGTGATATGTGGATTTAGAGTATCAGGGACGCCTGGGTGGCTCAGTCAGTTAGGCATCCAACTCCGGCTCAGGTCCTGATTTTATGGTTCATGAGTTTGAGTTATGAGTTGGGCTCCACGCTGACAGTGCGGAGCCTGCTTGGGATTCTCTCTCTCTCACTCTCTCTCTTTCTCTCCTTGTCTTTCTCTGCCCCCCGCCACCACTTGCACTCTCAAAATAAATAAATAATTTTTTAAAGTATATATTTCTCTCAGCACTGTTTTAGATGCATTCATGATAATTTGAAATGGGTGTTTTTCTTAATATTATAGCTCAAAATATTTTCTAATATTCATTATGAGTGGTTCTTTCATCCCTGGGTTATTTAGTGGTATATTGTTCAGTTCCCAAAGAGTTAGATATTTTTGAAGTTAACTTTTTTATTGGATACTAGTGAAAATGTATTACTATCAGAGCATATACTCTGCATGGTGCAATCACTTTGAAGTCATTGAGATTTTTTTATGATACAACATTTGATCTATTTTGATAAAAATTTTATGTGAACATTAAAATAACATGCACTTTGAAGTTATCGGTCATAGTGTTTTATAAATGTAAGGTTGGTCAATTTAATTAATAATCTCGTTCACATTATTTTATATTGTTACTCATATTTTGTCTCAATTTAATTTTGGCTACAAAAAAGAAGTATTAAAATCCTCAATTATGATTTTGGAGGTATATCTGGTTCTTTTAGTTTCGTCAATTTTTGCTTTATATATTTCAAAACCACCTATTGGTGATGCACAGTTAAGATTGTTATTTCTTTGTAACAATCTTCCTCGTGATTATTATTATTATTACTTCAGTGGTATATTTTTTTCCATTATTTTGCTTTTAAATTTTTGCTTACATTTTAAATCCTTCTGTTATAAAAGCAGGTTATAGTTGAGTTTCTTTTCCATTTAGTGTTATAATTTCTGTCAGTGAATTGGAGTGGTTAGCCCCACATACTTGGTTTATTGATAAGATTGCTATTTACTTCCACTATTCTCTTTCGTAGCTGTAATTTTCCTGTCTCCTTTTGAGTTAATCAAGTATTTTAAAATATTTTTTAATACTTCTAATGACATTTTAGCTACCTCTCTATCAATTTTAATGTTAGTCTAGATATTACTATATTGTCCTTAATTTTCCATAGTTATTAAAAATGTCTTTATTTCATCTTTATTGTTGAAGCATATTTTCACTCAGTACAGAATCCTAGGTCTACCTCTTTTTTTCTTTTTTTTTTTTTTTTAGTACTTTAATTGTAACACTGCATTGTCTCTTGTGTTCCTTTTCTTTTTTTTTTTTTTTTTTTTTTTTGATGATGTATCTGTGTCATTTTTATTGTTTTTTCCTCAAGACAACGGGCTGTTCTATTTTTCTTAAAACTTTTAATGTTTTCTTATTTTTTTTCCTTTAATTCTCTATCATTAGTGTGTCTATGATGGGCATAGGTGCAATTTTCTTTTTATTTACTTTGTTTAGGGTGTGCTGAGACTTTTGGATCTCTGCATTGTTGTCCATCTATTTTAGAAACAAAAAAAAAATTGAGCCACTATTTTTTTCTTCAAATGTGTCTTCTGTACATTACCACTTGATTCTCTTTCTGGACTATAATTCCTTGCATGTTAGACTATTTGATATATAGACCTACATGTTATAGACTCCTCTTTTTAATTTATTACTCACTATTTTTTCTCTCTCTATGCCTCAAATTGCATAAATTACACTACCCTGTCTCTCTCTTTTTTAAGTTTTTTATTTATTTTGAGAGAGAGAGAAAGAAAGGGAGAGAGAGAGAACGAGCAGGGCATGGGGCAGAGAAAGAGAGAGGGAGAGAGAGGATTACAGGCAGGCTCCGTGCCATCAGCACAGAGCCCAGTGCGAGGCTTAGTCTCATGAACCCTGAGATCATGACCTGAGCCAAAATCCAGAGTCAGACACTTAACAGACTGAGCCACCCAGGTGCCCCAGGTACGCTTTCTTGAGTTCACAATTATCCTGCCGTGACTTGTCTGTGATTAGGCACATCTAATGAATTCTTTATTTCACATATCTTATTTTTCAGTTCTAGAATTTTCCAATCTTCCACAGGGGTTTTACTTTCCTGGTTAAATTACCCGCACATTTACGTATTTATCAACGGACGGTTTGACGTATTTTTAATGGTTATTATAAAGTATTTTTCTGTTGATTCTGACAACTGAGTCAGTGGTCTCCCACTGACACTTGTAAACTCTTGAATATGTGTCCTATTTTCTTGCTTCTTCACATGTCCAATGCTTTTTCTTACTTCAAGTGAGACGTCATGAATTATACATTGTAGATTTGCATTATGTTCTTTTTTTTTTTCTACGCGTGTTGAATTGTGTCTGGCAGATGGTGAAATTATTGGCAGATCATCTTGTCATCTTGTCAAGACTTGCTTTTAGGCTTTCTTAAGGCAGGCCCATTTCAATATTCCTGTTCGTCCTATCATGTAGTTTCTTACCCCTAAGTTGTAGATTCTCTGGTCTGAATAGTATCCTTAGGATACTCACCCCAGTCTTTCTGCTGTGGCTGCACTGAAAGGCCACATCTCTGCGAAGGGATTCTTACCTGTGAAATCTCTGTTCCAGTTTCAGTCCCCATTCCCCAGGAGCTGTTCTCTGTTAGGCATTTTTAAGTTTCTCTCTGCACATGCACAGTTTAGGATTGAGTCCAAGTCCTAAGAATTCTCTATGTAGATTTCTAGGCCTCCTTCTTTTGAGGATCCTTCCTCTCCGGCAATCTTCCCTACAGATTCCAGACACCTTACCAGCCTTGAAGACAGACTTACGTTTCTTTGGCCCAGCATGTTTGCTAGGCCACAAGGGACTTGGGAAAATGTGCATATTTGTATTATTCCTAACCTTAGTGGGAATGCTTCCTTTTCCCCCCAATTAAATAGGATGCTGGCTTTATATTTAAAGTTTCTAATTTTACAAGGTTAAGAAAATATCAATTAATTCTTGTGAACTTTTAAAATAATGATCATTACTTTTTTCCAAATTACTTTTCAGTACCCATGGAGACAATTATATGATTTTTATCCTCCTACTTATTAATATGGTAAATTACCTTGATGATTTTTCTCATGCTTTTCCCAAGAATTGAATCAGTCTTGTTCACTAGAATACATTCTGCTTTGTTATGATCTATGAGTTTCTTAGCTCTTTTTTTCTAGTAGTTTGTTCAATATTTTTTCACCAATATTTCTCAGTGAGTTTAGGGTTTTTTTGAGTATGTATGTGCACTATATTTATTAGTCGTAGGTAGCAACATAATCTTGCTTCATAAAAATTATATGGATGTGATTATTTAGTTTCCATGCTCTAAAATAATTTTGTATTCTTTCGATACTTTCTGTTTGGAAAAATTGGCAGAAATACATATGAAGTCATTTGGGCTTATTCTTTGCATAAATTTCTAAATAATATTAATTCTTTTTTGGGTATTGATCAGCTTAAGATTTCTGTTTCAAATGGGACATATTTGGTAAATTATATTATCCTGGACATTATTCAACAAAATTTTTAAAATATATATGCTTATAATTTTTATGATTTTTTAAAATTAACTCATATATTTCACTTATTTTACCTTTGGTGTTTGGTGTTAAAAAATATAAAAATTTGTGCTTTCTCACATATTTTCCTTATTTAGGTCATCTAATATTTATCTATTTCGTTATTTTTTCCCACTAACTTCTTTTTTCTCTATTTTTAAAAAATTTCCATATTATTACTTTTCTGATTTTTCAAATTGTTATGTTCTTAATTGTGATTTATTCTAGTTCATTTATATTTAATTAAAAATACACTTTTATAAATATAAGTACTAAATTCCCTCTGATCACTGCCTTAAATATATCTCATAAATTTACTAATGTAGCACTATATTTTTTATTATATTTTTAGAAATTCTCTAGTATTGTTTTGCATTTTTCCTTTTACAAAACAGTTGTATACTCTTTTTTGTTAATAGTGATTTAATTTTTTTCTTAATAACATCTAGCTTGATTCCTTTACGGTAAGTAAGTTTTGTTTGTAAGATTTCTACTAGATGGAAGTTGACAATAGTTTCTTTGATAATAGTATATGGACAATTTTTGTAAATGTTGTCATGAATTTGAGAAAAAGGTGTATTTTCTACAATAATGTTAGAATTCAGAATACATATCCCTATATTTTTTTAATATGCTTTTAAAAGTTTCTATATGGGGTGCCTGGGTGGCTCAGTTGGTTAAGCTTCCGACTCTTGGTTTTGACTGGCATCATGGTATCACACTTGTGGGATGGAGCCCAGCATCAGGCTCTGTGCTGACAGCATGGCGCCTGCTTGGGATTCTCTCTCCTCTCTCTCTGCCCCTCCCCCACTCATAGGCTCTCTCTCCTTCTCTCTTCCCTTTCCCACTCCCGTGTGCATGCTCGCTCTCTCCCTCAAAATATAAACAAACAAACAAACAGTTTAGACATACTTATTTTTGATCATATGCACTTGTTTTGATCTGTCTCGGTGTGTTAGGATTTCCTATCATTAGTGTACTCTTCAGTTGATCCTTGCATTTCCTTGAGTCTCCGTTTCATGGAGGTACGTTCTTGCACTCACCTTTCTTGGTATGGTCAACTGCAGTTTCTTTAATCAATGATGTGCTAAAGGGTACAATCTCTTCTGACTATTTGATAGTCTGGAGTTCTGCAGTATCCTTAATTTACACCTTTTGCTCCCCTACTCCCAACCCCTTTTACCTTAAGTGTCCGAGAAGTATCGCCAGTTTCCGTGACAAACATTCATCTCTCAGAACCGGCACCTTCCCACGACTCCCATCTCTTTTCTCCACGCACTGTCAAGCTTCTTCATCTCAGTTCATATGTACTCACTGATCTCGTGTGAGTGTTTTGTCACTAGCGTCACACTCCCTCTTTTTTGAAATGTTTGCAACCTAATCGCATTATGCCTGGCCTATCTGCTTTCCTGACTCCTTGTCCGTACCATCTGCTTCTAACTCTCATGTCATTCTGATTTTACTGGAAAGAGTGGTCATATTACTACTTAGATCAAATTTGATGTTCATACTACTGTTTGTTCCCTAATTATGTTATAAACATAGGTTATGTATGCATGGTTTATTTGTTGACCTGTATGTTTTTTGTTTTTGTTTATGCCAGTATATGAAAAAGATTCCCTTTAAGTGATCAACACTATCTTATGGGTATCCAGAAATTCTTAAATTCCTTATTGTGTTGCTGTGTAAAAGAATGATCACATCTTCTCACAGTATCCGTGTAATACAAGTGCAGCTGAGTGGGTGACTCTGGCTCAAGGTCTCTCAGAAATTTGCACTAGAACTGTTAGAACTGCAGTCTCACCTGAAGATTTGACTGGAAACATTCGTTTCCCAAGCGTATTCGCAAGGTTACTCATAGGCTGTTTCCTGAAAGCTTCAGTTACTCACTGGCTATTGGCTGAAAGTCTCTCTCTTTCTCCCTTGCCTTATGAGCCTGTCCTTAATGTATGACATGGCACCCGGCATACGTCTGTGGGACCAAGCAAGAGAGCAAGAAAAATCATCCACACAGAAGCCACAGTCTTTTTATAACCTACTCTTGGAACCAACATCCTATAATTTCTGCCACATTCTGTCTACTAGGACGAGTCACTAAATCTGGCTCATACTCAAGCAGAAGAGGTTAAACAAAGGTGTGAATACCAATAGGCAGAGGTTATAAGAGGTTATCTCAAAGTATATCCACCACAAATATCTTACTAAAAATATTTTTCCTGATCTTCTCACCAAAAGGGCTTAGAAGTAGTGATACATGAGAACAATTAGGACACCTGACACCCATGTATATTTGTGTCTAAATACCCCTTCTTAGGTAAAGAAAAATAGAGCTTGTTAGAGAAATTCCTTTTCTAAATCTGCAGCAGGGGAAATACAAAGTGAGACTGAAACACTTATTTTGTGATCAAAACCAAACCAAAACAAGCAAACAAACAAAAAAGATTAATCAGGAGATGTCACAAGAACACAGAAACCATCCTGAAAGGGCTCCCCCTAGCCACACTTGGGACAGAATGTATGATGGTTCTAATAGGGTACATAATATTGAAGTGAAAACAAAAACAAAAACTTTGAGTTGTAGTAATTGGGAAGGAGAAAAGGAGGGAAGTAGAGCTCTTCTTAGATATATAGATATAAAAAACAAATAGTAGACATCTCCATAAATATGCATATGTGTGTGTTTATGTATGTGTTCACATACAAACACAAACATATACACCTAAAGGGTGAAAGTCAATCAGTGAATCTAGGTCAAGAGTATATGAATGATCCTTGTACTATTCTCTTAGCTTTTTAATAGATATGAATATTTCAAAAATAAAAAGTTGGAAGAGGAGAAAATAAGACCTTAATACTCTTAGAATAAAATTTGAATTATGGAGTCACAAAAGAAAATGCTAACCATAAATGAAATGATAGATTAATTTGACAAAATTGATTACATTAAAAACAAAGAACTTGTTAATCAAAAAATATGTTTTAAAAAGTGATACTAAAAAAATACCAATTGACACACTTATAACTGAAAAATGAAAACTATCACAAATATATAAAGAACTTATAACATCAAAGGGAAGGAAGAAAAAACCCAGCAATTGATTAATTAAATAAAACATAATAGGCTCATGACTGGGCCTTTTCCTTATTGGAATAGATTTTGGCTTTGGAGTAACAGAGAAACGCTTACGAAGTATGGAATGAAATGTAAGCTCAGTGGAAACCCTTTGGTTTTCCTAATTTTTATACCCTGTTTGTTATGTAGATGAAGTATTTATATTACTCACTTTTACTCTTAAGCCCCTCTTAAGCCACACTCTTAAGAGTGTGTAACAAACCCACTGTTAGCTTTTTTCATCTGATCCACAATCTAAAGTCCTTCTAATGACGTAAATCAAACATCTTTGAGAAAAAATGAAATCTCATATAGCAAGGAGGGTAAAAAACCAGATTTCAAATCCTTAAGAGCCATAGTAGTGTCCCATTTTCCAATCACTTAAAATGTAAAAACCATTCTTGGCTTGCAGTTTGTAAGCAGTAGGCCAAATTTGGTCATAGTTTGACAACTATTGTTCCACAGCTTAGGAAAAAAAATTCTTTTCCTTATAGAAAGTGAGTTTGGGAATATAGGGCCTGATCAAGGAAAAAGATAGGACCATGAGGTAGCAGTGGTACGCACAAGCTTTGAGTAACACTAACAGGTTTGAGTGCAGTTGGGAAGTCCCTCACACAATAGCCTCCAGAGCCCCTGGCACTGAGTCACCATCCAGAAGGGGAAGAGGACAGGGAAACTTCTATGAGAGAGAGAGAGAGAGAGAGAGAGAGAGAGAGACTGGAGAGGAGAGTTATCTGTCTAGGTAATGTCACTTAGCTACACGGTGTGAAATCTCTGGGTCACAAGATCCCAAGGGCAGTTGCATCTTCTGGGTTTATTTTTTGAGGGTTTTTGTTTATTTGTTTTTTTGGATGGGGGGTGTTTATTTGTTTTTGTTTTTGTTTATGTTTTAAATAGACCCTGGGGTTAATCTGTGACTATCAGATGTTGGGTTCCATCTCCTGGGATATGCAAAGCAAGCAGGTCTAAATGGCTAAAAATCTGCTTTTTGAGGCCATATTTAAAACAATGGGATTTATATTAAAAAAAAAAAAAAAACACTCGAGTTTGGCTCCAGCAGACTTTTGAGCTAATGAATCTCAGCCTACTTTGAAGAAATAAATGACACAGGGGGCAATATAGAGGCCATTATTGGCTCAGTCGTATAACATTCTTGTAACAACATCAAAATGTGAAAAGAAAAGAGGGAAATTTCTCACATATTATATCTACTAACATAGAAAGACATATTCCACCCACCTCTGTATTAGTGGCACCTCTTACCAGTTCTATCTCAACTGTTGGCAGGATGTGGGGAAGGTTTACAAATGGAGGCTTCTGACCTATAGTCTGTTTCCCTTCTCTTTCCACCTCAGTCTCTGTCTCACATCATCTTGCCTGCATGTATGGGGACTGTGGAGACCCCACAATGCACATCCTAACTTTTTCACAGTAACTACCCCTCTGAACAGCTATAAGTCAGCCACCCCTCTGGGCTAAAGAGAGGCACACTGTTGTCCTGTCAGCCCTGACTAGAACAAAGTTGATTATATGAGCCTGGAAGGGGGCTCAGGGTTGTTCAGACAGGAAATTCCAGCTTCATGGTATCCAAATTATGGATTACAAGGAGGAGGCACATTTCTTTAGCTCTACAGACTCCTTGTTGCTTGATGTACTAGGAAAGAGGCCCCTTCTTCTGTGTCTAGGGACATGATATCTCTTAGAGCATTTGCCACACAGAGACCTCAATAGATGGTAATTGAATGAACAAGTACGTTGGTGATTGATGGAATGAAGAAATACATGAACAAAAAGCATGGAGATAAATGGTTGGAAGTAGTGATCCTGGTTCCATAAAACATCATAAAAGATACAGTTTAAAAATTAATTGGCATGGGTAGATGCTGGTACATGGCTTTTTTTTTCACCTGCAGTAATAGTGCAGGCCATTCTCTGGTGATGAAGTCACATTAGATAACTCAATCATCCATCATCCCATGATGTGTAAAGCACAAGTTCCAGAGTGCTATATTAAGAAATTGATCCCTCCACCCTGAATTTTCTCTCTAACAGATATAGATCATAATTTCTTTGTCTACGTCATAGTCTTCCAGAGTCATGTATGTTTACAGGTTATTGTTATTCAATGACTCTGTCTTCAGTACACAGGGCTAAAGGATTAAAGATCTTGATAGATGAAAACTAGAGGTCAGTGTTAACACAGTTGATTTTTCACTTTGCAAAACTTGTCTGTGGGAAAGAATGAAACATTTTTCTACTGCGGAAGAAACTGAAGATTCTTGACTTGGGAAAACACTTCCGCTAAAGTTAAGCAGGTTGTGATTTGAAAGTGCTTGGAGAAAAGAAGCATGCGGTTTACGTTTAGACAACCCTTCAATAGCAAATAAAAACATGGGTGCACAGAGAATTACTTTATGAGTCTTTAAATTGGAATTTAAAATTTCTGGGGAAATGGTATTTTGCAAATATAGTAAAACCTTGGTTTGTGAGCGTTCTTCATTCCAGAAACATGCTTATAATCCACAGCACTTGCATATTAAAGTGAATTTCAAGAACCATTGGCTCAGTTGTGATCATGTGACATTCACCGTCACATACTATTCATTGTATTGCAAAGCATCCCCTGCTGATCAAGTTAAAATGTGTTAGAAATGTTTGCTCATCTTGCAGAACACTCACAGACAGAACAAGTTACTCGCATTCCGAGGTTTTACTGTATTAGGTTGGAAGCTTCATTGGTTCCCTGAGACTGAACATCTGTCTCCTTCTGACTAGTAAATAGGCAACTTTAATTTTAGTAAAGCAAGCTGTACAGTAGATCTAGTAATGGAAGACTCACCAGGGAGAGAAGGACTGGAGTAAGATACACAGGATTCTGTAATGAAAGAGAAACAGAAGAAGGATAATGCGGTAAGGGTAAAAGCAAAGAGAGGCCACAAGAAGAGCAATGGGTCTTTGTGACAGAGAAGAAACAGAAAACTGAAGACATCTCCTATGCTGATACTGTGCGAGGAGCTAAGTGTGTTATTTAATCCTCCATCAATTCTGTAAGAAACAGGTGTTAGACCCATTTTAAAACTGAGGAAATTGATCATCAACAGGATTATATCATTTGTTCACAATTAACTAACCAGATTTGACTCAAAATCTGTATACATTCAACTGTGCCAACAGAGACCTGTGTATTCAATGGTGGCACATCAGGTTTTATGTTATATTGTGTTATTTTTCCTGTTCTTGAGCCATATTGCTGGGGCTGCCATGATTCAGAGCCCCAGCTGGTGACTAGAGGAGCCTACAAATCACCTAAACTTTGTTCCCCAAGTTTCATTAGAATGCATGCCATTGGTCACTGCCCAGGCAACCATAGACCTGACGCAGTCCAAGAGGTGAACCAGCCCTCATACTGAAGACTTTGAAATTTCCATTCTATCATTTCCCAAGTTGTATGCTTATGGTGTTTCTCATACTCATTGTCTCCAGCCTCATTGATATTTTTCTTCTCTTCTGGTCCTATGCCCGTTTTCTACATTTTCATTATAATAATGATAATAATCAGCCTTATATATGTATCCTACTTGCAACCTCCAAAACACTTTAATCCATATGGCATTTGATCCATGTGCATAGAGAAGCCATTTTATTCCCATTTTTATAAAGAGAGACAATGAAGCTTAGAGAGGTTCAGTGACTTGTCTAAAGTCATCCAAGTAGGAAGTGGCAAAACCAGGACTGATCCCATTTTTCTTTTATTCCTATCCTCTACCTCTGCCTTTTCATGTATGTGAGGCTCAAATCAGACCTTTCAGCTTTCCTTAATCCCACTGACTACATTCAAGAGTTTGGAAGTGACCAAATATCCCAGAGCATCTAAGCCAGCTTCATACACATAGTGGGGTTAAAAGCAAAACAAACAACATCAGCAAAATTACACCTCTTTTTAGCTGTGTATGATAGCCAGGTGGAGGAGCACCTGTGTGGCTCAATCAATTAAGCATCCAACTCTTGATTTCTACTCAGGTCATGATCTCGTGGTTCACGAGATCAAATTCCACGTTGGGCTCTGTGTCTGCAGCACAGAACCTGCTTGGGATTCTCCCTCTCCTCTCTCTCTGCCCCTCCCCTGCTCACACTCTGTCTCAAAAAAATAAAGAAACATTAGAAAAAAAAACTTAAACACAATAGCCAGGTGGAAATCTAAATTTCTTTGAGCTGATTTGAAGAGTACTCTCGGAGAGGGTCCATTTTAACCTCCCTCCGTCAACACTGATGTCACATTTGGTTACTCTTGTGGAGCAGAAATTTTCTGAGGAAAAAACAGATTCTTTTTGAAGAAATAATTTTGTTTTTAAAGCATTTAAAATAATTTGATAAATCATGGGCATTTTACATTATGAACCAATAGGGATCTCTGAGCGTATTTCATTTCTTTAAAAAAAAAAAAAAAAACAGAGGGAGAGCAAATGGGGGAGGGGCAGAGGGCGAGAGGGAGAATCCCAAGCAGGCTCTGCGCTGTTGGCACAGAACCCAATGAGAGGCTTAAACCCATGAAACCATAAGATCATGACCTGAGCCAAAATGAAGAGTCAGAGGCTCAAATGACTGAGCCACCCAGGCGCCCGCATATTTCATTTCTAACACACAATAGAAGCCAATTCCTGTGTGCACTCTGGTTCAAAGTGGTTTGTAAAATTGAATGTCAGTAGTGAAGTTAGAAATTCAGCATTCTAAACCCTAACCAAAAGCCAACCACAGCAATATACCATAAAGGCAATAAAAACCATTGTATAATGGAACTAAGTTATATATATGACAATTATATGCATATATAATTAATGTATAATAACACTTACATATAACATAATAGACTAAAGAGTCTAAAGAGTTATCAAAATGACATAGAAGCTGGGAACAGAGGATGATGTGTGAAGAATGATAGGAAACATTTTCCTTGCAGAAGAAAACAACAACAGCAACAACAACACTTAACCCTCCCAAAAAACATACGGCCTTCAACATGCCCACTATGAAATTCTGCGGTGCTCTGGTTCCCTTAGTTGACACCTGCTTTGAAGGTCTGAGTGACTCGTTAAACTGCAGTGAAGGCAAAATTGCTTCCGGTTTTAAGCTTTAGAGGTCACCACCACGACCACACCGGTATGTTAACAAGCACTACCAATCTCTGTGTTGCTCAACTACTCTGAACCGCTCTAGGTGTCACACTGTGTTGGGGGCAGAGATAAGTCTTGCAAGAAAGTCATCAAACTGAAATCTTGATATTGTCAGTATCATCTCGTTTTGCTCTGGCAAATACTACATTCGGCTACTGATAACAGTGTAAAACTCAGCAGGGTTGAGTGATCACCTGCGTCCTGATTTTCCTCTGGCTCTGTGAAAACAGCATATGTGATATTTTTTACACAAGTCTCTTTTTCATATGTAAATACCAGGAGAGGGGGAATCTAATAAACCTTAAAATATTTGAAATTCTAAGAATGTGAAGCTAGACAAGTGTATGGTTTGAAGCAACATGAATTTATATTCTGATATTATTTGTTTAAACATGTAGCATTGGTACCAAGTTTTCGTATCAATAATATAGCTCAGAAGAGTGCAGAGTCATACGAGAACACATAATTGTCTATTTAAAGAAGTGTGCGTTTGCATTTACTGATACCTTCTACGCCACATGCTTGATTCTTAAAAAAAAAGTCTGTACATAGCAAAGTCTCTTATTTTTTTTCAATAATTCTTAAAAATAATACTTCCAGGCTGATAAATTTTATCAACACCAAACAATACAATAGAAAACTTACACCGAATCTAATGCTTGTGTTTCTAAAAGACATCGTTCAATTTATGACATGTTCCATATGAAGGCCAGGATACACACAGCCTCCTAAAAGAGTCTCTGAGATTTAAAGCCCATACTATTTCTTATGGGCTTGGTTTGCCTGCCATTTATAATTTCCATTTATTGCTGCCTTAATTGCCTGGGCATGACCTTATATTTTGTAACCTTTTCCTTTTTCTCTTTAGGGCTTTAAATGATTTGCACATATCATCTTTAATTGACACCTCAGTGTGACATCAGCAAAATAGAGAGGATGGATAGCACAATCCACAAAACATTATCCTTGCAACTACATTTCTAATACTTTGAAAAACAAATTAGCAGAACACACTTGGTTTTAAGCTTTTCTTGGCAATCTTTTCTAGGAGGCTGATTCTAATAGTCAAATGCTAGCACTCAAATCTTGTACCTCACATCAATAAACAAAGACTTTTAACTTCAACCCAAAATCCAGTATATGAGGTTTACATAGGGAATACCTTTCTTCATGTAAGTTGATAATGAAGTTTCAAGAGTAAGAGGTAAGAGTAGAGTTGAGCAAGTTTAGCCCAACGTTACTTGGAAATAACCGAAATAGAGAGCAGATATTATAATCATATACTTCCAGAGCTCCTGGCAAACATAGAGACCGTGAGACCAGTCCTCTCAGTACCAAGGACACTGGAGCCTAATGGCTTTCTTAGCATCACAGTTTCTAATAGTAGTTGGAATGACTCAGGAATTACAGCTTCAGGTCCTATGTGTTTTCCACTATACCGAGCTAAAATAATTAAAGCAGATATAAAAAATATATTGACAACCATAGATCAATGGGGGAAAATGGCACCACTTTGTTGTGACAGAGGAGTACTGAATGATTAAGCTGTTCTATTGTATGAAAGTGACAAGAGGAGGCAGTTCCAGTGACCAAACAGTAACAGATATTAAAGACAACTTAAGTCACTTAGACCCTTCATCCTTCACTCTCTGTTGATCGGATACTTAAATCCCTTTTATAAATCCTAACGATAGAATTCTATTATATGATTAATATGCAGTCATCCAAATTATACTTAAAGCCGCCAGTGATGGAGAACATATTGTTTCAGAGGCATGCATTTCATCTGACTTAACCCAAATCAGTTTCCTTGAAAAGTTCTTTCTTTGCAGAAACATACTTGTAGGTTAGATAGTGAAATAACTACTTGATGTTTACATTAATTTACTTTTTCTATAATAGAAAAATAAATGTATCAGGATCAGAGATAAAGACAAGAATTTGCTATCCTTTATGATGAAACATGCAAACCCAAAAAGTGAATTAAAATTATTTTTCAACTTTTCAACTGTTAAGTATGGCAATTGTATTAGGTACTTATCAGTTTGCATGATAGCCTTGAAATATATATATATATATATATATATATATATATATATATATATGATCAAATTAAGTAAGAACTTAATAGCATCAATAGAAATTTGGAGCTTTAGCTAAGGGTCTTTCCTTACATTACAATGTCACTTACCTCTAATAGCTTTGAACCAAATAGTAATTTCTTCAGTATACGGAAAATTCAAGAGTCTTATTTACCTTCTAGTAAAGCAGTCATTTATCTTGGACTGTTCAATGGTAAAATAAGATATTCTACAGAAAGTACAGATGGATGAGTGATAAGTGCTAGCGTGAATGAAAAACATCTCAAGGCAAAAATGCAAAAGCCATACATAATAGAAAAGGATGTTTATGGAACACAATCAATGACCTTGTCTTGAATTCTGTGTCTGAAAGAGAAATGTTCTTAGTAGAGGCTTCAACCAGAGACCATCTTTTGTCTACTGTCACTGCTAAACTTTCCATGCATGAGGAGTCAGATTTAAATTTGAGTAAATTAGATTTCACCTTTTATGATCAGTTAATTCTGATCCACACATCCATACATACATTTAGTTAATTCTGATCGTAAATGCAAAGCCTTCAAGCACTTTCTAATACTTTTTTAGAACTATCATTTTTTACTTTAATGCATTACCCCAAATTTATTATTTTGTATATCTAAATATGAGAACTACACACATGTAGATAATAGATATGTCCTTTCCATGTATATGTATGTGCATGTGTATCTACGATGATACATAACACTTTCATATCATTAATTCACTATACTGTGGAATGCATTACTATAGGCTATGGTTCTTGCTTTAAGGAATAGCAAACAAACACACAAACAAACAAAAAACCCCAAAAACCTAAAGAGCAATCCCCACCCTGCAAAAATAATAAATAAATAAATAATCAAGAGAATGTGTATTTTGATAAGCAAAGCCAATTTAGGAGTATTCTTTTGCACCTCAAAACTACAGGTAGAGCAAAGACAGTCATTATGAACTACTCCTTTAGCCTACTGGAGCCATTTCACACCAGCTTATATGAGACGACATAAATTCTCAGAAATTTGGAGAGCTGGATGTTAAATATAGCCATTATTAAAAAGTAAATTGAAGAAACTTACAATTAAATAACTTACATTAAAAACAAAAGTGATTAAAACTCAAAATTCATAATTTCCTAATTATTTTGCTACATTTTACTATTACCGATGTGCTTGAGATGGTTTAAGTCTATTATACCCGCACCATGGGAACACTATGTAATGGTGTGACATTGAACATCACTTTCCAACCTGTTTCGCTGACTTAAGTCAACCATGATGGGGATACTTACAGCACAGAAAGCAACTAAAGCCACAACGCAAGATGTTTTATCCCTCTCCATCCCAAAGGCTACTCTTGCTAAATAAACATTTATAAGCACACCACTGATATCAGAACATGGATGAATATAGTTGAGTGGTCACAGCACAACCTCTGAATCTGACCTTGCCCATTAATATTTGTGTGCCTTTGCACAATTTTCTCAAATGAGTAGTGGCCTAGTCTCGTCATCTGTAAAATGGTTTACAAATCTTTCTTAAGTACTTAACGCTGTGTCTGGATTGGAACTTGAAGTGACTAATAAATGCTAACTGTAATTGCTATCAACCATGAGACGTAGCATGAAATACAGAATGGGCTGTAGTGAATTTAGTCTCATATTCAAGAAAATTGGTAAAATAGACAAATTAGGTTTTCATAATTTACTTGGTTCTTTATATAGAACTGTATGCCTTAGAAGCCAAAGTATAGGGAGAAGTCAGTTGCATTCCTTGAAAACTTTACAGATAGTAAGGTTTTTGTACTTGTAGAAAACTTATATGATTACTTGCTTTCCTAATTAATTTTTATAGTTTTTTTTTTTACTTTTGTAAACACTTAGTATAAATCATTTAAATATGCAGTAGAATTATTTTAAACAAATAAACAGCATGATCCAGTGGAAAGTATCTGGCTGGGACTTCACAGAACAGAAGTTTCTTATTGATTCTGTTTCAGTTTCCTGTGTCTAGCAGGGCACAGTCTGTCTACCATGGCCTCCAGTTTCTTCAGCTTTACATTGAATTTATTGCACAAAGCTGGATTAGCAGGTGACCTTGAATCCATCTTTTGAACAAAATCTTCCATAGGAGAGTAGTATATGCAGTTAAGATAGCATATGGGATGATGGTGTGAGCACATATATTTACTTCCCCTTCCCCTCCAGAATCCCAGATCCAGTAATGAAAAGCTAAATACACATAAAAAGCAATGGGAAATACCAAAAGCAACATCCGCATACAAGAAATTTAGAGGAATTCTCACAAGACATAAAACACACAGGGACAATAATCAGACCAGAGAAAATGATAGTCAAAGACATGCAGAATTAAACTCCACAGATAACACAGAGCTCATGGCAAATAAATGTGATGGACAGAATGCTCCACAGCAAACATTGCAGAAATTCACTAGAACCTTCGTTCTGAACAACAGGACCATTTGTCACCCTCTTACTCGGAGAAGTGCACGCAGCTACAGTGTATGTTTTTCTAAGGTCGAAGTTCTAGGCAGTATTTATTCATTATGTTCCTTTTTAGAGTAAGTCTGAATTTAGTCATTGTTTTAGGCATCTTCCTTGTTACTGGTGGGCTATGAATATTCTGTGTCTTTCATATCTGACCCTCTTATTTCTCACTCAAATTTGAATGATGCTTTTGATGTACTCAGACTCAAAGTTATTTTTCCTCAGAACATTGAGAAAATTGGCCTATTGTCTTTATGCACCTGAGCTGTCAGTAATAAGTCCGACAGATCTATCTGATTCTTGTCCATTTGCAGTTACTTTTCCCTTCTCTTTTTGGAAGCTTTTAGGATTTTCTACTTTTCTTTTTCTTAGTTTTCACTACCATTATTTTTCTATCAGTGAGACTTTTTACCTTGTTTAGCTCTTCGAGACTAGTTTCAGTATGACTGTGGTTTTTCCCTAATGCTGGTATACTATGGTATTTTCTGCTATTTCTTTAAATATTTTTTTCCTCCTCCATTTGTTTTATTCTCTCCTTTTAGAGTCCTAAGGTTCAAGATGGTGACATAGAAAAATCCTGAACTCAGTTCCTCCCCCCAGACACACAGAACTTTCTAAGAAAAACAAAAACAAACAAACAAACAAACAACCCACCCACCTAAAGTCTGGCTCAACAACTACACATCAGGCTAATGAGAAGAAAACCACATCAAAGAGGGTAGGAGAGCCTGGGACACAACTCCCATAAACCCCACTCCAGGCCAGTGAACCGCAATTAAGAGGGAGCTCAGACCCCAAACTTCCCCTTAGGAGTCAGAGTTTGAACCCCACATTGGGCACCCCAGCTTTTCAAACCTGCACCTGAGAGACAAGCCCCTAAAACATCTAGCTTTGAAAATCAACAGGGTTTGTGCCTACGAGACCACAAGACTGCAGCGATCTAAGAAATGGCTCTTAAGTATAAACAGTATAAATCATTTAAATATATAGAATTAATTTAAACAAATAACCAGCGTGATCCAGTGGAAAGTATCTGGCTCCAGGATTCACAGAAGTTTCTTAATGATTCTGTTTCAGCTTCCTGTGTCTAGCAGGGCACACTGTCTGTCTACCACGGCCTCCAGTTTCTTCAACCTTATGTTGAAGTTATTGCACAAGCCTGGATTACCAGCTCTTAAATGGCTCCTACTTAGATTTATCGCCCAGACTTGCAGTGAAAGGGGCTCATTTTGCTTATGTTGAAGCATTGGCCCGAGGGGCAGGCATCTAATTTAACACACAATGCAGGAGCATGCTGGAACACTCTTCAGGGATGGAAGCCAGTGGGGGCCAGTTTTGCTCTCTTCCTCGCCCTGCGGTAGGAGATGGGAGCCATTTTATTTTTTTATTTTTTAGGGTTTTGTTTGTTTTGCTTTGTTTTTAACATTCGTGATAGGGAAAAATCTGTTATAAGATGGCCACCAGGACTGGTAGGGAAATTCCAGTCCCCGACCAGAGTCCCCTTCCGGGTTCTTTTCCTACCACGCTTGCCTGGCGCAGGCCAAATTACCACGAATGCGGAATGCGGAAGTAACAGACTATCACTTGTTCCCTCTGCTTACCCTCCGTCTCTGGAGCTTGATCTCCTCTGAGCCGGCCTAAAATAAACCTCCTGCCTTCCAAGATCTCCGAGTGCCGCCTGGTTCTTCCCCGGGGTGATCAAACCAGGTTCCCTAACATTAGGCTTTTTTTTTTTTTTTTTTTTTTTCTTCTCTTTTTTTCTGGGAGGCACCGTCTTTGCGCTCCCCCTCACCTCATCGCAGCCAGAGGATACCATTTTCTCACTCCCCCTTCTGCTGTGCTTTCAAGCCCCCCGCCCCGCCCCGCCCCCATCTTCCAGAAGGAAACTTTCACATGCTTTTGGTGACCTGATTTTTGCGGCTGCTGCCCAGGGGGCCTTCCTTGCTCACAGGGGTTTCATGGCCCGGGAGAGGCCTGGGTCCCACGGGGTTATAACAGTCACAGTTCCGGCAAGATACCACGGTCAGGGTGGTGCCAGAGACTGAAACGCACCCCTCTCTCACTAGAAGAGGCCGGTTGACTTGTCCTGGACCTTGGGCCTGAGGGGAAGGCTTCAGGTTTGGCACGCATCTAGTGGCCGATGGAGCTGCTCTCAAGGAACGTGGAATGCGCACCTACATTCGTCCTTCGAATCTGCCAGAAAAGAGCTTATACACTCATCTGGAGCTCTTCTTTTCCAATCGCCACCCAGAGGATGCCTCCAGATCACCTGGCCCTGGTAGCCATGAGGGCTGATGCTGGTGGTCCCACAGGACTGATTAGCTTTGCACACTTTAAAAGCTGCTGTCTGAGGGTCTGGATTCCAATCAACCCGAATCTAGGTGCTGTGAGATCCTCCCCTTTGGGACACGAACAGGTCTTGGCTCGCTTTCCGCTGCCGGGAGCTATTAAAAAATATAATAGGCGGTTTGGACAATCACAAAAGTTTGTGAGACCACCAAGGCTTGAGCAAAGTTGAGCGACAGGTTTTGTCACCTACCCAAGGCCATGCCTTCAGGGAGAAGTGGTTGTTTCATCTAGCACAGAGAAACCAACACAGAACCAAGCAAAATGAAGAAAAAGAGGAACACCTTGCAAACAAAAGAACAAGGTAAAGCTTCAGAATGGCTCTCAGGTAAGCTTTATAATTTCCGTTTCTACCTTCCATATTTTTAGCTTTACTTTTTAGACATTTTTATTATTAAAAATAACCCATAGAAAAGGTTGAAAAAAGAACCTCACGCCCTTGGTTTTTGTTTTGTTTTGTTTTCCTTCTGTCACCTGCTTGTGCATCTTTAAACAATATAGCTTAGATTTCCTGCTTTGGAACAGGAATACATACATATATAATATGTATATATGTATAATATATATATGTATGTATGTATCTGAATACATTATTTTGTTTTCCTTTATTCATTGAATAGTATGTTAAATTCATTCATATTGTTGCATATATCTGCAGTTCATTCATTTTTATTGCTTTACAGCCTACCATTTTGCAGTATACCACAGTTTACCATTGACTGGCATCTGGTGGTTTTCCGTCTGGAATAACAACCGATGCTGCCATAAACTTTCTTGATCAGGCATCTTGGTGCACATGATCTTCACGCCTCTAGATCAGTAGTTCTTAAATTCTAGCATGTATCAGAATCATCTGTATAAGGCTTGTTAAAACAGATTGCTGGGCAAACAGATGATCATACACAGTAGATTTTTTTTTTTTTTTACTATGTATTTTTTTCTTTTCTCAACTCTTCTTTGGATTTATTTTACTCCTCTTTTTCCAATGACCTGAGACAGATTTTCAGCTTATCAATGTCTAACCATTCTTCCTTTCTTTAAAATGCATTTGGGGCAATCGGTTTCTCTATATATTGCTTTATCTGCTCAAACAACTTTGAATAGTTTTTATTGTCTTTAACTTCAGAATACTTTCTGTATCCCATTAACATGTATTTCTAGATACACTGCGTTTTGTGCTTATTTGTTTGATTTTTAAAACTTTTAATTTTGAAATACAGATTCACAAGAAGTTGCAAAGATAGTAGAGAGGTACCTTTGTCACCCAATTTCTCTCAGGTATTATATCTAATGTAACTTAGTTACCATATGAAATTCGGGTAACTGATGTTGATACAATACGTTTGATTAGTTCTATGCCCTTTTTTAAATCCTGAGTGTAGATTTGTAAAACCATCACTGCAGTCAAACATTTGACTGCGGGAACATACAGGAACATTTCTTTACAACAAAGATCTTCCTGTGTGCTACTCCTTTCTAGGCACATCCACTACCCATCCCCCACAACTACTGATCTATTTTCCATCTCTACAACTATGTCTTTTGATACTGGTACATAAAAGGAATCATACAATATGTGGTCTTTAGAGATTAACTTTTTTTTTTTTTTTTTTTTTTTACTCAGCATAATGCTCTGATCCATCCAAGTTGTTGCATGTATCAGTAGTTTGTTCCCTTGTATTGCTGAATATATCCCCGGGTATGGATGAACTAGTTTGTCTACCCATTAACCTGTCAAGAAATTGTGTCCCATAGAGTTTAGGTGTTGTGTTCTGAGACTGGCCTTTATTTCAATCTTTTGTTTCAGCAGACACTTCCTGACACTACAGTTCAGGGAAGGATGGGGTAGATGTCCAGATTCCTCATGTAGGTTCCTTTCAGTCTCCTGGGGAACAGGTGCAGAAGGAGAAGTTCAGGCTCCCCATGAGGCCTCTCCTTGCATTAGCCTGGTCAGGAAGGGCACCTCATTACTGCTTCCACGAGATCTCCACTGACACCATTGTGTGTGTGGTTATGGAGCGGTGGAGGGTTTCTTACCTTCAGGCTGGGATGAAAGTTTTGCCTCTCTACTGGGTCCTTTGCGATCATCTTGAACGGAGGTGCGGGATCACATTACAGTGGGACAAGGTGGGTAAAAATCTAGGCTCTCGCTTGGGCTTTGTTGAGGAAACTGGGAGTAGAATCCTTTTTCCTGGCTCTTTGGCTACAGAGAATAGGCTTTCCATGAAGTTTTGTCTGTGCCTGTATATGTCTTGAGGTTTCCAGTTTTTCTAGCTCATAATCTGGGATATATTAGACAAAAGCACAGGAAATCCACCAGCAGGTCATTCTTCATGTTGCAAGGTCCTTAACTAGTTTATATTTTCTCTACCTTTCAAAGTCTTCTTACGTTTGTTTTATATATACAATCCCCCCTAGATTTTGGTTGCACTTAAGAGGAATAGGGGAAACTATATCCACTTGACTTCATCCTGGAAATGGAAGTTTAAATACATTTAAAAAAAAATAAAATGTATTTCTTGGGGCACCTGGGGGCTCAGTTGGTTAGTGTCCGACTTCAGCTCAGGTCATGATCTCACGGCTTATGGGTTCGAGCCCTGCATTTGGCTCCGCGCTGATGGCTCAAAGCCTGGAACCTGCTTTGGATTCTGTTTCTCCCTCTCTCTGCCCCTCCCCTGCTCACACTCTGTCTCTCTCTTCCTGTCTCTCTCCTTCAAAAATAAATAAACAGTAAAAAAAAATTTTTTAAATAAAATTTATTTCTTGTCCAGCCAGGCAATAAACCAGAATGAGAAATAAACAGCATTTGGTTGGGGAGCAGGGAATGAAACTGTCCTTATCCACAGACAATATGATCATCTATGTAGAAAATCCCAAATAATCTATAAAGTAATTCTTACAATAATGAGTTTAGTAACTTCCTAAATTACGAGAACACATGGAAAACTTATCTTCTTTCTTTTTTTTTTTAACATTTTTCTTCTTTTTACTTATTTTTGAGAGGCAGAAATAGCGTATGAGCAGGAGGGGAGCAGAGAGAGAGGGAGACACAGAATTCGAAGCAGACTCCAGGCTTTGAGCTATCAGCACAGAGCCCAACTTGGGCTAAAACCCCCGAATCGTGAGATCATGACCTGAGCTGAAGTCGGAGGCTTAACCGACTGGGCCACCCAGCCAGGCACCCCTAATGTTATTTCTATGTACAGGCTATATAAACTTGGAATATTTTTTTTAATGTTTATTTATTTTTGAGAGAGAGAGACAGAGAGACAGAGCGACCTGAGCCCACCTAACCGACTGAGCCACACAGGCACCCAGGAATATATGTTTTTTTTTAAGATAATACCATAAAATACCACGCAAGCATAATAATGCCCCCAAATTGAATATATGTATAGCAAAACATGCAAGGGATCTATATGTTGAAAACTAAAAAAATGTGATGAAAGAAATAAATGAAGATCTAAATAGATGACAAACCCTATCATCATCATTAATTGGTAACTAACTCATTAAGGATGCAAATTCTCTTCTAATTGTTCTATAACTTTAATGCAATCCTATCAAAATCCAAACAAGATTTTTTTCCCGCAGATATAAACCAGCTAATTCTAAAATTTATAAGGAAAAACAAAAGAACTAGAACGACTAAAAGAATTATGAAAGACAAGAATAAAATTGGAGGAGTTACACTGTGGATTTTAAGACTTACTATAAATCTACAGTAATCAAGTCAGTATGGTATTGATGAAGGAATAGACATATAGATAAAATGAATAGAACTGAGATTCTAGAAATAGATCCACATAAATATGACCAATTGATTTTTGACAAAGGTGCAAGAGGAATTCAATGAATATAGACTAGGTTTCTCAACAAATTGTATTGGGACAACTAGAGATTCATCAGCAAAAGAAATGAACCTTGTTCAGAATTTAACATATTATACTGAAATTAACTCAAAATGAGTCATGTATCTAAATGTAAAAATCTAAAACTTTTAGAAAAGATATAAGAGAAAAATCTATGTCACCTTAGGTTTAGTGATGAGTTCTTAGACATAATAAAAAGATAATAATAATAAGCACAATGAAAGACATTGCTATGAGAATGAAATGGTTGGCCACAGAGTGAGAGAAAATGTCTTTTATATTATATACCCACAAGTAACTAGTATACAGAGTATATATAAAAAAACACTCAAAACTCAAAAATAAAGAAACAGAATCCAGTTTAAAAATTAGTAAAAAACATGAATAGTCACTTCACCAAAGATATAAGGATAATAAAAATGATACTCAACATTAATAGTCATTAAGGAAATGCAAAATGAAACCATGATGGGATCCCACTATACAACTGTTAGAATGCCTTAAATATATATACATATATATATTTTAATATTTTTTTTTTTTGAAAGGCAGAGACACAGAGCGTGAGCAGGGAAGGGGGCAGAGAGAGAGGAAGACACAGAATCTGAAGCAGGCTCCAGGCGGTGAGCTCTCAGCACAGAGCCCGACATGAGGCTTGAACTCACAAACTGTAAGATCATGACCGGAGCCAAAGTCGGACGCTTAACTGATTGAGCCACCCGGGTGCCCCTGAATGTATGTTTTTAACTATTCACAAAGTAAGTGAGAGCAACTAGTAAGTTGCAGTAAGAGCATAGTAAGCATGCAGAGCAACTAGAACTTTTACAGCATTGCTGGTGAGAATGTAAAATGGTACAGGCTTTTGGAAAAGGTTTGGTAGTTTCTGACAATGGTAGACATACACTTAAACCAGGTGACTCAGCAGTCCCACTCCAGAGTGTCTACTTAGAGAAATTACAATATGTAACTAAATTATCAAATGTTATTGTCTCTTCAGGCTGCTCTAACAAAATAACACACATGAGGTACTTTATGAACAGCAGAAATTAATTTCTCACAGTTTTGGAGATTCTGGAAATCCAGAATCGGGGTGTCAGCGTGGTCAGTTTGTGGCTGGTGAGAGCCTGTTTCCTGATAAATAAATGGCTGACCATCTTCTTGATGTAACCTCACATGGCAGGAGGGGCAAAGAGCTTTTTCTAGGTCTCTTTTATAAGTCGCTGATCCTACCTGTGAGCACTCTGCCCTCATGATATAATCATCTTCCAAAAGCCCCACCTCCTAATACCATTACATTGGGCTTTAGGTTTCAGCATTTGAACTTTGGAGGACACAAACATTCAGAACATAGCAAATATACCTGTTATTTGTCCTAGCATCTTATTATTAATATTTTTTTCCAGGAATAAGCACAAATATATAAAAAAAATTTCATCACAGTACTATTAACTAGGCTGAGGGGTGCCTGGATGGCTCAGTCAGCTAAGCATCTGACTTCAGCTCAGGTCATAATCTCACAGTTCTTGAGTTTGAGCCCTGCATTTGGCTCCCTGCTCTCAGTGCAGAGCCAGCTTCGGGTTCTCTGTCTCCCCCTCTCTCTGTCCCTTCCCCACTTGCTATCTCTTTCTCTCTCTCTCTCTCTCAAAAATAAACATTTTTAAAAAATAGGCTGAAAAATTTTTTTTTAAAGTTTAAATATCTGATATCAGGTGGTTAAATGAAATTTTGCAACGGAATAAAATTCTGCCATTTAAAACTGTGTTTTAAAAAGATAAATAATGAAATAACTATTATCACAATACAACCTTAATAAAGAAGGAAAGATAATAAAGAAGAAAAGATAATAAGTAAGGAAAGATAAAGATAATAAATACATATAGTAAATAAATATAGTAAATATAATATATTTATAGTAATTTTATAAATTTATAAATATAGTAAATATAATATATATATAAATATAATATATAGTATATATAGTATATATAATATATATTTTATAATTATAAATATATATAGTATATAATATATATTTTATAATATATATATTTTATAATATATATATTTATATATTATAAAATATATATTATATATACTATATATAAATGTATATTATATATATTTATATATAGTATATATATTTTTTATATATATTTATATATTATAAAACATATATATACTATATATAAATGTATATTATATTTATATATAATAAATAAATAAATATAGCAAAGATAATAATAAAGAAGGAAAAATCCGGTCTAATTTCATGGCATGTGGATAAATACACATGTGTATATTATACATATATAAATATGCATATATATGAATATACACATGCATTTGTAATATGAAGGTCATAGGAAAAATATTGCTACCAGTAATTATAGTATCGTGGTGAGATTAAGAGTGATAAATTTTTTTTCTATTGACCAATATTTTGTATGTTTTCTAAGAGAATACATTTTTGTAGTAATAAAAATAATCATAAAACACTATTAGGAAATACAGAGCACAAAATAGTGTTGGCAATAAAAGTGTAAGTGAAAAAATTAATTCTATCTCTGCTATGATTATAGCAATCCAGATTTTTCATATGAAAAATATATTTCTAAAGAATGTAGAAAAAAATGAAATTAATTTCATATCATTTTAGTTGTGTTACCATTTTTTAACAGACAGCAATTGCTTTTCCTTAAAGTATAAAATAAAGCACAAACTTCACCAACAGAGACTGTGAGGACAGCCTGAGCACTAGGAGAGGAAATTGTATAGATCCAATATAATCCAACTTCAAATACAGAGTTTCTTACTGCACATATCCAGTTGTGTCTGTCAGATACAAACTGTTATTGCTATCATTAGCCAACAAGTAAATCCCTGATAAATGAGCATGCCAGAGGGTGCCCCTTCAGTCATCTTTGGCTCAGCCCTGCCATTAATCTCAGGAAAGATTCTTCTGTGATCTTGCAGCCCTACTCATGTGCTGTGACCTTGGGCTGCAGGCTCTGACCTTGGACTGAGAACAGGAAATTGAGGTTTCCTCATTGAGTGAGAATTCAGGCTTGGCACAACTTTTGTGAAGGATTTCACCTACTGTTAAGTCACAGCTTCCTTTTTCTGTCATAAGCACTTGCCCATACACACACAGATGTAAACACACCCAATCATTCTTGCCCGAGAAAGAATGAAAGCCTTGGCAAATAGGACTGGCAGAAAACCCTATACTTTGGCTACTGTTGTGTTTTTTGACCTTTGTCTTGATAGGTGGTGGTGTGAAAGACTACTTCTAACCTGATTCAAAATCTGAATGTTAAAATGAAAAAAAAAAAAAGAGAGAGCTTATTTATGGATTTCCATTTTATCTTCAGAATTACCAGTTTATTATCTAAAAGCAATGCATTCTATTTTTCTCAGTAGAACTTATGTGAGAAGAAATGTTGCCCATCACTGGATTCTATCTGGTGAAAAATAATTTAAAAACAAACTCCCTCCCAACACACACACACACACACACACAAAAATAAATACCTCCTATATTGGAAAGACCCCCCCCCCCCCCCCCCCCCGCCCAAGGAGACCCCATTGAATTCCTCCTGGTGTTCACTCCTGTGTGTAATTCCCTCCCTCTAATGATTATTTACATGCCAATTTGCCTAAGCAATGGTACTCCATTATTTGGTCAAACATTAGTCTAGGTGTTCTGTTAGCATATTTTATAGATGTGGTTGACAACTACAGTAATTGACTTTGAGTAAAGGAGATTACTGTCAACAATTTGGGTGGACCTCATTTACTCTGTCAAAGGTGTTAAGACTAAAAACTGAGATTTCCCAGAGAAAAAGAAATTCTGCCTGAAGACCAAAGTTTCAACTCCTGAGTTCCCAGCTTACTAGTTGACCTTATAGATTTCAGACTTGCCAGCCCCAAAATTATGTAGCAGGTTTCTTAAATTCTCTCTCTCTGTTTCTCTGTGTGTGTGTGTGTGTGTGTGTGTGTGTGCGTGTGTGTGTGTGCGTGTGTGTGTGTTTGTATATATTCTGTTGGTGCTGTGTCTCTGGAGAACTCTGGTACAGTGTGTATGTAAAATTTTTGTTGCTTTTAATCTCATTATAACACGTAACACATAAACAGTGTCCCAAGTATTCTTTACTAATTCACAGTGTGGTTTAGACACCTATTTGTAAATCAGAACGCACACATCTGCCTTACTTTTACCAATGTTCAGTGGACATCACATTTATAAACCATAATTGATCCATGAGCATAGATGAAAAGGTACGTGTAGTAGGTTTTCCAGCTTTTAATTTTAAATTTTAAGTCTTAATTATGACCTAATTAATCCCATGTAGTCTGAAAATTCCGAGATAGGATGTTTAAAGTTGTAAAATGCTTAAAATGGAATAACTCAGCTTTGGTGATGCATTCTGGGTTTTAGCTCCCCCCCCCAGAACAAAGTGAAACCTGGGTATTCTGGGGAAGAGTCATGATTTCATTTTTTTTTTTCTCAGCTATGGCCTAACTTTGAAGTGTCTCCCAGGAGTTGTCTGGCCCAGAGGGTGTTCTTTGCTTTGCAAACATTTGCTTTGGCCTGCAGAGGTTACAGTTTTATTCACAAGATCTATACTCTTATGAGGCTGAGACCCAGCATACTGGCTTCGTGGACATCATTTATATCTTTTCTTTTTCCCAATATTGTTAATACATGAGATAAAAATCATGTTCATAAAAATCATTTTAAAATTAGGGAAGTATGCTACAGTTGGGATAAAAAACAAAGCATGATCTTGGGTAATCAGGAAGTGATTAGTTCAAGGAATAGAACAAAAGATGGTAACATTTAAGGCTTGAGAAAATAACATAAAAGTTTTTAAAAATAAAATACATTTTAAATTTATAGATGGACATCTTCCAAGATGTAAATTTATTACAACTTGAGACTAGAATTATCATATCATGAACATGCTCTGATCATACTATTATCTTTTTCACCAAGAGATTCCACTTTTGTATTTTAATTTCAGCGTCAGAATGACTGCCATATGTGATATATACTTTCTTGAGTGTTCTGAATTCCATTTGTTATAAAAAGGCAAAAAAATTTTTTTTTGAACAACATGCTGTAGGCCCTCCAGCCTGGGCACAAGATAGAAACCCTTGAGTTCTCTGTAATATGGCTTTGTGATGATGCCAGTGAGGCAAAACAGGTTGTCTTTGCTGAAAACCTCAAACCCAGTCACCCCACCCTCCCAGTTCTGTAGCATTTTCTCGACAGTGTGAATCCTACTTGTGAATTCAAAGTGGAGAAGAGGGTTAGTGAGTATAAAGTATAAATTCTCAAGTGTAAGGTTAAAGCTAGAAGGGGTTTTCTGCAAGTGACTGGGGGAGGCACACTGCCTATAAGGAGATAAAATCAGTCAAGAGGTTGAGTCATAAATGGGAAGGCACCAATGCTCATCAAATTTGAAAAATGAAAGCATGGCTTTAAAAGGAGAAAATAGTAAAAGAATTTGTGGATAAGACATCAGAGAATAGAAGACTTGCACACTGTAGGAGTTTTGATGGTTGAGAAATTTGTCAACAAACTAAAAGTTTATCTGTTTCCCATCAATTGGGAAGGGGGCAGTACTGCTTAGACGGTCTGTACAAAAAATTCTCTTTATCCTGTTTCTTCCTTTTAAGATCTGTCTCTAAGAAGTAAAACTTGGGGAAATTTTTCAGTCTATTTCCAAGATACCATCTGTCTCACCTAGTGTCTGGAATATAAGAGTTATTCATTAGATGAGTGAGTATTGAGTGAATTTTCACTAAAGTGTCAATGACTCATAACCAAATTCCATAGGGATTTATAAAACTAAAGGGAATGAGAGTTGTTGGAGGAGGTCTAAAGGTCTAAAACCTTGCGAGACTCCCTCACTACCACGGTGGTATCTCAGGTATTCAGAAGCAGATGCCAGCGTATATTCTGGGCTGAAAGATCATGAATTCACCTCTTTAGCCAAGAGACGAGTGATAAGTCACTGTACCCTGACTTCACTAAACCAATATCATTTGCTGTCCGGAAAATAACAAAATAACAACTATGTTGGGAATAGGGATTCTGGACCAATGTTATTGCTTGTCATCTCTAGATAGGTATTACAATATCTATTTATAAAGATAAATAATGAAATAAGGAGTCGGCATTTAAATTTATATGCATATGCATTCATGTTTCCTTCCACCATACCATGTTACTCTTACACTATCACGGAACAGAAAGGGGAAAGATATGGAATGTTTTTGCCATAAGTCACGGAGTTTCTGTTAACATTCTGAGAGCAGTCTTTATATTGAAACCATTTACATGTACCTGAGAGCCCAGTAATGTGATATCAAAGACATAACTCAGAGAAAAGAAATGCACACAAAGACTCAGCTAAGTGGGGAAAGTCCATGCGAGGACAATATTTCTATGGCGATGTGGGAAGAAGGGCTTACTGGGGTTTATGTTATTGGCCATAAATGATCAATGTAGTTTTAAGAATACATTTCAACAAGACAGATTTAAATTTTTTTAGATACGTATGTATGTATGCATATATATTCTTATCCATGGATACGTATGCACATAATTTGCACCTACTTATCTATATGTCTATCTATCCACTTAGTATGTAAAGCTATATGTTTGTATGCCTGATGTGTTCTTAATGAATGTTGCCTGAATTGGCTTTCTGACTCTTAGAACAGTAGATCTTAAAATATTTTTTGTAGCTTTTAAATATTGAATTACATATCATTGAACCAAAATGCGTTTTTAAAAGCAGATATTACTTAGTAAGTGGATTATATTTAACCAAGAAAAAAAATCTTTGTTTCCTATCATATCCCTAAAGTTGATAAAGAGGCACTTCCCAAATTATAAATACACTCAGCTTCTACTTACAGACAAGACAAAAACTTCCCAACCATGGACATGCCACTAAAAACCCAAGTGAAACATGACATACAGGTACCGATTTGTTTTAACATGTTAGAATGAAATGGAAGCCTTTAGAGTGCCCTACAAAGCTGCCATTTCTCATTCTAGTTACCTCGTAGAAACTCAGCAAAACAAGTTCCCATAGCGCTTATTCTCCAATGAGTATTTCCATAACTTAGGAAATTAAGCACTTGGCTTAATTATATAAACTCTTGAAAGACTATTAGAGTACTCTTTAGAATGAAAGTTCTTAATTTCAAAACTCTTATATTTTTCAAATTGCTTTCATACCCATCTCACCTGAGTCTCAGAACAACTTTGTGAAGATGGCAGATAGGGATCATTATCAGTATTTTGAAGAGGAAAATAAAAATCAAGGCACATATCTGGGAAGATACTTGAAAACATGAAGTTTAGAATTTGCTTTATGTGTTAGTGGATCCATTTTTTCCCCCCAACAGATTGTGCAAAAGTGCTTTTCTCAAAATCTTTGGCATTTATAGTTGTCAAAATAATACTTGAAGCAATAAAAACAACCTTCAAGCATAGAAAATAAGTTGCCATCAACTTTCAAATTAATATAAAATGATATTAAGTTCATAAATGTATCTTTTAGGGGCAAAATTAAATCAAATTGTCACATTTTCAAAAAGAAATGTTAAAGGCACATGATTTCTCAGTGCATTTAAGTTCCTTATGGAAAGCGTGAGTTTTAAGAGAAAGTCTTTTACCCTAAACTGGAAAATGCCCACAAATAATGATTCATTCTAATGGTAATAACAAAAAGATTCCTGGCTCACTGCACGTGTAAGCTAGCTTGATTCTGTAACCACTGCTTTCTTTGCAACCAATTATTGTTTATTCTTTATTCTTTTTTTTTTTAATTTTTTTTTTAACGTTTATTTATTTTTGAGACAGAGAGAGACAGAGCATGAACGGGGGAGGGGCAGAGAGAGAGGGAGACACAGAATCGGAAGCAGGCTCCAGGCTCTGAGCCATCAGCCCAGAGCCCGATGCGGGGCTCGAACTCACAGACGGTGAGATCGTGACCGGAGCTGAAGTCGGACGCTTAACCGACTGAGCCACCCAGGCGCCCCTATTCTTTATTCTTAATTGATTATCCAGAAGGAAACAGTGGATTACTTACTTGTACATTTTTGGTTAACCTGAACCTGTATGTATGTATGTATGTATGTATGTATGTATGTATGTATGAATGTTTATTCATTTTTGAGAGAGCAGGAAACTGGGAGGAACAGAGAAGGAGGGGGAGACATAGAATCAGAAGCAAGCTCCTGTGCCTGAGCTGACAGCGCAGAGCCGGATACAGGGTTTGAACCCACGAGCCGCGAGATCATGTCCTGAGCCAAAGTCGGACGCTTAACTAACTGAGCCACCTGGGTACCACTTGAGCCTTTATTTTTGGGGATTCCGGAGAGGTGTGAGAACGTTGTACTCCTGTGAGTTTCAATTTCAGATCTATCCCTGATAATATGCAATAACTGGAGGTCTCAGTGAAATTAGATATACAGGTGAATTCTATTGAAAATGATGTTGATATCTTCATTGTATTTATTTATTTTTATTTTTTTAAATATGAAATTTATTGTCACATTGGTTTCCATACAACACCGAGCGCTCATCCCAACAGGTGCCGTCCTCAATACCCATCACCCAGCCTCCCTTCCCTCCCACCCCCCATCAATCCTCAGTTTGTTCTCAGATTTTAAGAGTCCCTTATGTTTTGGCTCCCTCCCTCTCTAACCGTTTTTTTTTTCCCTTCCCCCTCCCCCATGGTCTTCTATTAAGTTTCTCAGGATTCACATAAGAGTGAAAACATATGGTATCTGTCTTTCTCTGTATGACTTACTTCACTTAGCATAACACTCTCCAGTTCCATCCACGTTGCAACAAAAGGCCATTATTACATTCTTTCTCATTGCCACGTAGTATCCCATTGTGTATATAAATCACAATTTCTTTATCCATTCCTCACTTGATGGACATTTAGGCTCTTTCCATGATTTGGCTATTGTCGAAAGTGCTGCTGTAAACATTAGGGTACAAGTGCCCCTATGCATCAGCACTCCTGTATCCCTTGGGTAAATTCCTAGCAGTGCTATTGATGGGTCATAGAGTAGATCTAGTTTTAATTTTTTGAGGAACCTCCACACTGTTTTCCAGAGCAGCTGCACCAGTTTGCATTCCCACCAACAGTGCAAGGGTTCCCGTTTCTCCACATCCTCGCCAGCATCTGTAGTCTCCTGGTTTGTTCATTTTAGCCACTCTGGCTGGTGTGAGGTGGTATCTGAGTGTAGTTTTGATTTGTGTTTCCCCGATGAGAAGCGACGTTGAGCATCTTTTCATGTGCCCATTAACCATCTGGATGTCTTCTTTAGAGAAGTGTCTATTCATGTTTTCTGCCCATTTCTTCACTGGGTTATTTGTTTTTCAGGTGTGGAGTTTGGTGAGCTCTTTATAGATTTCGGATACTAGCCCTTTGATATGTCATTTGCAAATATCTTTTCCCATTCTGTTGGTTGTCTTTTAGTTTTGTTTATATTTCCTTTGCAGCGCGGAAGCTTTTTATCTTCATGAGGTCCCAATAGTTCATTTTGCTTTTAATTCCCTTGCCTTTGGGGATGTGTCAAGTAAGAAATTGCTGTGGCTGAGGTCAGAGAGGTTTTTTTCTGCTTTCTCCTCTAGGGTTTTGATGGTTTCCTGTCTCACATTCAGGTCCTTTATCCATTTTGAGTTTATTTTTATGAATGGTGTAAGAAAGGGTCTAGTTTCATCCTTCTGCATGTTGCTGTCCAGTTCTCCCAGCACCATTTGTTAAAGAGACTGTCTTTTTTCCACTGGATATTCTTTCCTGCTTTGTCAAAGATTAGTTGGCCATACTTTTGTGGGTCTAATTCTGGGGTTTCTATTCTATTCCATTGGACTATGTGTCTGTTTTTGTGCCAATACCATGCTGTCTTGATGATTACAGCTTTGTAGTAGAGGCTAAAGTCTGGGATTGTGATGCCTCCCACTTTGGTCTTCTTCTTCAAAATTACTTTGGCTATTCGGGGTCTCTTGTGGTTCCATACAAATTTTAGGATTGCTTGTTCTAGCTTCGAGAAGAATGCTGGTGCAATTTTGATTGGGATTGCATTGAATGTGTAGATAGCTTTGGGTAGTATTGACATTTTAACAATATTTATTCTTCCAATCCATAAGCACAGACTGTTTTTCCATATCTTTATATCTTCTTCAATTTCCTTCATAAGCTTTCTATAGTTTTCAGCATACAGATCTTTTGCATCTTTGATTAGGTTTATTCCTAGGTATTTTATGCTTCTTGGTGCAATTGTGAACGGGATCAGTTTCTTTATTTGTCTTTCTGTTGCCTCATTATTAGTGTGTAAGAATGCAACTGATTTCTGTGCATTGATTTTGTATCCTGCGACTTTGCTGAATTCATGTATCAGTTCTAGCAGGCTTTTGGTGGAGTCTATCAGATTTTCCATGTATAATATCATGCATCTGCAAAAAGTGAAAGCTTAACTTCATCTTTGCCAACTTTGATGCCTTTGATTTCCTTTTGTTGTCTGATTGCTGATGCTAGAACTTCTGACACTATGTTAACAGTGGTGAGAGTGGGCATCCCTGTTGTGTTCCTGATCTCAGGGAGAAGGCTCTCAGTTTTTCCCCATTAAGGATGATGTTAGCTGTGGGCTTTTCATAAATGGCTTTTATGATGTTTAAGTATGTTCCTTCTATCCCAACTTTCTCAAGGGTTTTTATTAAGGAAGGATGCTGAATTTTGTCAAATGCTTTTTCTGCACTGATTGACAGGATCATATGGTTCTTATCTTTTCTTTTATTAATGTGATGTATCACATTGATTGATTTGTGAATGTTGAACCAGCCCTGTAGCCCAGGAATGAATCCCATTTGATCATGGTGAATAATTCTTTTTATATGCTGTTGAATTATATGGTGTTGAATTATATGCTGTTGCTAGTATCTTATTTAGAATTTTTGCATCCATATTCATCAGGGATATTGGCCTGTAGTTCTCTTTTTTTGCTGGGTCTCTGTCTGGTTTAGGAATCAAAGTAATGCTGGCTTCATAGAAAAAGTGGAAGTTTTCCTTCTCTTTCTATTTTTTGGAACAGCTTGAGAAGGATAGGTATTGTCTCTGCTTTAAACGTCTGGTAGAACTCCCCTGGGAAGCCATCTGGTCCTGGACTCTTATTTGTTGGGAGATTTTTGATAACCGATTCAATTTCTTTGCTGGTTATGGGTCTGTTCAAGCTTTCTCTTTCCTCCTGATTGAGTTTTGGAAGAGTGTGGGTGTTTAGGAATTTGTCCATTTCTTCCAGGTTGTCCAGTTTGTTGGCATATAATTTTTCATAGAATTCCCTGATAATTGCTTGTATTTCTGAGGGATTGGTTGTAATAATTCCATTTTCATTCATTATTTTATCTATTTAGGTCATCTCCCTTTTCTTTTTGAGAAGTCTGACTAGAGGTTTATCAATTTTGTTTATCTTACCAAAAAACCAACTCTTGGTTTCATTGATCTGCTCTACAGTTTTTTTAGATTCTATATTGTTTATTTCTGCTCTGATCTTTATTATTTCTCTTCTTCTGCTGGGTTTGGGGTGTCTTTGCTGTTCTGCTTCTATTTCCTTTAGGTGTTCTGTTAGATTTTGTATTTGGGATTTTTCTTGTTTCTTGAGCTAGGCCTGGATTGCAATGTATTTTCCTCTCAGGACTGCCTTCGCTGCATCCCAAAGCGTTTGGATTGTTGTATTTTCATTTTCATTTGTTTCCATATATTTTTTGAATTTATTCTCTAATTGACTGGTTGACCCATTCATTCTTTAGTAGGGTGTTCTTTAACCTCCAGGCTTTTGGAGGTTTTCCAGACCTTTTCCTGTGGTTGATTTCAAGCTTCATAGCATTGTGGTCTGAAAGTGTGCATGGTATGATCTCAATTCTTTTATACTTATGAAGGGCTGTTTTGTGACCCAAGATGTGATCTATCCTGGAGAATGTTCCATGTGCACTCGAGAAGAAAGTATTTTCTGTTGCTTTGGGATGCAGAGTTCTAAATATATCTGTCAAGTCCATCTGATCCAATGTATCATTCAGGGCCCTTGTTTCTTTATTGATCCTGTGTCTAGATGATCTATCCATTTCTGTAAGTGGAGTATTAAAGTCCCCTGCAATTACCATATTCTTATCAATAGGTTGCTTATGTTTGTGATTGTTTTATATATTTGGGGGCTCCCATATTTGGTGCACAGACATTTATAATTACAATTATAATATAATATATTACATATCATATAAATATATATTATATATTAAATAAATCATATATTATATAATATATAATATATTATATTATATAATAATTATATAATATAAATTATATAAAATATTATATAATTATTGTATAATGCCTTCATCTCTTGTTACAGCCTTTAACTTGAAGTCTAGTTTTTCTGATATAAGTATGGCTACTCCAGCTTTCTTTTGACTTCCAGTAGCATGATAGATAGTTCTCTATCCCCTCACATTCAATCTGAAAGTGTCCTCAGGTCTAAAATGAGTCTCTTGTAGACAGCAAATAGATGGGTCTTGTTTGTTTTTTTTTTTTTTTTTTTTTTATCCATTCTGATACCCTATATCTTTTGGTTGGAGCATTTAGTCCATTTATATTCAGTGTTATTATAGAAAGATATGGGTTTAGAGGCATTGTGATGTCTGTAGGTTTCATGCTTGTAGTGATGTCTCTGGTACTTTGTGGTCCTTGCAGCATTTCACTCACAGAGTCCCCCTTAGGATCTCTTGTAGGGCTGGTTTAGTGGTGACGAATTCCTTCAGTTTTTGTTTGGGAAGACCTTTATCTCTCCTTCTATTCTGAATGACAGACTTGCTGGATAAAGAATTCTTGGCTGCATATTTTTTCTGTTCATCACATTGAAGATTTCCTGCCATTCCTTTCTGGCCTGCCAAGTTTCAGTAGATAGGTCTGTCACTACCCCTATATGTCTACCTTTGTAAGTTAGAGCATGTTTATCCCTAGCTGCTTTCAGAATTTTCTCTTTATCTTTGTATTTTGCCAGTTTCACTATGATATGTCATGCAGAAGATCGATTCAAGTTATGTCTGAAGAGAGTTCTCTGTGTCTCTTGGATTTCAGTGCCTTTTTCCTTCCCCAGATCAGGGAAGTTCTCAGCTATGATTTGTTCAAGTACACCTTCAGCCCCTTTCTCTCTCTCTTCCTCTTCTGAAATTCCTATTATATAGATACTGTTCTGTTTGATTGCATCACTTAGTTCTCTAATTCTCCCCTCACACTCCTAGATTTTTTAATCTCTCTTTTTCTCAGCTTCCTCTTTTTCCATAATTTTATTTTCTAATTCACCTATTCTCTCCTCTGCCTCTTCAATCTGAGCTGTGGTCGCCTGCATTTTATTTTGCATTTTTTAGCTCCTCATGACTATTTCTTAGTCCCTTGATCTCTGTAGCAATAGATATTCTGCTGTTTTCTATACTTTTTTCAAGCCCAGTGATTAATTTTATGACTCTTATTTTAAATCCATTTTCTGCTATATTGCTTAAATTGTTTTTGATCAGTTCGTTAGCTGTCACTACTTACTGGACTTTCTTTTGACGAGAATTCTTCCCTTTCGTCATTTTGGATAGTCCCTGGGGTGGCACAGAACTTCAGGGCCCTTCCCCTGTGCTGTCTGGAGTAACTCGTATTGGTGGGTGGGGACGCAGTCAGACCTGATGTCTGCCCCCAGGCCACCGCTGGGGCCACGGTGAGGTCAGACCCGTGTGTACCTTGTCTTCCCCTCTCCCAGGGGTGAGACTCACGGTGGAGGTGTGGCCCCTGTCTGGGCTACTTGCACACTGCCAGTCTTGTGGTGCTGGTTGAATGGGATCTGGCGTATTAGCCAAGGTCGATTCGCAAGGTGCACGGGGGGGGGGGGGGGGGGGGGGGGCAGGCTTAGGTCGTTGGTCCCCTGCGGGAGGGGCCCTGCGGCACCAGGAGGGAGGCAGACCCATCAGAGGGATGGATCCGCAGAAGCACAGCGCTGCGTATTTGTGCGGTGCCAGCAAGTTCCATGCCGGGAACCAGTTCCCTTTGGGATTTCGGCTGGGGGATGGGCGAGGGGGACGGCGCTGGCGAGCGCCTCTGTTCCCCGCCAAGCTGAGCTCTGCCCTCCGGGGCTCAACAGCTCTCCCTCCCGCTCTCCGAGCAGAGCTGTCCACTTGTAAACTTCCAGATGTTAAGTCCTGCAGGCTGTCAGAACTCACGGAGTCGGGCCCCTCCGCTTTTGCCGGCCAGACTCGGGGGCTCTCCCTTGTGGGGGTGGGGGGCGCCCTTCCACCGCACCGGCTCCCTTCGCCGGTCCGTGTGGAGCGCACCACCTCTCCGTGTTGCGCGCACCCCCTCTCCGCCCTTCCTACCTCTTCCGGGGGCCTGTCGTCTACACTTGGCTCCGGAGAGTCACTCTGCTAGTCTTCTGGCGGTTTTCTGCGTTATTTAGGCAGATGCGGGTGGAATCTCAGTGATCAGCAGGACCAGGTGAGCCCAGCGTCCTCCTACGCCGCCATCTTCTCTCTCTTCATTGTATTTAAATCACAAATATAGAAACCTTCATATGACATATAAAAGGACGTTCACAGCAGTAATAAACCAAATGACTCAAAACTACTATTTGAATGAGTGAGGGGGAGCAATAAAGCTCAGCCTAAGTAGCACACTAGGAAGCCAGAAGGACTGCTTTATCTCTTGCAAGGTTCTCTAAAAGAAATAAACACCCTTAATACTAACACCTCTTCATCTATATATACGTTTCAATAACTAGGCAATAGAATAATATCTTTTTAAAAACTGTTGATAAAACAGGGGGCCCTATGTACAGCAAAAAAAAATATAGGAAGCAAACATGAAAAAAGGTTAATTTAACTCTAATGGACAAAAAGAGTTCTTACCACCACACCCAAAGCTATCACATTGCCGTATCAAGGGTCATACCTTTTTCTGGTATCAAAGGGAATAAGAATTCCTGGAGGGATTCACTTTGGACTTCCTCTACTGTCTGATAACCCCATTTGGTGTCAATACAAGGGCGTATTACTCGTTTTGTTTAACTTGCTTCTCTAACTTGTCAGCGATTCCATATTGGGAACTCTCTGGTTTACTTGCCAAGCTTGGAACGTGGAACTCATTGACACCATTCAACTAGTAATATTTCCTCTTTTGGTCATGCCTGTCTCTTTTTGAGGCTAGCAGAGATATATGCTTTCTAAGGAGATAATTAGCCAACCAAAAAAACTCCAATTTGTTAATGAGCCAACTGGAAATTTATGAAAAACTGAACAGTAATAATTGATTTCAACATTTTTTTGTTTATAAACTGTCTTCATGGCTTGTTCGATTTATGTATGCATTTTATATTCTTGTTTTTACAAGAATATGAGTGTGTGATGTACCTGTATGTGCACATATTATTTGCATAGGAAATGTCTAGAAAGATATTTTTCAACATTAAATTTACATGATTTTCAAATGATGTTTATGAGTTCTTTGTTTTGGTTTTATTTTCAGAACATTATTGGAAGTATTAAGAATACAGATTCTATTAAGATATTTCTAACATAGAATGTTGATCTTTGATCCATGGTCAGATCCCTATAAAATAATTTGGGGAAAGGCAGATACCAATGGAAGAAATTACCAGAATATGGAGTCTTTTAGATTACAGATAACACTGACAGTACTTAATTTCTAATAAATTGTGAAAACCAGACCACCGTGTCTCTATCACGGCCATGAAACTCATTTCCTATTGGAAGCTCTTTTTAAATTTTGTTTTATTTTGTCTGTTTTAGTGTTTTGATTTTTTCCTTTTTTTCCCCAAGTGTTTATACCATACCTTATAATTACTGAATTACTGAATCAGAATCTCAGATTATGATACTAAGTAGTTGAAAATTTTAAGTCTCTAGTATTCTATAGAAATACATATGACATCAGAAATATGTGGTAAAACATACTAAATAAAAACCAATCTTAGGAACAATATATCTTAAATAAATTAAAAATATACATATATGTGTAAACAGCTCAAAGTTTTGAATAAAAATCATATCAAAAGAAATCTAACAGAGTATGTACCTATGGTGATGGATTGGTAATGGGTCTAGGAATCAGAGATACAAAGGGAGAAATAAGAGAAAACGAAAATAATAGAGAAACTGTGCATGGATTAGCATATGTGGTGAAGACTAAGTCATTATTCACCCAAACCATTTCCTTCTACTGAATACATGGAAGGCTATATCTTTTAGACTCCTTGTGAGTAGATTGCAACTATGTAAGTGAATTCTGGATGATAAAATGTGGTAGAAATGAGAAACAGCACTGTTAGGCCTAATCATTACACCTTATGCATAATCATCCCCTTGTTTTTTTTTTCTCCTCTTGTTAATTCAGCAGCATCACAGATGAAAAGATCTTGGATACCTGAGTTACCACATAGTCTGCCTGTCTCACACTGGAATGTGACTAGGTGAGAAATAATCATTCAGGCTGCTAAGCTAATGAGATGTTGTATCGTTAGAGTACGTAGCAATAATCACTCTTAACATGAATGATGATGATGCAGTAACATGAAGAATATGATTAAATAAAATTTCTGTTTCTGTGGGAAAAACGTAAAAGAAAAGAGAAAAAGGAAAACAAAACAGAACAATGTTCCACATATGAATATTTTACAGTGCCACCATACAAACCAATATTCATACATAGTATTATATAAGCAAAAATCAGAGAAGAGAATTCTATTTAAAAAGTTTACAAGTTCAAAGCCTGACCATGTTGGAATAACTAGAATCAAATATCCCTTTCTTCTGTTAAACACTAGATGACACAAAGAAAAGAGTTGTTTTCAGAAACTGGAAAACACAACACAGGAGTATGACACCCAAGGCAAGTAAACAAAGAGGTTAAAGCCATGGTTACCTCCTTTGTTGTCTAAAAGCACTTTCTGGACCATAGCACTGGGAGGAGAAACCCAAGGAGAACAGTGTTGCCTTGGATGGAGAGAACAGAAATTGCTGTTGGGGAAGCCTGAGCCAGCTGGTCATGCAAGGCAGAGTACTATAAAGGAGTACTATAAAGGAGGTAGGCAGAGGGATCCTTTTGAATCTTTGGCTGCATGTTAAAATGTGCACACATAGGAGTAACCTCCAACAGGCTAGGCAGATAAAAATTCGAAGGAGCTCTATGCCAGATAATTCAGAGGTCACACAGGCCTGGGAGTCATTTAGATAACAGGTATCTGGGAGAGACACAGAAACTGCTTAGTAGCAGGGATGAACTAGCCTAGGGGAAAGGCTATTTTAGACCCTCCTTAACAAAGCTTCAAAAGAAGTGTCAAATGCACTAACATTAAATTGTTTATTATCCCCAAATTGTTCTATAGGTTAAATCGATCTCAATCATATTCCTAGCAAACAATTTATAGAAATTGAAAAAGTACATTCTAAATTCATGGAGAAATACAGAGGACTTAGAACAGCCCACATAATTTCGAAAGATAAGAGCAACTTTGGAGGATTTGCACAACTTGCATTCAAGATTCATTATAAAGGTCAAAAATCATGACAATGTAGCATTAGCATAAAGATAGGATAGAGGTGAATGAGGGGTGCCTGGCTGGCTCAGTCGCAAAGAATGTGGCTTTTGATCTCAGGGTTGTGAGTGTGAGCCCTGTGGTGGGTATAGAGATTGCTTAAAAATTAAATTAAAAAAAAAGAAAAAAAAAAGATGTAAGTGAATGGACCAGAATAGTGAGACCAGAAATAGAACCACATACATAAAGCCAAATGGCATTTGACATAGTTACCAAGGAAATTCAATGCAGTAGAGTGAATCTTCAACAAATTATGCTGGAAATAGGGGTTAGCCACATACAAATAACATGATGAACCTCAATTTATGCCTCACATTATGCACAAAAGCTAACTCAAAATGGATGATAGACCTAAATATAAATCCAAAACTACAAGACTTTTAGAAAAAACATAGGCAAGATTAGAACACACAGAGTTGGACTTCCAATTTCTAGTCTACCATATAACAAGTTTGGAAGTTGCCACTATATTCTAATAACAAAGTGAACAAACTAAAAAAGTCAACAGCTCTTCTTAGATCTTTAAGAGAAGTTACAAGGAACTTAGATCTTTAAGAGGTTACAAGGAAAATCACTGTCCCCCCAAATTGGAAAGACCAGTGAATATTCTTGAAGCTTTACCAGGTTCTCACAGGAACCGTTTTGAAATACCCCAGTATATTCTGTTTTTAACGGGTGTCAGCCCTCAGGAGAATTTAACCATAGCCTATTCTTCTGGGCTTCTAACACCCTAACTGACCTGAGG
This sequence comes from Panthera pardus, assembly GCF_024362965.1. Classification (NCBI taxonomy): domain Eukaryota; kingdom Metazoa; phylum Chordata; class Mammalia; order Carnivora; family Felidae; genus Panthera; species Panthera pardus. The sequence goes on along the minus strand of NW_026526766.1, from coordinate 15,501,955 downwards.
GAAGCAAAATATTCCATTCCATTCATTCCAATCATCCTATTCCACCTAATATTGTAAATGGTGCTGAAGTGAAATCACTGTGTTTACACTGGAATCTTAGCAAGTTCTGTAGTGTTTTCAAAGGCTGGGTCCTCAGACATGCAGATAAACAACATTGAAATATAAGAAGAGATAATGCTTAAGTATATTGGTGTGGTGACAAAAATCTAAGTTCTCCTGTTCCTCAACACACACATGCGCACACACACAGACAAACACATACACAGGCAAAACTTTGATGAGCTGCGTGTATGAAATTACCAATAAAACTAGACCAGTGATAAGACTGATTGAAAAGTTTTGGTTTTGTTCTAAAGATTTAGAAAGTTCTGTGAATAGTAAACTTGAGGTCTGCTCTTTTGCTATATTGATCAGAATTGTTTTTAATTAGTATCTTTTGAAAGTATAAAGGGAAAAACGAATGAAATAATGAGACAAATAAAAGACCAAAATGAACACATTATTGGACAACTTATTTATTTTAGGTACCAGGTAAAGCACATATGCGTATATTATCTTACCTAATGTGAATAGCAGAAAAAATAAAATAATGGCACATATCAGTGAATTTTTGTGAATCTAAACATTTCTTCCATTTATCCTTAATAAGGGGTAAAATGAAAGCAAACTCTGGATGTTTATAAGTGATGTTTATCTGTATAAATGTATCCAACTGGGAGAATGGGATCATAGGATACAATTCTCAGTCCCAGGGCTTATGGCTGCTTTTGGGTTCTCCCAAACTTTCTTTTTACTGAATCATCTATTTTCCTGCATAAAAACAGATTTTATCTTGAAACCTGAGGTTTACAAAAAGATAACTTTCAATATTTATTGGAAGGGTGGAGAACAAAAACATTCAGTGAATTTTTGCTATTAATTCAGACATATTTTTGTAATCATATAACCCCCAAGACAGACCGTAGAGACTAGATCGTATCTGGGTTTAATGTGCTGAATTTTGGTGCAGAAATGAAGGGTAAAATATTTGTCTCCATGGGGACAGATCCATTACTGCACTTTTCAAAATGTCAAGGTTATATTTGAAAAGTAGTTGCAATTTTCTCCCATTTCATAAAGATAATTCTCTGCTTGTACTTCACACATAAAAATCTGTGACTTAATGAAAATTTGTCTTCACAGTATTAGGATAATAATCCCAACCTGACAAGGCTTAGAGCACAGTGTATTTTTTTCATAATCTCCAGATTCCAGGGAAGTAAAAACATGGTTGATGATTTAGTAATATTTTGTCATTTTGACCACTTCCTCAGTCTTGTAGAAGGTCTTAGCTTGTTTCAGAAACATTGTCAAATAAGAGATCTCTTTTGGAAATATTAATCCATAAAGAAGGAAACCACATTCCCATATGTTTGAGATCTACCTACCTACCTACCTACCTACCTATCTACCTATCTATCTTTCTGTCTATCATCTATATATCTACCTTCTTACCTCGAGTAAGTTTAATTTTACTAGATAAAAAATTTATATTTGTGTGTATGTGATATGCTCTAAGTAAGTCCTGATTATATGTACAATGGGAGTGCAGCTAAACATTGCAGTATATACTCTTAGAGCTTTTAAACCATCAAACTTGATTGTGATACAAATGTTAAAAATATTAGTAGCCATTTAAGGTAGATATTAGTGGTGTTTAATGGGATGGAATGTTAAATACAAAATAAAATTCTCATAAATAATTTTAAGGAAAATTCTTGATTTTTAATTTATTTATTAGAAATCTTAATATAGCAAATATTTTTAAATTCCACTTAAGGAAATTCAGTTGTATAAAGCAGATAACTAGAAGCCTTAAATTAAAATTTCTATCAGCATGCTAGTGATCGAGAGGCTGTATGGACAGGATTTAACAAGATTTAAGTAATTTTGCAGATGTCAATACGTAATTTGCCTTTATGTCGGGCAATTATTTTTAGCCTGTAAACCATTCAAAGAAAAAAACAGCACGACAAATATGGTTTTTCCTTGCAGAAATTAAAGTGTATCTTTATGAGAAATAGTCAAACCTGAAACATCACTTAGATTCAACTAAATATCACAACACGTTTTCTATATATTAAAAAAGCAGACATTTTCACGTGGGTTTTCTTATGTCATCTTTGCAACAACTTGGTGAAGCAATTATTTCAGTGTTAAAGATAAGCACATCAGATTTATGGAGAGAGGAATTTATTCAGAATCTCAGCTAGTTGGTTGTTGATGTGAACCTTAAAGGTTCTACCCCAAGTATAGCCGTATTTCTATTACCTATGGTGATTCAAATAATTATGGCTTCATTTGGGCATCTCAGTAAATCTCTCGCTTGTTCAGTAAACATCCACTAAATTTCTAATATTCCTAATATCTCTGTGCTACATAATGGAGACGTAAGGGCTACCTTGACTGAATTCAAGTAAATTTTGTTCTTCTTCCGTATGAAATATATTGCTTTTCTCTGGTTGCTTTCAAAAACCTTCAAATTTATCATAAATTTGACTGCATGTGCCTAGGTACTATTTTCTTTGCATTTAACATGCTTGTGTTCCCATGAGCTTTTTGAATCTGTACACTTATGAGTTTCCCCAAATTAGAGAAATTTTAAGCCACATTTCTTCATACATTTATTTTATCCCTTTATCTTTTTTTTCCTCGAACTGTAATTGTATATATGTTAGACCATTGTTAATTGTTGTAGTTTGCCTCAGTCTGTTCATCTTTTTGCATTTTGTTCTCTCTGTTATCTAGTGTAAGTAATTTGTATTGATCTCTCTTAAGGTTCATTCACTTTATCTTCAATATGTTGTTAATGCCGTTAGGTAAAATTCTTATTTCAGAGTGTTTATTTTTCATTTTTTTAATTTCCTTTTTAGTTTTCTTTTATAGCTTCTATTCCTTTGCCAAGACTTCTATCTTTTTATTCATCATCAATGTATTTCCATATCCATGGAGATAATTACAGTAACCACTTTAAAACCTGTTCCAATTCCAACATCTTGGCCATCTCTAGTTTTGTCCTCATTGATTTTTTGTTTTCCTTGAGTGTGGCATTTTTCTGTTTCTTTGACATTTAAGTAATTTGGATTTGTGTTCTGGATGTTGTGAATAATATTGTAGAGATTCTGGATTATGTTATATACTTCCAAAGATGATTGATTGATTGTGTGGGGTTTTTTGTTTTGTTTTGTTTTTGTTTTCTCAAGCAATCATCTGGATAGAACTCAAATTGCAGTTTTTTCTATGCAAGTTCAGCCAGATATTTATTTACATATGATAAGGTGTTTCTACCCTATCTCTCTTTTTTAGAGATCCTTCCCCCAATTCCACTCTACCCCCTCTTAATTTTTCAGCTGTGTAGTTGCCCCAAACTCTGCCCTTTGGCCCATCAATCCACTTATTCAATAAGAAAAGAAAGTTTTATCACTTCCATATTTTAGCTGCACAACATTGTACTAAGGGTGTGTGATGAAAGCAGGAAGCTTACCTAGGATTTATTTTCTTCTACCCAAGGTTTGACTCTGGGTAATATCTGCCTGCTTTACTCAGTCTCCAGTGCCCTTAGATAGTTGTTTATTTTTACATATTACCCCATAGTTTATTGTTGTTATCTGTGGAAGTATTGGTCTAAAAGTTTATCAACCATTAGCAAAAGAGAAGTCTAAGATCATTAATATTAGATTTTTCATCTTTTGTAATATAAGTGTTTAAAGCTATGCATTTTGGGGGTTGCCTGGGTGGCTCAGTCAGTTGGGTTTGGAGTCTTGATTTCAGCTCAGGTCATGATCCTAGGGTCATGGGATGGAGCCCTGCACGGAGCCCTGTGCTGAGCATAGAGTCTGCTTTAGATTCTCTCTCTCTTTCCCTCTGCCCCTCTCCCCTAATTGTGCTTTCTCTCTCAAATAACTAATAACTAGTTAACTAACTAAATAAATAAATAAAGCGAGCTATACATTTCCTTATAAATATTGCTTTTGCTTTATATCACATATTTTGATATGTGATATGTGATTTTGTTTTTATTATTTGTTTAGTTCAAAATGTTTTCTGGGCACGTGGGTGGCTCAGTGGATTAAGCACCCAACTGCAGCTCAGGTCAGGATCTCATGGTTCATGATTTTGAGCCCCGCTTTGGGCTCTGTGCTGACTTCACAGATTCTGTGGGTCTGCTTCAGATTCTCTGTCTCTCTCCTTCTCTTCCTCTCCCCCCACTCATGCTCGCTTTCTTTCTCTCTCTCTCTCAAAAATAAATAAGAGCAATAAAAAATGTTTTCTTTCTATTATACCCTATGATTTCTCCTTAAGTTACTTAGTTTTAATTCTCAAAATTATGAATATTTCCCCACCTTATATTATACATTTCTATTTAATTTCATTGTGTTCAGGTAGAACAGTCTGATTTTAATCTATTTAAATTTATTCCCGGTGCAGTCTCTCTTTTTTTTTTTTCTTTTTTTTTAAATTTTTTTTTTCAACGTTTTTTATTTATTTTTGGGACAGAGAGAGACATAGCATGAACGGGGGAGGGGCGGAGAGAGAGGGAGACACAGAATCAGAAACAGGCTCCAGGCTCTGAGCCGTCAGCCCAGAGCCTGACGCGGGGCTCAAACTCACGGACCGCGAGATCGTGACCTGGCTGAAGTCGGACGCTTAACCGACTGCGCCACCCAGGCGCCCCTCGGTGCAGTCTCTCTTAATGAACATTCTGTGTACACTTAAATAGAATGTATATTTAAATAGGATACATGTTATTATTGAGTATAATGTTCTAAAATGTTAATTTGATTAATAGAATTGCTCAAGTCTTAAGTATCCTCTGATTTTTACTTAATATTTCTAAACATTAATAAGTATTGAAATCTCATAATTGTCAATTTATTATTCTTTAAATCCTGTCCATATTTGTTCCATGAATTTTGAAAATATCTTACAAGATGCATACATTTTAGGATTCTTATATATTCTTGCAGAATTTTTCTTTTTTTCACTTTGAAACATCTCTGATACTATTCTTTGTGCTAAAGTACTTTTTTTGATATTAATATAGCCACCTCAGTGTTTTTAAATTATTGTTGACATTGTATCTTTTCCCAGACTTTAGATTTTAAACTCATCTCTACCTTTATATAGAATACATAATTGTAGATAGCTTTGTTTTTTTATTCAATATGGCAGCCTCTGCTTTTAATTGACAAGTTTAGATAATTCACATTTAATCTAGTTATCAGTAAGGTAGGACTTGTGTACCATAGTGTTGTTTAATATTTCCATCTGTATTTTGTTTCTTTTTTTTCTCTCTCTCTCTCAGCTTCATTTTGCGTTGCGAATTCTTTCCTTATTTTTCATTTTTTTACGTTTTTAGTCTTCCATTTTATCTCTACTGTCGACACTAGTGGCAGCTACAGGGCTTGTAAAATTTACCTTTTACCCATCACAGTCTACTTTCAATCATGACACTTGAAAACAAATAGAACATTGCCACCCTACCCTTCTGTGTTTCTATTCCATTTATTATTATTGCCATAATTATCTGTCAAGTGCTATAATCCTCGAGCAAATTGTTTAGTTTTGCTTTAAACAAATAAGAATCTCTGAAATAATTTTTTAAAAAATGCAAAGAATAGTTTATATTTACCCACACATTTACCATTTCCACATATCTTCATTTCTCTGTGTAGATCTAAATGTCCATTTGGCGTCATTTTTATTTTATCTGAAAACTTCCTTCAACGTTTCTTTAGTGCAGTTATTCAGAAGAGGAATTCTCTCAGCCCTTGTTTGTCTGAAAATACTTGTATTTTTTATTAGGTGGGAGGAGAGTTTTATTGAAGTATAATTTATATGCAATAAAATTCATCAATTTTAACTGTGTAATTTGATACGTTTTGACAAGTGTATACAGTTGTGTAGCCACCCCAAGTGTGAAATACCCAATCTCTGTCATCCCCAAATTCCCTTAATGCCCTCTTGCAGTCAGCAACTTCCTCCCAACTACTAGCCCATAGCAAAAATTAATCTTTGTATCACAATTTTTATCTTTCTTAGAATGTTATATAAATGGCATCATACAATATGTGGTCTTGGTATGTCATTTCTTTTGCTTAGGATAATGTTTTAAAATTTACTTATGGTATTGTATATATCAATGGATCATTCCCTTATGTTTACGTTCTTTTACTATTGAGTAGTATTTTGTTTGTATGAATATGCCACAATTTGTTAATCCACTAACTATTTAAAGAACATTTGGGCTATGTCTAGTTTGGGCTATTATGAATAAAGTTCTTTAAAAATTCAGATAGAAGATGTTGGGTAGAAATATGTTTTTATATATTTTGGAATCACTTGGTCATATGAAACTATTATGTATAACTTAAACTATCAAAATGTTTTTTTTTCCCAAAGTGATAGCATTATTTTATATTCCCATCAATAATGTTTGAGATTTCATATAGATCCACATTCTCGCTTTCTTTGTCAGTCTTTTCAACATTAATCATTCTAGCAATTATGTGGTATTATCTAATGATTTAAATTTGCATTTCCCTATGACTGGTGCCGTGGAGCATATTTTCATATGCTTACTTATCATCTGTATATTTTTATGTCTTTCAAGTCTTGTGATCAATTTAAATTTTGTTATCTTAATATTGTATTAAAAGGATTCTTTACATGTGCTAGATATGAATCCTCTTTGGATGTATGGTTTGCAAATATTTTCTCCCAGCCTGTGGTTAACCCTTTATTTTCTTACCAGTGTCTTTTTCACAACAGTTGCTGATCTTGAAAATGTTCAATTTGACAGTTTTTTGTAATACTTTTTCCTTCTTTATTTTTTTAAGTGTTTTTTTTTTCTTTTTTTTTTTTTTTTTTTTTTGAGAGAGAGACGGAATGAGATGGGGAGGGGCGGAGAGAAAGGAGGATAGCTGATCTATGCCTCCATGCTGATAGCAGAGAGCCTGATGTGGGGCTGGAACTCACAAACCTTGAGATCATGACCTGAAGGTCGATGCTTAACTGACTGAGCTACCCAGGGGCCCCTACCTTGTTAAAATTTCTTTTTTCCTCTCAACACTTTAAATATTCCACTCTAGTTTGCATAGTTTTCTGAGAAGTTGGATGTAATTGTTATCATTGCCCTTCTATAGATTAAGATTTTTTTTCTTGTGTTTTTCAGAATTTTTTCTATATGTTTGATATTCTGTAGATTTAATGTGATGTGCCTAGTTCTAGTTTTTTGGCATTAATCCAGCTTCTTATTCTTTGAGCTTTCTAGATCTGTGATTTGGTATCTAACATTAATCTGGGGAAATTCTCAGTCATTGTTTCAAATATTTCTTCTGTTCCTCTTTCTTCTTTTGGTATTTCCATTACTTGTATGTTATACCTTTTGTAATTGTTCTACAGTCAGTGGATATATTTTTTCTTTCTTTCTTTTCTTTTTTTTTTTTTTTTCTTTTTCAGTCTTTGCTTTTCAGTTTTGGAAGTTTTTATTGTGATTTCCCAAAACTCAGAGATTCTTTACTCGGAGGTGTCCAGTCTACTAATAAGCTCACTAAAGGCATTCTGAATTTCTGATTTGGTTTGTTTTTTGTTTTGTTTTGTTTTCGTTGTTTTATCTCTAACATTGCTTTTTGGTTCTTTCTTACAATTTCCATTTCTCTGTTTACATTGCCCATCTGTTCTTACATACCATTTACTTTAACAAAAGAGCCCTTAGCGTATTAATTATAGTTGTTTTAAATTCCTGGTCTGGTAATTCCAACATCCCTGCCATGTCTGGTTCTTATGCTTGCTCTGTTATTTCAAATGGTATTTTTGCCATTAGGAATTCATTGTAATTTTTTTTTTTTTTTGATAGCTCTCCATGATGTAACAGGTAAAAGGAATTGCTGTAAACAGGCCATTAGCAATATGGTGGTGAGGTAGGGGGAAAGGAAGTGTTCTATGGTCCTATGGTCAGGCCCCAGACTTTTAGTGAGCCTATGTCTCAGCCCCAGACTTTTAGTGAGCCTATGTCTGTGGAATGTGTACTTCACCAGTATTTGTTAGGTTTTTCTTACCCTTAACGTGGGAGAGGATAGTAGAGTAAGCTGGATTTTGGTATTTCCTATCCCCAGGTCAGTTAGGTTGTAAGACCCCAGCAGCTTAGGCTCTACTTAACCAACTTGCCCTAAGTAAAGACCTTGTCAAAAGACTAGAGTGTTCTGGAGTATTTTTAAATGGTCCCTTTCCCCCTCCCCCTGCCAGAATCATAGGGGGAATTTTCTCTGGTATTTCCGGTGAGATTCTGGTCAAGCTCACAAAACTGTGGGAACCTCCCCCACCCTTGCCCATCTTCCCATGAAGATTTTAACTCTCAGGCTTGTCTACACTGAATCTCTAGCAATTCCTCAATTACAGTTCATATTTTCCTATCCCGGCACAGGTATCCATGGCTGTTCCTCTCCCAGTCTCTGCTCCAGTAACCCCCAACTCCGTGTATTCACCTGTCTGCCTCTTCAGTCTTAACAGCAGTGATTTGCCCTGCATACTCTCCACTCCTATAAATTCAAGATTTGTTAGCGTCTTAGTCTGGCTGCTTTTTAGTTGTTAGGAAGGAGTGGAAGACTCCTTACGTGTGGAACTAAAAACCAGAAGTCCACTTAGTTTCTTGTATAGAATAATCCAGAAAAAGCAGAAATCAGCTGTCAATTTGTCAAAATTATGTAGAGCCACTGGTAGAAAAACAATACTTGAATTAGCCTTCTGCGATTCATATAAACCACATTATCTAATAGACTGAATTTTCGTCAAGCTTTCTGGTACTTTAATCGGGGAAATTACATTGCTATATAATATATTTAATAAAGAAATTTTGACACATTCCCTTTAAGATCTGGAATAAGACAAAGATTTGCTATAACCAATAATTATTAACCTTCCATTGAATGTCTTGGCTGTTGCTATAAGATATGAAAACAAAACTTACCCAAACAGGACGTTTCTACATCATTGTGACTACTCAGAATGCTTTCAGGTGTCTAACTACAGACACCTTTTCGTCAAGGGTAAACTTGATATCCTGATATCATCCCTTCCCATCTCGTTTTGGATAGTGGTGATAATGATGATGATGACAAAGGGTATTTATAGACAAATCTTATACCCAAAAAACTCTGAAAACTAAACATTTTTTTGGAACTTCAATTGGTGAAATCCTTTCCTGACCAAGTGTTACTTGTCATCAACACCTGAAATGTATGCACAAGAAGCTATTTATTTTCTTTATTCAATTTAGTATTAAAGTGCATGTATTTTGCTGCAGACTTACTCATGTAGGCTTCTCCAGAACCCATGATCGGTTTTATGTGACATATATATGATCCTTATTACTTCAAATTCTGAATTCCATGGTAGCTATGACTCTGAGAGTTTCATATGAGTAATCTATTAAACTTGTTAATAGTATATTTTATTATATAATCTTCAAACCAGTACTATGAGATAAGTACAAATATCATTACCATTTAACAGATGAGAAAAGGGACTGGAAGAGAGGTTAAATAAACACCTAAGGATACACAACTTGGAGGTAGCAGAACTGAGGTTTAACTCTGGCAGCCTGTGAGCACTCCAAAGCTTACACTTTTTACCACTTCTTTCACTAATGGTAGGTGGGGGCGGGAATACTTTCTTGTCAACCCTGCTCAACCCTAAGATAACTGTACCTTGCCCTTTTTCATTAAATTAAAAGAATATTCTCCTTTAAATCCTATACTCTCCTTTAAAATTTGGAATCTATACCATGCTACTAAAATATGAAGGCCCTTTTATATCACTTATTCTCATCTATCCCAATCATCCCGCTCTGTTTGTTATACTGAATATTGTTTTCTAATTGAAACTCCTCTTGACACACCTGAGCTGGTTTGGTCTTCTTTCTATCCCTCTGTGAATATTCCTTTTGTTTTGTTTTTGACTTCCTCTTATGCCTCAAAAAAAAATCTAAGTATTCACCAAAGCAGTGCTTATACTTCTTCAGTTTTCTATTTAGACTATCTCTCAGTCATATTTAACTCTGCATTTCTGGCTTGGATACAAAGGAACCACATCTTAAAAGGTTCTAGATGATTATTTCCTCATCTGCCAGTAAGCTCTGAGACTTGTCTGTGCTTGACATCCGAGAGCCATGGTCAAAGAGACCAGAGAGTAGACCATAGACAGGCTCACTTTCTTCTTAATGACAATAGCACAAGTTTTGCAAACTCTCAGCCTGCCTAACAATCTTTAGCCCATTGAAAAGAATTTGCTCCCAGAGTATCATAAGGAGTCACAAACAGGTCTGATGCACAGGATGTTGCTATGGTAAACTTGGCCCACTTGATTATAAGCAAGGATGGGCAGGGACTGCTTATTCTATTGTGCATATTTGTTTTTCTTTCAGGAGCTAAAAAGTATCCTGGATGTCACAGTGCTATGAATTGAGTACATTAGCCTAAGACAAAAGGTAATTGGTAGAACTGAGAGAAGGGTGCTTTTCAGAATACACGTCACTTGGTTCCTTGACGAGAGGAAAACTGTAGAAAAGTTATTCATCAACTGTTTGCATTCTAGTTTTAGCTCCCAAGCAATCCAATGAGTAAATGTGGAACAAAGCACTTCCTTTATACCCAGCTTTGTTTATTTACATTTTTCATTTGTAAAATAAGCGAAATCTATCAAATTTCCAGCATCGACAATGAGGTTGAGCACATGATAAATTTTATTAAAAGATATGTATAAATATCTTAAAGTATATATATGATAATTTCAGAGTGGCTAAAATGTATCACAAGTAGGAAAATATGCAATATATTATACATATATGTGAATATTATATATACATACATATGAACTCATTTCAATAAAAGCATCCGCAAGTGTTTGTGAGTGTGTATAGAGAAGAATAAATTCCTAGAAGGAAAGCAAATTTGTTATAAATAAAATAGTTACAAAGTTCAATGAAAGAATCTTCAGAGTAATAAAAATCAAAAAATAAACAGAACAATTTATATGGCCAGGCAAATAAGATTACCACCAAAGGTAGGAAGGCTATTAGTGCATAACTATGTCATAAATAAAAATGACGTTTCAGTACAGAAGTGCAGTTTAATTCAAATTTGAAAGCAAAGGGTATCATAAAATTCCATTAGCACCTGGAAACAATTGTGTCATTGCATGCCTTTTAATCTGAATATGTGCTCTGCTGACTATTTGTTGTTCTTATTTTTAGCAAAAGTGAGGTTTTTAGAGTTCAAGCTCAGGCATGGAGAATTTTAGTGTTAGCTTTTCTTCTACAGTTAAGCATAGTCACCTATATGAATGATTTATCAAGCCCTATTACTATACCTTCTTGAACAGATTGCTTCTCACATGCAAGAGTTTTGAGTAGTTACTACGTTGTTTTGCACTTTTCTTTTTAAAATTTTCAATACATTTGCATGGTTGAAAATTCACAGTGATATAAAAACGTATACACGCAACAGCAAGTTCACAACTTTTCCTGAGCCCATTCGAGTGATGAAGTTCCAAGGCAATCAACTGCACCAAAAAATCCAAGAAAAAAGACAGGAGCATTCAGGGAAACACAAGATAAGAGAAGTGGCTTACCAGGAAAGGATGCAGATGGACAGTAAGAAGGGGTCATCTGTCCATCCTTAGCAAACCAGCTGGGGATTTTGGAAAATTGGTGGAGATGGAATATGCACTGGCAGGTGGGTGGAGACCCTGGGAACTGCAAATACTGGGAGGTCTGCCAACTGAGGACCCAGAGAATTTTGGTTCATTTCTGAGAAAGTCTCCCTTGTGACCCAGAACTGGAGGAGGGCAACAGTAGCTCCTGGGGTGGTGGGGGCTAGTTCTCCTCTATCTTCCCTACAAAACTAAGACACCTAAATGCGTAGTGGGGATGGTTAACACACACTGGTGCTCATGGCGCCCTGGTGAAAACCCATTGCAGCTAGGGGAAGGAAAGAAGAAAAAAGAAACTTGAAACCCTGGAGGAGGGGCATAAAGATCTGCTGGACTCAGAACTGCAAAGCCACCTACAGGACTGAGAAGCAGAGATACAGTGCCTAAGACAAAGACTTAATCAGAACAGTAGGGAACAACTGCACCTGTGGCACCCATCCCCAAGTGCACGCTCCAGGAAAAGAAGCATCAAGTAACAAGTAATTTGCAAAAGACAGACCGTCACTGGGGCTCCGCGTGGAGCAAGCACTGAAATAAAAAGTCCTCTGAAAACCCCTACCCGAAACACAAAGTATTACTAGAAGAATTTGAAACCTGTGGTACACTGACAGTAACCATAGCAACAATAAATCTAAAAAAATCAGGTTTGATAGGTTAAATAAATTGTTCCCCCATCAAAGTCCTGGCAGAAAGAAAAGCATGACCATTTCCAAGTGGGAAAACTATTTCCTATAATCTCCTCTGTCCTACACAAGATGTACATCTTTCAAGAATAAACTAGGGGCACCTGGGTGGCTCAGTCGGTTAAGCATCCGACTTCAGCTCAGGTCATGGTGTCATGGTTTGAGAGTTCAAGCTCCCCATCGGGCTCTGTGCTGACAGCTCAGAGCCTGGAGCCTGCTTCAGATTCTATGTCTCTCTCCCTCTGTCTCTGCCCCTCCCCTGCTCATGCTCTGTCTCTCTCTCTCTATCTCTCAAAAATAAATAAACATTAAAAAATTTTTTAAAAAGAATAAACTAGAAAGCATACACAAAAGTAAGAAAAAACAGCACATTCCTAAGAAACAGAGCAATCGTTAAAACCAAACTCAAATGTAACAGACATGTTGGAAGTACCTGAGAGGGAATTTAAAATAACTACAATGATTGTGTTAAAGTCTCGAAGGGAAAAAATAGACAACATGTAAAATAAGTGGTTAAATTTAGAAGTTATAATGCAGATTCCAATGAAAACAACAAAAATGCATACCACATTGAGAAGGAATGTCTTCAATAGGCTTAATAGTAATTCGGGTACAGGTAAGGAAGGAATCCATATACTGGAAGACAGGTTGTACAGAAATCACCGATGATGGAATGCAGAATGTGACTAAGGAGGCTACAGATGAATGAGATTAACACAGTGAAGTGAGTGGGAAGAAAAAAATCAACCTAAGTATCTGGAAAACAGTGGTTTGACTGCATAATCCAAGACTTAAGGCCAAAGTAACTAAAGGGATAATGCATTCCAGTTGGTAAACTTGCTTCACCTGTACCTATGGGACATATTATCAAACTGCTTTATATGAATACTAGACTTGAACAAACAAATAAATTTTAGATAGAGTCAGAGATCTCAGTGATAGAGGAAGAAAGGGGGTATATCAAAGGAACACCAGAGCCAAATTTTAAAAAAGCTCTCAATGACCAAGGCTGAAATAATTTGAGCAACAAAATAAATAGTAATAGTATTAGATTTTAACCTCCAAATAAAATACATATCCTGAATCTGAAGACTTCAGGTTTCAGCCCAACATGGAAAAAGATTGGAAATCATTACTGCATTCCCCAAAACTGGATTGTTAGGTGCTTCCAGAGAGCTAAAGCTCTTGAGATTGGCTTACCTGGAGTAGGACCTGCCAGTCAAGGACCACTTATGTAGTGTGGATTAGGAGTTGCCAGACTGTGTAGAGACTACAGGAGGTGAGAAGCTCCTAGAGTCTGCAGTTAGAGGGGACTCCCAGCACCTTCCCAGGCTTTTCCTCCAGGAACACCACCACATTTTCACTGGGAGATCTGAGAAAGCTTCTTAAGTGGCTCTGACAGTGAAAGAGGGCAGTGGGTATTGTGAAGCTCTCCCAGACCCTTCCTCTCCAAAAGACCTAATCTCTAGGATGGAGGATATCACTAGAAGGCAAATCTGGAAATGTATCCCAGTTGGGGAAAGAAAATACACTCCATTCTAGACCGATCTTACCTCCATGTCATGGCCGGGGAGGAGCCACAGTCAACAAGGAAGAGGGCTTCAAGGAAATATACTAGAAACACTAAAGCTGGAGAAGAGACTAGTGGATAGGAGTGATCAAAGCTCTACCCCTGGAGGAGAAGCAGAAATACTTCACAGGCCAAATCCCCAAGACAGGCCCATTAGACGACAATCAGAAGATTAGAGCATACCCCTTTTTTCTCAACAGTCTATCACAATACCAACAAACCTCCAGAAGTAATAAAGGTAGATTATAGAAAAAGGGCTCCAAGACACAGGCTTTCTCTAAAAATGGTACAAAGGGAAATTGAAAGCCAAGAGCGGATCACCAGAATAATGCAGAGCCTCTGGTGCTTACAGCTAAAAGAAACATTAACTATACCCAAACTCCTAGACATATTAATGTAGTCCTCATGCTAATGGTTTGTTTACATCAGTTAGTATTACTTTGTACAATATGTCTGCTCTCAACAAAATTCACAAAGCATGCTTAAAGGCAAGAACAAACACCATCTGAAGAGACAAAGCAAGTATCAGAACCAGGCTTATGTATAAAAAAGATGTTGGAATTATCTCAGGAAATTTTAATTAACAATGACTACTATGGTCAACGCTCTTGAGGAAAAAGTAGACAATGTGCAAGACCAAATGAAATATCATCAGACAGATGGGACCTATAAGAAAGGATAAAAAAGAAATGCTAGAAATGAAAAACAATATTAGAAATGAAGACTGCCTTTGATGGGTGCATCAGACTTGACATGGCTGAGGAAAGAATCACTGAACTTGAACATAAGTAAATAGAAACCTCTCACATTGCAATGCAAAGAGCCAAAAAAGGGGGAAAAAAGGAGAGAATGGAATGGAATGGACAACATCCAAGAGCTGTGAAACTATATCAAAAGTTGCAATATGCATATAATTAGAATGTCACAGAAGACAGAAGGGAGCAGAAGAAATATTTGCCAAAATAATAATGGCTGAGAACTTTCCAAATGAATGACAGATACCAAACCATGGAACCAGAAGTTTAGAGAACAGAATTCTCAAAATATACATCACGGTGCTAAACTGCAGGAAAAAAAGAAGATAAAGAGAAAATATTGATGAAATCCAAGGATTAGGGAACACTGCCCATGCAAAAGAAAAAGATAAAAATTACAGCAAACTTCTCATTTTTTAAAAATAATGCAACAAGAGTGGAATGAGATCTTTAAAATGTTGAAAGAAAAAGATGGCATCCATGAATTCTGTATCCATTGAGATTATCCTTCCAAAGTAAAAAAGAAATACTTTCTCAGATAAACAAAAACTGGGAGAATTCCCAGACGGCAGACTTGCCCTGCAAAAAATGTTAAAAGAAGATTTTCAAACATAAGGAAAGAGATATAGATCAGACACTTGAATTTACATAAAAAGAAAGGAGAGCATCAGAGAAGAAATAAATGAAGGTAAAATAAATTCTTTCATTTGTCTTATTCTTAACTGATCTAAAAGACAACAGTTTGGGGCATAAATAGTAATATTTTTGATGTGTATATGAATGAGTGAAATAAATAACAGCAATGTCACAAGAAAAAGAAGGGGAGTTTGGGATACTAGGTTATAATGAATTTGTGCTATGCATAAAGCAATATATTGTTATTTGAAGAGGTATTTACATAATTATAACATGTATATTGTAAACACTAAGAAAACCACTAAAAAAAGTGTTTTGTTTTGTTTTGAAAAGGAAGTTTAAATGATGGAACCAGAAAGGAAGTAAAATCAACAGTGAGTTTATACGGATATAAATAAATGATTAAATATATAAGAGGTTGAGAAGGAAGGACTCCTATTAAAAAAACAGAATTAATAAATACAGAATGACTGAAGGAAATTAAAAGCCACCATTAGAACACGATGGTAATCATTGCTGTAGTCAAGATCCATTGGTGAATGCTAAAATTGGTTGGCAAAGTACAAGAAGACACAGCTTTTTAGTCTCATCTCAGATTATCTTTCTCAAAACAGTATTTACAAAGGGAAAGCAGTGACTTTACAGTGAAGAAACCTTCAGACACCATCTTATTTTAATGATCAACATTAACATCTCTGGTAATGAGACATGTTATATGTGCCCCCTGATAATGATGCTCTAAGGAGGGTGCGTTGTCTGTGATATTCTTCCCCAAAATGCATACCTTTAAGATAATTGTGAACAAACATAATGCAATTCCAAATTAAGGTACAGTCTTCAAAATACCTGACAAGTACTCTTCACAAGTCTTATACAGTCGGCAGTGGGTGGGTGGGGAGAGGGTAGGCCGGGGAACGAGGAACTGTCAGATTGGGAAAAACTGATGAATCATAACAAGTGAATTAAGGAAAATTCTTGGTTGGATTCTAAAACAGAAAATGAACATTTGAAAAAACTGGCATCATCTGAATGAAATCTGTATTTTGACTAATTTTTTTGAGGGGGGAATCTTGGAGAAATAGCAACCTGTGTATTATTTTTCAACTTTTCTGTAAGCCTAAATTATGTCAAAATAATTTTTTAAAAAGTGTCAAAAAGTCCCTCTCAGCTCCATTTCTATCAACTCTATTCTGCCCTCATTCTAAGCTTCATGTTTCTCTTTTCAGTGGTGATTTATGCAAATACAAAGAAATGTAAATATTTGCTTATTTTTCCCCTTCTTACATGCCAGTAGCATACCATATATATAATTCTAAACATCAATTTATTCACTTAAAAATATCCTAGAAATTGTTTTGTTGAGGTCTTCTCATTCATTCTCACAACTGCATAGAATTCTACTGTGTGGATAGACCATAGTTTATTCCAACAAAAATTTGGACTCTTGGATGTCTCTAATCCTTTGGACTCATAAGTGTCTCTACTGTAATAAAAATGATGTGTGAATAACCTTGTACACTTTATATGTTTCTCATACATGGGAAAGTATTTCTTTGGGATAGATTTCCGGAATTGGGACTGCTGGATCAAAGATTAATAAATACAACTATAATTGTGGTAGATTTTTTCACATTCTCTTGTACAATGGTAGGATCGTTTTTCATTCTAACCAAAAATATAATAAATATGTGTTTATCCACAGCTTCACTGTGTGGAGCCTAAAGTATTCAAAGTGTTCATGATATGTTATTTTATTATTTTTCTAATGGCATCATGATGTTACTATTCCTCTTACAATTGAAAGAATTGAGTCCTAAAGAGACTGTGTAACCTTGGATAAATAGCTAGGATCACCCAGCCATGAGTCCATATAGAGATAGTCTTGTCCCTATGGAATAAAGTGAACCAGGGCAGTGTGTCATGTAAGCAAACAGGGCAGGTACTTACATTAAATTGCTCGATAGACAGAAACTGGTCATATAATGTCGAATAACTATTCTAATTCATTTACTTTCCTATTCTTTTTATTTATTTCTGTTATCAACTTATTCGTTTTGTATTTATGTAGTGATTCCATCCTGAATGTATACGTAGAGTACATATCATCCCAAAATATAGAATCCAGAACTTGAAACAGGCAAAATTAAAGTCTGGTAATAGAAGTCTAGATAGTGGTTACCCTTGCTAGAGTCATAATTGGCAGAGTGAACTAGGAAGCTTCTAGGATATTCTTATGCTTATATTCTACATATGTGTTGTGTACTTTTTCTATGCATATCTTAGAATTCAGCAAAATGTTTATTAAAAAAATAGTCCATTGCTTAAGCCCTTACCAGGTAGTTTAACTGAACTTCAAATATATTGTTATTTGAAGAGGTATTTACATAATTTTAACATGTATATTGTAAACACTAAGAAAACCACTAAAAAAAGTGTTTTGTTTTGTCTGTGTCCATGTTCTTTTTTCTGCCTTAGTAAGGACTAAGCAGGTGTTCTCATTCATTCTTCTCTCTAGTCAGTCCTTGGCACAATGATAAAATTCACGTATTTAGATGTGCAAGAAATAGCAATTTTTTTTGTATATAAATTAAGTAATGATTTGATTTCTGTTGATTCTAGGATAGCATAAGAATATGGAGTATCAATTTGATACGGGAAAGTCATATAAAGGTTCGTGGGCGTCCATCATTCTTGGTAACTGCAGGAATGCTCAGCGTTCAGCCTTACATAGCTCTTTGAAAGTAGGCTTCTAACAGAGCACAGGTAAACAAATCTTTACCAGACTGAGTCTTTAGCTCCAACCTCTCTAAGTGCACCATATAACTAATCTTCTCTGAGTTTGGAAGTTATCTCTTTGTGTTGCCCAGTGTATGTCAGCATTCTCCAGAGAAACAGAACTAACACGATATTTTAGCAGATACGATAATAGCAGAACTAATATGATAACAGACATAACTATATATTTCTATATAGATATAATAGTATACCTATAGCTATCCATTTATCGAGAGAGAGAGAGAGAGAGAGAGAGAGAGACATTGAGATTATAGGAATTGGCTCACACAATTAAGGAGGCTGAGAAGTCCCATGACCTGCTTGCTATCTGCAAGCTGGAGAACCAAGAAAGCCAGTGGTATAATTCAGTCCCCACCCAAAGGCCTGAGAGCCAAAGGACCAAGAACCAGGCATTCCCATGTCTGAGGACAGGGGAAAATGGGTGTCGCAGCTCAAGTAAAAATAGCAAATTTGTCCCTTCTTTGCCTTTCTGTTCTATACAGGCCCTTAGGAGATTGAATGACACCCACCTTCGTTGGAGAGGGGGATCACCTTCACTCAATCCACCAGTTCAAATGCTAATCTCTTCCAAAGTATTCTAACAGGCACGCTCAGATGGACCGTTTTACTAGCTCTCTGGGCATCCCTTAGCCCAGTTAAGTTGAAACATAGGTAACCATCGCTCCCCAGATAGTGGTCTGTGCTCTTCATTTTTTCAGGACTAGGGGACCTGTCCCTCCTTTTAAGTCTTGAAAATATCACCAACTCTCTTTCGCTGTGCTTGTCCTCCAACTCACCCTCACTGCAAAACCTCAAAACTTTCTTCACGCTTCCCACCAGCAAAGGATTCCATTGTCACAGGCTTTTAGAAATAAAAGTTTAAATACCAGGAAGGGAAGATATCTTCAAGGGACACTACAAAGGCATTCTGCAGCCTGTACAGAGATATAAAAAAGTTTTTGGTTTTTGTTTTTTGTTTTTTAAAGAGAAAGGGAAAAATACAATTAGAGAAAAAAATTTCAATAAACTACCCTGTTATGTATTTTCCAAAGAATCAAACTCTGGTTTCAAGTACTACACAAGACCCCCTAATGGGCATGAACTTAACAATTTTTTGTGTTTCTTAAACTATCAAGATGGAGAATATTGCATTTATTAGGACACTTCTAAAAGATTGCCCTTTTTGTGATTGGAAAGAAAACCCTGATAAGCTATTTTGGGAGGGGAAGATGGGGAGCAATGATTAAAACCTCAAAAGCCATTGTAAAGTAACAAGAAACTACCTTCAAAGACACATAAATGGTTACCTATAAAGAATATGTTCTATTAGGTACAAAGTACCTAATATTTGTTCTTCTCCTGATCAAATATTACTTAATATGTCTCAGAACCATACCTTACATTTACATGTCATTCTCCAGAGACTAAAGATAAACTTTACATCTCCCTTTATCACAAGGCTGTACTAAATTCTTATTTAACATTTGAGACATGTTACAATTTAATTTTTTTAAATATATTTTACATAATCACAGTAAACTAAGTTGTATCTGTAAACACTACAGGGAAGCCAGTGTCATTATTTAACAGTATTAAATGTCATGATTAAAGGCTGGTTTCCTACATATGGATTATTTTTAAGTATTGGGATCACAATAAAAAATTCACAGTCACTTTTATAAGTGCTGAAATAGCACTATGAGATTTTCTGCAAGGGAAATCAGATACTCAAGGTTCTCCTTTCCGCTTCCTCGTTCTCCCTGTTTTGTTTGTTTTTCTCCAGGTTGTGTTTTTTAATGGTTGGAACGGTGGGGAGAGCAGGCGTGGTGGAGAGCGGGGAAAGAAGTGTGTGTGAAGGGAGAGCCTTCATTGTACAGAATGGTCATTAACTGTGATGCAAACGCCAATGTTTCCATGGAAACCTCTGTCCACTACAGAATATACTAGAGCAATTTTTGAACCATTTGTCCATTTGATTAATTATGTCTTTGTGCCGAAGGCAGCTTGGCTTGATTGTCTCATCATGTATTAGGGAAGCTACTGCTCTAACAAATGTGCCTATTGTTTCGGGCCTATTCATCCTGGTGCATCCCTGCGAGCTGATAGACATTTCAACAAAATGACTGTCCCTTAATGAGCTGCAGCCTGTCAGAATTGTTTAGGGCTTCATGCGAGGCACAGACCATGGTCATGACAGCCTCAGTTATTATGACAATGAGTAGGATGTCTATAAAAGAGTCTATATAAATACAATGACCCTCGTTCTGATATTACATAGTTGCTTTTTAATTATCAAACTTCTGTATATTATAGTCCTAAAACACTCCTGAATTTTGTTCCAACATAAGCTATAGAGTTTTCTGGCAAACTAAGTGAACATGAACACCAAATCAAAAAGAAGAAAATATTTTTTCATCATCTGATAGGATTGTTCTTGGTTTCCAATTATCTGAAAAATACTATGAATGCAGTTATGGGAGCTGGCTAATGGAAGCGAAACCAACATTTTTGTTATATTATGATGATGTTAGTGTTGAGTTGTTAGCATTCTAAAATGAGTGCAAGCTAATTTTACTTGAACAAATATTTCTTAAAAAATAGCAAAGCAAAACAAAGAACAATACTTACAAAAAAAACTTGAGGAGGACCCATAATGTTTAAAGAAAAATAAATATGTTTTTAGTAAATGGGACAAATAAAACATACTTCTGGTACTCTCAATAGATATGAGATGGTTGAATAACAACCTCCTCTAATTTGAGAGTACACACCTGTTGATTTGCTCTGAAGATTTGGGAGTATTATTATCCCAAAGTCCAAATATCTTTCACGGAGATTAGTGCTTAATAATGATGTGTTTTCTGCCCACAGTAAATTGTAATAA
Source organism: Panthera pardus (assembly GCF_024362965.1). Classification (NCBI taxonomy): domain Eukaryota; kingdom Metazoa; phylum Chordata; class Mammalia; order Carnivora; family Felidae; genus Panthera; species Panthera pardus. The sequence continues at coordinate 15,480,904 of NW_026526766.1, read as the reverse complement.
TTCTGCTAAAAAAGAAAGAACATATTGGCAATTTTGATTTCATGTTTGCTCAAAGCAAGAGCAAATTCTCCTTCAGAACAGATGAATGCACTTTATAAGAGGGATGGTGTGCCAGTCACAGCCAGAGTCAACATGCCTGAAACATCCCCTTTGCCAAAAGTTAATTATGACACTTAAGAAAAGCTTCCTACATGTTTTTAAATTGTATATTTCAGTTTTGCTTCTCTGGCTCTTCTGTGCTGGGAACCGTCATGGTCTATGCTGTATCTCTCCATACAGAATCAGTGATTAAGTTGTGTCCCTAAAATTCACAGATGGAAATCACCACTCTGTAGCTACCAACAGCTCCACTTAATCAGTTAATAACTGGGATTAAACTTAATTCAGATTAATTTGTCTTAGTATAGACTTGGTAAATCAATTGCTTTCATATTAATTTACATGTTGTCTAGACATGACATCATGTTAATTCTTTGTGTGGTTCAACTACTAATTACAGACTTTAAGGGTAACAGATGCAAACTTTTTGTTTAAAGCTCTAAACATAAATCAAGGTTAGAGTGGTGGTCCAGTTTATTTTAGGTTAGGTTTTTTGGTTTTTGGTTTTTGTTTTTTTAACTTGGTACAAAGTGACATATTAGAGTTAAAGTCTGAAATGGAAATAATTTCACCAGTTTAACAGGGAAATGACTTCTGATAAAGATGAGGAGGAACACATTTAATTACGAGTGAGATAAATTTTAGAAAAATAAGAAAAGTGTTAATAAGTAAATGAAAATCCCCCAAACTTAATTGCTATGTAAGAGACTGAAACATTATTAAAATTATTCTTAATTGCAGATTTCAGCTTGCTCTGCTACCTGTTCCATTCAGGGTCTAAACCTTATATAACATGGTAGCTCTTCTGTGGACAGTGTTTCTTTAATTCTGATAATTCACTTATTTCTAATACCTTTTGAACATCTTAGAGTTTAGTGGTCTTAATTTTCTGAATACAGTAGGGAGTTGTGATAAAAAGTAAGCCAACTAAAATTGGAAATATTTCCTTCTTTTCTTATTACTCTCCAGAATCCAAAAATAAAATTGGTGGCCTATGTCCAGATTGGTGAGGCGTAATCAAAGGTCATTTCTTTACTAGTTTACAAATTTTCCTTAAAAATCAAAGTTTAGAAAAATCCCAACCATTAAATTTCTGTTTTCCTTGCTTGGCTTATATGTGAATTTTAAGATGGACAAGTCCAATAGAGTGAATCATTATTTTCCTTTTTTAAAATTTTCCTGAGTTGGGGGCACCTGGGTGGCTTAGTCAGTTAAGCATCCAACTCTTGGTTTCAGCTCAGGTCATGATCTCATGGTTCCTGAATTCAAGTCCCAAGCTGACAGCATGGGGCCTGCTTGAGATTCTCTGTTTTCCTCTCTCTCTTTCTTTCTCTCTCTCTCTCTCTCTCTCTGCCCCTCCCCCACTTGTGCACATGTACTCGCACGCTCTCTCTCTCTCTCTCAGAGTAAATAAAGTTTAAAAAACAAATAAAATAAATAAATAAATATAATTTTCCTGAGTTGGTTTAGGAAATGAGCTTTCCCATGTTCAGAATGTATGCTGCAGATACCTGATTTCTCTCTCTTTTTTTTTTTTAAACGTTTGTTTATTTTTGAGAGACAGAGCACAAGCAGGGGAGGGAGAGAGAGAGCGAGAGAGAGAGAGAGAGAGAGGCAGAATCTGAAGCAGGCTCCAGGCTCTGACCGGAGCCGAAATTCGACGCTCAACTGACTGAACCACCCAGGTGCCCCCAGATACCTGATTTCTTTAATTCAATGTCAGTTATGCATTATGCATTTTATAATCCCATTCTTATTTATTGGGGTTTCCATTTTCTCCCTACAAAAATAGCATTACTTATACACACATGAGAAAGTCACTGCAGAAGACATAAAGACTCCATGTTCTGTCAGAGTGATTCAGGGATTCTCTATTCTTGGATGGACAGGAATGTTGAAATGCCAATGTGACACTACCTTTGTTCCCAGCTTCTGTGTATCTTGTATTACTCTTAAGCATGAACTTTCTACTGTTAGTAATTCTTCTTTTTATTTGTAACCTATAGGGAAGACTTTCCCTACCAGTAAAATGCTTGAAATTTTAATCCTCCTGAAGATATCTTTATGTGTAAATAAGCATTAACAACATAAGCATTATTCTGTTTACCTATAGACAACTAGCGATACCTACTCTCACCTTGATCCCTGAATAAATCTTAATTTGAGAAAAGTTTCAAAACGTTTTAGTTTCAAAATATCACTTTTTAAGAATTTGTAAATAATTTTACTTAAATAGTGCAAATGTAGTACAAGGGAATATCCGTGTATCCTTCTTCATCAACATTTCACCAAGATTTTTTAAATGTTATCATTTTCCATTTAAAATGGTTGTTGGTGTTCTCTCTGTCTTTTTCTTGCTCACTTGCTCTCTTGCTCTCTGTCTGTCTCACCTTATATACATGTATGAATGATCCAAAATAACTCATTAACAAAGAGAATATTACTAATACTCCAAGGGGACTTTGAATTATAAGTCATCATTTTCCTATTGCTTTGAACATTATCTAAAACAAACATTTTTTTGTATTTGCCTTGGAAAACTGATGTAGCATACTATAAATAATTTTGTTCCCCAACTTGGACTTACACTCAATCAATGGGCATAGAAATCACAGTGAGGTTTTTTTCTGGATTGGATGATATGATGATGCAAGTTTTCTTCTTTAACCTATTTTTTTTTAATGTTCATTTATTTCCAAGAGGGAGAGAGACAGAGACAGAGACAGAGACAGAGGGTGAGTGGGGGAGGGGCAGAGAGAGAGGGAGACACAGAATCCGAAGCAGGCTCCAGGCTCTGAGCTGTCAGCACAGAGCCCTATGCAGGGCTTAGACTCGTGAACAGCGAGATCATGACTTGACCCAAAGTCAGATACTTAATGGACTGAGCTCCCAGGCACCTCTTCTTTAGCAGATTAATATAGTAGATTGTGTTGATTGATTTTCAAATATTGAACTAGACTGCTATCCCAGGATACTTGGCCATGAAAATAATATTTATTTATATTTTCTCAATTCTACTTGCTAATATTTTAAGGATTTTTGTGTCTATATTTATGAGAACTATTGGTCTTTATTTCCCCCACCTCTATTGTCTGGTGTACTTTCTTTGTCTAGTTTTGGTATCAGAGTAACACCAATATCATAAAAAGAATAGGGAAGTGTTCCCTTTTATTCTGTTTTTTTAAAAAGAGGTTATAGAATTGGTGTTAATTCATCTTTAAATGTTTGTGGAGTTTTCCAGTAAAACTGTCTGGGCCTTGAGATTTCTTTCCCAGAATTTTTAAAATTACAAATTAAATTTTCCTAGTAGTTACAGAGTTATTCAGTTTATCTATTTCATATTGGGTGAGTTGTGGTTATTTGTGTTCTTTGAGGAATTAGTCCATTTTGTGTAAATTGTCACATTATGTAAATAAAGTTATTTGGAGTATGCACCTATTATCCTTCTAAAGTCTACAGTGTCTGTAATAATATCCCATAACATTTCTGATATGGTAATTGTGTGTAATCTTTATTTTTTTCTTTGTCACTGTTGCTAGAGATTTGTCAATTGGATTGGACTTTAAAAAGAACTAGCCTAGGGACACCTGGGTGGCTCAGTCAGTTGGGCGTCCAACTTTGGTTCAGGTCATGGTCTCGTGGTTTGTGAGTTTGAGCCCCACATCGGGTTCTGTGCTGACAGCTCGGAGCCTGGAGCCTGCTTCAGATTCTGTGTCTCCCTCTTTCTGCCCCTCCCCTGCTCACACTTTCTCTCTCTTTCTCTCAAAAATAAATAAAAAAATTTTTTTAAAAGAGAGAAAAAAAAGAACTAGCTTAAAGTTTTAGTGATTTTCTCGATTGTTTTCCTGTTTTCACTTGAACTTATTTCTTCTCTTCATTATTTATTTTTTCGGTTCTCATCAGGTTTATTTTGCTCTTCTTTTTCTGTATTCTTGAGGTGGATGCTTAGAATGTTGTATTGAGACGTTTGTTCTTTTCTGATGTATGCTTTTTAAAAAATGTTCATTTTGAGAGAGAGAGAAAGAGCACATGTGTGTGAGCAGACAGGCAGAGGGAGAGGGAGAAGAATAATCCCAAGCAGACTCCATGCTCAGCACCAAGGTTGAGACAGGGCTCAGTCTCATGACTGTGAGATCATGATCTGAGCTGACATCAAGAGTTAGATGTGTTCTTTCCTAATGTATATATTTAGTGCTATAAATTTTCCTCTCAGCACTGCTTTAGGTGTGACCAACAAAATTTCATACTTTGTATTTTCATTTAATTCAATGCATTTAATTTTTTTATGTTTATTTTTGAGAGACAGAGAGAGACAGAGCACAAGCTGGGGAGGGGCAGAGAAAGAGACACAGAATCTGAAGCAGGCTCCAGGCTCTGAGCTGCCAGCACAGAGCCCCCCATGGGGCTCAAACTCATGAACAGCAAGATCATAACCTGAGCCAAAGTCCAATGCTCAACTAACTGAGCCACCCAGGTGCCCCTAATTAAATGCATTTTAAAATTCCTTTAAAATTTCTTTTTTGAGTCATGGATTATTTAAAAGTACGTGACTTAATTTTCAAGTGTTTCAAGTTTTGTCATTATTTTTCTATTACTGATTTCTAGTTTGATTACATTGTGGTCAGAGAACACACTCTGTATGATTTCAAGTTTTAAAATTTCTTGAGGTTATTTCATGACCCAAGATATGATATATTTGGTATAAGCTCCATGGAAATTTGGAAAGGACATGTTTCCTACTATTTTTGGGTGGAATGTTTTATAAATGCCAAATACATCCTGTTGATTAATGATGTCATTAAACTCTTCTAAGTAACTGCTGATTTTCTTTCTAGTTGTAGTTGAAAAAGGGATGTTGAGGTCTCCAATTATAATTGTGAACATGTTCCTTTGTTTTCCATTTCAGTTCTCTCAGGTTTTGTTTTACATATTTTATAGCTCAGCAACAGTTTTGTACACACACAATTATAATGGCTGTTTCCTCTTTGTGTGGTAGATTGAAACTTTCATCATTATATATGTTCCTCTCTGTCTCTTGTAATTTTCTTTGCCCTGAAATTTCTTTATCTGATGTTAATATAGTCACTCTTGCTTTCCTTTGATAAGTGTCTGCATTTAACGAATATCTTCCATTTTAATTTCAACCAGTGTATACTGTTATATTTGAGGTGGCATTCAAGGGCAAGGAAAGTTCTTAGTGCTGCTAGATGGGGTGATCCTCTTGGGGGTTCCACTGGCCTTATGGTGAGAGCGACCTCATTACAACTGGGCAATGGTAAACCTTTGACTCTCCTCTAGGTCTCCTTTGACAGTATTCTAGTGGAGAGGGGGCAAGGTGGCCTTTTTGTTACCATCCATCAGTGGTGAAATTTCCATCTCCCTGTTTGGCATTCTCTGACATCATCCCAGTGGAAATATTGAGTTGCCTCATGACAGCCTTGCAGGTGTGGAAGTCCAGGTTCTCCACTCAGCATTTGCTAGTGTGACTGGAATAGGGCCACAGTTTTTCTATGATATTTAGCTGGACTAAAGCAATTATTATCTAAAACTTCTGTCTTGCGAGGCTGCCCCTTTCACTAGAGAAAACAGGCTTTCATTGTGAATTTTCTGCCTGTGTTCTTCAGTATTTCCTTGTTGCCTGTTTCTTCAGCTTCAAGTCTGCGATCTATGAGGCAAAAAGAAAACCTAGGATACTAAACCCTGTTGATCCTCATTTCTGAGGTCCTTGAGCAATCTATTTTCTTCTCCCCATCTTTCAGAGCCTTCTTATCTTTGTTTTGTATAGAATGTGCAGGCTTTCAGTTGTACTTAGTGGGAAAACTAGAGAGAAGTATTTCTACTCCATCTACAAAGAAGTAGAAGTCTCCAGGAAAAATTTTAAAGGCAGTAAGCCTAAAAACATAATTTGTTGGATTTTTAAATATTCCAGCCAGAGATAAATTTATCAATATAAGCTATATTTGGATATACTTGGATCTCAGCCAAATGTTTGTCAGGTCTTAGATAGTGAGGATTGTCTTTGGTAGATATTTAATAAAGCGATCACTATATCTAAATTCCTTTGTGTTAGTCAAGTAATCCCAAATTGCAGTGGCCTACAGCAGCAATCTTCTTTCTCTTTTATAAAACTGTCTTCAGGTCAGCTATGGTTCTACTCAAGGCTATGTGTCAGACTCAAGTTTTTTGATCTTGGATTGTGGGTCTGCTCCTCATGTTTTCTCATTTTGGAACCAAGGTGGAAGGAGCTCTGAATATATACTGTTCTTTCATGGCAAAGGAAGAAATAAGAAACTGACAAACATATGCAGTGACTATTAAAGCTTCTACTCAGAACTGATACACTGTCACTTTTGCTCATATTTTATTGGCCAAAGCAAGTAACATGGCCAAGCCTAAAGTCAATTGAATAGAGAAGTATACTCCTTTTATAGAAGGCAGACAAGTTACATAGCAAAGGGCATTATTATATAATCTTTCAAAGGAGGGAGTGAATAACTGTGAAATTTTAACTATAATAATCAGAAAATGTACATGCTCTAGTTTAATTGGGAAGAAACCTAATCTGATTTGATATATGTTCTGAAATTAAGAATTATCAAAATATATTTTCTATTAAAGATGCAAACCTCATCCAGGGGAAAAATAGCTCTATAATATGTTGTAAAAATATTTATGTATGCTTTATAAGACAAGAATAACTAGTTATTAATTTAAAATGATATGTCAGGGCACCTCAGTGGCTCAGTTGGTTAACGGTCTGACTTTGGCTCGGGTCACGATCTTGCGGTTCATGAGTTCGAGCTCCGTGTTGGGCTCTGTGCTGCTAGCTTGGAGCCTGGAGCTACTTCAGATTCTGTGTCTCCCTCTCTCTCTGCCCCTCTCCCATTCATGCTCTGTCTCTCTCAAAAATAATAAATGAACATTAAAAAATAATATGTCAAGTAGGTTACCTGAAATTTATGTTAATTTTCAACTAAATTTTAAAAATAAATATCATAAAATTATCTCCAGGTCAGTACTTTTCAGCCTATTTATGTTTTACTTTTTATTCCAACATCTTCATCAGAATATAGGTACATCTAGAGAGACAGAGATATCTCTATTGTTTCATGAAATCTTATGTTAAGGCCAGATACAGAATAATTCATAAAACGAAAGCAAGGGAGAAAAAAAAAGATTTTTAGGCAGCTGGAGTGAGAAGAAAAATAGAAAGAAAATGTTCTGTACTGGGAACTATTTTAAGTAAAGAATCTGGGGCAAAATTTTACATAGCTTCTTCTTTCTAAATGAGAGAATTGATTCTTATCCCCACAAATTCAATAGTGAGCTCATATGAGTTCCACATAAAGGATTCCAGCATAAAGGAAGCCATACAGTGTAGTGAGATATAAATTAGTTGGCATTGTTTACCTTTGTTTAGTTACACAGATCTTGCTATTTGTTGTTAACTGCGTAGGGACTGTACTAGGTACTTAGCCTGATACAAAACCAACGCAAATAAATAGAACTAAAAATTACTTAATACATCTGTATTCAAAGCCCTGTATACAGAAATTGAAAGAAAATTTGGAGGTAATATGATCCCATTGTTCCTCATAAAAGACTTTTATCTTCAACATCTTGTTGAAAAAACTACTGTGATAGTGAGACACTATTGCTTTCCTTCTAACACCTATGATTGCGAGAGAGAACTTACATTGAGTTGAAATTTACCTTTATCTACTTTCTATTATTATTATTATTGTTATTATTATTATTATTATCACTATAATTATTACTTTCCTTCTTCAAATTTTTATTTAACAACAGCAACAACAAAAACACCAGCAAGTAAGCATAAATTGGCACATAGCAGATGCTAAATAGTTAACTAATTTATATATTGTTTCATTATCTAGTAGAGAAGGTGAGACAAATGGCCAAAAAGATAAAATATGAATCAATATATCATGTTTACACTGGAGATATACAATATGTTAATGGGACTCCAAGCAGTAGACATTTTATGCTATTGGGGGAAGGGAATGTGTGGGAAAAAAGGAACAAAACTATTTTCAAAGTGGATTTGACACAGGGTTTACAGTGTAGGTAGAATTCTAGCAGGTAAATGTGGGGACATAAGGAAGAAGAAAGATTTAAAGGAAAGATGCTGAGATTAATGTAGTTACAATAGGAGAAGGAGGAGTTGAGACTCAAAAGGGAGTCTAGAGCCTTGTATTAGCCTGTTTGGGCTCCCATAAAAAATACCACAGATGGAGTGGCTTAAACAAGAACTTATTTTTTCAAAGTCCTAGAGGCTAGAAATCCAAGATCAAGGTCACCATTAGGATTGGTTTCTGGTGAGACCTCTCTTCCTGGTTTGGTGATGGCCACCTCCTTGCCATGTCCTCATGTTCATGTGGAAAGGGAGAAAGCTCTGGTGGTTCTAGCTCCTCTTACACTGGTACATGTCTTGTAGGATTAGGACCCCAACCTTATGATATCATTTAACCTTCATTACCTCCTTAAAGGCTTTGTTTCTAAAAACAGACAGTCAAATTGGGCTTAGGGTTTCAACATACGGATTTTGGAGGTAGACAGTCCGTTCCATAACGGTCCCTAAAGTGGAAAACTGTCAATGCAGACTGAGATTTAGGACTTAATTCAGTTAGAATTAAGGAGCTATTGACACAAAAACCTGCATTAGGAGAGTGACATCTAAAGCTTTCCTGCAGTTTTCCTTAAAATTAGCACAACTTCTCAGTTGCTTTCCTGTAAGTCTGGAGCTAAACATGACATAGCCATTTGTTAAGATTCAAAAGTAATGACTATCCAGATATCTCTAGAGTCTCACTTGGGAACAAGGAGTAAATGAATCCCAAAGAAATCTTCATTGTATTTATAAAATATAAATATAAATAAACCAAAATTATTTAAACCCAACCACTCATTCCTTCCAAAACATTTGGTGCTGGGGTGCCTGGGTGTCTCCGTTGGTTAAGCCTCTGACTCTTGCTTTCAGTTCAGGTCATGATCTCATGGGCTTGTGAGTTCGAGCCCCATGTTGGGCTCCACAGGGCCCTGTGCTGACAGTGCAGAGCCTGCATTGTCTCTCTGTCTCTCTCTCTGTCCTCTCTCTCTGTCTCTCTCTGTCTCTCTCCCTCTCTCTCTGTCCTTCTCCTACTCTACATTCTCTCTCTCTCTCTCTCTCTCTCTCTCTCTCTCTCAAAATAAATAAATAAACTTTAAAAAAATGTTTGGTACTGTTAGATTTTTCCCAATACAAATGTGAACTGCAGTTCTACATGTCTGCACAGAATCAGTCTGTATAAAATACTTGATGCCAAATAATCCATGTGAAGTTATGGCTTGTTGTATAATTACTATGAAAATGTGGATATCAATCAAAAAAAGAAATCACGGAGTTTCTGTTTTTGCTGGCTGAATACAATTTTAAGTTGTTTCTTTTACTACTTTATGAATTATTAAAAGCTTTTGTCATTTCATTCATTTTTTGGCTAAAAAATTAGACATGATTTATGGAGATCTAAAATAGGGCAATATGAAATGGGAAGCTAAAAACACAATCTCATTAATTCACAACTTAAAAATTCTGCCACCGAAAGGGGAAAAATATTTTGGGATTTCTTTCTCATAATTTTCAGTATTGCCTACATAATCTGAATTCATCACATAATTAAATATTCTCTGGCTTTATTTTTCTCAGCTCGGTGCTTATGCTTCTCAACTGCTTTTAATTGAGTATGTTTTCCTATTACAATAGACAAGTTGTTAAGACATGTTTTAGTCTATTTTATTAACATTTATTAAAAAGATGTAAACGCCGTTTGTACTAGCTGGCATTAAAAAAACTAAAAAGAATGTTTCTATAATTTGTAATTTCATACTAAATGTTGAGGTTAAGCAAAAAGATATTTTGTCATGTGTAGTAGTAATACATCTAATTTCTGAGTGAAACATGGCAACGGAAGAATATTCATTATATCAACAACTACACAGACTATTCATTAGTGTGCCAGCCCTGGTTCTTGACTTTTGGTGGCTTCCGAAAGTCAATATTACATTAAGTGATAAGGATATCTCATTTGAGTAAAAATGGATAACAAGTTATTGTGAAAATATATAGTTATAGCATCTTGTAATCTTCTCAACAATAAACAGAAACATTTGGTGAGAAGGCATGTATTAAAAATCTAGGGAATATTATATTTTTTTAAGTTAAGCCATCTCTTTATGTCCTCTGTTTTTATACCTTTAATTTACATGGCAAGCAAAGCCTGATGATAATTCTTTATTAGGTCAACAGAGCCTGTCATATAGGAATGTGAATATGCCTAGGCTAAAATGTATTGAAAGGGTGATGAGGATTGGCCTAGAGTCCTGGGAAGTAAGTAAGTAAGTAAGTAAGTAAGATTTTTTGTTTTCTTTTGTGGTATAGCCTTGACATGGAGAGTGGGGTGATAATTTATTGGAAGAAGAGGGAAGGCACAGAAACAGAATAGAGAAACATTGATACACTAGCCAGTTGAACAAAAAGTGGAATGGGTCAGTACTGTTTTGCCATTTCAGTCACTATGACCGGTAGCCTCATCTGATTGTGATTTTCTGCTCTTTTCTTCTGTCTCAAACTTGCAAATGAGAAAACGAGGGCTCAGAGAAGCTAAGTGATTATATTCAGGTCATTTAGCTTCCATGTAGTAGAAATATGTTTTTCATTGTGTTTTGCCAAGCGATATTTAACCTGACGTAATAGTGAACACGTGACAAAATTTTTTTTTCATGAAAAAGACACTTCTATCATGAAATATTTTCACTTTTTAAAAATGTATCACTTAGTTGTGATTCTAGAACCTCTAATTTTAACTGAATATATGTAGGTTCGTCACATAGCCCATAAAATATTCCACGTCTGTGTCATTACTATTGAACTTCACAATAAACCTGAAAGATAGAGTATCCAAGTAACTTATCCAAGATAATACTGCAAATATCTGAAATCGACAAATTCAAATACTTTTTTCCACATTCAAGCATCAGATGTTATTCTACCATACCGTTACATATTTTCATTAGATAAGCAAGTGTATACCAAAGTTCTTTTGTTATATTTACAATCTGAGAAAAATCTAATGCTCTCACATATGGAATTATTGTATACTTTGTTTTTAAGTATTTCTAGTTTTTATTGTATACTTTTGTTTTGAGCATTTCTTTTTTTTGTTGTTTTCTTGAAGTTTTTATTCATTTATTTTGGGAGAGAGAGAAAGCACAAGCAGGGAGGGGCAGAGAGAGAGGGAGAGAGAGAGAATCCCAAGCAGGCTCTGCACTGTCAGAACAGAGCGCCATTGTGGGGCTCAAACTCAGGAACCATAAGATCATCACTTGAGCCAAAATCAAGAGTCAGTTGCTTAACCGACTGAACCACACAAGTGCCCCTGTTTTAAGTATTTCTAATTTTTATGTGATTTAAAGATAATTTGAAAGTGCATATTTGGAGTCCTTTAAGGCTAACCAGTTGGTCAATTGCTGGCGGTGCCTGGACTCACCCAGCATTGTAGCTTCTATAGATCTTCCACATTCTCACTGAGCATGACCCTTTAATAAAATAACTATGTATTGCCTGAAAACTTTTATGATTTCAAATGAAACAAACACACATATATTGAAATAATATCAGTAGGCTCTGGGTTGTCAGTATTACAATATAGTTATATCACTTGTAAATTTTAATTAAGAAGAATACATCTATGGAAGCTTATGAAACAAAAATAGAAAAAAGAATTAGCGATAATTCAAATTCCCCTATCAAACTTTGACGTGAATATGTGTAATATATAACTTTTTTCATTATAATATAATGATATAGAATTACATCAAGATATAATGTACTATATTAAATAAATGTGCCTATACAAAGCAATATATATTAGTTTTAGTCAAGAATTTAAGATAACTTTTGTAGAGTATTTTAATTATATGCAATTTTTTCCATTGGTGCTTAATTCAGAAATTAACATCTTGTAAGATGCTCTCCCATTGTAATCTTCAAAGTGAGAAATAAATAAATGAATAATAAAGACCAAAGTAGAAAGATAAGGATTTCTTTTAGCCAGAAATCAGATTTGAAAAATGGAGTGAATTTTTGACAGGAGAGTATGAAGGAGGGAAGAGGGAGTCTTTCTGGAATAGAATCCAAAGAGTTCTATGATTTCTTACTATTGATGTAACTAACCTTAATCCCCGTCAACGAAAGACCACTGGGTGAACACCTGTGGTCAAAAGTTATTACTTGCTGCAGCAAAAGAGACGGCATACTACAGGAATTTGTAGGGTACCTCAGAAGAAAGAGAGTGAAGTCAGGGAAAGAGAATTCCTGGAGTGTTGGGTGCTGGAGTCATAGGATGAACTTGGGGGGGCATTGGTCAGATAATGGAGAGGTTGCTGGAAAAGTGGGAGGTCTTTATCTTTAGGATTTGTGAGTCCATGTGGCATCACTGTTGATCAGTTTATGTGTGGTCTTATCTAAACCACATGGGTCTAAATAAACTGGTGAAGAAGGAGTTTAGATGGTGTTTAATAAACATGATTTCTCTGGTAACTTTTATCTATTTTGTGATTCAGGTTACACTTTGTAAGATGGGGTTTGCGTTTCAATTTTCATTCTTTCACAGCCACTGATTCTAGCAAATTTTTCCCTTTCTCACCACTGACAAAATTTATAATTGAGGGTAAGTCATTTAAGTTTCCTTTAGTCAGTACTTTCATTTGTATAATAAAAACCTTGCAGTTGACATTCAACAAACTCTTTATACTTCTAAGCTTGAAATACTGAAGCCCAGACACTAATTCTTAAACATCTATCTTAAAGCATAAAGGAGGAGCTGAATTTCATATCAGGTGTAAGCTTTAACCATCATGTCAAATTCCACATTAGAAAAATTATATAAATATGATTTTTAAGTATAAAAAACAGAAAATGCCAAAATCTTATTTTCCAAATACACACTGAATATGCGAAAATAAATTGCAGTATAAAATCATGGGAGCTGTATTTGATAGTAAGTGCACTCTTGTTAAATTAAAAAAAATGATTATGGGGCGCCTGGGTGGCTCAGTCGGTTAAGCGGCCGACTTCGGCTCAGGTCATGATCTCGCAGTCCGTGAGTTCAAGCCCCGCGTCGGGCTCTGTGCTGACAGCTCAGAGCCTGGAGCCTGTTTCAGATTCTGTATCTCCCTCTCTCTGACCCTCCCCCGTTCATGCTTTGTCTCTCTCTGTCTCAAAAATAAATAAACGTTAAAAAAAAATTTAAAAATAAAAAAAAATGATTATAATGAAACTGTTGACTCAAATGAATATTCATCACCTTTGTCAGAGATCAAAAGAATCAAAGCAACCACAGATGAAGTCAAAAACACACAGACCCATTGTTTTACTAGTTAGTTGTCTTAGTCTGCTCAAGTCACCATAACAAAAGACTGAGTAGTTTAAACAAGAGAAATGTATTTTCTTATAGTTCTGATGGCCACAAGTCCAAGATCAAGGTGCCAGCACCATTCAGCTTTTGGTGGGAGCCCTCTTGCTGGTTTCCACATGGCCACTTCTCTCCATGTCCTTACAGGGAACAAGCTGTGGTATATCTCTCTTCTTAAAAGGACACCAACCCTGTTGAATTAGGGCCCCACCCTTGTGGTCTTATTTAACCTTTATCACCTTGTCACAGGCCCTATCTGCAAGTAGGGTCACTCTGGGGGTTAAGACTTCCACATATGACGGGGTGTGGCACAATTCAGTCGTGCACTAGTAAACCTCAGATAACTAATCTGCCTTCAGTAAAATACTGTGTACTCTGTAAAGAATACAAGTGCCTTACTTTTGCTCATGAAAAAATAAATCTACATAAAGCATAGGGAATCTCATTGCCTTTTCCTAGCAACTCTTTATCTTTTCATTGAAAAGAGGTCCCTTATGAGGAGAGTGAGAAATTCCTTGAATTGGACCGGTAAAATCTGCCACTTTTCTGTGTCATTCCCACCTCTGACCTCTTTAGAGATTATCTCGGTAGGATGCCTGATGGGGGTGGCTTTGAGTGTTATGACCTTCAGCACTTCCTTAAACATGGACATAAAAAGGATCAGCTTCCAGCAGTTTAAACTAAAGTGAAGCAAACTACAAAAAAAAAAAAAAAAAAGACAGTTTAAACAATTTTACTTAAAATTTCTAGTTTTTCTCTAAGGCTTATCACAGCCTAATTTAAATGAACAGATTTCTAGATCATTCACCATCAATTAGCTAATTATTGGCTAGAAACAGTTTCCTGGCTTTCATTCTATTTCAGATAATGTACAGGCTCCATTATGAGAAGATATAAATGGCTAACTTAATTTCCAAAACCATTATTTCATTTATTTTATTCAATATAGTTGGACTTATTTTTAATGAGCTTTGAAAAAAAAATATTTCTAGCTCACTGCTTCTACATACAGTTGTATTTTTTTCATTAACCTAATTTATGATGTGGCTTCATTAATTTGATTTTTAGTTCATTATCACATCATAAATAGGAACTCTCTAAATACTGATCTACTATCTTTCTACTTGATCCAAATAGGTAAAAACAAAATAAAACAAAACGAAAAACTTAATTCCCACTGCTATAATGAGGAGTATATTTTACCTTTTTTTTTTGTTGTTGTTGTTTATTTTCTTCCTTGTAAGTGGAATGACACACATGGCTTTAGCATGACACCTTTCTTTCCCTCCTCCCTTTCTTTTTCCTGGTTACAGCAGTCCTTCCCCCTGCCCTTAGATAACTCAATATTAACAACTTAGTGTGTGTACATATATATTTTTCTCCATATGTTAATAATCTTTTAAAAAATTTTTTTAACATTTATTTTTTGAGAGAGAGAGAAAGAGCGAGAGAGAGCGAGAGAGCATGAGCACGGGAGTGGCAGAGACAGAGAGGGAGACACGGAAACTGAAACAGGCTCCAGGCTCTGAGCTGTCAGCACAGAGCCCAACCCGGGGCTCGAACCCACGAACGGTGAGATCATGACGTGAGCCGAAGTCAGAGGCTCAACCTACTGAGCCACCCAGGTGCCCCAATATGTTAATAATCTTTTATACACCACATCAAGCTATGTAAGTATGTATTAATGTATGTACTCACACACACGTGTACAGAGTTGGTATTTTGTTACTGTTTTTATTTTTGTTTTTTCATTACCTTGAACAACTAACTCTACAAAAGGTATCTCTAGAGGGGCACCGGGTGGCTCAGTTGGCTAAGGGGCACCGGGTGGCTCAGTTGGCTAAGCTGCCGACTTTAGCTCAGGTCATCATCTTGTGGTTTGTGAGTTTGAGCCCTGCATCAGGCTCTGCGCTGACAGCTCAGAGCCTGGAGCCTGCTTCCGATTCTGTGTCTTCCTCTCTATATGCCCCTCCCCTGCTTGTGCTCGCTCTCTCTCTCTCTCTCTCTCTCTCTCAAAAATAATTAAACATTAAAAGAATAAAATAAAATATTAAAAAATATATCTTTTTATATAAGCTCTTATATAAATTGGTACATTTGGTTCTATAGAATAGCTCTCTAGGAAAGGAATAGGCTTTTTTTCCTTAGTAAATATTATCATATTCTCATTTTACAGGTTAATATACTGAGAATTCTAGAACAGAAGGCTGAACAAGGTTAAATTACATTATATTTCAACCAACAATCTGACTACCCTCTCACCTCATGTCCACATCAACATTAAATTTTAGAGCATTTAAACATTTTCTGAGGTTAAATCATTATATTGATTTCTATTTCCCTAATAAATGGTCAGTTTCGTTTTTCCCAAGTGTGTTAGTCATTTGGATTTACTCTTGGTACATTGTGTATTCATCTTTGTTCATTTTTATACTGTGTGTTTTGTCTTTTTTCCCTGCCAATTTGTGAGAATTTTTTGTGTATTACTGAAATGAACTCATGGTCTGCTATTTGCAATTTCATTTTTTCCAGATACATCATGTGTCTGTTGATCTTGCTAGCTATATTTTTTGCATACAAATGGTTTAAATTTCACTTAGTAAATTCCAAAGTTTTAGATACTCTAGGTGTCTAGTATTGTACATGAATTATCTAGATTTTCTTGCACTCTTACAAGAAAACAGTGTTTTAATTCAGCTGGTGTTGATTTTTGTAAATAGTATAAGATATAGATCCGTTTTAGATGGATACATTCATGTTTCAGCACTGAATATTAAATATGCTAGTCTTTTCTCCTTGAATGCATCTACCACAATTGTTGTATTAAGTTTATTATGTTGACAAGGTATTCAATATAATATAGCATCCAAAAACACAATGCTTAAAAAGTTTTTAAAGTATTTGTTCATTTAAAATTACTTGTTCTCAAACTGAGGGTTGATGGGGGGTGGGAGGGAGGGGAGGGTGGGTGATGGGTATTGAGGAGGGCACCTTTTGGGATGAGCACTGGGTGTTGTATGGAAACCAATTTGACAATAAATTTCATATATTGAAAAAAAAAATAAAGAAGCCAATTCCAAAAGGTTACATACCATATGAAAAAAAAATAAAATAAAATTACTTGTTCTCTAATACACTAATGAAAATTGGTAAGTGTGAAAATGGGATTCATGACTTCTGTCTCCTTGCTTTACGAGTAGAGTTCTGAATTTGAAAAGTATAGAAAATGAACTCGTCAGTATTTCAACCATGTCAGTGTTTCAGCCTTTGTCAACTATGAAATCATTCATTTTCACAAGCATTTTATTATCCTTGTCATATATATATGTGTTCTTATATATGTGTATTACATACACATACATATTTTTATATACTTGTGTGTATTTGTGTGTGTGTGTATGTGTGTGTGTGTGTGTGTGTGTGTGTGTGTGTGTGTGTATTATGTAATATACTTCTGTGTCTCCTACGGCTAGGCACAAATGAGCTTTGTGAAAATTTGAGCTCAGGTACAATGTGCATACCTACTATTTCTTTGGGCACAACAGGAAGAAAGAACATAACATTCAGGAAGGTTATATGTGTCACACATAAAAGCGTGCACTTTGAATTTAGATAGTCTAGGTTTGGTTCTATGTTGTGCCACTTAATGAGCTGTGTGATCAAAGGCTCCTTAACTTCAGTGCACCTGAATTTCCTCATCTGTAAAAAAGAGATAACAATAGCTATATCATTTTAGTATTGAATAGTGTCAGTGTGTTAAAAATGTAATAAAATATGTAGCTTCTATGAGTTGTTCTATATATTTTTTCCTTTTCTCCCCTTTGTTCCAGAGTATATTGACTATATCTGTAAAATGAGAACTTTTTTCTCAACTCCTTTATTCTTAACAGCTGATTCTGTTTCTCTGTTAACTTGTTTTGCCAAAAGTGAGAAAGACCAAGAAATATGTAGAAACCCCATGATTTGTCTTCATCATCACTTTGGTGCATTTCTACATTTTAATGTCTATTTTTCTTCTTCACTTCCTGAGAACTTTCTCTATACTTCTTCCCACCCAGTGGCATCACTTCAGCCTCTAGTGAAGCCCACCTTCATTTACTCCTCTCAAATTAGTCATATCCTAATTCCATTCTACTTGTTTTCCTATCATGAGATAGGTTGAGACATAATTTTTACACTGCTTCAATTTTCACAATAATCCTGAGAAGTAGATATTATTATTATATCAGTGTTACTAAACAGGCTATATGGCTTGTCCAAAAACCAAGCCAAAAAATGGCAAAGCCTATATTCAAACACGACTTTCTGTTTATAAATTTCATGTGCTTTCTGCTGTCTCTTATTTGTATATGACTGTTTTGTTTGATTGACTAATCTGAGTTAGGGTTACAATGATTAAGAATCAATGGATAAAGAAGATACACACACACATACACACACACGCACACACAATGAAAACTACTTGGTAATCAAAGAGAATGAAATCTTACCATTTACAACTGTGGATGGAGCTAGAGTGTATTACACTAAGCGAAAGAAGTCAGGCAGAGAAAGACAAATATCATAGGATTTCACTCATGTGTGGAATTTAAGAAACAAAACAGATGGACATAGGGGAAGGGAAGAAAAAAGAAAATAAGATAAAAACAGAGAGGAGGCAAACCATAAGAGACTTTTAAATACAGAGAACAGACTGGGGGTTGCTAGAAGGAAGGTGGGTGGGGGGATAGACTAAATGGGTCATGGGCATTAAGGAGGGCACTTGAGATGAGCACTGGGTGTTCTTTGGAAGAGATTATTCACTGGGTTCTACGCTTGAAGCCAGGATTCTACTGTATGTTAACAGACTTGAATTTAAAAAAAAAATTTAAAAAGGAATCAATAGAGAATTTTCCAAAGTTTAACTGGTTTGATTCATCACTTAATAGGTTTATTCAGTCACAGAAATGTGCGTGCAGGTGTGTGTGTGTGTGTGTATAAAGCAATTACTTTACATCTCAGGAAACACCATTTTTTGTTGTCATTGTTCAGGAAATACTTTTAAGATATTACCCCTACCAAAAAAAATCATATTTCAGAAAGATGAAATTGGTTTAAATGTAGAAATATTTCAAGTGCCATAAGAAAATGACTAAGAAACTAGAGTAAAATCTAGAAGTTGGAATTATTATGTATGGAAGGAACCACCAATGGAGGGGCCAGCTATGGCACTCAGGATGTCACTATCTCAGATATCCCCTTCCTCCACAGTTCTAAATACTCAAATATTAAATACTACATTTCTTTTGCATAGAACAGTATGCACTCTTTATGGCAAGACATCATGAAAATGTATATTTGTATGGGAGTAGCCAGATATAGCAAATAAAAACACAGAGTACCCCATTATATTAACTTCAGATAAACAACAAATATTACTTTTAGTATAAGTATGTGCCATGCAATACTTGGGACACACGTACACTCACAATTATCCATTTTTACCTGAATTCAAATTTTACTAAGGATCTTGTGCTTTATCTAACAACTAATTTTTATATATCTAATACAACAGCCAAATCAATACTCATACTGCTGTTCAAAACAGTAGCAGCCACTAACAGCTACATAGGATCATCACATTGCATTAACCTATTTTTCATATTGTGATAAAACTCACATAAAACAAAATTTACTGTCTTAACCATTTTTAAATATATAGTTCAGTAGTGTTAAGTTCATTGACATTGTTGGGCTACCATACTCCAGAACTCTTTCCATCTTGCAAAAATAGTTCTATGCCCAATGAATAACATGTGATTTCCCCCCTTATAGTAGCCTCTGTCGATCACCATTCTACTTTCTGTTTCTTTGAATTTGACTACTCTAGGTACCTCTTATAAGTGGAACCATACAGTATTGTTCTTTTCATGACTGGCTGATAAACAACAGAAATGTATTTCTCACAGTTTGGGAGGCTGGAAGTCTGAGATAATGGTGCTGGGATGGTTGGGTGAGGGCTCGCTGCCAAGATGCAGATTTCTCACTGTGTCCTTACGTGGTGGCAGGGGCTGGGGAACTCTGGGGGATCTCTTTTATAAAAGAACTAATCCCATTCATGAAGACTCCACCCTCAATCTATTTGTGTGCCAAAGGTCTCACCTCCAAACACCATCATATTGGGCATTAGGATTCTAATGAATATGAATTCTATGAATATTCTATGAATATTGGGAGATCATAATAATTTAAACCATATCAGCTGATTTCTTCTCAGGCTCCTCTTCTTGGCTTGTAAATGGCCATTCTCTCCCTGTGTTATCACATGGTCTTCCTTCTGGGTAAATCTGTATCCTAATTTTCTTTTCTTAGAAAACACCAGTCATATTAAGTTAGGGCCAAACTCAATTTAATTACCTCTTTAAAGACTATATATCCAAATACAATCACATTTTTGAGGTACTGGGGGTTAGGAATTGTGAGAGACACAATTCTGTTATAACAGGTTTAAACCCAAAAGTGAAATCGCTAGATCATATGGTAAGTCTATTTTTATGTTTTGAGGAAACTCCATACTGTTATTCATAGTAACTATACCTTTTTTATATTTCCAACAGTAGTGCACAGGGTTCTCTTTTCTCCACATCCTACAAAATGCTTATTACATATTAATTTATTTTTTTTAATAGCAGCCATCAGAATGGGTGTAAGGTGGTATCTCATTGTGGTTCTGATTTGCATTTTCCTAATGGTGGTATCTCATTGTGGTTCTGATTTGCATTTTCCTAATGTTGAGCGTCTTTCCATGGGCTTGTAGGCCATTTCTGTATCTTCTTCACAGAAATGTTTATTTGACTCCTTTGCCCATTTTTAAAATTGGCTTGTTTTGTTGTTGAATTGTAGGAGTTCTTTATTCCAGATATTAAGCCTTTATCAGATACATGATACGCAAATATTTTCTTTCATTCTCTAGGTTGCATTTTCACTCTGTTGATTGTGTTCTTCAATGCAAAAAGTTTTTAATGTTCATGTAATTCACTTTATCTATTTTAATGTTCATTACCTGTCCTTTTGGTGTCATATCAAAGTAATCATTTCCAAGTCCTATATCATGAAGGTTTTCCCCTCTTTTCTTCTAAAAGTTTTATAGTTTTAGCTCTTTCATGTAACTCAAGATTCCTCTTGAGTTAATTTTTGTATATGATGTAAGATAAATGTACCTCTTCATTTTGTTGCATATGAGGATGCAGGTTCCCTAACGTCATTTGTTGTAAAGACTCTCCCCATTGAATGGTCTTATTAGCACCTTTGTCAAAAATAACTTGACTATTTAGATGAGAGTTTATTATTGGGTTCTCTATTCTTCCCATTGATCTCTATGTCTGTCTGTCTTTCAATACTTCATTGTTTTGATTACTGTCATTTTGTGTTAAGTTTTGAAATCAGGAATTGCGAGAACTCCAAGTTCATTCTTCTTTTCCTTTTTTCTTTTTTTTTTTTAATTTTTTTTATGTTTATTCATTTTTGAAAGACACAGACAGAGCACAAGCAGGGCTGGGGCAGAGAAAAAGGGGGACACAGAATCTGAAGCAGGCTCCAGACTCTGAGCTGTCAGCACAGAGCCCGACGCAGGGCTCGAACTTACTAACTGCGAGATCATGACCTGAGCCGAAGTGGGATGCTCAACTGACTGAGCCACCCAGGTGCCCCTCATTCTTCTTTTTCAAGATTGTGTTGGCTATCCTGATGCTGTTGAAATTCCATATGAAATTCCATAGATATTTTTATTTCTGCAAAAAAATAGCTTTGGGATTTTCATAGAACCTGTGTACATCTGCTTCCTGATGGGTAGTTGTCCTATTCTTTATTTTCCAATATAGTTTCTAGAATTTGGACTCATTTCTAATTTTATTAGTTTAGATATTATCTTTCTGTGGGAGAGAGAATGTTAAAGATGCTACCAGACAGCAAGAAGCAGCACTTCTGAGAAGGTTAGCATAAAAGGAAAACCAAAAAGCTTGGTCTGCAAGTCACAAAAGTTAGGAAAAAGTGTGTATATATGTGTGTAAGTGAGCTCAGGTTGCCATAACAAAATATCATAGACTGCATGGCTTACACAACAGAAACATATTCTCTCCTATTTCTAGAGAGTAGAAATTCAAAATCAAGACACCTTCAGGACTCCTTGTGGATGAGGTTTCTCTTACTGAATTGCAAATAGCTGCTTTCTGTATCATCACATGGCCTTTCCTCTGTGCTTGAAGAAAGAGTTCTCTGACATCGCTTCTTATAAGGACACCAGTGCTATTGGATTAGAGCTTCACCTTTATGACCTTATTCAACCTTAATGACCTTCTTAAGGCCTATCTCAGAATATAGTCACCGTAGGTTTAGGGCTTCAACATATGAATTTGGGACTGGGGGAGGGATTCAGTCCATAATAACATAGTTTGGAAAGTAGAGAATAGGAAAGATATGTCACTAACAGATAGTGGTAGCCTCATTGAAATGCCACCTCTGCTGCACTGGACAGAACTGGCAAAGCAGAAGCATAATGGATTTCCGGAGTCCAGTATTAAATTAATGGTTTATCCACTGTCCAGGAGCACCTGAGTGGCTCAGTCGGTTAAGTGTCCGACTTTGGCTCAGGTCAAGATCTATGGCTTGCGAGTTTGAGCTCCACATTGGGCTCCGTGCTGACAGCTCAGGGCCTGGAGCCTGGAGCCTGCTTCAGATTCTGTGTCTGCCCCTTCCCCATGCACGCTCTGTTTCTCTCAAAAATAAATTAACATTAAAAATTTAAAAAAAAATAGTTTATCCACTGTCCAAAGTTGTGAAAAAACAAGCTTGTGAGTGAAAACACTGGCCTTACTCACTCAATGGCATTTTTAAAAAATGACACACAATACATCTTTTACTTCTTGAAAACAAGTGCAGACAAGGACATTTACACATTCAGACGTTCAGTTTACATTTGGAGGAAGAGTGGATTCTAGGGAACTGAGTGAGATTACACTACCAATTTCCCTTTCCTGTAATTTAGAATAAAATATTTAATTTAGAATAAAATAAAAATTTCCTGAAAATGCAAAACATAAAATCTTTATTGATACCGCAGTTTTAAAAAATGTGAGCTAGTGTATAAATGGTAATGATTTAATTTTTAAATAAATATTGTTCTAGCTTCTCCACAATTTCTTAACTTCTAAACAATTAAAGTAGAAGTTAAAAAAAAACAATAAAGGAACTACTAGATATTTTGCAGTGGCACTCCATATGAATGAAATTTCACATTCTTGTTGAAAAGCAACATTGGCATTTTTACTTTTATAAAATGTAAGAAGAGATTACATCCTAGAAAAGCAACTGTCTTCTAAAATTATATCAAATAGCTATGCTATTTCACTCAAAACCATATAAATCAGAATTCTTCACAGGCTTTTAAACAACATTTAAAACCGCTGGTTTCTTCACCAAGATTATTAATTTAAAATTCCTTATTGAATAATACTGTTTACTGTATTACTATTTTATGTTTTTATCTGTTTACCTATTTGGGTTTTTTAGTGTTTTTTTTATTCTCTCTCTCTCTCTCTCTCTCTCTCTCTCTCTTTTTAAATTAAAACAGCCTGAGTTTAAATCATCCCCAACTATTATTTGGAAATAATGTCTGCCTGAAGTCGACTGGTTCACTATTTGGAGTAACAATGTTTTTGAAAACTCACTGATAGTAAGTTCCAGCTCCACTGTTTTTAACAGCAAGTTAATTTCCTTCTACTACTGCCACAGGTAGCAAATTTTAGTCAAGGACATCTGACTTGCAAGCATGATGTGTGTGTGTGTGTGTGTGTGTGTGTGTGTGTGTGTGTGTATGTATGTATATGGGGTGTGTGTGTGTGTGTATATATATATATATATATACATTAACTGTGAAAATAGGAATGATAAAATAAAATAATAAAATAAATAAAATGGAAATGTGGTAATACCTGTTTCACCTATTCAAAAAGATATTGTAAGGACCAAATGGCTGTGAAAATTCCTGGCATAGAGAATTTCAAATAGAATTTATTTATGAGTATCGTACAAAAACTTTATATGTGTTATAGAGACACATAGAATTTTAATTTTTGGTTAAAATCATTGTTGACATTTTAAAAAAATGTAATGTTTATTTATTTTGGAAAGAGAGACAGAGCACGAGCAGGGGAGGGGCAGAGAGAGAGGGAGACACAGAATCCAAAGCAGGCTCCAGGCTCCGAGCTGTCAGCACAGAGCCCAATACAGGGCTCGAACCCATGAACTGTGAGATGGTGACCAGAGTCAAAGACTGATGCTTAACCAACTGAGCCACCCTGTCGCCCCCAGATTTTTAAAAAATTAAAAGTAAATATACAAGAAAACAGAAAACCTGCATTCTTTTCTCCCTTCTGTGAAGAACACTTCTTATATGACTTTGGACAACTCATCTGACCTTTTACACACTTGGCAATTCTATTCAAAAATGAGGGGAAAAAGTCATGATTCCTATTCCAAAGGAAATAGGATTAATTTCAGTTCCCTTCATATATTAAGATGTTTGTGGGGCGCCTGGGTGGCGCAGTCGGTTAAGCGTCCGACTTCAGCCAGGTCACAATCTCGCGGTCCGTGAGTTCGAGCCCCGCGTCAGGCTCTGGACTGATGGCTCGGAGCCTGGAGCCTGTTTCCGATTCTGTGTCTCCCTCTCTCTCTGCCCCTCCCCCGTTCGTGCTCTGTCTCTCTCTGTCCCAAAAATAAATAAAAAACGTTGAAAAAAAATTAAAAAAAAAAAAAGATGTTTGTAATCAGCATAAAACACCTATCCAAAAGTTCTACGAATTTCAAAAAAAAGGTTTCTACTAATTTAATTCCTTACTTATTATATTGAAAGAAGACTATATCATCCAAAAAGACCTATTCTTGTGTAAATATTCATAATACCCAGTAATTTCTATGCTGCCTGTGGTACAGCAGCCATAAGGAAATGCAATGTTATTAACATGAAGAAAATTAAAATAAACAAAAAGTGTATTTTAAAATGTAAATTAGTTTATTTGCTTGCACGATCTATACTCAGAACACATCGAACCTGCAAACTGACAAGTGAGTTTACAAAGTGAGATTAGCTCTGATGCAGTGACATGTGATTTGGATAAAGTGACTAAGTTTCTCATACTTAGTAGAAGAAAAGCTGTTCTGAAAATAATGGTTGGGATCACTGTAATTGTCACACATAAATTATTTTGTTTATAATAAAACGTAGTTGGAGCAAGGTAAGACTGAATCAGTTACCAACATATGTTCTCCCCTCTCTCGGGTAGTCATTCTTGGAGGGTGATTAGCAAACTGGAATGTTTTAATTTGAATTGGCCAAGTTTCTAAAATTGGATCATGAACATATGCGGTCAAATGATGAGACAGTCCCCGGAGAATCAGCAACCATGTATTCCAATTCTACTTTAGTGTCTTAACATAGTTGCAAATCCTATGTGCAGTTTGCAGTTTTCTGGAAGGATAATCAAAATGATAAGAGTAGGAAAAATAAGTTTACATGGTCAGTAGTCTCACAGTGGCATTAGAAGAAAATCCAGTTGTTGGGAAAAACAGTGGATTGAGAGACATGATATTTTATCTGATGTTGCTATTTCTAACTGTGTGAATAATTTACCCTCTAACTTACATATAATTAATGACTAGACAGTCTCTTTGGGCCCTTCAGCTCCTCATCTTATGAGTCTTGGTCTCATCACTTTTTAAATGAGGAAACTCATTCTAGGATTATTGTGAAAAACGAGCTAATAAATGTAACACACTCAGCATAGTACCTAACATATGTTTTCAGAAAAGTTATTAAAAGCATAGATAGCAGGCACTCAACAAACAATTCTTTCCACAACCTATTACCTAATCCCCAAAATTGGTTCCTCTCCTTTATGTATTATATTATATATTAAGTATATGAGTATCCTCTAAATTTACCAGTGATCAGTAAATAAGATGGTACTTTATTTTTTTCTGTGATCAAATTATTTTAAATTTTTTTTTAACATTTTTATTTATTTTTGAGACAGGGAGAGACAGAGCATGAACAGGGGAGGGTCAGAGAGAGGGAGACACAGAATCCGAAACAGGCTCCAGGCTCTGAGCCGTCAGCACAGAGCCCGACGCGGGGCTCGAACTCACGGACCGTGAGATCATGACCTGAGCCGAAGTCGGCCGCTTAACCGACTGAGCCACCCAGGCGCCCCTGTGATCATATTATTTTAAAAGAACCCAAGAATATCTGGAGCACACGAAAGTCTATTAATTAAGTCAGGAATGAATCATGAAGTGAAGAAGGATCTATAAGATTAAAGAAATAGATGTTGGGCCACCCAGATGGCTCTCAGTTAAGCCTGAGATTGACTCTTGATTTTGGCCCAGATCATGATCTCGCAGTCATGGAATCAAGCCTCGTTTGGTATTGGGTTCCACCCTGAGTGTGGAGCCTGCTTGGGATTCTCTGTCTCACTGTCTTTCTGCCCCTCCCCTACTCATGCTTGCTCTCTCACTCTCTCTCAAAATAAATAAAGATTTTTTAAAAGAAAAAAATAAATAGATGTTATAACTAAATAAAAAATCAGAGGTTCAAATAACGTATTTTTCGGCCATTCTTAAAAAGCAAGAAGTTATTGGTTGTTTTATTTCGTGCAGATATTTTCACACTTGAGGTCCGTAAATGATACCTCATTTAACAAATGTGAATTTTGGTTTCTGATAAAGTTGTTTTTTTAAACATACTCTGGATGAGGTGGACATTGAAGTAGTCACCAAGGAAAATTGTGTGTCTTCTTGTTTGTTTTCATCTACAACTAGAAGAAAATCTATCAGTTATAGACACAACCATTTTCTTAAGTACATAATTAAAAATGGCTGCTTTGATTCTGGCTTAAAAAAAAAACCAACAACTAAACGAAATAGTCTTAGTACCCTATACATCTCTATTTTAAATACTTGTGGGGTTTTCTACCTCAGGATGCAAAATGGAAGAGGGAACATATTGAGATCCTGAATCTTCCACCAATTTTTTAGAATTCCAGTAAATAATACCTCCCACAGTGGAAAAAACAAAAACCTTATTAGTCCCCTAAAGAAGAAAGGGAGCAAGCCCTGGAATAGAATGTTTAAGGAAATGCTGCATACGGGTAAAAATAGGTTCAAACAGATTGAAAACAGAATAGAGGTAAGGAAAATATAAAAGATGACTACGCACTGTAGCATTTGATGACGCCATTCAAGTCTTCAGAATGAACTTAGACCTGATTGAAGGTGTCAGAGCCTGAGGGGAATGTGGATCCTCTGTGTTAACTCCGGAGCAGCCCTCAGACTGATGGACAACAGAAAAACACCAGGCAGTTCCCTTAACATACCCGTTACCTCAGTTTCCAAGGAATAATTATACTATCTATCTATGTGTTTCTGGTTAGTATAAGTGACTTAAGAGGCATAAAGTACTCATTTATATCATCTTAGACAAAAGGCTTTTCCTGCTGTGCATTTCTTAGTTGCCAAGTAGTTAATACTTTAGTCAACCTACAGTTATTTATTTCTATGTCATTGCAAAACGGTCAGAAAATCTGGCCTTTAAAATAGGTTTTGAATTTTTATTTTGTGACATGGAGATATTATTAAATGTTTAAACCACCGTGTATATATTAAAATTGCATGTTATATACTTGAGTAATCAATGATTACTACATTACCTCTTAAATACATTTTATTAATCAATGCTTTTATTTTTTGTCTATCTTATGTGTGTTAATGCTATCATAGTGTGTTTTAATTTGCCCTTCTATGATTACTAAGGATGTTTTTCATGTGCTTTTGGCTGATGGTCATTCTCTTTGGGATATTTCTGTTCAAACATTTTCATTGTTTTTAAGTTACCTTTCTCTTATTAATTCATAGTGATCCTATATATTTTTGCATACAATTACTTAGCTGGTGTATAGCTATGGCCTTTCATGGCTTTAATCTTGTCATTTGGTCAGCAAGATTTTTTTTTCCTTATAATGAATAGAGTACAACTTATCAATCTTTACTCTTATGCTTAATGTTTTTAGTGTCTTGTTTAACTAATCTCTGCCACCTTCTCCCAGATCATAAATATATCCCCTTATTTTATATTCTAGAAAATTGGTGATGCTATCTTTCTTATTTAGTCCACATTAATCTGGAATTGACTTTGTGCCATTTTGTTCCCTGTGGATATTCAACTAACCTAACAATACTTCTTAAAAGTCTGCCCTTTTATTTGGTTTTCTCCGATCATTGCAATGACCTTCTGTAATAAATCAGATCCCATTATATTCTCCTTTCTCTCTCTTTCCCCCTCACTCCTGCTCTAACTTTGTCCTTTAGATTTCCTGGGCTATGACTGGTCCTTTTCATTTTACATAAATATAAGAATTGGCCTATAAATACACACATACACACTTGCTAGAATTTAAACTGAGATTGCATAAAATGTGTAAGTCAAATTGGGGAAAATTGAAACAACAATACTGATTTTTCAAATCTATGAAGATCTTATATTAACATATTTAACATTCCATTCTTTAGGTCATAAATTCCTCTTAGTAATGTTTTGTAGTAAACTTTACAACTTTTCTGTGTGGAGACTGTGTAAAGTCTTTCGATGGATTAATTCCTAATTTTGATGTTATGACAATTAATGTTTTCAATCTTTGTTAGTACTTCACAAAATTCCAACTGCATATTCTTAAGTTTTTTCTTTTCTCTTTTTTCTTTCTTTCTCTTTCTTTCTTTCTTTCTTTCTTTCTTTCTTTCTTTCTTTCTTTCTTTCTTTCAAGAGTACAAACAGAGAAGGAGCAGAGGGAGAGGAAAAAAGAGAGAGAATCTTTTTTTTGGTTTGCCTCCCTGGTTTTTTTAAATTAATTTATTAATCTATTTTAATTTACATACAAGTTAGTTAGCATATAGTGCAACAATGATTTCAGGAAAAGATTCCTTAATGCCCCTTACCCATTTAGCCCATCCCCCCTCTCACAACCCCTCCAGCAACCCTCAGTTTGTTCTCCATATTTATGAGTCTCTTCTGTTTTGTCCCCCTCCCCGTTTTTATACTGTTTTTGCTTCCCTTCCCTTATGTTTATCTGTTTTGTATCTTAAATTCCTCATATAAATGAAGTCATATGATATTTGTCTAATTTCACTTAGCATAATACCCACTAGTTCCATCCATGTAGTTGCAAATGGCAAGATTTCATTCTTTTTGATTGCCAAGTAATACTCCATTGTATATGTATACCACATCTTCTTTATCCATTCATCCACTGATGGGCTTTTGGGCTCTTTCCATACCTGGGTTGTGGTTGATAGTGCTGCTATAAACATTAGGGTGCATGTGCCCCTTCAAAACAGCATCCCTGTATCCCTTGGATAAATACCTAGCAGTGCAATTGCTGGGTCGTAGGGTAGTTCTATTTTTACTTTTTTGAGGAACCTCCATACCATTTTCCAGAGTGGCTGCACCAGTTTGCATTCTGACCAGCAGTGCAAAAGAGATCCTCTTTCTCTGCATCATCGCCAACATCTGTTGTTGCCTGAGTTGTTAATGTTAGCCATTCTGACAGGTGTGAGGTGGTATCTCATTGTGGTTTTGATTTATATTTCCCTGATGATGAGTGATGTTGAGCATTTTATCATGTGTCAGTTGGCCATCTGGATGTCTTCTTTGGAGAAGTGTCTATTCATGTCATTTGCCCATTTCTTCACTGGATTATTTGTTTTTTGGGTGTTGAGTTTGATAAGTTCTTTATAGATTTTGGATACTAACCTTTTATCTGATATGTCATTTGCAAATATCTTCTCCCATTCCGTCAGTTGCCTTTTAGTTTTGATGACTGTTTCCTTCGCTGTGCAGAAGCTTTTTGTTTTGATGAGGTCCCAATAGTTCATTTTTGCTTTTGTTTCCCTTGCCTCTGGAGACGCGTTAAGAAGTTACTGCGGCCAAGGTCAAAGAGGTTTTTGCCTACTTTCTCCTCTAGGATTTTGATGGCTTCCTGTCTTACATTGAGGTCTTTCATCCATTTTGAGTTTATTTTTGTGTATGATGTAAGAAAGCGGTCCAGGTTCATTTTTCTACATGTCCCTGTCCAGTTTTCCCAGCACCACTTGCTGAAGAGACTGTCTTTATTCCACTGGATCTTCTTTCCTGTTTGTCAAAGATTAGTTGGCCATACATTTGTGGGTCCATTTCTGGGTTTTCTATTCTGTTCCATTGATCTGAGTGTCTGTTTTTGTGCTGGTACCATATTGTCTTGGTGATTACAAAGCTTTGTAATACAGCTTAAAGTCTGGGATTGTGATGCCTCCTGCTTTGGTTTTCTTTTTCAAGATTGCTGTGGCTATTCAGGTTCTTTTCTCATGTCATACACATTTTAGGATTGTTTGTTCTAGTTCTGTGAAGAATACTGGTGTTAGTTTTATAGTATTGCATTGAATATGTAGATTGATTTCGGTAGTATTGACATTTTAACAATATTTGTTCTTCCTATCCAGGAGCATAGAATCTTTTTCCATTTTTTTTTTATCTTCTTCAATTTCTTTAATAAGATTTCTATAGTTTTCAGTGTACAGATTTTCACCTCTTTGGTTAGATTTATTCCTAGGTATTTTATGGTTTTTGGTGCAATTGTAAATGGGATTGATTCCTTGATTTCTCTTTCTGTTGTTTCATTGTTGGTGTATAGGAATGCAACCTATTTCTGTGCATTGATTTTATATCCTGCAACTTTGCTGAATTCATGGATCAGTTGTAGCAGTTTTTTGGTGGAATCTTTTGGGTTTTCCATATAGAGTATCATGTCATCTGTGAAGAGTGAAAATGTGACCTCCTCCTAGCCAATTTAGATGCCTTTTATTTATTTGTGTTGTTTGAGGCTGAGACTTCCAATACTATGTTGAATAACAGTGGTGAGATTGCACATCCCTGTCTTGTGTCTGACCTTAGGGGGAAAGCTCTCAGTTTTTCCCCATTGAAGATGATATTAGCATTGGGTCTTTCATACATGGTTTTTATGATCTCGAGGTATGATCCTTCTATCTCTATTTTCTTGATGGTTTTTATCAAGAAAGAATGTTGTATTTTTTCAAATGCTTTCTCTGTATCTATTTAAAGGATCATGTGGTTCTTGTCCTTTCTTTTATTGATGTGATGAATCACATTGATTGTTTTACAGATATTGAACCAACCCTACATCCCAGGTATAAATCCCACTTGATCGTGGTGAATAATTTTTTAATGTATTGTTGCATCTGGTTGGCTAATACCTTGTTGAGGATTTTTACATCCGTGTTCATCAGGAAAATTGGTCTATAGAGTTCTCCTATTTAGTGGGGTCTTTGTCTGGTTTTGGAATCAGGGTAATGCTGGCTTCATAGAAAAAGTTTGGAAGTTTTCCTTTCATTTCTATTTTTTTGGAACAGCTTCAAGTGAATAGGTGTTAACGCTTCCTTAAGTGTTTGGTAGAATTCCCCTGGAAAGCCATCTGGCCTTGGACTCTTGTGTTTTGGGAGATTTTTGATTACTAATTCGATTTCTTTACTGGTTATGGGTCTGTTCAAATTTTCCATTTCAGGAAGAGAGAGAATCTTAAGCAGGCTCCACACCCAGCACAAAGCCCAACAAAGGGCTCGATCTCACAACCATGAGATCATGACCTGAGTCGAAATCAAGAGTTAGACACTTAACCAACTGAGCCACCCAGGCTCCCCTTCTTACTTTTTAACTTATATCGTATGACCTTGATTAATTAGCTTAATGATTCTAATACTTTGTACATTCTTTTATATTATCTTTCTACACAAATTTTACTTATTTTATCCAGTTGTTATAGCTTTAATTTTTCCTCCATGATGTATTACACTGGCTAGGATCTCCACTTCTAGAATTGTAGATTAGATGTTTAATGTCACAAAATTTTATTTCTGCATAGGTGAGCTTATTATGTTTCTCTTTTAAGCAGTATATAATTATGTGTGTATGTATATTTATGCAATCTAACACATTTAATCTTTTAATTGGAGTATTTAACCCACTTATAGTTTATGAAATTACTGAGCCATTAAGTTTATATCTATCATCTTCTGATTTGTTTCTATTTCACCACTTTTTATATTCCTTATTGAAAATAATTTTTTCTATTATAGCTTCATAATGCTGATTAAAAACTACTATCAGCCTAGAAATTTATGGTCACTTAAAGTACATTCATATTTGAAAAATAAAATTAAATGTTTTCAGACATACAAAGGATATCAACTTAGTGCTTATAGATCCTTACTTTAAAACACTAGAGTATATATTTTAACCAAAAGAAACAAATTCAGAAGGAAAGAGTGGGATGAAAGTAACCTTGAATAGTACAGAAACAAATATTAGATACTGAAAAAACTGTGAACTGTTTTTAAAAAATGATCTTCATGGAGACTTATGGGGGTTGAGGTGGTGGAATTGTTCAGTAGGCACTAACCTTGTACTGGAAGTAAGGGAGACTGAGATTGTAAACAAACAAAAAATGTTTTATTAGCAAAAATATTTTATAATACATACAAAACCATATCCCAGTCTTAAACCCAGGACCTCAGAGTGTGATCTTATTTGGAATTAGGATCATTGCAGATGTAACTAAATAAGACAAGGTCATATTTGAGTAGGGCGGGCCCCTAATTCAATATGATGTGTGTCCTTCTAAACAAGGGAAGCTTTGGATAAACAGAAGTTCACTAAGGGAGAATGCCATGAGAAGATTGGAGCTATGCTGCCCAAAGCAAGGGAAATAATAGAAACTAGGGGAGAGGGCTGGCATTGACCTTTCCCTAGTACCTTCAAAAAGCCCTGCCAGCACCTCGAGTTCAGACTTCCAGCCTCCAGAACTGTGAATCAATAGATTTCCGTTGTTTGAATCACTTGGTTTGTGGCATCTTCTCATAGCAGCCCCAGAAAGCTACTAAAAACTTTGACAGAGGAAGAGACCAACCATAAACATGAAAAAAAATATATATATATAAGACTCTTTAAAATGTTGAAAAATAAGCAACACCTATCTGTGAACCCTGAGATAAGGAAAACAAGCAAACAAACAAACTGAGCCCTAGGATTAACTCAGCTTTTCACCTGGAGGATTTCTGGACCATGGGATAAGATTCCAAGAAGAAGATGAGAGAGTCTTACTGGTTTGAGGAAATGGGAGATCCAAGTTCAGGATGGCTGATATGATGAAAGGTTATGTGTTCCAGAAAGAAGGAAGACATGTAGAAGACAAGCTCCAGATATATGCACTGGAGTCCTCTTGAGTCCTTGCTAAATATTAAGCAGTGTGTGTATAAGATAAAATTTTACAGGGTCTAACAAGAGTAACTGGAACTGAACCATATGGTTCCCCAAAACTCACACAGGGCTAGAAATCATTTGAGTTACAACCAGCTAGAGTGAAGATTTCTCTTTGGTAAGTCAAAATATTCAGTAGAGACCTAATAAGTATCATGAATTAGTAGTAGGGCTAAATTGTCATTAAAATAAAGGTTACTCTACACATCCCCTGAACAAGTTAAAAAACAATTCTAGAAAAAGTCAAAATTATCTACTAATATCTCACTGCTTATCCATAGTGAGAGAAATAAAATAGAATCCTATAAATTACTCAATTAATCTAAAGGAAGGCAGTTAAGAAGGAACACATGGGAAAAATAGAATACAACTAGTAAGATAGTTAGCTTAAACTCAAATATTTCAATAATTACAGTGAAAATAAGCTATTAATATTCTATTTAAGGAAAAGATCTACATGTATCAGTGAGAAATAAACTTTATAAGGACACAGATGATAATATAGATTATGTTAAAAGTGAAAGTATGAAAAAGGCTATATCATGCACACACTAATCATGAAAAGCTGAATTTAATATGTACTGACAGTAGACAATATAAAAATAATAAGTATAATTAACAGACAGAAAGAAGACAATTCATAATAACAAAAGGATCAATTTATAAAGACATAGCAATCATAAAGGTGTCTGCATCTGATTAGATAGCTTCAAAATACTTGAAGCAAAAACATGCTGAAAAACAAAAAACACAAACCCCCAATTAAATTTGGAGAATTCAACACTCATGTGTCAATAATTAATAGAACAAACAGAAAAACTGGAAGTAAATAGACCTAAAAATCCATTCAACCTACTTGACCTATTTGGCACTCATTGAACACAATGCCCAACAACAGCAGATACACAAGTGCACAGGAAATAGTCATTAAGATAAACCACATTCTGACCACAAAACAAGTCTCAACAAATTTTTTAAAAATGGTTCATATTGAGCATTTTCCTTACCTGGAACAGAATTAAACTAGGAATCAGTTAATGGGAAAATATGTGGAAAATAGTTTTTGAAATGTAAACAGCATGCTTTTCAATAAACCATGAGTCATAAAAGAAATTATAGGGAAATTTAGAAAATATTTGAATTGGATAAAAAGGAGAGTATAACTTAAAAATGTATAGTTTGGGAAGGCTGATGTCATGGAAATGGTTGAACACAATTGCTCTAAGAAGCATTTCCTCACTGAAGCAGCCATTAAAATGGCAAAAATATACAGTCATCTTTTTTGGAACTCTGGAATCTACTAAAAAATTACAGCAACAAGTTGTAGGATTCAAAATCAACATGCAAAAATTAGTTGTGTTCCTATACACTAATGATGAAATATCTGAAAAAAGAAATAGAAAAACAATCCTACTTACAATAGCATTAAAAACCATAAAACATTGATGAGTAAACTTAACTAATGAGGCAAAAGACTCGCATGCTAAAAATTGTAAAACATTGATGAAATAAATGAAAACAAATATAAACAAATACAAGGATATCTTAATGTTCACAGACTAGAAGGCTTAATATTATTGTAATACCCAAAGTGATCTGCAGATTCAATGCAATCCCTACCAACACCCCCATTTCATATTTTTTTTACAGAAATAGGAAAAAAATTCTATCCTTTTTGTGGGGGGGGGGGAACCACACAAAGTCATGAAAGGCCAAATCAATCCTGATTGAGCTGAAGGCATCACAGTGTCTGATTTCAAAATATATTACAAAACTATAGCATATAAAACATTATACTACTGCCATAAAGACAAATTGTTTATTCAGTATTAGTTCTGATTTTATTTTCCAATTTTATGTCTTCTTCTGATTTTACTTATTTTAGCATTCTTTATTTTTCCTCAGTCTAGCTACACATTCCTCAATTTTATCTCAATAGAGAAGATCAACAAAACTAAAGGTTACATCTTTTAAAAGATCAACAAAATTCGCAAACTTTTATCAACACTGACCAAGAAAAAAAAGAAAAAGCTTGTTACTAAAATCAGAAATGAAAGTGATGACATTAATATAGACCTTACAGAAATAAAAGGTGTACAGGAGAATACTATGAACAGTTGTACACCAACAAATTAGATGACATAGATAAAAAATGAACAGTTTTCTAGAAACACACAAATTACCTAAATCGACACAGGATGAAATAGAAAATCTGAACAGAAATATAACATGTAAAGAGATGAATCAGCAATAAAAAACCATCTCCAAACAGAGGAAAAATGAGGACGAGCTTCATTGGTGAATTGGAAGATTCAGTAATATTAAGATGTCCATTTTATTCAAAATTTGTCTATAGATTAAATAAATTTTAATTAAAATTCCAACAGGCATTTTTGGAAAGTCATGAGCTGATTCTAAAATTTATATGGAAATCTATTTGTTTCCATTTTATTGAGATATAATTAATATATAACATTGTGTAAGTTTAAGGTATACAACCTGTTGATTTGATACACAAAGTATTGCAAAACGATTACTACCGTAGACCGCCTTCAAATCACATAATTATGGTTTCTACTCTTGTATGAGAACGTTTGATCTCTTCTCAACTTTCAAATATATAACACAGTATTATTACTTACCATCACTATGCTGTACATTAGGTCCCCAGACCTGATGTGTCTTATAACTGAAGTTCCTACTCTTCCATAAACATCTGTTTCCTTCATGTCCAGCCCTGGTAACCACATTCCACTCTATTTCTATGAGTTCAGTATTTTTGTAGATTCCACATACAAGGGTTTGTCTCTCTCTGATTTATATCATTCGGCATAATATCCTCAAGGTCCATCCATGTTGCAAACGGCAGGATTTCTTTTTTTTTTTTTAAGGCTGAATAATATTGATATTAATGTTGATGGTAATAATATATATTATCATTTATACAATATATATTATCACATACTGATATATTATCTTCTATACTTCTATTTTATCCATTCATTCATTGATGGACACTTACATTCTGTACATATCTTGGCTATTGTGAACACGGGGGTACAGATAAACTATTCCAGATCCTGATTTCATTTTCACTGGGTATACATCCAGAAGTGGGATTGTTGGATCATATGGTAGTTCTATTTTAATTTATTGAGGAACCTCCATACTGTATGTTTGTTTGTTTGTTTGTTTGTTTTGGCTGGACCAGTTTACACTCCCATCAAGAGTATACAGGTTTTTCTTTACATTTTTTTTTTTTTAATTCTCAAGTTAGTTAACATACAGTGTAGTCTTGGCTTCAGGAGTAGAACCCAGTGACTCATCACTTGTATGTAACACCCAATGCTCGTCCCAACAAGTGCTCTCCTTGATGCTCATCACCCATTTAACCCACCTCCCCACCCTCACCCCCATCAACCCTCAGTTTGTTCTCTGTATTTAAGAGTCTCTTGTGGTTTGCCTCCCTGTTTTTATCTTATTTTCCCTTCCCTTCCCCTACGTCCATCTGTTAACTTTCTCAGATTCCACATATGAGTGAAATCATATGATATCTCTCTTTTTCTGACTGACTTATTTCGCTTAGCATAATACACTCCAGTTCTATCCACATTGTTGCAAATGGCAATATTTCATTCTTTTTCATCGCTGTGTAGTATTCCGTTGTATGTATATGCTACATCTTAATCCATTCATCAGTTGATGAATATTTGGGCTTTTCCCATAATTTGGCTATTGTTGATAGTGCTGTTATAAACATTGGGGTGCATGTGCCCCTTTGAATTGGCATTTTTGTATCCTTTTGATGAATTCCTAGTAGTCCAGTTGCTGGGTCATAGGGTAGTTCTATTTTAAATTTTTGGAGGAACTTCCACACTGTCTTCCAGAGCGGCTGCACCAGTTTGCATTCACATCAACAGTGCAAGAGGGTTCCCCTTTCTCCACATCCTTGCCAACATCTGTTGTTTTCTGAGTTATTAATTTCAGCCATGCTGACCAGTGTGAGGTGGTATCTCATTGTGGTTTTGATTGTATTTACCGATGATGAGTGATGTTGAGCATCTTTTCATATGTCTGTTTGCCATTTGGACGTCTTCTTTGGAAAAGTGTCTATTCGTGTCTTCTGCCCATTTTTTCACTGGATTATTTGTTTTTTGAGGTGTTGAGTTTGGTAACTTCTTTATAGATTTTGGATCCTAACCCTTTATCCAATATGTATTTGCAAATATCTTTTCCCATTCTGTTGGTTGCCTGTTAG
Source organism: Panthera pardus (assembly GCF_024362965.1). Taxonomy (NCBI): domain Eukaryota; kingdom Metazoa; phylum Chordata; class Mammalia; order Carnivora; family Felidae; genus Panthera; species Panthera pardus. Next base: position 15,443,685 of record NW_026526766.1, on the reverse strand, counting down.
TTTTGCTGATTGTTTTATTCATGGTGCAGAATATTTTTATTTTCATGAGGTCCCAATAGTTTATTTTTGCCTTTGTCTCCCTTGCCTCTGGAGACATGTCAAGTAATAAGTTGCTGTGGCTGAGTTCAAAGAAGTTCCTGCCTATTTTCTGCTGTAGGATTGTCATGGTTTCCTGTCTCACATTTAAGTCTTTCATCCATTTTGAATTTATTTTTGTGTATGGTATAAGAAAGTGGTCCAGTTTAATTCTTCTTCATGCTGCTATGTAGTTCTCCCAGTACCATTTGCTAAAGAGACTGTCTTTTGTCCATTAGATATTCTTTACTGCTTTGTCAAAAATGAGTTGGCCATATGTTTGTGGGTCCATTTCTGGCTTCTGTATTCTATTCCATTGATCTATGTATCTGTTTTTGTGCCAATACCATACTGTCTTGATTATTACATAATACAGGTTAAAGTCTGGGATTGTGATGTTTCCAGCTTTGCGTTTCTTTTTCGGAATTACTTTGGCTATTTATGGTCTTTTATGGTTCCATATTAATTTTAGGATCGATTGCTCTGTGAAACCTGCTGGTGCTATTTTGATAGGTATTGCATTGAATGTTTGGGTAGTATCGACATTTTAACAATATTTTTTCTTCCAATCCATGAGCATGGAGAGTTTTCCCATTTCTTTGTGTCTTCTTCAATTTCTTTTATAAGCTTTCTGTAGTTTTCAGTGTACACATCTTTACCTCTTTGATTAGGTTTATTCCCAGGTATTTTATAGTTCTTGGTGCAATTTTAAATGGGGTTGATTCCCTGATATCTCTTCCCATTGCTTCATTATTTGTGTATAGAAATATTGTCTTTTTAATGATAGCCATTCTAATAGGTGTGAGGTGATATTGCATTGTGGTTTTGATTTGCATAACCCTGATGACTAATGATGTTGATTACCTTTTTGTGCATCTGTTGACTACTTGCATGTCTTCTTTGGAAAAATGTCTATTCAGTTCCTTTGCACATGTTTTTAATCAGTTGGGTTTATTGTTTGTTCACTTGATTTTTACTATTCAGCTGTTTAAGTTCTTTATGTATTCTGGATATTAAACCCTTATAAGATATACAATTTGCAAATACTTTCTCCCATTCTATAGGTTGCCTTTTTATGTGATAATTTTTTTTCTTTTTTTTGGTGAGAAGGTGTTTTTTTTTTTTTATTTTGGGTTTTTTTTTGTTTTTGTTTGTTTTTTGGTTTTTGGTTTTTTCTTTTGTTTTTGTTTTTTGTTTTGTTTTGTTTTGTTTTTTTCAGTAGTCCCACTAGTTGATTTTTGCTTTTGGATTTGCATTTGGTTTAGTGTTATATCCAAAAAATTGTTGCCAAGACCAATGTCAAGGAGATTTTCCCCTATCTTTTCTTCTAAGAGCTTCATGGTTTCAGATTTATGTTTGAGTCTTTAATCCATTTTGTGTTAATTTTTTAAAGTTTATTTATTTTATTTATTTTTGGGGGGGCCGAGAGATGGGGAGGATCAGAGAATCTGAAGTGGACCCTGTGCGGACAGCAGAGAGAGAGAGCCCCATGTAGAGCTTGAACTCACAAACTGAGATCATGACCTGAGCCAAAGGCAGATGCTTAACCGACTGAGCGACCCAGGTGCCCCCATTTTGTGTTAATTTTTGTGTGTGGTGTACGATATGGATACAATATAATTCTGCATGTGGGTTTTCCAGTTTTTACAACACCATGTATAGGAAGAGACTGTCCTTTCCCTATTGAGTATTCTTGGCTTCCTTTGTCAAATATTAATGGACCATATATGGGAGAGATTACTTCTGAGCTTTCTGTTCTGTTCCATTAGTCTATGTCTCTGTATTTATGCCAGTACCATACTGTTTTGATTACTATGCTTTGTAGTATAGTTGACATAAGAAACTATGATACTTCCAGCTTTGTTCTTCTTTCTCAGAATCTCTTTGGCTATTCAGAGTCTTTTGTGTTTCCACAAAATTTTTGGATTTCTTTTCTGTATCTGTGAAAAATTCTATTGGACTTTTTTTTAAGGTTTATTTTGATATAGAGAGAGCACACGTGCATACATGCATCAGTGGAGAAGGGGCAGGGAGAGGGAGAGAGAATCGCAAGCTGACAGCACAGAGACCAACATGGGACTTGAACTCACCAACTGTGAGACCATGACCTGAGCCAATATGAAGAGTCAGATGCTTAACTGAGCCATCCAGGTGTCCCACCATTGGACTTTTGATAGAGAATGCATTAAATCTGTAGATTGCTCTGGGTAGTATGGACATTTTAACAATTTTGGTTCTTCCAATCCCTGAATGTGGAATATCTTTCCATTTGTGTCTTCTTTAATTTCTTTCATCAAAGTCTTGTAGTTTTCTATGTACAGATCTTTGACCTCCTTGGTTAAAATAATATGGAAATTTAAAACAATTTTGAAAAAGGAAATAGTTCCAAAACAAACTATCTGACTTATGATATACTGTAAAGCTAGACTATACCAAACAAGTATAGTATTTGCAAAAGTCAGACATATAGGTCAGTGGCAGAGGATGGACAGTTCAGATATAGATTCGTGCATATTTTGTTGACTGACTTTTACCAAAGGAACAAAGGCAACTCAAGGAGAAAGGATTGTCTTTTCAACAAACTGAAGTAGTTACATATCCATAAGAAGGAAAATGAGCCTCAACTCTTACCTTACATCACACACACACACACACACATACACGTACACATGCACATTTACACACATGGGGGAATGCGTTGGATGTTGAGTTAGGCTAAAATGTCCTGGAAGGATATAAAGAATATATAAAATAAAGGAAAAAATGATAATATTGAATTGATTTTATCAATTAATAAGATAAAATGAAAAAGTACTCTTCAAAATTTACCATTAGCAATAATAGAAGGCAAATCCCAAATGGGCCAAAAAACATTATATAGGTTAGATGAGATAGATATAGGTATCTCCCAGAATGTTTTCCCAGTAATATAAATGAAGGACTCTACCATCCCAAAATAAGACATACAATCCAAGTTTTTAAAATGGGTGAAATATTTGAACAAGTACTTTACATAAAATAATATACAAATGGCCACTAAGCACATGAAGATGCTCAACATCAGTCATCAAGGGAACACAAAGTTACAGTGTACATTAACTTCATATTTTAAATTTGGGTTATTAGAATTTTAAAGACTGACAGTAACAAGAATTGGCATGGACATGCACTGGAAGTATCATATATTGCTGGTGGGAATGTAAAATGGCACATCTACTATGGAAAACGTTTTGGCAGTTTCTCATAAAGTTACATCTCTTCTTCTCATATGACCTGATAATTGCGATTCTGAAATTGTCTGTTCACACCAAGAAAAATGAAAACATCTGTTCGCACAAAAACTTTCACACAAATGTTCATAGTACTCTGTTCATTGTAGCCCAAACTTGAAAGTAATACAATCATCTACCAGTAGTGCATCTATATACTGGATCACTATCGACAAAAAGAAGGAGCAGACTACCATTATATACAACATGGATGAATCTCAATAACATAATGTTAAGCAAAAGAAGCTGGCAGAAAAGAGTGTGCAGTATACAATTCCATTTATGTGAAACTCTAATTAAAGCCAGATTAATTCACAATGACAGGAAGTAGGTCTTGGGTTGTCTGGGGCCAATGATGGGGTGAAGATTGCCTGCACTGGTGAAGGAGGGAATATTTGGGGGTGATAGAGATGTTTGATATCATGTTTATGGTGGCTGCATACCTTTGTCAGAACTCGAATAGGTATTATCTTCCTAAAGCAATAATAATTATCTTTGTCAGCAGTAATAATTATCTATTTTATGCCTCTCTGTGCAGTTGAAACTTTTTAACTTGTGTTCTCCAAATGGGCTCTAAGAGATTTATGGACCCCATAATATTATATGCTAATTTTATGTTTATGAGCATGTAGACATTTGGTTTCTTTAAGAAGTATCTGACCTTCAGGGGTGCCTGGGTGGTTCAGTCGGTTAAGTGTCTGACTCTTGGTTTCAATTCAGGTCATGATCCCCTGGCTTTGTGTGTTTGAGCCCTGCGTCAAGCTCTGCGATGGCAGCATGGGGCCTGCTTGGGATTCTCTCTCTCTCTCTGCCCCTCCCCACTCACGCTGTCTCTGTCTCTCTCAAAATAAATAAATAAATTAATTAAAAAAAAAAAAAAGAAGTACCTGACCTCCAAAAAAGTTAATAACTCACCTATAGTAAAATCAGAATCTTATTCCTATTTAAAAATGCTGGCTTCTTTCTATTTTATACTTATGTACACGTTGCTGGGAAAGCTCTCCCCCTGTTAATACCTTACAGACTAGTAGCAATTAACTCATACTTATCTTACTTAACCTAACAAACGCCTGTTACTAGCTCTCTTATGAACAAGATAAAATAAGACAAGACAAAATTGTTTGTTCCAGAATAATTGTGTGATATGCTACAATGTGTTTTTCCTCTCAAGACCTCATTTCCTCATTTGTCTATCTCCAGATCATCTTCAAATACCTAGGAATCTATCTTTTCTTTTTCATTTTGATAACATGTAAGGTAAAACACTGACAGAATAGAATGTACATAATTGGCTTCTATATCGAATATCATTCTACTTAGCAACTGTTACTCTTTCTTCTTTTAATGAACCATCTTGATCTCCGTATTCACAAAACACCAGATGTATCATCTATGGTTACCTCATTACTGGTAACTGTGCAGTGGGGACTCTAACACACGTGTCCATAAAATGATTATAAACTTTCCACGTGGGAGTCACAGTAAAACTTATCTGTGAAATGATGAAAATAATAAAAACTTTCAGTTTCTGTTTTGACTTTTATCTATTTCCCCCCGTATTTTCCTGATGACTTAATGCCCTCATTATTGACTATCAAAAATACAACCAAACATTTGGAACACATGCTTATATTCTGTGAAGTAAAGATACAATTCAGCATTTCAGATTTTCAAGAAATATCAACAAATGCACGTGCGTTTTTTGATCTCGTATCTAACAATATAACAGATTTCAGTTATACACAAGGAGAACCACTTTTTTTAAAAGTTTATTTATTTATTTTGAGAGAGAGAGAGAGCAATTGGAGGAGGGGCAGAGTGAGCGAGAGGGGGTGGGGGAGAATCCCAAGTAGGCTCCACAGTGTCAGTGCAGAGCCTGACGTAGGGCTGAAACTCATGAACTATGAGTTCATGACCATGGACGCTTAACCGACTGAGTCACCCAGGCTCCCCAAGAAAAAGAACCACTTTTATTTTGCGTGGCAGGAAATGGACACACACTTTTGTATTCTGGAGATATTTTTGTTAATATTTTTAAAGAAATATGATTCCATAAAGATAGATTTATTTAGGTATTTATAGAAGAGCAAATAGCTTAAGACAGGACTGATGTCAGAAGTAATGCTCTGGCAAAGGTAGTTTTCATGGAGGGCCAGGTGTTCATCAACTCCATGACATTCAATGGAGAGATTGCAGCATTTTTTGAATAAAAAGACTAAAGAACTTTACCAAATACACTGAAAGGATGAACGGAGGAATCAAGGAATTAATAATGTTTGGAGAGAAGGGTTAGTCCAAAACCTAAGTTTTCCAAATGTGTGCTTTGAGGCATACTGGACTGGACCATGGAAAATTAAAGGTCAAATTTTAGAATACCACCCCAAGAAGTGGTTCTTCATCCAGAATTTCAGTAACTGTCAGTAACAGAAGAAGTAACAGTCCTCTGATGCAAGAAACAAGTGTTGAGCCCTCAGCCATTTCTATATGAAATACTACTAAACACTGTCCTTCTGCTTCATCCAATTCTGTGCTTATGGGGAAAAGTTTACCAGTGTTCCGGGAATGCTGTTACTGAAAAGGTGTTACTGCAGATGAATTATGGCTATTAGCTTTAGCAGAGTGACTTCTAACTTCCAATCTCTTGTGAATTGGATCTACGTAAATCAGCCTCTTCCAGGCTTTGAGACATTTGTCACCTTTGAGACACTGATAAGACTGAGAGGATCTGTTACAAGCAACTATGCAGTGTTTGGCTACATAGAAGACAGTTTCCTGTCTTCTGCTTAATGACCCTTTACTCAATCCTCTTTAGAAAGTTAACAGTATATGACCTCAGAAAATAATCAGCTGAGGTTTGGAACTTATGTATGACCTTTTTCAACTATAATTTAGCTTGTTCTATCTAAAAAGGGGAAAGTTTTATGAATGATCCTAAAAAGTGTAAGTCTCTTGCCAAGGAAACTGAAAGTTGCATGAGCCACTCTTGCTGTCTCGATAGATGACATCATAGTTACGTTTTTTGAATGTGTATTCTTTTCCCAAATGCCCAGAAAATTATATGATTTAAAGATGTTTAATTAGCATTTATTTCTTTGGTCAACTCACTAGGGGGACAGGGACCCAATTTTTGAGATAACAATAATCTACTGAAAAAATACATATTTTTTTTTGAATAACACCTTTAGTGCAGTCCTTCAACGAAACATAGATTTTTTTTTTTTTAATGGCTGAGTTATACTCTTGGAAAAGGAATTTATAGTGGAAATGCTGACACAACTTTAGCTCCTGTATGGTGGTGTGAACTCGCTGCTATAATAATTAAGCAATTAGGCATGACAGAGAGTGTGAGTTTCCTGAGATAATCACACCCGTGGGGCATTGCAAGTCATGATCCAAAGATAAGTGTTTTTACTCTCCCAAGGGTGTGATTATCAGATGATAACCACACCCTCTGGAGAAGACTTATGACTCATAAAAAATCTTTCCTATAAGAGAAAAAATGATTATACTGCTGTATGCAGATGAAGCTGGCCATGGAGACTGCTGTGTGTTTGCCACAAATTAATTAAGAATTGCAAAATACACACCACTTTAACAGTATCCAGCATCAATCCTGGGGACTGGTTTGTTTTCTCATTGTGGTTGAAATATAGAAACGAGAGAAGGACTCTCCACTTCCTCAACTTCAGAAAGAATTGAGTGATTGATTAAATGAATCATAAAGATCTTATCACTAAGCCTTTTTATTGACTAGGTGTTATCGAGTATATCCTAAGACAGAGTCTCTTATTACCTAAATTACTCACTTTGAAGTAATTTGGTCACTTTAAGTAATCAATGACTTAATATAAGAGTATTTTGTATCTTAGGACCCATTCATCATTCATTCATTCATTTCATTCCAATACCTAATAAGTACAAAATGAAGCAACTATGCTGAAGACATAAAGAAGCTAAAAATCCATTTTCTGATAATGGAATACAGACATATAAATAATTATAATACAGAGAAGAAAGTGCCATCGTGATGGTGGCAGAAATGTGCTAAGAGAGCCAAAAAGAAAGTGAGTAATCTCATCTGGGGAAGTTTAAGAAGGCTCATAGACAGAAAATATTTAATCTGGATAAAAAAAATATAGTAGCTACTACTTGTGGAGCATTTGCTGTGTGTGTTGGGCATTATGCTTAGCATTTTACTTTTAAAATCTCATTTTAATCCTCACAACAGCTATGTTGAGGTGAATGGTATTTCTCTTGTGTTACAGATACAGAAACTAATACTCAAAGTGGTGATATGCCAAGCTCAAGGTCAGATACCTAGTCAAAGACATGCTAGGATTAGAATAATGGACCCTTTACCCTTTACCAAAATTGCAAAATATAGCGGCATTCTTGTTTATGTCTGAGTCCCACACGAGGCAGAGCATTCCAGGAAGAGGAAACCAACGATGTAAAATGGCGAGACTCATAAGAGCATAGCATATTCCCTGGCCATTCTCTGCAGCTGGAATCTATGGTGCATGGGTGCTCAGAGTGATAGGAAAAGAGGCTGGAAAACTTTGTTTTAAATTTGGTCCAAGTTGCAAAGGAGCTTCAATGCTTTGCTAAGCAGTTTGCAAGATTGTCTTGCAAGAATCTGCCTCATTGATTTCAAGGTCAGGTAAATTGGTCAGCAAACAATGAGAATTCCTTCTCTCGCTTTTATCTACCAAGGTCAAAAACACTTCCTAGGAATCCATATGATGTAACAGTCATTATAAAAGAGATATGAGTCAGACAGGTCCAGTATTTGCCCTCTTTAAAAATAATTGTTAGGGCACCTGGGTGGCTCAGTTGGTTAAGTATCTGACCCTTGATTTCAGCTCAGGTCATGATCTCACAGTTTGTGAGTTTGAGCCCCGCATCAGACTGTAAGTTGACAGTGCAGAGCCTGCTTGGGATTCTCTGTCTCCCTCTCTCTCTGCCCCTCCTACCCATGCTCTCTCTCTGTCTCTGAAAAATAAACATTAAAAAAATAATAAAAATAATAGCCAGTTCTAATTTTGCAAAGCTCATATTGGGCATCTTTAAGTTTCTTCAAAAAAGGTAGAGGCACTGAGAAAATAAAATGAATTTTGACTCAAAAACTAAACATAACTTGCATTGTACTTTCAGGATGTAAAAGTGGCTGCTCTAGAAACTAGTTATAATAGAAACTCTGTGAGAGCTAGGCTTGTAGCCATGCTGATGCTGCAGAAAAAAAGCATAAAAAGAATGTATGTATAAATAAGAATGAACTGGTATGTAGAAAGCATGAGAGTCTCTGAGAGATACAAAGCTGTATAACACAGCCTTTGAAGAGTTTGTGATCTGGGTGGGAAACAAAACAGGAATATTTTTCTGGCAAAATGCCAGGGGAAATGAGAGTTATACATTTTTAACTATTTGCTGGAGTGTAGATAGAAAACTACTTGGCTGACTTTTTTTTTAGAGTAGTAGAATTTTTTTTAATGCTTCTATTTACTTTGCGAGAGAGAGAGCCTGAGCAGAGGGAGGGGCAGAGAGAGAAGGAGAGAGAATCCCAAGGAGGTTCCGTGCTCAGTGCAGAGACTGACGTGGATCTTGATCTCACCAGTGTGAGATCATGACTTGAGCCAAATCAAGAGTTGGATGTTTCACCAACTGAGCCACCCAGATGCCCCGGAGTAGTAGAAAATTAATAGTAAACACAAGAGAAATCTTTCATTTGATATGTAACATGGGCCTTCACTTAATATAACTTGGATAGCATGGTATTTTGAGTGAGGTGCGATTTTTAATTCTGCACATATCCCTGTGTAATTTTCTCCCTAGAGTCTTGAATTTCATTGTCCATCTTGTAAAATATAGTCAATCGTTCCCAAATCACAAAATGGCTGATAATGTATGAAATGATGTGTCTAGCTTGGTGGCCAGCACAAGAGAAGCCTTCATTAAATCATAGCTATCATGGTGATGATCATAACACTACGTGACCATTACTGTACGAGATACTAGAGATTTAAAGATGAGTGAAGAATAGCCACTCTTAGCGTTTGCTGATGGTTTCTGATTGTTGTTAGTTCCTGAGTGCTTTAACATTCTTTGCTGTTATGTGTATATCTCTGCAAACAGTCCCTTTGTTAATTTTTTAATTAAATAGTTTAGAATGTAACTTCTCTTCCGTGCTAGGACTTTGATGGTATTTACAATTTAAGAGTGCACCTTAAAAACTTTAATCTATTTTATATATAAGAATATTGTTCTCAATTGCCTGTATTTGGTAAAATTGCCTCTTTAGGATGCCTTTTTAGGATGCTATGTGATGCTTATCCTGGAGAGTTTATTCCCCTGCACACATATGTGGACCTCAGCAGATTCACTGTTCCCCTGGCTGCCAGATTCCCCAGGTGGACCCAAGTCAGATGAATTTTTATGGTTCTCCCAGGGGAACTTCAAAGACTATCTTCATCCTAATAGAAGCAACTTCCAGGACATGCTTTCGTTCTTCTGGATGAAGACCATCTTCTCCATCTGTAGAAATAGAAATCGAGCTAAAAGTTGGAGGGAGATTTCCTTCAGATCTTAGCAACCCTACCACTGCCCTCACGACAGATTCCTGAAAACATCAGCCGTGTGTACTCAAATGAATTCCACCCCTGATGATTTTCTATTCTTTGTATGTCTGCTACATATGTTTCTTCAGTGCCTTATTAATTAAACTCCCCTAAAAGGAAGATGTGATAAGGCCAAATAACAAAATCTGAGATACCTGAAGAGGAACATCCCACAAGCTCCAGAAAACATATTTATTTGGGCCTCTGGAGTTCTCATGGAGTCACTGGGTATCCTTGAACAGGGAGAGTTTTGGAAAGAAAATGTGAAGAATGTGCAAACCCTGAGCTAGTTAATGGGCCGGTATGAAATGTGGTTTATCCACATGTAAAGTGGAAATACCACTTACCCTACTGGGTTCCTGAGAAATTATAAATGAACAAACAAACAAAAACAAGTAAAAGATATATCAACATGTTGGCACAGATCTGTTCAGCAACTTAGAACTATCATTACTATGACTAAAATTTTCATGATGTAGCCTTCTTACCCTTTCACAGGGGTTCTGCCTGGATGTATTTTAAACTGTAGCTGTCTCAAGAATGGATTTGGTGAGGTGAGGAAGGATAGTTTCAGTTCATATCAATTGCCAGCCTTAACTGAGCCCATGGAATGTATCACACACTACTTTGAACACTTTACTTTTATTATCTCATCTACTGATAAAAAAACTTTAAGGTATGTTGTGTTATCCCCCTGTTATACATAAGGAAAAAGATACAGAGAGGTTAAGTGACTTGCCTGTGTTCGTGTGACTGGTTAAGAATAGAGGTAGGATTTGAGTTCAGGTAGTCTGACTCCAGAGCCTGAGTTCTTCACCAGGAAGCTCTCCACTTCCCAAGACCTGTGGAGGTCCTTTGAGAAGCAGAAGTTGAGACACTGCCTAAAAACAGTAGATCCTGAAGTCAAAATTACTAACTTGAAAAATACAGCTACTTAAAATCTTTTCTAGAATAAGACAGATGAAAACATTATTACTTAATGTTTATACTTGGGTAAATAGACATCATTAGGTTGTAGTTCTTAAGTGCATCTTTAGTGCAAAGCAGGTGATGAGAAAACTGTTTTTTGGGGTACCTGGGTGGCTTAGTTGATTAAGAGACCAACTCTTGATTTCCACGGTTCATGAGTTTGAGCCCCGTGTCAGGCTCTGCACTGTTAGTGATTTTGAGATTCTCTCTCTCTGCCCCTCCCATGCTCTCTCTCTCTCTCTCTCTCTCAAAATAAGTAAAATAAACTTTTTTAAAAAAAGATAACTATTTATTTTTTCAGGTATGACATTAGGAAGACCCTGAGAAAAAAGCACATATTCAAAAGAGTTTAAATTTTCTTCAAATTGCTTAATTGAAGATGAGGTTTGTCTTATTTATTTTAGATCAAGGATTGTGTATTACTTAATTTAGATCAAGGACAAACAATTCTGGGGAGGATTATGGAATCTGACTTTGCATCATCTTTCTATCCATTACCTTTTTTTCAGTTGCCCAGATCCAAATAAAATATAAGCATAATATTACATAATTTCTCGGACTCAGAAATATATTAATAGTTTGAGAAAGAGAATTAAAAGATTCTGAACAACTTACAGAGCTAAATGTCTTGTAACTGTTTTCTCTCAATAGCTATTAGGACATAAATACATTTTGTTTTGTTTTTATTTTCAAGTCAGTGTATAAAAGTAGAGAATGCTAAACACTGAATATAGGTTGAGTGAATTAAGGAGAAGTTATCTTGTAAAGAAATACTTTTAAGATATTTAAACAGTGTAAATTAATTGAATATAAATTAGTAATTTCCTAGAGCTAGGGGGAAAGAATCCTGGGAGTGACTGCTAATGGGAACAAGATTTCTTTTTGTAGTGATGAAAGTATTCTGGAATTAGATAATTACTGGTGATGGTTGCTCAACCTTGTGAATACACTAAAAAAAACAACAACAACAACAACAGTGAGTTGTACACTTCAAAAGAGTAATTATTATGTCAGGGGTTACGTATTGTATCTAATTTTTTAAATAATGCAAAAAACTCAATTCTTATAGAATCCTTAGATGTGAAAGGTAGGTCAGGTCACAGGAATGTAATTTTGGAGCTGGAATCAATAAAGGAAACTTACAAGAAAAAAAAGTTCATGAAGCTCAATAAATTGGAAGAATGCAATTAATCTGTGCCTACTCATGATTTAAGGGCAGTCTACTCAGAATAACCACATTTTCCAAAACAACAACAAATAAATTCCAAGTACTTAGGAACCCATCAGAATGTTTAGACCACAACTCTTCTGGAATATCCAAAATTATGTTTTCATATCTCTCAGAGTTCTTCACTTACTAGAAGCAATTGTAACTAAATACAAACAAAAGGATAAAATAAATACATGAAAGAGCAAAAGAAAATGTGTCCTGGGAATTAATGGAAGGTTTCCTTCAAGGAATGACCATGGACATAGCTCAGATTCAATCACTTCCCTGACTTGTAGCACTCTGCTTAAGAGTTGTATTCCTGCGGGGCACCTGGGTGGCTCAGTAGGTTAAGTCCGACTTTGGCTCAAGTCATGATCTCACAGTTCTTGAATTTGAGCCCCGCATTGGGCTCTGTGCTGACAGCGCAGAGCCTGGAGCCTTCTTCATATTATGTTCCCCCACCTCTCTCTGCCCCTCCCCCCACTCATACTCTGTCTCTCTCTCTCACAAATAAATAAGCATTAAAAAAATACATTAAAAAAATAGAGTTGTATTCCTGGAAGAAAGAGCATAGTTTTGAGGAAAGCAGAAAATAACCTGCATTGGCAGTCCCACTTTGGTTGCATACAGTTGAAGAGTCACTTGCTAGGGAACTCTAACCAAATGTCTGGAAACAAGGAGCAGCTCACCCAAAACACCCAATGTCAACCAGAACAACTGATCTTCAAAAAGCTCAACATGACCTGCTAGAACAGTATAGAAGTTAAGAGTTAAGCTGCTTGCTTTCAAATTCTAACTGCTTCTTGTATGAATTACATCACCTTGGATCAGTTATTTAACTTCGTTGTCCTTTAATTTGCTCATTTGTGAAATCAGAGTAATAGTATTACTCACCTCCTAGGGTTGAAACTTAGCCCCGTATCAGGTACCCAGTAGGGGATTTATATTTGTAGGTTATGATTAACATTGAAATATGAAAAATATATACTCTATATATAATATTTTCATTATAAAGTACCTATTTAGAAGTTTAGAAGGTTGTGGAATAACTATTTCTTATCAATAGATGATAAATCAAAATGATATAATTACAGACATTTAAAAAGATGAGTGGTTTTGCCTAAATCAGATTGTGTTCCTTAATTTATACAAATTGGTGCGTTTTACTTAGAGTTCTATAGAGAGGAAATAGTTACTGTATTTGTTTTTGTTTTTGTTTGAAGAAAGTCCTTAACTAAATTCAAACTATTTACCTTTTTATTTATTTATTTATTTATTTATTTATTTATTTATTTATTTATTTTGAGCTGATGTTGATTTAGTCTAGAAGGGAAGCTTCACAGCATCAGCATTAACATAATCATTTATATCCCAAAGAATGCCACATGTATATATGTCATACATTACAAGATTTAGTTGGGGCTTACTGAATTAGCCCTAGTAACAATAGGAATCCATAATTTCACTAGGGTCATTAATCATTCCTACTCTTTTAATAATAAACTTGATAGAATGGATTGTCATACAGGAGTCCATTTTCAAGTAAACATGATAAAGTAAACAACACAAATAGAGAGAAAAACACACTAGACAACCTGTATTTTTCAGTAAGCTTATTCTGTTGACTTACCTTTGTGGCTAGGTTCAGTGGAATCCTTACTTCTGTTCTTGAATGAATAGTCTCCTTTGGTGGCTTCTAAATTGTTATCCACAGCTGAAGGTTCTAAATGTTCTCATAGAAACAAAACCCATCACTTATCTCTGGATTTAGAGGACCAGCAAAGATAAGGCCCCATTCCCCTTCCTCTCCACCAAACCTGCAGAGAAAGCACCTCTGACTGTTCTGTTGCCTCCCTTCCATTCAGAAAGGCAGCTTTTGGACACAGTGTACAGAGTGTTTTCCACTGAGCTGTTTGCATATTTATATATTATATATAAATTGAGTCTTACACAAACAAAACTCAAAGAAAATTCCACTAACCAGCCCTAGCTTTAGAGAACAGAATGAAGTAGAATAAATCCACAGGGAGAAATGGATTTATCCAAACACTTCTACAAACATAATAAAACTTCAGTCGTTTGAAAGGTACGACATGTATTCCGGAAGTAAAGGTTGATTTTAAAATAGAAGCTAGTGGCCCGAAAATACAAGGAAAATTGAAAAATTATTGTTTAAAAACAATTATAAATAGGTGGTGATTGAAATTTAAATCTGAATATGCCCGTTAACTTTTGACACTAAGGACAAGTCTGAGGAACGCCATTTTCCCCCATCTTCACTAGTTTACAGGTATGAATGGAGAGAGAAAATGGTAACAGGAGCCTGGCTCTTGATCACATCATCCCAAATCACTTCTGCAGCCCACCACAGCTCAGTGTTCTTCTGCATGCTCTCTTATCTATATAAAAAGTCAGCTCTATTGGGTGTTGCTGTTCCTTTGCCTGTTACATCCTAGTTCAGCTGTGTCTCACCAGCACTGGCCATGTTTCTCCAGGCACCTGGGGACATGGCCAGATCCTAGGGACTCTTCCAGTTGTCGCACAGAACAAGACCTGAAAGAAGCCATGTTTGGCTGCCCTAAAATTCCCTAAATAAATGCCTAAAATGAGGTGAGAAAATACTCTTCACTCCCATTTTGCCTTCTGTGTTGCATTCTGCAAGTTTGGTTCCCAAGCAGGGATGCCTATGTCCTCAAAGTTCCTCATGAAAACTTCTCTTTCTGCTCCTATGGGTAGTTGTCTCTCCATCCTGCTCAGACACCAGAATAAAGGATGGATTTGGATACAGATCGCAGAGAGCCCTCTTTATTCAATACTCATCCCCCCTTTTTTTTTTTTGACACCCTATCTGCTAACAATATTTAGTTATCTGAAGCAGTGCAATCCAGTGGGAATATGGCTACAGACAGAGTTTAAGATTGTACTTTTTAAACTGGTAGCTTTTCCCTAGAAATGTAGAGAGAAACAGATGGAATTAATTAGAATGCATTTTATTTAACCTATTATATTCTAAATATTATTTAACATCTAAAATACAAAAATATAAAATTATTAATACATTTTACATTTTTATACTAAGGTTTTGAAATCTTGTGTCTATTTTATATTTATAATACACCGAATTTAGACTAGTCACATTTCAAGTGCTCTGTAGCACGTGGCTGCTGGTACTGCACTGGACAATGCAGCTGTAAAGAGCCCGGAACCCCATTCCACCTAGGTTGAGGCTACAACAATTTTATTTCCCCATCAACACTATGCATAGATTGAAATAGCTATGCAACTTCTTGGAAAAACAGTAATTGACTATCACTTAATCTAACTTTCATTTGTTAGGTACATGGATAGTTCATTTCTCATTTTTATACCCTTGCCTTTGATATCTGTAATTAACATTGGTATATTAAATTCAAGGCCTCCGGAGCCATAGACCGGATACATTCTTTAGCTATAGGAAGAGGCTGGGTCCCTTTATGACTTTCTTTGTGAAGGAGCATCTAAAGTTCTTCCTACCCAAAATTTATCATCAACAACTATGCCAAAAGTGACACTATCTACTGGTGCTAAAACATTATTTCATGATAAGGAGGTGGCTCTCCTGACCCAACTCAAAATTAGATCCCTACGGTTTATTTTTAGACATTTATATATTGCTCTGAATGAGCTTCGTAATTCATTTAAATTCCCAAACTTGTGGCTACCTGAGAACAAATTTTTTCTGTGAAGAGTGTCCAAAGATGATAAAGAATTATACATTAAATGAGGATATTGGGCTTTGAAAATCACACTTTTAGTGCCCCTCTACAATAGGTCATGCTGAACATTAATGATTTGTTGTCTCCAAAGTAATATCCATCCCTTTGTGTATAAGGTGTAGATGGTGGAATGAAGGGATGGTGTCAATTCAAAGACAGAACTTCAAACTCTACAAATAAGTGATTCTTAAAGTGACACATATATATGGATTTTTAACCCCTGTACATTTTTTTAAGGAAAATGTAATCCCTGCCCTTAGCCATTTATTACTTGTTTGGAGCATTATATTGAAGAATTTGTAGACTCGTTACCTGGCCATCTGATCTGAATCTTTAAGTTTAGTCTAGAGCAATAAATATCTAGAGAAGTCTAACCCATTTCCTATTCATATACGGTTTACTTGCATCATTTTAAAAAAAGAAAAAAAGTCTTACACCCCAGCTCTTTTTGCACTAAGAAGCAGGGTATCTGTGTCTTTGCCGGGTGATTTAACAGTCACTAAGCAGCAGAAAAGAGTGCTCACCTCAGCAGAAGATGAGAACGCAAAAGCTAGGTAACGTTGTCAGAGCACAGCTGGATGGTCAGGACATTGGCCAGTAATTAGTAACCACGGCAAAAGAACGAATTCTAAATGGAAGGATGGAAAGACCATGGCCTTTGGGGATTGAGTTTTCAGACATAATTAACACAAATCAAGAGACGGGGTTGGTTTGGCCAAAATACGGCGAGAGACGTATTTTTCAGCTTTTTCTGTGTGAACCTCAAAATGTCTGCAAAAGCCCTTGGATGCATTTCCTTTCAATTCTTTCACAGCTGCAGTGTTCTATTATTGTTTTTGTTAATAATAACAACAGTAATACTTTTCATAGTACCTTTCTCCTGAAGTCTTTAGAACATCAGGCAAGAGCTTCCAAATTCTAAGAATAACACTTACCTGACAAGCATTCCAAAATACAAAATTAGTGAAAAAGAATAAGGTGTTACCTTGTGATAGGAAACACTGGAGGGAAAGATGGTTTAGAACAAAACAAAACGAAAATAACAAAAGGAGAAGTTATCTGTTAACAACTAGTTAACATAGCAGACAAATTCATGCTTCTTTGGCCCAAGCTTTACTAGAACAAATTGGACATGTTAATGAGTAGTCATATTTGAAAGCCATCACATAAGACTTCCAAAAATTAAAAGATGTAACTGGTTTTACTTCCTCTAAACTCTAAACTTAGGCCAAGTGTTAAATACACCATAACCATAAGGTAAACTGGAAGGGAACCGAGCACTGGAACTTTTTACATGAACATTAAACAGAGGTTTAAAAAAGGATAAAACAGATGGAAGGAGAACACTTCTTTAAAGAAAGTAGTTCCAGCTTGTGTTAGGTAGGTAGATAGTGCTTGCCTCGGCCACCTGAGATTGACTATTGAGGTGCTATTTGCTCTTTGTCTTGATTTTCAGATTTTCGAGACTACACTGAGTAATCACAGACCACATTTATGGGATGGCTGCCCCATGACAAGCTTTGTTCTGAGCACTTGACGTGGGTTGTTAATTCAATGTCACAGTCTTATGAGGTAAGTGGCATTATTATACACTCAGCTTTTCACGTGAGGAATCCCACACACCATGAAGTTCAATGACGTGCCACACACCACATGGCCAGCAAGTAGTGCAGCTGGGATTTGAAAGGGTCTGACGCCAAAGCCCAACTTTTTAAACACAACACTATATGGACAAAAGTTTTAAGTGAAGTCTCCAGGAACTGAGGAGCCATGGCTGGTTTGCTGAAGCTTTTTACAGATGCTACATTAGAGGAAAACCAACAATCTAGTTTCTATTTCAAAGAAGCAAAATTCTATCCAGGCCTAGTGACATCTGATTTTCGTTCCTCTCCATACTCCCTTGGCCAATGTGTGTTCCTTCTGTCCATCTCCCTAAATTCTTGCTCCACATCACATTATGTGTACGTTTGTATAAACTCTAGATATCATTCAATTAGTCACGTTAAGTCCTTAGGGTAAGCTTTAAAAATCAAAACAACGATTTACAAAATGAGGTAGAAATTAATAATGTAAAAATCTTGCATAAATATCTATATTGAGAGGGTTTTATGCTCTGACCTCAAATGAGAGCACAACTCAAGTGACGTTTGCCCAGGTATCAGACAGTTTCCTCCAGCCTGCATCAATTTATGTTCACCATTCCAAATTGTCTTATTGTTGGGCTGAAGTAATTATCAACTAAGGGACAAGAAGAGTCCAACAGAAGTTTGGAACTCTCACAATCAATACTGGTTGGCATAAAGTCCCACTGGGAAACAATGAAAAATGTACTTGCTAGATTTCTAACAATAGGTCAGATTATTGCTATAGCATTTCTGACTAATGCAAATGCTTCTGAATTGTGCATCGAAATATGTGCTGCTCTTTGTGTAGGGTGGTTGTTTTTGTTCCTCTGGTTTCTCAACATCATTTGGTAAGAAAAACGGGAATTAAAATTAAAACCTATGTTTTGACTTCTTCTAAGTAAGCTTCTTCATTAACAATAATTAAAATGAATGTGCTGCCTTCCTATTGAGCCAAGATTTTCTGTTTGGTCCGACTAGGTAGAAATATGATACAAGACATCAATAACAGAAAGAATTGGAAAATTAAATAGCTTTCCAAATGAGCCAAAAATACCTAGCAGTTATCCTTAAACTTCAGCGTGGAGAATGGTAGAATGTGCCTGTCTACATCGTGTGAATACAAAATACAAAGTTTTGGGGGTTTAATCCTCGTCTCCTTCAGAAATAGTCATAGACCAGAAGGAAATGGATCAGTGAGCAATAAATGCCTTGAAAGATTTTTTACTTTCTCTTTAGGCAACGTGGAATCACTGAAGGATTTTAAATGGAATTTTGGTTGTGAGTTAATTTTGGAAAATTCACTTTCCTAGAGGATGGATTGGAGAAAGCAAAGGCTAATAAACATGGGAACAAGTTGGGAGGTAGTAGTATTAGTCCAGTAGTTCTCAGTGAGAGGCAGTTTTGCCCCTCTGGGGGCGATTATCCGCATCTAGAGATATTTTTGGTTTTCACGACTGGTGAGAGGGGGTGCTTCTAGTATCTATTGGGTGGCAGCCAGGGATGTTTCTAAAAATACTACAATGCATAGGAAAGCCTGCCACCGCAAGGAATTATTCAGCCTAAAACGTCAATGGTATCAAGGGTTGAGAAATCCTCTATTAATGCATGCAAGAGATAATGAGAGGCTGACCCAAAGATGTGAAAAGTAGAAATATTTTTAGGATGTATAGTCATTCAAACTCAGTAAGTGGTCAGTGAGACACGTGTGGTCGGTGAGAGAAACTAAATGGTCTTATAATGGGTATTCAACAGATAGCAGTTGGAGTTGTGGAATAGACAAGATGCCAAAGAGAAAGGGTGTGAGAGTGGAAAGTTACAAAATATTGAAGGAGGGTGAATGAGCCGGCATGGTTAGAGACTGAGAAGTCATGTTGGGAGATGAGGAAGGAGAACGTATTCAGTTAGTACATTTCTGCTAACCATGAATAGCCCCAACTTTGTGTATCTATGCCCTTCCTGAGTTCTTTATTCTTATTAGTTATTAATCTCACAAGAATTTCCTTTACGTGAAGAAGGAAGGTAGAGGGATGTAGAATTGCTATTAGGCGGGCATTTAAAAATAAACAAACAAACATTCAAAAGAAATGATGTGAACACACTTTAATAAATAAAAACACTTGCTACATAAACTTCAGCAACAACTTCTAGCTGGCAAAAACAATTGTTTGATTAATTATAACTTGTAATGCAAGATGATAAAGTTTCATAACTGAATGTTAGGTTTTAATGTATTTTTTAAGCCCCTGTTTTTAGGAATGCTAACTACTCTTTTTAAGAGCAATCTCTATAAATCATTGCAGAAAAGATATAAAATCTGATAGAATATTCAAATACTCTTCTATAACTCTGACCCAAAATTAATTTTCCAGTTACTTTAGTCAGGAGGTAATTATGGATATGACAACATATCTTGAATTACCATACCTTGAAATAATAAATATCATGGTGGAAGATTGATCTCAGCCAGTAAGAAATAAATACAAGTCGTGTTTATCTTCTGTCACAGATGCTGTTTTCTGTTTCTTAGTAACATCTATCTTACCTAAATTTATTCTCTAACAAGTTATACAGTGATACTCATTAACCATAAATAGGTTAGCATTGTTATACATAACTCAGATGAAAAGGAATTAGCATCAAATTTGTTATTTCAGGTATCAAACCCAGCACATAGTTTGTATGCCCACTCTTGCTTTCAAATTCTAAAATGTGAGATTAAATACATGAGTTAGATCTTCATTTGTGATTACGGTAAATCCATTACCTCTGTCATTTATGCATCTGTTTTTCTTTTTCTTTTTTTTTTTAAATTTTTCTCCTGGTCGTGAGTCCTGTCTTTTTGCCTCTTTGTCTTCTTATTAATATTATATTTGATGCTAGACATTGTAACATTATGTTGCTTTCTTTCAAGGAATATTCACATTTATTGAGCAGGTAGTTAAGTCATTTTGGATCCACCTGATATTTTTGAGGAAGTAATGATGGCACTATTTTGTTATTTGAGGCCTATTTTTGCTTTATGGTGGCTATTATGATGTAGCTTTACTCTCGGGCTTCTTTAATCCGGCTACTAAAACATCACTCTTCAGGAGTCTATACTGAATGCTCTGAGTATTCCACAAGGTCTTCTTTAATCTGCTTTGTTGTAACTTGTGTGTCCTCAAGTCCTGTGTAGGATCTGCTGATTGTTTAGCTTCTACGTGCTTGGTGATTCTTTGCCTACCAGATGGAATTTCATTCCATACCTGTGCAGATTAATATTCAACAATAGACTCAGCGGGACTGCCATGCAGATTTTCTGGAGCCACTTCTCTGTGTGTATCTCTCTTCTCTCTTACTAGTCCATCCCACGAATTCCAGCCACCTTCGCCTTCCTAAGCTCTGACTTCTGTCATCTCATCTCAGCAAGACTGGTGTTCTCCCCTTGAGAGCCCCTTCTTGGGTCATGATCCAGAATATGCCTCTAGGCAGAAAGCTGGGAAATCATGGTGCCTTGTTCATTTTCTTCTGTCATGGACAACAGCCCTGGGCTGCCTGTTTCCAATGTCTGAAAACAGCTCTTTGCTATATTTTCTGTAGTTTTCTACTTGTTTGTGGTAAGAGGCATGTCCGGGACCATTTATTCTCACAATGAGAAGCCAAATTCAGAATTGCCTTTTAAGAACTTACTTTTGAACAGAAATTTAAAAAAGTAAATCCTCAATTTTTTTAGATACCTATTTAGTAGCAGCTACAAAAATATCAGTTAATATAGATTTACGAATGATCTTACAAAAAATAAAATGTACGGTGACAATGTTCAGCTTTACCTGTGTCACTAAAAATCTCTATCATGAAATGATCTACTGACGGCAAGAAATGATAGCAGTATTTTGTTTTCACTGTAAATGATGTCATGATTGCTCATGATGTTCTGTTTGTTCTCACTTTCTCTCTTTTGGTGCTTTCAAGAAAATAGGTAATATAATTATTACTTCATATGTAGATTGGGAGGAGTATGGGGGAAACTTTTGAACCCTGGCTACCCATTAGAATCACCTGTAGATCTTTTAAAATATACTTATATCCTGATCTCTCTTTTTGGGAGATTCTGATTTCATTGAACTGGGGTGAGGTTCAGGTATGGTATATATCTCCAGATGATTCTAAAAATCACATAATCTTGAGAGCTACTCAAATTGTGTTCCATGGACCAATAAAACTGACATCAACTGGGAGCTTTTCTGAAATGCAGAATCTCAGGTCCTACCCAAAAACTACTAAATCAGAATCTATATTTTAACACTATCCCCAGATGACTCATATGTATATTTAAGTTTTAGAACTTTCTTTAGTTGACAAAGGTATATTTATTGCCTTCAAAGAATTCAGAATGTAAATGGTAGAGAATTTAGACCTGTGATAGTTCCAAATTGGGCCTAACATCAGAATCAAGCGTTCTTTTTTTAAAAAATGCAGATTCCAGGGTGCCTGGGTGGCTCAGTTGGTTGAACATCCAACTCTTGGTTTCGGCTCAGGTCATGATCTCAGTGTCATGGGAACGAGCCCCGCATTGGGCTCTGTGCTGAGGGTAGAGCCTGCTTGAGATCCTGTCTCTCTCTCCCTCTGCCCCCTCCCCTACTCATGGGCTCTCTCTCTCTCAAAAAAATGCAGATTCCTAGGCTCCAATCTAACCCTGGTCCATGAACTCCTCTAAGCATGAAGCATAAAGCTTAGGCATCTGTATTTGATTGTATGTTCCAAGTCATTCTGAAAATTAGAGAAGTTTAGAAATAAAGTAAAATAATGACTCAAGTTTTCAACATTTTGAGTCTACTAAAAGTCCTAACCTGACAAAGAAAGAAGTGCTGTCATAAAAGTAATAATAATGGTAGGTAGATTATATATATATGTACATATATATATGTGTATATATATATATACACATATATATATGTACATATATATATACATATATATGTATACACACACACACACACACATATATATATATTACAGAGAAATTGAGTATTGTGACAAAAATGATTTGATATAAATTTGATATAAATTTGATATAAATTTCACAATTTTTTTGTTAAAGTAAGTGTTATGTGCTTTAGATATTTTTGCTGTGGCTACAATGAGGGAAAATATATGTACCTGGCCATTTAAAGGTGCTGTCAGTTTAGAATTTTAGGCCATTTCTGTGCAAGGCAGGGGCAGCCTGATGGAGGCTGTGGAGAGAAATGGCAGTCTGACAGGAAACTGAAAGCAAATTGACAGACGCGGAGTGTGAGAAGGGCGTAATGCTGAATAGGCTGTTTTGTAACAGAAAAAAGAGAACATTTCAAAACTAGTTAAGTTAGTTATGAGACTTTAACTAGGTCAAAAACTTATGAGTATTTGTGAATACTTTTTAACACTGTAGAGAGTGTCAAAAATGTATCACATGGTTAAATCCTGGGTGTTCAAATCATGGAGTCTGAGAAAATCCCTGACTGAGGGGATAGGGATAAATGAAAATACATCAACGTGGACAGACTTTTCTTTGTACAAATGTAAGGTTTTATGAAAGTTTGTAACAAGGAAGTTGAACTATAGATTTGTAAATGGCTAGAAGTCACGGAAAGTCTGCTTTGTTATGTTTCCACATTCAGTGCATCCAGACCCAAAACATGGGGTTGGAGTTAAGGAGACTGGATAGTCGGTTCCAGCAGAGTCATCTAATATGTGCCATTTTTTCAGATCACTTCACATTTCTGATGGTATCCTCATCTCTAAAATGGAGATAACAGTAACGTAAAGACCTCACAGTTTAATGGAGTTACACGTCAGAGATAAATCTGGCAGCATCAGTTCCTAAAACATAAAAAAAATGAGATACCATACGCTAGTGAGATAATGCGTTAAGTAAGACCACAAGCACATTAACCCCCTGACCTTTGACAAATCGTGTAAGACATACAATTTTGAATATATTATGGCTGTGTCTAGCAAGAGTCAAGTTAGTATTCATTTGGAATTTTAAGCTGCTAAGCTCTGTAGAGGTATTTTTTCCACAGTAGCATATTTTGTTTGATACTAATTTATTCTCTCGATCATTGGTGCAAGAATTGCTTTTTGAGACCCTACTAAGTGTCAGACACTATCTAAGATGTGAAAGACTCCTTGGTCAGAAGGGTATGTAGGTGAGAGAGCAAGCAGCAAGTGAACAAATAATACAATGTGATACGATGTATAATAATGATAATAGGATATATCATATTCCACTGCAGATTGTGTTACATGTTATGAAGAAAATATACCAGGTAATTAGTGGGTAACTATTAGTGACATCATAAGTAGGACTGTTCAGGGAGATATTTCTGGGCTAGTAATATTCGAATTTCCTTAATTTGAAGGATGAAAATATGTCAGCCATGAAGATATGGGTCAAGAAAGTGCCCTTAGGTCAGAGTAGAAGTCCTGTGAAGTTAGAACATAACTACGCAGGGGGGAAATGGTATGGATTGGGGTTGAAAAATTAAGATAAAGACCCAGTGTACAGGGCCATGTAGGTCATGGAAGGTAGTTTGAAGTTTTTAATCTAAAAGCAATGGGAAACCATTGAAAAGTTTTACATGGGAGGAAGACAGTATTTAAAAAGCCAAAGACTGGACAATCTAAAGGTCCATAAATAGATGACTGGTTGAATAACTTACAATATATCTGTAAAAGAGAATACTAGATAGCTTTAAAAAAGGAGAGAGAAACATCTCTACAATGGCTATACAGTGGTATCGAACATATACCGTAAAGTTAAAAAAAGTAAGGTGGAGAAAAGTGAGAAAAGTGTGCTATTAGTCATCTTCAGGAAGGGTGAAAAACACAGATGCACACAAATATTATTTCTTGAGAAAGGAAGCTAAGCCAAAAGTAATGTGAAGACAATAGGTTACACAGAAGGTGGAGAGAAGGGTGAAAGAGATTGCATTGGAAGTGAGACTTCTCTGCTTATACTTCATTTTGCCCTTTTGATTTTGGAATCCTGGGATGTTTTTGCAATAATGCAATATAACAAATGTAAATAGAAATAAACTCTTAAGAATTGAAAGCACAACAAAACATATAAAATGAACTGCATGTCTGCGGGGCTAAACCACACCAGCAGGCATTATATCCAGTGAGTTTACACTTGATCTTAGCCTAAAGGCTGAGAAGCAATTATGTCAAGTGATTTTAAAACATAGTAATTTGCATATCTCCAGGGGTCTATAGACTAAGGACAAAAACACTATAGATTTTAAACCATTTCTAGTAATCATATTGTTATTTTGTATTTTGTAACTCTGTGTGTGTGTGTGTGTGTGTGTCTATATTTGACAAACAAATCATTTATACAGATACACACACATTAGGATGAACAAAAAGTACTTATTCAATTGTTGTTAGGACCCAAGATTTTCACAGTAAGAGAAAAGATATACAAATACTATAAGACTAATGAAGTTAAATTAATATTGGAGTTGGAAATTGAATATAAATTCATGGCATCTTTATCTTCAACCTGTTTTTGGTTCAAAAATTTAAAAATTTTTGGAAAACCAATTTTTCCAATTTTTTTTTTTGAAAATTGGGGGCTTCCAGTTTTGGGGCAAGAAATATGCAAGAAGAACATAGATGACCTTATCATAAGAATGGAAGCATTTGGGTTATGTCATCAAACCTCAGGATCCAATTTTAAGGAGTTCAACTAGCAAAGAGGACAATTTGAACAACAGCAATAATAATAATTATCATAGATACATATTTAAAATAATATAAAATATGTTAAAATCTATGATTTCATAATAGTACCCAATAATAAAAAAGTATATCCATTAACTTGGGGGTTGCAAGAAAACCAATCTTTTTTTTTTTATATCTGTAAATAAAGACAAGGGTTTCCCATTTATTCTGCATTTGCTATACAAACTCACCTCAATATTAATAGCTAGATAATGAGAGAAAGTTTTTCTTTATAAACATATTCCTGCAAATAAATGAAAAAATAATGTAAAATTAGGATATAACCATTTTGCAGCCCTTAACAACAACAAAAAAATGGATTTAGGCTAAAGTCATTAGCAACAGCTAGCTGAAACTAAGTGGATTATAGGTGGAGAACATTATTAAGAACACATCAGGCTGACAAAACCCTGTCTACTGATCACTTTAACATCTCAGAAAGACAACCAGAGACTGTTTGACTTTTGATGGATCTCAATAGGAAATACAAATATCACCTATGAACTATTCTCACCACAATATGCACCTAATTTCACTCAACCTAGTCCCTAATCTAACTACCAGGTTTTAGAAACATGTGAGTCAGAGAAAAATGTTAGAAAATACCATGTAAAAGGGCATGCAATTATAAAAATTCAAAATAAGGCTTGCTCTACAGATCAAATGACAGTTCGTTTTGACATATTTGTTGACAGAAAGAAGGAGAAAAGAGAATATATGAATTAAAAAGACAAGAAATAATCAATCAAATACATATGCCACACTTTTTGGCGTCGTTAAGTAATATTTTAAGATAATCATGGAAATTTGAACACTGAATGGATATTTGATATTACAAGATTTTTTTTAGATAAAAGAGTCCTTATCTTTCAGCAATATATAATGAGGTATTCACAGATAAAAATGACATGATGTCTGAAATTTGCCTCAGAGTATTTGAGTTCGGGGAGGAGAGTCATGTGTAAATATGTTGAAACCAATTGGTAATTGATAATTACTAATTACTGAATGAGGGGTATGTGGGGAGTCATTGTACAATTGTCTCCACTGTGAATATGTTTGAGAATTTTTATACTACCATTTTAAGGGGAAAAAAATAACAGGCATGTGAAGATTTCACTTACATTTTAGAAAATTTTGAAGAGGGGTATAGGTAAAAGCAGGAGAACCAGTTAGGAGGTTACCGTAGTGAGGTAGGAAAGAGATGATGGTGGCTTATACTAAACAGAGGAAGTAAAGATTGAGAGCTGAGAAGGTCTCCGATAGATGTATTTAGAAGTAGTCAGCAGTACTTTTAATTGGATTGCGGGTTGAAAGAAAAAAGCCATCAAGAATACTTCTCAGGATTTCTGGAGATCTGTGTAGACGGTGATGTCTTTTACTGAATTGAGAAGACTGGAAGCTATGGGATAGCCACGTAGAAATGGGAGGTGGGAACTGCTGAAGAGTTCTATTTGGAGCGTATTAAGTCTGAGACATCTACTGCACATCCAGATGAAGACAGAGCACAGGGAAGAGATCCCTCCTTGATAGACACATTAAAGAACCACCAACATACAGTGTTTGAAGGCATAAGGCTAGGTAAGAACATCCTTGGAGGGAATAGAAACAAAGAAGCAAAGCCAGGTAGAGCCCTGAAGGAATAGCAACATTAGATGTCATGTAGAGCAGAAGAAACAAAAGAACCAAAGAACGGGAGGGTACAGAATAAAAGCCAGAGATGCAGTCCAGTTCTCTTGTTTTAACGGAGTTATATTTTACAAGTAATCTATAGACAGTATTCTAATAACTGAACTTACTAGTAAGAAAATGAGCCCTCCATGAGTCATGCTTTGATAATGTACTAGAAGGGCTGAACAGGACAAAACTCGTTCCCATTGGGGTGCTCTTTATTTATATCCAACTTACCTAAAGTCCAAGCCAACAAATCTAAAGACATCAAGCGCTGAGTTTCCTTTATATTTTCCTGAATTCAGCGAGAACTGATTAACCCATTTAGAAAGAGCTGAACCTATCTTTATATGTAGCTAATTATGTTCTAATGCATACATTCAGCAATGCCATGAGGCTGTCCATCTGCAAACTGCCAGAAATAAGCTGTCCAAATTCAGAGAACAGCTTATTTTAAGGCTAAAAAATGACACTGATTTAAAGATTGCTTTTGCTGATTTGATAAACTGTAAGTTGAAACAATTACATTAATGTAGCACGTCGTAATGCCAACAATTTTTCTGAGAAGATAAGAGAAAAAGAGTAATTTCCTTTAACTTGTATGTATTAACGGAATAAAGAGTGGAATGTGAAAGTCATTTTTTTTACCACCTTCAAAGTGTTGCCCTGCAGTAAAGCGGGTGGAAAAGAAAGTGTTAACGCTTAACCTTACCTGGGTGGATGATAACTTCCAGGACAACGTATAAGGGTAAGAAGTTTCAAAGATTGGGAAAGAAAATCCACTTTTTTCAAGCTGGTCTGCTGCAGCTCTCTTTACCAGGAGTTGGTAAAAATAGCAAAGGAATAAGAGCACAGTTCAAGAGTTAGTAGGATAGTCAGTCTGTACAAATGACCCACATGGGAGGCAAGGCTGCACCAAAGACAGGGAGGAATCATCAATGAGGAGCCCAGGAAACAGAAAGAAGCACAAGGCCATGAAAGCAAGGCAGAGGAGAACGAATTTTGAATTTCTGAGCTTTTTCCAGGGGAGCCCTTTGACAGGAGGCCTTGCTTGGTCCCTCAAGGGGCCGAGGAGGATCAGATGTTAACGGAAAGTTCATTGCCCTCTCTGGGCAGCCAGCCAGGTTGGACCAACCCATTCTCCTAATGGCCTTCCTTTTTCTTTCCCCCAGCCCCTCGCCTTCAGGACTGGCCCTTTTGTATTTTCCTCGCGTTTTCAAAGGGGGAAATATGGACATGGTTTCATTCTTTCTCAACCTATATCCCAGTTTCAATCTTGACTTCATTAGCATACCTTCTATTTGTCACCATCGAAACCAGCAGAAATGAGTAAAGTCTCATACAGTCTTTTGATAATTCATACAGTAGTACATCCTTGCTTAATGGATTTTTATTTCAAAGTAAGCTTGATTTTTTTTTTCATTTTACTTAAAAGTTGTCTGGCAATAGGTAGATCTAACCTGAATCTGTTGGCTTCTATATTTTTAAATAGTTCTGACGTATTTTCTTTGTTTCTTTTTATAAGGCATGCTGAGTGGAAATGGACCAGGGCCAGTCCTAAAATACAAGATTGAACAGCTCTTGGAATTTCTAAAGCAGTACAATCATAACAGGATTTCCAATAGGATGAACATAAAATGAAAAAAAAAAAAAACTTTATTATTTTTAAAGTTTTATTCACAGAAAGACTATTTTTAAATAAACCTAAGTAAATCAAAATAGGCGATATTTCTCATTTGAGCAAACATTGCAATTCAAAACAGAAATTTCCCAACTTATAAAACAACTCACCCTAAGTTCCCCTAGAGAGAATTCAATAATCAATGATAATTATTTGAAAAAAATTCTTGAATTATAATAATTCACAGTACAAAATAAATGACAAGTCCGAAATACAAAATAGCTTTACTTTGAATTTCCTGGCCCTATTCAAGCTATTCTTGATACCTAATTACATCTCAGCCATTAAAGCTTAGAATGTTTTTAAATGGTGAAATAAATCATAACCCAAATCCCTGAGTGATATCTGGTGAGAAATGGTACCAAATATTCATAAATCAGAGCCACAGCGTTTCAAAAAAAGAAAAAAAAAATAGAGAAATGGCGCTGGTTTTAAGCACATTAATGTTATTGGGTGGTGTTTGAGGGCTGTGAAAGGGTGATGCTTTTCTAGAATTTTCAGCCTTGAAAAGAAGACCCTTGATGAGTTATCTGGACTGACAAACTAATGCTAAAACAATTTTTTTTTTTTTAAACAAACCATTGTGAGCCTCACATGGAAGCTAAAAACCCATCAGAGTGCCACTCTACGGACAGCCTGGTGTTGTCGGATTGCGGGGAACCTGGGCAAGGTTTTTAGTCCCCTAATGCTTTCGCTTCCACACAAGGAACTGTAAAAAGAGGAGCTCTTGGATGCATTAGAAGAGACCTTTCTCCTCTCCCTGAACAACACTCAATTTTGCTTCATTCAGTGATCCAAGCATTGCCACTTTACTCCCATTGAGGCTTTTCCACATTACGCTTTTTTTTTTTTTTTTTTTTTCAGATGCATCCATCTAAACAGTCCAAATCTGTACATATTAACATCTCTGAGCAGAAACTCTGGGAGGGTTTTCACCCTGACCTTTCCTTGCCTTTAGAAAATTTCCATCACGGTTTCCACTTCCAGGTTTGTTTTTGATATTACAGGGAAAGATGTTTCTGTGTAGGCCAACAGCTTTGCCTTTGGGTTTCTGTTCTCAGTTCTAAAGATCATTCC
This sequence comes from Panthera pardus, assembly GCF_024362965.1. Lineage (NCBI taxonomy): Eukaryota > Metazoa > Chordata > Mammalia > Carnivora > Felidae > Panthera > Panthera pardus. Next base: position 15,413,993 of record NW_026526766.1, on the reverse strand, counting down.
TCCCCTAACAATTGATGGAGTGGAGAGCCTGTGAGAATACAGGCTTCCGTGGACTGAAAATGTTCTCTGTTTATTGTAGTGCACAAGTATTGAAAGATCAAAATACAGGGTTATGAGCAAAACTGTATTGCTAAAACCCTGCATTTTCTACAAAATTCTAGCTTTCCTTTTTTTCCCCTTTTTCTTATACATACCTTAGAATTACTCACATAGATAGTTTTATACCTCATTAAGCTTTTCCCTATAAAATTTCCTTTATTCAGTAGTACACGGTAGAAAGAACTTGGCAGGGCGGTGGCCTGGAAACAACCTAAATATCCATCCACGGAGGACTGGGTAAATAAACTGTTCCATTTGTACGTAAAATACTATGCAATATGAAAACATAATGTGCTATATTTTCCCTTAATAAAGTAGAATAAAATATCTTTCCTAAAAATTAAAAAAACTAATGTGCTATATTTTCTCTTAATAAAATAAAATATCTTTTTTTCTCCAAAATATTTTAACTAGAATAAGCCTAAGGAATGGAATACAATGCATAGTATGCCACATATTAGATATAATCATGTGGATATTCATATACATTTATAGTCTGGCATATGAATTAGAAATATCTTAAAAGAGTGGGGTCTGGGTTTCTCAGTATGTCAAGTGTCCGACTTCAGCACAGGTCATGATCTCCCAGTTCGTGGGTTCAAGCCCCGTGTTGGGCTCTGTGCTGACAGCTCGGAGCCTGGAACCTGCTTCGTATTCTGTGTCTCCCTCTCTCTCTGCTCCTCCCCCATTTACACCCTGTCTCTCTCAAGAAGTAAACATTGAAAAAATAAACAAAACAGGAAGTATCTTAAAAGATGCATGAGAAGCTATTCAGTTACTTGGGAAGTAGATAAGGGAAACATCAGTTGTGGGTGAGTCGATTATTTCAATTATTTCTGTCCTCTTTAATTTTCTTTGCCTCATTCATATATTACTTGTATTAGAAATATACATTTAACAAAAGGCTTATCTGGATCTCCTGAGCATTCTAACTGACATCCAGCTCAATTCATGATTATTGACAAGTGGTGGCACACACAGAATAAAGTGTGCTATAACAGAAAGAAACTGCAGAACATCAGATTTTAGTGAACATGTCATTTTATGTCCATGTGAAAATCACCCGTCTACTTTTACCTCACTTATCACATCTATGGGATGTGAGCAAGTAGGTCTACCAACACCCCCGCGCCTTTCATTTAGCACTCAGTGTTGTAATGGAAATAAAACAATCGAGGAAAGGTCCTATGAATCTTGCAGGGCTACTAAACGGGTATGAAACTTTGTGAGAGAGATCATGTTCACTTTCACATATCACATTAATTGAAACTGACCTTACCCAGGAGTTTTACATTTGTTCGTATTTGGTATTTTTCAGTGGGAAGCTATATTCCATTAACATTTGAGCAGTAAGAAGAACCATGATCACAACAGTAGATACTTAATATAAAATTGCAAATTTTAGCAACAGGTGCATAAATGAAGAGACTGTGTTAATTTTTAAAATGTAGTTAGTAAGGGGCACTTGGGTGGCTTAGTTGGTTGGGCATCTGACTTTGGCTCAGGTCATGATCTCACAGTCCGTGAGTTCGAGGCCCGCGTCGGGCTCTGTGCTGACAGCTCAGAGGCTGGAGCCTGCTTCAGATTCTGTGTCTCCCTCTCTCTCTGCCCCTCCCCCACTCATGCTCTGTCTCTGTCTCTCTCAAAAATAAAAAATAAACATTAAAATGTACTTAATAAAAACATGACATTGTAATAAATTCAAAAATTTTCTGCTTACCTACCTATAATAGTGATGATAAAAGTTGTTCTTTACTAAATACAAAGCATGGCCCAGAAACTTAATGATGTGATTATACTTGTTACTTACTTCTCAGATCACGTTTTTAGATAATCATTATTAGTATCATTGTATAGATAAAGAAAATAAGAATGATGTTAATTTTCTTCTCCTGGCTTAAACCCACTGATTGTGATTCAGATCTATCTAAATGTCAAGGCTAATCTTTTCCCATCCTGAACTATCAGGCACTGTATTAACTCAAACCAATTTTCAACCCAAATCAGATCTCCAGCTCTCATTATCTGCTAAGCAGTGCCACCAACTAGAATGTTTAAGGACACTGATCTGTTTTCAGTGGGACTATACATTGGTACTACATTTATGGAAATCAATTTGGTAATCCTCTCCAGGAATGTTATCCATACTCTGTGAGCCAGACTTTTATGAATTTGCCACAAGTTCATATCAAACATTTAAACATTGGAACATGACTTTATACTCAGAGATGCTCATTGCAACATCATATACAACAACATGTATAAAAAGAAAAAGCTGGAAGCAATACATGCATCTAACAGAAATGTCTAAATGCATAATACGTTTTGGAATGGAAGTATGTATGGAATGATAGGCAGCTTTTTTTTTTCACCTATTTGCCCACTCAGCTCCCCTCTGCCAACTACCAGTTTCTTTGTACTTAAATGTTTGTTCATTTATTTTGTTTCTTAAATGCCACATATGAGTGAAATTATTTTACCTGAGTTATTTTATGTAGCATTATACCCTCTAGGTCCATCCATGTTGTTGCAAATGGCAAGATTTCACTCTTTGTTATGGCGAGTAATATTCCATTGTGTATATATACCACATCTTCTTTATCCATTCATCTATGAATATACACTTGGGTTGCTTCCATATCTTGGCTATTATAAATAATGCTGCAATAAGCATAGGGGTGCACATATCTTTTCAAATTAGTGTTTTCATTGTCTTTGGGTAGATGCCCAGTAGTGGAGTCACTGGATCATACAGTAATTCTATTTTTAATTTTTTGAGGAACCTCCATATTGTTTTCCACAGTAGCTACACCAATTTGCATTCTCAACAACAGTACAGGAGAGTTCCTTTTTCTGCACATCGTCGCCAACATGTGATGTTATTTCCTGTCTCTTTGATGCTAGCCATTCTAACTGGTATAAGGTGATACCTTATCATAGTTTCAATTTGCATTTCCCTGATAATTAGTGATATTGAACCTTTTCATGTGTCTGTAGGCCATTTGTGTGTCTTCTTTGGAAAAATGTCTGTTCTGGTCCTCTGCCCATTTTAATTGGATTATCTTGTTTTTTGGTGTTAAGTTGTGTAAATTCTTTATGTATTTTGGGTTTTAACCCCTTATCAGATATATCATTTGAAAATAGCTTATCCCATTCAGCAGATTATCTTTTAGTTTTGTTGATTGTTTCCTTTGGTGTGTAGAAGTTTTTATTTTGATGTAGTCCCAATAATTTCTTTTTGCTTTTGTTTCCCTTGCCTCAGTAGACATATCTACCAAAATGTTGCTACGGCTCATGTCAAGGAATGGCTGCCTGTATTTTCTACTAGGAGTCTTATACTTTCAGGTCTCACATTTAGGTCTTGAATACATTTTTTTGCGTATAAGAAAGTGATCCAGTTTTGTTCTTTTGCGTGTAGCTGCCCAGTTTTCCCAGCACCATGTATTGAAGAGACTGTCTTTTTCCCATTGCATACTCTTGCCTCCTTTGTGTAGATTAATTGACCATATAAATATCTCTGGGCTCTCCATTCTGTTCCATTGATCTATGTATCTATTTTAATGCCATTACTGTATTGTTTTGGTTACTAAAGCTTTGTAGTATTTCTTGAAATCTGAGATTGTGATACCTCCAGTTTTGTTCTTTCTCAAGACTGTTTCGGCTATTTGAGGCTTTTCTGTTTTCATACAAATTTTAGTATCATTTGTTCTATTTCTGTAAAAAAAAATGTTTCTGGCATTTTGAGAGAGATTGCATTAAATCTGTAGATTGCTTTGGGTATAGTGAGCATTTTCACAATATTGATTCTTGCAGTCCATGAGCATGGAAATCTTCCCATTGGTCTGCATTACCTTCAGTTTCTTTCATCAGTGTTTTATAGTATTCAGAGTTCAGGTCTTTCACTTCCTTGATAAGTTTATTCCTTGGTGTTTTATTCTTTTGGGTGCAATTATAAATGGGATTGTTTTCTTAATCTCTCTCTCTGGTATGCCATTATTAGTATATAGAAATGCAACAGATTTCTGTCTATTTATTTTGTATCCTGTGACTTTGCTGAGATTGCTGATACACAGCTTTTCAAAGCATTCTTTTATAAAACATTTAATGATATTGAAAAATGTTCATGATGATTCAATATTAAGTGGGAAATACATGTGTGTATAAAATAGAAAACAAGGAATTCTAGGAAAATTATCAAGTTATGAACAAATGAACAGCGGTTCTTTATGGTTTCTTCTATTTTATTCTAAACGTTAAATATGCACTTCATACTTGAAAATTAAATAATGTATTGTTTTAATAATTTAAAAGAATTTTTAGGGGTTCCTGAATAGTTCAGTTAAGCATACGACTTTGGCTCAGGTCATGATCTCCTGGTTAGTGAATTCGAGCCTGGCCTCGGGCTCTGTGCTGACAGCTCAGAGCCTGGAGCCTGCTTCAGATTCTGTGTCTCCCTCTCCTTCTGCCCCTCCCCTGCTTACGTTCTGTCTCTCTCCCTTTCTCAAAAAAAAAAAAATAAAGATTTTTAAAAAAGGGTTTTTTTAATTTAAAATACACAATATGTAAAATCTAATCATACCAAAGTCTTTATTGGTCTTATGTTGTTTCATGCACTTTAAGCTTGAGACTCTACACATACAACTGTGCCCCCACCTCTATGAGACAAGTAAAACCAAAACTAGATGTAATGTGTCAGATTTTTGTCTTATGTTGCTTAATTCTTGGACTAGAGATTTCTGCAGCTGCATTTCTTTCATAAATATTTCTACAAATCATAGCATTAAGTGAATGTTGAAATAGTATCTCTAAATGCCTAAGGTGGCCTCCATTTTTAAAAAATGAACTGCATCCATTTTGCTAAACTTGTATCTATTTCCTGACTTTTGGTATACTGCAGTAAACTTGCTTTTTTGGTTTTGAACACATAATCAAGTAAACCCAAAATAAAAATTTTGATCTGGCATTATTATGTCAAAAGGCAGTGGATTTTACATTTCAAAGACACTGCTAAGGCATCATCCAAAGATGTTGCACTAATTTACGTTCTTATGTTTCCCAAATCTTGTTAACATTTGATATCAACCTTTTTAATGTTTGTCAGCGTAACATGTGAAACATTGTATCTCTAACTTAATTGGTATTTATTTAATCATGGATGTGGTTTATCCCAGTTTCACCAGTTTAAAAATCCATGTATGGTTTTTATGTGAATACCTCCTTATAATTTTACCCCTCTTTTCCTTATTAAATTGTTGGTCAAAAAACATTGTGGAGTAGCTGAAGGCAGTTGTGGATGTAGGGTGTAGAATAAGTAACCTCCGACATCCCTCTCCAAATGAGAAGACATAACTTGGAAATGCTTTGCAAAGCCACAGCTTAAATAGCCCTTGACCTCAGAGACTACCCTGACCTCCATGTAACTATGAGCCCATGTGCATCCAACATCTTGCCCCACTGGGAATTTGGGGGTGAAGTGAGGTGGATGAAAGAAGCAGGAACAGACAGGAGAGAGAAGCCAGCCAAGCAGCTCTGATTCTCACTGTTAGACAAGAACTTACACATCAAAGAAAACTCAGAAGTTCAAACGAATCCTATGTTCTCAGTTTGGGATCAGGGTATTAGTATAAATGTGCAGTTTTTCATGTGTACATACAGATAGGTAGTAAATCATTAATAAAGTAGGCTTTGTGAGTCACATACAATTTCTATCATATGTATATCTGTGTCCACGTGTCTACATACACATATATGCACACTTAGTTGATAGACCTTGGGCAGATCCCAAAGTTAGGCTCAGAGGTAACACTTCACTTCTGCTCTTGATCTCTTAGTGAGAGTTGGTCACACTGGCCCCTACTAGATGCAAAAGAACTAATAAAGGTGGTTGAGTTGTATGCTCATAAGAGAGTGGAATTGATACATACCTCATCAGTCCTGCCAATAACACCATTTTACAGCTCTGGAGGAGAGATTTCCTTCAACTTTATTTAGAATTTTTTTGGCCTTGGTTTAAGATAGGATCCTGGTGATGAACACACGGTAATCTGGGGGTCCTGACATCCATGATACTTTCTTAATATCACTAATCAGTAAGAGGGGAAATGACTTACTAATAACCCAGAGGAAACTACTATAATTCAAAGATTCACCAGGTTTCATGTTCAATTTCTCACATATTTCAGTGACTGAAAGAAGAGGGTGAATGAATACATAGCTTAGAGAATCCAAAGGTCTTAATTCCTTTCTGAGAGAGCACCAGCACTGTTTCCTCCTAGGTATGAAGAATGGACTCCAGTCTGAATGTCAGGGTGTTAGGGTGACTAAACAGCTTTGAACTTTTATTTTATTTTTATTTCTAAGAACCTGAGGGAAAGGAGTAGCTCTTGTGTAACTGTGGCAAATAAATCCTCATCTACTTCAAATTCAGCAAATGTCAAGGTTAAGTAAAAAATAGAACAATTTGGGGCACCTGGGTGGCTCAGTAGGTTGAGACTCTGACTTCGGCTCAGGTCATGATCTCAGTCTGTGGGTTCGAGTCCCGCATCGGGCTCTGTCCTGACAGCTCAGAGCCTGGAGCCTGCTTCCAATCCTGTGTCTCCCTCTCTCTCTGCCCCTCCCCCACTCTCACTTTGTCTCACTCTGTCTCTCAATAATAAATAAATGTAAAAAAAATAATGATAAAAAAAGAACAATTTTAGGGGTGCCTGGGTGGCTCAGTTGGTTAAGCAACCGACTCTTGATTTCAGCTCAGGCTATGATCTCAGGGTTCCTGAGCTGGAGTCCCGAGTGGGGCTATGCACTGACAGCATGGAGCCTGCTTGGGATTCTTTCTCTCCTTCTCTCTCTGCTCCTCCCCTGCTCACAAGTGCTCACACACTCTTTCTCAGTCCGTCTCTCAAAATAAATAAATAAACTTAAAAAAAATAGAATACTTCTAATTAATCATTTCAATTTATATGAAGGATAGATTTCTATAATAAAAACCAGTTGAATTTATTTTTATAAATGAATGCATAATTATTTTAAAGGAATCAGTAAGGGGCGCCTGGGTGGCTCAGTCGGTTAAGCGGCCGACTTCGGCTCAGGTCATGATCTCACGGTCCGTGAGTTCAAGCCCCGTGTCGGGCTCTGTGCTGACAGCTCAGAGCCTGGAGCCTATTTCAGATTCTGTGTCTCCCTCTCTCTGACCCTCCCCCATTCATGCTCTGTCTCTCTCTGTCTCAAAGATAAATAAACATTAAAAAAAAAATTAAAAAAAATAAATAAAGGAATCAGTAAAAAATTAAACACCTATTTATCTCTGTTTATATCACATCTTAGTAATTTCAAAGATGAAAGTATTTTTGCAGAGCAGTATTGGGACAATTACCAGAAGGGAAGATGTATGGAGAAACTGACAATCAGTAGTGTTTGTTCTTTTAAAAAATGCTATTTTTTTTTCTCCCAAGGGAACATATTTTTGCTGTTTTTTGCTGTGTTATCCCAAGCTGCTTTGTACTTACCCTGCAATCCCCAATAAATACCATCTGTATTTCTCCAAGGGAAATGACTTTAATTCCATTTCTGTTTCTAATTTCCTCACCAACCAATTCTTGATAGAAAGTCTGAGCTTTAATAACACAGGGCTATAGAGACAGGAACATGTACAGTCTTCTATACAGAAATTGGGAAGAAAAAAAAAGAAAGCTTAAGAAAAATGTAGTATGGCTTCTTAAAGCTGGATCTTTGCCACTTACCACGCTTTGAGACTGTGGGCCTTTGAGACTGTGCACCTAAACCAGCATTATTTTTGAGGAGGTCTTGCATGAGGGAACCCATATTACTCCATATGGCTTACCGTCTATTCTATTATCCTTTTTGTTTTTAATTTGGTTACATCCTCAGAGAATCCCAAGATTTTAATACCAAAAGATTTATGCCAAAAATCCAAGATTTCTATACCATAAAAGATGCAGTTTGAGGGCAGGAATTGAATCTTGCATGCATTTGTAGCACAAGTATTTTCTAGTGCCGTGGTTTTCACATAAGGAAGCATAATAAAAGGACAACAATTTATTTTCTCATACAATAATCATTGTAACATGGTTATCATGTTACAATAAGTAGCCTTCCCATACCAGAATTCTTATCTTGGTTCTCACCGTTAACCTCAGTGGAAATATAACTTATACTTACCCACCCATTCAGTCAAATGAAAGCCATACTCCTCTTTGAAGTATTTGAAGTTGTAAAATTAAAGTTTCCAAGAATTTCCTCTTCTCCTGAAATCATGTTGTTCCACTTATCTATGTTTTTATGAACTTTTATATTGTATATTGAAATTTTATGATCTTTTTTTCCCAATTTATCATAAACTCCACAAAAGAAGAAGCATAAATTAGTCTGTTTTTCCCCAGAGTACCCACCTGCGGTCCTTGCACACAATAAATATCCAATAAGTATGTGTTGAATATATTCATTCTGGAAAAAAAAATTAAATGACAAACATTTTCACTTAATTTATTTCCCAAATTAGAAATTTAAATATTTGAATGGTTATTTTAGGAATATCCAAAAATATTATTAAAGAAATAAGGTAAACCGGCGTCCTTTTTCCTTTTTTTCTGAGCATGACCACTGGGATAAAAAATGAAAGTACTGTTCTAAAAATCAGATAATAAGTAAATTACTTATAGCCAAGGTCTTAAAAGAAGTTTTATATATATCTAAAATACATATATATATATATATATATATATATATATATATATATATTTATACACACACACACACACACACACACACACACACACACACAGGTACATGGTCTACCTTCTTCTGTTGCTGAACGCTTTTTCCCCCACATTCTCCACAAGTTTACAGAATTGAAAATGATGAATAAATGAATGTAAACAAACAGACCTCTTCTGGGCACTCTCTGGCTCAGGGAGCTTGATCATAAAGTTGGAAATTAGCTCTACTTTCCTCTGTATGCCCTCCTGGCTGGTTAGATCATGGGTAAAGTACAAGGAGTCATGTCCTCAGAACGTGTAGTGCTCACAACCCTATGTAAGTGAAGGAAGAAAGTTAGAGAAAGACAATATTACATGGTAGCACTTATATGTTGAATGTAAATTTTAAAAAGTCAAACCTATAGAAACTGAGCTTAGAAAAGTCATAGCCAGGGATTAAGGGATGGGGGAAATAGGAGGGGTTCATAAAGGGTACAAACTTTCAGCTATAAGAAGATTTGGGGGCGTCTGGGTGGCTCAGTTGGTTAAGCATCCAACTTCGGCTCAGGTCACGATCTCATAGCTCGTGAGTTCAAGACCCGCGTCGGGCTCTGTGCTGACAGCTTGGAGCTTGGAGCCTGCTTCAGATTCTGTGTCTCCCCCTCTCTCCGCCCCTAACCCACTCACATTCTATCTCTCAAAAATGAATAAACATTAAAAAAAAATTTAAAAGAAAGAGGATTTGAGGATCCAATGTGCGACATGGTGACCACAGTTGGTAAGATCGTATTGTAGAGTTGAAAACTACTAAGAGAATAGCACTTAAATGTTCTCTTGCACACACAGTGCGTGAATGTGTGTGTGTGTGTGTGTGTGTGTATAATGTGTATTATATATATGTGTATATATAGTGTATATATATTATATATTTTTTATATATATATATATAATTAACACATCTATGGATGTGTTAATTAACTAAATGAGAGGAATCCTTTCACAGTGTATATGTGTATCAAACTATCATGATGTACACTTTATATATATTAAAATTTTGTCAATTATACTTAAATGAAGCTCGGGGGAAAAATTATGTAGGGACACCACCACAAAAGTCACTGAAACAACAAGATGTCCTCATAGGAGAAAACAGTAAAACTTGTCTTTTTTCAGTTCAGTGGTCTCCGTTCAAATATCCTTACAAGGTTTCCCATCTGCCTGGAAGGTATTGGAAGCTCAAGGATACAAAAAAAAAAATGTGACCAACATGGGGCGCCTGGGTGGTTCAGTTGGTTAAGCGTCCGACTTCGGCTCAGGTCATGATCTTGCGGTTTGTGGGTGCGAGCCCCACATCGGGCTCTGTGCTGACAGCTTGGTGCCTAGAGCCTGCTTCAGATTCTGTGTCTCCCTCTCTGTCTCTACCCCTTGCCCGCTCACACTCTGTCTCTCTCAAAAATAAACATTAAAAACAAAAACAAAAAATTTAAAAAAATATATGACCAACAAACAAAGAAACAAAAAACAATGAAGATAAAAGACTTCTAAAATAGAAGCACAACAAAATTAGTAGGTGTGTTCTCGGTGGGTTAGTGGATTTCAGATTTCCCCTACATTGATTTTATTTGTTGACAGTTGAGTTTTGCTTTGTTTTGTTTTGCTTGCTTGCTTTTTTGATTTGCATCCCTCTACACAGGATAAGGAAAGCAAGCACAATACCTTTGCTGATTCTCATCACTGAAGTCACATCATTTTTTTCAGTGGGCCGGAGATGGCAGTTAAATTCTAAGATGACCTTGACGTATTAAAATATGGCCAACCATCTCTTTCAAAATCTTGAAAAACTGAAAAACTGCATGATGACAGTCATGAAGAGAGGTAGATTAGGACCGAGACTTAATAAATTTCATCACTACGTTATGTTCCTAGACAAAGTTGTCAGAGAACTTTTCTCAGATATTGCTAAAATTATACATTTTGGGAATTAATTTGTATGTATGCAATACCTATTATGTTAATGTATATTATGTATATTTCAAGTAGGTATTTTTCCAGTAAACTCTTAATTTCTGAAATGCTTGAAGATTTGAATATTGTACTTATTACCTTAGCAGATAGTTCCATCCATAGACAGGTGAAAAAAATATTATCAGGGAGACATAGGAAATAATGTCTAAATGGTTAGGATTTAACTATATATTTGCAAGTGCGTACTTATTCTAGTGAGTCTTATAATATCAACATTCTTTATATCTACATAGAATAAAGACCTTCATCGTGTTATCAGAGACACAAAGTCCTTCCACCTTTTTAAACCCCTGTAGCATATGAAGTTTTCTGTTCAAGGCTTCTATTTAAAGTCTTTTCTTTATTATGTTCCTATAGGGATTTCAAGGGCTGCTTCTAGATCTCTTTCTTCCTACTTCAGTTTTGAAAAATCCTACTGGGGTTTCTATTTTTGTGCTACTTCACCAGATGTCCAAACCATTTAAGACATGGCCTCTAAATTCTTGACAGCTATTTGAAGGTGTCAGTATGTTCTCAATTTACTTCGTTTTTTGTCTGAGCTTGTCTTGTGTTTTGCTGTGGAAAGAATAAAACAAACATCTAAGGAGTGTCAACTGGGTACAAGTCACTGTGCTAAGCACTGGGGGACAATAAGAATAAGACTTGTTTCCCAGTCTTGAAGAACTCAAACAGATAGAGGAGGGCATAATTTATTAACATTTCTTTTAAAGTCTAAGAAACTGGCTTCTACAGTTTGGGTTCATTCTCTTCTGCTTTCTGAATTTCTACTTGTCCATTCAGTACCTGTGACTTCATTCTACGGTTGTACATTCATTGTGTTTGTCTTAGGGTGAATGAGTCCTTGTGATTCCTCTTAACCTGTTCCTCTCCTACCAGGCCTCTGGCAGACTTGACTCCATGCCTTGTAGCCAGAGTTGTAACTAAACAAATCCAGCAAAGCCATCTAACCTAACACTTAGCTAAGAAGCTAATGTGCTATTCACTACCATTTTTTTGTAACCAAATTTAATGTCAACAGAAAAGATGTGTATTCCCTTTTCCTAATCTTGGTCTGGTAGAGATAATGTATGTTGACGAACACAAAACTGTACAAAAATTCTTATTCTAAAACTGTTTTTTTTTTCCTGTCACAAAGACTCAGAACATATGATTTCATGTTTACTTTAAGGTTTATGCTAAATATCACAAAGGAATGCATTTGTCTTGGGTTGGATTTTGTCCGAGTCAACCTACCCACGTTCAAGAAGAAAGGTTAGTCCTATGGAACTTTGATGTGTGAGCTGGTTATATAGTTGAAATAATTGCTAATCCTAAAATAGCTTTAGGTGATGGATATTCATGACAAAGAGTGTTATGCAATGAGAATAGTTAATACCGCTAATAATAACAATAACTACAACTAATATTGAGTTATTATATGTCAGACTTCAATGGAGGCACTTTATCTTAACTAAAGAGGCTTAAAGAAGAGTCTGAAATTTACAAGGCCCTGACAGCAGGTTCAGGACTAGCTTCATGGGCATTCAACCCATGCAGTCACTCAGCACCTCCTAGACTTAATGCTCTTCAGGAGCCATGCTGAAACTGAATACTTTTATCTTTAAACTGACCTTTGGTTAGTGAAGTCTGATGGGAAAATGGAGCATGAGTATGAACAAAGAAGATACACGCTACCATTCCTTCCCATCCCCTTCCTATATAACTTTCGCAATGCACAATGAGTACAGAACCCAAGTGAGTCTAGAATGTATTTGAGATGAGTGAGACTCAAAGAGCGATATAAGTTTGTTACCTCTAAGACTATGTAAGTGGGAGCATCAACAGCCTGAGAGAGCCCATGCCTTCTGGTCAAATTAGAACTTGCTTCAAATACAGAAAGAAAAAAAAGCAGTGGCATTTTAAGAAATGCAAATTATCAAGGAACCCCCCTGTTGGATCCTTTCTCACTCACTTGTGTTACTTGCTGGTATTTGCCCCTCTCCTACATGATAAGGATGAAAAGGAAGAAAAGAAAAGATAGGACAACCATACTTCCATTTCTTTCCAGTCCTTTCTTATTCCTCAGTAAACCAAGACTGCACCTTTATCACGAAATGAAATAAAAATATCTGAGTTCGTTTTGTTCGGCGTTTGTACAATTCTGATATGAGCTTATATGAGATACAAAATACATACTGTGTAATTTCATTAATTATGCATACAGGTTAAATGCTCTTATATTTTCATTGAAGACTGGCATTATAAACAATACAAAGACGAACATTAAAATTCACGGTAATAATTTGACAGTTTTTCTTTACTTAGAATGATATTCAATAGCAGGTAAGGACGTCATGACAAGTCTAGAGACAGACTGAGGAAAAAGGTGGAAAAAACATGGTACCTTAGTATTTTAGTGACATTTTTCTTACTTTTTAAAGATAGGGTCCCACATTTTCATTTTGCATAGGACCCCGCAAATTATGTAGCCAGCCCGCCAGCATTGCTACCCCACTTACAGTGTCAGCAACCCAGGTACCTTCTGTCCTGTTACTCCATTTTTTGCGGCCTCTCCTGTAATGGTCCAAGATGCAGCATCCGTTTTACAGCACACACAATGGCAAAACAGATGAATGCAAAGAGCTTTCTCTTTTGATGAGTTCAGGAAAGATACCCCATGATTCTCCTGCTTTCTTTTATAAATCAGAAGGTAGTCATATTTAAGCACAACTACTGCAGGGGAAACTGGGAAATAAAAGTCTTTGGTGACTATGTGCTCAGCTCAAATTTAAAGGTTATATTATCAGGGCCCCTGGGGTGGCTCAATTGGTTAAGCCTCCGACTTCAGCTCAGGTCATGATCTCGCGGTTCATGAGTTCGAGCCCCGCGTCGGGCTCTGTGCCGACAGCTCAGAGCCTGGAGCCTGCTTTGGAATCTGTGTCTCCCTCTCTCTCTGCCCCTTTCCCACTCATGTCTGTCTTTCTCAAAAATCAATAAACATTTAAAAATAATAAAATAAAAAAAATAATGGTTCTACTACCAAAGAAAAAGAGAAGAATGGCTATTGGAACACAACTAGTTGTATCTGCCACACATGATTTTAAAAAAGAAAGAAAGAAATAGCCTGTGAAGAATCATGAATGCCAAGGGTGAAGGACATTGGAAAAATGTGAAAGTGAAAAAATATCCCACTAGGAAATGAATATCTATCAAGAGAAAGAAGGACAGAGACAGAGAGAGATTCTATCAGTAAGTATGTATATTAAGTAAAATAATAGAAGTAAAAATTATATTCATTATTTGAAGAGAATTATTAAAAAAGGAGCTTTGACTATGGATTCACAAATATTAAAAAATAGATTCCATCATTGTCTATGTAACATAGGCAAATTATTTATTTAAATTACGAATTCCTACATCATAGCATTTCTTCTAAGGATTATCAATAATGTGTCTAAGCTGCCTGACACTGCCTAATATATATTCAGTATTAATTCAGTTGTCATTTTAATTAATTTCTATTTTAAGACAAAAACCACTTTATTACCTTCATTAATTTACTGTGTTTTTATTCATGGTAGACACTTTATTTTTCAATGTGCTGTTTTTTGTTTGCTTGTTTTTTAAATGCTTATTGATTTTTGAGAGAGAGAGAGACAGAGAGACAGAGCACAAGCAAGGGAGGGGCAGAGAGAGAGAGGCAGACACAGAATCCGAAGCAGGCTCCAGGCTCCGAGCCATCAGCACAGAGCCCGACAAGTGGTTCAAACCCAAGACCGGTGAGATCATGACCTGAGCCGAAGTCAAATGCTTAACTTATTGAGCCACCCAGGCTCCCCACAATGTAGTGTTTTTAAGTGAAACATAAATATAAATATCAATGTATCATCATAAATTATTGACCTTAATTCTAACATAATCTGATATATTAAAAATTATAAATATCAATATATTTGCAAAGCACATCGATTTTAAAATAGCATTTCATTTTTATCTCAGCTAATCTTGAACTAGAACAAGGCAAGAATAAGTCTTGAGATAATTCTTGCACATTTGAAGGATCACATCAAGAAGCTTTGAATAATCTGTTGTCTTAAATAACATACACCTGTATAGCTAGCCTGCTAAAGTAATTCCGATATTTTGTTTTTATTTTTATCCTCCATATTCAGTGTAGTGCCATGTATAATTGGTAGGTCATATTGTACTACATCATATAAATATGTTTACTAATGGCCTGGACTTGAAGTACCTTTCATATAATTAACTTGAATAAAGCATCTCAGCATTCTGAAGAACTAAATAATTAAATAGGTCTGTATTATTATCCCCATTTTATAGATGGAATCATAGGTATAGAGATATTAAATAATTTGCAGGATAACATAGATTTACTCAATAGCAGGGATAAATTGGGAGTAATACTCAGAATTTGCATTAGGAGAAAAAGTTCAGCAGAAATTTCTGCTACATCTGTATTCTATGTAGAAAACTAAATTGAAATTATTACTGCTTTCATTATTAATATTCATTTGGTATCAAAAATATGCTAGGTACTATAATATACACAAAATGAGATAAAACCCCCTAACCCCAGCTCAACTATATATCTAATTCTCCCAACTTATTACAGTACATCCAAATGGGTGTTTTATCACCTTAATTATTTTCAAGAAGTGACACCAATAGCAAAGAATCCTGTGAGTTTAATTGCTAAAGATAATACATCTCATATTCGCCCAAGTAGTACTAACCTTTTCTCTTATTATAAAAATGAAGACAGTATTTGAAAATGCATTGTATACTTTTATTTTTTTTTTAATGAATGATGTACTTTTAAAAGGAACTAAGAACACCATCTAAAATGTGGACAACCCTCATTAATTTAAGACATATTCATATACCAAGAGTAAATTTCAGTAACAATTTTTAAGAATGATTTCTCTTCTATGTGGATTGGGTCTGTGCTAGCCACATTTCATTCACCATAAACAAGCATCACAGACACCTGTGAAGTATATATATCCAAGGTGTCCAGGTGAGGAAAAGCTGTCTCTGAAAGGTGAAGAAATATGCCTCAGGATGCATAGTTTGATGGTAAATTGCATAGCTGGCCTTTAAGTAATTCCAGTTATTTCTGTTCCAACACAGTTACACTCATATTGTTGCACAATTTTTTATTAGTCCAGTTACACTCATATTGTTGCATAATATTTTTATTACTCTTGAAATGTGTAAAATCTAAGAATATTTGTACATTGCTCATTTTTAGGTTGTTAGCACTTAACATTACTGGTATAGATACAATTTTATAATATTGTGTTTGCAACTGACAAGATTTTTTTCTTTTTCCTGCCTTCTTGTGAAATTATTTTTAAAATTCTCTTTCTTTTTCTTTCTATTGGTTTGGAAGTTATACATTCGTTTGCTTTTTTTTTTTTTTTTTTTTTAGTTTTTTAAAAAATGTCTTAAATGTAGATACTAAAGTGTAAGTTGAAAGCTAATCAGTGTCTCTTTCTACCAATATGAATATAGCAGGATTTATTTAATTGTCTTCTATTTATTAACTTCAGATTATTTATAACTTTTTAGTATTATAAGAATTCCATGCATATTTATTTATATATCTGAATATATACCTAGGTATTTGCATTCCTATGTGATTATTTCTGTAGAACAGAGTCATAAAAAATGTAACTGTCATGATGGAAATTATATAAATTTAAAGTTTTGTATATACAACACATTTTATTTATCTATTCATCTGTTGGTGGGCATTTGGTTGTTTCCACCTTTGGCTTTTGGGAATAATGCTACTGTGTACATGAGTGTGCAAACATCGGTTAATTCTTTTTTTTTTTTTTTTTTTTTTTTTGTTAATTCTGCTTTTAAATCTTGTGTGTATACTCCGAAATGGCATTGCGGGATCATAAGGTGATTCTACATTTAATTTTTTGAGGAACCACATAGTGTTTTCACAGCGGCTTCATCATTTTACACCACCAGCGATGCACAAATGTTCCAATTTCCGTTCCTTGTTATTTCCCATGTTTTGTTGTTATTTTAATAATAGCCACCTTAATTGGTATAAAGTAGTAAACTGGATTTGCGACTCCCTAAGATTAGTGATGTTGAACATTTTCTCGCGTGTTAGCCATCTATGTATTTTCTTTGGAAAAAGTGGTGTACATTATTTTTAGAAGAGGTTCCTCTTAAGTCAATATCTTCACAAAATAAGTTTTGAATCAAACATAAGGTTTTGTCACAATTCAGAAAGTTTTCACAATAGCATAACTCATAACAATATTACATATAAAATGGTCGTTGTTATATTTGGGGGGGGGTAGTACTTTACTGAATATAATGTAATATACATACAATTAAAATAGCTAAAATTTAAAAGACTGATAAATGCAAAAATGTATGGTTACTTTGGTAACTATTTGGTAGTTTCTTATAAAATTAAAAATTCATGTATAAAAAAAAATTCACATACAACATCCAGCCCAGAAATTCCACTCCTAGATATTTTCCCAAGAGAAATGGAAACATATGGCCACACAAAGACCTATGTGGTGTTGTTGTTGTTGTTTATAGCTATTTTATTCATAATAGGCAAATACTAGAAACAACCCAAATGCCCATCATTTGATGAATAGATAAACTGTGGTATAACCATACAATAATATACTAGTCTTTAATAAAAAGAATAAAACACATTGCAAACATGTACGATGCTCAAAATCATTCTCTTAAGTGAAATAATGAAAACTAGATGAGCATATTTGATTCCATTTGTATGAAATTCAAAAAAGGCAGAATGAGGGGCGCCTGGATGGCTCAGTTGGTGAAGCAACCAACTTCAGCTCACTTTGACTCAGGTCATGATCTCACAGTTTGTGGGTTTGAGCCCCGTGTGGGGCTCTGTGCTGACAGCTTGGAGCCTGATGCCTGCTTCAGATTCTGTCTCCCTCTCTCTCTCTGCCCCTCCCTTGCTTGTGTTCTGTCTCTGTCTCTGTCTCTCTCAAAAATAAACATTAAAAATTTTTTAAAGGCATAAAATGGGGTGCCTGGGTGGTTTAGTCCGTGAAGCGTCTGACTTCAGCACAGGTTATGATCTCGTGGTTTGTGAGTTCAAGCCCCGCGTCAGGCTCTGTGTTGACAGCTCAGACCCTGGAGCCTGCTTCAAATTCTGTGTCTTCCTCTCTCTCTGCCTCTCCCCTACTCACACTGTCTCTCTCTTTCTCTCTTTCAAAAAAAAATAGGCAAAATGATAGTGACAGAATGCAGGTCAGTGGTTGTTGTGGGACAAGGGTATGCATAAAGCCTAACTAAAGAGGTACAGAAGGAAATTTTTTAGGATGATGAAAATGTTATAATATTGTGATACCTACGCATATTTTTTAAAAATTTGTTAAATAGTTCATATTAAATGAGTTGTAACATTTGCAAATCATACCTCAGTAAAGCTGATAAAAGCAATTCTTGAACTCTTCATACTTTTCTTCTGAAAAATAACTGTAAGCTGGTTAGGCATGGGAATGGTAAGAAACTTAGTTACCTTTAGTATCCACCCAATACTCTGCTCTGTTCAGTATGTAGATTGTTCTCATCTCAAGCTTCCCAGAAAATTATGTGTCACCATTAATTGTGGAATAATTCCACAGATACATGGACATCATTGTCAATAAAGTAAATAGGAGAAGGTAACCGCCATCCTTATGTGGCATTCCCTCCTAAATTCGGCAGAGATTGTTCGATGCTGTGTAGCAGACGTCCTTAGATGTCTCAAAAAGGAGCCTAGTCATTCTTAAATTATGCCTGGTAGTGCTCTCAAACCCATGGTCAGAGGACAAGTTTGCTTAGGCCAACACGAGCTTTACGAATTGAATCAATATTGTAAAATTAGGAACTTTCACAAAAAACTTTGCTGCCTTGAAATAATTGGTAGGTAAAACATGTAACTTAACTGATTTTAATAGGGGACTGCACATACTATCGTATGAGTATTTGTGCTTTTATTTTTCTCTTCTGAATTGCTTTATTATGTTTTTACCCAGTTCTGCAGGGTCTTTTCTTACCGATGGCTAAGAGTTGTTAATATAGGAAACATCAACTTTATAGTCTTCTACTTTGTGAATATATTTCTCAATTTGTTCTTGATTTTTTTTCTTTCTTCATTGTTTGAGGTTTTAATTTGTATATAGCCAAATGCCAAATATTTTTTTAAACTCTAGATTCTAATTTTTGTACCACAATGATCTCATTTTGGACTCAGGAGTAATAACATAATATTCTCCTCCTGCATCCTTCATTTCATTTTTAGAGTTAATCTTTACTGAATCTGGGTATCTTTAAAGTAAAGCGGTGTCTGGCTGGCTCAGTTGGTGGAGCATGTGACTCTTGATCTCGAGGTTGTGAGTTTGAGCCCCACGTTGAGTGTAGAGATTACTTTAAAAAAATCAAATAAAAAAAAATAGAGGTAAAAAGAGCTGAATCCTTTACCACCCCACCATTTAGTAATTTTTTTCTTTTTTTAAAAAAATGTTTATGTATTTTTGAGACAGAGACAGAGCATGAGCGGGGGAGGGACAGAAAGAGAGGGAGACACAAAATCCGAAGCAGGCTCCAGGCTCTGAGCTGTCAGCACAGAGCCCGACGCGGGGCGCAAACCCACGAACCGCAAGATCATGACCTGAGCCGAAGTCAGATGCCTAACCGACTGAGCCACCCAGGCTCCTCAGTAATCTTTTTTTTTTTTTAAATTGACTGTAAGGACATTGGTTTCAACAATATTTATTGAATAAATCATTTTCCCCATTGATTTGAACTGTCACATCTATTATATACTAAAAACACAAATATCCCTGGGTTTCTTAACTTTCCTCTATTCCTGTAATCTATCTCTGTACCAGTATCATGTTCTTTTTAATTCTCGTGTTTTCGAATTGTGTAAAATATCTAGTAGGGCAAATAGTGATTTATATGTTTTTTTTCCTCAAGATTTTCTATTTATTCTTCTACATGAAATGTAGTGTCATTTTATCAAGTTCTCTGTTAAAAACAAATAAGCAAATAACAACAATAGCAGCAAACTGTTAGTGGCCTACTTGTGAATCTGATGCACGCAGGCTGAGTCAGAGGACCCAGGGGGAGGGTCCCACAGGACCAGCCAAGAGGGTTTGGGCTTCATGCAGGATAGAAATCAAATATGAGCCAGAGAAAGGGAAGCAGAGTTTACTGAATAGTGTGAGTGACGGACAGAATAGCAGGCAGTGTGTGTGGAGAGTAGGAAAGGAAAGGAGAATAGGTCTCGTTATTGCTTGGGGTTAGGGGTTTAGATTGGAAAGGGGTCTAGGTATGTGTTCCTTCAGGAATTCAGGGTAGGGTCCAATCAAAGGCAGGCATCAGGTGAACGATAGGTGTTATTCCACAAATCACCCAGAGGTCGGGGATGTTGATGCCAGTCTCTGCTGAGGTTTGTTTGAAGCCAATATTTGGGATCTCGCTCTTCTTGGATGATATTAGGTGTTTAGGGCCTACGACTAAACTCAGAGAATGATTAACTTTCTTGCTTCTCCCTTGAAGTGGGAACACAGCTTCTCTGGCTTATTCAGGACAAAATATAGACCATGAACAAATGGGGCCTACCAGAAGAATGGCGGAGAGAAAGAGCCTTTCTAAAATGGAGCTCCCTGTCTCAATTCCAATAAACACACCAATAATTTAAGACACATCAGTATCTTTAAACTCTGGATACTTAATGTTTTGTAAATTGTTTTATATTTTTACTTCAGTCCCAATTAAGGCACCATAGCCCCAAGGGAAATCAGTGCTTCCTAGGGCATGAATTAAATTAGGCCCTGTCATTTGGAGACCACCAAGCTCTATCCCATATATAGTACTAATTCCTCCCTAAAGATATGTTTGTTTTTAAAAATTCTTCCTTCAACTATCAAGACATTCCTCTTACTTTCTAGATCTACTGAGTTTATATCTGTGAGCCCAGTGAATTTATCCCAAAAGTTTTGGGTCTCTTTAGGGAGCACATCTGTCCCAGAACTCATTGAGGCTGCCTTCTCAGACCTCCCATTGCCGGCTTTCCTGTTCCATATGCTGCCAGTCTCCCCTGTGGCTGGAATTTAGTTTCCGGTTACAGTGATGATAGTTAACGAGTCCTAGCAGAAACAGTTAGATGCTAGCATTATGTATGTTATTGCAATGGAAAGATCTGGCACTTTCTCATACTTTGAATGAATTTCCTGTAGCCAGGCATATATGTAGCTGAATAGAGAAACCACAATTTAGGGCAACCCCTTAAAAATATTTATGAGTGGGGCGCCTGAGTGGCTCAATCCGTGGGGCATCTGACCCTTCCTCTCGGCTCGGGTCAGGATCTCACAGTTCGTAGGTTCAAGCCCCACATCAGGCTCTGCGCTGGTAGTGTGGAGCCTGCTTGGGATTCTGTCTCTCCCTCTCTCTCTGCCCCTGTCCCACTTGCTCTCTCTGTCTCTCTCTTAAAATAAATAAATAAACTTTAAAAGAATTTACAAATATATATATGAGTGTACGTAACAAATATTAGGAATATTCTTTCTTAATACTTGTGCAAAGTTAGAAAAATAGTTGCATTTTTGGAATAAATTGTAATCCCATTAGCAGTTAAGGCCTAACTCTGTGCTCCATCCTGTTTTCAGTAAAAGTCAAATGCCGAAGAGCTACCATGATTATTCATTTTTGCTTGGCATGACCCATGTATCTAGTCAAACTTTCCTGATTTATTATTTTTTTTAATTTTTGTAGTGTTTATTTATTTTTGAGAGATGGAGACAGAGTGCGAGTGGGGGAGGGGCAGAGAGAGAGAGGGAGGCACAGAATCTGAAGCAGGCTCCTGGCTGAGCTGTCAGCACACAGCCCCACACGGGGCTCGAACTCTGGAATGGCGGGATGATGACCTAGGCTGAAGTCAGACGCTTAACCAACTGAGCCACCCAGGCACCCCAAACTTTCCCGATTTAAAGCAATTGCTGCAAGAGACCTACTAAAAGGATTATATTTCACCGTAAAAATGTTTGATTCTATTTCTCGCGCACTTTAAAATATTCCATGACACTGACACGTCTTTTAATTCTATCTTGAAATGTTTGCATTTATGTAAACATACATAATAACAAAAAAATATTCCTTCCTACCTCCTAAGATACGCTCTGTGGAAATATACATTATATGCCTCCAAACACATCAATAAACCTTTATAAAATCAAAGTGAACATTTGTGTATGAGGTTTCACTTCTCAAACATGTTGACGCTCAGGGGATTTTAAAAGCAATCATCAGTGCCTGAGTTGGGAAGAAAATAAACGTTCTTTTCTTGAGGAAGTGATAACTCAAGGGATTGATACTTACCTCTAGGTCACCAGGTTAGATATTGATTAGAAGTTTTTGCCATCTGAGAGCTACCTTGTGACCTATGGCAAACTAAATTGCTGGTTACAATCTTAATAAAGAAGAGTCAACACCCTAAAACCTGCCGCTGCTATTAGGATTAATTGGTACCTTCTGAGCAGCATTGGCAGAATATCGGGTTAAAATGACACCCCTTCATTCTCTCAGCCTCCCTATTGGAGAAAAATGAGGAAATCGAAAAGTGCCGTTTTGTGTGCGGAGAGCAGTATAAGGCCAAAGAGTGAAGGAAAGCACGTCACTGAGCCTGCATCCATCCACGAATTCATCAAATCTTGGGCCGCGTGCCATGTCGTGAGAGAAAGAAGGTACAGAAGAAAATGAAGCAGTCGCGGGCTCTGTTTTTCGAGGGCTGATAATCCAGGAGGAGACATCACACAGGCACACAGACAGCTGTAGAGCAAGGGAGAAAGATATATGTACCCTAAAAGACACTAAGTAAGATGCCCTTCCCAGCATTCAGAGGAGGGGGTGGTAACTTAGGTTTGTCAGTGGTGCCATCCAAGTACTTGGAGACAGATGGAGAAATAAAGGGAGGACACAAAAATGAACCAGAAAAATCCATCTTTATTCACCCTTCTTGTAAACCAACAACTCATTCCACTTATCACTTCTCAAAAAACAGTGTCGTGCTACATCTGATGTGCTCCTTTGAAAGTATACCTCACGTTATTGATGTCAAACACATTTTTTTTAAGTTTATGTGTTTTGGGGGAGGGGGACACAAGAGAGGGGGAGAGACAGGATCCTAAGCAGACTCTGTGCTGTCAGTGCAGAGCCTGACACGGGGCTTGAACCATGAACTGTGAGATCATGACCTGCCCTGAAATCAAGTTGGTCGCTTAACCAACTGAGCCACTCAGGTGCCCCAAAAATACACTTCACATTATTAATGATGGACTTTTAAAGATAGAAATGTAAATATCACTGAATAATACTTTCCTTCCGCCTGATCTTACAAAAAGAAAAAAAAAAAGCAGCTCACATAGAAACCAGATTCTAGCAAATACAAAATGATAATCTTAAGATCACACACCCATATACACACACCCCAAAACAAACATATATGAAATATAATTAAAAATCATTTCATTCAGCATCATTTAATTTTAGCAATGACATTTTGACAACTACAAGTGTGCTGTAAAGATATCAAAATGGTAGTTTATTTCTATTATGTTCCACTCAAAACATTGTCATTATCTGGGTGACTTTCTCATGCTCAGGAAAAACAGTTCCTCACCACAGTGAATCAAGTAGTATATTTCAGTTCGGAGTAAATACCGTATCTTAGTAATCAAAAGACTATAGGGGGCACTGGGGTGGCTCAGTCAGTTAAGCATCCAACTTCGGCTCAGGTCATGATCTCACGGTTTGGGGGGTCAAGCCCCACATCGAGCTCTGTGCTGACAGCTCAGAGCCTGGAGCCTGCTTCCGATTCTGTGCCTCTCCATCTCTTGGCCCCTCCCCCGCTCATGCTCTGTGTCTCTCTGTCTCTCAATAATAAATAAACATTAAAAAAATTTTTTTAAATAAAAAAAAACCTATAGAAGATAAGTGAAATGATTTTTTGTCATCAAAATGCAAAGCCATTATCTGTTAAATAAACAATTACATTAAGATCTAAATAGAGTTAACCAAATACCTTAGAACAAATGTAAACTCTCTTTAGCTAATTAATTTGTCCCCTGGATTAGAATTTGGCGTCTGCCTCCACTGTGCAACTAAGTTAATTTGTAACCAGAGGCAAGAGATCTAACCTCTCAGAGACTCAGATTTTCATCAATCAAATCAAGTGGAGGGGAGTTATACCAAAACAGTAGTTTTCAAAATCTGTTAAAGAACTAGGTCTCATTTTTTTTTCCACAAAAAAATAATTTGTATCCCACAAATATAATTCATATACACAGGAAATATCAGTAGTATGAAGGAGGAAGGATTTGTTCTAGGTCCTGACTGGCCCCAGGGTATACTATCATATTAAAACGTACTGCTCAAGATGATACTAAGAGATCTTGAAAAGAAAATTATATATAGTTGGTATTGACAGAGCCAGAAATTACATGAAAGAATGAATTGTTTGCGGCAAGTTGAGCAGAATAGCTCAACTTACCTTGTAGGCTTCTTTAATAGATTTAATTAAATAATAAATGCAGAATATCTAGCATGGTGTTTGGCAAATTGGTGGATACTCGGGCAGCAATCAGTCCTTCTGTCTCTTTTTCTTGAACGTATCTCAATCCTGTCACTCGTCTGCCATAGCATAATGAATGCAAGGTTTTCTATGTGCAAATGATAAGCGCTTTCAACAAAAAGACTAAATCATGTATTCTCAAAGGAAGCAGTATTACCCTTTGCGAAATTTGGTTCTTAACAGGTGAAAAAAAAATATTGTGCTTCTTTTAATGCATAAACTATACATATACTGCATAAATAGATATACAGTATATCTGTGGTATTATTATTTCATGGAAGGATAATTAGGAGAAACATGTCTAAAAAGATTCGTTAGGGGGCATAACTATGAAAAAAGAAGATTGGAAAACACTGGCCAGACTATTAGAAATTATTCAGCGAAGAAGAGAGCTGATCCTACATCAGAGGAACATGAATTCCTATATGTAACAATATCTATTAAATGCACACATATGTAAAACAGTCTTTTAGGCATTGTAAGGAGTAAAAAAATACACAGCAACCACCGTCCGTGAACTCAAAGCACTTAGAATTCGTCACCAAATATTAAAAGTATCAAGTAGTACAAAGGTTCAGGAGTTCAGAGAAGGAGGATATTTTCTTGCTGGGGTCATCAGAAAGTTCTCAGAAGATAGGGTTTTTCAGCTGGCCTTTGAAGAAATATACCTTAGACGATCAGATATAGAGCTAGAACGTTCCAGATGGGAGGGATGGCATGAACATAGGCTTAAAAGTAAGAAAGCACAGGAAAAAAGGTAACAGTGAAAAATGATCAGGAATGCACAGAAGGATGAAGAGTCAGGGTTTTATATGATGGAGTATGGGAAGGTAACGCGGGACTCTAAGGAGAGGGGTGACCTGATAGGAATGACAGCTATCACCAGGATGAGCTGAGCAGAAAGGGACAGCCTGGGAGACCATTGAAAGGAGGATCGAAGGATGAAATAAAAATTTCTGCTCAATGATGACAGCAATGGAAATATTGAAGGCTCAGTAGAACTTAGTCCTTTAGCTGTAGTATGAGGACAAATATAACAGTAGTATCACCCTTTAGGATTTTCTATGACTTCTTTCACTATCCCTGTACCTGAAAACCAGCTCCATATTAAAATGAGGGGAGAAAAAAGAAAAGAAAAAATAAAAGCTCTTTTTGCTAGGTCAGTGTCTTCATCTATTCTCTTTAACGGGTTACGATAGATTGGGTAACTTACAAACAACAGAAGTTTATTTCTCACAGTTGTGGAGAAAAGTCCAAGATCAAGGTGTTGGGAGATTCTGCATCCTGTGGGGCCTCCTTCTTGGCTCACAGACAACCATCTTCTCACTGTGTCCTCACATAGCAGAAGGCTCAGGGGGCTCACTGGGGTCTCTTCTATAAGGGCCCTCATCCCATTCGTAAGGGCTCTGCCCTCATGATCTAGTCACCGCTCAAAGGCCCCACCTCCAAATACTGTCAGACTGGGGATTAGGTTTCAACATATGAATTTTGGGGGAACACAAACATTCAAGTCTGTAGAAGTCAGGACAGATTCCACAAACCACACCAATAGTCAGCAACAATGACTGCTTCTGTCTACACAAGTCCATATCTGACACCTAAACATAATTTCAGTATGCCTTATAGGAATATATTTTCCTTTTCTCTTACTCTTGAGTAGATTGCATAGGAGTTTATCTTGTGGGGATCAACTCCTGAGAGAGCACTCACATTAAAAAAAAATTCACTTGACTGATTGAAAAGAACAGTGATCAGATTTAAACAATTAAACAAAAACATGATCAAACTTCATACTACATAACCATATTATTCACGTTCCCGTGTATAGTTATGTACATACAATTATGAACCCCTCTTAGGCAGCATTTAGAAAATGCTTGCCTTGTCTTAGAGTTTTGAGGAGACTTTAAATTAAAGTGAAAAAAAAAGTGAAAAAAAAATGAAAAAATGAAAAAAAAATAAAGTGAAATTTTAATTTAAATTAAATTTGAATTTAAATTTGAATTTGAATTAAACTTTAAATTAAATGAACAATGACAACGTCATCCACTTAATTAATGAACAATGACAACGTCATCCACTTAATTATTGCTATATGCAATACTAATATACCATATCTTGCTTCCAGATATATACAACAATACAGTGCATACAATAACTAGGTGAAGGAGATAAGATTCATCAGACAATAAATATGGCCTGAAACAAGGAAATCATGGAGAGACAGAAACTAGAATGTTTTTTAGTCCCCAGAATCGTTTGAATCCATCTAGGATATAGTTCTACGGTGTGGATTGTGAAGTAAGGCTGAAAAAAAAATAGATGACTGAGTTTATTGCCTCTCAAAATACAAAATGAAGCAGCAACCTGAAATGAAAAAGTGGCAGCAGATGGCTCCAGATAGAGAGAGAAAAATATCCCAAACTAGTGGGGCATAAATTCCTTAAAGATGACAAAGAAAAAGATAGGAATAAGTCTTATGTGCTTTTTCGTCTCATAATATCATTCTATTCATTTTCTCCACTAATCTAAAATGTGATGAAATTTGAATAAAGCTGCAGCCCACATGTTAAATGTATGCTTCCAGCATTTTTCCCCCTGATCTTTGATACTGGAAAGGTATCATTGAAAAAATATAGAGAAAAATTACTTCTGTACCAGCCATCATTACCTAATGGTGGATAAATCTTCTGTCTAGATAATACAAGTTATGGGATGTACAGAAAAATGGAATAGGTTTACTCACAGGTAATCATGAATGTTGACACTGATCTATGATATGCACCTGGCATGATTCTCTCAGGCCTCTCCTTCTGGAATGACAAATCATACGTTTGTCCTGTAATTTATAACAGGCCAATTACTTCTAGTGCTACCAGTACCATTAGCTCAGCGTGGGATGCACTGCACTCGTTGACAATCAGCTTTCTGAGCACAAGGGGACTGTGAACATGCCTACCAAATAAAGCTGATTGTGAGACCATCAACCTTTCATCCATGGCGTATGTTCGATCCCTTTTTCATTACGTATTTAACTTTTTCACAACAAATTCTATGTCTGTATTCTTGACTAAGGCCAAAGCTCACTCTCCGTGTTTCATTACTCTGTTCACTGTGATAAACAAAACAGAAACAATCAGTACTGGGTCTGTTTCCCTCCCCACCCCCAGTCTTGGTTGGTGGTAGAGTTGTCACTATGACTTAAAAGGAATAAAGGTATTTTTCCTTCAGCAATTAGCTCTCTAACAATTAGCACTTTCACTGCATATTGACCCTCTCATTTATGTCCAACAAGGTAGTTTCAACTCTGACAGTCTCTTGCTTTTGCATGGATGTTTGAATGGAGACACTCAAGGATAATTTATGTTCCAACTGTGTATTTTAATAGCCCTTGGTCTAGTTGTGAACTGTATGAACTGGGAAAAAAGATTCAGTCATTTCTAACGATCAATTTCTTCATCAATAAACTGATAATACTGGGGAATAAAAATTTTAAAACTCAGCTATGAACCCAAACTTCAGTGAGAACTTTGTGTACAAAAGAGGAGACATTGGCAATTAGCAAGGAAAGAAGAGATTGTTAAATAAATGGAATTGACATAATTGGCATTTGATAAGAAAAAGATATGCCTTACAACAATCGTAATTAGGATAATAATAATAAGGTAGATACTTTTGAAGCTGAATAAACATTCAGTAGACATTTGAAGCTTGCTGTCATGATTTTTATACATAAAAAAATGAATAGTAATTTGGAATTAATAATCATCCAAGGAATTATCATGAAGGAAAAATGAGACAGCGGAGAGATTGATTCAGAATTAAGATCACTTATATTTCCTTATATCGTTGGTTGTTATCTGTGAGAAATTTAATTTCACTTTCATTGAAGTGAAATAGCATTTGAGCAAAAAGTAAAAAAGCATTTTATTATGAAAGATTTTTACTTTTAGAGTTTTCATATATATTCCGAATTCATATGAATGTATCCCTTGGGGAGAAATACTGAGATATATAACCCACTAGCATCTCAAGAAAGAAAAAGAAATTCTCCTAGTGCAATAAATACTAAATAGATCAATATATTTAAACACTGGTGTCTTTCATTTATTGTCAGAAGGGTTTCAGCTCAAAAACTCTAAAAATGAAGAATTTATTGCAAAAGTAAAACGTGTGTCATGCTTTTAAGAATCCATGGATCAAGGTGCAGTACTCCTAAATATAAGATTAAAACCCTAATAAGTAGTCAAATAGCTTCAAAGACTAATTTATTAAGTTAATAATAGCCTGAACTAGATTATATTCATCCAACTCTATTTGGAATGAAATGTGACCAGGCCTAAAATGCAGGCCTCCCTGAAATATTGATGGACAACAAAGCAGATAGCTGACATTTCATTTCCACCATGGAGCTAAACAACCTTTTCCATTCCATATCATACCCGTCTTTCATAAGGGCAAAACCAAATCCATTGCTGCAAACGAATACTGTCATTATGACATTACGTGTCAAGAATTATTCAAGCTTGACTAAATCACATGGTCCGTACTAAATTTGTTGAACACTGTTTATCCATTTCAAGTTTGTTCTAATTCAAGTAACTCTTTACTAGGGGGGAAAATATATATAATATAATATAATATAATATAATATAATATAATATAATATAATATATAAATATATATAATATATAATATATAATATATATATTAAAATAACTGCAAGACATAAAGCCTCCTGGTAAACTTCTAATGTGTATCTTAACAAAATTTAGAGTAGACGTAAGTGCTACTTTTGCAGTATCCCAGATTCTGTATCTAATGGCAGTTGTTTCAAATTATGAGCCTTAAAAAGTCAATAGTTTTCCTTATTTATTGTGTTGCAGTTTCAGACAAGCATATTTTATCATGGTGCACAAACTCATCAGGCTGAAAGACATCTAGAAATCATCTACAGTCATCAGAATAGTACAGGTAATGCTATTATAACAAATTACAAAAGAACCTCATTGCTGCACACAGGGAACGTTCATCATTCGAGCAAAGTCTAGATAATTCCCCAGCACAGCGGCCCCCGTGAGGTGGCTTTGCATTGCAGGAACCTTCAGTCTCATGGCACCTCTATCTCAATGTGTACTGCCGTCTCCTTGTGAAAGGGGAGAATAACACGGACTCAAACTGATAACTTGTCACTGTATCTCTCCTGTCATCACTCAGAGAAGTCCTAATGTCACACTTAACTTCAAGGGGGGGCGTGATTGTATTTCAGAATGAGGCCAAAAGCAGAAAATTTGCGAGCATTAGGAATGTTTACCACATCCCCTAATTCAACACTTGTCATTTTCTGGCTAACCAACCCGAGACCGAGACCAAAGTCACAAGATTAGCAGACAGCAGAAATGGAATCATAACATTGTTCACTACTAATTTCATCAAATTAGAGAATCATGAAAATTGTGGCTCTTAATCTGGTTTGATGAGGACACAACATTTTTTACTTTTTTCCCAATTTTACTGAGGAATAGTCAGACATCACTGTAAAAGCATAAGGCATACAGCATAATATTTTGATTTACATATGTTGTGAAGGGATTACAATAGATTGAGCTAACAACCGTCTTCTGGTAGAGATATAGTAAAGATAAAGGAAATAAGAAAGGAATACAGATATTTTTCTCCCTGTGGTGAGAACTCTTAAAATTTACTCTCTTAACAGCTTTCCTATGTATTATATAGCAGTGTTAGTTCTAGTCATCATGGTACGCATTACAACCCGGGCACTTATTTATCTGATAACTGGAAGTTTGTATCTTTTGACCACCTTCCTCTAATACCCTCTCTCCCCGTTCTCTGCCTGTGGTAACCACAACTTCAATCTCTATGAGGTTTGTTTCTTTTCTTTTTTTAAATTCCAGTGTTTTCATCTAGGAGTTTCAAGGTTTCAGGTCTTACATTTAAGTCTTTAATCCGTTTTGAGTTCCTTTTCGTGGGTGCTTTTAAGATATGGGTCCAGGGGCACCCAGGTGGCTCAGTCAGTTGAGCATCCGACTCTTGATTTCAGCGAAGGTCATGGTCTCACAGTTCGGTTCGTGGGATCGAGAGCCGTGCTTCGATCTTTCTGCCCCTCTCTCTGTCTCTCTCTCTGTATCCCTTTCTCTCTCTCTCTCTCTCCCCCTGTGTCTCCTTCTCTCTCAAAATACATAACAAAATCTAAAAAAAGGATATGGGTCCAGTTTCATTCTTTTGCATAAGAACATCCAGTTATACCATCACCATTTATTGAAGGAATGTGTTTTCTCCATTGAGTATTCTTGAATCTCTTCTCAAATA
The DNA here is from genome assembly GCF_024362965.1 of Panthera pardus. NCBI lineage: Eukaryota > Metazoa > Chordata > Mammalia > Carnivora > Felidae > Panthera > Panthera pardus. The sequence continues at coordinate 15,383,192 of NW_026526766.1, read as the reverse complement.
GTAGTTGACTCTATTTGTTTGGATTTATTTCTGGGCTCTTGATTCTTCTCCGTTGGTCTATTTATCTGTTTTTATGCCACTACCTTACTGTTTTGATGACTACAGCTTTACAGTACAGCTTGAAACCAGGAAGTATGATACCTCATGCTTTGTTCTTCTTTCTCAGGATTTCTTTAGCTATTTGGGGCTTTTTAGGGTTCCGTGTATATTTTAGGAGTGTTTTTATTTTTTACTTCTGTTAAAAAGGCCATTGGAATCTTGAAAGTGATTGCATTTAATCTGTAGATGGCTTTCAGTAATACTGACATTTTAACAATAGTAATTCTTTCAATCCGTGAATACAGGATACCTTTCCATTTATTTGTGCTGTTTTTAAATATCATCAATGTCTCAGTTTTCAGCATAGAAATTGTTTACCTTCTTAATTAAATTTATTCCTAAATTTTTTATTGTTGTTGCAGTTATTGTAAATAGGATCAATTTCTTTTTTTTTTTTCAGAAAATTTTATTTATTGTATAGAATCACTAGTAATTTTTGTATGGCAATTTGTATCCTGCAGCTTTGAATTCACTGATGAGATCTGACAGGTTTTTGGCTGAGTCAGAATTTTGTCTATATAAAATCATGACATCTGCAAATAAAAACAATTTTATTTCTAACTTCCCAATTCTGATACCTTCTCTATTTTTTTTTTCTTTCTTGCCTGATTGCTCTAGCTAGGACTTTCAGTACTTTAATAGGAGTGGTGAGAGTGGTTGCCTTTGTCTTGTTCCTGATGTTGGAGAAAACACTTTTATCCATTCACCATTGAGTATGATGTTAGCTGTGGGCTTATCATATATAGTCTTTATTATGTTCGGATATAGTCCTTCTGTGACTAATTTGGTAAGAGGTTTGTCATGAATGGATGTTGAGGTTTGTTGAGTGCTTTTTTCTGTGTCTATTGAGATGATCGTATGATTATTTTCTTTCATTCTGTTAATGTGATGTATCACAATGATTGATTTACATATTTTGAAACATCTGCATTGCAGAGATAAATCCTGTTTGATTATGGTGAATGCAGTATTTTATTAAGAAATTTCGCATCTAGGGGTGCCTGGGTGGCTCAGTCAGTTAAGTGTCTTAATTTTGGCTCAGATCATGATATCATGGTCCGTGAGTTCAAGCCCTGCATCGGGCTCTGCACTGATGGTGTGTAGCCTGCTTGGGATTCTTTGTCTCTCTTTCTCTCTGCCCCTCTCTTGCTCACTCTCTATCTCTCTCTCAAAATAAATGAATTAATTAATTAATTAATTAATTAATTAATTAAAAAAAAGAGTTTTTGCATCTATGTTTGTCAGCGATATTGGCCTATAGTTTTTTAGTTATGACCTTGTCTGGTTTGGGTACCAAGATAACGTTGACCTGGTAGAATGAGTTTGTCAGTATTTCTCCCTTTGTAGTTTTTTGGAAGAGCTTAAGAAGGAGAATTGGAGTTATTTATTAAAACGTTTGGTAAAATGCACCAGTGAAGTCTTCTGATTCTGGGCTTTTCTTTGTTGGGAGATTCTGGATTACTGATTTGATCCCCTTACTAATAATTGGTCTATTCAGTTTTTCTATTTCTTTCTGATTCAGTCTTGGTAAGTTGTGTGTTTCTAAGAATTTGTCCAATTGTCCAGTTTTCCAGTTGTCCAGTTATTGGCCCACAGTTGTTCATAGTTGCCTCTTGTGATTCATTGAATTTCTGTGGTATCAGTTGTAATGTCACCTTTTTCATTTATAACTTTATGGATTTGGGTCCCCTCTCTTTTTTCCTTGGTTAGCCCAGCTAAGGATTTGTCATTTTTGTGCATCTTTTCAAGGAACCAACACGTAGTTTGGTTAATCTTTTATACTGATTTTCTGTTCTCTGTTTCATTTGTTTTTGCTCTAATCTTTATTATGCCCTTTCTCCTGCTAACTTTGGGCTCAGTTCATTCTTTTTTTCTACTTCTTTAAGGCACAGATGCAGGTTGTTTATTTGGGACATTTCTTGCTTCCCCATGTAGGCGTTTACTATGAACTTCTCTCTTAGAACAGCTTTTGCTGTATCCCATAAGTTCTGGTATGCTGTGTTTCCATTTCCATTTGTCTCGAGAAACTGTTGTTTCCCTGAGAGCTACCCTTAGCCTTGGATATGAATTAATCCTCCTGTCTGTGTTTAGCATAGGAAGCCTCCATGCCTGCCGTTAGCTTTGATCTGGAGGCTGTCAGTTCTCCTTCCTGCCTCTCAGCTTGAGTGTGCTGGGCTGCATAGCTTGTGGGAATTGCCACCAGCCCTTCAGGCCAGATGGGGCTGAAAGGCACTCTCCACAGTAAGTGGGGCTGGGACTCAGCACCTTGCCTGGGCATGGGCAAACCATGCTTTAAAGCTGGCAAAACTTTTGATTTGATGGTCCTTATCAAGCAAATCTGTACCCTACAGAGTTTCCTAGTCAGAATACAGTCCCAGCCTGGCTTTGTACATGAGCAAAGCCACTGGTTAAGATTACTACTTGGGCACTACAGGTATGAGCTCTGTCTGCCAAGATCTGTGTGGTGGTTGTTGCAAACTCCTCCCCATTTCTCCATCACAGTCAGATTCCCCTACGGCCCCTATGGTGTGAGATCAGAGAAAGGGCTCCCACAAAGTGACCTACAATGCTGGGGGAGACTGGTTGTCCTCCCTGGTTCTCTTTTCCCATTAGACGAATCAGAAGCTCAAGGAAGACCTCTCCATGTGGTGCTGCCCTGTCCTGGAGGAGGGGCAATGCGATCAACACCCCCCTTACCCTCCTAATGCCTGTCTTGGTTTTCCAGGTGAAAGGCATTGCTTCAGCATCACCACAGCCTTCCAAGCTACTCTCCACGGTGTCTTTTTCTTGAATAGATATCAGTTCTTCTTGTGAGGGGAACAAAGTCAGCAATGAACTATGCTGCCATCTATGTGATGCCTACTTTTCGTTTTCCGACTGAAGTACTAAAATAGGAATCCAAAATGAACTTTTTTGAAAGTGAAGATCATCCAAGATGATGATATCCTCTAGATAAGCTCAGAATAGCCACCACAAACATAGGTAAAACATAATAAATTTCCAGTGGACTGTATGAAGACTTTGCCCCTATTTCTATTATCAAATATCTTCCCCATATCATAGAGCCAGACAGGGTCCCAGATGACTCGTCGAGTATCATTCAGGGCAACATTCTTAATACTTACCATAGAGTCTTCTGAGAATAGTAGATAAATACTACAATTTCCAGATATCAAGCAGGCTTTTAGGTGTTTCGAGGATTATGGATGTTTTGTTTAATCTGGAAGCAAAATCAAATGGTTGCGATAGTGCTCCATTTTCTTTGTATAAACATCACAAAACTATTTAGATGTAAAATCAATCTAAATAGGACAAGTTAACCAAGCCTAAACTGGATACACCTCACATCCAACCAAATACTGTCATCAGGGGCCAGAATTAAAATTAGGCACTTGAATTCTTGTATCTCATAACATGAACAGTTGGATAAAGAACTAAGAGGTCCTATTAAGAAATTAAGTGTATTATTTAAATGAAACTGCTACCATAATGTTCTTAGTCTGTAAAAACAAAGAAAATCATAAAAATGCTGTTCGTCTGTTTATATTTGTTTGGTTTACTATATCAGTGAACTGCATCAGTGTCCATTAATTTTCATTCTGAAAATCAAAATCCAAGAAAATAAAGTCACAAATAGTGAATTTCAGAAAGATTCTTGTTTTAGGGGACTAAAAGTTTGACTTTTAGTCGCTGTTTGACTCTGGAATGTGCCCCTTTCTTATTCTTGACCAACCAAAGAGGCATAAAGTGGTTGAGACAGAAAAAAGAAAAAGGGAATTGACAGTATTCTGAATGATAATGCAAAGATCTGACTTCATTGTGAAAGTGGCAGCCTTGTAAATTATGCAATTAGGAATATATTTCTCTTCCTCCTGTGGGTTTAGAATGTACTGTCTCTGAGAATAAATGTTTGTCACTTGGGAAATGTGTTTGGGTGTAGGATTTAGCAGTTACTTTATACACACTGGATAAATAAGTAAGTGTGTCTGAAACTCATGCTGGTGGTAGAATTCCAAGAGGAATTGGCTTGGAGTGTCCACACCTACCGTGAACTGTTTCATGAAATTTACTTATGTCCCCAGACTGTCCCTAGAGTGCCAGAGGGCTATGGGCCAAATATTCCGACTTGGAAAAATGTACTATATTCTGACAGTGTGGGAGGGAAGCATGATTTTTTACCAGAGGGAGAACATTCCTTGAGAATAAAGGGTGAAGGTTCCCAAAAGGAAGATAATAACAACAACCATACAGCTCAAGACAATGTAGAAAGAAAGGCAAGTTTTTGTTTGTTGTTGTTGTCATTTTTGTGCCTTTTTAAGTGCATACCTGAATACAGAAGAATAAAGTTATAAAGTCAGGTATGCCCTTTGAGTGGACATTTCTATGGGCTTATGAAAATGCCTTTCTCTTATGTTATTGAGAAAATCCTATTTAGCATGCAGTCTATAGGTTTCTTCTCTTTGTTGTGATTCTTTTGTTTGTTAAAGTTTAGATTTTATTAAAACGCATATGGGCTTTGTTGTGTTTTCGTAGAGCTAAAATATACAGGGAAGTATACAAGAAAAATTGCACTAGACTGGTTAAGCAGGCAAGGAAGACTATTCAAGACTATTGGAGTAGGGGAGAAAACCTCATTATAATAGGAGAGAGAGACTGAACTCAATTCCTTTGAAACAAAAGCAGAAGAGTTTTGAAGCACAGGGGTGGACTGGTGGAAAAATGATGCAGGACATTAGCTGGGAGGTTGGGTCAATGTGGTTAGGCCATCAGTGTTTGCTAATTGGTGCTTTTTGAAGTTAGACTCCCTGCCCTCTCACAGAGACTGGCAGACGGGGCACCATCTTTCTTGATGATTACATTTCAAAGGAATGGCTCCCAGGTCCTTGAGGAAAACATTCCTGGGTTGTAGAAGATTTACATCTCAAAGGAGCAGAAAAAGAATTTACAATTGCAGGTTTTCTAAAATAAACGCTCCAAGAAAAGAGAGATCAGGTACCTAGAGTCAGGAAGAAATCCTTCTAAAGTTTAGTCAAAGTGAAGGGAACCTTAAGGTCATCTTGGTCAAGAGTAAAGGAGATGTGACACACCGTGAAATGACTCTCCTTTTCCAAGGACACTGAATACGGCAGTTGCAGGCAGTAACTAGCAGCAAAGGGAACTTGTCATAGTGAGGCCAAAGCAGTGAGGAAGCACCAGAAGATTTTGAAGTAATATTTCATGTGTACCGTCCAAGTATAAAATAAATTATCCTTTCTGAATACAGTTGACCCTTAAACAACATAGGTTTGAACTTCACAGGTCCACTTATATGTGAATTTGTTTTTCAACAAATATAGTACAGTAAATGTGTTTTCTCTTCCTTATGACTTTCTTAATAATATCTTTTCTCTAGCTTACTTTGTTGTAAGAATATAGTATATAATGCACATAACATGCAAAATACATATTATCCAATTGTTATGTTATTGTTAAGGCTTCTGGTCAACAATGGGCCGTTACTAGTTAAGTTTCAGAGGAGTCAAAAGTTATACATGGATTTTCACCTGCATGGGGACCTCTAACCCTACATTGGTCAAGGGTCAACTGTATTTGGAAAAAAAATGACTCTCGGAAAGGGTATGGCAGAAGGCTGAAAATCAAGCCGTAACCAAATGTACATCTTTTTCTGATTATGGAAATAACAGTGATGCACCACAGACAGAGGAGTCTGTACCAACAAAGAGGAGTATTTTATCATGTAATTATTTACAAATACAGGTGTGTGGCAATAATAAAGAGCAGACAGACTTTTTGTTGGTTTTATTATCATATCTAAGTTACCTATAGACATGTATCCTTTACTGCATACCTCAGAGACCAACTATCTATTCGGTTCCTTACTGATAGATAATACAGGCATTCAGGGGCGCCTGGGTGACTCAGTCGGTTAAGTGTCAGACTTCGGCCAAGTCATGATCTCACAGTTTGTGGGTTCGAGCCGCACGCTGGACCCTGTGCTGACAGCTCAGAGCCTGGAGCCTGCTCTGAATTTTGTGTCTCCCTCTCTCTGTCCTTCCCCCACTCTCACTCTCTCTCTCTCTGTCTCTCTCTCTCTCTGTCTCCCAAAAATAAACATTTAAAAAATAATAATAATACAGGCATTCACTCGAGAAATAGTTATTCAGAGTCTAATAGCTCTTGATCCTTGTGTTCATTACAGAGAATGAAAGAATGGCCATAAGAAAGTCTACTCGGTTAACTAATGGTATGAAGGAGATTACAGAGGAGTTAAAGGGTGCTAACAGTACAGTATGGTAAATGCTGAGATGAGTGCTCTAGAAGTATATAAGAAGACAGAGGAGGCATCCTGAAAGAAATAATATTTATTTTCAGATACAAAAGATGAGTAGGAGGTAGGCAGTTAGAAGAGATGGCACACATTCTCCAAAAACCATACATATCAAAAAAAGACAGTAAATAAAACCACCTACAACCAATGTCTATAACATAAATAGGAGACAGGAAATATTACAAATGCTATTTACATGTAAGTGGGAGAACATGTACAAAGCACAACGAGCCAGATTTGAAGTCTATATCTGAGCAGAGAGACAGATAGAGACATCCCAGGCAACAAGAGAGAACATCAGGATGCAACACAGAAAAGAACTCCTCATTCCCAGCATAGAAACACTGAACTAAGAAGAGATCTAAGATCTAGGCGGTAGGGAAAAAGGACTCGAACATGTTTCTAATCAGACATGGCCATTGGGAACAGGCATCTTTTCTAAGAGAGAAACAAGTACCTTGGAAAGGGGTGGGGAGATTTTCTTAAGAAGTTTACTGGTGACAAGAAAGAAGAAGTAAGATCTGAAAATTAAGAATTAATATATAAGCAAAAGAATGGCACAGGATTCAAAGACATAGTAACACCACATCCTTCACCAAGTAATTAAACTTCTTCTATCCAGGACACTGTACCCTCACTGCCCACTGTACTAGCAGTGGGTGCCCTTGAGCTAAATTCGCTAGCAAAATTTACACCTCCCCCCCCCAACATCTGTTATTGCTGGTCAAGGTATGTTTTAAGCCTTTCAAATGAGTAGAAAAATTAGAAAATGCTATTTGTCCTCTTGTTATCTATGGTACTTAGGCCCTTTCATAAATCTATCTCAGGTACACAGAGAGGATTCATGGATACAATGCCCTGCATACCACTGCTCGTCTCACCAGATACTGTTTTAAATATGTGCACTCCATCAATAAACATGACAATATTTATAATATGGGGATAAAAATTATAGATGATAGCTCATTCATAAAGCTCTTAGAGTATTTTTTTTAAATCCAGAAAACGAAATCTCCAAGCCCTGTTGGTTTCACTGGAGAGTCCTACCAAAATTTCAAATAATTAACACCAATTATTTAAACAGAAGGAGAAAGAAAGCTCTCCTATTACTTTAACAAAGGCAGCATTACTCTGGTTTCAAAATCAAAGACAGTACAAAATTAGAACTACAGAGGCAAATCTTCCAAGAATATAAATACAAAAATTCTTAGCAAAACATTAGCAAATAGAATTTAAACAGATATGGCATGAATTATACATCATAACCAAGTGGGGTTTATTCTAGGCATGCAAGGATGGTTCGATATTACAAAATGAGTCATTGTTATTCACCATCTTAACGGGCTTAAGAAGAAAAATCACATATTTATATAAATTGATGCAGGAAAAACACTGGACAAAATTCAACATTCATGCATGACAAAATCTTAGAGAAAAGAGAAATAGAGGGGAATTTCTCAACTTGATAAAGAGCAATTCACAAAAACCCCTACTAATAGCACTAAACTTAGTGCTGAAAGACTGATACACCCTTTCCAAGATTAGAAACAAGGTAAAAATGTCTGCCTTCACCAACTTATTAAATAAACATAGAGCTGGAAGCCCTTGATGATGAAATGAGGCAACAAAAGGAAATAAAAGATGTACAGATCTGAAACGAATAATTGGAATAATTAAACTGTCCCTATTTGCAGATGGCATGATTGTCTACAAGGATAACAACCACACTCCAAAAATTGAAAAGTGTGTTCAACAAGTTATAAGATATAAGATAAATATATAAAAACAAATTGCATTTATATATGGTAGCAATGAACATATGGACACTAAAATTAAAAATAAAATATTATTTACAATATTCAAAAAATGAAACAGATGTAAATTTAACAAAACATGGAGGAGACTTCTATGCTGAAAACTCTACAACGCTGATGAAAAATCTACAGAAAAATAAATCAACCAGCATCCTGCTCATAGCTTCAAAGAGTCAACATAGTAAAGTTGTCAGTTCTTTCCAAATTAATATACAGATTTAATATAATTCTTTACAAAATGTCATGAAGATTTTTCTGTACATACAAACAGTACTATTCTAAAATTTATACAGAATTTGAAAGGAGCTGGAATGGCTAAAACAGTTCTGAAAAGAACAAAATGGAATAAATCAGTCTCCACAATTTCAAGACTTTTTATATAGCTACAATAATAAAGACTCTGGGGGCGTCTGCGGGGCTCAGTTGGTTAAGCATCCAACTCTTGTTTTCTGCTGAGGTCATGATCTCACAGTTCATGCTGACAATGCAGAGCCTGCTTAGGATTCTCTCTCTCTCCCTCTCTCTCTCTCTGCCCCTCCCCTGCTCATGCTCTCTCTCTTTTTCTCAAAATAAATAAACTTAAAATAATAATAATAATAATAATAAAGACTGTGTGATATTGGCAGATGGGTGGACATACAGAAAAAGGAGACAGGATAGACAACAAAAAAGAATAAAAGGCATCCTAATTGGCAAGAAAGAAATAAAACTTTCACTATTTGCAAATGACATGATACTATACACAGAAAACCTGAAAGACGCCACATAAAAACTATTAGAACTGATAAATGAATTCAGTAAAAATGCAGGATACAAAATCAATGTGCAGAAATCTATTGCATTTGTATACACTAATAATGAAGCAGCATAAAGATAAATTAAGAAAACAACCCCATTTACAATTGCACCAAAAATAAAAAGATACCTAGGAATAAACCTTACCAAAGAGGTGAAAGACCTGTACTCTGAAAACTATAACACATTGATGAAAGAAATTGAAGATGACACAAAGAAATGGAAAGACATTCTATGTTCATGAATTGAAAGAATAAGTATTGTTAAAGTGTTTGTACTACCCAAAGCAATCTACAGATTTATGCAATCCTTATCAAAATACCAAGAGCATTTCCCATGCAACTAGAACAAACAATCCTAAAATTTATATGGAACCACAGAAGACCCCAAATAGCCAAAACAATTCTGAAAAAGAAAAGCAAAGCTGGAAATATTACAATTCCAGACTTCAAGTTATATTTTAAAGCTATGGCAATCAAAACGGTATGGTACTGGCACAAAAACAGACATATAGATCAATGGAACAGAATAGAAAATCCAGAAAGAAACCCACAAGCATATGGTTAATTAATCTTCGACAAAGCAGAAAAGAATATCCAGTGGGAAAGACAGACTCTTCAACAAGTGGTGTTGGGAAAACTGGTCAGCTACATGCAAAAGAATGAAACTGGACCACTTTCTTATACCATACACAAACATACACTTAAAGAGGTAAAGATGTAAATGTGAAACCTGAAGCCATAAAAATCCGAGAAGGGAGCACAAGCAGTAATGTCTCTGACATCAGCTGTGGCAACATTTTTCTAGGTATCTCTCCTGAGACAAGGGAAATCAATGCAAAAAGAAATTATTGGGACTACATCAAAATAAAAAGAGTATAATGCTAGGCAAAGTAAGTCAGTCAGAGAAAGACAAATACCATCTGATTTCACTCCTATGTGAAATTTAGGAAACAAAACAAGTGATCAAAGGGGAGAGAGAGAGAGAGAGAGAGAGAGAGAGAAACCAAGAAATAGACTCTTAACTGTAGAGAACAAACCGATGCTCAACAGAGGGGAGGTGGGTGGAGAAATGATTGAAACAGATGATGGGATTAGGGCATGAACTCATCATGATGAGCACTGTGTGATGTATGGAAGTGCTGAATCACTGTATTGTACACCTGAAACTAATATAACACTGTATGTTAACTAAACTGGAATTAAAATTTTAGAAAGATAGAAAAAGAAAAATGAGAACGAATAGAAAATCATAAATCAATCCACACAATTATGCTCAGTTGATTTTTTGGCAAATGTGCACAAATTGTCCTGGAGTAATTCAACATCCACTGACCAAAAACAAAAATTAAAAGTGAACTTTGACCAAAGTCTCACATCTTATACAAAAATTAACTAATAATGAATGGATCATAGATGTAAATATAAAATGCAAATTATAATACCTTAAAAATATGAGTAATGTTTAATTATATCTTAATAAAAATAAATATTCCTAAATTGTCATTTTTTAATGTTTTGGGTTTTGTCCCCATATAAAAATATATATTAAAAAATATAATTTGAAATAGGGTTTTACTTGCAAGTAGAGTTCAATTATATTTGGTTTGTACAAAATAGTAGACCACAATGGAGAATGGATTGCATTCCCTCACTATGCAGGTCAAGATCTAGTTACATAAATGAACACACAAAAATTTGTATACAGAAGTCATCTATGCTTCGAATAATATTTCAGACAAGACACAAATAAATTTCCTGTTGCCCTCAAGTTTACTGACTCACTGGTTTGTTTCAGGAACAGACAAAATGAACTAATTCCTCAAAAAGCACAATCTACCAAAATTCACCCAAGATGAAATAGATCATTTGAATAGCCCTATTACTATTAAGGAAATTGAATTCATAAGTTTAACCTTCCCAAAAGAACTCCATACTTACTTAAACCGTCTTTACTTACTGCTTTAGTATGTTCTTCCACCCGCTATCCCTGTTTTACCACCAAGTTCACATTCTTCAAAGCACATACCATAATTTGTAATCATCCTTTTTTTAAGTTATTAAAGTCTCCCTTCCATAGAAGTGCAAACACCATAAGGACAGGGACAAGAAGCTGTTTTTAAAATTCAAAACCATATAATCAGCACCTAAAACCCCTAAGACAAGGGTCAGATGAGAAGCAGTGAAGAAGTCAGAATTTATAATGCAAATTTTTGGCTTTTCCTACCGTAATTAGACCATCACGACGTCTCCTTTGTATGATTTATGCTTAATCCGTCATTTGCTGAACTGAGCATGGTCCATCCTCCCACATTTCCCTTTACTGTGAGGAGGCCATGGAGGAGGAACAGAGGAGTCAGCCCTAAGAACGAAGCACTGGCGGTAGGCGGGAGCCCACTCCTGCCCATTTGCAAGAGGGGAAGCCGTGCATCTCTTCCCAACTCCGCCCTCTGTGGCATCACATGAGTCCTTTCTAATGGACTATGGTGGGAGTATTTATACCTCAGAAATGAATACACACTACAACTCAGGACTTCTTTCCCTCCTGAAGAACCAGTTGTTAAACCTTTACCAGCACACCATGGAAACTTCTGGCCTGTAGCTAAGAAATTAAATGAAATTATTACAGAGAACAGATACGAAGTGGAAAAAGGAATGGGTTGGAAAAGAGTAGGGGAAAACAGTTATTGAGCACCTCATATGTTTTCCAATTTAAACCATCCAGTAATTCTGAAAAATAGGTGTTATCATCATCATCATCCCTAAATAGAGATTGGGAATCTAAAACTAGAACATGGTAGATTATGGATTTAAGATTTAAAGTCAGGTCTTTCTCTCTCCCATGCCTTTGACCTTTCCATATATTATGCTTCCTGAAGAATAACTCTTTGCTGCTTATAAGTTCTTAAGGGGTACAGGTCTCTGGATTTATTTATTTTTTAATCAGATTCAGAAATGTTAAGGGAATCTCTTTAATACTGACAAATTTACACCATTCGTGTGTGGTTTTTGTTTGTTATTCATTATTATAACTGAAAGAAAACAAATCTCTAAATCTAATTTGGAATTTCCATTTATTGCAGGGGGAGGGACAGAGGGAGAGGGAGAGAAAATCTTAAGCAGCTCCACGCCCAGTATGGAGCCTGACACAGGGCTTGGTTTCACCACCGTGAGATCATGACCTAACCTGAAATCAGGAGTCGTGTGCTTAACCCACTGAACTACCCAGGAGCCCCTTCTTTGGAAGTTTTAGATGCCCTAAATCTGTTTTCTTTTCTCTTTTCTTTTTTTCCCCCTCTTCATCATAGTAGCACAATAGTCTAGCAGAAGAAACTTGACTTATGGTTTGAAGATATAAAAGTGGTATTGAAAAATGGCTCAAAAGTGTCATAATTTAGAGAAATGCAACCTAGACAGAAATAAATACTAATATACCAGTTAGAAGAGTAAAACCAAACCACAGAATCTTACCAAAATAAAAAACTAGATAAAGACCAAATTGAAGTCATTGACCACACTAATGAGACTTGGATATCTCAACCATAAAATACATGATTGAAATCAATCAATCATAAAATACATTGAAAACTGTGATAGAGTCAGAGACAAAGCCATCTAGTAAGAACGTGTAAAATATCCATAACTTGGCAGTCGCATACGAAGGAAGATATTTCATGGGGTTTCGTTGACCTGCCATCAGGTTGGAGCGTCAGGGTTTTATTTATGGGGCAAAAAAAGTTGAATATGTTTCAGACATTGTGATGGATGCCAGTAGACAGCAGAAACAGAACCCTATTATTTCATCCCACTTATTTTCTTTAAAATGTGGTGATATTAAACTGGAAGAAAAAAAATCATAATGAAAATTCTAAAATTCTTCTAACATAAGACAAGTCTAACATGGATAACCACCCCGAGAAATAATCTCAAAGAGGAAAGGCTGAGCTATCACAGAAATGAATGGCGCTGCTTAAATGAGAAACAAATTTTAAAATGTAGTCCGCAGTGATAAGAGAGTATAGCAGAGGATTCACGAGCTCAAAGAATGTTGTTAACGATGTCAGTGGGAGCCAGGCAGCAGGGGAACATCTGCTTAATGGGGACTCTTAACTAAGTAATATAAACTATTGATCAGATGGTAAACTGATCTGAAAGAAAATCATTTCCGTATATCTTAGGTCTCGGATAAATTCAGCGTTGAAGACCGTCAGAGCAACTGGCATGGGTGAGTGGCAAAAGAATAAAATAACCTGAGCCAATACCCCAGCTCTGTCTAGGTGCTGCTCCACTTAATACCCGTTCTTCAACTCTTCAGTACCTGGCCACGGTAGGAAAAAAAGTGTGATAAGTCTGTGTTGCCAGAGAATAATGCTGACGATCCAAAGATATGTAAGCTCTTCTCTGTGGGCACCCTTATAAATACCTTTCCCCTCTGTTTCCTAAAATATTTAATACTCACACAAGCCCAATTTAGCCAGGCAAATCTTGGACTCGCCAAGTATTTAAAAGTATTTAAGAAACACACACATACACACTCAGCATATGGAAAATGAATTTGAGAGAGATGGTGACAGTTGCTGTGTTTGTAGATTTATCAGCAGCCACCCAGCACAATAAACCATCCAAACCTACATGCCAAATTCTCGGATACGATAAATGACAATCATCCAGTAGAGCTAACCTGAAAACTTTTTTAAGCCAAAAGTAGGGCAATAACTTGCACCATTGGTGGAAAAAAAAGCTTTGTAGAAATCTAGTCTTCCCCACTTTCTATATTTTTCTTTCTTCCTTTCTTTCTTTCTCTTTCTTTCTTTCTTTCTTTCTTTCTTTCTCTCTCTCTCTCTCTTCTCTCTCTCTCTCCCTCTCTCTCCCTGTCTCTCTCTCTTTCTGTCTCTGTCTCACTTTTTTTTTTATTACTCAATTCTAAAATAGCAGCATGTTAACAGCAGAATTTAGATTTTCATTTACATGGATTTGCATCGTTGGGTAAAAATCTTGCTATCAAATCAACAAGTCAATGCAACATTCTTCCAATATTGTACGCTAGAATTACAATCTGTATTATAAAATTTTTAACAAAGATGCCAGTAAGGGTCACTGAATTGAGTCATGACAGATCAGTTCTACAAACTCTACCTCTATGACGTTCAAATGTGAATCCTATAATATCCTGCTTCTTGAGGTATAACACCTTGTTTAAAGTTTTAATTCAATGTCAAATTAGTTTAATAAGAGAATTCTCAAGGCAGAGAGGAAATCCAGCATTAGGGAATCTTTGACATTCTTTTGTGTGCTTCTGTGGTTAGAGAGCATACTGGCAGTGAATGAAAACAAATTACATATATCAGGAGAATGTCTTATGTTTTATGGCTCTGAAATGGTCCTTGCTTTACTTCTTGGGATAATTCTAAATGACACCTCTACACCATATTAGTACATTAATTGCAAACACATTTTCTAATAGTAGTAAGAAGTTTGCAGAAATCAGAATGAAGATTTACTGCAATTTGATTCAGTTGTTAGTCCAAACGAGAGACTAAGGACAATGCGCACTGGCTTGTCAGGACCACTGTTAAATAGCTCCAGATTTAAAATTTTAATACCAGTTTTGAAATGCAATTAATGAGTTTCCTTTCACATCACACAATTAGCCCTGTTCATTAGCCTCGTAAATTTCCTAAAGAGGGCAGAAAGAGGAGAGGGAAGGGAATTGAAACATTGCCTGAACATCCAAATGGGCTCCCAGGAACACTCTGTGGCTCCAGAAAGCAAGAACCACGGATTCTAGGGGCGCCTGGGGTGGCTCAGTAGGTTAAGCGTCCGACTTCAGCGCAGGTCACGATCTCACAATTTGTGAGTTCGAGCCCCATGTTCGGCTCTGTGCTGACAGCTCAGAGCCTGGAGCCTGCTTCGAATTCTGTATCTCCCTCTCTCTCTGCCCATCCCTCACTAGTTCTCTGTCTCTCTGTGTGTGTGTGTCAAAATAAATAAAAACATTTAAAAATAGATAGATAGATAGATAGATAGATAGATAGATAGATAGATAGAACCATGGATTCTAGAAGCCTTCTGCCATGGGAATCCAAGTAGTGCTCAGCTGGAAGAAGTACAATACTTGCAGTGCAGAAGGTAAAGTTTCTCATTGCCCAGCTGCAGAGGTTTGTGGGGGATAGACGGTTGGCGCTCCCCAAAGATCCATGTGCTACTCTGTATTTCTCCCAGTCCCCTCTTTCATTTCCTTTGAGACGACATGACGAGTGCAGGATAAGGACAGGTGAGCGGAAGTAATGTCTGTGTCTTCCAGGCTGGAGCAGTTAAGAACCAGTGTGCTGTTTTATCTACTTCTTTCACGTTTTTCACGTTTCCAGCGGTATGACTTCAAGACGGAGAAGGGCTGCCCAGCCACGTTGCATCCTAGGCAGAGAGAAAAATACGGTTATTATGTTGAGTCACTGAAATTTCTGGGCTTACTTCTTGCCACATCCTACACTAGCTTAGCCTGACTAATTCACCCTGAATAATCTGAAACAGCTGCCATGAATCAGTCTACAAATTCACAGTGTATAAGAGATACGGCTTTATATTTATTTATGTATTTATTTATTTACTCATTTAATAATTTTACTTTCTATAATTAAACTGATGTTCAGCCCCCTGCCCATGATGCTAGGCATGTACAAAACTTGAGTACCGGTCTTTCTTGACTGTCATCTCCTCCCCCGCTCACACCACCCCTATCGAACTCCTCTATTAAAGTTCCTGGGGCGTGCAGGGGTAGAAAGGCACCTAGACCTTGAGTCCCCTGTCTCCCCATGCAATGTCACAGTGTCCCACCTCAAAGCCAATGTAACCTTTTGGATCCAGATGCCCCCTCCCTGTTTATTATTCATTTATCTTGGGGCCACATGTGTCACTCCTGATTCGGTTGTCCCTGATTCTCTGCTGGGACCCTCTGCTCCTGGATGGCCTTTTTGGGACTGTGGCATGTTCTAGACACAGCTGTCGGCCACATGTACCTGCCTTTTCATCCCTCCTCCACTCAGCTTGGGAAGAACTGACTGTTTGTCCAGAAAGAGTTACTGTCCTTTCATGACTAAATAAGACACATTATCCATTCCCCAAATTATCTCCCTGCTCCATTCGAGGACTTAACAATTTTGAAAACAAAAACAGAGCCAACTGTTGAAGGCAAGCAATGGAAAGGGGTAGAAATAGCAGCTGAGAAAAGAAAATAAACAAACATAGATTAGGATTTCTAAAAATGTTATGTTGCTACACAGTTCATGAATGACTTCTTTTTTTTTTTTCTTATTTCCTACAAGATATTTTATGTTAAATGCATATGTGACATGTCTTTTGGCCTTAATATGTGTTTTGAGTCTTTTACTCTCCCTCAGGCTTTTCCACCCACTTAAAATGCAGACAAAATAATCATCCCATTTTAGGGAAATGCCTTCTGAAAATCTCCCCCCCATCTTTGTTCATGTTGCCTCACCGTTCCAAATGTGTCTGTATTCCAAGGCCCAGCCCAAAGGCCATTATCTCCTAAAAGCCTTCCCTCATATATAAATACAAATAGCCCCCTTTCCGAGCAGACTTTGTGTTTTGAGAGTGTGCCGGCTGAATGAAACAAACTACTTCCCAACCTCTCATTTGTGAAAGGTGGATAACAGATGTCTACTCCATGCTACGATTGATAGGATTAAATACACAGGGTCTTATGGTTTGGACAGTCCCTCACCTATGATAAGCATTCGGTAAACGGCAATCATTAATATAATAATACTAATAATATGTTTTATGGTATTTATCTCAACTTCTTTTACAGTAAGTTTTCACCATTTGAGCTTTCTCTTGTGGAATCTGCACTGTCTAGGGATAAATATTCCCGTGACTCTTAACACGGTAATCCATAGGTAGTTATTTAATCAATAAGTGAATCAATGATTGAATAAATCAAAAGGATAATTCAGTGATGGGACTCAGCTTTGTTCAGTACATGCGTCTCCAAATAACGGACCTTAGGTCTCTATCCAGACCATTGCTCCTGTGAGGCTACCCCTTTCCCAAAGCACGATTAGCCACCAAAATATTAGGTCTCCCATCGCTGCGTAATCCCAGTTGCCACAAAACCTACAGTTTTGTGTGAAACCAGCTGCCACCCTGAGGTATTCAATCCCCATGTCCCCGTAGGAAAAGTCCTCAGTTCAATGCAAGCCTCATAGGCCCCCTTCACCTGTTCTACGCATCCCCAGTGTGATCTCATCAGCCGTTTATCGTCCAGCTCCCAAGCCTCTCAGTTGTTTTGAAACCGTCAAGCTCTTACAAATAAGCCCTTACCAATGACCTGTTCTCTGCTCTAAACAGTTTTTCACCTTCTGGTTCTAACAGAAATGCAACTGTCCACTGAGAAAAGTGACCTTACATACCCTTTAGGTGAAGGTGTTGTTTTTTCCTCATTTTTAACCCCATGTAATTCAGGGAGGCAAGAGAGGTATCTCTTACTGAAGTGACCATTTAAAACTAGGACACTTTTAATAGTAAAAAGGGATGCTAAAAATTGTACCAAGGCAGCAAGGCATAACCTAGGACTGTCTCCGGGCAATTATTCACCGTTGCCACATCCAAACGATTTCTCTCCTTTAGCCTTCAATAATTGTGTTTTCTTTGATGTGTATGTCATCATAGTTTGACAGTCCTTTGCTTCTCTAGTTTTTCTCTTTTTTGAAACTACCAATTTCCTCTTCCTTGCAGAATAATTCACCAATGATTTCAGCAACTCTGTGACTGCCTTCTTCTCGTCAGTGACTCCTGTCATAATGACAACACCCTGAATTCCAAGTTGCTTGACATCCTTATCTCCACGGATCCTTTTTCTCAGTTCAGCCTTAGCCTCCCTCTCACCTGATCAGACACTAGACCTGTAATACACCAATAGTATACATCAGTTACACACACAGATTTTAAACATAACATTACCCTCCTATTTCCCCAGTGAGTGAAATGTACTCCAAAATGTATCTAACTCTGTGAGAACAGGAGCCCACTGAGCCACCACCCTATTCCCGCCTGTGCTTCTCTCCTTACATACACTGGTTCCACGTTCTAGCATCGTATCTGCTCCTTCGTAAGTGTGCGTGACCAGCTTGCTGTTATTTGCCTCCATTGTACATCCCTGGAAATTTTTCAACACAGAATAACTTACAAAAATCAACTTATTCTGCTTCTGTGCTCCAGATCCTGAATATGGACCTAGAAAATCAAAAAGATTCTGCTGATAGGACTTCCTTCAAGTATACGACCAAAATTCTCCACCTGACACCCAAATTTGACAGTCTTAAAATACATCCTTGGTAATTCACCCTCTCTGTCACGACTGTCCCACACTTTCCCCTCTCAAGTCTCATAATTCCCTAATCGACTCTTGGGCAATGAACGACTAACTAGAAACTTCATAGAGAAAATCTGTCTGATACCTCCCTTTATTCCCCTTTACTAATTACCCTGATGATTATTACCTGGTAGTCCCACATATTCCTCCTGCTGTTAAAATGAAAACATCTTGCTGACATTTCTGATATTTTCTAATGTCATTCTGTTTTATTGTAGCATTTTGTTTCCATAACAGGTTGTCAGGTTTTCATCTGACCTCCCTGAACATGTGACAGGTTCAGTTTCTGGATCCTTGATTTTTTCACCAGCTTTTAAACACTGAAACACCCAGGGGCTCTCTTTTTGGCGCTCTTCTCCATCTATACTCCCCTCCTAAGTGATCTCATTCAGTCTCATGATTTCCAAAACTACAAATACACTGAAGTCTTTGAAAATTTCGTCTAACATCACTCCCCAGGTTTATACCCATCTCCATACACCTGGTGTTTATTGTTTACTTTGCAGTATAGACTTGTGATATAAAGCTTCATTTGGTATTAATGCCATTTCAAACTTAGGGAGCCAGACAGAACCATCGAGAGTCTTCTCATCAGTTTGTGCACAATTATATGCCACCCCCCACCTCAAGCCTTCTTCACTGTCCCTGAATCACCCCCGCCCCAGCCAGTTCCTATGCCACAAACCTAGAGCCATCTTTGATTGCTTTCTTCACACCTTACTTATATCCAACCCACCAATAATTCTGCCTAGTTTATTTCCAAAACATAACGTCTCTCTGACCGCATCAGAGACGATTATTTCAGCCATTAATTCTTGCCTGAAATATTAAAACAAACTTCTAACTGGTGGTCATCCTGATGGCAAGTTTGACCCTGTCCATTCACTCCAATGGCAGCCAGGGTGATTGTTCAAGTGTAAATCAGACCTTCCCTCTCACCTACACAGAGCCAGAGAAAGCCTTTCAATTGCAATTAAGATAAAATCCACAGCCCTTTTTCATCTATCTTGCCACTTCCATTTCCTTACTACACCACCTGGGATGCTGCACCCCATTTTAAACAGCGGTATGTCTGTCAATGTAAAAGCCAAGCTCCTCGCCTTCCCTCCTTTCTCCTTGCACCATTCGCCATGATATCCTTTCATAGCTGGATGTTTTTCACCACTCAGGTCTCATCTCAATTCGTCGGAGAAGTCCTCCCTGACAATCGGCTTCCTCTGGTCTCACTACCACATTTCCCTCTTTGGTTTTCCTCATTGAACTTACTAATAGGTCATTTATTGTATTTAGTTATCTATTTAGTTTTAGTTTCTGTTTACCTATCTATTGCCTATCTCCGCTTCAGTAGAGGCAAGGAAGGGCTCTGTTTTGCTAGTTCTCCTGCACCTAAAAGAATGTGTCACCTAGGCAGTGCTTGACAGGTTTTTTTTCTTAATTTTTTTAATGTTTATTTTTGAGAGAGACAGAGACAGAGTGCACATCAGGAGAGGGACAGAGAGGCAGGGAGACACAGAATCTGAAGCAGGCTCCAGGCTCTGAGCTGAGCTGTCAGCACAGAGCCAGATAAGGGGCTGGAACTCATGAACTGTGACATCATGACCTGAGCTGAAGTCGGACACTTAACCGACTGAGCCACCCAGGTGGCCCTCAGAGATTGTTTTTGATGTTATCTTTGTCTTAAGCAGCTGGGAGTGGTGGTTTTAATATTAACATAAAATGGCTCTAACCAATATAACAACCATAATAAAAAAAAATAAATCTCAATACTCGGACAAGAGAACACATGGGGAAAGACCTGAGCTGTAAAATTATAATTTTCCTCATTTGGAGGAGTATAAACAGTAGAATATTTTATTTATTTTATTTTATTTTATTTTATTTTATTTTATTTTATTTTATTTTAATGTTTATTTATTTTTGAGAGAGAAAGGGACAGAGACAGAGTATGAGCAGGGGAGGGGCAGAGAGAGAGGGGACACAGAATCTGAAGCAAGATCCAGGCTCTGAGCTGTCAGCACACAGCCTGATGTGGGGCTCAAGCTCACGAACCTTGAAATCATGACCTGAGCTGAAATAGTATGCTTACCCTACTGAGCCACCCAGATGCCCCGAAACAGTGGAATAGTTTAGAATATTCTTTTGATGTTATCTAGAAGGCATACGTATTTTATAGGCATAAAGATCCATGGATAAGTAACTCTCTTTCATTTTCAACCTTCTCACCTTTGAAACATTTAACAAACATTATTGACTATCTACTTATTATATGTTAGGTTGATGGAGCCTCAATAGTAGATAAAAGAAACATAAACCACTGCCTTTATGGAACTTACACTCTACTTTGATTATTGCCTCCCTAACTTCCTGGAATGCGAGCTCCAAGAGAGCAGGAACTCCCTCTGTGTCCAGCAACTGGCACAAAGTAAGTGTTCAGTAAAATTCGCTAAAGGATAAGTACACAACTGTTGTAACAATGGAGTAAGGCAGGTAGACTGCTGAACCCAGTGCCTGCATATTTTGTGAATTTAATGTATCTTTCGGTAAGCCGAATAATAAAACAGTCTCTCCCTTCTCTTACCTCATCAGCGACTAAATGTAAGATGCTGTTTAGTTGTTTTGAGAGATGCTCTCTCTTTTGCCCCCAAATCATTTCAGTGTCACTAATGTAAGTAAACCCCTACATCATAAACAAGTTTCAAAGTTTTTTAAAAGTTTTTCACAGATTGTTGTCTAGAAATATTGTCACCTCATGCTATCCACTCTTGCCCAAATGACTCAGCAAGCCACTTTTAATGAGCGCCCAGGGTTAAATGTGGGTTGCATAAACCCGCCAGCCGGTTATTTAGAACAGTCGGGACCAGTGGAACAAATGAACTGATGCCTCTAACAGCCCGTAAGAACTGTACCGTCCACCTCCCCATGACGGGACAGCTCCGGTCTTTGCCTCTGCAAACTGAGCCCACTGAGTGACAAATCAGAACAGACGACTTCCGAGTGACTCACTCACCAGCTTTATAGCAGTAAGCGCCGCAGTGCGCATAAAAGAAAGAACTTTTCCCAGACATCACCTCCAGTAGAATTCTCTCCAAGTCCTTTTCCAGAAAGCAAGAAAGAAACAACACAAGAGATTAACCTAGTTGCAGAAAGAGCAGTAAAGGACTCTGGCAAGGCACTTTGCTGTGGAAAGGTTGGCATCCCCAGGAACAGGAGGCTTGCTTTACCGCTCCCTTAGGAGCGTCGCTCACGTCGCATCCACACGCTGGGAGTCCAAGAACTGTTTCTCTGGCTATATTTGGCTGACTGGTTATTTCACTTTCTTTTTGCTCTACTCATCTCATTCTGTATCCCCCTGTGAGGTGAAAACAATCCGGACAGAACTAGACCATCTTACAGGACTTGTTTAATTTTCTCCTTCTGAATAATTCATAAAGAAAATCTCATCGGCTTGCGTTTCCTGCGACGTTGCCACACGTCCAGGTTTCCCACACACCGTGGCTTCCTTCTGTAGACAAGACAGCTCTGGATTCCCATTCACCTCTTGACTCGTCAGGGAGGGATGCCAGGTTCCAGTGTTCATTAGCAGAAGCCCCTACTTCATTCCGGCTGCTCTACTCACAGCCTTGCAGTCAGGCTCTGCGTATTTCTCTCCCTGCACCATTGCTCTTGCCTTAGCTGGACCGTTTGTCTTCCGCCGTCCCCCTGCCCGACTCAATCCTACCGACTGCTTGAGTCTACCTAGGTGCTCTCTTGTCCTCTTAACTCTTGCAGTGATTGCAAGAGTTAACATGCTATGCCTAACTCTTACAGTAAGTCTGTTCCGCTTCTTAGACTTACTCTTAGATTACCTTACTGTATTCTTACATCCTTGTTGTTAGTCTTTACCTCTGCTTTAAGCTTCCACATAAGCATGTAGCCCATATTTCTAATAATCTAGTGTACGAGCTAGGTTCTCCAGAGAAGCACAACCAAAAGGGTGTGTATATGCGTGTGTGTATGTATGTATGTATCTGTCTGTCTGTCTATCTATCTAGAGATTAATTTTAAGGAAAAGGCTCATGCAATTGTGGAAGCTTGGCAAAACAAAATCTGCAGGGTCAACCAGCAGGCTGGAGGCCCAGGGAAGTGTTGTATTTGAGTTCAGAGGCTGTCTACTGGCATAATACCTTCTTGCTTGGGGTTGGTCAGTTTTTGTTCTTTTAAGGCCTTCAACTGATTGGATGAAGCCTTCCCACACTTTATGGAGGATCATCTGCTTTACTCAAAGCCTACTGATTTCAGTGTTAATCTTGTCCAAAAACCAACCAACCAACCAACCAAACAAACAAAAAAACACCTTCACAGAAATATCCACAATAATATTTGGCCACATTGCTGGGTCCTGGGGCCCAGCCAAGCCAAATATAAAATTAACTATCACACGTAGCAACGTCATTTGTGTAAAATTAAGGAGTCAGTGCGTTGAATGTAGGTGTGAATGGCCACGTGGGATGCATAAAGCGAATTCCTGCAGGGCTGGGCACCTAGCCATCCTTCTAGCCTCATCCTCTATCATCCTTTCTATCATTTTGTGCTCCTCAGTCCCGGTGTGTGCTGTGCTTCTTCTGAGAGGGGGCCTTTGACTGTGCTGTATCCATGGTTTAGCTGCTGTCTTCTTTTCTTTTCACCTAACTCCTAGCCATTCCTCCATCGTAGCTTCCCCAAGGAAACATTTAGAACCTCCAGACTGATTTAGTTTCCTCACCTCTGTATTCTCCTAGTACAGAATACAGTGTCTTTTGTAGCACTTAGTAGTTTTTTTTACATTTATTTCTTTTGCATAATTTGATTAATGTCTGTGTTCCATGTTTGACCCTAAATTTCACGAGAGCAAAGACTATGTCCGTTTGTGCTTACATTTCCATCCCCAGATTCTACTAGTGTCTGGCACGTAGAATGGTGTAGATAAATTTCTGTTAATTTTATCAAAGTTTCATTGAAGTGAAATAGTAGCCAATGAGATTAATATTCCTTCTCTTATAGAATGCTTTTAAAAGGACAGATGGCAGCCACACACGGCTGAAACAACCAGAACAAAACAGAAGCAAAGTCAAACTGTAATTAATTCTTTTTTTTTTTTATTTTTATTTTTTTATTTTTGAAAAAGACAGAGAGAGAGAGAGTGCTGTGCAAGAGCAGGAGAGGGGGAGGAGCAGAGAACGAGGAAGACAGAGGATCCAAAGCAGGCTCCACATTGTCAGCACAGAGTCCCGTGTGGGGCTGGAACTCATGAACTGCTAGATCATGACCTGAGCCAAAGTCAGACACTTAACCCACTGAGCCACCCAGGCACCCCAAGCTGTAATTAATTCTTATGCACAAGGCTAAATCGTGTGTCATCTGCCTGAACTGCCTGCTGCGTTGCCCAGGCATGATCTCAGCATCAGAAGAGTAATTTTAGGGTCACCTGGGTGGCTCACATGGTTAAGCATCTGACTTTTGATTTTGGCTCAGGTCACAATCTCATGATTCGTGGGATCGAGCGCTGCATTGGGCTCTGCACTCACAGCACAGAGCCTGCTTGGGGTTCTCTCTCAATCTCTCTCTCTCTCTCTCTCTCTCTCAAAATAAATAAATAAACTTAAAAAAAATCAATAAAGTTGTTGACCACGGATAAAGTTTCCAGGCATCTATTACTCAATGATACGTAATTAATTAGTAATGTATGAACTAGTAACAGTTTGGAGGCAAAATGTACATCACTTTTAAGGTTGGACATTCTGATTAGAATCACACCCCAAAAAATTTTTTTGATTCTTTGAATATTTCAAACTGTTGCATAAGTTATCCCGGAAATTTTTAGTCTAGATAAAAATTTTATGTGAGATTTAACCCAGCTGTCAGTGTCGTTTTGTGCCTCTTATCAACATTGCTTTTTTTTTTTTCTGTCCCTCACCTCCATAAAAGTTGAAAATGCAGACTTGTCTGCTCCAAACCTACCAAGTTCTGACAATTTCATGTACAGGCAAAGTAGAAAAAAGGAAACATCTCAATGTTTCACTCTAATATTTTGATAATCCCCCTCATCCTAATGTTTTCCTTCCTTACTTGGGTTTTATTTTATTTTAGTTTATTTTTTATTATTTATTTATTTATTTATTTATTTATTTATTTATTTATTTTTACTCAGGTTTTATTTTAAGGAGCTATGTCATTACTATGGTTAAACTATGTCGTGGCTATGGTTAAACCTCTGTGTGCTTTTATTTTTTCGTTTGTAAAGTAGAAACAGTAAGAACATATAACCCTCAGGCTATTCTGAGAATCAAGTAAAATTCCGTACCGTAAAGTCCCTTGTTAACTAAATAGTACATTTTAAATTGAGATATAATTTACATATAACCTTATATTGGTTTCAGGTGGACAACATAAGGATTCAGTATTTGTATATATTGTGAAATGATCACCATAATAAATCTCGTTAATACCTGTCACCACACATAATTATAAATTGTTTTTTCTTGTGATGAGAAACACAGGTAAATCATGCTTTTAAATAGCCTTGCAATTATTATGAATCAAAGCAAATATTTTAAATGATCCATTTGATATGTAATTACCCCATCAAATAACTATCGACATGCCTATATAGCAACAATATTCAAACATGCTATGCCTAATTTATCAGGCTGTTTATCATCGCATGACCCCTATCCTCTACACTATTCTTTATCTTAAATACTGTCTATTCTGTTCCGGTGAGCATTCCTTTAAAACAAATTAATGTATAGCTGACCACTAATAGAAGAATGAAGCCAGTATAACACATAAGTTGACTTGATTCATATGCAACCTTTGCAAGCACATTAATACTAACAAGAGAATTCCTTCAGGTGTTCCCCAAATCCTAACTCCCCTCTGTCTCACCTAGGCTCAGTCATACTTTTGAACTTCTCTTCTAGTCAAATTAACCAATCCCTTCAACAAATCCTGTCATTAATTTTGCAACCTTCGTGACAATAGCCATACAGTTTAGTAAGAAAAGCACAGACTTTAGAAGCAGACAGACTTGAGGATGAATTCTGATCCCACCCATTGACCAATTTTGGGTGAATCCCTAACTCCTGGAAGCTGCCGTCTGTTCGTCTATACAATAGCGTTACTAATATTATCTGCCCCCTGATTCACTGTGAGGATTAAATGACATAATTCCTGTAAAATATTCCGCACCACAACTACCGCATTTAAATTATTGTTGAGACACAGTAAATGTTAACAGTATGTGTCATCATCTCTCTGCTCATCAGTTGGTTTCCAGTTTCTGCTTTTTCAGCTTTTTCTATAACATAAAGTATTTGTGCATTTTAGGTTGTGAAAATGAATGCCCTACCCCCGTGTCAACAAAATTCAGCACATTGATTTTCATTCTATTTTACTGTGTCAAATAAAAAGGCTGATCTCAATTATCTGCATATTTGAAATGAAAGTCTTGCCTGATAGGGATTGCCACTGTGGCTAATTATCTCAGCTCCTTACTTTACGTTTGGGTTTAGCCTTTACATCTCAGCGTTCCTGCCTATCCTGCGTCCTTAATGGTGACTACGTTCAACCATTTATTACTGATATTAAAAGCACCAAAGATGGGGCACCTGGGTGGCTCGGTCAGTTGAGCGTCCGACTTCGGCTCAGGTCATGATCTCACAGCTCGTGAGTTCGAGCCCCGCGTGGAGCTCTGTGCTGACAGCTCAGAGCCTGGAGCCTGCTTCTGCTTCTGTGTCTCCCTCTCTCTCTGCACCTGACCCACTTGCATTCTGTCTCTGTCTCTCTCAAAAATAAATAAACATTAAAAAAAATAAAAAGCACCAAAGAGCAGATATCATTACCTTCAAGGAGATTCCAAAGCATGTCCCAAACCTGATGCTGAGATCTAAAGCACTCAGCATGTTTGGCAAAATACTCACTATACAGCTATCTGTTTTTGGAGTAAGTGCCCCTCTCCATTCTAGTTAATTGAAAACAACTCTGAATTGCCCTCCTGAGCATAAAGAACCAGGGATTAAGATATAGTAGCGGAAAAGTATCAGGGTTTTAAAGACTTATATAAACAACACAGTTGTTTGAGCGGGTGACAAATAAATTCAAGCTCCCCAGGACACACTTGTTTAGGATTTTCCCAATTAGGCATTTTATTTGATCTTCGGGTCTGGGTGAGCCACAATTCTCTAGAATTGAAGAGGAGATTAATGGACCAGAGACAATGGCTAATTCATCTCCAGGGCTTTGTTTATTGCTTGTCTTTGCTAATTTAATACTGTTATTTCCAAACTTAAATAAATCAAAATGAGAATTGGGCTAGGGCAGCACATCTCCAAGAGCTACAATTGCAGGGTGATTCTTCAACATACTCACCTTTGTATTAGGTATCTTTACTTGAAAATAATGCTCCCTTTTTGGAGAGGTATAAATAGCAGAGGAATAACACTTTGCATTATCTCGATGAAGTCTGCTCATTGGTGGCAGGGAGGATAGAGAATAACTTAGCATATTTACAAAGAGACTGAAGACACAGACTTTTCAAAAAAGCTTCAGTTTGGGGACCTGATTGCTCATAATAGCTTAGGGGAAAATGAATACAATATGGGGCACAGATAAAAGAAAGCAGGTTTTTCTTAATGATGGCTCTACAATCGGAAATGAAGCACGGCAGGTTGAGAAATCCTACAGAAAAAAAAAAAAAAAACTAACATTGCTCCTATCTGTGGTCAAACAAACTTTTCTATTCCTGCATGCCCTCGTCTTTAAATTTGGGAAACTCATTTTCTAAGTGCAGTTTCAGTAAAGAGCAATGATGCTTTTCGTATCCTGTCGAAAAGGAATTTAAAACAGCTTTTTTTTATCCTACCCCAAATCAAAAGACATTTGCTAATTCTTTGACCATCAGAAAATCAATAAGCAATACGAAGAAACACATAATTAAAGACGAAAGTACAAACATAAAAGCTGGTTTTGTTTTTCCACTTTTCCTGGGAAATAACTGACGTATGTATATCACTGTGTAAGTTTAAAGCGTAGTGCATGAGATGGTTTGATTTACATGTATTATGACACATGAAAGCTTTAACTCCTTCACCCTTTTTTGACCAGAGTATAAATTCTGGGCTAAGATCTTGCCAACTGAACAGCTGGCTATTTAGTCATCTTGGGGTATCACACTTTTAGATCCATTTACATTAATTAAAAAAAAAAAAATCTTTCAGGCTCACCAAAATCCTTGAAAAACTTCCTAACCACAAAGCACTGTTTTCAGAGCAATATGGAAATGTGTGGCAAAGCCCTTATAATTCTAACTCATGAACACTGTCCTTTGTCATGCACAAAGAGTAGAATCAAAGCTAATTGTTTTTAACATCTAACAAATGCCTCTATTTGCTTGTTCATGAAGCCTAATGGTTATGCAATAATTGAAAATAATTTAAAAGCAGTCCATCCCCAATGAGAAAAAAAACATAATGATGATAATTAAAGTTTATTAGGTTTGTAAAGAACTCAACAGATTATCTTGTTTAAAAGCACTTTAATTTTTTTAAGTTTTCCCTAACATATGGGGAAAAGAGAAACAGCTCCCCCAGGGCTACATCGAGTCCAGTTTTCTTTTTATTACTTTATGCAAAGACTCTCAGACAATCTTAGTTGTAAAATGTGTATCTTTATTTTCTGTCTCCTTTCATTTTATCTAGCCACAGAGAGAACAGTCTGGGAATTGAATGTTCTTTTGCCATGCTGTATCCTGAGTACTTAGTTTGTATGAGGTAGGTCACATCAGGATGACATTTAAAGAACTGTGGTTTGATTAATCTTTTCTCGGTCTTGTTTCCCTTTAACAATCGTAACTTTCAGTTAAGTTCCTGTTTTTAAATTTCCATTCTCAGGCAACGTTCATACTACATGAAAATAGTCATGCTTTCCAAGGGCTAATTGAAACTCTGCAGCATATATTATATCATTTCGCAAAATGATAAAATTATTTTAGAAACAAGTAATGGAGAATTTCAAAGTTATCAATTTTCCCAATTAAACAAAGCTTACAAATGATCATTCAAAATGCATCCCTTCTCCTATGCACAAAGATTTATTGCACACCTGATAAATTAAGAATTATTGTGGTATTCGATGCAAATTGTGTAAAAGATATGAATGCAATAGGAAACCTTTCTTTTCTTAATTTTGTACAGATGGTATGGTCTTTACAAAAACAACTTAAATAGAAAGCAGAAATATCCATGCGTTCTGAAAGATACAGAAACTACTATGGGACTTCAACAGAAAACTATTGAACTTATTTGGAACACTCTAAATGCCAGGCAATTTTCCAAAGGCTTTACTTACATTAAGTTCTTTGATTCTGACAGCAGCTGTATGAGTACTATTATTTTTATCCACTTCTTACTGATGAGGAAACTGAGAACCAGAAATAAATGGTAGGTCCTGGGTTTTCACTTGAGGCACAGCAAAACTGTAAGGAACTAACATGATCCACTGTCTTCCTTACAGTAATGAAATATTCTAGCTCTTCTGGTTAAAACCAAAGAAAGCTGCGTGTACTCTAGCCACACTTTTTTACCCCTTATGTTTTCAGACCAACTGTAAAATCACAAGTAGTCATGTCCTATCTGGGAGCCCCTGGGACACAGAATACAATTGCTGCCTCTATCTGTACTCAACCGTAGTTCTCTTCTAATCTAATGAATGCCTTGTGGCATTTGAAAACACATGAAACACTAGGAATTTACCATAGTAGTGGGGAAATCAAAAGGGAAAAAAATATCTGTTACACTTTGTGGGAAATTCAAACAATGGCAAATACTTAATGGGCCGCAGCGCCAAAAAAAAAAAAAAAAAAAAGTGCATCTGGAGTTAAAATCAGCATCCAAGTAATTTTTTAATAAGCAAACAGAATAGGATAAGAATTGTATTCCAAGAAGGAGCATATGAGGAAACAGAAAGCTAGAAAGGGACATTTAAAACTCTTTCTGCCAACATTCTCTTCCTGTGGAAAAGAAGTCATTCTTCAGCAACTCAACTTGGCTCATAGATGGGACAAGTTGAAAAGTACACTCATTATGACCAAAACATAACCCTACACCTAACATACTATACTCCGCAAACAAGAAAACTAGTGTTCAAAATGATCCTTTTATTAGTTCCTTTTTTATTTATTTGTATATTCTTTCCAAGATATCTCTTAATAAAATTCAAGATGGAAATGTTGTCAAGTGTTAGTTACATTACTAGCAATGGATCAGATTTAACAAATTTAGTAAGTTCCACCTTTCAAAGAATAATTGAAGAAATTCTCATTCAGAAAGATTGTGCCTTTTCTCTCTAAGGCCACTCAGTTAAGATGTGGTCTAGGAACTGGCTAACATTGATTTATATTTAAAGGAACAGTTGCCTCAAGTAAGGACTTTAATATTCTGTCACTGTTCACAGGATCTCAATAGAAACTACCGCTCCAATGTCTACGTTTGATTCCTGCTGTTTCTGAAACTCTGGTGGTTTAGCAAAAACCATGGCTCATGAGGTAGAATGTTGCATAGAAATTAATTTGTTCATTCAACAAAGGTGTCGGATTTGTGCTGGGCACTGCGAAAACAACTATGAATTCAGGAAATAGTACATTACAACCATGCTAAAGGAAAGAAGAAATTGAGGAACAAAGAGTGATGTAGCACCCCATAGTTAGTAACTGTGGGGTGCTCTTTCCAGCCATAGCCCTAAAGGCCAGAATCTAGAGAGCTCTGGATGGAATGAGCCATCTTTCAGGAGTGAGGGAATCAATCCCAGTCTCACTGTGCTCTCACCGTGTGAGCTCCTGCTGGTGCTTCCCAGCAGGTGAACCCAAGCAGAAACCTCCCGGAGCACAGAAATTGTACCTGAAGAAACTAAAGAAAGACATCCAGAACAAACTTAGCACAGTACCTTTCTCTGAGTAGCTTGTTAGATAATAGAAACACACAGATCTATAAACCAAATGAGACAGTGAAGTATCATTTGTCCAATAATTTTATTATTATTATTTTTTTACTTGAGAGAGAGAGAGAGCACATGACAGTGGGGAGAGTACAAGAGACAGAGGGAGAGAAAAAGAGAGAGAGAGAATCTTAAGCAGGCTCCATACTCAGTGCAGAGCCTGATGCAGGATCAATCCCACAGCCCTGGGATCATGGCCTGAGTCAAAGTCAAGAGTAGGATGCTCAACCGACTGAACCACCAGGCGCCCCTGTTCTATAATAGTATTATTATACCAATATATACTCATAACCATGCACAAGTATACTCGACACTACATGAAGCCCTCAATCTTCACATTGCCTTTCATCAACCTAAGCAACAGATACCCATGAACAAAGATATTGAAGATATGCGAAGGAGCCTGTGGAGAGGAGTGAAAGAAAAGCAATAAGAAGGAAGAAAGCTAAGAAAACAGAAAAATGTAAAGTTTGGTTTCCACATAGAAATACCAACAGGTAGGGGCACCAGGATGGTTCAATCAGTTAAGTGACCATCTCCTGATTTCAACTCAGGTCATGATCTCGTGGTTCATGAGTTCGAGCCCTGTATTGGGCTCTGTGCTGACACTATGGAGCCTGCTTCAGAATCTCTCTCTCTCCCTCTCTCTCTGCCCCTCCTCTTCTCACATTCTCTCTCTCTGTCTGTCTGTCTCTCTGCCCCCCCCTCAAAATAAATACATAAACTTTATTCAAAAATAAAGAAAAGAAAAACTAACAGGTAATAAAAGACTCCCCTAAAATTCAGAACAAACAATATTCAGTTATTGACAACTCAGTCTGGAGCTGAGCATCCATATTTAGCTGCAAAGAAATCATCACTGATCAATGGAATCATCAATATTCAGACTATTGTGTGGTAGAACCCCTCCTTATGGAATGTGGTGAACAACCTCAAGACAAGGGAGGGCCACCTGGCCATGTGCACGTATGTGACATTCCTCGTGACTCTGTAGTGTAGACTGCCCATCACACTGTATGTCTGTATGTTACCATATATGGGAGACAAAGAAGTAGAAATCATAGTAAAGGCTACACCCCACTGCACTTGGGGCTCAGGTTTTTGGGTACGAATGCACTGAGCCCGTGCCAGCACAAATAAATTTGCTTCCTGAAAAGAGAAGTCTTGGTGTCATGACTCTCTGTGCGAACCTCGTTCCCGTACAGTTGGAAGGGATCATAAGAAAATGCCTTTCCTGGGGTGCCTGGGTGGCTCAGTTGCTCTCTTCACATGGATTTTGAACATTTATTATGTAGTGTGCTTTTTATAAGGCACTGTTAATAAAGCACCAAGAAAAGTAGACAAGCTCCATCATAAAACTTACAGTCTACTGAGGATAGTTGACCTAAACCATAAGTTCAATAGGCAGTGTGGTTAATCTTATAATGGACAAGTAAGATGCAACCTGAAACCATATAAGAAAAATAACCAACCTAATCTGGGGACAGGGAGAAGCTTCAGGGAAAACTTCCCTGAGATAGCAATGCTTAAGCTAAGAGTTAATTAGGTGATTGTGGTGACAAAGAAGAAATGAAAGTAAAACCTACATTTAATCCTAAAGAATGAAAAAATGTGAACATTTCTATAAAATAATGGAGAATATTGATGAGAAAGACATTTAGGATAGCTATATATATATATATATATATATATATATATATACATATATATATATGTATATAATATTTAGGATATTATATATATAATTATATGGCTGCCTTTAATTTTTCTATGGGGAAAATTAGAAATAGTAGTCAATTTTTAGGAATAAAAAGGTAGGAATAAAAGGGTAAGATGCACAGTAAGAGATACTTCACGGATATTTGTAATATTTTCCCGAGATATCCAACCCACAAAACTAAAGCAAGTGGAAGATTTTTATTTCCGTCAGAAATTGAAGCAATTAGTAAAAGTGTGAAATCCATAATCATTTGTTGAGCTGCTTTTAAAAGTGTTTATCATCACATTTAGTAAATTTCACTATCGTAATTGACCAGATTCTTCTCTCACACATGGCAGGAAGAAGCACACGTGCTCCTGCCTGATGCCACTAGAAGGCACATGCACTCAACCCCAGGAGCAAAATTTAACTTTAATGCATATATAGGAAAATCACTTTACTCATAACTACGCACAAGTATAATTACTGAACAAGG
Organism: Panthera pardus; assembly: GCF_024362965.1. NCBI lineage: Eukaryota > Metazoa > Chordata > Mammalia > Carnivora > Felidae > Panthera > Panthera pardus. The sequence continues at coordinate 15,350,565 of NW_026526766.1, read as the reverse complement.
ATGAAATGGCATGCAATTAAGTGGAATACCCAGGGATCACCCAGGGCATAGTTACAGAATAGAGGAGACTAAGGAATTGCTGTTCAGGGAATAGCAAAGTCATCTAAGAACAATGTGCTTTTTCCCTCTTTTGTTGACTTCTCAGAGGAGGCTGGAAATGTGTCCTCTTGGATTTAGATGAACTAATGCTCGTCCAAACAACACTCTGTCCTTTCTTTCTGGTTACATCCAGATTCTCTCTGATCAGAGATGCCCTCTGGTTCTCCAGATGTTCAGGACCAAAAAATAAAATAAAATAAAATAACTCATCATAACAAAAATATGGACTGGATTTGTCATGGCATTTCTAGTTCTTGAAACTTGTGCCTCGGTCATCACGCTAACAGATTAGGTCTGGTGCCACCAAGACCTTGAAAAATGACACACCGACATTATGCGTGACTTTAAGACACAGCTGTGCTTTAAGAATGGTAATTGTATGTCCCAGTTTTCCAAAGTCTCGGCTTATGCCTATTACCTCAATGCGATTATTACTAGCACCCACTTTCACTTGCAAAGGTATTCTGGTTTAAATGATGAGTTGGATAGTTTGCTCTATCTGTAAGAGTAGTGTAGGGATAGCATGCTAGGAAAGTATGTTATTAAAGTGAATCAGTGTTTTTAAGGAATAAAATTAAATTCTCATCAGTGCATCTCCGTGCACTGCTTGACAGCAAATATGAATAACACAAGGAGAGATATTGAACTAAAAATTTGATACACTCTATTATAAATTACACGCAATGAATAAAATTCCACTCTCACTTTGAGACAGTGACAAAATTTTCTTCAGCAGCTTAAGAGATGTATGCCATGTCCTAAATTTTTTTCAGGATTTTAACTTGTGTTAGATCAGTTGGGATCATTGTGCCGTTCTAACATTACACTGATCTTTATATGCATTGACTTAGTTTCTCTCCAGAGGCAATGATATTCTCATAGAGCATGTTAATACATGACCTTCATTATCCCAGTGCTGTGCAGTATAGCATGACTTAATCTTCGCTCCATCACACGTGAGCGGACCTACCAAAATTCAAGGGTGTTTTAAGCAAATAACGATGAAAGAGGAACACATTACAGCCCACCTCACCATCTGACTCTCTATATAGGTTGTGCTTGATTTTTATCTCAGAACACTTCTTTAAACTTTGTAAATTCTGCATTGAAACTTCTGTGAAGATACCGTGTTACTCATATAAGATTTCCCCAAGATCTGAAGCCGTACGGGGACCCTTTGCATAAGTCAAAGGGAAGCATCATTTGAACAAATAGGTACTAAATAGACTTACAGATCCATCCGTTTTGTGTCTTAAAAACTATCATGTCTGTTCTTTTCTACCAAAAACTGATAAGGAGATTTGAGGGAACTAAAAATTTATGATAGAGGAGATCAGAAATGCTTTCTACAAGCAGCTTAAGAAACAGTAGTTGAGTCCCACACAGCAGTGACACATCGGATCGATTCCACGTGAAGATGTAACAAAATTTTTAAAAAGCATGCGGTTTATAGCATTCGTATAGTATAAAAATCTGTTTTATTTCACCCAGAGAAATCAACAGATCACATGCAAATGAAAGAGTGAACTAAGTTTCTACTGAAACAAGCTAAGAAAAGAGTCAGACAAACAAAAGTGTAGCTAAAAACTCTCGTCGTGGGGGGTAACATTTATTTCTAGATAAATACGCCATGCTCTTTGGATTTGACTCCAATACCTATTTATGCAGATGGAAAAAGAGAACCGACCAAATGTCCCCCTTCGCCACTTCAAAAAGTAACTGCTGGGAAGAAGCAATTACAGTCAAATTGCTTACACCTTAAACCCCAGGTGCTCTAGACGGATGGACAACCCCTACAGAGTGAGTCTGTAGCTCTGACACTCAGGGGAGTGAAGGAGGCAAAGCCATGACAGGTGTGTTTTATAGGAGAGAAAGCAGATAAGACCTTCAAAGTTCTAAGACTAAAAGGCCTGTGAGAGAGGGTGAGAGTCCTATTTCAACAACAAAAGCACATTTTAAGAAAACCAAACATACATTTGTCAAGGTAAAATGGAACTACAACAGAAAGGGAAGGTGTGGGAGAGGAGGGATATTCTATAAATGAAAAGGATGAGTCATCGGACGTACAGGTTTCCCAGCTGGACTATGGCTTATAAATTAAAAAAAAAAACCAAACCTTTTTTTTGAGAAACTATAATGCACAAAGCTCTATAAAAAGAATCAAAGGTGAATCAGATACATAAGGACCCTGCCCCCGTGAGTGAGCTTCTAGAAGAAAAAGGATAATTAACCTGTAAACAAAAATACGGGAATATAAATACATTGGTTGAACAACTATCTTAAGAACAGAAATCGTCTTCAAGGGAACATGCAGTAATGTGAGAACTTAAATGTCACACTTGCTGACTTTGGATTCCTGGTTCCCCCCACCAGGTAGTTGGGAGGGCACAGGCAGGTATTTAAAACTATAAAATGAAAATCGCGAGTATAATCTTCACATGACTGCAGTGAGGATTAAATTAGATAGTGCATATAAAGTATCTTATGCCCTGTTTGGCGTGAAAGTGTAAGTCGAAGTAGTTATGTTATTTGGCCTAAGGAAGCCAGCTATCTTCTCAACAGTGTTTATTTTATTATTTGGAAAGGTGAAGTGAGTAATACCAACACATCTTATAGGACGCTAGTATTTTTTTCCTCTGATCTTCTAGGTTCTTGGCTGAGAACCCTGTAAAAGACTAACAGGAAACAACAAATTTAATAGCATATATACCTCCTGTATACATGGGTGGGATCCAGGAAAAGTGAGTAACTCCCCAACATGGCCCAAGCCACCACCTTAAACACCAACTGCAGCTAAAGACAGAAGATGGCAGGGTATGGGGCGGGGCTAGTTCTGGGAGGCTCTTGGGGGGGGGGGGGCAGGACACAATAAAGAAGAGTAAGGTTGTTAATGCAGGTTTAGGTTTTCCCCTTCTCCGCTGATAAGGGCTTCTAGAGATTTAGTCATCCTTCTCTTCCTGGTACAGACTAGAGGACACCCATCCAAGTGGAGATTTTCCTTATACATGTAAATGTCTCTTACAAAAGAATAACTTCTACTTAGTTTTCAGAGCTCTTCCTGTGTCTGCAGTTTCTTAAAAATAACCAGCTCAAGATAATCCTTATGCCAAAGATGCATATTTTGGGGTGGCAAATTCTGCTTCCCTCCACTAGGAAGGTAATAAGCAACGCATTACGAATGATCTTTATGTCACACATGTTCAAACGTGTTCTGTTATCAATCTGGAAAAAACACAGGGTGCACCTTAGATGAGTTTTTTTGGTGACTAAAAATTTCCTAACGTTCGTTTCTTTTGGATGGAGGCTTTTCTCCACCAAGATCAACCCCACCTTTGGAGTTTTACAATAGGTTTTAGTTGTTTGCAAGGTTTCTATGCAAATCTCTACTGAGGAAATCCCAAACCGGCTATGAGCTGGTGTACCTTGCCCTTTAATTGATTTCCAGATGGAGAGCACTGCCCAGGGAGTCATGCAACACACACTGCTGTTGAGCCATTCTCCTTTATCTAGATTACCCTTGATGTGTTATCAGGAAACCCTGCAGTGCTCTCTCTCTTCAGGGGATCGTTCTTTCCTTTGGGTGGAGATGCCGGGGTTTTACAGATAACACAGTTGGGGGTTTTCATGGCCATACCTCTCACAATCACAAACTGAGAAGCAAAACCTCTCTTGCAGGTAATACAACTCAGCATCTTAAATTCTAGCAAATGCCTATTCAACACAATCCACTCTTCTAAATAAAGCACTTTTAAAAAATGACTTTGTTTGTCAACATGCTGTTTGATGCTCAGGATGACTTCCTCCAGAACAAACCCTATCAGATACCTGTGGTTTCTCTGTACTACCTCAGGGGGGCCTCAAAACCCGCCACCTCAGATCTCGGCACTTCAAAGAGTTTCCCCTGAAGCCAGTGTTTACAGCATCAGGTGAAAAACAAGGTCCTGCTTGCCTTCACACACCTTTCTGCCACATTAAAATCCGTGCTGCACCAAAATAACAGCTCTCTCTGCATCAGTTGGTGGCGGATTTGGGAGGTGGCTGCCATGCATTTTAACTTTTTAAAATCACAAATCACAGGCCAAGTGAAAAATGATCTAAGTGGACTTTTGCCAGATCTTATCGCCAATACTTTTCTCTCCATAGGATATAGCTCCACCTTATGGCAGGAAATTGTTTCAAGTGGAGTTAAGGCATGGAAGGCATGATGGTGGCATGTGTGTGTTTCCCCTTTTTCTCTAGAATCATACTTTTCCCTTCCTTTCAACTGCTATTGCAGTTCTTCGTGCAGAAGAGGCAAGAAGGCGGTCCTTCCACTTGTCATCCTTGGGAGTCTGTAAACTCCTGACTCTAAACCTAGTGAACAAGTGCTTTGAGCATGAGGATGACGAGGCAGACAAAGGAAGGATGAGTTTATAAAGCTGGGGGGGCAGTGGGTAAAGAAGCATGTGCTTTGATATTCTGATTGATAGTGCTGTATTAAGTTTCTCTCTGATAACTTATCACTTTCTCTCTCCATTCACCTGTTTTTTGTGCGTCTTATCCATCTTTCCTCTTTGCTCAGCACTAGTGTCTGCATGCTGACTTCTGGAAATCAAGACTCACCTACTGCGGGCCTCAACAGTGAGTCAAGTTTTCTTTTGGACTTGTCAAAACTTTACCGTAGACTCTTGCTATTCTTTGTTGTCTCTGTTGTTGTTGTTTGAGAGAGACAGAGAGACAGAGAGCTCCAGCACAGGGGAGGGGCAGAGAGTGAGAGAGAGAGAGAGAGAGAGAGAGAGAATCTCAAGCAGGTTCCACACCCAGCCCAGAGCTCAACTCAGGGCTCCTCTCAGGACCATGAGATCATGACTTGAGCCGAAATCAAGAGTCGGACGCTTAACTGACTCAGCCACCCAGGCGCCCCAATATTTGCTGTTCTTATATCCCATTCCTTTACAGCTGTATCTTTAGTAAGGTGACTACTGCCTCCTCTGATTTTTTTTCAAACTTTATCATTGAGTATACTGGCTATGTCAGAGATAGGTTAAAATCTCATAGGGAACCTCTGAGATTAACATTTACTCAAGGAGCTCTGTATATGTTGGAAAAGAAAATGGGATTAACTTTTGTTGCTATCCTTTCCATGTACCTGTAACTCTGTTAGGCAGTAGGGGATATTTTGTCAGATTTAAATCCACAACTATCTTCTAAAATATCCACATTCTCAATTTACCTATAACATTTCAAGTGGTTTTCAGAAGACCAGACAGCTAATAAATCTTGAGACAACACTACACCACACTGTTCTACCATACCAATTGGCTGAACCTTTGAGAAAAGTGTTTTTATGGCAGATGCACATTTGGCATCTTTCAAATCCCACTGAAAAGATAGCTAACTACTTTGCCTATAAGCTCTCCCAGAAGAATAATGTTAGAATCTTGAACAGGATTTTACATATCTTTGTCTATCCAAACAGTAAGCCTTCATTAGGTACCTACCAAAGGTAAGAAACTATAGTAGGCATTGTAAGAACATAACAACAAAAACAAAAGAATATAATTTCTTTCCTTAGTGGTACTAGTGAATTCACTCATTCAACAAACATGGATAAACCACATTCGCGTACCTGGCAATGGGAGAAAAGCTGTATCTGCAGGAGAAGGTAGATGTGCAAACAATTTTTATTAAACTCACTTGTAACTATCGAAATCACAAGAGAAAGGATCCAATGCCTTCTAGCTGAAAGAAAGGAAAAGAAGAACTTTGAAAATGCTTCCTTGGGGAAGTCTCCCTGGAGAGGTCTTTCGGGTGAATTTCTCAGATTTCCTATTTCACATTACTTGCTATGAAATGAAACAGCTTGATTCCAAACATGACATTAAATGGGGTTATATATATGTAATCCATTTATGTTCTGTGGTTACTATCACAAAACATCTAGATTAGCGTAGCATAAATTTTTATCTTGTAAAATGAAGCAGGTCTAATAGCTTCTCTAGTATTTATATAAATTCTCAGAGTACTTACTAAGATTTCCTGGTCAGCTTTGAATCTAAGTTCCTGCCTCCACTCATGTAGTTCATGTTGGGGACTATCTCACCCTACCCTAAGCTTGCTGTTCCTCCAACCTGTAGAATCCAGTTTTCCCCCTTATTTCTTTTATGTAAATTACTCCCATGAGGAATTTGTGGGAAATTGAAGATGGGTTTGAGGAAATTAAAGGAAAGATACTGATGACGTAGAGGATGATGATGGTGATAGACGACAGATAATAGAAATAGACTCACTAAAATACAGAAACTCTTTACTTTGCGTACTAGATATTTTGTAATTAAAACTTTTCTGGGCCATTTCCAAAACACGTCGTCTAGCTTCCTGCCAAATTGCTCAGACTTTTTTCTTTCTTCCCACATCTTTCCTCATCACCCACCAGAATTCCAAATTCTTCTTTGCCTTTTTGCAGGAAAAAGTGACAGTGACTCCAAGCTCAGCACAGTCCGTCTTTACAAATTCATCCCAGGAAAGATTCTCCAAAACTAAAGAGCCTTCATTTTATATAAGCCGTTAGCCTTATAAGGCAGACATGGTTTTATATAGTAATACTTATTTTCCTCAATTACAGTTAAAGAGGTCTGTTAAAAGTAAGACAAGTCCAAAATGGAGGTGCTCATACGAAGCGCTCTGTCACCTAACTGAAATTTAAGTTAATTACACTTGGGCTCCTCCAGAAATGGTATCTTGAACCAGTCAGTCAGGAACCACCTGATCAACACTAGATAGGTAAGCTGCCTTTTAAGCCTCTGCCATCCCCTGTAAAGAAAATCATCTGGCAATAACCAATCCACTTTTCTGCCAAGTACACCTTCCTACTCATGCTCCCTTTTGCCCATAAAAGTCTTTCATTTTGTAGAGCTCTTCAGAGCTTTTTTCTGTCTGCTGGATGGCATGCTGCCCAATTTGTGAATTGCTGAATAAAGTCAATAAGATCTGTAAAATGTACTCCATTGAATTTTGGTTTTCAGCAGGTCACAAGAGTGTGTTACACACGGCCACCCTTAGTAAGTGGTAGATGTTAATAAATTGGTAATATAACACAATTATTAAGAATAATCATAATAATACTTAAGACTAGTCAAATGGACATGAAAAAATTGTGTTCTACATTATGTCAAAGACTGCCAATTAATTTTATTCATCCGACAAATTTATCTGGCTTAAATTGTATTAATACTTAACACAATACTGGATATAACACTTTGGATTATGCAGCTGAACACCTTTGCTCCAAGATAAACTGAGCGATTACTTGCTAGACACAATGTAATAATAGTCCTTCAAAAAGACCCACAGGATAAAAATTTTTATCTTGACAAACTGATGCAATTGCTAAAATAATTATCTATCTGTCTGCCAGTCTGTCTCTCTACCTACTGTAGAAGAGGGCAAAAAACCAATAGAGGTGTTATCTTATTTAAAAATCAAAGAGGGGAACCTGGGTGGCCCAGTTGGTTGAGTGTCCTACTTCGGCTCAGGTCATGATCTCTCGATCTCTCAGTTCGTGGGTTCCAGCCCCGCGTCGGTCTGTGTGCTGACAGCTCAGAGCCTGGAGCCTGCTTCGGATTCTGTGTCTCCCTCTCTCTCTGCCCTTCCCCCACTTGCACTCTGTGTGGGTCTCTCTCTCAAAAATAAGTAAACATTAAAGAAAAAAAAAGTACTGGGGCACCTGGGTCGTTCAATCAGTTAAGTGTCCCACTTCACCTCAGGTCATGATCTCACGGGTTCTGGCTCATGGGTTCGAGCCCCGTGTGGGGCTCTGTGCTGACAGCTCAGAGCTTGGGGCCTGGAGCCTGCTCCATATAAACATTAAAATACATAAACATTAAAAAAAAAAAGTACTAATATTACACTGTATGTTAATGAACTGGAATTTAAATAAAAACTTAAAAAAAAAAAGTACACATTAGAAAGACACATGATTTCTCCCCTCTCCTGCCTTTTGTCTAGGCCCTGTCGACATCTTCATTTTTACCCTGCCTATGTTTTGCCCTAGATCTTATGCAAAACTCATTCACATTTTGGCATCTTAGTCCAAGGGCAACTCTATGTCTGGAGTTTTCTTTATTATTCCATATGCATTGTTCATTTTATTTTCTGAAGAACTGTAAGCCTGGTTTATGATGAAATTTGTAGTGAATGAATGCAATCCGGTACTACTCAGAACTGTGCCATATACTTTAATTTTTTGGTTGTTCCCAGTATGTAAACTCCAAGAGACTATTTTATTTCTTTTACATCTACCTTCACAGTATCTTGTTTTTTAGCCTTGTGATTGATACCTAAATAGTACTAAGTGCACAGTTTTTTATGTACATGGTAGCTATTTAAAAAAAAAAATCTTATGGCACAGCTTTTGAAAACACCAGTTTAGAAAATAGAAGGCTTTTCCTCAATAATATCTCCTACAATATTTTGAGAAAGCGTATTTTAAAACACAAAACTGGCATGAAATAAGTTCTTATGCTTGTTTCTTGATTTTGAATTTAGATGTAGAGTCCTATCATATCAGCCAGATATTTCCATGATGATCTGAGGAAGTCATTCTGTGTGTTCCAATGATATAACACCCTAGATAAAAACTTGCGTGTTAGAGTCACTTTTCCAATTTTAAACCATAAAAGCAACATAAGGAAACCAACCAACCAACAAATAAACAAAACTATAAAAGTGATTAACAAATTACAAGGAAAAATCTTTATAATTGAATGACTTAAATAATTTCCACATTATGCTATTTTCATATATTAGGGAAACATTTATTCTTCAGCGTTTCAGTTAATTAAGTGGTTAATAGAGACAAAAATAATTGGTTTATTTAAGTCTGTAGCTAATCCTAAAAAAGTCCTTAGTCAATAATCTATTAGGTACTGCATGCTATCTAGAATGTGACAAACAATTATTCGCATGAATGGAAAGACATAAAAGCAGTTCTGTAAAATCAGTTTTATTTGGCTTAGAATATATTTTGATTCATGTATGTCAGCATTTCTCAAATTTGGCACCGTTGACATTTTGGACTGGAAGATTGTTGTGGGGTCTGTCTTGTATATGGTAGGATGCTAATCAGGAGCTCTGGCCTGTGCCCAGTAGAGGACACCTGTACACCCTTCTGTGGTCTCCAAAAATATCTCTGAACGTTGCCCAGTATTCCCTGGAAGGGCAGGGAGTAAACCACCCTGATACATATACGTTTGTTTTGTTTTGTGAATGAAACATTCACAGCATTTCACTTTCGATGACAAATCGGTCTAAAGATCTGACACAACCTGACTGATGTTCGTATCTTAACCCATGTAACTGAAATAAAACTGGCCTGCTTCTATGCCGGGCCTAGCTGGTGGCCTACAAATAAATAGACAAGATCAATGGACCGATCAGTAGATAGACAGACAGATAGCATTTCCCATGAACCTTTGCATCAAAAGGTTGCTTAAAGCATACTAATTAAAGTGTACTTAAAGGCTTTTAGAATAAAAAATAATGGTAGATGGTGAATTCCAAGATGTGTCTCTTGGCAGAGTTCTATTTAGGATTTTTGAGGAACCATGTTGTTCTCATAACATATGGAAAGTTATTTTCTCCCAGCTTCAAGGTCCTAAGACAACTGCATAATGTAAGTCTAATTTCAAAGTAGTTACAGGTCCTAACTATGGAGAGGACTAAAATGGTCAGCCAATGCAAGCTCAATTAAAGTAAATGTATTTAAAATTTGTTCTTAAGAGAAGATCCTGTTCTACATCAAGTCTTTTACTTCCATAAATTCCTTAGTTACAATTCCATCTGAAAGTATTCAAATATGCAGCGTTCAACACCTAAGAAAGTGTGATGTGCCACTCTTAAAAAATCAAGGCCCAGTTGTTAACTTAATATGCCTCCAAACTTTGATATCTTTCTACTGAAGCGACTGTAGGTGTGTGCTCTCATTGTAATTCTTTCTGTGAGGAGCAAGTAGATTTCAGAATTAACTCTTGAAGTATTGATTATTATTGAACTCTTTTTAATCTCATTGAACAAACTGCTAAAAATAGCAGGATTCTTCAGCCCTTTGATTAACTTTACATCTGCCTTTGATTCTACGGATATGTCTTTTAAGCTCTGTGAGTTTAAGATAAGTCTCCAGTTATTAATATGCTTGCAAAATCTACATCTGTCGTATCCTTGCCAGAATCAAGCAAGACAGCAATTTAAATGTAGAAGAGAAAAATGAGTCTTGGACTTTCTTTTTACTTTCCAGCTAGATATTTTTATATTCTTTTGAAAGGAATTGGATCATTGCCCACTTGCAAGAGTGAAGAGGAAAATAATTACCCTTCTTTATAATAAGGTCATGGTTTTATTATCATGAATCATGACAGACCTTAGAAGAATTATGAACTTGATAGTTATCTATCAAGAAGAGGAGATTACCATTAATTATGATGACACAGGTACTTACTATTTCAGCAGTGCTAAATAATGCGCCAATATTTAAGTGGTTAATATTAACTCATTCCATTCAGCAGAGTACCTTGCTCTGTTTGTGTCACTAATATTTTGAATTTCGTCGATGACACACTTATAAACATAGCAAGAGGCCACTATCTTAAATAATGACGTGACCTGTGAGAATATTATAGAGGGTTTTTTAATGACTGCTGTGGAAAATCGGTATCATTTTCTCTGACGTGTTTCAATAATAGGATAAATCTTATCATTTGTTTATTTTGTTTCCAAAACAGTTTTGCTTTTAATCAGCAATACAGAACACTATTAGTATTAGCAATAACAATAATTAATATTTACTAATTACTGTGTGTTAGACATCTTTCAATATAGTATATTATTTATCTTTGAGGCAATCTTTTGAGATAACTATTATCTTCTGAGATAAAGATTATCACTCCTGCAAATGAGCAAACTCAAACAAGAGAATTTAATTAAGTAACTTGCCCAAGATCATACAGTTGGTAAGTAGCAAGGCTGAGATTGCATAAGTCAGAGACAATTGACTACAAACCACTGTACTTAATCATTACTACATTATGTTGCCCGAGCTCCAGGATCCCACCAATAAATATAAAAATGAATCGTCTAGTCTCCATCTCCTATCAAACATCAGGTTTAAGAAAATATTAGGGGAATAAATAAAAGTGCTACCTATCCAGTCTCCTCTGCCTACTCTAGGTTGTATCTTTGAGTCAAATCAGAACACCAAAAGGTCTCATTTTATTATTATGATTATTATTATTATTAGGAAAGGAATATCTCAGGAACACATGATTGGATTCGTTATAATCCATCATGTACTCTCATTATTAGTCTAGGCATGGATTTTTTTTCTTTTTTTAGTTAGTTAGTAAGTCGATTACTTTTTATAATGTGGTAAGCATCCAAAACCAACCACCCACTAGAACCTTGAAAAAAAAAACCTATACATAACTTAAAAAAAAAGTCAATAGAATTGCAAGAAGGTCTTAACTTCTATTAATGGTTTCTCCACATTCATTTATTGAAGATTTTAAAAAACTGAGGTATAAATTACTTTGAATTAAATACACATCCTAAATATAAATTTTGATAAGTTGAGTTTGATAAGTTTAGGAATTTGCTTATAATTGCAAAATTCACATCCACAAGGCACAGGATATTTTCAGAACAAAAAGTTCCCTTGTGTTTTTTTCCCAGGAAATGCCACCCCCCTCCCACCCACACACACACCAAAGCCACTATGGAACTGAATTCTATCACAATCACTTAGTGCTGATTATATCTAACATTTCATAAAATATGTACTCTGTGTACAGCTTCTTTCACTCAGCTTGATGCTTTTGAGATTTGTTCACATTTTTTGTGTATCAGTAGTTCATCCATTCATTTTGCAGAGTAGTCTTCCATTATGTGAATATATCGTAGTTTATCTCCTCTTTAGATTTTTTGAGTTATTTCCCATTTATAGTTATTATTTACAAAGCAACAATAAGTCTTGTGTAAGTCTTTGGTGAACCAAAATTTTGTCTTCTATAATTAGCTAGGTGTATAACTGCTAACTCATAGGATAGATAATTTATTTTTTATTGGATGTAATTGATGTATAACATTGCGTTATTTGTAGGTGATTAACATAATGATTTGATGTATGTATATATTATGAAATAATTACTACAGTGATGTAATATCTGTCACCACACATAGCTACAAATTTTCTTTCTTGTGATGAGAACTTTTAAGATTTACTCTCAGCAGCTTTCAAATATACATACAGTATTGTTAAGTATAGTCACCATGCACCCCCCCAGGCCTTATTTATCTTATAACCGGAAGTTTGTACTCTTTGACCAATGCCATCTATGTTGCCCCTCTGCCACCCCCAACTCTGGCAACAACCTATCTGTTCTCTGTATCTATGAGTTTGTTGTTCTTTTTTTTAATTCCACATATAAGTGAGACCATAGAGTATTTGTTTTTGTTTGACTTATTTCGCTTATCATAGTGCCCTCAGGGTCTGTCCCTGTTGTTGCAAACAACAGTATGTTTTTCTTTTTCTCATGGCTCAGTAATATTCCAGTATGTGTGTGTGTGTGTGTGTGTGTGTGTGTGTGTGTGTGTGACATTTTCTTTACTTATTCATTTGTCAGTGGACACTTAAGTTGTTTTCATGCATTGACTATTGCAAATAATGCTTCAGTGAACATGGGAGGGAAGAAATCTTTCAGAGATAGTGATTTTTGTTTCCTTCAGGTAAATACTCAGAAGTAGAATTGCTAGATCGTATGGTAATTTTATTTTAATTTTTTTAAGGAGGCTCCATATGTTTGCCACAGTGGCTGCACCGATTTCCATTCCCACCAACAATGCACAAGGGCTCCTTTTTCTCCACATCCTTGCCAACACTTGCCATTTCTTGTCTTTTTGATCCTCATTATTCTAACAGTTGTGAGGTGATATCTTGTTGTGGTTTTGATTTGTATTTCCCTGATGATTAGTGATGTTGAGTACCTTTTTATGTAGCTGTTGACTATTATATATCTTCTTCGGAAAAATGTCTATTCAGATTGTCCACTTTTCAATCAGATTTTTTTCTACTCCGTTACATGAGTTATTTATTTAAAACTTACCATCTTGGTTACCAGAGGGGAGGTGGGTGGGGAATGGATTAAATAGGTGATGGGGATTAAGGAGGGCACTTGTTGTGATGAGCACCAGGTATTGTATGTAAGTGATGAATCACTAAATTTTACACATGAAATTAATATTGCACGGTGTGTTAACTAACTGGAATTTAAATACAAACTTAAAAAATAAATAAGATAAATTTACCATCTTAACTACTTTTAACTGTACAGTCCAGTAGTCAAGTATATTCACATTATTGTAAAACAGATCTCCAGAATTTTTTCATCTTGAAAAACTAAAACTCTGTATCCTTTATATAACTCTTCTTTCCCCTTCCCTCCAGCCTTTGGTAACCACCATTTTACTTTGTTTCTGTGAATCTGATTACTTTAGATACATCATGTAAGTAGAATCATACAATAATTGTCTTTTTCTAATTGGTTTATTTTACTAAGCATAGTGTCCTCAATGTTTATCAACACTGAGGCATATGACAGAATATTTTTTCCTTTATAAGGCTAAATAATATTCTGTAGTGTATGTGTGTGTGTGTATACACACACACACACACACACACACACATATATATACACATACATATACACATATATATGTATATACACACATATATATGTATATATATGTGTGTGTGTGTGTGTGTGTATATATATATGTATATGTATACATATATATACATGTATATATATACATATATATATACACACACACACACACACACACACATATATATGTATATGTGTGTGTGTGTGTGTGTACACACATATATATGTGTGTATATATATGTGTGTGTGTGTGTCACATATATGTGTGTGTGTGTATATATATATGTATATACACACACACATATATATATAGCTCTGATTGCTCTGTGGATAGATATTTGCACGGCTTCCACTTCTTGGCTGATTGAGAATAGTGCTACCATGAACATGGATATGCAAATACCTCTTCAAGATCTTGATTTCAGTTCTTTAGGATACATGCCTAGGAGTGGAATTGCTGAATCATATGGTAGTTCTATTTTTAATTTTTGAGAAACTGTCATACTATTTTCCATAGTGATGATACTATTTTGCAATCCTGCCAGTAGTGTACAAGGGTTCTAATTTATCCGCAACTTCACCAGCACTTGTAATTTTATGGTTTTTGGTTTGTTTTTTGTATTAGTCATCCTAATGGGTGTGAGGTGAGAAGTTTGTCAATTTTATTGATCTTTTAAAAGAAGCAGTTCTTTATTTATTTTTCAGTTTGTTGATTTCCTTTCTTACCTCTATTGTTATTTTTTTTTTAATTCTGTTTGTTTTAGGATTGTTTCGCTCTTCTAGGTTCATGAGGTAGGAGCATAGATTATTTATTTGAAACTTTTCATCTTCCCTAATATATGCACGGAGTGCTGTAAATTTGCCTTTTAGTGCTACTTTACCTGCATCCGAGGAATTTTGGTGTGTGGTATTGTCATTTTCATTCAATTCAATTCTTTTTTCCCCCTTCAGACTTCCTATTTGACTCATGTATTCTTTACAAGAATGTTGTTTAGTTTCCAACTGATTTGAGATTTTTCTGTTACCTTTTATTATTGATTTCTATTTTGATTCTATTGTATTAGAGAATATACTTGGTATGAATGAAGTTCTTTTAAACTTGTGGAGTCTGTTTTATGGAATTGTCTGTCTTGGTATAGATATGACACTTGAAAAGAATGTGTTGTCTTTGTTGTTTGATGGTGTGTTTTATAAATGATATAAACTATGTGATTTTCTTCTTTAGTGTGTTGATGTGCAAGTTATGTGGATTGATTTCCATATATTAAACCAACTTTTCATTGCTGGGATAAAACCCACTTAGTCATGATAGTTTAATATCTTTATATCTTTCTGGATTCAATTTGATAATATTTGTTTGGGCTTTATGACTATGCTCATAATGGATATTTGTCTGTAATTTTCTTTGTATATAATACCCTTAACTAGAATTGGCATCAGAGTTATGTTGGACTCGTGAAAAAACTTGGGAAGTATCTCTACCCTGTAATTATATGAATGAGTTTGTAGAATATTAGTAATGTTATTTTATTAAATATTTGATAAAATGACTTAAGGGGCCTTGGATCTGAATTTTTCATTGTGGGAATTTCTTTAATTACAAATTCAAATTAATAAATAGATACGGAGTTTTTAGATTTTCTATTTATTGTGGTCGTAGCATGTCCTCTACATGGTTTTTTCCCATTTATCCTATCAAAATGTAATTTACATTCAGTGAAATTTATCAATTTAAGCATATAATTCCAGGAGTTTTGACAAACATTAATAGTCATGTAACCATCCAAAATCAAAATATACAGCAGGGATCATCCTCTACGACCTCTGGGCCAAATCTGTCCCATAGTCTGCTTATGTTTGGCCCTTCAGCTAAGAACATTTTTATATTAATAAAGCGTTGTAAAAATAATAGCAAACAAACAAAAATAAAGAAAGATCAATGACAGGGACCATCCAGAGTTCTAAAATATTTACTGTTTAGCCTTTTATAGAAAAAGTTTGCCAATCCCTTATACAAAGCAATTCTACAATCCCCCCCCCAAAATTCTGCTGTGCCCTTGGTCATCAGCCATCCCCCTTCAATGCAGCCCTAAATAACCACTGAACTATTGTCTATCTGTTACATTGGTGTTTACACGAGTACTGGATAAATCCAGTGTTAACTTATGTAACCTGCAGAGTCTGGCTTCTTTTACTTAGTTCAAAGCATTTGAGAATTATACATGTTATTGCACATACCAGTAATTCCTACTCCTAGAGCCCAGTTTCCCAACTCCTGTGTGGAAGGAACATTGAGTCAGATCTCTTTACTTTGGTCAGAAATCTAGCATCCCCTAGACAGGGAAACCACCAGAATCTCCTTTCTGCAGCACAATATTTGGCCAGAGACTCAAAGATGATGTACAAATCGCTGGGGTTTTTTCTTTGCATTGGACCCACCTTTCTGTTACTATACCTTGCACATTCCAGCGGACTCAGCAGGCCCAAATGTTGTTCCATGAGAACACTGGGCCTCACTTTCTTGTGCTGCAGTTAGGAGAGTTCAGGAAACTGAATGCTGAGTTCACTGCGTCATTTACCTTCTCTCAAGAACCACAGCCTTCACTGCCAACACTGAGAAGTAGTCCCTTCTATGTCTTGTCCATTTCTTAGTTTTTTTTATGGGGTGGAGAGAAAATCCATTATCCATTATCATTATTCCTTCATAGCTGGAATTAGAAATCACTTTGTTTTGAATCATATAAAAAACTAATAAATGATCTGTTAAGCATTAACAAAATACTGAGATCACCACAGACAATGTCAGTGTGGCATTCTATTAATTTTGCAAAACTACACCAATACAAATGATCTCCATAAATTCCTAATAAAATATAATACACATTTATTGTTTATAGAAGGCAACTTTGATTATAAAAAAAAAAAATTTGTAAAATACACCTGTATCTGCTGCCTTTCAATTTTGTTTCTTATGTGTAGCTATCCTGCTGTTGTATATAATTGATATAACTAAAAATACTGAAGTACAACACAGTGCAATAGTGTTTCCTTATCCTTGGGGTCTCTGTTTCAGGACCCCCAGTGGATGTCTAAAACCACGGATAGTACTGAATCCTATACACGAACATACCTATGATAGTTTAATTTATAAATTAGGCACAGTAAGACATTAGCAACAATAACTAATTATTAGATAGAACAACTTTAATAACATATTGTAATAAAAGTTATGTGAATGTGGGGCACCTGGGTGGCTCAGTCGGTTGAGTGTTCGACTTCATCTCAGGTGTCGGGCTCTGTGCTGACAGCTCAGAGCCTGAAGCCTGCCTTGGATTCTGTGTCTTCCTCTCTCTCTCTGCCCCTCCCCTGCTCACACTCTGTCTCTCTCTCAAAAATAAGTAAATGTTGAAAAAAAAAACTTTAAAAAATCAGAATATTTCGTTATGTGAACGTGACCTCTCTCTCAAAATATCTTATTGCACTGTACATTCATCTTCTTGTGATGATGTGAGATGATAAAGTGCCTAGATGTGAGTTGCAGTTAGGTGACGTTGGCTTTGTGACATAGTGTTAGGCTACTGTTGATCTGACGATACTTCAGAAGGACTGTCTGCTTCTAGACCACAGTGACCACAGGTAACTGAAACCACGGAGAGCAAAACCACAGATAAGGGGGGGGCCGTTTCATGTATTGCATATAATCCATTAAAAGACACATCTTTAGAGTATCACATTCCTCTGTGAAGAGAAAAAGATAATAAATAAGGAAGGATCAACCGCCATTGTGAAAATTTAGCCTTAACGTGGCTTTGATGGTCAAGATATGAATTAGAAAATGCTGCATTATGTACCAGCGTTTACGAGCCACGCTTTACTTGTTCTACACTTTCCCCACAGAACCTTTGGGTCTTGGGAGGAACGAACGAAATAATTGTCTTCTGGGCTCTGAAAGTATCTTCCAGGAAAGCAGGGAAGTGGGATGGAGTGAGATTGTGGTTTGGAGTCAGACTAATAGGGACTTAGATCTTTTATTGAGCATATCACGTTAGACAAATTTTCTTATTTTCTTGTGCCGTATCTTCTATTTTAAGCATAACGGGGGCAAAATTTCCAACCTAAATAGGTCATTTTGAGATTTAGATGATGTCCTATATACAAACAGGAGAAACACATTTGCTACCTGTGTGTACTCTCTCCCTATTCTACCACCAGCACTACTAAAAAAGTTTTCATATTATTTCTATTTTTATTTTATATGTGTGTCTATGTGTATGTAATATATAACATAAAATACAGACATATATTTGTAGAAGAGAGAGTTAGCAGTTTTAAATCACATATCTACCCTGTGAAATTGAAAATGTATCCCCTTTGTCCCACAATTTTCTAATCTGCACAAGCAGTGTTATGTTCAGCCACTCAGGAATTTTTTGAAGACGCATTCGCTTTCCATAGAAAAATAGAGCTTTTGGAAACTCAGAGAAAGGAAAAATGAAATTCTAGGAAATAATTTGTTCATCAAGGAATTGCAGAGGAGAGGCAAGGTTTTGGATTTTGGAATTATCTTTAACTGTCATTTTCATTTCCCCGAGTCTTACGTTCGGGTTTCTCTAACAACTATGAGCCTGGTGTATTTCTGCTTTAAAAACAAAACAAGTGAAAAATCTTGAATTGTACAGAAACAGTGCCCACAGCCAGCATATACCTTTCGGGGAGCTACAGTATGTTTTGATTCACTGTTTTTTTTTTAATTTTTTTTAATGTTTATTTATTTTTGAGACAGAGAGAGACCTGAGCTGAAGTCGGAGGCTTAACCAACTGAGCCACCCAGGCGCCCCAAGTTTTAGTCCAAAGTGTAGTACCTTTCAGGAGAATGCTCCTTGGAAGCAGGGAATCCGAGTCCAATCAGACATCGATGTGAATATTGTCATTGTCATTGGCAAGATCTTCTGACCTAGTGGATGGAGGTGACATAAAGTCACTGTGCCTTTCAGCAGGAGTGTCTTGTATTTGGGTATAACACCCAAATACCTGAAATCTGATGATGACAAACCAGACTATGTTCTTCTCTCCTTTTCTACCCAAAGTCCCCTTTTAGTCAGAAAGAAAGAGGTAATTTTAAATAAGTATGAGAAATAATGAGGTTAAATTCTTGGTTAAAATGTTTTAGTCAGCAGATAGCATTACACAAAATACCTAAGGAAAAAAGAAATGAATATGCTTGAGAGAGAAAGAGAAAAGAAAAAAATCCACAAAGCCATATCGGGTATGTGTGAGAAGAGGGGTGGGGGCGAGCAAAGGCACAAGGAAAGAAATCATATTTGCATTTATTTTGTTAGTAACTTAAAAAAAATTGTTTTAATGCTTATGTATTTGAGAGAGAGAGAGAGAGAGAGAGACAGAGTGTGAACAGAGAGAGAGGGAGACACAGAATCTGAGGCAGGCTCCAGGTTCGGAGCTGTCAGCACAGAGCTCGATGGAGGGCTCGAGCCCATGAACTGTGAGATCATGACCTGAGCTGAAATTGGACCCTTAACTGACTGAGCCACCCAGGCACCCCTTTTGTTAGTAACTTTAAAAAAAATTTTTTTTAATGTTTATTCATTTTTGAGAGACAGAGAGAGACAGAGCATGAGCGGGGAAGGGGCAGAGAGAGAGGGAGACACAGAATCCGAGGCAGGCTCCAGGCTCTGAGCTGTCAGCACAGAGCCCGATGTGGGGCTTGAACTCACTAACTGTGAGATCATGACCTGAGCCGAAGTCAGGCGCTCAACCAACTGAGCCACCCAGGCGCCCCAGTAACTTTTTTTTTAAAAAAAGTAATCTCTGCACCCAACATGGGGCTCAAACTCAGAACCCTAAGACCAAGAGTCAGATGCTATATCCACTGAGCCAGTCAGACACTGCCACACTTGCATTTAAACTGAACCCAGAGATTGAAATCCACACTCAATCTGAGTTGCCATTTTGCCATCTTCACGGTCCACACTGCAAGATCATTCTAAAGGATTAGCAAGGGACGGTGGAAGGAAGATTTGGAAGACACCTGAGATCAGAATCCTTAGCCAAGTTACTTAAAGCTTTTTTTTATCTTCCTTTCCAACTTCCTGAAAATGGGTGTAGAATAATTGTATTCTACATGGATGTGATGAAGAGTCCATAAAATGAAACACGATGATGGTTATACAGTGATAATGTAAACTTTTAGCAATACAAATTTTAGTAACTCTTATTTATGAGTATGCAATATTGAACTTCCCAGTATTAGCCTTGTTAGAGTCAGCACAGAGTAAATTCCACAACAAAGCAAATTAATTTACAGTTCACAGATCATTTTAAAATCAAATATCTTAGGTTTTTAAAAAGTATTATTACAATATTTCATCATAGCCTGTTTTACATAATTTACTGTCAAAGTTCTACCACTAATCATTTAGCATAGTCTTCTACTCCTGACCCTCTAACTCCTAGAGTTGGATATATCTTATAGGACTACTTTATTTTATCTCATAAAAATACTATGGAAAACCCCTATAATAAAGTGGTTTTTAATATTCTCATTTGACATTTAGTGGATAAAGTCTTAAAAGTATCAGCTTCATGAATTTTCTTATAGGCTTCAAGGTACAAATTAATACCAATATTGATCAACGAAATGATATTTCTTTCCCTCATACATATCCTTCCCCTCACCTTTACACATCCCCCAGAGCCCTAACTTTTGAGTCTTTTTTCCCGTTGCTTCTGTAGCAAAATTAACATGGAGTTCAGCAATGTATTAAGGAAAGTTTCGGAAAATGTCTTTTGAATATCATTATCAAAGAACGTGGGATCCCAAAGTCACCCAGCAGGAGGCAGCGTTGTCTTTACATCCTACAGCTGCACACAGGTGTATTTGATAAAGTTTTATACAAAATAGAACTGCAGGGCTATGCTTCTAGGGGTTAACTCCATCACCTCACCAGTTCCTCTAGGATTCTGAAGCAAGAAAGACTCTGCCCACGTTGCTTCCGCACCGTGCAGCTAATCTTTGAGGACACAGAGTGACATTCTACCAATCTCAATAACACCTGGTAAGTGCCTCCTGTTGATAGTAGTACTGTGTTTTAATGAACAAATAAATGGCTTATCTACCCTTCTTGGCAAGAAACCCCAGTTATTGAGGCGAAGCACCAGCTCTCCCTATGTTACTTGGGCTAATTGACTCTTTGGATGAAGTTAAATCACACTTATCCCCAGTGGGATGTATGTTTGCCAGTAATCAATAGCTCAACAAGATCCACATGGCAGGTAATTAAGTGGAAAGTAATTAATACCCATCAAAGGTTTTATTAACTGTTTGCCATTCCTTCACTCAAAAGTCCCACTGTACTATAAATAAGGGAGGAAGAGGCAAGCAGAGGGGGCAGGGACTAGTTTTGTTTTGTAGGAAGCCAAATGTGATTTTCTTCCTGAGTTAGTCCCATTTTGAGACTGGGGACTGCTTTTCAAGTTACCATTTTATTGGCTTGTTCTCTTTGTTCCAATTTTGCACATACTCAAAAGTAGGATCTCACATAAATGCACTATTGTAGAAAAACTGTTTTATTATGATACATGAAGAAAAGGGAGAAAATAAGATGACACAGTATTAGGAAACTCTGTGTTCAAGAAATGGAATGCTGATGGGCTAAATTTGGGGGAATCAATTGTACCTCAAAGGAAGAGAAAACTGTTTTCTCAGTGAATGGAATGATCTAGATGTCTTCAGTTATTTTTTTTGTTACAATCTTAGATTTTTTGGTTTATATTAATTGTTAAAAATATTTTATTTTCAAGGGCGCCTGGGGGGCTCAGTCAGTTAAAGGTCCAACTCTTGATTTCAGCTCAGATCATGATCTCACGGCTATGGGATTGAGCCCCACTTTGTCCGGCTCTGAGCTAACAGCACAGAGCCTATTTGGGTTTGTCTCTTTCTCTCTGCCCCTCTCCTACAAGCATGTAAACATGCACCCATGCTTGCTCTTTTGCTGTCCCTCGCTCTCTCTCTCAAAATAAATAAACTTAAAAAAATTTATTTTCACTTTTATTGAGAATGAATTGTATCTATAAAACCTCACTTCTATCAAGAAGGATTTTGGGGAGACTGGGTGGCTCAGTCAGTTGAGAGTCCAACTTCGGCTCAGGTCATGATCTCATGATCTCCGGTTCATGGGTTCAAGACCCACGTTGGGCTCTGTGCTGACAGCTCAGAGCCGGGAGTCTGCTTCAGATTCTGTGTCTCCCTCTCTCTCTCCCCTTCCCCCACTCACGCTCTGTCTCTGTCTCTCTCAAAAATAAATAAACATTTAATAATTTTTTAAAAAGGAAGGGTTTTATGTTGTAGACTATCCTCTCTTTTTCTTTTAATTTTTTTATTTAAATTTTTTTTAACATTCATTTATTTTTGAGAGACAGGACACGAGCAGGGGAGGTGCAGAGAGCAAGAGGGAGACACAGAATGTGAAGCAGGCTCCAGGCTCTGAGATGTCAGCATAGAGCTCGACACGAGGCTCAAACTCACAAACTGTGAGATCATGACCTGAGCTGAAGTTGGACACTTAACTGACTGAGCTACCCAGGTGCCCCAGTATCCTCTTTTTTAAACCTGCATTCAGAGAACAAGAGTCTTTTCCTTATGCTGTTCCTTCTTGCTTATCTTGGAAAGGAATTGAGTCAGTTTCCACAGAAGTCCTGGCTGCAGGTGGGACTAAAATAAGACAGGAAAAGGGCATGAGAATGACGACAGAGTTAGGAGAACATGAAACAGATTAAACCACTGGGAGCCAGGACTTCATTTACTTGGAAATTTTTCACCTATTGACTTGGTAAGGCTTAGGGTTTTAAGGCCTGGATCATTTACTTTCAACCTCATTCAGTAATAGATATAAAAATATGGAGGCATATGTTAATCATAGGGACATGGGGAAGAGATTACTCTCAAGCCAGATCTGTGTTACCAAACCTCTATTGTATCATACTCACATCCCTTTCTTGTAATTACTGAGACTCCAAAACAATTTTCTTTGGAAGTAATCGAGGCCCACATGTTCAGGATGACAAAGGCTGCTGAACATATGAATACTTGACAAGGTGTTACGTGCATATTTTACCCTATTAAAATCATCCCATGCTTATAGAATTTTTATAGTGCCAAACTAAAAAAAAAATATCTTAAATATGGCACTATTTTATTCATGAAACTGAGTATTTTAATTGTAAGTCTGAGGACATAATTGAGAAATAAGCATGTATGTCCCTGTAAACTTGCTCTAGAAAGGGAGCTAAACTTATAGATGCTTTGAGTATTGTCTATTTTTCTACGTATTACTTTTTTTATTTTAGAGTGAGAGAGAGAGAGAGAGAGAGCAAGCATGAGCAGGGTAGACAGGCAGGGGAAGAGAGAGAGAATGCTAAGCAGGCTCTATGCCCAGCACATAACCTGACCCAGGGCTTGATCTCATTACCCTGGGATTATGACCTGAACCAAAATCAAAAGTCGGATGCTTAGTCAACTGAACCACCCAGGCACCTCTCTATGTATTACTTCTTTGCTCAGAAAAATACATACTGTATAACTTAGTTTAATTTTATTTATATTACTATTATTCAAGCATTCTTATAGATATACATATATTGATTATATCTATTTAATAAAAACAAGTGAGTAATGTGATCACATTATAAATGTTTTTTTCTTCTTTACAACAAATGTTCTTTCCCCCCTCTTTGCTTGACCTCTCCACTTGAACTTCTAGAGTACTCACCTACTTTATTGTATTTATGTGTATAATGCAATTACATATAAAAGTATCACGTATACATACATAAATTCATGTAAATATACTAAAAATGCTGAATTTTATCTGAATCCTATGCTCCTGTAATGCCACAGAGCTTGGAAAACTCATCCCTGCCCCAGCCTTTTGGACCATCAGAGAAACCCTGTTCTCTGTGTTAGAAGATTAAAATCCATGTGATCCTTCCTTAGGACTCTGAGACTTCCTGTTCACCCTTCCTCGTATCTCCCTTGTTTGTCTCTGCAAAACATACGACCCCTTTTTTTCCAGTCCTTTTTTTTGAGATGTCCCTCATTAATGAATGTTCTCTTATTGAAGTCACTTGAATAATAAAATTATCTCATTAATTGTCCTGTAAGTTTTTCCTTCCACCATACACCACACACACACACACACACACACACACACACACACACACACACACACACATACACACATTGTATTTTTCTCTTACAAGAAATGGAATCATATTATCTGATCTAGTGTAGATTTAATTCCTTGTTTTTAACATCTTTTTAATTTTTCTTCTTTGGTTTGAATTTACTATAATGCATTTCCCTGTTGATGAAGATTTACTTAGCCTTCTATTTTTGCTATCATAAACAATAGATAAATATATATGTTTACTTTTATATTTAAAAGAGGATACCATATAACTTAAAAAATACATAACATTTCACATTTCCAAAATTTAAGAGTAACCCTTTTGCTAGCATCCCCTGAAAAACAGGTACTAATTTTGCCAATCTGATTTGTATCTATATTAACATGACTTTACTATTCCACTGTCTTTCTTGACATAGCTTTGTTATTCCAGGGCATTCTTAGGAAGATAAGAGCTGCAAATAACTTTATTTTTCATTCCAAGAACTTCCTGATTGATCAACTCTTCAAAAGAAAGTGTCAAATGACAGTTTACATCCCAAGACTCTAGACATCTTGCCTCAACATACTTCACTGTATCCAATAATCCTAAATCTTATTTCATGATTATTCCCCAGTCCTCATCAAGTCCCTGCATTGACAGATCTACTTTAAGCTAGACTTCAAAAACTCATCAACATCCTCACCTGGATCTTCTCTTTCTGAAATACTAGTAGGCTATCTGGAGGTGGTCTGAAAAGCAGAAAACTCAGCTCTGTCTTATCTACAGGTTGTCTTGGTGTTATTTTCAAATACAATATTTATAGGAGGAATTCCAAAACTTCTTTCCATAGGAAGGTAAGGTCATTCATTTTGCAGATAAAGGGACAGATGAATTCCAACAGATAGAATTGAAGTGAGTTGCTGTGTAGCAGTTAAATAATGCATGACCTGAGTGACTGAAGGGAAAGGTCTTAAAATTTCATCTTTTGCCACTAATATATTTCCAAGAAACATATTAGTATTATCAATACACAAGGATAAGCATTGCATTCTAAAAAGAGAAATGGTTCTTTCTTCTGGCCTCTTTTAAATTATTCTGATATAATAAGAGAGAGCTGGAATGTTTTTAGTTTGACACACTCCTCATGGCTTTTCAGGTGTAGTCTGTACTCTGTCACTAGGGAAAGAAAAGTTTAGAAGACTTTTTTTGATGTTTATTTATTTTTGAGAGAGAGAGAGAGAGAGCACAAGTGGGGAAGGGGCAGAGATAGAGGGAGACACAGAATTTGACCAGGCTCCAGGCTCTGAGCTGTCAGCACAAAGCCTGACATGGGGCTCGAACCCACGAACCGTGAGATCATGACCTAAGCTGAAGTCGGATGCTTAACTGACTGAGCCACCCAGGTGGCCCCTAGAGGACTTTCTTATAGTTGGAATATTCAGAAAATATACCACACAAAAAAATAGATATTTTGCTGGCTTCTTTATATGTATTTTCTCATTTACTTCTCACAAGAAAAGTTATCTCAGAAGTAACTATGATAACAGTCTTTGTATAAATGAAAAAAAAATGGAAACTCCAAAAATCTAAGTAACTAGTCACTGCTTACACAGGTAGGAGTGACAAACTAGACTTGAGATCCAGGTATATCTGCTCTTTTAGAATTTGTCCTTGTCCCCTAAACTCTATACATTTGAGAGGAGAAACTAGATACCTCTGTGAGAACCATAAAATGCTGTTAAATGGAGATTTGAATAGTATGTTAATGCTGTTGATGGCTCTAAAAATCCCTGCCTTAATTCCTGAACCAGAATTTCTGTAAGAAGTAGGGGAAAAAAATACAGCCATCGGAAGTCCGGAGCAAGCAATATTTTATTATCTGCATTTCCGTAGAGGAAAGCTGTGGGCAGGTCAATTGTTGAATGGCCAGCATTCTTGAGTTGTGCTGGATCTGTATCCAAATTTGCTTTTAGCAAAAGCATGGAGCTCAAGCAACTTGATAAAGGAGTAGGAAACCCTATCACAGAGAAAGGAAATCCAGCTGAATGGACAGGGTTTCAAGAACATGCAAGAATGTAAACCCAGACAAGAGTATTTTTAAATGTCTCCAAGAAAATGAAACACTTGCTGATTTCTATTAAAACTGTGGGAAACACATTGGTAGAAGGTTAGGTCAGCAGTGAAAAGGCCACCCAAAGTAGATTCTGGATGACTGATTCATGGGTCATAACCATTAGGACAACATTATTTCAGCTACCATTTTTTACATACTTCTTACTCTCCATCCAGAATTTATTCTTTTGGTAAATCTTCAAGGGGTTGCTATTCTCAACCCCACTTCTCAGCTAAAAACCTGAGGTTTTAGAAAGACAAAGACATTTCCTCAAGTTCAAGGAGCCTAGTGAGTGGCAGAGCCTATTATGCAAAGTCAGGCCTTTAACCACTAGGCCAAAATCTAAAAAGAAGCAATTCTTCATATATGGATTTCCATGATTAAATAATTATAAGGATTTAAAGTAAATTCGATGCCAAATATTCCGATATCAGTCTTCTGATAAGTAGAAAGGAAAAGATCCTACTACCTCAGTCTAATTGGATGCAATTACCAGTACAAAGAGTATTCCGCGGAGGCGCTACATAGTTTTAAAGAGGAACGTGGTTCCCAATACACCCCAGCACGGGTGCCACTCTGTAATTACACTGCTAGCAGCCTTGTAATGAGGGCTTTCTTTTCCCCCTTCAATCGATATAAATGCCTATCAATGTAAAATAGCCACAGTGCTTTCTACAATTGGAGCGGGAAAAAACAAGCGCAGGCTGACATAGTGTCTATAATATATCTAGGCGCAGTGCCCTTTTTTCCAGTATGCGTTACTGGGATTATTTAACATGCACTGAGGATGGCCGCCGTGCAGGAATAATTAGAACAATGGACACCTCAAAGGGAGCACATAGATGCCCCGCTGTACTGATAATGAAAGGTGCTATCAGAGGCAAATCACACCCAATTAAGACATAAAAAGAAGACATTATTAATGCTTAATTCTGACTGTGTCAAGAATCCCTGTTTGCCTTCCTTTATTGCCGATAAAATTGTTGCCTTGGCACTACAGCAGAATTAGTGGCTGGCATTACCTCGTGTTGTATTCGCTGTAACCTAGAGATGTGTGTGTTTGTGTATTTATTTGCGATTTGTGTCTTGGTCATAACGTCACTTAGCATTAACTTTGTTCATAATTCTTTCAAAAAATGCGAAACCTCAGAGCAAAACCAGAAAAAAAACCTCTTTTCACAAGATTCAGAAGTATTCAAGATGAGTTTGATTTAAATTCGTATGAGCTGTATGGACTAGTGACCTGGGTCCTCATTTGGTTTCTTGTTTTTTAAACCATATATACTTTACTATGCGTATCTGAAGAAAATAGTTAGGAGGTATATAGTAAGGTGGTCTTGTGTGTGTGTGTGTGTGTGTGTGTGTGTTTTGGGAGAGTTAAAATCATTGCACCTCACCTCACTAGGAATTGATGGTAATCCTTAAGCAGTGTGACTGGATGGCCTTGATCTTGATCTCCCCTGGCAGCTATCCTGGGGCTCTCTGCTCCTGTCCCACACCATCTCTGTTGTGCTGGGTATATGATTCCTGCTGTGGGACCCTTGCTCAGTCTTGGTTCTTGATTGACAACTTCTTGAAGGGGCAGTCTTTCCATTTTGAGCCTGTCTTTGTTAATGTTGGAAATGTCTATGCAACGATGCATTTATTCTATGTAATGACTTGGGTTGTTTTGTTTTGTTTTCGTCTTTGTTTTTGCTTTGGTATATGAGAGGCATCATAATGATCTTTGGAGGCAACACAACTCTTCCTGTTTGAAATTCAAAATAAGAAGTGGTCTTCCGTTATAGCTGTGTCATGACACTTTCTGAGTGACACCATGCATGTTCTCCAGGCAATAGGACCTTGGTGTCTTGCTTAATATAGCATAGGTAATGTGTGTGAAGGTATAAAAGGTGAAGTCAATTCAATTCAGCAAATACATGTTGAACGTTTAGTAGAAGCCACGCTTATGTAAGCCGGTTTCTCAACATCAAAATAATTCATAAACTGGTCCACCAAGGACTCATCTCCATGATGACTCAGGCTATAGGAAAATTCTGAAAACAGTATTTTCAACATAAGAGTTACAACCATCCTCCCACACATGTTCTAAGAGAAGAGAGAGAGGCACATTGCTCTTCTGATAATAATTTTACCTCTTCAAATGTTACACTTTGCATAGTCAGAACAAATAAAATCTAATCAACATTTTGTATCTTTACTGAGTTACCTTCACTATTGAGTAGCATGATACTTCACTGCTCTCTGCCAAAAGGGACTACGTAAGTGGTTCTCAGCTGATGTTCAAAAGGGGAGAGTTACCAGTGGCCAGTAAAGGGACTCATTAGGGCCGAGTCTTTTACAAGGGCAGAATGAAGGGGAGAAATCATGCCTTTTGTTTTGCCTCAGTGCTCCCTCAACCTAAGAACACACTATGCACTGATGCCATGAAAGCGGTAGGGGTATAGATGGCAACAAAGGGCCAGATCAAGGCGTATCTGCCTCTCTTGGGCCAGCGCCATACATGTGAGATGGAATCTGGGCAGTTCCTGGCTCCTTTTATAACCCAGTAGTGTAGTGCCCAATCTAAATACTCAAGAAAATAGGAATTAAATATGCTTGAAATTGTCCAACTCTATGACAGATGGATTTCTAAATTCACAGAGACAATGGAATTGTTACATTTTAATATACCTTCCATTTGAACATTGACTATGGTATTCTTTTCTGGTCCTATATTATGCATTGTTTCTTTAAAATTAGTTCTTTTTAATGTGCGACATTATGCACATGGATGTTAATTAATTAATTTGTTAAAAAAGTTCTGCTTCTAGCCTGGAACTTCTTCCTTCATATTTCCCCAAATCAGAATGGCAGATACTTCCTATGTATGCTGATTATCTGCCTTCCCAAACCATGGCAGGTATGACAAGTTAATTTTTGCATACATTTCTGTTGAGTCTCAGAATCCTTCTCCACACAGCTCCACTCCAGCACCACGATCAATCAGAGTTGTCCTGGGAAATTAAACAACCGTCCTTGACATAGATAGTTGCAGAAACTATAATTTGAAGTTCATCCCTTACATTCTTGTTGGTGTTGTGTACTCAGGGGCTTGTGGCTGGATCTGTGTGAAATAGTTTCTTCTTTAATGATGCTCTTCTGCCTTTGACTTTATGTCTTTTGTTGTTTTTCTTTATATTTTTTGTTTTGTTCTGCCTTAACCAGAGTATGAGTCAAATGTATCTCAGTATTCATAACTTCCCATTGCTCTGCCCTCATTCATTTCAGAATAAGTCTTTACCTCTGCTACTACGATACCAAGAATCAGTCACTTCAATTTTCATTGTGTAGAGTATGGGGCCTGGAGCCAGACAGCCTGTTTTATATGGCCTTCCATTGTTTTTTGTATCTGAAAATGTGGATACTTAGAGTATTGGCCTCCTATAGCTGCTATGAGGATTCAGTGAGTTAACACAAGCAAAGCACTTAGAACAGTGCCTACCACATGGTATGTGTCTAATACATGTTAGTTGCGGGCAGTTCAGTATTACTGGCCATCACTGTCGATCCTGGCTAGATGGGTTTACTCTTTTTTGCCTGCACATTCTCAGTATATGAGATCTGATCTCTTATTTAATCGACTTTTACTCACAGAGGTTCACAGTTATGTAAGAGGGGACACATTAACAACCATAACAGCAACAGCATCAAGTTCACTGTGTCTTTAACTCACCTGCTTCCTCGGAGCTTCTCTTTGAAGCCCTGCAGACAAATTCTATTGCTGTCCAATCGATCTTTCTGTGATTTTAGGAATGTTCTATGTGTATGCTCCCCAGTACGGGAGCCGCTAGCTGAAAGCGGCTACAGAGTACAAATGTGGCTAATATGATTGAGGAGCTACATGTCTTATATTACTTACTTTTAATCACTTTAAATGTAAATAGCCACGTATTGCTAATGGTCACTGAATTGGACAGCAGGCGAGCCTGTACCCATCAGAGTCATGTCATGCCCTGCATGGATGGGAGGAGGACATCCATGTTCCTATATTGTGACCACGTAGTCACTTGGATGCTGAAACAATCCTGTGTGTGCTCCGTGCCTCTCAGAGCCCTAGTTCAGAAGATCTTCAGTTCTGTCTGCCGCTCCTCATTCTCTAGGTCCCAGATACTAGCCAGGTTGGGGAAGGACACAAAGGAGACGTTTAAATTATGTCTCTGGGTCCACCCGTCTACCTTCCCACCTCCAACCCAGTGTCCTCTTTCTAATTTCTTCTCTTCCACATTCCGTGTTTCAAATCAATTTATGCACATTGACTTCCCCGAGAGTACACAACAATTTGATAGCTGTTGCACACATGAATTAATCCAGATATTATGCACATGGCATAACAAAAATTTAGTAAGTCCTGCATTCAAAGCTATTAGCATCAAGAAGTAGTGAAATAGAAACTTCTCTATTTGTTCTCCCCTCTTCTCTAATCTCATCTCCATTGTCTACCAATATCCAGGAAATTCTCCCAACATGTAAGGATTCCACAAGCCCATGATGCATTTCTTTTTTCTTTACGCTTCCAATCATCCTCAGTATCTGAATTACTTGAAAAACACCAATTTATAACCCTGAAATTCTCTAGCTACACAGTTCCTCAGTGTTAACAAACTTCCTTCCGTTCCCCCTTTTTATACACCTCGGCGTGGCCGTATCCTGCCTCCTGCATATATGGGAGCTAATCCACCTACAAGCTCTCAAACCCAGAGACAGTCTTTCCTGAGCAGCTGTTAGCCTTCACCTCCCCTCACTTTGTTTTATGACATGCAAACCTGGATTATAATTACTTGTATTTCTTGCTTCTCTGCTTTAATATATTGTAAATTTCTTGAGAGAAAAATAACCCATTTGTTTTCTATTTACCTTCAATGCCTTATGCATGCGAAGTGACATTTTACTGTGCATGGAATAAATCACTGTGTTGGATAAATGTATAAAGATATCTTCCCGTATTCTTTGGATGCTATCCTGGGGCTCATTTGCATGATTTGTCCCTAACAAAAATACTGCACCTAGTTTTCATAAAATAGATCTATGCCATTTGATCACAGACCTGCACTTTACCAGTGGTGGGTTTTTTTTGTTTGTTTGTTTTGTTTTGTTTGCTAGGAAAGTTATTTAATCTCCTAGACCCTCATTTCTCATTTATATAGAAGATAGACTCTTTCCAGTATTGTTGTGAAGTGATAATAATGAAAAGCACCTAGTACAGAGGTACAGCTGTTATTCAACTTATCCCTCCTCAAAAATTTGAATACATTGAATACATTTTAATACACAAGAGAGTACTTTTCCCTTCACATATTGAGAAAGAGTAAACTTTTTTTTATAATGTCTAGTTTTTCTGAGAATGTAAGGAAATGGGCATGTTCTTATAAATGCTGGTATGAGTGTAAATTTGTGTCAATTTGGGGAAAAGTCATTTGGTAATAGAGAAAGGAAGAGAAGGAAGAGGGAAAGAGCAGAGCAGGGAGATGAGGAAGGAAAGGGTCAATCCCAGGGTGACAAGGAAGTGAGAAATGAAGAGATTAGTGGGGGTGGGGGAGGCAGGTAGAGGGGAAGGAAAAGACGTGTTGGGGCAGGTAATAGGAGTAGCCAGAGGAAACAGAAGAGTGAAGGAGACTTAATGCCACACGTAAGCAGAACACTTCTGAATGCAGAAGTGAGGGAGCCTGGGAGGACTGAGCCCGTACCAGCTACCGCTCAACATGACTTCTCCGTTCCCCACCCTCCTGTGGGCTTTCTCTCGCTCTGCTCTGCTCTTTTCCCTGTGGTCACCATCTGGCCCTGATCCCGAAGAGGGGAGCACATGCAGCCACTCCAACAAAACCTCTGTCCTTGGGCTTTGTTTTCCCTGGCCACACTGAACATTTCTCATATTCTTTTGATCGTTGCATGTGAATGTAGGATCAATAGGAATTTGATAGCCAACTTCACAAACATCAGGAAAAAAAAAACCCAGAAATAATGTATAGTATTTTCTCATCCATTCGACCTAGCAACTCCCAATGTCCGGGTGTGATGTGATTAAAAGAAATATGCATTTTTTCTTTGTCCCAGTTTCTGGCACAGCGCTCCTGAAACCCTAATTTCCTAAGTGATGGGGGAACAGGGGAGAAGGAACCTTTTGTTATTGTAACGAGGTGACTTTTGCAGCCCACCTAAGGATGGGGGCTGGTTGCCAGTGGAGCCAACCATAGGATTAGAGGGTCGGCTTTCAGTCCTACCCCCGACCTCCGGGCAGGGGCTAGGAGATGGAGGTTGAGTCAGTGGCCAAAAGCCAGTGATTTAACCAGCCATGCCTATGCTACAAAGACCCCCGAAAAAAAACAAAAGGAGAAGATTTTTAGGGCTTCCAAGTTGGTGAATGTGGAGCGATTTGGGGAGAATGGTATGCTCAGAGGGCACGGAAACTCACCCCCCATTTCCCCATACCTCCTCTGTGCCTGTCTTCCATCTGGATATTCCTAAGTTAATATCTTTTTTCCTAAAAAAAATATCTGGTAATCTAATAAGGAAAATGTTTCTCTAAGTTCTGGGAGCTGCTCCAGCAAATTACTCAAACCCAAAGAGGAGGTCATGAGTTCTCATGACTTACAGTCAGTTGGTCAGAAGCCCAGGTGACCAGCTGGACTTGTGAATTGTGTCTGAAGTCCAAGAAGGGAGCTGTGGGAACTTCTAGTCCCAGCCAGTCAGTCAGGCAGAGGCACAGGTGGGCTCACACTGGCATCTGAAGGGTGTGTGGTAGGGGCAGTCTTACGGCATTGAACCGTTAACCTGTGGAACATGCAGCTATCTCCAGGTGGATAGTATCAGAATTTATTGAATTGTTGGAGACATCCTACTGTTGTCCAAGAATTGCTCATTGCTGGTGTGGAGAATCCCCCCTCCTTACACACACACACACACACACACATACACACATACACACACATCAGTATTGGTACCAGAACCTGTTTAATAGGAAATGCTGGCTGACGCCATTTCTGCCACTATCTAAATATGTCACTTCAGCTCACTTTGCCCTCTGTGCCTCAGTTTCCTTTCTTGTAGGTGAAGGAATCAGTAGTTTTAGTTTGATATCTGAGTTTCCCAGAACCTGGTGAGTTCTACGGCTCTTCAGTTAGAGACTGACATCAGTGTCTCTCACAGGTCAGGAAGCATCCAGTAGACAGGGCTCAGCACAGTGACTCTGCTTTTTTACATTCCACATATGACTTCCCCTGAAGAAGCATTTGCATTCTCTAAACCCCCGTATACTTAGTGGTCACATGACTCTGTCCTATCGGCCAGAGGACACACTCATAATCCTGCCCGTCTCCTCTCACCAGCTATATATCTCTAGCCTATCCTTCACTGGCATCCAGAGTTTGCCCAGCTCTCCAGCTCATGGGCAGTAACAGGTTCACATTGACTAAACAATTCTAAGCCTCACTGGTGGATGAACTTACCCCCTTAAGGACATCCTCCAGCCCCTACATTTCCCCCTTCCCAGCCTTGTTCTTTGCATTCTCACTAATTAAGCGCTGGGGGTGGGGGGAGGGGTTGCCCAGGCTGCTCAGCTCCTTCTTCATCAGTTGTTTCTATGGCCATCTGAGGTCATCCTTCAGACCTGCCGTCGAGAATGTGGCACTCTCAGTGCTTGAGAATCTAACCCTGGAGGAACCAAAGTGGAATCATATCCCCCACAAAACTGAGCGCGTAGAGTCCTAAGACATTTCTTGCAGAAGAGAAGTTATTACTCTGTCCCATCCTGTGATACCTTTTGTCCTCTGTAACTAAAACTGTATTTCTTGTAATTCCCAGGCCTTTCCTTCCTAGGATTACTATGTTCATTCTATTTCTGCCTTTGTCCCCTTCTCTTCAGACTCAGACACAAATTATATGACGGTGATGGCATGTTACCAACTTCTGACTAAGTGCTGATTTTCCCACTCACTCCATCTTTCATCAGGAGGGCAGTGCAGACCTTTGCTGCATAACCCTTTCTTCCCAGGGGATTCATCATGTGAGAAGAGTGGCCTTGGACATCAGACTTTTCAAATATTTCCAAGCTCACATGAATACCAGAAATGCCTAAATCTAATTATATCCTGGGGATGAGCTCACAGACTCCCATTCCTTCGAGATCATGCTCTTTACAAGTTGGCAAAGGGTGAGTTTGACAGTGAGTTTGAGATATGACTCAATACATAAACTTTAAAACTTAATTTATTATTTTTCTTTGAGAGAGAAAGAGAGAGAGAGAGGGAGAAAGCATGAGCAGGGGAGAGAGACATTCTTAACCAGGCTCCACGCTTAGCACAGAGCCCGACGCAGGGCTCAATCCCACAACCCTGGGATCATGACCTGAGCTGAAACCAAGATTTGGACATTCAGCCAACTGAGCCACCCAGGCACCCCAAAATGTAAAATTTTTATAGAAGAAATAGACAAAGTGAATATAAGTTGGTGAAGTAGGCAAAGGATGGAGGAGTTTGGGAGAGTATGTATGTGTATATCCATATATATTATATATATCTATATCTATACATATATATATATCCTCAGAATATATAAAATCCTGTGTGTGTGTGTGTATGTGTGTGTGTATAAAGTCAGTGACCTATGTCCTGTGTGAATATTTCTTCTTACTGATCCACCAAGGGGATGAATTTAGAGCACCAAAATAGGAAAGTATAAGAAAGCAAGAGCTTACTATAACAGGAAAGTTAGAGTCTGAACCAAGGCCCCCAAAGAATCATAAGAAAGAAAAACAAGCAAGTTAATCATGTCCCTAGCTTCCCATTGGCTATTAAAAAGGCTTTAGACACACTTTTGTTGTTTCCCTGAAGCAAACATACTGATGTACACTTTGTGCATATTAAACCATTTCCTGGGTTTATTGTTTCTCCCAGGATGATCTCATTTTTAATATTGCATGTGTTTTTGAAAACTGAATTAATTATGTTAATTTGTTAAATTGTATTGTGAAATACATAAGAAACATGGATACATACATATACACACAATTTATGTGTGTGTAAGTGTGTGCAGATCAACACTCTTAAAGTATTTTTAGGATTGGGTAAACAAAGCATGTTAACTTAACAGAGGAATATATATCAAAACCAAAATAACTTTTACTGAATGCTTACCGATATCATCAAAACTGCCTAGGTGCTTAGAATTGTGCTTTGCAAAACAACAAAAATGATTTCACATCGTCTAAAAATAAAAAAGCATATTTTCAGGAATGAAGTGCATATGAGAAGGTATGAGAATGGAAAAACAAAACATGAAAGGAAGGAGGTACATTTCTTGAAACACTGATGCTTACCACATCCACATGTAAATTTATTATAATATTTTAAAAACGCAAGCATAAGGAGAACCCAAAGAATTCCAGCTTCTGTCCTCCAGGTACCATTGGTCAAACACAGCTTTCTGGGATGTTCTAGAAGGCAGTCGGGTAAGCATGTCTACATCAACGTTTTGGGAAATAGGAGGCAAGACTCTCACTGAGTCATGAAATCAATGCAGTATATTAGAAGCATTTTTTCATAGAACGGAACAAAGCAAAATAGAAAAGAATAGAAACATGAAAGAGAAAAGATAATGTCAGTGTATTATCCAAGACAAGCCCGCTATTTCAGGAAACTTTGTTTTCGATACGTACACGCATGGAGATGGATAGAAGATGCATTTTTTTACTGTGGCTACCTGCCAAATGTTCTGGTAGCTCCCACCTTTCACAGTATTAGTGAAAAGCCATTTGCATGACACCAATAAGGGGATGTTCTACTTTGGAAGCGCTACAAATGGTGACCTTTCTGCCAGTACAAATGACAAAGCACTCCACAAATAAAACCCTGCGGTCGCGATAATCAACATGAAGTGATGATGTGGGAGAAGAAAAGGAGGGGAGGCAAGAGCCATGGGGGGTGGTTGGCCGTGATAAAGAGCCTCTTCAATCTATTGAAGAAAAAAAAATGTAGCTATCCGATTAGCTCCTGCCCACAACCAGTGGTTTATTCTCCATTTCCGCACCCCATACAACCCCCCCTCCTTTTTGTTCAAATATGTGAGTTCTTGGACAATACGGATTTTGACATTTCTCATAATATAGAATGGCTCAAAAATCATCATTACAATCAATGGGGTGAAATGGCTGGAAGATGTTTAAATGCCTTTAGCGCCAGCTTCTCACTCACTGAAGCAGACCTCAGACCATCTCTCATCACTGATTAGGCCATCACTTAATGCACTGCTAGCAATGCAGCTGGGCCTCTGATTTCCCAGGAAAAGGGGGAAAAGGGTGGGGGGTGGAGGAAAAAGTTCAATGTTTTCATAGGGGCTGAGAGGTGTCCCTCCATCTTTCTCTAGTCTGTACCGTCAGTATTTCCCTTCTAATTATGCTGACAAGAAATTATTTTGGATGATACTTTAGGGTGAGTTTCTTTTGACTTGTGTTTGGCTTCCCAGTCACAAGGGAGCATTAAGTGCGACGTTTCCCACACATTGTAGTATTTAGACCACTTATTGTGGCAATGAGCTGTATGCTCATCTCAAAGAAGGTCAGGAGAGACCATGCCATATAATGGAGGGAATCCTAAACTGTGAGTCAGTTCACAGGAGATTCTCCCCCAGTCACTAAATGGCAACATACAATAGAAACATTCCTGTACCCCTCTGAATTTAGTTCTCTTGTCAATAAAACAAGTAAGTACTTAGACTAAATGTTATCAGAGCTTCTTTACAGCATAAAATTCTTATAATTTCTCCCCAAAGCCATGGAACAAATGCAAAACTGCTCACCAAACAATCCATTTCTCCAAATTTCCCAGCCTCCTTTGGGTTTGGTTTGGGATCACATATCAGTTCTAGCCAATGTGTTGTGAGCAGAAAATAGGTATGTCACCTTTAGGCTTAGTTACTTAAAAAACAGGTTTGATTTAATATTGCCAGATTTAAGGAGGTTCCTGGGTGGTTCAATCAGTCAAGCGTCCAATTCTTGATCTCGGCTCAGGTCATGATCTCACGGTTCATGAGTTCGAGACCCCCATCCAGCTCTGCCTGACAGTGTAGAGCCTACTTAAGATTCTTTCTCCCTCTCTCTCTGCCCCTCCCCTGCTTGCACTCTCTTTCTCTCTCTCAAAAAAAAAAAAACTTAAAAAAAAAAAGATAGCCAGATTTAGCAAATAAAAATACAAGACACCCAGTTAAATCTGAATTTTTGGTAAACGAAAACATTTTTTGGTAAGTATGTGCCATACATTATTTGGGACAAACTGATACTGAAAAAGTTATTCATTGGTAATCTGAAATTGAGAATTAACTGGGTGCCCTATTTTGTCTGATAATTCTAGTTTAACTTTTAAGAATCTCTCATTGCCTACTGAAACTGTACTACCCTTGTTGGCCTAGAAGCATCACTAATTGTAGGAATATGGGATTCCTGAAAAGCTAGGTGGAAGTTAATTGCCTTGGAGAGTCCTACAGAAGCATCAGAATTTGCAGGAAAGAAAAAGACTTTTTTGGGTTCACTAAGTCCTTGCAATTTCAAGATGTATTTTTTTACAGCTTTATTGACATTTAATTGACATATAGCATTGTATCAGTTTTATGCATACAACATGTTGATCTGAGAAACTTACATATTAGACAATGATTACCACCATAGCATTAGCTAACAGTTCCACCACATCACATAATATCATTTTTTTTTTTGGTGACAATATTTAAGATCTACTCTTTTAGAAACTTTCAAGTTTGTAATATAGTATGATTATTATTATTGAGAGAGTGCAAGTAGGGGAGGAGCAGAGAGAGAGAGAGACTATTTTTTAATTTATTTGAGAAAGAGAGAGCATGAACTGGAGAGAAGGGGGGGGAGAGAGAGAGAGAGAGAGAGAAGCTCGAGCAGGCTCCACACTTGGCACAGAGCCTGATGGAGGACTTCTTCATCTCATGACTGGGAGATCAGGACCTGAGCCGAAATCAAGGGTCAGATGCTTAACTGACTGAGCCACCCAGGCGCCCCTGTAATATAGTATTATTAAGTATAATCACCAAGCTGTACATTAGATCCCAAGAACTTGTCTTATAACTGGAGGTTTATACTCTTCCACCAACATCTCCCCATTTCCTTTACCCTCCAATCCCTGGTAACACTATTCTACTCTTTGTTTCTATGAGTTCAGTCTTTTTAGATTCCACATGTACGTGATATCATATAGTATTTCTCTTTCTCTGTCTGGCTTATCTCACTTAGTATAATACCCTTGAGGTCCATGTTCTTACAAATGGCAGGATTTCCTTCTTTCTCATGACTGACGAATATTCCTTTGTATACGTAGGCTTTATCCATTCATGGACAATTAGGTTGTTTCCCTATCGTGGCTATTGTGAAT
Organism: Panthera pardus; assembly: GCF_024362965.1. Classification (NCBI taxonomy): domain Eukaryota; kingdom Metazoa; phylum Chordata; class Mammalia; order Carnivora; family Felidae; genus Panthera; species Panthera pardus. The sequence continues at coordinate 15,312,049 of NW_026526766.1, read as the reverse complement.
AATGCTAAAACAAACATGGAAATGCAGATATATTTTCAAGATCCTGGTATCGTTTTCTTTGAGTATACAGCCAGAAGTGGATCATACAGTACTTCTATTTTTAATTTCTTGAGGAACCTCCATACTATTTTCTACAGTTGCTACACCAATTTGCACTCCCACCAACAGAGGTCCCTTTTTCTGAACAACCTCACCAATAGCTGTTATGCTGTGTTTTTTTGATAGTAGCCATTCTAACAGGTGTGAGGTGGTATCTCATTGTAGTGTTGACACTACAGGAGGTTATTTTCCCCCTAGATAATTTTCTGTTCCAATGAAGGGTCTGACATTCCAAACAATCCAAATCGACTTGTCACAGGATGTTCCTATGAATGTTCAAACCATAGAATGTTCCAGTTTATTATGTGAGAGATTCATATTTTAATTTTCTCTGTCTATCTAGAATAGAGTTGGAAAACTCAAATGTCTTTAGGAGAGAATATGTGAATGAGTAAAGCATTCCAGGAGTTAGAGGCAGTAGGAAGAGCTGGACTGGACGGGACATGCTCAGAACAAAGGACAGGCATGTGCCTCTTTTACAATTAAGTAGCCAGTGGGAACATAAGCCCAGTGTTGCAAAAGATTCCTGTTATTCAATGGAAGCCAGAAATTCAAGGGTAATAGTGTGTAAAATCAGCTATATCATATATTGAGAATATATTTGTTTAAGCACTGAGCCATGATACTAAATAAAATATGCCTATAAACTAATAGTTGCAACCTCTTGTTAGTTGTTAAAAAAACAATAATTTTAGGAAAACCATATGATTCAAGAGAGGGGGGAAAATTAAAACAAAACAAAACTATTTAAGATACTGCCAAGGAAGGAATCTCCCAAGACATGGTTTTAAGAAGAAGTAATGATAGTGACAAACTATGTTCGATTTCTCCTTTGGCTGGAGATAATCAACAATGCATTACTTCAACAGTCTGCCCACCCTAATTCTACTTGAAAAAATGACTGAGGAAGCTTGTTGGGTGTCAGTGGGGGTGGGGAGGACAACACCTGATCCTAATGAAGTTAGGTAATCAAGCTCGATTTATAACCTGTCCACATAAGACCAGCAGTGTTCATCTTCTTTACTTTCACCTTCTCCCGTCCCTCACCTCTGTTCCAGATAAACTGACCTGTTTGGTATCTCTTAGACATAGGAAGCCAGGCTCCCATTCAGGGCCTTTCCTCTTGCCTGGAATTGCCTTCCCCAGATATATACATGGTCTTCCTCTATTCCCTCATATTTTTACCTGAAAGCCACCCTGTCAACAGGGTCTCCCCTGGCTACATTATCCACATTTTCAGCTGGCCCCTCTACCTTCAAAGGTCCCCAGCCCTGTCACATGTTCCTTTAACACTCAATTGTAGAGTAATTTAGTAGTCATTAGAGTCACAATAATACAAGTTTCTTATCTCTTCTCCCCTTTCCATCTCTTTTCCCTTTTAGCTAGAGATACAAGTTTCTAACTAGTATCCTCAACTTATTTTCTACCCCTTCTGTTCATTTTTCTTCTCTGCTATTACACCTTTTTAGAATTCCAAGTGTATACTTATTGACTTTAAATATTGCTTTTCTTTTTTTTAAATTTGTTGTTGTTGTTTGTTTATTTATTTATTTAGAGAGAGCGAGCAGGGTAGGGGCAGAGAGAGAGAGGGGAGAGAGAAAATCCCAAGCAGGCTCCACACTGTTAGCACAGAGCCCGATGCAGGGCTCAGTCTCATGAACCACAAGATTATGATCTGAGCCAAAACCAAGAGTCTGAGCCACCCAGGCAACCCTTTCTACTCACATTTAAATGAGGTCAGGGAAGCATGATTGGATTCTCTGGTTTTTCAGATTTGACTTGTCACCTTGTGGGCATCATTGCATGGGGGTTTCATTCTAGGCAGCTCATTTGTTGGGATAGTCCATTTCCCACAAAGAAATCTTCCAGTCCCCTGCCTGGGAGGTATAAGCCAAGTCGCCAGGTTCTGAGTCATCCGTGGAAAGGCAGGTGTCTGATGTCTCACCATTTAGTAGGTAGCTCTTCCTTTCATCCTCTGGTTTCAGTTTTGCTTCCTTGGGATTCTTCTGGAATTGGGGTTAGATGTTGCCCAACTCTAGAGAAAGGAGGCAGAGATGTAGGAGTCTCATCCTACATGCATCATCCTAAGTACTGCCTACTTAGACTCTCATCCAATCCAGTGTTCTAGGTCCACCTTTACCAGAACTCTCAATTCCTGAGCCATGCAAATCTGCTTGATTCTCAGCTTCCTTTCTGGCTACCTTATATCTCCATTCATTTGGTGCGTTCTACCAGACCATTTTCCACTCACCCCTCTGCCTCACAGCCTTTCTTCCACATCAGTCTTTTGTTTTTATGGGCTTATTTGGTTATTTTAATGACTTTCCTCTTTCTCGCTGAAATTTTGAGAAACTGAGATTTGACCCTGAACCTGTAAAACTTATTCACCTATATACTCTACCATGAGAAACTGTTGCCCAGCACAGATTTTAGTGGCAAAAATGAGACCTGTGAAATACATAAGGCTCACCATTATTTTGTTGGGAGCCTTATGCCCACGCATTTCCCAGTAAGTTAAAATTATGTGGCAAATGACATTAAGTGGTAACGAGTCGAGTGCTGTTTTGTTTTAATAGCAATATATTTGATGTCATAACTTACATATAAAAACTTATAGATTTTTTAAAAAAAATGTTTACTCATTTATTTGGAAAGAGAAAGAGTGCACATGTGAGCAGGGGGAGGGGCAGAGAGAGAGAGAGAGAGAATCCCAAGCAGGCTCTGCACTGCCAGCACAGAGGGACTCAATCCCACGAACTGTGAGATCATGATCACAGATCTTGAGCTGAAATCAAGAGTCAGATACTTAACCAACAGAGCTACCCAAGGACCCCTACAAACTTATAGATTTTAAAGATATTTTTCCTTAGAAGGTTGAAGGAAAATAAACACTTATTTTTTTTTAAGTTTATTGCTTTATTTTGAAAGAGACAGAGACAGCATGAGCCAGGGAGTGGCAGAGAGAAAGGGAGGGAGAGAATCCCAAGCAGGCTCCACACTGCCAGCTGTAGAGCCTGAGGCGGGGCTTGAACTCATGAACCATGAGATCATGACATAAGCTGAAACCAAGAGTTGGACGCTTAACCAATTGAGCCACCCGAAAATAACCAATTAATTTTTTAAAATACAGTAAACTCTGGGCACCTGGCTGGCTCTGCCCATGGAACATGCAACTCTTGATCCTGGGATTGTGAGTTTGAGCCCCATGTACGGCACAGAGATTACTTAGAAATAAAATCTTCAAAAAATAATAATAAATAAATAAGTAGAGTAAATAACAATCTTTGTGGCATATAGATCTGGTAAATATCTTAAAGGTAACTAACCCATGAACAGGCAGTGTGGGAAACACTTGACTTGCTAACTTCCTGTCTCTGCCTGTATGTTTGGATTTCATGCACGGCTTTATTTCTACTTTTCTTTGGAGGGCCTTGTGAGAAGACACATTTTTAAAGTTAAAGAATCAATTCAAAATGCTAACCTCAACTTCTCGTTTGTTTTAAGGGAGATTTTTTCCCCCTCCTTGGACAAGGAAAAGCAAGGCTATGTGCAGTTCATTAAGACCAGGGATCTTAGCATAAATGGTTTCCTGGAGGCACTGTTGAAACAGATTGGTTATAGCACCCATGTCTAATAATACCAAGGAAAGCAAAAATATGACAGGCGTCCAACTTGGCAATACTTTCCCCAATAAGACCATTTAGTTTTTGGCAACCAAAAAATAAAAGCTTCATCAGATATACTTAAGAAATGATTCATAGCATTCAAACTCCAGATCTTAGTCTCTTTCCGAGGGACGGAAGAAAGCCAGTGCTCTTACCTATAGTGATGGCATCACAGAAAGATGTTTTCAAGGCACTCTTCCTGGTGAATGACTCCTATGGATTGAAGTTTTCCTGTTTCCTCCATGATAACAAATAACAGCATTAAGACAGATGTTCTCCTAACTGAATTAGGTAGAGATCAATCAATCATTTGACCCTTAAGTGATTTTAGGTGAAAAATGTAAACTCTTAGGCACACCACTATTATAGCGATTAATCAGTGTGGTACTGCTATGGAAATTACTGCAGATACTATGTTCTCTTTTTTTTTTTTTTTCATTGAAAAATGGCCAATGGCCAATCTTGAAAGGGACATTAAGTTGCCTCAGAACACTGATTTGGGGGTTGTTTCTAACCTCCAGCCAGTTAGCTGTTTGGCCCTAGGACTGGTACTAAACTTCTCTAGGCTTAAGTTTACCTATCTTCAAAATGAAATAATAAGAAAATCCAACTAAAACAGTATGTGTAACTGTTACATAATATATTAAGTGCCTTGAAAAAGCAATTGGCATATATAAGATTAAAGGCATTATTTTTACATTGATCTAAACAAACGTGCTGCAAGGTCAGTTTGGTACTGTAGTTAAGATCTGGAAATGTCAGATTTTTCCACATAACAATACTTTTATTAATGTCATTCATTAAATTTCCACCTTTTTTTCCTGTTTTGCTCTATTTCATTCCCTATTATCGTCTCTCAAAACCCTGTAGTTGCCTGCATTGTCTCCCTGCATAGTGGAAGGTGTTGGTGGCCTGGGTTTTTTGCTGTATTTTATTTTCAAAGATGTGTTCTCAGACCTTTAAAGGTGGCTCTGCATCTCTTTTCTGTATTGTCAACTTTTTAAAAAGCTTGATTCATTTAGCGGTGCGCGGGCATGTTGTTAGAATGAGGCTCTCACAATCCACTTGGGAGAGCCTCTGCTGATGCATAATCAATAAGGACCTGGCTGCTAGAGATTTTACTTATCTTATAGCTACCTCTGCAGCATAAATGGAGATTAGAACACTCAAGGATTCTGGGGATATTCATAAACTTTGCTAAAGGATTTTGGTTTCAGACTTAATGAACCCACCTTGAATGCTTTTATCATTTTTCATCCACGGGAGATAAATTATCATTCTAAATTCCCTCAAGACATCCGATTTTAGCACCCCGATTTATTCTTAAATTAGTGGCTTCAAATCCTTATCTCATGCCTGTTTCCTAGCATTGCTTCTGAGAGGATGTAAAAGCACGGACGTATCCTGATCTGACAGTAGTGAAGGGAACCACAAGCTTCTCACTATATTATTTTGTCTCTTTCATTTAAGAGAAGAGATGGCTCAAATAGTAACTGGATTACTTTCTTAGAGCTGCCATAATGAAGTGCCACAAACTAAGTGACTTAAACAGCAGAAAATTATTTTCCTGTAGTTCTGAAGGCAGAAGTCCAAGATCAATGTGTTCACGGGGCCATGCTCTCCAAAGCCTCCAGGGAAGGATCTGTTCCGGGCCTCTCTTCCAGCTTCTGAGAGTTCCTCGTCTTGTGGCGACTGACTCTGACCTTCACTTGGCTTGCTTCCTCTTTGAATCTCTGTCTCTGTGTCCAAACTTCCTCTTTGTGCGGATGCCAATCATTTTGGATTAGGGGCCCACCCTACTCTGATATGAGCTCATCTGAACTAATTACATCCGCAAAGACCCTATTTCCAAATAAGTCACACTCTGAGATACTGGAGATTATGATTTCAGCATGTCAAATTAAGGGACGGGGGGGTGGGGGCACAATTCAACCCATAACACAATTGAATGCATAGCTTCATCTATGAATCGATTACTTTATTCAAAACCCTAGTCCATAATAAGAGCTTATTCTTTAGATCAGTCCCTAGTAGATGAATTTTTAGCATAGGACTCCCAGAGATTTCACTCAGGGTGCTGAGTCACAGAAACAGCTAGAAGGACACAGAGATGATATCTGTTCACTGTGAGCTGACTATACGTGGAAATATCTTTTCTATCTTTTCAGTGTTGTGGCTGAGGTTTATAGTACGTAATGTTTCAGCAAATCTAAAACGTGCACGAGCAAAGCATCTAAGATTCAGGCATACAGCACTGATTCCCAAAACAATAACACCTCTGAGTCTGATTAAAAAGTCAGGCTAGGCCATTTCATGAACAAAGGCTTACACTGAGGTATACAACTGTGAATATATTGACGACGCTAATTCAGAGAAATTAATCATCAATTGTTAAATCTTCTGATTCATATTTCACGAATGATGGAACTTGATATACATTTCCATCTCTCATCCGGCCACTCTAAATTCTATAAACTCCCATGGGTGGGTGGGTCCTCACCACTCACACTGGCATGCAGAATTTAGTGAAAAGTCTGGGGTATGCCTTTTTGGTATGCATTTTACCTATAGTAACAGAACTTTATTTGGGAGACAGTCGCTTAAAAAATTCCTTTTAAGGACTATGGTTTGCAGAAAATCACAGTTCTGCCAAACAGTGCTTAGCACACCGTCGTTGCTGGGAAAAAAAATCTGTTGAATGAATAAAAGTGATTTACCAAGACATTGGCGTTTCTCTTATTTAAATTTTTTTCCATAAGCATTCATTCACTATGGACAAAATTTGAACTGGAGACTAAGGAAAAAGAGAATAAGGGACAGAAGGGTGGGGAAAATGACAAAGAAAAGGAGAGAGGAAGAGAGAGAAGGGCATGGAGGGATTAAGAAGAGATTACAATTGCTCAATTGTGTGTGTTATGCCATACTGCTCTTTGAGAAGTCATTCTTATTAGAGTACACTCTTACCCTCAAACAGAACTTGGAATTTGAAATGCATTTAAAAATTCAACGTATCCATTTAATGTAAAATAAATGATTTGTCAAAAGGCAAAAAACAATCCAGGAGGCTGAGTCACGGCAAGAAGTCTTAAATCTGATTGGCTTATTTTGATTGCATTTGCAAGTACCTGATGAAAATGTGCAAATCAGCCCGTCTCAGCATTTCAGGCTTCCTGTTGATTGTGTGACAGAGTTGCCAGGCACATAACACATTTGTTTTACAGCACTGCATGATGAACTCACAGTGTTTTACCTCTAGGACTGAAAGTCCTTAATTTGTTCTTTGAGGAACAGTCTGTTTTCATCAGGAGACACGCTTTCGTTGATCAAGCAATTCTACAGAGAGTGACATTAAAGAAAAAGAATCTGGGGATAAGGGTGAGCAAGGAAGTATCTGCCCAGTGCCCATGAAAACAGAGCAGCTCTTATTTTCCAATTAAACACATTTATTAATTTTTAAATGAAGTTTTCAGAATGTGCCTACATCCAGCACAACAGCAATCTCCAGGGCAAAGAAAATATGAAACAAAAGCAAAAAAAAAAAAAATCAGTGAATCTGTAGTGAGTGCTGTGTTTAAGGGACGTAATATAAATGTCAAGGAGTATAAAACGTGTTTAAAATATTGTTTTGGTAAAACATTTCTGTCTGCTTCAGAATCTATTATCATTTTGCCAAATCTAGTTTGAATAAGTCGTGGGGTGAAAAAAATAGATGTGTAATAGGTATTGCTTTTCTGCTTGGTATTAGAATTCCTCTTGGGGAATACATTGATGTATTTATTCAAAGTATGTATTTATTATTTATGTCCTACATGTTAGCTCCCCCCACCCCAACTCTACCTTCTTCAGACAGGAGTTGCAGGGGTCAGAGGTCAGACACTCTCCCTCCCCACGTGGAGCCAAGCATACATTCTAGTGTGAGCTCATCTTAACAGTCCACTGGGGGTGAAGGCGAGGTTCTGGGGGCTTGGGTGAGGAAAAAACAAAGGAGATTCATATTGTGCTCACGGTAGGAAAAGAGCAGTAATTTAGGGATAAGGGCAAACACAAAATCAAGTAGAAGGTAAGCGTTTCAAGAGACAAGAGAAGACGAAGAATAAGGAAAAAAGCTTACACCTGAGGTAGGAAAATGATTGGAAAACACTGAAAAAGCAGATTGTCTAATATCCAATTGAAAAATATCTGCTGAGCGGTACTGCGTGTCAGGATTGTCGTCATTATCTGTGAATACTCAGAATAATCCACTATGCTCCCAGAGCTATCCGCAGACAAGGAGTGCTGGCACCCAGAAGAAGCTGGGAACTGGAGACTAGATGTCTAGTATAAACAGTTGGTCAGGATTGAAGAGGAAAACCTGGGCAATTCTTTTTTTTTTTAATTTTTAATTTTTAATTTTTTTTAATTTATTTTCTGAGAGAGAGAGAGATAGAGCAGGGGAGGGGCAGAGAGAGAGAGAGGGAGACACAGAATCTGAAACAGCTTCCATGGCATGGAGCCTGATGTGGGGCTCGAACTCAGGAGCTATGAGATCATGACCTGAGCTATAGTCAGACATTTAACTGATTGAGCCACCCAGGCACCCCAAACCTGGGCAGATTCTTAAAGGACCTAGTGAGGCTCCAAATGAAATCCACTCTAGAAATCTCTCTGTCTCTGTCTCTCTTCATGTGTGCCTGCACAAGCTCATGCGTGTATGTATTTATTTATCGCATATGAATATTTAAATTTAACTAAGAATTTAAGTTTGAATCTCGAATTCAGTAGCCAGCCATCTCTGTTTGGTTTCTTAAGATGTAAAATTGATCCTGCTGGCTGTAAAATTGGTCCTCATTTCACAGAGCCTCAGTGTTCTCATCTGTGGAATAGGAGGTTTCTCTTTATATTCTGCAGGACATCTCCAAAAACCAAACTCAAGAATACACATTAAAGCAATTTGTAGATCCTCGCCTGCCAAACAAGTAATGATAGCAACGATTTTGTATTTGCACAGCTCTGAACTCTTTCTAAAGCTTTTTACCATGGATTGTCTGCTTTTCTATTCACAATCACCCTGCAAGCTACGTCTTCTTAATCCTACTGAAAGACAATAAACGTGGTTCTGAGAGGCTAACTGAGAATCTCAAAGTCACATGGCAAGTAAATGGCAGAGAGGACCCTTTCTACTTCAAGAGCAGTCCTTTTCCATAACCTCCATTTCTTTTAGCTGTTTAATGAGACATCAGATCATCGGCAGTAGCCTCAGTTTCACCTACCGCATCTTGCCTTCTGGTCACAGTGAGCCAGCCCTGTACAAATGACCCACTGGCAGAAATCCTGGACTATCCAATTTTTCTCTTCAGTTAAAAACAAACATCCAGAGGTAGGGAGAAGGTAGACTAAAAAGAAGGAAAGTGGAGAAGACATTGAGTTTTAAAACAGAGCTCTTATCGTGCTGGGTAATTGCTTTTCATAGTTTTTTTTTTTTTAAGCAGAAATTATAGATCCATAATATGCTAATGAACATTCACACTCACAGCATGCGCTGTAATGACTCTGGTGGAGAAGCGGGAAGCTTCCATTCGGCTCTGAACAGGCTGCCAAATGAGATCATACCTAGTTTCCAGCAATCATAGATTAAACAATATCTGTAGCTTACTCTAAAATACACACACGCACGCACACACACGTGTGTGCACACACCACGACCATCACTACAAAATAATGATAAAAGAGAAATATAATCAGAGAGGGAAAGGAATCTTCAGAGAAAATAGTGAAGGCAACCCAAAAAATTAAACATTTTTAAAGGTTAAACAAAACACAATAAATTAGGGATCTGATGGAGACTTCGTTCTCATATGAACTTACTGCCAATCACAATTCTTAGAAATGCCAGAATGTAAGAGACGTAACATCAATGAAGAAAAGCTGTAGAGTCATTAAACCCAGGGCGATCACCTTAACGGTTTGGCTAGATATATACAGCTTCTCTCTTCAATATGGACGGGCTGGAATGTGGGAATGTTTTACATACGTGTGAGTAGACCACTCAGTACAGCCCCTGCCACCCATGCCTCCATCATAACATAGTTGCCAACATTTGAGATCTGAGCACATCAGACTTCAATGATTTACTAATTGTCTCCCCACATCATTTTGCCAACTGATGGGAGAAAACCCAGTGCCAGGAAGTAGCCAGTTATTTTTACCATGCCTCTGTCTCTGGTGAGTGACTGCATACGACACAGCCATGATCTTTGAAAAGCTGTCACCTTCCTTCCTCCGTTTTCTCTAAGAACTAAAGTAGATTTAGCTCCTTGTCATAATTTGAGTCTATATTGTTAGTGCTTCCTCAAGAAGAAGTCTGTTCTATTCTCCTCTTCCTTCTGAGGACCTCCATGCAATGTTGAGACAATACTGTCTCAGTCCCAAATATATACATCTTGTTTGTTTCCCCGATTTAAGGCAATTTTATGTCTAAGTATGTATGGCTATACAAGTGAATGTGCAGATGTGTCTTCATTTGGGTTCTTCCAGAAGCCAACCTGAAATAAGTATTTGAGAGTAATTAGGCTATTTGGAACATCATCCTAAGAAACAGTAGTGGGGGGGGGGGGCAGTGATAAGTTGTGTTAATTCTCCTGTACTTTCATACTGCTCTACCAGAAGGTAGACCTAGCTCCAGGTATCATTAAAGCCATTGGGCAAGGACAAGCAGAGTGTGGCATTTAGAAGTCAGAGCTCCATGCATCACATGGTAAAACCCTAGGGAATATAATGGGACACCAGCATCATTTGCAAGAGGATTGATACAACCCAAATGCGTTAATAGTGGAATCCACATTATCAGGATGCTGGTAGAATGAAATGTATATGTATACGTAAACCACGTAGGGTCTATGCATGATAAGTATTCAATAGGCATTATTATGTTATACCCATAATTAATAAGATGATTGTGATATGTATTTTTTTGTCATATATACATTTTTGTTCCCTTAGTAATCATTCACTTACGAGATTTTTTAATGTATTCCTTGTCTGTTCCAGAAGTTATTTTAAATTCTTACAATAATATATAAAATGGAAAAAGTTAAAATTTAGAAAACGGACATTCGGAATTGTAGAAGGGATCAATGAAGACTTAAAACAACTATCACAATTACCTGCACATTTTTGTGACTGGCTAGACATTTGTTTATATGCTGTTTAAAATTTTTTTTTTAACATTTATTCATTTTTGAGACAGAGAGAGACAGAGCATGAACGGGGGAAGGTCAGAGAGAGAGGGAGACACAGAATCCGAAACAGGCTCCAGGCTCTGAGCTGTCAGCACAGAGCCCGACGCGGGGCTCGAACTCACAGACCGCGAGATCATGACCTGAGCCGAAGTCGGATGTTCAACCTACCGAGCCACCCAGGCGCCCTATATGCTGTTTAAAAGACAACATAAAAACAGCAACACTGAAAGCCAAAGCCGGCTTCTTATTCAATCTGAGTGAAAACGCCAAGGGAATAGCTGGGAACTTTTTCTCGTCAAGGGGCCTGGGTATTTGAAGGTCCAAGGACAACATAAGGAAAATCTGGGCTGCGTTTTCCATAAAACTTCTTTTCTGTTACCAGGAATATAGAACCCTTAAACATATTATATGTTTGCATTTATACAGACATGTAGTATATACATATGGGAGATTACTCCTGCTTCCAAAATCCTAAATAACTTCAGTCTGCAGAAGGTAGACCTGTTCTTGCAGACTCCTACAGCCCATATTCTCAGACTTTCTGGGTTCATGACACCTTCACTATTTAGTAATACTTCTGTGGGCACCAAAGCCAGAATTAATACCTCACAATTCCATTTATTACGTGGTTAGATCCAAGAATTTGGAAAAGTAGTTATGCTCTAGCAATATAGTAACCATTGAAAATACAGTTGACCCTTCAACAACACAGGAGGTGGGGGCACTGACCCCCTCACAATCGAAACTCTGTGTATAACTTTTGACTCCCCCAAAACCTAACTACTAGTAGCCTGCTATTGACCATAAGCCTTACCAATAACATAAACAGTCTATTAACATGTATTTTGCATTGTATATGTATAATATACTGTATTTTTACAATACAGTAAGCTAGATAAAAGAAAATGTTACCAAGAAAGTCATAAGGAAGGAAAAATACATTTTTAGTAGTGGGCTGTCTTCATGGAAAAAAAATCTAGGCATAAGTGGGCCTGCACAGTTAAAACTGTGTTGTTTAAGGGTCAACTGTAATAATAATAATAATAATAATAATAATACAAATTTAAAGAAGAAATCATAGTTCATTTATTTCTTAAGCAATACTGATAATGGGGTATGTTTTCTGTTGGGCGCTGCCTGCTAACCCTTCTTTCAACTTCCAACACTTGGCGTTCCTTCAACTGAAAATAATCTCTGGCCTCAGAGTACATGTTTCTCACGTGCAATGGCAGGTGAGACGTGTGAGGGAATGAACAGCTCCCAAGAGCACTCCCAACCAAGCAGCAAGAGTCACTACAAAAATATTCCCGATTGCCTTGGCCATTAGGGGCACAGCTCTGAGGCGTCTGTGTTAGCTTATCTCCCAGAGCTCCTCACTGGGATTAAGCTCCAGTTACCTACAGTGGGAGTTTGCTTGATGATGTTCCCTTTGATTGGCTGCCTTCCCTTCTCTAACTTTCCTACTTCCTCCTTCTAATGTTGCCTGGAATAGCCTCCTGAGCAATACACTAGTGTACTTGAACCCTTATCTCTAGGTCTTCTCCTTGAGAAAACTCAAGCTAAGACAGGTGAATTGATGACCCATCAGCCTTACACCATGTACTAACTATTCTTTCCTTGTAAAGTTTCTTGCTTCTGTCCTTTGTTCTTTATCCCAGATGCTAACTTGGAGTGATATTTATGATAGGCACAGAGCTAATTGGTATATTCTTATGGTGCCTAATCACACTACAATTCATTCAGTGGAAATGCATCAAGCCTCTAGGTTTTACACACCGTGTTTAGTGCTGGAAATACCAATATAAATCAATATAAATAAGACATACAATTTTTGCTTTCAAAAGTTCAGAGTCTCAAGAGTAGAAAGACTTATGAACTGGGACTATTAACATATGGTAAATGCTTGAAAGCCCTCAATAAATAGTTCCCATATACCTGAATGTAAAGGCACCTTTCTTGCCTCCATAACCTTCTTTATTTTTTTCATTGTGTTCTTTATCTCTTTATTACAATATTGTCAGAAAAGAGCAAGAACAGTGGGTGTAGGTCATAAGTCACATGTTAGGACAACTCCCCTTTGTCGTCTCTGCAGTAAAAGTAGGAACTATTTGGTCCATTTGTTTAGAATAATGCATTGTAAGACCAAGATTATGAGTCTGACCTTGAGCAGACATATGGGAAGGCATGAAAGAATTAACACAAATCCATCACCACTGCTAAGGAAACAGCTTAAAATTATTACTTATGGCAGGATAATAACATCATGTTTATTAGTAAAAGAGACTGATGAAAAGAATCATGTGGAAATCTTCCCCTTTACCCAACTCATCAATAATAAAGGTCCCTTGGGAAAGTCCTCTTCAGCAATCAAGGATCAGGAAAGTGCTACCTAGGTCCGTATGTATTAAACTGAGTAGTCCCTTCCCAGATTAGCCATGACTTCATATGGAACGAAGTGAAATAACTAGATGGATAGATAGATGGGTAGACACACATAGAGGTATATATTGAAGGATATAATGAGTTCATAATTCCTTGCCTACCATCAACAACAGTAAAAAACATGAATAAAATTACTTGAAAATAATTAGGCATTGTTTCCAATTTAACTATATTTTCATCAAAGGTTTAGAGTCAGTATCATTAGGAGAGTAGAAAGAAAATAATTCTACTGTCACACATGATGTCATAAAGTGATGTATAATGCGACCATTGATCACTGCCAGCGGTCACAATTTGAACACCTCAAGTCTCAGGAGCTAGGTGAAAGCCAGCAGTCACAGTGGCTGCGCCAGTATGATGGCTTGAAGAGAATGCTGTATTTCCCTTGAACAATTTACTACTCTGTTGGTCAGATATAGCCCGCAATTTGTGCCCCTGGAATTAAGCGTTGAAGGAAAGGAGATTTAAAATTCAACTGACAGCTTCCTCAAATGAACCACTGATAAGGAGATATTGTGTTTATATGGTTATGATTGCCATGTTGCTATGAGAGACCTCTCTCAATGAGTGACATGAAAAACAGAAACTTCTTCATTGCCCTCCCATTTCATTCACCTTTACACAGCAAGAAAGTTGAGTTACATACACACACGTGTGTGCATATCATGCACATGTGTGCGCGCGCGCACACACACACACACACACACACACACAAACAGGCAAGAATGTTATAAACCCCTGTACAAATTCAGCCACAGTAACTACCTCCCTGAAAATTTTCAAAGTCAGCCACTGGTTAAACACAGGGAATTAATAAGTTACAATGAAATTTGTAGTACAATATATTCAACTCCTATGTGTCATTGCCACGGACAAAAGAGCAGGAATCATCTCAGAAAAGTACACTTTACTTTTGTTCATTATTATTTGTAATGACCTTTTGGAAAACAGTGACAAAGTAACTGTCCCTGTCACCCCTTTGTTAGACTCAATGTACAGAGCTCAAACGCTACATGTTTTCCGTTTTGTGGTATTTTCTGGTTGTATGTCTAAATGGAAAGAAACTTAGTGTTTTGTATGTTTGTATAATTTAAGGGATTTTAAATGTGTTTGGGAAGCAGAGGGAAATAAATAATCGGTTTAGCAAAACTCCCCTATTTTGAACTAACTAAAAGGGAAGCCGCCTGAATTAATGACTATGTTGAAGTCAATGCCATCTTTTTCCCTCCTGAGTATGTTCAGTACCTCACACTAGGCTAATAAAATGTTGCCTAGAAGCAGTCATTAGAGAAACCACTTTACTAAATAAGAATGTAAATAAGAATGAGTCACAATTTGTAGTGTATCAATTGTTTTAAGGGAATATTCCAAAGAACGATTTACATAAACCAATTAAAGCCAGCCCCAACAAACTTGTTTACATGATAAAATCAAGCCAAGGGCCCCTAGAACTAGAGAGCTAATAGTCCAAAAGGTTGCAGTCATTTACATAGCAAGCCTGATACAAATGTTTCATGACACTGCACATCCACAATTCTGATACATGCCCATTTTAGTTACTTGGACAAAGAAGAGAAGTGCTGGTAATTCTCCATTCACAGATACACACACACCCATCCTTTGTTGATGGTTAGCACAGAAGAAATAAGAACCTCATGCACATTTTGCTCATGCTATCTGGGGCCTGCAAAAATACCATAAAGGGTGAAAAGTAGAACGTCTTAAAAAAAAAAAGAAAAGAAAAGAAAAGAAAAGAAAAGAAAAGAAAAGAAAAGAAAAAAGAAAAAAACGAAATCAACATACTGATGACAAATAAATGGCCCCTCTAGAACAAAACAAAGCAAAATGTAAACAACAAAAATAGTCTTTTTATCTCTCAGGGAATCATTTTAAATACATATTTGTTTTTAAGATGCAAAACTCATGCTATCAGAGACCAAACAAACAAAAAACTGTTGCAGTGATGGTTATGGTCAAACGCTGATAAATCGATTCAAGGTAGAGTAGAAATGAAAAGAGAATTAAGACAGCACCTTTAAAAACATGATTCTCTTAATCAAACTAGGAGACCAGACAGCAGGCAAATGCCAAGGAATAAGGGTCTGATGTCTGCCCTTTCCAGGACATTTGCGTTAAAGAGCAATGTAATTTTTAACATGTGGGAGATAACAGTGCCTCGCCAAAGAAAACAGTGCATTTAAAGTAGGTAATGAAGAATTTTCCTTGACAGGCAGAGAGGGCAAACACTGTTACTGGACTGACTCAGGATAATTTGCCACCAATTCTCTAAAAGATAATTTTTAAAAAAATCATACAAAAAATAATCGTTTTTCGTTTTAGTTTCAGTCAGCCTCTATTCACAGTTATCAATAAGGAAAAGACACGACTTATTTTTGTTATCGAAAGAAACACTTAAATTTCCTCTGCTGGCCTCTTCATCATTTTAATTTGAATTTCAGAGGATCTTATACAGCATCCAAGCCAACATTAAAGATGCAAGAGGTGAAATGATTTGCTCAGCCTTCTAAATATTTGGAGACCAGACTTCAACTAGAACGGGCCCTCCTGATTGTATCTCTAAGAGATCTGAGCGGAGTGAGTGTTTCTTGGTGCAGAGACAGAGTAACAGCCAACTAAGACATAGCAGCTCACATTTCCATTTTTTTTTCTCTCATCAGTGTCACAGAATCATCAACGATTAAGTGTCCTGGTACAAACTGCATTATGATAATCAGCCACCCAACACAATGGGTCTTTTACTAAGATGGGGAGAGTCTCAAGAAAGTGGATTCAAAAACTTTCAGTATAGTTAGTCCTCGGCTTCTCTGCTAGGATAGTAAAGGGAAGTCAGGCTTTATTAATGTCAACTCTGATAAAATTGCTGTGGACATGGGGACTTCAGTTGTGGAGAGGTGGACTGAGTCTACCAATTCTTTTTAAACCAACGTTTAACAAAGCTTTCTGAAAATATTACATATGGCGTGTATCAACTTATGACATGTGGCCAATAACAACAGATGTAAATTTAGCTTGGGAAATTCGATATGAAAGGCATACTAACTCATTAATAATTTGTATTCCTGAACTCTAGAGACAGTACACAGTAATTAGGCATGACATAATTAATCAGTGGACAGTTTTGACCACCAGTGCTGTCACGATCAGGGGTACATTGTAGGAATTTACAGGAGCAGGGGAGATGAAACTTGGTATTGAAAAGAGCCTTCTTGTATACACGTCAACGTTACATAGGAATAAAGACAATGGCAGCCAGGAAGAGCTGCAATACGGGTGAGAGATATATTTTCATTGGAGAGGCATGTCAACAGTGGATAAATAACATTGTTTAAGGAGTGATAATGTCATCTATTAGAATTGGTTATCGTAAGTGGGCAACAGCCCAGCAGTGGATAACACGAAGGAGGTGATAGAAGTAACAATTATAGTCCTTTCATCAAGAAACTTACATTCGACCTGAGACATCTTCAAACAGGAGTCCATAAGAATATACACAGATACAGTTAACAAAAATAATGTCCTGAAGATCATCGTCATTATCGTTTTAAAAAGAAATTGATCAGTAATAAGAGAGGAGTCAAGAAAGGCTATAAGAGGAATTACAATAAGAGCTTGGTCGATTGAATTTCACAGTGCAAAAGGACAGGAGTGCATCTAAGTCGTGAGGTAAAAGAAGGAGTAGGTAGGAATGATCACTCTTTCAGAGGCATTTTGAATAATTAGATTGGACCGAAGCACTGGGTGCTGGACTGTGAACTTCTTGATGGCCACACTGAAAATGACATTATACATTAGAACAGGGTTGCCCAACAGATCTTTCTGTGATGAGGGAACTGCCTTATGTTTGTGCTGTCCAATATTGTAGGCACGTGTGGCTATGGAGCATTTGAAATGTGGCTAGTGCAACTGAGAAACTGAATTTTAATTTTATTTAATTCTAATTAATTAAAATTTAAATTTAAGTAGCCACATGAGGCTAGTGGTGTCAGTGTTAAACAGCACAGCTCTGGGGAGTAGGGAATCACTGTAGGTTTTAAGCAGGGAATGACAAGATAAAAACCATATTTTAGGCAAGTTAATTTGGCAGCAGTTTTTAGGAGAGTTAGGTGCAAAACAAGTAGTTCTCTTGAGATTGTACTGAATTTGTAAATCGATCTAGAAGAATTGACATCTTTAAAAATATGAGTCTTCTAATCATGAACATGCTGTATTGCTAGCTTTATTTAGCTTCTCCCATTTTTAAACACATCTGAACAAGTTTTATAAGCTTATAGCAACATAGTTCATAAAAACAAAATTACGGAAACAACATTAGGGGGCTAATGTTCATCAACAATATAATGTGTAAGTAACATCGATGGCGTATTCTATTACAAGGAAAAGGAAAGAGCTATTGCTATATGAGACATAATGAATATATTAGGTAAATGAAGTAAGACACAAAATGATACACTTAGTATGACTCCATTCAGAAAAGGTACTATAATAGGCAAAACACAATTGTATTATTTCTGTGAAGAGTAAATCATACAGAAAAACAAAGAAAAGATTCATTATGAAAGGCAGGATAATGATTTCTTCTACATGGACGAGATGTAGAAGCCACATGGGCTGTTACTAGGACTATTGTCAACCGGGTTACTACTCAGTCTTGGGTGGTTTGTGTTGAAAGGCAGTTTCATTGCATATATTCAGAGATGACTAAAAGCGTAGTAGCCGTACAGGTAAAATTATGATTTAAAACAAAAACAAGCATTGCTCAAAAGCCTTGCTGGTACTGTCCACAAAACCTCTACGCTATAGACGCCCATCAGTTGTCTTTAACATTATTTCCTGCAGTGGTGTCAAAGGTCATGCATGTTCTGTTTACACACTGAAAATCATAGGGTTGAAGAAAACTTGCTACTTACTGGTTGTAATTTGTCCTGCTTGACAGTCTTTCATTATCTTATTTCACACTTGTGTAATTTCATATTGATGACAAATCTACTCTTATTGGCTAGTACTAAAATTTCCAATATTGATAAGAGTCTGAAATTAGGTGAGCTTGCTAAGGCAAACATAATGATCATCGCAGAACACCAGGCTACTGATTAATAAAAGGGACTTCTCACCTCTGTGTTCCAAAAATAATAATAATGACAATAAGTATTCAAAATAAGCATACATATTTAACAAAAATAAAAAACAAAAAAAGAATGGGAAGGCGAGTCAGTGTCCAGTATTTTATAAATTTATAAAGAACGTCATCCATGTGAAACTAACATTGGCATATGCCAGCTGGATGGTTTAGGAAATAGTATAGCAAATAAAAGAAGAAGATTTTCAAGTTATAAAATTTGATACGGTAATCCCAGGGGCAGATAGAAGATTTAAAAGAGAAATCTTGCCTCCATTCTCTGAAGTTTTCCTACACTTCTTATTTAGTTACTCCCTGATTCCTTGAAGTGCTTTTCAATGTAAGAGGGGTGTGGAGAATTTGGAGGGTGGGGGGAAGTGACAGGATAGGGAGGGGACAAGCAGAGCATCTTGGGAGAGAGGAGAGGATCCTGACGAAATGGAAAGAGAGTTATTAGACCCAACTATGGAAAGAAAATTAAAATATTTTGAAATTCAGAGACCTCAGCAAAGGAAACCATGGGGGGCTTCTCAGGACCTGAAAAGGGAATGTCACTCGTAGCAAAACTGCAGTGAGAGCCCACAAAATAATTCCTCCTAAATGCTGACAAATAGGTACACCAGTAGTACGTGGCTTTGCTTTGTTCTAGATTCTGAATCTGAGTTCATGGTCAACAGAAGTGTCTTTCTCTTCTGTCAGTAACAGCACACATCTACAACATCTAACTCCTTTCTGTTGATACGGCTATGAATGTGTTACACACATCTTTGTACAGTCAAAAATAAACCCCAAAACCAAAAAACCTTACCTTTATTTCAAATGATGTTTTCACAAGAATCCACATTGTCTCATGATTAACTTCTCTACCACCATTAAGAAAGTGAAGGTATACCTATAAGGACTTCATTGTGTAAAGTTTAGGCGCTAGTGTGGTATGGATACAACCCTTTTGAAAGCTTCTCCTTTTCTCCCCCCTCCTCTGCTAATGGATTTAACATCCTTAAATTGCAAAAGGCAGGACAGAAAGGTGATGTTTTGACAAAATGAGCTTTGTTGTTTGGAAGCAGCCCCCAAGGCAGAAGCTCTGAATTGGGGGCCTGATGTGGGTTTCTCCATAATGCAGATAAAACTTCATGATATATTTAAATCCTTTTCCGCAAACATTTCCCTGATTTGTTGCCAAGCTGTCACTGAATTTAGTAATCCAGACAGATTACCATAGGGGTTCTATTTTTAGGGTCCTTCTGTTACTGTGGAGTTGCAGCTGATCGGATTACAGCTATATCCTACCCATGTAAAATGCATTGATGCTTCAGGAGGAACCTGCACTTCACTCCCATAATTACAATGTCAGACTCATCACTGGGTATTTCTCTCTGAGTTTATTTCGTAGCTCCGTTGTGGCCAATCCATTATTAACTCATGAGATGGCATGTTGTCTCTTAGTTTTGCTCTGTGTCTTTCAATAGTAGCCCAGGTGCGTGTGTGTGTGTGTGTGTGTGTGTGTGTGTGTGTCTGTTTTTGGAGGGAAGGTGGGTGATGGAAAATGCATGCTGTGGGTCACAGAAGACATATATAATTTCTGATTCTGAAGGCAGAAAAATAGCAACCCACACATTACTCTCCTATAAATGACAATATCTCCATCTAGTGGTGAAAATGAGCATAAAAATTATATTATCTTCACTGCCAGATGAGGGAAGAGGCATTTGCAAATTTGTCTCAAAACATAATTTGCATTTTACCTACAGAATATAAACATTTTCCTCAGAAGAATACATGTTCACATAACCAAATTGGACCCTTTTCCTGCAGCCTCTGCAAGGGAAAAATAATCCCTCTACTTCAGAGAAAGTTTGGACTTCCGAAAAGACTGTCCCTCAAAGTTCAGTTGTGCAAGATTTGTCAATAAACTCTTTCATGTTTTTTTTTTTTTTTATGAGGCATTGGAAGGGTGACAGCTATAAAGTGTAGTGAAATAATTTCACAAGTGTAGTTGAATTAATTTCATTTGGATTTTTGTATTTGGTCTAAGAAGTAAATTTCCCAACACATTTCTCATCTCCCACAAAATTACCTTTCATTAATTTCATAGTAGTTACACCCCAGTGAACTAGTATATATTATACCCATATAAGCAGGTAAATTGCATGTTTTACTTGAAGGAATGAAAGCTAAAGAAGAATGTTAAGGTTTTCCTATTTCATAAATTATTGCAATCTTGATCAAAGAGTTCTTGCAATATAAAGCCAATAATTGAAGGCCACCTTTTACAAATGCCACTGATTACATTATTGTTATTTGTTAATGAAAACTCAAGGTTGTTTTTAATTAATCGTCCAACTCATATCAAGTTATTTAACTTGTAGTAAATTTATGTACATAAATATAAAATATAGATCATCAAGCAGAGAACCATGATGGCGATGAAGACAGACACTGAACTTGCATCAAAGCCCCACCAGGTGGCAGCACTCATGTGGGCATGTTCTAAATCCTGGCCCTAGGACTTAAGAGCACTCAAATTTCCACTTTTTTGGTGTGCTACAAGAATTTAGTCTCTTCAGAAGGACTGAGTCCGGTAACCCACTGCAAGAGAGTCGGACCTTCCAAGTCAGAATCCCAATTGATTAACGTAAAATTGATGAAGTTCCTTTCCTCAGACTGTAATGTCGGAATATACAGAGGGAGATCAGAGAGAGGTATGGAAATAAATACAGATGTGTGGGCATATACACATATCTATTTCCTAGTTCTGTATACTGAGCAGCCCTAAGTGCAATCACACTACAGTAGCTATGCACACCTAGTGACCAGATCCTGGTTCCTAAAATTATTTTGCCTTAAAGGAGCTAGGGCTCTTTGGAGACATGAATGATTCCAGGGCTTATATAGGGAAGTAATAGGACTAGAAAATATGGAGGTTCTCAGAGAAAAGTGGGGACACGTCACGGTGACATAAAGGCCAGCCCAAAGAGGCTCCCACCATTTAACTTCAAATGATATGCACATGAAAATAAATTATGATATCAATGAATTATAAGATGTCAAAGTTGGAAATACCAAAGATACACTGGGGAACTACTCCAGAATAAGGAAGATTAAAGAGACATGACAACTAAATACATGTGGTCCTGGATTAAGCCTTGGACCACATATTTTTGGGGGGTGGTCGTGGTGGCAGGTAGCCCTAAAAGACATTATTGGGACAATTGCAAAACATAAAGTAGGTCTACAGATTAGATAGGAAAATTGTATTGATGTTCATTTGCTGATTTTGAGAATCACATTCCGATTTTGTAACAAACTATTTTTTTTCCAAGAAACAACTGCTAATATGTTTAGTGGTAAAGGCTGAAAGTTACTTTCAAATCCATTAGAAAAAAAGTGTGTGTGTGTGTGTGTGTGTGTGTGTGTGTGTGTATGTTTGTGTTTAGAAAAAAAGACAGGACAGAAAAAAGGTACAGTGCTAAAACTGAGGAATCTGAGTGAAGGGAATATGAAAATTCTTTGTACTGTTTTTACAAATTTTCTATAAGTCTGAACTTTTTCAAAATAAAAAAAAATTAGAACTTTAGTGTCTAGAAAATAATATTATCGCCATTCCTGGCACATATAATTTTAATAAATGTCAAGCTTAGACTTCATAATTTTCACAGAACATTGTGAATTGCTCACTGGGTGTGAAGTAATATGTCTACGTCATTCATCATTTAATAACTCACAAGATAAGAAATAAAATATCTGTATGTTATGTTTAGGTTAAAGAACACACTTTGAAATGACACTTGCAAACTTTTAGTTCAAAAATGCTGAAATGAGCACAGCATTTTTCCTTTCTTTCTTTTTTTAAGTTTATGTACTTATTTTGAGGGGGGAGGGGCAGAGAGAGAGGGGGAGGGAGGGAGAAAAATCCTAACCTGGCTCCGAGCTGTCAGTGCAGAGCCTGATGGGGCCTTGAATTCAGAAACTGTGAGATCATGACCTGAGGGGGAATCAACAGTCGGATGCTTAACTGACAGAGCCACCCAGGTGCCCCTTCCTTCATTTTTAGAATCTCCCTGAAATTACAGGAAATATACACAAGAAGAATAAATTACTTACAGTGCTAAAAGCAAGAAAACATGCCATCAACCAGCCACATAAACCTACATTTTTGTAATATAGAAAGCTGGTAAAATCCTACTGATGGATAAATTAGAGAAAATGACTCAAAACATGTGCAGCAGAAGGCTGAAAAACAGACGGGGGCAATTTCTGTCTGTGGAATCACAGAGTGGCCAAGCTGAACGTTGACAAAGATGGTGACAGTGAGGGGTCCGAGGCTGTCCTCAGAGTAATTAGTAAAAGGCTGAATATAGAATGGCTGAGCTTTTGTGTTTACAGATGGCTGGGCTATCTACCCCCAAGTAATGCCACAAAAAGAGAAGGCAATCATGTGAATACACCCTTCTCCAGCTCCCTCTTGGGGTGCAAATGGGTGAGGGTCTCAGCTAGAGAGAAGACTAAGAGATTGCAGGGCTGTGGTCCAGCTGGCTTCTTGGCCAACCCCAGAGCCTTGCGCCTCTAGACCTCCTGTTAGGAGCAGGAAATAAATCCTGATTTGGTTAAGCCATAATTCATCAGGTTTTCTTTTATCTGGAGCCAAAATCATTCCAAAACCAATTCTACATTTAAATGCACAAATGGCAATCATCAGAAAAACTAAAAAATAATGATGAAATTAACGAATATTTGTAGGAGCAGGTGGGACTGGGGAGGGTAAGAAAGGTATCTTCATCTTTTGCAGGAGAAATGTTAATACTTTCCAAAGTTCACAAGTTAAGAAATAGACGTATGGGTTTATAATAAGAATATTTGAGTTAAAACATCAGAAGAAGTACAAGTACATTTTCAAGTGGATTTATCCATTTTCTCAGACAATACAAGAACATATTAGGAAAAATGACTTAAATGCCATCATTTTAAATAAAAAAATATATAAAACCACGTATGTTGGCAATCTGAAATATAATATATAACATATCATTTTCTTAATAACATGTGAATACTTACTTGTAAAAATAAAAAACACATTAAGAAGTACATACAAAGATTCGAGGTATTTCCAAAGTCTCTGTTTTGCGGTTTGTTCTTAAGAAAGGACAAAAAAAAGCCAAAATATTTTTCTTTTTTTTCTTCTATTCAACCGAGAAAGAATAAAATACAGGATCAAGAAACTTTACTTAGTCCTTTGGAACAGAGTTTAAAGATCTGGAAAAAAGTAATTATATAATAATCTGATTTCATATGTTGACACTGGGTGCTTTTTTCCCTCCCTTGCATTTCCATTTTCACTACTCTCTTTTCATTTCTTCTCAGTGTGTGTTGGGTACATACCCTCAGTTTGATACTCGTGGTCTTAACCATTTGAAAATTCGCCTTTAGAGTGTGACCCAACTTTGAGCAATCTGCAGCAAGTTCAGGGGTCCATTGGCACAGCACCAAGGACAAGAAGCAAAGAGTATTCACAAGCAAGAATCCTTCATCCGAGGACAAGGATGCTTTCCGCCAGACTTCTGTTTCCAAATCACTGAGTTCTAAATGGAGTTGTCCACTCTTGTGAATAGTTCGCAATCTTCATGATCGGCAAAGTGCTACTGTCTAGTTAACCTAACTGGGATTTGTTGTTCGTTTGTTTCTACCCCAGTGATAAGCATTGGCAGCGGTCAGTGCCCGCACCACATTTCTGTTTGGTACCAGCACAGTGATGACGATTCTGTAAAAGGTTGCTGTGCCTTATCCTGTCTCTCTTTTTCAATAGGACTAAAGTTCACGTTCATAGGTTGAAAGTGCAGACACGGTGAGCTTCGGTTCCCGGGTGACATCCAAGTATTCAGAAAGTCACTAGACGTGCCAGGCTAAAACGCTGGGGAAACAGTGCTTACACATTAGATTTGAAGGTTATCAGCATGTGCATGGAAGAGGGCGACGGGGTGGCTCAGTCAGTTGAGCGTCCGACTTGGGGTCAGGTCGTGATCTTGCGGTTCCTGAGTTTGAGCCCCACATTGGGCTCACCGCTGTCAGCACAGAGCCCTCTTCGCTTCAGATCCTCTGTCCCCCTCCCCCTTTCATGCTCTTCCTCTCAAAAAATAAACAAAACATTTTTTAAAATGTGGATGGAAGATAAAAACATACATGTCAAGGATATCACCTGACCATTGGTGAGCCAAGCATACCACCTTGGGTCATACTGGTGTCACAGACTGAAAGTGTCCCCCCAGATTCACATACTGAAATCTAATCCCCAAGTTGGAGATGGGCCTTTGGAATGTGCTTAGGTTTTAAGGACAGAACGCTCACGAATGAGATTTAGTGCTCTTATGGAAGAGGCCACAGAGAGACCCTTTGTCCCCCTGCCACATAAGGTGACAGGGAAAAGACAGCCAGACGTCTATGAACCAGGAAGTGGGCTCTCACCAGACACTGAATCTAGACTTCCCTGCCTCAGAACTGCGAGAAACAAATCTCTGTTTTATAGGAGCCATCCAGTCTGTGGCATTTGGTTACAGTGGCCAGAACAGATCGAGACAACCAATAACATCCCAAGAGGAGGCCAAGGAAAAGGAACCCGTAAAAGAGAAGGCATGGAGAAACCAGAGGACGGGAGTCACGGGAGGAGGGGACAACAGAAAATAGCACATCAAACGCAGCAAAGGAGCCCAGGAAAATAACTACAAGTGGCTATCGCATTGATAAAGTCACTGCGGGTTGGCCAGGGTCATTTCAGCAGAGTAGCCAGGAATAAAGGGAGCGAGGAAGCAGAACATGTCACTGAGGTGAAGTCTCTTAGGAAGTGTGGGCTTAGAGGAGAGCAAGAATGCTTGGTGTGATTCCTAAAAATCCACATTCCATTGATCAAATGCAATGTACGACTAAACTACAGAAAATGGATGAGTTGGCTTTCTAATGCCTCATTTCAACTAGAAATAATAAATAGGAAACACAATCATAGTAAATATAAAACATAAAGCCATGCCTCTGTGTCCATAGGACACATACAGCTTTTCCCTGTGGGGATCATTTTTATTCCTTTATAGTCTTTTAAAAATGTTATTTTCTTTTTACATTCTCCGAAACCTGTCTTTGTATACGCTTAGGAAGAAGTTTTTTAAGTTTATCACTAGGTGGCGGTAAAGGTCAAAAGTTGAATGAAACCAGGCCCGAACACTTCCACGAGTAATAATTTTGAAATACATCATGAATCTGCACATTTTGGGGGCGCCTGGGTATCTCAGTAGGTTGAGCGTCCAGTAGGTGGAGTAGGCTCAGGTCATGATCTCACAGTTCGTGGGTTCGAGCCCCACATCAGACTGTGTGCTGACAGCTCAGAGCCTGGAGCCTGCTTCAGGTTCTGTGTCTCCCTCTCTCTGCGGCTCCCGGCCCCTCTCAAAAACAAATGAACATTAAAAAATTTGAGTTTGCATGTTTGGAATCGATATAGAAGTTATATTGTCAAGTCCTATAGCTAATACATACCTGAAAAAAGTATTGATGCTCTGTTAGCACTTAAAAAGCAGATTCTCTTAGGAAAACCATGGAAATGTTGAAGCCAAGTTGTTAAAAACACAACCTAGTGATGTGCCTATTTGCATGACAACTACACCCTCCACAACACCTAGAGACTCACTTACAAGCTTTTTAGACAATATGAGGATCAGGCCTAAAAGATTTAATTAAGTCCAGTTTTGTGCCTTCTGTCAGAAAACATGCACCTCCCCAACAAGTAGACAATTTCTTCATTTAGTCTTTTAGCATTCTTCATTCTAGCATTCTCTTCATTTTTGAGGATAATTGGCTAATGCAAAAAAAAAAAAAAATACCTAAAGGAACATTAGGACAGTGCATAACAATTCTTACTATATTTAATGGCATTTGTTTTTCATTTAAAATAATTTTGCAGTTTCTACTGTTTTGCCAGCATTTTAATTTAGAAAAGTTGTGGGATTCTTTGCTATCTTTGAGCGTATTTGTCATTGGCTTCCCCGCATAATGTGAGGAGTTATGACAAAACGGCTTAGTTATACAGCCTTTGCACTCCAAATAGCACTGGTTGTGACCTTTGATCGGAGATGAAGGGGACGTCTAACTCCTCCGTGGATAGACCTCTGAGAAAGACTCACAAAACCAGGATGGTTTGGGAAAGAGCCTGGTGGATCAGAAGTTCCTCCCCTCAGTCCGTCTTGATGTAATTTTTCGCTAAACAGACCCTGTGAGGATTAGCCCATGAATTAATTAAAGTGTTTAGCTTCTGTTTATAATGACGCCAGACGCCAGGGGCATATCCTGAACCAGACACTATTTTTTGTGTTTATTTTGTTCTGTATTTGAAAGTGGAAAATTCTTGAATCTTTTACATGAAGCTGGGAAAGAACCAGTAAAGGGAGAGATTTAAAATAACAAGCAATAATGAGTCTCATGAGGTATAAATGTTTCCCTATGAGATGCATTTATTTATGTGTTCCACAGAATTCATAAAAACACAGAGGAACAAGGAGACAAAATGGACCGACAGTGTCCATTGGAAAAAAAAAACCCGCTTCATTCAACAAGTAATTTTACTGCAGTGCCCCTGTGAATAAGAAGTAAGATCTGTGATTTTATATGAAAGTGGAGATTTTTTGATATTTTGCTTTAAGAAAAAGATATAAAACTCACCCCAAACAAAATATCAATATTTACTTGTAAATTTGTTTTAATCTTAGAAAAACTATCACACATGACTAGGTCCTAAAGTCACGTGAATCACAGCTTAGATGTAGAGTAAACGTACAAGTACTTATTTTGGCTTTGGTTAACCTGTTCTTTCCCCCAGGTTCCCAAACCCTGGAAGAAACAATTATCTTTGAATTCCATCTTGTTTAAAATCTGGTAAGGCCAGTGCCTCTGGGAACAAATGGCCAGTGTCTCATACCCCACGTTCACCTCCAATGTCAAGAGATGTTAACCAGCAAACAGAAGGGCCAGGGGACGCTGAGCCAAACACCTCAGCCTTTCCCTCTGCAATGACACCCTCCTGCCAAGCACACTCCAAAACATCTTGGAGAGTAGCCAGTGGAATAAATGGAAGCAAAACAGAACGTAAGCCCTTTTTTTTTTTCTGGACAAGTAGGGGAGTATCTGAAAGATGATCAAATCAGACTAAAATTCACACCAGATGGTACTAAAAGTTCATGTATCCCCTCCTTCACCTGAGTATGAGGGCTCATACCCTCACAGATTGTTTTTAGACAGCATAAAAGGGTTACATTCAGGTCAGCTTGACGGGCACACAGCAGTGCCGTTGCCTCCGTTTAGAAGTTGCCCATTCAGAAGAGCCCACGTTGGTTTAAGGGTCTGCTTCCGCCATCTTGAAATTCTTAACTTTTGGACAAGGACCCTCACATTTTTATTTTGCCATGCCACCACGCTTGGCTGTGTTTTCTCTGCTTCATATTATGCTGTTTCATATTATGTTGTTTGTTTTTTTTTTTATCGCATTAGACATAAACTACAGGTATTTTCCTTCTTTTCCTTTTGAAAAGTATTACAGCAGTTGGTGTTCCTAGGCCTATCTGGAGAAGTTCTGTGTGTGCTTCTCTGATATTTTACATCTGTGGTAATAGATTCAGAAGGACTAAAGTAGAGGACTGAATGTGGAGGATCTAAAAAGCAAATGCACAGGCTAAGGCTAGGTAAAATACAAAAGTCGAGTCATTTGAAATGAATAATTGGTTTGCATTCTGACACACAAACTTGCCAGCGGCTGCAATCATGAAAATGGAATGACAATAACTGTTTCCAGTTAGAAGCAAGAGACCATTTCCATTCGACAGGCCAAAACAAAACAGCCTTCTTTCCAGATGGGTTGTGTGGTAGATGATTCAGCCTAAATTTGACTAAAATTGAATTTCTGTGGATTCCTCTGGTAGGACCCAACACACACACACAGACACACACACACACACACACACACACACAGTGAAATTCTTGATGTGCAGATATACCCAAGTCACGTTCACTTCCTTTTCTTTCAGATCTATTTTTTGCATCCTACTCTGTTCCTTTTCACAGATAACTTCCTACTTTTGCCTTGGATCCATTTGTGTTTCCATAGTCACAGAAACAGATAGTCAGTAAGTAAACCCTCCATACTTAAAAGGCTGACACCATTGAATGTCATAATCTACCCTGAGACAAGAATATAAAGAATATAATCCACAACTTAGTTTACTACATGCAAGAAATCTCATTCCATTTATCTTTGCAGTAGCTAGGAGTGGCCTGATATTTCTGATAGTATAGGGCATATTATAACACACACCCATAATGATGGAAGGTTTTATTGGCAACAATAAATTTCTAGCCCATCATAGAAGCAGAAGGGAGTATATATTAATATTTCCTGAGGTTGTTTTTATTGGTGCTAGAAGCTGATGATTTCATTTAATTTCCATCACAACCGTTAATACCCTCATTTTATAGATGAGTAAACTGAGGCACAGAGAAAGGAAGAAACTTGGCCGAGCCCCACAGTCAGTGAGTGGTAGGGCTGGGGTTTCTGTCAAGCAGCCTGACTAATTCTTAATTATGGTTTTAAAGACGCTGACTTTTGAGTCAAAAAGTAAACAGAGGTGATAATTGCAAGAGAACAAACACATCGTTTACTCAACGCTAAAGAAAGGATTTGGAAGGGAGGTCACTTTGGTTGCTGAGTCAATATCCAAGTTTCTACTGGTAAAGTTAAGGAAAGTGTCATTTCCACATGACTGCATTTTAGGTTTCCAGACACGAGCAAGCTCTTTCTTTTCCTGTATTTCTGGCTCAGCCTGAAGGAGATACACAAACTCCAGTACAAGGATTTTCTTTTCAGACCGTTCAATTTTTTTTTAAAGTTGTTTCAGTTTGGAGCTAAGAATGACTTTCGTCCAATTTAATCACCACAAGATTCATATCCTAGCAAGAGAAGGATGGAAAATAAAAATCCATTCAATTATATTGACTATTTGGCCTATCGTTACTAATCCTCTTAGCGTTTGGAGGCACCGATTTTTTTTTTCACGTTCTCTCGGGTGGTTTAATGTTATATCTTACTGATGAAAAACTATCACTTAGGAAAGGTAATTATCAGAGTGTCTGGGTGTCTCAGTCAGTGAAGTGCCCAACTCTTGACTTCAGCTCAGGTCACGATTTCATGGCTTTGTGGGTCCGAGCCCCACATCGGGCTCTGTGCTGTCAGAATTCCTGCTTGGGATTCTCTCTCCTCTCTCTGCCCCTCTCCCACTTGTTCTCTCTCTCTCTCTCTCTCTTTCTTTCAAAAATAAATAAATAAACTTAAAAATAAAGTATTTTCCCCAGAGTCAATTAATGAGTGGTAAAGGTTTGGTGAGAACTCCAATTGCCCTGGCTCCCAAGTCACTGCCCTCTGCACCACTCTGCTCCCAGGTGATGATGAGTCCTTTGCAAATATCCACAGATGTCTTTTCGTCTCCATTTTTCTCTGCTAGCAACATTCTATGATTTTCACAAAGAAAAAAAAACATAATGTATCCCAACCCTCGTTTACTACGTGTGGTCTTTTGAACTTTAAAGTAGTTATGCCAGTAAATTGAACATAACTTGTCGGCACCCCCACTAAAATGCTTCCCAAGATGGCAATCTAATTCCTGTATCACAATAGCCGGTATAGGAAACTCATGACTTCTTCAAAGCAATGCCAGCATGTGAACTTGCGTAGCCACTCCGTGGAAGATATCGTAGGCAATGGTACACGGAATGTAATGACAGGCTATTGTCCTACACATGGCATATCATCGCTTTACAAAATGGCTGTCACAGAATCTGCCCTTCTTCCTCAAATCATCTAGGACCCTGCTACTCTCCCTTTAAGAGATGAAATGTAACTGCCCTCCTCCCCTTGAATGTGAGCAGGCTTGTGACTTACTCAACAACAAAAATGTGTGACTTCTGAGGCCAGGATGTAGGAAGCGGATGTAGGAGCCCTGAATTGCTGTGTCAGCGGGCTGACTTCCCTAAGGCCACCATGCTGTAAGGAAGCTCAATCTAGTCTACTTGGAGAGATGCTAGGATTATCATCTAAAGAGAGGGCTGCCTGGCCAGCCCTTATTTGTCTAGCGCCAGTGAACGACCATTATAGGAGGTTCCTCTAACCAGAACTGCCAAGTCAGGAAGAGAGAGGACTGGCAGTGATTCCCTGCAGAGGTCTTGGTGACAGCAAAACCAGGAGGGTGCAGAAGCAATAAGAAGATTGTCTTACTTTCCTTCTCCTGTTTCTCATCCCTTCAAAGCTCCCAAGGTTCTTGCCTAATTCTAAAGCTGGACTCCCAATCTTCTACCCATTCTCAGTCCCTTACTCCAACACACTCTTGTCTGTTTGTAAATCCCTCTTTTGTGAGTTAGCCAGTCAGTTTCTCTTGCTTGCAACCAAAGACCTGACATTTAAACTTAGAGATGACATTTAAATTCTCCTGACATTTAAACTTAGAGATGCCTATTGCTTCATATAAGCACAAACATAAATAATCATCCAGCTTCATTTTTTAAGGAAAAGGATTTTTAGGGAATGTGAGTAGTTCCCAACATGATGAACCCAGAGACGTTGTCTGGAGCTCTGGCAGCCACTTTGAAGCCATGAGATAATCAATATAAGGGAAATGCCAAATGATCACATTTATGAAATCATTTAGCTTCATTGCAAACAGTGGTCTTCCCCGGGGTTTCTTGCAGAAAAAAAAAAAATTCTATTTAGCCATTGTTACTCATCTTTTTCTGTTAATTACAGAGGACCACAAAATTAATTGATATATACATAGAAACTATCCCTGTGCATTCCATGTGAGGCCTGTAAGAACAAGAACAAAAGAGGAAGAAAGAAAGTCAAAAAGGAGTCATGCTCAAATCACTTGACCTCAGCATTCTGGTGACAGAGGTGTCCGTTGAGGTGCCACACAGGACACAGAGAGCAGAGGTGAGTCACTGCAATGGGTATTCTTATTTAATGATAAAGAAAAAATGCAGGTAAATAAAACTAATATAGAAGCAGCTACCTTAGCAGACATTTAGCCACAGATGAAGTATGTAGAGCATATGTGTGTTGAGCCTCGATGGATTTGTTAAATATTCTCCCTTTTGTATTGTTCCTGTGTTTATGCATGTTGTTGAAACTATTATCACTATTTTGTTTGAGAAATTTATTGTTGGTAATTTATAGTTTCTACTCCTCCATGCCCAAATCAATGAGAATTCTGTGTATGTCTGTGTGTGTTAACAAAATCACCATGGGCGTACAAAAATTCATGCATCAGCCAAAAGGAGGAATAGACAGTTTTTTGGCAAATGCAAAATGCTGGCTACGTGTTTTATGTGTTTGTTTACTTATTTGCACATTTAAAAATGTAAGTGTATTTTATCTTCTAGGGACTAGGTAGGGTACTGGAAACACAGAAGGGAATAAAACAAACATAGCCTGTATCCTTACAAAACCTAGAGAAGAGAAAACAACTGAACAGGCAATTGTGATACGGTATTCAGGGAACACTGAGGTGGGGGCCCTGACCAAGATTTTGAGTGTCCAGGAAGATGGAAGAACTGTTGTCTTGACACAGAGCTAAAACCTTAGTGTGAGTTAGAAAGGCAAATGGAGGGAATGGGGATTTTTCCTAGAATTTAACCATTTTATGGATAATATTGTCCAAGGCTTATCCTATACCACAGTTTACCAAGAAGAATATCTCATCCACATGGAAAAACTAATTTCTTTTTTTAAAATCTCTTTAAACATTTATTTATGTTTGATACAAAGAGAGATAGAGCAAGGGAAGGGGAGGGGCATAGAGAGAGAGGGAGACACAGCTTCTGAAGCAGGCTCTAGGCTCTGACTTGTCAGCACAGAGCCTGACGTGGGGCTTGAACTCACAGACTGTGAGATCATGACATGAGCCAAAGTCGGATGCTCAACCAACTGAGTCACCCAAAGGGCTCTGGAAAAACTAATTTCTTAGCATCGTGTTTAATTTCAGTATCTGGTCATGGAGCAGGAGACTATAGTCCTTTTCCACCTCTAATTTCCCACTCAGGTACTTGTCCTTCCCAAAGAAACACACCAGGGTGGTATCTTATATAATAGCAAAAGAACTAAAAAATCCAGAGACTGTAATAGGCATTTCTGCCAGCCTCCTTTGGCTGATATATCAGGACCCAAGTCATCATGACTGTTCCATAGGATGCATGGGACCAGATATACGTGGAAGAAAGTGAAGGGCAGAGGTCAAGGCAAATAAAGCTGCAATCAGGTGAATGCAGCTAGAATGGTCAGAAACTAAAACACCCAACTTGATTATTTTGGTGGTGATAAATTAAATTAAATTAGATAGATTAGTTTAGATTAGATTGCCACCTATGTGGTATGAATACTTTCAGAGGAAAATAACTGATTTCTTTTACAAAAGTGCAAAAACAATTCAATAGACGAAAGATAGCCTTTCCAACAAATGGGGTGGGGGGAGCCATTGGATATCCACAAGCAAAAAAAAAAAAAAAAGCAAACAAAAAAAGAGAGAAAGAGCTTTGACCTAAGTTTCACACTTTACACAAAAATTTGTTCAAAACAGATCACAAAATTTAGATGTTAAATGGAAAACTATAAAACTTCCTTTAGGAAACAACAGAAGAGGAATTTTCAGGAACTCAGGTTAGTAAAAAAGTCTGTAGATGTGATACCAAAAGCACAATCGATAAAAGAAAAAACTGAAACATGGAACCACATTAAAATTTAAAGTGTTTGTTCTGAGAGAGACCTGGTAAGAGGATAAAAATACAAGCTGCAGACTGAGAGGAAGTATTTGCAAACTGCGGATTGGACAAAGGACTACTATCCAGAGCATATAAAGACTTCTCAAACTCAACAATAAAAAACAAACTGTCCAAATACAAAATAGTGACAGTAACAAATGCTGGCAAGGTGGTGGAGAAAGTAGATGGTCATATGCTCATTATGGAAAAGTAAAATGGCACGGCCACTCTGGAAACAGTTTGACAGTTACTTTGAAAACTCAACATGCAACGTGCATTTTAATAGACACATTTTAATTGCTGCTCCTGGTTCTTCTTCACACTGGTTCGTGAAACACAGCAGAATGTTCAATTGTTACAATACCGATGCAATAAATCCATTATTATACAGACATGCTCTCCATTTTCTGTACCCAGATGATAAAATGTAAGGAGTCCATTTTCCAACTCTGACTATTTTCTTAAGTTTGATGTGCAAAATCTATTTCATTAAATGATTATAATTTAGGATTCAAGCTCCTTTCCCTTGGTACCAAATAAAACCACTGCATTACACACACACACACACACACACACACACACACACACAGAATCAGAATAGAAGAACCAATGACTTCTAGAAGTCCCTAGAAGAATCATTTTATTTTCTGCTGCACAAACATCTTTCTCAGGTAATGTTACCAGAACAACCTGTTTATGAGGTTTTATAGTTTGGGATAAGTATAGTTTAAAAAAGCTACTCTCTGTCATATGGAGTTGTGATATAAAAATGATTTTTAGGCTATATTTTTCAAAAAGCATTTAGCTAGACTATAATCCTGCTGAGAAAACTTTACTATTTAAGTGTATGATATGGAATGAAAAGATATGATTAAAAAGTCTTCTGATCAAGAAGCTTGTGGTCATCAAAGGAATGTTAGTCTCCGCAGAGAGCCACCAGGATTTTTTCATAATCTCCCTTGGTTTCATCCTGTTGATGAAGAAATAGAGTATACTTAATGCTACCTGAAACCACAATCAATGTAAAATATTTTTAATCATAGAAGAATTATATATTTGTAGATTAACAATTATAGAACGTATATCATAGTATGTGAACTCTAGGATCTTTGCTAAGACTATCATTTACTTAAGTCATATAATTAATATAGCAGATAACTGATATTTGTTAATCAATTATTGTATAAAAAGCAATAGCTTTCAAGACTCAGATTATATTGACTATGTTATATATTAGAGCCATTATTTCCCAAGAATGAAATACCACAGAGAACTGGGTAACTTAACACAATATAATTTCGTATCACAGTAAAGAAGGACTATGTGACTCACTCACCAGAGAGAAAGTGATAAACCTGTGATTTTCTCACTTTTTCTTGGTAGATTTA
Source organism: Panthera pardus (assembly GCF_024362965.1). Classification (NCBI taxonomy): domain Eukaryota; kingdom Metazoa; phylum Chordata; class Mammalia; order Carnivora; family Felidae; genus Panthera; species Panthera pardus. The sequence continues at coordinate 15,277,272 of NW_026526766.1, read as the reverse complement.
GTTATCCAGTGTAAGTGACAACTTAACTTTAAACTGTCAACTATCTTTCAATCTTTCAATCTTTCAAGAAGTTTAAAACCTTTGACTTGTGTTTTTTTACTTTTAACACTATAATGAAAATTTAAACTTGCTTGTTATACATTTTATATTAACAAAATTAAGTAAAAACTTACAATAGTAAGTTTCTAATCTCTAATCAATAGTCATTGCAAAATACATCATTATATCTCTCTACTAAAATGTTTTGTTTGCTAAATTTATACACGGGAAACTAAATGTTTCCATGACTGCTGGAAATTGTGTGTGGTTTTTCAGTATAGAATTCACAAGTCCAGGAAAGTTCAATAAATTAAGTATCCTAAAATAACAAATTAATCTTACGCATACAATCTACAAATATGTAAGTCAGCTTTTCTCTTTGAAGAAGTTGCAAAAAGGACTGCCGTTTGCGGGGGTGGGCAGGGAGCATTATGAAAACCACAACATACCAGGATGGCTTGGCAGAGGGAGACACCATACAACTTCTGATAGCATGCTTTGATATCATTCATGTCGATTTCAGAACGGGAGACCATAATTCTGATCAGTGCCTTATGACGAGTCCCAGCACCCTGTTTAAAACAAATGATGGTAAATGTCATAGTCAGAGCATACTCTTAGTAAAGCAGGATATGGGTTTGAACGTGAAGCTCTTTTGTTCACTCATTAAAACACACATCCAAACACACACACACACACACACACACACACACACACACACACACACACCCATGCACTTGACACAGGTAGAAATAAAATGACAGGGATCCAACTGTTGCATCAGCAGGTGTAAGCTTTTACCACCGCTTGATTGGTCCTCCATCATCAGTCTTTCTTTTGTCCAAACGCTCCAAAAATTACAAATAACACGAACCTTCTAATTTGCGAATCTGATGGTCAAATTCATCTATTTAAAACCCTCAGTGGTCTTTGGGTTGCGTTTAGGATGAAAACCAAACATTTTGTCTGGGTTCACAATGTCTGCCTAGTCCCACAACCTCTTCTTACACTACGTACTCTCACGCTCATTGTATTTATCATCTTCAAAGTGTCATCCAGAGTCCTCCTCCTGGACCAACCTTGCTTCATCCCTCCATTCCTTCCACCACTACTGTCCTCTGGCTAATCCCTATTCAAATATCAGGTCTTAGTTTATCAGACGGCAAGTCTACACTGATTTCTCCTGCTCTTTTTCAGTGCTAGGCATTCATCCTCACCCAGCTAGATAACCATCCCCTTAGATGGCAGCAGGCACGAGGTCTGGGACTGTATTGCGAACCACATAGAGGACAATGTGTATCATTTCAGAGGGACTCTTTCCTATGAATTGAATAGTTAGATCTCTCTCTCTCTCTCTCTCTCTCTCTCTCTCTGAGGACTTCTCTATTTTGGAGTTGCAAAGGAAAAAAGAAGGACGGCTTTTCACAATACATGTATACAGGTGGCATCCTGTACAAGACGATGCATGCTAGAGAATGAAGTTCAAGTGAAGTGGCTGAAGTGGTATTTATTGCAAATGTATCTTAATAACACCTTCCACTTGTGTCATTTTAAAATGACGTTTTAAAATCTTAGAATGAAATATGAATCCAGGGCATGGATGCCAGAATAACAATAAAAACAAAAAGGAAAGTGAAACATAGAAAGGAGGAAATCGTAAAACCCACAACCTCAGCGGAAGTAGGTTCCTAAAATCACATCTTAAAAGAAAAAGTAACCTTTCTCCGCTGACTCAGGTTTTGTACAAATCATGAGTAAGCCACCAATTACCGACAAGCTCACCTTACTACCTCACCCGTAAAAAAATACAACAAATCTGACCGAATTTTATGCTAATAAGGAAGGGTATTGCCTTTTGCACTAGATGGAACAATGATTCTTTTTAGGAGGGAGATATTGAAATAAGCATGGCTTGCAAACGATATGAAGTTTTCTGTTGTTCTCCCCACAAACAATAATTTTACCCCTAAGCAAAGCACATACACACAACGTTACCTTCATGGCATGATGAAGCTTCTCAGCAAAGAACATCGGTTTGCTTGTGGCACACTTCACTGCAAGACAGGCACACTTAAGTTGACATATTTAGCACATGACAAGAAAGACACGTATGAAGGAAACATAAGGAATACAGTTTCCCCAGCAAGATTCTGTTCTACACTTCTGTTCCTCATCCCCCCACCTCATAACGGATATTTGGCCCATAAGAAACCGTTCCCTAGATGGCGTTCTGAGTAATCTTTTCCCCCACAATGTCGCCTATCTCCTCCTGTATCTTAAATACATCCAGTACCAACTCCGGTTCATGCTATCCGGAGTATATTCTTCTTGGAAATGGGGAAACCAGTAGGTGTTAAAGGCCATGTGGGCACACGGTCAATACTTTTCTCATGTCATAATAAGAATTTTTTTCAAGTGAAATGGGGCTTGCTTGCAACATGAGGCAACTGCCTGATAAAACACTAACACGTGCGTCCATTAGTGATATTCTCTACCTTGCTACTCAACGTGGAATCTATCGACCAAAGGTATTGGCATCACCTGGGAGCTTGTTAGAAATGCAGAATCCCAGGGCCCCACTACAGACCTACTGAATCAGAATCTGCACTTAACAAGATTTTCGGGGGGATTCATGAGTGCGTCAAGGTTTGAGAAGCACTGCTTTAGAACATACGTTCCCAGGTAATCAGGATAGCACAGGAGACCTTTAAAGCCTTTTTCTTCTGAAGGCGTTTTCAGAAGTCTCTGCAGACCTACTGAATTAATCCCTCTGGCTATGACTAAGATGAGTCAATCAGCAAGTGGCAGACCAGGATTTGAATCTGCATTTATCTAAACCCAATCTCATGCTCTTAATGACTGACCACTCTGACTTTCCTCAGAGGTATGCCCTGCCTGGTGCTTCATTAAACGCTCAGAAAGTTATTTCCCGCCTGCCCATCTTTTTGATAAAAGGAATAATATCTTTTATTATTAAGAAGGCCATTATATGCCTTTAGCTAAACATTCATTGCCATTATCTTACATGTTGCCTCTATATGAAATATAAGTTTATTATATCAGCTATTTTTTAAAAAAATTATGGGACAGCATTGACCATTTCAGGTTAGAAAACTCTCCCCGCTGCAGGACCACATACCAATAGCTGTGAGGCATTTCTCGATGTCCCCTTTCATTTCCAGGTCCAGAACTTTGTTCATGTCGTGCTTACTGTACTTGGCATACTTCTGAAACACTGAATATGAAGTTTAAACTAAGAGATGTACAAGGCATCCTATTTTGGGGAAACTAGAAAAGCAGGGCGACTCAAAGCATTCCTTGACTGGATTTCAAAACACACATTTTAAAGCTAATTATTCAACTGAGCATATTTTGGATACTTCATCTTCTCCTAGGAATGTAGCTCTCATGGCTATTTTGGTGCTCCTGTATATTTTTGGGAAATCTCTGCAAGTGTTGACATTTATTAGAGCTGGCGTGTGATTGACAACCATGATACTTACTACATCAGAGCCAAGTGCCATACCAAATGGATCTCCCCTTCTATAGAGATCTGTGTACTAAATGTCTCTTATTTTTATCATTAGAAATCAGTGTGCTATTATAAGATAATGAACTTTCGATCATCATTAGGACTTCCCCTTTGCGTTGGCTGCGAAAAGGTGCAGAGTCAAATCTTGTGCTCAAAGGCCAACTCTTGTTGCTTTGTGGTGTGTGTGGGGGGGGATGGGGGGCCGCTGTGCCCTTTTCTTCACTTAGTCCTGGGTTTTTAATAGTTTTCTTCATTGTAATTTCACTTATCGTATGTATTTTGTCACACCCATTCCAAATACTTTGAGAGAGTAGAAATAGTTAAGATAATGAAATAATGTTCTACCTGCCAAAATCACAAAGTGTGTTTCAAGTACTATACAATGGTGGCCGTTCAACTTTGGGCAAATGTACAAATGGCAATAAGGGGTCAGGAGCACCACATCCACTTGGGATGGGAAGGACACTAATTAAGGCTTCTATCTTTCCGTTCTTTTATTTGTCCTCAAAAAACCCTGAATCTTCCATAAGTAATTTTCAGGAACCTTTTTTCTCCCCATTTACCTTGGCGAAGATGGGGATATGCTCTGGTGGTGAGAATGGTAATGAACACATTCACATCTGTCCCTTTTCTCCTTTCTCCTGCTTCATATAAAGCCTATCAAGAAACACAAACATAAGCATTTGACTATCTGCTGACTTGATACCCGCACAAGAATGTTAGATCTCTTCAAAGATTTTCTAGGCAGCTGCTTTGTGTCCAATTCAATCACAGTAAGCAACGCTAAGAGTGCAAGTTCCGTAAAGATAGGGACCGTATTTGGTCAAGTATCTTCCACGGTATGTTTGTGCCTTGCAAACAGTAGAGACTGAAGATGTGTTTGCAGAATAAGTATTTGCTGAATTAAATTGCTTTCAGGTTATGCTCTATATCAAGACAACTCCAAGGGACTGTCTAAACATAGGGTGTTTTTTTTTTACTCTTGATCGTTCAGAGTAACTACCAGCAAATGGTACTAATAAATCAATAATTCAAACATAACCTAGACTTGAATTTTGATATTAAGATTTCTGGATTCAAATTCTGACTCTGGAACTTAGTTGCCCTGTAATCTTAGATAAACAATTTAACCTTAGTGAAGTACAGAGTTTCCTCTTTTATTACTGGAAAAGATAATCTTTGTCGTACGGTCACAAGCATGCTCTGCTAACTTTGAAATGTTAATTGCCATCATCCTCCTGGGCCACTATTAATCCAGGTAGCTGCCATAAATATACATCCAAGAGCCCTGATAGTCTTAAAATGGAAAGCAAATTCAGAAATGTCACAAGCAAATAAGAATCATGTTTTATTATAGGCAGTTATTCAAATGCTAACTTTTGTTCTTTGATACGCTTGCGTGATTTCTATTAAAATGGTCGAACTTCTGGTGGACGTAAGTTATTTTGGACTTTTCAAACAAAATCTGGTATGTATGCATTTATTCAACCAAAAGTTAATGAGTGCCTTTTATGTGCAAGATTATGTACCAGTATTATGAAGGGAGTGAGTATGGACAGATAAGTTTCTATCTTATTAACTCACCATAATGAATTTACAGACATAATATTATCCCATAGGGAAAGCATATGCAAATAATAGTTGTCTTTTTTTTTTTTGTATTTAACAGAAATTCCAGGCCCTAAAATGGCACAGTTTCTCTAATGTTGCCAATGGATTGGTGTATAAATAACCAGCAATCTCACTGAAATTATATATGTCAATATACTTGAATGTATATAAATGTTATAATTTTTATAACTATAATCATTACTATAATGGTTTTACAACATAAACATACATCTATATGTATGAACTCATTGCACTGTTCACTGTTAAAAGACGGTTCAATGTGCTTACCCTTTCCACTTAAAAATTATTTTTCCCTTTCTTAGACATGATAAGAAAAAATTCAGGGTTTTCTCAACAAAAAAATTCTTAAGAATGACAAATCAATTTCTTTCAATCCCCTCCCACTTTGTGAGAAATGAAATCTATTAAGAACATAAAGATCACGTGTTTCACTCTGTTCAAGTACAAATGGGTGTGCATCACTCAGGGAATGAACATTAGGGGTGACTGGCCTCTGGGAGGATCTAAAGTTTGCTTTCACGTAGAGGCCTCAGGTGGTAACCCCACCTAACGCAAGACCTATCTGACATAGGAAGGTCGACTCCAGAAGTATTTGTGAGCACTTGCTTACCCTGGCGTCCGTATCAGCCAAGTCGTCATTCAAGCCAAAATCCTCAGATCGGTCACCCTGAAAAAAATCCCCATTCTCTGGTAAGTTGTTTTATTTTATTTCTTTTTTTAACTTTTTTAAGTGTTTATTATTTTTGAGAGAGAGAGAGAGAGAGAGAGAGAGAGAGAGAGAAAGCAGGGGAGGGGCAGAGAGTGAGGGAGACACAGAATGGGAAGCAAGCTCTAGGCTCCAAGCTGTCAGCACAGAGCCCGATGTGGGGCTCGAACTCACACTGACCGCGAGACCATGACCTGAGCTGAAGCCAGCCACCCAACCGACTGAGCCACCCGGGTGCCCTCTGGTAAGTTGTTTTCTAGCATGTAATCTCATGGTTTACTTAATTCTCTTAACATCAGGTACATAACACTTTTTGAGAAATAGAGAGTCAATTGCTTATTTCGAGAGAGAGAGAGAGGAAATCTAAGACTTGACTCCTCATAAAGGAGGAGGTATTTTCTGAACTAGTTGAAGTATACCTTAGCGAGAGAAAGCAAAGCATTCCGATAATCTCCAGATGTGTCTGAGGTGATATCTTTAGCCAGATCTCTCTTCAGTTCTGAGAAATAAGAAAAGTATATTTTGCAGTAAACTAGTGACAAATAATCGTGGTAGTAATATCTGACGTCTCTATGCTGGCTTACAATTTGCAGTGTCAAATGTTCAATGACTTATGGAAAGTATCTCAAATATTATCATTTTTTAAATAAAAACAGAGTAATCAGAGCGAGTAAAATCTTAGATCATCAAAGCTATTTCCATAGGGCAATGAAAGCAATTTAGATAATACTGTGAATGAAACCCTACGGTCATAAAACTTTTGCTAGCAAGAATAAATTGCATAGGTATACATGATTAAAAATCAATTTTGAAACAAAATATGCCAAAATTTAAGCAATGGGATGAATTAGAATATGTATTTAAAACCATAAGCTAGAGGGGCGCCTGGGTGGCGCAGTCGGTTAAGCGTCCGACTTCAGCCAGGTCACGATCTCGCGGTCCGTGAGTTCGAGCCCCGCGTCAGGCTCTGGGCTGATGGCTCGGAGCCTGGAGCCTGTTTCCGATTCTGTGTCTCCCTCTCTCTCTGCCCCTCCCCCGTTCATGCTCTGTCTCTCTCTGTCCCAAAAATAAATAAAAAATGTTGAAAAAAAAAAAAAATTTAAAACCATAAGCTAGAGGTACTTCCTTGAACACAGATTATGTATTTACTTTAAAATGTTATAAATATCTTATATGTGATATAGTTTTGCATACATGTGTAAATATATATATAGATAGATTGATTATATATATAGATATAGATTTAAAATGTTGTAGAAAATCCCTTAACTAACTAGGCAAAAATAATGCTCTAGTACACAAAAATTAACTGAATTTATAATTGAGTAGAGGACAGGGCAGTTAAATAAGCCATCATTACATTATATTTGGTATATAATAGAGAAATATGGATATATACCTTTGTAAACTATGTTTTATCAAGAAAAATGAACTAATAATAATGCCTTTCTTGATTATCATTACTGATAAATGAATCTAAGAGAAATACTGATAATGAGATAAGAATCGCAGAAAATGAGGTTAAAACCTTCCTTATTGTGATACCTTTATTAAATTGCCATGTGCAAGGGCTATTGTATTCCCTGTGCTTGGTATGAAAACCAAGCAGAAAGATCCTGTATGGTGCCGCATATTAGGATGGGAAAACAAACGTTGAAGGCTTGGGAAACTAGAAATAGAAATTAATAAAATTCCCAACACTGACCAAGACCCGGTGATAGCAACCCTGTTTACAGTGTTGAGCGTATCTTTTAAATGAGATGTGTCACTGAATAGATAAAATGGTCCATGGCTGGTCATTCATCCCCATGGTTATAACTAGAGATAAAGAGTAAGTTACAAAAAAACATAAAGAGTAAGTGAGTCATTTATGTTCATAATGACTAAAGTTCATAATGGTAAAGGTAAAGTTTCCATCAGAGGATTGTAAGTACTAGACTCTACATTTTCTTTTTTTTTTTTTAATTTTTTTAATGTTTATTTTATTTTTGAGAGAGACAGAGACAGAATGCGAGTGGGTTGGGGCAGAGAGAGAGGGAGGCACAGAATCTGAAACAGGCTCCAGGCTCCAAGCTGTCAGCACAGAGCCCCACGTGGGGCTCGAACCCACAAGCTGTGAGGTCATGACCTGAGCTGAAGTCAGACGCTCAACCAACTGAGCCACCCAGGCGTCCCTGGACTCTACATTTTCAAGGGCAAATGGAGAATATTTTGTTTGGAAATTTCTGTTCTTGTTATCTTTTCAAAATAAAAAACAATGGGACATTTTTTGGACATAAATCTCAGAAAAATAGGAATGTTTTTAGGAAATTCTTTAAATTCAGCACTAATGAACTGAGTTTTCCATTACAGTACCACGTGGCCATTTGTGCTAGAAGGACATTTTCTACTAAAGTGCAACGTTGATGAGGGGTGGGATGCTGTCTCCCTCATCAGCACCCTGGCAACTCGAGTGCTGTCTGGTAACAATGTGTGCATGCATTGACACATGCCGAACAATGGAGAAAAATTATAATATGTAGAATTTCCAAAGCCCCATTATTAATATCCACATTCAGCTTTGAGAAACACATACCACATTTAGTTTCCGAGAGGCGATTTGGACTGTTAGGCATTAAAACATACCTTCTCTATAGACTCTGTTAATCTCTCTGATTTCTTTGTTAGTTCTTGATACCAAAATTTCATCCAGAGTATCTTCATCAGTCCCAAGGCCCTGGATTAAAGAGGAAATGTAGGAAAATCTTATTCAATAGCATCTGCTAGCTTTTGTGTCCCAAAATTCATTTGAATCTGGCAGTTAGTAACTTTCCCACGGTATGTAGTAAATATCCACAATATTTAACGATTACAACAAACGCTATTATATTGCTCTAAAAACAAAATGGATTTAAAGCCAGTATTTTGCACAAAGATGTGAAAAATGAGGCGTATGATTCATTGCAGTGACATCATGAAAAGACTGGACGTAATACAGCTGCTAAGTCCAACATTCATTCATTTGTTTATTTACTTATTTACTTATGTATTTATTTATTTACTCATTCATTCATTTTATTCTCACTGATGGGCATGCCCTGTACTGGATGTTGAGGATATAAGAAGACATGTAAGTGGACTTGGTCTATACAATCTCTCGAAAGGAGTTTTGGTTAAATAAGGCCATTTACCTTCATGGCAGCACGAAGCTCTTCAGCATCAAACTGGGCTGGAGTTTTTAACAGAGCCAAAACAACTTCCTCGAGGTGACCAGAAAGAGCTTTCTTCAGAGCTTCATCCAAGGGCTATAACCAAGAGATTAGAATCAGGGCCTCTAATAAGTAAATGCTGATGCTGGGTAATATCACATTGTGGGGTGACCTGACTGTTAGGTAATCTTACTACCGATTGCTAAATCCAGCTGCCTTTTAGAGTTCCTTTCATTCAGGTACAAAATATGACATTTAGAATGTTACCTTCATTTTTTAGATCTAGAGTGATTACAATGAAATTCGCTGAATTAATTGATAACTTTCTTTTTCTTTTAGAGACAGTGCAATCAGGGGAGGAAGACAGAGAGAGAGAGAGAGAGAGAGAGAGAGAATTTCAAGCAGGCTACACACTCAGCATGGAGCCCCCTGCAGGACTCAGTCTCACAATAGTGAGATCATGACCTGAGCCGAAATCAAGAGTCAGATGCACAACTGACTGAGCCACCCAGGTGCCCTACACTGAGAACTCATAAAGGACTTCTTTAAGTATTCTCTTGATGTTTTACACAGGAAGAAAATCACAAGGCTCAAACATAGGAGTTTGTATTTTAACAGAAACAGTAGTAAGAATACTTCAAAAATAATGTACTAATAATTTTCCAGCCTTTGAGGTTTTCACTGCTCAAATAAGCATTACAATCAAGCACTGGTATTATATCATTTTCTAACTGGACTCCTTAAAAATATTACCCATTATTGGTATAGAGAATACAAAGCTTACTTTTAAAGTAGAATTATATGTATAAACTTTACATTCAGACATTTAATCACTCAATTTAAAATTTAACAGAAGACACATATCAATCAGAACATATTCCTTACTGCCAAGAGTACTCTCGATATTCGTTATATTCAAATTAAAGACTGGTCTTCAATATAAAAGTCATCTGCAAAGCACCAAGACGACTCATGTCTGAAACCAGAAAATTTGCTAGACTTGATTACACTGCAACCAAGCAAGCAAATACTGTCATCCTCGTCTTAGTTGTGAGGGGAAAACAGTGTTGGAGACTGAAAAAAAAATAGGTGAATTGTGCTTCAAAATCCATGTTTATACATAAACGTAAGTGAAATTAAAAACCTAAATGTACCACTCGACCTACCTTTCCTTTCTCCTGGAGATACGCTGCTTTGATCTGCTGACGTTGTGCATTGTTTCTCTTGGTCAGAATGTCAATGATGGTTGCTTCATCCACACCTGGAAATAAAAGACCACTAGGCTTTTAAAATCAATTTTCTTCATCATCAATAACTGACATAAAATAATTAGTTACCAAGATGGCCCAAATGAAGTTCTAGAAAACTAAGAAATGGAAATTATACCAGCCTAAGATATAAAAGCAGCATTAAAGGGAAGCGTTTCAGATGTCACTCCCTCCATCTGAAGGAGAAAGAAAGAGAAACTGTTCCCGGCCCTCATAGCTGCAGTGCTTGGTCCTGATTTAAACCCTAGATGTGAGGAGAGGTGTTGATTCCAGCATTGAGTTTCTGCTGGAAAAGAGCTGGTAAAAATATCAGTCGTAGCAACAGAGATTCTACTGATTTGACCCAAATTTCCCAAGTGCTGAAAATTCCTAAGTTCTTTTGATGAAGAAATCTTTTTTTTTTTTTTTATCTTCAAAATGAAACAGACCTTTCCCACTGCACATGGCCGGTTTTCAATAGCCATTCTAGTGGCCATTCTGAAATGTCCAGGAGGGGCGGTTATGGGGAGACACGATTACCTTTGACTGTTATCGCTTTATGCAAGGCGGCAACATCCGAGGATGGATTGAAGCTAGGATAGGGGCTCACTGCTGACCCAGGACCGCCTTTGGAGCTTTTCACAGTTTTCTGTGGATGAGACAGACATAGAATAACGTCCACTCCTTCATACTAGCTTCTCTTCTAATCTTAACTAAGGTATTTTGTTGTCACTTGACTTACAACGTATTCCTGCTCTTCATTTTCAATAAACCAGGCCTGTTTGAGGAATTCTGATACCATTGCCATTTTCAAAGAAGTATCTGGAAAGAAAACAGGTAGATGCTTTTACCAAACAAAAACCTACAGCACATATATGCCATTCTACTCTCTTACATACATAAGACATACAGTAGTCTTGACCTTACTTAAGGATTACATTTAGGAGCATAATAAAATGCTAGATGTAAGCTCTTTAAAAGGAGAGTCTGACCCTTGAACAGAAACACCGAGCCTCACCCACCATTCAGAAACCTGGTTCTTTCTTAGCATATTCAGTCCTAACCTTTAGGGGCCAGATGATTCTACAAGTGGGGTTGGTGATTTACTTCATTGCTCTAAATTTATAGACCATCTACCATATGCCAAGCACTGAAGGTCCAGAAAATATTCAAACATCATGCTTTCCTCAGAGAGCTTCAAGCTAGTGCATGCTTCCTGTGGGAAAACACAAAAGCTAAATGCTGGCTGATCTGAGCCTCTCTTGGAATGCGTCAAGGTTAACCTGACAGAAAAGTTAAAGAGAACACAACAGAGAGAAGGCTGTCATATTTGGGACGCTACTAAAGCAAGAAATGTTGGCAGAAGCCCAATCCAAAGAGGTTTAAATTATCTCCCAACGCTTTGGGAAAAGATGAATGGATTTCTAGAAAGAGCAGTACGATTCCATTTATATTTCAGAAAGATCACTCATCCTAGATCATAGAGAATGGCTAAGAGACGGGCAAGATGAAAGATTGGAGACCGTTTAATAGGCCTTTAGAGAATCTGGGTAGGATCGGTGAGGGCCTAAAGAAAAGTAATGGCTGCAGAAAGAGCATAATGTTCCATTTACATTTATAAGGTAAAACAATCTGTGACAATCTACCGGAGTGGATTCAGGCTCAAAACGCTAAAGGAGCTTGATAAAGAGATAGTCAGGTGGCACTTCCCCCTCAAATAATTGTTTCCTTTTCCATTCCGTGGTATAAAATTATTTCAGCATTTGAAGCAATTGCTACCCTCACATTTCTTCCTAGCTGAGCTGTCCTAAATATTAGTCCTTCATGGTTTTCCATCCAACACACAAAAAACCCAGATTTTATAAGAGGTTCTTTGTTCTCACAGGAAGCATCAGGGTGATACTGCAACATAGATGTCCCCTTTTCACAAACTCTGTCTTGAAATTTTGTTAATTGCTATCATGGTTCTGCAGTATTTTTATTTAATCAACCACGTATATCTTTAAAACCTGAAGCATGTTGAAAAACTAGTGTGTTCCCTGTTTTGTCCACCAAAGAAGCTCTCAGTGATCCTTTCGGGCTGGGGATGTGTTTTGAGGGGCTCCTTCGTGAGCAAGGTTGACATATGTCTCCATACCGCTTTGTTTATCCCTCTGGAGACTACGCCCATGAATACATCTGAAGGAGTTTGGAAGGGAAATCTCAGTAGTTTTAAATTCTTCATCAGAAGCTAAATGAATCGTGAGAAGTAAAACCCATAACCTGACTCCTTAACAGCATGTTCAGACGAAATCTTTCATCCATACCTGCTGAAAAATAACCTCAGTTTCAAGTAATGAGATTAAATATGTGAGAGAAACCATATCCAAAGCAGAAACTATCTCCACTTAATTATCAAGGGGGTTGTTCACATTACTATTCTGTCATCAGTGAGAAGAACCAAGATTTTGTGCATCCGTTTAAAATAACCTCTTCCCCCTCCAGCAACTGATAGATTTAAAGTTATTTCCTGAGGTAAAGTCATGATGTACAATTTTGCACAAGGTTTTACTTCCTGTTACAGTCATAATCTGAGGCCATTGCTGTCGGCACAAGCAGATTCATTTTCCAATTATTTCATTGGCACATCCAGAACTTCTAGTAATTTCTGGCAAGGTTTCAGGTATTTGAAATTTCCATTTTTATAATCTCAGCCATGCCCTTCGTAAAGTAGAATCCTCAAAATGAGTGATATGATTGGTCACTTAGCACAGTACTGTTCCATCAGTGAAATATGTATTCCAGTATTTCCACTCTTTTCAATTGGAAAAAAACGCTCAAAATAGAACAGAGGCTATGGATATTGTCAAACATAATTTTAAAAATGAACCCCAGAACTTCAACACAAATTTTATGAAAACTTCACTGTGCTTCATTTTTTTTTCACTTCTCAAAAAATGCTCACATAATGCATTGATTTCTTCACATAACACCAAACAACACAAATAAGGGGGCTGAATAATTTATTTGACACAACAGAGTTTATAGAGGAGACACCTTTGTAACATATCTTCTGAGTTCCTAGATCTTATAATCTGAAATAATTTGGATGGTCTTGGGGCACCTGGCTGGCTCAGTTGTTTAAGCCTCTGACTTCGGCTTGGGTCATGATCTCATGGTTCGTGGGTTTGAGCCCTGTGTCGAGCTCTGCGCTGACAGCTCAGAGCCTAGAGCCTGCTTCGGAGTCCGTGTCTCCCTCTCTCTCTTTGCCCCTCCGCCGCTCTCACTCTGTCTCTCTCTCTTAAAAATAAACAATGTTTTTAAAAAATAATTTAAAAAAATGAAATAATTTGGATGGTCTAAAAGCACGGTCTGGAAAAGAAAAGCAGTCTGAATAGACTGTCTCAGAAAAGCAATTTGAGGAAAATGGAATCTCAATCCAGCCAAATAATATCGACTAGCTCTTAGCTTGAGGACACAGGGATACTGGCAGGATGTAAGAAATTGCCCTAAAAGAAAAATATTTTATCATGTACCAGTAGTTAAGTGCTCAATGTCAACTGCCAGTATTAGCAGAAATTTTTAACAGTTGCAACATACTTTACAGATACCACAGCAAAAACATTTTGGCCAAACTGAATTGCTAAACCATTCTGTCTCTTCTGTAACTACCCTCTGCATGAAAATGGCATTTTGTACCTTGATAAAACATATTCAATAATTTGAAGGTAACACTTGCTTTACTTTAAATAATGCATACAAGGATCTTTTATAGACTGTTACTTGTTATATAGATATCAGATATTATTACTATGCAGAGAAAAAATTTGGTCTAGAAAATAGAATTGTAGAGTTAAAAAAAATAAATTACTCTATGAATCTGCAAAAGATTTTCTTTATTCTTTTTTTTTTTTAGTTGCAACGTTTGTAGGGTATGTATTATTTTATTAACATACCTTGGTGCTCTCTCTCTCTCTCTCTCTCTCTCTCTCTCTATATATATATATATATATATAATCTGGGTACTAATGAACTCTGAAACCAGCATTATCCAAGATTATCCAAGATTCACATTATCCAAGATTATCTCAGTCTTTAACATCATCTAATTTGAAGATGAAATTGGCCATTTCTACATAGGTTGACCTATATGGAAATTAACAGTATTTCAGAGTTCTTCTAGTGAATGATCTGTTTGTGAACATGCACTGCCTACCAATCTCATTTATCTGTGCATAAATGTGTAACTTTCTAGAGATGAGCATTTTTGTGTGTATTTATGTGTCATAAGAGAGCTCTCTTCATCTCATTCAGCAAGGAATTACAGAGGGTAAACACACATAAAAAGTATGCCCAAGATGTTAGGCAGAATACAGGATCCATGCTTACAGCACTATAAGATAAAGGTATTCCAGAAATGGTACGTTAGTAATTGGGCCAGCTCAAAATCTGAAAACACTAAAGCTTGTATCAAAGTTAATTTCCTGATTTCTCAAAAACTGCACGACAGTTATGTCCTTGTTTTTTAATATAGAGAGACAGAAGTAATTTAGAGGCATAGGGCCATTGTATCTGTAGTGTTGTCTCAAATGTTACAGAAAAAAACACAGAGAGGGTGGAGTGAGGAAGAGGATAAAGCGAATGTGACATACTAACAATTGTAGGATCTGCGTACAAAGTATATGGTAATTCTGTGTGATATTCTTGAAACTTTTCTGAAGGTTTGAAATTATTACAAAAGTTTTTTGTTTGTTTGTGTTTCTTTCATGTTTTAAATCGCAAGTTCTATCTCAGTCGGCCTCATGAAAGGCTACTTCCAAGATCTGTAAACAGAAGAAGCCGATTTTTATGGTCTCTCATGCATCCTGGTGACAATCTAGAATGATCAGAGTTATCCAGAGATACCAGCAGCAACTAATTCTTGCATAGGACAGCATCTTCATTCCTATTTTCTACCTGGGAAAAACAGTGTAATTTTCTGGCAGTTTTCTAGACAGAAGCTGTCAAGCATCAAGTCATACATAAATCTATGCCTTCTGATTCCAAAGTATTGCAAATTGTTTTACACTTACAACCAAAAAGACAGTGAGTGACAGGAATGTTATTTTTAAGAGCTCACACTCGAGAATCAGCTTCATGACCAGTGAACCAATGGAGACTGTGGCAAGGTTTACCCTAGCACTTGGGGGTTTATTCTTCAATGCTTTGGCTTGTGCTCAGTTTTTCCCTTGAATATATATATTCACGGGACCTTCCCTTACCTGCTGGTGTGCGGGAACCAATTAGACTATACAAAGGCATGACTCATTCATGAAGAACCATTTTATGAAAGGTACTCTCATGAATGTTTTGCCTCTAGGCCTTTGGATAGGGTGTTTCCTTTGCTTGGAATGCTGTTTCTTCCTCTGTATTCGCTTCCCTTGCCAGACTGTTGCTTCTAAAAGGACTCAGCATAGACCTCTTCACATCCTCCAGAAAATTTTCAAGCGTTCAACACTCAACTGGGTGAAGTTCTGTGCCTCTTCCAAGATGTCCTCCTGTCCTCCTACACTCGCCCCTACCATTCTGTATTATCACTTTCTATTTACCCGTCTATATGCCCCAGCAGCATTCATTCCATGAGGGCAGTGCTAATCTACTATTCATCATGCACCTCCAATCTCTGGTATTTAGTATATTAATAAGTATTATTGAATGAATAAAATAGTGGATCAGTGCTAATTATTTAGGAAACATATCTATACATTTCACAAACGTTTCTTCATAGCTATAGGATATAAAATAAGAACTGAAGAGTTCTGAGCCCTATTTGGATTCCCTTTAACTGACTATGTGGCCTCAAGAAAACATTTAGCTTCTCCAGGGGTCTTCATTTATAAAAATATGAGTGTTGGAATAAATAGTGTCTGCAATGCATAATAGCTCTGAGGTACCTATCTTAAATTTCATCTCAAGTGGATGGAGGTGGGGAAAATTAGCATAATTAAAGAAGGTATTATATAAATTATATCTGTTCTGATCTTTCTGATAAAAATTTATCCTGTTTTAAAGAAAGATGAACTCATCTACTCCAAAAACTGTTTTGGGTTGATCGCTGAAAAATACAAGGTCCACTGTTTTAGCTGCTTAGCTCTGATTTTAAATACAGCTCCAGGGTTGAGAGAAGATTAAGAACAACCGATTCAGCAAACTAACATCATAAACAAAACTCAACTTTTGCAGCTCTTTGGGTGGAGGAAGCATTTAATAAGCACGAAATGCTGCATAATGTTATTATTAGCTATTTTGTCAACATCCATCAAAGGTTGGCTATCTGCCTTGTGTGGTTGAGCCTGGGGGCCAGGGTGTTGACAGAACTTCTGGGGAGGAGGCCATTTCTGAATTAGGGAACCAGTGCTTTACCGCATTTGAATCATTTTCAAATGTGCCTTCCCTTCTAGCTATCAAAATACATTTCTGCGGGCAGAGGGGAATATTATTTTTTCAAAGTCCATGCAGAATTTTAAATATAAACAGGGCAAGAAAGAGCACTTCCTTCTTAATCAAGCTAGCATTACAAGTTAGATGTCAGGGCATTTAATTTAACATTCAAAATGGACTAAGAAAAATTCTCAAAGGAGCACTTGTAATAAACGATAGCTGGATATATGATGATTCGAATTCTCTCACTTTTGCAAATATATCCAACACCAGTAAAAAGTCTACCTTGGATTTGTTTGGTGCTTTTGCTACTAAGGAAAAAAATTTTTAGAGGACCCAGCTGGCATTTACAGGAATAACTTATCTGACACCACCCAGAAAATACTTTCCTTCCCCTTAGGTTTTCACATCCACACTTGAAAAACCTGTCTATGACACGGAGACTCCAGGAATAAGAATGTGGCCACACCCTCTTTAAATGAAATGATTAATCAGCGGATCCTCTTACTTATTTACACTGCATAAATAAACATAACGTAATTTCAATGTAAATTACAAAGGGCATAATTATCACTATGAGGTCTGAATCTATTTAATTCTTAGAAAGAAAGAAAGAAAGAAAGAAAGAAAGAAAGAAAAGAAGAGAAAGAAAGAAAGAAAGAGAGAGAGGAGAAAGAAAGAGAGAAAGAAGAAAGAAAGAAAGAAAGAAAGAAAGAGAGAGAGAGAGAGAGAGAGAGAGAGAGAGAGAGAAGAGGAGAGGAGAGGAGAGGAAAGGAAATAATCCTGCCATTTTGAAACAGTTTCCTGAAACTCCCCTCCAGCACTTCTGTTCTGTACTGGTTGCCTACAAGTATCCACCCTCCATCATGATTTCCATGTAACACACACACACACACACACACACACACACACACACCTCTTGAAAATGTGTAACTCATAGGAGGAAAACACATTCTTGCCTTTTTCTTCTATGGTAATTCACCAACAGTGCAATAAGCCAGTATTAAGCAAACTGCCCATATTTGTAAATCTCTTAACTATATAAAAGAAAACATTACAATTTGTGATTTCCGACATATAAATACCCAATGTGATTTTACAGAAAGATTTATCAAAACATACTAAATGCAGCTAGCCATAAATCCTGGAGAAGCAGTAACAATTAACATCACGATGGGACAAGTTTTCAGAACAATCAAAGCTAACTAAAAAGAAAACTAAGACTTACCCTTTTTCTTCACCTTCTTCCAAAGCACTGGAGAGAGATTCTCCTCTGAAGGTTTCACACTAGAAGTGAAGCCTAGTGCTTCTGATTTTATACAATTTGAAAGGAGACCACACCTAGCAACCAGAAGTTAGTAATTGGTTGCCCTTTGTTTGAAGTACGTGGCTCAGCCTCGGCCGAGAAACAAAGTGAAACAAGTCTTGCAAAACTACTAGCTGAACCAACTCCTAGCTGACTGCACAGAGGAAAAAAAACACACGGAAAGACAGACTTTTTTTTTTCCTCTTTAGCTTGCACTGCTTTTTCCAGAGAAAGTAGACTGCAGTCGATTTCCAAGGATGCAGTACTGTCTACTCCAATCCTGATACTAATTATTGGCATCCTTTTTTTAAACAGGCTGTGAAAGGAAAATGTATACACTTCAAAACAAAATAAACCTAAGAAAACCCTTTTAGTTTGAATCCTAGCTCCATCACTAGTTACTATGTGACCTTGGGGATATATTTAATTTCCCTGAACTTGTCTGCTTTTTTTTTTTTTTTAAGTTTATTTATTTACTTACTGTGTGTGCAAGCACACACACACATACAAGTGGGGGGGGGGGGGCAGAGAGGGAGGGAGGGAGACCGAGAATCCCAAGCAGCCTCTGCACTGTGAGTATAGAGCCCAACACGTGGCTCTATCCTGCAAACTGTGAGATCATGACCTGAACCGAAATCAAGAGTCAGATGCTCAACTGACTGAGCCACCCAGGTGCCCCTGAACTTGTCTACTTTTGTAAATTAGGGATAATATTATCTAAGCTGCCTACCCACTAGAATTCTTGTGACAATTGAGAAATTATATACATATATGTGTATATATATATATGTATATATATGTGTATATGTATATATATACACACATACATATATTGTAAATTTTAACACCATGCAGTGCTGAATAATTTTTATTTTTATATTTTACCAGCAATTTTCTTTCCTTAAAATAAAAGACTTCTTGTGTTTATATATGGCTGGTGGATATAAGTAAGAAATAGAAAAGAAATAAAGCTCCAGATTGTCCCAAAATTACAAACGAAGTTAATGCTAGAAATATGATCATTATGACATTCAAAAAAAGGTATTGGCATTCGAGGAAGGCCTATTTACGGCGTTTCTTTTATAGAGAATCAGTTGTACAGATAGATATGCATAGATCCCTGACATTCTAGAGTAGTTGAACACTAAAGGAAGGCACTCAAACTATGCAGTGAAAGGGTTACTAGAATAGCATCTAGTACAAAACAGGTGCCCCAAGACATTTCCTACTTGCCACAAGGAACAGAAACTGGTTCTGGTAGCCTCAATGGTGGTTCAGTTTTATTCTTCACAAAACTTTACAAAATTCTATGTGATATTTCCATTAAACTATGCAGAGGTGTAAACTCTGTCATGGTGTATGGTACAGTTTATGGGGCATTTTAGTGGTTTGTTTTTTTGCCTGTTTCCCTCAGAAATATTTCAGGTAATTATACATATCATTATATAAATATATATATATATATATATATATACACACACACACACATATGTATATTATATGTATATGTGTATCATTATATATAATATGTGTATGATATATAATATGATATAATATAATGACATGTCATAATAATATATATACTATATAATATATACTATATAATAATAATAATATATACTATATATTATATATGACATATAATATATAATGACATATATATGCCAGCTTTACAAAAATCAGTGAAAATACTTTCTTAAGATTGTCAGATTTTATAACACATTCTGAATTCTCAATGCTAATTTCAGTGAAGTCAACATATTCTGATGTAGGACGATCAGCTAATCTAAATATTTGAGAAAATGCCAATCTATATATTTGGCACTTACTGTAAGTACGTGTTGAGCAAATTAATTAGCTGCTAACTAATTAATTGTTTACTGTTACTGCATTACATTTTGACAGATACAGACCAGCTTTCTAATATTACATTTATTTTGTCAGGTGTGAAGAGAAAAGATAATTAACAAAATTTGGTTTTATATTTGTGTTTGTATTACTAACTTTGGTAATGGAAATGATGGAACATTTCTGCACAGTGACACCCTTGTGAAATGAAGAAAAAAGCCCGTGTGCCTTTTATAACATATAACCACGTAAAAGAAACATACAGGTTCATTTTCTTTTGTTTTTTGTGGTTACCAGTAGCATAAATCCAGAGGAATTACTTTATATACTTGGATTTGTAAGGCACTGGCAAATCTATAATAGCAACAATATTCTTTCCAAATTCTTGTGGAAGAATTAAGAAAAAAAAAGTTAAAAGAACAATTTTTTTTTTCAAAATTCACTTTTAGCTGGAACCCTAAAAGCAAGCGAAACTCCCAAATATGAAAAGTAAAGAAAGTCACTAGTCATATAAGAACATTGATGCGAATGATCGGTTGGAAACCTTTCCCCCCTCGCAAATCAAGCGGATTTGTGGAAATAAAATAAAACATAACATATGTTACCATTTAACAGCTAAGGGATAATCAGGGGTTAAGTGTTTCCTGTTCTTGAAACCCCAGGACTGCAGCCCCTGAGACATGACTCACCCCTCTTGGTGCTTCAGGAAGATGATGAGTCATCAGCTCCAGTTAGTTTACAGAGAGAGAACAGAAAATAAAGGAAGAGGAAAAAAAAGAGAGAGAGAGAGAGAAACGATAGTTAAAAGCAACCGCTGTGTGTTACATTTTCACAGCATCATTATTTCTGCGCCTTTAGTGTGGACCTGATAACCAAAAGGAAGCAAAGCAGTGAGACAACATAACAGAGCAGAAGTATGCACCCAAGACTCCAGCAAAAGATCTGATTTAGTAAGGGGTTTCCTGCCACCCCTTTCTGTTAGGCTCTGTCTTCAGCATTTTGTTTCGTATAGAGAAAGAGATATATTCAGAATCATCAAGAACAGCATTTCAGGGGCGCCTGGGTGGCTCAGCTGGCTAAACGTCCAACTTCAGCTCAGCTCATGAACTCAGCTTGTGGGTTCGAGCCCCATATCAGGCTCTGTGCTGACAGCCCAGAGCATGGAGCCTGCTTCAGATTCTGTGTCTCCCTCTCTCTCTGCCCCTTCCATGCTCATGTTCTCTCTCTCTCTCTCTCTCTCTCTCTGTCTCTCTCTCTGTCTCTCTCTGTCTCTCTCTCTCTCAAAAATAAATATTTAAAAAATTTTTAAAAAAGGAACAGCATTTCACTAAGATCCCCCAATTTCCACTCACCTTCCTCACATCCACTATCCACAACCCATGGGAAACATTCTTTAGTCAGTATTTAAAATGTGTTCACAGGTTAAAGCATTTTGAGAAATAGTGATCCAAATGGTTTTCCCTTTACCTCCAGATATGTCAATAGTCAAATAATTATCATGTGCGTGCATGCACACACACACACACACACACACACACACACTTACTGGGATGATGATTTTGAGAGACAGAGAGAGACAGAGCATGAGCAGGGGGGCAAAGAGAGAGGGAGGCATAGAATCCAAAGCAGGCTGCAGGCTCTGAGCTGTCGGTGCAGGGCTCAGTGTGGGGCTCGAACTCATGAATTGTCAGATCATGACCTGAGCTGAAGTCGGACACTTAACCCACTGAGCCACCCAGGAGCCCCGACAGTGTCTCCTGTATTTTTAAATCAGAAATAGTCCTCTGTGATAACGCAGGCAAAATAATAACCAAATAATTTCTTATTACACTTTCAGTTCTACTTTTTGTACAGGGCCTATTTTTGTAAAGCTAGAGTGTAAAATCAGTCAACTCTTCTATGTAGCCTGTATTTCCATCACCTCTAACATCTTAGAGTAAGGAGACAGAGTCTTGTAAGATGTTGGACTTCTTTCCAAAAATGCATCAGTTGCATTTTTGTGACATGTCTACTAAGAAAATATTGACTTCACCTGATACCTAATGATTTTGTGGTTTGTTTCTTGAACTTTCTTCCTCTACACTACGCAAGTTTAATACTTTCACTATTGATGGGTTAACATTTCGACAAGTTATCTTGCTTTCTTGATATGGATTCAATAAGAAAAAAATGAAAAGAATCACCCGGTCCCCCCTAAAAAGTAAACCAGGTTTGGAATTCCTGAGATTGGAATTTCCTTATCCCCATGGACTTTGGAAAGAAAATAGAAGTTTCTCATGAAGTCAGGTCCCAGCAAGATAACATTGTGGGTTTTGAAAATCCAGTCACATATGTAGCAGTGTGTTTCAGTCTTTAGTAGAGTATGAAGTCAATGTACTATGTACTGACCAACATTTTTAAAAATTAGAAGAGAATAGAATGAAAAGGGAGATCATGGAAACTCTCCCAAGTGTTTCATATTATGAAGTAACTATTTTATGAAATATTGGCTTATGTTGCTATATGTATATATATTTATAAGTACATGGTATAAATATATAAATTTATTCCAACTAAGTGTTGTGTTTTAAAAAGTTTGAAAATAGGGGTGCCTGGGTAGCTCAGTTGGTTGGCATTGGAATTTGGCTCAGTTCATGATCTTGGGGTTCATGAGTTCAAGCCCCATGTTGGGCTCTGTGTTGATAGCTCAGAGCCTGGAGCCTGCTTCAGATTCTGTGTCTCCCTCACTGTCTGCCTCT
Organism: Panthera pardus; assembly: GCF_024362965.1. NCBI lineage: Eukaryota > Metazoa > Chordata > Mammalia > Carnivora > Felidae > Panthera > Panthera pardus. The sequence continues at coordinate 15,254,637 of NW_026526766.1, read as the reverse complement.
CCCCCCACCCACACACACACTCTGTCTCTCTGTCTCTCTCTCTCAATAATAAATAAACATTAAAAAATTAATTTTAAAAGTTTGAAAATAAAAAAAGGGGGCGCCTGGGTGGCTCAGTCGGTTCATCATCAGACTTCTGCTCAGGTCATGATCTTAGGGTTTGTGAGCTTGAGCCCCTTATGGGGCTCTCTGCTGTCAGTGCAGAGCCCATTTCAGATCCTGTGTCTCCCTCCCTCTCTGCCCTTCCCCTGCTCATGTGTGTGCATGTGCTCTCTCTTCCTCTCTCTCTGTCTCTCAAAAATAAATTTTAAAAGAAGTTTGAAAAATACTGAAGATGAGTGGTAAAGTAAATCCACCCAAGAAAAGTAGGAAATATTGTGGCTTTCCAGTTACATAATCTGGAGAATGCAATTATATCTTAAGGAGTCATGTGTATATATGGAGACTGAACTATTGCTTATATTATAAAAAAAAAAAAAGATGATCTAATTATCTATCAATGGAAACATGGATAAAAAAATGATATAGCATGAATGAACTAGACACATAAACTTGAATACATGCTGAGAACATGTTAATCAGAAAGAGCAGTGTGAGGGGCGCCTGGGTGGCGCAGTCGGTTGGGCGTCCGACTTCAGCCAGGTCACGATCTCGCGGTCCGTGAGTTCGAGCCCCGCGTCAGGCTCTGGGCTGATGGCTCGGAGCCTGGAGCCTGTTTCCGATTCTGTGTCTCCCTCTCTCTCTGCCCCTCCCCCGTTCATGCTCTGTCTCTCTCTGTCCCAAAAATAAATAAAAAATGTTGAAAAAAAAAATTTAAAAAAAAAAAAAAAAAAGAAAGAGCAGTGTGAAAGGATAAGTGTGATACCTCTTAAGAAAAAAATGTAAACATCAAAACAGTAGTATATATTTTAGAAATGCTTGTATATGAGCTATCACAACATCATGATTGTGAAGAATGCTTATAGACTTTGGATAAGGGTTAACCCTGAGGAGAAAGAAAGGTGAATGGCATCGAGTATGGACTTTTCACCATACCTCCATCTTTCAAGCATCCTAACATAAGTAACATTTGTTAAACTTAGATGTTGGATACAAAGATGGTTAGTATGACCTTCGTTGTTACTTTATATTTGTTTAAAAAATTTTTACATTGTATATTTAAAGGAATCAACGACTGTGTCTGAGTTTTTCATCCAATATCAGATTTATGAGATTCATCCATTATATTGCGTATATGACTATCCTTTCTTTCTGCCCATTGCCCTATGGTATTACATTGTATAACCTATCACATTTTTTTTTTAATCCAGTTTTCTCTAGTCAAATATTGGAATGTTTCTGATTTGGGGCTGTTCCAAACCATGTGGCTGTAAGTACTTTATATGTATCTTCTCATACCTCTTGTAGCTTCATGGGCTGTGCCTACATTCAAGCTAAGTCAGTCCTGCCACATGATTTTCCAGAGTTGTGCCAAGTTACGCTCCGAGGCAGCAAAGGAGAAATCCGGTCATTCTTTAGCCTTGTCAATATTCAGTATTGCCTTTTATCATTTTAGCGATTCTGATGTTGTGAAGTAACATTACCTTAGAGTTTTAATTTACTTTTCTCCAGTGACTGATGAAACTGAGCACCTTTTTTACATATGTGTTGCTTATTGGCTATTCTCTTCTTCAGACTGCCAGGTCAGGTTTTTGACTCATTTTTGTCCCATATCGCCGGGAAAAGGGAAAGGTAAGTTGGAGTGGTTTATTTACATTTTCTTCATTCTTTATCTGATGTTCATAAACAGACAAAACTTATCAATTTCAATTTTTTAATATTTTTTAAGTTTATGTATTTATTTTGAGAGAAAGAAAGAGAGAGAGAGAAGGGTAAGGGCAGAGAGAGAGAGAATCCCAAGCAGGCTCCACATTGTCAGCACAGAGCCCGATGCAGGGCTTGAACTCAGGAACCCTGAGATCATGACCTGAATCAAAACCAAGAGTCAGGTGCTTAACCGACTGAGCCACCCAGGTGCCCCAAACTTTTTAATACTGAATTTTAAATAAATTTACTTACACACACACACACACACACACACACACACACACACAGACACACACACACACACACACACATCATATGCACAAGATAATTGGTCTGATCTAAAGGAGTAATTGCAAAATTCTTAGTCATGAGAGAAACAAGGGCTTTGACTCTCTAAAGCATATAGTCAACTTGAATCTTCTCAAGTAGCCTTGTGTTTGAATGGCCACAGAAGGGGTTGACTTCATAAGACACGGAAGAAGTCAGCACCAGTTGCCGTGGTCTCGGGGCCTTAAGGCAGGTCCCCACTACTCAGTTGGTCATCAGCAGTCGAGATCATTAGGAAAAAGAACAAGGTGGTACCATTTCCCATTTCAGTAGATTTTCTGAAACTGTGTATTCTGGTATGACCTAAGGATTAAAAAAAAAAAAAAAAAAGCACTGTGAACTCATTTATATTGGACTCATCGCTATTCTCCCGGGATGAGTATAGAGATAAAGATTAATTTTATTTATAACTTAAACGAATGGTATATTTTTTTCCATTTTAGTGTTATAATTCCAAGGTCCACCAAACAAAACCAGCTAACATTCTTGAGCTAAGGTTCTATCTCTGTGCCTCTGTACATTTTCTTTTGCAGAAAAGACAGAAATTCACATTTAGTGGCGGCTTAGTATCTATTACTGTGTGACTTGGGAAGAGTCAGTGAATGATTTGGTGAGTGAGTTCTGACAGTTCCACCAGCAGGATCATGCTAAAATCCGTGACTTAATGTTTCACAATTCTGTTTTCCCTTTGAATATGGTATCCCCATTCCTCTCTATGCTATCCTAAGGGAGAGACAGAGAGAGAGAATAACGTTGTCACATTGGTTATTGTAACTAATTTTATTCCAGGAAATGTTCAAGAACATTGGGGGAGGAAATTAAGATGTGTGTCAAGATTGAGAGGTCAATCTCTGTTTTCTAGGCTCAAGGAGAGCTATTTAAATCCAAAGTTGTGAAATTTCAAGTTTCCTAATGCTAGCTTAAGTACCACATTCTGTACACAAATTCTTCTACAACTGTCTGTAATTCATGCCATCCCAGTGGCTTCTCCTTCTATGTCAGCACACGTGGAGTGAAAGCTTTTGGTGGGACAATATACATAAATATATATGAACTCACTGCATAACAATATTTGTATGAGCAATTGATGCTATTTATTCAAAAGCCAACCGACAAGAACACTCATTCATTGCTGGTTGGAATACAAAATGGAATAGCCCTTTAGGAGATAGCCTGTCAGTTTCTTACAAAATTGAATAAAATCTTACGATATGACCCAGAAGTTGCACTCCGAGATATTTAGTCAAATGAGTTGGGAAACTTATGTCCAGACAGAAACCTGCATAACAAGAACAATGATTATAGCAGTTTTGCTCACAACTGCCAAAAATTGGAAGCAACCTTCCAGAGGTGAAGGGATAAACAAACTGTTGTATGTCCACACAATGGAATTCTATTCAATGAGAAAAATAAATGAGTTCTTAAACCTGGAGAAGACATAGAGAAATCTTAAATACCTATTGCTAACTGAAATAAGGGGTATGAGAAGGCTATCTACTGTATGATTCTGACTATATGACATTCTGGGAAAGCAAACTCTGGAGACTGAAGGGAGATTAATGACTGCCAGGGGTAAGGAGGAGGAGAGAGGGAATGAGTAGGCGGAGCACAGGGTATTTTTAGGGCAGGGAAGTTCTTCTGTGTGATGCACAGGGTATTTTTAAGACAGGGGAGTTGTTCTGTGTGATACTATGATGTTATACACATGACATTATGCACTTGGCAAAATCTACAGAACTTTACAGCATGAAGAATGAACCCTGATGGCAAACTCTGGTATTGATACATTAATAATAACACATCCATATTGGCTCACCAGTTATAACAAATGTACCGTACCAATGATGCAAGATATTAATAATGGAGGAAACTGAGGCCAGTGGAAGAGGGAATCCATGGGGGATCTGTGTTTTTTCCTACTCAATTACCCTGTTAATCTTGAATTTCTCTAAAAACTACATTCTATGGATAAGAGTTTGGAAGCATAGTGGAGAGAAAGTGGTTTGAGGAGAGCATAGGAGTTGAGAATGGGGTAAAGCGTAGGCAACTGTTAGACACATATACTTACATAACCTAGGGGGAAAATGGAGAGCAATAAGAGATTAATTGTGATGTAGGATTAGAAAATCTAATATATTTTCAATTGAAAAATATATAAAATCATTAAAGGAAGAGAGTTGAGGAGAGTTAATGGAACAAGCTTCCAGGAGATTTGGGAGAACAGAGATCTGGTATGGAACAAGAGTTACTGCCCTTTGGGTTGTGGGATATCCCTTCCACTGAGGAACTCCACATATCCTCCTTTTGTAGGTGGCAGTTTGATGGGAGAAAAAAGAGGAACACCTCATCCTTGGGTAGAACAAATGTAGTCCTGAGGGGCAGAGACAGAAAAGCAGTAGAAAGAACAAGAACAAAGAACCTATATTCATAGGGAAAACCAAGTGAAGACACATGGAGAAGGCAGCCATCTACAAAAAAGGAATATCTTGGAGCATCCCTCATGGCCCTCAGAAAGAACCAGCCCTACTGATACTTTGATCTCCAACTTCTAGGCTCCCGGAACTGCGATCAATTAAATTTCTGTTGGTTGGGCCTCCAATGTGTGATGGCAGCCCAAGCGAACTATTACAGATTTCTTATTTAACTGAGGAAATGCTTGGTTAAATGCCTCTATATAGACTTGAAGCCCCCACGGACATACGATTAGTAACTTTTTCCTTGTAGAAAATTCAGTGAGGGGCGCCTGGGTGGCTCAGTCAGTTAAGCGTCCCACTTCAGCTCAGGTCATGATCTCACAGTTTGTGAGTTCAAGCCCTGAATTGGCACAGAGCCTGGAGCCTGCTTTGGATTCTGTGTCTTCCTCTCTCTCTGCCTCTCCTCTGCTCACTCTCTCTCTCTGTCTCTCTCAAAAATAATAAACATTAAAAAAAATTTGCAGATGTGCAAGTATTAAAAAAGAAAAAGAAAAAAAAATCAGTGAACTAGCAAACTGTGAAAACTCACTATTATTTTTTGTAATTCCTGCTAAATATATGAGCCCAGTTTCCAGGGATAAAGTATACATTTATTATAATGGAAATAAGGTGTAATGTATGATGTATTTGTGTGAGAAATTTCCCTTTGTTCAAAAGATATTGTTACTTTGCTTTTATTCCTTTCCGATAACCTTCCCTCCATGATGTAACAGAGTTGGGACTAGAGATTCCCATGGTCTTAGGGGAAGCAATGGATGGGTCAGAATGCCTCCCTCATGAAGTCACTGCCCTGTCATGCCTACAGAATTGTAGCTAAAGATCAACAAATCCCTTAGTGCACATCTCCAGAAATGTGATGTCCAGAACTTCTTACAGTCGAAAAGAAATTTATCTCGCTGACAAAGAGTAAAGATAAATTTTGTTTGCATTATTTTAGATAAGGAATAGCTGAACAGCGAGATAAATGTTTGGCTGATCTTTGTCTCTTGATGTCCGAAAGTATTAATATCATGAAAATATTAAAAATATTTTGGCTGCAGTATCTGTTATCTGCTTATCTCGGATTTTGACAGGGCTCTAAAGCAACCTATTTCACTTCCCTATTGCAAGACAGATGTAACTATAATGATAACAGTTGATGCTTGATTTTCGCAACAACACATCACATTTTTTCTCCACACACCATGATGGCGTGGAATTTAAGACCAATTTTAATAACTGAATGATTTGAAATGTCTTGCAATGCCATAAGTGTAAAAATATATATATTGGAAGTGACTTCTGTGTAGCTAGCTAGTATGTAAAAACCATTCTTTTAATTTTTTAGGTATTTTATATTTTTATACATCCATACAAATATGGAAGATCATGAAACTGTCCTAAAATAAGCATCAAAATATAAGATTAAAAAAGGTGGGGGTGGGAACCATTGCACACATTTTATAACCACCCAAGATCATCTTTAAGCTCAAAGCCAAACATGCAAATTCTAACATTTTCCCTAAATCTGCTACATAACCAGGAGTCTTTTGGAAAGACTAAAAATAAGCAAAATGTGAAAAAGAAATAATTCTAAATTCCTCAGGTGATAGCTGGGTTCAGAAGAACCCCAAGAAATTTAAATTCAGCTAATGGGGTTACAGTGAACCATCCAGAGAATTAAAATCCTTACGCTTCATCAATAGCTTTTCTTCCTATTTGAAACTATATCCCTGTTGCCTGGTTAAGGTTCTTGCATTTTTTAAGAGGCTCTGGCAGGTGCTTACATTATGCACATTGCAGTTTAATTTCCATCTGGGTGAACAAGAAGTCAGCTGCCTGGAGCTGAGGCATATTTGCTGTGAACACAGGTAAATTTGTTTAAAGTACTCTCAGTGTAAAGAGAATAGGGGCTTAGTTGGGTGACGAGGGGGCACAAAAAAACTCACCAGGATTAGAATTGATGGGTTAGGCAAACATTCTTTATAGCATTTGATATTTGCAATATGGAAATGAAATGAAGATCGGAAGAAGAGCCTCATGGACTTCTGAAAACTCAGTATCTCCTAAACTTCCTTTAAACCAAAACATCTAAGTTACATTTCTACGTAGTTACAGTGCACTAGGTTCCATATCACTATGAGATATTTTTAAAGACTCTATAGATAGGGTTTTGTGACAAGTGCTGCTTTGACAAGAACTGTTGTATTATGAAGGTCACTCCCATAAGACTTGCTGAGGAAATAAGTCAAGAATCCAGGGGCACCTGGGTGGTTCAGTCGGTTCGGAGTCCGACTTCAGCTCGGGTCACCATCTCACAGTTAGTAAGTTGGAGCCCCACTTTGGGCCCTGTGCTGACAGCTCAGAGCCTTGAGCCTGCTTCAGATTTTGTACCTCCCTGTCCCTCTGCTCCTCCCCTGTTCACGCTCTGTTCTCTCTCTCTCAAAAATAAATAAACCTGGGCGCCTGGGTGGCTCAGTCGGTTAAGCGGCCGACTTCAGCTCAGGTCACGATCTCGCGGTCCGTGAGTTCGAGCCCGGCGTCGGGCTCTGGGCTGACGGCTCAGAGCCTGGAGCCTGCTTCCGATTCTGTGTCTCCCTCTCTCTCTGCCCCTCCCCCGTTCATGCTCTGTCTCTCTCTGTCTCAAAAATAAATAAAACGTTAAAAAAATATATTTTTTAAAAAATAAATAAATAAATAAATAAACCTTAAAAAAATCCATTTTGTGAACAAACTTGCTTTGCCTAAGGAGTTACTAAAGTTCAGGATGTGTAACTGTGGTTTGATGAGTCACAACTTTAAAATTTGCCCCCAAGGAGGGGAGGAGGGGAGGGAGATTGGCAGGGCATAGTCCTGTCAGCTGCTAAGTAATGGGAAAATAATATCATTCCTTTGCTCAAAATACCTGTATTTTTCTTTAATCGTCAGCTCAGTGTTAACATGGCGGATGCTTAAAATGGAAACATGAAATCTACAAAAAAAAAAAAGAAAGAAGAAGAAGAAACTTTTTTTCAAGTGACTCATTTCACTTTAAGGAGAAATAGCACATTTTTCCCCTTGGAAGGGCACTCAGAACTGCTTAAACTGCTTGTGTCTTAAAGAGACTGTAGCGCTTAATAAATTATAGTAAAGGTAGTTCAAGTATCTGAACATACTATGTTTTATTTCTGGTTTTGTGGAGACTTAGACTTTAAGACTGATGTGAAGGGTGAGGCATTCTCTGACTTTGAGCTTCTCTCTGTTGAAATCCTATTGACGTGTTAAGACCCAGTTCAACAGCCAGTCCTCTACAACATAAGCTCAAATCTCTATAGAAAGGAGTGCTGGCTTCTCTGGAAAGCCAACTGCACATTGATTAGATCTTGAATGCAGAACCAGTTCATTTGAATTGTCAGTATACCTGTTTCTAATATTGTCTCCTTCCTCTATTAGACTAAGTTTCTTCAAGATGATTTCGTATTCACACCCAAATCATCCACAGGGCTTTTGCACACTATAGGAGCACACACCCAAAAATTAAAACAGTTTTTCTGTCATCTGGCAAAATGATTCGGCCTCCAACCAGTCATGTGTTAGCTCTCCAAAAAAAAATGTTAGCGGTCCCAAATTCTAGATGTTCTTTCGGGCATGGGAACTTGGGTAATAACAACATGAAAATTTACCACCCTCCCAGAACTTACAAGCTAAACACACAAGTTGTTGCACTATGTTGTACAATCTATTCTGGAAAGGAAGCTTACTGTTCTTCTCCCTATGGAATTTACAAATAGTCTACTCTTAAATAGTCCAGATTTTGAAATTGTACTTTTGCCTCATGAGATGATTGCAGTCAGTAGATCATAAATGGAAGATTGCCTGATGGCTTAGGTCATACTCCTGCAAGCATAGACAGTATCTTCCATTAAAAAAAAAAGAGAGAGAGAGAAGATTGATAATATAAGGCAATAATAGTTAAACCTTTGAAGTCATCAAAATTCAATTCTCTGCCCCTTGTGGACACGCTGTGAAGAAATCACATCTACCCTTCCATAATGTCAGTAGCAAAAATGTTGTGAGAAAAGGAGACCTTGCAAAAGCCATTCATTTTTGTAAATGTTTATTTATTTATGAGAGAGAAAGAGAGAGAGAGAGCATGAGCAGGGGAGGGGCAGAGAGAGAGAGAGACACAGAATCTGAAGCAGGCTCCAGGCTCTGAGCTGTCAGCACAGAGCCCAATGCAGGGCTCAAACCCATGAACTGGGACATAGTGACCTGGGCCAAAGTCGGAAGTCAGATGATGCTTAACCGACTGAGCCACCCAGGTGCCCCACTGAAAAAGCCCTTAGTAGCTTTATGCCCAAAGGTGAAAGTCACATTCAGGAGGAATAGCTTGTCCTACATGGGCCAATAAAAGCAGGAGCAGTACAAGAGGAAGATTGGAAGACAAACCAACTAAAGCCAACTGAAGTAGCTCTCAATGGTAAAGGGGCAAAAGGCCAGACTGTTCAAATTCTGTGTAAAGGGCCAGATAGATACTAATAAGGAATTCCTAATACTTACCGAGCTCTTCTAGTGAGCCACATAGGCTTTACTAGGGAGGGTTCTCAGAACTCACCAGGGGGAATACATAGCATTAGGAGCAAGGGAAACTTTTCAACTAGCTTGTATCATTTTACTATTTAATTAACCTCTCCTCAATATTAAAATAACCTCTCAATATATACTAACCTCTTATTAATATAAATAATATTGTTGATTTTTGTTTGGGGATTATTTAGGATTGCTAGTGCAGAAGCTGAACTCCCACAAATTTAGTCAGAAAGAGAGAAGCGTACAAGAAAGACACTAGGGTATCTTTGCAACTCAACCATAGATCTGGCCTTCGGATCCTTAGAACTAGGAATTAGAGAGGTATCTGGGTGGCTCAGGTCATGATCTCCCAGTTCACGAGTTTGAGCCCCACATCGGGCTCTGTGCTGACAACTCAGAGCCTGGGAGCCTGCTTCAGATTCTGTCTCCCTCTCTCTCTGCCCCTCCCCTGCTCTCTCTCTTTCTCTTTCTCTCTCTCAAAAATAAATAAACATTAAAAAAAAAGAACTAAGAAGTTGAATGCTATTAGAGGCTTCTTTCTCTTTCTCTTATCTCTGCACTGATTAGAGTAGTTTCTCTTCTAAGAGAAGGAAACTTGACAGCCAGCATTCCTGTCCTTCACACTACCTGATGCTTCTCTGCCAGAGAAACATTATTGCTTCTGTTTAGGAAGAAAAATCCTGGAAAAGTGTTCTGATTGGCCTAGCTTGGATAAGAGGCCTTTACGTAAAATAGTCCACTGTGGACAGAGTGTTGATGTACTGTGACTAGAAGACCTTACTAGAGCGTGTTGGTTGGATTGATCCAAATGAAGATACAATTGGCCTTAGCATCAGGTGGAACACCTCTTAGACAAAATAACAAATGTCCACGGCCTTCCTCAGTACCTCCTTTTATTGTCTGGAAAGGTTTAAAATCCTTAAACTTCAGTCTAAAATTGGCTGCAGGAATGTAGCTGAAAAAAGTCTTCTGTAATCTACACAATGACTTGTGGGTAATAGGGAATTTTAAAATATGTAAACTTTTTGTACATTGCTCCCATCACATAACAATAGGCTCAGAATAAATTCTTCCTTTGGTGCTGACTTAACCTGAAAAATATCAAATCCCACTTACAGTATAAATACCATCTCATTGGCATTCAAGCATCAAGGTTAATTGGTTTAATGTTTATGCATTCAATGTTTTTGCGAAAGTGGTTCTTGTCACAAACAGCTATAACATGACAAAATTTGAAAACTTACATAACTAAGGCCTTTTTTCTTTTTACCATTGTCATAGAATTTCATTTCCTTTATTATATAGCTTAGTGAAATATCGTGAAGATGGGACAAATATGGCCCACGACCACCAAAATGATCTTTTTGTTGTTCTTTCATTTTTGTTACTCTGATCACATTCCTTTTCATTTCATAGTACATCACTGTTTGCAGGGTCTCATTACATAATTCTCTCATTTTACCATGCTTGACTGCCATGGACATTTTTAGCTCAGCTCAATCCAACATAACATAACCTTTGGGTTAGAGATTGATTAAATAAAATATGCTTTATTGTAGAGGAATAGACAGAGATAAAAAGAAGGTTAGAACAGAATTTTCATGACCTTCCAAAAGATAGACATTCAGATTGCATGTCCTCAAAGGTACCAAATTTGAGACAATTTCACGGCTGGTTTGCAGTGCCCTCAGTCTCTGCCAGTTTACTGCTTAGCTTGGTGGCCCATTTGTAGTCAGAAGGGATGAGAAATTTCAACTAAGGTTTATAATCTACCCCAAATTCTAGAAAAATCCATCCTGATAATACAGACACAGAATGCTTAGGGATATCCATCATTTTATACTTAGTAAAAGCACCATTTTTCATATGGAATCTGGGATTTATGCTCAGATGAGTTCTTAGACGGCACACTTAAGTCAATAGTGCATTTTCCAGGGATGCTTGACTGGCTCAGTCAGTAGAGCATGCAACCCTTGATTTCATGGTTGTAAGGTTGAGCCCCATGTTAGTGTAGACATTACGTAAAAATAAAATCTTAAACAAATAGTGTATTTACCAAAGGTACAGATTCAAATCATTTTGTAGTTATAAATCTATGTAATATATATGTCACCAATAGCTCCAGAAGAAGGTTTGATCCAGGTTCTGGAAACTAGAAAACACTTGCCCAAAGCCTTGGAAGCTTCATGGGCAAAATTGCATTTAGATTTCCTTTAATAGAAAAACAAAATCTAATGAAATATTTGTTTCATTTTCAGAAAACAGAAAAATATTGTTCCATTAAAAAGAAAGCAATAGGGGCATCTGCATGGCTCAGTTGGTTGAGCATCCAACTTCGGCTCAGGTCATGATCTCCCAGTTAATGAGTTCGAGCCCCACATTGGGCTCTGTGCTGACAGCTCAGAGCCTGGAGCCTGCTTCAGATTCTGTGTCTCCCTCTCTCTCTGACCCTCCCCACTCATGCTTTGACCTTCTCTCTCTCTCCCTCTCTCTCATAAATAAATAAACATTTAAAAAAAGAAAGAAAGAAAGCAAGCAATATTGGGACATCTGGATGGTTCAGTTGGTTAAGCATCTGACTCGATTTCAGCTCACGTCATGATCTCACAATTTGTGGTTCAAGCCCCACGTTGGGCTCTATGCTGACAGTGTGTAGCCTCCTTGGGATTCTTTCTTTCCCTCTTTCTCTGCTCGTCCCCTGTTTGTACTCTCTCTCTCTCTCAAAATAATTAAACTTAAAAAAAAAAGACAGCAATCTTTTTGTGAAGATCGGCACCATGAGATTACTAAACAACATCCCTTATTTTAAAATTTTCTTTTTCTTCCAATGGTCGATTTTTTCATGTTGTTTTTTTGATTCCCAAAATAGTGATCCTCCTTCACATACATTCATAGATGGTAATTTCACTATTATAAAGGAAAATGATGCTTTCAGGTAAAAGTCTGTAGAAGAAACTAGGTGTGGGTATGTGTATATATATTATACATATTCTATCAATTCCAAGAATATATTATATTATAATAATTATTATATAATTATGAAATTTATTATAATTATTAAATAATTATATAATTATTATATAATATAGTATAGTATATAAAATATAATACATAATATATATTATATTATATATATAATGAAATTATTCCTATTTTTAAGTTTATTTAGTTATTTTGAAAGAGAGAGAGAGAAAGAGAGAGAGCAAGTGGGGGAGGGACAGAGAGAGAGGGAGACAGAGTATCTCAAGCAGGCTCCATACTGTCAGCACAGAACCCGATGCAGGGCTCAATCTCATCGACCGTGAGATCAGAACCTGAGCTGAAATCAAGAGTTGGATGCTGAAGCAACTGAGCTACCCAGGCACCCTGAAATCATTCTTACTTCTAATTGACTGCTTAAGCAACCTCCCTATTTCATTAAGAGCCGATTGTCTTAGTTCTGTTCCTATTCTTCCAATGAAAGCTTATTTTACAGTTTCAGGAAGAAATTCTTTTCCTCACTATCATTTTTGAAGAAAACCACATTCTCATTTAGAATTAGAAGAAAAAAATAGAAAACTTTCATTATGACTTAAGAAGATTGTGCTGAACTTTTTCATGAATTTGGTGTGAATATATAGTTACTTGGGTGATTATCTATGTAATTACATGTTTGATATCTATTTCCCCCAACAGACTGCAAGTTCCCTGATTTATTTCTTTGTTTCATTTCCTAGCACAGTGTCTAGCGCATAGTAGGCTCTCAATAAGTTTCTTAAATGAGTAATGAACAATGAGCTACCTCTATATTAGAATGAGCTAATTTGCCCAAAGAATTAATAATAAGTAATCTGACCGGACAAGCTGGCTTACTCGCCATGATTGGGAAGTCAGTAGTATTCTCTTACACTGGCCCAGAGGAAATCTACTGGGAAGGCTTGTAGCGGATAAAGGTGAGCCAATACTGACCATGACATAATACAATGCAGGTTCTGTGACTGAACAACAGATATGGAAAACTGATCTCTTAAAATCAATTCTAGCTTCAGCTCTGTATTCTCACATTTGTCTCCCTTTCTTCATCTTCAAATGAAATCCTTCCCTATTAATTAATGATCCGATGACAATAATGAAGAATGGCTTCCTTGTCTAACAACCCATTGTAGACTTGTTGTTAATTAATATAGTTTGTAGTGATCTGAATGGGATTGAGAATGATCTCACCGTGAGGAAAAATAAATACTTAGGTATAAATAAAAACCAAAACAGGACTGGGAGGTAGGGGAGGGTGGAGAGGAACACACTAAGGGTGAAGCTAACAAAGAAAATAAAAGATAAAAGAAGCATTGTTAATACCTGCCTGACTTGGATGAGTTCATGAGTAAATAAAAACTTTACATGGGTCTAGTGCAGGGCGATTTGAAATTGAATGAGTAAGGAGGAAATTTAATCTTCCGTGGTAAACCTGAATTAACCCCCTTTGTTTCTTTAATGCTCTGGGCTACTGGTGATATAAAGGACATCTAAAATCAATCGGCGGTTTTTCACTACCCATGACCCTGAAATTCTGAAACATAAAACTTTGCTGAGCATTTGCCGAGGTGGGCGGGTGGCAAGGTACTGATGTGATTGTGTTTATTTATACGGTTGACAAGCTGACACCTTGTGGCTTAAGACTGAAACTCAATAGATTCCAGCCTCTAGTGTACAGGTGGCATGTACTAAGATCTCTGAGGCATGCCTGAACTTTCCCCAAAAGGGCAAATTAAAACCAAGAACGGTAGACAGGGATATTAGCAGCCCTGTGTCTGTCTCTGGTAAGTTTCAGAAAATAATCAGCTCTCATTCTCCAAGGTCCATACATTGCGTGATCCACGCTGCCGTAGTAGAGATGTTTTACGTTCTATAACAAGGTTTGATCATTTAAGTTGTAAAGCTCAATTGGTTCTGTTCTGCTGCAGTAGAGGTGTGTGTGTGTGTGTGTGTGTGTGTGTGTGTGTGTAACATTTGACTCAATGTCGAAGTTCCTAGATAGCAGTAACTTACATTTTCCTGTTATTTTTGACCAAATGATGATTGAAAGCCTTGCATTTGAGAAACCCTAAACACATCGAGGTAGTGGACTCAGCTACAGGATCTGGATCAAAAGGGACCGTAGTTATCACATTGGGTTCATTTTATTCTCACGTCTGCATAGAAGCTTCATTGGCATTTGGTTGAACAATACCATGTAGATTTTTCCAAGAATCATAAGGCAAAATGGCAATTCAGAAAGGTAGATCTAATCATGGTTACTATTCAATTTAAGGCCATTTTATTTAGAAAATACATTACCACTATACTTACCAAAACTAGGAACGGGTGTTTATGAGTAATTTGCCACATTTATAAGACATCTCAAACAGTACTTCAAACTACTTTGTTGAATGGAACATATATGTGTATGTGTATTTATATATAAATCTATCTGTCCACTTATTTTTGAGTGTAGATGTAAAGTTGTCTTCATGTCACTATGCCAGTTAAGTGTATCACTGATTTTATGGAACTTTATCATTTGTTGACTGCCTGATTCTTGAACTGAGACAAAACTACCGTAAGAGTAAGGATATTAAAAAGTGCCTAGGAATATTATTCAGCCATCAAAAAAAGAATGAAACCTTGCCATTTGCAATGATGTGGATGGGGCTAGCATATATTATGCTAAGCAAAATAAGTCAGTCATAAAAAACACAAATATCATATGATTTCATGCATATGTGCAGTTTAAGAAACAAAACGGATGAACATGGGGGAAGGGGAAAAAAAGAGAGGGAAACAGACCATCAGAGTGTCCTAACTACAGAGAACAGAGGGTTGATGGGGGGCGGGGAATGGGCTAAATGGGTGATAGGTACCAAGGAGGGCATTTGTGACAAGCACTGGGTGTTATATGTAAGTGATGAATCACTAAATTCGACTCCTGAAACCAATATTACACTGTATGTTTGCTAACCAGAATTTAAATAAAAATTTGAAAAAAAAAAAAGGAGAAAGTGCCTAACATTTTCCTCTCAGACATAAAAATAGTTTCTAAATCAAAGACAGAAGCAAAATCCTTCCTACTACATACATCTGTCAGTGGTAAAACTCCCTATTGGTTTAATAACTTCAGCAGTTACAAAACTTTTTTACATCTATTTATTCCATTCTCACAATGATGCTGTGGGAAAAGTAAGAGAGATGACATGATCATTGTACATATTTCAAAACTGAAGCCCAATGAAGTTGAGATTTATCTAGTTAAAGTCAGTGGTTAGTAAATAGGGGAGTCAGGACTTGAATTTAGATCTTTTATTTTCTTTGAGTGCAGACCCTGGCGCCTACCTTAGCTTAGACATTTGGAGCCATAAAATTATCTAAAATTCTAGTTTATAGGCTGATAAACCATTTTAAGAAGCAAGATTATAGATTGACAATAAAATCCAAAACTGAGATGGAAATATGAGGACTTGAGTGACGATGGACCTGTATACGGTTACCATTTAATGCTGAAAAGTCATTCGTAAACCCTCGTATCTATTAGTCCCCATTCTCAAAGTACATAGAACCACAGGCATCCACTTTGTTTCCCCTCTTTTGGGAGGGTGTGGGAAACTCAACAGGACAGACACTTAGGTTCTAACTGCTACATCATTGTTTAATTTCTGGTGTGATGCCTGAAAAACCAGCTCTCCTGGAGCTTGCACTCATGGTGTGTTCATAGTATTCAGTTTTCTTTCTTTTTGGAATTGTGTCCTTCTCAGTAATTTGTCATAACTGACAGTTGAAACAAAGCAAGGTGATGAAATGTTGAGACAGTGTGATTTATTCATTGTCATCATAATGAAGGGAATGCAGTGCATTCAAAAAAACCTCCCAGCAGAATACTAAAACATGAACTAAGACAAATAGACAAATGTCATGGTTTACTCTGCTCTCCAGTTCAGTGAACTTCTAAATAGTCTGCCACTCTGTATCTGAGATGTATTTAAATTACTGATGATACTATTAATTGGAATTCATGTTTTATTCATCTTTCTAGAAATTTAGAAAACGTTATGATGTAAAATACTTTGCTTGCTTTGATGACACAAATGACATAATTTGGTAGGAATATTAAAAATTCCATCTTAAAGACCTTACTAACTGTTAAAGAGTGAAAAATAAATTATTTAATTTTCATCATTCTCAAGCTACCGATCTTAGATTTTAAAAAAAATCGCCAAGGTGATGATGCCAAAAAAACCAAAAAACAAAAAACTTAGAATTTCTATAGATTCTGCGATTAAAATATAGAAATGATTTTTGAGAAACAAACTTTAGAAAACCATGTATTTCTTCTTTAAGGAAATGAACTTAGGGAGGATAAAACAAAATCCAGTCTACCATACATTTATCACTTTCAAATGAGAGATTGAGAAACTTCTGATGGGTTCTTGGTAGATTTTTTTTTTTTCCCTAAGAGTGTGGTCACTCACATAGCACAGTTTCAGAAAGAGAAACAATGCAATTGGGAAATGTTCCAGGAAACATCCTGTGCCCTTTCACATGACGCATGATTGGTGTTCGGGTGGCATAACTCGTCTCTGAGCGTATGGCAGGACATTTGCAGAAATATAGGGAGTAGGAGTCTAAAAGTCCTTTTCGAAAGTATCTGGATTGTAGATGGTTTCCTCAGGTGTCACGGACACAGAAACCTGCTTTAGTGAGTGAAGACAAATGTTGGGGCTTGCTGCCATTGGCCTGTTGGAGGGCCCTAACAGTCAGCCAAGGCAAAAATTCCATCACACGCAAAATGCAACCATCATGCCAGAGTCCTGAATAGAGTCATCAATAAGCTTATTAAGAAAGAAGTATCTTCATTCGCTGTGGGTACGGTGTTAATTACAAGTGCCCATCAGCGTGGCTAACTTTTTTTAAAGTTTTTATTTTTTTAAGTTTTTTCGTGTTTATTTATTTTTGAGAGAGAGGGAAAGAGACAAAGTGCGAGTGGGGGAGGGGCAGAGAGAGAGGGAGGCACAGAATCCGAAGCAGGCTCCGGGCTCTGAGCTGTCGGAGCCTGACGTGGGGCTTGAACTCACAAACTGAGAGATCGTGACTTGAGCCGAGGTAGGCTGCTTAAGTGACTGAGAAGGTGGCTAATTCAATGGGCATCATGTGAGTCTTACTTATTACCAATAGAGTTGTAAAGGTAAAGCCTGTTCTGTTCCCTTACTATTTTGATGATGGGCCTGGACCCAAAGAAAAACTCATATTTTAGTAACTGATTTACCTGAACGCTACCAATATGTAAGGAAACATCGAATTATGAAGTGTTTTTATTAAATTATTTTTTCCTGAGACTGTAACTTACAGTGTTAGATAAAACACTAGAAGTAGCAAGGAAAACACAAAGAATCAAACAAAAATAGAGATCATGCATGATCCAATTTTACAGAATCAGTCGTTACAAAGTACATCTATAAGCAATGGGGTTAGGTGAAGATTTAAAGCTAAAATTAATTAGGGAGTGCCTGGCTGGCTCAGTTGGTACAACATGGGACTCTGGATCCTGGGGTTGTGAGTTCCAGCCCCGTGCTGGGGGCAGAGTTTAGTCAAAAATAAATAAAAAAATAAAAAATAAATAAATAAATAAATAAATAAATAAATAAATAAAATTTAAAGCTAAAATGAATTAAACTGCTTCCACTCGTACCTACTTCTCTTATTTCCCAGACTTCTTTTTTTTTTTTTTAAGTTTATTTATTTGTTTTAAGGGAGCTAGTAGGGGAGCGGCAGAGAGAGAGGGAGAGAGACAATCCCAAGCAGGCTCCGCTCCGTGGATGCGGGGCTTGATCTCAGGAACCACAAGATCATGACCTGAGCCGAGATCAAGAGTCAGACCCTCAACCGACTGAGCCACCGGGGCACTTCTGAATCTCACGCATCTTATGTAGAACCTGAACGTTTTCCACAGAGAAATCCTGTCTTCCATTCAAAATCAGCTTTCATATTTTCTGTCTTTCAATTTTGCTTCCTGTCCATCTTAAATATCAATGGGAAAAGATAACATTTATTGCTCACGTAAGCACTGTCCAGCATTATGCAAAACATTAGTAACATGTATTATCGGAGGTGATTCTCCTAACAGTCTGCAAAGGGGATACCATTGTTCTCCTTACCTTGCAGGAGGCCTCAGGCCTCAAGTTGGTTAAATAACTTGCTGAAAGTCTCACAGTCCCCAAGAGGAAGAATTGGAACTTAAACTCTGGGCAATTGTTCCCTAAAGACTGTGCTTTGAAAAACTGTGCAGTTAGCCATCCAGGAACAAGGTCCTTTCTTACAGAATTTGGATTTGAATCTGAATACAATTTAGTGTTAAGTGGGCTTCAAAATTTATGAGAAAATCAACTATACCAGGGGAGTAAAACTATCTATGTTTCCTGCCACCCCTCCCCCCACAGTTTTTGTTTTTCTTTTTGTGTAGCTATGTTTTTTGGAGGTCCTTAGGCAAGTGACTCTACATCATTTACTTCATCTCTGAACAGAGATGGTGTCACTTACTTTTTTGTAGTCATCCAAGATGTGCGAAAGTGACGATACACATTTTTTTTTTAATTTTTTTTTTTAACATTTATTTATTTTTGAGACAGAGAGAGACAGAGCATGAACGGGGGAGGGTCAGAGAGAGGGAGACACAGAATCTGAAACAGGCTCCAGGCTCTGAGCTGTCAGCACAGAGCCCGACGCGGGGCTCGAACCCACGGACCATGAGATCATGACCTGAGCCGAAGTCAGCCACTTAACCGACTGAGCCACCCAGGCGCCCCGACGATATATATTTTAAGAATGATGAGGAGCAAATTACCTAACAGCAGAGATTCTGGAATCCAATTATTGGACAACAAATCTGATTTGTTACTTACTAGCTATGCAACTTTTAGCAAGTTTTTAAATCTCTCTGTGCCTCAATAACCCATCTGTCAAATATCCATAGCAGTTAGTATTCCATGTAGTTTTTAGTGGATTATAGGAGAAGATCTGTGTAGAAAGTTTAGCGTAGAGTCTGGTACGTAGGCATCTCTTGATGAAGATCAATTTTCATCTCCTCACATCAGATGAACTAAAGACTAGCTTGTAAGAATAAGAACAAAACTGGTCCCTAGTTAGACCATATTAAGGAAAATAGTTTTTGTAGTTTTAAAACAGGACAAGTTTAGGTTTTCATTTGAAAATGGTTCTTTGACCATTTTTGCATTTTCTCATAATGAAAATGAAATTATTTGGCGGAGTGGATTCGCTTTTTTATACTTCTTCGATGTTCTCTGAACTTCTTTCTGTTTTTAAAGACACAGATTCAATTTCCCCAGAGGTTTGACCTTTAAGGAAAACAGAGTAGACGAGATGTGAAGAAGCCGAAAGAAAATAAATGAATTATCATTCCTTCTCCCAGTCGTGATTATGAGTGGTCATTCAGAACAAGCAAAATGTTTATAATACTATCAGAAGACTATATGTCATAGAACAAGAATGAGGGGAGTATCGAAAGTGATTCTATGAAAAATACTGACGAGGAGGGAGCAGCCTGGTAGGGAGAATCGCCAATGATGCTGCAGTCATATTGGTCCTCCTGGAAGCCAGGGAGGAGGGAAGGACCACAGTCAGGGCTTCTGCAGGTGGGGTGTTTAACACTGGACACTGGAGGGAATACGAGGTCTGTAGCTGAGCTCTAAGCCTGTCACAGCATGTTTTCCATTTGAGTCCGTGTGCCTGTGAGGGCACTTCCTGTGCCAGTTGCTACAGGAATAATTACCCTATAGAACTTCGAGAATCCAAAGCAGATGATTGGCAAAGTAGACGTGCTGTCGTCTTTGTGAGGTTGCTCTAACATCCTTAGGACTCAAAAGGAGGTAAAAATAAAAAGCATCGTTACTTACACTGAAAATTTAGTACTGTGGGCTTCGTAGTTTAACCAAGTATCTCATTTCAACACAACAGAACAGTTAAGTGAGGGCCATTCACAGCAGCCCAGCAAATGCTAAAGAGAACAGGAAGTAGGGGCCCCTGACAAGTGGAGAGGTGTCTGATTTTAATCAAGAAGCTGAGGATAAGTAGATCTTTGAAGAGATTATATCATCCTGTAAATTATCTCTTTTAGGTTTGTGGTATATGACGGGATAGCGCTACCTTGAAAAAAAGTACTCAAAACAATTAGGCTTTTTTCTTTTTGCTAACACCATATGTACTCTGATTCTTTTTAAATTCTTTTCCTGTGCGATTTATCATATATAAAGAAGATTTTACAAGCTACAAACTTATGTGTCCATGTATGTGTATATGTAGATAGATATTCTATTCTGCTCCATCTATATTTTGATCTTTTTCTTAACCAGCACCAGAGACTCTTAAATTCTAAAGTTCTGTCCTGCATTTGGATATCAGAGAGGGTGATCCCAACATCATCAAGTCTCTCTAGGCCGAGACACTTTGATGATATTTAGCAGTTAGGAAACAGCTAGTCACATTTCCCAGTTTGGCATGATAATTATGGAACAAGTCTATAATAGGTATTGGGGAGTTTTAGTCATTATGAAAAAATAGATGACAGAGTTACAAAAGGGCCTGAGTTGCAATACTGTGTATCTGTTCTATAGTGGCTATTAATTTTCCTTTGACTCATTTGATATTAAAAGCTTATAATTCCAGATTAAAAAATAAACAGCCTTAAATTTAATCTACACGTATGTATCCACAAGTTAATCAGTCCATGTTAAGTGCGCCTACTAGGTTTATTTCAAGGATTTCAAGTAATGCTGTCAGTGAAGAATCTAAGATAAATACATGGGTGTAATAAATGTTTATAGGCAGTGATGAACAGGTCCATTCCTAGTTCAAAAAATGGAAGAAATTAAAATGCTAAATGGAAAATTCTAAATAATATTTTGTTACACATACAGCATTGTCCTAACTTCTAGGGTGTAAGATTAATCCTGTTGGCAAGAGTCTAAGAATCAGGTTGGAAAATGGACTGTCCTTCATATATGAAAACTTCAACAACCAACTAAACCTGAATAGTGAATGTTTAATGAACAGAATTGTTCTTTAGAGGGAGAGGTGTTGACCAAGAGACGGGGGCCATCGGGAAGGACTTTATTGAAGCCCTAAAACAGAGTAACACTCGCATAGGAGATGCAAAATGGTATTCCAGAGATGGGAAGTGTTGCTAGCCAATATAGAGAGACTAGAATGTTCATAGAGGACTTGCCGATTGTAACTTCAAATTATATGCAAAATATGTACACTTATGTTACAGAAATATATGCGGTATATGCTTATGCCATTGTAGGAATCTTCTGTGGGTATATGGACTAGCTGAGCCTTGTAAACTGGATGAGGAAGTGATATCCCTTAGGCAGTAGTGATATCAGGCTTCTGATCATCCAACTTTAATAACTTTTTATAATGTTTATCAAACCATGCTTTTGTTAGTTGTCCATCTAGTGTTCCTTTAGACACACCTTGGTATATTAGCCATCATCCTAGATCCCTGAAGGTTTAGTATTGCCCTTGCTGTCTGCTATTCTGGAATCCTATCGTGCCCACTGACAACAGTTCTCTAACGATATTATCTGTCATCAACCTTGCTGAGATGCTCAAACATGCCAGTAACCCCATCACTAGCATATTCTTTATGAGCTTAGTGATGACAGCATTTCTCTGGCCCTTCCAAGAGCATTCTCTGGGTTCCAAAGAACCCAGCCAGTTGGTGGGCTCTAAGGGTTATACAATAGAACCATTCTAGCATATTCACTCCTCTGAGACTTTTGATCTTGTCCTCAAAACTCTGCCACGGCAGTTCTGTCATTTAAACTTAATTTAATATGAGTCTTTGTCCCCCCACAAGCTTCTTGTAACCATCCCAGCAGTATATTAGGACCATTCCAGATGCTCTCATCAGTCATGGGAGAATGCTCTCTTATTGGCCAATTCTCCTTTATTAAGCTTATTTTTCACCACCCCCACCCCCTGCCCCAGTCCAATGCTATCAAGATCTACTTCCTGGCATGCTCTCCCAACCCATAATTTCTTTTGCTACGGTTAATCACGTACTGAAATTCCTTTGGTGAATAATTCCTTTTTTCCTCCAACAAGAAAGCATTTCCCCAGCTGGCCCCTGCTGAGATGTGATCCTAGTTGCAGAACTAGAAGACAGGAGAGGAAGTGGGTCAGATTTTGAAGAGAACAATTATCTTCCAAGGCATCTGTCTCAGTTGATGTTTTGGCATGGTCTTCAGGCAAGAGGAGGCTGCTTCAGCAAAACAAAGTAGTCCCTACCTACAGACCCAGAGGGACCCTCTGGGGGTCCCCGTTCTTGAGTACCTCCATCCATATGTCTCCATTCAATGCCTTAAGCCATGCTTCTTTCCTATCAGGGTTTTGATTTTAGCATTAAAGACTTGCCAAGGTTGTGAATTCAGTGTGCATTATACTCCTATTTTTACAATAAAGTGCATGTTAAATAATAGAAATAATAGAAATATTAGAATAGAATAATAGAATAATAGAAATAATAGAAAATAGAAAATAAAAAATGGATTTTATGTATTTATATACAAATAATTTTATATGTTATATTTTATATGTTAATATATGTATATATTTCATTATTTACATATTACTATATTAAATATATAACTATATTACATATAGTTATAATATATAATATAAATATATAAGTATATATTTACACAGAAATGTAAATATATAAATAAAAATAAATATATATTTTTATGTATTTATATATAAAATATATAAAATATATATTATATATATAATATACATATAATATATAAAAATATATAAAATATTTTTAATGTTATTTAATTGATTATAATTTAATAATATTATATATACATAAATTGGTTTCTGCCCTGGGGTCCTGACACAGAGCTCCTAAAACTTTGATTTCCTAAGTGATAAGAGCACTAGGAGCATCGTTTGTTCTAACCTTTGTTCTTTGAAACCGGTTCCTGACAGGGGGCTCCTAAATCCCTTGGAATTTACTAGGTGACAGCAGTATCTTCCTTCTGATGAGGTGACTCCTGGTGAGCTGCTAGATAGGGTTGGTCACCAGAAAGACCCAGCCATGATTAGAAGCTTGGAGTTTTCAGCCTCGTTCCCCATTCTCCAGAGAGGGCAGAGGGGCTGGAAATGGAGTTAATGATAGATCATTCTGATGTGATAAAGCCTCCATAAAAATCCCGCCAGGATGGAGTTCAGAGAGCTTGCGTGTCCGTGAACACACAGAGGCTGGGAGAGTGGTATACCAGAGAAGGTACCTCCCCACATACCTTGCCCACACGTCTCTTCCACCTGAACATTCGTCTGTGTCCTTTACTAAATCTTTTATTGTCTTATAAACTATTAAACGTGACCATGTATTTCTCTGAACTCTGTGGACTAACCTAGCAAATAATAAAATCCAAGGGGGAGGAGGCTCTGGGAACCTCTGATTTGTAGCCAAAGTGGACAGAAGTTGTGGGCAACCTGGGGACCTACTACGTGCAATTAATTGGCACCCGAAGGAGGGGGAGAAAGTGTTGAGGGGCTAAGCATTTAGTGTGTGGGATCTGGTGCTATCTCCAGGTAGATGGCATCAGAATTGAGTTAAATTGCACTTCATCCAGGTAGCGTCAAAGGGAATCCGTTTGTGTGGAAAAAGCCCACACGTCTCACACATCTGGTGTCAGAGCATTGTGGGTACAGGGGCCATGTGAGAAGGAAAGAGAGACACCCGGGAGGAAGAGTGGGTTTTCCCTGTCCTGTGCATCATCCAAGCACCGGCTCCATCTGCCCTCTGGTGACAGAAATTGCGGATTTCTTGAAATGCTTTCCTGGAGGCTTTCTAACTTGCACCCGGTGCCCCTGGTTTGCGATCAACCCATCTGAGCGTGCCAGTTTTCTTCTTCAAAATAACAGAGGCACTTAGCAACAGCCAGCACAGTCCTTTTCATTGCTAACCGCCCCCCCCCCCCATTCCTCTGAAATTCTCAGTATCAGGGTGGCTCCTGCCACCTGTATCCTATCCCACCTCGGCACTGGTGAACGTTCTACCAATTGTAACGTCAGGGTGAGCGGGAGGTTCTTTAAGTTATTCATCTACAACAGTGGGATCCCTGGTACCATCCAGCTGGCAAGTAATCCAGTTCCAGAATCACATCCTAAGGGTATGCTTCTGAGAGGGGACAGGATACGGGACCCCAAAACGTGCCACTTCAGGGTGTGGATCATCTTGAGCTGAAGGCAATCAAGGCCTAAAAGACTTAAGGTTGTTTCTTTGCTTTTACGTCTTCCTTAACTGCCTAAAAGAATTTAGACGCCCTATACCAGAAAGAGAACTATTACCAGAGATAACGTTTTATCAGAAAGACTTATCTGCTTGATGGCATGGCAAATACTTGTTTACCAAATACTTGTTCTTCCCATCTTCCTGTGAACCGTCTTCCTTCCCTTTGAATCCCAAAGCCCCGTGCCTTCTCCTTGGCTCAGGAAGACAAGCCTCAGTGGCTTGACTGCCTGACAGCCTGATGTCTTTGGGGTTTCCATACCTATGAAATTAAAGGGTTTTTTCTCCCCCTCCTGTTAATCTGTTTTATGTTAATTTAATTATTAGACCAGCCAAAGAATCTAGAAGGGAAGAAGGGAAGTTTTTCTCCCTTGTACTTTTTAAGACCACTTCTGAAATTATCTATTTTCAGCTGGGTTTCTGAATTAGTTTCCTAGAGCTGCCATACCAAAATTTCACAAAATTAGTGGCATTAAAAAAAAAGAAAAGAAAAAGAAAAACAAAACAAAACAGAAGTTTTTTTGTCTCACACTAGCAGAGGCTAGAATTCCAAAATCAAAGCCTTAGGATTGGTTCCTTCTGGGAGCTCAGAGGGAATTTGTCCCATGCCTGTTTCCTGGCTTCTGGTGATTTTCTGGCAATCTTTGATATCCCCTGCCTTATGGACACATCACTCCACTCTCTTCACATGGTTCTCTCTCCGTTTGTCTCTGCAGTTACATGAGATTCTCCCTGTGTGCCTCTGTCTCTATCTCTGTGTTCCATGTTTCCCTCTTCTTATAAGGATGCCGATCATATTTGGTTTAGGGCCAGGGTTGGACAGTATGGCCTCATCTTAACTTGAGTACGTCTACAAAGACCCTACTTCCAAGTAAGTTCACATTTACACATTAGGATTTCAGCATATTTTTGGGGGAGATACACTTCAACCCCTAATGATGTCCCAAAGACAAATAAAGGTAATTCTTGTGATGAGATTTGTGCCTAAGTGGTTTATTAGCATATATTCACAAGAAAATATAGTGGGAGAGTAAGGAAATGGGTAAGGGAGGAAGGGAAGAAGACCAATCAAGGGCCATTATCAAGCTCTGCAGATAACTTTTGCTCATTCCAGTCATGGAGTTCCGGGCTCTGAGTATAGAGGCGAAACTAGACTGTTTTCATCTCTGCACCCATCACTCACTCATTCAGAGCTATGGCTGGAAGAATGTAAATATTCCAGGCATATTTAATTCTTGTTTGTATAGGAAAAGTAGCTGTGACAGCTGAAGAAAGCTGTTATGGGCTGAATTATGTCCTCCAAAACTCACATGTTGAAGTCTTAACCCTCAAGACCTCACGATATGACTGTATTTAGAGATAGGAGGTAATTAAGGTAAAATGAGATCATCCCTAGTTCAATATGACTGGTGTCCTTATAAGAAGAGATTAGTACACAGACTGCACATGGACAGTGGGACAGCCATGTGAACAGACACAGCAAGAAAGTGACCATCTACCAGCCAAGGAGAAAGGAACTCACAAGAAGCCAAACCCGCTGGCACCTTGATCTTGGACTTCAGCCTCCAGAACCGTGAGAAAGTAAATTTCCGTTGTTTAAGCCTCCTGGTCTGTGGTGTTTTGTTAGCGCAGCCCTAGCAGACTCACGCTGCCAAACACGTGCGTTCAGGGTCGTGAAGTGAGAGCACAATGTGGGCAACTGTGCGTGGAGTGGAAGATAAATCTGAGTGCATGTGGACAGAGCATCCATGGTGTCTGCTTTGGCCTGGGGCCCTGACTGCCATTTCTACAATGTGTGCTTCCTGCCCCTAAAACTTTGGCTTTTGCTCCATTAGACATTCTGGTTTCCAGAAAGGACATAATAGAGGTTCTAATGGAACCTGAAGGTGTGACTCATACTTTGTCAGTGTGGGCTCTGAGACATTTACTAAGGCTTGCTTTTCTATAATGGAGGCATAAACACATATATCTGGATCTTGGGAGATTCAGTTAAATGGATCTTATATTTCTTCACCCGGAGATAACAATGGATGGGTTGATGCGGCAATGGTGTAGGATGAGGGAAATGTATAGCCATATTTGAGGCATTATTATCTACAGATCGGAGAATACACTAAATAATTACACAAGACAGAACTTCTTTGCTTCCATAAAGGACTCATTGTAAGACTCAAATTACGGTCTACTAGGTTAAATCGAATTCGATGTGTTTGTTTCCAACTCTAATTAGTGTGTGTCACTGAAAAGGCATTCTACTATATAACACAATATTGACAATGCAAAGTTGATCTTACTGTAGGCATTTCTAATCATAGCTCTCTTGCTGGCACAATTTTTAACTTTACTTGAGGTTATAATTGTATATTTTCATTCCCTACGATAAAGATTTACTATGGATGTGTAACTCCAAAGTTAAATTACATTTTAAGTATCTTATTATACATTTAAAGATGTAATTCAGCTCTCAAACTTTTGAGAGTAAGATATAGAAGTTGAGTTCCTTTTTCAGAAAAGGGAACAAAATAGTAAATGTAATATTATAATGCTGTTCTTTTTCAAATTAGGAATACTTTGAGTAAATGTGTACAGAATTGGGCATTTATATTTTTGCTTCTGTCAAACAGAACAATGAATGTGAAATCACTTGGTATAATTTTTAATCATAGCAATTAAACTTTTTGCATAGGACTTTATAAGTGGTATAAGAAAATTATAGCTTATCGCCAGGATGAATCCATTTAGACCCATTGTTTATAGCCATCTAATGGAAAATATTTTATAATAATGCAACCTATGCTAGAATAATCTTCAATGTATTTTCAAAGCTAAAATAAACATCTAAATACATTTTACAATATGTTCTATATGAATAGTTATTTTGATGTTAGTTTAACAAATGTTTTATTCATACCCAGTGTTAATTGACTTCTAAATCTATTAATTAAAATAGCAGAATTCCACATTTTAATACAAATATAGAGACAATTTTCCTCCCAGGGAGCCAAGTTAAGTTAGTATTCAGAGCCTAGAAACAGAGTATAGACAAAGATATTAACTTCTCAACTCAGCCAACCTCCAGTGAACACATATAGGAAATAATGGATTAAACAAAATTCTTAAAACTGGATAACATACAGGGCATTAGTTCGTGATGGAAGATGGAACAAAAATTGCATAACTCTCACATAATTGGACAAGCTATGAACTGATGGTGGAAATATTTTGTAAAAACACAAATTAGTATACTAATATTATCTCATTTAAGCCTACTCTCACTCATACCTACCGTCATCCTCATTTTCTCTGACCTGCAGCACCTCTCCCTTATTCTTCATCCCTCAATATCTCTGGTTGTCCATGGGCGAAACCAGAGTCCAGTGGCTGGGAATAGTTACTCAGAGGACAGACATCCACCTACCTTCTCATCTAGGCAACCAATAGCAATCAGCCAGGCAGTAATTAGGGTACTGAAGACATACGTGTGAACAAAAATCCACTTACCTGTCTTCATCAACATCATATTTTCATTGGTGTGATAGACATAAGTAAATTAAAAAGCAAATAATGAGGGGTCCCTGGGTGACTCAGTTTGTTGATTTCAGCTCAGGTCATGTATCTATTGACTCTTGATTTCAGCTCAGGTCATGATCCCAGGGTCATGGGATTGAGCACCACATCAGTCTCCATGGTCAGCACAGGGCTTAAGATTCTCTCTCTCTCTCTCTCTCTCTCTCTCTCTCGCTCTCTCTCTGTCTCTCTCCTTCTGATCCTTTTCTCCTCTTGTGCTCTCTTTCTCCAAAAAATAAAATTAAAAAAAAGTAAATAACTAATGATCTTAAAATCTTGAATTTTATGGTGTAACTTTGAGTAAGTTATTTAACCTACTAAGCCTCAGCTATTTCTTTAACCTGTAAAATGGGTATGATAATATTGTTTACAAATTGTGTGTGTGTGTGTATACACACACATATATACACACATACATATGTACATAACCTTCCTTGAGATGTGTGTTATATAATATTACATATATTATATATAATATAATATGTTATATATAATTAGTCTGTATTAAAAGAGAATTATAACTCACAATTAGACTGGGCAAAGAGCCTTATGTAGACAGAAATCAAGCTCATGGAACTAAACATTCCTTACTCAGATTTTGGGTACAAATTGCCTCTGTTGACATGATCAATTGTAAAGAAGTATATGAATTATGGATAGTCCAGTGAGCAAAGAACCTTGTTATCTGACTGCTTGGACTGAGGCAATTTCCCCAGAAAAAATTAGAACGTGTCCTGTTCTTCATCGTTGGTTGCAGATTCTTTCTCTATCTTTCCTGACATTCAGTGTGAATGTGGTCAAGACTCTCCAATGTATCCAATCATTTTACTAAGGAGACCATCATTTTGTGTTAACTCCAAATCTCAGAAACCTTAATTTAAAAAAAAAAAGGTATTAAAATCATAACTGTATCTATTGTGTGAAATGATGTCCACAGATTTTGTCTTTTATTTATCATTGAGCTTGTGAATTACCTCAGAGTTCTTTCTTTCTTTTCCTTTGAAATTCCAACCAATCTGAGAGCTTTTAGAGGAGAGAAGGAGCCCCTTGTCTCTCGCAGGTATGAAAGTCAGCCTTTGCTTGCTGACTCTCTACACAGTGGAAAGCTTTGTTTCTTCCGCTTTATCTCAAAAGCTTGTTGTGATGTTAAAATTAGATAATCCGTGCAAAATTCTTTGTATGCTGCTGAGTATATAGTAAATGATCAATAAATGTTAGCTACTATTTTTATCTGATCCCTTTCTCTATCTTACTGGGCTTACCGTAGTTTCGAATCTTAACACTTTTTTGCCTTGTTATAGTTACAATAGCATCCCAAAAGGTTTTTCCATATATAATATAACCTACCCCACCTTCCATACATGTTATGACTTGCCACCAGATTAAATATCCTGATTAATAACTCTGGAATTTGGGTTCCTGATCAAATGTCTTTAATAATTTTGCACCTTAATCAGCACCTGCCACCACCTCAATCCACTTTGCCTTTCTTTATTTTATTTTATTTTTTTAATGTTTATTTATTTCTGAGACAGAGAGAGACAGAGCATGAGTGGGGGAGGGGCAGAGAGAGAGGGAGACAAAATCCGAAGCGGGCTCCAGGCTCTGAGCTGTCAGCACAGAGCCCGACACGGGGCTTGAACTCACGACCTGTGAGATCGTGACCTGAGCCAAAGTCGGTCACTCAACCAACTGAGCCACCCAGGCGCCCCCACTTTGCCTTTCTTTAAAAGAAAAAGTTTATCTATTTAATTTAGAGAGAGAGAGATTGAGAGCACGTGCAGGGGGAGGAGGGTCAGAGAGAGAGAGGGAAACAAGGAATCCCATGCAGGCTCTGTGCTGTCAGCGCAGAGCCCATATGGGGCTTGAACCATGAGATCATGACCTGAGTCGAAATTAAGAGTCTGATGCTTAAATGAGCCACTCAGGTGCCCCCACTTTGCCTTTCTAATTTTAGTTTCCCTTATGCTTTTACTGAACACTATATTCTGGTGCAAACAACTTGTTTGCTATTCTCTTAAGTGACTCAACATTTCCTTTCTACCCACTCAATGCCTCATCCCCAAACGGCCCACATCCATAGCCCTCATCATCCAAATGTCTCTTCCTCATAATCTACTCCTCTGAAAGCACATTTTCTCCCTTCTTTTACTTTCCTTATAGTCCTTATCAGTTCCTACCTCTCACTTTCTAGCATTGTTATTTGTGTACCTGCTTTATCTTTCCTAGTAGAGTGTAGGTCCTTAAGGGAAGAATCCATATCTGGTTCATATTTTCATTCCCAAAGTACCCACACTGAGTAAATATTTGTTGGTTAAATGAATGAATTAACTTTTCAGCTATTCAGGCCAGAAGGTTATACATTTAACCAGCGGGTTAAACATCAAATATGAATAATATTTTACTACAAAGGCTGGCTTCTCAACCAGAGAGGTGCTGACTTAAAATTTGTGATATGATTTCCGGAGAACAATGGAGACCACCATGTTTCAAACTATCTTTCAACCAAACCTCAATATCCTACTGGTAGAAAGCCACTAGGAGTTGATTTTCTTAGTCTTCTTGATGGCTTTAGGTCAGTGTAGGTTTCAAGAAACACCTACTTGCTGAATAAAATTGCTTGCTAGATTTCAGAACAGGTAAGAGACAAGGAAGGGTAAAATGGCCCTGAAGGTGGACACCAAATGGTGCAGAAGACACATTTTGCCTACATTGAACTTTTTAAATGGATAATCCTGTTTTAGTATTTGGCAGCAAGCTAGTTTCTCAGTAGAATGTGTCATAGTTTACCCACCGTGAGCCTGACTACCGGCAACTTCCAAGAACCTGCCAGGGGGCAGAAACAGGAAGGTGTGGCTGTACCTGGAGATCATTGGAGGGAGTTCAAAGGCAGGAGAGAGTCAGTACGAAGTGGGGAATGGCAGGGCCAGGAAATAGAAGATGAGACTCGAGTAATTCATGTTGCTTCACCCATGCAAATTCAGAAGTCACTGCTGAGTCAAAGCAGACATAAGCACTCACATGGTTCCTTGGGAAAATCCTCAGCCAAGGAAACAATGATGTTAAGTCAGGAAGAGAGAATCACTAAAGCAGGCTTGAAAGGGAAATAACCCTGCCAAACTGGAAGAAACACTGGTAGTTGCACAGCAGCAAAGGAAATGCGTGAATAGGACCCACATGACCTCATGTTAGACATGGTATCGCTCCACCCTACTTGTACTCCTGCTTATTCCACACACAAAGGTCTTCAGTATGCCTTCAGGAATTGTTTTAATTATGACATGCCCAGGCATCTCAGATTTCACTGACCTCAGACCATAGGGAAAAGAATACTAGAAACATTCCACTATTCCTAAAGGTAGGAAATACTGTCTTCCTAACCCTAAATCACGATGACAACAGTCCCTCCACTTGGTTGGTGGAATATAATGTCCGTGAAAGTTTAAGGTCATCCAACGTGCCTCACATGCATCTTAAGTCAGTTTTCAGCTACAATCGGGATATGGGGTCTGTGACCAGTGTTGTGCCAGGGTGTGTTCCCACAAGCTCACAAGAGTCAACTGTGCATATCTCTTCTCAAATCCGTGTTCGGTGAATTTATGATGGTAGCTTGACATTGGCTATGGGGGGCAAATACTGCGAGCCTTGCATTTTTCTCACCCCTGGAGAGCTGGTTGTTAACCATTACAAGCACACCAGCACGTTTGCACTGGTCTTTTTTTCCCACCAGTCCTCATTAGTGGTTTATTTCACTGCCCATGAAGCCATCTGGAGAAGCCACACCGTTGTCACTTTTCTTTTCTTTTTTTTTTCTTTTGGGGGGGGTTCTCATTTAATCCTCCCAACAAATACGAGATAGAGTTTATCACCGTCACTTTCCTTTTTTTTTTTTACTATTATTATTTATTTTTTTATTTAAAAAATTTTTTTAAATACGAAATTTATTGTCAAATTGGTGTCCATACAACACCCAGTGCTCATCCCAACAGGTGCCCTCCCCAATATCCGTCGCCAACCCACCCCTCCCTCCCACCCACGTTGTCACTTTTCTATGAGTTCAATAGTAGTGCCCAGAGTATTGTTTCCGGATGTTTCAAAAATCTTCCAATCTTGGGATTGCCAGAATGCTCTTGGATTCCATGCAAAGATGGGGAGAATAAGCTATCTCCACTCTTCATTTTGTCACCTGGACTCTACGAAGTCTTATTATTACCATGGTTTCTCATCTATCTCACTGACTTCTCCATGGTATCTCAAGACGAATCCAGCAAGCCCTATAGGAGATAAACACTATTTCACCCCTTCTCTGATTTGTTTTACTCCTTAAGGGCCTCCTGCCAACTATGAAAATGTGTTTCTTTTTTCCTAGGGACAAAATAAAAAACTTGATGACAAGAGGGACAGATGGAGTCCAGCTTACCCGAAAAGCAAGGCTGCCATTTAAACTTATTTTTGAAAACTAGTTGTGCTAGATATATCTTTTGCCTCCTTCCCCAGATTGGCTTTCCATCTTTTTTCATCCTGCTCTGTGTTCTGGGAAATTGGTACACAGAGGCTTCCTCACTGGCTCCCTTTCCCTGTAGCCTCCTGTAGAGTTAGGTCGAAGGAAAACGCTATCAGGAGATTTGGAAGTCATTGTTGAATGTCTTCTCCATACAGCTGTTCTATCTGGGTTCTCATAACTATTCTCTCCCCTGTCCCTCTGACCCAGGGGGAAAAATAGCTCCTTGTTTGTTAACAGTCCCAGGAAGCACCACTATCCCTCACTGTCTTCCTAAAGCCTCACCTTTTATACCTTTTATTTTTCTAATGTTTACTTATTTTTGAGAGAGAAAGAGCACACAAGTGAGGGAGGGGCAGAGAGAGACAGAGACACAGTATCCGAAGCAGGTTCCAGGCTCCGAGCTGTCAGCACAGAGCCCAACACGGGGCTTAAACCCACAAATCAGGAACCGTGAGATCATGACCTGAACTGATCATGACCTTTTTTTTATACCTTTAAAAAAAAAACCCAAATCTTCTCTATTAAAATCGCATTAACTCTCCAGTTTGAGGGGCACCTGGGTGGCTCATTCGGTCAAGCGTCCGACTTCGGCTCAGCTCACTATCTCATGGTCTGTGAGTTCGAGCCCCGCATCGGGCTCTGTGCTGACAGCTCGGAGCCTGGAGCCTGCTTCCGATGCTGTGTCTCCCTCTCTCTCTGACCCTCCCCTGTTCATGTTCTGTCTCTCTCTGTCTCAAAAATAAATAAACGTTAAAAAAAAATTAAAAAAAAAAACAACACACAACTCTCCAGTTTGAGTATGTTATCCTTTATTCTGCTGGCATCCTGGCTGATATGCTATTCATACAAAAGCATAGCCCAATGAAGCTTAATGTTCTTCTCACTAAAGAAAGGTATTTCTATTTGGTATATTTACAAAACAAGTTGTTTCAGCAATTGAAAAGAATAACCTTTGTGCCAAAGATAGCTGTTTATTTGACCTTAATTATTATATTTCTGCCCCACCTGTAATTTCATGAGATCTTGTCAGAGTTTATTAATTTTTTTAAATGCATAACTCCAGGTGAAATAAATAAGTACTTGAAGAAAAAGGGATAATAAAAGAATATTAAGGACATGGAATCTTATAATACATGTAAAAATATTGTTGATGCATATTGGTGTGAGAAAAATCCAGTAATTTTATCAGAGTATGAAATAAATATACAGTGATGAATTGGAATAAGTTATACCTCACAAACATTATCTCTGGGTTCAGTTCCATGAAAGTGAAAATCTGGTGTGTAATTTTGATTTAATATGGGGAAGTGTTAGAAAATGCACTCTGATGTTAGCAGGACCTTGAGTCTCACATTATTTGGTTGGGTACGTTCTGGAAAAATAGTTTCCTACTCACCTATCTCAGAAAACCAACAAGTGGGACGATTCAAATGAGGAATTAACCAGGATATGTTTTAGACTGTCTCACCCTCTACCCCCCAGGCTGTCCTGACCCAGTCATCATACAAAGGTGTTGCTCTAAAGCTGAAGCAGTGTCCAGAGTAAGAAAGAAAAAGTACCCCCGCCCTGACCTGCAACCGGAGATTAAGCGAAAGGTTATACGACATGACTGGCTCATTGTGAAAATGTGGGAAAGGAAATATTATTTCATTATATGGTGTCCCAGGGACTACCCAGATTGTAAAACCTGTGTATTCAACTGAATAAGGATTATGTTATCTTAAAATTTCCCTTCCTTATGACATGTTTTCTACTATCTTATTTAATCGCTCTAAAGAATGTGCTCTAATAACTCTGTGTTTAAATGTAGTTAACAGGTAACATGATAAAAATGGAAAACAAAACAAAACAAATAAGAACAAAAAGGAAAGAAAAAAGAAAATAGATTAAAAAAATAATGTGAGTACATGAAAGGAAAGGCCTAACTTATTACCTTACCCATCCCATCCCCCAAAGAGCTTGACGTAACGATTTGAACAAAATAGGCCCTTGATACCTGTTTATTAAATTTAATGTAAATATTCAAAATAAAGTTAAAATCAGACTGGCTATTTCTGGAAAAGTTCCAAACTTAAGCATTTGGTTTTCTTTACACATAACAAAAAATTAATCTGTTGGTAGAATCTTGGCGACTCCAAGAAATCCAGTGAATCTCTCCAGATGCCGAAGATTACCTAAAAAGATAGTCTTTAGAGCCATGACATAGGTAGTCATTGTCCCTGACACTCTCTTGCTGGAAATGTTCCTGATGAAATGCAATCTCATCCACCCTGTGTGACTAAAGCTATTAAAAGCAATGAAGAATATGGACAGGGTAAGCCATGATTAATTGCTTACTACAATGAAACTAATCCAAAATGTACATGAATCCTAAATTTAATGCTCATTATAAAAAAGGGATCTCTGCTATTTTAACACACCTACAAAGCCACCGATTCAAATATATTACCTTCCTAAAAATTTCCATTCATGAGCTCTCAACTCATGAACAGCAATAATTCTAGAGAAATTAAACAGTCTAAATTAATCAGGCATAAAACTTCCCAGGTTGTCAAATTTATCTAGCATGAACAGTTCTAATGAGATCTAATCACACCGCTATATTTTTATTTAGAGTTGCATATAGAATGATAGGTTAAAATATTTTCTTGCTTCATTTGAGCATACAAAACAAAACAAAGCAAGAAACACATTCCTATGTATAAATCAAAACATCAGAGACCATTGAACCCAGAAGTGCCAGGACAAAGCTGAGAATCCGTACAGGGCCAAGGCTGTAGAAATAGTTTCTGAGAAAACTGAGGGGGTGATTCGAAGATAGAAATGGGAGAATTTGTAGCAAATTTGGTGATCTGGATTGGCCAAGGAAGACAGAAGACACCTGCAACCTAATTGAATTATTCAGGATAAGACAGGCTATATGGTAGTTTGTAACAAAATAACCCCTGAACCCTTCTCTGTCTTCTCTGCACTGAAAATGTATACCTGTGCAAAGTCTGTCTCCACCCCCTTCTTCGTCAGGAGCACCGTGCTAAAATCACCAGAGACACTGACCGATGAGAGCCTCATCAGCCTGGCAGACCCAAATCTCCTGACCTCGCTTATTCCCAGCCATAGCTTCTCAACCAGCACCATTTTAAACAACATGGACACAGCAGCCAAGTTCACTGGGGCTGGGGCTTCCAAGGTAGGGGTGGCTGGCTCTGGGGCTAGAATTGGGACTATTTTTGGGAGCCTCATCATTGGTTATGCCAGGATCCCCTCTCTGAAGCTAAAGCTCTTCTCCTATGCCATTCTGGGTTTTGCCCTCTTGGAGACAATGGGGCTCTTTTGCCTGATGGTGGCCTTTCTCATCCTTTTTGTCATTGACAGAGTCATCTCCACCTCTCTGGGTCTTTCTCCAATGTCTCGTCTGCCCCGTATGTTCCCAGGCAGCCTGGGGGAAAGTGGTTGGCTCAGGGTTTGAAGAAGGAAGACAAATAAACACTGTATTAATAAGGGGGGGAAATGACCCCAGAAAACTTACGAGCTTAATATATAGTAGTTGATTTCTTGGTCATCCAAGTAATATATAATCTGATAGCTCACTAGAGCAGTGTTCATCCACTGATCCCTCAGATATCCAGGCTTTTTCTATTTTATAGCTCCACCATTGAAAATCCTTGGTTTCCAGGGTGGCTGTGTCAGGACAAAAAGAGAGCTGGGGAATATCTGGACCTTTCACTGTGGAGGGAGGCTCCAAAGTGGCATGTGTACTGAGGCACAGACCATAGACTTTGTCAAATATTGCATATGCTTTCCTCCATATCCCAGTCTCCATTTAGACTCCTTTGGGCCAGTGGGTTATGAGCAAAAATGGTGTGTCACCTTTGGGATGAAGCATTGGGGGTGAGAGTCAGTATGGGGTTCTTCAAGCTTTTTCTCCCTCTGCTGTATGACTGCAGTTCCAAATGGTAGAACTACAAAAAAAAAAAAAAAATTTAAAGAACCTTATCCTCAAGTAATTGGAAGGTAACTGCCCTAGGCAACTATCAGACCCATAGATGGCTTTGTGTGGGCAAGAGAGGAAGTAAAGTTGTACGTGCTAAATCTTGAGATTGGGAGTTTGTTTCCACTTACATAACCCAGCTTATCTTTACTGATGCCCCAGGGAAGATAAGCTCTTCAGAACCAAGTCTTCCAATGGAGGGGGTTCTGTGGAACTATTTTCTAGAATCCTATTGTTGCTGACATAGGAGTGCTATAACTCAAAGTCACAACATCACATGAACAGGGATAATGTTATGGGACTAGAAATATGTCTATCCAGTTTAGAAGCAGCCATTCATTTTAAATGCAATGAAAGAGGTAGTTCTCCCAAGAACAGTTTTTATCTTACCCCTAATCATTTTTTCCCCACTGTTCCTTCAGGATCCATAAGAATCTGGGTAACGTGGTTTTTAACTGATGGCCGGTAGATGTTTTCACAGAAGATCTGAGCGGCTGTTTTCTCACAGAGAAGAATAAAAAACACTGAGTGAAGAGACATTCAGGTCTTTTTATTAAAATAAGTCGTCCTATTGCCTTTTCTGACACATCAAAAATATGTTCAAGTGTATTTGTAATTGAACAGGATATAGATTATAGAACTGTGGACTCCTAATCTCCTTATATAAAAAAATTGTTAGTATTTTTTTAATATATTAACTTTAGATGTGTTTTCAAATATTTAGAAGTAGAAAGGGCCTAACCTTCTCTAAGATTAGAAACAATTCATGTTAGATATTCCCAGGACAAGTAAGGCTGTAAAACTATTTCTAATAACTACAGATTTTAGTTTAAACATAAACTGCACATAATTTGAAATTGCTTAATGGGAGACAGACATCCTTGCCTACAGGAGAGTCAAACCTCATAATCTGGAAATGTGCAGTCAGAGAAATCACTTATAATTTTGCTTTGAGTTTTGGATGCTTTGGTTTTAGTCAAGATGTATGAAGTCTGGCTTATGACTAAGAAAGCCACTTTTTCCTATTCATTCAATGGACGGTTAGCTACAGCTAAACCTAGATTAACAGTATTAACAGAGAGAACTGCTAAATTGCCAAATACTTTCCTTTTTAAGCCAAAGAAGAGTGCTACTTTAAATTTATAGGACTATTACAGGGGCGCCTGGGTGGCTCAGTCGGTTAAGCATCTGACTTCCGCTCAGGTCACGATCTCGCGGTTTGTGGGTTCGAGCCCCGCGTCGGGCTCTGGGCTGATGGCTCAGAGCCTGGAGCCTGCTTCTGATTCTGTGTCTCCCTCTCTCTCTGACCCTCCCCCGGTTCATGCTCTGTCTCTCTCTGTCTCAAAAATAAATAAACTTAAAAAAAAATTTTTAAAAATAAATAAATAAATTTATAGGACTATTACAAACCTAAGAGTTTTCAACACCCAAGGCAACGTAAGAGAGAAGACTTAAAGACATCTTTTATAGAAGAATGTGGACAATAGTTATGTTACAAAGTGATAATGAAATACCTTTCTCCTTGTTTATATTTCTTTAATAATTACTTTTAAACATATTAGTCTTTTGAAAAACTTACCCTCTGCGATGCTACAGGGGAAAAAAAAAATGACAGGTGAATATTCAGCATCTCTTACATTTCTCACATGCCAGGGGTACTTTTTCTTTGTCTCCATAATGTGGGGCTTGGTTGTGCAGCCTGGAATTATGAATGAGAAATGAAGCGGTAAGAATAGTAAGCTGAAACCTACCTCAACTACTTTTCACTGCTCAGGGCCAGGAGTTATTTGTTGAAAAGGAAGGATAAAAGGGTGGGCACAAGAGAGGCGAGAGTTTGTGCTGGGCTGAAAGAAGAGATTGAAGGTTTTAGAAGCGGAGGGAGAAGATTGGGACTAATTTGCTGTACCGTGATGTGTAGTTCTCGGTAGCAATTGAATGGGAGGCAAGGAAGATTTTGTTTTTAAGTTTATTTATTTGGAGAGAGTGGATGTGCCAGTGAGGGAGGGTCAGAGAAGTGAGAGGGACAGAGAGAGAGAGAAAGAGAGAGAGAGAGAGAGAGAGAGAGAGAGAGAGAGTCCTAAGCAGGCTCCACAGTATTAGACTGGAGCCTGATACGGGGCACAAATCCACAAAACCATGAAATCATGAACCTGAGCTGAAATCAAGAGTCAGATGCTTAACCAACTGAGCCACCCAGGTGGCCCAGTAGGCAAACAGGGTTTGAAATGTTTGGTTATGTGTTGTGAATGGAAGTCTTCTTTTGGAGAGAATTCAGTAAAGATTAAAGAATCTCTCTTTCTGTCCATAAGAAATGACTTTTCTAAAAGTAATAAAAGGCTGAACTGGGTCAAAGAGTGATCAACTTTACCAGCTTTTCTGACTTTTAACAAGATTTTAATTTTCTATAAAAATATAGTTGACCAGACATCATTGCACTATACCAAGCTGATAAGACAACACCAAATGGTGATGGATCCACACGGTTAATCATTAATGAAAATTGTCAAAATAATAGGCTGGGTTCAGGAGATGAGTTTCAGTGAGGAACACTTCCACGTACGAGGAAGATAAAATTTGCCTAACAAGAGCTTAGCAATAGAGAGGTCATTTTCTCACTTGACAAGAGATCTGAAAATGGGCCTCTGTTGGCATTTGTTACTGCCCTTCCCTTTCTTTCATGATTGAAGAGTGTCTCTGACACCTTACAGTGGCAGGTCCTTGAGATGGGAGTAGCATTATCTTGGTCCTTACAGCTTATGACAAAGAAAGAGGGTGTAGAGAATGTAGAGTGGCCTCGAGAAGACAGTAGAAAGGCTTCTGTGTCGTTCAACATCATCTATTTCAAGTTTGATTTCTAGGGATATACCAGAGAGAGCACTATTTTTAGCTGTTTATGATTTACCTGTCAATATTCTCACTATTCAGATATTGCCAATTAGCCTCGTTAACGCCAGGTCAAAATCAGAGTCAGGGAACAGAGGGTATATCTGGGCCCCGAGGCATGACTTATCCCTTTAATCCACTCTCCTCCCCAGATAAAAATCTTTTCACAAAACAGTACTGATTTAAGCAATTTAGCTTATATTTGCACTACTAAAAAAATCAGGCTCTTTGATTCTCAGAATGAATGCCTCTTGGAGAATAACAGAGGGGAAAGTTGTATCTCAAGAACATTATTGGTAGCATGAAGTAGCTAGTGTATTTTATAATTCTGAGATCTTTAACAACAGGGGGAAAAAAAGCTGAAAGTTCTATAGGCACAGATTGAGTTTAGCTTGGGTCATGCCTCAAACTTTTTGTATTTCCACCCGGATGATGGAGATCCGAAAGCCTGAGGTGTTTCCAACAAACAGAGTAAAGTCAACATAACCCATGCCACTCACTAACTAAATGTGCTTTCAGGCATGTTTGAAATAATGCAAAAGGTTAAACGCAACAGCATTTTTTTCTATGCACTGTTCTGGTAGAATTGCTTTCATCTGTCCCTGCTCAATGGCTATGAGCATCTTTCATCTGAGACATTGAAGTCTTGAGCCATAGTAAGGAAGTGTTCATTGCAGGAGTATGTATTTTTGTCTTCATTACTGTGTGGGATTTATTACCACATCTCTCATTTAGGGTTGGTTTGAAGTTAGACCTTGATCACTTCCAGATACCTTCCCATGAATGTTTTTCACCTGAGTGCACTTGTCTCTTTTGAAGTGCACAAACTGGGAGTACCCTGGGTGAATGCATTTGGCATCAACAGAAAGCTGAGTTTTTTCAGGTGGCTCATTGGATAGAAAGAAAAGACTACAACTGTGGAAAAGGTATTTTTATTACACAACATGCAAATATTTGTATTAACTTGTAGAACAAGTTTGATAAAACACACCCCAAAGCAAGATAAATAACATACAAACAGCCTATTCTTTCTACTAATTCTAGCACAATAAAGAATGTTTTCAATTTCCTTATCATTACAGGGAGTATTCGAATAACAGCTCTTGTTGCTGTATTGATAAAATCTAAAGATGGCAATAATTGATATAATCTAAGGGTGATAAGAATAGGAATAAATCACATACAAAGAGGTGTTATACTGACATTAGTCAACAAAACATAATCTGTTTTCAAAAAAAGTGAACATAATCTATTTATTATTGATAATGATAACAATAGCTACTTTTTAATGAATGGCTTAATAAATGTTTGGTGACAAATAGATTTTATTTAAAAAAATTTTTAACTACTTTATTGAGGTATGATTGACATACAAAAAATGGTATATGGTTAATGCCCACAACGTGTGGGGATAAGTATATATTTGTGGAAGTATCACCACAATCTATGCCATAAACATGCCCATAACCACCAAAACGTTCCATATATATATATATATATATGTTTAATTTTCCATTAGCCCATTTAATCCTCATACTGACCCTCAGCAGTCAGTAGGTATTGCTTTCACCAATTTACCAACATGGAAAACGTACCCTGTAAGGAATAATCATTTGCCTGAAGTCAAACTGATTGAATGCTGTAAAGCTAGGAACGGGGCACAGGTTTTTAATACTTCAAAGACTCTTTATTTAACTATTATTTTTATTATTATTTGCTTCTCAAACTTTAGAATATATTCAAAGAAAAAAAGTAAAACAGTGTATGTTTGTATACATATACCTTATTTACAATAGAAATATTTTGAATTAAAATTTGTGAAGCATGTATCAGTAAATAAAAATGTTTATAGCAGGATGGTAAGTGAAAAAAAGCTCATTGTACAACACATAGTTGATTCATAGCAATAAGTAGTAATTCTACTTCTCTGGACAGAGACTTGGAGACACATCAGTAAAAGAAAAAATACTTATAAGGGTGAAGTGTTTATAAGATTTAAGCATTTTAAGCTATCTTAACAGTGCTTTCACTGTCTTATATGTGGACAGTGGAACAAAAATAAATGCTAATTATCTTATTTTTAGAAATATAGCAATAGGAATTTTCATTCATACATTCAAATTAAAGCAAAAGTTTCAAAATAAAAAAAAAAAGCCCCTGTCCCTTTACTCTCTCCCTCGTGTCATGTTTCTTGTGAATCATCTTCTAGATTCCTAGTGGTGAAAGGCTCACAGATATAAATTATCAATTGCAAGTTAGACTAGTGTTTTGGAAAAGGGCACTCCACAATGGGTGGATTACCTAAACAACCTGAAGTGAGCTGAAGAAGGGCATCCACATCCTGGGACTTACAGTGACATTAAGGTGTGATAGAGGAGTATGGACAACTTCTGAGAAATAGGAGAGTCTTTGAAGGAACCAGATAAATAGCAAAAAAACGAGGGCCAAGACCTTGGAGAGAAGAGAGAACAGATATATTCAGTTCCTCTTTGCAAATTCACAAGCAGCAATGGAGAGGCCAAGATACCAAGGAGATATTTTATCTGGTTGTCTTATGGGGCTGAAGGAGAGGAGTGATGAGATACAGTTTGGGGACTCTTAGGAAAGAGAACTCTGGTAAACTTCCTTGCCTGTTAGCTTGAATTCTTCTTTCCAAGAGCAATTTCTGTGGAATAGAGGTGAACTGGAAAGAGATCATGGAGGCCAAAGTGAAGCTTTATATCATGTCAATCTTTGGTTGGAACGAGGTAGTCATCTTCTACCCTAATAGCCTGCCAATGGCAAAATAAATCCACCATGGAGGCAATATCATCAAGAGACTTAAATTGTCACCTAAATGTATCATACTAAATTTCCAGCCTTTAATAACCAGATATGCTAGAGTACAAGACCAAGTAACTAAAAACCAAAAGAAAAAAGCTAGACAATAGAGAGAGACAGAAGTTTTGGATGTTGAAATTTAAAATAGGTGAGAATAATAGTCTAAGAAATTAGATGGCAGAGATTTTCAATAGAATACTAGAAACCAGAAAAAAAAATCAAGTGAATATCTTAGAACAAAAAAAAAAATAGCTAAGATTAAGAAATCAATAGTACTTTAATAACAGATTTTTACAAATGAAGAAAAGAGACAGGAACTGGGAGACAGGCCAAACGAAAATATCCCAAGGGGGTAAAATGGATGGGAAAAAAAAGTGTGAAAACATACATAAGTGACATGGTGAAGAGGTCTAACATATGTGAAATAAGAGTTCCAGAGAAGAGAGAGGGGGTGCTGCAATATTTGAGGAGATAGTGAGCGATAATTTATCAAAACTCTTGCATGGATTGGAAAAAGAGGATATATGTCCCAACTTATTTTATGAGGTTATTCTAATTTTGATATTAAAACCCAAGAAGAAAGACTACAGGAAATGAATATAGGCCCATCTCTTTTCTGAATATGTATGCAAAAATCACAAACAAAATGCAGGCAAATTGAATGCAGAGATAAAAAAAAGGATGATATCTATCATAACAAATTTGGGGTTATTCCAGGAATCCAACATAACACTCTAATTCACTAAATTAACAAAATGGGAGAGGAAAATTTTCACAAATAGATGCAGATGTAATTTAATAAACTTTACATACACCCATGACACAGAAAACCTCTCAACAAAGTAGAAGTAGAAGAAAGGTTATTTAATATAATAAAGTTTATGTAAGCAAACACTACAGCAACCAGACATAATAGCAAAATATGGAAAGTTTTCCCTGAAATGAACAAGACATGGAACAAAGGTGTCCACTATCACCACCGTTATTCAACATTGTCAGAGGTCCCAAGTAAATAAATGAAAGGCATATAAATCGCAGAGGAAGAGATAAAACGTTATGAAATGCAGTTGACATGACAGTGCACACTAAAATTCACCCCCCCCCCCCTTAACTATGCCACCTATTATGATTTGTAAATGTATTTAGCAATGTTGTTGGGTCCAAGATAAAAAATATATAAAAAAATAAAAATAAAACCAGGTTATGTTTCAGTAGAATTTTAGGACTGTATTCAAAGGTGAATCACAGAATTGTAGAAGTGGTGGCAGAATATAAATTTCAAAAAAAAAATGTAAGGAATAGAAGACATCGTGAGACATAAGCAATTTTTTACAACATAGGAAACATTCATTAACTAAGCCTTTGATATGTCTCAGACACTGCATTGGACTTCAAAATGGTATGAAGTGAGGTAAAGAGCATTGGGTTAAGAGATGTAACCAATTTCTGTAACTAGACACTATAATTAGTAACTAAGATTAAAAATCAAAGACCTTGAACTAGCAAATAGTTTTTTTCATAAGCTGGAATTTGAAGGAGACTATATTTATAACATATTGGTATAAGTAAAAACGTGAGGCAGGAATCTTTGTTTTGTTCATGGATATAGCCCTTGAATCTGGTATAACACCCAACATGTAATAGGGCTCAAAGAATATCTGAGCTCCTCAGAATCTTACAAATTTCTAAATATTTTACTCAAATTAGATAAAAATGACAAGTGCAAATATAGTTCTTATTTTGAGCCAGGTATGGTTTTAGGTGCCTCACTCATACAAATTCACTTAAACCTGTTAACCTTGTGAATTAGGTGCTATTTTTATTCCCATTTGATAGATGAGGAAACAGAAGCTGTAAGCAATGTGCCCAAGGTTACACAGCTAAGTGTAGGAGCTGGGATTTGAACTTAAACCAGCCGCCTCTGAGCAACGTGATCTTAAACAGTGTGCTGCACTGCCTCGTGGGACCTTAGGAATGATCTAATCTGAATTCAAGCCTCACCCAAGACCTCAAAGCATTATTGACACAATATATCAGATTAGATACTCATGCTTCCAATTCCCAGTGTCACATTCCTGCCCACTCTGTATTACACTGCAGCCCTTT
Source organism: Panthera pardus (assembly GCF_024362965.1). Classification (NCBI taxonomy): domain Eukaryota; kingdom Metazoa; phylum Chordata; class Mammalia; order Carnivora; family Felidae; genus Panthera; species Panthera pardus. Next base: position 15,210,289 of record NW_026526766.1, on the reverse strand, counting down.
ATTTACTTATTTATTTTTAAGTTTATTTATTTATCTTGAGAGAGAGAGAGCTCACGTGCAAGCAGGGGAGGGACAGAGAGAGAGGGAGAGAGAGGTAATCCCAAGCAGACTCCTCACCTTTAGCAAAAAACTCGCTGAGCAGCTCGAACTCACGAACCTTGAGATCATGACCTGAGCCAAAACTAGGAGTCACTCTCTTAACCTAATGAATGACCCAGGCGCCCTACAGTCCCAGTCCTTTAAAGGAAAGACTAACAATCCAGTCATGGGGAGGGCCAGAGGGAAGGGTGGTTAGAGATGTTTGTGCAGTTTTAAATAAATAATAGAATTAATGTAATGATATTTAACCATTTTTAAGGAGCTAGTCATTCAACCTGTTGGACACAACAGGGGTCAGATTAAACAAGAGTTCTTGAACAAAACCAACATGGTAAAAATTTGGACATAACATGTTTAAATGAAGACAAGAATCCACCTATAAAAAGCAGAATCAAAGTGTAAAAGTTGCCAATATAGATAATAGAATCTTTAGGGCAAGTTCATTATCAAATAATGAGTCTTTGTCAAATAACTATCTAAATACACAAAACAAAAAAACTTATGAATCATAACTTCATTTAAACAGAGTTTATGCTTCTGGTTCATGTTTCTTATAAAATGAATTTCATGTGCAGTTTCCAAAAATTAAATGAAATTACTTAATCATTCAACTTCCATTTTGATAACAGTATTGATATAGAGGACCCACCTTAGCTTTTGTAGTAACATATACTGATGGTAATCTTGATTAATAAGAGATTTGGATCTAGAGAATCTTTCCTTATACCTCCAAATGCAATCATAAGGCATTTTGTGTTAGATGTTGCAGTAAATGCAGAATCAGTGCCATTAACAAAGCCACAGTGTAGACAGATTCGGCTTATTGTTCCCTACTCAGCTTCTTGATGAGTCTCAGCCTCTGTCAGTTTCCCAGTGTTCTAGTTGGGTGACAAGACCACTGACCACCCCAGATTCCCAGAACATTCTGCTGGAGGCCAGGCCAGCCAGGGCAGAACAGAACAGCAGGCTCTCCTTAGACTTCTTAACATAAAGATCACAGGTTCTTTGAGTGACATCAGTGCCTTTAGCATATGGTGAAATTAAGCAAGATTTTGTTCTCAAGTGCAGAGCATGGGAATGAGGAAGAGGAAACTTCTAGCTGAAGAGAGAATAATCTCATATACTTGACATGCCAGAGACAGGGAGAAAAGCTGAATAGGGGAGTAATTCAGGAGAAGATAATTAATAATTACATGGGAACGGCAGTTGAGAGATTAAGGCTGAAATGTCAGATTAACCACTTCTTAGTCATGTGAATCTTAAGAAGTCTTCTACCTTCTCTGAGTAGTGATTACTTCACCGGGATATGTGGTTAATAGAACTGAGGGTGAACATGATTCTTAAGAATTAAATAAGATAATGTCTGATAAGAGCCTATGCATAGTAGATGATAAAAATTTTTGAGATAAATACTGAAAATGGGGTGCTACATTTTGAAAAGTTGGTTTTATGTCATATGGACTTTTCTCTTTGTACTTTTTAATTTTTCTATGTTTCTCCAAATTTCTGCAGATGTTAAGGATATGTACCACATACAACATAAATACAAACAAATAACCAAGCACATGGAGTTTATGAGAAAAGAAGAGATAAATAATGATAAACATATTATACCATATATGTTTATGGTATACCATATTATATATACCATAGTATATATGTACCATAGTAATGCTGTGGTCCATAAATGCTAATGATTTACCATTATTCCAACTTATTACTTAGTATTATAACTGACTTGCTGTTACAGAATTGTAATGTGTGCTATAAAGTGTCTTATGTTACTCATTCATGCATCTCAATTTGTCTGATTGGCCGATTGGCATATTTCCCAATCAAAATCTAGTTTTTATTTTGGTAGAAGTTACCACTGAGGTACAGGTCCTTGCACGAAATGAACCTACAAAGTCACGCTGCAGGGACAGGTGACAGCTCCCCCTACTGACCAAAAATGTAGGCGACACTATGCATATTCAGACAAATACATACACATACACACCACACATATGCATGCACACATACAAAAACACCACTTACTCACATCTTCACTCCTGCCCTACATATATAGGCTTAAAAAGTGCTGAGCATATGGCAGGTAAGTTGATATCATTGAAAGGCATCCTCTTTCTGTGAAAAGCAGGAGTGCACTCCAGGTGGACTAATTTAATAACAACCACATAGGGGTGCCTGAGTGGCTCAGTCAGTTGAGTGCCAGGTCATGATCTCATGCTTTGTGAGTTCGAGCCCTGCGTCGGGCTCTGTACTGACAGCTCAGAGCCTGGAGCCTGCTTCAAATTCTGTGTCTCCCTCTCTCTCTGCCCCTCCCCTGCTCACACTATGCCTCTCTCTCTCTCTCTAAAAAAAAACCTAAATAAACATTAAAAAAATAACAACCACGTAAATCTACATGTCAAGCACTAAGCCTAGATTTTAATTTCAACCAGGTAAGAAGTACTCAGGGATAAACATCTGCATTAAGCTTAAGTGCAGCTATTTTTTTTTCATACTCTTAATGGTTTCTAACTCTTCCAGACTCTTTAATTTACTGAGCTCTTCGACATTCAGTGGGATGCTGAGTACTAAGGATACAGCAGTGACTCAAGCAGGCAAAATCTCTTCCTTCATGGAGATTATATTCTAGTGGAGAGAAATAAACGTTCACATCAATTCACACTGATCTCTGAAGTCTTCAAGGTATGAAACATGTCAAACAAGTAGAAGTGAGTTTTAATTGTTCCTTTAAGGGAATTTGGAAATGTGAGTTTTAATTCTATGACTGCTTAGGCACTGTAGCTGACCTGCTCCTTAGGAAATTGATAGCTCTATTTCTAGTTTCCTGCTGATGTTTTTAAGTAAGTTCAAAGTGCTAATAGAAATATTATGAAAATCAGATATTGTAATATGAAAAATGTAAAAAACAGTGGTGCCCGTGATATGGAATTCAGTGCGAGATATGCCCATGCAAGGGCACTTAACTGCTCTTTCTTTAAGACCTTGATCCTTTCCGTCGTCCAGTATTTGAGCCCTCTCTATCACTAAATTTATCATTCTCCTCATTTACAGGGAGTTACGGAGAAATACTAAATAAAGCATGATCTGCAAAATCCCCGTAATCCTCAAAAGAGCAGGAAAGATCGCCAAAACAAAAATGCCTGTGTGCAGACCCTAGTGGGGGTTTGTGTTTAAGGTTACCTTCTGTTCAAGCTCTGTTTTTAAGCTACTCAGATTAGACTTTTGAAGCCGAAAGGTTACCTTTCTGAGGCTGATATGTGAGCATATTAATTAAGTCCAGAAATGGCCACAACTGGCCGTTGCGTTGCCATTTAGTTTGAGGCTGGCGTTGATTACCATTGGGGCAGATGGTGACTCACCACCTGCGCCCGAGCACGTGGGAGGCAGGAGACCAGTGCTCTCAGCTGCTCCTCTGTTCCCAACAGCAGCACAATAAGAAATGGGTGGCCTTGACCCCATTACACGTTCTTCTCTTCTTCCTCTGCTATTTTCATTCTCAGTGGAGAAGAGAAATGGTTCAAAACTGTTTGCAGCAAGACTCTTGAGGCAAACGAAAACATGCAGTGGATACATTCTAGTACTTTCTCAGCCTCCAAGATTCTTACCCTAGTGCTAAAGAGTTACGCTTCATGCGACTGCCATGACTTTATTCCAAGTTTTTTTTTTCTTGTTTGCAGAAAGCTACTGTTTTAATCATGCACTTGTATTTTTAAAAGCCAGAAACAGCAGTTGTAGGTCATTTATAGAATTCTATATTTCTTCGAGTGTCGTGTTGCTGTTTGGTCTCCTGGAAGAGGAAACAAAGACTTTGCAGCCAGAGCTCACTTCTGAAACTTCTTCACACTCTGAGACAGTCCCATGTTGTGTGACAAAGAACTCACCACAGAGATACCTGATGGGAGAATTAGGAGGTCAGGCACACAGGTCTCACTGGCTCAAATCAAGGTGTCAGTAGACCGGCATCCTTTCTAGAGGCTTTCGGGAACACTCTGTGTCCTACCTTTGGCAGCTTCTAGAGCTGCTCCTATGCCTTGGTTTGTGGACCTCTCCCTCCAGCTTTGAAGCCAGCAACATAGTATCTTTCCGACGCCTCTTCCTTGTCACATCCCTGTCCCTGACTGTCTTCTGTCTCCCTCTTCCACTTTTAAGGACCTTTGTGATTACATGAAACCCACCTCCCTAATCCAGAAGAATCCCCTTAATTTACGATCAGCTGATTAGCAACCTTAATTCTACCTGGAATTTCAGTCCCCTTTTGCCATGTAACCTTAACTTATTCACAGGTTATGGGGTTTAAGACATCCAGTGGGAGAACATGTTTGGGATGCCTTATTCTGCCTACCACAGAGATAGTGGGTGAGTAATACTTATGTAAAGTTGATAGCGTAGGGTAAGTTTATATATCCACATAGCCACACTTGAATTAAAACCTTCAACCTCACCTCCAGATCATGGGGTGATTTGACAGCTCATTTTGGTCACTATTAATTGGACCAAATGCTATATCTGAATCGTTCATCCCTGTGCTAATAATTCACTCAATTTATATTCTAGCATGCAGACATGATATTAATATTAGTCCCTAGAAATCCACTTTAAAATTTCTGAGAATGGGGCCCCTGGGTGGCTCAGTTGGTTGAGCGTCCAACTTCGGCTCAGGTGACGATCTCGCAGTTCACGGGTTCGAGCCCCGGGCTGGGGTCTGTGCTGTCAGTGCAGAGCCTGCTTTGGATCCTCTGTCCCCCTCTCTCTGCCCCAGCCCCACTTGTGCTCTCTCTCTCTCTCTGTCTCAGAAATAAATAAACATTAAAAATATTTTAAATTTCTGAGCCCATAATCGATGTTAAAGTATCTTTCTCTATCAGTTGCATAGATATACAAAGACAACAAAAATGTTTGAGCAATGAAAAATCCTTGTTCTGCTTTTGCCTTCTTCCAAGGCAAGTAGGCTCTGAGGAACAAAAATGACTAATTTATGGAAGAAAAAAAAATACCCTTCCCCAAGCAAACAAACAAACAAACAACAAAGAAACAAAGAAGAGAAATAGGAGAGAGAAAAGGTAGGTTTAAAAAAAACCGTACTTTACTATTCATGGTGTGAGGCCAGCAGAGTTGCAGTGAGAAGCTTGTATATTGGCTCCTTGCTATGGCTCAAAAGTCTAATTTGCTCAAAAGTTTAATTTGCAGGGGCGCCTGGGTAGCTCAGTCAGTAGAGCGTCTGACTTTGGCTCAGGTCATGATCTCGTGGTCTGTGTGTTCGAGCCCCATGTCGGGCTCTGTGCTGACAGCTCAGAACCTGGAGCCTGCTTCAGATTCTGTGTCTCCGTCTCCTTCTGCTCCTCCCCCGCTCATTCTCTGTCTCTCTCTCTCTCCTTCAAAAATAAATAAAAAACATTAAAAACATTTTTTTAAGTTTAATTTGCAGTTTTAGTGAATAATAACTCCTCATTTTTCCAACAGCAATTGATGAAGCAAAGTGCTAGCTTCTGGGATTATAAAGAGGAATGAGGCAGGGTATAGGCATAAGGACACATAATTTGAGTGCAGTAATGGAAGTGTGTTAAGAAAGGTATTTGTCGGGGTGCCTGGGTGGCTCAGTCGGTTGGGCGTCCGACTTCGGCTCAGGTCATGATCTCACAGGTCGTGGGTTCGAGCCCCGCGTCGGGCTCTGTGCTGACAGCTCAGAGTCTGGAGCCTGCTTCTGATTCTGTGTCCCCCTCTCTCTCTGCCCCTCCCCTGTTCATTCTCTGTCTCTGTCTCAAGAATAAATGCACAATAAAAAAAAAAATTTTTAAAAAGGAAGGTATTTGTGGATTTTTAAGGAAGCACCAAGAAAGGGGACCTAGCACATCTTGGAAAAGAAAAACAAAAACAGATTCAGGAATAACTTCCTAGCACATAGATGCCTGAGCTCAGTACTAGAGCATAAGAAGTATGAGTCATGCTGTGGGATAGTAGAGCAGCCAAGCCAGACTAGGAAAACCGTGAACTAAGGAACAGAAAGTGATGGAGCCCCTTGTGTACCAGGACCTCCAAGCTTCTCATGCTCAACATGGTCAGCTTCTCATTCTTCAAGATTCACTTCAAAAACCTTCTCCTCTGGGAGCACGTGGGTGACTCAGTCAGTTCAGCGTCAGACTCCCGCTCAGGTCATAATCTCAAGGTTCGTGAGTTCGAGCCCTGCATCGGGCTCGGATGCTCTGTTTCCCCCTCTCTCTCTGCCCGTCCCCTGCTTGTGCTCTCTCTCTCCCTCTCTCAAAAATAAACATTAAAAAAATAAAATTTTACAAACTTAAAATAAAAACACCTCCTCTGAGAAGTCTTCCCTAACCCACCCTTCTTGAACCATAACTCCCCAGTAATTCATTATCATAGCACCCTATTTACTTCTTTACTGGTGTTTATTACGACCTTTAACCACGTTAATGTATATGTTTGGTGTTTTGCTTCTCTTCCCCCTTACTAGGATGTAAACGGTCAGACACTACCACCATTGCATTTTTCCAGAATGTTTCATTAATGGAATATTCATTGCGATAATGAATATTTTTGTGATAATTGCTTATATTCTTCATCTCATTTCAGCTGCCAACGAACTGCAAGAAATCATAGTGGAGCTGGAAAAAGTCCAGGAAAATTTGAAACTTGCACATGGCCATCCAAATGCAACAGTGTCCCCAGGGAAGATAATATCCTGGGATTTTGCTTGTAGAAGCAGAATGAGAGAGTATAAACAAGCTTGGAAATGTAATCCTTTCTCATGGCTTTAGGATAACTAAAATCATTTTTAGCTATGTTAATCTGGTCACCCTTCGGGTAAATATCCTTCTGATATTTGCATTTGTAATACAAGAAGGCAGATTAAAAAACTGAAACCATCGTGTTACTTGACATCCATGAGGAATGTATTTGAAGGCATTTATATCATGGATACACAAATGCATACATGCCATTTTCTTTTACAGGTCTATTTTTTTCCCCTCTGAAAGCTCTTTAAAAAATCACTTCACAATGTCATGTTGAGATATAGGTTCTACCTGTAAGGTAAAGCACATTCCCAAGATAAGTGACTCCATACATTTGAAAGCTGAGATCGGTTCTCCCTGGCTTTTGTGGGAAATAGTCAGACATGTATCTTCCAATTTAGAGTTCTATCAAATCATTGGTTATAACTAGACAAAACCCCATCTTGGGTGATAATGCTTTAGGCCCGACTTAAGGTAAAACTGCAGAGGGAAAGACTTTAAAAGAAATAAGACAACAAGACTATCATCATATTCATAAGAGTTTCGAGTAGTATTTTAAAAGCAACAACTCTGAAACCTAAAGTAATTTTACACACACACATAAAATAGTGTGTGTATTTGTGATACGTATGGATAGATAGATAGATAGATAATATATGTTATATTTTGTGTGTTAAGGAACAACTGTGTTATAGATACTCACTCCTCAACCACCCCCTCTTATATAAGCACGTTCATAGATAAATAATCTGCTGTTTTGGATTTTTGACATGGCTGACACCCCCTCCCATGCTGAGTTATGGCTGTCATAACTGACTACGAATAGCAAAAGCCACACTCAGATGCTGACTCACAGGTTACAGTCCTCTACTCGCCTCTCTCGGGCTCCATGTCTGGGTCCTTAACATTTGTTTTTACTGGAAGAGACCCAGTCCTGAGGCAATTCCACACATGGTTGGCCAATTTTAGCCATCAGGTCTGTCACCTCTTTCTTACTGGGTTTTGGCTTCTCACTTGGCTTAGAACACTTAGAATGTTCTTTGTCTGAGGGTAAGAAACTGCTCCTGCCTCAGGCTGCATTGTCAAAGGTTGAGCTAATACCTGCCCACGTTCCCCATCCCACACACACTGACACCCACGCACACCCACACCCACACCCACACCCACACACACACACACACACACACACACACAGAAACACACATGCTTTCCTAGGCAGAAATAAGGATTTCATTTCCTAGGACTATTTTTTTTAGATTTTATTTTCTTTCCCATAGCTGGTAGCTTACAGGCAAACACACAGCAAGTACATAAGACATACTTGATGAAGACTCAGCCATCATGCCCCCCTTTGCACACAAACACAGCATCTAAAAGTAAGACAACATGGGGCACCTGAGTGGCTCAGTCAGTTAAGCAGCTGACTTCGGCGCAGGTCATGATCTCACAGCTTGTGAGTTCAAGCCCGGCATCAGGCTCTGTGCTGACAGCTTGTAGCCTGGAGCCTGCTTCGGATTCTGTGTCTCCCTCTCTCTCTCTGCCCCTCCCCCGCTCACACTCTGTCTCTCTCTCTCTCTCTCTCTCTCAAAAAATAAATAAACATTTAAAAAAACATTTTAAAACTAAGACAACATGTTCATGTTTCACATGAAAGATATCATCTCTCATTTTTTTTATTTAGAAAAAAATTGGTAAACAAGTAAGCAAGAAACATATAGCTCAAACAGATCTTTTTAAAAAAGAAAAAACTTTAAAAAAAACTCCTTTTTTAAATTTTAATAAGATGCCTTGTTCAAAAACAGAACACTGCATTTTGCCTTAAAAAAAAAAAAAGAAAAGAAAAAGAAACACACAATTATTTCTATTTCCAGTTGCACTGGACACAGTCAGAATGATGGAGCAGGCCAAGCCAGAGACAGTCACCTCCAGCATCAAGATTATCTTGTAAGAGTCCAGAAAAACTGGAGGACATTTCACTTGCAATCTTTTCCTCATCAGAACCTTTTTCCCTCAATTATAAGGATTATAAACCAATCTTCAATTACTAATTACTTATTGATTTTCAGTGGTGCAATAGAATCATTCATTGTTTCATAGACTGCCATTAATTCCCTTGCTATATTTACATTTTTAAATTCACTTCAATGTAACAAATGTTTATTTTAGTCTTACCATCCTGACCTCTGATTTACTTCATTGTTTACGAGATTCCTGTCTGTAAACAGTATCCAACCTCCTGATCTTAACTGTTTGGTTCCCAAGACCTCATGTGGTAGTGAATGAATAGTGTGGCAGAGATTTGTCACGGATGTTACAGAGAAAGAATGTTTCCAATCCCAGAACTGTGGGTACTTATCTCTGATACAAGAGAGAACAGGAAAATAACTCAAAGAGAGGAAAAAGTATTGTGAAAAATAATCACGTTGGAACCGAATAGTATTTCTGAAAATGCATGCAGCATCCCCAAAATGCATCTTGAAATGAATTAAATATTTGTTAATTCTTAAACTTCCTAGTGACTGATGAATTACCAGGGATTCCATAGGAAATATTTCAAGATGGCTTCCAAATGAAAGAGTTACTAAGCTAAATTCAAAGCTCAAGAAACTCATGAAAATGTTCTGAGAAACGCTTAACTTTGGACTTTGCAAAGCTTGGAAGAGAATTAATTTTAGGACAAGAATTACATTGAAGTATGCAATTATAAACATGAATTTTATTTTAACATACTTTTATCCCCCCAAACCCATATTCTTACTCCATACTTCTTTAAAGCACTGATGTTTCAAAAGCATCATAGCAAATTAAACATGAGGACAGTTGGCTAAAATCATTTAATCTTACTGGAACAAAATATCAACTGTAAAGGTAAATTGTGACTTAAAGGATAAACAAAAATATGACTCCCCACTGGCTGCAAAAATAATGGCTGACAATCTTCCTGTTGTAGAACATTTAAGAATCTATGCCACTAAAATTTATGGTGATATAATGATGTTTCTCTAACATTTAGATCATTAATTAAACATAATTAGTTATGTTTCTTTATGGGAGAATAATTTTATCTTTAGAAGACAAGCGGCTAACTTAGTGGTCGGGGTGGCCTGTATTTTACTTTCATGATATTTGTGGATAGTCAAAGTCCAGGGAAAGAATATGGTGGAAGAATGTCTCAGAATTATGATGGAAAATACAGAGATGCCTTGTGGATGCTGGGATAGGGCAGTTGGAAGTCTAGAGGGACAAATATTGGAAAATCCTGGAGAATCTAGCCCTCCAGGGCACGGTTTATACAACGCTCTCATTCTGTTCTAGGAACAAGGAGTTTATGTGATTTATAGCTAGTGAATGCTGAGCTGAAGTCCCTGAACTTCTCATCTGGTGCTTTTCAGGTACCTCTTATTTCTGCCCATCTCTTCAGAACAGACAGGTATTGCAAGGAAACATTAACAGATGTGCAGGCAGGCAGCCCTCTGTTTGCCTTCCCAAACCTGAATTCAATTTATGGCAAGAAAAAAATGAATCAAATATGAATATTTCTTATCTTTCATAGGACTAAAGCATTGCTAATGTCTTTATTTGAAAGATGCTCAGTACCTGGTAAAAAGTAACATGGTGACAGTTTAACATAGACTTTCTCTTGTGCTCCTTACCATCATCAAGGCTGTAGTTCATGTGTGTAGCACAGTTGATTAGAACATTGGGATAATCGCGGGTTTGATTTCTGTGGGGGGTGCATGCTGTATATCCCTCACTGGCTTTTAATTAAAGCAGATAATTATCTTTCAAATGCTAAGGGCAAGAAAATTTTGATGGATTGTTACTTTAAATCTTGACAACTTACTGAAAACAGATGTGGAGTTATAATGGCCCCTATCAACTGTATCTATAAAGTATAACGGATCCTATTAATATCAGTGTCTTAATAAACATTTAAACGTCGTGATTCTGTTTTGAATTTTGTGTCTGCCTTCCCCCCGCCCCCTGCCCCAGTGGTTAAAGATTAAAATTGAACAGGTTAGTGCCAGGTTAGTGATGAAGTTTGCTCTCAGACATTACTGTATATTACTCAGATTACCTAAATACAGGAGTGGTGAGGTCTAGAATCTGAATAATTTAAACGGTGGGAGCATGGGGCCTCCTGGGTGGCTCAATCCATTAAGCATCCAGCTTTGGCTCAGGACACGATCTCACAGTTTGTGAGTTTGAGCTCTGCATCAGGGCTTTCTGCTGTCAGCACAGAGCCCACTTTGGATCCTCTGTCCCCCTCTGTCTTTCTGCCCCTCACCCACTCACACACACGCATGCTCTCTCCCTCTCTCAAAATAAATAACTTAAAAAAATAATAAATGGTTGGAACATAGAGAAAACATCCATGATGAAACATTTAATGAAAAATCTCAGCAGCAGGCATATGTTGGAATAAAACAATGGAATTTTTTGTTAAAACATATGTCCACATGTATTTTCAAAACTCTTATCGTAACAGAAAATGCAGGCAGTTTTAGCCTGCAAACTTTTTTCCAGCTTTATACCTCGGAAACATAAAATTTGAGAAACGATCTTGACTATTTCCAAAATGCAAGTAATAATTCGCTAAAAAATAAATCAGAGAATAAAAATTGTGTTACAACGGTACATAACTAAATCAGAACAAAACGCCACAGTTCCCTCAAGTTACATGGGCTGAACTGGTGTTTCCACAGCAATGAGAGATGTGAACACTGGAGTGTAGCATGAAACAAACATGGTCCCAGCTCACTTATTTGAATTTATTTTAAAATTTACAAACCGACGTTTAACTGTCACGTAACTGTAAAACATAGTCGGTGTTCCATGCACACTGGGCTGGGAGAATAAAAATGTCACAGAAGCCTTGAATCTCAGAGTCATAATGAACTTCAAATGACATCTGATCCAATGATTTCCCTGACTCTTGAATTCTTCTCATAACTTCCCAGCCTAATGACCATTTAAACTTCATCCATGTGTCTGATGGTGGAAGAGAATTTGAATAGTGGTTAAGCAGACATTTCAAATCTTCTGTCAAAAACAAGCTAATCAGTTGTAGCAGGTCCACGTTATATACTGTGAAGTCTCAGATGCCCGGCAAAGAATCTGTTATCCACTCACAAAATGATGCTGAGGTATACGAGCACAAGAAAACAGATATTCGCAGGTAGAAAAACACTTGGTTTCATCAGGATTTTGTAAGGATGGACCAGTGGATCATGGAAAACACTTTGAAGAGTTATGAATTTATGAGACATAATTCTTGAATTTTATTTTTTATATCATTCTCTAGGTGATAAAACGATTGCTTTTGATGTGGAGTCTAGCTTCTAACAAATCCTACCTCACTGGAGATTTGCATAAAGAAGACTTTCATTTGCATAAAGAAGATATTTCGTGAGATATCTGAAAGCAAAGCAAAGAGAGGACGAATAGTGTGAGAGCTCAAGTATATTCCTCTGCCTTTTAATATGCTTTGCCAAGTTTCCTACAACTATCTTACTTTATTTTTATTTTATTTTATTTTATTTTATTTTATTTTATTATTTTATTTTTGAATCTTAACTTACTCAATGTTGGGATTTTAAAAAATCTGACAATTTACGCTCATGACTAGTAAAGGAACACCCTATCCTAATAAATCTAAAGACGCAAAAGTATTATTTTCTAAGGAATAATTGGGCCCCAAACTTTTAAAGCGGTTTCACTTAATGGGATGTTACCTGTTACTCGGATTGCGTTAATTCCAGTATGAAAACGTACTCTTATGATCTTCAGAGTCTTTATGACTTTCTAAACTGTGCTGTTGATGAATTCATGGCACATCTTTTCAGAAATCTTATGACGACTAAAACTCGGTTGATTCCTCAAGACCTAGAGAAATGAACACTGGATTACATTAGAAATAGCAAACTCCCAGGGTGCCTGGGTGGCTCAGTTGGTTTAGCATCTGACTTTAGCTCAGGTCATGATCTCACAGTCTGTGAGTTCGAGCCCCGCGTGGGGCTCTGTGCTGACAGCTCAGAGCCTGGAGCCCGCTTCAGATTCTGTGTCTCCCTCTCTCTCTGCCCCTCCCCTGCTCATGCTCTGTCTCTCTCTGTCTCAAAAATAAATAAAAATATTTTTTAAAAAATTAAAAAATTAAAAAAAAAATGGCAAATTCCCTAAACACCCTATTGCAGGCGTCCTACAATTGCTGACAGGTAAGATGATTTGTGGTATTCATTCTGCAGTAGCCAATACCGTAATATGTGTTCTGACTCTGTTTACAAACTGGCCCATGTGGCACTCTTATGAAAAATAGGTTTTTCCTAAAGTTGTGAGTTATTTAAAGAATAAAACTGACTTTGTTGAATATTTTACTACGTACCAGATGCTGATTTGTTAATCAGCTTTATTGTGGTATAATTTCTTTTTTTTTCTTTTTAATTTTTTTTTTAACGTTTATTTATTTTTGAGACAGAGAGACAGAGCATGAACAGGGGAGGGGCAGAGAGAGGGGGAGACACAGAATCTGAAACAGGCTCCAGGCTCTGAGCTGTCAGCACAGAGCCTGACGCGGGGCTCGAACTCACGGACCGTGAGATCATGACCTGAGCCGAAGTCGGACGCTTAACCGACCGAGCCACCCAGGTGCCCCTATTGTGGTATAATTTCACTAAAATGAACTCTTCAGTAAGATGAACTTGTTTTTCTATTCAAGTGACCCCTTTAAGTGTGTAGTTCACTGAGTTTTAACAAATGTATATGCTGTGTAACAAATACCAGATCAAGATACAAACATTTCATCATTCCATTCCCTTCTCTAAAGAACCATTGATCTTGTGGTTATATAGGCCTATTCTGGAATTTCATGTAAATGAATTATTCAGTAGCTCCTATTTTATATTTAAATTTTTCCCTTTTTTACTCAGCATGATGTTTTTAAGAATCACCCATATTTGTTTTATTTCAGGTCATTCCTTTCTATCCTTCAGTATTTCTGTTGTATGGATAGGCCACAATTTGTTTCTGTATTCACCTGTTGTTAGGCTATTATGTAAAAGTGGTTTTTATGAATATATCTTTGTATAGATATATGTTCTTATTTCTTTTCAATAAAAACATACAAGTAGAATCCTGGGTCAATGTCGTTGTGAGAAAAAAGAATAGGGTTTCTTCTCTCATCAAACTTACATGCAAACTTAATTGGATTTACATGAAGAGTCATAGACCCTGGGTTTTTAAAAATTGAACTGAAATACAAGGTATATTGATTTTCTATTGCTTTAAAACAAATTACTACAAATTCAGTGGCTTAAAACAACATGCGGTGAATGTCTGTTTCTATGATTCATGAGTGTAACCTAGTTGGATCTCTGTCCAGGATCCAATATAGTTGTAATCAAGATGTTGGTCAGGATGTGGTCCTTTCTAGAGTTTGGGATCCTCTTCCAAATTCCTGTGGCTATTGGCAGATATCAGGATTCTTTATGGTTGTAGGACTGATGTTCTTATTTTCTTGCCAGCTGTTATCAGGGAGCTGAGCTCAACTGCTAGAAGCTGGTCTCTTCCCATGTGACCCTCTCACAGACCTTTCACAATATGGAGCCTGCTTCCTGAAGGTCAATATAAGAATCTCTCTTATTCCTAGGAGAGCCCCAGTCCATCTTTTGGATGGTTCATCTCATTAGGGCTGGCTTACACAAGATAATCTCCCCCTTACTCAACTCAAAGTCACCTGATTATGGACCTTAATTATATCTGAAAACTCCTTTTGCTGTAAAATGTAACATAATCATGGGAGTGATACCTTATTTTCACAGTCTTGCCTACACTCAAGCGTAGGAAATTATACAGGGCATATATTTAGGGTCAGGTATCTTAGGGGTTATTTTAGAATCCAGTCTACCATACAAGGCAATACGTTGGATTTATTCAAGTTTATTGACTTTATCTCTATACTTCTCTTCACTTGAGTGTTTATTTTTCTGAGCACAATAAAGTAGTAATTTTGCCACACAAGGGAAAGATTTAACTTCCATTGCCCTAGAAGGATCATGCCACATGTGTTTTTGTTCTATTATAGAGTGTCTACTTTAATCATTTCAAAATAGCCACTTTGAGAAAAAAAATCTTATTTTTTGGATCTGAGTAATTTACTGACTATAATAACAGGGTTTTTTTTATGACATTAAATGCCTTTGATTTTGGATTTGTTTGTTTCTTTTGAGTCATCATCTGAAAGTTATTTAAATGAGTTTAAGTATACTCTTAGATATATCTTACATTAATCCTGTTCTCCTTTAGAATGGGACAAATATCTAAAGACACCACTCAAAATAGATGGCCCATAAAGCTGCAGAAGAAACAGTAAAGGAGCTAATGGAAAACTGGAAGGATAAAACAGTAAAGAACTCCCCCTCTCAATATTAAATGTAAACCAGGTCAAACTCTTCTTAATTTGGACTAGAATGAGATGGTGTAGTCTGTAATAAGCAGAATTGTTAATAACATCGGGTTAAGCATATACATAAAACTCAAAAGCATGTCTGGTGAGTCGCCATCAGATACGAGAGACATATCCCAAGTAAATTCTGCAGCTTGGTGGAGATTTGGGAATGCTTCATTAATCTGTTTCTAAGTGCTGTGCCAGATGTTAATTTTAGATATTTGGAATATAACACCCAAACTCTTCAACACTGAAATAAATGCTATTTTGTAACTTCCTGTGCTGAATGCTGAGGGGGGAAGGATCTTTCTTTCTTTCTTTCTTTCTACCATTTTTTAATGTTTGTTTATTTATTTATTTATTTATTTATTTATATTTTTTACCATTTAATTTAATTAATTTATTTTTTTAAATATACATCCAAGTTAGTTAGCATATAGTTCAACAATGATTTCAGGAGTAATTCCTTGATGCCCCCTACCCATTTAGCCCATCCCCCCTCCCACAACCCCTCTAGTAACCCTTTATTTGTTCTCCATATTTAAGAGTCTCTTATGTTTGTCCCCCTCCCTGTTTTTATGTTATTTTTGCTTCTCTTCCCTTATGTTCAACTGTTTTGTATCTTGAAGTTCTCATATGAGTGAAGTCATGTGATATTTGTCTTTCTCTGACTAATTTCGCTTAGCATAATACCCGCTAATTCCTAAGTGAAATAAGCCATACAGAGAAAGACAGATACCATATGGTTTCACTCTTATGTGGATCCTGAGAAACTTAACAGAAACCCATGGGGGAGGGGAAGGAAAAAAAAAAAAAGAGGTTAGAGTGGGAGAGAGCCAAAGCATAGGAGACTGTTAAAAACTGAGAACAAACTGAGGGTTGATGGGGGGTGGGAGGGAGGGGAGGGTGGGTGATGGGTATTGAGGAGGGCACCTTTTGGGATGAGCACTGGGTGTTGTATGGAAACCAATTTTACAATAAATTTCATATATTGAAAAAAAAAATACCCACTAATTCCATCCACGTAGTTGCAAATGGTAAAATTTCATTTTTGATTGCCCAGTAATACTCCATTGTGTGTGTATGCGTGTGTGTGTGTATATATATGTGTATATATATATATATATATATATATATATATATATATGCCACATCTTTATCCATTCATTCATCAATGGACATTTGGGCTCTTTCCGTACTTTGGCTATTGTTGATAGTGCTGCTATAAATATTGGGGTGCATGTGTCCCTTCAAAACGGCATACTTGTATCCCTTGGATAAATACCTAGTAGTGCAATTGCTGAGTTGTAGGGTAGTTCTCTTTTTAATATTTTGAAGAACCTCCATTCTGTTTTCCAGAGAGGCTGCACCAGTTTGTATTCCCACCAACAGTGCAAAAGAGATCCTCTTTCTCCACATCCTCGCCAACATCCGTTGTTGCCTGAGCTGTTAATGTTAACCATGCTGACAGGTGTGAGGTGATATCTCATGGTGGTTTTGATTTGTATTTCCCTGATGATGAGTGATTTTGAGCCTTTTTTCTCATGTGTCGGTTGGCCATCTGGATGTCTTCTTTGGAGAAGTGTCTATTCATGTCTTTTGCCCATTTCTTCACTGGATTATTTGTTTTTTGGGCGTTGAGTTTGGTAAGTTCTTCATAGATTTTTGGATACCAACCCTTTATCTGATATGCCATTTGCAAATATCTTCTCCCATTCTGTCGGTTGCCTTTTAGTTTTGCTGATTGTTTCCTTTGCCGTGCAGAAGCTTTTTATTTTGATGGGGTCCCAGTTGTTCATCTTTGCTTTTGTTTCCCTTGCCTCCGGAGACGTGTTGAGTAAGAAGTTGCTGCAGCCAAGGTCAAAGAGGTTTCTTCCTGCTTTCTCCTCGAGGATTTTGATGGCTTCCTGTCTTACATTTAGGTCTTTTATCCATTTCGAGTTTATTTTTGTGTATGGTGGAAGAAAGGGGTCCAGGTTCATTTTTCTGCATGTCACTGTCCAGTTTTCCCAGCACCACTTGCTGAAAAGACTGTCTTTATTCCTTTTAGCATTTATTTTTAAAGAAACGTTTCATGCATATGTGATGATTTAATATATGTATTCATTGTGAAATGGTCACCATAACCAAGTTAGTTAATGCATTCATCACTTCTCATAGTTACCATTTCTTTTTCATCATATTGGAAAAATATTTCATCTTATCCCAAGGAGAAAATATGAAGTCAGAAACCCAAACGAATGCATTTGTAGAAAATTCCATTATCTATATTAAAAAAAGAAAGTAATTATATGAATTATTGAACAAAATATTTCACAAAGACAGAATTTATGTTTGATTTTAGAATGTTCTTAAATTGTATTACCAGGATCTAATCTCCCTGGTTAAAAAAAAACTCCAATTAAAACAGCAATAGAAGATTATGAATTTGTTTAACCCTTTGGAAAGTCAACTGAAATAAATTAGCCAAGGCTAAAAGATTCCACTATAATGAAGTGATAAGAAAGTTGGCTTCCCCATTCAGCAGACCTGTTCCATAGGACTCCCTGCATACCCCATCCTTCCCAGTCTCTGGAACACCATCACAAGGGCTCTTTCTGCACTTTATAAATTTGATCCAAGTTGAGGCAAAGACAAAACCAAGTCTTCTTATATTTATTTTTTATCCTTTATGATGACTATGAAACATAGTTAATAGGCAAACTGAGATATCATAATAAATAAAGTAAAACAAAAGAAAACAAAACTAAGAAACCAACAACACTTGAAATCAAAGCAGGATTATCCAACTGAACTGGAAGGATCTTCAAAGATTGTCAAGGGCACATGAATGGGTGGTTGAAATTTGATTTCAATTATCTCAATAGTCAAGTATCTTGATATTATAATGCCATAGGAATAAAAACATACACAAACTGAATCTAAAATGTGCATTTGGGGGTGCCTGGATGGCTCAGTCAGTTAAGCGTCAGACTCTTGATTTCAGCTCACATCATGATCTCACAATTCGTGAGATCGAACCCCATGATGGGCTCTGGGATATGTGCTGACAGCACAAAGCCTGCTTGAGATTCTCTCTTTCTTCTCTCAGCCCCTCCCCAACCCCCATATGCATGCACTCTCTCTGTCTCTTACAAAATAAATAAACTTTAAAAAACTAAAATGTGCATTTGAAAGCTAGATAGCCCACCTAACTAACCATAACTTTGAATGAGTTAATTAACTTCTGTGTGTTAAAATATTTGCCTGTTAGAATGAGGGTAAAAGAGTACCTACATCATAGGATTGTCATAAGATGATAAGTGGAAAGATTTTAGGGGTGTGCCTGGTTGAGAGTGCATGCCCAATACATTTTAGCTATGACCATTATTTTTAAAAATGTTTATTTATTTTTGAGAGAGAGAGAACACATGTGCACAGGGGAGGGGCAGAAAGAGAGGGAGACAGAGGATCCAAAGAAGCTTTGCTCTGTCAGTGCAGAGCCCAATGTGGGGCTTGAACTCATGAACAACTGTGAGCCCATGACCTGAGCCGAAGTCAGATGCTTAATCCACCGAGCCAACTAGGTGTCCCTATCACCATTATTCTTAAAGCATAAACTTGGAACTGTGGTGAAAACACTGTAAACATAGGTAATAATGATTTTTTTCTACTAGACTATATACATAATGCTTTTTTTGCCATCTATCGAGACAGGAAATACTGATTAAATATTTTCAAATATCTTTTTTAAGAAAAAGTATTTGAATTCGAAGAATAGAAATTGTAATCCTTTATTTGCTAATAACTTCATTTTTTCTAAATTTTTAATTTAATTTTTTCTAAATGTTTAATTAAAAACAGCACTTATTGAGTTCCTACCATGTGTAAACCCCCTTCTCAGCCACTAAGCCTCTAGAGATGAATAAAAACATAGACTGTGTACTCAGAGGTGTAATAATATCAGAAAACATTTATTGCACATCTATTTACTGCATGAGAAAGTGCTCTGCCAAAGAGTTCAGGTACGTATGTATCATCTGTTCTCAGAGCATTACTGTGAGTTGTATGATATTCGCACTGCCTTTTTCCAAGTGAGAATAGAGGGACTTGGGAGGCTGTGCAGATTCACAGCTCATTAGTGGACAAGTCGGGATTCATTGAGGTCCAGGTGTGGAAATACTTCACATTCATATGAAATATTAATAATATTTTATATATAAAATAATTCCCTCCGGAATCCAATTAGCCGTGAGTCATCAGTTTTAAGGTGAAGACATATGACCTGACATGGACCTCTTTTTTCCTCATTTTCAGCCTGCCCACATGTCATAAAAGTGCTTGCTTTAGACTCTCATGTATGAGAATTATATTGAGAAAGTCAGAATATTCCTTTTTTTTTTTTTTTAGGTTTATTATTTAGAGAGAGAGAGAGGAGAGTGCAAGTGAAGGGGTGGGTAGAGAGAGAGGGAAAGACAAAGAATTTCAAGCATGCTCAGCACAGAGCCGGATGCGGGGCTGGATCCCACAACCACGGGAACACCACCTGAGCAGACTTCAAGAGTCAGACGCTCAACCAGCTGAGCCACCCAGGCGCCCCGAGAAAGTCAGAGTATTTCTAATAGGTAAAGGGAAATAAAGAGAAATGAATGGAAAAGCAACAGGAGGGAGGAAAGGGAAGAAGGTAAATGAAAGGCTTGGGGAAAGATTCAGGTTTGGGGTTTTAGTTTCTTATAATTTGGGGTACTGCAAACCAACAGCCAGTAGATGGCGCAAGAGTATGCTTATTCCAACCTCCGGCAAAGTTGGCTGGGTCCCCTTCCTCCTGCTTACCAAAACAAAACAAAACAAACCGGAAAAAAAAAACCCAGGACTGATCAAATACCGGGGGTCGAGCATTGAGTACTTGTTAGTGATGCTAGCTTTAAACTAGATTATATTTTCAACCATTTCGTGAAAAAGGGCACTGTTTGAAATGGGGTGAGTGCTGTTGTGAGGAAATGCTAGAATGCAATATGCCTGGTAATCTTTCTATTCAGTATTCTTCCTCTCCGGTGTTTGTTTTTTTTTTTTTTTCCCATGGCCACTTTGTAAATACAAAGTCAAGGCAACTTTAGAGATTCCCAGTTGCACATAATAAATGCAATGCGAAGGAGGCTAAAAATGCTTATGTCTCAACTTATTTCTCGGACTGAAATAGAGAATGAAAACAATAAAATGTCAGTTTGAGGAGATTTTATTTTATTATTTTTAATTTTTTTAAGTTTATTTATTTGGAGAGAGGGAGCAGCAGAGAAAGAGGGAGAAAGAGAATTGCAAGCAGGCTCTCCACCGTCAGAGCAGAGCCCAACATGGGGCTCGAACTCACAAGCCGTGAAACCATGACCTGGGCCAAAATCAAGAAAGAGCCAGTGGTTTAATTGACTGAGCCTCCCACATGCCCGTAACATGATGTTAAGTAAGAATACCCTGACAGGTAAAAAACAAACAAAAAACAACTTTAAAATTTGTCAACCAATTAACACAGTCATACATTTCCAAGAAACTAATAAAGTTTGGTTTCTGATAAACTAATAGCCATTTCATCCCTGACCCGGGTTCGTCTCCAACAAACACCTGCTCGTTAAAGTGTCATCTGTCTCTGACCCATGATGCTCCCGGCTTGCTGAGGAATGGTTACTTGTCATTTTCAGGACAACAATATCTTTAATTTAAACATATATGAATATTTGACAAGGCATTTATAAAAAGTAAACATATCTCCATTGGTTTCTTATCAAAGCAACATTCATTTGCTTATTATACCTGGCAAGATCTTTGCACCCTATTCTCACCTGCCCATGAGAGGCAAGAGAGGATTTCATCTCGTTAACTCCCTAAAGGATGCAGCTAGTATAAAGGGTTTAGAAAGATTGCAAAAGAACATGAAGCATCCGAATATGTAGAATCATGTGATTTCTAAATAAATGAGTGGCAACATTTGTAATTTAAGTTTCCTTCCTCCTTCTGGTTCCATATTTTGGGAATGAAGTAATGAAATAATGATTGTAGTAAGATGATAAAGTCCAGGCCACTGATGGAGGCTTAGGGCACTCCCATCACTCGCCCACAATTGGATGGTGTGTCAGTGACGGACCTTGCCCTCCTTTATCGGGTGTTTCAGGTTACGAGGGAAGGGCGCTCTTGTAGAAGTTGGGAAATAATATAACTGAGGTACTAGTTTGTGCTTGCCTGGGTAAAGATTAATTTGAGGATCAAATGGCAAAGTAAAAATTCAAGTAAATATCATTTTTATGTAACAAACCAAATCTTGTGAACTGAAGGACAGAATCTGTAGGTTGTAATATCCTTGTTACCTGTCTGTGTGCACTGTAGCAAATCAATCATATCTGGGCTTTTGTAAGCCAGGGTGAATTGAGAGACGTCCTTACAGCTGAGTTATCCAGTGAAATCGAGGAGTCATCCTTTGCAATGTTTTGTGTTAGGGTAGCAAGGAGGTGACAGGCAAGAACCCAGACAGGAATCTGTCTTCGGTCACACGGCTGACTCCTTTAGCTCACTAGGTTCTCTCCAAATCTGCCTTATTTGAGTTCCTCAAATATCCATGATGCATGCTAGCTTGTGGTTAGGAATTCTCAGTGAGTAATGTTTCTTCTTCTTTTTTTAAGTTTATTTATTTATCTTGAGAGAGAGAGAATGAGTGGCAGATGGGCAGAGAGAGGGGGGGACAAGAGGATCTGAACCGGGTTCTATGCTGACAGCGGAGAGCCCCAAGCGGGGTTTGAACTCATGAACTGTGAGATCATGACTTGAGCTGAGGTCGGAGGCTTAACTGACTGAGCCACCCAGTAACGTTTCTTCTTTTATTCTGCCTCAACTAGAGCTAGAGCCAAAATAGGCAAGTACTTTCACTATCTCCGTTTTTAAGGGAAGGCAAGATTCCCCCTGAGATTTGGCCCTTTGAAGGATCCCAGCATTATTGGAGGGAGTCCTCAGTCCCCCTCAGGGTCCTACCTCCTATTCACCTCTGGTGCCCTGCTTTGCTTCCTGTCCCAAGGCACACCGAGTACTCATTCACCCCTCTTCTAGATTGCTTTCTTATTATTTAAGTATCTATATTCCTACCATACTTCAAAAAGCTGATTGGTGTATTCTGTTGAAAATTGTCAATGTGCTTCACCAAAGAAGATTTTGTTAAATATCAAACCAACTATCTTGACCCTGTTTTTCATTTTCTTTGGTCCACATTGCTACAGCAAAACTAATGTTTCAAGATAATTTTCAGAAGAAGGTAAACTTATGACTCTCACACAGATATAAAAGGAACATGCACGAAAGAATTTCTTTTATTCGTATAATAGGAGAGAACCAGGCAGGTGTTATAACCAGTTCAGCACAAATTTGTATGGAGTAAAGTAATGTTGAAATGAATTGCATAATGGAGACCAAACTGTGGTTTTTCCACAGCCAATTAAGGCACCAGCAAACCAGACAGAAAATGTCAACTGAACCCTATCAGACTGGCCAGAATTTCCTTATCACTTACCTATGGTTACAAAAAGTTACAAAAATAGCCCAAAGAATGAACTGAGCTAGGGTCTGATCACCCAGAAATGTTGCCATAAAATGCACAGTGTTCCATTGAAACACATTTTTTTCTACACTAATCTTATCAAGGTCATTAATGACTTCTACATGGAAAAATTTAATATCACTGTTCAGTAATCATCCCACTTCAACTGTGAACAGCTTTTGACATAACTAATGAGTCCCTCCTTTTTGAAAAAAAATTTCTTTGCTGTCACCTTTGCTTTTATAAGCTCTTCTCCATCAATACTCATTGCCTAGGTGACTTCATCCAGTTCCAAGGGTTTATAAACCAACTATATGCTTAAAATTCCTAATATTATACCTTCAGTCCCATCTACTCCTGGGTACTCCTGACATACATTTTTAAAAATTCACATCTACTGTCAAATTGCCAAATAAAACTGTGTTAACTGAAACTGAACTTTGATTTCTTTTAATCTAACCCCTTTTCAAAACACACACACACACACACACACACACACACACACACACACCATCATCATGCAGTTCTAGGCCCTCTAGCCAAGTATGCAGTCATTCACGTGTCTCCCATGTGCCCGCCAGGCTCATTCTCCACCCTTCAACACCCTGATTCATGACAATGAAAGCTGACCTGTAGGAACTAAATCAAGGTTCTCTCTTGCCCTGTGTGTGTGTGTGTGTGTGTGTGTGTGTGTGTCAAATTGGTTTCCATACAACACCCAGTGCTCATCCCAACAGGTGCCCTCCTCAATGCCCATCACCCACCCTCCCCTCCACCCCCCATCAACCCTTAGTTTATTCTCAGGTTTTAGGAGTCTCTTATGGCTTTGGCTCTCTCCCTCTCTAACTTTTTTTTTTCCTTCCCCTCCCCCATGGTCTTCTGTTAAGTTTCTCAGGATCCACATAAGAGTGAAAACATAACAGGAAACCATCAAAACCCTAGAGGAGAAAGCAGGAAAAAACCTCTCTGACCTCAGCTGCAGCAATTTCTTACTTGACACATCCCAAAGGCAAGGGAATTAAAAGCAAAAATGAACTATTGGGACCTTATGAA
Source organism: Panthera pardus (assembly GCF_024362965.1). Classification (NCBI taxonomy): domain Eukaryota; kingdom Metazoa; phylum Chordata; class Mammalia; order Carnivora; family Felidae; genus Panthera; species Panthera pardus. The sequence goes on along the minus strand of NW_026526766.1, from coordinate 15,186,384 downwards.
GATAAAAAGCTTCCTCATTGCAAAGTAAACAATGAACAAAACTAAAAGGCAACCAACGGAATGGGAAAAGATATTTGCAAATGACATATCAGACAAAGAGTTAGTATCCAAAATCTATAAAGAACTCACCAAACTCCACACCCGAAAAACAAATAATCCAGTGAAGAAATGGGCAGAAAACATGAATAGACACTTTTCTAAAGAAGGCATCCAGATGGCCAATGGGCACATGAAAAGATGCTCAATGTCTTGTGCTGTGTTTTGCCATGATTGGTTTCAATCAATGGGGAGCCTTTGCTGAAAACAGAAGGGAGGGAATAGCATTAGGTGAAAGCATTGATTCCCTTCTCTATATTGGTATGGGGCAGCTCTGGGCCGGGTGTTGTCCTTACGGTTGTTTGGTTTGTTACAATTCCACTTAACATAGGTTTTTATACCGGACTTTGAACTTCCAAGACTGATTAACCATGTCTTTCCTTTATTCGCTCGCACCTATCCCTCGGGTCCACCTATACCCTGCTGATACCTTTGTAAATAATTCCTTTATTAAACACACTTCTAATGATCTTACTTTAATGTGCCATATCTTTTCTGATGAAACACTGAGTGATAAGAGCCCTCTGTTTCACATCCAGCGAATTCTCTGCACCTACTTTCAAAATATATTCAGTTTGACCTCTTTCTACTTGGAGTTCCCTGATCCACGCAAGAACTATGCTGTGTTATAATAGCCACTTCACTGGTTTTGCCCTAGAATCTGAAAACCCAGAAGAGCATGCTATGGTAATTGCATAATTTTCTGTCAAAACATAAAATTTATTTTGCCTATGCTAATCTAATCTAATCTAATCTAATCATCTAATTAATGACCTCCACACAGCAAAAATTCAATGTCACTTTTCATCTTACTATCTGGCAAGTATTGGAGAGTCTGCTTTTAGACAACAGGCTTGAGCGATGGAAACTTGATCAAGGCAGAAGAGTCCACGGCGACCCCCTGGGTCTGAATACAGACCCAGGAGCGTCTGAATACAGACGGCTCCATCAGGTGCCCCACCTCAAAATATCCACAGGCCCTAACTGACCAATGGGCTATTTACCACCAGGCACAATTACCAAGAAAGGGAAAATTCCATACCTCGCCATACCTCCGCACCTTCCCCCTTTAAATGCAGCTCCCATTCAGTGCCTCTTGTCACAGTCCCTCCTTTGCTACACTGCCCAGCCACCCTCCCGCTCCCTTGGGATGTGTTCAATAAGCTTTTATTTCTTTTGTCCTGCCTCAGGTGAATTCACTGACTGTGCTACTGGCTTTCACCAGATGGTCGCCCCACATTTGGGGGCCCCCGATCCAATGAGGAAAGACACCACAAGTATGTAATAGCCCTTTACACTTCACCTTCTACAGTCTCTTATCATGCAGAAACAGAACAATGTTTTAAAAACAAATGTGTCCCACATGATCGAGCCCTTAGCACCTGTCTTCTGTCTCTCGGGCATCCTCACACTGTTCCCTCCCTCCAGGCATTCTCACTACTCCTTTATACACCTGAGCATATTCTTGACTCAGGGTTTCTTTACTTGTCTGGAATGTGCATCCCCAAGATATCCATTGAGTCCCTAATTCCCTACAACCCTCTGCATAAAAGTCACCTCATAAGAGGGGACTTCCCTCACTGTCACGTGAAAGGGCATCCCCGCCCTTTCTCTATCCTCCTTCCCCTGCATTACTTCGCAGGGCTCACCACTACTTGACATACTTTATATGGCTTATCTACGTATTTATTTTATTTGCATATTTATTGATTTGTTCTTTCTTTTTTGAAATCTAAGTTTCATGAAAGCAAGATCTTTGTCTAGATTTTTTTTTTTCCTGTGATGCTCCTGCCATGCGTGGGTCATAATCACACTCAAATCAATGTGTGGAGTGAAATGAAATAACACAGAGGTAAATTAGCAAATGATACAGAAATTATGTTTTGAGACCCTGAGTCATAAATGGTCAGTTTCAATCCTATTGGAGTCTCAACCCGTTTCTAACAGGAAGCAAAGCAAAATTTAATCTCAAATGTGATCAAATATTTGAAAGCCGTTGGTTGGTCTGAATGTGCCTTTAAAGCTGAAACAACAAACAAAATCAGAGTTGTACAATGATTTGTCAGAAGGCCAGTAATGAAGAAACCAGTCAGCTGGATAAACAAGACGGATGTAAAAGAAACTCCATAACATCATTGTGGGTTCAAGCTGTATTTTCTTTGAATGAAAGAACTTAATTATGCTATTCATATTATAATTAGTGTTTGGTTTTTTTAATTAATTAAATTGCCTTGAATGAAGTAGTTATGGTCAAGTGAATTTCTCACCTCTCCATTAATTACAAAATATTAATATACAAATTTATATCACACAGGTACTAGAATATAAGTGCCCTTCATCATCCTTCCATACAACCAATTCGCTTTATTTTTACAGTTTTGTATTTGGCAGCCCTTCATACCTTTGACTGTATCTCTATCTCTTAAAACTCAACTTTCTAAGGAAGCAATTTTGGTTTTATCCTACACATCTTGAATGAGATTTCAGCAACTGTGTTTTGTTCGACTCTACTCCATTAAGTTATTTTTCTCATGGTAGCAGTAGAGTGTAGCTTGGCATTTTCCTGAAGATTCCAACATCAGAGTTTTCTGGAAGAGGTCAAGTTCAAATTTCCGTATCCACTGTATTTGATAAGCAAAGGTAAATAAGACCCACTTAACCCTGCTAAAACCAAATGGAAATAGGGGAAGTTTATTGGGTTGAGTAATTGAAAAGGACCAAGGATAATGGCTTCAGATATTGCTTGTTCCAGAAATAGACCTAGGATCTACTATGCCTCCATCTCTACATTCTGTTTGCCCACATGATGAGTTGATTTTCAGGTTTCTTAAGACAAGATGTTTTGTCAAAATCTCTTGCTCAGGAGGGAAAGTGAGGACCACTTCCCAGTAGCTCCTGAAAGACTCCTGAGATTGACTCTAATTGGGCACTTTATGAAAATCAATAGCTTTTTCTCTGTCTTAACAATAATGTTTGAAACTAAAGTGGAAAAAAATATACCCATTTACAATGGAGACAAAACAATGGCATTCTTAGACCTAAATATGGCAAGAATAGTATAAGACATAAAACCTAAATTGTGAAATCCAAATGAGATACATAAAATAACCTGAATAACAATGAGCTATAGAAATGTCAGTACTTCCGAAATTAATAGATAAATGCTATGTAGTTCAAATTAGAATCTCAATGAGATTTTCTATGGAATCACATGGAATGCTTCTGGGATGTATGTAGAAGAATAGATCTGTAAAAGTAGTCAAGAAATTTATGAATATTGAATAAGAACAATTAAGAAAGCAAAGTGGGGGCGCCTGGCTGGCTCAGTCGGTGAAGCATCTGACTTTGGCCCAGGTCATGATCTCGCGGTCCGTGAGTTCGAGCTCCCTGTTGGGCTCTGCGCTGATGATGGCTCAGGGCCTGGAGCCTGTTTCGGATTCTGTGTCTCCCTCTCTCTCTGACCCTCCCCCGTTCATTCTCTGTCTCTCTCTGTCCCAAAAATAAATAAACGTTAAAAAAAATTTAAGAAAGCAAAGTGGAAGACTTCTGGATACTAGGATACCTATATAGTCGCTGAAGTCAACAGTGTATGATACTGGCAGAGAAATACACAAATATATTAGTCACATGTGGTTGAGCATCCTCAGAAAGATGAAGATATATGTGGTTTTATCTAACTTAGAAAGGAGTGGCTAATCTAATAAATGGTGTTCATGTGATTGATTATCCAGAAAGAAACAGAACTAGAGCCCTTTTTTTTTTTTTTTTTTTTTTAATATTGGGAGGATCTGTAGGAGGCTATTTGTATAAATTTGAGGTGGGGAATTTAGGCTTTCCTAAGTATGACAGGAATCTCAAAAATCATGAAGGAAATGTTAGATATATTTGGCTATTTAAAAATGACATATTTTTATGGTAAGAGATACCATAAACAAAATGAAGAGAGGATTCAAAGATCTATTTAAAAATCATGTGTAGAAAAGTTTCTATTGTCTTCAGAGACTAGTTACTGAAGGAACATTGCATTTAAAATTCACTGTGGAATTCATAGGGTCCCCTCATTGTCTATGCGACAGAAAAAGAAATTTCAAACTTTCTCAAACAAATTATTGGAAGAATTTCTGAGTTAAGACTTAAGCTTCTATCACCAAAAGAATACCTTTCTAATGAAATGGTACTTTCAGAAAAAATATGAAAACTAATCCAAGTCTTTACTTGAAAATAAGTGCATGCTAAACAGAATGGTATTAGTTGGAAAATATATGGGGTGAAATAGAGCAAAAGAAGCACAGAGGCCTTGAAAAATAATTAGTAGGATCTGAAAACGTTCTCTCCTTGATTTTCTTTTCCTTTCTGAAAGAAAAAAGTTTGGAAGGACAACAGACTTATACTTTTGACCAAGAAGGAATTTTAGAAATGTGAATCAATAGAGAGAACATTTTGTTTTTCGGTCCCAACTTTTGAGGTGAAAAGTAGCAGTCCGAAAAATATAAAAGACTTATTCCGCAAGATCGACAGGTACAAATAACTGGTTCCACACTATCCTGGAATTATGAACAAAACGCAGACATTGCAATAGCTGAGATATATTTTGAAGGCAGAGATTTTTTTGATTAGTGGCACAAATCCTGTAACATCTCTTTCCAAGGAAACTAGAAAAAGGTAGTGTTGGCAAAAAACTACTTTCTCAGGAGGCCATGGTAACGGTGACCCCAGATCATTTGTATTTGAGGGGAGGTAGCAGAGGGTTGGAAGATCATTCACTTTTGAAGGACTTCAGTGGATGAATGCACTCAATCTGCCCTAGATTCATTTCATTAAGAGAGAATGGACCAGCTCACATTGCCAAAATCAAGTTCATTTAAGGTAACAGACCAGGGATGGTTCTGACCATCTGCCTCTTTAATTAGGGTATGTTTGCCATCACTGTGGCTAAAACAAAAATACAGAAAACAGCAATTGTTGAAGAGGATGTGGAAAAATCAGAGAACTCTTTCACCTTGCTGGCGGAGCTACAGATTGACAACAATCAAGCCGAAAACCTGGTTGGAAGTTCCAGAGGCAAACACATGAAGGTTTTATGGCTCAGCAATTCCAGTTCTATGTCTGTGTGGCCAACAGAAAGGTATACATATGTTCACCAAAAAATGTACACTAAAATGTTCATAGCAGCACTGGTCATAATAAAGTCAAACTAAAAACTACCCAAGTGGCTCCTATTAGCAGAAAAAAATTCGTCAAGTATGGTGTATTCACCTAATGGAACACTATAACAATAAGAGTGAGTAGAATAAAACTATGCACTATTTGGGTAAGTCTTGAAAGCACAGGGTGTTACAAAGAAGTCAAGCCCAAAAAAGTACATGCTGTTTGATTCCCCTATTTATAAGTAAAAAACAGACAAACCAAACAATCCCGTTTGAGGCTGGGATAATGGTTACCATTGGGGTACAGAGATCGGAACCTGTAAGAGGAGGCATGAAATGATGGAGGGCTCTGAGATGCTGGTGGTGGTCAGTTTTTAAACACTCATCAAACCTTAAGTTTATCCTTAGTGTGCTTTTCTGTATGTATGTTATAGTTTAGTAAAAAGTTTCCCAGCAAACTCGTGTTTGTAGTATAGAGCAGAAAACGGGGAGGAAGAGAACAGAGCGAGTGCACTTTCTTTAAATGGAAGGACTAGTTTATAACATTTTTAAAAAATTTTTTAGTGTTTATTTATTAGTGAGAGACAGAGAGAGACAGAGCATGAGCGGGGGGTGGGGGGTGGGGGGCAGAGAGAGAGGGAGACACAGAATCCGAAGCAGGTTCCAGGCTCTGAGCTGTCAGCACAGAGCCCAAGGCAGGGCTTGAACTCACAGACCACGAGATCATGACCTGAGCCAAAGTCAGACACTTAACCGACTGAGCCACCCAGCGGGCCCTATAAACATTTTTAACCAAAAACACAAACAGGAGCTTCCCAGGTGTACAGTAATTGGACTCACATCATCTTGCCCAATAGCTTGAGAAAAACAATTCTTAATTCAAAATTAAAGACAATTACTGTTCCTGCTCCAAAGATAGTTTTCATATACTAGGCTCCATTTCTCAGTTTTCTGAAATATGTAGAGTAAGATTATTGTTAACTAAAGAGAGATCACCTTATAAATCACTTCACTGCCCAGAGCAATTTTAATTTTGGAAAGCCTTCTCACACAATACTTTCCCATAGCCCATGAAGGCCCAATGAAGTGGATAGCCAATAAATACTTTGGGAATGATTCATCTGAGTACATGCTAAATGACTTTATATTCCAGACACTAAGCTAAGCACTGCTAAGATGATAGCCAAAGTTCTGCCTTCCAAAGGTGTCAAAACTCTCTTCCCGAGGTACTGGATTCTAAACCGCCTGGTCTCACCTCTTCTGAGATGGCAAAACTTCTTGGCAACTCTAAACAGACAGATGAAGGTCAAAATGGAGGCAGAACACTTAGAGACACCCTGAGACCCAGTGAGGACCACAAAGTCTGGGATGCTAGAAAATATAGTAGAAAATAGGTCAAGTTAGTGCAGAGGTACGAAAGAGTAAAGACTCCTTAGGAGAGTGACCAGCTGTGCAAAGAGGTAAATCGACCGAACTGTACAAATGCATTTGATCGGAAAAGAACAGTCATCTTGTCATGGACTTTTTACAAAAAGGAAATTGCAAAGGAATTTTTAAACACACACCCAACTTATTTGCATGAGAAGGGAGAATTGGAAGCTTGAATTTTTATGACCAGTCTTAGAACAATTGAAATATGTATATGTAACTGTGTGCTTGTGCACACATATCTACATGATTATCAATACTTGACTCTCCCTTAAAGAGTTTTGGGAAGTCGGGAATGTATTTTAGTCATCTGTTTTATGCCTGGCGTCTAAAGTGCCTGGCTTAGAATAGGCACCTGAAAACACTCATTAAAAACAAACCAAAGTGTGCTGTAGGTATGGAGAGCTTCTTAATCCATCAGTGGAATGATCCTTGACTTGTAAGGTTTTATATGGACAGTGTTTTGTTTATTTCCTTATTCTCAGGTGCCAGATTTTTTTAAATTTAATTAAGGCCAAACTTCTATAATCTCGTGTTGTAACTCAAAGTTCATTTGTCTAGTCGGAGAGTCTGAAAAGTCCCCCACTCTCTAGAGCAAATCCATGAATTTTATGATACATATCTGCCATCTTTAAACCTTTCTTCACTCTCTACATGAGTTCACAGAAGTAGAGAGAATTTAAAATCTCAAATAAATGTGATACTCTACCCAGAGCATGAGCCTAAGCTGAAATAGGAAAAAAAAAAAAATCTGATTTTTCTTAGCATTCGATCTACATCACATCTTACTCTCCCCATATAACAACAAACAGCACAATCAATAAAAACGTACACACACAATCCACAAGGTACCGAATTTTGTGTTCATTATCCCCACGCCCGATTCACGGAACACGAGTATGCAGGTTTATACTATTGTTTCTATTCTATGACGACAACCTAAGTACATTTGTCAAGCATCTCATTAATAAGCATTAAGTTGTTTCCAGTTTTTCAGTAGCAGAAGAAAGCAAGCTGGGGTGGACAGTACGTGGGTGTGCGTGACCGTTGCTCTAATGAAATTGCTGAATACCGAGTAAGTGCAACTTCAAGTCTATTAAAAACTTCCAAATTTCATATTGGTTGTACCCTCACCCCCCACACAAGAAGGAATGCAAGGCCTCATTTCTCCAAGTTCCACTGTTTTATACTGTCAGGCTTGTAAATTGTGACCTGTCTACTAAGCGAGAAATGGTAGTTTAGAGTCCTTTAATGTGCACTTTACCGATTATTACGGAGATTCTTGATTTCTCATGCTTCTTGGCTTTTCCTTTTCCATTTTTCTTTTCCTCCTACTCATTTGCTTTGCTCATTTTTTGGGGGTGGGGGGGGTACTGAGGATCTTTTTCATATTGATTTGAATACATTCTTTTTGATTCTGGATACAACTCACCTGTCTGTTATATGTGTTGCCGATATTATTTCCCACTCTGTGGCTTGTTTGTTTGTTTTGTTTGTTTGTTTGTTTGTTTTGTTTTTGCTTTTTGTTTATTGAGCCTTTTGTGGAGCAGAAATTCTAAATTTCAATGTAGTAAATGAAGTAACCATTTTCTTATGGATTGCATTTTCTGTACCTGGTTTAAGAATGTTTTTCTTATTTTTATAAAAATACTTTCTTCTAAACACTTCAACGTGTGGCTTGTTTTGTTTTCATTTAGGACTTTGATCTCCCTGAAATGGATTTTCTGAACGATGCAACTTTGGAATGTATTTCAATTATTTCAAACGTACTTAAACAATTTCCCTAGATCCATCCTGCTGATATATATCGCCCCTAGATTTCTGGCACTAAGAGGGGTACGATGGGAGACAAAGAGGCCAAGTTCTAAGCTCGTGATCCTTTTTCAACTAGAAACATAATTTTATATATTAAGAGCTGCCAAGATTTCACGTGAATTAAGGAGTGTTCTCTTGAAACTACTACCACCATGGAAACTATGCAAGCTTTGAATTGGGTTTGGTATAGATTTTCATCTTGGATTAAATTCTTACCAGCAGAACGATCTTAAATATATGACTTCATCTCTCTGAGCCTCCTTTTCTGCACAAAGATACCGTCAATGCCTATTCCATGGTTTGTGTTACGTTGATAATTTAAAAATGACTACTACATTGCCCAATACAAATGTTCAAAGACTGTTAGAACATTTGCCTTGGCAGTGAAACAGCAGTAGCTTGAGAGAAGTAGAAACAATCCAGATGAATGCTCGTTTCACTAATTTTGGCAAAAATGAGAATAAATACCTCACGTTTTGGAGAGCAGCAATGTGACTATCTCTTGAGATCATATGACCAGCTGTCTTCTGTGGCACCTAAGACTGGCCCTGAATGAAATAAACATGTCACTTTAGTCATCCCTGGCAGGGGTTAATCCTAGGGTAGGACGTGTAGATTCAGAAATTATGCCTGGGGCAAGCTTCAGAAGATTGACCCCCTCTCTCTAGGACTGGGAGAAGGCTAGTTTGCTTCTTTTATACGAGGCTCAGAGTGTGCAAAAGCTGGAGTGAGCAGTCTAAAGGGGGTGGGGGTAAGGGAGAATGGAATGGCACCTGTCCATGGTAAGCAAAGAGAACAGGAAATTGGTTCAGGATGAGATCCTGGGCACAGACTGGGCTCAGGCAACAGGTGACAGGACATGATCTTGGGTGGGGGGAGGGTAGGCCTTTCCAATATCCCCAAACCTTCAAGGAAGCTTTAAAAATACCAGTAACTCTCAGGTGTGCCATTGAAAATTAGGTAAATCCCAACACTCATCCTTGGGTGTAAACATGACAGGGAGAAAGTAGTGACAGCTTCTCTCCATCAGAGTGTGCAGGAGATGTGACGGACGCCATTAGAAAACCTATGTTTCTGGTAAGTCAGTGACATAGCTGCTGATACCCATGTGCATTGACAAGACAAAGAGGTTAGAGTGAAAGAAACACAGTGACTTTTTGGAACAGATTTGAGTTGTTACGCTTGGAGAGTTTCCTAAATGTGTAGGACATACTTTGACACTGGTTCTGGGGAAAGAGACAGGGGGCTAATTTCCGGCTGGAGTCTATGGCCATAGAAATGTAAGGAAAAAAGGACTTAATTGATGAGACCTGCATCTTAGAGCTTAAACAAGTGCGACAAGGTTGAAAACAGATTTCCAGACGGAGGAGACGTAGGCTATGGGTGGAAGTGAAACTCTGAGCAGAGGAGCCAGAAATAATATCCATAGTAGAAAATATCAGACATTTCCTTCCACTGAAAGGAACTTTAGCAAGGGCCATTCATCAAGCAAACCGTGTCCTGAGTGTCTACTAAGTGCCTAAAATAGAGCTGGACACTGTGGATACAATGGGGAGCCAAGCAGACTTGTTTTGTGGAACTTGCTGGGGAGGTTGGCATTAAAACGATGAATAGGGGCACCTGGGTGGATCGATTGGTGAAGCCTCCGACTTCAGCCTACGTCATGATCTCACCATTCCTGAGTTCAGGCCCTACGTCGGGCTCTGTGCCGACAGCTCAGAGTCTCCCTCCCTCTTCCCGCCCCCCCTTCCACTCACGCTCTGTCTCCCTCTCTCTCTCTCTCTCAAAAAAAAAATAAATAAACCTAAGAAAAAAAATGTTTTAGATGATGAGTAAAACCGGGTATTGGGGCAAGGGTGGAAATATGACCAAGAGAGCATAAAATGATTTCAGCCCGGGGCAGTAAGTACCTTATAGAAATAAATGTCACTATAAAGTCTGGAAAACATAAAGTTTGTTTAGTAAATGCATTTTAAGACACCAGAAACCCAGAAAGACTTTTATTAAGATTCATTAAAAGACATCTTTTGGGACTTGGTCATCTCACCTACCTGGAAAATTCATTTGTTCAACATGCTTTTGTCCACAGGGGTAAAGGATAAAGGTCATGGGATGTTGTATATGTATGTGTGGTGGGGCTTTAGATAGTCATATTGAATTGAGGTAAACTACTCTCTATAAACAGCTTGAAGCAAAGAAGAAGACCTATAAAGTTTTATGATTTTTATTTATTTTGGCTCTCTCAGTGTTAAAAATGTATACGATAGAAAATCAATTGCCTGCATCCTGCATTTTTATTCTTATCTTAAGAGAAAGTCAATGGTGTACTCCCTACAGAAAATTTGTTTCATGGCCTCTTAGGCCATTAAACAACTCCCGTTAGCCATTTCTGATTTAAGGTGTATATAGTATGCTGCTTTTATGTTTGTCGTAAGTAGGAATCTTGGGTTTTGTGGGGGAAGTCCTGTGTGAATTTGAAATACCAAGTCATGTATCCACATAGCTGGAGGCCCAGAAGCACCTGTAGATTTCACAGCCCAATTAAGAATTATGCAGATAGTAGGGGCGCCTGGGTGACTCAGTCGGTTAAGCGTCCGACTTTGGCTTGGGTCATGATCTCGCGGTGTGTGAGTTCGAGCCCCGCGTCGAGCTCTGTGCTGAAAGCTCGGAGCCTGGAGCCTGCTTCCGATTCTGTGTCTCCTTCTCTCTCTGCTCCTCCCCCACTCACGCTCTGTCTCTCTCTCTCAAAAATAAATAAACATTAAAAATAATAAAAAAAGAATTATGTAGATAGTAAAATACCCTCTGCCTCTCAAAATGGTTCTGATTTCTTAACTTGTTTTGTGGATTACTATTACACCTTGATTATGGGCTTAACGGGGACAAAATTGAAGAATTGTAATGCGGGAACATATAAATGGCTTTATAAATTTTGGTGCAAGATTTCTCCTTTGAAAACCACTTGGAACTAGACACATTCTATGCTCTCTTGCATTATGCAGTGGATAATGTTTCCAGGCTGATCTTCATTTTCGTAATGTTACAAACAGCCCCAAGGGGCTACAAGAAAGGCACAAAGTTATCTATATATATTTTTGTGTAGCAGGATATATAATTCTTATAATTCTGCCTTTTTACCTTGTATAATGACTGTTGGGGCCTCACTCATCTTGGATGAATACATCCCTATACTATCAACCGCTCTATGGTCATAAAGAATTCTATGTGTAGTTTCCAGATAATTATTTAAGATATTTATGTTAATATAAGTTATTTCATATAATATTTTGGTACACTGTGTCACTTCTGATTGTATTACATAAAAAGTATTATTACCTCTAGATAAATACATATAATTAAAAGTAACTCATTTACCTTACATTAAATGACCAAGAAAAGTTGTTCTTATCTTGCTTTTAAACTTTCTTCTCGTTTTATGTATATTTCTAAAAATACATAAAATGTAAACTTCTGAATTATACAAAAAGCTTAATAGTATTAATTATACCTTAGTGTAACAGTATTAATAGTATTTACTTACATCTTAGGAGCACAGTAAAAGTGAATTAACCTTTTACAATACAACGGTTAAAAGTATAGAATCCTATAGAATCGTATTTGCTTACTGCTTAGAAAAACCAGCAAAGACATGAGGTTAGAAAAACACAATTCTTTAATGAAAATGCCAGATAAACAGATTCCTGTAGTGTTGTAGTCAGACCCATTACTGTTGAGTATAAGGAAGATTTGACAGTTTTTTAACAGAAAAAAATGTAAGAATAGTTTTGGTTTGACACGCTGTCATGGGGATAATATAAATAGTTTCAAAAGCTTTTACAAGATAGGACAAGCAATCCGATTTGTTTATTTCCAAGGATAATGCTGAATTTATGTATATTTGGAAAGAAAGCCCCCGTCCTGACACTAATTCTCAATGTCTCTGAATTCGTTTACTTCTGGGCTTCCATTGCTACGTCCTGGTCTGAGAGGTCATTATCTAGAGTCACCCCTCCCCATGGCCCTCCCCGTCTCCATTAGACCTCAGATATGCTCTTATCTCTCAGCTTTGATTCCAAGTCCTTTATAATACAACTCTCCTTAAAGCTTCAATCTGAAATACAAGGTCTTTCAAACTATCTGTTTTCTGTTCCTTATATGCCTTAACTCACTAACGAATTCAATTCAAGGGACCCATACTTAGAGCTGGATACTACACTGAAAAAATATTCTTTTAATTGCTATCCTTTTTTTTCTTCTCATAACATGTTGTGTCCCCCCCACCCACCTGATTCATAGGTTGAAGTCCCAACTCCCCACATCTCAGAATGGAAGTGTATTTGAAGATAACGTCCTTAAAGATATAGTTCCGTGAAAATGACGCTCTTAGGAGGAAGCTATAATCTAATATGACTGGTGTCCTATTAAGAAAAAAGAGAGACACCAGGAATGTGTGCACACAGAGAAACAGCCGTGTGAGAAAACAATGAGATGGCAGCTATCTATAAACCAAGGAGAAAGAGAGGCCTTTGAAGAAACCAACCCTACCAACACCTTGATCTTGAACTTCGAGCTTCCAGAACTGTGAGAAAATAAACTTCTGTTGTGGAGGCCACCCAGGCTATGGTATTTTGTTATCTGGCAAACGAATACACATGTGTATTTAGCATGTGTGAAAAGAAATTGGTAACATTATGAAAACACCAATTTGCCCGGAGGTTAAGTTCTTAATACAGAAAACATAAGAGCCAATATAAAAACAGATTTTGAAGAAATCTGCCCTCATGCCCTTTTCTCTACCGTTTTTTTTTTAATTTTTAAAATTTTTGTTTATCTTTGAGAGAGAGAGAGAGACAGACCGAGTCTCAGAGGGGGAGGGGCAGACAGAGGGAGACACAGAATCCAAAGCAGGCTCCGGGCTCCGAGCTGTCAGCACAGAGCCCGACGTGGGGCTCGAACTCAGAAACCGGAAGATCATGACCTGAGCCAAAGTTGGACACTTAACTGACTGAGTCTCCCAAGTGCCTCAACTACCTTTCTAAATAGAGTACAGCTCATTTGCTACCCCTATGAAATGTTCTTTGCTGTTCTAGGTGACTCTAGCTCCCTTCTCTGGACCTCTTGAGCATCTATTTCCTAGACCACTGAAAAGAAATATATTTAATACCAGAACCTTGTTCTTATTCTGAACCCTGCATTTATTTATTTATTTTTCAAGTTTCCATTTAAATTCTAGTTAGCTAAAATATAGTCCTATATTGGCTTCAGGAGTAGAATTCAGTGAATCATCACTTACACACAGCACCCAGCGCTCATCACAACAAGTGCCCTCCTTAATGCCCACCACCCATTTAACCCATCCCCCCCCCCTCCCCTCCAGCAACCCTCAGTTTGTTCTCTATCTTTAAGAGTCTCTCAGGGCTTTTTTCCCTCTCCCTTTTGTTCATCTGTTTTGTTTCTTAAATTCCACATGTGAATATCAGATGATATTTTTCTTTCTCTGACCGACTTATTTCGCTTAGCATAATACACTCTAGCTCCATCCATGTCATTGCGAATGGCACGATTTCATTCTTTTTGATGACTGAGTAATAATCCATTGAGTTTATATACCACATCTTTATCCAGTCATCAATCAGTGGACGTTGGGGCTCTCTCCATAGCTTGGCTATTGTTGATAATGCTGCTATGAACATTGGGGCGCATGTACGTCTGCGAACCTGTATTTTTGTATCCTTTGGGTAAATAGTTAGTAGGGCAATTGCTGGATCATAGGGCAGTTCTATTTTTACCTTTTTGAGGAACCTCTGTACTCGAACCTTATATTTAAAACATATATAAGTGTACTTCTCTGTTGGAAGCTGTGGTATAAAAGAGATAGATTCGTTCAACCCACCACTCATCTTTTCCTTCTTTCCTGCTCAGTGACTCGGTGACATGTGGGACACCACATGAGACATGGGCTTAAGAACCCCTGAATCACATACACTTCCTTATTTTCTTAGTCTATTCTTATGAAACAAACCTCTTCTATTAGAACCAAGGCTGTGCCACACACTTTACAAAACCACTTCTTACATTAGGATAATAGACAAAAACAGGAACTAATCATATGGTTTAGCTGGAGAGGATCTTTCAGTTGCTTGTCAAATGAATATGAACCCCATTAATTTTTCTGAGTTCACCAAGAAATCTTTCACCCGGTCTCAGAACCTAAGAACACAAACCAAATGAGATTCTGTTTAGAGTTGGTACGTTTTGGCTTCATGGCTAAGTCGCACCTGGGTGACCAGTCAAGTTCAGCTCCAGGGTATTTCTTCAGCTCAAGCCACTGCAGAACTTTAGTGGTAAAAATGAATATCTCCTGCAATGATGAATTGCATGAATGATGAATAAAATTGCAATGATGAATAAAAATGAATATTTCCTGCAATACTTTCTCTGAGACGCCTCAAGAGTCCTGTTCCAAATATCAACATTTTGTCCTTAAGACTGTCATTCTTTGTTTTTGTTTTTATTTTTAGAAATCTTTGAGGTCTAAGTAAGTTGGGATCACCCCAAATAGTTCTGTATAAAATAGACAAAAGTAAAATTTTAAAAGGCAGTCATTTTAGGGGCACCTGGGTGGCTCAGTCAGTTAAGCATCCGACTTTGGCTCAGGTCATGATCTCACGGTTTGTGGGTTCGAGTCCCGGATCGGGCTTTGTGCTGACAGCTCAGAGCCTGGAGCCTGCTTCGGATTCTGTGTCTCCCTCTCTCTGTGCCCCTCCCCAACTTGCACTCTGTCTCTGTCTCTCTCAAAAATAAACAAACAGGGGCGCCTGGGTGGCGCAGTCGGTTAAGCGTCCGACTTCAGCCAGGTCACGATCTCGCGGTCCGTGAGTTCGAGCCCCGCGTCAGGCTCTGGGCTGATGGCTCGGAGCCTGGAGCCTGTTTCCGATTCTGTGTCTCCCTCTCTCTCTGCCCCTCCCCCGTTCATGCTCTGTCTCTCTCTGTCCCAAAAATAAAAAAAAAAAAAAAAAAAAAAAAGTTGAGAAAAAAATAAACAAACATTAAAAAAAAATTTTAAAGGAAGTCATTTTATCACTTTTACCTTTGCTGCCAACTTCTCCACAATAATTTTGTTTTGCATGAAATGTTTTGTTTTGGCACATCCTTTATAGATTATATATATATATGTGTGTGTGTGTGTGTGTGTGTGTGTGTGTGTATATATATATATATATAACCTATATGTATGCATGTAATCTATCTATATATAATTTATATAATGTATATAATCTCTCTATATAATCTCTCTCTATATACACACTATGTGTATGTACATAATATATGCATGTGTAATTTGTATCTAATTATGGAGATACATAATTATACATATATAATTATTATATAATATATAATTATTACGGATATAAATGTCTTTTTGTTTCTTTTAGTATATTGACAAGTTTAGTTGTCATGAAGATTTAGTATAATTATGCTTAATTTTCACTGAAATGACTTTTGAGTCCTTAGTGAATAAAATATTTGAACATTCACTTCAATTTTTAAAAATTTTATGTCAAGACTTCCACAAAATTCTCACAAGAATATTCCAAAATTGTGGTATAAATAAAAAGTAATTATCACTCAATCTCCTTTGCTTTCAGAAAAATGAGCCAGAGTGATGAGACCGTGAGCCATTTCTCTCACTGGGGTGCAAACGTGTGTAGGATGTGGGCTTCGTACATCATCACAGAGGGGAGTCAGGTCTCCCAAAGCATCCCTGAGTGAGGGGGTCCCCCAAAGCTCCCAAACTGTTGTGTATACGGTTCTCCCTCCTCCCTCTACCTTTTCTTACCAGGCACCATATTTGGCTTGTCTATGACAACTAATTTTAGCATGTTTCCCAATACATCCTAAGCCATAGATGAGGGACCCACCTGACTTTACAAAGTAATGGGCCTCTTTTTGCATAGATGTCACCCGTCTGTCTAGGAGAAAAACAATTGTTTTCTCTTTGCACCAGAGGCCACAGATCTGGAGACCTACAAATCGTACTCAGTCCTCCAATAAATTTCTTTTTGCTCTGATAATCCTTTAAATGCAATTCATTATTGCTAACATTTAAAAAATCAGAAGATTCCACATGAAAATCTGCATTTCCATGTTCTGTTTTGTAATGAAAGGGGCAGGCAATATAGGAACAATGATTTACTGGCTGGATTAGACAGAACAGATGGCCTCTTCCCCATGCTTCAACCAGTGCAAATCTCTCATTTGGGGCGTTTTCCACTGCTCAGTAGGTGCTTGAGTTTGTGACCTCTGTTTTACTTTAAACATGAATACTTTCCCCTTAATATCAAGTCTTAAGTTACATACTTATTTAGCTTAAACAAGTGCCTCCGTGCAAACAGTATTTCTTTATTAGCACCTGTGTGTTAACTCAGTTTGTTTGAACATTACTTAATATTCAATATAGTCATAAATGCTTGGATACTAGAACCTTTGGGATACTTGAGGTTGTGTTGAGAATAAATGCCATTAAATTTATACTGACTGTATGTCTTCTTATACCGACTTGTAAAAATCCTTAGTTTTATTCGGTATGATCACTGGGTCTGCAGAATGGATGTGTCAATCTCACTGATGATAAGTTTTGCATTGGGACAGTCCATGCAATGTATATTCTGCTGTTTTGCTGGTTACAGAGATTGTGAAGATGCAGTTAGGTACACAGGATAAAATCACCTGCCTCTCTAACAGCTCTGAGCATGAGACGTTAGTGAGATGAGATCTTGCATGAAGAAGGAGAAGCTGTGCAGGGCACTGTGTAGATAGCCCGCTGAATGCATAAGAAGGCATCTCTACTAGTTTACTGGAAACATCAAACCCAGGCCAAATGGAGCATCTGACGTCCATTAAACAAGAGTTAAGCAGTTGGACGTGAGTCCTGCTTCTGCTATCTGCTGAACACATGATCGGAAGCAATTTGTTTAGCTTGGTTGAAAGTTATTGTTGAGACTCAGAGGAGGTACTTTGCAATTCGGTGCCCAGCACACAGTAGGGGTCCATGCACCCCGTCATCATTCTCACACTGTGTGAGGCACCTTCAGCTCAGCCTGCCCATTAATAGTTGATGTGGGTGAGCCTCCAACTGCATTTTATTAACAACTATTTATTGAGTGCCTACTATGCGCCAGGAATCGATCCTGGTACTGGGGTAGACAAAAAGCAAGCAAAAACTGAGAGAAGAAAAATCCCTGCATATAATGACCTATGTTCTGGGGCGGGGGGCGGGGGGCGGGGAGGGGATTTAGGCTGCATTTTGAAATATCATCTGGTCATATCCATGCAGAGGATGAACCCATGACATCTTTGGTTCCCACCTCACCTCGTGAGCCCAGTTTTGAAATCAGATTGCCCTGAATGAATTTATATTAAGATTCCATCTTTCCCATTAGGATGGAGGAGAAAAAACTGAGTTTCTTTCCAGTTTCTTTCAAGAGAAACAGAAGGAATGAAGTGTCATTAGAAAGAATGTACATTGTCCCCAGACTAATTCCTAAGAAAGGCACAACCAAAAGAATCTTATCCCAAGAAATAATTTTGGCGACTTATTCGTCACGATTTACGTGACAAAGGTACAAGTTTTCCTGGGGGATGAAGTAACCATTCATAGCAGCATCCACTTAGTACTACAGGAAAGCAAAATACAACATTGCAACACATCCCATAAATTCAAACAGCCCACCCCTAAGCTGCCTCCCACAACTCACAATGTTTAATGTCTTTTTCTTACTGTAATAATAATATGACTTCTTTATAAATCTTCATTCTTTCATCGATTGATACATCTTCCACCTGTTGTCAAGTTAGTAACTTATTCTTTTTCTTGTACCTGTGCAACATATTGAGCATTTAATATATTGAAGGCATTGCTATGACTCACAAATGCTAACATTAATATTTAACATCAGATAGTTAGCGGAAGAAATGCTAAGCACAGCATGATTACATGTATATATATATATATATATATAGCCATCAAATATATATGTATATACATATATATCCATCAAATTTAAATCATGATCAAAATTATATATATATATATATATAGCCATCAAATATATATGTATATACATATATATCCATCAAATTTAAATCATGATCAAAATTATATATATATATATATATATATATATATGTATATATGTATGGGGAAGAGGAGCTAGTCTCTTTGCATGATGAAAAATAATGCATATCAAAACAAATGCTTCTGTTTGCAAAGAATATTCAGGAACATAATTGTGTAGACCCTAGAAAAAAATAAACCAAACTGCCAGTAAGTATGATAGAAAGAAGAAAGGAAGAAATGAATTTGAAGAATATTACATCTAAAATTAAACTGCTAAGGGGCGCCTGAGTGGCTCAGTTGGTCAAGTATCCCCCTTTGGCTCAGGTCATGATCTCACAGTTTGTGGGTTCGAGCCCCTCATCGGGCTCTGTGCTGACAGTTCGGAGCCTGGAGCCTGCTTCAGATTCTGTGTCTCCCTCTCTCTCTGCCCCTCTCCCCCCTCTCAAAAATAAACATTAAAAATTTTTTTAATTAAACGGCTAAAACATCTTTAGTATTCTTTGTCGTAATGTTAAGAGAATTTGCTTCCTGCAGTCTAATACCTAATAGAACTTATAAGAAATTTGATAGGTAAGAATGATTTTAAAAACTATGAAATTTAGGAATGATAGCAGTATGGTGACAGTGTAGACTAGTACAATCCTTCTGAAAAGGATTTTGGTACTCTGTATAAAAAACTCAAGACTCATTTTATTAGATGAGCCAGAAAGTTTGCTTCTTAGCATAAGGCTATCATTCAAAAGGAGGCAAAAACTGATGTATAAAGATGGTCATTTTAGCATTAGCAAGATATTCAATATCAGCATTATCTGTGCAGGCTGAAATTTGCAAACAAGGCAGGTATCCATCCCCAAAACAGCAGATGGATAAAATGTGGGGGGTGCATGCCACGGAATATTATGTAACCGTTAGAAACAACACAGGAGAAATACACCTGGCAATCATAATTGGCTCTCAGAAATATAGGGCTTCATGAAAAAGTTAGAAATAGATTGAGATGTAAATAAAAGGGCACTTATATAAATTAAAGGTCACGATAATATAAGAATAGATGTAATACATGGCAATAGAAAGCCTATTCTACAAGAATGCATAAAACAGGGCGCCTGGGTGGCTCAGTCCGCTGGCCCCTACTTCGAGTTCAAGCCCCGCGTCCGGCTTTGTCTGACAGCTCAGAGCCTGGAGCCTGGTTCAGATTCTCTCTGTGTGTGTCTCTCTCTGCCCCTCCCCCACTTGCACTCTCTATCTGCCTCTCAAAAATGAATAAACGTTACAAAAAATAAAACAATGCGTAAAACAAACAAAAACAACTTTTTACACAGATCAAGAATAAATGCCAGTGGGTTGGGGAAAGTCCTGGAAGTGGGAGGTGGGGGAATGAAATAACCAACCAGAAAACACAGCCAGGCATTGCCTGAACAATATAATGCACTAGAACTGGGGATTATGTTAACTCAAGTCTCTACTCTGAGCAGAACACGTAGTTTTCTGAATGACTTGGGAAAAAGGCATAATACCAAATGGTTTACACAGTGAGATCAGCTATATGAAATGGCCAGTATCGAAAAAGGGCTCTGAACCGTGAACAGTGGTTGACAAAAAAATCGCAATTAATCTTTATTTGCCTTCCATATTGACAAATACTCCTACCTACCAGCTCCAAAGAGCTCATTCACAGTGCTTATGATTTCAGCATCAGTTAAGATGGCTGTTTCCGTGGTAGCATAGTCATTGTGGCATGCGTTAACCAGGGCATCGGCAATGGCTTGGATGTCGTCCTGAGGGGTCAAACCTTAGCATGATTATTTATCTCCAACTACATTCCACATCACCCATGAAGGGTGAGAGCACCACAGAACTTGAATGAACCTAATTAGATTAGGAATATAAGGAATATAAGTACATCATTTTAAACCTGCAACCAATTTTGCTGGTCAATGGTAGCGCTCAATCTTGAGAGTATAAAATAGAAAAGTTACCAAACTCCATTTTCTCCTGGAAGCGTATTTCAGTCATTACAAAAAACAAAACAGGAGCGCCTGGGTGGCTCAGTGAGTTAAGCATCCAACTTCAACTTCGGCTCAGGTCATGATCTCGCGATGTGTGAGTTCGACCCCGCGTCGAGCTCTGTGCTGACAGCTCAGAGCCTGGAGCCTGCTTCGGATTCTGTGTCTCCCTCTCTCTCTGCTCCTCCCCCTCTCGTGCTCTGTCTCTCTCTCTCTCTCTCTCTCTCTCAAAAATAAATAAAAACATTTTAAAAGTGTTTTAAAAAGTACTACGTTTGGAAGCACACTTATAAAAATTAGAGGTTAACTTACTTCAGAGAAATTGCTAGACAATGAATTATGATAAGAGATTTTCAAATCTATTTATTGTAAGGAGTTAACTGTTATCACCATACAGAAAGACATGGGGCTGAAGCCTATTAGGGAATAAGAGAAAAATGTATGAACTTAAGAAATTCATTTACTTACTGTACCTGATCTAGAATTCCAGCTGGTACCTTGAAACAGATTGTTTTCTGGTTATTTCTTGTTTCTGTCTCTTCTTTTAACTGGAGGGGACTTTATTCTTCACACTTCTTCATTTACTCAATTATCTGCCTTTTTATGTTTTTTTTTCCCCTGATGCCCTCATCTTAGCAAATCGGACCCTGAGAACTAGGATTCTTTCTAATACATAACGTATTTTAAGAGATGTCTTACTCTTGTGTGGACCATCAGATTGGGCCAACAAAGATTTCACTGGCTCATAAGAAAGATCCACTTCTGCCTGTATTACAATCTCAAAATTTGTTTGCATATAGTCAGGGAACTCAAGTAGGGTTTAGGAGTAAATTGGAAGCTTCCTGATGAATAATCTTTGTGACTATTTAAATCACCTTCTGAAATAGTATGCTGATAACTTTATATCTGAGACCTCATAGTTTCAGATGTAAAATGGGAGAAACTAAATCATTCGTTCATTTCTCCAAGGAATTCATCTCCATTGTTGGTCATCATTTATCAGCCAATTATAGATTCACAATTCAAGTCTCTGCCTTATACACCCAACTGGGAAAATTTTCTGAGTTCTCAAAGAATTCAGAGCTCTTCTTAGGGTCCCTACATGAGAACCAAGTAATACTCCCCTATGATCTCACTGACCAAACCTCAAATTTACTCCTAGTTTGGGTAAGGTTCACTTTAGAAAAATTATAGTGGAAGAACCAAGGAAGAATGCATACAACTTTCTGGGTACTCAGTGTATCTCACCATTATCATTTACTTTTCACCAAAACCCTCATCCTGGCATGAATTTAAATCCTTACATTATCACATGTAATAAGATGATCATGTGGTACAATAGACTGATTCAGGGCCTGATAAACCTCCTGAGGTGCATTTATAATTCATAGTGGAAGGTAATGGAAACGTACGAAATCAGCAGGATTAACTTCACTGCAGATCTTGAGTAAGTGATCATTTTATCTATTCTGAGAAACTCCTCATCACATCACTGCTGTCACATCTCCTGCCAAAGCAAAGGGCACGGAGAACATTGGCCCCCACACGTGTGATAACACTTCTGGGGGCAAAGCTGCCATTCTTGGAAGTCAACTCTTCAAAGACTTTTACCAGCTCAGAAACTTCTTGATGACCTGATCCTCGGGTAAGCAAAGACAGTGGAGGACTTTTTTTTTTTCTGTTTTAGTAAAAGTTCAGAAAGCATTAGGGGCAACTTTCTAATAAAGCCTCCAAATCTCTCCATAATTGAAAATGAAAGACTCTGTCTTTCTGCCAGCAAAGAACATGCATGCATGATGGGTTGGTCTGCAAAACACGGTCCATCCTTGAGGTAGTGCTTGCCTCACCATTTTCATCCCATTCACTACCAGGACAGGCACCAGGCCAAGTTTGATGAGAAAGACATCTCCATATTTCTTTCTCATTTCCATGAATGTAAAGTAAGGATAGTTTCCATGCTGCAGAAGATTCCCTATGATGGGAAAGGACCATGATCCAGGAGGAGACACCTGCTTTCTCCCCTTGCTCCCTGGCGCTCTTACAAAAACAAAACCATTGCCAAAGTTATGGTACAAGTAGCCACCTCCCCAGGAGTGATCGCCATGTCACTTGGATATCATTTTCAGAAAGAAAGCACTAAAGAGTTAAGAGCATAAACCTTAGTTTTTCTATCCTAAGCAGAGACTAAGTAGTCTTTCTTTCTTGAAACATTTAAAGGAAGA
This sequence comes from Panthera pardus, assembly GCF_024362965.1. NCBI lineage: Eukaryota > Metazoa > Chordata > Mammalia > Carnivora > Felidae > Panthera > Panthera pardus. Next base: position 15,163,550 of record NW_026526766.1, on the reverse strand, counting down.
GTACAGACTCTTTGCAGTTCATTGAAAGACATTCTTAACTGATGCACTAAGAGAGCAAAATCAAATTCTTGTAAAATGTGCTTCGTCTTTGTCCCTCTTCTCACCACCAGCCTGAACCTTTCCATGTCAGTCACTGACACGATAGAAGAAGGGGACGATTCAATGTACAAGGCAGTGCGGTCATTGGGAACGGGATGGAGACTACAGAAGCTGACTCATTGACTGGGGGACCTTTGTCTTGTCACTTAACCTAAGGGTGTCTCAGTTTTCTCATCTAAGTATCCTGCGGAATTAGTCATACTTTCTTTGAACAACCATTTACTGAACCTCTCCCACTCCAGGTCAGGCACTAAAAATATAAAACCAAATTTCATTAGATCAACAAAAATAAAATGATGAAGTGGAAAGTGATATCGAGAATTTCATAAAGAGCGATCTGTCATCATTTGAGAACCAAATTAAATTATTATTAAAACGTACTTGGTGAATTATAAGCCATGTAGTGAATATCTAATTGGTTGTTAGATAGCCCATCCTTGGACTTCCCAGCCTACTTGTAAAGGTGCTTTTCTGAAGCTATCTTTCTGCTCCGTGACCTGCCACGTAGACAAGGGTGATTGATCCAAGGATGGGCCACCGACCCAAGATGAACTTTCCTTAGGAATTTAGAACTGAGACTGTGAATGATCACCCTCTCTTTGGGCAGCTAGATCTATAAACTTCAAGTCCAAAGATAAGATTTGGGGACCTTTCACCCACTGGGAGGCTTTGAGAAACTGGTGAAAGCAGGTCTGAAAAATTAAAAACACAATTGTCCTCATGACCTTGCACCCACTGCCTGCCTCTAGTACCTTCATAAGATCTTGTCCTTGGGTCCAATTCTTTCCTGCTTAAACAGCTAGGATTGATTTCTGTTATTTGCCACCAAGAGAGTCCTAACAAAAGAAAAGTTTCATACACATGCAGAATATTGTTTTAATGTTTATTTATTTTTGAGAGAGAGACAGAGAGAGGCGCAGAGTGTGAGGAGGGGAAGGGCAGAAGAGAGGGAAACACAGAAGCTGAAGCAGGCTCCAGGCTCTGAGCTGTCAGCACAGCACCGGAAGCGGGGCTCGAACCCACAAACCACCAAATCATGACCTGAGCCGAAGTTGGGTGCTTAACCGACTGAGCCACTCAGGCGTCCCAACATGCAGAATATTTTTAATGGCTAATTAGCTATTGCATTTTATGGTAATTAGAGAATACAAACCCCCTTTCCCTGGAAAGAAAGCAGTGAAACTGTTCACGCTTCTCAAATTACTGAGACAAATAACACCGATGGGCAGTATACTCACTGACCAGTGTTAATATCCATTTCTCTTTGATTTTTGAATAAGCCAGCACTTGATTTCTTCTTTTTAAAAAAAAAAAAATTTTTTAACATTTATCCACTTTTTGAGAGTGAGAGAGACAGAGCGTGAGTGGGGGGAGGGGCAGAGAGAGAGGGAGCCAAAGAATCTGAAGCAGGCTCCAGGCTCTGAGCTGTCAGCACAGAGTCCAACACGGGGCTCAAACTCACGGATTGTGAGATCATGACCTGAGCTGAAGACAGACGCTCAACCGATTGAGCAACCCAGGAGCGCTTCAACTTATTTTTTTTTAATTTTTTTAATAAGTTTTATGTATTTATTTTGAGAGAGAGAGAGAGAGCATGAGCAGGGCAGGGGCAGAGAAAGGGAGAGACAGACTCTCAAGCAGGCTCCATGCTGTCAGTGTGGAGCCCAGCGTGGGGCTCGAACTCACAAACTGTGAGATCGTGACCTGAGCTGAAATCAAGAATCCTATGCTTAACTGACTGAGCCATCCAGGAGTCACAAGATCAGCTTCTTTTTTAATGGGGGTGGAGGTGAGGTAACAAGAACCCAAATACGCGTTTAAACTGAGAAGAGAAAACCGAGTCCCTAATCAATGCAACAGCTACAATTTGCAAAACTCCCCTTTTGTCTCCATTCAGAAAGAATGCAGTGAGATCTTCATTGTGTTTCTGCTTTGCAACGGGCTGACTTTGCAAAACCTCTCCTGTTTCTAAAGCCATTTATTGTCCTTTTCCCTGTGACAGGTCCGGAACTAAGTACTAAATGCGCACTGTCTTTTCCAATTCGTACCTCTGGGAGGTAATGTATCATCCTGCTACATAGAGGCTTGGAGAGGTAGAGTCACTTTTCCCATTTATTCCCCATTTTTTTTTTTTTAGTTTAACAGTGAATCACTGATTACCTCTAGCACTTGGTTTTTTTACGAATGCAATTTCTTACCTTGACAATTTTCAGCAGCATTTCCAAAGCAGACTCCTAAATGGTGAGAAGTGGGTGTGCCTGGAAGAACGTTGGACCCTCAGAAAGATGACTGTTTCTTCACTCTTTCTTCCCTTATGGATCTGTGAATCTCATGTTAAATTATGATCTCTCTTGCCCTCAGTTTTCTCATCTGTAAAATGGTCCCTTTGGACTGGAAGGCTTCCAAGGCCAGCTCCAACCTTCAGCAATCAAAGCTAGAAGGGAAGAGGGAGCAGAAGTTCAGGTGTGATGCACGGGGTTAACTGCCCAGCAATGTTATGTTGCCGGTTTCCAGGGCAGTTAACAGTTCATTGAAAAATGTAAGTAACTGTTCCGTGATCACCCTGAATTCTTTTTCAGCTTGGGCCCTTCTAGTTTCTTTTATCAAGTCCTCTTTAGCAGTTTACCAAGCCCAGACACATTGCCAACTTTCCCTGCAACTTTCTTGGAAAGCTCTGAAGGCACATTCTGTTCCTATTGTTTTGGGGTGAACTAGGGACGAGGACAGGGGGTGTGAAGCCTCCGAAAGCTGGGCTACTGCACCATCAAATGTTCAAGGTGAACTCTACCTCCTTAGAGAAGAGCCCTCCCTCAGGAGCTGTTAAACCCTAGCAATGTCCACGTCCCATGCATCTTGGGGTGGATGCATTCCAAAAAGCTCTTCAAGATGACTAAAAGACATTCTAGGTTGAGGACCTCTTTTAGGGGAAAACAACCCGCTAAGGAGATCAACAAATCCATTCAGCCAAATTACAGTGTAGTTTCGAAGGCTCACCTATGCCCAGAAATCTTGCCCATCAGTGTGAGGAATCTGGCAGAGGAATCAAAAGACAGAGAAGGTTTTGAGGAAAAGCCGGTGTATCCTAGGAAACAGGAACACTCTGGTCACAGCAGCAACACCAGGCCTCGGGAAAGGCTGGGGGAGAACATTCCAGGAAGAGAGAGTGAGGGGTGGACCTGTGTGGAGAGGGGTCCAGAGCTGGATTAGGGCGTTTGAGAGCTGGAGGGAGGGAGGGATGGGAAGGCCTCTGCAGGCAGACTTGGGCCTCGGAAGCCTGGAAAGTTCAGTGAGTGATGGGAGAGGGGCCACATCTGGAACAATGGGTTCCGGTAAGAGGGTAGGATAGAAATTAATCTTGGAAAAAAGCAGGGCAGGACAGGGAGAATGGAAAGACTAATAATCATTTTTAAAGTGCTGGTGACAAGCAGGGTAGGTTGAAAGACTTGTAGCAGAAAGGCAAGGGGCAGGGAGGAAGAAAGAGGAGGGAACAGAAGCGTTGCTTTGCTGTGAGGTTCTGGAAATCAGGAGAATGTGCCATCGTGAGGGTGGGAAGATGAAGGAAATAAAAAATCCAGGAAATGTAGGTTCTCTTTCTCAGGTGGGTTGGGAAGGCTCTTGGAAGTCTTTACCAACCAGACAGATTTGTATTTCCACAACGAGAATGGTTAATTTATGAGTAGGATATTCGTAACTTTGGTTGGAGAAAATATTCCTGTGTTAAGGCATTTTTCCTGAACCTGGATAAAGACCAGTTTTTCTACCTAAAGTCTGCTTTTTCTACTTGTGACAAGGTAAACAATCTGTGGTTTAGGGACATCTTTCTGCCAAGATGTCTGCAACTTAATACATAATAGAGTTTTTTTTTTTTTTTAAGCTTTGCAATTTGGGGCTAAGTAAATATTAGAAGTTTCAAGGTCACTTATTTTTGAGGTCAGTTTTTTAATGTTTATTTATTTTTGAGAGAGAGAGAGAGAGACAGAGAGAGAGAGAGTGTGTGTGTGTGAGTGGGGGAGAGGCAGAAAGAGAGAGGGAGACACAGAATCCGAAGCAGGCTCCAAGCTCTGAGCTGTCAGCACAGAGCTCGACGTGGGGCTCGATATCACAAATCATGAGATCACAACCTGAGGCGAAGTCAGACGCTCAACCAACTGAGCCACCTCAGCTGACCCTCAAGGTCAGCTTTTAACAAAAAAGTCCAAGAATGATCATTGGTAGCCAGTACCTTCTCACATAGGGAAGAAAGCAAGCCCCCAAACTGAATGCTAAACCTGACATATTCCCTCAAGAGTATCCTTCAGGCTCTGAGTTACATATTGGCATATTCACAAAATATTAGAGATTTCTAAATATCTAAACTCTAAAAGTCATATACTAAATAACTGGACAAGGGCTAACAAACCATACGAATTTTCTGACCTTCTTGCGGAAGCTGTATTAATTGGATTTTAATCATCTCATACTTAGCTACTGAAAAAACAAAGCAAAATATTTTTGCTCCTAATGTTTCTCTGTGAAGTATCATCTTCTCTAATATAATTAACGCCACAATGGATTAATGTATAGATATTATGTAGTCGTATCAAATTCCTTGTGCAAGGACCCATATTATAGACAACTGAAAATAGTTGCTTGACAATGTGTTAATTGAAAGGTTTGTTAGGAGAAGATAATGAGAATCACCTTATATTTCCATTAGTTGAGAGGAAAATCCATCCCAAAGCAATAATTGTGGCAGTTAATGTTCATTGTGAGCTTATAAAAAAATGGATATTTTAAAGATCTTTTTGTATTATTTCAGTTATTTCTTATAACCAAGATCAGACAGAACTGCTATTTTTTCTCTGTTTGGCAGATGATGAATGCTGAGGCACAGAGAAGCTACAAACTTTGCTCAAGGTAACAGCGTGCAAGTGGTGGGAAAAGAGATTTGAACCCAACTAGTATAGCTCTAGCGTTTGTGCCCCTACCTCTGATTATACCACCTTATCCTGGAGAAATCTACAGCTGAAATCTGACGCTTCTACTGCCGACGACACCAACCTTTACCGATATGACTTCCTAATGCAAGAGGAAACCACTTAGGATACTAGGGCTACTCCTCTAGGAGTAGGATTAGGCTGTAGGATATCAGATCCACCCTTGCCCTAAATGGCCATGGGTTGTGTGTTAGTTTTCTGGGAATGCTGTCACAAATTTCCACACATGTGATGGTTTACAGCAACGGAAATTTATTAACTTGTAGTCTGGAGGCCACTGAAATCAATGTGTTAGTAGGACTTGGCTCCTCCTAAATGCTGTAAGAGGGAATTTCACTTTGCCTCGTCCAGCTTCTGGTGGCTCCAGGTACTCCTTGGTTTATAGCTGCATCACTCCAATCTCTGCCTCCGTCTTTGCATGGCCCTGTTTTTCTCAGTTTCTCCTCTGTGTGTCTCTTACAAGGACACTTGTCATTGGATTTAGGGCTCAGGTGAATAACCAGAGTGATCTCAACTTGAGATCCTTAATGACATTTACAAAGATCATTTTTCCAAATGACGTCACATTCACAAGTTCTAGGGTATGGACGTATCTCTGTGAAGGCCACTAGTCAACCCACCGCAGATGCGATACCACAATCATTACCGTTGCCCCACGATCAAAGAATTGTAATCAGGCCATTCAGATTCTATTTTATTTTTATTATGTTCCCTATGAGAAGCAGCTTAGCAGAGTCTCTGAATCCGTATTTCTGGGGTTCAAATACAAGCTCTGTTATTTCATGGGTTCATAAATGTGAACACTTAAAAAATCTCTCTCTACCTCAGTAGCCCTTATCAGTAAAATGAGGACTTAAAACAGTACTTCCCTTAGAAGTTTGTCAAAAGAATAAAAAGTATTTAATAGCTGCAAAACACTTAATACTTGGGACGCAGTCATCATTCAGAAAACAGTAGCTTCTATTCACAGAAAAGGAATGTTATACCCTTAGGGATTACGAAGAGGGGGCGCTTCATGGAAATGGTGATATTTGACATAAATTTAAAGCATAAATGGGAAGAGATGCTAAGCAGAGAAAAACATTTGAAAAAGTAGAGATATTTAACAGAACTTGGCATGGTTAAGAAATGAAGTGAGATATAAAATGGTGGAAGGTAAGCCTAGAACCTGGCTTCCTAAGCCAGAACCTCCAAATGATTCCTAAATCTTTAATCTCTCATACCCCACAACTAGTGGCCTGGCCTTACAAATTTGGCCACCTATATATTTCTCACTGTCCTGGCATCTTTATTCCCAATTGCCATTAACTAGATCTGGTCCATTTTAATCTTTTGTCAACTCTTTTTTAATGTTTATTTATTTTTGAGAGACAGAGAGAGAGAGAGAGAGAGCACGAGCCAGGGGAGGAGCAGCGAGAGAGGGAGACACAGCATCTGAAGCAGGCTCCAGGCTCCGAGTTGTCAGCATGGAGCCCGATGCAGGGCTCGAACTCAGGAACTGTGAAGTCATGCCCTGAGCCAAATTCGGATGCTCAACCGATTGAGCCACCCAGGTGCCCCAATCCTTGTCAACTATTATGACAGCTTTCTATATTAGCCAAGACCGCAGTTAGCAGCCAGTACGAACAACAGGAACTTTAGAATGGCTTAAATAAAGAGGATTTATATTTCTGATATAACAAGTTGCCTAAAGGTAAGTGGCTGCTTCCACTGGTTCAACAACTCCATGAGAGTTGGGGTGATATCTCTACCACTATGGTCTTTTTCTTTTGGTTGCTATAAGGCTACTGCAGCTATAGCCATCACATCCATATTCAAAACGACAAGGAGAACCACCATGTCAGCCACACCTGTACAATTCTAACATTTAAGAAACAGTGAGTTTCCCAGAAACCACAAGCAGACATCTGCTTAAGTCTCATTACTATAAGAGAAGCTGAGACGGTAAATATTTGGCTCTCCATAATTTCACTGCGCAGAAAAGAAGGCTTAGCTGTAAACAAGGAGAGCAGGCTGGATATCAGCTGGGATATCCAGCTGTAAAAAAGGAGAGCAGGCTGGGAGTCTAATTAACTCACGAGGAGTGGTCTTGTCTCCAGTCTCTCCCCAACCAGGTCCCGCTCCAATGGTCCAATCAGCTTCCAGATAGATGAATGTGATCGTATTATTTCCTTAACTTCCAGTCGGCCTGCAGAGTGCGTGCCCTTCAATACCACCTGTAACTTCATCTGTCTTTCCAGTGTCATCTTTTGCTGTTTACTCCTTTACGTTTCGTGTTATATCCGCTTTCTCTTTGTCTGTTTGGATTTTGTCTAGAAGACAGGAGAGGCTCGACGCCTGTGTGTGGTGTGAATGAGAGAATTCTTCACACATCCAAAGGTTTACCCCTGTCTCTCCAGTTTTTACCATTTCCTTGGCCTGGTATGTCCTTAAGCTCCACATTGTGGACCTGAAAAATGCCACTTTAATCTTCAGGGCTCACTTGATTCTATGAGAGCTGCTCTGGCTCGCTCTCTTTTCTTTCTTGATTGTTGCAGTAGCTACCGTATCACCCAGATCTGTTCTTCGGGGTCAACACACACATCTCAGCAGTCACTGGGGAATTTCTGCGGATGATAGCTCTCCAGACGATTTCGCCCTTGGTTTCAGGAAATCCCCTAACTCTGGGCTTCCCTCTCTTCCAGGAGGCTGCAGCTAGCGACTGACTGATGTCGAGAAACAGACACCCTACTGCTTTGACTCGCTCAGGACAGCTGCAAAGTCTCATTCCTACTGAATCACTCCCAGGAGGATCCACTGAGACGTTGGTTCAGCTGCACATACATTATGATTCAAGTTCCTCTTCTGCCCGAATCTGTTTTTCCTCCCTTCCTTGCAAATGTATCTTCTGGCAGTTCTCCTCAACAAGACTTCTATGTAGAAATTTCCATTCAGAATCTTTCCCGGGAAGCCAATCGAAAACCACTACATGGGAATTTGTGACAAATAGCATATCATCTTTTGGTCAGTCCTGGCCATGTAGGGATATTTGGCATTTTTATAAACTGACTGTTGCCTAAAGTCAGCTCTGCTGGGCAGGTCTGGACTCCTACCATCCCAGGAGGATTACGCATCTCGCATTCAAAGTTTAAAATAGGAAGATATTTTCTAGAGAAAGTGACATTTAAAAACTTCCTTAAACAACTAGAGACTTTATTTAAGGCTTCTTTTTTTGTCTTATCAAAATTACAATCATAAAAGCCACAATCCTACAGGCACAAATGTCTGTATCGATACAGAAGACTTACATTACTTTTTAACGTTGTCCCTCTATGCGATCACACCTTCGTGCACCCAAGCCCACCCCACTGCCACCATGCACGTAAATACCCTCCTACATACACACAAGCAGTGTTCTTGACAGTGAGTATGAGGTATCCAAGAAGTCTCAAATATAGGCCACCTACATTGGCACTTTCTCAGAAAAGTAGCTTAAATCTCTTTTCTAGGTGCGCATATAATATAGAATAAAATTGACTTGCTACCCATTTTGATAAATGCAATGGAATTTGGTGGATACACTAAAGGTAACCATCTGTGGATGAAATAGAGCAGATGGTGCCTGCCTGAGTTTCTTTGCTCCTGCCACGATCCAACCGTTTCCTTGCTGGTAAGAAACAGCACAGGAAATGATGAAAAATTAACTTCATGATAACCATTTGAGGGCTACCAGATATAGAAAAAGAAGCAGTAAAATATGAGTTCTACACTTCTATTTTGATACCCAGTCCAGACTCCTTGGAATGACACCTTCTTAGAGAGACGTACGTGGGATATTAGTAGTGCCGAAACCTGGTATTTCAATCTGACGGAGTCCGCGATCAGAAGCTAAGGATTCCGTTGGGGCGCCTGGGTGGCTCAGTCGGTTGAGCGTCCGACTTCAGCTCAGGTCACGATCTCGCGGTCCGTGAGTTTGAGCCCCGCGTCGGGCTCTGGGCTGATGGCTCAGAGCCTGGAGCCTGCTTCCGATTCTGTGTCTCCCTCTCTCTCTCTGCTCCTCCCCCGTTCATGCTCTGTCTCTCTCTGTCTCAAAAATAAATAAACGTTAAAAAAAAAATTAAAAAAAAAAAAAAAAAAAAGAAGCTAAGGATTCCGCAGATCATTTCATTAGCCAACAATCCCTCTTAGAGTCCGAGATGCCCTAGTTGAGCAAGTATTTGCAGCCTGTTGGTAGATCACTGGATGCCTATCGGGGACCCCTGAGGCCAGTTGATGGCTGTGGCTCACAAAGGCAGTTGTAGTTGGTGCCTGTGTTAGACAACCGAGTGTCATCAGCAAAAAAGGACCGTGTAGCCTTAGGAGAGCCTCATTTTGTTCACTAAAACCTAATACCGATTCAATAAGGTACCACAGGAAAATACAAAAGTGGGCTTATATATCACTTATTACAAGTATTTGAGTATAAAGTTTGGCAAAGCAGTCAAAGCAGCTAATAACGCATTTCTACTTTTCTAACAGAGTGTCTTCTGGTTGCATACTGCGACATCGTGCTTCGATCCTTGGACCCAGACAGCCAACTTCTTTGGATTTGTCATAAAGAGATAATCAGCCAAGGACTTAAAATGTGTGCACAAAGATGCTAATCACAACATGATGACAAGGAAAATTCTGAAATCACCTAAATTTCCTTCAGTATAACATTCCATATGAGGACTACTTTGCATCCCTAGAAGGTATAGTAGTAACTCAATATTTATAACCATGGAAGAGGTTTACGCCATATTGCTTAGTACAAAACTGGACACCACACCACATGCACTAGGAAGAAATTATCTCTATAAAATTATACATACACAACCAAGCACGCACACATATTCACAAAGACATGGTATCTGGAAGCATATTCTTACCTGTTCCTAAAGGAATTGGAGAAAATATTTACTTCTTCATACTTTGCTGCATTGATCAAACTTGTTTACAGCGTGTGTATGTCATTCTGTTAATTTCAAAATGTCAAAATCTACTTTTGATTTGTTAATAATGTTTTTACACGTCACCCTTTCTAATCTGTATGTCCATTTCTGTACTTACTCTACTTAGTTACTCGTTTTTGCCTTTTATACTCCTATTTGCGTTATTCTGATTGTTAATGATACAATCCTCAACATTACTCGAAGATACCAAGTTGGTGGGTTGCAAACCTTCCCAGAAAACGGGGCTGATACACGTAGCATGAACCCTGACATGACCAGCTAGCTACTCTGACATGACCTCCCAGCAGCAGGGAGGAAAATGGATCCCTTGACTTTGAGGGCATAAGGCCTGGCGGGGAACACGCAAACGTAATCAAGGGGTTGTCCAGTTATGCACAGGTGGGAGACATGCTGACATCAAAAAGAAATAAAAGATTTCTAATGTCAAAGGCTAGAGAAGAGGGAATAGAGCATGGTCCTAGCTGAGTAGCTCACCTGTCCTTTCTGAACCTACATTTCTTTTTTTTTTTTATTTTTTTAAACGTTTATTCATTATTGAGAGATAGAGAGAGGCCGAGCATGAGCAGGGGAGGGGCAGAGAGAGGGGGGACATAGAATCCAAAGCAGGCTCCAGGCTCCGAGCTGTCAGCACAGAGCCTGACGCGGGGCTTGAACTCCCAAACCGTGAGATCATGACCTGAGCCGAAGTCGGACGCTCAGCCGACTGAGCCACCCAGGCGCCCCTGAACCTACATTTCTTTTCTCATATACAGTTTGCTATGGTAATGAGAAAAGTGTGTGTCACGTGCCTGGTTTATAGTAAGCTTCTAACTGATGATAGCTGTGATTGCTATTATGACTAATACTGTGACTACTCTCACAGTGTTGCCATGAAGAAATGCAGTATTGAAAATCACATGCTGAGGGGCACCTGGGTGGCTCAGTCAGTTAAGCTTCAGACTCTGATTGGCTCAGTTCATGATCTCACGGTTCCTGGGTTCGAGCCCTGCATCAGGCTCTGTGCTGACAGCATGGAGCCTGCTTGGGATTCTCTCTCTCCCAATCTCTCTTCCCCTTCCCCACTCATAATCTCTCTCCCTCTCTCTCTCTATCTCTCTCTCTCTCACTCTCTCAAAATAAATAAATAACTTTTTAAAAAAGAAATAAAATCATGTGTTGAATTTTATCATGTATCCATTTAAAACGGTAACTTATAGAAAGGAGAAAGGAGGGTTCTTATCCCACAACACAAGAAACTTTTCTTTTCTTAAAAACATCAAGTATTACCAAATTTCTACACTTCTTTACTCATAATGATTCACCCTGAAAGGAAGAACTTTTTCTTCTATATTTCACTAGAATGTAATAAAATATAAATTTTAATTTAACAGCACCTACTTCATTCCTAGAAAATCCAATTTTCTGTGCAGGAATTGCACAATTAATTTTGCCCTCGGATAGACAACGCTTGGTCTGTAGGATATTCTGCACCCACACTGTGGGATAAACTTTTTCCTTGGTCTCAATTTCCACAAAGCACAAGCAGTTGCCTTCAAACACTGCAGAATATTTTTCATTCTGATACATTTCATATTACCAGGGTAAGAAATTACATATAAAAATTGCACACGTTGAAAATGAAGGCTGCCCTAATGAGTTTCTTTTTAATTTCTCATTTCAGACTTGACAAATAAATTGCAATCACACATATTGGCCTGTGATGCTGTTTATTAGCTTCATATGTCCTATATCTAACATGCGGTACCATGGCAAAGAAATAAAATCAATCAGCTAGTAAGTTTTCATCATCACAGCAATATTCAATATGAAGCTGTTTGCATCAGATAAACTTTAGAATCTGATATTCAAAACTCCAGAATACAGATATTAACATACAATGATCTCTCAGGTAGTTTAGAAATGTGACTTTCTGGTTAATTTAGTACTTTGATTAACTGTATGGGAGAAGCTAATTAACTATATGGGACTCACTAATGGGAGAAAATACTTGCAAATCACATGCCTGACAAGGAATTAATATCCAGAATATATTTTAAAAAACGTCTCCAACTCAACAAAAACAACAATCCAAGAGAAAAAGATGGACAAAGGACTTGGATAGACCTTTCTCCAAAGAAGACACACAAATGGCCAAAAAGCACGAGAGAGATCCTCAACAGCATTAATTGTCAGAGACATGAAAATCAAAGCAACAATATGGTATCACTTCACACCCATTAGGGCTGCTATTACAAGAGCAGAACAAAAAATCCCAGGAAATGACACGTGTGGTCAAGGTTGTGGGGAAATTGGAACTTCCTGTGCATCACTGGTGGGAATATGAAACAGCGCCAGCAGCTGTGGAGGACAGAATAGCAGTTCCTAAAGAAACTGAGCATATGATTGAAAGACGCTCCTTGACCAAACAATAATTAGTCTCCTCCGAACCTTCTCTCTCTTTTCACTATTAAATTAAAACCATTAATTCTGGTGTCGTTGACATACAATGTTATGTTCGTTTCAGCAATATAGTGATTCAACAAGTCTGTACGTTACACAGCGCTCACAGTGATACCTGTGCTCTTGATCCCCTGCACCTGTTTCACCCATCCCCCCACCACCCCGCCCTTGGTAACTGTCAGCTTGTTCTCTGTATTAAGACTCTGTGTTCTGGTTTGTCTCCTTTTTCTTTTGTTCCTTTGTTTTGCTTCTCATGAAATTCGACTTTGAGTGAAATCATGAGATATTTGTCTCTGATTTACTTCGCTTAGCGTTACACCCTCTAGCTTTGTAACATGTTGTTGCAAATGGTAAGATTTCATTCTTTTTGTGGATGAATAATATTCCACTGGGGTATATACCACATCTTCTTTATCTAGTCATCCATCCATGGACACTTGGGTCGATTCCACAATTTGCGATAAATAGTACTGCAATGAAACATAGGGGTGCAGATATCATTCCAAATGATGTGTTTTCATACTCTTTGGGTAAATAAATCCCTCATAGTGGAATTACTGGTTCATATGATAGGTTTCTTTTTAGTTTTTGAAGAACCTCCACGCTGTTTTTGAAAGTAGCTGCACCAGTATGCATTTCCATAAACAGTGCACAAATGTTCTTCACGTCTTCTCAGAACCTTCTTTTTGACCGGGCCTTGTCCTCAGCCCTGTCTTCATTTAGCATAGTACACTTGTAGCAAGAATCCTGCTAACTCAGGTAAGACAGAATCTTTTACCCTTGATATCTGTTAAAGTTCTTCATCCCATTCCGTTGGTAACTGGTCACCATGGTCAGTCTTCAACAAGAGTCCTAAGTCAATTTAGCATGAATTCCCCTACCCTGGATGTGTTTTTCCATCCACTGACCCTCTCAATCTGCTCAATGGCCATAAATCTCTATCTGTCCTTGATGTGTTCCGAGTTGAACCCTATCTCTCTCCCCTATTGTGACAGTCTTGACCCCTACTGCAATAATCCTGAATAAAGTCTTTCTTACCGGCCTAACAAGTGCCAGAATAATTTTATCTTGAACATGATCCAAAAATTCACTTCTGGGTTTATACCCAAATAACCAAAAGTGGGTATTTGTACAGATACCTGTAACTCATGTTCATAGCAGTATTATTCACTATACACCAAAACATGGAAGCAACTCAAGTTTCCACTGGTGGGCAAATGGATAAACAAGATATGATATATACATGTAATGGAATATTACTCCGCCTTGAAAAAGAAGAAAATTCTAATTTCTATGCCACAATATGAATGAATGTTGAAGACATTATACTAAGTGAAATAAGCCAGCCACAAAAAGACAAATATTGCATAGTTTCACTTACATGAGGTGCCTGGAGATGTCAGATTTGTAGAGATGAAAAGTAGAATGATGGTTTCCAGGGAGCCGGGGGATGGGGAAAATGAGGAGTTATTATTTGCTGAATATGCATAGTTTACAAAAATTAGTTTCAGTTTGGCAAAATCAAAAAGTTCTGGAGACGCATAGTTGTGAAGATTGAACAATGTGGAATGTACTTAATACCACTGAAGTGCATGCTTAGAAATGGTTAAAGTGGTAAATTTTATGTTAAATGTATTTTACCACAATAAAAAAAAAGCACTGTAATTGACATTCTCAAGTGAAAAAAATAGTTCTCGACACACTGAGCTTCTTTTTCAGTTCATAGCATCATAATACAGTTTCCACTTATTTATTATGTGTTTCTCATTCAGCTTATACCACGGTATGATTTTTTAAAAAAAAACTTGTAAAAAACATAAACCAAAAAACCAAGAAAACCAGAAACAGGCGCATAAATACAGAAAACAAAATGGCGGTTGCCGCAGGGAATGGGGGAGGGGGGATGGAGAAAATAGGTGAAGGGGATGAGAGGTACAAATTTCCAGTTAGAAAATAAATTAGGAATAAAAAGTGCAGCATAGGGAATATACTCAAGACTGTAACAAATGAAGAGTGACAGATGGTAACTACATTGATCCTAGTGAGCATTTCGTAATACATAAAATTGTTGAATCACTATGTTATATATCTGAAACTAATATAAGATTATATGTTATCTATACTTCAGTTAAGGAAAATGTGGTCTAGATTTTCTTCCAAGTATCCCCTCTTACTGATTAAAATTCTTTTTTTAGTTTAAGCCTTTATTTTTGTATTCTTGCTAAAACATTTCAGAACTAGTTAGCTGGCATTCTTTTTTTTACCCTTTATTTTAAAATTGCAGTGATTGAATACTTGAAATTTTCTTAAATAAATATAAAAGCTGCTCTTTCTTTGTAAAAATAATTTTAAAGAGTACTTGACCCCCCCAAAGTAATTAGTATGACTGTATTAATAGGTCTGGATTTGACCTGAGACCCGATTTGACTGGATTTACTTCAGGGAACGAACCCATTTAAAGGGTTGAAAACAAACTCAAGAAGATATCTCGTCCGTTTGTTCTAAGAAGGACTCACCCATTCCCAGAAGGTGGCTCTTTATTATTCTATATTCACTTTTCTAAGACTTTGATTCAAAAGAATCTATTCTACTTCTTAATAATACTATTCCTGGTTCAAATTGCCTGTGTTTAACAATAGGCTCTTTACAAAATGTATTCCCTCTTTTTCTTCCTACTTAGGAAAGAATATAGTCTGTTTCTATAATGTGTGTGTCTGAAAGAGAAATGTGCCCCTATCTGTCAGGGGAATCGTGCCAGTTTAAAGAGGAAGTCAGTTTATTCAATTTGTCATTTCCCCTGGTACATTAATGTCTTCAAGTAAGTGGGACAAAGTGTCTCTCAAAGAGAGAAATTATCCCTAAGGGGGGAAAAAACTTAAATCCTACAAGAGCCTTTCTTGGTGGCTGGTTGTGTGGCCATGCTTTCTACACATTAAGCTATTTGGTGAACAGAGAAGAAGAATCTCCAAAAAATATTTACTCTCATTGTTTAATACTATACAGTGGCTTGCTTAAGACGTCTATGACCTAAATCAATTTCTTAAAAACATTTTGTTTAAACCCCTCTCTTTTAAAAATCGAGATCGTCTTCAATTTACCTCCCTGGGGAGGAATCCTGAGCTGAAAGGACAAGGCTGCAAATGGTGGAATGCCCAGTGAACATTTAATTGTGCAGACATCTTATTAGGATTTTAATTATTTTCATTTGTGCTCTGCTTACAAATACATTTTCGGTGATCTCTTTCTAACCCTGTTTTTTAAGTAATCCTGTAATTATTTACTTTAGCTGTTAGAGTTCTTCTTCCTTCCGTTGGTAATGATTCTAATTCCTTTTCTACCTAATACAATTTGCCTAAACAAGATGTAGATTATCTAATTTACTCACCAGTATATGCTGAGTTCCTACCCCATAGTATGAGCTCTATAAGCATTTGTTAAATACATAAGTGGATGAGTGCAGACCCACTAGCAAGAGTGATCCTACCTTCCACTGTACGATGACCTTCCCAAGTCATCCCTCCCTACCAAATTATTTAATCTGATCCTCACGGGACCAAAAGCATCCTTGACTGAGACTGTGAGAGATAAAGGAAACAGAAGAACCTCTTCATGGTTGAGATTATAGTAGACCTGGGTGTCAATTATATCTGGCTAGGAAAAGTGTTTTGTTTGGTCCACACATTTCAATCAATGTCCTATATTTAGGTATTAGAAATTCTCACGTAAAAACTCAGCTTGTCTTAAAAGATCATAAGATCTGGCAACACTAGGTTCAGAGTTGGCTGGACCTGGAGTGGCTGACTGATATCAGTGGGTCGTGCATATGTCTTTTCTTCTTGCTAGTCTTCCCTACGGGATCGTGAGTCCCCCAGAGCCATCATAGCATGTTTTCCTTATAGCTGGGACTCAGCAGCCATGTGCGGAAGAATGCATAAATTATCAATGGGCCACAGACAGACCTTAAGGTCAATTTCGAGGAGGGGTTGAAATAGTTATAAGGGTTAGTCCTCTGCTCTCTTCCTCACCACATCCAAGCCCATGGCTTATCCAAGCCTATGGCTTAACTACCATGTCTACCTTAAAGCTGGGTTGGCAAGCTTAGCCTGCCTCCTGGACCGTAACTGGAAATCTCTCACTGTCCCTTAGCAACTCGGACTATGTCAAGAGCTTAACCCATTGTCTAGTCAGGAAGTACTTTCCAGTTGACCACCCAGTTTTCTGTAACTCTTACCATTAGCCTCCCATCCGCATAACCTTGACATCTCAGCAAGTGTAGATTCCTCCTCTACTGACAGGCACATTCCACGAGTTGCCAGGTCTTGTTCATTCCTCAAAATAGTGAATGTCTCTTTTCTCTTTCCTTCCTCTCTTGGAGGTCACGTTTTGTTATCTTGATAAACACTTAATTGCTCTTCTTCACTCAAGTCTCTTGACTTCCAATATAGATTTATTCATAATGCCAACAAATATTTATCAAATGTTCACCACTCTCTTAGGAGTTAAGGGTTGAGCAGTGAGCAAAAGTGAGTCTCTACCCTCATGCAATGTGTAGCCAGCAAATGCACGAACACATACATAATCATACAATGCCAAAGGGAAATAAATTATATAAAGAAAAGCAGAGTAAGAGAATCGGTAGTGATGCAACACAGAGGTACAACTTTAAAAAAAAAATAATTCTTTTAATGTTTACATTCCTATGCAATTAAAGGGAACTTATCGCATATAGCTGCCAGATTAAACTGCGTTTTTCTCTTGGTGACGCTGAGTCTATACCTGAGACAGAATCATCACTTGAAGAGTCCGCTTGAATGTGCCTTTATGTTCGCCTGCAAAGCAGTATGTCACAGTAATCCAAGCCCATCCTGTAGCATTTTGTGTCTGGGATGAAATGCTTTGCTCCATCAGGAGGTAGCTTTCTACACCTACCACAAGGGGGAGCAAGTCTTCTCCGGGACTTAAGACCATAATTCCACTCCACACTTGCCGCCCAGATAGTTTAGCTCCTCCATACTTGGTTCCCATGAATTTTTCTATTCTTGGTTTTTTGTTTTTGTTTTTGTTTTCTTTTAATCTCCTGCATGTCTTTCCCACAACAAAAGGGAAATTCCTTCTTCACCTTATGTATAGCACCTTAGAGTTTGCTTGACTCTATTCCTCTAGCCACTATTTCTACTGGATTCTTAATTCTCTATTTTTAAAGATCTGGATATCTAAAATGGCACCAGCACTTGTGGAGAATATTTATTGTTGCAAATAATTCAAGGGGAAACCAGAAATGGCCTTTCAGTCAGCAGCTTACATGGACGGCAGGTAACATATTTTTGTCCCTCAGTTTACCTGAATTATCAAATGCAGTTAGGTATTAGATACTTGCCAAATAGGAAAAGTTCTTTACTAAAACTGGGGGTTCCAATACTGTACGTATATACAGGCTGGCAGGAAGATTAGAAACAATCTGAACTCAAAATTTCCAGTTGGCCAATAAAGGCATTAAATCACAGAGTGTCAGATGATGTTGCTGGTTCAGGAACTCGTTTATGTGCATTGTTCTTCCCATGAAGCCATGCCACCTCTCTCGGGATCAAGAGGCAAAATCTGAACTCAACTAGTTTTCTCACAAGTCTTGCAATATTCTGCTGATAATCATTATAAAAATGTTGCTTTGAGTTCTGAATACTTCAACGCATCTTATACCCACACATAGTACTATCTATGTTAATTGAAGTAGGTCTATCTATGCTGATTTGAGATGCAGACTGAGTGAAGGAAGCAAGTCAAACAATAATAATGAAAACAATGGAAATAAGAGTAATACCCCATAAGGATGACTTCTGTTTATATAAAGAAAACTGTATATGTCAACGCACGGATAATATTCTGGAAGTATGTACCGTCAAAACTGCTCACCGTGATATTCTAGACAGGAAAGAAAAAGGAGGAGGTGAAATGCCTTCCAAGGAGGCTTTCAATTTACACTGTGCTTACTTCCATACTATTTGAGGTTTTGCAACAAACACGCATGACTTCTGAATTTATGACCCTTTAAGAGGCAAAAATCAAAATCATAAAAGGAAACACCACAGGAACATTATTAGGGGAAGAAAATGGCACTTTTATGAAAGGCCCTTGAACTTGATGAAAAAACAAAGACATCTGTTATTTTCCCGCTGAAAATACAGTCGGTGACTAACCAGCACAATAATAAGAACTCAAGATACAGGCCTAGTGGTGACTTATAGTGAATCGAATTATGACTAACAAAGAATGGACTTTTTTTGCAGAGGGGTTAAAAAATTCTCACGAGCTACGTCTGTGTACATCACGGGCTCTACTATTCACCACAGTGGATATCCAGAAGAGATAAAGACATCTAGGCTTTTTTACTGCTCAAAGTTCAGGCTCAGAGGTGTTTCACCCTCCAATACTTGGCCTAAAAGAATGACCAAACCCTGGGAAGTTACTACTAGGAAGCTTTCTGTAAACTTCTGACTAGTGTCTTCTTATGTCCACTAATCCCCTGTTAGCTTTGCTTATAAAAATGTAATTACATTAATGAGTTTCTTTTATCTAAATTGAGCTCTATAGTTTCTCCTTTCCTAAAATTAGAACATAAGAAATAATTTTGAACCCTTTATATATTTCATGTCCTTTATGTAATATTCATATGTTTTATTAAAGGAACATTTATCCCACTCCTCTCCTGACTCCTCACATTGCCATAAGGAAAATGGTATTCAGTCTCAACCTCCAACTTAGAAAGGTATTAAAATAATACTTCTTGCTTTTAAAGAATGTACTCTTTTTCAATTTTTTTTTTATTTTGGAAGAGAGAGAGAGAATGCATGAAAACAGGAGAGGGGCAGAGAGAGAGGGAGAGGGAGAATCCCATGCAAGCTCTGTGCTGTCAGTGGGGAGCCTGGTATGAGCCCAAGAACTATGAGATCATCACCTGAGCTGAAATCAAGAGTTGGACACTTAACCGACTGAGCCACCCAGGCGCTCCTAAAATAAACTTTTCTAATCCCTTTCTCTCCCTGGCCATTTCTCCCTTGGCTGAAGGAATGGCTTATCTGATTGGTGAGTTCAGTGAGAATCTGGCCTTCTTCAGTGCCGGGTGTCTCCATTGGCTGAGATGTTTCGTGTTGAAGTTCTTGTCCATGAATGGCCTTGCACCTCGTCTATTGTTCTTTTTCTCTTGGATCGTTCTGTTCTCAAGTGGAACATGCTTTCATTCTGCTGCTCTTCAGTGCCCACTTGTCTGCCATTCTCTACTTTCTCCACCTTAGATTGGGGGGGTCAAATCCTAATGAAAGGAAGACCCACAATGTACCCAAATCCAGTATTATCAGAATAATCCTGATTCTGGATTTTGATCCTCATTTATCTCCTTGGGTTATCTCTAAGTTGTTTATGACCCATAGGAAGAGATGTGCGTGTACTTGGTAAGCTCGAGAACTACATATCCAAGTGTCTAATATGTATTTTCTCTTGGGGCATCTCAAAATAACCTAAAAAAGTTGGCACACTCAAAGCTAACTCATAATTTTCTCCCTTGGGTGAAAATAAATTAGCAAAATAGTAAGTCCCTTTTGGGTATCCTCTGTCATAGCAAATGACATTAGCTTATTTCTAGTTGTACAAGCCAGAAACCAGAAGTCTTCCCTAACCTCTTTCTTCTTTGTTTCACATATCCAATGCATTACACTTCTCTCCATCTCTGTCCCCTCCACCTTATTCTAAAACACCCTCATCCTTCACCTGAATTACTGCCATTGCCTCATAATTGGTCTGCCCACATGTTCTCTGGTCTCTGTTCAATGAGCTCACCATGTTATGGCCAGCAGCATCTTTTCCATGCCATCGATGGCATTTTATTTCTCTTTTAATAGACAAAACTCCTGGCATAGAAAGCAGTAGGAGTGAGCAAACTTTTCCCTCTAAGGGGCTAGATAATAATGTTTTAAGTTTTCTGGGCTATAATTTCTTTGTTATAACTTTTCAACAGTTACGGTAATGATCAAACAACTATGGACAATGTGCAAACAGATAGGTGGCTGTAGTCCAATAAGAGTTTACATATAAATCCAAGTGATGGGCTGAGTTTGACTCATAGGCTATCGTTTGCCAACCCCTGCCCTAGAATATTCTGCATATCACAACCTTATTTACCTCTCTGCCACCACCAATGCCACTCCAATTCACTTCCTTCATGCTTTTATTTTATTATTTTTTTTAAATGTTTTTTTGAGAGAGAGAAAGGGAACATGTGAACGCATGAGCAGAGGAGGGGCAGAGAGAAAGGGAGAAACAGAATCTCAAGCAGGGATTGGTAGCACAGAGCCAGATGCAAGGCTTGAACTCACGAACTGTGACATCACGACCTGAGCCGTGATCAAGAGTCTGATGCTGAGCCACCCAGGTGCCCCAGGAATAGTGTCTTTCTTTTGTTTATCATTGCATCCCCTGGCCCTAATGCCACTACATAGTTGGCACCATCTAAATTCTTGTTGACTGACTGAACACATGAATGAATCATGGGTGAATTGTCCCCACTCCACCACTAGCAGCCTCCGACGTCCTGTTGTAACCTGTGCCTCTATTCTCTAGCCTTCTCTTCATAAAGTGTTTCTAGTGATGTTTGTCTATCCCTCTTTCCATATCAATCTCCCTTTTTCTGCATCATTGGAGGACTTTCTATTGCTGTGAATATACCTCCATGTCCTTCGCACACGTCTGTCTTCTCTGGTGAGTGTTCTACCTTTGGCTCCCAGATAGTCATGCCACAGATTGGTCGAATCTCTCCAGCCTCCTGGAACACATTTGTAGTAGAACACGGTTGCTTTTATTCATGTGTTGCAATGGGAGAGAACGTGCATAATGAAAAGCCATAGGAACATCTCAGTAGAAGGGTGGTAAAAAAGGATGTAGAAGATTGGGGGAAATGTTTGGTAATTTGAAGGTAGAATTCAAGGAAGCAGGGCTTTTGCTCTGGATTGGTTGCTGCTAGCAAGAAGTGAGAATAATTCTTTGATCGGCGGGCTTCTTACTTATTTTCTAGGAGGTAGGGAAGAATGTGGCACAGCTAATGCTGAGATTGGTGAAAAGACAGTGGCAGTGATATTAGCCAGATCAGGTATCTTGGGTCTTTTTAATCATTTGGACAAATGTTTCTCTTTTTATGTACTCAAGACATGATTACAAAAGGTCCTTGTTGTTGCTTTGATCCAGGAAGGTTACAGAATAGCCTTGCTTTGTTTTGTTATTCTCTGAACTTGTTTATGTTCAATAGAATACCATGATCCACCTGTAAGTGGCAGGTCTGATCCCCATAGCATGAAGGTCTTAGCATAGTGGCAGCTCCTGATTTTCAGGGTTGCTGTTCTTTTCCTCAGAATGGGTCCTCTCAGGGAAGAGTGGGTGCCCATGAAGGATGCCCAAACACACAAAGGTTCTCTGTGCTTAGTTCTGTGTCTGGTGGTCTGGATCCAGGCAGGCTAACCTTGGCCAACATGTAATAGAATTTCAAGGGTGAATACTTTTGTTTATCGTTTTTCATTTTGTCCTAGTTAAAAAGTCACATTAAGTTATGAAGTTAGATAGATAAAATTCCCCGCTTCTTGAAAACCGCATGGCATTCTTTGGCCTGTGCTCACTAGTATCACACAGATAAGATAAATACAACAGCCCTCAATAATCTCCTCCAGTATATAATTAAAAAAAAAAAATCTCTTGGAGCGCCTGTGTGACTCAGTCAGTTGAGGGTCAGACTCTTGGTTTCAGCTCAGATCATGGTCCCAGGATCATGGAATCAAGCCCCGCATTGGCTCTGTGCTGAGTGTGGAGCCTGCTTAAGATTCTCTCTCTCTCTCTCTCTCTCTCTCTCTCTCTCTCTCTCTCTCTCTCATTCTTCCCCTGCCCCCTCCACACTCTCACTCTATATAAAAAAAAAAAAATCTCTTGTGTAATTTTGCCAAGATCATCTGTACGTTATCGACTGAGAAGGCAAACAACTGAATTTTGGAAAAGTGCCAATCTGCTAGCACCGATTAATGGCTGTAGCCACTGCCCCCAGGTATGGCATGTCCAAAGGATTTATGAGAGGTCACGTGTAAGGCAGAGCCTGAGGACTGTAGTAAGGAAGGGTCTGCATTCTGGAGGCAGAATCATATTACTATTAAATAGTCCATTGACACAAGAGTTACATAAACTTGGGGCACCTGGGTGCTCAGTCAGTTGAGCATCGGACTTTGGCTTGGGTCATGACCCCAGGGTTTGTGAGTTTAAGCCCCACATCTGGTTCACTGCTGTCAGCCTGTGAGCTCAGAGACTGCTTCAGCTCCTCTGTCCCCCTGTCTTTGCCCCTCCCTTGTTCACATTCTCCCAAACATAAATAAATATATTTGTAAAAAGTTACATAAACATGCATCGGGAGGTAGGAAGGCAAAGTACCTCATTTACCCAAATCCCACTGGAATCAGTAAAGCATGAGTTCTGGAAGTCTCTGTTCAGTATGTATTTTTGAGAGGAGACTTGATCCTATTTGAAGCTATGCAAAGTAAGTGACTGGTCACCAGGACAATACTGAGGCCATTAGATTTCGCTTCTTGGCTGGAGGAGGTGGTGTTGAATGTGAAAAAAAAACTTTGTGAATTTCAAGTACCACACACATATAGTGAATGCATATTAACGTTATTATTATTTATCATTTAATTGCATAAAGTAACCTACAAGTGTGTAAATATTAGCATGTGCATGATTATCCGGAAGAGAGAACATTGGAAATATGGTTCCTGGGGCACCTGGGTCTGGCTTCAACTCAAGTCATGATCTCATGGCTCGTGAGTTTGAGCCCCACATCGAGCTCTCTGCTGTCAGCGCGGAACTCACTTCGGTTTCCGTCTCCCTCTCTCCCTGCCCCTCCCCAGCCCTTGCTTTCTGTCTCAAAAAAACAAAAAAACAAAAAAACAAAAAAAAAACAAAAAAAACACAAACATTAGAAAACTAAAAAACTGCATGGGTCCTGAGAGAAAACTACTCAGAAATAAAAGGATTTAAAATGAGACCTCAGGAATATATGGCATTTCTAACATTCACACTACTTTTAATCTTTATCTGTCCTTAACAAGGTCCTTATCCCATCCCCCCCATATTCGCCACTTTTCTTGAGTTCTAATATTTTCTTTTTTTTAGCAAATATGCTGACCCTGAATTTCACACACTAAAATCACCAGGGATGATTACTCAACTCACCTACAACAAACAGGTCTGCAACCAGAGATATACGCCCTCTCTTGGTAAGGAGTCCCTTCTGTCCACGGTAAATGCTTCTAGTGTGTTACAAATTCTTCATCTCCCCACCTCCTCAAGGGACCTTTTTCATAAATTCTCCCTCTCTCTCTCACTGTCTCTCTCTCTCTCTGTCTCTCTCTCTCTCACACACAAACACACACACACACACACACTTCAATGTTTCCTCCGGTCTATAAGCTGTTTTATTTCAACACACAATATGATCAAGTCTCTCTTATTACAAAGAAATGCCTTCCAAGAGCCATATTTTTAAGAGCCATATTTTTATTAGTTATTCTCCATTTGGGAAACAAGATGTAGAGATATCTTGTCTCCCTAACACACACAAAAATATTTTCAACAGTTACCTAAACTCATTGCTTCTCCCGTTTAAATACCCATTTACTCATCGACCCACTGGCATTTTTCTCCTCTACCAATTATTCCTTGGAAACCATTTTGACCCAGATCACCATTTATGTGTAGGTTACCATTGCATAGCAAATTACTCCAAAACTCAGTGGTTTAAAACAAGAATAACTTATTATCTCCTTTGGTTTCCGTTTGTCAGGAAGTTGGTCAGGACTGAATGGTCACAGCCTATCTCTGCTCCATGATGTCTGGAATGCTCAAGGCTGAGGGTTGGAATCATTGGAAGCCTTGTTCATGCACATGTCTGTGAGTGAGATTTTAGCTGGGACTCTTCACTGGAACCCTTACATGTGGCCTTTCCCTTCTTCATAACATGGTGGCTGGGTTCCAAAGGCAAGCACCCTGAGAGAGAGCCCAGTGGAAACTTTATGACCAGGCTTTGGAAGTCACATAGCAACACTTGGTCCATTGGACAGACAGCCACAGATTCCCTCTCAGGCTCACTTGTATCATCCTGTTTCTTGCATGTATCTCTGTCTTAACACAACATGGGAATAGGAACTTCCATTAAATTGAGTTCAAGGGGAAATACAAACAAATTTGCAACTTAGCTAAAAAACAATGATAATCAAATGAAAATAAGAATTAAATTAAAAATGATAACCAAGACATTCTATACGAGCATCTATGAGATGCAGTTAAGACAGTGCTTAGATGAAAATTTCATTGACCTTAAAGAAAAGCTAATTCCAATGGTATTAAACTGTGTCAGACCTTAGAAAAGTAAGGAAAATTTTCAAGTTTGTTTTGTGAAACAAGAATAACAATGATTTTCGAAATTTTATCTTTAATGGGTAAAAGAAGCCTATTTATATGTTATTATAATTGATACATTTAGTCTGAGTTCTATCCTTTTATATTACATAGCCTGTAGACCTATCTATATATGATCTGTATTCTTTGCTCAGTTTTGAAAGTTCTTTAGATATTTTCTTATATTTTCTCATTTTCTTATATTTTCTAGTCTTCAGGTCTCAATTCAAATGTCACCTTCTCAGAAAGGACTTGTCTAACTTGGCTGAGACCTTCCATGCCACCTCTCTGTTTTCCACTCCTCTTTAAGTTTCTTCATATCATAATCAGTACTTGAAGTTAACTCACTGGTTTATTACCTTAATACTGGTAGTTAAAAAAATGTTATGCCTGAATGTTATTTGAAACTGTATGGTTTTTTTTTTTAATTTTAACTTGTACTCTTTCTAGTAATGCCTCACTCATTTTAAGCATTTGGTAAGTTTGTTACCACTGGATTGAATGAGTGAGGACTATAACCTTATGTAAAATGTAAAATATAAATGGTGATGATGAGGATGAGAGCTAATATTTGTGGAACATTTACTATAATGCCAGGCACTGTTCTAAGACTTACATGTTTAACTCATTTATTCCTTACAATAATCCTCTGATAGGTACCAATGATACTCTCCCACTTTACAGATGAGAAAACTGAGGCACATAGCGGGTATGTAACTTTCCCAAAGTCACAGAGTTCGTAAAGACTTGCTGAAGGTTAAGTAAGAAGTTACAAAGGCTATAACTGTATTTCAGATGGGAACTATGTGTAAAATAATGTCATCCTAAAAGTGGAAGGATTGTACTCATAATATTTTATTTTGTCACTATTGTGTCCTATGTATAATTCTTATCCTTTTATTGCATTTTAAGTTTTGAAAGCAAGCACTTTAAAAGTACCCATAGATCATAGAAGGATGCTAAATTAATAGTGACCAAAAAAGTAGCTTCTATTTACACAGCACTTTCTATGTGCCAAGCACTGTTCTTACTGCTCTAAATATATTACTTCTTTTCATTCTTACGATAGTAGCTGATGCTGTTATTTGCATTTTATACATGAGACATTGAAGCACAAAGAAACTTAGTGACTTTCCTAAAGCCACTGGGTTTGTAAATGGCAAAGCCAGAATCTGAACACAGTCAGTCTGGTTCACAGTCAGTGCTTACAGGTATTATGTTCTATTACTCAGTAAATGCTTATGGGTGATTAAAGAATCTCAGAAGACATATATTTCATTATAGGATAATATAATTTAAGGCATGATTTATTCATATACTTATCTATCCAAGTTCCAGGTTTATACTCTTGGATAAACCAAGTGAGAACACAATCTAGGTTTTAGTGAATCATACTGGGTGAATTAAGAAGTACATTTAAGAAATGCTTGATTTTCAGAGTCTATAATTTCTCTTGGGAACACAATGATCACAATGATCATTAATTAAGGTGAATTTTTTGAGAATCACAGCCATGTTTTATACTTCTTCAATAATGTTCTTTAAATGGTCTCCTCAAGATGCAATATATATTGCATATTAGTAAAAAATACCCATGGATTTATAGAAGCATTCCGATATTTAAAGGCATAGTTGCCAAAACAAACTTTCCAAACCAGCAATGACTATTTTATCAAAAAACAGGTTATGATGCCTCTTCAGACATAACCTTCTTTAGAAAAATATAATTTATTTTATTTTCTACAGAGTATTGATTAATTCCATATCTGAAAAGAAAAGAAAACAAGATGTGATTAAGTGCAAATTTCAAGACAAAACTTGGAATCTTCCTCATATTCTTGACTACAACTTATCACGAAACAAAAGTAATATTTTCCAAAGGAAAATCAACAAGTGTTAACAATAGCAACTATGATTATAAGCCACTGTTGAACTGAGTATGTGCATGGGGCCTTAAGAGCTATCTTGAGATCCCGGTTTTTAGATGAATCCATTCACAACAAGATAAAATACATCACAGCCACCGGAATACATATTTCATTGTTTAAGACTTTCTGAATCATCAAGCGGACCTACTAATGAGGCATTGGTATAACATGAGGACACGAATTACTGCTTCTTTAAATTAAAAAAAAAAAAAGACTAGTTTTTTATCCAAAGAAATAAATTTGTACAGTATCTTATATAAATTTCTGGCATAGAAATATACAGTAATCACAGAATATAAAAGAAAGGAGATATCAAAAACTGCCACTACAGGGGGAAAAAGGACATTTTGTAAGGATAAAAAGGGTTAGAGAGGGTTAAAAACTAGAAGGAAATTAACCATTGAATGATAAGCATGCAGAAGGATTTTTCCCTCTTCTTACGTGTTCTTTGTGTTTCCGTATCTTCGAGAATCAGCTGCAATTACATTTAAATCTTTAAAGTGTTACAAACTTCTGCTACAAAAATAATAAAGGGAATAGTGATTTACTTGAGAGGATTAGCAACTGAAAATAGTAAATACATCTCCTGTATGGCCTGACAACCGTAACTTTTATAATTTCAAGATTAGTAGTTAGTTTAGCATTAAATAGCAGTGATCAGCTCAGCACCTCAGGAACATTAATAATAAATTTATAGTGCCTTTACTGAAACATTTCTATAAAATTTAAAAAATATATATCAACTCATATCTCCAATGGTACACTAAAGAATCACCAGAGTGTGGCATCATCTATAATATGACCTACCAATAAAAACTAACAGTAACAGGTCATAAAAACTCACCTCATCTATATAAGCAATGTACATACCCCTGGTTATTATAACTATCCCAAATAACATAACTTATTCACATTAACAGTTATAGATATTGTAACAAAAGAAAGATCATTAGCATCAGAGGGATCCACCTTCTCAAAGACTAAAACCCCCATGTATTGTCCACTTTAACTGAACTTAACTAAATATTTTTGGTGAGTGACAGAGCTTCTCTAGCTGGGTTTAAATCCAATCACAGATTTCCAGGCCAGCAATTATAGGTTCTGTCATCTTCACGCAAGAACAGCTAGAAAATGTACATGCATCTCAGAAAAAAATATTATAAACCAATGCATATATGTAAATATCATTACCCATGCTGGGCTTCTCATTCTTGCCAGAGTTTTATGCCAGCGAAGAGAGAACTTTCTTCTAGGTCGTTTATCTTCACCAATCCTTCTTCTTAATCTCACAGGAAATCAAGGCTTACTTTTCTTTGGTCCGTAAATAAGCATAGCTCTTCATAGGTGAGGAAGAACCCCAACTAACAATTTTGAATCATTTCCTGAAAATTCTCGGAAGTTTCACTTGACCAAACTCACTCTATAGAAAATGACAAATCCTTATCTGCAACAAACTCCATTTCAAAGCAGTTTGAGGGAGAGGGGAGACAAACAAACAGCCAAAAAAAAAAAAAAAATTACAGGTGGAACCCATGGTGGGGCAGGCAGCAAAAGAGATCATTTGAATTTAAGTGGAGCACTTCCAGGAACTAGAGCACGGTCACGCTTTCCCATGTTCTTCTTGTCCCTCAGTCTGTATGGAGATCCAGACGGGACTCCCACTTCTTCCCAGTTAGTCAGCTGGAGTCATGCGCTTCTGTCCTCTGAATACAAGAATGGTTTCCTAGCCTCTGCATACAGAGGTGATCTGCTTTCATTGTGAAAACCTTCACAGGATGCAAGAGAGTACATGTTGGATCCTTGATTGTATCTGATTTGGGGACCAGTGAATGGAGGCATAAAGGTCTGCATTGCAAGAGAAAGACAAAACCGCCTGCAAACAATTTCATCCTCACTGGGGACTTCTTTTGGGGGCTTCCTACAAACTCCTCCGGAAATAGCTGACGCTGATTCACTTGCTTTGGGGACACACTTTATCATGGCCAAATTTTTTATGGCACTTGATTGTGAGATCTAAGATAAGTGATGTTGCTTGGCAACACAACAGCCCCCACCTAGACCTTTTCATTTTGACTTACCTAAATTCAAATTTTAAACTTTCAGAAAGAGCACAGATGGTTTTAAGAGTTAGCATTTAATATTTGCAAGGAGAAAAGTGTTCAGTTCTAATTTATTCTCCTAGCACAAGAAATTCTAAGTTTTTGTGCTAAGCAATTCCATTTATATCCATGTGAGATGTCTTGCCATTTCCCTCAGTCTCCACCCCAGCTGTTCTCATCACTACCCACACTCAAAAAAATTTCTCTCTCTATGCGTTTGTGGTCTTAATTTCTTCTCTAGAAAGGGATGTGCGGTAATCCAAGTAACGCCTCAGCCTAACATCGTATCATGATTGATAAAAAAGAAAGAGGGAGAGATGGAAGGAAAGAAGGAAGGAAGGAAGGGAGGGAGGGAGAGAGGAGGAAGGAAGGGAGGAACGAAAGAAGGAAAGATGGAAGGAAGGAAGGAAGTGAGTTTGCATTTGAACTGCCATTAAAGAAATTGCTTTACTACCTGCGACAAATATGACTTTCTTCTTTTTAATACATTTTATTTTTAAGTAATCTGTACACCCAACGTGGGGCTCAAACTCACAACCTTGAGACTAAAAGTTGCTCATATCACCAACTGAGCCAGCCAGGCACCCTGACACACATTACTTTCAAAGGGCTTTATATACAGAGTAAATATTGTTAAGATTCAAACAAAATGTAAGAAGGGTGAGTGGACATTTCTCCAAAATTTAACAAGTCAATAAATGTTTGTAAAGAATTTAAAAGATATTTATCAAAATATAACTTGGGGCACCTGGGTGGCTCAGTCAGTTAAGCATCCGACTTCAGCTCAGGTCCTGATCTTACAGTTGGTGAGTTTGAGCCCCACATGGGGCTCTGTGCTGACAGCTCAAAGCCTGGAGCCTGCTTCGGATTCTGTGTCTCCCTCTCTGTCTGCCCCTCCCTCCCTCACGCTCTGTCTCTCTCTCTCTCTCTCTCTCTCAAAAAATACATAAACATCAAAATATAACTTATTAAAACAAATTATTTATACATCCAGACATGAGCAAATGATTTATAATAGCATATACAATAGAGAGATATACTCAATATCCAATGTGGATAATAACATTAATGTTGTGGATTATTTATTTATTTAAAGTTTACCTATTTATTTAGAGAGACAGAGAGACAGTGTGAGCAGGAGAGGGTCAGAGAGAGGGGGAGAGAAGGAGAATCCCAAGCAGGTTCCGCACTTGTCAGCACGGAGCCTGATGCAGGGCCTGAACCCACGAACCAGGAGATCATGACCTGAGCTGAAATCAAGAGTCAGATGCTTAACTGACGGAGCCACCCAGGCACCCCAATGTTGTGGCTGTTTTAACGAGAAAGATGGCAACAGCGTATTGGATTATTAAATTAAAAGTTGGTTTCAAAATTTGCATGTGGTACATGATCCTATTGTTTTGCAAATATAAAGATGTGTGTACATGTGTAATAAGGGGAGTACCCTATTTTTTTTAATTTTTTTTAACGTTTATTTATTTTTGAGACAGAGAGAGACAGAGCATGAACGGGGGAGGGTCAGAGAGACAGAGGGAGACACAGAATCCGAGACAAGCTCCAGGCTCCGAGGTGTCAGCACAGAGCCGGACGCGGGGCTCAAACTCACGGACCGCGAGATCGTGACCTGAGCCGAAGTCGGCCGCTCAACCGACTGAGCCACCCAGGCGCCCCAAGGAGTACCCTAGTTTTTAAAATAGTACGATGATGGGTGATTTTTATGTTTCTCCATTTTTCTCCATAGACACCTAATACCTTTAAAAGGCACATAAGCCAGTTCAAGTTGTTTATCCGTGTCGTGCGGTGGACAAAGTTGATGATCAATTTCATACTGTGCCATTACTGTGCTGGCCGCAAAGCTAGGGTATGTCATCTCCAAACACACTCTTCTATGCGCTGCTTTGTGATGCTGAGGCTGTGAGGCTGTAAATAATCTTTCTCTTTTCCAGCTGGTTTCTTGTTATATTTGGCCATTAGGGGCACGTGACTGGAAGGCAAGAACGAGAGGAGGAGACATGTTTTCCATTTCCTTGTTTCTGTGGATGTCATCCCATTAACGACGTGTCACTGCAGCAGCAGCAACAATTTATGTCACTCCCCAGCCTCTTCCCGCACACCCAGAACATCCCTTTGGTAGAACCAGCGTAAAGTGGTCAGTGTCCTCTCCCAGTTCCTACCACCATTTACCAAGTCACCTCTAAACACGCCATGTTTGAGTGGAGACCGGAGAAAGTTCTGCAGCCAGTTCAGGCTTCAGGGCAGGCTAAGAGCTGCCCCTTGGGGGTCTCCGGCAAGCCCCGACAGGAGGATCACAGTGCAGAACTTTGGGGTGTGGGAGCAAGTCTAGGTTCCCCTGAACATACTCTTTTCTTCTTTTGAGGAACAGTCCCGGAGTGATTTTGGATTCTTGTGGAGACTGAACTCCTAACCACGGGACATCAAAATGACCACATGACCTGAACTGTCCCTCACAAACTGTGTATTATATGACCCATCACGTGGGAAGATTGGGCAAGTGATTAATCATCAAGTGGATGTGCTTTGAAGAGATGTACCCACTGCATCTACCCACACTCAAAAAAAATTCTCAAAAAATTTCTCAAAAAAATGAGAAGGTGTTGCGATGCCTTCATTTGTCCTTCAGTGCCCTTCTCTGACACCTATTCCTGCTTCATTTCTCTTAACTTACCCATGGTCGCAAGAGAAATAACTGTCAAATCTGGATTTGAACCCAGATCGAACTGACCCAAACGTCCATTAACCAATGACATGATAAAGTGTGATATGCCCATACAATGGAATATTAGTTGGCAATAAAAACGAATGAAGTATTCGTACATGCTACAACATGGATGAACCTTGAAATCATTATGCGAAAGAAGCTAGACAAAAAAGGCAACATAGTGTATGATTCCCTTTGTATGAAATGCCTACAGTTAATGGGCACATCTGGACAGCCAGAAGATGGATTAGTGGTTGCCAAGGGCTTGGTGGGGCAGGGAATGGGGGCTGACCGCTAATGAGTATGGGGTTTCTTTTTGGACTCTTGGAAATCTTCCAGTATCAGAGGGTAGCGATGCTGGAACAAATGCAAATATGCTGAAAACCACTGAATCACATACCATAAAAGGATGGATTTTATAGTATGTAAATTTTATCCCAAGAAAACGGTTCTGAAAACTGTAATTAAAACCAAATAATGAAACAGGGAGATGAATAGCTTCATTAGTTTTTACTCTAGGAAAATGATGATTTTTATCTTTGTTCACCAGCCTAAAATAATTTCAGAGAATGGTTTTCTGCATTTGGGGAGTAAAAACCGCTATTCTGTGTTATGTGTGCATACATTTTCCCCAAAAGGCTTTCAGGCAGAGAGCACTTTAATTTTCCAAGGTGTTACTATATTGATCTTTGAGATCTTGCAAAGTATTTGTGATACTGTGCTAAAAAATACAGCAGGAGGGCGAAAGTACGAATAGCTAATATAAAACAAATGCCCAGCTTCACTAAGAGTGAAGTTCATTTATAATGTAAATGAATTGAACACAAGGCCATCACCTCTCCCCCTCAGACTGGCCAACGTTGGAGTGAGTGGTAACAAGTGAGGAAGAAAACTCTCCTGCATTACTGATGGAAGCATAGTCATAGCTTTGGAGGAGAACATTCTGACACTATATACTAAAATTCATAATCTGTGTATCTTTTCATGCAGTAATCCCACTCATGACATTCTAGCCCATTGAAATAAAAGTATCAGGGGGCACCCGAGTGGCTCAGTCAGGTAAGCATCTGACTTCGGCTCAGGTCATGATCTCAGCTTGTGGGTTCGAGCCCCGCATCGGGCTCTGTGCTGACAGCTCGGAGCCTGGAGCCTGCTTCAGATTCTGTATCTCCTTCTCTGTCTGCCCCTCCCCGGCTTACACTCAGTCTCTCTCTCTCTCTCTCAAAAATAAATAAACACTAAAAATTTTTTTTTTAAACAGAAATAAAAGTATCAATGCATACGGGTATAATAACAAAGATGTATTTGACACCTTTGGAAACAAGTGAATGTCTACCATTTGGGGACTTTAATATACTGTATGGTGATGACTTCATGTAATATTTCTTAACCATCAAAAAGAATGAGCTAGATCTCTATATATTTCCCTGGAGACATATTCATGATGAAAGGGACAAGAGCAAGATGCAGAGAAATCTGCACAACATTTCATTTGTGTAAAACAAAGTAGGAAAATGTGTTTTATGTGTGCCCTGTGTATTTGTATGTATCTGTATATGATTCTACGTGCATGGAAAAGAGCGTAGAGAGACATATACCAGATAGGATAATTTTTTGTTATCTGTTGCTGCTTTGGTGACTGATACTCATGACTGAGACTCCAGCCTGACAGTGGTTTCTCAAGATCTGGGGAAGGGAGGAAGGACGGCTTTCTTTCAGAGTTACGTGCAGCTGAGGCTGTTGGAGCTTTGCAGGTACCGCCTGGATCCAAGAGAAATTTTTACCTGCTGTCATTTCCTTACCTGAGTGGTGAACACTGAGTCTGTCCTTGAGAAGTAACGAATTGGATTTTCTGGGTATGTGTTCTATTAGTCGATCTGCCCCTAACTATTAGTAAGAGTTTGCAACGCGCAAATAAAATGTAGATAACAAAAGGAGTGAAAATTTCTATTTTGTTATATAAATTACATTCCAAAACTTATTCTAAGTCAAGTGAAACCACTTTTATTAAAGGTCTTCCAGCAAGATAAATTTAAAGATAAATATCCTATAAAGATAAAGTTCATTATGTATTTCAGATAGAGTGCTTTCTACTCTTCAATTTATCGTAGAATGTTGACATAAATACTCTCCTTTGCTACTTGCTAATTCTCATGGAGCTGAAAATAGAATGTGATCAATTAAATATCCACGGCTGGCGATGAACCCGTGAGAAAATCCACCTTTTCTTATCTTTTATACATACATCACTAGTTTCAATGCGTGAAAAAAGAGAGCTGTGTTGTATGTTAAGAAAAAAAAATTAATTGCCCCAATTCTAAAACTGTATTGTTAAAACAGTGTGATATGTGTGAGGTCTTTTTTTCTATGCATTGAATATTTTAAATTAACAACTTATTTTGCCCCAAGTATTTTGCTAGCCACTGAAAATTCAAGGGCGAGCCAAGTATCTTTCCCATTTCCCTAGATCTTGGATTCAGTTGGAGCATTGCTCATATAAACAAAGAACAGTGGTAAAATGTGATGCAGTGGCCACAATAAAAGCAAATAAAAATGTTCACTTCATTTATAACTTTCCATTTTTCCACTTCCTCTTAACATAATAAAGTACAATGGTATGTATAAATGCTTTGATATGCTGATGTGTCTTTAACCACCAAATAAAATGTTACTATTGATCATTTTGAGAAAAGGGAGTTTATAAAAATGGTGTGAGCTAAATGAATTGCCTGCTAATTCTAAATATTAGGCGTTTAAAGTGGAGAAAAACATACATGGAATCATAGGTATATATTAGATCTAATAAAATGATTAAAATTAGATATATTTCATAGTATGTTTAAGAATACATAAACGTTTTTCGATTAGAAAAGCTGTTTTAAAATACTCTGTCAGATTTTTCTCTCCTTTCCTCACTCCTCTTATTTCTCCATTTGCTCAGTGTCGGAATTACAGTGTTAAAGCGTGTCAGGTGTTAAAATAAAATTAAAAAAAAGAAAGAAAGGAAGGAAGAACAACAACAATAACAAAAAGGGAAAGCAAAGAAAAGTCAGAAACACAACGTTCACAAAATGCATATTTAACCAAATCTGGGAGATCAAGTCAGACCGCACTTGGTAAATACTCTTTGGAGACAGTAATACTCAAAGCTTGTGTTTGCTGTTGTGCTTGGAGTTTGCTTTGCGTGGGATCTAAGACACCAGATGACCAGTAATCTCACTTGCCCTTTCTTTTTCTCCTCTCTGCGGGCTCTGCACACACCTCATTTCCCCCGCAGCCTCGCCTGCCCCTGGCCATCTCCCAGCTCCCTTGCTCTCCTACAGATGTCTGAGATGGTTAGGATTCAGCTGGTCACACCTTAGCCTGTCAGGACCCGGCGCCTCCTATGCCAAGCATTGGTTCATCGCTTCATTTCCTCTCCAAAGGGCCCGGGGACACGTCGGCCTTGTTAGAGGCCAGTCTCAGGGAGCCCAAGGCGGCGGCCGTTTCCCATTTGGTTACCTGTCATCTCCCCTTATGCTTTGGCAGTCTGAGACACCTACCTCGACCCCAGGGAGGGCCACGCCAGGGAGGGCCAGCCGTGGGCTACACCATTTCACGCAAGGCCTTTTGGATTTAACCTGCAAAGGTCAGCACTGATGGCCGCGTACGGGTAGGCACAAAATCGTGGTAAATTATTCTTAAGTTTGAGTTTGGCTTCACTCAACTTCTGAGGGGAACTCCGAGGCGCCTGAGCTTTGAAAGTTTAACACACGTGACCGGTTTTCACAACCACCTTGGGAGACAGACGGGTAAATAGGCCTTCCCGTTCCATGGCATTCCCTTCACTATCCATCCGTGTATTCACTCAACAAACTTCTTTGTCAAGACTCAGAGTACTCTGTACCTGGCACTGTTCTTGGAGTGGAGCTACAGAGAGTAATAAAGTACCGTTTCATGGGAGAGCCATATAAATTAGGCAGATGTGGCGCGGAGTAAATGTAACAGATCAGCAAAGAAGAACAAAGGAGAGTGTATCCGATAAAGTAAGATAAGTGGCTGCACGCAAGGCCCACGTGTTCCAAGAAGGTAGTGCCCGAGTGAAGCATGAAGAAGAGTTTACCAGGAAAACAAAACACCCTGGCATATTCCGCCCCTATTCTAGCTACACTCCCCTAAAACCCTATGGGGTTCTCATTAGGGTTCGAATCCAGGTTTAATGCAGTTAGGAATGAGGCAACGTTGGTTAGCAAATAACTGGAAAAAATGGGACAAGGCAAACTCATGCTGTCTGACTCATATTTAATGATTTTTTTTTTCATGAAACAGTATTATTTCCTCAGGAGGGGCTACTTCTGATTTGAAGAAAGCATTGATAGTAGAGAAGAAGTGAATTATAAAATGGAGATAATTTAATGTCCTCAGAAGCCAGAGAACAAAAATAAGTATGAGAATTTTTCTGAAATACTCCCAATATTCTAACTCCACCATACAAAATAAGTGGACAAGTGTCCATTTATCTGTTAAACTGGGCTTATTATGCAGTAAATGTTTTGTAGTTTTTGCAAAGTATAGGCTACCACTCAAACTTCACTAAACAAGAAGAGAGTTTAATTTATAGTTAAATTCCATACTGAAGAACTTTCCTTTCTTTTTGGGGGGCGGAGGGGGGAGGATCATCAGAGACCTTAAAACATACTCCTACCCAGCCAAAGAGGATGTTTTAAAATCAACAATTAGGGGAAATAAAACAGGTAAAAGAATACAAATGCATTCCTCTTGTAGACTTTCCTGGAAAGACAGCAGGAGCTACTTCACAAAAGATCACTAAGAAAAATTACCGAATGGAAAACCGGGAGACTGGAAATGTCTGTGCTGACAAAGTTTGTGGTGTAGTCCCGGACCCTTTGAGTCATCAGGGTGAGGCCTTCTCTTTCCTTTTGTATAATGGAGAAAACAGTCATGATGGTGTTCCAATATATAAGGTTTTGGTAGACAAATAATACGTGGGAAATAAATTGAAACATCAAATACTATGCATAAGGTACTAAAAAAGAATGCTTTTATTTATTATTACAAATCAAGTATTTTGTGTATATTAATAAAGAAGAATATTTATAAGAGCAGCTATTCCAGAGAACGAGTTGATACAGATAAACACCTTAGGAAAAACCTAGGTCTTCTCGTGGGCAGATTATAACAATTCCTGTTGTGTTGCCTGTAGTTTATTTTATTTTATTTTATTTAAAAAAATTTTTAATGTTTATTTATTTTTGAGAGAGAGAGACAGAGACATAGCACGAGAGGGAGAAGGAAGAAAGAAAGAGAGACACAGAATCTGAAGCAGGCTCCAGGCTCTGAGCTGTCAGCACAGAACCCGACGTGGGGCTCGAACCCACGGACCGTGAGATCATGACCTGAACTGAAGTCGGACGCTTAACTGACAGAGACACCCAGGCACCCCGCCTGTAGTTTATTTTAAATACTTCAACATAGATAGTATGAGAGATAGGTAGGGTAACTCAACTATAGTCTTCATACTAGAGTAGATTATTAGCACTTGAAGTGTTCTAGTTAGGATAACTAGAAATCATTTCAAAGTTGCTAATCATGGTTGTATTGTTTCCAATAGTAATGGCCTCTAATATCCCCATCTCCACCTGCAACAGGACAGAAGAGATGCCTGAAACACTTTTTTCCATGGTAAAAATGATATGAGAACCTGGTGAGCCAGGCCCATCATGTTCTTCAAAGCAGTGCCCTAGTCCTAGGAGTCCTGTTCCTTCCCATGGCACGTGGGCACGACAGAAACCACACCTCATCCCCGAAGATGACTAGCTGGTTCTCAAGACTTGCCAGATGGGCCTCCCTCCAGAGAAGCATTCATGCAAGTCCTGGTGGACAACTGAGGATAGAGCTGGAACTCCACATA
The DNA here is from genome assembly GCF_024362965.1 of Panthera pardus. NCBI lineage: Eukaryota > Metazoa > Chordata > Mammalia > Carnivora > Felidae > Panthera > Panthera pardus. Next base: position 15,125,929 of record NW_026526766.1, on the reverse strand, counting down.
GTCTGGGGGATAGGTTGTTGGAACGTTTTGTCCCTTGTTGGTGATAAATCTGTGGTGTGGACTCGTATCTGAGACTTGCTTCTGTAATAACATCCCCCTTGGTACCTGGGAGAGGGAACCACAACTCATCACCACCTCAAGTGTGAGGAGACAGGGAGAGAAGGATAGGAACTAGAAGCCAACAAAAAGGAGCGTAACAATTGAGAACGGGCAAATTGGCTTAAGCCACTTTACCAAAACTCTCTTTTTAGTATTATTTGGAATATCAATCCAAACTTTTCTTACAAATGTAGCAAACACCTACCTACTATAAATAGCAGACTTATGGAAGAGACTATTACTTTGTATGCCACTATGTAAGTTCTTCTTTGAAAGTCTTCCAGGAACATATTTCTCGAAAATAGTGTTTCTTCTGAGAAACTAGTGTGACTCCATCTTTTTTTAATGTTTATTTAATTTTGAGAGAGAGACAGAGCATGAGAGAGGGAGGGCCAGAGAGAGAGGGAGACACAGAATCCGAAGCAGGCTCCAGGCTCTGAACAGTCAGCACGGATCCCGATGCGGGGCTCAAACACACAAACCGTGAGATCATGACCCGACCTGAGCTGAAGTTGGACGCTTAACTGACTGAGCCACCCAGGTGCCCTTGATTCTATCTTTTTAAAATAATGACAGTCATATAGCCTATTTTATCTCCCTTTTTTCTCTAGTTTACTGAAAATTTTAAGTCTGATACTTCATTATATGTCCTTTGGGTTTAATTTTAGTCTTCCTCCTTGATACGGTTTTGCTTTTTTAAATTTGAGTCAAATTGTTCTGTATTTTATTATTACACTGGGGTGTTATTTCATTTTTTATCTTACATTCTTCCTATTGCATGGATTTGAATTACAAACATATACTTACAAGTGAACTTATCATATGATATGGATTTCAAACAACATGACTTATATAGGAGAATCTTGCAGCATGAAAAAGATGACCTTTCTCTACAAGCCTATTTTTTTTCTCTCTCTCTCTCTCTTTCTCTTTTTAATTCCAGTTGGTCAAAATATAATATCATATTATTTTCAGGTGTGTAATATAGTCATTCAAGGATTCCGTACGTCACCCGGTGCTCATCACTCCTTAATCCCCATCACCTCTGCTCTGGTAACCATCAGTTTGTTCTCTATAGAGAAGAGTCTGCTTCTTGGTTTCTCTCTCTCTCTCTCTCTCTATCTCTATCTCTATCTCTTTCTCTCTCCCTCTTTTTTCCCCTTTGTTCATTTGTTTTGTTTTCTAAATTGCACATATGAATGAAATCAGATGGTATTTGTCTTTCTCTGACTTATTTCACTCAGCATAAAATTCTCTAGCTCCATCCATGTCATTGGAAATGGCAAGATTTCATTCTTTTTTATGGCTGAATAGTATTCCATTGTGGATATACACCACATCTTCTTTATCTGTTCATCTATAACTAGACATTGGGCTGCTCCATATCTTGACTATTGGAAGTAATGCTACTATAAACATAAGGGTACATGTATCCCTTTGAATTAGTGTTTTCATATTCTTTGGGTAAACACCCAGTAATGTAATTGTTGGATCATAGGGTAGTTCTATTTTTTAGCTTTTTGAGGAAACCCCATACTGTTTCCACAGTGGCTGTACCAGTTTGCATTCCCAACCACAGTGCAGGGGGGTTCCTTTTTCTCCACCTCCTTGCCAAAACCTGTTTGTCTTACGTTATTGATTTTAGCTAATGTTAATACGTGTGAGGTGATATCTTGTAGCTTAGATTTGTAAGTGATAGTGAACATCTTTTCTTGTGTTGGTTAGCGATCTATTTGTCTTCCAACCCTATTTTTTCGGAGTAAGCAATTGAGAATTCAGAGAAATTAATGAGCATTAGAAGCAACAGTATGAAAGTAAATTTTCAGAGTTGTGAACCATGAAAAAATAGAAAGTGTGTGCATTTTCAATAAGAAATTTCATCAATGTGTATCTATAATTAATAAATGGTTTCCTCAAACAATATTAGAATAAATGTTCTCAGTATACATCTTTTACAAATATCTTTAATGTATGCTGTCATACCCAGTCTTTCTAATTTGAAAGTTTGCTTAAGCAAGTTTTTAAATCAATAATATTTTTTTAAATCATTAGAGGGTTTTTCTATCGCCATGACTTCCACCCTTCCCACCCCCCAAGCTAATGAAAAATATGGAATCAAGTCCAAGAAGTGCAAAAGAAGGTTTAATGCCATTTTGAAATATGGGCTATTCTCCTTCAAGTGCTGAAATCTCTCCTTGCAGAAAGTCAGGAACTTGCATTCAAATGGGTTGAAGCCACTGCTCAGGTTAGCACTCGCTTCTAAATCTTTGAAGTAGTTAGTGGCCCAATTTGTCCCCTTAACGTTTATTTCCTTTGTACCCAATGTCTTTGAGGTTTACCATTAGGATTAATTTCCTAATCTTCATGTTGTAGTAGTAATCTCTCTCATCAGTCTAATTTGAGTTAATTAGAATCTGTAGTTAGGTCTCAACCTGTGTTATAGTCGAACAACTGAAAAGACAGGCACAGACATAATTATTCTGTTTTATTGTCTGGAGGAGACAGAAAGCCAGTGGGGCTTCCTTATTAGGTTAATATCTACCTGACATCAAAATGTTTCAGTGATACAAATAGCAATGGAGACACTGGGCATTCCACACCCGTCTCTTGTGGCCTTGCCCTACCCCTTACAATCCAATTAATGCAAAGGTGATGGGAGAAGAGAAATGTTCTACATGTCAAAATGACAATGATCATTACATGACTCACAGAATGATAGATGGTGATGGCTTTGGGTAAATTCATGCTTTTACTTTTAAAATAAATTATATTTTTGTCATGTTTTATCAACACCCCCCCCCTTCAATCCATTATGAAAAAAAAAAAAGTCTGTGTTGGAATAATCTCTCTTGATGACCACAGTGACCTGATAGACATGGGAGTTAAACAAATATACAATGTTGTGGGTCCATCACCTCCAACTGGTAGTCAGTCTGGTGGTTGTGGTGTGGTTTGATACCCCAAAAGGGAACTTTGATTTTGAGCGTAGGTTGCAAGGCCAACTTTTGCTGTAAAGGTTATATACATTGCATTCTTCAAAATCTGCGTGGTTTCATCCTAATCTGAATTTCAATGAATGAATAGGCTATTAAAACATCAAAAGAGAGCATAATATTTGGTATTATTACATATACATAGCATTTATTGTATTCAAATGAACTCTAAGCCTCCAGTTCAATGGTTAAAAAATAGTAACTGTTAAGAATATAATCAGTCTGAATGGGTTATTAATGTTTACCAAACTGAGGTTTTTAAAAAAACCGTAAGTTCCAACAACATTTGTTGTATATGTAGAAAGATCTAAAACCCACTCCTTAAGAAAATTCTAGTTGAAAATCACTGGGAGCCATTAGAACATGAATAAATGTAAAACAAATGAAAAACAGGTTTTAAGGTACCAAGATCAGGTGGTAGGGAAACAAAATAAATGTCAGCTACTTAAGAAATCTACATTGAATAAGAAACTACTTAATACTCTTTCAAAAGGGATATTAAGGAATTATCTTAAAGATATTCTCCTCAGAGTCCTGTAGATTCATAAAAGTATTAGCTAACTTGTTTTGTTCTCATCTTTGAATAAAATATATAGCATGAAAACAGTAGTTCCTATTCACTAAAAATAGATTTTAATTGACTGTAATGTAAACTTGTTTCTCAAAGGTAGCTGTTATAGTCAGAATATTTTCAAGGGAGGACTTTTGTCGTGGGCTCACTGAGGTAAATTGTACAAAACCAAAATTATAGTAAGTAATGCAGTAAATAAATTAGATTTGCAGGGGGGGGGCACAACATTGCCATTTACATTTTAATACAAGTTAAACGACAAAATATGATTAAATATTTTTATGAGAAATCAAAATTCTGATTGAATTTTGCAAACAAAATTATGATTGAGTTGTGTCCTTTTATTACAATATGTTCTTAATCTATAAATGTTACATTCATTTTAGCTGCAACGTTTATATCTATGAGGCTGCCTCATGAGTTATAGAGATTGCAATTTTATTTGCAAGGGGAAAATGAGGAAATTCAGTTCCATGTCTTTGTTGGGAAATGAGCACAATGCATACTTACCTTTATGTGTCTCCTTCAAGAATACTGATAAAATATGTGTGAAAGTTGGGAAAATAATAAAACCTTTGGCAAATGTAAGGTGATAACAGAATTCTTACTGCATCTACCTAGATGATTTGAGCAGAAAACAATTCTCTGAGAATGCATTTTGTAATATTACATGTTGCATCTTGATGTAAATACAGAGTTAGCTTGCCCAGATGCTGTCTTTGTGCCATTTAGAAAGGAGCCCCGTTTTCCAGACAAATGCAGGTCACTGCCAGCGCCATTGCTTGGTGGGTGATTGTGGGCTGGATCTTGTACTTAGGAGACCTTGTTTTGTGAACAACCTTTATGACTATACATGTGACTCAACAGATGTGCTTTAATTTACAAATTCCAGTTTTCACTAAAAATATTAACCTTAGGGACACCTGACTGGCTGAGTTGCTAAAGCGTGGGACTCTTGATCCTGGGGTCATGAGTTCAAGCCCCAAGTTGGGCATAGAGCCTACTTAAAAACAAAAACAAGAAAGCCTTACATAGGCTCTGAACACTTACTAACAGTTGAAATCATTTCACATGGAGAAACTCATGCCCCATGTGGTTAGATTAGTTATAACTATGTGAAATGCATATAGTAAAAAATACATGCATAATAATTAGTGACAGGTTTATTGGATATGCCACAAATTCTGTAAACTGCAAAGATTGTTAAGTTTTAATTGCTATTGACAATGTAGATCAGTGTTGTTCCATTGAAAATGTAATGTGAGCCATGTTTGTACTTCAGAAATTTCTAGCAGCCACATAAAAATATTAAAACTGGTAAATTTTAAAAATTTCACTAATGTATTTTATTTAATGCACTATATCCTAAATATTATTAATCTAACACGTGAACAATATAAAAAATTACTGCTTTGTTGTTTTTCGTTTTTTTCCATGCTGTTTTTGAAACCCAGTGTATATTTTGCACTTAAATCACTTCAAAGGATTTGATTTTCATCAGAAATACTTCATCTGTACTTAGATTTCATAAAATTTATGGTTGACAAAGTTGTCCCAAGTATAGTTAACATGTTTTTTTTTTTAAGAGAGAGAGAGCACGAGTGAGGGAGAGGGGCAGAGGGAGACAGAGAGAGAATCTTCAGCAGGCTCCGCTCTTAGCTTAGAGCCCGGCAAGGGGCTGGGTCCCACGACCCTGAGACATGACTTGAACCGAAATCCAGAGTCAGATGCTCAGCCAAGTGAGCCACCCAGGTGCCCCAACATTTTTTAAAAGTAAAATTAAAAAGCCAATTCTTCAGTCAAACTACCCATATTTCAAGTGCTCAATAGCTACATGTGACCTGTGCATGGTTAGACTGTGTAGCTACAATAAAAAGTTCAAGTATATGTTTCTCAATCAGCAGATACACTTTTGGATATGTTTCAAGTATGGCTCCTGAGTATATAACAACTTTAAAAAAACAATATTCAAATAAAGACGTAAATCATTAATCAAATCCGAGAAATAGTATTTTAACAAAAGACATAGGCTTCTAGAAAAGATTTTGTAGAGTAATAGATGTTTACTTTGTTCAAGTACTAGTTTCCTATATTTGCTTATTAATTTACTCTGCTGTCATCTTTTTCTTTCATAAAATGACTTAAATCCGTAATAAGCACATTCACAATTTCCTACTTTAAAAAAAAAGCATCTTTTCTTACATATCTTTTAACTTGGGACGTTGTACGTTTTTACTTTCAAGGAATAAAGGAGAAAATTCAGTACATTTTTTTGTTCAGGACAGTGGCCCTTCCACAGATGAAGAATTTGGAGAAGACAGGTTTGATTTGTCACACTAACTTTTATTTCTTTTTAAGTTGCAAATTAGAAAATGAAATGATGAACACAATTCTGAATAGTCACACTCAACCATTCTCTTTCCTAGTCTCTAGAACAGTGCAAGCATTGCAAAGATTTCCCAAGCATTAAAAAAAACAATGTTTACTGCAAGTTTTAGTGTGCTATTTTTCTCTACTTTTATATCCTTCCCATATGTTCTGAAGAATGTTCACTTTTTAGTGATAAGATTTATTATTTTGATGGAAAAATTCTTGAGAATCTGTTCCATTACATTATTTTGTACTACCTTTGTCACCATTAAGTTAACAGGATGAAAAACTTGAATATATGTTCTCTAGAGGAAATCAAAATCCAATATGATATAATAATCTTCCTTCTTCAAGAATATGGATACATATCATTCAGATTCCTGATTTTTCTTTTGCTTAATTGACCTTAAAAATGTATTAATGTCGGGGCACCTGGGTGGCTCAGTCGGTTAAGCGTCCGACTTCAGCTCAGGTCACGATCTCGCGGTCCATGAGTTCGAGCCCCGTGTCAGGCTCTGGGCTAATGGCCCAGAGCCTGGAGCCTGCTTCCAATTCTGTGTCTCCCTCTCTCTCTGCTCCTCCCCCGTTCATGCTCTGTCTCTCTCTGTCTCAAAAATAAATAAACGTTAAAAAAAAATTAAAAAAAATGCATTAATATCATATGTAAAAACATATGCTAAATGTGTGCACCTAATAAATATTTCAAAAATTGAATATTTTCACTTTTCTTGATTTTATTCATTGAAAATACATGTACCTGTTTTCCTTCAAAAAATCTGTAAATAACTTCCTTTTGTTTCACACTTCAATGGGATGAAAAAGATAAAATTTTTATAGTGGAAACTCATATAAATTATTTTCCTTATAAATTATTGTGCTGTTTCAGAATTATATGCTGAAAAAAATAATACTACAAGCCTTCATTGTCTGAATGTTTTATATGAATTTTGCAACCCATGACCAGTCAGTGAGAGGATCCAAAACACAGGGAGCGAATTAATCGTTAAAGTTTCAGGTCTTACTTTACTGAACCTTTTCAGTTTGCAAAATATATTCAGCGATATGGGCAGCTTTGTATCTGGACAGTTTTGTGTCTGGACTTGACTCGGTGTGAATTTGAATGACTTTTATGGTAAATGACACAGACTGGCCCTATGTTCACAGATTGTTCTTTCTCCCATTGAAAATTACAGAGTGCTCATGTAATTCTCTTCAGAGAGAGCAGATGTCTCGTTATGTTCCTGTTCATGATGTCCTGTGATTCCAGAAGCATTGTAATATTTATTCCAGCAATGTAATTCATGCCACCATAAATATGCCAAACTGTCTGGTAACTCCATGAAGAGGCAATGAATTGTAGCGACAAAGGCGTGTTCTAGGCAGAGAATGATGTGCAAATAAGAAAGCATGCCGGCTCATCTCTTTAAAAGAAAATAGCTTTTACAAGACAAATCTTATTGCAGGAAGTTTGTTAATACACCTGGCAATTTTTATACTGGCATTTTATTGTATGTAGTGCTGCATGTAATAAGGAGTACACCAGTTACAGTGTAGAAAAACATTCTTTTCACATATTTTTATTTTATGGCAATAGTTGCAATGGGATTTGAGCTCCAGAAAATACAAAGGAAGCTCTATCTTGCAATTCATTGCAAGTTTATGTGCTAAATAAATCTTGTTTTGTATTTTGGTGTTCCTACTGGAAAACGTTTTTCATCAATGTGTCATGCCATATTTAGCCATACAAATGTATTTATCCATATGTTTCACAAAGAACATCTACTCCTGTTTAAATTTAAAAATACTCTAGTTAAAGCATAATGATTTTTCATAGTCTTTATTTAAAAAAATATATCCAACCTTGTTCTTTTCTAATACAAAGCTGTTGAGAGTTGTCACTTTTTATGCAGAAAAAGAGTAGGATAACTTCAGGTCAGCTTTGCCCCTTCACATTTCTGTATAATTTTGGACTTTTTTTTTTTTTGAGAGAGAGAGAGCATGCAAGCAGGGGGAGAGAGAGAAAAAGAGACGGAGAGAGAGAGAGAGAGAGAGGATCTCAAGCAGGCTCCATGCTCAGCACGGAGCCCGATCCGGGGCTTGATCCCACAACCCTGGGACCATGACCTGAGCTGAAATCAAGAGTCAGATGCTCAACTGACTGAGCCACCCAGGCTCCCCTAATTTTGGATTTGGGATTTTTGATGCCAAGGCTAGAGAGCTAGAGAGCTAGAGCTAGAGAATCCACTTGGGATTTTCTGGTACTTTCTTCACTCTTCCCCTAAAGTACTCTGGGTTTTTTGCCTGCAAGTGCTAGGCTCATCTTCTCGTTAATGAAACTTAAAAAGATAAATAAATGTGTGCTTCTTCCTCCCTCCATTCCCATAAAAGCACACTCCTCCCACAGCATCATCTAAAGACCATAACGCATTCTGCCAGGCTGCATTCCCTTGTCACCCCTCTGCTTCCCTCCTCGGTAAAGAGGAACAGAGTGAGAGATGTGTGAATTGGTGTGGTTCTCAAAACCTGTCCCATACCGGAAGCATTAGAAACACCTAGGGACTTGGTAGGAGATGCAGATTCTTGGGACCCACCCAACCTACTAAATTAGAGCACTAATTTGTGTTCTAACAAGTCCCCCTGCTGATTCTGAGTTTGAGAGCTGTTGGCATACAAAAAGGCAGCACAGAATTGCCCCAAATCATGTAGTCAGCATTAAAACCAGTAGAGAAATCATGTGCCCTGACTCCCAGCTTGCCCAAGACTCCACATAAGTGAACGTCATGTTCTTCTTGAGCCTTCTTTGGGTAATTTGGGAAACAGAACTTCTCCAGGACTTCACTTAAGTTGAAGAAATTTATGACGGCATTGATTGTCATATTTTAATAATGCAAACAACAAATGAGAGTATAATGAATAACGAACACTTCTTATTATTTAATAATTTCTGGACTTTGAAGATCATATGAGAGATAATGGCTCCGATTAGACTCTGTTGTTTCTGTTTCTAGGAACATGCTCCTACCAACGGGAAAACCTAAAGGTTTAAAAGCGCTCACTAAAATCTTTGTGAAGTCCACCGGTGTTTCTGAGAAGAAGTCTCTTGCAGGATCACACCGATGTACTCAAATACCGTTCTTACTTTTCTTTATCTTGGTATCAGAGAATTCATTGAAAGCACATCGGGGAAATGGTCTTCAGTTCTCTTGGCACCTTCAGACGTTCCAATGCTTTAGTACTACGTCGTTTTATTGGCCTCAAACTTGTAAATGAACTATGGGCACCATCATAATTGTTTTGCTGTTTGCAGCTAAGATTTACTCTGGATCTTTCTACTCATAAAATAGTTCTTTCTCAATTTGTTACTGGTGATATCTATGTATTTTCATTTTGTATATTTTTAAACGTTAACACGGTGGCCTGTCTTACCCTTCAAAGTATTTAGGGATCTGACACAGTCCATAATTTGGGAGGAAAAATGAGCCGCTTTGAAGTTAACGTTTCAAAAAATGATCCCCAGAGTATCCTACTATGGCACGAGCTTGACGTTTTCAAAGGGGGCCGGCCCCAGAGCCATTTTATCACAAAATAGTTTTAAACACCCTGTATGGCAATGCATTTCTCAAGTCACAAGTTGTGGAAAGAAGACAGGTTTTCAAGGGTGGTTATACTTAACAGGCTTGATTTCCCTTATACCTCAGGTATCTCCCCCCTGCCCCCCAACCCTGCCACTGTCTTAGGAACACTTTGTGTTAAATACAATGAAATTATCATCACCTGGGGGTTTGCTCTGACAGACATAATCCAGGTGAAACACATTTGTAAGAGGCAGCCAAGTGTACGATGTGGTGTGCCAGTGATGGGATTCCTTTTGGTCTGTAAATTGATAGGCACAGCCAGAGGGATTATGTAAATAACAAGGGAATGAAATGCAGTACAGAGGACGTAACTCTATCCCAGGCTGCGAAGCAAGAGGCAGCATGTACCTGGCACACGCTGGACCGGAGTGCCTAAAAATGGAAGCAGTTACTTTTTATAGTCGTGTTTCTCCAGGGGACCTATTCTACACAGTTCTGTTAGACAATCTCAGTCTTCCAGTGCTGCTGCGGGAAGGTCTAAATCATTCTGTAGATGGCTGCTTGCAGCTCTCTTGGAACAAAGTTTCGGCTTTTGAAGTTAGTGTGCCCTGTTTTCATATTTTAAAAAAGTCTGTGATGTGCCTCATGCTCGAAAGGAATGGTTTCTTGCACCATCTCCTAGGATCATGGTAAATGCTTCTTCATCTCATTTTATAGTTATTTATCGAGTTCACCTCTTTAAGACACAAGTGATCCTATTTTCTGAGAATATAATGCTAACAAAACCCCGTTCTGTAATAACCCAGTGGATGTGACAGATTCATAGACACCCGGGTGTGGTAAGAGCCCAGACAGTCTTAAAGGGTCTGAGAAGGTTTCCTAGATATAAGTCCTAGTAATGCTAAAACCTGAAGTCGTAAATAACCCAGTGAAGCGAAGAGGGAATGTGGGGAGTGGGGGGCAGTAAAAAAAAAAAAAAACAAAGAAAAGGAAAAAGAAATGGAGAGATTTACAGATAGAGAAAAATAGCATAATAGTATGTTCTGATCCTCAGAAGCAAGAAAGCTAATTCTGTTCAGAGAAATGACATCATATGATGAAGTTTAACATTTATGGGCAGGGAAGTGAACGGTTGGCTCGAAGGTAAGCAAGATGTACAGCATGAAGCAAATTTAACACTCCTTGCTAAAAAGCTTGAATTTTAGCATCCAGATCACAATGGGAAGCCACTTACCAGGTTTTAGCAGGAAAGTGACAGCCAGATTTGGATTTCAGAAGGATTTGTCTGGCTCTGTGGAAAAAAGATTAGAAAGACCCAGGTACAGGCAAGATACATCAAAGTGACCAATCTTGAGGCAGTCCTGTCTGTCTGCATTTCTTGTTTTTTTCCAATAAGGAAATGTTTCGAGTGCTCATTCAACCATTTTTACCTGCAATGGGGACTTTTCTTCAAATAATTATCATAGAAACACAACTTGGAAAACTATCTCATAATTATATGGAAACAAATAGCTAAGGTCATTAGGTCTAATCCCTGCCTTCAGTACAAACCAAAGTCTTAAAAGTCAAGAACATTTACCTAACCATTATTTCTCTGATATGTTGCAATTGCCCCGATGGGCTATTCTGGTATTTTCTTGCCCTTATAAACAACTCTATAGCATAGTGCCTGGAAAACTATAGAAGCTCAATAAATATCTGATGAAGTATTATTTAAAATAGTCTCTTCTGTGATCATATAGTCTAGTTTGGGTATAGAAAAATATTTGGATCTTTTTTCTACCAAATTTCTGCATATATCTCTTCCTTAAGGAAAAGCTTTCCTTAACATAGCCAGATCAATAATATCCTTTCTCTGAGCATTCAGTCTAGGTTGGGGGGGGGGGGGGGTGGGGGGAAGTGTGCTTGATGGAGGGGGTCTTTTAAAGAATAAACTTTTAACTGTGAACTTCGACATCAAACTAATTTAACTCGAATCATTCTATAGTGGCAAAACACTTTGGACATGGCCTTTCCCAATGCAATGAAGGAGAAAATGTTTCACCTCTAAGCAGTCATTCCTGTTGTCATATATCACTACATCTATGGTTCTCCTTTCTACCTGCTTCAAAATGAAGGCCATTAAATGTGATGCTTAATTGCAAAAATATTTATCTACAGATTTACTGCCCACATATCAGGCATGTAAAAATCAAAAGGCTGCCTTAATCTTGGCTTTGAAACCAAGATTGCTCCAGGGAAAGTTGAAAGCTGCTTAACCCCAAATGCTTTTCAGTACGAGCTGATTGCTTAAGGACTATCTGCAATCTGGTGTGGGATGGGGATCTATTAGTCTACTCATATCATATTTGATGCAGAAAAATTTATCAGCCATCCTTTAAACATTTGCGTGGAAGTAATTTTTTCTTTTTTTTTTTAAGTAGGAAAAACTCATGTTAATGTTTAATTTGCCCTCTTTAGATATGTCATTTGAGTCAGATTGTTATCATCCATGGCAAATAAGTATCTTAATGAGCAGCTTGGGAGTATAAAGTTCACATGGAATCACGCATGACAAAGATTGAAAGGCAGGTCCATCTCGTCCAAAGCATCGTTTCTCAGCTGGGGACACAGAGGACTTGAAACCCCAAGTGCCTCCACCTGTCAGGCTCACACTGCTGATTTTTGGACGGATGGAGCTGGAGCCCTAGACTCCTAACATAAATCTGGGCTCTCTTCAGTCGATCCTGAGTCTCAGTTGTTATGTTGGGATTTTCAAATTGGAGCTATTAATAGACTGTGAACTACTGAAAACAAAAACAAAAACAAAAAAACACACCAGTCATTTGTACGGAATAGTTTTATATTTTGATCACCAATTATAGTCATTGACCTTTCTGGAGGATATTTTAGTTTACTGACCTGTTTTTTACTTCCCACTGCCAATAATTACCTAAAATTTCACAAACGCATGCGAATTATATATATAATATAATATATAGTATGTGTTATATTATGTAACACATTATATATTGTATAGTATATTAGATATAACATGCCATATTATATATATTATATAATATATATACAATTTTGTGTTTCCTATTAGCTACATATATCCAAATTAACCCTTTTGGGGAAAGATTTTGAGGATAATTCTTAACATAATCATTGACTAGCTTTCACAGATTGTTTGACTAATTGGTAACTCCTATGATATATTAACCCATGTTATCTATTCACTGATTCCCTAAGCCACGGAAGTTACCTAAATAAGAAACCAATTATTTTTTCTCTCAAAGCCTTGTTCTTTTAATAGGATGACTTGGTTCAGAACAGGCACAGACAGTATAAGTTAGGCACAGTCTCCTAAAAGACAGAGCAAAAGGTACTCTAACAAGTCTTCTAACATCATTCAGGATCCTGGGGAAAGGTATATAGAGATCCACTATGACATGCAGAGGAGTCAAAGAATTGCAAGAGCTTGTGATTTTGAACCCAACACTTCCTAGGAAATTGTAGTTTTAATGAGAATTCTGTTCAAGAAGCACTCTCAACATCAGACCTTTGAACCCAATGACTCATTGTCCAACCATGGCCACCATGACAGCCAGATTCAGAGAGATACCCGAAAAGAGCACCTAGCTGATAACAGAGCCCTGACATTTCTCTTTCAGAGTTTGTCCCTTGAGTTGCACCGCTTCTCTTTCACAAATCTACTATCAGGGTACCTCTCCCCAACACAGTTATTTCTCGGGGATTATTACTTTCATCAGCTTTTATTTATTTTCCAGGAAATACTAACACATGATGTGATATGGACTATTTCATATGTTGTATTTAATATTGTCTATAATATAATCTCATATATAAACATAACTGAAAAAAATTCTTGAGCTAACACTACGTTCAGTTCATTCTAATCTATTCGATTTTAGTCTATTGCATTTAATTTTTTTAAATGCTGATCTCAACCCACTAAATTCATACCATTTCATTTTCAGTTTGAAAATTAACCTGACTGATTATTTGATTTGTCATTTGAAAATAATGTTTTAACCAAATTAAATTTTTTTAAAGACATGGTAAAAATAATTTGTAAACCTTGTTAATGATTTTCGGTTTTACCTTACAGGTCACAAGAAGCTGTTGAAGAATTTTAAGCAAAAAAAAAAAAAATGGGGTGGTCCTGTTGGTATTTTATTTTGTACCCAATTAATATTTTAATTAGGGGTAACAGGGAACGCCTGAGTGGCTCAGTCAGCTAAGCATCTGACTTCTGCTCAGGTCATGATCTCATGCTTCGTGGGTTCAAGCCCCGCATCGGGCTCTGTGCTGACAGTTCAGAGCCTGGAATCTGCTTCAGATTCTGTGCCTCCTTCTCTGTCCCTCTCCGACTCGCTTTCGATCTCTCTCTGTCTCTTAAAAATAAATAAACAAAAAAAATTTTTTTAAAGGGTAACAGAAACTAATGAAACATGACATTTCAATTATTTTTCCCAACTATAAATAAACTGATAGAAATTATTATTAAGTCTGATTTAAATATTTCTTTGCAGGATGCCTGGGTGGCTCAGTCGGTTAAGCATCCGACTTCAGCTCAGGTCACGATCTCGCGGTCAGTGAGTTCGAGCCCCGTGTCGGGCTCTGGGCTGATGGCTCAGAGCCTGGAGCCTGCTTCCGATTCTGTGTCTCCCTCTCTCCCTGCCCCTCCCCCATTCATGCTCTGTCTCTCTCTGTCTCAAAAATAAAAATAAACGTTAAAAAAATTTTTTAATATTTCTTTGCAAAAACAGTGACTTCAAATTACCTGTGATCAAAAACATTCCCTGGGGCTCCTGGGTCGCTCAGTCAGTTAAGCTTCTGACTTCAGCTCAGGTCATGGTCTCATGGCTTGTGAGTTCGAGCCCTGCTTCTGGCCCTGTGCTGACAGCTTGGAGCCCAGAGCCTGCTTCATACTCTGTGTCTCCATCTTTCTCTGTCTCTCCCCTCCCCACACTGTCTTGCTCTCTCTCAAAAATAAATAAAAACATTAAAATTTTTTTTTAAAAACCACTCCCCACTTTTTTTCCGGTTTTATGAAATATAACTGACATATAACATTTTGTAAGTTTAAGGTATACAACATATTGATTTTTTGCACATAGATGTCACAAAATGGTGACCACCGCAGTTTTAGCCAACACCTCCATTACGTCACATAATTACCATTTCTCTTATGTGGTAAGAACATTTAAGATCTGCTCGCTTAGCAAATTTTAAGTTTATAGTACAGCATCATGAACTCTAGTCACTATGCTGTACAATAAATCCCAGAACTTACTTACAGACTTATAACTGGAAGTCTGTACCCTTCCTCCCAACCCCCAGCTCTTGGTAACCACCATCTTAGTCTCTGTTTCTCTTTTTGGTATTTTAAGTGTTTATATATGTATTTATTTGGAGAGAGTGAGAGAGAGCATGCACGGGCGCACACCCACAAGTGCAGGGGCAGAGAGGGGGAGAGCAAGAATTCCAAGCAGGCCCCATGCTGTCAGCATAGAGAGCCTGACTTGGGGCTCAAACTCACAAACAGTGAGATCCTGACCTGAGCCGAAACCAAGAGTCGGACGCTTAACCGACTAAGCCACCCAGGGGCCCCTCTCCTTTTGGTATTTTAAAACACAATTCTGGCTGTGCCATGGAGCGTGCCTTGGGGGAGACGGAGACATCTGTACAAGAACCTGGAGCTTCACTTAGCAACAGAGGGGGATCTGCTTCTTATCACAGCTTAGCCCCCTGCGTCCAGGAAGCAATTGGAAGGCCAGGGTTTTAAGGTGGTGATTTTTCACGTGGCAACAGTCAGATCAAGGAAACAAAGAAAGTACTGCAAGGGGGTTATGAAATTAGTCTAGTCTTTTGGAGCTGAAATTTAGAAACTTCAAACTATAGAGCCCACTGGCGTGTTAGGCCTGTGTATTTTATTATCCAAAGTGCTTAGGTATTTTAATCGCTCAAGTATTCATTCATTCAAGTGTATCGAACAATTACCACATGCCAAGATTGTGCTAAGTGTCAGGGTTTTAGAGGAATAAGGCAAATCCCTGGCCCTGAAAATGATTCACGCATCTTCACCTGAAAGAAAACAAATCTCGTGTTTTCAGTATTTATTTCCCTTTTGCACTTCCTATGTACTTACTAAAACTCAGAAACTCTAGCCTGGCTTTGCTTTACTGACAGGCACCTCTAGTATCAAGGAAAAAAAAGTTTAAAAAAAAAACAACAGCACCATGGGAAAAAGCGAAACTTGAGAGAACATATCCAGAGCCACTTGGTTCCAAATGGACCTTCTGAAGGAGATTGTCCACAGTGAAAACATCTTTTGAGGTTCTGTATTTTGTTTTAAGAGTTAGCATGCCCTTAGTCCCACAACGTAATCTTAGTGTATGTCTTTTTAAAACACATTGGGTTAACTATTAAGAAAATCTGTGGTTCATCACCAAGAACTGAAAGATGAATGAAAGACACTC
The DNA here is from genome assembly GCF_024362965.1 of Panthera pardus. Lineage (NCBI taxonomy): Eukaryota > Metazoa > Chordata > Mammalia > Carnivora > Felidae > Panthera > Panthera pardus. The sequence goes on along the minus strand of NW_026526766.1, from coordinate 15,109,833 downwards.
TCCATTATTCATACACACATCTCTCGGAATGTATTTAAGCCATCAGCAAGTAATGTTGGCAACAGCTGAAACAGGTTTACGAAATACTAAAGGACATATGATAAAGATCTGAGCAGTAACACAGAACTGAAATAAGGGTTATTCAAAGCACACTTTCCCCCCAAACTCTAGTCCACAATAACTCCCTCTGTGAGTAGCAGGCTTCGGGGGAAGATCAAAGAACTAACACTTGAGACTATATCAAGAAATCTGGTCGTTAAAGAGCCAAAAATGTAGATCTGAATCTTCTTTCAGATTAACTCAGGATATGAAGCAGAAGAAAATGGGCAAAAGAACTTTCCAGCGAAGTGAAGAAGAAAACAAAAGTAAAAGAGAAGAAAGCCTTAATCTATATAGCTCACAGCGGACCCCTAAAATATGGGCACTTAAATATTGTATCTGTTACCTGTAGCCTGTCACTTCCCTCACTAAACTGCTGATTATTTGTCCTACATTCCTGAAAATTATAAAACCACTATAGAAAGTTTAAAATGCTAACTGACAAACAAGGAAGTTCTGGAAACTGTTCAACACTCCTGGTGGTTATCACTGCAGGGGGGCTGCATTAAATGGCAAGCCATTCTTGGGTATTCACTATTTCTATCTGTAGTTTGTCATACCTAATGAATATTTCTTTATTAATTCTTAAACTTGCAAAATAAAACAGTAAAACTAAATGATCTCCAAGGCACTTTAACCTTAGGATCTTATATATTCAACCCTTTTGGAAGGATATACCAGTTGGTTAGATTATATATAACATAATACACACACACACACACACACACACACACACATACACGGACACACACCTGAAGTGTAACATTTCTGATAAAGGCATCATGAGATGGGTCTCGTGGAACTCTGAATGCTACCACCAACTTGATCAATAATTAGTATGTTAAATAAAAGTGCCAGGGTGCCTGGGTGGCTCAGTCGGTTAAGCGTCAGACCCTTGATTTGGCTCAGGTCATGATCTCACGGTTTGGGAGTTCAAGCCCTACATCAGCCTCTATGCTGACAGCACAGAACTTGCTTGGAATTCTGTCTCCCTCTCTCTCTGCCCCTCCCCCGCTTGCTCTCTCCCTCTCTCTGTCTCAAAATAAATAAAAATAGACTTTAAAAAGAAAGAAACATTTTTCAACAATAAAGAAAGTTCCAAATGGGCATTTGACTTCATACAGCATCTGTTGACAAAGACTATGTCTTTAACCCGAGGAAAATGCAGTTTTCCCTGGATTTAATCTGGATGTTAGGACTTAACCTTTAATTTCTTGCACAGTGAGTCAGCATTATTTGGTGCTGGTAAAGCAATAAACTAATCTGCACACTAGCTGTTATATAACCCATAAAAATAAAATCTACGCCCTTCTCTTTTCCCATGGCACTCTCATAACCTTGTACCTCCTTACAACCCCCAAAGACCATTATGTATGGTCTTTCGCAATCATGCGTGCACCTTGTGTATACACCTGAGGTCTTGTTTGTATTTGGTTGCTGCGGTGGTACCCACAAGAGCATTTTTGTGGTAGGTGGTGCTGTTTGCACCAAAACTCTAATTCAGACTCGACCTGTAGACACCAGAACTTAGGAGACACAAGTGAACTCCATGTGACTACGCTGTTCTGTATGTCAATACTGCTTCCCATAATTCTGTGACTTCTGTCTTCTGGTCTTAGTAGAGATAATTACCTCTTTGGTAGAGACTTGAGGAGACCAGTGAAGGCCTTGCTCTGAGAAAGAGGCTACGTGGCAAAAAAAAATGTTGAATGTGCTTGATCCTAATAGTTCAAGTCTTGCTAAAATGGTTGCCTTTTGTTATACAGCAGTCATTTTGTGGCGGTTCATGGGAGGGAAACATCATAGAAGAGATTAGAACATTACCTCAAGCATATTAGTTCATGAACATATAATACTTTAGTTTATCTAAAATGTGTGAGTCTTAGGGGTGCCTGGGTGGTTCAGTCAGTTAAATGTCGACTTCGGCTCAGGGCATGATCTCACGGTTCGTGGGTTGGAGCCCCGCGTCAGGCTCTGTGCCGACAGCTCAGAGCCTGGAACCTGCTTCAGATTCTGTGTCTCCCTCTCTCTGTGCCCCTCCCCCACTCATGCACGCTCTCTCTCTCTCTTTCTCAAAAAAATAAACATTGAAAAAAAATTTTTTAAAACGTATGTGAGTCTTAAAGCACCTGTTCACCTCTCAGTAAGTAGAAACATAGACTATTGGATGGTACCCAGTAGATCCCAGTCCCAGAAGGAAATACTTTTAATGAACTCCATTACTCAGGCCTATAATCTCTTGGATTGTTATATAACATTTCACTTCACTATTTGAAAATGCTTGCAAACCACAGAATGTCTTTAGCATCACAAATAAGTTACTGTGCCAACATGCCTCTGCCGTCCTGCTGAGCCGCATTATTCGATGCGTTCTCTTAGCACAAAGTATTTTCTGAGGGACTAGATTCACTTGGTTGGAAATATCATACTTTCGATAACTTTTTCACACAAAAATCGGGGGTCCTATTTCATGCATGCATTCAGTCAATCAGCACGTGTCTGTTCAGGTATTTGTCGGGAGCTATAGTGTAGAGAAGAAAGCGAAGAGAGTTGAGAGATGGTTCACGTCTTCTAGCTGCTCAAAGGCAAGCGAAGGAAACAGGCACATCACCCTAATTATAAAACAGTATGATTAAGATTATAAGCAAGATCAGTGCAAAGTGCCATAACAATAGAGAGGTTAGCAACTGACGGAACAGGTAGAACTGAAGCTGGGAAAGTAACACTTGAGCTGTTTGGAGAAGAGGAACAAAGGTCTGTATGACGGAGGGCACATAATAAATTACAGAAACTTAAAAGGTTATATTAGGAACATTAAGATGATGGTGATTTGTATGGTAGTGACATTTTCCAACCTGAAGGATGGTAGGGAGTACATGGGAGATGACAGGGAACATAGAATGAGTCTGGTGTACCTATGTGCCAGGCAAGAGGACTGTTCTTACCCCATGCGAAACTGAAAGGCTTTGAAGGACTTTTGAGCAGGAAACTGGAGATACACTGCAACTTTATTTTAAAGTGATAATTCTGGGGGGGACCGGGGCGGCTCAGTTAATTAAGCATCCGACTCTTGATTTCGGCTCAGGTCACGATCTCACGGTTCGTCAGATGGAGCCCTGTGTTGGGCTCTGCGCTGTCAGAATTCTCTGGAATTCTCTGGAATTCTCTCTCTCTGCCTCCCCCTGCCCCTCCCCCACTCATGCATTTGTAGGCACACTCTTTCTCTTTCTCTGTCAACAGAAAATAAACTCTAAAAAGTAAATAAGTAAATTTAAAAATAGAGTGAGAATTCGGGTGCTCTTATTTAGTCAACATCTGTTAATTTTCAGCCGTCCCCCCACCCCCAGCCTTTGTTTTGCATATTGTCCCTTCTTCCCTGTGCTCTTTGCGATTCTGGTGGGGCTGTCTTACCACAATTAGTTCAGGCACGTGGTACAAGCTTGCTAATCAGCGTGGTCCAGGAGTGCACCCTGACCCTAGAGAGCTTAATACGGGCCTTTGAGGGTAGGGAGGGCAGATAGCATCCATGCAATGGGGCATCATGCTGTTTTCTCTGGAATGTCTACCTACGAGGCTCAGGTAAGCCTATGCTCCTCGACCATCTTCATCACTATGTGGCCAGAACCTGCCCTAAGGAGGCTGATTTCGAAGAGAGGTGAGCTGCGGGATGGAAAGAGAGAATTCTGATGCCATCTTTTGAACGCTTGTACCTAGCTAAGTTAAAATCAACTCTACTCTTCAGTAAATTATTTTTGTTGTTGTTGTTTATTTCGTAAGCATAGTTTGATCCCGGTATCTGTGTTTGTAGTTGAAAATGTTCTCACTAATGTAGAGTGAAAGTCAGATAAGCGTGAAAGCAGACAGATGTACTGAGAGGAATTAAAGTCATCTGGATGAGTGAAGATAAGGGCCTGAACTAAGACAATGGAGCTAAAGAAGAGAGTATACATCCAAATGTATGAACCCTGAATGAGCGAGAGATTTGGTGAGTTATTAGATGTGAGAGAGAATGAAGAGTGACAGATGTTATCTATGAAACACTCTCCACCATAACACTGAGGCAAGTGAAAGGGTGCATTCTTAACTAAAATGAATGAATGAAAAAGCGGGATATGATTTAGTTCTCCTTGGGGCTCCGTCCAAGGAAATCCATATGGTTTACTGAACCCTGGTGAAGAGCCAAGATGAAGAAACAGAGGCTGTGTGTCCAGTTTTTCCCTGGTGCTACGGGAGTCAGGTTCCAAGCCCAGTGTAATCAGTTAGCATGGCACTTGATGTTCCTTCATCTAAAAGCTGGGCACTGTCAGATGTGACATGCCAGCTAAGCCGGGTGCCCACAAAAGGATGATGCTGGCTCACGGTGCTCTGCTTCTATGTTTGCCACTGCTTTGAATGGGATAGAAACTTAAACCCTCATCTTTGAAGCTGATCTTTGTGGGTAACTCCAAGCAGAGCAGCAATTCGATCTCCAGTTCCCAGAGGTATTAGTGATAGTGATTTCAGAGCGATGATGCCACATCTGTGCCAAAATGCAGCTGGAAAAGAAGTCCTTTGCCTCTATTCAAGAGCTCAAGATTAATCTTGTGTGATTTGTCCAATATGATGGAACGAAAAAAAAGCAGACCGAACAGGGGCTTAAAATAGATGTTAGCTGTTGAGAAAAAAAAAAAAAAAAAAGTCAAGTTATGCAGTAGGTGGTATAAATCTGTAACCTCTAAAGAGCCCATTCAAATTTTCATGGAAAGCACCAAACTTCAACATAAAGATGGTGACCAGGAGACCCACTGGTGAAGGGCCGTGGACAATAATGACTCAAGGTACCCTGTTTAGCGTCATGGACAATCAAATAAGTGCTTATTAAAAACCAAGCCAAAGCAAATTATAATGTTTAAGTGAAATCATCATTTTTGAATTAAGTATGATGATGTTTAATTTATGGTATTTAATGCCATGAAATATCATTACTCTTAGTCAATATGCCTATTCCTGAGACTATGTACTCAGGATATTATTCAGCATACGAAAAAGGTATATGGGGGTGCCTCGGTGGCTCAGTCAGTTGGGTGCCTGACTTGATTTTTGACTCGGGTCATGGTCTCACAGTTTGTGAGTTCGAGCCCCGCATCAGGCTCTGCGCTGACAGTGTGGAGCCTGCTTGGGATTCTCTGTGTCCCTCTCTCTCTGCCCCTCCCCTGCTCTCTCTGTCTCCAAAATAAATAAATAAACATTTAAAAAAAAAAAGAAAAAGAAAAAGGTATACGCATAAAATGTCCATTATTGCACTCTCTATAATATAAAAAAAAAAAATAGAAAAAGTTTGACAAAGAACAGGGAACGAATAGACAAAAATGCTCCAAAAATGTCATAGTTATAAATATCATAGTTATAAAATCAGTTGGAAATATGGAAAGTGAGATGATTTTTGAAATAGAGAAACAGTATACAAAATCATATATATATATTATGTGGACAAAAAGTATACATTTAGACAAAGACTAAGTTGACCCAAATAAAGAAAACAGAAACAAATAATACATGTATTAAAACTTAATTTACGACTGAAATTAAATGAAAGACAAACTATTCAATAAATAATGCTGGATAACACAAAGGCAAAATCAATTCCAGGTATATTAAAAAAACTTTAATGTGAATCGTAAAACTGAAAACTTTTAGAAGATAACGGAGAAGAAAATTTGTCTGGCTTCAGGGCAAGGAATAACTCATCAAACCATATAGTAAAAGCATTTACCATGGAAGAAAACTAACACCCAATTAACCTCATGAAAATAAGAAACCTATGTCTATCCAAAGACACCCTGCAAAGGGTAAAAATACACAAATTGAGAGGAGATATTTGTAACATATGATTGACAAAGGTCCGGTATGTAGACTGTAGCAAGAATTGAAAACTGGGTGAAAGGCACGAATGTATACTTCATAAATGAAGAAACGTAAGTAGCCATTAAACAAGTGAAAATAAAAAATAAATAAATAAATAGAGAAACAAGTGAAAAGATTCTCAAGCCCATTAATAATCAAAGGTTAGAAGTTCAAACCACACTGAGATATGTTTCATACCAAGGTTGCTCGACACAATTGCATGGATCGCGCACTGCTCAACTCCAGGGAGCATCATCCTTATCCACTCGAATATGATGCCATCTCCTCCCCCTCAAACTGTGGAATGCATTGGCCCTGTTTTACAACCAGCAAACTGGCAGAAATTCAAAAGTCTGCACTATGGGCAAGGATGCAAGGATGTGAAGCATTAAGAACCTCGGCCACTGCTTACTGACGTGTAAATGAGCTCAACCACTTTGAAGAACAGTTTGTCTCCATTCAGGATGATTAATGGAAGGTTTAGAAGAGGAGTGGGAAAGAGTATTGAGTAGTGATGAACACAAAAATAAGCAGATATTCAAAATAAAATGTGAAATAGCACTGAAAGGCGTAAAAGTTTCCAGATGTACTTAGACGCTTGGCCACAAAAGTGAGGAAAGTAGATCAAGATGAGATAAAAAAAAAAAATCTGTCAGGATATATTACATGTTTGGGTTTTGTTTTGTTTTTTAATGTTTATGTTTTGGAGAGAGAGACACAGCACGAGTAGGGGAGGGGCACAGAAAGAGGGGAACAGAGGATCCGAAGCCGGCTCCGCAGTGACAGCGGAGAGCCCGACACAGGCTTCGAAGTCTTGAACAGAGAGATCATGACCTGAGCCGCGCAGGCTCCCCTACACTGGATGTTAACTAACTGGAATTTGGATAAGACCTTTAAAAAACAAATTTAAAAAAAAGAATTTAAAAAAAAAAAACCTGCCAGGATGGATGGCGTTAAAGTTCCGAAGACATCAGTAGAAGTGAAGTTGAAATAATTTTCCAAGCTATTTGTGTTCGTATACAGACAAGACATGGGCCAGCAAACTATGACCTGTGGATCAAATCCAACGTATTTATGTTTTATATCCTATTTATGTAGACCTTGGACCAAATCCAGCCACTACCCATTTTTGCAAATTACTGGAATAGAGTCACATCCATTCATTTACGTAGACTCCATGGTTGCTTTAGGTCTGTCACAGTGAAAATTCATTGTTGTGACAGAGATCATAGGGCCTGCTAAGGCTAAAATATTTATGATCTCACACATAGAGACAGTTTGCTAACCCTTAGACCAGACCATTAGGTAAACAAACAAACAAACAAATTAGCATGCTTGGTGCAATTAGAAATATGTATTTTAATGAAATGATGAGACGATTCTTGATCACTATTCTGCAGAGGAATTACAGAGTTCACATATACTAAGTTGAAGAGAAACTGGACGAGAACAAGGGCCAGAGCGTGTTCATGCCAAATTGATATCAAGTTGTGACTAAATATAACAGACTTTGTGATATCTAGTAAGCATAGTGGAAAATCTTGGACAGATTGCCAAATATTTCCTATGAATTGGAAAAGTCTTCTGTCATGTGCAAGATAGATATAACTGACCCAACTTAAAAGATCAAAAAAATAAATGGTGAGAGGTTCAGTTTTGCCACTAGATTTTCTGGATATTCTGTTGGCTTTTTGACTCTTCTAGTTACGGTGACACAAGAGCAGATCATTTGTCAGAGTGAGACTAAACCACCTTAACTGATTTCCAAAAATCCAGTGATCTAAGAATAAAAGCTGTCCATGTCTCTCTCCCATAAATGTGCCTATGAGTTCACTCTAGGTTTTCAGAGATCCCTACTACTTGAGGTCATTCATAGATCAGATTCCTTCTGTCATTGCAATGCCATCCCTGAGAACTGAATCCTCACCTCATCTAGCTTCTTGCTGGTGGAAAAGGAAAGAGAAGACGGAGGGGGTAGCCTTCATGTTTGAAGTCCTGGACCGAGAAATGGACACATAACTTCTGGAACTGTGCTGTGTAGGCATGTATCAGTCTCAATTCTATTGATTTGGAAGATGAGGATAATGGATTCTGGTGGACAAGTAGCATTCTCTTTCTTACAAGAGATAATAGTCTTCTATCTAGAAGAATTCATGCTAAACAGAGATTAAAAAATATGATTCAAAATGTGAAGATCATAAGGTAATTTATAAATGGTGTTTGCTTGAAAGGAAAGCCCAGAAAAATTCTCCAGGGTTTTCTACTCTTTTTTTTTTTTTAAGTTTATTCACTTATTTTGGGAGAGAGAGAGAGAGAGCACAAGCAGAGGGGGAACAGAGAGGGAGGGAGACAGAATCCTAAGCAGGCTCCGTGCTATCAGCACAGAGCCTGATGCGGGGCTTGAACTCATGATCCGTGAGACCATGACCTGAGCCGAAATCAAGAGTCAGATGCCCAACCGACTGAGCAACCCAGGCTCCCCAGGGTTTTCTACTTTTAAACTGAATTATGAGAAACATGCAGAGATCTTCTCACCCTTCCACTAGGGGATGAGAGGAGGAAATGTAATATCTTTCCAGTTACTGAAGCTTCGATATATTTAGCTTTTTGGATTATGAGAAGAAAGCTGGCAGAATGACAACATGGTCACAGAACAAATTAACCTCAACCTAAGATAACAAAACCTGGCAGTTCAAAGCTGCCACAAAGAAGAATTCCGGCCAAGTGACATGCTCATGGTCTCCTTGCCTCTCAAGGCAAATAAACATAAAGTTTTGTGAGAAATATCCTTGTATGTTAACCAATGAGGAACACCATGTATCTTGTTTTACTAACCAGATTAATCACAGTTTTGTGGATGGAAAACTGTGGTGCTAACAACTTTCCAAGAATGCTTTGGACCAGGTATGCTGGTTGGGGATCCTGGCTCTTAACCGTAATATGAGTATTTCTATCTATGGCCAATCAAGTTGAACCATCACGAGGAAATGTGGAAAAATAAACCATCAGTTATTCAGAAGATAGACACTGGGTGGCCTATACCCAAGTCTAAGTACTTTACTAACATCAATGCCAGTAACTTACAAAACTTAAAAATAATTATGTTAGATCCTGTTAATATGCAAGGCACTTCCCTCTGTACTGCATTTGGTAGAAGGCTGAGTGAGGTGGGCCATTCCCTCAATTTCTAAGCCTCTGCAAGAATGAGCCAGGGTATGTAGGGGTGCTAGATTTAAAAATATAGCAAGATAGAGTTAATGCATTTTTATAAAATGTAGCAAGGCAAAGAAGGTAGGGAGCAAACTGATTTGGAATGGTCGGTCAGGAAGGGTCAGGAAGACATGAAACTGAGGCTATAACTGACCTCACCAAACTCGGTTTTCTTGCCTGCACAAATGGGAAGAATATTTGCACTTTTCATCTGTATCTTTATAAAAACAGAGAGCAGAATTGGGTTCATAATAATGCTAAAAACCCGTCAGTTGTCATCATAGCTATTTTTGTTGTGGTTAATGTCGTTCTTTGAAACTTTGATTTTGAATAATGAACAGGATTCCAGTAGCTACAGTTTTTGGAGTGTATAAAGTCAGGCAGACGGAATGGAAGCATCAGCTGCTGGATACTTCATTGGTATGAACCCAGAATGCAATAGGATTTAGTATGGATTTACTAAGCAAAATGCCTTTCTAATCCAGATGCCTAAAAGGGACTCTGAAGCACCGTGGTTTTTCTGTCCTTGGTTCTATATTTACAAAGAGTGATTTTATTTGCTCAATTTTATGAATGTCCTGTTTTACACTCTTCGGGGAGAATACCACCAGCCTCCTTCTATACGTTCCCCAGGGTAAAAGAATTTGTCCATGCACACACAGCGCTAGCCCAGATTTGGAAGCACGTAAAAGTTTTTTGCTATGGGGTCAGCCCCCACTCAAATGGTAGTTGAGATAAGAATAGGTATACAAGGTCAATTTCAATACCCTGGAATGGTCTACTTGGGTAAGGCATGAGTGACTCACAATTTCATGAAACAGACTCGAATCTCTATACACAGGTGCTTGCTAAAATCCAAAGAAGCCATTTTTTTGGCATTAGCTGTGTATTTCTTGACATTTCACAGCTTGGGAATTGAATTGGAAGCCTAAGTTTGTACTGGAGGACAAAATTCTCATGGAAAATCAACTAGTTAATGCACAATGAGCTTTCCAGAGCTCTTCCAGGACTCTGGACTGTTGAAGTTCATTTTCTTGAGGAACAGTTTGGATAGCCTACAGATAGTGTTAGATTATATGTGTTTATGGAGTTCATGATCCACTTATTTAATAAATCATTCTTTATATAGGAACTTAAGGGAGATAAATGTGCCATTGCTTTTTGGTCTCGGAAAGTTCTATCCTGGGAGAGCCACCTCCCAATGGTTTAGAGGGAGGCTTTGAAATGTGGGCCCAGGACAATCATGATGCTATCGCCTGCGGGAAGCCATTTCCTATGTTCACACACCATTTGTTTTCAAAATGTTTAAACTCCACATTCTAAATTGCTGTTCCGTGCTTTAAAGCTATACTCGCCTGGCTTCAGACAGAAATAAATTCCCAATTCTCAGGATGTTGTACAAACCCTTTCCAAAACTAATCAGGATGACTTACGAAAAATGTTGGTTAGTACCTAGTTTTGTTTTATTCTTTGAGGGAGGGGGGAGATGTGAGAGAAACCATCCTTTATCCTCTAGAAAATGATCAGAAACAACAAGAAAAGTATACAAAAGTTACCCTTTTGGAATATTCTTGAAGTGTTACCCGATACATGCTAATCATTATTTATGTTGTCACAATATCTAAGGATTGAGAATGAAACAATAGGACATGGGAGCAAAATATTTTAAACGGCATGAAACTCATATTTCCCCAGGGCAACCATTCCTGGATCGGTTTGAAAGGAATAAAAACTGTTTCTCAGGGTTTTCATATCCATGTTGTTGTAAGGTCCAGAGCCCCATGGAAGAATCACCCATTATTTGGGGTGTTTCTTGGGTTGTCATCTGTGGTCAAGAATAAGCTTCTATTTTCTTCCCCTTTATATGTTTCAAGTAATTCATTGAGGTGAAATTTTCATACCATAAAATTAACCATTTGAAAATCAACAGTTCAGTGTTGTGTAATCCATTCACAGTATGGTTCAACTACAACCCCTCTCTGGTTCCAAAATATTTCTGTCACTCCAAAGTAAAACTCCTTACCCATTCATCAGTTTCTTGCCAGGCCCTGGCTACCACCAGTCAGCATTATGGCTCATCTGCTTCCCCTTTTGTGACCCATTCCTTTGAGTGAGGGCTCTTTCCAGCCTTTTATTGTCCACAGAATCACCTGAGAGCACCTTGTTGCTGCCATTTACAGCTGAATAAAGCTGATTCTAGAGCCAAAGGTACAACCTGTCTCTTGGTGGTCACTAAGCTTCCAGTACCTATCCTAGCTGCTGGAATACTATCTTATCTCCCTGGCTACCTTATCTTTTGGGCATTGCTCTGGGTCCTACATCTTTGCTGCCAAAGTTGATATAGTAGAGTCTCCAAAAATGCCAGTGAAAATGTATTTTCTGGGTTTGTTAATGCCTTTAAGCCAATATCTAAGGAATAAATCTGTCTCTTCCCTTTTACATGTCTCTTTATCATGTAGGTAATAGAGATAAATTGAATACCCCTGGGATTACTTCATGTATATGTAAAAATGACTTTGCGTTAGTCAATGACTTTTTAGTTGATTAATTTCAGCCTATTCTTTCCCTATCGTTATGATGTGAGACCACGTTTAAAAAAGGGAGTGCCGAATCAGGAGTAAATCTCCCCAGAAAATAACAAGTTGTGATCAGTTTCAACCCTCATCTCTGATAACCAAAGCATTATATAAACAGAGATTTATTTGTCCGATGCGATCTTCACTTAGAGAATTATTCCCAGGAACATCATAGCCCCTCCTTTAAGAATACTTCTAATGAATTAATATGGTCAGTTCTCAAGACAAATCCAAAAATATCCGAAATCTAGTGAACTTTGAGGTTAGACTCCATCTAGAACTCTAAGTACAAATTTAACTTAGTCTTGGAGCAGTAATAACCTGGTATGACTTTGTAACTTATTAGCATAAATCAGCCAAGAGTTTCTATAAAGGGACAAAAGCTGAAATTTCTGGAATAGCTCCAAATCAAGGAAGCTGTTCTAAACAGATACACCTTGATGCATATAAGTAATAATGAAGCAAAAAAAAAAAAAAAAAAAAAAACTATAACAGACTAAGAACATTTTCTGATATTGATTGCCATTTATAAGAAAAAGCTTCCCCAAAGTATGTGCAAACTAAAAATAAACAAGTCATAAGCCTAGAAGTTTAATAAGCCAACTAGGTTTACTTTAAGAAAAAATTTTTTTTAACATTTATTCATTTCTGAAAGGCAGAGAGACAGATTACAAGAGGGGGAAGGGCATAGAGGGAGACAGAGATCAGAAGCAGGCTCCAGGCTCTGAGCTGTCAGCACAGAGCCAGCCACGGGCTCGAACCCACAAACTGTGAGATCATGACCTGAGCTGAGGTCAGACGCTTAACTGACTGAGCCACCCAGGTGCCCCAGGTTTACTTTTTGTTAATGACTGTGTTCTTTTGGAAAAGTAATTTCTATTTCACTCACTTTAGCTGACTAGATTATGTGGAAATTCTCCTTAAAAAACACAACTAAAAATGCAAGATAAAAATATAACAAATAGCTATCAAAAGAATATTTGGCCCAAAAAGAAAGCAAGAGAAATCCCCAGAAGACAAAAGAAGAGAGGAAACTAAAAATTGGGACAAACTATTCCTGCCCTTGAGAATGTGTTGCCTTGATAGCCAAGTAAGGAGAGCAGTCAAGGTTGCATGAAGAGGAGATAGAAACCAAGAAACTCGACTTCCTGGAATGATTGACGCTCATTAAAGAAAGTAATAGAAAAATATGCCCTCTGAATCACTGGGTGACTAGGCAACGGCATGGCCAGAGCTCCTTAGCCTAGGCTGTGGGTGTAAAAAAATTCTTTCTTCTTTGAGATTTCATAAACAAAGGCTTATACTCGCTGTCTGTGTCCTATCACTTAGCCTTGAAGCTACAGTCCCTCCCAAATGCTAATGAAAGAAATATCAGAAGGCTAACAATCCAATGTTCCTTCTTCCCCCTTCCAGTACAGAGTAGCAAAAATAATTTCACATCTTAAATGTAGTTCTGATAAAGTGGTGAATTAAGAACACTCACTGAAACGTCTCTGTGATTCTCCTTTCTGCTATGGAGATTTGTATAAAAATGAATAACCCTGCTCTATTTCATAACACATTCTTGGAAGTGTTATTTCTACACATGAGCCTTCAATGACATTGAGACTTTGGAGATTGGTGCTGTGTTTTGTGAAATATAACCTCAGTGGACTTTTATGTGTTTTACCCAAGTAATTCTATTTGCACTGACAAATATTCTGAGGTTTCACTATTAGCCCAGAAGTACATTAGGCTTTTGTTTTGTTAGCATTTCTGTGTAAAGATATAATACATCTGTGATTCTGTTGAATTCTTTAGTTAAATGATGATTTCAGACTCTTCATCTTATTTAAATCAACACAAGACAACACCAAAAAGAATACGATGATTTTTAAGATAATCAAATGAAATTCTAGAAAGAAAAAACAAAACAAAACATAGTCACTGAAATGAAAAGCTTAACGGATGCCCTAAATAGCAGATTAAAAACAGCTGAATAGAGATTAAGTAAACTCGAGTATAGATTTGAGGAAAAGGTTTAATACACCACACAGAGAAAGCAAGATGTGGGAAACAGAAAACAGAAATTCAATAATACAGAAGCTAAAATCAGAAGATACAACATACGCGTAACAGGAAGAAAGACTGAAAATCGCCAAAACTAACGAAGGCCATAAAACTCAGATTTAGGTATCAAAATAAACCCTAAAAAGTATAAAAATAAAACATACATTTAGACATATCATAGTAAAAATGAGAGTACCATGAAAAAAACAGAGAGTACTGATAAATGACTGACAGAAAAACAAAGCTGCCAATCTAGAATTATCATTTAACCTAACTTTCATTTTAAAAACTGAGAAAATTTTCTCAATAACTGACTCTGATAATGGCAGAACAAATAATTTGGACTGAACCCTCCACTGAAGAGCAATGAGAATCTCTGGACAAAATATTTATTTAAACAAGTGTCTTATAAGCAAAACTTGCTAACAGATAGTGAAATGCTCTCAGGCCAGATTCCAGGGCAGAATGGAAGTCCTGAAAAGGAAGCCCACTGTTTGGACAATCTTCACATTGGGGGCATTTCCTCATTGCGGATATATAACATCTGAGTAAGGCTGTGCTGCCCATTTGACAATCTGGTGGCACTTAGCCCAGAGCATGCAGAGACGGAAAGGGTAGCCTTGATGAAACCCTTCTACTTTGATTCTAGAATACTAAGGCCCAGAGTTGTTTGGAGAGACCTAGAGATACCAGGAGTCTAGCAGTAGCAAATACACACATTCTTTGGGAGAAGATAACATCATTGTAGTTCTCTGATTGTTTCTAGAAACAAATTTTTCAATCGAATGCTTCATGCCAAAGAGCGAGCAGAGCCAGAAGAGGGGAAGACGACATGAAAAAAAGCCATAAAGAACAAAGGACAAGATGTATTTCTCAGTGCAGAGGCTTAAGATATTGGGATTATCAGACATAGACTTCAAAAGATCTGGATTTAAAAGACAAAATTGAAAATTTCATGAGACCTGGAAACTAAAAAAAAAAAAAATGATAATAAAGGAAGATGTCTTGAACTAAAAATGGCCATTATCAAAAGCTGCCTGGGTGAATTATTTAATAAAAATTGGACGCAGATTGGGGCACCTGGGTGGCTCAGTCGGTTAAACGTCTGACTCTTGATTTTGGCTCAAGGCATGGTCTCGTGGTTCATGAGATTGAGCCCTGCATCGGGCTCTGCCCTGAAAGCATGGAGCCTGCTTGGGATTCTCTGTCTCTGCCCCTCCTCTGCTCGTGTTCTACCCTCCTCTCTCTCAAAATAAATGAATAAACATTAAAAAATATTGGATATAGATAAAGGAAGAATTAGTAAATCCATTTGGATAGAAGAAATTTTCCATAAATGAAGCCTGGACAGACAAAATAAGGAAAAATGGAGAAGAGAAGGTACATGAGTAAAGAATACGGTGATATGATCTATAAAATGTGGCTGGAGTCCCAGGAGAAGGGAGAAGTTTCAATGGAATCCCAATTGAAATCCCAGAAGCTTTTTAGGGAGATTGACAGACTGATTGTAAGATTTATAAAGAAATAAATAGGATCAAAAAAAACACAAACAACTTTGCAAAAGAACAATGTTGGAGGGACAACACTGCCCGATTTTAAGACTCATGATAAAGTGATAGTTATTACAACAGTGTGGTACTGGTCTAAAGACAGAGAAAGAGATTAATGGAATGCAATAGAGAATCCATAAATAAGCCTACATATAGGTGGACAGTTGATTTTCTACAGAGGTACAAAGGTAACCTCATGGAAAAGAAATAGTTTTTTCAATAAATGGTGCAGGAACAATTGCCTAATTCATATGCAGTTGTTGATACTATTTTCCTTTTTTTAAAAAAAAATCATTATTTTATCTGCAAGCATGTCCCATTTTAATCAAAATATTTTTGTACCTTTTTTCTCTTCTATTGGTCAGTCTTGCAAAGGATTCCATCTTATTATTTTGTCCAAAATGTCAACCCTTTGGCTTTGTTAATTTTCTCTATTTTGTCTCTCTTTTTTTTCCCCATTTAATTAATACCTGTCTTTACTTTTATTATCTCCTTCTTTCTACTTCCTTTAGGTACATACTGCTATGGATTTCTTAGCTATTTAAAATGAATATTCAATTTGAAAAATTCTTCTTTAACTTAAGTTTTCAGGAACAAAAATTTCCTTTGAAGTGTTTCCCTTTTTTGCTGGGCCTCGCAGATTTTAATACATGACAATTTTATTATTGTACATTTCTAGATATACTGATATTTTCATTCCAGTGTAAGTCATCAAATGTAAATCCAATTTAGCTTTATCTCCTGCATGCAGGGATTGTTTAATATCAGCAAAATCCATAAATGTAACTGACAACATACAGAATTTAAAAAGAAAAAAGAAACATGAAAAGCTAAGGTGATATGAAAGAAAATAAGTTTACAACATTCAACACATTCATAATAAAACAGAAGCTGTGACTAAAGTAAAAATAAAACAGAACCTTCTTTAAACTAACAGTGGGTTTTTACATATAAACAAACAAAACCCATTATAAAAATCTATCCAAATGAGAAAACACTAGCAAATGCTGGAGAATATAGATCCACAGGGTCCTTTTTCCATTGAAGGCGGAAGCCTAAATTGATAGAGACGCTTTGGCGTTATATCCCAAAGTGTAACACTCATGTTCCTTAAGAACCAGAAAATTTGATTTCAGATATATACAGTCAAGAGAAATATACACAAAAAAAATTTTTATAGAAGCACTATTCACAATAGCAATCCCCAAAAACCCATTAGCAAAAGACTGGATGAATAAACTATTATCAGAAAGGTATAATATCCAGCAGTCAAAATAAAGAACCTCCAGTGATATTCAATAATATGGATGACTCTTATTGGTATAATATTTAAGGAAAAAATAAGTTCATTTTTATAAAGTTAGAAATAACTTTGTGGAGCACCTAGAAACACAATGGAAGTCAGTCAAGAGAATAATGAATACAGGTTTCATAATTCTCCCATTTGGGTGAGAATGAGGGGACAGAGCAATCAGATGAAGGACCACAAGTATACGCGTAGGTTATCTTCCCAGTATTTTGTTTTGCATAATGGCTTGTTGGTACTTATTGTTATTATACATAACTAATTATAGAACCTTCCTCCCACCCACCCCCACCCTCAAAAAAAGAGGCCTCTGAAGTTCTAAAAATCCTTTCAGGGTCACTGCAAAAAAACAGAAGGCACACCTGGCTGGAGTTTTGAAGATGATTTAATGAAGGGACTCTTTACAGAACGTGGGCAGTCCACGAAGGGTACTGAAGAGCTCAGAACCCGAAGATATAGACGTGGAAATGGTGTTCTCAGAGCCCAGTAAATAAGGGAGTTGTAGAAGCCAACGCTCCACAGGGAGGGACACTCAGCAGGGCCTCGGTCTTGGGAGGAAGATGCCGCCCTGCCAGAACATGCCAGAACGTGCCAGAATGTGCCAGAAAGCACCAGAGTGTCGCTCAGACAAAAAAGAAGCAAGGGAGGAAGCACTCGGGCTTTCCTCTCCTCCTACACGTCATTCTCCGGTCAGCACCTCCTCCCCCACCCCCACCCCCACCCCTCATTTCTACTGGTTAAACTAAATCAGAAACCAGGGAGCAAGAGAGGTAAGATTTGAGGCAGTGATGAAATGGAAGTGGAGTGGAAAAAAGTAAGATTGCCATGCACACAAACATGTAAATAAACATCTATCAGCAATCACATGGATATGGGGAGGGATGTAAATAAAGTGTTTCAAGTATTTGGATGAACCGAAGAAAAAAGTAAAAGCACCAATTAATTTTAGACTCTGATAAGTGACAAAATACCCTTAGTATCTCAAAGATCCATTAAAATAACAATAAAGACAATATGTAATCCCTAAGCTGATAGAGGGAATGAGGAGTTAATTTTTAAATTAATTAAAATGAATGTACACTAAATGTAAAATTAACATTAGTTTGGTTTAATTTAAAAAAAATTTCAATGTTTATTTATTTTTGAGAGAGAGACAGAGTGCGAGCAGGTGAGATGCAGAAAGAGAAGGAGAGACAGAGAATCCGAAGCAGGCTCCAGGCTCCAGGCTCCGAGCTGTCAGCACAGAGCCTGACACGGGGCTCGAACTCCAGAACTGTGAGATCATGACCTGAGCCAAAGTCCGACACTCAACCCACTGAGCCACCCTGGCGCCCCTAATTTTAAGACTTACATCTTAAGTTAATTTAAACTAATTTTTAGAAAAAAGGTAAGAAAAGAGAGAAAAAGAACATAGAGTAAGTAAGACCAAAGTATTTCATAAGATGGTAGAATTTTTAAACATAAATTTGTCTGTATATTGTATTACATATCAATAAAGGAAATGATCCAATTAAAAAAGAATGTTTATAAAATTGCGTAGGTAAATAAAACCCAACTATGGGCCGTTTGAAGAACCATATGCAAGACATAAAGATACAGACTTTTTTTTTTTTTTTGCTTTATTTATTTATTTATTTATTTATTCATTTTTAATTTTGTTTAAGTCCAAGTTAGTTAACATGCAGTGTCACGATGGTTTCAGGAGTAGGATCCAGCAATTCATCACCCACACACAAAACCCACTGCTCATCCCAACAAGTGCCCTCCGCAAAGCCCATCACCCACTCACCCCATCCCCCCACCCCACACCCCTCCAGCAACCCTCAGTTTGTTCTCTGTGTTTACAAGTCTCGTATGGCTTGCCTCCCTCTCTGTTTGTATCTTATTTTTCCTTCTCTTCCCCTAGGTTCCTCTGTTTTGTTTCTTAAAGTCCACATATGCATGAAATCATATGGTATTTGTCTTTCTCTGACTTATTTTGCTTAGCATGATACACTCCAGTTCCATCCACGTTGTCGCAAATGGCAAGATTTCATTCTTTTTGATTGCCGAGTAATACTCCATTGCATATATAAACCACATCTTCTTTATCCATTTGTCAGTCGATGGACACTTGGGCTCTTGCCATAATTTGGCTGCTGTTGGTAATGCTGCTATGAACACTGGGAATATGCAGAGATTAAGTAAGGAGATGGAAGACGACATATTATGCAAACCCTAACTGAAGGAAAAGCTACTGTAGGGATAATCTCTCCAAGGAAACTCTAGGGCAAAATCATAAAGAGGAGCAGAGAGAGCTTATAATGATAAAAAAGTTCAATTTCCTAGGAAGACGTAGAGATGCTAACTTTATAAGCAGATAAAAATATAGCCCTACTAATGTGAACTGCAATGATTGAGGGGTTGTTTATTGCCAGCCAACAGAGAAACGAAGAAATGCACTTCCAAATAAATCATGAGTCAGGGAAGAAATCACAATGGAAATTTGAAAGTATCTTTAATTGAGCAAAAATGAAAATACTATATTCAACTTGTAGATGTCACTAAAGACACTCACAGAGGGAAATATAGAACTTTAGAGGGAAGAAGGATGAAAATAAAATGATGTAAGTATCGAGAAGTTAGAAAAAAGGGACACCTGGGTGGCTCAGTCAGTTAAACGTCTGACTTCCGTTCAGGTCAAGGTCTCACAGTTCATGAGTTCGAGCCCCACATGGGGCTCTGTGCCTATAACTCAGAGCCTGGAGCCTGCTTCAGATTCTGGGTCTCCCTCTCTCTCTGCCCCTCCCCTGCTCATGCTCTCTCTCTCAAAAATAAAACATTAAACATTAAAAAAAGAAGAAGTTAGAAAAGGGACAAATGTCGAGAGAAGAGAATGAAAGAAAGTGAGGTTATGAACAGAAATTAGTCAAACAAGTGAACATACAGTAGAGAAAACCAACAGAGCCAAAAGTTCTTTGAAATACTACCAACATTGACAATCTCCTGACAAGAAGACAAGAATGTGAGCCTCTATGAGACTCTCAAAGAAGAAAACTATAGCAGAAGAAAGGGCTAAGGTAAAAGAATGAGCAATGGCCAAAGAAATTTTTATATAATTAAGTAAAGTAAAATAGGAATTGATTGAACAGGGCAATAATTATATAATTATGATTCCTTTGGGGCAGTGGAACAAAAATTTGTAGCAGGCATATAACATGTAGAATAGGAATAGAGAATCAAGAGATAAAATTTTCAGAGTCCTTAAATTTTGTGTGAGATGGTGATTAAATGTATACATATGCTTCTAAGTGTGTTAAAATTTTTAGGTTAACCAATAAAAATAGATGCCTGAAGTTTGGTGGTACCGTTTTTGCATGATCAGAAACAGGAAATTCAAGAAAGAGATTCGATTTTGGGAAATGATACCATGTTCAGTTAGGGTTCTTAAAATATAAACGAAAGGACTAGGTTAAGTTAATTGAGCACAACATCCTGTTTATAACAGAGATAGGTCGGGTCTATGTCAGAGCGCAGCGGTTCTCAAACCTAAGCTTGACTCAGAATCACCTGAAGGGCTCATTAAAGTACAGACTGCTGGGCTCTATGTCCAAAGATTCTGATTCAGTAGGTCTGAGATGAGGTCTGAGACTTTGCATTTTGTAGAAGTCTTCCGTGAGAAGTGGATGTTGCTGCAACTTTGGACCTTGACAAAGTGGAGCCAGAACTGCGTCAGTGGTTCTGACAGCTGACTACGCTTCAGAACTACCACAGGACCTTTGCATGCATACTGATATCTGGGCTCAAACCACTCCCAGGGAATCGGAATCTCTGCCTTGTTTTGTTTTGCCTTGTTTTATGTTGTTTTGAATTCCCTGGGTGATTTCAGTGGGCCAGCAGGCTAACACCACTCCTTGGGTCTTCTCCTTTAGGAAGTTAAAATCTAGGTTTTAATTTTTTAAACTAAAAGAAGAAACGTTTCAAATGTTTCTCGTTTTCTTGTTATACACTGCATGGGTTCACATGAAACAAATATGTAGGCTCTTGAGTTTGGAAACCCAGGTATATGACTATGTGACATGCAGCTCGGGTGCCCAACAGGCAGCTGACAGGTAAAGCCAGGAAAGTTCAGGAAAAAAGAAAAAAAGAATGCATGGCATTGTAAGTTAGGCTATTGGTGATATCTTAATGTAGGGTGAGAGAAAAGGGGATAAAGATGGGACGATATACAAGGTGGGCTTTGAGGTACTGATATTGCTCTGTTCCCTGACTTAAATGGTGATTTTGTTTTGTTCATTTTATGAGTATTTATTGAAACGTACGCTTATGATTTTTACAGTTTTCTATATATGTATGGTATGTTTGACTTTAAATGTTTTTTTTTAAAGTGTTGAAAAAGCTGGGGCGCTTGGGTGGCTCAGTTGGTTAAGCGTCTGGCTCTTGATTTCGGCTCAGGTCATGATCTCACGGTTTGTGAGTTCAAGCCCCTCATTCGGCTCTACCTTGACAGTGTGGAGCCTTGCTTGGGATTCTGTCTCTCTCTCCCTCTCTCTGCCCCTCCCCAGCTCACGGGCATGCATGTGCATGTGTGTGCATGCTCTCTCTCTCTCTCTGTCTGTGTGTCTCAAAATAAATAAACTTTTCTAATATATGTTGAAAAAGTAAAAAAGCAAAACCACAGCATTGACACTTCTGTTTGTATTCACCCAGTTTAAGGCACAGTTTCCTCTGCTTACCAACAGTCACATCTCTGCTCCAAAACCTGATCATTCACATGAGCCCTAGTGTTTCAACTGCATGATTGAATTAAATGTAATTTAAATTGGAGATTTATCTGGAGGAAAAGGAGTGTTGCATTTATGAAAACTAT
Organism: Panthera pardus; assembly: GCF_024362965.1. Classification (NCBI taxonomy): domain Eukaryota; kingdom Metazoa; phylum Chordata; class Mammalia; order Carnivora; family Felidae; genus Panthera; species Panthera pardus. The sequence goes on along the minus strand of NW_026526766.1, from coordinate 15,088,311 downwards.
GTGTAAAACTGAGTGTTACACAAACACCTAACCTTGTCAAGTTGTTCAGCATGTTCCTGTGTAATCTACGCACAAGACCATGGTAAAACAACATGGGAAATGTCATAAAAATCTCAAAGTAGTCTACATTCACATTGCCTCAAAAATGCCGTTAGTGTCTTTAATTTCTCTCTCCACTTGGAGGAAACAAGTGCACTGTGAAGGCCATGCAAGATTATTTCAAAGTCTGGCAGCTGACCCAGTTCTAAGAAATGTCTTTGGCCCGTAAAATTTAGCAAACACCTATATAAGCTAAACTCAGGATCTGAGGGAGGCTTTAGCCTACTGTTTGTTTCGGTGACTTTACTTAGTTGATCAGTGTCCTGATTGTGTCAGATAAGAGGGGCGTCTGCCGAAACAAAGAGAGAACAATGGAAGGGTGTGTGAAGGGCAGGAGAAATCAGAGGGGAGGAGATATTGCTAATTGGAGAAGAATGGCGGAGGAACAGAAGTTAGCCCTCAAATACGTTCGCTCCTGTACTCAAACGCTGCCTTCCACCTCCATTTTTAACACCAGCACGCCAACCGAGCACAGATCCTGTCGCCACATACAAGACCCACTTTTTCCAAATTATTAAAGCCCCAGTGGGCATAAGAACAATGTGGTGCCTGCAGAAATTGCAGCGATCCAAGGCAGAGGGATATATCCATTTCTGGATTAACCAACCGGCAGACTCATCCAGCCATGCTTAGGGCAGCACTGAGGAGCCAGGGAGGGAGATGTCACCCAGCATAAAAATTTAGCTCCGACAAATCGACCCTGGATTTTGAGAGCAGAAAATGTAAAAAGAAGCTATTTTTTATTTGACCAAATAGTTATGTTTGTTTCACAAATTTGAGTGGTTTCTATTTTAACTACTCCACGTGGGTGGGAGAAGGTAAGGTTCCATTATCTTTCCAGCGACTAAGTCTTGAATGGAGCTCCGGAGGGATTCCTTATAAAATAAGGCAGTAGTTTCAACAGTAGCTGGAGTCATAGTTTGTATGTTTCTTGGTATAATGACAGCTTTCACAAAGGACTGGAAGAAGTTATGAGATTCAAGAAAAGAATAAATTATGTTTCTCTTTCTGCCCCATCCCTCTGCCCCATCTGTGCGTGTGTGTGTGTGTGTGTGTGTGTGTGTGTGTGTGTGTAATTTAGCTTGTCCGTCCGAAGGTAAGGAAGATTAAACATCTTTTGTTTATTACTCCCAACTTCAAGTCCCATACATATAAAAATGCAACAGGGGTGCCTGGATGGCTCAGTCGGTTGAGCGTTCAACTTCGACTCAGGTCATGATCTCACAGTTCCTGAGTTCGAGCCCCACATCGGGCTCTGTGCTGACAGCCTGGAAGCTGTTTCGGATTCTGTCAACCTCTCTCTGTCCCTCCCCTGCTTGCGCTCTGTCTGTCTGTGTCAGAAATAAATGTTTAAAAAAGCAATAAAAATAAAATAAAAATGCACACCCCTGAGTCCAGTCTTAAAGTGGGTCTCCCCTGTGCTCTCACCGAAGCCGTGTGCGGTGTGTGAAGGAGGGAAGTGGTCTGATAAAGCCTTCCATCCGTGCAACCATTCCCAGGAATACACTATTCCACAAGGCAAGCTCTCGGGACGGGCCGATGCTTCCTTCAAAAGTAGAGATCGCAGGCCCTGTGGTTTCTGGGCAGAAAAACAAAATTTGCCCTTCAAGTAAGATTAAAGTTGGAGAGTTCCTGATACTACAATCACGGTGCTTCACCCATGAAAAGATACTTGGTAAATATTTGTTGGAATCAAATGGGCAGGTGTGGTAACCTGTTTCCAAAGCTGTTCTTTTTACCTACCTTCAGTAATGTCTGCTGTGAAGGGAAATCTTCTTATGTAATTATTTAGTGAAATAAAATCAAGGACGAGCATGCAGCTAGTGAGCTGACACGACAAGTGTGTTGGACAGCAAGTGAACCAGTGTTTGCATCCACAGACCGCTGCAAAGCTGGAAACAGAAAGACAGCAGCAAAACACAGCTGTTTGGGCATGGCCGGAGCACCGCTCTGCAAGTTATGTAATAGCTGTTGTATAATTGTGCATTTAACTCAAAACACATTTTTAAAAGACAAAACAATTAGATTTTCCAAAAAGAGAGCAAGAGAAAGAGGCAGGGACAGAGACAAAGAGAAAAATAGTGAAATAACACAGACGTTTCTATCTGGCCTTCAAGCACGTGGTGCGACAGGCATGGTCCTTGGAGATGGTGGTTTCAGAAATTGAGGGCTGGCCCATGAGCCCGATCTGGCCTGCCTCCTGTTTTTGTAAATAAAATTTTATTGGAAAACACCTATACCCATTAATGTATCTATTGTCTATAGTTTCTTGCATGTAGAGTCGAGTAAGTTACAACAGAAACCATCTGGGCCAGAGAAGCAGAAAACATTTTCTGTCTCTTTAAGAGAAAATGTTTGCTGACTCTATCTTAGATGAGTAAAAGGGCTAATAACTGTAAGTGTGCGTGAGGGTGACTATTCACTTAGGGAACCCAACTGGGAAATGAAATTCTGGTTTTGCACTTGTTGGATCTGTGATCTTAAGCAAGCTACTTGCTCTCTCCTTATCTGCAAAATGGGGAACCAAGCAAGAATGGAAAGAGAAAGTAAGGCTCCTGTGCCTGATTTGGAGCAACTGTTTAATAAGCCTACATTTCCCTACCTAAATCCCATATTTGGGAGAGCTGGCAATTTTTCCCGGAAAAAGAAATTGTCATTCTCAACTCTCAATAATCAGAATTAAGAGTATCCGTGGTTTTCCATCGTGTTCCTATTGTAACTTTTGCTTGAGCTTCAATACAATAAAGTCTTGTGTTTAAAATGGGACGCGTGTGGTTAATTTTTTTTTTTTAATGTTCCCAGACTGAAACATTCATTCTAAGAAATTGAACGACTTAGGGTCCTGTTTAAGTCCACTTTTTGTACAACTGCCTGTATCAATCACTGATAAATACAGCCAACTTCCAAAACCAAGGGTTACTTTCATTTTAGATGGTTTTAACAGACGCTCTTGCCATCTTGCTATACGGGTGACTGTGTGTGACAGTGTACTCGGAGATCTGTAAAATTCCTGCTGACCTTTCTGTTCTCCTATATAACAAAGATAACTCGGAGCTTCTGCAATCACAGTAGGTCTGCTTACCCGGCACCAAGAATACACGCGATTGGTAGGATCTTTTAAACCTGACTCGAGGTAGGGTCTGTACGGAGGGACTTTCTTCCCACTCTGCTTTTCTGGCGCATGGACTGATTGGCTGCCAGCATTGTCCTGAGGACACCTGGCCAGGGACCTCCCCTCACCAGCTTCTTCTGAGAACAAGTGCCCTCTGAGACTCTTTTCCAATCCTCAAATTCTCTGATTCCAAGTCTGTCAGAGAACGGAAAGTTTCACAGTAGCATAAAAAAGCACGAAAAGCCAAAAAAATAGTAACTGGCCTTAGTGGCCAGAGCAGCTGCACCGCATATCCTTATCACAGGTTTCGGCTTTGTCAATTAATTCGTCTGCAAATAGTGCCCTGTCTCCAGATGTAGTTTCAATGCTGGAGCACTGGTTTCTTAAGGATTTAAGTTTAAAGTCAAGGGCTTCCTGCCCTAGGTGTTACAAATAAGTAGTGTCGTTTTCTTTTTGCTCCGAGTTTGTTCATCCAATCATATTCCAGTATGCAAATAAACCTTAGCCCGTGCAGATAAAAAGGAACAAATAAAGCCAAGGGCTCTATCAGAACCAAATCGCTGAGCCTGTCACCTGTGTTCCAGCAGCCGAACCAGAAATGTCGTCTTCAGGCACGGCAGACTTACCTGTCCCACTCACCAATTTGACATATAAATATACTAAGGTTAGTACAATTTATATTTGCTGCTTTGCTTCAGGTTGCTAAAAACTACATGTGTGGAAAGCATAAAAGGTCAATGTAAGTAAACCTTGTGTAAAGAGCCCTTTGCAAATACAAAAATAAAAGGCTTGCAAAATGCAGGTTTGGGTTTGGTATCTTGATCAAATAATGACTTCTAGATCGTACCAGGCAACTTTTCCTAAATTTATTTCTTAAAATATTTCTCAGTGAAAGGAATTCTCTTCTGTGTGAAAGGTTCTTGCACCAGGGTTCAGTAGACTTTACTAAGCAGTTCTATTAACTTCAGTGTAACCCAGCATGCATGATAAGAGAGGCCAATACTTACTAGAGAAACTTACTGGAAAGAGCCAAACAAATAGGAAATGATCTTTTTCTTTTTTTTAGGAAATGATCCTTTTTTTTTTTTAAAGGAGAAACCGCACGCTGAAGTAAATGGTTTTTCTATATGTTTAATGAGTGCCAAAATCAAAGGACCCACGTCTGATAATTGGAGGAAAGCTCCTGTTTCAAAAACTCCAAATAGACTTGCATTATTTAGCATATCTAGGGAAAGAAAGCATTCTTATTTCTTTCTTCGGCCAAGTTTGTTGCCATTGGAGCAGATGCATAATTGTTAACTGATAAATATTTAGAGAAACCAGAGCAGGAGCCAGACCTGGACTTAAAAATCCACAGCTAGGAAGAACGAGGAAATGGATCCTGTTTGAGTTGTTCAAAAGTATCTCTGAACTTTGCCTGTTTCACCCTGTTATATGCCTGCTTTCCTGTGAGAGTCTAGAACTCCCAAGCGAACAGATAAAACGGGCAAACAAACCAATCTGAACAAAATCACTTAAATTGGCTTTATGGTACACTACGGACAGCAAGCGAAGAGAGGCACCGTTCCAACTTAGGGAGAGCCATTTTGCTTTCTGAATTAGCCAATGAAAAATCAAGAGCAATACAACTTAATGATAAAGCAAAAGCCCCACTATTATTGATTTCTTCCCTTACTTGTAACCAGGGATGGTTTTGAAATCCTAAGGTCGGTTACATTTTCATTTTCATAAGCACAACAGATGAGGAAGTTGCTCAGCTGACTGATTCTTTTCCTTAGGAAAAGTATCTGCCGAGATCAGATTGTGCCTTTAACATGGTGATCAGCAGCTAGAAAATGTATTGAGGTGTTATTTTTATGATGTTTTATTCAAAAGGAAAACATGTTTTGAATTTAATTTTATTCCAAATGCAAACATGGAAAAGGGGGGTGAGTCCATACCCTCCAACAATTTGCACTTGGGAAGGGTGTGCCCAAAAGATGACAAGACTTCAGTCTTCCGAGCTTCCTTACTCCAAATTGGTCATTCACAAAACATCCCATCTAAAGCAGGCACATTAAGAAATGCATTTCATAAATGTCAAAATCATTGGCAATGACTAAAAATTATCTTACTACTATTATTACAAGGTCTTTTTTTCCCCCTATGATATACTTGGGAAGATATTTTCGGAGTTCCAGAATGTCACATTTTAAAAAAATGGTGGAGCGCCTGGGTGGCTCAGTCGGTTGGGCATCCAACTTCAGCTCAGGTCATGATCTCACAGTCTGTGAGTTCGAGCCCCACATCAGGCTCTGTGCTGGCAGCTCAGAGCCTGGAGCCTGCTTCGGATTCTGTGTCTCCATCTCTCTCTGCCCCTCCCCCTGCTCGTGCTCTGTCTCTCTCTCTCTCAAAAATAAATAAACATTTAAAAAAATTAAAAAAACTGCTTTGCAGAAGTTTGCGATCTTCTTTGTTATGTGTACCTTGAGGAAGCTCTAAAGTGAAATATTCTTTCTACTGCATTAAGCTTCATTTAGTAGCTGTGAACTGAGCATGTAAAAAACAGTAGTGGATAAATGAAATGGACCTTAAAAATCTAGCATGCAAACACAGATCTGGCGATCCTTTAACACAGAGAGATGTTTTTTAAGATTGGAATCTCCTGTTCACTTCAAAGCCGGTAGAGGAGAACACCCCTCCAAGGAAAATGAGAGCCCTGAGTGTTCAAAAGAAGGTACAATTCAAAGAGCAGCCATTTGTTCTTGTTTTTAAGAACTTTTCTGGGTAGAAATACCCAATGCAAGGGAGTGAATTTTGATTGCTCACACATCTTCTCTATAAATCTGTTCTGCTCAGATAGCATTTTATTGTCTGATTTATTAGTTACAGCGTTTTTACACTTGGGAGGACACCAGTTATGTATGTAATTAAATCTAAATGGGTGAGCTTTTCAAATGCCTTTGCATTCGCTTTTTACTGTGCCCCACTGAAGAATCGTATTGAATTTGTACTTGCAAGAGGAGTTGGAAAAATGATGGTTATTCACTAAGTTGCCTGATTGCAAACCATGGAAGGAGACATTTTACAGTGTGTGTGGAATTACCTTCAATGGCCAGCCCTTAAACTCTGTTATCTGTCTCTTACTATGTTAATGTCTTTCTCTATTGTCACCAGAAATAATCTCGATCACTGGGGCAAGGTGGAGAGGAGGGACAGAAGAGCAGGGTTGAGTAACAAAAAAGTGATTGCAGCTCCCCATTCTCAAGTTTGAGACTGCTTTTCACCCAAACCAAAGAAGTCAGCGTTGCATATCTTTTATGACTTATTCTCTATTACAGTCTGATTATGTTTTTATTGTTGTTGGGGTGGGTAAAACAGAGGTCAGCGTTAAGAAGTTGTTTTAAAAAGATACAAACATTTTTAGAAGTTAAAACCTTAATAACATCATTATGAATCCACATAAACTCGGATTCCATTCTTAACCTGATTTTTCCCCTTTGCAATTGTAAATGAATCCCATATCTACCAGCTCATCCGTTTTACTGAGGCTTTAAATGAAGATCTTCTTCGACACTTATGTGATTGTTGGGCAAACTACATTGCCTCCCTCTGCCTCGGTTTCCTTCTGTGTAAAATGGTAATAATAAAGGTCCCAATTTCCTAAGGGAGATAAAAGCATTAAGTGAGTTGAAAGCATATAAAGCGTTTGAAATAGTGCCTGGCACATGGGAAGTGATTGATTAACATTGGTTATCCCAGTCCTATTTATTTTTCTGCATTCTTTCCAATTTTCCAGAATCTTCTTTTACTCAGCCTTTCCAAGACCTCAGCCTTTCCAAGCCTTTCCAAGACCTATCACATTGGTGCGAAGTTCCCAGGGTTTATCCACTATTTCAGGGATCAAAACTTTTCTCTTACAGGATTCAGTAACTTTGTTTTCCGTTCTCACTTTGCAACATTGTTGTTTTACCTTAAAAAACAGAGAGAGAGGGAGAGAGAGACAGAGAGACAGAGAGAAATAGAAAATTCAAGAAGATAAGCTTTCTCGGATGGGATTCAAACCCCAAAATGTTTACCTTAACTCACTGAACAATAAGATGTTCATACCAGAAAAGATGTTCATCTGCTAATGACATTTCATACACTTACAGACACAGGCACTTACACGCAGGAAATAGTTGTAGCTAAAATTCATTGTGTTTACGCTGTACTAATGACTGAGTTATTTGCATTGATTCTGTTTACTTCTTAGGATAACCCTAGGAGGAGGTTCTTTTTCTTGTTTTTTAGATGAGGAGACTGAGGACCAGAGTGGCCAAGAAACTTGCCTTAAATCATACTGCTAGAGGGGCGCCTGGGTGGGTCGGTCAGTTAAGCGTCCAACTCTTGATTTTCACTCGGGTCATGATCTCATGGTCCTGCGATGGAGCCTCATGTCGGGCTCTGCTGACAGAGAGAAGCCTGCTTGGGATTCTCTCTCTCTGTCTTTCTCTGCCCCTCCCCCGCTCATTCTCTCTCTCTCTCTCTCTCTCTCTCTCTCTTTCTTTCACAAAATAAATAAACGTTAAAAAAAAAAAAAACATACAGCTGGAAAGTGACACAGCTAGACTTTGAATGGGACAAGCCCTGTCTAAGATCCAGACCATTACTTGGGAACATGGGGTTGCTGGATTATTCTGTCCTTTATTCTGACTCTCATTTGTCCATTCCTGATTACTGGAGGGGACTTGACCATGAGCCTTTCCAGCTGCTGCTCAGCTGTTCCCAGGCCAACAGGAGGACGTTGGCGGCCAACTGAGGAAAAAAAAAAAAAGGAGAACAATAGGGAAGCTTGGAAGCAAACAGACATTCCGCTTTGATTGAAAAGGTGGGGTTTGGGCTGGGAGAGGCTGTGATGCAGAGGATTTAGAAATAGGTGTGCAATGTCTATGGGAACTATGTGTCTTCAACTCCTATGGAATCACTTTTGTTTGGAGTAAGAGATGACCTTCCTAGATTTCTGGTATCATCGTATAACACATCGGAGTTAAAGATACTTTTTTGGTAGAGAAGAGTTATAAATCACTGCACACTAGGGGCCACGGGCCAGTATCTCCTCTTTAAATTCTTACAGCAAACAAATTCAGGCTGCGTGCATTTCCAGCTACCCCATTCTCTTCCCTCCTCCCATTTTCCCTTCCGTTTATTTAACAAGTCACTGAATTACCACTCTGTGCTTGGTCGGATGTATAAGGAGGCTTAATAGGGTTCTTGCCTTAGGGAGCTTATGTTCTTGGAGGGTGTGGGGAAGAAAACAAGCAAGTCAGTGAATAGTTTCATCATAAATTTTGATAAATGCTAAAGAGGACAACTGACGGGAAGAGCTTACTTTTGATGAGCTGTTCGGGAAGGTCTCTTTAAGAAAGGGACATTTAAGGTGAGCCTGATTGATGCAGAGCATAAAGTGTCCTTGGAGACCTGGGGGTGGGGGTGGGGGTAGGGGGTTGGGGGGAGAACAAGGAACCGGAGGTGAGGGCAGGTGCAAAGTCCTTTACAGGGAAGAGCCTGCTGTGTTCAAAGATCTATCAAAAAGCTAACAGGGCTGTAGTAAAGGGAGGCAGAGAATAGAGCAGGTGAGGCTGGAGGAGGAGGCTGTGGCCAGACCGCCTGACGGATTTTGTAGGAGGGAGACCACGGAGGGCTGCTTCAAACAGAACGGGACTCAAGTTCAAGGCAAAGCTGACTGTGCGGAGGCCCTGCTTTCACTTGGGAAATGTTGCTAACTCCCTTCTGATTGAGGCAATATTCTGTTTGCTTTTGGCTCGCAAGCAGTCGAACAAATCGCTGGGTGGCTGCAAGGGACGGTGGCTTAACAAGATAAACGAGGCTTCGATTTCCAGCTCTTCTACTTATTTCATGCTATGACCTTGGCCAGGCTTCTAATCTCCTTGAGTTTCAGTTACCCTGTCTGAAAATTGGGAATAATAATAACTACCTTAGAAAGTGGCCGTGAGAATTAAGTGAGGGTATTTGTGGAAAACGCCCGGCACTTATTAGCTGCTTGGTCCAGGCTCTCTTTAACCCTCTCCTTCCCAAGAGGACTCCTGCAATTCTCTAGGGATTCTATTCCTGATGGACATGGAATGAATTCTTGCAACGCCTGCCATAGTTTAAAAATGCTTACATCTACTGCTCTCATTTGAGGCTCCTAAGTAACCCGTGGGAGGGAGTTAGAACATGTTACTAGTGTCCCATTTTAAAGCTGAGGGAACCGGAGTGCAGACATCTTCAGTGATTTGCTCAAGGTCACATGGCCCTCAGGAGGCATGGATGGAATGAACTGGATTTCGAAGCTTCTCATTTCAGATCTGATACTTTTCCACACTATACCATTTCCCCCTACACACTAGCCGCGGTCCTACTCGCATCCTCCTGGATGGTCTCTAACAAGAGCTTTCAGACCCATTGCTTCATTTGTATTGTGCCTTCCTCACTCTGATTGAGAGAGTAGACATTTGGATGATGAAAGAAGAGGTATGATTTGGGCACTAGATCCCCAGACAGGTGGACCAACAAGAGAGAAGGCGCTCTAGGGTAGCGCTTCTCGAATTTGACTATGCAGGTGATTCAGGGAGGATTCTTGCTGAAATGTAACTTCTGATTCTGCAGTGAGGTCTGAGATTCTGCATTTCTTTTTTTTTTTTTTAATTTATTTTTGAGAAAAAGAGAGACAGAGCACGAGTGGGGGAGGGTCTGAGACAGAGGCAGACACAGAATCCGAAGCAGGCTCCAGGCTCCACACTATCAAAATGGAGCCCGACGCGGGACTCAAACTCACAAACTGTGAGATGGTGACCTGAGCCAAGGTCAGATGCTTAACCAACCGAGCCCCCCAGACGCCCTTCAGATTCTGCATGTCTAACAGACTTCCACGTTTTGCTGATGCCACTCAAAGTGTGGCCACTTGACCAACAGTAATGGCCTAATAGTTTTGGGTCAACCTCATAATTTTACCTGTAATGACCATCACCTAGTTGCTTAGGGACCTGACTTTCTCTTTCTCTCAGAAAATTACATGCAGCCAGCTCAGAATCACTGACCTTCCCCCTTCAGAAAGTGCCTGAGTCCAACGGGAGCCAGGTGGTGGCCACGAGCCCATGGTGGAACCAACATTGATTTTGCTCCCGGGAGGTAACCGTTCAGTACAAATGCAATGTTTTAGCTCATCTCTGAGGACTACTGTCTTGGCAAATCATTTCATTCTCTGGCACCTGCCTGCTTCAAGAAACCTAATCGGCAGCAATCCTAAAGTGAATAACGCATACTCTAAGGGATGGTTTGAGCCCAATTTCACGAGGAGTCTTGCCACTTCAAGTGTTCACGTGATTTCTTTAAACTGGACTTCACCTACTGGATTTGTCAGTACCTTCTTGCCAGAACGAGAGGGCTGTGTGAGAAGACTCTTAGGGATTATGGGAAAAAGCTCCTTTGCAGAGGGACCCAAAGTTAAGGTCGTGCCTCCGGTGTGGCATGAGTAATCTGTGGGCTGATGTAATACAGATGCATACCTGAAACCTCATGGGAAAACAGGCATTGATAAAATGGTGATACTTTCTCTCAAAGCAGCAGTCACCTGGCTTGTGGTGGTGTTGCTGATGGTGGCAGTTTGGGTTTTCATGATGCTGCTATAATTATGGCCAAATCCCTCACCCACTTACCAGGTTTAAGTAGCAACATAGAGCCATGTTCAAAAGAACACGGGCAATGGTTGCTTGATAACTCGAGCCACTGCTAAAATATCAGAGGAGCAGATATTTGTGTGAACCCTGATGCCATAAACCGATATATTGTGAGCACGTCTGTGTATCAAAATCTCCCCCCCACAGACACCGTTTGCAAGGGATGTAAATTGTTGCTAATATTTGGTTTTCTGATCACACGCTGTAATATCTCTACCTGATGACTGTGTTGTAATGCTGGAATCGTTAACGAAAATTTGTTTCCTGGGAATCTATCTGCACAAATATCACAGATGTCAAAACTTTGCCTGAACAACTACCAACTCCCCCCTCCATCCAGGTCCTATCATGGGACTATTTCCACTGCTCTCCTGATCCTTACTACGAAATTGAAACAAGGCGAACAACACATAACTGAACTGCGCTCTGTATCTGGCACTCTCTTTGGAAGGGAGAAGGCTCCCATGCAAGCAATTGTATTGTTGAACCTTAATATCGTGAAATATACAGAGAAAAAAAGTACGAACTTTCTGGTGCTTCTGCATCTTACCTCTTTGATACGGTGTATGCGTGATGTGCAGAGGTCATTGATGAGTACTTTTGTCACCTGTGGGACATAGGGAAGTTGTGGTTCGAAACAGACATGGCTTCTCATCTTTTCCTTTCCTGAGTTGAAAAAGCTGAAGGGCTTTTTCAAACAAGAGTAAAAGAGTATACATTCGTGTTACTGAAGTCAGACTCTAATATAAAGCAGAAACGAAAGGAAAATTTTCTTTCTCCTACAATTGTTTTGGTCACTCCCATTGTTTTCATTCCTCTGACTACAGTTAAATATTTTCCTCCCTTCTGTTATTTCCTCCTTAATTTCCTTTTAGATTTTTTTTTCTTTTTCTTTTTTCTTTTTTTACTTTCAGTCTCAACATTTTGCTTTGCTGCCTCAGGGTTTGGGGTGAAAGTAGTTGCCAGAGATGTAGCTTTGATTCTTTTAAATGTTTAACACCTCCGCCTGACTTTTGTTCAGCCTCTCCTATTATTCATGCCCCATCTTAATATCCCCCCTCCCCCTCCAAAGTCTTTGGTACTTTTGTAGGTGCCTAATGCTGAGAAGAGTTTGCACATTTACAGCATATACCGCTTCCTGTACATTTACCCATCACTCCACATGCTGTGACCCAGGTTCTCAGTTTTGGAAATGCACACAGGGGACATAAGATGGGGAATTCCGTTACCCTCCCTCACCCTTGGTGTATCGCAAAAGAAATTCTCTGTGCATTGAAAATGTGAGCTATTAACATCCCTCTGCCACTGAGAAAGCGCTGGCTTCCCTTAGAGGATCTAAAGCCACTGCTGTAGCCCCAAAGAGGTGATGTGACCTTAGGGCACCTTGGATATCTATTGGAGGGAGTCAGGGCCTCTCTCCCCTTTAAGCCAACAGGTTCCAAAATGTTCTATCAACAGGAAAGGCTAATAGGTTTTATTTTGCCTATTAGTCAAATTCGGCTTGATCCAAGCCAGAAATATTTTGAGGAAAGGGTTTATTTATTTAGAATTGTAACTTTATGCCAAACACATTAAGACATAATTTTTACCCTGGAAAGCCCTTTTTTTTCTCTCAAAATTATGATGTATTCTTGGGCACTAAACTGCATTCAGGAAACGGCCACTTCTTTTTAAAATCAAAGGTCATGAGGCATCCCTTAAAGGCTGACATATCTAAAATTTAAAAAGTAAAAATCAATTTTTAAGTTTCCTCCACATTCCCATTGATTGTTTCCCCAAATGAGAAGCACTTGACGTCTAACAGCATGCATAGGAGTCTCTAATTCCCAATCAATATTGTGAACTTTAAGCTGAGGTCTAGTTACATATATTATTCACAAGTATCCTGCGTCCCAAACTCATAATTAGCATGTAGTTAATACAACAGTTAAATAGGACCCAAGATTTTTTTCCTTTTATACGATGATCCCTTTCCCCCCAAAACTTGCTGAAGGCAAACAACAAATGGAAAATGAGGTTGTCACCATAATAGGTCATTTCCACGGGCCTGAAATAGGTTTCATGATTATTATACCAAACATCCGTTAGGCTACACGGCTTCACATAACCATCTTATACAACAGAAAAGATGATTATTCACAAACATTTGGTCACACAGTTAGCTGGAAGGCAGATGTCAAATGTAAAACCCACAAAATTAAAGCAGAAAGAAAAAGGTCATTAAGGTAGTTCTTGCCCAAACACTTCTCCACGGCTGAGGAGAAGAAAAGGAAGGGAGGGTACCTGGCCTTTACAGCCACCTTGGTCATCTCATTATGTATGCTGGGCTCTGTTTGTTTGCCGAAAGGCCCCTGTTTGGGGGAGAACACATATATCTCGTAATCCTAAGACTGTATTGCTATCTCAGTATACTCTTCCAGCCTTATGGACGCACGCCTGGAATGTTAAAAATTGTCTCCCAGCTAATCTCCTGGGACTCTGGCTGCTCTGCTTCAAATCCATGTTGGGTACATTCACATCAGCATTCCTAAAACACCCATTTGATCCTGTCATGCCCTTATTACATCCAGAACAGAGTCCAACCTTCTCACTCTACAGACCAGATCAGGATTCACTACAATCTGGCGTCCTTTTCATCATCGAAATTTATCTATGACTTGTTTCCACAAATTCTCTGCCTGTGTCCCGTGTGTTACACGTGTCCAGAGGCTGGTTCCTTCCTTTGCTCTTGTTCCCCTTCTTTCCACCAATCCGATCCTATCCTTCAGGGATGCATTCTTCTGGCCCATTTCCTACCCTTTTGTGAGTTCCACCCTGCAATTTACTGACTAGAGCACTGCTCTGGTCTTTACCCTACAACCTTCCATTTTTTTACTGGCTGATCCTGATGTGAATACGTGCTCTTCTTTGATCACAAGCCCCTTGAAGGCAGGGGCTCACTCTCTCATGCTTTCCCATGGTACCTTCCAGGGGCCTCAGGTATTTACTCACTATTTGGAAGAACATAAGTAATTTAATAGCAGGATATGAAAGGCTAGTTGAGGAAAGAGGGGAAAAGAATGTTAAGTCCAATTGGACCAACTAGGGAAATCATCACGAGGCGATGATACTTTAAGTGAGACTTGAAGTATGAGTAGAAGAAAACAGTGAAACTCCAGCCTGAGGAACAGCATGAGTAAATAAATAAATAAACAGCATAAATAAATCAGTGAGGCTTGAAGTATGAGTAGAAGAAAACAGTGAAACTTCAGCCTGAGGAACAGCATGAATAAATAAAGGAACAGCATGCAGCAGAAGGGCATGGTGTTTGCGACAGTAGGATGAAACTAAAATACAGGGTAAATGAGGAAAAAAATAAAAAGTTGGAAAAGCATATTGGGGCTATTTATGGTTAGGAGAAGCATATCTGGAAAACCTAGAAGAACCACCTAAGTGTCCCAAGGAGTGGCCAAAATGTGAATTGGGTTGGTTTAGGAAGATTATGATATGGGGGGGGGGGGGGGAGATGATATTTTAATGAGGCAGAGGTGGGGGCAGGAAGAACAAGCCATCTTTTTATGATAGTATAAGACAAAGTGATACCAAAGGATAACTAGGAATTGTGTGTGCCATTAACAGGAGAGGGAAAGTGTGTGTGTGTGTGTGTGTGTGTGTGTGTGTGTGCCTGTGAGAGAGAGAGAGAGAAGGAGAGAGAGAGAGAGAGAGAATGTGTAAGCAGCATAAAGCTAGGGATGACAGTGAAACGAATTTGGGACACATTGTTTAAGATGTTTCCCAGCCATCCCTTGGGAAGAAAAATACAAGAAAGTAAGGACTAGGGATGCATAAAGGAAAATACTCTTTAAAAGTAATTACAAGATTCTCTAAAATGTGTTCATGAGGGCTAGAATGCTGATGCACTCGTTGGGCAAGTCAGTAGCTTTTTAATTCTTTTAAAAAATGTTTATTTATATTTGAGAGAGAGATAGCACGTGTGTGTGAGCAGGGGAGGGGCAGAGAGGGAGAGGGACAGAGGATCCCAGGGGGGCTCTGCCCTGACAACAGAGAACCAGATGCAGGGCTTGAACTCATGGGGGGCTCAAGCTCACAAACCGGGAGATCATGACCTGAGCCAAAGTCAGAGGCTTAACTGATTGAGCCACCCAGGTGCCCCAGGGCAAGTCAGTATTGAATTTATCTTTCTTCGAGGTGAACTCAGATGACATCATGTTTTTCATGAAGGACATTAGCTGCGTGCCATTACCCTTTCCCACACCTCCATGGTTGTGTCCTTGAACCTCTAGTCTCCTCATCAGAACTGCTATGCACCCCCCTCCCTCTTTATTTATTCATGCACATTTTTTCCCTGTCAATTCCAGGCTAGCACTACAGTTTTTCGAGCTCCTCTAAACACCTGGGCTGATGCTGTTTTGACCTACAAATAATTGTGTTGGTGTGAATAGGCAGATAAGAAAGATCATCCTTCCCTTTGTTTTTTTTTTTTTTTTCCAACAAATCACAAATATCATAGTGTGCTCATGTGCAGAATATTATTGGTCTTACCCATGTGTATCTACTGGATTGTTGGTCTTTTGATTCAATTTTAAGTTATTTATTCAAGAATCTTTGATGGACCTTAAAAATCACCTGAAGGAAGGGGCGCCTGGGTGGCTCGGTCGGTTAAGCATCCAGCTTCAGCTCAGGTCATGATCTCACGGTCCGTGAGTTCGAGCCCCGCGTCGGGCTCTGTGCTGACGGCTCAGAGCCTGGAGCCTGTTTCAGATTCTGTGTCTCCCTCTCTCTCTGCCCCTCCCCTGTTCATGCTCTGTCTCTCTCGGTCTCAAAAATAAATAAACGTTAAAATTAAAAAAAAAAAAATCACCTGAAGGCTGAGATTGTATTGGACTGTGTGGATAAACCAGAAAACCAGACCAACATAGTTGACCTTATCTTACAAAGCTTACAGCCTAGGAGAGAGGGGAGACATTTAAAAATGACTTTTCAAAAAAGTGACAAGTTTTACGATGGAAGTTTAGGAGACCAGGGAAACAGTTTTGAGATCAGGCTGTCTAAGTAATCTTGTCAATTACAGAATATAGAATTAATTGTACTTAAGCATTTAGGGATACATGATAATATACATTTTATTAATTTGACAGAATATTAAGCTATGGTATAGACATGACTTCATAGAATAGCTAAGTTAGTGTAAATTCACAGGTTATTTGAAATATATACAATATGAGTAACTAAACTAAAAATGTATAATCTTGATAGCTACCACTGGGGAATTTTTAATAGCCAACTGATTTGTATTTAGTATAGCAACAAATTTAAACCTCGGTTTGGGGGAGGGGGGCAGTGTTTCAATACTTTCTTCCTCTGGGTTGCACTGTTAATAACTTATCTTTAAATATCAAGTAAGGGGCGGTGTCTGAATTAAGATATATGTTAAAAATATAGTGCATATGTCACCCTTCATTTAAAACTGCATGTATCACAGTGATTCTGTGATTCACAATTAGATACAATAATTCACGTTGTAATAATAAATCTAATGGAAGGTTGTAATACATAATGTTCAATAGCATGCTTTTGGTGACTTTTATGTTTCAAAACTAAATAAGAAAAAGGGGAATAAACAAGAAATAATGAAATGAGAGAAGGGACAAGAAATTCTAGCTTTTTCCAGAAACAAAACATAACTTTATTTACCACAAAAGGAGGACTTCTTAATTAAGCTTTGCAAAATATTTTTACTCTGTAAAATGACACATCAAGGCCCTATTAGGCTCCATAATGAAGCAAAGGTTGAAACTCATACTTTTTAAATGACATACTAACATTTTAAAATATTACTATTCTTTCATACACAGAACAAAATCCCATGTTTTCTAGACCCCTCTGTCTATTTAGATGCAAGTCTCTTAGATATCACTAAGAAATCTAGTGCCTGATTTTATCTGAGGGCAAATAAATGATTAGATAATCTCTTTAAAAGAATACAACCCTTATGCCTTGAAAAAGTCAATGAAAACATTTCACTCACTAATTTTTTTTTCTACGCAAACTTCTTTTAAAACCTACCTTTAAAACAGTAAAATAAAGGATCAGAAAATAGTCACTTATGATACCAAATCTCCAGCAGCCCAACATGAGAAACTTCAGAATCTGAAGTGAAAAACTGAGATGATTAATCGAAATTAAAGCCACCAAAGCCTCTGCCCTTACCTCAAACTCAGATAGAAGCACTATTTGTAGATTTTTTTCTCTGGTCTGTATTTTCTAGGGTTCAAACGACCTCATACCTCAGTGTAATTTCAAAGTATTGCTTTGTTTTAATAAGTGTGTGTACACACGCATGCACACGCCTGTGTGTCCGTGTGTATAAATGTCTTGAACGGCCCAAAATGCCTTGTAGGGTGGGGCAGGTGAGGTAGGTGAAGGAGGTAAGGTTTTAACATTGGCCTCACTTAGGCCTATTGAAATGCTGTAAGTCTGTAAAAGAACTTCTGAAAGTTGCTGCATATTTAAATGCTCCTTTCTTTTCCTCTCTATAGATTTTCATAAACAATGAGTGGCATAATTCAGTGAGTGGCAAGAAATTTCCTGTCTTTAATCCTGCAACCGAAGAGAAACTCTGTGAAGTAGAAGAAGGAGATAAGGTGGGTTTCGCAGCACATAGGCCGGGTTTCTTTGTTGGTCAACATCCTGAGCTCCCAAACAGGCCACAACTTGTAACATGTCATGAAAATACCATTTCTGGGGCCCTGTGGGAAAATTTTCTTGGTACATAAAGGGCACCCGTAGCCTTGTGATAATGATGAGCCTAGGTTTCTGGGTGTGTTGTGCTGGGTTTTTTTACACTATTTCTCCTTGCTCGCTCTTCAATTTAAATAATATTGGGGTTTATTGTACAAACAGACTATATGTAAAGTGATTGGTCATAGACGGATAGAGTAGAGAAATCCCTTATTCTTATAAAATTTTTTTCTTTTTTTGGAGCGCCTGGGTGCCTCAGTCGGTTAAGCGTCCGACTCTTGATTTCGGCTGAGGTCACGACCTCATGGTTTGTGGGTTCAAGCCCTGCATCGGGCTCTGCGCTGACAACACGAAGCTTGTTTGGGATTCTGTCTCCTTCTCTCTCTGCCCCTCCCTCACTTGCTCTCTATCTCTCTCTCAAAATAAATACAAATAAACTTAAAAAAATAAAGATTTAAAATTGTTCTTTTTTAAGTTGCAAAATGAAACTAAGGAAACAATGTAGGACGTTTGAAATGGTATATTGCCAAGTTAGTTGATTAAAAATCATTGAAAGAACATTGATTAGTACCTTTAAAAATTGAACTTTTAAATCACTAAAACTGAACCATCAAAGGTATTGTTGCTCTCTATCTAATCACGCTAATAACAACAAAATCCAATTTTTATCATTTTTTTAAAAAAATTCTAAATATTAATTTAATCTTCAAGCATCCCAGTGGGAAACCTATCATTTGCGACCACTTTCACAAATGATAATGAAATAGCAGAACGGACAAGCTGGCTAATTTACTTTAGGTGATGTTGCTAATAAATAACAAAATCAGTATTCAAAGGCTGTCCTTCTGACCCCAGAGCTTGAGACTGGCAGGGCAACCTTACTTTGTGATTATTATAAAAGTAAGATAGGGTAATATTAAATAGCCTGGGCATGAGGAGAGTAAAAGCCTTCAAAATTTTTATATGAATATATACCTTAAAATGTATATGTGTTTCTCAGTCTTTTTTTTAAATTTTAATTTAATAATTTAATTTAATTTAATTTTATAGAAAGAGAGAAAGAGTGTGAGCGGAGGAGAGGCAGAGAAAGGGAGAGAGAATCCCAAAAAGGCTTTGCACTCAGCATGCAGACTGTTAACGGGGCTCTATCCCAAGACCCTGGTATCATGACCTGATCTGAAATTAAGGGTCAGATGCTCAACTGAATGAGCCACCCAGGTGCCCCTGTTTCTCAGTCTTTAGTAGTCCAAATGTTATCAAGCTTTAAATCTCTGTCTCGTAAGGTATCAAAAGGTAAATTATTTCACTATGTAAAAAGACCACTGAAAGATGAAGTCAGGATAACAATCCAAAGTGCATACCTTTTGTGGCACAATGTTCGGTTCGCTGGGTCAGTGCCATGTTCCTACCCAGCTCCCACTCTTTCATTACCTTCTACCCACTTGGTGAGATCACCGAGGTGAGATTAAGCCTTGCAGATCTATTTTAAGATAGCCATAGACCTGAGAGGCTCGTTTGGGTTTAGAGAAGCGCCTGGATTCAGGTGGCAGTATTATCAGAAGACATAAGATCCGTGCCTCAAGGGGCAAGAATGCAGAGTTTAGCCAGAAGGGTCGACAGCTTGAGAAGTAGAAGCCTAATAGAAGGGAGACAAATGTCACCTGCTTTCAGATTTCACTTTGTGTATACACCAGAGTTTATCCGTACATAAATTCTTCACGGGCTTCTTATCAGCTCTGGGGAAACAAACAAACAAACAAACAAACCACAACTCTCTTTGGTTTTGGCTTTTTCTCAGGCCTCCCCCAAAACGTAGGAGTCCCACCTTCACCACGCCCAGAATCAGCCTCCATGACTGCCAAGGTCACAGTGCAGCCCTTGGAACCCAGTTCAGATCATTATCTGCAGCGAGACCACAGCTGCTCCATACTTTATTTACCCTCTTTGAGTTTCTGTTGCTTTTTGGGTAAAATGAAGAGATAGGGAAAACTTGGGGGAGGTTAAATAAGAAAAGATGTAAAATGTTTTAACAGTGCCAGGCACATAAAAAAGCCTCAGTCTTTTTTTAAAAAAATTTTAATGTCTTTTTTTTTGCTTGAGAAAGAGAGAGACAGAGTGCGATGGGGGAGGGGCAGAGAAAGAGGGAGACACAGAATCGGAAGCAGGCTCCAGGCTCTGAGCTGTTAGAACAGAGCCCGACATGGGGCTCGAACCCACGAACTCTGAGATCATGACCTGAGCGGACGTCGGATGCTTAACTGACTGAGCCACCCAGGCGCCCCCAAAAACCTCAGTCTTTATAGGGTTTTACACTTCTTTAAAACACCCCAAACTTCCCAGGTAGCATTGCCCTCTTCCTGTGTCATTAGAGGACATTATACGCACCTATATTATCACCCTTGTGTTGTATAGGTTTGGGTTAATTTGTCTGAGACGGCATGCTTCTTGTAGAGACCAACACTGCATCTCACCTTTATATTTTCGGGGTCTAACACTCTCCAGGTAACGGATGAATGAGCTAATCTCCTCCGTCAAGCTCTGAGCTTCCATATACTCCACACACCTCATCTTAAAAATCTAGTACTAAATTAACTGTTGACTAAGGCAGTGGCTCTCACAATTTTGCGTGCAACAGAATTCCCTGGAAGGCTTGTTGAAACACAGATGGCTGGGCCCCACCCACCCCTAGAGTTTGTTTCCATAATTCTAGGGTGGGGCCTGAGAATTTGCATTTCTGACAGATTCTCAGGTGACTCTGATGTTGCCAGTTGGTTGGGGTGGAGGTGGAGGAAAATGCTTGGAGAACCACTGAACTAGGTATTAATAAGTTGTATCCCCTCTGTTAGCATTTAATGGAGGGCATGGACTTAATAAGTAAAATGTGTAGAGTTGGAACCTGCACTGTGATCATCACCCTGCACCTCTATGAAATGTGACAAGACCAAACTTGAACAGAGATATACTGATGGTCCCTGGTCACATGCTCCAGGAGACCTGGAAGTCTGTGTTCTTTGGGCTATTCCTAGAAATAAGAGGAACATGTGTTCTTCACATTCAACAAAGAGGAATGACGTTTTATCAGAGACTTCCAGAGATCTACGCAGCACTGCATTAAAGCACCATATTACATCAAGTGTCCTTCTTGTTGCTTGAGTAGCTCTGGAGACTCTGGGGTGGTGGGGAAAACAATAAAGGGCAAGGTAAGGTACATTTGAGCCCCCTGACAGCTGCCTCCTCTTTCTCTCCAGAGGCATAAATGCTACTCAGGAGTAAGACCGCAGAACTGGTTGCAGTTTGCAATTAACAAGAGAACAAGTATTCCGGATGCTTTGGCTCTGGTGCCTTGGACATCTCTCTTTGCCACGGGCTTCCAACTTTAGTTTCATCATTGAAACAAATCTGTGCCAGGAGTTCCAGCTGAATCTCCTCAGGCAGTCTGAGGACTTTTCTTGGCATCGTGGTGGCATTTACCTTCTTCCTAAACCGTAGTGAGGGAGAGCTGATGTTCAAACCTGAAGCTTTAGAAACGTTGGTCATTTGTTTGCTGTTTGCTTTTTGGCAATTTTACTCCTGCTCATAGCAGAGCAGCATTGTCTGTGCAAATGTAGATCAGGGACACTCATTAACATCCAGCAAAGCTTCAAATCAGGTCACAATGCTAATCGAGTTGCTGGATACTTGATCATTTGAGTTCAGTTGTTTATGATATAAACTGTTCAGGGTAAGCAACAGTTTGCTTAATATTTAGCACTCTTGTCATCGTGTTCTCTTTCAGGGGTAATCTACTAACGTTTCTTTCTAAGTAATTATTGCTGGTCTCCCAGTTTTGCCGACAAATGTGTATTAACTTCTAACGTTGCTTAGTGAAAGGTACAAATCTAGTAAATTACACAGTCACCGTAAACCTAATATTCTGGAACTGACTCTTTAGATAATGAGCCAAGAGGTTTTGGGGATTTAATTTATGAGCAGAATGGAGCTAACAATGGGCTATATACCGCCTTTCAATGGTGTTATAAAGAAAGGAGGAGGGGCAAGAACAAATGGAAGTTACAAAGCAAAGCACTGATGTGGGTGGGAACTGTTTTCTTTTCACTTCACTGGCTCTTTTAGGCTATATTGACTAATCCTGAAAACTGCTTTTAATACTAAGCATGACCTAACAAATAATTGGTGGGGATAAAAGTAAATGTCCATTAAAGTAAGTGCTTATGACAAGTGTAAAAGTAAAACTGGTCTGAGAACTATTTTCTCCAAATTGGAATGGATTTAATATGGAAATGCACATCCTGGGAGTGATAGAAAAGTTTGTCTTTCCTTAACCATGTTTAAGAGGACTTTCATATTTTATCTTCATTCAATCCGCTTTCATACATTCAGCTTTAGTCCCTTACTTCAAAAAAAGGAACATTTTAAACACTCTAAGGCAAAAGCGTTGTTGATGGTGGCAAATCTGAATGTGCCAAATTGTTTACTGGTTGATTAAAAAGCTAATGTCCTTGCAGATGCTATAGTCCCGGAATAAAAAGCCAAGAGATACGAGTCGTAAAACTTTTATTATGTTTGTAACAACAAGCTTCATGCCTAATACGGTTAATGTAAAGGCTCTGTTACATAATGGCATTGATTAAAGTATGATTTACGATGTGAATGTCAATATAAGCAAATTATTTATATCAGGAGCACTCTTCTATAAAATCAATGTAATATGAAGAGTTTAAAAGATAGGTCATTAAATTATTAAATATTTATTAACTGCCTATTGTAGGCCCAGAATAGGAAGGAATAGCACAGCTTTTAATACAGATAGCAATAAATATTCATTGCAAAGATCACTATCAGGATATTCTTGCAAAGCTATGAAATTGGATTTTGGAGCCAGATGTGAGATCTAATTTTGGTTGCTAGGTTTCCTGCTGCATTTCATGTCCTATAAAGCAAGGTGCGTGGTGCTTAACCGTGGTAGAAACTGTGCAGTTATGGAGGGTGTC
The DNA here is from genome assembly GCF_024362965.1 of Panthera pardus. NCBI lineage: Eukaryota > Metazoa > Chordata > Mammalia > Carnivora > Felidae > Panthera > Panthera pardus. The sequence continues at coordinate 15,065,668 of NW_026526766.1, read as the reverse complement.
ACTTAGTGCGTAGAGCTTGGTAAACCCTTAACTAGTAGCTATTATCAAGCTGGATTAGCCTGGCAAGAGCTTAGGTAGATTCTGGTCTTTGAGCTGGGTCTTTTTTTTTTTAATGTTTATTTTTGAGAAAGAGAGAAACAGAGTGTGAGTGGGGGAAGGGCAGAGAGAGAGAGGAAGACCCAGAATCGGAAGCAGGCTCCAGGCTCTGAGCTGTCAGCACAGAGCCCGATGTGAGCCTCAAACTCATGAACCGTGAAATCATGACCTGAGCCGAAGTTGGGTCAGAAGCTCAACCGACTGAGACACCCAGCTGCCCCTGAGCTGGGTCTTAAAAAACATGTAGAATTTTCAAAGTAAAGGAGTGTGCTGGTAGAACATTCTAGGGAAGGAGAATGGCAGGAGCAAAGATGAGAAGCAGTTGGGCTAGACAGAGGAGAAAAAAATGTAAACACAAGTTTGGGTAGGTGAGGTGAGGTGGTGCCCCATAACGTTGGGTCTTGAAAATCAGGAAGAGGAGTCGGGCCTTAGGACCGTAGGGCAAGGGGAGACGTTGCAAATATTTGAAAGGGAAAGGGATCACGTAAAATTGTTTGAGGAAGATTAGCCTGATAGCAGTAGAAAAGACAGTTTGGTGAGAGAAGATAATGGACATGGGAAGATTAGCAGCAGTATGAGATAATAAAGCCCTAAAATGATACAGGGTAGTGAAAACTGAAAGGAAAAAATTAAAATATACTAGAACTGAGAGTTGTTTTAAGGTTGTTTTGCCGCAAATATGATAGCACGTGTTACCACTTAGTGAACACTCAATGTAATGTCTGTCACATAGAAAATGTGTTTCCAGTGTTACCTTATTTAATTTTCAAAAGGACAGTCTCCCATCTTCGCTATTTTATCATTAGCAACCTGATGCCGAGACTTACAGAATAGTGTTTGACATATTTTTGGATGGGTGGAAGGATGGATGGATGGAAAGAAGGATGGATATCCCAAAACTCACAGAGATAATAGATGAGGAAACAGAATTCAAACTTGAGTTGTTTTCTTCCAAATCTATGTATTAACCACCATTACTCTATTTCTATGCCTGCAAGATAAAATAGAAGATAGGAGAAAAGGAGGATTATAACCCAAAGGACACAACCTCAAAAAGGTCTTTATTTCAGGAATGTATTTTCCATATGACAGAGTTAATTGTCTTGAAGTCATTTTTTTCCCATATCCCTTCGAGAGGCCAACATATATTTTATAAGCTGTGGTATCCACAGATCCTGCTGGCAATTTCAGACTCTTGTGTGGTTTTTTTTTCCAAACACTGCTGTCTGAAAATAACTTGGAAAAGGTTAGAACCCATGGCCTAAAACAACGTCCAAATATAAACAATCAATGTGATTAGCTGAATACCCAAAATATGACTATATACATATTTAACCTCAAAAGTTAGGCAGTGAGATAAACAAGTGTGTGATGTATTATAGTGAAAGCATGTTTACTTGTGCTCGGTGAATATTATCACTGCATCACACCAGATTACACTTCTTTTAATTTCGAAAAAAAATTTATGTATTTTTAGAGAGAGAGAGAGCGCAAGCAGGGGAGAGGGGAAGGGGGAGAGACAGAAAGAATCCCAAGCAGGCTCCAAGCCGCCAGCACAGAGCCCGACGCAGGGCTCGAACTCACGAATCATGAGATCATGACCTGAGCTGAAACCAGATGTAGACAGCTCCTTCTTTATACCAGTTTCACTCTGCTATGCTTTATTCTCTCTACACAAGAGGAATGAACACACGATTATGATTTTTACCCTTCAACAGCAAAACCCAGTTCCTATACACCTGCAGTAGGTTCCAGATGAAAGTGTATAGGCTTTAGGGTCACCGGCCATCCAAGAAGATACACACCATTTTAGTCGATCTTGAGCTTTCCCTGGAACTCTTGGTAACACAGTCACCAAAGCAGTATCACGTAGTGGTGAAGAGCAGTCTCTACAGTCAGAGGCTCTCCGTTTAAAATTCCCTTCTGCCACTTCCTGCCACTGACCTTGGGCAAACTTCCTCTCTCTCTTTGCTTCACTTTCTTCATCGGTAAAATGGGGAACGTATTTGTCTCACAAAATTCTTAAGAATCAAATGAATTGGGGCACCTAGGGGGCTCAGTCCGTTAAGTATCCCACTTCGGCTCAGGTCATAGTCTCACGATTTGGGAGTTTGAGCCCAGCGTTGAGGCTCTTGTGCCATTAGTGAGGAGCCCACTTCAGATCCTCTGTCCCCTTCTCCCTCTGCCCCTCCTCTGCTTGTGCTTTCTCTCTCTCTCTCTCTCAGAAATAAATAAACACTTAAGAAAAGAATCAAATAAGTTAATGTGTGTAAAGTAATTAGAACATGATTTGATATTTGTATGGGAAGCCTTTCAGTGATAGCAATACTTAAATACTATAATATTTCTATTCTAGGAAATCAAGCCTGAGTTCTGTGCGTGGAATTCATCATTCCAAAGATTAGGCAGCAGGTATATAATTCCAGTATACGATACTTCAGTTTGTACAATGTGCTAGACATGGGGCTAATGAGGACACAGCATCTACTTATGAGGACCTTTAGTCTGTTCTATAGGGTTCCTGCCATTGGATTCGCTAACGCGTTTAGGCTACTGAATTGAATTCCCTTTGGCTTACAGGAGGATATTGACAAAGCAGTGAAGGCCGCAAGACAGGCTTTTCAGATCGGCTCTCCATGGCGCACCATGAATGCTTCAGAGAGAGGGCGGCTAATATACAAGTTGGCTGACTTAATTGAAAGAGATCGTCTTCTCCTGGCAGTGAGTATTAATCAAACTGGGCAGGTAGCGAGATCTCTAGAAAGTACTCGTTGTTTGGATTGGCACGTCGGTTATGTTTTAGTCATCACTACATGCTCACTACAAACAAAACGAAAAGACCTCGACCAGCTCCACTACAGAAAATCTTATCAGTGAGCTTATTCTCGAGTGGTAATCTGCACTCTAGTTCCAGACGATGTTAATTTCTACTTGTGTAGATTCTACAGTCTAAACCTTGGCAATCCAAGTTAAACCAACTTACACAAATTTCTTTTCTCTATTCTAGAATTCCTTAGAGCCTTCAACGAGGTCACATGCAGTTAATAGCCTAGAATAGTACGCTGGGTTTCTCCAACTTACTTGAACACGGGACTCTTTTTATGGAAAATCTCATACAATTTGTCAAAGGTGCCCAGAATATTTCTCTAAAATAAACCTATTTCTCTTTAATCTAGCCCACCAAGACACTTAATAAATAAATGGCTGCTTTTTCCCCTCCTGAAATGTATGCATCCACAATGATCTCGATTAAATGATATTCTCTTTACAGTTGAAAAAGGTGAAGAATAAGGAAAGAAATCCAATCGTGCATGGCTTATGATAATTATATTTTAATGTATACTGATAAAAAAAAAACATTTTGGCAGTTAGATGAGTCAGTAAGTAAAATGGGCGGGGTGTTTCCTTATTTTCTTCTTAGTTAGGTATTATAGTGAAGCCAATTGAACCTAAACCAATACCAACCAAGATCAAGTTTCAGAGCAAATTTTTATTACCTTTAGAATCTCTTACTGGCAGTAACAAAGAAGCCTCTATACTTATTTTTAAATCAACAGGAGCAATTATAGTTAATCAAAGAACTATTTATTATTTAAAGGTTCAGCGTAATTCAAAGTATGCAAAAGTGTGGACTTAGGAGTTACACACAATAATATTACATTAACCAAAATGTCCTGGAGGAAGAAAGCAGAATTTGCCAAAACTTGACTTTTCTTATTTAGCTGTTCTGTGGAGTGTAGAGGGCTTGCTCCCTCTGTCTGATAAGATCCTAAGGGGGAAAGAAAATCAGGACACGAAAATCACATTTGATCTAAGTTTTGAGGTGGCTCACAACATAATGCAGAGACAGAAGATTGTCTGATAAATGAGGAGCTGTTTTAACAGTTTGTCACCTGGACATTCCTGGCAGGACATGAGGTCCCAAAGAGCTCTTAAGAGTTCCTGCTTAAGGAAAGGAGGAAAGGAAGACAGGTCATCTGATACCAATAGACGGTTAGAGCACTAGTCCAGAAAATGTTGCGCTTTAACAGCCTGACCACTCAAACAAGAATTATGATAATAGTGGCAAAACTGGGAGTTTCACAATTAAAACTTCTGCTGAAGAAAACTCATGAACTAAAAGACGCAGGGGTCACTGAAGTTTGTGTAACTTGATTGATTATATCCAAATGGCATGCAAAAATTAAAAATCATTGAGGCACTATTGTTTTTAATTTTTTTAATGTTTTTTTTTTTTTTATTTTTGAGAGAGAGAGAGAGAGAGAGAGTAGGGGAGGGGCAGAGAGAGAGAGAGGGAGACACAGAATCTGAAGCAGGCTCCAGGCTCCAAGCTGTCAACAAGAGCCCGACTCAGGACTCGAACCCAGAAATGGCGAGATCATGACCCGAGCCGAAGTCGGACACTCAACTGACTGAGCCACCCAGGCGCCCCAATCATTGAGGCACTATTAATAGTCCCCGACACTTAACTGTCCCACAGTTGTATTTATGCACTAAGTGAAATTTTGTTGGGGCTCTGATCCAACAGTGCACATAGTTGCACTCACTCTCACCAACTGCGTGTCTATCAAATTGGAACCGATTCCTAGAAAGCTGGTCAGCTGGAGGACAGTCAGAATGAGATAGAAGGAAGGAACACTAGGTAGGGGTTAGTAACCAGAATCTCACTGCCCTTTCTATCTGGATCTTGGTATGTGACCTTAAGCAAGTCTAAGTAAGTCATTTTAGCTCTTTTTTGTTTTACCCCCTTTGTTAGAAAGGGAAGGTGATATAAGATGGCTTACAGGATTTCTTTCTATTTCCAAAATTCTCTAACACATGATCATTCAAAATAATAACGCTGTATTTTTTAATCTAAAATGTTTGTGGAAGTTTATGTTTGAGGTTTGATTTCTTTTTCAGACAATGGAGTCAATGAATGGTGGAAAACTATTCTCCAACGCATATCAGATGGATTTAGGGGGCTGCATAACGACATTACGCTACTGTGCAGGGTGGGCTGACAAGATCCAGGGTCGCACGATACCCATCGGTAAGGAGCTTTGAGAAACCACCAGGGATGGGGGGTAGGTGCGAGAAGATAACTGTAGAGCTGAATTATTCCAAACCCTCCTTTTTAAAGATGTCACCCAAAAAGGCAGTCTTATTTTCACCTTGACTTTGAGACGATGCAGCTCTGAACTTCTGCTAAGATTTATCACATAGCTTTTTAACATTGTTTCTGCATAGTCACACAGAAAGTACCACTACAGATGTGTTAGACAATTTTAAAGCAAGACCAGTCTTGTGCCCACAATCACTGAATTAGGGCAATTGTCTCTCTCATGGCACAAACTGTTCAAAGCTGGCCTCAAATTATTTATTGTGTATTCCAGTAGTGGCATTTATACCCCTCCTATAATGTAATTATTTAAGTGTCTTTGCATGTTCCAGAGTGAGTCAGTTATGGTCATCTGTGCCTGGTCTAACTCAGTAGTTACAGCAGATTAATTAAACAAACCAATTCACATTGATTTATTTCAAGTAGCTTCAAAGTAAGATGAGACTGTGTTTACAGCCCAGTTTAAGAATTTGTGTGAGTAGATGTGTATGTATGTGTTTTATTATTTCAGTAGAGCATGCACATAATGAGATATGAATATAAAGAAGCATCAGTTTGGAAAACATGATGGGTAGAATTTAATTCCTATAAATGCACTTACTGGCTGTAGAAGTACAACACCCCCTGGGCTGGCCCTCCTGGGTATTTTCAATCTCATGACAGCCTCCAGCAGGTTAAAAGTGATAGCCAGGAATTAAAAGGGCGGGGGGGGGGGGGAGTGAGACCATGGTAAAAAACAAGAAATGTGGCTATGTTAGAAATTCTTGCTTTACCCTTTGACGAGGGAGAAACCATTTTAAGTACAAATAGACTTGATAAGGAGCTTTCTTGCTATGATAGCCAGGAAGTTTTTGTGAGAACTAGAATAGAACAGAACAAAATGTGCCATGTAACCTCAGAATGACCACATCAAACTTTGAGGTATATCAATCAATGAAATCCAGATTGCAAAGCAATGTCTTTTACTTCTGACACTTTTTTTAGCAATGTCTTTTACTTCTGGCATTTTTTTTTTTCATGGATTAATAGAGTCTGCTTTTATTTTTTGGTAGGAAAAAAAAAGCCTTTACAATCAGCAATAGGCTTGTAGGGAGATATATTTTTTTTAATTCTACTCTCTTCTAATTTTATTAGTTTTACTTCAAAAAAATTCTGCCATTACTGATAGAAGTTAGAACTGCCAGAAATAGCACTCTAACACGTATTTTCTTAGTCATACACCTTTTACCTTTTTTCTTTTTCTTTTTTTTTTAAGTTTATTTATCTATTTTGAGAAAGAGAAAAAGAGAGAGAGAGAGCACATGTGCGTGTGCACGTGCATGAGTGGGGTTGGGGCAGAGAAAGAGGGAGAGAAACAGAGAATCCCAAGGAGGCTCTGCACTGTCTGCACAGAGCCCAGCACGGGGCTGGAACTCACAAACCATGATCATGACCTGAGCTGAAACCAAGAGTCTGATGCTCAACAGACAGGGGCACCTAGGTGCCCCCCTTTTACCTTTTTTCTTAAGAAAGAAAGTAAACTTTGAGAATGAGGATGATGTAGAATAAATAGCCCTTCTACATGGGTGAGAGATAGAACTAAATATCTTTCAGATATTTTCTGGTTTCACATCTTTTCCTTGACCTATATCAGTTTTATGGTTCCTCTCATTTCAAATTAGTATTTCAGAACACAATTTTTCATTTTGTAAGTGGTTGCAGATATGTTTTCTTGGTTTCCTAAATTTTTGGTTTTGTTTTTATTATTATTTTTTTCAATGTTTGTTTATTTGGAGAGAGATAGAGATAGAGTGTGAGTTGGGGAGAGGCAGAGAGAGAAGGAGACACAGAATCCAAAGCAGGCTCCAGGCTCTGAATTGTCAGCACAGAGCCAGACGTGGGGCTCGAACTCATGAGCCATGAGATCATGACCTGAGCTGAAGTCAGATGCTTAACTGACTGAGCCACCCAGGCACCCTTGTTTTTGTTTTTAGTTATTGTGTATACCTTTCTGTAAGTATCAACCCAAACCACCATCCCATGTATGTCAAATATACTTGTCCATAAATGATTATTTTATTTTCCAGATGGAAACTTTTTTACTTATACAAGACATGAGCCTATTGGTGTATGTGGCCAAATCATTCCTGTAAGTTGGTTTTCTATATCATTTTCCATTTTAAAAAAGAAAAAATAGAATTCTGTTTCATTTGGTAAAGAAGCTTTATCCAACATAAATACGTTCTCAGAGATTTGCTAAATGTGGACCAAATGTAGTAACTGATGAGCTTAGGTCTCCCTGTGACTGAACTCTTTAGGTACAAATGAGTTAGTCCAGAATCGTGTCTATATTGTGGTGTATCTCTTGAGTGTTTCAGTACTTGAGTGTGTTTCAGCATTGACATTGACATTTACTGTATGGCTTGTTTTTAAAATGCTGTGTTATATACTCTTTTTAAGACCCGTGTTTCACATGTCACCAAAGTGGTCATCACCAACTTCTCTGCTTCTATTCTTCACTTTTTATCTCCTCATTGAGACTTATCATGGAGAATAGTAGCAACCGGTGTTCATGTCCTAAATGCCTGTTTTCAATTAAAATGGAAGGAACTGTTGGACCACTGTATGAAATGTATCCTACCTTTAGTAGTATTTTTAAGCAGAATCATGAAGATTTTCTTTTAAACCCCCAAAAGAGGAGGCTACCTAACTGATTTCGCCAACATATTCAAAGAGGCCAAATAAAAAGTTGGCAGAGTATTCTGAAGTTTTTGATTATTTTTTAAAAATGTTTATTTATTTTGAGAGAGAGAAAGAGAGCAGGTGCGAGTAGGGAATGAGCAGAGAGAGAGGGAGAGAGAGAATCCCAAGCTGGTTCCAGGTTGTCAGCAAAGAGCCCAATACGAGTCTCCATCTCTGAATCATGAGATCATGACCTGAGCTGAAATCAGGGGTTGGTTGCTTAACTGATGGAACCACACAGCCACCCGTGAAGTTTTTAAATGAGGAAGTCACAATGAATTATCTTCTGCTCCAATGAGACTGAAATGCATACATACAATTTTTTGAATGAAATTGCTCATTACTTCACAAATCTCAATAAAATTAATAAAAACTACAAAACCCTGGGCACTAATAATGGCTAATATTTATTGCATGACTATGATGAATCGGTCAGTCTGTTAAGTCTTTGGCCTACTTTCTTGAAGAATCCTCAGGATGACCTTCCAAAGTAGAGAGGATTTTTATCAGTACTTACAGATGAAGAAATCATCCAAGGAGAGCATGTAACTTGTCTGAGTTCACTGGGCTAGTCAGTGACTGAGCTGAGATTTGATCCAAGTTCTTAGCCACCAGACGCTAAACTTTAATGTCTTTAGTGAGATATTTGCCTTAGAAATAAACACATACCCACATACCCCCATACCCCCCCCACACTCACATACATATAATTTTTATTATTGAAGTATAGCTGACATACAGTGTTATATTAGTATCAGGTCACTGTTAAGTCTTACTATTGGGTGTGTAGTTACAATAAATGATCTATAAGGAGGGAGGAATAATCACACTTTTCAAACACGTACAGATAACTTCTAGTGTGTTTAATAGCAACGTTTCATTTTTAAACCATGCAGTGATTTTTTTTTTCCCCTCCAGTAGATGAAGAACTCATAATAACAGCCCTTGATAAAATTGTATGGCTCTCTTCCACTCCCGTCCCACATCTAGCTTATTGGGAGCCTTTTAGCATTTATGAGTTTGCTTTTAGCAATTAACTGAATTCGAATACACCAGTTGACCGCACAAAACTACCACAATTATTATTTCACATCGATGGGTAGTGGATAATGTAGAAGTTAGATTGGCAAAGGTAGCTTTCAGTGATACAAAGAATCTATTGTTATATATTGCTTTCTAGTGGAATTTCCCGTTGGTCATGCTCATTTGGAAGATAGGGCCTGCCCTTAGCTGCGGAAATACAGTGGTTGTCAAACCTGCAGAGCAAACTCCTCTCACTGCTCTTCACGTGGCATCTTTAATACAAGAGGTGAGTTTCCCCCATCAAAATATGCACAAGAACTCGGGAGGCTTCACTTACAATAAGAAGACCTCACTTCGTGCTCCCCTAAACTACCTCCCAATGGCTCCCGGCCAGTGATGAAGACAAATTTAATATGGCTGCCAGTTGAGATTTTTTGCAATCAGCCCAAATGAACCTCTGCCCAAATGGAGGTAAGATGCCAGATTCAAAGGCTTCATGTCAAACAGTCACCTTATGATCACTTTTGTTTGTTTGTTTCTTTTTAAAAATTTTTTAATGTTTATTCATTTTTGGGAGACCGCGCCCCTTGTTTGTTTCTTTGGCCTAACTCTCATGAATGTGACTTCATGTTGAAACTGAAGTATCCTTCTTTCGAATGTTGAAATGAAAATTCGTTTATAACCGGTACCGATGGCCTGGAGGTTCTGCGATTTAAAATTAAAAAAAAAAAACTAGTCCATTTGAAGGTTGGAGGCCTCTCTGCTCACTTGTAATATCGTGCCACATAATTTTTGAACACATCTACCCACAAGGGGACATGTTTATATTCTGTTTTCTATTCCAGTTTCCTCTGCATTTGCCTTCTCGCTTAACAAGGGGCAAAAAAAAATTTGCACGTGAAATTTATTTCCATCCACTGTCTGGATTGTATTCATATCTTTTTTCTTGCAAACAATTTATTGCCCATTGTCCTTCATGTCTTTCCAGAACTTAGAAAACAAGCTTTAGTTACTAGACACTTAAATTTTAAAAACCTGAGTGTAAATCTTAAAACTATTCTTCACTTTAAAAAACAAGGCAAAGATATATCAAAATGGGGCATGTTGGTGCCTACAACATGAAATGTGACTGTGCCCATCTCAGGTACACACTGTTTTCTACCTCATCATTTTTTTAAGCAGGAGTGAAATCAGTCTGTGCCACTTAATCATGCACGGGATGACAATTCTTATCTAATGTTTTACTGATTAAATATTGCCAGTAGGCTTTTGCCACCCAGTTGGTATGCCCTGTACAATCAATAGCTAGAAACTAAAAATGTAAGATCCTTTTAGATTTGCCGATAGGTTAATAAACGCATTGCTTTCCTTCTATGTGAGTAATTTACCAAGCTCTTTTACCCATACTATCTTTCTGAGTTACCGTTAGGAAACTTGAGACAGTCATCACTGGGGCAATGACCCATAAAAGTCAAACATGGTCTTACCCCGAGGAGAAATACTTCCCCAGCAATGCAACTCTTGAGGTTATTTTAAGTGGGCTGAGAAATGAAATAATAATAATGAAACCACATAAACGAATCTTTCCTGGTAAAGAAACTCATAAGCTCGGCATAAAAAGGCAACTTTGATCCCATACACTCCTCTTTTTTGTCGTAGAATGAGATTCTCAGTTCTGTTGTAAATATTTTACTTTGTATCTTCAGGCAGGTTTCCCTCCAGGAGTAGTGAACATTGTGCCTGGTTATGGACCTACCGCAGGGGCGGCCATTTCTTCCCACATGGACATAGACAAAGTGGCCTTCACAGGATCTACAGAGGTAATCAGTTACTGGGGCCAGTAGTGAGGAATGTCTGTGTCTCCAGGTGTCAGAAGCGTGTGTTTTATGTAACTGTTTTTAAGCCGACGTTTCTTTAAAACAAAAGTTCTTTTTAATGATTTGTTCCTTATTCAAGCCTTCAGACGTGTTTATAGAACATAAGCAGATGTAGTTGAGATGAAACGGAATACCTGTGACAAACTTGGACTACAGTGAACTGCTTTTAGAATGTTCATTCCTTTCCCTGATGAGAACTATAGCCGATTGGACCCTGTCATGTGATTAGTATGGTTTATGATAGAAATTCTAAATAGAGCCACAGTGATTTGTATGAATGAATGTAATTTTACCCTGTAGATTACGAAAATTAAATTGCAGAACATCACCCTTAGCTCCTTATTTGGGGTTCTCTGTTTCTTGATCGTTCTGAAAGGGAGCCAGCAACTCAGCTTCCTGAATGTTACTGCTGGTTTAGCCTAACTTCTATGCCTTTTTGGCTCCAGTGCGACCTTCTGGAAGGCTAAAGAACAGGGTCTCAGCCATGGGCACCGCAAGAAGAGGCAGGAAGGAGAGAGAGAGAGAGCGCTTCCTGGAAAGTGGAGTTTGGGAGAATAGATTCCCACCTATTGAGATGATTTCCTATTGCAAGCAAAAGACAGTGGTAAAATCATACTGTACCAAGTAAAACACAATTTGAGTCCTCTTATTGGATTATGTGACATTGTTAGAAGATCAGTGCAAACCTTTTACTGGTATTCAGTAGAAAGTTTGAAGAATGAGAATGCTTTCCTATAAAGTGGCTGTTAGAAATAAGATACACAGCAAGACGTGATAAGATACTATGATATGTGTTGACTGCTCTGAGGGCATTCACAGGAAGGAATAAGGAATGGTGATGTCTACGTAGGTGTTAGGACTTGCTCTGAATTTTGAAGAGGGGTTACTTTTTTCACTCCCTTGGAGATTGAGAAGCAAGAAGAACATTCTAGATAATGAGGAGAAGCTAATTGGATTATTTTATACTCCTACTTAGCCACTCCAGTATAAAGAAACATCTACATAGAGAATTAAAATGGTGGAGGGGCGCCTGGGGGGGCTCAGTCGGTTAAGCGTCTGACTTCGACTCAGGTCATGGTCTCGCGGTCTATGGGTTTGAGCCCCACATCGGGCTCTGCGCTGACAGCTCGGAGCCTGGAGCCTGCTTCAGCTATTCTCTCTCTCTGCCCCTGCCCTGCTCACACTCTGTCTCTCTCTTTCTCAAAAATAAATAAAACATTAAAAATTTTTTTTAAATGGTGGAAAATCAAAAGTTAGTCTTCTTGATTTTTTTAAAAAATTAAATACTTATGTACTTTTTCTTACATTTCATAGACATAGAATAGAAAAAGTTTACATTCTGCAAACCCCTAGTTGATGTGAGGGAAAGCAAATCCTGCATTCGGTGGGACAAAATAATTGGAAATGAGACATGGCAATAAGTTAGAAAGTGGTAAAGTCACAGATCTGAATCATAGCAGAGGAGATAAGGGCAGGAAGGTACAAACTCCTCAACTGAGCATTCTAGACCTTCCCCCAAAGGGCTCCATGCATATTTCCTCCTCTAGATCCCATGCCCACTCATTCTCTAGTTCATCTGGGCTGTTGCCGGACCCCCTCTCTGGAACCACTGCCTATTTGTCTTGGCCCATCCCCAGGCCCCTGCAGCATTTTGGGGGACTTTACCTGCCAAAAATAGAAAAACTTTGAGGTTAACAGCCTAGGCAACATCTGGGTTCAAATTCTGACTCTATCCCTTTATGCAGTGTGTCTTCCGAAAGTTAAGTATCATTGCTAAACTTGCATTTCTAATTTGTGAGTGGGAGTAATAATGTCTACCTTAGTGTACAGAATAAAATTGACAGAGCTAATGAGTAGTAAACACCCTACTAGCGAGCACCCTATAGAGGGCTCAGATGTATCGTTTCCTTCCTCCAGGCTTGTGCCTACTGGTGGCCACACCTACTATGATAAGGCTGCTGCCACATGTTACCTCTATGGCTCTCTCTGCAGTTCCGGGGGCATGCTGAATTTTTAAAATGCTTATTTATTTGTTATTGAGAGAGAGAGAGACGGAGAGAGGCTGAGAGAGAGGGAGAGAGAGAATCCCAAGCAGGCTCTGTGCTGTCAGTGCAGAGCCTGACACGAGGCTCCATCCCACAAACTGTGAGCTCATGACCCAAGCTGAAATCGAGAGTTGGATGTTTAACCGACTGAGCCACCCAGGTGCCCCCATCCTGAATTTGAACCTCCCCTCCTGTGTCCCCATTAACCATGGTACATGATTATAATAGCTCGTGCTCTTTGCTTGGTCGTGGATCTCTCTCCTTTGCTGACCATCCTCAAAGACTATTTTATGCATTGTTATCTGCAGAAACCGGTACAGTAACTACTTCTGGATAAGCATTAAATAATCAAGTGTAACCAAGATGATTTTAGAGGCCACGCAGAAAACTCGGTCTTCCTGGGCTCTCTTTTAGCTTCAGGTTTGTGTTTAGCAGATAGCAAGAAACTCACCAAGGGCCGTGAAAGAGGCAAACAGGGGATTCCATCTTGCGTGGTCCTTATAGCAATGACACTCTTTCTAAAAATCCTTCTGGTAAGAGAAGAATGTTCATGCCTCATTCGATTCGTTTAAAACAGAATCCAACATACACTGTGCACGGTGAGATAAGCTCGGCTATTTTCACGAGCATCTGCTGTTTCTGCCCCACATGGCAATGCCACATTATCATGCCACATATTGTTGACCATGGTCTTGAAGGTTCTTATCCTTCTCATTGCAGAGCTTTTTTAAGAAAAATGATAAACCTTTACTTTTTTCCAAGTAAAGGAACAAAATCACAAGACAAAAATTGATGTTTCCTTCTTTTAGCGTTAGCTAGACCTTTGAGAAAACTCAAACAAACCTTTTGTTTGCCATCTAAACTTGTCCTAAGCAGATGTGTAACCTTCCTCTCTTACTCATACTTCTAGCCATTCTTCATTCTCATTCTTCTGACATATGTGGCTTTAAGAAAAATATCTCCAATCTTATTCCCTTCCCCAAGGCAAAACTTACCTACTTTAATCAAGTTTCCCCAGTAAATGTTTCTAAGTTAAAAAATTAAGAAAAAAAAAAGATGCAGAAAGAATTAAATTCAAAGGAGGAAAAGAAAAGCATATTATGTAGGAAATACAGAATTCTTAATCATCTTAAATGAAAATTGAATAAGAAGTATATTACAGAAAGAAAATGGTATATAAGAAAAATTTCAGACAGGATTTCCCCACTGCAAGCATGTTAGTTTCTCTTTATTCACCCATATTAAAGGGTTTGTGCACAACATCTTGAAATAAGATAAAAACATTGGCAGATTAATTAATGCTTTACTCTGTAATGCACAGTAGCATTCGGCTCAGTAACCACGTAAAAATCAAACACACACTCAGCAAGCATCTACTTATCTTTTGTTCCATTGGGATAGAAACTTTTTATTTAACTCTGATGTGTCAAATAGGAAAAGAAACCCAGAAGCAAGATAAAATGAATCATCTCTCAAAAAAGCAAAGCAAAGATCATTTAAGTACATTCGGACTTCAATAAAACTAATGAAGAGGAAATAGTTGTAAAGCAGGCCAGGTTTTAGAGATGGAAAAATAAAACAACTACAGAAAATAATCTTGATGGGATGTGATCCACAAAGAAAAAAAATGAAAACAATGTCTTTCTCTGAAGAGAGGCAGCAAGCATTAAAGAAGAAACCAGAACAGTAGGATTCCAGCTAGCTGAAGTAGCAGCAGAGAGCACAGATCCAATTTCTTTTTTCTAGCTCTACTGTTCAAAGGTGTGGAGGGAGAGGGGAAGGGAAGAATGCAGGGGGGAGACAGAGAGAGGAAAAGAGAGAGAGAGAGAGAGATACCTGTCAGTCAGTTCATAGTTAAACAAACCCCCACCGCGACAGATAGTGTTAACAAGAAATACACAATGATAGGATTTTATCACTGCTACCAAGGAGGTGATACCTGTTTGGGAAATTGATATGGACACAAATAATACAATCCGAGGTAGACACTGAAGCAATCCTCATGAGCGTTGTATGGGGCAAAAGAGGAAGAAAAGGTCATGTCTACCCAGAGTCAACAGAGCAGGCTTCAAAGAAGTGTTCAGATATCAGCTGGACCCCAAGGAAGGGCAGGACTGGAGTCAACCCAGGTCACAAGGAGCACGTGATGAGAAACAGAGATGAGATTTGGGGGTTAGTGAATATGACCGTTCGGACAGAGTTCTCTGGATTGCAGTAGAGGGATAAAATTAAAGTAGGTAAGTTTTGGCTGGACCGTGACATCTCAAGTCCATCAGTAGAAAGGGGAAGTTCTGATTAAAATGAAAACTACCTCCTGTCCAGTGGTGTTCATCAAGGTCAGCGGTGGATCTTTTCTCAGGAGCGTTTTTCGGATTCATCGTGTGTGCTCGGTTGCAGGAACCTTTGATATCTGAAGGTGCCAGTCTCGAAAAATGCCACTAATGTCTCTCCCTAATGAAACGTAACTATGGCACAAACATTGTCTAAATTTCGAATGCCAAATAAACCCACCTTCACGGGAGCACACTAAGCCTCCTCCTTTGTAATGCTCCATTACAGGTTGGCAAAATGATCAAAGAAGCTGCCGGGAAAAGCAATCTGAAGAGGGTGACGCTGGAGCTTGGTGGAAAGAGCCCCTGCATTGTGTTTGCCGACGCCGACTGTGAGTGAAAGCCACTCTTAACTTTTCACCCCTCACCTTGGTGTCCCGTAATGCCGTACGGAGAACCTGAAGTTTATAAAAGGGTTTGCCCCTAACGTCAAAATGTAAGGCATTAATGAGAATCTAGAATTACTCGTGAAAGTCTCTCAAACTGTCCTAAAGTACAACACCTAGATAAGTCTAACACAGACACTCTTTCCTCGTGATTTGGAATAGTTTGCTGTTTCCTCAGCTGAACTCCAGGCAAACTAACTGTTTTGCACTTAGGAGCCATGGTGTATTCTTAATTAAGTCTATGCCTTTAAATATTGGCATTGGGTTAGGCGTGGTGAAATTGTACTGGGACCAGCTAGGGAGACAGTAAATTTCACATTTGTCCTTTCCCTTCGCTCTGGGTCATACACACATTAAATGAAATGGCCAGGGGAAAATGACGCCTATTATTCAAGGAATTTCTCCCTCTCTTCCTCTTCCTAGCAAGTGTAGTCAAATTTACATATATTCAATCTCCAATCATGATCTGACTCCACTATACAATATCCCAGGTTCATTCTCAGTATATTACCGAGTAAAATCCCATAGTTATTTTCTAAATGGATGTCAATTAGCAGAAATAGGTTGTCAAGCATTCATCTAGCTCTTTCTTTAGCAGTTGAGGTATGTGGCAATGAACAAAAATGGCTGAATGTGGTCGTAACTGAAGCTTTTCAGACCACACTACCTTATTATATAGTCTACAAACGAGATTCCTGATTTTTACCAAACCTTTCTGTGAACTGTTTCCACTACAACGTAAGTAGGTGTGGTTAGTTCACAAAAGAAATACAACAGCACTCGACTGACATATGTTCAATTAAGTCTTCAGCATTTAAAAAATTAAAATGCAGAGAAAACTTTCTTCAGGTTGTTTAGGACTTAATAATGACGCAACCTTTTCCTCCCTTTCAAGACCCATTCTACCATCTCAAATACATAGGGAAGAAGAGCTTAGAGGCATATATGAAATAATACAGTATATTTTAAATAAAGTTGGAGAATGTTTTTTCTGGAACAGGGTTCTAAAGCTTGGTGAATGATTCTGGATATCAATTTTTTTCAGAAATAACACTTTTCCTATTGATCAGGGTGTCTAAAAATATTTTTAAGTTATTTAATGCAATTGATAGTTCATATTTTCTTTGTCATGTAGTTAAAACTTGGAGCCTGAAATGTTCATAGTCACCTAACTCAGTATAAATGGAGATATTTATAAAAATCGTTTGCAGTGGGATTGGATCTTGTGACACTTTCTATATTCTTGGTAATACCTATATCAAAATTGTAATAATAACCACAATTTTTTTTAGATTCTATATTTTTTGCTATCATTTCCATATCACAGAGAGGATTAGAAAAGGTAATTTGTCACCTGGATGATAAGAGGTGGGATGTATTGAATTTATGTCTGACTCTGCAACTCATAAGTTTTCTACACCACCATATTGCCTCTGACAGATATGTATAAAAATATGTAACCTTTGGAAAATAACTCTTCTTCAATGTGAGCGTCTTCTTTGCAGTGGATAATGCCATTGAATTTTCCCACCATGGATTATTCTACCACCAAGGCCAGTGTTGCATAGCTGCATCCAGACTCTTTGTGGAAGAATCAATTTATGATGAGTTTGTTCGAAGGAGTGTTGAACGGGCTAAAAAATACGTTCTTGGAAATCCTCTGACCCCAGGAGTCAGCCAAGGCCCTCAAGTGAGTATAAAATGGAAGGAATAGCCTTCACAGAGGACAAGAATAAAGTGCCCTCTTCATGCTTACTTATTACTGAATAAGATTATTTCCTTGCCACAGATCTTCCTAGGTGACAATACTGTATCAGTTTGGTATTTAACAAAAATAAATAAATAAATAAATAAATAAATAAATAAATAAATAAATACAGCACCCGATTTAAAGAAAGCATCCTTTCTTGTGTGTTGCCCCCTCTTCATGTCTTGAAACAGTTTAGAAGCATGTCGGAAATGAAAGATGTGAGGAGAAACAACAAATGCTGTAGGTTTCTTGTTTTTCCCCACCTGCACACCTCTTGATTCCCGTATGTGGTCTCCGTCCACTTTGGAAGTTTGTATACAGTCCTATCATTTATATCTTCCTCTGAGTCAGTCCTTTTTCTCAGTTTACATCCCACAGATGTGGGCAGGAAGCATACCTCTAAACTCTCTCCAGTCTTCAGTTACTCTGATTGGCCTTCTAATGGTGGCCTGGGTGTCCTAGAAGGTCCTGAGTTCCTGGCTCTGTGACAAACTTCTCATTTTAGGTGGAGAACCCTAGTTCTCCAACAACCCTAGGCTTCCCAGTTTTTTCTGTCTTCTTAGACCCATTATCAACATGAGAGTCTTGTTCTTGTCCAAAAGCTATCTTTGCCCTTTCCTTCCTTCCTGTTCATTGTCTGTTATGCAAGCTCCTGGATCTTTGGTTCTAAATTTACTCCAACCTTCTGGGACCTTGATGTAGAGCAGTGGTTCTCAGTTGGGAAAGGGGATGTTTCTACTGGTATCTAGTAGAGGGTAGAGGCCAGAGATGCTATAAAACATCTTACAATGCAACAGGCGAGCCCCACAACTAAGAATTATCTGCCATAAAATGCCAATAAGGCTGCTGTTTAGAAATCCTTCTCTAGAGTCTAGACATTAAGCTTAGAGTCTCTATTCTTTCACACTAAAAGTTATACACTGTTCCATGCTGTTGATTTGAAGCAAACACTAATCTTAACTTACTAAACCAAAAATAAATGTGGTTTACCAAAATACTGAATTTACTGGGATAAGTACCTGGCAAAGCCAAAAGGAACAAGGAGGATATGATACCTGACCTCATGGAGTTTACAGTCTGGAAAGGTTAAAAGGATGTTTTGGGTTCTTCTGCTCATGCAAGATAGCCAAGTAGGAAAATCTCAGGATTTAGACAATCCAGGTATTGAAACCTAAAAGCCCTAAAATAACTCAGCTGGCAAATGAAGTAATACATTGATTTATCTCAATCACATGTGTTTTGTTTTTATCTTTGAGTTAATGAGTACATAGAATTGATGATTTTGCTCATATTAGGTAGGTTTTCAAATGGATGCCAAGACATATAATAAATTTGATTTTGATTTGGTCTCCAATTCTAAAAGAAGGATGGGATTCTAAGCTTTCAGTTTGATTATTTCTCTCTATAAATGACTACCTAGCTATGTAAAAGTAAAGCATTTTTCCCATTTGATGTATTGATAGATAGATGATAGATAGATAGATCTAAAGAGGAACAGGGAAGGAAAGAAAGGGGAAATGAAGAGAATAGAATATGTAAGATACTTAATATTAAACATTGTTGGGCAATACACTCTCCCATTGGGGGATCCGTGCAATTCAACCAGAGGCTCAAAAATTGATCTAGAATACCTCATTCTTCCTAAGAGAAAGGAGTTAAAATAGACTTTAAGAAAATTCCTATTCATAGGATCTTAAGTAAACAGTGATCTAACTGCTTAATATGAGGCCTTAATCTCTATAAGCAAATAGATTTTCATCGCAAGTTTTACTGAGTAAGTAGAATAAGTAGATTTTTGAGAAGACTGAAAAGGCCTTGAAACTTCTTCGCCCTTAAAAATATCTGTTGTTATAAGACAAAACTTACAGAAAGAGACATTTATGCACTAAGTACATTTATAGATACAAGTATATGTAAATACATATTACATATATACACACACATATATACATATGTGTACAGTGTATTATATATACATATATATAAATTTCTTAATGGGTAAAGTGATTTTCCAATTTGATTTCACAGCCCAAAATGTGCCTTTTTAAACACCTGGAAATGTCTATATTTTCATTTGAAAAAGAAGTAATGATACCAATATTAAATGTTGTAACATTATCAGCACAGTTGCATTTGTCTTAATGCGGAGAGATGGGCTTTGGAAATCGAGGTTGGATTTAAAATCTAACCTCCCTGAGGCTCTGTTTTCTCATCTGTAAAATGGGAGTAGTAACACCAATCTTGTAGGGTCATTGTGCAGTGAAATGCAATAATCTATATAAAGCATCTATCTAATTGCCTGGTTCACAGTACATGCTCAAATGTCTGTTAAATAAATGAGAATTGCAGGTTCCCATTTACAACTGTGGTGACAATTATTATCACAGATCAATAACTCCATATATCTGCTCTCCTTGCTTTTGTTGATCTATGGTCTCCAAATAAGTTGAAGGATGTGTCCGTGTCATTTCCCCCTTTGTCTTCTTTCTCAGCCCACGAACCCTAAGGAATGAGAGAATTTGCGCAAACACATCAAAATGTATACTCTGAGGCTATTACAACGCCATGCCCTATTACATTTCACAGACTAGCCCATGGGCTAACGGCCCATCGCACAGTAGAGAGCCCCTGCTACATCCTAGCATTATTGAGAAGTTCCTGAGGGCCAAAAGGAGAGCCAAATTCAGATATGGCCAGTCTGAAACCTTCTGAGGAAGATTAGTATGTATGGTGGATCAAAATCAGCGGGACTCAACTGAGTATGTCCCGAAGTATAACTGAAAACTTCCCTCACTAGGCCTAGCTCTAATGCAACATTCCCAATCTTTCCTGTGCATTTGAATCACCAGAGGATCTTGTTAAAAAGGCCAATTCTGACACAGTAGGTTTTGGGTGAGGCCTGAGAAATGCATTTTCGCCACCAAGTAATGCTAAAGTTGCTGGTTAGAGAACCACATTGTCATTTGCCAGCCAGTAAAAGATGAATTCCTATATTTTTAGAGGTTATTGGCCATCGAAGTCTTCCAATAGTCAAATCCTTTCAGCCTTTACCTCCCAGTGCATAAGCCAGACTAGCACGGTCACCAAGTACCCACTCTGGTCATAGGCAGGGAAAGGTTATGGCTTAGGGCCATAACAATCATGATTGTTTTGAGGCCACAGACAAGTGAATATTTTGGAATAGGCCAGGGAAGCTTTGCACGGAGACACACGGATGCTTGGTTATTTGCTGACAAACCAGAATATTTTCACCAGGCAGAACTAACAGCACCACTTAGTCTGGCTGTAGAAGATATTATGCAGCAATTTAAATATCAAACCAACAGTTCTTAAACCAACCCTACGACTTCCTTAATTTGCTGGAAATGAAAGAACGTTTTCTTTGGAGACTATTCAATTAAATATCGTGCACTACGGAGGATTGAGCAACGTCGTACCGAATATTGTGCCAGATTTTAGAAAACCTTTTCTGGTTTCAGATAGCACATAATCTAATTGGATATGGGAGCTGGTTTGTGTGGTCAGAGGTCTTTGAAACCTTTTTCTGGGATTTAGAAGATGGGGGAGATTGCAGGGTAAAAGATGATAAAGAGCAACACTTTTTAAGTAGTGAGAAAAGACAAGTTGAGCTAGCAAGAGGGTCCCCCCCCACTTGACTCCTGGATCTTCAATCGTTTTCCTTTAAAAATTTTTAATAATGTTTGTTTATTTTTGAGAGAGAGAGAAGGGGAGGGGCAGAGAGAGAGGAAGACACAGAATCCGAAGCAGGCTTCAGGCTCCGAGCTGTCAGCACAGATACACGGGGCTCTAACTCACGAACCGTGAGATCATGACCTGAGCCGAAGTCATGACCTGAGCTGAAGTTGTGACCTGAGCTGAAATCGGATGCTTAACCGACTGAGCCAGGCAGGCGCCCCTAATCTTTTTCCTTTAAAACTAAACCTTAACCTGCTGAGAGGGACCTGAACTGAAGAGGATGACCAGACTGTGGTCAGCATGGATCTGGCCAGAGGAGATAGGAATGAGGAGAACCAAAGAGAGGTCTAGGGATCGGCAAAGTCCCAAAACATCTGCTTGCCAATTGCCATATTTAATTAAACCCATTCCCAAAGTTCTTTTTTCCTTTCACTCTTTATTTCACTTTGGACTACAGTAGTCAAGTAAGTATGTTTGACTATGAACAGGCATTTTTCCAGGATAAATACATAAATAATGTAAATAAATAACACTTGTTTGCAGTGATCATGTGCTTTTCTTATGTAACTATAAAACAGATACTAAATACAAATATTTATCTTTAAGTGTTCTTTCCAGAAAAGTCAGGAGAATAAACAAAGAATTAATCTGAGCCTCTGTCAGCTATTTTGATAGGATATTTGACTTCATAACAATATTCGAGCATTTTGAAGCCCTCATTAACAGGCTGGGTGATGTATTACTTCCATAAACTTGCTTTCTTAATTCATTCACTTATTTTCCGCTCCGTATGATATTTTTCAAATAGATTGACAAGGAACAATATGAAAAAATACTTGACCTCATTGAGAGTGGGAAGAAAGAAGGGGCCAAATTGGAATGCGGTGGAGGCCCCTGGGGGAATAAAGGCTACTTCATCCAGCCCACAGTTTTCTCTAATGTTACAGACGAGATGCGCATCGCCAAAGAGGAGGTAAATGCTTTCATCCTGCTCTGTTCCCTTTGTTGCCAAGTTTTCTCTACGTGTGTGGGTACAAAGTGTCCCTTTAAAATTCTCAGTTCTTTGAACATCGTTATTGGTTTGCATGTAACTTTCCATTTCTGTTACCGATAAACGTTTATTTGTGATCAAGACTCAAAATAGTAAGGGAGTCATGAGCTGGCCAAGAGTTTCCAGCCAAGGGCAGATCAGGATGCTTAATAACTTCTAGGTGATTCTTCCACAGCCTGAGAGATGAAGAAAACTTCATCTTCATTGTTCCTTTTTCTCCTCTGGAAATAATATATTTGAAGATTATTGGATTGATTATTATCACATGATATGAAGGATTTTAAAAATTTTTTAAGTTTATTTATTTAGAGAGAGAAAGAGTGAGAGAGTTTGGAGGGGCAGAAAGAGAGAATCTCAAGCAGGCTTTGCACTGCCACCACAGACCCAGACACGGGGTTCGAACTCACGAACCATGAGATCATGACCTGCGTCAAAAGTTGGACACTTAACCGACTGAGCCACCCAGGTGCCCCAGATAGGCAGGATTTTTTTTTTTTTAATGAAGGCACTTAATTGTGATATGCACTGGGTGTTATAGGTAAGTGATGAACATTAAATTCTACTCCTGAAACTAATATACACTATACTTTAGCTAGAATTAAAAAAAAAAAAAAATACTTGAAACAAAATTAAGCCTCTTATTTTGAGGTAATTGTAGATTCAACTGCTGTTATGAGAAATGATGCAGACAGGTCCCATGTGCTTTTTACCCTGTCTCCTTCAAATGGGAACATCTTGCACAACTATAGCATAACATTACAGCAGATATGTAGATTCAACTGCTGTTATGAGAAATGATGCAGACAGGTCCCATGTGCTTTTTACCCTGTCTCCTTCAAATGGGAACATCTTGCACAACTATAGCATAACATTACAGCAGGTATGTTGACATTGAAACAGGCAAAACACCGAACGTCTCCTCACCACATAAATCCTTCATGTTTCCTTTCGAGTCAAATCCATGTGCCTCCTACACCACACTGTCCTTCACCCTAGGCATTCCCTTAACCACTTATCTGTTCTCCATTTCTATTACTTTGTTGTTTCAAGAATTTTACATAAATAGATTCATTCTCCATGCAGCCCTTCAGGATTGGCTTTTTTGGTGTTTTTCTCACTCCGCTTAACTTTCTACAGATTCAACTACGTCATTGCATGTAAGGATAGTTTGTTCTTTTTTACTGCAGAGTAGTACTCTGTTGTATGGATGTACCGCCATTTAACCATTCACCTACAGAAGAACGTGTGGATTGTTTTCCATTTGGGGCTACTATGAGTAACGCTGCTATAAACATGGGTGTGCATGTTTTTGTAAGAACCTAAGTCTTCCTTTCTCTGGGATGAATGCCCAGGAGTACAATTACTGGGCCGTATGGTAGATGGAAGGTTTTTTTGTTTTTTTGTTTTTTTTTTTAATTTTTTTTTTAACTTTTATTTATTTTTGAGACACAGAGAGACTGAGCATGAACGGGGGAGGGCCAGAGAGAGGGAGACACAGAATCTGAAACAGGCTCCAGGCTCTGAGCTGTCAGCACAGAGCCTGACACGGGGCTCGAACTCACAGACTGTGAGATCATGACCTGAGCCGAAGTCGGCTGCTTAACCGACTGAGCCACCCAGGCGCCCCTAGACGGAAGTTTTAAAGAAACTGGCAACCTGGTTTCCAGAGTGGCTGAACACTTTCACGTTCCCATTAGCAATGTATGAGCAACCCAGTTTCCCTGCACCCTCGCTCACATTAATGTTGCAATTGTTTTTGATTTTAGCTGTTTTAGCACTATGTTGAATAAGAGTAGCAAGAGCGGACACCTTTGCTTTGTTCTCTATCGAGGGGGAAAAGCATTCAGTCTTTGCCATTGAATGTGATGTTAGCTGTGAGATTTTCGTAAATGCCCTTAATCAGGTTTGGGAAGTGCCTTTCTTCTAATTTGTTGAGAGCCAAAGGAGAATGGTTTTGTCAAATGCTTTTTCTGTGTTAACTGAGATGATTATGCGGTATTTTTTTCTTCATTCTACCAATGTGGTGTATTATATTAATTGATTTTTGAATAATGAACCAGCCGTACATCTCTGGAATGAATCTCACTTGGTAATGGTGTGTAATTCTTTGTATGTATTGCTGAATACTATTTGTTAATGCTTTTCAAGAACCTTTGCTGTGGTTGATATTCGTCTTTAGTCTGAGGGATATTGGTCTATAGTTTTGTTTGTTTTATAATAAGAACCATTTAGTGATTACTTATTATATGCCAGATATAGTGCTAAGTGACTTATCAGGACCAATATAAAACATAAATATGTTCCTATGAAATATATTAAATATAAATATTTTATTTATATCATCAATACATATTTATATTTATGACATTTGTATTTATTTTTATAAAGTTTAGTGTATATAAATATATTTTTATAAATAAATATAAAATATTTACTATAATGGAAAATATTCTCATTTCATTCTCACATCAACCTCTTGAGAGGAGTATTATTATATTCTTTTCTTTAGTCTTTTCTTCCCAGAAACAAATGCTCTCATTTCTTATTTTCACCTATTTAGAGTGGTAGTATTTTTCTAATAAAAACCTCAGGGCATTTATAAAGTGTATAATTCCTATATTACATTGTTATGACTGGTTATTAAATAAAATTAAACATAATATTTCGGTCCAAGAATTTTCCTAAGTAACGACATGGTGGTTGTTTTCAGCGTCTACACATTATACATATTTTATTACCCCTATGAATATAACATGTCAAACTTTTTTGAACCTTTTTGTATTGTTATGTGTTCTGGGTCTTGAGTTTGCCTTTGATCCACAGACTCAACTATGATTTGGGATTCTTGTCCTAAATAGTAAATGAAAAACCTAAGTTCTGGAGCAGAAAGGGGTAAGTCACATGGCTAGCTAAAGGCAGCTTAGGAGTATAGCCGATTCTCATGACCCCCGTTCCCCGCTCTTTCTACTGTGACCTACTTTTGCTCATACCAGCTTCGTTATCCATCCAATTCCACTTAACCGGACATTGTAGAACCCCACGGAGCATGTGGGAAACTTTCTGCTAAAAGGTGATAGAATGTGAATGTTACAAGGAACATTACGAATGATTTAAGCCAAAAGTCAAATTTATAAATGAGGTAATTAAGATGCAAAGAGCTTAGGTGACTTCTTACTGTTACAGAATTGTAGATAGCTTCATCAAACTAGAAGGATCTCTTAAGCCCACCTCTCCAATCTCCACTATGTCCATCCGTTTGCTCCTGACTAATGGCCAGCCAGTGTCTCTTTAAACAAATCCATCAATGGGTAACTCATTATTTCTTAGGCTTTTCCATGTTTAGACAATGCTAAGCATTAGAAAGTTCTGCTTCTGGCGGCCTACGAATCCCTCCTCTTATGTTCTATCTATTGGCCTCATACCTGCACTCTGCCCTTTTCCACATAAAAGCCATCCGTATAATCGAAAACAACATTTGTCCCCTACATTACTCCTTACCTTCCCTATGTTCTTGGCCCTGTTTTCAGCTCTTACACTTCGTAATTTTCCTAGACAAATATATTTCAGCTAAATATTTTGTGAGCACAAACCAATTGACATCAAGAAGATATTATCCAGAGATATGATATGTAACTAGGAAAGGCTAATTTGCACTTGGGAATTATGAATAATCTACCTCATGGAGAGAGGGGTTTTAGCAAATCCAGAGATCGATTCATTGACTTTGGGCTACGAAGGTGTTACACAATATGCATTACAGCAGCAAGGCCCTGCCAACTCAAACATACTGAATCAGAATCTTTTCATTCAGTGAACTTGTATTTCATGTTTGTGATACAATAGAGAATCTGGGAGAGTTATTTTCTCTACCCCCCAAAATGCTATCAAGGAAGAGGGGAAGTGCAGAATCAGATTTGCAAACGGTAAACAAATAGGAAAAATAAACCATAACAAAACAGATGCATACGGATAACCAAACAGTTTCTCCACATCAATTCAGCCCTCCACTGATTTTTTGCATTTATTTGCATATAATTTTTGCGTGTGTTGACAAATATTTGTCTTATTAGAACTGCCGTTCTTGCATACCATGGGAAAGAACAAAGTAAAACACCATTCAATCCAGGACGCATTTATTGTGTCCCTATAATATACATAGTAGAGTAGCTTTGCTTGTTTCAAAGAAGACTTGAGCCACGTGCTGTACTCAATTAAAATTATGTAAGATATTAACATACTTATTACGGTTGCTGCTATATATCTGGTTCCCAGGTTACGGTATTATAATTAGATTCACAGCCTTAGGATTTGCACTCAGCCTCTGTGGAATGGTAGCCCCCAACTCCCAATACTTAGGTCAGTGATGAACACTGATCTTTGCCTCCCCTGATTTCCATTTCCCAGAAAATTCTCATAACACTCCGAAGGACCCCTCTTCCTTTAGTTTTAATATATGCTTTATAGAAACATAATACAGGAGTTTAAGTTTTAAGAGAAAACTCAGTCGCTTTTCTCCCATCTGGGGAGGAGATAAAGAATAAGTTGACTTCGGGCTGAGCTAACTAGAGAATCCAGCAAAAGTGAAAGAGTAGTTTAGGCTTGAATGAGCAAACTGTGATTTTTGTTTCCTATCCTGTGATTATGGTCGTTGTTAATGAAACCATGTTTTGGTTAGTGGTTGAAGGTTTAAGCTCTTTCAGTAATAGACTATATGGTTTGGTATATGTGAATTGCATAAGATTTGGCCGAAGAGTAGGAGCTGAACAAAAATTCATGTTGTTTCACCTAATTTGACTGATTGTGAAAAGACCTAAGTCCAATAGATTTCAGTTGGCGGTACACTG
Source organism: Panthera pardus (assembly GCF_024362965.1). Taxonomy (NCBI): domain Eukaryota; kingdom Metazoa; phylum Chordata; class Mammalia; order Carnivora; family Felidae; genus Panthera; species Panthera pardus. The sequence goes on along the minus strand of NW_026526766.1, from coordinate 15,038,748 downwards.
ATAGCTAAGACAAATAATTATAATTATTATCCATTGTTGCTTTACTCATTTATCCAGTAGAACAAGTATTGGTTTCTTGGGTTTACTGTTTAGGTAGTGATTTGGATGATGAAGAAAACAAGAGAGAGAATATAACACATTCCTAAAGGTAAAAGAAACTCAAAGTTAGTAACTTTCTGCGCAACGGTAAGTCTTGGAAGTCTAATTCCAACACCAAGAAAATAAATATTGCCTTATTTATCTGTGCTCCATTTTGTTCCAAAGGGAATTTAACCCATGACCATTGCCTGTCCTTACCTGCCATCCCAGGACCTACCATTTTGATTCCTAAATTTTAAAATACAAAATAAAATCTTGATCGGGGATAGTTTGTAGGGGAATAAAACTACAATACCATGTAAAACATTTAGTTTTCACCTGCTACTCTGATTTATTTCATTCATTTTCTTTTTACGGTATAGATATTTGGACCAGTGCAGCAAATCATGAAATTTAAATCTTTAGATGAAGTGATCAAGAGAGCAAACAATACCCTTTATGGCTTATCAGCAGGGATCTTTACCAAAGATGTGGATAAAGCCATAACAGTCTCCTCCACTCTGCAGGCTGGGACAGTGTGGTAAGTCAAATCTACATCATCTTGCCTTTTCACTGTTAAGTGCGTTAACATGTTACTTTGAACGTTTTTGTTTCTCTATTTACTTATTTATTTTTGAGGTATTCACATTATATTAGTTTCAGGCATACGACACAATAATTTGATATTTGTATCCACTGCAAAGTGATCACCACAATAACCTAGTTATCATCAGTCACTATACAAAATTAATTTTTTTTTTTTTTTGTGGTGAGAACTTTTAAGATTTACTGTCTTGGCAACTTTACCAAATATACAATACAAAGTTATGAACTAGAGTTGCCATGTTGTATATCATATCCCCATGAATTATTTATTTTATGCCTGGAAGTTTGCACATCTTGACCCCCCTTCACATATATCTTCCACGCCCCAAACCCCTGCCCTTCTGGCAACCACCAGTATCTATAAGTCTTCTTTTGTTTGGATTTTTTAAAATTCCAAATGTAAGTGAAATCTTACAGTATTTGTTTTTTCTCAGATTTATTTTACTTAGTATAATACCTTCAAGGTCCATCCGTGTTGTCACCAATGGCATGATCCCCTTTTTTTACGGCTAAGTAGTACTCCATTTTATATACGTATACATCTTTATCCAGTCACCTGTTGACGGGGACTTAGGTTGTTTCTATATCTTAGCTAGTGCAAATAATGTTGCAATGAACATAGGGGCACATACGTCTTTTCGAACTAGTATTTTTATTTTCTTTAGATAAATACCCGGAAGTAGAGTTGCTGGATCATATGGTAGTTCTATTTTCAATCTTTTGAGGAATCTCTCTGCTGTTTTCCATAGTGGCTCCACCAATTCACATCCTCGCCAAAAGCACAAGAGAGTTCCCTTTTCTTCACATCCTCACCAATACTGTTATTTCTTATCGTTTTTGAAACTAGTCATTCTAACAGGTGTGAGGCAATATCTCCAGCGGTTTTGATTTGCATTCCCCCGATAATTAGGGAGGTTGAGCCTCTTTTCATGTGTCTGTTGTCCATCTACATACCTTCTTTGGAAAAATGTCTAGTTAGATCATCTCCCCCATTTTTTTACTGGACTGTCTGGTTTTTGATTGTTTGTTGCATGAGTTCTTTATGTGTTTTGGATGTCAATCTCTTATTAGATAGATGATCTGAAAATACTTTCTCCCATTCGGTGGACTTTCCTTTTGTTTCCTTTCATTTGGTTTCCTTTGCGACGCTTGAGTCTTTTATGTTGCTGTAGTCCCCACTTGTTTACTTTCGCTTTTGTTGACTTTGCTTGTAGAGTCAGACTCAAAAATTTATTACCAAGACTGAAGTAGCTTACTGCTTATGTTTTTTTCTAATATTTTTATGGTTTCAAGTCTTAATTTAAGTCTTCAATTTATTTTGAGTTATTTTTTGTGTATGGTGCCCAACAGTGGCCTAGAGCCAGTATTTTGCATGTATTTCTCAACAACACTGATTGAAGAGACTGTCCTTTTCCCATTGTCCGTTCTTGCCTCATTTGCGATAAATCAATTCAGTATACATGCATGGGCTTATTTGGGGGTTTTCTATTCTGTTCCATTGATCTGTGTGTCTGTTTTTATGCCAATACCATACTGTTTTAATTATTATTGCTTTGTAGTATAGTTTGAAATTGAGGAGACTAATGTCTCCAGATTTGTTTTCCTTTTTCAAGATTGCTTTGGCTTTTAAGGATCTTTTGTGGTTCCACACAAATTTTAGAATTGTTTGTTCTGTATCTGTGAAAAATGTCATGGACATGTTGACAGGAATTGTATTAAATCTGTAGATCGCTTATGGGAGTATGGACATTTTAACAATAGTAATTCTTACAATTCATGAGCACAGAATATCTTTCCATTTATTTATGTCTTCTATTTCTTTCATCAGGGTTTTATAGTTTTCAGTACACAGGTCTTTTACTTCCTTAGTTAAATTTCTTCCTAGGTATTTTTCTTTATCATACAATTATAAATGGTATTTTTTCTTAATTTCTCTTTTTTGATACTTCATTTTTAATGTATAGAAACACAACTGATTTTTGTAGAGTCTTTTCATGAAGTCTATAAGGTTTTCGATGTATAAAATCATGTCATCTGCAAGTAGTGACAGTTTTACTTCTTCCTTTCCTATTTGGATAGCTTTTCTTTCCTTTTCTTCCTAATCACTCTGGTAAGGGCTTCCAATATTATGTTGAAGAAAAGTGATAAGAGTGGATATCCTTGTCTTGTTCTTGATCTTAAAGGAAAAACTTTCAGCTTTTCACCATTGAGTATGATGTTAGCTGTGGGTTTGTCATATATGGCTTTTATCACATTGAGCTATATTCCCTCTATCCTCACTTTTTGAGAGTTTTTATCATTAACGGATGTTGAATTTTGTCAAAATTTTTATGCATCTATTGATATATGATTTTTACCCTTCATTTTGTTAATGTGGTGTATCATGATGTTTGATTGGCAGATATTGAACCATCCTTGCATCCCTGGAATAAATCCCACTTGATCATGGTGTATGATTCTTTTAATGCTAATGCAAACGTTGAATTTGGTTTGCTAATATTTTGTTGGAGATTCTGCATCTATGTTCATCAGGGATATTGGCCTATAATTTTCTATTCTTTTTTTTTTTTTTTTTTTTTTTTTGGTGGTGTCCTTGTCTGGTTTTGGTGTCAGGGTAGTGGTGGCCTAATAAAATAGTTTGTCTTTAAGTTTTTGAAAGAGTTTGAGAATGATAGATATTAAATCTTTGAAAGTATTGTAGAATTCACCAGTAAAGTCGTCTGGTCCTGAAATACGTTTATTGGGAATTTTTTAAAAACTGATTTAATTTCCTCATTAATAATTGATCTATTCAGATTTTCTATTCTTCATGATTCAATCCTGAAAAACTCTGATTTATATTTTTTGGAATTTATGTATTTCTTCTAAGTAGTCCAATTTATTGGTGTATAATTCATGGTATTTTCTTATGATCTTTTTTATTTCTGTGGTACTGGATGTAACTTTTCTTCTTTCATTTCTGATTTTATTTTTTAAATCTCTCTCTTTTGCTCTTGGTGAGTCTAGGTAAAATTTATCAATTGGTTTATCTTTTTAAAGAACATGCTCTTGGGGCACCTGCATGGCTCAGTCGGTTAAGCATCTGACTCTTAATTTTGGCTCAGGTCAAGATCTCACAGTCCTGATTTCAAGCCCAACTTGGGGCTCTGCACTAAGGGTGGATCCTGTTTGGGATTCCGCACCCCATCCTCCCTCGTCCCCTTCCCCACTCTCACACACAGACTCCCTCTCTCTCTCTCTCTCAAAATAAATAAATAAACATTTTTTAAAAAATAACATGCTCATAATTTTATAGATCTTTTCTACCATTTTTCCAGTCTCTATTTCATTTATTTCCACTATGATCTTTATTATTTCCTTCCTTCTACCAACTTTAGGCTTCATTTTTTTTTTTTTTTTTTTTTTGGTTTCTTTAAGTGTAAAGTTAGGTTATTTACATATGCATCCATGAAAAAAGGTAAGTTCAGGATGCTCTTATACTACTGTTTTGAGTTGCCCCTAACTTGAATTTTTTCAGACTCATTTTTTAAAATTTTTTTTCCTAGACTCACCTGTCTTATTAGACAAGCAGTTGCTGCCTTAAAAACCAAACCATTCCAAAAACAAACAAAACAATACAAAACAGAATAATAACAAAAATCAAATTTGTTTTAAAAATTTTTTTTAAATTTTAAAAACCTGCTATATTGGAAGAACTTCGGAAGAGTATTTTCTGTCTGGCCTCCTAAATAGCTCCCCTAAAATATTTCATTGTCTGGCTAATATAGTATAAGTGTTACTAATTTCTAGGTAGTTAGCACTATGCTATACACAAAGGAGATGAAAGTTCTGCTTTCATCAAGTTAATTAAATGCTAGGACAATATTTATTCAATGTCCCTATGTCAGAAAACATTTAATTCTTATTTCAGTTTCTTTTTCTAAGATTATTAGAAATGTCTGAAGGTCTTAATTTGGGAAAACATAGTGAGTTTTGAGGAACGTGTCTATTCCTTTTTAACTGATTTAGACCCATTTTGAGAGAAAAAGAGAGAGAGAGCTGCACAAGCGGGAGAGGGGGAGAGAGAGTGAGAGAGAGAGAGAGAGAGAGAGAGAGAGAGAGAGAGAAACACAGAATCCGAAGCAGGCTCCAGGCTCTGAGCTGTCAGCACAGAGCCAGACGCAGGGCTCAAACCCATGGACCGTGAGATCATGACCTGAGCTGAAGTCAGATGCTTACCCAACTAAGCCACCCAGGCGCCCTGTGATTTATATTATATCTTTATTTATATCTCCGAATTTTATACTTTAAGCCTATGCCTCACAAACTGCTACACTTCTGTCCAGCCCCCAATCTCTGGACGGCTTTGTTGGTAATTCCCCCCTCCCCAAACCTCACTTTGTTCCCTCAGTCTTGTCAACATTCAAAGTTTTATTTTCTTTCTTGATGATAAGTCACATCTACTCAGGTTAAAAATCCACTGGACATTGAAAGGTATTTATCTTTAAGAGACAGCCAAGCAGTCCTTGCCTCTCTCCGTAGCTCTGAAATCTTTTTTCCTAATCAAAGAGAGTCACCATTAATTAATACACTCTATGCTAGGCATTATTCTGCATTCCTTATGTTCATTATCTCGTTTCACCTTACAACAACTGTGCAATTGTTAATCTGTGTAATTTGTGCAATTTGTCAATGAAAACACTGAAGTTTAGTGAAGTTCAGCCATTGATCAAAGCTAACACAATAAATGGCCGCCGAGATGCAGACCTATTTCACGACTCTAAAGTAGTGATTCTCAACCCAGCTGTACATTAGTCATCTGGGGAGCTTTAAAAATAATAAACTGATTCGGCGTGGGGTGGTGCGCATAAAATCCATCAATTATATCAATCTCTGTGATTCAATATGGATTTTTATTTAAAGAGTATTTTTCAAAGCTCCCATGTGATTCTAGGACTGGGACTAGGACTGAGAAATTGCTCAAAAAGCCTGATTCTTTCTATAATGGGATGTTTTCTTTCAGAGGCTTAAAGTCAAGCAATAATCAGTCAGGATAGTGATTACAGTGGGATTTTCCTACGATAAAATTATTTGTAGGATTCAGCATTCCTAATGCATGTATGAATATTATCTCCAGTCACTAAAAACTTACTCAGTACCAAGCATTCTAAGAAGCATATTTGATGCATCATCTTACTTATACCTTGAAATAACCCAATTAAATATTGTCACTTCCGTTGTACAGAGAGAAAGCATATATTTAGAGAAGCCAGACACCTTTCCCAGTGCCAACTGGGTACTAAGGGGCAAAGCCAGGATTTGTGGGCTTGGAACCTCCCTTCTTTATAACAAGAAAGGACTGTGGAAGGAGAACCAATTGGCCAGGCTGATTGTTTTGAACTGCAGTTTTCTCCAACTGGATATTTCTTAGTTCTCCATTTACTTAAACTAAAATAGTTTCATTTCCAGTATAGGGTCAAAAGACTAAACTCATTTTCGGCACCTTTCAACAAAGACAAGTTTCAGGTTTTTGACTTTGGAATGCTATGTGCCTGCTGGATCAAGAAGCTTAGGACATCATTCTGCCCAGTGGCATGGAAATCCCCAGTCAGGAATTCCTCTGCTATTAAAACAGAGGCATATTCTTACTGCTACTTATTCTAGAGCATAATTCTAGTTCTGGCATTGTCCCAGACATAGTTTCCACATGGTGTATTCAAGATAACTACTGAATCCCAGGGTTGCTGGGATTTTACCCATAATTTCAGAATAGGGATCTTATTTTGCAGTTTAAAGGGCAATTAAACAAAACTGAGACAAGTTGTCTTTTGAAAGCATACATTTTTTTAAGGAACTATGCTCCAGAAGGAGAGACTTGGATAAGAATCTGTAGTCCAGTGAGAATATGGAGCTCTGGGAATCGGGATTGTAAATGCTTTACTGAGGAAATTTGTGGATATTATTTCAGGATCAAATTAGTAACCAAACTTCATGCGTAATACAATGTATTTAGAAGTCACATTGTTGTTTGCCTATTATAATAACATCAAAGGAGAGGAAATACTTTAAAAATATTGTTTCTCCTTTAAATAGTATATTTTTCCTCATATATAATGAGAATCATATAGGTAATTAAATTTTGCTGTTGACTTTGGCCACCAGGAAATTTAAACAAATTGTTCATGTCCTGCGAAACTACATTCTAACCTTTGCTCCTTGTCTTGACTTTCTACTGTAACTTTTTTTTTAATTCTAATTATTCATGTTTTTGTAACTATATTTGTTCATACAAGCATCTTTAAACATTTTATGAAATACGGCAAGGAAAAAACAAATTAATAGTGAAATCCAACTCCTGCCAAGGCCTGTTGTATGAAAGCAATTAATGAAAAAAGGAAACTGAGGAATGTGATACATGTTACAATTGCAAAAGATAACTGATTCTAGCCTGTTAAGTACACAGTCCTCAAGAGAATTATAAAGGTTATGAATATAGGCAGTAAAGAATATCCACCCACCGAACTCCATTCTCTGGCAAACCATATCCTTTCTCCTATGCTATGTTGGCTATCTTATTATCATTCAAAATGGCTCTCTACACACAGAGCTGTACCATTGTATTTCTTTCTAGGCAGTACTTACCCATATACTTATACTTCTGCATTCTAATTTATAGTACTGCTTTTTTGTTAAATAACAATGAGTATGTAACATTGAAATTAACAAGGTTGTTAAAGAGCTTTCTGAATTTCTAAAATTCCAAATTTAGGAGTTATTTCATAGGTTATGTATGATCTACATAGACTTCTTTTTTTTCCTCAGGGTGAATTGCTATAGCGTGGTATCTGCCCAGTGCCCCTTTGGTGGTTTCAAGATGTCTGGAAATGGAAGAGAACTGTAAGAACCACTTTCTATTAAGACAAATGTTTACCTTGATAAAAATGGTTGTCACTCAATGGAATTAATCCATAGTTGCTATTTGAATTAAAACCTACCTCTGTTCTTCCCTGGAAATTCCTACTGTCAAATAGCTTTTAAAAGCTGGATTTAGCCCATGAGTGCAAAAAAGTGATGGCATAGGGGAAATATAACATATTAAGCTCCTACTATTCATAAGGGACCATGCTAAGCACTTTACCTTAGTTATTGAAATAATGCCAACTTTTACGATTTCTTCCTGTATATAAGAATGTAATCCATCTGGGAAACATTTCCACAAAGGAGGCAGAAACTACAAATTGGTGACTGTGAGAAGTGTGAATATATAAGAACACTCCAGTCATTTAAATATGCCTCTTAAACAAGTAAATCATGTGACTTTATCTCAAAAAGCTTTTCAGCGTAAGAAGAGTGATTCTCACGTGTTGAAATATTTTTGATGTGGAATCTAAAATTTTAAATTACCTCAATTAATTATCTTTTTGTACTAAAATATAAGCTGAAAGGGAAATTTAATAAGGAAAACATGTTTTATAGTCATGACTATGCTCAGAATATATATACAAAATCATTTACAAGCCTTTAATTGCTTTAGAAACTTGGGTGTACAGACTTTTTATAATGTGCATATACATGTGTATACACCGAAAGGGGTGACAAAATGTTTGGTTGATTTTATTCAAACAATTCTAACCATTTTATTTCTTAAACATTTCTTGTATTTATCAACACATTTTAAAAGTCATGCGGCAAAAAGACACATCATATACAAACCCTATGGAATCAAACATAGTTAAAGCTGTTCATTCTGTAAATAGCAAAAGCAAATGAGTCTCAGTTTCTAAAGGTCATGAATGCATTAGGTAGCCATCTACTTTGTCATTTGAATAAATCAGCGAAATTGAAATGACGCAATCTCCTTGGAGAACCAATAAAAAAGAAGGATGATAAAATGATCCATCCTTCTCCTCAATACACATTTGTTAAGTACTTGCCCAGGAGCCCCAGAAACATGATGCCACATCCCATCCTCCACATAATTGTGGTGGCAGGAGGAATATGTCAAAAGATAAGTAGTGCAAAATAACCTATACACAACATGAAGTAAATAGTCATAAACTGTGAGTTCATAAGTCATGAGGTAGAAGAGTGGATAAAATGCAGAGCACACAGCACTGAAGGACAGAAAACCTGGGCACCACCAGAATATAACATCCGTGGCATGGCTCTATCTTCCACAATTTTCATCCATCAGGTAAAATCAGCAATTGTGGGTGGGGATAGGAGTGGGAGAATGATGTAGAAGGTCTACGAGCTCCTTTCCATACTTAAGATTCTATAGTATTAACCCCTGTGATAACTCAGTGGATAAGAACTTACTGGCAGTTGACCCTACAGAAAATACAGGACTCGATCTAGGGCAGGAAACAAATGTAGGATGTCAGTAAGCAGAGAAGAGAGCATTCTTGAACACAACGTTACATGTGACACGTGGAGGGGTTTGTGAATTTGGATGGCTGGCGACGATTTGTGGAGTTGGAGAGTATGATACCAGAGTTAAATAGGATACAGATTAAGAAGTCTTGGCTTACATTTCATTAGTAGAGCAGTGAAAAGCCATGGCTATCTGTAGAATGGCGTTGGGGAGGTGGAATGACAAAGGATCAACATGTAAAGGGAGCATGGCCCGGTAGAGGAAGCTTAATTGGACACTAAGCGACCTGCACTTGTATCCCAACTCCACCTTTTGCTGGCCATGCAGCCTGTTTCACGTTGTCCAACTTTGGAGCCTCCATTTCCTCTTATTCAAAATGGCGATGTTAGCAAGCCTCTTGAGATAGTCGTTTGAGAGTGAAATGACACACCCTGTGCCTGTTCGCCAGCATTCTGTCACAAGGTGAGGACTCGGCAAATGGTTCCTTCCTTCCCTGGTTTCTTTTCTTTACAGTATTCATTATTAGAGAGTCCTTTGGCAGAACAACTTTGTACAAAAAGCTGTAACAAAGGTTAGATTATTTTGAAGGGCGGACTTCGTGGCTGGCCCAGCTACCTAAGACATTTCCCTAGGAATATTGAAGATAAAACTATCAAAGGGGACAAAATAACGAAGAAGGACCAAATAGGTCAATTTTGTTGATTATAGTTTGGTCCAACTTTATGGTTGAGGCATACAGAAATCAAATAAGGGAGGGCATGGAATGTCAGAATTAAACTTCAGTAATTTCTTAAAATTCTGGGAAATGAATACAGATAATTCCTTTTTACATCTGTATAAATATAAAGAAAAGAGTTAGTCTGTCATTTTTTCCTTCAAAAATTCCAGTTGAGGATGCTGTTAATTTCTACTTGAGACCAAATTTGGTGAACTTAATAAACAAGTCATTTGCTACAAGATGTTTAAAGAGAATTACTGAAGCAATAACCTCACACACACGACTCCTAAGGGCTCAGTTACAATTTATCCTCAAAGATAGGAAGGTATAATTGATCAGTTGGGAACAAATTCCTTAGAGAGCCGAAAATAGTGGTACACAGACCTCAGTGTGGTGGTAATACGAAGGGCCCAAACCAGGCTTTGGGTCTCAGATCATGGTGCTGGCCCTGCAATGAGTCAAGTGGTAGACATTCCTTCCTGTGTGTAATTGCACTAATTTTCACTTCAGTTAACATAAGTCACTTGTGACTTTACTAGTAGATCACTGCAAACTCCATTGGTTCTCGGCACCTCACAAGCTCTTTCTTTCCTCCTGTCCCTTGGAGAAAAGGGGAGCATGAAATTGTTGTGAACCACTGGGCTTACAAACCAAGCTCGCAGGAATATTTTTTGTTTGATTGTGTTCACCAAGTCAGTCTAACAAACATTACCTCTGTGCTTACTTAAGTAGTGCCAGGCTCAGTTCTGGGTACAGAGTGAAAAAAAAAAAACAAAAAACAACAGATGTAGCTTATTTACTAGTACCTTATTACTACAGTGTGGACCTTGGGTGAGAAGCAAGGTTATCATGTGTAAGTTTGTTGGAAATACTACTACTGAAACAGAATCAGCATTTTAATAAGGTCCCAGGTGATTGGCACATTGAGGAATTTAGCACAAAACTAGTAGCTCATAGACTGGCAAGATAACGAGAAATGCAAACAGATGTTTTTGTGTTATATTATAGACAGGAATGTCTACGCATTGGAATACTCCAGAGTGGGACTTAGTTCAACCTGAGTATGACAATAATGACACTTAGTACTCTCCTGAGAGTTTCAAGTGTCCCTGTAACAAAATACAATGGAAAGCCTATTGGCAGAAATCATGGGTTAATTTATCTAACTTTGTGAGACAAAATACTTACTAAAATATTATCCCTTAATGGGTTTCAGACAACTGAGGCTAAGCCCTTTAATTACTTTGAAGAACATGTTCATTGAAGCTTTTAGAAGGTATTTTCAGAAGCTTAATTGCCCAGGAAAATAATCAGTGTAAGAAGATTAGGTTACCCAAGAGAAAAAGATGTCTTCTACATACCTGTCTACCTCACCAGATGGGAGGGGTAGAAAAGGATCAAGATCATTTTCTTCTGCAAGCCTGCATGTGCCTGAGTGTTATAATTTTAAGAGTGTTCCTATGTACATGCGATGTAGTCCTATCATCAAAATAATCCAGAGAATAAGGAAGCTCAATGCTTTTCGTTATTTCTTCAGCAGAGGGTAAATCACAGTTTCCAAAATGGGTAGGAACTCTCAATGAACCCAATAATAGGGTACCAGGATCCTAATTGATTAACTCAGGTTAATTCTTGGTCATTTGGTTTGGATTTAAGAGTTATAGAAGCAAATGGCAGTGGTTGTCTGAATAGAAAAACCCCAAACCCACAAGCAGCCCAAAGGTCTGAAATTGGGCCAGTGAACCCTGTCTTCTCTCCCTTCAAAACAAAACAGAAAGAAAGAGGAAAGAAAGAAAGAAAGAAAGAAAGAAAGAAAGAAAGAAAGAAAGGAGGGAGAGAGGGAGGAAGGGAGGAAGGAAGGAAGGAAGGGAGGGAGGGAGGAAGAAAAACTGTAACAATAAAAGTCAGGATTTGTTTTGTTTTCCCAAAAGTCAAGAGATACTGTTAATACTACTGCTAGAGAATATTTTGTGTCAAACCGTATCAGGGCACTTTAGAATGAAAATAGAAGTCTGGCCATTTTTTGGCCCCTTATCACTTCCAGGCCAATCACACACAGTAAAAACACTAAGCTAAGCTGTACTTGAATTTACAGTTTTACTCCACTACTCAAGTGATTGTATATTACTACTTCTCCTCTTGTACTAATATGTCTTGTTTATTTGAACCTAAACTAGAAATGATACAATTCTTCTTGGACTGAACCGTCTTTTTTTGTGTGGTGACTGTTTGTTTATAGTCAAATAGAACAATGTCAAAACTGGACAATTTCTGTGCAAATCAACAGAATGTACACGGTCATTTAAAATGCAAAAAAAAAAAAAAAAATTGAAAATTTGCCCCACAAGGGGATTTATGTGAGACCAGATATCTTATGGGTGGCTGGCTGGCTACTATTTGAAATGCTTCTGTACACAGAAAATATTTTCCATTGTCCCTAACCAGATAGGCAAGAACAAATTTGTACCAAATCATGGACTAGTACAATTGTACTGCTGTGCTAAATTCTGTGGGTTTTCCCCCTGTCTAGGGGAGAATATGGTCTCCACGAATACACAGAGGTCAAGGCGGTCACAATGAAAATTTCTCAGAAGAACTCATAAAGAAACTACAAGAGTGGAGCAAAGAATCCTCAGTGGATAAGCATCTCCTCCAGTCGCTAATATATCGTAGTGGGTTTTAAATATAAAACTGTTCTTTTCTTGATTTTGTTTTAAAACGTAAGCTAATCGTATTAGCATTAAGATTATACATAGAAAACTTGACATGTAGCTTATTCTGAAAGAATCCTTTTTCTTCTGATATGTGACCCCCAAGTCCTATTGGTAATAAAAAGGATGGATTTGAGGCAAGATCTCTCTAAGCTCTGTGATAGTTACGTGCTTCTCTTTGTAGCTACTTGTCCAGAATAATCATGTTATAGAAGAGGACCAGTTGCCATGTAGCTTCTTTCTCTAATGACCCCTTAAAGTCCTCAACACACCCTTGAACTGCAGAGTAGATGTGTTCTGTTCCCAATAGTTTTGACGTCACTGGAGTTTGTTGAAATGTTTCCTAGAATGTCATGTCTGCTTGTCAAATGAAGTCCTGCTTGAAATACTTAGCTGTAATCTAAACGTAAAGCTTAATAAAAACAACCTTGCATGATTTTTGTCAAGTTTGGATTTTTTAAGTAGAAGTTTTGGTTATGGGGATTTACTCTACTCTCCCTGTCATTAAAAAGCAATGTTAAATTGGGCACAAATATGTATTTAAGAAGAAAAGTCAAAACCACTCATTCTCAAATAGGTAAAGAAAGAGATTTTCTTTTCTAGAGGAATTCTTGAAATCAATAGTAAACATTTAAAGTAAGTGGCTTCAGTCTTTCAGCAAGTATTTATTGAGTTTGTAGATAGTTCTGTGCATTACATTAGGTATTATTGAAAAAAAAAAACAACAGGTGAATAGTGGATGTTCCATTACCTCAAAATGCTTTGATTTAGTGGGGAACAAAGACGCCATACACCAAAAAAAATTTTTTAGTGATGGGGCATAGAAAGGGAATGAGAATTGAAGAAAACTGAAGAGCGTGATAATAATGTACCAATGGGGTAGAGATGACCTTTAACTGAGGGAATTGGGAAGAACCTCATGGAAGAAATTTAACAGGATATGAACCTGAATAATGAGCAGATTTGCAGTGAATAAAGAGGAAAGAGGCTCCATATCATACTTTCTCTCAGGGTATATTCCATTGGAAAAAATGGAAAAATTCTATATCATATTTTCCTCTCCTGGAGTTTCAAATTGCACATTGCTGTTTTCTAGGTTCTGAGAAGTTCTAGCACCTGCTCAGTTTTGTTTGATACATATTTTCTTCTAAATTTATTTAACCATAGACCTTCCCTTTCTCCTATCAGTTAATACTGATTAAGGAATCCACATTGCTGGACACTGTTCTACACAACAAATTAGCACTGAGTGCTCTGAGGAGAGCTAGAGATCAAGATCAAAGCGGGGCAGCTGGAAGAATGAATGTCCTCAGTGTAAATTAACATATTTGTGCCCTCATACAGAGAACTTCTGCCTGGGTTCCCATGTAGAAAGTAAAAACAAGTGAGTATTTTGTGTGCACATATATTCTAAAAGGCTCTTCGTTCAGCAACCTAAAATGTTTAGATTAACATTTTTTTCAGATTCAGATTTTATAAAAATAATTATTTATCACCTTACATTAGCAGATACCTCAGTAACACTGTTGTTAGGACATGTAACAGCTGCCACAATGTATGGACAAATGCAATTCTTTGGCTTCTCAGACCCGAAATAATCCGAACTCCAACTGCAAGAATTTCTTCGGATTCTGTGGGCCTGTAAGATTTGCAATCTAGACTGTCTCGTAGTATTTGGGACCTCATTACTTTGAAATCCGGAGAAGTCAAAGGCATAGGGAGAACTGAAAGATCTTTGGGCGTTGAGAAGAAAAAATATCCAAATACAGAGGAGAATCGCATTTCCCCAAAACCAGACAATGTCTACATTTTTAAAAGATGTGTTTAAAACTATGCACAAATAAATTAATAGGCGGACAAGTTAATATTGTAATGGCAACCCACCAGAACATTTTAAAATGTAAAACAAAGAGGGCTGATCCCAGAGCAAGATAAAAGCCAGAAGCAAGTTTAAATATTTGAAAATTAAATCTTCATTGTATAAATAAGACATTACAGGATTAAACAGAAAATATCTGTTTTATATTGGCTTGCCCTGAGCCTCTAGACACTATTTGTATTTCTTTTCTTTCGATTTATAAAGCTATGCTGGCAATAATTCTTAAAACCTTGAAAAGTTAAAGGGTATTTTATTAGCCTATGCGCTACAGAAAATATAAGGAATTTTATCATGAAGAATTCAGTTCTACAATCATTAATGTGATATCATTGTCCCCAGTATCCACATGGTAGAAAGTGTTTTCTGTTCCAGGAATGCCAAATGATGTCACAGATGTTGGAACTACTGTTCAGGTAGAGACAGTGTCAGGGATACGATACAAATGTCCGAATGTCTGCCCACCTCCTTTCCTCCCCGCACCCCGCCCCTGCCCATTTTCTATGATCCATGCTCCTGGATTCCAGTGTAATAGCCAAGGGGAAATAGGGGGAAAGTATTTTTTCTTAAATGTTTTTGTGGCCAATTGAAAATAGAACTAACTCAAAGTAGGGAATTTTAACCATTTCCTCACATACTCGGAGGCAGTGATGAACTTAGAAGACCCTTTTCCCTGGGTAATGCATGATTTTTTTGAGTCACATTTCACTTGGACCTTTAGAAGTGTACATATACCATCTACTGAAAGCTTTTTCTTCCTGTTTATTTTCTTTTCTTCTTTCTTTCTTGCTCTCTTTCTTGCTTGCTTGCTTTCTAGTATATCAAATAACCAGGTTATATTTTGACATGAAGCAGAAGTTCCCAATTGGAATTTCACTCGTTGATTTATCTTGGGATTTTTAAAAAAATTTTATTTTATATATTCTCTGGGGATGCATTTGAGCCTTATCATTTTGATGGTAAAAGAATATACTGGAAAGAATTGGAGATGGTGGCTGTTCTCTCTCGATATCAAAATGCAGTGACTGCCGGAAGGGCAGGGAAGCTTATTCTTACAGCATGCTGGGACTGTGGTATTCTGGAAGATGCTATCCTGAGTCAAGACACAAATGAGAGAGAAACAGCTCAATTATCACCTCTGACATTCTGTGGAAGGGTAAAGACGGCCATAAACTTCTTAGTTGGGCTTAAGATTGCAACACAGAATGGGGTGCCTGGATGGCTCAGTTGGTTAAGAGTCTGAATCTTGATCTCGGCTCAGGTCATGATCTCACAGTTCCCGAGTTCGAGCTCTGCACTGATAGTGCGGAGCCTTCTTGGGATTGTCTCTCCTCCTTCTCCTTCTCTCTCTCTCTCTCTCTCTCTCTCTCTCTCTCTCTGCCCCTCCCCCACTTACTCTCTCTGGCAAAATAAATACAGTTAAAAATAAAAAAAAGATTGCCCTACATTATGTCTCTAAATGGGCCCTTGGGTTCTGAGCAGTGGGTTTATCCCAGGGAAAAATAGTCACATCTGTCAACACCTATTTTGGCATTACCCTAATTCCAAAATCCCTAGAAAGTTAACTTTCTTTCCAAATGAAATATCTACGGCAAAGGTATAGCAATGCTTTTCACATGTTTACTTTAGTGCCATGTGCTCCCTAGCCTTTTGTTCTATTTAGAAAAATGGACATCTCTGGGGGGCACCTGGGCAGTGCAGTTGGTTAAAAGTTGGAGTCTTGATCTCGACTCGGGTCCTGATCTCACCGTTCATGAGTCGGAGCCCCCCATCGGGCTCTGCACTGATGGCACAGAGCCCACCTGGGTTTCTGTCTCTCCTTCTCTCTGCCCCTCTACCGCTTGTGTTCTCTCCCTTTCAAAATACATTAAAAAAAATTTTTAAAAAAGGATAGAAAATGGACATCTCTGAGTTTTATAGAAATGTTCACAGGAGGCTGACATAGTGTTTTCCAGGAGTGGATTTCACCGGATTTTAAAAGTTTAGTTTGGTTTTTGCCAAGTCACTTATTTAAAGATTCATCAAGCCTAGGGGTGCCTGGGTGGCTCAGTCAGTTAAGCTCCCGACTCTTGGTTTCAACTCAGGTCATGATCTCATGGCTCATGGGTTCAAGTCCCATATCGGGTTTCATGCTGACAGTGCGGAGCCTGCTTGGAATTCTTTCTCACTCTCCTTCTCTCTGCCCCTCCCCTACTTGCTCATCTCTCAAAATAAATAAGACTTTAAAAAGTAATAAATATTCATCATGCCTAGAAAAATATTACCAAATATAAGAACACAAAACAGTTTCCTTCAACTTTTCATTTTAAAATAACCTCACTTTTGGAAGTGTTGCTATAGCAGTTCAAAGAACTCTCATATATCTTTTATTCGCTGATTTCTAATATTTTCCCTCATTCACTTTATCATTCCAATTCTCTGGATAGATTCACTTTTTTCTTGAGGGAAGCTCTGGAGAATAACTCTTGGATATCATGTCCTTTTGCCCACAAATGCTTCAATATCTTTTTCTAGGAACAAGCTCATTCACAAAAGCCAGGGAGTAATGACCTAATTCAGGACATTTAACATTGACAAAATATTAGTATCCAATATACAATCCACATACTATTTTCTCAAGGTGCCCTTATTGTCCTTGATGGCATTTTTTTCTGCCTGTGTTCCAAAATTTGATCCAGGATCACTAATTGCATTTGGTTTTCATGCTTTTCTTTCGTCTTACTCTTCCTTACTAATGGTGGTGTAACATGTAAACACATCTAATATTCTGCCAGGTTGGTTAATGTCTTGGCCCGGAGAGAAACCTAGGAAACACACAAAACTCACAGAGTTAGCTAAATTAAGAGAAGCCAGAAAAGAGCATTAAATAGTTTTAAAGAATAAATACTTCATTTCTAGATTGATTATTAATTACCATCCTTCATGATAAAACTGAGAAGGATTCTGTACATACAGGCTGACAAACATGTCTCCGTTCTCGGACAATTCTGAAGAAAAGTTGTGTTCCCTTGAGGACGCTAGTCCCTACTTCTTACATGCATTATTGCAATACTGCCCATTTCCATTTCATTCCCTAGATTATTTGAATATTTTCCCATAATAACAGGTTGTCCGCATTCTGATGACATCTAGGGAGGCAACATAATTGTACTTGGTTACAAATCCCTTGGTGACTTAGAAACATCTTAAATGACTTTACTCTCAAAGCACAGTTGTGGTAGGAAGATCTTGATCTTTGGAGTCAAAGAGACGCTAAATTCTGGTTCTACCACTCACGAGTGGTATTAGCTTAGGTCAATTATTAAGCCCTTCCCATTTAGCCATCATTCAACAGGTAAAGGTGGCTGTTGATACTTAGGAAGCAATATAATATTGTACATAAGCCCATGGGCTCCTGGAGTCCAGCAATCTGGTTTCCAATGCCTGTTCAGCACCCACTGGCCTTGGGATTTGGAAAAAAATAACCAACCTTTCTAAATTTCAGGTTTTTGTTTTTGCTTTTTAATCTGTAAGGAGGAATTAATACTGTAGTTATCTGAGTTATTCTATTAAAAGAAATAATGTTTGTAAAATGCTTAGTAAGCTTCGTAGCATATAACAGATACTCAATACATGTTACTGATCTACTGATGAAGATTCTGGAATTAATAATAACAATATCGGGGCACCTTGGTGGCTCAGTCGGTTGGGCATCCGGCTTCTGCTGAGGTCATGATCTCACGACCAGTGAGATCGAGTCCTGCGTCGGGCTCTGTGCTGACAGCTCGGAGCCTGGAACCTGCTTCAGATTCTGTGTCTCCCTCTTGCTCTGCCCTTCTCCTGCTCACGCTCTGTATCTATTTCTCAAGAATAAACATTTAAAAAATTTAAAAAAATTAATAACAATATCAACAAAGATAATAAAGTTTCTTTAGACACTATAGGAAGTATCTTTCTCTTGACCTTGACTTTGTATCTTCTGTAAGTTCTTTCTCTGGTTTCCTGTGTCCTAGCTATTAGGCTACCTTCAGTTAGGGCCATATAATTATGATCTGCCCATCCCTCCCCACCATCTTTTTTAAAAAATATCATTCCTTTAGACACAGGTGAAAATTCATTATCAAAGAAAGAGCAGAGTAGAGGACAATGTGAGCAAAAAACTTGGCTTAGAATCGAAGTTAGAAACTTAAATACATTTAGTACCAAAGTGGGGCTAGTTCTAATTAAATGAACCCAACTGCCTTTCACCCCTGAGTTGCCAGTCATAATGATTAATCCGTAAGCTAATAGTCAGGGACAGCGGGACTAAGAGAACAACAAACTGAAGAGGCTGGTTTCAAATGCAGCACGGGAACCTACAATGACATTGGTCACCCGGTGTTTGATTCAGAGACTCAGCCCACATGCATTCAGTGAGGATTAGTGGACTTAAAAGCACATGGCTTAGCATTTGTGTTCAATGTTCAGTCACCTTGCATTCATGCGACCACAAAATGTCAGAGCTAGAAAAGAACTTAGCGTCCTTCTAACCCAATAGCTTCATTTCACAGAGGCATGCAGAAATCAAGTGATGCTTGAAGCATCACTAAATTATCAGTGGCAGGGTTTAGCTAATAACCCCTATATTCTAACTCCTAGTTCTATGCCACTGCCTGTGTCCCATGCGGTATCGTAGATGCTTACGTTGATACTTGATTAAATATGTAACATGCAGTGCTGTATTTTATTTATTATTTGTATTCCTTCTGTCTAAAAAAAGTAATGCTGCATTTTGTTTGCATGTATTTTATTTATTGGAATTTACTCCTTTTGTCTAAAAAGGGAAAAACCTCCAAGTGATAGGTTTTTTTTTTAATAAACCTTCAACCACTTGCAAAGCAGAGTGTCATGATAGAGTTACAAAAATTAAAATCCATTAAATGTGCTAACTTCTTAACTTATCAGAAGTCTACTGTGTATGAAATATTGTGTATTGCAAAAGAAAGGATGAATATTAAGTCCTTGTCCTGTGCAAACACAATTTTAGGTGCCTTAGACAGGTTATTTGTTTCATATAAAAATGAAAAATCCTGCTCGTACCGTGCTTCCATCTAGTAGAGGAGATGAGAAATATACACGAAATCATGAAAATAAAAGATCAAATGTATGAAGTACCGTAAGATGGATAGCAACAAAATCTGCAATTGTTTGCGGGAAGGAAAATGGTCAGTTTCTGGAGTGACTTTCACGAAGTAGGCAGCACGTGGCCCAACCCGACACAGAGCAGCAGACCCTGAACACGAGCAAATAAAGCAAGGAGCATGTTCTATCCTGGAAATGAAAAGTAATAGTGGAAAAGCCCCACTTTACATGGTGAACGGTGAACTTACATGGCCCTGGTGGGTGGAGAAGTAAAGCTGGACAGGCAGTTTGGGGCAAGATCATGGAAAACTTGAATTCCAAGTTAAGCCATAAAAATTTAACAAGGAGAACTCTTAAAATCAACAGCAAATACATTGTTGTGGGATTTTTCTTTTTTTTTTTTAAGTGGATTTTTTTCAATTAAGCTCTTAATTTTTTAGTCATTATAGATTCACATGTAGTCATAAGAAATAATAAAAAGAGATTCGGGGGCGCCTGGGTGGCTCAGTCAGTTGAGCATCCGACTTCATGATCTCACAGTTTGTGGGTTCGAGCCCCACATCGGGTTCACTGCTGTCAGGGCAGAGCCTGCTTCAGATCTTCTCTTCCCTTCTCTCTTTGCCCCTCCTCTGCTTATGCTCGCCCTCTCTGAAAAATCAATAAACATTTAAAAAAATGGAGGTCCAATGTGCCCTTTATCCAGTTTCCCCCAATGGTAACATCTTGCAAAACTGTAGTACAATATCACAACAGAACATTGATGTCATCGCAGATAAGATACGGAACCTTTCCATCATCACATGGATTCCTCAGGTTCCTCTTTTATTGTCATACCCTGTCTCTGCCACCTTTCTCCTTCTTTAACACCTGGCCATCTGTCCTCCATTTTTATAATTTTGTCATTTCATGAATCACACAGTATGTGACCTTTTTTCTCAGTATAATTCTATGGAGATTCATCCAAGTTATTGCGTGTGGTAAATTAAAATATATGGCTGCATTTTTACCACTTGGCTTTTTTTTTTTAAGTTTATTTATTTGTTTTGAGAGAGGATGAGGGGCAGAGAGACAGAGAGAGAATCCCTAGCAGGCTCCACACCCCTACTCAATCTCACAACAGTGAGATCATGACCTGGGCCAAAACCAAGAGTTGGAGGCTCAAATGACTGAGCCACTCAGGTGCCCCTGCATTTTACTACTTGTAATGGGAAGCGTCTTGCCAGATCCTAAGATAGATACCTCTAGAGAGACATTCACTATTTTTTTCTTTAATAACTTCTCAATTGAGTGGAATTGTCTTATCATATTCCAACCAAGTATGAGTGTAGGATAACAATGAAAGGGTAGGTAAGTAGGAGGAGGATCTGTTGGCAGAAACAGAGAATGTTCCATTTCCTCACTTCCGGAAAGTGTAACTGAATCTAAGTTCTGAGTTAGATTTGAGAAAATAGAAGAAACAATTCTTTCAGCAACCGTGTTAGATACTCAACAAAGGCTTGAGGGTACAGTGCAGGGCACCATGGGAGAAAGGGTGCTTCATAGTCTTAGACAACCAGGCCAGTAGATTTTCTACACTATGTGTCTTCTTCATTCATTTCCATTCGTGAGTACTCCCCAGAAAGCTCGAGGTAGAAAGCATGTAATTTCTCCCTCAGGAGATTTTGACATACTGCCAAACAGACTGGTTTCCTCCGCTTCTCCCCCCCTCCAGAAGTTAGATTGTCTCCACATGAACCTGGATTGTTCTCTACTCTTCCAACTGCTAAATCTGGCTAAGACTATGGTGACCCTCAGAAGTACTCGTGACCCTCCCTGCATAGTGGAAGGTGCAGCCGCCCCAGAATACCACGAAATACCATGGGATATCGCCCAACACCAGAGAACAACACACAGACCAGCAACACCCCTCTCTGACCACTTAGTTCACTCCAGCCACTATCGTAGGCACACTCAATGAGTCATCTCATCACCTCTTCTCAACAACTACATTAGACCAGAACTACTTTCCTGAACTTGTGGGCAAAGAAACTGAGGCGCAGAAAATTCAGCTTACATGTCGAGTAAGTAGCAGCATGAGAATTCAAAGCCAGGCAGTCTAACTACATAGCCCTCCTCATTCTTAACCAATAAACTGTAATAACTGGGCATCAAAGCACAGTCAGGCAATCCCAAACTATAGAGTATAATTAGCAAAACTTAATTTTTTTCCTTTTGCCTTAAATGTTGCATGAAAAGTCATTGAGACTTTTCAGATTTCAAGTATATTTTATTTTTCCTCCTCTTTTTGACCTTTAAGTCCAGATGTCCCAGACTTCTCTGTTATATTCTTCTTGACTTCTGCTGTCAAAAAGATCCATAGACTGGGAGGTCTTGGTGGCAGTTAACCCCCAAAGACACAGCTGCTGGAGAAGTCCCTCCATGTCTCTTTCATGCTCATTTTCACGAAGGAGCACACAAGGGAAGCCGTCATCTCATGCATTAAAATGTTCCCCAGCTTCATGATGCTCAAAACACTGGCATCCACAACTCCAGTGCCCAAGGTCTTCTTCAGCCAAGGGAATTGATTGTCGTACTTCTGTAACATCTCAAGACTTTTAAGCTGCTCTCAGCCGATGTTCAAAGATAAAAGGATTTTATTAGGGCTCATCCCCTCCAATAACCAAGGGAGTGCTAGTTTTCGGTCAAATCAAGTCTGAAGGGAAAAGGTGGAGGAAGATGTATTTACTTTTAAGAATTTTCAAAGAGCGAAGTGATGGTTCAGGGGAAAATCAGGGTAAGATTTGTAGAAGTAAGGAATGAAAGCACAAGGGGATTGGAGTCACAGGTGCTGAAGGGGAAAGAAGAACTGTATTTTCTTACAGCGTTGACTTTGGTGATGCTTTTTCATGGCTTCAGTCAATGGTCACCTTAACCCAGAAGCCTCCCTACTGCACGCTTGTCTCCCACTCGTCTAGTTATTTGGCTCTCCTATGTACTCCCCAAGATGCTCGGTCGATCTCTCACCTGGAAGTTATTGGTCCAAACTGTCACCCTCTGCTTACCTGTTTGCTTTACTCATCGGATGGAAAAGTTGCAACCTGAGATTGGATGCTTTGCTTTTATTTTACATTTTGAGATCCAGTATCGTGCTTTACCATGTATTAGAAGTTCAAATAAAAGTAACAGAGTGAATTTGCGCTCCAATACCCTGGTCCTTTGCAAGCTCTGTTTACACTTCCAAAAAATGGTCTCATATATAAATCATATATGTTGGATTTGCCACGACCCTGGTTTTGGCCATTGGCTCTTCCCACTCCTCTATGTCTGGGAATGATGGGAAGGGTATGGAACCCAGTGACAAAGAAAAAGAGACTAAGAGAGAGCCAGAGCTGCCCGTCATTGCATGGGCTGCAGGTAGAGAAGAACAAGCTAAGAAGATCAGAAATCTGCCCTTCTTCACCCAGGCAGGCACAGCGAACCTTACAAGAAATACTATAGAGATCTTGCACAAGAGAGGTAACTCGAACATCACACAGACTTGCTTCAAAAGAGCCAGCTCCCGACTCTGATGTGAGTAACTGAGCCCCTTTGGGTGCCATAACCGTTCTAGGTTTTACTCTCTTCATCTCCTCAGTGAAACGGGGACATAGCAGTGAAAACTCTGGAGGGTTGGAAGAATCCACGTAAGTAACTAACTTAGCCTGATTCTCGGCTCACAGCCCCTGGTTCGTAAAGGTTAGCTGGGACATCATTAACTATGAAATTATTCACGACAGCTAACATTTTTACTGCATTTTATATGATACTTGCCCACACTTTATTGTATTTGATCCTTGTGATGTCTCGTGAAGTGAGCTGGGAAGGTACGGTTATCCCACTGGATATATAAGAAATCCCAACTTCTAAGAGATTTACCGACTTGCTCGGGTTCACACAGGTAAGGCATAATGGCACAAAGATGACGCTGAAATCTTCTGATTTCATTACTCCAGGCTCCTAGACAGTGCCCTTCCGTCAATAATTGTTCTTTCTCTCACCATACTTTTAAACTCAGAGCCTGCTGGAGAAGCAGCTATGGCAAAGGACAGTAGCTCAGTACTGGGGAAAGAGTCAAAGGGAGGAAGGAAGGTGGCGCATGGAGGCAGTGTGGCATTTCTCCTTCACTTTGCCAATGAACGTCAAAGGAGAGCCGCATGTGGTCAGCTCTGCATAGGGAAGGGATGCACGTATGGGATGCAGCGCTCAGTGTTCCTGGGATGACAACGCCGTAACATGACTTCCTCAGGGATGCTCTGTTTCCTTTCAAAACTCTGACCTCCTAACTCTTACTTGTTTCCTTACCATTTCTAAATAGTAAGTAGAGCATAGGGCAGGGTGGGTGGGGACAGTGTAAGAATAGAGGCTGTCTGTACCTCCATCCAGAAGAGATCCCTCTCTATTTGGGGCTTGAGAATCTGATCGCAAATCCCTTCATATCTAAAAGACGGACAAAAGCTTCAAAAGAAGGTCTGAATGGTGATGGAGGTGGAGCAATATGGAAATTTCTGGATCTGTCATCCAAGTAAATATTAGAAGCAAAATGGCCATTATTAAAGAGCCAAAAAACCTCCCCCAAACAGGATTTGCAACATCAGGCATTCTAAAAGGTAAAAGCCCTGAACCTTGCCAATCCTGGACCTTTGCATAACTGAAACTGAGAAGTCTGTCACAGCCTCTCCTCGGGCAGAAAGGGTTGAGGGTAGATGAAAATGTTTAGCTACAACCTGCCCTTGGGATAATTGCACGTTCCAAACGACATCAAACAAAAAGGCAGTCTCGACTTTATTGGCATGAAGTGCTATTAGGTTGTCAAGAATCCTGTGATCTCAAACTGCAAGAATAGGCAGAAAATGACTATGCAGAGGATATTAAAGGATTGCAGGATATTCTCTCCACTGTTGCATTACCATTTTTTTTCTCTCCAATCATTTTGAGTTACTTTCTGGAGAGGAAAAACCAGGTAGGATTTTCCCATAAGGCAGACGGTGCAATTTGAAGAAAAAGAATGGCTTTGCTAGGCTTATAAATATCCCATCTGATCTTCTCCTGGTTTATAAGCTTTTTTAGAATCAAGGAAATGTGGGAAGCTCTGACATGATTATACCCAGCAGGTAAAAGAGAAGCACTGAAATTCCATTTCTGTAAGTCATCCACATTGCAATGAATTTTCCAGGGCTCTTCTGGCTGTGACAGATTGTCCGCTGTAGATTTGAGGAGGAAGTCAGCATCGAATGACTGCAAAGTCAATATCAGCCCCCTAGAAACAGACAAAATCATTCTGTACCTGCCACGGGGCTATAAGGGAGAAGGAATCACGTATACATTTAGCCCAGACCTATCATTATATAGATGAAGACACTGAGGGTCCTAGAGGTAAAGCGAGATGGTCGCTATCACACAGCTACTTAGTGGCAGCTTTACAACTAGAATCTAGGATTGCTGATTCGTCGCCTGGGATCTTTCCCAGCAGCTCGCAACTTACAATTTTCTAAACAAAAAATGTTTGCTATTTGCACCTTGAGTTGGGAAGTGACTTGAGAGTTGCTGCCATACATATTGGTGGTGGTTGGTTTGTTGTACCAACTTAGTATGTGTTTGGGGAGCCAGCTTTACTCCATTCTCACTTCATATGGTTTGGGAAAGTTGGAACCCGTGCATGTTCTCTAACTGCTGGGATGGGCATTAATTCCCATCCGGTTGACTCTGAGTGAATTCTGATCTTCCTGGGTTTGTAGTCCCATACCAGTGACCTACTTAATTTGCATCCTATTGAGGGTGACAGCCTACCATATGTGGAACGGTCTTGCTCTTTTAGTATAATAGCCCTTGCCGTTCAGTTTTGATAAGAGGTTATCATTCTGGGGCTCAACAGGATGGAGGTTTGTTTTAAAGTGACAGCCTGCTTCTCGCGCATTCATTCTGGTTTGTGCAAACTGTCCCACGTGGCCTGCTTGATGGAACGGGGCAGAGGTGTTTTGCAGCAAGGCAAAGGGTGAATGGCCAGCTTTGGGGAGCTCTGCCTGCTCCTTCCAGCTCTGACCGGAACATCTCCTGTATTATTTACATACTCTGCTTCAACAACAGATTATTAGTTGAAAATGAGATACAGAGGGTCACCTGTGTGGCTCAGTCAGTTGAGTGTCTGACTCTTGATTTCCACTCTGGTCATGATCCCATGGGGGATCGTGGGGTGGAGCCCCGCATCAGGACCTGGTCATCCCAGGGTCCCTGAGGCACATTCAACATGTTGGACTCTGAAAAGCTGTCAGGGTCACTAAAAGCAACTTGTGGCATTATTTAGTGACTGTAACATCAAGCCGGTGTTTCTCACATCCACCACTAGATTATGATGTTTTAAAATTTCCCATTTCTTGCAAAAAAATAAACAAAAAAAAGATAGGTCCCGTAAGAAAGGTAACAAATGGTTTCATACCACTACAAAATTAGGAGGGAGAAAGAAAGAAAGAAAGAAAGAAAGAAAGAAAGAAAGAAAGAAAGGAGGAAGATTAAGAAAGAAAGAATCCAGAGGAGAGGTACCTGTAATCAATAATGCCTAACCCCCTGGGCCCCTGATGAATTCCAATCTCCCGCTGGGAGGAAAACAATATTCCATCCTCTTCCTTGAGATGTACACAGGTATGACATAAAATTCAGTCCAGCCCAAATGGAGTCCATCCTAAGGCATGGGCCAGTGAGCCAATAAAGTTTCCTTTTAACTTGAATCTTTGCCCTTGAAAACAAGACAAAACCTGCCTAATTCTCATTCTGTCTCTTTTTCTTTCCCTGTCTCTTCCCCCACGCCCCCCCCCTACTCATAACCAAATAAGAGATATTCCCATATTATATACCTACTATTTCCTCTCTCTTGAGCTGCCACCATACTTTTGATAGAAACCATTTTTCAATGTTTGGGCAGCTTCAACTCTGCGTTAAAAAAGAGACAGGGCAGAAGGTGACAGCAATCATCACAGTTTATTTTTTGTTGTTGCATGTCCTAGAAAAGAAACTCATCATTCTGGGATAATTTAATACTTTGAAGAACAGCCCGGAAACACAAGTAAAAGGCCTCAGTGCTCTTCTAGGCAATGTAGCTACAAGAACTAAGGGGTCCAACTCTGCTTTGGAAGAGAGCTCTAAATGCATGTCACTATTTTGGAATATGTGCAAAGGATCTTAAAATGTCTCTTCCTGGATTCCATGTTCTGTTCTGTTTTGTTTCCTTCCTGTTGTTCTTGGGGAGTATGGATATGGGAGATGGCATCAGCAAAAAGGACAAGGCAAAGAATTATTTCTTTTCTTGAGTTTTCTTTTTGCCACTGAAATAAAAATATAATAACCATGATAGTTATTGCGTATTAAATTCTGCTATACACATCATGGTTTCATTTAAGCCTTGAAGTTCATGCCAAGAAATAGTTGTCTCTATGGTATTGATGAAGGCTGTAGCTGGGGAGGTAGGGATGAGAATTTGCCCAAAGTCATAGGATGTCCTCGTTGCTAAGAACCTGTGTCCTGAACGAAGCATTTCGCACGGACTATTTTGTGAAATCTTCACAGGACCCCTGGAATAAATGCATGATTATCAACAGTTTTGTAACTTGTCAAAGTAACAGGCTAAGTGGGAAGTTCAGAGCAAAATTAAAACCTGGGTCTTTCTGACTCTAAAACAAATGTGCTCTGACTATACCATAAACATTCTCATACCTCGTCAAAACAAATGGCCTGAGTTTTAGTTATACATGGTTATACATGGTGACCATGCATAGCCAACGATAATAGATTTAGCTTTTTATGGACTTCCTGAAAAGCATTTTTTGCAACATCCTTCAGCAAGCATTTGTTGAGGTGTCTGGGCCAGGCGTTGGGCTGGACGATGGAAGCATGGCCATGATAGACTTGCCCCAACACTTGCCCCCAAGGAGTTCGGAGTCTAAGAGAGTGGGGAGTGAGGATGGGGGAAGAAGAAGAAGAGAGTGAATTAGAGCACACAACACAAAGTCACACCCTTCTACAACACAAACTCAGTGAAACGGAGACCCAGTAAACTCTAAAGTAGATTTTTCAGCCATGGTACCACTGTCATTTGGGGCTGGATAGGTATTTTCTGTAGGGAGTGCCCTGTGCGTTGTGGGATGTTTAGCGGCACCTCTGAATTCTACCCACTAAATGCCAGTAACACTTTCCTTCCTCAGATTTGACAACCAAAAATGCCTCCTGGGGATAGGAGGTAGGGTAGCCCCCAGTTCAGAATCATGGACCTGGAGGTACACCATGGCAGAGATAAGCAATGAAACAAAATTGCAGGTTGTTAATAATGCCGTCTGATTTTTTTAATTTTTCTTAATTTTTTTTAGCATTTTATTTTTTGAGAGACAGACAGAAAGAGAGAGAGAGAGAGAGCATGAGCAGGGGAGGGGCAGACACAGAGGGAGACACAGAATCTAAAGCAGGCTCCAGGCTCTGAGTGGTCAGCACAGAGCCCTATGCAGGGCTCGAACCCACGAACATGAGATCATGACCTGAGCCGGACCCTCAACCAACTGAGCCACCCAGGTGGCCCTGTCTGATTTTTAAGTAAGGGCTTGTTCCGTGCCAAGTACTTTAGAAACCTGCTATCATCCCACCCTGACAATAACCTTTTGATGTGTATAAATCATGTTGATGACCCTTTTATAGGACTAAGGCACCAAGAACTCAAGTAACTGACCCTATCAGCTATGTGGTAGTTTCAGGTAGAGCTAAGATTTGAATCCTGGCCTGTCATCTTAATACATGCACTGACACATGAACAACATTTTTAAGTCTTGCTGGTTCTCTCATGTTCTTTCCATGTCCACAGACTAAACATAAAACTGTCAACATAAGAGAATGCATATTTATAGGTTAACCCACTTCTTTTGTGGGTATTCTATCTTGTCCACCTCGGACCTAATTAATCTAGTTAATTCTAGATGATTCAGTTATGGGAGCAGTGCCCATAGCCCATATATCTAGGAAAAATATGGGCTTTAATTCTGAAGAGTGGCATAAGTTTCATATCTTGGTTTATCTTTTGGTCATCCAACCACTAACTGTGGAAATAATCAAATACTATTGGCTGAGGCTAAATGTTTCTAGATATTTTTATTGGAATGAGTTAACAGAAGCCAAAAAAAAAAAAAAAAAAAAAAAGACCTGGATACCTTCTCTCCCTTAAATAAATACCTACAAAGGATCTCCTGGATTACTAGAAAGTTTTCATTTAAATTTCCAATTCTATCATCCCAGCAATACAAGTAAATTTGCATTAGTTATGTTTTCTAGGTATTTCTCGGAAAATTCTAAGTGGAATATTTCCTTTATGGACAGAGTTTTCTTTTTTTTTTTTTTAATGTTTATTTATTTTTGAGAGAGAAACAGAGTGCGACCAGGGGAGGGGCAGAGAGAGAGGGAGACACAGAATCTGAAGCAGGCTCCAGGCTCTGAGCTGTCAGCACAGAGCCCGACCCGGGGCTCGAACCCACACAACGTGAGATCATGACCTGAGCTGAAGTTGGTCACCCAACGGACTGAGCCACCCAGGCACCCCCTAGAGTTTTCAAATAGTCCATTTGCTAGGCTTACGTAGCTAAGCGAGAATAGTGATCATTTTATACTCATTCATTTACTCCAGTAGACTTTTAGGATCTGCTTCCTGTTCTTCAATTTTTTGTGTGTGCATCTGTGGTCTATTAATATGTATCCCAAATCCAGTAACTATAGGAACATCAACATAGGCATCAGAATTGTTACTGGAGCTTTATTAAATCAGTGCACTAATTGTGGACTGTTATCTGTGAAATCAGGACCTGGGGACAATAAGGCCACCGGTAACATTGTGACCCAGGGTGGCTAAAGCGCTGATTCACAATTAGCCTGCTGCACTGTGGCTAAGGATTAGGGAGAATTAGGACTGTTTGTCAGATCTCTGACACTCAAGTCTACACCCTGGACACAGTGGCACCAGATGCGTGTCAGGCGGTGTGTGGGGACGTTCGACGACTTGATTTAAAAGAAAAATCATCTGTAGATAGGACGTTGTTTATTTGCCCGGCTCAGATTTGCCTTTGTGCCGTTTTGGTGGAAAGAAAGAGAACCAGATCTGCTAGTGTATGTAATAAATCTCCCCCAAGAGGCAGGGAGTTTGGCCAACTGAAAATGTGAAGCGAGTTATTTGCATACACTTTAAGATTACTTTAGGAACAAGCATTGGAAAACCTTGTGTCAATCACAAATTGAGGATTTCTACCTTCAGGTACTACATAAAACAAGTATAAAATAAAAAAACCAGTCTGAGTGGAATAGCACTGTGTATATTTCAAAGGTTTTCACAACAAAGGTTTTTCACTAATTTTGATAAGATTTCCACCACTCACCATAAATATGTATGCCCCTTATTAAAATAATAAGGTACTTAAGTAATAAGACTTCTGCCTATGTATATACATAGAAAATAATTGGATTCTCATTCACACACTTTGTAACTGAGCAAATTTGCTTCTTCACTCTAATTGGGCCGTGAGTCGTCTTTTTAAGTCCATACTTAAATGCCACTTAAAGAATTTTTTCCCATAACCTCATAACTGTAATTAAGTCCCCATGTTACACTGTCTCTTAAAAGCCACACATTTTATGCGGAGCATTTATAGTGATTTACAATTTTATATGCATGTTTGTTTAATATCTCTCTTCCTTATTACTGCCTTATCTACCCCTGTATCTCAAGTCCCTAGCACCATAGCAGATACTTTGCATATTCATGAATGAATAATGAATAAATGAGAAGCAGACAAAAGAGTGAGTATGTGTTCCCTTAAAGAAGCAAAGAGCAGCCCCCAGTAAGCCTTTGCTGTATTTTGTTTCTCTTCCAGAAATGTCTGTGATATTTCTTCTTGTATATTTATAATAAAATTCTCTTTTCTTGAGCCAGCTGGAATGAGTCTCCATTCCTTGGAACGGAAGATTCCTAAGTCATAGCTAGAGAATGGGGCACATTGACAGAATTGTCAAAGTGAATATAATAATAACAAGGTAACGTTCTAGCAGGAAACATCAGAGGAAAGCAAGAGTCCCCTTGGTATTGTTTATCCTTGCTTGGTCCAATCTGAAACTGAAACTCCCAACCAATTTGCTTCTTAAATTTAACCCTTTAAAACTGGCCTCTGACTCCACCTGGTGGAGATTCAGAAACCTGTGGAAATAAACCAATCCAAATGAGGATAAAAAGGCACCAGACTGATTTCATTTCTCAAAGAAGAAAAGACACATACTGAAAAAGTAAAATAGATGACCTTCTGGAACGTTTTCACCCACTCAGAGTCCCTGACAACAAGTAGGCTTGCTGTTCTCGGCTCAGTTCAGAGGGTCCAGGGATCTGCATGTTCCATTTTCACAGATTCTTGCCCCAAGCTTCTGGGATCCTTTCTACCAATGGGAAGTACAGGCAGGAGTCTTGCATGCTGGAGTGGGGAGACGGGATTTGCTTCCTGTTCTGGATTCTGTTGGCACTTTCCAGCAGCAAGAGAGCAGCCAACACTCCATCATCATCTGATGGCACTTCTGGCATCCGCAGCAACAGTAGCTGGCCAGTAGCCCCTCAGCTGCCCCAGTACGGGTTTGGGTGGTGCTTTATTTCTGGTTTCAGCACTGGCCCAGACAGACCCCTTCTCCAGGATTCTGGACTCTGATGGCCCATAGCCTCCAAATATTCCTTCAGATAGAGGGTTTGTTGCTGGTCCCACAGAGCTATCTGAGTATAACCAATTCCCTGTATTTGATTCCTCTGTTTGAAAACCTAGAGTGGATTTTGACCCACTTCTGCCTCGAGGCCTGAATATCCTGATTCAGATCAATTTCACAAAATGAATTAAAAATTAAAAGTTGGGGCGCCTGGGTGGCTCAGTTGGTTTAGTGTCTGACTTCGGCTCGGGTCATGATCTCACAGTTCATGGATTCGAGCCCTGTGTGCGGCTCTGTGCTGAGAGCTCAGAGCCTAGATCCCGCTTCAGATTCTGTGTCTCCCTCTCTCTCTGGCCCTCCCCTGCTCATGCTCTGTCTCTCTCTCCCAAAAGTGAATGAACATTTTAAAAAATGATGCAATTAGACAAGAAAAATAAATAAAAGACATCCAAATTGGAAAGGAAGAAGTGAAATTATCTCTGTTCACAGACAAGTTGATCTTATATGACTCATAAAACTTTATACAGCTTTAGTTCATAGTAAAGAACTGATGAGAGGCACTTGGGTGGCTCAGTCGGTTGAGCGGCCGACTTCAGCTCAGGTCATGATCTAGCGGTCCGTGAGTTCAAGCCCCGCGTCGGGCTCCGTGCTGACAGCTCGGAGCCTGGAGCCTGTTTCGGATTCTGTGTCTCCCTCTCTCTGACCCTCCCCTGTTCATGCTCTGTCTCTCCCTGTCTCAAAAATAAAAATAAAAATAAATAAATAAATAACTGATGATTCCATAGACACACACACACACACACACACACACACACAAATACACATATACCTGTTAGAAGTAATAAATGAATCGAGCAAAATAGCAGTATACAAAATCAACACACAAAAATGAGTTGAACTTCTATATATTAACAATGAACAATCTCCATAGAAAATTAAGAAAGCAATTCCATTTACAGTAGCATCAAGAAGGATAAACTCCTTCAGGAGGTTAATTTAATGTGCTTTTCTACTCCCACCACTGAGCTGTATCCAGCATCTAACTTTTGGTCTTTAATACTCTGGTGGACTGAAGGGACACAGGATCCTTTGGAGGAGAGCTCTATCCAAGCCCTAGAGAAAAAAAGACAAAAGTCTATGTGGATCTGGATTATACTGTTTTTGCCAAACATCTACTCCTTATAATAAATCTACTCCTTACAATAAATTTAAAATTTCTGCTGTTAAAAAACGTGTTTCTCACCATTTCTATCCTTGAAATTTGGTTCCTTCCACACTCCCTCATTAATTTCATTCTAGAAGTTTACACCCTTGATGATTCTCCCAGTAATCATGACACCCTCATAAAAATATATGTAAATTTCCAGTGATGCCAAAAAACCCTCAAAATGAGAGGACTATCAATCAGTATTTGTCCATTTTCAAGCATACCTTATTCTTGGAAAAGTATCAAGCTTCAAAAAACAGATAATTTCATAAAATATATGGTCTCAAGGTCTCATGATCTAACAAGGGAGATTGATCATTAGAAAGGACTTATCCTAAGCGTTGCATCACTTTGAATGCAACTTTGGGTCCTGCAACTCAACAAAGAATCAACTGCTCTAGAATGTAAACCCTGGACCTTGGCAAGTCAGAGAGAGTATTCATTTGCTTTAGGGTTTGAAAATATTATCACCACCTTCCGGTAAAACTACTGCAATTTTGGAAAAGTAAACACATAAGAGCAAAAATAAGAATGTAAATATGTAATGAAATCATTAATTAATGCAGATAAATGCTTTCATCGTTATCTTTACAGCTCCAGTTGACCCTTGAACAAAGGCAGAGGTTAGAGGCTCCAATCCTCCCCTCCACCCTTATAGCACAGTAAAAAATTCTGGTATAACTTTGAGTCCTGAAAAACTTAACTACTACTATCCTGTTGACTGGAAGGCTTACTGATAACATACGGCCAAGTAACTCATATTTTGTATGTTGTATGTATTATATACTGTATTCCTATAATAAAGTCAGCTACAGGAAAGAAAATCATAAGGAAGAGAAAAATACATTTATACTATAAAAAATCCACGTATAAATGGACCTACACAGTTCAAACGCATGTTATTCAAGGGTCAGCTATATTTGA
The DNA here is from genome assembly GCF_024362965.1 of Panthera pardus. Classification (NCBI taxonomy): domain Eukaryota; kingdom Metazoa; phylum Chordata; class Mammalia; order Carnivora; family Felidae; genus Panthera; species Panthera pardus. Next base: position 15,005,460 of record NW_026526766.1, on the reverse strand, counting down.
ATTTTACTCTAGTATTTGTAATTGGTGTGATACTATGTCCACGTTTTAACTGCTCCTTAAGTTGCTAAAGGCATTTAAGAGATTTTCATGTCTTATGTTTTGATTTTAATTAAACATTTAGAAGAGTAAAGTGAAATAGGTTCCTAATTGTTTAAATATTTGAGATATTCTAACTTTAACTTTAAAAGTTTTGATGGATTTGCTTTATAAGTAGTACAGAAATATTTAGAAAGTTTGTGGTCACTCAATGTTTAAGTGAGTGTTAATAACAGAGAGGTTTTGAGTTTAGTGAATGAAGCATTAAACAAAGTAAAAAAGTATGTGTTTTCCATTGCGGAATTAAAGGATCTATCAATGTATTTGACATTCTGTGTAAATTGCCACACACTGATAGAGGTATGTATTATTCGTTGGGGTGGGGGGAGGGATCTGTCAACTCACTGGTCTCTTCCTCCTCCAACGCCACAGATACCAGAACCAGGAGCCCAGCAGGCCATAGCTTCAGGTTTATTTGGCTTTTAATATAGCCATGCCTTTTAAATTGTATACTTTTTGTCCTTTACCCATCACTGGCATATATTTGAAGCAGACTGCAGTCATGATGATCTAGGGCCATCTCAACTGAAAATCTCTCCTAATGGGTTTTTAAAATTGAACTGGAAATACATTTTTCAGATATATGTATCTCCTATTTAGTTACAAACTTCTTTAGGCTTTATTCTTCTTTGTATCTGTAGACACATAGAAAAGCATTCAATAAATATATTTGAAGAAATTACGAAAATAGTAATATTTTGTGAATACTAGAAATGCTGGAGAGGACAGATAATATCGCTCATATATTATTGATGGGCAAGTAAATCAGTCCACCTCTCTGGAACTGACGTCTGCAATGTCTTATAAACATGTTCATAAGTTTTGACTACACTTATAGGAATCTGGCCTTAGGTAATAATGAAAAGGAGGCAAAACAATACAAAAAATAATTGGGAACAAAGTGTATATCCACCCATAGGGACTTGGTTAAATGAATTACAGTTCACTCACTGGATGGAAAATTAACCCTCCCTTAAAAATATGTGTTGAGTATCATATAGTAATATGAAAGATTATTTGTGGCATAAGCTTATTTTAAAGGCAGCATTTAAAGCAATTATGACAACATTATGAAACATATGGATTAAAAACTGGTCGAAAATAACATCAAAATTGTAACAGTGTTAATTCCATCTCTCTTCCATTTCTCAAATTATGTAAAACGTGGTTTTGTAAATTGCCTTGCCTTCTGTCCTTAAATTTGCATCAGAATTAGATGCAGTTTTAAAATTGTTACTTCCTCCAACTATATATTTAGTTGCAAGAATCAAACAGAATATGCATTTTGGAAAATGTGATGTTTCATCCAGGAACAAATTCTACTTTCAACTTTTAGCTTCGAGCAAGCATGAATTTAATTTCAGGGACCCTATTACTTTTAATATATCATATCTCTACAAGTTTTGTGTACACGGTTAATGTAAGTAAATGGTGCAACAGCTTTTGGAAAAATGAGGAGGAAGGGAAAAGAAACATGGAGTTGAGATTACAACAAAATAAGGCTCAGACAGACTTAAAAATGATGGTAAACATCCCAGTCTATGACCGCCACCCACACGAGAGTGAGGCCATCTTGAATCTTCCACCCCACTTAGCTTCCGATCTTTCAGATCATCACTACATTTGAAATCATGCAGGAGTTTCTCTCTGGAGGAGAGTACTTGTCGTACGCCATAGTGTTGAATGTTCTTCTATGATCTTGATAATGGAGATCATCTGGCACAGAGTCAACAGTCCTGGCAGCTCTGAGATTCTCCCCAATGAGTTCAGCAATCCAGGAAAGTTCATACCCCCTGGAGCTCCATGCCTTCTTCGGTTGGAGGTGGTGGGGAACACATCTCCAGAGACTTAATTTCCTCCAGGACTCCTGTTGGTTTAAATAGACAGGGCAATTGAATGTTATCCTGCATAAATACACCAAGGGAGTTTGTTAAAAATGTAGAGTTCAGGGTCCACTCAGCAGGGACGAAGATTGAAAAGATAAAAAAGATAGAGATTAGAAATTTGTATATTTAACGAGCATTTAATGACCACTCCCATCCTTACCAGTGAATCCACTGAAGATGGTATGTATGTCCTATTTATTGGTAAGTAGTGTCTTACACATTTCTCAGAGTAGTCTCATGCTATACATTGGTTATGAAACTGTTTCCAATTCAGAGGCCTTCCCTAAACTCAACCAGAGATGGTCAGACCGGGTTGGCTTCCCTCAGCCTTCCCTGACCTTCAGCAGCTTCCAAATCCACGTAAGCCGCATCCTATTGACTTGGTCACGGAAGCTTTGGGAATTTGTACTGGGCTCTCTCGTGGTCTGTGTGAAAAATTGTAGTTCCTCTTTTTGAGAAATATATGATAACAAATCTGTTGACCAATATACCAAACATCTCTTCAAACTCACACTAGTGTAGTGATGAGTCATGGGTCAGGATCCACTTGACATCTCAACTTAAGAGTGGGTTCATTTGAATCTCGGGCTTCATTTCTAAGCGGAGGCCCTGTTGCCTTGGAAGAAGAAAAGATGGAAGCTCAAGATATGACACCGTTGTTTACGCTTCCTTTCCTTTTTTTTTTTTTTTAACCTTTATATCCCCTGAGTGCTAAATCAATGCTCACTCACCTGAAATAAATCTGTCTACTGGTTACCGGTACTGGTATCCTGGTATTGTTGTTTCAGATTCCCAGAAGTTCTTCTTCTCACCACCTACTTTTCTGGCTCATATTCACCCCTATCACTGGATTATCCCTGAAAAAAAAACCAAACTCACCACATGTCATCATCAGCCTCATCGTCGTCATCGTGGTCATCGTTGCCATCAACATCAAATGTTTATTAAACACATACTAAGTGACAGGTATTTTTCTGAGCACTGTAGCTTTCATTGAGTTACATTTCAGTTTCCCATTCTTATGAGGTCTGTATATTACCCCTAATCTGTAGGTAAGGAAATTCCATAGTGGCTTTTTCCCTTTCATTCTTACTTCTACAATCTACAGTGAAAACCCCCTCAAAGGAAACCCATATAGTTGCAGCCTGGGGCCTTTTGGTTAGTTCTTTTTCTGAAATAGAGTCAATCTTCTGCTTGTTCATGTCACACATACTTGAAAAATGTGTAAGACTGTTGAGTGCATATGTTGTAAGGAAGATTCTCCTCTCCGAAAAATAAAATATGCTAAAAGTATTCAGTCAAGATACACACACACACACACACACACACACACACACACAGTATTTTTCCCCTCAGTGGGTTTCCAATGGGTAGCATGTCTTTGTGCATCACGCATGTGAGAGTCAAAGAAAGTTTCTGACTGGCTGAGCCTAAGTCACATGCCGGCTCTGTGGCTGTATCAGAATAGAGACAGATGTGGCCCCTTGGGCTTCCACAGGGGAGACACTACTCCAAACAGAAGTTAACCTCCCCAGTGGCACTGCAATGGTTCATTTTATGTGTCAACCTGACTGGATAATCTGGGTATATCTATGAGGATTTTTTGGGTGAGGTTGTGTTTAAATTTTAGACTGAGGAAAGCAGATTTCCCTCCTTGAGGTGGGTGGGACTCATCCAATCAATTGAAGGCTTGAATAGAACAAATACTATTTGAATGTGGAGAAACAGGAACCCTCTTGCACTGTTGGTGGGAATGCAAATTGGTGCAGCCGCTCTGGAAAGCAGTGTGGAGGTTCCTCAGAAAATTAAAAATAGACCTACCCTATGACCCAGCAATAGCACTGCTAGGAATTTATCCAAGGGATACAGGAGTACTGATGCATAGGGGCACCTGTACCCCAATGTTTATAGCGGCACTCTCAACAATAGCCAAATTATGGAAAGAGCCTAAATGTCCATCAACTGATAAATGGATAAAGAAATTGTGGTTTATATACACAATGGAATACTACGTGGCAATGAGAAAAAATGAAATATGGCCTTTTGTAGCAACATGGATGGAACTGGAGAGTGTGATGCTAAGTGAAATAAGCCATACAGAGAAAGACAGATACCATATGGTTTCACTCTTATGTGGATCCTGAGAAACATAACAGAAACCCATGGGGGAGGGGAAGGAAAAAAAAAAAAAAAAAGAGGTTAGAGTGGGAGAGAGCCAAAGCATAAGAGACTGTTAAAAACTGAGACCAAACTGAGGGTTGATGGGGGGTGGGAGGGAGGGCAGGGTGGGAGGGAGGGCAGGGTGGGTGATGGGTATTGAGGAGGGCACCTTTTGGGATGAGCACTGGGTGTTGTATGGAAACCAATTTGACAGTAAATTTCATATATTAAAAAATAAAAAAAAAAAAAAAAAAAAGAACAAATACTATTTGAACGTAATGGGAACTAATGACTGCCTTGAGCTGGAATGTTGGTAACTCTGGCTCTGCCTGGATTCCTAGCCTACCAGCTTCTGGACAGGATCTATACCAACAGATCTTCTGGTGCTCAAGCCCGACTCAGATTGTAAAGGCATCATGGCCTTTCCTGGGTCCCCAGCTTGCTGACAGCAGATCCTGGGCCTTATCAGCCTCCATCGTCATGTGAGCCAATTCACACACACACACACACACACACACACACACACACACACACCTTATCAGTCCTATTCTGTTTCCCTGGAGAACCTGATTAATACAGGAAGTCAGCCAAAAAGTGGCAAATCTTCACTATAACAGAGTCTTCCACCATTTTGAACGTGTTCTTAAATCTATTCTTTTCTTTCTCATCTACACACCTCATTGAAGTGTTAGACGTAGATTGGGGTTTATCATTTAAGTATCTTTTAGAGAAGTCCGTTTTTATTTCCATGGTATTGTTACTTGTTCCTCTTTAATTTTCCCATTTGTCACTTTTTAGTAAAATAAGATTTTAAAATGTCATCGTTTTTATCCAATTGTCTGATACCAGCATTGCCTGGGTTAAACTAAAATGCTGGGTTGCAGACGGCACTACAAATTGATGGCTTGCGGTGCTCATTTTTCAACTGTATGAAATTTCACTGGGAACATGCTAGTCAAGGACTTCTGGTGCCCCGTGTCCCTTCCCATGAGGGATTTAATTCATTCCTCCTTCTCCAGCTATAAAGCAAGACTGATGGAAAATGCTTTGGTGGGGGAGGGTCTTGGAGGGAGACTTTTCTCATTCTCACTCATTCTGCTCCTTTACCTGTAAAGTGTTCACTATACAAATTAAAGCAGAATAACAAAGAAACGGGCATGCTAGAAAGCATTAGGATTGAAGCCACTTTGACTATTCTAACACTCACATGGTCCTGGGGAGGGCAGCTGTGAGCAGTGAACAGATTTGAAGCCAGATTTGCTCATGACGTGAAAGTTGTCTCTAATCACGCAGCCAGTCATTTCAACGGCACGGTATGATGAAATATGGCATTTAGTCAGAAAGTACTGATTAATCTATCAAAGCAGTTATTGCAATGAGAACGGTTCATTTTAATAAAGATTAAAAAAATAGAATCAAACCACTGCTCCTCAAATTACTTAGTGCCCAGGCACAGGTTATAGGAACAGCTCAATATAGCACCATTTTTCCCTAAAGCAGGGGGCACTCCCCCATCTCCTTCATTTCCAATACCACATTTACAAAGAGCATCTACTTATCTCTTTACTGAAGGAGTCAGTTTAGAAATGGCATTGCTAAACTGTCATTTCAAGACATTGTAATGGTTGCACTCTTTCTCACATCAAACCCACAGAGATGACAGAAAACACATTTTAAAGGATATTCAGCCACGCTGAAAAATAAAAAGAAGACATCTCTTATAATAGATAAGAAATTGTGAGAAATTCTGGAAATACAAGAGCCCAACAGGTTGGATTTATAAGGAAACTCATAGCACAAGAAAAGTGTGAGAAATTTCCCGCGGAAAAGGCGGGAAGAGCACCCAGAGTATCTTGCACTGCAGTGTCAGTGTGGATATTCTTGCCCAGGATGTCATTGGAAGTCATGTTTTTCAGAATCTCAAGAAAGCTCAGTTGAGGAATTAAGGTGGGCGGGAGGGGGGGGGACTCTTAATTCTTCTGCAAGCTAATAATCAACATGGAGGAATTACTGTTGTAAGGAATTCACTGGTATCTAGTAGAAAGCAAGACATCTGAAGGACTGAAGTTTGGGACTAACCTTTCCGGAAACCTGAATGGGAATACGGAGGAGAGAAGCAGGAATGATTTAATCCAGTATTGCCATAGCTCTTGTCCTGTATAAATGAGTGTTCATGGTCCAGTCTGCTAACAGTTATTCTTGTCAATGAAATAGATACCGATAAGTTTATCTCATGGCATATTTTAAACAAATCCAATGAGTGGTGTGTCAAAAAATAAAAAGTTTGGAAAACAGAAGGTGTCCTTAAATTAGCAACTTCAATCAGTGATTCTGAACAGTCCTGTGAACTTCCTAGGAGATCTTACTGTCATTCATTCATATACTGCCCAATGACATTTTCTGGCATTTTGAGGGTCTGAATAGTTGCTCTAGGCTACAGTTCTTTGTAAATGCCTTAAAAGAGGAAATGCAAGGAAAAGAAGATGTAAATATTATTGAAGGATTATCCCTTGGGAAATCAGAAATTGACCTAATATCTGAATGAGCAAAAGCATATTGATTTCAACAAAAACTCGACATTGTTTAAAAAGGAAATAAACTTATATGAAGCAATGTGTATCCTAATACCCAACTTAAAGATGGCTATGGGGTACTTGGGTGGCTCAGTTAGCTGAGCGTCCAACTCTTGATTTCAGCCCAGGTCATATTCTCATGACTCGTGCTGACAGTATGGAGGCTGCATGGGATTCTCTGTCTCCCCATCTCTCTGTCCCTCCCCCACTCATGTTTGCTCTCTGTCTCTCTCAAAATAAATAAATAAACTTTAAAAAGAAAAAAAAAATCTTTTGGATGAGTGAACAAACACCAATGCAGAATAAAAGCGATCTTCATTGCAAAACAGATCACGGTTATCAACGTGTTGTTGTTTTTTTAATTCAAGGATGTTAACTTTTAAACATTAAATACATGTGGTATGTGGTAATCTTTACATTTTAAATAATTTTTATTTGACATTTGTTTTGGTTTCATGTTCCAGTCTCCCAATGCTAGTCATTAATTCGTAAACTTTCTTCATGCTAAAGACCAGGGAAAGTAAAATATTAGCAATCTAGCTAGAATTTTCTTTCAAAACGCTTAAAAAACTGCCTTGAAAACTGTGAGTTATGTCACAGTTTGAATTCCAGGAATGTCAGCTCAACAAGGTTCATCCACATCAAATGTCCGCTGTAACTCCTAGCCCGTCTGAAGTTCCATGTGCCAGACCCTGCATGGAGCGCTTCGTGGACTTTAATTCAACTTCCTCTCGCAAAGCCTCGTGGGGGAAGTGTTGTTATTCTCCAGGCTTTACAGGGAAGGACAATAAGCCTAGAGGGCAGTATGTCTTTCCCCAGGTCGCTCACCTGGTTAACAAGGGGCAGATGCTACCCGAACGTTGGACCCTGGAGCTCACGCTCTTCACCAAGGCTCCATGGCCCCCCTCCTCCATGTGGCATGGGCACCCTCGAGCTGGGACAGTGACAAGACTTGGCCTCTAGCCTTCAAAAGCCAGACTCTAATGGGGTAAATAGATGCATAAATAAGTAGCTGTAATGATGATGATGAGGAGGAGGAGGAGGACGAGGAGGAAGAGGAGGAAGGAAGGGAAAGGAAAGGGAAAGAGAAGGAGGAGAAGAAGGAGAAAAGGAAGTTATAGATGCTAAGATAAAGCCATGAAACCTGTGCTGTACCAACCTGTCTAACCTAGCAGGGGGAGACTCGCCCGGTTCCAATGCCATTAACCTTGCTGGCACAGCCTCTCCCTCTCCACTGCCTCAACTGCACAACGAGAACTTTCATACAACCTCCCGGTCTAGTGTGAGGCCTGCCCGAGTGAACCCCTGTGTGGTGCTCAGAGCCTGTGTTAGAACTTCTTACCCTCAGGGAAGACGAGGTTAGTAAAGCGGACCGAGAAGGTCTGGAGAGACTTCTCAGAGAGCTTTCGATTCCAACTAAGCCTGGAAACAAGAGGTATTTGCAAAAACAAAAACACAAAATGGCCGCGGCCTAGGTGGGCCAACAAAGCACCTTCCGGACAGCAGGAACAACCAGGAGACAAAACCACACACAGGCTACATCTCAGCTCAGGGTGTGGTGTGCGAATGGACGTGTCAGGAGAGCGAGCTTGACAGAGATGCCGAGAAGCCTGAAGGGACTGAAGCCGGAAACCTGGGAAACAGCTAGATTCTAAGCTGGAGAAGTGTCTTCGTGTACCTCAGCCTAGAGGGACTAAATGTAAGTTTTCCTTTGCCTAAATGAAAACCTATTTCTGGTCTCTCAGAGAATCCTGGGTTGTTGTTTGTCTGTTTTTAATTTAAAATTTGAATTATGAGCCGATAGGCCCCCAAAGCTCTGTACTCTTCCTGCTCCTTTACCTCTGCCTGGAGCACATAGCGTTGCTCAAAAAGAAAAACAAAACAAAACAAAACAAACAAACCCTGAATTAATTTGGAAAACAAAAACAATACAGTATAAAATAAAAATAAAAATAGATCGATAACGCTGTCAGGCTGGCTCTTAGCGGAGTTAGTTTGCTGTCTGTTTTTACAGTTAATGAAACAATTCTTAACAAAACCAAGCCGCATAAACAATCTCAGCAGGAAGAGGTAGCCTGAGACGTCACAGGATGAGAATTTCTGCTACTGCATTAATTAGCGTTACCTTCCAGTGAAACTTTAAAAAAAAAAAAAAGTTTGAGCTCCCCCTTGTGGTGGTACATTTTGAGAGCTGAACCCAAATCCTGGGGATTTTTTGACCCTGAGGGCCCTTGGAGAGCATCCTGCTGACAGATGGAGTGTGCCTGTGTGCGTGTGTGTATTGTTTTGTGCTAATTGCTAACATTTAAACTATTTTGGTTCTCTCTCTCTCTCCTCTCTCTCTCCCCCTCCCCCTGCTCTATCGCTCTCAAAATAAATAAATAAACATTTAAAAATGTGTTTCTAATTTTTTTTAAAGGGGGAGCCTGAGTGGCTCAGTCGGTTAAGTGTCCTACGCTTGGTTTCGGCTCAGGTCATGATCTCATGGTATGTGAGTTCAAGCCCCACACTGTGCTCCAAGCCAACAGCGCGGAGCTTGCTTGCGATTCGCTCTCTCCTCTCTTTCTGCCCCCGCCTCTCTCAAAATAAATAAATAAACATTAAAAAAAAAGATTTTAAAATAATTTCGTATGTGACATAAAAATTCCAGTTTCTGGCTTCTCTTTAAATATCAAATGATCTGGAGGCACCCGGGTGGCTTAAGCATCCGACTTTGGCTCAGGTCATGAGTTGCAGCCCCACATTGGCCTCATTGCTGACAGCCCAGAGCCTGGAGCCTGCTTCACATTTTGTGTCTCCTCTCTCTGTCCCTCCCCTGCTTGCAATATGTCTCTCTCTCTCTCTCTCTCAAAAAGAAATAAACATTTAAAAATTTTTTAAAAAAATCAGAAAATCTGAGAGCCCTGGTTCTGCAATAATTAGCTAAACTGAGTAGTGAAGGCTCCCTAAAGATAGGACAGTTCTTTTCATTTTCTCATATACCACTAGACAAGTTCATTCATTGTGTTATTTTCTTGGCCTCTGTCAGGGGCTGGGTTTGTGGTCCCTGATAAAGCAGGAAGTGCGTAACAAAAAGGCACCAATGTCCTTGGAAGAGCACAAAACACGGACTAAAGGGTTCTTCTATTTCTCAGCTTTGCCACTTCCTGGTTGGGTGACTTTGGGGAAAAACAGTCCCTATCTTTAAACCTCTGCATTCTCAAGGTTTCTTGTACTCATCCAATCCTGCTGGGCTTTCTTTTTTAACTAAAGAGAATAAAACTTACAGTATGTAAATGAGGTATGGCTTATACCCTGCAACACTATTTTTTAAAGAAATATTTATTTCTCTAAAGCAAACAAACGATGGTCAAGCTTCCAACTGTCTTGTTCTCTGTAATTTAAACTCTTTTTGTGAGGTCCCTCCCACTCCCCAAGAGGGAGTAAGTAATCAAAACAGACAAGGAAGTGCCCTCTGGGTGTCCCTTTCTTATCAGCTTTGTCTAACTATGGTGTCACCCTCCCTGACATGCTTCCCCAATGACCTTGCTAAAGCGGCCCTCCGTCTCCTCCATCACAGTGACCTCTTTTGACCTTTCTCTTGGTCGTTATCAATGGCAGAAGTTGCTTTATTTTTTTTTTTCAATTTACTCATGTGTTTATTCAGCATGTTTATTTGTTTTTGTAACGGTTATTGTCTGTATCGTCTTCATGGAAACATCTCTTGTGTTCACTGATGGGTTCTGGAGCCTCCTACAGTGCCTGACACTAATTGTCCCGCAAATATTTATGCAACTTATACAGCAGTTTTGCAACCTATACTGAAGGCTCGTTGGTTCTGTATATCCTCACGGAGGATAGATTAGAAAGGAGGGAGATTAGAAAAGGGGGAAGGAGGGTCATGGAAGTCCAGCTGATGTTATTAAGGAAGACAGAGAGCAATCAAGGAGGTAACGATTCACTTTGCTGGGTTGTGTGCTAGCAGGGGGGAAGCAGTTCTCAGAAGTCAGTATGACCCTGAACGTGAACCCCATGAACCCAAAAGCCAAAAGGATTCATTGGATTCATCGAGGAAAAGTTAGTGTCACTTATGAGTCACAGATTTGTGACATTTATGTTTCATAATTTCTAACTATAAAGTAGGTTTAAGAATAAAATAATTAGGAACACTGGAAAGAAAACTGACATCTTGATCCTTATGTCCTTGATCTCTTTTATTAATTTTTCATAGTTTATCACAGATCCACATGCATATTAACAACAGCAAGAAGACAGTCAACACCCATGTGAAAAATGTGGTTAAGAAAAGTTAACCACAGGGGCGCCTGGGTGGCGCAGTCGGTTAAGCGTCCGACTTCAGCTCAGGTCACGATCTCGCGGTCTGTGAGTTCGAGCCCCGCGTCAGGCTCTGGGCTGATGGCTCGGAACCTGGAGCCTGTTTCCGATTCTGTGTCTCCCTCTCTCTCTGCCCCTCCCCCGTTCATGCTCTGTCTCTCTCTGTCCCAAAAATAAAAAAAAAAAAAAAAAAAAAAAAGTTGAAAAAAAAATTTAAGAAAAGTTAACCACAAAAGCTATTGTAAAGTAATAATTTTATTATTTTTTTTAATTCATAGGCTCAGGAAATAGTACGAGTTAGTATTCAATTTCATCATTGCCTCAAGAATATTATCCCTCGGTCAAAGAGAAGGGAGCTCTGTGATCCCATTTATATGCCACTGGTTTTTAAGCAACAGAAAAGGCAATACAAAATTGTCAAGGTGCATGTCTGTCAACACTTTCTTCCTCCCTCTTCACAGACCCCTGCACCTCCAGACAATCTAAGCAATAACACCGTGAACCAGCTGCCTTCTCTTTGACCTGTCATGTCATTGCTTTCAAGAAACTCTGATTTTTATTCTATATTATTTTATTTTAGTAATTTCTACACCCAACACGGGGCTCAAACTCACGACTCTGAGATCAAGAGTCGCACGTTCTTCTGACTGAGCCAGCCAGACGCCCCAGGAAACTTTGATTCTTAAAAGATTATTATCGCTGCTTAACTAAAAAACTTCCCTGGGCATTACCAGCCTTAAGTCCAAAGGAGGTATTTATTAACATTAAGATCCCAAATGTATTGCATCCATGTCTCAGTACCTACGCACTGGTACCCTGCAAAGTGCCACCTGTTTATGTGTGTTGGTCCACAGCTTATGAATTGATCTCTCAGGCTCATTCACCATGAAGCTTGTGTTGTACTCTCATTTTGTACCTCCAGTCCCTCAAACGAATATCTGAGAAGTGCCTGTCATGGATGTCTGTCGTGGGGACACCAGAACCCTTTCAAGAGGGCCATCTCCCGTGCTCCCCAAGCTGTCAGTTGATGGCAGAACCACAGTGGTGTCATGCTCCATTCATAGGGGTGCAGAATGTCTTTCTTCCCTTCTCTGTGTTAGATTTTATTCCCTGGCCACAAGTAAGCATCACAGGTAGCCCACTGTCCAGAGTCCCCCTCCACCAAGTTACTCCATCAGGCTCTGTGTCCAGTGGACTCTAATTCATTCCTATTTCCCTTCCCCACTTCCTCAAAGGCAGCATCCCCCACCCCCAGTGCAAATCAGCTGCTGAAATTCGATGGGCGGGAGCCACCAGCCCTAACAGTTTATCGTCAATTTCCTAGCACATCTGAAACCCAGCTCTGCGAACGATGCACTTGAAACCTTCACAAAGTCTTATTTCATAAACACAGTTTGGAGAGCAGCGCTCAACTGTCCAACAGAAAGGGAAAGCAGCCACAAATGTAAGTCACGCGTCACTTAAAACGTCTTAGCAGCCACACTAAAGAAAGGACAAAGAAACGAGTGCAAGTAATTTTAGTAATTCAGTTCACTTAGTCGAAAATACACAAAATGGTATCTTTCCCACACTCGAAGTGAAAAAGCAATATTAATGAGATATTTTTACAGTAGCTTTTTCATACAGCCTTCCAAATCAGGGTGAATTTTATGTCGCTAACACATTCCAAGTGCCAAACATGTTGCAAGGGCTCCGTAGTCCCACGTGGCTGGTGCCTACCTGACACAGCGGGTCTGGTTTAGAGCACAGGAAGGAATCTGAGAAATCACGTGCGCAACCCCCTTATCTTGCCAATGAGACGGAGGGGGGCTGCACCCTTCCCAACAAGTCAGGCAGCTAATCAGTAGCAGAGGCAGGACTAGAACACAGGGCCCCTAATGCTCAGTCACATGCATGTTTATTCATTGAATGCTGCTTATATTTGTTAAGCCACTCTGCTACTACAACCACCCTTCTAAAAAATACTAAGGATGTTCCAAAAAAACTGAGCTGTTTTTTTTTTCTTTTTTCTGTTTTTTCAAAGTACCCTTAATGCCCAAGGTGGAGCTTGAACTCAAGACCCTAAAATTCAGTTGCATGCTCTACTGACTGAGCCAGCCAGGCACCCCCAGACAGTTGTTCTTATTGGGTCTGTGAAAGATTAGGTTTTCCCGACCAAGCAAAACCTTCTTTGCAATTGGTTTCTGACTAATAGCTCTCTGAAGCAGATCAATTTAAAATCATCCTAATTTTTTAAACTAAAACATGACTGACGTCTTCAAATCAAAATATTTGATTGACAAGAAAAGGAGAATTATGGGTGATATTTATTCAGTTGTTCACTGCGTCCTCCATGCCAAACGGTGCCAGGCGGTTTTCAGCATCATCACCATCTCATGCAATCCCGATAGCAATTTGAATGCAGACAATTATAATCCACTTTAAAGGTGACATAAATGAAACTTAGTGACAGTAAGTAGTTAGCCTGGGTCAAAAAGCTAATAACGAACATCAGAAAATCACATGGCCAGTGAACAGCGCTTTTCATCAGAAACAGAACTTGAACTCAAACCTTGGCCTCGACTCCCAGGTCAGCACTGTTTACCAGTCATCCCACTCCTGCCCGCTGCACTCCATTCAGCCCCCAGTTAGTAGCCTGTTGAGTTGACATATATGGAGCCTTTTCTGTGATACAAAGGTTGAGTATTTCCACTGGATCTTATTACTTCACTAGGGATAAGCATTTCCCATGAAATCGACTCATTCCATGTTCCATTGAAGTCAGTTGTCGTTCCAGCCAATGAATGGTTCCTTCTGCAGCAGGGTAATTTTCATCTGCTGATGGGCCATGCCATCGTCATTTATGCAACTTTGAACTCCACTGCAAATGTATTTGTCAATTCCGAGGTCTATGTCCTAAGCACCTTGCCCTTCAGACCTTCTAATCTCTCTCTTTTCCAGAGGTACCTTCACATCATGCATAACAATACTGCATTCACAAAATTTCTTTTAATTAATGTTGTTCAGTTTGACCTGCCTTAGCACACACAGGATTATTTCTCAAAACATGTATTGAAGCCATTTCTCCACTTATTCCTATTATCAAATCTGTGCTATATTCACACAGGAAAAAAGTTTGATCCCCAAAAGAAAAAAAAAAAACATTTTAAGATTTTAACGTTCAACTCAGTCACGCTCTCTGTTCGTGTTGACTCACGGTCCTTATTTAACCCATTTATATAATCCTTGCAAAATGCTAACCATGCCCATAGGGCCTTACATTCTAAATTATAAGCACATCAGATTGCTAATTCCATGGCTGGATTATACGATACAGCAAGTAAGCAGGTGTTTAGAGAATCAGCAAAGCAGGATTTTTTTTCTTTTTTCTTTTTTTAGAAAGGAGCGTCTGACTTCAGCATCCATGTAGTTTAGTATTTTAAGACTAATCTTGTTTTTGTTTAAAATTAGATGTTGGGGATCACCATAATATTTTCAGTGTTCCACCCCTATAAGAACTATGATCAGGCTCTGGATAAATCTTATTTCAGTAGTGTTCTCGATTACTTCACAGAGCTGATATATATAGTCAAGCACAAAAAGTAGTTGTAGGATAACTACAAATATTTAGAATTCCATGATAACAAGCATGACAACCGTGTCTATTCCTGAATGCTAGCTGCATGCCGGGCCCAGTGCTATATTCTATAAAGGTTCTATCTCTTTTAACCCTAAATAGACACTTTATGGAGTAGGGCTCTTATTAGCTCCATTTTTATTATTTTTTTTTATTTAAAACCAAAATTTTTTATGTTTGTTTATTTTTGAGAGAGAGAGAGAGAGAGAGAGAGAGAGAGAGAGACCAAGCAGGGGAGGGGCAGAGACCGAGACAGAATTCAAATCAGGCTCCAGGCTCTGAGCTGTCAGCATAGAGCCTGACGCAGGGCTCGAACTCACGAACTGTGAGATCATGACCTGAGCCAAAGTTGGCTCAGCTTAACTGACTGAGCCACCCAGGCACCCCAGCCCCATTTTTAGAAATGAGAAACATGAGGTTTTGAACAATTTCCTTAAGGTCACATGACATATTTTATAGCCATTAAAAATGTCTCGAAGTTATTTTATGGCATGGGAAAATGCTAAATCAGGAAGTAAGATAAAACTAAATATATCTCATGATCCAAAATATTTTATTAAGTCTGTGTGTCTGTGTGTGCGAATTTGAGGGAAGGAAAGTACACCAAAATATTAAACAGCAGTTTTGCTGGGTGGTAGAATTACAGGGTTCTTTCACTTGTTTTATTTTATTCAAACTGCTTAAATTTGCTATAGTGAACATGTACCTCTATTGTAAGTTTTTAAATAACCATAAGGATTGATATGAAAACTTCCTGGTATGTGTGAAAAAGATGTGTGTTGTACAATATCTAAGTTCCCAGAAAAGGTCAAGTATTCCTTATATATGTTTTTCCATTACTCATAGTTACCAAGTCACCAAGACTGATCCTGGAAAAGACAGCTGGACCATCCAAGGCCAAGTATCAAAGCAATCCATTACAAGAGAAGTCAGAAAAATAAATCTAATAAAAGGGCTTGAGAACTGTCACCACCATACAATGGTATTTCCTTCTTGCAGGAAGTAAACACAAAAAGAGGCCATGACTATAGTTCATTTAAATAAATACATGGTTAAGTCTCAGTGTCTCTCTTCCAAAAAACGAAGTGCGTACCTGCATTGAGAACTGGGAACATTTGCCAAACCCATTCTTAAGTCTCTTGTTTTTGAGGCCCGCTTACATCTTCTTTTGGGATATATTTCTTCACGAATAAATTGTGGAGATGCTTTTACCCTTGTATACCAAACAAGGCAAAAGAAAGTTATAACTGGGCATTATATTTTTTGACTCAAGGAAGGAAATAAAAGTCATGAGACACCTATCTCCTTGGTTTCCCTCTTTTGAAACACTCCCTTGGTTTTCCCCCAAGGAACAAAGCCTAAACTGTTTTGTTTACCTTCCACTCACTAAGCATGTGATGCCAATTCTGCATTCCAGGGTTATTTGTCCATCAAAAAATCCTAGTTATGGATGAAGGCTGGAAAAGGTGAGAGTAACATCTGGATTTTGCTCGGCATCGCACTTGACAGAGAATGAGAGAGAGTAAAACTCTTTTCCAATTTCTGATAGTGTACTGTAATAGCTGCCTCACTGTGAAGAAAGGGACACTCTTGCCTTGAATGGAAAGGTATCATTGATTTTCCTCAATCTTAAAACAGTTTCATAAGTTCTAGTATCATTCTAGAAGATTCTGGAAACCAAGAAGATCAATATGGCAGGTGGTGGTACAAAACAGTGGGAGAAAATATAGAGAGTAGGTGATACTTGGGGTACATTACGTTTAATAAACATTTGACACACAGTATGTGATAAATGTTTATCAAGTGGATGAAGATGTGCCGGCTTCATCATGGTTCCTAACGATCACACACCCGGTGTGGTCCCAGCATGTATGAGAAGCCCACTTCCCCAGAATCTACCCATACTCTTTTAGGAAGGGGCTGGTAAAGCAAAGTGAAATATTTCAAGTTCCAGTAAAGTCTACTAGGTTAAAGGCAGGGCTCCAGCCCTGAAGTGTTAGACAGAGAAGTTGACCCGAAACCTCTTCCTATTAACTCATCCACTGAGGAGTGAAGATAGCAAAGGCTGACCCCCTGTGGCAACGAGGGGAACTATAGCCCGTCATATGATAACATTTTGAGTCACCAAATATATTTCCAAACCCTGGCTAGCTCTGGCTCTGGTAGTTGTAGGGATCCATCAGAATAAGAAAACATAGTTCAGGTCAAAATATTGTTAACACGAGCCCCTAGGTATGGTTTACACTATGTGCTACTCTCAGAAGTCAAAGGAGATAATTCAAAGAATGTGCCGAAATGCAGTTTTTCAGTTTTCAAATGAATGGCAAAGCTCTGCAGAAAAGTAAATTTAGTTTTCACATACATTGGTCAGAATTGGTTCTTTATTCGTCTTAGAAAAAAAATAAAAGGTGCAGTCTGGTTGGTTGGTTGGTTAGGTTTGCCTTCTCAAATTTTTCCTATGGTTTTGATCATTATATAGAGAAATAATGATAGAGAACTAAATCATAGCAATCAGAACCTTCCCAGTACAAGGCTAGTCTCCAAATTGTCCTCAAACAGCTTTGGAAACGGCACTCACCGTTTCAGATGCTTGTTCATGTAATAAGTACTATGGAAATATTTTTGTCAGCTCTCTGGAGACGAAAAGGGTTAAATTTTCTAAAAATGCTCAGCTTAAATCAGAGGAGTATTTAGGTACAATCAAAATCCAACTTAATTTTCAATGTATACAAAGATTGAAATTTAGAATGTCATGTCTGAATTCTTTCTTATACCCTGAGCGTTTGTTCCCAAAGTACATTGTTTGAAGAGGTACAAAATTTCCGTTATAAAATATGTAAGTGATGGAGATACAATGCACAGCATCGGGAATATAGTCAATAATATTGTAATAACTTTGTATGGGGACAGATGGCAACTCGAGTAAAAAAAAAAAAAGTGCATTGCCTACCTTGCCTTTAGGAGATGAAGTCCTTGGGTGACAGTTTGTCAGCTTTCAACACTTCTCTTATGAAGTAGATCAAGAACAAGGGAGTGTCATCCACATTGTAAATTTGGCAACACATGTACACCAATTCTCTAATCTTATTACTACACAGTACAAAATGATCCAAGTAGAAATAAGCACTAACTTTATTTACTCATCTGCATTATAATCGAATGAGGCAAGAAACCCTGCATCGCAACAGATAATTCCATTTCTTCCATCATAATAACACTTTTCATGCAGATAACACAAGTTTTCGTTTCACAGTGTGACTGCTGCAAGTTAAATTGATTCAATTTAATTAATAAGCATATGCTCAGTGCCTACCTGTGCACAGCACTATCCTAGGCATACAAAAGAGTTAAAAGATATGATCCCTGCTCATAGGGAGCTTACAATCTGGATAGGAAAGACGATGCATGCATACAGGAGACAGTAAAGTACTGTTAAAAAAGCACAGGAAAACCTATATAAATAATAGACTCTGAAATAAAGCCAGTAGGGTCCAAGGAAACCTCTCAAGTTTGGGAATGGAGGCTAATCGGGAAAAGTGGACCAGAGGAAGGAAATCTTGAATTTGTGTCATGGCAGTGATGGGCACACGGATTGGCAGAGGAACAGGGTATCCTTCTATGGCCAGAAGAAGAGTGAAAAGAAGGAGGAACTCCCGGACAGGGTAATAAAAACCAGCAAGTCAATTGCAGAGAATGGCAGGCAAATTGGCTCAGCTCTGGAAAAGGACATTGTGGGTTCGCATATGTAACTGAAGTCACACAACAAGGCTGGCTGAGGGCATCGATTGCTGCTATTCAAAGTTTAAACAGATGATAACGCTTAAACACATCTATAAACTAAAGCCCCCTGTGAAAGTGTGTGTTTTCCTAACCTTAACAAGAAAGCAAAGACAAATTATGGAATATTAGAATCTAAACTCAGGAAATGTGATCCTTGGAGGTCATGATTAAGCTGTGATGGAGTTGTAATCATGTAGAATGCCTTTTTTTTTTTTTTTAACTCATAAAGAGGTGGGTTGTCCAAGGTGAGAGACTTTCAATCCAATGCTAATCAGGCCCCTACTTCCCTTAGGATTTTTCTTTTAAAAAGCCCATTCCTTTTCCTACTGAATCCAGCAGCTAATAAAAAATCTTGGGTGTATAGTCATGGGGGCCTTAGATGGGGAGATGGAAAAAAATGGAAAAACAAGACGTTGGTTTCAAAATGCGAGTTAATGAATAATTACAGTGACTACTTGATAAAGATATTTCTTAACTTTGAGGGTAAAAAGAGGTGAAGTATTTCTGTTCCCAGGCAAAGAAAACTAAGGCAGAAGAAGGGTATAAGATGAAAGTCCATATACCCAAAGTTTTTTTTAATTAACGCAACAGGTAAACCAGTAACCTGTATTGTTGAATCACATCCACTTTTAAATTCCATTAGTTAGAAGAAAAGCCAGGGAAATAAGTCAGGGGGAAAGTTGGTGGTGGGGGAACAAATCCCTGAGTTTGGAACAAGATGGAGATCCTTCTCGCTGAACTAAGACTGGTGACGCCTTGATTGACCAGCATGACTTTGACAATACATCAGGGTTAGAAGAGGGGAACGGCAACTTCACAATGTTTGTGTTCTTGCCCTTTTCAGAAGTGGCTGGTTTTGAAGAGCAAGGTGAAGAGTCCTTCTGGGCCCCCAGCATACCTGGGAACGCTACTGGCCACCAGCAGCTGCAGCTGTTCAAAAGAGAGAGAGAGAAAAGATGAAGGAGCAACAAATCAAAATTTAACTTTCAGGGGCACCTGGGTTGCTTAGTCAGTTGGGCATCAGTTCAACTTTGGCTCAGCTCATGATCTCGGGTTTCGTGAGTTCAAGCCCCACATAGGGCTCTCTGCGGTCAGTACGGAGTCCGCTTCAGATCCTCTGTCCCTCTCTCTCTCTGCCCCTTTCCTGCGCATGCTCTCTTTCTCAAAAATAAATAAACATTTTCTAAAAAATTCGCTTTCAGTGTGCTTAATGTTCCAAATGAGGTGGTCTGAAATCTGTATCTTCCAAATGTGCTCCAGGTTGCCATAATATTTAGCATTTTTACCTACAAAATATTTTTATATTTCTTACTCTACAAGGGGGTGAAAGTTCTGCTCTTTTTATATTTAGTACTGTTTTTATCATTAATATAAAAATGTATTCTTTTTAAATTTTTCAAATAAAAGAGTTCCTTATTGGCCAGTAGAAATTTGGTAGGCCTTTACTGAGTGACTGTTATATAATAAAGTTCTGTATTAAGTTCTGAGGAAACAACTATGAATTAGATAGTCTCTGCTTTTGCAAAGGTTGTATATGTTTTTAAGTAAAAATTATGGGAAAATATCAAATAAATAGCATGCTATACTATCTTTAAAACAATGAAGATAAAAACAAGCCTTACCTAGAATTCAGATCTTAAAAGTCAACTTTTGGCTCACCATTCTTTTTTTGTAAGATACTTTAAAAAAAAATGTTTCTTTATTTATTTTTGAGAGAGAGAGATAGAGCATGTGAGAGTCAGGGGTGGGGAGCAGAGAAGGTGGGGAACAGAGGATCCAAAGCAGACCCTGTGCTCACAGCAGCAAGCCCAACATGGGGCTCAAACTCACAAACCATGAGATCATGACCTGAGCCGAAGTTGGACGCTTAACCAACTGAGCCACCCAGGTGCCCCTTCATTCACCATTCTAAACACGAATTTGATGATGTTACGTTATAGTCACAATCTATAGCAAACACAAGAACAACACAGATATGTGTGACATACGTGCTTCAAACTAAAAGATGCCCACGAAGGTCTCACGTCAGCTTTAAGGACACACGTAAACTGATAGCGAGAGAATGGAAAGAGATATTCTGTGCAAGTGGAAACCAGAAGGAGGCACAGCTATACTTATTTCAGACAAAATACATTTTAAGCCAACGAAGTAGTAACAAGAGACAAAGAAGGTCATTATATAATGATTAAAGAAGACACAAATAAATGGAGAGAAATTTCATGTTAATGGATTAGAATTGATTTTGTGAAAATGTCCCTACCACCCAAAGCAATCTACAGGCTCAGTGCAATCCTTCTCAAAGTTCCAAAGACATTTTCAAAGAAATAGAAAAAAAAAACAAACAAACAACAATTCTTATATTCGATGGAACCACAAAAAGATCCCTAGTGGCCAAAGCAATCTTGAGAAAGAACAAGGCTGGGACATCATGCTTCCTGATTTCAAACTATATTACAAAGTTGTAGTAATTAAACAGTATGGCATTGGCACTAAAATAGACAACAAGATCACTAGAACAGAACAGAGTAACAAGAAATAAATACATGCATATGTGGTCAGTTAGTTTTTGACCAAGTACCAAGGATATACAATGAAGAATGAATATTCTTTTCAATAAATGGTGCTGGGAAAACTGGATATCCACATGCAAAAGAATGAAACTGAACCCCTATCTTACAACATACACAAAAGTTAATGCATGATGATTAAAGACTTGAATGTAAGACCCTAAACCATAAAACTCCTAGAAGGAAACCTAGGAAAAAGCCTCCTTGCCCTTGGTCTTGGCAATGATTTTTGTACTTGACACCAAAAACAAAGGCAGAAAATGCAAAAATAAACATTAAACTAAAAAGCTTCTGCACAGCAAAGGAAATCATCAATAAAACGAACAGGCAACCTATGGAATGGGAGAACGTATCCGCAAACCACATATTTGAGAAGGGGTTAAAATCCAAAATAGACAAGGAAGTCATACCATTGAACAACATCAAAACCAAATAACCTAATTTAAAATGGACAAAGGATCTGAATAGACATTTATTCAAAGAAGACTTATCAATGACCAATATCTGTATAGTACATGAAAAGATGCTCGACATCACTCCCAGGAAAATGCAAACTATCATATGATCCAGCAATCCCACTTCTGGATATATCCAAAAGAAATGAAATCATTAATTTGTATTCCCATGTTCATTGCAGCATGGAAGGATGGAAACCACATGAGTCTATCTATGGAGGAATGGATAAAGAAAACGTGATATAGATACACATAGATTGATAGAGATATAGAATTATATAATATTTTTCAACCTATAAAAGAAGGAAATCTTGCCGTTTACAACAATGTGGATAAACCTGAAAGGCATTATGCTAAGTGAAATAAACTAGACAGAGGAAGGCAAACAGTACATGGTGTCACTTACATGTGGAATAAAAAAGAAAAAAAGGCAAACTCATGAAAACAGAGAGCAGGATGGTAACCCAGGAGCTTCGGGGTGGGGGAAATAGAGTTTGGTAATAGAGTACAAATTTTCAGTTGTAAGATGAAGAAGTCTGAGGATGTAATGCATCACATGGTGAACTATAGTTAATGATACCGCATTGTATACATCGCAATTTGCTGAGACAGTAGACTTAAGTGCTCACACACACACACATACACACACACAAAGGTAAATATGTGAGGTCATGGATGTGTTGATGAACTCAGTGGTGGGAGCTCTTTCATAATGTATGTGCATGTCAAATCGTCCCATCGTACACTTTCAAGGTTTTACAATTTGTCACAGCTGAAAAAAAAAATGCTAATGCAATTAAAAAAAACAAGTAGCTTTACGGTGGAAAAACCATCTAAGACAAATGTAATTTAAGGACATAGCACTGGAAATTGCTACATCCTCTCCTGTTGCCATAAAGGTCAGCTGACACGGAGGGAGAGCAGTGTTGAAAGAACCATAAAGAAATGGGGCTCAGCCCTGCTCACTTCTAAACTTGGGATAAAACGTGGTCTCAGGCCATCCACACCACTCTCCTATTCATTTGTGTGGACTAATGAAGTTTTTTTCTACTTAAACCAATTTGGACTGACTTATAGTACTTACAAGGGGGGAAAGCCCTAGTAATATAAAGAGTTTTAAAGTTAAGAACGAGGGAAAAGTTTGAAAAAATGTTCCCTGAGGTTCTTAGACATTACTTTCCCATGTGGAATGCAGAACGTATCGGGAATTTTGGCAAATAAGGGTATGCCTTATTTTAATGGTTTAAAACTTAAGAAGGTTATAAAAAAGAGAGATGAATGAATTAGAAAAGGCTCCAGGAAATCAACACTGGTGAGCTCAGAAGAGCCTAGTGATACCTTCCTGGTGTATCCATCTATGTATAAAAACGGCCCCAGGGGGCAGAACTTCTGCATTTGTGTCTGCTATTTGTACATGACTATGTGGATGTTGTCTTTTTCTTCTGTCAATTTGCAAAGTCACCTGTCTATTACTATTGCTAAGTTTCCATTTTTCAAGTTTTCTTTCCTTTGCCTTTCCTCCACTGGAAAAGCTGAGAGGGTCTCAAAAGGTGAACAGTAAAAATTGTGGAATGACTCACTCAGGGCAGTAATGGTATACTACATCAAATGCCCATTTGGAAAGGAAAAAAAAGGAGGAACACTTTATCCATAGCGGGGAGATTTTGCAATCACAAACATTTCTCCAACCTGCTCGGGCAGCTGCCATTTTCTTGTTGCGCATTTTGTTCTCCAAAGCTTGCTACACAATACAAAAAGGAGAGAAGGACGTGAGATTTCCCGGTGTTTCCTACTACTTGACATTAATAAAGATGATATTTTTATAAAATCAATTGTATCCGACCTGTTTCATCTTCTTCTTTAGATCCAGATTTGCTGCCTTCTGGCCCTTGGCAGTAGCATTGAGATAATAGATGGTCAAACTACATTTTAAAAAATAATAAAATATATGGTAGTTTTCAGTTCGAGATTCTTCTGAAATTTACATTCACTACATCATAGAATGTAGATAAAAGACTGAAGTACACAGAAGTAAAAAAAAAAAAAATGCACTCGGAACATGGTTAGTAGAGCTGGACCTGGGAAGGTGGGACTCAAGGATTCTCTTCCACAGCATCAATCTGTCTACCATACCTCGCTGCCTAATTGTATCTTCTTGGAAATGTATTAACGTCAGTTTAAACTATAATTAAAAGTAACATTTCAAATTGATGCCAAGGGCATCCAAGGGAATGGAAAATCTACGGAAGCTTAGAGAATGTGTGGAATAAAAAAGAAATTGACTTTCTGCCTTAAATTCCCTCCTTTGGCTTTCACAACAAAGAATATAATCCTCGTAAGTCATAGTCAATTCACATAGATATTTTTTTCCGTAGGATGTATTGTTTGCATTTCTCCCTTCTTTGAAACGAAAATGTTTTATAAAGGAATATCCTTGGCTTTTAACTGACATTTACATTTCTAGAAAGAGCAAATTCCAGCCAAACATTTGTGTAAAAATAAATATGTTCATCTTCACTTAAAGCAAAATAAACAAACAAAATGCATTAAAAAAAAAAAGGTAACTGGCATTGCTCTTTTTTGCAAATGACTGGATACTAAACACATTTCCTCTACTCCCCAACCATGCCAGATTATACCCTTTATGAGCCATCTGGTGCTAGCAACACAATTATTGATATTGTTTAGCTGGGTTTGTTTATCTTTTATATGAGTGATGGGAATTTGAATGAAATTACATACATGAAAGCATTTGGCATATACTGTTTGATATGAAGTAGGTGCTCAATAAATGTGTGTGTGTGTGTGTGTGTGTGTGTGTGTTATAAAGATTTTTTTAGAAAAGCGCCTGGATTTGGAGGGTGAACGCAAAAGACCTCACAAGTCATTTGCAGTTCTGGAATTCTCTCTGTATTTGCCACCTTTTCTGTCTTGTGATGCAACTTAAATAAATACTCTTCATAAATCATTTTCTGGTCTCCGAAAGGAATGAACCTGGCTGCAGAGAACCTGAATTCTACTCAGTTATCCCAAAATCACCCAAGCTGATTTACTATGAGCCACTGGGGAAATTCAAAATGTCTGTAACTTGTAACATTCTCTAATTAAAGGTAATAAAGAGCCAGGCGAATTGTGTGAGCCCCATAAACTAGAAGATGACATCTCAGGATTTGAAAAATCAAATCAGCAATAAACTGAAATTGGGTTTTAAATCAGAACCTCAGAACTACAATCAACCTTGCAGGACATCTATTTGACCTTGTATCCTGCCAACTTTCTTCTGCACAGTCTGTATGAGGGGTTGGCAAACCATCATCTCCAGGGTAGAACGGACTCCCAGCCTGTTTTGCATGGCCCATGAACTAAGACGGCTTTTACATTTTCAAATGGTTAGGTAAGTGCTTACAGAATATCCTCAATTTTTCCTTTTGACCCATACAACCTAACATGTCTACTATTTTGCCCTTTTAGAAAACATGTGCTGACCCTGAGTGTAGACCATCCCTGACAAGTGGCTTCTAGCCTTTCTGTCTATTCCCACTCATTCCAAACTCACTGTTTGGTGCTTCAAATGATTAGGGGAAATAATAGATGGGAAATAAGACATGAGCTTGCATTGACTTATCAGCCACTTGATTTGGGGCATATCTTCCATGTGATAGCAATAATATGATTAATGAGGCCAACCTTTTAAGATTATCGTGGAAATGCAATGATTAATATACGGGTAGTGCCTGGGACATAGGCCATACTAGTTCCTCTTCCACACTCTTGGGACAACTTAGTCAACCTTCAACCACTGGCATCAGAACAGTGTTGCTCCACAGTTTAGAAATAAATCTGTCTCTTACTAAGGTAAGACTATACTCATAAAATCTGACATGAACTTTGATCAGTTTTTTTTTTTTTTAATACAAGATCTCATTTATACCACTAAGGGGCTTTGACTTTTAAAAACCACTTAATAACTTAACATCGCCCCACAAGCCACTGTATTACGAAAACTTGGAAAATAAAAATCACTTCAAGGGCCATCTGGTGAAACAGGTGGCTTCCAGCAGGTCATTTTCTTTCTTTTTTTTCTTTTTTTTTTTAATGTTTATTTATTTTTGAGAGAAAGAGACAGAGAGAGAGAGAGAGAGACAGAGTGCGAGCAGAGGAGGGGCAGAGAAAGAGGGAGACACAGAATCCGAAGCAGGTTCCAAGCTCTTGAGCAGTTAGCACAGAGCTTGATATGGGGCTTGAACCCACGAATGCGAGATCATGACCTGAGCTGAAGTCGGATGCTTAACCGACCGAGCCACCCAGGTGCCCCCAACCAGATCATTTTCTAACATATCTGCACCAGACATTCACCATCAGATTCTGAATGCCACCAAATGATCAAGGTTCTCTAATATACAAAAGTAATCTGTTTTACTGTTTAATTATTCCCATGGGCTCTCCTTCAAAAAAGGTGTCATAGTATAAAGCGGGAGGTAAAGGTTGGATTTACTGTCAGAGTCTTACTATTACCATTTTGCTATAGTCTTACCAGGGGAAAATCATCTTGTCCCTCTAAATTGGTGCCTTAATAAAATTGAAGATGAAGCCTGTCTTCTCTGACATGACTCATGACCATGATCATCACAAAGTAGATGGTAACAACTTGGCCCAGAACCCAGCTCATTTATTTCAAATCATTGGGATTTCTCTCCCTGAGCTTTCCTAGTTTTACCTTTTAAGAAACAAATCCTGTGCATCAGCTTTATTTCTAAAGTGTTTCTGAGGGTGGTTTCATACTTGCCCTCCTTGACTGCAAGCAGTGACAGTACCAGACTTTCTATTTAGGAGGGCCTCAGGCGTTGAAAGGAAGGACCAGGGTGCTTTTCCTAGCTCTTCAATAGCAAATATATTTTTTTCCTTAGAATGTAAGTTTATCTCTGTGCTGGTCAAGAGTCAGAAGCCAATGAAAGTTACAAGGGAACAAAACCCTCCTCCCAAATTCTCCTTTGGATATCACCTCTGACTTTTGAAGGGACAGACTAAGCGACCTTTCCAAGACCCTTCTGGGCCTCTGATTTTATTATCATGGACCCACACTTACTGATAGCCTTTGAGGAACAAGGACATGATGGTTTTTAAGACCCCTTAAACCTTTAGCCCTAAAATGCAGCCTATAGGGTCCCCAAAGGGAATATTAACTTAGAGACTCATCATTTCTGTGTGTTCACAGCCATCTGCTTTATGGGACAAGAGCTGGGGGCCAGGAGATCGGGGGAGCTCAATGTGCTGATTAGATTTAGCATTTAGCATTTATGTTTCCCTTGCTTTAGCTGTTTACTGATAATTATTTTGGTTACTTGGGAACAAATCTTATAATCCTAGGCAGGCAAAGACAGATGCAGATGGCTGGGAATTACATTCAATAGGATCAGAATATGGCTCATGAATTTCAGACTCTCACCACCATGTAATCAGCACTGAATTTGCTGAGGTTACAGCACAACCCTTAGAGAGCATGAGAAAGCTAAGAAAGCTGGAAATTAAAAGGAGCCAGGAAAGACATTACAGAGTCTCTTCCTATGAGAGGGGAAGCACATACGCCATAACCAAAACGACAGCAATAACCAGTCCGGGGTTAGAGAGCTGTCTCAAGATCTTTGCCATCCAGCTTGGGAAATCATGCTCCAGTGTTTCTCCAATGACTTCGAACATCCTATTTTTGCCACTGAAAAACAAAAAGGGGGGGGGGGGAGGAGAGAAGTTCATTTATAACATATGTAAAAGCCATGGTTACAGCAAGAAAACTAGACGTCTTTCTCAAACACCACCTAAGTACTCTTTCAGATTGGGAACCTAATGTTTAGCTACAACTCCTGGCACTTCGACCTGTTATTATCAACATATGGGTAAGACATGAGAACTGGTATCCCAACGTAAACACGCAGTCGAGCAGTTAGGAAATTAACCACAGCATTAGGAGAAGTCTGGTTTTGTTTTGTTTTTTTCTTAAGCTGTATCCCTAAGATTTTGATTGAAATATATTTTATAAATAACTTGCAAGTCTACCCCTTAGCCAGCTGTCCTTGTCGGAGAACATTCCCTTTGGGCTGCATAAAGAGTGCACTTAATTGTTGAATTAGCCTTGGAAATAAACATACAGAATAGCTTAACAGAATCAAGTCCACAAATAATCCAGTATCTCTCCCCATGCAAGAGTTGCTATCTCATTTTCCACAGAGCTCTTTCATCAGAGTTATTAACAGGTAATCACACTGAAGGGTGAGTCCTTTCTCTCACTGTCTTTCTTGTGGACAGGCTCTAATGACAGCCAGCTCGGTCCTACGGCTAAGAACAGACCATGCGAAGAGAAGGAAAGAAGCCTAAAGGGCCAAAGTCCTTAATGGATTTGTTCTCAACCCATTGAGGTAAGAATCAGCCCCTATAAACTAGAGAAATGAGGGCAGGATGTCTGTCTTATCTTAATATGTAATAGTCAGAATTATTAAGTAATACCCATCATGTCAAGTTATTTTTTCTGTATACGCATATTGATTCTACCATGAAAAGCTGTAGTTTTCAGAGCAGAGATTAGGTTATTTACCACCAAGTTCTTCATATCATCAGAATAAAGGCTGGTATAACACTTAATATTTTTGTTTCACTATCATTTATTGATCTTCATACACTCTCAACTACTAAACAAACATGACTCACAAGTTCCAGATGAGATTTTTTTTTTTTTTTTTTTGCCTCTGGCCTCACTATAATAAAGTCTTTCAAAACCCTGAGAGTAATTCCAGATATGTGGTCAAGGGGTTGCTGGACTGCCGAGGTGTTAAGTTTTGCTCCACAAATTACAGATCTGCACCCGGCAAGACCTGTGATATATTAAGGGGGAATGGAGTTTAGAGATAATTCAAGATTATATTGATTTATTTCTCTAGGGTTTCTTTGTCGCCATCCATTCTACCTGGCCATGCTTTCTTCCCAGCCATACGGGATACAGCGAGAGTAAGAAGGTAAGCAAAGATGAGAGAAGGCAAGACATTCCGCTCCCCAGCTTCTTGGTCTGAAGCTGATGGACGTGGTTAGAATAGGGGAACTGGAATTTTACCAAATGTTCCCCTCCCATAAAGGTCTTCTCTGCATTCAGTGTGTCCCAAAGTCGAAGTCATTGGCATCTCTGGGGATTCTCCTCTTTCCAGGTCTGGTGTTCTTACTAGGAGTCCAGATCTCTTATGTACAAGCTAAAGAAGCTTCTACTAATCCCTGGTAATCCTTTTATCTGACAGTTAGCCAAAGCGTGCCATGTTTTTTCTGGTCTGCTGTGACTCTACAGTCAAATGAAATGATACTGAACTTAAGCTTCTATGGGTGTGGCCCCACCCACCCTGGCTTAGAATAGTCTATAAGCAGACCTGTCTTCCCAGTGGACTGAAAGCTTCCCAGGACCAGAATCAGTGTCCAATTTACTCCTACATCTCCTCTAATGCTTAGTGTCCAAAAAATAGCCATTATTCATTCATTACTTCAAGTTACTGGCCAACACTCTAACTATGCTTAGACTCACAGACATAAAAATACCTTTTTTTAAAAAAATATTTTTTAAAAGTTCATTTATTTTGAGAGAGATAGAAAGTGAGTGGGGGAGGGAACAGAGAGTGAGAGAGAAAGAGAGAGAGAAAACCCCAAGCAAGCTCTGCACTGTTAGTGCGGAGCCCAATGTGGGGCTTGAGCTCACGAACCATGAGATCATGACATGAGCTGAATTTGGACACTTAACTGACTGAGCCACCCAGGTGGCCCCAGACATGAAAATATTCTATCCCCAACCTCTGAAAGTCAGCCACACTATTAAAAAAATAAACACATAAGGTATAACGGCAAATAAATAACACAACGACAGCGTCGCAATTTAAAACAAAAATAAAAATAAATATAAAAGTGTCACAATATAATATAAATCTGCACTTATTGTTTGATCTCAGTTATTTTAAAAAACTGCATAAAAAGAAAACCAGAATACAAAATTCCAAAATGTTGAAATGTGGAGGGTTGTTATTTCAGGTCTTTGGAGCCTTTGAAAAGTGTTTATTTTCAAGGAGAAACATTTCTATAATTTCCAGGTTTTCTGGGAGAAACACATAATAAGGCCTTTGCAGTGAGATGAAAATACATTAAAATATAATTACCATAATGCTAGCAGGGAGGTATGTGAGAACCCAGAGAATTATAAATTGTTCAGAATTATTAGCGAGAGGTTGGGGGAGAAGCATCGCGTCAGCAAATGTGGTGGGAGAAATTAGAATTTTCTTCATCTGGGTACAAAATAAATGGTTTTAAAATTGTTGAACTGTTTAAGGTGAATCCACTTAATAGCCTATTGGAATAATTTTCTGACAAATTCACCCTCCCAAACAGGTCAAGCAAGAATACCTCATCAAATTCTTTACAGAATTCCTTTTTTTTTTTTAAGTTTTATTAGAGAGAGAGAGAGACAGAGAGAGAGAGAGAAAGAGAGACAGGGCAAGAGCAGGGAGAGGTGGAGAGAGAGAGAATCTTAAACCAGATGCAGATGACCAATCAGGAGTTGGACGCTCAACGGACTGAGCCATCCACGTGCCCCACAGAATGGGTCTTCTAAGGTATTGTAGCCACTTTACCTGCGAACATACCTGTCCCTGGGAGTGATTAACCATCACTGTGCTATGTGTGATGGGTGGGTGTGGCCATCCATTAACCTACGGCAAATGCAAGTTTGCTGCCCACCCAGGTGCCAAGTAGAGTCAGACACTCTTCCGGAGGCAGGCTGACAAAACCATCCCAAACTCAGGATCCTTGAGAATGCCAAGCCATGAAGATCCTAATTCATGCTTTCTCACTTCATTTTTAGGGAAGAGCAACCCTTTCAAACTTCTAAATCCAAACAAATAAATGAAGTATACATTCTTTTGCTCCAAAATGAGTAAACTGACAGGAGAAATAGACTAGTTAAATAAGATAGAGACACCCCTTTCCTGACATGCTACTGAAAATATTTAAATTTTCTTGATCTCAAAATAGTGATATACGTGCGGTAATTTTGCCTGAGTCTGCCAATCAGGGAACACTTGGTTAAAATCAGCTACTATGCCTTAGATACAGGCTCTTTTTTTTTTTTTTTTTTAATTAAAATCATAGCAACTCTATGTGATATAAAGAGAGGCAGAGGAATTAGGCTCAAAAAGCTAAAATTGTGTAGCCATTGTGCCTGTCTAGCTCAATGATATTTTTCACAGGAACGCCCCCTGTGTAACCACCATCCAGCTCCATGTGGACATTGTGGGGTTTCCCTCCCGTTGATACATTTTTCTGAGAAGCATCGACTTCCAGTTAGAAAGTCAAAAGCACATCTAAAACCCATCCCAGATATTTAGTTGTGTGGGTAATTTGCAATTAAGTAAAGTCTTTGAATGGCTTATCTGTTGAACTTTGTACCCAGAGATTCATTAGGGATTTATGAAGACCAAGCTCTTCTTCAAGACTGCAATTTCATATTTAGTCTCCAGATGTCACTGTCTGCATTATTTATTTCAGCCCAGAGTTGGGGGGGGGGGGGGGTTGGGGGTTAGGATTTGTCAGCATCAGCTTCCTGAGTATGACAGAACTCCAGTGGTTTTTGCCCTATCAGCTGGCTTAACATTTTCTTTCTTTCGTTTTGTTATTTTTTCCCCCCCAGGAAAGCAATAATAATAACTCAGCCTATTATTAGAGTGAAATGCCTCTTTTATACTTAGGTCTGTGGGCAACGAAACTTTTGACTTTAATTTAATAACTTGCGTCTGACAGCACGACGGGGATATTACATGTGGCCATTATTGCCTCACGCTCGTCATTCACGTGGCTTTTCACATTCACATTTCTTTCACTTGAAAAGGAGAAATAACTCAAATGCATGCTGAGCAGTGACTCAACAGGCAGAGATTCTTGCGGTTGCAGAGAGGAACTTGTGGTAGATTCATTTTTAGGGCCCTATTTAGGGAATGACATCTCAATTCCCCTGATCCCGGCGACTGGCTTTCTTGATAAGTGTCACCGTCAGAACTCTGTCATAGAGAACTGGCGGAAAGGACCTTTCAGCTTGGATCAGAGAGACCTCTTGACTCTTTATTACTGACTTGAGCGATCTGTCCTTGTTTGGGGAGAATATGTAGGAGCGAATGTCACCCTCAATTGTTTTGCTACCAGGTAGCATTTTGGATTGTGAATTGTGTGACCCACTTTATAGTCACAGTTATCGAATGATGATCCCATTTCCTAGGTAGCTTGTGGAATAATCTATTTTTAATTAATTAATTATTATCTATTTGACGTGACGTAGCACGTCAAAATTGCTTCCGACTTTTGGACACGCTGGCCCGGCACCAAGAAAACTGACACATCCCAACTATCATAATCTAAACACGCTCTTTGCCATCCCCTTTGAGCTCAGATTTATCATCATATTTACCCGGGTAGAGCCTGGCGCACTCAAATCCTTTTCCCTTTTATGATTCTCAAATAAGAAACCAATGCAACTTGCCTAAGAATCTCCATGTTACCTAATGAGCCTGGACGCTCAAAGAATCTCATTTCTAACAGGCCAAAATGCCATTGTTTGGAGAAAAAAACAAAACAAAACAAAGCTTATAGGAGTGACCATTCCTATCTCCACGCCTGGAAGAAAACGACACCCGGATGGAATTTCAAAGGCAAGAACCTGAAGGGGCCACAATCAAAAGATGGCGGGAGGGATACGATCATGTACAGGACAGGCATGGTGGACAGGAAGAGAATGAGCAATAGCATGCCCAGGTAGAAATTATTCGATCTGGAAGCTTTGAAGACCCTGGCCTCGGGAACGTTGCAACACATCACGGCCCAGCACTGGAAGTACATGGATGTGTGGAGTCGAAGGATATTGATGCCTGGGAGGCTGGGGGCGAAGAAGGAGCCCATCCTGGAAAGAAAAAACATGGCTCTGCTCACTTCAAGTCGTCTCTTCGTAACAAAGTCACGCGGCACCTTGCTTATCTCACGTCATGTTTATTTGCCAAAGGGAGAAAATGTAGCGCCGCTTTCAAGCACACAAACTCTTTTCATAAATAAACTCGCCTAGTCAATTTCCGTCTTTGATGCACATTTTACCATCTTTCCCTTTACCACAGGGATTGCATACATGATTCTCTCACGGCAATTATGCTGTCCGTTAACTATATCTGTTAGCATTAATCAATTTAAACTACACCAGAGAATATGTTACATATATTTACTTCTCTCTTCTACTTCTAAAATAAACTTGATTTCCCCTAACACTCAAATCATCAATTAATAAATCTAAAAATCTAACCTCTTTCTACCGTTACCCTTAAAACCACTCATTCTATTCAAATAAACTACACATCTGGATTAATTAATTTTCTTGTGGGCTAATTAATTTTTGCTTAATGGAAGAGAAAAAATACAATGAATTTTTCTTTTGCTGATGCTTTTCTCTATTAGCTGTGTAGCTACTATGGTGTTTTAGAGCTGATGTATGTATGCCCAGTAATAGACTGTGTTTTGTTGATAATCTATAGGAAGCTTTATGTGTTTGAGATGAAAATGCAACACATCCATTTAATTTAATTTAATTTAATTTAATTTAATTTAATTTAATTTAATGTTTACTTCCTTACACTTCTGTTTGTCCTGGAAATCCACCACTTTGTATATCTGGCTTTTAAAAACTATTTTTAAATGCCACTTTTAAAAAGGAAGTACTTAGGTGAGGTCACTTTTACTTGATGGCTTAGTTGGTTATTTTCAACAAAATAAATTTCACTTTTCTTTGATGAGAAAATCCATTAGCATCATCAAACAGTATTAATAGCAATGTATTGGTCCAAAACCAAAAAGAGGTTACATGGGCACTTATTTTAGAAGTATAAGCAGAGTCACGTCTTTTCAACTGTCCCAGCTATGATAAAGCCCTCAGTAGCTCTAGTTAGGGCCAGCAGTTTAGATTTCCTACATATGTAGAGAGGCTGTTTTAACCAATCCAATGTGAATTTGGTATATTATGTTGGAGGGGGGCAAGGGGTGAGTTAGAGGAAGAAATTCATTTCTGCTATTTCTATAATTGAAATGATGCAAACCAGCGTTAAGCTATTTCATTTAAAAGTGGAATCTTCCCCAAATCTGGATTTTCTTGTTGATAGGATTTGATACCACAGATCTGAATGACATTTGAATATAACGAGTGGACCAGACACTCTGAAGAAAGGTAAACTATTTTTTTTTTTTAATGGTACGGACTTCAGGCGATGATCTACCCATGCAGGTTCATCAATAGTAACCCATGTGCCACTGTGGTGTAGGATGTCAATAGTGGGTGTGCCTGTGGGGGCCTGGGGGCGTATGGGAACGCTCTGTTCTTTGCACTCAGTTTTTCTATGAACCCAAAACTTCTCTAAAATATAAATTTTACGAATTAAAAAAAGTAAGAAGATAGACTTTGGAACAACACGGGGTATCTTTGTTACAGGATAGCCAGAGAGAACCCGGAGCCTCAAAACTGTGAGCGAGTGAGTGACAGCCTCAGGTAAGGGGCGACAATTACATAGCAGTGCACTGTATTCTCAAATGCCAATATTAGTCATGTTAGATGCTTGTGAATGATTATGTGTGTTCCCTTCTAAAGCAGGGCTTGGCCATACGATTTGTTTTGCCCAAGGAAATGGAAATCAAAATGAGGTGTCTCACTACTGGATAGAAATGTTGAAAGCCCTGTGTGGATTTTTTTCTCATCTCTCTGCTACCCTATCCAGTGTTGTTCCAGATGGACTCAATTTGGCCGGTCTAGGACTCTAGAGTGAGAGTAACTCACAAGAGCAGATCCCTCTACCAACCCACATTGAACATGCAGAGTACATAAGAAGAAAACTTTTCCCTTTGTAAACCACTAAGCTTTGGGGAGGAGGGGGTAGTGTTTAGCTGCTATACAACCTAGTTTACCCTCAGACACAATTCTGTATATAATTTAATTCCTAGACTTACCTAAAGCCACACACATTTGTACATATATGTATATGCATCATTCGTCTGTATATGTATATATGCACACACCTAGGTACGTGCACCTATAAACCTCAGATTTTCAAAATAAATATCAAATGGGCACTCTGAACAAACAGGTTCAAGAACCATAACCTAGAAAAACAGATCCTGGCACAGTGATAGCTGAACCCTAATGCTCAAACTGTCTTTGCCGGTGACTCACTAATCAGCTCGGCTCACTAAGTCCCTTACCCACACTTGATCCTGTCATCTGTCAGTTCAAGATCCTTGTAATACCTTAGCCTTATAAAGTGCTTTTCTTCCAAGAAGATCAAAGCGAATGAAAAGCTTCTTTCATTGAGCTCTCCTTATTACTCCAGTGACATGGTACATGTCAGGTAAATTATTCACATCTGATCAACCAAGAAAATGAGGTAGCAGACAGGGACAAAGGTACAAGAGGTACACAAAGAGACAGTGTTGGAGCAATGTCCACACCCGTCTTCTGTCTCACTGTTTTCTGCTGCCCCTACACCCTGTTCTGATAGAGATATGACGTGTGTTTGTCGTTTTAAAATACGATGACGAAACCCTGTGCTATCCATTTTAAAGTGAAGTGCGTGATATAAAAGTGTACTGATCATGTCAGCCAATTACATGCCAAAATGGATTTTACCTTTAAAGTTGGACTTTAAGAACATCCACTAATTAGAAACCCCTAAAGCTGTACCTGAATGTCGCCAGTCACAAACCAACGGACGTGAGTGCAAACGTCCCACAGTCTTTTGTTTCTGTGTGACCAAGCTCCAGTACCAGTTCCTTGCGCCTCATAAGATAGCAGCTTACCATGTGTGAGTCCCCTTGTGTGGGGGAGCCTACCACACTTGGAACACACACTCCTCACGCCTTGCCCACCAACCACATCCTCCCTCCTTTACCAACTTTCTGGGAGTTAGGAAAAAGACCATCTGTCCAAAGGGTTGACCTGAAAGTAAGCAATAGTTCTTTTGCTTCTGTAACTCTGGGGTGTAATTATCTCTGTACGCTCAAAAAAACACCATCACATTCTAATGTCCTCTTCAGACCAACAAGAAGCAAGGCTTGACCACTATCTAAAGGAGGAATACACAGAAAGGGATAGCGGAGAGATTTTGGTAATGGGTCTGCCCATGAGAGAATGGGGGAAGGGTTTTGGATATTTAAGAATTTCAACATGAACCATGGTGGACTAAATAGTTGCAAAATTATAAGCGAAACGAATCAGGACAGCCATTTCAACGGCTTTTCTGATCATGAAAATGAATTTCTAGGCCAGTCTGTTGTCTTTGCTACGAAAGAACAAGAAACAGACGTGTAGCATGTGTCTGCACAAATGGCATCCACCAGGCCTGAGGGATTTGTGGCACTCTGTGTAGAAGCCAGGGAGTTTTAAAACTGATACAAGGTGATGGTTTCTCATTGTTCCAGTAGCGAAGTTAGCCATTTTCTGCTGTGACAGCAGAATCCCCTCCAGAAAATGAAAGATCCAGAACTGCTAGAAGCTTTTCCCTTTACTCTCCCTGTTGGTGGTCATATGTTGGACCAACTTGACTTTCCTCCTTGCTTAGAGAATGAAAGATGCGTTTCACTCTTTAATGACTCTCTGGGCACATGAGCCATAACTTGCAAAATTTAGAAAGCAAGAGGGCAGGAATTAGATTTTTAAATGTACCTGATAATGGAAAAGATCATCTTTTTATAGCCTTTTCTTCATATGTATTGACCTAGTGAGGCACAGGAATTGGACAGACCCCAGGGCAGGATGATGGGGTCCTTGATTATGGTCTTTATATTACTAAAGCAAGATAATTTTAACATTTGCAGAGAGGTCCAGTCTTGCAAAGGTTTAACAGCTCAATGCAGCCATGGTTGAAGGACTTAAGTGCTATATAAAGCTTGTGCAAAATTTGAGCCAAGTTACTAGGACTAGTACATAGGACAACGGCGTGGTCAGTGGCACGGTGTTATATTAAACAAGTGTCAGTAAGATAAAGATGCTCAATTGTAGCTTGTGGGTTGGGTGTTCTTAGTTAAAAGTGACAGATTTCCAAGACACATGGTCCCTAGATGAATCGCATGCCATGAACCAATTTTTAAACTCAAAAACAGTTTCTACTGTATCGGCTCATCTTAACCTGTCAAGGTTTACAGTGAGAATGCTTTCATTTAATAAAAGATATGACAATCCTTTGTACATCAAAAGACATAATTCTGATGTGTAAATGGCCTGTGAAACAAGTTACGAAACAGTGATCGTATTTTTAGCTTGAACTTCCTAAAACATAAGTTACATCTCCAGTAGTCCAGTTACCTAAAACTACTGGATTTGGTAAGATATTTTTTTCAAAAGCAACAACAAGTTGTATTCTAAACATACTCGATAATGACAGAATAAAATCAGTTTTTCAGAAGGGCCTTACATTAATTTATTTCATACTGAACATGTGGCTATGGGACCATTAATGTTTCACCAGTAGACCCTAGTGTCACAGGATATAAAAGTATAAAAAAGCTTTCAAAGAAGCTACAAAGTGGAAATACACTCCCAGTATTTGATAAAGGAACGCTCTGCAAAACAGGCAGATGTCTTTGAGGACGAAGAGTTAAGATATAAATATAAATATAAATAAATAGAAATATAATATAAATGTAATATAAATATAATATAAATATAAATGAGTATAAATACAAATATAAGTATAATATAAATGTAAATGTAAGTATAATACAAATATAAATATGAATATAAATACAAATATAAATGTAAAGGTAATTATAATACAAATATGAATATAAATACAAATATAAATATAAATATAATATTAATATAATATAAAATAAACATAATATGTAAATATAAATATAATGTAAATATAATATAAATATAAATACAAATATAAACAAGATTTTCCTATCCACTTTGCAAAGGCAACAGTTGAGTTAGACCCAGACTGGGGACCTCTCTGACACCAGGCTACAATGCATTATGCAATAATGTTCTTTGCGGCTTTTCTGTAAGTTGTAAACAGTCCAATAGCAGACCTACCAGATCATGCCTTGGTTGAAGATCAGAGCGAGGACATTGCCGCTGATGTCAAATTCAGTGTATGAAGGCTACAGAAGACACAGACATTTGCTGGATTAACATATCAAATGGTGCAAACTGAAAAACCCGAGTGGTTCATGTTTCTGCATAGGTATGCTTCCATGCAGCAATAATCACGGAATAATCAATCTAATAAACAAGTAGTGCTAAATAAAATAATGCAGCACCCTTTTTAACAAAGTAAGGCTCATTTTCTAAAGCAGTCATTCAAAATGTTGTGAACGTGTGGACCACTGGGCTCTCATGCATGGCCCACTGTAAAAATTGGAGCAACCTTCTGGGAAAAGTTTGACAATGTATATTAAAAGCTTAAGAAAGTCTCAGTCTCTTTGGCCCTATGAGTCTACCTCTGGGAATGTGAGTTAACAAATCGAGCTTAAATGCTGACAAAGTGTAACAAGCAGAGATGACACCATCTAAATATCCAATAATGACTCTCTGGGCACATGAGCCAGAACTTGGAAAATTTAGAGAGCGAGAGGGCAGGAATTAAATTTTTAAACATACCTCATAATGGAAAAGATAACCTTTTTATAGCCTTTTCTTCATATGTATTGGTTAAGTAAATACAGTATATCTATACTGTGATATACAGTGCACATAATCAAGGTCACCGTTTGAAGAATGCTTACTTATGCAAAAGAAAACTAGGATTTGATGTTAAGCAACAAATATATAAAATTATACATTCATTATTTTTATCAGCTGAATATGAAATTATGCATAAGGAAAAGACTTGAAAATGCCCAACAAATTACCAGGTGTTATAGGTGGGGGATGTATCATGACTTTAATTTTCTTCCTTAAGTTTGCATACTTTAAAACACCGTAAAACCTTGGTTTGCGAGCATAATTTGTTCTGGAAATGTGCTTGTAATCCAAAGGACTCATATATCAAAGCGAGTTTCAAGAACCATTGGCTCACTTGTGATCACATGACATTCGGCATCACTTACTACTTGCATTGCAAGGCATCCTTGATTATCAAGTAAAGATTTATTAGAAATGCTTGCTCGTCTTGTGGGACACTTGCAGAATAAGTTACTCGCAATCCAATGTTTCACTGTATTTTTCAAAAAAATGCGGATTTCCTTTATAATAAAATGAATATAGAGAGAGACAATTAAAGTTTAAGAAGTTATTCAACTCAATATCCAGTGTTTGTCTCCTAGATGCCACCCTGCTTAGGGTGCAGCATCAGGCTGTTTTTTTTGTACAGAGGGCCCACCAATAGGAGCTGAAGTGGGCATCTGTCCCAGGGTGGCCTGTCGAAAGGCTTTCTGGTAACATATCAGGCATCCTAGAAGGAAAGCGTCTATCAATGGGAGTAATGCTAATTAGCAACAGCAATGAAACTGGCTCCTACTTGAGCTGGGCTAGAGAACAATCAGTCAGGAAACTGACTAACCAGTGACAACAGAAAGAAAAGCGAAATTGTGAACTGAGAGCACCAAGAAGACCATGAAAGAGAGACCAAACGGGAAGCAGGTCCTTAATCCTGTCCCAGATCCCGGCATCTGCGGAGGTGGCTTCAGACCCCCTGTATCTTCATCAAAACTCCCTGCCGACACACATACACACGCAGCCCACACACACGCATGCTCACGCCCACACACATGCACACACAAGCGTCACTCTTCTTTTCAAACCCAAGAACCCCCCCTAAAAATATTTGTAAGAAGATGAGAGAGTTGTCTGGTTTGGAACCCCAACAGAATGATCACAGCTTTTGAATGCCTTGCCTCGAGAGTTCTTGAATCCAGGCCCCAATTTCATCAGGAGCGCTGTGCTCTGGACCACCTTTCCCTTTGCCTGAAGCCTTGTGAGCTCACAGAACACATTTGACAAATGCTCAGCTGGGTGGCCTGTGCCATCTGTGGCCTTGGAACAGCTCTTCTCCATGTCAGTTTAAGAACCAAACCTTCATCTTTGACCTCTTTAGAATAGTGCCATGATTTAGCCCACCAAGCTATGTAAAATTTAAAAAATTCAACCCTTTAGAAGTGTATTTTCTTTACTCTCACAAATATATAAGCCTCTTAAAGCCCATTTGAGATATTTTTACAACTAGGTAACTATAAAAACATAAAGGACACATTGGGAGCCTTTGTTCGCATACTGTGTGTGCAGCAAGGTCAGCCGGAGGGATACAACCTTTGATGCACAAATTGACCTGATGCAAAAGATGGGTAGAGGGCGTCCCTACTGTACCAAGGGTTTGGGGTCCACACACTTGTCTGAGTATTAGACCTTGCCCTGCCATTTCCTAGCTGCGTGAGCTGGGCCCGTTGCGTATCTCGTCAGGCCTCAGTTTCCTCACAGATAAACTGGTGCGAAAAACTAGGTCAGTGGTTGTCACACTGTGGACCAGAAGCCCAATCTGGACCACTGTCTGTTTTTGTAAATAGATAGTTATTAGAAGACAGCGGCCTTCGTTCGTTTATGTATTGTCTGTGGCTGCTGGACACTAAAACAGGAGAGCTCAACAGTCCCCGCCGAGACCATATCTCCTGCTGAAAGCAGGAGTGTTTTCTACGCTCCACGCACAGTACTTCTGATACAGATGTGTGGGCTTTCTCCCCATGCTAAACAGTGCCCCGATTCTCTACAGACATAAGCTGGATGCTCTAGCATTTAACTCAGTTCTGACACTGACTGTCCCGAACTTGTGCAGACCCCACAGGTTAAGGGCGCAGTCCCACAAGACTGCCCCACTGCAGACACCAATCACAAGTTCACATATATGCCAAGTGACTGGCTCTAAGTCAGAGGATCCTACATCTCCCTCCTCAAGTTTGATAATTTGCTAGAATGGCTCACAGAACTACAGAAAACAGTTGATTTGCTCGGCTACTGTTTATTATTAAATATGGCAGGAATAGACAGATGGAGGAGGTGCATGTGCATAGGGCAAGGTATGAGGAAAAGGGCACGAATGTCCTTTCCAAGCACACCACCCTCCCAGCACCTCAACATGTTCAGCGACCTGCTAGCTCTCTGAACCCCACAGGTCAGGGAGTTTTATGGAGACTTCATCAGTAAGCATGATCAATCATCAACTCACTCTCCAGCCCCTCTCCCCTCCCTGGAGGATGGGGGAGATAGGGCTGAAAGTTTCAAGCTTCTAATCGTGGTTCGGCCTTTCTGTTGACCAGTCCCCATCCTGAAGCTATCTAGGAGCCACCAAGCATTGTCTCATTGGAACAAGCAATGTTCCCGTTACCCAGGTAATCCCAAAGAATTTGGAGGCTCTGTATCAGGAACCAGCGTCAAAGACCAAATATTGGAACAAAAGATGATCCTAGCACCTGTACCGCTTAGGAAATTACAAAGGTTTTAGGAGCTCTGCCCGGGAGATGGAGACCAAATATATATTTCTTATTTTATCACAATATCACACCTGCAGAAGTGAGAACACTTACCATCCAGCCCTTTACTTTACAGGGAAAGTCTGCCAACTTCTGAACTAGATCATTTCTAAGATCCTTTTCTAATCTAAAATCTGTAATGGGTTGAAAAATTAGATGCAGTTATTAAAGAATTGCTTCTCTGTAAACATCTTAGAAATGCACTTGAATACTATATGAGTTCAACTCAGAAAATCTCACTCCAAAAAAAAACCAAAAACAAAAGTAAGGAGGCAAACACACATGTGCGTGCGCGCACACACACACACACACACTCACACACTATAAAATTCAATACTCATTCTTTTAGAGATGGATTTAATGAAAACCTGAGATGATATTGTATTTTAAAGTTTTAAAAGCAATACTTTAATAACACAAGCATAAATCAGTTTGCAATACGTTTGCTTAATCGCCTCTAAAACATAAATAGCTTGAAGGTAAATGATGCTTGGGAAAAAATAGGTTTTCCTGAAAACTGAGAAATGAACTGATTCAAATGGGATGCATATAACAAAATCACTAAGGGCTGCTCATCCCTGATAAGACTTTTAGGGGCCAGCAAAAGCAGATCCCATTTGGATTTAGGCTGAGGTCTGTAATAGTCAAGGGATTGGAAATTATCTTGTTTTATTTCTGGACCTTTGTGGCGGGCAGGAGTCAGTCATCTGCCCACAACGAAGACAGATGGTTGTCACTGGACTGAAGAGCCATGAAAACTCATCCTCTGTCTGCAAGCTTAGTTATTTGGGACAGATCATTAACCTATGGATATTGTGGAATATCTCAGAGAGAATTCTGTCATTGCAATGTCCTGTCTGACATACAAATCTCACTTGCCCACAGCTGAAATCACTCTGGGTCAATGGTTCTCAAGACTGTTCTGGTCCCCAGACCAGAAGCAGCAGTATTACCCCGGAGTTTGTTAGAAAAGTAAATTTTGGGAGCGCCTGCATGGTTCAGTCAGTTAAGTGTCCAACTTCGGCTCAGGTCATGATCTCACGGTTTGTGGGTTCGAGTCTTGTGTTGGGCTTTATGCTGACAGCTTAGAGCCTGAAGCCTGTTTCAGACTCCCTCTCTCTGCCCCTCCCCCACTTGCGTGAGTGCTCTCTCAATAAATAAATAAATAAATAAATAAATAAATAAATAAACAAATAAATTTTAAAAAAGAAAATGAAAAGTAAATTCTCCGGGACCTCTCCCAGATCAGAAATGCTGTGTTTTCACATGCCTTCGGGGGATTCTGTTGTCTCCTCAAATATAAGAACCACTGATGTA
This sequence comes from Panthera pardus, assembly GCF_024362965.1. Classification (NCBI taxonomy): domain Eukaryota; kingdom Metazoa; phylum Chordata; class Mammalia; order Carnivora; family Felidae; genus Panthera; species Panthera pardus. The sequence continues at coordinate 14,963,142 of NW_026526766.1, read as the reverse complement.
GGACAAATCCTAGCCTCATCTACTAGGGTGATTCAGAAAACTCGGGGCTTTGTACTTCAACCCTCGTTGTCTAAAGACATACTGTCCAATGTTCAAGTGGAACTTCACATCCAGAATGTACTGTCCCTTTTTCCATGTTGTCAATCCTTCATGGGATACTCAAGACTTCTTACTGACTCCTTAGCATGGCATCTTCCTGGACTGTTAAATAATACCTCATTCCCAGCTGGAGAACATCAGTTTATTTCTAATTGGAGCCTGACGCAGAGCTCGACACAGGGCTTGATCTCACAACAGTGAAATCGTGACCTGAGCTGAAATCAAGAGTTAGATGCTTAACCAACTGAGCCACCCAGATGCCCCTCTTTCTAATTGTACATCACAGGCTTTCTTGTTAACTCCGTTCTATTGCAGGTGAACTGTCTAATCTTGGGAGTGCTTTGAGTTACCCATGTCATAGATTGGCTCATGAATTCATCATGACTTGACAGAGTCCTTGAAATTTCTAGGGTTAAGCGTTACAGTGAAAATTTAACATGACAGAAATCTGGTTGATGGCTTTGACGCTGATTCAACTGAGTTTAAGTCCTAGTTCCACCAATGATTAGGGATATGTCTTTGAGAAAATTATGAAACATCCTCTAAGGCTTATTTACTGTAAAGTCGGGGAAAAAAGGAGCTACCTCATAGCATTGCTGGTATGAATACATGCAATAATATGTGTAAAGTATTTTGTAGAAGTTCTGACATATAATAAGAACTACATAAGATATACTATACTATGGAGTCCACTTTTATGATCTGTCAAACATATGCCTCTCATTGATTAATAATCTTGAACCCCTTCATCAGATCTCAGGGAAACCTCTTATATTTTCCATTTACGTAAATTTAACAAGGACCACCTCAAAAATGTAACTTGAAACAAGATGCTGAGGTTTCATTTGATTGACCATGTTCTAATACCATGCTGTGTATTCAGTTCTATTTCTTCTTGCATACCTGTTACCTTTTTTATTGATGAATAGCAAAGGTAATGTCAACACAAGCTAAACTGAAAATAAAGGCATTCTGTGTTGAACTGTTGCAGGAAACCCAAAGAGTTTACGTGAGGCTTTAGGGCAGTTGTGCCGAACCTGGGGGGGCTAAAATCCCTCCTGGGAGAAACCATTCTACGTCCTATGAGTCAGTGAACACTTCGGAAACATTGAAAATTGTCTGCTCTGCTTGGAGAAGCCTTGGAAAACATTAACTTACATTACGTGCTCTAACAGCCTACCATTAGCCAGTAATTTTCGCAGCTCAGCTCATCTTTATAGATTCGTTGTGATAATACTTCGGCCATAAATTTATAACTGGAGAACCATATGGGGTCGCTTTTCATTCAAGTTACTCTGATACGACCAGTATATACCATTCAGCATATTTAACATAATGGCTGTGTCCTGCCCTTGTTTATTCCCTGGCGGCCACACAAGCCTAGGCAACTCACTTCGATTCATAAGCTCTCAATTTTCAGGTGTGAAACAAAGGATGTATGACTGATTGTGTCAACATTCCGCCAGACATTAACATTCTGTGGCTCTCTGGAGCTGAGGCTGGAGTCCGCAGAGTTTAGTCGTTACAGAAGCTGTTGTAATAAAAGTGACCGAAAGTTTGTGCTGAGAATGGAGCCTAAGATTCTCTTTCTCTCCCTCTGCCCCTCTCCCCAGCTCGGATGCTGTCTCTCTTGCTCTCTCTCAAATTAAAAAAAAAAAAAACGATAATAATTTTTTTTTAAATAGGATAAATAAAAGTGAATGAATTTTTTAAATTGTACATTCTCTAAGACTGGGCAATTCAACGTAGAGAAATTTCTCTTAAGGAAACAATCTGTGCCTACCATTATAACTTCTCTGTGAGCATATTTATCTACATGCCTATAAATAAACGTAACCATAATATTTATTACCATAACTAAAAATTAGATAAAGTTTAACTGACACCCAATAAAAATTTAATCAATGCTGGGCCCTGTCTTACGTTGGTCCCTCCACTGAGAACCCTGGCTTCCACTGGACCTTTGAAATTCTGAGGCTTTCTCAAGACCGGCCCAAGGCCCTCTTCCTACAACACGACTTTGCATTTCTGATCTCTCTCTGTCCCTCTTCCTCTCTCTCTTTCTCTTTCTCCCTCTCTTTCTGTTTCTCTCTTTCCTTTCCTCCCTCTCTCCCTTTCTCCCTCCCTCCATCCACCCCCAAAGTCATGCAACCATTGGTTTCTTCTGTGGCATTTATATTTTCTGCTCTGTACTAATAACAAGGACTTGGGGGATCAAAGGGCAGTAAAGAGTGTGCGGGCCGGGGGATGCAAATTCCATCTGCCGCCAGGCAGTGGCTTCTCACTGCAGCCAATTTCTGCCGTGTGGGAATGTGGATCTAATGTTGCCAGCCCTCCCAATATGTCACGAAAAGCAAGAGATCCATTTTTTTTTAAATATAAAACTTCCAGTTGTAAAATATGAGCTCATTAAAAAATAAATAAATAAATAAAAACCAAACCAACCAACAAAAACACTCTGTGGACAAGAGAAAAATACATATATCGGAAAGCTGAATCGAGGCATCTAGCCCAAGTGTGCAACCTCTCCTTAGGCTTACATCTTCTACATCTCTGTACCCCTATCACCCAGCACAGAGGTTTGCTCGTACCGATTTGCACCTGGTAAGCACTCAACCGTGTACCCTCTCTACGTGATGGGCCAATGATAGTAGGATCCACATCGAAGATCCACCATCCACCCTCTACTGTTTAAAACTTGTTTGGATATTGGGCTTCTTTCTAAAGAGCCTTCCAAAAGTAACATGGGAACAAAGTCTCTGTGACCTAAGACAGGAACTCGTCTTTTTTCCTGTACTTTGTACTAACCCAAGAGCACCGTCAGCACTCAATAAATAATAAATTACAGTCGTTTAATTACAGCTTTTATGCATCCAGGTCATGTTTTATTGACTTCATATTTGAAGCAAAATTTTCTAGCACTTAAGAAGAAAGCAGTAAGGGATAAAAGGCAAGCATAAGCCAAGCGATGGCCTAAGAAAAGAATGGCAATTTTTACGTCGGCCTCAGAAGAGCTGAATCAGACAGGGAAAATAGAAATGAAACCAAGCCAGCTGAATACCTCATAGCAGGGAATGGGAAAACAATACAACAGCATCCTGGATCCATAGCATTACCTCACTGGAGTTCACCAAAGAGCATTACCTAACCACTTCTGGCCCGTCCCAGAGGCACTTTCAGTGAGGGTGGCAGAGATGACCTAATCATCAAAGGTACAATCTCAAAGGCAGAGAGCCACGCTGAGGATCCAGGCTGGTGTCCTGGAAACCGTTCTGAGTATAGGATTTGTCCGGAGACTAGAGGGCACGGGACTGAGGAGAGGGCGGCGGAAAAGGAGACCCCTCCTCCAGCAAGGGGAGAAACAGCACTGGCTCCGCAATACGAAGCCAGAACTGACCCCGTGGGCACGTCCATGGAAGCAGGCAGAATTCTGTCAACAGGTGGCATTGCCTTGATGGTGTTAGAAAGCAGAGGTTCGACACTGACGTTGACACTGACGTCTGGTCGACATATGATGCCTGCCATGTGACAAGCATAGTTCTAAGCCGAGAGGTCAAAGCTTCTGTTTTTACAGGGCTCTCATTCAAACTGTGAGAGATAGGTTATAAGGTTGTTTTTAAAAGGAAATGTCAGATAGTTATACATCCTATGATGAAAATTAAGCAGGGTGTTGAGACAGAGTGCCTGGTAGGCTCTGTTAGATGGGAAGGTCAGAGAACAGCTCAAAGTAGGTGACATAGTAGCTGAGTCCTTAATGACAAGAAGGCATCAACCGCACCAAATTCTAGGAATCTGCACCCTACAGGGAAAAACAGCTAGAGCAAATGCAAGGATCATCTTGTGTTTGAGCATAAGAGAGAATTCCGAAGTGTACGGACTTTATGTAAAGCAAGAACAAAATTGGTAGAAGACGAGCTCAGAGAGAAATAAGAAACAGATCCCATAAGGTATCGAAGGCCTTGGAAAGGGATTTGGAATCCATTTTAAGTACTTACAAGCCATTGGAGGATCTAAAGCAAGTGATTACAGTCAACCCTTCAGGTCATAGTTCCCAAGATGACTGTTACACTTGCAAAAGAGGGACAGCGGTCACCTGACAAGGTGGTAGACCAAGAGTGATGTGTGCCCTGCTGCTGCCCTTGAACTTTGTGGGGGGCACCTGGGGTTTAGCGTAGAGGGTGAGCTGGGGAGGGAGTCAGAGAAACTTGCACTGTTGTCGTGGGGCAGGAAATCGTCTTGCCAGAGTTCAGAGCTCAGGTTCACCGCTCGCCAAAGCTCTATCAGCACCCTGGGCCTTCCTTGAAACTTCCACATGTCCCTGCTCGTGTCTCTACTGAGCTCTCATTACCCCGCGAGCTTTATGAAATTAGCACCATATTTGCTGAATTCTTTTATCCCTCAATGCACTGCACAGTAACTGTCCAGGACTCTGTTTCGTAGAAACAAAGGAATTGACAGAATGTGCAGTTGATACACCCATCTTGCCCTGCTTCTAGAAATGTCGGCAAGCTTCAAGGGGAGGGGGCTGCCTATGGGTCCCAGATCGATTGAGTTCACCACATTCACAGAAAGGTTGAGCTCCGCTGCTTTAGCCATCCGGGCTAATTTTACCAGAATGTCCAAAATCATGACACTCCTGTCTGAAACCCTTCTGAATCAGAACTGTATTCCCTGGTCTTCATTATTAATGTCTTACAGGTGGCCCCACCTTCTAAAGTCTTTTTCTTGCATTGTGTGTGCAAATGATAATCCACAAAAGAATAATCTGATAAGAGAAAAGTGAATATCATACTTACATATCCATATTCCAAATCCCAGCACCAACAGTAATTGCAAAACCTCACAAAACATGCCCTGAGAAAGTCCCCAACGAGGATTGTGACATAAGTGGTCAGAACATCAGAAACGGTCAGCCGCACAAATTCCTGTTGGGATATTAGCCAGATTAAAATGAGCATTTCTCCTTTCAAATGGCCCTAGTGTCAACATCAGGTTTGTTCTGCTTCTGCATAGTATTAGCTTAGAAACCACAATGAAAAGTTAAAAAAAAAATAAAAAAAATAAAAAAGGCCTATCTAGCAAGTGAAGACTATTTCACCCTTATTTTCTTAGTCTAAAAATAATTGTCTCAACATTCCAAAGCCACGGTATCGAAAGTCTTCTTACTGGGAAACTTTTATATGTATGACATAAGAAAACCAGGAATATATTGACCACATGTTAGTTTAAGACTTTAATCTAGCAAACAGCAATATTTATCGAGTTAAAAAGACACACTGGGAAAAGTACTGGCAGCAAATGTGACACAGGATTAGTTTGTCTAATGTGTTAAAAATGTTTATAAGCCAGGGGCACCTGGGTGGCTGAGTTAAGCATGCAAACTCCCGGTCTCTCGATCTCTGCTCGGGTCATGATCTCACAGTTTGTGGGATGGAACCCCGCGTCAGGCCCTGCACTGACAATGAGGAGCCTGCTTGGGATTCTCTCCCCGCCCCCCGCCCCCGTCGCTTGTCTGCTAGCTTTCTCTTTCTCTCAAAATAAATAAATAAACATTTAAAGATAAGATAAGATAAGATAAGATAAGATGAGATAATTAGTGAGAAAGAATTTTCTCATGGGGCAAAGGACCATTTGAAGAGCAGTCATTAGGTGAATTTCCAGCCTCACACGTCAGAGCTATGCTTCCCGAAAATTGTGTACCACCTCCAGGATTCTTGGTATGTCCAAGTACCATACGGAATAGAATTTATCTCCTATTTCTTTTAACTTTAATATCCCTTGTTCTTAAAAGATAACTACTACTCTTTTAAACATAATCTGCCATAAATTGTAGTAAACTACAATACGGATGGAACACAAGCAAAAACTATGATATTAAACACTTTAAAATACGAACTTTAAAACTTAGTGTTAGTTTTCACCACCAGCAATGCCTGTGACAAGGGCCTGGAGGCCAGCAGTATATTTTGGGAAGTGTTGTGAGAGAACAGGAGTGGAGGTTGGGAAGAATGAAACAGAAGGAAGGAGAGCTTTGGCCCAAGAGCATGTTAAAATCTGTCACGTGAGTCTTACCCTGGTGGGCACCCACCTGGAAGCCTTGAAAGCCATATAGAATAAGCCTCCGAATTGTCCGTGCCAGAGACAGAAGGGAGACATATTGAACCGGCACCTAGTCAAGGGTGGCCCCACGTGGAATGATCACCCCACCCCGTGACAGCACAGAAACTTGGAGGGTGATGCAGACGGCTGAGTTGAAATGCTACCAGGTAACCGGGACGCGCAGCTGTTTGGGGCAGCAAGAGCCGGAGTAAAAAGTGGACCGAGAGAGCGTGGGGTCCCTGCACGCTCTGGAAGTTTCTGTATAATCCGACTGCTGTGTAGCTCCCCATATGCTTCTGGTATTGCTTTTCGCCTCTTCTTCACTCCAGCCCCACTGGCTTTCCTTGAGAGCCTCAGTCTCCATACTTCTTCAGACCACAGGGCCTTCGCATGTGGTCCTCACGCCACTCAGTCACTCTCACTTCACTTCTTGACTCAGTTTACACACCAACTCATACACATCACTATAGCATCCCTGAGTGGGGAGAGTTTCACAAGGGCAAGCCTCTCTGTACGGGGAGAGTTTCACTCCCCTCGGTGACAAGGGCAAGCCTCTCTGTACAAAGTTCTCAGATTCCTTGCATTTCATCGTCACCCTTGTAAATTCGCAAATTTGGCAAAATTATTCAAGAACATAGTTTTCACAAGGGCAAGGAACCAGCCCACCTTTATGCCCAATGTACCCCTAGTGTCCAGCACGATGCCTGCTTCTCAGCGGCTGCTCGATAAATACAGAATGAATGATTGGGTGATAGTAAATTCCTGCAGTTATTTCCGGCCACAACTTTTCCCTTCCCTGTTCTGATTCTCCTTTTCATTCCCCAACCAATTTGAGTTCAGGCTCCAATGACTAGTATCAATCAGAGGTAGGCGATGAGGGATATTGTTTTGGCTTGCACTGCCAGCTCAGGAGGGCCTCCTCAGGTAAGAGAAAATTTCAGAGCGGTTTTGAAGTTCCTACATGTTCCTAAACACCCTCACCCAATAACTGAAATCCTACTGTTCCTGAGCAGCGTTCTGTCACCTAAAATACCGGAAGTGCCTGGGTGGCTCAGTCGGTTAAGTGTCCAACTCTTGATTTTGGCTCAGGTCATGATCTCACAGTTCGTGGGTTCAGCCCTGCATTGGGCTCTGCGCTGACAGAGTGGAGGCTGCTTGGGATTCTCTCTCTTCCTTTCTCTGCCCCTTCTTTATCTCTCTCTCTCTCTTTCTCTCTCAAAAATAAATAAATAAACATTAAAGAATGTACCAGAAAAAGATCCAAACATTATACCGAGACATAAGAATATTTATTCACCAACCATTAGAAGAAAACAATGCTTGGGGCGCCTGGGCAGCTCAGCCAGTTAAGGGTCTGACTTCGGTTCAGGTCATGATCTCACGGTCCGTGAGTTCCGTGAGTTCGAGCCCCGTGTCGGGCTCTGTGCTGACAGCTCAGGGCCTGCAGCCTGCTTCAGATTCTGTGTCTCCCTCTCTCTCTGCCCCACCCCTGCTTGCGATTTGTCTCTCTCTGTCTCTCAAAACTGAATAAACATTAAAAAAAAAACCCAAACAATGCTTTATAAGGGAATCCCCCAAACAGTGGCTCAGCTCACCTCAGGGGCACGTCCAATCCCAGTTCTAGCGTGTTAGTCAGGATGGGAGCACACTCTCCACACAGGGGCCCAGTTGAGCACCACACCTCACACCTCACAACTTAACACTCAGTCAGTTAAAATGTCTAGGCAGCTTTGATCAGTAAACCTAAGAGTCATGAGTAGATAACAGGAACACCATAGACAAGGGGCATCACAGAGGACCACAGACTCTAGAACTCTAGACATCCCATAGTAGGACGTTGGAGAGTATGTGTTGATGTTAATTATGTTCCTAGGGACAATTCAGCACTATGGGTAAGGATGCAAACTCTACCCAGACTATATGGGTTAAACGTGGGCTCCCGTCATTGACGTCGTTTAAGAGCTTGAGCAAATTATTTTACTTTTTTGGGTCCCAGTCTCCTTAACTATAAAATAGAGATAATAGAGATAATATGATTTATCTCAAAGGATAATTTCAAAATCCAAGGAGACAGCGCTGAGCACATCAGAGCCATTCAATAAATGCCAGACCTTGCTGTTGTTACGTTTAGCTGTTGGCTGCTTTCTCCTTCCCCAAAATGCAGACCTCAGTATATAGCTTCAAAGAGCAGTCTCCCAAGGAGGGCTTTGCTGCCTACCCATCAAATACTATTGGAAATGGGACTAAGTGGCTACATCTTGGAGATTCCCTGGAAGGATAAAGGAGCCACCGAATCATCTCATATCCAAACTCAAAGAGAGGTTTGAGTCTTACATCATCTTTAAGGAAACAAAGCAGAGGGGATCCATGGAGGAGAAGAGGAAACATCTGGAATGTTCTGACGGAACAAAGAATGAGCCTTTGGGGTGTGCCCCAACATTACATGCAAAGTAGTTGCCTCTACTATTTCCCCTGGAGTCACTATTTTTAAGTAGTTAAAAGAAATGTTTCTAGGTGCATGGATAGAGATATTGATCTCGTAAAGAACAGACTTTCCAGACTTTTCACGGTTTTTATGTTCCCTGTGTTCTCTTTGTCCCCATGGACTCTACCTCCCTCATCAATAGTCTGTTCAGAACCACAACCTCATAGGCCAGCTCCTGCAGACTTTCCCTCAAGTGCTGAAGGTCCTCCTTAGAGAAAGGAAGGTGAACGAGAAGACGGCAGTAAGGCAATATAATGAAGCATGAAGATGGGATTTTTTTTTAAATTTTTTTTTATATTTATTTATTTCTGAGACAGAGACAGAGCATGAGCAGGGGAGGGACAGAGAGAGAGGGAGACAAAGAATCAGAAGCAGGATCCAGGCTCTGTGCTGTCAGTACAGAGCCCGACGCGGGGCTCGAACTCACAAACTGTGAGATCATGACCTGAGCCGAAGTCGGTCGCTCAACCGACTGAGCCACCCAGGCGCCCCAAGATGGGATTTTTTTAAAAAGATCAAGACAAGTAGCATGGTCCCCAGAAGAGTGAGACAAGTGACTTTTCCTTTGTTTCAAGTCAGTCTGTGAGGAACTATTGCAGAATCTTCTGCATAATCAGAGACATAAGTAGCCTCCTAGATTGCATTGGCATTCCTACCTAATTAATCACTTTCTCTTCCCCGGAAGTGAGAAGCCTCAATCGTATTCTTTTTTTAATGTTTATTTACTTAATTTTGAGAGAGAGAGAGAGAGCGTGTGTTCATGCACAAGAGGCGCAAAAGCAGGGGGGAAAGAGAGAGAGAGAGAGAGAGAGAGAGAGAATCCAGAATAGGCTCCAGGCTGTCAGTGCAGAGCCCATTCTGGACTCCATCTCATGGGAACCATGAGATCATGACCTGAGCTGAAGTCAACAGTCAGATGCTTAACCAACTGAGCTACGCAGGCACCCCGCCTCAATTTTATTCTTTACAGTTCGTTCTATCAAGACTGTTAAAGGGTAAATTTCTTAGTCCACATGCCAGTCTGCGTTCTGGGATATATAAAAGAAAACATTTCCAGCTCCTTGAGTTTGTGCAAGAAACTTATTTTCCCAAGTCTTTCATTTCTTTCAACTTTAGCTGAAGAGTCAAGGAGCAGTGTCCACGTGATAAGATTTGTGTTAAGCGCCGTGACCAGACTTCGCTTCAAGACCCTTGGAATCCAGAAACCTGTGTACTGCTGTGTATTCATTTCCCATTGCTGCCATGACAAATTAACCACAAACTTAGTGGCCTAAGAGAACACAGATTTATTTTCTTATAGTTCTGGAGGTCAGAGGTCTAAAATCAAGGTGTGGGCAGCAGGAAGGAGTCTGTTTCCCCTCCTTGTTCTGCTTCTGGAGGCTGCCTGCATTCTTGGGCTCAGAGCCCCCTCTCTCCATCATTAAAGTACATCTCTCCAAACTCTTCCATGGTCATATCTGGTTTTTCTGACTTTGACCCTTTTCTCCACTTGGATTTCATCAGGTCCATCCACATAATCCAGGATAATTTTCTTATTCCAAAGCTCATCACTTAATCACATCAGCAAAGTCCATTTTACCGTGTAAGGTAATATAGTCATAAAGACTCCAGTGGTTAAGATACAGACGTCTTTGAAGGTCCACGATCCCATCTACCCACACCTCGGATCACCACGCCTCTCTACTAAGTAAAGGCAACCTCCACTTCACTTCACTCCATTTCATCTCATTTCATTCCATACATAATATGTGCTATAAACATGTATGGAATGTGCACGTCTAAGAATTGAGTATTTAATAAAATGTAACTGGAAAGGGAGTTTATCTGGCCCCCTGAAACCTTAAAAATAAAATAAAATAAAATCCTTAATCATGCCATACTTTTTGGACACAGTCTTCGAGGATGTGTGTCTAGCATCATACACATTTTTCTTAATTTTTTTTCCCCCACAATTGAAATCACAGTTGATTGGCTTAAGTCTGACGAGCATCTAATTGAGCATGAGGGTATCTAATGATATCCACTTTTGTTTATTTTTTTAATTAATTATTTATTTTTAATGTTTTATTTATTTTTGAGACAGAGACAGAGTGCGAGTGACGGAGGGGCAGAAAGAAAGGGAGACACAGAATCCGAAGCAGGCTCCAGGCTCTGAGCTGTCAGCAGACCCCCACGTGGGGCTCGAACCCACGAACCACGAGATCACCACCTGAGCCAAAATCAGAGGCTAAACCGAAAGAGCGACCCAGAGGCCCCTACCCACATATGTTTAAATTATATTAGCTTTATAAGGTTAACACTAACTTTTAATTTTTCCTTTTATATTTCCAAAAATAAGTACACAGCAAAAAAGGGCTGAAATAATTCCACAAGACCATGTTACTGCTGAAACTGAACTCTGGTCCAACAGGCAGGCAGACTCATGATGACATATTTAAAAATACCTCTTCATCATCCATGAACCAAAGCCCAAAATCGGTTTATGAAATTCACATTAAAATTAAAGGCTTTTCAAAGTAAAAAATGGATCTGCATAGAAGTAAGACATGTGCAATAGTTTATCGTTCTTGCTTTTGCTTCGTGTGGTTTCCTCCATTGGACAGAAAACCATGTGATGCGTGACTTCTTTTCTCTGGTAAAATAACAGTAGTGTTGGACTGGGGCCATTTACATAATTATCATGAAAGCAACTAGCCTAAAATAGCATTTCCTTTAATACTTAAGGGACAAGTATCTGACAAAAGTGGACATTCCTGAAATGAGTATTAGTGTGTGCTCCCAAAAGAATCTTTTTTCATGGAAAACAAGTAATGATAGGTAGAGTTCCATTTAAATATTCACTTGAGCCCGTATCCAAATCTAGGTGCTTTATGATGACACAAATGGAAAATAAACATCTCCTCACACCACTTAAAAATATCCTTTTTTATTCACAACTGTAAAAAAAGGTGTAAAAGTAGTACTTACCTCAAAAATGGCTGTGAGGACTGCATGAGCTAATAGATATGAAACTCACAACCAGCACGTGGTAAGCATTCGATAAAGCTTAGGTATTTTTTTTTTTTATTAAGCAATGAAAACGATAGGCCACACTTATGAAAAGGAATAATTGATCTTCTCTTTTTTAAGCCATTAATTGTCATCCACTTGTGTTTGTGACATTACCTGTCCCACCATTGTTTCCCAGCAGGGTCCTCGAGGTACATCTGCAGGGTGCACGAAAAAAGGTGGTCCAGTGCTATTTCCAGAGAGTGATGCATTATAGGCCTTGATCATGTTGGCTTCCCAGAGGGTAATATTGGCCTTTACCAGCTTCTCTTCTTCAATCTTGGGAGCAAAGTGATGCACACAAAAATGGAGACAACACAGATTTCAAAGGCATTTGTAGCAATCCGGAGACAGGGAATTGTAATAACACCCTGATGCCAAGAACAATCCAGATACAAGACTCACCTTGTTGTTAATCTCATCCATCAACGCAAGAATAAATACGTACAAGTTGCCTAAGAGTAGAGCAAAAATGCGTCCCAGTAGCCATTTCAGAGCAATTAGAGGATGGTAGTCTTCCAGTTCAGCAAATAAGTCAAACAGGGTTGGACAGAACATCCCCAGGAGGGACATGACCATGTTCATCTACAATGAGACACAATTAATCAACTGAGTTAATGGTATTTTTAAAAATATTATTGCTTTCCTCCAGAATTTTGCAAGATTTCAGCTAGGTTTCCTTTATCTTTTATAAGATTAAAGAAGATTATCTTATGCATCTTTAAATTTTGATCTTCATAAAACAACAAAGACATTATTCAGCCCCCATTCTCCAGATGTACTTGTGTATGAGCTTGTGTATGTGCCAGTAATAATAGTTTGTTTCCTGGTATAATGAGGGAAGTAATTTACATCACACTCTATCCAAAGAACACAAATTGTTCTGCCTGAGAACTGATTCTGACATGGTGATACACTTTGCAACAAGATTTCCAAAGGAAATGGAAAATGGTCTGCTCAAGGAATGAGGTCCAAACTGGAGCTACTCATTTGACAATTACCAGTTTATGGGCTGGTTCAATCAGTTAGAATGAATGAGCTCCCTGAGATGGGCTCAAGACTAAATACTGAATTCTGGGGAATACATACTATTAGGAGCCAAAAAAAAAAAAAGGTACTGGGTTTATCTAAGAAAACAGGACATACAGAGAAACAAAAGGAGAACACATGACATGATGTTATCACAGCCAAGGTAGGAAAGTTGCAGAACTGGTTTATAATCCGTGTGTGTGTGTGTGTGTGTGTGTGTGTGTGTGTGTGGGAGTGTATGAGAAAGAGAGAAAATATATGAAAAGTAGCAAATGTCTGACACCCTTACAATTGCCATATGAGGCTAAATTAAATCAGGGAAAAGAATCCAGTGCATGTACCACTTTTTTGATGAGGAAAAAGCCTCCTTAAATGAAAAAAAGATTTCTGGTAAACCTTGGCAATGGTCTTTCCCAAATACCTGCTTCAGGACTATCACCACTAAACATTTCCTATTTCCCACTTCTTGACTCTTATGTTTTCAAAGATTGTAACTACCAGACTGTATTTATAGTATTTTTAAAAAAGTATTTATTTATTTTTGAGGCAGGGAGGGGCAGAGAGAGAAGAAGACACAGAATATGAAGCAGGCTCCGGGCTCTGAGCTGTCAGCACAGAGCCCGACGTGGGGCTCGAACTCGTGAACCATGCGATCCTGACCTGGGCTGAAGTCAGACGCTTAACTGACTGAGCCACCCAGGTGCCCTACTACCAGACTGTATTTAGAAAATAATTGTCAATGTGGTTTTTCCCATTTGTATTAAGAACATTATAGGAGCATGACCATGAGGAGCATGATATCATTTCAGCCTAAAGTAAAAACTTGGTAGACCCCGTGCTACCTGTTACAAGGTCAATTTAAATCCTGTTTCAGCAAATTAATCCCCATTACTACCTTGGCTGGCCCTGAGGACTTTAGGGGTAAAATGGCTGTTAAACAGACTCTTACACAAAGTGACCCTTCTAATGAAGGCCATTGGCTATGACCTTTACTGTGGTTCATTTATACAAAAATATGATCAAATATGAACCATGGACCAAAGTGACATGATAATTTTGCCTGTGATAGCAACTATCACAACCATAAGAAGAAACTTTGACAGCAAGCTTAATAAATGCTTTGAGGTTCTCCTCTGTTTTAAATAAATAAAATCACTCTACCTAAAGAAGTCTGTACAGTTATAGTCTCTTAAATGTATGGTCTCCCATCTCTAGGGCTACCAGTTCTGAAATACCTAGAACGTTTTGGAACCTTTTTTTGTAAATAGGTTATCTTATATCTTGTCCAAGTATTTCTTTCTAGGAAATACTATGCTTTCTTAATCTTTTTGGTCTCCCAGGCTTTGTAGAAGTTTTGATGTGGGAAGTCTACACTTCCAACAGCCTAAATCTATATATGTTTTGAAAATGCCTAAGTTTCAAATGATGCCCCATCATATTCCAGAACATTTTATGAAAGGGAACAGGCCCTAGCAGCAACACATAACCAGTGATTTCCTTATTCTCAATATCTAAATTTCCTTATTCTAAATGTCTGACCTCCTTCCTGTGGCCCGCTAAATGGGTAGATATCCTGAAGATAAATCACAGGCATATTTAATTCCAGGCAAAGAGCTGGCCCTCCTTACTTGAATATCTTTTGAAGGGGGAGGAAATAAGACGAGGGGAGGAGAAGGTGCTAAATGTGAGGTTAGGCTGCTAGGGAAAACCAGAGAGAATTCCAGACTTGCCCAAGGTGCGGGAGGCAATCTGAATGTTTCCAATGAGCTAAACATAGGAACCACGGGCTCTATCATTGCTGCTTCAAAGAATTCAAGCAATAATTGGATCTTTCAGAGACAGGTGCAGAGTCAACAGAGAAAGAAACATGGAGTCATGGAAGGACGTTGGCCTTGAAATAAAGATTCCTAAGTTTTAAGTCACTCTTCTCCATGGTTCTGTGACCTTGAACACATCTCCTCCTCTCCTGACACTCATTAACCACATCTGTAAAATGTACTGGTGGGAATGTATGTGTTCTAATATCTCTCCCAACTCTAACTTTCCACAAAGTCACAAAACGCAAAACAGCAGACAGTAGACAGATTTGGAAATAAGGCTGGAATAGAGTGAAAATGCGTGACAGGGCTATTTAACTGTCAGGGCAGAGTGGAGAAGACAGGTAAATGATGGCCTTATTTAATGTTCCACCATAGAAACATAACCCACACAATCTCAAATGTCAGGTTCTAAGCACATAAAAAGCATGCAGAGACGAACTTCATTCTTTTCCCACCACCCAAGGGTGTCAGGATCTTGCTGTGCAAATTCCTGGGATCGCTTCACAGCCCAAAAGATGAGGTATCCACTCCCTCCAAGTGTTAGAAACACGAAGAAGTTAGCAAGAAACCTCAGGAATCTGATCAAGTGGACGTTTTCTTCTACTTGGGCTGCTCTCTCCTCTATGATAGCTTCCTGTACCCAAGCAAAACAGAAAAAGAAAGATGTGTCCGAGTTACAAAAAAGTATCATAATCTCAGAAAATATTCTGCAAACATCAAAACATGAGAAATGAAAATCTTTGCTCTACCTGGGATTCCACAAACCAGGTGAATATCACCGGCAAGTGAGGACAAGTGAGAGAATGAACAACGAATTCTTACAAACTCTGATTGGTCTAATGCTGAAATAACCTTCTTTCTAAATTATTTTCCAATAACGTGTTTTTAAAGCTACAAAAATAATACTTCAGAGTCATTTTAAATATCGAGCTAACCTATTCCTGTAAATAATTATGAGCATCGTCTATTATTTAAACTATCTGATTCTGATTACTAACGGTCTCCTGTTTCAAGTCAATGGCATTATTTTTATTACCAAATTTAGAGAAGAAATCGTGCCATCGTGGATCATCAGGTATTTTCCAATCCCAATCAGAACAATGCCCGGATCCTGCTAGGCTGAAATAATGAGTTGCTCTTTCTTTTAATTGTCAGGATATTTCGTTCACTAAACCATACAGAGTGGCTCCAGTTTTACTCTTAGAAATACAGAGGAGTGGCTTTTGAAGTTGATGTGTTTACCTTAAAGTTCATGGTGATGGAATTGAATTTGTTGTCTGCTGTTTCTGGATTGCCAATCAGGTAGTCCCAGCTGGTGAATACCTTCCAGCTGAAGTTGAAGGTGTTGTCATCACCACCCCCATCGTCCCCGATATTTTTGGTCATCCTGTAAAAACAGGGAGTTTAATCCAGCCCCCAAAATACACACAGAAAGGGAGAGGGTGGGAAGTGGTAAAATCCTAGTTATAGGGAAACTGGAGAAGCAATATCCCAAAAGCATGTATTTTCAAATGAAGTTTGCTCATATCACCAGAAAATCAGTTTATTTTTAAATTTTGGTTTTGTTGTACTTTTCAAAACTGTTCATTTTCCAGGACGTTCAGGATCAAAAGACTATGAAGCATTGATGATTTTAACAATTAAGCAGGTTTTATAAAAATATATATATTTCTCTTGTTTTCTTCCACTGTTTTCATAGCATCTTATACTTGGTTCTTAATCCTCTGTGGGATAAAGATCTCTTTAGAAATCTGATGAAAATCAATGGGTCCCTCCCCCGGGGTGGCGGGGGGGGGGGGGCAAGGGGCAGGTGGAGGTGGGAATATGTGTAGACTCAAACTGCTCTACCCAGTTTTAACTTATTTCCAGATCCCCCTGAAGCTAGGGATGAGCTAACCCAGGGCACAGCAGCTCCTGCACGGATCCAATTCCCCCCCAGAATCTCTTCCCAAAGAACAGATGGAATGCATGAAATTTCTCCATACTATACAACTCTTGAACAAAAATCAAAATTCTTATACACACACACACACACACACACACACACACAATTCTTATACAACCTTAGTGCCAACTTGTTACGTATATTTTAATCTATGTATTCTAGTATATATAAATCACTGATTGGAATATATATATATATATATATTTTTTTTTCTTTGTGTGGTTTTTGTTTTGTTGTGTTTTGTTTTATTTTTTCTTGGAGAACTTTAAATGCATTTACTTACAGTTTATTTCAGTGGTTAGAGATCTATATTCCACTCACTCCACTTCCTTTTTTCCCCTTATTACTATAAATAGCAAAATTAAAATTTCATGTGATACATATTATAAAATGATCCCAGAAGGTTTTGGTTTTGTGAATGTTATAGTGATATAGAACCAAAAAGGAAAGAAACACAATGACATAAAGCTGACATGATAGGAAGACAGGCATCTCTGAGGTCACCCACATTCAGCTCCCCTTCTTTTTAAAAAAGTTTTTAATGTTTATTTATTTTTGAGAGAGAGACAGTGAGAGTCAGGGAAGGCAGAGAGAGAGAGAGAGAGGGAGGGAGACACAGAATCCAAAACAGGCTCCAGGCTGTCAGCACAGAGCCCGACCTGGGGCTCGAACCCATGAACTATGGGATCATGATCTGAGCCAAAGTTGAACACCCAACTGACTGAGCTACCCAGGCGCCCCTCAGCTACCCTTCTTAGAGAGGTTTATATATTTTAAATGAGTTAATGTGTTATAAAAAAAAAAAAAAACAACTGAAAACAATTATCCTTTTCATCAGTCTATCACTTTATCCTTTGAAATTGTGTTTTGCACATTACCATATTTGTCCGTTCTCAAAAACTGGGCAAAAGGTCAAGGTAGTTAGTATTATTCTTTTTTCACAGATGGGGAAGCTAAGGGTTTACATTATGAAGTGATTTGCTGGACTTTATTCAGCAGTTAACCACAGAGGGAGGTCAAAGGCTTAGGTTCTCTGATGTCCCTCTGGTGCCCAATCTAGGACTCCAAGAGATCCGTCGAATCTCATAAAATGCTTTTTTGAAGGTCAAAAGGTGTTGAAATCAAAGATTCCCAATGGTTTAACCTAGAGAGAAAATTATTTGTTTGATTAATATGCCACTATCCATTTCTGTGCTGTCGCTGAGGAAAGGGCAGGGCCTCAAGTAAACATTTAAGTTTTGAATGGAGCTTCACTGGCAAAATTGTGTAGCTGAGACAGCCTTCCAGATAAGGGAGCGTGAGCTGCACCAACAAATCGGGAACACGTAGTGTGCGGGAATCGACAAGAAAGGGAGTGGGATGCTGAAAGGAGTAAGGAAAGATCCCAAAGACAAACTGCTTATAGCATATTTTTGTTGAGAGACAACCCAGATATCTGTACAACGTTCCATGGACAGCTCTATCCCTTGCCTGTAGAGGGAAAAAGTGTACATACCTATGAAAATTCTTCCCTTTTCAAGAAAGCTATAGTTTTGAACTACTGTTTCTACAAGAAGCAACCTTAACCTATCATTGGCTTTTCTGAGAGGTTGTATCTTTTTTTTTTTTTTTTTTTTTGAGAGAGAGAGGGAGGGAGGGCACAAGTGAGTGAGGGGCAGAGAGAGAAAGAACGAGAGAGAAAGAGAGAGAGGAAGAGAGAGAGAGGGAAACCCAGGAAGGACAGAGAGAGAAGCAGGGTTCACCTGAAGTGGGGCTCAAGCTCATCCAATGTGGGACTTGAACTCACAAGCCATGAGACCATGACCTGAGCCAAAGTCAAATGTTTAATGACTGAACGCCCCAGGTGCCCCTTTGTGAGAGGTTGTAGAAAGTAACTGTTGCTGTAATGCCTTTGTCCAGGGTTTTATACTGGACTTCCTGCATTGGACAAGTTTATATCTCTGTTTACATGCTGAGGTTACTTGGTCATTTTGTGGATGTATATAAAGGTTTTTAATAAATCAAATAAATGCTTCCCTAAATCCTAAACCAACAGGGTCACTACAATGTAGCCTCTGCTAAAATGAAAAGTCAGGAAGGGAAAGGGGATTGAAAGGCAGGTAGGAAGCAACTCTCTAGAAGCTCACAGGATAAGCCCATTACAGATGGGGGGGGGGGGGGGAATTATAGTAAGCACTATACTATACTAAAAAGCATGGATTACATTCTTGAGAAAGAAGAAATTGAGGCAAATATTTGACTGCAAAGGATAACATATATATTATATCTATAGATAATCTATATATCTATAATATATATGTTAACTGTATATTGGCCACAACCTGTTTTTTCCTTAGTTTACAGACTGTTACTTCAACTGAGCATCACGAGAGCAAGAACTTTATTTTGTTCACCATTAAATCCTCAGGCACTGAGTAGCTCCCTCTACCCAGATTGCCCGTAACAATTGCTCAATTTTTAAATAACTGAATAAATACATGAATTGTGATTTGGGAAATCAAGATAGCAATTGACTGAAGGACCAACATAGAAACAATACTCCTGAGATCTCTGGAATGTAACTGGCGCCCCTGATTTTAATTTTTCCAAATCAGAATGGTTAAAAGACCAGAAATAGCATAGATTTTGGAATGTGGTAATACTTTATTAGGTAGACAAACACCTTACACTTAGGATCTCTGATTGCATGTGGACAGGTAGATCAATATTTGGAAGTGAGGTCTACATTAAGGCTTTCTTCAAGTCCTCTCAGGACTTGAAAACTAAATAGGAATGGTGTTCTCCAGTGGAACCAGTAAGTTTGACAGACAAGGCACAAAGCGTGTCACGGACCGTTCCAGAGAGCTCCTGCACCGGGTGACATGGACCCTCAGGCAGAGGTCCTTTCCTGCAATGAAACAAAAGGCCAGTTCACCTTGTTCATGGTCAAATAAAAGGGCCGGGACATTAAGTGAGATGTCTTGAGACTTCTAAGCTAGCTCAGAGAATTAGTCGGAGGGTTACATAGATGGCTCAAAGCCCCAGATGGCTGTAGTCGTTTTCTGCAATGTCTTTGAACAGGGTGTTACACATATATTGCAGGCAGGGGGGAAAATGAATGGCATCATTATCACTTCTCCAATGAAAGTCTTCTCCATGCTCTAATAAATGTTCTTCCAAGATAAACCATGATTCTGCAGTTCATCATGATGGTCGCATTGGGCCCCTCCGTTTTTGCTGTCTTACACAACTGATTTTTTTTGGTTGAATGACTATTCTGTTTTTGTTTCGTTTTGTTTTGTTTAATGAACAGAGAACAACGATTTCTGCCTATTGAGCTGATTCTGCAACGTGCAAACTTCTCTGCACACAAAAACAGGGGCCAGCAGCTGTTTCCCTGTCTTGCTTGCAACATTGATCCATACCTTGAAATCCGAAGAGGCAATCTCTTCAAAAGATACTTAAACGCAGGGTAGGTGTGCAACCCCGTGAGGTGATCCAAAGGCCTGTACTTGAGTTCACCCCTTTTGTTCTGGGGATGTCATAGTCTAACAGTAGCGTCGATATTAAAACTACATTTTATCTCTTACCGACTCAATATCCTCTAGGTATAAAACAGAATAAGAATTATATCCAATTCTGAAATTAATTCTTCCCTTTGATTCTAGACATCATTACTTGCTTCCCAAGAGACCAATAAAACTTACGCTTTAAGGACAACCAGAAAGCTGTATCCAATGCTCATGATGCCCACCAGAAAATAGGAGAGCGGCAGCCTGAAATTCATCCATCCAATTGTTCGTTTATTGTCATAATAGCCATAAAAGAGGATGGAATATTGCGCCAAGCCCTAAAATCCAACAACAAAGCCACTTAGCAGATGTTATGAAGAACAACTCAAAGAAAAAAAGATTGACTTTTAAGAGAAACAGCAAAATGGCATGAATTTTCCAACTTGGGAGTTGAGCCCTATTGTTTTTGCCTCGTAGAGCAAATGTCTCCACTGCCACGTTGATTGGCAAGGCTCTTGATTTACTCGAGGTTCAGGGACTTCTAAATAGGCCAAATTTTTAACCGAATACAGGCTTGCTCCGCTGTGGAGCCATTACCGTGAAATGCCCATTGATTGAAACATCAAAACACACTTCATGGTGTCATTAGATTTCCAACGTGAGGAGCCTGCTGCACATTTGGGGAGGATCTGAGATGTGCTTCCTCAAAGTGTGGTGGCAGGTGTCCACTTCCAGTCACCTGAGCCACAGTTAGATTGCTTCTTCTTGAACTACAGAGGCGGTTGAGTGGCTCAGCTCACACTAAGCAAACCTGTAGAGCAGGTGAGATGTCATGGGAACCGATCTGCATAGCCTTGTACGAATCAAGACCATGAGAGCATTCTTCCATAGCAAGCATGTTCAGTCACGCCAAGCCATGCTCTCTCCTTACGATTATCCGCCAGATAATTGGAATCGCCATCTCCCAAGGCTACCTGAGTGACCCTCTTTCTACTCAGAACATTGGCATATTCTGATGCTCTTTCTTTTATCATGGTGTTCATCTTTCTCTCCTCGAATTCACTGTGTTTTTCACTCCCAGCTTTGAAGCGTGTTTCTGTATCACTGCATATACACTTCCCCAGCTTCCTTCTAACTTCTGTGGCAAGAAGTTAAAATTACTATGTTTTGTGAAGTGAGACAGTAATCACTTGCCAGAGGCTTCCTCTGGAGATCAAGTGAGTCACCCTTGAACCTTGGAAAGTCCAACTGGCTACCTTTAACATCATTTATCCGCAGCCAGGGACTTGAAAGCCCATTACTGAAGAAGACAGGAGAAGTGGGGAACAAGGGTGGAAGAGGAGGAGGAGGAAATCCCCTGGATGCCAATTCCCAGAAGAAGATTGAAGAGAAGCCATTTAGAAAATTGCCTTAAACAAAGATCGTGCCTGGCTCAAAACAGAGGTCAACAAAGATCTGGAATAATGATTGCTTTCAAAATTTGCAGCAAGTCTACGTCCCAATACTGTGTAAGAATTAGCAGGAAAAAAAATAGGAAAAAATAAAAATAGGAAAAAAATAGCCAAAAAATCTCAGAGGAGCTCATGAGTTTCCAAGAGGGTCAGCATGGAATGAGAGAGATGTAGGTAAAAACTGAAGGACTTCCCTGCACCACCCCTGCCTGTTGTCTGAATTTTTTCAGCTCAAGAAAAAAGAAATCTGACCCAAAAGAAAATCTGGGACTAAAGAACTAGTAGAAACCTAGGGGAGCCTGGGTGGCTCTGTCAGTTCAGCATCCAACTGTGGCTCAGGTCATGATCTCATGGTTCATGAGTTCAAGCCCTGCATCAGGCTCTATGTTGACACTCGGAACCTGGAGCTTGCTTCGGATTCTGTGTCTCCCTCTCTGCTCTTCCCCCGCTCGCGCTGTGTCTGTCTCTCTCAAAAATAAATAAACATTAAAAAAAATTGTTTGAATAATAATAAAAAAAAAAGAACCAGTAGAAACCTCAAATTGAGGAAGCAAATGGGCTAATCTCTGCCCAAGATAAGAAACCACATAGAGAGGGACTGATCAACTGCCCAAGACTCAGAAATAAGGCCAGGAAAATAATCACTGGCAGGATCTCTGCACCTCGTTCAATGATATCTTTTTGTTTCATACCCATCTAGTTCAGGGCTCTGCTTCCTCTCAACTATTTGATTTTTAAGTTTATTCACTTATTTTGGGAGAGAGAGCATGAGCAGGGAAGGGGCAGAGAGAGAGGGAGACAGAGAATCCAAGCAGGCTCTGTGCTGTCAGCACAGAGCCCAACGTGGGGCTCAGTATCAGGAATTGTGAGATCACGACCTGAGCCAAAATCAAGAGTTGGATGCTTAGCTGACTGAGTCCCCCGGGCACTCCCAGTCAATAACTTTTGCTGAGCATTTAGTATTTGCCAAACACATTTCCTCATCTCACAGAATGCTCGAAAGAACCCTCTGGCGTTGTTATGGTTAGGGCCAATGGTTTTCCTCCACTCTTGGTGTTGCCTTCCATGTGGGGAAGATCCGTAAATGTAACACTCCCAGATCCCCCTTACTTCCTTCTCCTCCCCGGGAGAGGAGAAACCAGTCTGATAACAAAGCATAGATGAAGAAATGGGGATGATGCAGGCCACGTCTCTTCCCCATCCAGAGACAGCACACGTGGTGCTCTACCCCGGGAGGGGGCATCCTGTTGTGCTCTGGAGCTGCTGGGCAGAAAGTTCTGGCTATGAAGTGCACTTGCCCATAAAGAGATGTCACCATCTTTAAAATCAGCCTTAGCAATAATAAAGCTGACATGTTGACCTCCACCCATCTAAGGCTTTGTCTTATTTCTGGTTATCTCACAACCTGGTTAAAGAAGGTAGGAGGTGTTATTTACCATGACTCTCCCACCCAGCAAAGACTCAATAGCCCTATTACTACTTTGGGGACGAAGAAACTGAGCTTTATTTTCTTTAATGTTTATTTATTTTTGAGAGACAGAGTGTGAGTGGGGGAGGGGCAGAGAGAAGGGGGGAGGGACGGAGGATCTGAAGCGGGCTCCGCACTGGTAGCAGCGAGCCTGATGTGGGTCTCGAAATCAGAAACCATGAGACCCTGACTTGAGCCAAAGTTGGACACTCAACTGACTGAGCCACCCAGGTGCCCCAAGAAACTTAGCTACAAAGAGGTGAAGTAGCTTGTGCGCACTTACATAACCAGTAAGTGACCGTCTGAACTTGAACTGGGTCTGATTCAAATCCATATACTTAATGACTGCTGTGCTGTACCGCTTCCCCCACACTTCACTTTCCACCCCTTGTGTCACGCTAGGGCCGTATCTTTCCAGCAATGCAAAGAAACAAGAAACCCTACCAACTTAGCCGGGCCTTTTGACCTATACACCCTTGGATGGATCCATGTTGGTGCCAGGACCTCTGGAGAAGGACCTGAACACCCCTTCTGAAGATTTCAAATGGCCTCATCTTCACGTCCTTAACCATCACAACCTGACATCTTTTTCTAGTTCATAATGACAGTACTGGGATTAAAAAACACCTCCAAAACAACAGGAAAGGAGAAAGTGGATATATAACAAACATCTGGTGAGCCTGTTAGCTTAGCACAATAGCTACTGGGGCAGCTGGCTCCTCTGGTGTATATACCATTCAATGGCTGGCACTTCATAAATATTAGATGGCAAGCAAAAGGCATAAGGTTTGTAGTTTTTTTTTTTTTTTTCTTCTTTGGAATCCTGATAATTTCACAAAGGTTTCTTCCATTTGCCTATCACTACCTAAGCAGCCAAGCATGTAAATGAAAGAGGCACTATTGAAGAACACAATTTTAAAAAGCTTTTTCCAAGTCATCTTAGTGGCATACTGAAGGGTGACTTTAAACAACCCTCCCCTTCCACCCCGTGGGCCCCCCACACTCCACACATCTTTCCTTTTCCCTTCAAACTCCAACGGCAGACATCTGGAAGTGACTAAAATAGCAATGACTCCTAGCCTAGCCAAAGTTCTATTCAGTTTCCATGTCAGCGCGCATGGCTTTCCCTGTGGGAGCACTCTCCCACCCCAAAATCTGTGACAGAGAAGCCACAGTCAGAGCCAAGTTTCAAATGAGCACGAACCATTCCCATCCAACTCTGGGTTCTATGCTTGCACATCGTCTATTAAGCTTCTAATTTCTGTTTGAATGCTGCAGCTGGTCTAGGAATCAACTCATGTATTTGTTTATCTAACTAACTCTGAGAATTTACTATTTCCCCAATACTATACATTGATGGAGCAAGCTATCCCTAAAGGGGATGGCGGATGCCCCCAACAACATTCTGCATGCAAAATATCCACTTCGTAAGGATCTGTCACCTGAAATTACATTAGAGCTCCACCCCTTTGGCGTTTCTCATGACTACAAATAAACACCCACTGGGAAACATGACATTCCATCCCTGGGATGGGAAATGGATTTCATTGGCCTTAGCAACTCTTTATAGTTGGTAGTAACCGTCAGACCACTATTTTGTAAAAAAAAACAAACAAACAAAAAAACCAGAAAGAAGAAAAAAGAAAAGAAAAGAAAAAGAAAAAAAATTCTTAAAGTCAAAACTAGTGGAAGGGAAGATATGATTTCTGACCATGCCTGCTAAAGACATGTGAAGGGAGAGTGGCACCAGGTGTGTGTGTGTGTGGGGGGGGGGGGTGGTATTTCTACCATTCCCTGTATTGTTACCATTTATACTTTCGTGTTAAAGCAAGTTGCAAGTATAGGGGTGCCTGTGTGGCTCAGTTGGTTGAGTATCCGACTCTTGGTTTCAGCTCAGGTCATGATCTCATGGTTCCTTGGGTTCGAGCCCCATGTTGGGCTCCATGCTGAGAGTGCCAAGCCGGCTTGGGATTCCCTCTCTCTCTCTCTTTCCCTGTGCCTCCCATGCTCGTGCTCTCTCTCAAAAATAAATAAATAAATAAACTTTTCAAAAAAGTTGCAAGCATGGCATCACTTGATTATCTGATAAAGTGGACAGAAGCAAGGAGAATGCTAACAACACCCAAAACAAAACAAAACAAAACACTAATTTCACAAGGATGGCGGCCAGCCCAGCACCTAGGTGAGATCCGGCCCATGACCTCTCTCTTTCTCTCTACCCAGACTCACCAAGCTTCTGCCTCATTCTCTGCTTGCCACTGAGTTTCCTTTCTTTTTGCTACAACCCTGATGTAGAGAGACGAAATTGACACTCCAGCGCTCTTAGCTAGGGCGCATGTAGATTACAAAGAGGAAATTGGGCTGAGCCTTAGCAGAACTTCTAGTTTTCAGTATTTGGAATTAACTACTTGTCCCAGGACTGTAGTCCATGAACTCGGGTCCTCAAAAGGCCAGGAAGCAGACAGTTGATTTTAGTGCCCGTTCATGTATCAGTGCCCTTGTGCCTCTGCCTCCTTCCCAGACAGCTGACTTTACCGGTACCCCCGAGTCCCTTTCCGGCTTATGAATACCATGCTGTCCCTGTCCGGGCTCCCTCTTCTTCTTTTATTGTCCCTTTAAGAAATGGGCATTTTCCTGAGTTAAGTACCCTGAATAGGCATTTAAGGAAAGACACGCTTATTAAACATCTACCACGTGCCGGGCATTGTGCTAGCACTTTACACACATGACCTCATTTATTTTTTCACACCAGCCTGCTAGTTAGACATTAATCCCACTTTCTGACATATGACAATTAAGAGGCTCAGAGAGGTTGTCTAATGTCTCTCAGGTAGTAAGTAGCAGGATTCAAACTCAAATCTGTCAAAATCCCATGATGGAGTTCTTTTCATGATTCTACACTGCATTAAAAATTTTTTTTTTAATGTTTATTTTTGAGGGAGAAACAGAGACAACGTGAGCAGAGAGGGAAGATAGAGAGAGGGAGACACAGCATTCAAAGTAGGGTCCCGGCTCTGAGCTGTCTGCACATAGCCTGACACGGGGCTCAAACCCATGAACTGCAAGATCATAACCTGACCCGGTTAAGCCGGACTCTTAACCGACTGAGCCACCCAGGTGCCCCTGCATTTTAAGCTTTGCTGGCTTCCACAAAGAGCATTCCCATTTGTCTTTTCTGTGTCATTGTCCACAACTGACACTAACATTGGGAATTCTAGACATTGTGCCCAGTGCCCGATGCACATCTTATTTCACTTGGATATCCCACAGACACCTTGGACTCAAAAGTTCCCCCAAACTGGCGTCTTCCTCCTATCCCAGGTAATGACACCACCGGTCCATCTGTTACCTCAGTCAGAAACTTGGATGTTTCCATTATCTTCCCACTTTACCCATAAGTCACATGCAGTGACTAGCAAAGTCCTGTAGTTTCAGCTTCATGACCCTATGTGATACGGATGCCGTCTCCGTACGTCACTGCCATTCACAGGCCTCTCCGCCTCCATCTTACTCCAAGTCCAACCCAGTCCATCCTACATTCACAAGGAATCTTTTTTTTTATTAAAAAAATTTTTTTATGTTTTTATTTATTTTTGAGACAGAGAAAGACAGAGCACGAGCAGGGGAGGGGCAGAGAGAGAGGGAGACACAGAATCGGAAGCAGGCTCCAGGCTCCGAGCCGTCAGCGCAGAGCCCGATGCGGGGCTCGAACTCACACACCGCGAGATCATGACCTGAGCCAAAGTCAGACGTTCAACCGACTGAGCCACCCAGGCGCCCCTCACAAGGAATCTTCTAAAAGGTAACTGACCACATTTCCATCCTATTTGAAAATTCTTTGTGTTCTCCACCACCTACAGAATCAACTCTGACTCCTTCACCTAATGACACCGTCCTCCTTGATTAGATCCCTTTTTTGTATGACGCGCTTGTCTTTAAGTATGCTACTCTTACTCCCTGAATACCAGCTTTGCTGAATCGCTCCTTGGTATTGAGTGCATAGCACTATTTACTGCCTCCATGCCATTGTGCACGTGGGTTCCTCTCTTGGAATGCTGTTCCCACTTATCCTCCCCATTTCAGAGCCTAGTTCATTCTTATTTCTTTAAAACCTGTTTAAACTACCTCTGTAAAGCTTTTACTGACCTCTAGACCAGAGCAACTTGTTATGGGGACAATGGTCATTTCCTCCAGGTGCACAGAGCTTTGCTAGATAAAATACTTGCCAGGGCCCCCACCCCCTCTACTCACTTTGTCCCAGGGGAGGTGTTGTCACTTCCCCAATCGATACTTTTGGAATGAATGAGCTGTACTTGCCTAGCCCAAATATAACTTTATTCCAGTAGGAAATAAGCTTTCCCGGGGTAAGATGGATTTGGAGTCCCATATTAGCAAGACCATTTGGCTAAGAGTCCCAGATTAGCCCTCCAACTTGGTCCCTATTAGTGATGAATGTGAAATTTTGGTGCCCATCTGCCTCCCCTCTCAGACAAATCATTCAGAACTCAGAGGAAAAATAGAGTTATTGCTTTCTGGGGCTTCGCAAGTCTCCAGTAAACTGAACTCCAGTGAAATGTAACACAGAATCCTCCCTCCATTATGCCTCCATGTGCCTAGGACATGTGTCTGTTGGCTCGAGGTTGTCTCAGTGTATGACAATTGTTTGCACATCCAATTAAACCAAAAGATCCCCGTGGGCAGGGAAAATATATTAGTTATCTATGTATTTCCAGCATCTCACATTCAACTTATGTTTGTGGAATGACCGATTGAATAGAAAAATTGCTTCCGGTGGTCATTAACAGTCCTCAGTGAGATGAAGCTGTTTCAAATTATCATCTAAACTACCTTTTTCTGTTTTTCTTCTCTCTACTACCCATTTTAATAAAATAGGGTCAATCATTCAAGACAGTAGCATGATGGTAACAATGAATCAAAACACCAAGAAAGTGTCTGAGAGACACTCACATTGGCAAGACTCCTTAATTTTCTCTACTAATTGTCTAAAACTCTTGTAAAATAAGAAATTCTCAGTGCTATAAAATGAGCTTCTACATATATTTTCATCCCAAATGAGAAAAATGGTCTTTTGTTTCACAAGATGGAGATTAAAAGCATTATATTATGGGGTTTTGTTGTTCAGTTGACTTCCAGCCTTCTAAATCTGCCTACAAATTCTTTCAAGTAATGAAAAATGAAGCATCATAAATTCATATATGAAGAGAGATATGTCTGATTATATAGACACAGCCTATAGTGGGAATTACCTTACTATTATCTATTTTTTAAGCTTATTTATTTATTTTGGGGGGAGGGGAAGGGCAGAAAGAGAGGAAGAGAGAGAGAGAGAGAGAGAGAGAGAGAGAGAGAGAGAGAATCCCAAGCAGGGTGCGTGCTGTCAGCACAGAGCCCGATGCAGGGCCTGAACTCACAAACCATGAGATCATAACTTGAGCCAAAATCAGGAGTCTGATGCTTAACTGACTGAGCCACCCAGACACCTCACTATTATCTATTTTAAAAGAAGTTTTGAACAAATGAAAATACAAAAATAAAAGTAGAGAAAATAAGAAACTACTTGAAAAAAAATGAAGTTTAGAAAATTTCAATCCTATATGAGCAGCATATATTTTATTTCAAACATTTAAGATCAATGGATATAGGGGCGCTTGAATGGCTCAGCCCAGCTCTTGATTTCGGCTCAGGTCATGATCTCATGGTTTGTGAATTTAGGCCCACATTGGGCTCTCTGCTGACAGTGCAGAGCCTGCTTGGGATTCTCTCTCTTTCTCTCTCTCTCTCTTTGCCCCTCCAAACTCTCTCTCTCTCTCTCTTTCTCAAAACTAAATAAATAAACTTAAAAACTGAACAAAACAAAATCAATGAATGTAATTAATTTCAAGTACAATTCATAAGCAAATAATATTTATTGGAGATACATGATGCTGGAACATAGGATGGAGTTTTTACTGAATTGTTTTCAAATGTGACTTTAAGTAATCTATTTTCACAGCAGACGTATCAGACTCAAAATGTGATGCCATTCGGTTGTGTTATGGAATATAATGGATTGTGAAGTTCTAATCTGGCTCAATGGCTCAGCCTTCAATCTATTAGGTTGACAGCCAATATTCAGAGGTCAACAGATTCCTACCAGGCAAACTGAGCTCTTGCAAACAATCTTAGTCTCTCACTTACTGATATTTATCGACACATGATATGCTCACATATCGTTAGACTCTTTTTGGTCTCCTCACATTCAATTTCCTCCACTCTGATCTGTTCACCTTTTTAAGTTTCAAGTTTGATAGTGCCACTACTCATCCACCACTCCCTAAAACTACTTTCAACTGCTCTGAGAAAAACACAGTATCATGACCTAGATTCTAAAGAGTTCCACACATCTTGATACCCCTTCTGTCTCTGTAAGGCCAACCCCCCCACCCCGACGCCCTTTCACAGTCTAGTTTCACTAACCTCCAGTCAGTCTCTTGAGTGAGGCAATCTTCTCCCGCCATAGGTCCTTTGACTTGCTGTCCTCATTTTCTAGAATGCCTCTCCGCTCTCTCAAACTGGGAGCTCGTACTGACTCTTCAGAGCCCAATTCAAGGGTTTCTTTCTCAGAAAAATTCTGCCATCCTCTACTTCCCTCTCTTAGGCTGTGAACTAGGTCAGGATCCCTGCTGCATGTTCGCTCAATACTGTTTACCTTTCTTACTTGGCACAGTTGCAATTACATTTATTTTTGTGATTACCTCACTACTCGACTAGACTTTAAGTTTCCAAGGCCAGAGACCTTGTTGGGTTTTGCTCACCTTTGCTTAGCACCTGGCACATTATCTGGCATCTGGCAAATACTAAATAAATGTTCACTAAATTAATGAAAAGAAGACTTGTTCTGGGACCACATCCAAAGAACAGATGCTGTTTTCACGTTGTAAGTATGACATCAGGATCATAGGCATCCCAAATTTTTGCAAAAAGAAAGGTCGGCTTTGGTTTGGCCAGGTGCAACTTGAGATGTTGAAAACTGGAAGTTGTTGTTGAATTAAAGAAAACACTGATAGAAGTGAAGACCTGAAGGAATCAGTTTTCCAAGTCTACACAACAAAAGGATCCCAAGAAAGCCAAAAGCAGACCCTGGGATCTCTTCTACCGCAAGCTGTAAATGTGTATCAAGAAGTCCAGGAGTAGCAGATTAAGAGGCCTATGAAGCAAGAGAAACTATGAGTGAGAGCAGAATTTGACATGGCTTTTCTGTTAATGGAACCTAATGAGCCTATTGAGAGGGACCTGGGCTGGACACTGAGGAAATGAAGCAAATATGGTGGCCAGGGATGGACAACCTTTGGATGCTGCCAACCCCGGCATCCCTTGGCTAAGCTGCACCCACCCTGTTCAGTGAAGTCTTCTAAGGAGTCTCACTATGGATACAGAGGAGAGGATCCTGACCCCTTCCATTCTTAGGATTTCCACTGCAGGGGAGAACTATCCCCTGTCTTGATGAGCATGGTAATCTACAAACCTAGTTTTGTCCCAAGAGGCTTAGCAGTCTGCCTCGGGGTCCTACTTTTGCCCTCAGTGAGGGCACTAGATGTTTATCATCTAGGGGTCTGGTCTTTGTTGAGCCAGCTCTGGGTGAGGCTGAGACAAGGGCTGAAGCAAAGAGATTATATTGGTGTATTTGAAGCTTGTTGCAACTAAGTAAGAGCAGCAGGAGAAACAACAACAGCACTTCTGACCTAAAGTAGAGGAACCAAGTCACACGTTCAAGCCCACAGACCCCAACAGCAGCCATGCAGGTGTGCTACTCAGAGAGCCTTTGGGAGATGGCCTCCAGATGCCACCACTTTGAATCAACCAGAATGGAACATCGCGTGCTCGTCCTGAGACTACATCCTCCCAGGTGGCCCCCAGCCCATGACCGAGAATAGTGAGAAATAGTAGAGCCAGTGATAATGGGGTTCCTCCAATGGACAGACTTTGCTTGGAGATTCACCATTAGCCTCGTCAAGACTTTTTTCCCAGAGCTGTACTGCAATCTTGAGATTCTTCCTACTCAGTGTCCCCTCCCTCTCTCCCTTCTCAGGAGTCAGGCTGGCTTTGCCATCTGGACACTTTCCCCACCTACGCATGCTTCCTCTCTCCTTTCTTGTTTGTAGGTATTCCCACCCTGCCCCCAGGTATCTCCTGCATCTAATATTGTTTTTGTGTGTGTTTCTTGGGAAGCCAAAAATGACTTGCTCCTTCAAAAGGGCTCCCTAAAAAAACCCTTGCGCACTGTTCGTGGGAATGTAACTTGGTGCAGCCACTATGGAAACCAGTATGGAGGTTCCTCGAGAAATTAAAAATAGAAATGCCATATGATCCAGTAATCCACTGCTTGGGATTTATCTGAAGAAAATGAAAACGCTAACTTGAAAAGACAAAAGACACCTGCACCCCCATGTCACCACAGCATTATTTACAATAGCCAAGACACGGAAACAACCTGTGTGTCTGTCAATGGAGGAATGGATAAAGAAGATGTGGTGTGTATATATACAGACGTATACATGCTGGCATATATTATTCAGCCATAAAAATGAGGAAATCTTGCCATCTGCAACAACATGGATAGACCTTGGGCATTATGCTAAGTGAAATACCTCAGATGGAAAAAGACAAAGAACATCGAATCTCACTTGTATGTGGAATCTTAAACAAAAAAACAAGCTCATAGACACAGAGAATAAACCAGTGGTTGCCCACGGCAAGAGTTGGGGATGGGAACGATGGGCGAAGGAAGTGACAATGTACAGATTTCCAGTTATAAAACAAACAAGTCGTGGGGGGTGCAACGTACAGCTCGCAGACCATAGTCTGTAGTACTGCATTTCATATTTGAAAGTTGCTAAGACAGTGAATCTTAAAGGTTCTCATCTCAAAAAATAAAAAATGATTCTGTAGCTATGTATGTTGCCAGATGTGAACCAGTCTTATTGTGGTGATCATTTCACAATGTCTCCAAATATTGAATCGTTATGCTGTACACCTGAAACCAATGTAATGTTGTATGTCAGTTGTACCTCAATAAAAAAGGGGGCACTCTCTGAAAATAAACACGTATTTGAACTACTAAAACATCCCTTAAAAAAAGATGAGTTATTCCATATGTATATCGCAAAAATATCTCTTGTAAATGTGGTCAGTACCATAAGACATGAAGGAACTTAAGAGAACTGAGGGGAGATGCTGTCACTCTGGAAGATTATTATTTAAAAAAAAAACCTGTTGATACTCATAAAATAAGGAGTGGACCTGCTGTCTGAGAACATTCAGAATGTCTGTGACAGTTTCCTTTGAGGACAGACTTCAAGGGTGAGATGTGGCACAGGTGGGCAGGGCAGAAGGAGTCGGCTTGGGGTGTGTTAGAAGTAAACTGACGATTTGACATTAAAGTCAGCCACGTTTTACTTTGAATTTCAGCACCTCCTCTAATTACCTGTGTCGTTTTTGGCAAACTGACCGACCTCTCCGAGTCCCAATTCCCTCAACTATAAAAAGATTATTGATCTTCATCCTGAAGGGTTGTTACGAAGATGAAACTTAATGTAGGTGCCTGCTTAACACATACAGGTGCTAAATGTCCTCTCTAGGGCCCCTTTTAGAGCCTCGCCCCAACAACAGCTACGACGACCAGCTGAAAAGGGGGACACAAAGTTGACTCGCGTTTATCCACACGCAAGGTACAAGACGTTCACAAGCTGGAGAACTGAGGGCCTTTCCCTTTATCCACAACTCAAATGATCTCACCCTCTGATATCATTCTTGTGTCTCCGAGTATTTTGACAACAAAGACGTCCTCTTCTTCCTGACCTAAACTCATTCTTCCAATTCTGTTGCTTCAAATCATATCATTTCTGCTGATTCGATCCATAACACGCATATTAGACAATCTCCCTATTTCTTACTATTTTAAGAAAATATATTTCCAACGTTTATTTATTTTTGGGACAGAGAGAGACAGAGCATGAACGGGGGAGGGACAGAGAGAGAGGGAGACACAGAATCGGAAACAGGCTCCAGGCTCTGAGCCATCAGCCCAGAGCCCGACGCGGGGCTTGAACTCACGGACCCTGAGATCGTGACCTGGCTGAAGTCGGACGCTTAACCGACTGCGCCACCCAGGCGCCCCAGAAAATATATTTCCCTCTAGGTTGGTAAGACCTGCCACTAGGTACTCAATACAAGGATCAAAAATATGGTGCTTTGTAAAGCATGGCTTTGAAAAGCTGTCAGACTGGCCGACCTTTGCAAATACCAAATGGCATTTGTCTCCTATTAAAGTGAATGTGGGGGCGCCTGGGTGGCTTGGTGGGTTAGGCGTCCAACTTTGGCTCAGGTCATGATCTCGCGGTCCGTGAGTTCGAGCCCCACGTCGGGCTCTGTGCTGACAGCTCAGAGCCTGGGGCCTGTTTCAGATTCTGTGTCTCCCTCTCTCTCTGACCCTCCCTTGTTCATGCTCTGTCTCTCTCTGTCTCAAAAATAAATATAAAAAAAAAAAAAAAGTGAATGTGGATGAGTTATGACATGTGTTTACAAATAACAGAGCACTGAGCTCCAGGGTGATACTTCGGTGGGGAGGGTCCGGAGGGAAGTTCCAAGGTTCCAACCTGAAACTCCACTGCCCCACCTCCACCCCACTTCCCATCCTATAAGCTCCTCTACCACAAGAGGTCATGCTTGCATCTCTGTCCCAGCATTCTATCAATCTTTTTCTGTTTCTCTTCACCTGCATCTGTATGGAATTGTTTAGCTAAGCGGTCACACTAAGCTTCTTAGATGCGACAAACCCATGGCTTAATCAGACCATTCGGGCATTTGTTAACTCTGCCTTAGTCCTGAAACACGTCTTTTTTCCTCCTTGCGTCTCTGGGCTCTTTGGAAGTGCAGAATTCTGAGTTTTCAGGGAATCTCAAGGATATTTCGTTGATGGTTTCCTCCATGATGCCATGATAGATGGAATACTGTGCTGTCCAGGAAGATCATCTTATAATACAGAGAGGGCACCTCTATTGTTCAGAGGACCAAGGAAAGAATTCGAGCAAGAGTAAATATTGAACCTACTATTCTACTTAAGAAGCTAATTTGGGAATTATGTATTTATTATGAAAAGTGAAAATGGGATCCAACTGTTTCAACTCCTCCCCAGTGAGATAGCTATGGCACTGAAAGGAGCCGATCTGTGTTCTAGAAACAGTAAGTGAGAATGCTGTTGGAAATCAGTGCAGGAAAATTAGTTTTTTGGAACCACTCAATAGCTATAAGACCCTGAGTAGGCTTCTATGACTCAAAGTTTCCCTAACTTTATAATGTGAAACATGGGACTGAAGAGGTCTAAAAGCACTTGTATCTCTAAAAATCCCTTATGTGGGGAGTGCCTGGGTGGCTCATTCGGTTAGGGGGGTCCAACTTCAGTTCAGGTCATGATCCCACGGTTCGTGAGTGTAAGCCCCACATGGGCTCTCTGCTGTCATCATGGAGCCCACTTCAGATCCTCTCTCTCCCTCTCTCTCTGACCCTCCCCTGCCCTCTCTCTCTCTCTCTCTCTCTCTAAAACATAAATAAACATTAAACAAAGTAAGAAAATTTTTAAATCCCTTATATTATGATACATGCCAAATAACTGAGTGGTTACCATACGCAGAAAAATTAAGAAAAGCTGCAAATGAATAACGTCACTTTAATGGCTTTTCATATTTTTTATTGGCCGTTTATATTCTCTCTCTCTTTTTTAAATCTATTCTCTTATTGCTTTAGAACTGTTTTCAGGCAGGCCTAGATTATAAAGGAAAATGAATATCATAGGATACTCTGGTTTCTGTCTTCCTCTATCCGCTGCTAAATTGTATTTCACCAAACTGAAAATGAGACAGCTGTCAAGGGCAGTAAGAAAATCTTGGCGAGCCTATGTGTTGCCCAAACCCTCTCCCCTGGCCTTTTCCTGTATTCACCTGTTAGAGCTTCTGGTTTGACCCTCAGAACCACCTTCCTCTTTGTCTTCCAATCAGCTGATCAATATCTTTCACGTCGCTAATGGACTTTTTCCCCCAACTTTTTTTGTTTCAGTTAGTTGACAAATTTAAAAGTGCTTCAACTTCATTGAATATTTGTTCACAAACAAAACACGCTTTTGTTCAGACTTTCAGTTCTTCTTTTCTCTGGTTTGATTAAAACATCAGAACATGCCAATGATATTATTAGTTTGGGCTCTTACTAACCAGACCGGAAGTTTATTATCTTGCTAATCAGAAGATGAGAATGGGAAGGAAAAGCAGATTCAGGAGAACACAATAAGAAATGATTTGAAATCTAGAGAGAGGGAGGAAGAGAGACGGAGGGTAACAGAAAGGAGAAATACACAAGAAGAAGTAAAACCTAACTCAGACACCATATCCTTCACAAATCCTAGACCTTCCCAAGCAAAACTAGCAATCACTTCCTTGGGGCCCCCTGTTGTCTTTTTCTTTCGTCCATTTTGCTACCTTAACACACAACATGTGGTATACTAGTTGACCAACTATCTTCTACTATCGTGAGTACCTTGAGCCCAAGAAACATGTCACATTTATCTTTGTAAAACCAGTGCATGTTTATATTCCAGAAATGAGCGCTGAATTGAAAATGAAAAGTCCAACTGACAAGGATGATCGGAGATTCCAAATGCCACAAAGTTGGGCCTGCCGATGCTTAGAAGCCTTACGCTTATTTCTGGTGCTTACTGGGAGACTGGGAACCTTTCTGAAAGTTTACATTTTCTGGTAATGCTCACGTAATTAATTTCTATGGTTCCAGGGCTCTACAGATCATCCCTCTTCTTGGGGTTGTCAGTCAAGAAGATTCACGAAGATTTTATTGGTTGAGTATCATATTAAGGGCTTCAAAGAAGGTGTAATAGATAGGATCCCCTCTTTAGGAAGCTCATAATTTAGGGAGTTTGAGGACAGAATTCAAAATATCTGTGAAATATACCTATCAGCACTATGAACATGAAGAGTGTTCATTGTTTTTCTTTCCTTCTTTGATTCCCCAGGTTACATAAAAGCTTGTCCTCATTTGCCACTGTCCAAAAATTCCTTGAATTATCAATTCCCCAATCTCCACCTTACTACTTTCTTATCTTCTACACTTCCAACCATCTCCAATCTGGTCACTATTTAGAAAAGAAATGTGTGGAATTTAATAGTTGCCACAGACTTGAATCAAACTCTTGACATGATTTTTTCAATGGGTAAAAATGAATCTCTGCCATAACAATAATCCTCACCCAGGGCAGCTGAAAGAGTGAAACTTACCCCCATACTATAGTGGAGTCATGCTCATACAGGTACCACAATCGTGTGGTAGTCATTTTAGTATTATTTATCAGTTAATATTTAGTACTGTTTAGTATTTAATATTTAGCTGTGTCTGGAATTGACTATTGAATAATACTAAATAGACTTGTTTAGGAAGCAAAGCTCTAATTCCCTAAGAATCCTATGAGATTTTTCAAAAAGCACATTTGCAAATTCTTCCTTTGTTCTTTTCCAAAGCCAGAGATAAAGATATTTGTTTCAAGTCTTTGAACTCTGAGCTCACCTTCATTCAGTCATCTATATTCCCATTTAATCATATTATCACATTATTAAACCTATTCTTTTTTTTCTTTCTCTCCCTTCCTTCTTTCCTTTCATTCCTCCCACCCCCCTCCCTCCCTTTCCTCCTTTCTCTTTTTCCCCCTTCCTTCCTTCCATCCTTCCTTTTTCCCTTCCTTCCGTCCTTCCTTCCTTCCTTCCTTCCTTCCTTCCTTCCTTATTTTTTTTAACAAGGGGCAGGGACATATCTCTTAAGACCTTCGTCTTAAGAGGAGGCCATGGGGTTTCAGAGAGTAAGGACAAATCCATCCTCCTACCAACACAGCTATGTAGAGATACTTACATTGAAGTCATACAACACACCGAAGTTTGCCGCAGATGCCTCTTCAGCTCTGGGAACTGTTTTCCTAGGTAAACTGCCATATGGCAAACCCCAGAGGTACTGTATAGAGAAGCAAAGAAAGCAGTTAATAATTGGAAACAAAGTCTGAGCCACACATGTGATCACAAATGGTTTTGTTTAAAAGCACTTCTGAAACTTTTTCATGGAGACTCTGTGGGTCTCCACGTGGGGTCCCATTTTCTGGGAATTGACTACTAAATCCAGAGTTAAGAACAAAGGGAGTGCTAGGAGCCCTTCCTTCTAAGTTCAGTGGACCACCAGCAGTCGGGCCAACCACAATGCCCAGAAGGCTTGCTGAGAAGCCCCACGACCCACCACCACCTCTAAACTGGTCTCCTTTAGGGGAGGTCTGGAGAGGAGAAAAGAGGCCTTTGGGGGAACTATAGTGTTCAAACAAACCATACTACCCACATCTTCATGTGGGGCTGCTTCTTAGGGTTGGGGGTGGTGGGAGATTCTCTCCTTCATGTTAAGAAAGAGAAGACTCAAGGGAATCACTTATACAATTTGAGAGGGTCAAATGGGAGGAAAGATGGGTACCCTGATTATATTTGCTTTACCACTAATTCAGGTTTGCTCCCCTGATCTTATGCTGCCAGATTCAAAGAGGAATTTTTAGGGGCCGAGCCAGCCAGCAAGGGGACAAGAATAGGGTCCTGGCAGATTTCCTGGTGAGAACTGGTAAAAGCACCCCGCTAGGGCAGGCACAAGGCTTGCCAAACAGATGCTGCTTCTTATGGGACATGAAAATTTCTTCCCTGGGGCTGGGGGTGGAGGATGAATGTGACTGGACGCCTGAGTGTGCAGCTTTATGGAAGTCAGCCCCTACTCCTACCCTCCACATAGGCTGCACAGCTTCCATGGAAGCTTCTTGGCTTCCTAGGACTGAACAGAGCAGAAGGTGGGTCCTACCCTGTCTCACTCCAAAGTTGAGGGCCACAGAGAACAAAGGAGATTAAGGTCTCAGGCTCGGCCCTTTGGGCGAAAGGGCATTTGAATCAAAGGAAGGCTGAATGAGTCTGTGGGCTGGAGGCTGCTGAAAAATGGAGCCTCATTGCCAGGAGGGGACCAGTCTTGGCCTCTGGCGGTTCTGTAAAGCTAGCACATGAGGTTTCTATCCTCTTTTGTTCTTTTGCTGGAGCTGGTAACCAATGCCCAGAAAACAGGATGCCCCTCACAGCAACTAACACAAACCTGTAAGAAAGCATCCAAAGACAATATGCTTCTTAGTTCTAGGAATACATCCAATCAAACACATATTAACTCCCTCCACTATACACCAGGCATTCTGTAATTTCATATAGTTGGAACAAATCAGCCACAACCTTTCATTTCCACGGAGGCTGTGTGCTGTAGGGGAAAGAGTAAGTGCCGTTGATAAAACTCCACGTATGCCCCGAGTCTGACACTAAGGAGTGTCATAATAGCCAGTGATGGAGTTTCAAGTTTCCTTGGAGACATGAGCAGAAATAAAGCTGGGGTTAATCTGAAATAGATGAAATACATACATTCTGCTCTATCGCCTGAAAGTTTTCACTTGAGAAATGGACTCGCCAGACTTCTGATCTATGTCTACTGACTTCTAAGAGCCACATAGCCGTAGAATGCCCCGAATTAGCTCAGGGATTATAAAAGTAGTGGATTGAGAGGCAAAATCTTGGGACAAAAAATAGAATCATGATCCCAGTCCTGGAACGACTTGAAAAAAACCCCTCACTCTCAAGATATTGGTTAAGCCCAATAAGCAACCCGTGACTCTGTTTCCACATTTTTAAAGGGGAAAGAAATGCTTCTGTAAGTCTACTTCTTACATTTGTTGTGAGGCTCAGTAAGTAAAAGAAATGAAAGTGTTTTGCACTATTAAAAGCAAAATTCTTCATGCACGTAAAGCACTATTGGGATTGTTATGCCCATGGGGAGGCTCAATGCAGAAGCTGGCACTGATTTAAAACCCAGTGCTCTAACCTAACAATCTGACGGTTGATTGGGGGTGGGAGGGAGGGCAGGGTGGGTGATGGGTATTGAGGAGGGTACCTGTTGGGATGAGCACTGGGTGTTGTATGGAAACCAATATGACAATAAATTTCATATTTAAAAAAACACATGGAAATAAAAAATCACTCAAAACGCTTAGTTTTGGCTGTCAGCAATACTGTTCTGAACAAGTTGGCTTTGAAATAATGACACCTAAAAGACCCTCTGTAGCCCGAATAAAGCCTAAACTGACT
The DNA here is from genome assembly GCF_024362965.1 of Panthera pardus. NCBI lineage: Eukaryota > Metazoa > Chordata > Mammalia > Carnivora > Felidae > Panthera > Panthera pardus. The sequence goes on along the minus strand of NW_026526766.1, from coordinate 14,923,957 downwards.
TCTGTGTGATAAGTAAGCATCCAAAGATCAGAGCCATCTAACCTCTTGTGACTAAAGACTCCAACCTCAGTCTTGTTTGTTGGCCTTAGTTGATTGACTCTTTTCCCCACATCAGCTCAGGGCTTTGCCTCCTTCTTCACTCTGGACCCACTATCTGCTTTACTCTCCTCTCTGACTTTGATCCTAAAAGACCCCACCCCACTGTGTATGTGTGCGTGTGTGTGTGTGCCTGGGTTATCTTACTTTACATGTGGAAAAAAACTGCTCATGTTGTGTTTCTTCAAATAGAAAAGACAGATGCATTAAGGAATATTTCTTTCCAAGCAAACTTGGCAAAATAAATAAATACAATTCACAAGGTGTCGAAGCTTTCCTTTTGAGCAATTAACATTTGAGCACAGGGACCACCTTGGGAATCTGATAGAAGCCATGAACCCTTCCATATAAAAATGTACATTTAAACAGACACACCACATTTTATATATGATTTCAGGAAGCTCATGTACCCTTTGGAGCAATGAGTAGGATCTTTAGCCCACGGGCACGATTTTGAAGATTAACCTTGTTACCTGGGCTACGACTCTCAGAGTGGATACGGCCAGTTAATCATTCTATTTTTCAGAAGAGGAAAGAAATTTTCTAGGACAGGAGAAACTTGTTCCAGCTATTTTTGTAACCCGGAAGTCAGAATCTTACCTCTGGCAACATGATGAGGCTGAATGTCAAGATAAAGAGAACCATATTTACTCCATACATCCATCTCAAGAAGAGGAAGTATGAGGCCACCGATGAGCCAAACTGACCTACCAAAAAGAAAAGTTAAAAGATTGAGAGACAGGTCAGAATCAAAAGGAAACAAAAGCCACTGTCTTGGTGCTTTCCATAAGAGATCTGCTCCTGGCGACACTTGGGTTCTTTTCACGTGGACATCATATCGACAGTCTCTGGCGTCCTCCTGTTTCTATCCTGGAAGAGGGAAAGTTAATGGCGATGGAAGTGCTCTCTACTGTGTAGTTGCCGTTGTGCAGAATGACTGTGACCTACGCCTTTAGAGGCCATCCGAGGGAAAGCTGCCTTGTGCTTAGCAGCTAGAAGTGCTCCTTGAAGAGCCCATTTCATGCCTGGAGTTAGTACAGTTGTGTAAGCAAATACCTGTAAGGTGGTTGCTGCAGTACCTGGCCAGCAGTTTTCCGCCATTATCATGATCATTACTGCCCTTCTGCCTCCTTCCTGTCAGCCAACAAGGCTCTTCTCAAAAATGTTTACCACATCCTTTCTGGACAGCTGTCCTAACAGACCGCCCCGTGCTATTTGTCTGACTTAACTGGCATTTTTTAGGTACAGCACAGAAGCTGAAGGTCATTCACTCACTCCTCACATATTTAAAGTATCTTCTGGGGCGCCTGGGGTGGCTCAGTTGGTTAAGCATCCGACTCTTGGTTGCAGCTCAGGTCATGATCTCACGGATCCTGAGATGGAACCCCACGTTGGGCTCTGTGCTCATAACATGGAGATGGCTCGGGACTTTCTCTCTCCCCTCTCTCTCTCTCTGCCCCTTCCCTGCTCGTGTGCTCTCTGTCTTTCTCAAAATAAATAAATAAACTTAAAAAAAATAAATAAAATAAAGCATCTTCTGCTAGGAATTACTTTAGATGTGAAGCACAATGTCACAGATACGGTTGCTGCCCTAATACAACTTAAATTTTAGTGAGGTATGGAAACAACAAAAATGCAGGAATTTAAAAACTAGATAAATTAATTAAATATATGTATTTATCATAATATATTATATATTATATTATACATCGTATCATGTGTGAATAGCATGTATATTATATATCATATATATTATATATGTATATTCGCTTTATACATTGATTAATGCATATATATTATGTGTGATATAGCATGTATGCATGCATCATTTATATGATACGTATGTATTATATATGATATATAAGATTACATATGATTATATATTTGCAACAATTACATATATGTAATTATTATAACCAGATAGGTCCTGATTATAAAATATCAAGAGGGTTGCTTTCAATAAGTTCGTTGAGGAAGGTATATCAAAGAGGGTAGCATTCGAGCCTCGGTCTGAAGTTGGAGGAAGAGGCACAATGCCCAGGCTGGGGAAGAGCCGCTCAAGCAGAGGAAAGAGCCAGAACAAATATCTGGAGGCAGGCAAGAGCTCAGGACAATTGAGGAACAAAGCAGAGGACTGTGTAGTTGGAGCCCAATGAACAAGGGAAATTGGTGACAGATGAGGACGGAGAGACAAGCCAACCCACACTGCGTAGGACCTCTTAAGGCAAGGTAGAAAGTGAGGCTTTTATTTTAAATGTGATGAGAAGTCACCAACAGGTGTTAAGCAGCTGGAGTGGGGTGGCGGTGGGGGCACCGTGACCTTTAAGAAGTCTCCTCCACTTTGGGAAATGAATTGGGAAGGGACAGGCAAGAATGTGCCATCGACACTCGTGCGCCACCGTGGATAGTGATCTGTCCAAATCGTATTTGCTGAGAAAAAAATAAAAAAACATGATCTTACAACAGAGAATGGAAGAGGAAGAAAGAACAGGAATTTGAGGTCTCACGTTGAGATTTCACCAATTAACAAAAGCCAGACTTTTCTTGACCACTTAAGGTTCAACGTTAAGTTACTAGTTTCCTTAATCTTCCCAATTCCCATTTTCGGTTGCCCAAGAAGAAACAATGAACACTGGCAGTCACCCCCACTGCATCGGGCCCTTTTTCCTGACTCATTCAGCAAAATACCTCCAGTGACCAAAGCTTTTCTTGGCCTTCTGGCTTTGCAACATTACTGGTGGGGAAACATTATTGCAGAAGGAAGGAGGCTGCTATGAAGCAAATTCCAGCCTCTGCTTAGTAACATGAGGCTGAGATCACATGAGAGTCATGCTGCTATTTCTGGAACTTAGAATATTCTTTAGGTGCCACCTTGCCTATTCCCACAACACAGAGGCAATTTTTATAGAAACTTTAAAAAAGTCAATGGCTAAATGGACGTTTTTAAAAAAACCCAATGATTTTGAAATCTGAATCTTTGGATTCATTTCACTTTGTAGAGGGATACAGAGTTCTACAGGATTTCTGAAAGCATGTGGTTTTGCTAAACACGCCCGCAGGTGCTGTAACCAGATGCGCTGGTCCATCTGCAGAAAGGCTCAGCAGATCTGCCCCTCCCAGGACATCTGATCATCCACCTGGCTCCCAGTGATTTCATATCATTTCATGGCTGTTATCTATGTTCTCTGGTAACAATTGCCCAAGGACTGCGTCAGCCAGGTTCACTTGTCATGTTTTATTGAAGGCAGTAGACTTCCAGCTTCCTAGTCATTATAGTTACTCATTAATTGGAGAAGAAACTTTGTCTCTAGGTACCCGGAGTAAGCTTTTCCCTGAAACACACAGGAGATCTTCTGGTGTAGAATCCCAAGCACGGGATGCTGACTCATGCTTTCCTCCTTCTCTCCCTCCCTCCCTCCCTCGTGGCCTTCTTCCCTTCCTCCTTCCCTTCCTTCTTTCCTCCCCTTCTTCCTTTCCTACCTCCCTTCTTACAGTTTTGCTCTACTTATTAGCACCCACGGCTAATGGTCCCCTGATTGGGACTAAATCTGGCATTTACTAAAGAGAGAAACCTGACTATAGTGTAGCTAAAAGATAATTGGAAAGAACATCCATTCCCGTGTGCTTAGTCTCTTAGATAAAATTGTAAAGAACAAGAATAGGTTGTAGTAGTGGTAATGATAACAACAACAACAACAACAACAACAACAGCTGGCATATCTCGCTGGTCAATTATGCATACTGAAAACTTTGACATCAACTCATTTAACTACCTCTAGAACCCAATAAGGTTAAGTGTTATTAGGCCCACTGTGTGGATGGAGAACCCCAAAATTAAACATAAGCATTGGACTGAACCAAAACTTGACTAATAATAGTAACAGCTGATATGTAATGAATGTTTGTTTCAGACACCTGTCTTGATCTTGTGTATTAATTCATTTAGTCATCGAATTCCTGCAAGAGGAGAAATACTGTACTCTCACCTTACAGAGACTTAAGCCCGTGGGTTACACAGCTAGGAAATGATGAAACCGGGGTCACGTGGGTAGTTCTGTAGGTAGTAAATGATGGAGCCAGAGTTCTAAACCAGGCAGCCTTGATTCCTAGGTGTTTGACTCTAAATCTAGATCTCTTTTAACCACAGTGCTATATTGCTCGTCAGGTAGAATCATAATCAAATTATCTTTTTAAAACTATAATATATGGAATAATTATGCCATGTGCATGTATGTCTGAAAGAATATAGGCAATATCCATGAATCAGCCAAGGCCATGCACATTCATAAATTTGGATTGTGCCCAGAAATGACCTGTTCTTTTTTTCTTTAATCTAACTAATAAATCCTGTTTCCATAATGAATTATTCATGTATTAAAAGAGTCCTTGGTATGTATTCCAGTGAGACCTTTTAAGCTTATGCAATATTCTGGTTGCTGAATTTTCTTGCATTTCTTTTAAATTCAGGTTAAAGTTTCACCTCTCCCTCCCTCTGGTTATTTATTATTAAGGCAAAGCAATTTGTAGTCTGTCATCATGGATAATTTCCTCTTGAACAGTTGGGTAATAAGACAGGCAGACAAATATGAGCATTTCTAAATGGGAAAAGACCAATTAAATCACCTGCTGCATGAGTACAATATACATATCATCTTGTTGGGCTAGGACAAAAAGCATAGTTTCTTTCAAATTGGTCTAGGAAAATTAAATGTGGCAAATTTGATTTGGATTATCTGGAGCCAGTAAGGGGCAAAAGGACCTCAACCTTTAGAAAAGATTGGAACATGACTGCCTTTCCCATCTCTTTTCCAATTTCCATTTAGTTAAGTTTCAAAGACCATCGCAGATACATGCTTCCCCATCTTTGGTAGGGTACTTTCTATGGGATGGTTACTATGACCCAAGGACTTTGCTAGTACAGTCTTAGAGAGGTTTCATACTTTTCAACTAACATAATAGCCCCAGAGTCTATGGTGTATTTATGATTATCATTATGATCATAATGCATTAAGCATCTTATAGAAGATGAAGTATATAATTAAATAAATAGCTCATTCAAAACTAAATGCATGAGAAAATGGAAAATAATTCCCCAAGTAGGATATTGATCAAGAAATTCTATAACTACCCATCCTGCCGTTGCCCTGGTAGAATCCACTCTGGGAACTGTTGCCAAAGAAAAAGTTTATAAAATGTTCTGTAAAGTGATAAATGAGCAAGCCACATTGAGGAAACCACAAGCTTTGGACCCAGACAGACTTCACCTTGCATTTCAGCTCCTCTAGTGACTAATTCTGGTACAGTTAGGTTAATGTGCACATTGCATGCATGGTAAAGAGTATATGAAATGTCTACGGAGTATCTGAGTGACGCTCAAAGGGCAGTGGTTGTGGCGATTGTTGATAGACTAGAAAATGAGGGTCAGTTCTTCACAGGGAAGCATAGCACCATGAAAGGTGGAGAAATCAGGGCAACCTAATCAAATCATAAATTGCATAAGGAAGAGAAAGTAATGTGCTTGACATCATCCAGCTGACTGTTCCAAATTTTCTGGAGGAAGAAGAGAGGAAGGAAAATAACTAAGAGTATAACTGAGTGGCCCTCAATCTGTCTTCCCCACAGTAACACAAATGATAGATGGTGGCCATATATGTAACTCATTCTTGTGTGAAATTCTGGCAATAAAAATAATCCCATCTGTTTCTGGCCTCCTCAAGATAGGCTACTGCAATGCAAGCGGGCATGACATTGTTATTGAGACAAGTTAGAACTGCTCTAGTGTACCTTCGAAATAAAAAATGTGCAAATGTACATATTTTAATGATCATTCTTACAAATGTATGGGGATACATCTCAAAACTGGTCAAGATTCAACCCTATCATCTCACAGGTGAATGAGACTGAGGCCCAGAGAGATTACATGACCACCGAGGAGCAGAACAGCTAATCTGTAGCAAAGCAAGAGCAGAACCCAGAGTTCTTTCCACACAAATTGTATCAAGATCTTAATGTTCCAAATGTCTTTCTGTTCCTCCATACCTCTCAGGTTAGCGTATTTCAGCTGCACACTTGAAACCTAAGGATTCCGTGACGTCTGTTCTTTTCTGACATGTCTAAATTCCTTTTTCCACTTCCTAGAATGGTAGACATGTGAGGAATGTCTACTCTTTCACTTTATTCAACACATATTTATTACAGTCAAATTCTAGGTTTGGCAATCCAGGAGGAAGAGAACCAAACCTCTTCTCTCATGTCTATTCGAAGAAATAAGCACAAAATAAAATGAAATGAAATGACAGTTAAAAATTAAATTTAAGGGGTGCCTGGGTGGCTCAGTCGGTTGAGCGTCTGACTTCGGCTCAGGTCATGATTTTACCGTACGTGAGTTCAAGCCCCCCATCGGGCTCTGTGCTAATAACTCGGAGCCTGGAACCTGCTTCAGCTTCTGTGTCTCCCTCTCTCTCTGCCCCTCCCCCACTCACACTCTGTCTCTCTCTCTCTCTCTATCAAAAATAAATAAATATTAAAAAAATTAAATTTAAAATACAGTATTTAAAAAAAATTTTTTTTAACATTTATTTATTTTTGAGAAACAGATTGAGACGAAGCGTGAGCCGGGGAGGGGCAGAGACAGGGAGACACAGAATCCGAAGCGGGCTCCAGGCTCTGAGCTGTCAGCACAGAGCCTGATGCAGGGCTCGATCCCACAAACTGTGAGATCATGACCTGAGCTGAAGTTGGAGGTTCAACTGACTGAGTCACCCAGTTGCCCCTGTTAAGATGTATTTAAAAAGAAATCACATTCATAGTTTTTTAGAGCCTTTTTTTAAATGTTTATTTATTTTTGAGATGGAGAGAGACAGAGTGTGAGCAGGGCAGGGGCAGAGAGAGAGGGAGACACAGAATCCGAAGCAGGCTCCAAGGCCTGAACCATCAGCACAGAGCCTGATGTGGGTCTCGAACCCACAAACTGTGAGATCATGACCTGAGCCAAAGTCGGATGCTCAACCAACTGAGCCACCCAAGCACCCCTAAAATACAGTATTTTAGATAGTAAGTGTTAAGGAAGAAAATAAAGTAATAATGTGATCATACAGGAATATGTGGAAGTGTAATTAATTAGCTGATGTGTTTTTAATTCATTGCCACTTGATAATGAGAGACAGAGGACTGAGGATAGGCACTCCTAAAACATGCCCAATCATGTCCATGAACTATCCATCAACTGTGTTATCTCCCTGTGGAGCCTCCATTTTAATTATGCAACGCCAAGTTTAACCAGCAGGAAAATCTGCTTCTCAGTCTGAAAACTCAGGGAGGAAATTCAGATCCTAGTCGAAACTCTTAGAAACCAAAACATGGCAAGATTATGCTCACCCTCATTTTAAATATGACCTTTTTTCTTTATATTCTGTATTCTTTCTTATTTAAAAACATTATTTATTACATTTACAATTTTTTAAATTTTTATTGGCTTTATTCCAAGCCTAGAGCACTGTTCTAAATACGCTTTTGATCAAGTATATTCTCCTGACTTCTCTGTACCCTGTGAATACTGTATAAAATGAAGGCACAATAACGTAATGGTATTCACATAACAAATTCCTGGATGGTGATGTGATTAACTTATTCTACTTCAGACGTGAAAATGAGGCTTTAAGATTTCTTCACTCTTTGTAGACATTGTTCAATTTGATTATTGTCTAAATCTCATAAGAGTATATACTTTCAATGTCATGTTCATTGTCAAAATAAAATCACTGCCTTCCCAATGATATATATGACTCAGTGTCACTGTGCACAATATTGACTTCCCTGTATAGAACAGAACACAAGGTCAGAATGAGAATATTTTGGTCTAATGTAGGAAGGGAGAGTGGAGTCTCCAGGGCTGTGACTGGTGAGTACTAACAAATTTTCACAGTAAACTAAAAGAATGTTAAAAATGATAACTTTTGTTTGTTTGTTTTCTTGTTTTTAATCTTTCCAATAGTACAGAAACCAAGAAATACATCTGATAAGCTTATGAAACAACCTTCCCATCTAATGAGATCTCATGAGCACTTACTTTCAATTGCTTTGATTTTGTTTTCCCACGGGACACAAGCAGCTTTGAAGTTTTCAAAATCACGAAGAAATTTCGCCCATTTCTGAAAAGAAAGCCAAATAGAACAATAAAACCTAGCCTCTTGTTTGTCAAGATGTTTTATCCTCCACCCCATCCCCAAATATCACAAGACAATGAACTTGGAAAGATCTCTCTAGTGCCACATAAGGCTTTTTGTAAAAAGAAAAAAAAAAAAAAACCAGTAGGATTCACTTGCTTCTCTGTTCCCCACCCACCTTCACACCAATTCAATTAAAAAAACTTTTATGGATCCCCTATTTTATAAAAAATATGCTGAGAAAGATCTGTTTGTTCTTCCAGACAATAAGGGAGCAGGGACTGGGGTAGCACCTACTAAGTTGACTGGCAAATTGTATATGTTTAATTAAATACTTGTTGCATGAAGAAATTAATGAACTATGAATAAGACATCATTCCTGCCTTAAAGGGCTTCTGGGACTATTAGAGTAAGCTGTACCTAAACAAGTAATTTTGATACAGGATGGGAAGTGTTATGACATGGGACACTTTTTATTCTGGGAGGGGTAGAGCATCTAACTAAATGGAAAGTCATGGTATCATAGGAAAGGGAGGAAGAAAAAGAATCATATATTAGCTTTTTTAAAAGCTTATTTGTTTTGAGAGAGAAAGAGAGAGAGTGCAGGGGAGGGGGAGAGAGAGAGGAAGAGAGAGAATCCCAAGCAGGCTCCACACTGTCAATGCAGAGCCCGATGTTGGGCTGGGTTCCATGAACCATGAGATCATGACGTGAGCCGAAATCAAGAGTCAGATGCTTACCTGACTGAGCCACCCAGGCCCCCCCTACATTAGTTTTATAAAAGACCTTCCTTCCATTTTACTCCACAATGTTGGGCCATCCATGGTCAAGAGGACCACAAGGAAGAATGGGAACAGGGAAGCTAACTTTGCATATGTGCACATAACGCTGGGATAATGTGTGAGATGGACAGGTGCAATAGAGCCCAAATAACAGTATGAGACAAGTCTGAAGTTCAAAAGGTTACCCAACCTAGAAAGAGCCCAAATATCCATCTACAATAGAATGGATGAGTAAATAGTGGTACCTTCATACAATGGAATACAACACATCAATAAAAATGAACAACTACCACAACACAGATGTGTCTCATGAATATAATATTGCGTCAAAGAAGCCAGAAACAAAAGCATAAATATTGATTCCATTCATTTAAATTATAAAGACAGACTTATTACTCCCTGATATATATCATAAATCTGTATTTCATATTTAAGGTGTGAATTTTATTCACAAAACCCCATCTTTATGGAAATGAATTCAGCCTACAAGTGGTATAACAATTATAAAAAGGGGATAATAAGACCTATATACCTATTTTGCTTTGAGAATTAAATATGGTACCTTCATAGAGGGATTCGATTCAGTGCTTGGCATAAGTAAATACTAATGAAATGTTAGTTTCTTTTCTATCTTTTCCAAGGATCTATGTTTATATTACTATATCATTTGGGGCTTTTTTCATATTCTATTCAATTTATAGTTTATGTTCCTGGTAGCTGTATGGCCCTGAAACTTGTAGATAACAACTTGTAGAGCAACAAACTTTGACCCAGAACCCCTTAACTACCAGGGAATGGAAGTGAAAGGGGCACAATCTTTACCATTTCAGAGTGATAAAATCACACAAGTAAGTCTTTTTGCCATAAATCACCATTTCATTTGAGAGGCCGCCATCGAGAATATACAACATCGACCAAACTGAGTTGTGAAAATGCTTACCTTAGCCATCATCATCTTAAATGCAAACCACTGCTTTCCTTTTCCTTTCCCAAGGGCTCCTTCATTTTCACTCACAAATTTTTTTGCTTCCCTGAGAAAATAAAACAAAATAAGGGGTAAGAGGGAATGGGGTATAGGTTGAGATGCATAGAATAGAGGTAGTGGACATTTCATTTTATCAGGTTTGTAGCCTTAGTTCTTCCAGACCCTTAGCACATGAATTTAAGCTCTATTTCAAGCTCCGGACTCGTAATAGATGTTTAAGCTTTTTAATTCCGGCCAGGAAGAATAAGATATTTTAGTCTCACTTATTAATCAGCTGGAGTCATCAAAAAGCAAGGAATTTATGCTAAGTGTCAAAATCGAGAACTCTAGTTCTTTTCATTTCCACCACATATAAAATTGAATCCAAAGTTGACTTCAGCTTCTGGCAGTCAGAATGTTTATTTTAAAATATTTTCTCTTCTTCTTTTTTAAGGGTTCCTTTTGTAAAATAAGGCAAAGAGTTTAGGACAAACTGACATGGAGCACAGTTACTGACCTGGTATTTAATCTCATAAAACCAATTATGAGTTGAAACAAAAATGTTATGTACAGCAAATTGGGTTGAGGGAAGAAGAGAAAGGGAAGGAGTACTTTTGGCCTCACATTCAGAAAGGGCCTCAAAGATAAAGTTTAATATTATTCCCAAATAGTTATACCTTTCAGTAGTCACACTTAGGTCTCTCTGTATGTGTGTGTGTGTGTATAGAAAAGCATCAGTTCACGAAAATGGAGAATGTTAAATATACTATAATTTTATAAACTCAGCTGGCCAATTTTGCTATTGCTGTTTGTTTGATATACGAAAAACTTTTAAAAATAGAGGTGGCCCAGGTTTGTCTTTACTTTTCGGGACAGCAGAGGGCATAACCCAGGAGAACCCAAACCTGAACTATGGTTCAATAGCTGCAACATCGTCCTTTGGTTGGAAGGCCGCTGGACCGTGAGATTTTACAGAATATTATTAACACAAAAAAGCAAATTAAAAAAAAAAATGAAAAGTCAGTGAAGGATTTTTTTTTTTGGTAAGGTGTTCCTGAGTAATAGTTCTAAACTCAAGATTTTATAATACCCAGGGATGGAAACACAACATGCACCTGCTGACTTACCCAATAACTACACAGTGGTGCCTCCTGAATTGCCTGGGCATGTGAACCCACCCACATTCTGCCATAAAAACACAAGTGCAATGGAGAAGATTCACTTTAGGCATCAAAGAGAGCTCCCAAATTAGTTCCTTGATGGCAGAGATGAAATCCTGTCCTTGTGTATCTCCCACAGCACCGACCACTACTTTGACCAGAAGAGGATGCTTAATAAAACTAGACCTTCTGGAAGTGGAGATGAGAGGCATAACTTGGGATAGTTACCAGATTGGGGAGAATCTGGTAATTGTATTTTCCATATTAATTAATGCTCAAATACAAGGTCATTCCCAAATGCTGGGATTGTACCCTTCTTCAGGAGTCCACTCAGAAACTATGACAGTCTCCTGGAAATGACAAGGGTTACTAGACTGGCCTTGTCAAATGGCCTGACCATTTGACATGACCTCAGAGCTATGAAGATTAATTTGATAATGGTTTCTAAAACACTCTACAGATCCTAAAATGTTTAATGCAGCCACATCACAAAGTATAAACTGAGCTCTCATGGCTGGGTTTCTACATCCACACAATCAGAAAGTGCATCACATTTAAGCCTTAACTATATGTTCTAGAGAAGACAGGGCAGGAGTGAGTATGGCACCTCGCTGACATTTATAAAATGTTGAAGTGACCTACACTAAACTTGACTCTGACTTGAGTTCTCAACCAGCCTCTGATTTGTCTCTGTGAGCAGGGGAGGGGCAGAGAGAGAGGGAGACACAGAATCCGAAGCAGGCTCCAGGCTCGGAGCTGCCAGCACAGAGCCCGACGCAAGGCTGGAACCCAGCAGCCATGAGATCGTGACCTGGACCGTAGTCGCAGGCTTAACCAACGGAGCCACTGAGGCGCCCCTGATTCTCCTATTAATACTTGCTTCAAAACTGAAAATTTGCTCTAACATGATTGATTCATTACAGAAGAATTTAAGCATAACACAAATTTTGTGTTTGCTGACATGAGATTGTATCTGCAAGAAACTCGAGGGGAATGCAAAAAAACCGCATCCAGCTAAACTTAGCGTATTCACGAAACGTGCACACCTCACCCGGCTACCTCACTGCGCCTCCTGCCTTATGGCCGCAGCCATTCACAGCTGGTCTTAAAGAACTTCCTCCAAACGCCACATCCCAAATTGCAAACCTGTTGAAGGCCAGTTCCACGAGCAAGCTTCAGGTCTTTTGCAAAGGAAACTGCCATCATTTACTGTAGCTTTTCTGTATTTCTTAACCACTTAGCGTGTGCAAAATGTTGCTGCCGTTTTATACCTATCTTTTTAAATGTGTCACTGATGATATTCCTGAGTATTCTTCCCTTATTCCCAGGTTTCCTATCAGCCCTGTGGTTTTCATTGCCCTATTTTGCATAGTGTGGTGGATTTTAGGTACCCATACAATGTATGACAGCCGAACTGACTACAATTCAACTATTTGGTATCGAGAACTTTGAAATTCGTAAAATCAGGTCTACATAGGAATCATCACATCACTTTATTATAGTAAAACATATAAATAGAGAGTCAAAAATTCTTCCTGGTAGTAAAATCAAAATTTGTTTTTCAAATGTAAAGTGCCTACTTTATATGGGCATATTTGCTACTCTAGATACTTAGTTTGGTCTATAGAGTTACATCACTTTCTAGATGAGTGGCCAATTAGAGAACATGACTGCTCTAAACAGCCATTATTCTACTTCATATTTCTGACAAGATTTTTAATTTTGTGAACTGATGATTATGTAATAGGATCATTAAACTGGCAAGGTTTAAGAGAGAGAGAGAGAGAGACGGAAGTCAGGGTTATAAACAAATTAAAATCATCACAAAATTAATGGAAACTATTTCCATGGCATGCATAGGGTTTTTTGTCAGTTATTATAAGTATAATTTTCCCTGGAGCCATCTAAGCAAGGTTTTATCGTTTGCCTCCTCAATTGCCAAGTTTTTCCTGATGCTAGGCACAGTTTCATACTTCCCTCCAAAGCACTACCGTCCCCCACCCTCAACATATGTATTCTTTTGTTTTTTTTTTTTAATGTTTATTTATTTTTGAGAAAGAAAGAGACACAGAGTGTGAGTGGGGGAGGGACAGAGAGAGAGGGAGACACAGAATCTGAAGCAGGCTCCAGGCTCTGAGTTGTCAGCACAGAGCCCGACGTGGGGCTCGAACTCACAGAGTGCAAGATCATGACCTGAGCTGAGGTCGGATGTTCAACCAACTGAGCCACTCAGGTGCCCCTCAACATGCATATTCTGACGCTGGTTTTCAGATACTAGCCTGGACCGAACTCAACACCATGTAATCTCGGGTATACGTTTCTTCTCTTCCCTAATGCCTTACTCCCTCCTCCATTCTCCAAAAGGCCTCTCTCTAGTTTCATTCCTGAAGGATCCTTGAAGAGCCATTCTAGCTCCTTCTGCTCCCCACTGCCCACCCTTGCCAAAATAAATTCTAGACTCAACACATCAGAAGTCTTGTGGGGGTGTGGGGTGATGTTAAGACAAAGCCAGGGGTAATGGAGTAGCCAGAGAATAATTTTTTTTAGCAAGTACAGATTCTTGAAATTCCTAATAGGATGCTCTTCAGATATAAGGAAGAACTCTTGCAGCTTGCTGGTCTAGAAGAAGGGACATCAGATGGGAAGACGTAGGCAACTCTGAGAGAACATCCTTTCACACTATTTTCAAGGCTAACCTTTGTAGTGAGCTGCATGACCTCGAGATGAAAAACAAACAAAAAAAAGTAGTACGGCCCAATCCCATCATCTCCAATAACAGATTTCTTACCCAGAAGACAGCATCTTTCATTGTGCTATTAGAAACAAGATACAAAAAGAAAATATCCAATATGGAGAGGAGCACTGACTGATACTTATCACACTCAAGTGCCCGTTACGGATAGCAGAATCCAAGTAAATAAAGAGCAGAGCCTTCGAAAACTGTAAAGCAAGACAACTTCTTCATGGTTTTCTTACAGTTAATCCATTTTCCTACCCATTTGTATTCATCTGGATAATTTAAAGGGATTTTTTTTTTGACACAGATAACATGAATAAGATTGTGTGGATAAACTTGGAATATCTATTGGCTTCGAACCATCCAAATGTCTGACTGAAAAATGTGTGTCATTCCCTTGAACTGCATTCAAAAAAAGCTGCCTGCCAAGACCGTAATCCGGTCCCCAGGTCTCGGAGCTCCAGCCGGCCCTGGTACAATGTGCACAGGTCCATGAGCTGTAACCCCAGACCCAGGGATAAATAATTGAGTGAGATCTATTTAATGACAATGATACCTGGCCTCATCATTCATTTATCAACCCCTTGTGTTGGTAATTAGAATAATAAGGTTTCATGGGCTTTCAAGAATGCTTTCACAGTTAGTTGGAGGAAGACACTTTGGTCCAACTTACAAAATAGATAATTTACCCATAACACATGATACAACCCTGATCGCCCAGGGGAGTCAGGACATGCAAGGTTGCCTTTGACACATTCTCATCCCAGGAAACATGTTCTCTGTTTGGGTTAGGTTAAGTTGACTTTTCTTCCCTCTTGTTTTCAGTTTGATAGTACGATTGGGCAACCAACTTCTTGCTCAAGTAAATGAAAGACATTTCAAAACTAGTCTTCAAGGCAACTGTAATCAAAACTTGTACTCAGGAACACTTCCCAGTAAAGGGATCTGGGGAATGAGAAGCCTTTTCTTAGTAAACACAGTTGTTAAAAAAAAAAAAAAAAAAAAGACCAATGTAAATTGACTCAAAGTCAGAACTCTGACTTTTCCTAAAACAGTACTGAGTAAATTGAAAGAAAGGAGCAGAGGTTGGAAGCTATTCTAAGCACAGAGATTGGAAATAAAGACTATAGGCTACTAGACTACTAGGTAATGTAATTCCATAATGAGACTGGCAGCATGATTTAAAATCATCCTAATCCTAGAAGCGATGATTCCAAACACCTGCGTTTTGTTTTGTTTTGTTTTTTATAAAGGAGACACTGGTGGAAGTGGGTGCAATGGTTTGAGGCTGAGTTGCTATCCCTATGAAGTAAGATCATAATAGCTCCGTCATGGGGCTGTCCTGTGTTTTACAGGAGATAATGCATACAACACGTTTAGCAATAGCACATGTAATGGGACCATGGCAAATCGCAAGAGCTCTATAAACAGGAACTATTATTCATAGCCCTAGTACTGGTAGTGCTGACTTCGATTTTTGTGCCTGAGTCTCCAAATTACAAAGTTGAGAAACGACTAGATATTTCCAGGCAAAAACCCCTCGGAAAACCAGTCCGTTTCCCTTCACATGATGAGACGTGGGAAGAGAGGGAATAGTTCTTGCCACTAAATGAGCAAGAGAGGAACCAGCCCCGCATTTAAGACGCAACGTGAGGGCCCTGGTGTCGGGCTTCCGAAACCCCGCTTATGACTCAGCCTGAGAGGAGGCAGCAGTGAATTCCAGCCTGAGTCCTGCTCCCCCCCGGGGCTGTGCTGCCTCTGAGAGCTCAGGTCAGCCGGGGAGTCTCTGTGCTCAGAGGTAAAAAGAGATCTCTCTCTCTCTTGAATAGGACTATATGCCGTTCAATTTTGTGATCTGTGTCTTATCTGCGAGACACGGGTTTGGATCCTGGCTCTGCCATAGACTAGCTGTGTGCTCTTGGGAGAAGATTACTAGACTTTATGGATCCCGAGCGTTCTCACCTGTAAAATGGGATCAGCAACAGTAATGGCAGTGTCAGCTAACATACACTGAGTGCTTGCCGTGTACCAGGCATGATGGTTGCCCATCGATTCATTTTCTCCCCCACAAAATCCAGCAAGGCGGGAACTATCTCAGAGATGAGAAACTGAGGGTTGGATTAATGGAATAAAGGTCCAAGCTTACCCAAAGAGTAAGCGTCCCAGCTTGGCTGGGATTTGAGCTCAGTGTCCCCCGCCCCACGCCAGTTTCCCCCTAATAACAGCATCATCTACCTTGTGCGACTGGCATATGGACACATATGAGACGACATAAGCAAAGCAGTGGTTGCTACACTTAGCCATTTTTTCTAAGCATGTGTTGAGTGTGTTTGTTCTTAGCAATGCGTTCAGTGTTTTGAAAGAAATAAAAGAAACATTGATTCTTTTCTGAAGTTCAAACTCTGTTAAGAAAAATGAGATATAGACCCATAAAATTGTTATATAACAGTGCTAGACAGCTTTAAGTGAAAAGGGAGAGGAAAAAGGAGGCCTGAGAACATGTTGAAGATGTAGATAAGAGAAGAGTTACACTGGACATCAAAGGGCTGATAGAATTCAAGTAGGCAGAGAAAGGCATTCTAGGCATTGGTTTGCAGGAATTTTTCTAACAAAGGAGATATTTCCACCATGGATCACATATACAAACTCATAGTCTCATATAGACTAACAGCCTTTCACGAGGCCATTTACAGGGCTTGGTAGTCAGACTGAACTGATTTTGCTCACTTCGGGTGCATTTGAATCAAATGCATGTGGTACATTCTCAATGCTGTAAACAGACAGATTTACAAGGTGTTGCCTCAGAGTGAGACAGGCGTTCTGCTTTGGAAGGTTGAGTAGAATGATTCTGCACCATATCTGTGTGTTCCTGTTTCTACCCTATGCTAAACATTTCTAAGTACTATGGAATATTTTTCCAAAATGTTGTGTTGTGATAATTAGGAGTGCAAAAAAGTCTTAGTTTTCTGGTGGAGCAGTGTGCTCTGCCTTTTGATCCTTCCTTGAGTGGGCAAGACATTTCAAATGATGGCAGTTCAGTGAGCTCTGAAAATAATTAAGACCACCTAGTAAACTTGACTGCTTGCCACATGGCAAACTTAGCTCTCGAGGTCTGTCCTAAGCACTTGGCAACACAACTTAGGTGAGGTCACCCACAGAGAATTCTACACTCCTCTGTGAACTAGGCTTTCTACTGAGTTGACTTATCTCTTACAATTTCACTGTTCTTTTGCATAGCCTCCCTTCTAAGCTTCCCTGATCCTTCTGTCCAAGCACTGGTCAAGAGCACTATAATAGGATATACATAAAATAAACAATTAATTCATCCAGAGTCATGTGTCTTTATGCAGATATCCCAGTATGTATGTATATGTCTATATGCAAGAACATAGACATATATATACATAGATATGCAAATTCATGCATGTATACCATAAACACATAATTAGCAACTATTTGAAACAAGTGGTTTAGAATATTTAAAAATTTCTAATTTTCAGGACTGTAGAAAGAAATTTTAGACACATTATACTGAATATATGAAACTACTCCCCTCTCTTCTTCCCGTCTAACTTGTCATCTTCTAATATTCTAATACAATGTTCTCCAAACGTTTACTTTAGTATATGCATTTTAATAAGGCATTTTAATAACCACTTTTATTCTACAACAACAGGCTTACCTAAATCCCCCAAAGTAGTGTTCCGTTTGCCGTTCTTTTGTCCTATACATAAAAACATCCTCAAAAATGCCTTGGCCACTCTCTTATTATAATCCTGATAAAGTAAAGGGTTATCTTCAAAATTCATACCTTACCCAAGATCTGGATGACACTCCCCCAAACCAAAAAAAAAAAAAAAAAAAAAAAAACCACATTCCTCGAATTAATGGTATTCTGTGCTTATCATCTACACATTTGCTTTCCTTTTACTGTTAATGTATTATGTCAAACACACTTAAAAGCATTTCTAGATAATTGCAAGTGGTAATTAATGCATTTCTCTTCTTAATCACCTTTCAAAGATAATATATTTATGGAGAGTCTAATAGCAAGTTGTGAAAATTAGCTGTCACCAGTAGCTGACATCCTAAAGAATGCGAGTTAGGTGAAATGGTTGGAGAGTAGGACACCCTGGCAGCCTGGGAAACCAATTCAGTTTGCTTTACCACACCTAATATATTGACTGATAACACTCTAGGGAAGTCATAGACAATGAAATGCAATTAAGAAGATAGTAACTACATTTTACCTACCTAGAAGAAAACTTTAGAACTTTCTTTTGTCTCATATTTACTTTTTTGTTGTAAGTATTATTATCTGATAATGCACTCTAAAAATCCCTGTCTATTTGAAATTTGAGGTTATCTGAATTCTGGATAAGCAGATATTTCTGGAAGGTAGTGAATAATATTGATTGACAAGATGAATATTAGCATATGTTAGACCCATTTTCCAATGACCGTTACCCTTCTATCAACCATCTGGGCAGAATCTCAGGCTGATTTAATGAGGCTGGGAGCTTGAGATCTTGACATAGGTACAAGAGCTATAAATGCCTTTACAACTGTCCAAAAGAGATAGAACCTGTGGCCCATGGGCCATCTAAAAACCATGCCAAACCAAGGTGAAGGATAGGACATCTCCAAGTATCTCTGGTAAAATGATGCAGTTATAGATAGGAAAGATGAAATAAATCAGGAAACAAACAGAGAAGAAGAAAAGAATTTTTGGTAGGCAAAAGTATATTTATCCCCAATGCTTCAGAGCTGACTTCCTTTTTCAAGTCTCAAGAAAAAAAAAGAAATATGATTTTGTCATGTGGTTCCTACCAGCATCCTTTCAGGGAGAATTTCAAAATATTATGTGAAAAGCATTATTAAAATTACCCAGTGATTTTCTAAGCATTATTAAAATTACACATAGTGATTTTCTAAGCACTTACAATAGCACAGAAAATATTAACAGGCTAAATCTGAAAGAGAAAGAATTATAAAGAACATTGTGCTTTTATTTAATAAAGAAAGATCACCTTTAATTCAGTGACAATGATAAGATAGTTAGGACAAGTGAACGCAAATGTGAATGATAATGGGAATGCAAACTGGTGCAGCCACTCTGGAAAACAGTATGGAAGTTCCTCAAAAAACTAAAGATAGTACTACCCTAGGACCCAGCAATTGCACTACGAGGCATTTATCCACGGGATACAGCTATGCTGTTTCGAAGGGACCCATGCACCCCAATGTTGATAGCAGCACTATCAACAATAGCCAAAGTATGGAAAGAGCCCAAATGTCCATCGATGGATGAATGAATAAAGAAGAAGTGGTATATCTCTACAATGGAGTATTACTCAGCAATCAAAAAGAATGAAATCTTGCCATTGGCAACTACGTGCATGGAACTGGAGGGTATTATGCTAAGTGAAATTAGTCAGTCAGAGAAAAACAAATATCATATGACTTTACTCATATGAGGACTTTAAGAGACAAAACAGATGAACATAAGGGAAGGGAAGCAAAAATAATATAAAAACAGGGAGGGGGGCAAAACAGAAGAGACTCATAAATATGGAGAACAAACTGAAGGTTACTGGAGGGGTTGTAGGGGGGATGGGCTAAATGGGTGAGGGGCACTAAGGAATCTACTCCTGAAATCATCGTTGCACTATATGCTAACTAACTTGGATGTAAATTTAAAAAAAAAAAATTAAATTAAAAAAATGTGAATAAGTCAGAAGAGATGTCTTATCCTAATCAAGACTTGTTTATTCTTAAAAAAAAATTCTCTTTAAGATGAATTTTAAAAGGAGAGAAAAGAAAAAAAGAGATAAAATCAGACTCTTAAATACAGAGAACAAACTGGTGGTTGCCAGAGGGGCAGTGGGTGGGGGTGGGTGAAATAGGTGATGGGGATTAAAAGCACAGTTAAACATGTTGAGCACTGAGAGATACACAGAAGTGTTGAATCATATTGTACACCTGAAACTAATGTAACACTGTATGTTAACTATACTTCAATAACAGAGAGTGAGAGAAGAGCAGAATAGGAGAAGGTAAAGGGAGAAAGATTGAAACTCTTGGTCATGCTCACAGATTTGGGAAGAAATTCTAGAATACAAAATGAAAGACATTTAGCAGGGTGTTGAAATAGAAACTAGAATAAGAGGTTATCAGTGCACTTTGGACCCTTATCTGGAGTTCTGAAGTTAAGTCCTTAATGCCTGCTTTTCTCACAGGCAGCTCTAATTCAAGCATTTCATTGTTAGTTACCAATTAAATAAAGGAAATATGTTATATCATAACAAACAGTTCTTTCTTTAGCCTCTGCTTTCTGTTGTTCCAGATTGAGATTCCTCTAACACAAACTTAATCAAAGGGCATTCTTAGATCCCCGTATGAGGTGCTGGAACTGACTTGGCTACTGATTGTTACATTTTCAGGGATTCTGTAAACTGGTTCTTAAACTGTTAGCTGAAATTGATCGTAATGGGAGTGTTTATGCCATGGAAATTGGCAAAAGGTACAAATCAAGGCTTTTTACCAGCACATTCTTGCCTTTTATTCACACATTCATACAGACCTTAAAAGGCTCCATCATGTTAATGATTCTCTTACCTTGAGAATGAGTGTCCAACAACTAAAGAAATGACCATTAATACTGTCACCCACACAGGAGACAGTAATTCAATGTTTCTGACATACAGAGCGTTATGCTAGTCTCTGCAGAACTAAAGAGCTCACAGTCTGTTTTGAAGAGAAGGAGATTTTTGTACAATTTTTAAACTATAATGCAACACAGCCTAACAGCAGAGTCAAATGAATAATAGAGTCTACCTGAGTTCTACTTCTATAGGAGTGGACAAAGAAAGGACCTCAGAGGGGAGATGATAATTCACAAAGGAGGTATAACTGGAAGAAGCATAGGAAGAAGAATAGCAGAGAAGTGGACAGGAGACTCGAGTACAGTGGGAAAATGTACCCAGAATGTCTACAGAAAATTAAAGTCATCTTCCTGGAAAACATGGTTCAAATGAGAAGTGATGTGGCACAATAGAGAATGCATGAGGTTTTGGGGATGGAGAAATCTGGATTTAATTTTCACCTTTACAGTTACTAGCTGTGTGAGGCTACTTTACCTTTGTCAATCTTAGCTTGCCTGTCTGTAAAATGGGTATAACATTCTGTTTTCAAAGTGCTCATGAGGATTAAAAGAATTAATGTGTGCAGCATCTCCTAGCACAGAACCTGATATGTAGTTGACAAAAAAAAAAAAATTAAAGATAGTATTGTCCACCTTCAAACCCTCATGGTCATTGTCATCAGTACCTAATGATTTGGAAGAGAAGCTGGACTTCAGAGTGTAAATCCAGATTGTAAAGCTCACTGATTTGCTAAGCAAAAGCTTGTAAACTTAGTTAATTACTGGGGAGATACGGAAGGCCTTGAACGTGGGGATAACATGTTCCAAGTGGTGTTTCAAAAGAACACCCCAGGGGCGCCTGGGTGGCTCAGTCGGTTGAAAGTCTGACTCCGGTTCAGGTCATGGTCTCGCGGTTTGTGAGCTCGAGCCCCGCGTTGGGCTCTGTGCTAACAAACAGCTCAGAGCCTGGAGCCTGCTTCGGATTCTGTGTCTTCCTCTCTCTCTCTCTCTCTCTCTCTCTCTCTCTCTCTCCCTCCCTGTTCATGCTCTATCTCTCTCTCTGTCTCTCAAAAATAAATAAATGTTAAAGAACAAAATTTAAAAAGAACACCCTGGCAATAATGCGTGAACACTGTCTTTGGAGTAATATAGACTTGGGTTCTGTTACGTGAGTTTGCTGTGTTTTTTGAGAGCATTGAATTATGCTATTATAATGAATGGAACTCATCAGAAATATTAAGCATAGGTCACAAGAAAGCTCTTGGCTCATAATATTCAGGTGAAACTCATGGGCAGAGTAAATTTGGTGTACCTGTGACTATCCTGATGCAGAGCACCATAGATGAGCCCAGTGCCTACTTTAATGCCCTGCCATAGGTGTCTTGAAATTCTTTTTTTCATGTTTATTTATTTTGAGAGAGAGAGAGAGAGTAAGCAGGGGAAGAGCAGAGATGGAAGGAGAGAGAGAATCCTAAGTAGGCTCTGCGCTGTCAGCACAGAGCCTGACGTGGGGCTCGATTCCACAAACCATGAGGTCATGACCTGAGCTGAAACCAAAAGTCAGATGCTGAAACCGAGAATCGGATGCTTAACCGGAGCCGCCCAATTGCCCCTTGAAATTCTTAACAATTGACGTTCTTAATTATTTTTTTAACAAAAGGCCTTACATTTTCATTTTGCACCAGATCCTGCAAATGACGTACCTGGCTTGGCACATAAGAGGTGTTAAGTGTAGCTAATAAATACTTTAAATAAACTTGTAGCATGTGACACACAGGCATAATTTGTACGTGATGTGTTCCAAAACAGATAGCAAGTAAGTTAGGAACGTGTAATACCTGACAAGGAAAGACAAAACAGCTGAACAAATAAGAGTATTAAAGTTAGAAGTGGATGGAAAGACCAAGTTATGATCCTGTCGCTTTGGGACTGATATCTGTCACCACTAAATCGACCACCCATTGGTGTCGTCCAATATGTTTCCGTTCTCCTCGCGTGTGTTCCGCTCAAGAGAAGCAGCTACCACTTGTGGCACTTCAACAGGCTAACTGACAAGGTACTACTATCGTTGAGTGTACTTGCTCTGTGTCATTCTGATAGAGCAAATGCCTATCACTGGCCCGAGTCATCTTCATTCTGTGGGGGCCTTTGGGACCTCAGCCTTCTTAATGACACTGCCAGCAGGATGGTGAACATCAGTAGGGCATGTGAGCATCGTGAACCCCAAGATTCAAGAAATGTGATCCTGTGGTCTCCACCACTCCATTGCCATTCCTTGCTTGGCATGCCCATTTATGCCACCTCTTTGCTCTTGCTTATCACTATACTTTAACTTGACTTAATAGACCATGTGAGTTGCGCATGTTAGTTTGGTCTTTCAGTCCCATGGCCAGTGGTCAAGGTTGCGTAGTAGTATAAAGACCTCCGTCTCATCAAAGGAAGTTTCTACACAAGTCCGAATCATAGTTCTACCACTTAATAGTTGTCTGAACATAAACAGTCACTTATCTCTCAGAGCGCTGGTTTCCTTATACACAAAACCAAAGTAATGATACGTGGTTGAGAGAGATAAATGGGATTATGACAGTAAAATAATAATAGCTAACACATATAAAACAATTCCTACATGCCAGGCACCACTCTAAGTGCTTTATATCTTAACTGATTTAATCCTCCTAATAATTCTATGAAGTAGTATTACTTTTTATCCCCATTTATAAGTGAGAAAACACTAAGTTCCAGAAGTTAAAAAAATTGCCCAAAGTCACAGCATAGCACTTGATACCTACTAGGCCCTGATTAAATAATAGAAAAATTGAATGTCAATGTTACATTTTGATCAACAAAATTCAGCCATACTGACTTCCAATAGTCTCCATTCTATGGATGAGAAAATCAATATACTTCAGATACCTGTAATGTACAAGAACTGAAAGTTGATGCTTTGGTTGAGCTATTGACTAAAAAGAATCCCAAATGGCTGAAGGGTGTGTTAGTAGGTGTGTACAAGTGATTAAAGGTCCTCTTGTGTGGAATCCCTCATTCCTTCTCAATGACAGATGAAGGAAACGCCTTTGTGAACTGAAGGAGAAATCATGGTTCTTACCTATAAAAATCTCAAGCTCCAAGGAAACTTGAGAGAAAGGGATGAAAGCCAGGAGGCTAGTTTTCCCAGATAGTTCCAGCAGAGAAAATCAACCCCAGTCTATTCTTACTGCCCTAGAAATATATTAGTTCCCTCAACCAAGAAAATTCAATAAAATCAAAAACAATACAAACAAAAAAGAATACAGGATTGTGAAGGAAGATTGAGTAAGGAAGAATGCTACCTTAATGACAATCTGCCAGTTTCAAGCACATGTTTAAATGCAAATGAAATAGTAAGGATTCCTTTTGGCTTTATTGAACGTTTCATTAATAAATCACTAGGCCAAGTCGGCCGATGGACAACTCCCAGAAACACTGGATCAGGGTGCCACACAGCTAAGAAATTAGAACAGTAAGTGTAAGAGCTAAATAAACATGCTTGTTATCAAAATAAGTGCATTTGAAATGGCTTCTACCCAAGAACCATTTCCTTGCAAAAGTATATTGGAGTACTCCCATATCTTACTTGGTAGACTCATGAAATGTTAGAACTGCTCGGTCCCCAAAATAAGCTCCTTTAAATATCCAGCTAAGTGAGGGCTTTTAATGATTTCTTATGTTAATAGGCACAGAAGCATTTTTTCTTCAAATGGGTGCTTTAGACACAAGTACATTCTGAAGAAGAAAGAAGTCGTAGGTCTCTCCTCGAAGCTGGTGCTGTTGGCCAAGCAGCCCTGCTTCTTACCTCTGCCTCCCTTGCCCTGAAGGGATTTCACCAAACCGCCTTAACTTGGAGACATTAATTTGCAAACCATGGGCCACAATCCAATCCCTTCATTTTACAAATAAATACAGGAGACTCAGAGAGATGAAGTCAGAGGTAGAGCTCAGCCCGGAGTCCGTGTCTCTTACTTTTCAACCCCAAAACTACCCTACTATAACAAAATAAAGTGATTGCTTCATCAGGATTAGTCATGCAAGCTTTAAATCTACCATGTAGAAAGTTGTGGTACAGTTAGGTTTTAGGTTTCAGGATGAGTAATAAGTAGATGGTTATTTTCCACAAAGGTGTTTTATTTCACCTGTGATGGTTGCTCTCAGATCAGTGTAGCCACCTATAACAAGGAGGAAAGATCTAGTTAACCCCTTTCTTTTTATTTTTTATTTTTTACTTTTTTTTAATCTTTATTTATTTTTGAGAGAGAGACAGAGTGTGAGCAGGGGAGGAGCAGAGAGAGAGGGAGACACAGACTCCGAAGCAGGCTCCAGGCCCTGAGATGTCAGCACAGAGCCTGACACGGGGCTCGAACCCACAAACTGTAAGATCATGACTTGAGCCAAAGTCGGATGCTCAACTGACCGAGCCACCCAGGCGCCCCTAGTTAACCAACTTCTAAGTGAAACCCATTAATAACTTCAAAACAGATATGCCTAAAATCCTATGTTTTTAGTTCATTAATAAGAATAGGAACTGATGGGGATGCAAGCTGGTGCAGCCACTCTGGAAAATAGTATGGAGGTTTCTAAAAAAACTAAAAACAGAACTACCCTACGACCCAGCAATTGCACTACTAGGCATTTATCCACGGGATACAGGTGTGCTGTTTCGAAGGGAGACATGCACCCCAATGTTGATTGCAACACTATCCACAATAGCCAAACTATGGAAAGAGCCCAAATGTCCATCGATGGATGAATGGATAAAGAAGATGTGGTATATATATATACAGTGGAGTATTACTCGGCAATCAAAAAGAATGAAATCTTGTCATTTGCAACTACGTGGATGGAACTGGAGGGTATTATGCTAAGTGAAGAGAAAGACAGAGAAAGACAAATATCATATGACTTTACTCATATGAGGACTTTAAGAGACAAACCAGATGAACATAAGGGAAGGGAAGCAAAAATATAAAAACAGGGAGGGGGACAAAACAGAAGAGACTCATAAATATGGAGAACAAACTGAGGGTTACTGGAGCGACTGTGGGAGGGAGGATGGGCTAAACAGGTAAGAGGCACTAAGGAATCTACTCCTGAAATCACTGTTGCACTATATGCTAACTAATCTGGATGTAAACTCTAAAAAATAAAAAATAAAATTAAAAAAAAAGAATAGGAACTGACTTTCAAATAGTTGGAAAACATACCACTATTTCCCCTTCCCTGTCTGCCAACATATTCTCACCCATTCAATAAATAGTTTAGAGTAAGGTAAGATGTTCTGCTTCTGAGGTTTTCTGTTTCTCAGAATCGAAAGACAGTGGCCCTCAATCCTTGGCTTTCAGAGTAGAAAATTAAAATACACATAGCCTGGTCTGGGCCAGACACACCTGTCCCCTCCACCTGGAGATTATTATTTGATAGGTTTAAGGCTACCTGACTGTGTGAAACACATTGAAACCACATTGCAAAACACTGTTCCACAGTGACGGTGGAAAGGATGTGACCTCTCTTCAGTCCTAAAAAGCCAATACTGCTGCCTTCAAAATGCTGAGCTCCAATTCCTGAGCCATGTTTGAGAGCCCTTAGGGATTAACAACCCATTTTTAGAGCTTCTTGCCTATGTATTAACTGCTTCTTTTAACTGTCGTTGGGTCCTCAGCTCTGAGGATGCTTACCTTGCTAGCGGTAGATATTCTTTCAGAATGTGGGACTCCCTGAGCGCCACCTCCCAAGGCATCCTCAGAACAATAAGTTACCGTTCCTGAAGTTTACTCTAAAACACATCTTGAAAGCCTGATCCTCCATAGAATCTGTTTTAGAAGTTTCACAAGCTCATCAGAGTCCAGAGCCAGATGGAAAGCCTTGGAATCCCGACATAAATCCAAACCTGTGATCAAAATATCTGCTCCAGTTATACTGAGACTAGTATCTTGGTCTCCATGTAGTTAGCAAGGATTGATGACTGGAGGCAAATTCTGGGAATAACACGGTCCTCAGAAATGCATTCTCAGACTCAGAAGTCCCTGAAAGAAATAAAGGGTGCAAGAAAAGCTCCCTGACTGCCATGTTTCAGTGGCATTGGGGCAGAGAAACCTTTATCTCTCCACACTATCAAGTATTCACCACTTGTTCTAATAATGCGATTGAGATCCATGCGGGAGAAGCTCAATACAACATTCAAAAACCCACAAAGGGAGACAGGCTGGCCACAGTAGTGCCAACAGCTTCATCCCAGAGGCTGAAACCAAGAGGATCAGGCTGACCATGACCACTGGTACCAGCTGTGCAGAGAATTGCCAAGCTACAAAGCAGGACTGACTTCTGGCCATGGAGAATCGTTGTTAAGACAGTGAGCGTTACTGACAGGTGAGAAGCCATAGTTGTTTCTTCTCTGGGCCTAAATCTGTGCTTCCATTCTGCAAGCTGGCTTTGAACTTGATGTTCTGAATCACTGCCTTGGTAACATGCCTAACTCGCTCCCTGGCTGCACGGGTAGGAGGCAGCAGACTGGAATGCTTAGAGGGTTTAACCAAATAGCGTGACCAACTGATGTGGATCGAGAATTGTGCGCACTGAAGACTGAATTCCCTGTTCCTAAGTGCAACTATCACTGAGCCCCAGCTGCTATTTTCATGTAAGAATGTGGGACCAGATGCTCCACTTGTCCAGCAGGAGCTGGACATGTGGATTTTTTTAGTGTGAAATCTCCTACTTTTTAACATTTGACAACAAAGAAAAATGTTGTTAAAAAATACACCCCAGGGGCGCCTGGGTGGCTCAGTCGGTTGAGCGTCCAACTTCAGCTCAGGTCATGATCTCACGGTTCGTGAGTTTGAGCACCACGTCATGCTCTGTGCTGACAGCTCAGAGCCTGGAGCCTGCTTAGGATTCTGTGTCTTCCTCTCTCTGCCCCTCCCCTGCTCACGCTCTGTCTCTCTCTCTCTCTCAAAAATAAATAAACATTTAAAAAATAATTTAAAACAAAATACACCCCAAAATGGTTAAAATGGTCAATTTTATGTTATAGATATATGAATAAAAAGAACAAAAAAAAAAAGAATAAAAAGAAAAAAAAAGCATGTGGGCCAAATAAAAACCTAACACTCAGATCTAAAACCTAAGATCTAGACTGAGCTGCAGACTCATTTTCAACCTCTGCCCTAGCATTGGGCCATCCCAAGCCCCATCTCTCCACTTCGCAAAATGGGTTAATTCCTGGACTCAGTTCAAGGCCCCAGGTCCTAAAATCTGCCACAGGATTACCCTGGGTCCATTTGGAAGATCTGAAAGTGGCCTGGCCCTGGATTCTGCCAAATTGTCAAGAGGCTCTATTCGTTGCTGGAACGTCAAAATCGGTTACCCATCTAGACTGCTACCAATGTGTCACCATCCCCCCAGGTGGCTAAGGTTATCCCTGACCAGGTGTGCCTCCACCTAGCCCTGCCGTGTCTCACACGCACTCTGTCTCTCCTGACATGCTGCAGGGGACCAGGCAACATTGACTCTGTCCTGAGGTGAAATAATAATTACAACTTGTGCTTCCCAGCTACGTGCTATGTTCTGGCAGCGTGCTAAGTGTTTTATGTAAATTATCCCACTTTATGATTCCACTAACCCGGTAAATTAGCATAATTTCATAAGGAACCTGAATGTCAGAGAACTAAACAATTCATTCAAATTTGCACAGCTATGAAGTGAAGGTCTGAGATTCAAACTCAAATCAGAAGCCCATTCCTACTCCATTGCCCGGCATGGGAGAGACAGACCAGGGAGGGTGGGGGTATTTCTACACTTTCTGCAGGTGGAAAGGGAAGATACGCTCTTCGGCATTCTTACCCAATTTCACACCATGCTTTGAAAGTTCACAATATCACTGCTTTCCAATTTTACAACTTTCTACATACAGTTACTAATGGTTTCCAGTTTTGGGCATTTTATGGCCAATCGTATTTCAAATGATATTTTGGAAGCGACGTAAAGTGGTTGCCAAACTCCTGTTTTGCCAAGCAAGGATATTTTTAAATCTATCATTTAGCGTCATTATCACCACGTCGAATGCGTACGCGCACGCACACGTGTTACTAGCTCCAGGGAACCAGGAACCCTGCTTGCCTTTGCTTTCATTCAGGGCTGGTGGGTACAAGCACATGCATATAGAGTTCCCAGCCTACGACTGTGCAGTGTTATAGAAGTTTGCTGGGAAAACCACTGTTTGGAACTTGGAAAACTTTATCCGCAAACAAAACAATGCCATTATAAACGATGGCTAGGTTCCCACTTCACAGAATAGATGGAGAATTTCTTGTTTTATTTTGGATATGAGGCCCCAGAAGTTTAAGCAGTGTCCTCAAATAACACATACTCGTTTACAAAGCTAAGATTAGAAGAGAATTATCCCGGTAGCTACTTCAATTCTTTCTTTCATCACCAGAGACAATAATATTCTTCTCTATACTATTTAACATTATTAGTTAAATAGCCTGGTGGAGAGACAGCTTTGGAAAGTTACCACTACTTACAAAAATGGTTCTATGGAAAAATGCAATCGGTAGCACCACTGAAAGCTATAAACATGGCTGTTATCACCGACACATTCCCTTTTATTCACGCCTCATCTCCCCAACAACCGTGGCAAGGAAATATAGCGTGATCCTCAGAAGTGATCAGAAGCGAAGATGCTTCCATCCCCCAGAAAGAGATAATCATTTGCCTTTTCATATAGGAAGTTTGTAAATCCGGGTGCCCCGAGTGTGTTTGTTACCCCCGTCAACGTTCAACGTAAGAGTGAAATTGGGTCACTGACGTGTCGCCATGGAATAGCTATTAGCATAATCCTTAATTGGAATCCTATTTACTCTTCTGTTGGCTTAATATCTTCCCTGTGCTTTAAAGAGAGCTGTCACATGATTATGTCACCTGAGGCTGGGACCCTGCAGAGAAACAAGAATCTGCCAGTCACACAGACTTGTAAAATTCAAATATATTATCTCTTTCAGAGAGAAAGTAATGAATGCATTACATTAAAGAAATTCTCAGGAACAAATGGCTAAAAGTGACCAGAGGTTATAAGACTCCAAACAATGAATTTGCTCATAATTTTTTAAAATTGATAATCATTAGCCCAGCCTCTCTAATGATGATATATATGTATATATATATATATATATATATATATATATATATATATACATATATATGCATATATGCCCATGTATATGATATATGATATGTTCACATACATGACATGTAACGTATATAATATGTTGCATATGTGTATATGACCATGAACGTTATATACAATAATGAGTATTTTATATATATGATATATTATATATAGCACTATGTACAAAACATAGGTAATAGAGGAGTTGGGAGATCAATAATCAAGGACAGTGTTTCTAATTATGAAAAGAGGCATCGTACTTGAGAACTTCAATTTTCTTCTCCATTTTCCAAGGCTTGCATTTGACAGTAGCAATCATTTGTCTTTTCTCATCTAACTCTGCCTTCAGTCTTTCCAATTCCTCCTCATCAATTTCTTCTTCTTCTTCCCTTTAAAAGATAGAAAAGAAAGAAACCTTAATAGAGTTAAGTTTTGCCTGACTACCAGACTTAAAGAAGAACGCTCTCGGATACTCAGCCAATGGATATCAACTTGGTTGTACATAGAGGAGGCTGAGATTTATAAGCCTTAGAGCTTGCAGATATCTGAACACTGATGTGGGGTTTCTGGAATTATTGCAACTTTAAAATAATAGCGTTTACCTTCTGAAGTCCTGAAACAGTTTTACATTCATAGCCTCAGGACATAACTCTCAGGACTAGAAGACCTGTGGAATATTAGTTGCAGATCTATCAAGATATTTTCCTCTCTACTTTGTTCCCTTGTATGCTTTCCCCAACCAATTCTACATTTCATTGAGAAACGTTACTTTTTGATAAGGATGGTAAATGAGAGGGGAAGATGTCTTTGAAGTGCCCTTACAAATTTGTTAGCCATGTCTCAAGAGAAAGAGAAAAATTGAAATAGGAAAAAATTAAAAAAATCTATTTCTCGAAGGTAACTTAATCTGTTAATTAAATTCAAAACTTCAGTTGATAAAATTCAACTTGAAGTTTATTTGGTAGAAATGAAACCTTTGAAGGGACCTTCAAAGGAACTTGGCTTCTCACTGAGCAAATGAGATGTTTCTTTTCTCTTCTGTGTTTCTCGGATTGCAAAAATGCCATAGGGTCCAGAACTAACGAAACAAATCAAAACAATCTAAACATGGGCAGCAGGATTTTAAGGTGAGGAATGTAATGCCCCATTTTGTAAAGATCAACTTTTTTTATAGATAGCTTCGTTTATTGAGCTATTGTCCTTCAGCTCCAGACTGCCCTTCTATACTGAATATTGGGATGCTGGGGCTGGGGCTCTGTAGGGCACATTTCCGCTTTGTCAGCTGCCTCAGTAGTAGCCTGTCAATAAGAGATACCCAGAAGGGACTTGGGATTCCTGTTCGCTTCCTGGGGTGGTACTTCCTCCCTGGTAATGCCTCTTCACCCCACTAGCTGAAGGGCCCTCCCACAGCTACAGGTGAATCCAGCTTGCCAATTTCCCCAACACTAACAGAACCAGCTTCCTCACCACCCCGGTAGAAACCAGCACCGCTGGTGGATCACCCCCTTTGCAATGGTTTCAGCCCCATACGTCTTTCCTCTATGCTTCTTGGGTTTCTTTATTTTGAGAGAGAGGGGGAGGAGGGGCAGAGAGAGAGAATCCCAAGCAGGCTCCTCGCTCAGCACAGAGCCCGACTCGGG
Source organism: Panthera pardus (assembly GCF_024362965.1). Classification (NCBI taxonomy): domain Eukaryota; kingdom Metazoa; phylum Chordata; class Mammalia; order Carnivora; family Felidae; genus Panthera; species Panthera pardus. The sequence goes on along the minus strand of NW_026526766.1, from coordinate 14,892,574 downwards.
GCTCGATCCCACAACCCTGGGATCATGGCCTGAGCCAGAATCAAAAGTCAGTCGCTTAGCCAACCGAGCCACTCGGCCACCCCTCTCCTCTATGCTTTTAAGTTTAAATTTCAACCTCTCTCCTCTGTTCCTGTAGCCCTTGGAGAGGTAGCTGCTTCATATACTTGTCGTCACCATGATACCTGAGTGTTGTCTTGTCACCTTCCCAGTAACCTAGACAACAATTATTTATCCCTACTCAACAGTTCTCTTATCAAATACTTTCTGTTCAATTAACTGCAGAAGTTTCTTTCTCCTAAATAAACCCTGACAGAGAAATTGCAATCTGACTCAGTGTTAGTCAGAAACATACTTTGCTGTGGGGTACCTGGGTGGCTCACTGGGTTAGGCATCCAGCTTCGACTCAGGTCACGATCTCGTGGTTTGTGGGTTTGAGCCCCGCATCGGGCTGTCTGCTGTCGGCACAGAGCCTGCTTGGGATCCTCTGTCACCCTCTCTCTTTGCTCCTCCCCTGCTTGCATTCTCTTTCTGTCTCTCTCTCTCTCTCAAAAAATAAATAAATAAATAAACATTAAAAAAAAAAAAAAGTAACAGGGGCGCCTGTGTGGCTTAGTCGGTTAAGCATCCAACTTCAGCTCAGGTCATGATCTTGAGGTTTGTGAGTTCGAGCCCCCATCGGGCTCTGTGTGGACAGCTGAGAGCCTGGAGCCTGCTTGGGGTTCTGTGTCTCCCTCGCTCTCTGTCCCTCCCCCACTCGTGCGCTGTCTCTCTCTTTCTCTCTCTCAAAAATAAACAAACATTAAAAAAAAATTGTAAAGAGAAACATACTTTTCTGTTGACTATACTCATCATGACTACGCACAGTAAGACCATGGCAGAGCTGCTTTTGAAAGTTCCAGCTGAAGGAGAGGGGGACATAGCCATAGCGTTACAGACCACCATACAAAATGACTGTGCACCCTCCTTTCTTTCCCACCAACCCAGTTTTTAATCATGTCATGATTACTGAAATAAAAACTCATATTAACTTTCTAAAATAACACTTCCTGTTGACAGTTGGGTTTCTTGACCAATTCAAATGTTTTGCTTAGAATAGTAATTTGGGGTGTCCGGGTGGTTCAGTCAGTTGAGTGTCTGACTCTTGATTGTCAGTCAGTTGAGTGTCTGACTCTTGATGGCTCTGGTCATGATCCCGGGGTCATGGGATCAAGCTCTGTGTCAGGCTCCGTGCTGAGCATAGAGTCTGCTGGAGGTTCCCTCTCTCTCCCTCTGCCCCTCTCCCGCACTGTCTCTCTCTCTAAATTATATTTTTTTAACTTTAAAAAGAATAGTAAGAGACCAGTAAGAGTACACTCTAAAATACAACTCCGGTTGCCATTAGGTTGTTTTCGTTTTAATTATTTGTTTGATTATTATATAAAATTTCATGGCGGTTGCAACTCTGACATTTTTACTGCATCTATATTCACAGTTTTTGTTTGCTTAATTTGCCAATCAGAATAACAATATGTGTGTTGATTTGTCACAGGAGGAAAATGTATGTTTTAGTGAAACTGATTGTTTTGGTTGTCACATCACTATGTTGAGCACCTGAAACTAATGCGACATTGGCTGTCAATTATACTTCAATCGAAAAAAAGAGACTGTTTTACTGAATATTTACTCAAAAACTTGTTTCCATGTAGACATAGACCAAATCCAAATTTAATAAATATTCAAAATCCATGTAAGGCAAGAATGTGCAATGGGAAAAAGATAATCTCTTCAACAAATGATGTTGGGAAAACCAGACAGCTTCATGCAAAAGAATGAAAATGGATGATTTACTTATTCCATACACAAAAATAAACTCAAAATGGATTAAGGACTTGAATATGAGACCTAAAAGCATAAAAACCTAAAAGAGAGCACAGGTAGTAATTTCTCTGACATCAGCTGTAGCAACATTTTCTATATGTCTTCTGAGGCAAGGGAAACAAAAGCAGAAATCAACTATTGAGACTACATCAAAATAAAAAGTGTCTGCACAGCAAAGGAAGCAATCAACAAAACTAAAAGACAACCTACCCAATGGGAGAAGATATTTGCAAATGACAGAATCTGATAAAGGGTGAGTATCCAAAATATTCAAAGAACTTATACAACTCAACACCAAAAACACAAATAATCCAATTTAAAAATGGGCAGAAGACATGGAAAAGACGTTTCTCCAAAGAAGATAGATATACAGATGGCCAACAGACATGTGAAAAGATGCTCAACATCACTATCATCATGGAAATGCAAATCACAACCACAATGAGATATCACCTCACACCTGTCAGAATGGCTAAAATCAACAGCACAAGAAACAACAAGTGTTGGTGAGGATGTGGAGAAAAAAGAACCGTCATGCACTGTTGGTAGGATTGCAAACTGGCGCAGCCGCTGTGGGAAACAGTATGGAGGTTCCTCAAAAAATTAAAAATAGAATTACCATACGGCCCAGTAATCCCACTACTGGGTATTTATCCAAGGAATATAAAAATACCAATTTGAAAAGATGTATGCACCCCCATGTTTATCGCAGCACCGTTTACAATAGCCGAATTATGGAAGCAGCCCAAGTGTCTATGGATAGATGAATGGATAAGGAAGATGCAACACAATGGAATATTACTCAGCCATAAAAAAGAATGAAATCTTGCCATTCACAACAACACGGATGGATCTGAAGAGTGTTATGCTCAGTGAAATGTCAGTCAGAGACAGACGAATACCATAGGATTGCATTCATATGTGGATTTAAGAAACAAAGCAAAAAAAACCCAGACTCTTAACTACAGAGAACAAACTGATGGTTACCAGGCTGGGGGATGGGTGAAATAGGTGATGGGGGTTAAGAGTAAACTTATCATGATGAGCACTGAGTGTTGAATCACTAGATTGCGTGCCTGAAACTAATGTAACACTGTATGTTAATGAAACTGGAATTAAAATCTTTTTAAAAAAAAAGGAAAAAAAATCCATGCAACTCAAAACCATGTTGTTCAAGGGTCAACGGTATCTACATGTAAGTACCTTAAAGCTTTACATTAATGGATTCCCATTAGGAATCATATATGAAACAGTATCTTACTTAATGTAGTGTCATCAAAGAATTAAAAAAAAAAAAAAGATCTATTAGGATGTGGATTTACCATGTAACTAAAGTTTATTTCTTTACATGCCAATTTTTAGAAACCACTTAATGGAAATCTTCCTAACACGAATTCTATCCTTTCCTGCTATCTTAAATTCAGTTCTTTATGCATTTAAATTCTATGATTCCTTGAAAACTTCTGTCAAATCTCTTCAACCCTTTTCTGATTATCCATATATATTATCCCATATAATAAATAGTTTTGTCCTCTCCAAAACTCCAAACAACCTTGTTCTTCTCTGACACATTTATACTGTCTTACTTCACAATGATTTGGGTCCAAGTAACCCCTCCCTTACTCTATTACGAACTTCGGGAGAATACAGTCAATTGCATATTCATATCCATGTCTTCCAAAGAAATTAGCAAATTAGCTTCCACAGCAGTGGAACTGGATAAATATTAATTAAATAAATGTTTATGTACAGAATTTTTCTGGATGACAGGGTTATCATCATAAATCCACTGCTCAAAGTCCACTAAAATTGAACAATGTCCTCCAAGATTAGTATGGTATGGAAAGATAAGAATAAATTCTTACACTAAATAACCCCAGACCGGTATATTTTTAAAGTCTTTTTTGTTAATTGTTGATTGCTCCAGACGGATTGTGTTGTGCTACCAGGAATGGTTCTTCAATAAGTTATCTTCAAACAGGCAGGTAATTATAATACTACTTTCACCAGCATATAAGGGAACTGTTTTCCTAAGAATCACTCAAAGAAAGTGCTAATCATATTAAAAGAATATCGCAGAGGTTTGCTTCATCTTCTAAACTGTAGGGCTAATCTGTGCAAGAATGGCTTTCTATCTTCAGTTTGATTTATTTAAACAACAGTTGTTAGGGGGAAAAAAGGCATAATGTGCTGAATTTCTCACTGCTATGAACATATTTCTTACACTTAAAACTGGGTCAGGAAAAGCCTGTCATATTATTAGAAATCCTCCAAAATGTCTAACGAGGCAGTATTTTTTCACTGTCTCCAAAGATAGTTAGCATTGCAACCTTGGTTTTAGTTGGCTTCAAATGTTTTGTTAGTGCAGGGGAAATTCCCTAAGGTGTTTCACTTGAACATTTAAATTTAAAAAGACCGTAAATCAGTTAATCTAAATAAACATGCCCTGATTTGCCTACAAATCTTTCTCACAATATATTTGCCTACAAATCTTTCTCACAATATATTTGCTAATATATTTTCTTTAGGAAAAAAACAAATGTTTGGTGGGGAGCCTAGATGGCTCAGATCATGATCTTGCAGTCTGTGAGCTCGAGCCCCGCATCAGACTCTGTGCTGACAGCTCAGAGCCTGGAGCCTGCTTCGGGTTCTGTGTCTCCCTCTCTCTCTGCCCCTCCCTCGCTCATGCTCTCTCTCTCTCTCTCTGTCAAAAATAAATAAACATTAAAAAGAAAATTTTTTTTTAATGTCTTCAAAATGAACAACAGAAAATGAACCTTCATATTGGGATTGGAACCATCAATCACCAGAAATAATTTATGATACTATTTAGACGAGTTGCCCAAATTATGGAAGTAATCATATAATTTGAAAAACCTTTGGAGACAAAGCTCACTGTAGCCAGGTTTGGCTGTTTGGAGGAGTAAGGAGAAAGAGGGGCAGGGCTACCCTTGGGCCTCTGAGAATCAGGGTGAGACTGGTACCAGCTAAGGACAGACACTGTCACAGGGACAACTTTCCTTCAGGCAATAGGGGCCAAGACCCACTGATTTATATGGTCCGATTTCTAGGAGTTGAGCAGTTAACATGTGGGCCTTAAGCAAACCGAGAGAGCACAGAAATTTTCTTTTTCTTTTTTCTTTTTTAACGTTTATTTATTTTTGAGAGAGAGAGAGAGAAAGAGAGAGAGAGAGAGAGAGAGAGACAGTGTGTGTGTGTGTGTGTGTGTGTGTGTGTGTGTGTTCAGGGGAGGGGCACAGAGAGAGAGAGAGAGAGAAGGAGAGAGAGAGAATCCCAAGCAGGCTCTGCACTGTCAGCACAGAGCCCAACGCGGGGCTCAAACTCACAAACCACAAGATCAGGACCTGAGCCAAAGTCGGACGCTTAACTGACTGAGCCACCCAGGTGCAACCTCCAGCCCCCAATTCACCTTTTTGAAAGGACCTCTCTGAGGCACAAGTGGAGAAGAATAGCAAATTCCGGAACACAGCCTATATCATGCATGCATCTATTGTTGAAATCTCACTATCAGAAAACGCAGGCTTTGTTAATAGGAAATATTACTGCATTATAATAGTGATGACAATAAGGACATAGAGCTTAAATGTATGAGATGAGGTGGCTCATTTGGTTAAGGGACCAAGTCTTGATTTTGGCTCAGGTCATGATCACACGCTAACAACATGGAACCTGCTTGGGATTCTCTCTCTTTGCCCTTCACACGCTTATAAATGTTCTCTCTCTCTCTCTCTCTCTCTCTCTCTCAAAATAAATAAATAAACTTTACAAAAATTTTAATTAAAAAAACTATGAGATATTTTGTTTTCAAAAGTAAAAAGGATAAAAAGCATAAAAAAGAAAATAGAAAAAAGAATACCAGAGGCAAAGAAGTAGGTGGGGTTAGTCTTTTCATTTTAAAAGGAACCATCAGCTGTCAATGCTAAGCTTCTTTACCTGCCAAAATTTCCATACAATTGTATTTAACTACAATTATTTACAAAAAGGAAAGTAATAGCTAGTTGTTGAACACTGGAATGTATCATTTGGGGAGGACATCTTAGAAAATTCCTCTTCATCTAAAGTCCTAAGAGTGTTTTGGAGGAAATCGTATCACCTTGTAGTGGTTCCCATGGCCCTACTACCTGAGAGGGGCAGAGTAGCTGCTCTCTTAAAGCCTTTCCAAGGGGTCAAGGTTTTCTATTATTAGATGTGTATCACACGCACACTTTTCCTACCAGCCCGCCATCTGCAAATTTCCAGAAGGCAAAGACTCGAAAATCATTTCATTAGATTTTTCCTAACTAGCATTTAACAAACTATTCTATATAAAGTCAGTGCTCAGTGAAATGTTCGCCTGGTGGAAATGGTAGGTGCAGGGTTGTGTTAAAAAGGAAATGACAGCCCCAATGCTCTTCTGTAAAAGAAGAGATGCTTAATATTTTAGGCTTTGAGGGTTACATACAGTTCTGTCCCATATTCGTCTTTGGTTTTGTTTGTTTGTTTGTTAATCAACAACCCTTTAAAACTCTAAGAACCACTCTTAGCTCTTGGGCTGGAATTAGCCATATTTTGTCAACCCCGGCTCCCTAAGCTAAAGTGATTTGGGCTCACTGTTTAGGAATTTTCCACTTAACTTTGATAACTATATATGTCATTAATGGGATAACTTCAAAACACCTAAATGAACTATTAATATTAATTAATAGCAATATCAATATTAATTAATGAACTATATTAATAACCATGACAATTTAGATGTCTCATTAGGAAATTTCTCTTAGCCCATTCTTAATACATATATTCGTTTTTAAATTTCATTTAAATTGTAAAATACATTTAACTAAGTGGAGTAAAAAATGGCAGCATTGGATTAAGTCTGTGTTTATTGTTTTTAAGTTTATTTATTTTTGAGAGAGACAGAGGCAGTGCGAGTGGGAGAGGGGCAGATAGAGAGGGAGGTCTCCGTGCTGCCAGTGCAGAGCCAGACGTGGGGTTCGAACTTACGAAACCACAAGGTCATGACCTGAGCCAAAACCAAGAGTCGGTCACTTGACAGACTGAGCCACGTAGGGGCCACCAGGCTGTCTTTCTAAAAGTAGTTTTTAATTACCAGTTTTAAGGCCACAGAGAGCCTAAAGGGTGGGGGAGTGGGGGGGTCCTCTTTCAGAGTCAAGTACTTTTGAAGGAGCCACAGTTTCAGTTACAGATCAGACTGAACTTACGCCCCCCTCTTCAGCCTCCTCCTTCTCTCCTTCTCTCTGGCCTTCCTTGTTTCTTCATCCTCTGGTTCAGGTTCTGGGTCATCCTCATGGATAACATCTCTTTTTCGTTTCCTCTTTGGTCTCAAGCTCTCTCTTCGAGGTAATTTATCTTCCTCCTCCTCTTCCTCTTCGCCTAAACATAGCCGTGAATGCTTCAGTGAACAATATCAAAAAGCGCTCTCTCCCACTACCAAATGTATGCTTACCATTGTCACACGTAGATCATAATTCAGCAAGTCTCCGCACCATAAGAAGATGCACTGTGCCATTTATGTATTCCATAACTTGTTTTTCAAATACACTCATCTAGATTTTCATTCCTTTTGTGGTTCATCTACTCACATATGTGAATGTGGATCCCCAAATTGTAATAATCCTTAGAATTCCAATCTTCATTTAATGTCATAAATGTCATACCATGACCTCTCAGACAAGTATAGAGGTTACTGATATAACACATAAGGGTTAAGTGATTAACCACTATATGTTCACTACTACTTCTGTTTTGGAACAAAGGACCGGAATAACAAGGAAATGCAACAAACTAGAATAATTTTGAAGAAACTAATTTGGTCCCTGAGATGTCTCCTAACTCAAATTCTCTTTATTCCTGATTCCAAATTTTTTCTTCCTTTTCCTAAATATTTTTCCCTTTCTTAAATGAAATTGATACTAAATATATTTATTTACATAAATAGTTGCTTGACCATAGTATCTTTATGAATAGAAATAGAAAACTTATAATTTTAATGTAAAACTGAGAGAAATGACATTATTTTATTTTATTTTATTTTATTTTATTATTTTACTTTATTCATCAACTAACAATTAATGCTTCCTATGTCCATAGCTTCACTGGAATCTTCCAGGTAAAGAGTAAAGAATCCAGTTCCTTCCTTCACAGTTTATAACACACAATCTTACTTCTCTTTCATTTTTGTCACTTCTTAACTTCTGATATTTAGATTCAACTATCAAGAAAGTCAAATATTACTCATAGTTATCACCATCCTCTTTAAATTTTTTTAATGTTTATTTATTATTGAGAGACAAAGAGAGACAGAGCATGAGCATGGGAGGGGCAGAGAGAGGGGGGAGACACAGAATCGGAAGCAGGCTCCAGGCTCTGAGCTGTCAGCACAGAGCCCGATGTGGGGCTCAAGCTCACAAATCGTGAGATCATGACCTGAGCCGGAGTTGGACGCTTAACCGACTGAGCCACCCAGGTGCCCCTTTATCACCATCCTCTTAAATATAAGTACTATAAAGAAAAAGTTGTCTTCAATGGAAAACTATAAATTGTCTGCAGTGTATCCTTTTGTGTTATTTGATTCTGATTCCATGGGAGCGATTTTGTACTTTTGAAAGTTCTAGATCACTGCATAGCAATGCAAAATAATCCTTGTCCATAAACATTACATAAACATGTCCACAAACATGTTCAGTGGAGACACAATCCTTCCTCACCAGAAAAAAAAGAAAAAACTCCCACAAAACAGTGATGCCTCCATATGCAAATCATTTCAATAAACCTGACCTATAAATGTATCTGTTCTTTAAATTTTCCTTTGAACTGATCATAACAGCTCACTAGGGTTCTGATTCGTTAATTAAATACGTTCATTATGCCAATTATCTTTTAACATTACTTGCCAAAACTTTTTTTATTGATATTTCAAATATGACGCCTAAATATTACCTTTATTACTAAAGTTTGGCTAGCAGAGAAAAACAGGAGGTTAACTGTTCAAACTAAGCTTTGAGAACTATACACTGTCATCAAAACCAAGAATGGTTTTCCATTTGTTAAATATGCAGCAGATGTTGTATGTTACTTGAATCCCGTTCTGACATTCTGAAAATCTGCCCGGTCTTTATTAGTCACATTAGTCACTAATTATAGAAAGGACAAGACCTTGATAGGGATTGAGAAACAATTTTCCCACAAATAACTCAAGAAGCCAAGCAGCCACTTAGTACTCTGCATGATAGTATGTTTTGTATTAAGACTACCATATTAAACTCGCAGTTTTACCATGGACAAAAAGTGTTTTATTGGATTTCTCTTGTACCATGTCAGAACAGAAAGACTGCCTCTGGTGCCTTAACTTGTTTCCAAATATTTCAATTCTAAGAAAAAAAAATCAATATTTTACAGTTGCCTCCTAACTGTAGATTTGCCTACAATCTTACCATTTGAAATGGGCTCCACTCAGGGCGGAAGCATAGCAGAATATACTACCTACTACCTCAAAATATGACTGTAGGAGTTAAGGATACGCCACTCCAAACTATGCCACTTTGGTATATTGATTGTTTTGGGCTGTAGACACTTGAAAAACAGCAAATTCAGTGAGAGGTTTTTTTGTTTTGTGGTTTGTTTGTTTGTTTGTTTTTTTCTGAACTCCCCTCATCTGCCCAAACACAGACACTTCAAAAGGAACTCATTGTCATAAATCCCCTCACCAAGAATTTCACCCTTAGGGAAGAATGACTCTTCCCACAAAGGAAGGTGCTAGAAGTCAATACCACACCCAGACAAACTTGGTCACAAACTATCAAACTTCCCATCTTTTTCTACAGGCCCACTCATCTTTCTTTCAAATTATTTATTCTCTCCTGAAAGGCTTATATCTCTATCTTTTTTTTTTCCTTATTAGGATGGTATTTGAGTCTAAATTCTAAGCCACCTCAGAATGTTACATATTACCTGAGCATCTCTCATGTACACATGAGGCGTACATGCTAATGAATTTCTGTATGTTTTTTCTCTTGCTCAACTGTCTTCTAGGGGTCTCAGCTAAGAACTCAGAAAGCTAGAGGGAAAATTCTTTTTCCTCCGCTACAGTACGAACGCCATGACTTGCAGGATCTGTATGAAACTGAGCTGTTTGCATGTAGAATGCACTGACTGACTCAAAACACCTGGCCTCGTGAACATGCCCTGGCTGCCATATTGCATTCAGGTTATTAACTTGATTGTATTGATGTATCCCCTAACTGAACTTTTCTTGAGCTACGGCTCTTTCTTTCAGTTTGAGTACATTCAAAGCTTTTGCTTATATAATGGTCTTTCTCATGCTCCAGTCCATGAGGGGTCTGCCTGCAAGGGATCACAACCCAAACTCTTGAGCTGAACCTACACAGGTTAAAAACGGAGCAATTCTGATGAAATACCCGTGAATTCAGTACAAAATAACATGCTTATTCGTTTTAATTGAACCATCTGATCAATTCAGTCAAAATGGCCAATCTGTTCTATTATAATAGACTCAGCCCTAGAGAAGAACTTTTAGGACAAATGCCTTAATAGAGAAAACAGTAGAGAAATTTTAAAAAGCAAATTTTGGGAGCACCTGGTTGGCTTAGTCAGTTGGGCATCTGATTCTTGATTTCAGCTCAAGTCATGATCCCAGCCAGGGTCGTGGGATCAAGCCCCCTGTCTGGCTCAAGGATGAGTGTGGATCCTGCTTGGGATTTTCTCTCTTTCTCTCTCTCTCTCTTTCTCTCCCTCTGCCCCCTCCCTCCTTTGTGCTCTGTCTCCAAAATTAAAAAAAAAAGGGGGGGTGGGGATAAAAAAGCAAATTTTTGCGGACTATCATCTATTGGATCATGAGTAACTTACACATTTGGTAAAATGTGTGTGGGCCAACTAAATGGAATCTAGAGTGGAGATCCTATTTGCTGGACTTGATCTCTTTTGTGAGACCATCAAAAATCACCCACATGGGTGGTAGCCTGTGCTCACATGCGGCAGCATGATCCCACAAGATAAGACGACAAGTCCTCTGAATTCACTGCCATTCCCCAGGAAACACATCCCATGCGGGTCCATTCTCACTTACTTGAGCTTTCCTCGGTGTCATCTTCTTTTTCCTCCACTTGAATTTGTACTGTTGAAGAAACGAAAAATACGGCAATTCTTTAAATGACAGTACAACCGTTAGTAATGGGCTTTTATGATTATTTTCATCATAAGGTTTTCTGTGCAGTTAATAAAAGCATTTTTCAATGAGCTTGTCAAAAAGAGCATTGTTCATTAAAGATATACTGCTACCGTATCTTATGCAGTGTTGTGCAAAGACTTCTCTGCTTCATTGTCTTCGAAGATTTGCAAAACACATCAATTATAAGCCTGTCAGCTCCATTGAAAATAACTGCTACCAAAATAAATTCTACCCTGCGGTGAGTAGTGTTGGGGTTTGGTGGATTATTTCATTCTATGATAAATTGACTTGTTAATAAAGCTATATCCGCATGCACAAACACTTTGGTTATTAGAACCAAAGGAATTTATTAAAACCGAGAACAGTTCATTCAGAGCAGCTACCAGTGTCTAAGAGCCTTTCAAAAAATGTCACAAGGCTGATATTTCCTATTTCAATTATTTCTGTAGGTTGTATACAGACACAGCCTAAATTTTCCAATGTATGATTTACCTTGACAGTGTGGGGACAGGTAATTTTCCAGTTCTTTCCAAGACAAAGAACATCTCTTCTGTGTATTCCTCACCTTATACTCAGAAAGCACCTTGCTTTCAGTTTTGCTCTATTTTTGTAAAGACATATAGAGCTTTCATAAGAATTTTAATTGACCAATAACATGTGAAAATATATTCATTGGCAGATGTTTTTCCACTTGTCATCTACGGTCCATTCATCACAGATTTCAGCAGATGCAAAGCTCTACAACTTGCCCAGGTAAAAATTAGAGTTGACTATTTTTTTTAAAGCCGTAGCCTCGTAACTTGCTTATAAAATATTAATTGTATCATATTTTCATTTAAGTTGGATGAGCATCAGTCTGAAAAAGCAAAGATGACAAAACGACGTTGCTGTGAACAGAGGAAACAACCTTCGTTTTGTTTCTGCTCGCACACCGTCAAAGGTTATTTTTCAGAACTTGACAGGCATACTGAAAACGGAACAGTTGCCAAGAGTTTCAATCCCATTCACAAAGAAGATTATTGTGAAAGCCCATTTTGCCTTTAAACAGCATCTGCATAAAAATTTTTAGGATATGCAAAAACGTTATCACTCAATGTCAGCCGCGGAATGTGAAAATAAGTCTGCTTTTGTTCAGAGTGGACATATGCCTTCTGTTACGGGCTGTAACTGGATCTTCACGGAACAAAGATCTTTATGTCACCACTGAGAGTCCGCCAATAGTGAAGGCAGACACTTCTAAGAAGATATTTTACGTTTAACAATCGGTCTTGGTCTTTTGTTTGTAATTAATGCTGCCATCAAGCTTCTCCGGTCAAGGAAGAATTCCCCAGGAAGGAATCTGAATGATATAAGCTTAGCTTTGGAGCAGAGTCAGCTCCGTGTGTATATAAAAACTGCTAAGGATAAATAGCAAAGACGGATATACAGCCTGTTCTGCAACCTTATAGCCAAAGCGAAATTCACACAAAATTTTACGCTGATTTGTAATAATCAACTCACTAGCCGTGATTAAATGAAACAGAAAAAACACCAAATGGACAAAAATATAAGCAAATCTTTAGGAAGGATCATATATTAAATAAAAACAGCAGAATGAAATGTCCCACACCAAGGAGATGAGCAATGAATCAATCTCCTCTGATAACCAGGGGAAGGGAAAAAACAGGGCTGGAGTCACGGATCATCTTCTCAAGTACAGGAAGGATAGTAACAAATGGCTATTAAATAAAACCTAAGAATCCATCAGAGGAGACATCCCTGTGGTTTCAAGTAAAGAACTAAAAAAGAGCTATGGTTTCTAAGTGACGTAATGGAGAGCACTGCGGAAATAGCCCTGTCCCTCCTCATGAGGTGACTCTCCAACAGTAATATCATCTGTGTGTAATCATCTGCACCTTCTCATCAGGTGCCTTCTTGGCTCAACAGCGTTTCTTTGGCAGTTGAGTCCGGGACAATGAAACAGTTGTTTGTATAGTTGTTCTGATAATAATTGATGGGTTCTGGACTCGAACCAACAGCAAAACCATCATCAGCATCAAGAACTAAACAACGGCACCGTGACCAAATTTAAGACTCCTTCCAGGGCCTCAGACCGAGCTTGGTTTTAATGGGACATTATTTGGTCTGAAAAACAACTGTCAATGGTGGTCTGCATCTCCTGCAACTCCAACCAAGGCTGAAGAAGCAAGACAAGAAACACCTCCAAGACAAAAAGCCTGGGCAAAAGAATTACTCAGAACACTTAAATGGGAGCTACAGAATGTCTTTCTCTCCTCAGACAATTTTTGGCATGGCCTGTTGCCATCCCTTCTCTCAGCAATCCCCAGTAGCTTATTCCCAATCATATGACCCCCCTCAGGCTTTGGCTGCTTCCCAAAGCCTATTGATTATGTACTTTAAAAATAACCTCTCTCCTGGGGAGTGATGGGAGGGCAGTGGAAGGAGGGGAGGGGGGGTCCTGTCAAAATGTTGAAGGCCAGCAAGGAAAATTTCCCTGAAGTATGCTATTTAAGAGAGGAATATGCATTCGGAGCAGATGAATGCCTAGGCAACCCAGATCTTCATTTCATGCAAATAGACCCAGTAATTAAAAACAGTAAAAGGAAACAACAGCAAAATGTCACATTTTAGAGGCATTGGAATCGTTCAGAGAAGTGGATGCTGTTCCAGACTTTCTTTTTTAATCTATAGCCCTGAAAGTAGTTTATGGTTCACAGTAACCAAGGGGCCAGAAAAGTTAAGTGGTATTACCTCTTGCTCGACGCCACATTTGGCTCTTGAAGGGATGTTTGTAGCACTAGGTTATTACTCTGGAAACTGAAAGCTTGTTTGTCCAATTAGCAGTTATCGTCCACTCACAAGGGAGTACAGAGCAAAATGCTCAGGGAGGCAGTCTGTAGAGCGCAGAAGAAAATACCACTGCCTTTAAGGAGTCTTGCTATTTTATGCAAAAGAACGACTTTCTAAAGGAGATCCAAGATTAGGTACCAGCATCTTATCCAGCTTACTTGCATTATAGCACCAATGTATTCATTATGTTTCTTAGGCTTTTTGTGTGTGTTACTTTTCAGGGTTCTTTTTGTGTGTGTGAGGAAATGTCAACATCGGCCATTCCTGTATAAGTGCGGTACATATCTCACCTCAGACTAAACAGCATTGGAAGGGATATTCACCTATGCTGTAATAAGGATTTTGCCAAATCTTAGCGGAAGAACCCATACCATCAGTATGAGGTGTGATGTGGAATGTGAAAGGAAGAGAAGAATCAAGGACAGCCAGAAGGCTTTTGTCCTTGGCAGAAAGATAGATTCAGAAGAAAAGGAAATGAAAAGGCCATAGGAAGAATAGCTTAGGTGGGAGGAGTTGAAGATCAGAAGTTTAATATGACATGTTGGTGTTGGGATGCCTATAAGACGCCCATACATGAGTTGAGTAGGCAGTTGGGTATTTGAGTCTAGAGTTCAGAAGAAAAGTCTGGGCTGGAAATAGACATTTAGGAATTATTAGCATATTGATACTATTAAAAGCCACAAGACCAAGTGAGATCACCAGGTAAATGAATATAAACAAAACAGAAAAAGAGGGCTCCAAAGTTGAGAGGACAGGGAGAAGAAGAAAAATCAACCAAAGACACTGAAAATGAACAATCAGTGACGTAGAAGGAAAATAAGAAACATGTCGTAGGCTTGTAACTCAAGTATAATGAGGACTAAAGATCGACCTTTGGATTTTGCCATATGGATGTCGATGATGACTTTGACAAGAATAGATTTAGTGAAATGGTATAAGGAAACGCCTGAATTTCAGTAGCTTTACAAGAGAATAGGCAGTGAGGAATAGGCAGTGTAGTGAGAACTACAGTGAGATAGTTATGTTGGCCAAACTGTTCTTACATGTTGATGGCAAAGATCTAGTAAGAATGAGCATTCGATGTAGGTTATGAAAAGATAATGTTACTCAAACGACACATATTAGATTCTGAATTCTTTTATTTCATTGATGTTTTTTGTGGTTTTGTTACTGGGCTGTGTGTCTCTGACTGAGACTTTGTTAAGAGACTGGCAATTTACTAATATAGCCCTTGCTTATGTATATAGTGCCGACTGTTTAGCAATTCAAAAGTATGGGACTAAAGTATGGTGAGGGAAGAAGAGAGAAAGAAAAAGAGAAATGGGGAAGGGGAAGAAGGGAAGAAGGTAGCAAAGAAAGGGAGTTAAAAGGGCAAAAATGAGGTGACATTGCAGTAAATGAGAGGTGAAAAAGTATACATGTAAAGCAAAACATTTGTCTTTGCTACATATTATAAATAAACATACCTGTATTTATACTCATGTAAATAAGTATTCTAAACAGAAAATGTTATCAGTTCTAAATTTACATACTTAATATTATTTCATATTTTAGAAACACCTTGGGTTAACAAAGTCTAGACTATCTTCAACTGGTTCTCCTATCAATACTTTTTCCTGACAAGAATTTGAAAGTGAAAAGGCTAGACAATGTGAACAAAATAAAAATATCTTTTTTCTTAAAAGAGAATATATTCCAAAGTAAAGGTTGCCTTGTTCTGTAAGGAAGACAAGTTAGGATCCCCTTACCCAAAACATGAAATCTCTTTTTTTTTTCAAGGGAAAAAAAAGAAGAGAGAAAACTTACCAGTGAAACTATGAAAAATAAGCTATGATTTAAAAAAATCTCTTTTAAATGTAGCCTCTTTATGAGTAGACACTGTAAATTTTATGTTCTGAAATTTCTAGGTCTGATGCCTTCCAGTAGCTGCTCAAGTGGATGATTATTTATTTATTTATTTATTTATTGTTGAGAGACAGAGAGAGAGAGAGAGAGGGGGAGAGGGAAAGTGCAAGCAGGGGAGAGGGGCAAAGGAAGAGGGAGAGAAAGAATCTTATCTAAGGCTCCATGGGCAGCCCGGATCCCAATGCAAGACTTGATCTCAAGACTGTGAGATCAGGACCTGAGCCGAAATCAAAAGTCAGTCGCTTAACTGACTGAGCCACCCAGGTGCCCCCACTAAATTTGATTATAGTAATGATGATGATGGTGGTGATTCAATTATGATATGGACAAAATTATATGCATGCGTATGTATGTGTGTATTTATAAGCTGTATATAAATTATGGCCGAGGATAGCATTTAGATATTTTGTTTTCTAAAAACCAAACAGAAGGTAAACCAACCAAAATTTCAAAAGGAATGATTAACATTAACCATAAAGAAGAATTTCCCATCAGTGGGACACTTGGGTGCTAGATCAAGTCACCAAACCATAATGAGGTATCATCTCTTCTGCAAAGAATGCCCCAGCATCCTGCTTTCATTCAATTATTGATGGGCACTAAGTAGGGAACAGGATGCACTGTCTGCAAAACAGAATTAAAATGTTGGGATGTGGGGCGCCTGGGTGGCTCAGTCAGTTGAGCTTTCGGCTCTTGATTTTGGCACAGGTCATGATCTCGCAGTTCCTGGGATTGAGCTCCACATCGCGCTGGGCTCTGTGCTGTTGCACGGAGCCTGCTTGGGATTCTCTGTCCCTCTGTCTCTGCCCTTCTCTCTCTCTCAGAATAAATAAATAAACATTAAAAACAATGATGAAATGTGATTCTTCTTCCTCAAGAATAGTATGTGCCCAAGACATGAAATCTGATTCAGTTTAAATCAGCAGCTCCTTTTCCTTTTATTACTTCTAGGGAAGGACAAAAAGATGCCTGTGACATTTGTGTCTAACAATCCCAAGTCCTTCAAACGGTGGAATTAAGCATAATATTTGGAAGCCATTGAGTAAAGAGGAAACTTACTTAGTTCTTATATCATTCAAATGCCTTAATAAACCCGTAAACTATAAGACATTTACAAAATCCTTGGGGTGGAAAAAAACAAAATGAGATCATTACATTTGAATATCATGAAGGTATCTGGGGAAAAGGTTTAATTTGACAGGTTGGGGCTGCTATTCTTTCTGCAGGTGTTAGCATCCTTCTTATCTGCCCTAGACCACAGAGAAAATGAACCACGGAGCACATGCATTCAAAAACACCCTAATGAAAACTTTTAAAACAATGCCAAAAGGCTGCTCACATTTTCAATCAGTATAATATCTTGGAGATGCTAAGCACTTTAAACTGCTGTGCTTATAAAACTGCAACAATAATAATGTTGATGTTGACTTTGGGTAAGACGCAGCCGACCAGAAGAAGCGAGTGGGCGAGAGATTCAGCTGCTATAATAGCTGTCACTCTCCAATATTTTTGCTTCTAGATTATATTTATTTTTCAAGTCCGTGAAACCCTTAAGAAGCAGAGAATAAATAGCCGCTGATGTCTGCTTTATTAAAAACACAATGTAAGATACTGCAGTTGCCAAATCGAACAGGATGGATTCTGGAGAGAAACGTGTTGTACCATGAGGTCCTGGAGAGACAATAGCTAACCCCAGGAAGAACAGAGAGGAAAAAAAAAAAAAAAGAAGATCCACTCAAAAGAAAAATCCCCCTTCTATCTTTTCACAACGATAATAATCTTTTTTTATAGACATAAGAAGGAGGGGCAGGAGATGCACACCAATTTTTTTTTTTGCACTTTTTCCTTCTGTTTTTATGGTACATGAAATTAAAATGAAACACAGGCTGAGTGAAGTGGGTAGCTGATACATTTCCAAATTCTACCACCCTTGAGCTCGAAGAGCAAATATGAAATGCTAAAGCATGGTTCTTCAAATAGTGAATTATATGCTAGAGTATTTGGGAGAAGCTGTAATTAGATAGTTTATGACACCGTCGGTCTACAGAAAAACAAAAACAGTTCTTATTCTCAACTGGTTTGGGGGGTTGGCTTATTTTTTTTTTTTAAGGTTACATATTCAATAAACAAATAGCTATTAAGAAAGGCATTTGGAGCTCCCCGTGGTTACGAAAAACTAAGTGGTGAGTCTTGGCTTTTTCTTTGCATTTAGAATATTCTGGAGGAGGGCACATTTCTTATTTAACCATGCTGTCACAATATATATTCAGAGTGTGTGCTCTCACATTTCAGTTACCACCATAAAGAGCAACCCGTGTAAATAAGTGTGCTGAAATGAAAATATATTCTCTTGTGTGAGTTTTTGTGGCTCAGATCTTTTCTAGTAATAGGATACCAAAATAACAACCAGATGAAAATAATGTGTTGTAAGCCCTTGGCATCCTTATATCCTTGGATAGCCTAGAACAAAAAAGGAATGTGTCTGTCCCCCAAAGCATTTCTGCAATATTCCAAGTCATGAAGGAGAATGCTTGTCAGGATTCATGGTTAAACAAAGCGAAACAAACAAACAAAAGGCAGTAAATAATTGCGTCACAACTGAAAGCAGACAATTCCTCCAGCGTAAAGAAGCAGGAAGCAAGGCTGACTGAACTCGGTGGGCCTTCATCCTTCCTTCCCAGCAACGCACAGAAGATGCTAATTACTTCTCATTAGCATACATTAGCAAATGTTAATGAGTGTCTTCTACAGAACAAAGGCAGTGTGGGGAAGCACTGAGGCTGGAGGATGGCTGAGCTGTAAGTTAAGGGCTGCAACCGAAGACAGAGACGGAGAAAAAGAAAAGGAGAGTGGCTTCGGGATTGGAATTGGTAGTTCCCGAAAATTTGGAACAACTGGCTTCCTAACAAAATAGTAATAGCACCAAAATGGAGGAAAGGATTTTGTTCATTTTTGTTTCTAAAGAAAATTTAAAAGAAGGAGAAGGAGAAGAAAAAGAAAAGAAAAAGCAAGTCATTGACTAGAACGAATCACTCTTTCTTTCTATTCTTTAACTGTTGGGGGAAAATCATACTTTGTAGGATTTGCTACCCAACTTTTAATTAGGGATATTAATTAGCATCATCACCCATTAAGGGAAAGGAACTCTGAATTCTAGGTGTCCTCATGAGTTTATAAAAATTGTGACCACCCACCTATCCATTCCAGTCTTTTGCCCTACAGGCTCAATTTATGATATCCAATAAAACAAAACTTGCAAGTAATTTGCATGTGGTATATAATTTTATCAAAATAGTTCACATAGAATGTATTCATTTATACCCTAAAGGCAGCTGAATCATTACAGTACATATTATATGCATATATACTATGTATAATTTCTTATAATAAATAAGAAAATACTTTTGGGGCACCTGGTTGGCTCAGTCAGTTAAGCGTCTGACTCTTGATTTCGGCTCAGGTGATGATCTCAAGGTTCCTGGGATTAAGCCATGTGTCAGGCTCTGCACTGAGTGTGGACCCTGTTTGGGATTCTCTCTCCCTCTGTCTCTGCCCCTCTCCTGCTCACATACACACACTCTCAAAATAAACAAATAAACATTAAAAAATACTTAAGAAAAAAAAGTAGTTTTTAAAATAATAAATAGAAAATATATAAAGCAACTCTAAAATAATAAATAAACTAAATTCTTTATAATAAATCTCTTGATAGATGACAAATGATAGAAAGAGAGTGGTAGATAACCTACTGGTTTGTTTCTCTGGAGAACCCTAATCCAAAGTCTTCTCTTTAAGATTACCATGATGGGGGGCGCCTGGATGGCTTGGTTGGTTGAGTGTCCGACTTCGGCTCGGGTCATGATCTCACGGTCTGTGAGTTCAAGCCCCGCGTCGGGCTCTGTGCTGACAGCTCAGAGCCTGGAGCCTGTTTCAGATTCTGTGTCTCCCTCTCTCTGTGACCCTCACCCGTTCATGCTCTGTCTCTCTCTGTCTCAAAAATAAAATAAAATAACGTTTAAAAAAAAAAATAAGATTACCATGATGGAATCAGACGAATACTAGAAACTAGAAGCAATAACACAAGATATAATTTGACAAGTTTCACCAGAAAATACAAGCAGAAGGTCTGTTAGAGTTCATAAGAGAGAGGCGGAAATCATGTTCACTAGGGAATTTCAGGATATTGCTTTTTGTTACATTTCTTCAAATTTTTCTGGGAACAGGCAAAAGACTCATCAGGATAAATAAATGTATGTTTCACCACCCGATTTCCTTTGGATTAATCCCAATTCCTTCAGGACCATGGCCATGAAGAGGAAAGTTTATTTCCATGACTAGCCAAATACTGAGAAATATGAACAAGAAAGAAGTTTTGTTCATCTGGCTCCCCAAAACGATTGCACTCATACCGTAGAACTAGAAAAGACAACTCAGAGCTTTCAAGTAAGCAACCGATTTCGTAGAAAGATCCCGAGTTTTTGAGTTAGATGGATGAATATCTGTGTTTTGGCTGTTATAATTTTATGTTATCTTACAACTTCGAATAGTTTATTTAAATTCTCTACGTTGTAGTTACAGGAAGGAGCACTAACCACTATACACAGGTGCTGTGAAACTAAATGTAATAATAAATGCATGCAATGTATATAATATAGCGTACTTGGCATATAGCAAACATTAAAATAACCTACAAGAGCTGTTCAAATGCTTTACCACACACCTGCACCCAAAATTTCACCTAAAATTCTAGGAAGACAAGGAAGACACATCTACTCTGACCTTCACCTTAATATCTTAGACTCTGCAAGTAGAAAATTGCCATAATTTCAGTCTGTGATTCCATTAAAGGCAATTTAACCAAAAGATGAAGACAAGGAATAAAATATTTCCCTAAACTCTCCGTCCCCTAAAATTGATAACTTTTAACTGAAAATAAGACATCACTTAGTGGGCACCTGAGTGTCTCAGTCAGTTGACCATCGGGCTCTTGATTTCAGCTCCGGTCATGAGCCTGCTTAAGAATCTCTATCTCTCCCTCTGTCCCTCTCCCCTACTCGTGTGTGCTCTCTCTCTCTGTCTAAAATAACAAAATTTTAAAGTTATCAATTTTATCTTGATTAAATACCAAGAGGTTGGGACTGTAATTTTAACTATTGTATGCCACAGGGAAGGGCGATGGTTAAAAACTAAGATCTAGGGGTGACTGGGTGGCCCAGTCAGTTAAGCATCTGACTCTTGATCTTGGCTCAGGTCATGATCTCATAATTCATGGGTTCAAGCCCCATTTCAGGCTCTGTGCTGACAGTGTGAAGCCTGCTTGGAATTCTCTCTTTCCCCCTCTCTCTGCCCCTCCCTTTCTCTAATAAATAAATAAACATTAAAAAAATAAATTAAAAAACATTAAAAAAAAATAACCAACCTAAGATCTAGATCTAGTTCTATGACATCCAGGTAGAAGGTGCTTTTATATTTACAATTACACACTATCCCTTCCTTTCCTTTCCATAAGATGAAATTACTTTGGTTTATTAACACCTTCTCTAATTTCTTTCAGCAGTGTTTTGTAGTTTTCAGTGCTTAGATCTTAGAGTGCTTTGGTCAGATTTGTTTCTAAGTGCTTTGTAATTTTTTATTCTGGTATTGAAATGATAGTTTTAGAAGTTCAATCTCTGATTGTTGTTTTTATACATTGGCCTGTAGTTTTGTTTTCTTGGAATGTTTTTGTTTGATTTTGGTATCAAAGTAATGCTAGTGTCTGAGAAAGTTGGAGAATATTTTCTCCTCTTTGTTCTTCTAAAAAAAAAATGTGCAGAATCAGAATTACTTCATCCTTGAATATTTGGTAGAATTATCCACAGAGGGGCACCTGGGTGGCTCAGTCGGTTGAGTGTCCAGCTTCGACTCCGGTCTTGATCTGGTGGTTAGGTTCATGAGTTTGAGCCCTGCATCAGGCTCGCTGCTTTCAATTTGCAGCCCACTTTGGATCCTCTGTCTCCCTTTCTCTCTGCACTTCCCCCATTCATGTTGTCTCTATCTTTCTCAAAAAATAAAATAAAGGAAGAAAGAAAAGAATTATCCATGGAAGTAATCAAAGCTTGCTATATTATTTGTAAAACAATTTTTTTAATGTTTATTTATTTTGAGAGAGAGACAGAACGAGCAGGGAAGGGGCAGAGAGTGAGGGAGAGAGAGGGCTCCACGCTCATCCCAGAGTCCAATGTGGGGTTGGATCTCATGATTGTGAGATCATGACCTGATTTGAAATCAAGAGTCAGATTCTTAACCAATTGAGCCACCCAGGTGCCCCTGTAAGACAATTTTTAACTATAATTTCAATTTCCTTAATACATGTAAGGCTATTAAGTTCATTGATTCTTTTCGTGAGTGAGCTTTAGTAGCCTGTCATACAAGTAATTTGTACAATGTATCTAAGTTATCAAATTTATTGGCCTGAATTGTTTCTAAGATTGCCTTATTATCCTTTAAGTATCTGTAGAATTTGTAGTGATGCCACATTTTTCGTTTCTATCTTAAAATTGTTACTTCCTCTTGATAAATTTCTAATCAGTCTGACCAGTGGTTTACTAGTTTTACTGATCTCAAAGAACATATTTTGGTATAATTTTCTATATTGTTTTCCTGTTTTCTATTTATTTCAGTTCTGGTCTTTGTCACCTACTTGCTTCTGTTTATTTTGGATTTTATTTATTCTTTTTCTTTTGCTTCTTAAGGCAGAAACTGAGATCATTTTTTTCTAAAATAGGTATATCATACTATAAATTTTACTCTAAATACTACTTTAGCTGCATCTCAAAATTTTGAAGCTTGTGTGTTTATTTAAATTCAGTTCAAAACACTTTCTAATTTCTCTGTTGATTTTTTATTTGGCCCATGGGTCACTTAGAAGGGTGATATTTAGTTTCCAAATATTTTGGGATTTTTCAAATATCTTTTGATTTCTAATTTAATTCCATTGTAGTTAGAGAATAGAATTTGTATAACTTGAATCCTTTTAAATGTGTTGAGATTTACACCTTACAATATGATATATCTTGCTAAATTTTCTGTATGCACTTGAAGAGTGTGTATTCTGCTGTTCTTAGGTGGAGTTATATAAATGTCAATTAGTTCAAAATGGTTGATAGTGTTGTAGAGGCCTTTCATATGTTTACTGATTTCTTTTTGCTTTTTCTATCAATTATTGTGAAAAAGGTGTGAAATCCAACTGTAACAGAGGATTTGTCTATTTTTTCCTTACAGCTCTATCAGTATTTTGTTTTATGTATTTTGGAGTTCTGTTATTAGGTGTATACATGTTTACATTTGTTATTTCCTGTTGATCAATTTACCTCTATCATTATGAAATCACATTATTTATTCCTGATAATATTCTTTTTTCTAAAATAAAACTCATACAACATGAACGTGGCCACTTTAGCTTTCTTTTTACTATTTTTTATGGTTTATTTATTTTTGAGACACAGAGTATGAGTAAGGGAGGGGCAGAGAGAGAGAGAGGGAGAGACACAGAATCCAAAGCAGGCTCTAGGTTCTGAGCTGTCAGCACAGAACCCGATGTGGGGCTTGAACTCAGGAACCGTGAGATCATGACCCTTGCCAAAGTCAGACGCTTAACCGACTGAGCTGTCTAGGCGCCCCTCTTTTTACTATTTTAATATAGTATGTCTTTTGCCATCCTTTTACCTTTAACTTATTTGTATCTTTATACTGAAAGTGGGCTTGCTATAGATGACATTTAGTTGGATATTGAAATTTTTATCTAATCTGATTATTTCTAACTTTTAATTTGGGTACTTAGACCATTAATATTTAACATCCATACCCACATGGTCGAATGACGAAAGCTCTCCTCTTGCTATTTAATTTTTATTTGTCTTGTCTCTAGCTTCTGCTTTGCTCTTTTGCAGGCTTCTTCTGGATGAATTAACTTTTCCAGTGATTCTCTTTTATTGCCTTTTATGGCCTATTATCTATAACTAGCTAAATACCACTTTGCTCTAAACCAGATACTTAATACAGTACCAGAGAAATTTATATAAATAGCAAGTGATATTATGCCATTTCATTTATAGTATAAAACCTTACACCAGAATGTTTTCATTTCTTTTTTTCCAGACTTGGTGTTGTCGTCATACATTTTTTCAAGTTCAGTAATCTTTTCTTCAGCAATGTCTAATCTTACACTAAGCCCATAAAGCATTTGCTCCATCTCACATATTGTATTTCTCATCTGTAGTAGTTGGATTTTGTCTTTTTACTTTCATATGTGTCCCTATTTTTTTCCATTAGCCTTTTGAATATGTACAATGCAGTTTCATAACTGTCTGCCAATTATACCAATTGTGTAATTTATGGGATGATTATGTTTAATTGATTTTTCTAATTATGGGTATTTTCATGTTTCTTTGTATTCATGGTAAGATTTGATTGCATGATAGACACTATTAATTTTTCCTTCTTGGGTGCTGGGTATTTTTATATTCCCAGAAATATTCTTTAGCTTTGTTCTGGTATGCATTTAAGTTATCTGGAATCAATTTTATCCTTCAGGGTCTCACTTTAAAGCTGCTGGTATGACCAGAGCTATGTTTACTCTAGGACGAATGTTTTCCTACTGCTGAAGCAAAACCTTCTGAGTACTTTACCTGGTGTCTCATGAATTAAAAGGTGCTAAACTCTTGTTGGTGGGAAGAGAAGCCACCCATACCTGTGTGAGCTCTAGGGCTTGTTCCCTTTACTCCTACTGGATGGTTCTTTCCTAGCTACATGTATACACTGATCATTATTCAGTTGAAGACTCAGAATGCTCTGCAGATCTCCAGAACACTCTCTCCGTTCAGCTTTCTCTTCTCTGGGACACTTCCCTGGGAATTCCAGCTGCTTTAATATCCCCAGACTCTCAGCTGTAGCTCCTCAGCACTGACAGCTCACTAGTCTCTATTTCCATTCCCTCTGGTTGCTTCCTATTCCTCTCTTTTTTTCTCATACCCAATCATCTACAGGTAATTCCACATGTAATTACCAATTTTGAGGGAATAATTACATCAACTAACTGTGCATCCACTAAATAGAAGTAATGCTCGTAAAGATTTTAATAACATACAGAAATGTTTACAATCTATACGGTGCAAAAATATTATTAAAATTCTATTTATCTGTATCTCTGAAATAAATGCCTTATGCAAAAAAGGGGGGATGGGTAGGGACTGAGATGAAATACACCGAAATGTTAGCAGCCACGTCTGGATGGTGACATTGTCAGATTTTCTTCTACTTTAGATTTTTTTCCATCTTTTCCAAATTATTATAATAGATGTGTATTATGTTTAAAAAGGCAAACTTGGTTTTTTTTTATTTTTTAGAATGAAATTTAGGGAGACAAAAAAAATGAGAGACAATTTCAGTAAAAACTACAGAAAGTCAAAGATTATTGCTTCGCCGTCTCCTAGGATCTCATGCACTGTTTTTTGCTTGGCCTTGCAGTTATAAACACACCTCTACGTCCCTCTAATGAAAGCCTGGATTACAAAACATCATGAAAAAAATAGGAATCGAGCAGCCAGAATTTAGCAAACAACGTTTTATTCTCCTGGTGTCAGGAAGGAGCCAACTCATAAAATGTTAATAGTGCTTTCTTCAGTAATGGCTAAAATGTTCCACCTTGTAATGGAGCTCTGGAAAATGCTTCTGAAACATTCTGGAAGATTAAAGAAAATTGATGGGAGTGAGCTTTAGTTAATGAACTCTACTTTCTCTTGGTTGCCAAATTAAGAGACCTCAGTGGACTATTTAATTCTTAGGTCAGGTTCCTACCATGATCATTTTACAAACAGTAAGTAGTGAAAAGAGGTCCAGAGAATTCATCCACTAATTCACTCAGCCACCAAAAATATACTTAGTGTCTCTGGAGACAGGCACCTACGGAGGGCTGTACAGCTCTTTATAGCCGAAGGAGCACTGTCTCGTTCTTAGGATTAGACGGACCTAAATTCAAACCCTAGCACTGACACTTCAGAAAGTGTAACCAGAGACAAAATTTTAACCCCTCGGAGTATCAGATCTCATCTCAACAAATCATGAAAACAAGTAATCTCACGGGAGTGAGGTGATCAGGAAGTGAATGATATGTGGCAGTTTCTAGCATAGGAAAGGCACTCAAATCTATATTAATCTAACAAAATCTGGGCAGCCATAAAGTGAATAAGATATTTTCTTTTCATTCCAGGAGGTCCCCACCTAGCTAGAAGACAAGATATGCACAACAAAAAGATTTGTTGTAGGTGAAATATAATTGAGCATCCTGATATTTACTATCAAGGCTAGAAGCTGAGAATGGGAAGACATCCCAGGGAGCTGAAATGGTCAGAGCATGTAGACTTAAATTGAGTCTCTAGATGCAAGAAAATGTTTTTGAATATATGTACACAATTTTATATATAATGCAGCATCACGTCATGTAGGACATTTACTTTTGTTGTTTATATTCAGATATGTTCCAAATAGCTCTTAAGGCTACAAACAGAACATAGAAACACAAACAGGAATATATTCAATACTTATAAAAAGTGATACGATCAAGCATATAAAGTACTATTTTCCTTTCAACACTTCAAAAGATATGTACACTTTTTTTGTACAAGTAACATCACAAATAATCACATCTTCACATGCTTTTAACTATTATTTGGACTCAGTGTAAGGCTATTGTCGTTTTCATACATAAAATTTTTCTAGCACTGTAACAATGCACTTTTTCATCTGCGTAAGTCATCACTCTCATCCTATAAGAGAAAAGCCGAGCAGAGTAAAAAATCAACTCTGCTTAGATCTGTCAAAGAATAGAACTTCACAGGGAAAATCGTTGCCCCTCAAACTGGAGAGACAGATAGGCAGATGCCAAGAACCCCAGTTTACCAGAGCAGAAACGCACAAGCAGAAACCTCTGTGGGAACCGTTGCCAGGGTAGGAAAACTTCAACCGTAATTGACAAACTACTGGAGGTTCTACATGGACAACTCTGAGAGTTAAAATGAATCTCTAAAAAAGAAGTAGCGGGGCCCCTGGGTGGCTCAGTCGGTTAAGCGTCCGACTTCGGCTCAGGTCATGATCTCACGGTCCGTGAGTTCGAGCCCCGCATCGGGCTGTGTGCTGACAGCTCAGAGCCTGGAGCCTGTTTCAGATTCTGTGTCTCCCTCTCTCTGACCCTCCACCGTTCATGCTCTGTCTCTCTCTGTCTCAAAAATAAATAAACGTTAAAAACAAATTTTTTTTTAAAGAAGTAGAATTGGCAAAGAGGAAGGACAGCCCACTGAGTGATGGCTGAGTTATCATCTCAGTTTTAAACAGATTAAGTGGGTGGATCCATTTGGATGTGATAGATTGTATACATGTGCTGGTCTTTACCACTTCTCAAGATCCAACCACACAAAGTAGTAAAGGGAGTTTAAAAGGTATAGACCCACCACACAAAAGAAAAGAAGGAACGCCTGTAGATGAGGGACTTCTATAACACTGAGAATATGAAAAAAGAGGAGAGGTTTCTGGTTTATCCAGGCCAAACAGGGTAGTGAGGCAGCAGGGAAGAGAAAGGGAGCTATCTTCTACTGCAGATCTTAGAGACTGGAAGGAGAGGGTAGGGATGAGACGTGGAGTGGAAAACTGCCCCAACCTAAAAGTCAACACTGCAAGTTTCCCTTGCCAATCTGACTCACTGAGGGGGCAAGAGCATCCAGACAGATGGAGACACCAAAAACTACATGATCACTAGTTCTCCTGCCCTTCTTTGATTTTTTACGCAACACCATCACCCACCCAACATTCTGTTATCTAGTTATTTGTTCGTTGATCCACTATTTACTTTCCCCACAAGCAAGTAAGTGCCAGGAAGACAGGACCTTGGTTGATCTTCAACTCTTTGTCCTTAGTGCCTGGCAAATAGTAAGCACTCAGCCAATATTTATGACATGGGTGAGTGAATGAATGAATGAATGAATGAACCAATCCATCAATGAACAAAAGGGATATTACACAGCGACTTCCTTCTAGCCTCAAGCTTACCACATTTCCTCCTGAGTCTTGGGGTCTTTGGATTAGTATCGGAAAATTTTCTAAGAAGAGGGAAGATGTGGAGCAAAGTCACCTGGAAGAAGGAGGCACAGGCCATGGAGGGGAGAGAGATTTGCCAGACTAGATCGGGACAGCTTCTGCAGGGCTCTTTCATAATTTTCTTTTCTTTTTTTTTTTTTTTTTTTTTAACGTTTATTCATTTTTGAGAGACAGAGAGAGACAGAGCCAAACAGAGGAGGGGCAGAGAGAGAGGGAGACACAGAATCCAAAGCAGCCTCCAGGCTCTGAGCTGTCAGCATACAGCCTGATGTGGGGCTCAAACTCAGGAACCACGAGATCATGACCTGAGCCCAAGTCCAACACTTAACCGACTGAGTCACCCAGGTGCCCCTTTCATCATTGTCTGAAAAAAGATCCTCTCTTTCCTTAACTGTATCTCTCATGGCTCTCCATATCAAAGGATGTTTTAATGTAGCCATTATAAATCATTCCCTTGAAATTTCTGATTTTTTTAATTTGCCATCTTCTCCCTACCGCATTCATGCAGGCCGCCAGCTCTGTCCCTCACACAACCCAAGCCTCAGCCATTCAGAGGAGACACAACTGCAGGGGATCAAGGTCATGGCAGGGAACTCGGGCTGTGTTCCCCATTTCTAAACATCGTTATACAGATCCTTTCTCTTCACAGAGAAAGCAAACGTCTGTCACCCGTGAGTGAGATAATTTTCCCTCCTCGCAACGGGTGCCGAGAGCCCACGAGGATCTAGCGTCCTCGCCTACATTTGAACATAGACCAAGAGAGATTTAGTGGGGGACAAAAATCCACACAGATTTGTTTTAATGAAGTAAACTACCGAAGGGTTGCCAGATTAACCTCCAAGTCTGCACACTGAGGTGACGTCATGGTGCCAGACCTCACACCCAGGTCTCCTGACCCACAGCCTGAGTCACCAGCTGCCAGACCGGTGGGCTCCAAAGAGTCGCTTGCATTGGCTTATCTCAGTTGACAGAGGCTTCCCCCCGTCCCATCACAGGTCACTTGAATGCAGTGTTAAAGCACCCTGGATGTGATGTTCGACCTGTGAATTATCTTTGCACCACTTTCTATTGCAACCTATTTAACTACGTCACTGAGTCTAAAAACAGACCTACTTCCTTCAGTTCTGCCTTTGATTCCAAGGAACCTACAGAGGAAAATGGTACCAGAGGCCACCCTCGTTTTCAAAGACCTCCTACAAGCATGAGCTAAGAATAGGCAGTGGGACCCCAAACTAGAATTACGTCCTCTTATACCCACCTGAAGGCTGGTCTCAGGAGGTGCCTTATAAAACCTAGTTTCACTCACTCATTATGCCTATACCTACTCTTATAGTGGGCTAGTCACTCAATAAAAATGTACGAAGTCTTAACTATTCTTGTTGCAGTAAGGGATATATGGTATTAAAGGCTTGCCATGTCTCCACTTTCCACAGATTTTCTAGGGCAATTCGTGATAGGATGATACATCCTAAATTTCCGGAAGAGTCCTGATTACAAATGTTTTGCAAGCTATGATATATTGCTGCAGAATTTTCTATTTGTCTTTATTAAAAAGGCAATAAAGTGTTGCATATACAGCTTCTTAAGTGAGCACACGTTCTCTAATCTCATTTAAAAAACACAAACAAACAAAGGGATGCCTGGGTGGCTCAGTTGCTTAAGCGTCCAACTTCAGCTCACGGATTGTGGGTTCAAGTCCTGTGTCTGGCTCTGTGCTGACAGCTCAGAGTCTAGAGCCCGCTTCAGATTCTGTGTCTCCCTCTCTCTCTCTGCCCCTCCCCCACTTGCATTCTGTCTCTTTCTCTCTCAAAAATAAATAAACATTTGGGGCACCTGGGTGGCTCAGACGGTTAAGCGCCGGACTTTAGCTCAGGTCATGATCTCACGGTTTGTGGGTTTGAGCCCCGCATGGCTCTCTGTGCTGACAGCTCAAAGCCTGGAGCCCACTTCAGATTCTTTGTCTCCCTCTCTTTCTGCCCCTCCCCACTCTCACTCTGTGTGGGTGTGTGTGTGTCTCTCTCTCTCAAAAATAAATACTAAAAAAAATTAAAAATAAATAATTTTTTTAATTTAATTAAAAAAAAAAGAAAAAATTCAAAACTTTTATGTGTTATTAAACACCAGAACATAATGGATGAGATCTGTCATATGCAAAACCTTCCTAAAGAGACAATGGTTGCTAGAGCAGAACAAGCAGCCAAAATGACAATATTGATACACATGAAAAGCAAAGGAGTCAAAAGAGAGAAAGTGATCAGATAAAGAGGCACAGAAAATGGGAACCCAAAGAAGAAAAGTGCTTACTAAACATTATCCCGTTAAAGAGATCTAAATGTCCAGGAGAAGGCAAGACATTCCAATGTGTTTGTTTGTTTGTTTGTTTGTTTGTTTGTTTGTTTTCCTGCTGGCGAAATTGGAATGTTCCATCAGACCCGGCTGAAATATCCCTCAAGTCTATTCGTGGGTCCTTCCACCAACATGTGCATTACAGTGTGGTTCCCCATGTAACTTTTCTCTAGGCAATATTGTGTTGGCACAAACCACCAGTGAGTTGAGCAATTAGCCAACTGGCCACAACAAGCTCCTTTCATCTTGAAAATTTTCAAGTTCACAACCTAACAAAAC
Source organism: Panthera pardus (assembly GCF_024362965.1). Lineage (NCBI taxonomy): Eukaryota > Metazoa > Chordata > Mammalia > Carnivora > Felidae > Panthera > Panthera pardus. The sequence continues at coordinate 14,862,003 of NW_026526766.1, read as the reverse complement.
AGAATTTAATTTTATAAGTATGTAAAGAAGTTATACAGAGAAACCCACAAACTGGAAAAAAAAAAAAAAAGGTCTGGCTAAGTATGTCAATATTTGGTTTGGAAAAAGTGGTCACTAGCTGTATAAAGGACATAAACAACATCTCCACTCCAAAGCACTTGGAGAAGAGTAATAGGTAAGAGATGAATACTTAATGCCATAGGAAATATGAAAACAAAGAAATGATATTTTGCTGAGGAAACCCAGGAAAACATCACAGAGGAAATGGTAATCAACTGAACCTTGAATGATGGATAGGATAATGATGAGCAAAAATTGAGAGAAGTTAAGGTGATTACTCCAATAAAATAAAACATAGAGGTTGAAAAACATCTGCAGAAAGTGGAGAGTAAATCAAATAAGTTTGATATGAACTTAAAATAAGACTAAGTTCGGGGCACCTGGGTTGCTCAGTCGGTTAAGCGTCTGACTTTGGCTCAGGTCATGATCTCACGGGTCGTGGATTCGAGCCCTACATCAGGCTCTGTGCTGACAGCTCAGAGTCTGGAGCCTGCTTCGGATTCTGTGTCTCCCTCTCTCCCTGCTCGCCCTGACCCCCCTCACTCTCTGTCTTTCTCTGTCTCTCAAAAATGAATAAACATTTAAAAAAAAATTTAAAAGATTAAGTTCAAATGGCAAAAGACCATGACATACCAGATTGGGGCATCTAAACATTACACGACAATGAGGTAAAACCATCTAAGCTTTCTAATGAAGGAAAGGGCATGATGGAATGATACCATGGGAATTAGGCAAGGCTGAAAAATGAGCCAGAGCTGAAAACTGAAAAAGCACTCTTTTAGCTACCAATAATTTACGTTGTAGTGTAAAAATATTGCATTGATTTTTTTCTACCCAGGTACTTGCAAGAAAGCAAGCTAAAATGAAAAATGGAAGACCAAGGCTTTAGTGTATAGACTACAGTGGTATTATAGTCATATGGGGAAACCACGGGAGGACATGAATCCAGGCTTACTTCATAATTTTGACTGAAACCTGCAGGGTCCAGGACATGGTTTTGCAAGAAGAACCTTGCCATAGAGATATTAAAAACTAGAATACATTTATTCTGTAAGTATTCAGCAGAAGGTTAGTATTGCCACCATGTATGTATACCCAAAATCTTTTATGTGGAGTCAGAAAATCTGGAACTCTGAAAAACCGTGTATTTGGGAGTTGGAGCAAAAGGAGAAAGGCAGGAAAACTTTTCTTGAGTCAAAAAATTTTTTTTAAGTCAGAGGAAAGTCAGGGGAAAGAGAGGCTATTGTATTGGTCACTGCTTCTCAAAAACCAGATGTTTAAGAACTTGAGAACTGACCTGAATGCAACTCAGTAAATTCAGTGAAAAGGAAGTATATTTGAAGTCGAGAATTCCATTTCACACAATCACCATATGTGAAGGCTTGAGCTTTGTAACGTTAACGTGCACACAGTATTGACTACGGAGTGAAAAAAAAAACCCCAAAACAGCAACTATTGTTGGGAAGGCTGTTTAATTCTTTATTACTCAGGAAGTGTCATGGTGTTGCATAAATGAGGGACCCATTTCCAGTTTAGACTTTAAGCAGAAAATAGCATTAACATCAAAGAGAGAGAAAGGCCTCTTCAATCTACACAGTGTGTAGACAACCCTCCCCTTCAAGAAGAAAGGACAGACATGAGGAATAAGACAGAACTTTAGCCCATAGGAGTAGAAAGGGACTTGTAGCATCATGAAGTCATTCTTCATAACTCAGAGTTAGAAAGCAAAGATTGTGAACTCTTGGTCATAGGTTATTAACGAGCAGGAGTCACAACTAGCGATCTCAGCTAAGATCAGGCCAGGAGCAGAATGAAACGAGAGAATGCTGGATGAGCCATACCACCCCCTAAGCAATTCCTTACCTGTGTTCCTTAAAGGTAAGTTGTTAGTTCCCTTAAGACAAAGAACTGAGTATTTCTATCAAAATCTACTATGTGCCCTACTAACTATAACTATACTCACGCGAAGAAGTGTGGATCATTTACTTAAAGGGTAAATAAATGCCACCTTAATTCAGGCTCCATTGGATTTCATCTTCCCAGCCCTGGATAACATTTCAGGCAGATTCTGTAGCGCTCTGGTCTTTTCCAGTTGTAGGTACCACCTCACTTTGATAATTCATAACCATTTTCTGGTAGTAAGGTATTAAAGTACCCAATCTAGTTCAAATTAAAACTGAAATCCCACAGCCTATTCAAAGCTTCTCCCTTCTCCTTACTCATGCCAACAATTAAGGCCTGGAGTCCTAGGTAGGGAAGGAAATGGAAGCATATCTTTGAAATATATCCTGACCATTTCTCCTACTCACGATGTACCTTCTGTTTCTTGCCTGGAATAGTAGAATGAGGATTAGAAGGGCGAAAATTTAAGTATCTTTGCTTACATGGTGGCCACCATGCCTTGTTGTGACCATCCATGGCCATTGCATGAGAAGGTTTGTGAGTTTTTCAAAAACCATCCCTCTGCCCTAAGGGAACCCCTACACTATGGTTTCTTGACTTGGTTAATACATTTTCCTGAGGGTCTTTTCCAACACTCCCAAATGACACCCGAGTAGTTCACCCCACAGGCAGCTTCTGTATGTATACGATCCTCACCCCAGCAAATAACCCTCTTGGGTGAAGAATCTTCAAAATCACTCAATCTCTGTTACTTACTACAGCATCGACTTGGCCCAGGAAGAATATATGAATCCCTACCTTGATAAATTATGGAAATATAAGTTGTTTTATAGAAACATATTCCTATTGGTGGGTAGTACATATCATGTACTCTTAACAGAAAATTGTTTAGGACAGAATGAAAATTGACTGGAAATGAATTAAGGGAGAAGAGAGTTAATATTTATGGAGGACCTCCTGTATATAAGTAAGTTAAACTGAAAGAGGTGAAATGATTAGTTTTTTTTTTAAGTTTTCATTTTATTTTATTTTATTTTATTTTATTTTATTTTATTTTTATTTTTAGTAATGTTTATTTATTTTTGAGAGAGAGAGAGAGAGAGAGCGCACCAGCGGAAGAGGGACAGAGAGAGGGGGAGACACAGAATCCAAAGTAAGCTCCAGGTTCTGAGCTGTCAGCACAGAGCCTGACGCGAGGCTTGAACTGATGAACTGTGAGATCATGACCGGAGCCGAAGTCGGACGCTTAACATACTGAGCCACCCAGGCACCCTTATTTTATTTTTTTAATATAATTTACTGTCAAATTGGCTAACAGACAACGTGTACAGTGTGCTCTTGGTTTTGGGGGTAGATTCCCGTGGTCCATCACTTATATACAACACCCAGTGCTCATCCCAACAAGGGCCCTCCTCAATGCCCATCACTCATTGAAATGATTAGTTATAGTGAACAATCATCACTTGATTATCCCAGTTACTCTGATTTTATGGGAACTTTTCTACCACCTCCCCAACATTTTCTGTGAACTGTACTCTGACATAAATATACATATATGCAGCCACCCACACAGCTTTGGTCACTCTTAGCCTTGGCCATACCTGTCATGTCTACTATAGAAGGGGGTGTCTGTCTGCAGCCAGATAGAATGAAGCATATTTGCTATCGTGCTTCAGTCTCAGGTTCTATCTGAGCCTGAGAATCAATTTTATTCTTGCCTTTAGGTTCTGGGAGTCACCCCCTACAATCATTTAGCTTAAGCCAGCTAAGCTGCAGTATATTGTCTTCAACCAAATTGCCCTTAACTAATATACATCCTCAAGATCTACAGGTTGCAAAAAGTCTAGCAAAGATTCAAACCCAGGTCTGCATGATTCCAACATTTGTTCTGCTACCCACATTGCCAAAAGATAATAATATTATGCAGTGATAAGAACAAGTACAGTTCTGGGATGCATAAACAGAGCTGTAGCAGTCAGAACACTGATATAATCATTCAAACATACTCAGAAGTGATCATATTCTTATATTCTGAATACTTCAGCTCCACAGCTAAGGAATGGTCTGGGTAAATTGAAGAATGTTCACTAGAGAGCCATAAAAGAAGATTAAAGAGTTGGAAATGAGAAAAAGTACATAGCATGCATTTGCCTCTACAAGTCTATTGACACTTCATATCCTGCCTCCAAACATCTTTCTCATTACGGTCTTATACTGTTTTGTTTTTGTTTTTGTTTTAACATTTTATATTGCTTTGTCTCACCTCCCCAAAAAGGCTATGTATGATCTTCTTGATGTCAAGGAATAGCTATTATATTTTTGTTGCATTCAATAAATAATAAATATTGTGTTAAATGATCTAAAACTAAAGGTATACAGCTTGTTCAAACACAGGGAACTGAGAAAACAATTTAATAATTTGATATGAATGTCTACATGGATGGGAACTGACTTTTCTCAATACCACAAGCAGAATAAGAGGAAGAAATCTCACATGCTAACCATGAGACATTTAGTTAGTTTAGGGATATATGTCCAGATTGGAGCAATCATTGTGGGATGTGTCACAGAAGGAAAAGCCTTAGATATTCAGCTTCTTCATAGGGATATTTGTCATTGTCTCAGGCCATTTGGGTTTGGATCTTTTTAACTTCTCACTTCATAAAGAGTTATGGACTTTATGACTCTTCAAGTCTCTCCAAGACCTATAAAGGCATCAGAGAGGAGTGGAGTTTTATCTTTTTTCCCCCTTTTAGAACACACCATATGGATATACCTAATATTTATGAATGTTGGCATATGAAACTCAGATACTAAAAGTTAATATCTTTAGTAAAGACCAGACCTGTGAAAGAAAGGAGAAAGATATGTTTTGAAGATGTTCCCAATTTTCTGCTTGCATCGTATGAAAGTTTTGATAACAAAAGGAATCCTTGAGTAATGAAGTCAAAACATACTATAAACTCAGTTTTGGCATTTTGCTTTCAGCTACAGTGAAGTACCTAGGAATGAATTAATTCTCTTACCTTAAGCAACTAGAAAGCCAGACAAAATGTATGAAACATTTTCAGACATTGCTCAACAGATAGCCCAAGACAGTAATCCATGAAAAAAAGGGAGTAAATGAAATGAGCCCTGACATTGCCTGATCACTTTGCCTAAGAAGTTTCTAGGCTGCAAATGGAGGTGGGGGGGGGGGGGCAAGATAGGGAGGTTTGTGGTCTCACTGAGTTAAGGAGACATAGTTATGTTTTTAGGGAGTTTTCCAAAGCAGCTAAGAATTTGTGAGGTGAAATACCAGATAGGAAGGAGCAGGCAGAATAATTTCTGGAGCTCTCAAGAGTCAGGAATAGTTTGAGTTTTCCACCAGCCATAGGGAGACCTCCTAATTTGTGGAGTATTGGTTAACAACCCTCAGAGAGTTATTGCCTAGACCAAGTTATTCTGCTGTGAACTTACCCTAACAGAGCTTAAGATCAAGACTCCAAAACATCCAGCTAATTGGAACAGATTTAACTGCATCCCGGAATATAGTCCAAAAATATTTAAAGGAATAGCAAAAAATCCAGGACCCAAACATGTAAAATTCAACATTTCCAACAGCAAGTGAAGTAATTACCAGGCAGACAAAGAAGTTGGAAAATTAATACCTCCCTCCCAACAGAAGACCAATCAAGTGAATCAGGTCCAGAAATGTCATAGATGGTAGAATTAGACATTAATAGTAAACCAGCATAAATATACACCATGTGCTTAAGAACATAATGTGAAAAATTACAAAAAAATATACTTTAAAAACACAAATCAAATTCTAGAGATGAAAAATAGAATATCTGAAGTGAGAAACACACTGGATGTGATAAACAGTAAACTTGACAATGATGAAGAAAAGTGCACCAAACTTGAAGATAGAGACTTTATCCAAAATGAAAGAAGCAAAATAGAAGATTTTAAAAAATGGAAGACTATCTCTGACCTGTGGGACGATATTAAACCATCTAAAATACATGTCATTGAAGTCCCAGAAGGGGGAGTCAGAAAAAAAGTGAGGAAATAATGGCCAAAAATATTTCAAAAATTTGACAGCTAAGAGAACTCCAAACAGAAAAAGAGATAAACAAAATTATACCAAGGCATAAACAAATTGCCAGAATGAACAGTAATAATGAGCACTTTAAAAGCAGGCAGACAAAAGTGACACAAGATAAAAATAATCACAGACATCTCATCAGAAACTAAGAAAGAGAAAATTTTTAAAGCACTGAAAGGAAAAACAAAGAAAAAGGAAAACAAAGTTTTTCAGCCCAAAATTATCTTCTCACCAAAAACATCTTTCAAAATAAAGATACTTTCAAACATATAAATCTTGAGAATAAATTGCCCACAGACCTGTCCTACAAGACATAGTAAAGGCAATTCCTCAGACAGAAGAAGAATGATACCAGAAAGAAAAAAATTTGCTTCTGAAATATGGAAGAAAAACACCCTGAATATGGTAAATGTATGGGGTAAATATAAAAAAGACTTTTTTTTCTTCTTTTTCCAAACTTCTTCGTAAAGATAATTGAATGTTTAAAACAAAAATAATAACGATAAACTGTGGGGATTATAATATATATGGAAATAAAATGTACAAAAACAATAACACAAGGTACAGGAGGAGAAAATGAAATTATACTATAGCAAATTTCTTAAAATATTTGTAGAGTGATATACCATTATTTGAAAGTGCAATGTGTTAAGTTAAAGATGCATGTTATAAACTTACTAAACCAGAATAACAAAAAAAAGATGAAGCTAATATACCAATAATGGAGATAGAGTAGTTGAAAAAAAATACTAAATCCAAAATAAGGTAAGAAAAGAGAATAAAGAACGAAGAAGCGATAAGACAAAATAAAGAAAATAGCATAAAACACACTGAACATTGTTAGTAATTAGGGAAATGCAAATGAAATCATAATGATGTACATACTACAACACACTTTCTCAAAAGGCTAAAATTAAAAAGGTTTACTTGCAATATCAACTTTTTGTGAAGACTCAGATCACTAGAACTCTCATATATTGCTGGTGAAAATACAAAATTTTATAGCCACTTTGGAAAGGAATTGGGCAGATTCTTAGAGAATTAACCAATCACTCACCATACAACCAAGCAATTTAAATCCATACATTCACATAAAGACTTGTATTCAAATGTTCGTACGAGTTTTAATCACAATAGCCCCAAATTGGAAACGATTACAATGTTCATCAATAGGTAAATGGACAAACGAACTGTGGTACACCCATACGATGGAATACTACTCAACAACAAAAAGTAACAAACTCTTGGTATATCTAATTATGTGGGTAAATCTCAAAAGCATTAAGTTAAACCTAAGAAGCTAGATACAAGAGTACTTGCTGTATGTTTCCATCTACATGAAATTCTAGAAAATCCAGACTAATCCATGGCAAAAAGCAACATAGTGATTGCTTGGCTCCAGTGGTATGGGGGGTATGGGGTATGGGGGGTGGGGATAAAATGTATAGATTTATGCCAAAGAGGCCTAAGGAACATTTGAGAGGGGCAGAAGTCTTGATTGTGTTGGTCATTATAGTACTATGTAAATATTTGTCACATCTTCTTAAACTGGACATTTTATTTATTTGTTTCTTTATTTTTAATGTTTATTTATTCCTGAGAGAGAGAGAGAGAGAGAGAGAGAGAGAGAGAGAGAGGGAGACAGAGTGCAAGCAGGGAAGGGGCAGAGAGAGGAGACACAGAATCTGAAGCAGGCTCTAGGTTCTGAGTTGTCAGCACAGAGCCCCACGTGGGGCTCGAACCCACTAAGCATGAGATCATGACCTGAGCTGAAACAAAGAGTTGGATGCTCAACCAACTGAGCCACCCAGGTGCCCCAAGTTGGACATTTTAAATGTGTATAGTTTATTGGGCAGAAATTGTATCTCAACAAAGCTGGTTTTTAAAGCGGAATTAAAGAAATGGAAATAACATAGTGTTAATAGTTTATTGTTCAGATGAATGTCATCCCTTAGTCGTCGCTGATGGGCATTTCAAACCCAACAAATGCTGTCTATTGCAGAGAAATTCTGAAGGCACAGACCCCGTGAGAAACAAAAACATCAGGTTTTTTTATTTTTAACTTTTTTAAGTTATTTATTTATTTATTTTGAGAGAGAGCAAGCGTGAGTGGGGGAGAGGATGAAAGAGAGGGAGAGAGAATCTCAAGCAGGCTCCTCACTGTCAGCACAGAGCCTGACGCGGGGCTTGAACCCACAAACCATCTGAGCTGAAGTCGGATGCTTAACCAACTGAGCCACCCAGACACCCTAATGTAAAGCAATGTTTTGATTCTGGTTTTGTTTCAATAACTATTCAGTACTTCCACGAATTATATTAATCTATAAACTCTTTGAGAAGAAGGACAACTCTGTCAAGTCAAATTCTTCCCAGAGTACATAAAAAGAATCAAACGAATTGTTTGTTGAAGTGACCAAATAAATAAATGGATACAATGAATTTCTATGATAATCTATAATTCTAACACATCCCTACATATTATTTATCTCTTATAGGAAATGCTATCTATTCATCTTTAAAACATCATCCGTATGAGCATCACAGGTTTAGAATCTTGAAGAATCTGGACAAGCAGAGCGGGGATTATCTTTGCATTGTTGGGGGTGAAAAGCACAGGGCCAAACAATAGTATAGCAACATGGCGATGATTGCCATCCGCACTGTGCATGTCATTTCGGGGTTTACAAGTGTCCTTCACAAGCATTAATTCATTTAAGAGCACTATGTTAGCAATAGGCAATTTCTACCCGTAAATAACCGAATCTATTCATGCACAGAAAAAGAATTTCTAAGGGCTTTTCTAGTTAATACTTTGTTAACCTGTTTCAAACAAAGACACACAGAAAGATCAACATGATTACATTTTAAATTACAATTCAGAATTATCATCGTTTTTACAGATGGCTAGTCTGCATTGCAAGGTATTTCTTTGCAATATACTGATTTTCTTAACTATCAGCCTTCCTCCTGGAAACTCTCCATTCCCTTAGCTTCTGTTACTTTCTTCTCTCACCCCTCTGGCCCATCCTTTCTGTTTCTTCCATGGGCTTATCCTCCTCGACTCACCACTAAATGAGGAATCTGTCCAGGGCTCCATTACTGGGTCTCTGATTGTCTTGATATTTTATACACTCTTCCTGGGAAGTCATGTGATTCTAGAAACTTCATCTCTCAGATGTTGCCAGAATCTCTATCACCAACACCCACCCTCTTCCTGAGCTCCAGAAAATGCTTTGCAGATAAGCAAGTCATTCTCCCAACCAAACTCTTTTCCCCTCAGTCTTTTATTTGTTGGAATTTCCTTCTACTCAGTTGACCAAGCCAGAAACACAAGAGTTATTTTTGATACCATCCTCTCCCTCATCTTCCCACACTCAATCTCACCAAGTACTAGTATTTCTATATGCTGAATGCTTTGGGAATCCTTCCTTTCTATGCCAGATGCAAACCTCACAGACCTCATAAAATTCCTTCAAATACTTCCTTCCTCCCTACAGCTCCAACAGCATCCCAGCCCCAACCAATCACTTGACCTTGGAGTGCCAAACACACAGCAGAGTCAATGACATGCAAGCCCAGAGTGTTAGGATCTCTGCCACTTCCAGGCCTGGATAGAACACCACACCACGGAGGGTGGGATCTGACATCTTACAGTGATGCCTTGTTGAAGGGGGCTAGATAACCCAACTCGGCAATGTGTTGTGCTAACTATCCATGGGGTGAGAACAGGACAGGAGGGGTCCAGGCCAATAAATTTGCCTTCCTTCATCTCTTCGTGGGTTACCCCTTGGCACAGTTTTGCCTTGTGTGCTGTCTGGAGAAGTTTAGCATACTGAGCAATGTACCTGCCAATTGACCTACTTTGTCCCTTCATAGCTTATTGAAAGTGGTAGCCATCACATTAAGTTGTCACTTGTCAACCCTTCACATCTAACCATCACGGTAATTCATTACTACATATTGTATAGAGTCTGGCGTGTAATATGCACTCAAAAATGGAAGGAATTAGTATGCTACCATTATGCAACCAAAATAGGCAATGCTATTGTTCTTTTCATTTCTTATGGAGCCAGAACATTGTCTTAAAAACTACATTCATTGTGTTAATTAATTTGTATCTATTTTATTAAATATAAACCAAATATAACTTTCATAGAAAAAGGTTTTCATAGAAGAAAAGTTTTTCAGAGAAAAAGTTTTTCATAGAAAAAAAGCTTTTCAAAGAAACAATTTTTCATAGAAAAAAAGCTTTTCAGAGAAAAAGTTTTTCATAGAAAAATGTTTTTCAGAGAAAATGTTTTCCATAGCAATAAAGGCTTTCAGAGAAAAAGTTTTTCATAAAACAAAAGTTTTTCAGAGAAAAAGAACTTTTCCAGAGAAAAAGTTTTTCAGAAAAAAAGTTTTTCAGAGGAAACATTTTTCAGAGAAAACGTTTTTCAGAGAAAAAAAGGTTTTCATAGAAAAAAATTTTCATAGAAGAAAAGGTTTTCATAGAAAAAGTTTTTCATAGAACAAAAGTTTTTCTCATAGAAAACGTTTTTCATAGAAAAAAGTTTTTCATAGGCAAAGTTTCTCATAGGAAAAAAGCTTTTCACATAAAAAATGTTTTTCATAGAAAAACGTTTTTCACAGAAAAAGCTTTTCGTAGAAAAAAACGTTTTTCATAGAAAAAGTTTTTCGTAGAAAAGAAAGTTTTTCGGGGTGCCTTGGTGGCTTAGTCGGTTGAGTGTCCGACTTCGGCTCAGGTCATGACCTCACGGTCTGTGAGTTCGAGCCCCACGTCGGGCTCTGTGCTGACGGTTCGGAACCTGGAGCCTGCTTGGGATTCTGTGTCTCCCTCTCTCTCTGCCCCTCCCCCACTCATGCTCTGTCTCTCTCTCCGTCAAAAATAAATAAACATAAAAAAATTAAAAAAAAAGAAAAGAAAGTTTTTCATAGAAAAAGTTTTTCACAGAAGAAAAGTTTTTCAGAGAAAATTTTTTCATAGAAGAAAAGTTTTTCTGAGAAAGTTTTTCATAGAAAAAGTTTTTCATAGAAAAAGTCTTTTTTTTTGCAGAAAAACTTCTTTCATAGGAGAAGAAAACCAAATGTCTACAGCCATTTATTTGTGGTGGGATTCTTTGTTTTTGTTGTTTTTTTAATATATTACATTTTTCTAAAATGTATATATTTCCTGCAACAACATATATTCCATTCATAATCAAGATAAGATGATTAAACTTTAAAACATGTGTTGTTATGAAAGCAATAAGATGAACACATAATAAATAATGGCCTGAATAAACAGCAGGGATCATCAATCCAATCTTGTTTAATGAAATGGTTGGCGTTTAGGAGAGCTTGGGCAACCTTATGTAAGAATCATTAGATCTAAAGTGAGCCTGCAAACATGGTAACTACCAAACTCACCTGAGGAACTCAAGGACGGAAGATACTAAAGAGGCTGAAATTAAACATCTTGATAAAATTTAAGCCCTGTCCTTATTAATGGAAAACCAACTCCACCTGATAAAAGCGAATATCCATCTCTGGGCCATTTCCAACAGTTTCTTTAAGAAATTCATGCAGATCCTCAAAAGAAGTGGATGTTTTTGTTTTTGTTTTCTGAAAACATTGACCTACACTGATAATGATATTCCTAAGACCGTCCAGATGTTTGAAGTCAATACAACAACTAAGCCTATTAAATAGGATCCTGCTCACATTATCAAGATACAAGCCTGAAGCCTGGTGACTTTTAACAGATTATCTCTAAGCGAGGTCTCTGTCTCCACTTTCCATTCTAAGATTCATTAAGTCAGCTGAAGAAATGACCAAGACCAAGGTCATCTGGATTAGAAGTTCTATGCCGAAAAGCAAACATGTATTTCCAGGTTTTTCCTTATTTGAAAATTCTACCAGCTTGTCTTTGGGGGACTGAAATGAGGCTGAAAACAGATCCCATGTAAACATGCCACACATTATCTCCAGGGAACTGAAAATGCACACTTGTGACCAGTCACGGCAACCAAAAACGTGTTTCATCTCATGGCTGACCTTTTCACATGCATACCCCCTAGGAGGGGTTTGTGTCTCTTTTCTGCATTTCCTCTGCCTTAATTCTCCTTCCTCTCCTTTTCGACATTACTTAATTTGGAACTATATTTAATTCACAAACCGCAGCAGAAATGGTCTCCTTCACCAAGCTGCCCCCACCCCAGTCTGACGAGAGGTCACTGCTGGGGAACAGAACCCCCAGTTTCAGTTATTGCTCTGGTTGTCACTGTATTTTGCTTTCCCTTATTGTCTCTCTGAATGAAATAAGTTCAAGCACTTACTAGTTGGTGAAAGCATTTGTCCATTAAAGAAATAAGGAGCCCTTTCCAATTTCTTAAGACACAAGACGACTCTGACCACAAAAATATAGAAAGGGAAAGTCCCAAAGAGGGAACAAAAATTTGGGGGCATGGGGGGGGGGTGGGAAAGCAACTAAAGTTTCCAATGTCTAAGAAAAGTAGAATATTCTAGAACCAGGTCTTTCTTTTGAAATACCTTTCTTGGGTGGCATCCTGGCGGCGTCCTGTCAGAATGTCTCAGCTGCCAGGTGACTTGAAGAAGGATGACAGGTTGAAGGGACAAATGATTCAGGTTTGGTCCAGCATATCCACACACTTCTGCCTGTCACTGAAGGCGCTCTCTGGTGCCATTTCGCAGTCTGAAACATAAGAAGGTACTAATTTCCTCGCCATTAAATTTTCATGAATGCTTAGTTTGCCATTTAAGGATGGAGGACTCAGGTCAAAAGGGCTGTATTTGGGGCTCATGTTTGAAATAAAACGAAACTAATCGTGTAAGTTGAATTCAAAGCAAATCTGGCTTTATCCCAGTATGTATCTGCTTGCCTGCCTTGTCTGGAAAGCCTTCGGTTCCAGGGCTTTATTGGAATTACAAATACAGAGGCCAGTGTGAGTGTACTCTTAGAAAGGTGAGAAATACTGACCACCAGCTGTACTTGTGAAATTAAATGAGTAAATAAACAAGATACGCCTACATCAGGGGTTCAGGTTTAAGTGCAAAGCTATAGAGCATTCAAGTTAGCAATCAATCTTCAGTGTGAAGAAACCTGGAAACGTTGCATTTATTTTCTCAACTTTTCCTGAATAAAATTGACTGAAAGAAGAAGTGGCTACTTTCTGAGCACAATTTTAAAACTTTTCTCTTTATCAAAACTTCTCATCGAAGGGTGGTCATCTCTGATTTAGAATGATAAACAAAAACGATTTCCATCACTGAAAAGAAGGAAAGGGACAAAGAGTGCTGTAATTTAACGTTGCAAAACAGGCTGCCTTTTTGAGAGGGAAGACACTGGCATTCTCTGGTTACTTTGGCAATAGCCACTGACCTTGGCAAGAGAAAGCTCTGTTCTGTAATGGATCCCAGTGGCCCATTTACACCAGAGCAGCTTGTGGCTTCGCAAGTGGATTTGTGCACAGATCTGACCCACTGAGAATCTAAGGAGTAGTACAAAGGTTCCAGCCAAAGTTGCATGTAGCACACTCAAAACTATGGCTTAAAACAAAGCTCTGTAAGGATGATACTCACCTAGTTTTCCCCTATGCAGACACTGTATCGTCACTGCAACAGTCAGGATAGAGCTGATAAAGGCACTTGTATTTCAAGATGCCCTGAGGGGTTCTTCAACTTGAGAATGTCTAAAGACATTAAGAAATTTTATTGTAGGGACACCTGGGGGGCTCAGTCAGTTGGGCAACCGACTTCAGCTCAGGTCATGATCTCAGAGTTTGTGAGTTCGAGCCCTGAGTCGGGCCCTGGGCTGACAGCTCGGAGCCTGGATCCTGCTTCGGATTCTGTGTCTCCCTGTCTCTCTGCCCCTCCCCCGCTCATGCTCTGTCTCTCTTTCTCACTGAAAAATAAATACACATTAAAAAAAATTTTTTTAGAGGAGGAAGATGGCGGCGTAGGAGGACGCTGGGCTCACCTGGTCCTGCTGATCACTTCGATCCCACCCGCATCTGCCTAAATAACGCAGAAAACCGCCAGAAGACTAGCAGAGCGGACTCTCCAGAGCCAAGTGTAGACGAGAGGCCCCCGGAAGAGGCAGGAAGGGCGCAGAGGCGGTGCGCGCAACACGGACCGGTGGGAGGGAGCCGGGGCGGCGGAAGGGCGGCCCCCCCACCCCTGGCAAGGCAGAGCCCCCGAGTCTGGCCGGCAAAAGCGGAGGGGCCCGACTCCGTGAGTTCTGACAGCAAGCGGGACTTAACATCTGGAAGGTTACAAGTCGACAGCTCTTGTCGGAGAGCAGGAGAGCGAGAGGACAACGGGAGGGAGAGTTGTTGAGCCCCGGAGGGCAGAGCTCAGCTTGGCGGGGAACAGAGGCGCTCGCCAGTGCCGTCCCCCTCGCCCATCCCCCAGCCGAAATCCCAAAGGGAACCAGTTCCCGGCATGGAACTTGCTGGCACCGCACAAATACCCAGCGCTGTGCTTCTGTGGATCCATCCCTCTGATCGGTCTGCTTCCCTCCTGGTGCCGCAGGGCCCCTCCCGCAGGGGACCAATGACCTAAGCCTGCCCCTCTCGCCCCTGTGCACCTTGCAGATCCACCCCGGCTAATACACCAGATCCCATCCAACCAGCACCACAAGCCTGGCAGTGTGCAAGTAGCCCAGACAGGGGCCACACCACTCCATGGTGAGTCCCGCCCCTGGGAGAGGGGAAGACAAGGTACACACTGGTCTGACCGTGGCCCCAGCGGTGGCCTGGGGGCAGACATCAGGTCTGACTGTGGCCCCGCCCACCAACACAACTTACTCCAGACAGCACAGGGGAAGGGCCTTGAAGTGCTGTGCCACCCCAGGGACTATCCAAAATGACGAAAGGGAAGAATTCTCAAAAGAAACTCCAGGAAGTAGTGACAGCTAATGAATTGGTCAGAAACGATTTAAGCAATATAGCAGAAAATGGATTTAAAATAATAGTCATAAAATTAATCACTGGGCTTGAAAAAAGTATAGAAAACAGCAGAGACTCTATTGCTACAGAGATCAAGGGACTAAGAAATAGTCATGAGGAGCTAAAAAATGCAAAATAAAATGCAGGCTACCACAGCTTGATTGAAGAGGCAGAGGAGAGAATAGGTGAATGAGAAAATAAAATTATGGAAAAAGAGGAAGCTGAGAAAAAGAGAGATTAAAAAATCTAGGAGTGTGAGGGGAGAATTAGAGAACTAAGTGATGCAATCAAACAGAACAGTATCTATATAATAGGAATTCCAGAAGAGGAAGAGAGAGAGAAAGGGGCTGAAGGTGTACTTGAACAAATCATAGCTGAAATCCAAGAGGCACAGAGAACTCCCTTCAGACCTAACTTGAATCGATCTTCTGCATGACATATCATAGTCAAACTGGCAAAATACAAAGATAAAGAGAAAATTCTGAAAGCAGCTAGGGATAAACATGCTCTAACTATAAAGGGAGGCCAATAAGACTAGTGACAATTTATCTACTGAAACTTGGCAGGCCAGAAAGGAATGGCAGGAGATCTTCAATGTGACGAACAGAAAAAATATGCAGCCGAGAATCCTTTATCCAGCAAGTCTGTCATTTAGAATAGAAGGAGAGATAAAGGTCTTCCCAAACAAACAAAAACTGAAGGAATTCATCACCACTAAACCAGCCCCACAAGAGATCCTAAGGGGGATCCTGTAAGACAAGGTACCAGAGACATCACTAGAAGCATGAAACCTACAGACATCACAATGACTCTAAACCCATATCTTTCTATAATAACACTGAGTGTAAATGAACTAAATGCTCAAACCAAAAGACATAGGGTATCAGAATGGATAAAAAAACAAGACCTATCTATTTGCTGTCTACAAAAGACTCATTTTAGACCTGAGGACACCTTCAGATTGAAAGTCAGGGGATGGAGAACTATCTATCATGCTACTGGAAGTCAAAAGAAAGCTGGAGTAGCCATACTTATATCAGACAAACTGACTTTAAATTAAAGGCTGTCACAAGAGATGAAGAAGGGCATTATGCAATAATTACAGGGTCTATCCATCAGGAAGAGCTAACAATTATAAATGTCTATGCACCGAATACAGAAGCCCCCAAATATATAAAACAATTAATCACAAACATAAGCAACCTTATTGATAAGAATGTGGTAATTGCAGGGGACTTTAATACTCCACTTACAACAATGGAGAGATCATCTAGATACAGGATCAATAAAGAAACAAGGGCCCTGAATGATACATTGGATCAGATGGACTTGACAGATATATTTAGAACTCCGCATCCCAAAGCAGCAGAATATACTTTCTTCTCGAGTGCACATGGAACATTCTCCAGGATAGATCACATACTGGGAAACAAAACAGCCCTTCATAAGTATACAAGAATTGAGACCATACCATGCATACTTTCAGACCACAATGCTATGAAGCTTGAAATCAACCACAGGAAAAAGTCTGGAAAACCTCCAAAAGCCTGGAGGTTAAAGAACACCCTACTAAAGAATGAATGGGCCAACCAGGCAATTAGAGAGGAAATTTAAAAATATATGGAAACAAATGAAAATGAAAATACAACAATCCAAATGCTTTGGGATGCAGCGAAGGCAGTCCTGAGAGGAAAATACATTGCAATCCAGCCCTATCTCAAGAAACAAGAAAAATACCAAATACAAAATCTAACACCTAAAGGAAATAGAAGCAGAACAGCAAAGACACCCCAAACCCAGCAGAAGAAGAGAAATAATAAAGATCAGAGCAGAAATAAAAATATAGAATCTAAAAAAACTGTAGAGTAGATCAATGAAACCAAGAGTTGTTTTTTTGAAAAAATAAACAAAATTGATAAACCTCTAGCCAGGCTTCTCAAAAAGAAAAGGGAGATGACCCAAATAGATAAAATCATGAATGAAAATGGAATTATTACAACCAATCCCTCAGAAATACAAGCAATTATCAGGGAATACTATGAAAAATTATATGCTAACAAACTGGACAACCTGAAAGAAATGGACAGATTCCTAAATACCCACACACTCCCAAAACTCAAACAGGAAGAAATAGAAAGCTTGAACAGACCCATAACCAGCAAAGAAATTGGATCAGTTATCAAAAATCTCCCAACAGGGGCGCCTGGGTGGCGCAGTCGGTTAAGCGTCCGACTTCAGCCAGGTCACGATCTCGCGGCCCGTGAGTTCGAGCCCCGTGTCAGGCTCTGGGCTGATGGCTCGGAGCCTGGAGCCTGTTTCCGATTCTGTGTCTCCCTCTCTCTCTGCCCCTCCCCCGTTCATGCTCTGTCTCTCTCTGTCCCAAAAATAAATTAAAAAAAAAAAAAAAACGTTGAAAAAACAAAAATCTCCCAACAATTAGAGTCCAGGACCAGATGGCTTCCCAGGGGAATTCTACCAGACATTTAAAGCAGAAATAATACCTATCCTTCTCAAGCTGTTCCAAAAAATAGAAAAGGAAGGAAAACTTCCAGACTCATTCTATGAAGCCAGCATTACTTTAATTCCTACACCAGACAGAGACCCAGTAAAAAAAGAGAATTACAGGCCAATATCCCTGATGAATATGGATGCAAAAATTCTCAGTAAGATACTAGCAAATCAAATTCAACAGCATATAAAAAGAATTATTCACCATGATCAAGTGGGATTCATTCCTGGGATGCAGGGCTGGTTCAACATTCACAAATCAATCAATGTGATACATCACATTAATAAAAGAAAAGATAAGAACCATATGATCCTGTCAATCAATGCAGAAAAAGCGTTTGACAAAATTCAGCATCCTTTCTTAATAAAAACGCTTGAGAAAGTCGGGATAGAAGGAACACACTTAAACATCATAAAATCCATTTATGAAAAGCCCACACCTAATATCACCCTCAATGGGGAAAAACTGAGAGCTTTCTCCCTGAGATCAGGAACATGACAGGGATGTTCCCTCTCACCGCTGTTGTTTAACATAGTGTTGGAAGTTCTAGCATCAGCAATCAGACAACAAAAGGAAATCAAAGGCATCAAAATTGGCAAAGATGAAGTTAAGCTTTCACTTTTTTGCAGATGACATATTATACATGGAAAATCCGACAGACCACAAAAAGTCTGCTAGAACTGATACATGAATTCAGCAAAGTCGCAGGATACAAAATCAATGTACAGAAATCAGTTACATTCTTATACACTAAGAATGAAGCAATGGAAAGACAAATAAAGAAACTGATCCCATTCACAACTGCACCAAAAATCATAAAATACCTAGGAATAAACCTAACCAAAGATGTAAAAGATCTGTAGTCTGAAAACTATAGAAACCTTATGAAGGAAATTGAAGAAGATATAAAGAAATGGAAAAAAAATCCATGCTCATGGATTGGAAGAATAAATATTGTTAAAATGTCAATACCACCCAAAGCAATGTACACATTCAATGCATTCCCAACCAAAATTACACCAGCATTGGACCCACAAAAGTATGGCCAACTCATCTTTGACAAAGCAGGAAAGAATATCCAATAGAAAAAAGACAGTCTCTTTAACAAATGGTGCTGTGAGAACTGGACAGCAACATGCAGAAGAATGAAACTAAACCACTTTCTTACACCATACACAAAAATAAACTCAAAATGGATGAAGGACCTGAATGTGAGACAGGAAAGCATCAAAACCCTAGAGGAGAAAGCAGGAAAAAAACCTCTCTGACCTCAGCAACAGCAATTTCTTACTTGACACATCCCCAAGGGCAAGGGAATTAAAAGCAAAAATGAACTACTGGGACCTCATCAAGATAAAAAGTTTCTGCACTGCAAAGGAAACAATCAACAAAATTAAAAGGACACTAACAGAATGGGAAAAGATATTTACAAATGACATATCGGACAAAGGGCTAGTATCCAAAATCTATAACGAGCTCACCAAACTCCACACCCAAAAAAACAAATAATCCAATGAAGAGATGGGCAGAAAACATGAATAGACACTTCTCTAAAGAAGACCTCCAGATGGCCAACAGGCACATGAAAAGATGCTCAACATCGCTCCTCATCAGGCAAATACAAATCAAAACCACACTCAGATATCACCTCATGCCAGTCAGAGTGGCCAAAATGAACAAATCAGGAGACTATAGATGCTGGAGAGGATGTGGAGAAATGGGAACCTTCCTGCACTGTTGGTTGGAATGCAAATTGGTGCAGCTGCTCTGGAAAACAGTGTGGAGGTTCCTCAGAAAATTAAAAATAGACCTACCCTATGACCCATCAATAGCACTGCTAGGAATTTACCCAAGGGATACCGGAGTACTGATGCATAGGGGCACTTGTACCCCAATGTTTATAGCAGCACTCTCAACAATAGCCAAATTATGGAAAGAGCCTAAATGTCCATCAACTGACGAATGGATAAAGAAATTGTGGTTTATATACACAATGGAATACTACATGGCAATGAGAAAGAATGAAATATGGCCCTTTGTAGCAACATGGATGGAACTGGAGTGTTATGTTAAGTGAAATAAGTCATACAGAGAAAGACAGATACCATATGTTTTCACTCTTATGTGGATCCTGAGAAACTTAACAGAAGTCTATGGGGGAGGGGAAGAAAAAAAAAAAGAGGTTAGAGAGGGAGATAGCCAAAGCATAAGAGACTCTTAAAAACTGAAGACAAACTGAGGGTTGATGGGGGGTGGGTGATGGGTATTGAGGAGGGCACCTTTTGGGGTGAGCACTGGGTGTTGTATAGAAACCAATTTGACAATAAATTTCATATTTTAAAAAAAATTTTAAATAAATAAATAAACAAAAATTCTATTCATCAAAAGATGTTTCGAAGAAACTAGATTTACATTTCACACAAGACTTTATAAGAGTATAAAAAACAAAGAACTTCTACCTTTCAACAAAAAGACACGTACCCCAACAAAGGAAAAAAGAAAAAAAGACAAAAGATTTGAACAAATATTTCGTACATAAAGATATAAAATGGGCTGTAACCCAAGAGAAAAATGAACAAAAACGTGAACGGTCATTTCACAAAAGAAGGAAACATAGCCAATTGACATATGAAGAAAGACCCAATCTCATCGTGGGAAACACAAATCAGGACCCCTAACGGTATGGCCATGTTGGTCCAACACCTCAGAGCTCCCCTGGGGTGAACTTGAAACTGGCCTCCAACCACACAAGGGCGGGAAGCATGGAAGAAAGAGGCAGGCCGCTGCAGTTTGGTAGGTGGCAGGTTTTTGTGTATTTTTTAAGATTTTTTTTTAAATTTCTTAATTTTGAGAGACAGAGAGAGAGAGAGAGAATCCCAAACAGGCTCTGCCAGAAGCACAGAGCCCCACACAGGGCCCGAACTCAGGAACCCTGAGATCATGACCTGAGCCGAAATCAAGAATCGGACACTTAACCGACCCAGCCACCCAGGCACCCCAGGTGGCAGTTTTAACAAACAAGGGAACATACTTACTTATCAGGTTTGTCTTCAGCAACCTCCAGACAAGTGGATCTCTGCACATACCCGCTGGAATCTTCAGAGTTCATATGGAGGCCTGAATGCAGTTCAAATGGTCTCAACAATACATTGCTCTCTCAAGGCTGTGTCCTTGAAAATGTCTCCACCTAAGAGGATGGCAGGCAGAGTGTAGTTTGCAAAGATGAGGTGAGGGGGGGGGGGCTCTGACTTCCTCAGGGCCAGCTGGAGGGTCAACTGGCAGTCATGTCCTCTACATGACCTCCTCCAGCCCTCCACTGCTGGTGACTGGCTCTTGCAATCTTACATACTTCCCCTCTTTCATAATGTGCCCTGAACAATTAGCCAGGGTTTCATTAGCTTGGAGGTGACTCAGCTGATGGCTGACAATACTGGAGGCAGATACCACAGCCACAATATAGGCACCTGGGTGGCTCTGTCAGTTAAGTGTCCAACATTGACTCAGGGCATGAACTCACAGCTCGTGGTTTTGAACCCGGCATTAGGCTCTGTGCTGACAGCATGGAGCCTGGAGCCTGCTTTGGATTCAGTGTCTCCCTCTCTCTCTGCCCAACCCCCGCTCGTACTTTGTCTCTGTCAAAAATAAATCAACATTTTTTTTAATATAGGCACATGCAAGAGAAAACATAGATTAAGACAACAATTCCCAATTTTTTTTCATCAAGAGCCCAATGATCCAAACCACTGATTTATTAAGTCCCCTGGGCTGACAGTCAAATCAATCAGAACGTTCGTTTGTATCCTCACGTGTTTTAATAAAGATAATACAGGGCTCCTGGGTCTCTCAGTCAGTTGAGTCTGACTCTTGATTTCAGCTCTGGTCATGATCTCACGGTTCTTTGGACAGCTCAGAGCCTGCTTGGGATTCTCTCTCTCTCCCTCCTTCTCGCCCCTCCCCTCCACGTGTTTGCACGCTCTCTCTCTCTTCTTCTCAAAACAAATAAACTTTAAAAACAAAAAAAAAAAGATGATACATTAGCAGACTCATCAGCTAAGACCACACAACATCTTGCTTGGATAATAGCCCGGGGTCTCCTTGTAAGGCGGTATTAATGTCCAAGGCTGTCCTATTTCGGAGGACAGCTTTTCTCATTACAGACATTTCAGAGTTCAGCCAGCTATCATTTAAGGCTTGCTGGGTGAATTCATTAAGGGCTTCTACGTGTTTACATGTCTTTCAGGTCAATGTAGGGAATAAAGATGGTGGCCAGATGACTATACCAGTGGAAAACTGAATATCTCCACCTGACCTTGAGGAGAGGGAAGTTGGCAACTTTTGTTATTGTCAGATGGATTGTCCCTTCTGTCCAGGGAAAATGCAGGGCGCAGCAGCCCAACCACCCAGTTGAGTGTCATGGTCGAAGATTTGTGCCACACAACGACTGGGACTGATCTGGAGCTACCCGGTAAATCCCTGAGCAGCGTGACCAATCAGTACCAAACCGGCCAATATCCTTTAATGTTACAGAATGACTACATGGTTCTGGTGATATTCATCCTATATCCTGTATGTGTTGGCTCTGTTTAGAGTGGTTTTTCCATTCTCAGCATAAGAGTGTGGGCGTGCTCAAATGTTCAATACCCAGGGTAAGCCACACGAACCCATCCCAAATTTGAGTGTGGCCACCATGGCTCTGATGGTGGTACTTTTAGCAATCCTCTGATGAGCAGTTAGATAGGCTCCCTGCATAGTCTGATTGACAGAAAAAGAATACCCATGCCCAAAGCTGTTAATAGTGTGTGTCACAAGCCAGGTTTTGGGGTCACTATGGGTAATATTATGAATTAAGTGTGCCTATCCTAGCTTGTTCTCCGTATGTATTGTGTTAGTGCCTTCCAATTCCGAGCCCTGAGGGGGGGGGGGTATCCACCATAGCAGTCCTGAAGACCCAGAGAGGGACACCTGACCACATACCCAGCAGTTAGATTGATTCCTTTGTGGGGCACACAAGTGGACCCACTATAGAAACATATTTCCATCAGGTGCCCATGACTGGATACCACAGGAGCAGCAGAAGTTTCAGATCAAAAAGATAATTAGTACAAACTTGTATGGGACAGTCTTTCCCTTCTATAAGAATTAACACTTGTGGGGAGCATCAGGGTGGCTCAGTTGTTCAAGCGTCTGACTCCCGATTTCGGCGCAGGTCATGATCTCATGGTTCATGAGTTTGAGCCCCCCATCAAGCTCTGCACTGACAGTGCAGAGCCTGCTTGGAATTCTCTTTCTCTCCCTCTCTCTGACACTTCTTGGCTTGCACATGGGCTCTCTCTCATTCTCTATCTCTCTCTGTCTCTCTCAAAATAAATAAATACACATTAAAAAAAAAAAAAAGAATTACACTTGAGGCCTGATCAGCAGAAGTCAATGTGGCTTGCAGCGTTAGGCACTTCACCTGGTTGTACACACCATACATGTTGGCCACAGAAGGCAGCACTGTCAGGTATCAGGA
Source organism: Panthera pardus (assembly GCF_024362965.1). Taxonomy (NCBI): domain Eukaryota; kingdom Metazoa; phylum Chordata; class Mammalia; order Carnivora; family Felidae; genus Panthera; species Panthera pardus. The sequence goes on along the minus strand of NW_026526766.1, from coordinate 14,838,982 downwards.
GATGGACTGGGGGTGGGATATGCCAGACTAGGGTCCCCTCCTTTTCCCCTCCTTCAATGCTGCAAGTTGCATTCCAGGTAGCGTGTGTTTCAATAAGTCCAGCTTGCAGCACGATAAAGGGATCCCAGTAGAGACTGAGTAATTGTTCCTCACCCAGAGGTACAGAGGAACTCACCTCTCCAGGTGGGATGTCCTACTGAAGATTCCAGCAGGTAACATCTCTCCCTGGCATGGGGGGGCTTGGTGTTTTCAGCAGCACGGCATGTTGATTCACAGTGAGAGTCGGGGCAACGGCTGTCTCCTGCAACTTCCATACATTTCAAATATTGGCTGCCATACATTTCAAATATTGGCTGCTTAAAAATAAATAAATAAATAAATAAATAAATAAATAAATAAATAAAATCGTTCGGTGTTTCAGCAGGTGTCCCCAGTGTGGTATACAGAACAATAGGACCTATTGATCATTCAAATGTAGCAAATCCTGGGATAGTACTTTAGTTTGCCTAGCCGAGGCAGTTTTACTTACTGGAAATTTAATCTGCTGCTTTACCATTACTTTTCCTTTCTACCAAACCTGCTACCTGCAAGTGTAGGGGCAATGGGATCTTTGTTCAACGTCCTGTTCTTTTGCTCAGTCTCATACATCGTGACCCTTAGTATCTAACCCCTGATCGCTGTTTATTTAGCGAGGGTATCAAAACATGGTACTCATTTTCTCTCATCCCCTAATGGCGGTGGTCTGGTTTGCATGGCAACGGGGAAAGCTTGGGTTAGGCAAATAAGGTATCTTCACAAACGAAGGCCTCAGTGGGAGGCAGGGGACCAAAATAAAATCATCAATTTACCAATCCCTCACTGGTTGAGAACTCCAGAGGATGACCCCCAGACTCCTTTGGTAGTTGCCTTGGGCATCGTTCAGAATACACAGGACGTGCTGTTACTGCATTGACCGAATCACTGTGCTTCAAGGGCAATCAAGCATCCTTGGCAATACGCCATCCCACCTGGGCACTGCAGTGGCTGCTCCTTCTATGTACCCAATCTGCTGTATCTCCTGAAGGGTTATATGTTATGACTTTACCTAGGCTAAGGCATCAACTGCCCCATTGCCAGAGTATGTCAGTGCCTTAAGAGTCTGAATATGGAAAACAGTAAGGACTGCCTCAGGCTCTTGCAGACAAATCCAAATGTCTTTCCACATATCTTGCCCCTAACAAGGGCTTGTTTATGATCATATGCCCCTTGGCTTCCCATTGTTCAAGCCATAGGGTCAATCTTTTTTTAAATAGCCCAACTCTAAATGAAAAGGGTTAAGGGTCAGAGTGCATGCGTAATCAATCACCTGCCAAACTGCTCACGGTCCAGCCTATTGGCAGCCATGCGTGATTCATTCCTGTTTCCATCCAGATGGTGTCAGTGTTGGGCTGAATAGTAACTGCAGTGCACGTGGGTGGTTTGCCCCGTTAGACCCATCTGTGTAACAGGCACGAGCGGGAATCTCTTCGTTGCCTCCCTGCAGGGGCCACAGGAACAGAGGCAGGAGCATTCGGAGGATCTATGCTCTCAACAGGGCCCAGTAGTGCCCCATTTCTAGAGACAGTGGGCTGACAGAGAGCGTGGCCCTCTGCTGCAAATAGGTATGCCGCTTAATCAAAGTAGGAGTTTGAGCAACAGTAAGGGGTCAATGGAACATAGTCTCAACCCATCCCTTAACAGGAAGAAAGTTCTTCCCGTGACCTGCTGTTGCTCTGTGAGAGGCTTTAGCTGGAGGAGTGCTTGTACACAGCTAGGTGCTGTGCTCCATGAGAGGTTTCTGCCCCTTCTAAAGTTGGGACCAAAATCCCAGGGGCATTCTCTCCTTCTGTTGTCTCCGTCACAGTGCCTTCTGTGGTCACAAATACAATGTTGGACACAGCTGTATTGACGGGGTCATCACCTTGTTCAATTCTGGGTAGTCCGCAGTCAATTGGCTTTTTTTTTTTTTTTTTTTACCGGCCGTACTGGACTGTTGAAAACACTGTGGACAGGGCGTACAATATCTATTCAGTGCAGTTCTCAGATACTTTCTCCTATTCCTTTATGCCCCCAGTTTACATTGCTTGACAGTTAACGCTCTCCGCTAGGGCTCCCAGTTCGTTTTCCCCTTCAGTACTGGTTTGATTACTCTTACCCAGAAGCAGAGTTCACGGATAGAAGTTTGCAGAGTATGATCTTGTATTATGTCAATGCCCGATATGTTCTCCGGTATTGGAGAGACAAAAACCTTATATTCTCATGGTGGAGAACATCCAACTTGCAGCACCATAGGGACCTTCCTGACCATAACTTTTTACCCTGATTTTGAAGGCCCTGATTAGGCCACGCTCACTGCAGGAGTGAAAGCCAAGATGCCGTACTCCACCCCCAGTACCTGGCACGGGACACTGATACCTGTGCTGACCCCAGTCATAAGACAAGACATTTATGATGTCGGAAGTCCATTGCTGATCTGGGGGAACCGACAAATATCGGGAGTGGGGAGAGGCTGTGGGAAAGACCGAGACAGAGAGGGAACTTGAGAAGCCGACAGCTTATCCCAGTCAGCTGGAACAGAAGAGAGAAATGAGAAATAGACCCACACATCTATGGTCAAAGGATTTTCAACAAAGGTGCAAAGGCAATTTAGTGGAGAAACAATAATCTTTTCAATAAATTATGCTGGAACAATTAGGTATGTGTACATTAAAAAAAGAATTTCAATCTGCATCTTACACCATATACAAAAACTAACTCAAAGCAGACGATAGACCTAGGGTAAAGCCTGAAAATATAAAAAGTCCAGAGGAAAACACAGAAGGCTATGGATTAAGCAGAGTTTTTTTGACATAACACCAAATGGCCAATCCATAAAGGAAGAGATTTATAAATGGGACTTTACTAAAATTATAAGTGTCTGCTCTTCAAAAGACCCTGTTAAGACCATGAAAAGATAATCACGGACTGGCAGAAAAATTTGCAAATTATATCTCTGGAAAAGGACTCATAATCAGAATACATAGCAGAATATTTATAACAACTCTCAAAAGTTAATAATAAGAAAACAACCCAATAAAAAAACTTGCAAAAGACTTAAATGGATATTTCATCAAAAAAAATAATGATGCCAAATAAGGACCAGAAGAGACACTCCACATCATTAGTCATTAGAGAAACGCTATTAAAACCAGTGAGATACCATTATGCAATTATTAAAATGTTTACAATTTTTAAACCTGGTTATACCAAGGGTTGGGGGAGGAAGAAACAGGATGCTCATACACAGCTTGTGGGAGTGTGAAATGGTACATACTTTGGAAAACAGTCTGGCAACGTCTTAACTCATAGCTATTCCACTCTAAGATATTTACCCAAGAGAAATGAAAGCCTATGTCCTTAGAAAGGCTTTTACATGAAGGTTTACAGCAACCCAAACTGGAAATGACCCAAATGTCCATCAACAAGTGAGTAGAGAAATTGCAACGGATCCTTATGACGGAAAGCTACTAGACAATGATAAAAAATCAACTATTGACACACAACATGTATGAATCTCAAAATGATCACGCTGAGTGAAAGAAGCTAGACAGAAAAAGTGCACCTGCTGTACTATTTCGTTTACGTGAAATTCTGGAAAATGCAGTGACAGTGGTAGGGATAGTGTTCATCCATCTAAGTTTTCAAGTTGTACAAGTATATGCAGTTTATTGTATATCGATTTCATCTTAATAAAGCTCTTAAACTAAAAGGCATATGTAGGTCAATAATGGTGTATTATGAAACAAGTATCAAGATTAATCTACTTTTGTATAATTGTTACCCAAAAGGAGAGAGAGAAAGGAAGAAGGAAAGAGAGAAGGGAGAATAGAAGGAAGGAAGAAGGGAAGGAAAGAAGGAAAGAAGGGAAGAAGGAAGAAAAGAAAAGAAGGAAAGGAGGGAGGAAGGAAGGACAGGAGGAAGGAAGGGAGGGAGGGAGGAAGGAAAAATGCCTTTGAAAATTAGATAAAAATCACCCAAATACATAGAACAACATGGCTAAATCTCAAATGCTTTCTGCTAAGTGAAGAAGCCTGTCTCCAAAGTCTACATACTGAATGATTTCATTTATATGGCATTCTAGAAGAGGCAAAACTATAAAGACAGAAAACATACCATAGGAGCTGGAGAAACTGACCACAAGAGACACAGGGAACTTTTGGGGATGATGGATTTGTCCTATATCTGGCTTGTGGTAGTTGTTACACAAATGTAGGTGTTTGTCAAAACTCAGAACTATACACATAAAAGAGTGAATTTAATTACAGACGAATTATATCTCAATAGAGCTGACTAAAAAGAAAAATTAGAAACTGACATCTCTTGGGTTAACTTTTGGCTGCAGTTAGTTTTTTCTGCCCATGTTGAGATTTTTTAAAGAAGAAATTAATTGACAACAGAAAAAGAGCATTTCGTATAATTTTTTTAGATTTCTAACTTTTGTTTGAAAAGATCTGACCACACTGTGACCACACCTCACATGGCAATAACCCTCTATAATGAGTAGGCATCTTTTTTCTCTGCAGCCACGAGTCAATTCCTTTCTGGTGGTTCTACTTCTTATGGTATATGATCTGCCCAATCCCTGAAGGCAGCTGAGTTAGAACCCCTGCCTTAAACTCATTTCAACAACCACTTTATTAACATGGTCTGTCACCCAGCCATGAATAAACTTCTCTGTAGAAATGGAACAGGCAAAGCATGGGTTGGTAAGAGATCCGGGGAGACTGAGACTGCTGGGTTCCTACAGTTAATACATAGATCATAAGAACATGGAGGAGAGGATTTGCAACTTAAGACTGATGTCTAGAAAATTATAGCTGAGCATTTGATCTAAAGGGAAACAATATATAACCAAAATGTGTGTGTTATTTCATCTACCTTGTGGGGATGTTAACCACCAGAATCTAAAAGTAGGGATCTTGGAATCTAAAAGTAAGCATATTCTTATTTTCCAAAGTAAGCATAGTGCCTCATACATAATAAGTGGCTCGTAACTGTTAGTCGGAAGGGAAATGAAAGAGGCTAAAAAAGGGACGGCCCAAGCAGGACCAACTGCACAGGTGCTTGATTTTTTTTTTTTTTTTTAAAGAACAAAGTTTAACGTTTATTTATTTTTGAGACAGAGAGAGAGCATGAAGGGGGGAGGGGCAGAGAGAGAGGGAGACACAGAATCGGAAGCAGGCTCCAGGCTCTGAGCCATCAGCCCAGAGCCTGACGCGGGGCTCGAACCCACGGACCGCGAGATCGTGACCTGAGCTGAAGTCGGACGCTCAACCGACTGCGCCACCCAGGCGCCCCAACAGGTGCTTGATTTAATGTTCTAATCTTGCCATCTTGAAATTCTTAGGAATTTTTGAACGAAAAGAGGCCCTACACTGTCCATTCACTAAGCCCCCAAAATTATGTAGCCAGTACTAAATCCAAGAATTTTGGAGCCACGCCGAGCTTTCTGTAAGACAGGACAGCAAAGAGGACTGTTTTTGACATGGTGCATCCATTTGACATTGTCATAAAGACCCAAGAGACAGAGTGAAACACAATTTCAAGTTATAAGACTTCATCGAGGTGTGCTGACAAACCACAGCAGCAACACACAGGCCAGACTGGAGGGTACTCACACTACATGGACAGTTTGGAGTTGACAGTCCCTGAAGCAGAAAGAAAGAAGGAAGGAAGGAAGGAAGGAAGGAAGGAAGGAAGGAAGGAAGAGAGAGAGAGAGAGAGAGAGAGTAGGGAAGGAGAGGGGAAAGGGGAGGGGAAGGGAGGGGAAAGGGGAGGGGAAGGGAGGGGAAAGGGGAAGGGAGGGGAGGGGAAAGGAAAAAGAAATGAAAAGAAAAGACAAGACAAGAAAAGAAAAGAAAAGAAAAGAAAAGAAAAGAAAAGAAAAGAAAAGAAAAGAAAAGAAAAGAAAGAAAAGAAAAGAAAAAGGCAAGAATGGAAATAGTGCCTACAACCTCAACATAAATCACAAATAGCAGGTATGGAAAAGATTGTCACTCAGGTGCCACTAGGTTGGGCCATATCTGGAAACAACTGTGATCACAATTCTTGTCCATCTTGTCTGCCAAATGAGAAGGCAGACAAAAAAGGTAAATTTTTGTTCAAAACCAAAACCCAACTAAAAAATACCCTGACCTGGGGCACCTGGGTGGCTCAGTTGGTTAAGCATCCCACTTCAGCTCGGGTCATGGTCTCACAGTTGGTGAGTTCGAGCCCCACGTTGGGCTCTGTGCCGACAGTTTCAGAACCCGGAGCCTGCTTCAGATTCTGTGTCTCCCTTTCTCTCTGCCCACCCCCCCTCACTTTCTCAAAAAATGAATAAACATTTAAAAATTTTTTTAAATGATCTGGGTGCTCTTGAAAGGAGGTATATTCTCCAATTATTAAGTACAGAGTTATATCTTTATTCTTTAGATCAAGATTGTTCACTGCATTCCTCAAGTTTTCTTTGTCTACAGTGATTTCTCTTCCCCAGCTAGAACTCTGGCTCTCAAAAATAAATAAACATTAAAAAATTTCTTTAAATACCCTGACCAGAAAGGTAAAGAGAGAGAGAAATGCTGTGGTCTCCGTTTCTCAATTGTTGTCTGATTCTTCATCCACAAAGCGTAGAGGCGCTGGGGTGCGTATGTGAATTTGAAATATCCTTTCCCACACGTGGGAAGTTTACTGCCGTTCAGGCGGCTCACCCTCTCCCTCGGCCTGGAAGGTGTGGAGGCCAAATCAAGAGATGGGTGATGGTGCCTCAGGCCTTCTTATCACAGTTCCTTCTGCGCTTCATCGGTGACCAGATAAGGGACCACCCAAGTTAGGACCCTTTTGAGAGTGCTAAAATGTAAGGCTGGAGGAGACACGGGGACAATGAACATAAACCATGATTCCCCCAGGCCAGCTCTGACATGTAGTGACCCTAATGATAACATTATCATGCATGACACAGGCATCCCATTAACCTTTAGTAATACCAATATATGTCATCAGTAAACATGGCTGCCAAGAGACATTGTCATAGATATTATCAAGTGCTTTTACTATACCAAGTGCTATGCTAAACACTTTTTTAAATTTTATATTAAAAATGTCAGAAATGCCTTTTTTGGAAACAGGTGCATAACGCTTTTGAAAAATGGGCTATAAGGGGCACCTGGATGGCTCAGTCCTTTGGGTGTTCGACTTCGGCCCTGGTCATGATCTCACTGCTTGCGGGTTCGAGCCCCATGTCAGGCTCTGCCCTGACAGGGTGGAGCCTGCTTTGGATTTGCTGTCTCCACTCACTCTGCCCCTCTCCAGGTCATGCTCTCTCTGTCTCTCAACAATAAACAAACATTTGAAAAAAAATTTTTTTAAGAAAATGGGCTATGAAATTAGTTCTTTGGCCTGTTACAAATTATTCTGGTGCAAATTGGGGTTCATTTGGGTTGTTAGAGTGGGGGGGGGTGGATAACCTAAAGAACTGAGAGATGAACAATGAGAAGACAATAGCCATTTTGAAATGTAGATAATGGAAGATGAAATTACCTTCAAAGGCAGTTTGAGTATGATATGTAATTTTAAAATAAATCGTCTTTCGGGGCACCTGATTGGCTCAGTTGGTGGAGCATGCGACTCTTGATCTCAGGGTTGTGAGTTCAAGCCCCATGTTGGGTATAGAGATCCCTTTAAAAATCAAATCTATGGGTTTCTGGGTGGCTCAGTCGGTTGAGTGCCTGGCTCTTAGTTTCAGCTCTGGTCATGAACCCAGGATCCTGGGATTGAGCCCCATGTTGGGTTTCATGCTGAATTGGAGCCTACTTAAGATTCTCTCTCTCCCTCTGCCACTCTCCTCACCCCCCACCGTTCGTACTCTCTCTCTCAAATAAAAATACATATGTACATACATACATACATACATAAATATCTTTTTTAATTAAGTAAAAAATAAAATAAATATCGTCTTTCTTATTTAATTAAGAAAGGATAACTTTGATGTCAAAATTTCTTTCATTTATTCCTCTACATATTAGGTAAGTGCTTATTTTAATAACAAATGTAATAGCAACTATACACATTTCAAGCATATATTTCATATGAGTGACTGCCTATATGTGGAGACCAGTGATGAAATTTATAAATAACTTCAGTACTTTATACATATATCCAAAAACAACCTGCAAAGAAAGTCTTTGGGAAAATGCAACTATTTTATATACATTAATGTGGCTTCTAAAGATAGATATAGATGCATAGGTAGAGTTATGTTATTGCTACGTTACTTAATAAAAAAAAGCTGTAAAGTGTTTTTTCCCCTTTCTCAAATAATTTTTCTAAGAAATAATTAGGTTTCTATGGCAGTGAACATTTTGCAGTTCTTATATATAACCAATTGTTATAAAAATTCAGAGGATTGGGAGTCATATGCAAATTTCTTACATTTATTAATTGTAATGGACCATGTTTAAAATTATGAAGTCTACTTTCCTAAACTTATAGTTAGCATCCTCTAAAATGTCTTTCCACACATTATGGAAATTCATATCACACAAATTGTAAGCAAATACACCCAATATTAGAATAAATTCCATGAAAATATCACCAGCCATTATTTCCCAAGAATGAAATTCTTTACACAGTCATATAACTCTCTATATTTCCTGATTATAAAAATAAAGGCTTACATATGGGAAAGAATAATAGTTAGGGAGAAAAGTGTACAGATGAAAGTAAAAGTTACATGCACGGGAGGTTTATGAATTGCTCCTTAATTCCTTCATGTTCTCCAGCACTGTAATAATTTTTACAGTAAAACAGTATCAATTTTCCAATCAAGATGAACAATGTGCATGAAAGTAAAATAAAATGCTTCATATTTGTGGAGAATCAGAAATAATGAGGAGATATGGCAACGTGTTCTCTATAAATAAGCCCTTGACCATTCTTAGAAAAATTGGGTTTTAGTCCTAAATCTGACACGTGCTAGTTCTGTGACCTTAACCAAGTGGCGTAAGGTAAGCCAGAGGAAGGCTTTCTGTCAATGCATTCTCTCTGCTTATCTATTCCTGTCTATTCATTCATGCAGCCAATACTATTGAGATCCCATCTATGACAGGCTCTGTTCTAGCAAGACAGCAAACACGCAATTGGTATTTTTATTAACTCTTTCCAATTCCTCTGGGCTGATGGGTTATAAAGGGGTACGGTGAAGTGGGGCAGCAGGCAGAGGCTCCTTGTGCGCACCCCGTGCTGATGGCCTTGGACTAGGGCAAAGTCAGTGGAGACTGAGAGAGGCAGACAAGTTCAAGACACGTTTGAAATGAGAGCAGTCGTGACTAGCCAATGAAACAGAAGAATTGTAGGAAAGAATGAAGAAAAGAAGGACTTAAAAATAACTCCCAGTCTTGGGGTGCCTGAGTGGCTCAGTCGGTTAATTGACCGACTCTTGACTTCAGCTCAGGTCACGATCTCATGGTTTGTGAGTTCGAGCCCCACGTGGTGGGGCTGCTCACTGACAGCGTAGAGCCTGCTTGGGATTCTCTCTCTCTTTCTCTGCCCCTCCTCTGCTCATGCTCTCTCTTTCTCTCTCTCTCCAAATAAATAAATACACTTAAGGTGCGCCTGGGTGGCTCAGTCGGTTAAGCGGCCGACTTCGGCTCAGGTCATGATCTCACGGTCCGTGAGTTCGAGCCCCGCGTCGGGCTCTGTGTTGACAGCTCAGAGCCTGGAGCCTGTTTCAGATTCTGTGTCTCCCTCTCTCTGACCCTCCCCCGTTCGTGCTCTGTCTCTCTCTGTCTCAAAAATAAATAAACGTTAAAAAAAAAATTAAATTAAATAAATAAATACACTTAAAAAAATAAATAAATAAAATGAAGAAAAAAAAAAAAAAGAACTCCCAGGTTCCTGGTCTTCAGTTACTTATAGAATGAGAGGAACCATTGTAGTGTATAAGGAGTGGTAGATGATTAATGTATAAGCAAGTAAATAAGAGCCTTTTAGATAGAAAATCAGAGTCATGGGATAGAAAGGGATTAGGATAGCACAGAAAGGTGATGGGGGAGGAGAGAAGGTATGTTTTGTCTTGTTTTTAATTTTTTTTTTGTTTATTTAGTTTTCAGAGAGAGAGCAAGTTGGGGGAGGGGCATAGAACGAGGGAGATAGAGAATTCCAAGCAGGTCCCATTTGTCAGTGCAGAGCCTGAGGTGAGGCTCGATCCCACAAACTGTGAGATCATGGCCTGAGCCAAAATTGAGAGTCGGACACTTAACCAACTGAGCCACCCAGGTGCCCTGAGAAGGTATGCTTTAATCAGGATACCAGGAATGGACTTCCTGAGAAGTTGCATTTAAGCTGTCTTAAATGAAGGCTCTAGAATGGGGGACATGAGCATCTACACAACTTCCTGAGAAGCTGCATTTAAGCTGACCTAAATGAAGGCTCTAGAATGGGGGACATGAGCATCTACACTACTTCAGGACCAAACCCTGAAAATTACAGAAATTCAGAAAATTTCTGTCTGATTCTACATCAAAATGTACATGGTGGCTATTCCCACACTAGACTATCTTTATTTAAAAAAAATTCAAAAAACTAATGAACTAAATAAATAAATAAATAAAAATTCAGGGATTCCATATTATTGTAATACTCATTCTCTTATAACTTTCCAGTTATAAAGATATTTATACAATGCCCTTTACATCCAAGAACATGGTCTGGACTACTTAGAATCAAGGGATTTTGCCAGTGACTTCCCAGGATTCTCTAGTAAAACTGCTTGTCAACTTGGTTTTCAGGACAATTTTCAAGCGATGCGTCTGACCCTACTGCATATTGGATAGAAAACAGACTATGATTATTACAGTCAGATGCCCATCAGGCTCTCTTGGTGCTCTTTGGGAAATAAGTCTTCTAATACTGTAATAATTCAGTCCTCTATACTGACTCTACAAGAATGACTCAGAGTTGAATACTTAGGACTTACCACAGAAAGATTAGTGTTAAGAAGTAAACAGCTCAGAAGAGTAGGGTGTTCTAATTATGAAATTGTTAGGAGCTGCTATATCCCAAGTACATGGAAGAGCTTGTAGAAAACCTGCCAACTGGGGATGGAAGCAGACAGAACTATGGGGAGGATTCAGACTTCTTGGATTATCGGCGTGAAGGATGGATTAACTAGGAATGTCTTAAGTGAAAAGGGTTCGGCACTCAGATTAAAAGGGATCTCTATCTTAGACATCTCCACCCTAAGCGATTAAAATAGGCTTTTGAAAAGAGAAAACGGGGCGCCTGGGTGGCTCAGTGGGTTAAGCATCTAACTGGCTCAGTCATGACCTCACACAGTTTGTGGGTTCGAGCCCCACATGAGGCTCTGCACTGCCTGTGTGGAGCCTGCTTGGGATTCTTTTCTCCCTCTCTCTCTGCCCCTCCCCAACTCATGCTTACTCTCTCTCTCTCAAAACAAATAAATAAACTTTAAAAAAAAAAAAAAAAAGAGGGGCGCCTGGGTGGCTCAGTTGATTAAGCGTCGACTTTGCTCAGGTCATGATCTCATGGTTTTTGAGTTCAAGCCCCACATCGGGCTCGGTGCTGACAGCTCAGAGCCTGGAGCCTGCTTTGAATTCTGTGTCTCCCTCTCTCTCTGCCCCTCCCTCACCTGCTCTTTCTCTCTCAAAAATAAACATTAAAAATTGAAAAAAAAAATAAATAAATAAATAAATAAACAAACAAACATAAAAAAATTTAAAAGAACGAAGAAAATAACAAGGGTGTAAATAATAGGTCTCGGTGAAATCTCTAAACTTCACAAAGTAAAAGCAAACTGCTGACACTGATGAACAGCAAATGTCTGAAGCGATCCAGACCTGAGGGGTCCTGGACACCGTGGAGGATTGCTAATATTTTTGCCTATTTTCCCCATAAGTTTTCTCATTCCTGGATTAAACAAAAAAAATCGATAGAAGTTCTAGGCTAGAGGAAATCTAGGGCAGCTTTCTCAATCTTGTCCCTGTTGACATATTGGACCAAATAATTCTTTTTGCGGGTGGCTGGGCCTCTGTCCTGTAGGATATTTAGCAACACCTCTGGCCTCCGCACACCAGATGCCAGTTGCAGCAGCCCCCTAGTTGTGACAACCAGAATTGTCTCCAGACATTGTCGAATTTCCCCTAGGGGACAAGATCATCCCTGGAGGAGAAACACTGCTCTAGGGGAACGCATTACTGTATACCACAGAGTCAAAGAGCCGCACATTGCTGGACTCTTTATTAGCGACGGAATTAAAAGCACAGGAAAGATCTGGGGCAAAAAGATACAAGGGCTCCAACCCACAAACCTCGTGTCTTCTCATCTTGGCTCATTCTCTCTTAGTGACTTTGTGCCCCCGTTTCACGATGCTTATGTTTTCTCGCAACCCGTGTTCATCTGTACAGGCTTCACTGATGTCTTTTGTATTTATTCGTCCCTGACAAGGAGATGCGATGTGTTCAGGTTTGATGTTTTGAAATAGGCGGGGTGTGTGGAAGGCTGATGTTTTCTGAGTCACCGGATTGCCGTCTCTGCTTCCCTGAACACCTTAATGTCTAAAGAGACAGCATCTTAGACAAAACAACAGTTCAAGAAGGGTGTATTTGGTGGAGACGAGCTGTGAGGCATTATATCCTGGGAGGTATAGTTCACAAAATAAAGAGTCATACTGTTTAATAGATCCTGCAGCACATAGTAATTTATAGATGGTAGATTGTAACTTTTCATGAATTCTGTTTCTAGAAAGTCTAAAAGGCAAGTGGCTTGGGGGAGAAGAGCTCATTCAAGCCCAGCAGTTATGCCTAGAGAAAGTTTGCCAATACTGGGAATTTTATTTATTTATTTATTTATTTATTTATTTATTTATTTATTCACTTATTTATTTATTTTGAGAGAGGGAGAGCCCAGGAGAGACAGAAGGAGAAGGAGAGAGAATCCCAATCAGACTCTACGCTGCCAGTCCAGAGCCCGAAGCGGGGCTTGAACCCACAAACTGTGAGATCATGACCTGAGCCGAAACCAGGAGCTGGACGCTTACCTGACTGAGCCACCCAGGTGCCAATATGGGGAATTTTAAAAAATAATTATCCACCTGCTGGCCAGCTATAGATATAAGAAGTTTATCAGACATCAGGAAACACAAAGTAAAATTGGACTGTATAATACATTTTTCTTGTTCATCAACAAAGAATATAAAGTAATACTTCTTTCATAAAAGTTACAAAAAGTCATTTAAAAATGTGGAAAATGCATCAAAGTACAAAGAAAAAAATTATCCATAGTACTGCTATCCAAATCCAAATACCATCACTAACGTTCTGTGGATTTCTTTCCAGTTTCTTTTTTTAATGCACAGTTTTAGAGAGTGTAGAACAGTAGGGAAGAGGAGATAGAAATATACATACATAAATATATATATGTATATATATTCAGTACCCTACTTTTTAAGCTGGAATTATATTAAATGCACTTAAGTGTTATTCATAAACGTAATTTTTAATGGTACATTAAGTTGCATCAAAATGATGTACCATGGCTACTTAGGCTGATTCTAATGATGGGCCATTAAAGAATCTTGGACTAAATATTAGTAATAATTTTGTTATTATAGAGTTCCGAAGCTAATGCTATTGAATCACAGGGCATAAACATTACAAACATCTTAATATGTATTCTGTGTAGCTTTATAAAAATTTGAATCAATTTATAGACCAATCAGCAAAACACAAATAAGCCTACCTCATCTTGTCCTGGCCAATATCGATATTTTTATTAGTTTTATTCTTTGGTTGGACTAATTTTTTTCTTTGCTTTCATAGCCAGCGACACTATTTTCCCCAGACATTTGTGTACTAATTGCTTTCCTCTTTGGGAAAATACTATGACTGTCGCCGTGTGTGTCTTCAAAAGAGAGAAATCAAAAGCGGAAGGAAAATATCTATGTTACCAAGACAATGTGGAAAAGTTTATGGTCATTATGAAAAGTAGAATTCCTGATTTCACCATTCTCAGGTCCTTTTGTTCTCATTGCTCATCATCCTGCCACCCATAAGTACTATTTTCCAGTTAAAGCAAACGAATTGCCGCTTCTCACATAAGCTCATATAAGTTGACATTGCACTCTCTATGTGCTCTCCACTCCTTGACTTTGCACATGCTGTTCCCTTGTCTGGAATGTCCTTTGACTTACCCCAAACACACACACTACACATGCACACAGAGCCTGTGACCTTTCCCAGGCCCCAATCAGAGCTTGTTGTTACCTTTCCCATAGCCCCTAACATCCTGCATCCCAATCATTAACACTCTTTTCAGACTTTCCCTCAGGCCCATGGGTTCCACAAAGGCAGGGACCCCTCATCTTTGATCTCTAGATTCCACATCATTTATCATCATTCCCAGAAGAAAGTAAAAACTTAGTAAATGGTTCTTTGAATGTGGACATTATTGAATAATAAACATAGCTGCCTTCCTCATAATACAAATCCTGTCATTCCCAGTAATTGCTTTGATTTTGAGGGATAGACTGATTGAGAGGAAAGAGTACCAGCTTCAGCGTCAGCCAAACCTAGATTCAAACTTCCCGTTCTGCCACTAACCAGTGCAGTGTCCTTGGAAAGTTACTTGGTATCTTTGACACTCCATTGGAACAGATAGCGATCATAACACATACTTTATAGGATTAATTGAATATAAATGATGTATTGAATATATGTAAAGAATCTGGTATGTAGGGGCGCCTGGGTGGCTCAGTCGGTTGGGCGTCCGACTTCAGCTCAGGTCACGATCTTGCGGTCCGTGAGACTGAGCCCCGCATCGGGCTCTGGGCTGATGGCTCAGAGCCTGGAGCCTGCTTCCGATTCTGTGTCTCCCTCTCTCTCTGCCCCTCCCCCATTCATGCTCTGTCTCTCTCTGTCTCAAAAATAAATAAAACGTTAAAAAAAAAATTAAAAAAAAAAAAAGAATCTCGTATGTAGAAGTGGCTCAATGGTAAACATTTTTCTAGGTATTGGTGTATATTCCAGTATGTGTGTATTTCCATTCTATATATACTTCCTGTACAATAAATATTACCGAATTCATAGCATCTGATACCTATGGATGTATTTTTCTTAGAATCACAAAGGCCAGGACACAAGGTCAATTGTACTGACCATCTTCTTGCTGCCCCTGCAAGAATATTCCATTTAAGTAAATCTTAGAAAAGAATTAGTTCTAACCACAGTCGAGAAAAGTAGGTCTATATTTTCCAAAGGCAAGAGAAATAAAGTTCTCCGTGAAATAACACGTGATCTAATCATCTACTGCTTAATTTTTTTTCGATTTGCCCCGTTAATATTGCTGAAGGTATTTGGGGACCTCAAATCACTATAAATAAAGACTTGTTATCCCTGATGGCAGAAGAGAAGAACTTTTGGAACATGCTCTACTTTTCATTTCTAAAAATATATTCACTTGGGCCACACTAAAGGAGCACGTGAAATCTTCCCAGTTGAAAATCCGCCTTCCACTGGTGGTAGGTTCAGCACGAGCGTGTGCACACACACACTAGAAATCCTCTGAAGCTCTTTTTTTTTTTTAATTTCTTGAAAAGCCATATTCATACGTGTCTTCAGGGTGGCTTCCTTAGGGCTGAAAGACATTTGCATCCATCTGCCAACCAGATGAACCCAGAGAAAAAGTCACAGAGACCGCATCAATGAGGATAACATAAGTATTTGTGCAGGATAAATGTGCCAAGATCTTTTTCCTCCACCCTTACCCCAACCCCATCACAAGCTGGTTTTACGTCCCACATGTTACAGTCTCCCTTCTGATGACAGCTCACACCGTCTCTCCCAGGACCTTGTGCTCTCCCGCCTCATTCTATGCATGATTAAATGTAGAAAGTGAAGCCCCCGGTACAGTGCTAAGCATAAAAACACACTCAGTACATGAGTGTTTTCTTTCTACCTTTTCAAATCCCTCTGAGCATTCACGAGATCATCCTCCACACCCCAGAATTCCTCCCACAGAGAGTCAAAGTTATTGTCCCAAGCAGGCTTTCTTAGATGCTGAGAAATGTCCAGGAATTTCCCATTGTAGAGGCTTCTGGAGTTCTAAAATATGAAGAAATGCCAAAAGGGGGACTTTCAGGGGCGCCTGGGTGGCTCAGTCAGTTAAGCATCTGACTCGTGATTTTGGCTCAGGTCATGATTTCATGGTTCGTGAGATAGAGCCCCTCATTGGGCTCTGTGCTGACAGCACGAAGCCTCGTTTGGGATTCTCTCTCTCTCTCTCTCTCTCTGCCCCTCCTCCACTCATTCTCTCTCTCTCTCTCTCTCTCAAAATAAGTAAATAAACATTTGGGGAAAAAATGACTTTCAAAAACAATAGTATACTTTAAACTTTACATCTAACAAAAGAATGTTTTTAAGTACAACAGTATACTCTATGATGGTGTTTACAAGGTTACCATAGGATTTATAAAAAGACTACAGCAAGGGTAGCTCGAGAATGCAACAGGAATTTATTTTTTTTAATGTTTATTTCTGAGACAGAGAGACAGAGCATGAGTGGGGGAAGGGCAGAGAGAGAGGAAGACACAGAATCAGAAGCAGGCTCCAGGCTCTGAGCTGTCAGCACAGAGCCAGATGTGAGGCTTGAACTCACAAACCGTGAGATCACAACCTGAGCCGAAGTCAGTCGCTCAACTGACTGAGCCACCCAGGCGCCCCTGCAATAGGAATTTAAAATGCACACTCTAGGGGCGCCTGGGTGGCTTGGTCGGTTAAGCGTCCGACTTCAGCTCAGGTCACGATCTCGCAGTCCGTGAGTTCGAGCCCCGCGTCAGGCTCTGTGCCGACAGCTCAGAGCCTGGATCCTGTTTCAGATTCTGTGTCTCCCTCTTTCTGTGACCCTCCCCCGTTCATGCTCTGTCTCTCTCTGTCTCAAAAATAAATAAACGTTAAAAAAAAAATTTTTTTTAAATAAATAAAATAAAATAAAATAAAATGCACACTCTATGTCATCTTCCAAATCTGTTCATTGTGTTTTGTCCATGTGTAAAGCTTCATTTGGAAGTGACATTTGAAATATAAATTTTAAGCTCTTTGAACAGTAAACTCTTCATTTAAAGGCCTTACTCGCATCTTCATGAGAGTGCTTGCCTCCACACATCTATGAAAATAAAACCATGAGCAAATAATAAAAAAAGATGGGGTAAGATCCCCCCTGAAAAGGTGGGGGAAAGAAGCTTAGAGAAGCCAAAAGAAGCCATTGCAGCAACATCAACTTACAAGTTGAACTGAGAAGAATTTCTCTCCAAAACCCCCTGGCAACTCACACACTGTCATCGAGGGGGCCTTGACCCCCACTTGGATAAGCAGGGTCCCAAGGTGGGTGAACTGGAACAGGAGCCGTGACAATCAGGCCATGAATTAGCAGGCTAGGACTAGAGTAATTTTCCCCAGGCTTCTCTGGCAAAAGTAAGCTATTCTTCCCTCAGAGATGCCTCAGGAGTTTATAACTATTTTTTTTAAGTTTGTTTATTTATTTTGAGAGACGAAAACACTGTGAGTAAGGGAGGGGCAGAGAGAGATATAAGAGAGAATCCCAACCAAACTCCGCACTCTGTCCCCATCACTGCCTCATCCTGCCACTCCCCCACCGCGACTTCCCTGAAACTACTTTTGCCAACAATGTAAACTTGTTGTTGCTAAATTCAAAGACACTTTCATCCTTGTCTTACTTGATCTCCCTCCAAGGCATTTGACTCTGTGGCAAATGCCCTTCTTTCTGTGCGCACTGGACCGTGACTTCCTTGACTTCATCTCTTTGGATGTCATCTGATCACCTTACCCACTCTTCTCAGTCTCCTGGTAATTGCTTCTTTCTTTTTGATCCCTTCAGGATAAGGTCTTTTTTCCCCTTTTTCGTATACTTTATCTCCCTGGTGATTTCATCCATTCCAATGACTTCAAGTGCTTTCTCCTTGCTAAAGGCCAAGTCCCTCTCCAGAGCCCCACGCCTATAGAGCTAACTGCTTGCAGGACAACTGGATCAGTTATCTATTACTGCACAACAACCCCCTCCCCCACCCGAAGAGTGGCTCAAATCCATGACAATTATCTTCGTCATGAATCTAGAGGTCAACCGGGCTCAGCTAGGCAGTTGACATTGCACGCAGCCCTCAGGCCGTTGTGGCCAGATAATGGCTGGGGTTGAGATAATCTCAAAATCTTGATTCAAATGTCTGTCACCCAGGTTTGAAGACTTGAATAGTTGGAAACATCAGCTCTGGGCCATTTCTCTCTATGTGTATGTATGTGGTCACTCCGTGTGGTGGCCTCCAGGTGGCCAGACTTCTTACATGACAGTTGAAATCTCTGAAAAAGAACTCACGTTCAGACGTGATGTTCGCATGTTCAGAACTGATCTGATATTCACATGGTGGACATGTTATTCTCCTGTTGAACACGGACAATCTCATAGAATACTGGCCTCAGACAAGGTTACTCTGGAGCCGTGACCAGATAAAATAAAGCAAGACCACTTCATAATTTTGTGTACGCACAGATAAAACGTCACTATGACACCCATAAAATATCTGTAGAAGTAACCCCACTTTGTGACACCATCCAATCTGGACCTAATCTACGCTTTCTTAAGCCTTCTCCCAATCACCAAACCAAATCCCAAATCGTATGATAGGTTCTTTCTAACACCTTCTTACTGAAACACCCCACAGTTCCTGATGAACTTTGATCGAAGAGTACTCACAGTTCCCGGAACATGTCTCCGGAGAAACCAGCACAGCCTTTTCTAAACTAGACTTGTACCTCACGGGGCCTCATCTCTGCACATTCTAAGGAGAAAAGATATCATAGATCAGAGAGAAGGAAGCCTGGAAAAGAGGGATGCGGATGAGCCTATGGGGACGAGCACAAAGCAGATCTCACATTAACACCCGCAAAAGAATGTCCTCTACAGAGAAGATTCTCAATGACCACATGCACAGGATGATCTGTCCTGTGACTCTTAGGTAGTCCCCCCTTCAGACTTCCCGATGCCTATGCCAGAAGCCCGTAAATAGCGCTCATAGTGTGGCAGTAGAAGCCATGCACCACTGACTGCACCATCCACTGCTGAATTACCAGCCCGTCAGCTGCAGAGTCTGACGCCAAGCCCTTGATAGAGCACCATTCTCCAGGGGAACTAGCTAAGCCCCCTGATAGAATATTAATTATCTCGGAGCCAACGACCTCAGAGCAGATAGCAAGTGATGGAAGTCACTAAACTTAACCATTTACCTTGTAGCCCAGAAGCTTCTAGAATGGTGGGCTAGTCTGTTAAAGGCTCAGTTAAGGCACTAGCTCAGGGACAAAACCTTGTGGGGTTGGGCATTGTCTTCCAGGATTTGCTATATGCACAAAGCCAATAGCTGATACGTGGTTTTCTCTCCAGTAGCTAGAATGCATGCGTTCAGGATGCATATCTAAGAGGTAGATATAGGATGGACTCCCCATACGGGGTGATATTTCTACAAGGAACACATTCATGTTCCCACTGAACTTGAAGCTGCCATGATCAACTGGTTACTTCAGGTTCCAAGAGCCAGTGGACCAGCAAAGAAAAGAATTGATGCATTGGAAAAGGTCATAGATCACGATCTCCTTGCGGAGCCGGGATTGATGTACAAAGGGTCAAGGAAGAATATTTCTAAAACCCAGGGGATTCACTGAGGCTCCTCTTGGTACTTCTCTGACCAGTGATACTAGGACATGGGCAATCACAGCAAGCGTAGGCCAACGAAGGCAGAAAAGACCCTTTCAAACCAGGCTCTGGGTCACCTCATCAAGCAACCAACTGATAATCAAAACAGTATTAGTCCATCCTATGGATACCTGCTCATTTATTTAACTAGTCCCATATTGTTGCATTTCTAA
Source organism: Panthera pardus (assembly GCF_024362965.1). NCBI lineage: Eukaryota > Metazoa > Chordata > Mammalia > Carnivora > Felidae > Panthera > Panthera pardus. The sequence goes on along the minus strand of NW_026526766.1, from coordinate 14,819,003 downwards.
CTTATGTATCAGTCAAGGTCCAGTTGGGAAACAGAAACTATGGCAGTTATTTGAACAGGGTAAATTGAACACTCAAAAATGAACTATTAAAAGAGGCAAAAATGGACTCTAAGAGAACCAGAATCACAAATTCAAAGAGCAGGTACCCAGAGGCTGAGGAAGAGGGACAATAAAGGAACTAAGGGTAGAAGCCCTCCTGGCCCCACTCCACATCTGAGATTCAAATCTCTTCAAAAAGGGAATGGCTATGACAGGCAGCCTGCTGTGGCAGAGGGACAGGCTGGCACTTGTCTGTAAAAGCAGTTCATCGCTGCTGGTGAGCGTGGTTGAGTAGGAGCCGGTCGGCCTTTGCTGCTCTGTGTGTGTGTGTGGGGGGGGCCACAATTGCTCTGGAGAAGCGACCCAACTATTGCTGGTGGGTACAGAGGGCCGGAAATGCTCTGAAGAGGTTGCTTACAGGAAGCGATGGCCTGAGGGTGCAGGTCAAGTTCCTCCTTAATCCTGCAGGGCTCTGATCGCGTCTATATGGAGGACCGTCTATATGGAGGACGGAAACCTGGAGTCATCTTCTTGCCACTACCTCGCTGGAGCGCCCTCTTGATGCAGCTCCATATCCAACCAACAGGTAAAAGAAATGTTTCCAGGGCTTTGCCAGACAAAGAAGGATGAATTTGGAGCTCAGCGACAATACACTGATAACGGGCCTTCGCAAGTTTTAACTAAAACTATTGTTACAACTAACCTATTGTTATAACTAAAACTATTATCAGCCTTCACATGTTTTTTGTGGATACCTGACGATCACATTCCTCAGGATAGATTCTGAGAAGGAGAATTACCGAGTCCAAAGATCCAAACTTTTAAAAACTTTGGATATAGAATAATAAAACTTCCTTATGATGCTGTGTAAATTTGCATTCACTCCAGGAGAATATGAATATGTAAAGAATACGCACACTCTGGACAGTTCTAGAAGGCTGATATACCGGAACGTGTGCTTACACAGTGAATGATCTTAGTTATCTGTCCAGCTTAACCAGCTCCTGTTCTCTACTCATGTTCTTTGGAATCTTTCACTAAGGAAATTTTGATTTGTTTGTTTATTAAAATGGCTATCAAAGCAGGGGTAAAGCTAAAATTCTAATAGGGGAAAGACGTGTGTTTTAAATGGAACATGAGAATATCCGCATGTCTTATCTGATTCTTAAAATAAATGTGATTCAAGAAAGTCAAAAAGGCATGTCTGCATTTTGGAGTTGAAAACGGGAGATATTGAAGGTGTCCTCCCTAATGTCAACGCTCTCCTCTGATACACTAACTTGCTAGGTAATAACGTATGTAAAGCACACAGGAGGACTCAATAAATAGTAGCTTTATTTCCTGAGAGTATTGCTGTTATAGTGCTAAAAATCCAAGTGTACATATTTTTCATTCTGCCCAAGTTGTTTTCATTAAGGATGAAATACGTTCCTTGTGCCCAAGCTAAAAGTGTGTTATGATAAAATGTTAAACCCCAATGACGATTAGTTACAGATTTGATAGTATTTCTTCCTAGCTTCTTAACAAACACCATTTGTCTTCTTTAACCACTTTTGCTGAAGTAGAAATCTCCATGTAATGGGCAGAAGTGGAAGGAAATCAGATATGACAAGATCTTTGTGTTTGTCTTTGTTCCCAATATCCTTAACTTGCATTACCATTTGGGCACTTATTCTGCCCACGGCATAATAAGCCATTTGCATTGTGCCTTCATCCTGATACTCCATGAAACAAGAGCTCATTTTAGTGAACTGTAGCTAACATTGTGCTTTGCATGTACGATTTCCTTAAAAAATCATGTGTTGCAAACACAAACATTTTCACCTGCCAGGCATGTATCATAAATTAATGAACCGGGGGCACCTGAGTGGCTCAGTCGGTTAGGCATCCGACTTCAACTCAGGTCATGATCTCACAGTTCGTGGGTTCAAGCCCCGTGTTGGGCTCTGTGCTGACAGCTCAGAACCTGAAGCCTGCTTCGAATTCTGTGCCTCCCTCTCTCTCTGCCCCTCCTCTGCTCGCACTCTGTCTGTCTCTCTCTCTCTCTTTCAAAAATAAACATTAAAAAAATTTTTTTAATAAATTAATGAACCAGGAATAATATAAAATAATAGGGATCCATGAGTACATATGAAATTGGAGACAGCATACCCACCTAAAAGCATTTATATAAAATGAAGTAATTAAAATAAAATAAAATAGAATAAAATAGAATAAAATAGAATAAAACATACTGCTAGGAAAAAAAAAACAATACACTACATTAGACTATAAGACAGCCTGCTTATGACTTCTGTATAAATCTTGGGTGAATTGAATTAGAAGCCAAAGTAGTGCTAAGAAAGAACTGAAAATGGATTAACCAAAGAAAATCGGGACTCAGGTCTGAGCCAGAAGTCCCACTGATTCCAGCTGGGTCTCTATTACCCTCAGTCTCCATCCATCTCCCTTCAGCATCCATGATGCCAGCACCACCCCCCCAACACACATCATTCTCCCCAGTGCACTACATTTAAGGTTTGTATTTTTTTTTATGGTAGAACTCACATAACATAAAATACATCTTTTTCACATTTTAAAGTGTAAAATCCACTGGCCGCTGGTACATTCACAATGTTTTGCAACCATAACCACTGTCTAGCTCCAGAACATTGTCATCACCCCAAAAGGAGACCCTATCCATTAAGCAGTCACTCCTCACCCTCCTTTTCCCAGCCCCTGGCAATGGTTAGCTGGATTTTTGTGAGACCTTTATTTTTGTTTTCCCTTGCATTCTCAGTTCAGCCAACATCCAAAGAAAATCAGAGTAGAATTCAGGTCTGGTAAGGTGAGAAAACAAATACAGAGTTAGGGCAGAATAAAGCCCTCTGGATGCAAAGTTAGGTAAGCCTCATGCGATAATTTCCCTGTTGAGGATTCTTTTCTGTTCTCCATTGGGTGATTCTCTTCTTTGTGCCTTAAATTAAGGCTAACTACAATACTTTTGGTGTATGTTTTGAGTCAGCTGGAAATGAGTTCAAAATGCCTGGTGTAAATACTCACACATTCCCTCCTGTGCCAAAGCACTTTCTTTGGCTGACACAGGATTGTTGACTGATGGTGTCAGACTCCTTGGAAATCACTTGGGGCATTTCGAGAAAGATTTCCCTGCAAGGCTGAATTTTTCTAAAATGGTGATTGCCAGCTAGTTGCACCAATGCATTGAAAATGCCTCTTGAGATGCAACACAATCTCTCTAGACCAGACCTTGAGATTCCTGAAGGTCAACCTTCAGTCACTTATTCGTCAGACCATGGAAAATTCACTTGTACCAAGTCTGGCCATTTTCCTCTAGCTTTAGGAGAAAATTACAAGGCTTTGTGTGCACAAATAGAGACTATAGGTCAACTTTGAAGTAATGCAAATGTAATTTTAAAACTACAACTACGTTTTCTAATTTTGATTCTTTTCTTTTTTTTGATTCTTTTCTTTTTTTGGTAAAAATGTTCTTGGACAAGTCATCTCAGTTTTGGGAGGTCTTCTTTCTCCTTTATTCATTTGTAAAATTAAAAAAGTTTAACTAGATCAGTAGTTTCTTACTCCAAGCCTCAAAATCTGAACATAAGTGTTATCATCTATACTCTGAAAAATAATATATCTTTCCATTCATATGCTGTCATTTGAAACAATATTTGGATGTTGTGTTCAACAGCAGCTTTTAATTCAAGAAACACAAAATTATGCATGCTAACTATAGAAAATTGAAAATAAAGGGAAGAGAAAATAAAATCACCTGCAATCCCGTCACACAACGATAGTGACTATTCACATTTCACTGGGTGTTCATCCAGTTTTTCTTTCTGTGCATATTTATACATATATTATTTTTACCAAACTGAAATATACTATAGGCATAATATTTTATAATTTGTGACTTTACTTAATAATATATCTTAAATATTTTCCTAAATTGTGAACTATTTTTCTGCAAGGTTTAAATGACATTCCTACACGGAGAAAGAGGATCTCTTTGACACTGCTGGTGGGAATGCAAACTGGTGCAGCCACTCTGGAAAACAGTATGGAAGTTTTTCAAAAATTTAAAAATAGAACTGCCCTACGACCCAGCAATTGCACTACTAGGTATTTATCCACGGGATACAGGTGTGCTGTTTCAAAGGGGCACATGCACCCCATGTTTATAGCAGCACTATCAACAATAGCCAAAGTATGGAAAGAGCCCCAAATGTCCATTGATGGATGAATGGATAAAGAAAATGTGGTGTATATATATATATATATATATATATATATATATATATATATATACAATGGAGTATTACTTGGCAATCAAAAAGAATGAAATCTTGCCAGTTGCAACTACGCAGATGGAACTGGAAGGTATTTATGCTAAGCGAAATCAGTCAGTCAGAGAAAGATAAATATCATAGGACTTCACTCATAGGAGGAATTTAAGATACAAAACAGATGAACATAAGGGAAAGGAAGCAAAAATAATGTAAAAACAGGGAGGGAGACAAAACATAAGAGAGACTCTTAAATATGGAGAACAAACAGAGAGGTTGCTGAGGCGTTTGGGGGGAGGATGGGCTAAGTGGGCAAGGGGCACTAAGGAGGACACTTGCCGGGATGAGCACTGGGTGTTATCCATAGGGGATGAACCACTGGAATCTACTCCTGAAATCTTTGTTGCACTACATGCTAACTAACTAGGATGTAAATTACACACACACACACACACACACACACACACACACAGGGAAAAAAATAAAAAAATAAAAAATAAATAAATGACATTCCTATATATAAGTATATACTGCTATTTTTTTTTAATGTTTACTTTTGAGAGAGATAGAGAGGTAGAGGGAGCAGTGAGAGGAGGATGGAGGGCCTGATGTGGGCTCTGTGCTGACAGCAGCGAGCCCGATGTGGGGTTCAGACTCAAGAACCGTGAGATCATGGTCTGAGCCAAAGACAGACACTCTACTGACTGAGCCACCCAGGTGCCCTGTATGGTTACTGTTTCATATTTAGATTGTTTCCAATATCTGATTATTTTTAATAATACCACTATGAACATCTATGACATGATTACATTCATATGACTGTGAATAAAGAATGGTTATTTTTATTCATGTTCAAATTATTGCAGCTCAGGATGATCGGTGCCCCTTTTTGATGGCTCCTGAGTTCTTTTGATACATCCTTAGAGTCTTTCAAAGCTTCCCTGTTTTCTAGTGTGATCAGTGTCCCAGGCACCTTTAATATGTAGTCTTCCCTGTATTGAGAGTCAGTTTTCCAAGGAACCCTCATTCCTTGTAGTGGAAATAGTATTTAGAGAGCACCAGCTGGGCACTGGGAGCAAAGAAGCTTGCTGCTCCTGCTACTGGCTTAGTAACTGTTGCTACATCTTTTCAAGGACTTGAACTAGAAAATAATTTTTTAAAAAGAAAAGCATGGTAAGTTTACAGCGATGTTTCAAATCCCAACTTATGATAAAGTTATTACTGATTTTTTTATAATAAAGTTATTACTTATTTTTTTAATTTTACATTTTTATCTCTTTTTCCTTACTCATACTGGACAATCAAGCACTTTGCATGCCCGGGCAGGGTGGCGGGTGGGGGGGGAATGCATGAATAGTTCTTGAAAAATACCCTCTATCTCTCTCATTTTTATTTAATTTTATATATGATAGTAATGTTATTTAAATATGTAATACCAAATGAGATATAAGCCACTTATGATTATAGTTCTTAAATTTTTTTATGTTTATTTTATTTTTTAGAGAGAGAGACACACAGAATACAAGCAGGGGAGGGGCAGAGAGAGAGGGAGACATAGGATCAGAAGCAGGCTCCAGGCTCTGAGCTGTCAGCACAGATCCCGATGTAGGGCTTGAACTCAACGAACAGTGAGATCATGACCTGAGCCGAAGTCAGCGCTTAACCAACTGAGCCACCCAGTGGCCCCTGTAGTTCTTAAATAATAATAAGACCAAAAAACTTGGCAAACTCAAAGCAAACAGGCCTACAATGATAATAACTTTGAATTCAACAGCACTCATTTAACTTGACAGATAATGATGGCTTCCATAAAGTGGAGCCATTGCCTTCATTGTGTGACCATTATACTGATTTGGGAGGAAGGGAGCAGGTTCTTTAGAATTTGGTCCACCCATCCTCCTGTGTCCTCCTGCAGGTTTGATTCTCACCACTTAACTCTATTCAACTGACTGAAAACCACAACAGACCAGCTTCATTCCATCATTGGCTTCAATAACAAATTAGGTTGACCTCTGTTCCCATATGTTCTTACTGAACAATTGCAGATTTATTGCTCAGAACTAACACGGTCCCCATTGTATGGGGACCATGTTAGTACCAGGCTCTGAGGTTCAGTCTGATGATCCTGAACATTACATATAAATCCTGGGCATTATGTATAAATACATATACTAACACACACACACACACACACACACACACACACACAGGTTTTCATTTTAACTTTCCCCAGTGTTTCACATCTAGTAAGGAGTAGAGCTGAGATGCAAATTCAGATCTTTCTGTTCCACTAAACTGCCCAGGCTAAAATAGGCCAGTGGTTTTTCATGACTTGGGAAAATAAAGCCAGAGGGGGTTGTGTTGTACTGGGAGAGCCCTGGGATCTGGATCCCGATCATTGTAGCCCAGCTCTACCACAAACTAGCCTTGTGAATTTGGACATGCCCCTGAACCTCTCTGGATATCAGCGTCCTCATCTGTGGTGTGAATGGGTTAGATCGTGGCCCTTTTCAGTTATGAATTTCTGTAAGTTTTCTCCACTGGCAAAACATCACTTTTATGAAGAGGAATGACTTATGCAGTATTCTCCATCTAAGCATCAACCAATGAGGTCAGAGAAGAACCGAGAAATTATTCTGCGAATTTGGGAGGTGTTTATTCCAAATGACTTAATACTAAAAAGCTGACCCAGGCACCTGGGTGGCCCAGTCAGTCAAGCAGCAGACTCTTGATTTTGGCTCAGGTCATGATCTTAGGGTTCGTGGGATTGAGCCCCACATCAGGCTCTGCACCGACACCTCAGATCCTGATTGGGATTGTCTCTCTCTCTCTCTCTCTCTTTCTGCCCTCCCCTGATTGTGAACTTGCTCTCTCTCTCAAAGTAAATAAATAAACATTTTTTTAAAAACGACGACTATTTGATTGAAGGTTATGGTTAAAAACATCTATACACGATCTTGCTAAAAGTAGAGAAGACACTTTAGAAATCATTCAATACACACCCTCATTTTACTGATGAAAGTTTGTGTGATTTCCCCAAGACCAAATAGCTTGTTTGTATTATAGACAGATGACTAATTACCTGGGTTATTAATATCTAACATACCATAATGCCCTTAAAATTATCTTCTCATATTCACCACCAAAAATATACAAAAGGAAAGCAGTATAAAAAAAGTGGTTAAGTACAGGCTGTGAAATAAAATTGCCTGCTTGCAAATTCCAACAGCAACACTTACTGTGCGATGTTGAGACAATTAGGTAATGTCTTCATGCCTCAGTTTTCTCCAACTATAAAATAAGGGTGACAATACCTGTACATACCCCTGCTTAATCAGAATTAAAATAGTAATCTATATGAACTGCTTAGTATAGTGTCTGGCACATAGGAAATAACCAATATCAGCCAGGGTTTAGATTAAATTGTATATTTAATACAGTGTCTCAATTTGGTTTAGTGTCTCCATTGCATTTCTTTTACTAGTATTCAGGGTCAGAATTAGTAAAAAATGACCTTACAAGAATTGTCAATCTACAAACTAGACTATGATAAAAATGCCCACTAGAAAAAAAGGAGCTTTAAAATTAATTTTAAGAAGGATGGACCCGATATAGAGCTGTTTCCCACTGTGGTACACTAAGGTCAAATTGTTCCCTTGCAAACCTTGCAAAAAAGAAAACCTCTAAAATCACACATAAGTAACATCTCATCCACTGTTCTCCAGATTTTTGTCCCCCATCAAGCAGTCGATGATTTGATTTTTGCCAGTGTATGGACATTGCTTTAACATCACCATATTTAGGTGGCAGTGATTAAATCATTTAACACACTGTGTATGAATTTCAAAGGCCTTTATGACTATTTATCTCATCTTTATGGACCTTTAAACTTAATAGCTTTGGTTACAATAAAGAAGTGATTTCCAAAAGTTAAGCATCTCTTCAAGGCCACAGCCAGGCTGTTCAGCTGATCAAAATTATGATGTCACCCAGACACAGAACTCCATGTGTCCTTGTCTCCAAATTGTCCACTAATTAACAATATGTGTGTGGGGGTGGGGGAAGGAGGCGGAATATGTTTTCTCCTGTCATTAAACAAGGACATTAGTCAAAAGAAATATCAGCTCAGTTCAGGACATACAAATGTTGCAATTTTTCTCTGATTTAGTAGTTTTAGGATAGTATATAGGCTTATTTAAAACTGACAGTACATGGGAATGCAAGCTGGTGCAGCCACTCTGGAAAACAGTATGGAGGTCTTTTGAAAAACTAAAAATAGAACTATCCTACAATTCAGCAATTGCACTACTAGGCATTTATCCACAGGATACAGGTGTGCTGTTTCGAAGGGACACATGCACCCCCATGTTTATAGCAGCACTATTGACAATAGCCAAAGTATGGAAAGAGCCCGAATGCCCATCGATGGATGAATGGATTAGAAGGTGTGGTATATATATATACAATGGAGTATTACTCGGCAATCAAAAAGAATGAAATCTTGCCATTTGCAACTACGTGGATGGAACTGGAGGGTATTATGCTAAAATCAGTCAGTCAGAGAAAGACAAATAAAATGACTTCACTCATATGAGGACTTTAAGAAATAAAACAGATGAACATAAGGGAAGGGAAACAAAAAATATATAAAAACAGGGAGGGGGACAAAACAGAAGAGACTCGTAAATATGGAGAACAAACAGAGGGTTAGTGGAGGGGTTGTGAGAGGGGGGATGGGCTAAATGTGTAAGGGCCACTAAGGAATCTACTCCTGAAATCATTGTTGCACTATCTGCTAACTAATTTGGATGTAAATTTTTAAAAATGAAAAATAAAATTAAAAAAATAAACTGACAGTACAGGGGTGCCTGGGTGGCTCAGTTGGTTAAGCATCTGACTTCGACCGGGTCTTGATCTTGCCACTCCCTAGTTCGAGCCCCACATCGGGCTCTGTGCTGACAGCTCAGACCTAGAGCTTGTTTCAAAATCTGAAACCCTTCTTTCTCTGCCCCTCCCCCACTCATTCTCTCTCTCTCTCTCTCTCTCTCTCTCTCTCAAAAATAAACAAGCATTAAAAAAATTAAAAAAACAAACAAACCTCATAGTACAATAAGCCATATTAGAATTATTCATTCCTCTCCTTCCACTTCTGAAATGTTAAGGTGGCCAGTCTGAAACAGAGCGCTGGAAGATTATAATCAAAAGACCTAGGAGGGAGCCAAGATGGCGGAACAGCATGGAAGTTTTTTGTGTGTCTTGCGTCCATGAAATACAGCCAGACCAAAACTAAACCATCCTGCACACCTAGAAAACTGATCTGAGGATTAACACAACAATCTGCACAACCTGAACCACAGAATTCAGCAGGTACATGGCGTGGAGAGCTGAACCTGGGGAGTGAGAAGCCGCAGAGGGCAGGGAGGAGCTTTTGTGTGCAGAGAGAGGACTGAGACAGTGGGGAGAATATGGGAAAAGCACCCCTCCCCAAGAGCAGCTGGAGAGAAAGTGGAAAATTGGACACAGCCACAGGGACTGAACTAAAAAGGAAGAAAGGAGAAAGGAGAGGGTTTAAATTCCATTAAGACCGTAAACAGGAGGAGAGCAGAGTCTGCATCTCCACAGCTCAACACCTGGTGGTGCTCTGGTGGGAAGGGTGAATCCTCAGGAGCAGAGTGGGGTCTGGGAGGTTCTTGGGCCACACAGGGAGAAGCGGTTCCACTTCTGGAAGGACATTTGGTAAAGACTGTTGAAGCCACCTGGTCCCAGCAGACCCCAGGAAATGGCCACATTCGCTGGTGCTGGAACAAGGTCGTTAAGGGTGGAGGCTGGTGCCAGATGTGTGTTGTGATGTTCCATAATCCCTGAAATGCTGCTGCTACACTGTCTCACAAACTTTTTCTGGGGCGGGCTGGCACCTGGCCTCAGTGTCTGGACATCGGCAGCAGCACATCCCCCGAACATTCCTGGGTGTGGCTGGCACCCAGCCATTGCTGGGTGAGACCCTCCCGCAGAGCGGCAGAACGGGTCAAAGCCACAGTACCTCAGAAGTAAGGGGCCGGGGAAAACAGCCTCACGGGAGACAAAACTCGGGAGGGCTTTGGTCACAGACTGCGTAAAAGTGGGGAGTGGACAAAAGCTGAAGACAAAGGACAGGTGCGCGATTGCTGATCGGGGAGAACAGAGTTCTGATTAACTAGAGACTGGGTGGCTGGGTGACGCCATTTTCACCACTTCCGTGTATGCGCATACGCACCTACAAGCGCCACAACAACCCACCCCAGAAGGTTAGCAGCCCCATCTAGTGGAGAACGGAGCCGTTACACTAAGCCCTGCCCAACTGGGTCAATCTCACTCTTCAAGAACAGAAGTCTCACTGCCTACTTAGTTTATGGACTATAAAGCGCTTCATAGTCTGACTTCTAGGGGAAAACGAAGTGATTTCAGTTGTATTACAGTCTGTTAGCAGGTGCATCTATTCAATTTTCTTTCTTTCTTTCTTTCTTTTTTTCTTCTTTTTTCTTTTTTTCTCTTTTTTTCTTTCTTTCTTAAGTACGGAAAAAGAAAAATTCATTTTCACTTTCAATTTTTATTAAAAATATTTTTCTTTAATTTTTTTCTACTGTATTTTTTACTTTTGTATAAATTTTTTTCAAATTCTATTTTACTCCCATCATTTTATTTTAGTCTACTTCAGTGTATTCATTTTTTTACATTTTCAAACAATTTCCTTTTATTTTCTTTTTTCTCTTTTCTGTTTCTTTTCTTTTTATTGAACATAGAAAAAATTCATTTTTATTTTTAATTCTTATTAAAAATATTTTTCTTTAACTTTTTTCTACTATGTTTTATACTTTTGTGTAAATTTTTTCAAATTCTAGTTTACTTCCATCATTTCATTTTAGTCTACTTCAGTGTATTCATTTTTTCAAATTTTCCAACGATTTCCTTTTTTTTTCTTCTTTCCCCTTTTTCTTTCCCCTTTCTATCAAGGCACTTTCAACACCCAGACCAATACACACCTAGGATCTAGCATCATTTATTCGATTTTGCGTGTGTGTGTTTTTAATTTTTTAATTTAATATATTTTAATTTTATTTTTTTAATTTTAATTTTTTCTACCTCATCAATTCCTTTTCTTCCTTCAAAATGATGAAATGAAGGAATTCACATCAAAAGAAAGAGCAGAAAGAAACGACAGCCAGGGACTTAACCAACAAAGATACAAGCAAGATGTCTGAACCAGAATTTAGAATCACGATAATAAGAATACTAACTGGAGTCAAAAAATAGATAAGAATCCCTTTCTGTGGAGATAAAAGAAGTAAAAACTAGTCAAGATGAAATAAAAAATGTTGTAACTGAGCTGCCATCACAAATGGATGCTGCGGCAGCAAGGATGGATGAGGCAGAACAAAGAATCAGCAATATAGAGGACAAACTAATGGAGAATAACGAAGCAGAAAAAGAGGGAGATTAAGGCAAAGGGCATGATTTAAGAATTAGAGAAGTCAGTGACTCATTAAAAAGGAACGACATCGGAATCATAGGGGTCCCAGGAAAGGAAGAGAAAGAAATAGGGGTAGAAGGGTTATGTGAGCAAATCATAGTGGAAAACTTTCCTAACCTGGGGAAAGACACAGACATCAAAATCCAGGAAGCACAGAGGACTCCCATTAGTTTCAACAAAAACCAACCATCAACAAGACATATCATAGTCAAATTCACAAAATACTCAGTCAAGGAGAGAATCATGAAAGCAGTAAGGGAAAAAAAAAGTCCTTAACCTACAATGGAAGACAGATCAGGTTTGCAGCAGACCTATCCACAGAAACTTGGCAGACCAGAAGGGAGTGGCAGGATATATTCAGTGTGCTGAATCAGGAAAATATGCAGCCAAGAATTCTTTATCCAGCAAGGCTGTCATTCAAAATAGAAGGAGAGATAAAAAGTCTCCCAGACAAGCAAAAATTAAAGGAGTTTGTGACCACTAAACCAGCCCTGCAAGAAATTTTAAGGGGGACTCTCTGAAGGGAGAAAAGATGAAAATATAAATAAATAAGTAAATAAGTAAATAAATAAATAAATACCAAAAGCAACAAAGATTAGAAAAGACCAGAGAACACCACCAGAAACTCCAACACTACAAACAACATAATGGCAATAAATTCCTATCTTTTAGTACTCACTCTAAATGTCAATGGACTCAATGCTCCAATCAAAAGACATAGGGTAACAGAATGGGTAAGAAAACAAGATCCATCTATATGCTGTTTACAAGAGACCCGCTTTAGACCTAAAGACACCTTCAGATTGAAAATAAGGGGATGGAGAACCACCTATCATGCTCATGGTCAACCAAAGAAAGCCAGAGTAGCCATACTTAGACAATCCAGACTTGAAAATAAAGACTGTATCAAGAGATGCAGAAAGGCATCATATCATAATCAAGGGGTCTATCCACCAAGAAGACCTAACAATTATAAACATTTATGCACCAAATGTGTAAGCACCCAAATATATAAATCAATTAATCACAAACATAAAGAAACTCATTGATAGTACCACAATAGTAGGAGACTTCAACACCCCACTCACAGCAATGGACGGATCATCTAATCAAAAAATCAACAAGGAAACAATGGCTTTGATGACACAGTAGGCCAGATGGGCTTAACAGGTATATTCAGAACATTTCATCCTTAAGTAGCAGAATATACATTCTTCTCCAGTGCACATGGAACGTTCTCCAGAATAGACCATATACTGGGACACAAATCAGCCCTCAGCAAGTACAAAAAGATCGAGATCATACTGTGCATATTTTCAGATCACAATGCTATGAAACTCGAAATCAACCACAAGATAAAAGATCAGAAAGGTAACAAATACTTGGAGACTGAAGAACATCCTACTAAAGAATGGATGGGCTAACCGAGAAGTTAAAGAGGAAATTAAAAAGTATATGGAAGCCAGTGGAAATGATAACACCACAACCCAAAACTTCTGGGACGCAGCAAAGGCAGTCATAAAAAGAAAGTATATAGAAATCCAGGCCTTCCTAAAGAAGGAAGAAAGATCTCGTATACACAACCTAACCTTATGCCTTAAAGAGCTGGAAAAAGAACAGCAAATAAAACCCAAAACCAGCAGAAGACAGGAAATAATAAAGATTAGAGCAGAAATTAATGCTATCAAAACCAAAAAAAACAGTAGAACAGATCAATGAAACCAGAAGCTGGTTCTCTGAAAGAATTAACAAAATTGATAAACCACTAGCCAGTTTGATCAAAAAGAAAAAGGAAAGGACCCAAATAAATAAAATCAAGAATGAAAGAGAAGACATCATAACCAACACAACAGAAACAAAAACAATAATAAGAGACATTATGAACAATTATATTCCAGTAAAATGGGTAATCTGGAAGAAATGGACAAATTCCTAGAAATATACACTACCAAAACAGAAACAGGAAGAAATAGAAAACTTGAACAGACCCATAACCAGTAAAGAAATTGAATTAGTAATCAAAAATCTGCCAAAAAACAAGAGTCCAGGGCCAGATGTCTTTCCAGGGGAATTCTACCAAACATTTAAAGAATAGTTAACACCTATTCTCTTGAAGCTGTTCCAAAAAATAGAAATGGAAGGAAAACTTCCAAACTCGTTCTATGAAGCCAGCATTACCTTGATTCCCAAACCAGACAAAGACCCCACTAAAAAGGAAAACTATAGACCAATTTCCCTGATGAACATGGATGCAAAAATCTTCCACAAGACATTATCCACCCAGATCCAACAATACATTAAAAAAATTATTCACCACGACCAAGTGGAATTTATACCTGGAATGTAGGGCTGGTTCAATATCCGCAAAACAATTACCATGATTCATCACATCAATAAAAGAAAGAACAAGAACCGTATGATCCTCTCAATAGATGCAGAGAAAGCATTTGACAAAATACAGCATCCTTTCTTGATAAAAACCCTCAAGAAAGTAGGGATAGAAGGATCATACCTCAAGATCATAAAAGCCATATATGAATGACCCAACACTAATATCATCCTCAATGGGGAAAAACTGAGAGCTTTCCCACTAAGGTCAGGAACAAGACCGGGATGTTCACTGTCACCACTGTTATTCAACATAGTATTGGAAGTCTTAGCCTCTGCAATCAGACAACACAAAGAAATAAAAGGCATCTAAATCGGCCAGGAGGAGGTCAAACTTTCACTGTTCACAGATGACATGATACTCTACATGGAAAGATTCCACCAAATAACTGCTAGAACTGATCCATGAATTCAGCAAAGTGGCAGGATGTAAAACCAATGCACAGAAATCAGTTGCATTCCTATACACCAACAATGAAGCAACAGAAAGAGAAATCAAGGAATCGATCCCATTTACAGTCGCACCCAAAACCATAAAATACCTAGGCATAAATCTAACCAAAGAGGTGAAAAGTCTATACACTGAAAACTATACAAACCTTATGAAAGAAATTGAAGAAGACACAAAGAAATGGAAAAAGATTCCATGCTTCTGGATAGGAAGAACAAATATTGTTAAAATGTCGATACTACCCAAAGCAATCTACATATTCAATGCAATCCCTATCAAAGTAACACCAGCATTCTTCACAGAGCTAGAACAAATAATCCTAAAATTTGTATGGAACCAGAAAAGACCCCGAATAGCCAAAGCAATCTTGAAAAAGAAAAACAAAGTAGGAGGCATCACAATCCCAGACTTCAAGCTATACTACAAAGCTGTAATCATCAAGACCGTATGGTACTGGCACAAGAACAGACACTCAGATCAATTGAACAGAATAGAGAACCCAGAAATGGACCCACAAACGTATGGCCAACTAATCTTTGACAAAGCAGGAAAGAATATCCAGTGGAATAAAGACAGTCTCTTTAACAAGTGGTGCTGGGAAAACTGGACAGTGAGATGCAGAAAAATGAACTTGGACCACTTTCTTACACCATACACAAAAGTAAACTCAAAATGGATGAAAGACCTCAATGTAAGACAGGAAGCCATCAAAATCCTCGAGGAGAAAACAGGCCAAAACTTCTTTGATCTTGGCTGCAGCAACTTCTTACTCAACACGTCTCCAGAGGCAAGGGAAACAAAAGCAAAAATGAACTACTGGGACCTCATCAAAATAAAAAGCTTCTGCACAGTGAAGGAAACAATCAGCAAAACTAAAAGGCAACTGAGAGAATGGGGAAGATATTTGCAAATGACGTATCAGATAAAGGGTTAGTATCCAAAATCGATAAAGAACTTATCAAATTTAACACCCAAAAAACAAATAACCCAGGGAAGAAATGGGCAAAAGACATGAATAGACACTTCTCCAAAGAAGACATCCAGATGGCCAACTGACACATGAAAAAATTCTCAACACCACTCATTATCAGGGAAATACAAATCAAAACCACCATGAGATACCACCTCACACCTGTCAGCATGACTAACATTAACAACTCAGGCAAAAACAGATGTTGGCAAGGATGCCGAGAAAGAGGATCTCTTTTGCATTGTTGGTGGGAATGCAAGCTGGTGCAACCACTCTGGAAAACAATATGGAGGTTCCTCAAAAAACTAAAAATACAACTACCCTATGACCCAGCAATTGCACTACTAGGCATTTATCCTTGGGATACAGGTGTGCTGTTTAGAAGGGACACATGTACCCCTATATTTATAGCAGCACTACTGACAATAGCCAAAGTATGGAAAGAATCCAAATGTCCCTCAATGGATAAATGGATAAAGAAGATGTGGTCTATCTATCTATCTATCTATACCATGTTCATATTTATTCCTTTGGGCAAATGTAATCCTTTTACCAGGTAGTCCTTAATTTTCACTAGCAAGTCAAGGAAATCCAACACACAGCTTCAGGAGGCTAGACAGATACAATTTTGCTAAAAGAGGCATGAACACTTTCACTATCTATCCAAAAGATACTTAGGGGCATAAGGGAAGGTTAAGGTAGATTAATATGCCTAATGATTTGAGGGATGAAAAAATTCATGAGGAAACCATCACTTTTCCTATAAATGGATCGTACCCCGGTTTTCTAAGAAGTACTGTAAAATTATGTTAAAATTGGAGCCAGGAAAAGACCATCTCTAACAGTCCTAATAGCTATAGAATTAAATCTGTGACTCTTTTCACCAAGTCACATTGACACAGTGAGTCAATTGACAAGCTACTTAAACTCTTCAAGAACAACATTTCTCAACCTCAGCAATATTGGTATTTTCGGCAGGATAATTTTTTGTCGTGGGGAGCTGCTCTGTGCATTCTAGAAGAGTTAGTGGTCTCCCTGGCCTCTGCCCACTAGATGCCAGTATCCCCCTTCCTCCTGTTGTGATCATCAAAAATGTCCCCTGACATTGGCCAAACATCCCAAGGAGACAAAATCTTCCCAGATGAGAACTACTCTCATCGATTAAACAGAAGACTGTTTGTCCTAGCTCAGGGGTCCGTAAAACTACAACCTACGTAGGCCTGGTCTTTGTAAATAAAGTTTTATTGAACCACAGTCACACTCATTTATTTACTTATCATCTATGGCTGCTTTCTCACTAAAGCAGCAAGGTCTAGGAGGGGTGACATTGTGTGATATTATATTACCTGTATAACCAAAAATATTTACTACCTGGTTCTTTAGAAAAAAAAGCTTGCCAACTCCTGTTCTAGTCTACTGGTACCTAACATCTTTTTAGTGATGACAACTTTTTATAATGAAATCTTAGATAAAACTTGTGTCAGACAAGCTCCAGATGCAGAACGTTCAACGTGGGTAATTTGAGGAAGTAAAGTATATGCAGAATAACTTATACAGGCAATTTCAAAGGTGTGGCAGGGTATATAGAAATCACAAAGGGCTAAGAAAGTTGGGTGTTATTACCACCTCTAGACCTGAAGGAGTGAGAACAAGATGACTCTAGAGGAAGGGACCCGGGGCAATGAATATCCCCCTTACATTTTCCCTCCTATCTCACGAATGTGCTCTCTAATGGCCAAATCCAAACAGAAGCTGAAGGACAAGATAACTCATTGATGTCATCCTTACAGACCATCTCCCAGGTCACAGATGGAAAGTGGGCCTGAGGGGCAAATAGAAGATACCTAGCATAGAGCCCTAATATCTGCAACTGATCAAAGCAAAGCATCTGTGATGTTTAGTAGGGGAAGGTATTAAGATCAGCACAGATTGGCCTTATCTCTGACACACTGATCCAAGTTAAAACAGGGATCACTGCTTGAAAATCCTGTTCTGAATTCTCTTCTGGCCTTCTGACCTCATTTGTCTCCTTTCTGAAACAATATCCCATCGTCAGATAGTTCAATGCTGTGTTTTCTAACAAACTATAATCCTTCAACCCATGGCCAGCATTTAAACCTTCAAACCCAAGTGCCAGACACACACCTCCATCCCTCCCTCCCCTCTCCCTTCTCCCCTCAGTCCTGAAGTTGCTAAACATTGACAGAAAAATTTAAATACCCAGATTACTGAATCGGCCTCAATGTCATCGTATCAGGCAACAACAGAGGTCTGTTTGCTCAGCTTTCCATCACTTTCAGTCTTAACTAAAACTGTGCTGAGGGGGCACCTGGGTAGCTCAGTCAGTTAAGATCCAACTCTTGATCAGAGAGATCAGGTCATGAGCTCACAGTTCAGTTTGTGAGTTTGAGCCCCACGTTGGGCTCTACACTGAAGGCGATGTGAAGCCTGATTGGGATTCTGTCTTCTCTCTCTCTCTCTCTCTCTGCCCCTCCCCACTCACTCTCTCTCTCAAAAATAAACAAACGTGTAAAAAAAAAAAACAAAACTGGACTGAATATCTTAATCACCAAATTTGATAGCTTTTCCCAAAATCTCATCAACCTTAACCTCTCTGGAGAAAACAATCTTGCCATCAATCCCTTCTTGATTTATTTCTTCCTTTGGTGTCCATAGCACCATCTACTCCAGGATTTTTTTTTTTTTTTTTTTCCTAGTAGTCTGACCACCTCCTCTTTGTATCCTTTGCAGGTACTTCCGATTGAAGGAAAGAATTTTCTCCAAAAGACCTACTAATAAATCATGACCCCAGCAATACAATTAAAACAAATAAAATGAGTAGTTTCAGAAGGCTGAGTCTTGTAGAACACCAATAACATTTCCTGGAGAATTAAATAATCTTGTGAATAAGTAGTTTCCCATGCAATTAATAAATAAAAAAATATCGTTCCCCTCCAAAACCTTCTTACATTACTCATTTCTCTTAATGGTCCCACTCACTCAGACTTGAAACCTCAAATTGAGGAGAGAATGGACCTTTTAGACCCAGAAGTATCTTCAAAGTCACCAACTTCAGTTTCATTGTCGTATGGATGAGAATTAACTTCACGTCTCCTTGGCCTTGGTAAGGGTTCTAAAGAAACATTCCAGACCCTCCTTTTATTAGCCATTCCTACTTGGCCTGCAAAATCTTATTTAGCTTTAACCCTCTCCTCTGTGAAGTGTTTCCAGTTCTCTGGTGAAACACAAGTAGGGGTATTTTTTTTTTGTTTTTTGTTTTTGTTTTAATTTTTTTTAACCTTTATTTATTTTTGAGACAGAAAGAGACAGAGCATGAACAGGGGAGGGCCAGAGAGAGAAGGAAACACAGAATCCAAAGCAGACTCCAGGCTCTGAGCTGTCAACACAGAGCCCGACGCGGGGCTCAAACTCACAGAATGAGAGATCATGACCTGAGCCGAAGTCGGTTGCTTAACCGATTGAGCCACTCAGGTGCCCCCATAGGGTTATGTTTGTTTCTAGTCTCTAAGGTTTTGAACCTGATAGACTTAGTAAAGCACTTGTCTTCCCTAATATGGGTGGGCCTCATCCCATCAGTTAAAAGTCTGAATAGAACAAAAGTGCTGAGTAAGAGAGAATTCCTTCTGCCTGGCTATCTTCAAGCTGGGACACGGGTTTTTTTTTTTTGCCACCTTCAGACTCCAATGGAAACATTGGCCCTTTCTGGGCCTTGAGCCTGCCAGCCTTCAGACTGGAACGACACCATCAGCTCCCTGGGGTCCCGAGCTTGCCAACTGCAGAGCTTGGGACACATCAGCCTCCGTAATCATGTGAGCCAATTCCTTATAATAAATCATATCATCATATACAGATACATGTACATATATCATATACAGATATATATATATATATATATATATATATATATATATATATATATATGATTTATATATAGGCAGTATAAACTGCCTAAATTTGAATATTGATTCTGGCATTTACAAGCTGTGAGAACTTGGGCAATGTATTCTGTCTCTGTTTTTCAGTTTTCTCATAATTAAAATGGGAGAAACAACATCTGCTTCACATGCTTGGGAAGATTAAATGGGTTAATACAAATAAAATGCTTAGACTAAGGCCTGGCACAAAGGGCATGTTGAAAAAATACTAGTTGTTTCTCCTCCCTGTCTTCATTATTTCCTTCCTTCCTTCCTTCCTTCCTTCCTTCCTTCCTTCCTTCCTTCCTTCCTCCCTCTTACCCCACAAACTGTGATGACAGGGCAGGACCCCCTCAGAGAGCAGGAGAAGGAAAGGGACTAAGGAGTTATCCCAAAACTCCTTTTAAATTTTTTTTTTTTTTCAATGTTTTTTATTTATTTTTGGGACTGAGAGAGACAGAGCATGAACGGGGGAGGGGCAGAGAGAGAGGGAGACACAGAATCGGAAACAGGCTCCAGGCTCCGAGCCATCAGCCCAGAGCCTGACGCGGGGCTCGAACTCACGGACCGCGAGATCGTGACCTGGCTGAAGTCGGACGCTCAACCGACTGCGCCATCCAGGCGCCCCCCAAAACTCCTTTTAATAGGCACATGGGGTAGGGGTGGGGAGGGGTAACTGGAAACCCTTATATCTCAATCATTTTATTCTCATCATATTTAGAACTCACGATTAACCCTTGCAATTCTTGAACACTTAGCTACTTTAATTACCATAGCTGTTTCACATGTTTCCTTTGCACATGTGTTTCACTTTGCTCAAAGTATTTTCCCCATCAGCTCGTCCTGCCCACCTGGTGACTCCTCCCCATCAAGCCTACAGATCTGGAAGTCTTCTGTCTCTCACCCCTGCAGAGTGCACCTCCATGCCCCCTCAACTACCACTCTGCCCTGCACATTTCTATTAGGCTGCTTGTCAGAGGGAATTGCGAGATTTACTTTTTGTACCTTATCTGTTGACTCTCCTACTCAGTGAACTAAGACCAGAACCGCACTTTGCATACCTATCTGCACGTGGTAGACATCCCATAAGTTCTTTTTGACTGAATCCGCCAACGGGTGATTAAATGGAAAATAATTCCACTTTGCACTTACTGAGTTGGAACTCCCAATAGTACACCCTGTTGGATATTTTAAACTTGCTTTTGAAAATATTGAACTAGAATGCGAGACTATTAGTCAGGATTCTCCAGAAAAACAGAACCCATAAGGTATTCTAGAAAATACGAGCTAAACTCTACTACCTGAAAGCAGATCAGTGGTTGCCTGGGACTGAAGACCCTAAGAAAGGGATAGAGAGAACTTTGTGGGGTGACTGAAATGCTCAGTATACTTACCAGGGTAGTGGTTTCACAGACTACACATTTGTCAAAACTTGTTGAATTGTAGGTTTTATTTATTTGTTTGTTTGCTTGTTTATTATATTTTTAAAAATTCTCTATGTTGTACTTCTTATCTATGTGACTTACTTATTTTATAACTGAAAGTTTGTATTTTTTAAATAGACGGTTCATTCTATGTAAATCATATCTCAATAAAGCTGACTTAAATTTTTTGGAACAATGAGCCAAACCAAAACAGAAAACCAAGGCGTTTTAGCACCAGAGCCTGAGGTCGACTACTCTGCTAACTCCTGATGCTTCTTATTTAGAATACACCCTAGGGCACTAATATTTACAACAGTTATACATTTGTTTGACAAAGCCCTTTGAATCTCTTCAGTAAAAATAACTCAACCCCAGAAAGCATAATCCCTGTCCCAATCACTAAAAATATTTCAATGTCATATTTTATTACTTGATCAGAATATTTTCAGTAACATAAATACATAAGTTTCTGAAGAATACATGAATTTTTATTTTTGATCAAACTGTGGTAGCCAGCCTCCAAGATGACCACCAGTGATTCTGCCTCCTGGTATTCATCCCCTTGTATGGTCCCCTCCCACATTTTACCAGGGTTAGTCAGTGTGACTAATAGAATATGCAGAAGTAATGGTCCTAAAATTAGATTATGAAAAGACTGAATATTCCACCTCGGGTTCCTCGGTCTCCCTCCCCCCCTCCCTCCCTCTCAGATCACTAGCTCTGGGAGAAGCCAGCAGCCATGTCATGACATCGCTTAGCCTTCCTCTGGAGAAGCCCACATGGCAGGAACTGAAATCTCCAGCTATCAGCCAGCAAGAAACTGAGGTTTTCCAATAACCACTTGAATGGACTTTGAAGGTCATCCCTCCCCAGTCAATCTGTCAGATGCAACAGCAGCCCCAACCAACATGAAAGACTGTTATGGACTTAATTGTGTCCCCTCAAAATTCATATGTTGAAGACCTAAATCTCATAACCTCAGAATATGACTGTATTTGGACAGGCCCTTCAAAGAAGCCCTTAAGTTAAAATGAGGTTATGGGGCACCTGGGTGGCTCAGTCCATTAAGAGTCTGACTTCAGCTCAGGTCATGATCTCATGGTTCACGAGTCTGAGCCCCACATTGGGCTCTGTGCTGACAGCTTGGAGCCTGAACCCTGCTTCAGATTCTGTGTTTCCCTCTCTCTCTGCCCCTCTCCCACTTGTGTTCTGTCTGTCTCTTGAACATGAGTAGAAAAAGTCAAAAAAATTTTTAATTTGCACTCAAAAAGAAACAGCAAGGTCCATGTGCATAGAGGGACAGCCATGGGAAGTAATATCAAGATGACAGGCATCTACATGTCAAGGAGAAAGGTCTCAGAAAACACCAGCCCTGCCAGCACCTTGATCTTAGACTTTTAGCCCCAGAACTGTGAGAAAATAAATTTCTATTTTTTAAGCGACTCAGTCTGTGGTATTTTGTAATGGCAGCTTTAGCAAATGAGTCTGGAGACCCTGAGTCAGAATCACCCAGGTAAGCTGCCCCTGGATTCCTGACCCACAAAAACGATGAGATAATAAACGATTGCTTTCAGCTGCTAAATTTGGGGGTAATTTGTTATTCAGCAATAGATAAGTAATACACCACCTAATTACTTGAATTCCTTGTGATAAGGTGACAAGCAATTTGCCTTTCTAAATTTATACTTTGATGAAATGCCATATCGTTTTTGGCATATATTAGAGATCATTTTTTTGTTGTCTGAACCATCTAGAAGCTATTCATTTATGGAGTTTGCTATTTCCATCCACATTATTTAATTTAATTTAATTTTTTTTCTCATGATTTAATTTGAAAGGAAAGAAAATGATATATAAACAATGGGTTCAACTATCCCTACTTTAAAAATAATCTATAACTTCACAACATTTTCCCTTAATATTTGTTGCCTATTTTCTTTTTTCTTTATGGAGGTGTAACTGACATAACACTTGTGTAAACTTACGGTGTACATGTACTGATTTGAGACATATATTGCAATATGACTGCCACTATCTAATACCCCCCTCGTGTCACATAATTATCATTTCTTTTTCGTGATGAGAACTTTTAAGATCTAGTCTCTTAACAACTTGCAAATACAGGATACAGTTTTGTTAACTACAATCACAGTGCTGGGTATTAGGTTCCCCATAACTTATTTATCTTCTAAATGCAAGTTTGTACTTTGTGACCAACATCTCCCCAATTTCCCTGCCCTCATTTCCTGGTAATCACCATTCTATTCTGTTTCTATGAGTTCTGCTTTTTTAGATTCCACATGTAAGTGAGACCATATTTGTCTTTCATGGTCTGACTTACCTTTTTAGATATTTAACAGAGCCTGTGTGAACTCATCCTATTTCCTTCTAGAAAATAAGTTAGTTCTCAGAGATGGGGGAAATGCCTCGATCCCATTGTATCACTTTCCATCCTACATGACTTACCAGAGGTTCTTGAGACTGCGTTTCAGTTCTGATGACGACTGTTGAGCCATTACATTTCATCTACTCGACGATCCATTCATGATCTATCCACTCGAGTGTTTGTTTAAAGCCTAGTATATGTCAGGTGTTATTTAGGCATTGAGGCTACAGCAGCAAGCAAAACAGATGAAAACTTCTGCTCACAGAGCTTGTGGAGAGAGACAGAATGAACAAGAAAAATAAGTAAAATATATAACACTTCACCGGATATATGATAAACAGGAAAATTATACTATCAGTGCTTTGAAACATTTCAGGCCATGATTAGCTCGCCTTAGACAGTGGGTAAAAATGTGGAGATATTGGGCTGGTGAATAAAGGAATCTCTTGTAAACAACTCCTTATTAATAATTTTTAGTAAATCTCATAAACTTTCAGGGGTGTAGTGGTACATTCTTGTTTCGGTGTGGCTCATTTTTAAGCTAATGTTCACGGTTTGTCTCAATATGTTGCAGTTACGTTCAGTATTACAACGAGAGTTTATCAGCAGCAGAATTGCATATACTTGCAATGTCTTCAAGTGTGAAAATTGGCATTAAATTAAAAGCATATCGAGCATTAATGCTTTCTCCTTGATAATGAGATTGTAATTATAGGGAACTTTACACCAAGTGATGATGGCCCTGCCTCCTATTATATTCTAGGACGATAGCCTTAACACAAAACACGACATTGCTGTGGTCAGAGGAGATATTTTATGCTCAGCCTCAGAAGATAGAAATATTCCCGACCTAACTTATCCATGAAACACGCTGTGTGTGCATGTGTGTGTGAGAGAAAGAGAGAGACAGAGACAGAGACAGAGAAACAGAAAGAATTTTCTGGACTTCATACATACACACTTATGGATAGAGAAAAGACAACAGGCAAAGAGCCAGGAAAACAAGCAATCAAAAGTCCTTGGTGTGTGGTCAGGCGCAAAGTTGTAGCTGGGGCCTACAGCGACCATAGAAATGACTTAATACGCCAATAAAGTGTGCGTCCATTTTAGATATTCAGAGGCCAAAGCACTTAAAACAAAGTGATTTTCATGGCCACGATCCCCTGAGTCAGGAGCATACTCTAGCTCCCCAAGATACCTTAAACATTTAGCAGAGTCACCTGTACCATTGAAAAACTAATCTCCACGAAGTTCTCAAGACCGCCTCCACTGTACTATAAATGCCATTGAATAAAATGAAGTGAAAATGATCAATAGGGGGAGGCAACCTAATTCTCCTCCCACCACCTCCCAAGACGACGAGCCTTAGAGTAAATGGTAGATGCTCTTTACTTTTGTGATGAGTCAGCAGGTTTGGCAATGTCTCTATCGTCAGAAATGTGCATTGGGGATAAAGTAAACTTCTACCTAAAAATATGAATGTTTTCTCAAAGAACAACATTCACATCAGAACAATATTAGTCACAAAACATACTGACAGAGTGCTGTCAGCGTTCCAAAGTTTCTGGGTTGGCAGCATGTTTAGAGGTAGGAATTCACCAAAGGAAAATCATAGCAAATCACTGTCACTATATCACTATATCACTATAGTGATATCACTATATCACTATAGTGATATCACTATATCACTATAGTGATATCACTATATCACTATAGTGATATCACTATTGTTATGCCCAGAATTTGTGATCCCCAAAGACCACCAGGGAGCCGAGTCCGATGCAAAAGCAAAAGAACCTTTATTCGAGCTAGCTCGAGCTCAATCCCCTACCTACACCAACGCAGCGGTGAGATACCAGGGAGAGAGAGCGAGTTTCAAAAGCACAAAGGTTTTATAGGGGTCTAGGGGCAGTTGGTGAGGTAATGGCTGTGGCCTCAGCCGATTGGCTGGGGAAGGGTCGTGGCCTCGGCCGATTGGCTGGGGAAGGGTCAGAGTCCTGTTACGCAGGTCGCTGGGCGTGTTTTGATCAGGAAGTTTGAACGGGTGAGCGGGAGGTTACTCAAGGGGAGGAGGTGAGGTCTGAGGTTTCTGTGATTTTCCCGGAAAAGGGGTCATGTCGGGGACATAGTCACTCAAGGTGGAGAACACAGAACAAGATGGAGTCGGCCGGCATAGTCCCGCCCTTTCAACTATATCACTATAGTGATATCACTATATATTATCACTATAATTCTGGGTTCAATCTAAGCCCATTGCCGAGTGACCTTGAGTTGAGTCACTGTACCTTCTCAAACCTCGGTTTCTTCGTTTGTAATAATGTCGTAGAGGAGGGAGAAATAATGTTCCTTCCATCCAGGTTCTAGTTTAGACCCCTGTGAGAGAAGACAGATTAATAAGAGAAAAACAAACAGAAGTTTATGAATGCTTCCAGCTCATTATGCATGAGAGATACCCAGGGGAAAATCAGTCACTCTCTGGAGAGGCTTCGAACTCTGACTTAAATCCCATCTTCAGCTAAAGACGAAAGAAAGGTGGGAAGAGGCTGGTTACTGGGAAGTTATTAGAAAATGCACGATGAACAAAGGTGAAGCTTATTATGCAAACTTAAGTCTGGTGCCTTTCCCATTGATAAGATTCTCTCCTGATTTAGTCTTCCTTCTCTTCCTGATACCCAGAGGAAAACACTGTTACAAGTGGAGAGTTTCTTTATAGATGTAAATTTCTTTTTCAAAAGGGCAACTTCTCCTCTGCCTTCAGAGCGGCTCCAGAAAGCAGTCTGCTGCTTCTCAAATAATTAGCTCAAAACAATACTTACGCCCAGGAGGCAGAGTTTGGGGTGGCTTGTTCAGCTACCTTTCAAAAGTGCCTGCCTCCTAGGGTTGCCAAAAGGATTAAAAGGGCTAAATACAAGTGAGGAACTCACGAAACACAGTTGGAACATAGAAAGTACCCAATAAAAATTAGCCATTGTTATTTCCGAGCAATGGTTTTCAATGTGTGGTCTCTGGACCACAGCAGCAACATCAGCCGGGAAGTTGTCAGAAGTACAAATTTTTCAGACCTCATCCCAGACCAGCCGAATCACAAACACTGGGGCAGGACCAGCACTTTGTTTGTTTGTTTTAATAACTTTTTGAGGGGGAGGCGGGGTGACAGAGGATCCAAAGCAGGCTCCGCGCTGACAGCAGGGAGCCCCATGTGGGGCTCAAACCTGTGAATTGGAGATTATGACTTAAGCCTAAATCAGATGCTTAACCAACTGAGCCACCCAGGAACCCCACCCCCTCCAGCACTCTGTTTTAAGAAGCCCTGCAGGCGATTCTGGTACAAACTGAAATTTGAGAATGATGCTTATAGAATATAGGGTAAAACAAAAAATATGTTCTGCTAGAATTTATTACTGAGAGCTCCTGGGTTTTTTTGTGAATATTTAAATGCAGGAGAGCACTCGATTTTTTTTTATTTTTCTAATAACAGGAAAAAGAATTCCAGTAGTGGCTTGAGAACTGTAGGATTTCTATAGGATAACTCTTATCATTTTTTATTTTGCCAGATAGAATACTTCACACCTACACAACTATATGCCAGGGTATCTATTATTAAATTGTCTACTTTGTAAAGCCAAAGATACAATGGAAAAAGTCATTTAAGAGGGAGAGCCTAGGGGTACTTGGGTGGCTGAGTCAGTTAAGCATCTGCCTCTTTATTTTTTGTTGTTGTTGTTTTTAATTTTTTTTTTCCTAATGATTTATTTTTGAGAGACAGAGCATGAGTCGGGGAGGGAGAGAGAGAGAGGGAGACACAATCTGAAGCAGGCTCCAGGCTCTGAGCTGTCAGCACAAAGCCCGAAGCGGGGCTCAAACTCACAAGCCTGAGCCGAAGTCAGGTACTGAGCCGAAGTCAGGTACTTAACCGACTCAGCCACCCAGCGCTCCCAGCATCCGGACCCTTGAATTCACCTCAGGTCATGATCTCACGGTTCGTGAGTTTGAGTCCTGAGTCAGGCCCTGCACTGATAACATGAAGCCGGCTTGGGAATCTTCCTCCCTGTCTCTCTACCTTTCCCCTGCTCTCATGTGCTCTCTCTCTCTCAAAAATAAATAAATAAACTTTAAAAAAAAAAAGGGGGGGAGAGCCTATGGTATCAGTCATAGTCAGGACATGCTACACTGGGACTCGGCCTACCGTCTTCACTGGTCTCAACCATTTCCGGAAACAACTGTGTGACTGTAGGATTGGAGCATAGGCACATGCTGCTTCGGTGGCAGAGCTAGGTACCGGGTGTAGAACAGGGTTTCTAATTCTGTATGTTTTGTTGCTTGAAAAGACTCAAGAAGGTGTGCACGCAGTCAAAGGTGAAATCACTCCTCAGAACTAAGTGTACCAAAGTGTGTGTTTTTGTCACTGCTTCCTCCACACTGCTGCCATAGAGAGTTCCTTAAAGCGCTCATTTAAACCTGTCGCCACGCAGCTTCAAAGACTTAAATGGTTCCCTTAACCCTGGCACTTGGCGGCCTTTATCATCCGGCATCTGCCGCCCTGTGACATGAACTCCTATCCCGTGTTTACACCTGCGCCACGGATCCTTCCTTTGCAGCCCGCCCTCCCTCAGTAGGGAGTCAGCCCTTCGTAACTGAGTTTCCCCGAGCCCAGGGTGCAGACCTCTGGAAGTAATTTTTACATCACACTAATAATTGTTGTTTGTGCGTCTTGTATCTCGACAAGACTCTTACTTACTTTTTACCGACAGCCAGAAGCACATTTTCATTTTTGTTTCTCCGGCAGTTGGCAGAGAGCCCAGCACCAAAGAGGCACTTGGTAAATTAAGACTTTCCCCGGATCTAAACTGTGAGATCCATGTACGAGGCAGAGATCAGCTCAGGAAAACACGGCAATCACCTGGAGCTTCTCTCCTCCTACGGAAGGACCCAAATCTTTGAATTTCAAGGAAAAAAAAAACTCTGCCACTCCCAAGATTCTGGGGACATCTTCGTCAGGCAGACGCGATCTCCAAGGCAGAACATTCTATTTGTCAGCCCTGTCTTCTAAGGAACACGGAAACGTGTTTTGTTAAGATATTCTGACCCCAAGGTTACTAAGTTAGTTGCTATTGGGTCGAAATTCCAGTTTTTATCCCCGGCTCTAAGGCATGAGTTTTATAGCTTCAAGATTTAAGTCAAGGCTGCAAAATCAGCTGGATACAGCACTTTAAAAGCAGGCAACCCCACATTTGTTGGCCTACTGAGTAATCCCTCTGGCTCCAGAATCATGGTAATTATTTTCTCATCCACAATCCGGCCGCTCTGCCTCTGATGTCCCCCATAGCCCTGCTACTGCTTCCCAAGCTCTCAGATGGGCATTTTAGAAGACTTTCCCTTCTCAACTTGGCTTTGCTCTGTGCCCCTGCTATTTTATTCTTGCTAAGTCATTCAGCCCGAAGCATTTGGCCCAGGGTACCTGGAACACCCAGCCAGTGATCCCAGCCTGTTCCTTCCCTGGGGCACTCAACGCTTAGGAGTTACAACACCTTGAATTAATTGCAAGTTGTTTGAAAATATCTTATTTGTTTGGTGGCTCACCGTCATTTTGTACCTACGGCCACATCCCTTTGGGCCAAAAGGTACATTTCCAGTTTTTAAGTGAATTGGAATAATGAGTAGATCTGTAAGGAATGGCAATAATGCCCCCTCCCCTCCCCTAGCCCTGTTAAAGACCCAGCTCCTCACTGTCTGCCTTAAAAAAAATCTATTGACCATTCTCTGTTGCTGATTCTGAGATGTCGAAGACTCCTCCTTTCCCGGAAACTTCTATGGTGCTCTTTTGCAATGACCAATGGAAGAAGCTTCAGTTTTCTCATCCTTGCAAGGCTCTACAAGGACTCATTCCGATCAAATAAATAAAGCAAAGTGTTGGCACACAACACATACATTGTAAATAACCAATAAATGGTAGTTATTATTGCACTGGAGTTGGGAAGCTGTATTAATTTCTGGGGTTGCTATAACGAGTACCAAAAATTGGCTTAAAATAATGGATATTTCTTGCCTCACAGTGCTGGAGGCTGAAAGCCCAGGGTCAAGGTATTGGCAAGGTCATGCTGTCTCTGATGGCTCTGGAGGAGAATCTTCCCTTGTTTCTTCTAGCTCCGAGTGGTTGCTGGCAATCCTTGGTTCCCTGGCTTGCAGACGAACCGTTTTGGTGATGTGATTGTCTTCCAATGTGTCCGCACAGAACCTTCCCTCTGTGCACGTCACTCTCTGTGTCCAAAGGTCCCCTTTTTATAAGGACTCCAGCCATATTGGATTAGGACCAATGACCTTATTTTTAACTGTAGACCTCTATAGAGACTGTATTTCCAAGTCGGGTCACATTCTGAGGGTTAGAACTTCAACATGCCTTTTGGGGAGGACACAATTCGATCAAGAACAGAAGGGAAGAATAACAGAATATGTCAGCACCAAATATAATGACAGGAGTTCAGGACACTCCAAACTATGCCACTTTGGTACACTGATTATTTTGAGCCGCAGGCACTGGAAAAACAGCAAATGCCGCAAGAGGCTTTGCCTGAACTCCCCTCATCTGACTAGACACAGATGCTCCAACAGGAACTCAATTGTCGTAAATTCCCTTCCTGAGAGTTTCATTACCCAGGGAGGAAAGACGCTTGTCACAGGAGAGGAGACTAGAAACTGGCACCATATCCCAACAGGCTTTGTCACAAACTGCCAGACCTCCCATCTACCCTTCCTAGCGGCCCATTCGTCTGTCCTACAAATCATTTACTCTCTACCAAGAAGCCTCATCCCCTCTCTGTTTTCCCTATTACGATACTATTTAGGTTTAAATTCTTAGCCACCTCAGAGAGTTACCCATTTTTCCTGGGTTTCTCCCATGGACACAAGAGCTATACGTGTTAACAAACCACTGTTTGCTTCCCTGTTGTTAATCTGTCTTTTATTACAGAGGTCTTAGCTGGAATCAGAGGATACAGGGAAAATTATTTTTTCTCCCCTACAGAGGCATAGTAACCCACCCACTGTGGTAAAAATATAAAATGGTATTTTGCTTTCCTAATAACTGACACAGTTTTGCTTCGTTGGCCTCCCTTTTTTGCCGGGGAGCAGGATTGCCTAATTATATTCCATTCTAGTATGAAAGTTTTTCAATTCGCCTTTGGTTATTAAAACAGACAAGTTCCCCCCTCGGGCTCTGTCTGTAGCCCCTGTGTATCTCCTCAGGGTGGGGAGAAGGTGGTAAACCCGTTCTCCTGGGGAAAGAAAAATCAAAAGGCCCCAGTTTGTAGCCTTTGCTGATCTCCACTGTGTACCGAGAGTTATCTTGAATACTCCCACGATGGCTGATTCAATCTACCCGTGAAAAACTGGCAAAATTCCTGAAAATTTAAACTTAGTTTCATGAGCAGATAGGAACTGTTTCCAGTATTCACTGAAGCAGGGTCTACTTTCTCACGACTGCTTTCTCCTTCTTCCCTCTCCCGTTCTCCAACCTGTGCCTACCCCCTGAAACTTCAGGCAATGGATGAGGGAGGCGGCAACACTGACACCTGAGGACCTGTGAGCTGCTGACGGCACTTCTGTCATTGCTTTCTGGTGGTGGTCACTTTTCCACTGCCAGCATGGCAGGGTCATCAGTCCCGTCTGCATGGCAGGTGTTCAAAACCAGATGTGCATTTGCCGGATCACTGGAGAATCCCGAGGGGCCTTTTACTGCGCTGTCTTCCATTTGGGAAATCCGGTTTTAAGTTGGCCCCCTTCTACCCATCTCCCCAGCAATTTTCCTTAGGAAATTCAATCTAGAGACTTTCCGAAATCGAGAGCCACTCTCCCACTGGTCACCTTTCTTGGGAGATATCTGCAAGAAAGCTTGTGCCCTATCCACCTGCTTTGGCATCCACACAATGGAGGAAAATCCAGTTATCTTTGCAAATAAAATGGTGGGGAACGCAGGTGTCTTCTGGTATTCCTCCTCCTGCTGTCTTTCCTGCCCCTCTCTCTTTGCCCAAATAGTATCACTCACTCTGCCCTTTCTTAGGAAGCAACTTTGTACAGTAGATCCTTGTCAGCACTTAACCAAGCAGAAAGGAGCAAACATGTGGCTCTGGAATCCCAGAACATACAGGAAAAGGAGAGCAACAAGTCTAAAGCCCTTCTCTACCACGGGAAGAATGTAGGCAGGAATATTTCCATAATATGAATTCCGCTGTCTCCCCAAAAGACCTCATCTTCCTCTCTCCCGGAACCCCTTCAATATGGTTCATTGATAAAGACTATGACACCAGCTTGACCTTCTGAACAATAGACAGGCAAGGACTAGGATTCTCACGGTCTAAACCCAGGCCCTTGGCCTTGGAGAATTCAGTAATTTTATTATCAGAGCTCTGTGTCCACAGTATTTGCTACACTTTGCAGCAAACTTTGGGAGGCCGAAAAGGTATCAATAATAATAGATAGCATCGTGAAGCAAAGAACAATCAACACCTCACAGCATGTGCTCTATGACGTTAGTATTCTAGTATTGGCGGGGGGGGGGGGGGGGGAACTTGTTTTTAATCAAAAATGACCATAAAACAAACAAACAAACACACACACACACAAAACTGACCATAATCGAATCAGCCTTCCAAGTTGGAAGAACGGAGCGAGGAAATAATTTACGTCACTGGGAAAATAAACCTCTCTGTAGCCTCCTTTCAATCGCACAGACTGGTGCACAAGGAGAACGGAGCCCAACGGTAGATGGTTTCACAGAGTAAGAACACACTCATCTGTCTTTGGAGAAGAGGAAGGTCTCCGGAGCAGAGACTGAAAATAGGGTCTATTTTCATTTCCAAGGAGGAAGAAGTAGAAATCAAAGAGCGAGCGAAAAAATAGCAAGAAAGCAATAGCGCAGTGGCTGAGTATTATTTGGTTTGTCATGTTTCCATTTTCCACTTAAGATGTTTGCTCTGCGAGGACATAAAGTCCATCTGTACTGACCAACGTGCAGTAAAGACTGTCGGCCATAAATGCCCCATACGGGTGCTTTTTTCCACGGAATTCCAGGAAAGGGGGATGGGTATGGCACTTGCTCCAGCATGGAGCAGAGAAAAGGGAACCTGCGCGGGAGGTGGGAGTGAGTCGTCCCCCTAGCTTGAAGTAGGAGCCAGCGCTGAGCCGACATCCAACCCTGGGAAAACAGAGAAATCCTGGAGAAGACAGAAAACACAGGGCCTGCGCTGACATCTGGGTTTCACCATTAATACTGTTGTTGTTATTATTCTCCATTAAAGGAGCCAAACAGAACACACGCAAGACAGATCTCAGCAACATCAAAGACACGCAGGCCCTCTATCTGCCTATCATTACCAGCTTGCTGTCTGCCCCTAATAAGTACTAACTTTTATTTATACTGAGAGCCTCGCGGTGAGAAGCTTGGAAAAGGCGGCCACTTCCTGGGGCTGACACGTGGCTGGCCAGGATCACCCCACGCCACCCCGCGTGGCTACTACCATTGTACCATCTTCATCTGCTAGAGGGGGGGGGAACAGCAGATGCCCTCACGGTGGCCCTTCCTTTTCCAGAAACCGAAATCTGTCAGCGAGCCCTGTGACTCCACAGAGCTGAGTCAATCCGAGCCAATCTGCACTGTTGTGAGGCATGCAGGCCCCGTGTCCCGCTGACCCGCTTGGCAAGGACACCTTTCCCGCCCCATGCGAACGGCACTGTGTGGTCCTTTCTTCTCTGTGGAAGAAAACTCAGTGGCTAGACCTCTGGTTCGTTACAGATGTAAAAAAATGCTCCTCTGAAGGGGCAGCACTCGAAAGTCTTTCCCCATAAGCATCTCTTACTAGGGATTCCACATCTCGTCATCTGAGAGGGCCCCACGTGGCATTTTGGTGATAGTTGGTGTCACGGCTCTGTGACATCAGCAGCTAAGCCCTCAGCAGACTGTGTTTCAGCTTGTGAAATTCAAACCCACAAATATTTACTTGAGTTGCTAGTGGCCGGCATGTCTCCCACACTCACAGAATGAAGTAGGAACGTGATGTTTTCATGGTGCTGCTTACGAGCCATGGACAGTCAAGTATCTCACACTCTTCTTTCCAGAGATTCTAGTGGCTTTTCCTTGGTTCTTTCTTCCTAATTTTTTTTTTTTTTTTTTTTGATTAGCAGGGGGAGGAGTAGAGAAAAGAGGAGGCAGAGAATCCCAAGCGGGGTCCGCACTGTCAGCACAGAGCCTGACGAAGGGCTCAGTCTCACGAACTCTGAGATCGAGAGTCAGATGCTCAACCTACTGAGCCACCCCGGCGCTCCCTTTCTTCCAAAGTTTTAAACTGTCACGTCTCTAGTTAGTAATGTATTTTCTTCAGGGTGACTGGGTGACCCGGTCAGTTGAGCATCCAACTTCAGCTCAGGTTCATCTCATGGTTCCTGAGTTCAAGCCCCACATCGGACACTCCACTGTTAGCACGGAGCCTGCTTTGGATCCTTTGTCCTCCTTTCTCTGTGCCCCTTCCCCACTGGTTCTCTCTCCCTCCCTCTCAAAACAAATAAATAAGCTTTAAAAAAAGTAATGTCTTTTCTTCAAGGTGGAATAAAAGGCTTTAACATGTGAATTCCATAAAGGAAGCCTACTGACATACCGCTCTGAACTGCTTGTAAGCTGTCCAAAACAACTTGGTGAAATACGTATGATCTTGAGATCCTGAGGAGACAGGGTAAAAGTTCTTGATCAGGTGCACTTTGGTGTCGATTTACGCTACGTGCCTTTGACTAACTTTCTTCCTAGAAGAGTCCCTACTGCTTGTCAGAAGTTGTGATACCGGGTACTTTCAATAAAGGAGTCATTTCTTATTAGAGCCAGTCACCATGTGAACTTGGATAAGGTTTTCATAGCTCAGCTTTCTCTTTCACAAAATTAGATTGCTGTATGATCTGCTACGTAGTCGGCTTCACGAAGAATCACCGTGGCATACAAACGAGGATAATTGAGCACATCGCACCTCCGACACGGATCCTCAGGATAATTGGCACGTTATGAGGGCAAAGTAATTGGAAAATTAAAGAAGGAAGGGAAAAGACTGTAATGAGAAAGAGGGGAAGGAAGGAAAGATAATAGGATTAGTTCAACATTAGGAAAGCACTGAGGTCTCATTGCATTTTTCATTCACAATTTCCCCTGGCTAGGAAATCTGCTCCAAAAATAGGAACCCAAAATTTGGGGGGGGGGGGGGTTCACTAATAGGCTGAGGATACATGAACAGTCTTTATACTTGTCAACAAACAGGTTTCTGTTGCCCACTTTTGTAACCCCAACATCTCACACATAAAAAGTATTCAGTAGAGGCTCTGATAAATATTTGTAGAGTAAATGTTTAAAACTAGTGTGGAAACCATTAGATAAAAGGTTGATAAGGAAATGGAGAGATCAGGCGGTGAACACTTCAATTCAAGAATCAATATCATTAAAGTGGAACAGCCAGCGATGAGGTACCTCCTGGAGTGATGCAATGTTACATACACAACATCACATTCTTGCAAAAGTCTGAACTGGATTAAGCCTTTAGAGCTCACTTCTGGTAGAAAAAGAAAACGGCAGCTGGAGGAACAAGTTAAACACCAGCTCGAGGAAACAGACAAATCCAGAATGTAGGACATTTTACAGGTCAGCTCACTAGTAACTTCAACAAGTCAATGACAAGGAGAAAAAGAGAGAGACACACAGAAAAAAAGAGAGAGAGAGAGATTGAGATTACTACTTTGGATTTCAATTGATTCCCAATTTGAACAAATAAATTATACAAGGACAATTGGACAGATTGGAATGTGTACTGTGTGTTAAATGATTCCAAGGACTTATTGTTTAGTCATGGATGATATTAGTACTATAGCTATGTGGGAAAGTCTCCATTTTTTTTTTTTATGTATCTAATTTTATTTTTTTATTTTTTTTCTTTTTTTAAAAAATATATGAAATTTATTGTCATATTGGTTTCTACAACAGCCAGTGCTCATCCCAACAGGTGCCCTCCTCAATAACCATCACCCACCCTCCCCTCCCTCCCACCCCCCATCAGCCCTCAGTTTGTTCTCAGTTTTTAAGAGTCTCTTATGCTTTGGCTCTCTCCCACTCTAACCTCTTTTTTTTTTTTTCCTTCCCCTCCCCCATGGGTTTCTGTTAAGTTTCTCAGGATCCACGTAAGAGTGAAACCATATGGTATCTGTCTTTCTCTGTATGGCTTATTTCACTTAACATAACACTCTCCAGTTCCATCCGCGTTGCTACAAGGGGCCATATTTCATTCTTTCTCATTGCCACGTAGTATTCCATTGTGTATATAAACCACAATTTCTTTATCCATTCGTCAGTTGATGGACATTTAGGCTCTTTCCATAATTTGGCTATTGTTGAGAGTGCTGCTATAAACATTGGGGTACAAGTGCCCCTATGCATCAGTACTCCCGTATCCCTTGGATAAATTCCTAGCAGTGCTACTGCTGGGTCATAAGGTAGGTCTATTTTTAATTTTTTGAGGAACCTCCACACTGTTTTCCAGAGCGGCTGCACCAGTTTCCATTCCCACCAACAGTGCAAGAGGGTTCCCGTTTCTCCACATCCTCTCCAGCATCTATAGTCTCCTGATTTGTTCATTTTGGCCACTCTGACTGGCGTGAGGTGATATCTGAGTGTGGTTTTGATTTGTATTTCCCTGATGAGGAGCGACGTTGAGCATCAGTCTTCATTTTTTTTAAGTTTCTTTCTTTATTTTGTTGGGGGAGAGGAAGGGAGAGCGAGAGAATCCCAAACAGACTCCACACTGTCAGCCTGGAGCCTGACATGGGGCTTGATCTCACAAACTGTAAGATCATGACCTGAGCCAAAATCAAGAGTCAGATGCTTAACTGACTGAGCCACCCAGGTGCTCCCAAAAATCTCCATGGTTTTAGAAATGGATATCAAAATAGAATGATGTGATATTTGGGATTTGTTTAAAATACTTAACACACACACATAAAAGAAAGGGGAATCCGTGAATATTGTGTGGCAAAATCTTTATAATCACAGGGCCTTAGTGATAAGTATAAGGATGATGCATGTATTGGGGTACATTTTGTTGTTCTGCATGCTTTGGGTTTGAAACAGTTATAATTCTCTTCAAAAGTAAACACCTTGGGAATGTTCTGACCAGGAAGGGGCATAGGGAGCTTTCTGAGGTGCTAGAAATGCTCTCTATCTCATCTGGGTGGTAGTAACATAGATGTGCACATTGGTAAAGCTCATCAGGTTCTACGCTTAAAATTTGTGCTTTTTGTGGTATTTGTTTTATTGCAACAATGATTATTGTTACATTGCATTAAAATAAACGAGCCTCCATCTTGAGCAAGCCAAGTTAATTTAAACAAACAACCTGCATGAGTTATTACATGCAATGCCTATCTATTCCCCTGGTCCTATCAGATGCCTCCACGTCAGAGATTCTGGAGAATTCCAGCATCCACTCTATTCACTGGCCTTCTGTGTGCAAAAAAGCAATGGCACTCAGTCCCTGGGAGCACATTTTAGAGAAGGGAAAAACTATCACCCAGTTTCTGGGGTAATGGGCTTGAAAAACAGGCAATTACGAGCATTGGCCTTGACTCATCAGCGTCTCAGAGCTCTTGAAAGAAGCAATGGAGGAAAACCTGATGTGTTTTTAGGCAAAAGGATACAAGGAGGCCGGGGGAAGGGGCTAAAGGGACAGCAACCTTAGGATGAAGCCAAGACTGTATGCAGTGAAGTGGAAAAAAAATAAACAGGGTTTTTGGCATCATTGAACCACCAGATCAACCCTCACCTGAAAGCCATCTTAATGTTGGAGTTTCCAGTTTATAAGGAATAAATTCCCTTATGATTTAAGCCTAGTCGAATCAAGCCACTTTAGCTAATACAGTGATTAATGTCCTGTCCTGTGCGACCCCCAACAATGACCGTATCTGTATGAAAGAAGAGAGGACACCAGACTCTTGAGCAAACAATATGCAACCTGGGCAGGGGTCTATGAAGTAGCCAGAAACAAAGGCTCTCATCTAGTAGGGACATCATATTCAGGGAAGAGACTGACATTTGGTTTCATGTCCTTCAGTGAGTCTACTGGTGGTGGCAAGAATAGTTGAACTAGAAGCACAGGAGAGCTACCTCTAGTAAATTCCATTCCATAGGCTGTGGCACATGGTAGGTTTTCATGGTCTATTCCGGAATTTAGAAGCTACACTTCTTCCCCATTATACATTAGAAACAAAGAAAAATCATGAGTACACTCTCAGACCCCCACATGTCATATCGCACAGCCCCAGTTACTGCCATAACCAGTTAGTGACACCTTGTGCCTTGCAGGAGGAGACCCCCAATGACGGAGCAGCAGGGGAGAAAGGCACCGATGCCCACGCCTGACCCTGCAGGGGTTACCAGCCAAATGGCTAGCGATGAGCGATATCCTCACTGACTGGCCAGTTCCAAAATGCAAATCAGTCTGAGAAGCTCGGCCATATGCCTGCTCCTGTTTTGTTTGTTTGTTTGTTTGTTTTGTTTTGTTTTTGTTTTTGTTTTTGTGATTCTGCCTTCGGGTGGAGATCTATAACTTCTTATTTCACACTGAGTCCTTTCAATGAGCCCCTCTCCATGGCGATGCTTCTTTACTTTGAAAACTCAACACTATTTTCAATAAATATCCACTTTTCTCCAACTAGGTCTCTCAGAGAGTCTACCTTTCCTCCCATAAAATTTACTTACTCTTACTTTTTAAGTATAAGAAATGAGTCTTTCCTCCCAGAGCAACGCTCTTGGAGCAACGCTGAGCCTGGTCTGTGGGATCTTAGTGTTGCATCACTCGCGTCCACCAGATGGCGCACTTGCCGGGTCACACACCCAGAGTCCTGCAAAACTTCATCTCGTCGCTGAACACCAACATCTTCAGGAAACCAACCGCTTCTCCCTCTTTGCTGAGAAATCGCCAGGGCTTAAGTAACTGCCATCTGTGACTGTCCTGCTGGACACTTAACAAGGGTCTCCGAGGGTTTTCGTTAAGTGTAAGGTATGGAGCTAAGCCCTCGGGTAGCAACGGTGGTCTCTGGGAATCTAGTGGTAGAGATGGCTGTTTAGCAAATAATCACACAGGTAAACACACAGCCCCCAACTCTGACTCATGCGATAGAAGGAAACCAAGGTAGCCGGTCGTTAATGCCACACAGGACCAAGCCTGAGAGGTGGAATCCAAAGGAGGAAAAGGAGCTAAATTATGGAAGCGGGGAGAGGAAGCCTTCTCCCGAACAGAAGGAACAGCAGGTAAGAAAGCACGGAGGCTGGGAGGGATTATGGCACTTTGGAAAGGCCAGTAAAAAGGAAAGCCAGAACTTTCAAACTGAGGAGAAAAACAAAAGAAAGGAAGAGAATCGAATTATCCCATGGCTAAGTCCTGGGCTTCCTTAAACATCTATACCAACATGACCCCAAATTTATAACTTCAAAGAATCACTTCCCTTCCTTTCAATTTCCATATGTATGTCTCTCCACTTAGTTCTTTCAAAGGCACATTCAAATACACAGGCAGCACCGAATTCCTGGTCCTCTCTGGTCTGATCACCTGTTCCCTGAATACCTGCGAGGGACTGAGCAGTACATTCCATTGCAAAATTCGGAAAACAGAAAGGAGTTCCTGAGTCCTCCTTTCCCCTTAGCTGTGTACACGATCTACCACCAAATCCTGTTAATTTTATCTACCAAATCTGACAGCTTTTCTCCTGATCAGTGATTCTCCAAACCGGCAACATTAGCATATCCAGGGAACTTGTCAGAATGGCCAATTCCCAGACCCCACCCCAGAGCTCCTGAATCAAAAGGCCCAGAAATCTGCATTCTAACCAGCCCTCCAAGGTGCGGCGGGGGGTGGGGGGTGGGAGGGGGGGATGTGTTGGAAGTCCAGCACAGTTTGAGAACCAGTGCCCTAGACCCAGAGTCCCCCTGCCTCTGCTGTGAACCTGCTCCAAGTTTCTCCTCTGGGCTGCTTTAGTGGGTCTGCAATTTTTCTTCCCTGCCTTGACTACAGCCTCCTCTCAGGGTGAATCCCAACCCTGGCATACACTGTCATCTACTGGGATCCACTGGCAGCCCACTACCTGGGAATCTCGGTGGTGGGGGCGGGGGCGGTATTATTCTGAAGCTTCACTTTAAAGGCCAAGAATTAAGCACCACTAGAGCCAGACTGATCTTTGAAAATGCAGATCTGTTCTTGCAATTACCTAAAACAAGCCCGGGTCAAGCCCACATTCCTATGGCCTAAGAGGCAGGTAAGGGATCTGACCCCAGCATCCAAAGCCTCACTCCGTCCCAGGTATTCTACGGGAAAGCTTCTGTCCAATGCAGGCTCTCCTGCCCTAAATCGCTCTGTGCTACCCTTTGCCTGATAACCTTCCTGGTAATCATTCTGTAATCTTGGCTCCAGCGTCCCTCCCCCAGGGAAGTCTTTCCCAAGCTTCTTTGTCATGGAAAGAGTGTGGTGCGGAGGCTACAGATACCTCTTTGTCCAGAAAGTCCTGATCTAGGAGCTTAAGGCCTGTGGATTGATTTATTTTCAATTTTATACTTACCTGTGATTATTTGATTCACGTTCATCTTTCTCACTCAACGAACTGCACGAGTTGGACATACAAGGATACGCTCACATGTATTTAGTTGAATGATTGAACAACTCTTGGAGTTGGGTACTGATTAGTGTTCTCCTAATTTCCTAAGGGGAAACTGTGTTTCCTAGTGTTTCCTAAGGGGAAACTGAGTCTTCACAGTCTAAGCACCTTGCTCAGATCACACAGCGAGTAAATGGCTCGAACCCAGATCAGGGATTTTTAGCATCACACCCTCCGAGCTGGGCTCCAGGAGAGAGATTTCCACTCTCTGATCTGGGGCCTGAGTTTCCACAGTTGCTCGGGACTAAGCATTGTTTGGTCCCCGTCAGAACTGGACTCAGCTTGAAAGGCACACAGTTATTTCCTTCCTATTGAAACTGCAATCTGCTCCAAGGAAATGAAGCTTATGGCTCTCAGGGTATAAAGGGCAAATGTGCGGGAGAAGCCAGAGATCAAACTGTTAAGTACACTTGTTATAGAATTTTTCATGAGCTGGATTCAAATGCTATCAGTGGAGCAGCTCCCCCTTGGATTCAAAAGAGCGAGAACAAAGGATGAGGAGAAAGGCAGCTGCCAGTGCCTAATCAGAAGCCAGATGGAATGTTCCAGGCCTGGGGACGCGGAGTAGATGCAGCCAAGGACTAGCACAGAGGTCACAGGAGAAGCCAGTGCAGCCGAAGCGAAGAAGCTGTTTCTCCCTCGGCGTGAACGCAGGGGGCGACGTTCGATTCCCTGTGGTTTATCGGAGGGTCCCCTCCGTTTGCATCAGCTGCCGTTCCTCTCACTGCACGAGAGTGAGTTGAAGCTCCAGGTCACTTTGCCTCTTTCAGGCCCAGTGTCCTCAGAGGCAAAATTGGGAAGTTCATCTTAGATGACCTTGAAAGATGCTCTCGGCTAGAAAATTCTGTGATTCTCTGAACAATGCTGTTAGGATTGACTCCGGGAAGACAGGAACACGCGTGGATATCGGTAGTCCTTCCCAAAATCAAAATACATTGTGACCCTTTTATGCCGTCTCTCCACCCCAGCACATCTTATTCCCAAAGAAAGTGCTTCCGGTCAAGTCCAGCCTGCTTTGAAGTCCAAATTAAACCATCAAGTTCAAAGCAAAATGAATCCAAAGCTTAGTAAAGGCCACTAATATACTAAATCCCCAACTGAGGTACACCCAACTATTATTACAGAAACAAACATTTAGCAGATAATTTGGGTAGTCTTTTTTTTTTTTTTAATAATTTAATTTGCATGAAAATGAATGATGTCTCCTTTCGGACAATTAAATCAGAATAAACCCAGATTGCAATGCACATTCGTGAAACACAAGGTTTTTAAGTATATATGGTATAGCTGGGTCAAGACATTTTTCTGAGGTTGATGTCAGCACTAAGAGTGAGTAGCTGTGAAGCGGGGGCCCGCTGAAAAACTGAAATAAATTCAGCTCTGATGTGCCTGGGCTCATGCTATTTGCTTTGCCCAGAATGTTCACTCCCCAGACCGCAGCTAAAGGAGTCTTGCCATTGCTTCAGCCCCATCACTGGCCTCGGAAGCAGCGTTCCAACACGGCCCCTGGATTCTGTGACCTTCGTCGTACTGGGTCGTGGTCTGTATTCCTTCCCCTTATATTTGGGCTCTGCAACTCCTCGACGGTTGTGGTGACACGGTGCCAGTTTCCAGACTCAGGCTTTAAGAAATTGGCGGCATTGACTTTCTGCCTTGGAACCCAGCCACCGTGTTGTGAGGACGCCAAACAGCCACATGTAGAGGCCACGTGTAGGTGGTCCAGCTGACAGTCACCGCTGAGGTCTCAGTCCACCGCCAGCACCAGCTGCCAGACATGCGAGTGATCGGGCTTTCGGATGATTCTGGCCCCCCGTGTGCACGCTGCCCCGGAAGACGCCACACGGTGTAGAGATGAGCTGTTCCCATCCAGCCCCATCCAGATTGCAGCTTCGTGAGCAAATTCGATGATTGTTGTCCTCGGCCCCTAAGTCTGGGGCGGCGTGTCAAGCAGTGATAGATAACAAGAACAGAAACCTTCCTTGAACGCTCACACCGCCGTCACCGTCAGCGTGGTAGTCATTAAGGCAGGTCACAATCATTCCCCCTCTCTCCTCCTTCTGGGTACGAGACGGAAATACGTTTCCCGCCTGCATTGAATTTAGGCGTGGCCACAGGCTAGAGTATGGCCAAGGGAATGCGATTGGAAAAGACAGGGGCCGATCTGGACAGAAGCTTGAAAATCTACTGTGCGACCCACCAAGTTCCCTTCCCCGTCACAGTAATGCCAGGGGACCACTGGGCAATCAATCTCTCTCCTCAGTCAGACTTTCTGATGGGAGGTGGCTGGGCAGGACTGCGATGCCAACCCGTGCGGGACATAGAGCACGAGGGACGAGGGACTTGTCGCACGAGGCCACTGGGATTTTTTCAAGTTATTTGTCGCCACAGCATATGACCAGATTTCTCAATGCCTGCGCTGCTGACACTGGGGGCTAGGTGATTCTTTGTCAGGGCATATTGTCCTTTGCATAAGGGTGGTCAGCGGCAGCCCTGGCCTCCATCCACCGGATGCCAGTAACACCACCGCTCCGGCTGGGAAAACCAAAAATGTCTCCAGACATTACCAAAGTTCTCTTAGAAGCACCCAGGTGAGAACCACTGACCTAAGCTACTCCACGTGCAACCACCATCATGCAGAGGGAATTGCCTTGTCTTTATTCTTTGAAAGTCTTTCGTAGATACTTCTCTCTGACACTCTTATCATTAGCCACAGAGTGCCTTACCCTAGTTCCTTGGACTTGGTCACTCTGAAGACTGTAAGGAGAAGTGGAAAAGTAGGGCATGTATAATGATCTACCTAGAGCTTGAGCTTTCTGTTAGCGATGTGCCAAGGGAGGGGGTTGAAATTCACCAGCAAGCTGACCCAGTTTAGAACCATCGCAAATGGTTGTGCAGTATACAGACTGCACAACGGTACCTAAGCTAACCACAGGGATAAGTGGTGACTGAGATCCATCGCACTCCGTTCTATATGCTACCTCTGCACAGAAGGAGGGAGTTCTTATTCATCTGTCTGAAGGAGAGCCTGTAGGGGCGCCTGGGTGGCTCCGTCGGTTAAGCGTCCGGCTTTGGCTCAGGTCGTGATCTCGTGGTTCGTGAGTTCGAGCCCTGCGTCAGGCTCTGTGCTGATGCCTCGGAGGCTGGAGCCTGCTTTGGATTCTGTGTCTCTCTCTCTCTCTCTGCCCCTCCCCTGCTCATGCTTTGTCTCTCTCTGTCTCTAAAAAATAAATAAGTGTTAAAAAAAATGTTTTTTTAAATGAAGAAGAGGCTGTAACAACAACAACAAAGAAAATAATAACAGCTTCACACCAAGGCCAGTCCCTGCATTGACCCAGGCTGTGGAGGAATCTGGGATAAATCCACATAGGCTAGGACTGGAAAATCAAAGCTTTCCTACCTGATATTGACAACAGGGATTCTCGTGGAAAGAGATGGAAAGTTCATGCCACTGGACAAGAGCAAAAGAAACTCAAGGCAAGACTGTCTAGTTTGAAAAGAAACAAGTGAAAATCTAAGTCTTCTTATACCCCCGATCCCCTATATTCCCTCCCCAAGGCCAACCACTGTCACTAGTTTCTTCTGTGGTCTTCCAGAGAAACACTAGGCATACACAGAGATATGTATATATAGGACCCCCTCTCTTTTTTAAAACACAAAGGTTCGTAAACAAATGTTTGCACATTGTTTTACATCTTATTTCTGAGCTTAAACATACATTTTTAGGCAGTGTGTCTTATCATTGCCTGCCTCATCATTTTACTGATGCCTATTTAATTTTATGGATAGACATACTTTATATAATCTGTTTCTTATTGATGGACATTTAAGTTGTCTCCAAGCTTTTGCAATGATATCACTGTTTAAGTAGAAACTTTAAAAAGAGAAAACAAATTTAAAAACCATCTTGTTTGTATGAGGCAAACTTTGCCAGGATTCCCTAAAATTGGTTATTTATCTAAATCAAACTGGCATCTCCATTAAATGACCCCAAATCCCTAAGCCCTCATATGTGGACCAGTGGAACTCTCTAATCTATGTAAATTAAGCACCAATTAGAACCATTTTATTAAAGTTTCCATATAAAATGCCAGCTAGACTGTATATATTAGTGCATGTCGAAATCAGCCCTTGTGTAAATTGTTTCCAAAAGCACACAGCCAGTAGGAATCACTGCCTTTGCTGTTTACGAAATTTCCCTCTGGTTCTGCTCAGGCGGTTCTTCTTGATGTTTTAAATTAACTCCCAAAGTCAAACAGTTCAGGGTGGTGCAGTGGAAATCCAACAGCAATGTAGGCAGGCCCCAGGGTATGCGGTGACTCCTCCGACCTGGCCACCTGTGTCCCCAGCGGCTCCACCCCCCCCCCCCCCCCCCACCCAGGTCTAC
Source organism: Panthera pardus (assembly GCF_024362965.1). Lineage (NCBI taxonomy): Eukaryota > Metazoa > Chordata > Mammalia > Carnivora > Felidae > Panthera > Panthera pardus. Next base: position 14,774,511 of record NW_026526766.1, on the reverse strand, counting down.
ACAACACACATCACCACGCTTGATGGCTTCGTTGTACCAAATCGTGCTCCCCATCAGATCACCACCGCATTCTAGCCTGACAGCAAAACACTCTGGCCTGATCATCCCCCCAGTAACACCCTTCCATGCCACACTCGCTTCACCCTTCTCTGTTTCACTCTGACCTCATCCCGAGAAACTCTTCGCTGGGAGCACTTCCACATGGTCTATATCCTCATGAACTCTCCGTGCCTTAGGAAAACACAGCGAATGCCGGTCATCTTTTTTCCCTTCCCTTTTCTTCCTGTGGCATCTTCTCCTTTCCTCTTTCACTCCCTCTCTTCATTATGACTGGCAATTCCGAAATAGCCCCAATCGTGACCGAGAGGCATTAGAGAAATCCCAGTGAGACTTTCCTACCAAGGAAAAGAAAAAGCACGTTTTTCCCAAGAAGACATCCAGATGGCCACCAGACCCACGAAGAGACGCTCTACATCACTCACCATCAGGGAAACGTAAATCAAAACTACGATGAGATATCACCTCACACCTGTCAGATTGGCTAGCAGCAAAAAAATAAAATAAAATAAAATAAAATAAAATAAGAAATGGCAAGGATGTGGAGAAAAAAGGACACTTGTGCACTGTTGGTGGGAATGTAGACTGGTGCAGCCACTGTGGAAAACAGTATGGAGGTTCCTCAAAAAATTAAAAATTGAAATACCCTATGATCAATTATTCCATTTCTGGGTGTTTACCCCAAAGGAAATAATAACACTAATTCATAAAGATATAGGCACTCCTCTGTTTATTATAGCACTATTTACAACAGCTAAGATATGGAAGCAACCTAAGTGTTGATGATTTTCTTAAGAAAATATTGTATATGTATATAATCGAATATTAGTCAGCCATAAAAGAGAGGGAGATCTTGCCATTTGTGATAACATGGATGGACCCAGAGGGTATTATGCTGAGTGAAATCAGTCAGGCAGGGAAAGGCAAGTACCATATGATTTTACTTACATGTGGAATCTAAACTAAAACAATCAGCTAAGGCGCCTGGGTGGCTAAGTCGGATAAGCGTCCGACTTTGGCTCAAGTCATGATCTCACGGTTTGTGGGTTCGAGCCCTGCATCGGACTCTGTGCTGATAGCTCAGAGCCTGAAGCCTGCTTCAGATTCTGTGTTTCCCTCTCTCTCCCCCAACCCCTCACTCACACTCTGTCTCTCTCTGTCTCTCAAAAATAAACATTGAAAAAAAATTAAAAAAAAAAAAAATCAACCAACCAAACTAACAGAAACAGACTCATAAACACAGAGAATGAACTGGTGGTTGCCGGGGGGGGGGGGGGGGGAGGGGATTGGGGAGATGGGCAAAATAGGTGAAGGGGATTAAGAGATACAAACTTCCAGTTATAAAATAAATAAGTCACAAGGATGAAAAGTACAGCACATGGAATATACGCAGTAACATTGCAGTAACTTTGAATGGTGACAGTAACTATCCTTCACAAGATGAGCATTTCATAAAGTATGTAATTGTCAAATCACTACGTAGCACACCTGATCTAACACAATACTGTATGTCAATTATCCTTCAATTGTTTAAAAACCTGTATTAAAGAAAAGAAAAGGAGAACTATCATTTTTAAGTTGAAATGCGTGTAATAAGGTTTGGTATAGTTACATTCCCAAACGTCCCTTTCAAAAAAGTTTACTCGCCTCTAGATAAAGCTGTCTTGCTTGGGGAGAGATATTAACAATAATCTCTTACTTATTAACAATGATCTACCGGGGCACCTGGGTGGCTCAGTCCATTAGGCATCTGACTCTTGGTTTCCCCTCAGGTCATGATCCCGTGGTCAGGCAGATGGAATCCGGTCCTGTCTCGGGCTCTGCAGACGACACAGAGCCTGCTTGGGATCCTCTCTGTCCCCGAATAAATGAATAAATAAACTGAAAGACAAAACAAAACAATGTTTTGCAGCAGCATCACTTTGTCGTTTCTCACCGTAATGTAGCAACATGATGCTTTCTTCATGCAGCCTCTTTGGCTGGAAATGAATTACCCTCAGTTTTAGCCTTTGAAAAACCTCTTTATCCTTTAAGCTCTTGCAACATGAATTGGTCCTTCCCCTGTACCCCTACATCAAGTTGTTTTTCTTGCTACTGAACACCTATTTCGTTTTGTTTTGCATTATTTGTATTTGTGTCTTCTCAAGCCTCCCTTGAGACACTGAGCCCCGTTAACACTTGTAAACCTCCCTACCAGGAGCACATCTGTCTGGCGCGTGGTAAATGCACACAAAATGTGCCCTAAAATGAAATAGGCTGCAGCGGGTCGGGTTAGGAACCGAAAGACCATTCACAAAGTGATCTCCCTGCCAAAATGCATTGTTTTTCAAATCATGGACTTATTGGTTTATATATAACCTACTTTATGCCGTAATAATTTCAGAAAGACTATACATAGTTCTACAATTTTTAAATAATGTCATATTTTATAAACTAAAGTCAGGATTGAAGATCAATATCAAGGAGAAAGGAGGAACCCAGATATGTGGGTGATAGGATGTTATATAGCCATAAAAATTGGGCTATACATGTTTGGCTCTGAGCTTCCTGGCAGCTAAGCACAAAGGAAAATGTGTTCAATGGCATGGTTCTTATTGTCTAAGAGGAGAAAACATACCATTGCTGGAGGGAAGCAAAATTTTCCTGGTACTTCGTTCTGAAACGAATCTCTTGTATAAGACTTCCCATCCTATCAGGGATGCTGAGTAGTCAAACAATTGACTTTAGTTGGAATTCGGGGTGCATACTTTGTTTTTGACACTGCAAATGGTTGTATGGCAAGAGGTAGAGCCAAAGAGGTGAAAGTAATGAAGTTATTTCATCCACCTTTAAGTAACAAAGATTATTAGAATATGTCTAATAAATAAAACCCATGCAAAGGGCCAATATAGCATCCCAGAAATAAGAGTAAAATTATTTTGTTGTTGTCATTGGTTTTGTCTGTTTGTTTGTAATAACAATGAGGATATTTCTTTTTCTGCTTTATGGAAGTTTTGAATGGGGAATCGTAGACCACCGACTCAATATTTTTGAGGTTTAAAGCTTATTTTCTTATTTTTGAGGGAGAGAGAGCACAAGTGGGGGCGGGGGCGCAGAAGGAGAGGGAGTCACAGAATCCAAAGCAGGCTCCAGGCTCTGAATTGTCAGCACAGAGCCCCACACGGGGCTCAAATTCACAAACCACGGGACCATGACCTGAACCGAAGTTGGATGCTGAACCCACTGAGCCTGAGCTTAACCCAGGCACCCCATAGAATGGGTTTAATGAATAGGATATTAGAAAGGGGCATTAAATAGCTTACATTCAATTATTGAGCCATCCATAGAGATTATTAAAATAGAAATAAATTAAGATGATTTCTCCTCGGGGCGCCTGGGTGGCTCAGTCAGTTAAGCGTCCGACTTCAGCTCAGGTCATGATCTCGTGGTCTGTGAGTTTGAGCCCCGCATCAGGCTCTGTGCTGACAGCTCAGAGCCTGGAGCCTGTTTCAGATTCTGTGTCTCCCTCTCTCTGACCCTCCCCCATTCATGCTCTGTCTCTCTCTGTCTCAAAAATAAATAAACGTTAAAAAAATTAAAAAAAAAAAGATGATTTCTCCTCCAAAAGTCTAATATGAAACACTCAAGATTTGGAAATCAAGGATTTTTATTACATTTTGTTTTCCCCATATACATTGAGGAAATAATTCCAGAAAATCAGAATTCTATGTGGCAAATTAGCATGCATCTAAAGAAGGTAGAGACCAACAGGAAGGCAGGAAGAGGGATTTAAAAAGACTAGTCAGCCTCTCTGGAAACTTCCAAGGGAGCTATTTGGGTCCCACCGTCAGAAGTAGATCAGCCCTTGGATATTAACTAAATCCCCAGTTAATATCCAGTCTGCCTATCCAAGCCAAGATCAACTGTGCTTTAAATTTCATTTTAAACATTTAGAGGAAAATAAAAACAAAAATTAAACACACACACACACACACACACACACACACACACAACTGAATCAACTGTAGAGCCAGAACACTAAATCATAGCACAATTTTCTAAATGTGTTTTTCTTACAGTTTGCCAACTTTTAGAAATCCTTGTATGTTCATTGTTAAGTATAAGATGCCATCATTCCCTCTAAACTCTTCGGCATGAAAATTGATAGCACTGTTTTGCTAAGTCTATTTTCTGCCAATCATTTCCAAAATATTCTCTGGAACCCAAGGGGGGAAAAAATTCAGACTTAAGTGCAGTGCTGCGAGCATGAGAATGTAAAATGTGGACTATTCACCCCAAAATAGTGTACTAATGAAAATAGCCAGACTTTTGAGTCACTCCCCATTATTGGCTTCTATTTACAGAGTTCTGTGCCATTACTCAGGGAGAACAGCCGCGATGAGAAGGCAAATAAACTGCTAAGCAAAATATGTCAAGAATATATTTGAAACTCCAAGCAGAATTTGACATTGAGCTGCACCGATATTTCTTGCAAGGTCACTTTATGGTGAAACCATAATTCTTTTTTTTTTTTTTTGGTAATTAAGCTGACCCAAGAGTACTCACAGCTAGGAACACTCATCCAGTGAGAATACATTTAGAAAAGGAGAATGAACGCTATAAATGGATTCAATGCATCTCAATATACCAACTCCCATTGCGGCCAGGGTACAATCCCATGGGCATGTCACTGAACAGAATAACATGACCATTACAGATGGCCCAGGGGTATAACCTAATGTTTACTCATGGAATGTTCTGGTGAGAGATGGCATTGAAGAAACCATCTGGAAACCTGCATGTAACCAAAAAATAAGTAAATAAATAGATAAATAAATACCCCTCCCCTGAGATTTCCTCATCAACCTATTTCCCCTTATTCTGTTTAGCCGTCACACCTCAGCCAACCAAGGAAACGTTAGGTATTTTGAACCCCAAAGTGCTAATCCTTCGCCAGTCATTATGCATTATTTATGAGGCCAAAGATGCCGGAATAAATTCATTTTTCAAAGGTAGTCTGACTGGCATCAAAATTCAAACCGTTGCACAGGGTGATCAGGCTTTCGCTGAGCCACCTGGGACCTCCCTCCGCGCGTATAGGGAGAGGCCGCGTCCGCAAGACGTGTTTGCCACCCGGAACGTTCTGGCAGAGTAGCACGGGAGCGCTTCTGGTTTGTCTTAGACGTCATCCGACGCTGAATGAGATTATAGTTTTGAGGAGGTGCCATGTTATCAGCAGATCCATGCTCAAGACTCTCCCCACTTTTGCTTCACTTTAAGGAGATAGAGCTCAACCCTCCAGGAGCGTTTTTTCCAAGGCCACTGGGTGTTTGCAATCCTTTATCTGCGAATCCAAGCTTGGAGCAGACCACGCGGTAGGGATTTGCCAGCTGTGGCGTATAGAACTCAGCGAAGAAGTTTGTTGGTGTAATCAAACTTCACTCTGTATGTGCGTGTGCGTACTTGTGTGTGTATGGTATATGCCCCCCCCCACCCCCCGCCATGTGTACACTCCCAAGTTTAAAAGGTGGGTGGGGGCACCTGGGTGGCTCAGGCCGTTGAGTGTCAGACTTTGGCTCAGGTCATGATCCCGTGGTTCTTCAGTTCTCACCCCGTATCAGCCTCGCTGCTAACAGCAAGGAGCCTGCTTCGGATCCTCTGTCCCCCTCTCTTTCTCTCCCTCCCCTGCTCTCTCAAAAATAAATAAACGTTAAAAAAGAATAATAGCAAATAAAAGAGGGTTGGAAGTCAATGTCCTCAATGCCTTCAACTGTGCGAGGGAATATTTAAGAGACTAAGGGAAAATCGGGCAAAACCGGAAGCTAGGTTGGACCCCCGGGCTCTGGCTCAGAAACGGTGAATGTTGTTAAGGAAATGAGAAGGGTATGCCTGATAAAACCACTGCTTGCGAAAGATATGAGGGGGACTGCCGATAGTGGGATTTCTGGGAAAGAAATCTGGCAATTCTCCTGAGCAAAAAAAGAAGGAAAAAGAGACAAGACCATATAGCGGGGAAATACATAGTTTCCTAGGTTGGTGTTTCTTAGACTTTAGTGTGCGTCAGATTCGTTTGGGAGGGCTTGATAAAAATCCAGGTTTCTGGACCCCTCCCCAAAGGAACTGAATGAGTAGGTCTGAGAGGGCACCCAAATGTTTGCATTTCTGATAGGTCCCACCCAGGTCAGGCTGATTCTGTGGGTCCGGGGACCACACTTTTTTAAGTAGCGAGACTGTGGATGCTGGAAGATTGGAGGCCGAAGCCCTGTGCTGCCATTGCCTGGTGGTGGGCCTTTGGGAAAATTACCCAGGCTCTCCGAATATTGGTTTTCTCATCCTTAAATTAAGATAATGACGTGCACTTCATAAGTGTGTCGTGAAATAACATGAGATAACATGGAGAAACTGGGTGGCTCAGTCAGTTGAGCCTCTGACCTTGGCTCAGATCAAGATCTCAAGGTTCGTGAGTTTGAGCCCCATATTGGGCTCTCTCCTGTCAGCGCAGAGCCCACTTCGGATCCTCTGTCCCCCTCTCTCTGCCCCTCCCCTGCTTGCATGCTCCCCAAAGTAAATAAATCCATTTTTTTAACAATAAAAAATAAAATAAGTGAAATAACACATTTAAAGCCCCTGAGACACAATAGGAATGGAAATACTTCCATTTCCAGCCTCTCTGAAGGCAGAGGTAAGGAAATGGAATCATGACCCAGGCGGGGCTCCAGGAAAAAAGATAGGGGCCGCGTGCGCAGAACTCAGAGCAGTGTTTCTCAATCCCGGGCAGGCATCAGAATCAACTGGGGTGCCGCTTAGAGGTAGAGATTTCTGGGCCCATCCTCCAATCAAAGGACAGAGTAGAGTCAATGGGCTGGCAGGGTGCCTGGGTGACTCTGAGGCTGGCCAGAACTGAGCCCGGTGACATCCAGAAATGAAAGTCTGATATTTCCAAGGCAGAGTACTAGACAGCGGGGACCAAGCTGGGGGCACAGGGAACTGGAACGACAGCATTGTAAACGCAAGGGCACTAAGAAGCCTGGGGGAAGCCAGAGAAAGCACCTTGCAGGGAAAAGAGGGGAGCTGTAAAAGGACGACTCTGAGTATGGGCTTAGGAGACCACGTTGACTTGAACTTGAAAAAAGTCAGGCGAACAGATTACAAATAATGCCGAAATATACACGTGATGATAACCCCTCACCCTGGAGAAAGACTCCGTTCTGTGATCGAATGGACTATGCTGCTTTCTCAATGAGGACAAGGTAGGACAAAGCAGTGAAAAGGAACTAGAAAATTTCCAGAAGCCCTAGGTCCATACACAGCAGCCCCCAACTCAGGTCTACTCTCCCCAGACCAATTCCAATAGAGGAAAGTGGAAACTTATCCACCAACCGACATCAACAGGAACTATGACCGGGGTTTTCTATTCTGGGATACCTCACTCGTTCTCCTTTCCTAGGTCCTCAGGCATCACTAAAGTGTGTTTCTCAGAAGGCTAGGCTTAGAGAAGGCTGTGGGTGATGTGGCTTCAATGATAAATATGAAAAATGACACGTATTGTAACTCAGCTTGACTAGGCCCAAGGCACATTAGCATAACTAATACTCTGAGAAAGCTCCCTTATCGGAAATCCTCACTTCAACAAGCACTTTTTGTAGCATTCCCCCCCTCCTGTCACTAATTTCTGGGAACACGCAGTAGGAAACGCTTCCCGATGGCAATGTCTGTCGTCACCACACCTCTGCCAGCCTCGGTGCCAAGATCTGAAGCCTCCACCTGCACTGTCCAGACTTAGAGCTGTTCAGATTCCAAGACACTCACTTCCTGTTTGGAAGCAAACTTCGCCGGGTTTTCAGATTCACCGCCCGCAAACGGGGGACAAGAACACGTCTTCTCTGTCGGTGGCTTTCGACACCGGAGCGGTTCATACGCAGATTGTACATTTAATAACAGGGACGTCCCCGCATGGCGTTCGCCACCACCTCGGGGAGATAGGAACACACCGCACCGCACACACGCACTCAGGAGCAGGGTGGAGAGAAATCATTAGCGCTAAAGAGAAAATGACCCAAAGTCCTTGAGACAGAAAATAAAATTGCAAGACGTGGAGATACACCCACCGTAGGCCGGCTGAGTGAGGGCCCATGATTCACTTGGCTTGTTTCCCAGCAAGCTCACATTGCCCCCTCCTTGGAATTTCAGCTCGTAAATATATTTATAGCTGCTCAGACACAATATGCCGGATGCTAAAGAAAAAAAAAACAATCCACTGAGTCATTGTTCCTGGTGAACCAGTTTTGCAAGAGTTAACCTAATCCCTTGCACAAAGCTGAAAATAGTTTGCCAAAAGCTTCAGCAAGGAGGAGTCACACTCTTCGCCTAAAGGTTAGTTGATCTCAATCAGGCTGGTACAGAAACTAAGGTATTAGTTACAGGGTGAACTGTTTTTGATCTGACGAGTAATGGAGGCATTACATGGTGTCCTGGCCGGTACCTGTGTTAAGTGACACCTCTCTCTTTTGTGCAATCACGGCGAGAGCCCTGAGAGATTTTGGCCCCTTGTTCCTTTGCTCCACCCATCCCCTTGGGCCCAAACAACAGCAACCTGCTGAAGTGGGAGTTTCCAAATCAGTGGCGCAATTTTTCCTATCAACTGCCTGAGCCATTAAAGAAGTTTAAAGCAATTAATCCAAATGTGACTCCCCTCGGGTGGTAAACAGTGTGTTCCAGGAGGTAGCGACCGGAGATACAGGAAGAAGCTGGCAGAGCGATCTCTGATGCCGGACAGGAAACAGAACCGATTCATCTTGACACCCAGGCTCTTAGCCCAGTAATTGGCCCAAGCAGGAGAACCCTAGGTACACGTTTGTTGACACAAAAGGGCGCTAAGCACTTGAAGGCGAAGAAGAAGGGAAGATCAAAGAAGACAGGAGGGAAGGGGAAGAACAGAAGGAAAAGGGTCTAGAGAAAGAGAGCAGAGAGGAAAGGGGGGAAAGAGAAGGAAGGGAGAGGAGGAGGAGAAAAAAGAGAAAAAAGAGGGGCACCTGGATGGCTCAGTCGATTAAGCATCCAGATTTTGGCTCAGGTCATGATCTCATAGCTCATGGTTTCCAGCCGTGCGTCCTGCTCTTTGCTGAGTGTGTGGTACCTGCTTGGGATTCTCTCTCCCTCTTTCTCTGCCCCTCCCTTGCGCGCATGAGTTCTCTCTCTCTCTCTCTCTCTCTTTCTCTCTCTCTCTCTCTCTCTCACACACACACACACACACACACACAATAAACATTTTTTAAAAAGAAGAGAGAGGAAAGATGACCCATTCGGCACACAAGTTCAAATTATTCAAGGTATTTACGGGGGCTCCTCAGAGTTTCAGTGTCTTTTTTTACCCTCTTGGCCAACTACGGTAGCTGTCAGAACAATCACGGCCTTTGATCTATGAAGCTGGACGTCTCTTTTTTCTGGTTCTAAGATGCTTTCTAGAAGTGATTTAATTTAGCTTGCTTTGACATCTTAACGGACATTCTGCCACAGGGCTTCTGTTCAAGGGGTGGTACCCCTTGAGGCACAAAGGAAATCTGTCTTACTTTCGCAGACTTGACCACCGAAAACATTTTCCTGGGTCCCTTCCCCTCGCAAGTTCTTTCTGTACTTCCAAACTCTGGTTTAGCTCATGGGAAGATATGCACCAGTCCGGTTTTAATCACCCCCGCCCCCTTGCCTGACTCAGAGATACCAATCAGAAACGAATGTTTTATAGTTCTGTCGTTTCCACGCCAGAGACGAAAAATGTCACAAGCCCTGGATTGTGAAGTAACAAGATGAACAATACAGGACAGGCCCAGAGAGAGACCAGAGCAAGGACAAGGGCCACCCTGAAGGCTGCTGTGACCCCCACACCCTTCTAATATAAGGCTCCTTTGTTTCAGTTAGTGTTGCCTTCTGGGCCAGAATGGGCCAATAAAAGACAAACCATCTGTGCATGGGCTCCTCTCAGATGTCCACAAAAATCCCCATAGTTGTTACCTTCTGGGAAGCTCAGAATGTTGTCATTGTTCCCAATTCTTGTTCCAAAGATTTGCAAATTTAAGAGCATGGTATTTGGTTTTTAAACCTCATCTGCTCTTGTGGAATAATAATGTAAGCCAGACAATACATGTAGCCCATTGTATAAGTGTATTATTATGCATCTCCTTCTAAGCAGAGACATGGAGGTGAAAGGGAGGTCAGGGTGGGGGCTGGGAGGGAAAGCCTGGCCAAAGGAAGTGTAAGAGCCTCGAGGCAGTGTTCCTTTCACCACCTCCAACCCCAGCCACTGAAATCATTCCACAAGTACCTGGGGGCCCTGTGCTAGATTGGAGGGCCCAAGCAGCACTGTTCCTGTCTTTGTAGGAGTCTAAGCTCTACAGTGGAGACAGAGAAGCGAGCGGTTTCAATGAGGGAGGAATTCTGGCCACGGGAAGTGAACACATGTGAGGGTTCATCTTCTGTGGCAACTTGGCTGGGCCAAGAAATTCCCGACTGGATGATAAAACATTATTTCTGGGTGCGCTGTGAAGGTATTTCTGGGAGGAACTGGTATTTGCATCGGTAGAATGGGGAAAGACGTTGCCCCTGCCAATGCAGGTGGGCATTAGTCAACCAGTGGAGCATCTCCATAGAACAAAAAGCAGAAACAGAGTGAAGTTGCTTCCTCTGTTTGAGCTGAAATATCCATCTTCTGCCCTCAGACGTCAGCAGCCCTGGTTCTCAGGCCTTTAGACTCTGACCGAATTAGACCACTCGTGTCTCGCTTCGCCAGTTTGCAGACAGCAGACTGTGGGAGTTTGGGCCTCCATAATTGCTTGAGCCAATTCTCATAATAAATCTCCTCTTACTATATCTCAACATATCCCATTGGTTTTGTTTTTCCAGAAAACCCTAACACACAGGGAGATGTGGGAGTCTACCTAGGGACAGTAGAAGGGGTAAATGGTCGAAGGATACTTCTCGGAGGAGTTGACTTCTAAAGGTTTACCTTTGGCCTTCATCATACTTCTCATGACCTCTATTGCAGAGCAAGGCTGGGTACAGAAAGTGACAAGGAAATAACCATTTTCCACCTTGGACTAACTTGGCACGGATTACCAGGCCAGGCTTCTTATGGTTAGCAGGTGACCTTTTACAGTCTACCTGTGAAGGGGTAAGGTTTCCAGTCAAGTTTCATAACTGATTTCTCTCTATTGGAGAAAAGAGTGATACTCTCCAAGGTTTTTGTTTTGTTTTGTTTTGTTTTCTTCTTGTTCAATGGAAACATTCCCGGGGCACCTGGGTGGCTCAGTCGGTTAAGTGCCCAACTCTTGATTTCAGTTCATGATCTCACGGTTGGTGGGTTCGAGCCCCGCATCAGGCTCTGTGCTGATCGCGCGGAGCCTGCTTGGGATTCTGTCTCCCTCTCTCTCCGCTCCTCCCATGCTCGCTCTCTAGCTCTCTCTCTCTCTCTCAAAATAAATAAGCATTAAAAAAAATTTAAAAACTAAAAGGGAACATTCCTTGCAAATGGGTCATCAACTAAATCTAGGTTGATCGAGACTGTGGCGAAGGGAAATTCTCAACTGGAGAGCAGTCTGAAGGACCTCAGCCTCTGCAGCAATACGCAGACATTTGCTCCCCATTTCTGTTACCGCCATGGTGGTTGTGAGTCAAGGGTCAGTCAGGATGGCCACTCACGCAGAAGCACTTAGCAGCTTGGGCGCCCCATTAAACGAACATCTCTCAACACCCTCTCCTACCTGTTTTCCTTAACCATCTGTACTGGAGGAGACCCGGCTCACAGCTCTTCCTGTTCTCTAACTGGTCCCCAATCTGTCATCTCAAAATTGCTTTGTTTCCCAGGAACACCCAGGCGAAGCACAGAGCATGACTACAGCCTCATTGAAACAGCCAGAAAAAAAAAAAAAAAAAAAACCCAAAGACAGAAAAATAAGGAAGGTCTGAAAAGTAAGCATTTGAAATAAATACCAGCAAAATGTTGCAGAAATAGAAATCCTAATTAAAGGGAGTTGAAATGAGTGACATTTTTGCTGAGAAATATTTAGGATCATTGTGAACCACACAAAAGAGTGAAAGCCCAGCCACTTTGGGAAGCTATTACCTGCTTCCTTGATGGTTTAAAGTCAGGTATGTTCTCTTCCAACATCTACACAGAAGACTTAGCAATAGTATCCCCTTTGTCCTTCAATCTGGGTGCCCGTGGTGGGTAGAAATGCTGGCACGGCGTGCCAATGTCATCATGTACTAGGAGGACATTCGTGGGTGGCAGATGTCGAGGTTGTGCATTCATTCTACCTCCTCTTATTCTAAAACCCGTATTTACAGAAGGGCACACTGCCCATCTGCCTACACCACCCTTCTTTATTCTGAATTAGCCTTCCTTTTCTGCAGCTTGTATTTAAACCGATATGACATTTAAAATTCTGGGTATAGGGGTACAAAGGTGGACTGGATGTCCCGAAACTGAAGTATCTGACGGAAAGCACAGTTGGATGGGCTATGACTAGACACCTACAAAGTGGGTAAAAAATATGAACAGAAAATCCATGATGGAAAATCCAAATTGCTAATAAATTTGTGAAGAAAAATGTTCAACCTTACTAGTTGTAAAGAGGGAATGTCTATTTCAACAAGAACAAGGTGCTCTAATAGTCTGGATTCTCCAGAGAAACAGAGCCAATGAGAGATATGTAGATAGACATAGGTATAAATATATTTTATGAAATTGGCTCATGCAATTGTGGAGGCAAAGAAGTCCGAAGTGTTGTAGTCAGCAGGCTAGAGACCCAGAAAAGCTAAAAGTCAGTTCCAGTTTGAGTCAGAAGGCGTGAGAACCAAGAGAGCCAATGGTGTAAGTTCTAGGCCAGGTCCTATTGTGTAGACTAGAGAAGACCCATGTTACCACTCAAAAACAGGCTGAAGAGAGAATTCTCCCTTACTCTTTCTTCAGTGGATTGGATGTGGCCCACCCCCACTGGGGGAAGCAATTTGCTACCAGTTCAAATGTTAATATCATCCAGAAACACTTTCACAGACACGCTCAGAATAACCTTTAACCAAATAACTGGGCACCCTATGGCCCAGTGAAGTTGACACATTAAAATTAACCATCACAGATACTATTTCATAACCTCCAATTTCTCATCTAAAAAAAAGCATGCATTGGCAAAGTACGAAAGGAATCAAAAGGGTGTACAAATTGCTTGTGGGAACATAAGCTGGTATCACTCTGGAAAGCCACTTGTCAATCTCTAGTAAAGTTGAGAGTGGGCACATCCCCTAGTCCCACTTTATAGAAAACTTTCGTACTTATACAAGGCAGATGTTCAAGAACATACTTTATACCACTGTTGATAATGTTAAGAAAAGTGGGGTCGGGTATCATAGAGTAGATTTAAAAAAAAAAAAAAAGTAAACTCAATCTACATGAAGCAATGTGATAAATTTCAAAAATATAATGTCACATTTAAAGAAAACAAACTAAAAACTGATACATACAGTAGGATACAGTGAATTTAAATATTTAATGGAAATAATAGACTAATAGAAAATATCACTATATATTTTTTTCTGGATGGTTTGGCTGGAACTGAAATTTTACTTACAGAAAAAGATTTGGCAGCATGGTGATTTCTCTTAAGTCTAAGAGCCGAGCACACAGGTGTTATGTTATTTCTTTTACTTGTATGAATATTTGAACTTTCCCAAATTAAAAATAGAGTAAACGAATTAAAAAGCAGTATCGTAGTAAGCTCCCATAAAATATAATGAGTGATTAAAAGAATACACACTAAAACAATTTGGAAGACTGTAGACAGAACTGTTAGTAATAGTTATATCTGGGAAAGGTACTTCAGGGGTTTTATTCTCGACTTTCCAAATTTTCGTTTCGTTTGAACTATTACCATGATTGTGGATTACCTGTACAATCAGAACAACAAGCCAGAATGGAGAAAAGGGGTAGAGAAGATTAAAAAAAAAAAAAAAAAAAAAAAAAAAAAGACGTCAAGAAATTTACAAGGGTCAAAAAACACCCTTGGACCCCCCCACCCCATGGTATCATTTTTCAAAGAGTAGACCAGAGGAAAGAAGGAATGTGTTTATATTCTTAGAAGCCAATAACTCGCTAAACCCCAATTTTGCAATTATGCAACACCAGCTGCCATTTGTGAACATTCACAAAGAGCTAAAAAAGGGCTCATTATGTTCCTCTGAAATCTGCTCATCCTGCATTCTCTGTACGGGTGAATGTTGCCACTAGGCTCCCCAAGAGCAATCAATTCTACCACCTTAATCACTTTTGTTCCCCCTCCACCCTTCACCCCGCCCCTCACCCCCATTCTTGCCTCAAGGCCTCCACTTTAGTTCAAATCCTCTCATTGATGGGCTTTTCCTTCTGCCTTAGGGCTTAACCCTTGGAATCCATCCAGCCAACAGGACTCAGGGCAATCAGCCTTTTATTTGATTATACAAATCTCTTCCTCAATTAATTAACTCCGCAAAATGTGTCCGTGTTTCTCATTACTGAGGAGATAAGGTGCCAGATCTTTAGCATGGCTTCCAAAGTCTAAAGACCTTTATGGGCTGGCTCCAGCCTACCTGCAGGCTGACCTCTTTCCATGTACACGTCAGCCTCTAATTTCTCTGCAGTTACCTGTAGTTTCCTGGACTTCAATGCTTGTTTTCTTTAAACACTCTACGGTTTGGCTTCCTCTGCCTAGAATGTCCTGCCCCTCTCCACATGGGGAGCAGTACATCCATTTTACCAGAAAGCTCAGCCCCCAGCACTTGCTTTATGGACATGTTCCTGGTTCTTACACACAAGCCCGCACGCACTGTCCTGTCCATTTGGTCACAGACTTTAGCACTTTTCACCACTGCCCCACCCCCACCCCACTGTTCTTGGTTTATGCAATTCATAAACAATTCAAGTGTCTCTGAGTATACTAAATAGAAGCTGTTGGTTTTAATTGTTTATTTTTTAGTTCATGTATGTGTTCTCACATTACGTCTATTTTTACAAGGGTCAAGTTATTTTTCTTGGATTACCTTATTCATCATTCATGCAGTTGGTTTTCCGAATATGTCTGATAAGTCTACATTCCGCTATTCGGTTTACCTTTCATTTTCTAAATTTTTTTAAGAATCTCTTACTTGCTAAAAATGTCCTTTTCCTTCTCTTTGCTGGGGTTTATTTCATTTTGTACATCTACGCTTTTATTTCAGGCAGGTGTGAGTAAGCACATTTAGTATATACAAGTGTTCGGTCCCCCACCTTGGGTCAGAAAGCCAGCCAACCATGTTAGAATCCACCGACGTCAACAGACATTTCCTAAAAACACAAAATAGGCAAACATATCAATTTCTCAAGACCCCAAATATTTAAGGATATAAGTCGAGAATATTGTAGTTGGCAATAATTATTTATAATATAATAATGAGGAAGAACCTACGTCCTCCACATCTTTGAACCACAGTGTGTAACCCCTAGCCCGGCTCAATAAAGAGTTGTTCAATGAACTCAACATTAACAGAAGTTCATGAAACAATCGTCTTGCTTCGTTTTGATGTGATCATATCCATACTAGAATTTGCTTCTAATCTGGTTTCCTTTGTACCTGGCAGGTGGAGAAATTAGACCAAAACAAAAGTACAAGAAATATGTCTGGAGTAGGAATTTCTACCTCAGTTGGGTCAAGGAATATATTTTCTTGATAGGGGCAGCTTTGTGACTGAGCACAGAGCAGAAGGGAGCATACTGAAGAGAGAAATTCAGTTTGGAGGTTTGAGAAGCATTGGAGGGGTAAGCGGTATAAATCTGAGAAAAAGAGCTGGCCACAAAATTGAAACCATTTTTATCTGGGACATCCTGAGCATTTCTCCTTTTCCACCAGAAATTCCCAAAGAAATAAGAATCAGTGTGAACCTCAGACCTTCTTCTTCCCTTCCCATATTTCCACCTACTTGTAGGTTTTCAATCCCAAATTCAATATTCACACTCCACAAACGTGGAAATTTGGCCCGAGTGTGAACTTAATGTATGGAATAAAACAAAATCTAGGACTGGGATATCCCAGGAGATTATAATCAAATTTTAAAGCCCCAGAATAGAGTCTTGATTAGTGAACAAAGTTTCAAGAGGCACAATTGTAAGAGACAAAGTAAGACTGTATGAATATCTTCCCTATCTTTAGCTGGGGAGCTGTTTTGTGGATGGGGTTAATTGCCATTTATTCCTTCCGTAGAGGGGAAGAAGGACTAGCTTTTGCTGAGTGTCAAATTATCTGAAACTGTTCTGGGGAAAGAAGTCTCAATAATGAGCGAAGAAGACGACACTTGACGAGGTTAAAGACAGGTGGCGGACACAGACAAGTACACAGGCAACTACAAGAAGGGGTGATGCGTCCTACAAGGGGGTGATCTCCAGGTGCTCTGGCAACACGCAGAGGAACACTTGCTCGCAGTGGGGGTTCAGGGAAGTGTTCCCAGGGAAAGTGGCACCTTCTCTGAAATCTAAAAGATTCATACGTGTTATTCATAGTAAAGTTTGGGGGGAGTTATCCCAGAAAAGGGAAAGAGAATCTCCTAGCAGAGAGAACAGCTTTGAGGCCAGAGAAAAAAGAGCAAAACAAAATCCTTCTAGGAACCCCTTATGTGTGAGAAATCATGTGTGAGGTGGAGGGGGTGGGGGGTGGGGGCCTGAGATGGGAGAAATCAGCAGGAAAATCACAAAGGGACCTTTGCCCCCACACTCGAGAGCTTGAACTTGACCGTGAGGGCAACGTGGAGGGCACTGAAAGTGTTTGAGATGAGGAGGCAACCAGATGTGATTTGCATCTCGGGAAGGTCTCCATCGTTGTACTGTATGCAATGTTTTAAGAGATGAAATTGACTGGGCACCTGGTGCGGGAAGCTCAGGTAGGATTCTGTGGAGCCACCTTGGGAGAGAGGAGAGTGGCCCCAGACTAAAATACTAGCGGCAGATCAGAGACAAGTGGATGGAATCCATTTGAAAGATGTGCCTGTGGCAGAATCCACAAGAGCAGGGGAAAGAACCTAAAGCTGTCTGCTAAATAATCTTCTTTTCCAGAGTCCAAGGGCTGCAAAGTGGTCAAGTGGTCAGCTATTCACAGTGAGGTCTTCGTGTAGGCTCACCCATCCTCCCTCCCTTCCTTCCTCCCTTCCTTCCTTCCTTCCTTCCTTCCTTCCTTCCTTCCTTCCTTTCCTTCTTTCTTTCTTCCTTCCTTCCTCCCTTTCCCTCTTTTTTCTTTCTTTCTTTCTTTCTTTCTTTCTTTCTTTCTTTCTTTCTTTCTATTATTTGAGAGAGAGTGCATGTTCAAGAGGGGGAGAGGGACAGAGAGAAAGAGAGAGAGAATCTTGAGCAGGCTCCATGCTTAGCATGGAGCCAGACACTGGGCTTGATCCCGTGACCCTGGGATCATGACCTGAGCCCAAATCAAGTGTCGAGAGTCAGATGCCCAACCGACTGAACTACCCAAGCCCTCCTCCCCTTCCTGTTTGTAACCTGTTTCTCCTTTGCTCCTCTCATTGTTGAGTCTCCCCTTTCCACAAAGGGGATGTTCTTTTAACATCAGTGCTCTTGTCTCTATCTTCCCCTCCAACCTGGAAGATTGGCCTCCCGTCTACCCTGCCTGCCCACCCCAATCCTACACACGGCTCAAAGCTAAGACGTTCCTTATACAGTTGCTTCTTGAGGGTTTCCATAGAGAAGACAATGTCAGACCTTGACTTCCCAGGACCTTCAGAAGAGCTGAGGGAAGACGAGGGAGTGGAGGAGGGATTTCCAGGCAGCTGCTCTTTTTCAAGACCTTGCCTCTCATGTGAGTCAGTTCTGTCTCTTGATTTATTTTTCAGACGATCCATCAGCCACTATTGAAATAATTGCATGTGGGTACATGGACACACAAAATACTCCAACGCACACACACCTCCAAAGGACAAATATTAGTTCTCAAAGATAGACCCTCTGTAAAATGATAAGGGAAAAGCTAAACATTTCCCCAATTACCTTGTAGCTTGCAAGGCACCTCTCTTATGCAATAGAGTCAGTGTTCCATTTCCTCCTCAGCTTTTGAGTTCAGCTTCTTCGGGGTCGGCAGCAGTAAGGACGGACCCATTGCCAAACTTGGATAAAACCTCTCCGTGGTCACTTTCTGGATACCTAAGCACCCGTTCAAAGCTTCCGAGATTTCTTGTCCTAAAGGCTTTATTAAAATTCTTCCTCAAAGCTGCTCATCGCCCTGTTTCTGTCTGGGATGAAGAATGGCAGGTAGTTTTACTCTTTCAGATGTTCATCTGTTGTGCTGTGCTTTTCTAGCCAAATAACGGAAACAGCTTAGCGACAGTGCAATACTGTGGAAAGGACACTCACTAAAGTAAGACCTTGTCTTGCAGTGTTCACGAACTTCCTGATACTGAGTAAACTTTTTCTCTGAGCCTTAGCTTCCTCATCAATAAATGACAGGTAACATGGGTTAGTTTGGTTTTCATCATCAAATTATACTGAGTGCAAATATATATGCCAACGTAGCTGACATATAGTGGGTGTGTAAAAATATATCGTATTCATTTTTGATCAGAGTCAGGAATCATCTAATACAATCATTAATTTCTGCAACTGACGATTCTGAAGCACAGAGAGGGGTAAGATTTTCCCAGTCCCGCAGTGTGGCAGAGTCAGAAATAGACGCCAAGTCTCTCTCCTGAGTCTTGCTCGGTGTTCTTTCCATTATACTTTCTGTAGTGAGCCTGGAGTATATGTTTAAGGAGTTGAGTTGGAAGCCTTTTATTATAGAATCTGTGCTCCAACAACGTGCCCCCCTCCCACCCAAATATCTAGGCTAACGCCAGTTATATTCAATGTCCATGTGGTTTTGTCTTGGATGGAAAAGGATTTTTCCAGCACCACCTATCCTATTATTCTGTTTTGAAAGGGTAATCTGTCAGGTACATCAAACATTAAAAGCAGCGGGAACATTCTGAGGTGGTAGTGTGTATATTTTTCTCACCGATTAAATCTTCACTCCTCAGCTATCAGGCAAAAGGGAGGGAAAACCATTCGCTTCCTCCCCTAAAAGGAAAAAGGCTTTTAAAACAGTTGGTAGAATCCACTATTCAAAGTGGAAAAACAAAATTTTCAAGCAACATGAGATGAGAAAGGCAAGAGAGCACATGTGCTCAGGATAACATTTGTTTTCTCTAGGGCTAAAATATTGCTGCTTCATGATTCTAAGCTATTATCATTAGAGCCAGATTGTAGCCAACAATTTTATCAACACAATTTAAAATGCTTTCCCTAGGTTACCGTCATCGGGAAAATACAGGGGAAGTTTCAGGCCAATCTCATCAAATGACAAAAAAAACACCTGACACCGGTAAAAATGCAATTTTCCTAAATGGCAAAGAAAAGAATTGACACGCAAGACTTAAATTTTCTTCTTTACCCGCAGCTGAGACCTGTGACTGGAGTTATCGCCAGCACTTTGATATGATCACCTAGACAATTGCCGTCAAGGAGGACCCAGGCCCTTGGGTGTCCTGCTAGTATCTCAGAATCAGTACATTCAAGTTAAAATCCAATACCTTCCGCCCCTCCCCCAATCTATTCTCCCTCCTGTAATCCTATTCTTAGCAAAAACGCCATCCATCCCTGAAGACGTCAACTCCTTACCCATCTCTTCCCTTCCTCCCCTCCCAAATGGCCTCTGAAGTCCGTTTTTCAAAGCACTAAAATGCCACCATGGAATCCACTCCCACCATGTTAATGCTGACTTTTATCATCTCTTGATCTATTGGCACTTGGGTTTGTTGAATTGGTCCCTTGGAGTCTGTTCTTATCAACCTCTAACCTATATTTCTTATGGCACCCAAACTGGTACTATAAAATGTAAAGCTAATGATGGTCTAAAACTTTCTATGGCTCTGTGTTGCCTAATAAGGCCAATTTTTCATCTGGTCTAAAGGAATTCTCTCAATCCAATCTCAATCCACTTTCCAACCTCCTCTCTTCAGCAACTACCACCATGACCATGCAGTTGAAGCTTTGACTATCCCCAAAGTACTCATTGTTCTCTAAGCTTTTGTTTATGCTGTAGCCTCTGCTTGTAGGTGCTACATTTGAACACCCATTTTCTACCTGGTAGCTTTCTTCTTAATCTAAAGGACTCAGGGCACCTGACTGGCTCAGTTGGAAAAGCTTGCGACTTTTGATCCCAGGGTCGTGAGTTCGAGCCCCATGTTGGACAGTGTAGAGATTACTTAAAAAAGTAAAATCTCAAAAAAAGTTAAAAGACTAAAATTCCACATCTCTGTCAAGTTTTCTTTGATAATCCCCAAAGACTTTGTTGGGGTTTTCTCTGTATTTCCATACCACAGTTAATAAACTATTATTATATCAATTATCTTGTTACATTATAATTGTTTTTTTGGTAGGGAATTCTTTGATGGTGAGTTTGTATTTTCTGACAGTAAGATTCAAATGTTTGTGAATCAGACTAATTATCTATCCCTATCCGAGTGATAATAAATGTGATTTTCATGTATAATCTCACTTAAATTTCCAGTTGTGAGATTGGTTCTCAAGCAATATACCATGGCACAAAGGCGTACCACTAAATACATACAATGTAAATTGCGGAAGAGCACTGTTCTGTGTATCCATCAGGCAGCAAGTGGAATGGATCATATAACTGAGCATAGGATAGAATAAACTTGGTGCATACAAGAGCTTTTTTTTTTAAACTTTTTTAACATAGAGTGAGAGAGACTGAGCACGAGTGAGGAGGGGTAGAGAGAGAGGGGGACACAGAATCAGAAGCAGGCTCCAGGATCTGAGCTGTCATTACAGAGCCCGACATGGGGCTCGAACTCACGGACTGCGAGATCATGACCTGAGCTGAAGTCAGACGCTCAACCGACTGAGCCACCCAGGCGCCCCACAAGAGCTTTCAAAGAATGCTATAATGTAAAGCCAGTGAGTCCAGAAATGCTTTCTTTTTATTAGAACCTGCAAGACCTTTTCCTCGCTGTATAAAAAAAGGCAGAGGCAGAACAAGCAGTTCATGTTCAAGGGCAACCAAGTTATGGGTGTCTTACAGCCATGTGAGATACTGTTAGACCAGCGATGTTGTAACTATTGCTGACTTGTTTGGGACCTTTCAGCATCTTCAACTCTGTCGTCAAAACATCCTACGTATGCCTAAAAAGTAGGAAAATAACTGAGGCAGAATTGTGGAGTATCAGTTTGAAATCGATAGCTTGGATTTCAATCCCAGCTCTGAACCCACTACTTCTGTTGACCTTTGCCAAGTCATGTTAGCCTGCTGACCCTCAGACTTCCCAGCTCCATGACAAGACAGGCTCCACTTCATAAGATTGTGGAAATGAATCAATGTGAAAAGAGTGTCTGACTTGGATGTGACCTGCTATTATTTGTTGACATCGTTGTTGTATTTAGTTCTACGGTCCATAGTGAGACCAACGTGATAACTTAGTTTTACCAGCATCCTCTGCCACTGCCGTGATCTCCTAAATTTAATAGTTTAACTTGCTTCGTTCTGGTTCCTCCACTTCCATGACAACTTACTATGATTCAGAGAAAAAAGAGCAGAAAGCGGAACACAGCTGAGTTAATTTTTCCTCTTTCCAGAAGTACAAAAACAGTCCTGCTAATGTCACTGTCCTGTATCTGCTTAGAAATGCCTATTTTGGGGGCGCCTGGGTGGCTCAGTGAGTTAAGCATCCGACTTTGGCTCAGGTCATGATCTCACGGTTCGTGGATTTGAGCCCCGTGTCGGGCTCTGTGCTGACAGCTCAAAGCCTGGATCCTGCTTTGGATTCTGTGTCTCCCTCTCTCTGCCCCTCCCCCCACCCTCTCAAAAATAAATAAACGTTAAAATTTTTTTTTTTAAAGAAATACCTACGTTCTGGGAAAATCACATCTAAGCATCTTTGGCTAACAGGTGTCCCTTCAGAGGCCTGGTGCAATCAGAAAGATAAAACAATAACTACCAAGTTTGCTTGGATGGTAAAGTGAAGTTTAGTTGAGGAGAGCTGGTGAAAGTTGCAAAACGCCATCTGGGTAAGCAGACAGGAGATAAACACCCAGAGGGGAGAAAAATGGCAACAACTCTATTAAAGATACTCACAAATTCTGGGGCGCCTGGGTGGCTCAGTCGGTAAGCAGGTCATGATCTCAGGGTTCCTGGGTTCAAGCCCGGCGTCCGGCTCTTTGCTGACAGCTCAGAGCCTACAGCCTGCTTCAGATTCTGTGTCTTCCTCTCTCTCTGCTCCTCCCCCACTCACACTCTGTCTCTCTCTCAAAAACAAATAAACATTTAAAAAAATTAAAAATTGAGAATATGTTAGGGCAAAGTTCAGACTGACTCAGGATATATACCAACACAGGTGGGCAACTAACTTTTATCTGACCAATGATAAATAAAGATCAGTGGGGAAAAAAAGGTGTATAAAAAAAAGATCACTGGCCGGAAATATTAACATATGCATGTGGAAATTCCATGGTTCCTCCACGCATTGCTTCTGCAATCAGACGGATTGACTCTCGACAGTAAGTAGTAGTAACGAATGACTCATGCCATAATTGTTTTCATCCAATCATCAGATTGACAGCTGCATATGGCAGGTATTAACACCTACCTCTTGAGGATATTGTGTTAATTAGTGTTTTCAACAATGTTTTCAGTTGCTGAAAGCCAGAAACAAATGAAGGGTGGGGTCGCATGGGTATCGGACACAACCATTATTCATTTTCCTGTAATCAAGGATACATCAGGCCCCAGAGTCCTCACACACTGATTTATGAATGAGCTGATATCTCCCGGCCAAACAAAAGCTTTCAGACAATGGGACTCTTCCCTAAAGTCAGCCTGACATCAGTACGTTCCAAAATAAAAAGCCTCCTAAACACATCCAGGTCTGATTTTTGCACCATTATCAATGACCTCTTTATCACATCTGGATACTTCTTAATCCTGACAGCATTTGACATGGTTGGCCGCTACCCTCTTTATTTAGCAGCCTTTTTTTTTTTTTCTTTAATGTGTTTTTACTTAGGTGGCAGGTCTATGGATAAATGGTTTTCCTTCATCTCAACTTTCCAAAACGTAACCATTCTTTTTTTTGCATCCACTATGAAATCATATATTTTTTTCTTTTGAGTTTTTATTTAAATAGCTGCCATGCGGTGTAATGCTAGTTTCAGGTGTAGAGTTTAGTGATTCATCATTTCCATACAACACCCAGTGTTCATCACAAGTGCCCTCCTTAACCCCCATCAACCATTTAACCCACCCCCCACCTCTCGATATCATATTTTTCTGAGTTTGGCGTCTGCTTTGTGAATTCTTCCCTGTCCGTCCACTTTACTTTGTTTCTTTTCTAGGTCCTGTCCTTTGCTTTCTGGATTCTCTGCTTCTGAGCAGTGTCCCCCATTACTGTGGTTTCTCCCACGAGAAGCACTGGGTGCAGAAGGAGCTCAGGATGTGACCTGGTCACCTCAGGAGGTGTTGTTGGAATAGGGGGCATTTGATCCTTAAGAATGTGGTAAAAAGGGCCATAAAGATTCTTGTGTAAAATTCTCTCTTATTCAAATGTCTGTCCCAGCTTGTTCTTCATAAAGGAAAAGTTTTCCTATAAAGGAAATTAGTTTTCATTGTAGTGTCTCATACCTAAATGGAGTCCATTTAAAAAAAAAAAAAAATTAATCTGTAATTATTTTTGAGAGAGAGAGAGAGTGCGAGCAGGGGAGCAACAGAGAGAGAGGGAGGCACAGCCTCCGAAGCAGGCTCCAGGCTCTGAGGTGTCCGCACAGAGCCCGACGCGGGGCTCGAACCCACCAACCGTGAGATCATGACCTGAGCCGAAGCCGGGATGCTCAACTGGCTGAGCCACCCAGGCACCCCTAAATGAAGTCCATTTTAAAGATTTATAGAAGAAAAGATGTTTGGCTCATTCCTTACATTAAAATGTGCTCATTTGGAGCGCCTGGTGGCTTAGTCGGTTAAGTGTCCGACTTCGGCTCAGGTCATGAACTCGCAGTTCTGGAGTTCAAGCCCCCCCCGTTGGGCTCTCTGCTGACAGCTCAGAGCCTGGAGCCTTCTTTGGATTCTGTGTGTGTCCCTCTTTCTGCCCCTCCCACCCTCACACTCTGTCTCACTCTCCTCCAAAATTAAATACACATTAAAAAAAAAATTTTTTTTAATGTGCTCATTTGAATTCAGTAAGGTAACAAACTGAACAGCTATGTGACTCTGTAGTCACTTTAGTCAGTTTTTGAAACAAGAATTCTCGTGATGGCCAAGGTGATGCTTCCATTAGGGAGAAAAGTGAACTTTATTTCTTATATTCAGAGGAACGGCTGAAAAGATAATTACACAACTTTTCAAAATAAAAGCTTTAATTTATAAACACAATTTCCAAGATATTACTGTTTGAACAGAGTTCTTTTGCAACACACACACACACACACACACACACACGGTAACCATTTTAAAAAGAGATCTAAGTATCTGTCAACAAAACTGAGACCAGGAGATGGGAGAAAAGTCGGCTTGGGAGGGTGTGGATTGGGATGGACTCCCCAAAGGAGACAGGTGATGCAGCGTCTGGATGCCTGCAGTTTGTGGAATATTTTTACATTTGCAAAGTGCTTTAAAATAACTCCTCCTGACAAGCATGTAAGCCAGATAACCATTATCATCCCAATTTTTTAGAAATAGAGATCAGTGAAGCAATCTGCCCTCTTCCAAGGGAAAAATGGCAAGTGATAGCAGATTAGAAATCACTGAGCCTGAAATTCTATTTTGCTGTGTGAGCCAGCGTCCAGGGCGACCCGCTGGATGAGCTGTGTGGCCCTGCAATTGCCAAATTTGAACAGACAAAGCAGCGCATGATGTGATAGTTCATCCAGATAATTTAGGTCAGAATTACCCTGTGACCTTGGAATCTCAAATGCAATGTAATCTGAATGATCGCACAAAGTCAGGTCTTTGCACTTACCTTTCCTGAGGTGGGCCACGGGACGAGTGTCCGGTGAAGCAGGGAAGAGGTTTCATGAGCATTTGGTTAGGCTGAGGTCAGTGACAAGGAGGATGGGGACTGTACTCTGTACTGAGAGAGGGGGGCATTCAGTACACAAACAGGCAAGTTAGAAATGCTTCCGGGGGGGGGCGGGAGGGGGGGCACCTGGGCCGCTCAGTCGGTTAAGCGTCTGACTTCAGCTCAGGTCCGTGAGTTCAAGTCCGCATTGGCTCTGTGTCGACAGCTCAGAGCCTGGAGCCTGCTTCAGATTCTGTGTCTCCCTCTCTCTCTGCCCCTCTCCTGCTCAGACTCTGTCTCTGTCTCTTTCTCTCTCAAAAATAAATAAACATTAACAACAACAACAAAAAAGAATGAAAGAAAGAAATGCTTCCTGTGGACAATTGGACAATTCCCTTCGCTTGAACAAACATCTTTATTTCCCTCTTGGCTACCTTTATGGTCTGTTGGGGAACATCTATACCCTCTCTGAGTATGACCCGAAATGTTATTTCATGTATTTAGTATTTAAATAATTTAATATTCCAACTGAACATTACGTGTAATAGTAAAATTCTTGCTCCCGGGGGCTCTTCCGGGGTCAGACCAGCCCCACACTGGCCGGGCTGCAGAGGCCCACGGAAGCAGGGGCACCAGCCAGAGAGCTAGGTATTGCTCAACGTCAGGGCGAATTAAAGAGAAACAAAGCAGCTTGTTTTTATTCTTCAGCCTCTCGAACCAAAACACAGGAGGACCTGAGCAAGCAGAGCAAAGCCACGGGCGAATGACTCACTGGAAATCGTGAATGTTTGCTAAGTAAGGTCTTCTGCGGCACCCCAGATCAGACAGCCCGGGCCCCTCCCTCCGCGGCCAGCCCTGACTCACCCAGGAGAGGGCTGAAGGCCTGTGGCCTCTGCTGTCTGCATCAGGAGAGCCACCACCCAGCTCTGGGGCGACCCTCGTTTGGTAGCATGTTGTTTGCTTTCCAGTTTTTGAGGGTTTTTTGCATGCTCGGTTTTTTTGTTTTTGTTTTTATTTTATTTTATTAATTTTTATTTATTTATTTTGAGAGAGAGCGTGAGTGAGGGCATGAACAAGGGAGGGGCAGAGAAAGGGAGAGAGAAAATCCCAGGCAGGCTCCTCACTGCCAGCGCAGAGCCCAACGCAGGGCTCGAACCCAGAACCGGGCGGTCATGACCTGAGCCGAAGTCAAGAGTGGGACGCTTCACTGACTGAGCTGTCTAGCCACCCTTGCGTTTTTTGTTGTTGTTGTTTAATGGTTATAAAACAAGGGCTCGATATTAAACATTTGGAAAGGACAGAACTGTTTTTGTTTTTGTTTTAACAGCAGCAGAGTAATCACCCATAATCCTGTCCAGAAGCAACCTGTTAGCACCTCTGTCATTTCTTGGACCAAGGTCTCTCAACCTCAATAGTGCCGACACTGGGGACTATTTCAGTCGTTGTTGTCTGTTCGTGGGGGCTGTCCTGTGCATTGTAGGCTGTTCAGCAGCACCCCTGGCCTCTACCCACTGGATGCCAGGAGAATTCTATCCCCACCTCCGGATGCTACCAAGTGTCCCTTGGGAAGCAACATTGCCCCATGTAAGAACAACTGTTTTAGATGGTACATTTTTGCAAAGCAAGAGCATCAACTTGAGATTTATAGGGAAACACTTTAGCAAATGCCTTACAGAGAACTTAGGCCACGCTTTCATTTCACAAGGAGGAAGGCTCAGAGAAGGGACTTGTGCAGTCACCCGGTTGATTAGTGGGTCAGAGCCACTTAGCTTCTGATCTACTGATATTTCTACTCTCCCCTTCATGTAACTTTTTTGAACTCTTTTTTTTTAAAAGGTTATTTGTTTT
This sequence comes from Panthera pardus, assembly GCF_024362965.1. Lineage (NCBI taxonomy): Eukaryota > Metazoa > Chordata > Mammalia > Carnivora > Felidae > Panthera > Panthera pardus. The sequence continues at coordinate 14,747,535 of NW_026526766.1, read as the reverse complement.
ATTTTGGGAGACAGAGAGACAGAGAGAGAGAGAGAGCAAGCAGGAGAGCAGCAGAGAGAATTCCGAGCAGGCTCCGCAAGTCAGCACAGAGCCCAACGCGGGGCTTGAACTCACGAACTTCAAGTTCAGAACCTAAACTGAAATCAAGAGTCGGACGCTTAACTGACTGAGCCACCCAGGTGCCCCCTGGCTTTCGTCTTCTTACTTGAGTGTCATATACATGGGACACAGTCAAAACAGTCTTCGTGGCTCTTGAATTTCAACCTAGTTATCATCCCTAGCGTGAGGTGTAATTCTTCCCTACTCTTCACCCTTGTCCCTGGCGGACAGTGATGGGCTGCCTGGGTGGTGATGGATTCGGTTTTACTAAAAGGGAGTCTAGTTTTCTTAACTTACAGTCCTGTTAACGGGCACTCAAGAAATTCCCCAAAGTTCTCATATCTCAGAACCTGGTGCCCTCTTTTTTTTTTTTTTTTTTTTTTTTCTGTTCCTTGTTAGTTTTCTATTTTCAGAGGGCAGTGATTTAAGGAACATTTTCTTCCCTCTTTGCTCTGAACCACGAATCTAAATATCAGCCCTAAATTTCTCTTCTGGAAAGCCCCTGCTTCTATTCAAATTCCAAGCCCCATCTTCTCCCGTCTGGACTAAGGGCATAGTCTCCTTTGCATCCACTCTTGCTCTGCTACAACCCATAATCCATTCTTCACAGAATTCTTATTATTTTTTTAAATGTAAATCAGACTATGCCACCGCCCTGCTTAAATTCCTCCCATGGCTTTCTGTTACATTTAAAATACAAATTCCTTGCCCTGACCTACAAGGCCTTATGTCTTGCCAACACCCTACCCCCTCTGCTCTAACTACACTGGCCTGGTGGTTGTTCTCAGACATTCCAAACTCTGCCCACCTCAGGGTCTCTGCATTTGCCCTTTCCTCTGCCTGGAATGTTCCTCCCCCATGTTCCTGCCTCCTTCTTATCATTCACCCTTCATCTCCACAGTCAGTTCCTCAGAGAGGGATCCCCCTTATGAATGTAGTTACCCCTGCCTGTACCTCAGTCACTCTGGTTCATATTACCCAATTTCATGGCCTTCCTAGTGTTTATTGTTATAGCCTAATCTAACTAATCATGTTGATTAGTTCACTTTTTTTACTACCTTTCTTTCCCCTCTTCCCCACCATAATGTGTCTGTTTACTTCACTACTGGATCCTTATTCCCAATACCCAGCAGATCGTACATAGGTGTTCAATGTATATTTCTGAACGAACAGACAAACGATAAACCTACAGACACTTATGCAAATAGAATTAGGATCCTTGGCATCCATTTCTGATACCCATCACCCCTCCCATTCAAATTCACCCTTCACTTCCTGCCCCATTTTCATCGTGCTACATAATACAACACTCATACCTAAAGCCTTGAAGTGCTCAATTGGTGACTTTGATTTAATAACCCAGGCCCTATCTGACTCTGAGTGAGTCACTCAGACTTCATAAAATTTCCCAATGATATAAGATGTTACCAATAGTCCTCCTTTTTTTTTTTAACCTTAGTCATACATTCATTTACCTGAGTAACATCACCTAATAGGCCCAAAGCCAAAAGAACCAAAGAAACAGAGCTTCTTAGCAAGCTTTGTTTATTGGCAAGGGATTACTACTACCTTCCAACTCACCCGGATGTTGTACAAACAAATGAGATATTATCTATGGAGCGTTTTAATCTTAATAAGAAACACTCATCCACATGAAAAGGAAGCTATTGATTTTCTGGCATTCCTGTGTGCTTTTTACTAACAATTATATTAAGAAAGGTCAATTCTTGTGAAGTTCTCATAAGTCAAGGGAAATCTAGCTGCTTAAGACATTTACCCAAGAGATTCCAACTCGGAATTCAAGAATGTTTAGAAATGAAGAAGCAGAGTTAATTCCAGGAAACCTCTACCTTCTATGACTATTGTCATTGTCCATAGAACACCAGAGAGCAAGGAAACCCTTTATAAATCACCAGATCTAATCCTTTTATTTTATAGGTGAGAAAACAAACCACAATATCACATCCTGGAGTCCTTCAAGCTTCTAAGCGGTCAATGCCAGCCTAACACCAGCTTCCCCTACCTTCATACTAGGGATTGGTCTAGGGATTCACTGCTTCTCATGTGCCATTGTTCTATTATTCTCCTTTAACTTCCAAAGGTCAGACTGCAAACAGGAAAGGATTGAGCAAAATGCTAAGATCAAGGGGCATGTGGGTGGCTCAGTCGGTTATGCATCGGACTCTTGATTCTGGCTCAGGTAATCATCTCCCCATTTGTGGGTTCGAGCCCTGTGCCAGGCTCTGTGCTGACACTGTGGAGACCACTTGGCATCCTCCCTCTCCCTTTCTCTCTCTGCCCCTCTCCTCTTTATCTGTGTGTGTGTCTCTCAAAACTAATAGATAAACTTAAACAAAAAAATGACAAGTGAAGCTCCTTTAAAAAAAAAAAAAAAAGCTAAGATCAAGATCTCACCTAGAAAAAGCACATAGTTTTGTCCTAATAAGTCCAGATTTGGGTCTTGTAGTGAGAAATAACCACTCCTGTTGAAGGCATGCACATATACGTCCGGAAAGAATTCAAGTCAGCATGGTCAACATTTTAAGACCTTGGCTAACGTGGATACCGGCTGGCTGGAATGCTCACCAAGCTGGGACAACACTGGATCTGGAAGGAAGTACATGGGGCAAAAAAATTTAAGGAAAAAAATGTTAACTTGGAAAGTATTTTTGGTTAAAGGAGCCGTCCTCAACTATTCGGTAACTGAATGAGCAGTAAATGAGTACAGCTGAGAAAAAACAAAAGACTGAAAAACAACACCCGATACTATGGCGCCCATCAATTCCTTGTGCACATGCACAAAAAAAGGAGCTAGTGCTTATAAAATATCAAGATTTTGAGAAATCAGAAGTCAAGAGTGTGCGTGCTATGGATCATGAAGAAATATTAAGTGAGGTGTTTTCTGCCCTTTTTGAGAATGCAGAGCAATTGTAAATAAAAATTTTTTAAGGACTTACATTAGTAAAAGTTAAGAGGAGTACTCAGACATAAAATTCAGTTAGCTCAAAACTGAATTCGTTTCTAGATAGCTTAGGGATACACCAGTGCTTACACACACACACACACACACACACACACACACACACAGCATAGAAAGGATAAATGGAGGTGGCTCCACACAGAATTGGCAGCATAATTTCCAATCATTATGTGTCTAGGGCCACAGAAACCCAATTACCTGTAAGAGAAAATCTAGATAAAAGTAACCATAGTAGTTGTTATACGTTGAATCAGCCACTTCTCACCCATTAATACAGAAGAGATAAATTTAAAATAAGCCTTTATAATGTCAAGCTGGGGGAAAAATGTGTCAGCAGAAGAACAGGCAAGCTTTGATAAAATATGAGCATGCTACTATGGTGTAAATTCTACTTTCTCTTCTATTTCATGCTTCATTTTATTCCTTTTATATTTTTTGTCTTTCTAAAATTTAACAATAGAGATGACTTAAGAATCCATAACTGGGCTATTTCATAAATAAATGGATTTCTTTTCGAATAGTCAAGTTAAGTGACATGTTTAACTCTCCATTCAATTTTCTTCATCCTGGAATGGTTAAAATAGCCCAAAACAAAACAAAACAAACAAACAAACAACAATAGCATGGCAAATAATATGAATATGCTTTATATCTTGGAACACTACCCTTATATTTTAAAACATGAAGAACCAAACCCTCAAAAGCACATTCTATGCAATGTTAAGAATTATGTGAGTGTGTGTGTGTGTGTGTGTATGTGTGTGTATGTACATTTACATGTGTATTTACACATATCTTTAACATTTAAATTTTAAAATAAGTCTTTATTACATATAAAAAAAGAGCACTGACATTTGCTGACACTAATCTGTTTTTTATATGACAAATAAAACAACTATATAGATCAGAACAGAAATAATCACACTATGCTAAAATCTAATTATTGTTATACCTTGGTACAAACCACATAGGTGGTTAATTGGTTGGTTTCACAAGTAGCAAGCAATTGAGTTTAACTTGCTGTGCCTGAGCTCAAGGCATTCTCCTCTCACCCCTGCCCCCCCCCCCCCCCCCCCCCCGCCCGTTTTAGCCCTTTTGTTGCAGATACCAGACAAAAGGCCACATCTGAAGGCACACAGCAGCCACAAGAGAGCTTGAGCCGACTGGTTCCAGGCGTTAAATTAGTTTCCTATTACTGTAACAAACTACCACAGATTAAGTGGCTCAAAATAACACAAATTTGTTATCTTCCAGTTCTAGAAGTCAGAAGTCCAGAGTCAGTCTCACTGGGCTAAACTAAGACATCAGCAGGACTGCATTCCTTCTGCGGCCTCCAACTTCTAGAGGCCGCTTGCACTCCTTAGCTAACAGCCCCTCCCTCCATACTCCCAGCCAGAAGCAACATAGTAGCCTCTTTAGAACTCCTTGTATCTTTAAATTTGACTCTGACCTCTGTTTCTAGAGCAACTTCTTCTATGCCTTCCCTGCCTCCCTCTGTCCTTTATCAGGATCCTTGAGTTTGCATGAAGACCATCCAAAATAATCCAGGATAATCTCCCCATCTCAAAGTCCTCAATTTAGTCACATCTGCAGATTTCCTCTGCAGGTTCCAGAGATTCGAATGTGGACATTTTAGGGAGGCTGTTCTCCTGCCGACCACACCGTTTTGTTCCCTCTCGAGATCCAGCTCTGGTCTCAAATCCACCTGTTACAGAAGCTCTTGCTTCACTTTTGTGTCTGGTATTCCGACCACCGGCTCCGCACCCCTGACTGAATTCAACTTGGCATTCTGCCTTCGTTTAAAACGTAATGTGGCTGGACTTCCTAAAGAAGAGACCACACACTTCAGTTTTTTAACAAAATATACACTTTCTGATGATCGCTTTTGATGGGAACATATGAGCAGATAATACAGGCTTCACAATGCACTTCGGGTGAGGAATAAACCCAAAGGAGATGTTTGTGAATAACATTGCTTCTTTGAAGCACTAGTCTCTGGGCGTCTATTGCTTCTTATGAACCATTGTAAAGTCTCCCTGCATTCATTTATTCCACAAATATTTATTGCCTGCCCACTATGTGCTAGGCACTGTGGAAGGCACCAAATACAAAGGTGAACAGAAGGGACGTAGTTTCTTCCCTCGTGCGGGATACAAACTACAAGGTAGTGAAGGAGGCAGACGCCTCACATAAACAAACAAATATATAATTGCAAAGTGTTATAAATGTTCTATGGGGGATAAAGAGAATTTGGGGACGGAGATTAGATGGAGGGGGCGTGCATATTCAAACCGGGGAAGGTTGCTCTCAGAAGCACATATGTACCCACGGCTGGGAAAGTGCACTGTATTCAGAAAGTTTAGAAGCAGTAATAAAACTGACTAAAATCAGCCTGCTTTTTATCATCACTATACACTGGCAAGTCTAAACAGTGTCAGTAATAAAACACTTCTCCCAGAAAAGAAATCTTTTGTTGATCTAAGTTCTAAATAATTGCTATAGTCACTGCTGTCTTTTAATAAGATACACGTAAACTATGAATTAGCACACTTTTATTACTTACCCTTTAAGACACTTAAAAAAATTTTTTTTTTCTTAATGTTTTTATTTATTTTTGAGACAGAGAGAGACAGAGCATGAGCAGGGAAGGGACAGAGAGAGAGGGAGGGAGACACAGAATCGGAAGCAGGCTCCAGGCTCTGAGCCGTCAGCACAGAGCCCGACGTGGGGCTCGAACTCACAGACTGTGAGATCATGACCTAAGCTGAAGTCAGACGCTCAAACGACTGAGCCACCCAGGCGCCCCAAGACACTGTTTTTGACATGGAAGTTAATTTGAAGGACCAGCTATATAATCTGTTCCCAACGCATACAGACCCAGAGCCATGGTCTGAGTGTTTGTGGCCCCCGTATGTTGATGCCTAAATCCCCAATGTGGTGTATCTTTGGGAGATAATTAGGTCATAAGGGCAGGATCCTCATAGTGGGATTAGTGCTCTTGTAATAAAAGACACAAGAAGGGAGCCTGGGTGGCTCAGTCAGTTAAGCATCTGACTTCAGCTCAGGTCATGTTCTCTCGGGTTTGTGGGTTCAAGCCCCCCATAGGGCTCTGTGCTGACGGCTTAGAGCCTGAAGCCTGTTTTGGATTCTGTATCTTCCTCTCTCTGCCCCTCTTCCACTCATGCTATGTCTTTCTCTCTCTCTTTCTCTCTCAAAAATAAATAAATATTTAAAAACTCAATTTAAAAAAAAGGAAAAGACATGAGAGCGATGAGTTCTGCACTCTGCTCTCTATCATGTAAAGATATCACAAGAAGATGACCACATACAAAGTAGCAAGCATGTTCTCACCAGACCTCAGCTCTGCCAAAACCTTGATCTTGAACTCCCCAGCCTCCAGACTGTGAGCATTAATGTTCATTCTTTAAACCACCCAGTCTATAGTATTCAGTTACAGCAACCTGCACTGATTAAGACACCCAACTACCTGTATTTCTTTCTTTTTTTTAATGTTTATTTATTTTTGAGAGAGAGAGAAACAGAGAGAGAGAGAGAGAGAGAGAGAGAGAGGATGAGTGGGGGAAGGGCAGAAAGAGACACACACAGAATCTGAAGCAGGCTCCAGGCTCCGAGCTGTCAGCGCAGAGCCTGACTCGGGGCTTGAACTCACGAATTGTGAGATCGGCCGCTTCACGAACTGAGCCACCCAGGGACCCCATACCTGTATTTATTTCTACGTTGGTTCAAGGGGGCGTGGAATAATCTGAGTTAACTTCAGGCTCTGTTCATGTGTCTCAGTCCTTGGTTCTTTTTTATAACATTTAATCTTCCCTACGTGTCACACCCTGATCCAATGTGAAGTGCTCAGTTATGTCCATATTGAGGATGGCAAATTTGAGAGAAAAGACTTACTCCTGAGTTTCTTTCCCATTTCTGGGATCACTGCTGCTGAACTTACATGAAAGTCACTGGATAGGAAAGGACTGGGCATAAGCCCCCCTCGTGGTCAAGGGCATAGAAACGCTGCAAGGACACTACTACTCACTGCAGTATTGGGGCAAAAAAAATCAAAAGAGGTTAATCCAAATTCTTATCTGTACTTTGTGCAAACCATCCTCTAAACCTTTGAAGAGTTCAGGATCTGGGAAGTTTTTCTTCATGTATGATATTTTGGGGAAACAGAAAAAAAAATGTATTCCTTCTTTTCAACAGTTTGAAAAGATTCATTGATGGGAAATGCTGCAGAGTGTAGGTGTAACAGTCAAAAGGCTTTTCCGGACACAGTGGAGTGTTCATTTGAAGCTGTACACAGAGTAAAGGCAAATTTTGAGAAGTTAATCCCCACCTTTGACATACTAAAAGATCCAAAAGAAAATGTGGACACAGGAAGATCGAACCAGATTTTGTTCTCTGCTCAGGCTATTTTTCTTTTCTGAATTAACTTTTTTTTCTGGAGCGAAGCTTTCGATGAGGTTATTCGGACAAACAGATTTGCAAAGAGACACGATTGGCTTTGAACAAGGTGTGTGAAACACAGGCATTCCATTTTTTTCCTAGAAGATCAGCTGCCACAAGTGTAGAGGAGACCAATAAATTTACAACAACGAATGTAAGAAAATGGGCATTTACGTGGGAAAAAAGAAATCACATTTTGAAAAAGACCAGCACCAACAACAAAATCAAAAGAATGACGTTTGAATGCCTCAGTCATTTTTATCAAGAACCGGCTACCTGTTCTAAAACGATGGATCCAATAATTTTAATGTTTGCTATCATTTCATGGTTTTATCTGGTTTTCTGCAGAAGAGATCTTTAGAAATTTCTACCAAATACAAAAAAAAAAAAATTATGATAAATTTTCTAGTGAAGATACTTTGGTGAATCTTTTTTAAGTGAAGAAAAAAATGAAAGCCACGAGAATCTATCTCAAAAAGGCATTGATGTGGCCAATTTTACGATTTCTGGAAATTACTGTGTGATGGGGTTTTTACAATTCTTCCAAATGCAGCTATTTGTGTAAGAATTCCTGAACTATTTTTATGTCTGTTACTTCACATAAAAGAGACCTTTCAAAATTAAACTAGATTAAATAGTATTATTTGATTAACTATGAAAGAAGACAGGTTGACAAATCCGGTTATCCCTGTCTATTAAGCCTGAATGTTGAAAGAAGGTCAATTTTAAATGAAGTCATTGACAAATTTGACAAATTAGGTTTTGAAAACAGAAACTGTAATATTATAATACATTATTGTGACAGACAAATATATAGGTGTAAGGTGTTTCTTTTATTTTAAGAAAAAAAAATGCATTAATGTAATCACAAAGTACTAATTCTGCTCAATGAGAAAAAGCCCACCATTCAGAGCAGGGCTGAGACATATCAGGAAAGAGGGACACAAAGACAAAGACCCTGAATTATTAAAGAGCAAGGATTGTTTTAGAAATTAGAAAGAGGCAAATGAGCTAGAGGGAGGATGTAAAATAGACAGGGTCTCGGGCTGTACTCAGAGAAGCAAGCAGGGGCCAGATCATATCACCCTACAGGCTATTGTGATGAATTTAAAGTTTATTTTAAGCACGAATAGAAAATACTGAAGTTTCTTAAGCAGGAGGGTGGTATGATCAAATTTATGGTGTTACGAGATAACTCTGGCTGCCATGCTGAAAGTAGATTGAAGGAAAGCAAGAGGCAAAGAAGATTATTTCAATAACCTAAATGAAAAGTTGGCTGTGGCTGGGATTAAGACGCTGGTAAAAAGAGATGATACAGGATGAATAGACAGGCTTGAGATCTGGCAGATAGCTTCGGGATCTATTTTTGGAGCAGAACTGATAGGCTTTGCTCACCGAGAGGAGCGAACCAGAGAGAGAATCAAGAAGTCCCAGATTTCTGCCTTAAACAACAAGTGGCTGGTGGTGTCACTGGGGAGCTGGGGGAGAAACTGGTTTAGTGGGGAAATTACTTGTCTCAAGGCTCAAAGGCAACTTTATAAGCAAAAGGATAAAAATAGAAATAGAATATAAAGTGAAACCTTCATGTGTATATGTATATACTTAGTGTCATATAGAGAAAATGAAGACAAAATTTAGCCCACACTTTTCATTTTACACATTTGAAGGCCGAGGCTAAAAGGGGAAAGTAAACTGGCTTATTGAGTCAGAGCCTGGATCAGAAATCATCTCCTAGGTCAGACTCTTTGGCTCTCCCATTCCAAATACTTCAACCAGTTTTTTGGTTTTGGGAGGTTTTGTTTTTTTGTTTTTCATAATCTTTTTTCTTTATACCCTAGTTCAGTTATTATGCCACATGTGCTGACAGAGCCTGTGAACTCACTTCTTCCTAAGGGCAGTGTGAAGTGGTTTCACAGGTGAGTAGACAATGGTGGTTCTTCCTGTTTTCCGATCTTTCAGGCTAGCCATACAATAATCGTGAGAAGCACAAGAGATGCCAGCAATCAGGAAATTTTCCTCCATCAAGTTTCCTCTTTGAACGTCAATACCCCCAGGGGCGCCTGGGCAACTCAGTCAGTTGAGTGTAGGACTTTGGCTCAGGTCACAATCTCAAGGCTCATGAGTTCAAGCCCTGCATAGGGCTCTCTGCTGTCAGCACAGAGCCTACTTTGGATCCTCTGTCCCCCTCTCTCTCTGCCCCTTCCCCATTTGCACTATTTCTCAAAAATAAACATTTAAAAGAAAGAAAGAAGGAAAGAAAGAAGGAAAGAAAGAAGGAAAGAAAGAAAGAAAGAAAGAAAGAAAGAAAAGAAAGAAAGAAAAGAAAGAAAGAAAGAAAGAAAAGAAAGAAAGGAAAGAAAGAAAGAAAGAAAGAAAGAAAGAAAGAAAGAAAGAAAAGGAAAAAAAGAAAGGAGGAAAGAAAGTCAATACCTTCAAAACCATTCTGGAAGGCTTCGGAGCTCCTAAGAAGAGTAGAGTTATTCAAACAGCTGATTCAGACAAATAAGTAGTTATTCAGTGTCTACTGTTCTGTAGTCTATGAATGATTCAAAAGAATGATCATTGATCCTTCTATCATTTCAGTTTGGTTGGAAAAATGAAGATACGGAGGTTAGAGTTGGTTAAGGGATAGTGCTAGTCAGTATAAGATTCAGCATCAAAATAGCAGCTAGCAGAGTGAGGGGCCATGATATTTCAGAAAAAGTAGCCATTCGTAAGGGTGAGAGACATTAAAGATTATGGGGCTATTATAATCTATGGAAATCAAAGAACAGTTTTATTGTTTTTTGTGTGTTTTTTTATGTTTATTTCTTTCTGAGAGAGAGAGAGAGAGAGAGAGAGAGAGAGAATCTGAAGCAGGCTCCAGGCTCCAAGCTGTCAGCACATGGGGCTCAAAATCTATGAACCTTGAGATCATGACCTGATCCATAAAGTTGGACACTTAACCAACTGAGCCCACCCAGGCGCCCCTCAAAGAGCAGTTTTGTTTTAAGAGAAGAAAAAGAGGGCAAACTGTAACTGAGAAATCTAATCCAGCAGGGCCTGGCCAAGCCCAAATAAGAGTCAGGAGGTTTCATGGAGAGCAGTATCCTTAGAGACTGAACTTAATGGAGGTAGGACAGCTAAGCTGAAAAGAATCATCACTATACCTGTATTGAGTCAAGTGAGCCTCCTAACAACGCCCTGAGCTGGTACTATTCTAGCTCCATTTTACATATGAGAAAATTAAGGCATGGAGTGGTTTTGTAACTTGCCTCAGTCACACAACCAGCAGAGTGCGGTGCTGGGTCTCAAGCCCCGAGAGTTGAGTTAGAGAGCCTGTGCTCCTAACCACTGCAGCATGTGGCTTCTCACATGAGTGCCGGTGGTTTGCAACTCTCAAAGGGAGGGCACCACCACGACCAAGATGAAGTCTGGAAATAGTGACTAGGCACAAGATTAATTGAGCAGCCACGAGTCACAGCAGAGACAGCATCAGATTGCAAGGACAGAAGCAGGCGTAAGGGCCAGCTTCCAAACGGTAAGAATGGGGATAAATATTGAGAACAGGTTCTGGGAAGAAATAGCTCCTGGCTTGGAGATATAGCTTGGCTTAGGCTGGGATTAAAAGAAAGAAAAAAAAAAAATATGGGGCAAGCACAGCCAATGATAAGCCACCCTTGAGGTGGATTCCTGGCAGAAAACTGGTCTGGCTGTCCCTGATTTCACTACGCATATAGCTGCCTCTGTCCCCTTAAGGAAGAGTTCATGGCAGCCTCTGAAGAGAAAATAAATGGAATAAAATCTTATAGTAGAGACCGAGCATGAAATGCTTCGAGCACTCTCTGAACCCCACCACCTTTTCTCCTTCCTGAGGTAAAGAACAAGTAGTAAAAAGTAAGAAGAAACATGGCCAGCTAGATATGTCAGATTGTAGGATACTGAAATTCAGGAGGAGCAGCCGGAAGCTAATCTTGGAGGTCAGATGGAGCCGAAGCTTCTTGAGGCAGGAAGAGGACACATGATTGGCAGAGCAGATCCTCACGTGACTGTGGTTTATAGGTCAGATCAGAGAGGAAAAAGGAAAAGTGACAAGCAGAAAGGTTTAAATGCGGCCAAGGCAAGGCACGTACCTTGGTGTCAAAGGGGTCGAGGAGGCATTGAAACCAAAGATAAGAAACATGGGCTCCCAGGAGAAATCTCAACTTTGAGGGACGACATCTGTCAACCCCAGGAAAGCTTCTTCCTTAGAGCCAACAGCTTAGTAGGTACTTCTGTCATCCATTCACAAACAGCCTGAAAAAATGAGTCCCTGTGAACAGAGGTGAACCGTGTAATTTTAGGTAGACTCATAGTTTCCCTTAGAAACATCCCTTAATCCATGATAAATATAGCTTTAAGCAGTATGCCACATGATTCATGTGGCTGTAACACACCCAACTAGTATTTCTTTCTAAGAGACCCATGAATCAACCGGCTTTGTTTAAGAATTGGGACAATTTGCAAGGATGAGCTTCACTGATAAGAGATATATACACCTGAAGCAAGAGTAATGATACTGAAAATAAACCATTTCTACCCTGGTATAAAAAAAATTAATCATCTTTTTCTTTCACCAAATCTTTGCATACTCTCTTTTATCGCAGGCTATCTGCTACATGATTTGTCTTTGGTCTTTTTTTAATTTTTTAACCACTATTTTAAGGATTTTTTTTTTAAAGCACTTAAAATGAAAACCTAAAAGTAGCTTAAAAAAAAAAAATCTTTGTAATCCTGTCACTCAAGTTCTCAGTTTCTTCATCAGTAAAGTAGGAAATTGGGCTGGTGGTTCTCATAGGCACTAAATAGATATGATTCCATTAATGCTTTCATACATATTTTTCTGGTGATGCTCTTCAAAATATCTGGCATTTTTTTTTTCTGTTTATGTCAAAACAATATACAGACTCAGATAGTAAACACAAATTTTAGAAATTACATAAGCCACATCCATATTAGTTATTATCCAATCAATCATAATTGTTTTATGGATACAATCTTTTCAGTGAATTGTTTACCAGTTCTTTGTTGTATGCATGAAGAATTTTTCCCGAATGTTCACCAAAAGAGCAAATTGGATCATATCAAAGAGCTTTCTTCAGTGGGGCGTTTTTATAATGTCTGTTCAGCACCACCCTCCACATCCCCACCACCTTTCCTGTGAACTATTGTCCATCCATATGATTAAAAGGATGGATCCTGATGTTTTATTTCCGTTTCATGGCCCTACCCCAGGACCACAGTCTATTGGGACCGAGGAAGTCATTTGATTCCAGAATTTGGAATTGGGAAAAAGAGAGAAAGAGAGATAGCTTTCTCTTTCTAGGTAGCTTCAGTGGAACTCTAACTTTGGTAACTTTCAGCAATTGCATTTTTCCATTTGTGCATGGAAAAACGGAAAAAGCTAGTCCCCAGAGAGAGAGAGGATAAGAAAAAAAAAAAAAAAAAACAAAACCCTGAAATCAGGCACATGGAGGAACAGAGGTCTCTGATCCAGTTTGTTCCCGAGGCTTAGCTGTTTCTCTGTCACAGCTTTTGCAAGTGTCCTGTACCCTTAAGCATAAATTCTCATGGTTTGCATAAGCTACCTCACATGCTTGTCCCTTCCAAGCAAGAACTGTCACATGACAAGCAGTGCAGGGCTGTGTGGCTGGTAGCCCCCCCAGCCCCATCAGGTGGCCAGAGCATACTCAGCCATAGCTCTCGTGGTCACTGGGAGACATCCTGAATGTAGAGTACATTCAGGAGAAAATGAGGCAAGCAGCGGCCTTTGCTTGAAGCAAGAGGATGGCCAGGTCGTGCCCTCTTCCTCTTTCAGTTGGCCTCCCTGGCCCCGGAGCACAGTCATCTGGGAAAAAGCCAGTCATCTGGTTGCTCAGAGGTTCTTCTAGAATGAGAGATCCCCCGTGGGTCCCTCAAGATCTCCCAAGCCTGTCTCGAGTCCTGCATCATGAACCTTGGGGGTTCTCTTCATGGCTGCACCTCACGGCAAGGGGTTCAGCTTCCTACAGGCAAAGCAAGAAGCGGGGCAGTTGAGCCGGTCTTGGCAACTGTCCCATAAACATCTCCCCTCCAAGGCGAGGGACAAATCAGGCCTTTCTATAGGATGTAGCTCCCTCCTACAGAGCCCCGTAACCCCTCCCTCGTCACCCTCACCCGTCGCCCACATGTATGCAGGTTGAGGGATGATCCAGTTTGTCACAGTAACAGGATCCTCTCTGCCAAGTAGCCCAAGCCCAGACCGGTAGGCTGACTGCCATTAGAAATTCAGAGCTATAAGGTCATTAAAAATAGCTTGCTTTACTTTCTCCCTTCTTAGGTATTCCTCAGACACTCCGAAAGCTCAGTCTCATCAGCAAGCTCTAACAAGACCACATTTGCATTTTGTCTTTCAGAAGATTCATTTGAATCCGTCTAAGGAAATTAAAATACAGTACAGTTCTCTTTTTAAAGTCTCGTCACAGTCTACCGCCCCGATCACCATGGCTCCTGACAGTCTGCCTCATCCTACCTCACCAGTTGTTTTCACAGAGTCATGGTCACAGCCTCGAGATGACTTGGCTTTAAGTCTGGTAAGACATTTTTAATAAAAACTTCTGCTTCTGTTGGAAGAGTGGGTAATGGGAACCAATCTTTTCACAAAAGATGACTAAGAAAGCTGGATGAAATTTTAAGAGGCAAAGTATCTTGAAATCATCAAAAGGCCTACAGCATACTGATGAATTACCAGTCCCAGACACAGAAGGGGTGGGAATCCAGATAGGTAAGCTTGGTATTATAGTCATTTTTGTATTGGAATTATTTGCCAGTTGGAAAAAGGTGGCCAAGAAACTGAGCCATACTTTTGATGACTTTACAGAGTTGGGAGGGGAAAAAAAAAATCAGTGTCCAGAGCCGGGCAAGATACGAATTCCGTAAACTATCCCTCAACGAGCTGTATCCCAGAAGTAAGGGTAAGCCAGAAATAAACTACAGATATGCTGAGTAGCCTGGAACATATCAAATCTGGAACTTGGATGAAGTTTGTTCTGAAGTATTAGTATCCCCAAACACTTGGCTAAAGTAATTGTATATTCTTTTTGGTGGACAAAAACGTCATTCTAGGCTTCAAGTTGTTTGTGCACTTTGTGTTTGGAAAATTCTTTGTCCAAAACCATGTGTTGCATGCATTCAAAGGTAACCGGGCATTTATGGAGACTGGAAGCTATGAATGTAATCCCTAGCCGACAAAATTGGCTGCGTAGGTTCCAGATACTGGAATTTCCTTAAGTTTATTTATTTATTTTGAGAACGAGAGAGAGGTAGAGAGCACAAGCTGGTGGCGGGGGAGGGGAGGTGGCAGAGAGAGAGGGAGAGGTCAAGAATCCCAAGAAGACTTCACACTGTCAGAGCCTCATGAACTGGGAGATCATGACCTGAACGAAAATCAAGATGCTGGATGCTCAAACGACTGAGCCACCCAGACGCCACTGGATACTGGAATTTTAAGATAAAACTATGAACAACTTGTGTTTGCTAACTTCAGGGAGATAAGAGTTAAAGCTGTACAATTCTGGCAGAAAATAGGAATCAAGGAGCAAATTCATTATCTTAAAACTGAAATTTTTGATAATTGAAATCCAGAAGTCAATCAAGTTAAGTATACTTAACAGTACACTAGGCATAGCTAAAAGAAGAATTCATGATTTAATCCAGGATGAAACACAAAGACATAAGGATGAAAAATACAAAAGAAGAAGGAAGAAGCATAGAAAATACATTAGGAAGATCTTATATGCATTTCACTGGGATCTCAGACAGATAACGGGGTGGAGGCATTATTTGAAGAGACAGTGGTTGAGTTCTTGAGAAGCTGATGAAATACGGCCCTAGCCACATCACATGGTGCTCCTGAAATGCATACTACAAGATGGTTCTTAAAAATAAAGGAAGACCCATCAGGTGTGGCCGGTCAGTCACGTATCTGGCTGCGTCCACTGGCACATGCTTATATTCCCATCTGGTGTTGAGTTGGTGCTCCGCACAGGACCAACTGTCCCTGCTGTAGCCTTGATTTTCTACTGCACGATCATTTAGCCTGGCAGATTTCTCCCATGACCATGCAGTGCTCAGCCCCATAAAATATTCTGCTGCTCTTATCCTGCTCTGGGCTTGGAAGAAACTCTGTGAGGCTGTCTCATGCCCATCTGTCCAGATATACCTCAATGGTATTTTCTTTATTCCCGCCACCCGGTGATCCTGTAGAAATTCTGAGTTCTGATTTGCTAACCCCTCTGAACTTGACTCCCAAGATCCATGGTGGGGAGGGACGGGGAAGGGTCTCTGGTCTCTCCACCCTCGGAACCTGGACAGACCCCTTCAGGGATCCCGGTCCTCACTGTCTTCCACCTCAATCCTTTCTCCTAGAAACTTTTATCTACTTGCAGGTGGGAAAACTGGCTGAATCGGATACTTTTATTCTAAGTCTTCTCCCTTATGTCCACACCAATGAATCTATCCCCCAAAGGACAAACATTTGATTCTCTGTCAAGCGTCCTTCTGGGCCACTTTTTCCCAGAAGCAATGAGAATCATAGGGGGAAACAAACAAACAAACACACAAAAGCAGAATAAAGGGGGAAAAAATCAACCCAGGAACAAACTTGAATAAATAACTCAAATATTATTTTACAACATATGAAGCCAGACGTCTCAGTCAATCAATTAATGCAGACATATTTCTATAGATAAATAGACATAAAATACCCTAAAAGTGCGGTGGTAAAATTATATAATTTTTGGCCTTGTCCAGTCTTCGTGCTTCTCAATAGTCCTTTACAAGTGCACCAAAACAGTAAGGAGTGATTTTGCAATTATTTATCTAATCCTGTGAGAAACCTACCATGTAAATGTGCCAGAGTTCATAGTGGAGCCCAGGGTACTGGCCCACATATTTCAGGAATCCAGGAAATGTAGGCAGTAATGCGGACTCCCTGTTAAAAAAAAAAAAAAAAAAAAAAAAAAAAAAAAAAAAAAAAAAGGAAGGAAGAAAAAAGAAGAGAAGGGCGTTAGGGCTGAGAGCCAATTCTTAGGTACTCAGATTGAGAAACTTTGGAAGGCGAGATGGGCTACCTTAAATTTTGGAGGAAATGTACCCCCAAGAAAACGGGAATACTCAAAAGCCTGGGCCCCCCTCTCAGGTCTCAGAGAACAAGTACAAGGACTCTGTGGAGGAGTGGGCACCACGAGGCCATATTTGGAAGTGCCGTCACGCCATCGTCACTTAGTGACAGCTTCTAAGTCCAGCTTGTAGAGGAAGAGCACAGAGCACAGAAGGCCCTCCTTTGTGCAACAGAAGCAGCCTAGAGACTGCAGCCTGGGGAACAGTAACACGGTCTCCTACAAGTGAGGGACAGAACAAACGAGAGCAGCGGTGGCAGCCGGGAAGCAGAAGCTGGGTGAACATATAGGCAGCAGGCGGCGTCTGCAAAAGGCACAGCAGCGGGGGTTGGCAACCACAACAAAGAGAGCCCAGCAACAGGAGGAGAGTGAGTCACTCGGAGCCTGCGGGAGGGCAGCACGAGGAGGAGGAGGACGACGGAGGAAAGAGGCCTCCCTCCCGATGGTAAACATCCCCCAGATGAGCAGAGCCAAACCAGGAAACGGCAGGATACCCACCTCTGATTGCACAGGCGGAGGCCGGGCCCTCACCACAAAGCTGCTACATCAGAATATCTGGAAGCAGAATGTAGGCATTTGAATTTAAAAGAAGGCCTTAGGCTGATTTTTGAGCAGTGCTGCCCACAGATCTGAGCAACTGGGAACCCTAGACCCTGACTTTTAGATAACCTTCTTCCAGCCACGCTCCTCAGAGTGCAAGGCGTCATAGGGGTCAGGGGAACGTGCCCACGCAAACACAACACCCCCGACCCAGACCATGCTCCTGGTGCCCCAGACCCTGGATTCCGCGCCCAGATAACACCGGGCCGCTTCCAGGGCCTGATGGACCGTTCCCCACATCTGTTCTCCCATAGCGGATAACGCTGTGTGGCATACACAGCCCTGATAACGAGCGTTGGCCAAGGTGCTTGGTGGGCTTGAGTCTGGACTTGTGTGCTGGGCTAACCACGTGTGCTCTCCAAGCCTCTGGCCCCGGGGCACAAGGCGGAGTGGGAAGAGAAGGGAGCCTCCCCCTTCTCTCCCTCCGTGCACACTTGTGACCTGGGCCCACAGATGTTAGGGACACCTACTGGTCTAGACTAGACACTTTCTCCTTATTTTGGCTCTTTTTTTGGAAATCATAGGGGGGTTGCTTCATGTTGTTTTGTTCTTGTCTTGTCTTGTTTTACTTTGTTTTTAAGAAACGGAGAGGGAAAGAAAGCTTTAGGGTCAGAGTGCCAATTATAAAATAAATGGATGTTAGAATTGAATCCCGCTGTGACTTTACCAGCTCTTGATGTTTTCCCTTGACAGATGAAGTCTTGGAAACAAGGCGTTCATTTCAAGAGGCATCCTAGAACTTTGAATTCTTTCAGATAAAGCAGTATCCGTGGCATATTCATTCTGTACTATCCATTGTTCTAGACAGTGGATAATTCAAGTCGTACGCATGGAATGCAAACATGACAGCTGTGCGAAGGAGTATGTTTTTTAAAAAATTATGTTTGCTTGTTTATTTATTTATTTTGAGAGAGAGAGAGAAAGAGAGAGCATGAGCAGGGGAGGGGCAGAGAGAGAGAGGCAAGGAGAGAAAGCATCCCAGCATGCTCTGTGTTATCAGTGCAGAGCCCTGCATGGGGCTCGAACTCACAGACCGTGAGATCCTGACCTGAGCGGAAACCAAGAGTCAGCCACTTAACCGACTGAGCCACCCAGACGCCCCAAGGAGTATGTTATTTTAAGGGAGGTGCCCCGGACGTGCTAACTGCCGTAGGAACTGAGTGCATCTTTCCTTGATTCTCAGGGTGGCCCCCTCCGGAAGGAGACACACACACTCAGGCCACCGTCCTAAACGAGGTCCCTGCGCTTTCTAGGCTTGGGGACAAGCAAGAGTAGCAAATGATCCTTTGTGTGTCTTTGCTTTCAAGGATCGCTTTTGCTTTCTGTTTTTTGGTTTTTCTTTTCTTTTCTTTTTTTTTTTTCCACATAAGCAAGGAGACAGGCACCACTTCTTCGAATGTTTTCCCTTTTTTCGGTGCGGACCCATCCCCTGAACATCCTCACTGATGACAGGCTCCGCCTCTGCCACTCGCACATGGACTTCGATAGGCTGAGTGTGGTCGTGTGCCTTTCTGGGTGGAATATGGGGCAATAAAACTTGAGAGGAGATTCGATTATTTGCACCGTTGGTCAGGACAGACCCACATTTTGCCCTCGACTTACCGTAACACAAGCCCAAGTCATCTGACTCGGTACAGGCAGACTACCCCAGGGTAACAGTGTCTGTTTCACTTTTTTGCCCATGAAGCCGTGCCGTGGAGGATAAAAGCAGCAGAAACAGGAAGCAGTGACCAAGGAGCGAGCTGGGAAATTCCAGCTGCCCTCCTGCCCTACTTATAAGGAATAGAGGTGACTCATTGTTAAGGAGCAAACAGATGGTGACTTGGCTAACAAAATCCCGTGCAATAGTTAACCTCTCTGGGCCATCGCTTCCTCTTCCGGGAAAAAAGAAAACAGACAGGTTATTATATTTGGACACCTGGATGGCATTGTTCAGTACTGGCATGAAAACACAGGCATATGTATATTTGTTTGAATGTGCCGTTTCTCATGTCCTTGAAGCCAGCCTTCTCCTGGAACATTGCTGTCCAGAGAAGACAAGCTGTACAAGAGAAGTCTCCACAATCCAACAGCAGCTGTGCAGATGTGGGAGGTCCGCCATTTGGAAGGACAAGGAATTTTCAGGTCTGCACGCCAATTGGTAAATTCTCAAGCACACCCAAACATAGAAGTCCAGAGGCCCAGACTATAATCCTGGCTCTACACTAAACAGCTACATGGCCTCAGTTTCCTTATCTGTGAAATTGAGAAGCTTGACTTTTAAGGCCCCTCCCCCTTTATTCTTGTTGGACTTTCCATTAAATGTTTTATTTTTGAAAGAGAGGGTGAGAGAGAGAGAGAGAGAGAGACCGAGTGGGGAAGGGGCAGACACACACACACACACACACACACACACACACACAGAATCTGAAGCAGGTTCCAGGCTTCCAGCTGTCAGCACAGAGCCCAATTAGGGGCTCAAACCCATGAGCAGTGAGATCATGACCGGAGCCGATGTTGGAATCTTGACCAACTGAGCCACCCAGGCGCCCCTCTTTTTGGACTTTGGAAGAGTTGAAAATACATGTCTGTATCGCCCACTGTCTCACCATCTATCTACCGTAAGAATAAATACTTACAGGAGGTACAAAATGTTTCTGTTAACAGTTTTCTTTCACTGTAGAGATAGGAAAGTATGATATGGCTGGTACTGGGTCGAGGGTAAGATACCACTTGTAATGGAGTTAGAAACAATTCCTTACTTGCCCCATTGGGCTGCTGTAATCATCCAATGAGATCACATCCTTGAGAAGTTGATCATGTATTGTGCTCTATGCAAATGCACTATAGACGAAACGTGTTCCCTCAGCATTCTTAGGTTGAAACCCCTTGCTTCTGCTATGTGAAGTTACAACACAAAGATGGCAGTCTGTGAACCAGAAAGTGGGATATCACCAGACGCTGAATCTGCCGGCATCTTGACCTTGGACTTGCCGGTCTCCAGAGCCGTGAAGAATAAATTTCTATTGTTTATGAGCCACTCGGTCCGTGGTATTTTTTTACGGCAGCCTTGACGGAATAGGACAAGATGCTGATACTATTACTAGTAATAAATGTAAATACATTTACCCAATAAATATTGGTCAAGCACCTTCCATACATTAGATGTTGTGCTGAACACTAAAAAGACACTGACCCTGGGGCGCCTGGGTGGCTCAGTCAGGTAAGCTGTGCTCACAGCTCAGAGCCTGGAGCCTGCTTCGGATTCTGTGTGTCTCTCTCTCTGCCCTTCCCCTACTTGCGCTCTGTCTCTTTCTTTCTCAAAAATCAAAATAAACATTGAAAAAAAAAATTTTTTTAAGACTCTCCCTCTTTCTCTCTCCCTCTGCCCCTCCTCTCCACTCGCACTCTCGCTCTCTCTCAAATCAACAATAACAATAATAATAACAAAGACACTGACCCTCTTTTTCCAGGATTCTCCAGGAAGCCAAAAATCTCAGGAAAATAATGACAACTTTTGTCCTTAAAATTGTTTTCTAATTTATGAAAAGTGTGTGACCAAATAAAGGAACAAGTTGCCAAAGCCGTTTCTTCCCTGTTTTCAAGTATTACGTATCTGTTTAAATGTCCGTGCAGCACACGTGAAGAAAAACATACCTGAGATTCTGCAAATCTCAACAGATTTCAGTGCTCGGTGAGGAGCTAACAGGTGCAACAGCCTATTAACTGTTGGGACCACATATAGTGGTAAGGATTTAATGGGCTCCCCAGCAGTGACAAGAGACAAATGGATGACAGCTTCACCGTAAAGGATGACAGAAGACTGACCTTGGGCTATGAACAATGTGTTCCGTAGCCTTGTGGCTGCAAAGCCCACTGCCCCCCACTGCCACCTTTGCACTTTACGCTTGGGTGACACTGCGCTTACCCGCTTCTGGGTCCTTTAATGTGACACGCTGGCTCAGGCTGCTGTATTTTCTCATTCCTGTCCTCAGCCTGGAACAAGTAATTCCCCATAACTCCCTCCTTCTTCTTCCTCCTCCCTTCTCTTTCCTATCTCCCACAGGCTTGAATACTCTGCTCAGTATTCAAGATGCCACTCTACTTCCTTTCCTGCCCAGAGCCCCCTAATTTCCCTCCCCACCCCTCACATGCCCCCCATCTCGGTCTCTGTGAGGTGCCCTTTCACTGCAATCTGTCAGCCTTATGGTGTCATAGCACTTATCACCGTGTATGAGAAACTTTTGTATCTTGTCTATTTCTTCCACAAGCACACTGGTTCTAACTGGAGTGGGTTTTGTCCCTCAGGGGCATGTGACAATGTCCGGTGACATTTTTCATGGTCACAACTTGGTGAGGGTGGGGGGGAGGGAAGAAGTCAATGCTGTTGGCATCTACCAGGTAGAGGCCAGGGACGCCATCCTACAATGCACAGGACGGTGCCCACGACCAAGGGGTTTCCAGCCCCAGACGCCAGTAGTGCTGAAGTTGAGAAACTGCCCTGGACTGTAAGTTCCTTCAGAGCAGGACTTTTTGGAGGCCTCTTCCACGGGAGCCAAGCACCGTGTCCAGTGCTCAGCAGGAATCCAGACAATTGCAGAACCGAATAAAATCAAACTCGAAAATGTAATTGAACACATCTTAACTACACTTGTATAAAAAAGCTAATAACTAATTTGAGCACGGACCGCAAGTCAAAGGGAAATCAGTAGTCAGGGTGAAGGTTGGCGACATCCATCAGTCATGCCCTGACCCTTCCTCGGATTTAGCTCTCTCCAACGTCATCCTTGTCTCCTTTCTATACTGTCTTCCCTCTCTGCTGTCATGTTGGAATTCCACTGTGAGATAGGAATTTGCAGAGAGTTGCGATAGATTTTTCCACATTTGCGTATCGTAGGCATGCATTCAATTTGATTTCAATATTTAAACATGTCAATCACGGAGCGACAGGCCGGACACTGCTGGGGGGGGGGGGGGTGGGGGGTGGGAAGCAAGCTGAATAAGAAACGACGCCTATCCCAATCCGGGAAATTTTAGGAGCAGTAGAATAGAGGAAATACGGTTTCATTTTCATTAACGCCGTCAGGGGATGTGTCACAGACGAGAAGGCCTTTGATTTAGGTCTTCACATACGTTTCATAAAGTGCTTTAAATATGCCACACATCTGTGATCGTATTGTCTCTCCTTACCTGACACCTTACCGGCAGACTTAGAAGCGCCACCCACGGGCAGTGATTCAGAAGCTTGGGCTGGGTGCCACCCTCAGAGTGTGTGATTCAGTGGGTCTTGGGTGGAGCCCGAGAATGTGTATTTCTCGAAGGTTCCTCAGATAATGCTACTGCTGCTGCTACTGTCTCCTGATCATACACTGAGGACAAATGCTTCAGGATAATCAGCCAGGTATTTCTTGCCTGAAATTCCTTGAAATTCATCCCTTTACCTGAAAATGTACAGTGTTCACTTGGCTAAAACAATAAATTCCCAGTGTTGGCAAAGAAAGCAACTTGTAGGTTTCTGCAAGCAGGAGAAGAGAAACACACTCCAATCTATTCCTGTGAGTAAAGGAGGGTTCAGTTTTCAAAGGTAAATTAATCGTCAGACCCACTCCAGTGTCCAGGAGGAACGTAATTATTTATTGGAAAAATATCATAACTAACATAACGTTCTTGAAGATCTTTATTATTAGGAATAAAATATTGTTTTTGTTTATGTGTTAAACTCAGGCCCCTAATATCTAGACTTAACACTCCTCACAGGCATAAGAGCATATTTGAAATGCTGTCAACTTGTACTTTGATTATAGCTTTTGGTTACTTGAACCCAATGCTTCTGTTTAATAATTCCTGTATTGTTTTCTCCTCCCAGCCCCCCAGCCCCCATTTTCAATCAATCTTCTCTTTCTTCTATGTCCTTTGTCTCTGTCCTTTTATAATTCTGGTTGGTCTCCTAGGCTATTTTCTCTCTTCTCCAGTCTCTCAATGGCATGTCTTCAATCATTTCTAAGACTTGCTACACAAGGTTAACCATTTTTGTGCATCTTAAAATGTTTAGCCTTTGATCTGAAAATAAACGCTAGAAAATTGTAATGCTTATGAATATATTACATATAATATTAAGTTCAGAATAGTTGACATGCTTCATGCTATATGTCATAAATATGCTAAGCCTAATTTCAAGCAGATGAAATCAACACGAAAGCACATGCATTTTTTTTTTGTGCACAACTTCTTTGTACCTGCTGTTTATTAACGTCAGCCATAGGAAGCTTATAGGTGTGGTTTTCAAGTGATCACTGTGCATACGTGTATATTCACTTATGAGGCCAGTCAGGCCTACTGAATATTTGACCTCAAATACACATGACAGTACCTTCCACATCTAAGGGCAAGAATTAATTTCTTTAAGCTTCCTTCACAAAAGAATGTAGTGAAAGTAAGAAATTGAGACCTTATTAAAGAAACGTATCTATTAGGAACATGGGCTAGTGGTAACTATAAGAAAACACTCAAGACTTTTTTTAAACCATGACTAAAATAAAGACAGCACATGAAATAAAGAAATTATTGATGCTGTTTGGAATCTTAGATTAATAGAACTGAATACTCTATAATTAATTTCCCTTTGTCATTTCTCACTCTAAATTTTCCAGAAGACCATTTTCCCCAAGTTTCAATAAGAAAAAATATAAACCATGATTTTAAATTTATAGTATATAAACTATAAGATTATAATATTATACTTATAAAATGGTTACAAGATTATTGGCTTTATTGCAAATCGCTATGCTGGTAAGTGGCATTGTTTAAATGTGTTTGATCCTTTCTGATTTTACCAACTTAGAGTTTTAACTCCTATCATCTCAGTTTATACTGTGATTTCAGGGATTTTAAGATTTATAAGTAGGGGCACCTGGGTGGCTCAGTTTGTTAATCGTCCGATTTGGGTTCATGATCTCACGTTTGTGAGTTAGAGTCCTGCATCAGGCTCTGCACTGACAGCTCAGAACCTGGAGCCTGCTTCAGATTCTGTGTCTCCCTCTCTCCCTCCCTGTGTCCCTCCCCATTTGTCCCTCCTCTCTCTCTCTCTCTCTCAAAAGTAAGTAAATAAACATTTTAAAAAAATTAAGTATTTATAGGTAGATGCTCAAAAGGCTCTCCATACACTGGTCTGTTTTTGTGCAACTGAGGAGTTATTTTTTAAATCTTGCTTCTAATATACATACTAATATGTCATGGGTTCTTTCCAGAAGTTATTCTGGGGGCACCTGGGTAGCTCAGTCCATTGGGCATCCGACTTTGGTTCAGCTCATGACCTTGTGTTCGTGGGTTCAAGCCTTGCTTTGGGCTCTCTGGTGACAGCTCAGAGCCTGGAGCCTGCTTTGGATTCTGTGTGTGTGTGTGTGTGTGTGTGTATGCCCCTCCTCTGCTGTCACTCTGTCTCTCAAAAAATAAAATAAAATGTCAATAAAATAAATAAATAAATAGATAGATAGATAAATGAATAAATAAAACAAGAAGTTATTCTGGTCAAAGGGCCCTCCGAAACAAACAAAACTGAGTTCACGCCATCATAATAAAGAAAAGAATGCAGTTTGAAGGCAGGGATTGCTTCAGCATTCATGACCTCTTCCCACGTTTTAGTAGAAGAGTCTCTATGTTCATTTCTGTATGTGAGCAACACTGATAGGGTGATTGCAGGGTGCTAAGTTTTATATGTGTTATTTCATTTTGCACTTAAACCTGCCTTATGAGATAGATTATTACTAATATCCTTATCTTACAGCTAATGGAATGGAGGTTTCCAGAGCTTTAGAGCCGTGGCTAAAGTCACACGGTGATAAGGGGAGGATTTGTGTCTGTGCTGCCAAAGTGAGCGTGGAAGGGAAGGATTTGAACCCAAGTCTGAGCCCGAGTGAACCGGTCAGAGTTCAGCAGCCCTTAAGCTGTACTGCCATTCACCTTTCCTCACATCGCCATTCCTATCCTCTAGTTACTTCTGGTTTCTAGGCGTTCTCAATGAAAGCGATTTGCAATTTGCTGACATGGGATTAGAATTCATCTTACTAGAATTTGTTACAAGACGGTACAAGGGGGGAAGGAAGGAAGAGGATGGAAAAAAAAAAATGAGCTTTTTTTCTGCCAAGGGAAGACTCTGGACTTACATATTAAGCAACTAAAACCCCTATCACAACAATAAAACCAGGGCTGACTAACATGTTCTTTGCATATATCTCCGGGGCCCTGCACAGAGTAAGTGTTTGATAAATGTTTGTTGGACTAAATGTGGAACCAAATGAGTTCTAGAAGTGTTGAGGGGGTCTGATTATGGGTAGAGCACCATTAGATGTGAAGCGTGTTAAGAAAATATGGAAATCTTATTTACAATACTGAATTAACTGCCCACATTACTTCCTCAACATTGGAAAGTTCCAAAGGTCTGTAGAAGTTTTGATTATGAAATAAAAGTATCCAGCTTAATAAAGTAATTATTATAATGAGGACTGCTATAATTCGACTACATGTTTATTGAATGGCCAATGTAAGCAGGCACCTCACAACACGTATCTGGAAGCCTTAATTTGTTCTTGATGGTGGCAAAAAAATTCTGACATAACTATTCACACTGTGGTCAGGAGAAAAAATGGTAGTGATTGTAACCATATTTTATAAGATTGCTTTTCTCTAAATCAGAAACATTCTAAATGAGGTTAGGGATTTGTGATTCTAGGCTAATTTACAACAAGGATCCATTTATTTCTGCGATTTTTGTAGGTTTTTTAAAGTTTATTTTGAGAATGAGAGAGTGTGAGTAGAGGAGGGGCAGAGAGAGAAGGAGAGAGAGAGATTCTCAAACAGGCTCTGCACTGCCAGCACAGAGCCCATCAGGGGCTCAAACCCATGAACTGTGAGATCATGACCTGAGCCTAAGTCCCATGCTCAACCGACTGAGCCACCCAGGCGCTCTTCGTGTTTTCAATATAAAGCAAGCTCTGTCTTCTTCGAAAACATTGTTTTTAACATTGATTCCTGAATTTAGTATGTTTAAAAATATACTAAAACCAAAATGGGCTATGGATTCCCACATGTCATACTAAACTCACTCAGATCTAGAATCTTCCTCCTTATAATAAAGCTCTAAAACTCTTGCCCCTTCAAATAGTTCTCACTGCATTTGAAAAACCAAGAGATCACATTTACCGACACAAATAATGAACCACTTAATTCTGCTGGTAAGACACATTTCCACAGTCACAAAAATGATCTTAGAAACGAGAATCTCAACTTCAAAACCTTGGCACAAATTATTATAGCAATATAATGAAAAAATGGACTCACGAAATGAAACCTACTTTTCAACAAGCAACACCTATGATATCAAAGGGCTAAGATGATGATAAACCTTAGGGAAGATGGCCATGTACCCTACAAAGGAGCATGTGAGAAAGGGTTCCTCAAAGAAGTGGGACCAAGATGGAAAAGAGGAATCAATGATAAGGGTGCTTGGTAGTGCTCTTTATAAATTTTTAATTCATGAATCTGAACATGTCACTCTTTACCTAATTACATCCATGGTTCCCCACCCTCCACAAGAGAAAATCCAATTCCCTTTACCACAGCTCTCAGTGATTTGACTGAAGCCCACCTCTGAAGTTTTATCCCTTAGCATCCTCCAAAACACTCCCTAAATTCTTGTCACGCTAGCTTCTGGGGCTCACTGATTAGCCTATGGGAAAAATGGAGAGGCTTCCATCCAGTGAAATAAAGAAACCCATCTATGCGTCCTTGCTTTTACGGTTTCCCCTGACTGAAATGCTCCTTCCTGACTCACCTTCCAAATCCAGGCCAAGAAAGCCCTTCTTTGAGAAGCTGTCCCTAACCACTTTCCTAAACGTGGTTACTTGCTCTTTCCTTGGTGTCATACAGTATTGCTGTTGCATTATTATTATATTTTTAGATTTTATCATTTTAAATCATTTTTTGATTATTTTTATTATTTTAATATAATCTTTCCCCCCAGTGTGGAGCACAAACTCATGACCTCAAGATTAAGAGTCCCATGCTTTACCAACTGAGGCAGCCAGGTGCCCCTCTCTTACTTTATTTATTGTAGCTATTTGTTCCCTTTTAAGCTGAGAAATCCTTTAGGGCAAAATCTACGTCTTATCTTTGTAGCTTAGGCTCTAGCACCATGTAAGGTATACAGGAGATTTTTTTTAATGTTATTTATTTATTTGGACAGAGAGAAAGAGAGAGCATGCTTCTGAGGGGCAGAGAGAGAGAGAATCCCAAGCAGGCTCTGCACTGTCCAAACACAGGGCTCAAGACCACAAACTGTGCCATCATGACCTGAGCCAAAACCAAGAGTCAGACACTTAATCAACTGAGCCACCCAAGCAGCACTTACGCATACAGTAGATGTTTGATAATTGGTAACTATTGCGTAGACATACGATATATACTTAATAGCTATAATTTTTATTTGAAATGATCTTCCTACAATATCTGTGTATATTTCCCCTGCATTGTATTTTGCCTCACATCAAAATTCCTTGCTTTTCTACTGGGTGTAGTCTTTCTCTTATTTTAGAATATTCACCTGGCTTTCTTGTACACCACCACGATGGCTAGCCAAAGGGCACAATCCATGGAAACATCTCATTTCATTTCTTAAGAAGAGAGCTGTCCAAAAGTTACAGAATGAGTAAGTGGGGTCTGTGTGTGTGTGTGTGCGTGCTATTGCATAATTTGGAATGGAAGCGTGAGCCGAAGCTAAATCGTAGTCATGTCTTGTTTATCAAGAACGGCCCTTCAAAGATTTCATAAAACTACTAATAAAGTGATAACAAATAACAGTCATTTAAATGTCTCTTGACTTTTGGAAAGGAATTTCAGACTCTTTCAGAGTGTCCCTTCCTCCCCACATGGCCTGGTGTGTCAGAATCGCTCAGGAAGGTCTTAGAAACCATTCCCAGTTACTGCACACGGGTCCCCACATTGGTGGTACCGTTGGCCACCCTGGAATTCTGCAGATTGTGCAACTCCCGCTGTTTTCTTTTTGTCACCCTGAGATTGTTCACAGCCAGTAAGAGAGTGGAAGTGTGGAATAATATTCCCCATTTGCTATGCCCTCCTTGGGGACTCTCAGAAACCCGGGGTGGTAGTGGGCAGAGGTGAAGAGCAGCAGAGACCCACGGCTCCGGGCTACAAGGATGGGGGAGCAGGTGTTTTTTCTTTTCTTTCTCCTTCAACTGACACATAGGGTGGTTTTACTGAAACTGATTTCTAGTATCAGCTGTTACGCTTCAACATCTCTTTTATTCTCATGGACAGTCCAACCTTTGATCTGTACCAGAGTTTGGCTTGTTCAACTGAACATTTCCTTACTGTGAATTCCTGATCAGGGAGTCCATCTGCTTTCATTAGGGAGAGGCTATTGACCAGTCTGCTCTGAACTCTCTGGTCTCTCAATGTCACAGGAGCCCCTCTCTGAACAAAGTACCGGACAAAAGTCAGGCATTTCACATGACTGAATGCGGAAAAAACAATTTCCTAGAAAAGGTATCTAAAATATTATTCATTAGACAGTTTGGGTATCCACGGTGATTGAAATTACTAAAACGTTTATTTTGTTTGGTTACACTTTGACCTTATAGGCGGATCAAAATAGCATCCAAGACCTATCGAAGTCCAGTTGCCCCAAGTGCATACGGATTCATCTTTCTACTCCCAATGCTTCCAGATATTACAGTTATGTGAGGTAAAGCTCCTTGAAGACTTTTGTTTGTTTGATATTCCTTGACCTTTAAGGCCACACCCTTAAGTGACCCTCCCAGGTGAAAAACAATGCAGAGCAAGTATCCACCTATTTTCCTAGGGGAAGAGTATATAGAATTTGGTTTTGTTGCAGTAGCTGAGTAGATCTACCCAAGTCCTGAAGAACAAAAGTTTTCCTTGAGATGGAGGTGGCCTAATCTCCATAAGGATTTTAGACCAATCTAGGCACCTGAATATAGCAGTTGTGCTTTGTAGAATATTCACTGAGCATGAATGTGTGGTTCCTCTGTGTAACATTGTGATTTATAACAAGAATTATGTATTTGGGGGGCGCCTGGGTGGCTCAGTTGGTTAAGCGACCAACTTCTACTCAGGGCATGATCTCACGGCTCATGGGTTTGAGCCCCACATCGGCTTTATGCTGCAGATTCTGTGTCTCTTTCTCTTCCTCTCCCCTGCTCGTGCTCCTTGTGTCCCGCTCTCTTGCAAAAATAAATAAATATTAAAAAAAAAAAAAAGACTTCTATATTTGGTATTTGTCCTGTTTCTTGCACAGAGATTCTAAAGCTCTTGGAATTTCCTAAGGGGTGACAGAGACCAGGTATCTTTTGTTATGTTAATAAGGCAACTGTTGGAAAGCCCCTAGGTCACCTAGGATGGGGTCTGGTTGCCAGGGAAACCAACCCTATAATTGAAATTTGGAACTTTCAGTCCCACCCCACCACCACCTCCCCCCCCCCACCCCCCCACCCCCACCTCCACAGAGGGGAAGAAATTGGAAGTTTCATCAATTACCAATGACCAATGATTTAACCAAACATTCCTATGTAATGAAGCCTCTGTAAAAACCCAAAGGGCAGGGCTGGGAGAGCTATCTGGGTGGTGAACATTTGGAGACTTGGGGAGAGTGGTGCCTTCAGAGAGAACATGGAAGCTTTGCACCCTTTCCCCACACCTCGATCCATGCATTTCTTCCCTCTGGATGTCTGTGAGTTACATCCTTTTACAATAAACCAGTAATCTAGCAAGTAAAATGTTTCTCTGAGTTCTGCGAGCTACTCTAGCAAAGTAATTGAACCCAAGGAATGGGATGTGGGAACCTCCAATCTGCAGCCAGTCAGTCAGAAGCACAAGTGACAACCTGGACTTCCATCTGAGGTCCCAAGTAGAGGAGGAGTACAGCGTGGGAGCAACAATCTTGTGGGACTGAGCTCTTCCCCTGTGTAATCCCATGCTTCCTCTGAGTAGATAGTGTCAAAATGGAGTCAAATTTTAGAACACCCGCCTGGTGTCCGAGAATTGCTCAGTGGTGTGGAGAAACCCCTCACACACACACTGGAATAAGGAACGGAACCCTTTTTTCCCCAAGGTATCCAATATGAGACCAGTCAAAGATGCAGACCAACCAGACCATCCCAGCAGCAAAGTACCACTTACCAAACTGTGCGGGACCAATCTTCGTCCATGATGTTAAATTGCGGCAAGAAGCAATAGCAGCATGGTCAGACCTCACACCATCAGAGCCATCATCATCACCATCTTTACCATTTTTTTAATGTTTATTTATTTTTGAGAAAGAGTGGAGGAGGGGCAGAGAGAGTGGGGGACAGAGGACCCAAAAGCAGGCTGTGTGCTGACAGCAGAGAGCCTGAGGTGGGGCTTGAACTCACGAACTGTAAGATCACGACCTGGGCAGAAGTCCAAGGCCTCACTGACCGAGCCATCCAAGCGCCCCACCGTCACCATCTTTAAGTGAGATTCTTAGACTATTTGGGAGAGGGGAGTCACAAGAAGAAATAGTGAGATTCTTATGGGGGTTAGCATACATAGGAAAGCTTAAGCGTCTCACACATGAAGTCAAGTACATCCGATGACTCTGGTTGGTAAAAGAGGTTAAAGAGTCATATTTACGTTATAATTCAGAATATAAATATCTTCTCCAATAACTTTTAATTAAACTCTTGTAATGTTTGCCTTTTTGTTGCCGTGTAAATAAACCAGCCACTAACCAATGAAGAAGAAGGCTCGAGGGCTAGGACACGACACAAAAACAAAAATAACTTGTTTTTCTAGCTTTACCTCCCTCAACAAGGCCAGAAAATAGTAGAGTGGGTGACTTTGGTCAAGACTGAAATGTTTCAAAAGTGAAAATCACCAAAATACAGCCTCAGCCCATGTGAGAATACACACACACACACACACACACACCCCATATATGCACACTTTCTCTCTCTCTATGTCTCTCAAATACATCAGGCATTAAATGTCTAGAGGGATTTTTTTTTTTTAATTTTCATACATCATGTTTAAGAATTGCTTCCACAGAAATGACAAGTCTTAAATTCTAACTAGTGGCTAAGGCCTCTATTTTATGACTCAGACTTTCAGTTCTTGTTAGGAGAGAGGAGGAACACAGTACGTCTTTATTTAGTTTTTCTCCAAAGCTACTAATCAGCTAAGATTACTATGAAGGTTGAAGTTATGGGGCCAATGAATTCTCTCTGTTTTAAGGGATGGAAGGCATACCGTGATTATCTGTTGTATATTAAATTTCCTTTCTAAGGACCAGCCATTAATGCATTTTTAAAAATTCTTAGAGGAGATTTTTCAAATCCACTTGGATCATTCAGTGTCTTCACTTGTTTTGGAGATAATGTGAGGAAATCCAAGCATGTCAGGAACTGCGGGGTAAAACAAAATGTAATCAGTCCCTTCGAAGTCCTTCAGTTCACTGCACTTTTTTTCACGTGCTATAAATGTTACATGAGAGTCAGCTGAACTCTTTCCTCTGTCCTCTGTCCCTCCTCACCCCCACACCCATCTGAAAGATAAAAACAGGTGAATGCTCTGTCTACTCAGACTTTGCAAAAGTAATAGCAAGGGCTTTGATAATTTTCCCGTATAGTTCATCTAACCTGTGATATCATTTCATCGTGGTGACTCACATTTGGGTAGTATTTGCGGGACTTGGGATATTTTCCTGTTTGAGCCTTCCACAACCCAGTGTGACAGGTAGAAAAGGAGGTGCTGTATTCCTGTTATACAACAGGAGAAAAGGGAGCCTCTCCAAGGCCAGGTGATGACTAACGCCCCGTCGGCTAGTAGGGGGAAGCCTGGCTCGCCCGACTTCTGGGCCTGTGTTGATTTTACCACATTGTTTTACTTCTTTCCAACTTTTATGTGAATTTCCACCTGCCGTGTTGCCAGCAAATGCAACATTTATATTTTTCTCATGGGACATGATTCAGCACAGGAGGGGAGCTAATTTAGACCGTTCTCTGGACAGGTTGCGCTGGAGAGAAGCACCCATTTATATCTCTGGGAAGACTGCACAGCCTTTACATGAAACACCATATATATCTGCAGCCAAAACCAAAGTGGCAATGAATGTGTAGAGCAGGAAAAATGAGTCGCCCAAGAAATTTTTTCGGAGATTCCATGATGCAGGTCAATTTCACAGAGTCTTAACCTGCGTTGATAGTATTGGTGGAGAGTAATTAAACGTATGCTTCTAATTTCACAACTATGTTTAGATTTCCTGTTACTGCATCGCATTAGATGCTGAAAGCATGAACTCGGGCTTATTTGCCTTTATATTATTGCAGATTAGCACAGTGCCTTGAATTTAATAAGCATTTGGTAAATGTTTGGTTTCGTTGTTAAGCATTTGACAGATACCCATAAGCCACGTTCTGATCTAAGGCGACTAGTCATCAGAGCTTTGTAAACAGAGCTTTAAACAAAACTTCCTTGTTTTGAGGTACAACTGACATGTGCACAGGCACAGGTTATTCTTCAATAGATGCCCTGATAAAGATAATGTTTGCAATCCTATTTCCGACCATAGCATTTGTTGAATAAACTGAATTTTTGGCTCATCAATCATTATGACTTGGTAATAAACCTCTGTGTGTGTGTGTGTGTGTGTGTGTGTGTGTGTGTGTGTGTGTGTGTTTGTGAAGGGGTGAAAAAGACCAACAATATGTTTAGATTCTACAAGCACCTAAGCATTGCAGTATCCTTCCTTAGCATGGCCTCCCCTCCCATCATTTTACTATAAAACCATTCTCGGCCAAGTATGTTTGTTTTAAGATAAAAAAAAAGAAAGAAATACCTATTACATCTTACCATATGTGTTTATAATACAACATAATATATTATAAAATAAATACTTAACATATACTTTATATCTTATATGTTATATTTTTATAATTATCTATGATATGTACTTAACCTATACACGTATTCATATGTATATGTGTGTGCATATTTTTCTCTTTTCCAAAAGAAATATATTTAATGAATCTACTTATTCTCTACTTCCTTTTATCTTCAGGTCAATAAATATGTATAGACATTAGTATGATGTATATAAATCCTGAAAGACCAAGAATTATCCTTCAGAAAACATTACATCAATTAGAATTTTTCAATGTATGGTGATGGGTGTTAACTAGACTTATTCTGGTGATCATTTTGCAATATGTATAAATATCAAATCATTATATTGTATAGTTGAAGCCAAAGTAATATTGTATGTCAGCTGTACCTCAATAAAAAACATTTGGAGTTTTTTCCGTCCAAAGCATCAGAAATCAACTCTGGCTAAGCAAAAAGAGTTTGTTATGTCAGATAAAACACAAAATCTAGAGGAAGGCTGGAGAATCAAACTTAGAACCAGCCCAGAATGAGAACTAAGATCACTGGACTTGCTTTCCCTCTTTCCCAGCTGCTTCTGCTGCTGAAATGAACAAATGAATGCCAATCACTGTTGCCATTTTGTGCTCAACTCACTTGGGTCAATGTTCAGAGTCCTGAGAAAGAGAACTCAGCTGCTTTAGCTTTAGCCTTTTGTTCACACTTAAGTTTGGGATCAGGGAAATAATGCAGCATCAACCACATGTACTGAGGTTGACATACTAACCCCAGGATTTCAGAATGTGGTCTTATTCGGAGATAGAATCTTTGCAGAGGTGATCAAGTTAAAATGAGGTCCTTAGGTTTGGACCCTAATCTAATATGAGTAGTGTCTTTTTATATAAAGGGGAAATTTAGACACACACACATGTGCACGTATGAAATTTAAGATGTTATGGAGGCTTGGCAAGTCAAAATTAGATGGGGAAGGCCAGCAGACTGGAGACTCAGGAAGAGAGTTACAGTTTGGAGTTCAAGGGCAGTCTGCTGATGAACCAGAAAGAGACAATGTTGCAGATGAAGTCCAAAGGCAGTCTGCTGGCAGAATTTCCTCTGGTTTGGGGGACATCAGCCTTTGTTCTATTCAGGCTCTCAACTGATTAGGTGAGGCCCACCCTCATAATGGAGACCAATGTGCCTTATTCAAAGATTTAAATATAAATCTCATTCAAAAAGACCCTTACAAAAAGATACAGAATAATTTTGGCCAAATATCTGGGCACCTTATGGTCTAGCCAGGTTGACACATAAAATTAACCATCACACACGGTTGTTCCTCTGTGTTTACATCCTTAGTATTTCTCTGTGAGTCCAAACTTCTTCCTATAAGGAGACTGGTCATACTGAATGAGGACTCACCTTGACAGCCTCATTTTAACTTAGTCACCTCTTTAAAGGCCTTAGCTCCAAATCTAGTCACATTTGGGGGCACCTGGGTGGCTCAGTCGGTTGAATGTCCAACTCTTGATTTCAGCTCAGGTCATGATCTCACAGCTGTGAGATCGAGCCCCACGTTGGGCTCTGTGCTGACAGCTCAGGGCCTCCTTGGAATTCTTTCTCTCCCTCCCTCTGCACCTCCCCAGCTCTCTCCCTCTCTCTCTTTCCCTCTCAAAATAAATAAATAAACATAAAAAAAATCCAGTCACATTTTGAAATAGTGGGAGTTAGGACTTCAACATATAAATTTGGAGGGAGACACCATTCACCCCACAATATTATAATTACTGCTACAATTTACTAGCAGTACAATGTCACTACTCCTACCACTGTCCATGGCTCATCATCATTTTCTTCCTTATAACTACTATTCCATAAAGTTCCTTCCAGTTTCAATTTCTAGTGTTTCTACAAACACTAGAAAATTTTCTACGAAGGTTGCATACAAATTCCCCCAGAGTGAGCTCACAAAGCACAGTTTAGGTACCTATTGGAGAATAGTTCAGGATACAGGAATGTTGGTCAAAAGTAAATGCCAAACTGTAAAGAAGGTAGGCTGGGAAGATTGGAAAAAGCAAGACAGTCCAGCCAAGGAGAGTCTGAAACCGTCCACGGTTCCCAACATCCTGGCTTAAGGATGCAAAGCATTCTGGGACTAAAGACTCAGCAGCAGGTGTTTGTTAGATGTCACTTGAATGGCTGGTCTGGTTTCCTCAATAATAATTGCCTAAGGAACGTTTACCCTTTATTCTTCTTCCAAGCATCAATTATATACAGTAAAACCTTGGTTTGCGAGCATGATCATTCCCAAAACATTCTTGAAATCCAAAGCACTCGTATATCTAAATGAATTTCAAGAACCATTGGCTCAGTTGTGATCACGTGACCTTCAGTGTCACCTACTACTCATATTGCAAGACATCACTCATTTATCAAGTGAAAACTTATTAGAAATGTTTGCTCCGCTTGGGAACACTCGCAGAACAAGTTACTCGCAATCCAAAGTTTTACCGTAATTGTAGTTACTGACTTCATGGTTACCTCTAGAAAATAATTAAGAAGTGTTGCCAGTGAAGGTCTAAGTGGTGAATCCAGGTAGAAAATACATATGAATATGTATTTTTAACAGATTTTTTAACAGGCCAGCAAATAATGGGATTCCTCTGTTTCACCTGACATTCCATGTGAATTAAATTGTATGTGTAAAGGCAGTAAGATTCCCAAAGATGAACGCTGAGTCATTTTTTAAGTTTGTGTCTCTCATTGTGCCTC
Source organism: Panthera pardus (assembly GCF_024362965.1). Lineage (NCBI taxonomy): Eukaryota > Metazoa > Chordata > Mammalia > Carnivora > Felidae > Panthera > Panthera pardus. The sequence continues at coordinate 14,711,565 of NW_026526766.1, read as the reverse complement.
CTTCAGTGTCTTTCATTCACATCGTCTTTGTTCGGAAGGTATTTGCTGAGTTCAGCAGAAAGGAGATGTCCAAGTCGTGATGATGCTAGCTCCACTGCCACTCCATTTCTCATTAAAAAATGTGTACCATATTCAGGTACCATGCCAGCCACTGAACAAAACAAGGTCACAGCGCAGACTTGCCCTGGAGTTTGAGAGTCTATGACAGAGCCCACAGTTCAAGTCAGCTCAGTCATTTACTGAGCCTGTGCAGTGTGTAAGACACTGCAGAGCTGATCGTCCGTCAAGGCAGGCTATGTGTACACGAATATCCATAATTCGAGGCAATTTGCTGTATTGATAGAGATATAAATAATGTACTGGGCATGGGAACATGGCTAGGACAAGGCAGGAAACCGAAGCTGGTGCCCGATTGTGGAACAGTTTGAAGGCTGGGTGCTACTTTAACCGCCTCTGATAACTTCCTCTCTTGCCATTCTTGAAGGTTGACAATGAATGGAAACACAGAACTTAGCCAGCCTTGTTACTTCCCCTAATAGGCACCAGAATGGAGTCGTCTGATGGTCCTGAAACCACGTCAGGGAATAACACCATTTTAGTGATAAAAAGCCCAATCTCGTTCTCTCTAGAACGTTCGGTTATGGATAAGTATATACCAATTTCTCCGTATTTTAATCAATATTATCGAAGCAAGCCAGTGTTTAAACTCTTTAATGTCCTATGCAACAAGATACAAATTATTAAAGGAAGGATATTTACATAATCCCCCCAAGGCCACCATTAGGTAGGTAGCTATAAAACCAAAGCACCCTTCCGGGTTCAATCCATCTCTGGGGCTGATATGAAAGGAGGGAAAGAATCCATGGAAGAGGAGAAGGTGCTTCACAATTAAAGGGCTGGAAAGAAGGGGAGGGAAGACGCCAAGTACAAGCCAGGCAGATGGTATGGGGGGCGAGTTGGGGGGCGCGTGGATGGGAAAGGGGAAGGGGGCAGTTAGTTGTAAGTAATAAAATGTGAAAGAATTGAAGAAAGGAGAGAAATGGATGTATGATGGCTGTGATCTGGATTCCTGGAATGTCCTTCGGGAGATACAAGCAAAGAACCGATTTTCTTTTTAATTTGGGAGAAGAATGAGATCGTCTATTGAACAATGCATCTTGAATGCCACGTTGTTCGGAACCAGAAACCTTGGGGTCTCCAATTTATTAGGATCGCAGCGAAGCCCAAGACACTTTGGCTGAGATGAAATGCAACGCGTGTCCACCTGACATGTCCTGACTTGCCACTAAACTCTGACTGACCCCAGAAAACCATTTTCTTAACCTAGTGGTACAATTTCAAGACGACAGATAAGGAAAGAAAACATTTTAGGGATTTTAATTAGGACAACTGGGTTGTTGTTGTTGCCTAACTACCTATTATTTCTCCCAGAAGCAAGCTACTCGAAGTATCTAGGTCAGAAATGAAAACCTCTCTGCACCAACTGAATCACCAATGCAGGCGGTGAACAGAAGCCTCCCCATTATTTACCGTCAATGCAATACATTAGCCAGTTAACGCTGACCTTTTAAAATGCCGTGTCTTGTGTTTACGATAAGAAGACATATATGTGTGTGTGTGTGTGTTTGTGTGTGTGTGTGTGTGTTTGTGTGTTCATGCTAAACGCTGACATATTTATCAAATGAAGCATGGAGTAAGAACCACAATGTAGTAATAACCACACACAAAAAACAGCCCTGCAATTTGTTTATTGTTAATATGTGATAGTAAAAGTTCTTGGAGTCTCAAAAAAAAAAAAAAAAAGTTCCTGGAGTCTCAAAGCTGTAGCCCAACTAATTAAAAAACGAACAAACAACTTATTGCTGAGCACTCCAGAAAATCGTTACCTTCCCTCAAGCCAGCTCGGAGATTATATGTAGATTATAATACTTAAAGGGACTGAATATCTGCCTGCAGACCCAAGATAGTTCTAAAACAAACTGGGTGAGTGGAAGAATCATGCAACATGCAGCAGACAGATACTCATTCAAGCCCCTGACGTCCCCGAGGTCAGAGTGGGCATTGGAATCTAACGCAGAGGGAGGATGGCCCTTGTGCAGATATCCGTGTTATAAACTGCTCATCAGCGTGGCCTATAACATGGCATTAACATGACAACCAGCTGGAAGTTGCTCGCTGAGAACGTGAGCAAATGTCAGTTTTGCGTGAACCACGGTAACACCCGGATATGCCATGGGAAGCCCTTTGCAGTTTTGCTTAAAGAAAGAATTTCATCCTTCAATCGAATAAAAGCGAAACATAGTTGCAAATGCAAGTTCTCCCATTCCCTGAGGATTGTGAGAGGAAACATCTCTCTTTTTGATGAAGACTGGTAGAAGGGGGTAGGCTGAGCCTCAGTCCTTACCGCAGGTCCTTGTCTCCAGGGTCCCTCCTAGTCCTGAGCCACATCCCAGGAAAGGGGGGAGAGGGGGTTGGAATAAAGAAAAAGAAAATGGCTCCAGAATCAATCGAGGACAAAGGCGGATCCCGGCAATCCACGGGTGTGTTGTGTGGCCAACATGGTGTTTTCCATTGCAGAAAACTTATGTTTAAAATAAATCCAGGGGCCCGGTGGCTCAGTCATTAAGTGTTGGACTTCAGCTCAGGTCATGATCTTGGGATTTGTGAGTTGGAGCCCCGCATTGGGCTCTTCTGCTGCCAGCACAGAGCCAGCTTCAGATCCTCTGCCTCTCTCTCTCTCTGCCCCTCCCCGGTTTGTTCTCTCTCCCCCTCCCTCAAAAATAAATAAATAAATACGTCGTTAAAAAAGAAGAAGAAGAAAAAGAAGAAGAAAGAAATGGCCCCGAAGAGCCCGTTGCATGGCAGTTGAATGCCTCAAACAGATGGATAGTACAGAAAGGAATCTGAAAGGCAAGAGGAAAGAAATGCTGCCATGTTCTACGTCTTCACCTCCCACCTGTCAATCTCCCCCATCCCCTTCACACCTCAAGCCCTAGGGAGAGAAGCATGGTTGGAAAAACATTTTCCAACAGTTGGGAGCAGCAGAAGACTCTTGTCTGACTCACACTAGAGGCAACTGAGGTAGAGGGTAGATGGTCCTGGGGAAATGCAGAGGCAGGAGGGGAACTAACTGATTTGGTGGTGGATCCAACAGAGAGCTGCTGTGTTGGAATTGTGTTACGACTCTGAGTTTGCCTAAGCAAGAGGTATGGATGTTTTCCATTGGCCGGAATGAGCTACTCGGGAGGGAGTGGCCTCTGTTCTTCCTGTGTCCTGTCGAGTTGGGCCGTGTGGAGGTATGAGGTGACTTCAGTGGAAGAAGGCTGGATGTGAACTCCAGATATCCAAGGACGGAGTGAGGGGTTGCTACTGAACACCTGGGATCCAGATGCATCCATGGAGGTAAATCAAACTACAGGAGAGAGAAGCCCAACAAGGGGAGAGTCTGTGAGACTGCCACACGGGGGAAAGAATCCATTTTTGTCCTAAGCCCTTACCAGCCCATGTCTTCCAAAAAAGGCTACTTTTCTCATCTGCCAAGTCAGAGAGCCAAAGCCACCTAGCCAAATAGACAATATCTCATGCGTTTCGCTCTCCCCTCTCCCACACTACATTTGACCCTGGGGAGGTGGTGAGTAGAGAACATGAAGGAGGAAAAGGAGATTAACTTGTTCCCGCTCCCTACTGGAGGCTTCAGGCTGAAACAGGAGAGATTCAGGATTTCGGATTTCAGGCAGGAGAGATTTGATGTTAAATTATGTTTGGAGTTTTGACTTTGCATGGCCCTGGACATTGTCAAGAGTGAATTAAAGCTATGTTTGTGACTGAAAATGACCATAGGACCGTTGTCTACCTCACTGAATGGAAAAGACATTGGGGTCACTAAAGAATAAAGGGAAAGTAGGAACCATAAACAAAAATGCATTTGCTCAGATTCCATATGTCATGCACCATATGTATGCATCATATAAACAGGAATAATTTTGGTAGGTGGCAGTGTTATTTCCTCTTCTTGAAAAGCAGCTTTTAATAGTGAATTATTGCCGGAGTTGCCATAATAGGCTTTTTTCTAATTCCTTGTTCTTAAGTCAAAATACAGTCAAAGCCTACTGATGGAATGATAACGACTGTAGGTCATGCCACAGATCTGAGATCTGAAGGTCAATGGAAGAGCCTTAAAAACAATTTTATTAGAGGGAGGTGCATACACCTCCCTGGTAACATTGATTCAGTCACTTCCCCTCTCTTGAAATTTAGGGCTTTCTTCAAATTTTGGAACTATGAACAGTTGCTGTATCATTGCCTCATGCCTCAGTGCTCAAGTTTCTGTGATCTGTCAGTCAAGTGGAATCCTTAGAAGCACCAACTGGCCCCGCTTGGCAATGAAATTAAGTGTAGATGGAATAATTATGCTATGCACCTGTGCCTCTATGCCACCCTAATAAAATTTACAAAAGAGTGTCCTCATGCTCCTCGCCATCCTACTCTGGAAATTTAAGTTTCTTATAAAGGAAATTAAAAAAAAACAACTCTGTGATTCAAATAAGGATTACACTCAAGATTCTGTCGTTTGGAGTACTCCTAAAATACATATAATCTGCCCATTAAGTCATCTTGTGGTTAATATAGTGGTTTATATTGAAATCGCCAAAAAAAAATTAGGTTTACTCCTTTACCTTAGCCTTGAAAACAATATAGCCCCACAGTGTCTTAGATATAAGTTGTGTATAGAAAGTGGGCACTTATAATTGAAGATTATAATGGAGGAAAATGAGGAAATGTCCTTTTCCCCAAAGTTACTCTTCTAGTCTTACAACCCTGATTCCTTCTTTCAGTTCCCTGCTTTCCACCCGACATCTCCAGATTTTATCTGGAGCAGTTTCACATTTGATGAAGCGCTTTTCTTACTTTCTGTTGTATTGCCTTGAAGTCATAAGGCTTACCTTTCAGACATTACTGCCTCCCCCTTCACCCCAGCCAACTGCCAGGGACAGCTAGGCTTAAAAAAACAATCACCTCCGTGTCATGAAGGTCACTGCTAATTAAACTCAACCAGAGTATTTGCTGAGTGTTTGGTGTCTTTCCTTCATTGTGCATTTTCCTCAGATCTTCTTATGCGAAGTTAATGACACCAAAAGACAGCAGATTGTCTGAACCTCAGGGGGGAATTTTCCCCCAGTTTGCATTTTTGTTGTTATTCTTAGAGCATTACTCTTGACCATTTGTTGAGGAAAGTATCTTGAAAAGAAGACGTAATTTATGACAGAAGTTTTGAATTTTGGGAAGACTGATGCTTAGTTAACATCTACTACATGGTATGAAACAAAAAGGTATACAGAAATATATGTTATTGTATTTCACCACGGAGGCATACCAACAGGCTTAGAATAAACTGAGACTGTAAACAGAAACATGTACTTCGTCAGTGCATCAGAGTAGCTGTTCATATATTATTATATGCTTGAAAGAAATATAAGGTATCGGCCATGCTCTCAGAGACCGTATAACCTAGTTGAATGGATCTGAATCTTTTGAATTTTATGGAGTAATCAATGGAGAAAAAAAATGGGAGGGACATTTAAGACAGAGACTTCAGCTTTTTCTTCTGCCCAGCTAAGCAATAAAAATGACTAACATTTACAGAGAGAAATCTATACACCAAACTTGGTTCTAAGAGCTTTATTTATTTCATTTAGAACTTCTGGCAACCTTTCTGACATTTTATAAATATATATAAAACATGATTATTAATATCAACAGATTATAATATATTACATCATTGACATATATAACTGTATGTAGCATTATATATGTGTATATTGTGTATGTGTGTGTGCGCGCAGGAGCGTGTGGGTGTGGGTGTATATAGTTATTATCCCCACTTTTCGGGAGCCTGAGGTCAACAGAAGTCAATAACTTCAGCAATACTGAGATTTGAATACGACCCGTCTGGCTGCCAGAACCCTTAACCACGTACTCACGACAGTTAATCCCATTATTTTGTGAAAGAGATACTAAAAGAATAAAGATGCCAACTAACTACAGAATAAAGAACTGTCAGACACAATGCATTTCGCTTTATGATAAAAGCTACATTGTCTTCATTTTGATCATTTCGTATGGATCTGTAGAGACCGGCATTTGGGACCCAGAGAACAACTTTAAAGAAACAAGACCTATACTTATAAAATTTAATTAAAGCATGAGACAATTTGTGATCCAGGCGAGCAATGTAGATCAAAATTGCGAAAGAAGCAGGGCTCCCTGTGGGCTCTGAAAGACTGAATGGTAGAAAGGAGTGGGGAGAGAATTTCAGACAGACGGACAAAGGCAACGCTCCAAGAAGGAAATAACAGAAGTCTATGAATGGTGAAGATATCAGCTTGGCTCAATCAGAAATTTGACCCAGAATAAACGGTACGAGTTACTGGTTCATGAACTCTACAAGACTTACAACTATGTTTGTTGGGCCTGTATGGTATTTATTTTTTTTAATGTTTATTTATTTTTGAGAGAGACGGAGAGAACAAACAGAGCAGGGGTGGGGGTGGGGGGGCAGAAAGACAGACAGAGACACAGAATCCAAAGCAGGATCCAGGCTCTGAGCTGATACCACAGAGCCCAACAGGGGCTCGAACCCATGAACTGTGAGATTGTGACCTGAGCCGAAGTCAGATTCTCAACTGACTGAGCCACGCAGGCACCCCTAACCTGCATGGTCTATTTTGAAAGCAATCTGGTTTTTATTTTATTTTATTTTATTTTTATTTTTTAAGTTTATTTATTTATTTTGAGAGAAAGAGACAGAGAGAGAGAGAAAGCTGGGACAGGCAGAGAGAGAGGGAGAGAGAGGGGGAGAGAGAGAATCCCAGGCAGGCTCCATGCTACCAACACAGAGCTCGACATGGGGCTTGATCTCACAGACCATGAGATCATGATCCGAGTTGAAATCAAGAGTTGGATGCTCAACTGACTGAGCCACCAGGTGCCCCCAAAGCAATCTGGTATTTATTTATTTATTTATTTGTTTGTTTATTTATTTATTTATTTTAATGTTTATTTTTCAGAGAGAGGGAGAGACAGAGAGCGAGCTGGGGAGAGGTAGAGAGAGGGAGACAGAATCCGAAAAGGGCTCAAGGCTCTGAGTTGTCAGCACAGAGCCCAATGCGGGGCTTGAACTCACGAGCCATGAGATCATGACCTGAGCCGAAGTCGGACACCCAACTGACTGAGCCACCCAGGTGCCCCCAATCTGGTTTTTAAAAAGAACATACTTTCAGGGGTACCTGCATGACTCAGTCGGTTAAGCATTTGATTTGGTTTCATGATCTCATGGTTTGTGAGTTCGAGCCCTGCGTCGGGCTCTGTGCTGACAGCTCGGAGCCTGGAGCTGCTTCAGATTCTGTGCCTCCCTCTCTCTCTGCCTCTCCCCTGCTTGCACTCTGTCTCTCTCTTCCTCAAAAGTAAATAAACCTTTTTAAAACATTTTTAAAAAGATAACGTACTTTCAGAAAAATGCACCAGTTGTGTATATACAGCTTGAGAAATTGTCACACATTTTGAATGCCCTCACGTAACTTCCCACAGATCAAGAAACAACACATCCGCTAACGCTGCATAAGTCTCCCTCATGACCCTTGCCAGTCACTACCCCCCAAAAGCAATCACTGTCCTGACTTCTATCGCCATGGACTGGTTTTGTCTGATTTTGAACCTGATATCAATGGAATCCTGTAGTGTATGTGCGTTTGTGTCTGGCTTTTCGTCTGTGTGAGTGAGAGTCGCTCACGTTGTTTCAGGTAACAATCATGCATTCCTTCTCACTGCCGTCTAGTATTCCATTTGCGAATATGCCACGTTTTATTGACACGCTGTCTTCTTGGCGGACATCTGTGTGCTGCCACCTCAGAGGTTTTGTAAATGAAACTTCACTGAACATGGGGGTACATGTCTTTTGGTTCACCTATGGGAGCGTTTCGGACAGAAATGGAATTGCTGCATCATGGGACAGGTGTAGGCTCAGCTGTGGTAGGAACTAGCAAGCAGTTTTCCAAGGTAGTTGTGCTTGTTCATAGTTCTACCAACAGTATCTCGTCGTAGTTTTAATATGCATTCTCTTAATGATTATTGAGATGATCACTCTTTTCCCTTGTTTACTGGCCACTTGGACATCCTTTTTCATGAAGCTCAAGCCTATTTTTCTATTGGGTTGCATATTTCTTATTGATAGACATAGTTTTTAAATATTCTGCATATGATTCAGTGGTAAAATATAGCTACCCTTTCACTCTCTTATTGGTGTCTCTTAATAAACACAAATCCTAGGGGCACCTGGATGGCTCAGTCGGTTAAGCATCTGACTTTGGCCCAGGTTGCGATCTCATGGTTCGTGAGTTTGAGCCCCATGTCAGGCTCTGTGCTGACAGCTCAGAGCCTGGAGCCTGGAGCCTGCATCGGATCCTGTGTCTCCCTCTCTCTCTCTGCCCCTCCCCCACTCACACTCTGTCTCTCTCTCTTTCTCAAAAATAAATACACACTTTTTAGAAAGTTGACAGGAGCACCTGGTGGCTCAGTCGGTTGAGCGTCCGACTTTGACTCAGGTCATGATCTCAGGGTTTGTGGGTTCAAGCCCCGCGTCTGGCTATGTGCTGACAGCTCAGAGCCTGGAGCCTGCTTGGGATTCTGCGTCTCTCTCTCTCTCTGCCCCTTCCCCACTCACACTCTGTGTCTCTTTCTTTCTCAAAAATAAATAAACATAAAAAAATTAAAAAATAAAAACAAAATAAACAGAAATTCTTACTTTTAACTTTGGCTAATAATTGTTGCATTCTGTTTAAGAAATCTTTGCCTCCCCCGACATCATGAGGATACTCTTCTGAAATTTCTTCCTTTAGAATTATCGTATTACTTTTTACATTACATACATAACCTGTTTGAGAGTGATTTTTGTATATTTTGTAAAGTAGCGATCAAGATTTATCTTTTCCCATACAGGAATTCAGTTTTCCCAGAACCATTTACTTATTTATTTACTTAAGAGATTATCCTCTGCTCACCGTACTACAATGTCACCTTTGCCATAAGTGAAAAATCTCTGTGGTTTTTGCCTTTGGACTCTGTTCTTTTTGTCTATATATACAATACTTAACATCTGGTAGTGTAAGTCCTTCAACTTTGCTCTTTTTCTTCACAATTGCTTTGGCTATTCTTGACCCTTCATACTTTAGAATTGACTCATTCTCACATATACAAAATAAAATTTGAAGTTGCATTGAATCTATGGGTTAATTTTGGGAGAATTTGCACCTTTTTAATATTTAGTCTTTTAATTCATGAACATGGTATATATTTTCATTTATTCAGAATTACTTTAATTTATTTTTAATTTTTTAATGTTTTTTTTTTTTTTTTAAGAAAGAGAGAGAGAGACAGAGCGTGAGCAGAGGAGGGGCAGAGAGAGAGAGAGAGAGAAACACACAGAATCTGAAACAGGTTCCAGGCTCTGAGCTGTCAGCACAGAGCCTGACACAAGGCTTGTATCTATGAACTATAAGATCATGACCCGAGCCAAAGTCAGACGCTTAACCGACTGAGACACCTCTGTGTCCCAGAATTACTTTAATTTCTTTAATACAGCACAGAATACTTTTAAATTTTGGGGTTATTATTTGAAAATTGGAAAATGTTTTGTACACATAAGGATTTTCAGCTTCTCTTGAAAATGACAGTTTCTGGCAGAAGCAGCCCGATAAATACTTCTAGGTGGCTACAACAGGCAAGAGCTGCCCACTGCCAGTTGAACATGTTTCTACCACAAACAAATGCATGAATCTGGAGTCACTGACTTCACTCATTTACTTTACCTGCTGAGCCTACTATCTGTGGAGGGAGGGAGGGAATGGGGATAGTGAGAAGCAAGAGAACTAATGTTCTTTTTTTTTTTTTTCTTTTTTGAGAGAGAGAGAGAGAGGCATGGGAGGAACAGACAGAGGTGGGGACAGAGGATCTGAAGCGGATTCCGTGCTGACAGCAGCAAGCCCGAGGCGAGGCTCAAACTCGCCAACCGTGAGATGAATCTTCATTTGGCCAATTTAAGAGAATGGGGGTGATGGAAGAGTGAGCACACAGAACGAGAACACAGGGGAAAAGCTAGAAGGAGGTGGGGAAAGGGGTTGTCACTGTTCTGTCAAGTGAGCAGGTAGTTTTTCAAATATACCAGGACATCAGACCAACTCTTGATTCACTACGTTCTCAGGTTCAAAATGACAGACCCAAAATGCCCTGCTGTGAACGAACAATGTGGACGAAGGAAGCTGCCGAGGAAGATTTTATTCTACCGGTAGCAAATTTAGGTTGGAACCAAACCAAGAAGTTCCTTGAATTTCGACCGCAGGAATTTTTAAATCATCCTCCTACGAATGGGCCATCAGTGGAGTTTTACTACCTGCTCTTCTGGGCTTCTTGGTATACCCACAGAAGCCTGTTTCTTCATTGGATCCCAGGCGATGACCCCAACCATGACCCTTGGGTGAGAAATTGGGCTTCTGTGAATAAGGGGAGAAAAGAAGAGAAAAACAAGTGTCCCCATTCAAGGGACTTTCAGTAGTCAAGGGTGAGATGAATTTATTTCTTTCAACAAGAACTCAAAGCACTTTTTCCACTCAGCTCGGTTTGATTTTGCTATTCCAGGCAGTACCATAATAATAACAAGGAGTGTGTGTGTGTGTGTGTGTGTGTGAGAGAGAGAGAGAGAGAGAGAGAGAGAGAGAGGGATCAGGCAGGGGAAGAGGAAGTGAAAAGGAAGTGCCATCTAGTTGTTACTAATGGATTGCTAAATGTTCCCCTATGTAAAGATTTTTTAGCCTTCTCTTTCTCCTGTGTCTTGTGTCATGTCTTGGCATCCAATCAACCCAACCAGAGGCAAGTCCATTAACTCTTTCAGGCCTCTAGGGTACCACTGAGACCATTCGGTGCACTTTGGCAGCTCTCTTCTCTGAGCAGACCATATAAGGGTCCTCCTTCGTTCAATACACTAGTGATACATAAAACAATTCCCTGACAGCTTAAAAGAGTTAACCTGTATCCCTCCCTAAACAGTTGGACTACTGCCTGGGATTGACGGAGAAACTGGGGAGAATAGAGCCTAATATCTCATTCACTGGCACAAAATTCTAGTGAAATAAGCAAAAATAGACAATATCATCTTTAGTATACAAATGGAAATACCGAGAACCCCTAGAAGATTTTGCCTACAGTCACACGATAAGCAGATCTTAGAGCCAAAACGGTTTCCAGGTCTCCAAATGTTCCATCTGGAGCTCTGCCTACGGTTTCCTCCAAATCCAAACCCATGTAGGGAAGGGGCGGATGGAAGTGTGTGAGGGGGCAGAGGTTAACACAAGAGTCCTGTGGGCCCTTCCAGGTCCAAACTTCTATGTCTTTTTTTTTTTTTTTTTTTCATTTCTCTGAAATGCAAATATTGGTCTGTGTCACTGTAAATCCTGCTTGAGATGAAACTTTTAAGCTTAAGATGAAACAGAATCTGTAAAACCTTTCCTTCCCAATTTCCTTCCTGGACGGTAGTTACAGCCACCTCTGATCACATCAAACCCAGCAGCCTTTCCACACTCTACTTCAGTTCCCAACAGCATGTTTGCAACTTCCCATAGTTTATTTTCATCTCTCTCCAGCAAACAAGGACTCTTGTGAAATGAGAGAAGAAGAGGTCAGCACACACACTGGCCTGCCGGCTCCACAGAAAACACCACACAAGCCCAGGGAAGCCAGTGGGGGTGCTGACAGGAGGCTGCATAGCTAATTTGCACGCTGACACCACAGCCAGATTCCTTGAGACAGAAATCTCGAGTTTAAATCACTCTGTGGTTGGAGAGGGAGCTGGGAGGAAAGAGGGCGGTGGGGGGGGGTGGGGGTGGAGGAGGCGAAGACTCTGCCATCGGACTGTGACCGACCCCTTCATGCCAGAGTTTAGAATAATAAACTTGGGAGCTAGAAATAAATTTAGACATCATCTGGTCCGAATGACATCTTATCAACAAGAAAACTGAGGCAAATAAGGAAGTGACCTATCCCAGGCCACATGACTCATCAGGGGCACAGTCAGTGGGTGAGAGCATCTCAGATATAAGGAATGAAAAGACAGAGGCTCGTGTCACCTCAGATCACGCGGATTTGTTTTAAGGGTGCACAGGGTGGGAAATGGCAGAGGTAGCACAGCCAAAGTTCACCAAGTGCTTGCTAAATCTCGCAGGAAAAGTACATAAGAGTGGCTCTAGTAAATATACACCCGGTCGGCTACTTTCACTCTGGCGAGCCCTCCTCAGATGTGAGCATCTGTCTGCCTGCTCTGATCCTTGGCTCTCGTGGGTACTAACTGTTCTCTGCCTCTGCTTTTACTGCTCTCATCCTCATGAACACATATCTAGCTCTTCTCCTCGCTGCTTCTTAATCCCTGCTTGCCAGGGCTTCTGCTTCCTCTGGGGGCTTTTCTGAATCACTCTCCTTGTGTCTCCTGCCGTTCGCCCGTCTATGCACAGGCAACTACCTTGGGATAGACTTATATTCAAGTTCTGCCAAAAAGTAGGATCTGATGGGTTCATTTCGTAACTCTGGAGTAGTTCTACGGAGCTCTTGCACCAGACTTCAGGGTCACTAGTGATGATGGCCATCACGTGACATCCTTGCCTGGTCAATCAGAACGGGACAGAGACACAACACTGAGTGGTCATCTTTCCTCAGAACGGGGCTTTGAGCATAGAAAACCACTTGGAACATAATAGGTTCCTCTTTAAAAAAATTTTTTTTCAAAGTTTATTTTTTGAGAGAGAAAGAGAAAGAGAGGGAAAGAGACAGAGTGTGAGCAGGGGAGGGGCAGAGAGAGAAGGAGACACGGAATCCGAAGCAGGCTCCAGGCTCTGAGCTGTCAGCACAGAGCCCTACATGGGGCTCAAATTCATGAACAGCGAGATCATGACCTGAGCCAAAGTCAGAGACTTAACAGAATGAGCCACCCAAGCACCCCTGACTCCTCTCTAAATTAGTACTTTGGGCTAGACCCCATATCTTCTCAGTTGTAGTGTAGTATATGATACTGAATATGAAGATATTTCTGGAGCCAGGCTGTCTGGAGTTTAATCCCATGACCATTAGTGTCTAGCAAGTTATGCTTCAGGAAAGTTATGAAATCCCAGATTCCTCATATTTAATACAGAGATTACAATATGACCTGTCTTACAGGGTTGTAAGAGGACTGGGGTCATTTATGGAGAATATTTAGAAGAGGACCTGACACATTAGTGCTCAATAATGTTAGATATTATTAACATATTGGTTTTTTTCCATAGTACCTGAGATGGTTTTAAAATATCTCTGCAGGGATGCCCAGGTGGCTCAGTCAGTTGAGCCTCTGACCTTTGATTTGGGCTCAGGTCATGATCCCAGGGTCATGGGATCGAGCCCTGCATCAGGCTGTATGCTGAGCATGTAGTCTGTTTGGGATTCTCTCTCTCTCTCTCTCTCTCTCTCTCTCTCTCTCCCCCTCTGCCCCTCATCCTTGCTCATGCTCTCTCTCTCTCAAAAAAAAAAAAAAAAGCAAAACAAAAAACATGGGTGTATATGTATATATACATATATATATATACATATATATATGTATGTATGTATACATATACACATATATATACATACATACATATATATATACATATATATATATACATATATATGATGTAACTGCAAATTCTTTGACACTTTTCCCACCAAGAATGGAGTCTCTTTTATCTCCTTTGAATATGGTCCAATTTAGGGACTTGCTTCTAATAAGTAGAAGGCAACAAAAGGGATGTTGCATGATCTCTAAGGCTAGGTCAGAGAAGGCAATATAGTTTCTTCTTTGTTGGAATTCTTGCCCTTGGAACTCAGCCATCTTGTGGTGAGGAATCCCATAGACCCATGGAGAGGCCTTCCAGCTGAGAGCCCAGCTAAGCTCTCAGTTGACAACCAGTATCTCCTGGCAGATACACTAGTGAATCTGTCTCCGCTATTCTCAGCCCCAGCTTTCAAAAAGTCTTCTATCCAAGGTCTCAGGCAGGATGGTGCAGTACGTGGTCCACTCCAAGTCTGACCAACAAAATTCTGTGAGCGTCATTAGTGGTTGATTTATACCATTTACTTTGGAGGTAATTTAGGTAGCCGTAGTAAATAGAAAAGCCTGGTTCTTTCTTTAAATTTAAAAAAAAATTTTTAATGTTTATTTATTTTTGAGAGACAGAGACAGACAGGGAGAGACAGAAAGACAGACCATGAGCGAGGGAGGGGCAGAGAGAGAGGGAGACACAGAATCAGAAGCAGGCTCCAGGCTCTGAGCTGTCGGCACAGATCCCCACGAGGGGCTCATACTCACAAACCGTGAGATCATGACCTGAGCTGAAGGCGGATGCCCAACGGGCTGAGCCACCCAGGCGCCTCCAGACACGTTTTCTTAGAAATCACATTAAGTCACGAGCCAGCCAATCCTACAGTTTAAGTCCTTCTCTGTCTTAAGGACCATTTCTAATCTCCCATTGATCATGATATTTGGCATATTCCCAGGATTTGGATTGTTTTTTATTTTTCCATTATTTTGATTTCTGCCATCAGCGAATTGAAGTTTCCATGTTTTGTTTGTTTACCTGTTTGTTTACAGTGCATTTCATCAAGAGCTCATTTCTAAATGCTAACACGAGGACTAATGGTGCTAAAACTTTACGACTCATAAAATGTACTTCTCCCCACCCCACCCCCATTCAGTAGCATGATAGCAAATCTTTAACAGATTGCCAGGCACCCAGGGAGACGGCTCCCACTACTCCCATAAATAATTTATACTGATCAACACTTGCTCGAATTAATGGAAATGATAATGTTGTAAAGAAAGCATTTTACTGTTTCCAAGCCTGTTCACCAGAGAAACATTACTGGTATCCCTAAATAGGCAGGAAACCTGATAGCAGAAAGTTCAAAATCAGAGGCATAAGCTTTGTTTTTAAAATGTCTCGATAGTCAGCTACGAACAGCATTTTCTTTCAGTACAAGGTCTAATACATACTAGGTACTGTTAATACTTCACGGCCACAGGGGCAGAAATAGCTCTCTCTTTGTATGGTGCTGCTGTAAATTTTCTATCAGCCAACTGTGGTTTCCTGAAGTAGCAAAAACCTGAAAAAAAAAATGACACGGTTCAGAGAGAAGGAATCAGAGTGGGCTGGTGATTCATGCGTCCTCAGGAAGAGGGTTGGACATGACCTCTGAGACACCTTCCAACCCTGGGTTTGTTTTTCTACCATTCTGAACCACTAACTTCTACTCAAATTTTAGCTGCACCTCAAAAACAGGTGAGATGTTTTGACTCTTCCTCCCCATTCCCCGATGTTTTGGCTTTTAACTTTGTCCCAGAAAACGGACCAGACGCGTAGACACATTAATTTGCAGTCACCTTTTATTCACGCCATTTTTGAGGCCCCTAACAATTGCAGCATGAGTTTGGGTGACATTAAAGAAAAACTCCAAACCAAATATAGCTCTGGTGTTAGAGTCTGTATTTCACCTGGGGTGTAAGACAACACTCTTTGCTCCTGTGGGGGAGGAAGAAGGGATCTACTCTTGACCTTAAGTGTCCTATTCTTGATCCCTTGTAAACACGAAAAGCTGGCAGCTGGATGTTTATGTGCTAAACTCCGCCCTTCATCCACATACCATGTTTGGAGGAACTCAGAGGCACTTCCTGTTTGGGGCCATGACCTAAGGCCAGAAATTGCAACGTAGGCAGAATTAGAGCAACAGTATTTACAAGTGGCATGGGCACCTCCTGAAAACCATCCTCCCCCGCCAAGAAACTCAGAACCCAAACCTAGGCGGAGGGCAGCAGGGGAGCTGAGGAGTTTCATTAAAGAGACGTTGCCTCTCCTTGTATGGTTTTTGTGCTGTGTGAGCTCACCTTTACAACTGCACATGTCTCCATGCCTGGGTCCCCTTCTTTCTCATACACACACTCTCCTGGGGGACAGAGGAGTGGCTCACACATAGGATTCTAGGTCTCTGAAGTGGTGACTTTGTTACAGATCGAAAGTCAAGTTCACAGGACTGTCAGTGAGGAAACTCAGGAGCTGACCTTTCCAAAATTAGCCAACGAAAGCTACCTAGCAGTAGAGGCATAAGCAGGCAATACCTATTTCATCTCGAAGGAGACTTTTTCCAGTTTGCAAATCACCTCAGTTAATTAATTCAGGCCTTGTATAATGGAACTAATTTGAGACCAAAATATCCATCACGGAACAGAAATAGATCTGCTGTTTTTAGCAAGGTAATTACCAAGGTAATTGCCAAACCTCCCCTTAGTTGTGTTCCATCCCATATAAGCCAAGCCTGTTGGTTTACATGCACTAACACCCATATATCCTTGTATTAATCAACAAGTATGTTCTGAGGACAAATTTATAGTCAGAAACTTCCCTCCCAGAGGTAAGGATAGGAAAGAAAACAAGAGTGGTGTTTCTTTTGTGTGTGTGTGTGGTTTTTTTTAATTTAAAAAAAATGTTTATTTATTCTTGAGAGAAACAGAGAGTGTGAGCAGGGGAGGAGCAGAGAGAGAGGGAGACACAGAATCTGAAGCAGGCTCCAGGCCCTGAGCGGTCAGCACAGAGCCCGACGCGGGGCTCGAACTCACAAACAGTGAGATCATGACCTGCACCGAAGTCAGACGCTCAACCAACTGAGCCACCCAGGTGCCCCCAAGAGTGGTGTTTCTAACTCAGGCTGTCAGGTTTACGGAAATAAATGAAAACTTTATTTGAAAATCTATGTCCCTGTTATACCTATATTCAGAAGGTTTCTATATATTATAATAACATCTATTTACTGACAAATATCAACAAAATGCGTTGAGAAATAAATAAATTTAGGACTATTACACAATTTCAAGCTATTTCCAATAGCCTGAAGGTTGGAGTTTGGCAAATTTCCTCCTTCCCATCTATGAAAGGATTTTTGAAGGTGTTCTCACCTCTGCCAACCGCTCTTGATCCCCATGAGTTCCAAAGAACTGGGATTTTGGGGTTCCTAAACAGGTGGCCTTCAGTTACACCTGGCCGTTGAGGTGGCCTGACACTGCTCCAATATTTCTTTACTCTGAGTCACCATCCACAAAGTCAGTGACTAATCCAATCACATTAGAAGGAAGTCCTAGAGAATTTTCTTCAGGGCAAGGGCCTCAGGCCCAAACACCCACAGGGACCAGGTATGTAATGTATAGCAATGAGGAGGAAGGGGACAATTGGAAAAGATGGCCCCAGTTACTTCGGCAGTGTTTGCCTGACTCCAGCCAATGTTCGCCATGAGAAATTACAGGCCCAATTTTGCCACGTTTTCTCATTTTTAAGAAATCTGCTTTCGATGATATTTGTTGATCTGTAAATGTTCGCAATACATTCAGGTTTGCAAAACCTCATGCTAAAACATCAAAACACATCTGTGATAATAACCAGCAGTCTGTGACCTGTGGTTTTTAGTGTCATATTCTGCACACGTAGGCACACGTGGACATAGCGCATGCATACCCACCCAACCCACAAACAGGTCTCAGCCTCAGAAGTGATGGATCCTGAGAGAGGAATTGGTCAGATTTCGATCATCTGTGGAAACGGCTTGAAATTGTGTAAGAGTCTTAATTTGTGTTCATTTATGAGTTTATTATTGGGTAGATATTTGCCAGTAAAAAAGATTTTATTATAATTTATAGAAACCCACTGAACATAAGTACAATAAATGCATAGATCTTAAATCTTTTTTTTTTTAAGTTTATTTATTTTTGAGAGAGAGAGACAAAGCATGAGTGGGGGAGGAGAGAGAGAGAGGGAGACAGAATCCGAAGCAGGCTCCAAGCTCCGAGCTGTCAGCACAGAGCCTGATTCAGGGCTCGAACCCACAAACCGCGAGATCATGACCTGAGCCAAAGTCGGACGCTTAACTGACTAAGCCACCCAGGCGCCCCTAAATGCACAGATCTTTAAATGAAATTTTCATTCATTTACTCAACTATGAAGTCCATTAAGAAAATTCTACTTAAAGACTAAGAAATTATTTATTTGTATACATGTATAAATGTACATGAATTATACATTTTGTTATACATAAATAAATAAAACCACATATATACAGGTCAAAAAAGCATATATTTGACAAAAAATAAAAAAAAAATTATATTCTGTCATCCAAAATTTTGTTTACTCTCCATAATTACTAGCCAGCGAGTTTGAGTCAGAGAGCCTGAAATAACACTGAGAGAGGTCAGTGTTCTCACCTGTGTGAGGTAAGTAGTCAGCAACAGACAATTACTAGGGTGTATTCATGATGACAAACTTCTAGATGGGTATTGTTCCACAATGAATTTTTTTCAAGATATGAATGGGAGAGGAGTGGATGAGCTGATTTCTGTATTACATCTCATATTAAAACTTCCATATTATGTGTATATATATATATATATATATAATCATATTAAAACTGTCAAGCTAAAAGAAGTCTTCAGTAATCAATAAAGCCCTTAATGAGCCAGAAGATAAAGAAGGGATTCTTAAGGCAAAATGACTTTCAAGCACAGACAAGTACATTCTGTCCCAATTTTTAATTAAATACAAATATCTACAGAAAGTTGTTCTTTGGGGAAAAAAAGACAGATCTAACGTTCAAATACATGTGCATTATGGATGGAGTGTGAAATATACACGCAAGAGACATTCTATGGAGTGTTTATTATAGACTCGAACTGTCCCTCGCAATGCTGGTATATTTTCCCTCCCCTCACAAATAGGAGCCTTCACTTTCCTGTGGAGATTGTTGAAAGGGTTTTCAGTGTACTGAGAATTGGGAGTCACTATGGGATGCACATTGAAAATAGTTGCTTACTCAGAATAAGCTGAGAGCAAAAGGCCATTATCTCCAGTCTAAATAGTTCCAATGGGATTGGGTCAATCCGTTTCTTTCCTAGATCTCTGTGTTGAAAATGTTTTCATCTCTCACAGAAAACTGTTGCTTAAGAACAGAGTGATTGTGCTGGCAAACTCCTGGCGAACCTGTGTAAGCACCGTGATTACAAATTCAAGATTTAGATGCTAATGCTATATATCATAAAAACACCACCTAAAATCAGAGACTTCTGTTTGGAGAATTGTGAGGAGTAAGTTTTCTTTCCATTTTACACTGTTGTGCTTCTTCTGTGACCACCTAGGAACCAGTTTGCCTCTTCAATTGTGAGGCAGTTACTACCAGCTCTGTTTAAAGAATTGAGAAAGTGTTTCTACTACATAGATGTGGGTTTTAGAATCTGAAAGATGAGGAATCGTGTCCTGCTTCTGCCCCTTAGGAACCTGAGTGCTCTTGGGCAAACCACTTAACCCCTCTGAGCCTTTATTTCTTGATCTGAAAAGTGATATTAATATCTACTTTTCAGGCTGGTTGTGAGATTAAAAGAGACAATGTTCATAAAGAGTTAAGCACAACAACATTTTTAAAATAAATATCGTAGGGCAAAAGCAGTTTCAGTTTGTTAGAATGTGGGTAACACACATAATTTTCCAGGAGAGGTCAATAAATAACCTTCAGAGGACATTCTTGAGTTCTTTTTTTATTTTTTATTTTTTTTTAATGTTTACTCTTGAAAGAGAGAGAAGGAGACACAGAGTGTGAACAGGGGAGGGATAAAGAGGGAGACACAGATCCAAAGCTCCAGGCTCTGAGCTGTCTGCACAGCCCAATGCAGGGCTTGAACTCACAAACCGCAAGATCACAACTTGAGTCAAGGTCAGATACTTAACCCACTGAGCCACCCAGGAGCCCCAGACATTCTTGGGTTCTTAAGGTTGGTTATTTCCATTCACTTGTAAATCATTCTTTTGGTGCTTACCTGGATCAAGAAGAATCTGTCTGAGCAGGAAGGGAGAAAGGAAAGAAGGAAAAGGAAGATGTCTGGATAGCTGAATCCATTCAGCTCTGGTTGTAAATGAGGAGATAAGTCACTTGCCAGCAAATGACTAGAAATCGGAATAGAAAGTCATCTGGGCAATAATATAGATGGAGCTTAAGAGCAAGGACAGTGGGGAGGAGGAGAAAGTTATTTTGCCTCTGAAATTGTTTCCTTTTATAGCTGTGACTCTGGAAACTACAGCCAAGCCCACCCTCTAAAATCATTTTTTCTCAATCAGATGATCTAAAGAATTTTCGAGTTGAACGCTATTTTTAACACTTTGTGGTTAGAACACCTTAATTTTCCAGATGAAGAGACTTGGGCCCCCGAAGATGGAATTAAGAAACAAAGTTAGGGTAGGGTCAAAACAAGAAGTCATCTGTTGTGTTCCTCCTGCTTCTTGCAAGCGGTAAGTTCTCTTTATCTGAGTCAACTGGAAATACCCTTTGAACATTGCAGGTCTCTTCTTCCAGAGGAAGAGAAAATTCAAGTTGCAAATTAAAAAAAAAATCTCTGCAATACTTCAGCCTTTGGGCTTTTCCATGGCTTTAGTCCTTCAGCCCTTCTCCACTCTGCTTTTTTTCCAGATATTTTAACTTCTGCCCAGAATATGTATGAGACTTTCTTCTGATAATTTATCATCCAACCCAAGTATCCCAGGGTTAATGGCTTCTTTTATTCATTCTTCCTTCCTTCCTATCATTTTTCTTTCCTTCCTTCCTTCTTTCCTTCCTTCCTTTCTTCCTTTCTGTGACACTGGACTTTGATCTAGTATTCTCAGAATGAACAAAGATCCCTGGAGCCCAAATGTGGCAAGAGATGTGAAAAGATCTTGGGCACGGTGAACATCTCAGCAGGAATCAGGACACACAGAGGCCAATGAGAAGAGGGCTTTCCTAATGATTCTAGACTCTTGGCCCCAAACTGAAGGTAGAGAGGAAACCCGAGAATTGCTGAGACTGAATTTCCTACCAGTCCGTATCAGAGTCAAAATTAAATAGAAAGGAAAAGGGAAAAAAAGAAAGGTAGCAAGGAAAAAAGGAGAAAGGAAAGGAAGTCTTTCTTACATAATTAAGGTGTGGCTGACATTCATCGACACTACACTGTATTTGCATAGTAATATAGTGATGACGTTATCTTTATACCACACAAAGAAGGTAGTTGTTCTTCAATGTCCGCAGCAATTGACCTCAACCAGAAAAAAGGTTTAATAGCTACCATTACTGAGCATTTACAGGAGACTTAGCCAAAATTTCATTTTAGCCAATCATCACAACAGCCCTTTGATTTCAGTGTTATTATCTCTATTTTAGAGATGAACACAGCAAGGCTTAGAAAGTTCAAGTAATTTACCCAAGATAACACAGATAGTAAGTGGGGGGACTGAGGTTGGGATGCATGTCTTTCAGGAGCACAGCCTATATATACCATTTCCCCTAAATCACTCTCTGGTCTGGGATTGTTCACTGGTAAAGACACGGTGATTAGAGCTCTTATCAAAAGTTGGGCTCTTTGGGATTTGCTCCAATTCGTTTTCCTAATTGTTTCTCAGGCTTTTCCAAAGACTTGGATTCTCATGCTCCCGTTATTCACATTTGTGTCTTCTGTTGTGTTAATTCTCTAACTGACCCTGACCACAATCCCGTCTCAACTCACGGCCTCCTGTCAACACTCTCTTGGCATCTGACCCCAGGCCCATCGTGGGTTTGTTTTTGTTGTTCTTTGCCTGGTGCCGACGGTTTCCAGGAGCCATGCTCCACCGTGGGGCCCACAGGAGACAGTCAAGGCAGCTATTCAGAGAAGGTCGAGATGACTACAGGGTACAGTAATCAGGAAAGGTTCCTGGTTGAAGGAGGTTGAATGGGAAGAGATCATTAGGTGGAAAAGGGGGAAGACATTGTCTCTCGGAAGGAAGAAGATAAAAACGTGAAGATAAGAATGTGAATGTGAAGTGGACCATGCTACGAGAAGTAGAGGATTGATCTTGATGATATTCAAGAGATTACTTTAGGTGGCTGGGTTAGGATTAACTGTGGACAGTCTCAGTGTTTTAAGACTTAAACTTACCTGTCCATGTTGTGCAATCTCTTTAGGTATAAGAAAGATGGAAGCAGAGAAACTAACGATTGTCATTGAGAAGTAGGCAGCATCCAAAATGACTCCACCGGTCTAGGCCACAGTCACGAGGAGAATGGCTGGGACCACAGGAAGAAACAGACAATTCAGAGGCTGATACTGTTGAAAGACAAAGAATAAGATGGGGTGCCTGGGTGGCTCTGAAGTTTAAGTGTCTGACTTCGGCTCAGGTTGTGATCTTGCGGTTCGTGAGTTCGAGTCTCGGGTTGTGAACTCGTGGTTCTCCTGTGTCGGGCTCTGGGCTGACAGCTCAGAGCCTGGAGCCTGCTTTGGATTTTGTTTCTTTCTCTCTTTCTCTGCCCCTCCCCTGCTCGCACTCTGTCTCTCTCTGTCACTCTCAAAAATAAATAAACATTTAAAAAATGTTTTTAAATAATAAAAGAAGAGAAAAGAAAGAATTGGAATTACTGGGTCTTGTGGTAATTTTCTTTTTAATTTTTTTTTGAGGAACCTCCATGCTGATTTACAAAGCAGGTACACCATTTTACATTCCCACTAACAATGTATAAGAGTTCCAATTTTTTCACATTCTTTCCAGAACTTGCTATTTCCTGGATTTTTTGAAAGAAGTCATTCTGTTGGGTGTGAGGAGGTATCTCTGTGGTTTTGATTTGCATTTCCCTAATGAGTAGTGATGTTGAGCATCTTTTCATGTGCTTATTGGCCGTATTTATAACTTCTTTGGATAATTTCTTTTCAAGATCTTTGTCCATTTTTTAATCAGGTTGTTTTGTTGTTGAGTCTTAAGAGTTCTTTATATATGCTGGCTATTAACACCTTAAAATATAATTTAAAAATATTTTCTCCCATCCTGTAGGATGCCATTTCATGCTGCTGGTTGTGTCCTTTGATGCACAGAAGTTTTGCATTTTAATGCATTTAATGCAGTTTTGCATTTAATGCATTTTAATGCTTTTTTTCTTTTTTTGCCTATGTTTTTGATGTCAAACCCAAGAAATTATTGCCAAGTCCAATGTCATGAGTTTGCGCCTTGTTAATTAAAAAAAAAAACCTTTCTGGGGTGCCTGGGTGGCTCAGTTGGTTAAGCATCTGACTGTTGATTTTGGCTCAGGTCATGATCTCATGGTTTGTGAGTTCGACCCCCGAATAGGGCTCTGTGCTGACAGGGCGGAGCCTGCTTGAGATTCTCTCCCTCTCCCTCTCTCTCTGCCCCTCCCCTGCTTTCTCTCTGTCTCGAAGCTAAAAAAAATAGAAAAGAAAGTAAAAGTTATTTTCAAGCCGTCTTTAAAAATAAACTAGAATTTCGGGGAAGGGGGAAGGAGTGTCTCACATAATCCTCCTTCACACGTTGTATACTTTTTACACATTCCTTTTCACTGATCTTCCATCTTGCTATCTGCCTTTATTTTTACTTTAATCTTTGTCAAAAGCAAATTTGAAAATCGATCTTGTTAGTAAGTTGCACACTTAAAATATGTTATTAGAATGTTATGTAGTCCCTAGAGTGTATCTCTTGCCACTGAATCTAATTTCCGTCTAAAATAAGGCATGACATTTCCACTAAGGCACCCAGGTGAGTTGTATGTCTGTCCTCATCAACAGCCACCTGTCATGATCCAAACAGGTTTCTAGGTTGTTTATATTCTCTCTTCCTCCCTCCCTAACGCAGGACTGTACCTCTTAGTCGTCTGTTCCGATCACATGTACTCTGTTCATGCCACCACCTGTACTGGGTGGAATTCAGCTGCCTGGGTTGAGACTCACATACACAAGCTGTAAGTGAATTCCCCCAGGCTTTGGAATGTGGAGGCTCACACGCCCGTGTTATTTTTCACATTGAGTTCCTTCCAAAACAAGGTATACACACACACACACACACACACACACACACACACACACACACAATGTTGAGAAAGAACAGAAGTTTAGAAAAAAAAAAAAGAAAAGTATTTTGGGTTGATTTCAAGGAGCAAATAATCTATCTGATACCCAAGTCAAATTCAGAAAAGCTTAGTTAAAAAGAAAAGGGACATAGAACACTAGAGACAGATTGTAAATCCAACTTCCTGATTCAGTGAGGTCAAATTCTGAGCTTTGGGTTTTTTGTGTGTTTTTTTTAAAGGTCAACTTCAGATTAAGAGCTTTGTGTTAGGCTAGTCCGTGTGACATGTAGATGCCCTCGTGAGTTTCCACTGAAGACGATCCCTTTAACAGAGTGAAACCACTTAATTTTAGTGGTAGGAGAACAGGATTAGGACTTGAATCATACCGTGTCACAGCAAGATAACAGTGTGGGAGGGTATTATTACAGGCCCGGTTATGTTTGTGGCTTGACAGGGGACCCCACACCCTTATCATCTTTGTGTATTCAACTCAAAGAAAGCTAAGTAGGAAATAGATGCCTTTGTCTAGAGGCCAAGGAGTCTCCAGAAAAAGAAAATCTTCAAACCCCAAACTGTAATGAGTTTCACCATTATTTAACAGTCCTGAGCAGGGAAGGCCCCCAAGGACATTCTCCCAAAAGGGAGATTCAGGCGGAGAGAGGAGAACAATGGGCCAGTGGCCTGGTGTCACGTGATTACCTAAATGATTCCCAGGAGAGTTCCGGACTCAGTGCAGAACGGAGATAAACAAATCTCTCCCGGCCTCAGTCTCCAGTACTAAGGACATGTTTTCATGAGCGGCTATGCCTCTTAATATAATAGCAAGCAGTCTCATTGAGTTACGAGGCATAAAATGATGTGGAGCAACCCTAGCCAAGTATAACACTACAGGGAGACTTCTCTACCTCTTTCCTCTGCACACTGGTCCGGAGAAGTTCCTGCCAAACCATCGAAGCGAGGATATTGGGGGACCATAAAAGGCCGCTTTTTTTCAACAGAACCCTGTGACATTGGCTTCCTCAGTTGTCTCTCTGGGAGGCCATTGGCAGCAAGTCTGGCAATGTTTCCTCTCTGGACCGTCTAATGGGACATATTTTTTGCAAGAGCTAAATAATAGATTATAAAGGTTCAAACACTATGACACAGATTTTTATGTTTAGGTCATAACTAAAGACGAGCCCTCTTGCCGGTCAAGAAGGGAATTAACGAAAACATGCTTTCTTGCCCTGTGCATCTTTGATATGGCAGAGTGATCTGCAGGTGATAATTTAACTCATATTGGATTTTTTATTCTATATGAAAAAGTCTCCTATCCATGGAGTGGATGAAACCAAAAGGTATTTTGCCCCCATCCCCGAGAAAGAGCAGGGGATCGATTTGGGTGTTTCTGAAGCCCAAGTCCTTCTTAATGGTCCTTTAAACTTTATTGTAGGAAAGGGGGAGAAGGTCCCCTTTATATTTTAGGAAGATGAAGAAGGAAAGAAGCCTGCACCCTGAGAGGATTCTAGAATTCAAAAAAAACAAGAGTGATTGTCATTTCAAAGACAAGAAGATGCCCACGTGTTCCTTGGCCGGATGAAGGACTTTGTGGGAGCCCGGCGGTGTAGGCTTTTAAAAAGGTAAGCATCATTTAGTAGCCTTGGGGCCTGAGCAAAGGATTTCGAGTGATCGAGAGCAAATTGTATTACCCTTTGGGGCCATCCTTTCTCAGGTCCCACGCTGCTCAGCTGGAAACTGGATAAGCTTATGTGCCGCTACTATCTGAAGCAGCAGAACCAGAGGGACAGTGGAAAATCGGTGGTCCCAGCAGAGCCTGGACAGGGAAGGCAGCAGTGGACAGATATTCGTCAGGGCCTCTGGTCACCGAAGAGGAGGGGTCTGGCAGACTCCGTTTTGTGGCGTTAGCCCCCGGGGACAGTGGATGATCCAGGAGAAGGGGTTGGGAAACGTCTTCGTCTGTTTGGGCTGTTACGACAAAAATACCCTAGAGTGGGTGGCTGATAAACAACAGAAACTTATTTCTCAGAGTTCTGGAGTCTGGGGAGTCCAAGGTGAAGTTGTCAGCATATTCAGTGTCTGGTGAGGACACTCTTCCTGATTTAGTGTCTTCACTGTGTCCTCACGTGGTGGAAAGGGTGAGGGAGCTCTCTGGACTCTCTCTTTTATAAAGGCTTGAAGCCCGTTCACGAGGGCTCCACCCTTATGAGCTAAGCACCTTTCAAAGGCCCCACTCCTAACACCAACACACGGGGCATTAGGTTTCAATATGTGAGTGGGGAAGGGGGTATACAGTTGATATACCCAAACATTCAGTCGATAGCAGGAAGGCAGAAACGTGATACTGAATCTCCCTCCTTTCTGGCAGGTGGGGCCTAGAGCCAGTTCTATTTTAATCTGAAAAGTAGAAAAATATGGCACAGTGCTCATCGCAGGCCCTGAAGTACTTCATACCTGTTACATAAACCAAAATGGTCAGGTTTGAAGATTCACAGATACGTTCGAATTTATTGAATCAATTGTTTATTTGACCAGCATCTCATTAGGAGAAGCAGCAATACATGCAAAGTCTCTCTGGGCCCTCAGCAAGCTATGGGGGCTAAACACCCTGGAGGCGGCACTTGATAAAATAAAATGAGGTAAAATCTACAATGAGGTATTAACAGTGAGTTCTAGGAGCACAGCATAGCAAGGTTCTACCTGGGCCAGGGGGGTTCTGGAGGGTTTTCAAAAGGAGGGGAGGTTGAATTTGAGTCCTGATGCCTGGGAAGGAGTGCGCTGTTTCTCCCAACATCACTTCTCTCACGGAGACATCACCAGCCAACACAACTCCCCATCAGGAACATTTCTGTGAAACTGTTTCACTTAATCAGATGGTCAACAGCTCACGCTTGTCTTTCCCAATTCTCCAACCTCCACTCGACTCCATTTACTGGAACTTCACCTTCTGCCCCAGCCAGGCAGCTGCCCAGCAGTGTTACCTCTATCCCTCCCCACCCCTTTGCCCCCCACCCCTATGGAACCAGCCTGGTTCACTCCGCTGGACCTCTTGACCAAATTGGGGCGGGCTGGGGGGATGGTGTCAAAAGTGTTTAGGTGGAGAAAAAAAAACTGGTAGGAAATATTCATGGGTCTATCGCTTTCCTGGAATCCATTCATTTAACACTTTCTTAGTATGATCTCTGAACAAGCCTTAATTTAGCTCAACTTACATTCACTGAATAGCTTTAGTAGATACTTTGGCTAGCATCCGCAAGTTTGAGCTGCTTAACAAAAACACCAGAGATGGGATGTTCCAAACAACAAACATTTCTTTCTCACGGTTTTGGAGGCTGGAAGTCTGAGATGGCGGCCCTAGAGGATTGGGCATCTGGGGAGGGTGCCCTTCCGGGTTGCAGACTGCTGACTTTTCACTATGTCTTCACGTGGCAGGAGCTCTAAGGGGTCCTTTTTATTTTACTTTTTTAATTTTATTATTTTTTTTCAAGAAGGAAAGAGAGAGCACATGAGCAGGGGAGAGGGCCAGAGAGAGAGAGAGAGAATCTTAATCTCCATGAGGCTCCATCCCACAACCCTGGGACTATGACCTGAGCCAAAGTCAAGAGTTGGACGCTCAACCGACTGAGGCACCAAGGTGCCCCTGTGGTCCTTTTTATAAGGTCATTAATCTCATTCATGAAGACTTCACCTTCATAACCTAATCACCTCCCTAGGGCACCACCTCCTAATATCATCACCTTGGGAAATAAGAGCTTACCATATGAATTTGGGAAAGGTGGTAACATTTAGCCCACAATATGCAGTGAAAGACGGCAAAGATAGAGGCTATTAGAGGATAGTAGCTTAGAACACAAGCTTTGGAGCCAGATTTAGGCTTAAATTCTAGTTTCTCCAGCAAATTTTCATGTGTCCCCCAATCTGCTCCCTCTGAACCAAGGAGAATGGGTCATTACACCACTGTGGAGGAACTACCACTTCTAATGACAAGGTGGCATATCCCTCAGATGTATAAGGGTAGAAGATATGTTAAGAACCGCTAAAATTATTTATGTAAAGGGCCTAGGACATGCTTGGCACATTGTAAGCATAAATAAGTGGCTGGCTTAGGGACACGAAATATAAATAGAAAATGTGTCATTTTGGTAGCTGTTCTTTCCTGCCTGGGATTTACTGGCTAGCGAATACTGTACACGTGCTAAATTCGGTGACTCTCCATCTCTGTACAAAGCACTTGGCTGAGACACCAATGAATGACTCCTCATTTCCCAAACACTTTCAAAAAATGATTTTTTTTGCTATTTTCCATTAGAAACTCCCAAGCTAATAATTTTCAGTATGGGCCTGCCACGAATAACCATTTGCTTAGAGAAGAAATAAACTTCTTCAGCCATGAGACGAGAGCTCAGTCCACATCAGAGGTCGTTATTGTGACTGCTTCCCTAAAATATTCAAACTGAGCATATGTGGAATTAAAGTTGGTTTCACCCCGAAACAAGACCTTTCTAGGGTAGGAGCCCATAAATTTGAGAAGTAGACGCCTGCTGTTTTATGCCTGCCCCACGAATTGCTTCCATCCATGTCTCAAGCGCCAATCTGCTGTCACGAATTTCAGTTCTAGCTGGCAACACAGAGCAGCTGGGAATGGGAGTTGGGCTGGGAGAAGAGGGGGCATTTTGACATCTGCAGAACCCCATAAGAGCTATGAGACTTGCTTTTGAGACTGGCTTCCCAACGTAGAAAAAGCTAATGAGAGACGAGACTTTCCAGTCAGTTGGGGAGCAGACATAAAGGGTTAAGGTTTTCTCCTGCAACAAATACAGCTGGCAGAACTTCCATAGTCGGGCTAAAATTGACAGAGGAAAAAAAGAACTACTATGGAGTCAAATATAGCTTGATTAATAGAAGAAACCGTGTGATCTAATGAAGAAGAATTAGAGCTTTGGCAACGTCGGTGGTACTGTCTCTAGATGACAAAAACTCTGAATGGACATAACTATTGAGATGTGAAATTATAGACTCGCTTTGGCCAGAAAAGACAGAGAGGAGGTATCCCATTTGACACAATTTGTGGTATGAAGGTGAGCTCTTTGTATCCCAAGAAGTATAAAATAAGTTGAAGTGACTGAGGCACAGTTTTTTCCTAAGGAGATTGATTTATTGTTTTGACATAAAGTGAACAAAGTCAATATCGTCCAAACCCTCTTGGCCCCAGGAAAGCTGCCATTTCCAAACATACCCACATCTGCAAAACACACCCATTATTTGTATAAGAATCAATCAGATTCAATGAAATATGTAATGGTAGGATAATTTCTCCAGGAAGAGAAGCAAACAAGCATCAAGGGTGTCAGTTAGCTAACTGCCTGTGGAAGGGACTATAAAAAGTAAGTTTAATCAGTAATATCTTTAGTATTTAAATGACCAGAACTAATGAAAGACAGCACCAATGTAGACAAACATAAAATACACAAACAAGTATGTGACAATACGGGATAAATATTTATACAAAGGTGCATGTAGTGGAGTCATTGCAATTCATGTCCTTCTACCAAGACTTCAGCAGACTGAGGGAAGTTCAGTCAAGGGAAAGTTGAGGCAGAGATAAAACCTACCATACTGGGGTTCCAGGGTGGCTCAGTTGGTTGAGCATCTGACATTTGATTTCGGGTCCGTTCATTATCTCACAGTTTGTGAGTTCGAGCCCCACATCAGGCTCTGCACTGACGGTGTGGGGCCTGCTTAGGAATCTCTCTCCCTTTCTCTCTCTGACCATCCCCTGCTCACACACTCTCTCTCAAACATAAACACTAAGAAATTAAAAAAAAAAAAAAAACAACACAAAAAAAACCCTACCATACTCCCATAGAAAGACTGAACACACATAGCATTGTCTAAATCAGGGATCTCTAAAATTTTAATGACATGTAAATAAATAATACAAAAATTAACATATACATATGGATATATATATATATGTATGATAAGATAAAGGTAACATAAATAATGGTTTATTTTATTTTTACTCTATTTATTGATTTGTAAGAAAACCTTATTGTTCTTACTTTTAAAAATCATTACTATCAAGACACCTGGGTGGCTCAGTTAGTTAAGCATCTGACTTCGGTTCAGGTCATGATCTCACAGTTCATGAGTTCAAGCCCCACATGGGGCTCTCTGTTGTCAGTGCAGAGCCCTCTTCAGATCCTCTGTCCCCCTGTTTCTCTGCCCCTCTGCCACTCGTGCTCGCTCACTCTCTCTCTCTCAGAAATAAATAAACATTTAAAAAAATCATTATTATCACTAAATTTTGTGTAAACAATGTGATTTAATATATTTGGTTATTTTTGAAAATGTGGGCTTATCATTTGTGGTTCAGACCCACTTTATGTACATCATTTCTGTACTTGATTTTAATGATTGTCAGACCTGAAAAGTTAATTTCCAATGATAGAAGGATATGAAAAGAAAATGGACCTCATTATCTTGCCTACTTGATCATGGTACTCATTTTTTAACCGAAGCCACCAATCATGCAACAGTTTTGTTTAAATTTGACATAGTACTCAACTAGAATGAGGTCTGTAATGATAGGGGAAGTATATCCATTTTTAATATATTCTCCTGATCATTTCAAAGTCCATCAGAATTTATGAATTAACCTTTTACTCCTTTGGCTGTTGAAGAACTGGCCAACTCTGCCATTTTTTTTTCCACTGTTAAGCAACGCATGAATTATTATCTTCAATCTCAGATGTTTTTCCAGGAATCTTTCTATCCATTTGTCCATTTTATGAAGTAGATGATGAAACCCCTAAATCCACTTAACCAGGTACTCGCAAAATTTAGTGTGTGTTCATACACTGAAATCAAGCAAAAGAGATCGCCGCAGCCAGTCCTCTGGGACTTCCTTTAAGAAACCTCACATACCTGCCTGACCGTACATTTGTGCAGGGACTGGTGCCTCCTTATATATTAAATATCAGTGACGCTTAGTTTCTTTTCTCTATATATTAAGTTGAAGCCATAAATTATATTACCTTTTTCCACACATCAATGAATGGTCTTGTTCACACCCTGATGAGCATGTCCTTCACTTTGAAATGAATGTCTTTTCATAAAGACTTGTCTCCCCTCTCCCTAAGAAGGAGGTAAATGTGTGCTTTATGGCCCATGGACTAATTCTGGGGGTGGGGTTATAGGTTAACAACTGCTAACGCTTCTAGTGACTTCCCCGAGTTAATTTCTCTTTTTGTGGAGAGTCCAACTGAAAATTGTCATCATTCATTCATTCCCTAGATATTTAGTGAGATTAAATTATCTTTCCATTGTCAAATTCCATATGAAAACTTTTGAATATTTTAGAGCCAACATGAATAATCTCTAAATAATCGAGATCAGAAATTTTTTCTGGAAAGGGCCAGCTAGTAAGTATTTCTGGCTTTGTTGTCCATACCTGTGGCTGTTGCTGCAAATATTCAACCCTGCCATTCATTGTAGCATGAACGCAGCCATACACAAAGTGTAAAAGAGTGTGGATGGTTGTGATCCAATAAAACTTTGTTTACAAAAATGGGTAACAGGAAGGATTTGGCTTGTGGACCAGTTTGTCAACCCCACATCTGGACAATTGCTTCACTTTTCCTCCGATTTGATTATAGGGATAGGAGTCTATGCAATTTTACCTACCTGACTTTTGAGTCATGCTATATTCTATTACTTAAACAAATAAGAAGATTAAGGAAAAGCTAGTCATCTTCCCGATGCGTATTCAGATTTTTGTTCGCAGATGCACTAACCAAATGGTTTGGTCCTTTGTTCCTTACAAAATAGAATTAAATTGTAGGGTCAAATAGCACAATTTGGCATGAAAGGACAAAGGTCTCCTTATACAATACTTGCTGGCTGGAAACTCCAAGATGGATCTTGTTTGGTTTTGATTGTGTGATAGTATATATGTCGGATCCTACAGGGGCAGGAAAAGCAGAGTGTGGCTTGCCAAGAAGAAGGCTAACTTCCATATGTAAATAAGTAAAAAGCTGCCTAGTGATGACTGCAATGTGCTAGGAGCAGCTTAAAGTTCAGGGCTTAGTGTCCTTTAAGATATGTTCTGCCTCGGTACCTATCCAGTGGTTTCCAAACTTGAGTGTCCAGAATTTTACCTCGGAAGTTGGTTAAAACACTGATTGTCTGTAGGATTTCTGGAGTGGGGTCCCAGAATCTGTCACCAAGTGCCTCCAATGATTCTGATGTGGCCAGTCAGAACAAAACGTACATGGCGAAGAAGACAAAGTAGATTCACTGACGTCTAAATATCCCCCCCTCCAGGCTGGTGGGAAGATCAGTGAAAATATGTCTGAAGCTCCTAAACCAGAAAGTGGCACATAGTATAGGCTCAGTAGATCTAAATAGTGTTATAATTATTATTAGAGCATAATTATTATTAGAGCATAATTATTATTTCAGTATGATTTTTTTAATTTTTTTAATGCTTTATTCATTTGTTTGAGAGAGAGAGAGAGAGAGAGAGCGCGCAAGTAGGGGAGGGGCAGAGAGAGGGAGACACACAAAACCCGAAACAGACTCCAGGCTCTGAGCTGTCAGCACAGAGCCCGATGCAGGGCTTGAACCCACAAACTGCGAGATCATGACCTGAGAGGAAGTCGGACACCCAACCAACTGAGACACGCAGGCACCCCCAGTATGATTATTATTGTATGCATCAAGAGAGCTATGAAAACTGGAAGCATTTAAACTACAATTAGGTGAGAAGAGAAGAAAGGGAATTACTAAATCTTCAATACCAACTATGGATGCAGCATGAGAGGGTCAGGAACTGCAAGAGTTAAAAAAAAAAAAAAAAAGAAAGAAAGTCATAACTGCTGAATCATTAGGTAATCATTAAACCAAACTAGAGACAAGTAATGGAGGAAAGAGGGGGGAAAAAAGGCCTTAATGGCTATTTGTTCATATGTCACAAAATTGAAGCAAAGCCATGTTTATTATCTGGATCATCTGGGTCTTGGCCACAGTTCTCTGACTCTTTGCGCCTGAGTAAACCTGAATTCAAGGCAATAAAATCAAGAAATAGTGAGACTCAGGGAAAGGGGAGATTTCCAAATGTAGCTGGAGTCAGAGAGCCACTCCGGTCTGAAGAGATCCTTGCTCCCTTCAACAAATCCCCAGAGCCTGGTGGTTTGGCCATTTGCTCTGCCCTTGGGCAGAGAGTACCTTGGACTATTTTCTGGCCAGTCCTGCTTCTTCCATTCATTTGTTCATTCATTTGATCAATATTTCATGAGTTCTGACAGTGTACCAAGCACTGTTCTAGGCACCTGGGTACATAAAAGAACAAAACTATAGATAAGAACCTGCCCTTCGTAGAACTTGCATTCTAGCTCAGAGAGGCAAGAAAAACCAGGCGAGATGATAGAGAGAATTCTAAGATACAAAAGGGAATGAGAGCAGGCT
Organism: Panthera pardus; assembly: GCF_024362965.1. Lineage (NCBI taxonomy): Eukaryota > Metazoa > Chordata > Mammalia > Carnivora > Felidae > Panthera > Panthera pardus. Next base: position 14,678,106 of record NW_026526766.1, on the reverse strand, counting down.
AGAGGCGAGGGTGGGATGTGAGGGACCGTCAAGGTCAGCTTCCCTGGGAAAGGAAAATCTAACCAAGGCCCTGAAAGAAGTGAGGGAGGGGGCTGAGCCAGCAACTGTGCTGATAAAATGTTCCAGGGGGGAGGGAACACCAAGATCTTAGGACAGGAGACTGCTCCACTAATAAAACAAAACGCAAGAAAACAAAACCAAATGCCCAGGTGGCCAGCGTAGCTGGAGGAGAGCTAATGCGAGAATAATCAGAGTTGAAAGCAAAGAAGTGATTGAAGGTCCCAGATCATCGTCGAGGCTTGAAGCCCATTTATTCTACGAAGTTTGGCCTTTACTCTTCGGGAAACGAGAAGCTTTGTATGGTGTTGAGCACAGGAGTGACATGCTCTCACGTAGGCTTTAAAAGTCTCATTCTAGCTGCTGTGCTGAGAGTGAACTGTAGGAAAGGAAGCTCAGCCCATACCTGCAGTTATCAAGAGGCATAGTTCCTTACCTCCAGCACCAGCGCTTTATACAGAGGGAACACTTCACTTGGGAACGGCTGCCGCAAATACTGATCTCTTAAGCTTGATCGCTGACCCCTAACGGAGGGTTCTGACTTGCTCCTTGGCACCTCCGGTCGCCGTGCAATCTAATTACATGGTCCCCACCACCCTACTGTTCTCTCCAACTGGCCTCCGCTCTCCCCGAAAAGGTGCATAAAGTCCAATTCTTTTCACCTGACAATTTCTAGAGTTCAGTACTACCTTCGAAGTCAGTTGGTAATTAGAAGCACTTGAAACCCACCTTAAGGGATAATGAATGTCGTATTTCTTGTTTCTACTGTATGCCACGTGTTTTGCTGTGTGTATATGATTTCTTCATCCCCTCAACCCCGGTGAGCTAGTGAGTTACTGCAATGTCTCGGCGGCAGAAAATATGCCTCGCAGACATTAAGTATTTTGTAAGAACAGAAGGCAGGCGTCGATCCCAGAAAATAGTCCTACTGCCCTGTAATATGTGATTAGCTTTGAAATAAATATATCTCAAAAGCCCAGAAAAGAAAAGCGCTCTGCAGGATCTTATTCACAGTATTCATTAGTATAGTATATCCTGTTAATATTGAGAGAGAAAAGGAAACCTGGACATTTCAGCCTGGTCCTGACCTCAGTATGACAAGTAGGAGTAAATGCCACCTAATTGGACACAGCCAGGACTGGTAGTCACTGGGTTAATTAAAAAAAAAAAAAAAGTTAAAAGTGAGGAAAGATAAATTATACATGCATACCTAAATAATTTACTTTTGCTTCGATCGTTTCTTTGTGCATTCATTCATCGATCTTTTGTTGTATAACAGTGTCTTACAGTCTGATCGGAGTTCCGTTACTCCCTTGCCTAAAGCATCATCTGTGGTCTCTTGTTTCAGCTTCTTTAAAATGAATTTTAAAAATAAATTCAGCTGGGGGGGCCTGGGTGGCTCGGTTGGTTTAACATCTGACTCTGGGTTTCGGCTCAGGTCATGATCTCAAGGTTCATAGGATCGAGCCCCACACTGGGATCCGCACTGACAGTGTGGAGAATGCTTGGGTTTCTCTCTCTCTCTCTCTCTCTCTCTCTCTCTCTCTCACAAAAATAAATAAATAAATACATTCAGCTGCAAAGAAACATGAAAATCGACTTCACTAGCTATTTATGAATCTTTTCTAGTATTTTACAATGTCTTATTAGATTACGCCCCTCCACCCATAGGTTGTATCCAGAGCATCTGGTTTAGGTCTCATGGAAACAGCTCTTTCTTTTCACACTCGTATTTCTTTGGTTTTCACACTACTTGGTCAATTAGGTAATGTCAATAACAAACACAACCGGCACTAGCAGATTTGGGAGCAAATTTAGCTGACTCTTGGTGCACATAGAACTCAGTTGATGGGGACAAAAATGCATGGACGTACTAGCATAGTCTCCTGACTCTATTCTGCGATGGGCATTATCCAGCATGTTGTACCAAGGGGATGGAGAACATGGTTACTCTAGAGGGTCAGTTAAATGGATATTGATTAACTGAGCACGGATGGTATCGCTGATTGACGTCAAGTGATAAAATCTTACTGGGAATCAAAGAACATGGAAACAGTAAAGAACATCAACAAAAAAATAGCTGGCGTAATCCAGTCGTTTAACAGATCAGAAAATCCAGACCTGGGGAGTATCTTCCCAAGGTCACTTCATTGGTAGGAAGACAAACAGATTTGATGTTTCTGTTCTGTGCCCCTTCCCACGTTAGAATGTTTCATTTTGTCACTACTTGAAACGGCTGAATTTCTTCTTTTCTCTAGTCCTCTGTTTTTCAAATAAAGCACAAAGAAAAAATTCTCTTACCTGAGACTAATATTTTTATTAGCCAAAATGTTAGAAATGTTCTTCCTTGAGGTTTTCAATTAAAAATAGACTAGTGTTTTTTCTTTTTTTTTTTTTTTTTTGCATTTTCATTGCCAATCACATAATTTTTTTTTTTTTTTTAATTTCAATGTCAAACACATAACATTAGTGTCGTCTCTTCCAAACATTCAGGACCAATGTTTTCCATATATATATATATATATATATATATATATATAATCCATTGAATTCACAGCAACTCACATTTGGGCATTGGTCAGGGACTAGAAAATAGCTTGTGAGGGGGACAAAAAGCAACTGAAATACTAGAAAGATTGAATAAATAAACAAGAAACCGACCTTGCCGCTGACTTTTCCAGATATTTTGCCAAGATGCCTAGGGTCATTGGTAAATAGTTCTTGTGTAATACCATCAAAAATATTTAGCCATAGAAATATATCAGAAATTGTGATATTTACTTAGCAAAAAGTACAAGGCTCATACGATGTGTGCTCATGTACATTTATAAAAACGGGTCAAAATATAATGTAATAAAGTCTAAAAAAAGGAACTGGTGAATTAGAACCAGATTCCATATTCTCTTATTTTTAAAATTTGTTTTCTTTCTGCTAGAAAAATCATCTATAAAAAATTGATTTGGCATAAATAAATGTGTACCCTTAGTAACTCCCCCTTCACCTTGGGCCCCAACCTTCCAGTAATAATGAGCTCCTTTTTAGCCCTAAGCCTCATGGCTGTTCTCCCGAAGAGAAATGGCGGACGCCTCCAGTCCTGTGCAGAAGGAATTCTGCTCCTGTCTTGCTGGAAATCCTCACCCTGCCTGGGAAGGATCAGACTGGCGCTGGCTTGGGAGTCACTTGGATAATTGTCTAAGTACATTTTAAAATATTTACTCCAAAGCTTCCATGGTACTGCACTTCACTGGTTCCTTTCAAACCTCTCTGATTGTGTTTCCTCACAGATATTTTTCTTTCATTTTGTCATTAAATATTGGGATTCTCCCGGGTTCCAGACTTGGTCCCTTGTTCTTCTAATCACCTACTTACCTAAATGATTTCATTCTCCCTCAGGGTCTTGACTAACCCACCAGAGACTTCCAGATCCATACATTCAGCACAGCTCTCCCTGGCGAAGGAGAGCTATATCAAGCCCTCTTGAACAGCTCTATCCAGTCAGTAGCCCTTGGACACTTCAAATTCATCTTATTAAACACTGAACACATGATCTGTTTTCATCCCACAACTTCTCTGTCTCCTGTGTTCTTTCTCAGAAAAATCAATTACCCAATTCAGAAACTTCTGAGAAAATTCTCAGTGATAGTTCTCCCATTGGATTTTTACCACTGCATGGGGATTTTTACTAGGAGTGTAATGAAAGAGTCTTAAGATGACACGAGTCTTATTTAAATTAATAAATTGTTGTACTTAACCGTATAGCCAAAAACACACTAATGAATGAACCCACTAAGAGCTCTCCCTAAGCTCTACATAACCACTATCACCACCACCCACCCTGTCTGGCTCTATCAGACCTGGTTTTTGCTCCCAACTAAAGCTCTCAGCAGACTGGCGGTCATAATTATGCATTGAAAATTCCTAATTTGGGTAATCTTGTCAATACACAGCTACACAAAAGCAGCCAGCACCACAGATTGTGTGTGCTTATTTAAGAATACAAAAAAACAAACAACGGAGTATGTAGATACATATTCTCACTTCCTTTCACGTGTCTATTTATACTTTGATTCTCCAGAAGTAAGAAATAGGAGAGGAGGGAAAGGCTTGGGGAAAAGTTCCAAAAATCAAAAGGGAGGGAAGGGATTGGATAGGGAAAAAGGTGAAAAGTACTGATATATTTTCCACTTATACTCATTAAATCTAATCACAGCTGACAACTATTGTGTGGCGGGTTCATAAAGTCGGCTTGAAGGCTCCGTTCACGATCAAATCAAGTACAAGCAGCACCAAAGTCACTAATGATAAAGCAAGGCCCATTAGACTGTTAAAATATAACAAGGATCCTCTTTCACAAATCAATGTATTTCTATTTAGTCAGAGCCTGCCACTCTGAAAATACGTCAGTAATCATTCTTCTCTCTTTCTTGATCTTTTGCTACTTTCTCCAGGGCCTTCAGTCAACTGTGGAGGTGGAACAATGAAGTCTTTCATGTGAAAGAAAAAAAAGAAAACTCCCTGTGTGCAGTGCTCTCTCTCTCTCTCCTTTTCTATATCACTGTGAACATACTAAAAGAAACAAAAGGAAAGGATCAACCCCTTTTCCAGTGGTCAAAAGGTATTTTAGAAATAAAGGAAGAAATCCTTGAGAATGGCTTTGCGTATGTCTATCTTCAAAGTGACTGTCACTGATAGTACGTGTGAAATCTTTTCAATGCCAGGAATCCAAGTCCAGAGAAGACAAGCAAAACATAGACTTGGGTTTTCTCTTGAAAAGCAACGGATGACATTTGGCTAAGGTGACCAAGAGCCCTTGACATTATGGAGAGTTCTATAAGAAAAAATGCTGGCGTCAATGAGATTTTGAATGCTTAGGCAGACAAATATAGACAACCTCCTGTAAACTTGATCTTACTGTTTTACAAAATAATTCTATAAGATGAACAGTGAGATCCTAGAACTCACATTTAACTTCAGGGTCAGGAGAGAAGCCAAGTAAAACACAGGGCCCTTTGAAAATTAGAGCCTCTAATGGATCAAGATCTCAGCGGTTCCATGTTCTTCAGGCAAAAGTAAAAGCAAAGAGGAGAACTTGTGGGCACCAAAGGTCGAGTCTCTGTGTTGCTTCTAACCCGTACGCTACTCGAGAGGCAAAGGACTCAGGGTTCATTGTCTCTGCTACTTTTTAAAAGTACGTTGCCTTCACTAAATATTTTAGTTAAAATATCTTGCTTTAACCTAGTGTTCAAAAATTTAAAATAGTATTCCTTTATACAGCTAAAGCGGTCTAACAGAATTTTTTCATCATTAATTCATTTTATCATCACCTCAACAAGGGTGAATATTGTGCCCATTATCAATCAACCAGGATGAGTGATAGCAATTCAGTTTTGTAAATGGAAAGCCCGGGCATTGGGGTGGCTGAGAGGACTAAGCAAGAATCTTATACTTGGAAAGTAGTGGAGCTAGGACTAACACCCAGTTCTTTGAGCATCCAGCGTTGTGTTAGCACATGAACAAATGATATTTAAATAATGTAGGAAGCTACTTTTTATAAGAGGCAGTTTTAATCCAATGTAACTCACCACAACCCAGAAGAAAAGCAGTTGTCTAAGAATGTTCAGCCACATAATCAATATTCAGCCAAATGTGTTTGGAATGGAAGACCGATGCTGCATGAATGTGCACTCATTGATAAAGTTAATTATTTACAACTTCATCTATTTTAACCGAGGACCATACTGAGAAAGCAGGGACCCCCACTGAATCCCAGTCTCCTGACACTTCAAGTGCTAACAGCTAATACCAGTTTTAATATTGTTGATTTACAACCCATAATAAATTTGTTTGGCTGCTCTTCCCTGGAGGCTTATTTATATGTGAAACAAAAAAAGGACTCGTCACAAAGATTCTCTTTGTTCTGACTTTAGTTGGGAAAGCAGAGAGTTACCACAAAGATAGATACATTTGGAGCATGGTGTATGTTTTTAATATACACTTAGGGTTCAATCAGCTGAAGACCACAATGCAATGGAGATTTTCCAGGTTCTATATGTTTTAATTCCACTAATACTTATCCAGATGCAGTTAGTATCCAGAATACATTATATCAGGGAATAAAAAGTTATAAACTGGGTTTGGGAAAACATGGACAGTGAGATGAACACAAGAATCTAATCTTGCTCCCACCAAGTAAAGGAATGAATGGATAGATAGATAGATAGGTAGGTGATGGATAGATAGATAGATAGATAGATAGATAGATAAGGTTTTTAAAGGTATATATCCAAGTTTAAATGGAGATAATACAATAGCACCATTTTAGAAAGTCAGAAAAGCAGACCAATGAATGTTAACCAAGGGGCCTGGTAGACCCAAGAAGGCCAAAACTAACTAACTAACTAACTGATCTAATCTTCATTTCAGAAAACATAAGTATCAGAAATTGGCAGCATCAGATATCTCTGGAACTGGGCATTAAACAGAGGTAAGTAAAGAGCCAAGAGAAGAAAGATTGGTTGGAGGCTTTAATGAATCATTGGATCTCTTTCCCTAGATTCTTTTGGCTAGTCCATGTGTCTGAATTCCTCCCCTTGGCCAACAATGACAGAAGATCAGAGAGGTTAAAACAGAGTCTCTACACGGAGGGAAGCCAAGCATAGTTGAAGATGTGAGCATTACACTGAAAATGCATAGATTAAGTGAATAATTACCTGGCTACCACCAGCTTGCTAGCTGATAGGCCTTATGCTTCGGGCAGAATACTGAATGATACTTCTCTAGGCAATCAACCCAAGTGGAAAGATTTAACATGATAATCAGGGGTTCCTCTAATAAGAGACCAGCCAAATTATAGGGAAACTCAGTATTAACAGGACCCACACATGACCTCAGAGATTTCAGAGATTCCAGTCAGGAAATCAGATTCCCCCCACTCTGAATCATGAGTAGCCCAGCAAAGATGACCAGAAATCAAGGGAAAAAATTCCAATAGGGAATGCAGATGTGAGAATAAACAGAATGAAAATCTTACAGAAAACAGTCTAAATGGAGAGAAGAAAACTTCAAAAAATTCTAATTTATATCCCCAGAGAGAGAATTTCCATAGATGCAGTTTGCTACCAGCTAAATAGCGACAATGAAAAAAGAATAAGATGTTTTAAAAAAAAAAATCTGAGGGGGGTGTTGCCTGGCTGACTCAGTCCGTGGAACACATAAATCTTGATCTCGGGATTGTGAGTTTAAGTCCCACATTGGGTGTGGAGATTACTTGAAAAATAAAATATTTAGGGGCGACCGGGTGGCTCGGTTGGTCAAGCGTCCAACTTCAGCTCAGGTCATGATCTCACAGTTCGTGAGTTTGAGTCTTGCATAGGCTCTCTGTTGTTAGCACAGAATTTCCTTTGGATCCTCTGCCCCTCCTCTCTCTCTCTGCCCCTGCTCTGCTCATTCTCTCTCTCTCTCTCTCAAAATAAATAAACTTGAAAAAGAAAAAGAGAATCTTTAAAAAAAATTCTGAGAGCAAAAAGAACTTTTAGAAAATAAAATTTGATAGCAGTGGGGAAGAAAGTCAGTAAAAGTTTTGAGAAGGAATGTTAAGGAAGTCTTTAATAACATTATGAAGCCAAGCGATCCCAGAATGAATGCAGAATGTGACAGAACAATGTAACTATATTCTAAATGTATGGGGACAACCTCACCAGAGGGAAATGAGGAGAAAAATCAGATCTTAATAGCACGGCAAACAAGTGGAGTCAGTAAAAACTAAAGGCAAAAGGAACTATACATAAACACTGAACACTAGTTGAAAAATTATTTCCCATTAGGGTGCCAATCATTAAATCATGATACATATATACTGTGATTGAACAATCCAGTAGGTGGGTAGTGGACTGGAGGCACCAGGTTTCTGTCTGTTGGAGTGGGAATTTACAGAAAAATGAGGGAAAGAGACTGGAATAATCCACATGGTAATGGATTAAAGTTGGAGATATCAGTCTGGACTCATATTTGGCTTAATATAGATATAGATGTGACATACAGAAATATTTACAGAGGAGTGCCTGGATGGCTCAGTTGTTAAGCATCTGACGTCAGCTCGGGTCACGATCTCACCGTTTGTGAGTTTGAGTCCCACTTGGGGTGAGCTCGAGCCCCGCTTCGGATGAGCCCAGCTTCTCTCTCCCTCTCTCTCTCTCTCTCTCTCTCTCTCTGCCCCTCACTCACTTGTGCCCTCTCTCTTTCTCTTTCTCTCTCAAAAAAAGAAAGAAATATTTACAGATACACGTATATATAGGAGTATATCTGTAAATGCACGTATATATACACATTTTCTTGCTATGTCATCAGAGAGAGCCAAAAGCAACAATACTCCAGTAGCAACAAACGCTCAAATGTTCCTAATACCATTCTCCAGTAAAAGAAACCAAGCATCCTTGGAGAAATGTCTAATTCTAGGTTTAGGGTGAGAAATATACAAAGTAAGCCAGGAGCATCTTACAGTGCTAGAAAGTAAGGAAAAGCTCAAAAATAAAGAAATAAATCCTACAAAATACCTGATTAGTACTCTTCAGAACTGTCAAGATCATCAAAAACAAGAAAAGTTTGAGAAGCTTTCACAGCCAAGTGGACCCTAAGGATACATGACTAGTAAACATAATGTGGTATTCAGAGGGGATGCTAAAACAAAAAATGGCATTATATAAAGACTAAGAAGATCTGAAAAAAATAGGGGCTTCAGTCAATAGGAATGTATCAATATTGGTTCATTAATTGCAATAAATTTACCATACTAACATAAGATGTCAATAGGGGAGATGACGTGTAGAGCTTATGTACTCTTTATACAATATTTGTATTTTTTCTATTAATCTGAAATTGTTTTACAATTAAGTCTATTGAAATATTTTTAAATTGTCACCTATTTTTCTTATATTTATTTTTTAATGTTTATTTATTTACTTACTTATTTAAATACAAGTTAGTTAACATATAGTGTAATAATGATTTCAAGAATCATAAAGTAGTTTTCAATTAAGATACTAAAATGTTTGAAAAATTAGACAAAATACAAAGATAAAAAATATGAGAGAAAAATAGTACCAAGAGCCACAGAAGATCTAGACATAATGTCCGGTGTTCAACAAAAGGTGTTCCAGAAAGAAGGAAGAGAAAATAAGGGTGATAATTATCAAACTAAAAATAGAAGAGAATTTTCCAGTACCAATAAGACTTCAGATTTAAAAGGCCCATTAAGTATGGAACATGCTATATGGAGGGAAATAAAACTTACACTCAGTCACATAATTTTAAAATATCAGAACATTAAAGTCAAAAGGTAATTCTAAAAGCTTCTGTGAAGAGACAGATAAATAAAATAGGTCACTTATAATGAAAAGACAATTTGATTGCTAATAGCTTCACTCAACACTAGAAGACAAATCCCCAAGTAAAATTTGGTTAACCCTAAAATTTTTAACCAAACCAAACTAGTAATCAACATAAGGGCATCTTAGAAAGTTAACCACCCCTGTACCCCTTCTTAAATATTAACTTTGGGGCTTTTTTCTGTCAAATGAATTAATCAACCAAAAAGGAGGAAGACAGTGGATCTTGGACAGGGTAGATTCAACTCAGGAAGTAATGAATGAAAAGTCTTAGGACAGCAGGTTTGCAGCCATTTTAGATAGCAACCAGCCCTTATTTAAATAGGAGGATTCCAGAAAGAGAGAAATCCATGTATTTGATCCCTGAGACTTTAGAAGAGTTAAAGATATGATAAAAAGCAGACAATGAAAGTAAAAGAAAGGCAATTAGAAACCCTAGGAAAAACCAAAGTCTAAACAAGAAAGAAATACGTTTATTTGAACAAAGAACAATAGTAACATAATCGTAACAATGCAAGCACTATTTACTGGCATTTATCCTTTAGAATCTATCTGTCAACAAACCACAGACATTTCATTACAATTCCAGAAAAGAAAGCCAACATTATCGACCATAACCATGTAAGAGAATAGGTAGAGATGACAGAAGTTAGAAAGTAAAAGGAGTGAGGAAAACTGAAAATAATGTTTGTGATAATGTCCCAGTCTTTCAGTGCAAGAACTGAAGAGCTGGTACATACAATGGATAGAAAAAAAGTAAAATATTTGTTTACTAATTAAAATTATAAAGTTAACCAATAGAGGAATTAAAAAGAGGCACAATTATTTGGGAAGCAGAGATAGAATGGCGTAAGTACGCTAAATCTTTTTCTGTGTTAAATAGGAGCACAAGTAACCTTTAAAACTGACAAATCAGGAAATTAACAGTATAAACATACTTCTAGGCCAATTGAAATGACACCAGAGGAATTAAAATCCAAGACTGTTAAGAATTAGATATGATTTTCTCTGGAGGATGAGATTAGGGGTGGGGAGGGATAAGGCAGTTGCTCTTTGGTATTATTTGAGATTTTTAGCTGGCAAGTGCATGCATTACTTCAATAAAGATGAGGTAAGAGCTACTTTTTTAAACGACTAAGATGTCAGGGCGCCTGGGTGGCTCAATCGGTTAAGCGGCCGACTTCGGCTCAGGTCATGATCTCGCGGTCCGTGAGTTCAAGCCCTGTGTCGGGCTCTGTGCTGACAGCTCAGAGCCTGGAGCCTGTTTCGGATTCTGTGTCTCCCTCTCGCTGACCCTCCCCTGTTCATGCTCTGTCTCTCTCTGTCTCAAAAATAAATAAAAACGTTAAAAAAAAAATTTTTTTTAAACGACTAAGATGTCATTCTTGCCCTGAGGAGTCCAGTACAGAAAACTGGTAACTAAAATGTAAGGGAGAGAGGGAAGAAAGGAGGCAAAGAAGGAAGATGAAAGAGAGGAAAGGACTGAGGGAGGTGACAAAATATTTTCTGAATGTCTACCTTGTGCTGTCCATTCTCCTGGACAATTCACATACACTATCTCATTTCAACCCTCTGACTTTCTAGTGACTTCCTCTCTTTTCCTCTGCACAATGGAGGCTGGAAAAGGTAGGCAATTTATTCAAGACCGCAAAGCTTCTGTGTGCCAGAGCGAGGAATGAAACCTAGGCCTATCAAAGTCTAAATACTTGTACTTTCTCTTCAAGCAGTCGGTTACCTCAGGGCAGAGGATATTTGGGTATCAGCAAGATTTCTAAGATAAAAGCTGTCTTCCCACCAGCAAAGTTACAGCCAAGGGCAGGCGAGTTAGCCTACAGATCAGGGTTACAGCAGGGCAAGGCAGGCTCCAGCCCCTTGGTGAGGCCTTCTCCAGAGAACCAGACTATTGAAAGCCTTGTTTCTGATGTTCGTGTTCTATCTAACACACTGAAAACTTTTAATAGCTGGAGGGATGAATGATTCATCTGAACCCATCCCAGGAGTCATGAAACCTTTCTCTTTGTTGGAGCCAGACACAAGATTAACTAGGAAGAGAGGTGACATCCTGTGGATCCTTCCCGTTGTCCTGTTCCACTTCCCTGCCTCTCACCTATGAGATCCGGGGCTAAGCTAATTTGGCCACATTCTTTCTCAGCTGGGCCCTCCCTCAGAAATCTTTTTAGGCATTTTTTGGTCCTCACATTATTCCTTTCCTTGGAGTCCTCCTGTTAAAATTTCTCACCACCTCCTTAAACTCTCAATTCCCCTTCCTCTTTTCCTCCTCCCCTCCTCCCCTTCCTCCTCCTCCTCCTTCTCTTTTCTCCCTCTCTCTCTCTCAGCTCAGCCTACCATTTCTCCAGGAAACATAGACCACTGGTCTTACAAATCTGGTCAACCTCTACACTCATCCATTCTTCCTCTCCTCCTATGTGAGCAGCACAGGCCTTCTGACCAGGCAAAGCGAATGCCTCCACTTTCACTTTCTTTCCTATATTTCTGGAATCTGCACCAGCTCTGCCATCTCCTCTCTGTGTTTCCCACTCCTCCTCCAAGAGCCCTCTTCCCTGACCTGAAAACGTAACCAAGCTTCTCTCTATCTCTTCCCGGTCCCAGTCCTTCTTCCGCAGACATTGTGAGGCACCTGTTATGAACCCCACACAGCACTGGATGAAGAGAACACTTTGGTGGATGAAGCAGGATTGCCTTCATGGAGTTAACAGTCTAGTGAAAGAGAAGATGATAAATAAACTGTAACTATAAAATTAAAAATTTCCACAGACCCCAGGAAGGAAACAAATAAGACACCATGAGAGAGATAAAGGGGGGTCCGCCAAGTCAAGGTGCCCAGGAGAGGGTTCTTCGAATTCCATCCCTTCCATCACTGGAGTTTAGGCTGTCGTATGTCACTTGGGTTCTAAGAAACTCTTTTTAATTTTTTTTTTAAGTTTATTTATTTATTTTGAGACAGACGGAGACAGCGTGGGCTGGCGAGGGGTAGAGCGACAGGGAGAGAGAGACAGAATCCCAAGCGGGCTCCTCACTGTCTTCACAGAGCCCGAAGCAGGGCTCAAACCCACAAAACCGGGAGATCGTGACCTGAGCGGAAATCAACAGTCAGAGGCTTGACCCACTGAGTCACCCAGGCGCCTCAGTTCCAAGAGACTCTTAAACTCGTTCCCTGATGACAAATCCCACCTTTTGGGCCTTCTCACGTCCTGCTACTCTAGTTGTGTTTCATAAAGCAGATCAGATCTCGTCGGCACCCTACTGAAACCTGCCATGGTTTCTGTGGACCTGCAAGCCCCAGCACTCCAGCCTGACGTTTAAAACCACCTGAGTGGTTCAGAAGAGACTGTGAGATCACTGTAGAAACAGCCCAGCGCTGTGAGGAACGCCTTGTGGTGACTTCCGTCTCCAGAGCTCTCCGTGGGCTTGTTGGTTTTGCCAATCTCGGTTTTAATTTGTTTTCTTTGAACAGCCGTCCAGGGGGAAAGCTGGAGCAGCAGCGTTCTCCTCCACGACCCCTGGGGGCTCCTCCGGGGTGGGGGGAGCCTGGGCTGTGGAATCTGCAAAGTGGAGAAGGAAGTGACTGAGCCTGGGGAGAAAGGAAGGGCCACCTGGAGCAAAGAAAGAAGTCCTAGGAGATGAGCAGCAGGGAGGAGATGTCAGTGTGGGCTCAGAGGTAACACAACACAACTGCCTCGCTCTTGGCCTCTTTCTTCCAGCCATTGCAGGAGACCAGATTTAGCATTCTTGCTTAAAATGCTGTTCGGGAAACTAGTCAATCGAAGCAAAACGCAAATAAATTTGTTGCGATTCTCATTTGGTGAAGTGAGTGTGAATTGGCCACCGAGTGCCTCTGCTTCAAGAGTCTAGGGGAATTTGACCTTCTGTGTGTTTGACCAGTTCTGCTGTGGGGGAAGTGAGTTATGTGGGTCAAGTTTAATGCCATGGGCGGAGGAGCTTCTATCCTGCTTCCTTTTTAGTGTTTGGGGAGATACTGCGTCACTGGTTGCTTCTGCATCGGCTTGTGGATAGCAGAGGGTGGGCCTAAATTTAGCTCTCCCAAGCAGCCCCGGAAAGGGAATGTGGAACTTTGCTGAAGGCTTGACTGGGAGCTTGCTGGAAGCTATCTTGACGAAGCAGATGAGGTAACCGGCCAGTGGTGGACCAGAGCTGGCTCACTGAACAGGGAGCTGACTGCTCTGTTGTCAGAAGCGTACAAGCCAATTGCTGGACACAGAACTTATTAAAAATTAAATTATTCAAACTTATAGTTAGATAGGGTCTATTAAAAATAAAGATAATTAAATATTCGACATTATGACTGCATCGTCATTTTACTGCATCTTGTATCTGGCTCTTGAGAGTATTTACATCTATCGCATCCCAACACATCTCTTCCCAACTCTGCATTCAGTGACCTCATCTTGGTAGCTTGAGATGCCGAGGTGGGAGCCTTTAAACTATAGAAATGTGCAAATACTACAAATCTCTTACCCAGCACTGACTGCTAATCATTTTGCAACACACCAGTGCCTACGGTCCACACAGCAGGTAGACTGCCTGCGTAAGAAGCCTAGAGCAGTCACGCTGGGCCTTTGCAGTGACGATAAGGCAGGACCAAGTCCAGAAGAATGAGGACGGTCCATGAGTTACACCGGCCGCAGGTTTCAGCGTCACACAGCAGCAGAACACCATGGGACGGCACCAGTGCCCTCAGTGATCACCCATGCAGGGAGCAGCCCAAACCAGCCATGGCACGGCAGAGACCAGCAGGCATCCAAAGGAACACCAAGGACCCCCAACTGCCCTCTGCCACCATGAAATCGCTTAAGTTTCACATCCAGATGCCATCACGGAAAGAAACAGAGGGAGGAAGCAGAAATCTATGAAACTGCGCTCTTCATCCAGAAGAGGCAAAGAATTTACCTAAAGAAATGATTTTCTTTATAGAATTGAATGGAAGTCATCTGGTGGGATTGAAACTGCCCTTGTCACCTAGGCTTAGCCAACTTGGGAAGAGGTGATTGAGGGAGGGTGCTCTTTGGTGAGAACAGAGCAATTGTAGAGGAAAGGAGCCATACTTTGTTGGTTTTGCACATTTAAGAACAACGTACGGTAAAATCTCGGATTGCGAGTGCCTTATTCCGCGAGCGTTCCGCAAGACGGGCAAATATTTCTAATACATTTTAACTTGATAAATGAGCGATGTCTTGCAATATGAGCGGTTCGTGCCGCCGAACATCACAGGATCACCAGTGAGCCAATGGTTCTTGAAATTTGTTTTGATAGACGAGTACTTTGGATTACAAGCATGCTTCCAGAACGAACTATGCTCGCCAACCAAGGTTTTACTATATGAATTTATGCCCTTGCTGCCATGGTGATATTGAGCTTTTATTAAGCAGTAAGTACTATCAGTGTCCTCCATATGCAGATAGAGAAATGAAGGCCCAGAGAGTTTATGTAACTTACATAGTGTCACACAGCCAGGACACGGGAGGAGACAGGCCTTCGAAGGAAAGTTGGTATGACTACAAAGATTGAGTCCTTTTGTTCTACTGCCTGTCACCAACCCTACTCAGCCCTTGTTCTGGTCATTCTGTCTGTGTAGGTACTGCCGCACGACTGGGACAAACCAGGGAGGGGGCTCCCTCACAGGGAAGCATCTGGAATGAATGGACAACCTGGAAACCAAGGCAAGGCAGGAAAGCTAGCCCTTGAGAGGCTGATCAATACTTTAGGGCCTAGGACAAGAAATGAAATGTTACTGGAAGGGAAATTGAGGTCAGAAGGTAAGGGCACACATCATGAAGAAGGGAAATGGGCAGTAATGTTGGCAGCTAATAGAGCTGAGAGGCAAGCGATGACTAAGGTGTGGAGCGGAGAGATTGGACCGTGTAGAGCCAAATCCAGGAACACTGACCGAGCATTCCTTTCATGTGGTGCCCAGCTCATCCTGCCAGAGTAGCAGCAGCAGCATAAAGGAGCCAAACCAGGCATGAAACCAGCCTTTCTCCTAAGTGTGATTATTACTCATACATTCCCTCCCACTGCCCTGCCTGCCCCAAGACTGCTTTCTCCGTCCTCCTCTTCTTTGTTTTGAAAAATAAGGATTTTTGTTAGCTTATTAAAGTAATTCATGCAGATAATTTTAGAATCTTAGATAATACAGAAGGGATTATCAGAAAAAGCAGCAGTCCCCTGGTCCACCCCACCCCTTTCCAATCCAATTCTCCACACCTCACACTCCACTTCTGTAAATTTCCAAATACCTCATGGCCTCCCATGGCTCTCATGGAGCAGGACGTGCTGAAACCTGTCCCAAGATTTCTTCCCCAGTTTTATTATCTCGGAAGGTGTGGGAGGAGCCAAACGTCAAGGTCCCAAGATATGGAGCTTTGATGAAGAAAACAAATAGATTGAGGTCCAAAGTAGGCACAAGAGGGAAGAGAGAGGATCAATCCAGCTCCCTTTTGTTTCACTGATTTCCATGGGCAGTTGGATGGCTTCTCCCCATTGTCTGGTGTATACTGTATATTTTGCCAGCTCAGTGGAATGAGTCAGCATCTCCCTTCTTCTTTATTTCCCATCCACTTCTACTGCAGCTCTCTACAACCTCATGGACTCCCTTTAAGGCTAAGAAGAACCTCAAACATTTGAATCCAAAGGCATATTTTTCCATCTCTGTAACAGAAGCTTGTTCTGGAGTCTGGTGCTGCAAAAACTTAAGAATCCCTTTGTCTACTGTCCTTAAGGACATCATCTGCACATCCATTCATTCAACAAATATTTGCTAAGCATCCACTCTGTGACAGGCATGCTCTCAGCACGATGGACACAGTTTAATGTGCAGTCTGTGCCCATATCTTGCTAATGGCTTAGAGGGAAGTCAGATGGAAATGCACCAGGCAGTGTGGTGACAGCACTCACGAAGACAGGGTCTGTGGAAACATTTGGAAGGGCACTGCCTGGCCAACTGAGAAGTGGGGGACAGCTTTCCAGAGTGGGGAACCTGAACTGAGCTTTAAAGGCCAAATCTGGATTACAGGGTCTAAGGAGGGCATCAAGAGCATCCAGGGGTATTGAATGTGGTTGGAACAACCTTCCTGGGATCGGGACCCAAAACAGCTGATAGATATTCACACTATCTGAACAACACCTGTCAAGTTTCTAGATCAACATCTTAAATGCTGATTTTTAGACAATGGCACTTGCATCCCAGATTTGGGGATGTCATAACAGATTTTGGATGTTATAAACCAGTTTTCCAGTTTGAGAGTTATCTTCATGCCCAGGTCTCCCTAGAGTTAAAGAAGCAGTCCTATTCCAGCAGCTAGCCCTCTCCTGATTCTTTGGGCCTCTTAGACTTCTGGTTCAGTTTCCTGCTTCTGGAGGCTCATTTCCAATACTTGTTGTCATTCAGACGCTTCCTTCCTTAGCACTCCAAGGCCCTGAAAGAGGAAGCAAAGTGCTTCTCGAAGCTGCATTCCCACTGTTGCAAGAAATTAGATGAAAGACGAAAGGAGCAGACTGTAGGACACATGGAAGTCCCCCAGAACTCCAGCCAGTCTCCTCCTGAAATTCCGCTTGGATATTTCATCTCTTTGTCTAAATACTTGGGTTAAACTGAGACTCATCCCAGAAAAATAATATTTGGAGTACATCAGTTCCAAACGTTTTTCTTTTGATAGAAAAAGAACATAGTAATGCAGAACAATAGAAAAGTGGATGCCTTTGAAGAGGGGAAACCATCAGATCCGAAAGTCTGAAAGATTGAAATGTCATAACTTTTCCCGGGATTAGACCTGCCAGTAAAGAGAGAGAAGAGAAAAGAGATGGGAAGAGAAACAGGGAGAAAGAAGAGTTCACAAAGGAAGGGCAGTGGTCTGGGAAAATGGACAGAGAAATAACATGACACAACCAGGACCATATAAAGCAGGACAATTTTATGGGAAATATACATTAAAATAGGTACTGAAGGGTGCCTCTTGGCTCAGTCGGTTGAGCACCCGACTCTGGATTTTGGCTCAGGTCATGATCTCACAGCTGTGCTATCAATCCCTCCATCAGGCTCTGTGCTGAGCGTGGAGTCTGCTTAAGACTCTCTCTCCCTCTTCCCCTCTCCCTTGCTCATGCTCTCTCTCTCTCTCTAAATAAATAAATAAATAACAAAAAAACACGATGAAAGAAAATAGGGGTAAAGGAGACAGGAAGACAAGATAGCGAAGTGTGGGTGATACCACACTTAGTCCGTAGAGAATCATCTTGTCTTTGGCTGGTTGTAAAACCAACCGACCAACCAACCAACCAACCAGCCGGAGGCCAATGAAATGTGTCATTTTCTGCGGTCTGCCCCGCACGCTTTTCTCAGCGAACCCGCGGCGTCAGCCTACTCGGCGTGGGTGCTCCAGGAAAGAACAGACTCGTAACCGCACCAAGACACAAGTTCCCTAACTTGTTACATGGAGGACAGTGCCGTTTCACTCCTTTTCACAGATAAAATTAAGCTTCCTTTAGTCCATTTTGTGAATCCCTTCCGAATCCTGAAGTTACCTCTCCACGCTACCCTGCCGCATTTTCTCAGGGGAAACAGTCAACTGGACAGAGTCCAATCGTTATCCGGGTATGAAAGAAGGGAACTACAGTAACGCTGAGAGGAGACGTCGCTCCAGAATTAATTCATGGCGTGAAAAATTCTACACACACACATGTGCTCATACACACACACACACACACACCACTCTGGGAGCCTTGATCTGGCAAACGGCAGTTCATTATCAATCCACTAAGAAGACAAATCCAATTTTAGCCTAGATGGGGACACATATCTTCAAAATGTCTGTTGGGTACACATTGGTGGCTGTTCTGTGCATATTTCATCAAGAGAGAGCTCAACAAGAAATTGTAGCTTAGTATTATAGAGATGAGCCCACTGGTCAGGAAAGGTCTGTTCAGATTGTTCACCCAGCATTCAGAAGTTTATCTTTCCAATTCACGAACAGTGTCAGAGGGGGAATGTTCTAGCCATGTGTATCTCCTGACAAAAATAGAGAGGAAAATAATACTGTGCCCCAGGAGTTTAGAATAAAGTTGATGAGAACACACACAGGAATTTTTTGAGGCTCCACTGGGGAGTACTTACAGATTTAATTGTAGGTAGTGAATTTGGAAAGCCATGTTACCCTGAAACCATTATTTATTTTTCTTCACAAGCTTTGGAAAGCATTGATTTGGAAATATGGATTTATTTGCCCATAGAGTCTTCTGGAAAACATGTTCTGGTTCTTTTCACGATCCCAGCCTGCCTTCCTGGCTTTATATGGAAGCTAATTTCTTTTAGCATTATACTCATTTCCTCATCTGAGGCATATACAAGGTTCAACTACATCTCTCCCGAGTTTTATAAATATTCCTACTGAGGCTGTCTGGAGAAGGAAAAACTTTAACTCCATGTGGGGGAGACAGATTAGTGAGAAGAACTGTGGGTCAGTTTAGCAAGAAATAGAGGTTTTCCTCGAAGCAAAAGGGAACTAGTTAAGCAAAGACATGTTAAGGTATGCATTGAGAAAGAACTTTTTTGACCGATACAATGCCTAACAAATTCTGACTCTGACTACCAAAGAGTACCTTACTACAGGAGATGTTTTTAAAAAAAATCATCTGTTATTTCATCATTTGCAAAAATTATTTAAGTAGTAAGAAGTTTATGATGGTAAAAGTCCTCAACTACACTAGGGAAAAACAGCCACATTGAAAGCATCTCTATTAGAGAGGTCGATTGCAAAGGTACACAAGAATGTAGGCTCCAACAAGAAATCACCCATTAGCCCCACAGCCACACTAGGTCCTAGCTCTTCTGATTTTGGGTAGGTGACTGGCTTCCAGGAGCTTAGGAAAAGCACCTCAATGCACCAGTCTACAACCCAAGTTTAAATGGCCCAACTTCTTTTGTTCAACTAACATTTTTACTTTTCCCAGAAGGAATGTGGGTGAATTTTCTATCACTCGATATGCAGTGACCTTGTGAGGTAGAGAAACGGCCAAGATGTCTGGGTGTAACAAACCACCTTCCTCCGTGTATAGATTCCCCAGTTACCTTTGCTATGGCCTGGGACAGCAGGGCTTGTCTGATTGAGAAACAATGCTGTAGCAGTTGTATTGTATGCTACAGGAAAGAAATGATTGGAGTCATCTTTCTTAAAAGGCTACTTGGCCACAAGAATTAAAAAAGAAAAAAAAATAGAAAAAGTAAAGATATATGCAACACAAGTATCAAGGTATTGATGCCGCTAATGTAAAAAGTGCTCTAATAAATAAGAAAAAAACAATGGAAACTAGAAATGGCAACTGGAGAAAAAAGAAGACATTTGTCTTTTCAGGGTGTTCTACCCAGCATCTAATGCAAAGACGTATTGACGGATTGTAAGCTCCCCCTTTTTACTAAGAATACTGCCTTTACCCCCACTGATCACTATAGGTCAGGCATGTGAGCTAGGCTCAGGCGGTCCAGTGTTTGTACCAGGGACTCTGAATCTTGAGAAAGGTGCAAAGACAAAAGGCAAAATGAGGATTTATTCCCAGTGGTATCGAGAGTTCCATGATAGTGGCATTGGGCTGTACAGGTGTCAGTGGCAGCATATTAACTATCCTGTCCTATGGCATTAGTTTATTGCATTCCACTGCCTGGCCCTGCTTTACCAAGCCTGGTCCTCCAGCCATCTCACTGACTCTATAAGCTCCCCCATATCCAGCCAGCAAAATCCGTTCCTACATAGCTTAACTTTTTAAAAAAGTCTTATTTATTTAAGTAATCTCTATACCCAGCGTGGGGCTCGAACTTACAACTCCTAGATCAAGAGTCTCATGACCCTCCAACTGAGCCAGCCAGGCACCCCAGACCACAATTAACTTTTGCTGCTTGCAGCTAAGACCCCTGATTGGTAAAGGAAATGAATTGACAGTTCCCAAATGAAGCAACTTATGTGGGAAATTCACATAGAGAAAGGTGTTCAGCTTCACTAATGATCAAGGAAGAGTAAATAAAGAGAATGAAATATGCCTTTTTACTGGATTAGCAATGATTAAAAGAATTGTTAGAATCCGATGTTGGCAAGGGTGTAGGGAAACAAGGAACTTAATAAACCATTGTTAATGAGCATATACATGGATGCAACTTTTCCAGAAGGCAGACTGGAAATGTGTACCAATATTTAAATGTGTACACTCTGACCAACAATTTCACAAGTAGCAATTTATCTTTTCTTTTTAATTTTTTTCAATGTTTGTTTGCTTTTGAGAGAGAGAGAGAGAGAGAGAGAGAGAGAGCATGAGTAGGGAAGGGGCAAAGAGAGAGAGGGAGACACAGAATCTGAAGCTGGCTCCAGGGTCTGAGCTGTTAGCACAGAGCCTGACATGGGGCTCAAACTTGTGAACCACGGAATCATTGACCTGAACCAAAGTCATCAGACAGAGCTTAACCGACAGAGCCATCCAGGCACCCCTACAAGTAGCAAATTATCTTAAAGAGGTAATTAATTAGGCAAGGCACAGCATTAATGTTTGCATGACTACAATGTTTACAATTAGAAAATGGAAACAATCTCATCATCCATCAACAGAGAAATTGTTATATTCCGATAAATCTTCAAAAAGAATATTATTCAGCAATTTAAAAGGCCAATTTCTATCTATATTTACTGAGAAACATCTTCAAAGCTTTTATGGAAGACAAGAAAACTTTGCAGAGGCATAAATGTTGTAATTTTATACCAAAACAGAGTGTTTTTCTGCCTAATACGGTAGGCAGAATTCTAAGATGTGCCCCAGGACCTCTGCCCCAGCTCCTATACCTGTGATCATGTTACATTACACACAAAAAGGGATTTCATAGATGCAATTAAGATTACTAATCAGCTGACTTTGAATCAGTCAAAAAGGAGATTATCCAGTTGGGCCTGATCTAATCATATGAGCCCTTTCATAGCAGGGCTGAAGGCGGATGGAGAACTCAAAAATTCAAAGCACAAGGGGGACTCAGAGTGTCCTTCCTGGCTTAAAGACCGAAGGGACCACATGGCAAGATCTGATGTAGCTTCTTTTTTTTTTTTTTTTTAATGTTTATTTATTTTTGAGACAGAGAGAGACACAGCATGAATGGGGGAGGGTCAGAGAGAGAGGGAGACACACAGAATCTGAAACGGGCTCCAGGCTCTGAGCCGTCAGCACAGAGCCCGACGCGGGGCTCGAACCCACAGACTGCGAGATCGTGACCTGAGCCGAAGTCGGACGCTTAACCGACTGAGCCACCCAGGCGCCCCATCTGATGTAGCTTCTAAGAGCTGAGAGTGACCCCAGCCAAAGGCCAACAAGAAAACAAGGACCTCAGACTTACAGTCTTACAACTACAGGGAAATAAATTATGCCAACAATCCAGAAGAACTTAGAAGTAGATTTTTCCCTGAAACCCCCAGATAAGAGTATATATATATATATATATATATATATATATACATATACATATACATATATATCAAATCTCACACCCATGCATCACAGCAGAATGAGACCCTGAAAAATAAGCCCTTGTAATATACATGTTATATGTCATTGTTGCATCTGGGCAATGAGATTTTTGAGGAGTGATATTTAGTCTTTTTTTTTAAATACTAATCTTTATTGTTTTTCTTCCCAAATTGCTTGCTTTTCTTCCCAAATATAATCAGAGAAAAATATTTTACTATATGGACAACATAGAAACCACGTAATATACCTGGAAGCCACTTGACTCTCTGTGGATTTCTCCTGCAGCCCGCACAGAGAAAAGCCTTCCTACTCCAACATCAGAGACCAAGTCGACAAGGCTTGTTTTTGTTTTTGTTTTTGTTTTTTTGCTTTGTTGTTGTTGGTTTTTTCCTAACCTACAATCGGAAAGAAATTTCAAGTGTAGAAAAGAGGATAGTTCTTAGAATCAAGAAAACTGGGTTCAAATACAATGCTGGCAATCATGGCCAGTCTTTCTAGAACTGTTTCCTCATTTGGGAAATGAAGATAAGATAATACCTAATGTAAGTCTGTTGCAAAGATTAACCATAACAACGTCTGTGAAAACATATAGCATCCTAACAGGTGGATAATAATAGCTAACATATACGGAGTGTTTAGAATCTGCCAGCACCTTTCTGTGTGCTTTACATCCGTGCTACTGAAAACGTGATGTACCACGGGCATGGGCTGGGAGCTCGTTAGAGGTGTAGATTCTCGGACCCCACCCAGATCTACCGAATCAGAATCCAAGTTCTAACAGGATCCTCAGGTGACTTACGTGCACATTCAAGTTTGAAAAGTGTAGCTCTGTGATTTCATCCTTACCTTCATCCCAGGAAGAAGGTGACACATCATTCCCATTTTACAGGTGAAGAAACTGAGTTTCAGGCAGGGTAATTTGTCCAAGGTTAGTACGACACAATCTGATTCCAGCCAGTCGAGACCCAGAGCCCATAAGCTTACCCATTCTTCTCTACAGCCTCTCGTGGCCAGCGTCTCACCAAACAGCTGAATTTAGCTGTCATTCCGGAGCCCTTCCTGTTCCCCTCAGCCCTGCCGTCCCTGGTGGAGGGATGGCTGGACCCCATCTCCCAATTGCAAAGAAGACAGTGAAGGAGAATGACATTTGAAAGCCCTTGGGGTGCTGAGCCAGGATAGATTTAGAACAAGTCCTCACAATATCTTCCTCTTTCTGTGTTTCTCTTAGCGTTTATTATTACCAAAGGTACTCTCCTATGTCAGTCTAAATATCTACATGCACTGTACTTTTCCTCTTACCAACAGGTTCCGCCCAGAGGGAGACACTTACTCTTGATGGGACCCCCATGCTCAGCGAAACACACTGGTACCTGCTACATGTTCAGTTTGTAAGTAAAGTCAGAGGTGGATAAGAAGTATTTGATTTTAACAGCAGACTCAAGGTAGTGGTATTTTAAATCGTCAGTTGTTAATAATACCTAACACTTGCACATCACCTTACATATCGGTTTTTGTATGCATTGTCTTGCGGACAAAATATCTTGTATGCATTTGTACCGTCATCTTGACAGCAGGTGTTATTATTCGGGTCTTATAGACGGGAAAATGGGGAATTGTTAGTAAGTGAGAGAACGGAGGCTTGAACTCATACTTGGAACACACTGGAATGTAGCGTGTCTATTACTATAAAACAGCTATTCTTCTTCGTTATCTGTTAAAGTCCAATCCTAATAGTACACCGGACTCAGAGAAGACTAGTGTGAAATGCAGCATTCTGAACTTCAATTATATTTAAGGAAACATGGGTTTATTTTACATAACATGAGAGTAATAGGCCTTCTGGTAGAGACTTCAGTATTTTCCCTACATTTATTTTTATATTATTAATTTGCATGCCTAACTCTTTCGTAGATCACACAACCAAAGGGCACTAGTAAAAGCAGCTGGCCCGCGGGAGAAAGTGAATAGAAATCATTTTAAAAGAAACACAAAAACTTCAGCCCAGCATTTGTCCAATCCATCACAGATTTTATTTCTCAAAGTAAATACAACGAAATTGTTTTTGACATTACTTCAGAGGCAAAACAAAACAAAAACAAAAACAAATCTGTCCACGAACAGGGCTCTGATACATTTTGGCAACCTGGGACTCTTTTGTGTCGGTACCCAATAGCAGTCTAGATACAAATCAATGGCATTAACAATGATGACCTACCATATTCTTTATTCCTTTTGTTAAATACCAGCATCTTATCAAATCTCCAGAGGAAAAAAAAAAAAACCCAACAGAATTATTTGCCCCCACATGGCAACTTCTGTTATCATCATATGCCCTCAGTCCCTTCCTGAGTGGGCAGGGACCTGAGTGTAAGGTATGCCCTTCAGCACTCGATATAGTTTTCTAGCAAGTTTCTTTCTTTCTTTCTTTTTCTTTCTTTCTTTTTTTCTTTTTTTCTTTCTTTCTTTCTTTCTTTCTTTTTCTTTATTTCTTTATTTCTTCCTTTCTTTTCTTTCTTTCTTTCTTTCTTTCTTTCTTTCTTTCTTTTTCTTTATTTCTTTATTTCTTCCTTTCTTTTTCTTTCTTTCTTTCTTTCTTTCTTTTTTTCTTTCTTTCTTTCTTTCTTTCTTTCTTTCTTTCTTTTTCTTTATTTCTTTATTTCTTCCTTTCTTTTCTTTCTTTCTTTCTTTCTTTCTTTCTTTCTTTCTTCTTTATGTCTTTCTTTCTTCCTTTCTTTCTTTTTCTCTTTCTTTCTTTCTTTCTTTCTTCTTTATTTCTTTCTTTCTTCCTTTCTTTTTCTCTTTCTTTCTTTCTTTCTTTCTAGTAAGTTTCATCCAGATGATACACTCTCAAGCAGAAAATATTTTCTTCACACACAAAAATTTCTCAAATTGGAATTTCTAGAGATTCTAAACTCTCTTTCTCAGAAGAACAAAAGCTAGCACTGAAGGGTGAATACGGTCTGATATGTCCATAGAAATAATGAGACTAAGAAACGTTCTGGCCCTCATCCTGCTGTGGGGCATGGGTGTGCCTCACCTTACTGAGAAGTAAAGCCAAATACATGTCCTCTTCTCTGTTGTGAAAGCTGCATCATCCTTCTGCAGCATTGCCAGGGTGGTAGCCCTCTTTTGCCAACTGGGCATAAACAAACGAAAATAGCTGTTTCTGAAAAGCCTCTCCAGAAGAAGGGCTCTCTGTTGCTGTGCGCACATGGGAGGGACGCGCTTCATTTTCTCACTGATGGGGAGTAGGTGGCAATAAGAGAAAATCCACGTGACCCAGGGAGTGCTGTCCCTGACGCGCTCTTCTCTGCACGCGAATTTCAAAGGTTACTGACCTTCACAGGAGGCACGTTCCTGTTCACCCATCTCAGTAAGTTAAGCAGAGAAAAACTGGGGAGAAAGAACACTGACAAGTGCAGAGAAGAATCCTAGGAGCAAACAACCTACCGAGGGCTCACTCTGGGGGAAAATTGTCTCATGTAATCCTTACCACATGCCCATGATTGTTGTAATGCCATTATAATCCTCATTAAACAAAAACAAAACAAAAACAAAACAGATGATGCTTAGAAAGGTAAAGTGACTTCTTTAAGATTACTCAACTGCTAAGTGTGATAAACTAGGACTTAACGGCAGGCCCAAATGACACCAAGTTTCAGTTCATTAACCACTTGATAGTTCCATCGCTGAGATTAAAAATTAAAATGTTATACTCTACTGCCACGTGAAGTGATCTGTGCATCGTCGTTACAGGCAGAATGTCGCAGAGAAGGAAGCTATCTGAAAGTCATTGGTGGTAGTCAGAAAAGTCTAGGAAGAAGCCGCCCCGCTCAAGAGAGCTAGGAAAGCAAATAGGTGATTAGAAGAAGAACTTCTCACTTAGAACCAATGCCTGGTATCCGTAAAGACTGTCATCCATTGCAGAACCTAATGCATGCTGCCTTTATCAGAATTCTTCGCAGAGTGGGGACAGGGACTTGGGGGACACAAACAGCAACACACCTGAATCAAAGCCAAGGATTACAAATAGAAGTAAATGTTTATATCATGATGGGTCTTTGTAGAAAGGCCAAGGGATTCAATAGTAAACTACCTCCAAAAAACCTTGTTTGAGATAAAGGAAAACTAGAAGAGGTAAAAAAAAAAAAAAAAAAGTGAATAGAAAAAATGATGGGAAGAAAATTTACGATGAATAGTTAAATTATTGGTGGTTTTTATCCTTCTACTGGCTAATAGTATCCTGAATTTTCTGGTTTTTAAATTTTTTTTTAATGTTTATTTATTTTTGAGAGAGAGAGAGAGAGAGAGAGAGAGAAAGCGGGGGAGGGGCAGAGAGAGAGGGAGACACAGAATCTGAGCTCCAGGTTCTGAGCTGTCAGCACAGAGCCAGACGCGGGGCTTGACGCCATGAACACAGAGATCATGACCTGAGCCAAAGTCAGACACTTAACCGACTGAGCCACCCAGGCGCCCCTCTGTTGTTGTCGTTTTTTTGTTTTTTTTTTTTCCAATAAGCATACATTACTTTTAAAATAAAAAAATGTCTAAACTTTAAAGAAAGTAGCCGGTTGCAACTTTAAGATGGGAAATAAAAAAATGTCCAGTTATGTAATGGAATTTTTTACTTATCAACATGGTGCCCTAAAGAGAGTTGCTCATAGCTACCTCAATTGCTCCTCAAGTAAATAAATGATAGGCCATGCTTAGGTCCACAGTGGACCTAAGGTCTTAACATGCTTCTCTATCACAGTTTTGCTGAGAAAAGAGAGGAGGTGCTACTGGGAGTGAGATTAGAAAACAAGGAAGGTAGATATTTCATATCACGAAGTGAAAATCTATTGTTAGGCCACCTCACGTGGACTTTTCCATTTAAAGAGCTTCTCCTCGGGGTGCCCAGGTGGCTCAGTTGGTTAAGTATCTGACTCTTGGTTTCGGCTCAGGTCATGAACTCATGATCTTGAGCCCTGCATCTGGCTCTGCGCTGACAGCATGGAGCCTGCTTGGGATGCTCTCTCTCTCTGCCCCTCCCCTGCTCGCGAGCTGGCGTGCTTTGTCTCTCAAAATAAATAAATAAACTTAAAAAAAAATAAAATGAAGAGCCTCTCCTAGAGGCCACTCAAGCAAACATCATCAAGTAATCTGGATTTAATTGTTACCCTTAAAGATAGAATGTGATGAATAACCAGCAATGGGGCGCTCTCATTCCAAAGAGTTTCTTCATTTAAGTATCGAATAAACTCACTGAATTACCTGACATTTTACAAAAAGTGCTCATCTCTTCAAATTTTGTTATCTATGTTCCATTTCAGATGAAAATGTGTGACTTACTGTTCGTTTTAGAGGTCTGCAAACATCAATCTGAATTTTAAAACCTGTTGGTTTAAGTATTTCAGGTCAAACTAAGTACAGACAGAAAATATGATGAGAAGTATGCTAAAAAAAATAAAACTTTCCAAGTTTTCTTACTTGTTATGTTCGACATTTCTCAGGGAAGTGAATCCCACTTAAGGTGAGTAATAATACACTAGAAAGGGGGAGGCTGGCAAGCAGGCCAAATCTTAACCTGAATAAATCTTCCTTATCAGTAAATACACACACACACATACACACACACACACACACAGTCCAAATGGACCTAGACTATGTTAGTCTGCTAGGGCAATCTTGACAAAATATCACAAACTGGGTGGCTTAAACAACGAATTTATTTTTCCACAGTTCTGGAGTCTAGAAGTTCAAGATTAAGATGTCATCAGGTTTTGTTTTTTTCTGGGCCTCTGTCCTTAGCTTATATGTGGCCACTTTCTTGGTATGGCCTCACCTGGTCTTATATCTGTATTTGTACATCCCTGATCCCTCCAGGTGTGTTTTAATCGCTTCTCTTAAGGACACCAGTCAGACTGAATTAGGGCCCACCCCAGGGACTTCATTTTGGTTTAATTATGTCTTTAAGGGCCCTGTCTCCAAGCACAGTCCCATTCTGAGGCACTCGAGGTTAGAGCTTCAACATATGAATGGAGGGAGGGTGGGGAGTGGGGAGAAACAATTTAGCTCATGTCATCTAGGAAAGAGAAAACCAAACAGTCTATCTATACTGTTGAGCTGGTGAGAATTATGATCTACTCACATTGTGTCTCCATAATAAAGCAGAACTTGTGATTACTTAAAAGAATGGTTTTTCAACCTTGTCACTACGGATGCTTCATCATCCCTGGTCTCTATTCAGTAGATGTCAGTATCACCCTCCCACCCATCCCAAGGTGCAACAACCAAAATTTGTTTTTGTTTTTGATTTTGTTGTTGTTGTTGTTGTTTTGGTGAGTCCACTGGGACAATCACATTTCTTTCTTCAGACATTGACAAATTTCCCCTGGGAGGAAAATCACACCCTATTGAAAACCAATGCTTTAAAATGACTCAGTTATTAGGGCACCTGAGTGGCTCAGTAAGTTAAGCATCCAACTTCGGCTCAGGTCATGATCTCACAGTTTGTGAATTCAAGTCCCACGTCAGGCTCTGTGCTGATAGTTCAGAGCCTGGAGCCTGCTTTGGATTCTGTGTCTCCCTCTCTCTGCCCCTCCTCGCTCATGCTCTCTCTCTCTCTCTCTTTCAAAATAAGTAAACATTAAAAAAATTAAAATAAAATAAAATGACTCAGTTATTGGGGCACCTAGGTGGCTCAGTCAATTAAGCATCCAGCTTCGGCTCAGGTCATGATCTTGCGGTTCATGAGTTCGAGCCCTGCATCAGGCTCTCTGCTGTCAGCACGGAGCTTGGATCCTCTGTCTCCCTCTCTCTGCCCCTCCCCAACTCACACGCGGGCTCTCTCTCTCAAAAATAAATGATCATTAAAAAAATTAAAAAATATAAAATGATTCAGTTATTCAGTCAAGGCTAGTAAGAGAAGAAGGAGAAAAAAATGTTGATCACCTCTATCATTGGCCAAGAACTGCACCAGGTCATTTCCCATGGACAGTTTTCAACAGATCACCATAACATCTTGAGAAATCGATGAGAACACCCCCATTTTCTAGATCGGGAACAGAACGTGAGAATATGAGCGTCTTGCCGAAAGAATGGTACAGCTGGCAAGTTGTGGGATAAGAACGCAAATCTAAGTGGCATCCAAAGTCTGTGTCTAACTAATGCCACTGGAGCAGAATAACACTGTCATGCACATACGCCAAAATCCTTCATGCTGACACTACACTCACAAAAGACCAAGATCCCTGTCCCTGTGGGGACCATATTTACACAATGATGCGGTCGTCATTTTAGTTACGAGAAGCTGGATTGGGCAGTGGTTAATAGTTCAATCAACACGGCTTCAACTGTCAACTTTGCTACCAACTCGCTGTGTGTGGGGCAAGTAACTTGAACACTTTCTGCTTCCTCAGCCGTATAATGTGTACCTCATGGAGATGATGCCCAGGTTTAATGAGACTGTCTATTTTAACTTCTTAGCAAAATGCCTGGCACCTAAGAAGATCTCAGTATAAATTGGCTATTTATATTTATGCGTCAAGGCAAAAAGCCAGCCAAACACAATTGCCCTGTCATTTCTGTGTAACCAAGGAACAGGTGTATTAGTTTCCTGGGGCTTTCATTGCAAAGTACCATGAACTGGATAGCTTAAAACAACATAAATTTGTTGTTTCACAGTTCTAAAGTCCCCAAGTCCAAAATCAAGGTGTCAGCAGGGCCATGTTCCCTCCAAGACCTAGGTAGACTCCTTCCTAGCTTTGGATAACGGCTGTCAATCTGTGGTCCATCACTGTGATCTCTGCCCATGTCTCCACATGACATTCTCTCCTGTGTGTCTCTGTGTCTGCATCTTCCCCATCTTATAAGGACACCCTGACCCAGTATGATGTCATCCTGATGAATTACTCCTGTAATAACCCTGTTTTCAAATAAAGTCACAGTCTAAAGGTGCTGGGGGTTAGGATTTCAAAATATATTTCTGGGGACACAATTGAACCCGTAACACTGAGGACGTAGGTCATATTACTTACAGTCCTGCTCTTCTAATGTCTTTCAGACATAACTTTCTGAATATTTATTAGTGCCTATTGTGTGCCAGTCACAGTTGTAAGCTCTGAGTACATTTCAGTAAACAGACAGGCAAATACCTCTGGTCTTTTGGAGACCAAATATTTCCTTTTTAGTTTAATTACCCATAAATATATAAAATAGTGAAATCACTGGGCTATTAGTCTATGTCAGGCACTGTCCTACATGCATTACTTTTTTAGATCCTATAGGGTAGATATAAATGAGATTCTTATTTTGCTGAGGCAGGGGGGAGTTAAGTGAGTTGCCCAAAGTCACACAGCTAGTAAGAGGAAAAAAGTAGAACACAAACCAAGCGGACTGTCTCAGAGCCCAGGCTCATAAGCACTGTACCATATTTCAGCCTCTATGGATAAGTCATTGGCATACTGGGAAGCACATATTGAAAGTTCTCCATTCTTATTCCTGTAATGTTAAATATTCTTTACATACTGTGATTTTGCATAGTTATCTTCCAACCCCAAAAGTCTAACCCTTTATCAGCAAGTCTGTATATAAGTAAGCATTCTTGAGATGTTAGGTATAAATAAAATGCTGATAAATTAGGTCATATGCTGTGCTGGACAAACACATTTTCATAGAAGATGTCGCTTCATTTTTACATGACCTTTTGTTGATGATGGTTCCTAATTATTTGTTTAAGTTTATTTTGTAATTTTGAGAGAGAGAGAGAGAGAGAGCAAGTACGGGGGATGGGCAGAGAAAGGGATAGAATCCCAAGCGGGCTCCGATCTATCAGCGTGGAGCCCAACACAGGGCTCATATTCACAAACCATGAGATCATGACCTGAGCAGAAATCAAGACTCAAACGCTTAACCAACTGAGCCACCTAAGTGCTCAGAGTACAGCCCCTAATCACTTGTTGACAGATAATTGACAGATAAATAAGTGACATTAACTATGGATAATTCCTCCATAACATCTTTCTCCCCCCCTCTCCTTCAGCAAAGGCTTAAATACACTAAGTAAGACTACCATTTAAAAGAACCACTAAAAGAATGTTTTTGAAATAAGGCTAAATGGACTTTAAATTAAATATTTTTCTCTGATATCAGGATCTCATGTGCAGCATTAGCTAAGATCTATCAGTATTTACAGCTGCACTATTTATAGGGAAAATCAGTCCCGGTAAAGTTAATTTCCTGGGTCCTACACGAAGGCTGTGCTGAGAAGTGAAAACAAAAATAGTTCATGGGTACTTTTTATTTATTTATTTATGTATTTATTTATTTGTTTATTTTTATGAAATTTATTGTCAAATTGGTTTCCATACAACACCCAGTGCTCATCCCAACAGGTGCCCTCCTCGATGCCCATCACCCACTTTCCCTTTCCCCCCCACCCCCCACCAAACCTCAGTTTGTTCTCAGTATTTAAGAGTCTCTTATGGTTTGTCTCCTTCCCTCTCTGTAGCTTTTTTTCCATGGGTACTTTTTAAACATATTTGTGGAGAATTATGACTATGGAGGGAAAAACCATCCCATCCCCCCATCCCTGAGACTCCACAAGCTGGGCAACACTCTGCCAATTGTAATTAATTTTGTACACATACTTAGAATGATGCAGTTCCCCATTTAGGAGAGGAATGACAGCCAGAAGATTAGGAAATCTTCCCCATTGTTTTTCTCTGCAAAATTTAGGAAAAGAACTTCATTGGCAAAACTATTCACATTGGACGGGTTCTTTCACTCAGCCTGCCACAACACAATGGCTGCGAGCATGGAACGATGTACGTAGTGATGCCCAGAAAATCCTGGTTTGGGGGAACTTGGAAGGAGAAGACAAGGGAATCTTGTTTTGGTCATAGTTGCATAATCATATTGAGTATCCTCGGGGAGACTGGGTGACTCAGTCAGTTAAGCGTCTGACTCTTGGTTTGGGCTCAGGTCACGATTTCACTCACGGTTCATGAGTTTGAGCCCCACATCCGACTCCACGCTGACAGCATGGAGCCTGCTTGGGATTCTCTCTCTCCCCCTCTCTCTCTGCCCTTCCCCTGCTTGTACTCTCTCTCTCTCTCTCTCTCTCTCTCTCTCTCTCTCTCAGAATAAATAAATAAATTTTTAAAAAATTGAGTACCCTCATAACAGGCTAGAAGATCACACACATAGGAATCAATAGGAAATCTTCTCTAGTCTTTGTCTGTGTGCCCCATTTTCCTATCCTGATAGGAAGATCCTAAGGGTTCTAAGCCTTGCTTGGTTTCCTTATATACCCAGGTAGTGCCTACATGGGGGGCAAATGGAGAACTATATCTTCAGGTCAAATTACTATGATAGGTACATGGTACATACACAAATATGGTATAAATCACATAGTATAATAGACCATACAAAAAATATAAAATACTAGGCAGATTGAAAAAAGTTTACAGGAGTTTTTAGGTATCGTAGGAAAACAGGTATCGTATAATGGAAAGAGTATCAGCCTAGGCTATTAGCAAGTGTTTGAACCTCTGAGTCTACAATTCACCAGTTGTGGGATCTTTGGCAAATTCCTTAACCTTTGAGCTAGAACATCATCATCATCATCATATTGTGATGGGCCTTGCATAGGCTAAAAACTTTAAACCTACAGCTTTGTCCTCTAAGTAATTTCTGATCTGAAGGTAGAAAAGACTTACAGATGTGAAGGGAAGATTAATTTTAAGATACAACTAAACAAGAAGATGATGCTTGATATGCTGGTCTAAGAACAGCTATCCTTATAGGATTATTTTGAGACATAAATATAATAATGCACGTGAGAGTGCCTAATAAATTGTGAAACGAGCTCTGAAGATTTCATGCTACAGCCCCATTTCCACTAGACGGGTTTTCTATTTTTGTTGCATTGTTTGAAACATTTTCTGTGCCATTCCAATAATGGGTAGTGTTGGAGGAGTCGCACTCAATACACATGAACCCCAAGGTGATCTGGGCAAGGATTCTTGTGCTCCCTGAGGAGGACTAAGCGTCTCTCTCCTCTCCCACCTTCCATCTGGAACCATTACCTAGATATGCAAGAATGTAGTGTCCCACCTGAGAAATATACACCACCACAACCTACAGAGTAAAAATCTCTTCCTTATTTTCAAAGAAAACACAAGCTCAAAACCTATGTTTGATGGAAATACTTTTTCCTTGATTCGTTTTACCATAAAGTCCCTTCCATACCTGTTTCTGTTTTTTGTTTTTTTTGGTCACCTCAACCACAAAGAAGTTAAAGACTAAATGCTCTGAGTTTGAGCTTGGAAAGTTTGCGGAATATTACCAAGGGAAAGTTGTCACATAACATGATGGATGCAACGAAACCGAGTTCTTCTGAAAGAACTCTATGTGACCACAGCATGAGTTTTCTTTCTTCAAGTTATATGATATCGTTTCAAATTTAATTCACTTTTTCCTAAGCAAGCACAATGATGCGTTGGATACACAGTGTGAATCCGTCAAATTCCGAAAGACCTAGTAGCAGTTGGGCAGAAAAGTGAGGATGATGGGCATCACAGCCCACAGCTTTCGAGGATATAAAACAGGGGATCACTTTGTTTGATCTCATAATGGAAGAGCAGGGGAAAACCTAATTGTGGAGGCTAAATGCTGTGCCTTAAATAACCATATAACAACAATCTATGTCAGTTCATGGCAGGGAGAAACCAGATTAATTTTGGAACACAGCATGGTAGAAAAGAATCCATTAATTCTCAAGACTCTTAAGCCCCCAAAGACTGCTGACACCACCTTTTCTGTGTGGCAATCCTTCCCCCCTGTTGGGCGGCAGTAAATAAATGCCAGCTATTTAAGCATTGCGGATCAAGTCTGTGGATGCGAACGAGGAGTCAGTATTGAGAGCAAGGAGTCCACAGTTCAATGGCTCTGACTCCTGGGGTGCATTTGAACCATAATTCTGCATTCAGGTAGCTGACAAGGATAATAAGAGTCAGTTCAGCTCTGAGACTTGGGATTCCACTCATAAGTATGACAAATGGGTGGAATGACAAAACCATCTTTAATGACTGACCTCTCTGTGAAACAAAAATCCAAACCAAACTAATAAGTGGGCCACTAAAGGGCATTAAAGCCTCAGTTAAAATAAATACAAATAAAACATAGACTACAAACATAAATAAAAGACAGAATATAGATATTCAACAAGATTTGAAATGAGTGAGTGCCTAATGTCCATAGAGAACAAAGATTTAGGTCAGGTCACACATTGAGTGTGTTTTACTTTCATGATTAATTAACCCTGGAAAACAAGCAACTACAAAATCTCAGCAGCAAAAAACAACACCATAAAGCATTTATTTTTCACTCAGGCACCTATTGGGTTTCAACTGATGAAAGCTGGGCCCTAAGCTTTGGATTTGTCTAGGGCTGGTCTTTCGAGGATCGGTTTCTCGAATCCTTCTTGGACCAGTACCCAAAACACGCACGGGCATGTTTCAAGCCTTTGCTAATGTCATATCTGCTAACGAGCCACTTGTGAAAACAAGTCACACAACCAAACCTAAAGCCAAGAGGCAGGGCAATACACCTTGCCCACCCTGAGGCCCCAGCAAGGGTATGAAATGTATAATTCCTCTGGCAAAGGGAATGAAAAATTGCAGCCAATAATTTAATCTATAACACCGAGGATGTCACAAGGAGAAATGGGTCATTTATGTCCATGCTAGGCCTTCCTACATCAGGAAACCACACGAAAATAATGAGGAAGAACTTCTGATCCCCAGAGCTGGAAAGAACCTTAGTCTAAGTCCCTCACTTCACAGATGAGGAAATGGAGATCTCAAAAGAGGAAGCCTTCCCCACAGTCATGTAACGGGTTAGTGGCCTACGTAGGTCGGATCGACTCACGTTCTATTGCACAACAGCAGAACCCACCAGCGGAAGGGGAGGAGCCGTCTCCTCAACGAAAGGGTGTCAGTTCCAGTAACAAAGCTTTCCTGAAGATGGCATATTCTTTATAAAATTCAAGTGTTTCGCTGAAACACAGAAGTCCTTGGGCTTCCTAGAAATTTCTATCAAGAATGCAATATTACAGGGCGCCTGGGGGGCTCAGTCAGTTAAGCAGCTGACTTCAGCTCAGGTCATGATCTCACGGTCTGTGGGTTCAAGCTCCACGTGGGGCTCTGTGCCGACAGCTCAGAGCCTGAAGCCTGCTTTACATTCTGTGTCTCCCTCTCTCTCTGCCCCTCCCTCACTCATGCTCTTCCTCTCTTTCTCTGTCTCTCTCTCTTTCAAAAATAAACATTTTTTAACAATTAAAAAAAAAAGAATGCAATATGACATAAACAACTGCCAAACTCACATTTTCTACAGCTAGCTATCATGCCTAATTAAAAAAAAAAAAAAAATAGAATCGCGTCATCCTGTATATACACTATAATCTTTACCCTTCCTCAAATGGAACCAGAAATACGACAAGTCATTGCCAAAGTTCTTCTAGTTGGCTATCCCACCATCAATGAATTTGTCCTTAAAAGTCTCTAGCACTCTACTCTTCCCCCCGGGGGGACCCACGCAGAGAGCCTAACCACTTCTTGCAAGGTCCTTCCTCATGACACCCCAAATCAACTCATGCTCTCTCATTTCTCTACATTGTAGCCTTCCACCTTCACAGAAGGATATTTTCACTATCTCACGTTCCTCTCCTATCACTTGTAAGTTGTGAAGAGACAAATGATATCTCTTAACGGTTTCACACTGGGGCCTCGCCAGGGCCATGCACAAAGCTGGTGTGCTAAGCGACTGAAGTTGAATAATAAACTATGACGACTGCCCAGAGGTGTGGCAACTTTTCCAAACCAAATAAACCCTAACACAAAGCTCAACTCTCCTGTGTGTAACCAAATCCTTCCGGATCCATAGGACAAATGATGAGCTGCTCACATAAATGAAGACACAGAACTGTCACATTTAGAGAATAAAATCCTGCCTTTCTGCGGCAAGTAGGAAAAGGAGGCTGGGGTATAGTAGGAGACAGTTCCCAAATCCCTCAGATCTTCAAATATTTAAAGGTTTGTCCATCAGAAGAAAGGAAAGTCTTACTTGGTGGGGTTCCAGAAAACAGAACTAGGACAAGTAGGTGAAGGTAGGAAGAGAAATTACGGGTGCTCAAAATATGGAATGACTGGGTAACAATTAGAACTATCTAAAAATGGACTAGGCTGCCTCATGTGGCTCCAAGTTCCAGGTCACCAGTAGCATCTGAAGAGAAGCAAAGTAACAATTTGTCAGGGAGAACATTCAGGGGATTCTTTCTGGAGATGGGGGAGGACAGGGGATGGTGCTCCGAGCTCCTTTGGAGTCTGTGATCCTGACTCCCACCCTCTCACCTCCTTGCAGCTTCAGTGAGGCCTCTTGGGAAGCAGTAGTGGGCAGCTGGTTAAGAAAAGGGGCCAGGGCAAGAGAACCTGGGTTCAAATCCCATCTCTGCCACTTACTAGCTAAGTGACCCTGAGTGAACCATTTAACCTTTTTGAGTCTCCACGTTCTCACCTGTAAAGTGAAGCTTTCTGCTGCCATTTGTTATGAGAGAGCAAGGAGGTTATCACATGTGAAGTTCTTCCAACAGTGCCTGGCAAAGACTAAGTGCTCATCAAATATTAACTTTTATGATGATTATTATGACTCAAAGTGGGAGAAAATTAGAGAAGCCAGAGCCATAGCAGAAAGGACGCCATGATGATTTGACTACCATCTCTGGGCACAGCAGGGCAAACACGGAGGTGAAGGTGGTGTAGACAGGCAAAGGGTGAAGGGTCCACTCTGGCAGCCCCGTTAGCATGCAGAGTTGCATGGTCAATGTCATGAACAGTTGCGGGATTTGGACCTTTCCCTTTTTCGCAGCACTTGGTGATTCATTGTCAACACTGGAATGTATTTGGACTCTCCCCCCTTATTATGGCCTCTAGTGTCAAACTGGCCAAACATCCCTGCAAGTGTATCCAGCTGTCTATCTCATCCTTCCTCTGTACATCAGACATGGAACAAACAGTGTATTCCCTGTAGCAGATCAGGAAGAGAAACTTCTAAGGCCTCCAGGCAAATGACAAGGAATAAAGGAAATTATATTCAGTGAATTCTTTCTGAGGCACTTCTTGGTGGTGAGCAGGCTTGACCCCTCTCTGTGCACCCTCTTGCCCCACATTTACTATTTCATCCCATGGAGACATCAGGAGCACACTCTCCCTCCTGCTTTCCCAGCCCCAAACCCTTTGGTTGTGAATGGTTCATTTCCTACAGCCCCAGCCTGATCTCTCCCACCTTATCAATTATGCACTCCACCGCTGGGCTGTGTCGACTTGTTCAACAATGCTTAGGTCTGGGCTCCTCGGGGAAAGGACCTTGTCATTTCTACTTTCACTTTGCAAGGTGTCACGTGTATTCCCAGCACTGTATAAGCAATAAGAAGGGGTTAAAGGTGGATTTTGTATGTGTTCCAGTTGCTAAATGAGAGATGGCAACTTCTGTTTCTGATTTTAATGCTCCCACCAGCCAGCACTCCCTTTATTTTCATATTTTGGAGACAGGAAATATACCTCATTTTAATTTAAATCTACTCTAGTAATCTTCTGAAATGAGAGAGGGCTGTCCTGGAGAGTTTAAATTTAAACACCAGAGCGTCATGTAAAAATTTCAAAAGCCTATATCTCCCTCCAGTAATAATTGATTTTAACTATACAGTGTTTTCTGTACCAACATGTAGTACAAATCTGATCAAGTTTGTTGAATGAGTAAACAGGTAAGAGTCGAGGAAGACTCGGCAAGAATAGGAGAGAAGCTGGTTTGGTGATATTTTTCCCATTTCACCACCAAGGAATTAGATGCATTAACACTCGTGAATGCCATGGTCATGATCTGAACCCAGGTT
This sequence comes from Panthera pardus, assembly GCF_024362965.1. NCBI lineage: Eukaryota > Metazoa > Chordata > Mammalia > Carnivora > Felidae > Panthera > Panthera pardus. Next base: position 14,640,210 of record NW_026526766.1, on the reverse strand, counting down.
TCGTGAAGCCAAGTTCTAGCCAAATGTATTTGATAATCAGTCCTCCACATCAGTATTTCCCAAACTTCAGTGATTTGCGGGCCACCTTTGAGATTTTGCCACGTCTATAGTCTGTACAATATGTATTTATTTGCCTGTAAAGTTTACTTTATATTTTCCTTTGACTTAATTCATTTTGATGTGTGTGAGATAAGGAAAAATATTCGTGGTGCTGGCTGCCGGGACTACCTGAGAGCCAGCAGTGGGAAGCTCTTCCCTCTGCCAGGATGGCTGGCAGTGGGCAATCTGAATCACTCAGCCTCTCAAAGACAGTCCACACCCTCCCTCTCTCCAGCCCACCTCTTACTTTCCATTCTAACGGCGCCCTCTCTAATTAAGGCCTCTATCCACTTATGCCTGTGTCCTTGTAAGAGCATCTTAACTGGTGTCCCAGTCTCCTGCCTCTTCCACCTTGTCAACACACCTGTCCATACAGCCTCTCAATGGCCCCTTCTTCCAGCCCCAGCCCACCTTCCACCTGCCGCCTTTCAAAAGAAAATCATTAAGACCCTAGTAAATCAAGGAAAGAGAAGCCCCACAATTTTCCTGTTCATAACTGGAGCATAACACACACCTGGGATCTCTTACCCATCCTGCTTAATGGGTAAGCTCAACCTTAGCAATGATTCCAAGAAAGTAAGACCGTACTTAACACGCTCAAAATGGATGGTTAAATGCCTCATATGTGTCCAACATTCAGCTGGTTTGTCCCAGAATGCCATACTTGTTAAAACGTTGAAATGTGTCTTTACCAGTTGTTAAATAGCCACTATGCCTGGTCCCCCAGGGGTCTGTCTTTCCACCGCTCCAGTGGACCTTGTCCCCTCGTGTCCTTACATTCCTGCAACTGAAGTATGGGAGAGTGTCTCAGTACTTTGCCCAAACTACGTCCAGTATCCATGTCAACTGGTCTGAACTTGTGCCCAACACACTAAATATTTTGGATATCACTATTCTGGGCTAGATTATCCCCCCAAAATTCATATGTTGAAGTTGTAACTCCCAGTACCTCAGAATGTGACTGTTTGGGGAGATATTAAGTTATTTAATTATTATTAAATTATAATTTGAAAAGTAATTAAAGTAAAATGAGGTCATGTAAGTGGGCCCTATTCCAATATGACTGGTATCATTATAAGAAAAGTTGAAGTTACACACACACACACATACACACACACACACACGAAAGACCATATGAAGACACAGGGAGAAGATGGTTATGTACAAGTCAAGGGCAGAGATCTCAGAAAAGAGCAATCCTGCTTACATCTTAATCTCAGACTTCTAGTCTCCAGGACCATGAGAAAATAAGTTTCTTTGACTTAAGTCACCCAGCCTGTGGCTCTTTGCTATGGCAGCTCTAACAGCAAATAAACATAATCACCCTTGGTCACAATCACAATTGACGAGGTAAGAACTGAAACGTGGAAGCTGGATTGGAGGCAGAGAGGCCACCACTGATTTCCCAGGATGATTTATTATGCATTTCCAATGCAAGCTTAATACAGGATTTTTAGGAAGAACAGGCCTTTGAAACCATAGTTGACTACAATATTGATCGTATAATCTAAGAATTCTTTGACATTCCCATTTATATACCTTCCACGATAGAAATAACAATTATGGATCTCCTTAATTCCAATTTTACTAGACAGGATTTTTTTTGTCTTCCTTTGTCCATATCCTCTGATAAGTTTATGAACTTTCATTATATTGTTAAACTTCCAAAACGTTTTTTTTTTTTAATTTTCTATTGTTTATTTACTTTTGACAGAGAGAAAGAGAGAGAGAGAGAGAGAGAGACAGAGCATGAGCAAGGGAGGGGCAGAGAGAGAGGGTGACACAGAATCCAAAGCAGGCTCCAGGCTCTGAGCTGTCAGCACAGATCCCGAGGTGGGGCTTGAATTCATGAGCCATGAGATCATGACCTGAGCCAAAGTCAGATGTTTAACAGGCTGAGCCACCCAGGAGCCCCCCAAAAGTTTTTTTATATTCTCATTGTTGGGGCAGTTTTAGATGAGGATGTAGAGAGGATTCACTCTGTTTTAATGCTTAAAGATATTACTTGTCTCAATTATAATTTCACTAGACTTTTCTTACAAATCCATTATTCTCATAAATAAAAAGGAAGATATTGAAGCAGGAGCCTTGGCCTCTGGCTGTCTTTGCCCTTGGTCATCTGTTTGAGCTTAGATATATTATTTAACTCTCCAGGCCTTAGCTTTATCATCCATAAAAACATCCTTTGGTATTCATTTAATACATATGTACTGAGCAGATCATATGTCCCAAGCCTGCACCTAGGGCCAGGGATACAGTGGTGGACAAGACTTATAACCTTTCAAGGAAATAAACATCAAACAAATAATTATACAAATGAGGATTTAACTGAAATTGTAACAAATGCTACGAAGGACAGAGTAATGAGCAAGTGTCCAATGCAGACATTGTAGCAATGGATCTACTAGTCATATGGAGGATGGCGGGGAGGACAGAGAAATCTTCCCAAAGGAAATGACTTGTAAGATGAAATGTGAAGACTGGAGAAATTGGAGAGGAGGGAAGTAAAAGAGAAGTTGATAGCACAAGCAAAGACTTTTCTCAGAAAGGAACACAGTATGGAAATATGAAATACCGAAAGAACACCAACATGGTGGAGAAAAGGGGGTTTCAAAACACACTAAAGACATAGGCAGGACCTATGCGAAGGCTCTACTAAGGAATTTAGTGTTCATTCTAAGGTCAATGGGAAGCCACTGGTGAGTTTTAATCAAGAATGAGGCAAGAAGAAATTTAAATCCAGAAGTTTCATATGCTCCATAACCAAGTACACACAGTGTTTTGCTATTAATTTTATAACAATTTCTCAGTGTTTATTAGCATTCTCATTTATAGCTGAAAAGTGACTTAGTCATGGTGTCCACTGATGCAGTTTCTTCTGGTCTGAAAAAAGAAAAGTGAAAGGAAGCAAGAAAGAAAGAAAGCAAGAAAGCAAGCAAGCAAGAAAGAAAGAAAGAAAGAGAGGGAGATGAAGAGGGGGAAATCTGCTCTAAGCAGCCAGAACCAATATTTTTGTTCCTCATTCTATAGATAACAAAAAAATTAACAGGTCACAGAGATTAAAGAACTCTCCCCAGGCCACAAAACTAGGAAGTGACAGCTTTAGGTCTAGAACACAGGGAAAAAGTTGAAAGACTCTAGAGGAGGGGGAGAAGAAGGGCAAGAAAACCACTTTCCTAACTATATTGAGAACCTATTCTGCGCTAACTGCTTTAAATATGCTATGTAATCCTCAAACCAATCCAGAAAAGGGAGTATAAGTATGCTCACTATCTAGATGAGAAAACTGACAGTGAAGAGATTAAATTGTACGTCCATGCCAGGATTTGAATAGAAGTCTTCTGGACCCTGTTTTAGTGAATTTGTCATTACACTGCATGCTCCTTTCAGGATGAGGCAAAGGGCCTGTGGTCCCTAGCCAAACTCCAAAAACTGCGTTCTTCATCTTGGATGGCAGGAGGAGGGGAGGTAGGTAATTAAAGCATACTTTAAACCGCTGAGTCAATCCCCTTTTTACAAGGTTCCTCTGGGAAAAAGCAAGATATATTATAGGAGGAAAGTAAGGCCTTTGTCTACTTCCTTTATGATTTCTAATCCCAGCCTATTTGATTGGGAAATCTTCTTCTCCACCTCAGACCCCAAAAAAAAGATAGATAGATAGATAGATAGATAGATAGATAGATAGATTTTAGAATCCTGCTGAGAACCGCATCTTACTTCTTTTAAAATCCTATTTACTTTTTACTTTACTAGATGCTAAGCCTACAATGAAGAACACAGTTTAGTTATAGTATGTGTGTCAGTGTGTAAAATGGTTTAAATCACAGCCTCAGGACTCGGGCTGCCAAGGTTCAGATTGCTATCTTTACCACTTTAGACACTGTGCTTCATTTCCTTTACCTGCAAAATAAACAGAATTCCTATTTCCCAGGGTGATTGGAAGAATTAAATGAAATAATATGTCCTTAGCATAAAGTAAACATGGCTATTACAGTGTTACCAAATACTGAATTTTATACGATTATTTTCTTTCTCTTTTTGGAAGCTAAGATAGGATTTTTCAAAAATTAATTATATCAAGATCACAGCAGTCAATCTATTGCTCTGAAATCTACATGTGGAAATTAGCTACAAATAAACTCTTGATCTCCTCTTTGTAAGTTATTCAATAATATAAAATAAAAGTACCAATGAGATTCTCTTAATAATATTTGAAATGCATGCCCTGAACAACCGAACAAAGTCATTGGAGACTTTGATGCTCTGTACAACACATTTGCTTGAAGAATTTCTAAAGCATTTTACCTCTAGTTCTAATAACAACAGCCTCAATTCTGACATACTTGAATTTGTAGAAATACTAAGTGCTCAACCCTGCCCATCTGATCTTTAGTATCTGTATTTGTTTTCTATGGCTGCTGTATCGAATTACTACAAATTTAGTGGCTTAAAACGACACAAATCTAGTATCTTACAGATCTCTAGGTCAGAAGTCTGAAATGGGTCTGAGAGGGCAAAAATGAAGGTGTTAGTGGGGTTGAATTCCTTTCTGGAGGATCTGGGGAGAGTCTGCTTCCTTGCCTTTTCCAGCTTCGGGAGACTGCCTGCTATTTTTAGCTCACGGTCCTCTTCCTTTGTCTTCAAAGGCAGCAACAATGGCCCAAGTTCATCTCACATCCTGTTCTTGGTCAGTTCAGGTGCTGCAGTGAATACTACAATCAAGTGGCTTAATGATATATGTTCATTTGCTTGCAGTTCTGGAGGTTGGAAATTCCAGATCAGAGTACCAGCATGGACGGCCAAGAGCTCTTTCCTTGGCTTGCAGACAACCACCTTCTCACTGCGTCCTCACATGGTGGAGAGAGAGAGACCAAGCTCCTTGGTGTCTCTTCTTTTTTTTTTTTTTTTTTTTTTTTTTCAACGTTTTTTATTTATTTTTGGGACAGAGAGAGACAGAGCATGAACGGGGGAGGGGCAGAGAGAGAGGGAGACACAGAATCGGAAACAGGCTCCAGGCTCCGAGCCATCAGCCCAGAGCCTGACGCGGGGCTCGAACTCACGGACCGCGAGATCGTGACCTGGCTGAAGTCGGACGCTTAACCGACTGCGCCACCCAGGCGCCCCAGGTGTCTCTTCTTTTAAGGACACTCATTCCATCAAGAGGGTCCTACCCTCCTGATCTCATCTAAGCCTACTTACAACCCAAAGGCCCCATCTCCAAATGTCACCACATTGGGGGTTAGGGCTCCAACATCTGAATTCAGGGGGGCCCACTTCAGTCCGCAGTACATCCTATCACTCTGACATCCTCTTCTGCCTCTCTCTCCCACATTGAAGGATGCTTGTGATTATTTTATGGGCAGATGATTAACAACCTTAATTCTGTCTGCAACCTTAATTTTCCCTTGTCGTGTAAGGTTACATATTCACAGGTTTCGTTTTTAGAACGTGAGCATCTTTCAGGGACATTATTCTACCTATCACACTATCATATCAACCGTAAGTTCATAGAATCTGGACAAGCTGCATAAACTCAAATTGGAAGAGAGCCGCAAGGAGTCAAATTCAGTATCCCAAAAGTGCCTTAAATTCTTATGATTTTAAAGTCATGCTGCCTTTATTTAAAAAAATGAAAAAAAGGGAGCCTGGGTGGCTCAGTCGGTTAAGCGTCCGACTTCAGCTCAGGTCACGATCTTGCGGTCCGTGAGACTGAGCCCCGCATCGGGCTCTGGGCTGATGGCTCAGAGCCTGGAGCCTGCTTCCGATTCTGTGTCTCCCTCTCTCTCTGCCCCTCCCCCATTCATGCTCTGTCTCTCTTTGTCTCAAAAATAAATAAATGTTAAAAAAAAAAAATTTTTTTTAAATAAAAATGAAAAAAAAATTTTTAATGAAGTTGGCACAATTAATCAAAGAAAAAGGTGATACATGTACCATATGTGCATTTGTATTTATTTATATGTATTTGTATAGCATATTCGTGTTTATACATGTATATAGTTGCAATGGTTAATCTTACATGTCAGTTTGGCTAAGTTATGTAAGTAGCTAGTTCTTTGGTCAAACACCAGTCTAGATGTTGCTGTGAAGGTATTTTTTAGATGCTATTAACATTTAAATCAATAGACTGTGAGTAGAGCAAATTACTTCCCTGATGTGGGTAAGTCTCATCCAAACAGTTGCAGTCCTTACAAGCAGACTCGGGTCCCCCAAGGAAGAGAAATTTCTGCCTCTAGACTGCCTTCAGCCTCAAGACTACAACACCAACTCCTACAGGAATTTCTCGACCACCGGCAGGTCCTGCAAATCCCACACTCTCCACCCCCATACTCTCATAAGCCAATTCCTTAAAATGAATAGATGGATGACAGATAGATGATAGATAGACGGACAGACAGATAGATGGATGGATAAATGGAGAGATAGATGGAAAATAGATAGATTTATTAGTTCTGTTTCTCTGGAGAATGATCCATGCTAAAGTTGAGGGGAATCTGATATTATCATATTAAACATGAGTGATGGAAAGTCAAGAACAGAGGATATGTGCCTAGGAGCACACATTTCTCTTTCTTTTATAATCAGAGTTACAGAGATCTTGCTTAAGAGTAACAATAAATGAACTGTTCACTCCCTAGCATAATCCTTGGTTTCACTCTGGAACCTGGTACCAATGAATGTCTTGGCTATAGAATAAAAAGAAAGTAATAAAAATGAAATATCAAACCTAAAAAAACCTAAACTTCAATAATTCCATACATTAGAGTACGGAGTACACGCCTTCAATACTCCACAGAAGTTCCAGAGAGTCGAATTGTTAAAATCTTGCATTGTGCTATTTGGAGAACCATTAGAGTCCCCAGCCTGTAAGACCACGGGCAGGCATTGCCCTGGAGGGAAGCCCGGGGAGGCCAGAAGGGTCACGAGTGAACCATGAGGCGCTATAAGGAGGTTCTAAGCAATCCTGCCATTAGAGACTCTGTTGTGTTGAGGTGTTTTCGAATAACATTTTGCATTGCATAAGATTGGTCTTCTTATTAGAGACCGTGAAAGAGAAAAGAAGACACACTATTATTATTATCTTCAAGTTACTGACAAAACAGGCATACCACCTAGTGACTTGTCTTTGCCTTGTCATTTTAGTAGACTGCATTCACATTCAGTAAGGCTGGTGACCCAAAAACACTCTTGCCACTTAGTGAATGATACACACCCTCCACACCCAAGAAATAGTTTAGGACCTTGCTTTAGATGGAATGTTTGTGTGTCCCAAACTTCATATGCTGAAATCCTAACCTCCCATGTGAAAGTATGAGAAGGTGGGGCTTTGAGGAGGTGATCAGGTCCTGAGAGTCCAGCCCTCATGAATGGGGTTAGTGTCCTTCTAAAAGAGTTTCCAGAGAGTTCTCCTGACCTTTCTGCCTCATGAGGACACAAGACAAGACAGCAACCTATGAAGCAGAAAGCACGTCCTCATCAGACACGGAAACTGCCCATTGCCGTGTTCTCTTGAACTTCCCAGCATCCAGAACCGTGAGAAATAAATTTTTGTTGTCACAAGCAACCCAGTTTATGCTATGATCTTAGAGACGCCCAAACTAAGATAGCCTAAACCAGGAGTTGGCAGGCATTTTGGTAAAGGGCCAAATAGTAAACGTTTTCTGTTTTGTGGACCACTACTCACCCTGCAAGTAGCACAAAAGCAACCATAAGTGACACATGAAAAAAAAATGAGCGTGGCAACGTTCCAGTGAAATTTTATTTAGAAACAATGAAATTTACATCTGATATAATTTTCACCTCTCATAAAACATTATTCTTCTTTTGATTTTCTTAAACCATTTAAAAATGTTTTTAAACTCACTCTCATCTCATGGCCTGTACTAAAACAGGCAGGAGGCCAGGTTTGGCCCAGAGAACACAGTTTGCTGATACTTTCCATAAACCACAGATCCTGAGAATGATAAAACCAGTGAGTTATGTTTAGTGGAAAACATTCACCCTTTTCCTTAGCATTGAAAACACAATTGTATGGTACTGCGTATGGATTATTTTAATTGCAGAAATGACTGGCTCTACCAGTTCAGATATTTGCCAATGTTTAAGTTACAAATTGAAAGTAGCTTACTTATTTTTTCATTCATTCATTCATTCATTCATTCATTCATTCTTCATTCATTTCCTCAGCAACTATTGAATGTACATTATGTCTCAATCCTAGTACTATATGAGGTATATATGGCCCAGACACTGTGTGAGGTACCAGCATTAAAGAGAAAACATTCTCAAAAACTTTTTTTAAAATTACTTCACAACAGGGGCACCTGGGTCGCTCAGTCATTTAAGTGTCAATGCTCTCATGGTTGCAAGATCGGGCCCTTTGTACAGCTCCGCACTGAGCACAGAGCCTCCTTAAGAGTCTCTTGCCCCCCTCTCACTCTGCCCCTCTCCTGCTCGTGCTTTCTCCTTCTCTCTCAAAATAAATAAATAAATGTTAAAAAAGTAAAATAAAATAACTTGATAACACTGCTTTAATCTGGTTGAGATTTTGAATTTTTTTGAGTTAAAAATTTTTAATATATAAAGATGTTGGCCTTTTGTTTTTATTCATCCAACCCGTGCCCTTTTTTTTTAATATGAAATTTATTGTCAAATTGGTTTCCATACAACACCTAGTGCTCATCCCCACAGGTGCCCTCCTCAATGCCCATCACCCACTTTTCCTTTCTTCCCACCCCCCATCACCCCTCAGTTTATTCTCAGTTTTTAAGAGTCTCTTATGGTTTGCATCCTTCCCTCTCTGTAACTTTTTTCCTCCTACCCTCCCCATGGTCTTCTGTTAAGTTTCTTAGGATCCACATAAAAGTGAAAACATACGGTATCTGTCTTTCTCTGCCTGACTTATTTCACTTAGCATAACACTCTCCAGTTCCATCAACTGATGAATGGATAAAGAAATTGTGGTTTATATACACAATGGAATACTACTTGGCAATGAGAAAGAATGAAATATGGCCTTTTGTAGCAACCCATGCCCTTTAAAGAAGAGATGGTGTCAGCCCAAGTCAAAGGTATTATTGGCGTAAAACAAAGAAGAGCTTTTAACATGAATGAGAGTGAACCTTCAAATTAAATGAGATGAGAAGCTAGTATATGTTTTATCATATGCATTAGGGATGGTTTAATTAGAAGTAATTATAATAGTTTCAGCTGCTGGGAATGCAAGCTGGTGCAGCCACTCTGGAAAACAGCATGGAGGTGCCTCAAAAATTTAAAAATAGAACTACCCTACGACCCAGCAGTTGCACTACTAGGCATTTATCCACGGGATACAGGTGTGCTGTTTCGAAGGGACACATGCAGCCCCATGTTTATAGCAGTGCTGTTAACAATAGCCAAAGTATGGAAAGAGCCCAAATGTCCATCGACAGATGAATGGATAAAGAAGATGTGGTATATATATATACCACATATATATATATGTGGTATATATATATGTGTGTGTATATATATATATATGTGTATGTATATATATATGTGTATATATATATGTGTATATATGTGTGTATATATATGTGTGTGTGTATACACACACACACACACACACACACACACACAATGGAGTATTACTCGGCAATCAAAAGGAGTGAAATCTTGCCATTGCAACTATGCGGATGGAACTAGAGGGTATTATGCTAAGCGAAATTAATCAATCAGAGAAAGACAAATATCATATGACTTCACTCATATGAGGACTTTAAGAGACCAAACAGATGAACATAAGGGAAGGGAAGCAAAAATAATATAAAAAAAAAGAGGGGGATAAAACAGAAGAGACTCATAAATATGGAGAACAAACTGAGGGTTATGGGGTGGGGGGATTGTGGGAGGGGGGATGGGATAAATGGGTAAGGGGCACTAAGGAATCTACTCCTGAAATCATTGTTGCATTATATGCTAAAGTTTTTATTTTTTAATTTATTTATTTATTATGAGAGAGAGAGCAAGCATGTGAGTGGGGGAGGGAGAGAGAGATCAGGAGAGAAAGAATCCCAAGCAGGCTCCACAGTGTCAGTGCAGAGCCCAAATGAGGGTTCCAACTCACAAACCGTGAGATCACGTCCTGAGCGGAAATCGAGGGTCTGATGCTTAACCGACTGAGCCACCCAGGCACCCCTGAAATTAATATTTAGTTACAGTGACGATTAAGGCTAAGTTTCCACCCTTCAGGAAAATAATGGTCACAATACATTAATCTTTTGCAAATCAGGAATTGTGGCAGTGCAGTGCAATCTGATTATCAAGTTGTATTTACCGGCTGCCTCTTAATTACCTGTTTAAGAACATGAATCTGTTCTTTGTATCTGAGTGTGTTTGAATATGTTCGTAAGATTAAGTGTGGCTTGGCATTCATTACAGTCCTATCTATAATAGTCCGAAATTAAAAATAGCTTAAGTGTCCATCAGGAAAGGAATAAATAATGTATTTTGATACAGCAACACAATGGAATATGGCCATTACAAAAGAGTATTCTAGATCAACAGTCATTATTGAAAAAAATCTATTTATTAAAGAGGTTTAAAAAAACAGTTTACAAAAGAGCATTTATAGTTTGATCTCAAAGAGAGGGTCAAATACATCAGGATCCTAAACAAAATTCTTAAAAAGATTATTTCTGGATGACCATGATTTGGGTCATTTCATTTTTACTAGATTATTTTTATTTTCTCTCTTGTTTGAATTTTTTTGCAATGGGTCTGTATTGTGTATTTGTTTAATCCTTAGTAAGTAAATAAAGCTTTCTGGTAATTGGCAAAAGTAAAAATCCTCAAGATTTTTATGATTAATACGATCATGTGATCATTGATAAATAAATGATCAATTCAGTAACAAAACTGGCAACAAGTGCATGGAAGTGTCAGGGATTGCAAGCTTCTGCTCCCTCAGTGTGGATTTGTCACAGTTATTGATATTTACCCTCAACGTGAAGTTTTTGAGAACACCAATCCATTTCCACTATCCTGCTCTAAGTAACACCTTCATTTGAAAACTTTGAAGAAAATGACCAGCCTTTCTTTCTTCTCCATTCCTGGTGCTTTCTAGAAGCACAGCAACCTGGTTCTGGGAAGTTAAGATAAAGCCCAGGTCACTCATCCTGCAAATGAAGGAACTGAGACAGAAAGGTGACGTGACAGGGATGATGCCCCACAACTAAAGGATGTCAACATAACCTCTCTCCCTTTCTCGTTAATTACAGAAAGTTGTATTGGATAAATGGACGACTTTGGATGTCAGTCACGCCTCACTAAAGTGGTCTTGGAAAAAAAGGAAAGTTAACTTGATCTGATCATCAAACTTTCGTGGTGTCCCAGAACTCAAACCAAGCTCGAGTTGGGATGTGTGAGCACTGTGGCCTCTGTGTGTTCCCAGAGCTCTGCCCTGGTCAAGGCTGTAAGGACAGGTCGGGGGAAGAGCCAGGCACACATCTGTGATGCTGACTTGGCAAAAGTGAGGGCTTTGCCAGGAGGAGGATTTGGGACAAATCTGTGTGTTATCCAGAATCCCAGGCCAGGAGCCCATCGACGATGCTTACACTGTCCCTCCAAACGGGAGTTCAGAGGCGGCATCTGTGGCTTTCTGTCACTAAAGGAGTAGATAGAATTCCATAGTGTCTGGGGAGGAGGGAGCGGTTTGGGTGAAGGAAAATATTCAGTAAAAAGTAATAAAAAGACATAATAGCTACCACTTACTGAGAACCTGCTTAGGTACTTTACATAAATTATTAACCCAAACTTACATTCAACCCACTAACCTTGGCTCTTCAGCTGATGCTAAACAGCTCCCCGACAGCACAGGTCACAGCTGTGAGGGACGCGTCACACGGCAGGAGGAGATGGAGAAGGAAATGTCAAAGGGAAGGTTATTCCTGTCAAGTGGGGCTCTGAAGTTTACAAAGACAAAGACGTGACAAGCCATCGGATATGGTGTTTAGGACATTTTCGGTGTCCTTTTAGAGTGTCGTGTTTCCATGCAATCTGACCCTACTTGGCTAACTGAATTAATTACTAGGGCTGAACTGAGTGTCTGTACAGTAAATGTACTGTTTTCTGGAAGTAAATGATTCATCCGTATGAGGCAAAGAACATTTTCCAGGAAGAGGACTTGCTATTTAACAAGTGCCTTCAGCTTATCAGAGTAGTTGTAATGGTTTATTGACACGTATCAACTCCTTTCTGCCGAGTGAGCCCAGTCTATGAAGTCTATAAACCTGCTTTGTAAACCATTGCCCATTTCTTCCCCGTCACACCCCCATCCTCTTGCCTAAAGCTATTTCAGACAGTCTGCAGAAAGGCGCAGATAAAATAATCATTTGCAAAAGGGGTGTGGCTCCAGCATGTTGCCCTGTAGATTACCTCTGAGTGGTTTTGTCATGCAGAAATTCATATGCATATGTAGTTATGACACCTGTTACCATTATTTCCCTTCAAGTGTTTTTACTCATCCCCGTTTTCCTGCTTTTCTCTATCTGTGAAATATCTGGGTTTCTGTTAACACTCATTATTCTACTACACCATTCTTTTTTTATTAAGTTCATTTATATATTTTGAGGTAGAGAGAGACAGAGACGAGCAGGGGAGGGGCAGAGAGAGAGGGAGAGAGAATTCCAAGCAGGGCTTCATAAGTGGGGAGTCTGACGGGGGTCTCAAACTCACAAACTGTGAGATCATGACCTGAGCCGAAACCATGACTGAGGCACCCAGTGATGACACATTTTCCCCGAAATGCACTCCACTAACTTAATATCCTAGATCAGCACTGTCCAATAGAAATAGAAGACAAGCCACATACGTAATTTAGAATTTTTTAGTTGCCATGTTAAAAAACAATAATAATTTAAGAAGAAACGGGTAAAATAAATTTTCATAGTATATGTTATTTAACACAGTATCTCTAATATACTACCATTTCAACATTGAATCAGTATTTAAAAATTTGCAAGGGTGTCTTTAACATTTTTCGTACTAAATTTTCAAAATCCAGTGTGTATTTTATACTTAGAGCCCATCTCAATTCAGACCAATCGCATGTGTGTGTGGCAGCCGCATGTGGCTAGAGACAGCATAGATCTAGATCCTGAATGAAGAAATTAAGTGAGATATGAATTTTAGCCGAGCTTCTCATTAAGATCCTCTCCTTCCTCACCTCACCACCACCACATCACTTTAGAAATACAGTTCTCTCTCAGGCCAATCTTTCCAATTAACCAGGAACTACGTCTTAGGTATCTCTGTAGTCTCTCTCCCACCTTCCACTCTCCCTTATCTGTACTGCCTTCATTTCACCAACTGGGAAAACTGGTGCCCAGAGGGTCACACAGCGTTTAGGATGTAAATCCAGTCTCACGGATGACCAGACCAGAGCTCTTCTGATCTCCTTGAGCACATCCATTTCCATTCGTCCTATTTCTGCCTCAGGGCTCAGTCACCCTTCCTCTGACATTCTCCAAGACAAAAGAGTTCATCTTAAAATAAATAAACATTTAAAAAAAAATTTTTTTAAGGGGAGGGGGTGCCTGGGTGGCTCAGTCAGTTAAGCATCTGACTTTGTCTCAGGTCATGATCTCCCGGTTTGTGAGTTTGAGCCCCGCCTCAGGCTCTGTGCTGACAGCTCAGAGCCTGGAGCCTGCTTCCGATTCTGTGTCTCCCTCTCTCTCTGCCCCTCCCCCGCTTGTGTTCTGTCTCTCTCTCTCTCAAAAATAAACATTAAAAATAAATAAATAAATAAATAGAGGAAGAAAGAAAGAAAGAAAGAAAGAAAGAAAGAAAGAAAGAAAGAAAGAAAAAGAAAAAGTTGATCTTACCTTCTGGGACATGAAATTCAGAGGCCCAAACTAAACTAATCCTCTAAGCACAATACATGGATTTAGGGATTGCCCGCCGGTAGCTCAGACAACTTCTGAGCTCTGCAACTCCTCTTTTCAGTTCTTAACAATGAAGGTAATAAACCTTCCCTGTAGGAGAAGAGGTGATTAACTGGCAGCCTGACTAAGCATTCTGTGCCACATCCATTCTTTTACACCCAGAAGACTGGAAGGTTAGATGCAAAAATGTTATTTATGATGGTAATCTCCCCCCCTCCCCCGCTCACCAGCACCTGGTTGCAGTTTGTCATTTAGCATTTTTCTACAGTGATTATGTGTATCATTTTTGCAAACCAATAATACCTGTTAATAATAGAAGAGTGTGCCTAGTACCTTTTCTAAAGAAACAGTCTGATCACCCAGTCTTGGTTTAATTTTCCCAGATCTACAAATAGAAGACTTTTTTTTTTTTTTAACCGTTTCGGGTAATCATCTAAATATCTTCCAGAGGTAGAAATGCAGACATAATGCAGTCTGAGGCCCTATTGTATCTAAAAAAAATCACTCATCAGTATAAAATGACTTAAGAGTAATTCAAGCTAAGCACCTGGAGGCTTCTACTCAGATTTCTGTCGCAGAAAAGACAACACTTGATCACTTCAGCAATGCTAAGGGGAACGATTTGTTAACCTCTCCTTCTCACAACCACCAGAGAAAATAAGAGGAACACATGATAGGCAACAGTCAGCTCCTAATATTCTACCGTCGAAGGAATTATGCATTTAAAAAAAATCAGTTTGTCTCAGGTAACTTTAAAGCTTTTACATTGATCATTTTCAACAGATAAAAAAAAGTAAAATTTCCACACAACTCAATCTGTCCTGAATGATTTATACTTCAGCTTTTAACATATAACGTGGAGGCAGAGAGAGAACAAAACCTTGTATTTTCCTAAGACTCTCGGTGTTCACATCCCATGCCACAAGAAAATGAAGCCTGCCTTTCTATAGGCAGATAGTATCCATAATTTGTCATTTTTTTGGTACGAATGCACTATTTGGTGCAAATTTGGTACAAAGTACACGGCTATTTAGCTATATTATTGTCTCATTTATTTTTTTTTAAGTTTGTTTATTTATTTTGAAAGAGAGAGAGCAAGAGAGGGGCAGAGAGAGAGGGAGAGAGAGAACCCCAGGCAGGCTTTGTCTGCACTGTCAGAGCAATGTGAGGCTCAAACTCACAGATCGTGAGATCACGACCTGAGCCGACGTCAGACGCTTAACCACACTGAGCCACCCAGGCGCCCTGTTATTGTTTCGCTTCAATCAAATGCCGGGACATTTTAGGTTCACTAGAAGTTTGCAATATAAAGGAATAACAGAGTAAATATTTCTGTAGTTCAGGTTGAAAAGACCAGGTACGGCAGGCTATTTTTCCTTAAGAAGGAGTATGTGTGTTAGTTTGGAAGATTCCAAGAAGAGACAATAAATAAATAAATAAATAAATAGATAGATAGATAGATAGATAAATAAAGTCTTATTCACCATGGGATCGATACTTGGGTTTCACAGTAAGCTGGTATTTGTAGATGTAGATTTTGCTCTCTCTGTCTCTGGGGCGTGGGGTACTGAAAGCTTTGCAAATAAACTTCAGAACTAAATGTTCTTGAAAAGAACCCTGGAGGATCATCCATCCCATCTTTCTTCACTTCAGAAGAAACAGCGAGCCTTTTGATTATGGCACAGAATTCTTGCCCCCATGACAGTGTTCTCCAGTTGGTTATAGCTGGTAGAACCCCCGGAGTCAATGTTTTTTTTGTAGGAAACCCATCAAACTACTGCCATATTTATGTCTGCCCTAGGCACCAGAACCTTTGGTAGCAGAAAAGAATTATTCCGTTCAATATACATATATTATATGCAACTTCAACTGTGTCCAAGGGGGAAAATGTTGGTGACATTAAACATAATGCATTATTGCCGAATTATTCTATTAACCCTTGTCTGCTATGTACTCATTTGGTCTCCCGCACTCATCAGCGGGTAAGTGGTATAAGATGCCAGAGATTTAAGGAATATTTGAAGACGGTGGAAGGGCAGAGAGAGAGAGGAAGAAAGAAACAATCCCAAGCTGGCTGAGAACACAGAGCCCAACACAGGACTCGAACTCATGAACCTTGAGATCATGATCTGATCTGAAATCAAGAGTCAGGGGCTTAACCAACTGAGCCACCCAGGCACCCCTGGAGATGGTGAACTTAAATGCAGAAGTTCAAAGTTCATTACCTTCTTTTCTAAAATTAAAAGGAGACCATACAAATGTCAAATCATTATGTTGCATACCAGCAACTAATATAATGTTGTATGTCAGTTATATCTCAATTTAAAAAATGATGACAGTATCTGTGTCCCCTGGGAGCCTAGTTTGGTTTTGGTTTTGTTGTTGTTGTTGTTTTTAATTTTTTTTTAAATGTTTATTCAATTTTGAAAGAGAGAAAGAGAGAGCAGAGGAGGGACAGAGAGAGACAGAATCCCAAACAGGCTCCACGCTGCCAGCTCAGAGCCTGACGCAGGGCTCAAACCCACGTACTGTGAGATCACGACGACCTGAGCTAAAGTCCGATGCTCAACCAACTGAGCCACTCAGGTGCCCCAGGGTTGTGGTTGTTGATTCGGGTCTTTTCTTTTCTTTTCTTTTCTTTTCCTTTCTTTTCTTTTCCTTTCTTTTCTTTTCTTTTTCTTTTTTTTAGGATTCTAAGTTGGTTCTTACTTGGCGTAGCAGAGACAAGACATTTGAATGACTATTTTTGTATTGTTTTCAACCCACTGTGTTGAAATCATGTGGTTGCTGCGCGTACCTTATGTTCCTTAAAAGATGGTTTTAAATGAAAGTGTTTTGAGATCAGAAGCCTTCTTTTAATGTCTTTGGGCAATTACCACAATCAAAACTAGTGTTGAAAAGTACTCGATTAAAAAGCAATTGAGTGTGGGAAGTGACTATTAAAAAGACTGTTGAAGAGCGGACATGATGAGTTGTCTTGGGTTCAGAAGTAAAATGCTCTGCATGTAGGAGAGCTGTCCAGGCTATAATTCTGGGTGGAAAAAAAAAAAAGCTGTAAATTTTATTTCCTATGTAAAATAAAGAGGAAAAAAAAAAGAGGTCTAGAATAAAATAAAAGTTGTTAGCACAGTTTACCCCAGGTGGTAAGGGAAGACCTTTCAATTTTTATTTTATAGACTTCCATATTATTTAACAACTTTTTTCAATAAATATGTACAACTTTTTGTTTTCATTTTTTTTTTAAAGTTTATTTTTGAGAGAGAGAGAGAGAGAGAGAGAGAGAGAAACAGAGCACTAGCAGGGGAGGGGCACAGAAAGAGAGGGAGACACAGAATCTGAAGCAGGCTCCAGGCTCTGAGCTGTCAGCACAGCACATAGCCCGACACAGGGCTCAAACCCACAAACCCTGAGATCATGACCTGAGCCAAAGTCAGACGCTTAACCGACTGGGCCCCCCAGGGGCCCCTGTATGTACAACTTTTTAACTTTACAACCAGCAAACTTTAAGAATATTTTTTTTTATTGGGGAGGAGAGGCAGAGAGAGAGGGAGAGAGAGAGAGTCCCGCGCTGGCTCTACACTGACAGCACAGAGCTCAACACGGAGCTCCAATTGAGGAACTGTGAGATGATGATCTGAGCCGACGCTTAACCTACTGAGCCCCCCAGGCACCCCAAGGATATTTTTTATCCAATTCTGTTGATCAGGCAAATTAACCACATGATTGGCAAACAGGCAACATTTCAAAAAAAGTAAGTGCCGTGTAAAACACTGTTTGCAAATAGAAAATTGTACCAAATTGGTACAGTGAATCTTTGAAAAGCTGTTGTTTGGTATTCTACCAGAGTCTATTGTATTAGTTTCCCTACACAACTGAACCTTAATTGTTTTTCACACGGTAGGTCCTCAATAAATATTTATGAGATTGAACATTGAGTTGTTGTTTTTTATGTATCCAAAATTAATAATTTAAAATTTTTTTAATGTTTATTTATTTTTTGAAGGAGAGAGGGACAGAGTGTGAGTGGGGGAGGGGCAGAGAGAGAGGGAGATACAGAATCTGAAGCAGGTTCCAGGCTCTGAGCTGTCAGCACAGAGCCCGACGCGGGCTCAAACTCACAAAACCGCGAGATCATGACCTGAGCCGAAGTCAGACGCTTAGATGACTGAGCCACTCAGGTGCCCCCAAAATAGTAATTTTATATGTTCAACCTAATTGTGGCTGCTCAGTGAATCAATGACAATGGTCATTTGAACGAGTGAATATGACAGCCCAGGATAGTGATAACTATGTACCCAAAAGGCAGCACCTAGAATATCAAAGGTCTCAGCTAAAAGAAGATACAATTTTGAGGACAAACCAGGAGCCTTTTCCAACTCCAGGGGTCAGTTTCCAACTAAACTCCCTAGTTTTCAAACCTATGAAGAAATAGGTTTCAAAGTCTCTACTAGCTGAAGGATTTTAAATCTAGGCCAAATAACAACAAAAAGAGTGTTAGGTATATTTTCTCTCCTTTTCTCTTGAGGAACAGATAAGAGGATCTAGGCTAAATTTGTCACATTAGAAATTTTTATTTAAAATGTGAACTAAAAAGAAAGTTCTTAGAGAACAGATACATTTTCAAGGCAAGTTGTGAATTCTCTTTCTTGCAGCCCTCCCAAAGTAAGACAGCAGTGATTTTGCGGGGCATGACTTGGGTCCAGTTCAGCTTGGAAGCCGGTGCAAGACGTCATTGGGACTCTGTGGCTGCCTCGTGTGATAAGGAAGTTCAAGTGCATCCATGCTAATTGTTCCCTCTGAGATCCAGCGTTTTTAGTCAGAGAGTGAGTGTCATTTTCACGAATTCGAACCAGCCTACAGGTAAACATTTTCATTATTATCATTACTTGTAATTAAAACTGGAAGAAACAGCAGCAAAGTGACCTCCCAGAGGCATTACGCGATCGGGCAGAGTAAAAAGTAAGGAGGTTTTTTTTGGGAAACTCAAACATGCACGGGTTTCTACCATTTCTAATATCTAAATATAGTTCCAGGAAGAAAAAATATGAAATGCACACATAAGATATTCTGGTCCCGGTTTATTGATATAACATGAGGTTGACCTTTACAATAATACTTATTAGAAATGTCATAATAATAAGCATAGACATAATAACTGTTTGCAATTATAATTACCGGTTGGACCAGTGTACCCTCCAGGCAAACAACTTTCAGGACAGCATGATCCTTCCCACAAGCTGGTCCCACATGAATTTGTACATGTTCAATTGTTCAAATAGTTTGGGAACTTGCTTTATGGTTTTATTTCTTTTTCATGTTTATTTATTTTGAGAAAGAGAGAGAGAGAGCATGCGCACAAGCAGTGGAGGGGCAGAGAGAGAATCCCAAGCAGGTTCCATGCTGTCAGCGCAGAGCCCAAAGCAGGGCTCGATCCCATGGACCCCGAGGTCATGACCTGAGCCAAAACCAAGAAATCAGACATGTAACCAACAGAGTCACCCAAGCGCCCCGGGAACTTGGTTTTTTAAAAGGCAATTTCAGAATCTAAAATTGTTTCCCTCCATTAAAAAAAAAAAAAGTGTGTTTGACAGAACTAGCTAGAGAGTTACCCATTAATTCACGCAGCAGGCACGTCTTTAAACATCTACTGGGTGCCTGGTATGGTGCCTGGCACACGGGCTCAGAAAAGGGAAAACAAACATGGTTGGATACCTACTCCCACTCCTCACATACGACACATTCATGAATCTGACACCTCACCTTTGGGCAGAAATAGACTTTCAAGTGTGGTTTTCTGGTTTAGTCTCCGCCGTAGCAGAAGGTGCAGTTCTGCACCAACATACGAATTCAGAACTTCAATGTGAGTATAAAGAAAATATACATACGTTTTGGCCTTTGAGGGAGAAGGGTTATAATTGTAATGATAATATCTACTGTTTATCGAGGGCCCTCAGTGGCCCTGTGTTTAGCATTATTAGCTCTGATCTTCAAAACAACCCTGAAAGTCGGTGCTTTTTCCCATTTTACAGGTGACCGATGTTGAGAAGCTCCCCCCAGGGTAAGACCCGTGCTATTCTGAACGATTTGCACTTCCCAAGCAGCTGCGGGGACAGCCTATCCAAGCAGACAGAATAACAGCGACCATTTGCTGCACATTTACGCTGTCCTCACACTGTTCCAGGTCCTTAACCTTTATTGTTTTCATTCTCCCAACAACCCTGCAGGGTAGACAATAATGTCCCCACGTTATGGATGCACCAACTGAGACCCAGACTGGCTAAGTAATGTGCCCCAAATCATGCATCCAGTTAATAGCCACCCAGCAGGGTTAGCAACCTGGGGCTGTCTGACCCTCACACGCTTCCTCTCTCCTCTCTAAAGTACCCCCACACTCTACCTTTTCAGGCCCTTGTCCATGCTCCACCGGTTGCCTCGAATGGCCTCCCCTACCTCGCTCCCATTCAGTCTTCAAGGTCAAGTACAGAGATCACGTCTTCAGTCCCAACCACCTCAGGCAAAAATCTGTAATCATAGCACATGTTTTTTTGCTGCTAGTCTAGCACTTATCATATAATATTGTAATTATTTGTATGTATTTCTCTCCCGGGGAGGTTAAGAAGACCTTGAGAGCAAAAATTGTTTCCTATTCACTTTTGAGTTCCCAACACATACTGCAGAACTTGGCACATAGGTCGACACTCAAAGTTACTTGGTGGCAGACCTAATAGCTCGTGCCAGCATGCTGTAAATTAAAAGGACTCCAAAAAAATGGTGAAACCAATCCTCCAGCCTCTACGTGGGAGCCACATTGTTTGCTTGTTTTTATTTGCTTGTCTGTTTTAAAGACGCTCAGAAGAGTGCATACCAACCCCTCTCTACCTCCTCTATTCCTGATTCTTCTAACAGGTCGTTCTAGACCCATTCCTGGATGTTTCTGCCCTCTCAGAAAATTTTGCCTTCTCCTATTGCAGAAAACACAAAATGAAATTTTCGCAAAATCTGCTTTAACGTTTGTCTGTTTCCTGGTCAACTAAGCCGTATGCGCCATGAAATTTCTCCCTGGATTCTTAACAACAGCGACAGATCTTTTTCTTGCCAGTGAGAAATGTGGTGACCACAAGGGAGCGAAGATCCGGGTGTGGAAGGAAGGAGCCCACTGAAAACTGGTGCAGAGATTAGCCCTTCAAACAGAACAGATGCATTTGCACCGATTTGTACCTTCAAATCCATTGTCAATAGTTTATTTTCCTATAAGGAGATAAGTAAATGCTTTGATTCCTGTTTGACAGTTTGGAAAAACTTAGCTTTAGAAAGAGTAAATTATTTGGCCCAAACCTTATTGTCCTAGAGTTTGGAATTTAATCCAAAAGTTCTCACCTTCTGGCCTCCACGCGAATGCAAGGGCAAAATTTCAGAAACTGGATGGTAGCTATCTTTTCTTTACCAAGATAATCAGGTCACCTCTTTAAATAACTCCTTTGTGCCTCAGAAGTGATATAATATACAATTATCCTGAATGTTTATATGCAAAACAGGCAAAAAGATCTGGCTTTTGTGTGTGTGTGTGTGTGGTTTTTGTGTTGTTTTGTTTTTTTAAGTCCCTGCTGAATAGGGATATTCATAGATAATTGGAAGTGCTGTCTGGACAAAGAGTTACCGCTTTGTGGTGTAAAAATGTAGCCTGCATGTCCAAATTAGCTCAAGAAATTTCCCATTTCTGAGAGGGCGGGCTGGCTGCCAGCTCTTTAAGGGAGAAAAACACACCCTCAGAACATGAATCATTACCTAGCACATAAAGTAAGCTCACGCGCGTGCGCATACACACACACACACACACACACACACACACACACTCACACACACACTTTAAATAATTGCTCAAGTCTTTACAAAATATGCCTTCACCACGGCACACATTTTGTCAACCAAGATCAGGTTGTTCTCTTTTTCACCCACCCTGTCAGAAAGGGTAAGTTATTTACCAGTAACATTGCTACGGGAGAGGGCTGAAGGCGTCCTGTAAACAGGGGCGCCAAGCAGACAGAGCAGATGAGTCAGAACCGATTTTAGAGTACACACGTGTAGGTTGAACTTAGTGCCTGCAGCTGGTTGTCAGCCCTGTTTTAAAAACAGACTTGTCGACCTTTATGCCTATGACTACTTATCTTCTAACTCCCATACCTGAAATCCAGCCTTCTCAGAGAAAGGAAATTAAATCAATTCTTTTAGCCTAGATGGACTGCGATGACCATTCTTTGGAAACGTGCGTTGAAAGTTTGAAAAAGGACGGTCGTGAGCTCACCCAGCTGAAACACAGCACAAAAGCAGAGACAAGGTGACCCGCCAGAACGGAGAGTGGGCAGTTGGGTGGCTCCCATCCATGTCATAAATGAGTGCGATGGGTGGCAATTATTTTTACTGTAAACACTCAAAAGTACTCAGACATATGATCAGATGGATAGTTTACAACTGAAACGAAACCAAAATAGTTCCAAAATCTAAAGGCACAAGAGTCCAGATGTCTCAACATGCCTCCTCAAAAAGCAAGTTTAAAACATACAGTATATTTTTTTTAATGTACAAGAGTAATGGATTGATGTGTTTCTTAGCTGCCTTGAGACAACAGATTCCTCAGAGCAATCAGTCATATTTACTTCTCTATGTTAGCTAGAAAGTCAAAGAGAGCTGCCGGTTGGAACAAGAACTATTTTTCCCTTTATAAAAATTTCTGATTTCATCATAGATGTTCTGGTAATCCTGTCCAAGGGTCTGGGAGTTTAATCCATCATATTTTTAGAGGTTAATTTAATAGAATAGAACCTCAATTTTCAAATTTCCTTTGTTTTAATATTGGAAGAATATTTGTGTATTTTATATGAATTTTTAAAAGTTTTTTTTTAAGAAAACCCTTTTTATACACCTTTTCCAGGCTAACTATACTTCTTTTCTCTTTTCTTTTAAATTTTTAATTGAAGTATAGCTGATGTATAGTATTATATTAGTTTCAGGCACACAACATAGTGATTCAAAATTATATACATTATGAAATGCTCACCACAATAACTGTACTTCTTTTCAAGGTAACCTAATCCAAAAGAAGTAAATGCAAGTAAAGATTTCAAAAAAAAATAGATACCTTCAGTATTTGAAAAGCAACTTTTCTCTCGTGTGGTTTATCAGTGAACTCGGAATGCACTTGAATTGGCAATTACAATGATCTATAAGTGTCTTGCCTCGCTGATAAAAAGTCTTGGGATAAAATACTAATGAGAATGTCTGATATTAAAAGCTGTGCTACATCCCTGAAATGGTGGGTGATGAGAACATTGTTTCCTTAGGTTAGTTCTTAGAAGCTTCCATAATGCTGGGTTTTTTAGAGGGGTAGAGATTTTCTTTTGTTTGTTGGTTTTTTGGCTGGTGATGACAGTGGTGGTTGGATATGAGCATTGCTATTTACTAATATAATGCCTTTAAAGTGCAATGAAGGGGCGCCTGGGTGGCTCAGTTCGTTGGGCGTCCGACTTCGGCTCAGGTCGTGATCTCTTGGTCCGTGAGTTCGAGCCCTGCGTCGGGCTCTGTGATGACAGCTCAGAGCCTGCAGCCTACTTCAGATTCTGTGTCTCCCTCTCTCTCTGACCTTCCCCCATTCATGCTCTGTCTCTCTCTGTCTCAAAAATAAATAAACATTAAAAAAATTTTTTTAAATAAAGTGCAATGAAATAAGGAAAGGTAAAAGGCCAACTTGCAACTATACTCTCTTCGTGGTCACGGTCCTCAACAAGTATACAAAAAGCAAGAAGTTGTTAGTAAAACAAAAAATCCTTCGCCTGTTATTTCTATCATTTTCAAAATTCTCAAAAGTTATGTGAAAAGTTACACAGAGAAAAGAAAGGATTTTTGACAACATTTTATCGAATGCATCAAATAACTTTCATAAATATATAAGGCAATGCAATAGAGCTTCATTTTAAAATTAAAATTCCTCAACCTTAGTTAACTCAGTCAACCAATTTATTTGTTTACAATCTGGGTGCTTGATTTGAAAACATATAGAAAACATATAGATGTTTTCAAATACAAAACTGTAAATGCAACATGATGGCTTTTATTGATTATGAAATTATTAAGAATACATCATTTAAAAATGGAAAATATAAAACAGAAAACAATACTTTTACAGTTTGTTTACCATTTGGAGATTTTCTTATTAATTTCCTGTGACTGCAGGAGAGAATTTAGCTCATTACATGATTCCCTTACAGCTCTCGGTTTTTAGCTGCTAAAGCACTATTTTTAGTCTCTCTACTTGTTATCTTTATCATTGAAATAATTTCCTTTTACCAACAAATTCCTTTTTATTTAAATCTTTGTGGGGGGTGGTGGGAAGGAGTTGGCATGTAAAATATGTCACATGTCAAAAAGGTCATAAAACATAGATGTATCTGGAGCAAAAATCCCTGTACTAACTACTCAGATCAAGCAGAGCAGCACCAGCCCCCAGAAGCTCCCTACATGCCTTTCTGAGTCATAACTCACTGCGTTTCCTTAAATGTAACTCCTGACTTGTGTGGTATTCATTTTCCTTGCTTTTCTTTATACTTTTTGCCGTCCAAGAACACATCACTCAACATTACAGTTTTGCCTGGTTTTGCATTTTATGTAAATGGACTCATGCAGTATATATTCTTCTCTATCAGCCTTTTCTAGCTCAATATTATATTTATAAGATTCATTCATATTATCGCATTCGGTTGTAGCTCATATCCATAGCTATGTAATATTCCATTGCATAACTATACTCTAATTTATTAAAAATTTTTGATGTTTATTATTTATTTTTGAGAGAGAGAGAGAGAGAAGCAGACACAAAGTCTGAAGCAGCCTCCAAGCTCAGTCATTTCAGCAACACGGGGCTCGAACTCACAAACCACGAGATCATAACCTGAGCCGAGGTCGGAGTCTTAACCCACTAAGCCACCCAGGCGTCCCTCTACCCCAATTTATCAATCCATCCTCCTGTGGACATTTGGGTGTTTGCTATGTTTCAGCTTATAAATAAAGTTTAGGTTATAAACTGTCTTATACATGTCTCCAGGTACACATTAGTACACATGTCTGTTGGATATGCACCTAAGAGAAATTGCTAGGTCACGAGGTACGGAATCTTTGATTTGAGTAAATAAAGGCAAACTGCTTTCCAGATTGGTCAAACTGGTGCCCATTACCACCAGCAGTCAGATGAAAGTGACAGATGCTCATGATCCCTGGAAATCCTTGCTATTTTGTCTTTTTAATTCCAGAATGGCTAATTGCAGCCATTCTGATGGATGGACAGCAACATCTCCTTGCGGTTTTAATTTGCGTTTCCCTGAGGACCAGTGAGATTGAGCACCTTATCTTAGTTTCTTGACCAATTAGATATATCCTGTTCCGAAGTGTCTGTGGGGCCTATATGCCCATTTTTCTATTGAATTGAATTTTCTTGGTGGGTTATAGGAGTTCTTCATATATCCTGGATATAGACACTTTGTTGATTTTGTGCACTCCAAAGAGCTCCATATCTACAACTTGCCTTTTCACTATTTTCATTATTTTTAACATTCTGTTAAATGTTAACATTTAACATTATTTAAAACATAATTTTACTGTGATCAAATTCATCAATCCTTACCTTTAGATTTGTGCTTCCTTAGGTTCAATATGTTTACAAATCATTCCTTCATATTGAGATCATGAATTTATTCTCTTATATTATCTTCTAAAGCCTTATTGTTTTGCCTTTCATAGTTGAAGCATCTACAATTTACCTAGAATTGATACTTCTGTTGACAGTGTGAGTGGGTTGAGTCATTGGATTTGTCCAGGTAGAGTGTTCTCTACCCCGGTGTTCTGCTGTGTCCCTTTGTCATCAGCTGTGTCCCTTTTATCTTCACTGTGTCCCTTTGTCATCAGCTGTGTCACTTTTATCACCACTATTTAATTTTTCATCACTTTTCAATTTCTCTGGACTTCTCGCTTTATAAAACGAGGGTGTTTGTACCCTTGCCCCTACTTCCTCCTCTGCTGCCTACCTCTCATCTCCCAACATCTGTCACCTAGAGCTCTACTTGAATAGCATCAAAGCGAGAGTGTTCGTATCTGTTCTTCATTGTGATTAACTCTTCCATGCTTTGTGCATAGGTTTATTTTAAAAGCTGACAACCAATCAGCAAATTTTACATTAGTAGGACTGTTCATCACATAATTCATCACACACAGAGCCAGAAAGTGCTAATAATTACAATTCTTGCTTACATTTCTGATGTCACAATCCCTGGGCCACTCAAAGGAAAATGTACTAACCCTGAGGTTAAATACAGTCTTCTCTCTTACATTTTACCAATCGCTGAAAAATAATTAGGTGTTAAATTGTTTTGTATTTGGAACATGACATCTTGGTAAAGTGTTTTGATCTACCCAGAATTTCTGGTTATTCTTTTTTACCTTGTTAAGATAAGACTCACAGGTTTTTCCCACCATATTCTAATACCTTGCAACTTCTTATTAACAGCAGCTATTATCTGAAATAAATTTCATTCTTTTCCTTGAAAATATTTTGCAAAAGGCCTGCCTATCTCTGTCCTAAATTAGATCAATTTCCTCCCTTGGCCTACATAATTGTCATCCTCGCATGCTGTTTCATTGCCCCCTAAACTAGTTCTGTTTGGGTTTCCCTGAGAAAAGAGTGAATATATGCAAGGTTAGAAGGAAGACAGCCCACATAAGACCACCCTCACTTGTGACCTCAGTTGCAAGATTGAGGGGTTCTACAAGCCATATTCAGGTTTGGTAATCCATTAGAAGAACCCACAGAACTCACTGAAAGGTTTTATACTCATGGTTAACAGTTATTTCACAGTGGGGCACCTGGGTGGCTCAGTCAGTTAAGCATCTGGCTTTGGTTCAGGTCATGATCTCATGGTTTGTGAGTTCAAGCCCCCCCACACTGGGCTCCTAGCTGACAGCACAGAGCCTGCTTGGGATTCTCTCTCTCTCTGCCCCTCCCCTACTCTTTCTCTCTCAAAATAAATAAACTTAAAAAAAAATTATCTCAGAGAAAGAATACAGATTAGTCAGCCAAGGGAAGAAGTATCCAGAGCAGAGTCTGGGGTAGTACCAGCACAGAGCCTCCACTGCCCTGCTCCCCATAGAGTCAGGACACGTTACTTTTCCAACATTGATTTGTTTTTCTTTTCTTTTCCTTTTAAATTTTATAGAGAGAGAGAGTGCATGAGCCGAGGGGCAGAGGTCCACACTCAGTGTGGAGCCCGACATGTGGTTCAATCCCATGACCCTGGGATCGTGCCCTGAGCTGAAATCAAGAGTTGGGCACTCAACTGACTGGGCCACCCAGAAGCCCCTTCCAACACTGATGTGTGATGATAAGCACAGACTTTTGCCAGTCAGGGAAGCCCAGCAGAGTGCTGGTATTCAGAGTTTTTATTGAGGTCCCATTACATAGGCATGATTGATTGTCCCCATGGCTAATTTTAGTCTCCGGTCTCCAGTGACCCAAAGCCCCCATGTTGAATCACACTGTTCCTATTTGGCTGGCCCAAACTCCTCAGGCAAAGACACCCCAAACAGGTATGATACTCCAGGAGCTCACAGCTTCCCACCCAGAACGTGAAGGTCAAGGCCAGACTTCTCGCTGGGCAAGGTTAAATTCTTTACTACACAGTCCCACACCTTTCTTTTTCTTGGTTTTCACCCTTTTTTTACTGGAGTACATCCTCAAGTAAAAAGTGCATGGGTATAAATTCCCACTCTAAATCTTGGTGTTCTGACATTTCATGATACGCATAAATATGGGTCTTTTATTATTTACCTGACCTGGTTCTTACACCCTTTGAATTTGAAAATCTCCCTTTAGCTCTGGAGATGTTATTTCCTAAATATCTTTCCCTCTGCCATGACTGCTTTGTCTTTTTAGGACACCTGCTACCCATAACATATTGGACTGATGTTCCAGTTCTGAGTCCAAAGTTTTTCAAGGCAACTTGGTGACATCTATCCTTATTGTTCCCTTCTCCAATAGTGTAGAGTGTGGTTTCCTGCTCTTTGCTCCACTGAAAACCTCTTTTAAAGCATCTGTTTTCTCTCTTGTCATCTGCTCATAGCCACCTAGAATTCTCTCCATTTGTGAGCTATACATATTTTTTATTCTTCTAATGTACTTTTATGTTAGTCTTGTGAAGGAGAAAGAAATAAATGTGCTTGGGGTGCCTGGATGGTTCAGTGGTTAAGCATCCAACTTTGGCTCAGGTCATGATATCTCACAGTTCATGAGTTCAAGCCCTGTATCAGACTCTGTGCTGACAACTCAGAGCCTGGAGCCTGCTTCAGATTCTGTGTCTCCCTCTCTCTCTGTCCTTCTTTCCACACTCACACCTTCTCTCTCTCTCTCTCTCTCTCAAATATAAATAAACATTAAAAAAAAATTTGAAGAAAGAAAAAAATGTGCTCATCTTGACATTTTGAACTTGAAGCTACCCTTATGAATCTGAAAGGTATTTTTTTTTATTGTTCATGTATTTATTTTGAGAAAGAGTGTGTACATAAGTGGGGGGTTACAGAGAGAGAAGAGAGAGAGAATCCCAAGCAGGCTCTGTGCTGCTAGTGTGGAACCCAATGGGGGGCTCAATCCCACAACTCCAGGATCATGACCTGAGCTGAAGTCAAGAGCTAGACACTTAACAAACTGAGCCACCCACGTGCCCCAAATCTGAAAGGTATTTTAAAGGCAGGTGGCTTTTATTGTCACAGTATGTTTCCTGTCACTACATCAGTAGCATGAGACCTAGCAGTAAATGCATTTCCTGAGCCTCGATTACATAATTCAGGACAAGAGCATCTTAGGAGAATCATAGACAGAGAGCCTCCTATGACGCTCCTTCCTTTGATATCACACATGCAAGGTATCAAGTTATGACATACTGAAAAGAAAAACATTACTTAAGTGACTTCATTCTTAAAATATTATTTTCAAAGCTGTTCTTTTCTGAAGAGAAACAATAGAAATAAAGTATAACTCTTGCCAGGTTCCAGATGGCAGCGATGGTCTAGAAGAAAGAACATTGGCTTTGGCATCATAAGACCCGGGTTTGATGCCTGGCTCTGCTTTTACTGTTCCCATAACTTTGATTGAGTTACTAAATTTTCTGAGTCACTAAACTTTTCTGAGTCATAAGTTTCTCTTCTATAAGCAGAGAGAAAACACGTGTCTACCACTGTCAGGAGACTGAAAAGAAATAACAGTCATGAGAGAACTTTCTAGATTGCAAAGTAAATAGAAAATAAAATACAACTTCCACATGATTACATTCTCCAGGAGAGGTTTTGTGAATCCATCAGAGGAAGGAAAAAAAAAAGTTTATATCTCTGTGACCATCTTTCTCCAGATGAGGAAAAAAAAAAAATCACACACAATCACCTGAATTTCCCAAGGCTTCCACCAGAAAGCTAAACATAATCATAGAATCTCAAAAAGGGAATATAAAACATGTTCCTAATTCTGAGTTTATTCATTTTTCCTCGCCTTCGGCAAATATACATTCAATGCCGATGGTAGTCAAAGCACTTTTTTTTTTATTTTTTAGAGAGAGAGAGAGAACAAGCTGGGGAGAGGCAGAGAGAGAAGGAGAGACAGAATCTTAAGCAGGCCCCATGCCCAACGCAGAGCCCAACAGGGCTCAATTCCATGAACCATAAGATCATAACCTGAGCCAAAATCAAGAGTCAGAAGTTAACCGACTGAGCCACCCAGGCACCCCCAAAGCACTTTAAAGAATTAAAGAACATCAGTTAGACCTGGTCCTTTCATTCAGAAAGCTCCTGTTGGGAGATCAGACAGGTACCCATATATCCACAATATGATATTGCCCATAACCAGTGACATAAGCCTGATGCAAACTAAAGCAAACAGTACTTGAGTTGAGTCTTTAAAAATGAGCAGGGTTTCAATTGCCTGAGGTAAGTGGAAGGGCATTCCTAGAAAAGGCAACTGTGTTCACGAAGGTTACAGACATGAAAAGTAAGGCTTTGTTCTAGGAATTAGGAAGAATAGGAGAATAGGTTCTACATGGAAGACAGGGGGGAAAGGCCTTTATTTAGACAGTGGAGAGGGCCTCTCACCACAGACTGATGCCCGTGGCCTTCATTCTGTAGGTAATAGGTAGTCTTTGAAGGTTTTCATTATTGAGAGGAGTACATAATAAAATAGGTTAACATAATAAAATTGGATCCCCACCACAGTTCTACGGCAGAGGTGTTAGTTCAACTTGTTAGAATAAGCTCGAAACCAGACCTACAGCCCAACGTGCTCGAAATCTGCTTCTATTGTAGGAAAATTGGTATGGTAAAGGGGTGCATGAAGTACATGAAAGAGAGATTTTTGAGGAAGCAGAGCAGCCCCTGGAGAAAATAAGCTCTTCTGAGCCGGAGTTGGAGGTCAGGAGCCAGTGTTTAGCAAAGTAATTAAAAACGAATGAACCGCCTTCTCTTCCAGCAAGTTTGACTCTGCCATGAAGGGAGCATGGACAGGACGGTGGGGATGAGCTCATACCTCTTTAAAATCCCTCCTCCCAGAGTACGGAGACCACAGTGCTAGGCACACAGTGTTGCCCCTGGGGTGGCTGATGCATTCATTGCCCTTCAGCCAGGCAGTGACGCTATTTGCCAAAGACAGGGAGAACCTTCCTCCCCACAGTGTTCTGAACTGCACTAAATACTCCCAATTGCCTAGCGCAAACCCGCCATCACATCACTCCAACTGAATGAAATTAGATGCCTCTCTCAACATGACAAAGATATGTCTGTTTAAATGACAACTGCAGGACTCCACCCCAGGACATGTAAGCCATGTGAAAACTCTGAACACAGAGCTCACAGCTGTTCATTTCAACAGTCAACAGTGGACAACTGGTAAGAATCGAAACAATTTTTAATTGTTTAAGTCTTAGGTGCTGTTGTTTTTCTAACAGCTTCCCTGTGAATGATGCAAATTTGATCTCTCAAAATCAGGATTTTTCAGGAGAGATCTCACACATGTTAACAAAGACTTGCAATTGATTTAATGTCCCTAACACTGGAATATAAAGTGATTAACAGAAAAAATTTCCTAGCATGGCACTACCTTTAAAAGTTATCTTCTGGGGCGCCTGGGTGGCGCAGTCGGTTGAGCGTCCGACTTCAGCCAGGTCACGATCTCGCGGTCCGTGAGTTCGAGCCCCGCGTCAGGCTCTGGGCCGATGGCTCGGAGCCTGGAGCCTGTTTCCGATTCTGTGTCTCCCTCTCTCTCTGCCCCTCCCCCGTTCATGCTCTGTCTCTCTCTGTCCCAAAAATAAATAAAAAACGTTGAAAAAAAAAATTAAAAAAAAAAAAAAGTTATCTTCTAAAATAGTTAAAACATTAAACTCCACCTTTAAAAGAAAAGTTTATTTATTAATTTTGAGAGAGAGAGAGAGAGCGTACACACATGAGCAAGGAAGGGACAGAGAGAGAGAATTCCAACATGGGGCTGGAACTCACAAACCACAAGTCATAAGCTGAGCTGAAACCAAGAGTCACACGGTTAATGGACTGAGCCACCCATGTGCCCCTCTTTTTTTTTTTTTTTTTTTTTTTTGATGTTAATTTAGTTTTGAGAGAGACAGAAAGAGAAAGAGAAAGCACACATGAGACAGGGAGGGGCAGGGAGAGAGGGAGATAGAGGGTCCAAAGTGGGCTCCATGCTGCCAGCAGACAGCCTGATATGGGGCTCGAGCTTAAGAACCATGAGATCACGACCTGAGCCAAAGTAAGAAGCTCAACTGACTGAACCACCCAGATGCCCCTTAAACTCCACCTTTCTTTTATGGCCCCCTCCAGGTTCTATCTTGGGGTAAGTTGAGCCTCTGTAAGACTCCGGCTGACTCACCAAGATCAAATACCCTTCTTCCAAGTTCCTAAGGAATACAGACAGAAGTGAAGAGGGAGAGAATGAACATCCCTCACTCTAATTGCCTCAAACAGTGGTTTTCTTTCTTTTTGTTTGTTTGCTGTTTTTTTTAGCTTAGGAAATCTTGCCTTTTACAAGAAATCTTTTGTGGAAGCCCACTATCTAAAACTGCTAAAAGCAAAGTCGTTATAACCGAAAAAGGAGACAGGAAAAGAGGTGGGGGGAGAAACAGAGGCCAAATCATTTACCCTCCCTCAGGGTCTCAGTCTTTTGCTGGACACAGAATAAAACTACTGACCTTGAAGCTTTCCGAAGTAACTTAGAATTTGATTCATGGCGTTCGGGATATCAAAGCATAAGAACACTGAGTTAGACCGAGCTCCCGGGTGTGAATAATACAGCAGCCTATATGACTGCTTCACTCAATCATCAGTCCCCAATTATTCACTGAGTATCTATGAGATGCCAGATGCTGTTTGAGGTGCCAGGGGTATAGCAGTAAACAAAAGAGACTAATTTTCTGCCTTCGCGGAGCTTGGAGAACAGGAGAAGATACTCAATAAAGACATACACAGGTGAAAATATGTATGATTTTGATATGCTAAGAAAATGGATAGGAAGAAAAGTAAATGAGGACAAGGCAAATAGTAAAAGGGCATATGTGTGTATGCATGGACGATCCCTTACCTGCTGGGTGGCAGAAGCCCTCCCTTGTGAGGAGTAAAGGGGTATTTCTGGGACAAGAACTGTTCAAATGAAAGAAGCAGCAAATGGAAAGGTACTGGAAAGGTGCTGAAGCAAGTGCTCAGCACGCGTGAGGAAGAGCAAGGACGCCAGAGTGGCAGGAACGGTAACGAAAGGGAGAGCAGGAGAAGACGAGGTCCGGAGACATCCATTCCTCCGGGGACGAGGCCAGCTCACCCTTCACTTTGCTCTGCGGGGGCCAGGGGTCAGTTGGGGATGAGACAAATGTCCAATAAATATATGTTGGAGAGAATCAGAAAGTCCATTGGTTTAGGAAAAGGAACATATTAAAGGGTATATTTAATTTCTTAGTTCTTCCATCAGTAAGTCTGAGGTGGCAAATTTTGTAATGTTTTTGTTTGATAAGAGTTCAGAACATCCTGTCTTTACGCCAAGCATCGTTTCCCTCCCTAGTGACCCCTGCCTCGGGGACAAAGTGTCCCCGGTGTTTTCAGGGCCACATCGCTCACCGCGTCCCCAAAGTCTGCTTCTGATGTTCTCATTACTCAGATTACACAGTTTGGCATGTTCCAAGGCAAATGGTGACTGGTGAAGGATAAATGTTGTTAATAGATTAGATTCCTGGATGCATTAAAAAATCACTTTTTGTTTTAAATCAGAAAAGGAGCAAATTGTTACAAAATCAATGGCCTCGCACTGTATCCCCAAGCTTCATGGCACGTCTGTCTTGGTCAACAATGCCACTCACTCAGCCAATTAGTGCTATGTTAAGTACAATTCCAGAGCTCAAGGTGAGAATTGGTGGATTCTTTCATTTGTATTTCTGGGAGTGGGCCATTTTGGGCATAATTTCTTAGATGAAACAATTTTCTTTTCTTTTTTTTTAATATTTTGAAAAGATTTAAGGTTTATTTATTTTTGAGGCAGAGAAAGAGAGAGACAGACAGACATAGTGTGAGCAGAGGAGGGGCAGAGAGAGAGGGAGACACAGACTCTGAAGCAGGCTCCAGGCTCTGAACTGTCAACACAGAGCCTGACACGGGGCTTGAACTCATGAACCGTGAGATCATGACCTGTGAGGATGGGCATAGTCTTATCATTTGCTCTCTTGGCACCCACCATCTACCAAGAAACATGACTGATTCTTGGTTTTCTAATCTCCTTTGCAATTTGTGACTGAGTTAACAACAACAAAAAAAGTCATTCTGTTTGCAACTCTAAATATATCAAGATCGTCAGACTGTTCAAGAAAAAAAAATGCAATCTTTGCTTTTAACATTTTTTCCTAAAGGCACATTTCATCTTTGTTATCACAAGGTTAATTCCAGATCACACACACACACACACACACACACACACACACGCAAAGCCTTAAACCTTTACGACATAGATAACACAGTAGCTAGCACTGTTGACTGCAGTTGAAACCAGGAAGAATAAGATATTTTGCAGGCCTGTTATGGGTAGAGACAGGATATTGCATTTAAATTGCCCAATATTAAAAGTCAAAAAGAATAGGAACTTTTGCTGTTGGGGAGTTTGTGTGGTTTGGTCCCTCTTCAGCATCCTCTGTGCTCTGATATGTTAGAATGCAAATGCAACCCAGGTGGTAGACCTTTTCTTTTTGTCATCCTTTCTTTTGTCACGGGGGTGGGGGATCCCCTCTGGAGAGAGAGAGGGAGTTAGCAACCTGACTTTACCCTTTATACAGCAGGGTTCATGAGAAGATATGCACTGCCAGTAGTGTACAGTGAAGGTCCTGCCAAACTCCCTGATGACCATGAGACAGGGCCATTGCCCACCTGCTCCGGGTATATTCTCCCCAACCTTTCCTTAAAACAAACGCTCCTCAGACTAGGGTGACTAAACCGTCTAGGCTTGCCCAGGATCTGTGCCTGGGGCACAGATCTTTTTGTGCTAAAGCTAAGAAAGTCTCAGGCAAAGCAGTGGAGGGGATCACCCTAACTCAGATCCCCAAGAAGTATGGAGCAGCTCTGCATTGGGAGCCTTGATGAAGCTTCACTGCTCCCTTTAACCACTAGGTGTAAGACCTCCGTGGCCAGGCCCTTGGGGTACACCATATGGACGTCCTTTCATTGGTCTCGTACCAGGATAACTTCTGACAATTTCCACATTAGCCAAATGGGCATAACAATTGTGTCTACTTCTTCTTTCTTCTATGAGAATCAGTGAAGTTAATCTTAAAGTGTGTAAGGTGCCTACAACAAAGCCTAGCACTTAACGAGTGCCTAACAAATGTTCCCTATTGTCATGATGATCATTAGCTTATGATGAGAGAAAATGATGCAGAACTTCACATCATGGTTGCTCTCCTAAGTGAACCTTGAACATCTTGCACATATTATCTTTCCCGAAGTTAGGAAGGAAGGAAGGAAGGAAGGAAGGAAGAAAGAAAGAAAGAAAGAAAGAAAGAAAGAAAGAAAGAAAGAAAGAAAGAGGAAGAAAGGAGGGAGGGAGGAGGGAGGAAGGAAGGGAGAGAAAGAGAAAGAAAGGTCACCTGATCATCAGTTAACTCAATGAGATTTATTGACTTTCATAAAAATTAATTCTGTCCACAAAAACTGACATTTGAGCATAGTCAAAGTTCATACCAAAAAAATATTTTCAAAATGCAAATAAGTTACTGTTCTTATCAACATTATTTATCATAGTTAAGAAATACAAACAACATGAATATCCACCAGTAAGATAATGATTAACATACTTGTGCTACGCTCATACTCAGCGATTTGTTAAAATGAATAAGATAGGTTTTTATGCACTGACATGAAAAGATCCCCAAGGCATACTGTTGCAGAACTATATATATAGCATAATTCCGTGTGTATAAACAAACAAATCACAAATATGTCTCTCTATATTCATGTATAAATACATGAATGCATAAAACAAGGTTTTAAGGGGTAGACACATACATTGCTAAGAAGTATCTTTGAGAAGAGGAGAATAGTTTGGGGGTGGCTTGAATAGTATACTCACTTTTATATTAAAATCCTATGTTGCTTGAAATGTATACAAAGAGAACATATCCATATATTATTAATATTTAGCAAGTTTTATATAAATTTTTTAATGTTTATTTATTTTTCAGAGAGAGCATGAGCAATGGAGGGGCAGAGAAAGAGACACACACAGAATCTGAAGCAGGCTCCAGGTTCTGAACTGTCAGCCCAGAGCCCAACACAGGGCTCGAACTCACAAGCCATGAGATCATGACCTGGGCTGAAGTCAGACGCTTAAGCAACTGAGCCACCCAGGCACTCCAATACTTAACAATTTTTAGAAATAGCATAATGAAACAGGTGTAGGAAAGAACTCCATCCCAAAATTCTTTGGTCATTGTTTTGTCCCTCCTCCTTCGCCTTTATCCCCAACATCCCTCCAAAACAGAAAAACAAATTTGCTCTAAGTGGCAAAATATCCAGGTTACTGTGGATGAGGTGTTTGGCACATAATTCACTAACTGATAATGAGAGTTGACCATAGTAAAGAGTCCACAGAATTGCACCTGACTACAAATTGAAGAAATAGCCATTCTATTGAGCGTTTGTCAATAAGTTCTTCAAAAATAAAAGTTGTTAGCTGTTTTGAACCATTTGATCTTTAACCATGTCATCTCAATAGTCATGGAATATGTTTAAATAGAACACTAAAGTTACATTTTTCTGAAGTCTTTGCAAACTAGATGATGGTAATAATCTGGATTAAATCTTGTATCATGATTCTAAGGAGGTTGGAATGCATCACCTTGTGAATATATATATACACATACATATATATGTATATATATGTATGTGTATATATATATGTATATATATTATATACTTTTCTATTCGTGGTATTAGCACAGAACCTGAATGCCGAATATACTGTCTAGAGGATTCTATGCTGGGTGCAGAGCTGAAGAGGAGCGTCCAGGTTTCATTCCAAGTAACAATGACTGGTTTAAGAAAGGCATTTGCTGCATTAGAAAGAACTCAAGTTTTGGAATCAGACTGAGTTGGGTTTGATGTCACTTCAATGAAACATGATTTTAGACCTATTACTTACCTCCTTGTTCCACAGCTCTGTCTCTGTCCAAGAGCATAATCATCACTACTTCAAAGGATTATCGCAAGGATTAAACATAAGGTATATAAAAACAGAAAGTAAGCACAGAACAAATACTAAATATTATTTGCCTGCAACTTGTATAGCTCCTTTAATCAATATGCAGTTACATTGCTGTATTGGTTTGCATTTTTTTATTTTTTTTTTAATGTTTATTTATTTTTGAGAGACAGAAAGAGAGCATGAGCGGGGGAAGGGCAGAGAAAGAGGGGGATAGAGGATCTGAAGTGGAATGATAGGGGAAGGGCAGAGAAAGAGGGAGATGTTGACAGCAGACAGCCCAATGTGGGGCTCGAACTCACAAACTGCAAGATCAGGACCTGAGCCGAAGTCAGTGATGCTCCAACAACTGAGCCCCCCAGGCCCCCCAGTTTTCTTTCTTTTTTTAAATGAATTTATTATGAATTCCTGGCTTTTTACCCTCCTTAAAAATTCTACTTTAACTATAAGGTCAAGTGATTACAAAGGAATAAAACATTTTAAAACATTTAATGAACAGAAATCTATTCATTCAAATAGACACTCAAAGAAATCATGGGGTCTTATAATTGCCAGGGGTTGTAGAAGTCATCTGGTTGAATATAACTCCTACCACAGAAATTCTTTACTTCATCTTCTCCTTCTGAAGGCTGCTCTAAAAGGAACATGCTTCTTAACCTCTTAGCTTGAAAAGGATGAGAGAAGAGAAGTCTTTTTGAAAGGAAGGAACTGGACTAGAAAAGAAGCCACTAGTGCCTCTGGAGTATCAGCACGTCTTCCAACCACAACCATTGCACTGGGTGATCTTCAGTTGTCCACGGGCAGCGGCGAACAAAGCAATCTATTCTCTGATTTTTGGAAAGCTGGGGAGACTGATCTGGGCCATCCTTCTACATTCGGTGAAATGTACAAGAGACCGTTGGATTTTAGGGAAGTTGTTTCCTCAAGAGATCAACCTCCTTCAAAGACGATAATAATGATGGAGGCCGAATTTCTTCTGAAGGTCCTCTGTGCCATTGCTAAGCCACTTGTAGTCTACAGTTGCAGTCTAGATCCTACTCTGAGACTAAATTCTTCTCCAATCTCTGAAACCTTCTGTGATGTCCCCTGAACTCTATTCCTATTCTTTTGTCCTCTGGGTTCCCTCTTCAATAGCCATCTAGAGGTCTTCAAAGACATATATAGTTAGGAGGCTCAAAGCAACATTCTATGCAGCATCAAAAGCTTCAGGAAATACTCCAAAGATTTAGGCATAGCCTTAGACACATTTGAGCGATACTGTGTTATTAAGACCTAACAATTTCTGATTTTTTTCCAATTTTATATTATTCAATCAGTTAATGGCCAAGCCTCATGGTTTTTGTAAAAAAAATTTTTAATGTTTATTCATTTTTGAGAGAAAGAGAGACAGAGTGCAAGCAGGGGAGGGGCAAAGGAGAGGGAGACACAGAATCTGAAGCAGGCTCCAGGCTCTGAGCTATCAGCACAGATCCCGATGCGGGGCTCGAAACCATGAACTATGAGATCATGACCTGAGCTAAAGTCAGACTCTCAACCCACTGAGTCACCCAGGTGCCCCACCTCATGTGTTGTTTTTTTTTTTCTCTATCCTGCTTCAACTTATTTGATCACTTTTAGTTTTACAATAAAAGGTAAGATTTTTCTCTACGTATTTGTATGTTTCACATTTAGAGCTGGTCACTATTTTGCAAATTACTGTACGGAAAGAACTTAAATCAGACATATACCAATAACTGAAGCACCTGTTTGGGGACTCCAAGGTTCTAACTGTATCTTGGCCCCTTTGGAGACATGAGTCACAAGGAATAAATATAAACCCATCTCTATGTCTAGGTTGTCCCATTTATTCACGACCCAGCAATAGTAGTGGCTAGCTATGAATTTCTCTTCCAATGACACAGCATACCTTTAGCTTGAAAACAAAAGTATCTTGGGTTAAACTGAGAAGCGTTTACATACAAAATTTTAAAATAGATATAAAAGTCTTTATAAATAAAAATTTCATAAATCAAGCATTTGTAAGCCAAGGAATGAGTACAAATATCATTTAAATCTATGAAAGTGAGGGAAATCACTCTGAGAGTATGTTCAATAGAGAAACAAAGAGTGCTCAAGAAGCGGACTTATAGAATGCTACATTTAGGAGAGTTGGAGAGAGAAGATGAAGCCAAACAGATCTGGAAGGAGTTGCCTGTTAGGCAGGAAGACACTATCTGACGAGATCGGGCACGTGCAGGGTGGTATGGCCATAGGCAGGAAGACACTATCGAATCAGAGTTTCTAGGAAGGTCACGATTCTGAGTGAGATGAGTGATGTACAAGATATATAAGGGTGGTTCACATTATGATGGGAAATATAATTGTAACCTAAAGTAAAAGGGGAACTGCTCCTGGAGAGGTAGCAGAACACTGAACCAGAAGACAGAAGGGTAGAACTGAATTCCCAGCTCTGACTTGTTACTAGGTACATGACATTGGACAGGGCACATGAATTTGCCCTGAGCCTCAGTCAACTCCTCTGCAAAAGGAGACATGAGAATGCATAGATCAGTGGCCTGTTGTGATAATTCATCGAATTAATGCATTCGAACATACACTGTAAAAGGAAAAACGTTACACAAACTAACACACTTGCCTTGGCTCCCTGCCTAGAACGTACATTCCTCCGGGACGAGGGCCTACCCTACCCACTTTTTTCATTGTCTTCTACCTGAATCCTGAGCTCTCTGATGGTATCTACCTGCTTTCTGTGACCTTTTTCTTTTGTTTCATATTTAAGACCTTAGTGCCAACTGCCATTGCCAGAGTTTATACATCCCAGTTGCTGGGCTCTTGCAGAATTACCCCACCCAGTTCCTGACTTTCTGGTCCACCTACCTACCACCCTGGTGCCCAAGTTATGATATGCTTCAAAGTGTTGTTTCAGAGCTAACTACTGAGACTCCTACTTAACGTTCATTCCTAGTTTGTTCAGTGATAAAGGTTTCTTAAAGTTCTTGAGACTAAAGTACCTCGTGTGTGTCTTAAAAGATGACATCTACAGCAAAATACATACACATTTTTTTAAGTTTTATTTTTTTATTTATTTTGAAAGAGAGAGAAAGTGGGGACAGGGGAGAGAAAGAGGGAGACAGTATCCCAAGCAGGCTCTGCACTGTCAGCGCAGAGCCCGACACGGGGCTCGAACTCATGAACTGTGAGATCATGACCTGGGCCAAAGTGTAGTCAGATGCCCAACCGACGGAGCCACCAGGGGCCCCTTTATACATATTATCAATATCAATTTCCTTCACCTTCCATTCTTGATTTACATAAATAATAAAGACTTTTGTTTATTTAAACAGTCTTAAAAATTGTTTATGACTATGTGACAGTATCTGGATTGTGTCTGAAAGTCTCCTTTAATCAGGTAACATATCATTGCCATTTATTTGAAGATTTCTTTGATCAAGTTGTTTTCATTGAAAATAAGGAGGGCTTTAAAATTACCAAAAGTTCTTCATGATAATTAAATTGCTACTTGCTTTATCAATTCCTTAAGGGAAAACATTAGCCAACCATTTGCTGAGCTGGGTTTAAAACCAATCTATTATTGGATTCACTGATATTTTAATTATGATTTCATTATCAATGATTAAAGAGGAAAAAACCGTAATTAAATAATCTATGTTACACTCCAATTTTTTTAATTAGTTGATTTGCTCTAAATACAATATTGTAATCCTCTCAGCCCATCATTTTGAAAATAATACAAATACAGTTGTGAGTCTCCTACCTTGATCTTTGAGATTTTGGAAGGGGCTGAGGAAGGGAAGGGAGAAAGGCCACTGTGAACATCAAACAACACTCGCCAGTTTTTAAAACCCTAGCAAAGACTTTGTGCTTCACCAAGCTCTACTCAAGCACAGAGAAAAAATGAAGTTACCCATGACAGGGTATTACAATAATGCCATAGAAGCAATTCCTGTCTCCATAATGGGAAGTTACATGTCAAGCTATTATATTTTAGAACTAATAACTTTTATTGCTATTTTTAAGGGATGCCATTTTCTACTTTTTAAGAAATTTAATTACATTTGCTCTTCCCCAATCATCAATCCCTTTTTTTGGCCCATGCCTAGATTATAAAGAAAAACGTAAGTGAACCTGCAATAACTTGACCTGAATTCTAAGCATAATACAAAATGTTCCAACTTTCTCATAGGACATGCCAGTTTACTATAGTTGACTCCTTTAAGGAAATGACGGGTGATGGGGATAAGAGGTGATGGAATTCAGACCTGGGTGAGTTTTCAGTATCCATTGTCCTTGGTTACATACTCCCATAGCATTCTGTATCTTTCTTTCAAAATATTTACCAGTTCGTAATTAGGTATTTGTGTGATAGTATTGTTAATGTCTTTCTCCCCAACATTACAGTAATATCCACGAGAATCAGGGTAAGATTTTTCCCACCAGTGTGTATTTCCACATTCAGTGAGTGCCTAGAATGTAGTAAGTGTGCAAAACATTTTTATGAAAATTAATCAATACATAATAATTCTCTTTTGGGGAGGGTAGGTAGACAGACAAAAATCATGATTTTTCCATACTAGGAAGTCAATAGATATAATTTTCAGAGTCCTTAGGAGTGGAGCAGTATCAGTCATTTGGTATGTCCCATGTAATGCAATTCTACAAAAGATATTTTTGAACGATTAATTGATTACACCACATTTAGAGCACACCCCACTCTCCCCGATATCTTGTTTCCAGATGCTGGTTTCAGTCTTCTCAGATGATCACAGAGTGACAGCCTTTTTGCATACTTATACTAAGAGCATTCTATTGAATATTTTGAGTTTTACAGTTTGTCTTTAGAGTCCAACTGAAAATTTAGAATAACAACAAAGCTCCTTCGAACCACATCCCCTAATGTGTTATACCAGTAACAGGAGAAAAAAAAATTTTTTTTCAACCCTTTCTGTTCACACGGTAGGAGGATCTAAAAGCACCTGATAGCGTGGTTGGGGTAAGTCAGTGGTTCTTAAACTTGGGTGAGCATCAGAATCACATGTAGGACTTACCACACAGATAGCTAGACAAACCCACAGAGTTTGGGATTCCATAGCTCTAGTGGGAGGGCCTGAGAATTTGTACTTCTCTCGGGTGCCCAGGTGTTGCTGTGGTCTAGGGATCACAACTTTGAGAACAACTAAGGTAGTTGCTGGAAGGGAATCTTGCTAACATTAGGTTCAATACCAGCCACATTCTTGGTTGAAACAGTCTCGCAGAGAAAATTGTAAATGGATGAATGATCAGAAGGGGCTACATAACATATATGATGCAATACATTATTAAATAACCAGCTCACCTTATTACTCTTTGGTTTAAGTGTGTGTGTGTGTGTGTGTGTGTGTGTGTGTGTGTGTGTGTGTGTGTGTTTCAAATATGCTTCTTCAGGAATTCTCTTCTTTCACTTTTTAGTAACTAAAATTTGGGGTGGGGTGGGGTGGGGTAGGGGGAATCTCTAAGTTATTTTTGTCCTCAGTAAACAAATTACCTCTTTGGCTTCCCTTGTCCTTCAGCTCTTCAAGCAGGTCACTTACTCCTTTTGGTCATTGTAACCTTTTCTGGAAACATGGATATAATAGTACCTTATCTCAGTGACTTGCCCTGAAGATTGAATGCGACCCTAAATGGAAAAATCTCAGCACCAAAAAGTCTGTAAATGGTAGCTGCTGGGTTTTTACTAATTTATTTACTCATTCAAGGAAATAAAGTCCAATGGTCACTGTTCCAGTGACTGAAACTACTTACATCTCTAAGATACGAATTGACCACAGCAATAACCCTAAAATCGTGAAGGGAATGTTCAGTTATGTTTTGTGTATTCTGCTTACTGGGGCACAGAAATGTTTGACTTGGAAATTTTGCCGCAGGGCACCAGGATAGGGTTCCCCCAAACTACACAAAATCACAAAGAATCATCTGGAGAACTACTGAGCTCCCGCTCCAGGGGAGAGAGGCCTAGGAATCTTTTAAATAATCACCCCAGGTGGTTTCTCCGAAGAGCAAGTTTGGAAACACTGAAGGGACCTTTCACTCCATTCTAACGGTGGCTCACCTAAGCCCTAAACCTCGTTTCTGTTTACTCAGTAAAGGCCACTGTTTACTACAAAATTTCAGAAGTACTTGCTGTCTTAGTAATTTTGTTCTTTTGAATTCAACCGAAGTCACTTGGCGAGGTCAGCTGCAAGCGGGATATTTTTGTTGGGTCTTTGGAAAGGTTCTGTGTTTTGAGTTCACTCGCCTCTGCTAAATGGTCAGGCCCTGTGCCTCACTTCTGAACTGCCTGCCTAATACCCCCCTCCTGTCGAACCCCCCCCCCCCGCAACGTCTCCTCTTTCTGGTCTCTCCCGCCTCAGGTCTGGCGTGTTTTTGTCCCTTAACTCCACATCTTGAGCAGAACATTTGGTGCTTTCCTAGTTCACGACGCCTTACTGGAATAGTCGATTTCCAGGGATTTTACAGGCTGGCCAAAACAGTTTGTTCCGAACAGCGACGCCAGGGCCGCGGGGGCCGGACTGGCAGCCAGTCGGCCGAGCGTTTCCCGACTCTGCACAACCACCCGTGACCTTGGGGCGAGCGAGCGCCGCCTGCGCCGCTGCTTCCTGGCGGCGCCCGGGCCACGTTCTAGCTGGACTTTAGAACCGAAAGGGGGTACGGG
Organism: Panthera pardus; assembly: GCF_024362965.1. Taxonomy (NCBI): domain Eukaryota; kingdom Metazoa; phylum Chordata; class Mammalia; order Carnivora; family Felidae; genus Panthera; species Panthera pardus. The sequence continues at coordinate 14,596,670 of NW_026526766.1, read as the reverse complement.
GGAACGGGTCAGGGGAGGCTTCTTAAACAGGCGAGAAGTTAGTTTCCTTTTCTCGAAACGAATCCTTCTAACTCCTGGGCGACGTGGGGAGCGACCGTTAGGGGAGTAAGGAGGAAAGGGAAATGTCTGCCAAGGGCTGGAGACAAAGCGTGAGAACTCTGATGGCGAGAAGCGGGCTTGAGCGAGAAAATCGGAAGGAGGAAGGCTGAGGGCGGACAATCGGGTTAAAAATAGAAACGTATTCTCCACAGGACTCGCTCCTTCCAGCCCCACCCTGGGGCCGACAGCCGCGCCAGTGACTCGGCTCCGCGCGACGGCAGCAGGGCCGGACTTGACCCCGCCTCCTGGACTCGGGAACAGGGCCCGAGGGGGCGGGGCGTCGGGCTCGCGACGTCACCGCGCTCCCCGCCGCCGCCGCCGTCGGGGTTTTCGCTGACGCACAGACCCCGCCCCTCCTCCCTCTTTCCCTCGCTGCCCGAGTGCCGGGCGGAGAGAGAGCGTCAGTCGGCCGGAGCGCGGACCTGTGTGCGTCTGGACTTGAGGCTCGCTCCCTTCCCGGCAGCCGCGCAACTTCCCGGCCGTAGCTGAGGCGACGGAGAGCACCGCCGGCGGGCCCTCGCGGCGCCCAGGCCTCCCTGCTCGCGTCCCGGTCGCCCTCGGAGTCGGCCCAGCCCGCCGCCGGTGGAGGCGTGAGGTGACGACGGGCGAGTGCCGCGAGCAGCGTTAGCCGCCGCGGCCTCCGGTCCTCCCTCCGCCTTCCTCCTCTGCCCCCCCTCCTCGCTTCCCTCCTCCCACTTCCCGGGCTCCGGCGTGTCCCGGCCACGCTCAGTGCCGCTGCAGGAACAAAGGAGGACCCCGCGGCGGCGGCAGCGCCACCTCCGCTTCCGACCCGCTCCCGGCCCGAGGCGGCCGCTCCGGGGCGCCCGGCTCGCCCCTCCCGGAGGCCCGGGCCCGGCCTCACCGCGCCGGCGTCGCGCGCGAGCCCGGCTCCTGCCCTCCTGCCCCCCGCAGGGTGAGTGGTGCGGAGCTGGGGGAGGGCGCCCGGCTGCTCGTGCCGGGCCGGGGGAGGGCAGTGGGGGGCTCCGGCGGAGCTCGAGCGGGCCGCGGCTGGCGGCCTCCGGGGGAGGGGAGCCCGCCCTCCAGCTCAGGAAGCACAAAGACGGAGGCGTCATCCGGTCGTCGTGGCCCGGGGTCCGGCACCCCGCGCCCCCGGCCCGCCTGCACCCGCACGGCCCGGAGAACAATGCCCGGCGTGTGGGTTCCGGGCCTCCCTCGCGTCCGTCCCGGCCGCCTTCGGCGCGGCGCCCAGCGTGGGCAGCCGGACCCGGAGAGACAAAGGGGCCGTGGCGGCGGCCGCGCCCCCGGCCCCCTGCTCGCCGCACACCCTCCCCCTCCTCCCGGCCGCCCCGGTTCGCCGCCGCCGCCTCGGAGGAGCCGGTCGAGGTCGGGGGTCGGCGCGGGGCCGGCCTGGCCTGCGGAGCTGCTGTTCTGCATGACTCAGTGATTTTTGGAGAAGGCCCTGCTGGGCTTTCCTGAGCAAGGCCTCGGCTTAGAGAGGGGCCTGGGGGGAGGGATGGGGGCCCGGTGGGACCCGGACTTGTTCGGAAATCCGCCGGAACGTGGGTGAGGGGGACTCCTCCGTCGTCGTGTTTTAGTTTTGCCAGCGTCGCTGCGTTTGTCGCCCAAGATCCCTTTCATGAAGGAAATGGAGCACCTTCCCCTTTGTTTCGTGCATTTAAGCTGGTGAACATGCATTTCTTGCTCGCTTTCCACGCACTCCGGTGGAGCCGTGTTTTCAGGAAAGGCCCGTGTTTATTTGTTGCATGCCTCCTAAGAATCTAGTCTAAGGACATGAGGGTAAAGTAGCGTATATAGGTCACAGAGCCCCTAGTTTTAAACCTGGAGTTCAGGTCATTTACAGACTTAAAAATAAGATTTCATTCCTTATTTATTTACTTATTTTTTAAGTAGAATTTCAGAACTTCATGGGTGAGAATATTGCAATTTTATCTTACAAGTTTTTGTTTTTTTTTTAATGTTTCCCAACAAAGAATTTACTGTACTTCTCCCCTGTTTTCTGTCTCGGGCCAGATATTAAGCCTGGAAAGGAGCCTTTAAAAATCACAGTAATCTCATTTTGGCAAAGAGAGAACGGAGATCAGGAGAGTAAGGACTTGCCCAAGGTCACTGGCTTAGTTAGAAGTAGATTAGATACTAGAACTCAGGTCTCAGCTCAGGGTGAGTAGGCATTAACATCTTCTAACATGTGCACCTGAAAACTAAATTCCATAGGTGTAAAATGTCTTTTTTTTTCAATTATTATTCATATTTGAGGCTGGAGAGTTTTTCTGCTACATGCCCAGGTTTTGGTTTTCTTTAAACTAGAAGTTAGGGGAAGCCACAAACTACAAATATACATTTCAGCTATTCAAACTATAAAAATAAACATTTTCCCTGTGCTTGATAGAGCTGGCACAGGGATGCACAAGTTTCTAACAACAAAACTTTAAAGGTACTAAATAGTAATGGTATTGTATTTTTCTGAAATGTTGCCAAGCAGAAGGGAAACGGCACTTAATGGCAAACTGCCCTCTCCCGCCCCAAATTGCTGCTAAGCAGGAGGATTTAAACATGAGGATTCTTTCTGCCTCGGTGCTCTCTGTACTGTGCTTGGTTTTTATAAACAACCCTGACCATTTTGGCTTCACGAGTGATTAATGATGCATCTTTTTGTTGAATTTGAGATTGTTCACTAGCCCTGTCTACATTACCAAAAAAAAAAAAAAAAAAAATAGCAGCCTTAATGGCATCTTTTTGTTTTGTTTCCTTATTATATTAGATATATAAACGCAGCATCCTTAGTTCTTGGGGTTGTGTAGGAGTTGGCAGGCTCTAAGATATAAATAGAAGCTGATTTCAGAGGCCCCTGTTGACTAGGCTTTATGTGAGAGCCTCCATCCAGCTCAGCCTGTCACATTGCAGCCTTGTGACAGGCTGAAGCTCCCGCCCATGTGATCTAAGCTTCTGAGAAATATTAAGGCAAGCTTTGCACATGTGATGACGTTTAAAAGCTCGCTTTCTAGGGGGGGGAAATCTACAAAATGGGAAGCTACGTGGAAGACTAATGTCCTGGTGTCTCTTGTGTCTCAGTTGCAGGCTATTTATAGTGAATTGAAAGTAGTTGTGTTTTCTGAAGAAGGGAAGGTGGAATACTTTGCAAGTTGCCAGTCGAAGTGGGTAAAATCATTGAGATTCCTTTCCCCCTCCTTTTTTTATGTAAAAGAAAAGATTTTAAAGAATTGAATTAACTAAGGTTGATGCTTAACTTTAAGGTTGATGCTTAAATTTAGGCCTGGTCGCCATTATAAAGCCACTGTCACAAGAGCCACTGGAAGTTAGTATAGCAACTGTGAGCTAGCATAATTCTTAAGCTGGCTTCAAGGAATGAACTTTTTGCATAGGGCAGATTCCCACATACTACGTGGAGGGGGGGGGGGGGGCGGGCGGTGCAAGTAAAGACATAATTTATTATTTGAAGCATTTTTGCACATATTAAAAATTTTTTAAGCCCAGCTGAAAATGTTTATTAATAAACCTAAGTGATGTTGAAATGTTTACACTGCCCTGCTCCAAAATGAGTCAGCTAAATTCCACTTACTATTTAAAGAGACCATGTCAACTAAATTAGTAGTATTGTTTGAAGTAAGCTCTGGTTCTCCGACACCCTCCACATAAGCTTGATTGGCTTGAAGTATTTTCAAGCTTCAGATACTTCTTTTTGCTAACGAAAGGAAAGAGTACTATCATTTAACTGTGGAGGAAATAGTGGCAGGATTCTGGCCAGGTCAAATTTGGTTAGCCCTCTTCTCCCCTTTTTGTAATTTTGGTAAAAAGTATTAAATAACTTGCTAAAACATTGTTTTTAGTAACTCACTAAAGAGTGTATTCTAGTGTGTGTTAGTTGGAAAAAGCCATATGAAATTCTAGACCAGCTCTAGCTTGAATGAAGGACTTTCCTGCACTTAATTTGAAATGTTCATAACTTAACAAATAAGTAACTTAACTTCCGTTATCATTGTTAAGACACATTTAAATGACCATGAGCACAAGTTATAGCACACAATCTCCCTTTAATAAAATGCTCTCAAATATGTTTTTGTACGTACATACATATTTTAAGGTGACATGGAAACTTTCTACAGTTTAAATTTTTCTTAATGTGTGTTTTCACTTAAAACTCAAAAATTTACTAAATTTAGCATAACGTTACTATATCTGTTCTAATTTTAATAAGGCTTCTGGAAAAGCAAGGTAGGCTAGCTGTACGAAGTTTTTTCTGGTAACCTAGCATTAAATATTAATGACTACTGAAGGTTGTGTGTTCATATTGCTTGGCTTTGCCATATTGAAATTGAGCTTTCAAAGGTTTCGTTTTCTGACGTGAGGAAGGCAAGCACTCGTGAAAAGCTTTAAGAGAGCCTTTGGCTGGAGAAATCTATAGCTGATAATTTGTGCTTTTGCAAGTTACTAGGCACTGCCTTTAAAGTATTCAAACCCAGATTTCACACCTCAAATGCAGAACTTAAAAGGAATTGCATGAGCAGCTGACCCCTAAATTCTTAAAGAGCTTCACTTGTTAGTGCCAAGGCAGCAGGAAAGGCCAGATGATCTATCAGCTCTCTTCAGTGTTCTGTAAAGGTGTTGCGTTTTTAAAAGTTTTTAAAATTCTGTCCCATAGCAGAATTGTTGAATTACTAGTGAGACCCATCATCTTATAAGATATTTTAAGAAAGCTTTATAGCTACATCCAGTGTACGGCCAGCTTAAAGAACCACTAGTACATATCAAGAGTTGGTACTTAATTGTGATTATTGTAGATTTTTTTTTCATTGGCAAGTTCCATTTTATAGATTTTTAGCCAGAGAAGTAAAAATCTCATTTGATATGGTCTGCCTGTAGTGCAGAAATCAGAAAGTGACTTTAAGATGACAATTGTCCAAAGTGATTTAAATGTAATTCTGACATCTGGCAGAGTGACCTTTTCAGAAATTGAAACAAAGATCATAGTGATAGGTGGAGTAATGCATTTTAATGTTTAATGATAGCATTTTTTTTTGTCCTAAAGAATGTGAAGTCCCTACAGTTCATTGTTTATCAAGTTAAAAAGACAATTTCTTTAATGCCCTTTGTTTTATAAAGGCAACAAAATATTCATAGTTTTCTTGTCCTACTCTTTTTAATGATTAACATAATTAGGGCCTTTGTTAGAAATAGACTTGGTGTTTAGAAATAACAAAGGTATGCTGGTGGCTGTCATACTAATTTAGTGATTTTATTTGGTAACATGCTAATTTCTAAAATTTTGTTTTTGTTTTGTTTATAGCAGAAAAATATGGCTCAGGAGACTAACCAGACCCCAGGGCCCATGCTGTGTAGTACAGGATGTGGCTTTTATGGGAATCCTAGGACAAATGGAATGTGTTCCGTTTGCTACAAAGAACATCTTCAGAGGCAGCAAAATAGTGGCAGAATGAGCCCAATGGGTAAGTTTCCAAGGAAAAACCCATTTGAAGAACTGGTGGACAGAAAATATAGAACCAAGAATTGGGGCCTAAGACTATGAGAATCAATGCTGAGAGCCCGAGAAGAGAATTCCTGAGAAAAGCTTGAAATTAAAGCAGCAGCCCAGCCCACGTCCTTGGCATGACAACATCAGGAATGAATGACCATCTACAAGCATCTTCTAGCTTTTTTATTTTCCTTTTTGAGGTTTTGTTTCATACTTATGTTCACTGGATGTGACTTTTCCATACATGTTTTTGTTTGGATACTCACTTAATTGTAGGATTCAGCAGTACAGTGAAAGTGCTTAAATCACTAACCTAATTAAATGCAAGTATTTGTTACTTATTAAGAGTCTTGCTACTGAGTGTTGGTAGTCTTGCTGTTTCTTACAAATCCTTTTTTTAAATAGGAACAGCTAGTGGTTCCAACAGTCCTACCTCAGATTCTGCATCTGTACAGAGAGCAGACACTAGTTTAAACAACTGTGAAGGTGCTGCTGGCAGCACATCTGAAAAATCAAGGTAAGATTGACCACTTCAGGCTTTTTATCATAATACAACAAGGAAATACATGGGTGCTCCCCATACCATTCTAATTATGAATGTCTATATACGCTAAGGATGTTAACGGATCCGATGCCCTTGGCTTTGTTTGTGTTGCACAGTCTGGGATTCTGGGATCTTTTACTACATGGTCTTACAGGTCACTGAATAAAGACGTATATCATAACACTCCGTGGTACTCTCAAAGATGCTGTATTGAGAATGCTGTGCTTGTATTATAATTGAGGTTAAGTGATTGTAGAGTATGGCTCTGCAGACTGTATTGTAATGCTACACAAGACATTTTGGCAAACTGCCCCTTTTGCCCTTAAATTACAGGCACAGCTAAAAGTTCCCAGTTGGCTATAATAGGACCTCGTAACCTATACACATATGCAGCCTTGAATTGATGAGCCATTTATCAGATCGCTTTCTTTATTCTCAACCGTGTGTGCTGGGCATCCAATATTCTTTTAAGTTTTTAGATTATTTAGTTCCATTCGATCATGTTGGAAATAGTACGTACTTTAAAGTTGAACTGACAACTTACTGTCTCACAAAGAAGTACCCTTAACATCTTTAAAAATGTTTGCTTGAACTCAAATAGAAATGTGCCTGTGGCTGCCTTGCCTGTAACTCAGCAAATGACAGAAATGAGCATTTCAAGAGAGGACAAAATAACTACCCCGAAAACAGAGGTGTCAGAGCCAGGTATGCTTTTTGTTTAATACTAGTTCCGTTCTGGATTTGGTAGTACAAGAAAGAGTTGGTGGGAGAGGAGTTCCTTCCCATCGAAGGTTAAATTGGAGAGAGAGCTGTAAAATACAGGCCAAGGAAGAACCACTCTCTCTCAAGTCCCTTGGGTGTAAAATAGTCATTCTTTACTCTTCTTTCTTCTTAAACTCACACCATAAATTTATAATCTGGGAACTGGAAATATTAAGAATGTAATGAACTTAAAAGGTCGTTTGCCATCATATTTCAAAGATCTCTAAATCACTAAAGAAAGTGTTATTCATAAACAGAAGAAATTAGATTAAGTTTCAAAGCCATGAAGAACGTTTTATAATCAAAAGCAATACTCAGTCTTGGTATCCTCAGTGTTGTAGAAAATATTTAAGACAACATATTGAACACTGAAAGAAGCTTTCAAGTTGAAAAGTCTAGGAGTTGAAGAAACAAGAGCTCAAAACTCAATATGGAAAGGCATTTTTTTCACTGAGTGCCTTTGAGTCTCTGCTTCTGTAGAGCACAGTCAGAAGTGCTGTCACATTGAGAGATGGACTTGTTTGAATTACCTGTGCTGGGCCCTAAAACAGATAGCTCTGTACTCTATAGGGCACATCATTCATTTACTCAGTTCATTGTCTCCTGGTACAGTGTTGACTGAACACAATATAAAACTTCATTGTGAGGAAATAACATCTGTGGGTATGTGATCTGCTTTGGAGGCTTGCTTTTGCTAACATCACATAGCAAAGCTTATGTGAACTATAGCAATCTTAATTTATAAAGTTAAGTAAAAACTCTGCAGTTCAGCAGGTGAATCCATATTTGGTATTTTCAAAGGAGTTCAATCTTTCTGAAAAAGTCGGCCAAATTAGGTGTTTGTGGGGTTTTATAAACAAAATTACTCTGACCTGGGAACGGTACTCTTTTGGTTTAGATCTGTACCTAGTCTCTGCATTTATTATTTCTTAATAGGTTCTGTAGTTTGTTCCTCTTTGCCTTTACTGAGTCGTTTCCCCCTTCTTAACTCCCATTTGTCCCTGTATGTCCCAGGAACCACTACTCAGTCTTCTGATGTAGCCAAGGAAATGGCCGTCACACATACCCCTCCCCCAAACTGTTCCCGTACATTTTTCTTTACCATCATAGCATCAGGAGAAACTATTAGGTTGTCATAGTAGATTATTAGGAATGAGTAGTAGGTAGAGTATTATTCTATTAGTCTATAATAGGCTATTAGTCTGGTTAGACTAAATTAGTCTGACTAAATATATTACTAATGCAAATGAGTTATGTATTTACAGAGAATTTTAGAGTAAGCTATCATGAAACCTATCAGCTTGCTCTAGAGTTTGGATTTATGCTTATAGCATTGGTGCTGGCCTATTTAAGCAGTAATCTTAGCATTGCATACAATAATTTCCTATTCTTGGGGTTTGGATTAATATTAAAACTGTGCTTCTGGTCTAATTGAATTCTATAAAAGGAGAACTAATTTGGTATTTTTGTTTTAAGTAACTAGTGGTAATGGTGAGCTCTAATGTGCTGAACTGCAATTTTATCTTCATGTTGACAAATTTTATTGATGTCATGTGAACTAAAACTTTAAGGAGAAACACGGACTTCTTAAAAGTAGATCATTATCTCTCATTGTCTAAATTCTGTACCCATTTTAGAGAAGTACTGCAAAGCAAATAAAAGCTGTGCTTTAAAAATTCTTGATTTGCCTGTGGAATCCTTAATAGTCAAAACTTCACAAGTACTTATATTGTCCTAAAGACTGTTTGCTGATCTTTCAAAAAGTTTAAGAACTATTCAGATTTTCTGCATGTGACCATATAAAGCCCGTGTTAAAATGGCAAAATAATTGTGAAATTTTAGGATCTGAAGTTAATTAGTGCTTAACGATATGGGTTTTACTTACTGAAATTGCTAAATTTATGTATTCAGTCTTTTGTCTATCAGTGTAAAACCAAAATGAATTTTTTGGCGGTTGGCAACTTTATGTACTGAGTAATAATGAATGTAAACTGCCCTAATTAAGAAGTTTGCATTTAGGCAATTGCAATTTGGAAAAACTGGGCATGTGACCAGCATCTCCCAGGTCTTTAAAACTTAGGAGTTTATTCCCTAGGACTAGCTGTTAAGAGTCAGTTTAAAGGAATTTGAGTGGAGTAATCATTTTACAAAATTTAGAGAAGCCAAGTGTATGTTGGTTGGCAAGAAATTGTCAGATTTGAAAGTTCTGATACTGAAGTAGAAGATTCTGTTTAAAGCACATGTTTTTAAGAAAGGCTTCATGAATATTTTCACTAAGAATCTTCCTGCTTCTCTTAAATGTTTTCTTTTTGTGACTTAAGTAATTGTCAGCCAGTGAACTCTTAACAGTTATCTCATTTTCACCCTTGTTTTTCAGTTGTCACTCAGCCCAGTCCATCCGTTTCTCAGCCTAGTACTTCTCAAAGTGAAGAAAAAGCTCCTGAGTTGCCCAAACCAAAGAAGAACAGATGTTTTATGTGCAGAAAGAAAGTTGGCCTTACAGGTATTAGAGAACATAGAAGACAACGTATATTTTGTTGGTAGGCTTTAACAGGGAGCTCCCTTAAGGGACTGGTCGGTCCTAACACCTACAACAAAATGCCCGACTTTCAGGAACAGAAAGTTTCCAGAGTGGGAGAAGTTGGGTTTGATTTGCACTTGTGTCTCTAATCCTCTGGAACCTTTTATTACCTTCAGGCCTTGTGAGTTACTCTGCTTTACTGAACTGATAAAAATTCATCACTTTCGAGTCTTTTCTTTGTTCTCCTGAGGAGAAGGTAGTTGACCCAAACAGTGAACACCATCTTTGAGCCAGGCACAAAGTATTAGAATACTTCTTAACTGTTCCCTGTAAATTTCAGAACCCTCTGGTTCTCTTTTCCCTAGTTTTCACTTGAGAAAACGTTATCCTGTTTATATGGAGGAGGAGGAGGATTTGCATCCAGGTCAGTCTGGCTTTTAGAGCCTGTGTAATTTCTACCCTGTGCTATCTACAGGAGTTTATGGAGGGAGAGCTATTCGAATTTCTCACTATGTCAAAAGAGATTGAAAGCTGTTTCACAATTTAAAGTGGCAGACTCAATTTCATGTTACAGAGAACCATGAAAATCTGGTTCTTTTTCTCCACTGACAGAGGCTTTTTTTTCCCCCCTTTTAATTACTGCAAATTCCCAAGTGACTCTACTTCCTCTTATGTGTACAGGGTTTGACTGCCGATGTGGAAATTTGTTTTGTGGACTTCACCGTTACTCTGACAAGCACAACTGTCCATATGATTACAAAGCAGAAGCTGCAGCAAAAATCAGAAAAGAGAATCCAGTTGTTGTGGCTGAAAAAATCCAGAGAATATAAATTACTACTTGTGAAGAGACTGAAACTTTGTTTTTATTTTAATATATCGTAGGAAAACATTAAAGAGCAGATGCATGGCCATTTTCCTTTGATGTTCTCCAGAGTTTTACTTTACACTTGTCTGTCTTATAATTGAAATTTTAGGATGTTTGGGTGTTTGTTACAGGCAGAAATGGATAGATACAGCCCTACAAAATGTATATGCCCTCCCCTGAATAAAATTGGATGAAAATCTGCACAGCAAATTGAAATACACAGACGATAGGGACAAAATTTAGTTCCCACGTGCCAAACATAATCCGTGAAATCTCTGCATGTTTGCAGCATATCTGCCTTTTGGGAATGTAATCAAGGTATAATCTTTGGCTAGTGTTATGTGCCTGTATTTTTTAAAAAAATGGTACACCAGAAAAGGACTGGCAGTCTACTTCTTCCATAGTCCAACTTCACCCTGTTAATTTCCACAACATGTTCTTTGGAAGCAGGAGGAAAGCTATAAAGAGGATCAGACCTTTCCGTGAAACCAGTATTTGGTGCCATATGTAAGCCTGGCTCATTGGTCTCCTAAAAGCTGTCAAGTAAGACATTCTGTGAAAGGTAAACATCGCAACTGGTTATCATGAGTAAAGCCATCAAGCCAACAGGGGCTTGAGCTCTCTTTGAAGCTTACTGTGCTGGCCTGCACCGGAAGATGCCTGCATTACTCTCATTGCTCAAAATGTTGTGTAGCACAGAACTGCACTAGGATTAATTTGTCTACAAGAAGAAATTAAAACTACATTTGGTTTTTACATGCCGCAGCTCTATTGAATAACATGCATCTGAATTTTAAGTTGCAAAGGTATCTGAAAAGTTCATTTTTCGTGTGCATCTTTTGTTGAATGTTTTGGTTCAAGAAAGAATGTTTAAAGCTTTTTTAAAGACTTCAGTTCTTAATGTAACTGTACCTTCTGCATGGAAAATCATAACCAACATGGCTGCAGTAGACTTCTTAGTGGTATCCAGCACCACTCGCAGAGGGCTGCGTTATCCTATTAATTGTACTTGGGTGTAGGACTCTAGTGTTCTTGGGTGTATTGCATGGGCTGCATTATCTACAGCATTGTACAATAACAACTAGAAGAGGCAGTATACTTCACTGATGCTTGTCTGGTAATATCACTTCTGTGTCATAATGGAAGGTTTTTGTGATGTATGAAACTTGTGTTTTTTATATATAAACGAGCATAGTTAGATTAGTATTGTGGTAATGCCTGTTTTCATCTGTAAATAGTTAAGTATGTACACGAGGCACTACTTCTGATTTATTGCAGTGTTCAGTCCTAGTTTTTACTTTAATTAAAGCATTCGGTTTTGCTTTCGATTTTTATGTACCTTAGTTCGGAGTTAGATCTGCAGATGTGTACAGATAGTTCATATTTATGTATTGCACATAATCATGCTATTCAGCATCGATGCTATATTGTATTATGTAAATAATAAAAGCCATGTACAGAGGGAAACTTCCACTTGTTCATTGGGTCCTTAAGCCACAGGTAGAAACCATAAAGAGGAATAGTTAGAAAATGTTTCATATCCAACTTGGTAGTTGCATATGGAGACTTTGCATGGCTACCTTGTAATTTTTTTAATTGCCCCCCCCCCCCCCCCGAACATGGTATGTTTAAGTGAGAGCCTTGAGATGAACTTTGAGACGTCAAGTGTGGTACACAGTGGGCAGCTTATTTTTGAAGAAATTAATAGGCACCTTTTAGGATCATAACAATCTTAGGACTTGAGAAAGGAATGGACTTTTCACAACTGTGACCTATCTCCCTTGCCCGTTTTCTTGCTTTATATAAGGTGACACGACCATTTGTGTACAGAAACAGGCATGGTTTTGTTTCTGTTTCGGGTTCGGTTCTAATGCAGAGCTGGGCCCATGGGGTAGCTGAAGCTAAAAGCAGAACCATGACTTCTCAGTGATGGAGTCTGCAACGGAAATGTCCTCGTTCACTGGTCTGTCATGGTTCTTTGGGTGCTGCTGCCTGTGCTTCACGTGGCGGAAATCATGAGATCATCTCTCCTGAACTATGAAGATACTGAAGAATCACAATTGAGGTGAAAAGTACAGTACTGGGGCCAACAATTTTTATCGAAAGTTTAAGACTTCCCCTCTCAGTGCTGCCTTTGTCAATGTTTGCTTGATGAATTTTAAATCTTAAGGTTTTGAAATCAAAGTGGTATCTGGGGGATAAAGACTTAGATGACAAGGTGATGGGCCCTTTGTTGTTCTGTAACTTTGTGCAGCACAAGATGGTGGTAATGTTTCCACAATTTTTTGTGAGAAGTATTTAGGAAAGATTTGGATTGAGGATTTGTCAGGAGCATCAGTTGATTGAGAAGAAGAGTAAGTGTGAGACAACTAGAAGATTCAATTCTAGCTAGACTTGCATTTAAACCGGAATATTCTTCAGGCAAGACTTAAGTGGCTTTGACTTTGGAATGTACACTGACATCCTAAGCGTCTGAAGAACATACCATGTTTCTCTTTATATAGGCTCTGTACACCCCCACTCCAAAAATGTCTTGTGAGGACAGACCATGATAGTTAAATGTATGGCCGTGGGCTGGTCCTTTTATAAGATTTATTCGAAGGGCCTTATCTGTAAGACTAGAGCCTCAGGTTGGCTCTGAGGTGGACTTTTCACGGCGCGAATTTGCAAGCAGAGACCTTTTTTGAGTGGTATGGCGTGGTGGTGAAGGTAATGGACCCTAGAATCAGGCTTCGTCTGTAAGTAAACGAGGACGGTGATAGTGGCTGACGCATAGTATGCCCTGCTAAAAAATTTTAAAATTTCTCTTTCTAGAGCAGCTTTAGATTCACAGCAAAATTGAAAGTACAGAGATTTCCCATATACCTTCTCCCCAACCCCCAACATGTGCATAGCCGCCTCTAGTCACCTCTGCCCCCCGGACGGTATATTTGTTAAAACTGTCAAACCTATGTTGAGCCGCTATCACCTCCCAGTCCGCAGTTTACGGTTCACTCTTGGTGGTATACATTGTGTAGGTTTAGACAAGTGTGATGACGTGTATCCATCACTAGTATATGGACCATTTCGCTGCCCTAAAAATCGACCTATTCCTCACCCTCACTAACCCCTGGCAACTACTGTCTTTTTACTGTCCCTAATTTGCCTTTTCCAGAATGTCACGTAGTAGGAATTCTGCAGTATGTAACCTTTCAGATGGGCTTCTTTGACTTAGTGATACACCGCGAGTTCCCTCCACATCTTTCATGGCTTGATAGGTAGCTCATTTCTTTCTAGTGCTGAATAATATTCCATTGGCTGGAAGTGCCATGGTTTATCCATTCACCTACTGAAGGAAATCTTGGTTGCTTCCAAGTTTTGGCAATTCCAAATAAAGCCACTTTAAACCAGTGTGCGAATTTTGTGTGGACGTGAATTTTCAACTCTGGGTAAATACCAAGTGCGATTGCTGGATTGTATGGTAAGAATGTTTAGTTTTGTAAGAAACCACCAAAATTCCAAAGCGGCTGTACCATTTTGCATTCCTAGCAGCAACGCGTGAATGATTTTTGCCCCACATCTTCACCAACAATGGGTGTTGGTCAGTGTTCTGATTTTGGCCATTCTAACAGGTGTGCAGTAGTAACTCATATTAATTTGTGTTTCTCTGATGACATGACTGGAGCATCTTTCTGTGTGCTTATTTGCCATCTGTGTATCTTCTTTGCTAAGGTCTTTGGCCCATTTTTTAATCAGGTTTTCTTACTGTTTTATAAACATTTATATATCCGTATATATGTTATACATACGGATATACATGTGTTTGTGTGTATAGATATATATATTCTCAGGCAAGCTCCACGCTCGGCACAGAGCCCGACACAAAGCTCAATCCCATGATCCAGGGATCATGACCCAAGCTGAAATCAAGAGTCAAGACACTCAACCAACTAAGCCACCCACGTGCCCCTCTTAACTGTTGAGTTTTAAGAGTTCTTTCTATATTTTGGACAACAGTCCTTTTTCAGATGTGTCATTTGCATATACCTTCAGTCTGTAAGTTGTCTTATTTTCTTGAGCTATTATTAATTTTAATGTCTTAGAGTAATGATTTCCAGAACTTGGAAAGACTGTTGAATTGAAATTCTTAGCAAGTCTCTACAAATGGGTAAATGTCTACTAAGTAGTGTAATGGCAACATGTTAAGTATTGTAAAAATACAATGTTATAATTGTATTTTTTGCAGTCAATAATACATTCACAGAATTCAAAAACGAATTGATCAATATAGCAAGGCCTTAAACATTCTGTCCCATACCCTCCATTCTGAAGACACATGTACATTTTAGGTAACTGTCAAAACTTGGAAAGGCTATTTTATCTCTTCCATAAACATTGTGTACAGAGACTTAATTTGACTCTTGTTTGCTTAATTGTTTGAGTGCGAAGTTCTTACAGTGATTTCTGTCCAGTAATCTTCGCTTATAATTTTGGAGAGAATGGTGGGTGTGGTTGCTGGTTGATTAGCCATAAGATTGTGTAGCCTTAAACTGCAGAAAAGGGTTTCTGTCGGTGAGGCAGCAGGTATGGAAAGTAACTTGAAATTTGACAAAGCAGTTTCTTGTGTTTGTAGAATCTTTAAAGCAAACTACATGAACAACAGGACACAAAAATGCTATTTGATACTGTTTCCATACACAAAAGCTGTTTAATTCATATAAAACCAAAGAGGGCTGTTTGTGTGTTTCCCTCCAGAGTGCATTTGTGTGCTTGTCCTAGAAGTAAAAGTTCTACCATTTTGTGACATAAATGTAAGACTCCATTTTGTCTGCAACAAAGTACTACTTTCTTTATTAGCATAGGTACTGATGTTACAAAGTCCTACTTCATGTTATACCTCAATTAACGGCAAGATGACAGAAGTTATAGGTTATTTTCTAGTTGGTTAATAGGTCTTGGATCTGTTTTTTCCTGATGGTTTTGATTGAAACGATCACCACAGAACTCAGATCGTATATATCTGAAATGATTGGTAATGTAACCATGGCTGTTCAGAAATTGGGGTCATTGATGAGTTGACTCAGTAGTTAGCAGGACTTTTTTTGTTTTGTTTTTTGTTTTTTGTTTTTGAGAGAGAAAGAGAGCACACAAGATGGGGAGGGGCAGAGAGAGAGGGACGGAGAGAATCTTAAGCAGCCCAACCCAGGACTCGGTCTCACCACAAGATCGTGATGTGACCTGAGCCAAAATCAAGAGTCGGTCGCTTAACCAGTTGAGCCACCCAGGCACCCCAACAGGCAACCTTTCTAACACATTCTTAAATTTTGGTTATTCACTTGGATTTACTTAGGTACTTTAGAGCTTAAGAATCAACTAAAAACAAAAACAAAACAATAACAAAAATATATATAACCTAGATGAGCTCAACTTAAGCACCAGTGTTGGGGTAAATTTCTCAGATCCTGTGTGTATAATTCACAGCAAATTAAAAACTGGTAATTGAGGGGCACCTGGGTGCTCAGTCAAGGTTAAGCATCTGACTCTCGGTTTGGGCTCAGGTTGTGATCTCACCGTTCATGGGTTCCAGCCCTACATCGGGCTCTGCGCCACAGTGTGGAGGCTGCTTGGGATTCGCTCTCCTCTCTCTGCCTCTCTGTGCAACACCCCCCCCGCCCCCTCAAATAAATAAACTTTAAGAATATACATATTTATAAAAAATACAATAAAAAATGGTAGTTGATCCTTGCTTACATAATATGTGCCTGCTCTCTCCCCTCCCTGTCACTAAAAATGTGTTCAAACATGCAAATTAGAATACCGTGCAAATAACCATGATTTAGATTTTCTATTGTGTGGCACTACATATGCTTTTTTATAGAACCACTAGGAGTGATAGCACTTAAAAAAAAAAAAAAAAAAAGGCATTTCTTTAAAGAAAACTAACCCTGGTATTCTGGTTCCACATCCACTCTTAGGAGAAAAGTACTTCCTTTCTAGGGTGACATTTCTAAAGGTACCCTTCCCCTAGACATACCCCATGTGCTTAAAAATATCACCCGTGTACTAAAAATAATCTGGCCTCTAATGTTGTCTTTCACTAATGATCGCCATTGTAAAAACAATTCTACTGTAAAAATTATAATACTTAAATACAGATAGTTAATCTGCCATTCCGCCCATTAGCCTTTACCATCTGTGTTATATTTAAAGCTCTGCTAAAATTACATATGCGTAAACAACTTTCATCTTTAGCTGTTCTGCGGCTTATTTATTTGGTTGGCATGAAAATTAGACTGGTTTGAATATCTGGAGTGGCGTACCAGCTTTTGTCAGAGGCTGGATTATATCGGATGACAAAAATAATGTGAGACTTCAGAGATTTGATAAATAATAATACCTCTTAGAAAAAGTGCAAATGGTAGGCATCAAAATAGGCATTTATATTCAGGCACGGCCCTTTAGTATTCAAGTGATGGGCATGTTTATTTGGGTCTGATTAAAAGAAAGAGATTTTTAAAATAGATTAAATAAAAAATAGTTAAATAAAAAATAGTTTTTACTTGGTTAATTGTGACCAAGAATTTTCTAAACTAGAAGGGCCGTAGTCAGCTGTCCCAGCTAACCATTGATCAAATCTTCCCAAGGATGTACAGCCCTCACACAGAAAGCCAAATTGAATTGAACACAGTACTGAACGGCATTTCAAACTTTATAGTAAATTTACTTGGTCAGCGGTATGCATTTGTGGAGCTAAGGACTAAGGGCTGATTTTTAAAATGAGCTGGCTGTATAGTGTGCAGTAGAAACCAATTTAAACAGGCCTATTAAAGTTGATACAAGACGGTTTTGATGGTTTGCGTCTATGAAGTTCCCCAGCTGCCCCTGTGGCCTGGGCGTGCTGTGTGTGGGCCCCAAAGTGAGGCAGATGCGGTTCTGGTTTTCAAGGAGATCATGAACTAGTACAATGATCTGAATTGCTTAAGTGGCCACATGGATTTTAAAACTGAGAAAGTAAATTTCTTTTGCTCTTTGGAAGGATGGGTGGTCAGGATTAGTGTTGGACATGGCCATGCATAGATCATTACTGGAAGTCTCTTCTCTCCAGAACAATACACCTTACAAAATTTGTCACCGTTGCAGGGGAAGAGCGCGTTTTTCATTTCAGGGTGGCACGGCAATGCAGTAGATCTTAGATGCTAGCTTTGAAGTCGGTTTGAGTTTATGACTCAAATACTGTGTGACTTTGAAAAGGTTACTTAATCTAGGGTACCCGAGTGCCTTTACCTGCACAAACTTTTAAGGATTAAAATGATGTGACATGTAACACCCCCAATGTCAAGCACATTGTGAGTACTTAATATAGGCTAGGCGTTTTAACATTCCTAACAGCAAATAACCTCTGCCAAAGACTATGTTCACGCATGTTTAAAAGGCCAGATTCTGGTCTGTACAGTGTAACGGCCATTTTGCAATCAACGAAAATTAATTTGGTGGAGCGGAACCAAAATTGTCAGGGTGGAGAGAAAGAAAACCATCTCTACGCTGTTATTTCCAAGGCTAAAATAGTAGAGAAGTTGCCACTTTTCCTCTGAGTCAAATCAGTGCAACAGCACTTTATTACTGGTGCACACTTTCTCTCTGAACCTGTATCTCAGTCTGCTGTTGCTGGGGGATGTCTTGGAATCCATCTTTGAATCTCTCCCAGCGCTTACATTATGGTCCTTACCAGTCCGTTGATCCAGATACTGAAAATGGATAATGTTTGCTTAATTCATGCCTTAGAGTGACAAGCAGAATCATTCCCAAAACTGTGGATCACCAAAATCAACTGGAGAGTTAAACACACACACACACACACACACACACACACGTCTTATTTCATTTCCCCTAAATCAGAATGTCTGGGAGAATGTGTATTTTTGACAGCTCTCCCACAGGTGGTTTTATTAACCAGGTTTGGAAAACACTGTTTAGAGTATACATGTCCCCTCCCACAAATTAGGCCCATACAGTATACAGGTGAGCTTGGACAGTCCATTGCCTCACTTGAATTATGGTGAATGTAACTTTCTGTGTCTATGTATTATTCCTATTGCAAAGTGCTGGGATGCATTGCCTCTTTTAGAACTCTTGCATTTATTGTTTTCTATCCATGGTTTCTAATACCATGTCAGAGAATTTGCAGAATGCTAACACAAGAGCAAACCCATTTTGGGCATCTGGGTGGCTCAGTCGGTTAAGCATCCAACTTTGGCTCAGGTCGCGATCCCGCTGGTCCTGAGTTCAAGCCCCACATTGGGCTCGCTGCTGTCAGAGCAGGACCCACTTCAGATCCTGTGTCCTTCTCTCTCTGCCCCTCCCCTACTTGTGCTCTCTCAAAAAAATAAAAAGATAAATAAATAAACAAATAAATAAATAAAGTAAATAAATATATAAATAAATAAACAATATATTTTGGTTGTACTCTAATGGTTTCCCAATATACAGCTCAGACATTTCACCTGGAAGATCCTTCCCAAAAGTAACCACTTACATTGTTCTTTTACTCAGTAAAACTCCACCAAAAAACCCAAAACAATAAAGACTCTTCCCTCAAGCTTTAGACCCTATTATGGATCTCATTTTCAAATTCATTCATGGCACTTGCTCGCTTTTCTGCAACGTCTCTGACTGGGTGCTCTACCCATTTTTCTTCCTTGTGCATTGATACCCTTTTCTTTACCAGCCTTGAAGAAAAGCTAGTTAAAGCTGCAGCCACACTTCCTCAGTTCTGGAGAAGGCGTAAGGAAAGGCAATGGGAAGAAAGGATCTTTTGTTCCTCTTCAGTGTGTGAGTCATCTAGAAAAGGTGAGCAAGAATCCAGGACCAGGAATCAGACAGCTCCTAGCATACCCTTTCCGGCACAACTTCAGAATCTTGTTCAAAAGCATTTTCAGGGGCGCCTGGGTGGCCCAGTTGGTTAAGCGTTTGACTCTTGGTTTTAGCTCAGGTCATGATCTCGTGGTAGGTGGGATCGAGCCCCGAACTGGGCTCTGTGAGCTGACAGCCTGCTTGCGCTTCTCTCTCTCTCCCTCTCTCTCTGCCCCTCCCCCACTCATGCTGGCTCACTTGCTCTCTCTCTCTTTCTCTCTCTCTCTCAAAATAAACTTTAAAAAAAAGCATTTTTCAAAACAATAGTCACCCATTTATTTAAAAGTAAGCATAGGGGCGCCTGGGTGGCTCAGTTGGTTGAGTGTCTGACTTCGGCTCAGGTCATGATCTCACAATTTGTGAGTTTGAGCCCCGCGTCAGGCTCTGTGATGACAGCTCAGAGCCTGGAGCCTGCTTCAGATTCTGTGTCTCCCTCTCTCTCTGCTCCTCCCCTGCTCACACGCTGTCTCTCTCTCTCAAAAATAAATAAAGATTTAAAAAAAAATTTTTTTTAAAGTAAAAGTAAGCACATAATCAAAGATATGACTAGGTAGTTACCCTCGAGTCTTGGTTTCATCTCTGCAAATGCAACCCGGGGTCACGTGAATGTATGCTGCAGAATGCAGACTTGTTGGAATGGCTTTTTGTTCCCAAACAGATTGGGCAGAGTCATTCAGAGAAGTGTGCCCCGTGGTATTTCCAGGAACAGAGGAAAGGCACCAGGGCCCAAGTGAGACAGGTGACCTTTGCTGAAAAGTTTGGGTATCCTTAAGTAACTGTGTCTCAAAGAGAATGTAGCCGAAAAAATGGAGGATGTTGAAATCGGGTGGACCTGGTCTCAAGTCTTTGCTTCAGTTCTTACTAACAATGTGGTTTGAGGCAAGTTAGCCCCTCTGTTTCCTTAAGTGGGCCTAACAAGACAACTTTACAGGATTCTTGTCCCAATTAAATGAAACCTCCAAAGAGTTGAGCACAGCATTTAACACCGTGTTGGTACTGATGTTTAAAAATATTTGCACACTCTCTTCATCATCTCACCTCGCTCCTCCACCCCACTACCCGCCCCCCCCCCCCCCAACACACACACACTGCTACACACATACTGGCCAAGTTAAGGAAGATCTGAGCTGGAAAGAAGTGGAGGAGACATCGATGCTGAGCTGTCACTAATCATTGCATAAACAGGATGGATGTTCATCCCCCTCCCGTGGAAGGGAAAGGGCTATAACCATTAGATGAACTCTAGTAGTGAAGACCCTCAGATTAATATTTATCTGAGCCAGATTTCCTAGGTTGCAAGAACAGGTCATCAGCTATAGCCCCCGAAGGGTGGAATAAGGGGTCTAGGGGAGATGCTGATCTCCGGTAGGTGTTTAGAAGGATCCACGAGGTCCCTGCTGTGGAGAGCAACAGACCTCAGGAAGTGATTCGCATAGTGGCAAGTGCAGGGTTAGGCTGAATGACCACACACAAAGCAGTCAAGTTCTAAAGATGAGAAATGTAATGATTTGGGGGACCTTCTGAGGGAGGCAGGGAGGAGCTAACATGGCCGCCTTCAGATAGTAGCCTATTAGCCACAATTTTCTCTTCTTGGTGACTTTTGACCCAAGTATTTGCTATGTGCTGGGCCATCCTGTAATTTGGCCACAGCACCTTCATCGTGACCTACACTTGAACTTCAGTGTAACTTATTGTAAATTATCTGTGGGCGACTCCCCACACTCCCGGGAATGCAATTGAACTGGATCTGACTTTATGTGCCAAACCAGGGCCAACTTGTGAAAAAATTCCTCTTCTTTTCCTCTCTCAGGGAAATGCATCACACTACATAAATATTTGAACACGATAAATTTAATGTGGCATTTTCCACCGGTACTACAAAACTCGAGTGAATGAGATTCACTGGGTTCATCCATTATGAGACTCCTATGATTTGAAATCAACAGTTAGTCATCTACTTAACAAAGCTGAATCAATAATGAAACCTTAAAATGCCATGAGTTACACAGTCATGGAGTCAGGGCCCCATTATCATATCAGCGTGGTTCTTCTATAATGACCTGACAGTGATCTGGTCTCCCATTTAGCAGATGTAACCAAAAGGACAATTCCAAAAACAGACAATTATCAGTATTATGTATCTGACGGTATTTTCCAGCATATACACAGGTCTTTGCTGACACTCGCTATTCCTCAGGAAATGGTTTCTAGTTAGTGGCATTTCAAGTTGGACATCCCAGCTCCAACACAAAATAACCCTTTTATTTCACATCAAAACCCAACTACCATCATGCAGAGCTGGGTTGGATCTGCCCTTGTTTTCTGATATGAAATGATTTCCAAGAATTATGGGGTCTTGTACACTTTTTAGCCTGTAGCAATGTTCTAAAACACAGTTGTCTTATCAAATAGTAAAACATCAGTGATCTTTTCCTTAAGACGTTGGGAAAGACAAATGGGATGTTTCCTGTGCCGTAACGTTATGTAACATCGGTAATATCTTAATGTCTTGAAACATCACTGTTCAGCCCAAGTATTGGTTGAAATGAACTGGATATTCTGATTATTGAAGGAAGAAAAAGAAGTGATAACACAAAACATAATTTTTGACATTATGTTTGTTCTCTTTTGGAGGTGGGGAGTCAAAGCGGACAAGAATGCCCCCCATTCAAATTCAAATCTATCAATTTACATGTCTTTCACTTCTAATAGTTTGCAAGCATTTTGTGCCCATCTTTGCATCATTCATGTCTAGCTGTGCCTTGCACACAGTAGGAGCCTAAAGACGGTATCTGTCTCTTAAAGTCTAGATTCTTTGTAAGTCAAAGGTCCAAGTTTCCTAGGACTACTGTAACGGATTACCACAAATTCGGTGCCTTAAAACAATAGAAATTTATTCTCCCATAGTTCTTGAGCGATCTGAAATCAAGGTGTCAGCAGAATTGATTCCTTCTGGAGGCTCTGAAGGGGAATCCACTCCATGCCTCTCTTCTCTAGCTTCTGGTAGTTGCCAAAAATCCTTGACATTCCTTGGCTTGTAGCTGCATCGCTCCAGACTCTGCCTCAGACTTCATGTGACTTTTTTCCCTCTATGTGTACATGTGGCTCTATATCCAAATTTCCCTCTCCTTTCCCTTCTAAAGATGACAGTCATTGGATTTAGAGCCCATCCTAATCCAGTATGACCTCATTTTATTCTTTTATCTTTTTTTTAAAGTTTATTTATTTATTTTAAGAGAGAGAGAGAGAGAAAGGTGCAGAGAGAGAGAGAGAGAGAGAGAGAATCCCAAGTAGGCTGCATGCCATCAGCACCAAGCCCGACTTGGGGTTCGATTCCATGAACTGTGAGATCATGACCTGAGCCAAAATTCAGAGTAAGGCACTTAGCAGACTGAGCCACCCAGGCACCTCCAAAATGACCTCATTTTAATTGATTACATCTGCAAAGACTATTTCTAAATAAGATCACATTCACAGGCACGAGGGATTAGGACTTGAATGCATCTTTTTGGAAGATATAATTCAACTCACTACATAAAGGATATAATAAAGACTAGAATATGTGTCCAAGGAGTCTTGCTTTAACTATTATAATTTGAAGTAGAAAAAAAAAACAATTATGTTGATTATGATGCAGATATGTTTTTACATGAATAGTTACCAAGATTTTATTAACAGCCTTTCCACAGATAAAAATTAGGTCAGTGTGTGCTGTTTCCTCGATATAATGGATTCAGTAAAGAAACAAATAGGTCTCTCTGAGAAGTATACCTCAGTGATTCTAAAAACATGTACTTTCTTATGATTGCGAGAAATGTTGACATTTATGTTCAACGTTGTTATGTGTTTTGAAAAATTCAGAGGAAAATGAGCTTCGGTCGTGTGGCAGAAACAATGCTGAGTACTCATGCGTCACCCCACCACCACCCCACCCAGATCCCCCTGCCCGGCACATGGGAAGACAACTATTCCCAAGTTTCCTTGCAGTGAGCCACCTGCCAGAGTCTGACCAATGAACCATGGGTGGAGCCGATGTAAACCACGTCTAAGTTTGGCCCGTGGAAACACTCTGCTCGAGTCTCCTTCCGCCGCTGTTCCCGCTAGGGTGACTTGGGGACCACATTTTCCGGTGGCACAACGACCAGATGGGGAAGGGTACCTGGCCATACTGCAGTGTGCCATGGGTGAAGGATGCAGTTGAGCTGCGTACTGCCTCACGGCCCAGCCCCCTGATGCAGGCTCTGCATCATGCAAGTCCATAGCATCATCCAACTACGAGTAAGCAGCGTTGTGTGCGTTGAAAGCCCCTGGAATACAAACACTGACTGTCAAGTATTGCTCTTTGTATCTGCACCGTGTTTCCCAGCGCCTGATTCATTGTGATGGTTTTCTTTATTTTTTTAAAAAATTTATTTATTTATTTTGAAAGAGAGAGAGCACATGCGTGCGTTCAGGAGGAGCAGAGAGAGAGAGAGAGAATCTCAAGCAGGCTCCGAGCTGTCAGCTTGGAGCCCAACACAGGGCCTGAACTCACCAACCAGGAGATCATGACATAAACCGAAACCAAGAGTCGGATGTTTAACCGACTAAGCCACCCGGGCTCCCCATGATGGTTTTTTTCCATCAAGAACTGATCTCCTTCAAAAAGCAGTATCCGTATTTTTTTTTCAGCCTTCATACTACTCGTGATGAAAACTCATGATTTCACATCTTAGTTTTTTTAACTAAATAAAAGAAAGAGGAAAATAAGCAACAACAAAACGAATACAGTGGGTACCTGCCATGCATCACTCTGTCTATAAACAGGAAGAACAGGTAGAATGCAACGACTTTAGAGGAGAAGGTAATGACTGTATAGTCCCGATTTGGGCAAAGAGCAAATAAAGTCAGCAAGCCACAAATCAGCTATTACTTTTTTTTATTCACGAAAAGTTCATCAATATACCGAAAAAAATAATCTACGGGCACCTGGGTGTCTCAGTGGGTTAAGCATCTGACTTTGGCTCAGATCATGACCTCATAGTTCATAAGTTCGAGGCCTGAATCAAGTGAGCCCTGCTTCTCTCTTCTCTCTCTCTCTCTCTGCCCCTCCCTCACTTGCACCCTCTCTTCTTCTCTCTCAAAAAAACCCATCTACTAGAAACCTCATCAATTCAAAAACTATTCTTTAAGGAAGGGAAAGGCTTTCATTTGCGCCCCTCTGACCTGACAGCAGCAGCTGTTGTCTGAGCAGCCAGACCGAGAATGAAGCAGACGGGTTTACAAGTTACCATCTTCAAAAACACCAAATCCAGTGGTGATGGTTGGAGCAGCTGGGGGAGGAGGTTAGGCGGGCTGTGCAGACGGGGTTTTTAACCAACATGACTAGAGAAGTAAAAAGAACAATCATAACTGACAGATCCGAACAGCCTGCTCAGATAAGCTCAAAATGAGTCAGACCTTCAGCCTGATGACAACTTTGACAAGAATTTTGGAAGTGACAACGAACGGAAAGCTTTAAGCCTCTAGATGAACACAACTGTTGATGGGGGCCCCTGAGGGGCTGATGCATTTAGCAAATGATTGTTTTATGCACATTTTAACTTTCAAATGCTTCAGTAAATTGACGATAAAAATAAAACTTGGGGGGCTCAGCTGGTTGGGCCTCTGACTCTTGGTTTCCGCTCAGGTCACGATCTCATGGTTCGTGGGTTTGAGCCCTACATTGGTCTCCACACTGAGTGTGGAGCCTGCTTGGGATTTTCTCTCTCCCTCTCTCTCTCCCTGCCCCTCCCCAGCTCACGTGTGCACTCCTTCCCTCTCTCTCTCTCTCTCTAAGTAAATAAACAAACATTAAAAACACATAAATAACACTTCATGTTCAAATTCATGAAGGGGGGATGCTTCTTTAGAGTTTGGTAAATCCCTCCAAGTGATAAGTCCTGAGTTGGTGCAGGTGAGCACGGTTTCTTTGCTTAGCACAACAATAGTGTGGCAAAGGTTTTAAACACTGCTGCAAACAAATTTTGCAAATTCCTTTGGAAAGATACAAAGGGATTCCAATGCTGATTAAGACTCATTCTTACCCAGCCCCCCTCACAACATCTTATTCTTTTCAAGCTAGTAAACTCATGTGTTGCTATTAAGTCCACTTCTTTCAAAATATTCTGTAATTTAGACTGGCCTTTTTTTCTGTTTAAACAAGTCGATGAGGTTTTAATAATTTCAGCGTTAATAATATTTCACTAAATGTGTAAACTGAAAAACAACTAAAGTACCTGTCCCTAGCGTTCAAAAACACTATTACCAGAATTGGGAAATTTCAGAGGGTAACTGGGGGTAGAGATGAGAATAATGTGGATCACTAGAGTGGGGGTGGCATCTAAAGGTTTATGTACCATGTTGGTCTACCTTCTAGAAATAAGAGAGGAGGATTTCCTTAAAAGGAAGGAAAGCTTTCAGTCAGTAATCAAGATATATTTTAGTTAGAAATCTAAAATTTGGGGCATGTGGTTGGCTCAGTCGGTTGAGTGACGGACTCTTGATTTCGGCTCAGGTCATGATCCCAGGTTCATGGGATCGAGCCCTACATCAGGGCTGGAGATTCTCTCTCTCTCTCCCTCTCTCTCTCTCTCCCTCTGCCCCTCTCCTTCTCTCATGTGCGTGCTCTCTCTCTAAAATGAGAAAGAATCTAAAATCGTACTTCATTTTTAGTTAAGAATTTCAACCCTCTTTCTCCACCACTTGTAATCGTATGAACGAAGGATGGAGAATTCTTACTTTCCCCTCTTCATGATGATTAGAAAATAAATGCCCCCCGCCCCAGACCAGTGTTAAAGAAAGTATTCACAACACTTGTTAAAGAATAGAGAGGCAGACTTTATTCAGAGCCATCCTAAGTGTAAGGACCACTGTAATGGGCTCAACCCACAATGCAAGGAAAAGAGGGAATTTATAGCCAAGAAACAGGGCAGGGGTCAGCGGGTGGACGATTACTCAGAGGAAAGGTCACTAAGAGTGGTCAGGGAGGATTCTGGCTAAACCGACCTGACAAGAGTCTTGAGGAAGGCAGGTCTGGGTGACCAAACAACACCTGCGGGGGAAGTGACCAGGTATCAAGGGGGATCAGACGTTGAGAGTGGGGGATTCTGTCTAGACCACCTTGGCAGGATTTCCCGCTAAAATTGGAGATGGAGAGACAAACACTTTTGGAAGCCCAAAAGTCAAGGCCTATTTGAGAAGAGAGGTGGGAGGAGCCTGAGTAAGGTTTGGTCGAGGAGAGAATCTTCATCACCAGACGGAAGTGAACTGGGCATCTGTCGTGAAGTTGTTCTGTGAGTGCAGACAGGTCGCGGTACGTCTGGCATCTTCCGTTTTCCTCACTTGTAAAAGGAAGGGCCTGCTTGAGACGGCATTCAGGTCCTTTCCAGCCTTCACATTTTGGGATTCCAGAAGGGGAGGAGGACTCTTATTCAGAGCCTCATTGCATCTTAGATAGGAGGACAGAGTCAGAATTCGAAGCCAGAGGCTCAGCCACCACATCTCTTCAGTGAAGTCTCCTCATTTCATCTGAATATTTGCTGGTCTCCCAAAGTGTCACCACGAGGGGACTTCTATAGCCTCTCCACCGAGAGTCTTTCATTTTCCTTCAAGCCTAACCATGGGCCAGTTCAGATTCAAGTATGTAATCTGACGACGTCTCTACTTTTGTTTCTGGAACCAATCAGTAGACTGTGAGGGAGGAGGGGGAGGAGGTGAGGGAGTGATAAATCCGTGTGAATGGAATTAACAGTTTCATCGGCCTCGTGAGCCGTCTATGAGCTGAAAAGCCAAAAATCCCTACAATCTTCATTTCTCAATTGCAATTCTGTGGAGGAGACCCTGGATTCACGGAGGCTAGAGCAATATGCCCATGAAACAGATTTCCGGTAAGTGATGATGCCGGGAACCACGTTTTGAATACTGTCTCTTCTCGAAGGCCGTGACTCCCTCATATGGTTTGTTTCACGGACGCATGTCCTCTCTCCTCACACAGAGCTGACCCCTCAAATGTGAGAGGCCTCCTGCGATTGGCTTTCTCAAGCACACCACTTGGCTAGTCCCCATTCCTCTGAAGAGGGCCGCGTGCACACGTCTGCATGGACGCGGGATGCGGCCTCCACAGAAGACGGAATCCATCCCTCTCCTTCCCGGGCAGCAGCTTCTCGGGCCTTTAGCCTCAACGGTCTCTGAGGGCTTGGAGTTCCCTCTTCATGTGCACATCGATCCCCCTGGCTGAGCACACTCCCTTTCCAAATGGCTCCAACCCTTGATCACTAATCTTCCTATCAGTGATCAGCGAGCGTCTATTCGATGTTTCGATCTTGAAATTCTTCTGATGAAGACAAATGAGAAAGAAGCTTGTCGTGCAATGGCTCCTGGTGCATTTAAGTCTCTTGATTTCTTTTGCTTCCACTCTGCACTGAGGTCTGGATATAGAGTGGAGACTGGGTTTCAGTGACAGATGGCAGGGGGATAATCTTTCATTTTGTCATAAAGTTAACCCTCAGAGGGACTGGAAAAAGACCTTTCGCTTGGAAAATCGATGGTTTCATATTTCCTTGCTTTTAACCAGGAAAAAGCAGCTCCTTTCTGATGCTTGAGACAGAGAAAGAGAGAACGTGTCTTTCCTTTTCAACTAACCCACCTTGCAAAATGCTAAGATCCTCTCTCCATTTTGCTTTATTTATGCTTTTGTGAGTGCCTTGCCTGCTTTGAGCAATGCTGATTTGACTGTGCTTGAGCCCTAGTGATAAATAAGAAAACAGGGCTGTTAAAGATATTCCAATAAACAAACTCAAGAGGAGCTGTCTTCCAGTGTTATTTGTTGATATTTTCACAGAGGACAGAAGACTAAAAGAAATACATTACCGAGATTAATTTTTGTTAAGTTGATAAACAGGGACTATACATGTGACTAAAAACATGTCTTTTAAATCTTACGCCGGCTAGGGAAGCACAGGTTTATATCCAGATGCATTCGTTTTATCCTGTGAACAATTCAGCCAGAGGGAGGTTTTGATTTAATGAGTGAAGAGTGTTTGTACTGTTGGAGCAAAGCAAAGACAGTATCAATTGAGACCGATAGCTTCTAACCCTAATCAATAAATGATAAGAGAGGCAAAAGACAAGTTATCAATAAGGCCTGGGAGTTTTATGATCATTTAAGAACGTGAGAGTTAAGAGGCACCTGGGTGGCTCAGTTGGTTAAGTGTCCAAATCTTGATTTCTGCTCAGGTCATGATCTCCCAGTTCATGAGATCGAGCCCCGATCCCTGCACTGTCAGCTCAGAGCCTGCCTGGGATTCTCACTCTCTCTTTCTGCCTCTCCCTTGCTCTCTCTAGCGCATGTGCCCAAGCTCTCTCTCTTTCTCTCTCAAAATAACTAAACATTAAAAAAAAAAGAAAATGAGAGTTAAGAGGGTTTCAAGTATGACAGGAGGCAGATGTATAGCTCAGAGCGAAGGGAATGTTGAAGGAAGAAAAACCTTTACCTGGGCTGGTGTCTGGACTAAACCACAACACTCTCAGGTATAAGTGCTCACGCTTGGGTTTGGGGGAAAGTCCTAAAAGGGCACAAGACCACATAAAGGAGAATGATCCTTAATGTGGCTTTGAGTAATAGTGATGCCCATCACTCCGTCATGTGGCTTTGAGTCACGGTAATGCCGGAGAACGTATATATACATAGCAGTATCAGAGAACCTGGATTTGCTAGAATCCTGAAAAAGGGCAGGCCTTGGCTGCATATGTTAACCATCTCTCGCGCGAATTGCTCTCCTACGTTGAATGTGTGACCCTAGAGACCTTGAGGAACAACAATAAACCTTTTGCAAGGAATGGCATGTGGAGAAGCTGGAAGGAGAGGAGACCCATGTTGAAACCTCAGCCATCACTTATCTGACGAAGGACTTGCTTCTTCTGCTCCAAAGGCAGAGGCTCTTTTCCAGGCCTGGGGGATATTGCAATCATTGTGGGTTTTCGTTTGTTTGGATTTGGGGTTTTGGCTTTTTATTTGAGAGAGAAAGAGAGAGAGAGAGCACGCACTCACGAGCCGGGGAGAGGGGCTGAGGGAAAGAAAGAAGGTTAAGCATGCTTCACACTCAGCATAGAGCCCCCCTCGGGGCTTGATCTCCCCACCAGGAGATCATGACCTGAGCTAAAATCACGAGTTGGCCACTCAACTGACTGAGCCACCCAGGTGCCCCTGCAATCGTTGCGAAAGAGGACGGGCAAATTGAGGCAGCCAAGAATAACAAAAAAGGACTTGTGGGGGAAATGGAGGAGCCCTAAAACTATAGCATGAGATTTTCTTCACCAGACTGAGCATCACATCCCTAAAGGTTTTCTTGAATGCTTTCTTTTTCCGGGTCATGACCCTAGATTGGGGACACCCGACCAACCTCCCACCTAAGTTTTCATTACATGGCTTCCCGTTAAGAAAGGAGCTTATCCTTGAAACTCAAGAAGATTGTTTCTACGTCTAGGCAGAAATGCAATAAGGGACAACATGACAAATGAATTCTCTATACTCATCCACAAATCTTTCAAATTTTTGTAAATGAATTTTCACAGAGAAACTTAAGATAGTGCTTGGGATTTATAATATCATGGATATATGGGGCGCCTGAGTGGCTCAGTCGGTTAAAGCATCCAACTTCGGCTCAGGTCATAATCTCACCATTCATGGGTTCAAGCCCCGCATCGGGCTCTGTGCTGACAGCTCGGAGCCTGGAGCCTGCTTCAGATTCTGTGTCTCCCTCTCTTTCTGCTCCTCCCCTACTCATGTTCTGACTCTTTTTCTTTCTCTCAAAAATAAATAAAACATTAAAAATATATATAATATCACGGACCTATTTTGTTATGGGTGAAATTATCTTTTGAGTGCTATCACAGGGACCTGGCTACCATGTCCCGCAATTTCTGCACCCAAAGTAAACACACAAACAAACAAAAACCCTCCAAATAACTAATTCACAGATGTTGGAACCCACCAAAGTGGGAACTATCTGTTCTCAGATTTAACAACCTCTAGGTCCTGGTGACAAAAGTGACACAAACAGCAATGCAGACTAACTCAGGAGTGGCACGTGACACGTTCTCGTTTCCCCAAAGCTACATTAACTAAATCAATGACCTTGAAGACACCACAGTCAGTAGGGTAGGTGAGGTTGGAATCAGGTTCCAGTGGGCTAAGAATGAAGAAGGCGCGAAGGGAAATTTCGCAGGAAGGGGAAAGCGACAAGGCAGATGGAGGTAACGTTCTTTAGGACGGGGCAGAATTCAGCAGACTAAGGAAACACTGTTACTGTGGTATTGAACGTTGGTCGGAAGGACTAAGGCATGCAGTCCTACCATTATCTCAAGAATGCGTACGCTTGGACTTGTGAGCAATAAAAATCTAACCTCTGAATTTATAGTTCTGCAATGAATCCATAGGGCCAGCCTAGCAGTTAATGAACTCACCCTGGGTCTCACTCCATCAACAAATCATACCAACTATAAAGAGGGTATGATACTATATTCCATAACAATTACCACAAGAAATACACATGTGTAGGGATTCGTACATACACGATCTACATCAAGGAGACAGAAAATGCTTTGAAAGTAAGTGATATGAAGACAGTGGTCAGGAAATGCTGAGTGTTATTGGCAAAATGAGTATTACATCTACTCCTGTGTGTCACTTTCTACCGATGACATTTTCCATTCTGGTCCTCATATTGCAAATGTTGGAGCTATGGGACCCAGTTAATGCAGGCATAGGGAAAAACAGTATTCTTGCCAGAATGTCATGTTTGAAGCAAAGGAATGATTTCAGGAATGAAGAGGTCACAGGAGAAGCAGCAGAATAATGGCTCAATAATCAGTGAAATTATCTTGAGATAATAAATGCTTCTAGGAGGCAGCAGGCATGGGGGAGGGGGGAGGAGAGGAATTAAGTGATGAAAATGGCCCCAATTAGGTTTTCCTGTAATGGAGTTATGAAATAATCTGAATTGGCCAGGTTAGAATACTGGGTAAAGATCCCAATTCTTGTTGTGTGAAATCTCTCTTCTCTGAAAACATCTTTTATTTTGTCATTACTTTTTAAAGGAGAGTTTGCGTGAGCTTTGGGAATTCTTATTTTTATTCTTTCCAACTTATTTTTGGCCTTCAGATAGCTACTCAGAAGTTAATGAAGTGGCAAAGTTATACCTAGCAACAAAGAAATTGTTAAGAGAAGGAGGCGGGGGAAGGAAAAGCAGTGTGTAGAGACAGGCTTCCGTTCTTTAAGCCTTGGCTATAAACAATTTAACAACTAGACTTTGATCATACTGCATATGTGCCTGCATTTGACACAAATATCACCTATGAAGTAGGTATGATTATCATCCCCAGTCCACAGATGGAAAAACTAACATTCAAGGAAGTTAACTTGCCCAGGACACACAGCTAGTATGCTGCAAAACCAGTATATTCAAACCTAGACCCAAGTGTATTCACGCTCCTGAATACTATGCTGTCTGGCTTCCCTGTGAGCCCTAACTGTGGGTTGCTTTGTACAAACAGCGTCCTGTCCACAGAGCCTTTTCCTATGGGAAGGTCCCAATGACAGCTGGACACTTTGTTCTTCATGACTCACCCCTCAACAGGCTGTGTTTCCATTGCTGACATCTTCCCACTGCTGCCTGGAGTTGTGTTTCTTCTTATTTATTTTCCTTAATGGAAACTAGAAGCTAAGATTGTTACTTGTAGTCACATTAGGGCTGCTCAGGGAAACGGACTTTATTTAATGCAGGCAAAAAGGAAAGAAAAGAAAGAACGGGCTGCTGGAATAGTACAAATCCAATTCAAGGAATTTCAACGCCCAGAGATGAAAGTCATTGCCCAACATTTCCCCCATCTTTTTTAGGGTATGTGAAATGCCAGATGAATAACTAAGAAGACCCGAACAGATAACATAGTGATCAAAAGGAGGAGACTCCTTTTGATCAAAAGGAGGATCAAAAGAAGTCAGACCACTTGGACTCAATTCTGGTTCCATCACCTACTAACCGAGTGGATCTTTGTGCAGGTTACTCAGAATATCCGTTTCCTCATTTGTACAAGGGATAAGAATAGTTCCAAATTCTTTGGATAGTTGTGAAAATTTAATATAATACTCCATGTGAAACTGCACAAAATAAGTGCTAAATAAACATCAGCTGTTACTCTATCAATATTTAACTTGCAGGGAGGGTTTATTAGCTTTGACATAGCAATTAGCACAAACCAAGCTTTCCAGAACAATAGAAAGGTATTTTCTCACAGTTCTGGAGTCAGAGACCCAAAATCAAGGTGTTGGCAGGGCGGCATTTCCTCAGGGGGCTCCAACGCAGATGCTTTCCTTGCCTCTTCCAGCTTCTGGTGGCTCTGGACAGTCTTCATGTCTGTGTCACTCCAGTCTCTGTGTCACCTTCAATGGCCCGCTCCTCTACATGCCTTCTTCTCTGTCTCTTATAAAGATGTTTGTCATTGGATTTAAGGCCCACTTGGGTAACCCAGGATCATCTCATCTCAAGATCTTTAACTTAATTACAGCTTCAAAGACCCTTTTTCCAAGTAAGTTCCCATTCACAGGGTCAGGGTATTAGAAGGTGGGCGTATCTTTTAAGGGCCACGAATCAATCCACTACAGGTGTTCGGCATGTCCTATCACTTCTCTTTCAGCTCTCTTCTTATCCCAATATTATACGGTTTCCTAAATGCTGATGGTCCTGCCTTGACCCAAAAAACACTAGCAGTCGCTAACTCCGTGTTAGGCTCAGTGCCATGGAGGATATAAAAATAAAACAGCTTGGGCCACAAAATAATGCAAATCAGAAATGATCGAGGCTATTAGAGAGATACAGATGGAGACACTGGAGGATGACAGGCCATTTTGGAAGGGGGACAGTAATCGAACCAGGTGGTAAGCACAAGATGCAAATAAAGGGGTGGGAAAATAACACTCCATGTAGAAGAAATAGCAGAAGCAAATGCAGAGAACTGAACTAGCCTGGGGTGTGCACTGAAAATAGCATTTTTAAAAAAATGTTTATTTATTTTTGAGAGAGAGAGTACAAACGGGGGAGGGGCGAAGAGAGAGGGAGACAGAGGATCCTAAGAGGACTCCACGCTAACAGCAGAGAGCCCGATATGGGGCTCGAACTCACAAATCATAAGATTATGACCTGAGATCATGACCTGAGCGGAAGTCGGACACTTAACCGACTGAGCCACCTGGGCGCCCCCTAAAAGCAAATGGTCATTGCTTAAGAACAAGGGTCTACAAACTATCCCACTCTCTGTTTTTGCCTGGCTCCCAAACTAACAAAGGTTTTCATATGTCTTAATGGTTGGAAAAAACCCAGAGGAGGATGAAAGATTGGAACATGTAAAAATTATATAAAATTCAAGCTTCAGGGTCCAGAACCAAAGGTTTATTGCAATACGGCCACCTTCACTCATTTACATACTGTCTTCGGCGGCTTTTGTACTACAGTGACAGAACCGAGTGATTGCTAAAGAACCTAAAATATAAACTATGTGACTCCTCACAGAATAAGTTTGCTGACTCCTACTTTAGAGAAAGCATAAGGGGCAGAAAGGCAAATAGTGGGAGAAGATGACGAACTCGTTTGTTCTACCCACTCAGCCTCTTGTAATAGCCCCTCTTCTTGAGTTCGCCTAATCTTTTTCGGCTCGTCTAAATATACTATTCTAAATCTCACTCTCTCAAGGCTTTATTTGGTTATTTGCTCAATTGCTTCATAGCTGATTTTGCAATCCTCCTTAAGCTGTGGTTGAATCATAGCAGCTTAATGTATTACTTATTACACCTTCTGGTTAACGTATTTGGAATTTAGGAAACTCCAAACCACAAAATTGCCCCCTCCCCCCACCCCCCAGCAGATTGGTGGGACAGAGGTATTTGCAGAGACAAGCCTTTCTTCAACCTTCATGACGCATCATATAGGCAGCCAATGCTTCTACCAACGAAAAACAAATTTAGTTGACCGTTAGTTTTGTTATTTTCTTTTTCAACTGGTGAAGTTAATAGTGAGCCATTTGCTGCTAAGCTGCCCCTTGGGGGAAGGAAAAATGGCAGGAACTACCTTGCGATAATTGCCAACCATTGAGAGTTGAGTCTCTGTGCCCCCTTTAGTTAATAAGCCAGCCCTGGTAGCGATCATTAAGATGGTGATTTTTCCATGGAAGAGAAAACAGCTCTCTGATGAGCTGGGGCTGAGATTAGAAATATTAGGAACAGTGTTCTCAAACCTTGGCATGGGGAAGAATTGCCAGGGGAGCCTGTTACAAATGCTGTTTCTCTGCTCTCTCCCCCAGGGAATCTGGGTCTGCAGAGGAGCTCAGGACCCTGCAGGCAAGAGTTAGAAGGGGGACATGAAAGGTCCAAACTGCGTCCCACAAACGAATCCTTATCTTTTGCTCTTTAGCTGCTCCAAGAATCCCTCAGCTCTTATGGTTACATATATATTCTTACAACAAGAATGAAGTAGGCAGGGACATCATTTTGAAAAATTGTCCTTCTCCCATTCTATTTAACTAACTTTATCCCCAGGGAGTAGATATGAATTGGTCCCTAATCTGAGTAAGAAATAACTTGATTTGGGAGAAGGGCTGGGTCTTTGAAGGCAGTTATACATACATTGAAGTATTATACAGCCTTAAAAAAAGAGGGAGATTCTGCCCTCTGTGACAGCAGGGACAAACCTTAAAAACATGACGCTAAGTGGCAGATTCTCCATGATTCCACTTCTGTGACATCTAAAGTCATCAGACCCAGAGAAATCCAAAAGTAGAATGGTTGTTACAGGAGGCTAGAGGGAGAGACGGGGAATTGTTGTTCAATGTGTAAAGTTTCAGTCATGGAAGATGAAAAAGCTCTAGAGATGTGCTGTAGAGACGTGCTTATAGTTAACCGTAATGCACTGTTCACTTAAACGTTTGTTAAAAGGGTAAATCGTGTGTGTGTGTATGTGTGTGTGTCTGTGTGCATGTTTACAACAATTTGAAAACAAAAATGAAGGCAGTATAAGTGGACGTTCAAAAGGGAACTCTGGACAGAGGTTGCTTGACTGAAATCTCACCTCTGTCAGCAACACTGTAAACTCGGATGAGATTCTAAATCTCTCTGTAGCCTAGTTTCCTCATCTGTAAAATGGGAATATTCAAATTCCTATGCCTTGCAGTAGCTTTGAGTGTTAAATAAACTATTGCAGGTAAAAAGCACAGAATAGAGACTGGCCCGTACCACATTTCAGTAAATGTAAGCACTTGGAGAAATTCTGTGTGCCCTCACGTACCTTGTAAAAATGGTCATCAGGCGGCATCAGGAAATATCATATTTAAATGAGTTATAATTATACTAACCGACTCCAAATTAGCCAGGGACTTGTTCCTTACATACCACTCTCATTTTCTTTGTATGATCATGAAAATGATCCTCATGTTTATAAATATCGAATCGAAACTTACTTTTTTAAAAAACATTTTTAAGTAGTATTTCATGCCCAGTGTGGAGGCCAATGTGAAGTTTGAACTCCCAACCCTGAGATCAAGACCTGAACTGAGATCAAGAGTTGGAGACTTAACTGACTGAGCCACCCAGAAGACCCTTTACTTTTGTTTTTAATAACTAATGTGTATTGAGCACCGTATGCCCAAAACTTTGACAATGGCTTTCTGTGTTTCAGTTCATATATTATTAATCCCATGGGATAAATACTACCACCAGCCCCATTTACCGATGAGGGAACGATGCCACACAGCTGGTAGGCAGGGAAGATCTGGGACTCAAATCTAGGTCAGCTGACCCTATTCTTCTAGATAAGGAGCTCTCAACCTGGGGTGATTTTGCTCCTGTGGCAGGCCGACCCCCAAATATGTCTAGGTCCTAAGACCCAGAACTTAGGAACATTACCTTACATGGCAAGAGACTTTGCAGATGAGATTGAGTTAAGGATCTTGAGATGGAGAGATTAATTTGTGTAGTCCAGATCACCCAATGGAGCCTTATAAGATCTTTACAAGAAGGAGGCAGGAGAGTGAGAGTGGGGGAGAAGGTCACGTGAAGCCAAAAGCCAAGATTGGAGTGGTGTGCTTGGAAGTTGGAGGAAGGGGCCACTACACAGGGTGTACAGGTGGCCACCAAGAGCCAAAAAAGGCAAGGAAACAGATTCTTCCCTCAGAGTCCCCGGAAGGAACCAGCCCTGCCAACAACTCGATTGTAGATCCATAGGACTTATTTTGTACTTCTAACTTCCAGAATTGTAAGAGAAGACGTTTGGATCGTTTTAAGGCACTAATTTTCTTGTAATTCGTCACAGCGGCAAGAGGGAACTCATACAGTCCTCCAGGGGACGTGTGGCAACGTCTGGACACGTGACTTTTGTATCTGTCGTAACTCAGCTGCGTGGTAGCTAGTGAGGAGAGGCCAAAGATGCTGCTGAGTGTCCTACAATGCACCAGGCAGTCCCAACAAAGAACTATCCAGCCCAAATGTCACTAGTGCTGAGGTGGAGAATTTCTGCTCTATAGCACTGAACTGGCAGACCTGAAGGAGTGCCAAACGCTCCAGATCTTCGGTGTTCCTTCCATCTAGCATAACCCAGGATGGTGGTTGGCACTTTGTGGATGCGGAAACTGCGCTTGCCGGGTTGGTTGTTAACCCACACGAATCAGTCGTGGTATCATAGGATATTTGTTACCTGTAAGGTGTAATTCAGGCTCCTCCCTCTGGTTGTGAAGGCTCACCACAGCTGACCCCCACCTCCTTTTTCAATATTACTTCTTATCAGTCTCCTTCACCAACCAAACAACCTTGAAAAGGGGGCAACTCCACGTAGCTCAGCGGCAGGAACAAACGAACTATCTCCTTGGTGAAGCAGCTCCAGGCTCTTCCCGCCATGGCATTCCATTTCAGATTCAAATTCCACAGGAACAGTCTGCTTGTTCTAATGTGGCCAGGTGCTCTCCCCCAGGGTAATCACCCATGGCCAGGAGTCTTCTTTTCTCACTTGATTTGGAGAGAACTACCGGTGACTTTGAAGAATTCTCTACAGCACTCGCTCTAGTGACTTACACACAGCACATATGCAAATATTGGTTAAATGAATGACCGGATGAAACACCAAGTCAATGGGATTTATTCTGTCCTTTATCTCTGGCCCTTATTTTGTAACTATAGCATCTGATTGTGTCACCTCTGTGTCAGATTTAACCCAAGCATTATGTAGCAAAACGTTTTTAAAAAACTAAAGTTCAGGTTCAGAAACATGTTATTACTAAACTAACTTTTGAAGCCTCCTTCTTTATCATAAGAAATGAACAAAATGTGTTGAGGGAAAAAAACAGAAATACATAAGTTACACTCAATACTACGTAATTTATTTAATAAATCAAGAAGGAAATTTATACAATTCACAGTTGATCATTCTGGGCCCACTACATACTTTTGTTCAACCTAGTAAATATTTTCCATTTCCTTGAGTAATGGCCACTGCTTGTTTGGTAAATAAAGTTTTATTGGAACACAACAGTGATTTTTTTTTTTTTTTATGTTTTTCTGTGGCTGGTTTGGTGCCACATGACAGAATTGAATACTCAGCAATAATCCTGTGGCCTGCAATGCTAAAATATTTCCTATCTAGTTTTTTACTGAAGTGTTTTATGACTCCTGAGTTAAACTCTATAAACCTCTTACTGGTGATGTATTCTAATCCTAAAAAAAAAAAAAAAAAAGCTCAGGATTCCACCCTTACCCTCTTTTCCCACTCCAAGAGATTTCTGATCTGGATCAAGGACAGACAAAGGGCACAAAGAAGTCACAGTGACATTTTGTGGGGAGGGGGAAGGGGCCAAACCCTCTTCCTGTTGATGATTTATTCTCCCCCTTCTCGTGCTGTCTTTGGAGATAGATTACAGAGGCAAAGTGGAACCACAGTGGGTACTAGGAAAGAGTCATGTCTTTGTTTAGAGCAGATTCGGGTTTAGGTTCCCAAAGAGAAAAGTCAGGAAAGAGTCTATGCAGTTTGCATTCGGCTCAGCCCAGCTGATCAAGACAGGCACTGGGGCAGGGCTGGGAAGAAACAGGGAGCCTATAACCAGCATAACCATGGTGTTCATTCTTTAGCTCTATTCCATTATGGAAAATGTTAAGATATTACAAAGCTTCCTTCTCAGAGTGAACAGAAATTCTCTTCATGGGTATTGATTCATTCCTCTAGAGCTTTCTTTTCATGTGGTATGGGCTTAATTACGTCCCCCTGCCAAATTCATATGTTGATGTCCTAATATCCTGTACCTCAGAATGCAGTATCTTTCTTGAAGGTAGCGCCTTTAGAGAGGTAATTAAGTTAAAATGAAGTCATTAGGATGGGCCCTAATCCAAGCCATCTGATGTCCTTAGAAGAAGAGGAAATTAGGACACAGACATGCCCAGAAGAAAATGCCGTATGAAGAAGACACAGGAAGAACAGCATCTACAAGTCAAGGAGAGAGCCCTCAGGAAGAACCAGCCCTCTAGACACCTTGATCTTGGACATCTGGCCCCTGGAATTACGAGAAAAGAAATTTCTGTTGTTTCAGCTACCTAATCTGTGGTACTTTGCCAGGGCAGCCCCGGGGAACTAGTATCCAATGTATCAGCCTCCACACAGGAGGAGAAAACTACCATGTCGTCTGCTCACCGGGTTATACATCCATTTCCTCCTCCTACGTTTCATTTTAGCTTACTGACTGAGTACTACTTCCGTTATTTTTTTTTTTTAATTTTTTTTTTTTAACGTTTATTTATTTTTGAGACAGAGAGAGACAGAGCATGAACGGGGGAGGGTCAGAGAGAGGGAGACACAGAATCTGAAACAGGCTCCAGGCTCTGAGCTGTCAGCACAGAGCCCGACGCGGGGCTCGAACTCACGGACCGCGAGATCATAACCTGAGCCGAAGTCGGCCGCTTAACCGACTGAGCCACCCAGGCGCCCCCCGTTATTTTTTAATACATGTGTTTTCCAAATGTTTCTACCCATTGATTCAGCGATTCTACCTCCAGGAATTTTCCACACTAAGGAAATCATCCCACAGAAGCACAAAGCTCTATCCACAAATATTTATATCCCAGCGAGGCATAGCATTTCCTCCAACTTAAAAAAAAAAAAAAAAAGGTATGTTATAGATACTTTATTTCACACACAAAAAATTAACCCCACATACATTTGGGGTGATATTTTCAAATAATACGAAGATTTATAAGTAAACAGTGAAAATGTCCCCTTACAGTTACCCACAAAGTCACTCCTCGGAGATAACTATGGGACTGTATCATCTGCACATATGCTGATGAATAGACACTCGTGTGTATTTTTAAACAGAAATGGGAAGATTATTATACATAGTATTAGAATGTTTTTCCACTTCTGATATCACGGATATCTTCCTACGTTAATTCAATTTCTCATCCTTTGCTCTCTTCACAATTCGTGCTCAGTTTGGAAGATTCAGGCTGTCATCCTCTTGTCTCTGCCTAACGCTCTGCTGGGTGTCCTTTCTCTGGGCTCTTACAGCACACTGGGCATGCCTTGCCCAGCACGTATGACCGTAGTTAAGAATAACGGCTCTAGAGTCAAGCTGCCTGGGTTTGAATCCTAGTGTATTGGTTTCCTATGGCTGCTTTAACAAATTATCACAGACTTGGTGGCTTAAAACAACATAAACTTATTATCATACAGTTGCGGAAGATACAAGTCCTAAAATCAAGGTGATGGTATGGCTGTGTTCCTTCTGGAAGTTCCAGAGGGAGAATCTGTCTCATTGTCTTTTCCAGCTTCTGAAGGCCTCCTACCTTCCTTGGATCATGGCCCCTTCCCCCATCTTCGGGGTCCACTCTGTAGCATCTTCTAGTCTCTCTCTCTCTCTCTTTCTCTCTCTCTCTCTCTCTCTCTCCCATACATACAGACTCTCACACCTGTGGTTTCATTGTCACATCTCCTCTGACTCTGATACTGCTGTCTCCCTCTTATAAATCTCCCTGTGATGAGATCAGGCCTACCCAGAAAATCCAGGGCAATCTTCCCC
This sequence comes from Panthera pardus, assembly GCF_024362965.1. Taxonomy (NCBI): domain Eukaryota; kingdom Metazoa; phylum Chordata; class Mammalia; order Carnivora; family Felidae; genus Panthera; species Panthera pardus. The sequence goes on along the minus strand of NW_026526766.1, from coordinate 14,556,400 downwards.
TCTCAAAACCCTTAACTTAATCACACCTACAAAGTTCCTTTTCCAAGTAAGGTAATGTTACGTTTTACTATTTTACCTTACAGGTAATTTCTATGTAGAGTAATATTCACAAATTCTGGGGATAAGGTGGTGGACATCTTCAAGCACCTTCTACCTACCGTATCTGGAAACACTATCTTGCTATCAAGATATGCCTCAGTCTCGACACCTATCAAAAGAGCAGAGTGGCACCCGTGGGGCTCAGTTGGTTGAGGGTCAGACTCTTGATTTCGGCTCAGGTCATGATCTCATGGTTCATGAGATCGAGCCCCAAGTAGGGCTCTGAGCTGACAGTGTGGAGCCTGTTTGGGATTCTCTTTCTCCCCCTCTCTCTACCCCTCCCCTGCTCTCTTGCTCTCTCTCTCAAAATAAATAAATAAACATTAAAAAATAAATAAAACCTCACTCTGTGCCTATGAGGTAGGTACTATTAAACCTCACAAAAAAGGGAAAAAAGAAGAGCAGAGATCATCGCAGCTCATAAGGTTTCTGTGAGAATTCAGTGAGTTCATGTGAATGGTGTCTCAAACATGGTATATGTTCAGTAGTGTTCGCTATTATTACAACTATATAGTTATCTATGTGCCTTATTTGGCCGACATTAGACTAGTTCCTTGAAGAAAAAAAAAAACAAACCAGTATTCCTAGGGCCTAGCATAGGGTCTAGGACACATTACATCCTCAATAACGGTTTGTTAAAGTGAATAGCTCCACCTAGGAGACTATTATTAAGCCAGTAAAAATGAGAGAGAATTTGCAGTGTTATTAAAAACATCAACATGTTGTCACATTAAGTGACAAAAGCAAAATAAAATATGCATAGATAATCAGAGCTGTTTTCTTAAATGTGCACAGCTAGAAATTATGCGTAAAAATAGACTGAAAAGAAATATGGCCAAATGCGAACAGTTGATAGTCTTGGAACGGTAGAATGATGGGCGATTTTTTTTTCTTCCTATTTTTACCTTCAGACTTTATTTATGTCTAAGATGTAAAAATAACACACATCTGATTTACACACACACACACACACACACACACACACACACACCTTGCTCAAATATGACAGGCGACACTATGCATTGAGTAAGAGCTCAGGCTCTGAGTTACCATCTGGGCTATGGTCTGGCCCGCCACTTACGAGCACTGGGCAAGCGGTGGTTGCTGATGTTTTGGTTATAGCTGTTGTGTTTCTGTTTCACTGTTTTCGGCTGAACTGAGGACAGAGACCGCCTGCTCAAAGGGCTGCCGAGGGACCAGTAAACGCCCAGCACATCGCCTGTCACACAATAGAAAAACGTTAGCTGTCCCTCTCACAGCCATTACTGGGAGGACGACGCTGATTTGAACACACATGGAAAGAGTTATAAGGAGGCATCGGTTCGGAGAAGGGAAGCAGAGAACATCGAGGATAAAACCAGCTTGCTGGATCTCGAGATCTAGAAGACCTATTTCATTTCAGCCCGTCTTGGGTATGGATGTGCCAAATCTGATATTTCAGGAGTGTATTACAAACATTCTATTTTTAACAACAGAACTCCCTCCCCCCAAACCTCTTTCAGATCCCCCAGATATAAAGCGGATCAAAACAGCTGCTCCAGTAAAATGGGGGTCAGGCCATGCCTTCTGAGCTCTCCATCGCTCTTACTGACCTGAGGCTTCTGGGCAAATACCTTGGAGAGCACTCTTGTGACACAAACCTAACGGGTTCACAAAGTGTAATTTTGCCCACTTCTGGGAAAGGGGGCACCGTGTCACTGGCGCCCTACTGTAGTTTTAGGGGGCAGCAGGGGCAAAGGGTGTATTAGGAACAGCTGTCCCCAGGCTTCCGGGCACAGCATTTATGCATGTCTCAGGCCTGTTCCTTAGGAGCTGTGCCCTTATTTGAGCCAGAACTACACAAGGGCATTGTCCTCAAACACTGGTCCTCCTCTTTCTTGACTGGCCCTTTGTTTACTCATTCATCAGCAGGTGGCGGCTGACACGTCCCTCTTTGATTTTGTGGTTCGGGAGCAGCAGGCTGAGACCTGAGCCGAATAAACATCGTATCATTTGGCAATGGCAGGATTCCTGGTAGCCTGGGTCAGGCGAGGTTTAAGGAGGATTAGGTTTAGATTAAAAAAGGGGTTGAGTGATTTTTTTACCCCTGTGGTCTCTTTTAAGTGCCTTAGGGTTTTGCAAGAGGAAAGTGGGCTGACAGCCTGGGCTCAGTTGCTCCAGAAATAAAAGTTGGTGAGCTTGGTGTTCTTTTCTGGAAGATCAGAACATATGCTCCTCCTGACTGTGGTTTCTCCCGTGAGGGTTGCGGGCTCTTAGGAATTTGCTGAAAGCTCTAAACCTTTTTCCTAGAAAATTCTGTGCATGTGTGCGCACACACACACACAATTGTACTTATTTCCAGGTGTTCCAGGCTGGAGGGATTTTAAGAGCTTACACAATTCACTACTGGGAGGCGGCACTCTTCCCCTGCTGAGCCTCACATGGCTGTCCTTCCCAAAGCCGCTCCTCAGTGACCACTGGTCGTGCTGAATGGACCTTGTTGTCACAACGCCAGGTTTCCTTGGCAGTCTGGCCCCGGAGAGGCTGGCTGGGGGCTCTGGCAGTCGCTCTTGTTTGTTACACAAAGTCTTGCCCCACTCCCTGGCGACAGCTTGCAAACCAAAACTGTTTCATTTCCCAGAGACAAACAGGTTTGAGGGGAGAAGGCGGGGGGGGGGGGGGGGGGGGCGGGGAGCGGCGGGAACCAAGCCACCGCTCACCCCTTTTGAAAGCATAACCTCTCTTTGGATTCCCTAGAAGATTGTCTTTGCACCCCAGTGTCCAATTTGGCTTCTTGGGCAATTGTGGTTGGTTCTGTCCTCCAACAAAAGAATCGGCTGGCTGAATTTTTCCTCCTTATTCCTCCCTTCCTCTGCGGGTTTATTTCCTCCCCACCACCGTTTCTAAAAAGGGTGAGACTAACAGGGTTTTTCTCAAATAAATGGATGTTCCCATTTATGGTTAGACGCTGAAGTGCCCCATCTCTTGTTTACTCCCTGGATGACAGTGAGAAAGTTATTAACCTCTCTGAGCTTCAATCTTCTCCGGAGATTAAAGCAGTGCCTGCTGCATAGGGTGGTGGTGAGAAATGAATCAGGGGCAACTTGTTAGCAACTCTCTCACTCCAAGTGAACATTTGGGAATGGTTTATCATACATATTATAAGCAGATTCTTATCTGCCAGTGGCACATGATTTCCCCGCTAGGACTCCTTCCAACACCTTAAATACAAACATAAGCTCTCTCTAATTTTGTACAAGGAAATTCTACATGCCATGTCTAGGGTGAGTAACTACTTAGGTGGCATCATTTTGGGGCCCGATTGGAGGTTCTACACAGATAATTCTCTTAGCATGAAGGTAAGGGAACCCGGTGCGTCCAGCGTAGTCTACTGTGTGATAAATACATTTTAAAACGTTCAGATGCTGCTCTTCCTTTAATACCACTGTCATATAAGGGGAGTAGACCATATAGGTTTCCATAAAAGTTATCTACCACGTACTGGTAGATATCCTACAAACAATTTACCTAGTTTAATCCTTCCAATAACCCCCCAAACAGGTTCCATTATTAACATAGCCATTTTGTAAATGAAAACAGAGGCTCAGAGAGGTTAGGCAAATGGCCCGGGGTCACAGAGCTTGTAAATATCAGAGTGGGTGTTAAATCTAGAGGCTCCTGTATTGTGCTGCTTTGATCACTCCAAATTTTTATGAGACTGTGTTGCCTCTCTTTACACTCCTGAAAACAATAATTTTCAGTTGAGAAGCTCATCCTTGCTGCCTTTGATGGGCCTGACAGCCTCTCCCTAGCAGAAATCTCAGATGGCTTAACACTGTCCAGAGCAAACTCAGCTTCAGATTTATTTAAAGCAGCCTTCGTGTTGTTTATAATGCTGCTAGACAATTTACTTTTTAACCTCCGTGCAGAAGAAAATTATGTAAGTGTACACATCGTTCATTGCTCATCGGTAAGGGGGCTGGGGTGGGAGTAATAGTTCCATCATCTACATCATCCAAGTGTTTGTTACTAAACATAAGGAATAGTTCTTAAAACTGTGCACAGACTCCCACGGTGATGCTTGTAAGAACTCACGCCATGGACTCCAGCCTATTTTCTCATTTCTATGGGCCCTGAGCGTGTTTCATCTGAACTAAACTTCTTTATGGGATGTTTTCTTCTGATTATAAAAGTGATATATGTCCATCGTAGGAAATTCAGAAAATATAGTAGAGTATAAAGAAGCCAATAAAATAGGGCCAAATTTCTTATTGTTTGATCTGGGCCCAGGTTCAAAGCTCTTTTGGGTTTGAATAATAACCTGTGCAGTTATTTTTGTGAAAAGCTACAAAGAAAACCCCTTTGATTCTAGGGCAATTTCAAGGTATTTTACCTTAAGTCATTTTCAAGCAGTCAAATGAGAATAAAGAAAAATTTTCCTACTTCTAGTTGTTACAGATGAATCTCTAGAGAATTGTTGAATGGGGAACAGTAAGCTTCTGATATTCCCAAATGCTCCGTATTGTATGGCAAACTGGATTCTTGTCTTAATATTTAAAACTCCCAAAATGATCTGGAATACTGAGTTTCCAAAGCTTTGGTTTGAAAAGACTTAGTAACTAGAAATGTGATTTGCCACTCCCCATTTTTCCCCATTTTTCTTCCTATTCATGAAAGATTAAAATATTACACCTAAAAAAAGAAAATACAAAAATTGAGTTTTCAATAATTACATGTGGGCATTTAAAATATTTACATCTCATCTGAATGTGATTCAAAGACTGAGTTACTCCCACATATATTTCTTTCTGACTGTTCTGGCCATCAGATATTTTAAATCTATTTAAAAGCTTTTTGCACGCACTAACTGTATATGACCACAAAAAAGAAAAAGATCATACACATTTCCTTGCCCGTATCCTTAAGTCAACTATCTTCAACTAATACATAATGTCTCCAGCAGTATGAAAAAATCAAATAGATTAGAACCTCATTTTCTTCTTTCTGTTTCACTTGATCTGAAAGTCAAATCAGAGAGGGGTTGATTTCACTCTAAACAGCAACCCTTCCCATGTTGTGTGCAGGGCTCAGTCCTATAAGGCAATTAGTGTTTTCAAATTTACAATCCACAATTTGAGAGGCATTAATTGCTTGTATAATTACTTATTTATGTAATATTTATTTACTTCTTTTCACTTCACCTCGTCTGAGAACCTCAATGTGATTCGTAAGTATTAACACATTGTAATTATGTTTCATCGCAAGAAAAACATGATGTATGGTCATTAGTAGTTTTAAACCATCGTTAGCTTTGCAATTGACCAAGAAAGCTGACAGTGAGATTTGTGGTTGTGGCTTATCTCTGATTTAGAGTAAAATCATTCTTCTCTTCATGTCAAGGATATGCTCTTACATATTGAAAAAAGTCTGGATGATATTTTAGCATTGCTGAGTGATACCAGAAGAATGTGATGTAAGTTTACCCTTCTTACTCTAAGATTTTCAGCATTTTGCCTCCAAGATATTAGGGATGTCTTTAATTAAGCACATGAGATTTTATTCTTAGGGTCCTCTAAGTGACTCTGCACTTCTAGAGTAACTTCCAAGAACCAACAAAAAGTCTAATAACTAGAGATTTGGCATTTTCCAGAATGAAAAACAATGGGCAAGCCAACATGTTCTGATACCTAGTTAGTCTGTCTAATCCTGTGACCTGTGCCCTTTGCCCTTTCCTCTGGACCCTTGGAACATTTCTGGTCTTTTCCTTCTAAACTTCAGATTGCTGACCTGCGTTATTTGCGGTCACTGTCTTAGCTGTTGTTGTTACTTTTTAGTCCATTCTCTTAGGATGGTGGTGCTCCGGGTTGTGAATTATGATTTATAATCTCTTGTCTTCTATTTATGACCTTCTGCTTCTTTCCAACATGATTTATTGCTGACCTTGTTTTTGACATTTGGGCATGATGCTTTTGTATTTCAAAGCTGACCTCTGATCTTCGTGTGTTATATTCTGTTAATCTTGAGCAATGGATCTGGGGAATCACAGCTGAGGGGAGCTGAAAAAGGTCCCAGGAATGTAGGGGTAGCTGCTATGATTCACCAGCAGGGCCATGAGAGCTGATGTATAGCGCTGCTCAAATCCGGAACTTGTTTGGACCATAAATCTGAGTCACTCTCTGACCTAGTAATGCTCCAGCAGGGCCTCTGAGTCAAGGAAAAGGATCACCGTTGACTTTGTAGTGAAAAACAATGTCTATTTTTCTGAAAGAATGAACAAACTTGTAAGGCCCTCTTATTTCCTTTTAATCATACATTTTTCCTAGCAATATGCTAACTTCACAAACAAGTATCTGTGTATATCTCAGTGTCTCAGTAATGTTATTCATGTTCACGTTAGTGTGTTTAAATGTTGATAACTGTGTCGTTCTAGCCGTTTGGGTCTGCAAACAGATGTGTCCCCATGAGGACATACTCAGATGGTCTTCTCAAAGTTTTCAATTGGACTACATTTAAATTAATACTAAAGGAAGTAATTACATTATAAAATTATAGTTGCCCCACAGGCTTTTGAGTCAAATCCCTGTTGTCCTTGAATCTGGCCATCGTTGATCTTAGGTACACCTTAGACATGATAATTTTCATTAAGGTTAATTCTATTAATTGCTGGGTGGCCCATTCCTACATCTAATAACCCATTTTCTGAGATACCTTCTTTAAAAGTAACAGAACTTTCTACCAAAGCAATGTAAGACCAGTATTTTAAAAATTATTATTATTTTTGAGCAGTCCTTAGTAGAAGCAGAAAAAGGGACCATTTGTCTTCCTTCCTCCCTCCCTTTCATCCTTCTCTTCTTACTTCCTCATTTGCACTCTTTTTTAGAAAAATATTTATTTATTTTTGAGAGAGAAAGAGAATGAGCAGGGGAGGGGCAGAGAGAGGGGGACATAGAATTTGAAGCAGGCTCCAGGCTCCAAGCCGTCAGCCCAGAGCCTGACGTGGGGCTCAAACCCACAAACTGTGAGATCACGACCTGAGCCAAAGTCAGACATTTAACCGACTGAGCCACCCAGCCGCCCCCTGATTTTACACTCTTATAAAAAGGAAATATATCCCAGACATAAGCCATGTGGCTAGCAAGTCAGTATTCTATTACCAAAGCTTATCTCTTATATTTACCCGGTTGTAGACCCACCAAACTCTACAAGACAAGGACCACTGAAGAATAGTTTTTGGAAGAAGTATTAGCTTTGTATTTTGATACGTCTGCATCCAAATAGATCTTTTCCAACTAATCTGCTGTGTGACTTTGTATGAGCTAACCTCAGTCTCAACATTTGTAAAGGTGAGAAAACAACAGCGAACCTGTAGAAAGGTGACAAGGATCAAATTGGATCAGAAATGTAAGAACCTAAAAACAATGCCTTCTAAATAGCAGGTACTCCAGGTGTGGATCTAAGCTAATCTCTCAAATATTCTAACAACTCTGACTCCCCTCTCTCATCACTCTCTCCAGTCGTTTCTGAAAAACAGTAAGCTTTTCCTTATGTGGGAGTAATCCCACCTTTCAAAAAGAAAACTCCACTTTCTCTGTACCATCAGCCATCATTTCTTACTCATCTCACTTATGTAACCGAAGAAGTTTACAGTAATTGAAATTTACTAAAAGAAATCAAGAAACTCTGTCCTTCCCCCCGTTGGCTGCAGTTGATAATGAGATTTCAAAGAGGGATAATATTGTAAGCAAAGGGAATTAGAAGATGGAACTGCGAAAGATCCAGAAAGACAGGAAGAAGCTATATATAGATGCAGAAACAGAAAAAAGCAAGATGAAACTCAGGCAAGGTGTCCTGATGTATTGGCCAGATGGAAGGGGCTGCTGAATCAAATCCTGGTAGTCACTTAACCTTAGAAGTAATCATGAACAAAAAGATCCCTTCAGGAGGGTGCCTATGAAGATAAGTTCAAAAGAGGCACTGAAAATTTAAAAAAAAAAAAAAAAAGTGATTAATGCCATTAAAGGAAATAGGAGTGGGGGTCAAAATAATAACGAGACTTCCCCGTTTTCCAAACGTTGCTTGTGTATCATCTATTTCTCAGAGCAGCCCGGAAGGAGGGGAATCTCGCTTATCATCATTCTTTTATAGATGGAGAACTGAAGCTCAGGCACGGTTAAGTGACCTGCCCACAGTCACACAGCTAGTAAAGGACGGGGGCAGAACTCGAACACAGATCTCCAATCCTAGGCTCATTATAACCCTTCTCGAAAGGAACAGCAAATGTGGTGGTTTCCCTGAAGACTAATGACTCTGATTGGCTTTATTTATGATAGAAGACAAGTTATCTTTCTGAATATGTCTACCTGAATCGTCTGGGGAAAGGTTTAGAAGCCTTATCATAGTCATCGCCTTTCAGGTTATCCTCAGTCTCTAAATGTCTCTTATGTTGACATACGATCTGAGGGATATATTACGTCCTAGAAGAGACTTCAGTCAAATACACCCATATTAATACCAATTAGGACTTGACCCCCCAATTCATATTGGGTTTCCTACCGTCAGGGCCTCAGCCAGGCTACGTCTTCGCCTCTGAGTAAATACCACTTAGTAGAAAGGCAAATTGAAGATCACAGGGTTGACTATCACACTAAGGAACACACAGACGTGTATTGGTCATCTTGCAGGATATTAAAAAGATAAAAATTAACTGAAGCGTAATAACACTTACACCAAAATACACACACCTAACGTGTACAGCTTGATGAATTTTTGCATATGTGTACAACCATATAACCACTGCCATCGAGATACGGAACATTCTTGGCCCCTGCAGACCACTTCAGAGTATCTACAAAAATGAACTTCCCCACTCTAAACTGTCGATGGTAGGAAGTTGGCCTTTGTCTACAGACTTAATTGGGCAGGCACATTTAGGCAATTGTGGGTTGTTCTTTTTTAATGTTTATTTGTTTATTTTGAGAGAGAGAGAGAGAGAGAGGGAGGGAGAGAGGATGAGTGGGGGAGGGGCAGAGAGCGAGAGGGAGACAGAGCATTCCAAGCAGGCTCCGCGCTGGCGCCGTCAGGGCTCCATCTCCTCAACCGTGAGATCAGGACCAGAGTCAAAATCGAGAGTCGGATGCTTAACCAACTGAGCCACACTGGCCTTCCTCAAGCAATCCTTTTAAGACTTTAGGGAGTCTCGGCCACCTGGGTGGCTCAGTAAATTAAGTGTTGGATTCCTGATTTCGGCTCAGGTCATGATCTCACCGTTAGGGAGATTGAGCCCCACACAAGACTCTGCGCTGACATCACGGAGCCTGCTTGGAATCCTCTGTCTCCCTCTCTCTCTTTGCCCCTCCCCTGCTCACTTTCTGTCTCTCCTCAAAATAAAACAACAACAACAAAGACTTCAGGCGGTCCTTAAATACTCAGAGGGAGGTCCTAACGTTAAGTATGAGGCTGGGTTAAGCCTGTTCCAGATACTGCTGGTTTGGGCTACTGCTCTGTGACCCCTCACCCCTGTTCAGCATTCCTAACTAGTCTCCCTCTGAGGAGCCGCTCACGCCTTCCCCCTCCCCCCACCCCTCGGTTTGAGTCAGACTAATCCCGCCCCCAGCAGCTCCAGGGTTGGATGATGGGAATTAGGCCTAAGCCAATGAGCACGCTGCATTCCTTTGCCCACAACGATAGGCTGAGGGACAGGCATGTGACTCACTGGCAGCCAATGCAGTGCAGTCTGACTGCGGAGCCTGGGAGAGGCCGGCCCCCTCTTGCAGCTGGTGTGAAGCCCTGGAAGAGGTGTGAAGGATCGTGTTAGGACACTGAGCAAAAGGCATCTGAGAGGGAGCCAGTAGCAGAGAGCCAACAGACTGAGAAGGAAAGCTGATCTGCTGACACAGCAGAGTCCCTTAGCCACCCATGCCTGAGATAAAGACCTAGCCCTCGATTTTTAAGTTACAAGACCCATAGAAGCTCTTGCATAAACCAGTCTGAGTTAGGTTTTCTTTTGCATGCAGTTAAGATGACTTGACTCATAAGCATCTGAAAGGGCTAAAGTATTTTCTTAAAGAGAAGGAGGGGAATTTTTTCTTCTCTTAAAAAACAAAAGTGGGCACCTAAGGGAGGAAGGAAGAAAGAGGGAGAGGCCATCAGATTGTTGCAGATAAGGAAGAAAGACTCGTTTTTTTGAGGACAAAGATGATAAATGTTGTAATCATGCTTTTTGCATTCTGTGTTACATAACTTTCACCTTCCCAAAACTCTAGAAAATTTGGCTACCTGTAAGAATGCCTTGTGGGGGACTAGTTAAGTGTCTGACTTCGGCTCAGGTCACGATCTCATGGTTTGTGAGTTTGAGCCCCACCTCGGGCTCTGTGTGGACAGCTGGGAGCCCGGAGCCTGCTTCAAATTCTGTGTCTCCCTCTCTCTCTGCCCCTCCCCAAGTCTCTCTCTCTCTCTCTCTCTCAAAAATAAACATTAAAAAAAAGAATGCCTTGTGTGAATGGTGTGTGTGTGTCCATGTGTCTGTGTACCAAGAGAGAGGGAGGGTGGGTGAAAGACTGGGTTCTACATTGTATTCACATGGTACAGAATAAAGAAAGCAATAGTTTATGAAAAGACCATACCTAAACTCAACAACTTTAGCAGAATAGGAACTTGAGATCAAAGCTGACCAGGAGAATGTAAGCCCTCCAGAAATTCATAGAATCATTGAGGAATGCCTTAGACTTTCCACAAATCAGGGGCAAGAGGATTGAGGCTATCTCCTGTAGGTCTTAAGGGGGTACAGTGACCTCAGCTATGACTCACATTATTTTTTTAATTTTTTTAAATCTTGATTTATTTTTGAGAGAGAGAGACAGAGTGCGAGCAGGGGAGGAAAAGAGAGAGAGGGAGACACAGAATCCGAAGCAGCTGAGAGCCTGACGCAAGACTCAAACTCCCAAACTACAGGTTCATGACCTGAGCTAAATTTGGACACTCAACCGACTGAGCCACCCAGGCACCCCTCACATTATTTCTATTTGTTTAGGGGCGCATAGGTGACTCAGTCGGTTGAACATCTGACTCCTGATTTCAGCTCAGGTCATGATCAGGTGCATGAGATAGAGCCCAGTGCCCCTCCCCCATCCCCATCTCTCAAAATAAGTAAATAAATAAACCAAAATAATAATAATAATATAAGTGTACTTGTTTGACATTACTTGCTAGTGAGTTTTCTCAACCAATTCAAAATTCGGATGTGTTAAAGAAACAAAAAGGTCAACAAATAAAAATCCACAAGCAGAATTAAAAAAAAAAAAAAAACTAGTAATGGCAAGACATTTTCCAAAAATGTCTTCAAATAAGGAAGTTGACAATTAACCAACTATTTCACTTGACTGCTTTGCAAAAAGTCAGTTTCCCCATCCTCAAATATATCCAGAGGAAAACAAAATGCATACACTTTCCACTGTTCAACGTAGCTGCCTGTGCATAATGGTAGCCCAAGTGAACTTAACTCACTTGCTGTCTTCTGAAGTTACTAATTAGCCCCAGATAAAATATTTAGCATTTGTGAGTAATAATACGCACCACCCAGCCCCGCTGTGCAGCTTCTTCTGTTCAGTATTTATTATATCCTAACTGTACTAGATGTTCTGTGGGTACAGACTAGAAAGCAGGCACAGTCTATACTATCAGAAATTTCATGTGGAAACAGAATGTATATTCACTATATTCTCCAAAGGCTAGTTCCATTTGCAAGAACGCAATAGTATTTATTCTGAAAGTTTACTTATTTTGAGAGAGAGACAGCGCAAGCAGAGGAGGGGCAGAGAGAGAGGGAGAGAGGATCCCAAGCAGGCTCCACACTCACAGCGCAGAGCCTGACAGGGGGCTCAAACCCACAAAGTGCAAGACCATGACCTGAGCTGAAACCAAGAGTCAGACATTTAACAGGCTGAACCACCCGGGTGCCCCAGAACACAATAGTATTTAAAAGAGAAGAAAAAGGGGAAGCCAGAGATTGTACATTTGGGTTCTCTGGGAAACTGACCCTGAGATGGAACTTGGCATGCAAATAGTTTATAGGGAGTGCCCTTGGGATCAAAACCTATGATGGGAAGGGAAGGAGAGCAAGAAAGCAGGATGGGGAGAGGGGAGAAGAAGGGGTGTAAACCAAGGCCTGAGGTGACCCCACAAGGAGCGCTAAAGCTGGGGTGGCCCTTCTGCATTGCTCTCAGTTGTGAAAGGGAAGCCTGGACCAATAATTGGAAGCTGGCTGCTCCAGGAAGTGCTGTGACATTGAGTAGAATAGCTCTGTGGACTGTCAGCTGAAGTCCTTCCAAGAAACAGCTGGACGAATAGATCTCTGGTCCCGAAAGAGGGACCTGCGCAGAATGGCAAACAGCAGCCACACCCCCGGAAATTATTTAAGGTTTTGGAATTTAATCTAGTGATGCTGTAGACATATTAAACCTCCCCATCCCCGGTCTTTGGGGAGTTCGGAATGACTTTTCTGGACAGATTCTCCTTAAGCAGGGAACTTCGTTACACTTAGCCACCTTATGAGCCCATCTGACAAGACAGTTTTCCCGGACTGGGAAACGTGTTAGTCAGAAGATAACTACCATCACTTTACTTGGGATAGTCATGAAATTATTGATATTGGAACGAAGTGGTTCCAAATTGGTTCTGGAGTCAGACAGAATGCTAGTTCTTTCACTGGAGTGGTCTAGGTGCTTTGTAAACAGATTCACTTAGACCTTCATGTGTATGGGGAGCACAGATGGTTGACAGTGTCTGTCACGGGAAGGCAGCTGAGATGCTGTTCAATTCCTACTATTTGTAACTTAAACCTCTGCCATCAATAAAGAGAGCAAGTAGCCATGCTGGCGGAGATGCCTTGAGTTCAGAGCTATTAGCTACCCACTGCGACTTCACATTATTGTTAAGCACTTTACTAGGGCTCGGGGAGGGACACAGGACAATCAAATGAGGTCCTTCTTTGCTCTCAACAAAAAAGAAATAATAAAATTATCTTCCAAGAAATTGAGGATCCTGTCCTACCAAGAATGTTCCAAGAGAATCCCAAAGGTAAATTTCTTCTGTACTAAGCACTGTCCTACAATATGGAAGGAAAAGAAATCCAAAATCTTTCTTTCATTTTCCTGATAGGACTATGTGCACACACTCAAGCGACATGGGAATAACACTGCATCTACTTATCTCACAGATGTGGCTGGAACTTGCCCCACTTCAGGGTAACGGGAATGAGTTCAATGCATTATTGTTCGATTAATTAATTAACATAATGGTCCCGACCAGATTGTAAAGCCCAGCACCTTGCAGATGATTGGCTTTGTGTAGCAGAAGCAGGTGAAAATAAGACTAGAGACAGTCTGGCCAGGCCCTGTGCTAATTTGATTCATAATCTCCTAAAAAGTAAGACGCATAAGATGCTCTTAATTGGAAATTTTCTCTTCATTAGAGAAGTATGTCTTGACATGTTTTCATCTGAGAACCACTATGGAGTTTGTACAGAGTTTGGGGATGGCTCCGTGCGAAGTTAATCATAGCCTGCTCAGTTGATTATAGGATGCTTTCTGTTGGCTTGTCACGTGAGTAGAGGGAGTGTTAACTGCGTGACATAAAAGGACTGGACGTGCCAGAGAATTATGTATTGTGTTATTGGTTTAACTTTAGAAATGAGCCCAGCGCTTAAGGCTGGAGACCGCTAATCAGCACTGGATTGTTCAGACTCAACAGTCCTGTTTACAACAATGGCAGATAGTAGGCTGGAGGTATCTTTCATTTGCAAGTAAAATGGGAACGTTGTCATTGAAAGCCCGTTAAAATTGCTACAGATAGAAGTTAGAAATTAATAACTTGATGAGGTTATTGAAAAAAATGGAAAAATATTTGTTAGAATTATCCAGCTGTTAGAAAGTTCCCTGTCCCCAAGGAAACACTGGGATACTGATGCAAAGTGACTCGCCCTAATTTATTATATTCTTCAAAGTAAGTGCTACGTAGCACCTGAGAAAAGAAGGTATTATAGCTGCCACACGCCTAACTGTAATAAGCCAAGGTAGAGTGAGAAAACACTCGCTTTTTCCCTACAGTGCTTCATCCAAATGTGGACAGAGTGCTCAGGAATTTTTGCGTTTTGTTATGGTAACAGGTACTAGAGTTAAGTGCCGGTTTGAGAATAGTGCTTGAAAACTTTAAGGGCATCTCGCTTTGTTTTGTCTTGTTCATAACTGGGGTAGCCACTATTCTTAATGGGGAGGGAGGTCTTATTATTTACTTTTTCAGTAGATAATTTTTTTGTAGGCTTCATTTCTTAAAGCATTTTTAGGTTCACAGCAACATTGAGCAGAAAGTACAGATTTCCCATATAGCCTCAACCCCCACACATACATAGCCTCCCCCATTACCACCATCTCCCACCAGACTAGTACGTTTGTAAGTTGATGAACCTCCACTGATGCATCATTATCACCTAACGTTCGTCATCTACATGAAGGTTCGCCCTTGGTGTTGTCCATTCTGCGGGTTCAGACAAATGTGTAATGACACGTACCCACCCTCGTAGTATCACACAGAACAGTCTCACTGCCCTAGAAATCCTCTGTGCTCTGCCTTTAGATAATTATTTTTAGCATAATTAAAAAAACAGACAAGCACGGAAGACAGTTCTCAAAAACCAGCAGCCAAAAAGAAGTCTATTTGGCTCACAAGATTTGGATTTCTGCCTGTATTTACCATTGTTGTTGTATTTCGTCTCCTGAGCTATTGGCGTCTCTGACCGTAGCTCACCATATGTAGACCGAGGGTATCCTCCTGAAACAAATACATTCCCGGCTCACCGGAGGCAGTGGACGGACTTGATTTCCATGATGACGGTAAAGGGTGACAGGATGATACATTTTCATTAATCCTTTTCAAATATTCAGGCAAGAACCCCTGCTTGCTCTGCTTTGGTCTGCGGCTCAATTCTTCAGTTCAGTCTTTACTTCCCCTCGAGTTCCATCTCATTTGTTTAAATGAAACAGAAAGTAAATTAGGAAAAGCCCAAAATACTTTGACAAATTTAGGTCAATGAAAAGGCCTAAGGACTTTTTCTCTTCTCATTAGAAGATTGAATTCATTCATTTGTTCAGTTGGCCAATAACCAAGTATACGTCGCCAGCCCACAGATCCCAACCCGGTAAGCCCCCCAGGGGACGTAACAATGCTGAGGACATATCTTCTGACTTTGGGAACTGTAGAGAAGTCCCTGTCTCCTCTCTCCTCCTGTCCCCTCACCCTTTCTTCCCCTGCTTATCCAATACACGTTTACTCAGGAATAGACCCATCTATCTATCTATTTACTGCCTAAGGCCCCGCTGTACATCATCTTAATAAGATCATTTTAAGGCCTCGAGTAGTAATGGCTTGGAAATATTTTTTAAATGTTTTTACGAAATCGAATTTTCCTCTGCCGGCACCTATTTCTGGATTTTATGTTACCTCACAGGCGACTGTAGTCAATTCATAAATAAAGAACCCGCTTTCTTTGGATCCACGTCGCAATATGATATGTGCCCGTCCTATTAATCACTTAGTGATGGTGCAGGAGAAAATGAGTGTTGAAACATGGAATACAAACCGGGGCGTCACAAAGACCTGCGCTTACGTCTGGGCTCCATTACTCAGTTGCTCTGTGATCTTGGGCAAGCTATTTGCCTTGCCTGACCGTGGTTCCCTATGCTGTAGAAGGAGAGCTACGACCTGCCTTGAATACGTCCAGTAAGAGTTAAAGGGGAGTCTACCCCAAGCTGCCCCAGGCCGCATCAGCCCAGAGACGTGAAATGGATCTTCTCTAGGAACAGTGTTCTGCTTTGCTAGGAATGCCGTAACAAAATACCTCAGGTTGGGTGGCTTAAACAATAAACATTTATTTTCTTACGGTTCTGAGGGCTGGGAGTCCAAGGTCAAGGTGCTGGCAGAGGCCTCTCTCCTCGCCTTGCAGATGGCTGCCCCGTGTGTGTGTGGGCACCTGGTGTCTCTTCCTCTTCTGGTGAGGCCACCAGTCATGTGGGGTGCACTGTCTTACATTCATTTGCATGGTGCACAGCTCTGGAGGAATCCCAGAAGCTGTCTTGCGGGTGCCGGGGGCTTTCAGGTGCTTCTCCTCTCGCTCTGCCCAGGGAGCCGCCTTGGGGTCCTCCCGTGCCGCCGCTCCTGCGTGGGCCCTCGGTGAGAACACGGACGTCTGCCCCCAGGGTGCCCTGCCCACCGCTGAGGGTGCCGTGGCACTGCGGCCCTCTTCAGCCTGCACCGCAACACAGGCAGGCCCGGCCAGTGGGGAGAACACCGCTCGCCCCGCTCTGTGTCACAGCCTGTCACTGGGCCCCCGGCAGGCGGCCTAGACCTCTGTGTCTCAGCATCCCTCATGAAAACAGCCGCCTCGTCATCTGTCTGCAGCCCCTGGCCCCAGAGGCCTCAGACAGTATGGAACCAAATGGCACGCTGTTTCCTACCCTCCCTTCTCTACATCAGGCACCAGGGCACGCCACCCCTCCCACTCAAGATTCAGCCAAACTCACTGACATTGACTTCCGGCGGCCTTGCTACTAGGTCGTGCCCAGGCTCAGACAGATCAAAATCCCTTTCCATTCGGGCCAAGACTCCTTTACACATAAACGCTTGCACCTACCCAGCATGCTTCTTCAACAGGTGCCTTGAAGGGGACAGTGCCATTAGCTTCAGATACAGCTCTCTTCGCCACTTGACGTCTTGCAGTGGTTCAAAGGGTAGGCTGTGCAGCCGGCTTGCCTGGGCTCCAATCCTGTTCTGTGACCTTGGGCCCGATCTTTCTCTTCCTTAAGCTTCAGTTTACCTATCTGCAAAGTAGGTGTAAGAATAGTTCATACTTTGTAGAATTATAATAAGAGAATAAGAGTTAGTGGTAATACATATAAAGAACTTATCCCCTTGCCAAGGACATCGTGGTTTTTGTCATTACCACCCAACCCGCTCCAAACGGGACCTCTTCCGGGTGTTTGTTTCAGGGATTAGCTCCTTTAATTCTCGAAGAATCCCATGAGGGAGGTGCCATCCTGATCTTGATTTTACAGACGAGGAAACGGTTAAGTCAGCGGCCCGAGAGGGCACCGTTAACAGGCCATACTGTCAGGATTCAGTCCAGTTCAGCGGGACGCTGCACAGACTGTGCTCTAAGCACTGTGCCCAGCAAAGGATATTTATGATTATTATAGTCACGATCAATTAGTCAAGAGATTTTATATAGATGTGAAGTGCACCTGAGTCGGTGGAGTGAGAAACACAGGGCCTTATAAGAAGCAGGGTTTTCTTTCAAGAATATATAACCTCATTGGGATCTATAACCTCACTGACCTATGTGTGTAAAAACAGAACTGAAACAACAAGGGGCTGTGTGCAGATAGAAGTGGGAATAAAATACACTATGAGTTCTAAAAAGGGACAGGGAGCCCACGGCCAACCAGTGTGGTCAAGGAGGGCTTCAGGGAGAAGGTGGGCATGATGCCTGGAACAAAGGAGCTTTGAACCTGTTTGATGATTGAATAAATTCGGCAGGCACTGAAGGATAAGCAGAACTGGGAGAAATTAGGAGGAGGAGGGAAAGGCATTTCAGAAGATTGAGGTGACCAAATACATTGCTACATTAGAGGAAATACCAATATTGTTTAGATTAGTAACTTAGGGTGGTCCTAAATGCATGTATCTCCAGATGCATTCAAAGCAAAATCACTTTTGCCAAGCTGCCCAACCTCTTTAACACCAGGGCATGTCGGCATAAAGGAATGAAGCTTCTAGAAAGTAGCAGCCAGTAGCCACAGAGCAGAGGCGACCCGGGCTCACCAGCTGCCCACGGAATGAAAGAAATGAGAATCTTAGTTCCAAGAACTGTTCTAAACAGCTTTAAAAAATACTTGGGGAGCATAGAAGCGTACCAGTGTTTCTCAGTGTGGCTTTATGTAATTATAACGCCAAAGTGTCTAAAAGTGATAAGCTACATGTTACCAAAGCAAACAGAAATCGTGCAATTAATTTTGCATAAACCCAGTGATGAAGCTAGTCTGAAGGCTCAAAAATGAGATGCATGATGAATGAAAACAGATTAAAACTTAGTGGTTCTTGAGTTTAAACATTTGACCAGCAAAAGTCAAGCAATAATAATGACAATAAAAAGCAGCGTCGTGAGGTGATGTCTGGCCACACAGACATGGGGACTGAGTTTTACTTATGAAATGCTTTATTAGCACAGTCTACCTGAAACAGCAGGACAGCACACGCATGGTCGCACATTTTGGGTGGCAGCACATCAGCTCCTGCCTCCCAGGCTATTTGAAAGAGAACATTCCATGCATTGTGCATGATGAGAAAATTGCAGTGGGCATCAGGACACAGCGGTCTTACTTTTAGATCCAGGCAGGAGGGGTCCTGTCCCCGGATACATAATTTTGGGGGTTTCTGCTCTGGCCTTCCACAAACAACATCCCTCCTTATGGAGCAAGGAATACATGGGGTCAAAGGGATGCGGAACCCAGCAGTCCCTTCCCCACCTTGACCCAATGTCTCCATTTCTGAGGGCATCTGTAGACCTTGCCCTCAGGTCTCTCCTTTGAAGAGTAGACTGTACCACTGCCGTGATAACCTCCAGCCAGAAAGTGACCAAGGACCTGCTGCCCATGAGGTGTGGACAGAGTTCAACGGGGGCAGTCTGGGGTGTCCACACCCCTTGCATCAAAGCTCCTCATGATTGAGGACAGAGCTGGGGTGGGGAGGGTTGAGCAAATGGCGGCACCCAGGTCTCCCTATGCCACTGTGTTCCAACGTGGTACTTTGGAGATTCTAATTTCAAAAACCTCTAGGTCGTTATCATGGTGCATAAGTCGAGGTGTACCACTTATCAGATTGTCCACTTGGTTTATAACCTTTAAATAGTTAGACATAAGGTAGGTGGATCCCCTTGACATTCTTGCCCTGGGTCCCACAAATGTTTGTGGTGGGACCAGAACACAAAGAGTCTGATAGAATGCAAAAAAGGACAAGGACATAGAAATCCTGAGTCTCCTCTTTTCTGAACCCTGGACTAGGGAATCTGTGGCACAAACAGGGGTCTGCGAGTGTTGTGTCCACCACCAACCCCATGTCTTTCTGTTCTCTTTCTTCTTTCTCTTCTTTTGCTTCCTTCCTCATGGCCTTATTTCTCCATTGCAAATATTGGAAGGGCCAGCCAATGTCCACCTTGGGCATTGCTTAGGCGGTCACCCACAGGTACCTGAAGGTAAAACAAAGTTGTTCAGAATTACAAAAACATAAACTACCTACCCAACAGCACAGCCCCTCAAGGTCACAAGTGCCAAGCCCCACCTCACATTCTGAACCAACTCAGGTGTTCTCCTGGTTCGCTATTCCTAAAGCTGGCCATTTTTAGCCTTTTGGAGTAGAGTTGACTCAATTTCTTTACTTTAATGGATGACCTGTGCCCTTCCTTGTATTCAGAACATATCTGCTACCTCAGTTAGTATTAACATCTTTGACTTTATTAATTTTTTACTTTGAGAGAGAGAGGGAGAGCACAAGCAGGGGAGGGACAGAGAGAGAGGGCGAGAGAGAACCCCAACAAGGCTCCGCACTGCCAGTGCACAGCCCGACACAGGGCTTGAACCCACGAACCATGAGATCATGACCTGAGCCGAATTCAAGAGTCGGATGCTCAACCAACTGAGCCACCCAGATGCTCCAATATTTCTTACTTTAAATGAAGCCAGAATCAGTGTTAAAAGTTCTTACACCTAAACATAGCTTTCTTGGTAGAGTGTCTGGAAGCAATTCCCATTCCTACCCTTCTTACGCTGATGCATTTTGTAGCTTAGGCTAGAAAGGAAGGTGACTCAGGAAGTAGACTTTGGGTGCAATTTGTACCAGTGAGGTCAGTTACTGGTTTCACCAACCACTAAAAAGGATTCAGGAATTTACACAAACTTAAAGAAGAAAATATTCTACTTTCTAATATTCTAATTTCTATTTAGAAAATATTCTAAAGAAGAAAATAAGCCTACCTCTGCTTAATAACTATAATAAATTTATTAACAGGCTGACTTTGGTCATGCGTTAGAAGGAACTAAAACACCAAAAGTAGGTGATATTTTTCTTTTCTCAAGCCAAGTGAAAGAGGTGGCCTTTAGGAAAGGTCTTGAGATCTGAATACAGAAAATGTGACTTTGAATCCCAGCAGGGCCTTTCACCAGCTGTGCAACTTTGCGTAGGTTCCTTACAGTCTCTGAATCTTAGCTTCCTCAATAAAATGGAAATAACATCTATGGATTGGATTGCCGATGGTCTCAAAAGACATTATGTATCATAAAATGTTTTCTGAACTAAAAAGCGCTATAATTATGTTATTATTAAATGCTCATTACAAGGCCATTTGCTCTCAAGTGTCTGTAAGAAGAGGACAGAGAAGAATTTTCAGGAAAATGGCGAAAAATAAATGGGAAAAATGACAAAGATACACACTAAACCAGAAACCACATATTTAATATCACCCATTAGATTCTCTGTCCACAGTGGGTGCTGAATAAATATTATTGACAATGGACAAAACTGAATTCTTAATGAAACCTCCCCCAAGAGTCAGATGGAATTTTAAGTCAATATTTTTATTTCAGGACCCAGAGATTTGCTCATCATGTCTCGGTAAATATGTTAGCCTAGAAAATGCACACTTCCCTGAAGTATTTCTATATCCTATTAAATGAGCAAACAAAAAAGCCTAGTAACTATCGCCTCACACAAAAATGGAAGGTCCAACAGGACAGAGAATTTTGTCTATTTTATTCACCGAAATATCCCCTGTGTGTAAACCCAGTGTCTGGTTGACAGAGCATATATATTTGTTGAGCAAAAGGAATTGATATGTCTATCTAGATGACCACTGTAATTTGGGGGGCTAGTTTCCACAATCATTTACATTTAGGAGAATCACAAATGAGCCCAGCGTTTCTGTTCCAAGAAGTCCTTTGTTAGTATAAGACTCTGTGCATTAATGGCAAAGGTTTCTTACATTTAAATTTTGAGTGAATCTGGCCTCCCTCCATGGAAGGTAAGGCTGTGTAACTCACAGAGACTTTGCCCGTTGAGTACATGGTCTCCTACCAGCTGGAGGAGAGGTGCAAGACCGAGTGTTTCCCATGCTAAAAATAACTTACATGTATGCAACTTAATTATTTTATAAAGGTTCTTTTATATATGATATCTCAACCACACGGGGAAGTAGGTAAGTGATATCGCCTCTCCATCTTGTTAGAAGTTGGGTCCTTGAGTCCTTGTCTGCTGACCTTCTTACCAGCCCATAATGTAGGCATGTGGTCATAATTAGGAGATTGCTAATTTTGGGGGCGCTTGGGTGGCTCAGTCGGTTAAGCGTCTGACTTCAGCTCAGGTCATGATCTCGTGGTCGGTGGGTTCAAGCCCTGGGTCGGGCTCTGTGCTGACAGCTCAGAGCCTGGACACTGTTTCAGATTCTGTGTCTCCCTCTCTCTCTGACCCTCCCCCATTCACGCTCTGTCTCTCTCTGTCTCAAAAATAAATAAACGTTAAAAAAAAAAAAGAGATTGCTAATTTTTTTATCAATGGAAAGATGCTTAAATGCAAAAAAAAAAAAAAAAAGCCAATTTAAACAGCTGTTTGGAGTAAGTTAAATCACCTTCAATTGAACATAAATATCCCCAAGATGCTTTCAAACTGTGTTATTTTTGTCTCGGCTTTCTGGGTGGTTCCTCATCTTCACTTTACCTTGTAAGCTTGAACCCAGTTGGTTGTCTAACTTCCTTAAAGTACAGTGCTCTTTACCATTTACTTTCATTCTGTTGAGGAGAATGTTCTCTGACTTCTTGCTGTTTATGATCTAAAATTAAGTTTATTTTAAATCTTTCCTATTTCCTGCACCCTAAGCAAACTACGGAAGAGATAAATGTACAAAAAATAAAATCCATGGACCAAAAGCAAAAAGGATGTGGACTCTTAGTGGTGAAGGAACTTAATTTAAAAAGCATGCCCCCCCCTGCTGGGGAAGTGGTGATATGACGTCTGGAAGTGAATAAAATTAGAAAGGACGGTGCAATCATGTTGAAGGTCAAATCTGACACCCATAAGTCTTTATTATCATGTAAGGACCCCTAAAATTATAAGCCTTGCTGCCTGTTCAGATTAACTTCAATCACATACTCAGCCCAGAAAATTCAGAGTTCAAGAATAAGATAGCACACTATTGAGTTCTCTGAAGATATAAAATTCCATCTTAGACCAAGGGATTTTCTTTCACAAATTATTTATGAGGACACTTTAGAAGAAAATAGAAAATTTACTTCTTGAAAATTTTTAAATATAAATTTAGAAACAAAGCATACTAGTTGAGATATTGAAAAATATCATCTTTCTATATCTTTCCCCACAAAGCCACTCCAGAGACATTAAACAAAAGCTATAAAAATATATAAAGGTTCTTCTTAAAACTGAATTTCACACCATATTTTAGAAAATTAAGTATTATTAGACCTAGAAAGTATCTGAGAGTTGATTAATTCAAGTATATACCCTCCCCAAGATTTCCCTCCCACCTCCATTATATAGATGAAGAAACACAGTCTATCGAAATAGGATAACCACGCAAGTTCTCATGCCCAGGAATTAGCAAAATAAGGTTATTATCCGTGTTTTTTAATTCCAATCAGTGTTCTTACTGCTTCAGCATAACCACTTCCTTTCTAATGATCCCACAATAGCACGTCCTGCCAAACTCTTCAGGGGTACCTAATTTCACGTCCTTGAACCTCCTCAAATTATATGCAAAATGTGTATGCATGTATTTTAATGTCTGCCTATATAAAAGAAGCCCTCACTCTGTAAACATTCATGCATGCATAATTCATGCATTCATTCAACAAATATTTATCAAAGACACTATGTGGAATCCTCAACAAAACACAGGCAAACTGAAACCAGCAGCATGTGAAAAGGATTATACATGATGGCTAAGTGTGATTTTTCCTAGGAATGCAAGATTGATTTGATATCTGAAAGTCCATCTTGTAACATACCATATTGATAGAATAAAGGGCAGAAAATAACATGATCCTCTTCTTGTCGACATTGATAAACCGATCTCAAAATTCATATGGACATTCAGGGGAGCCAGTAGTCAAAACAATCTTGCAATAGAAGGACAAAGTTGAAGAACTCGGACTTTGTGGTTTCAAAACCTACCATGAAACTACAGTTATGAAGGTAGTATGGACCTCGCATAAGGGTTGACAAAAGGATAAATGGAGTAGGATTGAGAATCCAGAAATAAACGATCACATTTACTGTCAACTGATTTTTGACAAGGGTGCCAAGACAATTCATTGGAGAGAGAATAATCTCTTCAACAAACAGTACTAGGACTATTGGATAACCACATGCAAAAGAATAAATTTGGACCGCTTACTTTACACTGTATACAAAAATTAACTCAAAATGGATCCAAGACTGACATGAAGATGGTAAAACTATAAAACTTCGGGAAGAAGATACAGAAGTAAATCTCTGTGGCCTTGGATTAGGCAATGGTTTCTTAGGTACAACACCAAAATCACAAGTAATAAAGGAAAAATAAGTAAACTGGACTTGATATACATAAAAATTTGTGTGTGTTTCAAAGGACACCGTCAAAAAAGTGAAAAGACAATCCATAGAATAGGAGAGAATATTTGCAAATCATAAGGGACTTGTATCTAGAATATATCATAAAGGATTTGGATTTAGAATATATAAATACTTACAATTAAACAATAAGAACATAAATAACCAGACTTAAAAGGGCAAGAGATTTGAATAGGGATTTCTCCCAAAAAGGTATGCAAATGACCAATAAGAACATAAAAAGATACTCAACATCATTAGTTATTAAGGAAATACATATCAAAACCACAATGAGATACCACCTCACACCCCTAGGGTGTCTATAATAATAATAAAAGACAATATCAAGGGTTGGTGAAAATACGAAGAAATAAAGACTCTTGTACATTGCTGGTGGAAATGTAAAATGGTGCGGTTAGTTTGAAAATTAGTGTGGAAGTCAGGCCGGGGTTGAAAGAACTTTTTTCATGGCTCCTCCAGTAAATGGTTTAAACTTACAACTAGTTTGAGGGCTGTGCTAATAGATTGTGAGCTCTTTGAAGTAGGGTCTATGCTTTGGCAGCCTCCAGACTCGCACACAATGCCTGGTACTTAGTGGGTACTCGTTCAGTATTTGGGGAGTTGAATGCTAAGATACTCATTTGAATGTGACTTAGCTAGAGCAAAGCTGAATCTCAGAAAAGACAGAGCTACCCCATTCCCCCATCTCTCCCAAGATGTTATGTGTACCTTGGGTTGATAAAGCCTTCTTTAACTCTCAGGGAGTTTGGGGGCACTCCTTAAAATACAGTCCTGCTTTGGGGCACCTGGGTGGCTCAGTTGGTCGGGCGTCTGACTTCGGCTCAGGTCATGATCTCGCAGGTCGTGTGTTGGAGCCCCGTGTCAGGCTCTGTGCTGACAGCTCAGAGCCTGAAGCCTGCTTCAGATTCTGTGTCTCCCTCTATTTCTGCCCCAACCCACTCGCATTCTGTCTGTGTCTCTCTCAAAAATAAATACACATTAAAAAAATTTTTTTTTTTAAATACAGCCCTACTTCAAGTAAGACCTGTCCTGTTCATTACTCTTCTACTCCTCCTTGCCCATCCAGCCCTCGAGGAGCCTACTTAAATATCCCTATTGGCTGAGGTCCAGCTGTCCCATGGGAAGAAAGTGGATTTTCCCACAACTGAAGTTCAGACATGCATATGTAGCGGGAGGTTAAAATTCAAATTCTGATAGACTTCAAGATGTAATAGCAGTGAACATCCAATGTGAGGTGCCAAATCACCAAGCACAGAATTTTAAATGAAATGAATGAGAACTTCTTCCACTATCCTTACAATCTCATGCCATTTTGAGAGTACAAAGGGTATACAAAAGCCTCCAGGATAGTGGGGAAGGGATTAGGTGAAGAGGCTATCTTTGGAGGATGCTGGACTATGAGCCCCATCTCCTTACAAATCTAGATTGGCAATGGATTCTTTAGAGGGAAATCTCAGAAGGTCTGAGATGCTTCTCCCGGGAGTTGAGGGGAGCTCTGGAATTGGGTCTGACGCCTGCCTGGGTCATTCGATGGGTGAGAGAAAAGTTGCTTAACTGCTTTGATGGCCATGCTGGGAGATGTCTGAAGCACTGGTTGGGAATGGCAAAAAGTTTCAGTTTCTTGGACCAGTGGATAAATGGGTGCCTCCTGCAGACCAGAGGTGGATCACCCAGCACTCAGAGCTGGCAAAGGGTCATCTTGGGCTTCTCTGATTGGATGACCAGGAGGGGTAGAGGGTCCACACCATCAGGAAGCTGGAGCAAATGCTGGGGGCAGAAGAAGTCATGAGTCATTTATGGAATAAAGCTGCATCTGCCCAGGCTCAGGGAACTCAGGACAGGGACCCAGCAAAGACCTGGAAACAGCCTACAAACTACCCCCTCAAAGAAAAAGTTATCTGTAGCATTGCCAGGTCTAGAAAACAGTGAGCCAGGTATCTACAGTGCTAGAACTTTCCATTTCCTTTCCTTTTCTGATGTTCTTATCTTCCCAACCCTGAAAGCAACTGAAACTGGCTAGCAAGTTGGTGTGGTGGAACGGGAGAAGGGAGAGAAACTTGTTTTGCCATTTATCATTACCATCACTCGTGCCCTTTTTCCCTCACTGAGACCCACACATCTCCTTGCTAGGAGGCCCTGATTTGGGTTCTGCTGAGAGAGGCACAGGCATGGGGACTGGAAGGAGGGAGAAGCTAATTTTTTCTTCTGCTGGCAGCTCCTTCTGGCAGGGAGTAACTGCAGCCTACAGCATTAAGTGTGAACTCGAGCACATTGGTGGTGACTTCAGCAGCTCCCAGGAGCACAGCTGTCCGGATTTCCACCTAACAGATCCGGTGAAGTGCCAACAGCAAGAACACTTCACACGTCCCTAGTGGCTGAGCTGTGTGTTTGGCTCTGGGCTCCAACAGACACCTTCTTCACTCCTTTCCCTCTTCTGCTCCTCAAGCTCTTCCCCTTTGAGAACAAGCTAAATCCCTCTCTGCTTGACACGTCTCGACCAGTGCCCAATTCTCTGACCAAACACTAACTGATACACTCTCTTGTCTAAGTTCCAGCCTGAAGCAGGTCCAGACCACATCTGGGGAGGAAACTCGAAGCTAAATCAAGTTCAATGCTTGAATTTCTACTTTGGGCTGGATATTCTAATTTCTGAATTAAGAGTAGGTTTGGTTTCTAAAGGAACCGTAGGCCTTAAAGTGAGCTGTGAAGTCATGAGCCTGCCAAGGTCTGAGGAAGATCACTCCCATGGAATAATTTTACAGGGATGTAGCAGACTAAACTAATGTTGTGTTTTGATTGTGTCATGAGCCAGGCTTGTTCAGCATGTTTGCACATGTAGACCTGTATTGAAGAAGTCTGTCTTAATGACCAAAGGGAAACAGCAGAGTTTAAGGGTGTATGCTTACCAGCCTCCAAGATGGTCCCCAGTGGTCCCACCTCTTTGTATTCATGCCCTTGTGTCATCCCCTCCCATATCAAATAGGACTGACTTGGGTAACCAGTAGGATATTGTAGAAATAACAGAGTATGATTTCTGAAACTAAGTCATAAAATATATTGTGGCTTCTGCCTTGCCTCCTCTTGGATCCTTGGCTCTGAGGAAAACCAGCGACCATGTCATGAAGACACTCGAGCAACCTTATGGAGATGTCCATGTAGCGAGGAACTGAGGTCTCCTGCCAACAGTCATGGGTGTGAGCATCTTGAAAGTGGATCCCCCAGCCCCAGTCAGGACAATGACAGCCCCGGCAGACATTCTGAAGATACCTTGAACTCAAATCACTCAGCTAGCCTGCTCTTAGATTCCCGATTCACAGAAAGTATGTGAGATAACAAATGTTTCTTATTGTTTTAGGTCACTAAATTTTGAGCTAATTTGTTATGCAGAAGTAGCTAACAATGGTAAGAAAGGACAGCAGTTCTGGGTACAGGAGAGATACCAGACAGCAGAGGGACCAAGTTCTCTCCCTGCCACATGGTGGCTGTTGATCCAGTCCACATCCAGAATGACTTGTAAAGCGACCTTACCTGGGGGCACCCCTGGGCAACGAGCTGTAAGCAGTAATGTTGAGTGGGGACCCTGATGAGCTCAAAGCAAAATAGAGAAGTACGTCGAGTTTGTTTCCAAAACTATGTTGAGAGTCTTCCTACTGCTTTATAATTCCTGTAAGACCCGCCTCCTGACATCTCAGCCTACCCTCCTGCTGCACTGCTGCTTCCCCCTCTTTCTTTATCCAGATTTATAAACCACTTCAAATCAACATATACCAAGAGCTGGCTCTGTGCAAAGCCCTCAAAAATGAACAATCTGCCAGCCCTTTCCTAATAGATACTTCCCTGTATAGACTCTCTTGTGTTAGAAACATATTTGACTGCCTCTAACTTCAATGGCAGATGTTAAATTGTGGTCTGATTCATCAGGTCTGAGATGGGGCCCCAGACTCTGCATTTCCGGGAAGCTCCCAGGTAATGTCATTGCTGCTGGTCCAGGAACCACACTCGGAGTCCAAGGCTCTAAAAGATTCTGCAGTGTAGAGACGGAAGAAGGTGCAGAATGCCCAACAAATGCGTGAACTCTCAAGGGGGCACCCACCGCCTGCAAATCAAACCACATGTACAACTCTGGTACCTTATGAAATGTGCAAGTTGGTCTGGTTTTGTGAATTTTTCCTGTGGTGACAGGAGCCAAAGGATTCTATTTGTTCAGTTCGTCAGTCAAGACTTCTAGGACGGAAAGTCCTCTCCAATCACTCAGCCTGTTGTTGAATCCCCTCCATGTCATCCCTACCAAATCATGGTCTGAGCTATATTTAGATACTTCCAGTGATAGCAAACTCACCACTCCCAAGGCAGTCTACTTCACCTTTCGGCAGCTCTAATTTTAGAAAATTCTTTAGAAAGAACCAAAATATTTTGTCTCCAAGTTTCCAACCAGTCGCTAATCTTACTTACAAAGTCATTTAAAACAAATCTGTGTACATTCAGAGATGTCTCCCTGATCTGTGTCAAATTTTCACTTCTCCACATTAAACACGTTCAGTTTTTTCACTTAGTGCTTTTGGGCCATGCTGCTTGGTTTTAACTGATTCTTGGATGTTCCCCTGAACACACTCCAGTGTGTTTCCACTGGAAACAATGACAGAGTCCAGTTAAAATAATGAAAGAAGAGATTCTGGAAGAGGGAAGAAAAGCAAGAGTTGAAGACAGTTTTCTAGCCATGATGAGTGATATGCTGTTGAACTCCGGGTGCTGAGTTGCAGAGGGCTGTGGTGACACTGTGTGAAAGCCGTTAGCAGAAACACGATCACGCAGAGAATAAAATGAACACGGCAATCAGCTGGGGTCTGCACCCTAAACTCTCATGAAAGAAGTTTAGCTTGAGATCTTATTGCTTGGAATACTCAGGCCCAGGTTGCCTCTTCTGTCAGTGACAGAGCAGTGTTCTTATAACACCTGGATTAGAGCAATCTAAAGTACCTCTTTAAATGCTGATTCATGAGCCTTATCAAAAATGAAACCAACATTTTTGTGGCAGGAAGCTGCATTTTATTTTATTTTATTTTATTTTATTTTATTTTATTTAAGTTTATTTATTTAAGTAAACTCTAAACCCAACATGGGGCTCGAACTCACGATCAAGAGTCACATGCCCTACCAGCTGAGCCAGCCAGGCGCCCTGGAAGCTGCATTTTAAACAAACTGTCCAGGTGATTCTGAGGAGCATGAAGTTTGAAAACCATTGTTCTAGGTCCTATCTTGATTGCTCTTTGTTGCACCCACTGACTAGAAGGAAAAAAGGGCAGCTCTACCAAGAGAAAGGTCAAACACGGCAGGACTTCTAAGAGAGAGAGAGACTGGGAGAGTCTGTGACAGAAGTCAAAACTTTAATTCCTTTTCTTCTTAGAGCCCAAGATCTCCTTGCCCTCAACTTACTGCTTAAACTTGACCCAGTACCAGCGCACCTGTTGGTGTTGGCGTAAAAGGCCGTGGGCTCCCTCTAGAGGCCGACTATAATAAGGGCAGGGAGAACAGAGGTCCTTGAAGGTGAGGAGGAAAGAGGGTGAAATGCTGGAGGGCTTCATAACTAACCCAGCTGGCACTCACCTACTCTATAGCCCCCTGGCACAGCAGTGGGGTCCAGGGACCCCAAGTGGGTCTACAAAGTCAAAACTCTGTTCATAATAATACAACAATGTACCTCTTTTGTTCTCATTCTTGCGTGAGCCTACAGAGGTTTTCAGAGGCCACTTGACATGCTGGAATCACAACAGATTGCACGTAGATGCAGATATAAGAATCCTACTGTCTTTATTAAGCCAGACGTTAAAGGTATTGGTAAATATATGTAAAGCGACTCCACTTTTCTTTCTTTTTTAAAAAAAATTTTTTTTAATGGTTTCTTTATTTTTGAGAGATAGAGAGAGTGCAAGTGGGGGAGGAGCAGAGAGAGAGGGAGACACAGAATCTGAAACAGGCTCCAGGCTCCAGGCTCCGAGCGATCAGCACAGAGCCCGATGCGGGGCTTGAACTCATGAACCTCGAGATCATGACCTGAGCCAAAGTCGGATGCTTAACGACTGAACCACCCAGGCGCCCCCAATTCCACATTTCTAAGTTTTTTTTTTATTTTTGAAAATATAGCTATTTTTCATAAAATTACTTATGTTAATATACAGTGAGCTTATTACCACTATTTTAAGTGAATTAATAATTGTTTTGTTTTAATATCTAATATACTAAATATCTATAGATATAATCCATGTAAACAGAAACTCTTTGGGGTCCTCAACAATTTTAAAGAATGATAAGATTCTAAGGTTAAAACACTTGAGAACCATTGCTCTCAACCTTGGCCGCCCACTGGAATCAACCTAGGAAGCTTGAAACAAATATTG
This sequence comes from Panthera pardus, assembly GCF_024362965.1. Lineage (NCBI taxonomy): Eukaryota > Metazoa > Chordata > Mammalia > Carnivora > Felidae > Panthera > Panthera pardus. The sequence continues at coordinate 14,526,209 of NW_026526766.1, read as the reverse complement.
ATGCCTGGGTTCTGTGCCTGGAGATCTTTATGCAATTAGTCTGGTGTGTAGCCAAGATATTGGGATTTTAAAAGCTCTCAGGCAATTCTAATGAACAGCCAAGGTTGAGAACCGCTGCTCTAGGCTGAAGGCTGTTATTGGAAGTGAAAACAAGCACAGCCATGGCCGGGTAGCAGGAAAGCAAATACAATCCTCAAATGCAAGTTGGGGGAGAAAAGCAGCAAACAGTAGAGCTACTGAGTTTTTCCCCCAAAAGTGCAACAGGAGAAGGGAGATATTGTAAGCCTCTACCAGTCGAAGAGTTTTTCTTTGGCCGAGGATGTTGGGTTTATTCATACATCACCATGTCACTGGATGGGACAAAGAAGAATAGAGTAAAACATGACCCAGGTGAGGGTTAATATTTTTTCATTAATAGCTTTATTCTGAGAGAGACAGAGACAGCATGAGAGGGGGAGAGGCAGAGAGAGAGAGGGAGAGAGAGAGAATCCCAAGTAGGCTCCAGGCTCCCAGCACAGAGCCCAACCCAGGGCTCCAGCTCACAGAACTGCGAGATCATGACCTGAGCTGAAACCAAGAGTTGGACGCTCAACCGATGCCCCAGGTGAGGACTAGAGCAGGTTTTAGGGACATAAGGTAATCAAATCTATCCACAGAGCTGTCCCCAGAAAAAGGAATCAAGCCAAATCAAAGCAAACCAAACCGAATCAACAGGATGCTATTCCAATTCCAAAAAAGTCAGGTTACACCTGGGGGTGTGGGTGTGGGGAAGGGGGTTTAGGCCCATAAGGAAATGCATTCCCCACTGTGATGGACACAGGCAAGTTTTCACAAGCTCCAGCAGGTGATCATTACTTAGCATGACCAGGGCGATGCCAGGAGAAGAAGAAGGTAGAGCTAAGCCTTCCGGGGCAGGGAGGGTTTAAACTACATGCAGAACTATGAATGCAGTGATAATCATACTTTACGGCTCTCAGGCTGACAGGGCTCTCAAGCTTTCAGGTAACCTGCTCCTTTTCAAAAACTTGCGTTTTGCAATCGGTTATTCAATTCAGACGTCAGCCTCAAGCTCTTTTGCTTGAGCTCTGTATGGCCAGTATAATTATAAATTCATGTACAGCTGCTATGAAGATGGCCTACCACTGAGTAGAAGGAAGAAAAAGGAAGAAAGAAATTCATAATAGTGGTAATAACTAGCATTTATTGAGCATTTACTATATTAGGCAAAATATTAAGAACTTCATATGCATTATCTGGTTTAATATTCTCAACGACCCTATGACATAGTCCTATAATTATTCCCATTGATAAAGAAAATAAGACTAAGTGGAAGTCACCTACCACAAGATCCCCAAAAACCCTCTCTTCCTGGAACTCACCTCCTCATGTAGACCTTCCCACTTCGAACTAGGACTGGTCTGTGTACCAACAGCATAAAAAGAAAGAAACTGTGTGGGACATTCAAGGCTACATTACGAAGCATAGTAAACATTTAATGTTGGTCTTATGGATCACTTGCTTCGGGGAAGCCAGCTGCCATGCTGTGAGGACATTCAAGCTGTCCTGTGGAGGGTACATGAAGGGAGCCGAGGCCTAATGCCAAGACCCAGCACTAACTTGCCACCTGGGACTAAGTCACCTTAGAGAAGGATCCTCCAGCCCTAGACTAGCCTTTGGATGACTACATTTCTAGGTGACATCTGCTGGCAACCTTACGAAAGACCCCAAGCCAGAACTGCCAGGCCAAGCTCTTCCCAAATTCCTGAGCCACAGAAACTGTGTATTTTTCAGTATTCCCAGCAGGAATGAGCTCTTGGTCATAACCTTGATAGTACACCCTTATATTGGCTTTTCTTCTTTCCCTGTCTCCCACTCCCACTCCTGGTTCCCTCACTCCTGCCTCCAGGGATCACTTCCAATAAACTACCTGCACCCAAGTTCTTTTCTCAGGCTATATTTTTAACGAGAACCCAAACTAACACAAACATCATGATGATTGGGCTTAGATTCAAATGATGTCCTATTAAAAACATACAAAGAAAGGAGTTTAAATTTAAAGAACAATTTCATCCCACACCCCAAAAGTTCTTTGCTTGTTTGTTTGCTTTTCTGGTTCCCTCCCCCAAAAAAATAGATTTAGGAATTTCACCCAAACTGATGTGCAGGACTCAAAAAGGGCTTTGAGTTTGGTTTCATTAGTGTTAGCAATTTTCAACCAAGACTCTTTCCCACCTGCAGAGCTGCCCTTGAAATTTCACTGGTGACAAAACGTCCCCCAGGATTTCAAGGGCAGTTACCCATACAACCAGACTCTTGGCCAGTATGGTCTCACCAACCTGTGTGGAGTGCATTTGTACCAGTAACCAAAAATAATCAAATCTTTAATGAAAATTTTCTAAAGAAAGACTCTAGCCATGTCTTGGCTCTTTTCTTGGACCAGTATAAAATATTTCTTTGACTCAACCAAGACACGAATATTCTCTTGATATCCTTGGTATCCCAGGTTTAGTCTCTACAGAATACTCCTGAACATTAAGACTTCTGGTGGAAGCTATCAGAAAATCATATTAACATGCCTATGTCCGCCCTACTTAGAAGCCGATCGCATTGACTAGGTGAGTCAAACACTTTCCAGCATGCTGTCTCCAAAGATTGCATTCACTAAGCTGACTAGAAATCAATTGTTTGGAGTGAAGAATATATTTTCCCACAAAGACAGTCATTCCTAAGGTAACCAACCCACCGTGGTTAGTAGGGACTTTTCCAGTTTTAGAACTGATAGTCCAACATCCCAAGAACACCCTCGGGCCTGGTAAACCAACAGTTCTGGCAAACCGGGATACCAGGTCACTCCACTTATTTCAGACGGTTATGTTTCCAGATTAGTTCATAGAAACCTGTTTAACCCTTGGTCTGGCTGAAATGGAGTCCCGATCATGAATAGGTTCTGAATGATGGACAAGAGAAGGCAAGGTCCTGTGGTGTGTTGGAGAATCTCAGGGCTTATATAGGAGAAGACAGGACCAGAAGATGGCAGTATTGTACAACATGCTCCCTGGGCAGTGCTGGGACAGGGTTGCTTGAGAGGGGACATCCCTCCCTGCGGGCGATCTTCCAGATACAGAGGTGAGGACCCACCACCTACAAGGGGAAGAGGGCCAGGGAACTCTCAGTGGGGAGGGGACTTGAAGAGGGGGCTGTGTGTCTAGGCAATGTCGCTCAGCAACAAGGAGGGGAGTCTCTGATTCACAGCAACACGTTGGGGTCTTTTATGACGTGGGGTCTATCTTATGCACGGCTAGCTGTTGCTGGGTGAACTTCCACAAGGTATGCAGAGCCGTCAGGCTCTGGATTGCTAGAAATAGGCCTATTGGGGCTACATTTAAAGCAATTGGATGTGTAAGGATTCAAGGTTGTTGGTGGTGGGCTTTGGGCTAACAGTCTGATATACAGAGCTCATCTTTGCATACAGACTTCTAACCACGGGGATCAGAACACATGTCACTCCTGGTGCAGCCTTGACCATGAGAACAAAAAGTTCCCCTGCAGATGGACTTCTGCTTCCCCCTCTTCCCACTCTTACACTTCCTACTTCAAACACCACTGATGAGTGGCTGTCGTGTCCTGGAGAGAAAGGTCCAACAGGAAAGGGAAGGAGACGGTAGCGGCGGGGGGCAGGGGGGGCGCGAGGTAGTGTTACTGGTGGATTGGGGGTACTGAGCCAAAATAATAGGACAGGTGCGGACAGGATGTGAGGAACACAAATGTTGTTCTGGGACATGAGAGTAACTAATGGGACCTAGAAGTCAAATCTGCCTATACTGTAGGGATGAATCTTATAAACCATTTTGATCTTTATCCAGATTGTCCCACCATCCAGCCCTTTTTTTAATTTGCAGAAACCCCCCACTCCGTGCGTCCGTGGGAAGTGGTACCCCATCCTTCACTGAGGTCACTCGGGGCGAAGTCTCCCTACTTCATGTCCCTGACAAATATAGGGGCACAGGACGCAGGCTGGCCCATCAGGTGGCCAGGCACCAAGAGCGGAAGTACAGTTAGAACCATTCGCCATGGCGGTGTTCTCCCATAGCGCTGGCAGTGTCCACCAAAAGTGGAGTCAGCAGGGCCTAGAGCACCCTGTTCCTGTAGCCTGATTTTCACGGTGGTTCCAGCCAGTCAGCCTCACGTTGGATCGTGCCTGACTTCTAAGGCTGATTCTCCAGCCTCCATGGTGACTTTGTAAACAGCTCTCCTTAGATTAACTGGGGTCATTTCCATTGTGTTCCACAAAGAAACCTGATCAGTACAAATGCCACGGCCCCTTTTTGATCCAAAAGTTGTAAATTTCTATGTCCACCTCTGTCCTCAGAGTCTTAAAACAGATCAAGTATGCTTCTCCCCACCCCCCACTGAAAGACAAATTCTTCCCAAGATTATCAGTCCTCTAAACGTAATGAACAATTTCCATTACAGTAAGTAAATACTACCCATATCAGACTCATCTCTGAACGGATAGAAAAAAAATAATGAATTAGCAAATGTGAAAACATTTTTATTGACCTGAAGATACAGTAATTTTAGAAAAGCAGAAGAGTCGACATTGTTTTCAATTATTGTCACAGCAAGATGCCTGTAAAATTCATATAATTGGATTGAGCGGCACTGTTAACGACTCTGGATATGTACAAATCTAGTCATACACTTCAAAATTTGCGGAGGCGAATCAATTTAATATGCTTTATTCACTTTCTGGGGTGGGCATTGGGTCATATCCCATTTGAACAAAACATCAGATGAGCTCTAATTTGCATTTTTGCCCACAACATACTTTCCAATTCTGCCTCATTCACAATATTATTTAGTATTGTGACTGTGCCAGTCATTTGTTAGATGGGACATTAATCGCATTCATTATCAGCTGAATGATTTGCTTCAAAGGGCAATAATAAATCACACTCAACTTAGACAGTCGAATACCAAACTCTTCTGTGATCTACTTAGGTTGGCCAAAGGAAGGTTGGTCACAGCTACCCTAACGGTTCCTCCTTTCCAGGGAACACAATATCAGAAGTGCTGTGAAGTGTGGCTCCACACTCTGTCTACTGTTCAATTAGTACATATCCAGGATTATATATGTATCTGATTTGGTAATAGCATATGGATGCTTTGTTCTCCCGGTGAACAGTTTGTATATGATCATAAAAACAAAAATCTACAGAAATGTGTCCCAGTGGCAAAAGCAAAGAGAGGCCTTGAAATTTAGGGTCAATTTAAAGCCCAAATCATAGGGTATTCACTGCTACCCACCAGGAGTTCAAACAATACAGAAGCATATAAGTACAATTCAGTGACCAACCCATCTTCCCTGCAACCCTCCTTCCTCGAAGTAAGAAAAGGTTTATATGTATATAACCACCTGGGACTCCTAGCCACACTGGCATTGCCTGAGATGAGAACTGGAGAAAATGCATGGTACCCAAATGTGGAGAAAGCTGTGTCCCACAGGCCTCTAGCAATCATCCAAGCAGTGGAAAGAAGTTGTTTTCCCCAACCTAGTCAAGAGCCCCCAGGAACCCTTCCTATTGGAAGGTCTTTCTACGGCCCTCTATTGATGAAGCTTAGCATTGTGCCAGACAAAGGTAGAAGATTTGAAGGGTCTGGTTACATTTTCATAAGTAAGGCAACGAAGCATGAATTTGAAGTTAAGAGGCAATAAATTGATAACTGCCATAACACTGTGCATACTGCTCTGAGCATTTAAGTCTAACTCTTGGACTTGAAAAAAAAAAAAAAACTAAAATAGAGTAGCTTAAAATAACCACTGCATTATTTTCTCTCATGAGTCTGTGGTTAATGGGGCCAGCTGGGCAGTTCTCTTATTCCGTGTGATGATATTTGGGGCTGTGGTCATCGGGAGGCTCAACTGGGCTAGAATAGCTGAGGTTGTTTGCTTACATATATTGCATCATGCAGAAATGACTGGAAGGTTGGGCTCAGCTGAGGTGCTGGAAAAGCTGAGTCTCTCCCTCCATGCAATCTTAGGACTTCTTCATCTTTATGTGCCTTCTCTATGTGGTCATTCCACATGGTCTCTTTAATAGGTCTTTTTAGCTAGACTTCTTAAATTGTGGTCCAAGAATGGAAAGAGCTTTGGGACACAGCCTTGACCTCCCTATCACTCCCAGGGCTTAAACAAGCTTAAATATTCCTTGCTGGAGATATTAAAGAAGGGATTCAAGCGTCAGCCAGCTGGCCAGACTAGATGATCTTTAAAATGTTCTTCCAAATCTGAGATTCAAGATTTCTAAGATTTGATTCGTAAGATCCTTCATGGGACTATGACACACCATCTTCCAAATTCCCCTGCTCATGATTTCATTTGGCTGTCTAATACTGGCAAGGGGATAATGCCTGTTAATTGGTAATTGGTTTGGCATAAGCTAGAGCAAGGCTTATCATTTGGATCATGCATGTATGTGTAGTAATTGAAAATAATTGACCAACCTACAAGCAGTGTGGTTGAATTTTATATTTGGTGAATACGTAAAACAATTTGTCTTACATTCTTACTTTTTTTAAAAAAACTGTTTATTTATTTATTTTGAGAGAGAGAGAGAGCACTGAGAGGAGGGGAGGGGCAGAGAGAGGGGGAGAGAGAGAGAATCCCAAGCAGGCTCTGCACTGTCAGTGCAAAGCCTGATACAGGGCTCAAATCCATGAAACACAAGATCATGACCTGAGCTGAAATCAGGAGTTGCATTTAACCAACTGAGCCACCCAGGAACCCCACATTCTTACTTCTTAAGACAAATTTAACATACCCATGGAAATTCATCATTTTGCAGTATGTCCACATGCAAGATTCCTTTCCAGTGGACACATCTTTGCCTTTTATCTTCAAGGAACTGAGACAACTTGAGCAAGCCATTTGAGATTTCACAATTTTGTTTCATTTTTTTTTTCCTTGTGAAATTGTCTTCACTAAGGACAGTGAGTAAATTATATTTGTTTGCATTGAGAATATAGTTGTTTTGTTTTGTTTTTATGTTTTGTCTGTTATAGAGTCTGGGTTCAACCTAAGAAATTATTTGATAATTTCTTTGTATAGGAAAAGAATATGTCCAGCTTCCTGCTAGAAAAATACTCTTCCAAATTTTCTTGTATTGTTTTAGTCTTTTATGAAAATTGTAAGCTTCCGCTCTGCTGGATGTCAATATAAAATTAATTTGGCTCTTTTCTCCCTCTGCAACTTGGCCGTTTTAGTTGTTCAACGTTGGTTGTTGCACAGAGCAGTCTGTTCAAGCTTTGGCCACTAGGTGGTGCACTCATGAAACATTATCTCCACCTCCCTGGATACAAGCAATCTTGCTTTGTACTCCCAAAATGCCCATTTTAGATCTTGTACCAAAGAGCCAGTTTCATTTACTTTGAAATAATTGTATTTATCTTAGGATTTAGCCCACTTTGAATTATATTTTCTTTCAATCTGATACATCATTTTCTTTTTTTAAGTTTATTTGTTTTGAAAGAGAGAGTGAGTGTGAGACGGGGAGGAGCAGAGAGAGGAAGGGGGAGAGAGAATCTCAAGCAGCCTCTGTGCTAACAGTGCGTGGGACTCAATCTCACGAACCATAACTTCATGACCTGAGTCGAAATCAACAGTGGGGTATTAACCAACTGCACCACCCAGATGTCCCTACATAATTTTCTAATTCATCTATGTTGTCATAGAATAAAATGAGCTGGTTAAAACGAGTTTCTCGTCAGTGGAGGTAGGCAAGCAGAGGCTGGATAGCCATTTGGTGGAGAGAAGTTGGAAACAGGTTGATACTTTATCTCTAAATACTTTCAGGTGTGGCCACTGTCTGTGGCTGCTCTTGTGCTACAAAGACAGAGTAGTCATGACAGAGACTTCTGAGGTATGCTCACTGCTGATCCACAGAGCCCCAAATATATACTCTTTACATAGACAGTTTGCAGACCCCTGATGGAATCTGCAAATGTTATTCAAATCTTGCCAATGATCACACCAGTGTCCTTTACTGGGCTTTGAATCTAACCCTCTTCCTTAATTTCCACATGCCTCAGTCTCCCTCTTTGTGAAATTAAGATGATGGTGGCCCCTTCCTCTTAGTTTCTGTGAAGACTGAGTGGATTCAGTAAACGTCTTGGAACAATGTTTGGCATAAAGTAAGTAGATACTAAGTATCAACTACTGTTTGTTATTACATCAATCTCAGTTTGGTTTTCATCTTTTATTTTTTTTAATCTTTTCTTAATGTTTTTATTTATTTTTGAGACAGAGAGAGAGAGAGACAGGGCATGAGCAGGGGAGGGGCAGAGAGAGAGGGAGACACAGAGTCTAAAGCAGGCTCCAGGCTCTGAGCTGTCAGCACAGAGCCTGACACAGGGCTTGAACTCACAGACTGTGAGATCATGACCTGAGCTGAAGTCAGATGTTTAACCGACTGAGCCACCCAGGTGCCCCCTAGTTTTCATCTTTTAAAGAATAATAAGAGAGGAAGTCAGGAAGTTCTGATACTCTCCAGAATGGGGGGAGGGTACACCAGGTTGGGGTATCATCCCTCTGGGGAACAGGTGCCACCCTACTGAGGACTTCAGAGTCCTGCATAACTCACGCATCTCCTCCTCTTATAAACCAAGTGCCATTCAGCTTCTCTCCAGGTGCATCTGAGAAGCCCCCAAGCGGTGGCAGCTATTTTTTTTTTAATGTTTATTTATTTTTGAGAGAGAGAGAGAGAGAAAGAATGTGAGCAGGGGAGGGTCAGAGAGAGAGAGGGAGACACAGAATCTGGAGGAAGCTCCAGGCTCTGAGCTGTCAGCTCAAGCTAACAGGGCTCCACCGGAGGACAGTAAGATCATGACCTAAGGTGAATGCTTAACCAGCTGAGCCACTCAGATGCCCCTAAGTGGAAGCTATTTAACTGCAGAGGATTGTTTCATGGGTATTAAGTGGAAGCTGAAAGAATTTCAATAGGGAGTCAGACCAACTGACTGCGGAAACAGGGGCTTATTTCACCTCACCAACGATGAATCATAACTCTAACCTGTGTTGTCAAAATGGCAGAAGATACCTCCCCTCCCCCCACTCACACACACACTCCTCCCTCCCCACCTCTGCCTCAAGAAATCAGCTGCTTGCTTGCTGGGGTAATAGCTGCCCCGGAAGGGATAACAGTGCTCCATTTCAATGGCAAGTAGGTAGGTCTTTATTTAAGAGTTGTAGGATTACAACAACAACAACAACAACAAAAAGAGGCTATAGAAGATTTAATACAATAAATCTTGCAGGACTTGCAACAAGGAAGAACACAGACCTTTTAGGAGTCTTGACTAAAGGAGGCAAAAACAAAAAACAAAGTTACCAAGTGTTCAGCATAGCTTCTCGCCTTCCCTGGGACCACATGGTCTCTTCTCTGCTTCTCAGCACAGGCCAACCGTGAGATCAAGACCTGAGTGGAAGTCCGATGCTCAACTAAGCCACCCAGGTGTCCATGTTGTATTCTTTTTGTCTAATCTCAAGTTGCCATCATGTAATGTTTTCTGGAAATCCCAGGCAAACTTACTATCTTTAGTGCAGTTTCAGAAATTTACCCCTTGTTTAATTCTCAAACATATGTTTCTGTTCCTTCAATTCCTGCACAGTCCCTTCTCGGAACTTTCCTAGTAGCTTCTTGGGAAAGCAGTTTCCGGCTTTCCTGGAAATGAATGTTTCAGCCGGAGTATCCATAATTTCCCTTGGAAGTTGTTCTACATTCTTCTGAGATGCTTGTAAGACGTTTTTGGCATCGGTCACCAGGAGTGATGGGATTTTGATGCATTTCCTAGTGGTTTTGTCTGCCCTTGAAGTCCAGAGATCAGCTTTCCATGAAATGAAAGTTTAGGGGCTTGCTGTTCTGTCCTTTTGGGACAAGGTCTACCCTGTCCTCACGTGAAGATGTGAGCCTGTTTGGTTATTCACTAACTGCTGCTTAAAGAGTGTTGGCACTTTTCTAGAACAATGATCAGGGCTGCTTATACCAGAATCTCTCAGAGAGACCCAGAGAGACTTAGGCCTGGCTCAAGCATTCCTAGGCCACCACCAGAGCACTGAGCAGCGCCCCAGGACTGGCTGGGGAGATGTCATACCAACTTTCAGACTCCAAAGCAACTGCTGTTTTGTCTCTGGCTGCCAGTATCTGTTTTCTTTTTTTAAAGGTTTATTTATTATTAGAGAGAGAGAGAGAGGAAGAGAGAAAATGAGTGAGGGAGGGGCAGAGCAAGATGGAAACAGAGGATCTGAAGCAGGCTCTGTGCGGAGACAGCAGAGACCCCCAACACGGGGCTTGAACTCACCAACCGTGAGATCACGACCCGAGCCAAAGTCGGACTCTTAACCAACTGAGACAACCAGGTGCCCCAGGCTGCCAGTATCCTGTGGGCCACAACTGATCACGGGGAACCCCCTGGTAACCCAAACAGGTGCCTGGCAAACAGGAGGGGCCGTCAGTGGGCTGGGGGTCAGGTTCCATTAAACAGCGTTCTCTAATTTGGGTCTGCTCATTGCACAAACAGGAAGTGATATTATTTGTCCAGTCCATTTGCACGAGTGGAAAATGCTGACTGCAGCCAGAGGAGAGCAGCCATGAGCTCTGGCCGCTCTGGACCTGACCTGGCCCTGTACCCACACCCCTGGGAGAGGAACATTCTCTTGAGTTCAAGTTTTCTTTGGCAGCAGGGAAGCCTGATGCTGCCTGCAGAAGTCACAGGGGTCTCCCCACCTGGCTTTTGTTTTGGTCTATCCAGGTGGGCGGGGACAGAGCCCCGAAAGGCCTCAGCAAAGGGCATAACGAACAGTTCTGGATTTCAATATCAGAATGGCAGTGTTTTAACCAGTCGTGAATTTGCAGTAGGGCCAGCTGGTCCCCTTTTAATCCATGTATTTCTGGATCAGGGAGACTCTGATGGTGACTTGGTGACCCAGGCTAATTGCATCATGTGACCCAACCATCTTCAGCTCACGGCTCCCAAGCTTGTCCTGCAATTTTGCAAGTTTTCTCCACTCCATGAAGTCACAGAAGTGTGGCTGCCTCTGCAGAGGGAACAGGTGCTTCTTTTAGCTAAACTTGCCACCATTTACTTCCTTAAACAGCGTCGGACTCTCCTCATATCCCACCTGGAATTCTGCCATGAGTGATGTGTCGCTAGTACCTTTATTGGATAGAAACTAGGGACCCGTGAGTGGAGGCTGGCCTGGGGTCGTGGAGGATGCCAGGTTCAGCTGCAGGTGCCCCTGTGGATGTGGAGAATAGAGCCTCTGGGCGTGCTTGGGTGGGGGAGGCAGCCAGATGCCTGTGGTTTCTTTATCGTTCGTTCATTTATTTACGAAGAAAATGGCTGTTTCACAATTTATAACCTGTTACTGAAGAATTTAGCCCTAGTGGGGCAGGGGAGAGATTAGAGGGATTTTAGGTGGGGATCTTTGATTTGCCAGAAACAAAGCTGGCAGGGGCTTAAGCCACCAGAGGATATTGAGGTAGCTCATGAAGTGGCAGGGCAGTAGGGAGCCACAGCAGCCCCGGGTCTCCAGTTGGATCAGGGCCTCACCTGTGCCGGAGCCCCTGCGTCTCCAGTTCCAGACTCAGGAAAATTCAACCTCTGGGTGTTTACGAGCAGGATTCACCTCTCCGGTTTCTCGTGGTGGCAGGGGCATACGTGGCTGGCAGCTTGTCTTTCCCCAGTAGCCGTGCACACGGTGTGCTAACAACACATTTGCCCCGTGAACCGGTAAAGGACCCTGGTTGCACACGAGGCTCACAGTCCTGCACTCAGTGAATGACACACCTTCTCTCTTCACTATTCATGCCTCTTACCACACCCGGTCCTTGTCTTCACCAGGATGGTCCTCTTCGAAACACATCAACCTGACCTCACTGAGGTCACAGTACAGTTCATAAGCCCCAGTCCAGACCTGCTGAACCAGAGTCTCTAGGAAGAAGGGCCTGGAAACCCTCATTTTGAATCAACACCCCTGGTGACCATTATGGTCACTGGGTTAGTCCATCTCAATCTTAGCTTACTTTTTTCAGAGGTCATGTTCTTTATGAGGACTGCTGTTGCTCATGCCGAATGCTCCTTTTGGAAGATTCTTTTGAGAACCTTCACATGGAAAAGAAATTCCTATTCTTCTTTACAGCTCAAGAATTGTGACACCTCTGTGTCACCTTCTTTTCTTCTGTGACACTGTCACCACTAGCCCTTGCCTCTGTTTTCCCTGCCCACCATGTACCCAACACACCCCAGCCTTCACCTGTAAACACTCTATACATGTGTCATGAACTTCATATATTGACTTCTCTGCCTAGTTCTCTCACCAATCATCCCAGATCGAGTTCCTCAAAGAGATAAACATCGCTTTTATTTTTATTTTTTGTTACTTGAAAGAGAGAGAGTGCACAAGCAAAAGAGGGGAAGAGGGAAAGATAAAGGGGGGGAGAGACACACAGAGAGAGAGAGAGAGAGAGAGAGAGAGTCCTAAGCAGGTTCCATGCTCAGCATGGAGCTTGATGTGGGGCTCAATCCCATAGCCCTTGGATCACGACCTGAGCCAAAATCGAGAATCGAAGCTCAACCAACTGAGCCACCCAGGCACATTGAACGTTATTTTTAACCCTTGAAACTGGGCCATGCCTGGTATCTCGTGTGCATTTAATAAAATATCACTTGAATGAATATGGTTTAAAACTTACCAACTTTCACGATGAGTAAATAAAACATTACTTACTAGGCTGTAACTTATGCTTCCTGCAGGGATGGGTTTCTATCTACCTTTTTTAAAAGAAGCAATTCATTAATCTTAAGTACTCACTGCTACCAATGAGAAGCATGAGAACAGCCATGTGCATTTCAGCGCAATTTGATCGATTAACTGCGATTTCCTTTGGAAGCAATTGTGCCATGTTAAATGGTCTACAGTGTCACAAACCATGTTTAATGAAGACTTTGTATGCATTGATGTTGACTTCTTTCTTATTTTATCTGGGCAGCAATTTTATAAGGAACATGAGGAATTTGTACAAGTCTCTACAGACTGGGTTTTCTCTGCCCATGTGTTACAATAAATAGCCCACTTGCAAGAGATAGCACAGTTGTCCTGGACATCAAAAAAATCTGTCACCGAGCTTCACACGACAACAACCACAAACACCCTAAAGTCCACAACTTCTCTTTTACACCCGCACGACGGAACCATTGCCATGGGGTTTTACTGGATGCATTGCCTGCCCCTGCGTCGTGCCAGGACATGTTTATGATGCCGAAGGGGTCCGTGGCACTCGCATAAACTAATCCAGAAGATGTAATTGGCTAAGTCTGATTCATCTTTCATAGTTCTGCCAGGAGAAAAATGTTCATGGATTAAAAGAAGCGTACACACTGCTTTCTCCTGAGGCTCTTAACTTCTCCTTTGAAATAACAAAAGCCTCTCATTTCCTCATCGGTTTAGAGGCTTCAGTGGAGATTTTCAAAGTGCTTGCCAAGCGCAAAGCCATCCTTGCACTGGTTGCCAAGTTCAGGTGACAGTGGACTCAACTTTTGCAGGAAGACAAAAAACAAAACAAAAACAAACAAAAAAACCCCACCAAAGCTGCTTAAAATCTCTCCAGTGCTCCAGGAAGCAAATTTAGAAATTAAAAAACAAGAGTAAAACTCTTCCTAAGATTATTCAATTCAGATTTGTGGCTTTGTTTGAGAGAAGTAAAAACAAAAGTCTGATTTGGAGACCGTCCAAGCTTGGGACAGAAATTAACTTCACTGTGGGGCACCTGAGTGGTTCAGTCGGTTAAGTGACTGACTCTCGATTTCAGCTCAAGTCATGATCTCACAGTTTGTGAGATCGAGCCCCACATAGGGCTTTTCACTGACAGCATGGAGCCTGCTTAGGATTCTCTCTCTCCCTTTCTCTCTGCCCCTCCACTGCTGCCTTGCACGTGCACTCTCTCTCTCTCTCTCTCAAAATAAATAAACAAACGTAAAAAAATTAATTTCCCAGTGAAGCTTCAAGTCTCTTGAAGCTTCAAGTTTTCAAGCAAGTATGAGAACCTTTTGTTATCAGACTGAATGATAATATTTCTAGGGACTTTATTTCTTGTATGTTGGATTTTACGGCTATGACTTTGAGCTCTCTACAGATGCGGAATGAAGTTTGCTTAATTCCCTATAGGGGTGGGCACAGTCCAGGCGACTGAGGAGGGCTCAAGTGGCCTGTGAAGCTCCATTTCATCTGTTCATATTTTCTTTGATCACTTTTTATGTATAGGCAAAAGAATGTTTTATTTGGGGGGCACCCAGCCAACTCAGTAGAACATGTGATTCTTGATCTCGGGGTTGTAAGTTAGAGCTCCACATTGGGTGTAGAGGTCACTTAAAAATAAAATCTGTTTTAAAAAACGATTTATTTTTTTCTGAGTTACCACTGAAAGATTTCCCACTAAAGTCTTTCCCATGGAGAATACTTTTTTTAGCGATCTTTCTCTCTTCCCACCTCAAAATATAGACTCAACTCATACAGAAGCATGAAAAACCCAAGAAGTATAGCAAAGTTAATGTCATTTTACAATGATGGTGTAGGCGGGCTTGATGGTAAAAGCAGATGAGTCTGAATTCTTAAAAAAAAATAATTACACTTTAAAATAATGTTCTATCACTTTAAAGAACAGAGACTAACTCCCTTTTTCCATTTCATTTAAATTTTTTCCTCTTATCCCATTTTAAAACAAGATTAAAAAACCCCAAAACTCAAAACCTGTTCCCGTTGGTTAATACTTACGGGTCCTGTTCCTTTAACTGAGTGACCTCCCCATGGAGTCTTCAAACACCCTACCACAGGTTCGATTTTGCTACTAGCAAGTATTTTTATACCTAAACCCTATTTTATTGAAATCCCTAATTTAGTACCATGCAATAATTTGCACATGTCTGTTAATTAACTATTACAGAACTCTGTGCCCACGGTTGCAAATTAGGCACACGTTATCGCTAGCTTACGCGCCTGAGAATTCTCTTCTGGGTATTTTCACTAAGTTGTTCTTCAGGAGGAAGAAAAGATGCTTCGTGACTTGCTCAGAAAATTGAGGGTGAATTTAAAGACCAAATCTTCTACCACTTTCTTATGCTTCGTGTTATAAAGAAAAAATGAACATCATAGCGCCGGGGGGGGAGAAATCAGATTTAATCCTTACAGAATATTTTTATGCGCAGAGAGATCCTTAACATCACTTGATTTAGATTCTAAAAAATAAACTGATAAAAATACAGTTCAAATTATTTTTATTTCTGTTCAGTCTGTATTCATTTTAAAAATAATAACTACCGCATGGTGAGCCCTCACTTGGTCTCAGATGCTCTCCTGGGAGCTGGCCATGTATTATTCTATTTAATCCTCACTACTCTAAGGCAGGTACTTAGGTCAGGCCCCAATCACAGAATGGAGTCATGGAGACTTAAACAGCTCAAAAGACACTAGAAATTCCGCTTCCACGCTGCAGCTGCCAGCCCACCAGGACCAAGAAACCAACCTGCGAAATCACTATCAGCATAAAAAAAACTTAGAAGAAAATATCATAGAACAGAACACAAAAGGATGGAACAGAGTAATAGTGCAGAAAATAGCCCAAGGGCATCAGTTACGGAGAGTATTATTTTGTGAGAGTTTTGTTTTAAATCCACATGCACGTATGTGAGGTATGAACTAATTCTTGCTGCTCAAGTGCATTTCTGACTCTGGGTTGTGACTTTGGAAAATAGGAAATTTAACTGTGCAGAAATCAAAAGCGATCGCAATCTGATTCTGAAGGGTTGACATTATAGCTTAATTTTTTAAAGTTATGTACATTATCTGTCATAAAATGTCATGATACATGTTGGTCCACAGCTAAATATTCTGTTTTTAAAACTTCACGTTAAAAGGAGGAGAGCATTGTAAGATTAATCTCCCTTCTGTCAGAATGATAGAACTCACAACAACAAAAAAATGTAAACACAGAATCTCATTTATTTTTGTCTGAAGCACAAAGGAGTTCACTCAGCACATGAACAGTAAGCAAATCACACAAATATTGAGTAAAAATGTCCCCATGAATACACACATATATATTCTTAAAAGCAGCAATCAGGAGCTTAACAACCATGGAAGGTGGTTTTCGATAGAGAATGCTTTCTGACAGGCTCTTGAGTAGGAAGTGGACAGGTAAGTCAATGCCATGTAATATCAGTGACTCGAGTCACTTGAACCCCGTGGACTCTGAAAGCCATCTTGGAATTTATACTGACGTCCATCACTGGCCTGTTCAACTTTTGCATTTCAGTAAATTCGGATCAGATTTACAAACTAACCCCTCAGCTCTCAATCTCTCGCCTTTGGGGCTGTGGGAGGGAAAGGATGGGTGTGAAAACAGGCATGGGGACCAATGCTAGGGCTTGCCAACAGTGTCCTTTCCTTCATCTTTGCACTTGTTTCCACACTTTTCCTTTAGACACACTGAAAAGGGTTGGGGTCCAAAATCATACCTAAAGGGGCTAGGTAGACCTGAAGTTGCAAATATCTCTTCTAAAATTCATAACAATCCATGTAATCTGAAAATTATTTCAAGACGTTGCCATGACACAATTCTTCGTCTAACTTTTAAAAATTCCGAACACTCCTTTCAGACATGTGAATGTGTCCAGAAGCATCATCAACTTTAAAAAAATGGACAAAAATGAAAAGATGTCCCGGAGGCTACTTACTACACAAGCCTCCACTTCTGGAGATCTTTTAGGTATCGCACAAGGTAGAACTGATCCAACGTGCCTTCCAGCTTGCCTTGAAAGCCTTCCATATGTCTAGTTCTGAGGTGAAAAGATTAAAAATAGGAAGAGTCTGGAAGGGAGTGAAGATTCAAAATACATTGCTGGATCTCACATCCATTATGTTTCCTCTCTGACATCTCAGCTTTAGTTGCCAACAGGGATTTCAAGGGCACAGTTCAAAATCAGCTGAGCGTAACAGGAGTGTTTCCAACTACTTTCCTCCCTTCACCATGCAGAATTCGCACGAAAGTGAAAAAGAGATTCAGTGGGGTTCAATTTTCACAAAATTAACTCAGAAAGATCTGCTCCTGCCATGAAGGGAGCTAGTTCAAGATACTCTCTTGGATTCTAGAGCCCTTGACAATTAAATCAGAGAAGGAGCTTATGAAGGGAGCAGGGTCTCAGTCTCAGGTTATGATTATGAGGACAACGTCTCGGGCCCTAGTCCCATGTTTCATTCCCTTTTGGAAATTCAGTGCACCTTAGCTGCTCGGCCTGCTTTTGTGTTCTGTTGTAAAAAGTACCTTTGAAATGTGTGCTAGTCACCACTATTGAATCAGTTTTTACCTGCTAATGTGTATGTCACTAAAAGTACCACAAAACCCAAGGCAAACAGTGCCGGGTGAGGTGAGGGGGCTGATAAGAAGTCTCAATTAATTCTTTCTTTCCTGTCAGAGAGCAAAATATTCAAACATAAAGTGACAAACCGTGTTGGGATGAAATACCGCCTGTCCACAATTCAGAAAGTTAAGCCGCATGAGGCAAAGCCAAGGTTTCAAAGTGTAGAGCATTTGGCCACATGTATGGCCGATGCCTGTAGCGCTGCGAAAAGCATATGCGACGTTCGGAACACGGCACTTGGAGAAACCAAACACGTAAGTTGTAAGCAATGCAGGGAGATCAAACTACATGTAAACATGTCAACACATTCTATTTTTACTAGAAAAGAGAGTAGGGTCTTAACATCCTACTGGGCTACATTTAATGTTCGACAAATCGGTGGTATAGATCCATTCTACTTGTCGCTGATGCTGCGCTTACTTATATACACCGTGTATGAATCCTTAGTCTAAATGAAAACTGATGGTCAACGTCAAAAGTACATCTTTAAGGAAGGTACAAGTGTAGGATCTTGCAAATGTTGGGGATAGCCGCTGCCTATTAGTGGATTTTGCGTGTCTCCTCCAAATTCTTAAGCCCGCTCCTGTGGGTTAGACACCAGGTAATCATGTTCCTTTGGCAGGGACTAGGAGGCAGAGCAGGAAACACTCAGTCAACACTACAGAGAAATGGGGAGAAAACTGGCGGGGCCTTGTTGACACAGCTCGGGAATTAGGAATTCTGGAAATACAGAGATTGACACCGGAAACTGAATTTACTGAGTTACTTTATATCCCACAACACAAACTCTGTCGTTGTTGTTGTTTTAAAATAAGATCAAATTGTGAGTCGACGGTACTCAAGAAAAGTTCTTAAAAAGACTAACAATAAGATCAGCAGGTGTTGTGTATACAAAATCAATTATAAAAGTGTTTCCACCGGGAAAACAAAAACAAAAAACAAAAAGTAGGCAAATCAAATTACTGCTGATTTAGCATAACTATGTGAGAACAAAGTATAGTACAAGAGGAATTTGGTCTTAGTTCGGTAAATATGGAGTTAGCTATATGATATTACATGAAGTTCTCTCTCTAAAGTAAATAATAAAGAGTCACACTTAAGCTCGAGGCATGAGTGTTATGATATATTAAGAAAATCTATTCCTTTTCCACATTGGTTTATAGTATTTGGAATTAAACGGGAAAATGTAGTATTTAAGTGACATTCACATCAATACTTCTTAAGGGTTTATCATAAAGTCAATTTGTTTTTAATTATAGGGTATGGGAAAGCACACTGTAAGAGTTGGGAGGCATAACAATACTTTTTGCTTTGTTTCATGTTCCTAGATGTCTAGTACAGATTAAGTCCTATTAATATAACTATCAGGTGGGACATCTACATAGTTTTCATTATCCTAAAATTTCTGATGTCCTGAAAATTATTTGAAGTAAAAAGTCAATAGGATAAAATTGAAACACAGAGTACTTTCGATAAGCAGGATTTAAAGATTTGTAACAATATTTTTAGTTGAATTTGTCCTTCATTTCAAAGTTCTAACAGATTGATATCCGAGTATGAAATTTTCAGCAACTGTGGCATTACTCTTGGAGAGAATACGTCATTGCAATGGAACCCTTCCTTTTAGTACTGACGGATCCTTGACATCCAGCACTTACCCCAGTTTAGGAAGACCAGTCTACACAACAGTGTGGAGTATGGAATGTGTTTCTCTTCTAATAACACGGAAGCAATAATAGCATCACATAGTTATACTTTAAGGTGATTCTGAAGTACACAAAAATATCACTATTTATGCCATGTAGTTATATGAATAATATTCCTAAGAGACTTTAAATCTTTAATACCCAACCTCTGTCGAACACTTTGAAGCACAGAACTGTATTAAGAAAGCATGTGGCATCCAGTTTCTGACATTTCATGCCCAAAGAAGGCAAAGCACAACAATAACATCTCTGAAATGCAAATTCCATTAAGTGCAAATTTCCAGAACACAAGGTCAATCTAGAAACACATTTTAAAATTCAACAAGTTCTCTTCTGAAATTAATATGCTCAGTATTTAATTTTCAAACATAATCTGAATTGATTTTCCAATGTTTGCTCATAGTCTAACTTTTTCTCCCTCATAAAAATATATCCACTGTTTCATTCTCCATTTCTGATTTTCACATTTATTAGCTCAAAGTATCTAACCTTATAGGAGTATCTTTTCTCTCCACATTTCCAAATATGGAGTGATTTCACTTAAATCTCATAATAAGAACACCATCAGGAAGAACATTCCCTTATGTTTGAGCTTAAAGTAAATCCGAACAGCTCAAAAGGGAGAAATTTTGAATCCTCCCAAACAGAGTTGAGAATTAACGCAACTTCCTTCAAATGATTTGTCAAGTGAATACTGTAACTAGACACAGAAAGAGATAGTCATCCCAAGAACAAGATACTATTTTTTGACTTTCTAACTCCGCCCGGGCACAAGGGAGACGCAGAACCACGTGATCCCAGAGCTGGTAGAGGCCAAGGGTCTTACACTGAGCTTGAAAAGGGTACCACCTGCTTTCCGCCCACGTAAACTTCTTCAATATTTCGGTCATCTCCTGAAAGAAAAATGAAAGAATCATTCATCAAGGGCTTTTATGTCTGGAGTATTCTAATTGCCACCGGGCGGGTTTTAGAAACAAATACCACTTCTATGAGAGAAAACGCACAAAGGTGCTTTTTTTCTCACAGATTGTTTCTTATCTGGACAAGGGGACATGGCCAAGGGAAGATGTTGCCTCGAATTTGAGGATTAGGGTTGGAATTCTGCATCTAAGACAGAAATCACAGAAAGTTGGGTCCACTCCCTTTCAGCTGGAGTGGTTTGCATTTCCAGCACCAACTGTAAAGGAAATACTATCTTTACACCTCAGAATCATACTCTGGGTGGTGAGGTGGAAGGCCTGCAGGAAGTGAGCTCAAGAAATAGCACCTGCGTCTCTCCCATCTCAGGTTTATGCAGGACTCAGAGCTCAGTGGACCAAGTGGAGGCAGGGTAGAGCCTTCGGTACTCTTTATTTCTGTCTCTCAGTGAACGGAATGGAATGTGAGTACATTAAAACAAAACAAAACAAAACACAAAAAACCACACGCAGTGAGACTCCACCACAAACATCACAAATACGACATGGTAGGGTAGCCTTGGGTGGGGGGCGGGGACAGAGCGAATGTAGAAGGAAGAGACAGGATGGCCCCTCCCCTGGGCCTGCCTGCCATTCCTCAGCTTTGGGTTTATCTCGCAGAGAGCCATGTGCATTTCAAATAGTGCCTTTAAATAGTGTGCCCTAAATGGGCTTGATGCTGAGAAATGTTAAAATAAAATAATAAACCAAATAAAATGGTCACGCATAGGGTTTAGCCTGTGGTGCCACAAATATAGGGAGCCATACCCAAGAAAGAGACAAGCAAAGATTTTATTTCCCACAGAGACATATATCCACCTACCTACATAGAGGAACTTCTGGATAACAGCCTAAAATACAAAATAGAATAGTAATAAGAAAAAAATTCTGTGCATTTAGGAAAGTAAATTCATAGCCAATAGGGGTTGGCAAAGCACAGACATAGAAATGTATTTCTCAATGGCAAAATCTACTCTATTGGTGAAAAAGAAATGGTCTTTTGCTTAAAAAATAATCCTGGCTATTAACAAATGTTTATCCATTATGTAAAGTTCTTGGCATGTGATATTGAAATCTTCAGAGAAAAGTGTTACATAAATTAAAGAAATTAATTTAATAAAATAATTCAAATATTTTAAGAGGTGTATAAGAAAAGTGGGTGAATGGGACTCAGCCCTATTCCCACAAATTTACTTTAATGAAGGAATAAAAGAATAAGTAATATAAAAATAACAAATGGTACCACCTTCAAGCAATCTGGCATCTTTCTTCTAAAAACCTTGACAAGTTATATATAATGTCCTGTTTACTCTCACCAGTGTATCGATTTATAAGTAGTAGTGATGAGGAGAACAAATGCAAAAGAAATGTAGACAAAGTTAAATTTCCCTAGAACTTTCAGCCCATTGACAAATACTTGAGACAGGCAGAGTAGGACATTCTTCAAGGAACTCAAAACTGCTTTGATGTTAACACTTTGCTAGAGGTAAAATGCAACCTTTCTTGACAATAGCCACGACTTCCAGGATCCTATGAGTCTTCTTTAACTATGAAAATACCTTCTAGAAACTTCCTTTGTCTTTACCACCCTTGCCCATCACCACCACTTAAAAGTATATAATCAATTGTTCCTCACAATTCCAGAGCAGCTCTTCCTGCCCAAGGGTCCTGCCTCCATGCTTAAATAAAAACATCTTTTTGCACCAAAACATCTCAAGAATTCTTTCCTGATCATTCGCTCCCAGCCCTCATCACATCAGTAATAGTTAATTACTTTCTAGAAAAACTCAGTTTTATAAAGAGTTGTTAGGAAGAACCAGTTTAGACATAGAAAAAATATTTTAAAATAAGAGGAACAAGGTAATAAAACTCATTTTCATATAAAGTTAAGAAAATCAAGGTAGCATTGTGGTCAAGAGGCCAGACTCTGGAAGTCAGAAAGTCCTGGGCTGGAATCCAAACTGTATCTACTAACTACTAATTACTAGCCAGGAGTCCTTAGGTAAATCACTTAACTTCCATTAGGCCTCACTGCCCATGTGAGCAATGAAGAGATATTAATAGCATTTGCGTGTCATTAAGAGTCATTCTAATGGTTAATCAAAAAGGATGCATGGAAGTACTTAATCCCATACTACCTAGCACATAGCAAGTGATCAATAAGGAATAGGTATATTGTGGTTTCTTGTAGTCAAATACATTCAAATATACAAATATCTTCAAGATACAGATTTCTGTCAGTACCATTATTCACATTGCATTGGCAAATGATAAACAGTTGAAAAGGATCTAGTGTCCCTTTTAAGATCCTCCTGCATTCCATGAAAAGTTTCAGTTTCTATCTTTTTTTCTATAGGGAAGATATTGTGACTACTTCATGAAATCTATGCCTTCTGATGAAATTTATTTTACTTACTTCCGACGGATCACCAAAAAAATCCCCAGAAAACAAGTCAATGGGAGAGTCAGACGCTTTGGGGTTGATCAGGAGGGCATCAAATTCCTTGCCCACTTCAAAGTTTCCAATCTCTTTTTCCAGCCCCAGGGCTACAGGTTGGAATAAATTAATAAACAGTCAGTCTTTGGAGCCATCAGGTGGTGAAAATGTCCCAGTTTGCAAGGACAGAATCTGCCAACATATCACTAGAAAAAGTTAGTATCTTAGTGTGAAGCAGAAAAGCTCTCTCATTCCAAGCGGTCCTAAAACTTTGACATACAGAAAGCAGAATAAGGACAGAGAAAGCAAAATCTAAGAATCAAGACAGTTCCCCTCACCACCACAATCTATGATTCGGATGGCGTCGGTCTATCTCAGCTCTGTCAGTGCATTTCACAGTCCAGCTGGTCTATGATTTCCATTCATCCCTCAAACAAACATGACAATTGACATAATATCTTTCTTCTTCTTCCCTCTCCTTCTCCCCTCACATTCCAGCTCTTTTCCTTGCCCTTTTTGTTCCCTGAAACAGCTGACTGGATCTATTTTCATGGCAGTGAAATGAACCTCGAGTCAATAAAAAAATAAGTATCCTTTTACATATTTGCGAATGCAGGCATATCCATCATAAGTTCCTCGGTTTACATCCTGTGACTGGAGAAAATTCGCTTCTGAAAGTAAATAGATCCCCATAACTCAAGAGTCCCAACACTTTTGAAAGCAGACTGATTTCTCTGTACCCTCAAGGGCTTTCTGGTTGCCAGGGAAGAATGGTTTTCTAAAATAGGCATGGGTCAATAACATCTATTGACTTGATCCATCTCAAAGCTAGAATTCATGTTCCATGAATATTGGATGTCAAGGAAGAACATCTGTCACTTATGATTTAGTTTCAGAAGATGGGAGTGGTTGGCTTTCCTAGTCAATAAAGGTATTAAGTCTAAAGCTCCTTAAAGGCTGTAATTTAAGTGTGCACTGAGGTGCCAAATGGAAGCATGCATAAAAGGAAGGCCAACTGGAGGGCAGCATTATTTATTTGAATTTTTACATGTGTTGGTTGTATTCTGTCCCAGGCAGGATAGAGTCCAATGTGAAAATACTGGATTACGTATCTCTGTCAGACAATATCTGGTACATTGTATTTCTACATATGGATATCCAGTAGTCTTTTGGCAATTGTCTAAGCACTGATTTAGAAATCCTACTTGTTCTTAAAAGATTATTTAAAGGGCGATTCCTTTATTCTCAGAAAAGAAAAAGAGTGTGTAGCTAAAGAATTCTTTTAGGAAGACAGGGGTGTAAAAAGAATTAGAAAAGGTTAAAGGCAGTTAGGTGACTTCTACTAATTATGTGGGGAAGGACCAAATGTAATAGAAAATCAGCAGAAATTCTCTCCTCCTTTACCGATTACAATCTACTTCTTTTTGCCTTTGACAAAGAAGGATAACAAATATGAGTTTTTAATGACCGTATGCAACATAAAATAGTTGTGTGTTTAATAGGCCAGAGAACTGGCTTCATTTGTCAGTGTAATGGTATATATAAACTAACTGAGCTAATCATTAGAAGCTGGAAAGTCAGGCATGAACTAACCAAAAAAGACACAATTGCTTTCGTAAATTTGTAAGTTGGTCTAAATTCAGATTATTGCAGAGAGGCCCAGCAGGGCTGGTAAGCAATTCAGATACGTTTCAGGAAATGCAGTTTTGCAGCCTTAGAGCAAATGTCTCTGTGAGGGTGATTTATGCACATCCTGATCTTGAGAGTGAATGTAAAGGCTGTGGCAAGCTGGGAAGATGCCACAGTTTAAACAGGGAACTGTTCATCTCATTTCCCTCATAGTGTCATAGAGGCACAAGCTAAGGAGAAGAAATTTCATCACAGGAAGATCAGTGGCCCAGAAAATAGATTTAAAAGCTATACAGCCAAGACAGAAAAGGATTTGGTAAGCACCCCATACCAGCTTGATCACATACAGGATCCTGATGAAGCACCTCACAGAGAGTCTAGAATAAAAAAAGCACCATTTAAGTACAATCCATTCGCACCCCGAAAATAAGATGGTAGGCCAGCTACTCAAACTCAGATGCACAAACGGACTGGGGGTGGGGGTGGGGAGTGTCACACTTGTTTTTAAAAATGGGCGATTTAAAACTTGGAACTCTAGAAAACGAAATCATTAGGAAAATGCCAAGAGCATGACCTCTACTTGTTTTTTGTTTTTTTTCAATGTTCTTTATGGCGTTCATCATAGCCCCAAACATTCAAAGAAGAGCCAGGAAGTTCTCTTCCCAGGATACTCTCAGCTACTATCATCCTGCATTTCTAAGATTTATAGAGGAAGGTATCACAGTGCAAGGGTAAGAACCTGCGCTCTGGCATCAGACGATCTGGATTCAAACCATGGCCCTCTGTACCTTGATGGTTGTGTGTGCCTCATTCAGGTATCTCACTGGTAAGGTGGAATTCGTAGCAGTGGTTATAAGGATTGAGGAACAACATACGTAAAGCATGCTGCATACTGCCTGTCATCTGGTGAGACTTCAGTAGCTCTTGGCTATTATTTTTACTATTATTGTTATCATCACTCAGGCCAACAGAGAGCATGTTACTTGACTCTAGGAAAAAAAACTGATTATTTTAAAGAACTCACATGTGACCATTGCAAATATCCAGCAAAGCAAAATTAATATAATTGTGTGTCGAGCATGTCTTCTGTCAAAGACAGGGGGCTTGCTGAAGAAATGACATCTCCGCCACATATCTGAACCTTAAGTCGCTAAATTTGGGATATGTCCTATGAGATACAACAGTCATGAGTATGGGATGCCTGCTGATGCGACCCTCCTGTGCCTTCACGTTGCTTGCAAGGACACAGATCGGCATGGTTGTATACTGTTCAAGAAAGAAAGAAAATGGTCATTACCTTGACTGCCTCCAAGAGTAGCTAGTCTGAAGGCCTCTTTGAGGCTGAGGCTTTTCTCATTTATCTTATTAATTAAAAGTATATTGGAAACCATCACTGTTCTTCTGATTGCATCAAGCATGGAAGATGAATAACCACCGGCCACATCTACGGTAGACAAAATAAAGCCAAAGCAGTCACTTCATGAGATAAATGGAATATGAGCTATATGGAGTACGAGGTATGTGAGGTTGCGTTTTTGGTTTTAGTGACTGATATTCAGTCTGTAATATACTTCAAAGAAAAGATCTTCTCTAAACACAGAATAGGTATACAGTAACATTTAAAATAATTGAAAACCTGCAATTAGCATCAAATGGATACCTGTATTCCTTTCTTAGGGTTGCCACAACAAATTACCATAAATGTGGTGGCTTAAAGTAGCAGACGTGTATTCTCTCAGAGTTTTGGAGGGCAGAAGTCTTCAATCGAACTGTCGGCGGGGCCACGATCCCTACAAAGGTTCTAGGGAAGAATCTCTCTTCGCTGCTTCAGTTTCTGGTGTCTCCTGCCGTTCCACGGCTTGTGGCAATATAGCTACAGTATGTGCCTCTGCCTTCAAATGGCCAACTTCCCTCTGTCTTTACATGGTGCTCATTTTCTCTTATAAGAACATTCATCATTGGATTTGGGGCCCACCTTAACTCAGAATGACTTCATCTTGGGATCCTTACCTTAATTACATCTGCAAAGACCTTTTTCCAAACAAGGTCACATTTACATGTTCCAGTAGACATCTTTTTTTTTGGGGGGGGGGGCAGAAACGCACAATTCAACCCAGTACAATGCCCAAATGGTTAATAAAGCTAAGGGAAGAAACTCTTATCTCTGAATATTCCCTGAAGCCTCACAGAAATATGCCTGCATAGTTATGAAGGTAATTTGGGTAACATGAGATTTAAAACAAAGTCACGCTCTTATGCCCTAAAATCTCATCCTAAGTCTATTCTAATCCAGATGAGAACTTTGGGCATTAAAAAGTTACCTCTTTATGATAATTTTTCAGGGATAGCTTTTAAAATGAACTTAGACATTCTGGAAAATTAGTGTAATAAATGAACAGTGCTGATGTAAACAGCTTTACATGTTGGTTGGCATCATCATCAGATGAGGAATGTGATTTTTAGTGATTTAAATAAAGTCTCTAACCATAATTAAATTGAAATACTACGTTTGACAAGAACAAATGTAGAAGTTATGAAATGCATTTGCGTAAATAAATGCCAAGTAAATAAATAAGCATGTTTTATTAAAGGAAAAGTACATCTATAACTAATAAAATACCTTTTATATTTTAAGGGTTCCTTCTGCGTTTCCAGGTAGACAAACTTAATTCTCAGTGTCTACATATACTTCAAAAGTGGAAAGTAATAGCCTATTAAGTAATAATCTCTAGTCTGCAGTTCACTTCTATGTGCAACTGTCTTCTATGTCCTTAGATAACATGCATAGAATTTTTTTTAAGAATTTTCTTCTTTTAGCAGATGAATACTACCAGAAGATCATCCACTTCTTTGGCAAGTTTTATTACATCTACCTAAGTTATTAGTTCATTTTAATGAAAAAGATATGATATATATGTGTGTATATATGTGTGTGTGTGTGTGTGTGTGTGTGTATATATATATATAAATGTATATGTATATACACACACACACACACATATATATATATATATATATATATATATATATATATATATTACACAGGCATATTACACAGGAATATTATTCAGCCATAAAAAATAATGAAATCTTGCCACATGCAACAACATGGATGGAGCTAAACAGTATTATGCTAAGCGAAATAAGACAGTCAGAGAAAGACAAATACCATACGATTTCACTCATATGTAGAATTTAAGAAACAAAACAAAGTGAAAAAAATAAGAAAAAGAGAGACAAACCAAGAAACAGACTCTTAATTATACAGAACAAACAGATGGCTGTTAGAGGGGAGAGGGGTGAAGGCATGGGTTAAATAGGTGATGGGGATTAAGGAATATACTTGTCATGATGAGCACGGGGTGATGTATGGGAGTGTTGAATTATTCTATTGCACACCTGAAACGAATATAACACTGTTAACTAACTGGAATTAAAATAAAAACTTAAATTTAAGAAAAGTTATTTGTCCATTTTAGTAACAATCCATTAAATCTTCATTTTACCATAGCTTCAAACTAGAAAAATTTCAGATAAGATTCAGAAATAACATACTTTTAACTTTGAAAAACATTGTCTGCTTACTTTTTATTGCTAGAACCAAGCAAACGTTAAGTGTAAATGCAGAATAAAAATGCTATCACCATAAGGTACAGAAACATGTAAAGACTGAATATATATTTCAAAATGCAGCTGACCTTTGAACAACACGTGATATGTAGATTTTTTAAATAGAGTACAGTATCGTAAATACATTTTCTCTTCCTTATGATTTTCTTAGTAACATTTTCTATTCTCTAGCTTACTTTAGTATAAGAATACAGTATATAATGCATATAACATACAAAATATGTGCCAACTGACTGTTTATGTTTTGGGTAAGGCTTCCAGTCAACAGTAGGCTATTAACAGTTAGGTTTTGGGAGAGTCAAACTATGCACGGATTTTCGACTATGCATGGGGTCAGCATCCCCAACCCCCACATTGTTTAAGGGTCAACTGTATGTGGACAAAGACTGAAAGGAACAAAAACAAAAGCCACGCCATTAGGATGGTATTAACATGGAAGATTTGACTAATGCAGTTAAAAAAAAAACAGGTTTTATGAAAGATGACAGAAAATAGTATTTTCTTCAATATCTAATAAAAACTAACAATATGGAAAGAATAAGGGCAGATTAGAAAACAATGCTATGTAATTCACTGAGAAAATTTTGAGAGCTGTCTTATTATGTTGCTGAGGATCCTATATTCTTCAGTTGTTATGTTAGTAAAGTACCGATAGGAACCATACTGTGCCGAAGAAAGAATGAATGGACCCTGGTGTTTAGTCTGGACTATTTGTGTAAAAGTCAAGCTTTTCTTCTGGGAATTTCTGTCCAGAGTAACTAACTTCCTGATCCCTAAGATACCCAGTGAGCTCAATGGTTTCCCCCTGCCCCCCAACACCTCCCCGCAACACATTTCATGAAAGTAAAATCCCTATTTTATCATATCACAAGAGGCAGCGTGACGGGGTGGAGAGAGAAAGAATGAGCTTTACATTTTACTGACCTGGTTTTAAACTGTGGATCTGGGGCTTTATTGTTTTATAGACGTTTGGTCGGTACCTTATGAACCTCAGTTTTCTCAGAAAATTAAAATAACATGACCTACCTTAACAGTTGCTGAGAAAATCCAATTAAATAGCATAAGTGCAAAGAAATAAGGACTAAAGGATGGAAACTACATGGGGGAACTGGAGGGGGCAAAAAGAATGCATTTTTGCAGAAAATGGATTCCCAAACCCCCAAGTCCCTCTACCATCACAATAAGGAACAATGCTATCATTTGCCAGTCAACACGAAGGACATTATTTACAAGAAGACACTGAAGAAACCACACAAGAGTACAAACTTGAGCCAAAGGGCAATGGGAAGGTAAAAGCACATGATTAGATATGTGCGTGTGCATTTTGTTTCATTCATTCATTTATTGACCGTCATTTACTGAGCACCTTCTATGTGCTTGATCTATTTAAGCACTCATAAGTAAAAGTTATGGGCTCCACATGAGCCAACTACCTGGCGAAGGAGAAGGAAAAGAGACACATGAACAAACAAATATTAAGTATAGATAACATTCAGCTAGTAATAAAGAAAATGGACAGGGAAAACCCATTTAGCCAAGACGGTGAAGAAAAGACCTCTTTAAGGCAATGATATTTAAACTAGGACAGGAGTGAGAACTCAGCCATATAAAGAGTGACATAAAGGGCATTCCAGGCAGAGGAACAGAATGCACAAGTTCTTTTGGTAGAAGGGAGTGTGACTTCGTAGAGTGGTTTAAAACATAGCCAGTGTAGGGAACGGGGAGAAGTGAGAGACAAGGCTGGGAGCTGGACGGGTGTCAAACCATGCAGACAAAGCTTTGTGTGCCTTGGCATGAGGTTTCCCTATTCAAAACTCCACTGAAGGGTGTAGGCAGGAGGAGGTAAAATGGTCTGATTTTCACTGTAACTCTTTTGAAAAGAGAAGACTGAATTAGAAGGGCCCGGGATGAATGGGAAACCAATTAGGAAGCTAGTGCAGGAGTTTAGGCAAGAAACCATGGCAACCTCAGGTGGCCGTGGCTGATTTGGGGAAAGGGGGTGGACTCGGCAGATATTAGAGTCGTGGGTTGGATGAGTACGATGTAGACTACAGAATACACCTCACTCAGGGTGTGTTTGTTTGGCTGCAGCGAGAGGAAGAAGAGAAAACTCAGACGCAGGAAAGTGTGTACGTGGGGACATTTGGTGTGAGGAAGAGGAGGGAAGGATTTCCGATTGTTTCTATTTTCTCAATGACATGAGAGGAGGGTAAAAAAGTCAGGAGGGTAAGAGTTGGAGTAGAAAGTTTAGGGCAAACAAATAAGAAAAGGCCGTCTTGGAATACGGGGATGCATGCGTATTTAGAGCAACGTGATTGTCTGTTTGGGTAGTGCTGAGGGCCATTTGGAATTTGAAAGCAGAATTTAAAATGAAACCCCACCGGAGAATTTTTTTCCCAGCAACTTCCAGATGCTCAGCTGCAGACGCTGAGAAGGGGAATCGTTGGGAGAACCAAGGAGGTTCACGTTTTGCTAAGTGAGTACAAAGAAAATGAAAAGGACACGAGAGTTTCCAAGGAAATGATTATAGCAATGTATTCTGGCATCTAAGCTGGGTAAATTAGGAGTGGAAAATGGATTTGAGAAAGCACGGAATCAGTGGCTTGGCGTTTACAAGTTGATCAAAGAACTATTGCTTTGGGAGTAATGGAACAAGTAAGATAGAAAGTCAGGAGATTGTCATTAGGAGGTGGAACCCTGGGGGGCGCCCAGGTGGCTCAGTCGGTTAAGCCTCCGACTTCAGCTCAGGTCCTGATCTCGGGGTTCACTAGTTCAAGCATCACGTTGGGCTCTGTGCTGACAGCTCAGAGCCTGGAGCCTGCTTCACATTCTGAGCGTCTCTCTCTCTCTCTCTCTCTCTCTCTCTCTCTCTCTCTGCCACCCCCCACACACTCTCTCTCTCAAAAATAAACAATTTCAAAAAAAGAAAGTAAGTAGGACCCTGGTTCCATGTATGTTGTTTGTTTTAATGAAGTCGTAGGTCTTGTTGACGTAAACCTTGTTCCATATTTTTTTCCCTTCAGATTACTGGTTTTTTGGTTTTTTTTACTATGTCCCTTTATTCTGAGATGAGAAATTTTATATACTTAGAATTTTGTTCCCATTTGCAAAATACATCATTCTGTTAACCTTACACAGAAACCACAATTTCTTGGTTTCTGTTAACAAAATCAGAAAATAGAAGAAATTTTAGTATTTGGAAAGTTTTTTCTTGCAGAGAATGTACCGCTTTCAAAGTTTGTGATGAAAGATTAAAGATGTTCAAATGACATAAGGGATATATAATACCAAACCTCAAGGACCTGGCACTCTGTATCAAAAGTAAAATATTCAGGTCCCAGGAACCTCTTCCCAACCAGACGGAGACTCTTCTTGATTTACTGATTTGCCATTTTAATTTTTTTAATGTTTATATTTGTTGCCATTGTTTACTGACTTTATTTTTTAGAGCAGTTTAAGGTTCACAGCCTGATAACTTTTTTATAAGATATTACTTTTCACACTGTGCACATTCTATTAAGATACATTTTTGATTTTTGCTTTCGTTTTTTAAACTCTTTTACAATTTTTTAAATCTTATTTCTGTTTTAACTGACTTAGCCTTCACTGATATCCTATTATAATATCACTTCCTTGATCCTGGCCCTTTATTTAGCCTCATAACTCATTTAATGCTGTAGATTTTCAAGTAGTTTTTCCAAAGCGTTCATGGGGAGAATATTTTCCAAAACTTTGTACATCTGAGAATTCTGTTGCCTTCACAGGAGAATCTCGTCCAATATAATATTCTTGAGTAACAACTATTTGGCTCCAAACTCTTTCTTTCTCTTGGTATTTTTCATGCCAAACTGGTTTTTAATTGTTTTAGTGATAACTGACTTTTTTTCCCTGCCTCACTGTTTTAAGACTTTTTTGTTTCCTTTTTCTTTGCAACTCCAATATTTTGCCACAATGTGTTCAGTTATGATTTAGCCTGGAACAGGGTAAGTTCTTTGAATATGATACACAGTTTTTTCTTAAGCTTAAGGAAAAGATTTAGCCTTCAAAACTTCTATTATCTTTGTTCTGGATCCTGGGCCAGGAGACTCCCCTGTGCTGGTGCAATGCTGTCCTGCGTTCCGCGTGGATCATCCTCAAACACCCCCTTTGATCTTTGGTCAACTTTGTTCTTGACATCACTGATTTAATTTTCTGCAACAATAGTTCTACTTCGCATAGCTTCCCTACATGGTTAGTTTATTTGCTATTTTTAAACTGAAGTATAATTAAGATATCATAAAATGCACAGAAGGCAGGTGTCCAGTTCGATGAATGCTGACGACTGTACATGGCCATTGAAGTACCTTTCAGAAAAACAAGATATTAAACATTTCCATTGCTCCAGCAAGCTCTCTCACCACCCTTTCCAGTCAATTTCTGCCTCCGGCCCCAACCCTTGGCAACCGCTTTCTGATTTTTATCAACACCAGGTAAGCTCTACTGGTCCCTAGGTTTCATGCATATGGGGACATGCAGTGTGTGCTCTTCTGTGTCTGGCTTTTCTCATTTAACAAAATAGTTTTTAGATTGACCCTTGTTTTGCATACATCGGTGGGTCGTTCTTTCCTGAATGCTGAGTAGCACTCCATTGTAGGAATATGCTTCAGTTGGCTTATCCATTCTCCTGTCGGCAGGTGTCTGGATTGTTTCCAGTGTGGGGCTGTTATAAACACAGCTGGTATACACGTCCGTGTACTCCTCTTTCCATAAACACACATGTTCATTTCTCTAGGGTAAATACCCCAAAATGGAATTACCAGGTCCTATGCAGATGCATATTTAACTTTAAAAGCAACTGCCAGTTTGCCAGTTTTCCAAAGTGGTTGTAAAACTTACTGTCCCTCCAGCCGCAGGCGATTGTCTAGTGCGTCTCATTCTTCCCACCCTCCCCCCACCTCCGGTTTTCTTCTTTCATTTAAACACATTCCCTTTCCATCACAACTTGTGGTCTTTTCAAAGCACCACGTCTTCTTGTACTCCAAGGATGACGGCAATTTTCTGAAACTTTCTTCTGGATCCTGCAGTAGGTCATTTTCTGAGATAAGCTCATCTTCTCATCCTTTGGAATACTACTTTCTCTTGGTTTGCAATGTTTTTGTTAAGCTTCATGTGAGTTTCTCCTATCTCATAGGTGAACAAGCCCAGATCTGTCTCTGATGTCTATCTGATGATAGACAGGGTGAACAAAGTACTTTTGGACCTGCTGTCTCTCTACAGTATGAGGTTAAATGATGTTCTGGAGCCTCCAGGGGACAGGCAGTTTGTTATATAAAGGGCATATTCAGGAAAGGGTGGAATGTAGAGGGGATATTTTAACAGAAACTATGTAAAATGCAATAGCATTCTCCAAATGCATAAGTGAATATCTCATATTTAATCAAATCTTTGGTCAATACACCAACATTGATTTTTCCTTTAAACCAGTCTTTGTTGACTGGTGCAATGTGCCAGGAATGTGCTAAGCACTTCACATGCATTTTTTTTTTAATTTAAGCTTCAAAACAAGCTTATAAGGTACACATACCTATAACTGTTGTTATCGTAATTACGAAATGAAGTCTTAGAAAATTAAGGTAATCTGCTCAAAGTCTTACAGCTAATAAGTGACAGTTTCATCTAAAGGCTTTATGCATTCCTATACAACCCAAAGTCAAGAACTAGAAGTCACGTGATGAATTTTTTAAAGTTTTTATTTATTTATTTTGAGAACGAGAGAGAGAGAGAGTGCGCGCACAAGTTGGGTATGGGCAGAGAGAGGGAGACAGAATCCCAAGCAGGCTCCACACTGTCAGTGCAGAGTCCGAGGGGGAGCTCAAACACTTGAACCGTGAGATCATGGCCTGAGCGGAGATCAAGAGTCGGACACTTAACCAACTGAACCCCCCAGGCACCCCTGGAAGTCATATGACGAATTTAAATCATGGAGACCAAAATCCTAGAAAATTGGAAAGCAACACTTACCTGATTTTTGGCTGTCTACAAAATTTGTCATTAACTGACTAGCGTGTAACAAAAATTCTTGGGCATGTTTTTCTTATTCATTAAAGCTCTTCTGTGAAGGTAAAATCACCACCTTAACACCTGTGACTCTACCCAAGTATTGCCACAGTCTCAGTGATTGAAGCCTTAAATTAGAATAAAAAAAAAATCTTAATTCTTTTGATTCATGTAAAATTGGGGGAGAAAATCTAACATAGCACACATCTTTAAAAATATTAATAATTCATTTTGTATTATTGTATATCTTACCAACATTGCTGGTATGAAATTAACTGAAACAGCGGTGCCTGGTTGGCTCAGTCGGTTAAGCGTCCGACTCTTTTTTCAGCTCAGGTCATGATCTCAAGGTTGGTGGGATCGAGCCCTGCCTCAGGCTCTGTGCTGACAGTGCAGGGCCTGCTTGGGATTCTCCCTCTGTTTCTCCTCTCTCTACCCCTCCCCGCACTCACGCTCATTCACATGCTCTCTCAAAAATAAATAAATAAGCATTAAAAAAAAAAAAAGGAATGGAAAATAAATCCTTGTGCCCCACACCCATTTAAAAATTGTTTTAGTTTATTCACACACAGTAATAAAAGGTTCACGGCAGATATGCCTAGACATTCGGCCTGTCTCATGTGTCCAAAGTGAGAAGCACTGCACATACTCAGGAAAAACAATTAAAATGTGCTGCGAACAAAAAAAGACATCTCTAATTCCTCAGACACCTGGACTGTCCTTCAACACAGTCAACGACAGACTACCTTCGGGAAGTGGAATCTCATTTTGTGAAACACTGCTTAAAAGCAAAACAAGTTCTCAACATACCACCGAGTTCACAATGCTGGCCTCGATAGAATCTGAGCTTACTATGTGGCAAGGTCAAATAATTTTCTGTTGAGACAGTATTTGCGATGACATAGTTATTAAAAACTGAAACCGTACAAACCCAAACCGTCAAAAGCTAGCCAGAAGGACAAAACAAAAGGGGAAGAAAAATCAAGGAGCTTTAAAAAAAAACAACAAAAACCCTTTAAAACACCTTAGAAGGACTTACCCTTTATCACCCAATCTCTGAACAGGAAGCAAGGATAATGGCCTTCAGGAGGTTAGTATCATCAAAACCCCTTCTTACTGCTTCCAACCTTACCATTTTATCAGCTCGAGACAGTACTAGCAGATAATAAAACTATTTTTTAATACATTTTTTAAATGTTCATTTTATTTACTTTTGAGACAGCGAGATGGAGCGTGAGCAGGGGAGGGGCAGGGAGAGAGGGAGACACAGAATCAGAAGCAGGCTCCAGGCTCTGAGCTGTCAGCACAGAACCCCACGTGGGGCTCAAACTCACGAACCGCGAGATCATGACCTGAGCAGAAATCAGACGCTTAATTGACTAAGCCACCCAGGCATCCCATAAAACTTTTTTTTTTTTTAACATAGAACTGTTACCTGAAAATTAGTCACATCAGAAAGTTACGCACTTACTCAACCACTTTGCTTAGGTCCAAATAGCGAACTACTGACCTGTACCGAGCCCTATTTTCACTTTGTGTTTCATGACTTCAAGGACATTGAGAAAGCCGCTGCTGAGCCTGTAGAGAGAGGAGAGAGTCAGGACAAGGAGACCCACATGCTTCCAACAAAGAAAGGACACCAACAGTACTGATGGTGATTTCACTACACTTGGTTCCTGTCACATCGGCTCTCATGTTGGTACAAACTCATTAGCCACATCAGATCACCTGAGTCCCGGAGGAACACACAATCATAAAGGATCCTTAATCCTTGGGTTGAGGTTAATCTCAGGAGGGTACAAAGCAGCAAGAAGCAGAAGAGAAAGCAGGGGAATCATTTGTAAGGAGAAATAAATGAAACAATTCGACCTTGCAGTTAGTGCAAAAGTCTTATTGGTCTTCAGTGTTTTTTGTTTGTTTGTTTTGGTTTGTTTTTAACCAACTCGTCCTTCTATGTGAAGACGTACAAATTATAAAGCATCATCTCTCCTCTCCATCTGGAATAATTTGTTGCCCTGAATGAGTCGGGACTTGCAAGGCCAGAGAAAGGGGATACCACCGGAAAAGGGGGTGCAGGCTGATGCGTCGGGGCCTGGCAGTTCACAGGCTGCCGCTGAGAACCGCAGAAACTAGGAGAGAAGGGTCTAGGATGAATTCCAGACATGATGCATTGCACAGACTCAGAAATTTTAAAAGATGCTGTGTTCTTCGTGTGCATACTCCGCACAAAGTGTCCTCTTTCGAGGGCCTCTGTCCCAATCAGATAGGCCTCTAGAAGAGGGACACTAAAGACATGATTGAGAAAACGGAGGTCTTTGGGCTGCTAACTCACACCCCAAATGCTCACCAGCTACCGACCGATTACCGCCTACTTACGATAAGTTAGAATTGGGGCAGTGTGAGAGCGCCGCTCCCCGCTCCCTGAACACCTTGAGTTCCTCGGCGGAAAGGTAGCAGCCATGCGCCATCACTGTCTGGAGAGAAGAGTACCCCGCGTGGAGTTTACCACTTAACAATGTTTGGTGAGTCTTCACTCACAGCGAGACGTTACAGGTACACGCAGCTGCTGCGGCTGGCCTCGTCCCCACAAGAGCATTTATGATCACTCGTATGGATAAAATCCCTGTGTACCGGGTACCCCCTCAAAAGAGGCCCGTATGAACATGGGATCACACGAGGCTCAGCAAGTTTTGTGGCTCTTACCGTTTTCTCTTTTTCATCTGGAAAATAACGAGGGTCCAGGTCACCGGCAGTATAGGATACCCACCCCACCCAAAGATACTACGATGGCTTCATCGCCACCCTAAGAAAACAGCCACGTTATTTTATTTCCTAACTCTATGTGGGGAGCAACTGGTGGGGCCGTGCTTGTTCCCATCCTGATCAGAACTTTCTAGAAGTGAGCTTTCCTTTGCCAGCACATGGAAGCTGTGGGGGTAATCCTGGAAACGGTCGTTCTTTATTTCTGCTCCTAGTAAAATATATGCACAACGCTCTTGACACATAAAACCATATAATCTTTGTTCATCTATTTGTAAGTCTTTTTTTTTTAATTGAAGTATAGTTTACACGACCAAATAAGCTTTGTTTTATCACCCATATTCACATTTTCACAATAATTAGGAAACGTGATGTCTTATAAGCATTAACGTGGAAGTAAAATGGATCAAAGAAGTTGGGCGGTGTGCACACACAGGAGAATTTTCTGTTTAGTCCTGGTAATAATTTGTGGGTTTTCCTGAATGAGACTTACCTCTTTCTTATGGCATATATCCATATAGACACATAGAATGGAATATTACTCAGCTATAACAAAGGATGGGATCATGCCATCTGTGACAACATGGATGGACCTAGAGAGTATTATGCTAAGTGAAATATGCCAGACAGAGAAAGACAAATACCAGAGGATTTCACTCATGTGTGGAATCTAAAACAAAGAAAAATGAATAAGCAAACAAACAGAAGCAGAAGCAGACCTGAAAACACAGGAAACAAATGGAGGGTTGCCAGAGAGGAAGGTAGGCGGGGAGGGAGAGAATGGGTGAAGGGGAGTGGGAGACACAGGCTTCCAGTTCTGGAAGAAGTCATGGAAATAAAAGGCACAGCACAGGGCATATAGTCAATATATATAGGTACTATAACAGCATTGTGTGGTGACAGGGGTAGCGACACTTCTGGTGAACACAACACAACATAGAGCAAAGTTGAATCACTACATTGTATACCTGAAATTAATGTAACATTGGGTGTCGACTATACTCAAATTTTTAAAAATTAAAATTAAAAAAAAAAATGGCTTTACTCATTCAAAATTCTTTTCCCCTCAGTACAAAACCCATTTTCAAACAGCTTTCTCTTTTGGGAGGCACGGTTCCGTGACCACAGAATTAATAAAATAAAATTTTCCCAAGCTCTATGCAAATAAAATTAACATGCAGCTAGAAGGTTAATTTATTAATCACATGGAAATAGATGTAGAGAAGGATGAAAATTACAGTGTAGCATTTAAAGACCTATGTAAGGGATTAATCTTTCAGATTAGTCATATTCAGCCCTCTGTTCACATAAGTCCAGAAGAACTGATTTGCTGCAGTAGTTAAACTCTCCATACACTTTGTGCAATTCATTGAAGGCCAAGGCTAAAGGGTATACTGTGGAATGAAGTCTCTCCTCACTATATTAATCTAAATTAATGTAAAATTATTTAATTATGAAAGTAATATACACTCATTTTTTTAAAGCAATAGCAGAGTGTTCAAAAACAAAGAGTAAAAAGTCCTTCTGCCTTCTCCCTCAGGAGGATCACTTTTAACATTCAATGTTTGTATTCCAGATAATTTCTTTCTAACTGAGCATGCAACCCACACAACATCAAGCAATACTGTACAAACATTCTTCCTTGTAAGCCTGGATACATCATTCTTGTGAATGTTGGATAAAATTTTAATTATGAATGTTCTATAATCTAAACAATCCCCCACTGATAGATATTTTCTAACTTTCACATTAATTAACATTCCTATTCATATCCCGTACAGAATGGATCCTTTAAAACGTACCTGCTAACTCAAGGAAATGCGTATTTATATTCTAATGGATACTGACAAAATGTCCTTAGGCCAAACGACCTACCCTCCCTCTAAGAAGCCTTTAGATTTCTTTACTGGGATGAAACTTCAGGTCATTTTTAACTATCTACCCACATATGTGCATGCTCTAGTTTGGGAAATGCACATAGGTTGGAGAAGTCTGGAGATTACTATTGAGATTTTATTTTATTATTATTAGTTTTATTTGAGACAGAGAGAGAGAGAGAGGGAGAGAGAGAGAATCTTAAGCAGGCTCCATGCTCAACACAAAGCCCAACATGGGGCTCGATCCCACAACCCCAGGATCATGACCTGAGCCAAAATCAAGAGTCAGAGGCTCAACTGACTGAACCACGTAGGTGCCCCTGAGATCTTAAAATGTAGATAAATATGCCCTGCTGTATACAGGTTATGTCACGCTATGCAATGTACCTTATTTGTCAGAAGATTGTTCCTATCATACACATCTGTGTAGTTTTTATAATCGGGAAATAAGTTCTTCACAGCTGCTACTTCACTGGAGTTCTCACTTATGTGGCTCTACAAGAAAAAAAATAATAGTTTCAATTTTCTAATGT
Source organism: Panthera pardus (assembly GCF_024362965.1). Taxonomy (NCBI): domain Eukaryota; kingdom Metazoa; phylum Chordata; class Mammalia; order Carnivora; family Felidae; genus Panthera; species Panthera pardus. The sequence goes on along the minus strand of NW_026526766.1, from coordinate 14,487,176 downwards.
CAAATACCATCAGAAATGATACTTCTTCCCCAAAAGGATAAGGATGGATTCTACTTGCCTATGTAAGACCACGAAGACTGTACATGTGTTCTATTGAAAGCAATGATACATATCATATATAACAGCGGCATGAAAAATTAACTATGACTATGTCATTACATGAGCATGTAATGTTCTAACCCTAACCCTAAGCCAATGTTATGTTCTTCCAATGAAGTCTTTTCAAATCCCATACTATGTTAGGAACAAATGAAAGTAAAAAGTACTTGAAAAGGGTCAAGAGCCTAGCTATTGGTGGCAATTTGCTTCTGGGGTTAGCCGTTTAAGATAAGAGTTTAAGGGCCACAAAGGGACAGACAGCATGGTTCCCTCATAAGAAAACTAGAATTTGAACAAGGAGAGCTAAATGTTAGCTCAAGTTCTGAGCTTAATTGTGTGTCTTAGGGTGAGTCAGCTACTTCCTTTGGCCTCCACATTCTCAGCTCTCAAATATGAGGGTTGTGCTAAGTGAGTGATTTTCCAAAAATTCATATAAAAATTCATAGAAATCCAATATGTAAAAGGCATCAACAAGTTGCCTTTCAGGAAGAAGCAGGGTTGGGATTTGGGAACCCTGTCATCATTCTGTCCCCTTTGTCACCTTCCAGAATGTCTCCTGTGCAGAAAACAGTTTGACAATAACTGAGCTAGACAATCTTGAAGTCACCAAAAAAGAGCCCATAAGAATCCAAACGCAATCAAAACAAATGAGTCCTGGCCCCCACACCTGCAGAACATCACAAACCCCAAGAGGGCAGAAAGTGTTTTTGAGACACAACACTTGGGTGTAACCACCTCACTCCCTAGCCTAAAACAAAAATCTCCAGACCAACTGGTGATGAGTACATATTATGGGGGAAAAAAAAAACTCATGAGCAAGTTGCCATTTTCAAGAATGGCAATACCATTTCCCTTCTCCATGAAGTAGAGTGTCAGTCAAATAAATAGAAGAAAAAAAGAGCCATGTTCTAAAAATAGAGTATTCCAACTAGAGGGTGAGCTTTATCCTGTCCTTGAGGAAACTTAGACCACTGAAGAAATGCCTGGGCATCTGAAGGGAAAAAAGGACAACCAGATGATTCATGTCATTGTAATAAATTTGAGGAGACGTTAAATGCACATGCACACATACATACATCCCCAGCAAGGACACGCTTGATTTGGTTGTGTCTTCATGGAGCTCAGGACAGACTACCCCCAACTATGGCACTGTGGCATATTGTATTATTTTAAGCCGAAGGAAAATAGCTGACGTGGGAAGGTCACTCTGACCTTCCTCCACCCTTCTTCCCTGAAACAGGGAAATAAAATAAAACTCTTGTGTGAGGGGTGCCCACCCTATACTTGGAGGGAAGAAGCATCCTTATCTCTGAAGACAAAAGGATGCCCAGAAGAATCCAAACCAAAGATCATATTCCTCCATGACTGTGCACTCGTCACCCAACCTAGCCTAGAAATGCTCTGGGCTCTTTCTTTGGGTTTTCATTTCCTTATGAAGTCTCCTGTATCATGTAAAGCTGAGATTAAATACTTTTGTATGCTTTTCCCTTTTTAATCTGTCTTTGTCAATTTAGTTTTCAGATGTGGCCAGGGACTCTAAGAAGGTTAAGGAAAACTTTTTCCTCCCCTACAATTATATGGGATTGAATAAAAAATACAAATATCACAGTCCACAAAAAACGGGGGGTGATGAGAAGAGTTGATAAGCCCTAACAAAATAAATCTTATTAAAACAAAACACAACACCTTCCACTCTGATATAGAATCAATGTGTTGTCTCTCTCTTCCCTTGCCCATTGTGATAAGATAGTCAACTCTTAAGAGGGAAAATTGGAGTGCAGTACGTGATGAAGCCCGGAGGATGTGTGAAGGGGAGCTTGCAACCCCCAATTTTAACCTAGCTGGAAGCTTTAGAAGGGTTTTATTCCTAAATTGCGACCATTTAATGACAAAGTAAGATATGCTTTTTTTTGTTCCTGATCTCAAATTAAGAAACTCAGAACAAAAGGGCTTTTAAATGCATTTTTGCAAGTAGAAATTAGGTTCTTTTTGCTTTTCAAATAATGGGTGGTTTCTCCAAAAATCAAGGACTAGAACACTGACAAGAAATATCAAATAAAAGAGAGAAGTAGGAAAGAAATGCCTGAAATTTATCCTACAGAGAACAGGTAACCGGTGTGTCGTAGGTCTGGCTTGGTTACTCATGATGTCTTTGTCTCTCCAAAGCCTGATCAGAGAAGACCAAGGGTAAAAGGAGCTTCAGGTTTCTTACCTGAGAAATGAAAGGAGTGGATTTAGGTGACGTCTGTAAGAGCCCTTCCTGTGCTATGATGCTATTTCTCTAGGAGATCTCAGGAGAAGAATTGGAGATTTACTGCAAGAATTTAGGGTACTGAGAAGTCTTGCAGGTTTGGACAGAGGCAGAACTAGGGGGAAAACACCCACCTGAATGTGCAAATTATGGGTCTTCGCGAGGTTTCCCAGTTTACCCAACAAAGTCTCAGAGCAGGAAAGGGAAAAACGTGGTGTCACTATGGGCTTCACTCTAGAATACTGGAAATAATATAAAAAGCAATTAGTCAGGAAACCATGGATATCATGAATGGGTGGCAGACCCTAACATGCGTATCATACACATGTAACTATGTTTTCATTCTGGGGGACAGTCTCCCATTCTAACAGCGGGTGGAAGTTTTGGGTTTCATGGAAATGGCTCATGACTGAGGACAATGGAGACAAGATTCTACAGCACCAAGTTCAATGGAAGAAGATTCTGTCCTAAATGACAGACACCCCGAGTCACACATTCACATGAAGGCTCAGACAAGGCCTTGACTGGGTGGCCTTCATGAAGAGAAACGGGAAACAGAAGAACATCCGAAGGAGGCCACTGGGGAGACTAAAAGTGAGCTGGAGGCCTATTCACCACCTACATCTTGGGGAGGTGTGCTGGCCGTGGCCTCCCTCGGGACGTTTAGTGGCAGCATTGGCTCTGATGTGACCCAGGGTAAAGGCTGAACAGGAGAGAAGGGCTCGGAGAGCAGTAGTGAAGATGAGGACCCAGGAGGCTGCAGGTGGGTCTCCCGAGATTAGATTGCAAGTAATGGATTTCTTAGATTTTCAATCAGACCTCAAAAGGTGGTAAAGGAAGGGGCTGGCTTGCACAGTGGAGCTAAGAACCAGCATGCTGGGGTCGGGAAAGGAAACAGCACTGCCTCCAAGGCTCACCGACACTAGGGCATTGCAAAGAGGAGTGTCTGAATGCCTGCAGGCCATGTGATATACCACACATTAGGCACCAAGGCAGCCAACGGCTGGGGCATCAGGGTGAACACTGTGCTTCAGACCAGATCAGGGAGTACAAGAGGCCAGAGCCAACGTTGAGGTAGCCAACTTCCAGTTTTTACCAATCTGTCCACATCCGTGAAGCCCCCTCCTACCTCCCCAGGGACCAGTCCTGTGAGATGAAAAGGTTCTAGAGAAGAGGAAGGGAAAACCACAGAGAAGACAAAAAAGGCTGACCTCACAGAGCTGAGTTGATGGGTCCACTGTAGGAACAATTTAAGGCTCTGGGAAAATATTTCTGCATGCATGGAGTAAGCCAAACACGCGCAGACTAATCTTTACCAAACAACTTAATAACGCATCCTGCAAACAGCACAAAGGCAATCCAAAAACAAGCTGGGAACAAGCTTACTTACGTTCTTTTGGAGCATTCTCAACACAAATCTGAAATACAGCAACAAATGGGAAAATAGAAAAATGTGGCATTTAAAAATACGTTTTTAAAAAGGGTGAAAACATGATCCTCACAGGTCCTAACTTCCAGACAAACATTTCTAATGCTGTACATGTTTCACCACCAGCAGTTAAAGATTAACAAGTAGTAATTATTCTGCTTTCTCACGTGCGGCCAGGGAGATAAAGTGCGAAATCAGAGGGAACTGAAGTTTTATCATCTAACATCAGCTGAGCTGTTCGTAAGTATCCCCACAGCACCGAAGCCATTCTGCTGGCTTAAGCTCTATTTGGGGGAATATTGTAGGGTGTTACGCTCCTTGGATATTAGAATCATGGAATCCTATGCACCTGGAGGTGTTTAGAAGCCATAGGACTCTCTCCTCCTAATTTTCCTTTATAGAGCGAAAGCTACTTTCTCACACAACATCATCATTCATTTCCAAAGGCCAGGTGCTCCTGGGCACAGACGATAGAATAAGGCAGAAGGAATAGGCCAGAGGTGGCTGTGAATTGGGGGCAGGGGGCACCAGATGGGACCAGGTGACAATCTTACCCATTGTATCTGCAGGGACAGTAGTATCCGTAGGGCCTATGAAATACCTATTTGTGCCCTGGCCGAATATATTTACTAGCTAGCTTCCTGCCTACTGGTAGACCTTTGTTTTGGAACAAAACGCAGATTAAGGTTTACTACGATCACAAACACAGATCCATAGAAAAATTCAGCAAATGGCCGATGATAAAAGGCGTGTTTCATTCTTTCTGGGAGCAGGTGACGGTTCCTAAGCCACCCTTTTCAGAGGACACATTTAAGGTGAAGGAAGTGTGGAACTGGAGAAAAGGTGGGCTTCTAAAACTTGCATCAGGATAGGTTAGGTCTTGGGGGAGATTTGAATCTAAAGAATGTTCTTCTGGATCTCTTGCATGTTGAGAGTCATACAACACAATTCCTTGTCAAATCAGATCCTAAAGGGACTATGGAGAAGCCATTAAAGAAGTGTAGATAGAGTATTTTGGGGATCCATAGAGTATCCCAAGGTCATCTTAAAAGAACAGAACAAAAACCCGTGATCTCAGGCAAGAGGATGACCCACAACCAAAAGTAATCTAATGAGCACACCACATATATTTAAAGCAAGTTCAGTTTACAAAAGCCTCCATCTATACTAAAGGAGAAGGGAGTGGTAAATCATTAACTTTTAAAAAGAATCTTTCATTTCACAAAGGGGTTCACCCCAGGACTCCTATAACGAGTTCACAGAGGCTCCCAAACAGTATTGACATGCAATATTTTCTTTAGGACCAGACCAACCGCATAAAGTGGGGCAAACCCACACAGTGACATATGTGTATATCCGCCTGGTTCACAGAGGTTGCCTCCATCAGTGCTGCAAAGGGACTGCCCACAAGACAAATCAAGATGAATATACCTCTCTGTCTCCTCGATTGACACCTCAGTGGTCTCCTTGTATTCGGGAACAGTAACATTCAAATCCATGCAGACTTTGCCCACAAATGCCCGCTGCCCGAATTTATCTGTGAGGCACACACAAACAGAATCTGAAGTCATTCTTTTTCTCCCAAATGGTGTCTTTCCTAATCTTTCAATTAAAATCATTATGAAAACATAAGTGAGAATGTATCATAAGTGGGGAATTTGACTTAGTTCTACCAGCAGCTCTCAGCACTAAGGAACCTAGTCCTCATTAGAGGTGCTAGAGAAATTTTATTTTAGCTAGAAAGTTGAAGCTATGTGGGGTAATATTAATTTTTTTTTACAATGTCTGTGCCTCTGTCATAAGAGTCTTGCAAAAGCCTTTTTGCCTCTTTCCCCTGTAATTCGTTTTAATACCTGGCCATTATATTATTCTTCCCTAAAACCGCACCTTCATCAGATACCTCCTCTGGCTTAAAATCTTGAGTGTCTGATGCACATACGAACCTGTCCATAGTCTGAACTGTCCCATCTCCCCCACCTCCTCCCCCACCCCACCCAGCAATGAATCCTGTCCTCCAGTTTGGCTACTCTGTTCCCTGCTTCCTGGATCTACTATGGATGTTCCTGCTCTCACACCTCTGTCCATGTCATTTCCCCTGTTGGGAAGACATTTTCCTTTCTCCCCATTTTATGTCCCTTTGAACCCCATTTAAAAGTCCCTTCCGTGAATTCTTTGCAGATGATCCAATTCTGAGTTTTCTCCGTCTCCTCCCAAAATAGCAATATATATTTTCAGTGCTACCCTTCAGGCCTCTGGCATAAACTACCTTAGCCAGCAAGCAGAAGCATCAGTGCATCAGCCAGAGGAGCCAGAGGTATTTACTGAGCATCTGCCATGTTCTGGGCACTGTGCAAGGTACAAATTTTGGAATCGCTCATCTAAATCCAGTCTCCTTTCTGCTTACTAGCTCTATGACTTGGGCATGTTCCGTCCTCTGAGCATCAGTTTATGCATCTGTAACATGAGGACATTAACGACTACTTCCAAAGGCTGTTTGCAACTGAGTGGCAATAATCCACACCGAGTGCTCCATGTAAAGCCGGGCGTCTAGCAAGAGCACAGCAGCTGTTACTACAGTTATTAATTAATGTGTGTAGCTATTAGTCAGTTAATCCTGTCTGGCTCCTCAAGGGCAGAGACGATTTTCTATTTCATTGTATTCCCAGCACCTCGCACAGTCTCCTAACTGTAGCCAGCAGCCAACACAACATCTGCGGATCATAATAAACTGTTGCCACAGTGACAATTAGTAAACCTGTTTCAAAATGCTCTAAATTAATACAAAAACCTCAGACCCGTATACACCATTCTGAAACCAAAACCATTGGTAAATAATCAAATTACTTAAACAACAAAAAACATCCAAGGGCCATACACAAACACCTAATTACTCGCAAGAAAGGCGGTGCTCAAACTCCAGCAATTAAAAGGCAGGACTGCTCACAAGTAGAAGTCATTGCCGGACATGGTCTGACTGTCTTGGATGGATGTGCCCATACATCATGCTTTCATTTCCTCACCTGTAATTTCTGCAAGGAGCAGGGATGAGTCAGTGTGAATTGTTCCAAAGTAACAAGCCGTGGTTGTTCCATTCTTTAGTGTTCTCCTCTAAAAATAAATCACAAAACCATGAATCGCGTGTGCCCAGAAAAGTCACATGGCAGATGAAGACGAAAATAGAATTCTAGTTTTTAATTTTAAAATGTTTTTATTTAAAGGTATGCCATCTTGATGTGAAGTACAGTTAAGGTAAATGGCAAAAGTATTTATATTCCAAAAGTGTGAACTGGAGGAGAAGCTGGTACTTTTGATTTCCTAGATTCACACAGTTTGGTGTTGCAGAATTCACAAAATGCAATACTAATTAATTCCTTGTTTTTTAGGATTATTTAAGGATATCCAAACTTTATTGCACCAAGGGGTGTAAATGAGATTTTTCTATCTATAAGAGGGCAAAATTATGCAGCCAGATTTCTAGTTCAACCTGGCAGATTGGTCACATGTATTTATCTCCCTTCCTTAGCAAATTTCCACTAAACTAACAGTAAAATTTATTAACACACAAGAAATAGACATGAGCAGAGGAAACATTTCTATATCTTCCTAGACAAAAAAGAAAAAAAAAAAAAACAAGGATGAGAACGTGGAGGTGACTTTGGAAGGAGAGAAAGAAGCATGGAGCTGTTAAGAGAGAATTGGCCGATAGTCTGTATACAAAAGATTAAACCCTGGCAGGACCCTTCTCCCACTTGTTGAAATCAGCCACCCACCCAACCTGATCCTGCAGGAGATATTTACTCTTGCAGAAACTGTGTAGTATTTGAAGACTAGACATCCAATACTGCAAAGTATGGCCGACTGAAGAGTTTTAAGTGGATAATCTGGCTGACCCAAGGATCATGGGATCCTTGGTCATCACCCCCCAAAACGTCACATATGCAACTCCCATCACTCCTGGCAGGACTGATGACTCTTTCCTAGAGAAGATGAATGGTTCTAGAAAAAAGATATCCTCACAATGGCATTTGGGGCCCACAGTTGGAAGGGCCATTCATTGCCTTCACTGTCCATCCTACAATAAAGTTCACCAGTCAACAAGTGCTACTTCCCATCCAGACTCCCAATCAGCATCTTTGAGTGTCACACTTAAATATGGAATGTATGTTTGAGGTTCAATAGATACTTGAGGAAAGCTACTCTAAAAAAAGAGAAGAAAGAGCAAAGAACCTGGGAAAAAATCTCAGAGAAAAGAGGCAATTTATAAGGTCAGAATAAAGTTTGATTTAAAAAAAAAATCTAGGGTGCCTGGATGGCTCAGTCCATTGAGCATCTGACTCTTGATTTCGGCTCAAGTCATGATCTCACGGTTGGTGATATGGAGCCCCATGTTGGGCTCTGTGCTGACAGCATAAACCCTGCTTGGGATTCTCTCTCTCCCCCTCTCTCTGACCCACCCCCTCCACTCACACACTCCCTCTCTCTCTCAAAATAAATAAATAAACTTTAAAAAAATAAATAAGGAGCGTCTGGGTGGCTCAGTCAGTTAAGCGTCCAACTTGGCTCAGGTCATGAGTTCAAGCCCTCTGAGGACAGCTCATATCCAGGAGCCTGCTTCAGAGTCTGTCTTCCACTCTCTCTGCCCCTCCCCTACTTGTGCACTCTCTCTCTCTCAAAAAAAAAATTAAAATTAAATAAGTAAATAAATAAATATCTATGATTAACATTCTCAATGAAATAAAAGAATATATTGCATCCACAAAACAAGAACAGAATGCTATGAAAATGAGAGAACAAGGGCTCTCCAACACTAAAGATTTTATAAATGAATTTTGAAAGTCAATAAAAGGGTTGTAGGATAAATTAAAAACGAATCTCTCAGGGGGAAAAATATTTTGCACTTAAGATAATAGGGAAGAATATGCCATATTTTAACACCCTCTACTCAGCTTCAGCCAAATGTTGAAAAACAACAAGTGAGAGCCCAGTGACATCAGTTAGTCCCAAAAGTTGAGAGAATTGGGAAATCTGGATTTTTACGTCAATCTTTTCAAATTAAGACACTTTGCATATGAAATAAAATGTGTTTGACTGCCAGAGATGTTTAGAGCCTGTCAGCTACAGATAAGGATAAACTCTCTATCAGATTCACAAATCCAGGAGAAAGGGTAGTATCTTGACAGAGACATTGAATTCAATCTCTAGCAACCAGAAAAGCGCCTGAATTTGAGTGTGTGCTCATCAAATGTTTGTTGAATGAATACCTGAGGTAGCAGAATTACTAAGCAACAAGAGACATAAAATGAACTAAAATCAGCATCCTTAGATGGATAGCAGAGGACATTTTACCCTTGAAAGAGAAATGGACCATTAGAACGGTAAGAGTGAATTAATGATTTGCAAACTTGGGCCACAGCATTCTCTATGAACATAGCACAAAAGAGACATGAAAGTATATGAAGATATTTCATTATTTTTCTAACAGGGCTCATCACAAGCTAAGTGTAGACTGGAGGGAAGCATATATGGGGGGAAGAGAGGGGAGAGGTGGGGGCGGGGGGGAGAAATATCCCAGAATGGAAGAGAGACAGGAGTTCTCATATTGAAAGAACTACATATTAAAGAGAATGAACTGAAAAAGAGATCTATAAGTGAGATCTCAGAACATCAAGAATGAAAAGAAAATCTTGAAGGCCAGCAAATTAGCCAGAAAGGAATACATGTCAGATTGACTCCAGCCCATTAGATGCTGGTGGGAAAATCATTTTAAATAGAATTCTCTCCACAGCTAAAGTGCATCATTCAAGAGTCATAACAAAGTAAAACCATTTTTAGTAATTCAAGGATTTGGAAGGCTTATCACCCACCTTATTGGAAATGATTATCAGAAGCTAATTCTTCAAGAAAATGAAACACGAATACAAAAGGAAGACAGGGATCCAAGAAGCACAAGAAAAAGCAAGCACACTGTTAAATTAAGTACAGATGTTGAAAAATAAAGTGGAATTAAATTTTAAAATATTAAACTTAAAAGCTGAAGCTTATTTAAAAAATTTGTTTAATGTTCATTTATTTTTTAGAGAAAGACAGATCATGAGCGGGAGAGGAGCAGAGAGAGGGAGATACAGAATCCGAAGCAGGCTCCAGGCTCCGAGCTGTCAGCACAGAGCGCAACACGGGGCTCGAACCCACAAACTGTGAGATCATGACCTGAGCTGAAGTCAGATGCTTAGCCAACTGAGCCACCCAGCCACCCTGTAAGCTAAAGCTTATTTTAAATTAAGTGTAGATAGTGAAAAAAAACTGAAATCAAAACCTCAGATGATAGAACATAAGATGTGGTGGGAAGGGGGAGACGAAGAAGGGACAGTACATACAATACTCTTGTCTTCTTATATGGAAGAATATATTGAAAAATGATAGAAGACTTGTCTAACACTCTTAACAACTCAATCTTACAGAGACGTTAAAATGTCATGTTGACAGAGAACCCACACTCTTTTAAAAAATGGGCAGGGGGCACCTGGATGGCTCAGTCAGTTAATTGTCTTTGACTTGGGTCATGACCTCGCAGTTTGTGAGTTCAGGCCCTGTGTCAGGCTCCTTGCTGACAGTATGGAGCCTGCTTGGGATTCTCTCTCTCTCTCTCTCTCTCTGCCTCTCCTTCACTCTCTCTCTCTCTTTCTCACTCTCTCTCTCTCTCTCTCTCAGAATAAATAAACTTTAAAAAATAAAATAAAATAAAAAATGGGCAGAATAATCATAAAAAAAATTGACCTTTTGTTGGGTCATAAAATAAAGTGAACTAATTCCTGAGAAAAATAATCACATGAGTTGCACACCCTAACCAGAATAAAATGAAACTCAAAACGAAAACAGAAGTGTAATCTAACATTTTCTAAATTCTCAAAATTTCTCACCCTTTTCTAAAAATTTGGCTTGAAGATGAAATCAAAATTGTTGGCTCATTAGCAAGAAGGACGATGGAAGCACCGCACAGGCGCCGACAAGTCCTTCCTCTGACTCGGGGGTGGGGGTGGGGGGGGAAGGGGGGGAAGCTTTCACTGGGTGAGAAACTGCAGTTTCAAATTGGACTGGATCAAACCGGAATGTTCAAGAATCTGCCCGAATTATAGTTAAGGAACAGGACAGGGAGAGTCCGCAAAGCAAAATAAGAAAAGGCAGGAGGGAAGAGGACGATGCAAAGACCGCCCACGCTACTACTCCTGCCGGTTCCCACGGAGTCCAGCCCATTGAACAAACCAGCCACATGGGAGTGGCTTATGTAATTGAAAGAAATAAGAATCCGGCTTTAAAACTTACTGAAGAGGCCCTCTAAAATACAGCTGCTTTCCTTCTTCATTTGTTCTATATTTGGGCATCCCAGACTCCATTCTGCCCTGGTTCCTCATAAGCTTTCAAGGGGGCTCTTCCATTAGTGACGAGTTTGTATTTTTCCCATTTACAAGACTCTATCAAGAATAACATCAGACTGTGGCCTGTGTTTTCAGTCTTTCCTCAGCCTTCAGTTCTTGAGGCTAAGATTTTTGAGCTCAAAACAGACTCCAAACTTAGGATGACTACCAACTTCAAGGCTTGCAGCAATGGCCTCTTAACAGATTAGATGATTTGCATTTCCAGTGTGCTAAAATAGGGGGGAAGAGTGACCCGTTCCCTTTCTTTTCACCTTGTACTTTAATGATTTGATACCACTTTGGAATTGTTTGGATTCATTAGCTGAATCTTGGACAAACCCAAAGAGTAAGCATATTCTTTCTATTATCCACAATATTTGCAACTAGTTTATCGTGGTCCATTTACCAAGGATCTCACCTCCAATCCCTTGATTACAGGCTGTATAATATATAGATTACTGAACTCTTTCTAGTCTTTTTAGTTCATTCCAGTCCAATTTAAAACTGTAATCTCTCACCCAGGTTGCAGTGGTTAAAGGTAGAAAATCTAGGCTTGCTTTACTGGGATTTTTTTTCCGTATAATCTCAGAAGAGGCTTGCTAATATATACTTTAAATCATTTGCGGATTGGAGCGCCTGAGTGGCTCAGTCAGTTGAGCATCCAATTTCAGCTCAGGTCACGATCTCATGGTTTATGAGTTCAAGCAAGCTCTGCGTTGGGCTCTCTGCTGAGCCTGCTTCAGATTCTGTGTCTCCCTCTTTCTGCCCCTCCACCGCTTGGGCTCTGTCTCTCTCTCTCTCTCAAAAATAAAATAAACGTTAAAAAAATTTTTTTAAATTATTTGCAGATGAAATGAAATGAAATTTGCACCACTGTCATCTATGGTGCAAAACTCTGGGGTCTGGATTGCCCATTTGTTGATGTATAGATCTAGGTTTTCTGTGGGAGAAAATAACACAAACAAACAAAAATGGCTTCCCTCTAATCGTAAGTACTGCCTTAGCATCCCTTTGCACTGCCATGGGCAGTCTTCAGCCTAGGGACAGGTTCTACTTAACACATCTCAACTTGAACAGATTTCAATCATACCATCAGCTCATCCAACTGTTAAAGTGTGTGGGCCTGCTTGCTCCCAATCAGAAACATAGGACATATGCAATGCAAATATTTGTCAAGAATAAAATCTATTTGGGGCGCCTGGGTGGCTCAGTTGGTTAAGCGGCTGACTTCAGCTCAGGTCACGATCTCACAGTTCGTGAGTTCGAGCCCCGAGTCGGGCTCTGTGCTGACAGCTCAGAGCCTGGAGCCTGTTTCAGATTCTGTGTCTCCCTCTCTCTGACCCTCCCCCATTCATGCTCTGTCTCTCTCTGTCTCAAAAATAAATAAACGTGAAAAAAAAATTTAAAAAAAAAATAAAAAAAGAATAAAATCTATTTTGAAGTCACTGACATCAAATACTTAACTCTCTGATATAAGAAATAATATTTATAGAATACTGTCTGAAGGATATATGGTTCTAGATACTCTGTCTAAAACATAAAACACAGATGTGTCTGGTTTTTTATACTATAGCACCTTAATAATATATATTTTGACAACATAGCATGTATTTATATTAAAGATTATTGGAATTAATTTTTAAGGAAATCAGTATAAGGAATAGACATGCTTTACCTTAAGCAATGTTTTATTTTTTATCCTATACACTGTGTAAATTACATAACTGATTCCCCTCTCTGGATCAGCTGTTAGAAACTTAAAGCATTCAGCTTCAAGTGAAGTTATTGAACTGAGTTAACTCATTCAGCTTTAAGTTAAATTCATTGTGATAAATTCTAAAGAATGCGTGGATCCCCCTCCCCCACCCCTGGCCATGGCATACATTTAACTCTCGGTTTTATTTTGTTTTTTTTTTCTCCCTCTTTTTCCTTTGCCATGCTCTTGTGACTCATTTGCTTCCATTGTACATTATGTTATTTTAAGATATCTCAAACCCTTTCTAGAACAATGGGAAGTATAAATAAAATTTGAGGATAAAAAGGTTTGGTGTGGTTAACATGATTCATTAACACAATGCAATGGCAACTTCATGCACAGTGTTAGTCCTTCTCAGTTTTTCTGGTGTCATGTGGATGCTAGCTGAATATATAAGACCCACAATTACACTGAATTTATAATTAAGCAAGTCAAGTGTATAAAGGATAGCACTTGCTTTTACTCCTCAAGGCTTGAATGACGCAAGACCAAGGAAAATGGCAAAATGGCTGGGTAACCGCATAACGCTGATAATATTGTCGCCATCACATAGTCGTCACTTTAGAAGAAAAACCATCGACGGGTCCAACAAAAATGCAGGAATGTTCAGGCTAAGTGTGTTGAATGATAAGAGGTAGTGGTCAGATAAGATGGGATCTGAAGAAGGTATTCTCAACTGCAGAAGCTGTTTCTGGCTGCTGAGCGAATTTGGCATAGGGCTGGAATAAGAAGAAGGGAACTGACTTCTTTGAAAGAGTGGAAGGAAGGACATTTTCAGAGCCTCCAATATATGGCGGGTATACACCACAGGCGCTGCTCGATGACTGAACTAGCTCCATAGTTCCCTCTAGTGGTGTTAATGCTCATCACGTTCCCACATGCCCTGCTATAGGGGGGGCACCCGATTTCTCCCAATTTGGAAGCTACTAAAATAATGTGATATTCTTCTAACTGTAATTTGAAATTTTAATTTTAAACTTCCTTGGGTATTTAAAGCAAACATATAGAGTGTTTACCATGTGTCAGGCACTATCCTAAGAACCTCACGATACTAACTTATCATAACAATCCTATGAAATAGTTACTATCACTATCTCTATTTTACAGATGGGGAAAATGAGTCACGGAACTTTCCAAAGGTTACACAGCTATTCCATATGGTCCCCAGAACAGCACTGTGGATTGGCAGGAGTAAGGGAACACACATATGCATTAAACTCAAATTTAGTAATGCAAAAACACAAGAAGTAACAGAGTAAAGAGAGGCCACCCAATCAGGGATTTGGGAATTTGGGGTTCAAGTTGTCTCTCTGCTAGGGGTTAGCTTGTGTAGATGAGGTGGTCACAAACTCCTTGGGCTGTAAAAAACCTTAAAAAGTCTCAACAGTCCATGCTAGCCTTAACTGCTAATTTTATAATTAAAATTTGCCCCCAAGACGGGGCACCTGGATGGCTCAGCCGGTTGAGCATCCGACTTTGGCTCAGGTCATGATCTCACGGTTCGTGAATTCAAGCCCTGTGTTGGACTCTGGACTCTGTGCTGACAGCTCGGAGCCTGGAGCCTACTTTGAAATCTGTGTCTCCCTCTCTGCCCCTCCGCCATTTGCATTCTCTCTCTCTCTCTCTCTCTCTCTCTCTCTCTCTCTCTCTCTCTCTCTCAAAAATGAATACACATTAAAAAAATTTGCCCCCCAAAATGGACCCTTCTACAGGTGATTCAGTCATAACACACCACTACTCACAAGCAAGATACTTACGACAACTCTGGTATATATTTCTTCAGCAAAATCGAGGTTCTGGAATTTGTGTTCTACAGGAAACGTGTACTTGGTCAGCCAGTCCAAAAGTGGCAGGTCCACATTACTCCCAGCAAAAGAATACTGAGCGGCATGGATGTGCGTATCAACCAGCCCAGGCATGAAAAACTCACTGGAAATTAATACGAGAGGAAAAGAACTTTAATACCATCTTCAGTCATTTTCCATATCTTTAAATCACATCTTCCGTCAACAATGATTTAATTGTTCACCCCACACAGGTTTAGAGCTGATGCAACCAGAGGGCTGTAAATTCCCCTGTTATCTAGAGATCAAGAAACAACAGTAAGGCTCTGCTGGGAGAGACACGGCTCCTCTGTTAAAACGGCTGGTGTGAGGTTAACCAAAGATGACAAAGGGGAAAAAGCACAGCACGGAGTAGAAGCAAAGCAGCCGTGGACCAAGACACCTCACGACTTTGTTCTCACGACTGGAAGGGTATCGATGGCGAGCAAAGATGAGAAAGAAGGTCTTGAAAACATCTAGAGCCCTGCTGAGGAATTACTCCCAAGTCACTAAGGATGACTGATGATGACACACACACAGTGGCCACAATTTTAGACCCAGTGGTCACCTGACCTTGGCTGACTGAAAGAAATCTAGTTTTTTCCCATGTGATGTAGGGGCTGAGTTCTGAAATAGAAGCAGTAATGCACACTGAGGCTGGTTAGGGGCAGGCAATCTTAAGAGACAAGACTATCAACCCTTCTCCAGGTGCTGCTGATCTCTCCTGCTGTTACCTTGGCCCTCCAACTGATTTTCATATGTCTACTGATTCTTACAACAGAAACTTCTGGAAAGATGTTTTTTTAAAGAGTTTTCAGAGGCATTCCCCACAAAATCGAGACAAACCAAAACTAACGGCTTTTCTAAAGAACAAATCCAGTTCACCGGTGTCTATTAAGTGTCTAAACATATCCCAACAGATATTTGTTAGAAGACAGTATGCACCACCACCCTGAGAAAATACTAATTACATTTTAATGTACATAAAGAACTCAAGCTCAAAACTTGACATAACAAAGAATTCCTTATTCTACCAATTCAAATGTATACCACCTAGGTGGAAGACAAAACCAGGGCCGCCTATAAAATGCTTTAGTTTCAGGGGCGCCTGGGTGGCTCAGTGGGTTAAGCATGTGACTTCAGCTCAGGTCATGATCTTGCAGTTCGTGGGTTCAAGCCCCACATCAGGTTCTGTGCTGACAGCTCGGAGCCTCGAGCGTGCTTCCGATTCTGGGTCTCCCTCTCTCTCTGCCCCTTCCCTGCTCGCGCTCTGTGTCTCTGTCTCTTTCAAAAATAAATAAACATTTTTTAAACGCCTCATTTTTAGAGCAGTGGGAACTAGGAATGGGTAGCGCTACTGCTGACAGTTGTAGCAGCAGGGAATTTTTTTGACAAGGTGCATGTACTGGGCACTGGGCACCGCACCTACATGCATCATCCTACTTGTGGGAGGCGGCTGATTATAGGGATTCGATATATACATTCTTAACTCAGTCTGCTTGATTTTGAATGCAGACCCCGCCATAAATCAGCAGTGGGATAATCGATGTGTTTTGTGACTCAGTTTCCCCTTATGTAAAAGGGAGACAGCAGTAGCACCATAGGGTTGACATGAGGATTGTTAGCATGTGCTAAAACGGCGCCTAGATAATAAAAAGCATTCAAAAAGAAAAAAAGCAGTAGTTGTTATGATGATGTAATGCTCACAACAAACTTACGAAGTAGTGTTGTTATCTTCATTTACACAAGAGAAAACTGAAGCTCGGGAAATGTGAGTAGCTTGGAAAAAATGCGATCATTCAACTAGTCCAGGAAGTTTGGTCTGCAGACTCACTACTCTTGGTCACTACCCTCCGTATGACTGAACTCTTAATGCACTCTGGCAATGGAGAGCAGTGACCAGCTAGCATGGCAAGAAGGCAGCAGGAAGCGAGTCTACAATGTGGGGCATGAAGAGAGGGAGGATGAACTAGGGATTCCTCTCAGGTCTGAGTCACTGACCTCTCAGGATAACCCAGTCCTTGGGACCTTTACTGTCTCCACTACCACACAGTGAAATGGTGGTATGATTTCTTTATGTAGTTGAATCGTTCAATCAAATAATATTTCCCAAGTATGTGATACGTTAAAAAAAAAAAAAAAAAACTCTCCTAAGCCTTCTGGAAAGTCCAAAAAGAAATAAGACATCTTGTCTCCAAAAAGATTATAACCTGGTTGAGCAGATTAGGGGTGAGTGAGGATATCTGTGTGTGTATGGGGGGGGGGGTGTTGTGAGACAGCTAGAGAGAAAAAGAGAAGTAAATCTGGTCATAATATAAAAGATCTTAGTGAGCAATTTCACTCCTAGTGATTTACCCAAGTGAAATAAAACATATGCTTAAAAATCAAAAACAGGGTACAAAAATATTTATAGCAGCATTATGTATACTAGCCTCAAATTGGAAACAATCCAAATATCACAGGAAAACAGATAAACAAACTGCTGTATATTGACACAATGGAATACTATTTGGCAATGAAAAAGAAAGAACTACTGATATAAACAATAATATGGATGCATCTCAAAACATTATGATGGATGGAAGAATCCAGACACAAGACGTCTTGGTTTATTCCATCCATACGACATTCAAAAACAAGCAGAAGTGATGTATGTGATAGAAAAAAAATTAAACAGTGGATGAGGGGGTGGAGAGTGACTGGAAACGACACAAAGGAACTTTCTAGGCTGATAGGAATGTTTTATATCTTTCTTGGTGTGTTGGTTACATATGTAGATATGCTTATCAAAATTTATCAATTCACATCCCTAAGATCTATGCACTTTACTACATAAAAAATGTTTCAAAAACAACAACAGTCAAAAAAAAGTGTCTTTAAAAAGAGTCTTGAAGAGTCAATTAAGTGAATTAATTGGTATTGGTTATTCTGGGGTGCCTGGGTGGCTCAGTTGGTTAAGCATCTGACTCTTGATTTCAGCTCAGGTCATGATCTCACAGTTCGTGAGTTAGAGCCCCACATCAGGCTCTGCACTAACAGTGCAGAACCTTCTTGGGATTCTCTCTCTCCCCTCTCTCTCTGACTCTACCCCACTTACTCTCTCTCTTTCTGAGAATAAATAAAATTAAAAACATTTTGTATTAGTTATTCTGTACCCAAGAGAGAGGGGATTGAAATGGTATTTGTTACATTTTTTTCCTTCTCTTTTGCAGAACTGTGACATATTGAACCACAGGTTTAGGACAGAAATCTGGTGGTGCCAGGCATGTGTTGGGAGATTCCTTTCATCTCCCAACCGTCACATTTCTAAATAAAGATTATGGTGATAGGAACAAAAGGAAAAGATGAATACAAAAGAAAAACCTTGACATTTTATCAGGTCTGGGAAGCAAAGGAGAGGAATGAGTTCAAGAGAGAGTTTTTGAGCATGCGATGCTGAACATATGATACAAAGGGCAGAGAATGTAGGAGGAAACTCCACATTGAGGGAGGGGCGATGTTACGAAGCCTAGGGTCCAAGTGTAACCTCCAAAGCATCAGAAACATGGGTTAAGAGGTCACAGAAGATGTACAGATGGGATTCACGTTGGAGAGTCTGCCCTGAGCTGCTAACCCTAGAAGTTGGTGGTGCCAGAGACTTCTGTGGAAAAAGAACAAAACTGAATCTTGAGCAGCAGCATCCACTTAAGGAGTAAGAATGAGGAAGAGAAGGCCATGCTCCTTCTGTGCAGATTTGTCAGGAGGACAAAGGGAGACCCAGGAAAGAGGTATGAAGGGCACCAATGAAAGGAAAGGACTTCAGGACAGGGAATAGTGTTAAAACTGCAAGGGCGAGTGGTTTCAGGAAAGACTGAGTGCTCTCATTTCGATGCAGTGGTTGGGGGAGACACCCAACTTCACATGGCTTCAGTCCCTCCTTATATCTAGAATGGTTTAGTTACTGTCCTAGGTGCTGAAAAGACACACAGGAACATGGAAGATGACTGTTAGAGAAAGTACTGGGCAGAGGGAGAGCTCTCTTTAAAAATATTTGGTAGTGAAAGAACGGTAGTGTAGGAGGAGAGGGAAAGTCACGTTTTGTTGAGCACGTTTTTAAGAAAGCAGAGACGAAAGAAGCAAAAGAGATAATTTAGGGTACAACAAATTCAGAGGCGACAGAAGAGCAGGGATTTACTGCATCCTACATGTGACTTTCATCCAGAAGAGCTAACGATTCTTTTGGGGAAATAGGAAGCACTTTCTACTAATGTTTATTAGTAGAAATATTGACATGAGCAATATTCACATATTGCTTATATATGTATCGTGTATGTATCACAGGTATTGGTGCATGTGTGAGTGTGGACTGTGAGAGCTGCTCATGAGATCAGAGGTCACTGAGCCCAACTAATCATTTTACAGAGAGAGCAAAAGGAAACTTGGGCACAACACGCTTGTTTTCAGACATGCATCTTGTTAGTGGTGGCCTGGTCAGGATTAGAACTCGGTTCTCCATGAAGACCTCACTTGCAGCTAAATCATAACTAATGAAAGTCAAGCTGCAGACACAGCAGAGATGAGGCTTACAGGTGGAAACAGAAAAAGGTGAAACAGCTCTCCTTCCTTCTCTTTTCAGCTTTCAGCTTTTCAGCTTCTTCCTCTGCTTTTCAGCTTTCCTCTTTCCAATTTTACTATCTTAATTCCCTTAGAAAAGCTCGGTGTCTCCCCCCTCCCCAGATAAAAACCAAACGACTTCATCTTCCAAACCTGTGGTGCTGGCCAGCCTGTATTAGACTCTGAGGACAAAAAACAAAGTTTGCCCCGATATACACTTGCCAGAACATCCACCCATGTTCTAACCAAGTGGAAAACGTTAATAAAAGCTCCACAGTCAAAACACATGACTGTCTAGAAGGGTCTGAGTTGCCCAATCTGTTTGTACATCATTGTCAACCTTCATTAACCTGCCCTGCAGGGGGTGTGATGGTCCCATGGGCCTGGGGAGCCCAGGCCATTTGAAAATGACTGTTTCTTGCACAACAACACAGGCATATAAAACTATCAACAACATTCTGTCTTCATTTAAAATTTTGGTATTTTGTTCATCATGGATTCTTTGCATTAATTTTGATTTTTCAAAATACTGCACCAAACTATTACTTATCTTGATTACTGACTTTTTTTTTTGCCCTCCCCACCACCCTTAAATTCCTTGCCCAAGGTGAACACCTCACTTGCCTCACCCTAATCCTGGCCCTGCCAATTTCTCTATGGTCCCATAGCCACAATCTGATCCACTTCTAGGAAAGCACCACTCAGAGTGTTCCAGTTAGTATTTGCATTTAAAAAATCCACATCGTGCTGAGGTAGACCTGTAGGCACAGGAAGTCTGATAAACACACTGTCAGAGACATCATCTTCTGTGTCATTTAAATTGCGACTTAAAGAAATTCAACTGCACGTATCTCGTGTGTTTGATATAAGAATTACTTTGTATTTTGGGGCACCTGGGTGGCTCAGTCAGTTAAGCATCTGACTCTTGGTTTCAGCTCAGGTGGTGATTTCACAGTTGGTGGAATTAAGCCCTGCCTTGGGCTCTGCGCTGACAGCAAGGAGCCTGCTTAGGATTCTCGCTCTCCCTCTCCCTCTGCCCCTCCCCTGCTAGCTCTCTCTCTCTCTCTCTCTCTCTCTCTCTCAAAATAAATAAACACTTTAAAAATAGAATTACCTTGCATTTTAAAGATTATTTTTCTGGGGTGCCTGGGTGGCTCAGTCAGTTGAGTGCCAGACTTTGGCTCAGGTCATGATGGCACAGTTTGTGAGTTCAAGCCCACATCAGGCTCACTGCTGTCAGCAAATAGCCTGCTTTGGATCCTCTGTTCCCCTCTCTCTCTCTGCCCTTCCCCTTCTCATGCCCTTCCTCATGCTCTCTCTCAAAAATAAACATTTAAAAATAAATAAATAAATAAATAAATAAATAAATAAATAAATAAATAAATATTCTTTTTCTCCAAAGACTTCAGTCTTCCACCAAAGTTTACATTTTGTCTTACCTTACCACTTCTCTGTGTGTGGTGCTTACAGGTCCACCGGAATCTACATTTGTTTGATGGACTTACCTCCAAAAGCAGCCTCATAAAGAGGGACAAAAGAATATAAAAGGCCACAGAAGTATTTGCCCTTCCCCTCACCCTCCCACTGCTGAACCACTTGCTTATGGCCTCCCGACTTCCCTCTCTCCCGCTTGTGCACTCCCACAGTTTCTGACCCCATATCCCAAAGGCACACAGGCAGGAATCTTAATGTCAGTCATTCCTCAACATATATTCTCAAGAAAATCTAGAAAGAGGAAACAGGCAATAACACAGAAGTGGCTGGAATTAGGTCTTCCCTAACCGTGCTGTCAGTTACTGATCCCCAAACCTCCATCCCCTTCCTCCTGGTGGTTTATCTCGCTTCCTCTTTATTTCCTTCACAAAAGGTATCACAACCTATCGCTGGTGTGCTTCTGTGTCTGTGCACCCGCTTCATCTCTGAGAGCCCCATGGGCTGTAAACCCCACGAGGGCAAAGACTTTATAGACCATTTTCTGCTCCAGATCCTAGTTCTTGCACACAGTTAGCTCAACAAAGGGTTGCTAAAGGAATGAATTAATGATGGCAGACTCCTGTTCTCAAAGTTTCCACCCTACAGCTCCCTGTTCTCTAGTCCCCTCTCAACTCACCCCAGAGGGAAAAAAAAAAAAAACAAAGCCTCTCTGTCTCCAGGCAGGTGTCTAATCGTCTGAGACTAGTTGACATCACTAGTTGACAGCAAAGGGAAGAAGTTGGCTATGACTTACTGGTTGCTCAGTTCTCTTACTTCGCACGGCCGGAAGCACCATTCTTTGGCCAGCTTTTCCTGTTGAGATGCTTCTTCTAAAAACACTATCTTTAAAAGAAAGAAAGAAAAGAATCACAAATTAATAAGTCATTGGCATTTGTTGTTGTTAAATGTCTAAATCTTTTAAAAAGAGACTAAACTGTAGCTGAATTGATTTTTAAAGGTGTTCCATACCAAATGGGATAGCGTTCAGAGACAAAAAGACAGGGTTTTGCCTCTGCTTGTCCAAGGAAGTAAGGAAGTTTTTCCTTTTCTGCCTTTCTGTAGGCATAAGTAAGACTTCAAAATTCTAATTTGAAGATATAGGGTATTAAAAATCGTTCATCGATATCTATTTCTCCCCCACCCCAGAATGATTGAAGGAAACAATTGTTTATAGAAAGTGTACCTCACTGCAGGTGAATAAAAGATTTTTGTTAGGCTTTTATAGGAAACCCGCATCTAGAGTAGGGTAGTAGTGTATCATGCGGAAGGTTATTGACACAATATGATTGCACATAATAATTGCCCAGTAATCGAATCTCAGCATGACTTATGTTGATGCTCTGGTGCTGGACATCGACCATAAAAAAGGGAGGTCTGCTATATTTTTCTAGTACTGTGGATGAGATGTTAATAGAGTGATCTCTCACGCAGGCTTGGGAGCCCTAGGCAACTGCTGGGGAAGCTTGGATGGGCCTCTTCCTCTCTCTTTGTCTGGTTTCCCCATCGCAAACTGGGGGTAACATCAGAGCATACTTCACAGGGCTACTGTAGAAAGTAAATATCATAATTTTGGAAAAGAAATTAGCACATCTCTAGAACATAATAAATGCTAGACACTTTATATCTATTGCTGATTTTTTTTAAATACAGTGTTATTGTCTTCTCTATAAAAATGGATTGCAAAGCAAGAAAAAACAAGGAACAATGGAATATATATATACAGGAAATATATATATACATATATACATATATATATATATATATATATATATATATATATACAGGAAATATCCTGCATTTCATTTATAAATGTACTATTGTGAGAATACATGTTTTGTGGAACATAAAATACTGAAAAAACACTGGTAGATAAAATGTATCTAATTAATTAGAAGCAAGGCAATATAGTGTGGGAAAAATAGTTTGTGGAACTGAAAGTAAAGTAAAATATATGTTGATTTCTCTATTCATTGATGATATGCTTTTTAAAAAATTGGGATTTTTGTCAGAAGAGGAAAATAAAAATGTAATTCCTACAAATAAGAAAAAGTAATTTGATGAGTCTAAAAAACATATTTGAATTCATAAGTAGATCAAAACAGATCCATAATTAACTTAAAACACACAAAAACAGTATTTATCTATATAACTCAGAGCTGACTCACCATTAAAGACATAAATACATACATACATACAAAAACTATACAAAGCACTATATTCACACATTTGAATATATATTTCAAATAAACGTGTGTTTTTTTAACATTTATTTATTTTGAGAGGGAGAGAGAGCGCATGGGGAAGGGGCAGAGAGAGAGGGAGAGAAGGAATCCCAAGCAGGCTCCGTGCTTTCAGTGGAGAACCAGACGCAGGGCTCAATCTCACGAACCCGTGAGATCATGACCTGAGCTGAAATAAAGAGTTGAAAGCTTAACCGACTGACTCACCCAGACACCCCTGAAAGAAATCGTTTTTGAAAATATGAACAATCAAAATTTATTCTGGGAAACTGAAGGAACTAGTAACTCTAGAAGAAACTGAGGACGTTTTTCTAACCCATTAGGGAAGCTCACGGTTCAGAACCATGATACCTGTCACAAACACAAGTTTCTCCCTCCTAATAATTGGGGCTCTACCCTGAGGACACGATTGTCTCTGTGTTTCTCATGCATCCCGGTCAGGCAATGAGTTTGGTTTCTTCCATACCAACCATGGCCATCTGTAAACCATTTTTCCTTCAGCTCCTTGTAAACTAAATTCCTTTAAGACTCACCCCTTCCAGCTTTCAAGAGCACCTTTCCTCTCTTTGTTGTTCTCCTTTACCAACCTTTCTCTCATTGTCTACATTTGTCAATGCCTGCCTCACATTCTTTCTCTCCACTCCGAGCCCTGCCTTCATTCCTTAAAAAATCATCATGGATCCTTTCGACACCATGACCACCTATTTCCACGAACCCATCTTCAGTGATTTGTTCATAAACAAGTGAACAAATGAAGCTCATGAACTTCACATCGTGGTTACACCTTAGACATGTTCATGACCCATAACTGTTCCACCTCCAAAACTCCTGAGTCATACATCTGACAAAAATTACCTCTCTTTCCTGTTGACCATTTCGACTCCTCCAACCTGTCTTCCACTTGAATTTCCCTTTATCTTCTCCTCTCTACTTTTCCCCAGTCCATCAGTGCTCTTCTTCCACACTGTCCTTGTCTAGCTTAGATTCTACCACCTATTATTTCATATTTCTTACGTCTTAGTCAATACATACCAGGTAGAAGTTTAGCCTTAGCTGAATCCAACTCTCCCCTTCTCTGGGCCGCAGCACATGACATGGTTGATGGAATATCCATAATCTTCAAGGTCCAAAGTGTTCCTACCAACTCCTATCAACTCCTGGCACCCTAAGACATTTCTCTAGCACCGTGGTCTTTACTTT
The DNA here is from genome assembly GCF_024362965.1 of Panthera pardus. Classification (NCBI taxonomy): domain Eukaryota; kingdom Metazoa; phylum Chordata; class Mammalia; order Carnivora; family Felidae; genus Panthera; species Panthera pardus. Next base: position 14,462,900 of record NW_026526766.1, on the reverse strand, counting down.
TAGTAAAACTTACAGAAAACGTAATTGCATATCCACCAACAGATCATTAAAAGTGCTTTTTCAGTGATATATTAATAGTAATTGTTATCAAATAACTCAGAAGGAATTGAAAAAATTGAGAGATACTGCTATAACAAAGCCCCTCCCAATCCCACCCACTTGATTCATGTGAAAATATTTCTCAGCACTTATATGCATAAAAATGGAAAATAAGGGGCCCCCTGGGTGGCTCAGTTGATTAAGCATCTGAATCTTGATTTCAGCTCAGGTCATGATCTCATGATTTGCAGGATCAGGCTCTGCACTGATGGCTCGACCCTGCTTGGGATTCTCGCTTTCTCCCCCTCTCTCTGCCCCTCTTCAGCCCGTGCGCTCGCTCTCTCTCTCTCTCTCTCTCACTTTCTCTCTCTCAAAATAAATAAATATTTTTTAAAAAGGAAAATAAAAAAAAATTGATGCTACTCCTATTTCATTCGACCAACAAGTTAACACTCATCCAGAGATATATTATCTAGTTGGGGGGAAAAATAGCTTTTTTATTTTACATCTAACAAATTATCTTATGGTCCCAGGGAATTTTAAATACCTTTATGCACAAAAATCTAACTGCAGTGGTTGATCAATAAAAGACTTTCAAATGTAAAATTTTATTGCATTAGCATAGACTCTGTAAGGAAAGTAGAATAGAGTTAGTAATTCAAGAAGAAAAGGGGACTATACAGCATTTCAGATCATTAAGAAGAAGTGAGCTCATGATTTTTTTTAAAAAGTAGATTAAGATAGATATCAAATCACTGTATTTTTATTCTGTTAGATACATTTTAAAAGTAATGTCACAGTTCAATTTTAACACATATATGTTTACAATCTGCAAAAAATTATGGGCTTTTTATGTATTTAAATTATTTTTGAGAGAAAGGGAGCAAGCACATGCACACATGTGCAGGAGTGGGGGAGGGGCAGAAGGAGAGAGAGAGAGAATCTTAAGCAGGCTCCACACCGACCATGGAGACCAACATGGGGCTGGAGCCCACGACCCTGGGGTCATGACCTGAGCCAAAATCAAGAGTCAGAGGCTCAACCGACTGAGCCACTCAGACGCCCCTGTTCTTTAAATACCATTGGAGGGGTGCCTGGGTGACTCAGTTGGTTGACTGTCCTACTTCAGCTCAGGTCATGATCTTGTGGTTTGTGAGTTTCAAGCCTGCATCAGGCTCACTGCTCTCAATGCAGAGCCCTCTTCAGATCCTCTGTCCCTCTCTCTCTCTCTCTGCTTCTCCCTGCTTGTACTCTCTAAATAAAAAAATAAATAAATAAATAGGACATTTAAATACCATTGGAAACCTGGGTTGGAGACAGCTTTAATTCACAAATCAAGTACTTAATTAATAGATTGCTTTCTTGTTCTTATTCATGTATTCACTCAACAATTATCGCCTGCATGTAAATAAATTGATAGGTGAATATCAGATATATTGCATAGATTAGTGAGTGCTGTGATGAAAAATAAATCAAGGTAAATGGATGAGGTAAAAAGTGGGGTGTGATGGATGTCTCTGAGAAATGATGTTTGGGCACAGATTTACATGAAGGGAGGGAGTAAAACACTTGATATTCTGGGAGGAGCATTCCAGGCAGAGGGAACAAATCAGCACAAAGTCTCTGATATGTTATTCAAATTTAATTTAAATTGGATGCTTGGCAAGTTTTGAAACATCAGGGATACCAGTGGGGATACACGACAAGGACCAGAAGAATAGAGACGGTAGCCGGGGCTTTGTAGATCATGGTACAGCCTTGAGATTTATTTTTAAGAAGTATCTAAAAGTATTTTGGAAAATGAATATGGCAAAGTTATAAAATATCACTGAGATTCTCTTTATGGGGCAATGCTCTTTCATCCTGAGTTTTTCTGGGCTTATGTGGCCATTCAACCACGTCTTCAATCTTTCACCATTTAATGAGTGCCTGTTATAACCCACGCACTTCCTCCACAAGCCACGGATTAGGTGGGCTGTCTGGCACATACAGAAATCAATAAAAACCAAGTTTCATAAAATCATAGATGGTGCCAGCTCACAGGAACCTTCCCATCTGACCTCCTTGTTTTCCAGATGAGGAAATCGAATCCCTTCTGTTAATCAAACAATTCCAAATACTCTCTTATTTGAAACTGTGACTATTTAGGATGGGCAATAACAAGAATGTCAGCAATATTAAAGCCAAAAGTAGATGAGTAATGGCTGTTAGCTAATGAAAAAAATCTTTGCAAGATAGAGGCTTCAAACACCAGATGGTAAATTTGGGCAAGATGTTTGTTGCTATGAACAGAGTAAACTGCTCTTCAGGCCATTGTGAAATAGCTTGCCCATCCAACTAAATAAGGTAACATATATTGCAACCCATTACATAAAATCCACCCTTAGGCCCTGTAATGGGAAATAAGATCAGATAAAAAACATGAGGTTTCAAAGATTTCTGAATCTTTTGGACGGAGATGAAAATCACCATATTAGCTCAATTCACCACAAACAGATTAATGGAAAAGAAAGACAAAGTGTGATTGCCTTAAAAAGGCAAAACAAACAAAAACTTGTCAGCTTATAGAGGTAGAACTGAACAAACTCATGTTACAAAGGCACCAAATGGCGGCGTGGGGAACTTACACATTCAGATCTGATATTCTCATGTCACAGGTGAGGAAACGGACCAGGTTATATAACTTGTTGAAGGTCACGAGGCAAGCCAGGAGTATCTGCTTGACTCGACCCGTCTTATGGATTCTCCCAGACCTTTTATGATTGCTTCTGCAATAGTATTAACTAAGGGTCAGCAAACGTTCTATGAAGGGCCATATAGTAAATATAGACCACGTTGTCTTTGTGGTAAGGACACAGCTCTGTCATGTAGCACAAAAGCAGTCCTGGATAATAGATAGGCCTGGCTATTTTGCAATGAAACCTTATGTATAGAAAAAAAATTGCATTTTATATAATTTTTACTTGTCATGAAAATTTCTTCTTTTCCAATCATTTAAAATTTAAAAATTATATTAGCTCACTGGCCATATAAAATCAGTCAGTGGGCTGTATTTGACCTGTGGGCCGCAGTTTGCCAAGCTTTGCTGCAGACTCCTAAAAAGACTCAGGGATGTTATAATCATATAATTTGAAAACCATCTCAGTGGCTTACACTAACATTTTCAAAAAAAGCTTTATCTCAATTTATGATTGGTTTTTCAATTGGCAATAACTTTTACCAATTATTCCTTTAACTTTAGCGTTTGATAAAATACTCTTGGAAAAGTATACATTCTGGCTACCTTATAAAACCTGATTTTGCTATAGAAATACAGATATTTTTCAATAAATTAAAAAAGTAACTTCAGGGGCGTCTGGGTGGCTCAGTCGGTTGAGCGTCCGACTTCAGCTCAGGTCACGATCTCACGGTCCGTGAGTTCGAAACCCAGGTCGGGCTCTGGGCTGATGGCTCGGAGCCTGGAGCCTGCTTCCGACTCTGTGTCTCCCTCTCTCTCTGCCCCTCCCCCGTTCATACTCTGTCTCTCTCTGTCTCAAAAATAAATAAACGTAAAAAAAATTTTTTTAATAAAAATAAAATAAAATAAAATAAAATAAAGTAACTTCAGTAATTCTTGTGATCTAATGGCATTGTAAATGATTCGTTGGCATTTAGTAACTTTTTAGTACAAAAATAAAACATTCTAAAATTATGGGACATCTGATAATAAAAATATTCTTATTAAATGTGCTTACCATGTGTACGACACTGTCCTACACACTTTACCTGTGTTAACTCATTTTAACTTCACAAGAACCCTATGAGGTAGGTACTATTATTAACCTCATTTCACAGATGAGAAAAGTCAGGCATAGGTATGTTAACTATTTTACCCAAGATTACACAGCTGGTAGGTATCTAAAATTTAAACTATAGTCCCTGTCCAGGCTGAGGGCTATTAAGCACCATGCTACACATTTTTAAAATTGTCTTTCACACAAAATTTTGTTAAAAGCCCTCCCCTTTAATTTCTCTCTCTCTCTTTTTGTTTTGTTGTTTTGTTTTGTTTTTTACAAAATATTTCTTTGTGCTTTTCCATTTCCTTCCCTTCCCTTAATACGTCCCAGACTGTGGGTCTGGTGGGACCAGGAACACAAAGGCAGTCAGGACTAAAGGTGTCATCAAGGCTAAGAAGGCTAACAGGGCCAGAAGGGCTGGGGATGAAGAAGTATAGAGTCAATAAGGCAGGTTAAGAGGACAGGGATGGCTGAGGAGACAGCTACCAGGATCAAGAGATTGATTACACACAGGTAACCAGCAAGTAGGTAAACATACTGTGGTTAATGATAGTATTCTCAGAGGGGAGTGACAAATATAGAAAGGGAAGGCTAGCATATGGTGGTACTGGATTTGAATTGGAGGTACTGGTGTCAACCATGGTTTTTCATTTAGACAGATCAATAATAAATAAATGGATACATACATACATACATACATAAATACATATACATACATACATAAGTCCTTCCTAAGTCTGTGTGCTGAGAGGACTTAGGAATAATGATACTCTGTAGCAATCAGCACCCATAATGCTCAGATCTTGGTTTCTATATACCATTCTCCATTAGAAAGAATCAGATTGACTGCAGCAACGGCTGCAGCAGAGAAAGTACATGACAAATCTGGAATGTAATTTTGTACCAAAAAGGAAGCACTAAAAATATAGTTGAAGAATGTTAAAAAGTCCACAGGAGCCTCTTTGAAGAAGCTCCAGCTAGCCAAATATGGGCCAGTTTTAGCATCTAATAATAGTAATAATAATAGTAATAATAAATTAAATCCCAATGAATAAAATAGGAATCCCTAAGTCCACACAAACGAAGGAAGGAAGGAAAGGAGGGAGGGAGGGAGGGAGGGAGGGAGGAAGGGGAGTTTTTTCTTACAGTAGAACACCAACTAACCCATGTGGAAAGAATAATAGAATTAGAAAATGAGCATTTGGCAGCCATCATTGTAATAAATGACTCATGCAAAAATCATCAATGAATGTTAAAACTAGTGGGTGAAAATTTTGTTGCAGAACAAGATATTTATATAAATCCAAAATATCTCCCCACAAAATTTATTTTACAGAGAAAAATGGTAACTATATGGTAGAAAAGCTTGGTAAATACTACTTTAACTAAGTGAACAAAGTTAACATCAAGAATAATGGGATAAATCAACATTGTGTGCCTCCTGCTATGATGCACCAAGAAGAACACAGCTCCATTTCTGTGGTATTCCTGCCAAAAAGTGCATAATCTTACTCTAATTATAAGGAAACATCAGGTAAACCTAAACAGGAAGACATTCTAAAATAAAACAAACAAATTGTCCTGTATTCTTGAAACTTATCCAGGACAAGAAAGACTTGAAGACCTGTTTCAAGTGGAAGACAACTAAAAAATCATGACAAGAACGTGCAACCTGTGATTCTAGTGGGGATCCTGACCCAGAAGAGAGAGAAAGCTATCAAGGACATTGCTGGGTCAATGGACAAGGTTTGAATGGATCTGTGGATAAGAGGGCAGAATTAGATCTATGTTAATTTTCTGATCTAGATGATTGTACATGATTATGTAAGATAGCATCCTTGTTTTTTTTTAGGAAATACATGATGAAGTATTTAGACTAGAACAGCACATCTGTAACTTACTCTCAATTAGTTAAAAAAATGTGTGTGTGTGTGTGTGTGTGTGTGTGTGTGTGTGTGTGTGTGTTTGCATATGTATACCTACATATATCTAGAGAAAGTGGGAAAGAACCATGAAGCAAATATGGTTAACATTATAATGTTAACAGTGGGGAACCTGGGTGAAGGCTATATGAGAGTTGTTCATAGTGTTCTTGTAACTTTTTAAAACAATTTGCAGTAACTTAAATATTTAAAAAATCTTAACTACCAAACAAACAGTATATTTCTTAGAATTACATATATTTAAGGGCGCCTAGGTGGCTTAGTCAGTTGAGCTTCCAACTCTTGATTTCAGGTCAGGTCATGATGCCAGGGTCATGGAGTCAAGCCCCACATTGGGCCCTGCACTGAACATGGAGCCTGCTTGGGAGTCTTTCCCTCTGCCCTTCTCCCCAGCTCTCATGCTCTGTCTCTAAACTAAATTAAACCAAACTAAATAAAATAAAATAAAATAAAATAAAATAAAATAAAATAAGAAATACAAATATTCAAATGAAAGTATAAGGACAAGTAAGGACATGATAAACATAAAATTCAGGATAATGGCTCCCTCAGAGGAGGAAGGGAAGGAACGGGGATGGAAGGGGCATCTGGGAGGCTTTGAATAAAAACAACAGTTCATCATGTCTTCATCTATTACAACCACACAGGCATTATAGCTGTTCTTTTTTATGTGAGCAAATATATGAACAAAAACAAATTATATGCTCATAATAAATGTTAGTTTTTAACTTCAAAATCATATTATATAAAATGCTTACACTGATAATCTGTGGAACACCCAAACGACCAACAAGAAAAACTAAGAGTGGGGCGTAAGCAGCGGGAAAACAGAATGACACGGATCTAACGTTGATGGCACCCAACACCAGCAATCTAAAGTGAGGTCATATATGTTCCTTCTTTTAGTAATGTGCCCAACGACCTCTACATGCACCAGAGTTTGCAAAAGGCTTTGGGATACAAATTATTATGCCCTAATGTTTTTTGTTTCTTAAATTCAAAATCCCCTGATGCCTTAACCAATTTGTGAAATAGGGAAACTGCTAAGATGGTTACAATTATCACAAAACATTGAATCAACTTCACTCCAAATCTCAAAACCAAGGTTAAATGACACATTTGAATCATGAAATCATTAAACAAGCTAACAATTTCAGCTGCTGTCTCACAAAAGACACCTTCAGAAACTAAATGCAGGAAGTGGACAACTGAGTATGAATTTAGGAAAAACACTCATTCTTCTTTTGAGAACCGAAAGGTGATGTCAACTGTCCCCAAAGTTTATCTCAACAGACTGCGGCAGATACAAAGCTACTGATAAGAAAATGCAGGTATACACAAAAGTACTGGCTACACAAGTCTATTCCTTTGGGTTTTTTTAAACATGAAATCTGCCTTAGAGACCTGTTATAGGTTGAACTGAGAATCCCTCAAATCCATCCACTGAAGTCCTAAACCCCCAGCACCTCAGAATGCGACTGTATTTGAAAATACGGTCTTTACAGACATGATCAGGTTAAAGTGAGGTCAATAGGATGGGTCCTAATCCAATAGGACTGCTGTCCTCATGAAAAGGGGAAATGTGGGAAGTTGATATGACAAAACACAGGGAGAAGATGCCATCCACTAGCCATAGGAAAAGGCCTAGAACAGAAGCTTCCCTCACAGCCCTCAGAAAGAACCAACTCTGCTGATACTTTGATCTCAGACTTGCGGCCTCCAGAACTGAGAGACAATAAATTTCTGTTGTTCAAACCACCTGGCTTGTACTTTGTTCTAGTGCTCCTAGAAAACTAATAGAAGTCTCTGTAGGAGGAAAGATTGGAAGACTATTCTAGCAAATAAGCAAAGGAAAAACACTGCAGAAACTCTCTTCCTTTGTTTTCTGTAGGCACCTCGTCTGAGAAGCTTGAAGTGGTTACAGAAAACCAAAACACTAAACTCACTGAAGAACCAAGATTCTGCTATTTAGCAGTTCTGTGAACACAGGCTAATCCTGTACTTTTTCTGACTTACGGTTCTTAAAAACGTGCTGATAATATGTGCCACACTTTTCAATCTTATAAAGGCAAACTATTTTCAAATGGAGATATGTAAAAACAGTCCATGAAGTGTAAAAGCTCTCTGTAAACATAGGTATTATCAGTAGTGTTAACATTTGATATGGTAGGAGACGACTGCCGTCGCGGTGTGCTTTGATTTCGGAATGGCATCGGATGGCCCCAGAGAGTTAACTTTGTTGGGTAAGTTCGAGAAAGGCAAGCTGGATGACAAAAGAGTTGGAGAATTCATATTAGTTTATATATTCCTACTCAAGGGGTTGATGAATACAATGAGGGATGCATGTCTGGAGATGGAGAGAAACATCAGTAAGCTCCATCCCAGCCTCTACTTATTAACAGCTTTTAGATATGAAAAAGGTAACAATTTGGAAGGGATAGTTTCTTCCCTAGATGGCAACATCAAGTTTTAAAAAGACATCCATGGGCTAAGACTACCAGAGAAAGCTTAACCAGAATGTAAGTAAAACCTGACATTTTCTATTTAAGAAAAATCAAATGCACAAGGTAAAGATGTGTGAGACTTGATAACCACAAGGACCATGAGCTCAAACAAGCCGTGTGGAATAATTGCCCATAAAAACAGATCTAACTAAGGTCAAATGTGTAGAAACACAGGCAACACCTGCTCTGCATGGTTCTGATACTTATCAATTTCAGACACCACGGTTTAGTTGAACAACAACAGCGCGCCAATGGCATGGTTCAAGGTTACCATGTCTACCAGTTACCATGGTCTACCATCTGTTACTGAGTTCACACACCGACAGCAAAGCATGTAGTTGTGTTACCTCCTTGTCTCCCAGCAATAAACTCAGGTGGCATTTTACAAAAATAGATCATTGAAAGAATGAATTGCTTAACAACGATGAAAGTACAGCAGAGAAGTGAAAAGCCATAGCACAAGAAGTGCTTAGCACAGCACAAGAATCTAACATAAAGGGAGTTATACAAGAAATAGCTGACCATGGGAACGTTGACAGTGCCACCATTGGAGAAATTCTAGATCTACAGCCAGAGGAACTTAGCGGAGGTAGACTTATCAACAAAATGAGGATAGTGATTAAAGATGTCTCAGAAGGCATGGCACCAGCAGTAGCTTCCCATTGAAGGAACTCTCAGAGAAGTACCTCAAGAGAGATTTCACTACATCGAGAGTTCAAGACGTAAAATCTTAGAAGTTGATCCAGAAGCTGGATGGCAATTTGCCAAGGTGAACAAAAGATGTCTGCTCTGTATAATTATTATATAATGAGAAGAGAAAGGCAAGCACTGTCCAAACTACTCTTGCTGTGTTTTTTAATAATGAAATAAAACACTGTGACTCTCTGTTTCTAATGTTTTAAGGTATCCTACATGAACACTATTTTTACGGTTTCTTTTCATCTCCCCATGCATTCAGATCAGAAGGAAAATTTTTAATACTTTAACAAAAGTGTTTAATGATCTCAATAATCATAATTTTCTCATTGATTATTTTTTCTTAGGTTTATTTATTTATTCTGAGTGGGGGAGGGGGAGAGAGAGAGGGATAGAGGGAATCCCAAGCAGGCTCTGCACTGTCAGTGTAGAGCCCAACTCGGGGCTTGAAATCTTGAACCAGGAGATCATGACTTAGGCCCATCAAGAGTTGAATGCTTAAACCAACTGAGCCACCCAGGCACCCCTCTCATTGATTCTTAAGATTACTTTGCATGGTTTCAGTTTTCACAGTGGTTTTTTTCAGTCTTTCCCTATTGTGCCAAGTGAGGACTGCCTTGTCCCGTCCTTCTAAATTTAGCTTAGGGTACAGAACTAGTTGTTGGTTTGCAGTTGTGGAGGGATGAACTGAATTGAAATGTTTTCAGGAAGGTGACCACAAGGTGAAAAAACCCTGAAATCAAAACGTGAGGGGAAATTCTGAGTGGAGCTGACAGTATTTTCTCTGAAGAAGAAAGAAATCAAGAAGATTATCCTGGTTGCAGATAATGGACACACCATCACATAAATGTGCCACTCTAGAGCAGCAGAAGTAGTTTCAATATTGGAATGTTCAGCAGAAGAGTTGTCAATTTCATGAATAGAATAAACTTCTAACGATTGAAAATGGGTATAAATGGAATTCACTGACTCATAACGTAGTGAACTTCTCATAGCTGGAAGTGCTAAGCAGAGGCTGACTGACCATCTGTTAGGTTTGTTGTAGCAGAAATTAATTTCTACACAGGGTGAGAGGGGGAGCTCCCTCCACAACTCAGATTCCAAACATCCATGTGGTGGCTCTAAAACATGTCCACAGATTCTTCAGTGCTCCTCTCTGTCAAAAGGTGGAGTCTAGTTCCCTTCCCCAACCTTGTAGTGGACCAAACTTAGTGATGTGCTTGGAATGAAGCACTCATGATGCTGTGTGACTTCTAACGCTAGCTCAGAAAAGAATAGCTTCCACCTGGCTCTCTCACTCTTGCATTATTATTCTGGGGGAAGCCTCCCATCATGCCTTGAGGATACTCAAGCAGTCCTGGGAAAAGCACTTGTGGGGAAATACCACAGGTTGCTGCCAACCACTGTAAGCACCAGCTTATAGTAATGCAAATAAACTTGAAACTTGGAAGTGGATCCTTCAGCCCCGGTCAAGCCTTCAGTCATGGCCAACATCTTCACTGAAGCTCCATGAGAGATGCTTAGCCTGAGCCTCTCAGCTAAACTTCTCCTGAACCCCTGAGGCAAAGGAACTGCGAGGATAGTAAGTTGTTTTAAGCCTCTACATTTGAGGTAATTTGTTACACAGCAAGAGTCACCCAATATAATCCATTTTGATCTGAACACTAAGGGCACAATGCAGTCTTGAGAAGCCTACTCACACAGCCTTTTTTTTTTTTTATGCCACTTTTCTTTTAATAGATCCAAACCACAATTTCCAAAAATTAGCTCCTATCATTGAAAGATAAGTGATTATACAATGGTAATCTGTTGTAAAAGTACACAGCAGAGAAAGATTCTAAAATGAATTCCTCCCACTCTCCCTGATTATTACCCTACATTCAAATCTGCTGCAAAAGACTAATGCAGACCTCACCAATAGGCCTTAAAGTTCTCTTTAATAGGCATGAAGTCCTTCAACAAGTTCATCTCTCGGTTGCCAATGGTCAGTGAAACAAGTCCTGAGCCTTTCGACTTTTCATATATAAAGGGACCACCTCTTTTAATATGGCACCATCTGCTCAACCAAACTTAAAGGTCCAACCCAGACTTCTACAAACTCCAGACCCATATATTTGACATTTTCCTTGATATCTCATGAGTATTTCTCACAAAGCACTTCAAAGTCAACATGTTCAAACTGGAATCCATAATCTTATTCCCAAACTTCGTTAGTCCCTTTCCAGGATTCCTGTTCTGGAGAACAACACCGCATCAATTCACGGTACATTGTAGAAAGTTTTGCCACATCTCTCTCTTATCCTTTGCTTAAAACCTCAATGGCTTCCCACTGCATTTAAGATTGAGAAAAGTTTATAACGTGATCTACAGGGCCTTGAGTGGTTTGCACCTATGTGCCTTCCTAGCCTAATCCAATTTCAGCTTAATCCCATGTCTTGCTCCTCACTTCCCTTGCCCTCTCTGCTCCACCATATTGATCCCATTTAGATCCTGTAGGCACCCTACTCTCGCCACCATGGGGCCTTTACACATGACCTTCCTTCTGCATAAACACCTTACTCTATTTTTGCCCAATTAACCCTACTCATATTTCCTATTTAAGTTTAGCTGTCTTTCCTTAGGATGCCTTTCCAGACTACCTCAAATTCCTCATCCCCATCCCCAATGAATGATTCTCAAAGCACCAGGCACCTTCTCTTTGTGGAAAAACATTGTGGTTAAATGTACAAAATCTAGAACCAGGCTGCCTGAACTAGATCCTTTGCTGTCGTGTGAACTTCAACAATTTAGTTAAACTCTCTGTGCCTCTTTTCTCATCTATAAAGTGGGGATAATAGGGGCACCTGGGTGGCTCAGTCGGTTGGGTGTCCAACTCTCAATTTTAGCTCAGGTCGGGATTTCGAGGTTTATGAGATGGAGCCATGTGTTGGGCTCTGCACTGACGGTGTGGGGCCTGCTTTGGATTCTCTCTCTCCCCCTCTCTCTCTCTACCTCTATCCGTGCTGGTGTGCGTGCACTCTCTCTCTCTCTCTTTCTCAAAATAAATAAATAAACATTAAAAAAATAAAGTGGGGGGGGCACTTGGGTGGCTCAGTCAGTTAAGTGTCCGCCTTCAGTTCAGGTCATGATCTCGCAGTTTGTGAGTTCGAGCCCCGCATCAGGCTCTGTGCTGACAGCTTGGAGCCTGGAGCCTGCTTCGGATTCTGTGTCTCCTTCTCTCTCTGCCCATCCCCTACTTGTGCTCTGTCTCTCTCTATCAAAAATAAATAAATGTAAAAAAAATTAAAAAAATAAAGTGGGGATAATAGTTGTAAACACTTTGTGACAACTAAATAAGACAATATACATAAATGGTCAGTATGGTGGCTGACACATCACAGACATTATATAAGTCTGAGTTACTATTTGATTACAGTTGCAATTTCACAATCTCACATGTATTCATAACTAATGTTTTATTTATATCTGTCTTTATCATTAAATGGCAATCTCACAAGGGTGGAGATGTTCATTTTTACTCATTGTCATACTTCCATTTCTGGCCACAGTCTTAGTACATCAGAGGTGTTTAATGGACACTGGATGAATAAATACATGCCCTAGACTCTGGAGAACCTTAAAATGTCATATTAAAGAGTTTAGACTTTATTCTCTGGAAGTTTTTTTTTTAAACAAGAGTCAGGTGAAAATTAATGGAACAATGATTGTAAGGTAAGTTGGGAGGACAGTTTAGTGACAGGAAGAAGCTTTCGTCACCCATTTGAATGGTTCATTTTGGTGAAGGCAATGGCCAGTGCAGAGAGTAGCAGAATGTGGGCAGAATGTTAAGGAAGAACCCTCACAACTTGGTAGTATACTGGATGTGGAAGGAATGGTTGAGGATGTGTATACATATATATGTGTGTGTGTGTGTATGTGTGTGTGTGTGTGTGTGTATGTGTGTGTGTGTATGTATATGTATACACACACACACATACACACACACACACACACACACACATCTCTGAATGAGAGAATGAGGAAAGAAGGATAGAACTATGGAAGGCCATGAGGAGATAAGGGTTTGTGAGTGGAGACGAGAGATGAGGTGGGGGGGCAGGACTTGTAGACAGAGCTGTCCAACAGCAGGTGTGGACACAGGACTGAAGTTCTGGAGGTGGCCAGGTCTGGAGACAGGGACCGGAGTCATCTGTGCGGAGGTGAGTGTGAACTCCACACAAGAGGATGACATATCTAGGAAAGAGCCATATCTGGATGAAAAGGCTGATGGAGGAAGCCTAGGGTTTGCAGCTGATTTGATGAGTCCAGAAGGGTGAGAGGAGCCAGGAAAACAATTGTAAGAGGTAAAGCCAGAGAGACAGAACTGGGGAGAAATGACATGGAAGCTCATTCCCACCCACTCTTGAAGAATTCAGCTGAAGGGCCAACCACTAACTCGGTGACCTATGCCCTCAGGTTAAACAGGGCATTCCTTTGGCACTGGTTGCATGCGTCTGCTAACACCACTGTGGTAGGCTCAATGAAGAGCTCAAGGATTCCAGGTGAGGCCATGCTGGTGGCTGCAGCAGATGGCTGGGGTTGGACAGGTGGAAGGTGTAGGAGATCACGTTACCCACATCCCCTGACCCCAGGAGGGGAGAGGGGCTGGAGGTGAAAAAAAAAACCACACTGGTGGCTGATGATTTAATTAACCCTGCCTACATAATGGAGCCTCCACAAAACCTCAGAAGGATGAGGTTCAGAAAAGTGTAAGACCGGGGAACAGGTGGACATGTGGGGAAAGCTCCATGACATTTCCCATGCCTTGTCCTATATATCTCTTCCTTCTGGCTGTTCCTGAGTTGTATCCTCTTATAATAAACCACTAATCTAGTAAGTGAATAAATAAATAAGTAAGTAAGTAAGTAAGTAAGTTTCCATTTCCTTCCTCGTTTCCAGAACAGAGAAAACACCTCAGCAGAAAGCAAAAGAGAAGGTTGGCAAGAAGTAGGCAATCGGGAGTCACACGCCCTGAGTTCACACCCCAGCAAAACAGATAAAATCGTTTACATGCTCATCTACATAGAATGCTTAAGTACATCCTGGCCCATCTCTATAATGCAAAATTATGGACGACTAAGATGTGCCAGTTTATGTGCTAATAGGAAAGGTCGTCCAAGACAAAGCGTTAAACCTTACATTTAGTTACTACCATTTGCCAGGGAAAAACGACTACATGTAAATATTTTCAAGTGTAAGCTATGTACATTCGTTTGTATGTGTTCTATACTATCTCCAGAAAAGTACGTAAGACATTGGTAACAGACATTGGTTGCCTGTTGGAAGGGGTGATACCATGTCTAGGCTACAGGAACAAGGAAGGGAACTTACCAGCAACTACATCTCCTTTTGTGCAGTGAGAACTTCCTATCGTGTGCATGGATTTATTTTAGGTAGATATTTTTTTAATCCCAGTTCCAACATTCATCAGCTGTGCGACGTTGGCAACTCATTACTTAATCCCACTAGACCTTGTTTCCTCACTCATAAAATGAGAATAAAACGACTACCTTCCTCATAAAGTGGCTGTAGGCATTAGCTGAGATAGCACATGTGCAAATGCTCGAAAGAATGCCTGAGGGCGCCTGGGTGGCTGAGTCGGTTCAGCGCCGACTTCAGCTCAGGTCATGATCTCACAGTTCGTGGGTTTGAGCCCCATGTCAGGCTCGGTGTGAACAGCTCGAGTCTGGAGGCTTCTTTGGATGCTGTGTCTCCCTCTCTTTCTGCCCCTCCCTTGCTCACGCTCTGTCTGTCTGCCTCTCTCTCTCTCAAAAATAAAATAAACATTAAAACAATTTTTTTTAAAGAATGCCTGGCATAAAGTTAGCATTCAGTAACATCTACGATACCTGTTTCCATAAATATGGCGGGCAAGATACTGTAAAGAGCCTTCAGTTACAAAATAATGATATGCTGCACAAGACTTCTTAGGTTGAACTTTCAGGACACAGGGAAAGCATCGACGCTTTTCAAAAGGAGGCTCTAGGCAGAAAGAGGAGCAGTGAGCAGTGAGCTCAGACGAAATGCACGGTAGTCCCTGTAGTCCCTAGCTCGCAAAAGAAGAAAATAAAAATCCTTTCTGGAAGAACACATCCTGGAACCATTTCACAGAAAAGGAAGAAAGACCCACAATGAGTGCTGACTAGCCCATGATCACACGATCCTTTGAATAACAGAATCCCTTCTCTAGTTCAGGTATGCCAACTTCCAGACTAATACATTTTCCCAGAAGATTTACTTTATAAAATCCTTTTTACACACAGCTCCACAATGATACAGTTATTAAGGTCTGGAAAAGATCTGCACTGGATGAAGGCAATGATGAGCTTTATTTTTCTCTCAGTTTTTATATATATTCCTCGCCGCTTGCTGCATACGTTATGTAGTTCTAGGAGAGTCACTTTTTGCCAACTAGAATTCTGTCTTTACAATTATTATGTGCAAATCCCCTCCCCCACTCCTGAGCTCCTGCAACCAGTTCGCTCCAAGAGCTCAGGGAAAATTGTGTGTTTTCATGAACACTGCATCATTAGTCAAACCTGTGGGTCTAATCCAAGTTTCCTGTTGTATTTTTATGGCAGCCATAGAATGGTATTTGATGCCATATTCCCTAAGTTTAAAGGGGCAAAGGCTTTATGCTTGATTTACAATTCTCTCCTCATCCCATTTGGTCACTGGATGGGACACGGGTGTAAAAAATACCAGACAGCGCCCCCTCCTGGAGGCTCAGATGTAGGGCACCATTACCTGCTCTCAGAGCTGGAGGATACATTTTTTTAAACGACTCTTTTTTTCTACCCAAAATGGCAAAATTGATAACGTATTTTTGTCGGTTTTCCATTTGTCACGTTAATTACAAAGCCTTTCCCAGTTCCCCTGGAAAACCAAATGTTTTTCAATTTCTAGCCTCTTTGGTTGTTGTTGTTTACTGTTGGTTTGTTAATCAGATTGACTGCATATTGAAAGTTGGATGAGAACAGAAAGGCAAAATTTTGGTTGGCTGTTTCTGCCAAGACTTCCTACAGCTATTCCAAGGTTTGATTTATAAAGCCCACTTACAAAGTCTATATAAATGTGTAACAAAATCATGGTGGCCATCCAGGCAGCATGCATTCACAGCTGCTAACTTAAAGTCAAATCAGGGCTCTATTTCCAAAAGAGTAGATTTAAAAAGATAAAATCTGAGTCTGACAAGAAGCATTTCATGTGACTTAATATTCTCTCCCTCCCTGCTTGTCTGTGTTCTCTTCATAGTATCTCTAAATGCACTTGACATTAGATTTCACACAACCAACATGGGAACTGCCTGCTTAACTCCACAAACTTAACTCCTGAGACTAATAAAAGAAACTCAGAACAGGCCCAGCTATTGGTTTTACAAATTCCTCTCCTGTGTGAAGATGTATGCCAGCCATGAACTGTTACTAGGTTACTTTTCACCACTGCCAAAGCCAACCTAGGAGGTCCTAAAGCTCTAACATGTAACAACATAATAGTGTTATTGAAAACCTGATTAAGAATTAGCAAATTGTCGATCTTGGAAAGGACACATAATTGCTTCAGGTTTACTGACAAATTGTCAGAATGCCTTAGGAGTTTTGTGTTGCAAGACAAAAAGACAAAAGCAAACAAAAATTTTATAACAGTAACTGACTACTATATCCTAAGGCTTCCATATACCACCAAACATCTGAGTAACAATAAAGCGTTTAACTTCTCCCATGCCAGAGCTGCTAAAGGTATAGACTTTAGAACTAGACCATGTGGCTTTAAATCCTGACTCCACTAGTTATCAGCTATGTGACCTTGAACAACGCACTTAAATTGTTGCTGACTCAAGTTTCCTCATCTGCAAAATGGAGACACAATGGTACTTAATTCACAGTGTTGTTGCAATGATTGAGTTAGTATACATAAAAGACTTAGACCAGTGGCTGAAACATAAGATGTGCTATACAGGGGCTCCTGGGTGGCTTAGTCGGTTAAGTGTCCGACTCTTGATCTCAGCTCAGGTCTTGATCTCAGGGTCTTGAGTTCAAGCCCTGCATTGGGCTCCCTGCTGGTCTACTTAAAAAACAAAAAAGTGCTATGCAATCTTTTGCCTGTATTAGAAACAATCACTTTCTTATTTATTCATTCCTCAAATATTTGCCGAGAACTACTTTGATAGCACATCTTCATTTGCCCATCTACATTCTCAAGAACATTATACCATTTTATTAAAAATGCCAAGTTTGGGTTTTTTTCAACTACTTCTTGAGAGTTACCGCATATATAACAAGGATGAGAAATCGCACTGAGGCACCGGTGCGGGCGAACCGGTTGGGCTTGTGGGCTTGCCAAGTGATACTGACCAACATGCTGACATCAGCTTCTGGGATTCGGTCCTAAACCCCCACAAAATGAGAAGCAGCCATCTGTGAAAATCACACCCGTGCACGTCAAGAGCTTGTGATGGAGTACATGCCAATCAAATCATGGAACACAGAGGTTGGGGGAAGCTGCTTAAAATATTTTTCTTGGCCTACCTTTTGTCGTGTTCGGTAATGCATTTCAACTGATAACAATTCAAGGCAGCACATACTTTTGAAATGTACCTCATATGCCCATCAAACTGCTAAGGATATATACATCAGATATATACATATCAGATATACGTAGAAGAAATAATCCTCACCTTTCAAGAGTTCATATTCTAGGGGCACCTAGTTGGTTTAGTGTCCCACTCTTGGTTTCAGGTCAGGTCATGAACTCACGGCTTGTGAGTTCGAGCCCCAATCCAGCTCTGTGCTGAGAGCTCAGAGCCTGAAGCTTGCTTTGGATTCTGTCTCTCTCTCTCTCTCTCTCTCTCTCTCTCTGCCCCTCCCCTGCTCATGCTCTTTCTCTCTCAAAAGTAAGTTAACATCAAAAGAACGAAAAAAAAAAGTTTATATTCTAGCTGGGGAAATAAAATTTAAGTGCATATAGGAAACTGAGAACCGTGCACGGTGGCATATTTGTAAAGTCCAAACTGGCATTACAGACTGAGCTGAGAAAACTCAAGAGAAGGGAGAAATCAGTGAGGACTAGAGAAATGAGTTTGCTTTTTGGAGGAGGTGATGGATAAGGTATACATACATATGGGAGAATGAGAGGTAAGGGTATTTGGGGTGTGGACAAAACGATGGCGAAGCCCAAAGGCATGACTAAATGTAAACTGATGTGGGTTTATATTACTATTTGTCACTTCATTTTGTTTCCATATCCTTTCATCTTACTGCCTTCTTACTCTACCTGCCCAATGCTTTGGCATTTTGGAAGCACCCAATCCTTTCTAGGTTACATGTGTAATTCTCCTTATTCTAATTTCAATTGACATAAATCTAGCGTAAGCCTTCTTGTTTTTCTCCTGCTTCCTACTTGATTATCTGGACAGAGAAAGAAAAAAAAAAAACAGAACGATTATACAAGCCTGTGTTCAAACATGTATAGATTGCAATTCTCCTTAATATGAGTCATTCAGGAGTTGTTTTTCTCAGCTGGATTAAATCTCCTTTTCAAAGTCATCCACCAGGAGGGATGGAAGGGGAGAGGTTTTTCTTGGTACCCTTAGAGAAAGTCCAAAAATGCTTTCCTGCAAACTTGACTGCATTTTTAAATAAAGGAAACATCTGGCTTTATGGTCTTTTCTAGTTTTATTTATTTATTTTTGTTTTAATTTCAAAAAAAAATCTCAAACTCAAGGAAAAATTATGCCTTTCCTGTTAGATCTTAATAAAATGAAAACAGTTTCGCTGCTGGCATCCTGTACTATAAAACAAAAATACTGACCGAATACCAGGAATTCTGGTGACGCCGAGACGGTAAGTAACATTTCTGAGATAAGAGTGCAAAATGATTATTAAGAAGGCTGCAACCACGTCTAAGCACTGGCACATACATGTTTGCAAATGTCTTGATATCCACTCAAACACTGGCGAGCGGGAGATACCAACATGCTTATATAATGTTACAAGTGGCACATTTGTATAAAAAGTACTCAGGTAACCTAAGAATTGGGAGAATAAAACATACATAATTTATTTGTATTTTATTACTATTAAAGGCACTACCTTATTTTTCTCAGAGGATAAACAAAAGTATTGCACATTTATCATCTCAAAAGAGTGGTCTATGACCACTGTCTTCATTTTCTTATCTTCCACCCATTCCAAAACCCAAATGAAGCTGATTGTCATCTTCTCTATAGCCAAATAAGTTTTCTTTCTTTCTTTTTTCTTTTTTGTTTATTTATTTATTTTGAGAGAGACAGAGACCACCCAAGTCAGGGAGGAGCAGAGAGAGAGAGAATCCCAAGCAGGCTCTGAGCTGCCAGCACAGAGCCAGGTGTGGGGCTCGAACTCATGAAACCACAAGATCATGACCTGAGCTGAAACCAAGAGTCAGATGCTTGACTGACCGAGTCACCCAGGCGCCCCCTTCCCCAAATAAGTCTTCTTAAGGTCGCCAATAACCTCAGGTTGCTAAATCCACTGGACATGTTCCCAGTATTATTCCTCTTCCTCCTACCATTCAATGACATGTACCATCTGTTCTATTCCCTCCTTTTTTTTTTTTTTAATGTTTATTTGTTTCTGAGAGAGACAGACAGACAGACAGACCACAGACAGGGGAGAGGCAGAGAGAGAGGGAGTCACAGAATCCGAAGCAGGCTCCAGACTCAGAGCTGTCAGCACAGAGCCTGACATGGGGCTTGAACCCATGAACCGTGAGATCGTGACCTGAGCCCAAGTCCAACGCTTAACCAACTGAGCCACCCAGGCACCCCCCTCCTTCTTGAAGTTGTCCCCCATCCTTTGTTTCCTATTATACCACATTCCCGGGGTTATCCTCTGACCTTTGGGTTGCCCTTCTCATCTCACTCAGTCTTTTACTCCAAACTCAACCACCAAGGTTAATATAGTTCCTGTTCTTTTCTCAAACTTTATTCCACATTTTATATCTCCCACTCAGATATCTCCTCTGATATTCAGACCTGCCAGCCACCCCCTACTTGGCATCTCCACATGGATGTCACAAGGGGGCCTCAACTCAGCATGACCAGAAAAGACCTCTGAATCTGCCCTCCCCGGGTAGATCTCTTCTTCTGTTCCCTCAACCAGTGATGGCCAACACATCCATTCAGTTGTAGAAGCCTGAAATACAGGGGAAGCTTGTCCCTAGCCCTCTTTAGCCAAACGGTCACCACACCTCATTGATTTCTGCCTCCCTATTGTCTCACACATCTGCCCATTTCTCTCCAACTCTATCACCACCTACTTGCCCTGTTCCACAGTCCAGTCTGTTTTCCTATAATTATTACTCTGCAATTATTGTTTATATATTTTTTTAAATGCAAATCTGATCTGCCTTCCTCTCTGTAACATTCTTCACTGGTTTCCCATTGTACTGCCTTTGGGATAAACAAAAAAGCCTATTATCGCCTGACACGTATCTCCCTGGCTTCATCTATTTCCACCAACCCCTCCCCCCCACCTCCACCCTCCACAGCATCAGTTTCCAGTTGTTTCCCCCCACTGGGTCTTTGCATAGGCCTTTCCTCTTTCTCTGACGAATTACCTCCCATGCAACCTTCAAACTCAACTCAAATGTTGCTTCCTTAGGGTTGCATTCTTGAAGCCTCTCTTCACAATAAGCCAAGTCCTCTGGTTTCACACCTCCTTAGTGCTCTGCATTTTTCTTTCTTAGAAATTATATACTTTTCCATGCTCATGTGGTTATTGACTCTGAACGCAAATAAGGCAGAACCTGCATCTGTTTTGCTCATTGTTTTGTCCCTAACCCCTTGAAGCCTTTGTTCTTTCTTCTTCAGCTACCAATTCTTATGAGCTCCAAGCATCCTAGCTACACAGGACTGTGAGTCCACACCAGGCTGGATCTTGAGGAGATTCATGTGCTCACACTGACCCGAGGACCTAGAGTGGCTTCTCTCTGTGTTTTATACTTAAAACAAAAACAAAAACAAACAAACAAAGACAACAGGTTAAGGCATACATGAGACCCTTCTACACATGGCAGGGGAAAAACAACCTCTAGGTTAAATAGTATGGAGGAGGGGCACCTGGGTGCCTCAGTTGGTTAAGTGTCCTACTTCGGCTCAGGTCGTGATCTCACGGTTTATGGGTTCAAGCCCCGTGATGGGCTCTGTGCTAACAGCTTGGAGCCTGAAGCCTGCTTCAGATTCTGTGTGTCCCTCTCTCTCTCTGCCCCTCACCCCCTCTCAAAACAAAACAAAACAAAACATTAAAAGAAATAAATAAATAGTATGGGTGAAAAACTTTGCCCCATCTATGCATCCCCCCAAAATAGCGTAGAGAGCATAGCAGACCATTCTGTCCTTTCACTCAGAAGCATTTACTGAATGGCGATTTTGTGCTAAAGCAGTAAGTACTATGAGGGCAGGAGACGGATAATAAGAGTTATTATTCATGGAGGGCCTAGCATGTTCCAGCACTGTAAATTGTAAGTGGCAATTTAAAAGCAATATTTTCAGTAAATTACCATTTTATGAAGACGTGAACACTTAACAAACCATAATATAAAACCAAAGGGAATAAGCAGTCCTATATAATCTACATTATTCCGAATCCTTCACATGGTTCGAGCTAAAGGCATTTGAGAATTTTATGAGGTCTCAGAGTTCCAATTAAACTCTACTTTTCCAGGTTCTTAATTATTCACTAGGACATGAAACTAATTACAACCCCCAGTGGCCAAATACGTTGTATCAAGCATCTAGCTTAGAAAAACCCAGAGTTCTTGTTCAAACAATTGGTTGTTTGGAAGATATTTTTAGCTAGCTGTACATTTCGCTGACTCCTCAAGTGAACTTTTCCATCCTGGTTATCATGTGGTGAAAAAATCCAAACACCATTTATTTATCCAACAAATAGTCATCTGAGTGCTTACCATATGCTAACAGCTGTGGATACAAAAGTGAAAAAGTTGAAAGAAAGAAAGAAAGAAAGAAAGAAAGAAAGAAAGAAAGAAAGAGGAAGGGAAGGGGATGGGAGGGGAGGGGAGGGAAGGGAGGGAAAGGGAAGGGAAGGGAAGGGAAGGGAAGGGAAGGGAAGGGAAGGGAGGGGAGGGGAGGGGAGGGGAGGGGAAAGGAAGGGAAGGGAAGGGAAGGGAAGGGAAGGGAAGGGAAGGGAAGGGAAGGGAAGGGAAGGGAAGGGAAGGGGAGGGAAGGGAAAAGAAGGGAAGGGAAGGAAAAGAAAGGGAAGGAAAGGGAAGGGAAGGAAAAGAAAGGGAAGGGAAGGAAAGGAAAGGGGAGGGGAGGGAAGGGAAGGGAAGGGAAGGAAAGGAAAGGGAAGGGAAGGAAAGGGAAGGGAAGGAAAAGAAAGGGAAGGAAAGGAAAGGGAAGGAAAGGAAAGGGAAGGGAAGGAAAAGGAAGGGAAGGAAAGGGAAGGAAAGGAAAGGGAAGGGAAGGAAAGGGAAGGAAAAGAAAGGGAAGGGAAGGAAAGGGAAGGAAAAGAAAGGGAAGGGAAGGAAAAGAAAGGGAAGGGAAGGAAAGGAAAGAGAAGGGAAGGAAAGGAAAGGAGGAAGAAAGAAAGAAAGACAGTCATAGTCCCTGCCTTCAAGGTGAGGTTATGGGGGAGATTCAAGAAAAAAAGTAAGAGATGTAAGGAGGTGCCAAACAAAAAGGGGGACAAAATGGGCTTAGCTATTCCTGAGAACAGGAGGACTAGAGTGATAACCAACCAAATGGGTAAACTTTGGAAACATTAAGCTAAGTGAAAAAAGTCGGGCACAAAAGGTCACATACTGTATGTGTGCATTTATTTGAAGCATCTGGGATATGCAAATCTAGAGAGAGAAAGCAAATTAGTGGTTGCTGAGGGGGGGAGGGGAAGAATAGGGGGTGGCTGCTACATGGTTCATGCTCCAAACATATTCTGGAACTAGGTAATGGTAATGGTTGTACTGTGACTGTAATAAAGGACACTGAAGTGCACACGTTAAAATGGTAAATATTATATTAAATTATAAAAGTAAAACGAAAACGAAAAACTAACACTGTGAAAAGCTAGAATGTGCAACATAAAAATTCTCCTCCACGTCCCTAACTCTCCGCTCCTACTCTACAAAAGTAAATATTATTTTTGGTTCTCAATTTTATATATTTTTAACGTTTATTTATTTATTTTTAAGAGAGAGAGAGTGCGTGTGTGCTTGTGGATGAGGGGAGGAGAGAAAAGGAGACAGGAAACCCCAAGCGGGCTCCGCGTCCCCAGTGCGGGGCTCGATCCTGCAAACTGTGAGATCACGATCTGAGCTGAAATCAAGAGTTGGACACTTGGGGCGCCTGGGTGGCTCAGTCAGTTAAGCGTCCAACTTCGGCTCAGGTCTTGATCTCACAGTTGTGAGTTTGAGCCCCACATTGGGCTCTGAGCTGACAACTAGAGGCCTAAGGGTCTGCTTCAGATTCTGCGTCTGCCTCTCTCTCGCTCTTTCTCTCTCTCATTTGAAAATAAATAAACATTAAAAAAAAAGAGTCGGTCACTTAACAGATGGAGCCACCCAGGTGCTCCATTTTGGCTCTTAATTTTAATGTTGCCTTCCAGAAATGTGTTTTATAAGTGTGTTTATAAGGGTATAGGTGCATGGAGAGGTTGTATGATCACATGATACACTTTTTCTGCCCACGTAAGCCTTTGGGGAACAGCAGGCCTTTAAAATTCCTAGGAAGCCTAGAAGAACTTACTTGTAATTAGAACTACAGTATCATTGCTTTAGCCTTCAAAGATTTTTTTTAACTCGTGAACCAATAGCTTGTCGATAAATTGAGATCCGCGCAATCGAGTTTTCAAGTGGGGTTTTAACTGAGAAAGGTTCATTCAGTCAAAATAATTCTTCAAAACCCAGTAATAGGCTGGGAAGAGCAAGAGGTCTGTGGCTATAGGAACCGGTGTTCTGCGGGTGCCAACCTGAGCGGGGACAATAGGGAAAGAAAAGATGCAAAGGTGTTTGTTGTGAAATGGTCTCAGGTAACAGTGCATGAATAACTTATTCATGGGAGGAAAAAAATCTTCATTTCACAAGCAGAAGCACTGAATACAAGGGTCAAAAGATTTTGAAAACTGGATCTCCATTAGAAGTTAAATTTGAAGTTAATGTAGCTTATCTTTTAGAATTAATAAAGTAGTATAATAAAGTCAACTAAAAAAAAGTCTTCACAAAGGAAAAGAGTATGGCTTTTTAGACAGTAGGAAACAATGTCAGTCAGAATCATGCATGAGGTAAGAGATGATCAACCTTGGAAAATGATTACAGAGAAATTCCATGAACAGAAAACACTACAGAACCAGAGAGTGGCAAACTCCAGTCACACTCAACAGCATTGCTTCAAAGCCTCAAAGAAGAAGTCCAATTGTGCTTTTAAAAAATCTCTCCAGGGGCACATCAGTTAAGCATCCGACTTCGGCTCAGGTCAGGTCATGATCTCACAGCTCGTGAGTTTGAGCTCCGTGTTGGGCTCTGTGCTGACAGCTCAGAGACTGGAGCCTACTTTGGATTCTGTGTCTCCCTCTCTCTCTGCCCCTCCCCTGCTCACACTCTGTCTCTCTCTCTCAAAAATAAATAAACATTAAAAAAAATCTCTCTGGGATATAGTCTTACCGTTGTTAGAATGGCTGGAGACAAAAAGACAAGAAATAATAAGTGTTGGCAAGGATATGGAGAAAAAGGAAGCTCATGCACTGTTGGTAGGAATGTAAACTGATGCAGCCACTGTGAAAGACAGTATGGAGGTTCTTCAAAAAATTAAAAATAGAACTACCATATGACCCAGTAATTCTACTACTGTGTATTTACCCAAAGAAAAGAAAAACACTCATTTGAAAAAGATATCTGCACCCCTATGTTTACTGTAGCATTATTCACAATAGCCAAGATAGGGAAGCAACCCGCGTATCCATCGATAGATCAATGGATAAACACACACAAAGAAATATTACTCAGCCATAAAAAGAGAATGAGATCTTGCTGTTTGTGACAACAAGGATGGACCTAGAGGGTATTATGTTAAGTGAAATGAGTCAGAAAAAGACAAATGCCATATGATTTCACTTGTACGTGGAACCTAAAAAAAACAAAATGAATGAATAAAAAAAAAAAAGGCAGAAATGGACACATAAATACCAAGAACAAATTGATGGTCGCCAGAGGGCAGAAGGTAGGGGAATGCACAAAATGGGTGAAGGGGGGTGGGAGATCCAGGCTTCTAGTTATGGAATGAGTAAGTCATGGAGATAGAAGGTACAGTATAGGGAACAGAGTCAGTGGTACTATAATAGCATCGTATGGTGAGTGTTGGTGAGCATAGCACAAAGTATGGGGTCATGGAATCACTATGCTGTACATCTGAAATTAATGTAACACTGAGTATCAACTATACTTCAATTTGAAAAAAAAAATCTCTCTGGAGCTATAAATGTCTTTTTCACTCATCACGCATGACTGTCTTTGTACTACACACCACATTCAACACATTTTACACACACACTACACAACACATTCAATAGACCTAATTTGCATTCAAACGATAAGTCAATGTTGAGGGGCCCTAAGGACAATAGGGTTTCAGCCCTTCTCATGACAGGAGGCAGGAGGGACTCCTTGAAAGAGCACAGACCTTGAAATCAGTCATGAGTGTGAATCTTGGCTTTGCCACTAACTTGCTGTGGCCGCAGCTGAGACAGACAATTCTCTGAGCCTCCCTTCTTCATTTGTAAAGCACAGATGATGAAGCAAAAAAAGGACGATGATGATGCGGTCTCATCTCAGAATTGCTAACGTACAAAGAATCTGCCAGAGTCTGACAAAGAGTATGACTTAATAAATGTTACCTTCTCTCCAGTTCACCTCCCATTTGTAAAAGAAGTTCACACTAGCCCAGTGAGTGAGGACGTTCTATAAAGCTAAGCATAATGAAAGGCAAAAATGAAATAATTACTTTACCGAAAGAAAAGATAAGAACAGTGGCCAATATTTATTGTGCAATTGCTATGTGCCAAGTACTTTACACACTCTGTCTTATCTGCCTCACCACTCCTTCAGGGTGCTATTATTGTCCACAATTTATACATGAGGTGCCAAGGCTTAGATATGTTAGAAAATTCATCCAGGTAAGAGGCAGAGTTGGGGTCTGAATCCACATAGTCTGACTCCAGAAGCCATGCTCCTCACCACCAGAAAAACACTGGTGTCAGTATATATGCCAACTTTTGTGGGAGAACAAAGGGTAATTTATTGCAACTGAAGGAGGATGGCCAGGGCAACTTTTGAGAAGAAGAAGAAGACATCAGAACTGGGCCTTGAAGGAAGAGCAAGATTTTATTTTGACAGAGGTGGAGTGAAAAGGGGGATATAAAAAGGAGGACTATTCCGGGCTGTGAGATTGGCACCCACAAAGGAGGCATAAAAGAACACGATGTGCTGGGGAACAGTGAGAAGTTGGCAGGGATAGACATCCCTGAGCTCATGGATACCTCGTGGTGTAAACGAGTCATGGAAATCCCTCTCCCATTTGCCAGAGAGAAACACGGAGCAGGAGGAAGTATTTGTTAGAAAAGCAGGGTGGGGTCAAATAATGTCATCCCTAGAATGTCGATCAGGAACATTTGGATCTCAGAGACAACACAGAGCCGATGGTAGTGGTATGAGAGGCGATACGTGATGCTCGCCATGCTCCAAGGAAGTAGCCTTCGGGGATGTGGAGAGCATTGATGAGAGAAACGGGCAAACCTTGCCCTGCCCTTGTGAAATTGATAACCTGGTGGTACACTGACATGACCCATCAGAACTTGAACTAATCAGGGGGTGGAGAGAAGGCTTCCCTTAGTGTCAAGTGACATTTAAATTGTGATCTAAAGGAGGAGTAGGCATTAAATAGACATCGGAATGCAGAAGAGCAAACAGCTAGGAGGCTCCTGTATTAGTTTTGCAAGAGAAAGTGAAAGGCTGGACAAGGTCAATGATAATGGACAGGGCGCATACAAAGATACCCCAGAGGAAAACAAGCTGGTCTGGACTAAGGATCTGGGTGCCTGGAAAGACACTGACATTTTGGGCCAACAAGGAGAAGACAGAAATGGGGAAAAGGAAAAGGCAGTGAGCAGTCCTTTGAAATAATATGATTTTTTGGAAAAAAAGCAGTGCCGTAGTTAGAGGTGCCCTGGGCTGCAATTAACAGATGTGTAGACCAAAAAAAAAGCCATTTCATTATCCCGCAGAAGTCTGAGGGCAGTAGGCGGAGGGCAGTTCCCGGGACAGTTAACTATCCAATGATGTTATTCATGTATGTATTCGATGATGTTCAAAGACAGACCAGGTAAGTGTCTCTGAAATCCTCTAAAGCTCTTCCTCATCGTCTCAAACAAGGGCAGCAGGTCCACTCTTCACATGAGAACATCCAAAAAAGGAAGAACTCTTCCCACATTTACGAGGGAGAAAAATATTTCCCAGAAGCCTCTTAGCCAATTTCTTGCATGTCAGAATGTCAACACTGGCCACCCTTCAACACCAGGAAACTAGAAAAGTAAGTATCGCACCACACCTTTTAATAGAGTCACACGTATCTCTCTAACCATATCATCAAGTCCATTTGACCCGACCTAAGTTGACACCAATCCTGTCCACCTCTCTCCACCTCCACTGCTGATAACCGCTGATGTTTACTGGGCATATACTACGTCCAAGGCGGTATTCTATGCACCTGACAATTAGTAATTCACGTAAGCCCTCCAACAACCGTATGAGGGGGGGGGTTACGCTAGTTATTTTATTTTATTTTATTTTTTAAATTTTTTTTTTAATGTTTATTTATTTTTGAGACAGAGAGAGACAGAGCATGAACGGGGGAGGGTCAGAGAGAGAGGGAGACACAGAATCGGAAGCAGGCTCCAGGCTCTGAGCTGTCAGCACAGAGCCTGATGCGGGGCTCGAACCCATGGACCGTGAGATCATGACCCGAGCCGAAGTCGGACGCTTAACTGACTGAGCCACCCAGGCGCCCCACACTAGTTATTTTATACATGAGGAAACTGGAAAGCAGAAATGTTCAGTAACTTCATCAGATGCACATAGTTAGGTACTCTTAACAGTTCATCTCTTACCAGAAACTAATGTAACATTGTGTATCAACTATACTCATATCTTTTTTTTTTAATTTTTTTAATGTTTATTTATTTTTTTGAGAGAGAGATTGGCCGAGCATGAGCATGGGAGGGGCAGAGAGAGAGAGAGAGAGAGGAAGACACAGAATCTGAAGCAGGCTCCAGGCGTTCATATCTTAATTGACACAATGCACTGCCTCTCTCTTCTGAACCACATCCATTTCACCTAAACTACTGCAGCAGGCTCCTATCTGATCCCCTTGCCTGCACTTGACTCCTCTCCAATGCATTCTCTTTTTTTTATATTTATTTATTTTGAAAAAAGTGAAAGCGAGTGAGCTGGGGAGGGTCAGAGAGAGAGAGAGAACCCCAAGCAGGCTTTGCTCTGTCAGCACAGAGCCCGACATGGGGCTCGAACTCACAAACCGTGAGATCATGACCTGCGTTGAAATCAAGAGTCAGACACTTAACCGACTGAGCCACCCAGGTGCCCCTCTCTAATGCATTCTTTAACTTGAAGCTAAAATGACCTTTAAAAAGTGCACAGTTTGGGGTGCCTGGGTGGCTCAGTCAGTTGAGCGTCCGACTTCGGCTCAGGTCATGATCTCTCAGTTTGTGAGTTCAAGCCCCATGTCAGGCTCTGTGCTGACAGCTCAGAGCCTGGAGCCTGCTTCTGATTCTGTGTTGCCTCCTCTCTCTGCCCCTCCCATGCTCATGCTCTGTCTCTCTCTGTCTCTGAATAATAAATAAATGTTAAGAAGAAAAAAAAATTAAAAAGTGTACAATTTGATGATGGCAAATCTGTGTCTCTGCCCTCCAACTCCCTATGCACTCCAAGACCTTGCCCTGCCTATCTCTCCTGCCTTATCTTGAGTTATCCTTCTCCTAGAACTTTGGACTCTAACCACATCGATGCATTCATTCTTTTCTACCCCAGGGTCTTTGCACAGGCTGCTCCCTCCCTATCTCCAATGCCTCCTGCCCTACCTATTTAATTTCTACTCATCCTTTAGGTCACAATTTAAATGTCACTTGACACTAAGGAAAGCCTTCTCTCCACTCCCTGATTAGTTCAAGTTCTGATGGGTCATAGCAGTCTGTTAATGTATCACTATGTTATCAATTTCACAAGGGCAGGACAAGGTTTGCATGTTTCTCTCATCAACGTGTCGTCAGCAATGAGTCCAGTCTTTGGTTTAGGAGTCAGTCCACTTTTATTACAGGTACACGTCTAAGCTTTGTTGCTTAAAAGTGCAAGTCCTTTGAGGCTGAGGACTACGCCTCACAGAGGCGGCTTGCTCTAGTGAAGAGAATATGGCTTTGGCCCTGCTAATTCAAAATCCAGCTATGCCACCATCTCTGAAAGCATGCTTTCTCAAGTCTCAACTTCCCCATCTGTAATGGGAATAATGACACAGTAATATACTAAATACAATGTGCTGGCACGCCTGGCGACAAATGCCATGTAGATCTTTCTTCCCAGGTGCATCTTTGTGTCCCAGTGGGCCAATGACATGAGCTGGGATGCTGCACAGTGGAAATGTGGTGACCTCCCCACGTCCCACATAGTGCATCATAGGCCATGGCTTTCTTCTCCACCTGCTGGTCTGCACGATGCCATCATGTGGAAATATGCAAAAATGCTACAGTGAGCCAGAGGTTAAGGGTTTGCTAGGAGCATGTCACTTGAGTTACATGTCACTTGAGTTAACTCTGAATTCAAAATGCCCAATACTAAGATGTTGACGAGAGATTTTTTTAAATTAATGTAATTTTCAATGAGCTTTACTTAATGAATTAAAAGTAGTTAGTCATTACCATGCTCTAAGTCCTAAATGAAGTTACAGGAAATGAGAGATGAGGTCTAGAAGGAAGAGAGAGAAGGAAAGGAAGTCATGTCCCCTCTATCTGACAAGCTACCCCAGACCTGGGCTTGAAATGGAGAACTAGGTCCCAAGACCCTCTACAACTGGTCCCATCACACACCCTATACCCTTGTTTACCCCAAATCCACCCACAACCTGCATCCAAATGCCCTGGGACCTTTGCTGGAATGCCATTTCCTGGGGGCCACTCCAGATTCACCTTCTCTGGAGTGAGAATGACCCCCAGGAACCAGCACTTAAACACCCTTACGTGTTTCTGATCATCCCAAGGTTTGTGAACAGCTTTAGGAGCTCAGTAAAAATGTAAACATCACAATGACACCACACACTTATTTGTTTTATGGGGAGATAATCTTGTGGAAGAACCTTGACATTTTTTAAATGAACATTATCCCAGCAGCTACAAAGGCAAAGCAGCCCCATTTTCAAAATGGAGGAAGTCAAATCTTGGAATATATATGGCACATTCTTCCCTTACACGCAGTCTGCAGCCAACTGCCTTACAGCTAGAAGAGCAAATCAACAGTTACCAGTTCGGACATTTCATAAGGCACTCGATTAACTCACCTTTGTATTCAATTCCTAGCTATTTTCTTTTGTGGAGGAATGGCATTTTTCTAAATTTATAACTTCAGTATGCTCTCGCTGAGGAATAGACTTCCTGACTGAACTGCTAATTGCATGTTCGGGACACTCTTTCCTTCTTCTTCTCTAAAAGCCCCAGAAAAGGTAATTTTTTTTTTTTTAGGTGAATTACTTCCTTTTCTTACTACGCGCTACCCGGTGAAGGCAGTCTTCAAACCCACCCTCTTGTCTGCTATCTTCCCAAGTAAAATTCTAGATATGGGAAGTTGATTTTTAAATAGAAACCCAAGAGATGAACAGCTCCTGGTGATTAGGGAAACACCTCTGATCTCTCCCCAGAGTAGTGGTCGCTGTTGCTTTACTTCTTGGGACTAGCCCCAAGTCTAAGGGTTCCCTGAAACTTGAGGGTCAAACGCACCAGGCAATAATGTATCACTCTCGGTGGGGGTGGGGGGGGACATTATTAAAGCCTCCCCATTTGGGGGAGCTCTGCGAGTTCCATCACCTTGGAAACACAACAGCAGTCTCCCTGAATACACACAGAATCATTTTTAAGCATCATAAGAAAACAGGGTTCAGTTATCCCCAAACGTAAGAGTCACGATTCAAAACTGTCACTGACTCGGAAGCGTCTCGAGTCCAGGAATGGTATCTTCAAGCTGACAAGTCACAAATAGGTGTACTTTTGCTAACCAGACTGGTAGTTGAGGAAAAGCCCACCCTCGTCTTTATTTTTTTTTTTTTTTCTGCCAAAAATGGAATGGCTTCCACTTACCAAACTAGCCAAGCCACTGCTGATGCAGTCACCACCCCCAGCCCGGTGCGTCCAGCCCGGTGCGTATGAACAGTAAATATCAGACATCAAGTTACCTAGGTCGTTTGTAGAAATCCCGATTTGGGGAAAAGAAGTACAGAAGACACACTCATAGAGGACATTTTGAGCCTTAAAACGCAACTGCTTGCTTTGATGCAAATGGCTATGGGGTGGGGGGCAGGGTAGGGAGGACGTGGTTAATTTCGCTCTGACTACCTTTCTAGCATTATAAGTCATCTCGCTGGCATCGTTGGTATATTGTCTGTTGAGCAATCAAGTGAATGAAATCAGTTGTTTGCTTATTCTATGCACTGAAAGGGCTAAACAACACTAACCAAGTGACTCCCTCGTCTGTTATTTCTTTCACAATAAATTCAATGAAATGTACGGAGCGCCTAGCCTGTGCGAGGCACTATGCCAGGCGCCAAAGACACAAAGATGAATGAAGCAAGGTTCAGGTTTATTAGTGATTTCTTAATACT
The DNA here is from genome assembly GCF_024362965.1 of Panthera pardus. Lineage (NCBI taxonomy): Eukaryota > Metazoa > Chordata > Mammalia > Carnivora > Felidae > Panthera > Panthera pardus. Next base: position 14,430,982 of record NW_026526766.1, on the reverse strand, counting down.
TGCGAGGGCACAGCCTCGCTCCCCCTTCCACCGCAGCCTGGACGGCTGTCTAACCAATCGTGGGTGTGAGTACTCCACAGCTCCCAGCTTCTGGGAACGTGTTACTCCCAGGCCAGCCCACGAACCTAGCCCCAGGGCTCTTGTGGCGTTCCCCAAGAGTCAAACAGTCAAGTTCAACTCTGGAGCCGAGGCTCTCGCTCCGCAGCGCAAGGTGCCAGACTCTTTCCACCTGTCCGCGCGCGCGCCCGTCGGGGTTCGCCAGACCCCGCGCCCGCTTACTTTGCCGCTGTCGCTCACGCCGAGGAGGTGGTCCCGTAGCACCTCCATGGGGTTAGTCCAGGTGGAGTGGATGAATGTCCCTCGGAAGATGTGCGCCAGGGGCGGCATCGGGGCGGCGCACATGTCAGCGGCAGAGCGCAGCGCGGGGTTCGCGAGCCGAGGAGGGCGCACCGGGCGGAGGTGCCAGGAGGGGTCCCTGCAACTGCGGGTGGCTGCCGAGTGCACCTGCTTGGGCCTCCTCCTGCCCCCGCTTTCCTGGGCGATCGCCTGCCCCCTGCAGGCCGCGCCCAGGGGCGGGTTCCGTGCCTCCTCGATGCCAATAGGATTTTCCTCCTGTGACTTGGCTCCGCACTCCCTTGGGGTGTGGTCTTTCTCTCCTCCCCTGTGTTAGTTTTTGATCTGTTAACTCTTTGAGTTTCCAAATTCACAGCCTACATCGCAGTTCTTTCAACCTGGGGTGGCTGAGTCACCAACCCAGGTGGGGAGGGAAAGAAAGGAAGGGGCAGAAGGAGCGGACGTTTCCAGCTTTGCACCTCCGTCGGTCGCTAAATTCGCCACTGCTCCGCGTCCCCCAGCCTCCTCCACCTGTCTTTTTTGGCACACTTCGCGTTGCGCCTGCCTGCTCTCTCTGCCCTTTAAACTTCGGGCTGCTTGTGACAAACCCTGTACCTCTTCAACCTGTAGCACTTTCAAAGTCTGAACAGTCCCAAGTTCAGGAACAGGTGGAAAGGTCCGCTAGAACTGCCTGTCTTACGGATCAGTTTTGTTTTCAGTTTCTGGGGATGCAGTATTTGTCCTAACCTGGTGTTCCGGAAGCATCCCTCAACAGAATTGCTGGGGGCCCCGCCAACAAAGGTTGATCTGTATCCCCAAATCCCTCTCTTTTTCCTTGAGTCCAGTGTTTTGGCGCTTGTGACCATCCACAAACAATTCCAGTTCCAGTCTTTCTCACACCTAAAACAAATGCATTTCTTTGATTTAATTCCAGTTGTACGGGGGGGGGGGGGGGCGGGCTTGGGATTAAGTTCTCAGGCCAAGTGGCTAGGAATGGCACTGTGGCATAGCTTGACGGAAAGAGCACTGGACTAGGAATCAAGAGACGATGGTCAAGGCAGTGAGCCTCGGCCTCTTGATCTTCATTTGTGAAAACTGAACTCCGAAGGGGTGGTTGTTAAGACCGCCTCAGGGTCAGCATTCCTTCCTTGCAATGCGTTCACAAAATCATTTACTAAATTCCTCCAGGGAGACCAACTGGTTTCCACTCAGGGCCACACACACTCTGCTCCTTCTGCCCTTAAGGCCGCCTGCGGATCTTCACCGTGACCGACCCTTCTCATCACTGGTTTGCCTCAAATGTAGCTCCAGAGTAATCTTCCCAGCTGGCAAACGAGCAGCAGCGCCCCACCCCCAAAGTTTCTATTCCATTCACCTTATTTCTGCCATTGCATTGATCATATCCATCCTCATTTATTGCCTGTTTTTCACTGATTTCTGCTCCTCTCCCTGCAAAACACACACACAGTAACGGAAGCACCACAGGACCAAGGCTCTCTCTCTCTCTTTTTTTTAATGTTTATTTATTTATTTGGGGGGTGGGGAGGAGCAGAGAGAGAGAGAATCCTAAGCAGGCTCCACGCTGCCAGTGCACAGCTCATCACAGAGCTCGATCCCACCAACCCGTGAGATCATGACCTGAGCTGAAATCAAGGGTCCCACACCTAACCGACTGAGCCACCCAGGCCAACCAGAGACCAGGGCTCTTATGCCTAGAATGGTGCCTGGGGTTTCTTACATGTTTACTGAATAAATGTATGCATGTTTTTTGGGGGGGAGCAGAGCAATAACCTGAGATAAATATCTATTGTGGCTCTTACCTAAAGGATAAGGGTTTCTCATTTCAGCGTACGAGCAGGCTTTCTCTGAGTTGCTGCTATTATGACGCGGGGCCAGTTTACATAAATGATTCGTTCCCCTCTCAGGTCCTTCACCCTGAGGAAACTGTGGTCCCAGGACACTGAGGTGGCTGGTCACCCTACCAGGGACTCAGAATTAGGAAGCCCTGAAGCTGAGAGCATCGTGCTTGCCTCTTAAGGTTGCCACGTTAGCCCTTTGTCCCTGTCATTTTGTCCTGATTCTGCAGACTCGCACACCTTCCCTGTAGGTCCAACAGCCAGCACAGTGAAAACATCCTCTTGACTCAGGCTTGGATACATATGAACCTCAGAAGGAAAAGTGAAGAAAATGTCAGGATTTTCGTGTAAAAAAGGAGTCCATTCAATGTTTCCAGAAGAGGTACTGGATCCCTAAAACAGATACGGCTAATATGTTATTTGTAATGAAAGCAACCTGAGTGACCAACAATAGAGACAAGTTTAGTGGAATATTATGCAGTTATTAAAAAGCAAGGAAATATTTAAAACAGCCACATGGCAATTACATAGAAGATGGTAAGTTTTTTAAAATATCATTTATGGGGTGCCTGGGTCGGTCTGTCATTTGAGCGTCTGACTCTTGACTTCAGCTCAAGTCATGATTGTCAGGGTCATGAGATGGAGCCCCGAGAGTAGCTCGGTGCTGGGCATGAAGCCTACTTAAGACTCTTTCTCTCCCTTTCCTTCAGCTCTTCCCCCACTCGATCTCTCCTCTCTCTCTCCCTCTCTCTCAAAATAAAATAAAATAAAATAAAATAAAATAAAATAAAAATGTCATTCATGCTATGGTTACGGTCATGAAAAGCCTATAGGCATATATGCTAGAATTTAAAAGGTATACCAAAACAATGGATGTCATTCTGTGGAGGTAATGGAATTGCTAGGGAATTTTGTTTTGATGTTTGTTGACATTGTTATGTGTGGCTTCTGGAATGAGTAATGATTGTGTAGCTTTAAATACAGTTAATCTTAAATAGAAGGAATGGGGTGGGGGGGGGCACCTGGGTGGCTCAGTGAGTTAAACTGCCGACTTTGGCTAAGTCACGATCTCATGGTTTGTGAGTTCGAGCCCCGCGTCGAGCTCTGTGCTCACAGCCCAGAGCCTGGATCCTGCTTCGGATTCTTTGTCTTCCTCTCTCTCTGCCCCTCCCCTGCTCACACTCTGCCTCTCTGTCTCTCTGTCTCTATCTAAAAAATAAATACACATTTAAGAACATTTTTTTAAATAGAAGGAGTGTACCTACCACCAGCACTCCTCAGGGATTATGTCTTCCAAGCAGTACTGACTTCTGCTCCAATTCCCAGCCAAGCTGTAGGGCCTGTGCTTGGGATCCAGTACCCTCAGCTCAGCCAGGTTCAGGAAGTTTTGGCTTCCCAACTAATCTCATCTGTTCTCCATCCTCATCTTTTACGCTGCTGGTCCCCCTGCAGTTTTGACTCTCATCTGGGCTTCCCCACGAAAATGTTCTCAAGGCCACTGAAGTTTGAAGGAAGAAAGGAGCGCAGAACTTTCATATTCACCTTTGAAACGTAGACCAAGCCCATCACAAGACAGCTTCTGGTTAATATGACTATTGCCTGGCCAGGCAAAGCATGTGACCGATGGTATTTATTGTGCTTCCAAAGTCTCAAGGAAATAGCAGTTTTTTTCTTCAGTTCTTTCGATAGCCCACATTCATATTCATGCAGTATTAGAACTGAAGTTATTATTCATGTACATTTCACTGCTATTTTCTAGTATCACTATTCAGTTTCTCAAAAAGAAATCCAACAATGGTGTGCACTTTCAGAGTCCTACCCTCACATATCATTTCTTTCCAAAGAAAGGAGATGCTCCTTGGTATGGAGGCTTCCTGAAGCTCTCGCTGCTTCTTTGGGCTCTTCTCCTTCCGTATCCCACATACTCTGCGTCTACTTTGCTCACGATCTCTGCCTGAAGTGCCCTTAATGCCACATTACACCGCACTTGCCTTATTCCACTGCCCACTCTCCCCTGGCTAAATCCTTCAGCTTAATCGCCCCTTCCCAACTCCCTCTAGAAAGCCTTTACACCTCCTCTCTGTCTCAAGTACTAAGTGCTCCTTCTCTGAGTTCGCAGGGTATTATCGTTATTCTTTTATTAGTCTATCTTCAGTAGAAGATTGTGTTCTCCTTAAGGACCGTATCTTCTTCCTTTCTTTCTCTGTATCCCCTTAACACAGTGTGTGGACAGTAGGAAGTACTCAATAGCCTTATATAAATGTTGAATTTCAAGTGATGGCTCTATTGCTTACATTTTAGTGATTAAAAAATCTATAGAGGGCGTGTGCTAATGGCAATCAGTTCATTGGGAGTAAAGGTTAAGAAAGAGCTTTATTTTACTTCTTTAGTTTTCCAACATTTCATATGAAAATTTTCAAACACACAGAAAAGTTGAACAGCTTCCTTTCTTAAGATCACACTTCTTCTATCTCAAATGGAGCCAAGTGGTCTCAAAACTCCACAACCACTGAGAGGGACCAGTATATTCTAAACCTCTAACGTCCTGAGGCAAAGGATGGGACCATAGCACGATCAGTTTTACATTTTGTTCACTTTATTAGTATCATCATACCCACAGCTACTCAATCTCTCCTGCTAGATAGAACTTGACTGCTGAAAAAGGCTTTCTCTTCTACTTCCTTATTCTGAGCCTCACAACAAATCTATAGAGTAGGAAGTTTAAGCATTTAGGTATGGAGAAACCGAGGTTGGCGTGCCTGTCTAGTTAGTATAGGATGGACGTGGGTCTCCACACCAGTTGTTCTCATACATTGCCTCCATACAGTAAACTGCAAAGAATTTTCCATTCAATTTTGTCATGACGACGTCACTGCATTGTGGGTTGTCATTTACAACTGTCACATTGTACATGATTTCCCAACAGTTGCCAGTGACACACAGATCTACCCTGAAGTGAAGCCAGTGGACCTTGAGAAGAACAGTCCAATCATCACAGGTCAGTAAAAACGATGCAGTGCGAATAACTCATGTTTTCATGAGGCACAGTGAAGGACAGGTGGGTTAAATGAGAAGTCACTTTCCTCTTCCAGGCAGGAGAGAAGTTGTCATTGCACAGTGAAATAGATGCCTGCCTATTTTATTTATTCTTCTTTTGTAGCTAAATCTATCAGTTTCCATGGTGCCCCATGTTCACCATGGAAACTCTGACAAGCTTGTTATGCTTCACAGAAGAAAAAAAAAAAGCACACCAAAAATCCAAGATGGGATAAATGCAGTCCTTTTAAAATTGTGTTCTTCTGAGTAGGAAGACTTGAAAGATAGCAAATCATAATGATCTCGATTTTCCAGTTCTTAAGTCAGAAGGCAGGTTTGCATTCCCATCAAAGGAGCATCCTTGGCCCCCCAACTATTTTATCTGTGTAGCAGTAGTTATGTCTGTGACTGTCTCACTTCTGCATTTCCTGGCAACAGAGAGGTGGTTCAGTCCTCATTTCACTGATTTTTAGAAGAATATTGTGCTAGTCCCCATATATTTGTCCCGTTTGTCCATTCAGCATTTATTGGAAATCTGTATTAGGACAGATGCTATGCTAAGTACCGTTGATAGGACAATATGTGAAACAGATCTTGTCCTGCCTATATGTAACTTACACAATTCTTTCTTGAATAAGGTTTTAGGCCAGGCTCATGCAGGAAGATTTTTTTTTCCTGGATAGAAGGCTTTCAGTATCATGTAAGTGGTTATCTCCATCACCTACTCATACTGTTGATTGATCCTCAAAATCAGGTAGTACCTTAGCAGAGTTTAGTTTATGCACTTTCTCTCCATGACAGCAAGCTCAAAGCAAATACTAATGACCTGCTGTTACTCTGTCTACATTTCTGCCCAACATGAATTATATTATCCAACATTTAATATCAAGGGATAAGCGCTAGATAGAATCACTATCTCTAGGTTCCTATCCAGCACAGCCACTAGCCAATGATGTCTTGGAAAGTCATTCCACCTCTTCTGGCCTTGGTTTCTTCTCGTGCAAGATAGATAGAAGGTCACATCTTACCACTGGTTCCATATTTCTTTATTCTCAAGGACTCATTTTTTTTTTATTTCTCCTACTCAAACCTTAAGTTTTAAAACATTCATCAAGACAAGATAGACACTTGATACAAGTAACTATTGAATGAATTATTTCCCCATTTTTCATGAATTAAAGACCAAATTGATTACCAATCAGAACTTGTCATCAATATGAACAGTCTAGTATCATCACGTTGATAATTAATTTAAACCTAATGCAGATGTAACATTTTATTTAGCCCATGCAACCTATCTCAAGTTGGACAAATTCTGTTAGGCTTTGTGAATTGTTAAAAATAGCTTAAGGAACACAGTTTTGAATTTGTAGAATAATCCTCCCGAGTATCCTGGTCCTGCAGGTTGATAAAAACCCAAGTATGGCAGAGACTCATTGACATGATTTCACATGTATTTTGGGAACTAGTTGTCCATTTTTCCACCTTAAACTAGAGGAGTTTACACACATGTAACGTGCCGCACGAACAGCTAAGACCCAGAGGATGAAATGAATCCTATTTAGGTGTTAATTCTTGAGACCACAGAGGAGGGTTGGTTCTCCTCAAAGATATCGATGAGCAGCTCAAGTGGCCTGAGCTGGCATGGGTTCCGGAGTTGGGAAGACACTGGCTGCCACTAGTCACATGATAGTGGATGTACTGAGCACTGTTGAATGCATGGGGAGGCCACGGGAGCCATGCCAAATGTGAGCTCTACTCTCACAGAGCCAAATATTATCATCCTTAGAGGAGCTACACAATTAGTGCCCTCAATCTCATCTGGGAATGAAAGACTAACTGAAACCCAACTTAAATGACAAAGAAATGGTGTTTTTAAAGAAAAAAATAAGTTCTGAGGTATTCTTTTTTTTTATTTAAAAAATTTTTAATGTTTATGTATTTTTGAGAGAGAGAGAGAGAGAGAGAGAGAGAGAGACAGAGCAGGGGAGGGGCAGAGAGAGAGACACACACACACAGAATCCGAAGCAGGCTCCAGGCTCCGAGCTGTCAGCACAGAGCCTGATGCGGGGCTCAAACTCACGAACCGTGAGGTCATGACCTAGCCGAAGTTTGAGGCTCAACTGACTGAGCCACCCAGGCACCCCTGAGGAATTCTTATGGTGTTATTTAAATACGTAAAATTAAACATATTTCAGAAACTGTAACAGCCAAAAATTCCTTTCTCTATGCTTATTTCTAAAGGGATGATTTTTAATATCATGCATAAATGAAAGAATTTGTCATTTACGGAATATTCTTCCATATGACATGCAAAAGCCACTAATTATATTTGTGACAAAAAACTAGCCCTCATGGGAGGGGGAGAAGCAATTTTTGCTGTTGCTTTTATAAGTTTGGTTTGTGCTTTCAGAATCCTTTGTGCAATGGAACATAATGACTCAGTAAATATTAAAGGAATTAATGTTACATTATATACATTAGCCGCCCCCCCACCCCCCCCCCCCCCAATGCAGACCCATTCAGTTTTCCCTCTGGAGCATTAAAATTGCTGTAGTGTACATAATACTAGAATATTCCATGAAATGAAGAAAATGAAAAAATGTATGAGACTATGGGCTGAAAGTGGTAGAAGATGAGGTCAAATGGATTAAGCCAAGAGAGAATACACAGCCTCACACAATCAAAAAAATCCATGGTCACACTACCTTGTGGCACAGCTTGCTTGCAGGTTAATCAATGCCAAAGCAGCCAGTGGTGCTCCCCTCCTGTCTCTCTCTCTCTCTGTGTATGTGTCTCCATCTCTCTCTCGCTCGTTCTCCCTCCTTCCATTCTCTGGCATCTTTCTCCTCGATGGCAGCAACCACTGTAGACTTTATACTCTCTCAAATTCAAGTAAGGGCAAAACCAAGCAACATGTTTCCCAAATTCCAGGAAAACCCAACACAAAAACTCATTTTTTTCCTTATTTACCCCAATTAAGCCAATGTCTTTTCCTCAAACCATCAGTGGAACAGACCAACGTAAAATGCGATGTCATGACCTGAGTCACAAGCTCCATCAAGCACAGGAGCTGAATGTGGGGAAGGGGGTAGTTATTTAGACAAATTGAGATAAAGTGTCCTATAGAAGGCGAATGGATTCTGGGTGGCAAAAACAGCAGATTTTATTAAGGTGTGATGAGTACTAGTTTCTCTACTCAAAGTTATTAATTTAACTCAGTGAAATGGTAAGTGCGGACATAATTAGCAATATAACAGGCATGTGGTGCATCTGGGTGGCTCAGTTGGTTAAGCACCCGACTTCAACTCAGGTCATGATCTCAGGGTTCATGATTTCAAGTCTTGCATCAGGCTCTGGGCCGACAGCTCAGAGCCTGGAGCCTGCTTCAGATTCTGTGTCTCCCTCTCTCTGCCCCCCCTTTCTCTCTCTCTCAAAAATAAATAAAAACACTAAAAAAAGAAAAAAAGAAATATAAGAGGCATAAATATTGCAAAAGTATAATGGAATACATGATGCACTTGAAATAATTACAACATGTTTTATCTTCCCTGAACAAACTTTGTGCTTACCACAGGGAAGATAATGTGCCATGTGTTGTACAGGATATAAAAATAAGTATGGTATGGTCCCTGTCCTCACGCTAAGAATGACAAGTGTAAGGGACCTTTTAAAAATAAAGTGCATAGGCAGGCACCTGGCTGACTCCGTTGGAAAAGCACGCAACTCTTGATCTTGGAGTTGTAAGTTCAAGCCCCATGCTGGGTGTGGAGATTACATAAAAATAAAATCTCAAAAAAAAATTTAAATTAAATTAAAGTACATAGTAGAACTACTCTTAATTTTTATTTACGTACTGCCCTTACCTTAGAAGGACATGAAGACACAGATCTGAGTCACAGTTCAGCTCCCATGACTTAGAAAAAAAGCCATTTATGATTTGTGATACCAATAGGAATTTCTCCATTTGCCATGCACTTTACATTATGGAAATTATAGTCATTTCTAGATATGGAATATATTGATATAGTTATTTCAGTGGCCTAAAATACATAGCATGACAATGTCAATCTGATCATTAATCTTCACTGTCTTTACCTATCCTTCACGCCAACCTGAAGTTGGTAATAAAATCTAGTAAAGCTGCAAAATTTTGGTTCAAATGAGCCACCACAAGAAGCCCTGCTTTGACCATTTCTGAGGGTCAAATATTTACTTCTTAATCTTTTTCTAATTAAAAAAAAAATTTTAATGCTTTATTTATTTATTTATTTATTTACTTTGAGAGACAGGGCACGCACACATGCGCTAGCCGGGGAGGAGCAGAGGGAGAGGGAGGGAGAGAATCCCAAGCAGGCTCTGATGCAGGGCTCAGTCCCACAAACTGTGAGATCACGATCTGAGCTGAAATCATGAGTCAGATGCTTATCCAATTGAGCCTCCCAGGCAATCCTTTACTTATTAATCTTAAGATAAAGTGCTAGGAAGAGGAATGGCAGGCTATGCGTGGTTTGCATTTTTTTTTTTTCATATACCTCGGGGTATTAGGATAGGGGGCTATGCTCATAAAAACAACATATGATGAAACTCATGGAAAGGTGCCGTGATATCAGTGTTTCATAAGACTTAACAAAGACTTAACTCTATAAATTATCCTCCTTCCTCAGTAATTAAATATGGTTGATTTTGCTGTTGTTGTTGTTCAATGAGCTGGGTAAGTTGCCACTTCCCACCCTTAGCCAATGCCCTATGCTCTCATTCATTTAGTCAGCAAACATTTGTTGAGCCCCTACTATATTCTAGGCCTTCAGTTGGGCCCTGGGAATCAAAAGAGTAAAAAGACATGGTTCTCACCCTTAAGAAGTTCACAAGATAGTGGTGTAAATAGGCAGATGTGTTAGCACTGCTAAACCATACATAGGGCTGCCTCTTCTCCCCTCAACCCCTGCAACCCCATCCACCCACCACAGAGCTCTGAGGACTGGGTCTGTCTCCTTTACCACTGTGGCCACAGGGCTTAACACAGCATCTGGCATATTGTAGATACTCAATAGATGTTTGTTAGATGCATCCAGTACACTGGTAAAAATACACATGAGATATAAATCTTTTCAAAACTTCTTATTGATTCCTGTCTCAGAAGAGTAGATATACATGGAGAGAAGTGGGTCTGGCGCAGTGATCCTCAACCAAGAGTAGTCTGCTCCCTAGGGGGCATTTGGCAGTGTCTCATGACATTTTTGGCTGTCACAGTGGGAGGTTCTGCAAACATCTAGTGGGTAGAGACCTGGGAGGCTGCTAAACACCCTACAATGCACAGGACAGCCCCCACCACAAAGAGTTATCCATCCAAAGTGTCACTAGGTCTGAGGTTGGAAATCTTTGTCTAGAATAAAATCTTCAGCCATAGGATCTTAAATGTCCAGTGATCTTTAAGCTACTGGAAGTTACATTTCAAAGTAAACTTCGAGCTGGAGGTTGCATTTCAAAATGTCACATAATTTGTCGTAGTTTGACTTTCTTGATTAAGAAAGAAGAAATCACTTCTATCCCACATGTCACCCCTCCAGGATTTGAAAATGGTGGTGATTGTCCTAGCCTTTTTTCCCTACCATGTTCATCATTCCACTATTCCTCAAGGCAATTAAGAATTGTAAATAAAGAGTATATTAAAAAATACAGGATATTAGCAATGGGTGGAACATAAGATGTGTTTAGATGATGGGTCATGAGATGATTTTAGCTATCTCACAGACACTGCATAAACAGCATTGAATTATATATAATTATAGTGAGAAAATTACTTCCATTTGAATTTTTCAATCCTTCCTAAGTCAAGAAGACCTTCTCAGGATGGTACTGAAAGGCTTAGTAACCCCCCAGGTTTCCCCTTTTTAACAAAGAGAGAGACTGCAGAGTTAGAACCTTCTAAAGGCAACAGTATCTAGGTAGAATCCAACATTATTTTGTTTATAATGTATTTATGTTTATGGTTTCTTCTTGTTTATGGCAAGGGGTGCTGGTTTTTCTTTTATAGATTTGGCTGGTTTCTCACTTATGGTTTTGTACACAGTTCTCTAGTTAAAGTTTTAAAAAGTGAGACTTCTTGAAAATTTAAGTAAATTACAAAACGGATACACAAATTGGGCAAAATCAATATAGACGCCATGTGTAGTATCTAAAGTTGGGGAAATTATGGCAAACTACAGTCCTCGAATCAAACAAATGAGTAGCCTGATCTTGACTCTACTACTTCTGCATTAGATGCTCTTGAGGGAGATATTTAGCCCTCTGAACCTCAGTTTTCTCACATTGAAATGGAGATGTGATAATCCCTAGTTCATTGAGTTATTGTATTAATTGAGGCAATGGATGTAAAATGTCTAGATAATAGTAGATGCCTAATAAATGTTAATTTACTTCTCTACTCTTACCCATATCAGCTCATTCCCATCCACACATTGTTCCCTTCTGTGAGTAGTGCCCTCTAAGAGCCTGGTGTAGTAGTGTGGATATGAGCTTTGGAATTACATCAATCTGAGATCAAATCTCAGCTTTACTGCAAACAACTTATGAAACTCTCTGACGTTCATTTGCTGCCATTTTCTTTAAAAGGGCTTCACTGGGATATTGTGGGTTTGGATGACACCTAGCACCTTACCTGGTGTGGGGGATAAGCTTAGGAATCCCCCGGGCTTGCACCAATGGGTTAACAAGGCATAAAAAAGTACAAAGTCATAAGTGCTCTCACCCGAGTTTGGGTAAACCAGATTGGCACTCCAAGAATAGGGGTGTCCAAAGGCACCTCAAGAATAGGGAGGTGAGAAGGTGCCAGGAATAGGGAGATGCAAAGGCACCCCAAAACAGAGAGGGGGTGCAGAGCCCCCAGAATAGAGAGAGGCCAAGGCCTAAAATAGGAATGGCGCAAAGGTGCCCAATACACAGGTGTATGAAATAAACAAGATTAGATATTCAGGGTGGAAGCACCCCCAATTTAGTACAGTTTAGCAGAAAAGCTGCTTTCACAGGAGGATAGGGCCAGGTTAGGTAAATTGGTGAATTGGACTATGGACCACTGGGCTGCAGGCAAAGCAGCCCAGAGGGGAGATGGTTAACAAAAGAAAAGGTGCCTTGTCAACCCTGAGGTTACTCCCCTACCTGTCTCATCCCCTAGGCTAGCTAACATAGACAGAGGTGCTGCCTCACTTCTGCCATTAACAACCATCTGCCCATCTGCCTAGCGCCAGGATTTTGTTTTATATTGACCCAAACCCCAAACACTGTATATCTTCAAAACCCCCTTTTTCACTCACGTCCCCAAGTTACCGTTAGCAGTTTCTTTGTCTCCTTGTACACGCCCATCATGTTTGTAAGCCTTCTGATCTGAATAAATATGGGGCAAGGACCCTTATTCGGGGCTCTTGTCTTTTCTGGACACCAGTCATCTCTTGCTTTAATCCTGCATCTGCTCTTTTGCTGGCCAAAAGAGAACTTTAGACTTAGAGTCTACGACAGATGGTGATCCCAACCTGACTGAAGGGAAGGGGACTATGGGCCAATGTGGGCAGAGAGCCGACGTTGCTAGGAGGTGCGACACCTCGACTGCAGGACACCGCGGAACAGTAAAGGAGCTCCAAGGGAAAAAAAAAAAAAAGAAAAACGCACTGGGTACAGTCTCTACCTGACGAGGTAAGGGATAAAGGGAAATTATATTAGGGTTCGCTACCGCGGAACTTTTTGAGAGATCTCCCATGGGAAACTCCCTGGCTCCCTCCCCAGCCCCTGACTCCCTACAAAAGTGCTATATTTGAATTCTTCAGTCCCTAGGAGAGACAGCAGGGGCTATTCTAAATTATAAGGCTCTCCTTAGATTATTGGCTGTCCAACAAAATTGCCCTTGGTTCCCAGAACAAGGAACTTATGATCTTGAAGTGTGGCAATGAGTAGAAAAAACAATGAAGGCCAGGTATTCTAAAGAGGCTAATGTCCCCCCTAAAGTAATCCTCACCTGGTCCATTGTCTGCACTGCCCTTCCCCTCTTGAGCTTGGACAGTGCATACAAAGATGCAGAGTTATCTAAAAAGGAGGAAAAACCTCACTCCCCCATACTCAGATTGTGCCTCTGGCTCCTTTACAACGCGAAGATACTCCCCCTCTCCCAAAAGGGTGGGACGATATTGATATCAAGCCTCTGAAAACCTCATCAACAGGCTCTGATAAGGTCCTTACCCCAATACAAAAGTGTCTTAAAAAAGCCCATAAGCAATGAGAAAGAATGAAATATGGCCTTTTGTAGCAACGTGGATGGAACTGGAGAGTGTTATGCTAAGTGAAATAAGTCACACAGAGAAAGACAGATACCATATGTTTTCACTCTTATGTGGATCCTGAGAAACTTAACAGAAGACCATGGGGGAGGGGAAGGGGAAAAAAAAAAAAAAAGAGGGAGGGAGCCAAACCATAAGAGACTTAAAAACGGAGAATAAACTGAGGGTTGATGGGGGGTGGGAGGGAGGGGAAAGTGGGTGATGGGCATTGAGGAGGGCACCTGTTGGCTTGAGCACTGGGTGTTGTATGGAAACCAATTTGACAATAAATTTCACATTTAAAAAAAATAATGGAATAAAATAAAAAGCCCATAAGGCCGGTAAATTACAGCTGTTTCCTGTTGTCAAGCAAAATGGACAATATGTCCATGAAGGCCTGCCCTTCCAAATGGTAAAGGAATTACAAAAAGCAGCTCAGCTATATGGCCTTCATAGCCCTTTTACAATCGGCATTTTAGAAAATATTCATGGCACTCATTCTGTGTGTGCCTGGGACTGGGGCTCTCTTATGAACATCATTCGGAGCCCAGCCCAGTATGCTGTCTGTGCCCAAGAGTTTCATGATGTTTGCGTGACTAGTGCTATGCAGAACTTTGCCGCTGCTATTCCGGTGTCTTTTAAACAACTGTCTGGCACAGGGCAGGATTCCCAACCAAGGCAGTGAGCCCAGCTTCCAATCATTGTCAGCAAAGCAACACCATGAAATAGTGCGGCGGATTTTACAGAGGGCATCCCTAATATTGGGGACTCTAACTCTCTCTCTCACTGTTTCTTCCTATACACTCTGGTTACTCTAACTATACGTGAGGGCTTCTCCCTCATTCCTTCCCTGGATTAAGTACTATGATGCTTAGAGCCAACTGTCTCTGGCTAGTCTACCTCGGGATAGAGATTTTAAGGAATATTCCCAAGCAGCTGCCAAAACTCCTTTTGTTTGGGGGAACTTCCCTGTCTTCTCAGGCCCGACATGGACCGCCTAATTCACTAGTGGAAAACCAAAACAAAACAAATAATACAAAACAAAACAAAAATCGGGATCTGCTCATCTACCTGAGCTGACAGACTTTAGGACCACGTGAACTCTTTTCTCTGCTCTCTGGGCCTCTGTCGGCCTCCAGGCCTCTAGGCTGTGGAGCCACCTCACCTTGGCTGCCTTCTCTCCCCCTCCTCCCGCTTCTGCACCTGGGGTGCGGCCTGCACATCTGACTCTTCAAAGCCTCAGACAGCACTCCCCCTCCCCACCCTGTCAAAAGGCAAAAAACAAACAAACAAACAAACAAACAAACAAACAACAACAAACTGAAACTCCTTAAACTTTAAATTTCCTCACTGGTGCCACGGGAAAAATTAACAGTGGTAGATTTTTAAGGGGACACAGGTAGAACATTATTAAGATAGGCATGTCTTTTAAATTATAAAACTTTATTCTAGGGGCGCCTGGGTGGCACAGTCGGTTAAGCGTCCGACTTCAGCCAGGTCACGATCTCGCGGTCCGTGAGTTCGAGCCCCGCGTCAGGCTCTGGGCTGATGGCTCGGAGCCTGGAGCCTGTTTCCGATTCTGTGTCTCCCTCTCTCTCTGCCCCTCCCCCGTTCATGCTCTGTCTCTCTCTGTCCCAAAAATAAATAAAAAACGTTGAAAAAAAAATTAAAAAAAAAAAAAACAACTTTATTCTACTAAAGTTGAGATGAATAAAATTCTAAATGTACACTGGTATAAGGTTAAAATTCTGCTTTTAAAAGCATTTCTCTCTGTTCAAAAAGCAAAGTTTTCTTGGACTGTTCTGCTTTTGATCAGACAATGTAAACAAAGGGTTTTGTCTCTCTTGTCTGCCGAAAAACCAAAGCTTTAGGTTTCATCTTTATCAGGTCTTTAATTGCTTAGTTAAAACTTCTCAATGTTAAAGGTGCTAAGTTTCGCTAACAACTACATAACGCTATACATTTGCCTTTAGGATCTTTTATTGCCATGGTGGTTAAATAAATTTTTAAGATTTGTAATGATTTGTAATCCCATTTAGGATGTGCTTTATAACTTCCTAAGGTTATAACAAACTTCCCAGGATTTAAATGATAAATGAAACATATTTGGTGTTAACTAATTTCAGTTTGTTGGGTCTGTCTTTAAAGTTATCAGCATTAAATATAAAACTTTATTCTACTAAGGTTTACTAATGGTCAAATAAGTTCATGTTATCTCTGTTCCAATCTGTTAACAAAAGGTTGCCTTAAAGTAATGGTTAACTTTGTTTGCCTCATAGTTTTCTCGAGTAATTGTTAAGATAGCTTTCAGGGTCTTTGGTAACCTAAGATGTTAAAATTTTGCTTGCATGATAAATGAAATAAATTCGTTGGATATCTACACGGTGAAAAGCTAAAACACTAATTACTAGATATGGGTCTGTGCTTTTGACTTGCTGCAAAACAAAAACAAAAACAACTAAGGATTTTTGGAACTGTTAAATCCATACTTTATGCTTAATGGATTCATAAGTGTACCACCTAAAAAAATTTTCTAATATAACAGACAGTTCACAATTGGTTACTACCTACTTTTTTCACTGGAGACTAAGGTTTCTAAGAGTTAAAGTTCTGCTACTGAAAGGGCGGGCCTATGCCGGCTGACTCCATCTTGTTCTGTGTCCTTCACCTTGACCACACCTCCTCCCCTTGGGTAACCCCCCCCCCCTTCACCTGCCTAACAGGAGGACCCTTCCCCAGCCAATCGGCTGAGGCCATACCCATTATCTCACCAACTGCCCCTAGGCCCCAATAAAACCTTTGTCCTTTTGAAACTCGCTCTCTCTCCCTGGTATCTCACCGCTGCGTCGGTGCAGGTAGGGAATTGAGCTTGAGCTAGCTCGAATAAAGGCTCTTTTTCTTTTACATCGGACTCGGCTCCCTAGTGGTCTTTGGGGATCACGAATTCTGGGCATAACACTACATGTAGTTAAAACATAAAATAACAAAAGAAACTCTGTATGTAGGAAAGTGGGAGATATAAAAGAAAGATATAAGAAATGGTAATATATTTTTGTTGAAGGTAAAAGAAAGTAATTTTGTCCTAAACGAGACTGCTTATTTGGAGAAAAATGGCTTGGGACAAAATCTAAATGCAAAGAAAAGTTGTAGAAGGTTCGTGAAGGAAAATCTTTAAAAAGGAATTTTATGTGTGGTCAAAATGGACCAAGGTTAAGATAAATGGATTTTAAAAGTACACAGGGTTAAAGATTAAAATTCTTCCTCCTTTGGTCCAGAGGCTGGGAAAATGACGGCAATACTCTTGGTGCCAGCCTCCGAATCCTCGTTTGTGTTGTTCTGTTTGGCAAAAGAATGGATGCCTCTGCCATATGAGGGATGGATAATATATAAAGGGCTTTTACTAAGATACATGGAAGCCATTTTACTAAACTTAGCCCATTGTATGTCTCAAATGGATATCCACATGGCTAAAACATATTTATATGAACATTACTGAAAAAAGGGGAATAGACCTTGAGTTTGGCCCTTTAGCTCCCTCCCTCAACGGCCAATGATCAATATGTATGTTACTGCTGAGCAAAAGTAAAATGAGTGCATCCTACAATAACCACAGAAAAAATACATTTTTGTTAATGGTAATAAATAAATAAATAAATAAATAAATAAATAAATGGAATTTTAACAAAACGGGTAAAACAACAGGACAACATGCCCTTTTAAACTGTTTTACGTAAGCCTTGGTTGGAATTACCCATTCTTTATAATCCACAAGGCCAAACAATTGTATAATGAGCATATATTACTCTTAAAAACATGTGAAAAACAAAAAGGGGGAGATACCCCTGGTTGTCTGCATTGCAACCTCAGCTCCTTCTTGATCGTGCTAGGATTACTCTTAACTTTTTAAATCCCAACACTCAAGGACTAACTGCAGCTAAGTTACATTCTTCCAAGTCAGATAAACCCTCTCACCCCATGGTGCTATGCAAAACCTGTGAAGGGGGGCCCACCCCGACTGCACCCACTCAACTTCTCACCTGGGGTCGAGGATATGCTTGTGTTCTTTCAGATTCCGGACTTCTGTGGATTCCCTCACTTTTGGTAAAGCCTTACCATGGCAACATGGAGACCCCCAGAATATCTTACAGTGAACCAAGACTGCCAGACCATGAACCATGACTCTGAGTGAGCGGCTACTGGCCCCTCTCTTCAACATGGAAGAAGCCTCTTCGTGGACTCCTCATCCTGAAGCCACTCTACAAACACAAGTCCTTGTCTCTGATAGAATATGGGGAAGCCTTAAATGCCCGTCTAACCAGGTCAGAATCCTCTTACAACACAATGATATTGCATATACCCCTAATTCACATCTGATGGCTATAGTTTCTGCCATTAACAAAAATTCAATATGTGTAAGCCTAATTCTACTCCTTGCCCTCATTTGTCCAGGCCAAGCTCAGTATTCATATTGGGCTCATCTCCTTAACCCACCTCTATTTGATAGCTTCACACTCAAGCCCGGGATATTCCTATTAGCAATAATGACAGAGTTCATGGAAGGAGCCAATCTTAACCCGCCCTTCCAAATGGAACAAGAGCATTGGCTTTATGTGCCAAGACCTCAATGGTGGCTTCCTCCAGCACCTCCTGTGTGTGTTACTAAACTCAACAACTTATACGCTTGCCTTAAAATAAAAATCAACTGGCTTTTACATATACAGCCCAAAACCTCTACAAGGCCAGACAATCTTACCTTTTTCTCAGCTACAAGCTTTGATATACCTCAAAAAACAAGTATATCTCACACTCTTAATGTTGTGGCTTGCTCCAGTCTCAAATATTCAGACCACCCCTGGAACATCATTCCCTGGACAACCTGTTATGGAGAGACGGAGCATAATCTTCACTGGGGTAATTGGACCATTATTGACAGCGGTCCTAGAGGACATGGTGAAACAAATACTCCAATAAGACCATACCCTTTGGCCAGCCTAGTAGGCTTATCTGGCCCTATAATTTCTGCACATAAAGGGAGAGTAAAAGGACCTTGGCTTGTTAATATTTGGAAGCTGGGTCTTCCCTTCTTCACTCGTCTTATTAGCCATGGCGAAATTTACGTAAAACGACATATTAACCTCCTAATTGGGGCCTCCCTGCACAATAGACAATTTACATGGACCACTATTTGCGCCCATTCTCCCTACGTTCTCTTTGCTACCTCCACCTTACAGATCCAACAACTAGGAAATAATCATAATATCTCTATCTCTCAGGGCTGGTTTATGTCCTGTGTAAGTAATAATAACATCACCCAATTAAACATCTCCTCTTTATTAGTACTTAGCGCGTCTTAGCCTGGGTTCCTGTTAATAGCTCTGAACCCTATATGCATCGATCAGTACTAGGTGCACTTTCCAAGCTTGTTTGACACTGGCACTCTGCTGCAAGGTGGAAAAGATTTGTTGGCCTGTTAATCAGGGGCATCCTAGCAGCAGTAGGGATTATCGCCTCTGCCACTGTAGCTGGAATCAGCCTGCATCATACTATCCAGACAGCCCATGTCCTTAACAAATTTATGGCCAACACATCCAAAGAATTTGTAAGCCAAACTTCCACTGGTAGACAAGTTTTGGCCCACCTTGAAGCTCTTGAGGCTGCAGTGGAATTTACTGGAAAGAGACAAGAGGCCTTGTTCCTCCACTCTAAACTGCACTGGGACCCTAACTACCAGCATATCTGCATGACTAGCATTCCTCATAACCACTCCCAAGTTTGGGATGGTGTCCAGACACACCTTCGCAGTGTCTTTTCTTCCCACCTCTCTGACAATATGGAAGATTTAGATAGGACATCGTGCCAACAGCTACAATATGCAGAGGATCAGCTTAAAAACGAATGAGCTGATTCCTGGGAAATGTGGCACGACCTAAATCCTTTCTCACTTATGGCTAGCATCCATCTCAAATTCTGGATAACTATGGGGAGCAGAATCCTCCTACTGTGCCTCTTTTTATGTCTTTGTAGAATCACCCTTCAAGCCATCCAAAAGCAAAAGAAGGACCAGGAGCTCGTCATGACGGTCCTCGAACACGAAGCTAAAAGAACCAAGAAAACGAAAAAGGGGAACCAGGGAGAATAAGCTTAGGAATCCCCTGGGCTTGCACCAATGGGTTAACAAGGCATAAAGAAATACAAAGTCATAAAATGCTCACACCCAAGTTTGGGTAAACCAGATTGGCACTCCAAGAATAGGAAGGCGTGAAGGTGCCAGGAATAGGGAGGTGCAAGGGCACCCCAAAATAGAGAGGGGGTGCAGAGCCCCCAGAATAGAGGGAGAGGCCAAGGCCTAAAATAGGAATGGCGCAAAGGTGCCCAATACACAGGTGTATGAAATAAACAAGATTAGATATTCAGGGTGGAAGCACCCCCAATTTAGTACAGTTTAGCAGAAAAGCTGCTTTCACAGGAGGATAGGGCCAGGTTAGGTAAATTGGTGAATTGGACTATGGACCACTGGGCTGCAGGCAAAGCAGCCCAGAGGGGAGATGGTTAACAAAAGAAAAGGTGCCTTGTCAACCCTGAGGTTACTCCCCTACCTGTCTCATCCCCTAGGCTAGCTAAGATAGAGGTGCTGCCTCACGTCTGCCATTAACAACCATCTGCCCATCTGCCCGGTGCCAGGATTTTGTTTTATATTGACCCAAACCCCAAACACTGTATATCTTCAAAACCCCCTTTTTCACTCACGTCCCCAAGTTAATGTTCCCAGTTTGTCTCCTTGTACATGCCCATCACGTTTGTAAGCCTTCTGATCTGAATAAATACGGGGCAAGGACCCTTATACGGGGCTCTTGTCTTTTCCCGGACATCAGCCATCTCTGGCTTTAATCCTGCATCTGCTCTTTTTGCTGGCCAAAAGAGAACTTTAGACTTAGAGTCTATGACAATCTGGTACATACTAGGTCCTCAACAAATGTTGTCTCTGTTGCCTCTTACAGCCTGGTCAATACCTCATTTAAAAGAAAACCCCTGGAACTGTTGTAATATTTTTTTAAAGTACAACTGATGCTGAATACCCTGAAACTTATCTTCCTTGATCTGAACAGAACACTTCTATTAATACAGTCTAAGGTTACATCTGCACTACTAGGAGCCATATTCTTTTGTTGGGGTAGACCATACATTTAAATCCTTTCTGTGCTGGGGGCGCCTGGGTGGCTCAGTCAGTTAAGCGTCCAACTTCCGCTCAGGTCATGATCTCACAGTTTGTGAATCCGAGCCCCGCTTCGGGCTCTGTGCTGACAGCTCAGAGCCTGGAGCTTGCTTCAGATTCTGCGTCTCCCTGTCTCTGCCCCTCCCTTGCTCACATTCTGTCTCTCTATCTCTCTCAAAAATAAATAAAGATTTTTTAAAATCTTTTCTGGGCTGTGATTAGTATGAATTGTAATTGACTTCCTGAACCTAAATCCAAGGCTTTACATTATCTTTAATGATGATCACCTTGTTTAGTTTTAATACAATGCATCAGTAATTTGTCAATATCTTATGCCATTCAGAGATTTGTTATGTGCTAAACAAATCAATGATCCAAGGTATTGTTAAGAGAGATGAATAGGTCAGGGCAATGACAGAGCCCAGGAGCTTATCCCTACAACCCCACTCCACCTTGACCTTGACCATTAGTCAATACATTTTAATATGGGGGCTCAATCCATTCTGAATTCTCCATACTATACTGCCATTTACATTATATTTCTACAACTCTCCTTCAAAGATTTTATGAAACATTGCTTGATACCTTACTGAAGATGAGATATACCACATATTCTGTTATCACTTTTATTGCTTAAAAATGGATATAATGCTAAGTGAAATAAGTCACTCAGAGAAAAAGACAAATGCCATGTGATTTCAGTCATATGTGGAATTTAAGAAATAAATCAAATGAGCAAAGGGGGGAAAAAGAGAGAGAGAGACAAACCAAGAAACAGACTCTTAACCCTAGAGAACAAACTGATGGTTTGGGTGGGGGATGGGTAAAATAGGTAAAGGTAATTAAGAGCACACTTATCACGATGGGCACTGACTAATGTATCAAATTGCTGAATCACCATATTGTACACCTGAAATTAATATAACACTGCACGCTAGCTCTACTGGAATTAAAATTAAAAACATCAAAAAGGAATGATTTAGATTTCCCAATGTAAAAAACTAAAGGGGATATTTCCCCCTCAATTTGTAAAAACGTTTTATTTCTATGAAAAACTATTATGGTAATCATTCATTTCAGTCATGTGGGCCTCTCAGTAATAGCTTTTATAATATTCATCCAAACATTATATGGGGCTTGATGAGGACAGATACGACTCCATTCATCTTGCCATCCCCAGTACACAGCACACCTTCCTCACTGTAGGTGCCCTTAGGTGCAGATAGGAGAGCAAAGGGATCAAGTTCCTGAATTTGGAATCAAAGATGGATCAGAATCCTGGATGTGCCACTATGGTGATGCAATCTTGTGCACGTGGTTTCATCTTAAATTTCACTTTCTTACGGTAGAGATGCAAACACTCTCAGTTTCACTATTAAAATTTAGTGAAATAGTATACATATAATTCTTAGCATAGTAGTTGGAATAAAGAAGGCGCTCAAATATTACCGCTAATTTTTTTTATTATTTGATCATGCGATTACTTGCGTTGATTAAAATTGAAAACACATAGTAAAAAGCGTTAGTCATAATGTCCAGGACTATACCTTAATTCTTTCTTGGGTAAATATATATTTATTCAAAAGACGATGTAAAAATGTGCCAATCTTGCTAATGAACAGCTAATTGTGGATGTTGATGTGGAAGGAAACAAAAGGAATCGAGTAGGAGCTCTGAATTCAGCTGACCTTGTCTTGCCTGAATTGTAGAATCTTGTATTTCCAGAGAAGTGTTGCTCAACAGGGAAGTAACCAGCAAGAAACCCAAACTGTTGCAAATCATAGACTGATGTGATCTGGACCGACCACCTTCTTTTGCCAGTAAGTAAGCCGACTGGGATATCCTCATTTCTGTTAGAGCAGTGTCAAGATTGCTATCGGGCAGAATTGTCGAGCAGAATTTCCTCTACTTGATACGTTTCACAAATATTAATTCAGTTCTATGTACTTTTTTGTACCCAACTTCTTTCCCAATAGGTTTGGAGGCACAATTTATGCACGCTTATAAATCCATGACAACCGTCAAATGCCTTCCTGGAGTATCGTCTGCTCATTGAGAGTCTTCAAAAACATAAATGGGGGTCTCACAATCAGTAAGGGAGGTAGGCAGGGCAAGCATAGTGCTGTTAACCTCAAAAATAAAATTGTCAGTTACTTTAATGAATTTATTCTGGAATAACAGAATAACAACTCAGGCATGCAGGGTACAAAAAAACCATGGGTGAGTCTGGAGGACAAAGGAGAGGAAAGCTTTTTTATGGAGGAAAGTGGGATGGGGCTGTTACAAACAAAAGGTCCATTGGAGTAAACTGGGACCTGGAATAATAGTGACTTTTTATTGGCTAAGTTGTGACAGTCTCTCGTTGGCTGGGCTGCTGCAGGGGGAGGAGAAATCTTTGTTCCTCCAGCTGGGGTTGCCAAGTGTAGACTTCTTCCTGTTGAGAACGTACAAGGTGTGTCTTTTCCTGGTGGGGTTGGCAAAGGGCTTCCAGGCATGGTAGGGTGCGAGAGCTCTCTCTGCCCACCTCCCAACCCATTTTAGATGAGGCTTCCTTAATTCAGTTTCACACTACTTTGCAGTTTTTGGATGCATGGAGATAAACAAACATTAAATGCCATGTCCAAAATCACAACACTGGTTCTCTAAGTTCCTCAGAGTTTGGCAATTAGTTCAAGGCTCTTTCTATCACCCTATTGGTCTTTTATTTTAGCAAACTGCTTCAGCCCACAACTGGTGTGAATCCCTATTTGTGGAGGCCATTCCCTTTCCTCTCCACTTGTTTTCGTTTTCATGGTCTTCCTGCTCCCTGTTATACCAATGGTATCCACTCTTGACAAGGAGTAAAGAGAGAATCTGATAGGTTCCTATGTAATAAATGAGAAACACAGAGAGAGTTCGATGTGTGACCTGAAGGACCAGATTGTTAAATGGCCAACGAAACCTGGTAACACACCCCTGTGATATTTCAGATTCCTGTACTGGAGATTGGTATTGGATATTGGTTTCAGTCCTCACAGTAGGCTCCCTAGCCTTACATCTTGGACCTTGCACTAAGGTGGCACTGCATTAATATAGAGGGACTATTTTGGGCCCCATTCAAAAACTATGGCATTGATTGATTGATAGATTGATTGGAGTGGTATTTCTAGCATTGTTTGGAAGAATATTTCTAGGAAGTCAGCAAGTATAAGAAGAAATGAGGGAGCTTTCCTAATTCTCCTTAAATTGTAACCAGAATCAATGTCTATCATACCTATGGGAAATCAGAATGATAGAAGGCCATAGAGTTTAAGAATAAATGACCAGGGAATAATTTCCATGTGGCTTGAGGTCACTTGGCTAATCTAAAAGCAAGCATTCTCAGCTCTGCATTCCCAGATACAATGCTCATATACACAAGCGATGCCCAACCAGTATCCAGACTATATTGCTGATTTTTAAAATAGAACAGAATTCACGTAAAATAGCTGATATGCTGGAGCCTGCAAATCAATAGGTAATATAGATTGAGGCCAGAGAAATGAAAGCTCAGAGATTGCTTCCTAAGCAAAAATTACTTCTTGTTATCAGAGAATAGTTCTCCTGAAATTGATTAGCATGCAAGGTACAAACAGCTGTCTCCTTTTGTTCCTCTTGCTCCACTTTGTCCTTGGAAATTATAAAGGTCCTATCTCACAGGTGCAAATATCCAGGGGCTGCCCTGCATAATGGGCTCTCATAAGTCAGAGCCACAAATCTGGACCATGAGGTCAAGTACAGGGATATTGTTCTGGTTGGGGATGAGATGGCAGGAGGGGAGGGCACTCCAGGAACTCTAACTACTTGGGTCCAGCAGAACCATCAATGGCTCGAAAGTCTCTTGGTGTGTCTGCACTGCCGGGTCCCTGTTGGACATTCTTGGGAGTATTATTCCTGGCACTAACTTTCATTGTCTTGATTGATTTGGAGACCTCCAGAGTGATGTAGCAATAATAAAAATAGACTGAGATTGCTGCACATGTCATTTACTATCAAATCGCAAGGAAGAAGGGGTGCCAAATGCCTTCTTTCCTTTCTTCATTGTGTAACACTGCCATGGTGATTCCATCATTTCTACCTCACTTAATATGGGTCATTGCTTCTTCCCTGCTTGTAGGAGCCATCCTGCAACATGCTCACACCCTCTCTCAGGTCCTTGGAAGGTATTATTACAACCTGTATCATGGGAGAATGCTCTCATGTTGGTAAATTCTGTTGTATCCAAATTTATCTTCCACTCACCTTTGTCAGGCACCCTCAGAATCCAGTCCCAGGCATACTGTCCCAGTGGCTGGTGTTGAAATTGGACTCAAGGAAGATAGTTCATCTCCTCCCTCAGTAGTCCCAGCAGGTCCTTGGCAGAGCTATTCTGTGACTTAACCCCCGTAACTGATTTGGTGGTCGGGAGGGGATACAAGAGACGTCCTGGATAAAGTGCATAACATCTTGCAGAGGAGAGGTCTCTGTACTAAATTCAGTGTGTGTGTGTGTGTGTGTGTGTGTGTGTGTGTGTCTAGCCCTTAACAGAACAGAGGAGTGGACCATTTATGCAGAGGACTCAGGGTAATCTGGAGATATAAAATCCTTAGAGGGAGGTCGACACAGATGTACCTATCCCTTGTGTCAGGGGCCCAACTGCCCAATCTTAGCATAGCAGACCTGCCTCAACTACTCTTACAATTAAATCCTGTCCTTGGTCCTCTTTTTGAGCCCTTCCCATTTTAAGAGATGAGAGCCTCATGGTGTGTTTCTAGGGAGGCCCTCTGGCCTTCTCACTCAGCATTTAACTGCTGATTTATCTCAGCTTTTTGCTACCCTTTGCCAGGGCGTCTGTAAAGCTTAACAGCCAGGTAATTCACTGTCCTTATGATTACTGTTTCCCTCTTATGTCCACCTACCAGGGACAGCATCCTCACTGGCAGCCAGGAGATGATGGTCAGCTCCAAAATCCCATCTCAGTGTTGTGCTTGTGGACCAGTCTTTGTACCTA
This sequence comes from Panthera pardus, assembly GCF_024362965.1. Classification (NCBI taxonomy): domain Eukaryota; kingdom Metazoa; phylum Chordata; class Mammalia; order Carnivora; family Felidae; genus Panthera; species Panthera pardus. Next base: position 14,405,230 of record NW_026526766.1, on the reverse strand, counting down.
CTGTCACGGGTTGGGATCCCTGGATGCAGATCCTGAGAAGGAGCTTGATGAACGCTCTTGGGATCAACACCTGTGGAAGAAAGCAGGCTTAGGCATAGGAATAGGCTGACTTTCCATGAAGTTCTTGTGTTGAGATGGCTCCCCAGGTTCAAGTCAGAGGTTACAGGCAGATCTTTATACTTCCTGGAATAGTAAGTCATTAGATGAAGTTTGTCCCAGAAAAGTCATGATGCGAGGCACAGTTTTCTTCCAACACAGTAGGAGGCTACCAGCTAAGTGCTATCTTTTGACCACTGGGAGAATAAATCCTCATTCTGAAGAGGGATCAGGGTGGCACATCACAGCATACACCAAATATGCTGATCTAATCACTATAAAAACATGCTGCAGCTTTTATAATTACTGCCATGTAACTCATAAGGAAACTGAAGCACAGAAAGGTTAAATAGCTATTATCTCAAAGACAAAGTTTTGGAGGCCATACTATCTTTGAAAAACTACTTGATTCTGCTATCGTAACACAAAAGCAGCCACAGGCGATACTTGAACAAATGGATGTGGCTATGTTCCAATAAAACTTTATCCACAAAAACGGGGGGGGGTGGGGCTGGATTTGGCTCACAGACCATAGCGTTCTGACCCCTGGTTTAGCGGGTACCACTAGAGCGAGGCCTTGAAGAGCGAGTAAGGTTGTTTTAGAGTAATAGACAAAGCACACTGCAGCGAAGGGAAATTGCAATGCGTGGTTAGGAATGGTAAGTAGGTAGCAAAACCACAGCACAGAGCTCGTGAGGCAGGGGTGTGGTGGGACGGGGTTACAACATTAGGACCCTGGTTATGAGTGGGGATGAGAGGTGAGGATGGCAAATGAAAACATTGGAGAATCTCGGGGTGTTTACCCATATTAAAGAACAAAAATTCAACCGAGTAAATTTAAACATCCAATTGACTTTACTCAACAATTTATGAATCGGGCAGCATCTCTTCTAACAAAAAAAGGGTTAAAGGATTTGCACAAAAAGGAGTTGTACAAAGGGAAGAATTTTAAAGGCAGAAACTGGGTGGGACAAGGAAGTTACTGGTAAAGGAAAAGATTGTTTCAGGCAAGGTCACTTCCTAGAGAGTCTTATCAGGCAAGTTACCTCTCTAAAACTGATCAGGAAAACTCCAGCTGAATGGCTTAAAAGTCCACTCATGGAAGAGGTTGACTGCACTTAGGTTAGGTATTAAGTCTTGGTAGTGCTTAACATAAGTGGTTCCATTTTGGGCCCGTGGTTTCTTTTTAACACTAAGGTGCTTTTTAAACTGCCTGGAACATTGCCCCACGTCCTTTGACTAATTAAATTCTACTGACCCTTCACAACTCAACTCAAGCAAGAATCATTTCCACAGTAAAGCCTTCAAGGACCTGAGGCTGAATTGAATGCTTGCTTTGTTATTCCTATAACCCTTTAGGACCTTCCATCATATAAAACCATACATAATCATCTGCTCACATATGTCTGTCTCATTACACCAGTGACTTTCTAGGCCAGCTGTACATTTGGAATTAGAGCTTGGAGATACACACACACACACACACACACGCACACACACACACACTCTCCCCCCCAAAAAAAATATGTGTATATATATTTTTTTAAGTTTATTTATTTTTGAGAGACAGAGTGCGTGTATGCATGTGAGCAGGGGAGGGGCAGAGACAGTGGGAGAGAGTTTTAAAAGCTCTCCCATGATTCTAAACTGCAGCCAGGATTGAGAATAACTGCACTATATACTGTGAGTTCCTCCAGAGCAAATACCTCCTCTAACTTGTCTTTTATCTCTAGCAACTAGCACATAATAGAGATGCTCGATAATGGTGATGAATTAGGGAATAAATGGAAGCTCAAGAATGCCATAATAAGGAGTTCAGACTCAATGTGTGGAGGCCATTTTCAGCCTCCCTTGACCACTCTCAATAGAAGTATATTCTATTTCTTTGGATCAATGGGTAGAATGTACAACACTATAATTGCTTCAGAGAAGGTCTCCTCTATTGGACTGTGGCTTCTTGAGGGCAGGGACCATGTGCTTTTCATGTTGTGTCCTCTGGGTTGGGCCCCATGCTTATCTCAGCACAGGTGCTCAATAAATGTAGAATGAAACAAAATGAGATTGTCCCATTCTTATAAGTTATCCATTAACCAAAATCTCCAGGTCTTAGTATCATTATCTTCTCATAGCTCTGTTTTTCCCCTCATGTACTTGATGTGGAGGTATTGTGCTTTAAAAAAAAAAAAAAACTTAATTAATTAATTTAAGAAATAGCAAATAAGCAAAAGCTGATGTCGTTTAAGTAGTAGAGCAAAATCTACAAAAAAGCCTGGCATGAGAGGAACACCTGGGTGGCTCAGTTGGTTAAGCATCCTACTTCAACTCAGGTCATGATATCATGGTTCATGAGTTTGAGTCCCTTGTTGGGCTCTGTGCTGACAGCTCAGAGGCTGGAGCCTGCTTTGGATTCTGTGTGTGTGTGTGTGTGTGTGTGTCTCTCTCTCTCTGCCCCTCCCCCACTCGCACATGCGCACTCTCTCTCTCAAAAATAAATAAATATTTAAAAAATTTTTTTAAAAAGCCTGGCATGAGAGCTGCCAACCAATTCTAGAAGAATTGCAGAAATGGAGATGTTCATCATGGTCCTCCCTGCACCTTATGACCTTCCATTGGGATTCCTCTTAAGTCCATTCATGGCTCATTCTCAAACGAGCACTCCTTTCCATTCTGCCTCTCTCTCAAGCCAGAATTCGCTTACCCTTATTTGGGTAATGGGAGAAAAATAAGCTGTACTTAATTGTTTAAAAAGCCTTGGACAAGGGTTGAGAAAGCAAGTGTGCACTTTGCCCTTGGCCTCTACCCAATTGCTTGTGTTCAGAGCTGTAGGCCTCAGCTTCTTCCTATGTAAAGTTCTTAATCATCATTTTCTATAAATCAAGCGTTAGACCTCACCAAGAAATTACTCATTCAAGTGCACCAAGCTATGAATATTAGGTAGATTTAAACCTCCTGGGAGTATCTGTTTTTTAAAACAGCTCTTACCTATATAAAGAAGCCATTAAATGGCACTGAACCCACCCACTTCCTCCATTTATTTTGGCTTACTTTAACATGTCACCTTTATTCTCTCACTAGACGAATAAAAGAAAATTACTTGACATTTTATTTCAGAAAAATGATGGGTTCCTAATGTGAATGTAGAGCATTCTATGTGTATGTGCTATAGGGATTGGTGTTTAACTATCTTTCTCTTAGTGCCTGTTCAGTGAAGTGCACTGGAGAAGGTGTCAGAGACCAGGGGAAATATTTCTAGTGTCATCCAATGTTTTCCACCAGGCACAAGTGATCTCCAAGGCAGGAAATTTCCAGAGGGAGGAAATGCTCTGGCTCAGGAATTTGCCTTTTCCCATCTTGGTAGCAAAAGTCCTCCCAGGCAGATATAACCTGGGGCTTTTTAATGGTCAGCTCGTTCTGCTAGCTCTCCTGCCCTGCCTTCATGTAACCAAGTAACCCTCTGATGAACACTTAGCCTCTCATATAGATTCCACCGAGCAGGGATTCTTTTCAGCAGTTAACATTTCTCATTGTCACTGTTTAACTCTAGCATTTTAGGTTTTACATGGAGTCTGTTGTGCGCTAAGTGAGCATTAATCTGTCTCCCTGTATCTGGAAAGTTCTGGGACTCTAGCAGTGATTGGAGCTGTAAGATTGAAGTCCAGAATATGAGATGTGAAAAATATACTACAGTGGATGCCATGAGCCCTGAGTGTGTCCCACCAGTACATTTTCCTCAGTGATTCCCTAACCTCATCCTATGTGCTGCTAAGTCCTAACTTGGTCTAAAAACAAGGGGGTGTTGGTTAACGCTGTCTGAGGACCGTGGACACAGCTGGAGAATACCCAAAGGTCTGGAGGTAAAGTGAGGAAAATACACTCAGTACGCCATGGCCAAAATGCCAGGAACGAAGCAGCCAGTGGAGACTCCGACCCTGCCTGGCTTATTCTCTGGCTTTCTCAGGGAGAGAGGCTGCTGGCCTATTCTTTCAAAAGCTTGACTAATTTCTTAATCAAAAGAAAGTTAAATTGGTGTAATTTTACTTCATCTCTCACCGCCAGGCAAGGACATACATCAGACACCCTAAAAGAAACTCCAATGAGATCTCACCCAATCTGAGGAGTGAAACTGTATTGCTTTGATTGTATTGTTGTTCACTATTTTATTTATTTATTTATTTATTTATTTATTTATTTATTTATTTATTTATTTTTACCATGTATTGCATTCTAAAAATAAGTTAGGTGCTAGGCAAAAAACTGAATCAGGCTCAAGCCCTGCCTAAATAAAGATGCTGGCTGCCAGCCTGTCTCACAGGAATCCTATGAGGGTTTTGAGCTGGTAAAGAACTCCTACGGAAGGTTGTCAAAATGCTAATGCAAATAACCAATCCACTGTAATCACATCAACGTTGTGTGTGTGTGTGTGTGTGTGTATCAATCTTCCACTGTTATGAGAAAATGGATATAAAATGCCTAGTACATGGCAAGTACTCAAAAATGACAGTAATAGTTTTTATATTATTTTCACTATTACGACTACAGTTAGAAAAGAGATTGCCCATGGAAAGCAGATTTTTTCAGAAGAATGGTAAGAAAGTCATCTAAACACACTTCCACCCTACCACACCACCACTCCAGTGTTTGAAGCCCTTATTTAAGACAACATAAAATGGTGAATGAATATATTTGACATTTGACATTCACTTAGTTATGGAGATAGCTTTGTAAATACTTCAAAAATAATACGGTGGTAACAGGCAGGTAGAGAAGTAGTCATAAACCCTTGTTTATTGTACCTTTTCCTTTCCATGCCAATTACATTCATCTCCTGATATGAATTGATTTTCCATTTATCATAAGTCCCTTTTCTGTGGGGATCTGGATAACTAATGACAAAAATCCAGTAAACCATGGGGTGCCTGGGTGGCTCAGTTGGTTGAGCAGCCAAATTCAGCTCAGGTCATGATCTCACGGTTTGTGGGTTCGAGTCTCACATCAGGCTCACTGCTGCCAGCACAGAGCCTCTTTTGAACCCTCTTTTCCCCTCTCTCTGCCCCTCACCCAGTTGCACTCTCTCTCTCTCTCTCTCAAAAATAAATAAACTTAAAAAAAAATCCAGTAAACCACTAAACAGGAAAATCTGGAAGTATATGGCTCAAATGAAACCACCAAACAAAATAGTTGATGGAATTGAGCTAGAATTCAAAGTCCTCTCTAATAAATGGCTTATAGTCACACAAAGATAAGAAAAAGAGCAAACAAGCCAAAAGCAGAAGATAAACAGGTACATAACAATTGAATGGGGAAAACCATCTAACCTCTTTTGGAGGAAATGACTTTGTAGGTCATGATGAGTTTCTTATTTTGGCATAGAACAGTACAGCGTACAAGGCACAGTCTCATACATCATTTCACTCGATCTCCACCATGAAAATGTAGGCAGATAACCTGAGAGAATGTCCAAATCTCCAAGCCCTAGCCTGGAAGGAAAGAATAAGTCAATCTACAGGTCTCTGGTAGGTTCTCCCAGGAAAGACTTTCTTTCATATCTTTTTTCTGTTTTTCATTTTAGAAGAGATTTCTTTTCCCATCAATTAATTTAAACTTAAAAATTAGTTTTGATTCAATTTGGTTCAAATGCTGTTTTTTGTTTAAGGATATAATTATATTCCACTCTAAGTGAAGCAGTGCCATTAACTATAACAAGTGTCATGCAGTTTTAAAAAGACCAGGCTAAGTCAACCTGGTTGACTTAAACCATAAAGAATGGACATTTGGAATGCTACGGATTTCCTCATTTTGAACCATGCAGATGGCCAATTTGAATCATTAGGGTCACAGGGAATTTTCTTCTTGTCAATTTCCTAGGATTGACTTTGTATGCTCTCCTTGAACGGATCTGAGTATTGCAGACTGACAGTTTGCTCAAAGAGAGACAAATACTCTCAGAAAAGCTCAGATAGTTAGGATAAACTTGAAATAGGGATAGAAAAACTAACCAGTTCTGCAATATCTCTTTTCAGTTCCTTGTACACCCAATTCTTGTCTTGTTCTAACTGGGCAAGCAGATGTGGTCAGACTCAAAGATGAGATCACATTTGCCTGTCACTACGGGCATAACCGTTACTCAACATCTGGCAAGTTTGTGAGTCACCAACATTTATTAGACACCCCAGCATAGTGACTAGAGTATAGCAGACGCTCAAAAATGTTTGTTTGGCAGATGGATGGAAGGATGGATAGATGAATAGATGGATGGATGGATGGATGGGTGGATGGATGGATAGATGGATGGATGGATGGATGGACGAACTGATTAATGGATAAACAAACTAGGTACCAAGGTTGAAAAATAAGTTAAATATTTATATTAAATTATAAACTTATATATAGAATTTTCCTCTATGTAACTGTTGAAGTAGGACAGGGACATAATTAGAAGTTTCTAGGGTCTAGGAAACATGAGAATAGAGTCCATTCATTCTTAGAAGCCAGATAAACCTATGTGCTCTGAATCCAAGACATTACCCTACCTTGAAATATCTCTCCCACCTTCACCCTGAGCAACTCTAACATTCATAATTCTGCCATAACCTGTTGCTGTATCATGTTGTTGAATGTGTTGATAAACATCTATATCACTGTATCACTGATTTTCTTTTACTATTCTGATAACAGTATGCCATATAATTGGTCTCCTTTGTAACTCTAAATATGTTATCCTATACATATAAAAATATTGTTTTAAGAAAGAGTCCTTAGACTTCTAGTAGGCCACCAACAGTGTACGGAACAAAAACCATTAGAAACCACTGCTTGAGGGGCGCCTTGGTGGCTCAGTCCACTGAGCATCAAACTTTGGCTCAGGTCATGATCTGGTGGGTTCTGGCACCCGACTAGGGCTCTATACTGACAGCTCAGAGCCTGGAGCCTGCTTCAGATTCTGTGTCTCCCTCTCTCTCTGCCCCTCCCCTACTCACACTCTGTCTTTCTCTCTCTTTCAAAAATAAACAAACATAAAAAAAAAAAAACACTGCTCAAAAGGCAAGTCCCTAATCTGCACACCTCATTTCTGTTCTCACCCAAGTGGCAGAACTTAGTCACATGGTCACACCTCCCTGCAAAGGAGATTGATAGATGTAATCATTAATGATGAGTGCTTTGAGTCCTCTCTCTCAAATTATCCAGGATTGAAACATAAAATATCAGATAGCACTGAAAATAGTTTTCATTTGTTTTAAAAAAGGTCATGACTATTTTATTATATTGGTTTTAGTACATTGGTATATCAAATGACTAAAACCCTGCTCGTCAGTGGTTTCCAAAAAAGGCTCATTACCAGAATCAGTTGACCACTTTAACATATACATATTCCTGGCTTCCATCCTCAGAGATTCTGTTTCAGTAAGCCTGGGGAGAAATCCACATACATACATTTTAAATTTTCTGCAGTGATTCTGATGATCATCAGATTTGAGAAACACTACTCAATTATTGTTTACTGAGTACTAATCTTCCTAAAGCAACTAGTCCTTCTTAGTGAATAATTTATACTAATTACTCTGAGTGATACCATTAATAAATAGTAAAAGCATAAGAGACTCTTAAAAACTGAGAACAAACTGAGGGTTGATGGGGGGTGGGAGGGAGGGGAGGGTGGGTGATGGGTATTGAGGAGGGCACCTTTTGGGATGAGCACTGGGTGTTGTATGGAAACCAATTTGACAATAAACTTCATATATTGAAAAGAAGAAAGAAAGAAAGAAAGAAAGAAAGAAAGAAAGAAAGAAAGAAAGAAAGAAAGAAAAGAAATGGAAAAAATTAAAAAATAAATAGTAATATGTATAAAATTTTGTGAAAATTCAAGTTTTCTTTTCTGTTTTTCAAGTTTCAATCATTTTTCCTCTCTCCCTTCCTCTGTTTTATTTCTGTCCTCTCTCTCTCTCCCTCTCTCTCTTTCTCTCTCTCTCCCTCTCTCTCTTTCTCTCTCTCTCCCCTTTATAGTTTTTGCTCCATAACAAATACAATATTGGAATATTAAAATAAAGAACATAACATCATTTTCTCATTTGATGAGGTGACAGGTGGCTTGCATAATACTTATGAAAAATAACATGCAATAGTATAATAGTATCCTTAATTCTATATATCTTTATTTGTGTAATTTCGCTTAAAAAGAGAAAAACTATGCATGTGTGTGTTTTTGTGTGTGGTCAGTAAGTACAGGTAAGGAAATGGAGGCCCAGAGAGATGAAAACCCAGAGGTACATGGTTCTAGGCGGTGGTACCAGGATTCATGTCTAGGGATCTGAGTCTAGATAGGATGCTCTCAATACATCACTACTCTACTTCTGGACCTGTGGGACATGTTAAGTCAGATGTGAATAGACAGCAGATATTCAGGTCTGAAGGTCAGGATAGAGGCCTGGGCTCCAGATAGAAATGTGAGCTTTATCAGCACTTAGACATAAAGCCATGGGAGTGGATGAAATCCCCAAGATAGTATTCGTGATGAAAGTATTTGTATTTGTAATAAAAAGAAGACAGATTGGAGGAATTTCAACACATAAGGGACAGAGAAAAAAGAAGAAACTCGCAACCCCAAAGACAGATTAAATGGGAGAAAAACTCACCAAATGGATGTTTTATGAAAGTCCATAGAAGAGAATGTTGCAAGGAGAGAGCTGCTAATGGAGTCAAAAGCTGCTGCAAGTTAAGTTCTGGAGGTGACTCAGAAGATTCTAGGGCTCTAGAAACAAGAAGGTAATGGACAACGTTGGCTGGAGTGGTGTCAGTGTTGTTAGGCACACGCTGAGCTGCAGTGGGTTGAGGAGTGAGAAGTGGAGATGGAGAGTGAATACAAGTCTTTCAGGAAGTTTGTCTATGATGAAATAGAAATTAGGTCCCAAAGAAGGGTTTTCAGAGATGAACAAGCACAGAGTAACAAAGTGGTCAAGATACAATCCTGTAATCAGACAGAATTCAGTTTGACTCCCTTATCTGCCACATCCTTGTCGTATGATCTTAGCTGCTGCTCAACCTTCCTAAGCTTCAGTCCCTTCATCTGCATAATATGGAAAACAGCACTGAACTTGAAGAGAGGTGGAAAGAAGTAAGTTCATAGATTTAACAGCCTCTGCCTCCACTCCCGTACAGACAAAATGCTTAGTAGATGGGAATCGCCATTTTATTGATGCTCTTCACGTACCGTCCAAGAGGATATTGAAATGCCCACGGCTGAAGTCAGAAGCTGAAGACACAGGAAAGGGGTCTAATGTATGGAGTACCGTTTATGGGAATGCCGAGGGAAGATGAAATCCAAAGCACAGATTGACCACAGAGAGGAGAGTGGATTGGCAGGTGGTAGGGTAGGTAAGTTTGCAGGCTAAGTGGTGCCAAGTAGAGTCATTTTCTGTCTGTGTTTCCTCTTTTTCTGAATAATGCAAGTGTTGAGGTCATCATCCCATCAAGGGACAGGTGCTAGAAGCATAGGTTTGATAAAAGGAGAAAAAAAACTTTAAATATCTACCCTGGAGAACCCAGGGAGCTACTTCGAGGTTGCTGATAAACATGGTGGACCTTATAAAACGCTGTTTCGGAATTTGAATCACGTCTTAGGGACAATGGGTTTACGCCCGATACTATGTGTATCAAATGTGTCACATTAAAAATGCCATGCTTTGTGTTTTCTGAATCATTTGCTTTCTCACCAACAATGATATGGACTGATGGAAAACAAGACAAGACGCCACTGCTTCTAAACAGCCTCTAATCTCATTCAGTTGCATAAAGATGCCATTTTGCTTAGTTTTTTTTTTTTTTTTAAAAAACCCCACACATCTTTGAGAAAAGTATTGCTGTTGCTCATAATTATTGACATGACTCACACATCCTATTGATAATATGCTTGCGCTGCTCTTTATATGGCACTGGCAAAGAGAGAGAAGCAGGCAAGCAGCTTTTTAAAACGTTAAGTTGCTGTTCTTGCATAAGAAGCATATGAGGTTGAAGCTTAACTTCAAATATAATAGAGTAAATTTTGAGGGTCAGAACTGGAGGATGTGATTCTACAATTTACACAGAAATTTGTGACTCTTTTTGGTAATCTTTAAAATATCATTTAAAAACATGTATCTTTGCTGGAGGAATCACAATGGGAAAATATCCTACAGTCTGTCACAAAAATACCAGGTAATGGGTTCTTTATGCTTTAGTTTGGTTGATAAAGAGTATATATTTATCAAGCCACCATTATGAAAATAAAATAATGACATGTGATTGGGAGTAATCAAATGGGTATTTTTTTTTAATCACTCATTTAAAAGAACATTTATTCTTCTCTTCCTTATTACAAAAATAGTACATGTCAAGTATAAAAAAAACATTAAAAAGAATCAGCTATAGAACCATCATAATGAAGTAATCACTGTTCACATTTTCTTGTATGTATTTTCAGCATTTTTCTAAGCATTTGCATGTATCCATGGGGTTAACAAAAGATATCATGCTATTTTGAAAATTTTCTTGGTTTAATAATATACATTTATGAATGTATGCAATGTTATTAAATAATCTTCAGCAGTGTTTTTTTTTATGAGCGATTGTCATCTGAATGTGCTAACATTTAGAATACTAGTCCCTTATCGCTAAACATTATTTCTCCACTGACATTTTTTGTTGTTGTTGATGCTATAAACTACAATAGAATAAACATCTTTATAGATAATTCTTGGTATATAACTGTTATTTCTTTCGTATATATTCCTAGAGACTTTAAAGTCAGGTAAAAAAGCTATGCCTACTTTTTAAAACACCTGTTTATTACTTCGAAAGATGTTTAGTGACCATCAATAGATTAGATACATATTTACTGAATTATTAGGTAGAAGTGTAGACAACAGGAATACTCAGTAGAGCAAATACAGTTTCTATGCCCAATGACCCTAAAGTCTAGCGAAGACAGAAAATAAACCATCATTTGTAACATATTGCTAAAATGACAACTAGAAAAAATGCAGCAAGTTACAATCCTATTTCCTTATACACACACAGACTTTTAATACTAAGCCTAAGGAAAAAAAAAAGTCAGTTTGATGAATGACAACGTTTCTCATGCTAATTTACATTTCTTTGATTACTAGTGAAGCTGAATATTTTTTAATATATTTATACTGCTCTGACATATTTTGTGGGAAATCCTGCTTTAAAACTCTGTGCAATTGTAAGACTTTTCTTTGCTGCTCCTAAAGTCTCATTTTTCCTTTTTATAAAATTTCTACAGCTCTTTAGAAATAGAGTTGAAATCAATATTGTGATAAAAACTTTTACTTATGGCATACGACTTTATAGAGCTTATTTATCTTTATAACACCATAAGGAAGAATGAAGGAGGAATTTTTAAAATTTTTTTTAATGTTTATTTATTTTTGAGAGAGAGAGACAGAATGTGAGAGGAAGAGAGGCAGAGAGAGAGGGAGACCCAGAGTCCGAAGCAGCACCAGGCTCTGAGCTGTCAGCACAGAGCCCGATGCAGGACTGGAACTCACAAACTGCGAGATCATGACCTGAGCCAAAGTCAGATGCTTAACCTACTGAGCCACCCAGGTGCCCCAGAAGGAGGAATTTTTATATTGCACATATAAATGCACATTATCATAAATTATAAAGGTATTTGATGGTTCTAAAGAAAGGAATTAGGAACCAATTTCCCTCTCTATGCCTGAATTTACATTCTTAATATCTTTCTCCTACATGTATATTTTTACTTCTATTTATGGAAACAGCATTTTGTTCAGCAGAAAGACCCCTAAGAGCAGTCTGACATAGTGGACCTTAATGATTGTTTATTGACAACTACCACTGCCCCCCTTCTTTTGTGTTTGCAGAACCCAATTTTGTTCTGTTTTCCACTCCTAAGTGAAGATAACCCTTAACCCCGCTCAATGGTACATCCTAACCAATCATGATTATTCCATTCCTTTTGCTGCGGTGACTGGTTTGGCTCTCAGCACGTGATACACTTTCAGCCAATGAGCTGAAGGAGAAATCTGCTAGTAACCTCTCAGAAAGATTTCCTCGCTTTTACAAAAGATAAACACAGAGAGACCATCTCATATTGTCAAACACTGTCATGTCTGCTTATGACCATGGCTGCCACCCTGAAACCAAAGCTACCCAGATGAGAATGGCTAAGCAGGAAATACAGAAAGAATCTGAATCCTCGATGACATCACTGAGTCACTGAAAAATATCAACCCTGCATGGGAGCCTTTCTTCATGACTTCCTCATAGTTGTCTTTATCGGTTAAGACATTTCATTTGAGTTTCCTGGTTCTTTTTGCCCACAATATCCTAACTGACATACTTTGGTTTGAATTTACAATGTAAACTTTAAGATTGTTAATTCGCCTCTTTGAATTCAGTTTCTTCACTGGGACAGAGAGAGAGGGAGACAGAGGGGGAGAGAGAGAAGGGTGGGGAGAGAGGGAGAAAGAGTTGTTCTGTATATCTCAAACCATTATTTTATAAAAGCAAAAGTCATTTTAATATAAAAAAATAGAAAAGATGTGATCTTAGGGAAAAATTTTGGAAGTTAAATTAACTAAACCTTAAAAAAAACAGTATTCTATCTTTATCTTTCTCATTTCTTTGTGGAGTGAAAATTCCTCTATATTCTGACTGAGAAACCATTTGATAAGAAAAGTCATATATTCATAAAGTAAATAATGGTATGAATAAATTTTTAGTTCTATTTAAGATAAGATTTCTGAAAAATCAGAGATTCTGGAGAACAGGAAGCCTGGGGAACCTTAATAGAGGTGTGAGGCCATGAGCCATGTGGTTAGTACAAGTTAGATCAGTTTCTGAAAAGAAAGGAGTAGAGCATTCTAGGCAGTAAACTGCATGAACAAAAGCTCGAGGCCAGGAACAGTTATGGCGAATGAACAGGCGTGGGGGAGCACTCCCGCCTGACTAGGATGGACGTTTCATTCAGGGTGATGGATCCTAAAATCAGGACTTAGGGGCCTTCAGGATTGTGTAGGTCTTCTCAGATGTCTTTCAGGTTGGTATATGTCTTCTCAGATGTCTGAGTTTTCAAAGACAATTTTTATATTTAATGTTTTTGTTTTAGGGATATTCTAAAACATTAGTGTAAGTATTCATAGATCATACGGATGGCCACTTAAACCTAGTCACTGCTACATCATTACAGACCAATTTTGGTATTCATATGTATGATCTGGTTCATGTGAGAACTCCCGGTTCGCTAAAAAGAAGTGACTTTTTTTTTCATAATGAGGACTATTCTGCTATGTATTTCTTGTTTCCTTTTGCTTTTTTTAACACACAGCTGGATTACATTTACTACCCTCTCTTGCATTTGGATGTGGCCAGGTGATGATTCTGGCCAGTAGAACTTTGCCACAAGTTATATGTGCAATTTCCAAGTCACACCCATGTAAGCACCCACCCCACGTCCCCTCCGGCACATAGAGCCTTTGCTCTTTTTCCCATCTACCAGCTGAACAGAAGGGCCACTAAGGACTAAAGGCAGGGAGAGCCACAAAATGGAAGGAATCCTGAAATATGGAAGGCTGCATAACCAGACTTTGACATGAGTGAGAAGTGAACCTTTATTGGGTGCAGTCACTGAAAGGCTTACATGTTATCAGAGCCAACACCATCTTTAACTAGTATAAACATTCTCCTTGAAAAGAGAAATGTAGGTGGAAAATTGAACCATCACATGGCATATGGCAATAGTTTAGACTTGCTGAATCCTAGTGAAACCTGCTTTCTGGGGTACTAGTTAGCAACAGTTCAAGAACAGGGTTGTAAAGCAATTTAACACATAATGAGAAAATTTTAGTTTCACATTCCTGTGATAATTCAATTAAGTACTCTTTAATGTAGATTTCCAAAAAGGCAGAATTTTCTTCAAGAAAATAAGATAATTTATAGAGTTATCAATGACTCCATTAAAATTGGCATCTGGGGCTCCTGGGTGGCTCAGTCAGTTAAGCATCTGACTCTTGGTTTTGGCTCAGGTTATGATCTCATGGTTTCGTGAGTTTGAGCCCCACTTCAGGCTCTGTGCTGGCAGCGTGGAGCCTGCTTGGGATTCTCTCCCCCTCTCTCTCTGCCCCTTCCCCGCTTGCACTGTCTCTGTCTCTCCCAAATAAATACATAAACTTTTTTTTAATGTTTAAAAAAATTTGGCATCTGAACATTTCTCATGCCTTGTAATTATTAGTAACATTCTGAACATTACATTTATGTGACTATCCCATAACTGCAGACTTATTACCGATAGTGGTGCCTAGTAGATATTTTTTGGTATTTTTAAAGCTAATCTGGGCAATTTTGTTTTAGCAAAACAGCATCTTCTGTCATGTTACTGCTACTAATTAAAATTCTATTGTTTTTTTAATTTTCTTGGTGTTTAATTTGTAATGGAGTTTGACTTTATGCTCATCTAACAACCATGAGCATAAAAGAAACATGTTTTATACCTATTGAAGCCTCTGGTAATACAAATCATTTATGTCAACATTGTGAATCCACGTAAGCTGTTTTTTCTTAAAAGACATAGGCTCATCACTCAAGTTTGAGAAACACTGGACTATATCGTCTCTTAGCAGTGTAAACTGGGCATTATGAACAAAGGGTCTGCAAACTGAGGGCATCTCAGCTTGAGCCCAGAGTTCTGTTACTTACCAGCTACATGGCTTTGGGCCAGTTGTTTAACCTCCTCAAACACTGTAACTTAACAGAAAAGTTAGGATAATAATTATTGCCTTGTGAGATTACGCTGCTGGTAACGTATTGGCACACGATGAAGAGTAGCTATGGCTGTCATCCTTTGAAGGTTTACTCATTTTCAAGCAGTTCAGCCTGGTGGAGTTGTGATTTACATTTGTAAAAATTTCTGATTTTGTCAAATTTGTATCATATTCAAGATCAATGACTCAGGAGGATTGCCTGTATTTTAAAAACCTGTCATATTTTTTTAAAGTATAAATTAGTGTTCCTAACACATAGCCTCTACATATAAAAGTGGACTTAGGTGAATCTCCACTTGGAAATACATTAGACCGAATTAATTCTATTTCTTAGATGCAAATTGTTTTTAAAAGGTTTACTTAGTTTTGGGAGAGCGCAAGCAGGGAAGGGGCAGAGAGAGGAGGACAGAGAATCTGAAGCAGGCTCTGTGCTGGCAGCGGTGAGCCCAGTGTGGGGCTTGAACTTGCAAACTGCAAGATCATGACCTGACCTGAAGTCAGACGCTTAACGTATTGAGTAACCCAAGTGATCCCTAGATGCGTATTTTGAAAGTGTTCTTTCTAGCACATTAAACTATATTTCTGAGTTTTTGTTAACTCTGGCTGACCTCCCTCACAACCAGCCCAAGTTTGTAAATCATGCACATTGAGAAGTCTGCATTCAAAATGTCCTTTGTTTTGTGGGGTGCTTGAGTAAGTTCTGTTGAATTGATATTCTGTTAATACACCAGTAATGGGCAAATTCATTCTCTCTTAATCTGATTTCTACAGAAAATAAATCTTGCCAACACTGGACTGAAACTAATTAGAGACTTCTAGACATAGAGAGTTGTCTTAGCTGGAACAGGCAATCCTTTAAAGGAGTTTCTGTAGACACGTAGACATCAGGAGGCACTGAAAATAAAGAAAGTGCAAAAGAAAGGAACAAACTGTCCCCTAGAGTGGTGTGGAACCCCAAGAGCTCTTGTCCATCTGGAACTTTCAACTTTACACTCTAGGGACGAAAGGCACTCTTTCTCAGCTAGAGGAATAATCACATATAATTTCTCATGGACAGCATGAGCATCCTGATGCTTAGTCCTTTTAGGAGCTCACGATGAAAAGCCACCAGCATCAGTAAAAGGCTTCATACCAGAAAAAGGTTATTAAGAAGTAGCAGGGGGGTCCTTTCCTTTGAAAAAGGGTGTTCAGAGCCATTATAATGCACAGAACTGGTTAACTGAGGGCACTGGACTTCTTACAGAGACAACATAGTGGAAGTCACACTGTGCCACAACACATTTGTCCACTATGGAAACCATCCCTCAGGGTTGGCCTCCAGCTCCCTGCAGCTTACTCCATGGTGACGCCAGGCCAAACTACAGGAGGATTTTTTTATATTATTTTGAATCTGTCAAACACAGGCAGCTGCAACTAGGGTCTCAAGGATCACCTGACTCATTGGGAATATTTGGCACAGGTGTGTAACTGCTGTGGCGTGAGAGATGGATTGGTCTCATCCCAACTGAGCAACTAAGAAACTCTGTGATGTTGGGTAACTTACTTAACCTTTCACTCAGCTTCAGTTTCCTTTCCAATAAAATGCAGATGAAAATATCTCTGTGGTAATTTGGGGGGGGGGTTAATTTTAATAACAATAAAGAGCCAGATGATGGTAGGTACTTGGTAATTATTCATTTCTCTCCCTCATGCTTCTCTCCCCCCTGCTCTTCCTCCTTTCCCCACCCTGCTTCTCTCTCCCTCCCATTCCCCACCCCTTTCTTTTTCAGAATAAAACTGGTATATTTAGGCTAATTCACTAGTTTTGGGGTACCTATTATGTGCCAGGCACCCTGCTAGTAAGGTGTAGTCAGGAGGGTTTTGTGTGAACGAATGTAGCATCATGATTTATTGATATTCTAGTGTTGTGTTATAACTTAATAGGCAAATTTAAACTACATAATGTCTTCTTGACTAAAGGCTCAAGAGTTGGATGTGAATTTCTACCCTTAAAAACTAATCCTCCTCTTCCTTCTTCGCTCTTCAAAATCCTGGCCCAGTGATGCAAAAGTCTAGATTGTCTGAGAAGGAATGTGCTCCAAAGTTGGGAGGAGAGGAGAGTGGCCCAACTTTGGGAAAAGCTGGACTCCCCAAGCCTGTAAGAGAGAGGGTGTGGTTCTACCAGTGGTGAGGACCTGCTTTCTACTCTCATACAGCACCCCAAAGGTGAATGTCTCCTTACTATTATGTCCTTGAAAGCCACAGCCATGTTCCAGGACTGCATAGGACAGAGAAAGAGTGTGCCTACAGCAAAAAAGCTGCCTGCTTCTGAGTGGACCAGAGCATCACAGGAACCAACACCATGGCCTTGTCCCACAGTGTAGATTGGGCAAGTTAGGGGTGTTCTCCACAGGGAAGAGAAGGGAGTGAACGATGAAAAGCTAAATGATATTGTATGTCATACCTACCAATGCTGGCTGGGGCAGACTCTGGGAAGGGAAAGCCAAAATTAACTTTATTTCAAAAAATGAAGAAGCCTTGGGGTGCCTGGATGGCTCAGTTGATTAAGTGTCCAACTCTTAATTTTGGCTCAGGCCATGATCTCACAGTCATGGGATGGAGCCCTGCGTTGGGCTCCACGCTGGGTGTGGAACCTATTTAAGATTCTCTCTCTCCTTCTCTCTCCTCCCCTCCCCTTCTCTAAAAAAATAAATAAGTAAATAAGAAGAAGTCTAACATCCTGCATCCAAGGTTTATGAAACAACTCAAGCCATTCTCAAAAAATCATTCTTGAATGTATTGCATGCTATACCAGTAGGAGGTTCAAAGTATCAAACTGAAACCTATGAAATTGCCATTCAGTAATTTCCTGTGGTTCAATCTAATACCATGGTTGTTCAGAGAAGGACACGACCAAAGCAGAGATGGAAAACTGGTGCCCCACTCCATCTGGCTTGTGTTTGGTTTGGGCCTACAATATTTTGAAATATCAAAACTCTAAATACATAAAAATTGGGAGACTTCACTTCTAATACTGATCCCTGGCTTCTCTGGAATAGTCAGAATATTTGGAAATGAAGGGCCCATGTTCCACCATGGCAACAATTTGCCGAAGCTGAATACTGAATGACCTTCTTTAGCACACGTTCTCCAGTCTGCCAGTCTCCACAACCCCCTGTTCTAAGATACTGAGGTCAACGATCAATAGCACTTTTTTCCCTTACACCTACCCCACCTCATTCATTCACCTGACAACCATAGATACTTGCACCTGCAACTCCTGGAGACAACAAGGAAAGCTCATAAAATGGAGACAATCGGGTAGACAAAGTGGGAAAGATACTCCAGAAAGAGGGAATGGCATTGTAAAATCCACAAGTGCGTGAGAACATCTGTCATGGCAAAGTGAAGCTGGGATGGGTAAGAAATGGGACCGGCGGCACACCAGGGTGGCTCAGTCATTAAGCATCTGACTTAGCCTCAGGTCATGATCTCACAGTTCACGAGCTCAAGTCCCGCTGCAGGTGAGCTCAAGCCCTGCTGCGGGCAAGCGTGAGCCCTGCTGTGGATAAGCCCACTTCTCTCTCTCCCTCCCCCTCTCTCTCTCTGCCCCTCACTTACTTGTGCCCTCTCTCTCTCTGAAAACAAAACAAACAAACAAAAACAGAAATGGCACCTGTAGATGATGCTGGAGAGACAGGATGAGTCAAGACTGAAGAGCATTGTTTGTGATACTAAGAAGTTTACATATGAAACGTGATGGGAACCAGCAGAAATTCTTAGGCAGAAAAATTAAATTGTCATGTATGGAATCTGAATTAATCACTCAGTTCGCTGTGAGGCAGACGAATTAGAGCAAGAAGAGGCTGGAGGCAGGGAGGCCAACCTGAAGACCGCTGCCAAATTCTAGTTCTAAGGATGCTAAGGATATGGACTGCTGGCCTCTTTCTTCATTTAAATAATACACAGACCTGGGGCGCCTGGGTGGCTCTGTCAGTTAAGCGTCCGACTTCGGCTCATGTCATGATCTCACGGTCTGTGGGTTTGAGCCCCGTGTCGGGCTCTGTGCTGACAGCTCAGAGCCTGGAACCTGCTTCGGATTGCGTGTCTCCCTCTCTCTCTGACCCTCCCCCATTCATGCTCTGTCTCTCTCTGTCTCAAAAATAAATAAACATTAAAAAAAATTTTTTTTAAATAAATAATACACAGACCAGATATTCTGCCCACTTCTATCCAGTGGAAGACTCTTAAAAATGAGGACGTGATTAATGACTTTATTCCAGTGACAAATGTGTTGCTGCAAGGGAGGAAATGGAACAAATACAAAAACTGGGTTTAGGTATGTTGGAAAGAGCATGGCAGACAGTGTTAGTTAACAACCCAACAGACATTCTCTCCTTCCTGGCTACCAATTTTGCTTAGGTCTCAAAGTGCTCCACCTCATCTGAGGACTCAAGACTGGCTTAAGTCAATTATGACAATCCCAGGGGCACCTGGGTGGCTCAATTGGTTGAGAGTCTGACTTCGGCTCAGGTCATGATCTCACAGTTCGTTGGTTCAAGCCCCACGCTGGGCTCTATGTTGACAGCTCGTAGCCTGGAGCCTGCTTCGAATTCTGTATCTCCCTCTCTCTCTGCCCCTCCCCTGCTTACACATTGTCTCTCTCTCACACACACACACAAATATCTTTTAAAAAATAATAATGCAAAAAAATTACGAAAATCCCATATCTCTCTTACAGTGACTGGTCCAGGGGCATGCTAGTAATCTATTTCTAGGCATTGAAACATATGAAGTTGGCTGAGGTCTTCTTAGAGATTTTCCTCCTGCTAGGAAAAGTATATGTGGATAGAATCATTCATCTCCCAACATCCTTTATTCTTGCTTTGGTCATTGCTATATGACAACGTGATGCTTAGAGCAATGGCAGCCACCTTGTTCTTGTGAAGGAAAAGCCAGGAAAATTGCACAGATATTCATTTGCTCATTCAGTGAATATTTATTGAACACTTACTATTGCTGGGCGTTCTAAGATTTGGGGATACACTAGTAAATAGAACAGTCTTACGTTGGATGTTTATCCAGAGCATATTATGAAGCCGAAAATATTAGCATCACTACTAAGACACTATAAATTAATATTGTGTTACTTTGCAGCCCAAAGTATTCTAAGTGATACAAAAGGTTCATTATTACTAATATTAAAAAAGTGAATGAAATACATAAGCTGAACATTACTTCCTCAAATCCCCAACCCCAGATATTTATTTGCATTTGTCACTCAGTATGCAGGACTTATACCCTATCCCACCCTCAAACACATACAGAGAAAGAAGGCAGGGAGGGTTTTCATGCTCATCTGGGATAGAGAAAAGAGTGATGTGGAACAGAAGGAGGAAAAGAATCTGCTAACCACCCCAACTCTCAGGGCCTCCTTATAGAGAAGCAGGGGTTATAAGTGAAAGAAAAAGCATTATGATTAAAGACTCTTAAGAAACTCTGCCTACGCAATAAGACTAGGTGCCATATTGCTACTTAGAGAGGAGAAGGGCATGACCCCAATCTCTGCACACCACAGGGGGACATCTGGCAGGAATCTAAGGGCAGCTGTGGAGTGGGAACGCCAGGAAACATTCCCACTGAAGATCCTCACCGAGATGGCTGTGCTGCAGAACTGCAATACAGTGGCTACTAGCAATGGACTTGAGTAATGATACAAAATCAGGACATGTGTGGACTTATTCCCGAGTCCAAGTGGGATACTCGTGAAATTGCCAAAAAACTGGAGATGAGCTGAGGTCCTGACATATGGCAGAGCGGGCTGTGAGGAAGCTAAATTCAGACCTTATTAATGTTCTTCATCTATGCCCACTGGTTGGGTTGGTAAGCTAGGAACATTCAGGTTACATTGCAATATTAAAATCAAAAGTTTATTTATTTATTTTGAGAGTGAGCGTGCACATGCGTGCACGCGTGCAAGCAGGGGAGGGGCAGAGAGAGAGGAAAAGAGGGAATCCCAAGAAGGCTCCACTCTGTCAGTGCAGAGCTCACAAACTGGGAGATCACGCCCTGAGCTGAAATCAAGAGTCAGACGTTCAACCCACTGACCCACCCAGGTTCCTTTGCAATATTAAAATTAAGAAAAATGACTGCAGCTCTCTTTCCTTCATTATTTTCCAATTTACAGATAGCTTTTTTTTTCTTTTCCTTAATATAAAACTCCCTTTCCGCCCCCCCCCAAAAATAAAAATTTATCAAACTTTAGATCTTGAGAATCTCAACAGAATTTAATCTTTTTCCTAGAGAACACAAATACAAGTTTTTCACTTGAAAGTATGGGACACAGCAAATTTATTTAAGGAGGATGCTCTGAAACACAGTATTTTTTTGTGGTCAAAGACTTCTAAATTCATTGAATTGGTCACCCCTTTGAAAATCTGAGGACACTCTAAACTTCTCTGCAGATAAAGCCCATTGGCATGTGTTCACTTGAAGCCTGTCCGTTCCCTCCAATCTCGGATGCCACAGGATCCTAAGTTAAAAGCTTATATCAGGTCTCAGCTTCTAGCACTTCTCTGGTTCCCTGTGGGAGTTAGAGTGTAATGCTGCTAAAACAAAGCCCATGAATTTGGCCCACCTGCTAGCCAGTTAGCATTATTGGAAGCCCCAGTACATCCCTGAACCTTATCAAAATCCATCAAGTGTAGATGATTCAGTGCTGATGAATCATCTTTCCAAGTAGGTGTTCTTCCTGGTACAGGTAATAATTTGATGTTCCACTGTGTCCAACGGAGAGCTTCCTCTTCCAACACAACTGATCACCACTGGACTGACGGTTGCAAAGACTGACACTCTGTACTCATAAAACAGTCCTCATAACAATGATCTAAATTAAAGGCACTTCATCGTACACTTTAGAAACATTATCCCTTTCCATCCTTCCCGGAGGATGAGACTATGAACTATTACTCCTATTTTACAGGTAAGAAAACTAATGTTAAATGTCATGACCAAGGTCACACAGGTAATAAGTAGTAAAACACATATATATCCCAGTTTTATCTACACGTTTGTGTCCTCCTCAAGTTCATATATTGAAGTCCTAATTCCCCATGTGGTGGTATTAGGAGGTGGGACTTTGAGGGGGTAGTTAGGTTTGGATGAAGTCATGAGGGTATAGTCCCCCCATGATGGGATTAGTGCCCTTATAAGAGGAAGAGGAGACACCAGAGTTTCTTCTCTCCACCAAGCAAGCATGTAGCAAGAAAGTGGCTGTCTGCAAGCCAAAAAGAGAGCCCTCACCAAAACTCAGCCCTTGCTGGCATCCTGATCTTGGACTTCCTGGCTTCCAGAACTATGAGAAATAAATGTTTGTTGTTTAAAGCCACCCAGTATATGGTATTTTGTTACAGCCGCCTGAGCTAAGACACCCAGGATGTCTGAGCCTGTGCTTTGCACCTCTGCTTTTTGCATTCCAACTAATATGAACATTATACTTTGTAATAATTTTAGTCCCAAGTGTCAACCCCAAATTAAATGAGTTAATAAAAGCTCAACATAAATACTCCTAAATCTCCTGAAATAATTTCAATGGAAGAAGATTGACTTTTGAGAGACAATAACATGTACAGGCATTGAAAAAAATAAAAAAAAAAAAGTCTTTTCACTTAATTGTTAAAAATCCCCCATCTATATCCTGCCCACATAATTCTCAACTAATAATAGCCTATTTCACTCAGTGTCAGCAAAGAATACAAAATGCTGTCATCCACATGTGTGTTATTTTGTTGTACATGCCTGCAAACTATAATTAGCCGATATCTTCTTCAAACATCAAGTCAAACATTTTTGAGAGTTTTTTCTTGCTCATAGAAAATTCAGTTGCAAACAGCCTAGAAAAACATTTTTCATTCAAAAAAGAAGGGCAAGAAAAACAGACCCTGTTTTCTCTTCTATCACTATTTGATGTTGAATCTACCATCACATTTGCTCTTTTTAAATCATGTCTGAAATCGGTGTGACTTGAAGCAAAGAATACACCCATCGTAATATGAACATCAAAGAAAACACATCAAAGAAGATGACAGCAAGGAAGGGCCATATAAGAAGAGAACTAAAAATGAAGTTTTAAATTGGATTTAGAAAACCAAGTCACCAAACAATAATAGTGTGATTTCATACTTGTGACAGTAAAACTATCAGTTATAGAAATGCATGTAGGGGTGGCTTAGTTGGTTAAGCATCCATCCGACTCTTGATTTTGGCTCAGGCCATGATCTCACAGTTCGTGAGATCAATCCCTACATCAGGCTCTGAACTGACAGCCCAGAGCTTGCTTGGGATTCTATCTCTCCCTCTCTCTCTCTCTGTTCCTCCCCCACTCATATGTGTGCTCACTTGTTCTCTCTCCAAAAATATATTTATAAACATTTTAAAAAATGTATGTAGGTATGGATATGGATAGCCTCATTTGTATATTTGTAAATACATGAGAGAATTGTCTGAAATGGCACATTATTGTGCCAGAGACCTGTTTCAGCCACAGCTGTGGTAGATGATGCCACACAGGCTCTGATGCATGCTGATTAATGTCCCACCAGAAGAGCACGACTGTGGTCTCTCCATACTCTGTGTTGGGGACTGCTCAAAGGAACCTACTGGGCCTTGCAAACAAGAGTCACCCCAGAGGGGCAGGTGAGTGAACACCCCTAGAAGCAATACTCAACCAATGGGGAATAAGAGCTAATGGATGAATGCCCCAGACTACCCACCCCCTTTAAAAAGACAAGGTTGGGAGCCCTTCTGCGTATTATGTGTGTGGTAAAATATACATAACATAAAGTTACCATTGTAACTATTTTCAGTGTACAATTCTGTGACATTAAGTACATTCAACCTGTCATGGAGCCATCACCGCTAACCATTTCCAGAATGTTTTCATCATCCCTGGTTACACCTGGGAATCAGGAGTGGAAAAGGGGAGACGTTGCCGTTTTGAGCTTTTGTTCCTGTGTCACTTTTGTCTTTTTGAATGTTTATTATTAAAAAAAAATTTTTTTAATGTTTATTTACTTTTGAAGGAGAAAGAAACAAAGCGTGAGCAGGGGAGGGGCAGAGAGAGAGGGAGACACAGAATCCAAAGCAGGCTTCACGCTCTGAGCTATCAGTGCAGAGCCCGATGCAGAGCCGTGAAATCATGACCTGAGCCCAAGTAGGACGCTTAACAGACTGAGCCCCCCAGGTGCCCCTTCTTTTTGAGTGTTTAATATCATAAATAAGAATCCAGAGTACAGAGTTCTTGTGTTCTTCTGAGACATGTATAAATGACTCCTCCAAAACAAAATAAGCCAGGCTGATCATTCTTACAGCTTTGTGCCTGCAGAGCAAGTGATAGGGTTTTTAATTAATTTTTTATAAAGCTTTTAAGTTCTTGATCTGAGATGAGGCTTTTGTGCTTAAGGCTGGATCCCTGAGGACTCTGCCTGCACTCTTATCGAGATATTAGGTATTGGCGCACCTGGATGGCTCAGTCGGTTAAGCGTCTGACTCTTCATTTTGGCTCAGGTCATGATCTCATGGTTCATGAGTTCAAGCCCCGCATTGGGCTCTGCGCTGGTGCAGAGCCTGCTAGGATTCTCTCTCCCTCTCTCTCTGCACCTCTCCCACTCGCACTCCATCTCTCTCTCTCTCTCTCTCTCAAAATAAATAAACATTTTTTAAAAAGATTTTCGGTATCAATGTTCTCACCTCCATACTTCTACCAAGCCTACAGTTTTCCCTCTTGTCCATCTAGACCCGTGTATTATGCCCTCCTGGCTTCATTTCCTTTCCTATTTAGTAAGACTCCGTGGGACTTTGTGTTACAACAATTATTATGCCATCCTTTTTTATTCCCTTGTTCCTGTATTTCATTCACTC
The DNA here is from genome assembly GCF_024362965.1 of Panthera pardus. Taxonomy (NCBI): domain Eukaryota; kingdom Metazoa; phylum Chordata; class Mammalia; order Carnivora; family Felidae; genus Panthera; species Panthera pardus. Next base: position 14,380,457 of record NW_026526766.1, on the reverse strand, counting down.
TCCAATTTCTAACCTGGATTGGTCCGAACACTTGCCTCCAGGCTGCCGAGGACTGCTGGAGAAAATGACTTCATTTTCTCAACGATGTAGGAGTGGAGCAGCTAGTGGTTATGGCATCCGGTCTCGGCAGACCCTCACCACTATTTAACAACGCTATACTGTCTTGACCTAAGCTTTTTTCCCACTCCCCGTTGCTCTTCCTGACACCCACAGCCACACTTTCACCAGATTTCTTTGATCCATGTTTCACAAAGACGATGGAAATTATTCCATGTTCAACCTGTTTGTTTTTTTTTTTTTAATTTAAAATCATCCATATCCGAACATGTCTTTGGAGAGCTAAAATGTACAATGTGCTCACCAAGTGCCAGGTACTGCACTAAACAATATGATAGCTAACATTTACTGAGCGTTTATTATGATTATGTCGCACAGTAACTGGCACCTACTAAGCACTCAGTAAATGTTGGCTACATAATGACGGGTCCAAATACAGATGTTTATAAATATGGTGTCAGGAAGTAAAACGATCAGTCCAACTCCAGAGCGCATACCCTTAATCTCTACTTCTTCCCTTACGTCCTCCAAAATTTTGGCTGTAATCCTTACAACATCACCAACCCTAAAGACTTTTTGTTTTTTTGCACTACACAAGCAGATTCCAGAATTTCGGGGGGATGGGAGGATGGGGGGAACAAACAGGTAAGATAGCTAGGAAAATTCTAAAAAGACCAATGATAAAGGCAAATTAATGCTTATATTGTATGTGAAAAGACAGTATAAATCTACAAGTACTTGAAACAGTTTGGTAACAGTGCCTGAATAGACAGATAAATGGAACAGAATGAAGAACCCAGAAATAGGCTGAGATACATATGGGAATTTAGAATATGATAAAGGTGGCAGTTAAATTCAGTGCAGAAAAGATGGGTTATTCAATAAATAACAATAGTATAATACAACTGGTTAACCATCTGGCAAAAGTAAAATTGGATTCCTTCCTCATTTCTTATAAGAAAATAAATTCCAGACAGAAAAGAATTTAGCCTGAAAAATGAAATTATAAATGTACTAGAAGAAAATATGGGAGAACATTTTTATAAGAGTAGAGCAGACGTGACCTTACTAAGCAAGAAGCAAAATCTAGAGGATATTAATAAGCCTCCTGATATATTTAAAACATACAAATGAAACATTTCAGCATGGAAAAAAAATACTTAAAGACAGTTGAAAGTAACAGACCAGGGAAAAATACTTGTAGCACATTAGACAGGAAAGAGACTAATTTCCTTAATACCAAAAGAGATCAAATCAGTAAGAGAAAAATTCACTTTCCGATGGAAAAATGATCGGATAACACGAAGACAGTTCACAGAACAAAAACCACAAATGGCTTTTAAAACCAATGAAAAGATGAAAATTGTACACAAAATGACATGGCAATATGTTTCACTTATGGGTGGTGATGGGGGGCAGGTGTATAGAACACAGTACAGGAAATTGTTCGGGAATAGGCATCATCACACCTTTTGTTGAGGAAGTGTAACATAGAACAAACTCTTCAGAGGCAATTTGTTAACAGCTATCCAAATTTAGACCCACAGTTCTAGAAAGATATCCTACAGGTTTGTTCACACACGTGAGCAAATTTAGAATGATCGCCATTGTAGCATTATTTATGGTAGGACAGCCCAAAACATAATTAAATGCCACTAGTGTATCACTTTAATGGGAAACCCTGCAGACATTAAAAAGGGACAAGACAAACCTATAATGACAGGTATGGAATGATCTCCTAAAACTATTTTATACAGAAAAAAAAAATCATGAAACCAATCAGAAACAATGAAGTATACTTTGTACAGGTCTAGTTGTTAAAAAAGAGAAAAGAAAAGAAAAGAAAAGAAAAGAAAAGAAAAGAAAAGAAAAGAAAAGAGAAGAAGAAAGCAAGCAAGAAAGAAAGAAAGCAAGAAAGAAAGAAAGAAAAGAAACGGGTGTGTATATGCGTCCATATATGCTTATTTATTTATATAGAATATCTCTTAAAGGTTACACAAGAAACTACTAATAACGGTTGCCTATAAAAAGATGGGCTCAAAACAATGATTTGTTTTCCCATTATCTATTCTCCAGTTATTCCTTAGTAAAAGAACCTTGGATTTTAGCTAACTTCAAGGCCAACTACATGACAATAAAGATGATATTTTCCTAGCTTTCTTTGCAAACAGATGTGGCTTAATTATGGGCAACATTTTGGCCATAAAGGGGGTTGCTCTCCTCTCCTCTCTCACTTCTTCCTGCCAGCCAAACTATGGAACTGCTTCCTGGAACTTAAGCCACCTACCTTCAGTATGAGAGAAAAGCCCCATTTTGACAATAGCAAAGCAACAGAAAAGAGTCTGGGTCCATGAGAACAGTGGCCTCATTACACCAGCCTGGAAGTGCTTGCCTTTGAGCTTTTGTTTTTGCGGGACAGAAATAAGTTTTTATCATGTTGAAACAATGGTCTGTGAAAGTTTGTGTCACTCATAGTTGAAGCTAACCACAACTGATTTGGGATATGGTGGGGTGGGTGACTCGGGAGTAGAAATGGGAGTAGATTTCTATTATTGAGTCCATTTTACAGTTTAGAAACATACCAGAGTATGGATGGTCTTTATAAAGGACTCTTATTTTCTCTTTTCTTCATCTCCTCTCCACTTTGAATGGCTGGTGGGAGCATCTTCATTCCTTAAGATTATCACGGTTTCAGGCTATTTTATTTTTTCAAAAAGCCTAAAAGCCCACATGATAGACCAAACAATTTCTTCCCAAGTATTCTGAATGTGAGAATCTATGAAAATAAGAGGTGTGTGTGTGTGTGTGTGTGTGTGTGTGTGTGTGTGTGTGCAGTGTGCAAAGAAAACCGAGGAGAATAATCCTTTTAGCACACCTCCATCTCAGCTGGGTACTTCCTCATTATAGACTTTCTGAGGCTGAGGCTTTTTATAGCATCATAAATTAAGCTGTTTGTTACTAGATCAATTCTTAGCTGGAGTCATTCCAATGCTGTGCTAGAAGAAGAGCTATTTTATTTAATTTAGGATGTGCTGGCAAGACTGCCAAACATCAATAAGAACCCAGAAACACTCTCAGGCAGAAGGAATGATACATAGCAATGGTGTCAATATCTTTGCTTTCAATTTTGATTTATGGATATTGTTTTAGGAGAGTCAAAGGAAAGAAGGTAAATTTGGGAATGCCAGCAAGGATGTTGAGGAACAGGATGGCTTCCCCTTTTCCTGTGGTTAGAACGAATTCTCTTCCTATTTCTGATTATATACTACTAGTGTCCAATCCTGGCTGAGCATGAGAATCATCCTGAGGGACTTTATTAAAATACAGAATCTCAGACTCCGTATGTCCAAAATTCTGGTGCAGTAGATCTGGTTAAGCCTAAATCTCAACATTTTTAAAAAGTTGCTCTGGCAGCAACCTGGTTCTATATTTACAAAGACCTGCCATAGATCAATTTGATATTTTTAGATGCTCGCTATGTGTTGTCTCATCAGACACACGGAGGTATGCTAATGGTCTCATGGCTACAGGCTAGGGTACTGTATATGTCACTACTGTTGCCTTTTCCACAAACTCAGGAACACTGTGCTCACATCACTTTCACTTTCACCCGGCACTAGACTTCTCCACACCAAGGACCCGTGGCTCCAAGAAATAACATCCAGACCCTCATCTTTGTTCTAATGGCTTCCTGAATGTCTGAGGGGACAAATACATTAGACCACCATCCTCTAATAAAAACTCCCAGGTCCCAAACAAAGATAAGAGTCATGGTCCTTTCCTTTCTGAGTTTCCCAGACAACTCTGTCTGTGTCTGCTCTCTCTATATATCTTCAGTAAACTCTGTTTTCACCTCCTGCTGGCTCATGTTTGATTTCCATCCTGAATGAAGCCAAGGACCCTCTTGGCTGACCCTGAGGGATCCCCTCTGGGTCCTCAGACCTGGCCTGCCAGCATCAAAATCATACTCTTGTTTGCTATGTTTTTCCTGGTAACTTCCTCTAACTGGCCTCACCCCAACCCCAAACATCTTTTGTCTCTAGTTAGTATGGTATTTAAGGAGGTGGCCTGGACTATTTCTGGGATTTACTCGGTTTTTCTGAGTCTCCCCCATGTATACATGATACTAAAATTCTGTTTGTTTTTCTTCTGTTAATCTGTCTTAAATAACAGAGGTGTTTCAGCCAAGAACCTGCAAGGGTAGAGGGAAAATTATTTTTCCTCCCCAACAAGGGTCATGTGAAGATGGAAACAGAGTTTAAGGTGACACAGTTGCAAGCCAAAAAATTGCCAAGGATTGCCAACAACAATTAGAAGCAAAGAGAAAGGCAAGGAAGGATCCTCCTCTAAAGCCTTCAGGGAGAGGATGGCCCTGCCAGCACCTTGAATTCAGACTTCAAACCTCCAGAGTGGGAAAAGAATACATTCTTGATGTATTAAACCACCCAGTTTGTGGTGATTCATTACAGCAGGCCTAGAAAATGAATGCACATGTTCAATAAGAACCTTCAAAAGCCAGCAATAAATAATCTGTACTAAATGAATGATAAGAACACTACTGTGTTATGATACCTTCGAGGATGTCTAATAATGTTGCTGAGATCATATGTTCAAATTTACCTGTAAACCAAAGACTCTGGCAACATCTCTATTAGGCCACAGAACAAATCTAGTAAAAAGTAGCGAAATGTACCACCCCAAAATATGCCTCCTTGGCACAGGGATTATTTTGAGCTGATTATTTTGAGAAATTGCAGGCACAGAAGCTCTGAAAACAGAGTAGAAGTTACCCTTTTGTAAGGGAATTTATATTTATAAAAGAAATCTCCATTTGTGTCTCCAAGAGTGTCTCCTTCCCTGTACCAGAAAGAGAAAAATGACTAAATCATAAGAAACTCATCAATGCAGAAGGTACTTAAGTTGCAGAACAAACCTTATCCTTGTATACTATGCTTTTCCTGGTAACCTCCTATTGCTGGCCTCCCCACTTCCCACACACATCATTCTTTTGTCTTTAGCTGAATAAAGTATTTAAGGTGATAGCTTAGGCCGTCTTCAGGAGATACTGTTCCCTGGTATTTCCACGGCACACATGATATATATATATGTTCATAAATGTGTTTGTTTTCTCTTGTTAATCTGTGTTTTCTTATAGGGGGTCTCAGCCAAGGACTCAGAATGGTACAGGGAAAATTATTTTTCCTCCCCTACACCAGCAGATGGTATATTTTCATGCCACTTCTCCATAGAGAGTATCTTTGTGATGAAGTTGATTGTGGGGCTAATCCCTCCCACATCAGCCTAATAATGATGATTTGCAGCCTAGCTGTTACTCTCAAATGAAAAATTTTGGAAATTCATTGACTAGGATGCAACAGGAAGTTACTCAGATCGGAGGGCTGAAAGTTAACCGTGGAAGGGAGGAGGAGGAAGGGACAAAAGAAGAGAAGGAACATGGGGCTTTTGTGCAGGTCCAGCCAAGGCGATGCGCAGTTAAGTGTTTCACCTAGTAGCCCCTTTCCATGAGCCAGTTTGAGCCAGACTGAAGCTGAGCTGTCCTGAAGTCACCTTTAGTTTATTATAATACTAAGATCTATACTATAGATCTTATCTATACGATAATGATGCAGGTGGGATTTTCCACCATTTTCCTGAACATACAATGTATGTATTAGAATGTTGACATGCTGAGCATGCGCAATTAAACCAAGATGCCTAAGTAATAGAATATGTTTAAGTCCCTTAATATATATGCAAGCTCCCTGCCTCTGAATAAATACCCTGAATAAAAGCTAACACACTTAATAAAAGCTTCCTGTACTAACCCCATGGGAAGACAGTGCTTTGAGACTATCTCCCCGTTTCCCTACTTGCGGCACGTCATAAATGCTGTTTGCTCAAGCTAAATGGACTTGGGCCGATTTATTGGCTGAGGCACTCCAAGCAGTGAACCCTTTGCATGCGGTGACAAACCTATTTTATGATGCACAATAAAAAATAAATACTCATTATCTTTATGCACTATTATAGTAGTAAGGCCAGGATACATGTTGTTTAATCTATTTATTGCTATGTAACAAACCAACCCAAAACACAGTTACTTAAAACAATTATTTACTATTTCTCGTGATTCTGTGGGATGAGGATTTGGTCAGGGCTCAGCTGTGTAGTTCTTTTATTCTGTTAAAAGATAAACTGAGGCATATTAAAGCTTTAAAAAGTTTGAGCAAAAATTGATTCAATTTGGGCATCATCCAAGGAGCTCCAAGGAAATATACAAAAGAAAGAGTTTTATATGCATATGAGAGCAGGAACAAGGAAATCATACTAGGCAATAAAGCAGATTGGTTATTGGAAGGCTATTTTCCTTTAGGGGAGAGCAGGGGTCTATCAGGCAGATTACCTAATTAGTGCTGCAGATGATTCTTGAATGTCTGGTTTAAGATTCCATTTCTGAGAGAGCCAAAAGTTAAGTCTTCATCTGGTAACATGAGGCCTAGCATAAGCAACTTGATTTGGGAACTATTGTCTTGTTTTTAACAGTTCCATGTGGGTTGTTGACTCAACTATATTCATCCGTAGTTGAGCTGGGTCCAAAGGTCAATAAATAATTATTATATAGTATATAATTATATATTTTTAAGTGATGAGATAAAATGCTTTTTAAATGGCTAGTTATAAGAAGAAGGAGGAAACGGTAAAAAGGACAGCAACAGAAGACTTCTATAAATATACCTTCTTTAGTGTGTTTGACTTTAGAATGATCTAAATATTTAACATGAAAAGTAAAACAAAAGTAAATAATAAAAGCAGTCTCTGAATTTAAAAGCAATAGTAAACAAATGAACCTAACTATATTGTAGGTATTATAGTTGGTAGAATAATCAGAGAGAGAGAGAGAGAGAGAGAGAGAGAGAGAGAGAGAGAGAGAGAGAAGATACAACAAAGGATTTTAGAACACAATAATTGTATATTCCTAAGAGGGTACATTAGAGACATATTCTAAAGACAAGAAGAGCTGTGGAGAAAAAAAAGAAACCAACCATTTTCAGTAATCTTGTTGGAGGTGGTAAGTGTTAGAATTGCTTTCTGAGATGATTATGTGCATTGTATGGTAAAAATAAAATGTCTAATTAGGCTGGTGCCATAGAGAACTGAAATCCGTGTGTGTGCCATTACCCGGAGATACAGAAGTACAACTGATGAAGTTAAATAAAAATCTAGTTATAACTTGGAGTTGATAGTATAAGTATAAATTCATGATGTACTTCATCTTAACAACAGAATCCAGACACGTTCCCTAACTCTAACCACTGACAAGGCAAAGAACCAATGACTAACTTGGTAGCAATGAGCACTCAAGGGTCCAGATTATGATCTCTAACTATCATTTCTCTCTTTAAGCAAACAGAGCCTCTTTGGAAAAATGATTAATTCTGGGTCTAGAACAAGAACTGTAAAAAAAAAAAAAAAATACTGGAACATAGTGTTATTCAAAATAAGAAGGAAGCTACTGAAAACCACCAGGATTGTGTCAGAAGTAGTCAGACATCAACCTACATGAACTCTGCTGGGCTGAAATAGATCTGAGCATCAATGAACATAATAATTCAATGGCCTGAAATACTTTCATGTTTAAAACGATGAGTTTGTCATTATACTAAAACTAAATGCATTGGTCACCTTTGGAAATGCCAGGAAAACATCGCATTATCTAGAAATCTGATAAGTGAAGAGAAATAATCAAGCCACTCCTGCCCTTGAGGCCACGTTTCTCTTATAGAAGTATTCTAAAAAGTAAATAAAAAAGTAACGATAGAATATCACTATTTTGTAACCCCCAATGAGTGTCACAAGACAAGAGACACGAAGACATTATTTTCCTCATGACGGAAAAACACACCTACAAAGTAGTGTTGAAAAAAATTTTAATGTTAAATAGGCTTCTAAATCTGTCAATTTATAGAAAATACAGCAAATAAAGGAATATTTTAAACTTAATATAGGGATGCAATCCAAAAATCCAAACTATGGGAGCTATGAAATAAACTACAACCAAAAATTCAAGAAAAAGAAAAGAGATGTAGGAGGATCCTATAGTTTAAAAGAGACTTTGAAAAGCTATCGACAATAACAAACTATGGACCTTACCTGGATTGCAATTCAAAAAAAACTATACAAAAAAGTTTAAAAACAATTTTTTTAAATGTTTTTATTTATTTTTGAAACAGAGAGAGACAGAGCATGAGCAGAGAAGGGGCAGAGAGAGAGGGAGACACAGAAATCTGAAGCAGGCTCCAGGCTCTGAGCTGTCAACACAGAGCCCGACGTGGGGCTCAAACTCACAGACTGTGAGATCATGACCTGAGCTGCAGTTGGACGCTTAACCGACTGACCCACCCAGGTGCCCTAAAAAGGTTTTTTTTTTTTAAATAGAGCAATCAGTTCAATGTAATAATATTGATGAACTACTGTAAATTTGTTTCCATATAATGATAATGTATATCTGTATGTTAAAAAAAAAGAGTCGTTATTTGTAGAGATACACACTGAAATATTTACAGAGGAAATTATATGATATTCAGGACTTTAAAGTAATCTCGATGAGGGGAGAGTTGAAGAAATATGGACAAAAAAGAGCTTGATCATGTATTAATAATTTCTGAAGCTAAGTAATGAACACATTAGATTCATTATACTATTTGCTCTACTTTTATATATGTTTGAAATTCTCTAAAGTAAAAAAATATTAAACATCAGTATTTATTAAAGAAATAGATGAAGCCCAATTGGTAGAATGACGGAATTCTCTTAAGTCCCTCTTTTTACTATAATCTTTTCCTTAATGATTAGCTCACCCCAACTGAGGAACCAGGCAGCCCCATGACAATCACTTCTAGCATCAGTAGTAAACACTATTACTCTGCTGAAATTTGTCTAATCGCCTGTAAGTTTAGTAGGCTGCTGATTTCGTTCTGGGCATGCGCCACGTTAAATGTCATACCAAGGAGGTATTCCTGAACTGAGTCCCCATGGTAGCCTTTGTATCAAACCTCAGCCATTTACAGGCTTTTCTGCTCAAGGATCCTATCGTGCATTACCTCCCAGAAATAACTGAAGCCTTGGCATTCTTCTCCTTGCTGAAGCTTAGAGGCTTTGGCCAAATGCTAAGCTTCTGAAAGTTTTGCTCCTGACTCACTGAATTTGAGCACTGTGTAGTATACTGTGGTTAGGGGCAGGTAAGAGGAAATCTGTCCAGAACCGAAGAAAAAAAATACAAAAAAACAGAACCTAAATGTCAAATGATAAGCTATGTATGTGTTTCTAGAATTTTAAAAGGACACTTTGATATCACTATTAAATTTGGGCACATTCGTCAAAATTCCTTATTCCTGGAAGATGTATGTGCGCTGGGATGCTGACAATCTAAATTTAGAAGAAGAAAACTTACATATGGGAGGAATGATTTGAATTTCTACCCACCTGAAGGTGAATTTCATGAACAAGAAATGGTTTGCAGGGCGTGAAACAGAGACATTATAAAGGCAGCCACCTCTGTTCCTGAAAGGCCTTCACAGCAGCAACAGATGGGACCGCAGAATGCAAAAAACAGCAGGTCATAATTGGACATGTAATCGATCTGGTGACTTCGAGATATCAAAAACATCGGAAGGCCAGCCATTATGAAAAATATCTTGGCTTCCTCTTTCCAAGATACTCTTGGCCACTGAATTGATGTTCTTGTGGAAGACATCTGCTTGTAGGTGATGACTGAGAAATGGAATAAATATATAGCATAAATCTCTGCCCCCAATTCCCTACTCTGCCAGCCATTACTAGTACACGTAGGTTTTAATTTGGTAGCTGTCCCAGATTTCAGAAAGGCAGAGATGGCTTCCAGCTAAAAATGGTGACTTGAGGATACATTTAACGCCCCTTTTTTCCATCCAAGTTTTCTATTGAAATAGCCTTTAGATATCATAAACAGGAAACATAGCGATGTTGGTAATTAAGAAATGAAGGTATCTTTGTTAAGTATCATAAAGATGAGACCATGAAGAAGAGGCCTATCACTCTAGGTTACTTTGAAGTCTGGAAATTAAATGAAAAGAGACCTCTGCAAAATCTGACCATAACCTTCATTGCAGTGGCAAGGGCTAGAGGTAGTGATAAGTCACTGGTGACTTTGTCAGAGGCACATATAAGTCAGCCCCCACCTCAAAGGAATGCACGGTACGCCAGAGCCACAAAGAGCAGGAATCTTGGGGTACTTCCAAGTATCTTGCACTGAACGTGGATGGCCATGCTAGAAAAAGCAGAAAAAGGCTACCGCTATTTTCTCTGCATAAAGACAACTCTTCCGGCAGAAGAATATGCTACTGTCCCAGCTAAGCTCAGGCTCACTTGATCTGAAACTTCAAATCCCCATGATCTCTAAAAGAACTTAAACAACCAACACTGGATCAACTCAGTCCTCCTTCTCTCATTTAGCAAATAAGGAAAAATAGGAAAAGAGTGCAAGTCAAAAAAAAAGGCACCAATCTGAATGATGATCTGAGTAATGAGATTGAATGTTCTTATATGAAACTTTGGAAATTCTCTGATTAGTTGAAGAGGATTTTGCATATTGGACTAGAATAAGCAATAATGAAACAGGAGAAGAGCTGACATTGAAAAAATAGAAAACCTGGTCGTCAAGTGACAAATCAGTGAATTAGAACCCAGGCCCTAAACAATCCTCCCAGAACTTGGAGAAAATGATAAATAAATAAAAAGGGTAAAAGAAAGGCTAAGAGCTGTGGAGAATAAATCCAGGAGATCGAATATGCATTTAATACATTAAATTTAACTGATTTTGTCAGTTTAAGAGATAAAAATGTAGGGGCACCTGGGTGGCATCCAACTTTGGCTCAGGTCATGATCTCGTGGTTCATGAGTTTGAGCCTCGCGTCGGGCTCTGTGCTGACAGCACAGAGCCTGGAGCCTGTTTCGGATTCTGTGTCTTCTTCTCTCTGCCCCTCCCCCACTCTCTCTCTCAAAAATGAAAAAAACTTAAAAAAAATTTTTTAAAGAGATAAAAATGAAAAAAAAAGAGATAAAAATGTAACTGTAACACTGGAGAATCTGGAAATATTTGATAAATTAACCTAGGGTCTAGGTTATAAAAAGACAGACAACTACTACAAACTACTACAAAGACTAAAAAACAAAATATTTTTTAAAAGTACAAGGTACAAAATTAGCAATCAGATTTGCAAAATTTATATGCAAACTTTACCACAGATTTGACATACATTATAACTTCAAAATCCTTTGTATATATTTGGTGATATATTTGAAATTCATAGAGGAAGATATAAAGTATAAATATACATATAAAATAAATAATTATAAATTATAAAAATTACTTCGAACATGGGAAAAACTTGAGTATTTAATTTTTACAAAAGAAACTTAAAAACAAGTAAAGCAACTTGCCCAAAGTTATACATCTTGTAAGAGGCAGAGCATGAATTTCAAATTTCACAGCATCTTAAAAAAAAACGTGTAAAGCTTCCCAATTTATATTAAGAACTCCCATAATGTTGATAGCAAACCTGACTGAAATAGCAAACACACACACACACACACACACACACACACACACACCATGTAGGTTATTTCTCTAAACATAGATGGAAAAAAGCAAAAATAAAATACCAGAAAATTGAATGCATACTAAAATAAAATAATACAATATAGCAATGTTTATTTCAATAATGCAAGGATTATTCACTCTTAGAAAATATATAGTATTGTATTAATATATCAAAGAAAAAAAATCCCATGATAATTTTGATAGATTTGATATATCAATCAAAGGCATGTGTATAAATCAACATCATTTTCTGATAAAAACTCTAAGACTAAGACATTTTCTTAATACAATTAAGACTTTTTTTTCCTCAAAAAAGCAGTCAGGACCACAGTTAGGCAAAATCTGTATGTATGTCTGTTGAAGTTTGCAGTAGTTAATATTGTTCTCAGCAAGCAAAAAGACCAAAAAAGAAAGAAAGAAAGAAAATCATTTCAAAAGGGACCATATCCATTAAACTGGCACATTTTAATCCTCCCTCCTTCCCACGTTAGCTCATGTTTCTTACAATCTTTCACCCTTGTGAGACTTACAAATTCAGGACAGAAGACAGCTGTTAAATGAGTTTTGCTAAATTCCTGTGGCTCCCACTAAACACGTCAAGAATCAATTCCTATGAGTAAGAGTATAGAGTCCCTCCCACAGACTACAGAAGATACTCATCATACCATTAGAGTTTAACAATGGATCTTATATTTGGTTAAGGATAATATGACATAAAAGAAGAAAAAGTCCACATATATTTTTTTCTTCCTTGGTTGAGGTTGGAAGATGCAGGACAAGAAAGAGAAAAGAGAAAGACATGGTCAGAAGTTCACCTCTCCAAAATTTGTTCATTTAAAGGGATGGAGGGATATGAACTGAGGCAATCATGAAGAGCGGGAAGCTTGTTCCCTATCACCCTATTTGGGATTCTAAGAAGAAGCCCTGTAGGAGGCTGTATACCTACATCTAGCTGTCAGGTAAAATTGACACAGATAGAGCTTCTACAGTATTTTATCGAATCAAAGTCACTTTCAAACTGAAAGATGTAATGAAGTAAGATGCTATCAAACTATAACATGCTTATAAGATATATTCCAATTTCATAGATGATGCAATGTGAAAAAAATAATGCACAAATTGGAATCAACAAAATATGAGAATACCCCTAAGCTGTCATGTCTGGCATCTTAATCTCAGAAGCCTCTGTGTCTAAATCAACACTTGGCATATAGCAGATATTTAATAAGTGTTGAAGATAAGGGGAGGGAGGGAGGGAGGGAGAGATGGAGAAAGGGCAAAAGGGAGAGGCAGAGGAAGGAAGGAAGGAAGGAAGGGAGGGGAGGGAGGGAAGCAGGGAGGGAGGGAAGCAGGGAGGGGGAGAGGGAGGGAGGGAGGGAGGGAAGGAGGAAGGGAAGAAGGAAGGAAGGAAGGAAGGAAGGAAGGGAGGGGAGGGAGGGAAGCAGGGAGGGAGGGAAGCAGGGAGGGAGAGAGGGAGGGAGGGAGGGAGGGAAGGAGGAAGGGAAGAAGGAAGGAAGAAAGGAAGGAAGGAAGGAAGGAAGGAAGGAAGGAAGGGAGGAGGACTTGATTTGTCCAGCATCTGAATACAGTCCTCAGAACTATACATAACCAGCTTCCCTCTCATACTTTCAAATTCCAAGTATTGGTTCATATTCTCAAACACTTCTGCTCTAACAAGCTTAGAAATAAACCAAGTTCTTCCTCCAGAGGATCTCAGCTTACCCCATTGTCTTAAGTCATCTGAGATCCTGTATCTATTCTCCTTACTTCTAATTTGGCCCTTTCTCCTGTCCAAAGCATGCCTCAAAATATTTTTGTCTACACTGTTCTAGAGGCCAATTATGGAAAACAGAAGAATTTCTGAATTTGTGAAAAACAGAAGAGAAAGTGACCTCAAGGAAGTTGTCTAGGAATAACCAGTACTTGAGCTGAAACTTGAGGGTAATAAGAACACACCGGCCAGCAGTAAGCCGGTGGGGGGTGGGGGGGCAGGTACAGCAGCCTCTCCCATGAACTCTAGCATGCTATCTCAAAGATGCAAAATGCTAAAAACCTTTGATTGTTCAAAAGCTAGCTTTTCGTAATTTTACATTATAATTTATGTTTCATGTGCATGAATGCACACTCTATTTTCTTCTTGCAGTTGGTTATAATTAAGCAAGATTTTCAAAATCAAGGTCTACATGATTGAAAGGTGCATATTTAACAGGTGATTTTCTAGCTATTTATAGCAGCCATTGCCTTGACCGATAGAGTTCCAAATTATTTCCACTCCTGGAAATTGCCAGTCTGTTTTTCCTCCTACTTCGCTTGCTTCTCCTTCTTGCTCCCTTTAACTTGCAACAGCTCCTCTTCCAGATTACTGAAATTTGAAGAAACCACTCAATTCTTTCCCTAGCTCTCTTTTCTTCTTTATGTCTCATGTTTTACTTAATTTAAAAATTTTGAAATACTAGATAAATTCAAAAGAATGCATGTAACATTTTTGCAAGTTATGAAGCATAAGAGTAAAACCAACAAGGACCAGGACTACGGTGGGGCAAGTGAGGCATTTGCTGTGGGTGCAAAATTTAAGGGGCACCAACAAAAACACGAATACTTAGGATAAATAATATTTTAATACAATATTTAAAAATCAAAATTAAGGGGCACCTGGGTGGCTCAGGCAGTTAAGCATCTGACTCTTGATTTCGACTCAGTGCATGATCTCACAGTCTGTGAGTTTAAGCCTCGTGTTGGGCTCTGCACCTACAGCATGGAGCCTGCTTGAGATTTTCTCTCTCTGCACCTCCCCCACTTGCACTCTCTCTATCTCTCAAAATAGATAAATAAAGAAACTTTTTTAAAAATCTTAGATAAAAATCAAAATTAATGTGAAAATATCCATAGCAAACCAAACATGAACATTTTAAATAAAGACAGGATCTGACCAGGGCTCCTTGGTGACTCAGTTGGTTGAGCGTCTGACTCTCGATTTCCACTCAGGTTGTGATCCTAGGGTTGTGGGATTGAGCCCCAAGTTGGGCTCCATGCTGAGCATGGAAACTGCTTAGAATGTGCTCTCTCTCGCTCTCTCTCCCTCGGCCACTCCCTTCTCCTCTCTGTCTCTCTCTGTCTCTGTCTCTTAAATAAATAAATAAATAAATAAATAAATAAATAAATAAATAAATAGCTAGCAGGATCCGATCCTGTAGTTTTATAACACTGCCTCAGTTGGCTCATTGTAATCCCAGCCTTGGTTCCAATATACTTATATTTTAAAAAACAGGTATCTAGCCTGAGGACTGTGGTTTGCCAATTTGATTTTTTTAAATATAGCATTAAAATAGGATTTGTCTTGATTAGGGGACCCCTTAGATTTGCAGCTGAGACAAGTCACGGTCCTGCCCATTGCCCAATTTATGAAATGGAAAATGCCCTTTAGCTTATTTGTAAACTTTATAAAACTAAAATGTAAACTTTAAAGAACTTGAATGCATTAACTGAAGCCACACTTTTTTCTTCCCTTAATGTTAAGTCTTAGAGAGTTCTCCATGCTTATGTGAGCAGCTATAAATCATTGATATTTATGGTTTTCCAGCATTCGATCCCATAGCTACATCTTTTATTTGTGTGTGTTCCTAATGACATGTGTGGTTTGTTTCTAGTTACTTGTCATCACAAACCTTGCTTCTGTGAACATTCCTGTACATGTCTGCTATCCACAGTCTGACACATTCTCTGGACCCCCAAGTCTACTCCTGGGAAGAGAATTGCTAAGTCACAGGGTGTGTGCAAGTTGATATTTACTAGATAATGGCATATTATGATCTAAAATGCTGGCACCAAATTCCACTACTACCAACGAGAGTTTCTGCCCAACAGAATAGACCAACTTTTTACAACTTTTTAATTTTTGCTAAGCTAGAAGGTGTGACATGGGATCTCATTGGTGTTTTAACTTGTATTTCCATGATCAATAATGAGATTGAGCATGTTTTCATATTCTCGTTAATTATTCAGTTCCTCTTTCAGAATACCTGCTCACCTATTTTGCCCAATTCTATATTAGAACAGAATTTAATAGATATAGATATAATAACATATAGGGATATAATAGAATATGTACATATGTTTTGTTGGTCGTTCATTTTTTTAGAAACTCTTTATATACTCCAGCCATCAATCTTTTGCTGTGTGTGTTCCAATGTCTTCTCTAAGTTTTCACCTTGTCTTTTTACTCTTTATAATACCTTTTCATTCAAAAATTCTTAATTTTAACATGGTCAAATATATCATTCTTATCTTTTATTAGTAGTATATTTTGTTTCTTGCTTAAGAAATTATTTAGTGCTCTGCTGTCATAAAGATAATTTTTTTATGTTTTCTTCAAATAGTGTTAAAGTTTTGGCTTTTGCATGTAGGCCTTTCACTCATCTGGAATTGATGTTTTGGATATGATGTGAGGTAGGGATCTGATTTCAGTTTTTTCAATGTGGATAACCTATTGCTCTGGGAGCATTTCTTAAAGAGACATTCTTTCCCCACTGATATGCAATGCAACCTCTTCCATATATCATGTTTTGATATATGTGTAGGCTAGTTTCTGTTTCATTGGTCAGTTTTTAAATCTTTGCACCAATGCCACATAGTTGTATGTAGGAGAGTTTTCAAATAAATCTTGATATCTAGCTGGTGGTATCTCATGTCCTTACTTTTTTTTTAATTAATTAATTTTTTTTGAGAGAGAGAGAGAGAGAGAGAGAGAGAGAGAGAGAGAGAGAGAAGCCTAAGCAGGCTCCACGCTGAGCTGAAATCAAGAGAAATTAAGAGTCAGATGCTTAACCAACTGAGCCACCCAGGCGCTCCATCATCTCCTTACCTACTTCTTTTTTTTTTAAGTTTATTTATTTATGGGGGGGTGCATACAGAGGGAGAGAGAATCCCAAGCAGGCTCTGCACTGTCAGGAAAGAGCCCAACGCAGGGCTCAATCTCACAAACTGTGAAACCATAACCTGAGCCGAAATCAAGAGCCAGATGCTTAACCAACTGAGCAACAAAGGCACCCCCCCCCCCTTACCTACTTCTTGTCAAGAGTATCTTGACTATTTGTCCCTTTTAGGACCAATTTTGTCAGGTTCAACTGAAATAATTCTTTGGGGATATAAGTATACATCGAATCAATTTGGCATTATAATATTATAATATAAGACATTATAATATTTGTCTTCTTTTGTACACAGTACGCCCCTCCATTTATTTGGTTCTTTACTGTAGTGGGATGAATGATGGCCTCAAAAAGATATGCTCATAACCCCTGGAACCTATGAATGTGACCTTATTTGAAAAAGGACTTTTTGCAGATGGAATTAAGATGCTTTCACCCCGGGCCTTAAATTTAATGGCAAGTGTCAGAAGACACAGAAGAGAAGGGCATGTGAAGGGGGAGGCAGAAATTGCTGTTATACAGCCACAAGCCAAGGAACACCTGAAAGTGCCAGAAGCTTGAAGAGATAAGGAAGGATTACCTCTTAGAAACTTCAGAGGGAGTGAGGCCCTGCCGACATCTTGGTTTTGCAGCTCTGCCCTACAGAACAGGGAAGAATACATTTCTGTTGTTTTATGCCACCAAGTTTGTGGGAATTTATTACAGCAGTCATAGGAAACTCCTGTGCTTTTAACAAAGTTAAAATTTCTTCACAATGATCATGCATATCTTGTTGCATTTATCCCCAAATTTCTTCTTTTTTTAATGCTATTATAAATGGCATTTATATCTTAGAACCTATGTTTGTTGGTGTTTTATTGATATATACAAAGGCAATTCATTTTTGGATGTTGACCTTATTTCCAGAAACTTTGTTAAAATCTTTCTTTTTAATCAACATGCGTCAACATTTTGCTATAATCTTGTATGCAAGCAAGAAAAAATATGGCTCTTTGTATGTCAAATAAAACATTTATTCCTGGTAGGGAAACTTTCTAGGGAAAAAAAATGGATTAGATAGAGAAAGAAAGAACACTCTGGTTGAAGGTCACCAGATTCTTAGCTGACAGCTTGATAGTCAACTGTGTGAGTCACTAGTTACCCAGAGCAAGTCTTCATTCCATCAAAATTTATTAAAAATTGACATAAGCATTTATTGAAAATGCTAATTTTTCTAAGAAGGAGGGTGTGATTTACAGCCTGAAAAGGACTGTGGCTCAGACCATTTTTTTCATTTCTGATAGTATCGTTACTTCAACAAGTAGGGCTTCCTCCTTCTATTCTCCTTCATCCTGAGCCTGTAGCCTTAATTTTAATTTTTTTGACATTTACTTATTTATTTTTGAGAGAGAGAGGGAGAGAGAAAGAGAGAGTGAGCACGAGTTGGGGAGGGTCAGAAAGAGGGAGACAGAGGACCCAAAGCAGGTTCTGCACTGTGAGCACAGAGCCTGACGCAGGGCTTGAACTCACCAACCAAGAGATCGTGACCTAGGCAGAAATCAGGAGTTGGCTGCTTAACTAACTGAGCCACCCAGGCTCCCCTGTAGCCTTAATTTTAAAGCACAATTATAAATCTAATCATGCTATTCCTAAGTGCTAGTAAAGAACTCAGTGTTCTTGGAAAGAAGCCAAAGTCCTTAAATGGCCCATAAGGTACTGTAGGGTTTGGTCCCTCCCGGGAAGTCTCACCTCTTATCACCCTTGCCCTTGGGTTGCAAACACACTAGCTCTCTCTTAGCATTTGAGAATCAAAGTGCTTCCTGGCCTGTCAAGTAGTTGTATAAACTATTTCTCTACCTAAAATCCTCTTTTCCCCCACCTCTCTGCTGGCCGACTCCTCACATCCCTCATAGTTCAGCTTAGAGTCACTTCCTGAGTCTTCCCAGATCCTTCCATTTGAATAATAAATTAGAATCCCCCCCCCCCTACACACACACACACCTTCCCTATTATTTCTTTTAACTCTCAGCATCTCTCCTGGCCAGCACCCATGGATTTTTTTTCTACTAATATTTTTAACTTATTTTTAAATTTATAGTCACTGAGGGGTGCCTGGATGGCTCAGCCAGTTGAGTGCCTGGCTCTTGTTTTTGGCTCAGGTCATGATCTCATGGTTTGTGGGTTCAAGCCCCTCATTGGCCTTCAGGCTGATAGCATAAAGACTGCTTGGGATTCTCTCTCTCCCTCTCTCTCTCTCTGCCCCTTCCCTGCTTGCACCCTCTATCTCTCTCTCACTCACTCAAAATAAATAAACTTTAAAAAGGTAAACTTTATTTTAAAAATTTATAGTCACTGAAATTCACAAATGCAGTCTTATAACCACTACCACAAATAAGATACAGAACAGTTTGATCACCACAAAAATTCCTCGTTGTATCTTTTTGTGTCTTTAGTCCCCCCACAACCTGGCAATCACTGCAGCTTTGCCTTTTCCAGAATGTCATTTAAATGTCATTTAAAAACAGTATGGTACTGGCATAAAAACAGACACATAGATCAATGGAACAGAATAGAGAGCCCAGAAATAAACCCATGCATATATGGCCCATTAATTTACAACAAAGGAGCCAAGAATATACAATGGAGAAAGAACAGTCTCTTCAAAATTAGATAGTCATACACACACACACACACACACACACACACACACACACACACACATACACAAATGAAACTGGACCACTATCTTACACTACATACAAAAATTAACTCAAATTGAGCTAAAGACTTGAATGTAAGGCTTGAAACCATAAAACTTCTAAGGGGAAAAAAAACATAGATGGTAAACTTCCTTAACATAGGTCTTGATGAGTGATATTTTTTATTTTTAAAATTTTTATTTATTTATTTTTTGGATGATTTTTAAAATCTGACACTAAAAGCAAAAGCAACCACCCCCAAAATAAACAAGTGGGACTAAATCAAACTAAAAAGCTTTGGCTCAGCAAAGGAAACAACCAACAAAATAAAAAGACAACCTACTGAATAGATAATATATTTGCAAATGATTTATCTGTTAGAGTTAATAGCCAAAACATATAAAGAACTCTTACAACTCATACAACTCAACAGTAAAACACCAACAATACAATTTTTAAAAAATGGGCAGAGGATCTGAATAGACATTTGTCCAAAGCAGACACATTCATGGCCAACAGGTATAAGCAAACATGCAGTGCATCACCAAACAGCAGGAAAATACAAATCAAAACCACGATGAGATATCACTTTGCCCCTGTCAGAATGGCTAGAATCAAAAAGACAAGAAATAAGTGTTGGCAAGGATGTGGAAAAAAAGGAACCCCATGGGGCACCTGGGTGGCTCAGTCAGTTAGGTGTCTGACTTCAGCTCAGGTCATGATCTTGCAGTTCGTGAGTTCGAGCCCCACATCCAGCTCTGTGCTGACAGTTCAGAGCCTGGAGCCTGCTTCAGATTCTGTGTCTCCCTCTCCCTCTGTTCCACCCCTGCTTGCTCTCCATCTCTCAAAACTGAATAAACATTAAAAAAATTAAACAAAAAAAAATTAAAAAAAAAAGGAACCCTTGTGTACTGTTGGTGAGAATGTAAACTGTGCAGCCACTATGGGAAACACGATGTAAATTTCTCAAAAACATTAAAAATAGAATTACCATATGACCCAGTAATTCCACGGCTGGGTATTTATCCGAAGAAAATGAAAATACTAACCAGAAAAGATATACGCACCACCCTGATCATTACGGCATTATTTACAACAGCCAAGATATGGAAACACCTATGTGTTCATCGATAGATGCATAGTTAAAGAAATTATATTTATCAAAAAGAATGAAATCTTGCCATTTGCAACAACATGGATGTACCTCGAGAGCATTATGCTAATAAGTAAAATAAGTTAGAGGAAGACAAATACCATATGATCACTCTCATATGTGGAATCTAAAAATAAACAAATCAATACATAACCAAGCTTATCAACACAGAGAAGAGATTGGTGGCTGCCAAGAGATTGGTTCTTGAAAATAAGTGAACAGGTTTTTTTTTTTCAAGTTTCAAAAAGTGAATATTTTTTAAGAAAACACACATATATACCATTTTATGAATAAAGTGGGCACCACTGCAACCATCACCTAGGGGAGGAAAATTTCCTCATGCTATTTTTTTGTAGTCGGTCCTTCCCCTCCCCCTCAGCCTGCCAACCACCCAGTTTTGCCTTTTCCAGAAGGTCATGTACATGGTACCAAAGCATAGGTATCATTATGGATATGATTTCTATCATTCAGCATTATGCAACTGAAATCCATTCATGCTGTTTGTGCATCAAGAGTACATTCCTCTTTATTGTTGAGTAGGATTCTATTGTATGGAGGTATTGCAGTTTGTTAATTCCATTCCCCAGTTGAAGGACATCTGGATTGTTTCCAGTGTGAGGCAATTAAGCATAAAGTTACTATAAACATTCATGTGCAGATTTTTGTGTAAACATACATTTTCATCTCTCTTGGGTAAATACGTAGGAGTGAGATGGCTGTGTCATATGGCAAATGTATGTTTACCTTTATAAGAAACTGTCAAACCATTTTCCCAACACACTGCCACTTTGCATTCCCACAGCAATGAATGAGAGAATTCCAGGGGTTCTGTATCCTTGTCATAACTTGGTATTATCAGGTTTCTTTTCACCTTATTTTATCCATTTTAACAGTGTGTACTGACATCCAATTATGACTACAGTTTGCATTTTCCTAATGACGAATGATGCTGAACACCTTTTCATGGTTTATCTGCCGTCTGTGTATTTTCTGCGGGGAAATGTCTGTTCAAATCCTTCGCCTACTTTTTTTTTTTTTACATCGGGCTGTTTGTTTTTTATCATTGAATTTTGAGGGTTCTTTATATTTTCTGATTACAAGTCCTTTTTTCAGACATACGATTTACAAATATTTTCTCCTCGTCTGTGATTTTTCATTTTATTCTTGTAAACATCCATTGGAGAATAAAGGTTTCTAGGTTGTTTTTTTTTTTTAATGTTTCTTTATTTTTGAGAGAGAGACAGAGAGACAGAGAGAGAGCATGAACGGGGGAGAAGCAGAGAAAAAGGGAGACACAGAATCCGAAACAGGCTCCATGCTCTGAGCTGTCAGCACAGAGCCCAACGTGGGGCTCGAACTCACAAACCGTGAGATCATGACCTGAGCCGAAGCCACTCAACTGACTGAGCCACCCAGGCACCCCTAAAGGTTTTTAGTTTTGATGAAGTTCAATTTATCAGTGTTTGGGGTTATTTTTTTTTCTTTTGTGAATCATGTTTTTGGTGTCTAAGAACTCTTAATTTACAATCACAAAAATTTTCTATTTTTTTTCTGGAAGATGTATAGTTTTATGTTTTATATTTAGCTGTATGATAAATTTCCAGTTAATTTTTGTGCAAAGTATGAAGGTTGGGTTCAGGCAAATTATTTTTGGCATGGATACATAATTATTTCATTGCCATTTGTTGAAAAAAACTATCCTTTATCAGCCTTTACCAGAAATCTATAGACCACACACATGGGTTTATTTACTCTCATTATGGTGAGAGAACCTACTTTGTCTGAATTGTACTCTTTCAAAATTTTAAGATGCATTTTATGAATCATTATGTGGTCTGTCTTAGTGAATACTCCAATTGCACTTGAAAGAATTCGAGGTCTTCTATGTCCTTGCTGATTTTCTGTTTACTTATTCTATTTATTGCCAAGAGAATATATCTCTTGGGGCAATTGTTGTAGTAGTTACTATAGTGATTATAATACACAAACCTTCTCTCTCAATCTGCTTAGAGCTAATATTTTGCCACCTCAAATAAAACATAAAAGCCTTACAACCACGTTTGGTTCCCTCATGCTTCCTTTTTGATTTTATAGTCATCATTTGTACTACATTGAAAACCCCACCAGTAATATTATCCTTTCTGCTTTCAACTGTCACATGTATTTTAAATGGCATAAGAAAGGAAAAAACAGTCTATCCTATTTACCATTTCTGTTAGTCTTCCTTTGTTCATGAAGCACCAAGGTTCTCCCGGATATAATTTCCATGAAGAGCTTAGAACGTCACCATTTCTTCTAGAATAGCTCTGATGGTTGACAGTTTTCTTACTTTTCCTTCACCTGAGAATGTCATCATTTTCCTTGTGTTCCTGAAGGATATTTCCTTTTTCTGGATGCAGAATTCAGGGTTGACAATTCTTTTCTCTTAATACTTTACATTGTTCTACTGTCTTCTGGCCATTTGTGGTTTTTTGATAGGAAATCCACAGTATTCAAATCACTGTTTTTTGCATTTTGTTTTTGCTTAAATAATTTTATTATACATTTGTCAATTGTATTAGTATTTTAATTTTTTAAAATTTTTTAACGTTTTATTTATTTTTGAGAGAGAGAGAGAGAGAAAGACAGAGTATAAGCTGGGCAGGAGCAGAGAGAGAGGGAGACAGAATCCACAAAGCAGGCTCCAGGCTCTGAGCTGTCAGCACAGAGCCTGATGCGGGGCTTGAACCGTGAACCATGAAATCATGACCTGAGCTGAGGTTGGACGCCCAACCGACTGAGCCACCTGGGCGCCCCTATTATATTAGTATTTTTAAAGAAAGGATCGTTGTATCTTTCTTTTCTATTTCATTTAACTTCTGTTCCCATCTTTA
This sequence comes from Panthera pardus, assembly GCF_024362965.1. Classification (NCBI taxonomy): domain Eukaryota; kingdom Metazoa; phylum Chordata; class Mammalia; order Carnivora; family Felidae; genus Panthera; species Panthera pardus. Next base: position 14,357,130 of record NW_026526766.1, on the reverse strand, counting down.
CAGTTTCTTCCACTTCCTTTGGATTTATTCTGTTTTTCTCTTCTTCCTTTCTTTCTTTTTCTTTTTAAGTTCATTCATTTTGAGAGAGATAGAGAGAGCAAGTGAGGGAGGGGCAGAGAGAGAGAGGGAGAGAGAGTGAGAGAGAGATCCCAAGCAGGCTCCACACTGTCAGCACAGAGCCCAAACTCATGAACTGCAAGATCATGACCTGAGCAGAAACCAAGAGTCGGACACTTAACCGACCGAGCCACCCAGGCGCCCCTCTCTTCCCCATTTCTAAAGTTGAATGCTTATCTCATTTCCAGTCTTTGCCCTTTTCTAAAATAAACAGCTGAGGCTATACATTTCCTCCAAGTAAAAGCTTTAAAGGTAAATCTGTAGTTATGTAGCATTCTCATTACCAGTCAGCTTTAATTTCTGATACTTGATACTTGATATATCAATTTAGAAGTCTAATTCTTAGTGTTCTAATACATGTTTTTAAGTTAGCTGTTTGTTTCTGACTTTTTCCTTAAATGCATTGGTAAAAAAAAAATCTATATGATACTGATTCTCTGAAGTGTGTCAAGATTTACTTCAGGCCTAAGAAGTAGTCCACTTTAAAAACAATCTAGGGGCACCTGGGTGGCTCAGTCGGTTAAGCGTCGGACTTCGGCTCAGATCATGATTTCATGGTTTGTGGGTTCGAGCCCCATGTCAGGCTCTGTGCTGACAGCTCAGAGCCTGGAGACTGTTTCAGATTCTGTCTGTCTGTCTGTCTCTCTCTCTCTCAAAAAATAAACATTAAAAAAATTTTTTTAAATGATCTGGGTATTCTTGAAAACAGGTATATTCTCCAATTATTAAGTACAGAGCTCTTTGTTCTTTAGATCAAGATTTCTTTTTAATCTGTCAAACACTGAGACATAGGTATTAAAATGTTCTACAATAGTATATTTGTCTATTGCTGCTTTAATTTAATCAGTTTATCTATCATGTATCTATTATCTATATGCTTTATATATTTGGAAGCTAAGTGATTAGAAATATACAAATTTAGCACTATTTGTCTGAAAAATTCAGTTCTGTGTCATTATATATAATCCTTTTTATCTCTAGTATTATATTTCTTTCTTTAAATTCTACTTAGGCATACATATAGATGCACCAGATTTCTTTTGGTTATGTCTACTTTGGATATCTTTTTCCATTCTCTTTTTCCTAACTTCATTTTGTCCTTGTAAGTGTATATCTTATAAACAATATATGCATGTGTTTTTGAAAAGCTATTCTGAGAATCTATGATCTTTAACTGTAGAATTAAGTCCATTTAAATTTATTGTGATTACTGATACATTTGGGTTTATTTTTCCATCACATTTCAAGCTTTTGTTTTTTCCTGCCCCTTGTTTCTCCCTTCCTCCACCTCTCTCTCTCTTCCTCCCTCTCTCGCTCTCTCTCCCTCCCCCTTTCTCCTTACATTTACACTGACTGTAGATATTTTTTCTCCTTCCATTTTATCCCTTAATTGGTTTGGAAGATATACACCTTATTTCTATTCTCTTAGTCACTAAACGGACACTCAGCTTAACAAAATATAAAGTTAGTCTTTACTTGCCTCACATACAATATACAGATTTTGAAATGTTTTAGATGTAATTACCTTTCTCTTTCATATGCAATTATGACCCTACGTTTTAGCTCTATCTTAATTTTGATGCCATAATTTAAGCATTATTAGCATTTTAGAATATCAGTATTTGTTTATATAGTCCTAGAGAGTTTACCATAATCTTTACTCACTACTTTGTCTTGTGTCTCAAACCATTTTGGGGACCATTTTCCTTTTCCTTGAAGTATACCTGTGAGAAATTTATTTGGGCATATTTGGGTTTTGGGGGGAAGTAGACTCCATTTTTTTCTTGTATTGAAAGTTCTTTAATTAATCTTCATTCTTCAAGTACAGTTTTTCTGCATACACGTTCCAGGTTGCTGGTTATTTTATCTCAGCACACTGAAGACACTCCTCCGCATCTTCTGGGTTCTACTCTTCAGAAGTCAAGTGTCAGTGTCATTGCCAGGCTTTGTTTATGAAGTGTCGTTTCTCTCGGGCTACTTTTAACATCTTACTTCTATAATAGGAATCTGAAAAACCATGACTCTCATGAAGTTATCAACCATTAACTTTTACAAGTTGCTCTTCCTACTTTTTTCTTTTATCTCCTTTTGTAACTTCATCTTTTACACCTTAATCACTTAATCTGTCACATTTTTTTCATGTCTTTGTATTTCTATGCAGAATTCTGTTTTTTATTTTGTGGTGGTGGTTTTATTTCTTTGTTGATTTCTGTGTTGCTTCTTTAGATTTCTTTTCTACTTCACCAGTTCTTACGTAAGCTTGCCTGCCCTCCAACCCTTACACTATATTTAAATTTTAGTTATTGCCCCATCTAGACACTGAGCTCTATAAGGTCAAATACGTTTGCTTATTTTGTTCACTGCAGGAAACCCAACCACTAGAGGAGTGCCTGTTTCATGACAGGTGCTCAACAAACATTTGTTGATAAACTATTAAATGTTGTATTCTTGTAAATTGAATTTGCTTTTTTTCCCCCCATCTATTTGCCCGATTTGGTAATCTTTTATTTCTTTTGTTAGGTTTTGTTTCTTTCTTTTATTTTGGTAAGCACTAAAAAAACTCTTTTGTATCCTGTATCTAATAATTCCAAATTTAAATATCTTGCAATTCTAGTTCTGCGTATTGTTCTGCTAACATTTGTTCAAAGTAACTTATTTCCTTTATGTTTTAAGCTTGCTTTAACTTTTTGGGATTATTTGAGGCCCAAGATGAAGGAAGAGTCCTCCAAGGAGGATTTGTGCTGGTTTTAGTCTACCTGAGGACACTAGAGCCTACTTTAAACTCTAATTCCCACAGGCACCTACCTGGCTGGCTCAATTGTTGGAGATGTGTGACTCTTGATCTTGGGATTGTGACTTTGACCCCCACATTGGGTATGGAGATTACTTAAAAATAAAATCTTTAAAATTAAAAAAAAAAAAGAAACTTCAGTCCTTAACCTGTAGCTCTTAAGACCACAGAGATAATATAAATTCAGCCAAATCTATGAAAGGGATTCTTAAGAGGAGGCATTTCTTTTCTTTTACCTCCTGCTAATAATACCACAGCCAACATTGAAGTCTGCTTCTGAGGGGTGAGTCTTCTTTTTCTAATTCACCCTTTACCCAAGGACACAGCTTTTCCTATGTCCCGGAGTTGTATAAAGCGGTTACTATGTAAGGTGGTAAATCTATGTCCTGCACTGACCCAAGAATTTGCCTCCAATATCCCTAATGCTCCAAAGCTGTAGGTCACCCACATCCAGTGGCTTTAATATATGCAAAGGATTCAGGGTTCACTTACTGTCATAGTCTGCTCAGGCTGCCAGGACAAAATATCACAGATCAGGCAGCTTAAACAATTTATTTTCTCACAGCTCTGAAGGCTGGAAGTTCAAGATCAATATTTTAGTAAATTTGGTTTGTGGTGAAAATCCTCTGCCTGGATTGTAGATGGCCACCTTCTCCCTGTGTCTTGTCTTCATGTGGACCTTCCTTCAACAATTGCATGCTGGGGGAACTAGGGGGAAGTATGAGGTCTGGTGTCTTCTTATAAAGACACTAATCCTATCAGATCAGGGTGCCACTCTTATAGCCTCATTTTACTTTAGTTAGTTCCTTAAAGGTCCCATCTCTAAATACAGTCACACTGGGGGTGAGGGGTGGGGTTAGGGCTTCAACATATGAAATTGGGGGCAGGGAACACAAATATTCTGTCCATGTCATGTACCTCCAGGTTTTCCTATACCTCTTTATTCCTAACCTCAGAGGATTTCCATTAGTTTCTTAAAGGGCTCATCAGATTATCTCAAAAGGGTTTTCTTTTTTTTAATTGTTGTTGTTGAGTATTTTTAGGTGTCACGTAGCAGACATGAGTTTCAAAATCTCTAGCTTTTCGTATTGCCAGAAAAAGACATCTCTTCTCTATGTATAATCTTGCAGTAGGCAATTCTATCCAATCTCGTATACATGCTTCAAATAACACATCAAATTTATATTTCCAGCCCTGACTTCTCTCCTGAGATTGAGACTCACAGCCAGCTGCTACTTGACATCTTTACTTGGAAGTTTACAGAATATTTAAAACCTAATGTATCCCAATCAGAATTCAAGGTCTTCCTCTCAAATTTTCTCTTTCCCTAATTTCCCTATCTCAGTAAATATCATGATAACCATTGAATCCCTCAAGCCAAAGAACCTAGACATCAACCTTGATTCCTCATTTTTCCTTTCTTCCCACATGCAATACAAGAACGAGTCCCGTCTTCCCTATTTTAAACACAGGCCCTCAATCTGTCCACTTCTCTCCACCTCCTTTTTTACCACCTTCGTGTAGCTCATCTGGCCACCTCTACTGCCTCCTAAGCAGGGACCTGCTTCTATACTAACCCTCCTACAATGAGGCACCACAGAGCAGCTAAAGTGATCCTCACATCACATCTCAATAACTTAAAATTCTCCATTTGCTTTCCATTACACTTACAATAAAAGTCGTACCCTCATTTCACAAGGCTTTAAATGCTCCAATGACTGTCCACCTCTCTGAGCTGATCATGTACATGCTCCCCTGAGCTCCTCACACTATGGACCCTCTGGCTGTCTTCCTGTTTCTCAAATATACTAGTCCATGCCTACCTCAAGTCTTTTATTCTTGCTGTTTCCTCTGCAGGAGCACACTTCCCTATGATATCTGCTTCACTGAAGTTTCAGCTCAAATGTTATCTCCTCAAAAAGATCATCTCTAACCACTGCTAACTATTTTCTATTTGTTCCTCTGGATCCACCATCTACCTATACCTACTCTGTTCACTAGAAAGCTGACCTTCGTGGGATAAATCAATCAGGCCTCCTTGATCTCTCTTTCCATTGGGTTTTGCCAATGGGAATCCATGACAGAAAATAGAAGGACAGGAGGAAAGAAAGATCTGGGTATTTATTTCCCTGGCTCCCCCGACACTAGGTTGCTGGTTAGTGGTGGCCATGTTCCTGTACCAAAGTTTCTAACAGTTGGCGACTTTTATAGGCATAGCCTCCCATAGGGCTCCACTAATGGCTCCTTTCCCTCATCCCTCCAGGCCCAGGTGTAACAGTTTCTTCCTATTTGGAGGCCTGGAATGTTTCAGCATCCATTGTTAGTTTCCCTTCATTACATTCTTTTTCCTCGAGCATGCCATCTGTTTCCTGGTATATCGGTTTCCTAGGGCTGCCACAACAAAGTACCACAAACTGGGTGGCCTAAACAATAGAAACTTATTGTCTCACAGTTCTGGAGGCTGGATACCCAAGTTCGAGTTGTCAACAGGGCTGTGAGGAAGAATCTATCTGTTCGATGCCTGTCCCCTAGGGGTCGGTGGATTGCTGGCAATCTTTGACATTCCTTGGCTTGTCAAAGGAATGATGAGTGCATCATCCCAATCTCTGCCCTCATCTTAACGTGATGTTCTCCCTGTGTATGTGTCTCTGTGTACAACTTCTCCTTTTTATAAAGACACCAGTCTTCTTGGACTAGGGATTACTCCAATGACCTCATTGTCATAAACTACATCTGCGATGACCCTATTTCCATTCTGATGTATAGGGGTTAGGACTTCATATGAACTTTGGAGGGGCACAATTCAACCCATAACACTTGCTGGAATTCTAATAGAGATTCCCTATCCACCATCACTTTCTGTCACACTTATTTATTTTCTTATCTTTTGATGTCATTTTGTTTATTTTTATATGTGTATATATTTACTTTCAGGTTTTCTTTCTCTCTCAGTAGAATATGGGGGAAAGCTGATGTTTACCTTGTCTTTTGCTGTAACTGCATAGCACCAGATACAGAGTAGGAGACCAATAAATAATTACTGAACAAATTAATAGATGGCAATATCTAAAGTTTGGTTAGGATCTTGAACTGCTATAGACTCTAGTTATTAACTACAATAAACTACAATATTCACATTCTACTGTGACATCTCTGTAACCCTTAAAAGAAGTTCAGACTAGCAGCCTCATGAATAATGAGGACACTTTGGTGTTTTTTGTCCCAGATCTCCATCTATTCATTGTGTCATGTTAAGGAACTCTTATAACCTCTTGACCCTGAATCTCCCCAAATGAGAATACAAATGTTTCCTATCCTTAATATCAGAAGGCTTTTTAAAGGTTAATTATGGTCCCATGCTTTGTGGAATGTGGGGTGAGAAAGAATTGCAAGCAATTATTATCTTTATGGTGATTATGGTTACTAGTGAGACACTCTTCAGATCCCAACCTCCTGTCAAAGATATCAAGAAACACTGAAAGGAAAAATATCTGACTGGTCAAATGAATTCAGGCAAGATCAGGTTAAAACAACTCAGTAATTCTCAGAAGTTCTGCCAGTGCAAAGTATATTTAAGTTTTCTATAATACAGCATCATATACATTTTTTTCCAAACTTATCTGACCATGCAACACTTTTTATTCAAAACATCATTTATAGGACTAAGGGTGGAGAAATGATAAATTAGCAACTTCTGTCTAAGCTAAATAAGTCAAAGTCACTTAAAAAGTACAGTAGACTTTTTAAAAAATTATTTTAACATTTATTTATTTTTGAGAGAGAGAGAGAGAGAGCATGAGCAGAGGAGGGGCAGAGCGAGAGAGGGACGCAGAATCCAAAGCAGGCTCCAGGCTCTGAGCTGTCAGCACAGAGCCTGATGCGGGGCTCGAACTCACAAGCCGTGAGATCATGACCTGAGCTAAAGTCAGACGTTTAACTCATTGAGCCACCCAGGCGTCCCAAGAGTAGTTGACTTTTAAACCAAAACAAGAAAGAGGAAAGAATATTCCACCTCTGGATGCTGCAGGTGGCTGGCAGTGTTTTCTAGCTCCATTGCAATATAATTCAGCATTAGTCCTCAGCAGAGAATGGGATTACATGGGCTCCACAATTAAATCACTCCTCTTACCATAAGTATTAGAGCACTTTTGAGTCCTGCTCTTATCCTCCTCAGCATAAAGCTAAAATGATGCCCCTTCACATTTTTCCTCATCACAGTATATACCAGAAAACAGGGAAGCATCCAAAATGTGACTCACTAGTGGTCCTGTGTCCACAGGACAGGCACCAGCCCATTTACGTCATACACACTCCTCTTACTGTAGGTAAGAAACCAAGGTTTGTAGAGTATAAAATATCATTTGCTTCTACTAAGGATGTTTTGTCTAAGCTGCAGGCTTAGGTTCCTCCTTCTGCTCACAAACAACTGGAGGACTGAAATAAAGCTACCAAGTTTATGAGCTGAGAGAACTACAGAATATTATAATCAAGCCCCTTCATAACAGAGTGGAGAAAATTAAGGCCCAGGATGAAGTGAATTACTTAAGATCATGTGAAGTCTTTGTATTATCACAGAGGTGACCATCCAGGGAGGCAGACAATCCTGTCCTGATTTGCTTAGAGAGAGCTCTCCCGCGGTGTTTCAGCCTATCCAACTTTAAAGACCCTGGACTCCCAGCTAGCTTAAATTCTAGGATTTCATTCAGAAGGTGACATCCTAGAGGCCAGCAAATTCTTCCTTCTAAGTATCAGGGGAGAACTATCTAAAAAGATAGCAAAACAACCCTTAGAAAAAACTAGGGCTTGCTCGTGCCCTTAGACCTTAAACATCACGTGGAACTTCAGCCCATACCAGCCCAAGAAGATCCAATCTCATTGCTCATCCTTGCCACTTACCCCTCTCACAGCCTTTTGACCTTACACTACTCCTGCATTTTTTCCCCTGATCTTCCTGCTGCCAAAGATATCTCGTTTCCCAAACGAAAAGGTTTTACCTAGCAAAGAAAACCATCAACAAAACAAAAAGGAAACATACTGAATGGGAGAAGATTTTTGCAAAGTATATGCCTGAGACAAGGTTAATCTCCAAAATATATAAAGAACTTATACAACTGAACCCCTAAAGACCAAACAATCCACTTCAAACATGGGCAGAGGATGAGTATAGACATTTTTCCAAAGAAGACATCCAGATGGGCAACAGACACACGGAAAGATTCTCAGCATCACTAATTGTCGGGGAAATGCAAATCAAAACCACAATGAGATATTGTCTCATACCAGTCAGAATGGCTAGTACCAAAAATACAAGAAATAACAAGTGTTGGTGAGCATATGTAGAAAATAGAACTCCTGTGCATTGGTAGTGGGACTATAAATTGGTACAACCACTAAGGAAAACAGTATGGAGGTACCTCACAAAATTAAAAACAGAAATACCATATGATCCAGAAATTCTACTGTTAGGCATTTACCCAAAGAAAATGAATACATTAATCTGAAAAAGATATACGCACCCCTATGTTTATTTTTTTAATGTTTATTTATTTTGAGAGAGAGTGGCGGAGGGGCAGAGAGACCGGGGGAGAGACAATCCCAAGCAGGCTCCGTGCTGTCAGCACAGAGCCCAATGTGGGGCTCGATCTTACAAACGATGAGATCATGACCTGAGCTGAAATCACAAATCAGACACTCAACTGAAGGAGCCACCAAGGGCCACAGTACCCCTATGTTTCTTGAAGGATTATTTATGATAGACAAGATGTAAAAGTAACCCAAATGTCCACTGATAGATAAATGGATAAGAAAATGTGTACACACACACACACACACACACACACACACACACACACACAAAGGAATATTACCCAGCCCTAAAAAAAGAATGAGACATTGCCATTTGTGACAATATGGATGAACCTAGAAGGCATTATGCTAAGCGAAATAAGTCAGACCAGCAAAAACAAATACCACATGATTTCACTTGTATGTGGAATCTAAAAAAGTAAAACAACTGAACAAACAAACAAAAGAAAACTAAACAGACACTTAAATATACAGGACAAACTAGTCGTTGCCAGAGAGGAGGTAGGTGGGGGAATGGGTAGGTGAAGGAGATTAAGAGGTACAAACTTCCACTTAGAAAATAAATGAATCACAGAGATGTAAAGTACAGTGTCACTAATACTATAATAACTGTGTATGTGACGAATGGCAACTACACTTATTGTGGTGAGGACTGAGTAATATATAGAACTGCCAAATCACTATGTTATATGCCTGAAACTAATATAACATTGCATGTTCACTACACTTCAATAATAAAAAAACTGAAAAATAAAAAGATATTCCATTAATTGGCACACATTTACCAAGCACCTGCTATGTGCCAGGCATCCTGCCACAAGCTGGAGATACCAAGACAGCATTTCTTTGCTCAAGGGCTCGCAACGTGGTGAGGAAGAATATAAAGAGATCATTGTTTAACACGGTGTTGAGTGATGTGCTAAAGTAGAAAGGTTAGAACTAAGCTGTTCCCTCACACACAGACCAGTAGGTTAAGAGACTGTACACACAGCCCTTAGCATGTCTCTCGTTCATTTCCTCTTTCCCATCCCTTCTGCTTCTGCTCTAGTTCCAGGTTTTATCGTCTCTTAACCGAACTAGTGTAACATCTTCCTAACTTTCTCCCTGCTTCCAGTATCACTTTTGCCAACCTAACTTTCACTCTTCTACCAGAATGATCTTATTAACGGAAACCAACACATCTGGAATATAGTAGACATGAATAAATACCTTTTGAATAAATAACATCAGTCCGCTAATTTACAATTTAGTAAATTCCTAATTCACATGGGGGTACTTGCAAACTTTCCCACTGACTTGCCCCTATAAGAAGGGAAGTGAAAACACATAAACCCCTGAAGGTATTTTTCATTAAAATGCACAAATGCAAGATGTACGGCTCAATAACATTTTACATTTGTGTAAACATATGTCCACCATTCCGATTGAATATAGAACATTTTCATTTCACCCAAAGAAGTGTTCTCGTGCTCCTTCTCAGTTCAGCCTGCCTTCCCAGAGTTAACCACTATTTTATCTTCAGTCGCTATACATTTGTGTTGCCCCTTCTTGAACTTCATATGCTCAATGCAATCATATAGTTATCTACTGTGATTTACTTGAGTATCATTATTTTATATCCAGTCACCTTTCCTTGAGCATCTCAGATAGAAATTTCCATCCCTGAGCTCCAAGACACCCAGGGGCCACTTTCAGGACCCCACAATCCATACTGAACTCTTTGCTTTCACCAAAACCGATTTTCTACAGATATCAATTAGAAAGAATATGAAAAACAAATTCTCATTAAAGGAAAGAAGGTATAGATACTGTATATCAAGGAAAATAGTCTCATGATTACTACCTAAGAGGTTATACCTATATAAACATAGCTTTGAGGACTGACTAATCAGATAATATCATCTTGATTCAAGGAAATAATTGCCTGCCACTGCGCCATCAGAGCCAAAGACGAGCTCGTAATAAAGATACGTAAGCAAAAGGAAAATGTCCAGGAGGAAAAGAAAAAAATAAGCAGCATCCACTGAGAGTTTATTATAGTGTAGGCAAAGTGCTAGCTAAGCACTGGGGATTTGAAAATGAATATGTCACACATTGGTCTAAATTGGTATGTTTTAAAAAAAAAATTTGCTGGGGCGCCTGGGTGGCTCAGTCGGTTGAGTGTCCGACTTCAGCTCAGGTCACGATCTCGCGGTCCGTGAGGTCAAGCCCCGCGTCGGGCTCTGGGCTGATGGCTCAGAGCCTGGAGCCTGCTTCCGATTCTGTGTCTCTCTCTCTCTCTGACCCTCCCCCATTCATGCTCTGTCTCTCTCTGTCTCAAAAATAAATTAAAAAATTTAAAAATTTAAAAAAAGTAAAAATAAAAAATAAAATAAATAAAATAAAAAAATTTGCTAATGTGTGTCAAAAGCTTTAAATAAGGTTTATGTCTTGGTCCTAGTAATTCCATTTCTATAAATTTATCCTAGAGAGATATTCAAACATGAACAAAAATATGAGAAATACCCAATCTGTGAAAATTATTAAATAAATTATAGTAAATCCATATGGTTAAACATTACAGAACCTTTTTTGTTTCGGTTTTGGTTTTGGTTTTGCTTTGTTTTGTTTTGTTTTTTAGAGGGAGAGAGAGTGCAAGTGGAGGAGAGGCAGAGGGAAAGAGAGGATCTTAAGCAGGCTCCACACTCAGCATAGAGCCCAACATGGGGCTCAATACCACAACCCTGAGATCTTGACCTCAGCCAAAACCAAGAGTCAGATGCTGAAATAACCCATGCACCCCATAGAACCTTTAAAAATATATATCGCATCTGGCTGGCTCATTCGGTAGAGTGTAGGACTCTTGATCTCCAGATTGCAATTTTGAGCCCCATGTTGGGTATAGAGATTATTTAAAAAAATAAAATACCACAGGATTTCACTCATATGTAGAATTTAAGAAACAAAACAAATGAACAAACGGGGAAAAAGGAGAGGCAGACCAAGAAAATAGACTCTTCTTTTTTAAAGACAAGGTTCAAGAATTTTTATTTATTTTTTTATGTTTATTTAATTTTTGAGAGAAAGAGAGACAGAGTACCCGAAGCGGGCTCTGCACTGACAGCAGTGAGCCCAATGGGGGTTTGAACTCACAAACCAGGAGATCATGACCCGAGCCCAAGTCGGATGCTCAACCGACTGAGCCACCCAAGTGCCCCAAGAAAATAGACTCTTAAATATAGAGTACAAACTGATGGTTACCAGAAGGGAGAGGGATAGGTGAAATACATGATAGGGATTAAGGAGTGCACTTGCGATGAGCACCAGGTGACGTGTGGGAGTGTTGAAGCACTGTATTGTACGTCAGAAACGAATATAACACTGTGTGTTAATGAACGTGAGTTTAAATAAAAAGCTTTAAAAAAAAGATATCCAACATATTGATAATGTGGTTACATTTGGGGAAGCCACGGGGTTTGGTGGGAACGTGGTCAAGTGGGATGTTACTATTCTTGGTATTTTGTTTCAAAAAGAATGCATTAATTTGGAACTAAATATTCATTTAGAAATAAACATTATTTTTTAAAATCAAATGGCTTTCTGAATACACCAACTAAGTTCTGCTATAAAGATTATATGGTATTTTTTTTTAATCAAAACCAACTAATTTATATAATGAAGAAATATATGCCCAGAAGGCTCTGTACATCTGAACTAATATATAGCATAGTAAACATAAAAATCTTTAGCCAAATTTAAAGTTAATCAGTTTAAGTGTTGACTTAGTCTTGTATTGATTTTATGAGTAAGGAACTTAAGTTCTGTAGACATAGGCGTGCTCAAGTGAAAAAGTTCCTGTCTATTTCCTTGGACTTGGATGATTTTTACTGTTTAAACTGTTTGGAATGTAGTAGATCAGGAACTTGCCTTGTTGGTTTCAGTTACAACGGACTTCATTACGTCAGAAATTTTACTCGTCATTAACCTCTAAAAAAATTCAAACCTAGGAAAATTCCCCAAAAACCTTCAAGAAGGCAGGTAGGTCATAAATGAAAAGGTCAAAAAATGCTATTTTTTAGCCAATCTATTTCTTTCCCATAATTTTAAGAAGTATTAACTACTGTTAACTATCATGTAATGTTTTACCTTATAAATATGATCATGTGCAGTGAAAGCATTAGTTTATGAGAACGCATACATAAATATTTTCCTTTAGGCTAATAGTTAGAAGGATTTTTAACAGGGTATTATTCTCTATACATTATCAATCTCATTTCATTTTTTTGTTTTTGTTGTAAGCAATTATATTTCAGGAAAGAAAGTAAGGGAGGGAATGGTATTTGGTAATAAAAAAGACAGCTAAACTTAAAATATTCTGGAACTAGAAGTTTTATGGTGAGTTTTTGATAAAGACAGTTACCTTAGTTTCCCTCTTTCATGTCTTAATGAAGAAAATAAAACTCAGCTAGTTATTTCCCTTTTTATAATAGCTAACATAAATGTGTAACTTTATTACTTCCTCCCCAGGAAAGATTTAATGTGGGATGTATCTTTCCTTCCATTTTCTTTTTTTGGCTAGAAATCAAAGAATGAGGATTGTCTTCAGTGATGTTTTTACCTTACTCTGCCTCTTGGATGGTAAGTCATTAAGAAAGCATAAATCAAAAAGAGGGGAAATTATCTAAGAGACTGCAGAATTACAATATCAGTGGAAGATGACCTTAAATAAGGTAATTAAGGTGCTTATAGCAAGGCCTGAGGAAGCACTTTTAAACAGCTAGAGCTAACACTTATTGAGCATTTATGATATGCCAGGAACTGGTTTAAACATCTCATTTGTATTAATTCATTGAACCCTCACGACAACCTATGAGTTAAGTCCTGTTATTTCCCATTTTATAGATGAGAAAACTGCACTGCTAGATGCCGGCCCCATGTTGCTATAGTTATCACTAGGCTGGAGCTAACCAAAGGAGGCTGGAAGCTGTTATAAAAAAGGCAAAGATGGGGCGCCTGGGTGGCGCAGTCGGTTAAGCGTCCGACTTCAGCCAGGTCACGATCTCGCGGTCTGTGAGTTCGAGCCCCGCGTCAGGCTCTGGGCTGATGGCTCGGAGCCTGGAGCCTGTTTCTGATTCTGTGTCTCCCTCTCTCTCTGCCCCTCCCCCGTTCATGCTCTGTCTCTCTCTGTCCCAAAAATAAATAAAAAACGTTGAAAAAAAAAATTAAAAAAAAAAAAAGGCAAAGAAAATTAATTAAATTGAATAAGCATAGACACGGGCCTTCTAGCACTTTGCCTGTTAAATGTGCTCTTCACCATCTTCCTTCATTTATAAAAGAACCAATAAAGGAGATAATAGGGCACTTCCAATTCCTTTTACAGAATTCCTAGGTCTCCTCAAATTATTTAGATATGTATGAAGGTAATACCTCCCAACAGGTATGTTCAAGCACCATCATGGGGATTCTCCCTCTAGTAAAGCGGTAAGATGATAACGAAGACAATTGCTCTATGCTGCACCCAGGGTTCTTTTAAAGTCAACAAGATTTAATGGATGAATGAGTCACCTGGGAATCTCGCCAAAATGCAGGTTGGGGTGGGGCCTGAGTTTGCACTTCCAACAAGCCTCTAAGTGATGCTGGTGCTGTTGGTCTGGAGACCACATGTCAGTAGGGAGACTCTAGAACACATCCCAGAGATAAAATTCTAAGATTGAGACTTGGAGACCATGAGGAGCAAATACTGGGGTCACCAACTGAAATGCCTAAAGTGCTTGGTCAGCTAATATCTCTCTTGCATTTTACGTCCTTATACTAGTCTCTTGTAAAAAATGTGGACAGGAGCATATGAATAGGTGAAAGACCACATGAGAACATACCCAGTGTCTTGCATACCATGAAAAATGATTTACGGAGGGGACCATGTTAATTTTGCCAGATACACAGGGAAGTTGTGAGGATAAAAGAAGAAAATTCTGCATGAATAGAAACCTTGAAGTAATGGGTGCCAGGAGGTAAGGAGTGGTTATTTAAAAGGATCATTGCTGGGGCACTCGGGTGGCTCAGTAGGTTAAAGGTCCGACTTCAGCCCAGGTCGTGATCTCACCGTTCATGAGTTCAAGCCCAGCATCGGGCTCTGGCTGACAGCTTGGAGCCTGCTTCTGATTCTGTGTCTGCCTCTCTCTCTGCCCCTCCCCAGCTCGCATTCTCTTTCTCTCTCCCTAACTCTCAAAAATAAAAATAAACACTAAAAAAATTAAAATAAAAAATATCACTATCATCATGATTATAATATATATTTAAATAACTAGATATTATTTAGAATATACCTTTAAATAATCATATGGATGCTATAATAATATAAGCAATAATATAATTATAAAAATAATTACATATAATATATTACATATTATGTAATTATATTTATATAATTTGTATTCTAGATTATTTATGTATAATAATATAATATATTTATATTTATATAATCTATATTCATATTTTTAAATAATATACTTTATATAAATATAAAGTATATATAATACATACAAATATATAAAGTATATACACTCTAGAACTTTATGTATTATATAAATATAAATATATATTTACATTTATATATGTATGTAATTTAACATATATTTATATTTATATAATATACTTACATTTTTTAATTTTGTAATTTATTTATTTATATAAATATATATAAAGTATATGTATAATATATAAATATATATAAAGTATAAAATATATATAATATAAAGTATGTATAATACATATAAACATATATAAAGTATATATACTCTAGAACTTTACATACTATATAAAGTATAAATATGAATATATATATTTATGTATGTAATTTAATATATAATATATATTTATGTAATATACGCTTATATTTTTAAGTTATATAATTTATTTATTTATATAAATATATAAAGTATATGTATAATATATAAATATATCTAAAGTATATGTATAATATATAAAAATATATAAAGTATATATAACATATAAAGTATACATAATATATAAATATATATAAAGCATATATACTCTAGAACTTTATATATTATATAAAGTATAAATATATACATTTATATTTTATATATATAACTTAAATTTATATATAATTTAGATATAAATTTACATTATAAAAATTTATATACAATATATATTTATATATTTTAAATAAATTTAAATAAATTTATTTTATTTATTTATATAATATATATTTATATACTATTTATATATGTCATATATTATGTGATTGTATTTATATAATTTATATAAATAATGTAATCTATTGGATGTTTCCTGTTAATAAATAAAGTCATAAAATAGTATAGCATACTTCAGAATTAATCATTAAGGAAACTATTCATTTTACATTTAACCCAAAGCTGTAAATTTAGTTGTCAAAGACATATATTTATGTGCTAATGTTAATAAAACCAACAATAAATTTTCAGATAAAAAAGACACTGGAATAAAGGACATGGGATCTGAGAACATATTTATAATTACTCAAGCAAATGAACAGATACAGTCAACAAAAAAGCCTAAAAGCTAAGGTTTCATCTTCAGCTGTAAATAACGTCAGAGCCAAGGTTTTAGGAAGAAGATATGGATGCTGGGTGGGGGGATTAGGAGGAGGAGGGACTATGTGAAAGGGAGGGAAAGAAGCCAGAGCAGAACTCCCCCAGGAAAACAGTCCATGGGTCTCTGGCAAGGCAGAGAAAGAGCTGTCCACCACGGAGGAGCCCCTGGCACCACAGTTCTGAGCCAGGCAGTGATCTCGAAGAGCAAGGGGTGAGACTCAGAGGTCACAAGTGCAGGAGGAAAGTTATCTCAGGCATGACTTAAAGATCCAAGCAGCCCTAGTATTCTGGGCAGGCAACTGACTCAGAATCTACTAAGAATCAAAACATCCAGAAAGAAGAGGGCAAGATCAGGACGTTTGGGATACAAAAAGGCAGGCAGCTCTAGGGACATGGGGTGCTTGCTTAGAACAAGGGCTTGAGATTCCAACAGACCTTTTTATTTTTTTATTTTTTACATTTTTTTCAATGTTTATTTTTGAGAGACGGAGCATGAGTGGGGAAGGGGCAGAGAGAGAGGGAGACACAGAATCTGAAGCAGGCTTCAGGCTCTGAGCCCTCAGCACAGAGCCCAATGCAGGGATCAAACCCACGAACTGTGAGATCATGACCTGAGCCGAAGTCAGACGCGTAACTGACTGAGCCCCCCAGGCACCCTCAACAGCCTTTTTTAAACTCCTGTCTCTGCCACTTGTACGAGCTACTTAAAATCTTGAGATTTAGTCTTCTTTCATGTGAGACTTGAGCAGTTTAGTACTGGCTTCGAAGACCTACTGTGAACAATGATGGAGCTAATGCATGTAAATTGCCTAGCAGGGTCCTTGGCATAAGCTTAGTTCTTAAGAAAATATTTGTTGATGGATTGTTGATTATGGATTGAAAGTCTGCCTCACTCAGAGAGAGAACCAACTGTGAAATTTCCAAAGTGTCTTGAGATGAGAATAGTCAACAGAGGTTAATTAGCCTCATCAGCTGACTATTTTCTCTTAAAAGTGATCTTTTCTAACCCTGAAAATGGCAGAGGGAGATGGAAAAAATACAAAGTGCAAACTGTCTAATAAACTCTTCCTTCGGGTCATCAGTGAATAAGAGTGACATGGCAATGATCTTCCTATGTTAAAAGATGAAAACTATGCACACTGAGGCAGATTTGGACTCAATTTTAGAAGAATCTTTAACAGGCTGAGGTGTTTTTAATGGTGATGAGCTCTCCATCACTAGCCAAGGCTCCCTGTAGAAATTATTATAAAGGCGCTGCCTGAATTCAATGGAACTAGTGGTCCTGAAACACTGGTCTGGACATCTATGTCCCAATCACATGCCCTCCACTGTTTCTGCATATCTACAATACAGATTTCTGAGCCTCACTTCCTATATATTCTAATACAGGTCTATAGGGGCTCTGGGAATTTGTGTTTATTGTATTTTAACTGTTTACGTAAATGAGATGCACAGTCAAATTTGGAAGCCAGTCCTCTAGATAATAGCTAGCTTCCAATCTTGCTTATGCTAAGTTTGAGAATCTCTGGGCCATTTCTGTGTAATCAAAATAAATAACATTTTAAGCCGCTGGATTTGAATGCTGGAGATAACCTGTATGTAAACATTAATCAAGCAATACACAGTCACAGAGAACCTACAATACATAGACATTGAAGTGGGGGCCGCCTAATAGTGACTATATGGCTGAAATTCAAATTTCTGGCTAAATAACTGGTTTGATTTAATTAGGTGCCGAGGAGTCGAGTAAATTTTTCCCAACTAAATTGTTTAGACCACCTGGCCTCATTTCTAATTAGTATCTGTTCGGGGTGCTTCCAATTGCATGAATGTAGCATATGCTTTGAAATTTCTCCCACTCTCGAAATAAAAATAATTTTAATTTATAGGAGTTTTTAGAATTCTTTTTTTAATTGTTGCTTACCTTTTCCAGTTGAAAATCACATTTTTTTTTTCCCTCCCCCTTTGTCTCTTCTTCTTTTTTTTTTTTTCCTTTCTGGTCATCACTTCTGTTTTGCCTTTATTTATTTATTTATCTAGTTAGTTATTTATCTTCTGTACCTGGAGGTGCTGGAGGTGTGATTTGTAGATTATGCAACCTCTCAATCCCCTTCCATGGATGTCTTTTGGATCTTGGAACCTGCAAAACAAAACCTGGTCAGTACTGCGTAAAAGAGATTCACGTGAAAGGTAAGTCTTGACACTTAAAAAATATATATATATGAAAATGACGACAGGAAAAAATCCTTATATAAAAGCAAACATCAGTAAACATTTACTGTGTGCCAGATGCTGTCCTAAGGGCCTTAACCTGGATGACATTATACCAACAAAACAATGACATGGGTTTGATCTTGTCACTACCCCCATTTTAAAGATGAGAAATCTGAGGCATTGGAAGATTAAGACATGTGCATGGTGTCACACAGCTGATGAGTATTGGAGGCAAGATTCAAATTCAAGTGAATGTCTATACTGCCTCATTCACACCACTCACATCCTCACAAAAAATTAGTAATAGTTTGCAGGGCCCTCCTAAGCACAGAGCCTGTACAAGTGCACAGGTGACATGCCTAGGAAGCCAGCCTTGTCTGCAGAGGTTAAAGGGTAAGTGCAAACGTCCAAACGATGACAACATTAGAAGAAAATACCGAAGAAGACTGAAAGAGAGGAGGCCTCTTGAACATCCAAAAGACCTACGTTGTAAAGGAAATGAAAGATAAATTTGAATACTTCAATATTTTAAGACCTATAAAATGAACGACAACCCCCAAATTTTAAAGATAAAGAATAAACTGGATGAAAATAGTTGGAATATAAATAACAGAAAAAAAGATTCCAGTGATAATTTAGATTAGGTTAGCAATTTTTTAGACAATTTGGGAATTTCCATTGAAATTTTAAATGAACACAGCCTTCTACAAAGCAATTGTATTTCTTGATATCTACTGCAGCAAAATATTCACATGTAACACAAAAAAGAATGATTATCAAGGTTATCCCTCAATATTATATTTAATTGTAAAGTAATGGAAATGACCTAAATGTTTATCTACGGACGAAGTGTACTTCAAACTATGATGCAAGGATGCCTGGGTGGTTCAGTTGGTTGAACATCAGACTCTTGATTTCAGCTCAGGCCATGATTTCAGCGTTGTGGAATCAAGCCCTGTGTCGAGCTCTGCCTTGGGTGTGGAACCTGCTTAGGATTCGCTCTCCCTTTCCCTCTGCTCCTCTCCCCAGATTGGGTACTGTCTCTCTCAATAAACAAACAAATAAACAAACTGAGATGTATATTCAGGCTATGGAATGCTATGCAACACTTACATGAACTAGATCCCTTTGTTAACATGGGAACAATCTCTAAGACATTCTTGAGCAAAAGAAAGGCAGTTGCAGAACAGTAGGCATGGAATACCAACCGTGAATAAACATCTCCACAAGGCAAAACTCTAAATTCCTCTATGGAGTTGGAAGGAGAAAAGAAAAAGTTAGAGATCAAAGTTAGTTGGGAGAGAGGAAGAGAACTTGGGGGTCCCACGTGATGGGTTTTGGTATTAAGAGGGTTATTTGTGCTTATTCAGTCCACTCTCTAAGCCCCGTGTTCCCTCTGGCTCATGCCTCTGCCGGTCAGAACCCCTTCCTTCTAGAAGGGGAGAGGTACCAGGGACCCCTGGAGCCATGAGATGCTGGCTCCCGGTGATTGCTCTTGTCTTTCAAAACGTGGACACACACTCACTCATCAAGGCAGCTGAACTTCAGAACAAGTGCCAAAGGTCTCTGCACATGAGTCTGGAGGCTGATGTGTCAAAATATTGACAATGGCTCTTGACCGGTCAAGGACCTAGTCTGACTCCAGTGTCGTGGGCACAGCAGTTTCCTAACTTGCAAATTTTGTCGTGAAACAAATAGAACTGGAACACTTTGAGAGCTTTATTAACAGGGTTTCTCACCCTTGACACTATTAACACTTTGGCAGGATAGTTCATTGTTATGCAGGGCTATATTATGGACCGTAGGAGGTTTAGCATGTCACTCCACGCAACTATGATCTTCCAAGTTGTAACAACAAAAATGTTTCTGGGCATTATCTACTGTCCAGGGGGTGGGAGGCAAAATTGCCCCTGGTTGAGTGACTACTGTTTTGAGAAGTTTCCAACCATCACACGTTTGGCTGCCTTTGGGGAACTGCTCCTTCGTGTTCTCCCTTCATACACGTGGAAGATGGTGGGGGTGGGGGGGAGGCTGGGCAGGATTACAGGACAACACTATCCCTTATTTTGCACTTGTGTTTATTTTTCACATTTTGTGCAGTGAACATGCATTACTTCCAAAATCAGGGTGAAAATTAAACGAAGTCAAGGACACACTTCCCTTTCTGAGAAGCACTTACACATCCAAATGATCCTTCTGTGGATTAAGCCCTTTGAATAACTCATGACCTGGGTTAAGCTGGGGAATGATAATGGAAGCTAACACTTCAGAAAGTTTTACAAGTCAGTGGCAATTGCATGGGTTTTATCATCTGAAATTGAAAGCTATTTTGCTTTCAAATTTGAAAGCTACTGTATTGCAATGTAGCTAACTAGAATACATTTAGGTGGGAGTTCTTAAAGACAAAATGTATCTTCATAAACCTAGAAGTTTTGCTTTGTCTTTGTTTCTTTGTTTGTTTGTTTGTTTGTTTGTTTGTTTTTGAGAGAGAAAGAGAGCCCACGGGAGAGGCACAGAGAGAGGGGAACAGAGGATCTGAAGTGCACCCTGTGCTGACAGCAGAGAGCCCAAAGCAGGGCTCAGACCCACAAACCCTGAGATCATGACCTGATCCGAAGTCAGATGCTTAACCGACTGAGCCACCCAGGAACCCTGTTACTTTTTTTTTTTTTTAACCTGTTAGTTTGAAGCATCTAAGTCAGGTAGGTTGCACTTCACAAGGAATTTCCTTACCCCTACCCCCCCCCCCCCACATGGGGCTTGAACCCCATGATAGATTTACAACCCCAAGATAGATTTGCATGTTGTACTGACTGGGCCAGCCGGGCACCCCAACCCTACCTCTTTTGTTTCCCTCAGGTGGAATTCAGTGGTATTCCATTCAAGGTTGCACAGAGACCCAAGATGAGTGCTTCAAGAGAGTAACAAAGCCTTCTGGAATTCTCTCTACTCACTGTTGCCTTTATTCCTTGTGCAATCTTTGAGCCAGTGGCCCATTTCCAAGTTGTTTGATCAACTGCCTCAGAGTCTGATCTGGTCATCACAAGACAACAGGCTGCCATTAATCCACCCTCTGCAAAACACCTCCTATCTCTGCAGGTCATACGAGTTGTGGTCTAAAACCAGTTCTGGTTTTCAAGGTGCCCCCCTTCTTCCCCACCACCTCCAACTTCTCCCAGAAACATCCTTTTTCAACACTATGTCTCTCCTCTCCTCTTTCTGCTCAGTTCCCTTTCTGGTGACTTCAAAGCTACAAAGAAGTAAAAACGTATTTCCCTGAGGCAAATAATGCATATCGTCTCTAGTTTACTGGTTTCCTTAAATATTTCCGCATTCCGAAATACAGTTACAAATAGATTGTATCACAAGATACCAAGGGACCTCAGAATGTTCATTTGACTTCCAAAGCAAACTGCCTTGTTTTGGGGGAGTAATTTATGGCATAGGAGGAACTGATTTAACAAATTCCATAGGAAAAATAAGTCACAAATAAGAAAACCAGGCCTGTGAGATCTATGAACCCAAATGCAAAGAGCTCTGGCAGGTGTATCTTCTTTTCCGTTCTTTCTTTTTTTTTTTTTTTTAATGTTTATTTATTTCTGAGAGAGAGAGACAGAGTGCAAGCAGGGGAGGGGCAGAGAGAGAGGGAAACACAGAATCCAAAGCAGGCTCCCGGCTCTGAGCTGTCAGGAGGGAGCCAGATGCGGGGCTCGAACTCAAGAACTGTGAGATTATGACCTGAGCCAACATCCCACGCCTAACCAACTGAACCACCCGGGCGCCTACACTTATTTTTCCGGTCCGTATTTGGATCTGTCCAAATGCTGGATTTCCACACCATAGCCACGTCTCCGTGCTTTGGCTCTTCTAACATTGGCAGGCGAAGCAATTCATTTTGAGCAAAGAACAGGTGCCCATCCACAAGGAATGTTAAAGGACTGTGAATATACTTTGGCCTCCATATTGTACCACATATTCAATTATTCTCACTCAGTGCTCTACTTAAGCTGCCTCCAAGTTACTTCATTTAAAATGTTAAAGTTGTTTTTCTCTGTGTTTTCAGGAGTTTGAGAAATCCAAATGGTAAATAATAAATCGCCACAAAACCTTCTTTGTTGTCTTTTCCTCAGAACCTAAAGCAGTATCTCACATACAGCTGGCCATCAATAAATGCTCTTCTATACCCTTTTAAGAAAAAGAAGTGTAAAAAAAAACAGCGGGGGCACCTGGGTGGCTCAGTCGGTTGAGCGTCCAACTTCAGCCCAGGTTCTGATCCCACGCTTTGTGGGTTCCAGCCCCACATCGGGCTCTGTGCTGACGGCTCAGAGCCTGGAGCCTGCTTCAGATTCTGTGTCTCCCTCATGCTCTGCCTCTCCTGCACTCTGTCTCTGTCTCCCAAAAATAAATAAACATTTTTTAAAAATTTATAAAAAAAAAAAAAGCCCAAGGATTTAGACCATATTTATGAACTAAAGAAAAAGTTTCTTCATCCTAAGATTTAAGTTCATTTGCCATTATTCTGTCACTTTACACATTAGCCACATTGTTAAACAGATTGGTGAACTTCATGGAGACATGACTTTTAGTTGTTTTTTTATACATAATGTTATTTACCCAATGTCACAGGAGGAAACAAATGACAAGCTCAGACAATTGGTGACTAGCTCCATAAAGCTTCCCAAACTTAACTTGAAATCCCAGTGATGTAACGAGAAGAAAAGAAGGAAGCAGGTACCCTTTTTTTGTGCCACTAACTGGGCATTGACCTTGGCAGGTCACCTTGGAGTCTCTGTACTTCATCCTCCTCACATACAAAATGAAAAGGATTGGATCACATAATCTCTCAGATCCCTTCAAGTCCCCATACTTTATGACTTGACATTGACTCCTCTGGTGCTGAAGGTCTAGGAGACAGACCCTGGTTACATGGTCAGCACTCCTGTAGCACAGTGGAGTCCAGGAAACCTAAAGGAGAAATGGAAGTCATGACAAGCAGTGACCATCACTGGAGCACTTGACTGCCTGCATGCCAACATGACCCAAAAGTCACATAGAACAAAAATAATTTTCACATCCTTGATGTGGTATGCTGAACGATGCCTCTCCAGAGATGCCCACATTCTAATCCCTGGAAGCTGGGAATATGTTATGTTATGATGGCAAAGGGGACTTTGTAGATGAGCTTAGAGATTTTGAGATTAGATTCTCCTGGATTTATCTGGGTGGGCCCAATGCAATCACAAGGTCTTTATAACAGGGAAGTAGGATGGTCAGAGAGGGATTTGCAGACGCTCCACGCTGGCTTTGAACATGGAGAAAGGGGTCACAAGCCAAGGAATGTGGGCAACCTCTAGAAACTGGAAAAGTCAAGACAACAGATTCTCCTCTAGAGTTTCCAGAAGAAACAAAGCCCTGCAGACACATTTTCAACCTCTAACACCCATAATGGTAAGATAAATTTGCTTAAAAAAATTTTAGAGGGGTGCCTGGGTGGCTCAATTGGTTAAGTGACCGACTTCGGCTCAGGTCATGACCTCATGGTTGGTGAGTTTGAGCTCCTTGTCGGGCTATGTGCTGACAGCTCAGAGCCTGGAGCCTGCTTCGGATTCTGTGTCTCCCCCTCTCCCTACCCCTCCCCTGCTCACACTCTGTGTCTCTCGGTCTCTCAATAATAAATAATTGTTAAAAAAAATTTTAGAGATAAGTGACATGTAACATATTCATTTTAGGTGTGAAACATAATTATTTTATATTTGTGTGTATTACAAAATGATCACCACCATACATGTACCTTAACATCCAACACTATACACAGTTACAGAACATCTGCTTTCTTTTTACATGATTTGTTATAGTATTTGTCATGGGAAACAAATACATTTGATCACGCACAGGATGATATGGTGTCTCCCCTCCGCCCAAGGTTTACACACCCAACACTTGGTTTACATGAATCTGATTTCAAGAGAGGTATCTCAGTGTCCTATTATGTCCCTTTCATCCTAACAATTTCTCAGTCATGATTTCCCTTGAAACACACAGATGGCCTATAGACATGTGATCACATCTTTCCAGCCTACGCCTCCCACTCAAGCCTCTATCCATTCAAGATAAAAGTTTATTCTTTGCTTATCCCTCACACCTAAAGACAAAGTGATAGCCTGATTTTTATCAGTTTATAAGACATCAGACTGAGGGGTCAATGGATCTGAGGACCTCGCTTGATCCTCTGAATACGAGGTTGGCTTCCTTGTTAATAACATTCTTTCCTGCAACTGAAAAAGAAGCTTCAGTGGTGAATGCCCCATAATTTACTTATGAGAAAAGCCTTTGCAATCAATCAACTGGGGGCATATGGAAGATGTGGCAGGGAAGAGACGGAATTTATTCCATTAGCAGAGGAGGGATAGGATGTTTTGTCCTGCTGGCACTCAGTTTCAAGATTTTCAGAAGTTCCTGTGAGAACACTTTATAAGTGAGATGGCCACTGCTGTCTTCCCCAGTATACTGATGAGGAGTCTGAGGCCCCATAGCTCATAGGTGGCGGGGGGGGGGGGGGGGGGAGGCTTGTGGTGTGATGTACTATGTGATCTTCTCTCCATCACAAATGCCAGGCCCCGGGGGAGCCATAGAAGCAGACAAGAAGCTGAGCCAGCGTGATGATACAACTGACTCCTTGGCACAGCTGTATGAGACACAAGACTTGGGGGTCTCTGAAAGAAGCATAAGAGTGAAGAAATAGAAGGAAATGGGATGGTTGATGACTGACCTCTTGAGTTTCCAAAGCAACTCTGAGTCTGACTCAGGACTTTGGACAGAAAGAAAAATTTCATTAGATGACAATGGGAAAAATCCAGAGCCCTGAATGTTGCACGCTATGTCCACAGGCAGTCATCTTTTTTTGTTTGTTTTAATTTTCTTCAGTAGAGGACTCCATGTGCTGATACTTTTCTGGCTAAAACTGAATGCTGGAGACATGGGAAACACCCACATCCTTGGGGAGATCGGGGGCCATTGCAGCACTGACTGATTGTCCAGAAGAGTAAACATTCTCCCTCTAAGGCACCAACTCATATTTCTGAAGGTCCTAGAACTAAAGGCACTAGAGGTGGCTGTACTCGCTGGTGGACACATTTCTATCTTGCATTTCATTGATCTTTGCAGACCACCACTGGTAAGTCATGCTGTAACCTCTTTTGGTGGCACCTCAAATCCTAACACTCCAATTAACAGGACAGATCCAGAAAGGCAGCCCCATAATCTATCCTTCCCATAACTTGGTGGTGTGAGTGTATTTTCTACCTTCTCGGGCCCACAGACAGTGAATAAAGTCAAGAGATCTGCCATCAGAAATTATTGTGTAGAAAGGAACTTCCAGATAGAGCCATAGCTAGCAATTTTGGTGCCAGGGCAAGCACAAAATATGCCCTCAAATTAACTTTGGAATTCATGTCTTGGCTCCTATATTGGTGTTATTGATAATACTTACCATCTGGTGGTTTCCTGTTTCAACTAATTCTTGCTAACTAGGTTTTTTTTTTTTAATTTTTTTTTTAATGTTTATTTATTTTTGAGACAGAGAGAGACAGAGCATGAACGGGGGAGGGGCAGAGAGAGAGGGAGACACAGAATCGGAAGCAGGCTCCAGGCTCTGAGCCATCAGCCCAGAGCCCGACGCGGGGCTCGGACTCACGCGAGATCGTGACCTGAGCTGAAGTCGGACGCTTAACCGACTGAGCCACCCAGGCGCCCCTGCTAACTAGGTATTAAGCTCAGTGATCCTACATGCATGTGCTGTTGGATTAATTGCACAATCATTTTTAAAATTGACACACTGCCGGGCGCCTGGGTGGCTCAGTCAGTTGAGCGTCCGACTTGGGCTCAGGTCATGTTCTCGCAGTGTGTGAGTTCGAGCCCCACATCGGGCTCTGTGCTGACAGCTCAGAGCCTGGAGCCTGCTTCAGATTCTGTGTCTCCCTCTCTCTGCCCCTTCTCTGCTCATGCTCTGTCTCTCTCTGTCTCAAAAATAAATAAAAACATTTAAAAAAAATTGACACACTGTAGATTTCAGAGCCCTGGGGCAATAGCATAGTGGCCAGGTAGAGTAACAGCTCTGATTATGCAGAGAGAAGAGACAGCAAGAACTAGTAGTCAGTGACGGTAGGAATGGGAAGCACAGAGGACTCTTTAATTTGATAAATATTTACCGAGCAATTCCTACATGTCAGGTACAGTGGAGGTGATGAGGATACATCAGTGAGTAATTTAGATGTTCACGCAGTTACTTCCAGTATGCGGGAAGAAATCACAAAAATAGGCACTTGTCATATAATATAGTAGGTCTGAAATATTAATAATTACAGGATGATATATGGAGTTCAAAAGGAAGGTACCCACCCCAATGATGGTCACAAAAGGCTGTCAAAGCAAGTATGACTAAGCCAAAATCTGAACGGTGGGGAATCAACCAGAACAGCTGGGAGATTGGAGGTTTCTGTTGCTTGAGATCCAGAGTCCTGAAGAACACAGAATCTCCCCCAGAAAAGCCTAAGGGTAGTGGATGAACAGCTTTTCACTTTAGGAAAGTCAAAGTGGCTTCAGTTTGGAAAATAAGTGGAACTAGAGGCTAGGAGAGCATTTAGGCTTTTGCTGCAAGCCAGGTGAGAGATGATGGTGTGCCTACAATAGGTAAGTGGCAGGGGGCATCTAAGAAGAAGTATTTCTTGCACTTAGTAAGTGCAGGAAGCCTTCCAGGTTCGAGGGATACACCAGTGGACAAGTTCCTGCTTTTAGACAGCTTACCTTGTAGTGGATCTTACGTTGTAGTGGAACAAGCAATAAATAGCCTAATGTCTCATAACTTGATGTCAAGCAAATACCATGGAAATAAAGTTAGATGGGTTAAGGTGATGATATATGCTCTATTTTATTTTATGTTATTTATTTTAATTTTTTTTAACGTTTATTTATTTTTGAGACAGAGAGAGACAGAGCATGAACGGGGGAGGGTCAGAGAGAGGGAGACACAGAATCTGAAACAGGCTCTAGGCTCTGAGCTGTCAGCACAGAGTCCGACGCGGGGCTCGAACTCACAGACCGCGAGATCATGACCTGAGCCGAAGTTCTACCGCTCAACCGACTGAGCCACCCAGGCGCCCCTACATGCTCTGTTTTATACAGGATGGGTAGAGCAAGCCATCTCTAAGCGGAGACCTGAAAGAGATAGAAGGTAAGTCATCTACGACGTGGAAGGTGAGCATTTATAGGCAGCAGGAACCTCAATGTTCTCCTCTGGATATATTAAGCTTGAGATGCTGATTAGACACCCCTATGGAGATGCTCACATGCGGTCAAATATGCAAGTCTGAACTCAAGAGAGAGGTCTGGCTGGAGAGACAGAAATTTGAGGTTCATCAGCAAAAATACGTTATTAAATACCTTTGACCTGGACGAGACCACTTGAGGAATGAGTGTAGGTCTGAACCCTGGGACCCTGGGAAATTTCGTGGTAGAAGAGAAGAGAAAGAATGGCCCAACTTCTGCATTGGAGAAGTCCACTTAATAGAGGCTGGAAGAGATGTTCCAAAAGAGCCCTTCCACAGAATCTGCCACAGTGACGGAGGTGGTCTGTAGAAAAAGACAGTGGGAAGGAAGGCCAAGAGAGAGTCCAGCTTATTGAATTTTCAGTTGCATTCACCTATGAAAATGGCACTAGGCGTTTGGGCATATGGATTTGAAGCTCAAGGGGGAAATAATAGCTGGGGATAGATTCGTGCACCCAGCATCTAGGTCAAAAAATAAGGTCAGTATAAAGAATAAGAAAAGAGAAGATAACTTTTAGAAAGACATTCATCAAATGTGGTTCAGCAAGAAATGAGAAAGCAATGTATAAAGGCTTAAGGCTAGGTTCAGGTTATTGCAGAAAAGGAACACATGTTAGGACTTAGCATATGAAAAGTGGCTAAGCTTCAACCCTGGGGTGAAGTGGAATAAGGTCTATGTTACAAGAAGAGCAGAGTCTCTGAAGCTAAAAAATACCAAGGCTCTAAGTTTCAGTTCTACCATTTACTAATCGCGTGACCCTGAACCGTTTACCCAACTTTCTGAACTTCAATTCCCTTCTTTGTAAAACAAAGTCAATGACATCTACTTTACTGGATCTTACAGAGGATCTGGTACATGATCGATGCTCACTACCTACTCCTTTCTCTCTGCCCTGAAAGTTTTCATCAAGAAGAGCAGGGCAGGATAAGTAGCAATACTAAAAATGGGAGTGTCTGGAGGGGCAGCTGGTGGCTCAGTCGGTTAAGTGTCTGACTTTGGCTCAGGGCATGATCTCACAGTTCCTGCATCGAGTTCTATGCTGTCAGGACTGAGCCTGCTTTAGATCCTGTATTCCCCACCCACCCACTCTCAAAAATGAATGAACATTTAAAAAAATTAAAAACTAAAGATCGCCATTTAATTCCATGATGAGGAGGGATCACGGAAGAAGAAAGGGCCATGGTACAAAGCGAGAAACAGATCCATGAAAGGGGAATGCAAGACAAAACAGCTGTAGAGAAAAGGAGCAGAGCAGTG
The DNA here is from genome assembly GCF_024362965.1 of Panthera pardus. NCBI lineage: Eukaryota > Metazoa > Chordata > Mammalia > Carnivora > Felidae > Panthera > Panthera pardus. The sequence goes on along the minus strand of NW_026526766.1, from coordinate 14,328,264 downwards.
GCTTGGGAAAACACACTGCTACCGAGGAGTCACATGATCTCTGGCAAGGACTTGATGTCACAGCCTCCATTCCACCATCCAGAAAAGACAGGACTGTTTTATAGTCCCTGAGAGTCTCACAAGCACCCACTGCTGATGGTTCCCAATGGGTGTGGGGGTGGAGGAAAGCAATCCAAGAACTTGGAGAAAAAAAATTATAACTTGATTCCTTTATTTTCACTCATCTGTAACTGAAATTGAGTACTTCCTTCTATTACGAATAAAACAAGCATGTCACGATAGTAATAGAGGTAACTGTGACTTTGTTATCAAAAAAGTAAGATATTTTTATATCATATTTTTGTTTTACAGACAAAAACTTTTGTTATGCAGACTATCTCCAGATATCACTTATGCTCATCAACGCTTAGAAATTAGAGTAGTCATCATATCCAGCACTAATATCTTAATAAAGAAGCACATGTATTATCATTTATTGGGGTATTTCATATTTCAATAGTCCTTTGTAATCCTACATATTTTATTTGAAGCATTTGGAAAGAGTATTCTGAAAAAGGGTCTATTTGTGTTATCTGTTCCTACGTAACAAATCACCACAAAACTTCACGGCTTAAAACAACGATCCTCTGATTATTATTATTATCTCTCATGGTTCTGGGGCTGACAGCTCCACTGAGGAATTCCTGCTTGCGGTCTCATGGAAATACAGAGTAGCTGGGACTGGAATGATCCATTTACGTGTTTAGCACCTAGGCTGGGAGGACCTGAACAGCCAGGGGCTAGGACAGGGCAGAGCTCATTCAGAATCTCTAATTTTTTTTTTTAACTTTTTGAATTTTTGTTTATTTTTTTCATCATGATAAATGTACTCTTTAATTCCCCGCGCCACCCCTGCCCTGAATCTCTTTCAGAGAATTTCCATGTGGTTGAACATGGCAGCTTCAGGGTTGCCCAACTTCTTACAATGGCAGCTCAGAGTGTCGAGAGACAAAGCCAGACAGAAGCTGTACCACCTTTTATTGCTTATCTGCAAAGTCCTGTGGCACTTCACCCTCCTCTATGAGTTGAGGCAGCCACGAAGACCCACGCAGGTTCATGGGGAGAGTCCACAGACTCCACCACTTGGTGGGAAAGAAATAAGCTTTTGGGAAAAAATGAGACCCAAGATATGGTTGAGGCCATTTTTGTAAGATAGTCTACCACAGGACCCATAAATTTCACCAGCCTATCAAATGGGTTCGTTGCACTGGGGGAACAAAAAAAGTGCTAAGAATCCCCTTCTAGAACCTCATCACAACCGAAGTTCACTCACGTTCCATAACTCACCTTAAGATACAAATCATTTCTTCTGGATCTTGTCTGCTGATCACATCTAGTCTACTGTCTGGTTCATTTGTTCATTTTCTGTGTTGATCGTTTCTTTGAAACTATCTCTTCCAATGACCCCCACCTCCAAAACATAACACAAGCGTACACGTGAACACACACACACACACACACACACACACACACACACACACACTCAGACACATACTCTTCTAGATTTCATTTTCTGGGCATAAATCCTCCATCAGAACCCCAATGAGCCTGTTTGAAAGTCATCAGAGGGACAACTGGGTGGCTCAGTCAGTTAAGTGTCTGGCTCTTGATTTCGGCTCAGGTCATGATCTCCCAGTTTGTGAGTTCCAGCCCTGCATCAGGCTCTGTGGCAGAGCCTGCTTGGGATTCTCCCTCTCTCCCTCTCTCTCTCTCTCTCTCTCTCTCTGCCCCTGCCCTGCTTGTGCACGCATACTCTCTCTCAAAATAAATAAAGCTTAAAAAAAGAAAAGAAAAGAAAGTCACCAGAGAATCCTATTCTCTATCTTTCTGGATTATATTTGTCTAAGCAACTGAACGTCCCTGGTGAAAACAGTGTTAACAAACCCTTCGGCCCTTGGCTCTCAAGCCTGGAGCCGGGCCTCAGCGCACCAGAGCCTCCCTGCGGCTGCGCTGCCCTGGACGCCTCTGCCATCTGGTGGCCAACAGTGGTATAACCGCGCCCTGCTAGTCCAGCCAACCAGCCTCCTGCACTCCTTTCTCCTCATCCATCAAGCCAAAATGCCCTAGCTGTAATCTCTAGTTTCCAGTGTCCTGCACCAACGAATGCAGAGGCAAGAGCCTTGCATTACCAAAACACATGTGATCTTTGTGGCTAGTAAATGCGCCAAAACCTGGAACAGTGCCTGTGCAGGTGATGTGACGTCCAATAAATACTTGGGGATGAAAAAGAGAAGAGGAAAGGTAATGCTTGGAGCATAACGAATCAATTGGTCCAGTAGGTTATGTAACTCTGAAGTTCAAAAAACAAGTGAGAATCTTCTACACATTGCTGAAGACCACAGGTGGATTCCATCCTAGCTGCCCAACTGGCCAGCTGTGGGCAAGTTATCTAACTTCTCTGATCCTTGGTGTCCTCATCGACAATGTGATTATAACATTTACCTGGTACAGTTATTCTGGAAAGTAAATGAAATACCTTATTAAAAACACCTAGCCTAGCGACTAGCAGGGAGAAAGTGCCCCGTCACTGCTTTAATTAATGTTTCTATAAAGATGGTTCAAAATGTCAGAATCTTTTTTGTTAAGACTAGGCAAACACTCATGTGCTTCTGGTAAGAAAGCGATGCTAGAAATTTAGAGGGGGGTTAGATATGCAGAAAAACCTGAGAAGTTGGGACTAGGACTTTTTACTCATGGAGAAGCCATTTACAACCTTTTTTTTTTTTTTTTAAATAAAGGCTCTCTCATGAAAAATGGTAATGGGCCACTGTCCCACCTCATGTCCACTAAAGGAAGAACTGGAGGGAATGAGGCCAAATGGTTTGTTAGTAATTATGCTGAAACCAGAAATACCTCAAAGAATTTTATGGATCCTTTTTATGATTCTACTCTCAAAAGAATTATATTTCTCCTTAAATAGAATCAAGTCCCAGCTATAGACTGGCAGAATACGGTCTGAAGTGTCACCTCCAAAGTGGAAGAGGCCTAATGTAATCAACCTGCCACCAAGCAGCTGGCTGATGTCCTTCAGACAGCATACCCTACTGAGGGTGTGATTTCCTTCTCTGACGCTAACATGCTGGAAATTCAGCATTGGCAGTAGCCAGTGGCCAACAGGTTGCCTTGTGAGAGGCAGACCATTCTTTTGGGAAAAGCCAGAGCCTCCATTCCTACCAGTATGGCCAACTCCTTGCTCAAGCAATGGGTGGCCAGGGAGAGATATTGGCTGCTATTCACTGAGTAGGTCATCCTGTCCACCTGGTTATTGAGCATCCCCCTGGAGCAGATGCCCTTGTGCCCACTCCTATAGGTCCACCTTCATGTCTCCAACCTTCCAATCTTGCTAGTTTCATGTCCCTGACTAACTAACCAAGCCATCTGTCCCTGCCTGGAAACCTATGTGTATCCATATCACTGCCCACTTCTCCTCCCCTACAAAGCAAACAACCAAGTGCACCAGTTGTATCTCTGTCCACTGGGAGAATTCCCTTCAGCCTGTCCTTGAAAGTCAATATTGAATGAATATAGTGTGACAACTGTCCATCTTCTTCCTCCTCCAATACACTGATGAACCAGACACAAGAATTTTCCTCTCCTACCACTGGATCATCTAGAAGCTACTGTGAGATCATGTGCATGAATTGAGGAAAAGGCACTAGTGTCACAAAGGTGACACTCTCTAGACCTGCTTGGACGTGACCTTTATGAACCATTTCATCATACGATGGATTGTGGCAGCTCCTGTGACTCAGTGGTCATGATGATGTCCAGCCCATGGTGAGCAACACTATTCTCATCACTATGATCAGTTACTCAGTCTTTACAGAACCTCTTTTCCTATAGTGAGTGGTTCTCTGCTACAGAAGGCATGATTATGTCCAGAACCCTGTAAATCTGTGCTGCAATTCTCCTAGTGGAGGAGGTCAGAGACTAAACACTAGATATACACATAGATACATCTAGCACAGATACATCCTAGCATGACTGGATCTGCTGGATCATTTAGCACAAGTTTGGGGCAGATTGCTATATAACCTTAGCCTACGGTAAAGTCCTCCCTTGTTCTGCTCTCCACTCAAAACTGGTTATGTCCCAAATCCAAAGAGACCCAATAAGCATTAAGCCTCCCTCTTAGTGGCTGAGGGCACAATGTGCTAGAATTTGGTTTTCTACTGAAAGAAGATATCCCAGCAAACCCCAGGCAATTGGACCTCTAATAACTGTCCCAATATGGCAGCCCTCTGAATATTTTTCGTTTTATCTTTCATCCTTTGGAGAACATAACTCTAACTAAAGTATATACAGTATATGCTACTTTCTGTTCACCAGGTCAAATTAATATTATATCAATGCTATAATGGATCAACATGTTATGTTGCAAAATATCAAGAGGGTCAAGGTCCATGGAGATTATTTTGTGTCAGCTATCAGGAGAGTTAATATAACCTTAGTCCAAGCCAGTGAGTACATCACTGTCTGCTCTATGTTGTGAACACCTTGGACATCTGTTACTGACAGAATTGGGGGGAAAAAAGAAACTACATTCCCCATATGGGGAGCAGCCACTTATGGCATACTCCAATAGCCACATATGGAGTAGCAGATCTGTAACAAATAGATGCCACCTATATTACAGCAGCTATCATTGGGGCTACCTTTGTTTAAGTTGATACAGCCGACCTTTATTGCAACCATCCATCTGGTTTTTGCAAAGGTTATGCAACTGAATTGAATAGGAATATAATGGGGAGCCTTTAACATTTTGAGCTCAGACCCTACGCCTATATGGACAGGGCTCATATGAAACTTCCCCAGTGTGGACTTCTACTGGGGGGAAGAATTACAGGAATATGTACTGTATTTACTTGCTGGAGGGTTGCAGAAGCCTACCTTCAGGGACCCACCCCCCCTTTCAGAAGGCTTTGTGTGTCAGAACTACTGAAATATGAAAACCGGAAGAGAAATCATTTATAGTGGAAACTGACATCACTCTTTGGCTCATCAAGTCTTATTTTCTTTCTGGTTATAGTAATCAAGCATTCCCCAGTTGGTGACCCATTTGTCTCAGCCTCGAGAACACCATAGTCTATTAACCATCACTGCAGATCCTTGCAGGTCAAGGCGCTCTGCCTGACACTCCTCTTGCTGGTCATTATAATATCTATGTCTCCCTTGCGCCTGATGCTTACATGCTGCCACTGGTCTCTGTTATTCTGAAATCTTACTGCTCCCATCGACACCAGGAGGATCATTTCTGCAACGGCACCTACTACCGTCAGTCCCAGCCTACAAAGGCAGCCACGACTGACACTTTCAGTGATTCTGGTGCCTCTTGCTAGTGCATTCCTCATCTCCTTTATAAAAGGGGTACCTTCTGAGCCCTCTTTGAGAATCTAGTCAGCAGGCAGCTTCCCCAATCTTATCTAATAAATCTATTCTAGCATGCCCACCTCTCTGAGCATAGGGACCCCGTCCTCCATATGCTTCTACATCATGTTTAAGCTTCACGCAGCCACCCAGAAGGATATTGGAACCAGCTTCGTGTTTCTTTGCCAGGACATTTCATCCTGAGTCATGGGAGAGTGTTCCAGAATCATTTCACTGTCCCTAACGAGCTCTATATTCTGTTCCTCCACCTCCTCATCCACCTCAACACAGTCAAAATCCATTCCTGCACATGCTTCCTTGGTTCTACACAGTACAGACTAGCCATGCCCTGAGATTATTTTGGTGAACATCTATTTCTATCACAGCAGGTATTAAACCTCCCTTCTTGGGTTATGCTGAGACTTGACCCTAGTTATTGGTCTGGAAGCAATGAGGTGGAAGGTGGGGATGAGAGTGTCAGAGAGTGTCAGATCTTGAGAATAAACATCATCTTGCAACACAGCCATCTTAGATAAGGCTTTGCATGGTCTCCAGGGAAGGGAGGCTGTTCTCTCTCCTCTAGCAAGGAGGACCACTGCTTCTGCCAGCTAGGTGGGTTCAGAGGAATACGGGGAGGGCTCCAAGGTTCTCAGACACATCCTTGCAAATTTATTTACCCTGGAACCCTGACTTTAGCATGGGAGACTGGTGGAAGCTGTGCATTCTAGTATTCTTTGCAGACCTGCCACCTTATTATTAAATTGAGAGACTGCTTGTTAGCACAGGCTGCCCTATAGCTACAAGAAACAAGATCTCCACATATGCTGCCAAGCAAGCCTTCTGGCATTTACAGCTTCCCTTGAGTTAATAGTTGGCTGACTTGCATCTCTTCTTTTCCTTCAGGGATTCCAAGGCAGACATCCAGCCAACTCCACCATCTTTAGAATTACCACTGCCCCATACCACTCAAGTTCTGGGCCTCTGACCAACTCAGTGCTTTCCCTTTCGTTTATACCTCATCCCAACGCATACACCAAGAGCCTTAGCAATTGTGACGCTATAGCATTGCAAAGGATTAACACCACCCCACTTACCACTAGCCATGACATCAGTAGGTAAGACATTTCAAGAGGCCCATTACAATGGTCTGCTTTCTAGAGCCAGATCTGGTACCAAATGTCTTCATTCAGATTTTCCCTAAAGCAGAACTTGACACTAGCACTTGGACTGAGGGCAGGTTGTTTATTTGTGAGATGATTCTGGGAAACAGGAGTGGGGGAAAGTGAATCAGGGAAGGAAGAAAAGCCAATATTAAGAGTGCGTTGTCAAGGTCACTCCTAACTTGACCCCTGGTACCTCCTGAAAAGTAGAGTTGTCCATGTGAAGGATGGAGGCCTGGAACATTTATTCCCATTGGTTGAGGGCTGTTCCTGAAGCCGTTAACTTCCCTCACTTCCAGGCTGCACTTGGCAGGGTTACCCTTGGATGTTAATTAAAGTAATAATCTATAGAAATAGTATAACCTCATGAATTCTGAGCCCTGTGGACATAAATCCTTTCTTTAATAGAAAAGACCCTCATAATCACAGGCTGATAATGTTCATACAGTTTTGGGTTTTGTTATAACTGACTCATGGCAACACTACCTATTTACTACATGGATTCATTGAAATAGATTGTTTTAAAGCTCTATTTCAGTTCTTTTCATAAGACTGGAAAGCCCTAGGAAAATAAGCAGTGGAAACTTTAAAGGAATTCTTAACAAGATTAAATATAGATAACCAATTTGACTAAGATTTCAGTAGGTCTATTATGCCGTAAACTTATTGTCTAAAATGTTAATTATCTTGGCACTGACCTTTAGATTTCAAAAGGTTGTTCCTTGTACAAATTTCATGGTGATTAAATGCTATAAAACTCCAACGTGAGAACATAATAGTCATTATAAATAGTCCCTTCAACATCAAACACACACAAACACATACATATGCACAATTACATTTGGTAATACATTTGGAAGAATTTGACTGTTAGGAAATAATCATAAGAGATATTTAAGATTAGTGAGGAATATGTAAAAGTATTCAGAGAAATAAGACCTGAAGAACTTGTGTACGTGCATGACCCTGGACTTCTCTAGGCCAAAAACCAAAGTCCCCATAAGTCTCCTCTTGGGAGATATGAAAGATAATGAGTATCGAATGGGTCAGATCATTGAGGAAACATGAAAAAAAGAAGACTGACTAGCAGGTCTGGTGCAATGCACACAGAATGAGCTTCCCTCGAAGTCATTTCATGCACCTGTCTAGTTCCCTGGTGGTTGTTACTTTATCTACCTCTGCCTTGTAGGAGAAGTTGTGGCTTTGGGCTTTAAAATCACATTCTCAGTCATCACTTCTGGGAGGGTCCTGCCCCTTAGGCCTTATGACCCAACTCCCCTCTCAGCAAGACTCCAGAGTTACTTTCTTTCAATCCAAGCGTCTCAGTGGATTAATAACAAGAACACCTGAAACGCTCAGTTCTGAGCACCGCACTTCTTCGGATTGGAAAGAGCAGCTACTCAGTCCAGTCTGAGAGGGCTCCTCCTTGGGGATACTAAGAGGTAGTAGAATGTAAAGCAAAAAGCATGGATTTAGACATCAGGCACATCTGGATTTGAGTCCCAGCTCACTGAACAACATCGGGGAAATTACTCAGAGTCTCCGCACTTCTCTTATCTATCAAAGGAGGAGGCTAATAATGGCCATCTTTCAGGGACATGTCATAAATAATTTGTGTAGAGTTTCCATACATATTGTGCACTCAATAAATAGCAGCGTGTCATGGTTAAAAAGTGTGGGCTCTTGAGTTCTTGCCACTTACTTGTTGAGTGATCTTGGGCAAATTATTAACTTCTCCATGCCTCAGTTTCGTCATCTGCAACATTCGGATAATGACAATACCTTCTTCGCTGGCTTGCTGTGAAGAGAAAAAACATTACTGCTCTTAGTACACTGACCTCTTCCTATTCATCAAACATGCCAGGCTTATTAGTATCTCAGGAACTTTGTTCCTGCCCTTTCCCCTGCCTGTAATTGGTGTGTGTGTGTGTGTGTGTGTGTGTGTGTGTGTGTGTGTGTGTGTAAGCATTTAGAGCAGTGCCTGGCACCTAGTAAGTGTTCCATAAAATTGAGCTACTGCAATGTCACTATTACTCTTTAATTCTACGGAACTCTGAAAATCCTGAGGTCAGCCTCTCTGGAACTAGTTCCTCTATCTCCCAGAAACTGTTAACCTCTTCCAAAGCAAGGTGCACTTTTGCTTCATATACTAGCCCACTAAGAAAAACACATTCCCGGGGTGCCTGGGTGGCTCAGTCAGTCGGGCATCCAACTCTTGATTTCAGCTGAGGTCATGATTTCATGGTTTGTGAGTTTGAGCCCTGCATCGGGCTCTGCACTGAAGGTGCAGAACCTGCTTGGGATTCTCTCTCCCTTTCTCTCTGCCCTTCAACTTCTCATGCTCTATCTTTCTCTCTCAAAATAATAATAATAATAATAATAATAATAATAATAAACCTAAAAAAATAAAAGAAAAATCTATTTAAAAAAGAAAAAGAAACATTCCCAGGTGTGCCTGGCTGGCTCAGTCAGAAGAGTGTGTGACTCACGGGTTCGAATCACACGTTGGGTATAGAGTTTACTAAAAAAAATAAATACACTTTAAAAAAAAAAAGAAATACATTCCTCCTCAAAAAATTAAAAATAGAATTACCATATGATCCAGTAATCCCACTACTGGGTATTTTGAAAAAAATAAACCAAATTGATAAACCTCTAGCCAGGCTTCTCAAAAAGAAAAGGGAGAGGAGCCAAATAGACAAAATCATGAATGCAAATGGAATTATTACAGCCAATCCCTCAGAAATACAAGCAATTATCAGGGAATACTATGAAAAATTATATGCCAACAAACTGGACAACCTCGAAGAAATGGACAAATTCCTAAGCACCCACACACTCCCAAAACTCAAACAGGAAGAAAGAGAAAATTTGAACAGACCCATAACCAGCGAAGAAATTGAATCAGTTATCAAAAATCTCCCAACAAATAAGAGTCCAGGACCAGATGGCTTCCCTGGGGAATTCTACCAGACATTTAAAGCAGAGATAATACCTATCCTTCTCACGCTGTTCCAAAAAATAGAAAGGGAAGGAAAGCTTCCAGACTCATTCTATGAAACCAGCATTACTTTGGTTCCCAAACTAGACAGAGACCCAGCAAAAAAGAGAACTAGAGGCCAATATCCCTGATGAATATGAATGCAAAAATTCTCAACAAGATACTAGCAAATCGAATTCAACAGCATATAAAAAGAATTATTCACCACGATCCAGTGGGATTCATTCCTGGGCTGCAGGGCTGGTTCAATATTTGCAAATCAATCAGTGTGATATATCACATTAATAAAAGAAAAGATAAGAACCATATGATCCCGTCAATCGATGCAGAAAAAGCATCTGACAAAATTCAGCATCCTTTCTTAATAAAAACCCTCAAGAATGTCGGGATAGAAAGGAACATACTTAAACATCATAAAAGCCGTTTATGAAAAGCCCACAGCTAATATCATCCTCAATGGGGAAAAACTGAGAGCTTTCCCCCTGAGATCAGGAACACAACAGGGATGTCCACTCTCACCGCTGTTGTTTAATATAGTGTTGGAAGTTCTAGCATCAGCAATCAGACAACAAAAGGAAATCAAAGGCATCAAAATTGGCAAAGATGAAGTCAAGCTTTCACTTTTTGCAGATGACATGACATTATACATGGAAAACCCGAAAGACTCCACCAAAATCTGCTAGAACTGATACATGAATTCAGCAAAGTCACAGGATGCAAAATGAATGTACAGGAATCAGTTGCATTCTTATACACTAATAATGAAGCAACAGAAAGACAAAGAAACTGATTTCATTCACAATCTCACCAAGAATCATAAAATACCTAGGAATAAACCTAACCAAAGATGTAAAAGATCTGTATGCTGAAAACTATAGAAACCTTATGAAGGAAATGGAAGAAGATACAAAGAAATGGAAAAACATTCCATACTCATGGATTGGAAGAATAAATATTGTTAAAATGTCAATACTACCCAAAGCTATCTACACATTCAATGCAATCCCAATCAAAATTGCACCAGCATTCTTCTCAAAAGTAGAACAAGCCATCCTAAAATTCATATGGAACCACAAAAGGCCCCGAATAGCCAAAGTAATTTTGAAGAAGAAGACCAAAGTGGGAGGCATCACAATCCCGGACTTTAGCCTCTACTACAAAGCTGTAATCATCAAGACAGCATGGTATTGGCACAAAAACAGACACATAAACCAATGGAATAGAATAAAGACTCCAGAATTGGGCCCACAAATGTATGGCCAACTCATCTTTGACAAAGCAGGAAAGAATATCCAATGGAAAAAGACAGTCTCTTTAACAAATGGTGCTGGGATAACTAGACAGCAACATGCAGAAGAATGAAACTAAACCGCTTTCTTACACCATTCACAAAAAATAAACTCAAAATTACTGAAAACCCATCAAAACCCTAGAAGAGAAAGCAGGAAAAAACCTCTCTGACCTCAGCTGCAGCAATTTCTTACTTGACACATTTCCAAAGGCAAGGGAATTAAAACCAAAAATGAACTATTGGGACCTCATCAAGATAAAAAGCTTCTGCACTGCAAAGGAAACAATCAACAAAACTAAAAGGCAACCGATGGAATGGGAAAAGATATTTCCAAATGACATATCAGATAAAGGGTTAGTATCCAAAATCTATAAAGAACTCACCAAACTCCACACCCAAAAAATCAAATAATCCAGTGAAGAAATGGGCAGAAGACATGAATAGACACTTCTCTAAAGAAGACATCCAGATGGCCAACAGGCACATGAAAAGATGCTCAATGTCTCTCCTCATCAGGGAAACAGAAATCAAAACCACACTGAGATATCACCTCACACCAGTCAGAGTGGCTAAAATGAACAGATTGGGAGACTATAGATGCTGGCGAGGATGTGGAAAAACGGGAACCCTCTTGCACTGTTGGTGGGAATGCAAACTGGTGCAGCCACTCTGGAAAACAGTGTGGAGGTTCCTCAAAAAATTAAAAATAGATCTACCCTATGACCCAGCAATAGCACTGCTAGGAATTTATCCAAGGGATACAGGAGTGCTGATGCATAGGGGCACTTGTACCCCAATGTTTATAGCAGCACTTTCAATAATAGCCAAATGATGGAAAGAGCCTAAATGTCCATCAACTGATGAATGGATAAAGAAGATGTGGTTTATATACACAATGGAATACTACTTGGCAATGAGAAAGAATGAAATCTGGCCACTTGTAGCAATGTGGATGGAACTGGAGAGTGTTATGCTAAATAAAATAAGTCAGGTAGAGAAAGACAGATACCATATGTTTACACTCATATGTGGATCCTGAGAAACTCAACAGAAGACCAAGGGGGAGGAGAAGGGGGAAAGAAAAAAGTTACAGAGAGGGAAGGAGGCAAACCATAAGAGACTCTTAAATACTAAGAATAAAGTGAGGGTTGATGGGGGTTGGGGGGGGAGGGGGAAGTGGTTGATGGGCATTGAGGAGGGCACCTGTTGGGATGAGCACTGGGTGTTGTATGGAAACCAATTTGATAATTAATTTCATTTAGAAAATTTTAAAAATAAAAATTAATTAACTTAAAAAAAACAAATGAAACACTAATTTGAAAAGATGTATGCACGCCTAAGTTTATTGCAACATTATTTACAATAACCAAAGTGCCCATCAATCGATGAATGGATAAAGAAGATGTGATACACACACACACACACACACACACACACACACACACAATGGAATATTAGTCATAATAAAGAATGGAATCATACCATTTGCAACAACATGGATGGATCTGGTATAATGCTAGGTGAAATAAATCAAAGGAAAACAAATACCATATGATTTCACTCATATGTGGAATTTAAAAACAAAATAAAGTGGGGCACCTGGATGGCTCAGCCGGTTGAGCCTCCCGCTTCGGCTCAGGTCATGATCTCACAATCTGGGAGTTCAAGCCCTGCGTCAGGCTCTGTGCTGACAGCTCAGAGCCTGGAGCCTGCTTCGGATTCCGTGTTTCCCTCTCTCTCTGCTCCTTTCCCGCTTGTGCTCTGTCTCTGTCTGTCTCTCTCAAAAATAAATAAACATTAAAAAAATTTTTAAAAAAACAAAAAAAAAAAGAAAGAAAGGGAAAGAAAAGGGAAACAAAAAACCAGACGCTTAAATACAGAGGACAAACTGGTGCTTCTCAGAGGGGAGGTGGGTGGGGGGATGGGTGATTAGGTGATGGGGGTTAAAGAGCACATTTATCCTGATGAGCATTGAGTAATATACAGAATTGTTGAATCGCTATGTTGTATACCTGAAACTAATATAACGCTGTGTGTTAACTCTTCTGGAATTAAACATTTTTTTAAAAGAAAGAAAGATATACATCCCTCTATGACATTCATTCCCAATTCCTCTGTCATGTACCCAGAATGTGCACAAAGAAACACCACATCACACCCCTATTCTCATCCTGGCCATTGTTTCTACTTTGTGCTCAGCTGCGGCTGGAACATGACGCTGGACTTGGGAGTTTGAAGATTCAGGTTTCAGGCTCTGCGTAGTGTTTTGGTCAGTGACCTCTGGATCCAACCTATAACTTTTTAGTGTTTTTCCTTCTTTGTTTTCAAGTACCAATTACCTGGAGATCTCTTGAGACGATTAAATGAGATAAGTAATATAATATAATTTGTGTATATGTAAATAATATGGGGTCACTCACCTGCTTAGTGGCTCCCCTTTGTCTTTAGAACAAAATTTAAACTCCTTAGCATGGGCTTTGCCTTCAGATCTCACCCCCACACCTCCCTTCCCCTCCCTCTGCTCCATGTACACTGGCCTCTTTCTATTCGTGAAACACCACGTTTACTCGTAGCTCTGCAACTTTGCCCTGTTTTCCCCTGCTTGTAGCGTTCTTCCTCCAGACCTTCCCAGACTGTGTACTCTGTTGTGTGCGTCTGTCAAATATCCCTCTTGGAGGCTCACACGGCCGGCCTAGTCTGGGTTCCCTGCCCCCAATTGCTACCACATCACTCTCTGTTATTTTCCTCATGGTACTTATCATCATCTGAAATTATCTTGCTTTATTCACTTAACAGTTTTCTCTGACAGCAGGGGCCATGTCTGTTTGGTTGACAGCTCTCCCCACCCAGCGTCTACAGACGGCACCTGGCCTAAGAGAGATGCTCCTTAAATATTTCTGCATGAATACATATCGACATGCTCCACAAAGGTGTAGGGATGCAGGTGTCCTGGGGGAGGTACTGCAGTGACTGGCCATGGCCAAGAGAGCAGAGGAGCTCCACACATCCCAGAGTCCTTCTTTCTTAGGGACATTCTGAAGGAAGTATCACTTTAGACCACACCATGTGGCACGGTGTGGGGAAGTCCTTTTGTGAAGAGGAGGGCTGTGAGCCCCCAGACAAAGGAGAGAGAGCGTCACAGCACCCATAAGAAGGCAACCATCACTGAGAGGGAAGCCAGACCCAGGAGACACCACGTGGAAGATGTCAAATACGGAGTCAAAGAAGAAGGAGCAAAAGGGCCTCGTGAACTGGATTTGGAGCCGAAGCGGCAACATGCCAGCGGGGCTGCTGTGGGGAATGGTCTGTCCCAGCAAAACAGGACCTTGTATGCAACTGTTAGGGCATTGTGATCATAAAAAGCAGATTGACTTTGGGTCTGCTCTAGCTCTGTTTCTCAATTATGTGTCCTTACCAAAAGATCCGCTCTCACTTGGGCCTCCCTCCTGACTCTCCATGTTATCCCTACAGACTGTGGGAATTGGATCTTGCCACTGTAAATGGAGCATCAGAGAGAAAGTAGCTCGGTTGTTGCAAAAGTACTCTAAAAAGGCAACAAAGTAGGAAATATCCAGCAGAATGTAGAACCCAGTCTCCTAGATGGCGTAAAACTCACTGTGCTTACCTTCAACTTCTGGGCCACTCACAATCTGGGTTTGGCTCCCACTCTTACAGTACCTGTGAGCCAGAAGCTTGATCCAGAGTCAATTCTACTTGTGGTTTGTGGCTGCTGGTCCCTCTACCAGTTTTCCTAGCCTCGGGGCCTTTTCCCTTCCTTCTTTTTACCTGAAACAGACTCTTCCCCAAGCTTCCCATGGCTTCTACTTATCCATGGCTTGCTCACATGTTATCTCCTCAAAGAGACTGTCCTACTAGAAAATAATTTCCTTGATGGGGTGCCTGGGTTAAGCATCCGACTCTTGATTTCAACTCAGGTCATGATCTCACGGTTCCTGAGTTCAAGCCCTGCATCAGGCTCTGTGCTGATAGCCCGGAGCCTACTTGGGATTCTCTCTCTCTCTCAAAATAAACAAATAAACATTTTTTTAAAGAAGAAGGAAAAAAGAACGAAAGTAACTTCCCTGAGAGCAGGGATCTTGTCTGTCTTATTCACCCCCTATATCCTCTCGCTCCTAGAAAGTTACCTGCCCCATATGAGGGGCTCAATAAATATCAGTTTGCTCATGGAGTGGCATATGAGTTCAGGTTTTTTGCTACTATGTTTAGATTCACAATTCTGCCCTACCAAAGTCTCTACTACTTATATATTTTGTCAGTGATCAATTTAGCTTCAAGTTGACTTTGGAGTCAGCCAGATCTGGATTTTAATCTTTACTTTGACACTTCTAGCTATATGCTCTTGGGCAAATTATTTAACCCCTCTAATGCCTCTATTATTTTACAGATACCGACACTTTTCTCATCGGCTAATTTAAGAATTAAATAATGTATGTAAAAGGCTTAGCACAAGGCTTAGCACATGCTAAGAACTCAATCAGTGTAACCCATTAATATTATAGATTAATGTTATTATTGTTATTTGTGCTATTTTTACCATGTATGCCCTTTGGGAACAGTGTGACTTAGCAAACCTGCCCGCTGGTGGCCCTGCCTGATCAAGTGCATAGTCTATACTCTACAGTTCACTCCCAACGTGTTTATTGAACAGTCAAAATAACAGGAATAAGTAAGACCCGGAGAGGCCACAGATGCACAAGGGAGGGCATTTCACATTGAAAAGGACTGCATGGAGGAAGACAGGTGGGACATTCTAGGAACAGAAACTAGTTCTACATAACTAGACTATGGGTTACATTCATCCATTTATTCACTTGGAAACCATTTTCCAATCACCTGTTGTTAACCAGGCACTGTGCTAAATGCTGGCGGATAAAAAGGATCAGAATGTCTTCCCTGCCCTCCAGTCTAGAGAGGGGACTCAGTCGCTAACTGACACACAGTGAGAGGTGTTGCTGTAGCAAAAGCTACGCGAGTACAGAGGAAAGGAAACAACACTTTTCTGCGTGAGGAAGAGAGGGAAAAGCTGAGAACGGAAAGGGACCCGTGGCAGAGGCACCGCGGACCAGCTGAGAGGGCTGTTTAAGCACAAGCACCGAAGGTAAAGGAGTGATAGGAACGCCAGAACTGGAAAAGTACATGGAACAGTAAATACTCAAATTAAAATTCTTGAGAGCTTGGACTTCTATGAAGAGAAGAGCAATATCCATTAATCAAATCAATCCAGAGCCTCCAAAACTGACCATGGTAGAAGTCTCTGTGCGGGAAGGGACAGATGGGCTTGGAAACCCTGACTTTGTCCCCCTTTCCCCTGGAGAGGGATCCTTTTCCATGGCTGCTGTGACCACAGGGCCTCCAGAGGGCGCTGTTCTCCCTCAGTTCTTAGGCGCAGTAGTGGGTCTCCACAGGAGCCAGCGTCAGAATGCCCCGGGAGGCTGGACACATCCCTGGGCCCCACCCTGAATTCGGATTCAGTTTGTCTGGGTGGGATCTAAGAATGTGCATTACTGATGATTTCCCAGGTGGAGGCTAATGTTGCTGGTACAGACCAACTTTGAGAACCACTGTGCACAAAGCATCCGAGACCCTTCTTTGTATGATCAGAAGTACAGAGAAAACAAAGCCGGAACATTGCAAGGAGGCCTTGCTTAAGGCTCTGGAGGAAAACAATCAAACAACAACAACAACAACAACAACAACAACAACAACAACAAATCACAGAGCTCCTCCCAGCCATATATGTGGCTTATACTTTGTAGCTCTGAGTTTTGAGAACCCTCTGAGTTCTAGCTTTCTGGCTGAGAGTGGCCTCTCTTCCCCAGCTCCTTCCTTTAGGGCAGATGAACATCCCCTATAGAGAGAGTAACAAGTTTTATCCTCCCCCGGCCTTAGTAGGAATAAGACCAATGAGCAATAACACAGATTACAACACAAGATTACAACACAGATTACAACACATTGATCTGATTAACTGAAATACATATGAAATAGAAAATCTTTATTTCCTTAATAACAGTGGCTTATTTATTGTAGAGCTCCTTCCAATTTCTAGAACAAAGCTTTGTCCCTGGTATGTGCCTAACAAATGTCTGAAGTTAATGGAATTATGGCTCACAACATCTCTTCGTGCACAGAAATACAGTCTACTTTGCTAGTCTTACTCGTTTGTTCTTACCCAGCTATATTTAGCCCAAGAACTTTGAATCATTTATTATTTTTATCATTTATTGCAACAGCTTTCCAGATAGCACACAGGCTCAATAAATACAGGTGTATTCCTCTTTATCTCTGTACTATGTCTTTCTTGGATCATTATCTTAGAGATCTGTGCTTAATTACTAGTCTTGTATTTATTTGTGTCATGGCTTGTCATGACTTTGGGTTGTTTTTGAAGAAAAATATGCATCACATTTTTTTTTCCTTACAGATAATCAATCCCTAGCTACTCTTTGATGTCCTCTATGATCCTCTTGGGAACTAAAATTAACCGCCCCCAATTATGTTTCCCTTTTTATCTGTTCATTTGCAGTTGTGTGCCTCTTGCAGATAAAGGGCTGGTAAAGCTCTCTCATGTTTTCTTCCACAGAAATATTTCCAAAGACTTAGGGGGTCTTTAAAACATAGACTAGGGGCACCTTGGTGGCTCAGTCGGTTGAGTGTCTGACTCTTGATTGTGGCTCATGTCATGATTTCCATGCTGAGTGTGGAGCCTGCTTAAGATTCTCTCTCTCTCTCTCTCTCTCTCTCTCTCTCGCTCTCGCTCTCTCTCTCTCTCTCAAACAACAAGAACAACAACAAAAACACAGACTACATCAAGAGTGGGGGCAATGAGAAGTCACAAGAAAGATGATCATAGCATCTAGACTCCCATTAAAGCATCTCTTTGGACATCACTGGGTTCCAAATGGAGGACAGGATAGAGAATGGAATGGACAAAAGAGTAATAGAAAGGGTGCAGAACAGGCTCCACCAGGGGCAGCCACAGACCTACCAGTCTTCTTCCCTCCCCTGCCCTGTCAGGCCTCAGGCAAAAGCCTTGCAGTAGACTTTAAAAGAATGTGCCAGGGAGAAAGAGGAGTCAAAGCAAGTCTGAAGAGAAAGAACAAAAGGGAGTTATAAAGAGTGTGAGAGCCAGAGCAAATGAGAGAGAGGAAGATGGAGAGACCAAGAGAGAAAGACAGAGACAGAGAGACAGAGAGAGACAGAGATGCAAAGCGACTCTTCCAGAAGGATAAATCACTCTTCCCACCAAGCTACACACACACTCCCAAAACACCTCACAGGTCCCCCAACCTGGAAGTACAAGCCTCAACAGGCTGAGTCACCACCCTAGCCCTAAATAAACTGCTTGACCTGGTTCTGAAAGGGATTACTTTTTGCCTTAGTCACTGTGGATTATTCCTTTGTACTTGCAGTGGCCACCTGTCTTATCTACCCAAGGTGACTAATGGATTAAAGTCATTTTCCTGACATCAACTTCATGCAACCATGTTTGTTTTTAAAAGACCAATCAGAGGCTGAATAAAACAGAATATGGCCTCAGGATTCTCATCCAGATGCCAACAAACTGGAACTAGACCAGGTTAGGAAACAAAACCAAAACAAGAAAACAAACAACAACAACAACAAAAAATCACAGTAAATTAAAATGTGGCAGCTGTTTGCCAACTCTCAGCCAAAAAGTAATCTTTCCTGAAAGAATGGCCTCCTGGAGAGCAAGTGTTACACTTGCATATCTTTGTGGAATGGCGGGATTTAAGAGCATTTGGACTGATGGTTCATGGCTGAAGACAACTGGTTTACCACATTTGATCCCCATTAATGGCCCAGTGAGGGAAATGGATTCCATTTTATACACGAGGAAACCGAGGTTCAGATACACCAATGATCACACAGTAACAACCAGGAAGTAGAACACAGTCCTCCTAACTAGGGCTCTAGGGCTCTAATAAGTATGTATGGGACCTCAAAACTCAAGACAAAGAAATATGTCCTTACTATAGTAGTCAACACTATTAAAAGTCCCCCAGGGGCGCCTGGGTGGCTCAGTTGGTTGAGCGACCGACTTCAGCTCAGGTCATGATCTCCTGGTTTGTGAGTTCAAGCCCCACATTGGACTCTGTGCTTATGGCACAAAGCCTGCTTGGGATTCTGTCTCCCTCTCTCTGACCCTCCCTGACTTGCTCTCTCTCTCTCTGTCTCTCAAAAATAAATTAAAATAAATTTAAAAAAAAAAGAATTAGGTGCTTAGTTCAAAACAGTAGCAGTAAAAGCAAGTCTTTTTTTATCCCTTTTCTCTTAATCTCCCTTCACAGAATGTGCTGTTTGTTAAGAATCAAGGACAGCTAGGGGCGCCTGAATGGCTCAGTCAGTTAAGCGTCCGACTTTTGCTCAGGTCATGATCTCGCGGTCTGTGAGTTCGAGCCCCGCGTCGGGCTCTGTGCTGACAGCTCAGAGCCTGGAGCCTGTTTCAGATTCTGTGTCTCCCTCTCTCTGACCCTCCCCCGTTCATGCTCTGTCTCTCTCTGTCTCAAAAATAAATAAATGTTAAAAAAATTAAAAAAAAAAAAACTAAACAGGGTGCTATGAAAAAAGAATAAAAATTTTAAAAAGTTCTGGAAAAATCAGAGTTCTTAAAAAATTCAGTAGAAAGGCTGGACTACAAAAATTAAGCAAATCTCCCAGATAGTAGAACTATAAAAGAAAAAGATATGGAAATAAGGGAGAAAAGACAATAAACTGAGAGAAGAAATCATAGATACCTATCAGGTAACTCATAGCAGTTCCAGAAAAAGTGGACAGATAAAATGGAAGGAATAAAATTATCAAAGAACTGAGATTAAAGAAAAAAGTCCAGACTAGAAGAACATAGTCTTCAGGGTGAAACTGCTCACCAATTGCCTGATTTAAATAAATGAAAAAGACTCCCAGCATACAATCATAAAATTTTGGAGAAACAACATAAATTAAGGATTCTCACCACTTTCAGAGAGGAAAAACAGTCACAGACAATGTCCCCATTAAATGTCAAAAGGACATTTAATTCTCAAGGGCAATACTGAAAGGTGTTAGGACGTTTATTTACAATGTTCAAGGAGGCATGCCTGCCAAACTCTATATCAAATTACAAATCTTGTATGAAGGTAAAACAAAGACATTTATAGATATGCAAAGGCTCCAAAACTATATCTGACATGCCCCTCTTTAAGATGCCACTGTAAAGCGGGCTTCACAAAATAAAGGAGTTACAACAACAACAAAAACAACACAGGGAGCAGCATGGGATACACAAAAGATGGACCCTACAAAAGGAAACGAAATCACAGAATGAGTGCCAGGCTGGAGACGCTCAACCACAACCATATACTCCCTACAACTTTTCCTCCTTAAAAAAACAAAGACTAAGATTGCTTATCACCAAATGACTCCCTCACTAGGGAAATGTTAAAAGACATTCTTAAAGATGGAAAATGAGGGCTGCCTGGGTGGCTCAGTCGGTTGGGCCTCCGACTTGGCTCAGGCCATAATCTCAGGGCTCCTGAGTCTGAGCCCCACCTCAGGCTGCTGTCAGGCTATCAGAGTAGAGCCTGCTTCACGTCTTCTGTCCCCCTCTCTCTGTCCTTCCCCCATTTGCGCGTGCTCTCTCTCTGTCTCTCAAAAAATAAATAAAACATTAAAAAAAAAAAAAAGATTGAAAATGATCACAGGAGATAGAAGAAAATAGGGGGAGGAGGTAAACAAAATTGGTAACACATTGGTAAGTATAAACAAATAGAGAGGCTCCTGGCTGGCTCAGTCAGTAGAGCATGCAACTCTTGATCTCAGTATGATGAGTTTGGGAGCCATATTGGGCATAGGGATTACTTGAAAAATTAAAATTAAAAAATAAAATTAAAAAAAGAATTCAATTTATTCACTAATTTATAGTTAGAAATAGAAGGCTCTGGAGCTTGCAGGTGCTGTTGACAGAGTTATTAGTAAAACACTCAAGAATCTTCAAGATTTTTTGAACTGTTTGCATTCTCAGAGATCAATTGGTTTAACTCCGTTTTATTGGAAGACTACATAGTAGAGTGAAAAGAGACACTGATGCATAGACTGTCAGGAGCCTGTGTAACCATCAGCAGATAATTTAATATAGTGGATCACTTTATTTATTTTTTTGTTTTGTTTTGTTTTGTTTTAGTAATCTCTACACCCGATATGCGGCTCAAACTCATGACCCAAAAATCTAGAGTTGCATGCTTTTCTGACTGAGCCAACCAGGCACCCCTCTCTTTTTTTCTTTTTAAGGCAGGAAAGCATTAGCAATTCACTTAAGTCTATTTCAAAGATCATGAGAAGTAGAGCAACATTATAGCATGAAAAAGGGAGCCCTGGTGAGGTGAGGCTACTAGGTGGAAGCTCACAATGAGTTATTCTTTTCCACATGTTTGATGAGACTCCAAGTGGATGAAACACTAGGAGTAAAGAGTTAACCCTATCAGATGAGATTGGGTGAACATCAGTAAGTAGGTTAAGCAGACGAGTCTTCCTTTGTCCCTTGTCAAACATCTATCCCCATGTTCTCAAGTACGCACCTGCCAGGAGGGCCGGATGGGAGCTGTAAGAGCGAGGCATCTGGGTCTTTAAGCTTCTGGTGATCCTGACACACCCCCAGTTACAACCCACGGCCCTAGGAGATCACAAGTTCAGGGAGACGACGCTTTCTAGTATTTGGTTCTCCTATAGCCATTGTTTCTTAACTCGACAAAGAACAATCCAGTAAACCATTATATTATTTACAATTATTAGCACACCAACTTCTAGACAGGTCAAACCAAAAAATGGATACAACTTCCAGGGGTTGGCTCTAAAACCTGCTTCTAAGCTCTTCCTGGTTACGTGGGCAGCTAAAGAACCCCGGCTGAGTCATCCATCTGGCTCCCCTTTAAAATGCTCATGGAGACATAGTTACAAAAAGAAAGTCCCAACAAGACTTCAAAATAAAAACATCCGTCATCAGGTAGGGCAGATCCCAATTTTCAGTAAATTATCATGTGACTGAGAAACGAACAGGGTCAAGTTATGACCTCTGAAACTAAACTCTGTACCCAAGAGAAAGTAGAACAAAGCCTCTACTGGAGGTAGGGGCTCGGGTACGGATATTAAAAATATTTAACAACCGGAGCAAATGGTCACAGATCAATCAGCACAGGGGCCAGATGCAAACCCCTGCTTGTGTTCGGGCATATGAGCAAGGAGGTGAATGTCGGACCAGCTTCCTCTATTTTTTTTTTTTTTTTAATTTACATCCAAATTAGCACATAGTGCAACAATGATTTCAAGAGTAGATTCCTTAGTGCCCTTTACCCATTTGGCCCACCCCCCACTCCCACAACCCCTCCAGCAACCCTTGCTTTGTTCTCCATATTTATGAGTCTCCCTGTTTTGTCCCCCTCCCTGTGTTTATATTATTTTTGTTTCCCTTCCCTTATGTTCATCTGTTTTGTCTCTTAAAGTCCTCAGATGAGTAAAGTCATACGATTTTTGTCTTTCTCTGACTAATTTCACCCTCCAGTTCCATCCACGTAGTGGCAAGTGGCAAGATTTCATTCTTTTTGATTGCCAAGTAATACTCCATTATATATATATACCACTTCTTCTTTATCCATTCATCCATCGATGGACATTTAGGCTCTTTCCATACTTTGGCTATTGTTGATAGTGCTGCTATAAACATGGGGCTGCATGTGTCCCTTCAAAACAGCACACCTCTATCCCTTGGATAAATGCCTAGTAGTGCAATTGCTGGGTCGTAGGGTAGTTCTATTTTTAGTTTTTTGAGGAACCTCCATACTGTTTTCCAGAGCAGCTGCACCAGCTTGCATTCCCATAGCTTCCTCTATTCTTACTTTCCCATCCACCACAGGGAGAGTCGGGGACAAACCAAGAGGTCACCCCAAAACTATAGGCTCTCTTCTGAGGCAGTTAGGGCCACTGCCACACCCCTAAATCCAACTATTACTCTCTATCCATTCTGAATCCACAAATCCTAGAAATGCAACATGACCAGTGATGATATCTGATGCTGGTTGCATGCTCAGGAGAGCTCTGGAAGCAAGTGCTGATCCCTGGGCATTGTAATTTTTTTATGCACTGCTTCTGGTCAAAACAAAACAAGAAATCACAAACTGATTCAGATTATCCAGGAATAAATTCTCTATAAGGTTAAGTGATGAGATATTAGGTCCAAAAGAACAGCCAGCCTTAATCCAGGAGGACTGAACTTGACCACCTGAGAAATATTTCTGGCTAAAGCTAAAAACAGCTCCCCACTGATGACCAGAGAGAAGTCCAAAAGTCTCCAAGTATGGAGAAGGCAGGAAAGACTGAAATCTGGAAATTAAGTTGGAACCATATCTTACACCTTACTCTAAGAAAATTCCAAGTGGATCAAAGACTTAAGTGTAAAATGTGAAGTTCTGGAAAGAAAATATATGGGGGGTGCCTGGGTGGTTCAGTCAGGTAAGTGTCCAACTTTGGCTCAGGTCATGATCTCACGGTTTGTGGGTTTGAGCCCTGCATCGGGCTCTGTGCTGACAGCTCAGAGCCTGGAGCCTGCTTGGGATTCTGTGTCTCCCTCTGTCTCTGCCCCTCCCCCACTCACACTCTGTCTCGGTTTCTGAAAACCAATAAACACTAAAAAAAAAAATTAATGAAAACATATGGGAATTTTTTCATATCTTTGAAATAATGAAGACATTACTAGATATTTTTAGTAGTCATTAAAAATTGGCTAATTGCTACATTTTACTACATTTAAAAAAAGCAAAGAAAAGCTTCTGCCACGTGGGGCTCAAACTCATGAACTGTGAGATCATGACCTGAGCACAATCAAGAGTCAGACTGAGTCACCCAGGCATCCCTAAACTTTTATTTTAGAATAATTACAGGGTCACAGAAACTTGCAAAAATAGTAGACACAATGGAGTCAAGTTCTCCTGTAGACTTCATCCAGTCTTCCCCAATGATTACCTCTTATGTAACTATAGTGTAATAGGGGACAATAACAAAATCAGGAAACTGACATTGATGCTATGCAATGACATAGTTCTATGCCATTTCATCACATGTGGATTCATGCAACCCTACTGTAATCAGGATATAAAACTATCCCACCCCACAAAGATCTCCCTTGTGCTACCCCACCTTCTCCCCCAGTAACATCCCTAACTCCAGGCTGTTGCTAATCTGTTTTCCATCTCTATAATTTCATCATTTTGAGAATCTCACATCAATGGAAAGATATAACATGCGGCCTCTTAAGATTCACTTATTTCCATTTAGCACAATGCCCTTGAGATCCATGAAGTTGTTGTACCAACAGTTTGTTCCTTTTGTTGAATAGTATTTGATGGTATCATTGTACCATGGTTTGTTGAATCATTCCCTTATCAAGGGCATTTTGATTGTTTGCAGTTTGAGGCTATTACAAGTAAACCTTCTATGAACATTTGTGTGCAGGTTTTGTGCAAACATGAGTTTTCATTTCTCTGGGATAAATGCTCAGGTTGTACGATTATAACTCATACATTAAGTGTGTGTTTAGTATTTTTCTTAATTTTTTTTATTTTAGAGAGAGAGAGAACACAAGTGGGGAAGAGGGACAGAGGGGGAGAGAGGGAGAGAGGGAGAGAGAGAGTAAGAGAGAGAGAGAGAGAGAGAGAGAGAGAGAACCTCAAGCAGGATCCATGCTCAGAGCAGAGCCCAACACAGGGCTCGATCCCATGGCCCTGGTATCATGACCAGAACTGAAATCAAGAGTCACATGCTCAACTGACAGAGCCGCCCAGGAGCCCCAGTACTTTAAGAAACTATTTTCCAGAGTGGGTATCATGTTACCTGCCCAACAGCAATGCGTGAGAGATCTAATTACTCCTCACTATTGCCAGCATTTGGTCTTGTTACTATGTTTTATTTTAGCAGTTATAACAGAAGCATAGTGATATCATACTGTGGTTTTCATTTGCATTTCCTTAAGGGCTAATGATGTTGGACATCTTTTTGTGTGTTCATTTGCCACCCAAACATCCTCTTCAGTGAAATGTCTCTTCATATTCTTTGCCCATTTTCTAACTGGATTGTTTGAACATATACTGGTAAAAAGTTTATGGATTTACTCTGGAAATGCAAGTTTATCGAGCAAGCAGGAGGGAAGTGTGATAGGGCTATTTGATGACATTGCAGCTGTTTAAATGCAGATGCAGGAGACAGAATGATGATGAATGGAAGACAAATACTGGGGAAGTAATGTCAAGATGTGAACACAAAAGGGAGGAAGGTAGAGGGAAAAGGAGGAGGGGAGTGAGAGACAGTGGATAAAGGAAGAAAGGAAGAGAGGAAACTTAAAATGAATGAATAAATAAATAAATAAAGTAAATAAAACTTAAAAAAAAAAAAGTTTTTGGTATTGTAAAATTGAATTGTAACCTGCAAAGTGGTGATGACTTCGACTTCCTTTAAACTAAATCTAAGCTTACTGCTGCTGGTGATAAGGGTGAAAGAGAATTGGGAGTCAAGGGGTATGATCTTTATCCCAGTTCTACCAAAGACGGGGAGCTCTGTCAAGCTCTTTCATCTGTGGAGTGGGAAATCGAGTCATCTGCCTCTCCTATCTCTTGTGCACATTATATCCTATAAAACACTTACTAGAAAATACTTTTGCACTTGAAAGTTCTTACAAATAAAAACTGTGATTGCTAATATTATTATGACATTACAGTTAAATTCAAATACTCTATAAATGAAAATGTAACCTACATAAGTGTGTAGGACCACAGAGAATGAGGTGACGTGAAGGAGACAAGAGAGGCTCAAATTAATGACACAGGAGGTCATGAACCAGCACTGCCTTCAGAGGTGAGAGCCATCTCTCAACCCTTTTCTTCCTGTCACGGCAATGAGAGGAAGCCTGGGATCATCCAGCAGCTGGGGTGGGAAATTCCTGAGGTGGTTTCTCATATTCAACTTTCTCTTCTCAATCCCAGTTAGATCCCAGTTCAAAGAAATTCTCCTCTTCCCCAAAGCCACCACCCTGATCAAAGTCCGGAATTTCTGCATCAGCCTCCAACTCAGCAGAGCAGTATTTCCCCTAAACTGCTTTTCCTGACTTCACCATCTCAGTCAATAACACAGTTAGCCATTTGGTGTGAACTTTGCAGTTTCCAAAGTCTGAAGTCATTCCTGAATCCTCCTACTCATATCCAGGGCCACATTGTGACGCCATGGGCCCTAGGCACTTTGCCTTCGTGGGTCTCTTTCTCCATCAGAAAAAAACTATATGTAATTATATTCAATATATACATATATTTTACAACTGCATGATTACAAAGACGGATGTATATGATCCAAACTGCATTCACTTTATATATTCTTTTCTTTCATGTTGAGATAAATTAAAATTAAAATATTTTTTTAGACTCCTGAATGTACCATGGGTCCTAGACACTGTGCCTCCTGCTTAACTGGCAAGTCGGTCCTGCTAGTCACTAAGATCCACAGCCTATGGACAAAGTCCTAACTTTCTGTTCTGATGTTCATGGCCTTCAAAAATCTGACTGTTCACCATTAGAAGTCTTTTTGACTCTGCTTCCCCACAGGAATGCTTTTCCTTGGTCGAGCTGGCTTGTCCACTGTTTCCTGAATACAGCTGTCCCTGTCGCCATTTTGGAGTTGCTTCCCTCCATTTGCCTTCTCCTTTCCCAAAGCTTTACTTTGATTTATATTTGTCATATGAAGCCCATTTAAATCTGGCTTCAGAGACAGAGACAGACAGCATGGTACAGGCAAAAAAACACAAAGTAGATATAGATGGACTTAGGTTGCTTTTCCTCTCAGAGCTAAAGTTTCCTTACTTCTAGGGGTGCCTGGCTGGCTCCACTGGTAGAGCACGTGACTCTTGATCTAGGGGGTCATGAGTTCAAGCCCTATGTTGGGTGTAGAGATTACTTTCAAAAAAGGATAATGTTACCTGTCTTTTAGGAGTGACATGAGGAGTACGTAAAAGTAAATACAAAACAAAAAAACCCAGAAAACCCTAAAAAGTACCTGGCACACAGCATCCTTTCTTCCTTTTCCTTCCCACTTCTTGCTAACTGTGCAAGGTTTCAGTGATCTGTTTCTCAGTTGAAACCCCTGTACTACATGCTTAATCAAACCCAGACAATCTTTTTTACTGGATTGGATTATAAGTAAAAATATATAAATACAAATAAACAACTTTACTGAGAAGTAATGGATATACTACAGCTAGCATATATTTAAAATGTACAATTTGGTGAGTTTAGACCTATATATAAATCCATGAAACGCTCACCATGATCAAAGTAATAGACATACCCATCACCACCAAAACTTCCATGTGCTCCTTTGTGATTCCTCCTCCCAATCCTCCCAACTTCCCTCCTATGCCACACAACCACTGATCTGTTTTCTGTCACTGTAGATTAGTTTGCATTTTCTAAAAATTGTATATAAATAAAATCATACAGCATGTACTTTTTTTATGTCACTCCTTTCATTTGGCACAATCATTTTGAGATTCATTTATATCGTTACATGTGTCAATAATTCACTCCCTTTTATTGCTGAGTCGTATTCAATTGCATGAATTGCAAAGTTTCTCTTTTCACCTTGTGATGGACATTTTGGGTTTTTCCCCAAAACATTGGGGAATGTTGGGCTCTTGTAAATAAAGCCCCCATGAACAATTTGGTGTACGTACAGGCTTTCATTTCCCTTGGATAAGGACTAGGATTGAAAACACTGACCCATAGCCTAAGTGCATGTTTAACTTTTCAAGAGATTGCCAAAGTGTTTTCCAAAGTGGTTGGTTGTCTCATTTTACATTCCCACCAGCACGTGTGAGCATTCCAGTACTTCCTCACTGTTGCCAATACTTGGTATGGTTCGTCTTTTTAATTTGAGCCATTCTAGTGGATATTTAATAAATATATTATTTTAAAAGTTTATGGGTCAGTCATTTATAACACACAGGATACTCATAGCTGAATTAGTGTTCAAATTAGCTCTAAGCCCTTATTTTCTTTCCTTCTTCTTCTTTTTTTTTTTTTTTTTTTTTTTTTTTTAATAGAAATCCTAAGCCTGAGACTCCTAAGTCCCAAGTGTCAACGTCTGGCCTTCTGAAACTAAGCACTGAACCTTCTAGATTTCCTCTAAGCCCTTGTCTGATCAATGGAAGTGAAAGAGAAAATGAGAGAAGGCTAAGCTGTTTGATTACTTATTTACTGTTTTTATCAAGTTCCTAATGTTTATTTATTTTTTTAGTTTTTATTTTAATTCCAGTTAGTTAACATACAGTGTTCTGTTAGTTTCAGGTGTACAATATAGTAATTCAACACTTTCATATATTGCCCTGTGCTCATGTTTTAATTTGTTTCTTGTTTTACACAAATGTCCGTATCAGAGCTAAAGGCTGGCCTTTGTTGTGAGCAAGTGGGGCAGTTGGCAATGATGGCAGCCAAATAAGGGGAAGTCCATATTGTTCAACTTATGCCTAGTTCTGTCCCTGTCATTTATGGCCACTCTGTGCATAGGTAGGCTCATTGAGAAAGCATCAGAGTAGCTGGAGAAAGAAATCAACTGGTATCCATGAGGCACCTGGAGGCTCAGTCAGTTGAGCATCTGACCTTGGCTCAGGTCACGATCTCACGGTTCATGGGTTCAAGCCCCGCATCGGGCTCTGTGCTGACAGCTCAGAGCCTGGAGCCTGCTTGGGATTCTGTGTCTCCCTCTCTCTGTCTCTTCCCTGCTTGTGTTCTGTCTCTCTCTCTCTCTCTCTCAAAAATAAATAAACATTAAAAAAATTAGAAAAAAATCAACTGGTATCCACATGACAAGTTATCTGGTCAACCCACCTATTACGAGCATCTTCTGTAGTATATACTCTGTCTCTGTTCTGAAACATACCTTAACATACTTCTCCCGCCCCCATGCCTTCATGATACTATTTTTCCTATATTGTTTTCCCCAAGCCCCTAACAAGCTGGACAATCTGTTTACTACGGTTTTTGGATCAGCTGAGATCTGAACAGTCTCTTCTTTCACACAAAGTGACAACCGGGTGTACTGTTCAAAGTTCTGCCCACTGGGAGGATTTCCCTTCCCCATGATCTTTCAGGGCCACCATCAAATGAAGCTGTACACCGGATGCTACAGATGCATATCAGAAGATCCTACCAGACCCATACTCCTTCATCAAGTGGTCATAGAAACCTTCCCAGGAGACCATGCACATGCAGTGAAACAGGGGACCAGGCAGTGTAGGAGGCTGAGTCATCTGCTTGGCAGTTCACTTGACCCTTGGATCTGCATGGGACTGACTGCATGTATCTCACTTCCATTTATAATGGATCGCTGCTGCACATACAGAGTTTGATGGTTCAGTGGAGGCTCCCATTCGTGTTGGGTAGTCTGGGTCACACACATACATGATGGCCCATGGCGAGGCTTTCAGTCTCTACCAAGCCACAGGTGCAAGCCAGAGCTGCTTTCAAAGGGTGATAGTTGCCAGCAGGCTATGAGTTCCCTACTAGGGATTGCCAGAGGTTCCATAAGGCAGTCTATCAGTCACAGACATTTTGAGTATCATTGGGTCTGCTAGGCCATGAGGCTCAGGTGGCATGGAAGCTTGCACCATAGTCTGCACCTGCTTCAGAATGCTTTCTTGCTCTGGATCTTACTCAAACTACTAGCCTCACAGCTTGCTAGGTAGATGGGTTGGAACACCATGCTCCAATGTGGTATACATTGCTTCCAAAATCCAGAGAACCAACGTACGTTGCGCCTTTCATGGTGGTAAATGCAAGATACAGCAACTTGTCTCTCACTTTAAAGAGATGTGCCCCAGACTGTTGCACCCCTTCAAGATATCACACATGTGGCAGGCCCCTGAACTTCCACAGACTTTATCTCCTACCTTCTGGCATAAATGGGATTTACTAAGATGTGTAGGATACTTGCTACTTCACTCTCCCCAGGTCCAATTAGCATTATGTCATCATTGCCTTGGGTCAGACTGATGTGAAGTAGACTATCAAGATGACCAAAGTCCCTTTGGACTGTTTTACAACAGAAAGCAGGAGAGTTCACATGGCCTCGAGGCAAATCAGTACAGGTATACTGTTGCCCTGCCTTGCAAAGGCAAACTGCTTCAAAATGCTTCTCATTGTTATTAATGGTAAAGATGCGAAAAAAGCATTTGTTAAGTCAGTAGCTATAAATGGATACATGGGACTACATTGATTTGTTTTAGTAATGATACTGCAGCCAGGCCATGGTTCTGATGGGCATTACCATTTGTTTAAGTTTGCAGTGATATATAATCATCTCCATAACCCATCTGACTTTTACACTAGCCACACACACAGTGGAATGGGGATGTGATAGAATCGTATCACTGCATCTTTCAAGTGTTTGGTGCTTGCACCAACCTCTAGAATTCCTCCAGTGACAGGGAACGGCTTTCGGCTTACTGTCTTGAAGGGGTGAGTTGTGTAATTGCAGAATTTTCGCTTGACCTTTTCTATACCAGTAACCACAATGTCATCTGCTCAGCAACTATAGGAGATGTGCTCTCTTCCTTCGAAAGCTTCCACCCAGGCTTTCTTATTATCCACTTAAGTTGGAAACTCACAGTTACGTATCTCCTTTATCCTCTATACAGTTTCTAGGACTATTAAAGGAAGCCAGATGGCTCCATGATCTATATAATCATTATTACTGTGAGAAGTGAGATAATTCCTTTTCAGAAATACCAAATAAAAGCAGTGCTGTCTACTTAACAATAGGTTTACAACCTATTGGAATTACGTGCGAACCCCCTAACCACAATGGAGTGCCAAGCCCTTAGACACTTCACTTCCTGGTTCTTCTTCCCCTCTCCACTTTGCGGGTTTATTTTTCACGGGCTTTGCGATGAGCATGCGCCAAAGAACTGAAGTCTCTGCGACACCTCAGGGAATGTACATTTGTTCTGGTCAGACTGCTTTTTGGCCTTACATGGAATGGGCATAGGCGACTTCTGGGTAAGGCTGTACCTCTGAACTACTCAGCCAATGAGGAATCAGAGGAGAGACTTCAAGCTAGGAGATAAATGGCCTGCTGTAACCAACCAGAGTGTGCCTGTCCCTCAGACACCCACTCTTGCAAGATCCTTGATCAGCTTCACTGTGCTCTAAGTCTCTGAGTCCCTCCTTTGATTGGGTCAGTGAGCTTATTTCTCACATTACCACCATAATGAGTGAGTGCCACGCTACCTGATCTCCCAATGCCTTGCCCTCCTCCTGTGCCTTATCTCATACCCACGCAGTGAAAATCTGAATAAGCATAATGCTGCTGTATACCAGGGATTATGTGTCCCATTTTCCATTGGCAAATAAGTCATCGCAATGCTCTTCAAATAGATGGGCAACCCAAACTCAAAATCCCATTCTAAGTGTCTATTTTCTGGGAACACTTGTGAGAGCAATTTTTTATGTCAATCAAGATCTCAGGAAGAAAAAGATAACACACTAAAATTGGATAGTTTAGGGGCACCTGGCTAGCTCAGTCTATACAGCATGTGGCTCTTGATTTGGGGGTTGAGAATTCAAGCCCCACATTAGGTATAGAGTTTACTTAAGAAAATAAAGAAAAAATAAAGAAATTGGATAGTTTAAGGAGTATTTTAAAAAGAGACTATTTACCAGGAACTGAGTAGGGTAGAGGAAATCCACAAAAGCATAGTAGAGTATCCTGAGGCTAGAAAGAACATGACATCATTACCACCTCTAGACCTCAGGGAGCAATGAGAATGCCCTTCTGAAGAGAGAAAGGTTTGTATGTGCAGAATCATCAGACTATCTCTCTACTTATCCTCAGCCTACCCATCGGGACCACACAGGAAGTGAGCCAGGGGAAGAATCTGGACTTGCCTTTCAGGGATCCCCATTACATGATTCCAATTGGAAGCCAAAAGGTAAGGACTCCCATGGATATAACCCATACAATCAGTCTGCCAGGTCACAGAATAGGGTGCAGCAGGATAGAGAGTAAATCTAGGACAAATGGAAGATGGTCTATGGTTTTAAAAAATTAACTTGTGTATATTTATGTTCAGTTCCCCCAAGTAGATTGTAAACCCCTTGGGGCAGAGACAGCCTTACCCTTCCGTGGATCCTCCCAAAGCACCTGGGACAGTATGGCATGAGTGAATGAATGAAAGTACTTCAACGTTCATAGCCATGCTATAACATGTCCATAAACCAAGTTACAGAGCATAATAAAAAAAATTATCTGAAGGAAAAATCTGCCCTCTGTAGCCTACCCAATTCCCAAGAGATTGGTACATAGTAGAACAGAACATAGTATTACAAAATGACTGGATCAGATGAAACTCTGACAGCATTTAATATATTCCCAGCTGAACAAAGATTTCAGCTGTCCTTGAGTTATTTCATAGGTAGGCGACAGCCAGTCCAGCCCTGCTTTTGATTAGCAGGGCTTCAGATGAAGTCAGATCACCCAGCTTGTGGCTTTTAAGTAATAGCTGAGTAATGGATAGTAATTTCCCATCTATTAGGCTAAGTCTCCCTTTCCAACAGGTTTCTGTGCATTCTGCTAAGTGACTCTGATTTTCATTTTTTCCCCCTGAATGCCCTTCTAACAAGCCTTGTTTTGACAGTCAATGGCTTAGTACAATTTGCCAGGATTTGTTTTTCTCTGCTACAGATTGATTCTTCTTATCTCACTTTGATTTGTTAAGGAAGCATTTGACCTCCTATCAGTGATAGGAGAAGCGTTGGTCTTTTTCTGAGGATGATAAAGAAGAGATCATTTTATTAGATTCTATTACAGAATTTGAAGAGTAAGGAACAGAGAGCAGTGGCTTGCTGTAAGAAAATCAATCACCCAAATGTATTCCTGCAGAATGTGTGCCCTGGACGCATACAAGAGTCAAAACAAAGAAGGCCTTTTTTTTTTTTTTTTTTTTAACAATTTTTTTAAACGTTTATTTATTTTTGAGACAGGGAGAGACAGCATGAACGGGGCAGGGTCAGAGAGAGAGGGAGACACAGAATTTGAAACAGGCTCCAGGCTCTGAGCTGTCAGCACAGAGCCCGATGCGGGGCTTGAACTCACAGACCGCGAGATCATGACCTGAGCCGAAGTCGGCCGCTTAACCGACTGAGCCACCCAGGCGCCCCAAGAAGGGCTTTAAATACAGTGATCACGCCATTACCTTCTCAACTTGGGGCCATATAGATTGACATTTTAACTTAATATCAACATGAAATCAAAGTGCTATGTTCATCTCTCATGACCACAGATGGCACAATAAATTAATAGTTTAGTGAGTGATATTGGGCTAGTGTGCCAATTTTTCCCCTTGAGGATTACATTTCAATTTTTGTAAGTCTTTATGATTGAGGAATAACATACATACAGGAAAGTGCAATCTTAAGAGTATAGCTCAGTATACATCTATGTGTATTTATGTACCTAACTATCACCAGATCAAGAAGAACATTTCCAGAATCCTAGAAGTTTCCCTTGTGCTCACTTTTAGTCCTACCCCCAAGGGTATCCACTATTCTGACCTCTATCAACACAAATTAATTTTGCTTGGTTTTTTTTTTTTTCATTTAAGTGGAATCATACATTATTTCTATTTTGTGTCCAGTTTAGTTTTTGTTCCTCATTGAATTGTGAGATTCAGCAGTATTGTTGTGTGTTATCACTATTTTATTTACGTTCACTGCTCTGGAATATTCTATTGTATGTATATACCACAATTTATTTATTCATTTTATCATTGGTGGCCATTTAATTCCCCTCAGTAAAATTGCACAAATTGCAAAGAAATATTTAACAAATGGTATTCAGATACAAATCACAGAATAACCTCTTACCAGAAATTAAGAGATACACTTTCCTCCTCTTATGCATTTCCACTGGCAGTTTTGAAAGTGCCTTTCTTTATCATAGCAACACCTAGTGGCTTAAGAAGGCTATAGGTCTGGATGTGCGCATTTACATTTGGAAACAGTGACTTTTAGTTGTAATAGACCTTGGATAGCATCTAGATGTCCATTAGAACCACGTAACAACGTCTGGGCCCCACTAGAAATCATTTAAATCAGAATCTTTGGCAGGGAGAGTCCAGGATTGGTAGGTTATAAAAGCTGCCTAGGTGATTTTAATGCATAGCCAGGGCTGAGAACTACCAATCTAGAACAGTTTTCGCTAAACATCATAATTCCCTGGAGGGCTTGTCCAACCACAGATTGCTGGACCCCACCCTGAGTATATTTCAGTATGTGTGGGTGGTGCTCCAAAATGTGGGTGCTATGTCTCTAACAAGTTCCCAGGTGGTGCTGATGCCACTGGTCCTGGGACCACATGATGAGAACCAATAATCTAGACCAACTCTGTTATTTTACACGAGCAGAAACTTCAGGGCGGGCATTTGAAGTAATTTGCTGGAGTCAAAGTGCCAGTTAGTGACAAAGTTATAATTAGAATGGAGCCTCACTGTCACTTTTCCTCTCATCTGATAGAAGTATAATTAGGTATCTCTGAAAGTTACATCATCTGAGTCTACGTTAAGAGACAGACTACTTCCCTCCAACAAAAACACAAAATAAGGAGATGTTTAAGGGGTGGGTGGGAGTAACTCTTTTCTATAAACCTCTTTGTAAGACTTAATCACTCCAAAGAAGTGAGGAGATCACACACTAAAGAACCAGGACTGAGAAGGCCAGCAGGGATGGGAAACAGAGTCAGCTTGAACTTTGATCCTTGCTCAGGAAAGGATGCACCTCCCTCCTTCCACCACCCCTCAGAGGTTAAGTTGCTGCAACCCAGAAGAGCCATGTGGTCACAAGTCACCTGATCAGGAGTCAGGAGACCTCTCAGCCAATAATTTGTTTCTCCCACATCTCTCTCGTAGTACAGGAGAAATCTGTATTGCTGTATTTCCCTATGGCTCTTAAATGTCACCCACATTTGTCCCTTACAAAACAATGCTTCCAAATATGGCAGGCTTCTCCCCGACATTTACGGCCCACACCTGAGGTTTAGATAGCTCTGTGCCTAAGGGCCCATAGTACCATGTTGTCGAGAGGGGTGAGCCCATCGTTCCAGCCGTGCTAAACCCGCTGTAATGACAAATGCACCCACAGCCTGGATGCTGGTCTGCCAAGCCATTTTGGCCTGCCTTACTGGCTCCCCGAACTACAATGATCGTTATCAATACATCAGGAGAGCTTTGTCCAAGGGGCTAGATGATTAGTATTTTAAATACACACCACAGGTGATTCTAATGTAACCCAGGTCTGGGGACCACTGCCCAATATCATATTATTGAGGAAGCATTAATCTCAGTTGATGTTCTTGTGGGGGTGGGGGCGGGTTAATAGCATTATACAGTGATCTTCATAGCATCTATACTTTTGGGTACTGGACAAAATATTTTCAGCTCAAGATTCAAGCAGGAATGAGAGCACCTGGCTGGGTCAGTTGGTAGAGCATGGGACTCTCAGGATGGTGAGTTCGAGCCCCAAATTGGGTGTAGAGTTTAATAAATAAATAAATAAATAAATAAATAAATAAATAAATAGGGGCGCCTAGGTGGCTCAGTCAGTTAAGTGTCCGACTTCAGCTCGGGTCATGATGTCGCGGTTCATGAGTTTGAACTCCGCACTGGGCTCCATGCTGACAGCTCAGAGCCTGGAACCTGCTTCAGATTCTGTGTCTCCCTCTCTCTCTGCCCTTCCCCAACTTGTGCTCTGTCTCTCTGTCTCTCTCTCTCTCTCAAAAATAAACGTTAAAAAAAATAACAAACAAATAAATAACTAATAAAATCTTTAAAAAAAAAAAAAGATTCAAGCAGGAACAAATTCATTCTACCAAATGGAAGAGACAAAAGAAACTGCATCAGCCAGAGACTGCAGGTATAGGGCATTTGCATATAAGATACAAAAAGGTATTTTCTATAAAAAATAACTGATGCAGACTCATTTTTGAATAAAAACAAGCAAAGATATTAAGTATTCTCTGATGGGGAGCAAACAAGCAGCCAGTCCAGAAAAATCAGAGCTGATATGAGAATCCACATTTGACTTTTTTGGTTTGCTGAATCTACAAGTTTTCATTATTGAAGGTAGATCCACTTATTTTTTCTTTCCTTCATGAAGACCCTAGTGGAACCACCCCCTTCACACGCGCGTGCGCTAATGCATTTACTCACTGAAATCCCACTTCAACTTAACGATAAATGAAGGCCATCTCCCCACATTGCCAGGGGTGCCGCACCCCACCCTCCCCAGTCGTTCGAGACATGCACATAGCATACCCACCACAGAAGAAAAACAGAAATTCCTAACAGAAATTCTTTATCCTGGCTTACCTACTGAGGCAACGTGCTGGACATGCTCTCTACATGTCTTCCAATTCTAAAAATTTACTCCAACAAAACTGTGCGCACAAATGGTTGCTCCAAAACTTTCATAAATGATGCAGCACGTAGCTGGAGGTGTAGTAGTTTGTTAGGCTTCAGGACTCCAAATCTCCACGGCTACCAGATGGATTATTGTGCCTGCACACTATTAATTATGTAATGTGAAGGATATTTTTAAATTGAGATATATTTATCATATTTCATACATATAATATATATTTTAAAAATATATTATATATATGTATATATAATATTTAATATATATATATAAACCAAGTCACAGAATATATATATATATATATATATATATATATATATATATATATTCTGCCACAGACTGGCAGAAAAATATTTCCAAGTTATAGCTAGTAAAGGATTTGTATATAAAATATATACAAAGAAATCTTACAACTCACTAATAAGAAAACAAGACAATTTTTTTAAAAGTAGGCTCCAGGGGGTGCCTGGGTGGCTCAGTCGGTTAAGCGGCCGGCTTCGGCTCAGGTCACGATCTCGTGGTCCATGAGTTCGAGCCCTGCGTCGGGTTCTGTGCTGACAGTTCAGAGCCTGGAGCCTGTTTCAGATTCTGTGTCTCCCTCTCTCTGACCCTCCCCTGTTCATGCTCTGTCTCTCTCTGTCTCAAAAATAAATAAACGTTAAAAAAAAAAAAATTAAAAAATAAATAAATAAATAAATAAATAAATAAATAAATAAAATAAAAGTAGGCTCCACACCCAATGTGGGGCTTGAACTTATGACCCTGAGATCACAAGTCACATGCGCACGAGTTGCATGCTCTACCGTCTAAGCCAGCCAGGCGCCTCAACCCAATGTTTAAAGTAGGCAAAATAAAGGTGCTGGGCTGGCTCAGTAGGTAGAATATGCACTGGTTTTATTCTCAATTTTTTTTTTTTTAATTCTAGTTAGTTAACATATAGTGTAGTATTGATTTCAGGAGTAGAACTCAATGATTCATCACATATATAACAGCCAGTGTTCATCGTAAGTGCCCTCCTTAACACCCATCAACCATTTAGCCCACCCTCACACCTCACTCCATCAACCCTCAATTTGTTCTCTGTTGTTAAGAGTTTCTCTCTCTCTCTCTCTCTCTCTCTCTCTCTCTCTCAAAGAGAATCTCAAGCAGGCTCCACACCCAGCAGAGTCCTACACTAAACTAACTGAGATACTCAGGTGTCTCTCATTAAGAGTCTCTCATTGTTTGTTTATTTGTTTGTTTGTCTTTAAAGAACTTTTTTAAAAGATTTTATTTTTAAGTAATCTCTACACCCAACATGGGGCTTGAACTCACAACCCCAAGATGGAGTCACATGGTCTTCCAAATGAGCCAGCCAGAAGCTACCCTTTCCCCCAACCCACCCCATGCAACCCTTGACCTTGGGTTCATTGAGCTGAAGCCTCAAGTTGGGCTTAGAGATTACTTTAAAAAAAATTAAAAGTTAAAAAAATAGGCAAAGTGTTGAATAAACATTTCACCAAAGATGACATACAACTGGTAGACAAGCATATAAAAGGATGCAGAGTCAATAATATCAGTAGTCATTAGGAACACACAAAAACCACATTGAGACTTTAGACCCATTAGAATGGCAATAATCAAAATGGATTAATAATTACAAATGTGGAACCTTCTCAGTGGGGAACCCTCAACATCGATGGTAGGTGGTATAATGGTGTGGCTGCTTTGGAAAACAATTCGGTAGTTTCTCAAAAGTTAAACATAAATTTACCACATGACCAAGAGAGCTCACTCCTAGGTATATATACCCAAGAAAAATAAAAACATAGGTTCACACAAGGACACACAAATGTTCACAACAGAATTATTCACAATAGCTATAAAGTGAAATTGAATGAGTAAACAAAATTAGTATGTCCATAGAGAGGGGTACTATTTAGTAAAAAAAAAAAAAGAGAGAGAGAGAGAGAGAGAAAATGATGAACTCCTGATACATGTTACAACACATATATATGTCAAAAATGTTATGTTATATGAAAGAAGTCAGACTTGGGGCGCCTGAGTGGCTCAGTCAGTTAAGTGTCTGACTTCAGCTTAGGTCATGATCTCATGGTTTGTGAGTTTGAGCCCCATGTCAGGCTCTGCGTTGACAGTGTGGAGCCTGCACGGGACTCTCTCTCTTGCTCTGGCTCTTTCTCTTGCTCTCCCTCTGTCCGTTCCCCGCTCATGCTTTCTTTCAAAATAAATAAATAAACTTAAAAAAAAAAAAAGCCAGACTTAACAACTACATATTTTATGATTTCATTTATATGGAAGGTTCATAACAGGCAATTTTATAGACTCAGGAGATTAGTTGCCTGAAGCTGGGGGTGGGAATGGGGAATGACTAAAACTGGCCACAATAGATCTTTTTGAGGTGATGGGAATGTACTAAAACTGGATTGTGGTGATAACTGCACAACACTGTCAATTTACCAAATCATGAATTTTACACTTAAAATGGGTGAATTTTATGGTATGTAAATTATACCTCAAAGAAAAAAACATTTAAAAATTACATAGACGAAATTATCACTATGTTATGGAAGAAGCTTTCATAGAGTGTTACAGGATTTACAGCACAATGAGGCTGATAGTTTTATTAGTGGTTCCCAACCATTCCCAGGCCGAGAATCCCTTTTTAAAATGAAAAACAGGGGCGCCTGGGTGGCTCAGTCAGTTAAGCGTCAGACTTCAGCTCAGGTCATGATCTCGCGGTCCATGAGTTCGAGCCCTGCATCAGGCTCTGTGCTGACAGCTCAGAGCCTGGAGCCTGTTTTGGATTCTGTGTCTCCCTCTCTCTCTGACCCTCACCCGTTCATGCTCTGTCTCTCTGTGTCTCAAAAATAAATGTTAAAAAAAATTTTTTTTAAATAAATAAATAAAATGAAAAACAGTGACAGCCTTATGTATTCTAATTGAACCTTTAGTATAAATCGAGGAAATACATAGTTTCAAGAATACTGTGAACTCAGTAATAATTTGAATTTGCATTAACTAATCATATCTACTGCATATAAAAAGAGGAGACAGATATGCAAGACATATTATTATTCAGTCTACTAACAATGCTGAGTATACATGTGGAATTCATGGGCTTCGTGCATAATGGCGGAGTCAGCGACCCCATAGTCGAAACTCCCTCAAAATTTTTTTGCCACCCGATGCAGCAGTGAATAAAAAAAACAAAAATACTACTTTAAGTTCAATTCCATGGCGTGTGTGGTCCCCTCTGCAGTCAGTTTACAGCTGGGAAGAACAGGATTGACTTCGGGACCGTAGGCTTGTCCCATGTGTGGGCAAAATGTACTTGACAAGTGGGTCCCAGAAAGAGAGGAAGTCATATGAATGGAAAAATACAGAAAAGTTGACTGGTCGGATGCTTTGTCCAAACAAATAACGGAGCTGCTTTGGGATTCCTGTTTTGTCTCCAGTCTAGCCCCCAGGGTCTGTTTCGTTGCAACCGATGTGTCACCACAGTTCTACAGCACTAACCCCATATTAATGACCGTGACCGTGCAGAGACAGCATGCCCCCATGCAGCTTCTCTCCTCTGGGATTTTCATTTGCTGGAGGATATCCTCTCAACTTTACTGACCGTAGCACAGCATCATTCGGTATTTCTGGAACCACCGACTGAGGACTTCCCATGTTTAAATCAATCACTTAACAGGATCTGAAATGTACTGTTTTCAATGCCAAGAAATGGATTCCAAAATCGTTTCCAAATTATTTATAAGAAACACTTGTTTGTTTCAGTAAGTCTTGTTTTTGTCACCGTCCACTGGCAGGCCACTCACGCTGCACCTGCCTTGTTCAGCTGGCAGTCACGAGTGTTGCAAAGGCGAGAAACATAGGAGAAACTTATTTTTAAACAGTGTGTAACTAACTGTTCAGTTGCACTTCCAAATACTATGTTCAGTATGCTTTGGGGTGACGCATAATAAATACACTCTTCTTCCTGTGTTACCAGATGTTCTGGACACTCTGTAGTTGTATTAATTATGTTTTTTTTTTCCCCCCAGAATAACAATTGGATCTATTGCTTTAGAGTACTTCCCCAGAAAACATACTGAGTATACTATTTGAAAGTGTAAATAACAGAGTTTAAAAGTCAGCTTATCGTCTGTTTCCTGAGTTTGCGGACATGTTGTAATGTCCGCTGCTGAGAGACATCAGTTTTGTCCCATAGGAGAACATCCTCCTAACCTCACCTGGTCCTGGCTTTCCTCAGGGCCAATTCATTTCCTATATTGGTCATTTAGGTCGTTGTTCCCCATGTTACCATGATTTTTCTTTATCGTGTTAAAAGAAAAAAAACTCTCTTAGAGATTAAAGAAAATATTTTCCACAAATAAATCTGGGACTAGATTAAAATAAAAATAAAAAGTAGAACAAGGTCACCCGGGTGGCTCAGTTGGTTGAGCGTCCGACTCTTGACTTTGGCTCAGGTCATGATAAATAAAATAAACATTTTAACAAAAGTAGAATAAATAAGGTCATAATTACACAAAATTTATTTGTAATTTAAACATGCAAATTTATAATTTAAATAAAACTTCAGTGTAATGGAATATGCCTTTCCAATTAACATTCTTTTTTTAATTTATCATTGAGAGAGAGAGAGAGAGAGAGCACAGCTGGGGAGGGGCAGAGAGAGAGGGAGAGAGAGAATCCCAAGCAAACTCTGTGCTGTCAGCACAGAGCCCGACTGGGGGCTCAATCAATCCCCCAGACTGTGACATTGTAACTTGAGCCAAAATCAACAGTCAGATGTTCAACCAACTGAGCCACCCAGGCGCCCCTAACTTTCTACTTTTAATTCATTATGTAATTTTAAAATATAAAATTTTTGATCATTTGATTATCGAAGTTTCTCAGAAAGTTTCTCTGTGTGTGATATTATAGTTAGCATTATGCCATTACTGAGTTTTATTTATTTTGTTTTATGTTTATTTATTTTGAGAGAGAGAGAGAGACAGTGAGAGAGACTT
This sequence comes from Panthera pardus, assembly GCF_024362965.1. NCBI lineage: Eukaryota > Metazoa > Chordata > Mammalia > Carnivora > Felidae > Panthera > Panthera pardus. Next base: position 14,286,874 of record NW_026526766.1, on the reverse strand, counting down.
AGCATATGCCGGGGAGGGCAGAGAGGGAAAGAGAGAGAATCCCGAGCAGGTACAGTGCTGTCAGTGCAGAGCCGTATAGGGGGACTCCAACTCACGAACCATGACATCATGACCAGAGCCGAAGTCAAGAGGCAGGTGCTTAATCAACTGAGCCACCCAGCGTCCCCTACTCAGTTTTAACAAAGAAATGAAAGGCCGTTTGTAAACGTGTTACTGTCAGAAATATTATTTCTAAAGCCTGTCATTGTACACGTTTGTGTATGTTGTCACTGAAGCGTCTACCCCTTCCAAGCATTAAAAACAGCCAATAGCAGTTCTGACGCTTCTTGTACAAATGCTTTCATGGGGGGGGGGGGGGGGGGGTTGCTTCTTCTCTTTCAGTGTAATAGAATTCTGAATCAAGCTTTTTTTTTTTTTTCTTCTTTTTCCTAATCCAAGAATTTCCAGCTTACCTACTTCTCACCCCAACACAGCCTCTTAGGATAATTTAAAAGAAAATCTCAAAACCAAAATTTATAATATTTATAAACATCATGAATGAGCACCTACTCTACCCAGGAGCTTCATGGATACTATATTTAACACTTCTGGAAATTTTATACTGTAGAAGTCATTATCCTTATTTTACAAATAGGTAACGTACACGTAAGGTAATGTCATAAAAGTAAGGCAGTTGGTCCAGGGTCATACAACTAGTAACAGGCGAGGTTGGGATTCAAACATCCTTCTGCCTCCAAGTCACTCTGCTTCCTACTCCCCTGAAGTTAAGATTTATGTTGCTTTACTTCAAGACATGGTTTTGACAACATTATACTATTAAGTGCTTTTAATTTAGTGTTACAACTGTATTCAATTCAGGTAACGTTTACATACAGTAAGTGTTGAATTTTACATTTCTATTTGGGAACTTATGTATAAATAGAATTATATTTGACTATTTTTGAACTTAGGTATAAATAGAATTATAGAATATATAATCTCATTGTGTTTGGACTCTTCTGCTCATCATATCTGTGAGCTTCATCAATGGACAACGTCTACCTTTTAAAATGTTAATTACAACTTAATGTTAATTTTGAGTTCAAAGACATTTGATTCGCTTTAACATAATGAAAAAACTTGGGGTCCCTGGCTAGCTCAGTCGGTAGGAGCATGTGACTCTTGATCTTGGGGTTGTAAGTTCACGCCCCATGTTGGGTATAGAGATTACTTAAAAAAAAGTCTTCGAAAAACATACTGAAAAAATCTAAGTAGTATTTAAGAATTTAAATATTTAATAATAAAATTTAATTTTATACTTCATATTAATATTTCTAGAGGTTACAGAAACTTCTAAACCAAATTTTGATGAAATATTGTATCACTTAATCAACTCTGAACACCTAGGGACTATTTATATTTTTACATTGAATATATATCTTAAAATCCTCCATATTAGTCCAAGTACTAACTATACATTTTATGATAATGCACATTTTGCCTTTGGAAGAAACCAATTTTAAGAGTATAAAATTTTTTAACTTTTAAGACTATATAGACATAAAAGGTACAACCTCATGTGTAATTATTATGTAGTGATATCTTTTTTTTCAATGTTTATTTATTTTTGAGACAGAGAGACAGAGCATGAGCCAGGAATGGGCAGAGAGAGAGGGAGACACCGAATCTGAAGCAGGCTCCAGGCTCTGAGCTGTGAGCACAGATGCCGGGCTCGAACCCACGAACTGTGAGATCATGACCTGAGCCAAAGCTTAACCAACTAAGCCACCCAGGGCCCCTGTAGTGACCTCTCTTGAAAGCTTGGTGCTTTAATTCATTAAAAAGTCTTATGTAAGAGATTTGGGCTAGCATAATCATTTCCATCTGTATAATTACTAACAAAAGTATAGGACTCATTAGTAGAGAGCTGAATATGTAATCCCAATACACATCCCTGACTCCAAAAGGGTTGCCAATAAAAACCATGAAAGATGGTCTTCCAACATCACTATTCCATGCAAATCCGAACAGCGTGAGTGACAAAATTCTAAGCCACAGCTATATGGAAGATATCTATACCTTTCTATTAAAAAATAATGTAGCTTTTGAACAGGGCAATCATTCAGTATACAATTAATGTTACAGGGGAAGGAAAAGACCTAGAAAGAGGGAGATAGTAAGGGACAGAGGGGTGTTCAAGTTAGTGATGTTACAAACTTCACTTAAGGAAAAAAAATGTTTAGGGACATGGAGTATGGGTAATTTTGGATAAATGTGGTTGAAATAATACAGGCTTTGGAGCCATATAGACTTGGTTTGAATCTTAAGTTTATTACTTATTATCTTTTTGACTGTGGCAAGTTAACCTCTGAACTTAGTTTTGCCACCTGAAAAGCTGAGAACACCTAACTCAGAACACTGTTGTTTATCTTACATGATAAAATACGTACACATGTACCAAGTACATATAAAAACTTTCTTTTTCTTCTCCTCGTAATTATTACTGTACTAAAAGATAATCACTGCAACCTACTGGATAATTCTAATGCAAGATAATCCCAATACAACCTACCGGATATATTCAGAATTGCTTGCAAACACCTATATTCTTTCCATAACGCAAGCAGGTCTCACAATAAAGTGACATCACCTACTTAGAAAGATTACAGGTATTATGACTCAGATGTGGAAATAACAGTCACAGAAAGGAGTAGTATAAAAAAGTGATTTGAACTCAAGGGCATCAGCAATGAGCACTCTCCAGGGATGCCTGGGACCCAATGGTTCTTTAGAAAAAAAGCTCAGGATTGTCTGAAATAATGGAATACGAAAGCATAGCGGAGGACTGTCAGCACAGCCCTGGAATAGTAATAGTATGGAAAACAGTGGAATTATCCAGTCAGCAACTCACATACTATCCGTATGCATACTAACCCTAATATCCAGAAGGGTTTCTGGGATCAGATGATTGAATAGGTTCAAAACCTAGGCCTGACACTTTTGGTTGTGTGCCAAATTACTTTGCCTCGATTTCTCATCTGTAAAATGTGGACAGTGATTGTTAGCACTACACAGAGCCATGATGAACATTTGATGAGCTTATCATGGAGAGGGTTTAGTTTTGAACGGTACCAGGGTACATTCCACACTTAATCCACATGCCTCTTGCCTTCCAGGAGGATACCCTTTCTTGGTTCTCCTTCTGCTTCTCTGGTCATTCCTTAGTCTCCGAAGCTGGCCACAGCCAGGGCACAAGCGAAGGAGTCCTAGCAGAGAACAGCTGCTGAGAGGCTTAGAGCCAGGCAGAGATGACAGAGGTCACACAGTGCTGGAGTCTGAGCTTACCCACATTAAGATCGCAGGAAATACATTTCCAAAAATAAAGGCCATACTTGAGGAATAAGAAGATAGGAATAAGGAATTCTAGAAATAAGTGCGAACGGAAACAGACCACCCCAGTAAAGCCTACACCCAAGTTCTGTTAGGACTAGGTTGATGTGACCAGTAATTTGTTTTTTAGAGGAAGCCTCTATAACATACCATCCACAATTTCTAGCATACAATAAAAATTATTAGATGTGCAAAGCAGGAGAAAGTGTCCAATAATCAAGATAAAAGAAATGAAAGTAAAAAAGGGTTTCTAAATAACTGTAATGAATATGTCAAAGAAAAAAAGAGGAAAAGATATGCAAGATAGGTAACATGGAACATTTCAACAGTTACAATCAGTAAAAAAAAGAACTGAATGGACATTTTAGAACTACAAAATCCAGTATCTTGAAATTAACAATTTACTAGCTGGGTTTAAAAGCACACTCAACACCTTAATCCTATTTATTTAGAAGACAATTAATGAATGACAAGAAAGGCTAATAGAAAACATACAAACTGGGGGCACTCAGCTGGCTCAGTCAGTAGAGTATGTGACTCTTAATCTTGGGGTCTTGAGTTCAAGCCCCACATTGGGTGTAGAGCTTACTTAAAAAAAATAATTAAGAAAAATTTAGAAAGGAAAACCTACAAATTGATTTTTTTCCAAGTTTAAGGACAGTGACCAACAGATTTGAAGAACTAAGAAAACCTTAAGGCACGAACCAAAATTTCATAGTCAAATGGCTGAAAACCAAAGATAAAAAAGAAACCTCTCAAAAGCGGGTTTCACATGATCGGGCCATCCATTACCTCCCTGATGGCTTATGACTCTCCAACTTAATCCTTTCCTTCCTTCCTTGCTGTCCCTTGAACAAATCTGGCAAAATCTTGCCAGATTGTGGCTGTCTCCTCTGCCTGGGACATTCTTCCCCAATGTGTCACTCTGGGCACCTCACTTAAAAATCACAGCCCACTTCCCACCCACTTGTACACCCATCCCTAGGCTATCCAAGCTCTTAGAGCCCCAATCACTCAAGCATTCCTTATTTTTTCCCACAGCACTTTTCACCTTCTAATATAATTTACTTCCTACGTTTATTGCTAATTGTCTGTCTCTACCCACTAAAAAGTCATCTCTGAAATGATAAGGATCTTTGTTTTGTTCATTGTTGTACCCCATGTATCTTGAACAGGGCCCTGCACACATAGGTGCTCAACGATTATTTGTTGAACGAACGAATGCTATTATTATATTGTCATTATTCTAAGCCTTTTTAGTCACCAAGTAAGTTCATGCCATGTCCTTCATCTAATACAGTTTTCTCTATTTACCTTTGGAACTGCTTTTGAAATGTGATTAAGACTGGTACAGTAGCTCAGTAGTTAAAAAACAGACCCTGAAACCAGTTAACATGGATTTGCAACTAACAGGATTCCATACATATACATTCTGCATTCTCTCTCTCTCTGTCTATATATAGATATACACACACACACACACATACATATGGAATTTTTATATATATTACATTATAGATATTTATATATATGCAACTTGTAGAATGTAGGCAAACAACTAAATTGCTTTCTCCATTATTAATAATTACTAATCCATTACCAATTTATACATATAATCAAACAGTAGCAATAATAGCATCAATTGCATAGTGTTCTTATAGGTTCTAGGCATTTCACATATTAATGCATTTAATTCTCCTATCAACCTCATGAAAACCAAGGCACAGAAAGATTAACTAGTTTGTACCATGACATACAGCTTAGTAAATGATACAGCAGGATTTAGACCCATGCTGAGTTCCAATGAAAAGAAATTTTTAGATTGTACAAAATACAATCTAAAAAATATAAATGAACTAAATGTAACAATTAAGTTTATGTTTGCTTAAAAAAAACAAGGCAAAACCTTTCTTACCACTAAAGACAGAAATGCAGATATTAGGATATGTCACTAGGTGATGCTCTTTGTTAAATTTCTCTCCTAAGAAGGTAATCTGAGAATTTATAACTTATTCAGATGGGAAAGAATTTATGCTAGGTCTAATAATTAATTTAGTTGGCTCTTTAACCACAAAAGTTACCTCAGCCAGAAAATAATTTTGTATGCAAAAAGGTAAGCCCACAAAATTATGGGAAACTTTCTGCAAAATTGTAATCTTAGAATACTGAGACTTCCTCACCATGAATACGGTATCTCTTTCTCCAGCATGAATACGGTATCTCTTTCCACTTATTTTTCTCTTCCTCCATTTATGTCTCCATTTTCCTCAACGTTTTAATAAGATTTTATATTTTTAAACAAAAAAAGCCATTAAAAATGGGAAGAGGGTTTGAATAGACATTTTTCCAAAGAAGACACACAGACGGCCAAGAGACACATGAAAAGATGCTCGACATCACTAACCATGCACCATGACTTTGATGCAAATCAAAGCCACAATGAGACATCATCTCATACCCTGTCAGAAGGACTACCCTCAAAAAGACAAACAGCAAGGTGAGGATGTGGAGAAAAGGGAACTCTTGTGTACTGTTCATGGGAACATCAGTTGGTGCAACCACTATGCAACCGTATGAAGATTCCTCAAAAACTAAAAAAATAGAAACACCATATGATCCAGTAATTCCACTACTGGGTATTTACCCAAAACACTAATTTGAAAAGATATATGCTCCCCTATGTTTATTGCAGTATTATTGACAATAGCCAAGATGTGGAAGGAACCTAAATGTTCATCCATAGATGAATGGACAAAAAGATGTGGGGTGTGTGTGTGTGTGTGTGTGTGTAACATATACATGCATACATATACATATAAATTATAAAATTAATAAGACAAAGACATATTACACACTTATCAAACTGACAGAAATGTAAAGATCAAGTGTTAGTTAAAAAGGATACAGAGCATTGGAACTCTAATAGATTGCTGTGGGGAAAGGAGATAACAATTCTTCTGGAAAAATAGCTTGGCATTATACAGTAATCCTGAAGATGTACATAGCTGGATGGCCTGTGCCGCTACTAAATATACATCTAATGGAAATTTATACCAAGAAACACATGTAACAATGGTCACAGCAGTATTATTTGCACTAGGAAATTTTTAAAATAACTCAAATGTCCCTCAGCATTAGAGAGGATAAATAAATTGTAGTATGTTAAGACGATGGAATAAAACACAGTATTGCAAAATGAACAAATTAAAGCTTTTACAACAATATGGATCAATTTCACATCCATGTTCTTTATTTCATTATAAAGAGATACAAAATAACATGCATGTATAAGTCTGTTCATATAAAGTTCAAATCCAATGTCTGCCACTTATTTTCGAATGGTTCAGGAAATAAAATATGTATCTAATACCTAATGAGATATAATGAAAATGTAACAGATCAATTGTGAATCTACGGGAAGAATACACAAGGTTTCATTATACTAGTTTGCTGTTTTCTTTGGGTTTGAGATTTTTCAAAATAAAAACATAAAAAAGACTAAAAATCAGACAAAACTAATTTATATTGTTTAAAAGTAGCTTCTTCATCTGGAGACTTGTATGTTTCTTATAATTATTTATTAAATTACACATATGTATTTTATATATTTTTTTCTGTATGTATATTTCACAAAAGAAGAAAGGTTAAAAAATGTGATCCAGTATGTAAAAATACTTTCAAGAAAAACTGCTTAAATACACTTATTAAACATTATTACAAAAAATAAATAACAAGTCTTTTATAAGCAAACTTTAAGTAAAGGGACTTTGTTATGTGGGTCATTTACTTGGGATCAATCTATCAAAAGGTGCTGAGGACCAATTTTTGAAGCTTGCACTATAGTTACATCATTTGATTTTTCCATGAGATAGTTCTTACACAAGTAACAATTCTGAATCTTGTTTAGTTTGATATTAGGTAGCACATTCTTCTAAATAATTCCCTTGAACTGCAATATGATAACCTAATATTCACTTTGGCAGGTACTCTGGCATATGCTACTTAAAAGTGTATTATAAGAGGGGCGCCTGGGTGGCTGAGTCAGTTGGTGAAGTGTCTGATTTCAGCTCAGGTCATGATCTCATAGTTTGTGAGTTCGAGTCCCGTGTTGGGCTCTATTCTGACAGCTCAGAGCCTGGAGTCTGCTTCAGATTCTGTGTGTCCCTCTCTCTTTGCCCTCCCCAATTTGTGCTCTGTCTCTCCCTGTCTCAAAAATAAACATTAAAAAACTTTTTAAAAAAAATGTATTGTAAGAAAACACTACATGAAAGTTTCATAATTATCCAAGTATCATGCATAAGTTATATAGTCCATGTGTGAATTTTGCCTGTTTTCTATATAGGTTTTTGCTATTTTTCTCATTAGGATTTCACAGTATTTTTGTGTAAAACCCTCAAAAGTCAAAAGTTGTTCGGAATTTCATGTTTTCAAACTGACTTTGAATATATTAATCCCCTTGATTGTCTTTTGTGTCATCTAAATCAATATCAAAATCTAAATCATCATCACTTTCTTCTTCATTTCTTCTGCAACTTCTAGGGTTGGAACGTAGATTACTTTCAGGATTTTCTGTCTTTTCTGGTTCTTTATTAAACCTAAAATTGAAAAAAAAAAAAATTAAAACTTCTATTTATTTCTCAGGCTTTCATTATTTAACTATAGAGTGACAAGAACTTTATACTACATTTCCTGATTAGGAGGAGCCTAAAAAAAATAAGTATAGAGTAAAAGATCCTTGAAGACTAATATCAGTCAAGATCCAACCAATTATAATATTATTGTCAACAAAATAGCCTCAAAGAAATTAATATATGATGTCCACTAAAGAAAAGCAGTTATATAATGAATGAATTCTTCTGTGATGAGTGATGAATGTAAGCCTTATGGATAAATATTTCCATTTCCTAAAAATATAAAGTTTTATTTTTACTGTAATGATAGAAAATTTTAATGAATAATTAAGACTTTTTTCTTGTTAGGTAGAAGGAAAGAATCTAAACTGGTGTGATAGACTGCACCTTAAGACTCTTAGAGCTACTGAATGTTTCCTTGAAAGAAAATCCACTTATCAATTACTAAAAGAGTAAATCCCAGACATGAAAAAAAAATACTCACGGAATAACAATGTCTTCTTTCTTTCCACATTTTGCACAAACTTCAAGTTCACAGGCACATGGTCTACACATTATGTGATAAGAATCTTTCACTGCTTTTTGTAAACATTTAACACTACAAGTGGAAAAAAAATCAAGTATTATTTTTTACTAATTTCCTAAGATTTATCTGCTGAAATGAGGGGGTGCAGCTAAATGTATAAGTGAAAAGCCTAAAAATCAAAACTCCTATATTTCAATCTCACTTATCTTATGTCAATTTATTGCATTATATAGCATTTCTAAATAACAGTTTGTTATTTTTTAAGTAAGCTCTAGGCTCAAAGTGAGGCCTGAATTCATGTCCTCGAGATCAAAATTACATACTCCACCTACTGAGCCAGCTAGGCACCCTAGATTTATCTTCTTTCTTAAAGCTTTTAAAAATGTCATCTGCACGGGCACCTGGATGGCTCAGTCTAAGAGCCTGAGACTCTTGATCTCAGGGTTGTAAGTTTGAGGCCCACGTTGGGTGTAGAGATACTTAAATAAATTTTTAAAAATTTCATCTGCAAATAGTGACAGTTTTAGTTCTTCCTTTCCTATTTGGATGCCTTTTATTTCTTTTTCTTGTCTAATTACTCTGGCTATGACTTCTAGTACTATGTTGAATAAAAGTGGCAAGAAAAGGTATCTTCATCTTGTTCCTGATCTTAGAGGAAAAGCTTCCAGCTTTTCTCTATTGAGTCTAATGTTAGTTATGGGTTTATCATATACAACCTTTATTACATTGAGGTATGTTTCCTCTACCCAGTTTGTTGAGAGTTTTTATCATAAACAGATGTTGAATTTTGTCAAATGCTTTTTCTGCATTTACTGAGATGAACATAATATTTTCACCTTTCATTTTATTAATGTAGTATATCACTTTGATTCAGAGATGTCAAACTACCCCTGCATCCCTAGAATAAGTTCCACTTGATCATGTTGTATGATCCTTTTCATGTATCATTGAATTTGGTCTGCTAATATTTTGTTGAGAATTTTTGCATCTGTGTGCATCAGGGATACAGGCCAGCAATTTTCTTTTCTTCTGACATCCCTGTCTGGTTTTGTTATCAGAGTGATATTGGCCTCATAAAATGAGTTTGGAAGTGTTCTCTTCTTTTCTATATTTTGGAATAGTTTGAGAAGAATTGGTGTTAATTCTTTAAATGTTGGCAGAATTCACCAGTAAAACTGTCTGGTCTTGGACTTTTGTTTTGGGAGAGACTTTTGATTATTAATTCAATCTCCTTACTAGTAATCAGTCTGTTAAGATTTTCTATTTCTTTAAGATTCAGTCTTGAAAGGTTGTATGTTTCTAGAAATTTATCCATTTCTTACAGGTTTTCCAACTTGTTGGCATACATTTGTTCATGTAGTCTCTTAGGATCTTTTGTATTTCTGTGGTATCAATTGTAACTTCTGTTTTACTTCCGATTTTATTTGAGTCCTTTCTCTTTTCTACTGGGTGAGTTGAGCTCAAGATTTGTCAATTTTGTTTATCTTTTCAAAGAAACAGTTCTTAGTTTTATTGATCTTTCCTATTGTCTTTTTCCTTTCTATTTCACTTTTTTCCTGCTCTGTTCTTTGTTATCTCCTTCCTTCTACTAAGTTTGGCTCATTTGTTCTTCTTTTTCCAGTTCCTTGAGATGTAAAATTAGGTTAAGTTTTCTTATTTCTTGATGTAAACATTTATTGCTATGAACGTCCCTCTTATAACTACTGCTATATCTCATATGTTATGGTGTGTTCTCTTTCCATTTTCATTTGTCTCAAGGTGTTTGGTTTTGTTTTCTCTTTCTATTTCTTCTTTGACCCATTGGTTGTTCAGTAGTTGTTTACTTTCCACAAATTACTGAGGTTTACACTTTTGTTCTTGTAATTTATTTCTACTTTTATACTGCTGTGGTTGAAAAAGGTACTTGATATGATTTCACTCTTCTTAAATTTTTAAGATTTGTTTGGTGGCCTAACATAGGATCTATCCTGAAGAGTGTTCCACATGTACTTGAGAAGAAAAGTGTATTCTGTTGTTTTTAGGTGGAATGTTCTGTACATATCTGTATAATATTGTTAAAATGTCCACACTACCCAAAGCAATCTACAGATTCAATGCAATGCCTACCAAAGTTCCAAAAACATTTCTCACAAAAATAAAATAATCCTAAAATGTAAATGGAGCCACAAAAGACCTCAAAGAGTCAAAGCAATCCTGAGAAAGAACAAAGCTAGAGGCATCACACTTCTTGACTTCAAACTATATTACAAAGCCACAGTAATCAAAACAGTATGGTGTGGACATAAAAACAAATGCATAAATCAGTAGAACAGAGTTGACAGCCCAGAAATAAAAGCACATATATATGGTCAATTAATTTACAACAAAGGAGGGGCACCTGGGTGGCTCAGTTTGTTAAGCGTCAGACTTCAGCTCAGGTCATGACCTCATGATTCGTGGATTTGAGCCCCACATCAGGCTCTGTGCTGATGGCTCAGAGCCTGGAGACTGTTTTGGATTCAGTGTCTCCCTCTCTCTCTCTGCCCTTCCCCCATTCACACTCTCTTTTTCTCAAAAATAAATAAACATTTAAAAAAATTTTTTTTTAATTTACAACAAAGGAGCCAAGAACAAACAATACTCCACACACATACATACATACATACATACATACATAAGAAATGAAAATATAGGGGCGCCTGGGTGGCTCAGTTGGTTAAGCGGCCGACTTCGGCTCAGGTCATGGTATCACGGTCCGTGAGTTTGAGCCCTGCGTCGGGCTCTGTGCTGACAGCTCGGAGCCTGGAGCCTGTTTCAGATTCTGTGTCTCTCTCTCTCTGACCCTCCCCCATTCATGCTCTGTCTCTCTCTGTCTCAAAAATAAATAAATGTTAAAAAAATTAAAAAAAAAAAAAAGAAAAGAAATGAAAATATACATGCATACAAAAACTTGTACATGAATGTTGACAGCAACATTATTTGTTAATAGCCAAAAGAATGGAAACAATCTAAATGTCCATCAAGTAATGAATAGCGGCTAAATGAGATGCATAGCTCTACAGTGGAGTACTTAGTAATAAAAAAACAATTAAGTACTGATAAATGTTACCACATGCTTGAAAAAATTATGCTAGGAAGCCAGCCACAAAACACTGCATGCTATATGATTCTGTTTATATGAAATGTTCAAAATAGGCAAAGTGATAGAGCCAGAAAGCAAGAGTAGGGGTGTTTGGGGGGAAAATGCAGATTGACTACTAATGGGCATGGGGTTTCTTTCTGAGATGATGAAAATGTTCAAAATTGGTTGTGGTGATGATTGCACAACTCTATCATATACTAAAAGCAACTGAATTATACACTTCAAATGGAAGAGGATGGTGTGTGAGTTAAATCTTCATAAAGGTATTTTTAAAAGTCAAACGTAAGTGCTAGAAATAAAATCTTGGAATGAAAGACAAAAGATAGCAGAAATCCACTTTAAACAGAAACATATAGACAGTTAAAAGTAGGACAAGGAAAAAAACCATGCAACTACTAATCAACAGAAAACTGGAGGGGCACCTGGGTGGCTCAGTCAGTTAAGCCTCTGACTCTTGATTTTGGCTCACGTCATGATCTCGAGGTTTGTGAGACTGAGCTTTGCATCGGGCTCTGTGCAACAGAGCAGGGCCTGCTTGGGATTCTTGCTCCTCTCTCTCTGCCTCTCCCCTGCTTGCGTTCTCTCTCTTCCCTCTCTCTCAAAATAAATAAACATATAAAAAAAAAAACCAGAAAGCCGTAGTCAATATATTATTATCAAAATATACTTCAAAGAAAATTGCCAGGTATAGAAATGGTTATTACATGACAATAAAGGGATCAATTTTTAAAAAACACCCAATAATCGGGGTGCCTGGGTGGCTCAGTTGGTTAAGCAACTGACGTTGGCTCAGGTCAGGATCTCACAGTTCGTGAGTTCGAGCCCAATCTGTGCTGACAGCCCGGAGCATGGAGTCTGCTTCGGATTCGGTGTCTCCCTCTCTCTCTGTCCCTCCCCTGTTTGTTCTCTGTCTCTCAAAAAAAAATAAACACTAGATACAAAATTTAATAAAAACACACACACACATCATAATCTTAAATGTTTAGGCACCTAACAACAGGGTGTTAAAATAAATGAGGCAAACTATTGATAAAAAGAGAAATAGAAAAATCCATAAGTATAATTAGGGACTTCAACACTTCTCTTTCTGTAATTGATGGAACAAGTATGCAAAAAAATCAATGAAGTTATAGAACACCTGGTTGATAGAAGCCTGTATCAACCAAATTAACATTTATAGAACACTCCACCCAACAAGAGCAATATATTCTCTTTAAATACACGTGGAGCATGCTCCAAGACAGACCATATTCTCAGCCATAAATTAAAAAAAAAATTAAAACAAATTAAAAAAAATTTTTAACCTGAAATTTGTTCTTTTACCATAATGAAATTAATCAGTACACAGAAAAACATCTGCAAAATGCCCTTATATCCAGAAATTAAACAAAACATTCCTAAATAACATGCAGGTCAAAGAGGAAGTCACGAGGGAAATTAGAAAATATTTTGACTGAATGACAATGAAAACACAGCACTGAAATGTATAGAACAAAGCTAAAATATTCTTCAGAAATTTATATAATTAAATGTTTATATTAAACAAGAAGAACTATCTGAACTTCTACTTTAAGAAAGCAGGGAGGGGGGCACCTGGGAAAAAGTGTAAACTCAAAGCAAACAAATGGAAGGAAGCAATGTCAATACAAACCAAAATCAATGAAATTGAGGGGTGCCTGGCTGGCTCAGTCAGTAGACCATGTAACTCTTGACCTTGGGGTCCTGACTTGAGGCCCCACACTGGAAGTAGAGTTTACTTTTTTAAAAAAATCAATAAAATTGAAAACAGAAAGAGAAAATCGATAAAACCAAAAGGAGATGCTTTTAAAAAATTAATATAATTCATAAACACATGGCCAGACTGACGATGATAAAAGAAAGGAGACAAATTACCAGTATCAGGAATGAAAGAAGGGACAGCACTAGGTAAATCTAACAGATATTAAAAGAACAATAAGAGAATTTGGCGAACAACTCGATGCACATAAATCTAACAACCTCTACTGATACAGACACATTTCTGAAAAGGCATACTATCAAAACAAGAAATAGCACTAATTAAAAAAAAAACTAATTACACAAGTCCTTTCAGAAAACAAAATAGGAAGGAAAAGTTCTCAACACATGTGATGAGGCCCTAATATTGTGATAACACAAAGACAAAATTACAGACTGGTACTTCTAATGAACATAGATGTAAAAATCTATAACAAAATGTTAGCAAATGAAATTTATCACATTTCAGAAAGGGTATACATCATGACCAAGTAGGCTTTATCCAAGGGCACGCAAGGTTGATTCACTATTAAAATCAATGAAGGGGCGCCTGGGTGGCTCAGTCGGTTAAGTATCGACTTCAGCCCAGGTCATGACCTTGTGGTTAGTGAGTTCAAGCCCCACATCTGGCACTATGCTGACAGATGGAGCCTGGTGCCTGCTTCTGATTCTGTCTCCCTCTCTCTGCCCCTGCTCCTGCCCCGCTCACACTCTCTCTCAAAAATAAAAATAAACAGTAAAAAAATATATTAAAATCAATTAATATAATTCACTGAATTGATGTTCTAAGGAAGAAAACCCATTTATTGATCTCAATAGACACAGAAAAAGCATTAAAGTAACATCAATGCATGATAAAAACTCTCAGCAAACTATAAAGGAAACTTCTTCAAACTGATAAAAAGCATCTACAAAGAAATTACAGCTAACATCATATTTAATGATGAAAGAATGAATATCTTCCTTATAAGATCAGGAACAGGGAAAGAATACAGGCCCTCATCATTCCTTTTCAAAAACATACTGGGGGTCCTAAGCAGTGCAATAAAGGCAAAAAAGAAATACAGTAGCATACAGATTGGAAAGCAAGAAATAAAACTGTCTTTATTTTTTTAAATCATTGTCTATATAGAAAATCCCAATGAATTAACTAAATAAGTATTAGAAATAAAAAGGGAGGGAGCGCCTGGCTGGCTCAGTCGGTACAGAATGCGACTCTTGATCTCTAGGTTTTGAGTTTGAGTCCCACACTGGGTGTAAAGATTACTTAAAAATAAAATCTTTCTAAAAAGTAAATAAATAAAACATGAGTTTATTAAAGTCATAGTATATATGGTCAGTAAACAAAAATAAACTCTGTGTTCTAGCAATGACCAATGTCTTTCTGTAGAAATTGACAGACTGATTCTAAGAGTTATAAGAAAACGGCAAAAAAAACCTATAACTGACAAAATAATTTTGAAAAAGAAAACCAGGTGGGAAGACTCATGATTGGATTTCAAGACTTACTGAAACACTGCAGTAATCAAGTCAGTGTAGTATTGGTGAAAGGATAGACACATGGATCAATGGGACAAAACAGAATCTAGAAATAGATCCATACATATACAATCAAATTGATTTTCAGCACAGTACAAAGGGAATTCAATGGAGAAAAAACAGTCCTTTCAACAAATGATGCTATAACAACTGGATATTCATAAAATTAATAGGAAATGGTTCATAAGCCCAAATATAAAACCAAGAATCATGCAACTTCTAAAAGAAAACACAGGAGAAAATATTTGTGAGCCTATTTGTTAACTACAACAAAATCATGATCAAAAATTCCTGATAAGGGGCACCTGGGTGGCTCAGTCAGTTGAGTGTCCCACTCTTGATTTTTGGTTAGGTCATGATCCAAGAGTCGTGAGATGGAGCCTGCATCGGGCTCCACACTGAGTGTGGAACCTGCTTGGGATCCTCTCTCTCCCTTTCTCTCTGCCTCTCCCCTGCTTGAGCTTGCTCTTACTCTCTCTCTCAAAATAAATAACTGACTGTAATGGCACTGGGTTCAGAAATCAGGCCCTCTCTATTTTACCTATTCTTTTTTTTTTTTTTTAATGTTTATTTATTTTTGAGAGAGAAAGAGAAAGAGACAGAGCATGAGCAGGGGAGGGGCAGAGAGAGAGGGAGACACAGAATCCAAAGCAGGCTCCAGGCTCAGAGACCGACACGGGACTTGAACTCGAACCACAAGACCACAACCTGAGCTGAAGCTGGATGCTTAACCAACTGAGCCACCCAGGCACCTCTTACCTATTCTTTTAATACCTGTATTCTTCTAGGGCACAGGATGGCTGTACATGTCATTAGGATGGCTGCCGATCTTAAGACTCCTGTATAAGGTTTCTTCCTAAATAACCAAGCATGATCCCTCAGTGAGCATAAAATCCAAGATACATCTGACCATGTGCTTTCCAAAAGGGACTGAGAGACTAAGAGAAAAATTACCAGGTGTACTCACAACTGCAAAGAAAAGACCCCCCCCCCCCCTGCCATTCCCAAAACCAGCCAGGGCGTGCCCACTTGTAGTCTGACATAAAGGCGGGAACCAATCAAGTTCTGCTGAGTGGTTTGAAATAAGGGCAGGAACCAATCAAGTTCTGCTGAGCATTCAAATTTAAATGTCAACCAACAACAGCTCTGTAACCTCTAAAAAAATCCCTAACTTGTTTGTGCCTGTCTATAAAAGAAGCTGTAAGATCCTTGCTCGGGGCCTCTTAGCATCACCGGCAATGAGTGCACGGAGGACCGGGTTCGAACCTGCAATAAACGACCCTTGCAGCTTGGCTTTGACTCTGGACTCTGGTGGTTTGTTTTCGGGGGGTCTCTCGAATCGGGGCATATCAGGACCAGTCAAAACTATGACCTAGTTGGGGCACTCACACAACAGCAGACCACTCCCTTGGGACTGGGTCATGGACAAAGCTCATGAGAAAGTTGCCCAGATTAGATAGAAGTTCCATACTTTCGTTTTTTTCATGTCTCAGATTTGTCCTTACCCATGGGCTGTTCGGTGTTCTTTGTCCTACTCTCAAGGGCTTCTAGCTTAGATATGTGACACTCATTATGATATAAAATAACTGCCTCTTCTTAACAAAAGCCAGGACCTTCACCTCATCCATTTATATTAGATCTAGAGTGTTAGAAAAGGGATTATTATTGGTCGCCAAATACATCGACTCCCCCAAAACGGAAAGAGGCAGCCCCAATCTCTGTGGCGATGCAGTCCATTCACCAGCACCTATTGCAGTCTAGAATGCAATAAAGAAGCAAAGGAAGGTCGACATCCCTTCTCAAGAAGTACAAAGGTGTCAGAGCGGTCAAGAAGAGGGACGCTGGCTGCCACTCTGAATCCCAGAACAATATTCTGGGCAATAATCCCAGGCAATATTCCTGATGAGAATATTCTGTCATTCAGAAGCAAAGGGGGATTTTGGTAATGGACTCCTACTCAGTTAATGTACTCTCCTCATTTTTGTAGGAATTAAATATGGAATCAACTTTCCTCAGTCCCAGAGGAATCTCCTTTGAGCTGTCTCCTAACATATTAGAGTCAATTTGGACAACAGGATTTCTAATCTACCTGGGAAAAGGCCTAAAAAGGAAGCAAAAACTGCTGATTGCCAGACTAAATGCAACCTCAGTATTGGGGAGACTTCTCCTGTCTTCCAAGGAAACCCATGTTGATTGAAAGGAAGGATAGGCAGGGGTTCCTTCTTTGGAAGGCATGCTAGGTCAAAGAGGTCAGCAGGTCAGAGATGCCCACCTACACCAGGGACAATAATTTGATGGTTCCAGAGAAATGTCCCCAGGGCCCAGACTATCCAAAGCAATGCTCTTGGGGATCAGCAGGGATGCCTCTAGCCCAGGAGGCTGTCACTATCTTTCCCATCCTCGATCCCATCCAACACTCCCTTGGGATACATCTTGAGAAACTGGAACCAATTTGACCCTGACACCTTGGATGCTTCCTTCCCAAGTCTGCTTACTTTTGAACATAGTTGGCCTCAATATAAACTAGAGGATGGGGAAATCTGACCGGAAAAATAGACCAAAACCCCATATGGTCAGCTCTTCATGGCCCTGTATCTGGTCTGTCCTGATTCCTTTAGAGGGCATGAGAACACCCATCTTCTCACCCTCTACTCTTCAATCCACCATTGGCTCACCTGCCTCAGGCCCTTCTACTTCTGTTAATCTGCCACATCACCTGTGTTCTGTCCTGTTCCCTATGAGCTCCCACTTCTTTCCTGTAAACAGGTTGCTGCCAAGATCCTGTACATGCCTCCCTCTGTTTTTCCTGAGTTACTCGCCTCCTCTTTGTTTGCTTCCTCTTCCATGTGTCAGATCTGGAATATACCTTGAGAGGACCAGATAAATGTTGCCTGACTCTTGTTGTATGTGAGGTTTTTTTTTTCCCTCGTTCATCTCCTGGATAATGGCAGCGATAACTGGAGCCAACCGTCTGGTTAGTCTACCTCCAGACAGGGGCTTTAAAGGAATATTCCCAAGCAGCTGCTGACATTCCTTTTGTTTCAGGGAGGTTCCCTGTCTTCTCCAGCCCTTCAGGGACTGCCTATTTTCACGTTTTGTTGTGAGAAAGAAAAACCGCATCTGTTCACCTGTCTGAGCTGATGAGCTTCAGGACCAGGAGTCCTCTTTCCGTGCCATCTGGGCTTTTAGACACCTCCAGCCTTGCTGGTGGCACCCCATCTCTTCTGCCTCCACCTCCCCCTCTACCTGTTTCTGCACCACCAGCTTATACAAGGGGCTCCTACACCATTTTCACTGTCCCTGGTGCCACTGGCTCCCACTTCTCCTGCCCTCGCTATCAAGGAGTGAAAGGCACTCCAACCAGCTGGGCCACCTCCGCATGAAGTTCAAACGGGAGCGCCTTCCCAGTCAACATGAAGAGGTCCAGGGACCCCTCCCTGGGCTGAAACCACCCACTTTACACAGGCTCCCTAGGTAAAAAGTGGCCGTGGGGAACAAATAGACTGACTTTTCAGGGGGCCCAAGTGCAACATGTTCGGTATTTAGACTAAATTTGTTACTTTAATTAAGACAGGCATATCTTTAAAGTTATCAGCTTTAAATATAATACTTTAATTCTATCAAGGTTTACCGAAGGTCAAATAAGCTCCTGTTATCACTGTTGCAATCTGTCAGCAAAAAGAGGACTTAAAATCTGGCTGTCTCGAAATTTTTGAGGGGTGCCTGGGGTGGCTCTGTCAGTTAAGCGTCCAACTCTTGATTTGGGCTCAGGTCATGATCTCACGGTTCGTGAGTTCGAGCCCCATGTCAGACTCCACACTCCTATCACAGAGCCTGCTTGGGATTCTCTCTCTGCTACTCTCTCTGCCCCGAGCGCCTGCTCGCTCTCTCTCCCTCTCTCTCAAAATAAATAAACTTTAAAATAATAAAAACAGGTAGGTTAAATACATAAAAAAGGTTTATTGCTTTCAAAATATTTGGTAACCTAAAACTTTGAAGGTTTGCTAAGTGAGATGATAAATAGGATTGAATCGACTGGATATCTAAATCTTTTCCAAAAGATATGGACTGCTAAAGCTTTGTTTACCAAACACAGGTTTATCTGCTTTGCCTTCTTGTTGCAGAGAAACTGAAGACACTTGGGCCTGTCGGGAAACATGCTTTATGCTGTATTGAAAGACTGTACTATGGAAAAATATCTGTTTTTAGAAATTATGAAATGTATTTATAAATTTGCCTATCTAAAGAATACTGGTGTAACAGTTCACAATCAGTTACTCTTTCATTTCATTGGAAACTAAGGTTTCTAACAGTTAAAATTCTGTTAAATATAATTAAGAATAATGGAATAAGGAAAGTAATTCTGTAGGAGATACATGGGAAAGATAGAAGGAATGGAAATACATTTTGTTGAGGGAAAACGAAAGTAATTTTGTCCTAAAAGGAGGCTGGTTATTTGGAGAGAAATGGCTTATGATAAAATTTGAATGAAAAGGAAAGTTGTAGAAGGTTTGTGAAGAGAAATCTTTGGAAAAGAACTTCATTGCGTGATCAGGACTAAGGCTGAAGTGAATGGATTTTAAAAGTACACTGGTATAAGACTGAAATTCTGCTTCTCTCTCTGTTATAAAGACAAAAAATTTTCAGATTGTTGGTCTGCTCTTGATAAGAAATTGTAAACAGTTTCTTTTTCTTTATCTGTCCAGAAAAACAAAGCTATGTTTTGTCTTTTTCAGGTCTTTGATTACTTAAGAGAATTGAAACTTCTAAATATTAAGGAAGCTAAGTTTTGCTAACAATTGTGTAACCTTCTGTAGAATCTACTATTGCCACCTTTGGTAAATATATCATTAAATATTAAGTTTTATAATGGCCTGTAATCCTATTTAGGCACGTGCTTTAAAACTTTGTGAGGTTACAGCAATTGCACTATTAGGTATTTATCCAAGGGATACAGGTGTGCTGTTTCGAAGGGGCACAGGCACCCCCACGTTTATAGCAACACCATCAACAATAGCCAAAGTATGGAAAGAGCCCAAATGTCCATCAGTGGATGAATGGATAAAGAAGATGTGGTATATCTATACAATGGAGTATTGCTCAGCAATCAAACAGAATGAAATCTTGCCATTTGCAACTACGTGGATGAAACTAGAGGGTATTTATGCTAAGCGAAATTAGTCAATCAGAGAAAGACAAATACCATAATGACTTCACTAATATGAGGACTTTAAGAGAAAATAGATGAACATAAGGGAAGGGAAGCAAAAATAATATAAAAACAGGGAGGGGTACAAAACTAAGAGACTCTTAAATATGGAGAACAAACAGAGGGTTACTGGTGGGGTTGTGGGAGGGAGGATAAGCTAAATGGGTAAGAGGCATTAAGGAATCTACCCCTTAAATTACTGTTGCACTATATGCTAACTAAGCTGGATGTAAATTTAAAAAATAAATTAATTAAAAATTAAAAATAAATAAATAAAAGTTCTGACATTAACAAACTTCCTGAGATTTAAATGGTAAATGAAGTCTTTTTGACTAATTAGACTTATTTATTTGGTATGTTGCTTGGAAAGCACTGTCAAGCTTATAATGATAAACCTTCTTAGGTTATGTTATATGGGTAAATGCTAAAACTATTCTAGAAAATATATAAAATTCCTTACGTTTTAATATGTTTAGCATAAGGTCATTGCTTGATATTCTGATTTTTGAAGTATTATGTGTCACAGAAGTAACTGGATTTCCTAGTCAGCTACATTACAATGAACTCTCACATCAAATCTTCATTTTTTTTATGAGTGAATTTTATTTTTTCATTTATTTTGAGAGAGAGAGAGAGGGCACCAGCAAGGGGAGGGGCAGAGAGACAGAGAGAGGAAGAGAGAGAATCGCAAGCAGGCTCCATGCTGTCAGCTCAGAGCCCAATCCGGGGCTCGATCCCACAAACTCTGAGATCATGACCTACACTGAAATCAAGAGTAGGATGCCCAAATGACTGAGCCACCCAGGCGCCCCTCATATCAGATCTTTAACCACATCCATTTCTGAGCTTTTTTGGTTATTTATAGTTATTGTTCTAATGCTCTTGCAAAATATGTTTCATCTTCAAAGAGACTTATGAAAAGGAATATGACAAATACAGGTATTTGATATCTTTAGGATAAAACTAAACTGTGTAAGAATTTCCAGAACTAATAGGAAAGCTATATTCAAACAGAACAAAAATCACATGGGGCTGAATGAACTAAGGAAGATGATTATAGTTTTTATGACTTTTGTTTGAAACATTGCTTGTTCTCTAATGTTTGCTCTCCTAGATTTAAGGAAACTTTCTCTTAAAATATCCATGGTTTACAGAAATATGATAAAGTATTCCCTTGTGAACAAATTGAAGCATTCAACTTTTCTCTTTACCTGAACCCTCTGAAATTCAGAAACTCAGTTGAGTTCTCTTTCTTCCATAGCCTATAGTTATTTGCGTAAGTTCAATGAGAATCTGTTCTTGTAACGGGACACCACTGAAAACATGGGTTATTTTACCACCAAAGCTTTAACCAGAACGTCATATTTGAGAGAGACATGCATAGACTCAGATATGATGAGACAGCTTTAAGGAATTAAGGCCGACTTTATGGAGCCAATGCAACCTTGGAAATGTTGGTTTGATACCCTGCTTACAGAGTTCCCGCAGCCTTACCAGGTGAATAAAGAGGGTCAATTCCTGGCAGTTGTAGGAACTTCAGGATATTTGGGGGACCTCAAGGAATACACCCAAATCTACAGGTATTGTAGCAGTCTGATGACAAACACTTGGCTTGGCTCTGGCCTCAAGAGGCTCCTACAAGTTTCAATAATGCATCCTTAGAGGCATCTGGGTAGCTCAGTCAGTTAAGCATCCGACTGTTGGTTTCAGCTCATGTCACGATCTCATGGTTCGTGGGATGGATCCATGCATTGGGCTCTGTGCTTTCAGGACAGAATTCTTGGAATTCTCTTTCTCTGTCTCTGCACCTCTCCTGCTCATGCTCCCCGCCCCCAAATAAATAAACTTTAAAAAATGCATCCTGATGATAGCCATAGATTCTAGTTGTTTTTGTTTATTTGGTTGTTTGTTTTTTTAAAATAGGCTTCACATCCAGTGTGGAGCCCAATGTAGGCCTTGAACTTACGACCCTGAGATCAAGACTGGGACACTTAATGGACTAAGTCCCCAGGTGCCCCACAGATTCTAGTTTTGATTAATTTCTTTAAATGTTTGTTGTTTGCCTAAGCTAGACAACTTGAGGTAAACTTCGAAGAGACTGCCATAATAGCTCATATACAGATAATCTTCCTGCTTGTTACTCTGAGGGGATAATAAAAGGGACCCCATGTTGTTCATACAACAAACATATGATTACACAGCTGGACAATGGGATGGACTCCCCAATAACTGTGTAAGTCAGTTGTCACCTTGATCAGTTCCTTGGGGTTAGGATAACAAAATTGCTCTTTAAAAGTCAGAGCACACCCCACTCCATGGGGTTAATTAACTATGAACTTGTACAAATAATGGATGGCCCCACCTTGCTTTTAGCTGGATTGGAGAATGCACTGGGGAATGCCCTTATCTCCCGGGACACATCCTCTCCCACTTGCCAATGAATCCTCATAATTAGAATATTGTTAAGACTAGACATCAGGCAAAGAAGGCTTCTTAATGGTTTTATCCCTTAGCCATACTTGTGCTGGAAGCCACCATTATTGACGTAAAAGTGAGAAATAGAGGCTTTAGCCAAGCATACAGCAGCCACCTTTAACCCGACTCAACACACAAGTCACCCATAAAATCAAAAAGTGGCCCTCCAAAACTTAATGTCCCTTGACATCCTGACTGCAAGATAAAGGGGAAGTTA
Source organism: Panthera pardus (assembly GCF_024362965.1). Classification (NCBI taxonomy): domain Eukaryota; kingdom Metazoa; phylum Chordata; class Mammalia; order Carnivora; family Felidae; genus Panthera; species Panthera pardus. The sequence goes on along the minus strand of NW_026526766.1, from coordinate 14,264,011 downwards.
TTATGCTAATATTGAGATTAAATGTTGTGTGTGTGTGTGTGTGTGTATATATATCCCAGATGACTCTGCTAATGTATCCCAAGTTTTAGCAGATATACACATACAAATTAAGGTAATGTCTCACTCCTAGCCCTATCAATGTTTGGTTAAATTCTTGGTTGGGAATGGGACTACAGACTATCTTAAAGGGTCTTCTTATCACACTTTTTTTTAAGGTTTTATTCTTAAGTAATCTCTATACCAATTGTGGGGCTTGAATTCACAACCCAGAGTTAAAGTCACATGCTCTACCTACTAAGCCAGCCAGGCACCCCACACTTCTTATTTTTATTGTAATATTAATCCTAGTGTGTTGTCTCTTTTGCTTTATTCTCTCCTATTGTCGAGGTACAGGTAAAACTTCCTAACTCCTTCACCCAGCTGACAGATGATCCTTACTACACAAAACAGTCCTTCCTCAATATCGGCTCTGGACTCTACAGCAATGGGCTTCCATAATAGTTACTTGTAGGAACAGAGAGCAACCAGTTCAGTCCATTAGTAGGGACATCTCTACGGCCTCTGTCAGCTTGAAGAAGTTACAGCACATGGGCCCTTCAGCCTTCAACAACCTTAAAGATTTTAGGACTGAGAATTGGTCACAGAGGAAATGATGAGGGATAGAAGCAGAAAAATGTTCACTGTTAGCCCCAAAGGCTGACTTCTAGCCTGCATAGTTTTGATAAGGATCAAATAAGTGCTGGTTGCTACATTCTTAAAGGGTCTTATAACTGCCTGTGTATCTTATATCTCACCAATAGTTATATTGAACTGAATGATAAATACCAGAGAAATCTTGCAAACGTACTTTTACGAGTACAAATTCAAAGAAGATATTTATGATCTAATACTCCCTGCACATTCCACCCCCCTTGAGTACTAAGCGTGTAACCACCAGCTTCATACAACAAAAGTGCAATTCTTTGTGCCCACGGGTCCTGACCCCTGACCCCGTGCTACTTAAAAAAACCTGTTAAGTTGCAGCATACAATGTCTCATGAATTCTTTCTTGGCCATTGTGTTCAGTGACCCCGGACCAGATGGGAGTGACTACCCAGTTTTGGGGGTGATGGAACTGTCCTATATCTTAATTGTGGTACTAGTCTCACAACTGTATTCATTTCTCAAAATTATCAAACTGTTGTTAAAAACATAAAAGCAGGCCCAAATTGGACCAGCTTATGCTAAGCCCCAAGTCACCAAACCAAGGCTTAATTCACTTTCAGCTCTGCCAGAAAGGGAATCCCACACCCATCAGGCATCTCCCAATCAGCACCAGTTAGGTCATCTGCCCGACAGCCCCCGGCCAGCCTCCAGGAGAGGTGCCTGCAGTAACCAACTGGCTTTTTTGTTTAGTAGAATCTCCTTGTTCCCACTCCCTTCTGCCTATAAATGCCTATCAATTTGTGTATCTCCTTGGAGACGCTTCCTATCTGCTAGACTGTATGCTGCCCAATTCATGAATCAATGACCAAAGCCAGTAAGATCATTAAAATTCACTCAGTTGAATTTTGTTCTTTAAAACTGTACTGCATACACATCATACCTTCAGGGACTTGACTGAGAAAAATAATTCAGAATTAAAAAAAAAAAAACTAAAAAAAAAACCCTCTTTGATATACAATCTAAGTGAAAATAATTATTACAATTTTCTTGTTAAATTATTTGGTATGTTTGTATTTTGGTTTTCTAAAAAGCTTTACTTAATTATTCTGCAATAAAAAAATAGATTTTAAAAATGTGGACCATTAGAACACACATGGATAAAGTTCTAACAATCCAAATGGATTAGGAAACAGTTTCAGGTTTTCTTTTGGCTTCAATTTTCTTTTTAAGGTTTGAAATAATTTAAAGAAAGTCCTTCTTGGTTAGGTTCATCAGAAGCTTCAAGGAAATTAGAATGTTTTCATTTCTATGGATGTGTTGTTTCATACGGAGGAGTCCTGGGGTGAGCCAATCCTTAAGTATTCAAATTGCTAATTCAGGGATAAAACTGTATTTACAGAACTGTTAAATGTTAAAATTTACATGTAAAATAGGCTTGACAATAGGATATCCTGTTTTGGAAGCTGGAGTCAAAAGATCCCAGAATCTACATTCTCTAACCCACTGAGTCCCCAAAACAGTGACTCTTAACACTGACTCGAACACCTGCATAGCTTATTAAAATGCAGATGTCTGGGTTACAGCCATTATTTACATACTCAGAATCTTGGGGATGGGTCCCAAGAATCTGTTAAGCTCTTCAAGAAATTCTTATGCACATTACCACTTGAGAACTCTTGACCAGATAAAAGTAATATGGCCTAGATGTGGGGTTTTGCCAGGGTTCCAACTGATGGTTGAGACCCTAATGGCCAATTCAAAGAAAAGAAGGAATTCTATTGCTGAAAGCAATTATGCTCTTTTCAAATTTAAATTCATTCTGAAAAACAGTCAGGTTTTATTAGGCTAATAACTCTGTGACTATAAATATACCCATTTTTTAAGGAGACACAAGTTTAAAATGTTTCCTTTCTATAAATGTGAAATGTTTTTGCAAATGTAATATAAATTTATACACTTATACCTACAACCTTCCAGTTTCCCTTGCACGTAAGTACCTTTGTGTGCCTTCTCTTTCAAATCTCTTAATCCAGGCTTTAGGAGTAGAACAAAAGATGGTCTGAAAGTAATTGAGTTTCTGCATTTTTTTTTCACCTCAAGACTGCATTTGTGTAACCAAAGAATGTTGATTTTAAGAATGAATGGTTTTGATATTATTTTAATGATAAGAGACACACATTCCAAGCTGCTATAAAATTTGTGAAGCATTTTGAAACATCTTTTAAAATGGCTGAAAATTATTTAATCACTCCTGAGTGTATTTTCTTATAAAATACACAGTAAAGAAAAACTTTAAATTTAACCTAAATACAAATTTTACCTATTTTCCCTTGAAAATGGCTCTATTTTAAATATTTTGTGAGCCCAACACTAAAAGAACTTCAGAGATGTTAAAATAAGGGTTTTGCCTTCTTTTTACTTCTCCGTGGAATATAATTCCCAGAAACATTCAAACAATCTTGACCATGCATATATCACAATTAAGCATTTCAGTGGAAACCACGGTCAAAAACACAGGTCACTCTATAAACCATGTTTATTGACAAAGGAGACAGTAGTATACTTAAAAAAAAAAAAAAAAAGTTGCCATACTTACTTTTTTACAATGAAAGACACAAAAGGAAAGAATAAATAATTAAAAGCTAAAATATATAGTACATATTTAAGGGTGAAAATTTGAAGTTTTCGAAGAACTGCTACAAATACTATTTTGAAAATAGCGCTGACTTGGGAAGCAGGAGACCTAGACTCTAGCCCAGCTCTGACATGCCCTTGTCATATAATCTTTGAAAGTCACTTTGAGTCTCATTCTTCATAATGGATACTAAAACTACTGACACCTTAGCATGAACAAAGAGAGGGGCACCAAATTGTACTAGTAATCACTCTATTTGTCAACTCCTAAAACTCAGTTAAAAAAACAAAAATAAAAACTCAGTCTTTTTTAATGACATTGTTGTGATATTCACATGATTTTTTATATTGTATAATAAAACATACCGACATTCAGAAGATCGGTATAACTGAGTGGAATAATATTTTCCAAATTCATGATGTTACAAAATCACACGTAGGGATGGGGGCACCTGGCTGGCTCAGTGGGTAGAACATGTGACTCTTGATAGGATTTCTACAATTATCTTGAAAAAGCTATTAAAATGTACTTTTAATCCTTTTAAGACGTACTCTTTCCTTTTTCTTCTACTAGCCAGAAGAAATTTGTAAAAGTGTATAACAATGCCACTTGTCTCACTAATATTTTTGTTTCAAAAGTTATTTTTCATAAAAATTATTAATCCTTAATGGGCACATGTTGTCTATATTCATATTATTTATTAAATAATTTTTTAAAAAATTCGAGTTCTCATAGCTAACACAATAAATCTTAATAAATACAACCCATATAAACCAAGCTTTCTCAGGTCCTGAGTAATTTTTAAGAGTTACAGAGGGGTCCTGAAACAAAAGGTTTCAGAACCACTGATCTAGACAAGAAATACCAAGGGAAAAAGAATTGAGATTATATTTCTAGTACTTGCTAGAAGTAAAAGGCTTATTTTACCTTGCCACAACTTCTCTAGGATCGCTTTCATTTCCTGGTTATATTATTACACATTAACCTTTATCATAATTCAGCTCCACTTGTAATACCCTGACATGTGATGCCTAGGTGCTTTCATAAACAATGAGCTATGGTACTCCACCCTTAGTGTACCAATCATAGAAACTTAACATTGACAGAATTCCATAAAGCCACACTTCCTGCCGTGACTCTAAGTAATCTGCTACGTAGAAAGTTTCTGAAACTATATTAAGGAATTACATCATATGATATAATTAGAAAATGCTTTTAAGGAAACAGTATCTCCAAACTCTAAGAATTTCGAGTAGAAAAAGTTACAATTCACTTCCTTGTGTCCCTAAATGATGTGTTTGGAAATAAGTGCGGGGGCGCCTGAGTGGCTAAGTTGGTTAAGCACCCAACTTCGGCTAAGGTCATGATGTCAACAGTTAATGAGTTCGAACCCTGGCATCAGGCTCTCTGCTGTCAGTGCAGGGCCTCCTTCAGATCCTTGGTTGGTCTCCCTCTCTCTCTCTGTCCCTCCCCAACTTGCACTCTCTCTCTCTCTCTCAAAAATAAAAAAAATTTAAAAACTAAAAATAAAAAATAAGTGGAGAGATTCTACTACCTCTTCTCACCAACGTAGATTTGATTAGAACAATGCTTTTTTTTTTTTAATTTGAGAGAGAGCACGTCAACAGGGGAGAGGGGCAGAGGGAGGGAGTGGGGGGACAGAGAGACAGAGACAGAGAGACAGAGAGAGAGAGAGAGAGAGAGAGAGAGAGAGAGAGTCTTAAGCAGGCTCCACAGTCAGAGGCTCCACTGACCTGAGCCAAAACCATGAGGACGAGGTTCAATTGACTGAGCCACCCAGGGGCCCCTAAATTTGCTTCAAACAATTCTTAGAAGAGTACAAAGCATTCACCCTCTGACCAAGAGTAAATTTAGAAAAAAAGAGAAAATGGAAATTATTACACTTTAGAGCAGGCAATTTTCCATCAAAGTTTGCTGTATCAATCAATATTAATGTCAAAAAGTAGGTTTCATGAACAGGTGAACAACTGGTGACAGTCATGAAAACTCTCCACTTGACATTTAAATATTAAGGACCGAGGTTCTGGGCAAGAATAAAGCCAGGGTTTATAGTCACCATACACTTCGATATCCCATGAAAAGCAACCTGTGACCAAAACTCCACTCTAGGACATTTTAATACTCCTGGAATGTGGTTCCACAACTCTCATATCACTGATTAACCATCAGAGCCTCAACCTATTATAAGAAATGCTGGAGCTGAAGAATAGAAGCAAAGAACCCTAACTATATAGCTAATTGTCACACATTGTTAACATGAAGGGACTGATAATACTGTAGTATGTAACAATGTTTAGTCTTTTTTAAATTTTATTTATTTATTTATTTTTTAAGTAAACTTCACTCCCAAGGTGGGGCTTGAACTCACGACCCTGAGATCAGAGTTGAATGGCTCTACCCACTGAGCCAGTCAGCCACCCCTATGTTTTGTTTTGTTTTGTTTTGTTTTGTTTTGTTTTGTTTTTCTTTAAGTAATCTCTATGCCCAATGTGGGGCTGGAACTCACAATCCCAAGCCTGAGTCTCACACTCCTCTGACTGAGTGTGAACCAGCCAGCTGTCCCTGAACAAATGACAATCTATGTGGAACCCAAAGACAATACTACATATAGAGATAGCTTGAGATTATCCGCATTATCTGTCAAAGGGAACATGGGATTCTTGTTCATTTTCCCTCCACTCTCTGGTGACTTCCTCACAGGGTTTCCTATAAGCATAGTTTACAGCACTCTTTTACCTTTAATTCCTATCTTTTCTAGATCTATCTCTCCTGTTTTCATTTTATTATTCCTCTGCAGTCTCACCGTGTATCTCTCACCTTTTACTTATAACTAGCCTTCTCACAATCTGCCCAAGAATTATTTGTAGGCCTGTCTCTCCTAATAGATCAAAAACTCCCTGGTGTTGGAGATTCATTTCGGTATCTTCTAGAGTATATAGCCCAGTGCCTTACATGTGAAAGGTGCTATTTAAAAAAAACTGCAAACAAATGTTGGCAAAGATACAGAGAAAATGGAATCCTTGGGCACTGTTGGTAAGACTGTAAAATGGTGCAATCACTATTAAAAAAAAGGTATGAAGATTAAAACAATTAAATTAGACCATTAAAAATAGAACTACCATATGATCCAGCAATCCCACTTCTGGGTAAATATGCAAAAAAATTGAAAGCAGAGTCTGGAAGAGGTATTTGCATGATAAGGCTCATAGCAGTATTCACAACAGTCAAGAGGCAGAAGCAACTTAAGTGTCCGTCAACAGGTGAATGAAAAACAAAATGTAGTGATATACACACATACACCAACATTCAATGGAATATTACCCAGCCTTAAAAAAGAAGGGAATTCTGTCTCATGTTATAACAAGGAGCCTGGAGAACATTACGCAGGGATAAGCCAGTCACAAGAGGACAAACACTGTTATGATTCCAAGTATACGAGGTATTTCAAGTAGTCAAATTCACAGCGACAGAAACTAGAAGGATGGCTACCAAGAGCCGAAGGAGCGGGGGCCGGAGGGGGGGAAGAGGATCATTGTTTAATAGGTGTAGAGTTCAAACTTGCAAGACGAAATGTTTTGGATATCTGCCGCACAGCAGTGGGAACACGCTTCACTCCACTGAGCTGTGTGCTCACAAATGATTAAAACAGTAAATTTTACATTATTTGTTTTTTACACCACCACAAAAATAGACAGATAGATAGATAACTTTAAAAAGAACAGCCCTGCTGTACAAGATTATCTTGAAGGTCTTAGTTTGGCTAATTTGGTCAGAAAAAAAGCTTGGTGGCAAAGAGAAAACAAGCATATGGTGAGAGGAGCAAGCCAACAGGGTGGCTTGACCCGCCTAGGAGCCTCTCCTCCTCCCCCTTTTCCCCCAAACAGGGTTACTTTTCATTTTCTCCCACAGTTTAGAGAACCTCATCCCCACCCCCACTCCCTCACCCACTACAGGAGCCATACAAAAGCAGAACTTCCTGGGGACAAAACTCCACTTAGTCTCCTGCTGCTGGAGACTGAACTCCTCCTGGCAGGAGCCCTTGAAACATTTATGTGAAATAAGCCTTTTTTAAAATACTAGTTTATCCAAACTCTGGGCCAAGGAACACATTTGAGTAGAGGTGACATAGAGGAGAATTCACTTATTTAATGCAATGAAATATGAAGAGTTAAGGGCTACAGTGAGGCAATAAATCTTAAAAGTTATCAATTAGATAATTTCTGCTAAAAACCTAGATGTGAGAACCAGGGGTAGTGACTTCCATTTAAAAGCAAACAGCATTTTAAGCACCCACGTGTCCTGAAACTTTTAGACCAAGACATCCCTAGAGCAATGCTGGGTGCAAGGCATGTTACACCCGTTCTTCCCCTCACTTAAAATATTTTTTAGGATGAAATCCACTTTTAAAATATTTGATTTTTAAGGAATCGCTACACCCAAATCTTCTAGTCAGACAATCAAAAACGACTCCAAACATTGCCAAATATCCCCTGGGGGGTAAAATCCTCCCCTCCCGGTTGAGAACTGCTAATACAGAGGACTTAGTCCACTTCTTTTTTTTTTTTAATTTTTTTTTTTTAATGTTTATCTTTATTTTTGACAGAGAGAGACAGAGCATGAGCGGGGAAGAGGCAAAGAGAGAGGGAGACACAGAATGTGAAGCAGGCTCCAGACTCTGAGCTGGCAGCACAGAGCCCAACGTGGGGCTTGAACTCATGAACCGTGAGATCACAACCCGAGCCGAAGTCAGATGCTTGACTGACTGAGCCACCCAGGCGCCCCATAACTCAGTCAACTTCTAAAGTCAGACCCCAATTTGTTGTGGCCTGTTGCTGTTTTATACCAGCTTCTCCCTCTCTTTGGTTACTATGGTAATGTTAAACATAAGCTCACACTATATTCTTGGTAAACTTTTCTGTTATGAAGAGAAAAGAGGCAGGCTACAGATTCTAACAGAAATATGGGTATTTACCTATAACGCTTCTAAATTAATAGCTGAAAAAGGCTTCTTGGTTACTTGAAACACAAGGTGTAAGAAGTTTCTAGATACTAAAATAGGCTTTTCAGTGCCTGAACATAAAATCTATTTGTCTAGATGCCTGGCTGGCCCACTTAATAGAGCATGCAATTTCTGATCTCAGGGTCCTGAGTTCAAGCCCCAGGTTGGATATAGAGCTTACTTAAAAATAAATGAATGAATGAATGAATGAATGAGTAAATAAAGTTTTATACGTTGTATTCAGCAGTGGATAACATCCATAAACAAGATAGGTAACTATAAAAATTAATACAGCTTTGGGCTCAGATGAAGGGAAGAGGACTTTTTGAATGAATAATACAAGAATGAGAAATCACTGTAGAACAGGACAACATGGCTTTGGAATGGAATCAATTTGCATTTGCATCTGAACTTTCTGATCTTGGGTAAAACATTTAATCCCTCTGAGCCCAGAAAATAGGAGGAAAAAAAAAAAGCCTCTTTTGTTTCTTATCTTGAGGAAGGGGATAGTCTTTTACCTATCTGTATTTCCACTATACCTGGAAAATAATGTCAAGAAATGAATTTTAAGTAAAAAATGTCAAGACTCCTTTCTTCTTTAAGAAATCATTCAATATTTGTAAGACCTCTTGCCCTTCCAATAAGTCAGCTCCACACCAAGGTTATTTAAAGGATCCATGAACGACTTGGGACTGACCAGGCATGGTAATGAATAGGTTTCTTTTTCAAAAGTCAAAAACAGGGCCCTTGAACAATGAGGTTTTATACAAAAAGATTTAGACTCGTCCTCATCCACAATTCTTACATTTGTAAGTAATCTTTAAGCCTAATAAGAATTCTACCATTTGGGTATCACGGGAGATGTTGGTATAGCACCATAGAAGCCCTCCACCAGAGAGGAGCAAGATCAAAATACAAGCCAAAAGGAGTAGGGGATCCTTCCACAGAATCGCCTTCACCTCCGATTGGCATAAAACAGGGTGGTGGTTAATCTTAGCTCTTTTACAGAGAAGAAAAGCTGTGAAAAGCTGAGCATTCTCTTTATGAGCCTTTCACTTTATTTCTATAAAGACCTGAAGATCTGAGTATTCAATGATAGTTAAAATTACCTTACATCAAAGGGTAGTACCAGTATGTTAACATCACACTAACAGGCAACCTACATTTTTATCCCCTCATCCCATTCCCCTCCAGCAAATACACAGTTTCAACTCCTCCCTCTTCTAGCTCTGGTGAGGACATCTAGTCTTTTCTGAAAAGTCTCAAGGAACAGCCCAGGGTCGTTTTCAGTAATTAGGAGAAACTGTCATAAAGAACATGCTTATAAAAGTCCCATAGCATATCACCTCACTGAAAAGGAAAAGGAAACATGAAACATTTTCTGCCAAGTGCAAATATAACACAATTTTTGCTTCCATCGTCAAAATAGATAACCTGGAGGAGTTTAGATGTCTAACTCTTTTTTGGGTCTAAAATTTGGGGTTAGATACCATGGGCAATGGAAATTTGCTAACTGTGTGCGGTTTTGGTAATTTACAAGTATAATGAATGAGATAAAAGGGCTTCGATTTTCCCAAAATTCAGAACACTACTTCATTCCAAAAGAGATGTCACCTATAAATTGCCTCCCTCTTCTTAAATTTTACGTTTGGTTGAACTTTCCCCTATGTACATCATTTGGTTACATAATCTGTGGCAAGAAACAGCTAGACAAGGAATATTCAACACTTTAACCAATGACAATGTTCAGGGTGCTGGAAAATGAATCTTTCCACAAAAGACACATCCAGTGTCAAAGAAAACCTCTTATATAGATCCTGACAAAGGACAAATTTAACGTCTAAGTGAGATCAACTTGAACAAAACATTCAAAATTTCTGAACAAGTTATGTTACCATGAATACCTTTCATCAGTGGACTTAAGTCACTTACAATGTTGGTAAAGTGTTAATATGCAGAGAAAAGCCACGTGGATATAGGTGAGTTATACTCTCTACGACACTCCCAATCCTGGGTTGGAGTCAGAAGGCTAGGCTTTCCAAAATGCCTAATGTGTCATGTGTTTGGTGTAATCTGAAATTCAAGATGTTCTGGGCCAGGCTGGTGACTTCCTACAGAACATGTTCAGACCTTGTTTTAACTAGCAGTTTCTTAGTCTCTTATAAGTAATCATTTGTTCTACATTAGCTTGGGCTTCTTTATTCCTAAAGATCTTCCATTAGGCTTGAATGTCTTGTTATCTGTAATCAGGTATTTACACAGTAATATGTTTCCTTTATTTTGCACTCATCGTTAGCTATTCTGTGGCTAACCCCATCTGCCTTAGGGTGATGTGGAACAGCAACTCCTGAGGTCCTCTTAGCCTTCATCTCCTGACCCACCTGAAGTTTCTCAAAGGGCTCTGGGTCACTGTACTACCTAGGTAATGACAACATTATCATGAGTTTCCTTCACCTCAATGACTCCAAGACAGGCCAGAATTGCTAACCTTTGGGTCTAGGTGTCCAAATCCAACCATTCTTTTTTTTTTCTTTTCCTTTTTTTTTTTTTAAGATTATTATTATTTTTTTTTAATTTAAATTTACTTAAGTAATTCCTATACCCAACTTGGGGCTCAAACTCATGACCCCAAGATCAAGAGTCACATGCTCTTCTGAATGAGCCAACCAGACGCTCAAAGTTACACCAACACTTAGAAATCACTTTTTTTTAAGATTTTTTTTTTTTTTTAAGTAATCTCTACAACCCAATGTGCGGCTCAAACTCACAAGCCTAAGATAGAGTTGCATGCTCCATCGACTGAGCCAGACAGGTGCTTCTAGAAAGCTACAAATCTTATAGTAAGCCTATAAACTAAAACTACATGGTTTATAGCACAACCAGCTATAGAGAACACAGTAGAAAACACAGCTAATTCATTCATGGAAATTTAGCATTGGATAGTACAAACAGTTGCCAAATTCTCTACTGCTAATTTGGGCCAGTTAGCATAAAACTCATCGGATTTGTTTAAAAGTATCTTCTTTTGGAAGGAAATGCTGAAGAACATGAGGAAAAGACTGAAGAAGAGGAGAGAGAAACTCATGTATCTGTTGAAAAGGGGGTCAGTTACACCCATGAACGACTTGGGTGTTCTGCTCTCAAAGAGTAAACAGGAAAAAAAATCTAAATAGCTGAAGTCAGACTATCCTACCTAAAGGCTTTTACCTCTCAGTATTAAAAGGAGTATTTTATGCAAAATAAATTGCCCAAACTAAAACATTCAAAAATGTTAAATATTCTCAAGAAAACAATAGCTTGAGCCCTCCATACTTCAGGTAACACTTCTTCCCATAAAGGAAAAATAAATGAATACATTGAAGGAACATACAACTACTGAATAGCTAAAAGAAAAATAAAGCAACAAGGAGCAAATGTGTTTCAAAGATCTACTATATAGACTACTAAATTAAAACTCATAGTATATGTGTAAAAAAACTACTGCACATATTAATGTTAATTTTTATATTTAAAATAATCACTTTTCTCTTTTAAGCAGCAATTATCCCCCAGTATGATTCTTACTCAGTTGAGCTAAAGGATATAAGGGAGCAGCACCAGGATGTACATAGGCTGATAAAAGAGAATCCCAGAATTATAGAAAAAGGGTAAGGTACTGAGGGATGAGAAACAAAGTCCAGTACCTTTTCATTTGCACCCAAATCTTCAAAGAAATGAAACCATAGGTTATCAGTCTAGCAATTTATTTGATACTCGATCTAAACCATTTCAGTAATCTTCATGGATAGAATTAAAAGGTCACACCCCTGGGGCGCCTGGATGGCTCAGTCAGTTAAGCATCTGACTTTGGCTCAGGTCATGATCTTGCGGTTTGTGAGTTTGAGCCCACGGTCAGGCTCTGTGCTTACAGCTGAGAGCCTGGAGCCTGCTTCTGATTCTGTGTATCCTTCTCTCTCCGCCCCTCCCCCACTTGTGCTCTGTCTATCTCTGTCTATCCAAAATAAATAAACATAAAAAAAATTTAAAGAAAAAAAGGACACCCCCCCCCCCAGGTGACAGATGGAAGCTACACTTGAGATCACAGCATAATGTATAAACTTGAGGAATCACTGCGTTGTACACCTGAAACTAATGTAACATTGTGAGTCAGCTATACTCAAAACGTAAAAATAAAAATAAAAACATCAGACTCCTTTCAAGACTTTGGTCAACTTTGGTAAAGATGATCCACAATAAATATTATTACCTGGTTAATGGGAGACAGAATTTTGCAAAACAAACTCTCTCCTCTCTTCCCTAACCCATCTTTTATGAATAAGAACCCATAAAAATGGTACATTATTTATAGGAGAATGGGGTGGACAAGGATGAATCCACTTTATAAAGCAGGAATAAACTATGATACATATATTATTGATAAAGTAATTAAGAAATATAACTCACCATTTTTTAGGCTTTGACAATGGTTTATATTTGCTGTATTTTACACGCCATTCAAGAACTTCTTTACAGCGCTGACAAACTCCATCATGAAGCTTTGCATTAATTTTCTTAAAAACAAACAGAAAAACAAATTAAAAATTTCACTTGTGAGCCAGCATTGCAAACCCATGAAAAAGGCACATAAGAAATTTAACTTTTTTTTAAAATAGTAACCTATGGAGCGCCTGGGTGGCTCAGTCAGGTAAGCCTCCAACTTCAGCTCAGGTCATGATCTCGCAGTCCATGAGTTCAAGCCCTAACTTGGGCTCTGTGTTGACAGCTCAGAGCCTGGAGCCTGCTTGGGATTCTGTGTCTCCCTCCCTCTGCGCCCCTCCCCTGCTCACTCTCTGCTTCTCTCTCAAAAATATACATTAATAAATGAATCAATTAATTAATAATAAAATAGTAACCTAAATTTAATTGGTGTAATATTTTAAGATACAATAGGTGTATGTTTTTTACACTATGTATTTTTACATGCATTACTCAAGTTGGTTCTTTTACAAAGGCAAAGATTCTTAATGAGGTGGAGCTCAGAATTAACCTTTTGGCAGGAGTATATGTTTTTAGATTTATTTATTTTGAGAGAGAGAGCGCAGGGGAGGGGCTGAGAGAGAAGGAGAGAGAGAGAGAATACCAAGCAGACTCCGCAATGTCAGGACAGAGTCTGATGCAGGGTTTGAACCCACGAACTGCGAGATCAATGACCTGAGCCAAAATCAAGACTTGGCAGCTTAACTGACTAAGCCACCCAGGCACCCCGGCAGGACTATTTTACAAAGTCCTCCCCATTGATTCTGATGTGCACAAGTGTGTGTGTGTGTGTGTGTGTGTGTGTGTGTGTGTGTGTGTGTGTGTGTGTTGAATGTTTATTTATTTACTTTTCAGAGAGAGACAGAAAGAATGCAAGCAAGGGGCAGAAAGAGAGGGAGACATAGAATCTGAAGCAGGTTCTGTGCTGATCGCGGGGCTCAAACTCACAAACCGTGAGACCATGACCTGAGCTGTAGCCAGATGCTGAACCAATGGAGCTACCCAGGCTCCCCCTGATGTGTACAAATGTTAAAACTCAAATTTGTACAGACAGGATATGTGCATTTTACTGCGTGTAGGTTACATTCAATGAAAATATAATAATAAAAACCTAATTCATATTTTAAGCCTACTGTTTCCAACAATTCGAACTTTACCACTGAGAAACAAGAAAATACGCCGAGAAATTATAGTCCCAAATTGTCAACCTGGAGGCGTGTGAGCAGAGACCAGGATACCTGAGAAAGGAGTGTCAGGGAGAAGCAGCTTGAAGCAAAAGGGTACTTAGTCTTCAGCTGTAATTCTGTATTCTCACAGAAAGAAAAAATGTTTTAGAAAACTGATTTCTAATCTGATTCCTTCAGAATAGAAAATAAATGTGTGCTGGGAATATCTGTGGTGGGAAAAGGGCTTTATGAGAGGGAAAAACCCCATTTTTATTAGGGTTTTCTTCTCAAAATGTGTTGGGAAATTAGGAGGATGAAAAAAATTTTAATGTGTCATGTGTTCTCCCCACCAGTTTTATATTTTATAATATATTCGTGTGATTCAGGACCTAGACTCTATATTCTCACTAAGTCCTCTGAGAATTCTCTATCTTACTTTGGCTCTGCAGGCCTGGTCTCTGCCTATTGTTGAAACAATGAGAAGAGGTCATTTTATGTTTTCTTTGCTTCCTTTGTTTCCTTTTTTAATTTCTCAAGAGGAGACAGAAAAGCATCACAAAAGATGCAGAGTCTTTGGGAGGTTATCTGATGCTGAGTCAAAAGCACAATGTTTAAAGATCATCTGAAAAAAAAAAACTGAACAGTGCTTGCTTGGTATTCTTTAAAGTTCTACATAAGAAGGTAAAATAATTTGACACAACATTTACTCAAAGAGAAAATATTTCAAGGGTATGTTCAAAAATCATAAATTAAGCTGTGAATACGTTTTGTTTGATTTTACTTCTGTGGTGAAAAACATATTCTGTTACTTATGAATTGTGTGTTGGGTATTCCTTTCTCCCAAACCTAGATGCAGAGTCCCTGGAAAAACAAATTCTGGGGGCACCTGGGTGGCTCAGTCAGTTGAGCGTCTCACTTCGGCTCAGGTCATGATCTCTCAGCTCGTGGGTTCGAGCCCTGCGTCGGGCTCTGTGCTGACAGCTCGGAGCCTGGAGCCTGATTCGGATTCTGTGTCTCCCTCTCTCTCTGCCTCTAACACACTCGCATTCTGTCTCTCTCAAAAATAAATAAACATTAAAAAAAATTTTAAAAAGAAAAAGAAAAACAAATTCTACATGAGGCTGTATTCTTCGCTTATTGTGGTCTGTTACCTGTTGCCAAAAAGAAGAAAATCTGTGTCCAATACTAAACTCTTATCAAACTCGATACTTAGCAGTCCCACATAAGGCTTGCTAAGGAATACCCAGAACTAAAGTTTACATCTCATCATTTGCTCTCACTGCCCTCTGGTGCCTGGAATTTCTTACTAAAAGCATTACTTATGGCGGGGGGGGGGGGGGGGGGGGGGGGACGCCTGGGTGGCTCAGTTGGTAAGCAACCAACTTTGGCTCAGGTCATGATCTCATGGTTTGTGAGTTCAAGCCCCGCATCAGGCTCTGTGCTGACAGCTTGGAGCCTGGAGCCTGCTTCTGATTCTTGTGTCTCCCTCTCTGACCATCCCCTGCTCTCTCTCTCTCTTTCTCGTTCTCTCTCTCTCTCAAAAATAAACACTAAAAAAATTTTTTTAAAGCATTACTTGTATTTGCCCAACTCTAAGAGTCATGGGAACAAGCTAATGACTTGAATTATGACTACAATATGAATGTGATAGGAGCTTTCTAACTAGAATATTCTTAGAATGCAAAACATTTTGTTATTGCAATTTTATTGTATGTAACACACTCTGCTTGTTAATCAGGGAGCATTATTTAGTTTCTTGTTTGTTTCTGTATCCAATTTCTGACCAGTTCATCTTGATTTACAAAGCTGCACATAGCTGGGCAACTGGTTTCTTCAGGGTGGATCGGACAGTAGAACAAAACAGGTCTTTGTGGAAACTTGTCCTGTGAGGGATGTGTGAAGCAGTGTAAATGGAGACGTGGTAGAGAGTTCACATGACTAACAGGCACTACTACAAAATTAAACTTGATTTTCACGTGTTAAGAAATGAATGAGAGTAAGAATACAAATGCATGGTACTTTCACTTAAAAATAGTTGCAAAAAGAGAGAAAATTACGTACTTCTGTTTTACCATATTTTGGCAAACCAGAAAAAGTAAAATCCAGAGATTTGAACGATGAAAGCTAATCCTAGTTCTAGGAACCATTCTGCCTGGAGCAAAGATGACGATCTTACCTTACTCACACCTATGTTTACAACTAACCCTGTTTTGGCAATTAATTTTAGCATATCCCTCCTGGTAGAAATCATAGGTTATTAAGGTTCAGATTTATGCATGCCCAAATATAAAATCAAAACTTAGTTTTGTAAGTATAAAATCCTTTAAAGATCATTTTGTTTAACAAGCTACTTTCCAGATCTTTGAAGGAAGAAAACTTCATGAGATTCCACTGAACTTAGGTGGAACTTAGCTAAAGAAGAAAACCTTGTTTATCAACCTTTTTTTTTTTTTTAGTCAGAATAAATTTAAGGTGTATCAAAAGACACTAGTAAATGTTATTCCTGCAGTAAACATTCTATTGTCAGACAATGCGTCTTTTGTAATATAATACAGCAATCTCAAGAAGAAATTAGATGAGGACATTACCACCCAAGAGGCAAACTGCAAATATAATATCTGTATCAACATAGTAATACTGAAAAATATTGTATAAAATATAAAGTGCCATTTAATAGAAGGAAGATACTATTATGGGAGAAAGGAATTTGAATACCACTCAAGAATAAATAACTAATAACTTTCATTAGGATTTTTTTGTACATCATATTTCTTTAAGAAATGCTAAAGGTAGGGGCGCCTGGGTGACTCAGTCCATTAAGGGTCCAGCTTTGGCTCAGGTCATGATGTTATGGCTCATGGGTTTGGGCCCTGCGTCGGGCTCTGTACTGACAGCTCAGAGCCTGGAGCCTGCTTCAGATTCTGTCTCCTTCTCTCTGCCCCTCCCTTGCTCACATGCTCTGTCTCTCTCCCTCATAAATAAATAAACATCAAAAAAATGTTTTTTTAGTGTTAAAAAAAAGAAATGCTAAAGGTAAACAATGGTATATTTTTCTTCCCTTCATTAATTAAAAAAAAAGAATTAAAAAACTAAAAAAATTTTGTTTTTGTTTTTGTTTTTGTTTATTTATTTTTGAGACAGAGAGAGACAGAGCATGAGCAGGGGAGGGGCAGAGAGAGGGAGACACAGAATCTGAAGCGGGCTCCAGGCTCTGAGCTGTCAGCACAGAGCCCGACGCGGGGCTCGAACTCACGAACAGGAGAGATCATGACCTGAGCTGAAGTCAGATGCTCAACCGACTGAGCCACCCAGACACCCCAAAATCTAAATTATTAAAAAGAATAACAATTCTAACTGCTGCTGAAAATCCATTTCCATGAAATGGCCTTGTTCTTCCCCGGCATTACCCCGTCCTCCAAAATAAGGTTGTGGTGCTAATATAGTTACAACAGTATTACTCCAGAAAACAGGATTTTTATATCCTATTTATATTTAAAAGTATATATTTTTAAAATTTTCTATTAATACCCCTTAGACAGGATTAATAATCTCTAGATTTGGGAGCAAGAACTTATATGACTAATAATACTAACATAAAAATGTGTCTTTTAGGTTGTGACTTTCAAATCAAAAACTGTTTTAAACCCTTTTAATAAATACGGCCAGAACATTGTTGGGCATACAGTATCTTCAAAATAAACACAACCAAAAGTAGGTGAGGGAATCAAATTACAGGGAAAGTGAGGGTAGACAGGGAAGATGATGAAGCCGGTCAAGAGCACAGCTAGGAAACACACCATGAGTGATGGACCACAAGTGAGATCCAAGGTTTCTTAGCCAGAGCTTTCTAGCAGCCAGTAAAACATGATCTCCACTCCCCTATCTGCTTCAATGTCTGTAACATGCCCAAAATCCAATTTCTCGGAGGTAGCACAACTATTCTTGCTACTGAAACCTAAAGTCTGATCTTTCCCAAAAAGGAACTCATAGGAATAAGCCACGGTCTCAAAAACACCCTTACAAGATAAAGCGGTTCACAGAGCTGTTTTCTACCAGGGTTCTCAAAGTAGTCTGGTGTTACGTAACGTCAAACACAGTGAGGTAAAAGTTATTCTCAGGAGTACAGACGCCTGATATCAATAGGATCTATAGGAATGCACTGCATATAATAAGGCCATCATAAATAGTATTTCTCTTAAATGAGTTCTAAAAACATTCACCTTTATTATGAAAAATTTCAAACATGCAGAAAATTTAAAGCAATAGTAATGCACAGCCACATACACATTATCTAGAGACAATTATTAACGTTTTTAACCTGTTTTTGTGTGTATACTCTTAAACTAAGTTGCAGACATCATGACCCTTTACCTCTTGACCATAATATACCCTAGAATACTTTCTCCTAATTAACCACACTGCTGTTACACTTCAGAAAAAATGAAAAAAAAACTCTCCAATGTCATTGAGTATAGCCAGTCTACCTTGAAATTTCCTCACCTGCCCCCTGCTACCTAAATCAGTATTCAAGTACTGTTTGGCTGTTATCTCTCTTTTGTTCTAGAAGGATGTCCGTCTTTTATCCTCTTTTGCACTGATGTTTTTCAAAATTCCAGGCAAGCAAATTTGTCTGATTCTGGATTTATCTGATGCTTTATTCCTGACGTAATTTAACTCATTGTTCTTTCTACCATATTTCCATAAAATGTAAGTTAGGTTTAAAGGCCTGGTTAGATCCAGGTTTAACAATTTTTTGATAACGCTGCTTCTGCACAATTCATATTACTCCCACCAGGAGACACAAAATATCCAGTTCTCATGGAGTCAGGGATATGAAATTGGACTTGGATAAGATGGTGACTGTCCTGAGCACTTCAAATGATAAAGATTAGTAACAATCTACGTGGTCATATCAATATACTGTTCCACAATAACATTTCATTTCATGGTTTTAGCACCCACTCAAGACCCTTTGCCTTGGGACACCTGGATGACTCAGTCCACATTGCCAGCATGGAGCCTGCTTTGAGTTCTTCTTCTTCCCCTTTCTCTACCCTTCACTGCTAAAGCTCACGTTCTCTCTCTCTCAAAATAAATAAACTTTAAAAAAAATTTAAAAAGACCTTTTGCCCGAATCAATAATTTTGTTTATTTAGTAACCTCTATACTTACTTATTAAGTTATTTAATCAATCAATTAATTAATTAATTTACTTATTGAGAAAGTAAGCAAACAAGTAAGCTCTATGCCTAATGTGGGGCTTGAACTCACAACCCTAAGATCAGGGGTCACATGCTCTGCTGACTGAGCCAGACAGGTGCCACTGAATCAGTCACTGTAAATGCTAATTCTATCATTCTTTGTATACTCATTAAAATTTTTTTTTTAATTTTTTATTTTTAAAAGTTTTTTTTTTAAGTTTATTTATTTTTTAGAGCGAGAAAGCACAAATCGAGGAGGGGCAGAGAGAGAGGAGATAGAGAATCCCAAGCAGGCTCTGTGTCATCAATGTAGAGCCCAACGTGGGGCTCAAACCCATAAACCATGAAATCATGACCTGAGCTGAAGTCAGAGGCTTAGCCAGAGTGCCCCTTCATTAAGTTTGTTAAAAAAGGTTGCCAGCTGGGCACCTGGCTGGCTCAGTTGGAAGAAAATGTGACTCTAGATTTCAGGGTCATGAATTTGAGCTCCACTTTGGGTGTAGGGAATACAAACATAAATAAACTTTAAAAAATAATTTAAAAAATAAAAATAAAAAGGTTAGCAGCAGAAGTCAGCTAACCTAACTCACCTAACCTAGGTCAATTCTTCATTTTTTTCTTTTACATATCTTACTTTTTGTGTCAAATCTAAGAAGTCATTGAAGAATCATGAAGTTTTTCACCTGTATTTTCTACCAGAAGTTCAATAATTTTAGCTTTTAAATTAAGTCTATGATCCATTTTGAATTAATTTTTGTATGTGATGCAAAGCATTGGTAGAGTTTCATTTTAAATTAAACATGTATGTCCAAGTTCCAGCACCACTGATTTGCATTTGTACCTTTGTCAAAAATTAAGTATGTGTGTATCCATTTCTGGACTCAATATTCTATCACAGTAATCTATGTTTCTCCTCTTTCCCCAGTACCACCATGTCTTAATTGCTTTAGGGTCTTGAAATCAATACTGTGCATCCTCCAACTTTGTTCTTTTTCAAAATTGTTTTGGCTATTCTAGTCCATTTGCTTTTCCATATACATTTTGGAATCAGTTTGTTGATTTAAACAAAAAAGCTTGCTATGACTGTGATTAGGATTACACTGAAACTATGAATACATTGGGGGAGGACTGACATTTTTACAACATTGAATCTTCCAATCCATGAATACTGTATTCCTGAGATAAACCCCACTTATCTGTGACATGTTGTATTTTTATTTATTGGTGAATACAATATGCTAATATTTTGTTGAAAACTTAAAAATTGTCTAAGTTCAGTGAGAGATTCTGGTCCATAGTTGTTTCAGGTTTTTTCTTGGTGTCTAACTCAGTTTCTAGAGAATTCATATGCAGAGTATAAAAAGTTAAAATGGTAGTAAAAATTTTATATCTTGGAAGAATACTAGAATATTAAAAATCTTGTGGAGTCAGTGCAAAGCCATATTTTTAAATGTTTAAAAGCACACTTACATATTTAAAAGTGTTTTTGTCACAAACCTAGGAAAGAGAATTATCCTAACTATAATGGAACTCAAATTTCTTACAGTTATAACTAGCCATTGGTTTGATCATATTTACCAGAACACTTTTAGGAATAAATTTTTTAAGTGGATAAATATGAAATGGGGCAGGGAGGGAAGAGGACAGAGCTCAAACTTTATTTTTTTTAATTGGTTTTTAATGTTTTATTTATATTTGAGAGAGAGACAGAGCATGAGTGGGGAAGGGGCAGAGAGAGGGAGACACAGAATCCAAAGCAGGCTCCAGGCTGTAGCTGTGTCAGCACAGAGCCCGACACGGGGCTCAAACCCACGAACCATGAGATCATGACCTGAGCCAAGGTCGTATGCCCAACCGACTGAGCCACCCAGGAGCCCCAAGAGCTCAAACTTTAGATAGAAATCCCTTTTGTATTCTGTCCAGTAGTCTGTAAACTTTGTTCATCTCCTTACTGCTTAGTTTTGCAACTACAGTGATTATTTCCCCTCAATACTTTTCCACACTATGTATTAACAATGGTACACTATACTATACCATTTTCTTATGATAAGAATTACTTTTGTAGATGAAAAATAACTTTACTGATCAAGTCCCAAGACAATGTGCATTTACATCTAAATATTAATATTAGAAAACATTATAATACAGATAAAGAGAAAAAGACAAGTCTCAACATTCAGAGATTCTATACTTTCCAGCATTTCAAGTATATTTACAAAAATTTGTGTTTTTTTCTGTCCATGTTGTTTTATAACTTGTCATTATTTTTTTTCATATTAATATAGACTTTGGAAGCTTGTTTTTATTGGCTGCATCACATTTTCTTGGAGTTAAGTATCACTTAACTTACCCTATTTCCTATTATTTGACAATTTGGTTGTTTCCAATTCCTGGCTGAATATATATTTAATGTTTATTTTTATTTATTTGTTTTGAGAGAGAGAGAAAGCGAGAGAGAGGCCGTGCGCACACTCGCATGAACAGGGCAGTCACAGAGAATAAGGCAGAGAAGGAATCCCAAGCAGGCTCTACACTGTCAGCATATAGCCCAATGTGCTATGATAACTGCCTCAGATGCTTAACCGACTGAGCCACCAGGTGCCCTTATATATATTTTCTTAAGTAAGCTCTAAGCCCAACTTGGGGCTCAAACTCATGACCCCAAGTTCAAAAGTCGCATGTTCTACTGACTGAGCCAACCAGGTACCCCTGAATGAATGAATATACACACACACACACACACGTGTGTGTGTGTGTGTGTGTGTGTGTGTGTGTATGTATATATGTATATATATTCGTATATATATTAATGTATTACATTATAAATGTCAGGAAACTTCTAATGAACTTGCAAATTCTCATCACATTATATTTACACATAACAAGTTCTAGTCCCATTTTAATAAGAGGGTAAAACTAACAGGAATTTTCTCAGAGGTAAACACCTGCAGTAAAGAAGAATTATCCCTTTTTTTCTTTATATATTTTTTATCTTTTATTTAACTGTTTAAGAGAGGGAATACAAGCAGGTAGGGGCAGAGAGAGAGAGAGAGAGAGAGAGAGTGAGAATCTTAAGCAGGCTCCACCCCCAGTGTAGAGCCCAACGTGGTGCTCAATCTCATGACTGTGAGATCATGACCTGAGCCGAAATAAGAGTCGGCTTATTACATTAATATAATAATATATTAAAGTATATTTTTAAATTTTTATTTTAGGTAGTCTCCACACCCAAGTGGGGCTTGAACTCACAACTGCGAGATCAAGAGTCACATGATCCACTGACTGAGCCAGAGAAGTGCCCCTAATTATCCCTTTCTTGAATCAAGTATATAATTACATGGATATTATTAGGAAGCAAATGTCTGTAAAATTGTCTACAAAAATTTGCTTTTTTTAAAATCCAGGTAAAGATTTTTAAAAGCAAACATTGCCATTTTCCTTTTTCAAAAGGTAATTAAAAAACACTCTTGCTATAATCAACTTAATATCACATTGAGACCATCACTACTATATCATCCAGGATATCAATACTGAGTTCTACTCACTTCACACTTTCAAACCTACAAAATCTCTTTTTAACGTGATAAAGAACAGTCTGAATGTCCATTAGTCTCAGAAATACCTTATTTGGATTAAGTTACTGAGTCTTACTATTTTTATGTGTTATTTCACAAAATGAGCTGGTCATGTAAATAGCCTAGAAATACTTTTGAAGTGAGTTCTGATGGTGAAATTGGTTTTATTGTCATTTAAGGAAAACTGTAAAACCAAAGTTACTATAGGCTTACTTCTTTTTAGAAAATCATTGGCTCAATATAGCTCATTACAGATTAGCTGCCAACATTTACAACGATCTGTCACAAAAAAATCAGGCCACGTCTCCTTTAAGCAAAATAGTACCCTAGAGTTCTAAAATACTTAGGCGGGTGCCTGCGTGGCTCAGTCAGTTGACCGTCTGAATCTTGATTTTGGCTCAGGTTGTAATCCCAGTATCATGGGATCAGGCCTGGTGGCAGGCTCCACGCTGAGTGTGGAGACCACTTGGGATTCCCTCTCCCTCTGCCCCTCTTCCCCGCTCGTGCTCTCTCTCTTCCTCTCTCTCTCTCTCTCTCTCTCAAATATAAATAAATAAATAAATAAATAAATAAATAAATAAATAAATACTTGGTATACACACATATATCAAACACATGAATATTTGAGCTACCAATGGTTAATTTTTTACCATATAAAACTCTAATTAAAAGATACCAAAAGCATAGGGGTGCCTAAAGCATAGACTTCTGGCTCAGCCAGAAGAGTGTCTGGCTCTTGATCTTGGGGTCATAAGTTCGAGCCTTATGCTGGGTGTAGAGATTACTAAAAAAAAGGAAACCAAAACAAAACAAAACAAAAAATACCTAAAGCATAAAATGAGGTCTATTTCTACTACAAGCTAAAATAATTTTCTTCCCCAAAGTCTACTCCATCTTCCATTCACTCTGTGTTAATCCTAAATCCTTAAAGCACCAATACCAAACTGAAAGAAGTGAAAATATACACAAGAAATAGTCAAACTGTTCCTCTTACTCAATATACTTACAACATAAGTTTTTATAGTGAAGAAATAATATCTGATTCCCTCTCCCACTTTTTTTGTTACTGCTGGAATCTTTAACAAATGACATCTGTGAAAATAAACAATTGCATTTTCATCCAAAGACTGAATATAAAATGAGTCCTGATCATCCCAAACAGAGGACTATTATCTCAGTAAGTGGGTAGAGCTATTGTAGGTTACAACTATACAGAGAGGGCCTATGTACAAACTACCTACTGATTTCTTTCAGCAGCCAAGCAAACTACCCAGATTTTCACTGACAAACTTAATCCTAACACTTAAGTGGAATCACACCTGCCTACATGCAGAAACGTGCTGGTGCAATATCTTCTGGCAACAGAGAAACCTATTAAAAAACACATTTCTTCCCAAAGTATATTTATTCATTTACTCTAAGAAAAAATTAAAATAAGGTAGTGCTATGCATTTTTACAAGCAAATATTTCTAAAAGATACTAACAACCAAAACAATGCATTGATAAACTGATCACATCTTTAAAAAAATTTTTTTAACGTTTATTTATTTTTGAGAGAGAGAGACAGAGAGACAGAGCGTGAGCAGGGGAGGGGCAGAGAGAGAGGGAGATACAGAATCCGAAGCAGGCTCCAGGTTCTGAGCTGTCAGCACAGAGCCTGACACGGCTCGAACTCAAGAGCTGTGAGATCATGACCTGAGCCAAAAGTCGGACGCTTAACTGACTGAGACACCCAGGTGCCCCTAAACTGACCACACCTTTAAAAGGTGTGGTCAGTTGGATCAAAGAGCACTCTGGTATGAAGATTTTTAACTCTCTCCATTTTGTTCTAAATGGCACAATTTAGGAGGATATGTTATAAATGTTAAAAAAAAAAGATTTTTATGGAAGGACCCACAATGCAATGCTAAAAACAAACGATAAGCAGAACATTAGAAGGAATAAACTCCCGACAAGAGAAATTTTGCCTTACAATTAAAACATGGGCACTTAGTATTTTAAGATAATGGGCCGCCAATTATCTTTGAGCCATTTTCATTATTAAGTATGGGGCATTTTTAGTAAATAAATAACCCAAGAACACCTTCTCTAAATAGAAAATAAATAGCTTTACTATTGGAGCAGTTCTGTGGGAAGTAAGCCTTTTCTTCCTCAAACTTTTGCCGTAAATGATCAAAATGTCAATGGTTTTATCTAAGAATAATTTTTGTATTTCCTGAAAAAAGACCTCACAAAGTAGAATTGAAGCCCCAACTCCATTTGCTCCTTCTCAAGATCCTTTGCTCAAGCTTCTTCCTCTGCTTACCCCTTAAAAGTATCCATTCCCTAATATTTATTTAGTATTCCATTCACTCACTCACTTACTCATTCTCTGTCTCTGTCTCTTGAACCTAAGTGCCTGTTCAGCATTCCTTTCTTTTCACATTATGTATTTACTCTTGGTCAACAGAACCTGTAACCCCAGCCTCAACCATGAACTCAATGAAGATTATATGCAAAACCAATACCCAGTCCTACTGTCTCTCCGGAGGTCCCGCTCTCTCTGACTGCACGCACAATATTCACTTTCCTCCTCGTGGAAATCCTTGAAATATCTCAAATTCATGGAATAAATAGCAATCCCTATCTTAGCAATAAAATCTGTTTCTCCTTTGTCCCAAACATTATTGTTAGAAAGTCTTCTTGTAGGCTCAGATTAAAAAAAAATCTCAGGTCAGCTTTGACCTTTGACTTCTCCCTCTCCTTTTACCAAAATGCCAATACTGACAAAATCAGTTTTCCCACCATGTCCCCAACTGTGTCTTCTACTCTACATCCCCCTACTTCCTCATATTAGGTCCTCATTTCCGATCTGAAGTAGCATCCCAAATGGAAGATGGATTAGGGAGAAGATAGAGAATGGGAGACCAAGCCACCAACAGTTACATTTTAATGGACATCCCTCCATAACTCTCCGCTAGTCAGAAACCTACACTCTGTAACGGCATTCTAAGGCTGATATTCGGAACTCTCCACAATTTGATCCCTACTTTCCTTTCTGGTCCTACCTCCTCATTTTCCTCCCTGTCTACCTAAGCGCTCCCCAGTAAACAAATCTGGCAGGACAGAAACTGCACTGGGCCTCCTCCTGTCTTTGCTCTGCCTGCACTCTACCTCCTTTTCCTCAGTACTGGTGGACTGAAGTTTCATTCTTCATTCAAATTCCCGTTCTGCTTTCCAAGCAGTCATCCGAGATCCACTGTAGTATCTCCCACCTCATTCAATTCTGAAGATGTACACAACACCTACAATGGCCAGGCAATATTAGATACTAGATGGTATCTAATGTGATACAGGTTTAAAAAAGAGCCAGGTAAGGACCTTGCCCTGGAGCAAGTAAGCAGGCAAATGGAAAGACAGCTTTAGCACTGTGAATATTATGACAACAGATAGACAGATAGACCAAAAATGTTCTGGGATCATACTATGCCTAACAACGTCCAGTATACGAGGAAGACCTCGTGAAAGCATGAGAAAGCTTATGGCCCTTCTGGAAAATGGCAAGCAGTCAGAACAGCTGAACAGGAAGGTGTGAAGAGAATGAGAGGAATGAGCTAAACTATCAGAGAAATTATTTACCAAGCTAAAGAATTTTGATTCTTATGCAGGGAAGGGACCTGGTTGGATAAGATCCTAACGTATGACTTAAAGACAAGACTAGAGGGAAATAGGGAGATTAGTATGGAAGTTGCTACAGTCATCCAGAATTATATAATAAAACACTAAATTTGGTTGTGGTAGTGGGGATGAGAGAGATGGGCACAGGCATGGGAGGTAATAAAGACATAGAAATGATCTGGATTCAGCGCAGAGAACAAATGACTACAACAGAGTTAGAGCAAAGGCAAGACTCCAGGGAAGAGGGACTTTTAAATCAGTTCTCAAACTCTTGGGTACATAAGACTCAACTAGAAAGCATATTAAAAATCAGACTTCTAGGGACGCCTGGCTGGCTCAGCCGGAAGAGTATTTGTCTCTGGATCTCAAGGTTGTGAGTCTGAGTCCCATGTTGGGTGTAGAGATTACAAAAATAAATAGACATAAACAAACATATAAATAAAATAAAAATCAGATCTCCAGGCCCCACTCTCTGAGACTGTGATTTTTTTAACTTGGGAGCTTCTGTGGCACAGATCATGCTTTGAGAACCCATGATGGAAGGATGGGTGAATGCTCTGGTACAAGAAAGAGCCCAGACAGAGCTTCTGAAATAAAACCCCTCCCACATTCCCAGTGTAGACTTAAATGTATAAACAGAGAGAGTCTGATCCTTGGAAAGCTAGTCACACGGACTAAAGTATGGGGGAAGGTAATTAGCAGAATAGTCTCAGGTGTGGTTTGAGGCCTAAAGAATGATGACTCGTGGGGGTGCCTGGGTGGCTCAGTCAGTTAAGCATACGACTCTTGAACTCAGTTCAGATCATGATCCCACGGTTCATGAGTTCAAGGCCCACGCTGACAGAATGGAGCCTGCTTGGAATTCTCTCTCCTTCCCCTTCCCCCGCTCATGCTCACTCTTGCTCACTCTCTCTCTCAAAAGAAATAAACTTAAAAAAAAATAAGAATGAACCTGGACTCAACCCAAGAACTACTGATTGAGAATTTCTGGCAAATGGGATTCTGCATTTTACATAAGCTTTCCAGATGATCCTTAAGCATGCCAAAGTTTAAGAAGCATTGCCGGAGGTAGCTGAAGCAAGTAGACATTTCTAGGGAAAAAAAGTATATTCCCTACCTCACCTCTGCTACTGAAAGTGCTACTCCAAGGGAGGTGATATACTTTTCCTTAGAAAGTTGTAATTGTTATGGTTGAGACATGATGATGATCATGAGAAATGACACTTATGTAGTGTCTACAGCTTAAAACTCAGTATTTACAGCTAAGTACATCATTTCCTCACAACTATGTTGGGGGATAAATAGTATTATTCCTACTTTACAGACGAAGAAACAAGTCCAGGCAGGTTTAATCATCTACCTACAATTGCACATCTACAAAATAATACCATGGGGGCTCAAGACCAAGTCCTCTGACTCCAAATACCATGTTCTGCCCTATTATTCCATATTGCCTCTCTTTTAGAAACTAAATCTTAGTTTGACTCCTAGTTTCACTGTTGAGAGCATCACTTCTTTGAGAATTTACACTTTGATTTCCAGCCAAGTGAATGAAAGAAATATTTGAAACATACAGTGTTACAACTAGACTACTTGTATTACAGAATAATGCAGCAAATATCTGAAAGAGGCTCCAGAATGACCTCAAAACTGACAGTAAAAGCTATGTTGGAGACATAAATCAGGAATCCAGAAAAGCTCCAGGATACTTTGGTGGCTCAGTCAGTTGACTGTCCCACTCTTCATTTCGGCTCAGGTCGTGATCTCATGGTTCGTGAGATCAAGCCCTGCTTTGGGCTCTGTGCTAACAGCGTGGAGCCTGCTTTGGGTTTCTCTCTCTCTGTCCCTCTCTCGCTCTGTCTCCTTGCTCTCTCTGAAAAAAATTAACATTTTTTTAAAAAAAGGAATCCAGAAAAGCTATTATTTAAGAAGCACTTCCAAAATTTTATATCAAAAGACATCACCTCAAAATATGTTTTATCCTCAATTCTCACTCATCTGTGTAAAGTTCCTTAATTCAGACATGGTCACACTGATACAGCACTATGCAGAAACCATCTGTTTTCCACCCTGATTTCCTCATGGTCTATACAAATAAAGAGAATTTATATCAGTAGTTTCTGACCTTTATTCCTATTCCAGGAATTTAAGCTAAATCTAAACATAATGAAAACTGGGAAATTATTTCTTTATCCTTCCCTATTTTTTTCCAGTTTTATTGCGAAATAATTGACATACACCAGTGTGTGAGTGTAAGGCATAGGGCATGGTGGTTTTACATATATACATACATATACATATGTATATGTATGTATATATATATATACTGAAATAATTACAATAGGGTCTGTTACCATCCATCTTCTCACTTAGATACAATAAACAGAAGAAAGAGGGGGGAAATCACCCCTGTTTTAACCCTGTCTTAGTCATAGAATCAAATGGCAGAACAAATCTCAATTAACGAGGGAATCTAGAATTAGAGACATCTAGGAAATCGTGTAATTTGTGGATCAGTGATTCTCAACCTTCCTTTCTGCCTCTACTGTTCACATCCCCCGGTTACCTGCATCATCAAATACAGGAAAAATCTTAATTAACAAGAGTTAAGAGTATTGGGGGGGAAGGACAGGGAAGAAAGATCCCGATACATTCCCTCCCAACACAAGATGTCTCTATCAGAATTAAAGGAGGTAAAGTGTGTTTCTATCTTCTCAGGAGATCTTCTTCTACACTTCTCACTTAACTCTATGCTTAGCTGTTTACAGTTCCTAGTCACTATTCTTTCACTTACTCAAGTCTTTGAATGATTTCACATGCAAGGGACATGTCTGTACTTTGTTCAGGTGTCTGGACAAAAGCATACTTAGGGAAGAGTTATTTGTTTATGTGGTTTATTATAAAACAAGTATTTTTGGTGTTCACTATAAAAATAAGGCCAAACTAAGTTTTACACAGAAGACTGCTATCATAAATCTATAAATCGCATGTCTAATCCTTTATAAAGATTCTCTCTGCTGCTATTCTTAGAACATTCCTGTGGCTAGGGCAGGCATAATTATCTTCAGTTTGCAGATGAGAAACCTGAGGCTCAGAGAATTAAAAGATTTGCTTGAGGTCACACAATTAATCAGAAGCAGCAGAGACAGAACCCATAAAAAGATGCCTTTTAGTTTAGAGCATTCTACTAAAGTTACAAGTAGAAAGTGTTCTCCTACAACTTTCAAGGCATTCTACATATTAAAAGAAAACAAATTTGCAGAGTATACATTTCAATTTGTACTCTGTTTTGACTCAAATTCTAACATTGGTACATTGTTTTGCAAATATGGCCAAACCTGCTGGCTTATTTGTAAGGTAACCGTGCAGTATTATAAATCACTTTGTTTAAAACAAACAAAATGAAATTCCAAAGTTAAAAAAAAAAAAAACTCGTTTAGGAAAGAAAATATTATCTTTGCTAAGCAATGTTCTAAAAGAGGAGGATTTACTTTTCTATCCTGCTCCTCGGAGATTTTCGAGGCACTGAGACCTAAACAATAAGGGTAACTAAGTGGTGAGCCACACGGACTAACTATGTACGACTGGAATGCAAAAAGCCTATTCAAGCAGCAATTGCGCAGTGTCATGTGGCAACACACGTTTTTATAAGCACTCATTAAAAGTTAGTCACAATTTAAGATCTTGTCCAACCGGTATGGTATGCCCCAAGTTAGTGATCTTAAATGAGACAAAAATGACTGATCATTGTTTAATGTGTATTAAACAAAAAAGGATGGTATTCATTTCCTCTTCATAGCATATTTTGAGATTTTATGGATTTAACTCTTTGAAGCATAATAATTGGTAATGTCCACAAACCAAACGATTTTATCTTTTCAAATAAATCAACATTGTAAAGTCACTTACTTGGGGGCAGATCTACAAGGACAATTACTATATTGAAGCTGGTTAGTTCACTTCTTCAAAGATAGCCCCCTTGTTCTGGTCATACTAACATGTCGTAAGAATAACCTATATATATGCTGATAACTGATTCAGGAGCCAAGTCACTTACGGAAAATATGAGGTTTGTGCCGTGATTCATTCTGTTTAGAGCTCAATAGTCACATATGACTTACCTAACTTGAGTTGGGAACATTTTCTCATTCTTAAAAGGAAAACAAAGATGTTTTTGATGACAAGAATATAGAAAACTAAGGGATAAAATTAAGATATATTCTGAATGAAGGATGAAAATCACCCATAACAAAATACTACTACATTTTATTTCTACAGATTTTTAAAAATCTGAATCTGTCCTATAATCCTTCTCATTTTAGTCTCCTATCATCCCTGTGTGTAAGCAGGAAGGTGGTATTGTTATCCTAATTTGTAGCATTGATATCACTTACCTATGATCACAGACAGAGTGACTCAGTAAAGTCTGAAGAATACTTGTGTTGTCCTGACTCCAAGCTTAGGACTTCTTCCAACATGTCAAAGTACAAAATGTGTCATGGATTAGAATTAAATACAGCATGCATTCTGATTATCTCTCCACTGTCTGTAGAAACAATCCAAAAAAGTATGTGCTAGTATGTACTCGGCACTATGCCAGGCATCTCAAGGATTCAGGAGATTTATGATGTACAGTCCCTTCTACGCAGTGCTTACAATCTAGTTGAAGAGACGAAAATAATGGGCATGAAGTAAAGATGGAGAGTAAGCAGTATTTGTGAGAGTTAAAATGGTGTTTAAAATAAGAGATTAACTGGCTGGCATCTTCCAACTGAGTTTCGAAAGACTTAGATTGAGGGGGAGTCACTACAGATCCAGTGCTCATTGGTAGACTTGCAGATTTCAAAACACTATCCTTTCATTTAGCCCCAACCCAATGAGACAAAGTGGGGAGTCATTTCTAATACTCTACTATTTCTACTACTTATGACAAATATGCAAAGGTGTCACAGAACGAGTATTGCATTTTATGTTTTCAAAGGCCATTGTTTATCTTAAGCAAGTCCTCAAGAGGTATCAGATCAAAAAAAAAAAAAAAAAAACAACCAATGTGTCATATCAAAGTCTAAAGTGATACACAGGCTAACTTAAACCCATCTTCCTTCCTTGTACTTCCATCACTCATGTATTAAAACCAGAAGTGGGGGGACACCTGGGTGGCTCAGTCGGTTAAACATCTGACTCTTGGTTTTGGGCCAGGTCATTATCTCATGGTTCATGAGTTCGAGCCCCACATCAGGCTCTGAGCTGACAGTGTGAAGCCTGCTTAGGATTCTTTCTCTCTCCCTCTTTCTCTGTCCCTCCCCTCCTCTCTCTCTCAAAAATAAGTAAATAAACTTAAAAAAAAACAAAAACAGAAGTGGGCTTCAGTCACTAGCAGAAGCAGGAGAGAATATGTGCAGGTATGCACACTGTGTTTCAGCCTTTCCTGAAACGTGACTTGATAATGGAACATTAAATCACCTAGAGAATAAGGTGTTCAAATAATTGCTTCTATGGAGAGGAGAAATACCACGTTTTTTGAGATTTTATTTTTAAAGTAATCTCTACACCCTACGTGGGGCTCAAATTCACAACCCCTAAACATCAAGAGCTGCATGCTCCACCAACTGAACCAGCCAGGTGCCCCCAAATCCCACATTTTTAATACTAGATTGTATGAACAAATAATAGGCACTTAGAGTTTACAACTTGGATGTTGACACTGATTTTCCTTCTCTGGCTTTTCTACCACCTCAAATAAGACAAGATCTTCAGCTTGCTTTTATTCTTAATTCCCAGGTTTGGTTGAAATCGGCAACAATGGTATAGATTTTGTCTTCCAGAAAAATTACCTCCCTTATTACGTGATTCACAAATATAACAACAGCATTAACTTTTACCACCATCCCATCAATGGTTATTTAAGGTTAACTCAGTTTTATTAGGTTCTTAGTTCACTACTATTTCTTCTACTACATATCTTCTTGTATTCTGGAATACATCCTTAGGTATATACATGTTTTTGACAAGCTTTTGGTTTGGATGATTCTTTGATCCTGGCAACTGAGTCACAGCTTAACTCTATAAAGAACTCTAAATTTAATATACTTCCCTTATAACACTTTGTGGATCTTGTCCTATTTTTTTTACAAGTAGCAGATAAGAAGTTGATGCCTACAAAATTATAGTTGTTTTATGGGTAACCTCTTTTTTTCCCCCCTCTCTAGAAGCTTGTAGGCATTTCTTTATGTTGTGGAGTTCAAAACTTTCACCAAGATATGTGTAGAACCCTTCTATCTGAAGGCTTATGATTTTCTTCAAGTTTGGAAAATTTGTGGGGGGTTTTTCCTTTACTTTTTATCATTGTTTCCTCACCCTCATTGTCTTCTGGATTTCCTTTGGAAACATAGAGGCTTTCCTACCTCCATCCTCCATATCTTAAATTTCATTTCATAATTTTTATCACTTTGGTCTTTCAGATGAGGCTGATCAAGCACTGGTTTGATCTCCCAAATCACAACTTAGTCTTTATTCCTGCCACACCGCTGTTTAGCCATCCCCTTAAGAAGTTTATATGTCTGAAACCACAGTTGCAGTTTTTAAGAAATGTCACAGGCAAGAATCTTCTACTTTTTTTTATTTATTTTTATTTTTTATATTTATTTATTTTTGAGAGACAGAGTGAGACAAAGTAAGACTGGGGGAGGGGCAGAGAGAGAGTGAGACACAGGATTGGAAACAGGCTCCAGGCTCTGAGCTGTCAGCACAGAGCCTGACGCGGGGCTCGAACCCCCAGACTGTGAGATCATGACCTGAGCCGAAATCGGATGCTCAACTGACTGAGCCACCCAGGCGCCCCTCTTCTACTTTTTTTTAACAGCAGTCTTTGTTTTATGGATTTTGAAAGCTTTTTGAATGATTAACGATGGGTAACAATTATAGTTTTTTTTAATCTTTACCTTTGGAAGAGATTGCAAGTGGGGGAGGGGCAGAGAGAGAGGGAGACACAGAATCAGAAGCAGGCCCCAGGCTCTGAGCTGTCAGCACAGAGCCCAATGTGGGTCTTGAACTCACAGACCTTGAGATCATGACCTGAGCCAAAGTCAGAACAATTACACTTTTAAAAGTTCTCTTCTGTGTCATATATTACCTCTGTTAACTAGGTACAGAAAGTAGGGTTTCTAGTTATGCATCACATAGTTTTGGTTTTCCTAATAGATTTTGTGCTTCTTAGTAGTAGTCTGCTCATATGAATAAATGCAGACATAGATCTGTACTGTATAATATGATAGCCCCTAACCAAACATGGCTATTTCGGTTGAATTAAAAATAAAATTTGGTTCCTTATTTGTACTGTCCGCATTTCAAATAGTCAATAGGTACATGTAGCTAGTGGCTACCATACTGGATAGCACTAATATAGCACACTTCCACCATCATAGAAAGTTCTTTCGGACAGTGCTCAGATAGAATATGGGATGGGTTACTAAAGCAGAATTGAGTATCGCTGTTGCTCTGGAAGTGAATTCAGATGTCCACTATATAATCCCTGACTCTGGATAATAGAATGAAAATGAACATTTTGATAGCTTTTGCTCTAGTAAGCACAAGACGTTTACTGCTTCCAAGTACAGGGGTTCCTTGTTACACTCTGGGACCAAAAATGATGAGGAATATTGCTCTGCTTGGTCTTTCATGGCATCTCCTCATTTTAGAGAGTTGTTCTTCTGACTTTATCTGGAGAGCAAATGTTAGAGAAAGCCACTTGATATAAAGGATTGGTACAGATCTTATTAATTCTGATGATGGCTTTATTCTAGAGTTTTACTGAAAAAATGCTGACTTCTATCTGTATTGTGTTACAGATTAATAAATTGTGTGCCTGCATCAGTCTAACCCTATCTACTTTACATTTTAATTTTCCTTAGTGTTCTTTTCTGTTTTTTCCGTTTTCTAATATTGTAGTTTTACTGTCTTCTGTCATTCCACTGAAATTTAGCAAATTGGGAAGATAAATGCATGTTTTGAGTCATTCTGAATTAGGGCCTTAGTAAAATTTAACTGATTTTTCTTACTGGGTAACAAAAAGACCTTAATAAAGGTGGCCCAGAGAATCACTAAGATTAGAATTAACCACCACAACAAACCAGAGAGTTTTTTATTTAAGTACACTAGGAAGCAGCTGACTTTAGAAATATCATATGAGAGGGGAGCCTGGGTGGCTCAGTCGGTTAAGCGGCCGACTTCGGCTCAGGTCATGATCTCACAGTCCGTGAGTTCGAGCCCCGCATCGGGCTCTGTGCTGACAGCTCAGAGCCTGGAGCCCGTTTCAGATTCTGTGTCTGCCTCTCTCTGACCCTCCCCCATTCATGCTCTGTCTCTCTCTGTCTCAAAAATAAATAAACATTAAAAAAAAAATTAAAAAAAAAAAAAAAGAAATATCATATGAGGGTCAAAGGACAGCCCATGGTTCAAAGATAGAGTTTAAATGAAAGCAACAGCATCACATATGGTAAAAGTGACCCTAATATTCTTTTAGATGTATAGAAAATAGATGACAACTTATCCCACAGGACTATCCTAACTTTATTAAAAACTAAATCTAGGGATACCTGGGTGGCTCAGTTGGTTAAGCAACCAACTTCAGTTCAGGTCATGATCTCGCGGTCTGTGGGTTCGAGCCCCACATCGGGCTCTGTGCTGACAGCTCAGAGCATGGAGCCTGCTTCTAATTCTGTGTCTCCCTCTCTCTCTGCCCCTTCCCCACTCATGCTCTGTCTCTCTCCATCTCTCAAAAATGAACACACACTAAAAAAAAAACAACTAGATCTAGCATTATGCCTTATAAGCATTCAAATTTACGAGAAATATGATATCATATTACTATAATGTCTTGTGACAAAGGTTAATGATGGTACACAGAACATTCAGATATACAAGTATAAACCATGATGTCAAATATATTACTCAAATTGATGACTTCAGTGACATGAGTAATTTCAAAACAAACAAATCAGCCACCTGGTAAGAGAGGGCTGAGCATTTAATAACATATAAATCTTCACAGAATAACAAAGCATTTAAAATAATCACCAGCTTAGCTTGGTATTTCATACCCATGATGTTGTAAATGGCGAACACCACCAAATGACCTGCAAAACCAGACCTGATTAATATAAAGGTGCAATAGAATTCTACTGCTGATACACCATCACTGAAAATTATTACACATTTATAGTTCCATCACTTATAAGAAATACTTCCTTGTAGAAGCACCTGGGTGGCTCAGTCGGTTGAGCGTCCGACTTCGGCTCAGGTCATGAACTCGCAGTTCGTGAGTTCGAGCCCCGCGTTGGGCTCTGTGCTGACAGCTCAGAGCCTGGAGCCTGCTTCTGATTCTGTGTCTCCCTCTCTCACTACCCCTCCCCGGCCTTTCAAATATAAATAAACATTAAAAAATTTTTAAAAATTAAAAAAAAAAGAAATACTTCCTTGTTAACAACATACAACTCAGACAAAACAAAAACAAAAAAGGAAGTCTATCGTACAATTTAGTTTCAAAAGACAATGTGAATAATTAAGTTTAGAATGTAAACCCAACTATTCCAACTAGAAATGAACTTGACAAAATATCCAAGAAAATGACTACCACGAAGTTCTAAAAACGTCATTCAACCTCATGAATAAACAGATAAATTGGAAGAGACTTAGGACTGAGGCTGAAATAATCAGCCCCAAAGCTATGGGAAAGTTCAAATTTACTACTGATATTTTTAAAAGTCAAATATCCAACAGGGGCCAAATTAATCACTGTTGGAAAATCAAATCACACCAATTTCTTTCAGCCCAAAAAAGTATTACATGAGGTTGTATTGCAGATTTAAAGAGCTGAGATGATCCATCAGGATGCTCTTCTACATCCACTACTACTATCTCTGAAAAGAGAGGATGGTCATCAGGTACCTCCAGCTTTCTCTCCCTTGCTTCCAAAAGCTGGGACTTCAAGGTTGTTTTAAAGTATTTCATATGCATCAAGACAATGGTTAAATTTGAGAAATAGGAGAGCCTGGATGGCTCAGTCAGTTAAGCTCATGCATTTCAGCTCCCCATCGGGCTGTGTGCTGACAGCTCGGAGCCTGGAGCCTGCTTTGGATTCTGTGTCTCCCTCTCTCTGCCCCTCCCCTGCTCATGCTCTGTCTCTCTCTCAAAAATAAATAAACATTAAAAAAAAATTCAGGAGGAGAGTGGTAGTGACTAAGAGAGGTGAATAGCATTCTCTTGATCTGTGTATTGGTTACATGACTGTGTTCACTTTGTGAAACTTCACTGAACTCTCTAATTTTTGCACTTTTCTGTACATTTGTAGGTTATACTTTACCAAGTTTATTAAGTGAAAATGCTCCATATTAGCCTTTTTCCACTTTTTAAAGTAGTTACTAGTGTAGAATTCCTGAATGAAGGATTCATATCCCACTCACCTTTTTGTTGGTGTTTGGTACATATTAGGGGTTTAATAAAGACAGGTGACTTAACACGGATCAGTAATCAGTTGTACAACGTCAACAAGAATAACTTGACTTCCATTCTCTCAACCCACATCACAGAATGGCTGCTACAGGACCATGAGTAGTTCAAAATGCTGAAGTCCCTGTCCTCTGAGACAGGGATAGTATTTTGTACACACGTGTGACAGAAAGGGAAAGAAGCCAAGCATGTATGCTAATAACCAGTATGACACGCACCCTATGTGTGGTGAGGGCCATAAATGCCTAGGGAAGGAGGGAGACATTCCAGTGGGACTAACCAGGAAAGGAATAACTGAAGGAGCAGCATGTGAGCACGATAAACATCACTTAGTAAGATGAAGGACTGGACGAGCGTTTACAGAATGCTTAACGCTGCGTGCCAGGCACCATGTGAGCGTTCCCAGAAACCTTATTCAACCCTCACAGTACGGCTAAGCCCACTAACAGCCTGATACACTGAAAACTTTGTCCAAGGCCACACCGTCAGTAAACGGCAGAGAATTTGACTTAAACTTGTGACTCCAAGATCAGTGTCTTTCTTCTACACCATGCTGCCGCTGTCCTGAACAAGAGCTTGATAACTTTGGCTAAAAATCCAAAAGGTCACACATGAAATCTGACAAAAACTGACAAGGGATTTTTTTTCCTACCCAATGTATTCACTTCAAAAAATGTTTTCATGTTTGTTTGTTTGTTTGTTTACAGACAGCATGGGAGGGGTAGGGAGAGAATTCCAAGCAGGCTCTGCACTGTCAGCACAGAGCCAGACATGGGGCTCGATCTCACAAAGCACCAGATCATGACCTGAGTCGAAATCAACAGTCGGATGCTTAACTGACTGAGCTATCCAGGCCCCCAAAATATTTTTACTCTTCGAAGTTACCTGACCAACACCAAATCAAAACAGACCACATTCACTTATAAGAATGATGGTCTAAATTGACAGCACTGAAATTTTAATTCACAGCCTGAGATCAATCCATTCAGCTCTTCTCTTTGGTAAAAAGATTTTAGCCAACCAGTTTTCTAGCCAGAGAGTTTATTACCTAAGAGTCGCTTTCATTCTTACGTTTTTGCCACCACATGATAAGTATAAATACCTATTTATAATCTTACTTTAGAAAAAGACTCACAGACTCACAGCCTCTTCTTGCCCTTCTCTCTTCATTTTAAGATGATCTGTACATATTCACTCCAACATTACTGAGGAGTCTTCAATGTGTCAGGAACTCTTCCCTCAAAAATGAATAAAAGAGGGGCCCCTGGGTGGCTCAGTCAGTTGAGCGACCGACTTCAGCTCAGGTCATGATCTCACGGTTTGTGAGTTCGAGCCCCACATCAGGCTCTGTGCTTGTGCTGACAACTGGGAGTCTGGAACCTGCTTCGGATTCTGTGTCTCCCTCTCTCTCTGCCCCTCCCCCACTCATGCTCTGTCTCTCTCTGTCTGAGAAATAAATAAACATTAAAAAAAATTTTTTTTAATGAATAAAAGAGAAGCCTTATTTTCAAAAGATTTCTTAATGTCACAACGATTTTTACTGATCCTATTTCACTTTGTTCTGTTTCCAGATTAAACTCCCTCAATTCCTTGACCCACAACAAAGTCATCAGTACTCATTTTTCCTTTCCACCTTATTCCATTCTTCTATCTCTTTCCATTCAACTTCTCCTTCACCCTCCATCCCCAAGCTGTACTATCTCTTTGAGGGTCACACTGTATTAATTATTCTCTTTCCGTCCCTTTATTTCAGAATTACTATAGAACTCCCCTGTACTACCCTTGTTACAACATTTAATATGTTGCTAAAATTATTTATTTACTTCATTCAATCACCAATTACTTACTGAGTAATTCCTATATACCAACCCCTGGTCTAGGTATTGAGGACATAAAAAATATGTATTTGCCCGGGTGAAAATCATATTGCAGAGTGGACTATAAGCAAGAAAAACAAGTAAAAAAATAATATGCCAGAATGTAATGAGATTATAAAAAATTAAAATTAAACGGTTCATAGTTTTGTTGATAAATTGAAACACAGAATGTGAGAAAAGGCCAAGAATCAAGGATGATTCTTATATTTTTGGTGTGAGAACTGGATGAATGATGGCACTGTTTACAGAGTGGGGGAACACTGGAGGAAAAGGTTTGAGGGAGAAAGATTAAGAGTTCTGTTTGCCATGTTAAGCTTGAGATGCCTTGTTGATATTCAAGAATAGAAGTAGACGGTTAAATATGCAACAACTCCACGGCTCAGCAGAGAGGTTGGCCTAGAGCTCCAGATATGGAAGGTATCAGCATAAAGACAGTATTTAAGGCCATGGATTGAGCTGAATGAAGAAATTATTTCAGAATTCAGAAGAGTGTTCAAGAGGCAGGGATACTGAGTGATTGAGAAAGATGAGGACAGAGGATTATTAACCAAGGATTTGGCAACACAGACATCAACAACTTGACATGAGTGGTTTGAGTGGAGTGAGGAATACAAAAGCTATTTGGATAGGGAAGGAAGCAATGGGATGTAAGAAGTTGAAGAGCTCTTCCATAAAGAGGAAGAAAGAAAGAGGGCAAAGCTAGGAAAGAATATGGGTTTTACCTAAGGAGGGTTTTTTTTTTTTTTCTTAAGAAATTTAAATAACCCGTTGGAGATGGAAAGACTGATGATGCAAGACAAAGTGGACAACGGAGGCACCCTAAGCCTTTACGCCCTTAGGAAGGAAGGCAATAGGGACGAAGGTCCAGAATACAAGGGGAGAGCCTAGTCTTTGGGAAGGGCAGGCATTTTATCCACTGTCATAGGAAGGTAGAGTATACGGGTACTGATGCAGGTGGTTTGGTAGATGTGATGGTGGAATAATAGAAAACTGGCTCTAAGCAGGGATCCCATCAGGCAAGTACCACAGAAGGAAGAAGGATAAGGGAGCTGAGGTATATGGACAAAAAGAAAAAGAAAAAGAAAAAGAAAAAGGTATACTGATAGAACATGAACTCCTAGCTAGATAAGGAAAGAAGCACATGAATGAGGTACAGTAAAAAGTAGAAAGGCTGGTGAACAGGAGCATCCAAAGGAGTTAAAAAACTATTTGAGACATAAGGAAACCAGGTAAGTAGATGGTGATTCATTTTTCTAAAAAGTTTATAAGTGGAGCAGTTCCCAGCACTGAGAAAGTTTAAGGTTTGGACCATGGAAGCAGATTTCTGATGTGGGTGGAGGGTGGTCTATAAGCTGAGAGATCAGATGTTGGACGATCCACGTGGTTGTGGTGATCACTAAGTCTGATGACAGGAACTGTGGAAAGGCCGTGAGCCAGGGACTGATGAGGAGGTGTAACCAGGAGGCAATGACAGACCCAGAAGGGATAACAGTCTGACGGTGTGTATTTCAGAAGAGGCGGGGTTTCGAGCAAAAAAACAAAACAAAACAAAAAACTGAAGCAGCAAACGGGAGAAACGGGGGGCAGAGGTGAGGCTGAAGATGTGGGGTGAACAAACATCATAACTTAAGGACTATAAGGAAACAGAGTTCCTGGAAATAGTCAGGTAGGACAAGAAAGTAAACAGTTTAATTCAAGACTATGTCTCTATTTGATGATAATAAACTATCGATTCCAGGAGG
Organism: Panthera pardus; assembly: GCF_024362965.1. Taxonomy (NCBI): domain Eukaryota; kingdom Metazoa; phylum Chordata; class Mammalia; order Carnivora; family Felidae; genus Panthera; species Panthera pardus. The sequence continues at coordinate 14,223,471 of NW_026526766.1, read as the reverse complement.
CCAACTGGAAGGGTGAGGGGAGGGGGCGCTGAAAGACCGGAAGACTGTGTCAGCTTAGGATATGTGTAGAGCCGATTGAGGATAAATTTCCCAGTAATAACAGCTAACCTGGGAATCTTGGACACCGAAAAATCAACCAAAATAAACACCTTTTCTAAGTTTAATGAGAGTAGCTCAGTATCTTTCCAATACATTTTCTTTCTGTTTAAATTAGCAACTGAAGAATCCTGATGATAATCACCTACATGTAGCAGGCCTTGCACCCCTCTCAGAAGTTCAGAAAAAGAAATGTTTATTTAATTTGTTCAATACGTTCAAGGGCTAGTTGGCCTGGAGGGGAAAATCCCAGAAAGGAATCTCAGGCATGTCAGCTTTTCCTTTATCCCCTTCTCATTTCATTTCTTCCTTTCACAAAAGTCAGCGGAGAGAAAAAGAGCAACCACAGTTGAGGATGGCGTGAGCCAGGAGCAGGGTTGTTCCGAGGATAAGCAGGACTCTCCGCGCACCTACCTGCCTGTGACCTCACAGTAACACTTGTGCAGGTGTGGAAAGACTCCGGCAGCCTAAAATAACAAATACCGCAACAGCCTGTAACTGTCAGCCCTGAGGTTCTTTGTCCAACTGCACGCCACTCCCTAGACAGTCCTTCTCTAAACAGAAGAATGTCCCACTTCGGAGAGAGTTCATATAAATTACGACTTTCTCGCCTTCAGATGAACTAATTTACCCGGATGAGGAATTCTGAGACTACTTTTTCTAACAGTGTGTATTCAACTTTCTGAAGAAGCAAGGGCTGTCCACATAATTACAAAGCTTCATAATCCAGTGGTGAGCATAGTACTATCCCCTAATACAATGGATCAAATCAAGACAAATCAATTCTGGTCATCACCGTACATAAATGAAATGTCTAAAATATATGACTGACATAGAAAAAAAACAATTATATTGTTACAGCCCTCATTTTAAGAAACATGCAGAATCACCCTATTGGCTTCAAGTGGAAGCACCATGGGAATACAGACATTCGGAATATCCCCGTATGAAAGGGAAAAGAGAAAATAAAATGTAAATAACAAAAACACAACACTTCTAAATACTGAAAATACCACAAAGGAAAAGTAAAGAGTGTCATTAGCACTATGACTTTTATTGAGCAATAAGATTCTCACATACGTCGCAATGCCCAACATACCATAGATTGTCAATTGTCACCTGGTCAACTGAAAAATCATGTTGAATTTAACAAATCAATTGGGGGGAGGACAGATTTAACATAAATCCATCTGATAGACAGCATTGGTGAAACCTACCAAAGAACATTTCCTAATTTGGAAAAAGATCAAAGGGAGTCCCAGGTGATCTCTAAGAGTCCCAGAGATGGTTAGCTAGAAACTACAGTGGATCATAGATTGTGTTATCTGCCCAACTGCAGATTTGTTCAATGGCTACCACTTGTTTAACCCTTCATTGTTGATACCTATTGACTGAGAAATAACATCTGTTCCCGTGACTAGCGCCAGATCACTCACAAGGAAATTACTCACACCAGGGATTATCTGAACCAATCTGGGACTGTGCAATATTGCACTACAGTGCAATAGCTCTGGGCTAGGGGAAATAGAACAAAGATCCCATACCACTTGATTGTAAGCTATCTGGACAAAATGAGACTTACAAATAACAGGACATCCTTTTCCACACCAAGGTTTTATTCATTATTTAGTGATTTATTAATATGTATTCATACACTATTAATTATGATTCTATCCAAGAGTAAAACTAACAAAAAAATGATACCCAGGCTCAGTAATCTTATACACAAGGTCCACTTTGTAAAGATCATCTGTACTTTTCTGACAGAAAAAAGTAAACTCAAGGGTCATGACTAGCACTCATACATAAAGGGAAAATATTAAAATGTAATTATTAGAAGTATTTTAACCTGTGGTCAGCTAAGATATTCAATATATAAGAAGGTCAACTTTTTTGTTTTCTTTCTGGAAGAGTTAATCATTTTCTTTTTTTTTAAAGACTGGTATAAGTAGTGTTTCTATACCTTCCCCAAACAAAAGGTAAACAAGGAAGAATACAACCTCATGATATCAATTTTTTAAAGAAAAAGCAGTATTTATTTTTTCTTAAGTTTATTTATCTTGAGAGACAGAGAAAGCACATGCAGGTGTGCAGGATAGGGGCAGAGACAGGGAGAGAGAGAATCACAAGCAGGCTCCACACTGCCAGCACAGAGTCGAACAAGGGGTCTGATCCCTGAAATCATGAGATCATGACCTGAGCTGAGATCAAGAGTCAGATGCTTGGGGCACCTGGGTGGCTCGATCGGTTAAGCGTCCGACTTCGGCTCAGGTCATGATCTCACAGTCCGTGAGTTCGAGCCCCGCGTCGGGCTCTGTGCTGACCGCTAAGAGCCTGGAGCCTGTTTCAGATTCTGTGTCTCCCTCTCTCTCTGCCCCTCTCCTGTTCATGCTCTGTCTCTCTCTGTCTCAAAAATAAACGTTAAAAAAAAAAAATTTAAAAAAAAAAAGCAGCCAAACTGTTAAAAAAAAAAAAAAAAGACAAAAAAAAAAAAAGAGTCAGATGCTTAACTGATTGAGCCACCCAGGAGTCCTTGTAGTATCTATTTTTAATTAAGGTAAAATTTACATTTATGTCATGCACAGATTTTAATGCCCAATCCAATGAGCTCTGATAAATGTTTTCACTCTTGTGATCCTCACGTTTCCATCATTCCAGACAGTCTCCTGAGCCCCTTCCAGTCAATCCCCCCACCAGTGAAGGCAACTGCTGCTCTGATTTCTGTAGATAGAAGAAACACCCGGTTCTTCTCTCCACGCATTTCTGAGATTTGTCCACAATGCATGCAATATATGCAAACGATGCATGTATCAGTAGTTCATTGTTTTTTTAATTGATAGAGTGGGGGCGAGGGGCAGAGGAAAAAGAGAGAATCTTTTTTTTTTTTTAGGTTTATTTATTTATTTGGGGGGTGGGAGGGGCAGAGAGAGAGTGTGAGAGTGCGAGACAGAGACAGAGAGACAGAGAGAGAGAGAGAGAGAGAGAGAGAGAGAGAGAGAAGATGGCAAGCAGGCTCCACACTGTCAGCACAGAGCTCAATATAGGGCTTGAACTCACGAACCTTGAGAGTATGACCTGAGCCAAAACTGAGAGTTGAAGGCTTAACCAACTGAGCCACCCAGGTGCCCCTAGGGAGACAGTGACTCTTAAGCAGGCTCCATATGCAGGGCTCAATCCCCAACCCTGCCATCATGACCTGAGCTGAAATCAAGAGTTGGACACTCAACTGAGTGAGCCACCCAGGTGCTCCATTTAAAAAAATTTTTTTTAAGTTTATTTATTTTGAGAGAGAGAGAGCACGCATGGGACAAGGGGAGGGGCAGAGAGAGAGAGAGAGAGAGGGAGAGAAAAAATTCCAAGCAGGCTCCACGCCATCAGCAAGGGGCCCGATGAGGGTCTTGAACCCCACAAACCATGAGATCACGACCTGACCTAAAATCAACAGCCAGGTGCTTACCTCACTGAGCCACCCAGGGATGGTGCTTTTTTAATAACAAAGTAGTATCCCAATCGATGACTGACACAATCCATTTATCTACTCTCCTGCTGATAAATATTTGGGTGTTTTGGTTTTTTTTCCAGTCTTTGCCTATTGTGAATAAAGGTGCTTGTAAACACAGAATCCTGTTCTGCTGTAAATGTAATCATACCACCTTAAACTTAAGATAGCCTTCCACCCAACCAGAAGCTGAAGGATCTGACTCTACTGGCATTACAGTGAGAGGGAAAGGACCCTTACCTCTGCCAGAGCCCTGGCTGAAAAGATGAGACCCACTCCAAGCAGCCCATACTTGTGCTATGTCACACTACAGTCAGCTAAATAAACCTTGTGAGGAGAGACCTTCCCCTGGAACATTTCAAATAGGTAGTAGTTAGGGGCAGTAGCAATAAAGCGCATCTCTATTCTGACCCTAATGTGGTGTCACAGTGTTTCTATTACACGCAAAAATACAGTACTAAAAAACAACATCGGGGTGCCTGGCTGGCTCAGTCTATAGAGCACCGGACTCTTGATCTCAGAGTAGTGCGCTGGAGCCCCACATTGGGTGTAGATCACTTAAAAACAACAACTGCAACACACATACACAAAAAAGGGGCTTTGATTTACTTGTCCTTTGAGGTCTCCTAACAGAGACATCACCTAATCAGCGGATAGCCATGTGCTAATTATGTAACTATCACTAAGTCCTAACTTCCCAATACACAGAATGGGATAATTATAGCATCTATCTTAGGGTCATTTTGAAGACCAAAATTAGATGATGTATATTAAGTATGCATAGTGGCTAACACATTTAAGCACACAAGTATTAGCTATTACTAATAAAACTTTTCTTCCAAAATGATTTAGAGAGTATAGCCTCCAATTTTCATTTGCCTCCAATTTTCATTTTCCTTTTCCACTTCAAGATAAAGACCAGAGTTTCCCAAATGAGTTTCTTGCTCCCGAAATAAGTTCAAGGTCAGTAGGTATTATGGAAACCAAAGGGTTCCATAACCAAGCAAGTTTTGGTTAAATAACTTTATTTTAAGATTGTATTTTTAAGTCATCTCTACACCAGTGTTGGGCTCAAACTCACAACCCTGAGATCAAGAGATGCACACTCTACCCACTGAGCCAGCCTGGTGCCCCTAAACAACTTTTTTTTTTTTTTTTTAATTTTTTTTAACATTTATTTATTTTTGAGACCGAGAGAGAGAGAGCACGAACAGGGAGGGTCAGAGAATGAGGGAGACACAGAATCTGAAACAGGCTCCAGGCTCTGAGCTGTCAGCACAAAGCCCGACGCGGGGCTCAAACCCACAGACTGTGAGATCATGACCTGAGCCGAAGTCGGATGCTTAACCGACTGGCCACCCAGGCGCCCCCCTAAACAACTTTTAGAGAGCGAAACATCTTAGTGTTGTATGCCAATGCACACTATGACCCCTAACAGTGAGATCCGGTATATACTTATTTCCAAAGTAATTTGACCACGAAACTAACTCCTGCCCTATCGAGAAAATAGGATCCTGGGGCACTTTGGGAAATGCTAGTAGAAACAACACTAACTACACACATAAAACAAATGGTATTCTTATCAAAAAGATATACACTCTTCCTATTTCATTTAGTTAAATGCTATCCATCTGTCAGATCTCAGGGAAGCCTTCTTTAAGCCTCCAAACTTAATCAAGACTTCCTGCTTGATACTCAGGTTCCCTGAGACTTTTCCTTCATCATCCTTACTGTGATTTGTATTAACATACTTGAAAGATTGATTACTGCTTTCATCTCGCCCACCAAACTATATTACGTTCAACCCTATATCTCTAGCATCTAGCACAGTGTTTGGTGCTAGATAATAAATGTGAAACACATATGTGAATCTAAGAATTTCACTGCAGCTTTGTCATAGTGAAAAACTGAAAATAACTCAAGCGTTTACTAACAGGAAAGTAAGGTAGTCTACATTTATATTATACAGCCATTAAAAAGAGTAAGTTTAATTTTTGTGTTCTGACATACCCACCTTAATTGAATGAGGAAGAAAAAATGTTCTTTTATTACATATATACCATATTGTGCATAGATGTCTAAAAACATATATAAACTGGTGCTCGCTTCGGCAGCACATATACATATATAAACTGTTAACAAAAAAAAATTAACAGTGACTACACTTAAAGAGGAATAGGATTGGGAAAAGGTAATTTTACTTTTATACTATCCACATTTCTCCATTTTCAGTATTCTCCAATAAGTGTATTTCTTTTCTAATTAATTTGCTTTGAGTATGTCTACATAAATTCTCATCTGCTTTATGCTCAGTTTGTATTTGTATATTATTTCGTAAAGACATTTTTGTAATGATCCCTATGGCAATCTTGAGAGACAAATAAGACAAGAGATAGTATTAACTCCATTTTGCAAATTAAAATCTAGGTAAACTGCCTAACATCACAAAGCAAAATAAACAACAGAGGCTAAAATGTAGATCCTTTTTCTTCATCAATGGTCTTTTCATTAAACATCACTGCCTTTCCAGGGACACAAGGCAGTCCTGATACAATCAACATTTTAGCATGAAATGACTAGAAGAGATTTAAACCTATTTCCATCTCAGCAAGTCATGAGAGGACACTGCAGACCAATGGCCATAGAGGCCTCTCTTAAATAATCCCAGGGAAGGGTAGGTTACAAAATCCTAGTGCATGTTCCTATCAGACAACTCTCATATTAAGCTGAAATCTCTCTCTGTAACATTGACCTTTTGGTCCAAGTTTGGCCATTTAGAAAACCACAGAATGAGCTTCTCTCTTGTTCTGGAATATGTTCAAGCATATGAAGACAGCTATCACCTGGGTCCTTTCGAGAATGAGTCCTTTGTTTAGACAAACTTCCCAATAAAACATCTGTCATTATTCAACTTCTAATCCCAGTCGAGTCTTGACGAACCGGTTGGCAGAAAAGGGAAGCTATCGTGCAGGACTCTTACAAATGAGGTACAAATAAGCAATTGTCACTACAGTCCCTTAAGGAGAGTTACAGACAACCATGCACTCTCACCACCCTTTTGTTGGATGGCACTGAATCAAGCAGCTTTTTGGTATGAAGCATAGGAATGAAGACAGGGTCAGATGTTTCTGACAAAATCTTGGCTTTAGATAGATGCACATAGCTGGATCAAGAGAATTTGCTACGAACACAGCCAATTATTACTCCTCCATTAGATGAACAATCAACCTAATGGCCTTTCATCAGTAAAATATTTCTTCTGTTTTTGTCAGATTCTCCAATAACAAAACACCTGCTCATTCTATCAACAGACAAGTGAGACTTCCTCGTGATTTAAAAGAGGCAAAGAAATTACTGATAAAAATTATAAAATGAAACTTAGTGACTGAATTTGAGACTCATGGAAAGATCTAATGACATGGTTGTTAGAGAACATCAGGAAAATGAACAAAGAAAAGTACAAGGAGTCTAGGGAGAAAGGCTAGCACAAGAAGTACAAGTCCAAGAAGTCTCATACTTACAAGAGGTATAGTAAGCTACACTGTAGCTAAATACTTACTAAAATTGCTTTTTATCATCTCATGAAAAATAATCAGAATTAAATGCTTGTACAAAACCTTACAGCAAAAATACAGGACAAGGCAGACCTCTACTCGGAATAGCATAGCTTTTTATCCTGGTTTACCTATTAACAATGAGCAAAAACTTGCAAAAGTCTTCTCAAATGCTGCTTCAGGTTTTCTTTCTGAATTTGAACTTAAGTAAGGGAAAGAAGTCCATTGAGCACCCAATTGAAACTATCCCTCCTGGGAGGCCTGCATGGCTCAGTCCATTGAGTGACCAGCTCTTGATTTCGGCACAGGTCCTGATCCGAGGGTCATAGGATTGAGCCCTGCATCGGGCTCCGCTGAGTGTAGAGCCTCCTTGGGACTCTCTCTTCCCTCTACCCCTCTCCCCTACTCCCGCACATACTCTCTCTCTCTCTCTCTCTCTCTCTCTCTCTCAAATAAAAAATAATAATGAAAAAAAAATACCCCTCTTTTCTTACTGATCTTTCATTTCATCAGAATTTATCATAATGATATATATCATATATATTATTGTGCTTGCTTGCTGTCCAATGATGCAGAAAACTATATGATCCCTGAAGGCAGAGTCAACTCTTTATAACACTGCAAATATATGCACATATAGCTTTGTACATGGAGGGTGCTCATTAAATATCTGCAAGGTAAGTAAGTGAAGACAGAGAAAAAGGAAAGGAGATCACAGGTGACCACGAACAGTTTACTTTGCTTTCTTAATTAAGGTTGAGACACTTACTATGATCCAGACCAATTACCTACATCATTTAGTTTAGCCTCACAAGAAGCCTAGGAAGTTTCCATTTGAGACAAAATAAAGCTCAGAGAATTAAATATTAAATGACGCAAGCCACACACTTAGTAAATCCAAACTCTCATTTATGTGAAATCAGTTTTATCTAATATGATGGCCGCACCCAAGATGCCCATGACTTCAATTATCTCCTTTCCATAAAGCTATGGGAGAAGAGGGAGATACCTACAGCAAATTAGTTGTGTACAATCCAAGGCCTCTGGGCATCTATAAAAAGTCTGAATTTTCTCCCAGGTCACAAAAAATCCTCCTAAATAAGTAAAAGACTGGGGCAGCTGGGTTGTTCAGTCAGTTAAGCCTCTGACTTCTGCTCAGGTCATGACCTCAGGGTCCATGAGTTCGAGCCCCATCCCCTCCCCCAACCTCCTGTCAGGCTCTGTGCTAACAGCTAGGAGCCTGGAGCCTGCTTAGGATTGTGTCTACGTGTGTCTCTCTCTCTCTCTCTCTCTCTCTCTCTCTCTCTCTTTCTCTGCCCCTCCCCCACGCATTATCTCTCTGTCTCAAAAATAAATTAGCATTAAAAATTTTTTTTTAAGAAGTAAAGGACTTATAACCAACAAAACAAGCGTTTTTACATTAGCCAAATACTTTGATCCTCAATACAATCTTGCAAAAGAAACAGATGCTCCAATTATGTTGGTGAGGACACTTGGGGCTAAGAGCACTTAAGCCTTCACTTTCTTCCTACAAACGTGTGGGCTTGGAGCTGACACAAAGAAATAGTGGTGGGCGTTTGGGTGGCTCAGTCGGTTGGGAGTCCGACTTTGGCTCTGGTCGTGACCTCACAGTTCTTGAGTTCAAGCCCTACATCTGGTTCTGTGCTGACAGGTTGGAGCCTGGAGCCTGCTTCGAATTATGTCTCTCCTCTCTGCTGCTCCCCCACTCGCTTGCTCTCTCTCTCTCTCAAAAATAAACATTAAAAAAAAAAAATAGCGGTTGTATAAACTTGGTGCAAACTTTGAGAGACACTCGTGACATTATCCTCATTTCCCACTGCAAATATGTGATCGACATGGGAACCCTTCAACAACTCAATTCTCCACTTGCATTTTAGGTTCACTGTGCAACTGGTTAATTGTTGACCGCCAAATATATTTAGGAGGAGATAACACGTCCTGGTCAAAGAAAGGGCGTGGGAAAATCATTTTAGAAAAGGTTGTATTGCAGCCAAAACTAACTCTGGGCGGCGGTCCACAATCGCTCGCGCCAACTCCTCGCATTTCCTCTTTCCCCTCCACTGAACCATTCCTTTCTAGAGTCAGATTTGGTGCAACAGGCAGGTTCCTACCTTGGTCTGAATACTCTTATCAAACTTGTCATTTTTGAAGCTAAACGTATTCTGGTGCCTCTGAGGCCTGGAACGAGCCACGTTCCCTTTCTGGGAGCTCATCGTGGAAACCACAATCACCTCGCGTTGATACGAGGAAGACGCGGAGCGGACCAAGACGCCAACAACTACTCAGCGGAGTCCACGCTTCTGTCACTGACCCGGAAGGAACTTATCCAGCCTTTCCGCCCCGCCCCCGTCAGCCCACGTGACTCATCAAGGCGGTCAAAGGACATCCTCTGGTGCCTCAGAACCCTCAAGGTTCTTCCATGCTAACCAGTCTCGACCCATCCCCCTCCGCGCAACCTCTCTCTCAAACCTGGCATCTGAATCCCGCTTCCTTCGAAGCGACTATTCCCCCATTGGTCCGAACATGGCAGTCCATCAGGGCGGAGAGGCGGAGAGCATTTGCTTCTATTGGCTCTTCTTTTCCGCAATCCCCGCCTCCTGCCGACTAAGCTCAGCCTCTCCCGGAGCCCGACTCCGCTGTGCGGCTTGTGATTGGCGGAAGCCCGGCAAAGCTGGGCTGCGTCCCTCCCCCAGCCCGCTTGGAGGCTGGAGCCCGGGTCAGCTTGGCATCTCCCTCCAGTCAGTGACCAACTCCTGCTTTAGCGAGGCTTCTGCTCGCCCCCCTCGGTTCCCTTCCAGCCTTCCTCCCGCCACCAGACCTAGCCCCGCGGTGGCAGGCTGAGGAGGAGCGAAGAAGGGAGGATTAAAGAGAAGAAAGACCTCGCTGGGTCTGGGTGGTGTCTGCAGTGCCAGAAAGGGAGGTGGCGGCGGCGGCTGCGACCACGGCCGCGCGGGACGTGAGGCCCGAGAGCAGCCGACGGCGGCGGCCGCTCCAGAGCCTCGCGCCGGGGCCGTTAGTCAGCAGAACGCGAGCCCGTGTGCGGGAGCTGGGCCGGCGCGAGGCGAGACTCCAGAGCGCGAGCCGGCCCCTTCGGGCGCCGCCGTCCCTCCTCGTCCCGGCGCCGGGGGCTGCAGCCCTCGTCCCCCCCTCTTCTGCCGCGCCCGCCCGCAGGCCGGGAGAGTCCGGCGGTGGCGGCGGCAGCAGCGTGGGTCGCACCTTGTGGAGGACAGCGCGTCCGCACAGGCTCTCTGCCGGCCCTTTCTTCCCGACACCTTGGCCGCGGCCCCTCAGGTGCAGGTGCGTGGGGCCGCGGCGGGCCGGGCGCTGCGGCCGGGCTCGGGGAGGGGGCGCTAGGCCCGGAGCCGCAGCGCGGGAGGGCCGAGCCCGGGCCGGGAGGGGGGAGGGGAGCGGGAGGCGTCTTTGTTGTTGGCGACCGGGACCTCTCTCGGCGCCGGCGAAAGGCGGGGAAGCCACTTCGGATCGGCTCTGGTTTTGAGAGGCTTCTCCGGTGGTTCCGGGAGCGAGAGCGGTAGGAGAGTCCCTGCGATCGGAGAGGCTGCGGGGGTCTGGGGGCGGGAGAGACACGGACAGACAGACCGGGAAAGGTCTTGGGTCCTCCTTGCAGAAAAGGGTCACGTTTCGCTTGCTTTGCTGGTCTCCCTGCGGACCGCAAGATAGGGTCAGGTTCACGTTCTCCTCCCCGTCTCCCTGTGAGGTTGGCGATGCCTGTAAGCTTTCTCCTGAATGTCCTCGTGTGTGTGCCAGCCTCGATCTGAGATCGAATCGGCCCCGTTCTCGAAGATTTGTGTGTTCCCGGCGGGCCGTCGTAGGGTTCTTTTTCTCTAGGTGGCTCAGCTTGAACTGTTCCGAATTCTGTTTTCGAGCCCTAGGGTAGGCTCATCAGTAATTGCTTTGAGTTGGAAAATGAGAGGTTTTGTTTGGATTTTTTTTTTTTTTTAACCCTGAAACGAAAGTTCTGTCGAGTTACAGTGTACGGTTTTGAAGGCTTTTTTTTTTTTTTTTTTAAAGAAGAGTGAGTTTAACCCTCGCTTCTTGTTTTAAAAAAATAAAGAAGTTAAGAGCTCTGATCCTTGGGGAGATTTCTGCCAATGCCAGAACACGGTTGGATTTTTTTTTTTTTTTTCACGGTGCTTTGATTTCAGTCTGCGTGAGGTGGGTTTGATAAGCAAAAAAGAGGAATAACGGAATACAGAGAGGGTGACCTTTAAATTTGGCTGTTTATGAAAAGGTATTTTTCTGTTTTAATATCTTTCGTAGTATATGTGTATATAATACTTGATGCGCAAGATGATTCATTGATTTTTTTTTTCCTAAGGCTCCAATAAAAAGAATTTTGGAGAGCTTGTGTCAGCATTTGGAACTGCCTAATGTGTCTGAGTAAAAAAATCAGGTACATGTTGTAATAGTATCTCCTTACGTTAACAGGAAAACTTAACAAAAAATGAACTTTTCTCCATAGTTTGTCTCTTTTATACGTTGATAGCATAAACTGATTTGTGTAACATATCTAGTATCTAATCGTAATCAGTATTTTAATATTCATAATTATGCCTAAGTCTTTGCTTGTTGGTTAATTTTTATTGTGAGAATAGAGGTGGGGGCTTAAAGAACAGTGGAGATAGCCATGTTCCTATTTACAAAGGAAATAAAATCCCTGTTGTAAAATAGTTGCTGTATTATTGGAGGTCCATGAGGTAATGAATAGCACCCGCACCCATATTTTGACCTCTCTTTTCTCCTACTCTGGTATTAATAAGGTTAATTGGGAAGGATAGGATTAGATTTGTAGCAGGCTAGGCAGTTTTAATTTTGTCCCTTGCTGTTAAGGACTGTACTGGGTAAGTGGCTTGTTTCCTTGAATATCTTTGCCTATTTTGAAATATGGATGCAGTGGTATCTGACAAAGAATTTTCTGTATCCTGTGACAAACAAAATTATCATAAGTCATCGTGGCAAAATAATGTTTTTGGTAACTTAATGAACACAGAAGTACTGGGCAATTAGTGTCTGTTCTAAGTTCTGTCACTGAATTTGTTTAGGACAAGCAAGCTATCCCACATCTGAATCAGTTTCTCCATCTGTGATATAAGGCTAATCAATGTGCCACCTGCTCACTTTGTAGAGAGGGCAACGAGAACCAAGTTACTTTGGTTATATGGCATTAATTGTTTTAGTTTAATAAGAGTACTTTTTAATGCAGTTCTCTTATTTCGGTATCCTTGAAGAATTAGCCTAAAAAAATAGAATTGTAATAGGGAGACCGTCTACCCTTGGGCCATCATCTAAGAATTGATAACTCAATTGCTTCCTTGTTAAGATTGGTGTTAATATCTTTAGAATCAGTAATGACAAGAACATAGTGACAAATTTGTTGCTTTGTTGGTTTCTTTACTGGTAGATTTTATTTCTAATATATCCAAGGTTTTGTTCTTCATTCTCAAAAATTACTCCTTTTCCTACCTTGTTAAAAAATTCTCATATACATTGCTCTGTGTTTATACCTTTCAAGCTCAGCCTTGTGAGTTGGGGAGGACAAGTGATGTTTTATGACATTTTTACAGATAAAGCCCAGAGAAGTTAATTCTTTGAATTGCCTAAAGCTACATAATTTTTAAGAAGCAGAACTGAGACTTGAACCTGGGTTTTCTGACTTCTAGCCCTGAATTCTTTGCTTTGGAGTAGTGTTTCCAAACAGCTGTCTGGACCCAACAGTTTTTGCCAATTCGGATGAAATGAGAAATAGCACAGCAGTTTTAAGTATTGGCAACATATGATATCATGAATATTCATGCACTCATTACTCAGTTGAAGAAACAAATACAAAATGAAACGAAGCTTTCTTTGTACTCTGTACACCCCTCTTAAATCCTCCTTCCTCTTTCCCCCACTCCCAGCCACTGACCGGAAATTAAAATATATCCTTCCTATGTTTGTACTTCACTACATGCCTTTATGTCCATGAACGTATATAATATTTCTTTGATTAAGACTATTTAAATATGTTTGTATTTGTAGTTTGTTTTCTAAACTCAATTTTCCAAGATTTATCTATGTTTATTCAGGTTACTCTAGTTTATTTTTACTGCGGTAATGGTATGTGTTCCATTATGTGGCTGTCACATTCCTTTGGTCATTTTAGTTTTTTCCAACTGCTTATTAAACACTGATGTAGGGAATATTCTTGTATATGTTTACTTGGGTTCACGTGCAAGACTTCCTCTAGGGCAGTGGTTCTTGAGCCTGTCTCCCATTTTTATAAAAGTATATTATAGCTTGAGGTGCCTAGGTGGCTCAGTCAGTTAGGCACCTGACGTCAGCTCAGGTCATGATCTCAAGGTTCCTGAGGTCAAGCCCTGCATCAGACTCTCTGCTGTCAGTGCAGAGCCTGCTTCAGATCCTCGGTCCCCTTCTGCTGTGCCCCTCCCCCACACTTGCACACCTGCTCACTCTCTTTTTCAAAAATAATAAATAAAAAAATTAAAAAAATATTTTATAGCTTTCCCAATACTGCCCTAAAATGAAATTCAAAATAATACACTCATTTAAAATTTAAATGACTTTACAAACTTATTAGTAACATTAAAACTTGTAGTAAATTTTACATTATATTTTAAAGTAATGCTCTTACTAAAATATGAGAACTTATAACAAAGTAGTATATTTCACTGTGTAAATGCTCAGACCAAACCACACTCTAATCTTGCTACTGAGGGTGATAGTAGACTAGCAAATCAGCTTTCTGGGAGCTTGTTAGAAATCAGAATTTCAGACCCTACCCTACTGACTGATGCTGAATTTTAACAAGATTCCCAGGTGATTTGTTTGCATGTTAAAGTCCAAGAAGCACTGCTAGAAGAAACAGTAGTACCCAGATACTTTGCATCCATGTTAGTATCACCATGAATAGAGTAAGCTGCTGATGCAAATTACGATAGGTGTGTTGAATGGGATTAAGTACCGATGGTGGCACTATCATTGATAAATGAGTTTCTGAAGTAACTATTTTTGGTAAAGTTTGGACAAAAATAAAAGTGCGGTCTTCTCTCTTTATATACTGGTCACATTCTTTAAAATCTTCATCCATGTTAAAGCAATACAAATATACTTTGTGTTAAGTCCTGTTTATAAATATCTGACCTTATTTCCCCCACCCCCTCCTCATCCCCTTAAATGAGTGTCAAGCAGAATATTCAAAAGTCACAAGACATGGGGCAGCATTATTATCTGTATGCACCAAGAGTGCCTGGTGTCCCTGGCAGCTGTTCAGTAGTGCCCCCCATTTGTTAAACAACTAAAAAGCCCCCATTGAGGAAGATTGCCCTGAGATGTAAATCTAATGGTAGAGTGCTAGAACAAAGGGTAGGAGTAGCTTCAACTTTATTGGATAACTACCAGTTTTCTCTCAATGTTTCTATCAGTAATGGATGAGAGGGTCTATATTCTCACCTTCCAGATAACTTTATTAGACTCCTTATGGTTTGCCATTCTGAGGAGTATATGAAGAGGTACCCCACTACAGTTTTCGTTTGCATGTCACCAGTTAGTCCTGTAGTTGAGAACACTTTCATTTATTTTTTGGCCATTTTTTTTTCCATTCATGTTCCTTTTCTGTGAATTGTTTACTTGGGTTTTTTAAGTTTTATTTATTTACTTAGAGGGAGAGAGAAAATCCCCAGTAGGCTCCTACTGTCAGCACAGAGCCTGATGCGGGACTGGAACCCACGAAAGCCATGAGATCATGACCTGAACTGAAACCGGGGGTCAGACGCTTAACCGACAGTCACCCAGGCGCCCCTGTGACTAAACATTCTTAATTCTAGTCAAATATATTATTTTTTAAAAAAGATTTATTTATTTAAGTAATCTCTACACCTGACGTTGGGCTGGAACTCAACTCAGCGACCCCATGGTCTACCAACTGAGCCAACCAGGAGGAGCCCCCAAATATTTTTTTTTATGATTGTGCCTTTTCTCTTAAAAGGAATTATTTTCTATCCTGAGGTTATAAATATTCTAATACACCTTTTTAAAGTTTTACATCTCCATATTTAGATCTTAAATTCACATGGGACTATTTTTATATGAGGTGTTTGTGAACCTAAATTTACTCAATAAAATCACTACTCTCCATAGTGAAATTATGTCATTGCTTATGCTAATGTGTTCTGATGAAATGAGTGATAGTAGATTGTATTTAGTTTTTAATAACTTTTGTGGCAAAATTAAAATTTGGGAACTCTACCATTCCAACTTTTAAAAAATTTAGGGGTGCCTGGGTGGCTCAGTCGGTTGACATCCAACTTTGGCTCAGGTCACGATCTCACAGTTTCGTGGGTTCAAGCCTTGCGTTGGGCTCTGTGCTGACAGTTCACAGCCTGGAGTCAGCTTCGGATTCTGTGTCTCCCTCTCTGCCCCTCCCCTGCTCATGCTCTGTCTGTCTGTCTCTCTCTCTCTCTCTCTCTCTCTCTCTCAAGAATAAATTAAACATTAAAAAATTTTTTAAAATAAAAAATAAAAATTTAACTGGTTTTTGAAATTCTTAAGTTTTGGGAACCACTGCTGTAGAGTACTCTAATTCCCATGTTCCATTCTGTCTTACATTAAGCTTCTGAAGCATCATAGAAAGTGAGCAGGCATTCATTAAATACTGATCTTTCATCGTCATTTACACCCTACACACTTTGGTTTGTTTTACATGTGTTTTCATCACTTTGTATTTGGGCTAGAATTTTTTTAATGGTTATTTATGACCCTAATTTTTAAACAATTTTAGACTAAATTTAAATATTATTTTAATGTTAATTTGGCTCAGATATAGCTCTTAACTATTTTGTTTTCCCTAGAATTGGAAGTGAGAATGGTTACACAAGTTCTTGGATACAGTGAAAGGTGAAAAGTGGTAAAGGGAAATTAGGTTAGTGTCTGTTGTGTATTAGTTTCTATTACAGATTTTGGGGGTACATCTGTAAACAAGCAAAGATCCCTAGCTTCCTAGGGCTTGCCACCTAGCAGAGGACCATAGGGAATATACAAAAATTTTTAAATATCTAATATTTAGAAAGTGATAAGTACTTCTAAAGAAAAAGTAGTGAAAGCTAAGGAGAAATCAAAAGGAGGCAGTTTGACACATTAAATAAGGTGGTTAGGGTAAGCTTCACTGAGAAGGGGAGCACGAGCAGAAATGTGCAGCCAGGGCAATAGCCATGCAGATACTAGCAAAATCTTGGAAGAATGGACAGAATATAGTCTTCAGGTTAAACATGTATCCCTGGTTCTGCCACTTAATAAGTTGTGTGAACTTGGACAAATTAACTGAAGCCTTGATTCCCTCCTGTATCAAAGGATGATAACCTGAGAAAAGTATTATTAAGATGAGAGGAGATAACAAGTGAAAACACCTACCTCTTGCCCCCACCTGGTTCTCATATGGCACTCTGTACTCTAGTTTCATAGCATGTATCACCATGTAATTATCTGTCTCACCAGCTGATAAATTTTATCCCACCTATTCTGAAATACAAATGGGAAGAACAAGTCAGTGTCATAATATATTTTATTAACATACATTCATTTGTAAACTACCTGTAACCCTTTTTATATGTGAAAATCCTCTCAGCTTGGTTGAGAAAGTGTTTTGTATTTATAATGTCTTTGTGCTAGAGCTTCAAATTGTATTACAGGCATTAGCTCATTGATCACCACGTACCATCTTTGTGATGGAGGCAGTGGGTATGTATCCTCTTGCACTTGGAAAGAATTGAAGCTGCTAAATGGTATAAATGACACAGAAATTCAGGGAGAATTTGGATGAAATCTGATTACATTTGGTTACATTTTCCCTGTGCTCCTTTTTTTTCCTTTCTACAACATTGCTAAAACTGACTGTATAAAAGCAAAAATATGTAGCTTATGTTATATTGTTAAACCGTGGCCTTTGGAAAATCATTAGGACACAAACAATATTCTAGCTATGACTTTATTTTCAGTTTTCTTCCATGAAGCTTCTCGTAGTATCTAAGGATGCGTTATTAGAATTGGCACTTGGGTGGCTCGGTAGGTTAGGCATCCAACTCTTGATTTCAGCTCGGATCATGATCTCACTGTTCGTGGGATCAAGCCCTGCTTAGGGCTCCGTGCTGGCAGCGCAGAGCCTCCTTGGGGATTCTCTGTCCTCTCTCTGTCCCTCTGCCCTGCTTGTGCTTTCACTCTCTCAAAATAAATAATGACAACAAAAAGAACTGGCAATAGAGGTCTTTACTCTTAAAAATACATACTGCTAAAGAAATTCAAACATTATGGTTGTCTTAGATTATGAAACATTTATTTTTAAGAGGTAGTCACATTAAAAGAATAGGATTAGGGTAATAAGTATATGCTTAGTATAGGTCAGGGTGAAGAAGAAAGGGGGTTGAAAATAACCTCATTAACTTGGTGTAGTAAGCAAGTATATGTTCTCATCTCAACAAACCCAGAGTGAAACAAGAATGCCTCTAGGAACAAAAATAGAAGACATTATCATTTTATCACTTGCACTAAACTTGTTATGCTTCTGAATTTAGATTGTTCTTAAATGTGTTTTTAAGTTAAAATCAATGGAAATAATTCCTCTAATAAACCTTTCCCAAAAATACTATCCACTGACTGTGACCTAGATACTTTAATTTTTTACTCTGTAGCTTAGCCATCCCCACCCCCAAAGGTATATATTCTCTGCATATCAGTTATTTGGTAACTGGTTTGGGCAAGCTTATAGCGGAAATGAAATGTACTACAAGTACATTTTGTTCAGAGCTTTTTAACAGATTTTAATGTTGCTTTTTATTAATAAAGATTTAGGGCAGTAAAGTTATTAAGAGTGAGAATAACTTTTTAAAATTATACATTAAGGACATTCAGGTATAATCCTCTAGGGTAATGGTTTTCAATTTTTTTGTTAGAATACATAAGAAAGACATTTTGCTTCATGACTTGATACATGTATATGCACACTCAGAAAGTTTCACCGAAGAGAATCTATCTGTCAGCATGAACATTGTTCAAGGGAGATTTTTTCCCCCTAGGGAAAGGAGTAAAACTTAAACAGGGGCTTTAAAACAGTAAAAGTTGTTTCATTTATTTGTAGGGGAAGTGATTGAGTCGGTGGGGTCGGGGGGTGGAATCAGCCAACAGAAAAGAAACAGTATGCACAAAGGCATAGAGGGAAGAAAGAACAGGTCTGTCATTAAGGAATAGTATGATGTTCAGTAGAACGGATGAATAGGGAAATGCTCAGACATAAGGCTAGAGACTGGGAAAACAGGATGAGGAAATGCTGTATGACATACTAAAGAATTTATTCAAGAAGGCTTGTAGGGCCCATTGAAAGATGTTAAACAAAAAAGTAACATCACCTGGCATCAGTATAGAGTGTGGATTAGAGGGATATGAGATAGATTTTAGTGAGTGATTTTCTAATGTTAAATGAAAAGTGATTGAGCAAAGGGGCACCTAGGTGGCTCAGTCTGTTGGCATCTGACATCAGCTCAGGTCATGATCTCACCCTTTGTGAGTTTGAGCCGCACATCAGGCTCTGTGCTGACAGCTCAGAGCCTGGAGCTTGCTTCGGATTCTGTGTCTCCCTCTCTGTCCGTCCCCACCTCCCCCTCCCCGCCTGCCCCCCCCCCCCTCCTCTCCCAGTAAATAAACATTAAAAAAATAAACATTAAAAAAATTTTTTTAAAGTGATTGAGCGAAGATGTGGCTGAGGGAGTGGAGAGAGATACATAGGAGATGATGGGCCTTGATTGAACGAGAGGAATGAAGAAAGGGAAAGGGAGGAGAGGGCTATACAGATGGAAATGTTCAGGGTCTGTAGCTTAGGGGAGATGTCTGTGCTAAAGATTTAAGTTTTTAGATTTAGGCCTTGTTACTGTGTAAGAAGTAGTTAAAGCCACGGGTATGATTGAGATAAAAAGACTGGAAGACAGGGGCACCTGGGTGGCTCAGTTGAGTGTCTGACTTCGGCTCAGGTCATGATCTCAGTTCGTGAGTTCAAGCCCTGCGTCGGGCTCTGTGCTGACAGCTCAGAGCCTGGAGTCCACTTCTGATTCTGTGTCTCCCTCTCTCTCTGTCCCTCCCAGGCTCACACTTACTCTCTCTCTGCCTGTCAAAAATAAATAAACTTAAAAAAAAAAAAAAAGACTGGAAGACAAAAGACCAAAATACTATTTAAACCCATGGGTTCGGGTGAATTAAACTTAAGGTAACTAAGGTGTGGGTTGATTGCATTTATGTCTAAATCTAAAGCTTAGTACTAAAACTTTTTTTTTTTTAGGGTCAAATTTCCCCAAAAAGGAAAGAACAAGAAGAGGCTACCAATTTAAGTTTTGAAATTACTTCAAAAAAATTTTTTGACATTAGTGCCTGTTACAATTTTTTACATAAGTTTTCTTTTTCACAACAATGTGTATTTTAACAAAAATAGAAAGGACATAATGTCCAAATGGAAGGGAAACCTTTAAAATCATTAAGCCCACTACTCTTGTCCTTAGTTTTTCTCATTTCTCCAAAGAATGATAACTTTATCATATACCAGTACCAGTCCTCAAACAACCCTTCCTGAAAGACTTCTGAGATGACAATTTTATACACAAAAATATAGTACATTGTTACTGTTGTATAACAAACTTCAATTGTTATAGCTGAACACTTATGTTAAAAAAGAAAAACTAAATATTGTATTTTTCCCTTGTTAGAAACTCTTTCATATTTTGTTTCGCAGTAAAGTTATTCCTCATTACCAAATTTCTAAGAAATTAACAAAATTTTAAACTGAAGCAACTCAGAAATACACAGCATTAATTCATGAACTATTTCCTTTTGTTAACTTACTAGATACTTCTGGGTTTTGTTTATTATGACTTATTTTTAAAATTGCCAAAAGTCATTGTAAATCCAATTGTTTTTATTATTCTTTTTAAGATTTTATTTTTATGTAATCTGTACACCCAACATGGGATGGGGCTTGAACTTTCAACCCTGAGATCAAGGGTTGAATGCTGCACGGACCAGGCCAGCCAGGTGTCCCCAACTGTTTTTAGAAATAGGGCATCAAACTGCTCTAACATACCACCGCTTACTCTCTTACCTTGTCCTGGTTTGGGAATATTCTCCTGTATGCATAAACTTATTTGCTTATAGAAATGTAGCTATTGCCTAGTCAGCTGTAACAGCACATCTTTAATGAACACATTTTTGGGGGTTCCTACCAAAGTGAAGAACAGAGCTAAGTAGGCTCCATGTTCTTTAAATCTGAAGTTCTGCTTCTGCCTTTAATAATACTGGAAAGCAATTAGAGTAATACAGAAAAAAATCAAGGTTCAGAGGCTTATAGCCGCCATTCTTGCCAGTATTCTCCTCCCCTAGGTCCTGAAGGGTATGGACATGGTTAGCAAGACATTTGCTGATATTCCCTGATGTTGATGCTAAAAAAGGAAAAGGGAAGGACTCGGCTTCTTACCGTCTGGGTATCCTGGTCACTGGATAGTCTACTTTCAAATTTGAGTGAGGGTAGTCTCTGCCACCTGAGGCCTTGGGCAGCTGTCAGTTGACTACCCTAAGTAGATACAAGGCAAGTCGCCTTTAAAGATAAACTTGCTGTTTTTATGGGTGTGTTAGGGCATTGCTTGGTACCTTAGCATTTAAAGACAATATGCTGCACCTGGGGGCTACAGGAACAAATCATTTATTTTAAATGCCTGAACAATTTAAAAATGAATACTTCAGTGTCCAACTCTTGAGTACAGTTCACATCATGATCTCACAGTTCACTTCATGGAATCGTGCCCCACATTGGGCTCTGTGCTGACCGTGCAAAACCTGCTTGGGATTCTCTGTCTTCTCTCTCTCTCTGCCTCTCTCTCAATAAATAAATAAACAAACGGTTTTAAAAAAATGAATGCTTCAAGATGTAAATCCTTCTTGTTAGCACACATTTTATATCAAAAGAAACCCTCAAACGTAACAGAATGTTGTTCCATTTTTGCCAAAAGGAAACTTAAATTATCTCTTCAAAATAATTCATGAGTACTAGCCTCTTTACAGTGGCCTCCCAAATTAATCAATTGGGAAGCATTTCAACTTTTTTTCTTTTTGGCCAGCCATCAAATAATCCTTTAGATAAAGTATTTCCCAACATTTTCAAAAGACACTCATGATATAACTTGATATATAAAAATATTACAGCTTTATAATCAGGAAATTGATTTGCTGTGTTGCATTTAATGGGAATTGGCCAGATAAAACATCTTTAGCTGGCAAATTAGTAATTTGTATGTGCAGTAATTGTCCTCAACTTAATGGTCTGTTTATTTAACTGCCTCTCTTAAGGATTTTAAATATATCAAAAGGTGTTTTAATGCATAGAGTGCAGTGTAAATAGAAATACAGTTTGCTAATCATCATGATTTCCAGAAAGATTCAAGCCATAAGTTACATTAGTGTTGTGAATCCTGGTTCAAAACAACAAAATAAAATCTATTTTGATTATATTTAGCATGAACTCAGTTTATATTCTATCAGGTCTTTAGGTATAACTGTAAGTTCTTATTTTCTTTACTCTTTTTCATTTAGATTGTTATTGATCAGGTACTTCCTATGTAGTGCTAGAGAAAACACATGGTCACTGACCTCATAGTAAAGGCCATAGGCATTTATCGAGTAAGCCCACAGGTGAATACACGACAGGGACCACAGTTTTCAACTGAAATGGAAAAGAACTGGGTGCTATGAAAAGGAATAACCTAACTTACATTTGGGGTTGACAAGATCTCTCTGAAAAGGGGGCATTTGAGATTGGAATAATGAGAAATCAGGTAGAGAGTGTGCAAATCCTGAAGTGGAAACAACTTTCATGCTTTTAAAGAAACGGAAGGTGAGGAGAGCATCCACAACCATAAGTGATGAAAGGAGAGGTATCAAAATAAATTTGGAAAAGCTAACAGAGGCCTGATCCCGTAAGGTCTTTAAGAACCTGTGGAGGGGCGACGGGGTGGCTCAGTCGGTTGAGCGTCCGACTTTTCGGCTCAGATTATGATCTCATGGTTCATGAGTTCAAGCTCGGGGCCTGGAGCCTGCTTCGGATTCTGTGTCTGTGTGTGTGTGTGTCTCTCTCTCTCTCTCTCTCCTCCTCCTCCCCTGCTCACACTCTGTCTCTCTCTCAAAAATAAAGATTAAAAATAGACATTAAAAAATTAAAAAAAAAAAAAAAAGAAGAACCTGTGGAGAAGTAAGATTTTCTTGGAAGTACTGAAGGAAGCCATAGAAGAGTTCCTAAGCAGGTTATCACCTTGTAGGCTGTATAGAAAAGAAATTGTAGATTTGGAGAACATATGGGAGAAATTCACAGTTACTCTCAAATACTTTCCATTTGTTTGTTTACTCACACATTTTGAATTCCTTCTGTTGTCTTATTCTACATAACCCTGGTCAGTCCTTTCATTTGCGAAAGCTGGGAACTGTAGTAAAGCATAGAAAAGTAACTTAATGAAGAGAATTGTGTGTCTTATCCACAGTTAAGGATAATAGAAATTGAATGACTTCTCCATTGAACTCTCTTTTTTGTATTTTTACTTTAAGCTATGGAGGCCAGTGTAAACTTCTTGCTATTTGATGCTGTTTTGACTTGTATTTAGTAATGCTCCATAGGTTTCCTTTTTTTGGAAAGTCATATTTAGAGACTATTTTTGTATTCTTGGTATTATTAATAGAATGTACAATCAGATTTCTCTTTCTGTGGGGGCAGTGAGGGGAAGAGAACTGTATTTAGTTGTATAAAGAAAGATATGTGAACATAGGATATGATGCCAAAAAAATCCAGGCAGATTACAAAGGAAAAGCTTCCTTTTCCTTTGGGATTCAATATAATAAAATATTCTTGGGGTGCCCGGGTGACTCACTCAGTTAAGCATCTGACTTGGGTCCTGATCTTGCGGTTCATGAGTTCAAGCCCCTCATCAGGCTGTCTGCTGTCAGTGAGGAGCCGACTTCAAATCCTCTGTTCCCCCTT
Organism: Panthera pardus; assembly: GCF_024362965.1. Classification (NCBI taxonomy): domain Eukaryota; kingdom Metazoa; phylum Chordata; class Mammalia; order Carnivora; family Felidae; genus Panthera; species Panthera pardus. The sequence goes on along the minus strand of NW_026526766.1, from coordinate 14,200,235 downwards.
CCCCTCTGCCCCTTCCCTGTTCATGCTCGCTTGCTCTCTCTGTTTCTCTAAATAAATAAATAAGTAAATAAATAAATAGAGATTTAATAAAATAAAATATTCTTGCTTGGAAAGCTCCAGCTCTCTCATTAAAATTGACACACTTAGGGATATAAGAATTCATTTTAAATAAAATTATAACTACAACCCGATTGGTATGTAACCCAGTTAATGAAGGATGAATGGACTACCCATCTTTAATGCTTGCTTTCTCTTTCATCCTAACAAGTATTTACACCAGAGGTATACTACACATGTAGATCACCAAAAAACTAGCTATTGGATACTTCTCAAATCAGATATCAAAGATTTGCTCCAGCGGTTTTTTTGCAAGCCTCTGTTCCTCTTCTCTAGTTGCATTACTTGGCATTAAGCATCAGAAATGTTGTTCTCTGTCAGCTTTGACTAAGACTTTGTAGATGTCGTGTAGAAATTGTCTCTAAAAGGAAATAAGTCTGGAATATTCACTTGTTTCTTTGCTACTTGCCTCTTTAAAAAAAAATACAAGATGAAATTTTTATTAACAGAAACATCCAGTAAATCAAGATTATCTTTATTTTGCAGAGTAGATATATGTATTACTAATGTGAAGAAACATTACTTTTAAATGTAGTCAAGTGTTGGGGCACCTGGGTGGCTCAGTCGGATGAGTGTCCGACTTCAGCTCAGGGCATGATCTCACAGTTTGTGGGTTCAAGCTCTGCTTGGAGCTTTGTGCTGACAGCTCAGAACCTGGAGCCTGCTTCACATTCTGTGTGTGTGTGTGTGTGTGTGTGTGTGTGTGTGTGTGTCTCAAATAAACATTAAAAAAAATTTTAAATGTACTCAAGTGTTGATATTTAACTGAAGGATGTGGTTTATATATTTTGCAATATGATAACCATTTGTTGATTTTCTACCTTCCTAATAGTGTGTTTCACATGCCACCATGTAGTAGGTTGAAATATGTGCCTTTTTGAGGCTTCTTTTTGAAAATCTTAAATTTGAAATCTTAAAATTTAAATAAATTCTTGGGGTGCCTGGGTGGCTCAGTCAGTTAAGCATCTGACTTTGGCTCAGGTCATGACCTCACGATTCATGATTTTTGAGCCCCACATTGGGCTCTCTGCTGTCAGTACAGAACTTTGGATCTTCTGTCTCTCTCCTCTCTGTCCCTTCCCCGCTCACACTCTCTCTAGTTCAAAAATAAACATTATAAAAAAATGTAATTCTTCAGCAGTACCATAGTTACCAAGTCACTGTGCTCCGCTTAAGTCATCGGTATGTAGGCTTTTATGCAGTTGCCTAAATGACTGTATCATTCTGTCTAATGCATGTGTAAAGAACTACAGTCGTTTCTATACATTGTTGAACAGAGATTTGTTTCTAAATTTTAAGTTTTTAAAATGTTTTCATTTATCTAATTCTTCCCTTTTCCAGTTTTTTCCCCCTCCTTTCTACTATGCACCCTTTGCTTTAGTTCTTTCTTATGATCGTACTCTTACCTGTATTATTCTCTCACCCCGGAGAGTTTTTTCTCTGCTTTTGGAAATCACATCCTGGTCTCAGTTCTAACTTCACAAAGTTTCTCCTAATTATTGATACCTATGTTTGATTTCTGAAGCTTAACATCTACCCCATGTTCTACAAGTACTTAATTTTTTATAAGATGAAAAGAGCGTTGATTTATTACTAATAAATTATACGTATCATTCATTATAATGCGTTTAATATATTGACTACCAATTTACAAAAGAACACATGAATTTAGGATAAAAAGAGACTTGAATGAACATGAAACTAGTTGCCATGTTTTCAACTGAAGAAAAAAACCTCAGAGCCATTAAATGATTTACCAAAAGTCTGAAAGAATTTAAATTGACTCTCAATTGATCAGGTGTGCTGTTGTTTTCTTTAATTAGGCATGTAAACTTTTTTTTTGAAGTAATTATTCTAGTTCTTGTTATGTACTCCTTAAGAAAATGTACACAAAAGGTAAAATTTTCATGTTTGAAGAAACATTGACAAAATGTTGATTTGTTGAGATGGGAAAGGTATTAAGCACAAGTGAGGGTGACAAGTGGTGATTACACATTTTCTAGGAGTAGTGGTGTTTCTTCAAATCTGTACTTACTGATGCGTATAGCTAAGGAAACGCAGCTGGCAGGAAGAGGAAAAGGAAGTGGTGGAGATGGCAGCGTGTATAGATGGCCAGACTGTTGGTAGACCGACTGAAGGCCATATTAGTGAGGACTGGCCGACTTGTTACAGTCTGTGTAAAGAGGGGCAATGATGTTGTTCAGGAATACTACTCTTGACCTCATAAGTGCCATAATCCCTCCCTGTATCCCCACTAAACATAGAAATTATATAGATGGAGAAGGGACTGATAGACTAATAGGAGGAATATACTTACATGCTGCTTATCATGCAGTTCTGTTGTTCTTTTTTCCACATGGTTGATAAAAATACCTTTTTCAAAATGAATATTTGGAGGGACAGTTGAAATTCTACTCTCATCCACTCTGTGGATCAAAACCATCATGTCATTTGGTTTGGTTTTGCTTCTTATTTGCCAAAACAGATTTATATCTGCTCTACTGCTTTATTGAATAAATGGTAGGGTAACACTGACTTAATGTAAATAACTGAAGTTTCACTCCTTCACCGAATAAACATTTTTAAGAGGTTATCTCAGAACTGGCCTAGTGAAAGAGCCTATTCTTTTGAGAATTAATGTTTAATACATAAATGCTGATTTGGACCACTTCCATTTTCAGTCTGTCCAATAATAGAGAAGAATGTCATCAAAACAAGGCATTAGAAATTTCTTTCCTTTCAAAAAGGAGTCTTCGGGGGGCCGCCTGGGTGGCTCAGTTGGTTGAGTGAGTGGTGGAGCATCCGACTTGGGCTCAGGTCATGATATTGTGGTTCGTGAGTTCCAGTCCCGTGGACAGTTCCAGCCTGTGCTGGCAGCTCAGAACCTGGGGTCTGCCTCAGAATCTGTCTCTCTCTGCCCCTCCCCTGCTCACACTCTGTCTCTCTCTCCCTCCATGTCTCTCTTCCACCCCCCCCCCGTCTCTCCCAAAAACTGAATAAAAACATTAAAAAATGTTTTTTCTTAAAAAAAGGAGTTTTTGGACAAAATGTTAAAGTAGAAGATAAAAGCTAAAGAAACTAAGGGAAAAGGTAACTGTCAGAGAAAAAAAGATAAGACCCTAGGTACATTTAATAAGAGGAAAGTCCAAGAGTCCAAAAAACCTTTTGGAATGAATAAATTATTACTTTGTTCCCATTATATTCAGACACTTACTCCATTAGTCGTTCTTAGCTACTTTATACTTACATTCAAGATTAAGAGGCCTGTATCCTAGAATGTAATTTAAGTGCCATTGAATTCAAGCCTTTGATGTTAGAGATAAGGAGGCTGAGATCCAGGGAAAAGGGACTTCCTTAATGTCTCAGAGCTAGTTAGTGTCAGAGTAGGGAATAGAATCCAGCCTTTCTCATTCATAGACTAGAGTTCTTTATACTATACCACAGACCAGTTATGGAAAAAAAAAATTTTAAAGGCGGGAGGATGAAACCTGATACGTAGTTAAATTCACAGTAGTCATTGTGTATACTTTTATATGTTCTTCTGATTTTTAAAATAAATGATAGTTGACATTTCTTCCTCACTGTAAGGAGAAGCTCATGATTTTTTCCAGCCCTTGACATTGTTAGAGGTTTTATGTCTTAGGAAGTAGTTTCTTTGCTAGATGATTTCATATCCTATATAACAAGGTTACAAGAAGTTAATAATATGGATCTGTTAAAGCCCTCTAAGCCAACTGTTATTAATTTTACAACTTATTGGAGCTCCTCTTTATAGGGAGAAAGAGAGCTGTAACTTTTCTTGGATTAATCTTTAGGTAAGAAGGGTAAATCAATCTATTAGCATTAATTGGCATTTAAAATTATTTCTAGTTAGAAATTTATGTGTCTTCCATAAAAATTTTCTTATTCCCTACTTTGTGGAGTCTACAAGTAGATATCCCAAGCCTTATTTTATTCTAAGAAGTTTTCTATATAACAGCCCCAAAGCTTCTGGAAGATACACACACACACACACACACACACACACACACACACACACACACACACACAATATTCCTAACCCAAAAAGAACCCTTTATGTATCAACATGAAAATGTATACATAGACTTGATGAATTTTCTCTTTTCTAGTTTTCTTTTTAATCATGACATTTGCCTTTTTCTTCTTTAACAGGCTTTAATTATCTTCTTTCTTGTTTAAGACTATGTGGTAAACACAACTGGAGCCTGTGTCCTCTGCACAGAGACTCTGGTGTGTGTCTTTACAAGATGGTCAGTGAATTCCTGATAGGGAGACTTGATGAACATTCTCTTTCCAGAGGTCAGGGAGGGGAGACAGGTGTAGGTCTTGGGAATCAAAAGTGGCCTTGGTGAAGTTGCCCAGGTGGCAGGGCAGACCCTGGCTGGCGTGTAGCAGTCGTCAGTACTGTCATCGTCCGTATCTTCTTGGGCTCAGGGACTGAGACAGTGCCAGTGCCCCTGAGGCTGAGGATGAGACCGACCAGCACAGAGCAACAGCAGCTGCTCACCCTGCATGGGACAGTGTGGGGCCTGATGATCTTGTTCCCCCAATCACCTCACCACACAGGTCACTGGAAAGCTTGGCGGAGATTATGGCCTCACTGACAGCAGTGGTTACCTCCCTGGAGCACTTAACACCCAGTTAAGTCCACAATGGACATGTCCGTTGTCCTCTCCGATGACAACAAATGCCTAGAACCTGGTCCACTGGGAGTCTGCTTTTGTGCCAACATAGTCTTCAAAACCTTATCCTTGAGGGATGCCCCCAGGAAAAAGTCAGTAATCTCATATTCCTTGGTGGGCAGGGAGAAGAGATAGATCTCCTCCAGGAAGTGATCTTCATGTCTTTGACCAGGCGGCACAGCTTGGTCATGAGGATCCACTCCTTTTCCTCAGCCTTGCCTCTGTGAGCTCTGTGGTCTTGGCGGCTTCGACTCCCACCACGACCCTGACTCCTGGATGCTGCTGTAAAAGCTACCAGAAGCTACGCTCTGGCCTCCCATCACAGGACCCTTCCACAGCACTGGTGTCCTCCACCATTTGGTGTTTTCTCTTTTCTTAGGGAAGCACATTTGCCTTTTAAATAAGGTGGGGATAGGGGTGTCTGGGTGGCTCAGTCCACTAAAGCCTCTGACTTCTGCTCATGTTATGACCTCAGTGTTCACGAGTTAGAGCCCAAGCCTTATGTTGGGCTCTGCTGACAGCTCAGAGCCTGGAGCCTGCTTCAGATTCTGTCTCCCTCTCTCTCTGCCCCTCCCCGGCTCACACTCTCTCAATAAATAAAGAAACAAACATTTAAATAAAAGGTGGGGAGAAAGTGATAGTCCTTTGTCCTTAGAAAGGAGTTTGTGTATGTCTTTTAGGAGAAGAGAAATGTGTATATCCCTGTTTCTTCAGTTGATATTAGCGTGATGATTTTAGTACCTTTTTACAGATCTTCTGTGAAAAGCTGGCAGCCTTACTGTAAAACTCTGGCATCTCGTTATATTCACAGACCAGAATTCTGATCCTCTCCCCTCCCCAGTTATCTGTAAATCTACCTCCAATAAGGGCTCAAGGTATTTTTTTAGAAGTATAATATCTTGACCAAGTCCTCTGGAACCTCCACTGGGAAGGTGAAAGAACTAGGGGTATTCCTTAATGGCCAGGTGAAGGCATATCCCCAGACCAAGAATAAGAAGTCAGCTACCAGAATTGTAATTTAGTTTGTGTGCAGTGCCAAAAGAGAAAAAAGAAATTGAAGTCAGGAGTACAAAGTAGAAATTCCTGCCTAGAACTGAGACTATTAATCATATGAGAAGTAAAGTTTGGGACAGAATGAGTATTTACAGAATCAAGGTATAGGTAGGTTAACATCCAGGTTGGTTTCTTTTGTGACGGAAAAGCCTCCGTGCAACTTTGGAGATCTCCGTCACATACATGCAAAAGGGATGAGTTTTTATAGCTTTTCAGATACCTCTATAAAAAGTAAGATGCCATAGTCATTCTAGATTGGGTGCATGGTAAGACTTGAGGATAAAATGAATATGTAACAGAAATCTTAACTGAAGAACTTCCAGACTTTTGAGAAGATTGTTTCCAGGGCACTCTGTTATTAAATGTTTTGGATGCTGCTTCTACAAACTTTGCATACAGTTTTGGCAGTTCTAGAGCCACAGATGTTCTTTTTCTTTTTTTAATGTTTATTTTTGAGAGAGAGACAGACAGACAGAGCATGAGCAGGGGAGGGGCAGAGAGAGGGAGACACAGAATCTGAAGCAGACTCCAGGCTCTGAGCTGTCAGCACAGAGCCTGATGTGGGGCTCAAACTCAAAAACTGTGAGATCATGACCTAAGCCAAAGTCAGATGGTTAATTAATCAACAGAGCCACACAGGAGGCCCTCTTTTTTTTTTTTTTTTTAATGTTTATTTATTTTCAGAGAGAGAGCTAGTGGGGGAGGGACAGAGAGTGGGAGAGATAGAGAATCCCAAGCAGGCTCTGCTCTGTCATCACAGAGCCTGAAGTGGGGCTTGAACTCATGACCTGAGCCAAAATCAATAGTTGGACGCTTAACTGACTGAGCAACTGAGGCATCCCCGGATATTCTTAATAGTGGTGGTAGCTCAGGTGATTTTCAGGTTTGACCCCAAGCTGATAACATACTGATTTCAATTTTGCATGGGATTGATTATAAAGAGTACCTAGCTCAGAACCATCCACATAAGGGTTTGTCCAACGTCAAGTCTGAGAGCAGTATATCACTGTATTGCCATTTGGGGTAGAGGATGTTAATAAGAAACAATTTATTAAGCATTAGAGTATTGACTAGATGGCATGGTAGAGGCTAAAAGGCTTGATACATTCTTCAGATTACCCACACTTTTCAAAGAAAGGTAATGTAGCACTTTTCTACTTTACAGATCAACATTGGCTTATAGCCTTCTTTTTTGTTTTTAAGTTGTATTTATTTACTTTGAGAGAGAGACAGAGAATCCCGAGCAAGCTCTGCCCCGTCAGTGCAGAGCCCAACATGGGGCTCGAAGTCATGAACCATGAGATCATGACCTGAGCCAAAACCAAGAGCTGGTCACTTAACCGACTGTGCCACCCAGGTGCCTCTGGCTTATAGCCTTCTTTTCTTAATGCATCCCTAGTTCAGTCAAAGCTGGTCTAAGAGGGCAGAACAAGCAGCAGTGAGAACGGTTCCTGAAATGTCACTTAAAGTTGGCAGAGCTGAAATTTTCCACACTGCTCTTCTGCAAAAAGCAGGAAAATCTTGAGTAAGATGCAAAAAATAGTTAATTCAGCCCTGAGAGACAATATGCCCATTTGACCAGGACATAGGCCTTAGGCATGTAATTAGGTCTAGTCAGTCCTTGAAGGGTTATAGTATCTTGGCTTCCATATCTAAGAACACCTTCCTGATGGCAACCACTGAAACTCAAATTGTTGTTGACATGGTGGGGGAGACAGAGGATAGGACTTCTAAGCAATGTGTAATCATGGGGTTGGTGATTTGTACTTGGCCCCACAACTGACAGAGTAAAGGAGCAACATAAACACATGCTGCTCCTCAAAGCCCCTGTCAGACGTCTAGGTCAAAGTTCCTGTGTAACATCCTTGTGCATTTATCCACCTACTTTCCCTTGATAATGATACTTCATTGGATAGGGATGACTTTTGGTCTCACTGTGAATGTGTCCATTGGGTAAGTGCAAGGTCTACCAAGCTTTCCATTGCTCAGGAGTCTACCATATCCATGCCTCCTAATAATTCCAAGAGACGCTATTCTCAGGGAGATGAAAATTCTGAAATGAAACATAAAAAAAGAGGGATGGATTTGGATCCAGCCACCCTAGGTTTTTTTCCTGTTTAGAACTGAGACATTTTAGGTGGCCTACCTTTGTTAAAATGGTCTGTCACCCTGAAGCACAAGCAGAATTGTCATCAGGCTTCCTGCCAGTAAACTCAGTTATCATATACATTGCCTTCAGATCTTTTTCAGTTACAAGCCACCCAGGGTCCCCAGTGGACCCAGTGGCTCTCAGACTGGGGATTAGTCTGCCCTCTCACGAGGTACACTGGGCAGCCAGTTTGCCTCCCTTTACAGTGAGTGCCTTCTGCACATTATTATCTTTAGCCCCCTCTACCCAAGTAGAAGCTTGGATTTAGTGTAGGGGTTGGGTGGATGATTTATGTGCTTGTAAGCATGGAGCTAAGAGTGATTTGAAAGTGAAATAAAGCACATAACCAAGTCTTAAAAATTGAAGGGAGAATTCAGGCATAAGGAAACTGGACAGAAACTCAAACTTCTATCTGAAGGTAACAGAATAAAACTCAGAAATATCAGACTAGAGAAAGAGGGCTCAAAAAGAAAGTAAAATATAGGGGCACCTGGGTGGCTCAGTCAGTTAAGCATCCAACTTCCCTCAGGTCATGATCTCATGGTTTGTGGGTTTGAGCCCCGCATCAGGGGGGCTGTGCTGATAGCTGTCTGTGCTGACAGCTCAGAGCCTGGAACCTGCTTCGGATTCTGTGTCTCCCTCTCTCTGCCTCCCCCATTCACACTGTGTGTGTGTCTCTCTCTTTCAAAAATAAATAAACATTAAAAAAAAAAAAAGTAAAATGTAAAATCCTGAAATACAACAACAATGGCCACAAGTACCTTAGTGGGAAAGGAATTATTCAAGGGCTCCAAAGTGGCTCACATTCCAAGCTGGTTTATGTATCACCAATACCAATTCCGTCTCTATTTCCATGCTAACATATAGCCCAGGGAGGTTGCCAAGCTTTCATAGAAACAAATCATTCAATAGCACATTTAAGGCTTGGAGATAGAATTCTGGTACCAGTGACTGATTGGATCTCAGCTCTTAGTGTTTCTTGAAACAGAAAACCTCTCAGTTTGAATTTCAGATTTGTGTTAGGTCTTGCTTATTTTACTTAATTCTCAAAGCAACCCTGTGAGATAGGTAGTATTCCCATTATACATCATTGCAAGGACAGACCTCTTCATCTGTCCTCAAGTAATTGACACTGAATGGTGAATCTATTAATTCTAAAAGTCTAAATATCAGACATTGTTCAATAGACTCATTATATTAGCAGTTTCTGTGCGGTAGGTAGCATTGTTTTGTGAGGTATCATCCATTTCTCTGACTTCATTGGGGTAGACAGCTACTACAGAAGTGTTTGTTTTTTAAATACTTTATTAAGGTGTAATTGACCATAAGCTGCACATATTAAAAGTACACAATTTGATTTTTTTTCAGTTGAAGTATAGTTGACCATAAGTATTTTTAAAAAGAGTTAAAAATAGAGGGAAAAGATAGTAAGAGACAACAGATCAAAATACTTTAAAACAAAAAACACGTTAGTAAATCTAATTATTGACTATAAGAAAATACAACTAATTTTTCTTTAGCACAGAGAGAACACTCCCCAACTAAATTATATGAGGTTAACATGTAATCTACAAAAACCTGACGAGTATATGAAAATAGACCATGAAAGGCCATTCTCAATCATTAAATATAAATGAAAAAATTCTATGTAAACTAGTTTATTAGCAAAGTGAGTCTGGTAATACATTAAAAAGATTTACATTATCACCAAATTAGGATTATTCCACGAATGTCAAGTTGGCTTTTTGGAATTTATCCTGTTAAAGCTCTGAAAAACTAGGAAAGAAGGAAACTTCCTTAATCTCTAAAGGACATCCATAAAAATTCTGTAGGAAAAGTTATCCTTAGAAAAAGAATACCATCAGTGTTTCAACATTAAGAAAGTGTGCTGGAATTCTGGTAGTAAAGTGCCGTAAAAGAAGAAAAAACAATTAGAGAATAAGAATTTACAAAAACTCACGTGTGTACTGTCAGTACACAAAAACATTGCATTTCTATACATCAACAAAGATAAGAAAGTAGAATTTTTTTTTTTTTTTTTAATTTACATCCAAGTTAGTTAGCATGTAGTGCAACAATGATTTCAGGGGTAGATTCCTCAATGCCCCTTACCCATTTAGCCCCCCCCCCCCCACACACACACAACCCCTCCAGTAACCCTCTGTTTGTTCTCCATATTTAAGAGTCTCTTATGTTTTGTCCCCCTCCCTGATTTTGTACTATTTTTGCTTCCCTTCCTTTGTGTTCATCTTTTCTGTGCCTTAGAATCATATGAGTGAAGTCATATGATATTTGTCTTTTTCCAACTGACTAATTTCTCTTAGCATAATACCCTCTAGTTCCATCCACGTAGTTGCAAATAGAATTTTTAAAAAGATGTAAATAGGGATATCTTGTTCAAGAATATAAATTGTACACTGAAAGATTTCAGTTCTTCCCAAATTAATTTCTAGATGCAGTACATGTCTAGATGTTGACATCTTAACAGAGTATCACTTACATTCATTAACGTATCAAAGTTAATCCAAATGACAAATCCCCATGGGTTGGTAGTACAGATGTTACTACAAACTGATACCACCTTTGAGAACAGTTTGGTGGTCCATTTAATAATATTGAAGGATATATCCAAAGACTTGTGAAATCCTTACACATTTGAAGCTCACTGAAATAATATTATTTTCACATAATAAGTAAAATTTGCCCTTTTTATTTTATTTATTTATTTAGTTAGTTTTTAGTTTTATTTAAGTAATCTCTACACCCAATGTAGAATTGGAACTCACAATCCTTGGTTTAAGAGCCACATGCTCTTCTGATTAAGCCAGCCCCAAAACGCTCCAAAATTTGCCTTTTTAAAAGAGCGACCTCAATCTTCAGGAAAGAGCAAGCAAAGCTGTGAATATATAGATACCAGTTCAGATTTTACTTATTTTTTGCCGTCTGGTAACCAAAACCACTTCCTCTTTCCCCAGATACATTCTCTCACATTCTGAACCACTTATTTTCTTCATCCAGTCTTAGTTTTTTTTAATGTTTATTTTTGAGACAAAATCTGAAGCACATTCCAGGCTCCGAGGTGTCAGCACAGAGCCCAATGCGCGGGGCTCAGACTTAACGAACCCTGAGATCAAGACCTGAGCCCAAATCGGGCACTTAACCAACTGAGCCACCCAGGTGCCCCTGGATTTTTTTTTAACTTAATATTTGTTGGGGTTTTTGGATATGAAAAGGGAAGGTCTTTCATCCTTATTTTTCTTCTGCTGCTGGATTTATTATTCTCTCTCCATGTTCACACCATAGCAAAACGTTTCATTCTTACACACTAATTTAACTCTGTGATTAAAGAGCATGTCCCCTGGACCCAAACTGCTGAATATGAATACTGGTTTTACTGTTTACTAGCAATGTGATCTTAGAAGATTTAAACTTCTCTGTTTCTTCTTCTCTAAATTGCACCAGGGGGAGGATAATGGCATCTGTCTTACAGGGTTGTTCTGAGGATTAAATAAGGTTAATACTTAGGAAGGTTTTATAGGATCTAGCTACATATAATTGTATTTTTATAAATGAACAGTAGCTTGGCTTTCATAACCTACCACAATTTCAAACCTGCAAATTTAGATTCTTCAGTGTGAAAGTTAGTGATAATACTATTTGATTTGTCTTGTTTTATGACCTTAAGCTCAGCTAACATGGGCTTTTGAGTGACTTCTGTGTGACAGCCATTGCGAGAAGTAGATATACTTGAATGTTAAGTATATGAAATGAAATATGTATGTAATAAGGTTCAAAACGTTGGTAATTTACAAAGTAGTCAGTTGGCTAATTATACAAAAAAGAAACATTTTTAAGCCCAGGAAGTCTAGCTCCTTGAAACCGGACTTCCTGGGCCCTTCATATACATTTCCATACTTTAAAAAAATTTTTTTGGCATTTATTCATTTTTGAGAGACAGAGACAGAGTGGAAGCGGGGGAGGGGCAAAGAGAGAGAGGGAGACACAGAATCAGTAGCCGGCTTCAGGCTTTGTGAGCTGTCAGCACAGAGCCGGACGCAAGGCTCAAACTCACGAGCCGCGAGATCATGACCTGAGTCGAAGTCGGACGCTCAACCGACTGGCCACCCAGGTGCGCCATACATTTCCATACTTTCAGAAGATACTTTTCTGAAAGGTGGCTCAGTCGGTTCAGCATCCGACTTCAGCTCAGGTCATGATCTCACGGCTCCTGAGTTCGAGCCCTGCATCGGGCTCTGTGCTGACAGCTCGGAGCCTGGAGCCGCCTTCAGATTCTGTGCCTCCCTCTCTCTTTGCCTCAACCCGCTCGCATTCTGTCTGTCTCTCTCTCTCTCAAAAATAAATAAACATTAAAAATTTTTTTAAATAAAAAGATGTATGGAGTGGAATTTAATTTTTTAGTGATAATTCAGTGTACTGTAGATATAAAATGTTCAAAACTTTTTAGAGAATTTGCAGGGTGAATGTTTAAATATAAATTTAAACTGGGTGGGTCAGTTGGTTAGGTGTCCGACTTAGGTCCAGGTCATGATCCTGTGCTTCATTGGATTAAGCTCCGTGTCCGGCTCTGTGCTGACACCTCAGAGCCTGGAGCCTACTTCAGATTCTGTGTCTCCCTCTCTCTCTGCCCCTCCCATTTGCACTCTGTCTCCCAAAGATAAAAATAAATATTAAAGAAAAATTTTTTTAATTGAAATACATAAAGTTTTATTTTAGGACCTTAAGTGTTGTTGTTGTTGTTGTTGTTGTTGTTGTTGTTGTTGTTAAGTAAACTCCACCCCCAACATGCAGCTTGAACTCAAAATCCCAAGATCAAGAGTTGCATTCACTCCCGACTGAGCCAGCCAGGAGCCCCAGGAACTTTTTTTTCTTTTTTTGAATACTTGAGAGCTCACATAATTTTCATGTATCATATGTTAAATTTTTAAGTATATTTAACTCCAACTTTAAAATTTACTTTGAAATATTAGCCAGTTTTATTTAACTATACAAGTTGCTGGATGTGACATCTCTTTGTTTTTGATTGATGGAAAGTAAGAAATAATTCAAACAATAAATCTACATTAGAGTAAAACTAAAAATATTTTTATGCTTTTCAAAACATTATTCCCTACCAAAAGAAATGAAATCAGAGACTGTAACAGATGTTTATTCACCCATGTTCATAATAGCATTGCTCTCAGCCAACAAGTGTCCGACAGATTAATAAATAAGGAAAATGTGGTATATACATAAAGTGGGATATTATTCAGCTTTTAAAGGGAAGGAGATTCTAACACATGCTACAATGTGATAAACGTGAAGATATTATGCTAAGTGGAATAAGCCAGTCTCAAAAGGACAAATAGGATATTTTATATGACAAATATCATATGATCCAGCTGATGGTGATGAGTGCAACATAATGTAAATGTACTAATGCCACAGAATTGTACACTTAAAAATGCTTAAAATGATAAATGTTATGTATATTTTACCACAATTTTTAAAACTAAGCATTGTTTCCCCACAGTGGCCAGGAGATAAAGAAATCACTAATTTTGGAAAATAGTTATAAGATTCAGAAATCTCTCTCACCCCCTCACAAACACCTGCACATTCCTCCTCTACCTTTATTACCTCCCCCTCTCCCAAATTATGTCATTAACTATAACTTGCCTAATACAAATTAATGTCCTTGAGGTGCTTTGTTTTTAGTTGTTGGGGGGAAGCTTTGAGCATATCTGAAGTTTGTCAAATTATAAATTTCTTTATTCTTTTACATGCTACAGAATATTGAATGAATCAGAAGTGAGAATTTAAAAGCATCTTAGTCATAAAGTTGCATAAGGAAGAATCCTTAATATCTAGTCCAAACTTCTCATTTTATAGAAAAAGAAAATTGTATATAAAGAGCTTAACTTTCCTAAACTCCCAACTTTTTAGTAGTAAAATTAGAACTGAAAGCCAAAGCCAAGTCTCTTAATTGTTAGCTTAGTGGTTTCTGGCCCACCCTGTACCTGTTAGAAGCCCTAATTGCATTACTAGATCAAATAGTTTGAGCTAAACTATTTTGTGTCCTTGAGTATTTGTACAGTATCTTCTATTCCCATTAGGCATGATAAACAGAAGACACTTGTTTGTGCCATAGGCAGAGATAGATGGATGGTGTGTGTGTGTGTGTGTGTGTGTGTGTGTGTGTGTGTGTGTACAAGGTGTATGTGAGAGAGAGATTTGAGACTTGAGTCCTATTCTCACATAAAGTAGTATATCCCCAGAAATCTTCCTTATTTTATTAGAATGAACAGTGAAGAACCAATCCCACAGCATGAAAATCCAAGATGAACAGGGCAACAAACATTATCCAAAAAACACAGATGGACAGAACAACAAAAATCTGTCTACATTAATATTCTAAGACAGATTTGAGAGGATGATATTGCACCCATAAAACTAAAACAGAATCCTAATGTTAGAATTGATTCTACACTCTAGAATATTAAAGTAATGATCTGTAAGATGAACTTACAAAAAATTCCCTGGAGCACAGAGCTGAAAGAGATGGGAAAAGGAAAGAAAAGTAGGTATAATAGATGATCCTAGGAGTTTTAAATTGGAATTCCTAATGGAACAGAGACAGTAGAGGAAATAATTTTTTAAAAAATAATAGAAGGAAAAGTCTTTGCTAAATCAAGTCCTGGGGTTTTTGATCAAAAGGACCTGCTAAATGCAAATAGAATGGATGAAAAATAACACACACGTTGATTTCAGAGCTAACGAAAGATAAAGGAGAATCTTGTCAATTTTTTGTGAGATAGAGATGGGCATCACTTCAAAAAACAAAAATTAGATTGGTGTTACACATCACCATAGGATGCTAGAAGATGTGAGCCAATAATTTAAATTTTGAGGGAAAGTTTTAAAAACAATCTATAATTGTGAAGCATGCCTACCTAGTTTCTCCTAGGTATGAAACCAAAATAAGAGCTTTTTGAAAGTATGTGTGTAAAAATCTGGTTTTCTTCCCCAGGTCCTTGGGAAGAAGGCAGGGCAAAAGACTTGGAAATATATTCCAACAAAACCAAAGAATCTCACCAAAAGGTTAAAATGTGAGATTAAGAAACAACACAAATATGTAATGAAAAATGAAATTCTGGGTAGACCAACAACTGTGCTATGTACTGGCCCAGATCATAATTGTTTCAGGTTAAAACAGAACTCACTGGGGTCTGCGAATGTCTTCAAAAACAACATGGATTCTGTTGGCACAGATTCCAAGAGTAAGAAGTTAGAATGTGTTAAATATGCTAAAAAGCTTGTGGGGTAAAATTAATCTTTTCAGAAAGTCCAAATATGAAGCAAACTGACATGTGCCTTATTTTTGAGCAATTACCTGACTGTAAACACCTTAACACTTGGAATTAAGTGACCTAAAATAACTATTCATTCTCTGGGTTTTATCGCACTGCTTTGATGGCAGTGAGTAATATTATAAATAGTTTTTGTTGCTACTCAATTTTTAAAAATCAACCTAAAGAAAAAACATAGGAAAACATAATAGTTGTAAAACAAGCTGCAAATAAGATAAAACTTAGGTATGTGAGTACATGAGGAGCCAGTGGAAACTTCCTAAATTTGATGGAACAAGAAGTAAAGGTTCAATTATATAAATATAATTATTTATAATAATTAAAGTTATTAAAATAACCAATGAAAACTACAAATATACAGAATAAGCAGAGATGAAAGAAAATAGGGTAAATTTTCTGAATCTTAGAATGAGGATACATCATAATAAAGGTTAAATGAGTATAGTAGGAAACACCAAAACTAAAAACAAATGACCCAAAGTCATAATTTCTGGATTTGATTTGAACCCAGTTTGGGTTTGAACTGGAATTAGGAGATTTCTTGTCTTAAGTTATTTTTTTTATTGAATTCATATAAGCACATGGTTAAGAAGCCGAATGATTTGTTAGTTATGAAAATTGGCAAGCCCAGGCCCCCGTTCTATCTCTTTGATATATCCTTTCCCAGGGCATGTACTTATTTTTGAAGGATTCTTTGTATGTTTACCTCTGTATCTTTAGATAACGGTATTATATCACTATTTCTTACATATTGACATCTGCTTACAGAAGAGGATCTAGCTCTCCGTTACCGTGACAACATTCATGCTTCCCATTCTCCCAGTGATCCATGGAACCTCCCATATTTCTGGATCTTTCCTTCAGATTAGTCTAATAGTTCCTCCAGTGTAACTTCTGGTCTTCTTAGTTGGGGAGGATATCTAGGAAACTGAATTTTTCAATTGACTTTTAACCAGTCCCTATTTTAGCCTGGCAGTGAGCCTTATTTTTTTTATTTTTTAACCTCCTGTGTGGTTTGAATTTTTTTTTTTTAACTCTTAGGAATTCAGTTGAGATACCAGTAATATGAGTCTTCTTTGTGAAAAGATTGTGTTTATCATTTATAGTCAGCAATGAAGTAGTCGTTAATTTCGATTACTAAATGAAGTAGTCATTTAGATTTTATCCTACTATAGATGGGTATTATATACTGTGGAACACATTGAGTAAGTGTTCACCTGAGAAGTTTCCCAGAAAAAGATCTTACTGCTTATAAATGGAGGAGAGAGGGGCTCCTGTGGCTTAGTCAGTTAAGCATCTGACTCTTGATTTCAGCTCAGGTCATTATCTCACAGTTGGTGAGGTCTAGCCCTGCATCAGTCTCCGTGCTGACATTGTGGAGGCTGCTTGGGATTCTCTCAGCCCCTGTTCCACTCGTGTATACGTGCTCGCTCTCACTCTCTCACTCTCAGAATAAATAAATAAACTCTTTAAAGAAATGAAGAGAATAATATGTATTTGTGGAATAATACATATTTGTGGAATATGTATTGGTATATAGTACCAATGTATTATGAAGCTTTTCTATGAACTTTGAGGATAATCATGTTTTGGAAAGTCTTTCAGGAGTGGTGCCAAAAACTGATGATTAAGGGGGGAAAACATGTGCCTGTTCATGTTTTAGTTTATGCTCAGCAACATGTACAGGTGTGACTTTGAAAGCTAAGCTATAATTCATTTTCCAGTCACCAAAAGCTTTATAGGAATCTGTGATAATGACATATATAAAAGTCAACAAACTATCTTTCTACTTAATTATTAGGAAGGCTTGATTTGCTTGTTAGGGCTTAAGTGCATCATCAGGATTGTAAGTGTTTAGAATATTGGATGGACTACATTCAGAAATAAACATTAAAAAAAATTTACTTGGCATATAATCACAAATGTTTTTATAGTTTCTTATGGTTTGCTGGCAGTTCCAGCCCATGGAGAACCTTTCAAGAATGTGAATCCCTTTGATACATCAAAAACATGCATTGAAATGTATAAATGTCTTAATTGATTTGTATTGATCTTTTTTTTCTAACACACCTTTTTCCCAAACGTTTATTTTGAGAGAGTGCGTGCAAGCAGGGGTAGGGGTAGAGAGAAGAGAGAGAGAGAATCCCAAGCAAGACTCTGTCAACGTGGACCATGATGTGGGTGGGGCTTGATCCCACAAACCATGAGATCATGACTAGGACTGAAATCAAGAATCGGACACTTAACCAACTGAATCCACCCAGGCGCCCCTCATTGCTCATTTTTAATAAAATGGCCTTTACATTAAAATTGGGTTTGATGCAAAGAATACAAAAATACTAATTCAAAGGGATCCATGTACCCTGATGTGTATAGCAGCATTATCTACAGTAGCCAAATTATGGAAATAGCCCAAGTGTCCATCTACTGATGAATGGATAAAGGTGTGTGTGTGTGTGTGTGTGTGTGTGTGTGTACGTGTACACATACACAGACACAATTACTCAGCCATGAAAAATAATGAAATCTTGTCATTTACATGGATGGAGCTAGAGAGTATAATACTAAGCAAAATAAGTTAGAGAAAGACCCAATACATAATTTCACTCATATGTAGAAGTTAAAAGCAAAACAAATGAGCAAAGGGGGAAAAAGAGGGGCAAACCAAGAAAAGACTACCAGAGAACAAACTGATGGTTACCAGAGGGCAGGTGGGTGGGGGGAGGGGTGAACTAGGCGATGGGGATTAAGGAGTGCATTTGCTGTGATTAGCACTAGGTGTTGTATGGAGATGTTGATTCACTATATTGTACACTTGAAAACCCCTATTACACTGTATGTTAACTGGAATTTAAAAACTTAAAAAAGAATTGGGTTAGATGTTGTAATGTTTTTCCCAAAATACATTCTTCTAAAACAGTATTATGTAGGTAATCTCATTTTGTTGTGTGACATTTACGGTATTCAATAGGATCTACAAAAATTGCCCATATATACTTTGGTGGACAGGCCAGGAAGGAAAGCTCTCCAGCATTTCAAGCTAGTATGGATAGGAAGCATGTAAACTCTCATTCTTGATTGCCTGAGTTTGAAAGATTCTAGTTCAGCAGTGCCCAATAGGGCTTTCTTGCAGTGTTGGAAATGTTCATTCTTCACTATGCATTTTGGTAGGCACTAGTCATATGTGGCTAGTATGACTGAGGAACTGAATATTTAATTTAGATAGCTATATATAATTAATGGCTCCTATATTACAGTAAATATTAAGAAACTGAGGGAGAACATAAGTATAGAAGTGGTCACATTGACTTACGTTAGGATTTCTGGTCCAGATAAGTTTGTTTGGAATAGTTTATAGGCTCTGCAACTTCCTCACTTCTGATCTTCCAATCCTTACTGCCTGTTTTGTTTTGTTTTCTTTTGTTTTTTAACTAAAAAAAAAAAAAATAGGTTCATAACGAAATGCTAGGATTGAGACTTTTGGTAACTCTGGTAGATTGTTGTCACCTTCACCTCAACTTTTTTTGTGTGTCTAACCCCAATTCTTCTCACCAGTGGGAAAGGAATCTTATTTTGTCACGACCTGGTAAGTTTTTCCTATAAACTTTTCTAAACTCACAGTTAATTAAGGCATCTATTCCATTTACCACTAAAATTACATTTCCTAGGGTGTTTTCAAGTGACTCATTGACCCAGTTGTTCTCCAGGTATTTCTAGAATCTTACTAGTATTTAAAAAGGATAACTCTCCTGAAATCATTGTTGTACTGTATGCCAATTTGGATGTAAATTAAAAAAATAATAAAATTAAATAAATAAAAAGTATAATTCTACCTTAAAAAGTAACTGACATGATTCCTTTTAAAAGAAAATCGTTTTACTAAAATTTCTCCTTTCGATTTGAAATAAATATAGTACTTCAAAAAAATTTTTTCCTTAAGGTTTCAAGTTTCTATTCCCATGTTAGTACAGCCCTTGTAAGGTGTCTTTAGTCAGAGTTGAGTTTTCCTACCAAAGTCACCTCATCGAGTCCTGTGATCTCAGACAGGGGAGTGCCTTTGCTGCTGAATGCTATATAAAATGGTCCAAAAAAAGAAGGAAATGCAACCTACACCCCCAAAAACGTTTTACAAGCTGTATTTCCACATAAGACTTATACAAATAAGATAGAAAATGTGTTTGAAGAAATATCCTAAACACCTAGTTTCTAAATTACACTTATTTTGATCATCATAAGTATTTTGGATGCTGTCTTGACTGAAAAAGGAGCATGTTGCCAGACTCATTTTTTATTTTTTTTTTAAACGTTTATTTTTGAGACAGACAGAGCATGAACGGGGGAGGGGCAGAGAGAGAGGGAGACACAGAATTGGAAGCAGGCTCCAGGCTCTGAGCCATCAGCCCAGAGCCTGACGCGGGGCTCAAATTCATGGACCGAGAGATCATGACCTGAGCTGAAGTCGGACACTTAATCGACTGAGCCACCCAGGCACCCCTTGCCAGACTCATTTAAAGGTGAATGAATATGGGGCACCTGCATGGCTCACTTGGTTAAGCGTCTGCCTTTGGCTCAAGTCATGATCTCATGGTTTGGGAGTTCAAGCCCCGCGTTGGGCTCTCTTCTGTCCAAGCAGAGCCTGCTTCAGATCCTCCCCCCCCCCCCCCCAATATAAATAAGTTTTTTAAAACTTCAAAAAAATAAAGGTGAATGAATATTCCACATCTTTGTATGCACTAAAGTCTGTAATGTATACATTATAACATTCGTAGTTTCACTTGCTGTACTTTTTGTAAATGCTGCTACAGATTACTCACTTGGTATCCTTGAAGTTGAAGTTCAGTTTCATTTTCCTTACTTTGGGGTAGTGATCACACCCATAAGGCTACTGACTGTTACATAATTAACCACCTTTGCGTGGTATCATTGTGATTTCCTTTGGATCAGTCTGTTGGGATATATTGGACTCATGGCCCCATTGAACAGAATTGACCTAAAATCTGGTTTTTCCCTCAGCTTTTTCATAGTTAAATAGTTTTCTTTCATCACTTCTGACTTTAATCCATTCTGATCTTTGCTGCCTCTTGCTGTTAATAATTAAGCATCCACTTCATGTGTTGATTTCTCGTGTTAGTCAGGGTCTGCTATAAATCTCATTATTTTGTTTTTTTCTTTCAGTGTATCTAAGAAAACATCAGGCTTTAATTTCTGTACCCAAGGATAAGCATCCAAAATGGATTGGTGGTTTTTTGTTTTTTGTTTCTTGTTTTTACGGTGGCAAATGGACCAGTCTTTACATTTTGTGCAGACTTCTCATCTTCAAATATTTTTTTACTTTTGAATGCTCAGGGATTTATTTAAGAAATTATAAGCTCTAAGAAGTGCTGCTGTTTAAGTGGCTTATTATATACCTACCTACACTCTAAATTGGATGAGACTTTAAATCAGCATATATCCTATTTAGAGCATAGTTGTCAAAATATCTCTCAAAATGAAGAAGAGATATAAGCATTTTTAAATGTTTTTAAAAGTTTTAAAATGTTTTAAAAGTTTTCTTGTGTGTGCCTGGGTGGCTCATTCGGTTCACTGTCCGACTTCAGCTCAGGTCATGATCTCATGGTTTGTTCATGGGTTTGGAGCCCAACGTTGCATTCTGTGCTGACAGCTCAGAGCCTGGAGCCTGCTTCAGATTCTGGGTCTCCCTCTCTCTGCCCCTCCCCTGCTCATGCTCACGCTCTCTCTCTCTCTCTCCAAAAAAAAAAAAAAAAATTAAAAATGTCTTCTCGGGGCGCCTGGGTTAAGCTTCCAACTTCAGCTCAGGTCATGATTTCACAGGTCCTGAGTTTGAGCCCCACATGGGGCTGGCTCTCTGGTCAGCACAGAAACCCGCTTCTCCCTTGCTTGCGCTCTCTCAAAAATAAACCTTAAAAAAATAAATAAATAAATAAATAAATAAAAATGTTTTCTCTAAAAACACTTAAGTACTAGTTCAGTTCATCACAACATCTCAAACCCAAAAAGAATCAGTTGGGGGTGCCTGGGTGGCTCAGTCAGTTGAGCATCTGACTTCGGCTCAGGTCGTGATCTCGCAGTCTGTGAGTTCCAGCCCTGAATGGGGCTCTGTGTTGACAGCTCGGGGGCTTGGGGCCTGCTTCAGATTCTGTGTGTGTCTGTCTGTCTGTCTGTCTCTCTCTCTCTCTCTCTCTCTCTCTCTCTCTCTCTGCCCCTCCCCCGCTCATGCTCGCTCGCTCTCCCTCTCTCTCTCTGTCAAAAAAAAAAGAATCATTTGTAGTTTGTAGATGGTAGTAATGTGAATTGATGTGTGTTACCAAGAAACTGTTACAAAGGAGATCAGGGGTGCCTGAGTGTCTCAGTCGGTTCAGCGTCCAACTTCAGCTCAGGTCATGATCTCGCAATCCGTGAGTTCGAGCCTTCATCGGGCCCTGTGTTGGCAGCGGGAGCCTGGAACCTGCTCCTGCTGGAATCTATGTCTCCCTCGCTCTCTGCCCCTCCCCCACTCATGCTCTGTCTCTCTCACTCTCAAAGATGGGTAAATGTTAAAAAAAATGTTTTAAAAAAGGAGATCAATCAAAGTGAAATTTTTTTCAGTCAACTGTTATTACATCAGGAATTGACAGGAGTCACTTCAATAATTTCTTCTGTGAAGAGAGGAAGGAGATATAGTAGGTCATTCTATTTAAAGACATTTTTTAACATTAGTCTTCCTGTTTTGCTGAGAAGGGACTCAGATGTTCATCTTTTATCCTTTGTCATCAAGCAGGAAAAACTTATCAGGAGAAGCAGGTTCTGAAATTATTAATTCATACAATTTTAGGAAATTCCTCCGGCTATAAGTGAAATAACTTTAAGTCTCCTGCCAAAAGGAAAACCTTAATTTTCACAATGGACCATCTGTTTAACATTCAGTTGACCTTTTATTTTGAGAGGGGCCAGACTGCCTCCTCCCCAGAAGAGTGCCCTGTTGTGTGCTTCATAGTGCGGTGACTGATTTGGTTAACTAGCTGTGCTGTTCCCTCCTGCACTCCCCACCCTAGCTCAGGTTCCTAGGTTTTTATCACACTGGTTCTATTTTGCACCTATACAAAAAAACCTAATTACCACAAAACATTTGCTTTCTTTTTTAACATATGATTTAGTAAACCTTTTTTCCTTTTGTGGGAGTTTCTTAGGTGCAGAGAATTGAGTTAATCTTATTAATTTACTAACTCATTCATCCAAAAAATATTAGAAACCCTGTTATGTGTCAGGTGTCCTGCCTTGGCACTAAAGGTCCAGTGATAAGCAACCAGATGGGATTCTTGCCTCTGGAACTTGTAGTCTAGTTCATGGCACATTATCATCATTGATCTGTGAACATAAAACCTACTTTTGTTTTATTAACTTTTTTTCTTCTTTGCCTTCAACCTCTTTACCCATTTCCCCTCCACAAGCATCCACTCAAATACACATGTCCTTAGATATATAACACTTAATGTATGTGTTTAATTTACATTAATGGTAGTATAGATCTCAGTTTATTCCTTACTTCTTCACCCAGTACTATATTTTTAAGCTGTAACCATCAAAGTCACTACTTCAAACTGCATAATATTCCATTGTCTGCATCCGACACGTTTATGTATTCATTTTCCCGATGATGGAATCTATGTTCCTTCCTGTACCCTGATACAAATAATGCTGTAGTGAGCAAGCACCCCATACATATTACCTCAAGGACCTCTGCAAGTATTTCTTTGGAGTACTTACCTACGAGTAGAATTCTGGGTCATTGGTTAACAGAATGGCTTATCAAAAAGTTCACAAAAAGGTTCCTACTTTCCCCTATTCTCACCAGTACTTCATATTACTCAATTTTCTACTTTTTATTTTTCTTACACTTTTGAAATGATATTTCTTGCATTTCTCTGATGGTTGGTGAGAGTCCTTCATATATTTGATAGCCTTTTAACCCTCTATAAGTTGCCTGTTAGTATCTTCTGCTCATTTTTTCTCCTGAGTTTTTGTTTGTTTTTGTAGAAGTTCCTTGTACTTAAGATATCAATTCTGTCAGTTTTGGATGAAGAAATCATTATTCCCGAAGCATTTTTCACTGAATAAAAATCTCTATTTGAATGAAGATAAATCGACCAATATTTTATCTCTTGTGGATTTTGGTCTCTTAATAAGCTCTGTATTCTATTACTACTAGGTGTGTTTGTTTGTGTCAGCATTAGTTTGTCTTTATGACTTTGGCTGGCTTTGTGTTGACTGTCTCAATACCTGGGAGGGAAAATTCCCAGCTACCCCCACAAATACATACACACTTGAGCTCTCGGCAAAATTACCTTAGCTTCCCATTGACTTAGATGGGATGGTAAACAGCTTTCTTTTCTTTCTTTTTTTTTAAGATATATTTTTTTAAGTTTTTTATTTATTTTTGTGAGTGAGAGAGAGAGAGGGAGGGAGAGAGAGAAGATAAGTGGGGGAGGAGCAGAGAGAGAGGGAGACACAGAATCTGAAGCAGGCCCCAGGCTCTGAGCTATCACCACAGAGCCCAACATGGGGCTCAGGGCTCAAACATACAAGCTATGAGATCATGACCTGAGCTGAAGTTGGACACTTAACCAACTGAGCCACCCAGCCACTCCTGAAGATTTTATTTTTAAGTAATCTTTACACCCATAATGGGGCTCAGACTTAACAACCCCAAACTCAAGAGTCACATGCTCTCCCAACTAAAGCAGCCAGGTACTCCAGTAAATAGCTTTATTAAGATATAATTCACATACTATACAACCTACTCATTTAAAATATGCACATCAGTGGTTTTTAATATATTATAATAAATCTCTGCAAGTATTACCCAAATAAATTTTAGAGCATTTTTATTACCTCCAAAGAAACTCTATACTCTTTGGGCCATTGCTTCCCAACCCTTCCATCCTCCCTAGCCCTAGACAGCCACTGATCTCTTTCTGTCTCTTTTGATTGCCTGTTCTAGATACTTCATATAAATGGACTCATATAATAAATGGTCTTTTGTGACTGGCTTTTACTTGGTATAATTTTTTCAAGATGTATCCACTGTATAGCATGCGTCAATACTTTGTTCCTTTTTATGACTGAATAATATCCCATTATGTGGATATACCACATTTTGTTTAGCCTTTCATCAGTTGACGGATGTTTGGGGTGGTTTCTACCTCCGACTGGTACAAATTACACCACTGTGAACATTCATGTACAAGTTTTTGTGTCAGCATAGGTTTTTTACTTCTCTTGGGTATTTGGTTATTGACCCAGGATTGCAATTGCTTGGTCAAATGTTAACTCTGTGTTTAAACTTTTTAAGGAATTGCCAAACTGTTTTCCAAATTAATTGCTTCCCACTAACAGTGTATAAAGGTTCTAATTTCTCCATATCCTTGTCAGCTTTGGTCTTGTCTGTATTATAGCCATCCTAGTGGATATGACGTGGTATCGTGGCTTTCATTTGCATTTCCCTAATGACTAATGATGTTGAGCATCTTTTCATGTTAGCCATTTGTATCTCTTTGGAGAAATGTCTAGTCAGATCTTTTGTTCATTTTTTAATTGGGTTTTTTTTTCTTTTATGTTACTCAAGAATTTAATGCATTTCATCAAACTTACTGTGTTTATTGACACAGTATTTTTTAATTTAGAAATTATGTATGTCTTTTCATTTAGTATATTAGTTTTTCGCTTATCTCTTTCTCTTCATCAGTCTTGTGTGGGTACTCTTTTTACAAAGCAGTGGTTATGAGTTCAGGCTCCAGAATCATTCTGCCACATATCAATTCTGTCACTTTCTAGCTGTGACCTTTGGTAGGTTACCTAACTACTCTGTGCCTTGGTTTCCTGAAATGGAAAATGGGTGAATTGATAGTCTCTACGTCAGAAGGTCGTGAAAGGGTTAAATGAGTTAATAAATGAAAACTGTTCAGAATAGTGCCTGATATAACTGCTCAGTTAATGCGAGTTGCTATTGATAGTGGAAGGTTTTTCTAAGAGTCAGCTTTTGGTTCTGTTAATATCTATTGTTTTTTATTCTCTATTTTGTTGATATCTGTCCTTTAATTCTTATTTCTTTGTGTTTACACTTCTTGAGTTTAACACACGGACAAATATTCAAAGCTGGACATTTGTAATGAATAACTATAACTACTTCAGATGTATCCTACAACCTGTAATTTTATGATGGTATATCTGACTTCTTAATAGTCATAGGTATGTTCTTCCATGTCTGAAGTTTATTAACATTTATACCATTCTGAACAAGTTAAGTGACAAGTACCTCAGCACATTTTTCACTTTTAAATCCCTAACTCTTTCCAATTCTCTCTATATTGGTATTCCCCAAAGTTATGATTCTGGATTGTTTAGGGGTATACTTTGCTGCTTTTTTTCCTCCATTGCTTGCTTTAAACACAAATACACACACACATTATATTAACTGTTCTTTATCATATCTGAGATATTTCATAGAATTCCCTTGGATTTATTTTGTCCTTGCTGGAGTTTCTCAAAGAGGGTCTCAGTTTGGTAAGCCTTCTGAGTTTTAGTATGCTTATAGCTAAATTTATTTTATTGTTTTATTAAAATGGTATTTTATCTCTGTAAAATTCTAGGTTCAAAGTTTTGTGCGTTTTTATTCTTTCTTTCTTTAAAACTATCTCTCCAGTGTCTTCTGGTTTCTAGTGTCAGTTTTGCAAAGTCAGATGTTCATCTGATTCTTGTTCCTTTGTAGGCAATCTGTTCTTTTCTGGAAGCTTTCATATTTTTGTTTCTGGCAATCGTAATATTTACTATAATTTGTCTATGAAAATTTCCTTAAATACCTGTTTGGCACTCTGAGCTATTTCAGTCTGGATTTTTTTCTTTAATTCTGAGAAATTCTTAGATTCTTATCTTTGTTTTCTCCTCTTTTTCTTCCCTCTGGTACCCCCAAAGTATTGATACTGGTATTTCTACTTTTGTCCTTCTTAAAGTTTCTTTCATATTTTCTGTCTCTTCATCCCTTTCATCTTAAAAAATTCCATTTGGGAATTCCTCAATTGGATTGTCCATCTCACTAACATGTTTGTAAGTTATTGATTCTTGTATCCAATCCATCAGGTTCTTTATTTTAGATACTGATTTGTTTATATCCGGGATTCCAGTTGGATTTTTCTTTAGGACACTTTTGCATTTCATCTTTAAGTACTGTCTGTCTGTCTGTCTGTCTGTCTCTCTCTCTCTTTTTGAGAGAGAGAAAGAGCACATGCCAGGAGGAGGGGCAGAGGGAGAGGGAGAGAGAGAATCTTAAGCAGGCTACACACCCAACTTGGAGCCCAACGCAGGGCTCAGTCTCAGGGCTGTGAGATCATGACCTGAGCTGAAATCAAGAGACACAGCCCAAGTATTCTTTTTATTTTTTTATTTTTTTATTTTTTTAATATATGAAATTTGCTGTCAAATTGGTTTCCATACAACACCCAGTGCTCATCCCAAAAGGTGCCCTCCTCAATACCCATCACCCACCCTCCCCTCCCTCCCACCCCCCATCAACCCTCAGTTTGGTCTCAGTTTTTAACAGTCTCTTATGCTTTGGCTCTCTCCCACTCTAACCTCTTTTTTTTTTTTTTTCCTTCCCCTCCCCCATGGGTTTCTGTTAAGTTTCTCAGGATCCACATAAGAGTGAAAACATATGGTATCTGTCTTTCTCTGTATGGCTTATTTCACTTAGCATCACACTCTCCAGTTCCATCCACGTTGCTACAAAAGGCCATATTTCATTTTTTCTCATTGCCACGTAGTATTCCATTGTGTATATAAACCACAATTTCTTTATCCATTCATCAGTTGATGGACATTTAGGCTCTTTCCATCATTTGGCTATTGTTGAGAGTGCTGCTATAAACATTGGGGTACAAGTGCCCCTATGCATCAGTACTCCTGTATCCCTTGGATAAATTCCTAGCAGTGCTATTGCTGGGTCATAGGGTAGGTCTATTTTTAATTTTCTGAGGAACCTCCACACTGCTTTCCAGAGTGGCTGCACCAATTTGCATTCCCACCAACAGTGCAAGAGGGTTCCCATTTCTCCACATCCTCTCCAGCATCTATAGTCTCCTGATTTGTTCATTTTGGCCACTCTGACTGGCGTGAGGTGATAATCTGAGTGTGGTTTGGATTTGTATTTCCCTGATAAGGAGCGACGTTGAACATCTTTTCATGTGCCTGTTGGCCATCTGGATGTCTTCTTTAGAGAAGTGTCTATTCATGTTTTCTGCCCATTTCTTCACTGGGTTATTTGTTTTTCGGGTGTGGAGTTTGGTGAGCTCTTTATAGATTTTGGATACTAGCCCTTTGTCCAATATGTCATTTGCAAAGATCTTTTCCCATTCTGTTGGTTGCCTTTTAGTTTTGTTGGTTGTTTCCTTTTCTGTGCAGAAGCTTTTTATCTTCATAAGGTCCCAGTAATTCACTTTTGCTTTTAATTCCCTTGCCTTTGGGGATGTGTCGAGTAAGAGATTGCTACGGCTGAGGTCAGATAGGTCTTTTCCTGTTCTTTTTTTTTTTTTTTTAACAGGTTTATTTTAATTTATTTTAAATTTTAAAAATATTTTTAAGTAGTCTCTGTACCCAACGTGGGACTTGAACTTAAAACTGTAAGATCAAGAGTTGCATGCTCCATTGACTGAGCCAGCCAGGTACCCTATTTTAAATCTTTGTTATGTCTGGTCTAAAAGTTCTGCTCTAAATTACTTAATTTGTTGTTTGTCTTTTATGGCTGTTGTGTACTCTCAGATGTTTATCATTATTCACTGCTTTGTCTCCTCAAGATTTTGTTGCCAAGAAATAACTGGCAAATGATACATTTTTTACTCAGATGATTTTTACATAAAACACACTGGACTTAAAATTATCTAAATTTAGCAAGATATTTCAATGATTTTTAAAATTCCTATCAAGAGGGGCTCCTGGGTGGCTCAGTTGGTTAAGCGTCCGTGACTCTTGATTTCGGCTCAGGTCATGATCACAGTTTGTGAGTTTGAGCACCGTGTGGGGCTCTGTGCTGGCAGACCAGAGTCTACTTGGGATTCTCTCTCTCCTCTCTCTGCCCCTCCAGGCTTGTGCTCTCACTCTCTCTTGAAAATAAGTTAAGAAAAAGTAATTTTGAAATAAATCTGGGGATGAACACCAAAGGAGAGAAGCAGGAGAAAAGGTGCAGTGCCAGGGTCTAGTCTAATGAAAGGACAACCTGACCTTCTTAATGGTGGTGGCAGAAACTATTCCTTCCTCTGCTGCCCTAAACCAGATAACTGGTATCCACCAAATAACTTGCAAATTACCACTTTTCTAATAACAGGAATGAGAGAGCAACATAGACTTCCTTAAAAAAATGTATAAGTAAAACAAATAACCTTAATATAATCAGAACTAAACAAATTACTGAGGAAAAACATTTTATTCTTGATAGAAATTAAAAAAAAATTTTTTTTTAATGTTTTTATTTATTTTTGAGACAGAGAGAGACAGAGCATGAGCAGGGGAGGGGAAGACAGAGAGGGAGACACAGAATCTGAAGCAGGCTTGAACTGTGAGATCATGACCTGAGCTGAGGTTGGACACCTCACCGACTCCAAGGTGCCCCCGACCTCATCTTTTTGTTTTTTTCCCTAGGTTGTCCCCTCTCGAACTGACCCTTTGAGCTTTCTTTCTTGCCATCCTCTTCACCAGGTCCTGTATCCTCATGACCAGGTTAATTCATAGCCGAATTCTATAGTAGACATAACTAGTTTATTACACGTTCTTTGCCTACCAAGCCTTGGGCATGCCCTCAAAATGCTTCTGAGTACAATATTTCAGGGAGCCAATTAGAGCTACCACTAAAGATGATACCTCATTGTCATTTCTGTTCTATCAGACTATTTTCCCTTCAGGCTTTATTTGTTTTGAAGGTTGAAAAGGAAATAAAGGTAGAATAGCAAGTAAAAGTGTTTTCTAATATCCAGCGGACACTCTTCTGCCCTTCTCTTACTCCTCTTTTAGAGAGCTTTTTTTAATCTCTCCTATCCTTGTTTCTCTATCTGTGCTGTTTCTTATTCTCTCTACCTAATTAGTTTACACTGGGAAATTAACACATGTATATTGAGCATATGGATTAGATTTTGGGAAATCAGTATATTCGTATTGAGCATATAAACTAGATTTTGAATTTTGATTGAGTAGTGGATATAAAGGTCATTTCTTTCTTTCTGAATAGTCTCACTACTTTAGTCAGTCTCTTGAGGTAATTTCTTCTCTTATGTAATTACATTTGGCATAATGGTATGGTAGACATTTTTTTCTGTCCTTATATTAGATTTTTTTTTGTAAAAAATTACGTGTCACCAGATCTCTGGAGGTGTTTTGAATGCCTTCTTCCTGGAACTAAGCAATGGTCACCTGTTGCTAAAAAGGATAGGAATTTGAGAAAGGACAAGATAGAAAGAAATGCTGGCAGGGAAACAAGTATTAATTACTCTAGTTTTGTTCCTGGCTTCATATCAGCTAGAAACTTTTAAAATATTAATATTTTAAAAAGACAGGGGAAGGTGGACCATCCTTAAGTGTGCCACCCATATCTGTAGTAAAAAAAACTATAAGCATTGTATTTGTTCTTCACAATCACTCTGTTCAGTGAAGGTATTAGCTTCGTCTACTTATGAAGACAGTGAAGGTTGTAAAATAAATAATTTACCCAAGGGCAAACAGCTAGTAAGTGATAGAGTTGGGATTCCACCCCAGCTCTCTCTGACTTCAAATCTTATACTCCTTCCAATCTAACCATAGAAGAGGAGAAAATTTTAGCAGATTTTACCTTTTTTCCATAATGGACTTTATATTGTAGCCTTTTAAATTTGGGCAGTAATTACATACAGACATATTTCAAAGTCTTATACATGATTTGCGCCTCTGGCACCATGACTAAAACAACAGGCTTCTGAGACATAGTTTTCTGAGCCTCTGAGGCAGTGTAGCCCAGGGTGAAAGACAGTGGTTGAGTCTGGTGTCAGATCTGGGCTGCATGAATCTTGTATAGGTTTCTTAGATTGACATACAGAGTTGTTTTGAGAATTAAAACACATAGAATATGTAGCCCATGCCTGACAAATTGTAAGCACTAAAAAGGAATAATACATGCAATATTGTTATATCTTCACTCTATCATGTTAAATATCTAGCTTCTCCCTGAGATTCTGAGAATTTTCACTAAGTTAACCCAGAAATTGTGCGCTACTCTAATGATACTTCACACCTCCTATGTTGTTATCGGTGGAGAAGTAACAAATATCACCTCTACTCTTCATATTTTCATGTTTTGGTTAAATATTATAATATATAATAACTACTATTTGAAACATCCTATACTGTTTGAGTGTCTCCTGGTCAGGAAAATTTGCCTCACCACAGGATTTAAATTATTTCTAGAAAGATGCCAAAAAATGTGTTTGGGCAGAGGATTCTTGAAATAATAGTAGACACTGAACACCAGTAGAATTTACTGGTGTCTCTGTTTTAACCTTCTATTGTATGCAAATGCAGAATCCATATTTAGTAATTAAAACATTTACTGTCTCCTTTTCTTTTTCAGAAGATGAATAATCTTTCATTCAGTGAGTTATGTTGCCTCTTCTGCTGTCCACCTTGCCCTGGGAAAATTGCTTCAAAATTAGCATTTTTGCCACCTGATCCAACATATACACTGATGTGTGATGAAAGTGGAAGCCGCTGGACTTTACACCTATCAGAACGAGCAGACTGGCAGTACTCTTCTAGGGAAAAAGATGCTATTGAGTGTTTCATGACTAGAACCAGTAAAGGCAACAGAATTGCCTGCATGTTTGTGCGCTGTTCACCCAATGCCAAGTACACTTTACTCTTCTCACATGGAAATGCTGTTGATCTTGGTCAGATGAGCAGCTTTTACATAGGACTGGGATCACGGATTAATTGTAATATATTCTCATATGATTATTCTGGATATGGCGCAAGTTCTGGGAAACCAACGGAGAAAAACCTCTATGCAGATATAGAAGCTGCTTGGCTTGCTCTTAGGACAAGGTAAATGGTGATTGGGAGTATTTTCCACATTTATTATGATGTTTAATTGAAATTGCTTTATATAAAAAAAGAATAAAAGTAGTTTTTATAACATAACATGTTTTGAAGTAGTAAATAGAGATTATATGTACCAAAATATACCTGTGGAGAGTTAAGCTCTTAGAATGTAATTAAAAATTTTTACAAACAGCGTAAAGTTTTTACACAGATCTAATTTGTGTCTGTTAGTGCCCGTGGGTGATTTTCTTTAAAATTTAAGCCAATGACAAGTTTTGGTTTTATAAACTTACTAGAGTGTGATATAAAAATCTTTATTCAGAGTAACCTGGGTGGCTCAGTCAGTTGAGCGTCTGACTCTGGATTTCAACTGAAGTCACAATCCCAGGGTTGTGGGTCAAGCCTCACATCAGGCTATGTGCTGAATGTAGAGCCTGCTTAAGATTTTCTCTCTCCCTCTGCCCTTCTTCCCTGCTTGCACTTTCTCTCTCTAAAATAAAGAAAAAATGTTGATTTGAATAAACACTGATTAGCTAATCATTTACTTAAGAGTGTAAGAGACTGGATTGTTTTGGTGAATTGTAAGCCTGAGTCCTGAGTTTGCATTATTTTCTATAACAATCTCTTAGACAATGTGACTCAAAGATACCTTATTGGAACTATTTTTAAAGTATTCATTCTGTAAAAGTGAGATTTTTTACTTTACATTCTGGACTAATAAAATTTGGAGAGATGATCTTAAGCTAAAAAAAAAAAGGTAATGTTATGATAAATCATTTAAGCAGATTTTCTTATCATGTCAGTTATTCCTTGGTTATAACAATACATTTTTGGGAACTAGAAATTGCTTTAATCTTTCCTAATCACCAAGATACTTAGAAATTTTTCATGAAATACATTGCAGTTTTGTAGACTTCAGGTGTTTTTTTTTAATCAAATGGTTCATGTACAATAAATAAAGATACCTGAGCTCAAGTTATTCTTCATATTACCTCCTGAAAAGCTGCCTGACTTCCCCAAAGTATTTTAGACTAAAGCTAAAGGACTTAAAGAAAATTTACCATTTCTAATTTAATGTTTAAATATTAATGGTTTCGATTAGAACCTCAATTTTGTTAGCAGGCATAACCTTTGTTAGAAAATACCTTTAGAAACATTTATTCCTTGGGACACCTGGGGGTCTCAATGGGTTAAGCATCCAACTCTTGGTTTTGGCTCAGGTCATGATTTCATGGTTTGTGAGTTCGAGCCCCATATCAGGCTCTGTCCTCATGGCACAGAACTTGCTTGAGGATTCTCTTTCTCCCTCTTTCTCTGCCCCTCCGTTACTCACTCATGCTCGCTCTCTCTTGCAAAATATTTCATTTTTTTTTTAAAAAAGAAACATTTACTCTAAGATACAATAAAACTATAGTCTCTGAGGTCCATATAAAGGGGATTCTTAAATCATTTGCAATTATATGAAAACATACCTGACAAGTAGGAAAAAATAGATAAGTAGTATAAGAAATAAATAGTTGGGGAGGGGGCAGGGAATGATAAAAATTTATAAACTTAAAAACTGCCTTAAATGACCAAAGTCAAAATCGTCTCAGTCCTACAAACCAAAATAAATGAGTGCACACTTTCCAGACCCAGCCAATTGAATGGAGTATAATACCTGTCAGGAAAGTATGATAATAGATATTTTTAATAACAGATTTATTGAGATATAACTCTTTTAAAGTACAACTTCAGTGGATTAGTACAATTTTTAAGGATGCTAAGTTAAAGCAGATAGCCTTTATTGTTAGTGCTTCTCAAAAACATGAAAAGATAACTTATTCAACCAAAACACACTAGAATCCAATAGAGTGTTCTCTGCCTATGTTAGAAAAAAAAAAAAATCCACTCTTGTAAGTGGTTAACTTTTATTTTGCATCTTGTCTGATTTCAATTTGAAGAAATATTTATGAAATGATTTCTAGTCTTGATTAATTAATCTTTTTAAACATACTTAATGATTGAAGCGCCTGGGTGGTTCAGTTGGCAGAGCATCCGGCTTCAGCTCAGGTCATGGTCTCACAGCTTGTGGGTTCGAGCCCCCGCGTTGGGCTCTGTACTGACGGCTAAGCCTAGAGCCTGCTTCAGATTGTGTATCTTCCTCTCTGCCCCTCCCCCGCTCACTTTCCGTCTCAGAAATGAGTAAATGTTAAAAAACAATTTTAAACATACTTAATGATCATGCATACTTGATGAATGAGGAACAAGAGCAGAATAGATACATTTCTAAATAGTCCAATAGTCTTTGAATTCATTATCTGCGTGCTATAATGGAAAAGGCGCTGGACTGGGAGTCAGGGTACCTGGGTTCTAATTATAGATCTGCCTCTGACTTACTCTGACTTTGAACATCTGCTCAGGAAGCAGCTGAACTAGATTAAATGGTCTCTGAAGTCCTTTCTAACTTGTACTGTTCTGAAATTCTGTTATTGCTTTGAATTCTCTGCTAAACTGGCAGCTGCTTCTACTCTGGAGCCTTGCCATTGCTAGCATTAGTCTAAAATCCATAGTTGCCACCAACAGTGCTGCGATTCAGCTAACGGCAGCCTTACAGCCTCAAGAGTTAATGCTGTGCTGCAAATGTTCATTTTCATAAAATTTCTTCACTGTTTGAAATATGTGCAGCTAGGTCTTGTTAAAGAAAAGGGTTTTCTGAGTTTATTTACATTTGGAGTCAGTCTGGAGTAGATATGTCCAACCTCTGGGACATATCCAAATGCTTACATAGGACTGATTGGAAGAAATTATGGATGGTCATTATTACCTGGATGGTTCAGAGTCTTGCACCCCTGGAAAGGGCCAGAGGAAGCACGTAGGGTTTGTCTTGCTATTTTTTTTGTGTTCCGATACTTGAAAAGCTCCATTACCTTTTCAGAAGACCAGAGGCTGTTGTGCAAGTGGCCCTTCCCATCCAGAAGTGACTTCTTTCAGATTTCTAGAGTGGAAGGGCATGTTTGATCTCACTCTAACCCTTAATTCTGTATTTATTAGCTCCCGTAGCACCTCCACTCTGCTTGGAGTACTTTACAGTTGGGACAGTTGTACTATAGGCAGTAAACAGTGCTTGAAGCATAGTATATACCTGATATTGAATCAGTGAGTTGATACATTTAAATCTGCAGCATTTTTAAAGGGGGTAAGGCAGTTCTCTTGAGGTTTTAGCATGAAGTCTATTCATAATTAACTGAATCATAAGGCATTTGGAATTCTCATTCATCTGTTTATCTTTCCAATCATTAGTCCATTTCTATGAGCAAATAAAGGCAAATTTCAGAAAAAGTAGTAATTTGCTTTTGGCTAAAATGATACATATTTTTTATTCATAACATACAGTAACTGTATGTCAAGATTTTCATCACTGTGACTGGCTTCAGAAAATAAAATGAGCCACTTTTAATATCTAGACAAAGAACTTTTTGTTACTTTGAATGGAAGATAGATGGTAAATGTCTATGAAGTCTCAACCCATTAAAATGTCAATGATACAATATGTTCAGCATTTAGTAAAAAATACGCCACATTGAATTGCATAAATGATATAATGAATTAAGTTTAAAATTTTAAAAGACCTCAGCCATTATTTTTCTAAAAGATGAAACAGATGAAAAATGCTAAGAATACAGATATTATTATAGCATTAAATATGATAATGATGGCTAAGAAAGTGTATATTTTAAATATAAATTTGTTGACATGGTCTCATTCTGAGTCATTCTATTATAAGATTAAGTCCCTAGAAAATGATTGAATATTTCATACCAGTCCAACTCTCCACTTTATTTTTTTTTTTTTAACTCCTGAACTTTGTAGATATGGCATTCGCCCTGAAAATGTGATTATATATGGCCAAAGTATAGGGACAGTACCATCTGTGGATCTCGCTGCTCGGTATGAGAGTGCTGCTGTTATTCTTCATTCTCCTTTGACCTCGGGAATGCGAGTCGCTTTTCCTGATACCAAGAAGACCTACTGTTTTGATGCATTCCCAAAGTAAGTATCGATATTCCAAATTAATTCAAAGAAATCTTGCGGGAATTTTTTTCATCACTTAGGAATCCATAATATGATTCATTCAGCCATGAGCGTCTATTTTACACATATTATAGAAATTGTGAAAAACTAGTTTTTGAAGAGGATGGTGGCAGGAGACCAGTCAGGAGGGTGTAATGTTTGAGCAGTTGTAACCCTGGTGAAAAGTGCTAAGGGCCTCACACCCCAGAGAGTGGCACCAATAGTATTAGAGATAAGGGGATAATTTGAGAAATAAAATTGACAGAACTGCGTGTCACAGTGAATGTAGGATGCAAAACAAGAGAACTTGAATTTGATTCCTAAGGTTCTGACTTGAGCTGCTAGTGGATGATACAATTCAGCGAGACATGATACTGGAAGAGTGGAAGTGTAGAGGAGAAATGAGACACGTGTGCATAAAAATTAGTGAATGATGTCTAATTAAGGATAGCTGGTTTACAAAAGAAGTGAATTGCAAACAAGTTGAGTCTTAAGAATAAAGTATTGCCATCCTAGAGGCACCTGGGTGGCTCTGTCAGTTAAGCGTCCAGTTGGCTCAGGTCATGATCTCACCGTGAGTTCGAGTCCCACATTGGGCTCTGCATTGACAGCACGAATCCTGCTTCAGATCCTCTTGTCTCCCTCTCTCTCTGCCCCTCCCCAGCTTGCTGTCTTTCTCTCACTCTCTCAAAAATAAAATAAAAACATGAGAAAAAAAACAGTATTGGGGCACCTGGGTGGCTAAGTCAGTTAAGCATGGACTGCAACTCAGGTCATGATCTCACAGTTTGTGAGTTCGAGCCCCGCGTCGGGCTCTGTGCTGCCAGCTCGGAGCCTGGAGCCTGCTTCGGATTCTGTGTCACCCTCTCACTCTGCCCCTCCGCTGCTCGCATTCTGTCTTTCTCAAAAATAAACACTAAAACAATTTTTTTTAAAACGTGTTGCCACTGCATAGTCTGCAAACACACAGTATTATACAAATTTGAAAGAACTACTTCTGCTTCTCAAGACAAGATAAATGGAAATTCCTCCAGCTCCTCTTCATAATTGGGAAAAAATGGATGGCCCTTTTTTCTCAGAGGGCAAAGGCAAGAAGTGAGAAGCTGGCAAATTTCAGTCTCGCTTCTTTTCCCCAACTGGCAGCTATACAAAGAATTTTTTTGTGAATGATAGATGGGCCCAAGGCCAGAGTCCTCACTTGCTTCTTCATAAAAACAACGAAGGTCATTTCAAAAGCAAATTTTTCATCATTAGCCAGTAAGGGGTCATTTTTGTAGGGAAGCTAATGATGGGAGCATAAGATCTTATCACCAGAGCAAGCTGTGAGAGGGTTTTGTTTTTACATTAATTCAGGGTTTTTGTTTTAGAGAATAGTCTATTGGAAGGTATGTGCATTATATTGCTTCTAACTGAACAGTAGGAATGGTAGGGAGTATTTGGGGTAATGCTGTTGCCAGCTTATATTCTCTGTCCAGCTCTCTCTTGAATTTCTGCTACACCAACAAAGAAAGCAGCACTTAACTGCAAACTGTCTGAAAAAGGTCATAATTTTAAGTTTTAAAATTTGTTTGTAAGAGTTCTTTGTGTAGCTTATGTCTCAATGTTGCCTTTTTAAAATTGCTTTGATCTCTGATATTTAAAATGTTCTCTGATATCTGATAATTCTTCGTTGTCTGTTCATGTGTAAGAGAGGAACTAAAGAGTGGACCTGAAGCAGGTGACAAAGGCTTGTTGACTGAGCTTAACTATACAGGGATCTGTTCATATCAGTTAGTTGGGGATCCCACCCCATGTCACTATTTTCTGTATCTTTCCTCTTAAAGTGGATGTGGTCTTCAACAAAGATTCTTTCTAAAAGTCCCCTCTGGGTACACCTCAGTGGCTCAAGTCGGTGAAGCGTCCGACTCTTAATTTCGGCTGAGGTCAGGATCTCTCAGTTCAAAGGATCGAGCCCCGAGTCAGCCTCTGAGCTAAACAAACTTTGAACAGATTCTGTAGACTCCCATCACCTGCCTTCATCCCCATATCAATTTCTGACCTTCGGGTGTATGCGGTGGTATAAATTGGGTTGTGTCTTCACTTTATCTTCTATCCTCTTAAAATTGGTTTTCTCTTATACTTTTAATTTGTTACCCAGCTCCAAAATTATGTATTTTTTTATATTCTCCCTATTTCAGGGAGTTGATGCCACAAGACAAAAAAACATTTTGTTGTCATTTTAGTAGATTAAGAGGCAGAAAAAAATACGAGTGCAGGGAGGTATAAAGTTAGCATATGTTTGAATGGTCCTTAGTTTCCTCTTCTTCCAAACTAAGTTTTCTTTGTGCTCAATATTGTAGAAAGGTACAGGAGGCTAACAGTAACTATTGAATGATTCCCCTGAAACAGAAGTGCCTAAAGTTAGCTTCCTCAGATAATCTTAAGAAAAGGAGTATGTAAAGTGACTTCTAAATCTTATTTGAAATCCAAGAGGCATCTGTTTCTTCTGTTTTGATTCAAAGACTATTTTGGTATTCGGTATGGCACAAGAGAATTTGTTTTACGTTTCTTTTCATAGATAATTCGTTGACTTCCTTCTGCCTTCTCTTCTCTTACAGCATTGACAAAATCTCTAAGATAACCTCCCCAGTATTAATAATTCATGGGACTGAAGATGAAGTCATTGACTTTTCACATGGCCTCGCATTGTTCGAGCGTTGCCAAAGACCTGTGGAGCCTCTGTGGGTTGAAGGGGCAGGTCACAATGATGTGGAACTTTATGGACAGTACCTCGAAAGGTTGAAACAGTTTGTGTCACAGGAACTGGTAAATTTGTAAAATATTCTGTAAATTTGCATACTGGGTTTTCTTTCCTTGCTGAACTGCACTCTTTGGTAAATAACATAAAACCTGAAGGTTTTGTTTGCAAATCATGTCAGTTGCCTTCATAATTGTACAGGTAATGATTTGTTAACAGACTTAATGAAGGTTTTAATTACCAGAACTAGAAACTGGAAATAACAGTATCATGCAGTCAAGCTGTGTAATTTATATTTTTTCTGTGAATTTTTTTTTAAACATCAAAATGAGTACTGTATGAAATTTTAATTCTATAAAATCAAATGCTGTAAAAGTATTGCCAAATGCTTTTGCATATCAGAAACAGATTTATAAATATTTTTAAAACATCTCAATGTACTAAATCTTATCCAGGTATACAAATGTAATATTCTTTCAATAAAAAGCTGTATATCTAAAACAATTCAAGTACTCATAATAGAATAAACTGTATGAAAATGTGCAAGTTCACTAGAGATGACCTAAGCCCTGTTGTACAGGGATAAAGGTTTAAACACTTATTTTATTGTAAAATACATTGAATTTTCTGTATTCTCTGGTTATCATACATTTTCTCCTTAAAAAACAAATGATGTAAGTCTTAATTTTTATGCCATCTATTAATTTACCAACTAGTTACCTTGTAAATGAGAAGTCATGATAGCACTGGATTTTAACTAGTTCTGATTTATAGGTTTGGTACTATGAGGCAACTACTTAAAATTCTCATTTTTGTTTTTTAAAAGGCATTTAGAGCTTCAAGAATGATTTTGTATGCAATGTTGTTTTAAATTTTGACTAATCTCATAGAATTGCTGTACTCTCCATTATAAGAAAACCTGAGAGTCCGTTCGTTAGATGTTCTTCAAGACCACAAACAGGCTGGCTATTTGGTCATTTTTCACTTTGGCTATTTTTAATAGGACCTGTTGTTTTAGATTACTATCTGAGAATTTCATGGATTCACTCCTGATACAGGAGATAAGAGAACATTTAATTCATAACTTTTATATTAACCAATGTAGTAAAAAACAAAGCTCACACACAAAAACTAAGTTGCCTTTCCTTGAATGAATCCTGCCTGAATAAAACAATGAAAGAAAAATAAAAATAAAATTAATGGTATGTAGTCTAATTTGTAAATGAATGAATATTGAAATAATACACACTGTGGATATATTTTAAGGCCTTATGTAGTTTTAATTGTTCTGCTTGTTCTGTGGTTATGTCTAAGACTATAGTATATGATTCTCTTCAAAGTATATCAAGTATTGTGAATGCTTTGGTTCAGATGTGTCAAATTAACAGTAAAACAACAAATATACCACCCAGCTGTGCCTGTTTGCCTTCTTCCATGTTTCCCATCCCTTACCATCAAGTCGGGAAAAAATTACCATTCATCTTAATAGAACGTAGTTCTGTAGTTTTCTAAATTTTATCATTACTTCTTTTTTTGGAGAGAATTTTTTGATTCTCAAGATTGTTAATGGAGCCTGTACAATTCCTATTTTTGTACAACATAAACACCAAAGTGTAGCTAAGTGTTTTCTTTGATTACCTGTTAAATTTAAAATATTGATCATACCAATTCAGTATTCATTCATTCATTCAACAACTGTTTATTCAGTCATGTAGAACCCTGTGCCAGATAAAGATGGAAGTCAACCATGTCCTCATAGACTTCATGGTGTATGTAACCAAGGACACAGACACCTTATTGCACAAGTATTGCTATTTGGATAAGGGCTGAAGGACATTTGTAGCTTATATATAATAGGTAAAAGGTACTCTTGGGAGGGGAACATGGTGGGAAGGGCAAGGAAGAATTTGACAAAGAAGTGATCTTTGATCTGAGCTTTAAGGATGACTAAGAAATGACTAAACATGGTGGCCAAGGGAAATCCTTGCTGCCTGAAGGGAACAGTATATGGAAGCCTAAAGAAAGGATAGTGCATTTAAAATGTAAAAAGACTGCCCAGTGGGCAAGGGGAATGGATGGCATAAAGATGAGGCTGGCAGATTAGTTAGAGGCACAATCATACATGGTATCATGGGCCCTGATCATTACCCTAGACACAATAGAAAGCCATTGATAGGATTATGAAATTGGATTTGTCAGGAGTTTATAGATGAAAAAAAAAAAAACCTGGATATTTTTAGTTTGCCAGAAATAGCATGTGAGCCGGTTATAATTGGCTGTAATCTTAGGATGCTGAAAAATCCATCATGGG
Source organism: Panthera pardus (assembly GCF_024362965.1). NCBI lineage: Eukaryota > Metazoa > Chordata > Mammalia > Carnivora > Felidae > Panthera > Panthera pardus. Next base: position 14,159,641 of record NW_026526766.1, on the reverse strand, counting down.
AAGATAATCTCATACAAAATGCCAGTCAGGCCACATCTGTAAATATTAATTTCATTTCAGGATCCAGTGAAAGGATATTCACAAACTAGTGCAAATTCTGGAATGTTTTACCAAGTTGGAAAGAGTCCCACAAACTAAAGCACAAACCATGTAACTAAGGAATGATAGCTATGTTCAAGTATTTGAGAGACATGTATAATTGATTCTTTTTGACTCAAGAGTAGAACTAGGTAAAAATTGCAAAATGGCAGGTTAGAGCTCAGCATAAGAAAGAACTGTATGGTCGTTTGTCCATGAGGGAAAGGGATTGCCTCCTAAGGTCAATGAGGATCTTCCCAAAGGAACAGAGCAGAAGCCGAATGACGTCTGTCACAGTGCTGCAGAAGAAATTCCAGATTTACATGTGAAGCTGAACTAGATGGACCATGGAATGTCCCCTTTAATTAAAGATTTTATATTCCATTTCTATTTCTCCTACCTTCTCAGTATTGCCCACTCTGTGATATCCAGAAGACAGTATCCTGTAGAAGAATTGACAATCAGATCTGGGTTCTCTTCTCAACTGATACCAATTGGATCTGTGCCCTTGCCAAGTTACTTCTTTGAACCACTAGAAGTTTCCTCACTAGAAATGAAGAGATGGAACTGATTGATGTAATCCCTTAAGATTTCTGATATAATGAAAACTTCAACCCCGTTCATCTGTAATGACCCCTCTAAAAAATTTTAACCTGTAGCCTCAGATAATTCAGTTTGATATTTGGCCTGGTGCATACCAATGTGGTACAATCTGGATGATAACACTAATCCTGGGGAAATGGTCAGCAGTGTACCTAAATCCTGTCAGGTAATATGTACTTGAGTACATAAAGCAGATCAAGAACTTTAATAAGTTGGTTTATCATCTATACACTTTTCCAGACTTCTAACTTAAATTTACCAGTTCTATATCCTACCTGAGAATATATTGCAGTTTTTCTTGGTGATATCTATAAATATATAGGTATTGCTCACTTTACAAACGCTTGGATAAAGAAAATTTTTTAAATTGTAAACTGACATCTATTGTCCTATAAACAATGTTCTTGGTGCATTTAGATATTCTATATGACAAAAACAACTTTTCAAGAACAAATTATGGAAAGCCAGATGAACTCATAAAAACTAGATGTGAAGTAGCTTAATCCCTTCATTTTACAGACAAAGAAGCAAACCCAAAGAACAGAAGTAACTTTGCCAAAATCTACAATGTAATTGTCATTAGTTGTACTCCTTATCTTCTCTTCATCAAATTTATCTGCACTAATGTACCAGTGAACCTTTTGAATTATATTATTTAAGTTGGTAGCTTGTGCCTTTCACATTTGTCAAATTAATGATTTGTATATCTTAAGTATTTTAATTCATTTCACTAGGCTCAGTAACAGCTATTTGGTTGTTACAACCTAATGAAGATGGTAACTTTGGTCACAGGAATAAACAGGTATTTACTATAAGCAGCACATTTACTACAAAGTATAGCATTGAGGAGAAGCAGTTACATTGAAAAAAGGATCAAAGCAGTTATTACAGATCGGTGATGGGTGGGCTTTTATTTTTTGCTTTAATTTTAAAACAGGCATTATATTCAAATACTGTGGTAGCATGCTGCATTCTAATGATGGTAAACATGCCAAATGCCCAGTAACCAAAAAACTATGCATTTGATACTTGAAATGGTGTTGTGAGTTACAATATGCAGAAAGGAGAGAGAAGACATTTGTCTACTACATTGCTAATAGATTGTGCATCTGACTCAATAGTTGAGTAATGCTAAGGAAGGAAGCCTGGGAATGACCCACTAGACCTGAGTTTAAAAAAAACAAAAAAAAACAGGAAGTAAAGCCTAGAGTCTTTATAAATGTCCATGAACTAAAAGCTGTTAAACTGGTTCTTTCATTAGAAACCAGATGGACTTGAAATTATTTTACTCCTCTTTATCTTGTAGGCCATGTACTAAATTTGCATAACACAATTATAGTGCTTCTAGAAAAATGTTTCAATAGTGTGTGTGCCTTAAATGAAACCCTTATATTAGAAAAAATAAAATCATGGGGAAATGCTGTTTTTAAATTATTGATGGTGTTTGTATTTACTGATAAAATGCAAATGTCTCCAATTGTCCTAGATTAATTCAGGATTGAGGGTTTGGGGATTTTATTCCCCGCCCCCCCCTCAAAATTGCTACCTACAGCAGTACATTGAAATGAGGAGGTAAGGGTAGCCGGTAGGTTTATGGATATAGGAGTATCTGAATTTTAAATTTTTAAATGTACTTGCTGTATTCCAAATTATCCAAAGTATGGTGGATTCATGGACTATAAATCAAGACATTCAATTACCATTTTACATTATAAATCTTAGATGAAATGTGGGTTTGTAAATACATTCAAATTTAAAACTGGCAAAGTCAGAGGTCATATAGATTGCTTCACCGAAGTTAAAGATTTTGTTTTGTTTTGTTTTGAAGTCTGGGCTTCTGAAATCAGGATCCCATGATAAACCAAAGAGAAGTAACTCCAAATAAGGTTTTGGGCTGGCTGTCAGAGCAGCAAATAAAAGGATTCCTTGCATTTGGATGATGTTTTCTGGGGGGTGGGAGATGGTTTGCAGGGAATATAACAAACTGAATAGTATCTGAAACATCTCCATGAGTACCAAGTCTAGTAACAAGTATTTTCTAAGCAGTGTCTTCATTTTACATCTGTTAATGTTACACAATGCATTGTTAACAATTGTTACTTTACCATCTGTGGTCATTTCCTCAGCTCATTACAGCTTTGCTGGCATTCACCTCATTTGTGCTGTTGTTGGCACTTACACATATATTACACTTCCAAATGTTATAGGCCCAGTAATAGGTTACAGTTGACCCTTGAACAAGACAACCATGAACTGCACAAGTCCATTTTTTGCAGATTTGTTTCAATGAATATAGTACCTTATTTTCCTTATGATTTAAAAAAAATTTTTTTTTTAGTGTTTAGTTTATTTTTAAGAGAAAGCACAGGCAGGTGAGGGGCAGAGAGAAAGGGACAGAGGATCCAAAGTGGGCGCTATGCTGACAGCAGAGGAGCCCCACCCACATAGGGCTAGAACTCATGAACCACGAGATATGACCTGAGCCAAAGTCAGGTGCTTAACCAACTGAGCCACACAGGAGCCCCTATTTTCCTTATGATTTTCTTAACCTTTTCATTTCCAGCTTACTTTATTGTAAATATACAGTACATATACAAAATATATGTTAATCACCTATTGGTAAGTCTTCTCAGGCTGTCAGTTCAGTTTTTAGAGAATCAAAAGTTCTACGTGGATTTTTTACTGTGTAGGGAGATAGTGCCTGGTGTGGTATATGGGTCAGCTATATATACATATTTTATGAAATTGCTGTTTAACTTATTTAAGAAAATAAATGAGAAGAATATGCATTTATAGTTAACCAGTGTTCTCTGGTCTTGTGAATTTGTGTTACTGTCTGATATTACTTTCTTATAGTCTGAGGAATTTCCTACAATATTTCTTGTAAGATGAGTTGGCTAGCAATGAATTCTTTCAATTTCTGTTTATCCGGGAAAGTCCGTATTTAACATTCATTTTAAGATAGGTTTGTTGGATATTGGATTCTTGGTTAACAGTATTTTCTTTGAGCACTTTGAATGTTTTCCCACTGCCTTCTGGCTTCCACTGTGCCTGCTGACAGGTCAGCTGAAAACTGGATTCCCTTGTAAGTGATGCTTTGTTTTTCTCCAGCTTTTTCCAAGATATTTTCCTCGTCTTGGACTATCAGCCTTTTTATTCTGAAAGGTCTGTCTGTGGGTCTCTTCCTTGGGCTTCGTGGGTGTGTAGGTTATTGTTTTTCAATAAATTTGGGAAGTTTCTTGCCACATTTCAAACATTTTCATCTTTTTCTCCTGGTATCCTCAGTTCAAGGGCAGCAAGGATTACGAAATTAGTCATCTGCTCTTACGTTAGTAGGCCGCAGCCTGCTCTACTTTTTGGGTTCCAATGTTTGCTTTCCAGTTTCCTCTGTTGTCCTTTCACACTGTGAACTGCCACCACTTGCTTCTGTGAGCTTATTTCCTCTGCTCTAACTTGATTACTCCTGTGTTTCTACTCAGATTATCTAGGAAACCAGATAACTGAACTACTCAAAGTGTGTCTCAGTTAAGAGCAACGTGACTGTTGTTGAAGCCCTGGAAGACCATGCTATGAGCTACTGCCTGAACCAAGAACCAAGGCTACCCCCACCCTGAGGTAAGAATTAGTTGCTACCTGCTCAAGAGATCGGGTTCTGTCCAGAAGATCTGCATTTCCCTAGAAAGCTGCTAGGAGCCTGCTTCACCTACCAGATTCACAGCCATTGTCTTCTATGATTCTTATTTTAAAAAGTCATGAAGTTCCAAGAAACAAAAACAACATACCATTTCCAATGTTGCCATTGAAACCGTGGCTTCTAAATGACAGCACCAATCTGAGTTACTTAAGAGGGGACATATGAAGTGGTTCTATGCATAATCAGCCTTCAGCTTAGCATTAATAACCATCATTGACCAAGATGATGGATTTGAAAGTACTCCTCTTGAGAATCATGAACATAGAAAGGTATGCAATTGGCAATATCAGGGAATAGGAAATAGAATTTAGAGTGACCCTGAAAATGAAGGAAAAGGCTAATCCATATTAGAAAGAAGCAGAATAGGAGGAGATAATGCAGTGTGCTTTAAGACTAATGAATCCTTCCAAATACCCACAATCAGGAGAAAGGCAGATAGATGCAAATACAGCCCAAACATCCTGTCAATTCAGAAATATTTTACAATTCATGAGATACCTAGAACACAATGTTAAAAAGAAAGAAAGAAAAAAGCCTGGGTTAATAATTAATTTGAATATGAGTAAATAGTATGGAAATGTCTTTTAAATGGTAGAAACAGGCTATAATGGTGGCAGTCTGACCAGGGGTCAGTCTTGACTCTTCAGCACTTATTAAGCTTTTATTTACATTGCATTTGGTCTCTGCATTTTTGTGCTTCACAACTGAAGAGAAATAAGCAACAAATAATGATTAAATAATATAAAAGGACACGTCGTCATAAAGCCTAACAGTAGCCAGTGGCTACACCAGTCTTTCAGGTCCTTCCCATTGCTTCACAGAAAACATCTACATGAAGCCCCATTCCAAGGTGGAATGAAACATGAGATATTGGACTATGTACGTTCTTAATGCTGCCAGTTCTAGGTACTTCTATAAAGAGTGTCCTACAGAGCATTATAAAGAAAGAAGAACCTCAGAGACAGAAGCCTTTCACTTTACAGATTTGCCCTTCAAGACATTATATGCTATTTTATCTTAGATTGAGAAACTCTGAAGAGCAGAGAATGTGTCTTTCCCTATTTATACATCTTTACCCTTATCTTTCTTGGTAACTGAAAACTTCCTGACACTTGAATTAATATCAGGAGCAGAAAATGTTGTATTTTCTTTCATTATGAGGTAGGACTTTCCCTCATAAGTCAGAACTGTGACTTTATATTTTCCTTTTTTAATCTTTAAATTATTAGAGGAAAAACCAGCAAATTAACGGTATAAGTGGGGTTGGAGGATGGGCAGCTTTTGAAATCTTAGACCTACTAATCAATGTCTTGGAGCTGAGGTTTCATTTTCAGTTAAAGGGTAATATTGACAGTATCCATTGTTGACCTTGGATGTTAACTATGAAGAAAATGATAATACTAAATGGAAATACTTTCATTGCTCTAAAGGAATATAAAAATGTAAGGGGTTATTTGTGTTCTAAAAGTGGATGTGTGTATAGAAATGAAGATTAGGGAGGCCTGGGTGGCTCAGTTGTTTGAGTGTCCAACTCTTGATCTCAGCCCAGGTCTTGATCTTGGGGTTGTGAGTTCAAGGCCTATGTAGGGCTACATGCTGAGTGTGTGAGACCTACTTAAAAAAACAACAACAAAAAAAGATGGGACACCTGGGTGGCTCAGTTGGTAAGTGTCCAACTCTTGATTTCAGCTCAGGTCATGATCTCACAGTTCATGAGTTCAAGCCCCACATCAGGCTCTGCTCTGACAATGTGGAACCTATTTGAGATTCTCTCTCTCCCTGTGTCTCTGTTTCTCTCCCCCTCGTATGTCCTCTCTCTCTCTCTCTCTCTCTCTCTCTCTCTCTCTTTCCAAATAAATAAATTAACTTAAAAAAACAAAAAAGGAAGGAACAAATGAAGATCAGGCCATGAATTAACTTTCAGATAATTTTTAAGGAATTCTTATTGTTGATAATGTGCCAATTTACTGGCAGATTTGCAGAGAACTTGAGTCTGTGCAACTCTGTGATAAATGCTGGCCCATTTCTTCCTTTGGCCATATTTATGTGACTTGTTGAATCTAAAGCAACCAGAAGTTCCTATCTGACATGCCTTAAAGTGTTACTCAGTCCGGGAAGGCAGTAACAGCTGGATGAACCATAGCAAGTGCGAGCAAATGCACCTTTTGTCTTGTCCAACCCTGCCTGCCATGCTCCCATGACGCTTTGGCTCCAAATGTGTCCTATTGTCCCTAAACATACTGCCTTTGTGTTCTTAGTTTTGAGAGTTAAACTGGAAAGGATGGAGGCAGGACAAACAAATAACACTGGAACAACTGAAATGAAAAACCCCATGGTTTTAGAAAAGATTTAGCCTGTAGTATCAAATCCCTAGTGCTCATTTTTACTAAAATTAAAATTTTAAATCCTGAATACATTTTTTCAATCATAGTGCTTCTCCACTGATAAAAGAATAATTTGTTAGAGGTTTGACATTTAACTTTTATTTTTATTTATTTATTTATTTTTTTAACGTTTTTGTTTTTGTTTTTGTTTTTGTTTTTGTTTTTGTTTTTTGAGAGCAAGGGAGACACAGAACTCGAAGCAGGCTCCAGGCTCTGAGCTGTCAGCACAGAACCCGACACAGGGCTCAAGCTCACAAACCACAAGATCATGACCTGAGCCAAGGTCGGATGCTTAACCGACTGAGCCACCCAGGCGTCCCTTGATGTTTAACTTTTAAAACGTAACTACTACCATGTTAATAAACAATAAGATTTAATCCTTTTTATTGAGAATTTCAAAATGTAAATCCTTTAATTTCTTAACGTAATACCATACAAAAATATGGCCTACAAGGAACTATACCTTGACTGAGTTCTTGTCATAATCTGTGTTTTTCGTTTTCTCGTTATAATGTGTTGACAGCAGAGTCATTGCTTTAGCCAACCATGAATGGAAAATTCTTCAAAACAGCAATTCAACCAAGAAGAGATAATCTCATTAAAAGTGTGGTCCAAGCAGAGTTACCGTTCACTTAGCCACCCTGAAACACAAGCCAGTAAATACAAAACCTGCCTGTGACTGTCCTAGGATTCTCTCAATACTCCCAGTGGCGGCTTCATTGAAATGAGCTCATTTTGCCAAAATTGGAGAAGGGGTAAGGAGGAACACTGGTTTAAACCACTTAATGAAAAAAATGTTCCTTCTGCATACTGTGACAAAATGTGTTTAAATGAACAAATTTAATTGACTTAAATTTCACCTATATGTGCTTTGTTGTTTTCTGATTACAACTAATATCTGCTTTGTATATTTTTAATGTTCCAATATGCTGTTTGAGCTTGTATAGTTCTGAGAAAAAGATGTTTAGATGTTCTCTATCACTCCCACCTCTTACAATTTCTGACTTGCATGCCTGCCCCCCAAAAAACGTTCTACAAATTCCCAAAATAAGGAAAATTGGAACTGGGAGGCTCAGTCGGTTAAGCGTCTGACTCTTGATTTCAGTTCATGGGTTCAAGCCCTATGTCAGGTTCTCTCTATCTCTCTCTCTCTGCCCCTCCCCACCTCATGTTCTCTCTCTCTCTCTCTCTCTCTCTCTTTCTCTCTCAAGATAAATAAAGTTTAAATTTAAAAAAAGTTTTTTAGAGAAAAGGAGGGGCGCCTGGGTGGATCAGTAGGTTGAGCATCTGACTTCAGCTCAGGTCATGATCTCACAGTTCGTGAGTTTGAGCCCCGCATCAGGCTCTGTGCTGACAGCTCAGAGCCTGGAGCCTGCTTCAGATTGTCTCTCCCGCCTCGCTCACATTCTGTCTCTCTCTCTCTCTCTCTCTCTCAAAAATAAATCATTGAAAAAAAATTTTTTAATAAATTAAATATTTAAAAGGAGATAAACTATACATCTTGCTTTTCTACCTGTGCAATGCTGCTTACTTCAAAGACCCATTTGATAAGCCTATGAAATGATAGATGTGAAAGGCCTCTTTACATTGTAATGCTATATTTAATTCTAATGATTATTTTTTATTAGGAAAAAATGTATGGTGACCGTGTATAAAATATTTCATTGATGCTTCCAATGAGGTACTGTTGGTGCCTCACATTCCCTCAGTCTTACGCTTCGTGCACTCAGGCCCAGTTACCATCTGCCAGCATTTGTATTTCTTTCCTTAAGAGCCATCTCTTGCTCTCTGAGCCAGCTTTGCTGTCCAACCAGCTGGAAATATTACAGAATAACATTCATTGGGAGCAACCTTTAATCAAAGACTGATGAGCTTACACTCTAGCTTCCTTGCCTCCCAGGTGGTATAACTCAGAGCCATGTGTCCTACACAGTCTCCTACTAGTTTTCCCAGAGGGATTAAGGGATTAAGCTCTAGTCACTCATTGTCCTAGCAGGCTTCACTTTATAGACTTTATTGGCTGTTTTTCCCCCATTTCACCTCCTCATTCCCCTCCTGAATAGCCTTCACCCCTCCAAATAAACTGCTTGCACTGAAAGTTTTGTCTTGGGATCTACTTCTACTTATGGGAATTCCTAAAAGATACTGCCATTGCTTAAAACATTTGCAACTCCTAGAGTCACTGAATCCTAGAAGTTACCTACATACATGGAAGGAATGTTAGAAAAGTAGTACAATGGGCAGAGAAGGGACTTTGGAGCAAAAATTATTTAGATTTAAATGTCTTACTAGCTGTATGACTTTTGCAATCCTTTCTAAACCTCACAATCCTCATCTATAAGTGGTTGTCATGTAACACTTGTCCAGTCTACATTATGGGTCTTGCCAAAGACTTAATTAGATAATGCAGTTAAAAGAGTTGGATGGATGGATAGATCAGTCTATCGATAGGTAGATAGAAATTCATACACAAATTATTATTGTTGTAATTATTAATTGAGGAAAGCTTCAAGGCAACTGTTGAAATTAGGATAAATGAAGAAAGAAGGCATTTTAGGCCTGAGGCAGGTGGTTGGTTTTGGGAATAATGCTAATAGATCGGCTGGCCTTAAAACAAAATCTTGTTTACAGAATGGAGAAAAATAATGTCTAGTACTTTATAGATTTTATAGTTTCTTCCTTGCCCAGCCTGAGGAGTAGGGTTCTATGTGACAGACCATGGAAACTATTTTGCTGTAGAAGAGGTACAGAAGGAAGAAAGAGAGGTTAGCAAGATTACACTAGACATTGCCTAGAAGACAGAAAGGCAGGGAAACCCTGGAGAGCAATGTGATTTCCTGGCTTCTTTTCTCGGTTTCACATCTCCATACACGTCTGTGGGTTGGCTGTGGTTAAGCATAAGGCCTTATAGTTGGAGTCAATCTTCATGGACCCTAGCAGAGCTAAAGATTGATCCAATGTTCTCATTGCACAACCTGTGGAATTTCTAATGACCTCCCAAGATTTCTGTGAAGTCCTAGAGGTTATGCTCTTTAGTGACCACCCTGACTCTGAAATGGCTTCTACAGAATCAATTCAGTCATCTATTGTCTTTCTTTTCCATGTGCAAAGTCTCTGTTTTGTATCTTATTGACTCATAGATAGAACTCAGCCTTTCTCCTTAATTTACATACACGCACACGCACACATACCTCACACACACACAGTCCCATGAGGCGATTGTACATATGTTAGATTTTATTTAAGGTTTGGAGGGTACAGGGGCTTTGGAGCTTAAAAAATTTAATTCTGAATATTAGATACCCCTCTCTGTAAAAAGGAATTTTTTTGCCATGTTCAGCCTGTGTCTACCTTATTCTTGATTCATGCCCCCAAATTTCTAATCCCATCCAGGTGAAAACGTGATCACTCTTTTATTGCTCTTTCCCCAGTGAGCTCATGCCTCAGGGTCTTACCTTGTACCTCACAACAGAACCTCCTGTATGTTTTTTAAAACTTAATTTTCCGAAACATGGCGGGCACCCCTCTGAATTCCCTTCAAGGGAATGTCCTGCAGGACCACAGACCTCAGATATCTTCCAGCCACCATGCCATTGTCTCCACTGTGGCATTCACATTGAGTCTGTGCTTTCCCCAAGCAGCTCCCAGCCAAGGACTATACACAGTGAGTCTACTGGAGTGGTCATTCTTGCCTGACATGGGAGTCCTCCATGTGAGTCCCTGGAACTTTATTCAGGGACTCCCCATTGACCTGGCCAAGATTTTCTCAGCACTATGCTGCTTACCCTGCAAATTCCTCCTTTTAGTCTCATCTTACCACCATCAGATCTTCACCATAACTGGAAGGTGCTTATTGCCTGTTCCTCCCCTCTCTGCTTTATCCTTCACATCTTTCTCCCCAGTAAATCTATCGCACATATAATTCCATCTGCTTCTTGGAAGACCTGAACCAAAATACTCCCTAAGAAGGACCATGATGCCAGCATGTAAGATCATCATTTTTCTGCACTCAGCTACACAGGTGTAATTATGAAATCTCTTTGCTGATAGTATTATATTATGAATTATGTCTATTTGTATTTAACAGGTATACATTTCTCCATGACAACCAGATTCGACTTGGTGTAAGGCCTAATAATTAAAATCAAACAATAGTCAGTCTTTAGAACTCGCTTTTGTTTCCTAAGCTAAGCAAGGAAGTCCTGATTCTCAGTCTTGCTTTCTCAGTGGTTGCTTCAGAAATCACTTTTTGGTCCATTCAAAGGTTAGCAATTGTTCTAGAGACTCTACTCTGGTGGTGTCCCATTAATAGAAACTTTGTTGGAGCCCTGCAGCCAAGGTACTTAGTACCTGGTCCATATAGGCATCCCTGCAATCTTTCCCATATGCAACCCATAAACTGAGTTTTCTGAACCTTACAACCTGCAGTTTTTCTCCCAATGTTTAGAAATATATCCATCTTCTAAAATGGGATTATTCTCTTCTACCTATGAAGTCCTCTTCCTTAATTTTTTCCCTTAATGAATCCATTGAAAACAAAGATCTACATAGCTGTCCTCGGGGATAAGCTCATCAGTGACACAAAGACTTGTTTATTCTTTTGGGACCAGAGGGTACTGGTGGATAACTTTTGGTCAAAGTCTGAGAAAACAAGACAGTGAGTTCACAGGAAGTTACTTTGCCCTGTCAAATTCTTAATAAATCAACCTGCTACATACTTTTTCTCTGTTTTATCTCCTTGATGGTGGACATTTACAGCAAGCAAGAAAGAAAGGGAGGGAGGAAGGAAAGGAGAAATAAAAGAAAAAAGAAAAGAAAAATCTGATAGTATCATAGCTTTGAGTCCCATGAAGCCCCTCCTGGTCCAAATCCCTTTTTCTAACAACCACCTGGTAGGTGTTTGTTCTTAGCATTTCTGCCACATTTGGGCAGCGGTAGAATTCGTAAACAACAGAGACTGTTACATCCAAAAGAGACCTTGGTTGTTAAGTAGTTCATTGCTTCCAACTTTACAGATGAACAAATGCTGATCCATAGTGATCAGGTATCGGTCCGAGAATATACGGTCAATGTTATGGCAACAAACCGCTTTAAGTCTCCTAGCTCAAAGGTGTAGAGATATAAGCAGAAAGGACAGAATTACGCAGAATTAGTTTTGTTTTTTGTTCTCTAGGAAAATTTGGACATGTTACTTATGTAACTGGCATCTTTTTTTTCCATCTTTAAACTTTGCATTTTAATAAATATCGAGTTGTTTGGAGGATAAAATAAATTGAAAATTGTGATGACAGTGGTGTGCCGGTAAAAGCTTAATAATCAGCTCTTGGAATTGATGGAGGAACCATGATTTGGGGCATTTGATAATGTTCAGAGCATAAATATTCCCCCTGTTGTCAATTTCAAGCTTCCAGCAGTTTAAGAAATGGCTGGCAAGATTCCTGAACACTTAACAATCGCCTCTCACAAGCACATGTGAGCTGGCACAGACTGGCTCCAGCACACCACTGAATATAAAACACTTGGCATGGAGTAGATACTCAATAAATAGTAGTTGCCCTCTCATCTTCACAAGCCACAGGTTCTTTTTACCATGCCATGTAACTGTTGTTTCATGAACACTCTCTCTTTGACCTTCCCAAGAAATGAGTTACTGTTGTAATAATCTATGTAAATAAAATGGACTCTCTGAAGTGAAAAGGGCTGCACAACATCTCACTACTTTTGAGGGTGTATTAGAACTGCTGTTTCTAACAATAGACTATGAAGTGTCCAGAATTCACCTTGCAGGATTCTTGTGACTTCCCAAAGAGATGGGTTAACATTGTACAGACCAGATGAAACAGATCAATGTAAAGCCCATAGAGCAAAGGAGAAATAGTGACTTTAGGTAAGACATTTTAAATAAGATGCTTTGAATTGGGGGTTAAACGTCTGTCTCTTTATTTAGGTTTAGGTCATGATCTCACAATTTGTGGGATCGAGCCCCATGTCCCCCTGACAGCATGCAACCTGCTTGGGAATCCCTCTCTCCCTCTCTCTCTGCCCCTCCCTTGCTCATACTCTTGCTCTTAAAAAAAAAGGGGGGGGGGCCTTAAATTGTAATAGAGCTCTTTTTCACGTGAGTAATTATATATATATAGCAGAGTCCAGGATGAGTAGAAGTGGCACATTTATGTACTGTTTCTTAATGACTTCTCCTGAACAATTCCACATAGGGCAGCTATCCTATTTATTTGTTTGCTTGCTTTAAAGATGCACTACGGAGTTTCATTTCTAGTCAAGAAGGACTAACTGGTTTAGAATTGTCCTTCCATTGTAAACAACTAGAAAATTGGACAACATTTATGAAACAGCTGTTTTCAGATATTGGGACCACAGGATGTTCAAAATTGTGATTCCTGAGATTAGAGAAACGATTGAATTGAGCCCCACAATTTTTCTGGTTTTCTTCCTCCAGTAGGGTTGCCAGAGAGAATACAAGATATCTAGTGAAATTTTAATTTCAGATACATAATGAATAATTTTTAGCATAAGTATATATAAAAATGCAATATTGGGATTTTGTTAAATCCAGTAACCCTACTGGAAGCAATTTTTAAGCTGTAATAAAGGAAGAAACTCATATGGAATGTGCTAATTTCTATAGGATGAGGAAACAAGTTCTATGGGGAGGCTGCAGTGGCTGGAATTTGCAGGGCAAAATACTATTAGGGAACAAGATGCATAGGGAAAGAGCCCCAGAAATGTTTCCAAGGGTCCTCTTGGCCTCTTGACTGAATATTACCCTATTCTGTGTGTGCACAGAGTGAAATTCCACAAAGCCAGGCAAAAAGGAAGGAAGGAAGGAAGGAAGGAAGGAAGGAAGGAAGGAAGGAAGGAAGGAAAGAAGAAAAGGGAAGGGAATGGGGGAGGAAAGACAGACAGACAGACTTGACGAGTTCACACAGACTTGAGGACATTTGAATTCCATTCATCTGACCCAGATGGACTTATTTGGATATTTGGGGTCATTAAGAGATCTGAGAAGGATCTAGTAGGAGGGCTAATTGGCCCTATAACAAAGGCAACACTGCACTCACTATAGCAAAGCTTTAAACCAAACCTCAACAGAATCAAGGTGACTCTGCAGTTCTTGCAATTCCTGTGATCAAATGGGGCAAGGATGGGGAGAGAAAAACATTGGGGAAATGCTAACTGGCAGAACTCACTTGGATATGAAAAGAATGGAGAGAAAAAAAGGAGAAGAAGAAGAAGAAATAGATGAAGAGGATAGTTTTGATTCTTGGGGGAGGGAAGGATAACAAATTGATACGTTCTTGTTACGAGAATTTCTAGTTGGGCCATTATGCTGGCTGGAGAAGGGAAGGGTGAGGTCTGACAACATCTATGCAAAGATTTACTTAGATTTTTTAACTGTTCACCAGGCTTCCAGTTGAAAGTATTTAGCAGTATTCTGGATACTAAATAGGGTCACATGATAAAGGAATTTATTTCTATGGTTTGGGAGTGAAAAATTAAAGAACCATTATCCAAAGAATTAGAACACCCAATGAAACCTCTGATTCCTGAGACTATCAGACGAAAGTTGATAATACACCCAATATGGCCAGAAATACAGCAAATGGCATGTTGTCTTTGTAATTGCTTGTTAAAGCATTTTTCCTAATAGTTACTTTAAAATCCTTGTCAGATAATTCCAACATCTGTAAAATCTTGGTATGGTATGCATTGATTATATCCTCATTTAAGGTGGAATTTTTCTGGGGGCACCTGGGTGGGTCAGTCAGTTAAGCATCTGACTTCGGCTCAGGTCATGATCTCACAGCTCATGAGTTCAAGCCCCGTGTCGGGTTCTGTGCTGACAGCTCGGAGCCTGGAGTCTGCTTCTGCTTCTGTGCCTCCCTCTCTCTCTGCCTCAACCCACTCACATTCTGTGTCTCTCTCAAAAATAAATACACGTTAAAAAAAATTTTTTTTAATAAAAAATTTAAAAAGGTGGAATTTTTCTGGTTCCTGATCTAAGTGATTTTCAATTGTACCTTGAACATTTTTTGTATTATGTTATGAGATCCTGGATCATATTGCAATCCTCTGTTTTAGCAGGCGTCCTGTGACACCACAGCAGTGGAAGAAGGGTGGTGATGCTTTATCACTGGCAGGTGGTGTAGAAGTTCAGATTCCCCACTTGGCCTCCATTGAACCTTGAGATTGGAAGCAGAAGAGCGTCTCGCTGTTGCTGGGTGCAGGTAGGAGCTCAGGGCCCCCACTAAGCCTCTGCTGACACCGCAGGGGGGCGGGGATGCCTAGTTACCCCTGGCATGTGGTAAAAGTCTACGCTTCCCTCTCTGACACCACCTTGGCAGGGAGGGGTGCCTCATTACCACTGGGCAGGGCTGGGGTTCCTGGCTTCCCTGGTGGTCTTTGCTGACAACCTGGGGCAGAGGTAGGGTGGTCTCATTACTGCCAGGTGTGGATAAAAGTTCTGACTCCCGAGTTGGCCTCCTTGACACCACCCAGGCGGAGGACAGAGAAGTGTCTTGATATAGTTGGGCAAGGGCATAAGTCTAGGCTCTTAACTCACATTTTTTTCCATGTGTTTGGCTGGAGTAGAGCAGTTACTGTCCGAAAGTTAATCTGTTTCACTAGGCTGCCACTCTCCTTGTCTTTTAGCTAGAGGGAGCTGACTTTTCTTGCTGCTTTTTTTGTCTGTGACTAGTGGCTTCTCCAGCACCCAGGGTGGGCTTCAGGAGTCAGAAAGAAAACCCTGTCACCATGCTTCTTGGGTCCCGAAATCCCTAGCAGGCCTGCCTTCTCTCCACCTTTTATAATCTTCTTATGTCTGTTTTACATGCAATGTCCGGGGTCTCTAGCTGTACTTAGCCAGAGGATTAGGGAGGTATGTGTCTACTCCATCTTGTCCCAGAACTGGAAGCTCAATTTCAGATACCTGTGGTTCTGCTCTCACTGCCTTGGTACTGCAAGGCGATGGTTCCACATAGGAAAATGGACATTCAAGCCTATATGCCTTTCACTGCTAACACTCACCACCCCTAAGTTTTAGTCCATCTAGTTGGATGTAAAGGGTTTTAGCTCCACACCTGACACAATATAGTGTATCCCCTCCAGTGTCAGTGCAGCAGGGGAAAGTAAGATAGTTCTTGTGCCAGAGATGCAAATTTCCCAGATGTTAGATGGTTTGCCTCTGGCTTGGGACATACTCTTCTTCAGAGAACATACCTGCCAAGACAAGACTTCTCCTCTATCATGGAGGCTCATCTGCTTTCACGGCATTTTAGAGCTTAATTTCAAACGTGCTCTCCAAAAACAGACACAAGCACTTTAAGGCTTTAAATCCTATCTGCTGGCACACATTTCAAATAGCCATTGGAGCTGCCACTTAAGGAAATGTAGTTTGTACATGGCACAGAGGCTCCCGACCCAATGGGACAACAAGGAGCTGAGATCCAGCCCAGGCTCTGCTTGCCAAATCGTGTACCCACAGGGCTGCATCACCCAGAGGGGGTGCCTTTTTCAAATTTGCACAAAGGCTCCCTATAAGCAATCAGCTGGTCTCTGAACCTAACAATAGCAGTATTGCAGCATCTCAAAAGAAATACTCTCTTGTATTCCATAAACTCGTTATACTTGAATATTCAATTGATGCTCATACATAATTTATATCATCACTTCAAAATAATTTATTTTCAGATTTTCAGGCCTATTAAAACGAGCTCTGAATCATCCGGGGTAGATAGAGCACATTGCAAATTTTGGCCGAGGTCAAATTGGCTTTTTAAAAGGAATTTCCATCGTTATCCCCCTGAGACTGCACCTTCCCATTAGTAACGTTTGTTAATTACCAGGTGCTGGGCAGATGAGTTAGGCTTCCTGATATGCACAATCTTCTGTCCCTTCGCTGTAACAAAAACCTTCCCCTGCTGCCCTACTGTGTGACAGATCAGTATGTCCTTTCAGGCAATTCAGAATTCTTGCCATCTCGGAATGGCCACATCATTGATGAAGTCTGGGTACTGAAGGTTACAACAGGTCACTAAGCAGTTATGAGAAAAGGCCCATAACTCGTCTCCTTAGTCAGCTAGTGGCCACTTAGTGGATACATCTCTTCTCAGAATTAAAGCTTTAAATTCCTTGGATCAAATAGACTTTATAAAATAAGCCATTGGTCCTGGTCTTACTATAAACTACATGGTGATTTGGGTGCAAACATTTGGCTCACATCAAGACAAATAACAAAAAAACACCAAAGTATATCCTGGTTTCTTCCTTTTTTTTTTTTTTAATTCCAGTATAATTAACATATAGTGTTATCTTAGTTTTAGGTGTACAATATAGTGATTCAACAATTCTATATATTACTCAGTGTTCATCACAATAGGTGTATTCTTTTTGTTTTTTAGTTTAATTTTCTTTTTTTTTTTTTTTTAATGTTTATTCATTTTGAGAGAAAGAGAGAGGGGAAGGGAAGGAGACAATCCCAAGCAGGCTCCACACTGTTAGTACAGAGCTTGATACAGGGCTCAGACTCACAAACCATGAGATCATGACCTGAGTCAAAGTCGGACATTTAACCCACTGAGCCACCCAGGTGCCCCACGATAAGTCACCTATTTCACCCATCCCCCCACCCACCTCCCTTCTGGTGACCACCAGTTTAGTTTGTTCTATGTGTTTAAGAGTCTGGCTTTTTATTTGTCCCTTTTAATTTGCTCATTTGTTTCTTAAATTCCACATATGAGTGAAATCATATGGTATTTGTCTTTCTCTGGCTTATTTCATTTAGCGTAATATACTCTACTTTCATCCACGTTGTTGCAAATGGGAAGCTTTTTATTTTGATGTGGTCCCAATAGTTTGTTTTTGCCTTTGTTTCCCTTGCTTTGGGAGACATATCTAGAAAAATATTGCTATGGCCGTTGTCAGAGAAACTACTACCTGTGCTCTCTTCTAGGATTTTTGTGGTTTCTGGTCTCACATTTAGGTCTTTAATCCATTTTTAGTTTATTTTTGTATATGGATTAAGAAAGTGGCCTAATTTCATTTTTTTGTATGCATACCCTGGTTTCTTAATTACCGTTTATTTCTCGACTTCCCCAAATATTAAGTAATATTTTTAAAAATACTAATATTTTCTCTCAACGCTACTGTACCACAGGGTTCATATCTACTGGATGAGGAGTTTTAGCTAGCTAAAATACTCTAATTTGTATATGTCCCAAACAAGTACAGTTTCACTGAATGATGTCCGTTTTTCCCCACTTTTTTCTTTTAAACATTTACTATCATTTTCCTAATACATTTAAAACTTTTTCCTCCTTCGTGTGGAAAGTGGTTTCCCATCTACTAAACTCTCCTTTTTCAAATGTACTCATTTCTAACAGGAAAAGCAGGAGTTTTTAAATAGCCACGACCTTTTTTGCAAAACACTATTATGCCACGAGGAAGACTTTGAAAATCCATGGCAAAGAAAAATAAAATCAGTTTTGGAAAGTTGCTATAAGTTTTCTTTATTTATTTTTAAGTTTATTTATTTATTTTGAGAGAGAGCACACACGCACAAGGGGTGGAGAGAGGCAGGGGGAGAGGGAGAGAGAGAATCTCTCCACAGGCTCCTCAATATCAGCACGGAGTCCAACACAGGGCTCGAATCCACGAACCTCGAGATCGTGACTTGAGCCGAAATCAAGAGTCAGACGCTTAACCGACTGAACCATCCAGGGACCCCTATCAGTTTTCTTTTAGTAGTTCAGGGAGAACAGAAAAAATTCCTATTGTCTTCCCATATCACGTGTGTCTCATTGTGTAAAAGTGTAATGTGTAGCATTGTACAAGAATTACTATTTTTGAAAAAGAGATTAAATCACAGAACTTGACTAATACAACTCTCTAAAATATTTACCATAAGTCTACATCTTGCCATATGAATGGACTTGCGCTACTAAAGTGTTTAGTTTTGAAGTGTTTGGTTTGGAAATATTTATCCAATGTGAATGATTAAAACAAAACAAACTTCATTAAAATACCTTGATGCTGATCCTCATTCTGTCATAAGCTATGAGAACTTAGCTAAGACACTTTCCCTGGACCTTCGTTTCTACAACATCTGAAAAGTGACGAAGCTAAATTAGATGCTCTTTGTTTATAATATTTTAATTTTATTTTTAATGTTTATTTTTGAGAGAGAGTGAGCATGAGCAGGGTAGGGTCAGAGAGAGGGAGAGAGAGAATCTGAAGCAGGCTCCGCCCTGTCAGTGCAAAGCTCGACACGGGGCTCAGACCCATGATCTGTGAGATCATGACCTGAGCTGAAGTCGAACGCTTAACTGACTGGCACCTCTAAATTAGATGCTTTATTAATGGCTTATTGTCCTATAACTCTATATCAAATAGTTCTTGGACTATTCTTCGGAAGTCTCAAATTGTTAGAAGTGCCCATTTCTTTTTTCTTTATTTTTTTTTTAATGTTTTTATTCATTTGTGTGTGTGTGTGTGTGTGTGTGAGAGAGAGAGAGAGAGAGAGAGAGAGAGAGAGAGAGAAAGGGCTTGAGCAGAGGAGGGGCAAAGAGCAAGGGAGACACAGAATCCAAAGCAGGATCCAGGCTCTGAGCTGTCGGTGCCGAGCCCAACGTGGGGCTCGAACTCATGAACCTCAAGATCATGACCTGAGCTGAAGTTGGACGCTTAACAGACTGAGCCACCCAGGTGCCCCAAGAACTAATCATTTCTAATTTGCAGATGAAGAAACTGGATTTGAAGAAGTTAAAGAACTTGCCCAAAGTCAGACAGCTAAGGGATTGGTGGATCCCTTACCCAGGTCTATCTGATTCTAAAGTTCATGCTTTTAGTTCTACCTCTGAGGCAATTCTCGCTTTTCAGGAGTCCCAGAGGAGAAGAAACACTGATTTCCATAATTTTAGCATGAAATCTATACCCTGTAGAAGAGCCTCCTTGGAGAAAGTACTGGACTACTTGAGCAGTAGCCTCTATACCTTGTCCTTCAATGAACTGAGACAGTGGTTCTCACTGTGGTCCCTGGACCAGAAGTATCAATAGCACCTAAAACCTTGCCAAAAATGCAAATTCTCAGGCTGCACCCTATAAATCACAAACTGAATCAGAAACTCTGGAAGGAGATCCAGCAATCTGTGTTTCAACAAGCCCTCCCAGTGATTCTATTACTGCAGTTTGAGAACCACCGCACTGAGATGTGTGACCTTGGGAAATGCATGCGAGAGCTCTGAGCTCCAGCTACCAGCTCTGAAATCCTAGGGTCCTCCTATGACCTAACTTTTGAATCAACAGAGGGATAGATCATATTCATACCCCTAATTTTAAGAACTGATAGCCAGTAGAAGGAGAAGGCAGATGGGTAAAGAGGACAGCCTTTCATATGTCCCCCAATTAGCCAGAGTAGCAATATTCATTGTGATGATGTATGGCCATGATGCCTGTGACATCCCAAATTAGAACATCTTTTTTGGAGTCACTCTCAATGCAGCTAGCTCCTTGGGAATTTAAAAATGTATTAGGTGACTTGGAACTCAGGTCAAAGAAAGACAGAGTCAATTAAAAATACGCATCGTGTTTCCTTAGCCCCACTTTAAGTCATTCAGGAGACAGTTTCTGGGAATGGAGTCTAATAGATCTGTTTTGCAAACTGGAACAAAGTAATATCTCACTTCCCAGGAGTCATGCCCCCCTCCCCCCCAGGAGATGACATATATTTTGGGATCCATTTCAGCCAGAGATGACATAACCGACCTTTCAGGTAGATTTCAGGAACTCATGTTTCCCCAGCTTAGGAATGACTCAGCGGATGGCAAGGGAGGATGAATGGCCTTAAGTACTAAACTGGCGCCAGGGGTCATATTTTCATTATTTATTAAACATTTTTCTGGCCCACGGCCTAAGTCCCTATAACTCTATGCTTATGTAGTGCACAACTTGGGTCAGAAATCTCTTCATTAGGCCTAGTCCTGAGGTTAGAAAAGATGCCGTTTTTCACTTGTGAGATCGAAGCTCCTGATCCATCATCAGAATGCCTGTCAAATGAAAGAACGAGCTGGTAGAAGGAGTGCACAGGCCAGATTTGGTTTGGAAATAACGGAGATGGTTGTACACCACTTTGCACGCACATTCTTACCTGTTTCTGTCGTGATGGGGAAGGAAGCAAATGTGTTCAGAGGATTTACCATGCCCCGAGTGCCCTGTGCATGTTTTTCTCCTGGGATGCTCACAACAACCTCGTGAGGGTGGACTTGTTAGTGCCATTTTGTAGGCAAGCAAAAGGAGGCTGAGATTCCTGAAATCGCACAGCCGATAAATGGCAGGCCCAGGAGTGGGACGTGGTTCTTAACCACTCACTTTCCTTGATGTCTGATACTAGATTAGTACATGGGCAAAATGCCTCCTCAGAACTGGGGCTCAGAGTACGGCCTTGAAACAGGCTGATGTTCCAGAATCATAGGCCCTCCCCTTGAAATAACAGAGGCAGCCGATTTGGGCACAGAAAGGAAAAAATAAGTAAACCCCTACTTTTTGTTGATTTGCTTTATCAAATCTTTTAGACATGTAAAATCACCTATGGGTTTGTCAATCATTTATCTTTAATATGTATAAGATAGAGATGTTATAAAGGCTGTAATAAACACTCATGTGTCTATCACCCACCTCTGTGTCTCATTTCTTTACTGTCTTTTACCCAGAAATCACCACTGTCCTGAGTTGTTTAGCCTTTCCTTGCTTTTTTTTTTTATTACATGTCTTTGTATATGTATGTACAAACTATATTGCTCACTTTGTTTTTTAACTTTATATGTAAGGTATTATACTGCAAATATTTTTGTTTAAAGTTTATTTAGAGAGAGAGAGAGAGAAAGAGAGAGAGCACGAGTGGGGGGAGAGGCAGAAAGAGAGGAGAGAGAATCCCAGACAGGCTCTGCGCTGTCAGCATGAGCCCCATGTGGGGCTCGATCCCACAAACGGTGAGATAGTGACCTGAGCCAAAATTAAGAGTCGGACACTTAACAAACTGAGTCACCCAAACACCCCTATGCTGCAAGTGTTCTGCCATGTGCTTTTTTATTTAACATTATGCTCCCCAATTTAATCTATTTTGTCACATAGAGCTGTAATTCATTCATTCATATTATCATTAATTCATGAGAGTGTCCCATCAAATGAACATACCATGACCATACCATGATCTATTGCCCATTCTGTCAATGGACATGTGGGTTGTTCCCAGTTTTTGACCATCCCAGTGCTATCATGAACATTCTTACACATCTCCTGATCAACATATGGGTGATCTAGGTACATGCTACCTAGAAGTAAACTTCAGAGTTTTAAGGTATGCATATGTTCACCTTGATAAGACCATGTCAAATCGTTTTCTTAAGAGTATGGACCTCTTTACACTGCTACACAGCAATAGCTAAGCATTTGTATATCCCAACATTTGATATTGTCACACTTCTTCAGTGCCTTCGCCGGTCTGGTAGGTGGAAAATGGTAGCTTATAGTTTTAATTTGAAGTTTTTCCATAATTAATTTGGTGGGACGTCTTTCCATAATTTTATTGGCTTTTCTGATTTCCTCCTCTAGGAAATAAATACTAGTTCCTCTACGTGGCTCACAAATCCTCTCTTATCTTTACCCTCAACCCTCCTATTTCCACAGTGTGGACGAAGGGTTGCAGATACATGAGAAGTGATGAAGCAGATGAAGAGGAATGGGGCATACATAACGTGTGTCCCAAGAAGAGGTGACACCGTGTTTGGAAGCTCAGAAGTCAAGGAGAATGCGATGCATTCAAGAAACCAACTGGTTCTCACACAACACAATGCTGAAGTGCAAGCTTTGACTTTAAGGTGAGAGAGTTCTGAAACTGAAGCAAGTTTCAAGACAGACCACCCTGTAGTAATTTCCAAGTAGATATCCAGAGACCGGTTATATGACTCTGGAATCCCTTAGCCACATAAGGATATAAAACAGTTGAGAGAGTAGAAATGCAGGAATGATTTGTGGAGGTGATTTTTTTGGAGGGAGAGCTGTTTCCTTTGACCTCTCCAAGGGGACAGGGGGGAGGGGTGCTACCCTTTCACCTCAAGATTAGAGAGAAGGACCTTGGTGGAACCAGGGGGAGAATTTCATATGCATCCCGAGGGACATGGTGTTGAGAGGACACGGTAGATGACGTCAAGTCATGCTTTAAAAAGTGCACAGGTGAAATGACTGGAGTCCCCAGTCACACACTAGGACAGAGAGACCGGAAGTGGGCACAGCTTGACTTCTACACTTGGTGTGGCATCTTTGCATAACACCGGCCAGGGAAAAAACTGCAATCCTTTCCTCACCTCTCTTCCCTTGCTTCAAGCTCCTGGTGGAGTCAGAGACTGAGCAAGATACAGGGGGTGGAGGAGGTGGGAGTACCACACAGGAGAAAAAGAGAAAGCACCATGACCCAGCCCCTTCCTCCACAAGCAGCCACCCCCCATTGGGCTCCAGCCTGGGGATGAGCACAATTTCATTTTAAATCAAATTTGGTGTTTTCTATGTTGTATGGGACTGGATATTTTGAAATCTTGAACTGAGAAGGTGCTTGACACTGGAAGTGACCATGGTATGTTCTATCATCCAGCAGGAAATCAAAAAGCCATTGAAACTGCTGGCATCTTCATCCAAGTGTGAACGAAGAGAGTCATGGGGAAGGTTAAAGGAACGGTGGGAGACAGATATTAAGTGGTTTCCTGATAAAGTTCTCTGAGTTCTGATTTTCAAAGTCAGTGTAACTGGAAGGCAGCAAGGGAAGAGACTGTAGAGAAGGTGGCCAGATGAATGAATCACATGGGGATCTGGGAGTTAAGGCCCTTGAAAGCTATTGAGGAGCACTATGTAGGGGAGTTTTGTGATCAAAATCATGCTTAAAAAAAAACATATGCCTCTAGTTTCAGGGTATGTGATGATTTAAAGGGCGGTAGAGGCAGAGGGTGCCCAGAGGAGGCCCTGGTTTAGGTGACACATAATGGCAGCTCGAGTCCAGATCAGTGGCAGTAAGAATAACAGAAATGGAAGGTTTTGAGAGAAGTGATAAGCTTGATAGTAATTGGTGATGGAGCTCATGTGCAAAGTCAAGAATGGTTCCTACATTTCTGATTTGAGCCACTAAGTAATCAGCAATACCATATGCAGACATTAAGAGTTCTTTGACCCTTTAATATTCTTGGGAGATAACACAGGGTAGACAATAGCACCTCCGTCTTACTGCTGTGGTGACTAATAAGAAAGCCAATTAATTTGCTAAAGTCCACACAACTCATTACATGCTGAGTCAAATGACGTTGTTTGAACTAGTTCTCTCTGATTCCATTTAGAAACAAATGCCCAACCGTAGGTGGAGTTGGGTGTATAATTTAAAGGAAGAGAGAGAGGCACCTGGCTGGCTCAGTCAGAAGAATGTGCAACTCTTGATCTCATGGGTCACGAGTTTGAGCCCCATGTTGGGTATAGAGATTTCTAAAAAATAATAATTATTATTATAATAAACTTTTAAAAAGATAGAAGAAGAGAGAAGGAAACTGGGTCATGATATGGTCCTTAAGCTTAAGATATTTATACATTCAACAATTTCAGCAAAAGATAATTATGCTTCTTAGAATCATGGAAACATTCCATGAAACCCTGGATTTCAATACAGTTGAGAAAACTCTGAACTGGCCTAAGTAACCTTTCACCTCTCGCAGCCACAAGATTCTAACATTTATATTTGGGGGCAGTATTTCTCAATCCTTAATGTGTGTACGAATCACATGGGGATCTCGTTAAAATGCCAATTATGCTTCAGTAGGTTTGGGGTGGGGCTCGAGATTCTGCTTTTTAATTGGCTTTCAGCGTATGCCCGGGATGCTGGTCTGACTTTTGGAAAAAGCAAGGTTTCAGATGAGCGCAGATGAGCCCAGAACTTCTCAGAGTAGTCGTGGGGACTGAGAAAGATCAAAGGGGAAGGACCCAAAGGAATCCCAGAAATGGAATTATGTTAGGGATAAGCAGGGTTACACCTTGCAAAATGGCGAGGCAGACAAATGTTCCCAGGCCTGTTTCCACTTTCCAGATTCCTTCCCTTGTTCAGCCTCTTGCCCATGCTGTCGTCCCTTTCTGCTGATTAACTGACTAATCCTTGTCTAGGATAAGACTGGAAAGTGGTTTTTCCTGTTATCCTCCTGCTTACTCTGCCCGGTAAGCTGCACTTATAACTTCATTTTCAAGTTTCAAGACCCAAAAGAACAAAATTTTAAATGTGGAACAATAGGCAATACGCGTTCAGTATCCGACACAGACAAATCGTGGGAGAAAGAAGAGACGATGCCCATCCAAGTGGCTTTCCTTCTAGGGAATATTTCATCCTGCTTACTTACTTCCCTGTGCCTCCTTAAAATCAGTCTTTAAGACATGCCAAATATTAAAAAGGGAAGAATTTCTCTCCAAAGGCTATCTGTTGGCGTATTTGCCTAGGCTGTCCCCAGTCAGGACTGAAGTGGACTGTAGGGACATAGAGCCCTCAGTGAGTTGAGGGATAAGCATGTGGCGATGGCCGGGATCAGAATTGTTCCCATGAACCTTGCGGAGTTCACAGCCAGTGAGAGATGTCAGGCTCTGCTCCTGCTTTGGCCATTTGCATCCTCTGTGACCTTGGGCCAGGCCTTTCACATGTTCAGTGTTCGGTTTTTTTCTTCACATGTAAAATGAAACAGTGGAACAGAATGCACTCTCGGTTCCATTCTGGCTCTAAAATTTGTTTTCCAGTTTGTTTCAAGTGAACTTGAAAAAGGGGAAATTTTTAAGCTGCCAGTTTCTACAGTCGCTGATCATCAAAATCATCTTGGAGAGCTTTAAAAATATATAGTAGACAAGTCTTCTCTACCCTTTCTGCTCATTTGTGGGTGCAGCCTCGGAAACTATTTTCCCCAAGGTCTCCAGGTAAATTCTGCCCATCAGATAAATTTGGGAATCACTAAGCCAAACCACAAGGGGGCGTCTGGGAGACACTGATCTCCATCTCAGTTTTTAAAACCATTTTGAATGTTAAAATAGAAAGAAAATCGATTTGTCATTTCCATATCTAGTGTTGCCTCATATAACTCAAAACAAATATGTGACTGAAAGTATCTTTTACTCTTTGGAATTTGGGATTTTATTTTCTTCTGCGTGAGCTGAAACTATACTTATGTAATATGTATTGTTAAGTAACAAAAATTCAACAGACTAAGTTTTAAAGGTCTAGTTGGCTTCATTAAATGATTCATGAGTCAGGCAGCATCACATCTAGCAAGTAGTGGAGGGGAGGGGTTCTGAGGAAAGTCTTCCTTAGAAGGAGGGTGAGGCGAGAAAGTCATCAACAAAAGAAAAGGTTTGTTTGGGGCAGGCTGGCTTTCCCTTAGGGAAAAAGCAAGGGGTCTTAGGGCAGACTACCTCATCTTTAGTGCCCTTGTGGCACTCCCTGGTGCTGACTCATTGGCTACAGTTAAGACTACATTTCTGAGGGAGGTTGGACACTAAGCTAAGGAGAGGGGTAGGGTCTGGGGGCACAAAGGGGAGAAATGCCATTAGCGAGAAGGTAAGAGGACGTTTGGAAAACGAAGGTTGCCCTATGATATAGATAAGTTTCTTAGGTAAAGAGGAATCTCTGTTAATAGCTGTCTTCCTGGCATAAGGAAGAAGTTGAGGGGGGAAGTAAACAGATTTTCCTGAATCTGAGGGCTTTTGATTGCTTTTAACTCCAAATAGTGTTCATGCCAAAGTGGCCCATCCTGGGGTGGCCTGCCCTTGGCCCCTATAATCTACAGTTTTAGAAAAATGCTTACATGTAATTAGGATCTAATATATATCAGTGATGACAATGTTGTGTTGTCATTATTCTCTTGTCTTGGTAGGACTTTTACCACTCAGTTATCTGTTCCTAAAACCCAGCTTCCTCCCTTCTCTTCCCTGTTTCTGTTATTGCATCCAACTGGTAACATTTATTTCTCTCCTAAATCTACTCCCTTCCTCCTTATCTCCACAGATGCATCCTTCATTTCATCATTCATTTCACTTCCAGACTTCCTCCATGTCTTCCTGAAAGTCTCCCTGCCTCCATGAGTGATAGTTTTCACGAATCTGATGATGTTCCCCCTTGAACAAAATCACATCTGTGATAGTATGCAATTTACTCTGAAAGGGTGTAAAAAGTGTTACATGTGTGTATGTGGAGAAAGAGAGAGAGAATGATGGAGCAAATGGGACAGAATGTTAACAATAGATAAATCTGGATAAATGTATGCAAGTGTTCTATGTACTCTTTGATTATTGCAACTTTTTCGTAAGTTTGATTTTCAAAACAAACAGAACACTGGCTAACCTACGTCTTCAGACTCATCTCCTACTATTTTTCCTCCTCGGTGTTTAAGCTTCAGCCATCATCCATGATTGTAGTTCTTTACTTTTGCAGTTGGGTGTTCACTAATTTGGAATAGGATGACCTTTAGTGCTTGTCTACCTGGAAAACTCCCATGTATACTTCAAGACCCAACATATAATCCTTCCTGTATTGTGCCTGTGTTTTTTGAATCACCTTACTTCCTTGGGCTGAATGTGTTTCTCATTTTGACTCCTGTGCCCTTTTCTCGTGTAGTATATAATTAGTCTGTTTCTTATACTAAACTCAGAGATCTTGAAGAACAGAGTCCCCTGAGTCATTCATTATTGCACCCTAGAGCCTAAAATCCTGATTTCTGGCCTCTCCCACTCTTGGATACATTTGTATTTGCCAGACCATGCTGGTTCTTCACCTTTAGCCATTTACAGTGGTCGTGATGGCTGTCATTTGCTGCAGCTTCCTGTTGTTCCCAGCTGAAGCTTGCTTCCTGGCTACTCTCCCCAAATTGTTTTTAAAACTTCTTCTGCATATGGAGGAAGTGAGTCGTTACTGTTGAGCTGAAATCCAGTGGTGATCTGTGTTACTTACAGACCTCCTCCAACCCCAGCACCTTGTTTCCTTACTCTAATTCTGTGTTTTGGAACCAGTTAATGTACCTCTTACAAGTCTTTGTTTTCTCATCTATAAAAAACATACACTTTAGTCCAGTATCCATTGGAAGAGGTATATGTAGGGGAAAAAAAATAATTTTACCACTACTCTTCTAGGTTCTTGGCTGCTTCCTTCCTGAAGAATAAATATGTCACTCTAAATTATGCCTCTTTAGGGGTACCTGGGTGGCTCAGTCAGTTGAGCTTCCAACTCTTGATTTTCGCTCCAGTCATGATCCCAGGGTCATGAGATTGAGTCCCACATCGGAGTCAGAGTAGAGCCTGCTTAAGATTCTCTCTCTCCCTCACTGCCCCTCCCCTGCTCATGCATGAACTCTCACTTGCTCACTCTCTCTCTTCCAAAATAAATAAACATTAAAAAAAAATAAAACATGCCTCTTTGGCATAAACATTATCTTCAGCTGGTTATTTTTAAGAAACAGCAGACACAGGATAAGCTCCAAAAAAGAGTAGAAGGTACCCTTTGTAAGGGACATTTACATTTATAAGGGAAATTGCCATTTGTGAGGGTGTGTCCCTTTGTACATTCATCAATGAAAAAGACATCACTTGAACCTGCATAACAACCCTACCCTTGTTTACCATGCTTTTCCTGGTAGCCTCCCATAACTGGCTCTCTACCTCCTACATTTTCCTTTTGTCTTTAGTCGAAGATGGGATTGAAGGGGGGGGGGGGGGGTTGGGGCGCTGGTGGGGAGTGTCAGCCAAGAATCTAGAAGGGTAGAGGGAAAATAATTTTTCCTCCTCTATACCCTCTTATAATAAAAGACAGATTAACCAGAGAAAAGTAAACAGAAGTGTAATAACACATATGCCTTCTGTATACATGGGAGAGACCCAGGAAGACTGGGTAACTCCCTGAAATGGCCCAAGCCACCACCTTGACTACCATCTTCAGCTATTGACAAAAGAAGAATGCTTGGGTTGGGCAGAGAAGCTAATTATGGGAGGTTACCAGGAAAAGCACAATAAACAGAAGATAAGGTCGTTACAGATTTAAGTCAGACCTTCTCCATCGGTAAGAGTTTCTAGAGATTTAGGTGCATTCTTCTCTTCTTGATAGAGAGGGAGACACCCTTCTAAATGGAGATATTCCTTATAAATGTAAATGTCCCTCAGAAAAGGGCAATTTCTACTCCTGTGTCTGTACCTTCTCAAAACTAATCAGCCTAAAATAATCTTTATGCCAAAGAGGCATATTTGGGGGGGGGGGGGAGGGGGTAGAACATTCTTTTCCCCTTCTGTACATTTTATTTTCTCTTCCCTTTGCTTTGGCTTCCTGTTAAGACAGATCATTTCATTGAATCCTCTGAGCTGATTTGTCAGAGCTTATCAAATAGTAATAGAAACTAACAAGTTATTTCTTGAGAGTTATTTAAGTCAAAGACCAGAATGCCCCATACATACATATGATATATGGATAATATCCCCTTGGATTCTTATGGGGGATTTTTCTGTGAAGATTTCAGGGTAGGGTAAACTTAGCACTGTTTATAGCAATAAGTGACCCTTCTAAAAGTTCGAAGAAGAAAACTTATTGCCAGTGGAACCTATTCACTTTGAAATACCACTTTGAAAGAGGATGTCACCTACCGCCATTTTGACCTCAGGTACTTTCTAATTGATTCGGTTCATCTTTCCTCTTTGTCTCTTAACTCAAGCAGAAGACCCTGAGGGCAAAGCATCCCCATGATGGGAACTGAAACAGCCTCCCTCAGCCACAGGGACTGCCCTGGGTCCGTAAGACCCTGTGTGATTAACCCCAAGACAATGATCGAACTGACTTTTACTGCCCACTTGCACCGACCTCTGTCCCACATTTTTCTCATATAAACCTGGAAGCATTTTTGACACTTTGGAGCCAGTCTCTGAGACGCAAATCCGCTGTCTTGCCAGTGTTGGCTTCGCTGAAATAAATTCCCTTCCTGTTTCACCGCCACTGTCTCTCTGCCTTTGGATTTTGTCAGCAGCAAAGTGGCCCAACCTGGTCTGCTTGGGCCCCCTTGGAGTCATGTGCTCTTGCACCCCTGTGCCCCTGGCTACAACTTGAGGGGCTGAGTGTTTTCTACGGTGATGAAATACAGAGCACATGCTTAAAATCTGCTTGTTGGGAACATAAGTGTGACTCTGGAATGAATGCTTCCTCATAGCAGGGACCTGGTCTTCCTGATTCAACACTCCATGCCAGGGCCTCAGACAATGCCTGACCCTACCACGAGGTCAGAGAATGAATGAATGAGGTCAATAAGCCTGTGTGGGGAAATGTCAGAGCTTCAAACCTAAGAATATTCAAGCAAATAAAGAGGAGAACCCTGAAGGGACAGGTTCTTTAAGGCCCCACCTTTGCCATCAGGATTACACTTGGTACTTCTGCTTCATCTGTATTGGAGATGTCCAGCTGCCACCCAGTCCAGGCCTTTCCATGATGGATATTCTCCAAATGGTCCTGGAATTGAAAGTTGTAATAGAACTTTTTAGTCCCTTTGTGTTCTGCTGTTTGCGGCATGCTGCAGCTTTTCAAGCCCCAGGGGGCAGACGGGGGGGGGGGGGGGGGGTTCCCTGGGAGTCGTTTTACCATAATAAATGGCTAAGTTACTGATAGCCGTTCCCTTTCTCATACGCTCTTTATCAACACAGTACAGTTTCCTGTACCCATCAGTGATGGGGAAGTGATACAGCTGACATTATTACATGTGAGTAACCCAAAGTTATCTTGTCTTAATCTCCCGGGTCATATTCTCTAACATCATTCATATTTTAAATGATTTGCAGGTTATTGTTCTTTTAGAGATCTATTTTATTTTCTTGCTCAGTTCCTGTTAATCTGCTTATCTCCAATTTGCCGAAGACTTTGCTCTTTTTTCTTTTTCTTTCTTTCTTTTTTGTTTTGCTCTTCCAGTCTGAGGACTTGACAAATGCAATGTTGGGGCAATAGAGGAGAGACAGGCCTTAGGATGTACTGTATAAATCACCAAAATGTGATGTACTATACCTTCTCAGCATAAACTGGAAATTGAAAAAAAAAAAAAATGCTGCAAATAGAATTGCTTCCTTTGGGCTTAAACTGGATTGGCAGCAACAAAGATTCTGCTGTGAGTTGAAGTCACTTTCTACTTTGGCACGACTCGGTCCATGGGGATGGTGGAGTCATGATTTAGCAGCAAGACTCTGGGAGCAGGCCAGCATCCACATCTGTTCTGAACTGTAAGTGGACTGCAAAAATGCTTGAAAAAAAGCCAGAGGTGGGAGGTGAAAGAGAACACAAAACCTTTAACCTCAAAAAGGCCAGGAAAACGACTTGATCAATTCCAAGGAGATTCGATTTCGAGAGAAGCTTTTATGGAAACAAAATCTATATGATTCTTCTCTGTCTACATCCATTAAGTTCCTCTGCCCTGTGATACAAGAATCATAATACAATACAAGAAAATGTTATTAGGAAGGACTAAAGCCTCACCTACCTTACTTGGGATGAGTCCTAACAATTGAAGTGCAATATCCTGCTAACACCTCTTAGACATTCATCACACTTTTTAGAGAGTTGCATGATGGATTTCTTTTCTCCAAATGTGTGACTCCACCATCTTGTAGGAATTGGGGGGAGGGGGTGTTTTGTCGTGTTTTGTTTTAACATCAAGAAGTACGCCATCAATTGAATATCATGAAGATGACAGGACGCCTGGGTGGCTCAGTAGGTTGAGTATCCAACTTCGGCTCAGGTCATGATCTCACAGTTTGTGAGTTCAAGCCCCACATCAGGGTTGCTGCTGTCATCCCCCTCTCTCCGTGCCCCTGCCCTGCTCGTGTGCATTCTCTCTCTCTAAAAAATAAATAAATAAAAGCATTCAAAATTTTAGTTTGAATATCATGGCGATCATGAGTGGGAGAGAGTGTAGCTGATATACTAGAAAGAATTTGGAGACAGACTGGCCTGGGTTCAAACTTCAACTCCATTTCCTGGCTGTGTGACTTCAGGCAAGTTGCTCCCTTGTGCTTAGCTTTTTCACCTATGATGAGAATAGTAATATCTAATTCCTGGGTTGTGAAGATTAAGGGAGTCCATGGGCATATGGAAAGCATGGGATAAATGTTAGTTTGCCTTCTCTCTATTCTCTCTGGGTGCCCTTTCCTTCTGTCTTATTGTCCTGCAGACAATGTCGCATAACCTGAGTCTTTATTTCCAGAGAAGGTATTTGTCTAGTTGGAGTCAATGAACCAAACTTGGCTTGTCTAAAGTTGAAAGTATTTTTTTCTAGCGAGCCAAAAGTGGCCAGAAAAACTGAGAGAAAACAGCCTGCATGGCACAGACACAAGAAAGGGAGAGTCTGAGTTTACTTGGAGTAATCACAATGGATTTTGCAAAGAAGCTGGGGCAAGGATCAGTTGGGCTATTTAGCCAAAATGCCAGATCCTTTTTGGAAAGACTCTCTGAAATGATAGTCAAATTTTCAATAAAGCACATAGAAGATTCAAAATAATAGAAATCATAGAAGTAATTTCCACATGGCTTAGAAAAATAATTTTTGTTTCTCAGGGAAGCACATCACATTTTCTAATTAATTATTGGGATATATAAAGAAAATAAAATAGCTCTTAGGGATTCCCAAGGCCTTACTCAAACTCTCTGACTCACAGTTTCCTTATGTAACATGAAAAGATTGAAATGAAATTGATTCTTTTTTTAAAGTTTTTATTTATTTATTTATTTTGAGAGAGAGCATGTGTGTATGCGTGAGTGGGGGAGGGGCAAAGCGAGAGGGAGAGAGAGAATCCTAACCAGGTCCTGAGCCGTCAGCACAAAGCTGGATGGAGGCTTGAACACAAGAACCCTGAGATCTTACCTGAGCCAAAATCAAGAGTCGGATGCGTAACCCACTGAGCCACCTAGATGCCCTGAAATAGATTCTTTCTAATTCCCTTTCGGTCTAAATTTCTAAGATTTTGTGCTTGGTTAAACATATTAAAATTATTTTTATACCTTCTATATTGACAATTATGATTTACTGAGAACTTAGTTGATGTGCTTCAGGTCATTTACTCCCTATACT
Source organism: Panthera pardus (assembly GCF_024362965.1). Classification (NCBI taxonomy): domain Eukaryota; kingdom Metazoa; phylum Chordata; class Mammalia; order Carnivora; family Felidae; genus Panthera; species Panthera pardus. The sequence goes on along the minus strand of NW_026526766.1, from coordinate 14,126,729 downwards.
TATCCCAGGTAAAGGAGCACCTGTCTGGTTCAGTAAGCGGAGCGGACAACTCCTAACCTTGGGGTTGTGAGTTCAAGCCCCCTATTGGGTGTAGAGATTACTTGAAAATAAAATCTTAAAAAAAAAAAAAACAATAGAAAATAGGCACTACTATTATTCCCATTTTACAGGTAAGGAAACTAAAGCCAAATGTAAGCAATTTTTCCAATGCCATCCTGTTAGCAAATGAGAGAAGTTCAGATTTAACTGGTTCTGGTTCAAATTTAACTGGTTTAACTCTGATTCTGTCTCAAGCTTCTAACCCAAACCTATGTTGCCCCCCAGTACATTGTTTTATTAACAAAGGACAAGAAGCTTTCTTGGTTGGGGCACTGGGTGGCTCAGTTGGTTAAGCATCTGACTCTTGATTTCAGCTCAGGTCATGATCTCAGTGTTCATGAGTTCGAGCCCCACATTGGGCTCTTCACTGACAGTGCAGAGCCTGCTTGGGATTTTATCTTCCTCCCTCTCTCACTGCCTTCCCTTGCTCTCTTTCTTTCTCTCTCTCTCAAAAAATAAATAAACTATTAAAAAAGTTAAAATAAAAGAAACTTTCTGGGCAATGGAAAAAATGCAATCTTGGTAAAAAAATATTCTCCTAAATAAATGGTATATTGAATTATTATTATAATTATATAGTGAATTATATATAATAATTATAATAATTATTGGGACTGGGAAATTTGTCAGTGCTTTGGACTGTGAGTACTGTGGCTGAGCAGTGTGTTTTTTACCTTGGCTCCTGCTTGCTAGGTAAAGTAGGTACTTAATGAATTCGTGTGGAACGAAATGTATATTGGGTAACCTCATTATAAATCATTATAAAGGTTTTGAAGGCTGGAAGCAACTTTATGGCTCATTTAAACTATCTCCCCTCCTACCCCACTATTTTATAGAAGAAGGAACTAAAAGTCAGAGAGAGGGAAAGAGAGACACAATTGGCACCCAGGGCTCCTCATTCACAATCCAGACCTCCTTCCTACTTGACTGTTGTATGGAATTCTTCCCACTTCCTCTCAGTGTATCTGGAATTGAACGAACGTGAGTTCGCTCCTTGGTAAGTGACAGAGAGAGACTATACCAGGTGGAGTTGTCACCCAAAAGAAATTTCATTTGCAGAAAATAAGGACATCTCAGGGCATAACGTCCAAAACCATGACTCCTGGAGTGAGGGCGAGTGGGTTTCTTTTATTTAGTGTTAAGATGAATGTTCAGAAAGGGCAGTTTTATCGCTGCAGGGAAGGCCAGCAGGGGTACTGTATGGGTGTCCTGTATTATGTTCATGAAGCTGTGTTCCTCCTGGAGTGCAGAGTTAAACATTACGATGAGGTAGGGGTGACTGGACGCCCATCTGTGCAGGTGTGAGTCAGTGATCAAACTCACACTGCCCTCAGCTGCCTGGAGCTTTTCCTGTTTGTTGTTTGCCTCCAAAAGATAAGGTTCACGTTCCCATGAAGAAGAAGGGGGAGTCCGTGGGAGGCTTGCCAGGGACAGTGGTAACCTCCTTAGCCCTGCGGGCACGGTTTCACACCCACCGGGCTTGAAGCCCAGCTCCCCACCAGCTGAGATGCTCAGGTCCCCAGTTCACAGCCTCACTTTTTTGCCCATTACCCACTTGGTTTCTCAGCCTTGAACCAGCCAAGGGCATGGCAGGAAAAGCCAGCTGGCATGGCAAAACACTCCCTTGAGAGGGGACTAATTTTGCCTGGCCTTACAGAGCTCGCCTGCCTTGTTTCAGCTGTGTCTGCACCGATATGGCTGAATTTACAAGAGCCAAGAGGATGTTTTCGCCATCTGCCTGTTAGTGGGGAATTGGCCTTTCTGCTCCCCCCACAGGGTTTGGGAAGGCTTGGTGGCTCGGGGCCAGCCTGCCGGGGTGCTTCTCCTTGGATTGTGTTCTGCTGAAGGAAAGGAAACTCCGCTGAGCTCCAGAGCCAAGGGTGACAAATGGCCTGCATGCATCTGGGACAGCAAGCGTGATCTGAACACAATCGCAACACTGTTGCAAACTGTCTTCTGAGTACTTGTCATTGTCACATTTGGACAGTCAGTTGAGAAAGGCCTGCCTTAAACAAAAAAGAAAGAAAGAAAGAGAACAAAGAATTTTTTTTTACGATCTTATTTTTAAGTAATCTCTACACTCAATGTGGGGCTCAAACTTAACCCCAAGATCAAGAGTCACAGGTTCTACCGACTCAGCCAGCCAGGTGCCCCAGAATTTTTCTTCCTGATTACAAAAGCACTACATGTTTATTGTAGAAAATTTAGAAAGTACAGAAAAATATAGAGAAGACAACAAATGCTATGTATCTGATTATTATGTATCTGTACCATTCTAGGAGAATCATCAGGAAGTTTCTGTTATATATTCATTACAGCTTTTAAAACATATGCAAATGGATTCTCCATGTACTTTTATGTTTGCTTTTTTTCTTAAAATACGTCATAAACAATTTTGTATACTAGTAGATCTTATTTAACACTATTTTTGGTAACTACATAGTATTCCATCCTTTGCTTATACCATATATATTTATAACCCTGTTGGTGGATATTTAAGTGTTCCTCAGCTTTTTTTTTTTTTTTTTTTTTTTTTAACGTTTATTTATTTTTGAGACAGAGAGAGACACAGCATGAACAGGGGAGGGGCAGAGAGAGAGGGAGACACAGAATCGGAAGCAAGCTCCAGGCTCCGAGCCATCAGCCCAGAGCCCGACGCGGGGCTCGAACTCGCGGACCGCGAGATCGTGACCTGAGCTGAAGTCGGAAGCTCAACCGACTGAGCCACCCAGGCGCCCCCTCAGCTTTTTGTTATTTGAAGTAATGAGTGATAAACCTTTTTGCCTGATTATTTTCATAAGAAAGCAAAATTGTTAAATCAAAGCCATAACTAGTTTCTACTTTTAAAAATTTTAGGAGCACCTGAGTGGCTCAGTAGGTTCAGCACCAGACTTCCACTCAGGTCATGATCTCACAGTCCTTGAGTTCGAGCCCCGCGTCAGGCTCTGTGCTGACAGCTCAGAGCCTAGAGCCTGCTTCAGATTCTGTGTCTCGCTCTCTCTCTGCCCCTCCCCTGCTCACTCTGTCTCTCTCTCTCAAAAATAAATAAACATTAAATAAATAAAGGTTTTAATACCCACTGCCAAATTGCCTTTGGGCAAGGTTATACCAAATTACATTTCCATTAATATAAACCCATGAGCAAACTTCTCAGAGTCCTCACTACCATGGGGTGTTAACTTTTAAAACGTTTGCCAAAGTGATAAGTGAAAAATGTTAGCATTCTACCTTTACCCTTAAATGTAGATGGTTGACCACCACGCATTTTCTTAATTAATTTTTAAAGTTTATTTATTTATTGATTGATTAATCTCTACACCCAATGTGGGGGTCATGAATTTGAGCCCGAGATCAAGAGTCACATGCTCTTTCCAGTGAGCCAGCCAGGTGCCCCACATTTCCTTAATTTAAGCCAAGCTAAGGTTACAAAGACTCAGGGCCAGTCAGGTTTGTTCCCAGATAAAGACAATCATACTTGGGGCTATTTTGATTACGTGATCTTTTTCTCTTCTTGTTAATTACACAATAAGTGATGATGCTATCTTACTTATTTGCCATTTGCAGATGATAATACTTGTTCCAGAGCAGATAAGCCTTTATATCTGTTTGTTTGCTTGTTTGTTTGTTTGTTTGTTTGTTTGTTTGTTTTAAGAGGAAAAAAGTGGTCATCTTGCCTTTTGCGGTTATGATACAGAATACTCCCAATGAATGTTTATTTCTGTGAGTATCTTAGGTATGCCACCAGGAAAGTCAAGATAAATGCTTCTCTGTAGCAATAATGTGATAAAAAGGAAATGTATTTTGTGTTTCCGAAACTAGAAGTATTAATGAAGTAGGGTTTTTTTTTACCTCCTGGGAAAGAAAAATGTGAAACATTTTTTGGTGGAATTACTTAAAAGATGTAAGAGGGGCACCTGTTTGGCTCAGTTAGAAGAGCACACAACTCTCAATCTTGGGGTTGTAAGCTCGAGCCCCACATTGGGTGTAGAGATTACTTAAAAATCTTAAGAAAAAATGCTCATGAGGAGGATGGCATTCTGGGTGGTGGGATGGTTTCAATAATTAGGAGTGAGCGTGGCTAGATTGTTTTACTAAATCGAGATGCTCAAGAGAATGACCTACTGGTGCTTGTATTCCTAGTGCCTAAAGCTGTGCTAAAAAATGTGTTCTAGGCAGAATTTAGTATGTCTCGTGAAGGGTTGTACTTGATCAGAGAAGAGAATCATCAATGGTAAAGGAGAAAAAAAAAAGAGTTCTTTATGTTTTCTATCAAAGCAGTGGAGATGATTAGATAAATCTCAATTTTTAAAAAGTTTTGTAGTTGTATTTTATTTAAAAATTTTTTAATGTTTGTTTATTTTTGAGGTACATAGAGACAGAGCATGAGTGGGGGAGGGGCAGAGAGAGAGAGAGAGAGAGAGAGAGAGAGAGAGACAGAATCTCAAGCAGGCTCCAGGCTCTGAGCTGTCAGCACAGAACCTGACACAGGGCTGGAACTCACGAACCATGAGATCATGACCTGAGCCAAAGTCAGACACTTAACTGACTGAGCCACCCAGGCACCCCCATAGTTGTATTTTATTTTAAATAAATAAGTATAGGGGTGCCTGGCTGGCCCAATCAGTAAAGCATGTGACTCTTGATATCGATGTTATGAGTTCAAGTCCTATTTTGGGCATAGAGCTTACATAAAATAAAATAAAATAAAATAAAATAAAATAAAATAAAATAAAATAAAATAAAATAAATAAAATAAAAATAAAGCCAGTTAAAATAAACAAATATAATGTTACCTACCTATGGTTTTTTCAATATTTGCAAAATCACTTTCATAAAAATATACACACTATATTTCTGAGATGTTTATAGTTTATCATTTATATAAAAAAGGTTTGCCATTAATAGTACTTTAATATTGATTTTTTGTTTCAGAGTTTGGCCTTTCTGGGAAGGAAGACCTCAATATAATGTGTATGCTAAAAAATACAAAACAAAACTAAGCTCAAAGTAAAACCTGAGCTGAAAGCAATGTGCTGTAATGGACAAAGGAGGTCAGGGTCAGTGGATTTGGGTTAAGAAATGCAGCTCTATCATCAGTGGAGGAACTTTGGCTAATCCAATACCCTCTCCTCATCTCAGCCTTCTGATCTATAAAATGCAAGATTTGGACTTGTTGATCCCTTCCAGATCAGAGAGTTTCTGATTCTATTTGTGATTTTGAGAAGGTGATTCGGCCAGGTAATGTCGAATTTGGCTGATATCAAACCTAACAAAAGCAAACATGATTTCACAAAGTCTCTCTTAGCAAAAGTAATTTCTTTCTCTTCCTGTTCTTTCCCTTCTCTTTTTGGCAGTATGATATCCCCATCACTTCTTCTGTGGGGTAGATGGAAACACAGTCTTTCTTCTTCCTTCACTTTCCAAGGGACTTCTTTGGCTAAGAGAGGAAATGAAAAGATGTAACATCAAAGAGAGCAGAGTATTCTACGGAAGCAGGTGCGAGGCACTACCCAAGCAAAGACAAGAATGAGGAGCTAGAGAATTGAGAAGGAAGGCTGGAATGGTGAGTGTTTTAAAGAGGAGGATCGAAGAAGTTAGAGCAGCTGTCTTGGGGAAAAGGAAAGGAAAGGTTGGTGTTTGCTAAGGAAGATGTTTATGACGATTTGCTCTGTATCGTGCAATTAAATTCAATTTTTTGCTGCCTCTTCAAGAGACCCAGAGGTAAGATCTGCATAACTCTTCATTTGTCTTTGGAGCAGAATTGCCTTCCTTCCTTATAGACATGACAGCGTGAGATACCTGCACATGACACGGTCCCGTTGTTTTTACGTTTGATTTAAAAGCTAGGGAGAGCTACGTCAATTGCAGGCATCACTCATAATGTTATTTAAAAACAGAAAAACAGACCCTTTCTTATGTATCAGCTTCTCCTCATAGATTTTCTTTAATATTTTGAACAATTCCTCAGATATAGATTTTCCCCCCATCTAACATTATGCCTTTGAAAAGCTGGGCAATCTTATGTTGAGACGTTGCAGGTCTGCTTTTAGGAGTGTCTCAAATAAATATTGAATCAAATATTCACAACTTTGCAGATTTCTACAATAACATCAGCTATTGCTGTGTGTTCTTTGCTAGATATAAAATTGGTTAGGTTAGTTTGGATTATGTTAACATTACATTCTTAAAAGTAAATATTAATGTAAATATTAAAAATAAAGATTACTATAACAATTTTTAACTTTTTTTCATTTTTTTTTTAACGTAATCTCTATACCCAGTGTGGGGCTTAAACTCACCACCCTGAGATCAAGAGTCAGATGTTCTACCACTGAGCCAGCCACACACCCCTGGAGTGAAATTCTGAAACATACTATGAATAAAAAGTATGAACGTATTCTTCCAACCAAATATTTGTATGTGGAACTTGGTTCCCCCTCTTAGTTTGTACAAAGTTACTTAGAAATTGGTGTAGCTGAGAATGGAACCGGACTTGGTCTGATTGTTGCAATGGACTGTTTCACACACAGAAGACCCTCCTCAACTCTTCTGTCCCTATTGTCAGCAACCTCTAAAAACATTCAGTCATAATTACATTCTGTGTTCCCATCTGAATCAAGGCTGAACTCAAGTTCATCTGGAGGCTGAAATGATTAGGGACATCATAAAAAAGTTCGAAGTTGCACAGAAGTGCTGAAGCAACACCACCAACCAGCTCTGATCTCCACTCATACCCACACTGGCTGGGTTATTCCTTCAGGGAAAGGAATCAAGACCAAGAAAGAGGCCTTTGGCGCTCTCTCTGCCCAGTGTGTACATGGTGCCCTCTAGTGGCAGAGTGGAGCATTTCCAGAAAGGGAATGCAGAATCTGATGCCGCAGCACATATTAGGATCTTCTAGCTAGCTTTTTGTTTATATAACCTTTATTTGAATTAAAGGTAGAAAACAATATGCTTTTACTTGTAGGTTAAGGTGCAAGTTGCTATGGCAATCTAAAATAGTTATACACACTTCGTCATATTATCCTTTTAGACATTTTTATATGTAAGGAATAAGGTTAATCATTTAGGAAGTTTGACAATAATGAGAAAATTCTCCTCAAAAAAAATTTCCTTACTGTGCTATTGGTATAAAGCTCATAATAGCCAAGACACTTAGGGGCGCCTGGGTGGTTCAGTCAGTTAAGGCTCTGACTTCAGCTCAGGTTATGATTTTGTGGTTCATGAGGTCGAGCCCCGCATCGGGCTCTGTGCTGACAGCTCAGAGCCTGGATCCTGCTTCGGATTCTGTGTCTCCCTCTCTCTCTGCCCTTCCCCTGCTTGCACTTTCTCTCTCTCTCAAATATAAATAAACATTAATTTTTTTTTTAAATAGCCAAGATGTTTATATTAAGGGCCTGAACCCAACTCATTAAATAAAAATAAAAGCACATTTCTTGAAAAAGTGCTAAAGAAGAAGGTACGTCAAAAAAATGCCCTATACATATTTTTTCAAAAGGACATAAACTATACTTTTCAGCACTGTCTTCTCTTCAAATTTCCTTGACCAACAATATATAGCAGGACTTTAATGTCCAGATGGCATTGTAGGAAGATGGCTACGGCAGTCGTGTGCAGAAAAGCATGTATGTAATGCAGATAAAATATAAAGATATTATTCCAAAATTAAAATTGTCAAGATAGTCAATTCATATCTGAAAGTCTTGTTGTATCTTTATATAATTAAAAAACATAAATCTTGTATATTGTGCCTCAAGAGTCATGTCTTGAATGGTACTTGAAATGCAGAATCTCCACCTTTAAAATGACAGTTGACATTTTCTATGCAGGCAGGTATTTCATTTCTGTGCTGTTTTATAGACTACTTTTAATGAAGTTGGTTTTTAAATAAAATGTTTATGATAAACAGTTTATCGGTTATGAGAACCAATGACTTCTTCTAAGCCCTAGTGTAAAATACATGCTTTCCAAATATGGAATGTTCATTTTATTTTTTAATTAATTTATTTTTTAAGAGAGAGAGAGCAAGGAGAGGGTCAGAGAGAGAGGGAGAGAGGGAGAGGATCCCAAGGAGGCTCTGCACTGTCAGTGAGGAGCCCCGTGCGGGGCTGGAACTCACAACTGTGAGATCATGACCTGAGCGGAAATCAAGAGTCAGACGCTTAACTGGCTGACCCACCCAGGCGCCCTGGAATGTTTAATATATAGATATTGAACTTTTAAAAATGGCCACCTTAAGGGGCACCTGGGTGGCTCCGTTGGTTAAGCATCTGACTTCTGCCCAGGTCATGATCTCAGGGTTCATGGGTTCAGGCCCCGCATCGCGCTCTGTGCTGACAGCTCAGAGCCTGGAGCCGGCTTCGGATTCTGTGTCTCCCTCTCTCTCTGCCCCTCCCCTGCTTGCACTCTGTCTCTCTCTGTCTCTCTCTCTCAAAAATAAATAAACATTTAAAAAATGTTTTTAAATTCCCAGTTTTATTATACTGCAAAGCTGAAATTCATCTACTTCTTATAAAAAACATTCTGTTCATTCAAGCAGGACTTTGCTCCAATCTTCTTCAGTTTCCTTCTACCATATTCTATAGTGGACCTGCAAGTTTATTGTGCACATGCATTAAACCGTTAAGTAGTTCACAGTTTTAACTCTTAGTTCTGAAGTAAGTAACATCTTCGGAGGTGCCGGGGTGGTTCAGTTGGTTAAGTGTCTGACCCTTGGCTTTGGCTCAGTCCATGATCCCAGGGTCATGGGATGGAGCCCCACATTGGGCTCTGCACTGAGCATGGAGCCTGCTTGGGATTCTGTCTCTCCTTCTGCCCCTGCCCCACTCATGCTCTCTTTCTCTAAAATTAAAAAACAAATTAAAAGAATAAATAAAGTAGCATCTTCATCATACACAAATGTAGTTCAGAGATGATGCTGGAAAGATGATATATTCTACCTGTGACTGACTCCTTCTTCCACTGCTGTGCACAGACAGCACAAATGCCTTGTGTATGCCTATTATGAGAATATTACCTGCAACAGGTCTATTCCACCAGCTTTTATTTTCTTTTCAAAGGCATCACATTCTGTTTGTAAGTTTGCAGGATTCCCATTCCCACAAGGGTATGAGCAGTTTTAGGATCAACATCAATATGCTTTTAAAAAGGTATTCCACACCTACGATTGGGAGACTTGAGGACAATGGGTGGGAAATTCTACATATTCATCCACATTAAATGTCTCCAAATATTTAAGAGAGAGGTCTCCATTCTTGTAATGCTCTGTTGGTTTTGTTTTTGTTTCTGTGTTGTTGGAGGGGGTGGGGGGTGAGTATAGTTGACCACTATTAGGCTTTTTTACTAATGATGTATACTAATGATGATACGTTAGTACAACTGAGAGACCAACTCACTCTTCTGATGCTGGAGCGGCAGGAACCCCTGATAACTTTTTGAGAGAGAAAAGTTGATTGTGCATTATTAAACTGATAAGAGCAGATACTACACTTGATCTTAGCCAAAAGGCCAAGAAGTGATTATCGTGCATTATTAAATATTCAACCGTGTTGATTTCCTTCTCCCTTGGCAAGAGTTGTGAATGATCACGTACACAAACACCAGCTTCTAAACTTCCAGTGACTAACACAGTAACTTGGATAATGCTACACTTTTGGACACAATTGTTGCAGGGTCCCCGAGCATGAGAGTCCTTGACACTCTGTATGGTGCATCTTACTAGGTTTATTTAAGGAGCTCGGGGACAGGACCCACAGGCAGAAAGAACCGAACTTTTGTTGTATGAAGCTGGTAGTTATACTTAGTACTCAAGTGGGAGGGGATGTGCAGGGAGTATCCGACCATAAATGTCTTCTTTGAAGTTCTACTTGTAAAACCACTTCCACAAGTTTTTCTGGTGTTTCTCATTCAGGTCTATATTAAGTATTGGTGAGATATACAGGCAGTCACGAGACCCCTTAAGAATGTAGCAACTCGGATGCATCTGATCCTTATGGGAACTATGCAAGCTATGGGTCAGCCTTCCAGGCTTAAGGTGAACATTTCTCTGCTTCGATTCCTCACCACGATGACCCAAACTCACGTATATACAAAGAAAAAAAAAAAAAAAGATGTCTCTTTCTATTTTTAAAAATTAAACTGCTATACTCTGTTCTTAATCATGATGATTTTCAAGCTCCTTTGTGCTGATACAATGTGTCAGCAGAATAGCCCAAGATGATGAGTCATTTGACAGTGAACCAGATCTAGACAGGTAATCTGCATGTCATTCATTAACAGAGGGTGCATCAAAATAACCATACTCACTTTGTATTTTTCTTTCATGCTGTCATTGCCAACAGAGGCCTGAGATTATCCCACAGCCAATCACTGGGGACCACTGTGTTTGGGGATATGAAGAATCTGGCACGGGCAGACTGACATCACAGCGTGGTAGGAATTGCTACCACCTTATTTTTATTTCCCATATATATTAAGAAACACCTGCTTTAAAAGGGGGGTGGCCACTTCGTGAGTTTAAGTCCTGCCTCAGGCTCTGTGCTGACAGCACAGAGCCTGGAGCCTGCTTTGGATTCTGCGTGTCCCTCTCTCTCTCCCCACCCCCCACCACGCTCTGTCTCTCTCAAAAATAAATAAATATTTTTAAAAAATTTTTAAGGGGGGGGTCTCTCTTTACACAAAATATTCTAATTCAAGGACTTAAGCGCCCCACGTAGTAAATGGCCTAGAATACAAGTTCAGTTTCAAACACTTGAAAGTGGGGCAAAGGGGCCTCCTTTTCTCTTTAGGATCACCCCTGCCAACCTTGCTAAACTACTATATTGAATTTCCTCAAAGCAAGGGAAAACAAAAGTCTTTTATATTGCCCTGTATTTTTAAACCAATGGCTTCTTTTGCATAGTTCCGTTTATTGCATAATTAAGAAGAAAAAAGACTATTCATACCGAGAGGAAAATTCTTTTGAAAATGTTGTTGCAAATCTTGTAAAATACGGCATATTATGGAGAAAAAAGTTTTCTTTTCAATAAAAACAACAATAAAAAAACTGATTATATCTTAATATAGGCACTCTAATAATTTTAGAATAGTCTACATAAAATCTATATATTAGGTTTTAATGAAGTGAAATATATCCTGGAGAGATGGAAATATACCTTTATATTTTGTTCACATTCCTCACAAAGGATGTGGCTTTTTTGAAGATAGAACAGATAGAAAATGGAAGCATACGTTTAAAAAAATTATCTGAGGCAACTTCACGTATGTTGAAATTTGTTTTGCTCTGCTGTTATTAATGGGCACAGGCAAATTTAAGCCCTTAACGCTTATGTATCTCACATGACAGAAAAAATACTCAGACAAAAATTAATCATATAATAAAAATAAAAAGCTCTCTGTCTTAATTTCCTTGTTTAAAAAAATCTCAAAGCTAGAGGCACATTATTAAAAATTGTAACTCCAAAGACAGAAGCCTTGACCTTTGCCTGGTAACAACTCATAATACTTACTGCAAGGAAACTGAGGCATGGCCTGTCAAACCTTTTAACAGGTTGAAAAATCAATGTGAAAAAATTTTTTTTAAGATTTTTTATTTTTAAGTAATCTCTACACCCAATGTGGGGCTTGAACTCACGACCATGAGATCGAGAGTTACATGCCCCACCGACTGAGCTGGCCAGCCACCCCCCAAAAATATTTAACAACCTTACCCATACTTGCTAACTGCATTTTTCAGAAAAATTTGAAGTGTCACTAAATTTTACAGGTTGGTTCTTTCTATTTAGGTAAAGTCTAAAGGGACCTGTACCACTTCCAATCTATTTTAGTTGTTTTTTTTTTTTTTTTTAATGTTTATTTATTTTTGAGAGAGAGAAAGAAGGAGGGACTGCTAGAAAGGGAGACACAGAATCTGAAGCAGTCTCCAGGCTCCGAGCTGTCAGCACAGAGCCCGACGGGGGGCTCGAACTCACAAACTGTGAGATCATGACCTGAGCCAAAGTCGACACTTAACCGACTGAACCACCCAGGAGCCCCATGTTTTGTTTTGTTTTGAAGTAAACTCCACATCCAACATAGGGCTGCAATTCATGACCCCAAGATCAAGAGTCATGGTGCTTTACTGAATGAGCCAGCCAGGTGCCCCCTTTTCTAGAGTTTTTATTCGGGGTGCTCACTAAATTGCTGCATTGTTGGAGTGCATCACCTTCTAATTCAGTTCCTTCAGCTCCTTCTGGGAGGCAGGCAGGAAGCATCTTTCTCTGAAAAGGTTGCACGAAGCCTCACTCCAAGGCATTCATTTAGGTAGTGCCTTAATAATGTTATGATATATGACATGTTCTAACATGTTTGCACATTTGTTAATCCATTTGATTCTTAGATTTTTAAAATGTTTAAGTAATCTCTACATCCAACATGAGACTTGAACTTACAACCCTGAGATCAAGAATTGCGTGTTCCACAGACTGAGCCAGCCAGGCACCCCTCCATTTGATTCTTATAACAGTCCTTAGGTAGTGAAATCAGTTGCTATTTTCCTGTTTTATCAGGTTCCAGAGTTGAATGAACATCTCCAAGGACACAGAGCTATTAAGCAGTGGAGGCAAGCTTTGAACTCCAAATCTTTGTGACTCCAAATCTCCAGCTTTTTCTTACAACCTTAGGGCAAAATGTTCTAGATCCTTTTGGGGGAAGGGCTTTATTATTATTATCATGCTGGTATAATTGACAAATAACATTATATTAGTCTCAGGTGTGCAACACAATGATTTGATATCTGTATACATTGTGAAATTCTCATCACAGTAAAAACCAGATCCTTTAATAAGCAAACTCTTACTGCTACCAACCCTCCCCACGCCTGGCCAAACCCTCCTACTGCTGGGCCCCAGCAGTGGCTCGCTGGGTCACGAGGAAATGTAGGAAAGATAGGCCGGTCTAAGTTCACTCTGCTCCCTGGTGTCTTGGCAGTTAGGTGTGTATGTTACAGCTTTACCTCGAAGGAGGCAACTTTACTAAAGTTTAAATATATTAGGACCGGGGCGCCCGAGTGGCTCAGTCAGTCACACATCTGACTCTTGATTTCCGCTCCGGTCACGATCTCACACTTTCTGAGATGGACCCCCACATGGAGCTCTGTGCTGACAGCACGGAGCCTGCCTGGGATTCTCTCTCCGTCTCTCTCTGCCCCTCCCCTGCTCGTGCGCTTGCTCATGTACTCTCTCTCTCAAAATAAATAAACATGTAACAACAACAACAAAAAAGAACTGGGGTGCCTGGGTGGCTCAGTCTGTTAAGTGTTCGACTTTGGCTTAGGTCATGATCTCACAGTTCGGGGGTTTGAGCCCCGTGTCGGGCTCTGTGCTGACAGCTCAGAGCCTGGAGCCTGCTTTGGATTCTGTGTCTCCCTCTCTCTCTGCCCCTCCCCTGCTCGTGCTCTGTCTCACTCTGTCTCTCAAAAATAAATAAATGTAATAAAAGAAAGAAAGAAAGAAAGAAAGAAAGAAAGAAAGAAAGAAAGAAAGAAGAACCTATTAGGACCATCTGTTGCACAATTCCCTCCCATCACCTCATCACCTTAGCAATCCACATGCCAAATAAGCAGAAGTTTATCAGGAAAGATTACAAGAAAGTGCTAGCAAATGCAGCCTCTCTTCCTAGTTCCAAAGTTATCTCTCCGTCTCAGCTGGTGCTCCCTTTCCTGCTGTCTGGCGTCTTGTGATATTCAGCTCTTGCTCATGAGCTCTGGAAAAGTCCCAGATGGATCCCAACACTCTCAGCATTTGGCACCAAAGGTCCCATTTGGGTTTTTCCATGACTTTACTAATATCTGGCCCCCTTAGATAGCAATAACGCTAACATTACATAAATTGCTACTGGTAAAAAAATAAGAGAGAGAGGAGAAAAGAAAGGGAGAAAGAAAGAAAGAAAGAAAGAAAGAAAGAAAGAAAGAAAGAAAGAAAGAAAAGATGTCTGTTCTGATAGATTGCATAGTTTTCAGAAAAAGATTGCCAATGATCACTTAATGACCCTTGTGATTATAGTGAGAAAGAATAAAATTGAGTATTTTGGGGGTGCCTGGGTAGCTCAGTCAGTTGAGCATCTGACTTCGGCTCAGGTCATAATCTTACGGTCTGTGAGTTCGAGCCCTGCATCAGGCTCTGTGCTGACAGCTCAGAGCCTGGAACCTGTTTCGCATTCTGTGTCCCCCTCTCTCTCTGACCCTCCCCCATTCATGCTCTGTCTCTCTCTGTCTCAAAAAAATAAAAAAAGGTTAAAAAAATTGTTTAATAAAATTGAGTATTTTTTTAATGCCAGGCAGTGTGCCAACAGTTTTACATGCATTATATCATGTAATCCTTATAGTCACTTCATGAGAGAAATATTATACTTATCCCCATTTTACAAATGAGAAAACTGAGATCCAGAAAGTTACAGTAGCTTGCTCAAGCTCACTTCATTTGTAAATTATAGGGCTAAAATTTTCACCAAGGCTCAGAGTGGCATTTTGGTCATAAAAGCATTGTTCAGGGAGACAAAGGAAGGACAGATGGGCCAAGGGGTGACTCAAGTAACCACTGACTTCCTTCCTTCAGCCTAAACCTGAGTTCATCTGTATAAAGCTTCTGTGATTTGATAGGAAACACGTAGGACCGAAGATGAATCACCAATGACTCCTCATTGTGTTAGGATTGGGGAGTTGATCAAAGTATTTGTTGTGCGGATATGTAAAAACTGCCCCCTAAGAGGATAGTTTTCTGCTTCGTGAATCAAATGCAAGAAGCGTGCAGAGCAAACACCATGCTTTAGACTGCTACCTGTCATGGTTTATTCTCTCTGCCCTGTAGAAGTGGATAAGAATACATTGATTCGTTATTATTTTTAGACAACATGTTTACCTTTCCATAGTTGTGCTTTAATATAGAAAAGAGGGTGGATAACCTGTTTTCATGGGTGACCTTATCTTGGGGTCAAAAGGCTCACAAATGCACATATGTTATTTCTTCATCCATTTTGACCAGTATTATTGACTCTATTCCCTATGCTGTATTTTCCATTTCCATGACTCATTTATTTCATAACTGCAGATTTGGCCCTCTTATGTCCCTTTTATCTATGTCACCCACGCCCTCACCCCCCTCCATTCCGACAACCACCAGTTTGTTCTCTGTATTTGAATCTGTTTTTCTTTTGTTTGTCCCATCCATTTACTTTTAATAGTGAGGTGGGGGAGGGGAAGCATTCTGTACTGTTCATTAGGTCTCAGGCTCTTAGGGAGGCTGTGCCTTTTGGACTGTGAACTTCGCAAGTGTTTCTCTCTTTTTTTGTCTCCCCTCCTTAGGTGGGACAGGACGACCAGAAGGGGCTGGCGCTGGATATTTCTTCTCTCCTGTTTGGAAAACTAGAGCTGGTTGGAATTGGATATTTCCCTTTCCCCAAGTCACTGGCGCTCTGATAAAACCCCAGCAGGTTAGGCTCTGGTCAAAGAGTCTCTCCTGAGGGCAGACCTTGTTAAGAAGGAAATGATCTGATGTATTTCAAAATAGTTTATTTTTTTCCTCCCCCCTGCCTGGTAGAGCTCCAGGACGTCAAACATAGAAGGATGGGGTCCTCCTGATAACTGACTTCCCTCAAGTTTTTATCTCCTGGACTTGTCCATGCTGAGCCTCTCGTAATTCATCAGTGACAGTTCAGCTTTCCCTACCCTGACACTGATTTCCCATGGAGGTTTCTGCTTTGGTAAGTCCTCTGTATCTACCTGTCATTCTCTCCAATTTGGGGGTGAAGCATAGAGTGCCTATATGAGCAGTCCCCCAGAAAAATCTGTGCTAATGAGCTTTCTTGGGAGACAACATCTTACATGCATTGTCACAACTCATTACTGGAAGAATTAAACATGTCCTGTGTGACTGTACTAGAAGATTCTTGAAAGCTCACCAGTCTGCCCAGTGACTTCCCTTCTCTAAGGAATCTAAAGAGAATTGTTGATTTTTTAGTTTGCTCAGCTTTTCACTATTTATTGGGATGGAGTGAGCATTTCCACGCTTCCTAGAAACAGTACTGGACAGCAGAAGTTCTCAAGCATCTTTTAGAAATGAGAAATACTGAGACTAAAACCTGTTCCTTTTCTTCCTCTGTCTGTAGATTTATAGCAGCTATAATTACCAGTGCAAGAATTGATTCATAGAGGAATCTGTATGTAGTAAGATAATCTTGATGTAAAACATATTTTACACATGTTAGATGCTAGGATTTGAGACATTACAGTGTAATAGTAAACTGTATGGCTTCTGGAGGCAAATATACTGTGATACTGGCTCTTGCTATATATGATCTGTAGGGTCCTGAGCAAGATATTAATGTATTTGAGTTTCAGTTTTACATCTTTTATTTATTTTTTTAATGTTTTATTTATTCTTGAGAGAGAGAGAGACAGAGACAGAAAGACATATTCTTGAGAGAGAGAGAGACAGAGACAGAAAGACAGAGCATGAGTGGGAGAAGGCCAGAGCAAGAGAGGGACACAGAATCAAAAGTAGGCTCCAGACTCTAAGCTGTCAGCACAAAGCCCAACGTGGGGCTCGAACTCACAATCCGTGAGACCAAGACCTGAGCCAAAGTCAGACACTCAACCAACTGAGCCACCCAGGCGCCCCTGGTTTTACATCTTTTAAAAGTGGGTAATACATATGAATATAAAAGTATAGTATAAATATTGATTTTTATTTTTTAAAAGTTTATTTTGAAAGAGAGAAAAAGAGAGCATGCATATGAGTGGGGGAGGGACAATGAGCGAAAGGGAGAGAGAGGATCCCAAGCAGGCTCTATGCCGTCAGCACAGAGCCCAATGCATGGCTTGAACGCACAAACCATGAGATCATGACCTGAGCCGAAATCAAGAGTCGGATGCTTAATCGACTGAGCCACCTAGGCGCCCCTATAATACAAATATTTTAAATACATATATAATGTAAGTAGGATAGAACAGAAAAATATAAAATATAAACATGTAAAATATATTTTAAGGAGGCTAATAATGCCTGTATACAGAAAAGGGTTAAAAGACATATGGCATAGACAGACATAACACTGAGAATGCCCTGCCTGCAAGGTTGGCCCTGGGTTGGCACTTGGGAGGTTGGGTTTGGTAAAGGTTCCCCCTATTGTCTTTTTTTTTTTCAATGTTTATTTATTTTTGAGAGATAGAGAAATAGAGCATGAGCTGGGGAGGGGCAGAGAGAGAGGGAGACATAGAATCCGAAGCAGGCTCCAGGCTCTGAGCTGTCAGCACAGAGCCCGATGCGGTGCTTGAACCCACTAACCGCGAGATCATGACCTGAGCCAAAGTCAGATGCTTAACCGACTGAGCCACCCACGTGCCGCCCCACTATTGTCTTATTAAAGAGTCGTTCACTCTGCGGAAATTGTGCAAATAATATGGTTTTTGTTGCACACCTGGTTTCCTTCTGGGAGTCTGGACTTTGAGTGTATGCTAAGCATAGACTGCCTATTTGAGCAGTCCCCCAGAAAAATCCTGGGCACTGAGTCTTCTAATGAGCTTTCCTTGGAGACCACCTCTTACATGCATTGTGACAACTCATTACTGGAAGAATTAAACATGTCCTGTGTGACTGTACTAGAAGATTCTTGAAAGCTCATGGTTTCCTCTAAACTACACCCCATGCGGCTTTGCCCTATGCTGATTTTTCCTTGAATCCACTTACTGTTATAAATCATAGCCATGAATGCAAATATACTGAGACTCGTGAGTTTTCCTAGCAAATCAGTAAGCCTGGGAGTGGCCTCGCAGACCCCTCACACAACCTTACTTTATTAGATTTTTCTAGCCAATTACATAGGATTATGCTTTGCATAATATTATAGTAGTAAATAATAATAAACACTAATAAATGACAACTAGAAGTATTATTATCTTGTGATAACATGGTGAATTTGAATCTTATGCTAAAGGACATGGAACAGAAAAATGACACTAGCCAAGCCTGAACTTTTCTGAACATTTTCCAAAGTGGATTCCCCTAAAATAAACATAAATAAACACTAAGCTTTTATTTATAGTAGAACAATTAGGACACGGGATTATTGCTGGGACCTTTCTGCTAGACTGGAGTCAATGAAACTTTACTCATTTCAGCCAGATAGATACTCAGGTATCTTTTCTGAGTGTGTGGGCAAGGGAAATGGAGAATTGTAGCATTCTGAGCCTTTGAGAAAATCTTTGCTCTCCCCACTTCCTCTGCTTAAAAAAATGCAGTGTATTAATATCTGACGAGAACCCATGTGAGATCAAGATATGAAGACAACAGGATACACTTTTTTATTTTCAGGGTAGAACTCTCATGCCTGGCTAATCAACTAGAAAGTCTGATATTTGCATGCCGCAGAAGGAAAAGATCCTAGATGGTTTTGGGGTTTGTATTCTCTAGCTTTTATTTACCCAGGCTTGGTTTCTACATGCAAATTGAAATGTTTCTGCTGGGTCTGCCAGGTTTTAACCACCTTCGTTATCATGCTCGTCACGAAGGATGAAAACTTGAAGGCATATGTATTTTTTGGTTATTGCTGCAATTCTGATACTCAGTGACCTAAGAGACTGCCAGGTTTGGGTGGGATCTTGTGCAGGGAAGTGCTCTGCATCAGGTCCAGGGTAAGGACTGAGCAGCCCTGTCACTCAGGCCATCTGATCCTGCAGACCCCATGACGTTGGAACTATCAGTGGTAGGAAAGAGGCTGGCAAACCCCGGTGGGGGATTGCAATTCAGGGCCTTGCGAATTGAGAGCAAGGCCATGCTATCTGCAGTAGAGAATCGGTAGAGAATCTGCCTTTTAAAAATGACTCCTGCCATGCTGTAAAGCTCTAGTTGAGACAGAAGGCCCATCAGTGATCACCGAGTGATCATGCAGTGAAACTTCTCCTCATGAACTGGGGCAGATCAACCAAGCCATAAATCACGGGGTCCTGGCAGGAATCCATCATAAAATGAGATGCTACTTCCAGAATTGAGAATAAGCAGGACCAGAGGGTACAAGTAAGTTGCATGAGCAGTATATCCCAGACCCCACGCCCCGATCCCTCCCACTGTTTCCTCAGTGCCCCTCCTCTGCTCATGCTCACGGCCGTATGGGGGGCATTCTGCATGACCAACCAAAGAATGAGAAATGGGTCAAGTTTGTTTTGCAGACGGGTCCACCCTGCAGGTGCGTGCAAGCTAAAAATGCATGGTATCTTTTCTACAGACCCTCAGCAGCCTTAAAATACAATGGCAAGGGAAAATCCTCCTACTGGGCAGAGCTTTGAGGGGTCCACTTTGTGCAGAAGAGAAGTAGCCTGAGGTTAGAATATATATGAACTCATGGGCAGTGGCAGATGGCCTAGCCAGTTGACCAGGGGTCTGGAAGGAAAAAAGAGATCGGAACGTTGCAGACAAGGAAGTCTGGCATGGGGGGATAGGAGTGGGCATGAAACATCAAATGTTAACATCTCTCAGAGAGCATCTGCAGAAGACAAGTTAAACAACCAAGTAGAACGACCTGGTCAGTTGACTGACAGCCAGTCCCTGTCATTGGCCATTTCCGTGCTGGCACGATAGACACATGAAATCAAGTGGCCATGGTAGTAGGAATGGAGACCAGGCAGAGAACAAGCATTACTGATTTCCACTTACCAAGACTGCCCCTGATGAATGTCCAACTACCAGCAACAGACCCTAGGGAACAGGTTGACTGTACTGGGTCCCTTTTATCCTGGAAGTGCCCGCAGTTTAGTCTCAGGAATAGGTACATATTCTGAGCCTGGGTTTGCCTTTCTCTGCATTCTGAGCCTCAGCCAGAACCACTGTCTGTGGGCTTACAAAGAGTTTAAGTCCCTCGTATGGGATCCCACGCAACTTGGCATCAGCCCGGGGACTCAATTTATAGCATAGGAAATGTCGGAGTGGGTCTGTGGTCGTCGTCTCACATACCATGCCACCAGAAGCTGCAGTGTGGAGGGAGTGTTGGAACAGCCTGTTGAAGGCACAACTTGAGGACAGCTCAGAGGCCATACTTGGAGAGGGTAGCCTGTGCCAGGATTCTCTACTGGGACTTTAAACACCACTCTGTATCTCTGACACCATAGGGTCTGACAGATCATGTGGCCTGGTTGCAGGACTGCTGGTACCACCACTTGGACTTGATGCAGACCTGGGCCTCACTCAAGGCTGGCAGCCTTTTGTGTCACTCAGTATATGCATCAAAGCCTTACCTCTAGGTGTGCAATGTGCTGCCTTTGGAACCCAAAGAGGCCCAAAAGGCACTGTGCTTCCTTCTTCACGGTAGGAGATACAAGATGAAATACCCCTTCAAATAGAAATATGGCAGGCCATGAATCTTCACAGGGTTTCTCCCTCACCCTCTGGAGCACTTGTGTCTTACCAAGGCCTCTGAGGCCATCCGGCCCAATCAACACAATGTCACCAGTAATAGATCAATGGGATGTTCTGTGGTCTGTTAAGATGGTCTAGATTTCTTTGGACTATATTGTGACAAAGGAAGGTTAATACAACGTTGACAGGGAGGATGCCTGGGTGGCTCAGTCGGTTAAGCATCTGACTCTTGAGTTTGGCTCAGGTCATGATCTCCTTGTTCATGAGTTCGAGTCCTGTGTCAGGCTGTGCGCTGGCAGTGAGAAGCCTGCTTGGGATTCTCTCTCTCTCCCATTTTTCCTGTACCCCCCACTAAATAAATAAACAAAGAAACAAAGAAACAAACTTCAAAGAAAATATATAACACTGAGGGAAAACTATCAATGTATATTGTTGTCTATTACATGTGAATTCAAATGCTTTCTGGTCCTTCTTTTCTGATTGGGATAGAAAAGAACACATTTGCAAAATCAAAATCAATTTTCATTGTCCCAACCATTGAAATTATTTAAAATAATGACATAGAAATATTTTCAGAGTGCTTTACGAATGGTGATTGTCGTCTGGGATATTTACAGATGGCCTATACAATGATAGGTGGCATACACTATAGCCAGTGTCGTGGTTGGAATATGAGGGCTTTCTAGGGTAAGTAAATATTTGGAGAGAGGGCAATACTGTCTAGAAATTCAGGGTTTAGACACTTGGTGGCTATATCCAAAGCTGAAGTAGAATATGGACAGGAATATTGACGAAAGTAATATAAAACTGATCAAGTATACAAGCTTGATCTATGGAAAGATATCCTTTTTTTGTTTTGTTTTAATCCCAGTTAGTTAGCATATAGTGCAACAATGCTTTCAGGAGTCGATTCCACTGATTCATTCCCTATGTCTAACACCCAGTGCTCATCCCAACAAGTGTCTTCTTTAATGCCCCTTACCCATTTAGCCCATCCCCCTACCCACAACCCCTCCAGCCACCCTCTGTTTGTTCTCTATATGTAAGAGTCTCTTATGTTTTGTCTCCCTCCCTGTTTTTATATTATTTTTGCTTCCCTTCCCTTATGTTTATCTGTTTTGTATTTTAAATTCCACATATGAGTGAAGTCATATGATATTTGTCTTTCTCTGACTGACTGATTTCGCTTAGCATAATACCCTCTAGTTCCATCCACATAGTTGCAAATGGCAAAATTTCGTTCTTTTTGATCGCCGAGTAATACTCCAGTGTGTGTGTGTGTGTGTGTGTGTGTGTGTGTGTGTGTATTGTGTGTGTGTGTGTGTGTGTGTGTGTGTGTGTGTGTGTGTATATATATATATATACACACCACATCTTCTTTATTCATTCATCCATTGATGGACATTTGGGCTCTTTCCATACTTTGGCTATTGTCGATAGTGCTGCTATAAACATTGGGGTACATGTGTCCCTTCGAAACAGCACACCTGTATCCCGTGAATAAATACCTAGTAGCGCAACTGCTGGGTCGTAGGGTAGTTTTATTTTTAACTTTTTGAGGAACCTCTATGCTGCTTTCCAGAGTGGCTGCACCAGCTTGCATTCCCACCAACAATGCAAAAGAGATCCTCTTTCTCCGCATCCTCGCCAACATCTGTTGTTGCCTGACTTGTTAATTTTAGCCACTCTGGTGTGAGGTGGTATCTCATTGTGGTTTTGATTTGTATTTCCCTGATGGAAAGATATCTTGATACTCTTCCAGGCTGGAAGAAGAAAGAGACTTCAGCTGTTATCTCAGTTACCTTTCTAAAGTGATGTATTATCGGTTTTGACCTCCAGTGTCGAGATTTGTCTCAGAAGTCAAGCTAGATTATCATCTGTGCTTACAACTGATATTGCTGGGTACACGTGTCCAACAGAAGCACTGTGTCTACCAATGTCTTTTGATAGGTCCTCTACAGTCTCTGTGCCTGAGGTCATGTGAACATCTTCTAAGATACTGCATCTGGCCTGGCAGCCGCGATCAGGCTACTTACTACTTGGTTCAGTTTGTAACAGTCTACACATCCTACCAGATGCATTCTACAGGTGCCAGACTGGTGAATTAATGGAAATATGATGGAGGCCATGACCCTTAAATCCTTCAGATGTTAGAATGCAATACTGTTTGTTTTTTTTAACAAGGAGGTATGGGCTACATCTGCCGCCACACATACCACCAAGGAATTTTTGGACAGCAGTTGGGTGTCCTATAATTAAATTCAATTCTGACACCGACTACCTGGAGATAGTGTCATAGTCCACAGGTTAAGGGCTCAGTCCTACAAGACCACCCCCTACCTCCCCACATCACATTCCGACCACAAGTCAGTTTGTCACCTGGACCTCACACTGGCCAGCTATAGATTGGAGGTTCCCGAGACCCTCAACTTGCGTTTGACTAATTTACTAGACGGGCTCACAGAACTCAAAGAAACATTTTACTTACTAAATTACTGGTTTATTTTATAAGAATATAACTAGGAGCAGTCAGATTCAGGAGATGCACAGGGCAAGGAAGGTATGGGGCAAGGGAGGATGTGGAACTTCCATGGTCTCTCTAGAGCAGGACACTCTCCCCGAATCCCAGGTGTTCACCAAACGGGAAGTTTTTTGAACCCTGTCCTTTTGGGTTTTCATGGAGGCTTGATTACAAAGGAATGGTTGATTAAATTACTGGCCATTGGAGGAGCGCCCGGGTGGCTCAGTAGGTTAAACCTTTGACTCTTGATTTCGGCTCAGGTCACGATCTCACGGTTTGTGAGATTGAGCCCCGTGTCAGGGTCTGCACTGACAGCACAGAAACTAGGATTTTCTCTCTCCCTCTCTGTTTACTCCTCTCTCTCTCTCTCTCTCTCTCAAGAAATAAATAAATTAAAAAAATTTTATTCTTAAATTACTGACCACTGGAGATTGATTCAATCTGCAAGGCTCTGGTCACATGGCTGGTTCCCCAGGTAACCAGCCCCCATCCTTAAGTTCTCTCCTGAAGACACCTTGTTAATATAACCAAAGATACTGCTGTCACTCTCATTAGCTAGGAAATTCCAAGGGTTTTAGAAGCTCTGTGCCAGAAATGGGGACAAAGACAAAATATATATTATTACAAATCACAGTATCCCAGCTAACATTAAGTGGGTGATTGCTGTCTCATTTCCAGGATATTGGTGACATACAGTAGAACTGGTCTAAAGGACTCAGTTTGATCCAATAATCTTTATATCTATCTTCTCTTCCCCAGGGCCACCAAAAATCACTGGTGCCATGTAGAAAGGGACAAATAAGCATTCTCTTTTCTCTTCTCTGCTTTCGCTCTCACCCTCCTGCTGTCTCTCCTCTTTCCCTTTTTTTTTCTTAATGTTTATTTTTGAGAGAGAGACAGAGTGCGAGCAGGGGAGCGGCAGAGAGAGAGGAAGACACAGAATCTGAAGCTGTCAGCACAGAGCCTGATGTGGGGCTAGAACTCACAAACTGTGAGATCATGACCTGAGCCAAAGTCATGCACTTAACTGACTGAGCCACCCAGGTGCCTGGTGTTCTCTTTTCAACATAGCAGCTAGAGTGACCTGTCATGTAAAATATAAGTCAGATCATGATACTGCCCTTCTGAAAAGCCTCCTTCCAGTGGCTTCCCATGATTCTTAGAGACAATCCAAAGCCCCTTCTGTGTCCTCCAAGCCTTTACATGGTTTGACTCCAGGACACCTCCTAGACTTGGCTCCACTGTCTCCCTTGTTCACCTCCCTCCAACAACAGTGGCCTCCTAGCTGTTCCTAACACATGGAGCACATTCCTTCTTCAGGGCTTTTGCATTTCCTGTGCTGTTTTCCTGGAAAACTCTTTCCCCAGATGCTTGCATGCCTCGCTCCTTCATTCCATTCTGGCATCTGTTCAAGCGTCTTTCTCAGCCAAGTCTTCCCTCACTCTCCTCTGTTCTAAAACCTTCCCATTGCTCTTTCTATCTCTCTTTCTGGCACTTACTGCATTGTGACATTATATCACATAATTGTTTGTTTACTTGTTTATTGTCTTCCTCCCGCCATCGCCAGAGGAAAGTGAGTTCCACGTGGCAGGCACTTTGTCTGTTTTGTTCCTTGTTCTGTGTCTAGCTCCTGGAACAAGGCCTGGTGTATAGTGGAAACTCAATATAGATTTGTTGGATAAATAAATGCATGCTCAGTTGTCTTTCTTTCTTTTTCTTTGTAAGGAATTATGGACTCTTGTCCTTACTTCACCGCTTGGGACGGGGGTGAATGATTTATTCTGAAAGGCATTGTTTTAACTCGAAGTATTAACCAGAAAAATATACTAACCTCCATGCCCTTCCTTCCTACTTCTAAGTGCCTGTTCGCTTCAGCTACATTCAGGGCAGCAAGATCCCCTGTGTCAAATAGAAATATAAGGGCTTGGTCTCTAAAGCTTTTATGGTCAGTTCTGCCTGTCACTGCCAGGTCCAGTCATCTCTTGCTACAGGTTAGCTTGGGAGTTCTTAACATGGACTTGATGAACCTCAGTGAAGTTATTGGATAGGATTCTGGAGGCTCAACAGTCTCCTGGAATTGAGCCAGAATTGGGTATACATTTTTCTGGATTTTGCAGGGGCCCCAACTTCTCCTCCACAGGTTAAGAATTCCTCAGATAGTGGTGATTATTGCTCTTTACCAGGCCTTCATCTACTCTTTGTTGCTAATAGAGGGCTATCGATTGGGCAGAGATTGGAGGAATAGCAGAGGCCTGAACTTCTCCTTTCTCTTTCTTAAGAGAGTGTAATAACTTGAAATATGTACAGTTACTGTGAAAGTTGAGTGTAAATACTAAAGGAGGAAAACCTAGGATCAATCTAGCAGACCATCTCTCCAGCCACCTCAGATTCTTTATGGGATGGTAGGTCATACATATTCACACATACTTAAGTCCATCTGTCCATCCATCCACCCACCCACCCATCCATCCACCCACCCAACCATCCATCCATCCACCCATCCATCCACTCATGTAGGCATACATGCATCCATCTATCCATCTCCTACCCATCTGTCCATCCATCTGTCCTTCCAACCATCCTTCCACCTATCCATACAAAAAATTTCCCACAACATGCTATTCTCAAATGAATGAGCTATACCCTGTTTTCTTTTTCAGATTCTTTTTTTTTTTTAATGTTTATTTATTTATTTTGAGAGAGAGATGTGCAGAGCCATCGGCACAGGGCCCAATGCAGGCTCAGTCTCACTAACCACAAGATCATGACTTGAGCCGAAATCAAAAGTCAAACACCTAACCGACTGAGCCCCCTAGGCACCCTCTTTTCGGATTCTAACCCCAGTGACATAATTCCACTTTCAAACACACTGTTGGTATGGCTTTCTTCCCTGTATCTTTAGTGAAATTCTGATCTTGGATATTATGAATAATGTCTCCAATAACAATTTCATAACATTGTTCCACACACTTTTGGCAGTGGTTAATATTCACTGGTAGAAGTGAGAATGAAAAGAAGATATTTGCTTCTTCTTGCAATAAAATAACTATTTTTACTGTTTAATGAAGTAATAATTGATATAAAAATTCACAATTTTAGTCTTTCCTGGAGGCCATCCATCACTAGTGATATTTCAGTATATTTATTTTTCAGAGTTTTTCTACTTCCACACACACCTATATGCATTTATTTAAAAAGGGAAGGATTATAGGAGTGCCTTGGTGGCTCAGTCAGTTAAGCATCTGACTTCAGCTCAGGTCATGATCTCATGGCTCATGAGTTCAAGCCACATATCAGGCTCTCTGCTGTCAGCACAAAAGCTGGCTTGGGATCCTCTGTCCCTTTCTCTTTCTGTCCCTTCCCTGCTCTATCTCTAACTCTGTTTCTCAAATATAAATAAACATTAAAAAAAAAGGGAGCATTATACTATACAAGATATTTTAGAGTTTGCTTTGCCATTTCATATATGATGGGCATGTTTCATTAAATATACATTTGTGTTATTATTTAATGGGTACAGAGAATCTAATATATTAACAATTTTTAAAAACCTCTCATAATAAAAATTATTTTTATTTATTAATTAAAAAATATTTTTAAAGTAAGCTCCATGCCAACATGGGGCTTGAACCCATGACCCTGAGATCAAGAGTCACATGCCTGGGCCAGCTAGGTGCTGTTTTTTAAAGTAGAAAAAAAAAATTAATTAAAAGAAAATTAACCCAAACTTAGAGAATCACTAGAGATTCCCTTAGAACTATGTTTTGATGGCAAATTAATACAGTCACAAGTTCTCTTTTTGCCTAGCTTAAACCTGATACTGTCACGTGAATTCATTTAACTAATTTCATTCACCAGCGAGACCTCTCTCAATCTTCTCTGAGAGATTAATGTTCTTTATATACACTTTCAAGGTTTAACCGTTCAATTTTTCTCTTCTCCTATCAATGTAATTCTAGTTCTTGAAGACAAGAGAGATTGAACTGGTAAAATCCTTGGAACTGTAGTTGAAGAATGTTATTAGCTTTTCTGCCTAAATTAAGGGAAATTATACACAACTGGACTGAGAGACAGAAAGGCTAACAGTCTGTTCCAGATTAAGAGGAGCTGAAGAGAGGCACCTACCAGATGCAATGCATGGTGGTAGGTTTGGTCCTGAATTCTGGGTTGGGGTCAAATACCATAAAGGACATTGTTGGGCCAATTGGCAAAGTTTGAATAGGGACCATATATGTTAAAATTTCTGAATCTGATAGTAATTATGCTGTTATATATTAAAAAAAATCCCCATTCCCATGAGATTCACACTGAAGTATTTAGGGGTAAAAGGGAATGATGTCTGCCATTTATTTTCAAGTGGTTCAGAAAAAATACATATAACTGTATAGATAGAGAGTTAAGGAAACATGGCAAAGTGTTAACCATTGTTGAATCTGGGTGAAGGATACATAGGAGTTCTCATACCATTCTTGCAACTCCTGTAAGTTTGACATGATTTCCAAATGAAAACAAAAAGGAAGAAAAAAAAAGCATCCTTCAGAGCACCATTTTCTTTTCTGGGGAATTTTTTTCACTTTCTATGTATTGGATCCCATTTGTAATCTGCAGGGTGTGATCGAAGACAGTTATAGCTGTAAGATTGCAGTCAGATGAGGCCTTTTCCTCCATTTATGTTTGAGACCAAATTTTCCTAAAAAAAAAAAAAAAGTTTATTTATTTAAGTAATCTCTACCCCCAAAGTGGGGCTCATAACCCTGAGATCAAGGGTCACACACTCCTCTCACTGAGCCAGCCAGGCGCCCCACACACCAAATTTTCTATATACTGAAAGGGAGTCAAGGGAAGTGTCAAAATACAAAAAAACTTTAAAAAGACAAAGACGTTTAACTGTAAAAGGAAGAATGAGTCACTTTTTCTCAACAGTGTTTTTCAACTTATGAAAAATTTAAACCTCAAGAAAAATAGGATAGTAAACACCTGTATGTGTATCCATAACTTTGAGTTAACAATTGTCGATGTATTGTCACATATGCTCCATTATTATTTTTGGCTGACATGTTTTATTTATTATTGATTTATTTTTTTGTTAACATATTTTAAAGATGTCACAAAACCCTTCAGCGGAAAGCTCTAAAACAAGAACATTTTTTTTTAAATTAGGACAACAGCATCATCATACCTGCCAAGATCGGAAATGATTCTTAACGCTGCCTAATTCCCAGTCTGTATTCAAAATTTCCCATTTGATCCCAAACGTGGCTTTCACCCACTCATTCAAATCAGGGTCCGATCAGGGACCACACATTGCATTTAGTGTGTATTTTAGGTCTCTTTTCACCTTGAACCGTCTTCTTCCTTGCTCTGGGCTATAACATTTTCCCCCTGTGACCAGCATGTATAATGGGAGAGGGGAGAGTGTGATGATGAGCAAAGGATTTGAACAAAGATGAGTCTTTATATCTAATGGAGGCTAATCATACAAAAGTATTTAATTTAAAAAACAAGGATGTTTCAACTTTTCCAGGCAAAGCGAATACCGTCTGAGTACTGTTTGCCACCTTCTCAAACCTCACTGTTCTCATTTATATAATGGGGATGATAATCCTTGTCCGGTCTATTCCATAGGCATGTTAGGAGGACCCACCAAGACAGTGTGTGAATGCATTCTGTTCGCTAGTATGCACTTCTGTTTTATGATTTTCTCTAGCAGACTGAGCAGGAGACATCAAATCGCAATGCAGTTAAAGGCAGAGGGGAACAAAGGAAGAAAAGTTCTGTTATGACCGGTTAATCCTCTGTTCCCCTCTTCCCCTCAAAGTCCAAACCCCAAACCTAAATCCACGGTACTAACTTTGCAAAGCAAAGTTTGAACTGCGTGCTGTGGGTTTCCCGCGCCCCGCACCCCCCTCCCGGAACAGCGCGAGCCTTGTCCGCGCAGCTGCGGGGCAAGTAAGCGAGGGGCGGCGGGCGGCGCGGGGCTGCGGGGCGCGGGCGCACACAGCCGGGCCCTCGCACCCACGCCCTTTCCGCCCTCCGTGCGTCAGCGGCCCGGCTCCGCGCTGCCTGCGCTGTTATTTCCTGTGCCGCCCGAGTGCCGGACGGACGGAAGGCTGGCTGTGCCGTCACGCTGGTGACACCTAGGGTCTGGCTGGCGGAAACGCCTTCCATTCTCGCCCGCCTGGTCCTGCCCGTGGTTCTGAGCAGTGATCTCGGCGTGGGGCTCTCCCCAGCGTGGGAGTTGCTGCGCCTCTGGCCGCCCCACGTGTGCACATCTATTGCTCCTCCTTTAAAAATGTTTTTCATGTTTATTTATTTTAAGAGATAGAGAAAGTGAACGGGGGAGGGGCAGAGAGAGAGAGGGAGACACAGAATCTGAAGCAGGGTGCAGGCTCTGAGCTGTCAGCAAGGAGCCCAATGCGGGGCTGGAACCCATGAACCGCCTGACCTGAGCAGAAATCAAGAGTCAGATGCTTAAGCACTGAGCCACCCAGGTGCCACTTGCTTCTCATTTTAAACTGACGTCTTCTGTCTGTTGTGGTCCAAGCCCTTTAGCTGTCCACTCTAGACAGAGCTTGTGGACTTATGGGATCTCTGCGCTGGAAGGTCATGGACTCCATCCAGCACTCAGCCAGTAATAGCGAAAGGTCCTTCACATTGTTGCTTATATGCAGTTAGGGAAGTGGTTAAGAGCAAGACTTTGGGGTTCAAATTTCTGGCACCTGCTAGAGGTGTAAATCTCACTCACACTACTTAGCTCCCTCATCTGTAAAGTGTGCCTAACAGTAGTGTCTTCCTCATAAGGTTGAGGGGATTCGCAGATTAATATATATCTATACCCGTGAAGCACACTCTGCAGTTCCTGTCACATAGGAAGCATTATGTAAGTGTTGCTATTTGCATGAAG
Source organism: Panthera pardus (assembly GCF_024362965.1). Classification (NCBI taxonomy): domain Eukaryota; kingdom Metazoa; phylum Chordata; class Mammalia; order Carnivora; family Felidae; genus Panthera; species Panthera pardus. Next base: position 14,096,824 of record NW_026526766.1, on the reverse strand, counting down.
CTGCGTAGCCCTGTCTAAACGCCTCTAGAGATGGAGGTCTCCTTAGCTCATGAAGCAAGCCATTGAAACTCTGGTCAGTTTCAGCTATTGCAGGCCGTTCCTTATATTGTGCGGATTGGGGGGGGGGGGGAGGGGTGGGTTAAGGCAGTGTCAAAATATATGGAGTCCTCTGTGAGATTTTTTTTTTTTTTTGCATACAGTGTGTTGTAACCTCGTGAACTGATTATCCCCAATTTTGTTGATTTACATGTGACAAGACTGAAGACTAAAGGATTTGGGAAGCTTGCCCAGCGTCCGACAATGATTAAATATTCCAGTCCGAATTTGAACTTGGTCCTCTCAGGCTTCGATAGCTTCAAAAATTGGAAGATAACTCATTTTTCTGTTGAGACTTTGGTTTCTCATGGTTGTCGGCAAACTGTGAGTCCTCAAATGGTAGGAATTATTATTAATTTCTTTTTTCTTTTAAAGATTTTATGTTTGAGTCATCTCCACATCCGAGATGGGGTTCTACCTCCCAATCCTGAGATCAAGAGTCACATGCTCCATTTCCTGAGCCAGCCAGGTGCCCCGGAATTATTAATTTCTATTAATACTTTATATGTTGCCAATGCTCTTTTGAACCATCCCTTCTCCTTTTTTGTTTTTGTTTTTTTCTTGCCAAGGCAGGCTGCTTACAACCTTCTTCCTTTACTTGATTTTACTTGTATAAAATACCAGTAGATTGGTCTTGTCTCTGGACACCTGTGTCCCACAAAAAGAATGAGAAGAATTTGACAAGTGTTCCCTTTGAAGTTACTTTCACCTATAATACAGAAACTTTTTTTTTAACGTTTGTTCAATTTTTGAGAGACAGAGAGTGAGCGAGGCAGAGAGGGAGGGAGACACAGAGTCCGAAGCAGACGCAGGGCTCGAACTCACAAACCATGAGATCATGACCTGAGCCAAAGTCACATGCTTAACGGACTGAGCCACCCAGGCGCCTCTACTACAGACACTTTTAAAGCCAGAAATCAGTCAGTCCTTTAGTGGTTCTGGGAGGCACTTCTCTTACTGCATATCCTCTAGGATCATTTTTCTTCCTAAAGACTCAGATAGAAGAATTATATGTCAATAGCATTTATTCTGACCCTCCATCAGGGGCTTAGCTGTAGCCTCTCACACATGCCAGATGGAGTGCTCCTGAGGCAGCCTGTGCCATTTTGGAAAGCTCTTATTATTCATTCATTCAACAAGTATTTATTGAGAGCTGTTGCCAAACACTGAGCTAGGAAGGAGAGATTCACTGGAAAGTAAAAACAGCAACTTCTTCATAAGCTGAATCAAATTCTACCTCCCTTGATTTTCTACCTATTGATAGCACTTCTGCCCCCTGCGGCAACAGAACAGCATTAATTTCTGGTCCTCACGATAACCCCTCTTACTATTTCAAGGTGTTTCCAGTTGCCTGGATAACTTAGATGTTTTTTCTCTTTAAGTTTTCCTTGTAAAGATCTCACTTTTTTTTTTTTTTTAATATTGGGAGATGACGTAAAGGGTATAAAAAACTGTGGATCTTATTTAGTTTCTTTGAGCCTCAGTTTCCTTGCTGTGAAATGAGGATAATTATACACAACAAGTGGTTGAGAATTTTGAGATATTGTATTACTTGTCTGAAACAGATGAAGTATGCGTGTGTATTTAGAACATTAACTGCATGCAGATATGTACCAGGTTCTCTTCCAAATGCTTCACGTTTATTAACTCATTTACTGTCATAACAACTCTGTGGGGTGGCTACTATGATTAGTCCCACTTTAAAGATAAGGAAATGGAGGCACAGAGAACTGAAGGACCTCCCCCAAAGTCACAGAGCTAGTAGGTGGTATTGCTGAGATGTGATCTGAAACAGTGTGGCTCCAGAACCCTTGCTTATGGGTCTCTGGCTGGTCACCATTTTTATATCAGAGAGACTGAGAGAGGGGACAAGACTCAAAAGGTTCAGTAGGCGAAGAGGAGCTTAAATGCTGAACTTGGAGCCTGATCCTTGACCTGTAGTGTCTACTGCTTTAAATAATTTCCTACAGTTTGAAATTCAGTCTCTCAGGTTCACAGTCTGGCCTCAGAGGGGGCTTCCTCTTCTCCGACAGCGGCTTCCCAGTCCATTCTGCCCCCAACTCACACGTGCTGCTTCTCTCTAGCCTTTACTGGGCGATTCTTGGCAACAGATATTAGTTTTCTTTCCTCAGCACATCACTTGTTAGTTTCTTACACTGATTCAACTTGTAGCTTACAAATATGTTGTTTTTTTACCACCCTAAGTCTGCTAAACTGGGAAGTCATACTTTCAACTCAAATAAAAAACAAAGGAGGTAATTTCCTTAACACGTACAGAGATGTTACAAATCAATAAGGAATAAGGACAAGAGCCTGGTGGAAAAACGAGCAAAGGATATAAATAGACAAATCACAGAAGAGGAACTACATAAACGGCTCCTGTGTATGTGAAAAGACACGCATCCTCGATTATGATTAGAGAAATACATGCTAAAGCGATGGTATTTTTTTTTCCCATGGCAAAGACAGGCGCATACCTGTATCTATGTCTATATTTTTATCTACGAATCTATGTAGATGGTGATATATGCTGCTGGTGAGACATATTCTCATATGTTGCTTTTGGGAAAATACATGGGCATAGCCTCCATGAAAGACTGTTTGACAATCACTTATCAAAATCGTAAAAACAGGGCGCCTGGGTGGCTCAGTTGGTTAAGCATCTGACTTCGGCTCAGTTTGTGATCTCACGGTTCATGAGTTCAAGCCCTGCGTCGGGCTCTGTGCTGACAGCTCAGAGCCTGGAGCCTGCTTTGGATTCTGTGTCTCCCTCTCTCTCTGCCCCTCCCCTACTCACACTCTGTCTCTCTCTCAACAATAAGTAAACATTAAAATAAAATTTTTAAAAAATCGTAAAAATTTACACCCTTTGTGCAGGTCAGAGTTTCTCACTGCCCCCGTCTAGAACCACTGGTTGAGGTGTTTTCTTGCTGCATAGCATCCACCCCAAACTTAGTGGCTTAAAATGAAAACTATTTCATTGGCTCATGATTCTGAAATCTGGTTTGGGCTCAGCTGGGCAGTTGCTCTGCTGTTCTTGCCAGGGGTCCCTCGTATGCCTGCATTTATTGGGTGGGGCAGGTGGGGCTGAACTCAGCTGGGATACTGAGATGGCTGCGTCTTCTTTCTCACTGCATCTTGGGTCCTCTTTCCCCACACACAGTCTCTCAGTTTAGAGAGAGTGAAGGCACAACTCTCTCTACATGTGGTTTCTCCAGCAGGGTAGCCAGATTTTAACATGGTAACTCAAGGCTTCCAAAGACATAAAAGTGAAAGTTGCCTGGCCTTCTTAAAACTGTTGCTTATTTTCAGCTATGCAACTTTTTAATATTTCTATGTAAAGCAAGGAATCTGTCCAGAAAGTTCTTGAACCTTAATGACTTCTTTTGATTTATTTAGTATCTGGATAAGACCAGTCCAAGCCAAAATTATGCACAAAGTTCACCATTGGCCTCTCCTGGGTCCACAGTATTCCCAGCCTGGATTCCCAGTCCTCGGCTTCACCTACCTTGGTCCTTCCTTTTTTACCATCATAATTTATTTTCCTTTTCAAACTTTTGTTCTTAGGATTAACATCCTTTAGATCTTAACTACCACTGTCTTTATATTCCCTGACCATATTATCTTAAATTCCCCATCTTCCACCTCAACCCAACAACTTGTGCAAGCACTTTTGAAGCCTCTGCTTACAACACCCCACCATTGTCGCATTGGGCAAAGCAAGTCACATGGCCATGTCCAGAGTCAGTGTGGGAGGGGACCTCACAGGAGCATGAATGCTGGGAATGTGGTTCATTGAGGGCCATCAATGCCTTCTGCCCTACTCATTATTCATAATTTTATGTCCTTTAAAGAGTTTATCACAATCTGTTTTTATTTTATTTTTGAGAGAGAGAGAGAGAGAGAGAGAGAGAGAGAGACAAAGTGCGAGTGGGGGAGGGGCAGAGAGCGAGGAAGACAGAATCTGAAGCAGGCTCCAGGCTCCAAGCTGTCAGTACAGAGCCCGACAGGGGACTCAAACTCACAGACTGTGAGATTGTGACCTATGACATGAGACAAAGTCAGATGCTTAACCAACTGAGCCACCCAGGTGCCCCCTATCATTTGCATACTGGTTAACTTGTCAATTTCCTTCTGTGAGAGAGAGGAACTCCCTACCAAGTACATTGGCTGTGCTGTCTCACCTCCAATATCTGTCGGTGTTTGGCACGCTGGCCAACAATTAATATTTGTTAAATAAATAACTGAGCTTTGAATTTCCTTAGCTGTGTTCAGCTGATTTACAAAAGAAAATTTGCATTGATGGGAATGCAAGCTGGTGCAGCCACTCTGGAAAACAGTATGGAGGTTCCTCAAAAAACTAAAAATAGAACCACCCTATGACCCAGCAATTGATCCACAGGATACAGGTGTGCTGTTTCGAAGGGACACATGCACCCCCATGTTTATAGCAGCACTATTGACAATAGCCAAAGTATGGAAAGAGCCCAAATGTCCATCGACGGATGAATGGATAAAGAAGATGTGGTATTTATATAAAATGGAGTGTTATTTGGCAATCAAAAAGAATGAAATCTTGCCATTTGCAACTACGTGGATGGAACTGGAGGGTATTATGTTAAGTGAAATTAGTCAGAGAAAGACAAAAATCATATGACTTCACTCATATAAGGACTTTAAGAGACAGAACAGATGAACATAAGGGAAGGGAAACAAAATATAAAAACAGGGAGGGGGACAATACAGAAGAGACTCATAAATATGGAGAACAAACTGAGGGTTACTGGAGGGGTTGTGTGAGGGGTGGTGGCTAAATGGGTAAGGGGCACTAAGGAATCTACTCCTGAAATCATTGTTGCACTATATGCTAACTAATTTGGGTGTAAATTTTAAAAAATAGAAAATATAATTAAAAATAAATAAATAAATAAAATGCATGTTGAAGAAAATACAAAAGAAAGAAAAAGAAAGAAAGAAAGAGAACTTGCATTGAGGTGATCATGGAAAGGGTTGAAATTTCTCCCTCCATTTTTAAGCACCTTGTAGTACATTATTCATTCATTCATTCATTCATTCATTCATTCATTCATTCATGTTTGAAATAATCTCTACACCCAGTGTGGGGCTCAAACTCATGACCCTGAGATCAAGAGCCACAGGCACCACCCGTCCAGCCTGCCAGGCAGCCCCACCTTGTAGTGCATTTGAACAGTAGTTTTCTGAAAACAATGTTCAGTTTAAAGGTGCGATAAATTCTTACATCCAAATGGAACATAAAATCGGGTTTTTCTACTTTTGTCATTTTTCCATTATACTGTTGCAAATTTGGGAAATATTGATGATTTTGTTAGTCTACAATATTTCAAGTAATTTTTTTTTCCTGTGGCAACATAAAATTTACCATTTTAGTCATTTTAAAGTGTGTGGTTCAGTGGCTTTAAGTACATTTGCATTGTTGTACAACCACCACCACTGTCCGTCTTTACAACTTTTTCATCTTCCCAAACTGAAACTCTGCATCTGTTAAACAGCAACACGGTCCCTCTTCTCCCGCCCTTGGCAACCACCATTCTACTTTCTGTCTCTATGGATTTGATATTTGATTATTCTGGGCACTTCATATAAGTGGAATCATACAGTATTTGTCCTTTGTCTCAAGAACCTTTTTCTTTTCTTTTTTTTTTCTTTTTTTAAGCGCTTTTGAAATGCCTGGAGTTTAGCAATGTGCATCTAGAGATTTTTTTTCTTCATTTATTTTAAGAGAGGTGGGGGGAGTGAGACAGAATCTCAAGCAGGCTCCGCACTGTCAGCAGCATGGAGCCTGATGTGGGTCTTGAACCCACACACCGGGAGATCATGATCTGAGCCTAAGAGTCAGATGCTTAACTGAATGAGCCACCCAGGTGCCCCTGCCTCAAGTAATCTTAATTATCTTTCAAAATAGTTTCATGTTCATTTCTTTAGAAAGGAATGTGGAAATGTCACAAAAGAGTTTTGTGGAATTGGGGTAGGCTGATAGTAACTTCTGACAAGTTGTTAACTGTTGATATTCAAATCACTGGTGACTTCAAGATTCCTGAAGAGCTGTTTTGTCACCCAAATGGCCCCCGAGACTGCAGGGATCTATTATTTTTTTTTCTCATATGTTAGTTTTTATTTGTAACTATGGAAAATGCAGGGGAGCTTTTATACAGTATATTTTGGGGAATTTGACAGCTATGAATTTTTGCAAGTAAAGTGTTCCTAATCTTGCTTCTCCTTTCTAATTATGCTTCTTTGAAGAATACACAGGATTCTTAATCTTTCAGGGTGCAGTGGGCTTATATTTCTGACTGCCTGGAAGGGAAGAACAGGAAGGAAGGGATAAAACCCAGGAGATAATGCATGATTTCGGGATGCTGGTATTATTTATTTTGTTTTTTAAAGACAATTTTAAGTTTTTACTTTTAGTTTTTAGTAGGCTCTATGCCCAACATGGGGCTTCAATTCACAATTCCTAGATCAAGAGTCAGATGTTCTGACTGAGCCAGTCAGGTGCCCCTGGATGTTGGTATTATTTTAAATAACTTACTGTATACATAATCAGCTTTCTCAGTTCTTATACTAATTGGCTATTTAAATCCTTTCAGTACACATCCATTTGTGTATATGATAAAAAGGTGGTACATTTCTCGTGTGTATTTCTTCCATTTACATTTATCATGTAAATCTTCATACAGCAAATTTATAAGACAGTGACGGCAATACTTCATATATCTTAGACCTGGTAGAAGAAAATCTTGACACCAAATACGTTACAGTAGCAACTTTATTCTAGCTGACTGATATCAGGTAACTCATTTCTCTTTTCAAGGATGGGGTCTTCACCTGTGAAGTGAGATGTCTCACAGCAAAGCAAAACCACTTACATAGAGATGGTATATAACTTAAAAGGATTTTGTGCACATTTTGAACATATGGCATGGGAATCAGGATGGAATATCACTTTTTTCAGAGGGGAAGATTGTGTTTTCAAATAACAAAAAGAAAAGAGGCAGGGCGCCTGGGTGGCTCAGTCGGTTGAGCGTCCGACTTCGGCTCAGGTCATGATCTCGCGGTCCGTGAGTTCGAGCCCCGCGTCAGGCTCTGTGCTGACAGCTCAGAGCCTGGAGCCTGCTTCACATTCTGTGTCTCCCTCTCTCTCTGCCCCTTCCCTGCTCATGCTCTGTCTCTGTCTCAAAAATAAATAAACATTAAAAAATTTTTTTAAAAAAAATTAAAAAAAAGAAAAGAGGTTTCATTCCTACTTACCTGATAGATTGCAGAGCCTGAAAATTAAGTAAATAAGTGTTTCTCCTCTCTCTGAAAAAACCGTGTCAGAGTTTTAGCTATATCAGAATTGCTTACATCATACTTTAAAGCAAGTATCCAGAGAGTTTAACTGGAAGCATACTGTCTTCATGACAAGCCGATGAAATGTGAGAATGAGCTTAGTTGGATGCAAGGACATAAAGAAAGAAAAGATGGTTTTGTAGACACTCAGCTGTAGCCCAGCGGAGAAAGGTCACACTAACATTCCGTAATGTTATTGCACTGGGTCAGCAGGGGAAAAATCTTCTAAGACTTTTAATTAAGGTGAGGATGGCAAACAGTGTATCAACACCTTTCTGGAGAAGCATTAGTCACCTGGAGAATAATTTCCAAGCCTGTACACTAAATGTAGCAGGGAACAAGTATGAACAGAAAAGTGAGATTTAAAGACGATCTGTTCAGACCCTCACAGAATGAAACACTGTTTGTGGGAATTAATTTCTAACAGCCTGGGGGGAAACAGAAAGGGGAAGAGTGGCTGGTAGTTAAGCGAGGTTCTGCCTTAAAAGGGTTTGGAGCTGAAAAATACAAACCACGCAGAGGCACTGAAATGCTGAACGCAGAGGTGTACAGGTTATTTCCAGATCGTGGTGTTTGATCCTCTCCCCTCTCCTGAAGGGCTCTGTGGACTCCTTTGTCATCCATACAGCAGGCAGCATCACTCTGCAAACACCGCTAGACTCTTAGGATTGAAAAACAAAGGAGGTTTGGGGTGCCTGGCTGTCTCAGTCAGAATAACGTGTGGCTCTTGATCTCGGGGACGGTGAGTTAGAGCCCCATGTTGGGTGTAGAGATTACTAAAAAAGATAGGTAGATAGATAGATAGATAGATAGATAAATAAATAAAGGTGAGCCTCCATCTTGAATTTCTGAACCTTCAGAGCAGAGCGGAATGTTCGGAGCCAAGCGTAGACACGAGGCCCACGGAAGAGGGTAGGAAGGGCGGAGAGGTGGTGCGTGCTGAATCTTCAGGTGCCCAGTTTACCAGCTGCAGGGAAGGGGGCAGGATGGGGATGGCTGGGGGTAGGACGTACTTAATAATCAGGACGCAGGGCTGCTAGAGTTGTAGCAGGTGTGGATAGAGCCCTCGGAGCTGAGTGGAGGTCCTGACTGATCCTAGAGTGGTTCAGGAAGAGGGTCACATTTGATCTAGTTCGCAAAATGAAAAGGACAGTGGTGCATGTGATAAGGATGGGCCAGCCAGGGTACAGAGTGGGAGAACTGGCATTTCAGAGAGATGGGGAAAGGAAAGTGCATACGGGGCCGGAGAGGTTGAAAGAATGAGGCATGTTTGAAGTGTGGTCGTTGTTTCTCGCCATTAAAACGAAAGCTCCAGCTTCCTTTAGGTAATGATCCAAGTATGTTTCTCATGATCTTCACCTCTGGCCTGGATCTTAGAGCACTCACTTTCCAATCCCCATGGAGGAAGTCGTAGTGAGTGTATGATAGAAGATTCTAATTTAGCCAGTCGTGGAAGCCTAAAGAAGAGATGGCCAGAGGCACCGATGGCACAGTGCGCTGAGGACTTATGGGGTGTGCAGCTAAACCCCCTATAACATTATCATAATAAATTCTCATAACACCTGCATGGGCTCAGTAGTATTCATTCATCCATCCATCCATCCATCCATCCATTCATTCAAAGTAAGTTCTGCACCCAATATGGGTCTCAAACTTAACAACCCCAAGATCAAGAGTCACATGCTCTATTAACTGAGCCAGCCAGGTGCCCCTATTCCCATTTTTAAATGAAGACACAGGCACAGAGAGGCTTGGCTACTTGTCCGAAGTTATACTGCCACTGAGCCATGGACCATGGTTCTAACCCAGGCCGCCTGACTGAAGGCCCCTCACTCTTGGCCAATGCGCTATCCTGCCTCAACACAGTGAGCACCACCATCATGAAGAGCACAAATGAAAAGGCATCAAAGGAGCATCTCACTCATCCTGGGGCTTTCCCCCCGTCATATGGAAATGACAGAACAACAGTGAGGGTGTCACATCCTGAGGGAGTACGTGACATAGAGATATGACCACCTGATCTGCCTTCAAGGGAGGATGTGCTGCCCCGTAATGAGGGTTATTGGCAGTGATCCTTCTCCAGGACTGCCTCAGCTGCTGAGCTGCCTTGCCCAAGGTCTTGCAACTTCCCAGGATGCACCACATCCAGTGACTAATTCAGGAGGCTATATAAAGGTCCGGCCATCTGGGTGCAGTAATTCAGAAGGGCCATGCGGGCTCCAGGGCCCCCAGGGGAGGTTGGCCGAGCCTGTTGCTGGGTTCACATTGCAGCTCAACTTTTCCCTCTGTCCCATCCTGCTTCCTGTCCCTCCCTCCAAAGGTGTTGACCTCATGGACGTTTTTAAACGAACATCTTGCTCCTCTGTCTCAGAGCCTGCTTCCTTGGGAACCCGATCCAGGACAACATCAATTCCATTGACCAGAGAAGTCTGTGGCCTCTCACTTTGTTTGGTCTCCAGTGTGACTTCCTTTCACATTACAGATCTCCCTCAACTCACGATGGGGTTACGTCTGGACAAACCTCCCGTAGGTTGAAAATATCTCCAGTCAAAAGTGCATTTAGTACACCTCAACTACCCAAGAGCACGGCTTAGCCTAGCCCACCTTAAACGGGCTCAGAACACCCACATTAGTCTATAGTTGGGCAAAATCATCTCACACAAAGCCTACTTTATACTAAAGTGTTGAATATCTCATGTAACGTGTTGAATAGTGTACTGAAAGTGAAAAGCAGAAAGGCTGTCTGGGTACAGGATGGTTTGAGTGTATCAGTTGTTGACCCTCATGATGGCCAGGCTGACACAGAGCTACAGCTCCCTGTCACTGCCTGGCATCTTGGAAGAGTCTCATACCGCTTATGGCTGGACCAGGAACAGATCCAAACTGGAAATCTGAAGTATATTTTCTGAGTGCATTTCACATTCACATCATCGTCAAGTTAAACAATTAAGTCCAACCACTGTAAGCTGGGGACTATCTGTAGTTTCAAAACCATCTGCTTTATTTCAAGAACCTTTGATTTTTCATGTTCCTGATAAATATCCAAGAACAAAAGTTTGTAAAATTCTCAATGGTCAGCTACACAAAGATTCAGTGCCCTCTTTTTTTTTTTTTTTTGGTCAGTAGACTTTATTTTTTAATTTTTATCATGAAAAAAATGTATTTTTAAGTAATCTCTACACCCAACATGGGGCTCGAACTTAGAACCTTGAGGTCAAGAGTCGTGTGCTCTACTGACTGAACCAGCCAGGTGCCCCCCAATAGGCTTTATTTAGAGCAGTTTTATTTATTTTTAATTTGTAAAAGTTTTAAATGTTTATTCAGTTTTTGAGAGAGAGTGTGTGAGCAGGGGAGGGGCAAAGGAAAGGGCAGAGAGAACGGTGGACAGAGGATGCAAAGCAGGTTCTGGGCTGCCATGACCACGAGATCATGACCTGAGCTGAAGTGTGGTGCTCAACCACTCAACAGATTGAGTCATCCAGGCTCCCGTAGAGCATTTTTAGGTTCGCAACAATATTGAGCAGAAGATACAGAATCCCCTACGATCACCGATCACCGCCACCAGCCCGCCTCTTTCCCGTACAGCTTTCCTGGATATTGACGTCCATTTCCTTTGGTTTTGACAACACGTATAGGTTATGGAAGTAAAACCTCTTTAAAACCAAACCTTCCATGAAAACAGTTTATGTGATATTTTAATTGCTATTTTTAATGCTTGAGTGCTTGGCAGGCCTGATTCCAATGGGCTCTTGCTGTGCGGCAGGTTCCCTTAACTTTGAGTCCTAGTATCCTCGTGTCTAAAACTGGAATAACAATTTGGGAGAGGATTAAATTGAGTAACATATTCAGACTGCAAGCAAAGCGCCTGGCACTTAAACATTCAGAGAATGGGCATTAAAAAAAAATTTTTTTTTTAATGTTTATTTCTGAGATGGAGACAGAGCGAGAGGGGGGCAGGGGCAGGGAGAGAGGGAGACACAGAAACTGAAGCAGGCTCCAGGCTCTGAGCTGTCAGCACAGAGCCCAGTGTGGGGCTCAAACTCAGGAACTGTGAGATCATGACCTGAGCAGAGTCAGACGCTTAACCGACTGAGCCACCCAGGCGCCCCAGAAAATGGGCATTATAATATAAAGTTGGCCCTGTGCAGGTGGTAGGATACATTTGTTTCCTGTGGCTCCTATAACACATTACCACACACTCGGTGGCCTAAAACAACAGAAATTTATTCTCTCATGCTCCTGGAGGCTGGAAGTCTGAAATCAAGGAGTGGGCAAGACTCCCTTCCCCGAGGAGGCTCCAGGGGAGAACCCTTCCTTGCCTCTTTCTGCTTCTGGTGGCTGCTGGTGCTCCTTGACTGTGGTTGCATCTGCTTACATGCTCACATCATCTCCTGTCTGCCTTCCTTTCATAAGGGTACATGTGATTGCACTGAGGGCTCACCCTGAGAACCCAGGATAACCCCCCGACTCAAGATCTTTAATTTAATCCCATCTGCAGAGACCCTGTTTCCATATAAAGGAACACTTCCAGGTTCTGGTGATTAGGGTCTGAAATCTCTGAGTGGGGGGAGGGGGGTATTTTTCAGTTTACAGCACAGGGTGACACATTTCCTATCCTGTCTTCATAAGGCATAGTCCCAAACATTTCACCTTTGATCACGAAAACAGCCCTTCCTCCCTTCCAGTTTGTCACTCAAAATCATCTGCCTTATTTCAAGAACCTTCCTCCCTCTCCCAGAAGGAACAGTGGCATCCAAAGTTGGGTAGTTTCATTAAGATCTTAGCACTGGACCGTGTTGGATTGGACCGTGTTGCTGTTTTGGAGGCATCCTTCCAAAGTTTTAATTAATCTTTATTTATTTTAGAGACAGAGAGACAGAGCACAAGCGGGGGAGGGGCAGAGAGAGCCGGAGACAGAATCCGAAGCAGGCTCTAGGGTCTACACTGTCAGCACAGAGCCTGACGCTAGGGGGGGGGTGGGGGGCGAACTCACGAACCGTGAGATGGTGACCTGAGCTGAAGTCGGACACTTAACCGACTGAGCCATCCAGGCGCCCCCGCGTCCCCCAAAGTCTGAAGTCATTTGCGGATGCTCTGTAGCGCTGTTTCTCAAACTCGAGTCTTCCAGGCACCTCTGATTCAGTAGGTGGCGGCAAGTTTGGCAATCCTAATTTTTCAAAGTGCCGCAGGAGAATGTTATCAGCGAAATTTGGAAACTTTGATTTCTACAAATTCCTGAACCTAACTCATGGAAATGGGGAAATTCCCTTTCCCGCCCGCTGGGTGTATCATGGTTACATGACTGAGGTGTCATTAAAACGGCGGGGCGGGGGGTGGGGGGCGGCGGGGAAGGGCAACCCTGAAATCCGAACACCCCTATCTGTCCGGGACTCGCTGAAAGAGTTCCCCGTCGGGACAACCGCCAGTTCCGAATTAAACAGAGGATGACGACTGCCTGGATTGGGGAGGGCCACTGCTGTCACCAGCTGGGGACCTCGTGGGTCTGACTGACCAAGCCCCGGAGGCGCCCTCCCCCGGAGACCAGACTTGTGCTCGGTGGGAGCAGCTCCAGCGAGGGGCGGGGAGGTGGCAGCTGGAGCTCCTCCAGCTCCGGAGCAGGAGTCCATACATAGAGAGGTCCAGGGGCGTTGGGGTGGGCGGGGGAGTGGCTTGTAGAGCGCCACTCCCGCAAGCCGCAGCCACTCCAGAGTGGCGCGGGCAGGGGGCGTGGGGAGACGTCGTTCTATTTATTCTGGCTGGAGAGCCGGTTGCCCCGGCCGCTCCGAGCTGCCCGAGGAGCTGTCCTGAGACAGAGAGCGGGCGGTGTCTTCGGAAAGGGCTAAGAACCCGGCGCGCGTGGCTGGCCAGGTGGGGGCGGCCGCGCTGCGCCGGCGGAACGCGCAGAAATTTTTCGGGAGTTCTGGAAGTCCCTTTGGGGATGATGAGGTTCCGAGTGTGGCTCAGCCGGGAGCGATGAGGGCGCTCGGAGTCCAGCTCAGCCGAGGGGTGTTGGGGCGCAGCCAGGGCTCAGCCGGGAGGCGATGGGGGTGCAGTGTCCAGCTTAGCCGCGGAGTGATGGGGGCGCAGTGTCAGGCTCGGCCAGGACCAGATGCGCGAGCAGGTTCCGCCGGGGGCGGGGTGGGGGGGGGGGGGGTGATGGGAGCCCATTGTCAGGTCCAGCCGCGGGTGAGAGGGGCTCGCGGTCGGGCTCAGCCGCGAGGTGGCGGGGGCGCCGGCTCAGGGTCCGCCGAGCCCAGCAGGAGCTTGCAGCCGCGTCCGGACGCGCTCAGCGCCGGGTCCCGAGCTCCCGCGGAGCCGGGCGGCGGGAGGAGCCCAGCGCGGCCACCGCCTCCTCCGGCCGCAGGCCCCTCCTCTGCCCCCGCCTCCTGCGTCCCGTCCGCCCGCCCGCCCAATCCGCAGCCCTCGGCCCAGCAGAGCCGGGCGGCTTGTCTGGCCGGCGGAGGCTGAGCGCGACCCTCGCGAGCCGCGGCGCCCGCCGACCAGGGACAAGCGCGACTCCCGGGACCCCGCTCTGCCCCGCGCTGCCGCCTCCTCCCGTCGTCGCGGGGACGCTCCGGCCCGCGCCGCCAGGGCCGAGCTTCTCTTCCTCCCCGCGGAGAAGGAGCGGAGAAAGCCGAGCGGCTGCTCCGGGAGCGAGCGAGCGAGCCGAGGCCCCTGCCCCCGAGTGTCGGGGCTGGAGGAGGAGGAGGCGGAGGCGGAGGGAAGTGCGCGTCATTCCCGGGAGGAGAGTGTTTCACCTCCAGGCTGAGGCTGCGGCTGCCAGTTGCATAAAAGCAGCGGTGGCGGCGGCGGCGGGCGCGGGCGCGGGGCTACCCGGGCTCTCTGGCCATGGAGGGAAGATCCGGACCCGGGGACGCTAGGAGCTCGGCTCCGTCTCTTTGGACCGCGGTGTAGGCACCTGAAGTAGCCGACGCTAAGCGGGGGAGGGGAAGGTAAGAAGCAAAGGGTCCCCCGCCCCCCGCCCCGCCTCCCCAGCTGCCTGCTGGGGCCACCGCGAGGTCGCCGACGGCGGCCCCGCGCACCACCGCGGCTCCCGGCGGCCTGGCATTTAGGCATCTGCTGCTGCCGAAATGGAAAACATCCTCCCGCCCCCTGAAGCACCCTCCCGCCCTCCCCCCTCGCACCGCCTCTCCCGGTCTCCCTCCTCTCGGGTTCGGGAGTAACCGGACTCCCCCGGAGTAAATCCTCTCCGTAAGAAAGGGTCTGGGAACCACGTCTAGATTTTCTTTCTTTCCGTCTCTCTTTTCATTACGTTTACGGGGGAGGAAACAATGGACCTTTGAAAGTCGGTGTGAACAGCCGCAAACTTTCCGGAGAGGGTGGGAGTGGGGGTGGGGGTGGGGGATAAACCCCACGGGAAGCTGACCACTATGAAAGGTTGATAGAATGTGCATTGCAGAGTCTGGGCTTCAGCGCGCGCGCGGACGCGTTTGGGGTGACCTTTGTCTCTTTACTGTTCCCCTGGGTTGGTGCACCCCACACCCCTTACCCCGCTTTGTGTTCAAGTCAGGGGAGGCTTTAAAAATCGCTTGCAGCTTTCTTTACAGCTGGGGAATATAGCCTAAGCCCTGGACCCCACGCCCAGCTTTCCTCTGCAGAGTTGCGAGGTCTTGGCAAAGGAGGGGGGTCCCGCTCTGTGAGGATCCCAGAATTCAGTAGTTAGTGCCAGTTTCTACATCCTTTGCAATAAAACCGAGGTCCTGATGTCCCTGGATGCTCTCTGCTGAGGGTTGTCTCCAGACCTCGCTGTTGAGCAGAAACCACTCAACTTAAATTCTCTGGGTAAGGTTAGGAAAACAGACTTTGATATATGTCTCCTTTCATCAGGAGTTGGGGTTAAGGATGGAGTGCTTAATAATTTTAAGAACTTTCATTCCACACAGAAGCCACTCACCGGCTTGTGTCCACTCTCCTGGTTTCATTTCAACCATGCGATGCCCTGTTGCATAATTGCAGGGTGTGCAGATGTTTTCAGGAGCAAAATAAGAATTTAGAGGAAATGGGATGGAAGGAAGTTTCACCTGAGCTGAGGGAGGCCTCAAGCCTCAGGGCAGCCAGACATACCTGTTGGAAACGGGTGTGTTAGAAGCGCATGTAGTTAGCCTTATGGTTCTTTGGTTTGGCAAAAATGGAGCTATTAATCTTTGACCCTTGAAGGAAGCTTGCTATTTTCAAAATTGGTCTGGGCATCATGCTCTAGTTGTGTGCCTTTGATTAGCTATTCAAAGGGCTCTTTGGGGTTTGCCTTTCTGGGCAAAGGAGAAGACAGTGGACTAGCCCTTCTGCTTAGTCAACACTGGGTAGTACCTTATGGTGTTGTATTCTCAACACTAAAGTTCCTCCCGTCAGCTTTGTGTGAACCTGCACTGCAGGGTCAGAGTCTGTGTGGGTGGAAGTCTGCTTTTGGCTTTCAATTCAATCTTCCTGAAGCTGGTTTATCTGATGAATGTGTGTTTACAGACTCAGAAAATTAAGGTTAGAAGTGAATTTTGAATCATCATCTACCTGTTCTGCTTCAACAGCCAGTGACAGAAGCCACGGGCTGTGTGGACAGGGAGGTGGAATCAGTATATCCTTACCCCTTGCTTGTTTAGATTTCTTTTGTCACAGTGGAATTGTTTGAGTTAAGTCTCCTTTGTTGATGTAACCTGTACCCTGCAAATTTTCAGGAGTCTCAGATTTCATGGCAGGAAACCAGGGGACAGCACCTCATTCCTGTTCCAACAGACCTCATCTAGCTTGTTTCCAAGCTCTCTTGGGAATGGTGAGAAGACCAACTAGAAAGTAAAGTAGTTGTGGGCCGTTTCCGAAGTTGAAAGGCTACTGTTTACCAGCTCTGTCCCTCTGGGCAGGGTTCTGAAATTGCAAATGATGATACGATGAACCACAGTGCAGAAAGAGAGCATTTAGAGGATTATCATCAAATACACAGTCTTAGACTCACATGGGATACCGTATGTAAACGTGTACCTTGTAAAGTTTTAAACGTGTACCTTGTAAAGTGCTGTAAAAGAGGAGTATTGCATCACCCACCCACCATGCATTCAACTAACAATTCTCGTTCACCCATTGTGTGTCAGGCCCTCTGGAAACAGTCTGAGTGCCCACCTTGTCAGTAGGCAGGCAGAGGGAGGTGGATGGAGTGGTTAAAGCTTGGGAAGTCCAAGGGAGCCGAGATCACCTGTGTGTGGCTTCCATCTGTAAAGAAAGATGAGCCAGTCTCTGCGTTGGAAGGAAAGAGCCTAGGCTGAGAGGAAAGGAAACAGGTGCAGGAAGTGTGTAAGTGTGGGGACCATTATGCATAGAATCCTTTAAGAATCCAGAGGAGGACCAGATTGGGAGCAGTGGGCGGAAGGAAGCAATTTGGTGAAAACTAAACTTTTCAAAATTCAGACAGAAACAGTAGGGGCAGAACACTGGTGTCAGTGGTACCATTTTGAAATGTAAAGATGGGAGTACTTGAAGGCAGAGTTCAGTCTGAAGCGAAGCTCTGACATTTGCTAACCCTTTGGTGCTGCCCAAATCCCCCAGTTCTTCACACTTTGTTCATCTGTAGAATGAGTTTAATCATATTTTATTGAATTCTTTCAGGTTTAACTTTGATTTAATTTGCTGTGCATATACTAAAGTTCCATACAAGTTAGTGCTGTTTGCTCTCGCAAGGTACTTTCAAAGTACGTTCTTTTTAGGGTACGTTCTTTTAGCCTGGGTGGCTTGAAAAGCCAAAAGTTGGTTGAGCATTCAGCTCTTGAGTTCGGCTCAGGTCACGATACCACATTCGTGGGACTGAGCTCCTCATCGGGCTCTACTGTGACGGCACAGAGCCTACTTGGGATTCTCTCTTCTGCTCTCTCTGCCCCTCCCTCTCTCTTTGTCTTTCTCAAAAACAAACAAACAAACAAACACCCCCAAAACAAAACAACCAAAACACAAAAGACAAAAAGCTTTAAAACAAACAAACAAACAAAAATATTTTCTTTTTAGAGCAATGAAGAGATCCAAATCATAACTCAGTCCAGCTGGCTCCAGTGACAGATTTCTATTTTGTTGACCCTTTCCAGAGTGTTCCGAATCCCATCTTGAGTGCAATTCTTCAGACTTTATGCTGGTTATTGTCATATGGCATTCCTCAACTTGTCCAGGCAGCTTCCCATGCCAGCCACAGGAAATCTTCTCATTGCATTCAGGTGGTGAGCACTAATTAGAATGATGGGCTGGTGCATACAGCACCTCGATTGAGAGGGGCTTGTCTGGGGCTGTTCTGTAACTGCCGTGTTTCTCCCCCGTCTCCCAAGGCAAGCTAACCCCTCTGCTTTCCTCTATCCTAACAAGATAAATATGGAAAAGGAAGGAAAAGCCATGCATCTGCATTTTCGAGATCCTGAAAATGACCCTTACTAGTTTTCTCCATGTATAAAGAGGTGTAATTTTCAACGATGCTGTTAAAGAAAAGGCTGTTCTCACAGTCAGAACAGTCGCTGTCTCGGTGAAACTTGAATCTGTAAGCACGTCTTGCTTTAATGTACTTGCCTTACTCCCCACTTGAAATGAACTTAAGCTCATCTGACAGTGTAATAAATTGCCTTTGATAGAAATCCATACTTACATATTTCAAACTATCAGTTCAGTGTGATTTTCTTGGGGCGGGAAGCAGTACAAATGTAAATCAATTTTCAGGGACATATTGGATCTTAGCCTGTAGTTTGAAGGGGCCTTAAAAATAATATTAAAATGAGGAAATTGAGACTCAGAGAGGCTAATTAGATAAGGTCATATAGTAAATTAATGGCTGAGCAAGGGACAAGAACCCCTTTGTCCCTATTTCCGGTCAGCATTTTTTTTCCCCCTCTAATGTACTCTAATTAGTTCCTGTTTGCTTTTGTTAGCAACTTAGTTATTTTAATGTTTTAATGGTGAAATGATTTGCATTCAGGCTGAGAAACCCATTGCACCCAGCTTTAAAGCAGATACTCTTTTTTGTTTGGGAGGACCTACACATGACATGATGTACACAGTGGGGGTGATGTTACTCGTAATACATTTCTGGCAAATAGGGAACTAAATGTAACCATAATGTTAGCTTTACTTGCATTTTCCATTAATAGTACACAAATTTAAAATATTGTAGAAGTGCACATTTTTGAAAAGAAGTAAGTTCCTGGAAACATTATTCAGATTTGTGTTGTGAATCATAGGTTAAAAGTATATTAGAAATATGTTGGCATGTTCTTTTGTTTTCCCTGTGTTTGCTTTGGAAGCCATTAATGTTGGTTGTCAGGAACTATGTTCAGCAAATATTTTATTGCATTCCTAAGATGTACAAGGCTCTGTGCTGGTTGCTGTGAGCAGTGCAAAGACGAATGAAGCGTAGGGTCTTTACTAAAATGTCTCTTTAAAAAAAAAAAAATGGCCCAGACTGGGACATTGTGTATGACTTAAAAGACAGGGAATTGTTGTCTCCCACCAAAATCCGTCCTTTGATCTGTTAGGCAAATCTGCATTGAAATTGTTATTAGTTAGTCTAACCTTGTAGCCAGATTTGTAACATGACACTTATTTTCATTACGTTGTAACAAGTGATAAACCTTTTATATTTATTTTATCAGGGCTCCATCTCAGTTTGGACAATAAGTAAAAATTTGGCAACATTTGGGGATTTTATATTATGAAAAGTTTGCCTCAGGGATCTTGTAGCAGTCTTAGCTTTAATAAAGTTTTTAAAATGGTGTTAACACTGCATAGAAGTGTGATTGGAACGTTTTTGCCCGAAAGGATTGCAATTTAAGATGATCCATACTGAGCCACCGAGAAAAAAGAATTGTCCCTATTGACTCTGAATTTGATGTAAGTATCTTAAAACACATGAACATCCACCACAAGCCAGATGTCTTGGTCACGTCTAGTTATGAAGTCTGTCCAAAGAGTAAGAAATTGTTATTGATTTGAGGGCTCTTGCCTAATTATTGGCTTGTACTTGGAGACGGCCAACCTTCTGTTGTTACAGTGGCCCTCACTAACGGTGACTCACTTCCCTCCAGAATGAGTCGTTTTTTTCACATACGGTGGGGTTGGGGTTGGAAAATTAATTATTAACATTTTAGGGAGTGGAAAGATTAAGTTTAGCACAAGGACAAATGCCTGATTCCTGTTTCAGAAGGAATGAGGAAAATGAGTCTTTTTTTTTTTATTGTGGTAAAAAAACACACTTCTTATTGTTTATTCATATCACCAGCGCCACCTCTATAAAACCAACTTCATATGAGGATTTAAAAAAATATATTTCATTAGTGCAAAAGACACCTTTAATTGTTCAGTGGGCACTTGGTGACAGTCATTCGCCAGCCCCCCGAGGACATGCTGAGATAGAAACGAAGGGCTGGTGATGTTGAGAAGCTAGCAGTTGGGAGCAAGTAGGGTGTGCGTGAAGGTATAGCTGGAAAGGCCAAATGGAAGATGAATCGTCTTTTCCGCATGTTAATAATGTCTTTTGATTAATGTTAATAGCTGCTTTCCCAAGTGCTTGGACTGATTTAGATACTGCCTGTCCTCTCCACATGGTCGTGCTTCACAATGTACAGTCAGCTCACGGATAACTTTCCCCCGCTGCCTACTTACCATGTGGTCTGAGCTTGGCTTTAACCTTAAAGTGTTTCTTCTTGCTCCCTGCTTGTGTTTGCAGCCGTTGAGTTGATCACGTAGCCTCTGTTTGCCTGTCCCACTGCTGCTGGCTGTGTTCTGTCCCTGCTCTGCTGTGCAAAGTCTAAACACTGCTCTAGTGCTGAGTAATTGCTCATTCACTGGTCCTCCTTGCTGACGCTCTGGCACCGTTGAGTTTTGATGAACATCGAGACTGGAGGAGGTGTGATATGGTCCCTTTGGCAGGCCTAGATTTCACATGCCCCGGGAGACCGGGCGCTGTGACTGTTTTTATTTCGGCCGGGCACTCATCTGCAGGTAACACTCTGCCTGCAAGCCTTCCAGACACTACGAAAGACTTCTGTTGGTTTCCCCACATAGTGGTCATTGTTGGACAGTGTGTTGTCATTTCAGTGGCAGAGTTCAGTGGTAGGTTTCACTTTGCACATCCAAAAAGAAGCTATTAGTAGTAGTCTGGTGATATGCATTTGGGTAAGTCAGTTCGCCAGGGCTTTTAAAAATATACCTCTGTTCCATTCGTTGAGATCTAATAAACTCAGGCGATCACCTCTTTAGAACCCCCTAGCCCAGTGTCTGCTTCATGTGCATTGTAATGACTTCTTTACTTGGCTCATCTCCTGACACCCTCCACCCCAACACTGAGCTCTGAGCTCGTTGAAGGTAGAGAATTTGTTTGTTTGTGCACCACTGGGTCCCTGTCATCTAGCAGAGTCCTTGTCTCATAAGAGATGCTCAAGCCTGAATGTTTTTCCTCTTGGGCAAGCCTTTACTCTCAGTGGGGAAAATTGTATTAAAAATAGGCTCGAGGTTGTCAGTGAAAGAAACAGGACATTTGGATTCTGGTCCTGGTCCTGCCATTGGTAGGAACTTTGCTTTGATGCTGGATTGAGGGGCCCCAGATCACTTCACTCTGGGCATCTCATTATTCATCTGGGATATTTCGTAGTTTGAAAGGCATGTCCAAACATACCCGTTATATGCTTCCTATGGTCCCTGTATCTTGATGTCTGTGTATCAGGGGATCATGGACTTTTGGTGTATCTGTGCTTGTTTATCAAACCTATCTCTGTTGCCTTTACTTTTTTCCTCCCTTTCAACATTTAAGCCAACATAACTTTCTTGGCTCTTTCTTCCTGAGAAGTATTTTCAAGATTTGTCCCCAGCGCTCGTGGAGAATGCAGCCTGCAGACAGTTCTGCCCTTTGCCGTAACCTTAATTAAATCAGCCTCCCTCAGGTCAGACGTTGGCTTCGGTTCTTTCTTTCGAAGGCCAGCTGCAAGGCTGATGACACGCCTTCATCTGCCATTGTGTGCCTCTGGCAGCCATCCGTCACTGTCAGCAGGGTGGAAGCCTCTGCTGTGTCCTCCCAGCCTGTGGGGAACAAGGGCGAAGGGGGGTGGTCCAAGGAGCATTGGGAAGGAGGGTAGAAAGGGGGCAGCTTTTCAACAGAAAGGATTAAGGAGAAAAAGGAATCTGAGGAATAATCATCAGGAAAAAGAAACAGACGTGAAGAGCAGAGGACTGGGAGGTAAACTGACCCTCTCCTTTCTCCAGCTTCCCAAGTGGAAGCCTTGTTCTTTCTCCTGTTGTGTTTACCCTTAGTTCTTTCCTTCCAGCCAGGGCCTACATACTTTGCTCTTTTAAGATTTATTTTCGACGGGGTAAGGAGTGTGAGATATTCTTCACTATCAGCCTTTCTCCCCTGTTGGTCTGAAGGTCTGTCTTTTTTCTTTTGCTTCCCTTTTGTTGCCCACGGTAATGTTCTTCAGCCTTTTCACTCTGTCAGCCATCTTGGCTTTGGGGTCAAGCCTTGCTTTTCATGGAGATGCTTAACAGATTTGGAAAAGACGGGATTAATGAGCGTGTGTGGTGTCAGGAAAATCAGACATCTGCCTCCTGTATCTTGCGTAAATGGGAGGACTATAAGAATATAATTAAAGATATGTCTTAAAGGTCACCTCTATAACTTTAAGATGCGAAAGTGTTCACTTGGTTTGCTTTTGGGTGTTAGATATCATAAATAAGACTCTTTGTTTTGAGGGATCTATATTTAACAGGAGAGTCCAGTGTAATTTGCCGAGGATATCTCCACTTTAGTGAAATTGTAGCTGGCTTGCTAATCTGAATTTCCTCCATGCAGGCCCATAAACTCAGTATTTATTGTTTTGTTGTTTTTAACATAAGCCACCTCTTTGTATTTTGGTTAATTTTTGTTTTCTGGGGGTCTACTATTCCCTGACTGTAGTATTCCAGCAAAGAGAGCAGAGCTTAACTGAAAAGTGAATTTCTTTTTTTTTTTTTTCTGAAAAGTGAATTTCTGAGCAGATACAAATGTCTCCTAGCTTTTATTTTTTCCCATTTTTATAAAACTTGATAAAAAAAATAGGATTTTAAACTATACAGTCACCAGAAGTACACAGTTATTAAAAATGCACGCATTTTACTTGGTATCTCCTCTTTTTGCTTTAAAGAATACTTATTCTGACTCAATATTTACTGACCCAAAATGCTTTTTAGTCAACGTAGGTCTTTTGAGGAGATTTATAGTTTTAAGATATTCATTTTTTTAAAAATTTTTTTTTAATGTTTATTTCTGAGAGAGAGAGCATGAGTGGGGGAGGGGCGGGGGTGGGGGGGAGACACAGAATCCAAAGCAGGCTCCAGGCTCTGGGCTGTCAGCACAGAGCCTGATGCGGGGCTCAAACTCATGGACCATGAGATCATGACCCGAGCTGAAGCTGGACGCCCAACCAACTGAGCCACCCAGGAGCCCCTAAAAGATTCTTTATAATTTCTCTGTATTGTATTCAAAACAAATTTTATGTTTACTTATTTTTGAGAGAGAGAGAGAGAGAGACAGAGAGAGAGAGAGGACAGGGGAGGGACAGAGAGAGAGGGTGATATAGAATCTGAAGCAGGCTCCGGGCTCTGACCTGTCATCACAGAGCCTGACTCAGGGCTGGAACTCACGAACTGGAGATCATGACCTAAGCTGAAGTCAGATGCTTAACCTACTGAGCTACCCAGGCTCCCCTGTATTATATATTTTTTTAATGTTTATTTATTTTTGACAGAGAGAGAGAGAGACAGAGCATGAGTGGGGGAGGGGCAGAGAGAGAGGGAGACAGAATCTGAAGCAGGCTCCAGGCTCTGAGCTGTCAGCACAGAGCCCGACGCGGGGCTCTAACCCACGGACCGCGAGATCATGACCTGAGCTGAAGTCGGATGCTCAACCGATTGAGCCACCCAGGTGCCCCCCAAGTATTTTATTTTAATGGAGTTAGTCTGTACTGGGAGAGTGATTTCCTTGTGAGGGAGGAGATAATGTGAACACTTCTTGATGCCAGACTAGAAAAATCGGGGTCTATATGTAATAGCAGTAGCTCAGCTTTGGGAGTATCATTCATCATATTTGTCTAAATTGACCAACTGGAAAAAGAAGGTAGAGGAATAAAAATTAAGATTTCTTGGCCTCTTATCCCTTCACTGCTTAGGGAAAGGTTTATAATGAAGGGCCAATTCTTCCCCTCTTCCTGGAAACATTGGCCTGGGTACGATCAGCTTAGTAAAAGTGAACCAGAGTTAATGTGAAGAAACTGTGCAAAGTGTCTTATTCCTTGGGAACATACCAGACATTTGCAGGTGATAGTGACTCGTCTTGGTTTAGAGAGTTGAAAGAAAAGCCAAAAAGGCTACCCTTTTGTGTGAGTGTGTCTTGTGTGAAGGCACCGTCCCGTTTGGAGGTCTCTGGGTATTGGATTCTCTGGGAGTATGCTTACACAAATGAAGCAGATCTCTGAGGGAAAGTGAACTTAATCTTTCCCCACCATCTGTCTGTATTCTCCCAAATAGCTCTATGTATAGACCTAGCATTTATATTGAATTCTTTTGCGGGGAGCACTGTTTAAAAATGTACTTTATCCTGTGTGCTCTGGGAATACGATATGCACTAAAAAATATTCCTGGTAACTGTCTGTAGAAGGATATTTTCCCCCCAGAAACTTCTTCAACCATCGTTTTTTTGAAAATCTTTATAATATCTGTTTAAATACACAATCTTCACAAACATATGGATCAGACTTAAGTATTTATTTGACAGCTTGAGAAACTAAAGGAGCTACAAGCCAGTTGTGCTAAGCTTATTTCTTACTGAACAGTTTTATATGATTGAAGTATTGAGCTCATTGTTTAGCAACTGTAGACGTAGTCCGAATCTACCACAAAACTAAAGAAACCCCCGACCGCCCTCCCAAATCCTAAACCTGGTTCCTTGATGTTATTCTGTGTTATCTTTTTCCTAAACATGAGAGATTGGAAGTTGAAACCATTAATTGGAAGTTCAAAGCCGTTAGGAGCTGGTTAAAATTTTAACTAGGTCATAATTACTAATAATTATCAACATCTATCATTTATTTTCAAGGTAATTCACAAATGACCACTCGTTCCTGGCATGGTTTACTTTTTATTGTGACTTAGGCATACCAGTGAGTGTGTTATGAAGAGCTACCAAGATCTTAATAAAAGGAAGTTTCCTCGGCCAGAGTTTGGCCGGTTGTACCGAAACTCTTAGAAAATGAAGACCGTAACTTGCAGAAGTGACCTTTAGATTGGACACTGTTTCCAAAATTATGTCCTTGATCAAAGAAGAATAAGCTTGAGATCATGCCAGCTTCTTGACTATTCCTATAAGCCTAAATTTTCCATTCAAAAATAAGTTCTCGAAACAAGTGCAGGCGGGATTTAAAAATGGTTAAATGAATCAAAAGCAGTGAGTTTTCATTAAGTGTTCACTATGATGGGGTCAGTATGCAGGGCATAGCATGGGCTATGAGAGCCCCTCCCCACGGGGTTGGAGGGGCTGGGCGATTGGGGGGACTGAATATACAGCTTCTGGCACTAAGTGCCCTCAAGCACCATGTAAGTGATAAGCGTATGTAGGAAGCAGTTTTTGTCTTCTATATTAATGTCTCCGCAGTAGAAAGCACGTGAAAACTCGGTCCTTTTAAATTTTTTTTTTTTTTTTAATGTTTATTTACTTTTGAGAGAAACAGAGACAGAATGAGAGTGGGTTAGGGGCAGAGAGAGGGAGACGCAGAAGCGGAAGCAGGCTCCAGACTGCGAGCTGTCAGCCACAGACCCCGATGCGGGGCTCGAACTCACGAGCTGTGAGATCATGACCTGAGCTGAAGTCAGACCTCAACTGACTGAGCCACCCAGGCGCCTCAAAACTTGGTCCTTTTAAAGAGCTCTTATTAATTTTGAATTACTGCTGCTATGTCTGTAATGAGAAGACTCCTTCAATAAATTTTTTTTTTCAAAAATTTTTCGATATTCCCCCCCCCGCCTTTTTTTTTTTTTCTTCCAAATTAAGCTCTGTGTCCAACGTAGGGCTTGAACTCACCACCCTGGGGCACAAACTCATAACCCAGAGATCAAAAGTCACATGCTCTACTGCCTGAGCCAGCCAAGTGACCCAGATCACAGCATTTATTGGCCGTCAGCATAACAACATAAAGCGGAATGGAGCACTTTCTTTTTTCCTGTGTGCCTACTGCATTTCATACTGTATTGCTAAAACTATTACAAAATATTGTGAAAGGTTGGGCTTGTCTAGGGTGCTGCTCTTTATCTTTAGAATTCCTGTTTGCAGCTGGTAATTATACCTTTAGTCACCTGCTAGATTGCACACTAGGACTGCATTTTGTAAAAATTAATGCTTTGACCTTTTTGCTTGAAGTTGTAAACATTCTCAGTTTTTCCTAAATCAGGGCAATAGATACAGATAGATTAGACAAATTTCCCAGAGCCTCAAGGATGTTAAAGAAAGATTAAGTGGGAAATTCCAGTCTGTGTATATGTGTATGTGTGGTCTATAGAGGGATATTGATCAAAGTTCCACAAGCCCCTAGTGAGTACCTACTATGTGTAAGATCCTGTGAGAATATGAAGATGAGTAAGACATAGTCCCTGTTCTCAAGAGGCTTATTATAGTTGACTGAAGGACGGACAAGTCTACACGTTAACTGGAACATAAGGCAGAGAGCAAGATGATCCAACAAGAGATTTATCTATCTATCTATCTATCTATCTATCTATTTATTTATTTTTTAGTAATCTCCACACCCAATGTGGGGCTCGAACTCATGACCCTGAGATCAAGAGTCTTACATTCTACCGACTCAGCCAGCCAGGAGCACCCTAACAAGAGTTTTACACAGAGTACAGGGCAGAACAGACAGAACTTCTTGCAGAATCCTGAGATGGAAGGGTTTCTTGGATGGGATAGCACAGTGTTTGCTGACTTTAAATGAGAATATCTCAGTTTTCTTAAAATCATGCTCTCTCTCTTTTTCTTAATATTTATTTTTGAGAGAGAGAGTGCACGAGTGGGGAGGGGCAGAGAGAGAAGGAGACAGAATCCCAAGCAGACTCTGTTCTAGCAGCACTGATGCAGGGCTCGAACTTACGAACCATGAGACCAGGACCTGAGCCGAAGTCAAGAGTCTGACAGTCATCTGACTAAGCCACCCAGGTGCCCCATGCTCTTTTATTTTTATAGGCCCAAGAAACCCTTACCAACCTGATCTCCTGTAATGTTATTGAAATTTCAAAACAAATTATTTTCTGTGATTACTTCTTGTAATTGAGTGTTCTTATCAAATGTACAGGCCCCCTCCCACCTTGAGTTGCTGTTGAAGGTTATGCATTCTTTTTATGCAAGAGAAGAATTTTGTTTCAAAGTAACAGGAAGTTTTAAAGGTTTCTTTTTGGCGAATTTTTTTTGACAAAATTAGTAGTTCTATTTAAAAAATTTTTTTAATGTTTACTTATTTTTGAGAGAGAGAGACAGAGTGTGAGCAGGGGAGGGGCAGAGAGAGAGAGAGGGAGACACAGAATCTGAAGCAGACTCCAGGCTCTGAGCCACCCATGTGCCCCCAAAATGGTAGGTTTTGAATGCTTCCCCCTTTTTCAGCATTTGCATTTTTATCTTTTAAGTTGATAGTTTCATAGTTTTAGTAATTTCTTGTATTACTTATTTTAGAGGTAAGAGGGGGAAGAATCAGCCCTTCGTTATAAACTTTTCCCTAAGCAGTGAAGGGATAAGGGGCCAAGAAATCTTAATTTTTATTCCTCTACCTTCTTTTCCCAGTTGGTCAATGTAGACAAATATGATGAATGATACTCCCAAAGCTGAGCTACTGCTATGATATATAAACCCCGATACCCACCAGACTTCTAGTCTGGCACCATGAACTGTTCTATTTTAAATATTTGCCCAAATTCCCTGTGAATATCTTTAATGGCATGATTTTATTTATTTATTTATTTATTTATTTATTTATTTATTTATTTATTTATTTATATTTAGTGATTTAACTTTTTAATTAATTAGTGCTGGCTTCGGCAGCACCTATACTAACATTTTAATTAATTAATTATTACTAAGCCTTTCGGGCTGTCATCCAGTAAATAAATACGAGATAATTCAAATACCAAAAGTTATGCTTCAAAACTTGCATGGAGTGCATTTCCCAACTCAATACGAATGACTTTTTTCCCCCCACTTTGGATTATCTATCTGTGTTTAGGGATTTAGCTCTTCAAATACATCATAAAATGCGAACGTGTTCCTTCTGTATAGTACTGTGTGCTTTCCACTAGAAAGACCGCCGTCTTAAAAACGACATGTAACGGGAACAGATTAGTAGCGTATGAAGTAAAAACATTGGTCTGTCGTCAAAACTTCACAATGACAGCTAATACTCACCTTGAAGTCTTGAAAGCCCAGAGGGACCTCTTCATCCTCTTTCTTCTGTTAGGTGCCTCTTTGTTCTCAGAACGCCAGACTCACTAATGCTGCAGGGGCTGTACTAACAATCTCGTGGATGAAACGGCCATGGGTCAGAGAGCTTGGGAACTTGACCACTGTTCTCACGGTGCTGCTCGGATCCACTAATATGTGGATCTTCCCCCATAAACACAGTCCAGTGCTGTCAACGTATTTTGTCTTCCTTAGGATTTTCGTAATGGCATTTTCTTTTCTCTGGTTTACTTTGTTGTAAGAATACAGTATATAATACATATTACATACAAAATGTGTGTTAATCAACTATTTGGTTATCCATAAGGCTTCTAGTCAACAGTAGGCTGTTATTAGTTGTTAAGTTTTGGGGGAGTCAAAAGTTATACATGGATTTTTGACTGCATGGCAGGGGATAAGTGCCCCCACTTCAAGGGTCAGCTGTATTTCCCTGGTCAATTTAACTCTGCCTTCAAGTGAGTGATTAAAGTTGAATTTAGGAATTGTGTTTTTTGGGGATGCAGTAAATCTTTTCTCTATCCTCAGTAGTTCTTACCACAATCCTCTAATGACCTTAGGATCTCACTATTGCTTATTGAATGAGTGAAATGTCAATTTTTCCCACAAATAGTTTAAATCTATAACTAGCAATAATTATATTTTTAAGTAACTGATTCATAATACTACTTGTAAAATAAACTCATAAATGTAAAGTGATATCCTAAATTTATCTTGTGTCTTTACAAATTATAATAAATTGAAAGGGAAATCTGCATAAAGTGATTTTTTTTATTGTAATTTTTTAAAAGTTTATTTATTTAGGTAATGTCTACACCCAACATGGGCTTGAACTCATGACCCCGAGGTTAAGAGTTGCACGCTCTTCTGACTGAGCTAGGCAGGTGCCCCTGATTGTAATTTTAAGATGGTTTCAACAGTATGTTACTTCTTAGGAAGAAAATGATTGTATTTGCTGCTTATGCATTTACATGTCTTTCAATAGAGTGGAGCTAATGGGCTCAAAATATATGAATAGAAATATATTTAGTTTTGGGGTGCCTGGCTGACTTAATTTGGTAGAGCATGGAACCCTTGGTCTCCGGAGTCATGAGTTCAAGCCCATGTTGGGCATCGAGTTTACTTAAGAAAATAATAAAAATTAATATTTTGCATATAGTTTTACAAAAGAGTTCTGGGGCAAACACAACCACAGTTACTTTCATTTCTTGACCATTTTAGTTTATGGCAGACACCATCTGAATTTTCCATGTGAGTCTATCATTTTATGACTGTGAAGACAAATTATTCCCAGTGGCTTGGTGGCTTCATTTAGCCTCTTACTGCCTGTTATTATACTGTGGGTACATCTGGAGACACATCATCTCCCACAAAAGGGCCCTCCAGCCTGTTAAGTAATAACAACCTTTCTCACCCTGAAACAATGAAGTATCAGTTGATTGCAGCCTCAAACAAAAGATCCCCACTCCCTTTCAGAGCAGATTATACTCATGACTCCCCTCCCGCCCTGGTGAGCCTGGCACTCAAGAATATCTAGTTTAGCCTTTTCTTTGTTAATAGAGGATCAGAAAGGGCTCTTTGTTATACTCTCTCATTTGTTCCAGCAGGATGTCTCTATTATCTCGTTCTGCTGTTTGGCACATGCGGTAATGTCTTCAATAGCACCTTGAATCATGTTCTCTTTCCTTTGTCATGGAGCTTAAGCTTCATCTAAATAATTACTTTTGTTCAGAAATCAAACCCCGCTAACCAAGTGTTTTTGACAGACACACTGACTCAGAATGTTCTTTGCCCCATGTAAAATCAGCATCAATTCCTGATTAGATTCCCTTTCTGTCCCCATGAATTTGCAGGTCGTTTGGGTCCTGGGAATGCTTACTGATGGCTTCTCTAATGACGGCATTTTATGTTTAATGGGTTTGGTGTAGTTTAGAGCAATTTGGGGGTACCCTTATGACTGGGATCTCATTCATTGTTTTGGCAAAACATGAGGGGAATTAATTACAAGGCTATTGAGTGAAATCAGGTGACTCTGAGATGCTCTAGTTATTACGGAATGGGAGAGGTTGAACACCATGTTTCTGAAACCATTCAGCACATCTTATTTATCCAGAGTCATTGCAATAAGAACATTATATAGTAGCATAGGATTTCTTTTCTTTCTTCCTTCCTTCCTTTCTTCCTTCCTTCCTTTCTTCCTTTCTTTCTTTTTTCTTTCTTTCTTCTTTCTTTCTTTCTTTCTTTCTTTCTTTCTTTCTTTCTTTCTTTCTTTCATCCCTCCCCTCCCCTCCCCTCCCCTCCCCTCCCTCCCCTCCCTCCCCTCCCCTCCCCTCCCCTCCCTTCCCTTCCCTTCCCTTTGCAAAGTAACAGAATAGGGTTGCATTTAAAACTTACTCTTTCAAAAACTTACAAGTGCTTACTATAAAAAATAAAAACGACTGACATGTGTGTGTGTGTGTGTGTGTGTGAGAGAGAGAGAGAGAGAGAGCTTCTCTTAGATAAGAATCATTTGTAGTGAACTTCTGCTTGAAGAATTCCTGAAAATATTAATGTGCTGTATTCTTTTAGACTCAGCTCAGTTCGAGTTACACCCTTGCAAATCAGAAAACTGATTTCTTTGGAATTCTTGCTTCTCAATTGTTTTGAAAGACACATTAGTGTAACGGTTAAGAGCCAGAACTCTAGCGTCCTGTTTTTTCCATATAATAGCTAATTAACCTTTCTCAGGTGCAAAATAAGGATAATGGGAGATACACAGATTTGTTGTATTAAATGCATTAGATGAGTGTGGCGCCTGAGTGGCTCAGTTGGTTGAGCATCCAACTTTTTTTTAAATGTTTATTTAGTTTTGAGAGAGACACACACACACACACAGAGCATGAGTGAGGGAGGGGCAGAGACAGAGGGAGACACAGAATCCGAAGCAGGCTCCAGGCTCTGAGCTGTTAGTGCAGAGCCTGACGCGGGGCTTGGACTCACGAGCCATGAGATGATAACCTGAGCCAAAGTCGGACGCTTCACCAACTGAGCCACCCAGGCGCCCAAGCATCCAACTCTTGATTGTGGCTCAGGTCATGATCTCATGGTTCTTGAGATCGAGCCCTGTGTCAGCTTCCACATTGATGGCTTGCTTGGGATTGTCTTTCTCCCTTTCTCCGCAACTCGGTGGTGCGCTTTCTTTCTCAAAATGAATAAATAGACATTTAAAACAAATGTATTAGATGAGTAGTACATGTAAGATGTTTAGAATAGTGCCTGGCGTAAGTACTCTGAGCCAGATTTTTTTTTTTTTAGTTATCCTAACCATAATATTTGAGTGCCTATTTTTTAAACAAATTTTGAGGATTTAAAGAGATTGTTTAAAAATGACATTCAGTTGAGTGAGTTTGAAGATCTAATTGGCTTTACTTAATGATTGATGAATCAGGCAGAATCTCATGTTAGCAGGTAGAGAGGGGCTTCGAGGAGCTGTACCAAATGGAAGGCTTATTCCAGGCAGAGGGGGCAGAAAAAGTTTTTAGCAAAGAGTGTATTGTTTCAGGCAAGGTATCTTCCTTTGGGGGAAGGCAGTGGTTTGTCAGGCAGATTACCTTGCCAGTGCTGACCAGGTTGGTTAAAGGTTGGTTAAAGGTTGGTTAAAGGTTATATTCCTGAGAGAAGCTGAACTGCAATTGGGTTCGTTGTTAAGTCTCGGTTTGCTGACGTGGCCTTAGCATAAGTGACTCCATTTTGGGCCTGTTGTCTCTCTCTCTTTTTAAAAATGTTTAATGTTTATTTATTTATTTTAATGTTGATAAAGAAAGAGAAAGAGAGAGAGCAGGGGAGGTGCAGAGACAGGGGAGGACAGAGGATCTGAAGCAGGCTCCAAGTTGACAGTGGAGAGCCTGATATGGGACTCGAACTCTTGAACCATGAGATCATGACCTTAGCTGAAGTCGGACACTTAACTGACTGAGCCACCCAGGTGCCCCAAAGAGCCCGTTGTCTCTTTTTAAACCAGCTAATGTAGACATTAGGTTTTCTCACTAAATGAACTCATAGCCTATAGTTAAGTAATAACAGGTAGAAATACTTAAGTTGCTTCACTGAAAGAAAAATCTGTGGGGAAATCGAACACCTAAACATGAAAGCTTGTCTATTGGAACTTGTTAGAGCCAACTTACGGTCTTCATATGATGCATGGACTTTAAGTTCAGTTTGAAGGGCTTATGGTAATGCTCCTCAAAAAGTGTGACCACTTGCTTTAGTGTCACCAGGGTGTGTTTTAAAAATGTAAAATCCACGGCCCTCTGCACCAGTTGAGCTGGAATCACTGGAGTGGAGAACCGAGGAATCTACGTTGTTAACAAACATCCCTGGTGATTCTTTTTTGTACAATGAAAACTGAAAACAGTTGCCTCTGAAGAGCGGCTCTCAACCAAGTTCTTGCTAGAATTACTCAGGTGACATTTAAAAGATAGAGATGCTTGGATCCTGACTTGATTGTTTGGGGTGTGGCACTGGGCATTAATGTTAGAGGGTGATTATAAGGTGCCACCAAGGTCAAGAAGCAGGAGCATTACGGGGCGCCTGGGTGGCTCAGTTGGTTGAGTGTCTGACTCTGGCTCAGGTCATGATCTCAGGGTTCACGAGTGCCAGCCCCACGTCGGGCTCTGTGCTGACAGCTCAGAGCTTGGAACCTGCTTCGGATTCTGTTCTCCCTCTCTCCGCCTCTCCCCCACTCGTGCCCTCTCTCTCAAAAATAAATAAAACATTACACATTTTTTTTAAAAAGCAGGAGCATTAGAAAACAATTGGTGGTTATATCAGGGATGTAGGCTGACTTGGTATTTTCAAAGTCATTACAGTGGTTACCAGGGAGGAATGGGCAATTCTTGCTTAATGGCTGCAGAGTTTCTGTGTGGGATGATGAAAAAGTCCTGGAAATGGATGGTGGTAACGGTCGTACAACCGCTGAAGGCACTTGATGCCCCTGAACTGTGCACTGAAACGTGGTTAAGATAGCACGTTTTATGTTACGCGATTTGGCCACCACCAAAGACGCTTAATAAAACCATCACAATTCTCACATTTCTGAACCGTAATTTTCTTCTTTTCGCAGTGACAGTGTATCATGCATGCCACTGATTCCAGGGGACACCCCCCTGCTTTCCTGCAACCTCAGAACGGAAACGGCCATCGCTCGTCTGGCTATGTTCCCGGGAAGGTTGTGCCGCTGCGTCCCCCTCCTCCTCCAAAGAGCCAAGCTTCAGCCAAATTGACCTCCGTCAGACAGGAAGCCCGGGCCACCTTCGCTTTCTCACCTGAAGAGCAGCAGGCCCAGCGAGAGAGCCGAAAGCAGAAGAGGCACAAAAATACTTTCATTTGCTTCGCCGTCACTAGTTTCTCATTTTTCGTTGCACTCGCGGTCATTTTAGGCATATCCTCAAAATACGCCCCAGATGGTAAGTGCGCACGCGTGGACATGCACGTGTACAGACGACCCAGTGCAGGAGAAGGAAGAGGGAAGGAAAAAGCGGAATGAAATTAAAAAGAAAGCCTTGTGATATCTTCACTTGGCTCTAGCGAATTAAAGGATAATTAGAGAACAGGAGTTGTAGCTGCTTATGGAAGCAATTGTTAAAGGAATCCGTGGACATGACACGGTTAAAGGATTGCCCTTCCTGCCCATTCTGCCACTTTAGCAGAATTCTTCCTGCGACTTAATCCTTTCTGGTGGGTATGATTGTCTGACTGCCAGAGGTTTTTAGTGATAAAAATGACTAAGTGTAATGGTAAAACTACATTTGTTCTTTTTTCTTTTAAGGTTTCATTTTTTTTCTCTTTTTATTTATTTATTTATTTTTTTAACGTTTATTTATTTTTGAGACAGAGAGAGACAGAGCACGAACAGGGGAGGGTCAGAGAGAGGGAGACACAGAATCCGAAACAGGCTCCAGGCTCCGAGCAGTCAGCACAGAGCCCGACGCGGGGCTCGAACCCACGGACCGCGAGATCGTGACCTGAGCCAAAGTCGGCCGCTTAACCGACTGAGCCACCCAGGCGCCCCTATATTTTCATTTTTTTTAAATGTTTATTTATTTTGAGAGAGAAAGCTCACACGTGTGAGTGGGGGAGGGGCAGAAAGAGAGGGAGAGAGAGAATCCCAAGCAGGCTCCGTGCTGTGAGTGCCAAGCCTGACACAGGGCTTGATCCCATTAACTGTGAGACCATGACCTGAGCCAAAATTAAGAGTCAGACACTTAGCCGACTGAGTCACCCAGGCGCCCCTAAGATTTCATTTTTTTTTATTTAAAAAAAAATTTTTTTTTAATGTTTATTTATTTTTGAGAGAGACAGAGACAGAATGCGAG
Organism: Panthera pardus; assembly: GCF_024362965.1. Taxonomy (NCBI): domain Eukaryota; kingdom Metazoa; phylum Chordata; class Mammalia; order Carnivora; family Felidae; genus Panthera; species Panthera pardus. The sequence goes on along the minus strand of NW_026526766.1, from coordinate 14,062,507 downwards.
TGGGGAAGGGGCAGAGAGAGAGGGAGACACAGAAGCAGAAGCAGGTTCCAGGCTCCAAGCTGTCAGCACAGAGCCCGATGCAGGGCTTAAACCCACGAGCTATGAGATCATGACCTGAGCCAAAATTAAGAGTCAGACACTTAGCCGACTGAGTCACCCAGGCACCCCTAAGATTTCATTTTTTTTTTTTTTAATTTTTTTTTAACATTTATTTATTTTTGAGACAGAGAGAGAGCATGAACGGGGGAGGGGCAGAGAGAGAGGGAGACACAGAACCAGAAGCAGGCTCCAGGCTCTGGGCCGTCAGCCCAGAGCCCGACGCGGGGCTCGAACTCACGGACCGTGAGATCGTGACCTGAGCCGAAGTCGGACGCTTAACCGACTGAGCCACCCAGGTGCCCCTAAGATTTCATTTTTAAGTAATCTCTATACCTAGTTTGGGGCTTAAACTCACAACCCTGGGATCGAGTAACACTGTCTTCCAACTGAGCCAGCCAGGAGCCCCTACATTTTACTAAAAAAAAAAAAAAAAAAAATGAGTGAAAATACTATGATTTGTGTTCTGTGGTTTGAAACCAGCTGGGAGACAGAGAGACAAAAAGAAGCTTCAAATATTTTTGAGGAACAATGTTTTTCCCCAAAGGAAAACATCCATTAGGAGTTTCAAGTTCCAATACATTTATCTAAAAATCACTCATTACTTCATAGTTAAATATCATGTGGGAGGTTTTAATTTTTTATATGGCCTTTGCTTTTCAAGTTGGTAATATATCAATACTTTGAATGGTTTTGAAGAAATTCATTGCCCAGTCGGCCTCAATATAGTACCAAGAATCTCATGATAGAATCCTCATGATAGAACCTCATGATAGAATCTCATCCATCAGTCCAAAAATCAGAGGTCTCAGGACTGTCTCAGGAGAAGCAGACCATAACAATGGATTGGGCACCATTTTTGCCTGTTTAAAAATTTTTTTTTTACTATCTACAACAGATTTTTGTCAAATTAGGTGCCTCCTTAAATGAATGTAACATTTGAGAAACACTTCATCACTTATAAAACTTACAAATACTATTTTATTTAGTTTCCATGGGTGCTTTAGGGGTTTTATAGGCTTGAAAGTCCTGGGAAAGATTGTGTCAATGCTTCTAAGAAAATAGACCTGAAGTAAAGGAGATGTTCAGGGGCGCCTTGGTGTCTCGGTCGATTAAGTATCTGACTTTGGCTCACATCATGATCTCATGGTTCGTGGGTTTGAGCTCCGCATTGGGCTCTGTGCTGACAGCTCAGAGCCAGGAGCCTGCTTTGGATTCTGTGTCTCCCTCGCTCTCTGCCCCTCTACCGCTTATGTTCTGTCTCTCTCTTTCTCAAAAATAAATAAGTGTTTAAAGAGAGAGAGAGAGAGACAGAGGGGTGTTCATAGCAATGTCTTTGCTAACCAGACCAGTAGATCACATAATGAATTTGTGACACTGCTCTCTATTGATTGGCTCTTAGCATTGACTTTCTCTCCCCTTTTCTCCAGCAGAATAACCAAGTTCACTGCCATTGATTCATTCTTCCCAAGTAATCTGCAGTAAGGAGATGCTAGATTCGGGGAAAATCAGAGGTGAAACCTCTGGCTTTAATTGACCTTTTAATATTCCATCTAAGACATTGAATTACTGATGTGGTTCCTTTGAATCAACATTCCTCAGCTTCAAATTTTGGCAGTAAAAGTGCAGAACTTCAGTGGAAATATGTGGTATGCTGACATCTTCCAGGGTCCGCCTCGCTGTGGTTATTGCTGTTCCAGAACCTTGATAATGCACCCACAGCTCAACAGTGGGCAGCCAGAAAGGCAGGGCCGCTGAGCTATTTGTCAGTCCTTTCTGCAGACCACGTATTTTCTCATTAAGTGTACTTTACTAGAGGGAAATAGACTAGGATTTCTGCTGATGGTTCCTGAGGAAGCGTGCTTCCTGGGGAATAATTTTAAAAGATGAAGAGAAATTATATAACCATTTAGTGGGCCCTACATGTCAACAGACCAGATTTCTTTCTCAGTGGCTGGGTACAGGCCTGTTGTCTGGGGCATACATTTGCTTGTGATATAACATCATGGGGGGTTCCAGCTAGATGTTTTATGGGAAGACAGAAGTTTAAGAAACCCTTAAAGTCAGAACACATTCAAGAGAGTTCTTGTTTTCTTTTTTCCTTTGAATCTTGATTTTTTTTAATTTTATTTTTTATTTTTTAAAATTTACATCCAAATTAGTTAGCATATAGTGCAACAATGATTTCAGGAGTGGATTCCTTAGCGCCCCTTACCCATTTAGCACATCCCCCCCTCCCACAACCCCTCCTGTAACCCTCAGTTTGTTCTCCACATTTATGAGTCTCTTCTGTTTTGTTTCCCTCCCTGTTTTTATGTTATTTTTGTTTCCCTTCCCTTATGTTCATCTGTTTTGTCTCTTAAAGTCCTCATATGAGTGAAGTCATATGATTTTTGTCTTTCTCTGACTGACTAATTTCACTTAGCATAATACCTTCCAGTTCCATTCTACGTAGCTGCAAATGGCAAAATTTCATTCTTTTTGATTGCCGAGTAATACTCCATTGTATATATATATACCACATTTTCTTTATCCATTCATCCATCGATGGACATTTGGGCTCTTTCCATACTTTGGCTATTGTCGATAGTGCTGCTATAAACATCGGGGTGCATGTGTCCCTTCGAAATAGCACACCTGTATTCCATGGATAAATGCCTAGTAGTGCAATTGCTGGGTCGTAGGGTAGTTCTATTTTTAGTTTTTTGAGGAACCTCCATACTGTTTTCCAGAGTGGCTGCACCAGTTTGCATTCCCAAGAGAGTTCTTGTTTTCTTAATGGAAAGAGACATTTAAGGATTATTTCTAGTATAATAGTGATGATGACTGATTTATCTGAATTAAATATTGGTGATTATGAAACTTCTCTGAGAAAAATTCCATGAGAAATTGCCAAGGACTTAATGGTTAATTGCCAAGGTCTTAACCAGGGAGGCTAATTGTAACTGCAGGAGTTACTGTCAAAGAGAAAGCGTAAGCCTAGGTCAACCCCAGTGCTTAGAAATAACATGTTTGCCCTGAGTGTTGTGTAATTCAAAAACGAGGAATCAGAATTTTCTTTCTATAAAAAATAATGTCTTCATGCTGCACTCAGCCTGTCTACTTTTCCTCATGCTTCCTCAGGCTTTTCTCATGTTATTTCCCAACATGCACCTTCCACTTTCATACGATTCCCAAGTACACCTTCCTTGCCTGTCTCTACTTTGAGTTTAAACGTGGGCTCTTTTAACGGAGCAGCCAATGGACTTGGACAGCAAGGGGCGCTTGCTTCTCCCACCTTCGTGCTCCTCTTATTTAAGTACTGTCTGCCCTTTGGGGGTCCAGGTCTAGTGTCCCTGTGTTCCATTGAAACTGCCTCAGTTATTCCAGCCGACCCCTCTGAGCTCATTGGCACATCAAGTGAGTACCACATTGTTCAATATGGAGTTATTTCCTACCTGGTGACTTTTCTCCTAGTAGAGTATAACCTTTGCAGTTCATTCTATGCTTAATAGAGTTCATTCTATGCTTTATAAATTTTACAATAGCTAGTACAAAGTGAACACGTTGATCCTCAGTAAATATGTGGTCATTAGTTGATCGAAACCAGTGTGATTCCTGCCCCTCCCTCCCCCTTCTTCCAAATTATAGCAGCAGCTGAAGGTCTCTTGCATTAAATAGCTGTTGCAATGCTTTCATGTTTTCCTCGTCGCCCATTCGAGAGTCACATTCTAATTTAGTAAAGAAACACACCATGTCCAGTAAACCTCATTTCTTTCTTAAGGGGGAACTTGAATATCACTCAACTTGCTGAGTCATCTTGGATTTGACTTCTCTGATCTGTAGTTTCCTCATCTCTGAAAATGAGAAGTCATGTCTTTGGCCGTCTGCCTCTGGCAGTTTCATTGAGAAAGCGCACATGTCTGAAGATAGCTGGTATTAGCTGCTGCCTCTGGGGTGATAGAGGTGCTTTTATCGCCTATGCTATGCTTCACTGTGCACAGGGAACTTGGGAGGACCTGGTAGACGTATTAGCAGTTTCCAATTTTTACTTACCAGTATGTTGTGAATACTGGTTTTCTAAAACACCTTCCTAGTGTAGGTCTGAGAGCAATTCACAGTTTTGTTTTGTATTGTTCATTTATTTCCAGAGTCGATGATTCAAGGAACTCCTTGTTTACCTTGTAGAGTTTGACCCAAACCAGATGATAGTGACTTAGTTTCATGGTGAAACTTTTTGAATGTGTTGAAGTAGAGGCTTTGACATATCTGCTGGGTGAAACGGGATGGGATTTCCATCCTTACGGCAGGAAGTTAAAACAGGTCCGCCCATCCCTTGCAAATTGCCGTAAATGATAGTAGAACTTGGATCTGGCTAAAAGCATTCGTGAATTTTGTTGCATTGATGGCTACTGATGTTGCATTGCTTGTAGAGAATTGCCCAGATCAAAACCCACGTCTCAGGAACTGGGATCCAGGACAAGACTCTGCCAAGCAAGTTGTTATCAAGGAGGGAGATATGTTCCGTCTGACGTCAGATGCCACGGTGAATTCTGTAGTCATTCAGGATGGAGGTAAAGAAAGGTCCCTGCCTATGGTAGCCGTGAGGTTACCCCTTCCTTTGATGTTTTTAAATTTTTTTTAAATGTTTATTTTTGACACAGAGAGAGAGACAGAGCATGAGCTGGGGGGCGGGGGGGCAGGGGGACGACAGAGAGAGAGGGAGACACAGAATCGGAAGCAGGCTCCAGGCTCTGAGCTGTCAGCAGAGAGCCCGATGCGGGGCTCAAACTCACAGACCGCCAGATCATGACCTGAGCCGAAGTCGGACGCTCAGCTGACTGAGCCACCCAGGTACCCCAAAACAGGCTTAATTTTCTAAACAGACTGGTAATGAATTTTTTTTCCCAACTCAATTGCAGAAGAGTTTTGCTAATCCTGCAGTAACTGCCTTAAAGTAAACTCTATTTCTCTGTATGCCAGAGAGATGTTTCAGAGGTTGGCTTACACTAGTGTTGTTCCTTGCAGGATTGCTTGTATTTGGGGATGATAAAGATGGATCCAGAAATATTACTTTGAGGACTCGTTACATCCTGATCAAGGATGGTGGGGCGCTTCATATTGGAGCAGAAAAATGCCGCTATAAATCCAAAGCGACAATTGCCTTGTATGGCAAGTCAGATGAAGGTGAAAGTATGCCAACATTTGGCAAAAAATTTATTGGTGTGGAAGCTGGCGGGACACTGGAGATCCACGGGGCGCAGACAGTATCGTGGACGTTGTTGGCGAGAACTCTGCATTCCTCGGGCTTGACCTTTGGGTCGTATGCCTTTGAAAAGGACTTTTCTAGAGGCCTCAATGTGAGGATCATCGACCAAGACACGGCCAAAATTTTGGAAAGTGAGAAGTTTGATACCCACGAATACCACAATGAGAGTAGACGGCTTCAGGAACTTCTGAGAATCCAGGATCCAGGCCGGATTGTTGCTATCGCCGTTGGAGATTCGGCAGCCAAGAGCCTCTTACAAGGAACCATACAAATGATCCAGGACCGGCTGGGAAGTAAGCTCATCCAGGGACTGGGCTACAGGTGGGCATACCTTTTACTTTCCCTCCCAGCTATGCGTTTGAGTCTGTTATCTGTGTGACAGGACAGGGGGCTGGAGAAAGGGACACATCACTCCATAGACTGTCTCCAGTCGTCAGAATGGCAGCTACCGTTTCCAGGTCTGGTTACCTCGTGCTGTGAAACGACGGGATGGAGGACGGGACGCTGGTTAGCAAAGCTCTCTTCTTGGCTTTGGTTTATGAAGCACTTTGTGAACCGTAGCACCAGGCTTGTGAAAAGTTAGGTACGGAAATGTGGTACTGAGAACTTGGCAGGCAGTTCAAGGCCAGTTTACTTCCCTCTTTCGTTACCTTTTGAAAACCACATGAAACTCAGGCTCGTTGGGGCCCCGATCCCACGCTGAGGTGTGAAAGTTATCTGAAAAGCCTGTGGAACACGCACGGTTTTCTGTTTCTTTTTCTGGACTCCTCTGCACGCTGGTTTGAGTCCGTCGGCTTGATTGGCGCAGGCCTGTGGAGCCCTGGCACGTGTGAGAGAGCGACAAGCTGGAGGGGCCTGGAAGCCCATCCGTGAGCAGGATTCATTTCTCCTGCCGATGGCTCTCGTGCCGTGCTCTGGTTACCGTGACTTCCTAACGCAGCCCCGAGTCTGGGGGAAGTAGCTGGCTCCGCTTTCAATTCAAAAAACGGAAGTTTTAATCCTGCTTACTGTTCTTAGTGAAGTTGGAGAGTATCTGCTGTGAAAAGTTAAGAAGGCTTTAAAACTCACATGTTGACATGATCTGGTTATTTTTTCCTTGGATGGTTGAGTGATACAGTTATTATTTTCCTTTGATTGGGTGTTGGAATGGGATATTATCTGTAGAATTTCTAGACAAAGTTAAAGAAGACGAAATTAAAGAAGAAAAGTGTGTGTAATGCTTTTTAAAAACAACTTAATGCTTATTTATTTATTTAAATATGAATTTTATTGTCAAATTGGTTTCCATACGACACCCAGTGCTCATCCCCACAGGTGCCCTCCTCAATACCCATCACCCACTTTCCCCTCCCTTCCACCCCCCATCAGCCGTCAGTTTATTTATTTTTGAGAGAGAGAAAGTGAGCGTGCGTGAGCGGGATAGGGGCAGAGAGAATCCCAAGCAGACTCCGTGCCCAGAGCAGTGCCTGGTGTGGGGCTTGATCCTGTGACCCTGGGATCATGACCTGAGCCGATATGAAGAGTCGAATGCTCAACCCCAGCATCCCTGGTGCCCCTGTAATGCTTTTTAAATCCCTTTTATTCACCCAGGGAATATTGAGATGCCGAGTACTGGGTACCTACAGGTGCTTAGATGAAAGAACACAGCCTCAGAGCCCTCGTTCAATCCAGTGGAGAAACACACCAAACTAGACAGTGAGACCCTTGCTGGCAGGCTGTAATGGGAGCGTAAAATAGAGGGAGCCCCCAGATCGGCCTGGGGAATCTGGGGAGGCTTCCCAAAGGTGAGACACCTGAGAGGAGTGTAGGAGGATGCTGTGTAGGCAGTGGGAGGTGGAGAAGAGCAGGAGGTGGGTTTTTGAAAAAATTATGCTTTTAAATATAATACACATGCAGAAAAGTGCCAAAAAACAGGAATGCAGAGTTTAATGACTTATCACAATGTGATACCTGGATAGCCACCCACCAGGTCAGAAATAGAACAACTGCCAGTGGCCTGGCAGTGCCCTTGCTGTTTCCTCCTTTTCACCAATCACTCTCTCTGTTCACCAAAGGTCACCATGCATCTGAATTTGTGGAGAATATGAAAGTTTAGGTTTGCCTCTTTCTGGGCTTCATATAATATATATTAAAAAAAATTTTTTTAATGCTTATTTATTTCTGAGAGAGAGAGAGACACAGAGCATGAGCAGGGGAGGGGCAGAGAGAGGAGACACAGAATCGGAAGCAGGCTCCAGGCTCTGAGCTGTCAGCACAGAGCCCAGCCTGGGCCTCGGACCCACAAACCATGAGATCATGACCCAAGCTGAAGTCGTATGCCCAATTGACTGAGCCACCCAAATGCCCCAATATATATATTTTTAAATTTGTTTATTTATTTTGAGAGATGGAGAGAAAGAGAGAGAGCAGGGGAGGGCAGAGAGAAGAGACAGAGAATCCCAAGCAGGTTCCGAGATGTCAGTGCAGAGCCCGATGCTGGGCTCAATCCGACGAACTGTGAGATCGTGACCTGAGCCAAAGTCAAGAGTCAGACACTCAACGGACTGAGCCACCTAGGTGCCCCTGGACTTCATACAAATGCAAGCAGACAATGTATCATCTTCTGCATCTGGCTTCTTTGCTCAACTCTATGTTCCTGAGTGTTATGTATGCCTGTACTACAGTGTATTCACTGCTGGACATCTGGGAGGTTTTCCACTTTGAACCTCTGCGATAAAAAGTGCTTCTCCAAATGTTCTTTTATCCATCTCTTGAAACCCATGTGTATATATTTCTGTAACTTCTAGACCTAGCAGTGGAAACATGATCTTTTGCAAAGTTAGACACCTGCTTGTTTCATTACCCATTAATGCCAGGATGACAACTTCTGTTTCTTTACTCCATTGTTTCTCTGGATTTGTGTGGTCATTAGCTATGAATATTGCATTTGACCTTTTTTTGTTTCCTTTCCCTCCTGGTTTCTAAATTCCCCTTAAAATAGTGCTGCTGATTTGACAGAGGGATTTGGGTTGTGATCCTTTGCCAGTGTTCCATTGCTTTGACATTATCTCCAATGCACATAAGCATACGCCTTTGAAGATAATGTTCTGGTGCGCTGAAATTTTCCTCAAGTGGAGGAGGGAAGTAGGAGTGTTTTGGAGATAATGTCAGTAGAATAGAGCATTGTTTTATAGTTGCTGAGGCAGTTCTGGTGAATAAAGGGAGTCTCTGATATTTCTTCTCCTTTCCTCTCACATAGGAGATAATAAATTGAAACATTCTGCATTTGATTCCTTGTGCAGTGTCAAGGAATATAAATAGAGCTATAAAGCATAGTCAGCTGAAAAGTAGCTAATCCATGCCAGGGCAGGTGTGGAATTTATAAGGATGTAGGCATGCTTTGGTTGACTTTTATCTGTGAGTATCCAGCCATCTGTCTGACATAGATTACATTCCATACACACACACACACACACACACAAACACACACACACACACACACACACACATTTTCACCCCCCGGCCCCCAGAGTAGGAAATTGACATTTTTCTTTCTGTGTTTTAAACCTGGAGTCTTAAGGCACATTTTTTGGCTTTTTGTCTTTGTTCTTTTTTTATTTTGGCCACAAGTCTGAGCAAGTCCCTGGAATGTTTATTACAGAAACAAAATGAAATTAAATGGAATTTTCAAACACAGTTGCTTTCAACAAAGAGATGTAAAAATGTAAATCTGTTGGAGAGTGATTATACAACTTGGATTTAAGCCTATTAAGACACCAGTAACCTATTGGTTCTCAGTTTTGCACTCCTGAGATTTTTATTTTTAATTTTTAAATGTTTAAGGGGCACCTGGGTGGCTCATCAGTTAAGCATCCAACTTCGGCTCAGGTCATAATCTCAAGGTTTGTGACTTTGAGCCCTGCATCGGGCTCTGTGCTGACAGCTCAAGGGCCTGGAGCCTGCTTCGGATTCTGTGTCTCCCTCTCTCTCTGGTTCTCTCCTGCTCATGCTCTGTGTCTTTGTCTCTCAAAAATAATAAATAAACATTAAAAAAATTTTAAATGTTTATTCATTTTTAAAGGAGAGAGAGACAAGTGTGAGTAGGGGAGGGGCAGAGAGATTGGGAGACAGAATCCGGAGCAGGCTCCAGGCTCTGAGCTGTGAGCACAGAGCCCAACGCGGGGCTTGAACCCACAAGCTGTGAGATCATGACCTGAGCCAAAGTCGGACGCCCAACTCACTGAGCCACCCAGGGGCCCCTGCACTCCTGAAATTTTTTTTTTTTTTTTTAAATTTTTTTTTTTCAACGTTTTTTATTTATTTTTGGGACAGAGAGAGACAGAGCATGAACGGGGGAGGGGCAGAGAGAGAGGGAGACACAGAATCGGAAACAGGCTCCAGGCTCCGAGCCATCAGCCCAGAGCCTGACGCGGGGCTCGAACTCACGGACCGCGAGATCGTGACCTGGCTGAAGTCGGACGCTTAACCGACTGCGCCACCCAGGCGCCCCTCCTGAAATTTTTAAAAATCCCATGCCCAGGGCCCACCTAGAAATTTTTACATCAGAATCTCTGAAGGATGGGCCCCCCCACCCCCTACTCCCCGCCAGGCATTTGATGTGCAGTCAGGGTTGGTGACTAACTCAGGGGTTCCCAATGTGGTCCCCAGACCAGCAGCTTTAACATCACCTTGGCACTTGATAGAAATGCAAATTCTTGAGGGATGCCCGGGTGGCTCAGTCAGTAGAGCTTCTGGCTTTGGCTTAGGTCATGATCTCATGGTTCATGAATTTGAGCCCTCCATCAGGCTCCCTGCTGTCAGCTCAGAGCCTGCTTCCATGCAAATGCTCTGGCCCAACCCCAAGCAATCTGAGAGTGGGGCCTGGCAATCTGGTTTGACACACTCTGGGTGTTCTGATGCACATCAAAGTGTGAGAACCACTCTCCAACTTAGTGTTTCTCAAGTCTGGTTGCACATCCCAATCGCCTGGGAAACTTTAACAAACCTAATAAGGCCACGCCCCACCTGGAGAGATGATGATGTCATCAGTCTGGGCTGGGTCTGAGCACGGATGGACTCCTAAATCTCCCAGGTGCCTCTATTATGCAGCCAGATTTGAGAACATTGCCGAGAGTTCAAAAGACAGCAGGCGATACTCATTTTATTGTTCATTTTTCTTTTCTGTCTTTTTGAAGTTTTCATTTAAATTCCAGTTAGTTAACATTCAGTGTAATATTAGCTTCAGGTGCACAATATAGTGATTCTGCACTTCCATACATTACCCAGCAGCGCTCATCACTGTAAGTGTGCTGTTTAACCCCAATCATTGATTTCACTCATCCCCCCACCCACCTCCCTCTGGTAATCATCAGTTCATTCTCGGTAGTTAAGAGTCTGTCTCTTGGCGTGCCTCTCTCTAGTTTTTCCCCTATGTTCGTTTTGTTTTTCAAATTCCACATATGAGTGAAATCATATGATATTTGTCTTTCTTTAACTGACTTATTTCACTTAGCGTAATACTCTCTAGGGGCATCTAGAGTTCAATTGGTTGAGTGTCCCACTTTTGATTTTGGCCCAGATCATGGTCCCAAGGTTGTCTAATTGAGCCCAGTGTTGGGCTCTGCGCTGAGTGCGGAGCCTACTTAAGATTCTGTCTCTCCTTCTGCCCCTCTCCCCTGCTCACGCATATGCACACTCTCTCTCTAAAAAATAAAAATAAATAAATAAATAAGCAAACAAAACTCTTTAAAAAATACTCTCTAGCTCCATCCGTGTCATTGCAAATGCCAAAATTTCATTCTTTTTAATGACTGAGTAATATTCCATTGTGTGTTTTTGTGTGTGTGTGTGTGTGTGTGTGTGTACATATATATATATACCAAATCTTTATCCATTCATCAGTCATTAGACAGCTGGGCTGTTTCCGTAATATGGCTGTCGTAGATAATGCTGCGATAAATATCAGGGTGCCTGCAATACACATTTTAAAAGAAGGGAAATACATGGGTTTGTGCCCAGAATGATGTGTCAAATGGGTGTGTATTGAGGAGGGAAGACAGTGATTAATCTTAGTGCCAGTCATTGGTATTTCACCTGTTACAGAGCTAGACAAACAAGGGTTTAAAGTCCAGGTGCATTTCCTTCTGTGAAGTCGGTTACTTCAGTCAAGGTTTAGACTTACAACCTCATGGTAAAAGAAGTAGAGGGATTGATACAAATGAAATACAAGCATTTAGCAGCACCTGACATAACACGTGTGTCAGGGATCTGGACTGGTACCATGACAAATAAGGCTCATGGTGTTTTTCCTTCTAGGCAAGCATGGGCTTTGGTTGGTGTCATTGATGGTGGAAGTGCTTCTTGCAATGAATCTGTGAGGAACTATGAAAATCACAGCAGTGGAGGGAAGGCTCTTGCCCAAAGAGAATTTTATACTGTGGATGGTCAGAAGTTCACTGTGACGGCTTACAGTGAATGGATCGAAGGTAAGCAAGTACAGTTTAGACTAAGACATTGGTAAGTATTGTGAAAGACTGTTTGGGTTTGGTTTTTGGTTTTTAGGTGGTATTGTATTCGAAGGAGAGTCTGATTAGGTTTCTCAACTGACTGAAGATGAAACCTATGGTTTCCCTACTGTGTTTGATCAAGAACTCAAGAGTTCTCGCTGGATGGGAGAACGCCCTGTTCTAGTGCTCCACTCCCACCTGGACTTTGTTCTTGATTCTTGAGTCATAAGGTGTGGTTAACCATTGGAAATGGATTTGTTGGGGCGCCTGGGTGACTCAGTCAGTTAGCGTCCAAAGTCTTGATTTCAGCTCAAGTCATGATCCCACGGTTTATGAGATCGAGCCCCATGTTGGGCTCTGCACTGACAGTGCGGAGCCTGCTTGGGATTCTCTCTCTTCTTCGCTCTCTGCCTCTCCCTACCTCTCTCTCTATCTCTCTCTCTCTCTCTCTCTCTCTCTCTCTCTCTCTTTCAAAATAAATAAATATAAATAAGTAAACATTAAAAACAAACAAACAAAAAGAAATGGATTTGTCTCCTGGATTTGGTACCAGTTGGACCAATCTAAATGTGACAGGGTGAGCTGCCTTCGGTTGTGCTCTGTGACAGTGAATGTGATTTTGTACTTTGGATCTTCTCTTCATGTAGACATGACAACAAATATTACTTTTAGACACAGGCTGTACAAACAAACCTCCCGTTTCCTTAGCAGTTATTCCTTGATCCAACTAATACGTATGTCTTACAAATAGATCAGAAAACACAGAAAAGTACAAAGTAAAAATTAAGCTTTAATTCTGTCATTCAGAGATGATTATTTTTGTGCACATAATCTAGTAATTTTTATCTTGTATATATTTTCTTCTCTAGTGTTCATTTTGTTTTAACCTGTTTCCCTCTCTTTAAATAACATTTTATTCAGTTATCTTAAGTCTTTACATTTTCTTTAACATGATTTATATTTGAATCCACCTTTTAGAAGAAGTATAATTTATTAAATAATGCCTAGCACTGGGTGTTTTGGGTACTCCTGACTTGTTTCTTTAAGGATGTTTATTTACTGGGGCTCCTGGGTGGCTCAGTCGGTTGAGTGTTTGACTTTGGCCCAGGTCATGATCTCCCGGTTTGCGAGTTCAAGCCCTGTGTCCGACTCTGTGCTGACAGCTCAGAGCCTGGAGCCTGCTTCGGATTCAGTGTCTCCCCTCCCCCCCGTCTGTCCCTCAAAAGTAAACATTAAAAAAAAAAAGGGTGTTTACTTACCTATGTCGCTGCCAGATTTTTTGGCGCCCAGTATGGATTGGCAGCCTCTTGTACTTGCCCTCGGCCTTTCTTTTCCAACCAAATAGTATGCCGAAATTAACATGACATGAGTAATTCAGAAGTGCATTATTACCCATAAAGGTTTATTTTAGGGCTCACGCCTCTGTTTTGAGCAGCAATGTAGCAAAATGTTTACTTAGATGGATTTCTGCAGACAGAATGCCTGGGTTCATCATCCAGCTCTTTCCCTTATTGTGTGACTTTAACTTCCTAATCTTCGGTTTCCTCATCTCAAAAGTGGGGATAATAAGAGAAACGACCACATAGGGCCGCTGTGAATATCACGATGTGAAGGATGTGAAGTTCTTCGCACAGCGTGCATAATTAGCATACGGTTTTAGCTCTTTTAACGGCGATCCATACATGACTTGGGTTATAACCATGTATCTTGTATCTTTGTAATTAAAGGGAGAAAGTCTTTTGCTCTAAAATAAACAGGTAAATAGAGTTCCTGGTATGTAACAGAGACTTTGACTGTTGCTTCTAAGCGGCCTTCCGGGTCTGGGGTGAGGAAATGGTAGCTGTTACGGATGATGATGCAAGAATCGAGCCTCAGCTTTCTGCCTCCAAGACTACTTTTCTTTTTCTTTTTTAAGCTTATTTATTTATTTCAAGACAGAGAGAGAGAGTGGGGAGGGGCAGAGAGAGGGAGAGAGGGAGAGAGGGATCCCAAGCGGGCTCCCCACTGTCAGCATGGAGCCCGATGTGGGGCTTGATTCCACAAACCATGAGATCATGACCTGAGCTCAAACCAAGAGTCAGACCAAGAGTCAGATGCTTAACCGACTGAGCCACCCAGGTTCCCCAAGACTACTGCTTTCTACCCCATCATGGTTGCCTCCGGCAAAAAGCATAGGTGGATGAGAAGCATTTCTTAGCAAGAATTTGAACCTGCATGAAGGGTTTAGTGGAAACGCTTCCAGTGAGAGTTCATGCAGAGGATAATTACTGACAAACCTCGAGTCAACATTTCCTCTGTGGAAAATTTTGTTTTCGTTTCCACATTCTCAGTGACTACTCATTTCTGGAAGAGGGTACATTCTAGCTATCGTAGGATATTGAGGCCCGTGTTTGCAATGACTCTTACTTTCTGGAAGAGGTGGAAATTCTCTCCAGGAAGCAAGAAGGATGAGCATATTTCCTCCCTTATTTCCAATTCACTCGTGTTAATGGGAGGAAATCTTAGGCAGGATTTTCATCTAAAGCTAGGAAAAAGTGAGAAATTATTGAATAATGCAGATCTTTCCCATCTAACTTTCTGACTTTTTTCTTTAAAAACAAATTCTAATGATCTTTTAAGTTGAAATGGATTTGTCTAACAGTCCTCTTTTTTAGAAAGCATTTTTTAAAATTTTGTGTGAAAAAAATTAATGTTTCTTAGTTGTTTTTTAGATAAATTTTTGGGGGTAAAATCTGAAAATTTGGTCAGTGATAATCATTGTTGTTGAGCTTCTTGATTGTCTTTGTGTTTACCCTGCCTGTTGGGATTCTTGGAAAGGCAGAATAATAAAGAAGTTAGGAAACTGGACTCTGGAGTTAAATGAGCATTCATTTGTGGGCTGTACCATTTTTTTAGCTGTTCTCCAGACTCCCTGACTTCTTTCAGATTTCTTCATCTTTAGTACACAAAATGGTTTCTGCCTCTCAAAGTTGTTTATTTTTATTTTTAATTTTTTTCAAGTAGGCTCTATGCCCAATGTGGGCTTGAACTCATGACTCTGATCAGGAGTTGCATGCTGTATTGACTGAGTCAGCCAGCTACCCCTCTCAAAGTTGTTTTGATGAAAGGTTTTTTTTTTAATAATTTTTTAAATGTTTATTTATTTTTGAGAGAGAGAAACAGAGTGTGATGGGGGAGGGACAGAGAGAGGGAGACACAGAATCCTAAGCAGGCTCCAGGCTCTGAGCTGTCAGCACAGAGCATGATCCAGGGCTCGAACTCACAGACCACGAGATCTTGACCCAAGCTAAAGTCAGATGCTTAACCAACTGAGCCACCCAGGCGCCCCAATAAAAGGTTATTTATTATGCGAGTGAAGTCCCAGCGACTATCGGCTGTTATTAGAGTCATTATTACTATTTTTATTTAGACCAAATTACTTTATAGGCTTTAGTATCTGGATGCAAGAAACACATAAAAAAGAAAGCTACTTTACATTTTTTAAGGTACTTTTCTTTTGGTACTTTGCAAAAACAAATGCATGGTATGTTGGCATCTCAAGGAACAGAATCTAAGACTTGTTACGGCCAGGTTGTATCAGGAGAGCTGGCTCAAGATTGTAAGGATGTCTGTAGTATTCCTTGTGCCCTGCCCGAATGTCCCTCTTTTTGATTCCTCTAACTTGAGTAAATAAATGTGTTTCTTCACTCCTGTCATTGACCCATGGTGTCAGTATCTTAAAGTAGCCCCCGAATAGTGTTGTGGTTAACTGGAAGGATGGTTGTGGAGTACAGATACGAGTGCACAGATACCTTTGCGATGCGCTGTTTTTCCTTCTCCACCAGTCGCATGAAGTGGCTTGCATCTAGTGTGTATACATTTGCATTAAATCGACCTTTGGTTTGTGGCAGATTTTATCACAGATGCTTTAGAGCCAGGAAATGCTTCTACACTTGGTTGCATGTAAAAGAGTAAGTTAAGATGTTGGATCAACTTTTCAGGTTTTGTCTGCGTAATTGGGAATCAAGTTTGAGTTTTAAAAGGAGGTATTAGGAGAGATCAGTGATTAGTAGTCCCTGGGTTGTGTAGACTGCATAGTTGATAGAGTCACAGGGAAGGAGCCAAGTTGGACAGGGGATCTATCATGTGACCTCTGGGGGACATTGCAGGTCATAGTGGGAATGTTCATCCCTTCAGCAAAAATCTTTGAGTTTGCAAGAGGAGTGAATACACAGGTGGACGGACTCTGCTGCCTTCACAGATGTAGCTTCCAAAGAAGGGAGCTATTCTTCCATTGGAAAGGTATGGATAACACCAGAGGGAGCACTAGAAGAAGGATACTGGAGAAAGAGGTTGCTTCCAGCAAGGATGTTTGGGAAGTCTTTAAAGATTAGTCTGATCTTGGGGCACCTGACTGGCTCAGTCGGTTGAGCTTGTGGCTCTTGATCTTGGGGTTGTGAGTTCGAGCCCCACGGTGGGTGGAGGTTACTTAAACTTAAAGAAAAAAAAAAAAGAAAAAGATTTGCATGACTTTTGTAAGATGGATAGTATCTTGGTTGGTGAATTAAGAGTGGAAGGACGCTGTAACTGAAGAATGAAGCTTGAGCAAAGGCACAGAAAAGAGAGATTGCCAGAGGCAAGCTTTTATTCTTTTTTTTTTAATGTTTATTTTTTGGGAGAGAGAGAGAGAGAGAGTGTGTGAGCAGGAGAGGAGCAGAGAGAGAGGGAGACACTGAATCCGAAGCAGGCTCCAGGCTCTGAGCTGTCAGCACAAAGCCCGATGCTGGGCTCGAACTCGTGAACTGCGAGATCATGACCTGAGCTGAAACCAAGAGTTGGGCGCTTAACCGACTGAGCCACCCAGACACCCCAGTTTTAGCACTGAGTTGAAGTATAGCAAAAGATCTGGGGATCGAGAGGCTTCTTCAAAATTATAAAAGAAATGGTACCGAAACGTGACATTTTCTGTCTCATCATGGTTCGGGGTGCTGGGGCTCTCTACCCTGGAAGTCAGGGATGTACATGTTCATCTTTTTATTAGTAGTATCTGCGGAATGACTGGCACATGGTTAGCACTGGTGAAATCATACTGACTTGTGTCTGTCTTAACTTTTGATGTGAATCAGTGAGAAAATTGATTTTAGGGGAAAAAATGCCTATGATGTATCATTTTCTTCCTTGCTTTTTCCTTTAGGTGTTTCTCTTTCAGGTTTCCGGGTGGAGGTTGTGGATGGAGTGAAGCTTCATCTGCTGGATGATGTTAGTGGCTGGAAACCTGGAGACCAGATTGTGGTTGCAAGCACAGACTATTCTATGTACCAAGCAGAGGAGTTCACTCTTCTCCCCTGTCCAGAGTGCAGCCGTTTCCAGGTCAAAGTCAAAGGTATCCGACTGCTTAGAATGCTTCTTGGCAAACGCTCTTCTCTTGGCTTTGCATTCCCGGGTCCCCTTCCACCACTCCCATCCCAAGGCATTATCACCATCACCATCATCATCTTGATATCGAAGATCTTAACAGTGGGGTGCTTTGAACACTAGATCCCAGAGGATGTTAGATAAAAAGTATAGTACTCATTGAACAGTAGTGTTGCAGGCAAATTAGTATTTTGTGCTATTTCTTTGTTAAAAAAAAATTATAGATATATTTATATTTATATGTATATGTATATATATAGCAACTACATGGATTGTTTTTTTTTTCTCCAAGATCATATCCAACTTCTTGTTAATTTTCTGCTATCAAATAATAATAATAATGCCAATTATCAACTGATTCATATTTAAATAGAAGTCTTTCTCTTCTTAATTAAAAAAACTAATCTCATGGGGCACCTGAGTGGCTCAGTTGGTTGAACTTTGGACTTCGGCTCAGGTCATGATCTCGCAGTTCGTGGGTTGGAGCCCCACGTCGGGCTCTGTGCTGACAGCTCAGAGCCTGGAGCCTGCTTCACATTCTGTTATCTCCCTCTCTCTTTGCCCCTCCCCTGCTTGTGCTCTGTCTCTCTCTAAAATAAACATTAAAAGAAAATTTTTTAAAAAATCTCATGATTTTTGAGTGCCTACTTCCTTGGCAAAACAAAAACAAAAACATTTCACTAATACTTAAAATAGAACCAAAAAGGTATTTTCGTACACTACATTTTTTAAATCACAGTCTTGACTAATGTTTTTTGAATGAAAGGAATATGCAGTGAGATCCGTATTGTAAGCCATATTTAGGAAGAGGGGCTGACATTTACCAGCCACTTATCCTGAGGCAGGTAATAGGCAAAGCTTGTTCGTGTGTTTCCTTAATTATGGAATTTATTATTCATTTCACTTATTTACATCATTTTCCTTCTGTACTCAAGATTATATACAATTATGATATAAAACAAGAGAGCTTACAGTACCTATTTAATAGGCACACACTCATGGGTAATTTAGAGCTTTCTGGTTTGCTTTAAAAAAAAATAGGATGATTGGCTCACTTGGGACTTGGTCTCTGCTTCACTCAGTGTTGTACTTTTCCTTCTTGACACTATAGAGCATAAGCGGAAAACAAAACCCAAAAAACTATGATACCATCTGGCATTAATTTTGTTTGGAAATTCCCACTCTTGTTAACAAGTCTACATGATAATGAATCTCCCACGATCTTAACTGCTTGATTTATTTGTATTTTTCCTTCCTGAGTTTATGTAATAAAAACATCAGAGAAAAGCTCATTATTAAAGGGTTTCTAGACTTCCAATAAAGGTGGACATTTAAAAGAATGCTTATCAATATTAAAATAAGATATTTTATTTTATGAAATGTTATAAAATCTTGGTAATGTTTGTACTGCTAATGTTTAAATGGATGTTACTTTAGCTTTGAAGTAAAAGCAAAAACAACTTGAGACCCCATTATCAACATCTACAAAACCATTCCTTTTAATCTGGATTCACTATGCATTTCATTCTTCATGTGTCCTCAAGGGATTAGAACTAGAGCATATGGGCAGGAACCAGAGAGAATGAAAGAAAGAGAGAGGGGGTGGATACTTAGGTAGATTCCAGAATATTGGTGCCATCCAGGAGAGGATTAAGCTCCTTGTCTGTGTGTGGTTTTGACACTGAGGATCTTTAAAAGCCTTGCTTCCTTATATTCTGTGGTTAGAGGACTGTCTTTTTGATATGTTTCCTGTTTTCTTTTTTTTTTTTTTTAATATTTTTTGTCTCTTGTCCACATCAATCAGAAGCCCCTCAGTTCCTGCACATGGGTGAGATCACTGATGGTGTAGACATGAGAGCAGAGGTCGGAATTCTCACACGGAATGTTGTGATCCGAGGAGAAATGGAAGACTCATGCTACGCTGGAAACCAGTGCCAGTTCTTTGATTATGACACCTTTGGGGGACATGTCATGGTAGGCAAAAAGATTTAAGGAGCTCCTTGCTTGCTAAATACATGTTTGAAAAAACTTCCAAGTTTTGAATTTTTTTGAATTTTTTTTTTTTTTTTTTTAGAGAGAGAAAGACAGAGACAGCATGAGTTGGGGAGGGGCAGAGAGAGGGGGAGACACAGAATCCGAAGCCAGCTCCAGGCTCTGAGCTGTCAGCACAGAGTCCGACGTGGGGCTTAAATTCACAAACCGCGAGATCATGACCTGAGCCCAAGTCAGACACTTCACCAACTGACCCACCCAAGCACCCCGAAAGTTTCAAGTTTGGGGATGAGATCTATATGGATATTAAAAAGGAATTGTGTTTTCTTTATTTAGTGACAGTGAGGAGATTTTTCAGAATTGAAAGAGAAAGTTATATCTTCATTTAGTTGATCTGGAGCCGTAAACCATTTTGTCCCATGAAGAATTAAATCCATTTACACTGAGAAGAACCACATAGAGATAAAAAAAACAAAGAGTCTTGGTATCCATGCATGCAATCTCCATGTATGAGGGCGTCTGGGTGGCTCAGTCGGTTAAGCATCCAACTCTTGATTTCAGCTTGTCACAATCACACAGTTTGTGGGTTTAAGCCACACATTGGGTCTGCGATGATAGCATGGAGCCTGCTTGGGATATTCTCTCTCTCTCTCTCTCTCTCTCTCTCTCTCCCTCTCTCCCCCCCTCCCCCCCTCTCTCCCCCTCACCCACTCATGCTCTCTCTCCCTCAAAATAAATAAATAAACTTAAAAAAAATACCTTGATATTATGAAAAGGTAAGCAATAGTAATCTACACATACTTTTATATGTAGATTTTTATTTATATAGAAGTATTGAGCACTCACTATATGATAAGCATTGCACTGTGTACTAGCTGATTGGCCTTCTGGGCTGCATTTTGGCTACATGTGTTTTAAAATCTGTCTTTTGTACACTCAGTAGGTTATGGTTGTTAGCAACATTTCTGTCACACTGTTTTAGGAAATGTTGGTCAGTGTTATTTTTTTATTTTTAACAGTATGATTAAAAATCCGGTGTTTAAAAATTTATGCTCTGGGGTGCCTGGGTGGCTCAGTTGGATGAGCTCAGGTCATGATCTGACCTGAGTTCGAAGTCCGAGTAGGGCTCTGTGCTGACAGCTTGGAACCTGGAGCCTGCTTCAGATTCTGTGTCTTCCTCTCTGCCCCTCCCTGGCTTGTGCTCTTTCTCTCTCTCTCTCTCTCTCTCTCTCTCTCTTTCTCTCTCTCTCTCTCAAAAATAAACATACATTAAAAAATTTTTTTTTAATTTATGCTCAAATTGTGGGTCCCAGAGAAAGTTTTAAAAAGAATTGAAGTAAATAATATTATGTGCTAAAACATTGAGAAGGATTTACAAATAACTATCAAACTATTGTGGAGTTTATAGAAATCAAAGAACAAGATAAGACTGGAAATGACCAAAATATTTGAAGAAATCAATACATATTATATAGACAAATCATTTCTGTGGCTTTCCTGGTTACATGTCTTTGTATTCTTATGAGAGGCCATTTTTATGGCTCTTGAAAGTATTCACTTGGTTAAGAAGCATTTGCTGGCACTTGTGTCTGGCTTAGTCAGTAGAGCATGTGACTCCAGATCCTTAGGGTCAAGAGTTCGAGTTCCACTTTGGGTATAGAGATTACTTAAAACAAACAAACAAACAAAAAACAAAACCAAAAAAAGAAGCAGCAGCACTTGCTAACTTAGTAACTGGAGATCCTAGAAAGCAAGGTGCCAAAGAAAGAAAAGTTTTAATATGTGTTCTCCTTCAGACATTTTCTATTAGAACTATATATATATATATATATTTTTTTTTTTTTTTTTTTTTTTTTTTTTCCTACCTTAATATTACAAAGCCTAGGGGCGCCTGGGTGGCTCAGTCGGTTGAGCGTCCGACTTTGGCTCAGGTCATGATCTCACAGTTTGTGGGTCCGAGCCCCGCATCAGGCTCTGTGCTGACCGCTTGCTCAGAGCCTGGAGCCTGCTTCGGATTCTGTGTCTCCTTCTCTCTCTGCCCCTCCCCCGCTCACGCTTTGCCTCAGGCTGTTTCTCAAAGATAAATAAATGTAAAAAACAATTTTTTAAAAAAATATTCCAAAGCCTATCAGTGTGATTCCAGTTATCTTGTCTTATAGATAAGGAAAAATTTTACTTCAGTGCATCTGTCCTATGTGGAGCTGAGACACATGGGTCAGCAGCATCTGGGGCGGTATCCTGTTCATTTTCACCTGTGTGGGGACGTGGATCACAAGGGAGGGTACAGACACGCGACATTTGTGGATGGCTTGTCTATTCATCACAGCTTCTCAAGGTGCATCACTGTGCACGGAACAAATGGCCTGCTGGTACGTAGCGTCTCATCACGTCGATGCGTGTTGTCAGAAGCGTTAACTGTCTTCCATTGTCCCAACTTCTCAGTTTGAGAGAAGTCGGCTCTTGTCCCGCATCCCTTACTCTATCCTGCTTGTACTGAGAATTCCGGTGTTTTCCTCTATTCTCTTAAGAGATCAATAAAGCCTGACAGTTGACTTCGCCCCTCCGGTGAAGATTAAAACGTCTCTTTGCGTTTGTACTGAGCATGCTACATAGATAGCCTCGTCACTAACACCGCAGTCGTTCATGTTACCAGTGACATGATACGCTTGTGTTTCTGCAGATAAAAGACACAATTGGATTTGACACACTGGGTCATTGTTTCTTTTTGGAAGATGGTATTGAACAGAGAAATACTTTGTTCCACAATCTGGGACTCCTCACCAAACCCGGCACCCTCCTCCCCACTGATAGGAATAATTCCATGTGCACTGCCATGCGAGACAAAGTGTTTGGAAATTATGTCCCTGTGCCCGCCACGGACTGCATGTGAGTATCTGGCAGAGAGAAAACCTCATGTGTGGTGCTCAAGGCCTTTGACTCTGGGGAGAAGATGTTTTGGAGGACATTTTTAGCGGGCAGGATTTTTTCATTGGCTGATGTTTAAATCACTTTAAAAAATGCCTTGCAGGGCTGTTTCGACTTTCTGGATTGCTCATCCCAACAATAACCTGATTAGTAATGCGGCTGCAGGCTCACAGGTAAGTAATATTAGATGCTTTCGGCTGTTTTGTATTCGTGTTTATAAGTATTTTGGATATTATATGGATGTAATGTAACGTGTGACTGTCTAACTCAAGCATGGCTTTGTTTTCTGCTACTGCCTGTTTTGTTGAAAGGAGAATACAGTTGGTGGTTCTTCTGTTTCTTCCAAATCATTCATGCCAGTTAGTATTTATGAGTGGGGTAAGACAGATGCCAAATGGAAGAAAAGAGGCTGGCTGATATGTGGGTTTATTGTACCTTCAGAGTGTATTTTTAGTGTATCATTTGTAATCTTTCTGACTTCTATTTAAGTCATGTGTGTCCGAGTAACTGATCGTTTCAGTTTCTTTTTTTTTTATGTTTATTTATTATTGAGAGAGAGTCACACAGAGTACCAGTGGGGGAGGGGCAGAGAGAGAGAGGGAGACCCAGAATCCGAAAGCAGGATCCAGGCTCTGAGGTGTCAGCACAGAGCCCGATGTGAGGCTCAAACTCACAAATGGTGAGATCAGATGAAGTGAGAAGCTTAACTGACTGTGCCACCCAGGCGCCCCTGATCATTTCAGTTTTTAATTCTGATGAACAAAGAAAGCCTTAGCTTTTCTTTATAGGAATGGATTATTATGTAGAACATTATGACAGCAGTCATTCTGGTGAAAGGATATGTCTTTTTGTTAAATGCAGGGATCATCCACACTTAGGGGTTTTATCTCCTTGGCAAAGCAGGTCAACCCAACTCTGTACTTTATATTACTATGTGCCTTGAATTATTTCAGAGACACGCACACACACGAGTATAACTCAAGACAATAAGTGAACTATTTTTGGATGGCAGAAATAATTCCTGAAGAAAGCTGGAGAAATTTACATTCATAATTGAGTGTGATTTAAAACTGTTAGCTTATAATATAAAAGTGAATCCTGAAGACATTATACTATCATGATTATATCTGTGCTGAAAACCACAGTAGAGAAATAGCTTTACACCAACACCTAAATATTCATATTTATGTATCGTGACTATTAAAATTAAATAATTAAATGTAAAGACATACCTAGCATTGTTTCCCAGGACCAAGTGAAAGATAAGTTGAAGGAAGTATTTCTTCCCGATAACTAAAACACGGGCGTCTCTGGGTGATGGTGGAATTGACCTCTGCGATTTTCCTTAAAAACATAAAATGTAAAATTCTTACTTGACAGGGTAGAGACCTGGGCATTTAATCGTTTCAGGTTTCATTCATTCATTCATTCATTTTTCATCCGATGTTTGTTGAGCAATCTATCGGGGTTTGTGTTGAGAGTTCCTAATTAGAAGGGGGAGTTCTAGGGGTAAAGATGCGAGTTTGATATGCAGCCTCAACCCCGGATCATCTTCTGACCTGTGGTACGTTTCAAGTGAACAGTGAAGATGAAAACAAGTTGCAAATAGTTGATGAAAAAGCGTAAGGTGAGGCTGCCAGAAGCCCTTCCTGGGGCTCGTGTGAGAAACGAAGAAGCGGGTCTCTTGTTTTCCACCCCGTGTTCGTTCTTCTTCCTTTCGTTCTGTGAGTTCTTTCTTTTCTTTCTAGAAAAACTGTCCCGGCGAAGCTCATGTTTTGGCAAGGGTTTTCCTCCCAAAATAAATCAAACTCTTTCTTCTTGTACGTTTCCACTGCCTTTTTACAGAGCTCCCTTTACCTGTTTTGACACCACAGTGTTTAACAGGAAACAGCAGCTACCCCCCATGTTGCCCCTTCCCCAGACTCCCGTTGCATCCTGGGAGGGTTCGCTTCTACCCTCCGCTTTTAAGGCCATGGTATAGAGCCTTCAGATCTTCTTCTGTGGTCTGTTTTGTGCCCCCAAAAGTAGAGGTGGCAAACACATTTTTTCAGGGTAGTTCCTCTATCGTGGAAAAATGTTAAATGTTACCTTCATTTTTGTGTGTAGGTATATATGCTTTCCACGGTGCATCTCTCTGTGCTCCTGCAGAGCTTTGTAATTAATTGTAATGTAGTACCTAGTATGTATATTTTTGTTCTCTCTTTCCACTTACACTCTGAATTCTTTGAGAATAGTCTTACTGTATACCTGGCACACAGTGGGCTCTAAACAAATATTTGCCGAATTTGAATCTGTAGCATACTTTGGGACTGTATGTTTACGTTGGAACATCCCATTCAATCCACATTCTTCTACGTGAAGCTGTTTTTAGCATTGGGCTGGTTTTTAATTAAAATGTAAAATAAAAGCACCTGGGTGGCTCAGTCAGTTAAGCTTCCGACTTAGGCTCAGGTCATGATCTCACAGTTCCCTGAATTTGAGCCTTTCCTCGGGCTCTGTGCTGACAGCTCAGAGCCTGGAGCCGGCTTCAGATTCTGTGTCTCCCTCCCTCTCTCTCTGCCCCTCCCCTGCTCATATTCTCTGTCTCTCAAAAATAAATCTTAAAAAAAATTTTTTAATGTAAAATAAAAAAAATGGTCATGGAGATTAAGATCATTTCATTTTGACTTTTATAGCTCATTTTGAGTATCAAAGATGTTTAAACTGTTCTGCTGCTCCTGTTGAGGTCAGGAATACTGAAATTGAACAGACAGGATCCAGACTGAGACAGCATCCTGATTCATGCGTGTGGTGGTTTTTTTTTTCTTTGGCAAAAATTTGCCTCGGGACAGGAAGGGCATTGGAGTTGTTTGAAAGAAGTCAGTGAGCTCTGCGTGTTGGCGGATAGTTGTTTAATGAATATGACTCATCTATTGATCAGGTTTGGAGGTAAACAGAAAAACCCTCATATTGCTAAAAGGCCGTGCTGTCCTGGTCACATGGAAGGCAGGCAGCCTTGTTTGGTTCTAACTCTGCATAACTTATTAAAGTAGATAACGATGGGAGAGTTATGTTTTGAAAATGAGTTTTGGCCTCAGCCAGTTATTTCTATCGAACACTGCAAGCAGAAGTAAATTTGTTTTTTAAAAACATGATTATAATGGCTCTGAAAGTGCTAGGTGAGTGCACAAGTTTTTATAGTCCATTCTGAGCCTGAGACAATGAAAAATTAGTGTTAAAAAGTCTCATTTTTGGGGCGCCTGGGTGGCTCAGTCAGTTAAGTGTCTAACTTTTGGTTTTGGCTCAGGTCATGATCTCATGGTTTTGTGGGTTTGAGCCCCATGTCAGGTTCTGCACTGACAGTGTGGAGCCTGCTTGGGATTCTCTCTCTCTCTCTCTCTCTCTCTCTCTCTTTCTCTTTCTCTTTCTCTCTCTGCCTTCCCCTGCTCACGCTGCCTCTGTCTCTCTCACTCTCAAAATAAATAAATAAACTCAAGAAAATTTTTTTAAAAAAGATCCATTTTTGTTTCTGAAGCACTTAGTCTATTGAAGCCATTTCATAGGGTGGCTTTATAAAATAAGGCTTTTAATGATCTCACCCTTTTAATTACAGGATGCTGGAATATGGTATTTATTCCACAAGGAACCTACTGGAGAATCCAGTGGATTGCAGCTCTTAGCAAAACCAGAACTCACTCCGTTGGGTATATTTTATAACAACAGGGTCCATTCAAGTTTCAAGGTAGGTTCCTAGGCCTTAACAAAATCAGTTCATGTGATTTACAGGGTGAAGGATGGAATGCTGAGAAATACAAGTGAGAAATGTCAGTTTTAGGTAAAACCTGTCATCACAAAAAGTAATTTGTGATTAAAAAAGCAGACACAGGGGCGCCTGGGTGGCTCAGTCAGTTGAGTGTCTGACTTTAGCTCAGGTCATGATCTTGTGGTTGCTGGGTTCAAGCCCCACGTCTGGCTTTGCACTGGCAGTGCAGAGCCTGCTTCAGATTCTCTGTCTCCCTCTCTGTTCCTCCCCCTTTCACCCTTGCTGTCTCAAAAATAAACATTAAAGAAAAATTCTTAAAAAGGAAAGCAGACACATTCAGGATTACATACCGGATCTCATTTATACACACCCAGGCATATATACCAACACATGCATGTGCATACAATCTGAGTAATTACAATGATGGACTTGATCCCTGTGTCCTTGTCCCTTCCCTCACTCCTACCTTCCCCTCTTCACTCCTTCCCTCCCTCTTTCCCTCTCACCTTCTTTCCAATCGTTAGTACCTATTAGGGATGTACACATTAGATGATATGCTTCTGTGGGTTAAGAAGCATACTTCCTTTCTTCTCTCAGTTCACAGTGCTGGTAGAATGTCCTGTTGGGCATTTCATACGAATTATGTGGTAAAATACTGTTTATGATATTTGGCCCAATTTAAAATGATACAGATCAACTAAAGCAAAAGCCATTTAGGAACACCGGTTTTCATGATATTTAGTATTTATTCCCACCCTCAAGTGATAAATGTATTTGCCTCATGTTGTGCTTACAAGGCACTTGGGTATTTTCACTATGTAATATAGTGCCCAGATTCTTTACCCTGATATGATCCACGTCAAAGTTCAACAAATACTTCCCATTTACGATGCTGAGAGGATCCTGTAAAGACCTAAGTGTGCTATAATTTAAAGAGCTTAGCATCACTTAAACACTTGAGAGAGCAAAAAACCTTGGTCAGAAGCCGAGTAGTTGATTAAGCCCAGTAATTATTGAGAGTACCATTTCAAAGTGGAAATCCTCAAAATTTTCTAATGGTAGTGATATAAAAAAACATCCTATTCTAATTAACTTTTAATGTCATATACCAGAAGTACATGTAGTAATCTATTCTATTGATTAGAAGAATATCATATCTAAATAATGAGCGGATGATTAGGTTTTAAATTGTTTAATTTGGGACTGACTGTCCAGAATGATACTTTACAGCCAAGGGAAACAGAACCCTTGGGGTCCTCAGACAGTAACCTGTCATCTTTGGATAAGCTGTAAATATACCAACACTGACCTTTTTGCTTTGGTTGCTCATGACACCCGAATCTGCATCTGGCACAGGTCAGTCATGTCTGATTTCCAACTGACATTTGGCTGTCTCAGGGACACATCACTAAAATGTGTTCAAAACTAAAATCCTTATGTGTATCCCTAGACCCATTCCCATATCTCTGTCTCACTGAATGAAACCACCGGCCACCTGATTGCCCCAACAGAAAGATATGAACCTTTATCGCTCCCTCTCCCTCACCCTTAGACGTTTTGTTCATTGCTAAGCAGTATCTACCTCATAAAGAATTCTCACCGTATCCATTTTCCCCCATTACTACTGCCCAAGTCTCTGTCATCTTTGTTTTTCTTCTGGATTACCAGGGTCATGTCCTACCTTATCTCTTATCTCTCATCTCTCTTTTTGCCCCTTTCCCTTTCTGATCCATTATCCATCCTGTGGGTAGAGCATTCATTCTTAACGTGCGGTTAATTACATTGCCTTTATTAAAAGTCTCGTTAAATGGACTCCAGCACATTGACTCTATGTTGTCCACCATTTGTTTCTCTTCAGCCTTCTTCCTTGCTTTCCCCTCCTCCATACATTTCCTGTTCATCCATCTAAGTCTCTTCTCAGATGTGCCCTGCTCTCCCTCATTTCCAGACTTTTTGTACCAACGGTTTCCTTGAGTACTTTGCTCCGGGTTTTTCAGCTGCTTCCCACCCATGCCCCGCCACCCTTCATCCCAACCCATTCTTTTGTGTGGTTCGGTCCTCCCCATCCCTCATCGTTCAGCTTTAGGAGGTCACTGCTTTGAGGAGACCTTCCCTGAATCCTCTGTCTCCCATCTATGAGGAAGGTCTCATTTGGTGCCTCTTCTTACATGCTGCTAAAGCATCATCTACTCACTTCATCACTGCTTATCATACAGGATGGTAATTGTTTCTTTAATTGCGTGTCTTCCTGCTACTGGATATGCCAACAACAGCAAAGACCACGGTTTCCTTGTTAATGCATCACGCTTGGTGCCTCCCACAAGGTAGGCACCAAGTAAATATTTGTTGAATGACTGAATACATAAAATTATAAAAATATCCAGAAAGGTAGTTGTTTTCATAAAACCTTTGCCTTGCTCTTCGCTCCTCTCCCTTCTCTTTGGTGGATGTGATAAGCTACAAGTAATTTTCATGAGTCATGAGAAGTATATAGATATAACTTAGGACTCATGTTCACTTCAGTCCCTTATTATATTTTCCAGGCTGGCTTATTTATTGACAAAGGTGTCAAAACAACCAATGCTAGTGCGGCAGACCCAAGAGAATACCTCTGTTTGGATAACAGCGCAAGGTAGAGTCCATCCTTTTACATCACATTCTGGCCCTATCTTGCCAAAACAAAACTTCCTGAGTTGTAAGTCATTGTGCTCTGTTCTCCAGTAACACATTTAAACTAAAGTTTTCAAAGCTTGTAGGAAGGCTTTGGGGAAACTTTTTTTTTCTCCCCCTGCTGTTCTAGGTCCTGTGGCTGGTTTGTTTGTTTTAAAATATTATTGAGATGCCAGAGAAGTTGATACTTTCCCCTTTTTTCACCATTGTAAATTGATGTTAGAGAGATATTCAGAAAGAGAAAGAAAAAGGAGAGAGAGGTGTTGAAAACAGGGTCTACATTTGGCCTAACATAGAACATGATTCATTGAAAAACAAGCTAAGACATTTTGGTGTAATTCCTGAAAACCAAGGCCTATCGAATTTATTGTTAGTGGTCAAAATGGAACATTGCATTGAAATGTATTTCACAGAGAAAGGTCTTGAACTTGATGAGCAAGCTAGTTTGGTTCAGTTGTTTGTAGTCTCAGAGTCCCATCGTCTCTGGGCTCTATGTTGCCCCCCTTTGTAACCGCAAAATGTGGTTGGGATAGGGAGAACATTTCAACAGAGTTCCTCTATGTGCTCTATAAGAGCCAAAATAAATAACATGTCTCCAATGGAAATAAAAGTTTTTGGAAAAGATGGCAACTTAAAGTCCTATTCAGCAGAAACTGCGTACGTGTTTTTTTCCTATACTTCAAGTTGATTGACCAACTTAGTTTCTTTATTATTATTATTTTTTTTTTTTTTTCAACGTTTTTTATTTATTTTTGGGACAGAGAGAGACAGAGCATGAAGGGGGGAGGGGCAGAGAGAGAGGGAGACACAGAATCGGAAACAGGCTCCAGGCTCCGAGCCATCAGCCCAGAGCCTGACGCGGGGCTCGAACTCACGGACCGCGAGATCGTGACCTGGCTGAAGTCGGACGCTTAACCGACTGCGCCACCCAGGCGCCCCTCTTTATTATTATTATTATTATTATTTTAATTTAATGTTTGTTTATTTTTGAGAAAGACAGAGTGCAAGCGGGGAAGGGGCAGAGAGAGAGAGACAGACAGACAGACAGAGACGGAATCTGAAGCAGGCTCCAGGCTCTGAGCTGTCAGCACAGAGAATGACACAGGGCTCAAACTCACAGACTGCAAGATCATGACCTGAGCTAAAGTTGGACACTTGGCAGACTGGTCCACCCAGGCGCCCCACCAACTTATAGTTTCTAAAGGGTGCTAGGTTTAATAGGCTCTTTTGATAGATATTTAAGAAAAAGACACCAGGCCCTACTGTTCACAAGGGAATAAGATAGGATCCTCACTGTAGGTTGGTAAGTCCACTTAAGTGTGAGGCAAGATCTTTGCGACACAGTAATAAGGCACGAGGCCAAGAGAAAACTGGAGAAAGTACAGTTAGTAAAATTACTCATCAGGACTACTTAAAGGTCAAGTTGAGCCTGAAATATTTTAAAGCAATGATCAGATGACATTTGAGAAACCAGGAAACTCTGGACGTTATTTAAATAAAACACAAGTTACTGGACACCTAATAGCTAAGCAAGATATGAAATGGGAAGATAGGAGATAAACTTTAAAAGAAAAAGAAGCATAGAGATGACAGTGGACTATGAACCAAGAAGAGGATATTAACTTGCAAAACAAAGAAATCTTTGCTGACAGGACACGGCTGCTTTTTAAGAGTTTATTTTAACTGGTAGAACTAGTAATGTGTACTTTGCTTAGTATTAATAGAAAAATGCTTAAACACAACACAATTGATTTTCTCTTCCCTGCCTTAAAAAATTGTGTGTGTGTATGAATGGATGAATGAGAAAATATATTTCAGAAATTCATTGATGCTTTAATCAGGCTTGACAGTAAAACAATTTATCCATAATGGCCTGAGAAGTTCTTTACTGGGTATGTGTGTATATTATGATAATGGTAATTTTTCCTCTGCTCTTCATTATTTGTCTTACCAGTTTATAAATGCATACATAGTGAGAATTAGACTCCATTTAGAAGTTGTTACTGGAAAGAACTGATTATGGAAGATGAATAAGACATTTGGCAGTTGGTGTATATATTTAATTTTGTATAAACTCATGTGTAGAATATGCCCACGTACATTCGTACAGTCCAGACATGAGTAAGAATGATAAAACAACTAACACAATGAGTAATAAGCCCATGAATTAAACATAAGGCTCATGGGATCCAGAAGATATTTAGTCTGTACAACAAAGGGAAAGTTGACTCAACAGTTAATCAGATGAGCCTTTTCGTGTGTCTTCAAGATGTGAAATTATAGGCATCCAAAGAAGGGAAATTGTAACCCAAGAAAGCTCTTGGTGTCAGATTGGGACGTTTCGTCTAAGGGAATGAAAGAGCACAGAAACCAGGTAGTATTTAAGGCCAAGGCCAATTAAGGGAGGTTGGAAAGTGTGCTGAAAGCTCGTGAATGAGGATGGTGAAAAATTGGGAAAGTTAGCTATCGCCTACAGATCAAGTGGGAAAGAGGTTAGAAATAAAGGGTATCCAAGCAAGCAGTCAACAATTGATGTATATGGATTGGAATTTCAGAAAAGGTGAGATGGCTACAGCAGAGAATCAGTGTTACTTTAGGATCCTTTTTTTTCTTTTTTTAACTTTCTTGTAGAACATTGTGTAGTCTTCTTTCCAGAACTCTTCCATCTGCTTGATACTGCGTAATGACTGCAAAGCTGTTTGGCAGCAACCGCAATTACCAGAGAGTGGGTGATGGCCCAGAGTCAGACATTTCACCTATTAGGTCAGAGCTCTTTAGTGTAAGGGGTCATGTACACAATCTAAGGACAGGTATAAAGCTTCCAGACTGGTCTCCTATGGTCCATTCTCTACAGTCCTTTCACCAAGTAGCAGTGAGTACCAGTTTATAAGAAAAAAGTGAAATCAGTTGTATCACTTCCTTGATTCCATGTTTCTGAAGACTGTCCATCTCCCTCCCTCTCTCTCCCTCTCTCTCTCTCTCTCTCTCTCTCTCTCTCTCTCTCTCCCTCTCCCTCTCCCTCTCCCTCTCCCTCTCCACCTGCTTTATTGAGGTATGACTACCGTCTAAAAACCTGTGTCTATTTAATGTATACATCTCAGGGAGTTTGGGGATAGGTATACACCCACGAAACCATCACCACCATCAAGGTCATATACATAGCCATCATCTCCCAAAGTTTTCTCACCTTCCTTTATTGTTATCATTAAAAAAATTTAAGAATATTTTTTATGTTTTTGTGATAAGAACATTTACCCTAAGATCTATTGGCTTAGCAAATTTTAAGTGCACAATAGAGTATTATTAGCTAAGGCACTGTGCTGTATGATAGACCTCTAGAATTTATTTATATTGTATAACTAAAACTTTGTACTCTTTGACCATCACCTGCCTTGTGTCCTGCTCTCCCTAGGCCCTCACATTGCCTGGCATATGCTCACTTCTCTGTCCTCTGCCCCATGCTTCTTACTCTCCAGCCAATTTGTTTGTTCCTTGGCTGAGCTCACTCATGCCTAAGGACCTTCTCACTTGCTGTTTTCTGTGCATGTCGTCTTCTCCCATGATAGCATCTACCGTGCCAGCAACTATGGTAATGGCATTTGTACAAATGGTATTTCCTGACTGCATGGTTTGAAAATCTCAGCTTGCTGAATTGGTTTTTGGAAAATTATCTAGTTGTTTCTCCCCCATCCCCACCCCCCAGCTTTGTAAAAATTAAGATAGAAATGATCTTTTTTAAAAAATAGGTGGCCTTGGGACGCCTGGGTGGCTCCGTCACTTGAGTGTCCTACTCTTGATTTCAGCTTAGGTCATGATCTCATGGTTCATGAGTTTGAGCCCCTTGTTGGCCTCTGTGCTGACAGCATGGAGTCTGCTTAGGATTCTCTCTCTCTCTCTCTCTCTCTCTCTCTCTCTCTCTCTCTCTTTCAATAAACAAACATTTAAAAACCAGGTGGCTTTATAGAATTATTTATTTGATTTATATAGTGGTTTGACACCAATTTTTTTGACCTTTTCATTAAGGTCCTTGTAAGTGTTGTAGAAGGAAGAGAAAGAAGAAGTAAAATTCAGTCTTTGTAATTAACAAGTTAATTAAATACACTCTGTTTTAAATTTAGGCATTTTAAATATTGAACTAGTTTTATCTCTGTATCTAAAACATCTCACTAGCACACAACTCAAATAATACTCTAGTTTGCATATATGTATGTTAAAATACCTGATGAATTTATTCAGTGTGTTTATATTAGTGCCATGTAGTTAAGAATTTGTGAAAACATACCAGATTTCCTAGTCTGAGGTTTTTGTTTATTTATTTGTTTTGAAATGGTTTTAGTGCTTAGAATGTTCTGTAGTGTCCTCTTCTATAATGTAAGTTGCTTTAAAACAATAAGAAAATATGAAAGCAGTTCTTGGGAAACTTCTATAAATAAATGTAATTTTTTTTCAGTATCTGAAATACAAATAATTAAGTTGTAAATTGTTCATTAAGATTTTGTTTGTCTTGGTCATATGTAAATCCTGCCTTCTGACACTTAAGCTTACAATTGTAAAATAAATGATTTCCAATGCTTGTTTAAAAAGTCCTTTTTCTTCTTTTTTTTTTTTAAACTCCAAGGTTTAGGCCTCATCAGGATGCGGACCCTGAAAAGCCACGTGTTGCTGCTTTAATTGACAGGCTCATTTCTTTTAAAAATAATGACAATGGAGCTTGGGTCAGAGGGGGAGACATTGTCGTTCAGAATTCAGCGTAGGTATTCTCTACACAGTCATTATCTGATGGCACCTATGTGTTTATTTTTTTAAGGCAATTTTAAACAACCCAGTATGCTGAAAATACAGTGATAGTTTCTGGAATTATATTATTATTATTTTTAAAAATTTATTTATGTTTAGTAATCTCTACACTCAATGTGGGGCTGGACCTCACGACCCCGAGATCAAGAGTCACCGGCTCTCCTACCTGAGCCAGCGGGCACCCCTGGAATCATATTACTATTATTACTAACAGACGGGGTGAGCTCTGAGGAAGTGTTTGCTCGCGCTCATAGGCAGCAAATGTTTGGAATCATTCTTTCTGTTGCTTTTATTGGAATTGAACTCATCTGGTGACACGAGAGTTTTTTGATGAGATTGAACAGGAGTTGCGGATTTAACTTTATATAACAAGTATCGTCTATGTCAGAGAGCTAAATAAAGATTTTGAAACTACCTGGATTTTTTTCCCTTCCTTTTGGAAACTCAGAAGTTTTTCTGTTGCTCTCCCACTGCCATTACAAATACAAGTCGTGAATTCCACCTTACTAAGTCTGTTGACTTATGGCTTAATACGACTTGAGGCAGTAAGCATCTTAATTTTTTCCCGTTTGCATAATTTTAGAAGTCTGATGTATGTTGAGCTAAGATTTGGTTCAAGAGTCTAGAAAAACATGTTTTTTTTCCAACTGGCACTGACATTAGCTTCTTGGCATTTTACTGTCACCTCTGACTTTCATCATGCAAAAAATTAGTTTTGTATTAAATCTGTAGAAATAGCTTGGGTATTAATGTTGAAAAATTGGAAGAGAAT
Source organism: Panthera pardus (assembly GCF_024362965.1). Lineage (NCBI taxonomy): Eukaryota > Metazoa > Chordata > Mammalia > Carnivora > Felidae > Panthera > Panthera pardus. The sequence continues at coordinate 14,028,386 of NW_026526766.1, read as the reverse complement.
CCCATGACCTAATTGTTTTCAAAAATAGTCATAAAAATAATATAGCTCACACTTGTGTGCTGGTTACTGTGTACAGGCACTGTCCTAAAGGGTTGGCATTAATTAGTATGTTCAATGCCCTCAAGTATCCATTGAGGAAGGTTATGTTCTCGGTTCAACTTCTAGGTGAGAAAACTGAGAGAGAGTCAAGGCGAATGCCTTACCCAAGGTCATGTGGCCGGTAATCAGCAACGCTACCTTCACTGTGGAGTGTGTGCTTTAAGTTATTGGGAAGTGAAACATTTTCTTGTGGTCTTGGGGAGTAAACATTATTGGAACCTCCTGGATTTTCCCAAAAATTAAATATTGAGAGAAATTATCTCTTACATGAGGTGATAAATTAAATATTCTTTTATTCTCTTTTCTCATAGATTTGCAGATAATGGAATAGGACTGACCTTTGCCAGGTTTGTAATTGTTTTTAAAATACTTATCTGATTATTTCAAAGCTGTAAGGTAAAACGGCCCTGGTTTTGTGTGTGTGTGTGTGTGTGTGTGTGTTTCGGGGGAGGGGTGGGTTTGATCACACATGGATTGTTCTATCATTACGTTGGCAGTTGAAAAAACAAAACAGCACCCACTTCCTGATACCACTAGAGGGCCAAAATACATTTTTCTTAATTAATTGAATTCGCACCAAAGTCATAGGTTAATATAGCTGGAATTCTGTAGAAGGATTGGCCTGTCATATTTTTTTGCTTAGGAGAAAACACTTGAGAGGAAGGGAAGAAAAGTTGGGAGCATATTAAATATCTTCTTTCTTAGGGGCACCTGGGTGGCTCAGTCGGTTAAGTTAAGTGTCCGACTTCAGCTCAGTCATGATCTCACAGCCGGTGAGTTTGAGCCCCGCATCGGGCTCTGCACTGACAGCTCAGAGCCTGGAGCCTGCTTGAGATTCTGTATCTCCCCACCCCACCTCCTCTCAAACATAAATAAACATTAAAAAAATATTTAAATATTTTCTTTCTTAGAACCTGGTCTAATTTTGCAGTGATCTTTAAGAACCGAACTTTTAATGTTACATATTTTTCTCCAGACAAGAGTTATTTGGGTACTGTCTTAAATATGACTGTCATCTAAGTGTTAAACTCAGGGCAAGTTCATCCCCCATGTACAATACGGTTGTTGCAGACTAAAATAATCAATTGTTGCTGTTAAATGAAATGTCACCTGTTTCATGTGCAAACCATGTATTAATTTATACGAGGTATGTTCACAGCTTAGAAGGACTTTTTGATGACTTGATAATATGCATTAGAAAAAGCTCCTATCTGTTTTGCAAATTTTTAGCTTTTAAGTTATGGCGTGTCTGGATTTGAGGGCCAATTTAAATTTCCTGGAGGTGGGAGGTAACGGTTATTCTCATTTTAACAGTGATGGAAGCTTCCCCAGTGATGAAGGTTCCAGCCAGGAGGTATCCGAATCTCTCTTTGTTGGGGAGAGCAGGAATTATGGCTTTCAGGGTGGTCAGAACAAATATGTAGGCACTGGAGGAATAGACCAGAAGCCTCGGACCCTACCTAGGAACAGGTAAGCATTGCTTTAGCAGTAGACTGTTAAATTTGAACAATAAATGAAAACCTAACCCTTATCGGAAGTTTCTGCAATAATCCTGGGTGCATTGGTTCCCTCTGTGATGGTTTTCCCCACCTTATCTTATTATTATTACTATTATTATTATTATTATTATATCATTACTATTACAGCTGGGTAGACTCTGGAATTTTGGAGCATTAACTATCAAGCACTTTAGATTTCATTATTAATTAACGAAGGAAACTATCTCGTTTTTCATTTCTTGCTTAAGGCCTTATATAAGCTGCTGACTTTTTTGTTTTCTTCTTTCTTGAGCCACAGAAAGTGGCCAAACTGTAAACTATGACGTTAGGTCACTCTTGCCTCAATTTGTGAGGTGGGTTTGCAGAAATAGCCACTGGAAAAAGGAAATAACTTATTGAAAAAAGTCCTAGAAAATAAGAGTTGATAGATGCCAAAGCTGACTCAAAACCGAACCACGGCTGTGTAATTACCAGTGTTTCAGCTGTACAGAGCAGACTTTTGGCATGTTTTCTGTCAAAATAATCACAGAGTCATTAAAATAGTACTTAGCACCAGAAAGATACTTTAGAGCTTTTAGGGAACTAGTAAGTAATTAACCCATACCTCGGTTCTGAGACCCAGTTTGGAATTGTCCTCATTTTACTTGTGAGAAAAACAGAGAACAACTCATGTTCTGAAGGTCTTATGTTGGACCCGCTGCCAGAATTCATCAAGCATCAGTTCCCTTAAAGTTATACACTGTAGGCATTGGGCTAGGATGGGTCAGGGGGATGGGCCACACAGACTGCTCACTTTGAGGGGCAGCGAGGTGAGTGTTGGCAAAAGGGCTTTTACTAGCCTCTGGCAAAGAGTGAGCTTGGTTCCACTCCCCCTTTGCTTGTTGTTGGGAAATCCTGAATGCCCTTATAAGCTACGCTCTGTGTAGCCCTCCTGTTAGTCAGACTGTGGAAGCCATGAGGGAAGAAACTTCGTGGATTTTTAATAGCTAACGTTTATTAAGTGCTTGCCATGTGTCAGGCCCCATTCTAAATACTTTATTCTTCACTTAATCCTCGCAAAGCCCAGTGAGGTAGGTACTATCATTATCCTGCTTTATAAATGAGGAGCTTACTAAAAGTAGCTGAGGTGGGATTCAAACCCTGTTAGTCTGCCTTCATCGCTGTGATGTGCCTGTCAAGATTGGGCTGTAGCTGTCTCTTCTAATGTGTAATGAAAAATAGCTGTATATCGGCTAGCGTTTGGCTACAGTATGATGGTGCCCAGTTCCATTCTTTTCACTTGACATTGGCCTCTAGTGTTTTTCTTTTTCTTTTTTCTCTCTCTCTCTTTTTCTTTTTTCTTTTTCTTTTTTGAGAGAGAGCGCACACTCATGAGTGGGGGAGGGCGCAAAGGAAGGAGAGGGGCAGAGAGAATCTTAAGCAGGCCCTACCACCAGCGTGGAGCCCGCCATGGAACTCGATCTCACAACTGTGAGATCATGAGCGAAGCCAAAATCAAGAGTTGGACGCTCAATCAACTGAGCCACCCAGGTGCCACCCCCTCCATTTTTCTTTTTTAATTGAAGTATAGTTGACATATAATATTATGTTAGTTTCAGGTGTACAAAATTTTGATTCGATGTGGCCTTCAGATTTGTTTCAAAATTCTTATCGCTTCTTCATGAAGGAAGATTTTCTACAACAAAGAGTCCTCCTTGGTCAGTGGATCCAGTGTTTATTTTACTGTATCTTTACAACTTTTTCTATGAGAGAGAGCCATTTTGGGATATATCCTTAGACGTTCATCAAGGTGCATAGATTTTTAAGCAGGCTACTTCATTTTCTTGCTGGCATGTATGTTTTTACTGTAAAACACTGCCAAGTTGTAAACTGATGTTGCTGTAGGAATCCTCTGCAGTGCCGTTAAAGAATTTAACAGGGGGAGAAACCTAAGGGATCCAGAATATTATGGGTTTTGTACCTTAATTATAATTAATGATATATGATTAGTAGGTTAAGGAGTTTGTGTTTGAACAGAAAGGAGGAAAATGAATAAACCAAATTTCTCAATCCAGCCAACCCCTTTGACATAGTAAGCCTTGAGGATTTACACTTTTATGCTTTTAAGTGTATCATTTCATCTTATTACTATCATTTAGTGGCTTGAAAGGAGGTTCTCTCTGTGAAAGCACAGATTGGTCTTTTATTCTCCTGCCAGAGATTTTGGAACCAAAACCGAAGTATAGGAGTTCCCAAATAAAAGGTCTTGACTGAGTTGATTCAAGGAAGCAAAAATCACCTCTTCAGAGAGGCCTCCGTTCTGTCCAAAACAGCGTCTCTCTTCTACCCAACCTATTGTATTACCGTGTCTCTGCCTGCACAACACTCACTGCCTGAAATTATCCTTGTTTTTCTGTTTGCCTTTTTCCACCGTTTTGCTCGGGGATTTTGTCATGGTACCGCTGTATCCTAGAATTGTGCTTAGCGTGTATGAGATATTCAACAGTGTTTATAAAACAAACTTGTAAGTGACGTGCCGGTGCAGGGATGGGCCCATGCACATTAAACACAATCTTGTATTTCAACAGGACGTTCCCAATTAGAGGCTTTCAGATTTATGACGGGCCCATTCATCTAACCAGGTGCACTTTCAAAAAATATGTGCCAACTCCAGATAGGTACACCAGTGCTATCGGCTTCCTTGTGAAGAATCCCTGGCAGATAACTCCCAGGAATAACATCTCCCTCGTGAAGTTTGGTCCACACGTAAGTATGTTCTTACGGTACCTATGTGGTGACCACGACAGGAGCAAGAGGGGTAGCGCATCCCCAGAGACAAACACACGAACCAAGTGTTCGTACGAGTCTTTACAGCTGGGAGGAGAAATACATGCAAAAGAGACTCCTCATTCCATGCACGCTGTCCCGTTGAGTTCAAGGTGAGAACAGAGATCCCATGTGACCAGGGGTATTTTTGACATTCAAGTGATATCTCGAAAGGGACAGTGTCTTAAAATGATAGCGCGGGACTGAGGATGGTAGAGTTTCATAGGAACCAGAGGATTTGGGGGAGTTCATTGTGATAATCTATGAAGTGATTTGAGTTCTGCCTGGTATTCTACTTGTCTGGGGCTTATTCTTTTGGGGAAACAGGATAAAAGGATGGGGAAGAAGAGGAGTCCTGGGGTGGTATAAAGCAAATATGGATAAAAACTGTCGGAAGGTTTTTATGAAGACTGCAAAGAAGACTGAGAAATCATTGTTTGCAGTACAGTTGCCCACAGGAATCGTTTGTTTTCTTAGTAGTTTCATCGGTGACCCCTGTACCGTTAGTACACAGGACAGTAAGGTTACGTACCTCTCCCTCCACCATCTTGCCAGTTCCAAAATGACCTTGGTACATGGAGATTGGGTCTCAGACCATCTCGCTCGCCGCTTCCACAGGCAGCCACGACTAGGAAGGGCTCATGCCTCTCTCATTCACGTCCGTGGGCTGACTCTGTGGTAGCCTAGTTTAAAATAGAACATGAGATAGTTTACCAAAGCCTGCATCTGGTTTTCCAGAATGGCTGAGGCAGGAAACAGAGGCACAGGTGCAAATTGGGATGCCAGCTTGGTTGGCTGGCTCTCTTTTCAACCGCATGACTGCAGGGGAAGAGGGAGGGCGACACTAGCAGGTAGCTTCCCACATGAATAAATAGGACGGTCTTTGGAGCAGCTCTCCAGTGTGGAGGCCGGGTGTTCACCTGCTGTGCACACAGACCTCCGTACATGGAGCTGCAGTGACGATGACACAGTCGTTCTGAGAAACAGTTCATCAGGTGTTGTGTTGGTTGTGGAGTTCCGACTTCTAACATCCCTGCCGTGCAAACGCGGTGGTCATCATCCAGGAGGTCTGATGGTGCTCACACCCTGGGAACAGCCTGTAAAGGGAATGGTTTGCCACATTTGTGCTCCCTGAAAAGTGGGAAACATGCCCAAACTTCTCTTAGGTTTAACAACAGGATGTACAAGGGAAATGAGAAAAAAAGCGTACGACTAAGAACCTAGAGCCAGCCATGTGTCCCAGACGTCAATGATTTTTCATTGAATTGCTTATCATTTAGACGTTCAGTTTGACTTTAAATCATCTGAGCATGATGGGGCACCTGGGTGACTCAGTCAGTTAAGTGTCTGACTTTGGCTCAGGTCATGATCTCAGGGTTGGTGAATTTGAGCCCCCCTATCGGCCTTGCTGCTGTCAGTGTAGAGCCTGCTTTGGATCCTCTCTCTCTACTCCTACCCTGCTTGTGCTCTCTCTGTCAAAAAAAAAAAAAAAAAAAAGGTGTGTCTGCACCCCTTGAATAGTATGAATAATTTACCACTAATAAGAAACAGCTAAAGACTATAAAACATGTAATCTGCAGCCTGCTTTGCAGTTGTGTACTACATGTTTAATAAAAGCTTTAAATTAACTCTACCTGATATAAAAATTACTGAGCTGGGTTTGGTCTATGTTGACGAGAAAGTAACATACACTTTCTAGCAGATTTGAGTGAGTTCATTGGTCACCCAGCATACCAAGGCAACACTTGGCCTGTGTTTTGATTTGAAACTGTACATGTTTTTTGGTGGGGGGGGGGGTGTAAGGAGTCAAATGAACAAGAACTAAAGCATTTGGAGTGAAATAAAATGACGAACTAACTCAGAAGATAGAATTTATAACAGACTTTATTTAATCGAGGTATAATTTGCATACAGGGACATGCTCACATCCTAAGTGTCAGGTTTATAATTTTTAACAAATATGCATGGCTCCATATTTCCCTTCCCCACAACTGTTCTGATTCTCTTACCATAGGTTAGTTTTGTCTGGAGAGCAGGTCATAGTTTTTAAATGGAAGATAAAGGGAAACACCAGCTATATTTTTAACATTTGCCACTTGAACTCCGCAAGGCTTTGTAATTTCCACCACCACCCCCCCTGCCCCCAACGAACCATGTCATAATTAAGTGAAAACTTTGGGTGCTGTGGTTGACAACTATGAACTGTGACTCAGAACTTCTCTGACCTCAAAGCAGTTGTAAGGGATATGCAGTTGGATCCTTGCAGGGGACGCTGGCCAGGAATGCAGAAGCCTTCATTTTGTGATGTCCTTGTCTTTCACTGCTGGCAGGTCTCTCTGAATGTCTTCTTTGGGAAGCCTGGCCCCTGGTTTGAAGATTGTGAGCTGGATGGTGATAAGAACTCCATATTCCACGACATCGACGGCTCTGTGACAGGATACAAGGATGCGTATGTGGGAAGAATCGACAATTACCTGATCCGCCACCCAAGCTGCGTGAATATTACCAAATGGAATGCAGTGGTCTGCAGCGGGAACTATGCCCAGGTAGGCCAGAATGCTCTCTGGTGCCTGATTCCTACCCAGCTCCTAACAGCACCACTTCCACAAGGAGTACTCCTCTGCCCCTCAGCATGGTCGATACTTTCCAAGGCATGAGCTTCCTTTAGGAAAAAAGAAAAATAAAATCATTAGGAGTCATGGACTCAGACAAACTTTTTTAAGTTTATTTATTTGGAGAGAGAGAAAAAGAGCGTATGTGAGCAAGCCCGGGAGAGGGGCAGAGAGAGAGGGAGAGAGAATCCCATGCAGGCTCTGCACTGTTAACATGGAGCCCGACATAGAGCTCGAACTCACAAACAGTGAGGTCACGACCTGAACAGAGATCAGAGTCAGACGCTTGATGGACTGAGCCACTTTGGTGCCCCATGGACTCGTACAGTTTTATTTAAGGTTCCACTGCTCCAAATTAATTAAACAGGTGGAAAAGTGGGTCCAACAGAAATAGTACGACTCGCCCTTGGTTAAATATAGTTGGGATATGGTTGGCGTGAGAACCCATATTTCCTGAGTCTTAGGCCAGGTTTCCTTGTCATGCGACAGCTGTGCCCCCTGAGAGGGGTATTTATTCTTTGCTCTCAGGGTCATTATCTCTACTAAATTAGGGAATCTGGCAGAGGGATGAAGATGGGAAGGAGTCTCCTGACTTACTTTAAAGGAGTATTAGCTTCTTTGTTGTGGGATTTCTCATTCCAATATGGAAAAAAAAAAAAATGTTATTCTTGCCTAAGTCCTGGGAAGGACAAGGAAAAAATGAATTAACTCTAGTAAAGAAGAAAACATGGTTTAAAATGTAATTTCTTTTTTCCTTTCATTTTATTCTTTTTAAAAATTTTTTTTTAAATGTTTATTTTTGAGAGAAACAGAGTCTGAGTGGGAGAGGGACAGAGAGAGAGAGGGAGACACAGAATCTGAAGCAGGCTCCAGGCTGTCAGCACAGAGCCCAACATGGAGCTCGAACCCACGAACCCTGGGATCATGACCTGAGCTGAAGTCGGAAGCTCAACCAACTGAGCCACCCGGGTGCCCCCCTTTCATTTTATTCCTAATCAGAATTGCCTGCTAAAACTAAGTAACCTATCAATACCTAGGAAGCTATAGACATTCTAGAATTACAAGGTGCTTTGGTGACTCTGTCGTTTAAGCATCCAACTCTTGAACTCAGCTCAGGTCTTGATCTCAGGGTTGTGAGTTCAAGTCTCACACTGGGCTCCACACTGAGCACGAAGCCTACTTAAAAAAAAAAAGAAGAAATTTTAGAATTAAAACAAAAAGCTTTCAGCTCCTTTTTGTAGCTATAGTTTTAGTTAAGTTTCGTGTGTATGTGTCTGTCTGAAAGTGGTGTGTACTCACCAAGGAAATAAAAAATTATTATAAATGCATCTGTCAACCCTTTGGATTTCAAGCGTATTTGAGAATGTGAACCTGATCCTTCTATCTTATAAAGCAGAGTAGTAATTCACTTTTTACTGAAGGATGAAGAAAGAAATAAGTCATCTAATACTTCCTAGGAGGCTCTGGGAATGGTAGGACCACAGGTCAGAAATTTTTTCCTAAGAATTTTGGATTTGGGCTGGGGGCCCAGATCTGCAGATATTTGTAGAAGACTTTATGTCTTTAAGCAAAGGGTAGAACACCTGGATCTCAAGATAGAATAACAATTACTTAGCTATTTGTAAATATATTTTAATGGGATGCTTGTTTTTTGCTAACCCAAGGGTTAAAGGGGCTCAGGAAAAAAGGTGGTAACATAGGAGAATTAAGGTAATATGTGCTACCTCATATCTTCCCGGATTTGGAAGAAGGGAGGAGATCTATCTGTCTATCTATCTATCTCCCATTATATATTATATATAACCTGTTATATATAACTTGTTTTTTATGTAGTTTTAATATTTTATTATTTTAACTTATATTTTGTAATATATACATGTATATATATGATATTTATATAACCTATAAATAAATACAGGTTAAATATAAACATTTTTAAAAACAATATGTATTATATATAACCTACAGGTTAAATATAAACCTGTGTTTAAAAATAAGTATGTTATGGGGTGCCTGGGTGGCTCAGTCAGCTAAGCGTCCGACTTCAGCTCAGGTCATGATCTCACAGTTCCGTGGTTTCAAGTCCCACGTCGGGCTCTGTGCTGACAGCTCAGAGCCTGGAGCCTGATTCAGATTCTGTGTCTCCCTCTCTCTCTGCCCCTCCCCTGTTCACACTCTGTCTCTGTCTCAAGAATTAATAAACATTAAAATAATAATAATTAAAAAAATAAGTATGTTATTTGTAGTAACTATAATATATAGTACATACTAAATATATATATTTAAATGAAGACAGTCAGTAATCTCAAAATATATATTTCCCATCTATTTTAAATCTTTAAGTGGTATCAGAAAGGAGAGTATTGTGTTGAAACACAAATAAGACTTAAGCTTTCCTGGCTCAATATGTACAAAACTGTAGAAATGACAGGAAGAAAAATAGAGAAATATTGTGGATTAAATACAGTATTCTGCAAATGTTTTGAGACTTCTGGGGAATTCTGTTACAGGATACTGATTTGCTTTAGGAAATTGTTCTGAGGTTTGTTCTTTAGAGGATGCATTTGGGGAAGGTTTTGTTTTGGCAGAGCAAGGGCTCAAATACCACTGGAATAAATTCAGAATTCTCAAAGTTGTCTCTGTTTAATATATTTTTCCAGTTTTTGTAAAGTGCTTTATAAAGCCTTTTTTTTTTTTTTTTTTTTTTGAATGGGTGAAAAATGACTTCTTGGGCTGATGTAGGTCATGGAAAATGAAAAGTCAAAGCTCTAAGATATTTCAATTTTCCATCTCTTGTTTTAGAGAAAAGGCTTTCAGATTTGACTGGAGGGTATCAGGTTTCATGTTAATTTACGGGTTTTTTTTTGGATGTGTGTTCTTCAGACTGAGGTATTTCTTTGACAAGCTGTGTAAGCCGCAAAGGCTTTATATTCTGATGAATAAGCTGGCCCGTTGTGGCGGAGGAGATGATGAAGATCTTGGCTAGCAGAATGCTTGGTCTGGTTTTACCATTTCAGTTTAAGTGGGGCTTCATTTTAAGTATAACTTACGATGAAGTTGGCTTCTACTCGTTTAGTCTGGCTCAGATCACAGAACCTCTGTTCTGAAAGTAGAGACACTGGACTTTGTGCTGGAAATGTTTGTTTAGCTATTTAAGCTTTTGCTCTCTCCTCCTTAATTCTTTTTAAAAGTTTGTATCAAGCTTTTAGTTTTAATTCCAGTAGACTTAACATACAGTGTTAGTGTCAGGTGTATAATATAGTGATTCAGCAATTCTATGTATCACTCAGTGCTCACCATGGTAAGTGTGCTTTAAAAAAAGTTTTTTTAAGTGTTTATTTATTTTTGAGAGGGAAGGGAGGGGCAGAGAGAGAGGGAGACACAAAATCTGAAGCAGGCTCTAGGCTCTGGGCTGTCAGCACGGAGCCTGACGCAGGGCTTGAACCCACGAACCTCGAGATCATGAACTGAAGTTGGACGCTCAACCGACTGAGCCACCCAGGTGCCCTGATAAGTGTATTAATCCCCATCACCTATTTCACCCATCCCCTCACCCACCTCCCCCTCTGGGAATCACCAGTTTGTTCTCTGTAATTAAGAGTCTTCTTCCCTTTCATTCTTTTTTTTTTTTTTTTTTTTTTAACGTTTATTTTTGAGACAGAGAGAGACAGAGCATGAACGGGGGAGGGTCAGAGAGAAGGAGACACAGAATCCGAAACAGGCTCCAGGCTCTAAGCCATCAGCACAGAGCCCGAGGCGGGGCTCGAACTCACGGACTGCGAGATCATGACCTGAGCCGAAGTTGGCTGCTCAACCGACTGAGCCACCCAGGCGCCCCCTTCCCTTTCATTCTTAATTGTTCTTTGAAGGTTTATGTCCAGACATGGAGCACTCAGAATCTGACGATGACCATCGCACGAGATGAGTATCCCTCCTATCCGATGGTGCTCCGAGGCATTAACCAGAAGGCCACCTTTCCACAGTACCAGCCTGTGATCATGCTGGAAAAGGGCTATACCATCCACTGGAATGGACCTGCCCCACGGACTGCTTTTCTATACCTCATAAACTTCAACAGGTATGTCTCTCTTACGGTTACTTCAAGTAGCTGAGCAAGTTGTAATTTAGTGGAGAAAAATTATCACTTTTCTGTAGTGAGTAAAGAATGCCAGTTTTCATGTACTTTGTTCTTCTCATGTGGAGGCTGTATGTATTTTATGCCGATGAGATTAAGCAATTGAATCCTGTCATTTTAAAAACATTTCTTATTGTCTATGGTCAAGGTATTGTGTGCAGAAAGCCATTAGGTTATAATATAGTCTGCTGAATACTTTAATGCCCCATAGCTGAGATGGAAAGAAGTTTTATCTGGTATTCCAACTGAGCACTTGGTAATCAAGAACATGAAAAGACTTTTGAGGCCAAGTTCAGACTTGGCAGAAGAGAGTCGTGTGATTTTGTTTTTAAGTGTTTATTTATTTTTTTTTAAGATTATTTATTTGTTTCAAAAGAGAGAGAGAGAGAGAAAGCATGAGCAAACAGGGTAGGGGCAGAGAGAGAGAGAGAGAGGGCGAGAGAGAAAATCCTAGGCAGGCTCCATGCTGTCAGCACAGAGCCCAACGTGGGGCTCGAGCCCATGAACCGTTAGATCACAATCTGAGCCAAAATCAAGAGACAGACATTTAACTGTCTGAGCCACCAGGTGCCCCTGAGGAAGGGATACTAAGTGTTTTGTCTTGTTATAAAAACAATACCTTTGAGAAAAAGCTGGTTCTGCTCAGGGACTGATGGATTCAGCGTGTTAAGAGCATAGGGTGCCTCAGGGGAGGTGACAGAGGATGCTGGAAGGGAGGGATGGGATTATTTTGAAAGGTAGAGGTAACCAATCTATTTATATGTGATGGTTAACCTATGAGACTCCATGCAACTGCTCAGATATGTACTGGAAAAAATCAAAATGGCTTGTTCACCTGGCTGGTCATAAAGCTCTGACTTGTTAGAACTCTCTTAAAACGCTCACTTGAAATGAACAGAGGGAGGCATAGAACATGTAGGAATTCAGCTCTGAATAGGTCACTTCCAAGGATCGGTGAATATCAGTGGGCTCTGAGCTGTTAGATCTCGCACATCCTCTAAACTGGACCATTGCTGTTTTCCTATAATACTTGCTGCGCTTTCTCTGTTCCTTTGCTGGAGAATCACAGCCCTGCCTACTGAGTCAACCAAGGCAAAAATCCCAGGAGTCATCACCGACTCTTCTTTTTCTTCATCTCTTCCCATCAGTGACCAAACCCTGTTAGCTCTGTCTCCTTAATGTTGTTTGCATCTCTCCTCTTCTTTCCACCTCTGATGCTTGTGGCTGAGTTCAGGCCATTATCATCTGTTGCCTGGATCCTGTTCTATCTCCTCGTCTCTAATCCTTAGTTCACAGTGTGTCTGGGGGGCAGTTTCCTAAAAGCCAGTATGATATTATCGCTCCCATGAGTGAGCAGCGGAGAAGGCAATGAAAGAAACAAATGATAGCTACAGAGGCTCAAGGAGAAATGTCAGCGATCAGTAGTCCGAAGAATTATATCTGGCAGGTTACGAACTTGAGGTGAGGTATTACAACCACGTGGTATGCAGGATTCTATAAGTATCACGTGTAATTTTTGAACAAATACTGAGCAAGTAAAAATAAAGTGAAAAAAGGCTGAGCCCAGAAGTTTCAAAAATCTGCATGGGCTTTTGAAGTTCAGTCAGACTTTCCTTGCTTAAGTAGCTCAGAGTTTGTAAAAATTACATCATGGGCAGAGGCAAGAGGAGGAGACAGATAATTTTTTTCTTCTCAAATTTAATATGATCATGGAGCGGTCATAGGTTTTGTCACAGTGCCTCTTCTGCAAATAACACTTTAAACATGATAAAAGCTGTACGTATTCCTTAAACAAAATAAAGAAAATAGAGAAAAACATGAGGAAAATGGAAAAAAAAAACCCTAGAATTCTTCTAATCGAAGTGAGACATTATAAACGTATTGTTCTCTCTCTCCGCCCTCACGTGTTTTCTGAGCATATAGATAAACCAAGATTTATTTAACTACTCTCTTCCTCCATGAACATTTAGTGTTTCTTCTGCCAGCCTCTCCATATCCCCCTTTTGCTATTATAAATGATATTACACAGAGCATCTTTTCTTAGACATTTTTGGTCTGCATTTCTAATTATTCTTTAGCGAAAGTACTGGTAAAATCTGCATGAATAATTTTAAGGCCTTGTTACATATTGTTTCAATTCTTAAAGTGTTTTTTTTTTTTTTTTTTTTGAGAGAGAGAGAGAGAACAAGCAGGGTGGGGCAGAGAGAGAGGGAAAGAGAGAATCCCAAGCGGGCTCAGCGCAGAGCCTGACGCAGGGCTCAGACTCACGAACGGCTCACGTATCGGCTCACGACCAGAGCCGATACCATTAGTTGGACCGTTAACTGACTGAGCCACCAGGTGCCCTTAAAAATTCTTTAGAAGAGGGGGCATCCGGGTGGCTAAGTTGGTTAAGCAGGCAATCTTGGCTTAGGTCATGATCTCACAGTTCGTGGGTTCAAGCCCAGCATTGGGCTCTCTGCTGTTAGCGGGAATGCGGTTTAGATCCTCTCTCCCCTTCTCTCTCTGCCCTTCCCCTGCGTGTTGTCTCTCTTTCTCCAAATAAATAAATAAACTTAAAAAAAATTCTTTAGAATAGTAGTGATTTATATAACCTTGCCAATGTACTTAATGCCATGGAACTGTGGAATTAAAATGGATAAAAAGATGATATTTTTTGTTACATATATTTTACCACAACTTAAAAAATGCCTGAAGGGGCGCCTGGTGGCTCAGTTATTTAGGCATCTGACCTTGACTCAGGTCATGATCTCGCCATTCCTGAGTTTGAGCCCCACATGGGGCTCTGTGCTGACAGCTCAGAGCCCGGAGCTTGCTTCAGATTCTATGTCTCCCTCTCTCTCTGCCCCTCCCCTCTTACACTGTCTCTCTCTCTCTCTCTCTCTCTGTCAAAAAAAAAAAAAAAAAAAAAAAAAAAAAAAAACATTAAATCACTTAAAAAAAATTCCCCCAAACAGCAAATGATTTAAAAAAGGGAAATATTTTTAATTGTTTTCGGAAAGTATTGATTTTATATCTAAAGATAGGACATCAGATAAGGAAAAAACACCATGGTAATTTGGTAATATGCATCAAAAACTTTAAAAATACATATGCCTTTATATTCAGCAATTTTACCACTAGGTATTTATCCTAAATGCAATAACAAAAGACAAAACACATTTATAAACAAAATAATTCTTTGAAGGGGCACCTGGCTGGCTCTGTCAGTGGAGCATGCAACTCTTGATCTCAGGGTTGTGAGTTTGAGCCTCACGTTGGACGCAGAGATTACTTTAAAGAAGATTCTCTTTAGGGACGCCTGGGTGGCTCTGTTGGTTAGCGTCAGACTTCGGCTGTGGTCATGATCTCATAGTTTGTGAGTTTGAACCCCACGTCGGGCTCTGTGCTGACAGCCTGGAGCCTGCTTTGGATTCCGTGTGTGTCTGTCTCTCTCTCTGCCCCTCTCCCTGCTCATGCTCTGCCTCTCTGTCTCTCTCTCTCTCCCTCAAAAATAAGTAGCCATTAAAAAATTTAAAAAAGTTCTGTTCAAAGATTTTACCGGTGTATGCTCCCGCTATCAGGTTCTTAGTGTCTCCTTCATCTTCGTGTACCCCATACCCAGCCATGTCACTTAACTTTATTCTCTTCTTGCAGTGCCTAAGTACATTTTATCCAACTTCTATTCACATTCCCTGAAGTCCTGTTGAAACTAAGACATTTTTTATAAGCCAGACAATTGTTGTATATATATATTGAGAAGTGTGGGGAACATACAAAGATAGGGTATTTGCTGGTATGTTGGGGTACAGGACTTCACTGTTAGTGGCTCAGTACACAGGAGAAATTTAAGGAGGAGAAAAATCATGGCTGAAATTTACATATGCTATAATACTCAAAATTATATAGGCCTAAGTGTGAATTCATTGTTTTATTGTCTCTCTTTACAGGAATGACTGGATTCGAGTTGGCCTCTGCTATCCATCAAACACAAGTTTTCAGGTTACCTTTGGCTTTTTACAGCGCCATAATGGCTCATTATCCAAAATGGAAGAGTATGAGCCTGTGCATTCACTGGAGGAATTGCAGAGAAAGCAGTCGGAGAGGAAATTCTATTTTGACTCCAGCGCGGGGTAATGAAGCACAACCAGTGAATGAGAATTATTGCTATTTTTCTTTAATGGTGAAATGACTAGTTCTTCACCCTAACTAAGAATAGGTTGTGATGTGACAGCTGTTTAGAAAAGCAGCTGATGTGGGTAATTCTCTGCTCATCACTATTAGAGGTTTAGAGACAGAATGCCTCGTAATTATAGTTGGCAGCAGGAATGAAATGAAGATGTTTGCCATATACCTATTAAGGCAATTTAGAGAGAGAAATTATCCTTGTCAGTAAAGAACCAGTAGACCCAATGGAAAATCAAAATAATTTTTTTCTATCACAACCCTTAAGATGATTATTTACATGTGATATAGTTCATATTTCAGCAAAAGCTCTCTTTTTTTTCTTCCTTTAAGGTGATCTTTCAAGTTGACCTTGAGTTTACAAAAAACAAAAACAAACCACTGTATAACCATGGCATATTTGCTTTCAACTCTCTCTAGGCTACATCTTTCCACTTTTTAATTCTAATCCTGTTCACCTGGGGTCCTGTTGGCTTTGTCTGCTTTTATCCAGTTACAGTCTCTCAGCCTTTGGGTTATGGTAGGCTCGATCTCCTGTACTCTTCCAACAAGTAGCATGCTCCTTTAGTATCCATTCCTTGAGCTGACATTCCTATCACGTGCCATCGTCTAGGTGCTGTAAAGATACTGATGTAAATAAGGCTCATTTCTTCCACAAATTCACAGTCCATTGAAGGATGTGGGCATGCCAAGCAAGTAATTAGAGAGCTAGAGGATTATATGCTGTAAATCCCGTAGCAGGATGTTCAGTAGGCCTTTTGCGGTAACCCAGAAGCTCGGTCTAGGATGCCCAGTCATGGGGCTAACTCCTGAGGAACCAGTAGGAGGAGATGGAAAAAGAGAGGGGTAAGGTGTCCCTAGGAGCAGTGTGGATAGATGCATGGAGGCATGGAAGAACGTGGCATGGCATGTTTGGGGAAAGACAAGTTCAGAATGGGGAGAAGGGTGGCGAGTCTGATGGGGGAATGAGGTCGGGTTTTAGTCGAGTGCCTTATTAGTTTTTGAGTAAGATGCAGCTCTTTTGCCCTCCAGGACCCCTCCAGCAGCCAGTGTGGCCAGCTTAAGTCTTCTCTTACCATAATTGTCTCTGATTTTCAATTTCTAATTAGACTTAAAACACCCTACTTGGACTTTAGTTCTACAGATGACAGAAATTCCACATTCCCTATTGATTTTCCACAAAAATAAATGCAACACCTAAATTTGTGAGGATGGTCTGGGGATCACAAATTCATGATTAGCTGGGAAATATTTTGTTCAGCCGGGTATTTTTATTTACTTATTTATTTGTTTGTTTGTTTGTTTATTTAAATTTTTTAAATCTTTATTTATTTTTGAGAGAAAGACAGAGCATGAGCAGGGGAGGAGCAGAGAGAGAGGGAGACACAGAATCGGAAGCAGGCTTCAGGCCCTGAGCTGTCAGCACAGAGCCTGAATTGGGGTCGAACCCATGAACCGCGAAATCATGACCTGAGCCAAAGTCGGACGCTCAACCGACTCAGCCACCCAGGCGCCCTTTTTGTTTATTTTTAATTTACATCCAAGTTAGTTAGCATGTAATGCAACAATGATTTCAGGAGTAGATTCCTTAATGCCCCTTTCCCATTTAGCCCATTCCTCCCTCCCACAACGCCTCCAGCAACCTTCTGTTTGTTTTCTATATTTGAGAGTCTCCTATGTTTTATCCCCCTCCCTATTTTGATATCATTTTTACTTACCTTCCCTTATATTCATCTGTTTTGTATCTTTAAATTCCTCATGTGAGTGAAGTCATAAGATATTTGTCTTTCTCTGACGGACTAGTTTCACTTAGCATAATACCCTCCAGCTCCATCCACATAGTTGCAAGTGGCAAGATTTCATTCTTTTTGAGTGCCGAGCAATACTCTATTGTATATATATACCACATCTTCTTTATCCATTCATCCATCGATGGACATTTGCGCTCTTTCCATACTTTGGCTATTGTTGATAGTGCTGCTATAAACATGGGGGTGCATGTGCCCCTTTGAAACAGCACACCTGTATCCCGTGGATAAATACCTAGTAGTGCAATTGCTGGGTCGTAGGGCAGTTGTATTTTTAATTTTTTGAGAAACCTCCATAGTGTTTTCCAGAGTGGCTGCACCAGCTTGCATTCCCACCAGCAGTGAAAAGAGATCCTCTTTCTATACATCCTCGCTGACATCTTTTGTTGCCTGAGTTATTAATGTTAGCCATTATGACAAGTGTGAGGTGGTATCTCATTGTGGTTTTGATTTGTATTTCCCTGATGATGAGTGATGTTGAGCATTTTTTCATGTGTCGGTTGGCCATCTGGATGTCTTCTTTGGAGAAGTGTCTATTCATGTCTTTTGCCCATTTCTTCACTGGATTGTTTGTTTTTTGGGTGTTGAGTTTTATAAGTTTTTTATAGATTTTGGATACTAACCCTCTATCTGATATGTCATTTGCAAATATCTTCTCCCATTCCATTGGTTGCTTTTTAGTTTTGCTGATTGTTTTCTTTGCTGTGCAAAAGCTTTTTATTTTGATGAAGTCCCAATAGTTCATTTTTGCTTTTGTTTCCCTTGCCTCTGGAGACGTGTTAAGTAAGAAGTTGCTGCAGCCAAGGTCAAAGAGGTTTTTGCCTGCCTTCTCCTCTAGGATTTTGATGGCTTCCTATCTTATGTTTAAGTCTTTCATCCATTTTAAGTTTATTTTTGTGTATGGTGTAAGAAAGTGGTCCAGGTTCATTTTTCTGCATGTCACTGTCCAGTTTTCCCAGCACCACTTGCTGAAGAGACTATCTGTATACCATTGGATATTCTTTCCTGCTTTGTCAAAGATTGGTTGGCCAAACATTTGTGGGTCCATTTCTGGGTTCTCTATTCTGTTCCATTGATCTGAGTGTCTGTTTTTGTGCCAGTACCAGATTGTCTTGATGATTACAGCTTTGTAATACAGCTTGAAGTCCAGGATTATGATGCCTCCAGCTTTGGTTTTCTTTTTCAAGATTGCTTTGGCTATGTGGGTTCTTCTCTGGTTCCATACAAATTTTAGGATTGTTTGTTCTAGCTCTGTGAAGAATGCTGCTGTTATTTTGATAGGGATTGCTCAGCCAGGTATTTTTATAATCCCTCAGTCTCCAAGGTTCTCATTCTTTTTAATTCTATTCATTTTGACAATTTTTAATTATATCTCAAAAAGCCCAGACCTAATTAGGTCCCTTTCATTCCTTCTGCATATATGTTAAAAGTATCGATGTTAAGACAATGGCCGATTTTTTCCTCAGTATCACAACTTTTCATTGTTCACTGACTTCCTATTAAAATATGAGTTCTTAATCTCTAGTAATCAATCACATTTGATCAAATGCTTTACAGTCTCCCCTTGGTTCAGAAACACCAGTTCCGCTGACAGACATTGGACTGTTGCCTGGAAGTGACTTTTCCATTCATCTTGGCAGCTGGAGGATCATTCAGAGTGGGCGTGACTATTCATTTCACTTGATTTTGGCCAAAGTACAGACAGAAGGACCTCAGGCCCATCTGCTCTTAGTAAACATCACAGGAACTGATGTGAGACCATATCTTGGCCTTAGCCAAGCAAGTCACAGTTGCTATTTTTATTATTTCAATTTTATGCCTTAAACCAAAATGATTTATAAACCAAAAAAAAAAAAAAAAAAAAAAAAAAGAATAAACCACACTAATTTACAAAATCCTAAAACTCAATACAAGTCTAAAATTTTCCAAAGAATTTTTGAACCAAACCAAAGGCCATCCTCCCAAATTACCCATTGAACTAATTTAATCCAGAAATTAGCTTTGATATGTTCCAGAATGACTGAATTGGGTTATCAAAATATTTTCTGAACATAGTCTTTACATTTGACTTAGGACCCTAGGAGGATAGAAAGGAATGAGAAACAACTTTATTACTTTTGTAATTTATTTTCTTTTAAGGAAAAGTTACTTTATTAAAGGAATGTCCCTTTAGGCCATGAGCTGATCTGAGGAATTTTTGTTAGTTTGTGAGTGTCAGTCTAACACCCTATGGATTGGTTTGTGTTCTATACAGGTTACTATTTTTGTATCTCAAAGCCAAAAGCCACAGGGATGGCCACAGTTACTGTTCATCTCAGGGATGCGAAAGAGTCAAGATCCAGGCAGCAACAGACTCAAAAGACATCAGTAACTGCATGGCCAAAGCTTATCCTCAGTATTACAGGAAGCCATCAGCACTCAAGCGCATGCCATCCATGCTCACCGGGCTTTGTCAAGGCTGCGGGACCCAACAGGTAAACAAGGAAGAAAAGTGGACTGTGGGTTGAGAGAAAGAATGAAAAGTTTTTTTTGTTTTTGGAGGTTTTTTTGTTTTTTGTTTTTTGGGTTTGTTTGTTTTTTTTTTTTTTTGCAATAGGCACATTTTTCTTTGAAACATCTGTATTGCCAAGTTAGAAATATTGCATGGTTTCTCCTGAATTGTGGCCCATTGTAGAATGTGATGCTTATAAGAAGCAAACTAGTCCAAATTCATAATAAAAATATCTTACCCCTGTGATATGTCAGTTTATCCTGGATGACTATAGACGTTTTGGTCCTCATCTTTTTTCCCCCCTCAGGTGTGATTCTGTTACAATATTGCTATTGGGTTTACATTTCAATGATGTAGAAAAATACGTTGTTTTATTGATGACTGTAAAATTTCTCTTCCAAAAATGCACTTGATATGAAAATTATTTCCTTTTTTTTCAAGGTTGGAAGTGATTAATTTTGAAGCATGTGCTATTATATTTGTCTGTAGTTAAAAGTACAAACTAACTTGGGCTAGAAGTGAAATGCTTCACCTAACATATTCTTAATTATAAAGTTTCTCTCTGGATCTTAAGAAAACATGACATTGAAAGTCCAAAATATGAGCTCAAATTGGGCATGGGGTTTCTAAAGGAAGTCAGACCAATTCTAAGTGAAAAAGAAGTGTGGAATTAATATTTAACCTTTACAGAAACAAATATGGGTTAAGGGAAACAGTTCTCAAAGTGGGGTCTCCAGACTGACAGCATCAGCATCACCTGGGAACTTGTGAAATATTAGAATTCTTGGTCCTATGCCAATCCTACTGAATCAGAAATGTTTCTCGTTTGTTTTTGCCTATCGGTGATAGTAAGGGCAGGGATTTTTTTTCCTTCCTATTATGATATATGGTAAGTATATTTTCAATGGCAGTTCACTATCACAGTTTCAGTGTTTCATATCCCTGTGCCACCTCTATTCTTCAACTCAACTAAAACTCTACCACCAACCCACCTACCAACCCACCAACCCACCAACCCACCAGCCATGTACCTGAAGAAGTTTATATAGATCCTTGCCTGTCCCATGTAATGTCTTAACTGCTAAAGTGGCATTTTTAGATAATCTTTGTGGAAAAGTAAATTCTCCAGCCCAATTTTCAAGTTGAATTTGTTAAGAAAGTTCTTCATTACTGACAAGATTATATAATTTATAGTTACGACTCCAACATTATAATTTTTAAAAATAATCATCATTGGAAATAGCCTGTCTTGTTAATGGTTCCATACCTTAATGTTTAGCATTCTTTGTTGTGTGTGTGTGTGTGTGTGTGTGTGTGTGTGTGTGTGTGCGCATGCTCTTGAAACATTGGTTAGAATTTATTTTTTTGAAAATACCGATGATATATATTGGTGCAATTGCATGGTACTTGAAGTGTTTGAAAACATCGCTTTTACTTGGAGATTTGAGGGAATGAGTTTGTTTTGAATATTAAAAACAGGCACATGTACCTTAGGAGTAAATAGGAAAATTCACATGAATTTTTGACTCCAAACCGGAGACTCAAAGAAATGTGGAGCTTCTGAATGTTTAGCATCATGATGTCTCATGACTATTTGCCCTTGTGAGGAAGTTGTTGACATCCATTCCGAAAGATATATACTTTAGGTGCTCAGTTGTGTGAGAAGCTTGCTTTAGAATGAGAAGAAAGCCTTTAGGGAGGAGGGAGGAGGTGGGATTTGGAGGCTGGGGGTGATTTTGAGGAGTAGAAGGAAACAAGGACACTCTTGGGAGGGAACAGCATCTGCAAAGGCAGAATTTTGGCAGGAAAGGAGATGAAGCACTGTGGGAAAGCAAAGTTGCTGCACTGTGTGTGGAATGTGCTAGAACAGTGGGGTTAGGGGCCCGTACATAAGGCGTGGCTTGATTTATGGGACACATTGCAAGTCTGGTAGAAGAATTTAGCCTGGTGATGCACAGCCTGCTAAAAGGTTTTGAACAGGGTAATCCTTGTCATCTATACTTCTTAGTTCGGGAGTGACTCAGTCCCTATTTAAGATAACTGGTCTGAAAAGGACCTTTAAAAACATTTGTGACTATTGTTTGTATAAAGTGTTTATAAGTGTAAAGCACACTTACTTAGCCTTTTGCAGAATTGGTTTTATTAATAAGAGTACAATTATTTGAGACTGGGATTATACCAGAAAGTGAGGAACAATCACTTCTTGTGTTACATCTGTATCAACACATGGAATTCTAGGCCATGCAATATGTACAAAGGGGGAAAAAACACCATTGGGTTTGATATAATTGGGTTTAATTTGAGGCCCTTTTGAAGGAAGATGCAGTTGACGTTAATAGGGAATTTCCTCCCCGTTTAGGTGGTGTTTACTAGTGATCCTCATAAAAGCTACCTCCCCGTGCAATTCCAGTCACCCAGTAAAGCAGAGACTCAGCGTGGAGACCTGTCTGTGATCTCCGTAAGTACCATCTGACATGTACCCTGCCTCAGTTTCTCACTTTGATATTTCATCCCGGTGACATGAATCATCTCTGGCAACAGTCCCTTGGTGGCAAGCAATGTAATAAAGTTATAAGTACCTCCTAAACATTTGCAGTTTTAAATAAGTTCAAACTTACTAAAAAATCTTTTTTTTTCCTCAGTAGATTGTCTTTACTGATAACTTTGAGGTGAATGTCAAAACTTGTTCACAAAGTGTTAGTTGTCTGTTCTAGGCAAGTTTATGGAAGTTAAGGCCTAAACCTCATCGCCAACACTTAGAATTGGGGTTAAGAGCCAAGCTCGCCAGTGGTAACCAGCTGTTGGCATGAGATCTGTCCAAAATCAGATTGACCCAAGTGCCACTGTGTTAGGAACTCTTGTGGTGGCAGGTATGTAGCCATCTAAGTGACGTCCAGCCTGGGCCTGGTCCCAGTCTCGCGTGGTCTCTTTAAAGGCCCCTCTTTTTTAACTTTCATAATTGAAATATAGCTGACATACAATGTTATATTAGTTCCAGGCACAGCAGGTTTGACAGCTGTATACATTATGAAATGCTCACCATGGTAAGTGTAGTTACCACCTGACACCATATGAAGTTATTACAATATTATTGACTCTATTCCCTATGCTGTACTTTTCTTCCCTGTGATTTATTTATTTTATAACTGGAGGTCTGTACCTCTTAATCCCCTTCACCTGCTTGACCCATCCTCTAACCATACGAGCCCAGTGTTTTAAAGTGGTGGGCAACACAATCACAAATCCACATGTTGTATGTTGACAAAATTCTACCTTACTCTTGTTTTCCTTCCCAATTTTTTACTTGTGTTAAAGTATTTATAACATTCATCATCTTAACCATTTTTTAGGGTTTTCTTTTTTAAGTTTATTTATTTATTTTGAGAGAGAGAATCCCAAGCTCTCAGTGCAGAGACCAACACGGGGCTCGATCCTACAAACCGTAAAATCATGACTTGAGCTGAAATCAAGAGTCAGACACTTAACCGACTGAGCTACCCAGGCGCCCCAATCATCTTAATTGTTTTTAAGTGTGCAACTCAGTGGCATGAAGTCCATTGATATTTTTGTGCAGGTATCCCCACCATCCATTTCCAGGG
Organism: Panthera pardus; assembly: GCF_024362965.1. Taxonomy (NCBI): domain Eukaryota; kingdom Metazoa; phylum Chordata; class Mammalia; order Carnivora; family Felidae; genus Panthera; species Panthera pardus. The sequence continues at coordinate 14,005,174 of NW_026526766.1, read as the reverse complement.
CTGAACTCTGAATTAAGAGCTTTGTAGCAACTCTGAATTAAGTGTATCCCTACTGGGGCACTTGGGTGGCTTAGTCGGTAAAGTGTCCGACTTCGGCTCAGGTCATGATCTCGCGGTTCGTGAGTTCGAGCCCCGCGTCGGGCTCTGTGCTGACAGCTCAGGGCCTGGAGCCTGCTTCAGATTCTGTGTCTCCCTCTCCCTCTGCCTCTCCCCAGCTCACGCTCTCTCTCTCTCTCTCTCTCTCTCTGTCTCTGTCTCTGTCTCAAAAATAAACGTTAAAACAAGTTAAGACAAGAATATCCCTACTTAAGGTGGGAGGGTGAAATGAGGCATTCCTGATCAGCAGGCATGTAGTTTCAATTGAGTAAGATACATAAACTCTCAAGAGCTGCTGTACAACGTTGTCCCTGCAGTCCACAATTATGTATTGCACACTTAAAATTTGTTAAGCGGTTGGATCAAATGACCACACACAAATATTAAAAATAAATAGAGAAGATTCCTATTTACACTTGATCTTAGCCAAAAGGCCGAGAAGCGATAGAGAAGATTCCTATTTAAAGGTAGCCCAAAGATTTCCCAACTGTATATTTATGCCTACTATCCTGTGTTAGCAACTGCTCGTTTTGTACTATGTTTGAGATGTGATTTTTTTTGGCATGAAATTTGTTAACTCAGTATCTCAATGCCGTCGGCTACCTGGAGAGCCTGATCCTAGCCGGTTGGCATGGTATCTGGGTGGGAGTCAGTTGTGTAATGGAAGCAAGTGGGTGCCGAGTCTTTCTGCTCTATTAACTTCACTAAATAATTTAAGAAGATACTGCTTTGCTCAAAAAAATCTCAGACAGGCTCTGCTCCAGGGTCGGAAGACTTTGTTTTGTTTTGTTCTGGTAAGTTTTATTTTTATTTTGAAAGAGAGAACGTGAGCATGGCAGGGGCAGGGAGAAAGGGAGAGAGAGAGAGAATCCCAAGCAGGCTCCACACTGTCAGTGCAGAGCCTGACACAGGGCTTGCACTCATGCATGCACTGTGAGATCATGACCTGAACCAAAACCAAGAGTCAGACGCTTAACCGACTGAACCACCCAGGTGCCCTGTGAAGACATTTTTTTAAACCTCCATTGCTGCATACTGAGTGCTCGGGACCCCAAAAAAGTCACAGAACATTGTATTTTGTCACATTTGCCTCCAGTGCTTTCCCCTTGCAGTACCTGAAGAGTCTTTGCTAGGACATGGCGTTGCTTTGGTCTGTGTGGAAACTGCTGTGTTTCTTTAAGCAGTAGGTCTTAGGGGATTCTTTGCAAAAGGACAGTTTAAGCGTGTTGGGTATCATTATATATTTTTTCTCAGATGTATCTTAATTTTATGTATTCTGAGTTTTAAAAACAAGTGTCTTAAAAACACTTCAGTCTTTCCAAATATAAAAGGCTACTTCACCTCAAGGATTTCCAGAATTGTTCTCTAGATTAGAGCAATATAAACATAGCAAAAAAGTCATTTTGATTCCTGTGAGACCAGTAGTGGTTAGAAATAAAATTTCAATATAATTTCCCCAAACAAGTACAGGTGCAGTGGTGATAGCATTTCTCCTTTGTTAGCCTTTAGTATAGTTTATAATTTTACACAATTTCTTTCTTTATTTTTTAAGGAAAACTTTTTTCTTAAGTTTGTATTGATTTATTTAAGTAATCTCTGCACTCGATTTGGGGCTTGAACTCACAACCCTGAGATCAGGAGCCACACGCTCATCCGACTGAGCCAGCCAAATGCCCCAATTTTACACATTTTAGGTAGGAACAGTGCCTGTGGCTTAAATTGGTGTTGAATCATTTTTTAGTCTGGTGAGGGTTTTTTTTTCCTTCTTTTTTGGCTGATGAATTAATGATATTCGGATGTGTCTGGCGTTCCTTTTTCTTCAAGAAGTCTCAAACTGCTAATTTAGTTTAAAGAGGACTACTGGAAACTTCAGCTCACAATAATTGTGAACCAAATCTATTACTACCTTGTGGCTTAAATCCTGGTGAAATTACCACTTTTCCACTTTGATTTTACAGGAGAGCTGTGGATGGAAAAAAGGAGATGAAGCCATCTGGCTCCTCTCCTGTTCCAAACCTAAACTCTAACGGGGGGCTTACGTGTGGGGGGAGGTGTGGTATTTTTTTTCTGAACCAATGTGACATTAAGTGAGCTATCGGAGCTGCAGTACAAGGCTATCAACTGATCTTTCACTGAGTTTGCAAGCATTGGCCCCAGTGAGAGAGTGTGTGCAAAAATTAATCCCGTACACGTGCAGAGTCACGCTGCTCAACTGAGTGCCTCCATCGAGATGCCTTTCTCGAGCATCTATCCCAACAGTAAAGACCAATCGAGGCACGGCCTAGAGAACACTGGCTTAGTTTCAGATGTTGGTGGAGAAAGAATAAATGGATCATGCAGCTTGAATCCTGGAACTATAATTTGAATCATGGGTTTAGAAGACAGAGGGACAGACTAGAAAAATGAGCCATCCTGGAGATATGAAATGGTGGTGACGGCGGAAGGCGTTTCTCTCTTCTCAGGTCAATGGCACCGACTTTACCATCCAAAATCCGGGTGTTCTTCTCCTCGTTGTGGATGCCTGCAGCGTTCCTTTCCGCTTAATGGCAAAGAAGGTTTTCTCTCTTGCTGATATCAGTCGCTTGGAAGAGTATTTGAGAACAGGCATCCCTCCAAGGTAGGTGAAGCTTGCTCTGTAAGAGGGACAAGTCACCTTGAGCAAGTGACACCCGGTTAACTCTGAGCTTTGGTTTGTCTTTCCACCCTTTTCCTCGGTGGGCACTTACGGCTGTTGAAAGGTATCCATTCCTTCCTCTTCTCAGATGGACACCCCTGTGGTCTAAAGTACCTATCATTGATAAGTGAAAGCCGGGCTATTAGAAGAGTTTACAAATAGTGTAAAGGCTCTTTGAAGGGGTATTGTTCTGTATTTTGGAGCTTTACTGTCCCACATTTTAGCATTTGGTTGATCTGCTTTGCACCTAACTCACTCAGAAGGTTCATTACTGATGTAAGCAATTTTATACACAATTTTGCCTTTGTGGCCATCTGTCCCACTGATAAGCCCCCAGATGGCATTGTGCTGTGAATTCATCTCCTGGCTCACATGGAAGGGACTGGAAAGGAGTCAACTGATTTTTAAGCAGTTGAGTATCTGGTCTCTCTTTTCAGAGCCCTGGTCTGATTGGTTTTGTTTTGTTGGTCTCTGAAGAAGCAGGCACATGAACAAAACCTTTCTTTTTGGGGATTGGTTAGACCCTGCCTAGAGGCAAGGCGATGAATTCAGGCTCCTTTCTGCCTTCCTTGGTTGTGCTACAGACATTGATTTACATGCAGATTTTCAGTTAGTGAAGTAACTAAGGGAGGGACATAAGCTTCCTGGGGAGTAAAGTCCTGTCTAGTTTTTGAACACATCTTCGGTTATCTGATGACTTACGCTCATTACGCTTTACAGAACCAGGTCTCAGAGAGTCCCCTAAAGTCATCGGATTATTTGAGTGTAATATACAATGTGCATGTGTAGCCCTGTCTTCTGCTTTAAGATACTTGTAGGGAATTCCAAGGCCTCAGTTTTCTTTCAGGATTTAAAACTTTTCCCAGTGGTGGAAACACAGGTACTCAGTCCACCTAAAACAATCCAGAGTGTACCTCTCACCACCAATATTTAGGATAACTTGGTGTCCTTCACGGTACCCTATAGATTTAAGAGTTAAAACCAAGTCATTAAAAAGTCACAAGGTTGTTTCTAGAAAGGAGACCGAAGGAAGACTTTTAAAATATGGGTAGTGCTGTGCTTCTTCATCTGGGCTGGTGACATAAGTATGTTTAGTGGGCAGAAATTTGGTGTGCTAAACACTTAGTAATACTTTACTGTCTGTGTGTTGTGTCTTAACAAAGTGTTAAGAGGTTATGGCGCAATTGGGAGTGACTTCTGGAGAGACTGTGCACGTATTGGGTGGGGGGGGAGTGGGGACCTGTAAGTGATCTCATGGGACTAGCCTGAAGGGAGTCAGGCCTGTAGGGTTGCTATGGTCAGACCTCTGTTCTGAGTCTGAATGGTCACCACTGCTTTAGAATGACTTCAAAGAATCCATACCAACCTAAAACTTCTGGATCTTAATAAAACATGTCAGGACCCTCATTAAGAAAATGAATACTGATGGATATAAGCAAGTTGAAGAAAAGGATAGATTTTCCCTGTTTCTAGAGGGAAAATTAATATTGTAAAGATGTCACTCTACCTACATAAATATAAATTTAACACATTTCCATCAGTGTCCTAATAGGTTACTTTTCTATTGTCCTTGACAGTTGGTACTGAAATTCATCTGGAAGAATAAATGTGGGAGAGTAATAAAATATTTGTAGACAACTTAATACAGGGGGCTTGTTTTATAAGATATTAAAATAAATCATGAGGCCATAGTAATTTAGCCAGCATAGCATTGGCAGAGGAGAGAGGAGAGAAGAGAGGTCAGGAGAAGAGAAAATCCACAAACAGATCTAAGTATATATGTTGCTATGCTACATAGCAAACAGGGCAATTTCAACCAAACCATGGGGCACAGATTTTATTTCTTTTTAGAATTGATGTTTATTAATTTATTTGATAAATAGATAATAGGACTTAAATAGATAAGTAGAGTATCTGAAACAAACAAAACTAACCTCCTCTGTTAGTTTATTCCATAAAAGAGCAGAGTCCCGATTTGTTCACTGGGTCAACTGACCTAAATGACCTTTGCCTTCCCTACTCTTGGAGACACCTTGGAATAGCAACACAGTTCTGGGTGGGTCAGGGGAGCCAAACTTGGAACAGCAGGAAGGTGAAAAGCATCTGGTTTTTTTTTTTCCTGTTTGTTTTGAGTTCTGCTTTTGTCTAGCATATCTATGGTGTACTCAGTTCAGAAAGGTACTCAATTAACACATGCTGATTTACTGAAATTCCCTCCAACTTTCTAACTTTTACATACAGGTCAATTGTTTTGTTGAGCACAAGAGGAGAAATAAAGCATTTGAATATTTCAGAATCGTTAGTACCTCTGGGATTAGCCAAACCAGCTCATCTTTATAAAAAAGGTTTGTATTTGTATTATTCTATGGAGTTCTTTTGAGTCCAGCCACATGAGCATTTTTATGGTGGACTATGGCCCCCAGATCGTTTTCATGAGCTTATTTTGCTGAAGCGGGCATCATTAAGATCATCTTTAAATAAGGAAACATTATTAGAGGAAGCGTTTGGGGATGTGGTTTGTTATTTGGGGCAAGAGGTGGGTGGTAAGAGTTCAATGGCTGACGTAAGGAAGGATAGTTTTTTTGTGTTTATAACTGTCTTTGTTTTGCTCACCTCCGACTCACCTCCTGCATTATCTTGCCTGAAACTAGTAGATGTACGAATTACCCTTTTTTTTTTGTTATTGTTTGTTTTTAAAGGGAGTACCATATTTTTGGGATTCAGCGGAAACTTTAAACCATCATGGGCTAAGCTATTCACCAGTCCTGCTGGCCAGGGCCTTGGGCTGCTTGAACAATTCATACCTTTGCAGCTGGATGAATATGGTTGTCACAGAACCAGCGCTGTCCGCAGAAGAGATCTGGAACTGTTGATGCAGACTTCAAAAGCACATTAGAGACTCTCTGTAACTTAAGTGCTGGGGGAAAAAAATGTGAACTAACTTATTTAATTTATGGCATTTTTAAAGTGACACTGTTAACCCAACGGAACCATTTTCCTATTTGATCCAGACAGGGGAAAAGAGAGCTTCAAGTGATCGCTTAAATACCAGCTCACGCACCTTCTAGTTGTACAAAGTGTTGAAGAATTTATTTGTATTTGTTAGGCTGGTATATTCAGAGAGCGGTTCGATTCCCCACCTTCCACTCTGTGTGTTTTAGTGACTGTAAGCAGTGCTTTCCTTTTTGCATCACAGGATGTCATGGGACAAGGCGGGGGCCTCCGAGGGTCAGCCCAAGTCCTTGAGCAAACCAGCTCTTGTAGCACCTCATATACTTGAAGGCTGATGCCCAGTTGTGTCATTGGCTTTGGGTCCACAGTTGACCTGGGTGGCTGGCAAGTTCACCGATGCCTTGGGCTCTGGATCTGGGCTGGCAGCTTTTGCCGATTGTATAGGATACTCAATGGCAGAGTTTTCCATATGGCAGCTCAGGCCCAGCTCATGCCCTTTTTTGCCTGGGCATGTGCTATTTTTATTCGTTTGTCCATTGATTCCTTCCAAGGGTTTAACTTTCAAACAGAAAGGATACTGGGACAAAAGGGCTTTAGGGATTTGATGTCCCTCATAAATCTGCGCCCATGGGCAAAAATTTGATCTGCACCAAGGTCTGAAGTTGTTGGGACCATATTTGCAGCTTTAATTCTTAACCTGTTTCAACTGTATATTCGTGTTTAAAACGCAGAGCTGAGCTGAATATTTACTTTTTTCTTTTCTTTTTTTTTTTTTTTTTAGAGAAGGCCGTTTTCCTGAACTGTAAACTTGGGTTGTTTCAACTTGCACAAAGGAAGTCTGTTCTTGGGGTTGCTCCTGCACCTGGTTTTTGTTGTTGTTTTTATGTGTGGATTTTTTTAAAGCTTTTCTGCTCCCCATCCTGCCAGGAAAATTGCAGAAAGCTTAAGGATACCCCAAAATGTTACACTCAGGGGGAGAAAAAAGGGAGAGCCTTTTAAGGGTCAGAATCATGGAGGAGATCTTCAGAAACAGTACTCTGTATAGCCTTAGAGGAGTTAGTCACTCTTAATTAATTAAATCGTTAGAGCCAATTTTTTTAAAAAAGTGCCATGATGCCCTATTTCCCTTCCCCCCGAGTGTTCTGTCAGCGAGAATTGCATGTGTAGAAAGATTGGCCCCACAGCCGGGGCGGTGACCACACCAAGAGGAGAGAAGGATCAAAATGCCTTTACCTTTTCCGAAGCCTGTAATACATGAAGTGTATGAAGACACGGCCGTGGCCAGATGGTAGGAAGTGTGTTCAGGCTCACTTGGTCCTGAATACAGACACACTCGTTTTCCTCCACCGAGAGCAAAGGCTGAGGGCCTGTCCCTTTGTGTCCATGAGAAACTGCAGAGCAGCTCTGTGACTTCTGTTGACTTTACAAAATATGCTACCTCAAAATGCTGCCGATAAACCATTCTAACTCTAAGTGCTCTTGCTAAGGGCACATGTCTTAAAGTTTAAGGCTGTTTTTGTTTTTTTTTCTTTTGTATCTTGATGAACAAGATCTTACCTATGAAATATATTATTGGATCATGGTTCCTGAAGGTGATTAAAGTCTGTTTGTGTGTGTGTTTTTTACGACTTAAGTATCTCTTGTGTGTGTTTTTTAGAGTTTGGTTCTTTAAAGATTTGGAGAGGCTATGTAAGTTCCAAGGCACTCGTTTTTTTCTGATTTATATGCTAATAATCAGGGCCTAAGTTAAATAAATAAAAATGTGTGTGCATGTATTTTTTATATATTGTGTGTGACTCAATCAATCAATCATTTTTTTATTCCAGATTGCAGCTGTAAAGAAGCTATCGGCAGAGATGAGGAAGGGAAGCCGTCTGCCAAGTAGATTTTGAAAGACTAAGCCGCAGAGGGACAGGGATCACATTCTCAACCTTGCCTGCACATTGGAATTGCCTGGCAGCTTTAAAAAATACAAAGGCCTGGGCCCCACCCCCCACCCCTACTTTCAGGTTTAATTGGTGTGGGATGCAGCCTGGGCATTGGAATTTTTTTAAAGCTCCCTGGGTGATTCTAACATGCAGCCAGGTTTAGGACCCACCACACTAATATAATAGGTCCACTGTTTAACTTCGGTCTGTAATTTTTGACTAAAACAAAATTACATTTGTCTATTATTTTTATTTGCTATTCCTATACTACAGAACTCCCGGACCTAAATAGCATTTCACTATTGTCTTCTTTGAATAGAATTTTAGATACAGTTTGTAGTCCTTAATCGTCTCAAATTGTTGAATCGGTCATCTAAACTGACAAATACATTTCCGGCAATGGGGAGCTAGCAATCGGTTCTAATTTCTTTGGAGAAAATATATCCTATTTAAAGGTGATTTCAAAGCTCATAAGCATTTTCCATCAGGTGAGGCAGCTGGCTGAGCTCCAGTGATGCGACCGTCCACAAATCAGCCAGCTGATGAGAAACCCAGGGCCTTCTCATATGTCGGCCGACTTGGGTTTTAAGTCTTCACTCTAAGGTGCCTGCCTTTCCACCTGAGCCAGCATGCCACATATTCTCACAAGCTGGAGGAGAACTAGCTGGGAGATGAAAGGCAGATGCAAGGTCTTTACAATGTGACTCCAAAGCAGCCTAAGCTGATGTTCAGATGCCGGATGGGGAGGGGGGCGGTTATGACTTCTCTGTTCTCCAGCTTCATCAGAGGAGAACACATCCTCCTGCCATTAAACAGATCACTTTGCTTTGAGAAGGGCGGGGCAATGAGGTGGTAGAGGCTTGAATGCTTCAGATAACTAGGTGTTCATTCCCTAGGAGATGAGGTAATGTTTGGATAAGTCCAGTTGAAAGGCATTTTAATAAGCAGGAATGCACTTAGTGAACTCAAGTGTTCCCCCCACCCTCAACCCCCCACTGTCTTGGCCTTCATGGGTAAATACATAGATCCCTTTGTGACCATGTTTGCTGATTTTGTGATGCTGAGTTGGACCTTACCCTCCAGAATTCTTGATGACTATGAATGGAAGTAATTGGTTAACAGATTTTCATCATTACTGTTGTCTTAACTCGGTAATAACCCAGTGTTGCTACAAATGTGAGCACACATTCTGGGTTGGGGCAAATTTTCAGCCAAAGGTCAGGGAGGAGAAAAATCGAGGAAAGGTATCCCCAGCCCCTTGCTCACAAATAACAAATTGGAGCCATTTGGAGCATAGAGGGTTTGTTTTTGTTTCTGTTTTTTTTTGTTTTTTTTTTAACATTTATTTATTTTTGAGACAGAGAGAGACAGAGCATGAACGGGGGAGGGGCAGAGAGAGAGGGAGACACAGAATCTGAAGCAGGCTCCAGGCTCTGAGCCATCAGCCCAGAGCCCGACGCGGGGCTCGAACTCACGGACCGCGAGATCGTGACCTGAGTTGAAGTCAGACGCTTAACCGACTGAGCCACCCAGGCGCCCCATCTGTTTTTGTCTTTTTACCCATATTTGTCCTCAGTATGAGAGAGAAGCTAAAAAAGATGCTAATCGGGTCCTGGTGTTGTGGGGAAGGGCACACACACTTTATTTTTATGTGGTAAAATTAGACAATGACTAACTATCAAGATTTTAAAGGAGGAACTGTACCCCACAGGGCATCCAAAAATATCAGCCATAGGAAGCTGTGAAATGTTCTATCTGAAAATACAGCAGAGAGTCAGAAAACAACCTCATTGATTAACTTTTTCAATTTTCCTAAGATGGACAGTGTGTTGAGTCTGCATGAAGAGTGATCAGTTTAAGGTTCATCTTCAGAAGGGGTGCCTGGGTGGCTCAGCTGGTGAAGTGTCCAACTCTTGATTTTGGCTCAGGTCATGATCTCATGGGTTTGTGAGTTCGAGCCCTGTGTTGGACTCTGTGTCAACAGCATGGAGCCTGCTTGGGATTCTCTCTCTCCCTCTCTTCCTGCCCCTCCCCTGCTCATGCACATGCCTGCTCTCTCTCTCAAAATAAGTAGACATTTGGAATAAACAAAGTTCATCCTCAGAAAAGCTTAGACTTTACAATCACAGGTGGATTCCTCAGGGGTTGGCAAAGGACGTGTAGGCCAAACTTGCCCTGACTGGTTTTGTACCAATTCTGAGCTAAGCATGGCTTTTACCTCTTTAACCCACTGGACAAAGTCGAAAGAAGAGTATTATTTTGTGATGTGAAAATTAGGTGAAATTTAAATTTCAGTGTTCATAAATGTAGTCTTCTTAGAAGACAGCCACACTCACTTGCTTACGTGATGGTTTACATATTCGGTGGCACATCTAAGTAGCTGTCACGGAGACTGATTGAGAAGCTGAAAATATTTACTGTGTTCCTTTAATGAAAAAGTTTGCCGACCCTTGATCTTGGCAAAGGGCATACTGGTGTTCATTATCCTGTTCTTGGAACGTTCACAAGGCTTGAGAATTTTTTAAATAGAACGTTAAGGAAAAAACTGGCATCAGAATCACCCGAGGTGCTTGATGAAAGTGAAGAATCTCAAACCCCAACTCAGACTGGAGATTTGGCATCTCTGGGGGTTGGAGTTGGGAACATATTTTATAACAAGCTCCCCAGGTATTTCTTATAAAGAAAAGTCTGAGAACTTTTCTGAGAACCTCATAACATGTAGTGAACTCCTGTTAATTCTCTCCCTCCTTTCCTTCAGTAGAGAACACATCTGAACAAATCTGAATGTTGTGTTTTTTAACCCTGATCTACATTGTCTTCCCCAGAACTTTTTGTGACTAATGCAAGGCAGATCTGACACACACAGCACAGTAGACAACTGTTTGCTGGGGCAAAGGCTTGGAGCCCACGATAAAATCCTCTCTCTCCATTGTCTGAAATTCTCACTGTTAGAATTATTCCTTTGGCTACAGTCATTCCTACGATTGTTCCTACAGTTATTCCTACAATTATTCCTATGGTTATCCCAGCCATCTTTTGGGGTTTTTTGCAAGTTCTTTTTGTTAATTTGAGGAGTTTAAATGAAAAATGTACATTTAGCCACAATGTACAGGTTGCACAAACAAAAGCATAGTTTCTTTGCTTTTATTTTTTCAATATATGAAATATATTGTCAAATTGGTTTCCATACAACACCCAGTGTTTCTTTGCTTTTAGATTGGAACTGTATCCACCCTAGTTAGTTCATATTTGTAGAAGCACTGTCAAGTGCAGATTTTTTTTTTTTTTTTTTTTTTTTTTTAAGATAGGGGCAAATGGGTGGCTCAGTCAGTTAAGTATCCAACTCTTGGTTTTGACTCAGGTCATGATCTGGTGGTTGTGGGATCAAGCCTCCCATCAGACTCAGTGTGATGTGTGAAACGTGGAGCTCGGTTGAGATTCTCTCTCTCTCTCTCTCTCTCTCTCTCTCTCTCTCTTTCTCTTTCTCTCTCAAAATAAACTTAAAAAAATAAATAAATAAAAGAGGCACCTGGGTGGCTCAGTTGGTTGAATGTCTGAATGTCTGACTCTTGATTTTGGTTCAGGTCATGATCACAGTTTCTTGAGTTGGAGCCCCGAGTTGGACTCTGCATTGGCAGCTCGGAGCCTGCTTGGGATTGTCTCTCCCTCTCTGTCTGCCCCTCCCCCACTTGCATGTGCTTGTGTGCTCTCTCTCTCTCTCTCTCTCTCTCTGAAAATAAGCTTTAAATAAATGATAGAATGAATTACTTCATACAAGTAATTTGCTGTGTAAGTGAAAGCCTTTTAATACGTGAACTTTATGGAGGGGGTGAGAGGCAGTCCGATGGACTTGGGGGATTATGAAATTAGTCTTTGCTGAGAAACTGGATGGGACACTCTGTGGAAGAAGGTGGCAGGGTTTCCTTCTTCCACCTCCTCTCGCCAACCCATGTGGGTCTTAAACACCCAGTTCCTAAGAGTGGGAGGCATAGATCAGATAGGTCTCTGATGTGGGAGAAGGTAGGATCTACACATAGCTCAGGGCAAGAAGCATCGTTAGCTCCCAATATGGGAGAGAAGAAGAGAGTTCTGACAGGGGAGAGAAAGACCATCCAAAACCTGTTGCCTCCTTCAAAAATGTGCATGTGAACACTCTTCTAAGGAGAATGGCCCTTTGTGAATAGTTAGTGGGTATGAGACAGTGAAGTGCCTCATATACTTCACTGCTGTAGATACTGTGGATGTTCTGGTGACCACGCTAGGTTTGATGCCAGTTAGGGGTCTTTACTAGCGGTGTGACTTAAATGGGTTTCTAGTCCTGGTCCTCAGCTTTCTCATCTATAAAATGGGACTACCAATACTTGGGTAAAATTACAAAGGGGATTAAATGAAAGTAGCCATGGTTCCCAAACATGGTTAATCATCAACAGTAACAATAAACACCTGGGTGGATTCTTTACCAAAAAAATCGGATTTCCAGACACCTGTACATTCTTTCTGTTTTAAGTAATCTCTACACCATATATGGCACTTGAACTCACAATCCTGAGATCAAGAGTCACTGCACCACCTACTGGGCCAGCCAGGTGCCCCCCAGACACCTGTGAATTCTCATTTTGTGGTTTTTCCAAGGCTAAGGATTAAGGAATCTGTATATATTAAACTTATCCATATACATTAAACCTCAGTGGCTCAGTCAGTTAAGCTTCTGACTCAGTTTCAGCTCAGGTCAACAATCTCACGCTTCATGGGTTTAAGCCCCATGTCAGGCTCCACACTGACAGTGCAGAGCCTGCTTGGGATTCTCTCTCCCTCCCTCTCTGCCCCTCCCCCATGCATTCTCTCTCCCTCCCTCCTTCTCTCTTTCTCTCAAAATAAATAAACTTAAAAAAAGACTTAAAAAAAAAAACAAACACCCTTTGGAGATAATGCCAGATTTGGGAAGCGCTGAGAGGCCCTATGAAAGCCCCTGGCCTAGTTCTAACCCACTTCCTGTACTCAGTTGTTTGTGTCTAGAAAACCGGACCTCGGGCCAGGCAGTTCAGCGACTTGGTTTGGGCGTTCTTGTGAAGTTTGCATTTCTGCCCTTGGTTGCGCCAGCTCGGTAAGACAGCAAACCAGCTGTGTACGGGCTAGAGCTACAAAATGTGGAAAGACAACCGTGAGATGAGAACATGTGGCTGCACCCTGTCCCACAGCTGTGTATGCAGCTTTCTGCTCTCCGTCCGCGTGAGGGAAAACTGCAGCTCAGCTAATACTTTGTCTCTTCCAGTCCCTTTTGCCATAAACTCACATGGAATAGAAACAGCTCATTTCTAATTTTCGCTCCATGCTTCAACCGCCCACATTTTCACTTTTGCTTCTTAGCAAGCAGGAAAAGTGCTAACACAGTGAAATATTCAGAGCTTGGGTTTATATGACAAGCTGAAGCTGAGCGAAGGGCTTGGAAAATGAACGCCTTTGGCCCCAAACCTTCCCATGTCTCTGCACCCCATTCCTTGTTACACCTCCTTCTCAATGCCCTGGGCCCACTGCTGCGGCACCGTGAGACTGGGCAAGACCACATTCCCAGACCTCTTTGTACCCATTCCTGCTCACATATCCCGTGTCCAGCCCTCAGGATCCTTACTCCTTGCTAAACTAATTCAAAACCAGATTAGTCCTCATGTCTAAAACTAATTCCTTCTTAGGCAATGATGCCATTTTAAAATCAGCCTGCAATTGCTTATAATGTTAAAAGTAATGTGTTGCTGGAAGTTTTGTTTATCTGATTTGGTTGGTTTTTAAAGCGATTTTGCCCTCCTGCATCCTTCACCTATAAATGGGGCTGGTGCCATCAAAGCCTAGAGAAAGTTACAAATCTGGAAAATCCACAAACCAGGTAATCAGTCACTGGGTAATGGGGTCAAAACCATCTATGGGATACCAGTATTTGTATTTGAATAGAATCCCTTCTGATCGTCTTGAAGAAGGTTATGGATACTCCTGTGATTTTCCTTCTACTTAAACAATGTTCTCAGAACACAGAGACTAGATGAGTAACCCTACCTGGCTCTGAAACATAATCCATTTGGATTCCAGGCCCAGGGGGCTTGGCCACAAGAAAGCATATTTATCATGACATGTTCCTGGAAGCTGTGCTCTGTGAACACTGGAAAATCCCCTTTGTTTGTACTGTCTTGCATTTCTGTAAATCGCATTATTTCAATAGCTGTAAGGAAGAGATTGGGTAATTACAGCTTTCCTTTGTTGCAGCCTTATATTGAAAACATGTGCCTGCAAGGTTAAGTGAGGATCCAAGTGGATAGATGATGTATAAAAAAAATTAGAGATCACAAGGATTAGGGTTTCCTGTACACTTTTATCCAGAGGAAGAAGGTCAATTACAAATGCAAAATTATTATTTTGGGGGGTGAAGGCAGGGTGATTTTATTATATTGGTGATCTATATTTTCTGGCTCTTGTTTCCAATTCCTTGAAATGGGATAATTTGTTTATTTCAGCTATAAATTCTTAATGTGATGTTATCTAAAATAATTGGATTCAGAAGCTACCGATAAGTATAATTATTGGATATTTTGGATAGTTGGCTTTGAAACTGTCAACTTAATACCTATGTTGTTGCTACATACTTGAAATAACGAGAGGATCTTTTAATAGTATTTCATTCTTTATTTGCTCACAGAAGACAAATGATTAAAATGAAGCATAAAGGTAACCAATGAAAGGCGTAAAGAATAGCAAATAGAAACATAGAATGAGATAGAGAAGAATGACTATCCTCTTTTTTTAAAGAAAAACTTTCCATTAACTATTTCTATACTTAAATTAGCAGGTCAGAACCAGTGGAATCTAGCCAGTGAATTTCTGAGTTTGCTATTTAAGTTAAAAAAATTTTTTTTTAATGTTTTATTTATTTTTGAGAGAGAGAGAGATAGTGTGAGTGGGAGAGGTGGAGAGAGAGAGAGGAAGATCAATCCTAAGCAGGCTCGAGGTTCTGAGCTGTCAGCACAGAGCCTGACGTGGGGTTTGAACTCATAAACTACAAGATCATGACCTGAGCAGAAGTCAGTAGCTTAGCCGACTAAGCCACCCAGGCGCCCCTGACTTTGCTATTTTAAACAAATTCTGCCCTCTTTGTTACTGTGTGTGTGTGTGTGTATCTCATATGCCTGAGAATTTATAAGTTATTCTGATATCATCACTAAAATCGTGAATTTAAAGTCTTTATCACTCTGACCTTGACCTTGAATTTAGTTTTCAATGCTATCGTACTTGCATTTAATTAAAAGTCTTCAATATGATGGGGCATCTGGGTGGCTCAGTCAGTTAAGTGTCCGGTTAAGGTTTCCTCTCAGGTTGTGATCAAATAGCTTTGTGGCTTTGTGGGTTCGAGCCCTGCGTTGGACCCTGCACTGACAGTGCGGAGCCTGCTTGGGATTCTCTGTCTCCCTCTCTCTCTGCCCCTCCCCCACCTGTGCTGTCTCTGTCTCTCTCAAAATAAATAAACTTAAAAAAAAGTCTTCAATATGACAACCTTGAATTTAATTTAGTCTTTAACATTATAAACTTTATCATATTGTTCACAGATACATCATTTTGGTGTATAAAAAAGCATGTATTAGGTTGTTTACTAGCAGAACGTTCTTCACAATGTTTCATATAATCTAAATTTGTAAATACTGCTTCTGTTTTGTTTATCCTTAATACACTTGACTAACTTTGTGGTAAGTGACATGAATTTTATATTAGGATTAAGCACGTTTCTTTGAAACATGGATTTTTTTTTTTTGTAATTATATAATTGAGGATTTGGAAAGAGATCCTCCACATGTCAAAAACTCACATTTTAACGACAAAATTTGGTTCCTCCCCTGTTATAGAAGCTTATCTTGGTGAGGACTACAAAGAATATTTTACTGGTGTGTGCAGTGTTAAATGCTGAGGACTCTTGTTAAAGATGGTAAAGTAGACTTTACTCCAGGGGTTATTCCAATGGAGTTTTGTACTAGGAGAGGATGGAGCTCAATTCTTGGAATACAACAAGGACAAAGCGACATTTATAGACAAGGAGCAGGGTAGGCATTGGTGGATGGGATATTGCTAAAAGGAAACATCACTAGTAGGGGGATTCTAGTTTTATGGGATTTTTGCCTGGGTGATGAGATACCAAGAGTGGGAATGAGGAATTTGATCAGATATCAAGAGTGGGGGATTTTCCCTAAACTGACACAGCAGGATTCTTGCTGAAACTGGACTAAATAGGCCAGAAGGTCCCCAAAACGCAAGGTCAGGGGCCTAGTCAGAAGAAGGACCCAGAGGAGCCTGACTCATTTTGGTCAAGGAGAGCGTCTTTATCAGTGGTAGGTAGAGTCTTGCTTTGTGGCTGAAGTTAAGTCTGTTAATTACCATGGGGAAGTTAGCTATTTAGATGTACCCATCTGCTTGGTATGAGTTTCTAAGTTTAGAGAGAAAAACAGTTTAGCCTTTCTGATTACACTTCTATGAGATTGCCTTGAAATGGGCTGTACTGGTGAATGTTAGGGTTTCAGGTGCCACAGGGAAAAACAACGGTTATGAAGGAGAGACATCATATTCCATGTTGTGGGATATTATCTTCTGGGTTCTGCATTCTTGATTGTTTTCCAAAGCCCAGAATTATCCTTTTTAAAGTGATGTTTATGGGCTATTTCCATCAGAACCATGGGATTTACTGTTAACACTGCAGATTAATGAGCTCCGTTCTAGATGGATTGAGTTGGAATCTTTTGTTGAAACCCCAAAATCTGTATTTAAATAAGCAGCCTAAACAGTGGAATGAATCATAGCACCCAGAAGTAGACTGGTAACAAAAATGGCATTACAATCAGTGGGTAAGGGATAAATTAGTCAATAAATAAAGTGAGAATAAATGGTTTTCCATGGAAAAAGATATGGCTGGATTCCTACCAAACGCCATGAAGAACAAATTCCATATGAATTAAATACTTGTGTGAAAAGTAGAACTATAAAGCTTTTCGAGAAAATACAGGAGAATATAATGTTGACATTGGAAGAGAGATATAGATGTTAAACACACAAGCAACCCAAATCGTAAAAAAAAAGAAAAAGAAAAAAATTTACAATGTAATCATTTTGGATGACAACAGGTACCATAAGCAAAGCCAAGAGACACACCATCAACTTGGATAAGATATCTGTAATGAGCATAACCAAAAAAGAATTAGTATCAAAAACATATAAAGAACTTCTCTAAATCATTAATGAAAAAAAAAGCCAACCAAAGGAAAAATGGACAAATGTCAATCACATCCAGCACAGAACAGGAAACCTGAGAGGCAAATATATATATATGTAAAAAACGTATAACTATATTTGTATTTAGGGAGAGTGCAATTCAAAAGTGAGATACCAGGGGCACCTGGGTGGCTCAGTCAGTTAAGAGTCCGACTTCGGCTCAGGTCATGATCTTGTGGTGCGTGAGTTCGAGCCCCACGTGGGGCTCTGTGCAGACAGCTCAGAGCCTGGAGCCTATTTCAGATTCTGTGTCTCCCTCTCTCTCTGCCCCTCCCCTGCTCATGCTCTGTCTCTCTCTCTATCTTAGAAATAAATAAATGTTAAAAAATTAAAAAAAAAAGTGAGATACCATTCAAAGGGTTCATGATATGCAGAGGAAATGAAACTACGGATATACTGTTGTCTGGAAAGCGAGTACAAACACTTTGGAGGTCAAAATGGTAGTATCTAATAGCTTTGTATCTAAGCTACCCTAACTATATATGTTCCTATGAATTTTTTAGTGTGTGCAAGAAAACATGTGGAGATATTCATGGCTGTGTTTATATGAGTAAAAAATTGGAAAGAGCATGGATATTCATTATTGAGGGATTACATGAATACATTACAGTATAGTCATAGATTGGACACTATATTGCAGGTAAAATGAATAATGGTTAAGTATCAACATAAATACATCTAGAAAAGGTAATGCTGGCAGATTTGGGTGGGGGGAAGAATTTTTCTCTTCCTTTTAAAGCCCTTCAAGCTGGACTAAGAATCAAATTGACATGAGACAGATTAATAGGAGAAAATCAAATTTAATCATGTATATACAGGGAATCCGTACAGACATGGAAATTTCAAAGACAATGAGGGAACATGATGCTTACATCAGCTAAGGAGAGGGGTAGGAAGGGGTCTGAGGATACAAAGGGAGAAAGACTATTAAGAAGGTGAGAGGACATATTTGGAAAACAAAGATTTCTCTATTATGTAGATATGTTTCTTAGGTAAAGAGGAATCTCTGTTAATAGCTTTCTTCCTGGTGTAAGCAGGCAGTTGATGGGGAGATAAACAGCTTTTCTGGGTTCTACTGGGTTTTGATTTCTTTTAACTCAAAATAATGTTCCTTGCCAAAGTGGCCCGTCTTGGGGTGGCCTGCCCTTGGCCCCTACATAGACAAGGTACAAGTAAATACATAAGTAATGTAACATTTGTGGTTGCAAACATATTGTTGAAGCTGCATGATCCAATTTCCTTCTACTCTTGTTAACCTTGGAGATTCATTATTTTATATTTAGATATCAGAATGTTGAGGCTAAAAACTCTCTGAAAAATCATCTCATCCAATTTTTGAGAAGATCGTTTTAAATGAACTTTTAATTTTAGAATAGTTTTAGATAGGAAAATTGTGAAGATAGTACAGTACAGAGGGTTCTCATATATCCCCACACCTAGTTTTCTGTATCATTAATATCTTCCATTAGGTGGTGCATATGCTACAATTAATGAACTAATATTGATATGTTAAGTGAGGTTTATGTTTTATTCTATGGTAGTTTTTAACTAATGTCCTTTATCTGTTCTAGAATCCCATCTAGGATACTATGTAAATGTATTTGTCATGTCTCCTTAGGCTCCTCTTAATTGTAGCAGTTTCTCAGACTCCCCCCGCCTTTTTTTTTAAGTTTATTTATATTTTATTTTGAGGGAGAGAGAGAGAGAGGGCATGCAGGTGGGGGAGGGGCAGAGAGAGAGAGAGAGAGAGAGAGGGAGGGAGAGAGAATCCCAAGCAGGCTCTGCACTGTCAGCGCAGAGCCCGATATGGGGCTTGAACTCATGAACCACAAGATCATGACCTGAGCCAAAACCAAGAGTTGGACCCTTAACTGACTGATCCTCCCAGGCACTCCTCTTTTTTTTTTTTTTTTTTTAAGTTTTATTATTTCTTCAAGGAATCTCTACACCCAAAGTGGGTCTTGAGTAAAGAGTTGGGCAAAGAGTTGCATGCTTTTCCAGCTGAGTCAACCAGATGCCCCCCAGAGGGGTGTGTCTTTTTGGGCTCCTGGATTCCTTGATTCTTGTAGATGGAGGGCAAGAGAAACCCTCTGAAGTTCTGGGTCGCATGTCAGGGTCCCTGATACCCAGTTGTGAGGGGGGGTGTGCTGTAAACAACCATGGGGACTATCCTTCAGGATGAAGAAAAATGATGAGTGAAGCTATGGGTTATAAGAAGCAATGATGAATAATGAAAGCAGTGAAAAATAGAGCATGGTTTTAAAAAGTACTTTCCATAAAATAACAAACATAACAATATTTATGTTTGTGTTTGGAAACAATCTGGAAGCAAAATACTTCATAACTTAGAAGTCATTTTTACTGAACTCAACTTGTCTGTGCACTTGATGTGCAGTAAGCCAATATTTAAGACACTAGTTTTGAAGCAAAGAAAGCTTCATTAGCAGAAGGGCAGCCCAAAGAGAAGGCAAGGGATTGTTCTCAAAGCTGTCTTGCCCTGGTGAGCCCAGGGACAGCTTATATACACTCACGGAAGGAGGTAGACACATGAGTGGAGAGTGAGGGATTTCTTGAAACTTTTAAGGTGGGGAGGAACTTGAAATAACCTAGAGGGATGCATTCTTCTGGACAATGAGACACCATTCAGGACCTGGTTCTATCTGGTACATCAGATAATTTCAAGACAAATGATACCATCCAGTCCCCATTAGGTTTATAAAAGCAGTGGGTAAACAGGGAATGGGGATGAAAAGGCAAAGCTAATGACTGTGTGTGAAGTTAAGAGGTGCATAAAACATACTTAAGAATGTGGAGCTAAGTTAATAATGCAATAACACAACTATAGTTCTGCTTACGCTTTCAAAACAGGTCCGGGAAGAAAGTGTCCAGCCTCATCATGAGGCAGAGGAAGTCACTGTGTGCCAAGGTCCTTGCCTTTTTCAGTAGAGAAAAGAGATACTGATTAACATTGACTTTGTCAGCATATTATAAATGTAAGAACGTATGCTAAAAACAAACACTCTTCCAAAGGCATAACTTCCAAACTGGAAAGTAAAAAGAAAGTTTAAAAAACTGATCTATTTAATGAAAGCAAAAAGAAGAAAAACAATTAAGAATGAATAGCAAAAAATGAAATATAAAGATGATAGAAATCAATCCAAATACATCAATAATTATAAGAGGTAGAGGCAGATTAAACTCACTTTTCTCACATTGGATACAAAAATCTGTCAGTTTGGATCAAAAAGTGAAATTTGTAAGAGAGTAGATCTTAAAAGTTCTCATCATAAGAAAGAAAAGGTGTAATTATGTATGGTGACACATTAACTAGGCCTGTGGCCCTCATTTGCAGCATATACAAATATCGAATCATTATGTTGTACACCTGAAACTAATATGTTATATGCCAATTATACTTCAAATAACTAAAGAATGTAATAATTATGAGCTGTTTATAAATATACCTCAAACAAAATGAGATGGAGTGATCAAAATGAAAGGAGAGAAAATTATACATTGGCCAAGAAATTTGATATAACAATATTAATATTGAATAATGTTAATATTAACAGAATTCTAATAGGATATTTAGCAAGAAAATGCATAGAGAAGAAAAAGGGTAACATAGTGATAGGAGATGATATTATGAGACAAAGAGGAGGGGTGCCTGGCTGGCTCAGTTGGAAAAGAATGCGACTCTTGTTCTTGGGTGTCATGAGTTCGAGCCCCACATTGAGGGTAGAGTTTACTTAAAAAAAAAAAAAGTGAGAGGGGCGCCTGGGTGGCTTAGTCAGTTAAGTGACCACCTCATGATTTAGGCTCAGGCCATGGTCTCACAGTTGTGGCAGAGAGCCCCCCGTCAGGCTCCGCTCTGAGTGCAGAGCCTGCTTGGGGTTCTCTCTCTGTGTCCATCTCCTGCTTGCACTCTCTGTCTCTCTCTCTCTCTTTCTCAAAATAAATTAATAAAATTTAAAAGAGAGAGACAGAGAGACAAAGAATATCTCTCTTCGAGACAGATAGATCAAGGAGGCCAAATTAAGGAGTCACCCTGATGAATCATGAAAGTAGGAAATGGGTTCTCTCTTGTTCTCCTTCCTATTCAGGATCCACGGTTCAGTTTGCTTTACAGCGTAGGCCACATATTTCCCCTATATTTCTTAAGTACATATTTTCAGTTCTCCAAACTGCCGCACGTTCTCTCATCTTTGGGCTTCATACACGCTTTGTTCTCTACCCAGATCTCTCTCCTTCCCACTCCTGTTTTTGGCTAATGCCTGCTTTGATTTTTTTTTCCCTCCCAGACCTGCCATATCCTCTGGGAAATTGTCACTGTGCCAAGGGCTCCCATAGCACCTCATACTTCTTCCACAGTGGCGTGTATAATTTTGTATTGTAATTGCCTGTGGTTTTCCTTTCTCCCCCATGACACAAGCATTCAAGCACTGGGGCTGAGCTCTTTTTTCTTTTGCAAATAGTGCTCGGCACATGATTTGCTTCTTGAGTGCATAAATCAATGAAGAAATGAGATATGTAGGAATGAAAAGGGATCACAGATGGAGGGCTTAATTTTACCTAAGGAGATGACTTCAAAGAGGAAGTGCCCTTTAAGAAAAATTTTGGAGAATGAATAAGGGCAAAGGTTGTTTCCGGTGAAGGGAACAGCTTGAACAAATGCCCTGAGGCTAGAGAGAGCCTGGCTTGGTTGGGGATTTTGAGTCATCAAATTTAGCGTTGCTAGAGCATCTGTGGTCACGAAGGAGGGAGAAATGAGGGTGAAAATCAAGAGTGGGGTCACTGTACAGAGGCTGGAATGCCCTGCTAAGGAGTCTTCACTGCCACCTGCGGGTGATACATATCCACTGAAGATATTCAAACAGTACAATGATTGCAGTAGAGCTATTCACTGAATATTTCCAATTTTTCCCACTTCGATTGTACTTCTCTGCCTGCCTTAAAGTTAGGCGTGGTCACGTAACTTACTTTGACCAACAGCAATGAGTGAACGTTCTGGTTTGTCACTGAGCCTTTTCCTGCCTTAGCTTTTATGGCAGCATGAGCCTTTGTCCTCAGGTAAGAATGCCATAGAGGAGATCCTCAGCTATTTTGTCGTGGATGTGAATAAGACACAAACCATTGTCTAAAGACATGGAGACACAGTGGTGGTTACTGCAGTATAGCCTTGCCTGTTTGGGCTATTATAGGTTCTTTGTTTTGTTTCAGATGTAACACTTGTTAGACTTGAAGCCAGAAGAAAACATTAGGAGACCATTCTAGTGGGGCATTGGCAAGAGGGATGTTGAAGAGCAGTCAGTGAGCTTGAGGATAAGGACTGCATTGACTTTACTCATTTATGGGTTTCTGGTGGCTGGCTCAGTTCCCGGAATGAATGGGGTAGGGTGGTATTTTTGTTCTCATGCATCCATAAGGACTGTGAAGTGTCCCCCAAAAGATCTGTCCAAGTCTTAATCCTCAGTACCTGTGAATGTGACCTTATTTGGAAATTGGGTCTTTGCAGTTGTAAATAAAGTTAAGGATCTTGGGATGAGATTATCCTAGATTTAGGACGGGCTCTAAATACAATGACAGGTGTCCTTTGTCCTTTTTATTTTAAGTTTATTTATTTTGAGAAAGAGAGAGTGCAAGTGAGCACCAGAAGGGCAGAAAGAGAGGTATAGAGAGAATCCCAAGAAGGCTCTACACTCTAAGCATAAAGCCTGATGTGGGACTCAAACTCACAAACCGCCAGTACATGACCTGAGCAGAAACCAAGAGGTGGACACTTAAGCGACTGAGCCACCCAGGTGCCCCATGACAAGTGTCCTTCCAAGGAGAAAGGCAGGAAGATTTGGTACAGAGATACAGGGGAAAAGCCATGTGAAGATGGGGACAGGGACTAGAGTCATGTGATCACAAGCCAAGGACTGCCAGCAGCCACTAGAAAATAGGGAAGAGGTAAGAAAGAAATGGGTTCTCCCTCAGAGCCATAAGAAGGTACCAACACTAAATGACACCTTGATTTTGGACTCCTGGCCTCTAGAACTGGAGGGCTCAGGTACAGAGAAATAGCAAATGCTTCAATTCTGTTTACAAAAGTATACTTTACAAAATTGCCCATAGCTTAGGAGAAAGAAAAAAAGGCTTTCCTGAAATCTACAAAAATGAAACATTAAAGAACCACAATGTTTCAACTTGAATGATAGGTCCACCCACCCACCAATCACATTATTAATTTGCTTCTTTACATCAGGGAGAAGATCTTCAACTAAGACCTAAATCAAAACACTCCTGTGTTCTAGATTTAGAGCTGTTTGTCTTTGGAACGTTTTTCTTTCCCTCTGGGTACATAGTCTCATTTAGTTTAGGGAAGAACGTCTGAAAAAACTTTCCCACCAGGCTCTGAATATCAGCTTCCAATTTGGCCAATTTCTGCCAGTAGAGCTACTTAAAAAAAAAAAAAAAAAAAAAAAAATCCTTCTGAATATCTTGTTAGTTTCAGCCGGGACAATCAATACATATTCTTGGCAGTACTGAACAATCCCCTGGGTGCAAGAGGCATCTCCAGGGAGGTGCCAAAGATATCATCCTCCCAAGATCTCTAGCTACTCCCAAGATAGCCAAAGAAAGACAGATGATAACCCTGAGAGCCGGCAAGAGTTGTTAGGACCTTAGCCACAAATGGAATGCGGCCCACATTTCTGTCCAGCCATATTTTGGGGGCTCCCAAAGTAACAGACACCTGGACACAAACCAAGATGAACAAGAAGGCAACAGCTGTCCCTGGGAGAGAAGGAATCTACAATGGGTACCCGAAAGCAAATTCACGAATCACAATTCAAAGATCTAATTTTTACAAATGTTTTTTTGCCTGTTGATCTGAATTTGAAAAGGAAGGGACACCAGGAAATTTTCTATTTCTCTCTCAACCATGCACCACAGACAGAGATCTGGGACAGCTGACTTTGGGAAGAATTTTTGCCCTTTGTCTGCTTCTGCCAGTTTTCCCATGATCCTGTCTGCAGGCTCTGGGGCAAGTGGGTGTCCCAGAAGGTCCCATCCTAGTTACCAGAAACTGGAGAGGAGGAAAAACATTTTTTTCCTTCCACCCTTTATGGTGAGTGCTTGGCTGAGCACCCACCCTCCCTTTTTTTTCCTTAGGGCACCTTCCCCCCCCCCCCCCCCCCTTTTTTTTTTCCTTAGGGCACCTCCTAAACGGATACACCTATCTAGATTAAGACTTCTCTACAGCAGCCACTGTAGTTTAAGATTTTTTGGTAAGGTTAACCCACTTAAACAAGCCTCAAGACAAAATTTTATTCACGCTGTGGCCTCGCAAAGGACCCAATCCAGCTTAAGTGAGATTCAGTCCCGGTTCTAAGTCTGACCCAGTCCGACCCCAATCTTGGTCCATTTTGCAAGTTGCAAGCAGTTAGCCCCAGACCCACCCAGACCACGTTCGGTTTCCAAGTCAGATTCAGTTCCACTGAGACCCGGACCGGTTTCCGAGTGAGACCCAGACCCGTCTGGTTTCCAAGCGAGACCCAGATGCGGATAGGTTTCTGTTTTGGACCCAGAGCCAGCCCGGTTTCCATGTTGGACCCAAACCCAGACCGGTTTCCATGTTGGACCCAGACCCGGACCGGTTTCCAGGGGAGACCCAGACCCGGACCGGTTTCCAGGGGAGACCCAGACCCGGACCGGTTTCCAAATCAAACCCTGACCCGGACTGGTTTCCAGGTTGGACCCAGGCTGACTCCGGCCGGCTTGCAGACTCAGTCCTGGGGGAAAACACCCAAACCCCCCCCCCCCCCCCTCAAGTAGTCCGAAAGACTAACAATTTGCGAAGCTAGTATGGGAGAGGGGCGGCCGGAGCCAGCCAGAACACCGCGGGCTGACGCGCTTCAACAGGTAGCTACGCTGGGACACGTGGCGGCGGCGGGGGTTTGGCGAGGGAGGGGTCGGAAGGGTCTCCCTCAGTTCCCTCTTCTGACTTCAGAGCTGGTAAAAGACAAACTGAGGCACATTTAAAATCTTCAGAGTTTCTTTGAGCAAAAAGTGATTCAGATCCAGCAGCACCAAACCAGAAGCGGCTAAGAACGCTGTACGCACAGCGGCCGCGGAGAGATTCTTCCAGAGAAAAGGCGGAAGCAAAGTAAGGAAGTTCTTGATTGGCTGCAACTTAAAAGCTAGTTGGCTGTGATTGGTGTTGCGATATTGTCACCTCGAGGCAGAGACAGATCTTCCTCCACCTAGGTTGGGGTAACCTCTCAGTAAACTCGTTGTAAGTTGAAAATATCTTAAGTTGAAAATATGGGGCACCTGGGTGACTTAGTGGCTGACTCTTGTGGCTCAGGTCGGGATCCCAGTTTGTGAGTTCCAGTCTCCCGTGGGGCTCGCGCAGACAGTGCAGAGCATGCATGGGGTTCTCTCTCTCCCTCCCTCTCTGCCCCTCCCTCCTCCCTGAGATAAATAAATAAGCTGTAAAAGAATGCGTTTGGTACACCTAACGAACGCCATAGCTTAGGCTCACCTGCCTTAAATGTGCTCAGGACACACTAGCTTTTAGCTGGGCAAAATCATGTAACAAAGCCGATTTTATAACAAAGTGCTGAACATCTTATATAACTTATTGAATACGGCACTGAAAATGAAAACCAGAATGGCTGAAAGGGTACAGAATAGCTGTAAGCCTGTTGGGGATTTACCCTCATGGTTGTGGGAATGACTGGGGGCGGTCTCTCGCTGCCCCTGCTCAGCTCATGACAGGGTATCATCCTGCATATCGCTAGCCCGAGAAGAGATCCAAATTAAAAATGGGAAGTACAATTTCTACTGAATATGTATCGCTTTTGCACCATCCTAAACTTGAATCGTCTTAAGCCGTGAGAAGTCCGGGATAGTCTATATAAGCTTAGATTTTGGATTGCTTATGTCAGCTGCCCTAGCATTGGGGCCACATCGATCTAATGGCCTCCTTATTTAATTAATTTAACAGAAGCCAGGGTTCTAAATGCTGGGAGGGTGCTCTTCATTATCTGTTACACATTCCCAAGAACAAACCTCTCCTCAGTCCTCAGTCTATGTATTCTGTCTCCCAACAATCATACCTACCTCTTGTTATTTCATTTCGCTTTGCATTTTTTTTGTCCCTTGTTGGGTCTATGTTGGTTTGTTCTGCAGAAATAACACATGCCTGATTTCCCTTCGTTAGACCTCTGGGGTGAGTTAAATATACAGATGTTTATGAGTGGTGACAATCCCATTGGCGGATGTAAGACCAATACTTTTGTTTGGGAACGGGCTGTACTAAATAATGCCAGCCGAAGGGGAATTTCAGGAATTTGCTTTCATGTAGATCATTCATTTAAACACATAAAGAATGGCCCCCACTTCCTCTACCTTCTATAAGCCCTTATGAGGCCCAAATTTTCTTGTGCAGCCTGAGAACTTTTTTTTTTTTTTTTTTTGCTTTCATCTGATGTGGCTGAGATGGGGGAGTAGAAGACAGTTGTTCAAAGGGAAGCTCTTTGTTCATCTGTCAAATCTCTTTCATAGGAAATTTTCCATAGGAATCGTAGGAAGAGAAACAAATGGCTTCGGCAGAGAGCAACATTTGCTCTATTAAACATTCCAGTGGCTCTGTCAGTGGCCAGCAGGGCAG
Organism: Panthera pardus; assembly: GCF_024362965.1. Taxonomy (NCBI): domain Eukaryota; kingdom Metazoa; phylum Chordata; class Mammalia; order Carnivora; family Felidae; genus Panthera; species Panthera pardus. Next base: position 13,978,569 of record NW_026526766.1, on the reverse strand, counting down.
CCAAGCCTAAGGAATTTCAAGGAACGCAGCACTTTTTAAAATTGGAGCCCTATGTCTGGCCATAGTGCTACTTGTTTCACAAGAGCAACTTGGTATATAGTGTTATGGAGACTTCAGTGGTTTCTTTTGTCTGAAACAGGCTAAGCCCTAGTGCTTATTCCAAAAGTTTACAGTCAGAAAGGATGCTGGAACAGAGCTTGAGAAAGTAATCATGGGCACCAATATCCCTTTTCATTATCATTCGCTTCCTCTTCCCTGCTTCTGTAGTTGTCCGATGCTAAATGCTTGAATGCTGGGGTTGTCTTTTTCTAGGGAAGGACATGGTGTAACGGGGGGCAGCAGATATCTGAATGCTGTAGTCTAAACAACTGGCACGGGGAACAGACGTGTAAATGGAGGCTAGTGGTGATTTGAACAAAGCCCAAACGTGCCTGGGGTTAGCTTGATTTACCAGAATCAGCAGAACCTGGACAAAAACCAAGATGTGAAGACTTTGGAGAGATTTGCAGGATAAAGGCTAGCCAGACTTAAGTAAAGCTTTTCCATCCGGATTTCTAAACAAAACATTGAAGAAAAACCACCACCGCCACCAACAGAGGGTATCTCTATCTTTCCTTCCTACCCGCCAGGTATTGAGTTCAGTGAGAGGACTAGTGAGTTAGAAGAGATGTAATCAGTCTCTTTGAACAACCCGAGCATCCATCTATTCCACCCTGGAACATAAAACACTGTGGGCTTGGATTTATTTCCATTGCCTAAGGCAAAAGCTAAGTAGTTAATTTTTTGTGATGTTTTTGTTGCGGTTGAATATCTGAATAGAGGTTGGAGGCAATGTTGGGTTGACACAGAAAGAATAAGTGACCTAGAAATGCTGTACCAGAAGTGTGTCCACGCACCTTCCATTTCTAGCTGCCTTCCCCAGCACGGACACTGAAGAAAGTTTCGGTCTCGGTGTCCTTTTCTGCGCAATGGTGGTGCTTATAATACCAATTTTAAAACAAGTCAAGTGAAAAACTGCATGTAAATGTAAACTGTGAAGGCCTCACGACTTTGCATGTTTCTGTGCCCCAAATACTATGATCTCCCCCCTCCCCCCCCAGCAGATTCATCTGTGTGGAGCCAGAAGACACATAGTAGGCACTCAATTAGTATCTGTTGATTGAAAGAAATGTTTTGTGGCAAAGCCTCGTTGTTATTCTCTGTAGCAGGAGCTGGCAGACTACAGCTCACAGGCCTTTTTTCCTAAATAGTGTTATTGGAACACAGCTACATCCAGTGTTGACTACGACTGCTTTTTTTCTACCACAGCAGAGATTAGTAGTTGTGACAGAGACCTTCTGGCCTGTAAAATCCCGAATACCATCTGACCTTTTATGGAGAAAATTTGCTAACATCTGCTCTACCTGCAGACTTCTCTACCTTCCCATAAACGATGGATCCATGAATATTTCTAGAACCGTATTTCTTGAAGTCTACTCTAGGGAACACTCATTGTATAAGCTGCTCCCTCTGGTTTAGGAAGTTCAGAAAATAGAAACGTATAATGTACATTATGAAGTTTGACAGTTAAAAAACCTGTATAATTTTGATTCAGCGCTTTCAAATTTATTTGACATGCTAATAATAATTATTAATATTTTTACCACTTAATGTTTTAAAGAAGGAAGCTCCTCCAGACACAACTTAGGAAATACTGAGAACAGAATTAATTTTGCAGGCTAACTGCAGTAAATTGGAAGCGACCGTGCAGTGCATTGAGAAGGGTCGTGATGTAGTGTCAACGCAGTGTGGGAGGAATACGGCAGCTAATTACCTCCCTTGGCCATGGTATGTGTGCCAGTGTTTGCCAGGACTTGTTTCGACCTTAGTCAAACTACATGACAGTGATGGTCTATATGGCTTCTGTGTCTATCCCTGTAGCACCTGACATGTGACCTCAAAGATGCATTTCTTTTTTTTTTAATAAAAAAAATTTTTTTAAGTTTATTTATTCATTTTGAGAGAGACAGAGAGAGTGAGCAGGGGAGGGGCAGAGAGAGAGGGAGAGAGAGAATCCCAAGCAGGCTCTGCACAGAGTGGAGTACAACGTGGGGCTTGAACTCACGAAATGTAAGATCATGACCCGAGTGGAAACCAAGAGTTGGACGCTTAACTGACTGAGCCACCCAGGTGCCCCATTAATTTTTTTTAATGTCTATTTATTTTTGAGAGAGAGACAGAGAAAGAGGGAGGGAGGAAGGGAGGGGCAGAGAGAGAGGGAGTCACAGAATCTGAAGTAGGCTCCAGGTTCTGAGCTATCAGCACAGAGCCTGATTTGAGGCTTGAACTCATGAGCCGTAAAATCATGACCTGAGCTGAAGTCAGATGCTCAACTGACTGAGTCACCCAGGCGCCCCTCAAAGATGCTTTTCACGTATGGCTTTTGATCTAGTTATGAAGAAATTTCACAAAGAGTTACAGGGAGAGTACCTGTCTTCAAGAGAACTGCTTGGAAGTTGCAATTTAATTAGTTGTACAGATGCAGACTTGATTATTGTACATCATTCTGCTTCTGACATTCCCATTATGCTTATGTTATGCTGTTGTAATTGTTCCACAGTCCTTAATCTTTTTTTTTCTTCAATCTTTGTTTTCTTTTGATTTTGAAGTTCCCATTGACATATGCTCAAACGTAGAGATTCTTTCCTCAGCCATGTCCACTCTACAAATAAGCTCATTGAAGATATTTTTCATTTTGTTACAGTGGTCTTGATTGCCAGCATTTCTTTTTTATTATTTTTTAGAATTTCCATCTCTCTGACTACTTACCTATCCTTGCATGTTGTCAATGGTTTTCCATTAGAGCCCTGGGTGTATTAATCAGTTGTTTTAAATTCTCGGTCTTGTAGTAACAGACCTAATAATGGTTCTCATTCCTGGCATATCTGAGTCTCGTTCTGATGCTTGTTCTTCAAACTGTGTTTTGCTTTAGGATGCCTTGTGCTTTTTTGTTAAAAGCCAGTCATGATGTACTGGGTGAAAAAAACCTCTAGTAAATAGACCTATGGTAACGTGGTGGTAAGGTGTGGGGGTGGGGAAGTGTTCAGTAGTTTTCCAGTTAGGTCTTTTAGTGAGCCTGTGCCCCTGCACTGTCAACTTCACGTGCTTCTGCATCCCCTACCACTCCCGCTTGGGTGGGGTAGGATGGCCAGAACGGGCTGCAGTTAGGTAGTTCCGTTCCCAGGAATTGGTTAGGCTCTGATAAAACGTCAGCAGGTTAGGCTCTCTTGAGAGCAAGCCTTGTGAAGGACAGAATTCTCTAGAGTATTTCAAGATGGATCCTTTTCCCCTGCTGGAAGCATGAAAGGACCTTTCTCTGATGTTCACTGTCTACTTGCCTGCCCCCAGCCTTCAGTGGTTTGTCGGGTACGTTTGAGGTTTTCCTACCCTGGTGTTATTTCTAAGAGAGGTTTCTGCTCTGGTAAGTTGTGAATCTCTGTATGCACCTGTCTGCGTCTCCAATATGGGGGGCAGGGTTTTGTCCTGTGACCGCACTTCTCTAATAACCCTAAGAAGAATTGTTGATCTTCAGTTTGTTCTGCTTTTAACTTGTTGTTAGAATGGAATGACAGCTTCCAAGCTCTTTACATGCCAGATTGGAATCCAGAAATCTACATCATTCTGGGTCTCTTCCTGGGTCCTAACAACACAATAAAGCAGATTCCTTGTCAGACCTTGAGAATCAAGGAGGCATTATAAATTTATTTTTTGAAGCTCCATCTTTGCTCCAAACATAGAACACTATAAAAAGAGAAAATTAAAGTAATAGATACATTAATAAAAAAGAATAACATTTCCCCATTCCAGAAACACGACAAAAAGACAAAGCTATAGTTGGGGTTAGTGTTGGACCCTGCTGGGCTGTATGTCTGAAAGCAGACAGGAGCTTCCTTTTTTTTTTTTTTAATATTTATTTTTGAGAGAGAGAGAGACAGACACACCGCGTGAGCAGGGGAGGGTCAGAGAGAGAGGGAGACACAGAATCAGAAGCAGGCTCCAGGCTCTAAGCTGTCAGCACAGAGCCTGACGCGGGGCTTGAACTCATGATCCGTGAGATCATGACCTGAGCTGAAGTCAGACACTTAACCAACTGACTCACCCAGGCGCCCCAGACAGGAGCTTCTTGAAACGAGGGTCTTGCGTGACACGCCCCTAGTTAAGAAAGGAAATTGAAAAGCTCCTTAAGGCTCCCACTTCTATGAAACTTTGTGTCCAGGAAGCAAAGACGCGTGCAAGTTCACAACCCCACAATGAGGCAAGCCCCAGGCAGTGTCAGATATTTAATATCTGCAATACCATCAAGGGCACGGAGGGCTTGAGGTGGTTGTAGGTCCACCACTAGAATTGTGAGGCTACCTTCAACCATTGGCTTATATGGTTTGGTATATAAATGCCTCAATTCTTCTTTCCATAGAGGGCACTAAATAAGATGTGTTTTTTTTTTTTTTTTTAAGATGTGTTTTTTATACACCTTTTTTGAAAGTTTTCTGAGATAAACTCCCAATTGCTCACTGTAGCAGCTAGCTTAATAATGCACCCTTTCTTTTTGGCCATCTTTCCTGCCCAATATCATTTCTCTACTTCCTTCCCAATGTTCCTTTGTACCTCCAACCACCCCTCAATAAACTACTTGCACTGCCAAAAAAAAAAAAAGAAGGAAGAGGCTGACTGGCTGGAAGAGAAGAAAAGAAAAAGTTCAAAGGGAACTTGAAGTGCAAATTCCAGAATATATGAAGAAATGTAGCCCGTGACTACCAGCAGTTGGAGACAAGTTCACTTTAGGTACAATTAAAGTAATAGAGAAGTATGAAAAAAACTTCATTTAAAAAATTTTTAATTTTCTTCAGAATGTGCAATGAGTGGAGGGGAGGGGCAGAGAGAGAGAGGGAGAGAATCCTAAGCAGGCTCCACACTCAGTGCAGAGCCTGACGTGGGGCTCAATGAGCTGAAATCAAGAGTTGGACGTTTAACCAACTGACCCACCCGGGCGCCCCAAAAGGACTTAAAATACTTGTTTTTAGGATCCTCAGAGTGGTAAATGAAATAAAGACTTCCATAAAAAGAGCAAGGATTAATCAAACAAAAATAAGCAGAAATGAAATTAAAAAGTATGTATGAAATACAACCACTTAGATATCTTGTGTATGAAAAATGAGACTGAACTAAAACACACAGTATGTTGCATCAACTGTAGGTTGACACATGTGAAGAAAAATATTGTGCTCTCGATAATTGTATTAGAAATTCGCCAAGAATGCAGAACAGAGAGAAAAGGGGAAAAATACGGAGAAATAGGGAAAAGACGTGGAGGACAGACTGAGAAGCTTATATCCAACAGGAAGTCCAGAAGCAAGGAAGGAGGGTGAAAAACAATATTCAAAGAGAGAGTAACGGAAGACTTCTCAGAGTTAAAATCACAAACCCTCACATTTAAATGAACACAAAGAATAATGAAGAGGTTAAACAGAAGTAGATGTACACTTAGACACAAAGCAGGAATATTGTGGAACCCCAGGCACAGAGAGTAAAAGTCTTCAAAGCCTGAAGAGAGACAGAATTCCTGCTAATAAATACCTATTAGATGAACAACAGACTTCTTACCTGCAACTGATGCCAAATTAGAGCAAAGTAATATTTCAAGGTGATGGTAGCAAATAAGTGCAAACTTTGAATTCTAAATCCAAATAAAGTATGACTCAAAAAAAAGGACCATACAGTTTTGAAATGTATTAGGAAAATTTGATGCTTCAGATTCTCAGTGAAAGAGCTATTAACAGGTATGTAAGAATTGGGATGCAAAAACCGGAAAATAACATGCTATTGTTAGTGGCCGATGGTCATTGGCACTATTTGCCACACACACACACACACACACACACACACACTCGAAACTCTATGTAAGAATACCAAGGAAGAGGGAAAGGCAGAAATGGAGGTTGAGGTCTTTCTAGTGGGTAGGAAAAGACGACTTTGGTTGTTTAGCAGATGGGTAGAGATGTTAAGTAATTCTAGGCCAGTGTTTCTCAAACTTTGGCATGCATCAGAATCACTTGGAACACACCAGTGGTGGGCCCCACCCGGTTCCTTAGGTCTTTGGTGGGACCTGAGAATTTCCATTTCTAACGATTACCACGTGATGCTGATCCTACTGGTCTGGGGTCCACACTTTGGGAACCGCTCCTCCAGACTTCATCAGAAAAATATTGTAGCTAACTCTGTAAGTCTAAAAATTAAGAGGGATCATGAAAAGAGTAGAAACTATAGCTTTAAAGCCACAAAGGATAAAAAAAGCATGTACATAAAAATGTTGTAAGTACAGCAGAAGGCAAGAAAGGAGAAAACATAATGAGGAAAAGGAGATTAGTAAACACAAATTAAGCTGGTAAAACGAAATCTATAGGCCAAAAGACAGTTTTTGCAACACATAAAACTGAGAAAGAATTTGTATCTAGGATATATTAAGAACCCTTGCAAACCTTGAAAGAAAAAAAATCCTGAGAAAATTTGCAGACGGTATGATCAGGCAATTCACAAAAAAGGAAACCAGCATGGACAGTAAGCACAGAAAAGTGTTTTGTCTCATTAGCAACCAGAGAAATCCAGATTTAAAACATGGTTCATACCTAACAGATCAGTGAAAACTTACAAGTCTGATATTTCTAAATGTGAGTGAGGATGTGGGGAAATGAAACAGAAGTCTCACACACAGGTGGTGAGAGGGTGCACGGGTACAACTCCCTTGTGGACAATTTGATGATATCTAGTAAGGATATGTCCTCATATCATATCCAACCAAAGATGCATATTCTCTGGGACACAGCAGTTCTGCTCCTGAGGAACCTATTGAAACTCTTGCACGTGTGCACGCACAGGCATGGGCATGAGCGTTCTTGTAGCATTGCTTATGATAACGAAAAACTGGAAATAACCGAATTCTTTCACCAGCAAGTGGATGAAAAGGTAAGCTCTTCAGAAAATGGAATACTGCGAAGAATTAAAAAGAGTTAGTACTATGTGGAGGTAAATTCTACGTATAGATTCTTTAATGTTCTTTACAACATTATTGACCCCAAATACTTGGAAGCAGCCTCAGCTAAAATTATCATTGAAACTATAAACTATATGTTTCAGTGATAAGAAACTTCAGTGAAGTCATTGACATACGGGGCTTTTGAGAACCCAAAACACTGGCCTAGCCACTATTCTTTGTTTAGATTAGAAGGATAATGAAGGTTGGAGAATATTTATGTTCCAGTAACCACAAGTTTAAATTAATCTATGCTTCTTTTGTATTTTGTTATCATAAAATTATCTCTAAGTCTGTTTACTAAACAAAGAACTTTGTATAATTTGTAGAAGTTTGTTTAATAGTTATTGTCCAAAGACTGTTCACTTGTGAACTTGAAACAATGTCTGTTTATTTTATACTTGTCAAAGAATTTGTAATAGATAATTGTATTTTTCAGTTAAACAGTTATTGTGCCTTGTTTCAATGAATACAACCAGTATGTTAAAAAAAAGTTCATTAAAATGAAGAAAGCGTAATTAAAACCTTGCTCTCTGCAAAAGGATATTTTTTCAAATAAAATTAGTGTTTCTAACATTCACTTAAAACTATAATAGTAAATCTCATTTTCCAGTTATATATATTAATATGGTAAATCTCAAAAGTAAAGAGTGAAAAAAGCAGATTGAATAACTACATTGAGGTGACACTTAAACAACTTAAACATTCAAAACAATACTGTATATATTCTGTATTTTTTATATATGTATATATATATTATATACATGTATAAAAAATATATATATATTTTACTGGAAACTGTAGGGCCAAGTAAGTATCACTATTGTTTGGGGAGCCTGGGTGGCTCAGTTGGATAGGTATCTGACTTTGGCTCAGGTCATGATCTCATGGTTCGTGGGTTCGAGCCTCACGTCGGGCTCTGTGTTGGCAGCTCAGAGCCTGGATCCTGCTTCCAATTCCGTGTATCCCTCTCTATCTCTCTGTCCCTCTCCTGCCCATACTGTGTCTCTGTCTCTCTCAAAAATAAATAAACATTAAAAAAATCACTATTGCTTATAGATAATACACCTTGGTGATAAATTATGAAAACGTGGAGGGTAGTGAAAGAATCTGGTGATTTCCTGAGAGAGAGGAAGCGAGAGGTGCTAAGAGGTTTCAGTGATACCTGCCATGTGTCTGTCTTTTTTTTTTCTAGGTTTATTGAGATATAATTGACATATAGCCTTGTGTAAGTTTAAGGAGTACGGCTGTTGATTTGATATACTTCTATATTGCAGCATGATTACCACCATAGCATAAGCTAACACGTTCATCTGGTCACATAATCATAATTTTGTGTGTTTGTGGTAAGAACATTTCAGTTCTACTCTTCAGCAAATTTCAAGTGTATAATAACAGCATTATTAGCTATAATCACCATGCTATGTATTAGATCCCAGAATCTTTTGATCTTTGTAATTGAAAGTTTGTGCCCTTTGACCAATATCTCCCCATTTTCCCTAGCCCCTGGTAACTACCACTGTCATGTTTATTTCTTAAGGCAAATGATGAAAATATGGCATAAATAACTTTTGTTGAATGTAGGTGGTGAGAACTTAGATGTTTGGATACTTGGATTTTAAAAGGATAAGCCACCATGTATTCTTACTTAGGTTACAGAACATGAATAAAAATAGGTAAGAAAATGTGTTCTTTCCCTCATCCACATAATTCTTGTAAACCGGTAACACACAGCAGGGTCCCTTTCCATCGTCCTGCCCCAAATCATGTTTCTTATTCTTACAGATGCTGTGCAAACACGTGAACTCCCCCAGCAGGAGCCCTGTAGAGGCAGTCGTGGGCTGTTAGCCCCAGCAAGCCAGCAGCGTCTTTCACATTGCTCCGGTAATGTTCCCGTACGTTTCTTGTTAGAAGCTTCTCTTGTTTGTCCACAGCTACACACACCTTCACCCATCTCCTAGCGCTCCCTAACAGTGCCCCACACTCAGCAGTGTCACCATCCGGCATTTTCTGGAAGTTAGAGGTCAGAGGCGTTCCTTCCTGAGCTGTTCCTCGTCTTCCTGACCCATGGATCTGAATCTGGAGCCTTTTTTCCCTCCCTTCTCCTCAAGTTTCTATGAGAACCATGGTCTTCCTTCTACATCTATTTGCCAACCTGGGTTCTGGATCTCTCTCGTTTTACTTCTCAGAATATCGCTTTATCATTGGAGCCTCTGACTCCCATCATTCTTTCTTAGGTGTTTTTATTTCCCTCTGGTCTATAATTATGCTAAACTATCTTCCGACTTAAAAAAAAAATCCCCCTTGATTTTTTTTAATCATCTTTCCATTTCTACTATGCCTATTTATTTCTCCTTTAATAATGTTAATTTTTGAAAACATTGTTGCTAAATGAAGAGCCATTAGGGTGAATATCCTTTCCTGACCAGCTATTACGTGCTGCAACATAACCCTTCGCTGTCAGATTCCTTGAAGGAGAAAGCTGCTTGTGCGTTCTCCACTGTCTCCATCCACTTCTGTGGTTGTTTGGTTTCTGCCTCTCTTAGTTCACTAAGTTCTCTTACCAGGAACGTTGTCGATTCAGTTTGTTTATAAGTACAATGTTTTGACTTGGCTTCTTGGAAGTAGTTCAAAAAAGTTGATTATTTCCTCTTATTCAATGCCTTTTCCCCTTTAATTTCAACTTCGTCAAATGAATATTTACTGATGGGACAGATATGATGTGCCCGAAGCCATCCTAGGTGCCAGAGATATGGAGATGAGTCAGACATGGCCCTTGCCCTTGAGAGCTTTAGAGGTTGGAGATTGGGGGTGTGGAGGAGACAGGTAAATACTGCTTACAGAATGTCATGGATACCGGGCTATCACTCTGCTTATGAGAAAAAGCAAAAGCAGTTAGTAGCGGGAGGTAGGCAGAGACCAAGAGAAGGCTTTTCTGGGGAATATGGTACCCGAACTGAGTCTTGAAACTTGAGTATTAATATGGTTTCCAACTCTTCTTATATTCTTTATATCTCTTTGGCTTTCTCTTTCCATGTCTCTTCTTTTTTGATATTTATGTTCCCCAGCCTTTCCTCCTTGACCCTCTATTCTCTACTCATTATACTCATCTGTGACCTTCGTTACCACTTATCTCCTCCCTAGATCTATCTCTTAAACTCCAAACTAGTTTTATTTCACCATCCCCCCCACCCCAGCTTTGTTGAGATATCATTGATATATAGCATTGTGTAAATTTATTTAAAAAAAATTTTTATTGTTTATTTATTTTTGAGAGAGAGAGAGAGAGAGACAGAGCACAAGTAGGGGAGGGGCAGAGAGAGGGGGAGCCACAGAATCCAAAGCAGGCTCCAGGCTCTGAGCTGTCAGCACAGAGCCTGACGTGGGGCTTGAACTTATGAGCTGTGAAATCACGACCTGAGCTGAAGTTGGATGCTTAACTGACCGAGGTACCCCGGCACCATGTAAATTTAAGATACAGTGTCATGATTTATACACATATGTATTGCAACCTGTTTACTGCACCACCGTCTCTATCTGGTCTGGATATTTTATGAGCAGTTCAATCTAAGATACCTAAAATGGATCAATATTTAACCCCTTAAATCCACCTTCCTCCTGTGCTTCCTGTCAGTGAATGCCACTGTAATCTATTGGTCTGGATGCCTAGGCCAGGCACTTAAGAATCAGCTTTGATCCTTTTGTCTCCCTTCCCTACCAAGACTTTGGTGAACAGGAATTATTGATTTTGTCACTTCATATCTCTTATAGCCCCTCTGCTTCTCTGCACTCCACTGCTATTGCTTTGGCTTAGACCCTCCTCATTTTCTGCCTGTTCTTTTCACCTGCTCAGGGGTCTCTCCATCTTCAAGCTTTCTCCCCTTTAAGTCTTTTCCATATTGCTACCACAGCGACCTCTCAAAGCACAGATCTGATCTCTTCATCCCCCTGATTAAGGTCCTTTGATTACTCCCCACTGATCTCAGGATGCAGTATAAGCTGGTTGAATGGAGCCTCACCTCTGGGACCTCCTTTCCCTGTTCCCAATTTCTAACAAATCAGACTGCATGTGGTTCTGTAAGCACACCAGTCTCGCTCATGTTTTTATAATTAGGAATCAGCTCTTCCCTCTTCCTCAGACTTCCTTGTCCCCTCTCTTAACTGACTATACCTCAGTCACTCAGTTGTCACTTCCAAACTACAAAGATACTGCCCTGTCTCTTCCTTTCCCAGTTTAGCTCACTCTCACCCACCGGGTCTGTAGCATCACAAGAATTTTTGTATCGAGCATTTATCACACCATACATTTATTACCAGTTGGCCTGTCTGTATCTCCTACTTACTCTCTAGGGTCCTTGAAGCTGGGGACTATGCTTTTGTTCTCTGGGGCTTTGGTTCCCACAGTGGTGCCTGGCACGTCGGCATGAGACATGGCCTCCACAGATGTATGTGAGTGAATGAATGGATCCAGCCCCCCACCCCTAAAACTTTCCCCATGGCTAGCAACGTGGCACTGGTTCCTTCTCCATCTGCATTTTAAAAATAAAGAAAAAAAGGGAAGCGATAGAAGTAAGATAAAAAGAGTTTTCAAAAAATGTTGAACAAATGAATCTTGAATAAGGTTTTTATTTTTACAACAGTCCAAACTGACATCTACAGCAAAACCACACAAAACAATTCCTGTCAGGGAAAATGGCATGAAGGATCCGAAAAGATTTTTTGGGTAAATTAAAAAATAGTAACACAGTGAAACAAGTCCTGAACAGTAAGTTTGGGGTTTATTTAAAGGCACATGTTTTAAGAAAGTTATAGGTAAAGCTTCTCAAAGACTGGAAAGATATCCTTAATAATAAGCAGATGTACTTAACAATAATATTTGTGTTAACATTTATGAGCCTATCCTTTAAAAAAATTTTTTTTAGTGGTTATTTATTTTTTGAGGGAGAGAGAGTGTGAGTAGGGGAGGGGCAGAGACAGAAGGAGAGGCAGAATTGGAAACAGGCTCCAGGCGCTGAGCCGTCAGCACAGAGCCTGACCTGGGGCTTGAACTCACCAACCATGACATCATGACCTGAGCTGAAGTCAGACGCTCAACCATCTGAGGCACCCAAGTGCCCCCCCACTTAAAAAAGTTTTTTTTTAATGTTTATTTTTTGAGAGACAGAGTAGGGGAGTATGAGCCTATCCTTTGTGTGAGCCACTATATTGAATGTGTTACATACACATTCATACACAAATCACAATCTCAATTTGTGTTTACATAGCACTGTGAAGTGTGTATCATTATTATGCCCAGGTTACTGATGAGAAAACTGAGGCCTTTGTATAGGCCTGGTCAGCTGGATCCAAGCCTAGTGCTTTCTGCCTTGCCGTAAGGTTTTTTCTCAGGGGGCAGAGCTCACTATTCAGGGAATGTACAGGTGGGGCTTTGTCTAACATGGGGCCACATCAGCCAAGGTATAATTCCACCCTGTTCTTCTGATTGCTTTTTGCTGATTTCCTTATTTAGGGGTCTTTGAGGAGAGGGATTTACAGGGTTACTATAGTAATGGGCCAGAGGCTACGGAGGGACGTAAACATTCTTACTTAATCCTGCCTACTACAGAAAGCTTCCTTCTGAGGTCTCTAGGCCTGAGTGCTGAGAATGAGCTTCTTCTTCCTAATGAGAAAATGGCAGGGCCAAGAGCCAGAACACCTGGTCAGAAGTCCCCGTAAAATCAGGACTAGAGCAGGAGGCTGAGTTGTCACTCCTGGACATTCAGGTGGCTTAAACTGGACACATATATGTGGGAGACATAGGACCCAAGAGAAGGCAATGTACCTTCACAACCGAGTTATATAGAGACCATGTGCACAAACCTGTCTTCAGTTATTTTGAGGCTCTTCAGAAATCTCTGGTTCAGAGTTCAGCTCACAATAGACCCTCCATTGTATGTATTCTTGCCGAATTAGGAAGATTTTTAGACCAGTCATGATCTGATTTAACCTTCACACATTTCCTTCTGCTAGATGCCATTGATCCTCTTATAAAAATGAAAATCTAGAGACTAAGAGGGAAAAGAGCTTGTTCAAAGCCATTCTGAAAATGAGGACTGAAGCTTGGGTCCCAGGGCAGCAGCTATTGTGAAAGGCTTGCCTTCTGCTGTCTTGTCTTGGCTCACAGAGCCCACTGGTAAATATTCAGGACTTTTCAAGCTGGTTCTTAGATTGTTAGTAGCTTGAAATCACATGGTGTGAGCATACCACAGAAATTTGCAAACCCTACAAATCCGAGCTCCCCTCTATATGCTGCGAACCAGTTGACAGAACTTTTTAGCGTGTCTCACCTGTGACTGCTCCCATGACTCTCCCAAGTAACAACTGTTGCTGTTAAATTTTATGTCACTCCCATTTTTTAAAAATTTTTTTTTTAACGTTTATTTATTTTTGAGACAGAGAGAGACAGAGCATGAATGGGGGAGGGTCAGAGAGAGAGGGAGACACAGAATCTGAAACAGGCTCCGGGCTCTGAGCTGTCAGCACAGAGCCCGACGAGGGGCTCGAACTCACGGACCGCGAGATCATGACCTGAGCCGAAGTCGGCCGCTTAACCGACTGAGCCACCCAGGCGCCTCTACGTCACTCCCATTTAACATCAGCCCCACATAAAGCTTCAGTGTACCTAAGCAAAGGGCCTGCCTGTAGTGTCCTCTTTTGTGGGACTGGATTCCTAGGACTAATTGATCCATGGAGTAACAGGTAAAATATATGAGACAATTCTAAAGAGGTACTTTTTCACCTGCATTTTATTTCTGTTGAAATACGTTGAAACTGTCTTGTCTGTCTGTGTTTGCAGGGTTGTTGGTTTGTTTATTTATTTTTTCCCCTCCACTAGAATAGAGCTCTCTGAGGGCAGATACTTCATTTCTGGTGCATCCGTTAGATGGTAGTGTGAAAGAGGATCATAAAAACCTCTGTTCCTGAAGCAACAAATCCAGTAGAAACCAGCAGTGAGTTCACCAGCAGCAATCACATAGGGAAAATGGTTACAATCTCACTCTTTAACTGTGAGAAGCTGGTAGCCAGAGAATCAGGAGATTCTACAGTGGCTGTGCTTAGCACAGCTTCTTGCCCACTCCCACCTTCCAGAAGAAGCAAAGGAAGTGAGTAGGCAGCAGAGAAAAAGTCCAGGCACCCTTGTCCCATGGGAATAGGTTTTTTGGGGGGGGATAGCACTCACAATTAGGTGATGTGAATTCTTAGGATATTAAGAAAATCTCTGAAAGAAGAACTTGTGTCTTCAAGTTAAGGTTACGCAGAGCCCCAGCAGAGCTCTCCACTTTCCCCTGGCACCACAGACCATAGAAAAAAGAATCAGTCCAAAACAATATGCACTCTTTGACCTATATATAGCTCAGAGGAGAAAACAATGCAGTCTCAAATGAGCTGCAGACTGTGTCCGTGAACACTGACATGCATCCTCTCTGAGCAAAGAGAAGTTTGGTTAGAGCTGTCAGCCTTAAGTTTGTGTCAAAACAAAACAAAACAAAACAAAACAAAACAAAACAAAACAAAACATGGTGTTAGATAGGTTGAGAAGAAGGAAGGAAGGAAGGAGAAAGGAAGAGAGAGTAGAAGAAAGGAACGGGAAGAAGGAAAGGAAAGAAGGACCAAGGGAGAAAGAAGGAAGGAAGGAAGGCAGGAAGGAAGACAGACTAGAAGGAACAAAGGAATGAAAGGGGAAAAGGAAAGAAGGAAGAGAAGAGAAGGAGAGGTAAAGGAGGGAAGGAGCTGGAATATACTGAGTAAAACACAGATGAATAGTTTGGTCCATAATTCCATGGGTGCTTTGGGTCATAAAAGAATTATGAACAGGAATTCCTTATTAAGAACAGGAATATAAAAAAGAATTCAAGGACAGAATGGTAAAAAAACAATAGCATGAAATGCAAAAGGAGATTTCAGAGCTAAGGGAACAAATTAAGGACCAAAACAACGTCATTACAAAACTTATGCATAAATTAGAGACAATAAAGAACAGAGTACACAACAGCTGAAAATCAAATTATTTCCATAGAGAAAAAGCTAACGATTTCAGAGTGCACACAGAAGGAAAATGCAAGAGTTGAAAGCAATTGGAACAAAGAGTGTCCCCACCACTGGTTCACTCTCATGTCCACATCCTACCAATTGTGCTTCATTGAGATTGTCAGTCCATTGATCCTACCGTGTTTTGTAATTCATCGAGCTTTCTCACTTCACTCCCTCTGTATTCAGCTTGGATTTATTTAAACATGCACTCCTTGAAAGTAGGAATAATATTTTTCTTGTTGTTTTATTTTATCTTTTTGGCAGATTCGCCCTGGGATGATAGCCTTTCTGGTATAGCTGGTGCCTGGTTTAGAGCAAGAGATACCCCATATTGATATCATATGGGCTGTCACTGCAATCAGCCCTTAAGAAACTAGGATGTAAGTTCACTCCTTTGCCTCCCTTTCTTCCTTTATTATATTCACTTGGCAAATCAAGCAAAAAATAAAACAAAACTCTAACCAAAAACCCTTCCATGATTAAACCCAGCCATCTGCTACTTTGAACACTTGAATGGGGTTAGAGTAACTAATCCAAATGGATTGACTAGTCCCACTGTAATCTTCTGCCCATAATTTTGAGAAGAATGATTGATACTTCCTGGCTTTCTTTGTGTGTTCTTCTTGCTCTCTGACTCTTTAAAATGATCTTTATATACTTTCCTCACTCTCATACAACCTTTAGTATTACTCTTTTCCTATGCTATCTTACCTGATGGCTTCCCTTTACCTGACTGATGAAAGCAAACAGATGGTAACTTGACTTCGTCCTCCATATGTACGCGATTCTCATCTTTCTTAATGTCTTGGCAGAGTAACCTTTCCTTCCTTCATGAAACACTTTCTTTTCTTGGCTTCTAGGACAACACCTACTTCTCCTTTCTCTCTAGCTACTCCTTATTGGTTTTCTTTACTGGATTCTCCTCTTTCTGACCTCCAGATGTGAGTGTATCCAAAGGCTTAGTCCTGGTCCCACTTCTCTGTCTACACGATGCCACATTCCATCCTCACATATGCTGTTTATTTGGGGGATAGAGAACAGGAAACAAGTATTTCTTAAAGCTCAGATGATTTGGGGGCACCTGGGTGGCTCAGTTGGTTAAGTGTCTGACTTTAGCTCAGGTCACGATCTCATGGTTTGTGAGTTCGAATCCGGCATCTGAAGTTCAGAGCCTGGAGCCTGCTTCCGATTCTGTGTCTCCCTCTCTGCCCTCTCTCCTCTCATTCTGTCTCTCTGTCTCTTTCAAAAATAAATAAACATTAAAAGAAATTTTAAAAAGTAAAAGCTCAGATGACTTTGTTGCGCACTGAGGACTGAAGACCACTGTCTACCCAAGGTGATTATCCTTCTGGTGTTAATTTTATCCCTATGTTGATCACTTCTAAATTTCTCTTTCCGCTAAACCCTAGGCTAAACATAGATACCTCTTGCCTATTAGATTTGTAATACCTATCTCAAATGTGACTCTCCTGGACCCCTTTTTTTAACATCTCAGTAAGTGGCACTAATTTAAACCCAGTTGCTCAAGTAGAATGACAACCAACCAACCAACCAACCAGGCCATTAGAATTTGTGCTTGGTTCCATTTTTCTTACTCCTCCCCCAGTCATTCCATCCACTCTAGGCAGTTCATCCATTCTACTTGTGATGTACATCCCAAATATGTCACTCTTTGTTTCTTCACTGTTATTACTCTAGTCCACATCGTCATTTCTTGCCTATATTATAGTATTATCTCCCAATTGGACTTTATGCTTCTACTTTTTCAGCCTACCTCTTCTTTCTTTAAAAAAAAAATTTTTTTTTTGAGAGAGAGAGAGAGAGAGAGAGAGAGAGAAAGAGAGAGTGAGTGGGGGTGGGGCAGAGAGAGGGAGACACAGAATCCGAAGCAGGTTCCAGGCTCTGAGCTGTCAGCACAGAGCCAAACACGGAGCTCAAACCCACGGACCATGAGATCACGACTTGAGCTGAAGTCAGACACTTAACAGACTGAGCCACTCAGGCACCCCTAGCCTACATCTTCTTTCAATTCATTCTCTACACAGCAAATTGGTCTTCTAAAAATGTGTATCGGTTCACATCCTTCTTCCCCCACCTGCTCACACTTTCTTAAAGTTTTACATTGCATTTTGAATTTCATTGTCTGAAATTCCCTGTGTCAAATAACTCTGACTATCCCTCTGACCACATATTCTCCTCTCCTACTCTCCCACTAGTCCTAGCTATATTGACCTTTTTGGTACTCAAACAAGCCACACTTATTTTTTACCTTAGGCATTTTCTGTTCCTTTCATGTAGAATTTTCTGCTCTAAGGCCTTTTATTGATGGAGTATTTTAGATTATTCAGGTCTCAGTTTGCACATCACATCTAAGGAGAAGTATTTCTTTGCTAAAATGGGCTTTTCCCCACTTATTCACCATGTGTCCTTATGTACATAGCACTTATCACACATAATTTGGGAAGTATCTTGTTTTGTTTTTCTTTGTTTCTTTTCTTTCTCCTCCTTTAGAATGTAAGTTCTGTGAGTGCAGGGATCTTACCCATTTTTCACTCTCATCTCCCCAGTGCCCAGATGCCCCAAACATATGTATTGAATATACTTAGGAATGGAAAACCTATAGTAAAAATTATCAGTGTTCAGGATTGGATACATGTAAATAGAAAGCTAGGACTTAATACTTGCAGGATTATAATAACAAAGCAGAGCTTAAGTATTAAAAATCTTGACAGTTAAAATAATAATATAACTTATGAAACTAAAAACGTGAAAGGAATTACAAAAAGCAAATTTCCTTCTTGTTCAAAGTAAGGAGTTGAAATTAAGGGTCTTAATTTCATTTTCTAAACTTTTCTTCTGTTAAATTCAAGAACAATGAAATTATACTTTAAGAAGATTGCATATAGAATACAATTTCATTTTACATTTAACATTTTCTTCCCTACCTATCCATCTTCTTTTTGGATGGATGATTATTTTGGGGTTGTGAGAGTTATAGTAATTTTTTTCTTGCTATCTTTTTAAATTTTTTCCCTATTACTTAAATTAAAAAAAATGAAGTCATTCTGAGAAATAGTGAATGAGACATGAAAAAGCACAGACCATATGTGTGGAGAACACATTCTCACCAGCTACCTGTGAAGGAGAGCATTGAAGTAGGGATCTGACTAGAGAGGTTTTCTCTAAGATTTTGCTAGCTTGCTTTTTGTTTTAGAAGGGAGGTACTAGAATAAAACTGAATGCAGATGAAATGGACTCAGAAGCAAGGATGTGTGCATGTGGCATATTTAGGGAAGAGAAGTGATCTATGGAGTGGGGGTCCCTTCCAGAGGAGAGGAGAGTGAATGAGTTCCACAGCATCTGTTCTGACCTAGCCTTTGTTAGGAGGTGGGTGATTTATCTTCTGTAAAAAGGGGGAAAGGGGAAGATGAGGGTGGGCAGATGCAAGAGGTTATATAGAATCAATGGTGGAGGGGCGCCTGGGTGGCTTGGTCGGTTGGGCGTCCGACTTCGGCTCAGGTCATGATCTCACGGCCTGTGAGTTCGAGCCCTGCGTCGGGCTCTGTGCTGACCACTCAGAGCCTGCAGCCTGTTTCAGATTCTGTGTCTCCCTCTCTCTCTGCCCCTCCCCTGTTCATGCTCTGTCTCTCTCTGTCTCAAAAATAAATAAACGTTAAAAAAAAGTTAAAAAAAAAAGAATCAGTGGTGGAAAGTTGAGGGGTTTGATAGCTAATTCCTTGTATTACCTTTGTGAAGTTGGAGATAAGTCAGTCATTACTTAAAAATGGGTGGTGGAAAGTGCGAGGAAATTGGAAAAGGTATAAAATGGTGGAAAAGCTACTACTAGAGAAAAATAGCAAGACTAATGGGCACTTCTGGGGGTTCGGTTGAGTTTGCTGATTTTAAATGTAAAGTGATAGCAACGTATTCAACTGAGTGATTTTTCTCCAGATTTACTCAGCTGTTAGGGTGCAGGTATGGAGAAGGTGGGTGGTTGAGTTCAGTCATGGTAGGTGCTTTGAGAAAAGGTCCTAGGGATGTTCAGGCGTTTGCAGGAGGAGGATTGTAATGGAATCCAGGGTGATGAAGACAGGAGTGAGGAGGCTCGGATAAAGAGAAATCGGTTTGGCCTATGGCGTAAAAGATGGTGATGAGTTTGAAGGAATTTTGGTCCTGGGGTATTTGAGCTGTATGTCTTCCTTTCATATACAGCAAAAGCAGGCTAGCCGGAGCATTCGTATTAAGGTCCGAGCTGCTCTGATGTATAACTTGATGGTTTGGCACAAGCTACTTACTTGAGACTCAGTTTCTTTATTTACGAATAAATGGATCGAGACCCATGTATCTCAAGCATAAGGGTGCAAAACTCGAGTATCTTGTTAAAATGCAGATTCTGATTTAGTAGGTCTTAGGTGGGGTCTGAAGTTTCACATTTGTAATAGACAACCATGTAATTCGATGCTGCTGGTCCAGGGATCACACTGAGTAGCAAGGGACAGAGAAAGTCCATAGGCTTCAAATTTTTGGTTATAAAATCTTTGACCTTGGGATGTATTTCCCCTTCCTTCATGTCTTCCTTTTCTAAGTTTTGCCAATTCATCTTGAAACCAAATCTTTGGACACTTCTATAGTTTTCCTTTAACGGAGCAGGAAGTCAGTTGAGAAAGATGCAAACCCTGCAGAATAGCCCACGCCCAGCAACGGAAACGGAGAGGCTTCTGATGACGTCTTACAGCCTGTGCCTGCCCGGGCGGGGGGAGGTGATAGCGCCTTTTCCCAGGCCTGCTGTGTCAAACAGGAATGTACTATCATGCAGGAAACGGCTCCAATACAAACCGGGACGCCAGAGATCAGGCTTGAATGAGAGACTGATCACAGTAAATGGCACATTACAGACAGACACTTAGATCAATTTCCTTCCTTTGTTGTGTCAAAAGGTTTCACTGTGTCAGGCTTCCTTTCCTTAAAAAACATATGTTTGCAATCTAATATACAATATAAAGCCAAC
The DNA here is from genome assembly GCF_024362965.1 of Panthera pardus. Taxonomy (NCBI): domain Eukaryota; kingdom Metazoa; phylum Chordata; class Mammalia; order Carnivora; family Felidae; genus Panthera; species Panthera pardus. The sequence continues at coordinate 13,958,425 of NW_026526766.1, read as the reverse complement.
CACAAGTCCTCCTTTACTCTCCCAACTTCTAGATTTCATTTCGTCTGAAAGCAAAAGACTACTGGAAGGTCAGCTGGTACCGACGTAGGGAAACCAACTTAAAACTGGTCCCATATTGTGTATTTCCATATGTAACCTTCCCATTGCAAAAGGTCCCATTTACAGGGATGTGTTTTTCTGGACTGAACATGTGTTTTTTGTTTTTTTGGTTTTTTTTGGTTTTGTTTTTTGTTTTCAGGCAATCAGTTCACATTTCAGTTACTAGAAAAATAATGAAGTGCTTTAACACATTGAATATGATGTATTTGACACAAAGGGAAAATGTGTTATAAGGAGAAATAGATGAAAGAAAGGAACATAAAATTTTGTGACAGCTATAACTGTTTGAGGACAGTTTCCTTTTAATGAGATGGGTGTTAGTGATCTAGGAAATGCTGAATAGGAGTAATTGAGGGAAGAGTCAGACTCAGTGTTTCCTTTCCTTTTGGGGTCTGTTTCAGTGGAGGAGGAAATCATTCTGAGAAGTACTTTCTGGCTTAAGTTGTGCATGAAACTGCCCATAGGTCAAGTTTAGAAAGGATTGAGAAAGACACATTCAGGATCTAAATGTCAGCTTCTAGCCTTTTGTCCTTTGGGGCCACCTGTCACCACTGAGACTGAGGTGACAGTCTTCTTGCTTTCTGGAGGTGGCTTGATCCCATATCTGAGGATGGCAAAACACAAAAAAGCAAGAACCATCTTATCTAAGGGCTACCTGTTAGGTTTTCTTTAAATATCCTAACTCCATTCAAGAAATGTCTTGGAATATGTTTTACATTGTGCTGAAAGCCAAGCCACTTTTATCTCCAGGAAATGGTGGTTGGGTCTCACAAATGAAAGTGAGGGTGTTTATTGATAGCAGCCATTTGCAACGGGGCAGGCCATCCACCGAACTAGGAAAAGAACAGTCACCAGCACCCATTTCCACAGGAAAAGAACGTTGTATGCAATAAACACAGATGAACTCCCTGCTTCACCCCTCACATCCTACCCCCTCTTACCACGCCTTCATACATACTGTTGAATCCACAGGCCACGGGATAGGGAGATGACAGCACTGAATAATTAAGCTGAAATAACACAAGAGGCCACATTAATCGTAAAGCCAGAGCTCATCCATACATTGAAATGAGAAAAAAGGAACTCTAATAACCTTGCTTGAATTGCATTAAGTTACTATTTTGCAAAGCCAAAAAATTCCAACGGTCTTCACAATAGGCATTGTGGGGAGTTTTTTTTCAAGGAGGGTGGGTGGGGGTATGTGTGAGTGGATTATAAAAGACTGCAAATTACTTTGAATAAAGAATTTTTTTTTAAATGAAAAGGGTTTCTAGTACATGTAGCAAATTAAATTCCAGATGTTCATGGCTACAAAATCTCTACCATATGTGGAAACCTCATGGTGGCTGGGGATGTTTATTGCAAGTAAGTCATTCAGCACCTGTTTAAAGAGACCTCCCCCTTTTCATGTGTGCTAGCACGTTCATTATCAGGAGCGAGGAAATATTTAGCCTCACTCCATAATTAAAGAGGCAAGAAAAATTTCTAACACTATTAATTATTTTACTCTAAAGGCCAGTTAAGTAAATGACTACAGTGTTTCTCCTGGGACGTTTTTGAAAATTCATTAATCACACTGTTCCAAAATATGGGATCCATTTTGGGAAGTTATTTCAGAGTGGAATAAGGATTTCAGATCACATGATCCAACCCAAAGGAAAGACCCTGGCTTTTAGCAGCCCCAAGTTGTTGCTTTAAGGTAACTCATTTGCTGAAGAGTCCTTGTTGTAGAGCTCGCCTGTTTACAAGCGACGGTTTTTGTCTCTGCCTTTGCCTAATGGCAAACAAACGCTGAGTGCTCGGCACACCGTCAGTCCTCAGCGCTGCTGGAGGAGGGTCCTTAAGCAAGCCACTCCTCCTTACGGTGTCACACTGCAATCTGAATGTCAGTTTGTGTTCTACAGCCCGGGATGCATGTTAAAAATAAGCTGGTTAAGATTATAGCCTTTCTTTGGAGCGAGTGTTTCAGTCTTTATTAAATCAGTCATAATTTAAGCCACATATAACTATGGTCATTGTCTTTGGGATTTGTTGCTTGCTATGGAGGTTGGGCAAAAGGAAACAAATGAGGTAGCATTTTTTTCAACCACACACCACCATACTTTCCATCACACACACGTCCTCTCTTCCTGTCTGCGACCCCTTTAGATGGCAAAATAAATGACCTTTTTATGAACTCATTTTGCCTCCCATGGCTTGCCCTTACGTATTTAACTGGAATTAATGTTTTCTGTTTTTCAACAGACTTGTTCTTTAGGTTCACAACAAAACTGAGAATAAAGCACGAGTGTTCATCATTCCCCTCCCACCCCTTGTGGCCTCCTCCGCTATCAACATCCCCCACCCGTGTGGTACACTTGCTACAATCCGTAAACCTTCATTGACACGTGATTATCACCCGAAGTCCACAGTTCACGTTACAGTTCACCCTTGGTGTTGTACATTCTAGGGGTTTGGACAGATGTATGAATGCCATGTGTCGACCATGACAGTATCATGCAGAGTAATTTCTGCCCTGTTCATTTCTCCCTTCTAGCCCCTGGGAACCTCTGATCTTTTTCTGTCTCCATGGTTTTACCTTTTTCAGAACATCACACAGTTGGAATCGTTATGGTATGTACATTCCCACGTTAGCTTCTTTCACATAGTCATATGAAGTTAAGTTTCCTCCACATCCTTCGTGGCTGAATTTCTTTTCATTCACGTAAAATGTTGGGATGGGAGAATGAAAATACATGGTAGCTTGCCAGGAGTTTAGGCTCCAGTGTTGAAGTCATTCTATGAAAAGGCCCCAGGCTAACACACCTTGGATTTCGATAGCCCGCCAATCAACCTGGAAAGTTTTTATGTGCTAGTTAGTTTAAGCCTGTTTTGCCATGTGATGTTCACATGCGTTTGATGTTGCTTAGTCCTCCTTTATTGCCTCCCAACCCAAATAAACGTAAGAATCCAGCGAGACTCAAGATGTATTACTGATAGGGAAAGAGGATATTTATTCATTACTACAAATAAAAGAGCATAGAGAGTGTTTTTATATAGGTAAAACTAGAATAGTTTGTCTTCTGATTCCAGCTTCCTGTTTCAGCAGAGGGCACTCCGACCTTACCTAGAGCCCAGTGTTTTTCATTTGACCAGTTTTGGAAAGTAGCTAGCTTATCAAATCCGTCCTTCAGTTTAACAGTCAGCAGTGAGAGTACTGGCAAAGTAGAAACCAGAGGGATCAAACTAGGGCCCAGCCCTATCCTGTGTGATTCTGAGGTCTTTCGTTCATCTCTACCCGAAAGCCTCTACTGATCTCTAGTGTAATCCATGCATTTACATGTAGCCTTTCTGACTAGCCTGTGAACTCCTTGGGGCTGGGATCCATACATTTCATTCTTAGGATATGACATAATGCCTGGCACAGGCCACACGCTCAATAAATACTTATTGAATAAAAAAAAAAAAAAAAGTAGAGTCTGAGGGGACTGTAATGATAGGAAGAAGGGCATACATCTGATGTTTCTATAGCAGTCACCATTTTGCCAAAGGATTCAGTAGTGTTCCTGGTTAAGGTCATACCCCTGTTTCATATTGCTATATGTCAAGAGGCAAAAAAATGTCATTGGCCTTGGATCCAGAGTGGAAGAACCCACTGTGTAACCCTCTTCAGCATGGCATTATGTTTGATGCCCATAACGGCCTGGTAACAGCAAGTCATGTAGGTGAATAAATGCTAGTTTTTTCAGCAAAGTTTGGACTGACAGAAGCCCAAGAGAAATCCAGCTTGCAAATTTGCATGTACCCTTCCCTGGTCCTAAAATGTCCCCCGCTCCTCATTTCTGAATCTCAACATCTTCCCAAACCTTCAGTCACCGGCTCAAATGCCACTTCTCATAAAGTTCGGTTTCAGGCCACCAGGAACCTTTCTGTCCGATCTCCTATAGAAGTCAAAACTTTGGACGACCCTCATAGCACTTAACCACGTTCTCTCTTGCCTTATAATTTTCCATATGTATGTCTTATCTTCTAGAGTATTACCTCGTGTAGTAAGGGACTTGACATTTTTGTGAGTGCCAACTGCATGTGTTGATTCGTTTAATCCTTACATTTCAGTGGCAAATCCTCAGCCTGCTGACGAACTGGAGCTCAGATAAGTGAATTATCTTGACTGTTATCACGAGCTAGCAAATGATGGAGCCAGACTTTAAGACCAGCTTGATGCTGGGGGCGCCTGGGTGACTCAGTCAGTTAAGTGTCTGACTCTTAATTTTGGCTCAGGTCATGATCTCATGGTTCGTGAGTTCGAGCCCTGTGTTGGGCTCTGTGCTGACAGTGAGTGCAGCCTGCTTGGGATTCTCTGTCTCCCTCTCTCTGGCCCTCCCCTGTTTGCTCTCTATATCTCTATCCCAAAAATACATAAACATTAAAAAAAAATTAAAAAAAGGAAAGACCAGCTTGATGCAGAGTCCATATTCTTTGTTTCACATTAAGCTACTTAAGAACAGGACCCATTATGTCCCTGAGAGAGTTGAGCCTTAGCAGGTCGATGTTTAAATTTAAAAAATTGATATATGATCCACATGAAGTAAAACACCAAAATTGTAAATGTATAGCTTTGTGAAGTTTTTTTACATAATGTGCAGAAAAAAGTTAACTGCGAAGACTGCTATCCTTAGAAATGCCTGTTTGCAATGTTGCTCGGAACTTGAATTTTAGGAGGGTGTGTGTTTCTTGATAAGAATGGCTCATTGTGGGGATGCCTGGCTAGCTCAGTTGGTAGAGCATGTGACCCTTGATCTCAGGGTTGTGGGTTTGAACCCTACGGTGGTGGTAGAGATTACTAAAAAAATAAAGTAAACTTAAATGTGTATTTGTGGGAATAATATGGTTTACGCTAAAGACTTTCTTTTCTTCTGGGAGTTTGAAATTTGGTACATGCGAGGCAGAAGCCATGTACGTGAGTAGCTCCTAATAAAAATCCTGGCACTGAGTCCTTAATGGGTTTCCCTGGGAGACAGCACTTCACACATATCACATTTGTTGCTGTAGGAGTTAACAACATCCTGTGTGACTTCACTGGGACTCTTAGAATCTTGCTTCTGATTTACTCTGAACTTTGCCCCATGTGGTTTCTCTCTTGGCTGATTTTACTTTACATCTTTTTTTCTTTTTTGTAATAAATTATAGCCATTATTGTGACTCTGTGTTGAGTCCTTGGGGCCCTACGGCAAACCACTGAACTTGGGAGTGGTCTTGTAGTCTCCTGACTCACTTATGTACACACCTGTGTAACCATCCAACAGATAAAGATATAGAACATTTCCATCATTCCAGAAAGTTCCTTTGTGCTTCTTTCCAGTAAAAACCCTTACTTCCTAAAACAGGTAACAATTATTCTGACTTCTGTTGCCAGAGATTGGTTTTGCCTGTTCTTGAGTTTGAAATCAGTGGGATCATATAATTATATACTCTTTCATGCCTGACTTCTTTCACTCAATGATGTTTGAAATTATTAAAAAATACCCAATACGATATCCAGCCTCTTACAAAATCTTACAGCAGTTCATATATACAGCACAATTTATTCTTTCTTCTGTGGATGAACATTTGTGCAGTTTCCAGATTTTGGCTATTACAAATTATAGCTATGAACCTTCTTCTTTTTTTTTTTTTTTTTAAAGAGAGAGAAATCATGTGTATGTGTGTGAGTGGGGAGTGGGACAGAGGGAGGAGAGAGAATCTTAAACAGGCTCCACACCCAGGGTGTAGGACAATGCAAGGCTTAATCTCACGCCCCTGAGATCATGATCTGAGCTGAAATCAAGAGTTGGACCCCTAACCGACTGAGCCACCCAGATGCCCCGTGATGAATCTTTTTTTATAAATCTTTGTGATAACATATGCATAAATTTCTCCTGGAAAATATCTGGGAGCCAAATTGTTGGGTCATAGGGCAGATGCATTTTTACATGTATTAGAAGCTGTTGAGCTGTTTTGTAAAGTAGCTGTGCCATTGTACATTCCCATCACCAGTGTACAAGAGTTCCAGTCTCTCTACATCCTTGCTGGTGCATGGTATTATCAGTCTTTTTGATTTTAGCCGTTTTAATGGGGGTAAAGTGATATTTTGCTGTGGCTTAAATTGTCTGATGAATAGTGACATGGAGCATTTTTTCACATTATTATGGTCCATTTGGGTAGTTTCTTTTGTGATGGGATTTATGTTACACTTTGAAATGATAATTTTTTTTTCTTATTTTGTCCTTACCACCTCATTTCTGAAATTTTTTTCATTCTGATTGATGTTGGGATTTTTTTTTTTTTGGTATGCTCCATCATGAGAAAATTTGAAACATGTTAAGTTATAGTTTTCATCTGTTCTGTGGCCATTTTTCTGGAGAGCTTTCGTTATATAGAGAGATATTTTCCTGTGCCTAATTTTCTATTTTCGTATAAAAATGTTGCATAGAATTCAACTATAATTCTTTTCCGTTGCTCATTTTCACATGAGATTAGTTTTCCTCAACTTTTAGGGGGAAGAGATGGGTCAGGATAGCTTGTCTAGCTTCATTGCTGTAGAGTTCTGTTTTTTGTTGCTTTATTGTTTTTGTTTTAAAATATGGTGTCATACTTCTGGAGATGTCCTGGTTTTCTGCATCCCCACTTTCTTTGGACCTTCTCTTTTCTTCTCCCCTTTCTTTGTCAATTTAGGTTATATCCCCAGCAGTTTCTCCCAGCAGAAGAGCTTTGTCCTGGAACAGCATTTTGGCAAGTTCACTTCCATAGTTAAGTCCCAGATTAATTCAGCTTCTTAAAATCTTCCTGCCATCTCACTGCACTCACCTGCAAACAACCTTTCCGATTCAGCTGCGGTCTTCAAATTGGCCACCCACACTTTCCAAGTCAATAAATGTTGGCAATTCTGGGGTTATCCTGTTCTCAGATCTGCTAGATACTCCCTTATTTCCCTTGGCTTCTTCCTGTACAGATGAGTGTTGATGATTTGTCTTCACTTACTCCTATTCTGGGGTTCATGTGAATAACTTATTTTATTTAATGTTATAGATACTGTGTGTGGCTCTACATGTCTGCTTTAATGAGGTGATTAGGGATATTTAAAAAGCTACATACCCTCACCACTGTCTTCCCCTATTATAGTTTGAATTTAAGGCTTTTTTTTTTTTACCCCCTCAGGTGTTTATATTTTAGGTGTTATCTTAAATTGTGGAACTTCTCCAGTTAAAGAGCTCTCGGGGAACAGATATCAAGTTTTCAACTTCTTGAGATCATACCATGGTAAATCAATGTCTACTGGGCCCTTGCATCAGACTCTTGAGAGAAGGGGTTTGAGAAGAATATATAACTCTATGTTTGGCTTTTCTCTTTTCTGTTTTGAAAACAATTCCCCTACTTCCTCCACTTGTTTTTCTTCCCTTGATTTAAATTCCTGGGAGTACATTTCACTGGTTTCTTATGTAAGGGGTGGCAAAAGAAACTTCTTAAACTCTTTTCCCACTTCCCAAAGCAACTATTTGACAAAGGTATGGATTTCAGTCCAAACATATAGTGGAACAAATGGGACTGTTTGAGTCTTTGCATAATGAAATTTCTCTGTAGGATTCTTGATTTCTTTCCTATCTCTTTAGGACTTCTCCTATACTGAATTTAGATAATGAGCCTCTGGTTAGGGAAGTTTTTCCTTATTCCTTGGTTAGTGACCAATTTCAGAGTACTGCAGATTGGGGTAACCACATAATCTAACTTTGTCTACATAAGATTCTTCTGGGATTTTTTGATTCTACAAACTGAAGATTCAGAAACAATATTGTAGGGTGGGTCTAGGAATCTGGATATACATCTCACATGATGCTGATACAGTTGGTTGGTCTAGCGAGCATCAGTTCAAAAAACATTAATGTAAGCCAAAATTATTTTTGGAGACCAAATCAAAACTAAGTTTGGTGGCTGTATTATCTAAAATAGGCAGTGAGGTTTCAGAAAATGTTCTGTGTGAACATTCATTCATTCATTGTTTCAGTTAACATCTTAAATGCTGTGTGTCAGGGCCTATGCTTCATTTTGAAATGAATGAGAGAAGGATCTAGACTTTATGACTAATATGAGAGAAGCATGCAAAGGAATAATTCCAAAATTATATTAAAAGGGTAAAAGTGCTGACCCTTGGTATTCTCATGGGAGGTATCTGTGACTTTCCAGATTTGCCATATAATTCCTCCCCTAAATATGTCTGTAATTAAGAATGAAGAGTGACAATTTTAGTGGTATGTAGAGCCTGGGCTATTACAATTTTCTTTTCATGAAATGACCTCCAATTCTGTTCTCATTTTTTTTTTAAATATAATTTATCATCAAGTTCGCTAACATACATTGTATACAGTGTGCTTTTGGTTTTGGGGTCGAGTCCCATGATTGTTTGCTTACATACAACACCCACTGCTCTATCCCAAGACGTGCCCTCCTCAATGCCCATCATCCATTTTCCTCTCTCCCCCATTGCCCCCATCAACCCTCAGTTTGTTCTCTGTATTTAAGAATCTCTTATGGTTTACCTCTCTCCCTCTCTGTTTGTATCTTTTCTTCCCTTCCCTTCCCCCATGTCTTCTGTTAAGTTTCTCAAGTTCCATATATGAGTGAAAACACATGATATCTGTTTTTCCCTGACTGACTCATTTCACTTAGCATAATACACTCAAGTTCCATCTATGGCATTGCAAATGTCAGGATTTCATTCTTTCTCATTGCCAAGTAGTATTCCATTGTATATATAAACCACACCTTCTTTATCCACTCATCAGTTGATGGACATTTAAGCTCTTTCCATAATTTGGCTACTGTCGAAAGCGCTGCTATAAACATTGGGGTACATGTGCCCCTATGCATCAGCACTCCTGTATCCCTTGGATAAATTCCTAGTAGTGCTATTGCTTGGTTGCTTTCATTTTGCTCAATAAAATGATGGCTCCATGTCACGAACCTCTTGTCTGTCAAAAGCATCACATCTACAATTGCCAAAGGTTATTTGAGTTGAAATTATTGTGGCACAGTTCTTCTTAAATTCAAGCAAGCTTGTTAAACCCCAGATTCCCAGGCCCTACTCTCAGGTATAATGATTCAGTAGGTCAGAAGTGGGACCCGTGAACGCTCAGTTTCAATAATCTCCCAAGTGATGCTACTGTTCCTGGCCTAAGGACTTCATTTTGAACAGCACAGTTTTAGGAAAGCTGGTGGTAGCACTCAGGAACTAGTAATTCAAGTCCCAGATTGGGGAGGGACAGAACATGATGAGCAGGAGGCTCTTCACCAAGGACCTGGGTGTTGGAGGTTCAGTAGAGGTTTGTAATGTGGGAGAGGGTGGATCATAGGTAAAGAGAAGATTTCCAGGCTAATGGCAAAGTAGGTGCAAAGACACAGGAACAAAACAGCACAAAGTGTTCCGGGACTTGTCTTTAGAGAGATCTTCCTACAGTCTCAAAGCCCACAGTGACTCTGGAGATGATGGGAAAAACTAAGCTCCTACTTGAGCAGCAGAGGAAATGAAAGCAATGGAAAAGCTAAGCTCCTACTTGAGCAGTAGAGGAAATGAAGACAATGGTATGTGAGCTTCAAGGAAGCAAATTGTGCCAAGAGATAGCAGGATGCACCAGTGTATGATGTCCCTTTGAGATATTTCCGAGGAAAGGGTGGGTAGGTTGCTCCAGGGATGAATTGAGTAGAGTTCTGTCCATGTGGCGGGGCTTCCTGTGTTTAGAGCTTCCATCCAAATTTATGATTCTGTGATATCAAACATGCATTTAAAACTTAGGGGCACAAAGAGGCAAAATACACATTTTTCTATTTGATTAGACTTGAAACATGCAAACAAGTAGAAAGCCAACTTCTGCCGGGGGGGTGGGGGGAACGGTCCAAAGATCTCTTAACTATACCTCTGAACATATGCATTTGTGGTTTCAAGTTAAACTTAGCCTGTGACTTCTTGACTGTATTCGTGGGCAGAGAATCCGCAATAATCCTGTTTCTGATTAGAATGAGCTGCCAGATGACGTATTACTGGGCAGTGAAGACTACTGCCCCTGGTCCACAGATGTAATAATTGGGCATCCTCATTAGTGGTATCTGGAGCTTACGGGAAAGAAAACACCACGTGGGAAAGTACATCTTTAATTGTGGCCCCAAAGACTTTCACGTGGCTGGGTCTTCGTTTCTTTACTCAGGAGAACTGGCCAGACTTTTGCAAGAGGAAATAATAAGGCCAGCCAGGCCAAACAGTTTCTGCATGTGTTTTTAAAGAGAAAAATCATATCCACTTTTACCGCAGATTTTTCTGATGAAAGGTGAATTCTCTCCCCGCCAAATTCTTCCCCCACAGCTGCTGTATAATTCTGGAGCCTGAAGTACTTCCGCTCTAATAAGAAATTTCATCTTATCTCTCAGCAGCAACTAATAGCAGACCCTAGGCATATGTGAATAGCCCAACACACTCTCTCTTTTTTCAGTTTTAACCATCCAGACCATAGGCAGAGTAGCACTGCAGGCTTAGCTGAGGAACAAAAGCCGGGGGCTCTTTATTTGCTACTGATTGGCTTGGTAAATGGATTTGTCACAGAAATCCTCTCTGAAAGGAAGTGACCCAAGTCTTTTGGCTTTTATGTATTTACATTATGCTGCTAAGATTTGGGTTTGACTCTAGAGTTTAAAGAGAGAGCCCATGTGGCTCAGTCATTCACTCATTTATTCATTTATGAACATGTATTGAACATCTGCTATGTGCTAACTGCTGTGCCAGGCACAGGGATACTAAGAACAGTGAGACTTGGCTTTAGAACTTTCTAGTGGGAGAATTAGATAAGTAAGCAACTTTTTCTGTTATCTTGAGGTACAAGGGGGTATTTATGTCTACCCGGGGAAGCTCTACAGACAAGGAAAAATGTAATCTGACTCCTTGAAGAAGGAAGAGTTTGTCCTTCAGGTAAAGGGTTGACTGGGGTCTGGAAAGCTGAGGAAGACATACGGGACAGCAGCAATAGCAAATGCAAAGACTTAGGAACTCTGCAGTTCCTGTAGAAAACTAGAGAATTTGGATTGGGTTTGCCTTGAGACAGGTGGTGCTATGAGTTGAACATGGCGACCCAGGAGGGGCCACACATTGAGACACCAAATGTACACAGTGATACACTTACTGCGTGAGGAAAACCCCTGGGATTTTTTAAGGGTCTGGATCTGTGTGTGTGTTATCTCTACCCCACACACATAATATGTATGATGGGATAGCAGTCATGCTTACTTCACAGGGTTGTTGTGATCCTACAGTGAAGTAACATGTGTCAAGGTGTTAGCCTGATTACTGGCGATTTTTTGTTTTCCATAAATTGCAGTAATCACAGTGACAGCAGGGACAGTGGCTATTCTCGTTGGTTATGCCGATTATAATAGTTCTGTAGTGTTTTCCATCTGGGCCTGTGAACAACTGTGGGGCATCTGAGAAAGAACCCTGGCGAGTCTGTCATCATCCCACCGGAGCTGGAATGGTAAGATACAGAGTGGAGGAAGCGAGAGATTTCTGGGTTCCCAGAGCTGAGAATAAACAAAACCTTTATCAGGAAAGTGTGGATGAAGATGCAAATTTGATAACAAATAGGTCTCCAAATCTCCATCCTAAACTAGACTCTCCTGAACTTGACACTGCTCCAATGGTGCTCTCTAGTGGCCCATAGGAAAAGAACATTTCCTATCAATGGGAGTAGGACAGAATATAGCAGCAACCCCGTCCCCCCAACCACCCTATCCAAGGTTTTGCTTTCCTCCCTTTTCAGTTACCTGCGGTCATCCGCGTCCGGAAGTGGACCATCCTCCTTCTGACAAAATGCTACGTCACATGCCTGTGTCATTCTGCGCTCCATCTCATCAGTTTGGCATTTTATCGTCTCACATCATCACGAGATGGGTGAGTGCAGTACATGAAGATATTTTGAGAGAAACCACATTCACGTTAACTTTTATTACAGTATATCATTATAATTGTTCCAATTTATTATTAGTTATTGTTGTTAATCCCTTACCATGCCTAATTTATAAATTACACTTTGTCACAGGTATGTGTGTATAGGAAAAAACACAGTATGTATAGGGTTTGGTACTCTCCATGGTTTCAGGCAGCCAGTGAGGGTCTTGGAAACATATCTTCTGTAGATGGGGGTGCGGGTGTTACTATAAATTATATGCAGGCAATGGATTACTATGCAGCCATTTAAAAAGAACTGATTAAAGCAATCCCTGTCAACTTGGAGGGATTTCCATGAGGGTTTAAAGGGAGAAAAGCAGGATGCAGAAAAGCATAGATGATGTGACCTCCCTCTTGTAAAACAATGACCAAAAAACACGTCTCTGTAATACATAGATGTGTATGTATAAGTATATATATGTGTGTGTGTGTGTGTGTGTGTGTGTGTGTATATGTGTATATATATATATATATATATATATATATATACATATATATAGAGAGGATTAAATAGAATTATGTGAGCAGAAATAATACATGAAAGGATATAGACTAGGTTGGAAAACTGGATTCCCATAGGGTGGGAGTAAGGGGTGTAGAAGGAAGATATGAGATTGCAAAAGTCAAACAAACAAAGTTCCACATTTATACACTTATGTAAAATTATGTTTAAATATATATATATATATATATATATATATATATATATAATTCATAAATAAAAGTTCATTTGCAAGTAAAATGATCCAGATGATGGAATTTATGAAAAAAAGTCCCAGAAACATGAAATCGTATGGATGATAATTTACTCATCTATTTATAATTTTTTTACTAACTTTTTTCTTTTTTGCAAAAGCCTAGAATGGCTACTGTTTTAAATTATGATGTTGTAGAAGTTCATTGTGTATGGGAGGATCTGTTGAGCTATTTCTAAACCCCTCCCAGTACAAGTTTGTTTTCTGAAATCTTCAGCTTTGGTTTCTTACCACAAATGTGTGAAAGAAATCTCAAGTCTGACCCTGATACTGTGTTTTCTTCCATCTAGCAGCCTTTATGTGTGATAAAACTATGTTTGTGATTGTCTGCTTGTCTTGTAGTGGCTTATTCTTCACTTTCACGTGAACGGCAATAATTTTATTTGAAGATGCCGATTGATATATATAATAGCAATACAGGGTAGTGGAAACATACCAGACTTGGATCTCAGATCTGTCACTCACGATGTATGTGAACCTTGGCAAGCTAATATATTTCCGCTCTTCAGCTTCTTTATTTGCAAAGCGTGCATAGAAATGGGACATAATCCATAGGTTTGTTCTGAAGATTGAATAAGATAATTAGGGTAAAGTGTTTAGCAATCCTCCTGGTACATGGTATTCATATATTCATTCATTTATTTGTTCATTTATTCAGGAAGTACTTACTGAGTGCCTTTATGTGCCAGGCTCTGTGCTGGGCACTGGGGATAGGAAGCAACAGATCTATGTAGCCTACAGATTAGCAGAGGAGACAGAGGAGTCTAATGGCCACACGGTGAGTGGTTGAAAACTGTGATACAGGCTGGGAAGAAATGACACAGGGCACAATGAGAGTACTTGAGCTGGCTGGAGAGTCAGGGAAGGCTTTTCTGAGTAAGCAATGTTTAGTCTGAGAAATTAAGGAGGAATTAATAGTCATTAGTTGAAATTGGGCATGCAGAACAGTCTAAGCAAAGAGAACGCTTGTATGATGCCTATGGCAGTGGGGAGAATGATCCATTCTAAGAATGGCATTTCAATAAATGTCTTGTCAGTTACTTAACCAACCCCACTCCTAGTTTTCTCATGATACCTATTTTACGGGAGCTGCAGAGATGAAATAACACCCACTTTGCAGTGTTGTGTGGATTAAATAAGAAAATGTATTTAAAGCATACTGCTTAATATATAGTAGATGTACAGTAAATGCTGTCCCCTCCAACATCTAGTCTTTGGCACTGAGATGTTGAGTGTAAATTAACTGTTATTAGCTATAAATGTAAATTAATGATTTCACACACACGTGTGCAGCCCCCCCTCCCCCCAGCCACTGTGTGGATATCTTCTGCTACCCCTAGAGACCTGGTTTTTTTGTGAAATGTGAAGTTTTAACCCAATGAAATTTGTGCCTTCCAGTTTTGAGCCTTACTTTAAACATTTTTATGTTATTAGTTTCTCTTGCCAAAGCCCCAGATATTGGCTGGTATAGGGAAAAGAAAAGTGGTATGACCAGTACCCAAATTCTCCAGATTTCAGGCAATAATCCTTTCTATGTTGAGTATTAATGAAGCACTCATTTCAATTCACTATGATTTAAATGTGTACCAACTATGTGTTAGGCATTATATTAGTTTCTGGGTAATAAAACATTATTACAACAGAATCCTTATTCAGAAGAGGAGGGATTCATATAATAAAAACTAGTATTTTTCGTGTATTCTAGTTTTTTTTTTTTTGGAGGGTAATAAACCGACCTTAGATGCTAATAGTTGGACACATGCAGCCTGAAGAAATCTTCAATCCTGCCAAAAACTGTTCCAGTGCATTCTTCCTCCAGTGCTGCTTTCTGCTCTACCTCAGTGGTTTCAGGGATCACACAGAAAAATTTCCATGATTTAGCCCTAACCAAACACTCCTGTTACTTGTCGAAATATCTAATGTCCTTGAGTGTTGCTATATTTCCCTTTATTCACTTCTACTCTCCAGTCTTGCCATTGAGAAGTCTGGATGAAGGTATCAGTTGACATATACATAGTAAGTCATGTTGTCTACATGATTATAGTTAAACATTCTAAGGAGGACACTTTGGATGGGTATTATATATAAATGTATTAATACTTGGTTTATTATGAAAAAATCACACATATACTTCCTTCCAGATATCTTGTCATAAATCCAAGTCCATAACCATTTAGACAAAACCAATAGCCTTTACCTTCTGTGAATTATTGTATGTCTGAGTCTTCAGTCATTTCTCCTCTATACATTTTCCTCTTGCCCATCTTTAAGGGACCCCTAACAGAGGCTATAATTATGCAGTAGTCCATTTATAGCTGATGCCAGGATGCTGAACAGGACCATTTGTAAGTCCAGATAATATTTTTTTCTCACTTTAATCAACCTCTAAAAGGCAACTTCCCAAAGTGCCTGGATGGCTCAGTTGGTTAAGTGTCCGACTCTTGGTTTTGGCTCAGGTCATGATCTCATAGTTTGTAAGTTCGAGCCCCTCACTGGGCTCTGCGCTGTCAGTGTGGAGACTGCTTGGGATTCTCTCTCTCTGTCTCTCTCTCTCTGCCCCTCCCTATGCTCTCTCTTTGTCTCTCAAAATAAATTAAAAAAAAAGGCAACTTCACATCACCAGTTCATATATATGGCAGCGCAATAGGAGTAGGTATATTAGGAATATGTATATAAAAACACATGCTCATGCAACTTATTTGTACTTTCAAGACCTACCTGAGCCTGATATTAAATATAAAATTTCAGGGCACCTGAGTGGCTCAGCTGGTTAAGCATCCAATTTTGGCACAGGTTATGATCTCACAGTTTGTGAGTTTGAGCCCCGCATCAGGCTCTCTGGCTGTCAGTGCAGAGCCTGCTTCAGATCCTTTGTCCCCCTACCTCTCCGATCCTCCCCACTTGTGTTCTGTCTCTCTCAAATAAACATTAAAAAAAGTATGAATGTAAGATTTAATTGATTATGAGGTGCTGCTGGGCACACTCAAAAGTTTATGGCTTTGGTGGATCAACAACCCCAATTTATCGCATGTATTTCAGATCTCATGGTTACTTTGTGTCCCATTGTCCAGCTTCTCCAGGCCTGGGACCAAGTCAAACTATTTTTTAGAAGGAAACAGTGATTTTCTAGAGTTTGTGATTATTTTCCAAATTCCAGATTGCTTACACTGTGATTATCCTTTTTAGACTTGCCCCTATTGCCACATAACATCCTGATTCGTGACAGATATTTTAAACACCTTTGAGTTTGTTGGTTCATAAGGGCCAGTTGGCAGAACTGTTCGCCCTGCAACTAGTTGGCTGAGAGCCTTCTCTTGCTATGCCCCCATATTCAGAGCTGGCAACTTACAAATTACCCGGTGAGGGAGTAGGAGCAACCTTCTGAAATGAAGTATGTGTTACTGCCAGTTGTCCCAAAGCATTATTCCCTCCAGAAACTTTACTCAGGTGGCAGACATCTGAGCATTCGTGAAATTTATCTTCAGTGTTCTAACATGCATGTGGCTCATATGGCATCCAGTGTACGAGCGCCTCTCTGTTTATAAGTTTCTGTCATCATCATGCCATTCAGGTAGTGGGCCAGCATGATGTCCTAGGGAATGGTGACACAAAGTCCCTGCAGAATAAATTATGCCACAGAACCAGAGGTTACGTACAACCCTGTGGCAAAAGAACGTAGGCAATCTGCTGACCCCACTAGGTGAAAACAAACTGCTTCTGGGGATTCATAGTGGAACAGAAACAAAGCATTTTTCAGATAAATAGTTGCAGATCACATGCCAAATGCTGGGTTGACTTGCTCCAGTAAATTGTCTCAAATGGAAACAGCAGCAGCAATTGGAATTAACATCTGATTAAGTTTATGATAAGGCACCTGTTATTCCCCAAGAACAGCTGGGTTCTACAGAAGTCAAACAGGCAAGTTAAACAGAGATATGACAGTATTACCATCTTGCTCACGGATTCTCTTATGTATATAGTATTTTTTAAGCTATTATTTTGGAAGTTATCTTAGCTCAGACTGATATAATGAAATACCACAGCTAGATGGCTTAAACATTGGACAATTTTTTCTAACAGTTCTGGAGGCTGGGAACGCTAAGATCAAAATGTTGACAGATTTGGTTCTTGGGGAAGTCCCTCTTCCTGGTTTGCAGGTAGATGGTGGCCAACTTGCTGTGTGCTCGTATGACCTCTTTGTTGTTCATGTTCACGGGAGGAGCGAGATGAAGCCATCTTGTGTCTTTTCCTCTTCTATATGATGAGGGTACCACCCTCATGGGCCCCGCCTCCAAATACATCATATTGGAGCTTTGGGTATCAGCATATAAATTTTGGGGGACACAAACATTCAGTTCATAACAGAAGTCTTTACTTAATGGTCATGAAAGCAATGGGGAATGTTTTATGTTAATTTCCCAGTATATTCTTTTGAATCATAAATTTGGGTGCATGGAAATGACCATAGAGTGGATTTAAAGATCTTCTGAGCCCACTGTGATATTCAGTACAAAAGTAGTTTATCATCTGATTCACATAGGCTCCCACTGTGGCAGGTTTGAGGGCAGTGGTGTTCAGGGCTGCCAGAGATTAGAGTTAGCTTCATTGAATCTCCAAGTGATATAAATATTTCCCTTTCCCTTGATAAATGGCCATAGCGAAGGTGCCTTTGAGGGAACTTCTTCTTCTTTTTTTTTTAATTTACTGACAAATTGGTTTGCATACAACATCCAGGACTCATCCCAACAAGTGCCCTCCTCAATGCCCATCACCCACTTTCCTCTCTCCCCCACCCCCCATAAACCCTCAGGAGAGAATTTCTTTAAGAGTACCAACTTCCTCTTGATTCAAGGGGATGCTGATACTGGGGCTGCACACTGACTCAAGAGTGAAATTGGTTCACAGACCATAACTGTCCATTGCCAGATCTAGAATTTCCTGTTACACTGATCATGAAAATGAATGTGCTGCCATTTGTCATCTAAGGGATCTCAAGGTTTATAAGCCACCGTAGAAATTTTTGCAGGTCAAATCATTCTTATTACCACTTAAGTTTTGCTATCATTATGGTAACTGCTCTCACTTTGCTTCTCATAGTTAAATGATTTTACTTGGCCTCTGTTGTTCCAGGATCTCATCATTTCCATTGAAATTAGGAAATTTATCTCAGCAGCAATGTCTCCCATCTTCATTTCTGGCCTATAGAAGGCAGACACTAGGATACTTTGAAAAATACTGGTACTTTTGGGGCACCTGGGTGGCTCAGTCGGTTAAGCATCCGACTTTGGCTCAGGTCATGATCTCACGGTCCGTGAATTCGAGCCCCGCGTCAGGCTCTGTGCTGACAGCTCAGAGCCTGCAGCCCATTTCAGATTCTGTGTCTCCCTCTCTCTCTGCCCCTCCCCTGTTCATGCTCTGTCTCTGTCTCAAAAATAAATAAACGTTAAAAAAAATTAAAAAAAAATACTGGTACTTTTAAGTGGGTTACACCCAATATATCCATTTTAATATTCCTATATCCTCAGTCTTTAGATTTCTTCATCTACATTTAACCAAGTAGTTTCTGGGGTCTCCATTACAGTTAGCAGAGGGCCCATTAGGCTGAGATTTATTAATTAGTCAGACAGTCAGAGTTGCTGCCAACTACTCAAACCAGCATAGGGAACCCAGAATCTATTAAGTACAATCATAAAAAAAGATCAGCCTGATCTTTTTCCCCCCTGAATTCTGTTTATTACTCTCTGAATCCATCCACACACATCTTCAGGATCATGTTGGTATAAATTTACACAACGTTGACATTTTATTAAGCTGTGTAAGGCCTCAGCTTCTGAATGGGCCTCCTGAAACATGCTGGGACCTGACTTTTATATAGGTTCAGAGGTAATGAGGAGAGGACAGGGAAGGAATAAAGAGATTTGACAACTCCTTTTGAGGAAAAATAGTAAAGTATTCAAGTGGGACAGCAAAAGTCTTATCAGACATGGTGGCAAAGGCTACTTTTGCTGATAAGGGAGGTTCAGTGGAGCTTGAAAGAATGAGTAACTTGAAGTCTTCCAAATTCCTCAAATTTCCTGTTCCTATTTTTAAAAATTATTTTTTATTAAAAAAAATTTTTTTTAACACTTATTCATTCTTGAGAGACAGAGAGACAGAACATGAGGGGCAGAGAGAGAGAGAGAGAGGGAGACACAGAATCTGAAATAGGCTCCAGGCTCTGAGCTGTCAGCACAAAGTCCGATGTGGGGCTTGAACCATGAACCGTGAGATCATGACCTGAGCCAAAGTCAGATGCTTAACCAGCTGAGCCACCCAGGGGCCCCTCTTTTTATTTTTTAATGTTGGTTCATTTGTTTATTTATTTATTTTGGAAGAGAAAGAGAGTGGAGGAGGGGCAGAAAGAGGAAGAGAGAATCCCAAGCAAGCTTCACACTGGCACAGAGACCAACTCGGGGCTCTATCCCACAAACCGTGGGATCATGACCTGAGCAGGCATCAAGAGTCAGATGTTCAACTGACTGAGTCACCCAGGTGGCCCTCCTTATTCCTATTCTTGAGGTTCCACTCTTTCCAAATTAGTACTCTAATTCTCATATAAGACTCTTGGATGGGGGAGCCTGGGGTGCTCAGTCGGTTAAGCGTCCAACTTTGGCTCAGGTCATGATCTCATGGTTTGTGAGTTCAAGTCCCGTGTTGGGCTCTGTGCTGACAGCTTGGAGCCTGGAGCCTGCTTCGGATTCTGTGTCTCCCTCTCTGTCTGCCCCTGCCCTGCTCACACTCTGTCTCTGTCTCTCAAAAAGTGAATAAATGTAAAAAAGAAAAAAAAAGACTCTTGGATGAGTCTGGAATTGAACTTATATTTTAACAACCCATATAGGATCAGACCTTGCAGGTTTTGTTTGGCTATATCTGCCCGGCAGCAGCAAAAGATAATGTTCACGTTGGGGAAGTGATGGTTCTCTGATTGTGACCTTGGCCAAGAATTTAAAATCCCAAGCTTGTTATTTCCTTTATTAAAGCTCTCCAGCACAATTTGAAAAAGCTAGCTTACATCCCACATAACCATTGTATGCCCCATGTTGGTCGGACTAGCCTTTCTTAGCAGTAACTTGGTCTTCCAAAGCCCTCTAGAAGCCCCTTCCTTCAAGGTGACCATAGTGACAATTTGACACTGAGTTTTCATGGAAATCCATTACAGAGTTAGTGTCCTAACCGCCAATGCTAACCAGTACTGACTGATTTTACACATAACCAGAATAGATAACTATTAGGGACTAAATGTTTGTGTTCCTCCCTCCCCCCATTCATATGTTGAAGCCTAAACCCCAGTGTGGATGGTATTTGGAGGTGGGATCTTTGGTACATAATTAGGTTTAGGTGAGGTCATGAAGGTAGAGTCCCCATCATGGGATGAATGTTTTTATAAGAAGAGGAAGAGAGACCAGAGCTCTTTCTTTCTGCCTTGTGAAAGCACTGTGAAAAGGAAGCCATCTGCAAGCCAGGAAGAGGTCCAAGCAACCAAATCAGCTGGAACCTTGAGCTTGGACTTTATGGCTTCTAAACTATGAGAAAGTAAATTTCTGTTGTTTAAACACCAAGTGTTTGGTGTTTTGTTATGGCATCCTGAGCAGACTTATATAATAGCTAACATTAAGTTCTCATTTCTTTTTTCTTTTTTTTTAATATTTCTTTTCTTTTTATTTATTTTTATTTTAAAGAGAGAGAGCGAGAGCAGGGGAGAAGGGCAGAGGGGGATAGACAGAATCTTAAGCAGTCTCCACACTAGTGTGGAGTCCAACATGGGACTCTGTCCCATGATCCTGGGATCATGACCTGAGCCTAAATCAAGAGTCAGATGCTCAACTGACTGAGCCACCTGGGTGCCCCAAGTTCCCATTTCTTAAATGGTCCATTTATGGCAAACTTTTCTGGTACAAATTTCCATATGGGCCAGTATTATTAGTTGCAGATAACAAAATCGACTGTAGGTAGTTTAAACAGAAAGTGATTAATTTTAGAGCATTAGGTAGCATACGATATTTCCAAGAGGGCCAGGGAGCTAAGTTTGGATACTGTATAATCAGGAGCAACATGGTTTAGAGAAACTCTAAACCACTTTGGAATTGTTTTAATGAAATTTTTTTCTGTTGCTGTTGCTGTCACTTGACATCTATGATGTTTGTGGCATGAGAGTGGAACCTTGGCCACAGTTGCCCTGGGAGATCCGAATGCTTCTTCTTGTGAGAAAAACTGATCTCTGTACCTCCCATTGTTTGGTTTGCATTACAAGTCTCTAAAAGGTATTTTTACAAGAGAATCTGGGTCACGTAGACATCAGCTTTCTAGTACATGAAGGCGTATACTAAAAAGAGCCTGAAGTGGGTGTTGAGTGCCTCAGTATGTAGTATCTGCTGCCACTTCCATGGAGTCTAATGAGAAATACTTGTGAAGACATAAACAAGGAAGACTCTTGGTCTGGTCTTTTGTTATCCAGTTTGAATATTCAAAAAGACCTCTATTTTGGGAATGTAATTCACAGTTATTAGCTGAGTCTCTGTTGGGAAACAACCCATTATTCTAATTCCAGTTTAGGGGAGGCAAAAAAGTACCATCCTTTAATTTTAATGAGTTGCCCATTAGCACTACGATATTGGACCTGGATGCCTCATTTCCTGACTAGAAGGATAAGCCATCTTTTGTAAGGATGCTTTCGGGAAAACTGGCCACAGGGGAGGAAAACTAGGTTGAAATTTCAGCTCTTTTTTCTCTTTTTTTTAAGCATTACTCACCATTCAGAGTCCAGCCTGTGTGCATTTCTCAGTTCTCTAAGATCTAGCTGGATGGTTCAGGGCTTTGTTGTTGGCTTTCACAGCAAGGAGAAAGTCATAGCACAGGTTGGTAGCCTGTAGCCCACTGTCTTCCTCTGTGGTCCTCCTGGATTTTGTTCTTCCAACGGCATGTCAGTTCCTTTTTAACCATCCTAACAATGAAGTGTGTTTAGCAATGAATGCTGTTTTCTCATAATCTTTCATCTTCTGTGAAAATGCAATTTGTCATCTCAAATAATAAACTGCAGGGACTCTTGTCCCTCCCACAGGCCATTTTCTCACATTCTTCTTACGTCTGAGTGTTGAGAAAAGATGTACAATATTTCTACAAAAATATGATTAAAATGTATCTCTCAGAGCTTCGGTGTCTCTAATAGGAGCAATATGGCCTTTGGATAAGGGCAAGAGCTAAGGGGAAACTGAATGTTTCGATGCCTGAAGGATTGTTCTTTCTTTCTTTCTTTCTTTCTTTCTTTCTTTCTTTCTTTCTTTCTTTCCTTCCTTCTTCCTTCCTTCCTTCCTTCCTTCCTTCCTTCCTTCCTCTCTTCCTTCCTTCCTTCCTTCCTTCCTTTTTTCCTTCCTCTCTTTCTTTTTCTTTTTCTTTCTTTCTTTCTTTCTTTCTCTCTCTCTCTCTCTCTCTCTTTCTTTCTTTCTTTCTTTCTCTCTCTCTCTTTCTTTCTTTCTTTTTTTGGTAGGAAAAAAACATTAAAAAAATCCACTTATGAACCTTGTTCAGGCAATGAAGAGAAATTATAGACCATATTTTAATGAGAAATGTATTCTGCCTAGGAAAGAAATGTTTGGACAAAAAGCTACAAACAGGGTGCAAATGGCCAGGCTATTGCTTTGTTAAGAAATAGTAATATATTCTTTTCTGGAAGGAAAATAAATGTTCTTTAAAAAGGAATTTTAGAACAGAGGTTTTTTGAGGTATGTCAGATTCTAACTACTCTATTTATTATCTATCAATTTGGGCTAGTTGTTATCTTCCTGAAATGTTCAAGTTTCCACATCAATATAATGGATATAAATATTAATAACTGTTTATAATTATGAGTTGTTGTGAAGATTAAATATAATAATGTATGGTAGTGGCTGGCTGTCTCAGTTGGTAGAGGATGTGACTCTTAATCTCCAGGTTGTGAGTTTGAGCCCCATGTTGGGGGTAGAGTTGACTTAATAAAATTTTTTTTAATGTAATAATGCATAAAATATTTTAGTCCCTGGATATATATAGCCAGGAGCTATTATTATTACTGGTGGTTTTATAAACATCTCGAACAATGTTTGTGATGCATAAACATAACAATGCATAGGAACTTTAAACTGGAAAGTTTCAAGACCGTGTGTGTGTGTGTGTGTGTGTGTGTGTGTATACATGTATGTATATGTACACACACAGATACATACACCAACTTTTTTTAGGTGTATATGATCGATCTTTTAGTTTTCTTTGTAAATAAAAATAACAGATATTGAGTCTTTGTATGGTGGATAAAACTTGTCTACACAATATTTTTTCTTCCATTTTCCTAACAAAGTGGTAATGTGCCCTGCTGAAAAACAAAAAACAAAAAACTAGCATTCTTATAGCTAGAAGTGGTTATGTGACACAGTTCTGACCAAGGAAAAGAAAGCAGAAGTTTATGGGTGATTTCTGGAAAAGTTTTCCTTTCCTAATGTTGCTTTACCCTCTTTCTTCTTCTTGTCACTTCTGGTGCTACTTTTTTTTTTTCATGTTTTATTTATTTTTGAGAGAGAGAGAGAGAGAGAGAGAGAGAGAGAGAGAGAGAGAGCATGAGCAGGGGAGGGGCAGAGAGAGAGAGGGAGACACAGTATCTGGAACAGGCTCCAGGCTCTGAGCTGTTGGCACAGAGGCCAATGCGGGGCCTGAACCCATGAACCACGAGATCATGACCTGAGCCGAAGTTGGACGCTTAAGCTCCTGAGCCACCCAGGCACCACCCAGTGTTGCTTTTTGAGTGGAACATTGAGATGAGAATAGAGGTAGAGTTCGCATCTTGAGGCAACAAGGTGACCGTAGGATAAGGACCACTCACTGAGACTGGCAGAGCAGAGAGAAAGAAAGTAACTCAGGACAACTGATGATGCTGTGAGATTTTTTTGAGATTTTTTTGAGATTTTTTAGGTTTTTTGAGGATACAATAAGTTTTTATTTGGTGATCCCTGAAGTAGATCTTCTGTTATTTGCAGCTGGAATTAATCCCCAACCAGTGATTCTTTCTGTTTGCTGGAAGCATGCTAATTTGCTTTTCATGAATTATCTGAGTTAACCCTAACACTCGTGCTATCCATGAAGTACAAATATTACCCTCATTTAAAAGATTAGGAAAGCTCAGCATTATTAAGTGACTTGTCTGTGGTCACAGAGCCAAATACATGGAACAGCCAAGATTTAAACCAAGGCAGTCAGACTTCAGAAGCATTGCTTATCTTGTTATACT
The DNA here is from genome assembly GCF_024362965.1 of Panthera pardus. Taxonomy (NCBI): domain Eukaryota; kingdom Metazoa; phylum Chordata; class Mammalia; order Carnivora; family Felidae; genus Panthera; species Panthera pardus. The sequence continues at coordinate 13,934,277 of NW_026526766.1, read as the reverse complement.
TTCGTTTCATTCTACAGTGGATGTCCGGCTGCTTTTAAGAACTATGTAAAATAAAAGAAACAAATATCAATAAAATATTAATATAAAAAACCCCAAAGTGTCACTGTACAGGAAATAATACATTTCAATAGAAGGCAAAAACCAAGGGACAGTGACAAGGGGGAATAGAACACAGGTATATGGACCATATACTCACTCGAGGAAACATCCACAGGATTAATGTCTGAACTTTCTGGTAACTAGGGAAAGGTAGGGTATATTTTTGTGTGAGAAGAAAAAACAAACCCATTCTTAATGGGAAACAAAGCTTTTCCATAGTAGGTTCTAAAAGCGATTGCCAGGGTGCCCGGGTGGCTCAGTTGGTTAGGCGTCTGACTCTTGATTTTGGCCTAGGCCATGATCTCACAGTATGTGAGATCAAGCTCCGTGTCAGGCTGTGTACTGACTGTGGAGCCTTCTTGGGATTCTCCGTCTTCCTTTCTCTCTGCCCCTACCCTCCCCAAATAGATAAAAAAAAAAAAAAAGCAATTGCTAACATAGGGTTTCATATGGGACATAAATGTGATTAAGGACCCTACCCTCAGAGATTCTGATTCAATGTGTCCATAGTGGGCCAGAGAATTTGCATTTATTCCATGCTTCTAGGTATGATTCCGCTTGTCTGTGGACTGCATTTTGAGTGACATAGATACAGGACACAGGTCACAAACTTATATGCCCAGAGGTAGCGGCCATCTAAGATAAACGATTTAAGTGGGCCTCAGGGAAGACAGTGGGGAGGGATTGCTGCTGTAGCAAATTAGGAAGTGAATGCTTCATTTTAAAGGGGTAGTAGCTGCTTCCCAGCATCAGCCAATTGCTGTCTTGTAAAAATTTAGGCAAATATTACTAGATTTTCAAATATTTCAAGAGAAACCCAATTGTTTCAAGATATCCCAAATATTATCAAGAGAAAGTTATGTGAAATTTTTATTTCTAAAAACACTGTTCAGGGACAAATACATCCATCTCTTGACAAAGGGGTTGTAGGAGGTGAACATATCTTACTGCTTTTGTTGTAATTGCTCTATATTTTTTTGTGAGTTTTGTAAACTACTTTTCTGCGTGTTACTAATATAGCCATTCATGATTAAGGAATTCCTCCTGAGTTAACGTGTGTTTATGGTTTTATTTATGTCAGTGACTTAAGACCACTTTTTGTTCCCAATGGAAATTTCTTATTTAAGAGGTAGGTAGGTGGCTAGACTGCAAAAACTCACTCTAATATCTTGAAACTGAGGTGTTTGCTTCTATTTCCTTGGAGATCAAGGATTAATGGGAAATAATTATAGGGGTCCAAGATCTTGTAAATGAAATTCTTCTAGTTTTTGGTCCAGATTCCCTGCAAATATGAGCTAGATGATATCACACAATCTTTTCTTCAAGGTCAATTTTTTTCTTTCAATAAATGGACAGAAGAGAAATACCTGTTCAAAATTTCTAGAGTGCTTTCTCTTTGTTGGCTGGTGATATGCTAATACACTGTGATAGCACCCTTATTATTTCTTTGATAATTTCTTCCTTTTTGTTTTTTGTTCTCTTTTTCTAGAACTGCTAATATTCAGATATTGACCTCTTAAACTGATCCTCTAAATGTTTGCTTTGTAGCTTTTATGTGGATACTCATTATAAGATTAAGGAAGTTCCCTTCTGTTCCTGTTTTGCTAACAGCTTTTTAAGTCATATATGGAATTTTAATTTTGTCAAGTCATATTTTTTTTTATCTATTGAGATTTTCATGATTTTCATCTTGTTGATATGAAGACTTTCTTAGGCTGATTTTATTTATTTATTTTAATATTTCTTTCTTTTTTTTGGTTTCTATTTTTTTTTGTTTTTTTTTAATTTTATTTTTTATTATTTTAAATTTACATCCAAATTAGTTAGCATATAGTGCAACAATGATTTCAGGAGTAGATTCCTTAGTGCCCCTTACCCATTTAGCCCATCCCCCCTCCTACAACCTCCCCCCGCCCTGTAACCCTCAGTTTTTTCTTCATATTTATGAGTCTCTTCTGTTTTGTCCACCTCCCTGTTTTTATATTATTTTTGTTTCCCTTCCCTTGTGTTCATCTGTTTTGTCTCTTAAAGGCCTCATATGAGTGAAGTCATATGATTTTTGTCTTTCTCTGACTGACTAATTTCACTTAGCATAATACCCTCCAATTCCATCCACGTAGTTGCAAATGGCAAGATTTCATTCTTTTTGAATGCTGAGTAATACTCCATTGTGTGTGTGTGTGTGTGTGTGTGTGTGTGTGTGTGTGTGTGTGTATATACACACCACATCTTCTTTATCCATTCATCCATCAATAGACATTTGGGCGCTTTCCATACTTTGGCTATTGTTGATAGTGCTGCTATCAACATTGGGGTGCATGTGTCCCTTTGAAACAGCACGCCTGTATCCCTTGGATAAATGCCTAGTAGTGCAATTGCTGGGTAGTAGGTTAGTTCTATTTTTAGTTTTTTGAGGAACCTCCATACTATTTTCCAGAGTGGCTGCACCAGCTTGCATTCCCATTTAATGTTTATTTCTTATTGAGAGACAGAGACAGCACACGAGCAGCGGAGGGGCAGAGAGGGAAACACAGAATCTGAAGCAGGCTTCAGGCTCCGACCTGTCAGCACAGAGCCCGACATGGGGCTCGAACTCACAAACTGTGTGATCATGACCTGAGCTGAAGTTGGATGCTCAACCGACTGAGCCACCCAGGAGCCCCAAGGCTGATTTTAGAATATTAAATCATCTCCACATTCCTGAAATAAACCAATTATTTGATTAGGGTGTATCATAATTTTTACATATTGCTAATTTGATTTTCTAAAATTTCTCTTTATAAGGAACTTCAGCCTATAATTTTCTTTCTTATAATGTGTTGTCAGATTTTGGAAGTAATTTATACTGGTTTCATCAAATAAGTTAGAAATGTTTTTCATATTTATTTTCTGGAAATAAGGAATATTAATTGATGTTACTATTTTCTCCTTAAATATTTGGATGATCACTGTTGAGGCCAGGTGAATGTACAGATTTCTTTGTGGAAAGGTTCTTAATTAAACATTCAATTTCTTTAATACATATAATACTATTCAGATTTTAAATGTTTTCTTATGTTAGTTTTGGTAAGTTGTATTTTCCCAGAACTTATCCATTTCACCTAAATTTTCAAATTAGCCTAAGATAATTTATAATATCATCTCATGTTTTTTTTTTTTTTTTAATGTCTGTTAAATCTGTGATGGCCCCTTTTTTTTTCTGGTAAGGGTAATTTGTAACTTTCTGTTTTTCTTGATAGGAATTAGTAGAAATTTATTAATTATTAATCTTAAAAACAAAACAACTTCTGGTTTTGTTAATTTTTTTCTAGGAATAATTTGTTTCCACTTCATTAATTATTTTTTATATCTTTGTCATTTCCTTGTTTCTTCACTCTTTGTGTATCATTTGCTTATTTTTCTAAGTTTTGGAGATGTAGTTTTAGGTCACTGATTTTCAGTCTTTCGTAATAGAGGCATGTAAGGCACTATGGTTCTCCATGTGCACTGCTTTAGCAGTAAATCATGTTTTAGTATGCTATATGTTTTTGCTATTATTCAGTTAAAATACTTTCCATTGTGATTTCCTCTTTGGCCTACAGATTATTTAGAAATATATTGCTTAATTTCCAAACATTTAGAGTTTTCTTGTTATCTTTTGATATTGATTTAATAATTAACCATGGTTCAAGATTGTTCTCTGTATGACTTTAGTCATTTCAAAATTTGTTGAAAGTTGCCTTATGGCCCAGCATACAGTCAAGTTTTCAGTCAAGTTTTTGTATGTTTCCATGTACCCTTGTAAAGAATAAATATTCTGCAGTTGTTAGCTGAATGTTATGTAAATGTTAATTAGGTCAAGTTGGTTAATAGTCTTGTTACAATCTTCTAGAATCTTATTGACTGTCTGTCTTCTTGTTGTATTAATTACTGAGGAGTGTTGAAATCTCCAACTATAATTGTGGATTTGTCTGTTGCTCCTATTAATTCCGTCAACTTTTTTTGTTTAATACAAATTAAAAAGTTTTATATTTCAAAAAAAAAATCGTTTTTAAAAGTGTATTTTTGAGAGAGAGAAAGAGAGAGAGAGAGTGTGTGAGGGACAGAGACAGGCCAGAAGCCAAGCCAAGCACTTGCCATTAGACATGCCTGCAATACCTGTAGATTTGGGTGAATTCCTCTTCACAAAGTCCCCCAAATATCCTGAGGTTCCTGCACCTGCCAGGAAGTGACATTCTTTAGTCACCTGGTATGGCTGCTGGGAACTCTGTAAGCAGGGTATCAGGTCAGCATTTCCAAGGGGCTTTATTGACTTCACGTCAACATTAGTTCCTTAGAGCTGTATAGTCATACCTGAGACTATGCACGTCTCTCTCAAATATGGCATTCCAGTCAAACCCTTGGTAAAATAACCAATGTTTCCAATGGTGTCCTGTTACAAGGAGATTTTTATTGAAAATATACAAATAACTGTAATTGCCATGAAAGAAAGAGTACTCACTGAGAGTTTTTGAATTTCTGAGGGTTTCAGGTAGAGAGAAAGTTAAACACTTTAATTTGTTCACAAATGAATACTTTATTCTATTTCTCTAAGCCATAGATATCTTAAAAAATTTTTTTTTAAATTTTATTTATTTTTTGAGAGAAAGAACAAGTAGCGGAGGGGCAAACAGAGAGAGGGAAAGAGAGTATCCTAGGCAGGCTCCTCACTGCCAGTGCAGAGCTTGGTGTGGGCCTTGAACTCAAAAATGATGGGATCATGACCTGAGCTGAAGTCAGATGCTTAACAGATTTAGCAACCCAGGTGCCCCTCTATAAGTCATAGATATATTGAGAGAGAATTTCCTTAATCTAAAGAGCAAACATTAGAGAACCAGCAATATTTCCAACAAAATTCACAAAAACTATGATCTTTTCCCTTAATTTACTTAGTCCCATGCTCCTAATTCTTGTTCAGTTGGAATGCAGCATTTTAGTTCTGGAAATTCTTACCCATTTTAGTTTTATTATTTTAAAGATGTCTAATACTTGTATTTGTCAAAACCCTTTTTATGAATCTATTTAGCAGAAAGCAGGTTTTTCATAGTACAATCTTTTAATAAAGCACCAAGAATTTTTACCATCAGATGCAAATGTCCTTAGTTTCTTTGCAATAGGAAGCCAAAACCCACAAACCTACATTTAGTAATCAATGCTTCAGCACTCCATTCTATTTGGAAAAGACCTAGATATCTAACAAATTCAGTCCAATTTATCATGCATGTAAGCTTTAAAGTTTCAGGTTACCAAAGACTTTGAAAGGTATCTTAACAATTACCCATGAAAAATTTGAGACAGAATTAACTATCATTTTAAGTCATCTTTCTGCTAACAAATTGCAACAGAAACCACGAGCTTATTTGACCTTCAGTAAACCTAGATAGAATGAAAATTTTATATTTAATGCTGATAACTCTAAACACATGTCTACTTTAGTTATACCAGCACATTTTTTTTTAAATTTTATTTTTTAAAATTTAAATACAAGTTAGTTAACATATAGTGTAATGATTTTAGGAATAGAATTTAGTGATTCATCACTTACATATACCAACCAGTGCTCATCCCAACAAGGATCCTCCTTAATGCCCCTCACCCATTTAGCCCTTCCCCCCACCCAACACCCCTTCAGCAACCCGCAGTTCTCTGTATTTAGAGTCTCTTATGGTTTGTCTCCCTCTCTGTTTTTTATATTATTTTTGCTTCCCTTCCCTTATGTTCATCTGTTTCATATCTTAAATTCCATATATGAGTGAAATCATGTATTTGTCTTTCTCTGACTGACTTCTTTCGCTTAGCATGAAACATTCTAGTTCCATCCATATTGTTGCAAATGGAAAGATTTCATTCTTTTTGATCTCCGTGTAATAGTCCATTCCACAGCTTCTTTGTCCATTCATCAGTTGATGGACAGTTGGGCTCTTTCTATACTTTGGCTGTTGTTAATAGTGCTGCTATAAACATTGAGGTGCATGTGCCCCTTCAAAATAGTACTCCTGTATCCTTTGGATAAATATCTAGTAGTGCAGTTGCTGGGTTGTAGGGTAGTTTTATTTTTAATGTTTTGAGGAATGTCCATCCTGTTTTTCCAGAGTGACTGCACCAGTTTGCATTCCAACCAGCAGTGCAAAAGGGTTCCCCTTTCTCTACATCGTCACCAACATCTGTTGCTGTCTGAGTTGTTAATTTTAGCCATTCAGACAGGTATGAAGTGGTATCTCACTGTGATTTTGGTTTGTATTTCCCTGATGATGAATGATGTTCAGCATTTTTTCATGTGTCTGTTAGCCATTTGGGTATCTTCTTTGGAGAAGTGTCTATTCGTGTCTTTTGCCCATTCCTTCACTGGATTATTTGTTTTTGAGTTTGATAAGTTCTTTATAGATTTTTGGATACTAATATTTATCTGATATGTCATTTGCAAATGTCTCCTCCTATTCCATCGGTTGCCTTTTAGTTTTGTTGATTGTTTCCTTTGCTGGGCAGAAACTTTTTATCTCGATGAGGTCCCTTGTTTACTTTTGAGGTCCGTTTTGTTTCCCATGCCTCTAGAGACATGTCAAGTAAGAAGTTGCTGCAGCTAAGGTCAAAGAGGTTGTTGCCTGTTTTCTCTTCTAGGATTTTGGTGGCTTCCTGTCTTATATTTAGGTCTTTCATCCATTTTAAGTTTATTTTTGTGTATGGCATAAGAAAGTGGTCCGGGTTCATTCTTCTGCCTGTCACTGTCCAGTTTTACCAACACCATTTGCTGAAGAGACTGTCTTTTTTCCATTGGATATTCTTTCCTGCTTTGTCAAAGATTAGTTGGCCATATGTTTATGGGTCCATTTCTGTAAACCAACACATTTAAATTTGCTTAAATACCAAATATGTTCCACCTGTGTCCACTTAAAAGTCAATTTGTACCCCATTGTCAGTTTTTACCTGGGACACTGGTGGGGGAATCTGATGTGGGTGGTGTTAAGTCCGGGGGGTGTTCTATTGCTCCTTAACAGTGACAGGAGGAGCCAATGGTGCTGGAAGCCAGTTATGCAAGCCACACCTAAGGTGGTGCAGAAACAGAGGATACAGAAGAGTCAAGGTGCAGAAGAGGCAAGAAGGCAGAAGAAGAGACTTCCTATATATAAACCTCATCAGGTTGCATGGATGAGCAGAGTCATATATATTTTTTTTCCCACCAAAGTGGAAATATGCAGTCCATGTCAGGCCAGAGAAGACAGGAATTTTCCTGAAATGAAGGGAATCTTGGCAGCTACTTGGGAATATTACTTAAAGTCCCTCTCCTGACATAGACTTACCAAAGACTGTTAGTTCCAATTATAGCCATTAGCCTGGGAAATGAATGAGGAGAAGCCCCCACATCTGTTAGAAGGAGGAACAGTGAGAGAATCAGGTTCCCCTTCATTAAGGATGATCTGTGTTTCCTCCAGCAAGCTGGGTTTATTTGGAGTAGGCCTATTTAGAGCCTTAGGTCTTGGTCCTGATTTAGAGCCATGAAGGCCTGGACCTAGGGTACTTCTGTCCATTTGTCCTATTTCCTGCAGAAGAGATCAAACTTATAGATCCTACTGAGGCCATGCAATGTTACAGGAGATCAGTCCTTTCCTAAATTTTGCAATCCAGATTGTTTCCAGTGGGTTAAAAGGCATCCCAAGGGAGAGTCTTTGGTGACTGAAGAAAGGTAATCCATTACCAAGAAAATCTCCCCCATGACTTCCCCCCCACCCTCTGACTCCCAGATGGCATCCCAACGTGCAGGATATGTCAGAGGTTCCTGAGTCAAAGCGACCCGAGGTGTCCCTGGAACAAAATCGCTATGATCACCACTTGCTGTAAAGGCCCTGTAGGAGGGAGGCCAGCCCTCCCCCTGATTCTGCATTGCATTCTAGACCACAATGGGTGCTTGTGTATGCCTTGTTGCAAAGGCCATGCCATAGCAGTCATGCTGAGAAGGCCAAGTTGCACCTTGGCTTGCCTTGCTGAGAAGGCCAGGAAGAACCTGCTGTTTTTAACCCATGGAAAACACTGGAGAAGTTTAACAAAGTGAAATTACCCAGTTCTATAGTAGAGGACAATGATGGAAACCAGTAAAGCTAGAAATCTATCATGATCTAAGCAAACATTCCAATACGTATAGTTCTTATAGCTGACTTCCTAGGAAATGGTCCTGGTTGGGTTTTAATTCACTTGGGTACTGGTTTCGACCTTTTATGAGTGGAAGTCTCTTGACCAGAAGTGGCTATACCAGGGATATGGAGGGGATCACTTTAGACCAATGAGAAGGAAACTTCATATGGGAGTCTTAAGATTGTCAGCCATGCTAGTCACTTAGGTGGCTGTCCCATGCCCAACCAAGACAGACAGCTTTGTATAAGGACAGAAACAAAGAGAGGGCATCAAGTTCCTTCGTCTTTTTACCATTTTGGCCAGGGTACTAACTTCCAGCCAAAAGGTGGGATTTCTCCTCCCTGTAGAGTAGCCACGGGCTAGCAGATTGCAGCCTGAACAACCAACATGAAAGTGTTCCAATAAGACCATACTCTCTGAAAAGACCCTAAGTGGAGAGATCAGAGGAAGTACTCACCAAGTTTGCACTGAGGCTCAGAGTTCACATGCAAAGACTAGAAGCCCATGTAAGGGTGCCAAAATGATGGGGTTTTGGAGTGGTGGGAGTCTGGAGCTGATGGCCAAGAAAGAATTCTTGAGATGTCTTTGGTGCAAAAAGATGATTTTATTAAAGCACGGAGATGGGACCTGTTGGCAGCAAGAGCTGCCACCATCATTTAACTTTTATTCCTTTTAAATCTTTATACCTAAAGTGTGTTTGTTAAGCATCATGTGGTTAGGGCTTAGATTATATCCACCCTGACAACTTTGACATTTAATTGTGGTATATAGTCCATTTACATTTAATACAATTACTGATATACTTTGGTTTACGTCTACAATCTTATTAGTTTTTTATTTGTCCCACTTATTTTACATTTCCTTTTCCCTCCTTTCTTGCATTTTTCTTGATTTATTAAATATTTCTCATTATTCCATTTCCACTCTACTTGCTTATTACTAATACATTCCCCTACTCTTCTTTTAATAGTTACTTAGAAATGACAACATGTGTTATTATTTGTTAGAGACTAATATAAATTATTACTTTTAATGCATCCAGGACAATGCAAGAAACTAGAAGAGTTTATATCTCTTAACTTCACCTAGTGATGTGTCAGTGCTGGCTCATATCAGCTCCTGAAGGTTGATTGATAAATTTTCAGAAATTTTGCAAACTAATTGGTAAAACAATGATAATTTGAAATTGGCCATTGTAGGGAGTATTTATATCACAGAAACTAAAACAGTCAAAGTAGGATTTTTTTTTAAGTAGGCTTTACACCTAGCACAAAGCCCAGTGCAGGACTTGAAATTACAACCCTGAGATTAAGAGTCAGATGCTTAACTGACTGAGCCACCAGGTGCCCCAATTTTGATTTCTTTTGAGAACTTGTTAAATCTCTATTAGCACATTACTATCTCCATCCCCAATTATGTTACTGTTCCCATATATTTTAATGTTTATTTATTTTTGAAGGAGAGAAAAACAGAGTGTGAGCAGGGGAGGGGCAGAGAAAGAGGGAGACACAGAATCTGAAGCAGGCTTCAGACTCTGAGCCATCAGCACAGAGCCAAACACAGGGCTCAAACTCACAAACCATGAGATCATGACCTGATCCAAAGCTGGATGCTTAACCGACTGAGCCCCCAGGTGCTCCCGTTTCCATATATTTTAATCATATATTTAATATTACCTATATTATTTTGCACAGTTAGTATTCGTAAATAAGTGGAATGATTAGAATCAGATCCCTGACAAAACTTCCTATGTATTTTAAAATCAGCATGTTTTGCATAGCACAAAGAATTGAAGTACAATGAATAATTAACTAGTTGAACTAACATGAGTTGTGTGCCAAAGCTTTGCCTGATTTTGACTCCTTTCCATGTCAGCAATTTGGGGAATATCAGCTATCTTCTTAGGCATTCATTCAGTCCAGTGTTTATTGCATGAAAGACACAATTAATAAACACATGATCTATAACTTATTAGCTAATACTATTTTTGATATTACTATTACTACTGATATAATAACATTAAGAAGAGAATCCCTTTTACTGTATGCTTGAAACACAATGCGTGTTCAATAAATATTTGTGTAATTGATAAGTGAGTAATAAGCCATAAACAAGCACCTACCCTTACCAGCATAATCTTCTCTAAAACTGGGAATATTCTTGTTTTATCTCAAAAAATCTCTTCAGAGTTCAGGCTCCAGCCCCCTCTTAAAAAGCCTTTCTTGACTGTCCCAAGCTCATGTTAGGTGTCCATTTGTACCCCGACACCATCCCAGACTTTTTCTATTATGACACATACCACAATGAATTGTAATCGCTTGTTTAATTATCAGTCATTCCACCATTCTGTGTGCTCTGTAAAGGGATCATGGTTTTCTTGTCCTATAATAGATGCTAAATACTTTTATCTTGAAGGTATCAATTACAGATTCTCAGAGGCAGGTGCTAGATCTCATTTGCATGTTTTTATGTTTCAATGTAGGCTACATTGCTACATGGTTTTCAATTAATACTTCTTATTGAAATTGCCTTCCCATTTGAACATGTGCTCAGAAAAAAGAAACTGCTTTCAACATGAACTTGGACAAAGCATAGAAAACTAAGCTTGGCTTAAACCGCCATGCAATGATATTTGAAGTATTTTCAGTTGTAGCTTTCCAGCTTTTGTTACTCTTCAACAACATAGGTGACTGAGCCCTTTTGGCATTTCCAAGAAAAAAACAAGGGAAAATGTGGTTACAGAACCTCTAATGTGGTTCATTAGAGGATTTCCAAACATGTAAGTGGTACTGGATGGTGATTTTTAGCCAAACTTAGGCAGAAGTGAATCAAAAATTTAGAAGTTTTGACTTCCAGCTTCATTGGTTGCTCAGCAGGCAGAAGGCCTTGGAAGCTGTTTGTTGTGCCCCTATAGTACCTTGGTCATGTCATACCCAAGAAGGCAGGATCCAAGTTTTTTAATGCAGTTATCATTTTTCCATAAGCCTTGGCTCCATTGAACAATTGCTTTAACTGCAATAACAATTTTCCTTTTGTCTTGCCATTGTCAAAAGCATATTGTGAAAGTTTGGAAGCCAGGATTATGTATTTGGCACTATGCAAAGTTTATAGAACTCCCCGGATATAGCCTTAGGCTCAGGCCCATTTGGCAACTCCTGTTGGTTGGAAGGGTCAGTCACATTTGTAAAGGTTTTAGTTCTTAGAAAATCATAGTCTGGGAATAATGAGAGGCAAAAGAAAAAAACAAAAAAAAAAAAACACCCAAAAAACAAAAGCCAAAAAACCAAAAAAAAACCAAAACCAAAAAACAACAACAAAACAAAAACCAAAAAACAACAACAAAACAAAAAACAAAAAACAAAAAAACTACAAAACCCTGTCTAACTTGTCTGGGATGAGTCTAGTCATGTCATCTGTCTTAAATTTAAATTTGTGGGGGAATGAAAAGACACTAAGCACTATTTTTAATGATTACAGGTCATGCTTTCCATAGCTTGACTGCATTTGGCAACATGTTATTGTGTTATATGGCACATAGACAGTTTTGAAACCTAAACCATAAGATTTTCCTCTCTTTTCTTTTTATTTGCTAATCATAGCTGCTTTGTCTAGAACTTCTCTCTTGCTGTGTTGTTAGAGAATGCTAAGCAGAATCTCCTTAGGGAAGATTACTCTTGGGATTGGTCACTGAATACATTCTTTCTACTTAATAGAGCACTTTTAATGACTAATTAAAACCAATAGATGGTTTTTTGTCTAATTTGGAGAACTGATTTCAGTTTCTGGTGGCCAGGGCTTTGAAGCAAGTTGGGGCCTGTGTTTACTATGAGGGAGAAAGGTTTGCTGCCAGATCAGATTGGAAGAGTGCCCACTCTAACTCACATGCCACATCATTTATCTAGCTCTGACTTCTGTCATCTCTACTGGACAGGTGATAGATATTCTTCCCATCTCACACACACAATTGTGTGAGTTTATTTTTGTGTGTATGGTATGGGCATACAATGGGGACCATATATTGTTTTCATTTTCCAACAGTGTGTGATGTCTATTAAGTACGGAAGAAAACTGCGTGGCAATTTGGGCTTACTTAAAGGAAGCAGGGTGACAGACCCTCTGTTTTCGGCATTCTTTTCAAACTATGCACCAGATAGGCTCCTACCTTCTCATCTCTGAGCCATCAGCCCCAAGAGAGAATGCTTGCACAAGCCTGCATCCTTCATTTCCCTTATTCTTCCTTTAACTACTTCAGAAGGCACAGCCTCGGGGTAGATTCCTACTATTGGAAGGAGTGCCTTCTGTGCACTATGGCAGGACCTGTCTGAGGCTATCTGATAGGAATCTTGATATGGGAGTCATAGGGTGATTTGGAACTATAGATGACTGAGAGGGAAAACTCATTGGTTTAATTGCCACTCCTTGAAAATAAAGCCCTGTTACATACATTTAAAAAATGGAGCCATAGTAGTCATACTTTTAGCTTACTTAAAAATATATATCATGGACAGCTTTCTGTGCCCTCAAGTACTTGAACTTTTGTTGATATAGAAAATAAACGATTTCATTAATAGAGCTTTTTTCTAATAGAGCTCATACTAGTTGCTATGACTTATTTCAGGCCAAAAAGTTGCTACCCCTATACTCTGGCATATTCTTTTTTAAGACTCTAAAGACATTCTTAGTCTCTTAAGGCTTTTCAGAACATTCTAAGTAAACTTTATGCTCATATGAGCTATTAATAGTCAATTGCTAGTGAAGTTTAAGGTCCCATAGAGAAGGTTGTAATGTATTTCAGAAAAATTCCCTAACTTTCAAGATATACTGATAAACGGAGTTTAGATACTCAAATCCAGCTAAATCTAGGCCTAGGTTCTCTGGACAATTGTTACATGGCACCACCATCGTTAATATGACATCAGGAACAGCGTCTTGCCTCAAAATATTTTGCCAGTGTTTGAATGCCCTGAGATCCTACTTAGAGTAGTCTCATTGTATTACCTTACATTTTTTGTCTCGTGGTTATGAAATGCCATAATGCCATTGCTGTTGGCCTCATTTATACTATGGTATGAATGAGTTTCTGAAGTCTTGTGGATTTTTTTTCTGAGTTCACTTCTGGAAAAAATGGGAGAGAGAAAGAGGATAAGCATATTGGGCACCTGATATAGAACAGTGGCCTGCCAGGGCCCCTGAGTGGCTCAGTTGGTTAAGCATTCAACTTCAGCTCAGCTCATGATCTCACAGCTTGTGAGTTCGAGCCCCGTGTCAGGCTTTGTGCTGACAGCTCAGAGCCTGGAGCCTGCTTCATATTCTGTGTCTCCTTCTCTCTCTGCCCCTCCCCCACTTGTGTCTGTGTGTGTGCACGTGCACGTGCTCTCTCAAAAATAAATAAACATTAAAAAAGTACTAAAAAAAAAAGAAAAGTGGCCTGACAAGTGTGATGGGGTGGGTGGGTAGGAGTGGAGGTTTTATGAACTTGGGGTCTGGGATAACTACAGGGCCGTTTTGCCCAGTCCTGCTTTTTGTCCAATCACTGTTTCTGATGGGGTCATAGTTAAGGGTGTGGATTTCAGGCCTTACTGGCAAGACAGGGCAATTCTCAAAAAATCCCTGGACAGATCTGATAAGGACCTTGACGAACAATACTGATTTCACGAAGTTGCAATGAATCACGGAGTGATTCTCTTTGACATTCAAAAGATGGCAAGCAGTCCCTTTTATGCAATATGCTGTTGTAGGCCTAGGAACCATAGGCAAAAAGATGCTATGCAGGTACTAACTTACTGACAATTGAGTGCCCTCTAGGGGATGGTCAGTGGAGAAGATGGTCCAGGTTCCTGAATTTTGGCCTCCTTTCCATTTTTCCAGTCCATGGGGCACTGTCCCTGGGGATAAAAAGAGGCTCTAGGCTCATAATCATTCATAATGGAGCAATGAGAGTTTCAGCTCAGTTTATGTCCAGCAGTTGTGAGAATTAAGGTAAATGGAAATACTTTGCCATTTCTGAGGTGCCACATAGATGTTAGTCGTCATTACTGTGATGACCGCTCCCTGTAAGGCTGTCTGAGATCTTATTTGGAAGAGAGCATCATTCCATTTTCATAATAACCCTGAGAATAGTATTTTAATTTTATAAAATGAAAACATTTTTATTGTTTTGTCTGATTGTGGAAATAATACCTGTGTAGAATATCCCTCCCAAATTAAGTATAACCAAGAAAAGAGAATACATGTCACTAAAGAGCCCTTTAAGAAGATTCAAGCAATCAGTATACTTACCAGACATGGACTGGAGCAGCCTGCACACTTGCAAATGTGGAGTTTTGCCCATCTTTTTAATCATAGCCAATCTGTTGTTTTGTTTGTATTTCTTCTTTTTTTTAATGTTTATTTATTTTTGAGAGAGAGACGGAGTCTGAGTGGGGTAGGAGCAGACAGAGGGAAGCACAGAATCCGAAGCAGGTTCCAGGCTCTGAGCTGTCAGCACAGACAGAGCCCGAAGTGGGGCTCGAACTCACAAACCGCGAGATCATGACCTGAGCCGAAGTCGGACGCTTACTGACTGAGCCATCCAGGCGCCCCTGTTTGTATTTCTTTGATTACTAGTGAGACTAAGTATCTGTCCATGGAGATATCGGCCCCATCTTTTTGAATTGCCCATTCAGATTCTTCACTGATTTTTTTCCTGTTTCATACCGATTTATAAGAACATGATGCACTACACATATTCACCCTTTTCCTGGTGCATATGTTGCACATATTTTTCCTGAAATGTCTTTTATTCCTGACTGAAACATTTTTGTTACTAAAAAACCTTTGTTTCATGTAAACATATTAATATTTTAATTTATGGTTTCTTGCTTTTTACCATGCATGGAAAGACTTTCCTCCTTATTTTATTACTTTTTAAAATGATTTTTTCTTAAAGTTTATTTATTTATTTATTTATTTATTTATTTTGAGAGAGAGAGTGGGAGAGAGAGACGCGGGAGGGGCAGAGAGGGAGGGAGAGAGGGTGAATCCCAAGCAGGCAAGGCTTTCCTCATTTAAAGATGTAAAATTATTCATCTGTACTTTCTTTGTAAATTACATTTATTGGGTGCCTGCATGTATCAGGAGCTGTCTTTGTCATATTGCATGTATAATTTCATTAAATTTTCACCAAAATCTTGTGAGGTAGGTATTGCCATAATCTCTACTTCACAAATAAAAAATTTCAGGTCAGAAAACATAATTTACTCAAGACCACACCGCTGAGAAGTGTAGATTCATGACTGGAGGTCAGACCTCTTACTCCATAGAATATACACATTTCAAGTATTTCATATTCCAGAGATGTCCCTGCCTGCAGATATTTATTTGAATAAATTCATAAGTTAAAAGGAAGCTATTGCAAATACTTTCCTCCAGAAAAAATGCCCAATTCTGACAAGAATTACTTTAATAGCTTTATGCAAGCCAGATAATAAAAAAGTAGGGATGATGGCTGAGAATGCCAAGAGCTACTTTATACAGTAAGATTTATTCATTTCTATAACTTGGTGAATGGAATATTTTGGTTATTCAAATATTTCAGGTAAAATAAAATGCAAGACAGCAGTGCCCGGATGGCTAAGTCGATTAAGCTTCTGACTCTTGGTTCTGGCTCATGTCATGATCTCATGGTTGTGGGATCAGCCCTGAGTTGGTCTTTGCGCAGGT
The DNA here is from genome assembly GCF_024362965.1 of Panthera pardus. NCBI lineage: Eukaryota > Metazoa > Chordata > Mammalia > Carnivora > Felidae > Panthera > Panthera pardus. The sequence continues at coordinate 13,918,332 of NW_026526766.1, read as the reverse complement.
ATGGAGCCTGCTTAAGATTCTCTCCCTGCCCCCTCTCCCTCTATCTCTCCCCCACTTGCTCTCACTTTCCCTCTCCCTCTCTCTGTCTCTCTGAAAAAAAAAATGCAGGACAGTATCCTCATGAGCCAGCAGATAAACATTCTGAGGTCCTTTCTGGGCAGAAATCGTATTCTTCTCTAATAATCAGGAATCCGTGGATGAATGCTCTGACTCCTTTGACAACAGACACTAACTAGGGGCACATTTTATTTCTACCCTGTCTACACATTTCATGTGTTAATTTATTTTTATAATCAAGCCTTGGTTGCATACCTGCTCTCTTTCAATTTAAGTGCTGTTTGATACCAAACCTAATTGTTTTCCTTGAATTCTTTGTCATGCTACACATTTGCGATCCATGTCTAGCAAAATCAAACCAGTGAACTCTGAGATGTTCTGTAAATGCATTATCTAGGCTCTTGCTAAGATGAGAACTGGTTGGCAGATTTTTAAAAACTATGAACTATGATAAGACACTGGTGTTGATATGGGTCTTTCATGTTGATACTTTAAGCTTTGGGTACTTTCAGAGAACTTGTAGAGGGAATGAGATGTTTTAAAATTACATGGAAAAAGAGTTATTAACATTCTTTTGAACATTTAATATCACATAGAAAATAGTTCTTTTTCTTGACTGATAATTCAGGAGTTGAGGATGATTTCCAAAATTTTAAAGCCAAGAAAAAAAAAATGACAAGGAATAATAAGGCAATGGGAGATAGATTTACTATAATATTAGAAAGTGTTGTGGAAGAATTTTAATTGGCTTAAGAAATGTGTGTGTAAGATACAATATCCAAGGAGGTTTTTGTTCTTGATTTTGTATGGGCCTGGGGATATGGTTAAAAAAATAAAATAATTTTTATATACTTGAATTAATGGCCTCAAACATAAGTCATAAGGTATGAAGAGGAAAGTTTGCATGCTAACTATCCATCAAGTAAGGGAATACAGCAAAGGCAACAGAAAGTGAATCTAATCTTTGTTGTCTTCAAGGAATGTTTCTTGGAAATCAAAGTCTAGATAAATTCCTTTGAATAATCAAAAAAGATATTTTTTTTGCTTGTTTCTCTTTAAAAACATGAAAGGGAGAATGAGAGAGACTGACTACTGGGTAGTAAGTTAATTTCTTTTGGAGGTGATCCATACTTGGTGGAGAGAGAGTTGGAAGACGATGATGTGAATAGCCACATAGGTAAGGGTTCAGTTTACTAAGATAAGCTGGAAGAAGGAAGGCTCAGGGGGAGCAGACTTATGTAGGTCTGGAGTTTGTGATGGGTCTGGACTGGAGATACAAATCTGGGAGTCATTTATTGATTTAGTCAACCAATATCTATGGACTATCTACTATGTGCCAGGCACGTTTTGGGGAGCAGTAGTGTCTGTTCGCTGTAGCTTTAGTCCATAGGTAATTGGACTAATTGGGGGAGTGTCAGGGGGTATGCTTTCTCTCTTCTCACATCCCTCATTCACTCCCTGCTAACGGCAGGAGAAAAGGTTTGTCAGTAGCTCAGAACTTGAAGTTAATGGGCCACATTTTAGTGCCCGCAGAGCCATTGTATTGATGGTGTTATTAATGGCATGCTGTCTTCTTTCTTTCGCTTTCTGGATCCATGCTGCTGGCAGGTTAGATGGTCAAGGACTTTCCCCTTGAAGTACAGCTATTCCGTTTTGTTGCTCTCTCTTCCCTCATGGGTCAGACTGGCCTGCCAGGTGGGGACTGCAAAGCCATGTCAGCTCAGGGCATATCTTTGGAGTTGAGCTTGCTCTGTCTGTAGCTGCCTCTCTGTTCCGCTGTATTGGGGCTGGTGAGGCAGGCCTGATTCTTGTCCCTGTGGGTGGATTCGTGATAGATTTGGGATCGTCTGTACAGTGCTGGTCTTTATTTCTCACTTATTCCCAGCATAGCTGAGTCTCGGGGCTCAGGGCTGGGAAGTAGTGGGTCCTTTGAGCCTGAGCTGTGTTTCCCATTCTAGCTTTTGCTACAGCTCTGCTCTGCTAATGCCATTAATACACAGCATGTTTTATTTGGCTGGTGATGTTTGTGTGCTGTGTTGGCCAGGCCTTGGAGGAAAGGAGGAAGGAGTAACAGGTCAATTCACTTCAACTGAACTCAACTCTAAGGGCATTTAAATAACCCGTAGGGTACCTGAAGTCTTCATGGTACATAGATAAGCCAGGAGCAGTATGGAAAATGAGAAAAAAAGAAGAAAAGGTGACAAAATCCTAGGAAAAAACCTATAACATTAAAAGGGGTAGATATTACATCATAGAACCACAGTGAGATGAACTAGTGTAGACCGTCAGATGGAAGCATGTGAATAGTGACCTGTGGAGACAGACATCAGGGGAGGTTTTCTATTTGTCTTGTTTGTACTTTTTGTACCTTTTCCCCCCGTCGTAACAATGAGCAGTAGCTACTTTTATGGTTATAAAAAAAAAAACTTGGAAAAAGTCATATGAAGGAGATTAGCAGCATGATTTAGGCAGAGGAAAAACCCCTCAGAATAGAGATTTGACAGGTTAGCTGATTCTAAAATACAGCCGTGTCTCTATGGTCTCAAGGAAAGAGGAACCTTCTACCTCGGGCTGCCATGAACAAACCCATTTTTCGACTGCAGGTACATTAGTAGGGTACTTCTTTTGCAGATCGCACGTATGAAGCAAATACGGATTCTGAGAAAATTCATTTTTGTGAGCAACTATCCGGGGACAGTAAAATCTGAGGCCAGAAAGCACACACCATGGCTGGGGAAAGCAAGTACCAAGGGAGAGAAGTAAACTGATCTAAGAGTAAAGGAATTTAATTGTCCATTCGACAAACACTCATCAAGTGCCTGTTACACGTCAGGTTCTGCGAGAAGTGGTAGGAATACAGTGGTCAAAAGTATCGATGGGATCTGGGATTTCTGCTGTCACTGACCTTCTATACTGGTGAGGATTCACCCGTCAGGGGGCCGCTCCACAGAGTGAAAATGCCGTGGTGGACCATGGCTGCAGGAGCACCTGAAAAGACCTAAAAGCGACTGTGGTGAGAGGTGAAGCAGGCAACGGTAGTGCTGGTGATGGTGGTGGTCGAGAAGAGCATGGCGCTCTGCTGTGCACCTAACCCTTCCCTAGCTGTGTACAAGGAGATTTCTCCTCACGCAAGGACTGACATTTTCCCTGACAACTGTGTGTACAAATTGGTGATGCTTCCCCATGGACGTGCTGGCGTTTGGAGGACTGAGAAAGAGATGACTGTTCTAATCACCAAAATACCTAAATATTATGAGGACTCAGCCCAGCGTCTGGATATGCTTTTTAGTTCTGCTCCAGAAACCTCTTTCAGTTGAGAAGCTGTCTGGTTTCCACACCTAAAGCCAGCTGAAAAGCTAATTTATGAACAGAGGATGTCAAATGCCAAGATAGACAGGCCGTTCCATAGCAGCTGTAGCAGATTACAGCCTGTTAAGTTTGTAAAGACACGTGTCGCCGTGCCACTCTGCTTCGAGGAAGCCATATGCTTTATTCTCGAATGTTTTGGGTCTGAGTTCCCCCAAGGTTTCCGCTCTGTGGTGGCGCATCTCACTGATGTGCAGGGAGCCAAGAACATCAGAGCGACGTCTCCCAGCCTTAAGGAAAGGAAGAAATGCACGGGCAGGGGATGGAAACAAAGACCGGGATTAAAATATGTAGGCCTATGATTTTACTGTCATTGCCGGATACCTCTGAGCCTAGGATCAACCTAAAATGTTAATCCAATTTCTGCTAAGCTTTTCATTAGTTAAGTGTGGGGATTGGTGCATGTAAAATGACCAGGCTGGCTCTACAAGGGGCTTGCCTCTGCCTTTTGGGTTTAGAGATGCGGGAGGTTTTGGGGACAGCATGATGGTAGACCCCAGCCGCTCTGGGCCAGGTGGCGTGGGCAAGAGGAATGTTCTGAGAAGATTATGGAATGGTAAGGTCGTGAGGACTTAATGAGAGAATTGTCATGAAGCATTTATAACATATAATAAACACTCAACAAATGTTCTTCTTTTTTCCATTCTAAAATAGCTTCTCTTCTTACCCTGGGCCTCAGATCCTACCAACTTTTCTGTCAACTTGTTTGGAAACATAAAACAGGCTTGGTGGCAATAGAACTATGGTGGCAGGGCCACTTATTTCTGCTTTGGCTTTCAGAGGAAGGGCGTAGTTAAAGGCATCCTTGACCTTGAACAGAAGTGCCTCCCAGATTGGTTCAGGGCCCACATTACATCTGGGTGCCCAGTCACGACCTGAGGACAGAGATGATCAGAATGGTGGGTGCAAAACAGCAAGGCTCTCAGTCATAACAGTGTTCTCTCCCTTCCCTCTGTGCTCTCTCTTTCCCTTTCTCCCTTTATTCCTCCTTCCTTCTGTCCTTTGCCACCAGAAAAAGGAAGCAAAACAGAAACGGTTTAGAAGGAGTGGAAACATACCGGAATTAGAAATCTTAGTTCAGCCATTTACTAGAGCTAAGTACCACATGTAGCTCCAAACTTCCTAGAAGCAAAGCAATTACCCCAGCATCCAGAAGCTGACAATAGGCTATCTTGGCAACTTGGAAATAATGCACTTGTGAATAATCCTAACTCTGGATTTCCCAGTAGACTGCATTGTTTGTGCAGCTGGAGGCAAGAAGAGATAAGAAGAGTGTTTCAATTCGCATAGTCTTCATTGCTCTGTTCCTTCTTTGCATTGATGACTATTTGTAATTATATAAAATTGCCTCTTTATTGGTTTCTCTGATTAAACTGTAATCTTCTTGAGGTGCAGGACTGTGCCCGCATTGTTTACTATTGGATATACTCATTGCCTAGTACAGTGACTTTTACACAGTACAGTTTTGGTGAACACATGAATGAATGAACGACTTTGAAAAGATGCGTTTTTTCTAATAACGTACACCGATGAGTAAATGAAGTGAAAAGGAGCCCGAGAATGGTACCAAGGATGAGATTAAAATTTGAGACCCATGACCAATGGTAGCTTAGTAGCCTATAGTTTTGCATATCCATCTCGTTCCAATGGACTCAAAGTATTGAAAAGTTAATAATTAAGAGGGCATTGCCAAATTATCTCTCTACTGCAGGTATAACTTATAGAACCAAGTGTCATATTTGTGTTGTCTTTCAGTCAGAAGGTTTCATAGACAAGCTCCATAGAATTTCTTCCTCTTAGGTAAGAAGACAGGAGTGATCCTATAAATACAAAAGGAAACAAAGGAATGACTTGTCCAAATCCAAATGGTGAGTCAGTCACAGATCCCAAAAATGACTAATGAGCTTTGGGAACCTCCCTGAGTCACGGAATTCTTCTAAGCTTCATCTGGCAGGTGGGTGTAATAATAGATGCCCTATTACTTGTCTCATAGGATTTTTGAGAGAATTAAATCAACTAGATGTGAAAGCCTTCAAGAGACACATTATATAAATGTAAGATAAGAAAGTGTCGTGTTTTGTTTTGCCTGCCAGCATGCAGTTCTCTATTACTTGGGGAAGCCTAAACTACTGAACCAATAAACCTAAAAGCAGTGGCTCAAACAAAAGAGAGGTTTCTTTCCTTTTCACACAACAGTCTGGTCTGGCTTTGGTGGTGATGGTGATGGCGGTCCAATGGTGGTGGTGGACTCTTTCCATGTAGTCACTCAAGAACTTAGGCTGACGGTGGCTCTGCCATTCTCAACAGTGACTCGTGGTCACTCTGGGCCATGCCATTGTCACTCATGGGAGTAACAGTGTGTTTAAGGGCTCAGGCCTGGAAGTGGTACTGATTGACTTGTACTCGTTGGAGAGGACTTTGTCACATGGCCGCACCTACAGGTGAAAGAAGGTGGGAAGCGCAGTGCAGTTGGGACAGCCTTCTTCCTTCTTCTATAGTGGAAGGTGAGAGCGGATTTGGGTGGGGAGCCAGCACTCTGTGCCCGGGATGGGGTCAAGTTCTCCCTTTATAGAAACTCATGTTCTTCACAGTGGTCAAAGATTCATCTTATGATTATTGATTCATTTTGCCCCACCAGATGAGGACAAGGGATCATGTCTCTTGTCTATCATGATCTCCAGCACTTGATACTATGCCAGACTCATAATAGAGCTTCGATAAATATTTGTTCCATGAGAAAGAATAGATGAATGTATCAAAGACATTGTACTAAAGAACCTCAAATGAGACTGTCGGGATGTGTCTGGTGAGGTGTTAGAGCCTTGCTCTTAGCAGGCATCTCTTTGCAACTTTCAACACACTTTGGGAAAGGAGGTGTGGTAGGCCGGATTCTAAGATGACCCCCAGTGATCCTGACCTTGTATAATCTTCTCTCCTTGAGAGTGGGTGAAACCCTTAAGTATGATGATGATTAAGTTATATTATTTGGCACAGATGACTTTAAAAAAGTGAAATAAGGGGCGCCTGGGTGGCTCAGTCGGTTAAGCGTCCCACTTCAGCTCAGGTCATGATCTCATGGTCCGTGAATTTGGCTCTCTGTCAGGCTCTGTGCTGACAGCTCAGAGCCTGGAGCCTGTTTTGGATTCTGTGTCTCCCTCTCTTTCTGCCCTTCCCCTGCACTCTCTCTGTCTCTGTCTCTCTCTCTCAAAAATAAGTAAACGTTAAAGAAAATTAAAAAAAATACAAGAAAGTGAAATTATCCTGGGTGGACCTGCCTTCCTCAGGTGAGCCCTTGACAGGGACCGGACTCTCCTTGATGAGGTTGGAAGTGTGAGAGGTATTTGATGCAAGGGAGACTCCCTCTGGTGGCTCTGAAGATGGAGGAGACCACATGGAGCTGAGAGCCCCCCTTACCTGACAGCCAGCAAGAAAACGAAGACCTCAGTACTACCACCACAGAGAACTGAATTCACTTGACAACCTCAGTGAGCTTACTATTGGGTCTCCCCCCAGAGCCTTCAGATGGGAACTCGGGCTGATGGACACATTGGTTTCTACCGCAGGAGACCCTGAGCAAAGATCTCAACTGAGATGCACTCAGGCTTCGGGTCTAGAGAAACCCTGAGGTAATGAATAGGTGTTGTATTAAACCACCAACCTCATGTTAATCTGTTAGGCAGTACTGGGAAGCTAATACAGGTTTGTGTTTGTTTACTGGGATGGGGTGGGGCTGTGGGCAGAAGGAAGTTGGGGGCTAGAGAATGATGTCTATTCTCCTGTGGGCTTCATAGGTCTGGTGCCTGAAACTTAAGTAGGGTAACGGACCGTTCTAGTTTGCCCGGACCGAGGGTTCTCAAGTATGTGGGATTTTTAAAACTAACACCAGGACATTCCTGGGACAAGAGCGGTCGATGTCCCTGTACATCACAGGAGTTGCTTTGTGAAGGAGAGGTGCAGTGAAACATGGTGGTTAGTCGTCCTCTGCTCAGCAGACAGCAGGAAGGCAGCGCTCACTTTGGCCCACGGTGGCTTGCTGTTCTGGGAGCACCGACACCAGTACGATCCTGGTGGGGCCCGCAGTCGAGGCTGTGGTAAGGTCCAGCCCTCAAGAGCCCGTGAGGGCAGATTTAAGTGAGGAATTCCTGGGGGAAATGACGCGGACGTTAAATGTAATCACAGGGACATCTCCGGGACCTTCTAGAATCAACCGTATGTGTCTCTGGAATAGTCCTGCAGCTTCTGCACGATGACGATGTGGCACGTGCCAGGAAGTTGTGCCTCTCTGCTGTCCGTGTGGCATCGTGATAACCACAGGCTCATGAAGCTAAGGTGTACTCACATTCACCATGCCGGACACTGGGTGAAGGTGTTCTGCTAGGTCACAAAATCTTACACAGTGGGTATTACAAGCCCCATTTTGATCATGAGCCATCTGAGGCTTCGTGACTTTACATAATTTGCTTAGGACTGCCACCTGGGGCTATTTTACGTGCGTGTTAAATCTCTAGAAGATCCTAAAAACAGCTTTAAGAATCAGTACGTATAGCATCTGCAGAACTCTTGAAGGACTACTGGGGAGAGCACAGTGGTTAATTTATCTTCTTTATTTGCCTCTGCTTAGTTTAGGAGCTAGAAGCTCTGTGGGAAGAGGTAAGGGGTACATTGAGTCTGAATGGCTTCTACAGAGGTTTCTGTGGCCAAAACACATGCATTTATCAAGGACAATGTAACTGCAGTACCTAACCAATGCCATTATCTTGAAGGCATTTGCAAATGGATTAATTGAATTACATAAAGAAACAAGCATTCACACATATCCTGCTACCAGGCAACTTCATAGAAAAAGGAATATCTGATAAAAAGGCAGAAAAACATCATGCTTCCTCTGCATTTGCTCCTTATTTGCAGTGCCAGGGCTAATACAGCCAGAAAATGAGCATCCTTCCCTGTAGCTCTTGTTTGTGAAGAAAATAGATTAAATTTCTCGTTTGCCAACCAAGGGCTGCTGTGTACATTTGGGCAGGCTGTTTACTGCACAAGAGTGCCTGGCACAACAGGCGTCTTTTTCTGATTTGCAAAGAATGAGTGCTCATTGCGCTAGACACAGTCTCCCTAACCCCACGTGGTGTCATGCCTGTCTCTCTATATTTAGGCAGAACCTAACTGGGCTTTGAAGAGATCCAGTGCATGCTGGCAGGTGCAGACCTTTTCAAATAGTACTGTGTTGTCTTTTGGGTAGGACGGGCGTAGGACAGATGGGAAGAACCTATTTAGCCCCGTGTGTTGGGGTTACAGTTTTCATGTCCTGTTTCCGGTTAGTATATCAGAGAACATAATATGGGGATAACGGGAAGATCTCCCTGTGCCACAGAGAGCTGGACCTGCCCCTGAATTTGTGAAGAGGTCTGAATCTTTGCCTAGATGTGCAAATTATAACTGTGTTCAGTTTTTCTATAACACAAATGGCCTCTGTTGTAAGTGCCTAATGATAGAACACCTCATATCAGTCATTGATATGAGTCATTGCTAATTTCAGTTACTGCAGGTTAAAAACATTTTTTTAATGTTTATTTTTGAGAGAGAGAGAGAGAGAGTGAGTGCGGGAGCAGAGGAGGGGCAGAGAGACAGAGGGAGACACAGAATCTGAAACAGGCTCCAGGCCCTGAACTGACAGCACAGAGCCCGATGCGGGGCTCGAGCCCACAAACCAGAAGATCATGACCTGAGCTGAAGTCGGACGCCCAACTCACTGGGCCACCCAGGCTCCCCTATTTCAGGTTTTAATTCTGACAATTCAGGTCTTCCAACCTCCTCCTTCCCCTTGTCCCCCATAAAATGAAAGTTTATTTTCTCTCCTCTTTTCTCAGTTCTAGGGGCTTAAAGCTCATGATGCTACTGTAGGAAGGGGGACTGTCCCCTGTGATTGACGGCTGTCTCTTTGCTAGGGAGGAGATTTAAGTCATCCCATTTAGAGTTTGGTCTTTTACATCTGTGCCCACCGCCCTTCAGTCCTGTCTTGGCGTCAGGGTCCTCAGGGTGCACTTGTTCCTGTTTGCAAGGAGCTGCTCATTCTGCAAGCTTTCCAGCCACTTCGGCATCCTTTTGGGAAGACGGGGAAGTTTTTGCTCTTCTCTCACACCACAGACTTGTGCAAGAGTCTTGAGGCACAGCCTTGGGCCCCTCCTGGAAGTAAGTTCAGGTTCTTTCTGCTTTTCAAGCCCCACTGCGGTCTGGAGTTTACGCTCCCTCCCTTGAGATCTGTCCCAGGAGAGGGGCCGCTTGTTGGGAACACCTTGGAGGGTCTTACTTTCTTACTTTTACTTTGTTCTTTTAATCAAATTTAGCCCCTGAGACCTGGCTTTTTAAGTCATTGGTTATTAATAAGATAAACTTTTCCTCTTGGTACTTAAAACCAAGTTTTTGAGACTTGGGCACATCTTTCTCAACTTATTACCTGTGCTGAGAATTTCAATATTTATTTATTGGGAGAGTGCAAGTGGGGGAGGGGCAGAGAGAGGGAGACAGAGGATCTGAAGTAGGCTTTCTGCTGACAGGCTGACAGCAGTGAGCCTGATGTGGGGCTCAAACTCACGAACTGTGAGATCGTGACCCGAGCCAAAGTCGGACGCTTAACCAACTGATGCTTCTAGGTGTCATCTGTGCTGAGAATTTCAGAACTCCATATGGAGAGAGCTGACACGTGACTTTTCTCTGTTGTTCCTCTGTGGCCTTTCTTCCCCAAGACAAAAGGCATAAGACTGGAAGCCTGAATGCATCTGAAAAGAGAGTAGAAAGCCCAGAGCAGTTAATACTAAAATATTGCTCCCTCATGCTTGCTAGCATCTAGGAGTAGATAGAGAGTGGGACACAGCTTGCATACATAACCCATAGGAGAGCAGGTTATGGACACAGCTTGTTCACTGACAACACCAAGGCCAGGCTGATCATCCCTGGACTGAGGGTGAGTACAGACAATCAACCTACAAAAAGTCTAGGAAGAAGCTTTGCAGAGCAAGACAGGCAATCGCTGCTGTTAGAGGAAGGGCAGAGCTTTGTTTGAAAAGTCACCTACTGCTGGGGTCCCTGGCTGGCTCAGTCAGTAAAGCATGTGACTCTTCATCTCAGGGTTATGGGTTCAAGCCTCATGTTGGGTGAGAGATTACTTTAAAAAAAGTATAGGGGCGCCTGGGTGGCTCAGTCGGTTGAGCGTCCGTCTGCCTTCAGCTCAGGTTATGATCTCGCAGCTCGTGGGTTCGAGCCCTGCACTGGGCTCTGCGCTGACAGCTCAGAGCCTGGAGCCCGCTTTGGATTCTGTATCTCCCTCTCTCTCTGCCCCTCTCTCACTTGCACTCTGTCTCTCTCCCTCTGAAGAATAAATAAACATTAAAAAAAATTCTTTTTAAAGTATAAAAAAAAAAAAAGAGGAGAATCACCTATGGTGGCATCATTGTCCTCAAAAGAGTGCATTGCAAATATATTAAAAGAGGAGAAGACCTTGTAGTGTTTGTTCCCTAGTCCCTATACTTGGAAGGAGGAGAAAATGCAAATGACCTTGGCTTTATTCTGTTCACTTAGGTGTCCATTTCATCCGGTTGGGTGCCACAGTTGAATGTCAGTTGAACTAACAGTCAGATCTTCTCAGGCTTCAAGATCTCCTCTGCTTCTAGATACTGATATGATTTTTAATCTCTTTCATTAATTGTGTGGAGAATGCAAATATCTTCTAGACTTGGTGGTATATCAGCCTTAGATTTTGAAAAAGGATTATGTTTTCATCTTTTTCTATTTCTGATGATATTTTGTTGAAAAATTTGGAAAGGCCACATTAGGACCGTTGTCTCAAACTGGATGTCTCATTGTGAGTCATTTTTAATAACATTTAATAATAGTACAAATAAATCTTTTTATTTGGTAATTATTAAAAGCACTTAAAATATTGAAAAACAAATTTGTTGCTTTTATATGCAAGTCATTAACATTGGAGTCAAAGGTAACCTAAGTAGGTAACCTTTTTTCAAAATAGTTAAAAATGATAAAATATGAATACTCTGAGCCTATATAGGCTGTGCATTGCACAGCTCAGGTGAATGATGCCCCTGGAGTTTATGAATTCAAAAGGTCAGAGTAAAATCAACCACAGAATCTACTCTTTAATAGATCTACAAAAATATTTAAAAGTGGAAATTCTTATACTGAGATCTAAAACCATATCTGATAAAAAAAAGACATAAAAGAGGTTGGCAGATAATTTTCCTTTTACATAACTGATGATGGACAGTGGCTGCCTGAAGAACTGTGTTAGGAAGGATTCTGAAGCTACATCTATACTTGGAATGGGGTTGGGATCAATTGCTCATGGTTGTCATAGGCACTGACAAAAGAGTGGTAATACCTGTGTCAAGCTTTCGCTATTCTTGGTATAAGAGAAAAACATGAGTAAAGAAAAAGAAACCAGGATAAACAATGTGTAAAACTAAATGGATTAGTTTCGAAAAGTCAAAGATGTCCTTCCCCAATTTAATATGTGTTTGCAAAGCCCTGTACTGTGAGCTATTGAGACAGAGAGCTGTTCAGTGAAGCTGAGATCGCTTCAGATCCACGGACGTCCATGCTTCAAGCTTGAAAGCCAAAAGCTTTTTCTTTAATTTAGGCAGAATAATATTGATAGTCCTTACAAAGTGATCTTAATGAGCATTTTGTAATGTATCAAACTTAGGTGACTTCACAATGATAAAAAGGAAATTTCCTTTGTTGTGTTCATTTAAACAATATTTTTCTGATGTATTTGTTCCATGACTGTATTGGTTTCCTTGTGCTTCCCTGTCAAAATACCTCAAGGTGGATGGCTTACACAACAGAAACTTATTTCCCGCAAAGTTCTGGAGAAAGTCCAGGAGAAAAGGGCTGGCAAGGGTGGTTTCTGGGGAAGCCTCTCTCTAAGGGTTGTAGATGACTGTTTCCTGGCTGTATCCCTACATGGCCTTTCCTCTGTACACACACACACACACACACACACACACACACACACACACCCTCTGGTGTCTCTTCCTCTTCTTGTAAGGACACCAGTTTTATCTGATTTAGGCCCCACCCTTAAACTTATTTAGCTTCTATTTTATTTATTTAAATATATAATATAAGTTATTTATTTTTATTTTTTAAACTTTCATTTAAATCCAAGCTAGTTAACGTACAGTACAGTGATGGTTTCAGGAGTAGAATTTAGTGATGCATCACTTACATATAACACCCAGTGCTCATCCCAACAAGTGCCCTCCTTAGGGCCCATTGGCCGTCTAGCCCAGCCCCCCACCCACCTCCCCTCCATCAGCCCTCAGTTCTCTATATTTAAGAGTTTCTTCTGGCTTGCCTGCCTATCTTAAATACAGTCATATCGCAGGCTAAGGCTTCAACCTATGAATTTTGGAGGAACTCTGTTCAGTCCATATCAACGATGCTCTGCCTTCAGTTGCATACAGCCTCCTAGAGGGGCAGGCGTGCTCAACTTGCTGCAATGCATGAAGAATGGAGTCAGCACTGGAATAAAGACACAGGAAGTGCTGAGGGAGTTAAGAGGTTACCATTAGCAACGGGCACAGCCTTCTTCAAGTTAACCTTTTCTTGATCTCCTTCGCTACTTGTTTCTCCCTAAACTTCAATCACATCTGCTTCCAGTTTTTTCAAACTGTGTTCTGCAGAGCCCTGGTGTTCCATGGCTGTGATTTAGTGATTCCTTAAATGTGTGATGCCGATTTCATTTAAAGATAGAATAACATGCACACAAGCTTCACGAAATAAGTCGTGTGTTACGTGCCAAATTTTAACAAATTACGGATCACTTACACAACAACTTAGGGCACCAGAATATTTCAATTTCCTGTAGGCTTTGGAATAAAACCTCTGCTATTTCATCCTAATTGAAGAATATCTCAAGAACATAGGACAAGCTAAAAGAAACCATTTGTGCAAAAAACCAAAAAAAGATTATGCAAATAAATCGAATATTGGGGTTAATATATAGTCTAATTCTCATTTAAATCCTGATTTCTGCTTTTTCTCTCATTAAAAAAAATTACTGACTTAACAAAATCATCACATATATAAACTTAAAAATTAAATCTATGCTAATGAATTCATGTTAATAAATATTGCCTTTATACTTACTTAGAATAAGATTTCATTTGAAGGTAGGGTTGCTGCTAAAGAAAGTTTGGAAACCATTGTTCTGTTTACATGTCTTCTATGCTGCAAATTCTGTTGAACAGCTAGAAACTCAGGCACGTGGAAGTCTAGGTGGACAGACATACATGTCATTTATGTGCCCTTGAGTCATTGGTTTTGTAGCTTGACAGTGGCCAGTCATTCATTATAAATCATTAGAATTTTAATTTAAAAAATTAGTGTAGGGAACTGAGTTGTGGGGGGCATTAATATGAGTATTTGGTATTAAGAGGAGAGCAGCTCAGTAGGAAACTTCCTAATGGAAATGTCACTGATAGTAATTACTCCTTTCCAGTCAAGCAGCTCTTTGATTTTCCTCCAGCATTAGGGGACCAGGCAGTCTGACAGATACAGTGGAACAAGAAGGGTGATTTTTAGAAAGCTAAAGAATCTGGAAAGCTGGCTAGGGAACTTGGAGACAGCAGTGTAGTTTGATATTTGCATCATCTGAGCAGTGCATTGGGTCATGCTTTTCAATCGCTAGGCAGAAACTAAATGGGGCAAAGGGGATACTGAGAAGTGGAACAAGGAGCAAGAATTTCCAGACCTGTAGATTCATGCTTATGGGCAGTGGATGGGGTGGGTAGGAGAACCAGCCAAGTTCAGGGGCACACTCAGAGGTGGCTGCTCTTGCACTTCTCCCGTGAGGTCTGTCTAGTGAGATCTAGACAGGGCCCAAGGATGGTGTGCCAGTGACCCCAGGAGGAATTTTAGGATGATGTGTTTTTTTTAAACTTTTTAAAATTTATCTATTTTGAGAGAGAGAGAGAGAGAGAGAGAGAGAGGGAGAGAGAGAGTGTGGGAAGGGCAGAGAGAGAGGGGGAAAGAGAAAATCCCCAGCTGGCTACGTACTGTCAGCACAGAGCCCAACGCAGGGCTTGAACTCATGACCTGAGCTGAAATCAGGAGTCAGATGCTTAACTGACTGAGCCACCCAGGTGCCCCTAGGATGATGTTTAACCTCATTCTTCTTGTGGGCAGCATGTGAGATGTTTATTATCACTCAAACCTTATGAAATATTATGTTAACTAAACTGAATGTACGAAAAGCTCTAACTATGGTTCCTGAACCAAAGTAGCTTTTTCAAAGCCTTTTTTAAAAAAAAAAAATTAAATCTTGGGATCCTTAAACCTAGTACCAGCAACATGCTACTTCCAAAGAAAACGCTTACAAGTTGAAGGGTGAAATTTCTGATTACTCACCCTCTTGGCAAGGGATAAATATGTGTGTCTTCCATTCTTCAGTTTTCGGTGTTATTATCCCCTGTGTTTCTGTCATTTCCTCCCTCATAGAAACAGCTTTGTGATCTCAAAATGAAGAGATTGAATGAGAATGCTGGTCGTGGTTTTTTTTTTCTTCTTATCCAATGATTAAAACTTTCTTTATAAAGAACACTGAGGGAAACATGTCAGAGGGCTTAAATTATCTATATTTGCATGAGATGAGTTAATAATAAGATTGAATTCTTCTATTTGCCTCTGGAACAAGACTCATTTCTCTGAGAATACGTAACACACAGAGAAATGCACATTTCTATGTGATAGCGTGCATATGCAAATATGCTTAAGAATGTCCATGGGTGAAATTAGACATATGCTTTTAATATATAAATTTTTATTTCTCAAGAAAGGAAATACTACAGTTACCTCTCTGTAAAGCTCTCCCAACTGTCTGAATTGATTGGCTGATATAATGTTCAGGGTATTTTTTGGTTGATTTCCTAGCAATCAGAGAGAACGTGACAATTCACAGTATTTGATTTTTGTGGGTTGGTAATGGTTCAAACGCATGGGAGTAATTCAAAAGTTTGCTTTTGCGGGTTCAATAATTCCATCTCCATTTTGAAATGAAATGATACATTTTTTTTAAAGCAAGTAAATAATGCATGGTGTGATGGGATGAGGAGAGTATTGCTCAAATTCACATCAAAAAGCATCCTCTATCATACCGCTCAGTTCTCAGAGCTGTTCCATTAGTGCCCCTTTAACATGTAATATTTTCCAATTAAATGTGTTGGTAAGAATTATTCATTTTAATAATTAAAGAGCTTCCCCAGCTCCCTGAAGAGCGTTACCATGGAGGCCCAGCTCCACTGCTGGGAATAATCACAGCATGCTAATGTAAGGAGAGGGTGACAGTTGAATGCTACTGTTGCCATCGGGTGAAACTAACTTGGGGCTCATTTCAATGGCTGGGCCCTGGGACACCCGTGAAGTGACCTTTTGCTGTAGCAGGCTGCGATATGGTTTGGTTTTGTGGCTAGAATGGAGTGTAGAATTTATCAGGTATTAGGTATTGAGACCATGCTCTGAGACATTCTAGGATGATACGAGAGGGCTTTCTGACTGTCTTTAATATTACTTCACTATTACACAGTGATTTCCCCCACTTGGGTTTTGTGATGCCTTAGGGCTGCCATGAAATTCTGCAAGCAAAATTTTCTCTCATTCTAATTAAAAAGAAACACGTGGCCTTGGGGTTTTAAGGAGAGGTTGATACAAAAGCAAAGTTTGAGAAAGGGTCATAACTAAATGCAACAGAAATCCTCAGTCTGTTGGCTGTAGCTATGTTGAATCAGGGTCTCTGGGCTGGTAGTGAGACGCTGCCTTCTTGGATATAAAATGCTGGTAAATGTCATCCCAGCTGACAGTATTAGGAGACTGATAATTCCCAAATACTTGAGTTCCTATTATAGGAAAGTTATATGGTAAAGCAAAACCCCCCATCCCATTACTGAAAAAATTGATAAGGATCATGGTAACCACCACCACTAATCATAACCTAATTAAAAAAGTCTTGCTTACAGAGTGTTGACCACGGAATGCTATTCCAAGTGCATTTAACTGTCATCTACAAAGATCAGGTCCCAGATTCTGATACTTTGCTAGAGATCCCAGGGGGTGATAACTATGTCTACAAATATTACTACTCCCCTTTTGATGCTTTGTGACTAGTACTACACACCTTTCAAACCACTCTTACATCTATTCATTTGATTCTTGTAATAGACCATTGAGGTAAATTAAGAGCCATTTTTATGTTCATTGTACAGAGAAATGATGGGATGTTCCAAAAATTTCACAGCTCATTTTGGATTCCCAGAATTTTCAAATTGGAAGTATTCTACAGTGTTTTATTGGTGAGAAAACTGACTTACAGAGATTTGTGGTCTGCTCAGGCTTTATGTCTTGTCACTGTCATTCTTATGAGTTTCCTGTGACATCAGTATTTTTGCTTTGATGATCAGAACTGGAGCGATCGTTCCTTGCCTTTCCTTGATAAGACGCAGCCTTGCTGAGTTGTTCAGGAGCACTCCAGGAACAAGAACAGAGACGAGGTGGCCTCTATAAAGGGTTCTCATTGTTTCCCAACCTGGTTAACCTGATAAATGAAAAAAATGAAAAATTACCAAAAAGCATCAGAGGGCAGAGTGGGGAGAGAAGATTACCTGTCTGCTTTCTGACCCCCTCCCTGGAATAGGAGGGAATGAGCGCTTTCTGGTTTCTCAGGCAGTGGGAAGACTGGGGTGCCATCCCCCACAGGAGCCCAAGCTTCAGTCAGCCCTTCTTGGGGTTGGCGTGCTCAGAGTGTTTTGTCTACATTCGGGAGGAGTCAGGGTGTAGTTGTGAAGTGTGAAGGGGTGGCCAGAACTCTGGGCTATTGGAGCCAGCTGTCTATGTTCCTCCCAGGGTGGATCCGATTCTCCCATCTGTCAGTGGGCCTCACCACCATCTTCTCTGTAATCCAGGGCCTATCTTGACAGATGGTTCTTAACGTGATATTATAGCTGTTTTTGCTTTGGGGGGAGCTCTCTCAGCCCTCAACTTATAGTTAACATTTTAGCTACATCTTTCTCTGTTATCTTTGGGCATTATATAGACAAGACCTAGTATATGCACTGGGTGGTATAAATAACTTGCTAATTCTAAGTTCAATACAACAATACACGCACATGATGCCTGTCTCCTCTGAACTGAGGGTAGAGTCATCACTCTCTGATATGAGAAGAAAGGGAGAGAGAGTCCTCGCGTGGTTTGTCCCCTAAGTACTTCTGGGTCCCTGTTGTCCTGTTTTGCATGTCCCCACATTACTATGATTTACTACTCATCTGGCTGACTTAATCAGGACACGTTCGGTTGCAAGGAATAAAAGTCTTTTTTAAGAAAATGAGGGATTCATTTCAAGGATACAACAGGGAATTTCAAGGTAATTTATAGACAGGAAATGAAATATGGCTTGCTTTTATGGGCCTGGGACTTGGCAATAGTCAGAGGGCAAACCGTCTCTCTCTTTCTCTCTTTTACTTTTACTTTCCAGAACCTCATTGTATCTGTTGTCTGCTTTTCTTGGTGATCTGTGGACTGTCTTCTGCTGCTGGTGTGGCCTATCGTGGCTGTCTCCAAATGGCAGCTTCACATCTCAAATTTCTCCTATCTTGTGATCACAAGCTGCCAGCCAACTGATCTGGACTGTGTGTATCAGTCCCTTTCTCTGTTGTAAGCAACAGAAACCACCGTAGCATTTAAGCAGAAAAGGAATTTATTGGAGAATATTGTGAGGTTCACAGAATTGTTTAGAATGGCTGGAAAATGGGCAGGAAACAGAAGACCCCACAGCCAGAACCACAACCACAGAATATACCACAGAACTGGTCCTGTGGGGACTCCACGGCTGCCGAACACTAGAACTGACTGACTAATCCTTGGACCACTGATGCTGGAGGCACTCGGATCCTGCTAGCACTGCTTTCATGGCAGCCCACCCTGTTCCTTCTGGAATAAGATTCAGTAGTGTCCCCACATCTGAGTATCACTAGCTTCCAATTCAAAGCCCACGGCAGGTATTTCTGACTGGTCAAGCCTAGGTCATGTGCCTGTTCTTTGTCTGCAAAGGAGGCTCGGAAAGCAAGTATCAGGTACTTCTAGGCTTTGTAGTGGAAAGAGGGCTGTTCCTCCCACCATGTCTCATAAAGTGGGACATTAAATTTCTTTTTTTTCTTCTCTTTTTAAAAATATTTATTTATTTATTTATTTATTTATTTATTTATTTATTTATAGCAAGCAGGGGAGGAGCAGAGAGAGAGAGAGAGAGAGAGAGAGAGAGAGAGAGAGAGAGAGAAACCCAAGCAGGCTCCAGCTGTCAGTGTAGAGCCTGACGTGGGTCCGGAACTCACAAACCATGGGATCGTGACCTGAGCCGAAACTAGGAGTTGGACTCTTAATCAATTGAGCTACCCAGGCACCCCAAAGTGGGAAATTTCTCAAACCTAAGGAGGAGATTTAGATTCTAGGCAGTCCCCCAAAAAACAAAGCTAAATGGCCACTACACTCAGTGTCCCTGTTCCTCTCATCTGAATGAATGTGAATCGTCTATTTTGAGTCAGGTATCCATCCCTAGACCAGTGGCCTATGACCAGTGAACACTGATGCTTTTATACAGAGGGCTATACTTTCCCAAACTGTGGTTGACCGTTTTCTTCTCCAAGAAGCAGGAGTGTGTGTGAAACCACGGCTGGGAAATCATGGATATTTCTATTTCTTTCTTTTTTTTTTTTAATTGAAAGTATTTTTAATGTTCATTTACTTAGAGATGGAGAGCAAGCAGGGGAGGGGCAGAGACAGAAGGAGACAGAGAATCCCAAGCAGGCTCCATGCTGTCAGTGCAGAGCCCAATGCGGGGCTCGATCCCACAAACCATGAGATTGTGACCGAAGCCGAAATCAAGAGTCAGATGCTTAACTGACTAAGCTACCCAGGCACCCATATCTCTATTTCTAATAATGGTTCTTGATTAATATCCTGAGGTGACTTGTAAAATTACTTGCTAATTTTCTGTTAGTTGCATCAATATGTGTATATGCTTTTAGTATCCCTAGAATAGAAATGGTTACTTTAGGGGGCACCTTGGTGGCTCAGCTGGGTGAGCAGCTGACTTTAGCTCAGGTCATGATCTCATGGTTCATGAGTTTGGGCCCCGCATCAGGCTCTCTGCTGTCAATGCAGAGCCCACTTCAGATCCTCTGTCCCCCTCCCCGTGTCTGCCCCTCCTCCCCTCAAAAATCAATAAACATTAAAAAAAAAGAAATGGTTACTTTGGGGCATTTGGTAGCCTCATGGACTTAGATCTTCCTGTAGAAGATTCAGTTTCTTTTCCTGCTTAGGTAATGGAGAAATTCAAGACTACTTCTTGGCTAGAAATTTGAAATTGTAGCTTCTAATATTCACCATATTGTGTCTAATGAAACAACTCTTTGGGGCTTTGATGAAGGTCTGGCAAGTATTATGTTTGAGAACACCTACTTGTGTAGGTGTGTTAGCCTACTCTCAGAATAGGTTAAATGTGAAAATGGAAAAATGCTTTAGAAAGATAAAATACCACTAAATAATTATTTATTAGAATTACTCTGTTTACTCAAAAAATACATATTGAGTGACTTTTGTATGCTAGGCACTGTGCCAAACTTTATTAAAGTTAATTTTCTTATTCTTTTTAAAAAAATGTTTATTTATTTATTTTTGAGAGAGAGAGGGAGAGAGAGCGAGCCAGCATAAGCAGGGGAGGGACAGAGAGAAAGAGGGAGACATAGAATCTGAAGCAGGCTCTAGGCTCTGAGCTGTCAGCGAGAGCCTGATGCAGGGCTCGAATTCACAAACCATTAGACCATGACCTGAGCTGACGTTGGAAGCTTAGCTGACTGAGCCACCCAAGTGCCCCCTAAAGTTAATTTTTCTTAAATGGGCAGAGGACCTGAGTAGATATTTTTCCAAAGGAAACATACAGATGGCCAACAGACACATGAAAAGATGCTTAACATCACTAATTATCAAGGAAATGCAAATCAAAACCACAATGAGTATCACCTTATACCTGTCCGAATGGCTTAAATAAAAAGGACAAGAAATAACACATGTTGGTGAGTATGTGGACAAAAAGGAACCCTTTCGCACTGCTGGTGGTAATGTAAACTGGTATGGCCACTGTAGAAAACAGTATGGAGGTTCCTCAAAAAATTAAAATAGAACTACCATATGATCCAAGAACGCCACTACTGGGTATTTACCCAAAGAAAACAAAAATACCAATTTGAAAAGATAGATGCACTCCTATGTTCATGGCAGCATTATTTACAATAGCCAAGATATGGTAGCAACCTACGTGTTCATCAATAGATGAACGGATAAGGAAGATATGGCTATATGCACACATAAACCCAAACACACACAGAAGCATGCATGCGCGTGCGTGCACACACACACGCACGTGCACACACATCACGCAGGAGTATTATGCAGCCACAAAAAGGTTGGGATCATGCCATTTACAACAACATGGATGGATCTAGAGGGTATTATGCTAAGTGAAGTAGGTCAGAGTGAAAAAGACAAATACCATATGATTTTACTCATATGGAATCTAAAAAACAAATGAATAAGTAGACCGAAAGCAGAATCAGACCTATACATACAGAGAACAATTGATCGTTGCCAGAGGGGTGGGGATGGGGGATGGGCAAAATGGGTGAAGGGGAATGGGAGATACAGGCTTCTGGTTATGGAATGAATAAACCATGGGAACAAAAGGCACAGCATAGGGAATATAGTCAATAATGTCATTAATAGCATCATATGGAGACAGATGGTAGTTATACTTGTGGTGGGGATATTATAGTGTATAGAGAAGTTGAATCACTATGTTGTACACATGAAACTAATGTAACATTGTTACATAAAAATTAAAGTTTTTCTTTTAAGGATCAATGCTCATGGTAAATTGAAATAAAAGAAATCTTTTCAAATGTAGCCAAATAAATAACCAGTAAGAGCATATATAGCTGTGCATAGTAAAAGCCATATATAGCTTTTTGTTTCTATCTTTTAATAATTTGGATATCTGGGATTCAGGTGTGGGGAGACTGGATACCTAACTCAATATTATAGTCCTGTCTCGAGAGAGTTGAAAAAAATCTTTTTTCATTTGATAAAGAATTCTGAAACACTTTCTGGAGTTTTTGTTTGGGGGCCTGAATTTTAAGAAGTACAAGTGGGAATCTCTCTTGAATGAGGTAAATGGTGCCAGGAGCAACAATTATCATTAATGTTTACTGTTATTTGAGCTTTACAGGAAGAAAAAAGAAAACTCATGGAAAATACCAAAGTTGATAAGTTATAAAAGGAGTGTATGAGAAGCAAAACACAAGCAAGAATGAATATATGAAAACTCTGTTATATTGAGGGGCAAGAGTAGTAGAAAGGTTTCCTTCATTATATGTAGGCAGATTTAAAAAGTATGAGGGGCGCTGGATGGCTCGGTTGGTTAAGCGTCCTACTTCGGCTCAGGTCATGATCTCGCAGTTTGTGGGTTCGAGCCCCGTGTCAGGCTCCACGCAGACTGGAGCCTGCTTGAGGTTCTCTTTCTCTCGCTCTCTGTGCCCCTCCCCGACTCATGCTTTCTCACTCTCTCAAAATAAATAAATAAACCTTAAAAAAATTTTAAAAAGTATGAGGCTGTTGTATGGAGTTGGTAAAAATATTTGGACTTTGGAAGGAAAATGTGGAACATGGGCAAATATTAAAAGAATATTAGTGATTTACTCCATCGTCACTTATTTTACTAATCCACTTTACAATCCCCATCCACATCTAACCCGTTTTGAAGGTCTGTTGTGTCCCAGAAAGATGTTGTAGTTGTGTTTCCAAAGTAATGACAGGATTATGTCATAACCCAGAGCGATGGGGCCATTTTGCTTGGCAACATAGTTGTATGTGAGATGTAGCAAAGTAAACTGTGCTCTTTGATAGCATTTTCAAAAAGGAGAAACATGATGACATGTGAAACAGTAATTTGTATACACAGTAGGATTAAGACCAGTCACTATAAAATAATCTCCTTAGGCTTCAGGGGGACTGGGTTTTCTTTCAAGGGGCAAAAATACATAGAGCAGCAGGCATGACTGTAACATGGGCCCACATGTTGTCAAATAGTCCAGTGGAATAAGACCGTCCTGTAGCCACTCCTGTTCAACAACAACGTGGGTGGATAAAACCCTCTTTATACTGAAGATGAAAAATCAAGTCAACTTACCATCCAACTGAATTCTCTAACGTAAGAGTAGGCCAATTTTCTATAAAGGGCCAGATCGAGAATATTTTTGGCTTTGGGTACTGTGGTCTCTGTCACAACTACTCACCTCTGCCAGTAGAGCACAAAAGCATCCATAGACAATGTGTAAATGAATATGTATAGCTGTGTGCCTGTAAAATTTTATTTATGGGCACTGTAGTTTGAATTTCATATAACATCATGTGTCATGAAACATTATTCTTCTTTTGATTTTTTTTTCAGCCATTAAAAAAATGTAAAGACCATTCCCAGGTTTGTGGGCCATACAGAAACAGGCGGCGGGTCAAATTTGGCCCATGGGCTATAATTTACCAGCCCTGCTTTAAAAAATGTACTAGCATTTTCCTTTTCTCAGAGCTTCTAAACTAATTAGGATTAAATGCATTTTCAGGAGGCACAGCACATTCCCTATTGTGCCACAACTGTATTTTAAAATACTGTGGTCTGACCTCTCATGTCCCCCTTCCCCATCTCCAGCTGTTGATATCTTCAGTTTATAATGTCCAGGGTGTGAAATGTAGCTAGACTGGTCAGGGTTTATAGATTCGCTGTTTCACTACTCTCTTCCACATTATTTGATTCATCTTTTCTTTCCCCAATTTTGTAACATGATTCCTAATCCCCTGCCCTTCACTCTTCTCTCCAAATCTAATTTGTATGTGACATATATAATCTTCTTTAGCAAAGATACTTGCTGTGACTCAAACAATCCCTCCATTCGCTCTTGGTTTCTTACTCTTGAAATGAGAGAACACACATTTTAGTCTGGATGAATAAGAGAAAAAAAATGGAGTTGAACACCAGCCAAAATACAGGCTTTGCATAAGATGCCCAACTAATTTCCCTCAGCTTTGTCCGCTCTATTAATTTTCTGCCAGTTGCTTATGTTCTCACAAATCTTATACATCCTCTGGATGCAGAAGCAATACTGGCGAAAGCTCCTATTTGAGCCAGATAAGCAGGGAGAACTCAGCCAGTCTTACTATTATAATAAGAAAGCATTTCCTAATTCAATTTAACCAATCATAAGGGTGTGAGCATGTGTTTCTCCATAGACAGTATTGTGTAGAATCGGGGATGCTAAAAGTCCATACAGTTGAGTATACACCCTCAGGGAACTTGCAGTTAGAGGATCTACTTAATATATTTAAATAAAAATATACAACAGTAAATATGCCACCCAAGCTGACCAAGAGAGTAGCAGCGTTGGAAAACAAAAATGCTTTTTATGGCTTCTTTACCTTCCTTCTTCCACCGCTGCACCTTTAAAGAAGTTTTAGTCCCTCTCATGTTCTTCTTAGCCTCTTGGGTGGCTGAAGGGTTTTTCAGACATGCTGTCTTTTGTAATTCCAGCTTTATATCGTCATGGCTTGATGCTACACCTGGCTGAGCACATGCTAGATCCTAGCCCAGAAGATTTCTGCTAAGCTGAACTCCCCACCTGGGCAGTGCCCCCCACCTGAGGGTGCCTGGCTGTCTTTCCTCTGTTGTTTCTAGCTGAGAACCCTGAAGGTCATGTCACTTGTCTGGAGGAAATGTCTTCTGTCCATTTTTGTTACTTTCTGCTGCAAGGCACTGCTATCTCCACTCAGTTTCTTATCAGCTAGAGAACAGAGCTCTAACATTTTAATTTCATGTTTATTGCAGTCCTGTGCTCCACCTCAGGACTCAGGAACCGATCCTTGAAGACTATGCTGTGAATAATTTGAGGGTCATACACCAAAATATAATCATCTCTTCCCTAAGAACCCAGTCATCTTGAACCAAACATATACACCTCGATTCGCTCTTCTCTCAGCATGAATTTCTTCCCCTAAACTTGCTTGGCCACTCATTCATTTAGATCCCAGGCCAGGCAAATCCCATAAGCCCCACTGACATGCTCAATGGCCACGCACAGCTTGGATTTCCATTCTGGGGGCTCCACAAACAAACATAATTAACAGGCGGAGTAAGTCACACAAATGAAGTAGATAAGTAGATAAAGATTATGTTTGAGCTAGAGTTGTCAGAGGAAGAGTCTGTTGGGAGCGAAAATTTGAGCTAGATACTGAAAGGACAAAAATTGAGAAGAAGAAATGTGTGAAAGGCATTCCTTATATATTGTTAGTCAGTACTTTTTGGGGGCATACATCGGAGTGTGTACTCTGCCCTGTACCATGTTTCAATTGTATCTGCACAAGATGTGAGCAAATTTGTGTGCAAGAGAGGCTTTATGGAAGACATGAGATTTCAGAAATTTCTGATCACTTCCCTGAAGGTTTAAGAGGCTCTGACTAATATTAATTCATAAGATTTGTTAGGATAAAGTTTTTTGGAATATCACCAAGATGAAACCCATGGTGAAGTGTGTTGTTTCTTTTTGCATTTGCTTTTATAGCTTTTCCTTTGAATAGAGCTTTTTAATCTCTAGGAGGCTGATTTTTGAAAAGCAAGATTTGTTTCTGTGGTAAACCACCAAAAATGACCAAAAAAAAAAAAAAAAAAAAAAAAAAAAGAAAAAACACAACTAGTTGAATTCTCATGATTCTCATAGTTTTGTTTGTGTTGAGCCAAAGACAGTGAAGGGAGAATGATTAAACGTGGCATAGGAGAATTACTAGGATTGAAAACCAAAAATTAATTGTGAGGTTGTAATAGGTCTTAAGAGCACATGATTCAAATTCTCTCTCTTTATGAATTTTTGTTGGTTAATGGTAGAGGGTACTCATAACACACAGTTTCTAGGGCTGATGGACCCAGATATTGTAGACTGGTGTCTTGTATGATTTTCTATAATTCTTCTTTTTCCCTCAACACTAGCATTTTCACCACAAACAAGGTTAAGGCCAAAGAATATTGTTATCAAATCCTTCAAAAGTTTGACCATGGATATATCTAAGGGGAAGTTTGAAATGAAACCTGGTACAAAGGGCTAGTATCCAAAATCTTTAAAGAACTCACCAAACTTCACACCCAAAAGACAAATAATTCAGTGAAGAAATGGGAAGAAGACATGAATAGACACTTCTCTAAAGAAGATATCGAGGTGGCCAACAGGCACACGAAAAGATGCTCAACATCAGTCCTCATCAGGGAAATATAGTCAAAACCACACTCAGATATCACCTCATGCCAGTCAGAGTGGCTAAAATGAACAAATCAGAAGACTGTAGATGCTGGAGAGGATGTGGAGAAATGGGAACCCTCTTGCACTGTTGGTGGGGATGCAAACTGGTACAGCCACTCTGGAAAACAGTGTGGAGGTTCCTCAAAAAATTAAAAATAGATCTACCCTATGACCCAGCAATAGCACTGCTAGGAATTTACCCAAGGGATACAGGAGTGCTGATGCATAGGGGCGCTTGTACCCCAATGTTTATAGCAACACTCTCAACAATAGCCAAATGATGGAAAGAGCCTAAATGTCCATCAACTAATGAATGGATAAAGAAGATGTGGTTTATATATACAATGGAATACTACTTGGCAATGAGAAAGAATGAAATATGGCCTTTTGTAGCAACATGGATGGAACTGGAGAGTGTGATGCTAAGTGAAATAAGTCATACAGAGAAAGACAGATACCATATGTTTTCACTCATATGTGGATCCTGAGAAACGTAACAGAAGACCATGGGGAGGGGAAGGGAAAAAAAAAAAAGTTAGGGAGGGAGCCAACCCATAAGAGACTCTTAAAAACTGAGAATTAACTGAGGGTTGATGGTGGGTGAGAGGGAGGGGAAAGTGGGTGATGGGCATTGAGGAAGGCACCTGTTGGGATGAGCACTGGGTGTTGTATGGAAATCAATTTGACAATAAATGTCATATTAAAAAAAATGAAAAAAGAAACCTGACAATAGGTATGTGGATTTCTTTTGTTCATGTCACTCAAGAGAAGCAGTGGAGAATGATCAAAAGACTCCAAGGTTTAGAGTCACAGTGCTGGTTTTTGAAGCCCAGGTTGGCCACTTGGTGACTGTAGGCCCGAGTCAAATTACTGTCTCTGAGGCTAAGTTTTTTTCTAGGAGAAATAGGGATAATTACAGAAATTATGAGATTTTGGTAAGATAACATCTCTTGAGGGCAAGGGACTTTGTTTTTTTCTTTCTTGTAAACACTGAAAGCCTAGAATGATGTTCAGCACATAGTAGGTGCTTATTTGATATTTGTTAAAATATGAATTAATGAACATTAAGGTGAAAGTGACCTGCACATAGAAGGTGTCTATATTAGTCAAGGTTTTCCAGAGAGAGAGAGAGAGAGAGAGAGAGGTATTCATTTTAAGGAATTGGCTCACATGATTATGTAGGTCAGCAAATCCAAAATTTGCAGTGTAGGTGAACAGGCTGGAGACCCAGGAAATAGCCAGTATCACAGTTTAAATCTGAAGGCTGTAAGCTGGCAGAATTCCCTTTTGCTCAGGGGAAGTCAGTCTTTTACTCCATTTGGCCTTCAACTGATTGGATGAGGCCCACCCACACTTTGGAAGGCAAACTTCTTTACTCAGAGTCTATTTATTTATTTATTTATTTATTTATTATTTTTATTTATTTATTTAAAATTTTTTTTTCAATATATGAAATTTATTGTCAAATTGGTTTCCATACAACACCCAGTGCTCATCCCAAAAGGTGCCCTCCTCAATACCCATCACCCACCCTCCCCTCCCTCCCACCCCCCATCAACCCTCAGTTTGTTCTCAGTTTTTAACAGTCTCCTATGCTTTGGCTCTCTCCCACTCTAACCTCTTTTTTTTTTTTTTCCTTCCCCTCCCCCATGGGTTTCTGTTAAGTTTCTCAGGATCCACATAAGAGTGAAACCATATGGTATCTGTCTTTCTCTGTATGGCTTATTTCACTTAGCATCACACTCTCCAGTTCCATCCATGTTGCTACAAAAGGCCATATTTCATTCTTTCTCATTGCCACGTAGTATTCCATTGTGTATATAAACCACAATTTCTTTATCCATTCATCAGTTGATGGACATTTAGGCTCTTTCCATCATTTGGCTATTGTTGAGAGTGTTGCTATAAACATTGGGGTACAAGCGCCCCTATGCATCAGCACTCCTGTATCCCTTGGGTAAATTCCTAGCAGTGCTATTGCTGGGTCATAGGGTAGGTCTATTTTTAATTTTCTGAGGAACCTCCACACTGCTTTCCAGAGCGGCTGCACCAATTTGCATTCCCACCAACAGTGCAAGAGGGTTCCCATTTCTCCACATCCTCTCCAGCATCTATAGTCTCCTGATTTGTTCATTTTGGCCACTCTGACTGGCGTGAGGTGATATCTGAGTGTGGTTTTGATTTGTATTTCCCTGATAAGGAGCGACGTTGAACATCTTTTCATGTGCCTGTTGGCCATCCGGATGTCTTCTTTTTTTTTTTTTTTTTTTTTTTTAAATTTTTTTTTTCAACGTTTTTTATTTATTTTTGGGACAGAGAGAGAGACAGAGCATGAACGGGGGAGGGGCAGAGAGAGAGGGAGACACAGAATCGGAAACAGGCTCCAGGCTCCGAGCCATCAGCCCAGAGCCTGACGCGGGGCTCGAACTCACGGACCGCGAGATCGTGACCTGGCTGAAGTCGGACGCTTAACCGACTGCGCCACCCAGGCGCCCCCATCCGGATGTCTTCTTTAGAGAAGTGTCTATTCATGTTTTCTGCCCATTTCTTCACTGGGTTATTTGTCTTTTGGGTGTGGAGTTTGGTGAGCTCTTTATAGATTTTGGATACTAGCCCTTTGTCCGATATGTCATTTGCAAATATCTTTTCCCATTCCGTTGGTTGCCTTTTAGTTTTGTTGGTTGTTTCCTTTGCTGTGCAGAAGCTTTTTATCTTCATAAGGTCCCAGTAATTCATTTTTGCTTTTATTTCCCTTGACTTTGGGGATGTGTCGAGTAAGAGATTGCTACGGCTGAGGTCAGAGAGGTCTTTTCCTACTTTCTCCTCTAGGGTTTTGATGGTTTCCTGTCTCACATTCAGGTCCTTTATCCATTTTGAGTTTATTTTTGTGAATGGTGTGAGAAAGTGGTCTAGTTTCAATCTTCTGCATGTTGCTGTCCAGTTCTCCCAGCACCATTCATTAAAGAGACTGTCTTTTTTCCATTGGATGTTCTTTCCTGCTTTGTCAAAGATGAGTTGGCCATACGTTTGTGGGTCTAGTTCTGGGGTTTCTATTCTATTCCATTGGTCTCTGTGTCTGTTTTTGTGCCAATACCATGCTGTCTTGATGATTACAGCTTTGTAGTAGAAGCTAAAGTCTGGGATTGTGATGCCTCCTGCTTTGGTCTTCTTCTTCAGAATTACTTTGGCTATTCGGGGCCTTTTGTGGTTCCATATGAATTTTAGGATGGCTTGCTCTAGTTTCGAGAAGAATGCTCGTGCAATTTTGATTGGGATTGCATTGAATGTGTAGATAGCTTTGGGTAGTATTGACATTTTGACAATATTTATTCTTCCAATCCATGAGCAGGGAATGTCTTTCCATTTCTTTATATCTTCTTCAATTACCTTCATAAGCTTTCTATAGTTTTCAGCATACAGATCTTTTACATCTTTGGTTAGATTTATTCCTGGGTATTTTATGCTTCTTGGTGCAATTGTGAATGGGATCAGTTTCTTTGTCTTTCCGTTGCTTCATTGTTAGTGTATAAGAATGCAACTGATTTCTGTACATTGATTTTGTATCCTGCAACTTTGCTGAATTCACGTATCAGTTCTAGCAGACTTTTGGTGGAGTCTGTCGGATTTTCCATGTATAATACCATGTCATCTGCAAAAAGCGAAAGCTTGACTTCATCTTTGCCAATTTTGATGCCTTTGATTTCCTTTTGTTGTCTGATTGCTGATGCTAGAACTTCCAACACTATATTAAACAATAGCGGTGAGAGTGGGCATCCCTGTTGTGTTCCTGATCTCAGGGAAAAAGCTCTCAGTTTTTCCCCATTGAGGATGATGTTAGCTGTGGGCTTTTCATAAATGGCTTTTATGATCTTTAAGTATGTTTCTTCTATCCCGACTTTCTCAAGGGTTTTTATTAAGAAAGGGTGCTGGATTTTGTCAAAGGCCTTTTCTGCATCGATTGACAGGATCATATGGTTCTTCTCTTTTTTTTTCTATTAATGTGATGTATCGCGTTGATTGATTTGCGAATGTTGAACCAGCCCTGCATCCCAGGAATGAATCCCACTTGATCATGGTGAATAATTCTTTTTATATGCTGTTGAATTCAATTTGCTAGTATCTTATTGAGAATTTTTGCATCCATATTCATCAGGGATATTGGCCTGTAGTTCTCTTTTTTTACTGGGTCTCTGTCTGGTTTAGGAATCAAAGTAATACTGGCTTCATAGAATGAGTCTGGAAGTTTTCCTTCCCTTTCTATTTCTTGGAATAGCTTGAGAAGGATAGGTATTATCTCTGCTTTAAACATCTGGTAGAACTCCCCTGGGAAGCCATCTGGTCCTGGACTCTTATTTGTTGGGAGATTTTTGATAACCAATTCAATTTCTTCACTGGTTATGGGTCTGTTCAAGCTTTCTATTTCCTCCTGATTGAGTTTTGGAAGAGTGTGGGTGTTTAGGAATTTGCCCATTTCTTCCAGGTTGTCCAATTTGCTGGCATATAATTTTTCATAGTATTCCCTGATAATTGTTTGTATCTCTGAGGGATTGGTTGTAATAATCCCATTTTCATTCATGATTTTATCTATTTGGGTCATCTCCCTTTTCTTTTTGAGAAGCCTGGCCAGAGGTTTGTCAATTTTGTTTATTTTTTCAAAAAACCAACTCTTGGTTTCGTTGATCTGCTCTACAGTTTTTTGATTCTATATTGTTTATTTCTGCTCTGGTCTTTATTATTTCTCTTCTTCTGCTGGGTTTAGGCTGCCTTTGCTGTTCTGCTTCTATTTCCTTTAGTTGTGCTGTTAGATTTTGTATTTGGGATTTTTCTTGTTTCTTGAGATAGGCCTGGATTGCGATGTATTTTCCTCTCAGGACTGCCTTCGCTGCGTCCCAAAGCATTTGGATTCTTGTATTTTCATTTTCGTTTGTTTCCATATATTTTTTAATTTCTTCTCTAATTGCCTGGTTGACCCACTCATTCTTTAGTAAGGTGTTCTTTAACCTCCATGCTTTTGGAGGTTTTCCACACTTTTTCCTGGGGTTGATTTCAAGCTTCATAGCATTGTGGTCTGAAAGTATGCATGGTATAATTTCAATTCTTGTGAACTTATGAAGGGCTGTTTTGTGTCCCAGTATGTGATCTATCCTGGAGAATGTTCCATGTGCACTCGAGAAGAAAGTATATTCTGTTGCTTTGGGATGCAGAGTTCTAAATATATCTGTCAAGTCCATCTGATCCAATGTATCATTCAGGGCCCTTGTTTCTTTATTGACCATGTGTCTAGATGATCTATCCATTTCTGTTAGTGGAGTGTTAAAGTCCCCTGCAATTACCACATTCTTATCAATAATGTTGCTTATGTTTATGAGTAATTGTTTTATATATTTGGGGGCTCCGGTATTCGGCGCATAGACATTTATAATTGTTAGCTCTTCCTGATGGATAGACCCTGTAATTATTACATAATGCCCTTGTTCATCTCTTGTTACAGCCTTTAATTTAAAGTCTAGTTTGTCTGATATAAGTATGGCTACTCCAGCTTTCTTTTGGCTTCCAGTAGCATGATAAATAGTTCTCCATCCCCTCACTCTCAATCTAACGGTGTCCTCAGATCTAAAATGAGTCTCTTGTAGACAGCAAATAGATGGGTCTTGTTTTTTTATCCATTCTGATACCCTATGTCTTTTGGTTGGCGCATTTAATCCATTTACATTCAGTGTTATTATAGAAAGATATGGGTTTAGAGTCATTGTGTTGTCTGTATGTTTTATGCTTGTAGTGATGTCTCTGGTACTTTGTCTCACAGGATCCCCCTTAGGATCTCTTGTAGGGCTGGTTTAGTGGTGACGAATTCCTTCAGTTTTTGTTTGTTTGGGAAGACCTTTATCTCTCCTTCTATTCTAAATGACAGACTTGCTGGATAAAGGATTCTCGGCTGCATATTTTTTCTGTTTAGCACACTGAAGATATCGTGCCAATTCTTTCTAGCCTGCCAAGTTTCAAAAGAGAGATCAGTCACGAGTCTTATAGGTCTCCCTTTATATGTGAGGGCACGTTTATCCCTTGCTGCTTTCAGAATTTTCTCTTTATCCTTGTATTTTGCCAGTTTCACTATGATATGTCGTGCAGAAGATCGATTCAAGTTATGTCTGAAGGGAGTTCTCTGTGCCTCTTGGATTTCAATGCCTTTTTCCTTCCCCAGTTCAGGGAAGTTCTCAGCTATTATTTCTTCAAGTACCCCTTCAGCACCTTTCCCTCTCTCTTCCTCCTCTGGGATACCAATTATGCGTATATTATTTCTTTTTAGTGTATCACTTAGTTCTCTAATTTTCCCCTCATACTCCTGGATTTTTTTATCTCTCTTTCTCTCAGCTTCCTCTTTTTCCATAACTTTATCTTCTAGTTCACCTATTCTCTCCTCTGCCTCTTCAATCCAAGCCGTCGTGGTTTCCATTTTGTTTTGCATTTCGTTTAAAGCGTTTTTCAGCTCCTCGTGGCTGTTCCTTAGTCCCTTGATATCTGTAGCAAGAGATTCTCTGCTGTCCTCTATACTGTTTTCAAGCCCAGCGATTAATTTTATGACTATTATTCTAAATTCACTTTCTGTTATATTATTTAAATCCTTTTTGATCAGTTCATTAGCTGTTGTTATTTCCTGGAGATTCTTTTGAGGGGAATTCTTCTGTTTGGTCATTTTGGATAGTCCCTGGAGTGGTGAGGATCTGCAGGGCACTTCCCCTGTGCTTGGTGTATAACTGGAGTTGGTGGGCGGGGCTGCAGTCAGACCTGATGTCTGCCCCCAGCCCACCGCTGGGGCCACAGTCAGACTGGTGTGTGCCTTCTCTTCCCCTCTCCTAGGGGCAGGATTCACTGTGGGGTGGCATGGCTGTCTGGGCTACTCGCACACTGCCAGGCTTGTGGTGCTGGGGATCTGGCGTATTAGCTGGGGTGGGTAGGCAAGGTGCACGGGGGCAGGAGGGGCAGGCTTGGCTCGCTTCTCCTTAGGTGATCCACTTCAGGAGGGGCCCTGTGGCAGCAGGAGGGAGTCAGATCCGCTGCCGGAGGTTTGGCTCCACGGAAGCACAGAGTTGGGTGTTTGCGCAGAGCGAGCAAGTTCCCCGGCAGGAACTGGTTCCCTTTGGGATTTTGGCTGGGGGATGGGCGAGGGAAATGGCGCTGGCGAGCGCCTTTGTTCCCTGCCAAGCTGAGCTCTATCGTCCGGGTGCTCAGCAACTCTCCCTCCCTTTGTCCTCCAGCCTTCCCGCTTTCAGAGCAGAGCTGTTAACTTATGACCTCCCAGATGCTAAGTCGTGCTTGCTGTCGGAAAGAGTCTATTGATTTAAATGTTAAATCTCAGGGGCGCCTGGGTGGCTCAGTCAGTTAAGTGTCCACTTCGGCTCAGGTCATGATCTCGCGGTTGTGAGTTCAAGCCCCGTGTTGGGCTCTGTGCTGACAGCTCAGAGCCTGGAGCCTGTTTCAGATTCTGTGTCTCCCTCTCTCTCTCTGACCCTCCCCCATTCATGCTCTGTCTCTCTCTGTCTCAAAAATAAATAAACATTAAAAAAAATTTAAAAAAAATGTTAAATCTCATTCAAAAACATCCTTGCAGAAACATTTAGAATAATATTTGACCAAATATCTGGGCACTGTGGCTCATCCAAGTTGACACATAAAATTACCCATCTTAGTGTCTAAAAATGTGGATTCACACATTCATCTTATCCCTACTAGACAGTGGATTATTATAGAATCATCAATTACCAGAGCATAAAACCAGAGTAAATTTATTATCAGTAACCATTTTTTTTGTAGAAGCAGATAGAGAAACATAAGTAGAGCATTTCTTTATTGATGTACTAATATCTTATTTCTTACAGATTTTTTTTCCCTCAGCAATGAAAATACACAGTTGAGCTATATTTGAGGGGCTTTGCCTGCTCTTTTGCCATAAATAAGTTTCTTTCTTCTATCTTCTCTGGAGTCACCTTCATCTTCTTAATACTTTTATTTTTTTAATGTTTATTTATTTTTGAGAGAGAGAGTGAGACAGAGTGTGAGTAGGGGCAGGGCAGAGAGAGAGGGAGATAGAATCGGAAGCAGGCTCCAGGCCCTGAGCTGTCAGCACAGAACCCAACGCGGGACCTGAACCACAAACCGTGAGATCATGACCTGGGCCGAAGTCAGATACTCAACCGACTGAGCCACCCAGGTGCTCCATATACTTTCTTTTTTTTTTGGGCACCTAGGTGGCTCAGTTGGCTAAGCATCCAACTTCAGCCCAAGTCATGATCTCGTGGCTTGTGCGTTCGAGCCCTGCGTCAGGCCCTGTGCTGACAGCTCGAAGCCTGGAGCCTGCTTAGGATTCTGTGTCTCCCTCTCTCTCTGCCCCTCCCCTGCTGGCACTCTGTCTTTGTCTCTCTCTCTCAAAAATAAATGAACATTAAAAAAAATTAAAAAAAATACTTTCTATTTTTAATAGGGTGCTAATCATGGAAGACTTGGTCATTGGTACTACCAGGCTTAGAAATACAAGCTTATTTCTTGTGTTGCCATTTATGTTCCCTTTAGTTTCTTCTGGCTGCAAGAAACGGAGGCCTGCTTCTACTTATTCATGTGAAAGTGTATAATAAGGATTCAGGAATATGTCACAAGAATCTAAGGGTGCGTGTCTTCAGCCAATTTGCAGGGGACCTGGAAAACGTTAAAGAATACAAGTTGCTCTCTCAATTTCTCAAGCATTACCTGGCACCTTAGTTTCCTAGGGAAGCTGTAATAAAGTACTGCAAATATAATGGCTTTTAAAAAAACCCAGGATTTTATCTTCTTAAATCCTGGAGACTAGAAGTCTGAAGTCGAAGTGTTGGCAGAGCCCTGCTGCCTCTTCCTCTGAAGGATTTAGGAGAGAATCTTTTTTTTTTTTTTTTTTTTTCTTTGCTGCTTCTGGCTTCTGGTGGCAAACTTTGGTGTTCCTTGTTTTATGGCAGCATAGCCCTGCCTCTGCTTTCATATGGCCTTTTTCCCTGTGTTTCTCTGTGTGTCCAACTTTACCTTGTTTTATAAGAATACGAGGCATTGGATTAGGACTCATCCTAATCCACTATATGATTTCATCTTAAGTTGATTACTCATGTAAAGACCCTATTTCCAAATAAAGTCACATTTGGAGGGACTAGAGGTTAGAATTTGAACATATCATGTGGGGATATACCATTTAACCCAAAACATTTGATATCTCATCCTTGGTCACCGTGAGACTTATATACATTTGATGACTGAGCAGCCCTTAAAACTGTATTAATCAGCAAGATATCTTCTAGAAATAGACAAGAGTATTCTAAAATTCATATGGAAAGACAAAGGAACTAGAATAGTAAAATTTTTTTGAAAGATAAGAACAGAGTGGGGGTAATCATTCTATTTTACGTCAAAACCTATTATAAAATTATAGCAATCAAGATTGCATGGTATGGGCACAGGGATAGAGTCATAGAGCGATGGAAAAAAACAGAGAACCTAGAAATATACACAATTAAATATTCCCAACAGATCTTTGACAAGCACGCAGAACCAATTCAATGGAGAAATGATAGTCTTTTCAATAAATGGTGTTAGAACAAGTGCATATCCATAGGTGTGAGCACACACACACACACACACACACACACAAAAGAAAAAAAAAGAAGGAAAGAAAGAAGCCTTACATGTTATACTAAAATTAACTCAAAATGTATCATAGATTTAATTTTTAAAAAAATTTTTAAAATATTTATTTGTTTTTGAGAGAGACAGACAGAGTGCCAGGGAGGAGGGGCAGAGACAGAGAGAGACACACAATCCGAAGCAGGCTCCAGGCTCTGAGCTGTCAACATGGAGCCTGACACGGGGCTCGAACCCACCAACCATGATATCAAGACCTGAGCCAAAGTCAGACGCTCAACCGACTGAGCCACCTAGGTGCCCTGATTTAAATTTTTTTTTTTTAACGTTTATTCATTTTTTGATAGACAGAGATGGAGCGTGAGTGGGGGAGGGGCAGAGAGAGAGAGGGAGACACAGAATCCAAAGCAAGCTCCACGCCCTGAACTGACAGCACAGAGCCTGATGCGGGGCTTGAACTCATGGACCGCGAGATCGTGACCTTGGCTGAAGTCAGACACTTAACCGACTGAGCCACCCAGGTGCTGCTCATAGATTTAAATATACAGCATTCAACCCACAGCACTTGGTATCTTATAACTCTTCTCACAGTATTCCCATTCTGTTGTCTTTGTTTCTTTTTTTTTTTTTTTTAAAGTTTATTTATTTACCTTGAGAGAGAGCGAGAGAGTGAGAATCCCAAGCAGATTCTGTGCTGTCAACTTGGAGCCTGGCATGGGGCTCGATCCCATAACCATGAGACCATGAACTGAGCTGAAATCAAAAGTTGGATGCTTAACCAACTGAGCTACCCAGGCACCCCCCCCCCATTTTCTTTTTTAAAATTTTATTTATTTATTTATTTATTTATTTATTTATTTATTTATTGAGAGAGAGAGAGAGAGAGAGAGAGAGAGAGAGAGAGAGAGAGAGGGAGGGAGAGGGAGAGAGAGAGAATCCCAAGCAGATTCTGTGCTGTCAGCTTGGAGCCTGGCATGGGGCTTGATCCCACAACCATGAGACCATGACCTGAGCTGAAATCAAAAGTTGGATGCTTAGCCAACTGAGCTACCCAGGCACCCCCCCCCATTTTCTTTTTTAAAATTTTATTTATTTATTTATTTATTTATTTATTTATTCATTCATTCATTCATTCATTCATTCATTCATTGTGTGTGAGAGAGAGACACACACACACAGCAGGCATTTGTGGAGAGGCAGAGGGAGAGGGAGAGGGAGAGAGAATGAATCCCAAGCAGGCTCTGTGCTGTCAGCACAGAGCCCAATGCAGGGCTCGATTTCATAACCCTGAGATCATGACCTCAACCGAAATCAAGAATTGATTCCTTAACTGCCTGAGCCGTCCATGCACACCAAGTCTAACAACTTTTGATCAAGTCCTAGAATCCAAGTATTTTCTCCCATGTTTTCTTCCAAAGGTTTATAGTTTTGTATTTTACTTTTAACTATTTGAAAATCATACATCTGATAAAAGAGGCATATCCAGACTTTGTAATTAACTCTCAAAATTCAGCAGTAATAGAAAACAAGCAAATCAGTTAGAAGATGGGCAAGACACATGAAGAATCATTTTACCAAAGAGGGTAAGCAAATGACAAATTAAGCACATGAAGTAAAAATTAAGACATAATGAGATACTCCACACCTATTATAAGAGCTGAAATAAAAATACAACACCAAATTCTGGCAAGGATGCTAACGACCTGGGTCTCTGTTAGGTTGCTGATTGGTGAAATAGTATAGCCACTCTGGAGATGGTTTGGGATTGTCTTTCTTTTTTTTTTAATTTTTAATGTTTATTTATTTATTTTTGAGAGAAAGAGAGCACAAGCAGGGGAAGGGGCAGAGTGAGAGGGAGACACAAAATCTGAAGCAGGTTCTAAGCACCGAGCTGGCAGCTCAGAGCCCAACATGGGGCTTGAACCCACAAACCGTGAGATCATGACCTGAGCCAAAGTCAGACGCTTCACAGACTGAGGCACCTAGGGGCTGTGGGATTTTCTTAAATTGGTGAAATCTACCCTTACCATGCAATCTAATAATCACATATATGCATATTTATCCCATATTTATCTCATATTTTGTCCACAGAAAAAAATCATATGCAGTGGTTTATAGCAGGTTTATTTGAAATAGTCCCAAACTAGAAACAAACAAAATGTCCTGCAATAGGTGAATGGATAAACAAACTGAATAAAAGACCGACTTCCTGAAACTCCTATTCATGTTGGTATTTTGACCTCTTTCGTTGAGTCACAAATGTTCTTCTTGATGTCATCTAGAATGGTGAATCCTGTCTGGAAGGTTTTCTATTTAATTTGGCCAGATCCATCAGAGGAATCATGGTCTATGGCAGCTATAGACTTACAAGACAGATTTCTTAAATAAAAAGGCTAAAAAGTCAAAATGAGTCCTCGATCCATGGTCTACAGAGTGGGTGTTGTATTAGCAGACATGAAAACAGCATTAATTTCATCGTCCATCTGCATCAGAACTGTTGGCTGATCCAGGTACATTGTCAGTGAGCAGTAATATTTTGAAAGGAATCTTTTTTTTGAGCAGTAGTTCTCACCAGTGGGCTTGAAATATTCAGTAAACCATGTTGTAAGCAGATGTGCTGCCATCCAGGCTTTGTTGTTTCATTTACAGAGCACAGGAAGAGTAAATTTAGTACAATTCTTAAGGGGCCTAGAATTTTCAGAATGGTAAATGAGCATTGGCTTCAGCTTAAAGTCACCAGCTAATTTAGCATCTAGCAAGAGAGTTTGCCTTCCTTTGAAGCTTTCCAGCCAGACATTCACTTCTCCTTTCTAGCTGTGAAGGTCCTAGATGGCATCTTCTTCCAATAGAAGGCTCTTTTATCCACACCGAAAAGCTGTTGCTTAGTGTAGCCCCCTTCGTTAATATCTCAGCTGGATCACCCAGAGAGCTCGCTGCAGCTTCTACATCAGCACTTGCTGCCTCACCTTGCCCTTGTATGTTGTGGAGATGCCTTCCTTCCTTAAACCTCATGAACCAACGCCTGCCAGCTTCAGACTTCTCTTCTGCAGCTTTCCCACCTGTCCCAGCCTTCATAGAGCTGAAGAAAGCTAGGGTCTTCCTCTGGATTAGGCTTTGGCTTAAGGGAATGTTTGATCTATCCAGACCACTAACACTTACTCCATATCAGCGATAAGGTTGCTTTGGCTTTCTTACCATTCATGTGTTCCCTGAAGTAGCACTTTTAATTTTCTTCCAGAACTTTTTTTTTTTTTTTTTTTTTTTTTTGCATTAACAACTTGGCTAACTGGCCCAAGAGGCCAGGCTTTCTGTGTATTCTGGCTTTTGATATGCCTTCCTCACTAAACTTAATCCTTTCCAGCTTTTGCTTTACTATTTATTTATTTATTTATTTATTTATTTATTTATTTATTTTAAAATGTTTATTTGTTTTTGAGAGAGAGAGAGCATGAGCAGGGGGAGGCAGGGAGAGAGAGGGCAGAGAATCCCAAGTAAGCTCTGTGCTGACAGCAGAGAGTCTGACGCGGGGCCCAAACCCACAAACCGTGAGATCATGATCTGTGCTGAAGTCAGACGCTTAACTGACTGAGCCGCCCAGGCGCCCCTCTAACTTTTGTTTTAAAGTGAGAGACATGTGGCTGAGAGGCCACTGGGGATTACTAACTGGCCTAATTTCCATATTGTTGGGTCTCGGGGAACATGAGGGCATGAAGAGAGGGAGAAGAGAGGGGAAATGACTGGTAAGTGGAGTAGTCAGAACGCACACATTTATCAGTTATGTTTGCTGCCTCAGATGAATGTGGTTAGTAGTGCCCCCAGGCAATCACAATAGTGACATCAAAAGTCACTGATGACAGATCATCACAACAAATAGAATAATAATGAAAAGGCTGGAAATATTATGAGAATTACCAAAATTTGACTCAGACACGAAGTGAGCAAATGCTGTTGGAAAAATGGTGCCCATAGACTTGCTTGACGCAGGATTGCCACACACTTTAAATGCGTAAAAAATGCAGTATCTGTGAAGTGCGATAAAGCAAAGTGCAATAAAATGAGGGATGCACGTATTCGTTTTTGGGGGGGAGGTGGGACG
This sequence comes from Panthera pardus, assembly GCF_024362965.1. Lineage (NCBI taxonomy): Eukaryota > Metazoa > Chordata > Mammalia > Carnivora > Felidae > Panthera > Panthera pardus. The sequence goes on along the minus strand of NW_026526766.1, from coordinate 13,878,705 downwards.
AGTTTTGATGTCTTTATGGTCCTATAGCCGATTTTTTGTTTCTATAGCATGAGAGATACAGATGTCTTATTTTATTTATAAATCTAGTTTATGGTCATAATGGGGAGGACATGCTTTTTCAGTCCAATATTTCCCCCTTTTCAGAAGCATCACATCAGAAGTGATGCTTGATCATGCAAAATACAACCCATTTAAAAATGGCAGAAATTTATGACTTTAATTTTATTTTTTCTCTTATCGCATGTGGGTGACCTGTGTCGTGCGAACTAACTCACACTATTTGTATAGACGGTGCGACGTGGTTATTATCGACATAAAACTAATGGTGAGTTGGATGCGCGTCATTAAGTTCCTTATTTCAAAGAGCATGTTAAAATTATGCGTTTTGTAACTTGTAAACTTTAAGTTGAACTCTTAATTATCAATGTTAATGGAGATGATCAAATGTGTGATAATATGCAATTATTGGGCAATAATCACATATGCTGCTGTATATTTTTTTAAATTTCTATTGGAAAATAGTTTTATTTATCACTAAACAGTTTTTAGCTACCAGGGTTAAACACTGTATATGTATTTTTTAATTGAATCTTGACATTTCTTTGAGGGGATTATTGTTATCATTTTACCAACATGGAAACTGTGTCTGAGAGAAGTTAAGTAACTTACTCAAAGATGGACATAAAAATCTTGGTGTGATGCAGGGGCACCTGGCTGGCTCAGTCAGGAGAGCATGTGACTCTTGATGTCTGAGTCCTGAGTTCAAGCCCAATGTAAGGTGTGGAGCCTACTAAAACTAAAAAAAAAAAAAAAAATGAAAACAAAACAAAACCCCCAAACCAACAAGACAAAACCTTGGTGTGATGCACATTAGAAACCCAGTTGGTCTGACAGCAAAGACCTTGTTTGTATAGTATGTGGGCATGTGATGTGAAACTTCACAGTACTATTTTCAACTGGGGGTAATATGAATTTTAGAGGTTAGATTTTTCATTTCCTTCTCTACATTTTATGCTGAACTTTTAGCCTTGCTTCTGAAACTGATAAAAAGAGTCCACTTACAGCAATTCTAGTCTCTTCTGCCTTACAGGCCTTTAACTTCCCTGGGGCTGAGTGGTAATTGCTTTTACATACCTCATCTTATTGTTTTGCTTTGCTTGAGACAACAGAATTTATAAGCACGATTGTTTTACAGTCATTTAAATACAGGTAATCTTCTCTTTGCCTTTCAAGTATTAGAAAAATTTGGGTTTTTCTTAAAATTAGTGTCTTAAAAGTTCACAACGTTTAACCTTGTTGCATTAAATGGAATGGTGCTCCCAATTTAATGTCTTCTATTTCATTCATTGTATGCAGAATACATGTTGATGGCATGAAAGTATGCAAGCAAAGATAATTTTTGCCACTAGTAAGAAGCTTTGAGATAAACACAGACATTAAATATTACCCTTGAGTTTCATTAATTTGTTCCCAACATACGGTTCTCCCTTAAAGCTCTATATTTAGAAAACATGTGTTAAGTGTGAGTGATACTTCAGATATGCAAGAGGTTATTTATTTGCTAAAATTGATTTATGTGTTTGTTTGAGAGCCTTTGGGAAGAGTAACCAAAGTGTTTCCCCAATATCCCTGGGAGCCAGTCTCCCAGGATGGGATGGACACATGGCCAAATAGATCTGAGTATGTTAATGTTTACCTTTTTTTGAGAGAGCCAGTTAGCGCACACACACGAGTGGGGGAGAGGAAGAGAGAGAGAGAGACAGAGAGAGCGAGAGAGAGAGAGAGGGAGAGAGAGGGAGAGAGAGGGAGAGAGAGAGAGAGAGAGAGGGAGAGAAAGACTTTTCAGCAGGCTCCACAGTCAGCACAGAGGCCAGTGTGGGGCTCTATCTCACAACCATGAGATCGTGACCTGAGCTGAAATCAAGAGTTGGACATTTAACCAACTGAGCTGCCCAGGCGCCCTGCTAATGTTTACCTTTTGAGAATGAAGGTAGTCAAAATTATTTCAGTCTCTTTGATGCTTACAAAAGAGGTGGAAAAGATCTCACAAACAGACATTATAAACTAGTAGTCTTCACCCTTGCCGAGGTGCTGCTGCTAGGGGAGGGCTTTTCAGCGTGTCAGGGGTGATTCTGAGTCCCGAGGGGCCAAAGGTACACAAATAGCACCGGAAGCTATTCTCCGCGAAAAGTGAACGAGAATAAAGGTATGGGAAGAGCTCATTTTTCTGAAGTTTGAGTCATGTTCCTCTTTTACCAGAAGCTATTTTGTCCTTACTTCATTCTCAGGGGGCTCAGCATTTGAGCATATTAGAGCATCACTTTTGCATTCTATGTGGTTCGGTGAGCAGACATTCTTTTATGTAAAGCAGGAGCTAGCAGAAGATTCTTTGCTACAGGGGCTTTCTCACGCGTATCCTGCATCTGAAGATACACTCAAGCTCCTGGATCTGTTAATTGTCCCAAAAAATCACCACAGCCACCATCAACTCATCAGAGTCCTTCAGTTCTATCTGCCCTCCTCCAAAACACAGTTTCAACCAACTATCATACAGTCCTATAGAATCAAGAATTAAGTGTGGTGGCTTCTAATAATGAAATGAAAATGGCTAATTTTAGAAGAATTAGGTTCTAATGCAAAAATTATGTCTCAGTGCATTGAATGTTGCTGTAACTTTTGGGGCAGGGTATAACTTTTTTCAGGCTGCCTTTCCTGGGAAATGAGGTTTCAAAACAAGTTACTTATAAAAAAGAAGTTATTTAAAAACCAGCACTATATGCTAACTAATTTGGATGTAAATTTTAAAAAATAAAAAATAAAATTAAGAAACAAAACCAGCAGAAGTTTAAGTACTCTGTAATAGGAAGGAAAAAATGAGGAAACCTTCTAAATGTGGATTCTGTCTTGTAATTAGAATTCCCCGGGAACTGTGAAGCAGTTGTGGACATCCGAGAAAATGAACAGGAGTGGTTATGGACAGATGAATGGTCCACAGAAATATTTGAGAAAGCCGCACATTGCTGTGCGGTCCCCGAGTCCCCAAGAAAACTCCCAGATGTGAGGATTTTGAAGAGGAGATAAAGGTCCCTCAGTACATTTTTTTAGATAAATAATAAAATGAAGACAGAATCTTTTTCCTTTTTTTTTTTTTTTTATTGCAAATCAGTGCAAAGCCTGCTAAATGGAAACTACTGGTCTAGAAAATAAAGGAATTAGAGTTGGCAGCGAGATGTAATTTTTCCATGAAGCTCTTTCGAATCCCAAATCAACACAGTGGAATGTCAGCTATTGTTTATGACTCTACATAGCTGTGACAGCCTATAAATAATGAATGCTTGCTTCATCTTCTATCCAAGAGCCTGGGATGCTGGGATGACCTTAAAAACGTTGCTTCCTTCTCACTGGCAGTTATTTGAGGGGTCTTCTGAACAACCAAGGTGGAAGCCAACATTCCTCCCACTGAAACACCATGTTCATGCCATTGGCTACAAGAAAACAAGCTAGGATGGTGTGTTCTGATTCATTTGGAGGTTTCATTCAAATTCTCAGATGAGAACAAGAGAAAATAAGTAGCGATACTGTTTACCAGCTATATTATCCCTACACTTCAGAGTATGTAATTGTGTGGAAGTATCAGCCAGGCTCTAAATAGAAAGTACTTTGAGTTTAAAAACAGAGGAGATTTAGTGCCAGGTTGAGAAGGTGGTCTGACTGTGGGTGGTTTGAGCGCTGTTTCTGAAGAGGAGGGGCATCTGCTCGGAGGCCATATTCTGACCCCTAGCTCCTACTGCGGTGAGGACAGTCTGTCTTGCCTGCCTGTGGGCATCTTGTTTGGTACCTGCCAGGTTACTGGGCATCAGCTGGCACCTTTGATGATGTCTAGATCCTGCCACGCCTGTGATTTGAGGGTCTTACTTACATTTTGCATCTCTCTCATCTCAAACTTGAGTCTTTTCTGGTTCACATCTTGGCCTTTAGAAAGCCCGAGATGGGGTGCCTGGGTGGCTCAGCATGATCTCACAGCTTATGGGTTCGAGCCCCACATTGGGCTCTGTGCTGACAGCTCAGAGCCTGGAGCCTGATTCAGATTCTGTGCCTCTGTCTCTCTCTGCCCTTCTCTCTCTCTCTCTCAAAAATAAATAAACATTACAAAAAAAAAAAAAAAAAAAAAAAGAAAGCCTGAGAAACTTCAGCTGCCTTCTCTGTATCACCTGAGAGTATATAGGTCTCTTCGGTTCCCATGGGTCCACCCATAAGTTCTGTTTTGATCACCTAAGCACATGTCCCTGCACTGCCAGGCTCCCTTGAGGCAGCTTACACTCTTTCCAGGATATTCCCTGGAAAGGCAGGCCCAGCTGACTTTCCCTGTTATTCTGCCAAGCCTCCTGGGTGGGTGGGGGTGGGGGGGGGGGTGCTATTATTTTACTTTCTGCAACCAAGGCCCAGAGAAATAGGTTATTAGAAACTGTATCAATGACCCATGTAGCATGTTAAACTTGGTCTTGCACCCTCCAAATCCTTCCCTTCCTTCTCTACTTTATGACTTAATTTTATAAACCCTCTGAGGTCAGTCCTCTAAACTTGGTCTTTTTTCCAATTCAAAATATAACCCTCTTTCACCTTAGTGCCTAGCTCTGACTTATCTAATAATACACTTTGGCTTTTAGAAGATTATTTTTCCTCTGGGTATAAACATGTTTTATTTGAAACTCAACACCAGACAATGACTTCTTTGTTATAGGAGGTATCTGCACTCCTTGTATCCAGGGAACTTAGCAGCATGCTCATGGCTCAGCTTTACTTATCAGTGGAAAGGATATGACAAGTTCAAAGAAGAGAGGTGGGTGAGGAAATTTAATATCAAAACTATTCTCCTACTACATTTGTAGTTATAACTTATATTGAATTTGTGCCATATTTATATAAATCTTTATAGCTTATGAAATGCTCTCATGTATGTCATCTTGAAGACTACAGACAGAATAAAGGCAAGAAACCCAAATCTTGGACCTGGAACTTGATTGTGGTTCAGCCACTCCAGAGCAATGTGTTGTTGGATGAGCTAACTTAATTTTCTTCATCTGTAAAATAAAGATAAAGGGCATAGTAACAGTATCATACTCATAAGGCTACCAGCATTAAATAAGCCTTCATCTGTGAAAAGAGCTTCTCATGAAGACTGGTGCCCATTATTTATATTTGGCATGACTTCTACTTCAAGAAACTGAAGAGTATAAATAAGGACCACACTCTTGTTCTTAACGTCGGTATTAATGTCTTTGGCCTTTCCTTCTGTCAGGTTTGTTCATCGTCCAACCTTAGTTGTGGATTTCCATCTCTTTATCTAGAGCTGGGTAAAGAAAGTGGAGGTCGTCCATTGCCAAAATATTTGGCATTTCACGTGTGCCACTATTGATACGGTCATTTCACATGCCCCTGTGCTACTGCTGGGCTAGGCAGGGCTTGGAGACTTTGTCAACTCATGTTGGGAACTTGTGAGCCCCAGCCCAGCTTGGCTACATGGAAGCAGGGGGCATGGAGCCTTTCCAGTTCTCACTAAGCCTGCAGCCATGCACATGCCTCTGCGTCTTCTCTTTTTCACCCAGTGACACTCCTTTTCTTCTGTCCTCTTCTGGGACAACTAACATAATCTCAAGAAGTTCACACTTTAGGGACTTATAGGCTAGGAAGGGAGATTGATGTTGGAATATTTCTGCTTCTGGGGGCACCTCCTGTGTATAAGTGAAGGTCTGTTGCAGCAAAAACAAAGCATACATTAATATCTCAATAAGTTATCCTGACATGAACGGAACACTATAGTTATTATAGTTATTCCACGATGTGACGGAACGATAAAAAGTTTGGAATTATACTTTCATCACTTAGCCTAAATCCAGTTAAGGAGTTTTAGGAATAAACATTTTGATAATATTGAAAATGAGGAAAGGGCACCTGGGTGGTGTAATCGGTTGAGTGTCCAACTTTGGGTCAGGTCATGATCTCCTGGTTTGTGAGTTCGAGCCCTGTGTCAGACTCTGTGCTGACAGCTCAGAGCCTGGACCTGCTTTGGATTCTGTGTCTACCTCTCTCTCTGGGCCTCCTCTGCTCACATTCTCTCTCAAAAATAAATAAACATTACAACAAATTAAAAAAAAAAAGAAAATGAGGAAAGACATGAGACTTAATTGTAAGGTATCTGTCAGGCTTGTAGAAATAAGAAAAAGGAATGGGTCTAATACTGAATATTTAAATGACTTTGGGAATTGTCTTACTAATTGGAATGAATTTGGAAATCTATAACTGGGTATCTATGATGATTAAAGATGGAAATGTAAATATACATACAAACAAATTTGCAAGAAATCCTAAATTATATATAGAAGTGGGAGAGAAATTCATAGCCAAGACTGAAAACTCAGATCTATAAAAGAAACATATAGATATATGTATTAAAAATTAAAAATAGTTAAGTACAAATTCAGAGGTGTATGTGCACCCCAATCAATGTTTATACCAGCATTATCAACAGTAGCCAAACTATGGAGAGATTCCAAATGTCCATTGACTGATGAATGCATAAAGAAGATGTGGTATACACACACACACACACACACACACACACACACACACACACACACGTGCAAGTGCGATGGAATATTACACGGGCATCAAAAAGAACACTCTTGCCATTTGCAATGACATGGATGGAGCTAAAATGTAGTATGCTATGTGAGATAAGTCATTCAGAGAAAGACAAATACCATAGGCAAATACTTTCTATGTGGAATTTAAGAAACAAACAGATGAGCACATGGGAAGTGGGGGAAAGATAGAAACAAACCATGAGAGATGCTCAATGACAGAGAATAAACTGAGGGTTGATGGAGAGGGGTGGGTGGGAGATGGGCTAGATGGGTGATGGGTACTGGGCAGGACACTTGTGATGAGTGCTGGGCATTGTATGTAAGTGATTAATCATTGAATTCTATTCCTGAAACCAATATTGCACTGTGTTAACTAAAATTTAAATTAAAAAAGTAATAAAAAATAAAAAATAATTATGATATCTGATACCATAATCAAAGTCAAAAAGAAATGTTGGATCTGGAAAAAGTATTGGTAACACAAAAGGCAAAAGGTTTATACACATAATTATACACAGAACACTTAAAACTTGAAAGAGGCCAGGAGTAAAATGAAAAAGTATGTGTTCAGTAAATGCAGAAAAGTTGACCTGATATATCTGTTCACCAGCATCAGACTCACCAAATTGAACAAAGAAACATGGAAATGTAGTCCTGTCTTGGGGGACACTCACATAAAAGAGTATACGTCGACAATAGGATTTGTGATATCCTTCTGGCAAGAAGCATGACAGTGCCTACTAAAAATAAAATATAAAATGTAGTTAACTATTGACCTAGCAATTCCACTGATACAAATGCTTTCCGTAGAAATAAAGTCAACTCCAAAGGGAAATATATACAAGAATATATATCACCATGTGGTTCGTAATAGTTAAATAAATTATTGCAAACTCACAGGAAAGCTATGCATCTATTAAAAGGAAATCATCTAGAGCTATATCAGTGATTTTGGAGGGTTTCCATGAATTATTGTTGACAAGCAAAGAAGTGCGTGTAATAGAATCTAATTCTTATAAAACAATAACAACTCTCTCATTTCAGCGATGGGTATAGGTGCACATTTGTGATTAGAGAAAGACACTGTTGATTTTAACATCAGCTACCTGGAGGGGTGGTGATGGGGTGAGGGGAAGGGGAAGATAATGGAGGGCAGGCAAGGAAAAAATATCTAGACTAAAAAGCAGATGTACAGCTCTCCACAAAAAAAATAGACACACATACACACACACACATAGAAATTAAAGGGAAAAAAGGATATATTTAGTTCTGTATATACTGAATTATATGAAGGGCCTATAATAGTCTGTCAAGTTTCATTTTACAGAATAATATATGTAGTTTACTATCTTTGTTAAAACAAGTAAATAATCACATATATGCATATACGTGTTTCTATATGTGTGTGTGTATTCACACACACATTGTGCAAGGGAAAAGTACACACCAGACTTAATATTGCACACTTTAGGAGGTGGGAACGAGGCAAGCGCAGGATGAAATCTTTACTGTTTTGTTATGTATCGTTTGACTTCTTACATGCAGCTTGAATGAATTTTAACTGTTCTTTTTTTTAAATGTTTATTTATTTTTCTTTTTAAAGTTTATTTATTTTGAGAGAGAGAGTGGGAGAGAGAGAGTGAGCAGGATAGAGGCAGAGAGAGAGGCAGAGAGAGAGGGAGGAGAGAGGATCTCCAGCATGCTCCACACTGTCAGTGAGGAGACTTTGTGGGGCTCAGAATCACAAACCTGTGAGCTCATGACCTGAGCCCAAATCAAGAATCCGATGCTGAACCGACTGAGCTACGCAGGCACCCTGAATTTTAAATTTTCAATAGTAATGCCTAACTTCTGTATGGCCTCTAGAGTCTATAAATCTGTAGACTCAATCAAGTAATGCACCAATCTTATCTTACCTAAGCCCAACTCTGATCTTATCCCAGAGTAAAATGTATTTTCCTCATGCCAGGCGATTGCTATGATGCCATTTCCCCCATTTACCTTCTCAACTATTTCTCACCAGTAGCCTGAGAAGGTATTATGATCCTCATATTTATGTATATGGAAGAAGGAGTCAGGGGGCTCAGTGACTTGACAGACGTCACAGAGATAAATAGGACCTACATCCAGATCTCAAATTCTGTTTTTTTTTCTTTCAATTATATAACAAATGCTGCTAAGGAAGTGCTTTCCTAGTGCCTTCCAAAAATCCAACACTTGCCCAAGTCCTAGCTATGGATGAATATAAAGCTCTTCATTCCACATAGTGAAATTCTAACCCCTCCCCCCCTCGGGCTTGTCAAGATATCATTTATTTATTTATTTTTTCTAACTTCTGATGCCTTCTTTTCTTCCTCCTGCTTGGCTAAATTCTGTTTGTGGAATCATTTGGATACCTTCCAAATGTAAGGCATCAAAAGAAGGCTCAGCTCTATTAGCTGCCTTCTGTTTCAAGTAAAATAGCCAGGTTCATAAGAAAGTACATGATCAAGGTTTTCACAGTCTGAGTGCTAAAGAAATAAGATGAACAACACTAATAAAAAGGCCTCATAGCCTCAGGCTACTACCATGAAAGAAACAGGAAAAATAACCAAAGGAGAAGGTTGGTATGGACTGAATGTGTCCTCCCCAAGTTCATAAATTGAAACCCTAACCCCCAGTGTGATGGTATTTGGACGTGGGGCCTTTGGGAGGTAATTAGAGCTAGATTAGGTCATGAGAAGGGCCATCATGATGGGATAAATGTCCTTATACAAAGAGGAAGTGCCATGAGTGCTCTCTTCCTCCACCACAAGAGAATAGCTGGAAGCCTGTGTCCAAAAGATGGGAAAAGTGCCCTCACCAGGTACTAACCTGCCGGCACTTTGATCTTGGAATTCCCGGTCTCCAGAACTGCGGTAAATAAATGTTTGTTATTTGGGGTGCCTGGGTGGCCCAGTCGATTAAGCATTTGACTTTAGCTCAGGTCACGATCTTATGGTTCGTGGGTTCAAGTGCCGCACAGAACCCACTTTGGATCCTCTGTCTCCCTCTTTCTGCCCCTCCCCTGCTCGTGTGCTCTCCCTCTCAAAAATAAATAAACATTAAAAAAATAATAAATGGTTGTTGTTTAAGCCAGCCAGTTTGTGGCATTTTGTTAGAGTAGCATGAATAGACTAAGACACAGGTGTAACGAGTGAACAGAAATTACTGATACGACTAGTCTTTTCACATTTGCTAATAGGCGTTGTAGGACTGTTGTGCGTACACGTCTGTGCTTTTATTTCTTAAATCATAAATCATCCTTGTGGTGGGCAGGATTCTAAGATGACCCCCAAAGAGTCATGGCCTGTGTATAATCCCATTGCCTTGAATGGAGGCCAAACGTGGGACTTGCTTTTAGCCAATAGCTGTAGGTATAGCAAAGGTGAATGGACAGTTAGTCCTGTGATTGCATTTTTTAAACATCAGGCTGTCTTAGCAGCCTGGAGAGAGATTCTCCTGCTGACCTATAGGAATGAGTAAGCTGCCATGTTGTAAGAGAGCCACATAACAAGGTACTGTGGGTGGCCTCTGGGAGCTGACAGTATTCCAACCTGACAGCCATCCGAGAAACCCAGGGACCTCAGTTCTTCAACCCCAAGGGGCTAAATTCCACCAACAGCTGCTCGAGCTTGGAAGAAGACCCTAGACTCCAGTAAGCAGTGCGGGCCGAGTGCCACCCCGACTGCAGCTTTGTAGGATACAGCTACCCAGTGTCTAGACTTCGGACCCATGGAAACTGTGGGATAAGAAATGTATTTTGGTTTCAGCCACTAAGTTTGTGGTAATCTGTTACGCACCAATAGAAAGTGAATGCAACGTGTAACAAGTACAAACTGTGGTGTCATGGAAGACGCAGCTCTGGAGCATGGGAGACTTGGCTTCATTCCTCAAATTCCAGAGAACTTGTGACGGGGCGTCAAGCAAGTCACAACCTTTGGAAGCTTCAGGGACCTGCTCTGTGAAATGAGGGCCTCTTCAAGATCTCTTTAAGGTCTTTTTTTAAAATTAATTTTTAATGTTTATTTTTTTAAGGTTTACTTATTTATTTTGAGAGAGCGAGCGAGCATGAGCAGGGGAAGGGCAGAGAAAGAGGGAGACAGAAGATCCCAAGCAGCCTCTGCACTGACGGCAGAGAGCCCAGTGTGGGGCTTGAACTCACAAACTGTCAGATCATGACTTGAGCATCCGAAGTCAGACGCTTAACCGACTGAGCCACCCCGGTGCCCCAATTTTATCAATCTTTTTAAAAAATATATAATTTATTGTCAGGTTAGCTAACATACAGTGTATACAGTGTGCTCTTGGCTTTGAGGGTTGATTCCCATGATTCATTGCTTCCATACAACACCCAGTGCTCATCCCAACAAGTGCCCTCCTCAGTGCCCGTCACCCATTTTCCCCTCCCCCCATCAACCCTTAATTTGCTCTCTATATTTAAGAGTCTCTTATGGTTTGCTTCCTTCTCTGTTTGAAACTCTTTTTCCCCTTCCCCTCCCCCGTGGTCTTCTGTTACGTTTCTCAAGTTCCACATATGAGTGAAAACATGATATCTGTCTTTCTCTGACTGACTTATTTCACTTAGCATAACACTCTCCAGTTCCATCCACATTGTTGCAAATGGCAGGATTTCATTCCTTCTCATTGCCAAGTAGTATTCCATCCCCAGTCTAGTGTTGACACTAATTGCTACAGGATTTTTAGCCACATCAAATATATCAAATATCCTATCAAATGAATATTATCATCATATATTAAATTTTTCAAAAAAAATTTAAATTTATTTTTGAGAGAGCATGAGTGGGGGAGGGGCAGAGAGAAGGGGACAGAGGATCAGAAGCAAGCTTTGCACTGAGAGCAGTGAGCCCGATGTGGGGCTTGAACTCCTGAACCGTGCGATCATGACCTGAGCCAAAGTCAGATGCTCAACTGACTGAGCCACCCAGGTGCCCCATCATTGTATGTTTTAATCTGGCTCACTTATTTATTGTCATTGTCACCCCCTCCTCAAGTCTATTAAAATCAGCATCCTCAGATTTTGACTGAAGAATTCAGGGAGAGGTCTAAGGACCAGTTCAGAAAGGTGTCTAAGAAAAATGGTGGGATGGACATTATCACCTTTGAGAAATTGCATTGTAAAATTGAGAGGTAAGATATAGGTAAGGTCAAAAAAAAGGGAAATGGGAATTTTGTTTTCCAAAACATTTTCAGGAATGTGAAAGATGGCTTAGAGGCGATTCGTGTCTATTTCTGGAGCATCGCACACTGTAGGAAAACAGAGCAAATCCCCAGCCTCCCCGGAGAGAAGAGAACTCATTCCCCAGGTGAGACTCTTGTGTCAGAAGACAGCACCTGCCCATCACCATCAGGATGCTGGTGGTTCAGCAGGTTCGTCTTAATGGTGTGCACTTGCTCATGCCTAAAAGAGAGAAGTGAACAATGACGGAGCCACCAACTATTTTATTGCACTTTGTCACTATTGTGAAAGCATCATAGTTCATATTTAGCTAAGTAATGAGCCTTGGAGAGGCAAAGTCCCATGCTGCGCAAGGTGAATGGTATATTCCCTGCAAGGCGCTGCAAACAAAGGAGACTTCTACTATAAATAGGACCTGGGTCAGGAAATGCTTCATGCAAGTATTAATAATCGATGTGCTACACAGACAGTGGAAGGTGAGGGCTGGGGTAATTATCATCCAGTTAGGGAAACCAATGAAATTCTGGGGAAATGGAGAAATGACTTCCTTTGCTCTAGGTGGCAGTTGGTGTGACCAGATGAAGGAATTCTTTATTCGTTTAATTTTCCCTCTTGGCATTGACTTAGCTCCGCAGTTGACCCAGGAGTCCTGGAGCTTACTCTAGGAAGTCAGCCCTCTGGAGCAGGGGAGTTAGCCCTCATTTGCAAACTCACCACGAGACTGGAAGCAAAGCTGGAGGACGGGGCTGCCAAAGCCAATCACCGCAACCTGTGGCAGGCTCGCCCAGCACCCTAGGAGAGAGGTCCCTCCCCCTCGGTCATCCTGGAAGGCACGGGCTGCTGCTCTCCGGCACCTGTCGCACCTCTCAGCCTTGGCAGAATGAAAAGAGGAGACAGCTGGAGTCATTGTAGTTCCTGTGTTTGAAGGTAGCCCAAATGAAAAACAAACAAACAAATCTGGTGAGTTTCACGTTTCTTTTAAGTGTACAGAAATGCAGCTGCTAAGTGGTGTAGGAGATCAAAGGAGCCTTTTAAATTCAGGACACCAAAGTGTTCTTCCTGGCTTGATCCTTGTGGAGATTTGTTAGAAAACTTGAGAAGAGAGTTGCAGAAGAGGGTTGGGTCTATCAAAGTTGTCTGAATTGTGAAAAGTCCTTTATAAAGCTCATTACGTGTCTTCATTGCTGATCTCTGTGGAGAATGTGATGGTGTAGTGAGCCCCTAGGTTGTATTTCGGGTGGTGAGTCATGTGCATAGTTGAAAAGCATTTATTTAATAGAGTGATAAGGTAATCTGATTGATTGCTATTGTCAGTTTCTTAGAGACCAGGATTATATTCTGAAGCATCCAGTAATTCCAGTGCTTTCCATGAAACAAAGTTTTATCTTAGCCCCCAAGTATGGAGTTGTGTCTTAAAATATAAAGATATTATGTAGGTAAAATAACTGCCATATGATGTTCAATGTACATTGCATGATTTTAAATAGCTCAGACTCCAAAATTATTGGGGCAAACAAAAATGAGTATTTATTGTTTTCTGTCAGTATCTTAGCAGTTCTTCATTTTCTTAACAGTAAGACAATGTAAAATTACGCTGTCATTGTGGATTACCATAAAAAATGAATGATAGTATTTAGATATTCAAGTTTTCTGCACATAAAAGATCTCTTATTTTTAAAGTTATTTCAATTTTATTTTGACCAGAATTGGTTAAATGACTAGTTTGTGAATGGTTTTAACTTTAAAGTCATTTTTCTTTAATTTGACATGCTTTTAATGACTTCTTGATCATGTCACCCTTCTATGGAGCAGCAGAAAATTTAAAAATATGCTATATGGATAGAACCAACATTGCAAATGTGTCTTACAATACATTTTAGTTATTGTTGTTGATAGTGTTTGTATGTGTGATAAGATCTATCTTTGGTTATTCTGAGATTTTTTTTTTCTATTTGTTATCTAAACTAAACTAGTTCATTTTGGCTAAGTTTTCCCCCCTGTGGCTAAAATGATATATCTAAAAATTAATTTTCATCTAGAATTGTTTTAATCCACAAATGTATTTGAGAACTCTTTAATTACTAGTTATTTGGGTTAAGTTTCAATCTTACTTTGATAGTTTTAAGGGGCTTGCTGCAGAGGGGGAAAGAGAAAGTGAATGTGAAGAGTCTTTTAATTAAATAATGTATAAAGGTTAAATATCAAACACTCGTGACTGTTATCATCATAATTCTAAATCTCAGCTGATCCTAGTTATTGATCTCTTCCTCCAATAAATGCTAACCTCCTGCGTGTATTTTTTCTTCCGTTGAACTGATTTTCATTTTCTTAGCCTCTGGGGATGTAGCTGCATAAAAGGTAGGTTTGAGGTAGGTTTTCATTTGGGATACATACCAGAATTTGGAATTGGAATTGGAAATACCAGAGGAATTCCCAACAGGTCCTGGTTAGGGTACATTCTCAAGGTGGTCTTGTCAAAGCACTGAGCGGTAGTGTTGGTTGGTTCTCTGATGAAAGGCAAGTATGCGTCTAACTGCGAGAGAAACTCTGGTTTTTAAGTGAGGTGTGTAGAATTTCTGGAAATGAAACTTTAAAAACAGTTTATTGTAGTCATTCAACAAAAAGCCGTTTTTGTTTATTTCCTGACCAAATTTGAGGAATGATTCACAGCCACTTAAAATTGCTGATTGGAATCTGGTTTGCCTGGTTGGAAGGGAGCTATGTTTTTCTTCTACCTTCTCCGTGAAATGCCCCCATTTTTCTTATTTTGGTGCCTAATGGTATAGATTTAGGTGTTCATTTCTTAATTTACATTAAAAAATAAAGCCATTCAATTTCTAAAATAGAGTTTAGCATATGTAAATTAATTTTATTAGAAATTTCACAAGGTCCATGGGAGTTGAAAAATTCATCAAGGTAATTGCTTCTTAAGTTCGTAGTAAAATACATGTCACTTTTGAGAAAAAAAATACTTTAAACATGGTATATGTTCATTGTAGATAGATCAGAAATACATAGAAGTACAAAAATTGTTCTTAAGGGGCACCTGGGTGGCTCAGTTGGTGGAGCATCTGACTTTGGCTCAGGTCATGATCTTGCGGTTCATGAGTTTGAGCCCCACACACGGCTCACTGCTGTCAGCCTGTTAGCACAGAGCCTGATTCAGATCCTGTGTCCCCCTCTGTCTGCCCCTTTACCACTTATGGTCTCCCAAAAATAAATATTTAAAAAAGTTTTTTTTAATACTCAGCCTCAGTAGGCAGAGAGAACTATTAAATGTGGTGTATTTATCAGTATAAAGATGCATATTTTTTAAAAAGTGGAATCATACTGTATACCAACTGCACCTGCCCTATTCCATAAATATTATTTTCTAGCACTTGGCTGTTTTTAAGTAGCTACATTTTTTTTTTTTTTTGCACGCAGTTCAGTTTCTGTTATTAAACTTGCATAATTGTCTTTTCTTCTTTTGAGTTTTTGGTCTTTGGGTACATCATGTATGAATATGGAACATAAGAATTAAAATCCTAAGGATAGAGCATTTACTAGGTACTTATTACCTAATCCTGAATAGCCTCATAGTTAAAACTTAAAACTTGTGATGACAAACTCATTGTTGTTAAACATAGACCATTAGTTAGCTACATAATATTCTATTAAATGGATAAATCATAATTCTTTAATATATCCCTTCCTGACATTTAAGATTTAATTTTAGAATAAGAGGATATAACAAGATTTGCTTGGTACAATGCATTTTATATATTGAAAACACAGGTTCTTCCTTATTCCCCAAATATGGATGTTTTCACTCCTTCACAATGGAATACTTCATTATGGCATGGATAAAGGACATTATTTCTGTACCTTCATTTTAATTTAAGCATTGCAAACACCAATTATTATAGCTAATATTGGCTAACTGGGTTCTATAAAGATTCATTTAAAAAAGACTCAATAGGTCATTAATATATCAAGGGAACACCTTGTAAAGAGTCTCCCTTGCAAATCATTTAGAACACCTCTCTCTGATGGGTACCGTTGCACTTGTATATTTGTAAGCAAATAGAATATTGGCCTTATTAAAATTCTCAAGGTACTTGTGGTACTGCTATCTCTAATATAGTAATAGTAGTGTCAGCTGAGGTCTGTGGTTTTAGGTGGGCTACAAAATCAGTAGGGGGGTGATGGATTTGGAAAAACTAATTCTCAGTTACTAGCTTAAAATAGCATTTGGCTAGCAATTCCTACTTAATAGTTCCCTGCTTTATACTAAAATTCTTAGGAAGACATTCTGGAAGATGAATTCATAATCCTTCCAAAGACCAGGACTCATAGTCAAGCTGTTGCCATTATCTGGGAGAAATTTCACTGGACTAAAAAATATCAGTGACTCAAGGTTCAAGGTACCCAAGAAATGGGAAGAAATCCAATTATGCCTTTTCTTGTGTTGGCCTTCTAATTCATGACCTCACGGTCTATACCAAACAGGGAGCTGAGTTTCTGTCTCTTTATTGGGTGCTGCTTTTGTGGAAGGCAAGCCAAAGCACTCTGTCTCTGTTTCTCCTAGATATTAGCACTTCTCTTTCTAAAACTGTCAGAGGTGGCAGACCACGTAAAATAGCTGTGGAGAGAGGATGGCGGACCAACAGTGTTGATGACACTGTGCACTGTAATGCCTGAAGTTCCAAAACCTCCCACAAAAGACCACCAGAGTCGTAAGTCAAAGCCAAGCGGCAAGGGTCGTTTATTGCAGGTTCGAACCTGGTCCTCTGCGCACTCATCGCCGGTGACACAAGAGGCCACGAATAGGGTTGGTATAGCGTTTTTATAGACAGAGACAAATAGCACAGGGGAGGTTTTTTACTTGTGGCGGGAGGAAGAAAGGGGGAAGGGGGTAGGTGAGGAATGTGCTAAGCAGGCAGGTTTACAGAAGCGAGAAATGCCGGTTAGTTTGTATACAATCACTCATTCCATTACATATCAGACTACATTTAGGAAGTTTTACAGCCCATTTTACAGTGGGTTACAATCAGGAAAGGTCTCACAATGCTCGTAGCAAACAGCAAGCAAAACAAACTTCTCAGCAATTGTATTTCTTATCAAAGATCCATAATAAGCAGAAAAGAGAACCTAGCTTTAAACTAAGGTGGGGCTGTCATTTGAATTCAAAGCTGTTCCTTTCATTCCCCCCTTTTCCTTGTGCCTAAAGAGCCAATCTTGGATCTTCAGTTTTTTATTTGTAATGTCTCGAGCGGTTGGTACTGAGTTCGTAAGACCATTAATTGTACAGCATTGAACCTGTCTTGGATAAAATTAATAATTTTGTTTATGATGCAGAGGCCTAACGTGAGAGCGAGAAGTAGAATGGCCAGAGGCCCGAGTAAAGCGGAGAGCAGGATAGTATTATAGACTTTCTGGGTTTTTAAATTAGAAACCTCCCAAGTTAAAGTATAGGGTATGTGGGGGTTGCCTGCAATACTTATGAGTCCGTAGGAGGTGAACAGGAGCACGCTAATGAGTGTTCCTCCGATTATTGTGGGTCCAGAGCTGCTGCAACAGTCTTGGTATGGGACACCCAGGCCTTTGGTCTCAGCTGGTTTTCGGGGTCAGGTTTTTGACGCAGAGTCAATTTTAAAGGATGGGTCTTACTCTGGTCAACCGTCCAGGCGGTGTTGGCTTCCGGCACGAAGTCTTCTCAAACCGCAAAGGGATCAGCTGGTCGGGCGTGGGTGTAATGGATCCAGGTAGCAATCCTATCGACTTTGAGAGCAGTGGGTGTGGTTAGGATCACAATATAGGGTCCCTTCCACCGTGGTTGGAGGGTCTCTTGCTTGTGTTCCCTGCACGTATACC
This sequence comes from Panthera pardus, assembly GCF_024362965.1. NCBI lineage: Eukaryota > Metazoa > Chordata > Mammalia > Carnivora > Felidae > Panthera > Panthera pardus. Next base: position 13,860,987 of record NW_026526766.1, on the reverse strand, counting down.
CAATCTCCGGGTCGATAGTGATGCGGCTCAGGAGGGGGCCCGTTCTCATAAATGGCTTTTAATCTAGGCCAAACTTCCTGGTGGGTGTGCTGGAGTTCCCTCAGGGAAATAAGTTTATGATCATCAGATTCAGTTAACACATTAGACTGTAGGTTGGGAATTATAGGGGGGGGCACTCCATACATGATTTTAAAGGGGGTTAATCCCAGTTTGTAAGGGGAGTTCCGCACCCTGAACAGAACATAGGGGAGTAAGACTACCCAATTAGCGCCAGTCTCTATGGTCAATTTAGTTAAGGTCTCTTTTAGAGTTCTATTTATTCTTTCTACCTGTCCTGAGCTTTGGGGTCTATATGCACAATATAGTTTCCAATCAGCCCCAATAAACTGTGCTATCCCTTGTATTACCTTTGAAATGAATGCTGGTCCGTTGTCTGATCCTATTAGGGTAGGGAATCCGTACCTGGGTATGATGTCTTCTAACATTTTCTTTGCTACTATCTGCGCAGTCTCATGCTTGGTGGGGAAGGCCTCTGTCCATCCTGAAAAGGTATCTATAAACACTAACAAATATTTATATCCATATTTTTTAGGCTTTACCTCGGTGAAGTCTACTTCCCAATAGGCTCCCGGCCTGGTTCCGCGGGTTCTGGAGCCAGGGTTTTTCCCGTGGTTGGTGGCGTTAGTTAATTGACAAGCTTTACAGCTAGTAACTCTGCTCAATTTTTGTCCTGGAGTCTTTAATGGTGATCCTAGCATGTCTTATTAAGTCTTGCATTTTTCTTGTGCCCATATGAGTGGCTCGGTGCATCTTGGATAAGACTTTATTTCCCATTTCTTCTGGGTTGATTATGCTACAGTCTGCTGCTCTCCACCATCCGTTAAGGCACTGAGTTAAAGGTAATTTTTGGATCCAGTTTAGGTCTTCTTTAGTGTAGGCGGGATTTTCTGGTAAACTAGCTGAACCGGGGTCTGGTAGGGTGGTCATTAAAGCACAGTCCACCTGTAAGGCTGCCTCTCAGGCCACCTGGTCAGCCAAATTATTTCCTCTGGCCACCGGTGTGACCAGTTTTTGGTGGCCTGGGCAATGTATGATGGCTAGTCGTTTAGGCAGCCAGAGTGCCTTTAAAAGAGCCAACATTTCTTCTTTGTTTTTGATAGTTTTCCCCTCTACAGTTAACAGTCCCCTCTCTCTGTATATAGCTCCATGTGTGTGGGCCATAGCAAAAGCATATCTGCTATCGGTATACACGTTTAGTTTTTTGTCTTTTCCCAAAGTCATTGCCTTGGTTAAGGCCACAAGTTCAGCTCGTTGGGCAGAGGTGCCAGCTGGCAAAGGCTCTGCCCAAACAGTCTCAGTTTTAGTTGTGACTGCTGCCCCCACGTACCTTTGACCTTGATGTACAAAGCTGCTGCCGTCAGTGAACCAGGTAACCTCGGCGTCTGGCAGCGGGTGATCCTGTAAATCTTCCCGAACTCCATGAACCTGTGCCAATATCTCAGCGCAGTCATGGAGGGGGGTATCCAAGTCCGGGTCTGCCTTCGCGTTGTGGGTCGGGGGATGCGGAGGACGGTTTCCTTCCGTGCATCAGTGAGCCATCGTTGGCCTTCTCTTAACAGATACCCCAAGTAGGTTACCTCGGATCTGCAAATTTGGGCTTCCTTTGCTGAAGCCCGGTACCCCAGGGCACCAAGTGTCCGGAGGAGATTTTTGGTGCCTTGCAAGCAAGCTTCGGCAGTCTCAGCGGTGATTAAAAGATCGTCAACGTACTGCAAGAGAGTCACTTTGGGGTTTTGATTCCGGTACTCACCCAGATCCTCGTGAAGTGCCTCATCGAACAAGGTGGGTGAGTTTTTAAATCCTTGGGGGAGCCGGGTCCAGGTCAGTTGCCCATTTATGCCTCTCTCAGGATCGGACCACTCGAAGGCGAAGAGCTCTTGACTTTTGGGGGCCAGAGGCAGGCTGAAAAAAGCATCTTTTAAATCAAGGACAGTATACCATTGTCTTTCTGGGCTGAGGGCACTTAGGAGGGTATAGGGGTTGGGTACTGTTGGGTGTATGTCCATGACTCGGCGGTTAACTTCTCTCAGATCTTGTACCGGACGATAGTCCGCACTGTTAGGTTTTCGTACAGGCAGCAGGGGGGTGTTCCAGGCTGAATGGCAGGGACGCAAGATGCCTAAGTCTAGGAGGCGACGGATATGTGGCGTGATGCCATTTCTGGCCTCCATTGACATCGGGTATTGTCGGACCCGAACTGGATCTGCCCCCGGTTTCAGCTCTATGAATAGAGCTGGGCGATGTTTAGCCAACCCCATACCCCCGGTTTCAGCCCATGCTCCTGGAAACTGTTGGAGCCAGGGCTCTATGTTTTGACTTTGTGAGGGTGGCCCCTGGTGGAGTCGATATTCATCTTCTAATCTTAGAGTAAGTGTGGTAATGGGCTGGTTGTGAGGGCCAGTCACTTGGGGGCCCCCTGGCGTAAAATGAATTTGGGCCTCCATTTTAGTGAGTAAGTCTCTTCCTAATAAGGGGCATGGGCTGTCGGGGATGACTAGGAAGGAATGGGTGACCTTTCCATTTCCTAGATCCATAGTCCTCTGGGTGGTCCAGGGATATTTTTTTATTCCGGTAGCCCCTTGGACCCAGGAAGATTTTTTAGAAATTTTTCCATGGGGCTTGATCAAGACCGAATGTTGTGCTCCTGTGTCAACTAGAAATTGAACTGGGTTCCCCTCCACTTGTAGCGTTACCCTAGGTTCGGGGAGGGGATCCGAACCCCGTCCCCCCTATTCTGCATCTTGAGTGAAGAGGGCGGGTGTGGTTTTTGGCTGCCACGGTTTTTGATCATGACGTGGCTTTAAGTTGCCTGTCCTCTGGAGTCTCTCTATTATTAAAGACACGCTGGGCAATGCGGACTAAGTCCTGAATCTGTTTTCCCTCCAGGTCCTCTAGTTTCTGGAGTTTTTTTTTAATATCAGTGGCTGCCTGATTTACAAAGGCCATTACAACAGCAGCTTGATTTTCGGGGGCCTCGGGGTTCATGGGGGTATACTGTCTGAAGGTTTCCATTAATCTTTCTAAATAAGCGGCAGGGCTCTCTGTCTTACCTTGTATCACTGAATACACTTTTGCCAAATTAGTGGGCTTGCGTGCAGCAGCCCGGAGACCCGCCACTAGAGTCTGGCGATAAATGCGTAGCCGTCCCCTACCTTCTGCCATGTTGTAGTCCCAGCCATCCTGTGGGGGTCGGGTCAAGGGAAAAGCTGCATTAATGAGATCAAGGTTAGCAGTGGGTTGGCCGTCATCTCCAGGAACCAGCTTTCTTGCTTCCAATTGAATTCTTTCTCGCTCCTCAGTGGTGAACAGGATTCGGAGGAGCTGCTGACAATCATCCCAGGTGGGTTGGTGGGTAAACATAACGCTGTCTAAGAGACTTATTAAATCTTTAGGGTTGTCAGAAAATCGGGCATTCTGGGTTTTCCAGTTATATAGGTCACTGGTAGAGAAGGGCCAGTATTGAAGTCGGGGGTTCCCCGTCTCATTGGGAGGCCCTATTTCCGGTAAGGGTAAAGCTACGGTGGAGTCAGGAAGGCGGAGTCCTGGCTCATGTGGGGCCCGCCTACGGGTATGTCCGGCAGCCCTTGGACTTTGCCCCCACTAGGCTTGGGCGCGGGTTGAGCCTCCCTGTTCTCTAGTTCTCCTATGGGCTGGGCTACGGGAGGCTCTGCCGGCGCAGCAGGGATGGGGGCAGCTTTCGGAATAAGAGGAGGAATCTGGTAAGGGGGAGGGTCAAGGGAAAGTAAATCTTGGTTGTCGGGGAGAACAGGGGGTGCAGTTGGAGTTGGCGGCTTGGGAGGGTTGATAGGTTTAGCCGCTAGGATTTGGCATGACTCTGCTATTAAGGAAGAGGCCATCCAAGGAGGTGGGTTTTCTACTAAATCTTGCCACACCAGAATATAGGGAATCTGATCCGAGTGACCTTCTTTCCCTGGTAGGAAAATTTTTTATTTTACTTTAAGGACCACAGGGAGGCAGAAGGTTCCCTCTGTAGGCCAATTGACCCCAAAGGTGGGCCATGCAGAGCGGCAATAGGTGATCAACTTCCTTTTGCGAATGTCTAGGCTTAAGTTGTGTCCTCTAGCTTTTACATCCCTGAAGTTGGCGAGAAGGAGGGAGAGAGGGGTGCTCTGCGTTTGGCCCATGTTATGATTCTGAGGAAGAGGAGAAGGGAAGGGGGCGGCACGGAGGGGGCCCTGAAGCGGCTGAAATCAGCGATGGAGTTTGCACAGGCGACCTCCGAGGGTGAGACCCCTGGCGGCCTGGCTGGGCCCCGGGGGGAGGGGCGGGAGGGAAAGCCGCAGGCAGCTGAGGAAGGAGGAAAGAGGAACAAAGGATGGAATAATTAATTCTGATCAGCCGAAAAAACACTTAATTCCAATAAAACATCCGACGCACGAAAGAAAAACAAGAGCCAACAAGAATCTCTGACAGTGGTTTCAACTTTCTGGGGCCGTCTCGGCCAGCCCAACAGAAAGGGTTATGGCTAGGACGGCGGTTATTACAAGGGCCCAGGGGTGACAATACATTTAGACTGACATAGAAGCACTCGCGTACTCGCCCGTCCGCGTCCCTCGCGGGAACTTAGGTGCCTCTTAGCATGGGCGGGCAGGTATAAACCCCCTGCTTGGATCAAAATAAATTTTGACCGCCTTAAGCCGTATGAGGATCACCGCGGAAATCGGGTTAGAGCCCACTCGAATCCCGTAGCTTATGCCGTGGGACTACACATAGGGTAAGTCAGGCGCGTGCCCCTGACTCCCAACAATCATTCCAGTCGATTTAACAGACAGACACACAGACACACATCACATCAAAATACGGGTAACAATTGGCATGCCTAGATGGTTTTTTTCTTTTTAGACGCCTAGAGATATTTCTTAGCACTCTGGAAGTTCATAGAGAAAATGAAAGTATTTAGTTCGCAGGCGCGTTGGGCATAAGCAGCCCACAGAAAAGAATCCTGATGGGCCAAAAAGGCCCCCCGATGGACCAGGAAGGTCCCCTGATGGACCAAGAAGGTCCCCAGATGGGCCAAGAAGGCCCCCAGATGGGCCAAGAAGGCCCCCAGATGGACCAAGAAGGTCCCCAGATGGACCAAGAAGGCCCCCAGATGGGCCAAGAAGGTCCCCAGATGGGCCAAGAAGGCCCCCAGATGTCAGTGGACGTCTCCAACTGACCCCGGCCGGGTGCCCTATAGCGCGTCCGCCAGGGTCACACCAGCTTCCAGACAGAACCGGTTCTCCAGAGAAGAAACACAGATCAGAGAGAAAAGGAAGAACGTTAGAGCCGGCTTACTTACCGATCGGAATCAAATACGACCCGTTGACCAGAAGTCTGGTGGGCTCGGGGGAGATCTCGGTGGAACCTCCAAATGTAATGCCTGAAGTTCCAAAACCTCCCACAAAAGACCACCAGAGTCGTAAGTCAAAGCCAAGCGGCAAGGGTCGTTTATTGCAGGTTCGAACCTGGTCCTCTGCGCACTCATCGCCGGTGACACAAGAGGCCACGAATAGGGTTGGTATAGCGTTTTTATAGACAGAGACAAATAGCACAGGGGAGGTTTTTTACTTGTGGCGGGAGGAAGAAAGGGGGAAGGGGGTAGGTGAGGAATGTGCTAAGCAGGCAGGTTTACAGAAGCGAGAAATGCCGGTTAGTTTGTATACAATCACTCATTCCATTACATATCAGACTACATTTAGGAAGTTTTACAGCCCATTTTACAGTGGGTTACAATCAGGAAAGGTCTCACAATGCTCGTAGCAAACAGCAAGCAAAACAAACTTCTCAGCAATTGTATTTCTTATCAAAGATCCATAATAAGCAGAAAAGAGAACCTAGCTTTAAACTAAGGTGGGGCTGTCATTTGAATTCAAAGCTGTTCCTTTCAGCACCCCTTGGTAAATCTCTGCAGGTGGCGGGGAGCACAGGAGAAGCCTGCGAGCAGTGCACGTGGAGTTGAGGGTTTTCATGTACGCCATCCCTTCAGCCGGGCTACCTGAGCCGGGCTGTGCAGTTTGCACTCGGCCCCAGGTGAACCGGGCAGATGGAGACTGTCTCAAAAAGGAACAGTGCCTTTTTGAAGTGTGCATGTGTGTGTGTGTGCATGTGTGTGTGTGTGTGTACATGCACTTCACACAAAGTCCTTGCATGTCCTGGTGGTCGCCTTGTCTTTAGAGCATCAGAAACCCAGACTGTGTAGGTAGGAAAAATATTCACCAAGGCCAGTAGAAGCACAGTGTAAATACTTCTGGACCCTGGAAACTGGGAGGTGAGCTGTGCAAATCAGTCTACTTCCTGGCAGCGAAATCTGAGAAGGGGATGTGACCAGTGCCCACCTGGACCACAACTGAGGCCAAGGGAAATTCTCAGTTCCTCTGTCAGTGTTAGAAAACACCTGACTGAACTTTTTTGTACTGAGGTTGAGTGCCTCATTGTTCAATAACAGATGACGTTAAAAAATACTAGAGGGAAAATAATCTGGCCATCCCCTATGTGGTGAGATTGTGGGGTTATGGATGATTATTATTTTACTTAAGAGTAAATAATATTTTAATAATCAAAAAAATGAAGGTCATCCTTAAATAGGAAGAAAAATCTGCTGAAGGTTTTATATTCATTTGTACTCTTAACAATATAATTGAGATCTTTCTTGCCTCTTTTTAAATTTACTTTTTTCTTCATTAGTGAAGGCACCTAATAGATATCAATAGTTCTGTTTTCCTTTTGAACTGAAGTCTCCAGTGATGGTCACCTTTTGGTCTACCACACACAGGTTGGTTAGGTATGGCGGTAAGAGGAGAAAGATTGCTTAGTCACCCAGATTTTCTCTCTTCCTGAGTAGTGATACCACAAGCCACACCTGAAATAACTCTTTTCATCTCAAAAATTCCCCTCCTTGCTCTGGTTAGAGAATGTCAGTGTACTGGGCAACCAAGGTTATGTGATCTGGCGGGCCAGATCCGATTAATGTTTTTAATTGTGATTTCAAGATGTAACACACCCAGGGAGATTTGTTCCAGATGGATGCAGTACAAAATGAAAAATAAAATAAAACCCCCTCCAAGCACAATATTGTTCTGAATACTTCTTTGAGGCATCAGCAGGTTTTAAATCATTGGAAGATGGGCCGAAGGCATTCTCGACATCACTGTGCCTTTCCTAGTTATTTGAAATAAGTTTTGGTTTTAAAGGCTTTTCCCTGTAGCTGTATCCTCTACCCGTCATTGGTGATCTGACCTATTAAGAAGAAGTAACAGAGAAAGGTGGATAATTCATAATATGGATGATTATGTCTCTTAAGAGCATTTTATGTGACATACCCAATATTTTAGTGCATAAAAAGTTCTGCATGTGTTTGTGTGTGTCAGTGCATACTTTAAAAGGTCAAAGATGCTACAAAAACTTTGTTTGGAAAATAATAAATGTTAAAAGTATATGGGCAAACCATTACATAAAAGCTAATGAAACAAATACATTTGACTGTTTTCTGTATATATACACAAGTTACTGGGATATTTAAAAATATCAAATAAAAGAGTTTAATTATGTAGTAATTTCTGATAGTTATTAGATTCCTTATTTGTTACATATCCTATAAAGTAGAAATAAATAATTTAAATGGCTCTTAGAGTCTGCAAGCACAAACAAATTCGGGGGGAAGATATTTTCAAGAGTAAATTAATTTGGATTTAGGTCAGTGAAGATTTCACACACACACACACACACATTGCTTGTACAAATTGATGAGTTTCATCTTGGTGCTTTTGGTTTCATAACTAGTTCTTATAACTGATAACTAAGAAAATAGTTTTGCCTATTAAGATTTGCTTCGTATCTAATGCAGTTTTAGTTTGTGGTTGTTGAGGACACTCACGATTTATCACCAGGGTATTTCAGTTGTGAAAACACAATAAAAAACCTAATGTGGTTACTTCTCTTTGATTTTGGAATCATTTGCCCTTTCTCTTTGGATTTAGGTAGCTTAGAAAAATAAAAACTTCCTTAAACTCTCTCTTACCATACAGAGGGAAAACGAATGCATCATAATCAGGGGCATTAGGTGTTTGAGGAATAAACCTCTGTTTAGGAAATCTGTTCCATGTTAAATCATCATCCAGAATGCAGAAAATTAATTGGGTTGAGTATGAATTAGGAGGTGTGGATTTTGTTCTATGTGATCAGATCATGGGGAAAAATTACACACACATACAAGATGAAAAGAAAGTTACACACACATACAAGATGAAAAGAATATGTTTAAAATATGCACACCTCAGACAATTTAAAACAGGCCTCTTCATGGCTACCTTAAGCTCCACTTTTAGGTAAATCCATGAAGCAGTTTGCTATTAAATTCTTCCTACTGGAGATTCCATAACCTCTAAAACAAAAGGAATAATATAAACCCATTTCAAATGTTTAGGCCATGGTCACTACCATTGAGGCTTTGTTCCCAGTTTAGATTTCTTTTTTCTTAATGTTTATTTATTTATTTTTGAGAGAGAGAGAGAAAGAGAGAGAGTGAACATGAGTGGGGGATGGACAGAGAGAGAATCTTAAACTGGCTCTGCACTCTCAACTCAGAGCCAGATGCAGGGCTCGATCCCATGAACTGTGAGATCATGACCTGAGCGGAAATCAAGAGTTGGTCACCCAACTGACTGAGCCACCCAGGCACCCCCCAGTTTAGATTTCTTCTTTCTTTTTAATTTTTTTAATGTTTATTTATTTTTGAGAGAGAGACAGAGTGTGAGTGGGGGAGGGGCAGAGAGAGAGAGAGAGAGAGAGAGAGAGAGAGAGAGAGAGAGAGAGAGAGAGACACAGAATCCAATGCAGGCTCCAGGCTCTAGCTGTCAGCATAGAGCCCCCATGCTGGGCTGGAACTCACGAACTGTGAGATCATGACCTGAGCCAAAGTTGGATGCTTAACCAACTGACCCACCCAGGTGCCCCTAGATTTCTATATGAAGTTAAAATCACATTATTGTGACAAACAGCACAGGCATCTTTGGTTAAATAAACTGTAACTATTTGAGGTTAGTGGGAATAGTTGCCTTCAGTTTTTATTTATTTATTTTTTATTTTTTTATTTTTTTAACATTTTTTTTTTTTTTTAATTTACTTTTGGGACAGAGAGAGACAGAGCATGAACGGGGGAGGGGCAGAGAGAGAGGGAGACACAGAATCGGAAACAGGCTCCAGGCTCCGAGCCATCAGCCCAGAGCCTGACGCGGGGCTCGAACTCACGGACCGCGAGATCGTGACCTGGCTGAAGTCGGACGCTTAACCGACTGCGCCACCCAGGCGCCCCTGCCTTCAGTTTTTAAAGCTAATCACATTGGGAGAATGATTTGTTGACAGCGTCTTGACTAAGTGTTGAGAGTTAGGAATCTTTGTGACCTGGGCATTGCCCTACAGTTGTTTCAGTCACCAGATTTACTCCTTACAGGCACAAGTGTGGGACTTGCACTTTCTTTACCTCAAAGTTCCTGAGCTTCTCTTTGAGAGCAAAATTTTCAGCTATGTAGCTATTCACAGAACAGATATTTGAAAGTGAGGATGATTCAGGAAGCTAATACAATAGGAACTGTTGTAAGTTGTTCTTTCGATATGAATCCAGTTGCTAAAATAACAGTGCTGTTTGGTTTTAGTACAAGAAAACAAAACATATGCCAAAGTTATCTTTTTCTTTTAAATAAGTCTCTGAAGTACTGGAGAAAACTTCCTGACTTGCATGGTTGGAAGGATTCGACTCGTGTAGACCTCAGGTTATGTATAGATGTGAGTTGGAAATTTGGGGGGAAAACAGCTCAGTTATTTTCCCATTCCCTGTGCTCGTTGTTGGTTGATTCAATTTTTCTTGGGTCTCTTTGGGCACAGTAGATGTGTGCTAAAATTCACTAGCAAAACCTGTCTCTGTATAATAGTCTCCCTTCTCTGCAGTTTTGCCCTCCCTAGTTTCAGTGACCAGGGGTCAAGTGCAGTCCAGAAGCAGGTGATCCTCCTTCTGACTTACTGTCGGAAGGTCAACAGTAGCCTAACCTATGTCACAATGCCTACACCATTCACTTCACTTCATCATATCACTTAGGCATTTTATCATCTCACATCATCGCAAGGGTAAGTGTGATGCATAAGATATTTTGAGAGAGAGAGGCCATAGTCACATAACTTTTATTATAGTATGTTCCTATATTTGTTCTATTTTATTATTATTGTTATTGTTATTATTAGTTGTTATTGTTAATCTCTTACTGTGCCTAATTTATATATTAAACTTTAGCATATGTATGTATGTATAGGAAAAAAGCATAGTATGTATAAGGCTCAGTACTGCCCACGAGTCTACCATGGGTCTTGGAATATTTCCCGTGTGGAGGGAAAACTGTAAACATCGAAAGACCTTGCCAGTTCTAAATTGACAATTTGGCATATATGGAAATCAGTATTGTTGCAGAGAGGCAAAAATTTCAAAGGCAAAAGGTTTTCTGGGCACCATATGATTTGGTGGCACTGGAAGAGAAAGTCCCTTTGAGGTGACTGATTTTCAGCAAAAACTATTGAACAGGAGTTGCCTAAGCTGCCCAACTATGGCTTCCATCTTCTTCTTCAAGCCGATCTTTTGTTGCCCACCTTTTGTCAGTCATGACTTTACCTTTTACAGAGTTTATACCAAATAGAAAAGTTAAAATTGAATGTGGGATTGGAACATACTGATGGGGCTTTAGGGTGTTGGGGGGTTTAGAGCTGATGGCCAAGAAAGAATTCTTGAAGATGTCTTTGGTGCAAAAAAGGTGATTTTTATTAAAGCACAGCATAGGACCTGTGGGCAGAAAGAGCTGTACTGGTGTTGTGCCTGGGAACTGGTTTTGTACCTTCAGGTTGCGAGGGGGTTAGGGATAGAGTAAGTCTCTCAGGAATTTTGGAAGCAGGGTTTCCAGGACCTTGAGGGGCTAGGTGTTGTTCAGAAAATGCCATTTATTACTGTTTAGTAAAACCTGAATCATGAGACCCTTCAGATAGGAGTATGATTGCCAGCATATATCTTGGGGGAGTTGAGATAAAGGAAGTTTCCAAAGGAATTTTTATATGTTAAAGTAGACTTACAAGGTCCTAGGATTTAGGATAATGTTAAGCCAAGATTCTCTTTTGCCCCTAGCAAAGTGTCAATCATTGAGGCAGCTGAGCTCCTAGAGGGAGGTTACGCTGCCTGTTTCAGGGACTCGTCAATGGGCTGTAGGCAGTAAGGGAATTTAATTTTTCTTTTTTTTTTTTTTTTTAATTTTTAATGTTTATTTTTGAGAGAGAAAGAGAGTGAGCGAGCTTGAGTGGGGGAGGGGCAGAGAGAGAGGGAGACACAGAATCTGAAGCAGGCTCCAGACTCTGAGCTGTCAGCACAGAGCCTGACGTGGGGCTCAAACCCACAAACCACATTATCTTGTGAGATCATGCCCCGAGCTGAAGTTGGATGCTTAACCAACTGAGCCACCCAGGTGCCCCAGGAATTTAATTTTTCATTTGCCTTAGTTTCCCACATCACCATGGCAAACACTTAAACCCCTTTCCTTTGTTCTTGGGTAACCAGGAGTGTGAGAGGAATATCATACATATTCCACCTGGCGGTGGGCAGGTGGTGGTGGGGGGGTTGAGAAACTCTTAGCCTGTACTTTGCCCTTGGCTTGCCCCGCGCTCCCTCATCACATACTTTTTTTTTTTTTTTTTTAAGATGGCTAGTTTGGTTTGTGACTTATGTAGATTCCCTCCTGCTCAAATCTCATTTTGCAGCTTGTCTCTATAGGTGTTTATCAAAGTGGGAGCAAAATGAAAATTGCCAGAGGTGGGCCCTGCGATCTGCCTTTTCAACAGGCATGTCTAGGTCAAGTCTAGGAGTTACTGCTTTAGTGTTTCAGGAGCTACCACTCTGCTCTGAAGTACACCTCCATCCCACTCCCCACCCCCACACGATAGATTTTTGTTTTTGTTTTTGTTTTTTCTTGGCATTTTAACAGAGGGTTTCATGGGGAAGAAATTAGCCTGGATGGCTAAGACTGGATTGTCTAGAAGTTTACTTTGTCCAGCACACCACAGGTTAATGCAGAGCTGACATGTAGCATGACTGGTCTAATAATCCTATATCATGAACGTGGATAAAACAGTTATGGAGGGAAATTTTCATGATATTTCCTGAGTAATAAAAATAAGGTCAGTTCTTCAGCATTATTGTCACTCATTGTCATTACTGCCATCATTAACAATGGCCGTTTAAAACACCACGCTTTTAAAGTTGAGCTAAAAGGTCTAGGTGGTGAGGAAGATCTTGACCTGGAGCTTGATGGTTTATAGCAAAGAAATATTCATATGTAAATGAGCCAGTGCTAAGATTTAATGACATAAAAGTCAGTCATTTGTACCTACGTTGATGTTTTTCAGGGGCTCTTCACAAGGCAAAGGAATGATTAAATATATAGACAGCCCAAAGTAAACATAACACACAGCGTCTTGATATGATACTAAAAAAAGTAGAGTGAGATAAAAAACAGCTAAGAGGAGAGGCATAAGCTATTAAAATGTGCTAATTTCAGACTTTTAAAATATATAAATTTATGAATAAAAGGAACTACATGGGCTAAGCCAGATGTATACAGAGAATTGAGTAATTTGTGAGGCAAACATTATTTAGTAGTATTCCAGGAGAGCAGATAAAGCAAACTGTTGTGATCTTGGGGTTCCTAACATCAAGTAGCTCCCGACTACCAGTAGACCCACAATTACAATGCGATATAATAAATTCCATTTTAGACATACAAGTACTAGAAGAGAAGGTAGACCACATTCTAAACTTTGCTTGGGGAGGTTCTGGAAGTTCAGATGATCTTAGAGCTTATGGATACTATATGCTCAAGAAATGTTTGCCTGCCATCATTATTCTTAATCTTCGTGACAACTGACCTGGGAATCAGGTATTTTTCAGATTGTTTTTTCATATGGGTTTAGTTTAACCTTAGTCTGTGGCTTGGGATATTGTAATTTTGCTCGCTTTCTTCCCGTCTGTACATACTACAGAAGGAACAATGAAACCCATTTGGGGTTTGATAAAATGCCTCTAATAATGCTGTTCAACATTCATGTAAGTGTTAGAAATTCAGGGCCTTTAAGCAAATAGCTCTGGAAATGGTGCTGAGTTGCAGCTTTTGCATCTGGGAAAGGATATCTCAGAAGTAGATGTATTATACTTAAAGTTTAATTTGAGTTTAAGAAATAAGTTGAATAGACAGTGACTGTGGCTGCTAACAATACTGTGTGTCTTTCTATTCAGGAAAGCTGGTGGTATCTAGAGGCCAGATGGTTGGGTTCTCTTTAATTATTTTCCTCATAGCCATTTCTTTTTTTTTAAATTTTTTTTTTTAACGTTTATTTATTTTTGAGACAGAGAGAGACAGAGCATGAACAGGGGAGGAGCAGAGAGAGAGGGAGACACAGAATCTGAAACAGGCTCCAGGCTCTGAGCTGTCAGCACAGAGCCCGACGCGGGGCTTGAACTCACGGACTGTGAGATCATGACCTGAGCCGAAGTCAGACGCTTAACCGACCGAGCCACCCAGGCGCCCCTCCTCATAGCCATTTCTAATGAAATAGCTAAGAAAGAAACGAAGAAAACACAGAATTCACGAACAGAATTCACGAACACGGGAAAGTTAAGTAAGGTGGTGCATTTTAAGTACGTAACCTGCGTGAGGTGCTTAGACTTTTAAAGCCTAATTGAAAGAGAAACTTGACCAAGAAGGAGAAGCTGCTTGAGGCCAGCTGGGTGTTAAACCACACTGAAAATTGAAGATGACTCTCCTGGAGGACCATTTCCCTACAAGCTAAGAAAAGTTTGGAATACTTTTATTTATTTATTTAAAATTTTGAAATATTTATTTATATTTGAGGGAAAGAGAGACAGAGCATGAGCAGTAGAGGGGCAAAGAGAGAGGGAGACACAGAACTCAAAGCAGGCTCCAGGCTCTGAGCTGTCAGAACAGAGCCCGATGTGGGGCTCAAACTCACAGACCGTGAGATCATGACCTGAGCCGAAGTCGGATGCTTAACTGACTGAGTCCCCAGGCTCCCCTAGAATACCAACTTTTAAAATGATGCTCATTTAATGGAAACTTTTGTTTTAATTTGCCAAATTAAAATTTTAACAAGTAGAAAAATCTATCTTTTAAAAAATTATTTATTTTTAAAAACTGTTTTCAATTATAATTAACATACAATCTTACATTAATTTCAGGTGTACAATGTGGTGATTCAACAATTCTATAAATTACTCAGTGCTCATCACAATAAGTGTGATTTTAATCCCCTTCACCTATTTCACCCACCTCCCCTCTGGTAACCTTCTGTTTGTTCTCCGTATTTAAGAATCTGTTTCTTTGGTTTGTCTTCTTCTTTCTTTGTTCATTTGTTTTGTTTCTTAAATTCCTCATATGAGTGAAATCATATGGTGTGGTGTCTCTCCCGATTGGATAGGGGCCCCCAAATGTGGTGCCATGATCGAGTGGAAGCCAGTGGCACAGGTGGTGAAAAGACTTCACCTGAGGCAGAATAAAAGAGATAGAAGTTTACTGAATATACTGCGAGGGAGCAGTGGGCAGAACAGCAGGACAGCAGAGGAGAGGCTGTCTGTAATGAGGCAATGGGTGGAGGCTGTTTTTAAAGGGGGAAGGTGAGGAGGTATGGTGAGGTATGGAATTTTCCCTTTCTTGGTAACTGTGCCTGGTTGTAAGTAGCCCATTGGTCAATTAGGGCCTATGGATATTTCGAGGTGGGGATCCTGATGGGCCTGTCTGTATTCAAACAGGTGCTTGTTGTGGGCCCTTTCTATATTCTGTCACTCAAGCCTGTTTGTCTAAAAGCAGCCTTATGTATGGTATTTGTCTTTCTCTGATTCTGTTTCACTTAACATTATATACCCTTTAGATCCATCCATGTTGTTGCAAATGGCAAGATCTTATTCTTTTTTATGGCTGAGTAATATTCCACTGCGTGCATATGTGTGTGTGCGCGCGCACACACACACACACACACACACACCCCTCTTCTTTATCCATTCATCAATGGATGGACCCTTGGGTTGCTTCCATAATTTGGCTGTTGTAAATAATGCTACAGTAAACATAGGAGTGCATATATCTTTTCAAATTAGTGTTTTCATTTTCTCTGGGTAAATGCCCGTTAGTGGGATTACTGGAATTGTATGGTAATTATATTTTTAATTTTTTGAGGAATGTGTATACTATTTCCTACAGTGGCTGCATCAGTTTGCATTCCCACCAACAGTGTACAAGTTTCCTTTTTCTCCACCTCCTTACAAACACTTGTTCTTAATTTTTTTTTGAAAGGGGGGGGCAGCAAGTGGGGGAAAAGGCCAGGGGGGAAGGAGAGAGAGATAGAGAGAGAGAGAGACAGAGACAGAGAGAGAGACAGAGAGACTGAAAGGGAGGGAGAAAATCTTAAGCAGGCTCCACACCCACTGGGGAACCCAATGTAGGACTGGATTCCACAACCGTCAGATCATGACTTGAACCGAAATCAACAGTTAGATGCTTAACTGACTGAGCCACCCAGGCACCCTTAAATCTATCTTTTTATGAGGAAGATCTGACTAGAGTCATCCATATTTGTGGTAGGCTACGTACCATGTGATTTGAAATGTATGATGTAAGCAGCCTTGCCACCTATTGGTGGTATATTAAAATTGCAGGTTTAACTTCAAGCTGAGTTAGGGTCTTCTAAAAAATAGTAAATACTAAACAGCACAATAGAGAAGTGGATGGAAAATATCAGAAGGATGGAAATAGAGAAGATGGAAAATATCATCTGACTATTTCTTTAAAATTTTTAAAAAAATGTTTTATTTATTTTTGAGAGAGAGAGAGGGAGACAGAACACAAGTGGGAGGGGCAGAGAGAGAGGGAGACACAGAAACCAAAGCAGGCTCAGGGCTCTGTGCTGGACACAGGGCTTGATCCCATGAACCATGAGATCATGACCTGAGCTGAAGTTTATTGCTTAACCGACTGAGCCACCCAGGTGCCCCTCATCTGACTTTTTTTCTTAAAAGATACTATATGAAACATATGGTTAAAAAGATCCTAGAAATTTCTGGAAAGCAGAAGCTAGAGAATAGTTCTTTTATTGGCAAAATCTCCTTCAATGATGGGATCTTTCTTATTAAATGTAGAGCACTGAACACTAAGAAAAAATGAAATATCTTTCTTGAAAGGTAAGTGAGTAGAACACAGTCAAAGCATTGCATATGACATTTATCGAGCTTCAGAGGAAAAAAAGAGATTGTCAGTTCCTTGTCTGTCACTCATTGGGACAATACTTTCTATATTTATTAAGTCAATGATATGCAGCCCACAGAACCACAAAAGCAGGCTGATGTTCTCGAGACAAAAAATGAGTATAATATTGTAGCAAGAAACAAGTAAACCCGTGGTTCCTCTTTATATTTCTTTGCTTGGCCTTTGTGGCTGTTACTACTTTAGTGCCCTTTTCCCATCTACATTATTTTTAGCATTAGGAGTGAAATTTCTAATCAGCCAGACATACCATCAGAATCTGTAGTTAAATTGTTGCTTTGGTGTTATGCTTATAGAAACTGAGTTTCCCATAATTCAGAATAGTAAAAGCAAAAGCAAATATATAGCCTCTTAAATGTGTTTCTTTGCATAAATCTTCAAGTATTTTAGCCACCAATCCATATAAAAGCACATAATTCTGTTCTTTTTTTCGTTCACCTCATTATTTAAGAGCTTCCATATGGAAAAGCCAAGCACGCTTGATGAATTGAGTGGTGCCACTCAAGTGATTTATAGAAGAATTTCTTTAGGGAGGTGAACAAGCAAGTGTCACTGTGGACTTTTGACATATTGTTAGTGATTTCTTGAGAGTGAATAAGGTATACTAGTCTAGTTGTGTGTCCTTCTTTGTGTTTTGTATACAGACCATTCCTACCCCCATTTCCACAACGTGGCCTCCTCCTGGAAAAAGCACACCTTGCAAGGTGCCTCCTAGATATGCTGCAAAGATGACCACCCAACTTGTTCAGTTGGTGGAGAACCTGGACACTGGGGAGTTCTTTGTAGCACAGCTTAATGATGATAAAACAGACTTAGAATTATTAAATATACATTTAGAACTCAATCACACATTATCTCAAACTAGATTTTCTTATAAACAAGGGGTAGCAGCAATCACAGGTTGAAGAAAACTCACAAGAGAACCATAGTTCTGAGACCATAGTGTGAACCATGGTTTGAAAAATGTTATGCTAAGGTCAGTGTGCCTCAACCCTGGATGTATATTAGAATCACCTAAGCAATTAGAAAGATTTTTTTTAAATGTTTATTTATTTTTGACACACACAGAGAGAGACAGATCATGAGAGGGGGAGGGGCAAAGAGAGAGGGAGACACAGAATCTGAAGCAGGCTCCAGGCTCTGAGCTGTCAGCACAGAGCCTGACGTGGGGCTCGAACTCACAAACCGCAAGATCATGACCTGAGCCAAAGTCAGACACTCAACCGACTGAGCCACCCAGGCGCCCCTCACCTAAGCAATTTTTAAAAAATCACCTTAATACCAGGATCCACTCGAGATGGGTTTATTGAGAATTCTTAGGTGTCTTGCTCAGCCACTTATAGCTTTAAAAAATTTCCCAGGTGATTCCAAACGCATAGCCGATGCTGGGGGCAAGGCCATGGATAGATATTTGGGGGGATTCACCTTGGACCTTGTCTGTGATAGGCAGGTCAGCTGTTACTCCTGCGATGTGCGCTCATTGACTGTAGCGATAACTCCAGCCAATCAGCTGCTGCAACCTACCAAAGATATATACATTCAGCTTCTGCATCACATAAGCCAATCCTTCCAAGGTATGTCTTTTCTTCCCTGGTTAAAATTCACTCATCCGTAGGGTAGGTAGTATTGCCTAATAGAGCATACGCAGAGGAGTCAGGCAGACCTGGTTAAAATTCTAACTCAACCATTTATGTATGGATATTTGCTGAGCTTTTGTTTCTTCAGCTACACACTGCAGATTAAGACTGAGCCAGTCACCATATGTACACAGTACCTGCTGCCCCCTGTTGTTATTGTTCCTACCTTAGAGCTACACCTCCCTTCCACATGACCTAAATGAACATTAGTTATTAGAGTTGTATTGCATATGTATTTGCTGTGTGACCTTGTGGTCTGGGGCTATAGGTAGATTTCACATATTTTTGTCAGGGATTCTGCCTTCCACTTCTTGGTCACTCACAGTCTTCTTTTCATTGCCCCCAACCCCAGTCTTAAAAAAAAAATACCTGGTGTGCCCGGGTACCCCAGTTGGTTAATCGTCTGACTCTTGGTTTCAGTTCAGGTCATGATCTTGAGGTTTTGTGAGTTTGGGCCCCGTGTTGGGCTTTGCACTGGCAGTGTGGAGCCTGCTTGGAATTCTCTCTCTCTCCCTCTTTCTCTGCTCCTCCCCCATTTGTGCTGTCTCTGTCTCTCTCAGAATAAATAAATAAAAAATAATGTTTAAAGAATATCCCAGCTTTATATAGCTCTCTGTATGGTAGTTGTGTTCTCAATGTTGATGACAGACTGTCCTTTCTGGATTTCAAAATGCCATAGTCTTCCTAATGCAGACATTGAAAACAATTGCATAGAATCAAGATTTCAGTAGTTCAAGTAATAAACTATGTAGAGTTACATTATAGGCATTTTGAAATACAATGTTTTGAAGTATTTGTTCAATCCCGAGTAGAATCACCATTTTTAACTACTATGGGGGCATAATGGTACTTTCATGTATGATACATTTTTTTCATTAATAATCAGAGGCTGTTTAATTATATAAATGCATGCACAAAATCAGGGAGTCTGCCAGGAATTATCAGCAGACCATTTTCATTTATGATTTCTTTATAATGTAAAGTCATTTACTGTGGCCTTTTTTTTCTTTGAGCTCAAATATAGCTTTGATTCTGTCTAGGGACTGTGCCTTGTGGTCCTGTAAGCTTTCTCACCGTGACGCTAAGACCAAATGGGAAGAGATGCTATAATATTGCAACATAGTCTTGCAAATAGGTGTGAAGAGTCAATCTTCTAAAGTTTCATTAGTTTGTGTCTTCTGGTGGCTGCACCTGTATAGTTGTTGCCAACAATTTTATAATGTAACTAACATTCCTTTTTTTGGAATTTATCTTTATTTCTTTTATGCTTCGAATCTGTTTTCCTGATGATTTATTTGAGCTCCAGCCTATGAAACTGGGACAGGCAGGAAGGCTGCAGTGGGTATACAAGGGTAATGGAAGACTGTTCTGGATCTGAAGTTGCTTTTCTGTCATCACCAACCATCTCATCTAGGGGGCCATTTTGCTCTGTGGCAAAAATGAAGAAACTCCAGACCAAGGTATGCTAACTTTGGTTTGGACTTTCCAGCATTTCTTTCCTGTCTATCTCCATTTTGGCAGAGGTACTTGGGGATGTCGAATGTTCTCTCCACACACGGGAGACTCAAGCTCCTGAACTCTGTGCCAGGGAGGAGCCCTGGTCTCTAGGGAGGGGGATCCTCGTGGGTTTTGGTGGTGGACTCTGCCTAGGAGCAGTTGAAAAACAAGTACCTAGGGAATGCTACTTGGCCTTTATAGATAGCATTATTGAATGGGGGGTATTTGGGTCTTGAATGACCCTGACATCCTGGGATTCTGGCAAAATCTGACTTTGGGGATGATTTCATCACAGGGAAGACAACGGAGTGCTTTCCAAGTGATTCTAAATAAATAATTGGCCTTGGCATTTGCTTAGGTTGTTTATAATTTTAGGCCCCACGTAGAAAAATTTCAGAGCAAAAGTTCTGCTCAGGTAAAATAGCGTTCAAAGGCAGCTGTCTTCACATTGGGGTTCACCCACACTGGGGCTGCACGAAGACTTCCCAGACTCTTAACATTTGTAAGTACTTTTTGCTAATGTTGATGTACCTGAGATTCGGTGCCTGTGCCTGCCCCGCCGTCCCACCCCCCCTTGCTCCTTTTGGGTTACCATATAATTTGTCAATCAAACTGGAACACTTTTGAGAGTGAATGGGGGGCACTATCAATAATCATACCAAGGCTGGGGCACTTGGGTGGCTCTGGCGGTTGAGTGTCTGACTCTTGTTTTCGCTCAGGTCATGATCTTGAGGTTCATGAGTTCAAGCCCCACATGGGGCTTACTACTGTCATTGCAGAACCTGCTTCAGATCCTCTGTCCCCCCTCTCTCTCTCCCTCCCCCACTCACGCTCTCTGTCAAAAATAAACATTTAAAAAATGTATAAACAAAAGTATACCGAGGCAACAAGTGTGCCCTGGGATTATTTTGGACAAAACTGCATTGTGTTGTCCCCTTACACTTCTCCCATTTTACAAGAGGAATACAAACCTCTTCCTCCTCTTGATTCTTATGGACATGAATGACCCTAAATTTGTAAACTTCTGGATGCCAAATCAACAGACAAGTGAGAACATACGACTCCACAGGGAATGACTGATAATAGCAAGTCAAGGGAAGTTTCGATAAGAAATAGTGAAGGGGTGGCTCTATCATTTAAGCAATAAACTCATGGTGAGTCCCTGTGATGTCTCTTCCTCCCTCTCTATCTTATAATCAGAATTCACAAGTGAGATGGTTGTCACAGGCACATGTAGGGACACACTCACTTAAAATGAAAATGGGGGCACCTGGGTGGCTCAGTTGGTTGAGTGTCCGACTCTTGATTTTGGCTCAGGTCATGATCTCATGGTTCATGGGTTCGAGCCCCACATCAGGCTCTGCACTGATGGTGTAGAGCCTGCTTGGGATTCTCTCTCTCTTTCTCTGCCCCTCTCCTGCTCATGCTTTCTCTTGCTCTCTCAAAATAAATAAATAAATAAAAACTGAAAAAAGAAAAAAGAAAATCTGGCTTTTTAGAATGGAACCTAAATCTAATTTGGCTGGTGGTTTTGACAACAAGGATCACCATTACCTATTTGGTTATGTGACAGATATTTTCCCTAAATCAAATGAGCTAAATCTTTTGCTCTAAGGTTTTGAAAAAAACACATTAAGCCCATATGCATTTTACCATGTGCCATGAGTGACACTTCTAGCAATGATTAAACATTTGTAATCTAATAACAATTTTTAGGAGGTGAGTTAAAAATACAAGAGGTAACATAGTTTTCCATAATCCTATTAGTAAAAATCTTTGAAGATGATTTGAAACATTTGCATTAAAGCATTCATGATGTTTACTGTCCTTGTCTCCTGCCTCAAGGTCACAGGTCAGCCACAGCAGGTGCCACATATTTCCAAATGCCTCCTTCCCCCACCCATGTGGAACCGCTGTGGCCCAGTAACTCCTCAGTAGATGAATCCCATGCTAGAGACGGTATCTCCAAGGAAGACTGCACCATCTCGTCCAGTTGGTCTGGACACTTCATTTGTGACTAGGTCTGTCAGGGTCCAAGTATACTTCTCTCTGGGAAACTTGCTAAGGCCAGTTTATTCTGAAACATATACACTTTTCCCTTCTTTTTCCTATTTGGCAACCATAAGGTAAATTTCTGTGCAGAGAATACCAGAATTATACCTCGGCCATGGCTATCAGTCTAATTAGATCCTTATTTATTAGATTGGCAAATTTCTCCTTAGACCTAGCAGATAGCTGTTTTGTGTCTTATTTTGTTCTTCAGTGAATTAAAAAATTTTTTTAAAATATTTGTGAGAGAGAGAAAGAGAGAGAGAGAGTGTAAGCGAGAGGGGGAGGGGCAGTGAGAGAGGGAGCATAGAATCTGAAACAGGTTCCAGGCTCTGAGCTGTCAGCACAGAGCCCAATGTGTGGTTCAAACTTGTGAACTGTGAGATCGTGACCTGAGCTGAAGTCAGATGCTTAACTGAGCCACCCAGGTGCCCCTGTTCTTCAGTAAATCTTAATGCAATGACAGAGATGATGAGCCCAAAAGGAAGGTGATTGAAAAGTTTCTTGAGGAAATTGGACTTCAGTCTTGTTGGTCAATGCACAGAGGAATAAAATCAGGTTTATGTAGGTAAATACGATGAATGGGAAAGATGCCCATACTCTGCTTTGTAATGCTCTAACTCAAACTTGTTAAAACTTAACTGGAAAAAAAAAAGTTTTTGGAGCACAAAGGTAGGGAAACAAAAAAGAGCAGATTGAGGGAAAGAGTCTGCTGCTTTGAAACAGGAGAGTATGGATGGCAGGTGGCTTGTTCACCCATACGAAGGGGCTATTGTCAACATTATTGATTACAAAAATATGGATGGAGCAAGCTTGCTGATGGGCAACTAGGAATTCCTATCCTAGTTCTTAGTTTACATCTGGATGGTTCTGAAAATGTCACTTACCTCTGGACAGGTTAGCAATACTGATATATCTTTGGTACTTGACAGGAAGATCTACAAGAAGTGGCTTATATTTTTGTGGATTCTTAGGTAGAAAATGGCGCCCTCTCATGTATTATTCCATTTGACTTTGGCAAGAGTAGTTCATTGCATGCTGGAAATGGCGTTCATGTTGAAGCAGTAGCACTCGGATCATTCTTGCCAAGTTGGAAGGTTTATAAAAAGCATCTTCTAGGGTTGCACTTTGATTCTGGTATAAACTTTACTCATATCAGTAAATTAACCTGTGAAACAGTTAGTTGACTCATGCCTAATTAAAGAATGTCTCTATATCCATGATGAAAACAATTAAATGAGTAATTTACAAAATTATTTTTTAACATATGACAGAGCTAATTATACCAACAGTGCTACTGTAGGTAACCCAAAACTAACTGCATTATAATTATAATGTACTCTCTCGACTGGCACAGATTTAACCCACGGCTTCAAACTCCAAAGATGATTTTCTTTCTTCTGATCCCAAACTAGTAATTTTTCATAAGACTCTATAAAACCTTCTAAAATAATATATCATTAGAAAACAAGGGACAATAAATTCATGTTAGCAAATGCAAATTGCCACAGTTTTGCATGCTACCAAGGTGAAGGATTAGGTGTAAATAGTGTAATTTGATCGAAATAGATGAGCCCACAAGTGAAAAAGATGGGTTGGCACATTAGATATTATTAATATTTTGTGTAGGTCTTCTTTTGTTGATATTTACACTTTTTTTTTGCTAGCAATTTAACACTTAAGAGTTATGATGAGATTTTATTTCTCATGGAAGTCCTTACTTAATAACCTGAAATGTTAGTCCAATACATGACAGAGGAGAAATTACATAAAATTGTTATAACCTCGAGTCTTGTACCAGTTTTTCTTCCTCTTTCTTCTGTCACTGAACAGATTGAGACACTTATTTCGTGTTTGGACTATTGTAATAGCCTATTGTAATGGCTTATTGTAATAGCAGCCTCTCTTCCCTTGTGTATCCCCCATTCACTTCATTCTGCTGATTTAGATTAATCTTTGAGTTCGTACTTCATTATTTACATCCCTTCGGAAGCTCAATGGCTCATTCCAGCAATAGTTGATGTGTAAAGTACTTGGCCTGCCTGCCAATCAAAAGCAGCCACCCTTTACTCAGTATTGACCAGACATTAGGGGCTATGTAGGTACAGTATCTTACTTAATCCTAACAATAACCCTGTGAAGTGGATACCATGGTTTCCCTTTTATCCAGAAGGAAAGAGGAGCTGAGAGAATTTGAGTAATATTCTCAAGGTGATATAGCTCATAAGTGGCAGAGCTGGAATTTGAAGCTGATCTGAGTTTAACTGCCAGGCTAGACTTCCTCCAAAGAGACTCCATCATCTGATTCTAATTTACCTGTTTGCCTTAATGGCAATTACTTCCCCACATCTGATGTCGTTCGTGTATTCTAAAATATTTAGTAAGCATCTATCGTGTGCCACAGACTGGTAGGAAATGGTTGGTCCCAACCCTCCCATTGGTCTTGCGGTGATGTGATATCTGTCCTCAGGCCATATGATCTTGTCACTGTTCTCTCATCACATAATGCACTTTCCCTCCCCAGGGGCATTTCTAATGCCTTCTTGTCAGATTTGCTTATTCTTTGAGGACTCTCTCAGGTCTTTCCCCCATGATGTCTTCCATCCGTTCAAGTCTAGGGAACTACCTCCCCTTGTGAAGTTACAGTTCACACTCATTCTCCACATTCACAAACTAGCTCCGCCAACAAGTAGCTGTGTGATCTAATTGTTATAAATAAAAGTTACTTAACTTCTCTGAACCTTAGTTTCTTCATTTGTGAAATGGAAATAATCATAGTATCTATCCCATGGCAATATCGGTAGGATTAAATAAATTTTATGTAAAGCACTCAGAATAGCACTTGGCATATATTAGGTACTGAGTTAGCTAACAATATTATTATATTATTAGTCTATGGTTCATTTGTAAAGAATCATGTGACATTTCTGGTATATAGGTATCTAGTATTACATGCCTCTTAGATTATTATTTTAAAACTCTTATAGATTTTTTTTTATTTCTGTGATACCTACCAGAGGTTTTTTTTCCCCTACACTAATTTTGTTCTAATTGTTTTCTATACATAAGAAAATTTACTGTTAGAAGAAACTTACTTTAGGATTATTCTTATTTCTAACAGGGTCCTATTTTAGAAGTCTAATGGGCTATCCATTGTGCAACAGAGTCTCTAACAGGGTCATTTCAAGGAGAAAAGACTGGTGTTGCAATGGGTTCCACATATTGTGTAACTATTGTGATTTAGCCTCATTCTATTTATGTTCATCTATTTTACTCAGCAATATAAATGAATGCAACTTTTTGTGATTACATATTTACTTGTATATAATAAATTTATCTTAAAAAAGGGAGACCAAGTTGTAAAATGTTAGTAAAATCTTTTGCACCTGAGTCTGTTAGTTGTTACTAAACTCTGGATCCTGAAGCTGTGATTATTATTTAGAACTCTTACCTTAACTCATCTAGTTCGGACAGCAACTACAAAAATAATCTAATCAGGAAAATTACCCCTTTGGGGTGAAACAAATACTTGAAAAATGTTGAAAGGTAGAGGAAAATGTGTGCATAAAAATATTGGAGGAACATTTTCTTTAAGGAGAATCATCAGTTTCTTGTCTTTTCCTAATGAAATCTAGGTGCCTGGGATTAACTCTGACCATGGAGCTCTTCATGATCTAAAAAAACATAAATTGGTGCAGAGAGTAGGGGCTTCCTTTCTTTTTTTCTTTTTCTTTTTCTTTTTTGTTTTTTGGAGAGAGAGTATGTGCAAGTTGGGAAGGGCAGAGGGAGAGAGAGAGAGAGGGAGAGGGAGAGAGACGGAGAGAGAGGGAGAGAGAGGGAGAGAGGAAGAGAATCTCAAGCAGGCTACATGCTCAGCACAGAGGCTGACTCGAGCCGAAATCAAGAGTCAAATGCTCAACCAACTGAGCCACCCAGGTGTCTCTTCCTTCTAAAACTCTTTATTTTTTCCTGCACAAGAGAGTTCTGAACACAGATATATTGTCGATGAAAGGCTACCTTAGCTCAGGGAAGAAAAGTGGGCATCAGGATTAGTGGGCGGAGGAGAGGGAACTAATATGAGAGCCACTCTGGGCCAGATACTTTGCTGGATGTTTTGTATGTTATCTTATTAGAGAATATTTGATAGATTTTTTTTTCTGGTAGCAGGTAACAAGAACCCAAAACAGCTTAAAGGGAAAATAAAATGTGTCGTCACTGTATCAGCAAGAAATCCAAGAGTAAGGCACAACTAGATGCAGGGATGTCATTGACACCAGTGAGAACTGCTGTCCCTCAGCTCTGCTTTCCTCTGTGTTGGTTTAATGTTCAAGAAGACTTTTTCCAGGAAGAGGCAAAGATGGCTGGCTACTGGTTGATCTAGTCTAGGCTTCCATTATTCTTTCTGCTAGGAATTTCTGCAAAAGCCAGTGGGGGGGGGTGGGGGGGGAACTCTGGTCAGCCTTACCTGGCTCTTGTGCTCATCCTTGAACAACAACTTTGCTTAAGGGATGAGGTAATCTGGCCAGTCTGGGTCACATGTTCACCCTTGTCCTGGTGGAAGCAGGGCCCTGTGAGGGAGAGGAAGAGCAGCTTCCAAAGTGGGAAAATTGTAAAGAATATCCACTAAAATGAGAATAAAAACACTAACCATATTCTGGGCTAATAGGAATGGGTATGGAAGACGTTGATATAGTAAATCATGATAAAAGCTTTAATGGCCTTCTTGACTGTTTTTCCTTAAATCCACCAGGTCTAGGAGGTTGAGCAATGTCAGTACACATTTCTAACTGTGGTCTCACTTCAGGCTCTGGAGGGTAGACCTACTCTTAATCTTAAAAAGGTGAATGTACATCAGGGGCCCAGGGTGTATAATTTACCAGCACAGCCTCCAGTCAGTCTAGTCCTTGCTGTCACTCCGAACTTGCAGCCCAGTTCTCCATCCACTGGGTTCTTGCTATGACTTTTATTATTGAGTTTACTATGACTGAGTCCTTATCCTGTTCCCCAAGGGGAACGCCACCCTGGCTACTTATAACTTTATGATCAACTTCTTTTCTCTCCCATTCTCCAATTACTGAGAATTCCAGTTTCTGCTCTGTCATTCTTTGACTGAAGCCCTGCTTATTACCCCAGCTCTTCCAGGAACTAGAATTTCTTTCTACAAATTCCTTACCACAGAATTTGGTCCAACACGGGTTTCCTGGTCCTTCTCTGTGGTGCAGCCCATCTCACTGTAAAAACATCTTCCATTATCTTGTCCTTTGGATTCAACTATCTACTTATTCATGTATACTTTTATTCACTAAATAGCTATACTTTTTTTCCTCAGTAAATATTACTTCAGGGCTGTTAGATACTTACTTCTGGGTTAGGGCTGGAGAAAAGGGGTGCCTGGGTCGCTCAGTCAGTTAAACATCTGATTCTTGACTTCAGCTCAGGTCATGATCTCACGCTTTGTGAAATCGAGCCTGCATCAGGCTCTGCGCCCTGCTTGGGATTCTCTCTCTCCCTCTCTCTCTGTGTCCTTCCCCGACTCACACTCTCTCTCTGTCTCTCGAAAATAAATAAGTAAACTTAAAAAAAGAAAAGAAAAGATGAATGGTTCCTATCCTCTTTGAGTTCAGAGAGAAAAAAGCACCCAGTGATCTCCAAATTATTAGAGAGCTCTAGAGGTGCATATACAAAGACCAGGCCTGGGGAAAAAGGTCAGGAAGGCTTCCTGTGAATGTGGTTCTTGAATGAGTAGTGGTTAGTTGGGAGAAGATACCAGCTGCCCAAGTAAGGGGAACAGAGTCTGCGAAGTGTCAGTCATGAGAGAATGGAAACAGTTCACTGTTCTGTGTGTGATATGTATTGGGAGAGCATTAGCAGATAAGGAAAATAGGTAGAGAGTGACAAGATCATGAGGGACTTCTAAATCATACAAACGTGTTTGGCCTTTTTCCTAAAAAAGCTATCTCCTGCTTTTCCCTATTGAACAGACCACTTTACAATTATCTCATTGGAGGATTTTGGTGAGTAGCAATTAAATTTTGTCTTCCCTTCTGTGTGACAAATATGTGGACAAAAATTCACCCCAGCATTTGGATTTCTGATTGCTTGGCTGTCCTTAAAAAACCTATCCTGGGTCACTTTTCTTGACGTCCTGACTGTTGAGGCCTGCTCTCTTCCACCATAAAGCTCTGATAATTAGCAGTGGGCTGATCTTAGACATGGTGGAGTAGACATCTTACTTAAAAGGAAGAGTAATCTCCTTTTAAGTGGGGCAGAAGGGCGCCCACCTCACACACACACACACACACACACACACACACACACACACACACACACAACTTTCTCAATCCCAGAGTCTAAGATTATGATCAAAATTATTTCTTAAGGATCTTCTAGGATGAGGGTGTATGTCTATCTTCTTTTCTTTTCTTTTTTTCCTTTTCTTTTCTTTTCTTTTGAGAAAGAGAGAGGGTGCAAGTTAGTGAAAGGCAGAGAGAGAAAGAGAGAGAATCCCATGAGGGGCAGAGAGAGAGAGAAGCTAGGCTCAGGGCTCGAGCTCACCCAATGTGGGACTCAAACTCATGAACTGTGAGATCATGACCTGAGTTGAAGTCAGATGCTTAATGACTGAGCTACCCAGGTGCCCCTGGATGTCTTATTTTCAAAGCAACAGGAGAGAAAACATTCTAGTTTACTGATACATTAGAAGGGCTTTAATAAAGACTTCATGTAAGGTTTTAAGATGTTTAAGAGAATGAGATCAGAAAAGAGGAACATGGGAGGCTTCTCAGGTCCAGTAGGCTTCACTACTACTAACCTTTAGAAGGGGATCTCGAGCCTATAAGAATTCTGATGGTCTTCAGGTATCCAGTAAAATGAGTAAGGGGTTCTGCAGTAATTTTAGCCTTATTCACATTTTTATTAGAGCCAATGTAATTTAGAAGGAGAGAAATACTGGTTTTAAGTAAAGTATGGGGAGGGGAGGAACGTTTAGCCATAGAAATTGAAAGAAGAGGTAGATACGTATTCAGAAGTTAAACATAGTTCTTGGCCAAAAGAAAATTTTATAGCTCCTGAGAAGGGTGGGCGAGAATAACCTCTAGACCATACTAGAAATGAGCCAACGACATTTAAGGTTTGTAACAGGAAGCAATTCCACCTTTTCACTTGTCTTCATAACTGCCTTATTGCAAGGAGGAGGGAAGGGAGCTGGGATGGGGAGGGTTGGGAAGTCATCCTCTCCTTTGAAAGCATGACACGATGCTGTGGTCATCCGGTGTTCTTCTAAATTCATGGCAATGATTTGGCCTGACCCCTCTTTGTTTTATTAGAGAGGCCCCATTTACAAAAGGCAAAATCATCTTAACTATAAATATAAATACTTCTATATAAAGAGAAGTGAAATTTTATGTATTTGTGTTTTCATGGGCACCAGACTGGATCTCATGCTCTAAGACTTCGTCTCCTCCCACCTTTACACACCTGTAAGGTCAACACGGCTCTCTTTCGCCATGTCAATATACTGCCTGGACTGTGCTGGTTTTCTTTCAGGAGACTATTAGTAGAAGAGAAGCTGTGTGTATGTGTGTATGTATTATTTTATTAAAAAAAATTTTTTGAATGCTCTTATTTATTTTTGAGACAGAGAGAGACAGAGCATGAGCAGGGGAGGGGCAGAGAGAGAGGGAGACACAGAATCCGAAGCAGGTTCCAGGCCCTGAGCTGTCAGCACAGAGCTTGACATGGGGCTTGAACTTACGGACCATGAGATCATGACCCGAGCTGAAGTTGGACTCTTTTTTTTTTTAATTTTTTTTTAACGTTTATTTATTTTTGAGACAGAGAGAGACAGAGCATGAATGGGGGAGGGTCAGAGAGAGGGAGACACAGAATCCGAAACAGGCTCCGGGCTCTGAGCTGTCAGCACAGGGGCCCGATGCGGGGCTCGAACTCACGCACCGCGAGATCATGACCTGAGCCGAAGTCGGCGCTCAACCGACTGAGCCACCCAGGCGCCCCTGAAGTTGGACTCTTAATAGACTGAGCCACCCAGGTGCCCCTGTGTGTATTATTTTAAAAGTTTTATTTATTTTGAGAGAGAGAGAGAGAAAGAACAAGCAGGGGAGGGGAAGAGAGAGAGGAGGAGAGGGAGAATCCCAGGCAGACTCTGCACTGTCAGTGCAGATCCCAAATCAGGGCCTGAACTCACGAATTGTGAGATCATGACCAGAGCTGAAACCAAGAGTCGGATGCTTAACTGACTGAGCCACGCAGGCGCCCCCTTATTTGTTGTTTTTTAAATTTTATTTTATTTTACCTTATTTTTACAGAAGTATAGTTGACACACGTTACATTAGTTTCCGGTGTGCAACACAGTGATTGGTCAAGTCTGTAGGTTACGCCGTGCTCACCACAGTTGGAGGAGTTGCAGCTACCATGTCTCCCTACAATGCTATTATGATACCATTGACTCGATTCCCTGTGCTTTTCCTTTCATTCCTGTGACTTATTCTTTCCATAGCTGGAAGCCTGTGTCTCCCACTCCCTTTCACCCCTTTTGCCCATCTCCTCACTTCCCTCCCTTCTGGCAATCGTCAAGTTGTTTCTCTGTACCTTTCTTTGTTTGTTTGTTCCTTTGTTTTGTTTTTTAGATTCCACGTATAAGTGAAATCATATGGTATTTGTCTTTCTGTCTGACTTATTTCATTTAGCAAAATACCATCTAGGTCCATCCATGTTGTCACACACATATTTCATTACACACACACACACGCGTACACACACACACCACATCTTTTTTTTAAATCTATGCATCTATTCATGGACACTTAGGTTGGAGAACCATTATTTAAAAC
This sequence comes from Panthera pardus, assembly GCF_024362965.1. NCBI lineage: Eukaryota > Metazoa > Chordata > Mammalia > Carnivora > Felidae > Panthera > Panthera pardus. The sequence goes on along the minus strand of NW_026526766.1, from coordinate 13,830,540 downwards.
AAATATACAGAAAGTATGAATCTTGTACTTCCTTCTTTGTTAAATCGTTGCAGTTGCTTTCTACGTAGGGTGAATTGAATTCTGCAGAGTTGAACCTACTTCATATATTCTCCCCCATCAAGTGCCTATAGGGCTGAGCTCTCCTTTCAGAGTTAAGTTTTTGGATAAAGAACTGGTCTCAGGAAAATATGTTAAAAGAAGGCTAAGAGCTGTAGCCTTTAAGAGGAGTGACATAAGGGTCCTGTAAGGATGAGAAATGCATGGCATGTAGGCTACTTGTCCCCCACTCCTGACCTGTGGCAGACATTGCTGATCAAGCATAGCACTCTTTGCCACTGAATCTCAATAGGGCCTTGGGATCCTTGCTCACCCATGCCCCAGCAGGCGTTACCAATCAGTTAGGATTGGTACCTGGAATGAAATCAATTTGTTCTCAGTGCCTGGATTGAGTAGTTTATAAAATTAGTGTAGCAGAGACCCATTATTGAACAGTGGGCCATTGGGGCACTTATCTTTTGGCAAATGGAAGGAGTTGAGGAAAGAGGATGTCTCTCTGATGATAGATGTGTGGAACGTTAAAGAAAAATTGGACACAACAAGAATGGGTGTTGAGACTTCACAGTTTGTCGCCAAACTACTTCCGCTCCGGTGCCTCATATTTCTCTATGCTCTAATAACAATAGGAGAGCCGAGAGGTTGTACAAAAACTTTTAATTAAAAATATCCACTCCATTAGTTTCTGCTATTCCATAGCACTTTTGTGCTCTAGGGAAGGTCTCTGCTGGGTGGAACACTGGCGTAAGAAATACCACACTGAAACTCTGTTATGATCATAATGTCTAAAATTACTTATTGACTAGGAAAATTTTTCTTTTCTGATCTTCTCTGACCACTGTTCTTCATAATCATTTCTGATATATTTTCCAGGGGATCACTTCCTGTCTTCACCCTCTTGATCAGGGCTTCCAAGTAGATAAGCTCATTTCATCCAAAAAAAGTTCTGTTAAGTAGAATTTGTTTCCAGGTCCTTTCTTGGGTAAGGTGGGACATACAAAGGTAAAGTGTGTCTCACTACCTTTAACAGGCCTGCTCCCTCATCTGTGTACACATATATTTCTAGGTGAACACTTTAGGGAGCTTAACTGTGCACAACTGTATTAAGGAGAAATTAATCAATGTTCCCTGAGTGTCAAATAGTGATTCCAAAAGGAAGGTCCTGGAATCCAACCCAAACACATTAATGATTTGGGGCTGTGGTTTTAGACAGTTTCTGGATTGCTTTTTGTTTTGTTTTGCCATAGTTGGACATTTTTTTAAAACTCTGTACAGTGAAGCTCATCTATATAATTCTTCTGCGTTATTTTTTTCCTGTGCTATTGTTCATGCCTATGGCTCTGCCAGAAAGAACATGGGCTTCAAATTAATTTTTCCTACACATGCTATTTTGTATGTGTTCTCTCTTTATTTTTGATTGTTGTGAGTTCACCAATTTTGTTTTCCCTTGGGTATCCAATATTCTTGGACAATTCTCTGTGGCCGCAGAGACACTCAGAGGGAACAGATGTTGTGTAAACCATATCCCCCGCATATTTTCCTGCTTATATTTCCCTCTTGAAAGGAAAAAAAAACCTAAAGGGTAGCCCTCTGTGTATGGAACCTTTTTCTGACTTTTAAAAAAAAGTGCCCAGAGACTATTTATTAAGTGTATCCTACCTCTATTGTGGGAGAAAATGCTCCTTTTTGAATGGAATGACTAGGAAACTGCTCTAGCTGGTCAGAGAGGTTGATAAAGGACATTTTGTAAAGATGCCCGTCACTCTGGATAGCAGATATAAGCCACTAGTTTGCTTATTTTTTTTAAATCCCCTTGCATAGAGACCTTTTAAAACACATATTGAGTTCCAGCAAAGGTCATCAAGTCTGGGACCATATGTCAAAAATTTCAGCATTGACTTACCTCTCTCTACTTGGTTGAGAAACAAACACAATTTCAGTATCTGTAAACTTTAAGATCTGGATATTATATCCCTGGGCCTGCTCCAATTTGCCAAGTCAAACCAGAAACCCACGTCACAGCTTTCATCTTTTTTCTCTGTGTAAATTTTGTGCCCCCTCCCCTGCAAATGTTTGAAATAAGCTGAATAAACAGAACACAGTCAGTAACCTGGGGAGCGTTCTAATCAGAAATATTTTCACTCATGGGGTAAGGCTTTATGTAACCCACCAGGAGCTGTGATTTGAACCACCCATTGCAAGCAATAAAGCACTGAAATAAGGACGTATTTTTTTAATCAGATCTCTAGATCTATATTTATTTTTTCCTCAGCTGCTCATGTAAAACTTCATTGTGAATTGTGCAGATGCATATAACTCTGTATGTCTATTGGGCAATGCATTCAAATGTCAACTTCTATTCCCTGTTAATGTTTTCCATTATGTTTTTTTCTTCTGTCTTCCAAGTGTCAGAAGAGAATATAAAACCATAAGTTCTCTGAAGAGACAAATGCAAAATAAAATCTACCCTTGTGCATTGCACATTCCATACCGGGTAGCTGATTTCCAACGCACACTAGAGACCAGTGTCTTCTAAATGAAATAATTTGGTCCTACAGCGTCAATACAGTGAGACATGTGAAAAAGATTCTCTTTATTTAACTTTCTAAAATAGATTTTGGTATAAACTGTATTCCCTCCCAAAACTGCATAATGCACATGTGTAACGTGTGTATACAGTTTCGACTAACAGTAGATCGAACAGCTGTGTATTTACCAACCAGCTTAAGAAATTATCAGTTCTTTCTACAGCCTTTGTGTGTCTCTTTCTATTACCCTTCCCATCTGTCTATTCACAGATAACTTCTATTCTGAAAGTTGTTACCATCTCTTGCTTTTCTTTAAAGCTTTCCTTTGTGTGTTTCCATAAGTAATTTTAGAGCACACAGGATTTTAACATTATGCTTGTAATATCCATCCCTGTTAGTGTGGGTAGCTGTAGTTCGTGTATTTTCACTACCACACAGTATTCCATTGTAAGAAAAAAAAAACCCTCCACTATTCAGCCCTTTTCCTTTCAAGGGACATTTTGAGTTGATCTTGAGTTTTTTCTTACTGCAAGTAACATTGCTAGAGAGATTCCTGGTCCATATTGCCCTGGTAGTTATAGGTAAGAATTTCTCTAAGATGTGTATCTAGGAGTGAAATTACTGAGTCATAGAGTATGGATGTCTTCAACTTTACTTGGCATTGCTATCCTGCATTTGGTTTTTATTCAGTCTTTTAAACAAGTATGTATTAAAGAAATCAATTTCTTTTGTTTCAGCTTCAACATGATTTGATTGCAATTTTAACACGATGTTAATCTCTCTCTTCTTTTTCCATATGCTGAAACAATGGTTCCTGGCTTATGGCTGTAAGCCATAAATCTGCATGAAGCTGTTGTTGGTAGCTTTGCTGTGTTTTTCTTTCCTGCCCACTCTGATTGTGTGCAATTAGTCTAGACAAGGCTCCTTCTGTTCCTTAGTGTAACACCATGGTTCCTTTGTTCATTCACCTACCTCAAAGGTGTTTCCAATTAGGAAGGGTATGAATAATTTTTCTCCTTATTTGTAACTGTATTTGTCATAGATTGTTTCATCTGACCATCAATCTTCTGAGAATGATATTTCCTTTTTTTTTTTTTTTAAGAATTTTAACTTTATTTTTTATTGTAAAATACACTTAGTATAAAATTTACCCCTTAACTGTTTTTAAGAGTTAAGTTCAGTAGTTTAAATACATTCATGCTATTACACAACCAATCTCCGGAACTCTTTTCATATTATAGAGCTGAAACTTTGTGCCCATTAAACAACTCCCCATTGCTCCTGGAAACCACCATTCTACTTTCTGTCTTTATGAATTTGACTACTCTAGATACCCCATATAAGTGGAATCATACAGTATTTGTCTTTTGTGAGTGACTTATTTCACATAACATAATGTCCTCTAGGTCTGTCTATGTTGTAGCGTATGATGTCGTATACTACGTACAATGTAGTATATAGCATCAGAACCTTTATAAGGTTGGATAATATTCCATTGTGTGCATATACCACATTCTGTTTATTTATCCATCAGTGGGCATTTAGGTTGCTTCTGCCTTTTGTCGGTAATGCTGCTATGAACATAGCATGTACATACATAGGTGTACAAATATTACTTCAAGACCCTGCTTTCAATTCTTTTGGCTATCTACCCAGAAGCTGGCATACTTCCTCTTCTTTAAAAGTACTGCTCTTGGGGCGCCTGGGTGGCTCAGTCGGTTAAGCGGCCGACTTCGGCTCAGGTCATGATCTCATGGTCTGTGAGTTCGAGCCCCGCGTCAGGCTCTGTGCTGACAGCTCAGAGCCTGGAGCCTGTTTCAGATTCTGTGTCTCCCTCTCTCTCTGCCCCTCCCCTGTTCACGCTCTGTCTCTCTGTCTCAAAAATAAATGTTAAAAAAAAAAAAAAGTACTGCTCTTACTCCTGTTCTGACTATGAAAGAGTCCTTGCAGCACTTATTTTCCTGTCCTTCCCACAGTCATGTGAGCTAATGAATTTCTCTCTTCCCTTAATCAATTTGAATAGTACTTCTATTTTCTGAAGCAAGTGTCCAGACTAACATAGTGTCATTGTTATATCTGCTTTATGCACTAGTTCAGTTCTTCCTTATATTGGCCAAGAGTTAATATCGATTCCTAGAATTCTATTGTAATAATAAGCAGAAGTATAATGATATGAGACAGAGTAAATGGTGCCCTACATTCCTTACTAAAATTGGCAGTAGGGGAGAATGAGAGAATGAAACTGATAAGGATTAAAACTAAGGAGGTAAAGAGAGGATAATGAGCAATCAGAAAAAAAGATTTGTGCTCATCTCAAATGTTTGATGAGGAGGCTGTAAACCTAGGAAGTATGACTAATAGATAGATGATGGGATCACGGAATGCAGAACAACAAAATCTGTGCTGGTGGTAAAAATTTCTGGGAGGGCATATTTATCTCAAATCACAAGAGTGGATATGGACTCTACCTCCAAATGGTCTTGCTTTCCTAATGTTTGGAAGCTGAGAATAAAAGAAAAGTTTCCACCCTAGCTAGTCTGGAAAGTAGGCATTTATATATAGCTTTAACTACTTGCTGGTTATGAGAAACAGAAATCTACTCCAATGGAATTAAATTTAAAGAAAAAGAAGAGGAAAAAGAAAAAAAGGAAATTTACTCATCTCCTAGTAGATACCCCAGTGGCTAAGAATTCAAGGATAAGACATATAAAATTTGGCCTCATGGAAGACCAGGGACTCAAATGGGAATGCCCAGGGAGTGAAAGCATTTATTTTCTTGAGGTCTTTCTTTCTCTTAGGGACGTCTCTTCTCTTTTTGTCTATGTTTCTACTTTATCCTACTCTGTTTCTTTTTATAGTCTGGCCTTCTGTAGTTGCTCCTCATATTTCATGCCTTGAACATGGCCACCTCAGCCCCGACTTCACACGTCCTGACACATCCAACACTCAAATTTTAGAGAATGAGAATCGATTGGCCTAGGTTGGGTCTCATGTCCCCTGCCCCTCCAACTAGCAGTACTCAGAGAAGCTTGCTATCAATTCAGCCAGCTGTTGACCTGAGAGGAAGAGGTGGGCACATACTTTAACAGTGAACTGGGAAAAAGAGAGGACATGATTGACTTGTATATGTGCTAATCTGGACCAAGTTGGGCACTATATAAAATGCTCCAGACCTAGTTGATACAGCATGTAGACTGAGCCATCAAATTCCTCAGAATTCTGTTCTCCACTTTTCTCTGATGCCAGTTTTAGTTGTAGTCTTTATGCTTGCAAAGCCTCCACCATGTATTTGTTTGCTACCCAGAAGATACATATATTTATCTTCCATGTTAGTGGTAAGGGCATGTGGTCTGGAACCAGAAGACCATGGAAGAGAATGAGCTACTGTGTAGTTGAATGAGATTTTTAAAAAATTATAAAAATTGAATGAGATATTGGGATTAAAACTGATTTGTAACCTACAAAACAGTTCCAAAGAAATAGTAATTAGAACTGTGTTTCTCAACCCCAATGTAGTAGATATTCTGGAATGTTATTATAATTTATGAGAGGTAAGTGATTTGTTGCCAATAATTTATTATTAATCATAAAAATCTAATGTTTAGGAGGCCTTTTTAAAAATGAAGAGTATATTGAAAGTTATGTTTGTAATAATATCACTCTCATTCATTTGCATTCCAATATTTTCCTTAGTGGGAACAGAATGAGTGGGGTTTGGGATAGCATGGTGAGAATTGCCTATAACTTTGACCTCACCTCTGGGAATGTGTGCAAACATGTACTTCATCTACCATGTGTATTGTGGTAGAATAAGGTTGAGCAATTGGGAAATCATTAGACTGTAAGCTGCATGAGGTGGGATCCATGTTGTCTCGTTTACTACTGTATGCCCAGCAACTAGCATAGTTCCTGCCATATAGGTTCTCAGTAAATATTTAAATAACTAGACAATGACTTCCTAACAGACTACAAAAGTTTTGCTCATGCTGTAGATACTAGAATTTCATTATTGTACCAAATGGAGAGGAATATTTCTTTTCTTCACCTCCATTTAGGGGAAAAAATATGATGCTCAGAGTATTTGTGGTTGATTTAAGGTATTAATCACAGTTGCTAAGTTGTTCCTTTAAGTTCTAGAGGGAGTCATGAACAGAGGGCATTTATTTACTACAGAACATCTAATTATGTGGCACTTCCCAATGGGTACATCCTAAGCCGTGAGGGATTTGTTGATGTATTAATGAAAATAATTGAAAAAAATACAGAATCTTAGTGTAGAAAGTGGTTCTGAGAAACAGAAGTTTAAAAGGATGCTCCCTTGTTTTGAAGGAAAATGAAACTAAGTAAAATCTTTATCCTGGTAAAGACTCTGGATGGGGGAGAGATTTGAATTTCTCTAAGAATGAGTTATAGAAGATGGTGATCAACCAAGGGGTTGGGAAATGAGATAAAGAGCTAAAATGGTCTACTTTGGTTTTGAAATATTATTTTATTTGTTGTGAGCTGGTAACGAATTGTAAAGTGATTTCCTATGGTCTTGGCAGAGTGGGTGTTGGGGAAGAGAACAATTGCTCCTTTGTGGGGGCCTGTTGGGTGCTTGCCTCCTGCAGTTAGATTTTCTATTTAAGAGAGCCATCTGCTTCATTAAACTTTCCAAGATCAGGCACTATCTACAGGGAGTTCCACAATGTCTTAAAACCGAGAACTGCAGCAAAGTTTTAAGTTGCTGCCAGAAAACCAGATGTTAACCAGATTGTCAAATTCTTTTTTCCTTCCAGAACCAAAGATTTCAGGCGAGGCTGAATAAATGCAAATGTTGGATGATCCTTATGGTTAGAATTTGGAGCCAACATTGATCTCCTTTGGTTTCTATTCATGAAGCCCCTCTAAAGTCAGTCAAAGGGAACTCTGTTTATGGTTTTTAAAAAAAGGAGTGTTGGGGGGGAGGGATTCTGGCCTTCCATATTCCCTAATACACATTCCTTATTGAAAAATTACACAATGCTAAATGCTGGGGAATTCAATAGATATTCCCAGTGCTGTTTCCTTAATCCAACATGCATTTCTCCACATTTTGGACGGGTGTTCATTTCTGATTATGCCCTGCAGACTGCCTACCGATCTCAAAAACACTGAGTGGAGACAAAATATGCAATGGAAACTGAAAATGAAAACTGCTCCTTTCTATGTCCCCTAAGAGCAGACATTAGAATATCTGAATTATTTGAATTGGCGCTGTCAGTAGACATTTGCAGGCACAAAAATAGGTATATCCTTTTTAGAAACAGGTGTTGAAGGAGGCCGAGTGGTCAAATGCTCTGGAGGTAGGAAGACCTCCATTTTGTTCTGACAAGTGCTAATAATTTATTTCCTGGGATTAGGGGGATCAGAGGTTCTCCCTGCACCCATGCAGCAGGCAACATTTATGTGTTTTTAGGGATCCAAATTCTTATACTGCCTCTTCTTAGTCTCTTTCCAAATTAAATTAAATCAAAACACTAAGCAGCTGAACAACAACAAAACCAAGCAATAATCCTTCCTTGCCTCTAATTGGGTCTTATATATTAAAAATAGAGAGAATAAGTTTCAGGTGAAATCATTCTATTATTAACTATTCCTCCCATTTTATAAGACTAAAACAAAGAAAAAAACCATGGTTTTGTCTACAGTTAAAAAAAATCTTGCATGGCTTTTTAATTTAATTTTATTTTAACTGAAGTTGGCCATAATGTTTGAGCTTAATATGAATGCCTAGCTACTAGTGCATAGGAAAAAGTGCATTTTAACAGCATGAGGAGAAGCAAAATAGACTGAATTCTTGGTGTTATAGATGTAAATGTGCTCTACAAGTATACTCAAATGGACCAATTCTGCTCTTTGACCCACAGAGAGATCCTAATGTCAATGCAAACAAGAAGGCATGATTTCTCCTCTGAGCTAAAGTCATGATTTTGCTGTCATAATTTGCTATCATATATTGAAAATGTCCTTACCTTTGCTCGTCTTTTTTGAGGACCGTGAGACAGCGTTGTATAAAACAGACTCTTCAATTGCTATGGAAAGAATGACCTACATTTCCTATTCCTTTACCTTGATAGGTAGATTTTATTTTATTTTTTTACATCGACTTATTTCCTAATTTTGGAAGATGCAAACTGTTTTGTCAAGACCACCTCTCAGGATGCTGTAGGTCTCTCCGTAACTGTTTTTGTGATCAGTTATTATATTTCACATCTTTCTATTTTGAGCTGATATTATCCACTCAAATCAGTGTAGCCTTCTGAAGCATTAGTTAGCAGCTGCTACAGGAGAAATGTCCTGTCCCTTTTAATAACAGTAGCTTAAAGTTGCTGGCATCTAATTGTTCCCTCACCACTGGCAAGCGGAAAGCTCATTGTCAAGACTGCACTGTTTTCCAACAGTATTTCCTTCTCTCCAAGTAGCAGTGTATCATCTTGTTACTCCCTAGAAACCCTACAGTTTCTGCTACTCTTAAGACCAAGCAGCCACTATAGGCAAACAGCTTTCTTATCAAATGAGCCATGGATTTTCAAACTGCCAGTTCAACAAGAATTAACATGAAGTTTCACTTGAAAAATGAGAATATCATTCGAAGAATATTTTTTAAACCAAATAGCAATCCCATCTCTAAAAAAAAAAAAAAAAACATCAATCATCATAATCCCTTTCTAAGAACTCTCTTTATTCCTAGGATCAGCAAGTAATATGTCCCAGATTTTCTTTACAAATCTGAGGAGTCTGCCTTCTAGTTTTGCAAATATGAGAGAGACTTCTTGGCTGTTTGCCTGGGTTCTGCAGCCCCTACACTACCAAACTGAGTTTGAATCAATTTTAGATCAATGCTGATATGAGGAGGGTAACAGCCCTGCAGAGATGTTGGCAATACCCACAACTAAATATAGCCTTGGACCATTCTGAGGCTAGAACTAAAGTGTGAGCTCTTTTTTTGCCAGGGAACATGCCTCTTGCTTTTTTCTGTCTTCCCAATTCTTCCTGTCACAGAGCTGAACATGTAGTAGGTGCTCGATAAATACTCTGAAAAATTATGACTTATTCCCCGCTCCCCCCCGCCCCAGTTCAAAAAGCACACTCATTAAACAACTTTAACAAAATGTAGGAAGAAGAAAAAATTAGTCAAGGCTTCACAAGCCACATATCAGCACAGTTGGTTTAGTAAATGAGTAGTTTGAAGTGGTTTGAAGGAAGGCCTCTTTTGACAATGTGGGTGCCCACCTGTCAGGTCATCAGCCCCGCCCGCTCTTTCTCACTCCTGTAAACCTAAAAATAGTTCTTAAATACCCTTCTGTCTGAAAAATTCCCATTCTGCCACACCCACAACCAGAGCTGGCTGAATGAGACATCACATTCTTTCTAGTATGCTCCTGTGGTTGGGTTCAAGGGAACTCCAAAATCTGTGTACAGACAATGGTGTCAGAGCCCTTTTATCCATCCGTCCGGCTACCTGTCCATTCACTTAGTTCAATAAATATGTGATTAGTGCTCCCTACGAACAAAGTCATTATATTATATTCTGAGAACACAATGGTGAACAAAATAAATCAGATTTGGGGCACCTGGGTGGCTCAGTCGGATAAGCATCCGACTTCAGCTCAGGTCATGATCTTACAGTTTATGGGTTTGAGCCCTGTGTGAGGTTCTGTGCCAGCAGCTCAGAGCCTTGAGCCTGTTTCAGACTCTGTGTCCCCCTCTCTCTCTGCCCCTCCCCCAGCCATGCTCTCTCTCTCTCTTTCAAAAATAAATAAGTGTTAAAAAGTTATAAAAAAGTAAATAAACCAGATGTCTCTTATCCTAGAGCATAAAATTTAGTGGGAGAGAAAGGAAATAAACCAGTAAGCAAGGAAGTGAGTAAATAGAATTCTTAGAAAATCAAAGCCAAGAGGAACAGGAAAGTAGACCAGAGGTAGTTGTTTTTGATTTTTTTATTTGGCTAAGTGCTTGTCTCACTTAGTTTTTTGGTTTTTTGTTTTTGTTTTTGTTTGTTTTTTTAAGTATCAATGCAGCTATTCAATGGGCATGCCAAAAAGCCATACACGGTACAAAGGTTTAAGTCAAAATTCTTGCAGTAGAAGACCTAGAAAGGTATGCAGACCAAAAACCAAAAAAGAAACAAAGAAGACAAGCTGTATTCGTTTGTTAGACTGCAAGTAACAGAGGATTAGGTGTAATATGGCGCCTCTTGTGTTTTGCAGACAAAGAATGATAACTTATTGTGGGTGCCGAGTGTACTCTATTTCTGGACAGTTAGAATTTTGGAGAGTTCTGGGTCCTGTTCCTCTCTGCACTGCTGCATTCACTGAGCTACCCAGCAGTAGTGACTTCTTCAAATCTTATTGCAAGAGGAGATTGTTGATGTGGAGGTGTTGATTGAAAAATACTTGTATCATGGGAGAGAGGGGTGGGTTGGTTGAGAGGGATACTGCATTAATTGTCATTTTATTTCCCTGCTAAGGTCACAATTAATGTATGTTGATCTATAGTTGCAGAGGTACTCACATTGATGTGAGTTGGATACTCATTTCTCACTCCTCCGTCTATACCTTTTCATACCTCTTTTTTAAAGTACTTTCTTCATGATTTCCATTTTTAACTTTTAATTTTTCCAACTTTATTGAGATATAGTTGGGATATAACATTGCATAAGTTTAAAGGTTTACAATGAGATGATTTGATCTACGTATGTATTGTGAAATGATTACCACAATAAGGTAACAAATCCACTGCTTACATAGTCACTATTTTATGTTAATTGTGGGTGACTAAAAACATTTAAACTTTGCTATCTTAACAGATCTCAAGCGCACAATACAGTATTATTAACTAGAGTCACCACGTTGAATGTTATAGCCTCAGAACTTTTTTCTTCTATAGTTGGAAGTTTGACCCTTTGACTAACCTTCACTGATTTTTCCCTACCCCACAGCTCCTGGCAACCACCAATCTATTCTCTGTTTCTATCAGTTCAGTTTTTTTGATTCTGCATATAAAAGAGTTCATACAGTATTCATCTTTCTTTGTCTGGCTTATTTCAGTTAGCTTAATACCTTCAAAGTCCACCCATGTTGTTGCAAATGACAGGACTTCCTTATTTTTATGACTGAATATCATTCCATTGTAGATGTAAACACTGCATTTTCTTTACAACTCATCTGTCAATGGACACGTAGTTGTTTTTACATCTTGACCATTGTAAATAGTGTTGCAATAAACATGGGGTGCAGAGATCTCTTCAAGATGGTGATTTCATTTCCTTTGGGTATGTATAGTATGCAAAATGGGATTGTGGATCATATAGTAGTTCTATTTTTTAACTTTTTAAAGGATCTCCATACTGTTTTCCACATGGCTGTACCAATTTGCATTCCCACCAACCGCACACAATGGTTCCCTTTTTTGCCATCTACTTGCCAGCACTAATTACCTCTTGTGTGTTTGATAATAGCTATTCTAACAGCTATTCTGTTTATTTGCATTTCCCTGGTAATTAGTGATGTTGAGCATCTTTTCATGTTTTCAGGTACCTTCTGGACATTTGTATATTTTCTTTGGAAAAATATCTATTCAGGTCTTTTGCCCATTTTAAAATCAGATTATTTCTTTATTTTCACAATTGGGTGTATGAATTTCTAATTTTAATTTTTCTTCCCCCCATTTTATTGAGATATAATTGACATACATTATGTAAGTTTAATCTGTATAGCATAATGACTTGACTTACATATAGTGTGAAATGATTATCACAGTAGGTTTAGTTAATATCCATCATCTCATATAGATACAAAAAAAGAAAAAGGTTTTTTTCTTTGGGATGAGAACTCTTAGGATTTACTCCCTTAACAACTTTCAAATATACCATATAGCAATGTTAACTATAGTCATCATATTGTATATTACATCCCTAGTACTTATCTCGATAACTGAAGTTTATAATTTTTGACCACCTTCAATCTCCCTCCCACCCTGCCTGTGGTAACCACAAGTCTAATGTCTTTTCTATGAGGTTTTTGTTTTGTTTTTTGATTCTACATATAAGTGAGATCATACAGCATTTGTCTTTCTTTGTCTGACTTATTTCACTTAGCATAATGCCCTCAAGGTCTGTCCATATTGTCACAAATGGCAGAATTTCCTTCCTTTTTTTATGGCTGAATAATATTCTTCTGTGTGTGTGTGTGTGTGTGTGTGTGTGTGTGTGTGTGTGTGTGTTTTCGTATTACAGCTTCCTTATCCATTTATCTGTTGATGTATACTTAGGTTTTCTTCTATGTGTTGGCTATTTATAGATAACGTGACTACGAGCATAGGGGTGCAGCTATCTCTTTGACATAATATGTTCATTTCCTTTGGATATATTCCCAGACGTGTAATTGCTGAATCATATGATAGTTCTAGGTTTAATTTTCTGAGGAAACTCCATATAGTTTTTCACAGTGGCTGTACCAATTTATGATTTCACCCACAGTGTACAGCAATTCCCTTTGTTATATGTCTTGTATATTAACTTGTCATCAGACATATGACTTGCAAATAGGTTTTCCCATTCTTTAGGCTGCCTTTTCATTTTGTTGAATGGCAGAAGCTTTTTAGTTTGATGTAGTTCAACTTGTTTATTTTTTATTTTGTTACTTGTGCGTTTGGCATTATATCCAAAATATTATTACCAAGACCAATGTCGAGGAGGTATGTTTTTTTTTTTTTCTTTTTAGGAGTTTTGTAGTTTCTGGTATTACATTTAAGTCTTAATTTTGAGTTAATTTTTGTGAATGGTGTGAAGTCCATTCATTGTGAATGGTGTAGGGATCCAGTTTCATTATTTTGCATGTGAATATCCAGATTTACCGTCATCATTAATTGAAAATACTAACTTTCCTTGGACCCCTAGTCAAATATTATTTGACTGTGTATGTGTGGGTTTATTTCTGGGCTCTCAGATCTGTTGATCTGTTCTGTTGATATGCGTATTTGTTTTCATGAAAGTACCATATTGTTTAGATTACTATAGCTTTGTAATATAGTTTGAAATCAGGGTGATGCCTCTGGCTTTGTTCTTCTTGCTCAGGATTGCCTTGACTATTCAGGGTCTTTTGTGGTTCCATACAAATTTTAGGACTGTTATTTTTATTTCTGTGAAAAATGCACTAGAATTTTTATAGGAATTGTATTGAATTGAAGAATGGTTTTGGCTAGTATGAACATTTTAACATTATTAATTATTTCAATCCATGAACATGGAATATCTTTCCATTTATTTGTGTCTTCAGTTTCTTTCATCAATGTCATAGTTTTCAGGATACACATCTTTCACCTCTTTGGTTAAATTTATTCTTCTTACTATTACTTTTTATTCTATTGTGAATAGGATTGTTTTCTTTATTTCTCTTTCAGATAGCTTTTTGTGTGTAGAAATTTACTGATATTTGTGTGTTGATTTTGTGTCCTGCAGTTTTACTGAATTCATTAATTAATTCTAACAATTGTTTTGGGTGGAGTCTTTAGGGTTTTCTGTATATAAAATCATAACATCTTCAAAGAGAGACAATTTTAATTCTTCCTTCTGATTTGGATGCCCTTTATTTCCTTTTCTTGCCTGATTGTTCTGATCATACTTTGCTGAATAGGAGTGGTAAGAGTGGCACCCTTGTCTCATTCTTGATCTTAAAGGAAAATTTTATGGCCTTTAACTATTGAGTATGATGTACTGTGAGCTTGTCATATGTGGTCTTTATTATATTGAGGTATGTTCTTTCTATAACCAATTTGTTTAGAATTTTTATTATGAAAGCATTTTGAATTTTGTCAAATGCTTTTTTCCATCGATTGAGATGATAATAGGACTTTTATCTTTCATTCTGTTAATGTGATATATTGCATCTATTGATTTGTGTATGTTAAACCAGCTTGCATCCCAGGGATGAATCCCTCTTGATCCTGGTATGTGATTCTTTAACTATATTGTTGAGTTTGGTTTGGTAGTATTTTACGGAGAATTTTTGCATGGGTATTCATCGTGGATATTGGCTTATAGTTTTGTTTTCTTGTAGTGACCTTATCTGCCTTTGGTATCAGGGGTTATGCTAACATTACAAAATGAGTTTGTGAGTGTTCCCTTCTCTTTACTATTTTGAAAGTGTTTGAAAAGGATTGGTATTCTTTAAATGTTTGGTAGAATTCACTAGTGAATTCATCTGGTCCTGGGCTTTTCTCTGTTGGGAGGTTTTTGATACTGTTTTTTCATGATTCAGTCATGGTAGTTTATATGTTTCTAAGAATTTATCCACTTCTTCTAGATTGCCTAGTTTATTTTACATAATTGTTCATAGCAGTCTCTTATGATCTTTTATATTTATATGTTATCAGTTATAATTTCTCTTCTTTCATTTACAATTTTGTTGATTTAGGTCCTTTCTCTGTTTTCCTTTGTTAGCCTAGCTAAAGACTTTTCAATTTGTTTCCTTTTCAAAGAATCAGCTCTTAGTTTTGTTAATCTTTTCTATTATTTTCCTATTCTCTGTTCAGTATATTTCTGCTCTAATCTTTATAGTTTTCTTCCTTTTGCTAATGTTGGGCTTAGTTTGTTCCTTTTTTAGTCCCTTGCAGTGTACTGGTAAGTTATTTATTTGAATTCTTTGTTTCATGTATGTGTGTATACCTATAAACTTCCCTATTAGAGTTGTTTTTTGCTGCATCTCATAAATTTCAGTATGCTGTGTTCCCATTTTTGTTTTCGTCTCAAGATATTTTTTTCAAAATATGCTTTTATTTCCCTTTTGATTTCTTCTTTAATCATTGGTTATTCAGGACTGTGCTGTTTAATTTCCATGTCTTTGTGAATTTTTTGTTTTCCTCTTCCTTTTTTTTAAATGTTTATTTATTTTTGAGAGAGAGAGACAGAGTGTGAGCAGGTGAGGGGCAGAGAGAGGGAGACTCAGAATCAGAAGGAGGCCCCAGGCTCCAAGCTGTCAGCACAGAGCCAGACACGGGACTCGAACCCATGAACTGTGAGATCATGACCTGAGAGAAGTTGGACACTTAACCAACTGAGCCACCCAGGTGCCCCTAAGCTTTCCTCTTCTTATTGATTGCTAGTTTCATACCATTGTTGTCAGAACAGACACTTGATGTAATTTATATCTTTTTGAATTTGTTGATACTTGTTTTGTGGCTTACCATTTCATTTATCTTAGAAAATATTCCATGTGCACTGGAGAAGAGTGTATATTCTGCTGTTGGAGGGAATGTTCTGTATATATTTGTTAGGTACATTTGGTATAGTGTTGTTCAGATCTACCTTTTCCTTAATGATTCTCTGAATGATGTCTCCTTTTTTGAGAGTGACGTATTAAAGTCCTTAAATATTATTATATTGTATTGCTGTTTATTTTTCCTTTTAGTAGTTAGTATTTGCTTTACGTATTTAGGTACTCTGATGTTGAGTGCATACCTATTTAACAATTGTTATATTTTCTTGAGGAATTGTTTACTTTATCTATATTATGACCTCTTTTGTCTCTTGTGGCCATTTTCAGCTTGAAGTCTATTTTTTTCTGACAAAATTATAGCTATCTCTTTTTCTTTTGGTTATAATTTTTTTGGAATATAATTTTTCATCCCTTCACTCTCAGCCTATGTGTGTCCTTAAAGCTAGAGTGAGTCTCTTTTTGGCAGCAAATCATTGGATTTTTTTTTTTTTTAAATCTATCCAGCCATTCTCTTTTGATGAGAAAATTAAATTGATTTACATTTAAAGTATTTATTGATAAATAAGGACTTGCTATTCATTGTTTTCTGACTGTTTTGTAGATCTTTTATTTCTTATTTCTTCTCTTGCTGTCTTCCTTTGTGATTTGATAACTTTTTGTCTTTATCATTATCTTTTGTGTATATCACTGCAGGTTTTTCCTCTCTGGTTACTATGAGTCTTGCATAAAATATGCCACAATTATAGCATACTGTCTTAAGCTGATAATAACTTAACTTTGAGAGCATATAGAAGCTTTATTTTGTTACTCTCCTGCCTCACATTTTAGGTTATTGATGGGATAGTTTTCCTTTTGTTTATATTGTGTATCTAATAAAGAATTAATGTAGGTACAGTTACTTTAATATATATGTTTTAAACCTTTAAACTAGAATTGTAAATGATTTACTCAGCACCACTATAACATTGTAGAATGTGACTTTCACTTTATATTTACCTTTACTGGTTAGTTTTGCACAATCATATGCTTTTATGATGTTAATTACCATCTCTTCATTTCAGCTTGAAGATCACCCTTCAGCATTTATTTTAAGGCTATGGCAGTGAACTTTCTCAGGTCTTACTTGTTTGAGAAGGTCTTTCTCTCTCCATATCTGAAGGACAGCCTTTCCAGGTATAGCATTCTTGGTTGAATATTCTTGGTCTCCTCTTCCAGACTTTGTAGGTTCACTGTATAAGGGAAAGACCTTCATTAGTCAGCTTAGCTTGGCATACTGGATGGGTCGGTCCATAGTGTTCATGGGCAGGCGGGGCTTTATCGGGATCTCCAGTTGGGCAAGATCAATGCCCATGCTTGGAAGTTGGTGGGGTTGCTGCTGGCTAGGCTTCACAGTTGGATGGTCCTCTTGGCTGGGTTCCATGCTCAAGTAGGGCTACTGGTGGGCTTCTTAGTCAGATGGAGCTGCTGGCTGTGTTCTGTGGTTAGACGGGGCTACTAGTTGGGCTCTTTAGTCACGTCTGGTCCAGCAGGGTTGCAGGCTGTGTTCCCTGGCAGGGTGGTACCATTGATTGGATTCTGCAATTTGGTAGGGCCGCAACCTGTACTCTGCCATTGTTCTGCTTGAGTGGGGCTTCAGGCTCACCCAGATGATACTGCTCGCTAGACTCTGTGTTCAGGCAGGGCCACAGCTAGGTTTCTCAGTTGGGGAGGGCCTCAGGTTGTGCTCTGTGATCTCGTAGGCCCACAGGCTGTGCCCTGAAGTTGGGTGGGGCTTCAGGCTGGGCTTCATGATTGGGTAGACTGTAGACTGTGCTCTATTTTTGGGCAAGGTTGCTGGCCAAGTTCTTTAGTCAGAAGGGGCCTCTAGCCATACCCTGCAGTTCGAGGTGCTGGAGACTGTGCTCTGTAGTCAGGTTAGGACAATGTCTGGGCTCCCTGTTTGAAGGGGTGCCGCAAGCTATGCTCTGTAACTAGAAGGTTCACTGGCTGGCCTCCCTACCTGGGTGAGGCCACAGGCTGTATTTGACAATTAGGCAGGCCCTGAGCTGGGCTCTGCTGCTACATGGGGTTGTAGTCTGGGCTACATGGCTGTGTAGTACTGTAGGCTGGGCTCCTCCCCAGCTCGGGGCCACTGTCCAGACTACCTGATTGTGTGGAGCCAGAAGCCATGCTCAACATTAGGGCAGGGCTACTGGCTTGGCTCCCTGCCTGAGTGGGCGGGCCATAGGATGTACTCGGTGCCTGCCTAGTGTCTGTGGCCAGGCTTCTCTGAGGAGCAGTACTGGAGGCTATGCTCTGCAGTTGAATAGGACTGCAAATTTCTACCCCATCATGGGTGGGGCCAAAGGGTGGACTCCACGGCTGGTACAGCTCATTGGCTGGGAACGCAAGTCAGGCGGAACTGGTATCTGACTCGGCCTGATGGGGTTACCTGCTCAGCTCTGCAAATAGCAAGCAGAGCGGTGGCTGGGATCTCTGTTTTGGCACCCGTGCAAGCTGCCATGATCTGAGCATTAGTTGCTGTAAGCCCTGCCCTGCTTCTCTGTATCTGATTGTCAGTGGTCAAGCTCCAAGACTGTCCCAGTGAACCCTTCGAGGTGGGTCCTGAGTGGCCCTCCTGGGAAGCCCACTACAGTGGAGCCGGATTGTCCACCCTCAGTTCTCTTTCCTCACTGGAGAAACTATACACTGGGGCGGGGGAGGGGGGAGGGTCTCCTCAGTGTGGTGCTGTGCTTGTCTGGGGGAGGGGCAATGCACTCCAAGTTAAGCTGACCTTCTTACTTTCCTAAGGCAGTCTGTCTCCATCTTTGTGGTTCAGGTGGTTGCTTCCGACTCACCCCCAGCTTGTGGGATTTTCACGGTGGTGTTGTCTATGAATAGTTCCCAGTCGTCTTCTGAGGGGGCTGAAGTCAGGAATAACCTATGGCATCATCTTGACATCACTCATCTCATGATTTTCTAATTTCCAAAGTTTGTCTTTGGACCTTATCCATGTACATGTAGGGAAGAATAGAGCTAATGCTATGCATTTCAAGGTAATTAGTATCTTAAAAAATTTTTTTAATGCTTATTTATTTTTGAGAGAGAGAGAGACAAAGTGAGAGCAGGGGAGGGACGGAGAGAGAGAGGGAGACACAGAATCTGAAGCAGTCTCTAGGCTCTAAGCTATCAGCACAGAGTCCAACGCAGGGCTTGAACTCATGAACCACAAGATCATGAGCTGAGCCGAAGTCAGACACTTTGCTGACTGGGCCACCCAGGTGCTCCCAAGGTAATTAGTATCTTAGCATAATGTAAACTAACACAGAATTATTTACCCATTTCTGTGGGCTTTAGATCATGACCTGAAAGAATCTGAAAGCAGAATAGCTTAACTTTGCTTAAATTGTGTGTGTGATAAAGGGCATTTCTAACAAGGGGTGGCAGTTTTGAAATGACTTGAATCAAAAGTCATCGAGGCTGTTTGATCTGAATCTCAATATGCCTGCTTGTTAACAGTGTGAGCATAGGCATGTAAAACTCCAGACCTCAGTGTGCTCATCCATAAGATGGGGAAAATTCCTGCCTCACAGTTTTGTTAAACGCAGTAAGTAAAATATAATATGTAGAGTTTTATGCCTAAAGCCTGGCATTTAATAGACATTCAGTGAATGTAAGCACTTTCATTCATTATGGATGTTTGTAAGAACCTGTGCATTTTTCAGTATCCAGAAGCAAAGAAGAATTTGAAAGACTCACTTTCAGCTCATATACCACAAAGGTTCTTTAAAAAAAAAAAAAAAAAAGATGTTCTATAAGTCTTTAAAAATTAATCATTTATATTTTAAAACCATTCAGATACATAAATCATACAGATCAGCAGAAATGCAATAATAGTGTGATGATAAGCAATAAACATAAGAAAAAGAAAAATAATAGCTAAAATTGGAAGCTTATTTTGTGCCCAGAGAGCACTGTCTCATTTAAGCTTTGCAAAACATTTGGGCTTTTATTATTTGCATTTTATGGATGAGGATAATGAGGCATAGAGATTAAATTAATTGCTCAAGGTCATGTAATTTGTAAGTAGAAGATCAGGACTGAAAACTTCTGTCTTAATCCAAACCCCAAGGATTTCTATGACCAGTGTCATTTTTAGGCCTATGAAAATGGGCCCTTGTTGCATCCCACACTTGAAAGTATCTATTCTAACCTTCCTTGGCTGTGTCCCTTCCTAAGAGGCAAGAGCCTGAGGAGCCCAGGGGACATGCTTACCCACACTCAGCCTGTGCCTCCTTCTCCACCATGATCTGGGTGCTCGGGGCCTTGGAGTTGTCTGCACTAAAAGTTCCCAGCCAGTTTCCCACACTTTCTTAGACCTGTCCCAGGGTCTCCTCCTGAGCACGGACCACTCATGATGTGCACACCCTGAGTGGAGTATGAGAGGCAGTGCCCAAAGCTGGGCGTATGGGACACTTTGAATGAAATTGGGGGTGATAAGGGAAGGAGGTAGCATGAACCCAGACAAGGGGCCGCGTGGCTTTCCTGGGATTGGCTGTTATATTCTGGCCTGGAACTTCAAGGAGCTCAAGTACTCTAATTCTGAATCCAGGCTTCCAGGCCATAGCCAAGGCATTTTTCTCATGGCAGGAGATACAACACATTGTATTTGACAGTCTATTGTCTTGATTTATAATTTTAAAATATTTCATTTTTGAGTTACAAGAGCTGCTTTAAACCACCCCGTCTGTTTTTTAAATTATAATTTTAATGTCTGGGTTCTTTGGAGATCTGTCTTCAATGATTACTTTTTTCCTTTGAATGTGGGCCACAGTTTTCAGATTTTTTATAAACTTAGCGATCATGGATTGTATCCAGCACCTTGTGATTGTATATGGTAGAGACTCTACATTCATTACAATGTTTTTGTTTTTTGTTTTTCCATATTGTTCCAGTAGGCAGTTAAATGGACTGAACTAAGACTTTGAGTTCAAATTCCCTGCGTAGACAGAAGCTAAAATATCAAGTCAGTTTTATTAGCCTTAGCTGAGCTGCTTGGAGTCTGGCCTGCTTATGAGTATTTTACAGGTCGGCCAAGATTTGGGCAGAATTTTTATACCTAATTTGGGACAATCTCTTCTGATTCTCTTCTTCCTGGATCTTCTCTCTTCACTTTCCTGTTGCTGTGGTTACCTTGAACTCTGTCCTCTTTATGGAGCTAGTAACACTGCAGGTTTCTGTCAGTTTGATGATGGAAAGGAACTGCCTTTAGATTAAAGGCTTGAAAAATCAGGAAATGCAGTGCTGTTTCTGTCTTCCAAGTGTGTACCCCCTTCTGCTGCTACAAAATTTCCCTTTTTTTGCCACATGTAAACATAATTAATGAGTTCTTTACTAGTATTTCTTTCTTTGTTTCTTTGTTTCTTTCTTTCAGAGAGAGGGTGCAAGTGAGTGAGGGGGGAGAGAGGGAGAGAGAGAGAGAGAGAGAGAGAGAGAGAGAGAGAGAGAAGTGGGGCTCACCTGAAGCAGGACTCATGCTCACCCAAAGTCAAACTTGAACTCATGACCTGAGCTGAAGTCAGATGCTTAACTGACTGAACCACCCAGTGGCCCTTTACCAGTGTATTTCGATTGTTGATTTTTGAGTGTATCTTTTCTATTCCTTGGGCATGAATATTACTCATTTTCAGACAAGCAAATAGAATTTCATTTTATTAAAAATTTTTAATCTAGAGGAAAAATAATATACAATTGGGACGCCTGGGTGGCTCAGTCGGTTAAGCGTCCGACTACGGCTCAGAGTTCTAGCCCTGCATTGGGCTCTGTGCTGACAGCTCAGAGCCTAGATCCTGCTTTCAGATTCTGTGTCTCCCTCTCTCTCTGCTCCTCCCCTGCTTGTGCTCTGTCTCTCTCAAAAATAAATAAAAATTGAAAATAAATAAATAAATAAATAAATAAAATATATAATCAAGTCTTGACTTCTTAGGTTGATATATTTTTTCCTTTATGCGTATCTACAAAATGATTGTTTGATCTCCTACAAATTTATCTCTTTGGACATTCTAAGTGTGTATCATACTGATAGTTAATGGATCAAAGTCATAGTCAATGTGTGTATGATTTAAAGAAGACATTGGATTTTCATGAAAATAATTATCTGTTTGTTGAAGGCAAAACTGCATTGCCCATTTCCTCACTTTGTCCCACAACAGTGTTTACATATTGGTACTGATGTTAAGTGACTGACAGACCCTACATGCCCTGCTACTTAAGTCCATTGAAAAATATAATAGTAATACTAATTCCAGGCTATAGCACTTCCATGATCAAGTTTCCCAGTTGTTTTTTAAGCCAGAGCAAGTTCTTTTGAGCAGTCTAAGTAGTTGAGACAAAATATACTAAATACCAGTAACAGAGGTTCAATATCCAAGGATCTTGTTAATAAAACATAATCCAAAGAAAAAAAAATTCTAAAAAAGATTATTTTTCATTCACATGTGCTACTTTTAAATCTCTTAAGAAGGGCACACATTTGAATAGAAGGTGTCTGAACACTTGTAAAAACTCTGGCTATTTTTAATTTCAAAGAGAGGTTTCAAATGCATATGATCCTTTATACCAAAATATACCAATATGAATAATTAATAAAAGGAATTCAACTCTGAAGGCATTACTGCTGGTTTCTAATCAGCCCACAAGTCAAGGCAGATGACTTCTCTGCACTGGAGTCAGAGGTGATAAATATTCCAGAGAATGTGCCTAAATAGAGGGGTTTTAACATCACATAGTCTCTAAGTCAGTTTGCTCTCCTTTCTATAACCAAGGTGATGGTTCAGAACAACTAGAAAAAAAAAAGGTATTTGTAAAAATTAGCTACTTTTGTTGCCAACACTAATATTTGTCTCCTTTTTTCTGCCCCAAGATATATTTTATTCATTAATGCAGATTCTGTGTATAGTGATTCCTCTGCGGTAGCCATGGCTAGAAAATAAGATGCTCTGACAATAAATATCTTGATTAGTGGAGCATGTTATGTTTGGCCCTTCTTTGATGATTCATAAAATAATTCAGTATCTCATTGTACTTTGGGGCCATTACAATTACCAACATCATTCTTTTACTTATATATTGATTCATATATTAATTTCTCAAATACTCATTTGTTCAGTGTTTTCAGTGTGTAAAATACCGTGGTGTGCATATGAATAGAAATGCTGTTAGTGTTATTTAATTAAATGATGTCAAATTAATCATTATACTTTGAATCAGCCTTTGTGTTTCCCAGATTATACTGTTCCCGTGTCACAAAGTATATATATAGTCCTGATGAAACCAAGGAATAAATGAATTATTAATGGTCAGAAATCTGATAGAAGTTAAAACATAAATGGAGCTACCTAAATTTGGAAGCGTAAGTCACAGTTCCTCGTGCTTTTTAATCATGCTATTTTGACAAGATGGAAAACCAAAATAAGATAAACAATGAGCACTATCTTCTGGAGAAATTTGCTGCTGTCCCATAAGATTTGGCATGGCCAATCTTGATGCCTTTATCCCTGATGGAAGGGTGTTTATCTCAAATTATGCTCCTATTGGGAAAAACCCTTCACTCCACCCATTCGTTTTCTTTCTCATTCCATTTTTTTTTTACCCTTTAATCTGTGAGTCAGACACCTAGCATGAAAAATACAGAAGGCTCAAACTGAGTAATTGAAGAGCATTTGATAAAAGGAAAAGGGGTGGCCAGGGTTTAGGGAAACCTGTGTCTTTACCTTCCCTAGGACAGAAGGGACAATGAGAGAGAGGATTTACCTGTTAGCTAGACAAAGCTGCATAAAGAGGGCCTCCTGCCAGAAGCTGTGACCTCCAAGGGAGGGACACATCCAACCTGTGACAACCTTGCAGGAAGAGACCCAGGGCAAGAGGTTCCCTGGCCTCACTCCCTTCCTACTTTTTCTGGTACTTCCAGTTAGATAAATTCAACCATCGGTCAGAGACAAAAGAGCTTCCAAGGGCTTAGGGTAAGTGGAAAAGTGTGGAAAATAATCAGCTTACACTGCATTGTATGTTGTCAACTCAGTATCCCCACTACTTTCCCTTTTTAAAAAATATAATGTTTATTTATTTATGTATTTTGAGAGAAAGAGAGAGAGCGCATGTGTCAACAAGGAAGGGGCAGAGAGAAAGGGAGACACAGGATCCCAAGCAGGTTCCATGCTGTCATTGTAGAGCCCGATGTGGGGCTTGATCCATGAACCGTGAGATCATGACCTGAGCCGAAACCAAGAGTTGGGCGCTTCACTGAGGGAGTCACCCAGGCAATCCCTCCTGACCACTTTCTGGATGTGAGGAGCTATATTTTCCAGAATCCCCTCACCATTTGGTTCATCTTTAGGGTCTGCCAAGGAAAGCCATTTGTGGGAGATTAGAAGAGGAAGAAGGCCAGCAGGTATTATCTTAGGCAGTGGTAGACAGATGTGTGCTTGAACAGTGGTTCCAAGCAGCTTCTAGGCAAGTCCTTGAGTACCATCCACTTCATGTTGAAGGCTGAGCTATTTGGTTGGAGCACCTCAGAAGTTTGGGAGATTCATAGCCACTTTCCAGGAAAAGGATTGTGCTTGAGCTCATGGGTGACAGTTTTTTCTCTCTTTTTTTTTTTATTCCTTGTTCTCTTAATACTTCCCATGACCTTGTACGTCTCTACCTACAAATTTGAGAAATGTAAAGTGACTGCAATTTTCCTGACTAAATCCTGGTTGATACACAGTACAATCCCTGTCTCCTGACACGCCTGAAATTCCCACTCTGTTTGAAGAGGGAATATTAGGATAGTCAGGTTGGCACTGATACTAGGCCATGACCCTGAGTCTTAGGAATTGTGAGATAATAGGAGGCCTCAGGGGGATGCAAGGGGGAAGAAAGGGAAGAATATCTCCAAGAAGGGAGACGAGTCACGCAATGCTATGCGTTTCCCTCAGGTAGCCCCGAAGAAGAATTCATTTGTAACCATGGAGTTGGGTGGTCCTATAGGAATACCTAACAGATATGTGTCAGATTTGGTTTTGTAAACAATAGTCTGCTGTTTCAAGCATACTGTTATGATAATTGTCAGGACTATTAACTTCTACAGAAAATGTTAAGTGCCTCTTTTGCATACAACTTAACTCGTGGAGATGCCATCTGGGTACAGTTTCAATTGCAGCCTAAACCAGTGGTTTTTAACTTTGACTACATATTAGAATTAACTGAGAAACTTAAAAATATCCCAGTTCCCAGGAGTCACCTCAGATCAGTTAAATCATAATCTCCAGTTATCAGTGATTTTTTCTTTTTTTTTTTAAACTCCACAGGTGATTAGAATGGAAATCACATTGAGAAGTGGTTCTAGAGCCTTACTACCCAAACACTCACTAATAGTAGCATGGGCATCCATCCATCCATCCATCCATCCATCTATCCATCCATCCATCCATTCATCAATCCATCCATACCCCTACCTTGATAGCATCATGGGAAGCCCCACCCCAGGCCTACTGAATCAGAATATGCATTTTAACAAGGTGACTTGTGTGTACTTTTAAAGACTGAGATGCACTAAGTCCTGGCCACTCTAAGCAAGTAAAATCGACCCTTTTCCATCATACCTTCTTATTAGCACTTGCCCCCTTTTTTTTTAAAAATGTTTTTATTTATTTTTGAGACACAGAGAGACAGAGTGTGAGCAGGGGAGGAGCAGAGAGAGAGGGAGACAGAATCTGAAGCAGGCTCCAGGCTCTGAGCTGTCAGCACACAGCCCGATGCAGGGCTCGAACTCACAGACTGTGAGATCATGACCTGAGCTGAGGTCGGATGCCCAACTGACTGAGCCACCCAGGCACCCCAGAACTTGCCTTTTTTAAAAAATAGATTCTTGGAATATAATTGATATATAGTAAGATTTACATATTTAGAGTGTACAATTCGGTGAACTTTGACATGCATACAACTGTGGAATCCTCACCACAGTTGAGACAATAAACATAACCGTCATCACCAAAAGTTTCCTCCCATCCTTTGTTATACCTTCTTCCCACTCCTCCCCTCAGTCCTTCCTTCACCTCCACTCCCATGCAACCAGTGATCCACTTCCTGTCACTATAGATTGGTGCATTTTCTCAAACTTTTTATTCACACAGTCATGTAGTATGCACTTTCTTGGCCTGGCTTCTTTCCCCCAGCATAACTGTTTTGAGATTCATCTCTGTTGTTGTATGTATCAGTAGTCATTGTTGTTCTTTTTTCATTGCTGAGTAGTGTTCTATTGCATGAAGAAATGCAATTTGTTTATTTATTCATCTGCTGATGGACACTTGGGTTGTTTCCAGTTTTTGGCTTTCACAAATAAAGCTGCCAGAACTTTCACGTACAAGTCCTTGTGTAGACAAATATTTTCATTTTTCTTGAGTAAATACCTAAGGGGGAATGGTTAGGTTGTACAGTAGATGTATATTTCACTTTTTGTAAAAATACTTTCCTGAACAATTCTCTAAGGTAGGTATGATTGTTGATCTCATTTTGCAGTGGAAGGGAAAAATCCCCAGAGGGATTAAGTGTTTATATTGCCTATTGTGAAATATTTGCCCGCTCGTTAGAGTGAAACCTCAGTGATGACAAAATTTATATGTTCTTGGTTATTTACATTATAGACATTATTATAGTTTGGGGCTTACCGCTGGCATCTCAGCCAGATATGACTCCAACCCTTTGGTCCAGGAGGGTCCTTACGTATTCAGCATGCTCCTTTCCCTGTGACCATTACATATATTGTGAATTAGTAGATGATGCTGGTTGAAGCCAAATCCCTCTATGACCTCGAATCAGGTCAAAGCCCATATCCATATACTTCTTCTTGAGCTAACAATGTTCTATTTGTAGTGTATTTGTGAAGGCTGTAGACATTCCCTAACTCTTGCCTTTGTCTAGCATGTAACTCATACCTTAGCACAAAGATTTTATTCAACCTATAATTACTAATAATTACCTTCTGAACAGTTTTACCCAACCTTACATGCCCGCCTCACTTAAATTATTTGCTTAGTCTTGAATTTCATAGTCCATGAAAGAACTCTGCTTCATTGTATTATGAATCCCATTAATTTAGTCGGTTTGTTTTATTTTCTTAGGTACATAAAACAGAATATATATGAAATACATATACATTGTATAACAAACATTCACAAAACCACCGCAAACCTAGCAGCTAGAACCTTACCAATCTGGTTGCATCTGAGTTTCTTTGTCTCCTACTTACCCCCACTAGAGGTAAATAGTATTTAGAAATTTGTATTTATTATTATCTTGTTCTTAAAGTGTTTGATTTTATTTAATGTATATTCTTCCCTACACATTATATTATTTAGCTTAACTGTTTTTGAGCTTTAAAAATGGCATCATATCATAATCATCTGAAAATTGATTTTTCTCATTCAAGAGTATTTTTCTAAGGTTTGACCACTTTGCTGTGTATAGCTTAGGTTCATTTATTTTTCACTGCTCTAGAATGTTCCTTATGTGATTGTCAGTGCTGCTATGAATATTCTTATACAGGTTTTCTGTTGCACTGTACAAGAGATTCTCTTAGAGATGAGCTTTGCAGTCTGATTGATGGGTAGCAGGATATGTGAATGCTCAGCTTTACAAGATTGTTGCCAGTATTTTTTCCAAAGGGATGTAACTTGTTCACATTCCCACCAGCAGCATTCAAGAGTTGACTTTACTGAATCTTTAGCAGCAGCTGACGTTGCCAGTCTGGTGGCTAGAAAATGGAATCTCACTGTGAATTTCCTTTATATTGCTCTGGTTACAAATAAATCTAGACAACATTTTGTCTTTTTAATCACTGTGTTCCCTTTTTTGAGAAGCTTCAGGTCAAATCCTGAACATATTTAAAATTTTGGATTGTCTTTTTCTTATTGATTTCTTGGAGTTCTTTGTCTTGATATTAATCCTTTGTTTTATATATATATATAAATATATATATATATATATATATATATATATATACACACACACACACACACACATACACACATACATACACACACACACACACACACACACACTACAAATACTTTTTCCTACTGTGGCTTGTGTCCCACCCCCCCCCCCCCCCCCCACACACACACACACACTTATTGATAGTGTTTGAAATCGAAGTTCTTATTTTTAGTGTAGTTGAACTTTTCAACTTTTTCTTTTATGGACTGTGTTTCTTGCTTTGTGTTTAAGAAGTTTTTTTCTACTTACAGTGATGAAACTGTCATGTATTTTACTTTTATATTGTCCTTAATACACTGGCCGTTGGTTTTTTCTGAATGGTGTGAGGTAGGCAGGCAATTTCAGGTTTTTTTTTTGCCTTATGGATAACCAGTTGTCTAAGCACCATATCATGTGTCAAATTTCCGTAAACACGTAGGTCTATTTCTGGAATTTCTATATTCTTTATTTTGTCCTTTTTTTCTATTATTCTTTCTTGCCTTTAAAAATTATTTGAGGTTTTGGGGCGCTTGGACGACTCAGTCAGTTAAGTGTCTGACTTCAGCTCTGGTCATGATCTCATGGTTTGTGAGTTTGAGCACTGAGTCGAGCTCTGTGCAGACAGCTCAGAGCCTAGAGTCTGCTTCAGATTCTGTGTCTCCCTCTCTCTCTTTCTCTCTGCCTTTCCCTGCTGGCACTCTGTCTCTCTCTCAAAAATAAATAAACATTAAAAAAATTAAAAAAAAATTATTTGAGGTTTTAATTTGCTCACTAGCTTTGCCTATTTAATTTTTTCTCTTATTGGCTTAAAATTTATATATTTTGTTTCTATTCTTTTTGTGATTACTTATAAAATTTTAATGTGCATTTAACTTTACTGTCATCAGGATGATATTATCCAGTATTTTTAATTCTGTTCTTTAAAAAAAATGAACAATCTTGTTAGTTGGAAGCAACTGTTTTATGCCAGACGTGTTTGTTGAAATATAACTACATACTTTCTAATTTCTTTGCTTAACATTCTTTCTTTCATCTCACACTTTCCTGCTGGGGATGATATGCTTCCTTCCTGAAGTTTCTTTGGAACACCTGTCATCTGTAAACTTATTTTTTTTTTCTGTTCATCTATTTAGGAATAGATTTTGGGTTGCAAAATTCTGGCTCAGCTATTACTTTATATTAGCACACTGAAAATATTGGTTTTATTGACTTCTGGCTTCCATCCTGGGAGGTCTCCTGTTAGGCAAATTATCATAATTTATAAAAGCTTTCTGTATCAGTCAGCCACTTCTGCGTAACAAACCTAAAACCTAAAAGCTTTCATTTATTCCCACGTGTTTGAGTTGGCTGGATGTCCCATGGTGTAGGTGGAATTTAGATGGGTAATTGCTTCCAGCTGTAGGTCTGACTGAACTTGGCTTTTCACTGTATACTGGGCTCATGTCTGCTCCATTTGTCTTCCTTCTTGGGCCCAAATATTAGTTATTATTACAATCATTCTTTGTGAGACCAAGTCGCACACTGAATTTTCTAGAATGAAACTGCCAAATACATGGGTTGATTCAATAGAGTGGTGGAATAGAAACTGCACAAGTAGGGGTAGAGAAGGACAGAAGAACACACACACGCGCACACACACACACACACACACACACACACACACACACACATTTATACAAATAGGATACCATTAAGAGCCACTGTAGTTATTTCTTAACACCTAGTCTATGAAGAGGCTGACATGTTCACTTAAGGAACTTGGCTAAATTAGGGGTGCTGATTCCATGTAACACATCAAATTATATCCAGAACACTGCATTCCACTGTGCTGCTTGAGAAAAACCTGAGAAGAACCTGAAAAGCTTATAAAAGACACTCATAAATTGTAATCTGTCAGTTTATTTAAGGTTTGACTTTTTAACAGATGGATGATCTAGGAGTAGGAAAATAAGTTTAGTATAGTAGATTACAGTGAATATTCTGGCAGAATGTGCAAGGCAGAGATCGAAATGACTTTGAATAGGATCATCAAAGTTGGTGATAAGAGAATGGGAGTAAATTAATGATTGGCAGGTAAGAGCATTATATGATTTTTAAATGATAATGGTATCCTTGCTCGGAGATATTTCCATTAGCTACAAATACTCTAAATGGCATTAGACACATTCAGCCTTTGACTGGGATAACATTTCATTCTCTCGTGTTTGTGTCTCTCTTTGGCAGCAAGTAAACAGTTTTCTCACTCATTTTACCGAAATGCCAGATGAAAATGAAAACATAATTTGTATAAATATTCAGATCTTGGTAGGATGTCCCGGTCTATTAATTCTAATTTCAGAAATTCATTGTCCTTACAAAACAGGTGAGGTAAAACCACTTGGTTTGCATATGATAGTACCAAACCACCACCACCAGTGGAACTAATTTGATGTGGCATCATGCAAATGAAACATGGGCCCGGTTCCCTAGGGTGAATTGCTTTTGGAGATGGGCAGAACACTGGCAGATGATTCATACCTGCCAACCTTGGGAAGGCTGATACTCTGGCCAGGGACATTGCTATCTCTTGAATTTTTTGTAAACAGATACTCTTCACTGACAGGTTAAAAAATGAGTCATTTCAATTTCATGAATTGGTAAAACATTTAAATAACCCTTGCCTTCTTATTAATCTCCTAACTCTAATTGGAACACAGAATTTGTAGAAGCTGAGGTTCCCATTAAACTCCTATTAAGGAGGCCCTTGATATTTGGCAGGTAAAGCAATGTAAGTCATGACCAGTCCTCCAAGTTGAGATCCCTACAACTACTGTTGCTTTAACTTTTGTCTATGACATGCTACATGTAGAGAGAAGAGAAAAAGAGAAAGAGGTCTTTCCCTTGTATCATTGTTTCTCTTACTTGAATGATAATAAGTGTAAAACTTTAGATTCCTTAAACATTAAAAAACATTTATTTTAATTTTAATTTTAATTTTTTTTAAATATGAAATTTATTGTCAAATTGGTTTCCATACAACACCCAGTGCTCATCCCAAAAGGTGCCCTCCTCAATACCCATCACCCACCCTCCCCTCCCTCCCACCCCCCATCAACCCTCAGTTTGTTCTCAGTTTTTAAGAGTCTCTTATGCTTTGGCTCCCTCCCTCTCTATCCTTTTTTTTTTTTCCTTCCCCTCCCCCATGGTCTTCTGTTAAGTTTCTCAGGAGCCACATAAGAGTGAAAACATATGGTATCTGTCTTTCTCTGTATGACTTATTTCACTTAGCATGACACTCTCCAGTTCCATCCACGTTTCTACAAAAGGCCATATTTCATTCTTTTTCATTGCCACGTAGTATTCCATTGTGTCTGCCATCAGCTCAGGTCATGATCTCATGGTTTATGAGTTTGAGCCCCATGTCAGGCTCTGTGCTGACAGCTTAGAGCCTGGAGCCTGCTTCGGAGTCTGTGTCTCCCTCTCTCTCTGCTCCTCCCCCACTCACACTCTGTCTCTCTCTCAAAAATAAATAAACATTAAAAAAAATTTAAAACTTTAGATTCCTGGTTGTCACCCTACAGCTTCTGATTCAGTGTATCTGGGATTAGCCTGAAAATCAGTATTTTAAATAAATTCCACAGGGATTCTTTTGGAAGTGGTTATGAGCTCATGTTTTGGACCTGTGTGATAAGGAGAACTATCTCGTGGAGATAAGGGGTGATGTATCTTAACCTCTTGGTGTCTACCTGTATCTCCCATCACCTCTTCTGCTTTATCACACACAAAAAAAATTTTTTTTAAGGTTTGTTTATTTTTAAGAGAGAGACAGAGTGTGAGGTGTGGGGGTAGGGGCAGAGAGAGAGAGGGAGACATGGAATCTGAAGCAGGCTCCAGGCTCCGAGCTGTCAGCACAGAGCCTGATACAGGGCTCAAACCCATGAACTGGGAGATCATGAGCTGAGCTAAAGTTGGATGCTTACCGACTGAGCCACCTAGGTGCCTCTATTACACAAAAGACTTGAAGCAGAAGTGGCTAAAGACAAATGTAGATTTAAAAATAACGTTAAGAAGCAATGAGACAAGGAAGATTTAAAAACAAAATTGCAGTAATAAACTAAGATTGAGAGAAAATAGTACATACAGATCCAGGTGATAAAAATCTCGATTATTTGCTATAATTAAACTAACGACTTGGTTTAAATTCTCCAGGCAACCAAAACAATAGGAAGATAAAGTCTGTTCTACAGTGAGTTTGTTGTTGTTGTTGTTGTTGCTGTTACCAAAATGAGGGGGAGATGCCTGCGCTTTACCAGAACTTTCCTTGGCATTTCCTTGGCACAGAAGGGCTGGCACGGGCGATGTCCTCCGTGGCTTTCTTCATTAGCAGGAAAGGATGTTCCAGTTCTCCAGTTCACTGCTAATTCCTTATTCATGGAAGTTGAGGGATGCATGAGTGTAATCTGGACCCAGAAGGCATTCATGTGCTCCACAAGGCCCAGATCTTCTGTTTACTTCCTTTGGAAACTAGAGGTCAGGATTTTATTTAGTTAAGATAATTTCCTCCAAGCCTCATGCTTGTTTTCATTCCTCCCATCATTGGTAGCAGTCGCTAGCACCAGTACTCTCCTGCTGTGGAATTGTGGAGGCCTGGCCCTCCAACCGGATTGTGGTTGTTCCCCGGATTCCATCCCCAAAAGGATGCAGTTTGGAATCTCTGCAATTGAAAAGATGATGTGAGCCAGAATCCTAACATCTTGGCCCTCAATCTCAGATTCCATTCAGCTTTTAGGTCTGGAAGGGAAGAATAAGCCTGACATGGGCTCCTGACTGTCTCTTGCTCCTAAATTTAGCAGGATGAGAGGAAGTCTTGAATGTTGCTTTAGATCTTGTCTGGGAAGCCAGCTTGCAGTTTGGAATCATTTCTAATCTTATGTGGAGGTGAAATGAGTAGTCATGTAGATGTATCATTTGTGAGGTAAGAACAAAACCCTGTACTAAAAATATCTTCCCAAGTCATATGTAATTCAGGCTTGAAGTTTCACCATTACCAATTCATTTCTTTGTGTGGAACTTTCAACTCTGTATGGTTCTACCCTAAAATATACAGAATGATTCTACGTGAGCGCATTCATCAGCTTACTTCTCTTTGCACCAGAAGGATTAATTGAGAACCCTGATATCCTAGGGGCAAGAGTTACTTTCAGAGGGAACATGGGTGTAGAAGGGTGGCAGTAATTAATGATGTTTACGTATCTCATAATTTTCTCTAGGGCTATTCTTGTCCCCTCCTCCCACTTAGGTGAAATGAAATGAAATTGTCTTTATTTTCTCTGTGATGTATGATGTGATCTACTCATATTAGTATAAGAGAAGAAATCTAGAAACAAAGGAAACCCTTTAATACTAGGAATGTTTGCTTTTTGTAAAAGCCACACATGTAGTGCTGATATATTTAACAAGGGCCAGAGGAAATCAAAATTAACTGCTGAATCATGAGAATGATCATGCAGGCTTCACAGCAGATCCCAAGGAGAACCTTGAATGACTCCCCACCCCCATCCCCAGACCACCCTTACATTACTTGGGCATAGCAAGGCCTGATTCCCCTGGGATAAGCCATAGATGTGAAGTCGATTTTATCCAGAACACCAGGGAAGGGTATTGTCAGAGGGCCTCCTAGTCACTGGTTCCTATTTAAAATGGCAAAGTTTGTGTTAACATTCCTGGTAGTCCCAATACTTAATATTCTGGCAAAGTCTGGACAAAATGGAAATATTATTCCATTTGAAAATGGAAATTCACCACGGCCCCTTTGTTTCATAAAGTACATGCCAATAGAACAGGAAGGTGTAATTGTCATCGCACATGGAAATAGGCCCGGCTTTCTTAACATTAACCTACGGGAATGGTCCTAACTGTAAGCGGAACTGTCCAATGAAGTGACTGGTCTGGAGAACATTTCAATTACACATCAGAAAGGAAAATTGCCTTAGCTTTTCATGGAGGGGAACTTGTTTTGTTTTAATATACAGCACTGGTATATTTTTAGAAACCAGTTTGAAAGTATCTAGATCTTTGTTTTACACAAACATTTTTAAACCCTCTTTGTAGGCTAAAGTCCAGTTTTTCTTAATGAATTACAAAATGTATTTATTATTATTTTATCAATTCCATTATTATTTCAACCTTCATCAAGTTTTCTTTTTAGTATCAACAGACGTTGTAGAACTTAGAATATATACCCATAGACAACCATACCCATAGACAAAATGTTGTAAGTGAAAGTTAGATTCTTCAGTCCCCTCCTCAGACATGGCAGAACCCACAATGTAGTCTAAACCAAATCAATTCTAACCACTCTGCCACATGTTCTTAGACCTGTGTGTTATCCAGAGCCTGGTACTCTGAATCCTGACTGCCTACAAATTCCTGGGGCTGAAGATTCATTATTCCATGCCCCCTAATCCTTACTCAGGTAGTGTTCCTACAGAGAATGGGGTCATAGCAATGAGAGGTAAACTCAGGGGTAAGAAAGAAGGATTGAGACTCTCTCAACAGTTCTGAGGTGGGATTTGGGAAGGGTTCTGTTGCCACTGGAATTGGATAGTTGTTGGTAACTCATAGCCCTCAGGACTTTAAGGTGGGGGTTACCTGGCTCTCATTTTTGAGCATTTTCTTTGAGCGGGGAAAAAATTATGAAATCTTTCATATCGCCCCTGAAGCCAACCAACAAAGTTGGTTTTAGGTATTTTCTTCTAGTGGCTCATAAATGCGGAGAAAAGAATTGGTTCAAAGTGATTGTAGAATATAATCTTTGCTTAGAAGTTTGACTCACAGCCAGTAGCAAATGGACATGAAAGATAAAAGGGAATGCAATTATTAATAGGCCAGAAGTAGATAGTTATCAAGGAGTCACTCTCCTTCCAGGTCCACCTGTATGGGTTCCTCTTTTCTTAGAAATGCAGTGGATTATGTGAAGTGCCAGCAACAGGGACACAGATATGGAATTGTGAAAATATTATTATGCCAGGCAAATAAATAGCTTTTGTCAAGTACACATTAATGCTGAAGGTGTCTTTCTTGTAACATAGAAAACATAAGATCTCAGTTTCTTGAAAAGACAAACCCATTCATGGAGGAAATCAGGAAATAAATGCACAAAAACTACAGGACATTATAGCTGGGAGTATTCTTTTTTTTCTTTTAATTTTTTTTCCAACATTTTATTTATTTTTGAGACAGGGTGAGACAGAGCATGAACAGGGGAGGGTCAGAGAGAGGGAGACACAGAATCTGAAACAGGCTCCAGGCTCTGAGCTGGCAGCACAGAGCCCGACGTGGGGCTCGAACTCATGGACCGTGAGATCATGACCTGAGCCGAAGTCGGACGCTTAACCAACTGAGCCACCCAGGCGCCCCATTTTTCTTTTAATTTTTTAAAATATTTATTTTTGAAGGAGAGAGAGGGAGACAGAGTGTGAGTGGGGGAAGGGCAGAGAGAGAGGGAGACACAGAATCCAAAGCAGGCTCCGGGTTCCGAGCTGTCATCACAGAGCCCCACGCGGGGCTTGAACTCGCAAACCGCAAGATCATGACCCTAGCCAAAGTCAGACGTTTAACTGACTGAGCCACCCAGGTGCCCCCAGCTGGGAGGATTCTTAAAGAGTATCTGTCCAACTGCCTACTCTAGGCATTGCCAGAGTCAGGGCTAGAGGGCTGGACTAGAATCCAGGATTCCTGATTCCTAATCAAATCATTTTTCCCTCCTTTCTCTACATACTTTGCCCATAGCATTGGTTCTCAAATAGAGGCAGTGTTGTTTCCCAGGTGTTCCCTTTGGCAAATCTTGAGATATTTTTGGTTGTCACAATTGGGTTCTTGGTGAGGAGGTGGTGTTACTGGTAATCAGTGTGCAGAAGCTAGGGGTGCTCTTAAACATCATACAATGCATGAGACAGTCTCCACAACAGAGAAAGGTCTACCCCACGTGCCAACAGTGTTGAGGTTGAGAGAGCCTGTTCTACACCTATAACATCAAATCTCAGTGTCCTGCATTAAGCAGAGTATAGGAAAAATCTAGATTTAAAGACAAGCCAACGCTTTATAAAGGACTTCCCAAAGTATTTTATTAACTTATAACGTATTGTAATGTGAAAATCTTAAATACATCTTAATCAACAGCAAAAAGACAAATGGCAAAGTCACCCATGCTACAGGAAAACCCAAGACTCGTGCACGCACAAGTGAGAAAGGAACATACGAATACTATTATTTCTATACTTTCTATAGAATGTAAAGCAATCTCTCGGGCTGTTTCTCACTATTAGAGTCTGGCAACAACCAACTGAATAAAGAAGGGGAAGCATTCCTATAAACCATGAAAACCAAAGCTCAAAGAGCTCAGGAGAATCACTCCCGTCATGCAGCACTGGAGCTGACACCCACACCCGGGATTTTTGTCTTCCACGACAGTGTTCTCTCTACTTTTGGGTGTTGTCTCTGTAATATATAGATGTGTATATAACTTTTCTCAGATACATAAAACATTTATTTATTTTTATTCAATTTGTTTTTTAAAATTCAAGTTAGCTAACATGCAGTGTAGTATTGGTTTCAGGAGTAGAACCCAGTGATTCATCGCTTACGTATAGCACCCAGTGCTCATTATATGTATATATTTTAAGAAACCATAGTCTACCACATGCGAAAGTTCACACATCTTTTTTAAAAAATTCTTTTGTTTAATGTTCATTTTTGAGAGAGGGGAGGGGGGAAGAGAGAGAGAGAAAACGTGAGTGGGGAAGGGGCAGAGAGAGGGAGACACAGAATCCAAAGCAGGCTCCAGACTCCGAGCTGTCTGGACAGAGCCCGATGGGGGGCTCGAACCCCCCCCATGAACAAACCACGAGATCATGATCTGAGCCAAAGTCGGAAGCCTGACTGACTGAGCCACCCAGGCGCCCCAAAAGTTCACACATCTTAGTGAGTTTTCAAAGAATGTGCACAGAAACCTGGTCTTCCATTACTTTTCACTGGGAACTGAAAATGAAAATAGTAGTAATATTTTATGAAACTTCTCTGCCTGAAACGGGATTAATTTCATTAAAGAAAAAATTTTAAGTCACAACTTGTCTAAAGCCTCTCTTTGTGGGGTCATTAGGCCTGTGTTAAGATTAGGTGAAGAAAATCATGCCCCAAATACCATGGAGGGTGCCAGATAACTGTCACAGCTGATGCTCTTGGCTAATTTCTCAGATTACTTTGCACGGTTTCTTTGCTACTTGACTTCAACAGTGTTATGGACTTGAGGCAGAGGTGATAGGACTTCGTTATAATCTGTTGGGTCAAAAGGCCACCATCATCAAGAATAGCAGCTCTATAACTTTGGAACTAAAATGTTTAATTTCTCTCCCAGTCTGCATTCCT
Organism: Panthera pardus; assembly: GCF_024362965.1. Taxonomy (NCBI): domain Eukaryota; kingdom Metazoa; phylum Chordata; class Mammalia; order Carnivora; family Felidae; genus Panthera; species Panthera pardus. The sequence continues at coordinate 13,793,321 of NW_026526766.1, read as the reverse complement.
TTTTTAAAAGTTTATTTATTTTGAGAGAGTGAGAATGACAGATTGAGTGGGGGAGGAGGAGGAGAGAGAGAGAGAGAGAGAGAGAGAGAGAGAGAGAGAGAGAGAATCCCAAGCAGGCTCTGCTCTGTCAGCACAGAGCCCAACATGGTGCTTGAACCCATGAATGGTGAGATCATGACCTGAGCCGAAATCAAGAGTCTGCCACTTAACCAACTGAGCCACGCAGGTGCCCCTCTCAGTCTGGGTTTCTGTCCTTTTCTTTTCTGAAAAATTTAAAAAGAAACAGTATCCCCACATGAGTATTTCAGTGACATGACACTTGATATATTGGTTGGTCTAGATTTTGCTGTATTGTTTTAAATTCACAAGATAATTGTGTCTTTTGTTTTAAGGAATTGTTAAATTAAAATTTCTTAATTTTGATCCTTTTAATACAAGCATATTTATAACAGGCAAATGTTATAGAGTGCATGTTGTACCACTTCATACACTAAATAAAAACAAAATCAGGAGATTTTTATGGGAATCCATTTTAAACTGTTTGATTTGGCTCCCTGAAGCCAGATTCTGAGTATCCTTCCTGTAGGCTGTTTCTCATGGGCTTCCAAGGTAAGACGATTCATTCTTAAGCTTTTTTTCTCTTTTTCATCTTTTAATACATCCTATGACAGAGTGAAGGCATCTTTATTCTCTACTTTTACCTCCTCCCAACTCTGTTTCCATCTTGTACCCAGCACTAAAGGTCAAGGACATCTCTTCTTTGAAAGTAACATTCTTCTAAATGTTCTAGGGAAGAAGACATTCACACCTGGCTGGTCCTTGGCATCTCATGGCTCAGAGGCCGGAGATGGTTTGCTCTGGGTTTAGCTCTCATAGAATATTCTGAGCTGTCTATATCATTTTATGCTTGTGTCTACTCTTAGAAAGCTGGCCATGGAAAGGCACTGCAGCAGGGGCAGGGGCTTAGGAGAAAGCAAGGGTTCCAAGCTGTCGTCCTGGCAGGTAAAACAGAGCAGGGCAGAACTGTTAGAAGTGCAAGAAAATACTCAACTGTATCAAGATATCGTCCTGGGAGCCCTCTGTCCATAGCAACAAATTTGGCTGTCAGTATTCCACTTGCTCATCATTTCATTCATATATTCTTAATTTATCCATTTAGGTATTCATTTAATCAAACATTTATCATTGATTGTGGATGATTCCCAGCCCCACATTCTCAGGAAATAAGCTGTTCAGTGTTCTCAGGAAAGAATCCCCTTGTACATGAATTCGCCCATGACATGAATTCTCCCACAACAGAAGGGTAGGGCTATGTTATTACTTTTAGCACTTGTGGAAAATACCTGAGTTGGGACGTCTTATAGTTGCATAGTCCCCTGTACACACACACACACACACACACACACACACACACACACACACAGAATCCATAGGGACTGATGGAAGCATGACTTCCTCACCATGCAAAGACATAGGTGTGTATATGGAGGAGAGTTATGACTGAAGTACTAAGGCTGATTTTACAGTCAAGTATAAAACTTATTCTCATTACTTTAGAGTTCTGACTGCACAGAAATATGCTGCAGGAAGGCTCAGAATCTGAGGCAGAGTAAAAAATGTTGGACAAATAGATATGTCTAAAAGTTCCAGAGATGGATGAAGTCAATGCATATTTGAGGACCAAGGGTAATATATATTGTAGGATTAATACTTTTACAAGCTGTCTCCAAAATGATATTTGTCTCTGCATGTTATGGGTAAAAATAGGGAAATAAACAGAAAGGAGTAAAAAAGCTTGTGTCCATACTCTCTCAGTTCTCTATCCTATTGAAGAAATAAATATCAATCTTTCCTTCAGCAAAAGTGATTTGCTTATCATCATAACATGGATCAGAAAGCATTAATACCTGAGAGAAGTAGCTAAATAAATAAATAAATGGAGAAGAACTTGAGAAAGAGATTTATTTTTGTGATTTTTGCAGGCTCTGATATTAGATCTGGGCAGATATAGGGTGGTGTGGTGTTTGTAGCTTCAGATCCTTCCAACAGAGCCATATTTGTATTTATTAAGAGTGTGGAATGCAGGGTGGGACAATAAAACCCCAAATTCATCACAGCAAGGCTCAACAGGGGGAGAATACATGTGTAAGAAGCATCAGGAGAAGTCCATTTAGCAACAGGAAGCTAATTGCTTCATTTTTATGCCACAGCAAAATCAAAACCAGGTGGCTGGCAGGCGGCCCACACGTGAAGACGATTCTTAGAGTTCCTCAGTCATGGGCCATGGATGCTGTCAGATGAAGTTGGAAGGCTGAAACAGCCATCTGGTGGCCAGTCATATTGTTGAACTCAACGGCCTTGGCTCCATCACAGAGCTTTCTAGGTGGATCACCTCCTGGTGGTCTGCATGTCTTTTATCAAGAATCAGTAGAGCCACTAATGCTAGCCAGACAGAGAAGGTACACACACCTCATTGACTCACATAAGCGTGCTACTCCATTCTTTGTATAAGTAGGACTCATCAAGCAGTGTTTCTTAGGCTTCAGCATGCATCAGGATCACCTGGAGAGCTTGTCGAAACAGTCCTGGATCTTGATCCCAGTGTTTCTGATCTGGGTTAGGTCTGAGGAGGGGTCTGAGAATCTGCATTTCTAGCAAGTTCCCAGGTGATGCTACTGATCTAGTCCACTACCATGCAGGGAGCCATTGATCATGTTAGCTATAAATAAAACAAGAATAGAACTACCTTATAATATTTTTTTCCCTTCACATTTGACTCCAAATTTCTGAGTCTTTATTTCTGACATTATAAGGCAGGTTTGCATGTATTAACCTTACCCATATAGATTCCTCTTGGTCGTTGCTTCTAGGTGATACACCTCTCCCCACCCTCTCACCCTGAAAAGTGCAAACAAATTAATGTTCTTATTTAGAATGACTCATTACTTGTTCAGAAAACAAACTCCCATCCAGTGTGGGCTGACCTGACCTGCAGGCCGGTTATCACATCTGCTGTGCTTTCACACTAACAAGCATTTAATAAGAAGTAAGGTTTGTTTTTCTTTGCTTCTCTTTCTGGGGAACTATCTTGACCTACACTCGGTATTCAGTTGTAATAAATATTTTTCAGGGATTGCAGAGATAGAAGGGCAGAGAGCAGAGGTGGGCTGCAGAGAGATGCATGGGTTAAGAGAGGTGCTTTATGATGTATCTGGAGATGGATGACATCTCATTTTTAGTAAAAATGATAAAGACGTGCTCTTCATGTACAATTTTAGTCTGATCGACTGAAATAGAAGTCGGTTAGGTGTATCAAAAGAAAGAAAAACTTGTTTGAAACATAAATCTTGAAAGAGAGGAACATGTAATTAATCAGCATAGGCAAAAAAAGAGACATGCTGTTTTAACAGATGCAGTGTCTTTTTCAGTTTGGTGATTAAATGAAAATCTTGCCAGTGGCCACACAATTTCCTTCCCCCCTTCCATTTTCTTTTCTTTCCTCTCTTCTTTCTTCTCTTCTTTTCCCTTCCATTTTCTTCTCTTTCCTTTACTTCCCATCATTTGCTAGATTTTTATTTGGTTTTAATGTGTGCAAACAATATTCAAGATTATAGAGGGAGAAGATTCTGTTCTCAAGGAAATGCAGGTTGACAATTTCACAATGTTTAAATTCACCTGTGCTCAAACTATAATAATTTCACCCAGATTCTTAATATACATTTGTTTTATGACAGATTCCTTTGAGGGATGACACAGTTGCCTTCTACTCTCCATCATGTTTTGCTTGCCCTGGAAATTCCCTCATCTCATACTGGCCACAGAATAAGCTTCCTTCCACATTTGAGTGATTCAGTCCCCTACTGCAGAGGTTCTCAAGGCGTGGTTCTCAGTGATAATGCCATTATCACTGGCATCTTACTAAAAATGCAAATTCTCAAGCCCTACTCAGACCTGCTAAGTCAGAAACTCTGAGGTTGGGTCCAGCAATGTTTTCAACAAGCCTTCCAGGTGATCTTGATACACAGGTAAGTTTAGTAAGTTTAGAATCACAGTAGGGAACAGCAGTGCCATTCTCAACAAAAAAGTGATACTAAAAGCTGGTAAGTGATAGCACGATGATTCTAGGAGATTGGCAAATAGAGCAGAGGCTTCCAGACCTCAGCCAAAGGCACTGGGGATAGGATCCAACCTTTTAGGAAAGGAGGCTGGAGCAAAAGATAGACAGGAGGACAGGCTGTGCTCTGTCCTTCCTTTCCCCATCCCAGCCAAGCCAACTGGCGCTGGGGCAGGATTCTCATACCTTGTGGGATTAGGAATGCTAATCAACAGAATCCCATCATACACTGGGTCAAGGTAAGCAGAAGGTAAGCGAGGCCTGCAACACTGTAAGCATGCAGGTAATCAGGGTTCACTTCCTGGAGGAGCCAAACTTATCCCCAATCAGGTACAAGTAAGGCTCTAGAATTAGGGTGGGACTGGTGCTGAAGATAAGAAGTCTTCATTCTTCCCAGTTGAACAGAGCTTGGCAAGGTAGGAACTGAGATGCTGGTTATATTAACATGAACTCTTCGGCAACGTGCAATCAACCTCAGTTCAAAATAATTCTGATATTCCACTTTTTAAACAAAAATGTTCATTTATTTTTGAGAGACAGAGAGAAACTGAACAGGGCAGGGGCAGAGAGAGAGAGAGAGAGAGAGAGAAAGAGAGAGAGAGAGAGAGAGAGAGAGAGAGAGAGAATCCCAAGCAGATTTGGTGCTGCCAGTGTAGAGCCTGATGTGGGGCTCGAACCCACAACCCCCCTAGATCATGACCTGAGTCGAAATCAAGAGCTGGACGCTTAACTGACTAAGCCACCTGGGCGCTCCATGATCTTCCACTTTGTGGGCCAGTTGCTCTATGCCCCTGGCTGACAGATTCATAGGTATCATGGAAAAATGCTTTTTCACCTTGTGTTAGTCTTTTCTTTTTAAGGCCAGCAACAGGCTGTGGCCATGCTATTTGTGCCTGGTGGCAGCTTCATGACCCCTGTGATTTCCTGCTTATCTACAGACTGTCTGAGTGCCCTGGGCTGGGAATAGAAATGTGTGTTTGTGTGTGTGACCACCCTTGGCTATGGTGATGCTTTCCACAGTGTTCCATGGAGAAGCCTCAGGGCAGGAAATCAGAGGATGAGACAATGGTCAGACCTCTGAAGAATCAGTTAGCTTTGCCTCCTGTGAAGAGAAGAGAAGAGAAGAGAAGAGAAGAGAAGAGAAGAGAAGAGAGAGAAAAAAAAAAAACCCCTTGATTCTCTTCCTTCTTGCTTCTTCCCTGTCTTAGTGGAGGTAGTTAGGGTTAGGGAGCTAGTCGGGTAGTTGTTTTTTTCTGGCCCTCCATCATTTGAGTGCTCACAGTATGGTACTCAACAGATTGGAAATGTTATCCCTGATCTATAAGATATGGGTTGAAATTCAACCTCACAGCTATGATTACAAACAAAATCAAGCTGAACTGATTGATGAGTGCCACATTGTTATTAAATAGAAATTAAACCTTCAGAATGTGAAGGAGTTCAACAAATATCTATTAAGTTCCTGTTAAGGTGGTTCTTGGATAACAAATGGAAGAATCATCTGAAAGGCTATTTAAAATGGTCCCAGGACCCCACCCCCAGAATTTCTATTGGATTAGGAACGAGGCCCAGAAATCTGTATTTTTAACTGTCGTCCCCAGTCATGCTAGTGCTCTGTAAAGCACACACTGAGGAGCACTGTTTGAGGAAAAGGACGAGTATTTTGTGAGCAGTAACTGTATTCTGGTCCTAGACTACAAGCTTCCTTCCAGCAGGAACTTTGAGGTATTCATTTACCACCAAATCATTCAGCATCATGGCCTTAAATACCTTTTATCTGCCCCAAACTCCAAATCTGTATCTTCAGCCCATACAACAACTCCTGACTCCAGATTGATATACCCACTCAGCACCCTCACACAGATGTCTAGTAGACATCTCAGAGTTAACGTGTTGAAACTGAACTTCTAATTCTCCCCAAACCTACATCTACATCTCAGATGATGGCAAACACATCCCTCCAGCTGTTCAAATGAAAAGTCTTAACTGCCATCCTTGACTCCTTCCTTTCGCTTATACCCCTCATCTAGTCTCTTAGAAATCCTGTTACTTCTGTCTTTAACTTATATCCAGTCTCTGGCTACCACCTATTCCATCACCCTGATTCCACACCCTCTGCCTAATTTCTCTTGAGTCACAGTCAGTTGTCTCTTAAGTGATGTCCATGCTTCCACGCCTGTCCCCTACCGTCTATTTTCAATACTGTGGCCAGAGAGATCCTGTTAAACTTAAATCAGCCAATCTGACTTCTTAGTCTAATACTTCCTGTATTTTAACAGGAATTAAAGCCAAAGTACGTACAAAAGACTGCAAAACCCTGTAAGAAGTGTCTTCTTGTTGACTCTCTGACCTCATGTCTGGCTACTCTACTTGTTGCTAATTTCATCACATGTATGTGATCTGTGTTTTCCTGCTATGCACTTGGAATGTTTGCATGGAGGCCCTCACATCGGCTGTTCACTCTGCCTATTTTCCCATGTACCCATATAGCTCATTCCCCCACTTTCTTCATGTTTGAGTCTTCAGTCAAATTTGTCTTTATTACCTTCTCAGTAAGGTCTCTCTTGGCTGCCCTATTTAATATTGTAATGACCCCACCTCCCATCTATCCTTAGGATTCCTAACTTCTCCTCTCCTCCCCTGTGCTTTTTTTTTTCCATAGCATTTATCACCATCTAACATACTATGAAATTTATTGATTTATTGTGTTTATTGTCTCTTTTCTCCCACTAGAATGTAAATGTGAGGATCTTTGTCCATTTGGGTCACTGATGCATCCCAAGCACCTAGGACAGTACCTGCCACAGAACAGATATTCCATTAATATTTACTGAATAAATTAATGATTGACAATGTTCTCAATTCTCAATATTTATTGAATGAGAAAACATTTAAAAATATTACTTCATTTAACTCATAGCAGCCCTTTTATTCCCATTTCGCAAATGGGAAAACCAAGGTTGGCAGATACTAAGTAACATGATCAAGAACAAACATCCAAATTTGTCTGATTCTGACATGCCTTTAGCTTCTATTCTCTCATTACCTGTGCAATGTCCCAGGTACACTAGCTATTTAAAGGATACAAAATGAAAGAGGTATGGTTCCCTTCCCAAGAGCCTCACCTGTTAGAGAAGGCAGACATACAGAAAAAAGTAACCATCCTACAAGGAACTTACAGGTTAGTACTATAGCAAAAATAGACAATTAACTGCACTGCAAGGCAGAATGTGGCATATATTATTGGAAATGGATGAAGTGTCATAGAGAGAGAGTAAGCCATTGCCTGCAGTGGTAAGAGATTGAATATTTAGGAGAATGAAATAATAACCACTGGACATGTGAATAGTCCTTAGTTAATTACTGAATAATGGGTAGTATTTAATAGGTAGAGATGGTAAGAAGTAGTATTTCAGCACGAACAAAGGAAATAAGCAGGAAAGTGAAGATTAGGTGTAGGGAACATGATATTTTCTAGAAACAATATTTTCTAGAAACATGAGGTGACATAAGGTAAGAGCCTGCGTAAATGTATTGAATCTTTCTTCTGAATCTATTGAAAGCTTTTGTTAAATGGGAAAGCTGTTCTTTGGGAAAGCCATTCTGGCAAACGTGTATTCATTCCCCCCCCCCCACTTTATGTTAATTTAATTTTAAATCCCTGGGTAAGAACACAGCTCCAAAGGTGCTATTGTGACTGATTTATTTATTATTCACATTTATGGAACTCCCTTACACTCCATTTCAAAAGGGACTATACGGGATAGGCCTTTATTTGTGAACAAACCAATGTACCCTTTAACATTGAGAGTTCCCCAAAACAGAGATCCTACCTCAGTGATAAAATCTTAACTGGCTATAAGATCAACCAAGCAATGTAAATGTGTGGAGAGGACAAAGTTAACATTATAAACAGAGGAACACATTGGGTATTAGCAGTCGAACTGTGGCTATCCACTTAAAGCGGGTAATAGCTGTTAAGTATAATTGACTGTTTCTGTGAAATACTGTAAATATAGTTTTCCTGTGCCTTCTAATTTTTCTTTTCTTTTTTTTTAAAGTTTTTTAACATTTATTCATTTAAAAAAATTTTTATTTAATTTATGTTTTTAATTTACATCTCAGCTAGTTAGCATATAGTGCAACAATGATTTCAGGAGGAGATTCCTTAATGCCCCTTACCCATTTAGCCCATCCTGCCTCCCACAACCCCTCCAGTAACCCTCTGTTCTCCATATTTAAGAGTCTTTTATGTTTTTGTCCCCCTCCCTGTTTTTTAAATTATTTTTGCTTCCCTTCCCTTATGTTCATCTGTTTTGTATCTTGAAGTCCTCATATGAGTGAAGTCACAGGATATTTGTCTTTCTCTGACTAATTTTGCTTAGCATAATACCCTTTAGTTCCATCCATGTAGTTGTGAATGGCAAGATTTCATTCTTTTTGATTGCTGAGTAATACTCCATTGTATACCACATCTTCTTTATCCATTCACCCATCAATGGACATTTGGGCTCTTTCCATACTTTGGCTATTGTTGATAGTGCTGCTATAAACATTGGGGTGCATTTGTCCCTTAAAAACAGCATACCTGTATCCCTTGGATAAATACCTAGTAGTGCAGTTGTTAGCTCATAGGGTAGTTCTTTGTTTTTTTTGAGGAACCTCCATACTGTTTTCCAGAGTGGCTGCACCAGTTTGCATTCCCACCAGCAGTGCAAAAGAGATCCTCTTTCTCTGCATCCTCACCAATATCTGTTGTTGCCTGAATTGTCAATTTTAGCCATTCTGACTGGTATGAAGTGGTATCTCATTGTGGTTTTGATTTGTGTTTCCCTTATGATGAATGATGTTGAGCATTTTTTCATGTGTCGGTTGTCCATCTAAATGTCTTCTTTGGAGAAGTGTCTATTCATGTCTTTTGCCTATTTCTTCACCGGATTATTTGCTTTTCGGGTGTTGCATTTGATAAATTCTTTACAGATTTTGGATACTAACCCTTTATCTGATATGTCGTTTGCGAATATTTTCTCCCATTCCGTCGGTTGCCTTCTAGTTTTGCTGATTGTTTCCTTCACTGTGCAGAAACTTTGTATTTTGATGAGGTCCCAGTAGTTCATTTTTGCTTTGGTTTTCCCTTGCTTCCGGAGACATGTTGAATAAGAAGTTGCTGCGGCCAAAGTCAAAGAGGTTTTTGCCTGCTTTCTCCCCAAGGATTTTGATGGCTTCCTGTCTTACATTTAGGTCTTTCATCCATTCTGAGTTTATTTTTGTGTATGGTGTAAGAAAGTGGTCCAGGTTCATTCTTCTGCATGTAGCTGTGGAGTTTTCCCAGCACCACTTGCTGAAGAGACTGTCTTTATTCCATTGAATATTCTTTCCTGCTTCGTCAAAGATTAGTTGGCCATATGTTTGTGGGTCCATTTCTGGATCCTCTATTCTGTTCGATTGATCCGAGTGTCTGTTCTTGTGCCAGTACCATACTATCTTGATTACAGCTTTGTAATACTGCTTGAAGTCTGGGCATATATTCATTTATGTAACATTTATCAAGTGCCTGCTCGGTGTTTGATGAAGGGGTTAACATGGAAAGAGATATAGAGGATTCTCAGTTCTTTACAGCTTGTAATCTGGTAGAGATGATGGCTAATTAAGAAAATACAATCCAGTGAAATAAATTTACCATGAAAGGAGACATAGAACCCATGGTAAGGGAGAAGAACCTAGTCAGGGAAAATATCAGAGGTTAACTAATGCAAGTTACATTAATCGGCATTACCAGGGCAAATAAGAATGTGAAATGTGTTGTGGGCCAAGAAATGACATGTAGAGAGAACCAGAAGTGACCAATACCTTTCACTGAGCTTTTCCAGACCCTGAAGAAAGCACAGAGTAGCTGGGGTATAGAATGACAAAAGAGGGAGGAGAAAGAAGTGATGTTGGAAGGGTGGGCAGATGTCAGGTCATGAAGCACTTTAAAGGTATGTTAACCTTTATCATAAAGGGAAAAGGATGTCATTATGGGTTTTAAGTGGGGAGTTTTTGTTTGTTTGTTTTGGATGGGGTTAAGCAGGGACATTTTATGAGCAGGTGTATATCTTAGAGACTCTACTTCTGCTTCAGTGAGCAAAGTGGGTTGGACGGGAATAAAAATGAAAGTGGAGATCTGTTCAGAGGCTGCCTAGGTAACCCAGTCAGGTGGGGATGCTTTAAAGTGTATGGAAGAGACTGTCAGGATTTGGGAATTGATAGGATGTATGAGATGGAGAAAAGGCACATGTCAGAGGTGACTTGCAGGCTTCTAAATTGTGCAAATGGGTCATGGTAGAGTCGGTTACTGAAACACGACTTGATAGAACACTGCATGTGCGTGGGGACTTACTGCAGAAGCGTGGGTGGGTGTGTGGAGAAATAATTAGCTATTATAATAGGCCAGATAAGACACTGAACAATGGTAACAATAGAATGGAACTCAGGCAACTAATCTTTCATCAAGTTTAGAAACATTTTAAGGTTATTGGTAAGAATCCAGGTATCTTTGGAAAGTGATGATGGGACAATTTTTTTTATAATCCATTTGTAGTTTTCTAGATCATTATTTGAAAGCCTGTCGTCATACTGAGTTTTCAGTCAGTGCCTCATTCATTTAGTCAATGTTTATATAGAAAGAAGATTTTAAATCATTTTATAGGATCAAAATTTGTTATTAAAAAAATCTTGGGGTGCCTGGGTGACTTAGTCAGTTAAGCATCTGACTCTTGGTTTTGGCTCAGGTCATGATCTCATGGTTTTGTAAGTTTGAGCCCCTCATCGGTCTCTACGCTGGCTGTGTGGAGCCTGCTTGGGTTTCTCTCTCTTTCCCTCTCTCTCTCTGCCTCTCCCCCACTCACACTCTGTCTTTCTCAAAAAAAAAAAAACCAAATAAAATAAAAAAATCCTTAAAACTATCCACCCTTGTCACTTTATCATTCATATCTCTGATATAAGAAAGAGTGCACTCTTTAAAATGTGAATTTATTAGGTACAGTGCAAAAGGCACTGCTATCTACATGTGAGGATTCTTTTTTAAGAAACAACAATTCAGGAATTGTTAAAGTATAAATGCTTAAAAAGTAAATAGAGGCAGTGAAAAACCACACACAGCTCATATACATGAATGATGGATACAACTTCAACTAGCTTGATTCTTCAGGGAGTGATTTTCTTCACTTAGATGAATTCACATGTAATATTCATCCAGGTGGCTCATTGCATTTGCAGAAAAAGCCCAGTCATGGAACTGCAAACATTATTCTTTGAACATGGTAAACTTAAACATCACTTTTGAAAGCACCAGTATAAAAATTGAGCCTTCAAATTTCTATTCAGGGCAGTAATCAATAAAGCGGCAAGCCTCACTGAGTTAAGAATGATGGGAGGCCAGTGCCCAGAAGCTACCTTTGCACATTCTGATGGAGATTGGTATAGCAAGAAAAGATCCAGCTTATGGGGAAATCAGTCTCATCAACTAAATGGACTTGGTAGGATACTTCTCCCTTTTACCATTTGCAGTGAGCAGATGGGATATGTTTTTTCATATAATTCTCAGAATGTGGTCTGCTTTTATTATATACCTCCCCCTTTTCAGAAAAATATATGGGGGTGCCTGGGTGGTCAGTTAAGCATTTGACTTCGGCCCAAGTCATGATCTCATGGTTTGTGAGTTCGAGTCCCGCATCGGGCTCTGTGTTGACAGTTCAGAGCCTGGAGCCTCCTTTGGATTCTGTCTCCCTCTCTGTCTGCCCCACCCCCACTCATGCTTTCTGTCTGTCTCTCCTCTCTCTCTCTCTCTCTCTCTCTCTCTCTCTCTCTCTATCTCAAAAATAAATAAACACTTAAAAAAACACAGAAAAATATAGGAAGAATTCCAACCCTCTAGCCAGGCACTGTGCTGAGCGTTGGGGACACAAGACAGAGGTTCTGGCTTTAAGAAGCTTATAGCCTGGCAGCAGGTGCATTCTCTTCATGCCATTGCTAGTAATTGAGCAAATAACATATCGACCTGCTTATAGAAGGGAGTCAACAAATAAATGAAATAATAAACAAGAAATGATTTAGAATCCATACTGCCTGACTTTACTTCCCTGATTCCCTCTAGAGACCCTGGCACTTAGGAGGTCAGTTTTTAGTCCAAAAGGATTACTTTGGTTAAGAAAATTTTCATGGATAGTTATTGCAGAATCCTTAAATTTGCCAAAATAGATCGCTCTCCATAACCATTGCTGTTATTTCACTGAACCTCTAATACCAAAATTATTCCTTCAGTTTATCTTATCACCTTCTCCTTCTCCCCAGCTGTGCCTTCTTCTTTGGGTGTCTAATGCCATTTGCTTTTCAAAATTTGCCCCTCAGGAAAGCATCTATAACTGTGAAGAAAATCTTGGGAAATACATTATTCTCTAGGTGGCTGTGAAATTTTAAGGAAAAAAATACTTTGTCATCTCATAAAGATATTACATCTTTTAGGGTTCAGGTGGCAGTCATGAGAGGAAAGACAGGAGATCATTCTCAACATTCCTGTAATCAGACCACGTAAGCACTGTCTTTGGTGTTTCCTAGTGTGGGCTGCTCTGAATAAACTCTCATAATTAACTTAGCCATTCATTCCTGCAACAACTGAATGGTTAGTAAGACTTACAAAGTTGTTGCGGCTTGTGAGACAAGGTGAAGGTATGAAGTGACAGAAATTATGGTTCAGAGGTAAAAAGTATACAGTAAGGAAAAGGGACATAATGAGGTCCATGGATAGGAGAGATGAGTGGGGTAGACTCAGAGAAACGTAGACACTAGCTGGTCTCTAATGCCTGGAAAGGACTGAGATTCAGGCTATACTTGGCCCTCATGCCTTTAGCAAAGCATTTTGGAAAATATTTTAAAACTCTAAGTGGAGTAGAAGTGAGAAGTTAGGAATCGAGGAGATGTCAAGGCCATATACTTTCCTTCTCTTATGATGCCTTCCTCCCTCCTAACTCCAAATCCACCTCTTATCCTCATGGCTACATCTCTTCATGACATCCTTTCAATTTCGGCCTGTCTGCAAGCTACTTAATTTGCTTCCTATTTCCAGAAGAGATCCTGTGAGAGTAAGATGGACCCCATTCATATGTTCACAGTGGTTGGCTGTACTGATGTGAAGTACCTACATTCTGGTCTAATCCATCATCCATCAGTAGCTGCTTGAAGCTGGGGCCATGGGTAAGGCTGTTCCCTTTAGAGAAGATGTGGGACTCTTTAGGCATGAAGAGTAAAAATTCTAGAACCACAATCACTTGTTAGAAATCAAAAAGAGCTGACTTCTGTGAGTATTTGCCACAGGCTACATACTGCTATATACATTTTAAATTTATTTAACCTTAATAACAATTCTTTGAAGCAGATGGCATCATTTTACTCACTTTACGAGGAAACCGAGGCATAGATTTATTCAGTCACTTGGCCAAGTTGATTCAGACAGCAAAGGGCAGAGCTGAGATTTGAACTCAGGCAGTCTGGCTCCCCAACCTGGGTTGTACTGTCTAGGTTTAAATTTTATTTTCATATTTACTCTTAGGTGTATGCTTCTAGGCCAGCAGTATAAATTCTTCAAACTCCAGTGTTGTCATCCATCCAGTGAAGATAATATCTGTCTACATCCCACCTGAGATTGTTGTCAGGATTAAGTAAGAAAGTATTTGAAAATTCTTTTTGAACTGTAGAGCAAGGTATTAAAATTTAAAACAACAATATTATCCCTAACAATAAGAGTAATAAATCTGCAGCAGAGAAGTTTTGTTGAGTAGATAACTTTGTGATAGCTCCTTTAAAAATTCATGTCCTTTGCCCTCAAATTTCCATTATAAAATAGCTATAGTAATTTTTTACACTTTAACATGACAAGCTTTGGGGGATTTTTTTTTTTTCTTGAAGCAGATCTGATTACTGCTGTATCATCCAAGACATGATAATATTATTGGAAAAGGGCAAATGTCCAGGATCTGCATCTATTTTTCTCTTCTTTCTCCTCCCACCCATGATTATTTGTAGGGTAGATAAATTTGTAACATGTCTTAAAAGCTTCAGATAAAAGGTGTTATAGGCATTTTAATAACAGTATGCTCAGTTACATTGTTTTTTTCCTTGCGATTTTCTACAACATATTGCACAATAGAACTTCTTTTGACTTACTACTTATCTCTTAGTATCTATCTGTTTTATTTTATCATGCTCAGATCTGCATAGCATACATCTAAATAAAGCTCTAAAAAAGAAATCATTTCTTAATTTTTTTCTCATCTAGGAGCCTTTCTTTTAACACAGTTCTGCAGAGCAAGTAGGAACACCAATGTGTTTAAAGGGAATAATTAGGAGTGGAGACAGTTTTTTTTTTTTCCTTCTAGGTTTTTCTGTTGAAAGAGCAAGCACATTAAATGCCAAAATAGCAATAGCCCCAAGAACATATTAGCTTGCTATGGGATACTTAAAGCTCCATGGTAACAATTATTTGCAGAATTCACAAGATATACTTTTGGAATTAAAAGATGCTTATCTCATTTTAGGAAAAATAACATGCCTAGCTGAAGGAGAATAGGGGAAGATTTACACCAGACTATTTTTTGTTTTTTTGAGAACTGACTTTATCCATAATTAATCCTTTCCTGTGGATTTATTTATGTTCTTTCACTTTCCCTTCTTATATTTCTCATCTTCTTTATACTGAAAAAGGGTAGGCTTGTGCTAACAGTCTTCTGGGGATAGTGTATGGTTATGAGGTTGGGAAGATATTACATTTCACCTCATAAAGTTGATTATGTCCTCAGAGTATGCATAAAAATGAATTTTCCTTTATTTGTTTGCTCTTGGAGAAAGATCCTCAGATAAACTACTTGTCTTCATTTTAGCTAAGTTGATGACCATATCCTCCTCCTATCTTTTATAATGTTTTACCTGCATCTTTACCTCTGGGGCAACAGCCTATCTTCATAAACACAAAGACAAAAACTGGGGAGAGTCACCTACAGACATGGTGTACAAGATCACAGAGTCAGCTACTGCTGAGTGGTCCTAAAGAAATTATTACAGGCTTAAATGAAAGGGATGCTTTGGAGTAGGGAGAGTTTAGAAAATGTGAAATGAATATTATCATCAGTCTCTCCTGGCCATAGAAGCAGTGAAAGCAATAGATGCAGAAAAAAGTGACAAAATCACTACCTTTTTGTGATTAAAACACTGAACAAACTAGGAATAGATGGGAGCTTCCTTTAAATGATAAAAAGAATCTACAAAAAAAAAACCCCAAAAAGCAACCCAGAACTAGGATCATATTTAATGGTGAATGACTGGATTCCTTTCCCTTAATTCCCTCAAAATCAGGAAAAATTTAAGGGTGTTAGCTTCCACCACTACTATTCATCATTCTCCTAGAGGTTCTAACCAGGGCAGTTAGGCAAGAAATGAAACAAAAGTCACCCAGATTGGAAAGGAACAGTACAACTATCTTTGTTTGCAGATGACATGATCTTAAGTATAGAAAATTCTAAGGAATCCAATTAAATAATTATTTGAGGGGCGCCTGGGTGGCTCAGTCGGTTAAGCGGTGGACTTCAGCTCAGGTCACGATCTCGCGGTCCGTGAGTTCGAGCCCCGCGTCAGGCTCTGGGCTGATGGCTCAGAGCCTGGAGCCTGCTTCCGATTCTGTGTCTCCCTCCTTCTCTGCCCCTCCCCCGTTCATGCTGTGTCTCTCTCTGTCTCAAAAATAAATAAAAAAAAAAAAGTTAAAAAAAATTAAAAAAAAATGATTATTTGAATTGGTAAATACATTCAGCATGGTTGCAGGCTACAAGATCAGTTGCATTTCTGTACACTAGCAATAAATAATCAAATAACCAAATTAAGAAAATTCCTTTTAAAATAGCACAAAAAGAATTAAATACTTAAGAGTAAATTTAGCCAAGGACATTCAAAACTTGTACACTAAAAAGTATAAGACATTGTTGAATGAAATTAAAGAAATACAAGTAAATGGAAAGAAGTCTCACAATCTTGGATTGGTAGTCTTATTAGAATATTATTATTAGGATTATAATATTCTTTAAATTTGATTTACAGACTTGATGCAATATGTATCAAAATCCCAATGGGCTAAGTTTTCAGATATGGAAAAGCAGATCCTAAAATTTATATGGAATTACAAGAGACCCTAAATAGCCAAAACAATCTTGAAGAACAAAGTTGGAGGACTCCTCTTTCTTGATTTGAGAACTCGTTACAAAGTGACAGTAGTTAAGACAGTTGATACTGGCATGAGACTAGACAGAACAATGGAGTAGAATTGAGAGTCCAGAAGTAAACTCTCAGAGTTTTGATTAGTTGATTTTTCAAAACAGTTAACAAGAAAATTCAATATGAGAAGGAATACTCTTTGGAGCAAATGGTGGCAGGACAACTATATATCCTCATGCAAAATAATAAAGTTCGGACCCCTTTCTTACACCGGACACACAACCTAACCCAAATGTCATCATCAACTAAATGTAAGAGCTACAAAACTCTCAGATGAAAACATAAAGGTAATCTTCATGACCTTGGATTAGGCAATAGTTTTTAACATTTGGCACCAAAAGTACAAACAAACAAACAACAACAACAAAACCCAGATAAATTGGGCTTCATCATAATTAAAACTTTTGTGCTTTAAAGGTACCATCAAAAAATTGAAAAGACAACCCACACAATGGAAGAAAATATTTAGCAATCATATATCTGATAAGAGAAGTGCCTCAAAAATAGATAATTATTCATATAAATCAGTTACAAAAATACATAAATCAACTAAAATGGGCAAAGGATTATAATAAACATTTCTGCAAAGAAGATATGTAAACAGTCAATAACCACTTGTAAAAATGGTCAACATCGTTAGTCATCAAGGAAATGCAGTTCGAGATGATGATGAGATATCACTTTGCTCCCACGAGGATGCTATGATAAAGAAGATAATATGTGTTGGCACAGATATGGAGAATTCGAGCTCTTCACATATGGCTGGTAGAAATGTAAATTGGGACAGGTGCTTTGGAAAACCGTCCTTCAGTTCTTTAAAATGTTTGACATAGGGTTACTCTATGACCTAGAAACTCCACTGCAAGTGTATACCCAAGAGCAATAAAAACATACATGCATACAAAAACCTGAAGGAATGTTCCTAGCAACCTTACTCATACTAGGTGAAAAATGGTAACAAACCAAACAGCCATCAGCTGATGAATGGATAAATAATTTGTAGTATATCCATACAAAAGAACACTATCTGGCAACAAGAAGAAATGAAGTGTTGGTATATGCTACAATAGAGATGAACCTTGAAGGCATCATGCCAAGTGAAAGAAGCCAGGCACGGAAGAACATATATTGCCTGATTCTGTTTATGTGAAATGTGCAGAAAAGATAGATCTGTAGAAACAAAAAGTAGATTAATGGTTGCCTGGGCTGGGGGGCAGGGAAGCAGTATGCACAGTGATTACTAATGGGTATGGGGTTTCTTTTGGAGATGATGAAATCCTTCTAAAGTTAGATTGTGGTAATAGTTACACAAGTCTTGAGAACATTAAAAATCATTGGTTTAGCACTTTGAATGGGTGAATTTTAGGGTAATGTGAATCCCATCACAATTAAGCTGTTTTTTTTTTAATTGAACAAACCAAAAACAGGATAAACCTAAAGAAATCCATGTCAAAGCACATCACAATTAAACCTTCCAAAACTAATGGCAAAGAAAGGAATATTGAAACCTGTGGGAGAAGACAACAATGTCAAAATGACAACTCAAATGACATTAGATTGTCTTCAGAAACTATGGAGGCCAGAAGGACTGGCACATATTTTTCAAGTGTTAAGAGAAAAGAATGATCACCCCCACACAAAATTTGTTGTCAGGAATAAAGAAGACATAAAAGACATTATGAGACAAAGGAAAATAAAAAGAATTTTCACCAGCTGACTTACCATAAAATAATACCTTTTAAAAGAAGTTTTTGGTAAAGAAAGAATATCTTAGAATATCAGGAAGGCGGGGTGAAGAATGGAAAGAGCCAAAATATGGTTAAATAAAGTGGACTTTCCTCCTTTTCTTCTTGACTTTTCTGAGTTATGGTCTCAGCAAAAAGTCAAACATTGCTGATGTGGATCTCAAAGTATGCAGAGGAAATATTTAAGACAATTGTATTATAAATAGAGGAGGGTAAAGGGACTTAAAAGGAGGTAAGTTTTCAGTTTGGTAAAGTGTTCATGCCAGGAAAGTTTTGGGATAGTTAGGCATCCTGATTCCTCTGGTGGTTACGAGATGCTACATATGTAGTAAAATGGCATAGCATGATACACATTCACTTTATCAGAGGAAATTTCTGATTCCAATATTGTATTTTAGTTATACAAGGTATAACCACGGGAGGAAACTGGGTGAAAGGTACATGGGACCACTCTATCTTATATTTGAAACCCTGTAAATCCATAATTCTTTAAAAATAAAGTTTAAGGGGCGCCTGGGTGGCTCAGTCGGTTGAGCGTCCAACTTCGGCTCAGGTCATGATCTTGTGGTCTGTGAGTTCGAGCCCCGCGTCGGGCTCTGTGTTGACAGCTCAGAGCCTGGAGCCTGTTTCAGATTCTGTGTCTCCCTCTTTCTCTGACCCTCCCCCATTCATGCTCTGTCTCTCTCTGTCTCAAAAATAAATAAACGTTAAAAAAATTTTAAAAATAAAAATAAAAATAAAGTTTAAAACAGTAATGATGCCTCGATGACTGGAGAAACACCTAGGGGGTGTGTGTGTGTGTGTGTGTGTGTGTGTGTGTGTGTGTGTGTAATGCAGGGAGACAGAAGGGTAAAAGGGGAGAGCAGAGGGAGGGAGGGAAAGATTGAAGTATACTGAATAAGAAAATGCTGGATGGAAGAGGGGCAGATATAAAAGACAAATTTTCACCAGTTTCTCAGCTGGCTTATCATAGTCCTCGTATTTCCCATCTAGCATGTTCTCTTCCAAGAACCAATTTCTTATTTTTATCTCAGTGTCTTCCAAGAATTCATACCCATTATCTTCTGAAGTCATCACTGTGGTATGGTAAATCCAAGCAATTACTTGGATTCTGTTCTATCTCAAGTGCTGCCTCATCATCCATCCTCCCGCAAAGTCAGGATTCATGCTTTGGTCTTGTGACTTTGTTTCCCATTTAAGTGTGTCTTTTTTTAAAGTTATTTTATTTTATTTTTTTATTTTGAGAGAGAGAGAGCAGGGGGAGGGGCAGAGAGAGAGAGGGAGATAGAGACTCTCAAGTAGGCTCTGCACCAGCAGCTCAAAGCCCGATGGAGGGCTTGAACCCACAAACTGCGAGATCATGACCTGAGCCCAAACCAAGAGTTGGACGCTTCACCGACTGAGCCACCCAGGCACCCCTATTTGAGTGTGTCTTCGGTGTTCGCTAGCATCCTTAATGATTTTATCTAATGATTTTATCTAAAAAAGCATGTGTTGGGGCCCGTGGGTAGATAATCAGTAAAGCATCCAAATCTTGATCTCAGCTCAGGACTTGATCTCAAGGTCATGAGTTCAAGTCCTGCATTGGGCTCCATGCTAGGCATGCAGCCTACTTAAAAAAAAAAAATAGAAAGAAAAGAAAGAAAGAAGCATGTGGTTGCTAAGTATAACCTGTGTGCAAAGGAAAGTGAATTTGGAGATTAGAAGATTAAATAGAATATTTGAGAAAATAAAGGAATGAAAGATGTCGTATCACATATTTTAAAACTTTATTTGTAGCAGTTTTAAACCATTATAAGACATTAAACCAGAAATATAAAATAAAATAACCTTACCAAACAGAGAGACTAATTATAGTTAAATCAGACAGAAGGTGGGATCTCTTGCTGACAAAAAGGAAAAACAAAGCAATGCTTAAGATAGTGGGAAGAGTTGCAATAAAAAAACAAACCCGCTTATAAATAAACAGCCCTTCCCTCACAAAAATGCTGATAAAAAGTTCAAGTTAATTTTTATTCCCATTGAAGAAGACAGGGTATATGAGAAACATAACCTGTAAATTTTATTATATTCAATAAATATCCACCTGGTACAATGAATAACAGATGCTTCCTAGAGTTCTGCACCTTTGAGCAAAGTGGCAGATTGATACATCTGAGGGGGAGCAAGTAGGCGTGAAGATGAAAAATTAGTAAGTGTCATGGGTTTGCATGGCATTCTTTTGAATAAGTAGCTAAAACTGGGATGTAGATGGGAATTGAACATCATAACCAGATTGGGTGGCTTATCTATCAAGACCTCCATGAATATATCCAAATGTACCTAATGCCTGTTCCCAAGCTCAGAAAGATAACTTTTGAAAAAAGCTGCAAGTTTTTTTTTTTTTTAATTTAATGCTTATTTACTTTTGAGAGACAGAGAGAGAGAGAGAGAGAGAGCATGAGTTGGGGAGGGGCAGAGAGAGAGGCAGACACAGAATCCCAAGCAGGCTCCATGCTGTCAGCACAGAGCTGGATGCGGGTCTCAAACTTGTGAACCAGGAGATCATGCCCTGAGCTGAAGTCGGACGACGCTTAACCAACCAAGCCACCCAGGTGCCCCAAGAGCTCCAAGTTTTTATGTTTTCTTTTGTCAAGGACAACCCACGAGTGTTTACAGCTAGATCTTGGAACTTAACTGAACCAGCACATAAGCAGTATTATTTTCACTGCACTTTTATTTAGCAAAATATAATGACCCATTTCAGGATTATCAGGTACAGAAGGTAGTACAATTTAGGGGCCCTGGCATTTGCTAGAGCAATAAAGAGCTAGAGTTCATTATCCTGTACACTCGCCCTTCCCCTCGCTTCAATATCAGGGTGCTGAAAAAAAATCCAGCTAAAGTCAATTTCAAAAATGTGAGAAGTAAAAAAAACCCAAACACCCCCCCCCCCCAAAACTGATGATGTGTATCCTACCACGCTGGGTTACTTGTGGTAGAGGCAACGAAATTGTGAGTGGAAGGTATAACAAGAGCCCTCAGTTATTTTAAAAAATAATCATTGGTGGGTAGAGATG
Organism: Panthera pardus; assembly: GCF_024362965.1. Taxonomy (NCBI): domain Eukaryota; kingdom Metazoa; phylum Chordata; class Mammalia; order Carnivora; family Felidae; genus Panthera; species Panthera pardus. The sequence continues at coordinate 13,772,109 of NW_026526766.1, read as the reverse complement.
CCACCTCCCCACCAAATGCCTCCATGACTCATGCCCCATTCCACCAGCCCTGGGGAATGGCGATGGGGGTGGCCGGGTGATAGACCTTCTGTAGTATTCACTTGTTTGCTGAGAAGTTTGGTGGGGACTGTTTCCCAAAGCACTAAAATGCTTGAGGACATCATTGTGGATTAGGCCAATACCAAACTTCGGATAAAGTAGCGGAACCTTATGCAAATAAATATATCATCGTCATTATCATTCACAATCCCCAGCACCACCACCACCATCATTCTGAAGATCAGAAATCAAGAACTGGGTGATTTTTCTCTGTGAAAGACTGAATACATTGTCAGATCTTCCACTGAGCAGTTTAAATATGACTGTTTATATCTTTTAATACTGTATGCCTCCCCACCCTCACTCACATGGCTATTGGAAGGATCTAAAATTGATTCTGTAAGTAAAAAGGGAAACAATATGTAAGTTAAAACCATTGTTTTAAATTGTGTATTTGTTGTATTTTCTCCAATTTGTTCTAAAGATAATTATCACTATCAGTGATGGCCATTTTTAGTGCAATGAGTAGCTCAAGTTTTGAGGTACAAAAAAATTACCCACGATGTTTCCATTCTTCACGTAAAAAGATTATTTTTCTTAAAATAAAACTCAAGAGTGAGCACTATATTTTTTTTAATGTTTATTATTTTTGAGAGAGAGAGAGAGCAAGCGCGGGAGGGGCAGAGAGAGAGGGAGACACAGAATCCAAAGCAGGCTCCGGGCTCTGAGCTGTCAGTGCTGAGCCAGACACAGGGCTTGAACCCACAGACCGCAAGAACATGACCTGAGCCGAAGTGGGCCGCCCAACGACTGAGCCACACAGGAGCCCCTAGACTGAGTACTATATCTTGATACATTAAGAATAAAAAATTGAAGCTTTTATTTTTATTTTATTTAAAAAAATTTTTAATGTGTATTTTTGAGAGAGACAGAGTGCAAGTGGGGGAGGGGCAGAGAGAGACACACACACACAGAATCCGAAGCAGGCTCCAGGCTCTAAGTTTAGCACAGAGCCCAATGCAGGGCTCGAACTCATGAACTATGAGATCATGACCTGAGCCGAAGTTGGACCCTTAACCGACTGAGCCACCCAGGAGCCCCTAAAGCTACTTTTAATCAGAAAACCCTCCTTTATCTTTCTAAAAGAAATAATAAGCTCAATGTTTATTTTCAAGTATAGCAGCAAGCCTTACATATTGAATATATATATATATATATTCATATATATATGTATATATATGTATATACACTATATATATATATATATATATATATATATGTATGTTGAAGCTGCCATCAATAAATTCTTTCACTGGTTTTGAGGATAATTATGTTAGAAGATATAAGACTTCACAACTTATAGGTTAAATAGTTTAGATAGAAGGTGACGAGAAGTTTTAAAACACTTTTTATTTTGAAATAACTATAGATTCTCAGGAGCTTGCAAATGAATGTGCAAAGAAGTCTCTCATACCCTTTTCCCAGCCTACCAGTATTAACGCCTTACACAATTATAATACAATATCAAAACCAAGAAATTGACATTGGTACAACCCATAGAGCTTATGCAAATGTAACAAGTTAACATGAACTCGTGCACACGTGTGTGTGTGTGTGTGTGTGTGTGTGTGTGTGTGTAGCTCCATGCAAGTTTATCACATGGCCTTGCTCAACCACTCAAGGTTGTCAGTTGGTCTATGACCACAAGACACTGATGATAAGGACTTTCATCATGGATTTTATGTGGTTTGACACGATGCAAATATTTATAGGGAAACAAATATATAATGTACATAAAAATTGATATAAATGGTAGAAGGAAGACATTAATTCCCCAGTTTCTCTCTTGAAAATTTGTGAATGGTAAACTGTCATATTAAAACGATCCTGGGAGAAAATGTGTGTGCATGTGTTTGTGTGTGTGGCTATAGATAGAGAGTAGTAGAGAGTCCCTGTAGCCCTACTGGCCAGTCAGTACAGGACAGTAGAAGCAGAAAAAGTCAGAATAAAAGCAAATTATACATGAATGCTGATTTATAAAAAGATAAAATGAGATTATTTGCAGGAGGGAGGAGGATCCTGAGGCTTTGCCTGTTCCCTCCTTCCCTAACCTCCTTTGCACTTACAAAGAATTTTAAACATTAAAGAATTTTCGAATCACTACTTCAGTACATACTCTTATATGATTCTCTTTCAGCAGTATCTCACAGCAGTGCTCTTTATACCCTAATGTCTCAGAAATTTAGTGAAAAGCTCTTATTGGGGCAAAATAATTTTTTCCCTATGAAACTGATTTGTGTTTTCCTCCTGTTTCTGTTTTGAGAAGGAGCCTGTCTTCTGATACTGATTTTCATTGGGGGAATTTGGTAGGGCCTCTGGCAGGAGCCACTGGAAGTGAAAGGCTGCTTCCTTTTGTTGTAAGAGCCACAGCTCAAGGAAGAGAAAGTGCTGGGTCCTCCAAAGGGAGAGGACAGTTGCAAATGCTCTGGAGGGCAGCAGGAGGAGAACAAGAGTGGAAGGAACAGAAGTTAGGAGCATGGGGTTCTGGAGCAGAGACCTGAACATCAAATTGTGGCAGAGCCCCAGGAAGGTGGTGAACCTATAAGAAAGGAATTCATGAGGAAATAAGAGGAACTGAGTCCAAATCTCAGGCCTCTAAGCCTTAACAGAAAGTAGGGGCTCAGCAGGGAAGCAACAATGCAGAGAACTTGAAGCCACCTGCTATCTCTTTGATTTTAGTGTAATCTAAGTCCTAATAGATTTCCTGGAGAGGTGGCTGTTAATTAAAGAAAAGCAGAGCAAATTGCTCTTTCTTATGTACTTGAGTATATGGATTGAGATCCATACTTGCCTTCAAGTTTTTACTTCTGCCCTTCCCCCCACCCCACCCCCTCAGGTTATGTAAGGCAGAAATCTAGAATTCCTCGAAGGCCTCAGTACCTAGAAGAGTTCCTTGCACACAGCAGGGACTCCATACGTCTTTGCTGAAAACCAGGAAGACCACATTGAGGGAAATAACAATTATTTGGAATCACCACTTCTTTTGAGGGTTACATTTTCATGATGGAGTCCATTTTTTCATCAAACTCTTGCTTTAGAAGGAGATTTCTGGGGCACCTGGGTGGCTCAGTCAGTTAAGCTTCTGACTTGAGGTCAGATCATGATCTCTTGGGTTTGTGCGTTCCAGCCCTGCATCAGGTTCTGGGCTGACAGCTCAGAATCTGGAGCTTGCTTCAAATTCCGTGTCTCCCTCTCTCTCTGCCCCTCCCCACTTGCGCTCTGTTCATCTCTCTCTCAAAAATAAGTAAACATGAAAAAGAATTTTTTTTAAAGGAGGAGGTTTCTGAATCCCCAAAAGCCTCTAGACAGGTAAGACTTGCAATTCCATGAGAGGAAGGCATAGGTTCAGCTGAACTCTGGTTTCATAGTGAAACAATTCTTAGATCTTTCCGAAGATGTGTCAGCTTGGTCCCACCAGGAGAGTTTCTATTATATACTATTTCCAAGTCCAAGTGGGGTTAATATTCCAGTGGGTGATGGGGATATAGTGATGACCAATGTATATTTCCTAATATCCATGACATATATACTTCTTGAATACTTGTACTTCCTAACTACCAGTTTGAAACAATGTGAAGCCGGCAATCATTAGAGAGGGAATGTGAGGTAATGGCTTAAAATGAAGTCTCTGGAGTCAGACTGCTTGGGGTTTGAATTCTAGCTCTTCTAGGTTCTTGATTGATGACCAAAGACAAGTTATTTGACATCTCATGCCTCAGTTTCCTGTTCTACAATATGAGGTATTAATTGTATCCTCATGATAGGGTTGTTGTGAGGCTTTAATGATCTAATAGAGGTAATACTTGGAACAGTGTCTGGCATATAATAATAACTGGTCTAATATCATTTGCTTTATTTAACATTACTTATATATTACAGTCATTAAAAGGTTGAGAGTAGTATCTAATCTACAGTATGTCTTAAATACCAGTTATTATTTGTTACATGTTTCATTGACAGGAAGTATTTCCTCTGCCTAGAAATATGTTTAAAAACAGAGTTTTCACTTGGACAAGGTTAGCTTTATTGGAGGAAGCCACAGAAAGGTTATTTTCTTGTATTGTCCTTTGGTTTACATGAAGCTTCTCCTGTGTTCAGTGTAGCGTAAACCCATCCTTTATAGGCTAAGATATTAAAATAAAATCATGGATAAACAAAATAAGCTCAGTTCAGACATCTCTGCTGAACAAAATAAGGAAGTGCATTGGAATACTAAAATTTAACAGAACTTTGTATAAAGCTTAGCAAAGATAACCTTTCCCCAAAGAGTGAGGTTTTACTATAGAAAATAAAAAGTAGATGAGTTGATAACCCTAGGAGATTGGAGCATTTGTATTTTTCTTAAATCTTTCTAATGTTTATTTCTGAGAAAGAGTGAGAGACAGAGAGCGAGTGGGGGAGGGACAGAGAGAGGGGGAGACACAGAATTCAAAGCAGGCTCCGGGCTCTGAGCTCTCAGCATGGAGCCCCATGTGGGGCTCGATGTAGGGCTCAAACTTGTGAACTGCGAGATGATGACCTGAGCCAAAGTCTGACTATGCTTCATCAACTGAGCCACCCAGGCACCCCTGGAACATTTGTATTTTAGTGGTGTCAGTGTTCCCCTGTTCCCTAAAGCAAGTAGAGCTTGGGTCCTTCCAGTGAGGAATTAGAATATTCATTTTCCTATATTCACATATGAATTAGAGGGCATCCCTCAGGGTCTCTGTGCTGTGACCTGTAAGCTGGAGAAGGAGCCTAACAAAAGTGACAGAGGGACTGATTTTCCTAGGTTGCGTCTTAAAGTTTTCTCTGTACAATGTTTCTCTGTATGTTTCTTGGGCTTAAGCCATTCTCTGTCAACGATTTATTTCCTCGAAGTTAAACAGGAGTTTTAAATCCTTTCTTTTGATAGAAGCTCAAAATACAGGTTATTTAAACTCCTACCTAAATCCACCAACTTAAGCCCTTACATGTTACTGTTTTTCTCCCTTGCTACACTGTTGAAATTATGTGACAAACATTGCCATGATTTTCTTATGTCTTCTAAATTTTGTTAGAGCTCTTTGATGTTTTGCATTTCTGTGGTTACTTTTCTAAAAAGGTCAGTCTTTCCATTTACTGTTAATGGTGTGGCATGCGTGCGTGCATGTGTGTGCGTGTGCGTGTGCGTGTGTGTGTGTGTGTGTGTGTGTGTGTGTGTGTGTGTGTGTGTGGTGTAGCTCCAATTTGTTATTTTTTTTTCCACTTTAGTTTTGTAGCTACAGTGTTGTGATACAAGCAGTATTGCAAAGCCCCTTTATAGAAGCTGGGTATGGGAAGCAGTTTGTGACTATCAAGTTATTGTGGTTTCTACTATATTGTGACTTACTAACTTAGAGAAAGGTGCTTTAGTTCTTATGTATTCTGAGTCTTTGAATTTTCAGGCCACACATGCAAAAAAGCAAATACATTTCTTGCTAAAATAAAGGAAATCTATTCAGGGGGGAAAGATTTGGCTTGTTTATGGAACAGAAGAGAATAATGCCAATAAAAGTACTGAGTTAGTTCCAAACATTAATTATATATATATAAATATATAAAACAAAATAGTGCCCCTATAGTAAGTAATTATTATAAAGTTGGGAAATAATAGGTATCATTTTTTTTTAAGTTTATTTTTTTTTGAGAAAGAGAGCAATCAGGAGAGGGGCAGAGAGAGAGAGAGAGAGAGAGAAGAGAGAGAGAGAGAGAGAGAGAGAGAGAGAGAGAGAGAGAGATATCATCCCAAGCAGGCCTCACAACATCAGCACAGAGCCTGATGTGGGGCTCAAACTATGAACCGTGAGAGAGAGAGAGAGAGAGAGAGAGATCATCCCAAGCAGGCCTCACAACATCAGCACAGAGCCTGATGTGGGGCTCAAACTATGAACCGTGAGATCATGACCTGAGCCCAAACCAAGAGTCAGACACTCAACCGGCTGAGCCACTCAGGTGTGCCTGGAAATAAGAGGTATCATTTCATCACCTTTTATATGTTAGACAAGGTACTCTGTGCCTTATAATTGCGACAGTGCTCCTGCTAGGTAGGTGTTCTTGTGACCATATTATACCATGCTGTATACCAAGGCACCGTGGGTCAGATAAATGAAGCTATTTGCCTCAAATCACGTAGTAAATAAAGGCTGTAGTTTGAACCCAGATCTGTCTGATCCTGAAATCTTGCACTTTAGACTTAATTTTGTTTTTCTGGCATAAAGCATTTTTTTTTTCTTTTCAAAGACAAGACCTGATACAAAAGGTAAAAATCTTGGCCTCTCTTAAGTCCAAGATTTAGCTACAAGTAAAAGCATGCTCTTGAAAAAAATGTGGTAGTCAAGGGAAAGATCACCTAAGAAATTTTTGTCACTTCTGAAAGGTAAGCTTGTAAAGGAAAACTTGAGCCATTGCAATGCCAGATCTCTTAGTGCTGTTCTTGTGGTGGGAGTGTTTTCCCCAGAAACTTGCTGAATTTAAGAGAGGATTATAAATACACAATTGTCAACAGGCATTGTCATAATATTTTTTTACAAGTGCAAAAACTTATTATCTCCTTTATCTTCTCCCCTCCATTATCTTTTGCAACTAGGAGAAAAAGTGTTATAATTGCAGGCATTTTGTTTAGAAGAGAGGAAGTAATGAGTACCATATGGCATGTCTGCTGTGAGAAGAAGTGATACACTATTTTATCATCCAGAGGACAGCATTGGGTACCAAACCAGGATCGATGCCTGAGACCATGGAGCCAGGAATACTCAGGGAAAGGCCTGCCAGGATCCTTGAATTCATCAACATGCATGACCGTCAAGTTACCACCTTTTCCAAAGACAGGGCAAAATCTGGAGCATCCCCAACTGTGAGAGTCTAGACAGCAAGGGCTTAAAGGAGGCAGAATATAAAGGTCTTAGGACTTCTTAAGCTGGTCCAGAGGAGGGTCCAAGGTGATAGATCTATTCTAGTGAAATCTTAGAATAAACCTGAAAAGTCAAGAATTCCTGCAGCTTCTTTGGCTCTGGTTTCCCCATGGGCTGCTCTAATCTGTTTGTAAATCACATTGTTTGTCTTGAAACATAATAAGCCTTTAAGAGAGGAGAGGTGGGTTGAGAGTGGGTGGGGTGTTATGCCTTAGACACCATCCTTAATCAAACTTTCGAATAGTATGTGTCATGTATTGCCCACTTTTGTGGCTGAAACATACACACACACACACACACACACACACACACACACACACACATGCACACACACACACACACCTCCATATAATTCTTTCAAACAGAAAAGAATCTCTCCTTTGTTGAGATCACTGTTTCTGTTTCCAAAATTCTATGTAAATGTTTAGGTGAAAACTGATAGCCAGGAGACATTATAGGGTAAAGAGAATAAAGATACATCTGGAAGAAAAAATGATTAGCTTTTCAAGAGGAGAATTTTTTTTAAGGGAGAGAGCACTTATGTAAGAGAGGGAGAGGGAGAGGAAGAGAGAGAGAGAGAGAGAGAGAGAGAGAGAGAGAGAGAGAGAGAGAGAGAGAGAGAGAATCTTAAGCAGGCTCTGTGTTCAGTGCAGAGCCTGATGTGGGGCTTGATCCCAGGATTCTGGGATCAGGAGCTGAGCCAAAATCAAGAGTCAGACACTCAACTGACTGAGCCATCCAGGTGCCCCCCAAAGTAGATTTTATAAGAAAGCCAAAGACTCTAGGTTTGGGTCTAATTACAAATATTACAAATGGAAAAGGAAATCTCTCTCTCTCTCTCTCTCTCTCTCTCTCTCTCTCTCACACACACACACACACATACACACACACACATGCACATGCACACCCACCCATACAAACACTGTAATTAAGTAAAATATAAAGAATAGACTGGGTGGCTTAAATACTTTTCTTTTTCTTTCCAAGGTAATAAACATTGTGCCCGAGTTATCTGCTCATTAGGTTGCTGGAAAATGCACCACCACAGTTGGTATAAAGTCCTGTGTAAACAGTGAAAGTCTCAAAAGTGCCTCCACACTTAGAAATAATCATTTACTCTGTCAAATTAATAAGAAATTGATGGAGGGCAGATGCTCCTGAGAAAGAGTAAGTAAATATTTGATAGCTGGTTTGACAGATAGAATTAACACTCTGTGTACCTATCTTTTAAAAAAGATAAGCAGAAGCATAAAATATGAGTTCAGGATATTTTGAATTTTGAGTTATTTCAAAAATGGGTGAGTGAGACCCATTAAATAACAAGGAAGAGTGAAAACAGGAGCCCAAAGTAAGAGTCAGATTCTGTGAGTCTTTCTTACATCAAACATGCACTGAGCCAAACATTTGGATGCCTAATTAAGTAAGTTCAGGCCAATTATGAATGCTTCTGACGTTTAGGAAGAATTTAGAATGCATTAAGGGTAAACCTCAAACGACTAGGCCCTACTGCCTTGAATGAAAAGGAATAGCAAAATATGGTGGACTTTCTCATGATTTCAGAGGATGTTGATATGGAGATGACTCTTTAGGAAATGGAGAAGAATTTATTACCTGTTTTGGTTCACTTGGTTTAACGTAAAATATTAGGTAGAAAAGTCCCTGACTGTTGTGGGCCTTATAATTTCTGTCCGAGCGACACCTGTAGGCTTCTGTGGTGAGAAGCTTTCCAGTTGGCCAAGCTGGATGAATTCCACACAACCAACTGGGTATGAGAATGAGGTCACAGGGGCAGTAGACCACCAGTGCCACCCCCATCTCACACTCTTTTGTGCAAGTAACCTCATAGTGTGTGGGCACATTCCTTCATCATTTCCTGGAGATGATCTCCCAAACGAATCTTTTAGACACCATTCTTTAGCCTGGGGTCTTGGACCTCCTGAAGTTGTGTACAAATAAATGTATGGGGCATATGTATATGTATAGTCAAATTTCTCTTCTAGGGAGATGACCTATAGTTTCCTAGAAGTTTTTGAACTATTAACTAATCTCCCTCCTCAACCACCACCAGCTTAAAAGCTCTTCCTTGAAATTTTTATATGGTGTTTTTTGAAGTCAATCACAATTATTGAGATGGTATTTTATGGTGATTGTGTTGTCCAATAAGGTGGCCACTTGCCCAATGTGATTATTGAACACTTGAAACGTAGCTAATCTAAACTGAGTTATGCTGCAAATGTAAATACACACTGGATTTCAAAGACTTAGTACAAAAAATAATGTAAAATAGCTCATTATTTTATATTGAGTACATGTTATAATAATAACAAAAATATAACAGTAACAATAAGTTCATGACCACCAGAAGGCACCTATCTTTAGAAGGAGGGTGGGCAGCTAAGAAGGTGCCAGGCATCGAGTAAAATGCTTTGCTCATATTAATTCACTAGATTCTCACAAGTCCCCTGCAAGAAAAATAATATTGACTAAGAGAATTCCCGAGAAACTGGAGAATCTCATAACCATTCCACCAAACTTTAATTCCTGAACCAACAATGACAATCCATTATTTTAATAGCAAAAGTTATGTTTTTTAAAAATTTAAACTAAATAAGTAGTATAATGATTAAAATGGTTGAATGTACTGAAAATAAAGTGTAATGGTGTGTCCCTGGGCTCAAGAGTATGATACATAGAATTGTAATCAGGACTCTGTCAATTACTACGTGTGTGTCCTGGGAAAGTAGCTTAGACTGTCTAAACCACAGTTTTAAATCTTCAATATAGATGAAAGGATGAATTGAGAGAAGTGTGTGTTCAGTAGTGCTTTGTACTGGACCTGATTCTATAGAAAATACTCAATAAATATTAGCTATTATTGCTATTGAGGCTGTGATTGTGAAGAGGTCAGGCAGAGAAGAGGTTAATCTCAGTGCTGCAACTTAAAAGTTGAATAAATTGGGGTCATGTTATTATCCTGTATAAGTCTCTGTTTTTCTTATCTGAAAACATGAGAATATTTACTACTTTATAGAGTTGCTGAGATTAGCGATTTTGTTCAAGGCACTTAGCACAGAGCATGGCACAAAGGAAGCAGCCCCATGTCAGGCAGTTATGATAATTATGTCCTCCCTCAGCATATAATGCCATAATGACAATGTGCGTGGGCTCTGGAGGCAGACTCCTAGGGTTGAAGTCTAGTGTCTGCTGCTGTCTCGCTTTATAATCTTAAACAATTTATTTAACCTCTTTTGTCTCAATTTCTTCATCTGTAAAATGGAGTTCTTGTGAGAATTAAGTGAATTAATCCATGGAGACAGAGGATGCCTGGCACAAAGTAAATGCTTAATAAATGTCAACCATTTTAATACTACTGTTACTAGTTATTAGTTTTTCATGTTCTTTTCCTACTTTCCTACTTTTAGTGTCTTTTTCTTTTGTATTATTTTGAACATATTCCTTGGACTTCCAGGGACACTTATGAATACTATCTGAATAAATTGGTGACATTTAGAACTAATGTGACTGCCACAATCTTGATCAGTGTGTTTAAACCATAAAAATTTTGTACAGAATGTGGTTATGACAGATACATAGAAGGTTTTTTGTTACCCATTATCTTCAAGTTAAGTTTCATCATAGACACAGTCAAGGAGTTAAGATTTTGAGAACAATTTTTGTTTTAATTTTTTTAACAGTTTTTCATTTTTGACAGAGAGACAGAACATGAGTGGGGCAGGGGCAGAGAGAGAGGGAGACACAGAATCCGAAGCAGGCTCCAGGCTCCAAGCTGTCAGCACAGAGCCTGACACGGGGCTCGAACTCATGGGCCCCGAGATCATGACCTGAGCTGAAGTCGGATGCTCAACTGACTGAGCCACCCAGATGCCCCTGAGAACACTTTTTAAAACATCACAGATATTTGTAACATTGGAAGCCCAGGTAGCCACCGCATATCACTGTTACAGAGCTGGTTAGATAGAAACTTTCAACCAAGTTGCAAAGTTGTTCACACAGGTGAATAATGTGTAGCATCCAACAGGATCTTTATCAATGAGTGTGATATAAGTCATGGCTAGGACCACTTAATGTGTTTTCCATGGCTCCGTGTTAGGTCTGGTTGAAAAATACTGGTAGGAAATAAGAAGTAAAGCTGATTAACCAATCAACAAATACTTGGGCATAGTGTTGGTAGGCACCTTAATTTCCACCTTTAGATAAAATAAACATTTATCTGCAAAGCTTTCAAGAAAAGAAGAGTTTAGAAGGAGTATGGCTTTCCCATTTGCCTTTCTCATTTTGGTTAAGTTTTTATTTCAACCAGCTTGGCATTGCGCTACATCTTGTGTTTTCAACACCCTAAAGACTTTTGTTTCCATGACAGCAGTCTGGTCATACAACTTCACTAAATGTTTTTATGATCATAGCATACATCATATATTTCAGCCAGTCAGATCAGCTTTCTTTTCAACTAAGCGATTGGCATAACTCTACATAATCTGGCACAAGGGATTTCCTTTAAATCCCATTTAATATAAATCACCTTTTAATCTGAAGAGTCATAGTAGGCATTGGGATCTCTGCTGAATATTTCAAGACCCCATTCGCCAGGCAAAGATAATTTTAGTCGAATACATCACGTTAATGACAATAGCTTGTCTCATTTTTAGCACGCTGTTGGCTTTGCTTCTTTTGTAGAAGTCAAAGGAGGCATGTGAAGTACTTGAGAATTTGAGTTAGTTCATGGAGTCTCTGCCTTCAGACTCTTTTTAAGCTTTAGTAATGATTTTGCCTGAGTTAGAGGAAATGGATTTTGAAAATACATCAAAGATGAAAAGGTAACTAAGCTGCTACTTCTTGTTTAACTAATTGCTTTCACTTCATTCACCTTTGTCCTTTGGAAAGGAAAAATGCACAAATTTGTTTTGTTTTGAGTGGCAAAAGTGCTTAATAGGACTCTAATATGCTCAGATTCAAAATCACAATTTTTTTCCAGTATGAATAGAAATTGTGACTCTCTGAAATATGGGAGTTTTGCATGGTCACTTCCATGTTCCCTTTTCACTTTGTTTTGTAATGGACCAGATGTTACTGTTTGTACTTCTGCACAAAAGGACAAAATTGCACAAAATTGTTCAAATGGACAGTTTAAAATTTAGTTTCATAAGGCCATTTAATGCATTTACATTTAGGAAACTAGGCATGTCCAAGTGCTAGATCTAACTGTTTAGGACACTGGTGAATATTTTTCTTGACCTCCATGGTACTTTGAGAAATTCATACTTTCTTAAAAATAAAAAAATTCAAAAAAAAAGAGAAAAAGTAACAACTTCCCCTAATGAGTCGCCCTGCCTCTAAAACTGTGTGTTCCTTTTTGAGATGACATTGATGTTTTCCTGCCATTTATACTGGACAAACAAATAATTGGACTTTAGCACAAATGATTGCCTTCTGTTCTAGTATTTTAACTCAAGAGCAGGAAGGAAACAATAGTTTACCTTTAGAATCCCCCAGGAACTGGATTCTGTCTCTTTCCTTGATGCAACCGTGTTACATAGCCTTCTCTACTAATACCCCAGGGTTCTTGTGACACACCTAAAAATCCTGATCTCAGAAAAGCAGATGATGTGATAAAATTTAACCAGTGACTGATTGTGGAAGGAGTTGCATTTTATTTATTTTTATTTACTTACTTTTTATTTAATGTTTTTGAAAATTTACATCCAAGTTAGTTAGCATATAGTGCAACAACGATTTCAGAGGTCGATTCTTTAATGCTTCTTACCCATTTAGCCCATCCCCCCTCCCACAACCCCTCCAGCAACGCTCTCTTTGTTCTCCATATTTAAGAGTCTTTTATGTTTTGTCCCATTCCCTGTTTTTATATTATTTTTGCCTCCGTTCCTTTATGTTCATCTCTTTTGTATCATTGCTCATATGAGTGAAGTCATATGATGTTGGTCGTTCTCGGACTAATTTCACTTAGCATAGTACCCTCCAGTTCTATCCACATAGTTGCAGATGGCAAGATTTCATTCTTTTTGATTGCCGAGTAATAAGGAGTTGCATTTTAAAAGACGCAAAAGTAATGAAATTGTGGAGGTAGAAGTTCGGGTGTCTGTGATGCTAGAAAAGGACTTTGAGGAAAAATTTAGTCCTTCGAGATGGGTATCAACTGATTTCTTTAGCTGTTAAGACCAGTTCCCCCTGGGGATAACTGGATCTTCTACCAATTGAGAAGTAATTTAAGCTAAACATCTTATTTGAACTTAAAATAGACTATATTTATTTGCTATTTTTTGATATAAGGGTAAAGTCTTTTCTTTGAAGTGTTACTAGTAATCAAACCTCTGATTTACCTTAATTATATCCATCATGTATGATCTAATTACCAGTTTTTTTTCTTTAAAATAGAGACAGATCTGAATGATAATTGCAGAGCCACCTGGGGGAAGCCAACTTCTATATTTTCTACTTTATTCTTTTTTAAAAAACAGGTGTCTTGTCCACACCATGTTATTGTTGTTATATCACCTATGGTTTTACATGTGTTAGTGGTTCATTCACTCTCACTGCTGAATAGTATGCCATTGTTTTAATTTCCTTTCCTTAAATTTACCAGAATTTATGTATCCATTTTGCCATTGATGGGCATTTGTGTAGTTTCTAGTTTAGGACTTTCACAAATAGTACAGCTATGAATATCCTTGCATATTGATCATATGCAAGCATTTCTGTTGGGTATATACCTTGGAGTAGAATTGCAGGATCATAGTATGCATATTATTAACTTTAGTGGATAGTGCCAAGTAGTTTTCCAAAATGGTCATACCATACCAGTGGTGTGGGAGAGTTCCAGTTGCTTCACATTGTTGGCAATGCTTGGTATTTTTTGTCTGCTTACATTTTCTATCTATAGAATTTTAGTCATTCTGTTGGGAGTATTTATGAATATTTTTATCCATATATTTTATACCTTATTTTATAATAGGTAGGAATTTAGTTCACTTATATCTCCTTTTTCTCCCTCTTATGTTCTCTCTTCCTTCTCTTCCTAATTGTAATGGTTATGTTACTTTTAATTCTATTATTATTTACCTTTATAATTCTTATGCCATTTACTTTAGTCATTACCTCTTAATCTTGAAATAAAATTTCAGAAAAATATCTACATATAGATTTGGAAGGAGGGAAAATTGTTGTATACATACATATTCATGTAAATGCATCAATGAAAAATAAAGAGGGTTTTTGCTACACATTCTTATGAGTCATAATAACATTTAAAGTGTAGGAATCCTGGATAATGGGAGTATTGTGTTTGTTCTGTGGTCTACAGGAAAATTAATAGGAGGGAAAGCAGGGAGGGAGGGAGAAAGGAAGAGAAGAGGGGAGGAGGGAGGGAGAAAGGGAGGGAGAGCGAGAAAGGAAATAGTGCAGATATGTAACTGGGTTCTCTGACCTGCTTTGACCTCTGCAGAGAGGACTTGATGGGGTGTGTAACCAGGAAGGCTCGTCAGCAGATATTTCAGAGAAGATATGTGATTGTTTTTCATTAAGAAGGAGGATAATTTTTCAGGAAGCTATCACCCAGAGAATTTCATCCACATAGATGACCGATTTGCATAAACCAGTATAACCCTACTGCTCCTTTTCTTGATTAATAGTCATGGGCTTTGGGAGAGTTTTTGCTCAAGTTACAGGAATAATTGTTTCAACTCTCACGCTTGTTTGGCTTTGTGTGAGTCTCAGCCCTCATGTCTACTGAAGGGAATCTAATCATGACTAAACGCAAATTCTACATCCTGTCTCCTGCTTCATAGGTATTGACCAAGTCTACTTCTCTGAATACCTAGTTACAGTGGCTATGCTTTTAGTGAGCTCACAAAGCAGTTGGCCCCAAATTCATTTAACAGTCACATTGAAAAATTTCTCTTAGTATGCAAGAGTGCCAATTCAGACTCTGCTTCCCCATGCGTGTACAGACTTGACAGAAGGAATTGGACACCATTTAAGATGTCATTTAAGAGAAGAGACATTCTAGGGGAGTAGTACACATGATCTTCAAATACCTGATGACTATCATTTGGAAGGGTACATGTGTTAAATTAGTGTGACTCCAGAGTTTAATTGGTGTGACCCCAGAGTTTAAAATAAAGGTGGAAGGCATGGATGTCAGCTCAGTTCATAAGGATGGGCTTCCTAATGTTTAAAGTTGTTTAATGCTTATGAGAAAGAACATACATAATACTGAAGTCTGAATGTTTAGGCAAAGAATGAATGACAGCTTGTTGGTTTGCTAAAGTTAGACTTATAAGCATCTAACTCACTATTTATCTCTATGATTCAGTATAATATATTAGACCAAAGCCGAGATACCATCTATTATTGAAAGCATCCTGATTTGACAATATTTAAGATGTGAAAACTTGAGAGGTTAAAATTGATGAAATATAGTTCATATTCTCTTATTCTATGAGTAGAGTTTTTGAAACAAATAAGGCTTTGTAGTATTTATCACTTTCCCTATGTTTTCCCTCCCTTTTTGCACTTCGCTTGAATCTATTTAGTCCCTGGGTACGCCTTTGGGTTTACGTGTTCTGGAAATAACCAAAGGGAAAGATATTTCCTGTTAACTCTTTTGCAGTAAAGTTCATGACCATGTGACTTAGTGTGAATGGGGTTTGGAGAGGGTTTCTTATGATTGTACACTCAACCGAACACATGGCAGGCTGGGAGGATCATGGAAAGTTCATAGAATGTGTAGGGCTAATGGAAGACTGTTGGGATTTAATATTTTCTTGAGATTTATTTTAGAATACTAATAAAGCTCACTTTTCAGAACATTTCACAACATTATATTTGATTGATTCATACATAAAGATGTATATATTTGAATTTTTATTTTATGTCAAATATCTATTCTATAACAATATAAATAATTTTTGCCTTAATCTTTTTCTTTTAAAAAATTTTTTTAATGTTTATTTTTGAGAGAGAGAGAGAGAGACAGAGCATGAGTGGGGGAGGGGCAGAGAGAGAGGGAGACACAGAATCCAAAGCAGGCTCCAGGCTCTGAGCTGTCAGCACAGAGCCCGAGGCAGGGCTTGAACCCATGAACTGTGAGATCATGACCTGAGCCGAAGTCAGACACTTAACGGACTGAGCCACCCAGGCGCCCCCACTTAATCTTGTTTTAATATGCACATTCTTTAATGCGTAGAAACCAGGGAGAGAACAAAAGGTTTATGTCATATTTCCCGTTGCCTTTCTGATGTATTTACATTCACTTTGTAACTGCAGTGACTCTTCTAGTAAAGTTAAGTGGCTCTGGAAATGGCTGCTAGCCCAATTTCAGAATTTCAGTGCTGCTGATTTTGAAACGTGTTCTCAGCTTGGATATTGCCATTCTCTGCTAACTTCTAAGAAGAATGATAGATTTTCAAACCTAGTTTTCCATTTCCCAGCTATCAGAGAATTTGGAAAAAGACAAATGAACATCAGAAGAGGAAAAAGTCAATATTTTGCTTGCCTGTAATCACCTCTAATTTAGCCTCTTGTATAGTTCCCAGATGTTTTTGTTGTTGTCGTCAAGTGCAAAAATGAAATGCTGAGGTCATGTTCAAACAATGCTTTAAAACACTGCTCTGGAAAAGGGCAATAGAAAACTCATTTTTAGACCAAAAAGGTAAAAAAAATTACATATAAAATCACTACTCATTAAATTTTTCTAAATGTGTCTATAAAACTCACCAGGGGCTCTGAATACTCATGGATGTCCTGGTACCATCATTCATGACAGATATTTGATGGCAGTGTTATTTTCCCCTTAATGGGCTGATGTGGGTGAACCAGGGTCTTGTGGCTCTGTGAAGTGAGTGTTGGATTATGTGCCTCGATACATCTGTGAAAGCCCCTCTTAGCTCCTTTGCAGGGCTTTTATCCTTATACCTAAAGAATGAACTTTCAAGGCATCCAGGTTAGCACACAGGCTTTTCATCTCCTAGGGAGTTTTCACTTATATCCCCCTTTGTTGACAACTGAAGGAAAAGGCACACATTTACTTTAAGTCATAATGTGCTGACTTTTTTCCACTCCCTAATTGGTATTTAGCTCTCATACCTGGCTAATTTGTAAACTATGCATGATCAGTTTGATTTATTTTTGCGATGGGAGAAATCTGGACTGAATTATATTTCCATGAAATATCACTAATAATTTCAAATCCATGAACTTAGATAGGGAGCGAGGAAATGCAAAATGGAGCCTGTGGTTTTCTCATTAAATGGCATTGTGTGTGGTAAACACTGTTTCGAGCTTCATTTTGTTTAATGTGGGTGTGTGATTTCTGGACACAGAGGAGTGCTTAAAAAGGTAGGAAGTGTGCTCTGTGAGTCCCTTTGCTTAAAATGACAGGATTAATATTAATGTAGCCGTATACACAGGTATGCAGCTGTGGGATTTTAGAGCTCAATATTCCATTCGTGAAAACAAGTCAATTCTGAAACCTCTGCTTCATCAGACTGGCCACTGACAACTCAGATTACGATGTTCATAACTGGCACCACAACACAGATTTTCCTATAGTACTTCTCACCCTTTCCCCTTCCCTCTTAATCCCTTTCCACCTTTTCCTCCTGAAAGGGCCTGGCCTTATTCAGGTTGGAGAGAGAAAGCTCCATTTCAGAAAGAAATGAAAACACACCTGTTGCCATTGCAACAGATAAACAACCAGACAGCTCTTTTCAACCAGGAGGGATTTTAGGCCTTTTTCCCTTTAATAAGGAGCAAGATCATTGTTTTAGCCTTTGTAAATTTGTGACACCGTCAGTGGCTCTCTCTCATCTGATCAAGGAAATTCCTGAACACAGGATAGCTCAGTCTGGTGAAATAACTGACACAAAACTGATAAGAGACTGCTGGATTTCCTTCTAATGAGCAGAAGACCGAGAGGTGAACCGAGGATGGGGTGGCGGTGTCAGAGAATATTCAACACACAGAAGCTCACATATCATCCTCATGGCGTTAACTGCTGTATCACCCTTGCCTTGAGAGTGAGAGGGTAAACTGAATACCCTGCTCCTACCCGGGAGAGAAAAATCCATTGGTTTAAGAAGTATCAACCCTCTCTTCCCTTCCAAACACTATCCTTGGCCCTGTCCTCATAGTACATATAAGTTGTTGAAGATGCTTAATTGTGTTTAGAATCAGCTGGGGAGATTTTAACTATCCTGATTCCCAGGCCACAGCCAGGCCAATTAAATTAGACCCTGAAGAATATCAGCTTAAAAAAAAAAAGTAATTCCAATGTGCAGCCAAGTTTGAGAAACAGTGGGCCAATCCCAGCAAGTGTGAGAAGGAATTAGTGTGGAGTCTGACAAGGAGATGAAGCTCCCCCAAGAATACTTAGGAGACAGTTGGTGCTGCAAAGAGGGGAAAGGGAAGAAAGAGAAAAGGAAGAAGACAAAGTTGCATGCTTCTTGTCTTTCTCCAAGTCTGCTGGAATCTCCTGGTATGGGTAATTTAGGCTTGCACCTGCAGCTTGGGATGGGGTGTGGTTGGTTCCCGGTCCTGGGGGACTGGACTGGGCGGGGTGGGGTGACTGGAGGTAGCTACCTAGCGGCGCATCAATAGCCCCAGGCGTGGGCCGTGTGTCCCCCAGAGAAGGCGGCGCCTGCGGGTGGAGAGCAATTTGGGGGCGCAAAAGGAAGCTGCCTCGGGCGCAGGTGGCGCTCGCAACCCCAGGCGACAGTTCAGCCAATCGCGGGCGCAAGCGCAGCCTGGTGGCGGCGGCGGTAACCGAGCGCAGGGTTCTGGCAGGAGCCGGCGGAGGCAAAGGCGGCGCCAACACAGTGCTGCGCGCAGGCTGGAGAGAGACCCGGCGGCGGGAGGAGGAAGCGAGAGCTCTGCGCCGGGGTGTTGCCCGGCGGAGCGAGGCGAACTTAGCATGGGGAAGAAGTGGAGGGATGCGGCGGAGATGGAGCGGGGCTGCTCGGACCGCGATGACAGCGCGGAGAGCCGCAGGCGCAGCCGGAGCGCCAGTCGAGGCAGGTTTGCTGAGTCGTGGAAAAGGTTAAGTTCCAAGCAGGGATCCACCAAGCGCTCGGGACTCCCGTCGCAGCAGACGCCGGTGAGTGGCCCCGGGAGAGCCCCTAGGTCTCCTCCAACCTCCGCGCGTGACTCGAGCCCTTTCCATGGTGCTGAACTTGCCTCCTTAGGAGCTCGAGCCTAGGAACTTGTGGAGCCGCTACTAATGAAAGTGTTGGGGGCTGTGAGGAGGGGCAAGAAGCAACGAATTCCCTTTCTTCAGCCAGGGGAAGGTCTCCTGACGTCTGTAGTGTCTTTGCAAAAATGGGGAAAATGTTCGAGAGGCGAGGGGCTCACTGTCAGATCATTAGAGTTTTGCAATTAACAGAGCGTGCGAGATATTTGCCGACTGTGTTGTTGTGACTCCTGTAGTCCCCAGGGTCTGTCTGTGCAGCATGTTCGAAGATACTCGGCACCCGCTGAATGAGGGCGGAATAGGAAGGGCATGTCATTTTTTACTCTCTTAACACTTGCTCTTTTTCATCCCACACCCCCACCATGTTAATGGGTGCGTTTAATTGTTTGCAGAATGTTATTTGCATGCGGAGAATAGCAGGAATATCCCAGGTGCTTATAATCCTACTGTTAACATATACAGTGTTCAGAAAACAGTTTTCCCATGCGTCAGCTCCTCTTCAGTGTCTAATTAGTGCAATAAAAGCACTCGAGTGAAATTAATATAGGCATCATATTTGTGTAGAGAAGTACAGTTGATAAAAACTTTAGCTGCCTATGCATTTTTAGTATTTAAATACTATGTTTTTCTTTAGTCTAGAGGGAGAGAACTCTGTTCCAGAAGAGAGTGCAGAGCCTTCCTGTTGCTCCTATGGAACAAGGGTACACCACTTCAACTTAAGAAAAATCATTAAGAACATCAGCGTCTCTGTGTGTGTGTGTGTGTGTGTGTGTGTGTGTGTGTGTGTACCTATGTTTTATATCCAGAGGAGTTGACAGCAGATATTGTACTGTATAGAAGAGAAACTGAATTCATTAAAAAAAAAGAGGAGTACGTAAACATTGAATCTCATAGCATGAAAAATGTTACCTTCTTCTGTTTTTGAAAGATCATCACTAAAGGATAAAAATTAATCTCTAAAAACCAAGATGTTTAAAACATGACTTCAACAGAATGAAATATAAACACGTAAAATTATCGGTGTGTTTATTTTGTTTGCTTCTTCACAAAAACTAAGAGAAAATGTCATTACATTTGAAGTATTTTTCTGATATTTAGTGTTGTGCATAAGTTTTTTTAAAATATAAGATGAATAGAGTACACTTAAAATACAATTAATTTTGTTTCAGGCATTGAAGTGTTATTTTTAAATAAAAGTAGAATTTAAATTTAAATTTTAAGATTTTAATATTTTAAAAAGGAGAATATTATTCTGAAGGTAGGTTTTTCTGAAATAAATTATGTAGAAAATGTAAAACTGATGGCTTCTGGTTTCCATCCATTATGTGGAGAATTTCATCCCCCTTTAATAGAAAGTATTATTCAAAATAACTTTTTATACT
Organism: Panthera pardus; assembly: GCF_024362965.1. Lineage (NCBI taxonomy): Eukaryota > Metazoa > Chordata > Mammalia > Carnivora > Felidae > Panthera > Panthera pardus. The sequence goes on along the minus strand of NW_026526766.1, from coordinate 13,751,497 downwards.
GCTTCTTTGATTCTGTTCAACAGGTGTGTATAGAGGCTATATCAGGAGCATATAAAACCTTCACATAACTATAGGCTAGCTTAAATAACTTACAGGTCTGTTACTTAGAATAAAAATATGAGAGAGAGAGAGAGAGAGAGAGAGAGAGAGAGGACATAATAGGATACCATGACAACAGAAGACATCTGGAAAAGTAACTGTGTCCTCCTGTTTACCAAGGGCAATGATGGTGCTATATTTCTCTGTAGTACTTGTTAATTGAAACATCAGTAATTCAGTTAAAGACCAGTTATGGCAAAAGCCTGTGCATACTCTCACCCTGTGTGGCAAGTTGATATTGATTTTGTTCTAAAAACCTAATAAGTGCTTCTGGACATGATTTGAACTATCAGAATTTTTTTAAAAAAAGATGATGAGGTTTTGTAAATTTTAGAGTTGGGATGGTGGTTTTTAATCAATATTTGATTCCACTCATTGTTAATAAAGACTTTCTACTTCATTTGTAAGCGATACACCCAACTTATGCAAACAAGAGGGAGGAAATAAGAATGCTTAAAGCAGCCATGCTTATAAAAGTTTTTAATATTCAAGGTAAGATTTTTTTTCTCCCTCTTAAGGTGAGCTAGTGGTATTTTCAACTTTCATTGTATGCCATGTAAAAAAAATAGCTTAAACTATAAGAGTTAAAGGAAGTGATTAAAGCAGTTAATGTGATTAATGCTTTTTATTTATTCTTGTGAATAAATACAATATACTGTGATGTAACTTTGGATCTTATTCATTTTGTGTTATACTCAGAAATATTGTGGCATTCATCCTGATAAAAATCATAAGAAGTTTCTTTTCCCCCTTTCTTTGAAGACAAAATAGATAAATGTGGAAAAATGTAGTCAATAATAGAACACGGGAGCATTCTTAGCTCCTTCTTTCTTCTTCTTTTGAGAATGTAAAATGATTATGTAGTTGTTTTATTAATGTGGCCTTTGTTCCTCTCTTTTCTGCTTTAGTTAGAGTCTTAAAATCACTTCCAGTTAAGTTATTCCCAGGGAACAGTGACAATCCATGACTCTGTTCCCAGTGGGAATGATTACATTATATCTCATTTTCACTAACAACAAAGCACGCATACATCATAGATAATGGGGGAGATTTTCTTCAGCAAGGAGAGGGCTGCTGTATTCTTGATGATCCCGAAATACTTTTATTCTTGATCTGAGTCATGAGGTTTTTGTGTGTGAAGTGTAGGGGAGGTGTGTTTGAATCAACCTTGGTAATTATATTTCCTATCTACTTATCACTAAGTATGTTAGGGTTTTCTTAGAGATTGGACTGGCCCCATGATTTTGATACCAATATTAGAAATAAAAAAGTCACCTTTCTGGCAATCTCTTCAGTACTCAGCAAACGGTCTCCTGATGTTCTTTATGGACTAGGGCAGGCCCACAGTAGGACAGCGGGTGCCGTCCTTGACACAGCTTTCTGGAGCCTGCTTCTATTCCAGCACAGGCAGAAGCGTCACTACTCTGTGCAAGAGTGAGAGGAAGTGGCAGCTGTTCTGGGTCCTCATAGTGGTATTTAAAGGCCATGTTTCCAAGTTCTGGCCCACAATAGTGGATGTGTCTAACAAATCAATCCTTGCTGATTTGGAAAGATGTTTTGTTCATTTTTCTAATTCAAGGAACACTCTTCTTTCCCTTTATTTTTAAGCTTTTGGTTGATAATGCACAGTTAGAATCCAGTAATCTACAATCAATATCAAATTATACCCCAAATCGTAAAATTCTGATGGAATAAAGTAGAATTTAATCATATTCATTCCTTGGAATTTGTTCCTCTCTGACAGTGAGTCATAGATTATTTTTTTAAATATAAAAACAATGGGGTTTTTTGGTAAACATAAAATAATTTTATATCAGTTTTATAGCTCTAGCAATATAAAAGTTATATATTTGCATTTTACATATCAACTTGTTTCTGGATATTAATATTTTATATAATGCCACTATTAAATTGGTCAGTAGGCATACAAGTAACTTAAAACTTCCTTGCCTCTATCCTATACTTTCTGGATTTCATATTTCTCCTTGAAGTATTGGTCTTATTATTCATATTACTTGTTTTAATTCTATGCATACAAAAATAGATGGAAACCTATTGAAAGGTGATTCAGCAAGTGCCGTGTGGTGTTAGAAATATCGCATGTTCAACTCAGCATGTAATAGTTTTAATTTTGAAAGGTGATTTCCTCCTCTTGTCCCGCAACTGTTTCAAGGCTTGTTTTCAAATAGATGCAGATTTAATTTAATCTCTAAGTAAGCTTGGAGGAAGGAAAAAAAGAAAAGAAAAGAAACAGTTTTGAGGGAGTAAAATGATAGAATTGTAATTAGAGTTGTTTTTCAACCTTAGATGGCATGCTTTCTTCTACTAATGCTATAATTACCCTTATCAGCAGGTGCCAACCACAGAACATCACGCCTTGTGCAGACAAGTGGGCAACCAAGAGAGTAGAGAAACAGCAGCTCCACCAAGTAGACAAATCCACTGCAGTTGGTGGCCAAATTCAGTCTTCCCCCCAGCTGTTTGAGATGCTATGTGTGCAGGGAGGATTCCATGAACAAATCTGGTTCCCTTTCTGAAACTGACTTGTCCCTTTTGGGCATAGTAGATGATTTCTGGTTATTTCTGACCAAAGCTGCGTTCTTCAAGATCTTATAGTCAATAAGGAAAAGCGGAATTGAAGGCAGGGCGAAAGTCAGGAAAACCCCTCTCCCAACCAGCTGCCCATTGGAGGATTGTGTAGGTGGTGGATCTTGCGGTGGCTGTGCTAGAAAGAGCAGCAAGTTGGTGAAAAGAATCCTCATTTCTTTTTTTGGTGTTGTAATATGCTATTGCAGTGTCATTAAACCCTTAATGGTTCGTTCTTGTTACACAGAGGGCTCTGCTGGTGCAAGCAGACAAATCCCCTGCAGGGCTAGTCCATTACTGAGTAAACCATTTCTTGACAGGTTGATTTTTGTCTACTGCTTTTTACTCACTGTGTTAAAAAAAATGAAAGAAAAAGGACAATGTATCGCTCAACAGTACAGATGTATTTTCTTGTTATTGTGAATTTTTGATGGGGAAAAAAGTCATTTTCTGATAATGGTTTATTTTGTTTAAGTATTTCTGAAATGTTATCTCTTTTCTAGTGATTAATACAGCAACTAACAAGCTTTTTCTCATTGATCATAGTGAATAGTGAAATTAACTTAATTTCACCTTTAACTTGAGGATCACAGAAATAGTAGGTGGCAAGTGAGTAATTCAAATATTTTAGGTTTTGAGGAGAAAAATATCCTTGTATGGTGATGCTTCTCAATGTGTTTTCAGTTATCCCAAAATATATGAGAATGTCCTCCTGCCATTATTTATTGGGATCTTGAAAAACAATTGAATCATTAAAAATCATTTATAAATAGTAGCAAACCGTTATATTCATTTGTCTTGACCAGCTGTGATGGTCTTTGCATTGGCTTTATTTTTTTGTTTCTTTTTTTTTTTAATGTTTATTAATTGAGAGAAGCAGAGAGCACAGGTAGAGGAGGGGCAGGAGAGGGGGACGGAGGACCTGAAGCATTCTCCATGCTGACAGCAGAGAGCCTGATGTGGGGTTGAAACCACGAACGGTGAGATCATGACCTGAGCCAAAGTCGGAAGGTTAACCGACTGAGTCACCCAAGAGCCCCTATTTCTTTGTTTCTTTCATTTGCAAAGCCCAGAGATGACTGGTGGAACAAAAATGAAAGGATTATAGAGAACAGCATTTAGAGAAACTTTTATGCATCTAACAATCACTGAGCACCTAGGAATTATTAGGCACTGTGGTGGGTACTGAACAACTTTCCTAATAGAACTGATGGTTTCATACAAGATAGGGATCTGGAAAGCAACCAGAGATATACAAAGTCTAGCTTTATGGTCAGAATATGATGGAGTAAAGATTAAAGTAGTGAATGCCTGTTGAGGAATGGTGATGCAAAATTTAAATCAGAAGCTTCCTGCATTTGATGCCTGATACTTAGAAGACGAGGAAGAAAAAGAGTTGTGTGGATTTGGTAGTTTGGAAAAAGGGCAATAATATCTTTCTCAGTCATTTTAACTGACTCATGAGGGTGGATGCCTGAATGCAGTGAATAGAAGCCAAGGCCGATGAGACAAAGAAATAATAACAACAAAGACAAATAACACTGTAGAGTACTTCGTACGTACCAGGCACTCTCTAAGCACATCATGTAATTTATTATCTGTTGCCTGACTTCAGGGAGAATGTAAGCCCCACAAAGGTAGAGCTTTTTGTTTTCTTCACTGATTTATCCAGTTGCCTTGAACAGTACCTGGTGTCTAGCAAGCCCTCAAATATTTGTTCAATGAATTTATTGACCAATTAGTAAATGCATTAATAAACAGTATTTTCTAATTAATATGAGGTAGACTTTAAGTTCTTGACTAGGAGAGCAAAGAGAAATAGAGGCAGAAGAATTTTTCTTTCCTTTTTCTATTGATTGATTGATTGATTTGCAAGATGAGACAGATTTCAACGTGTTTATTTGCTGAAGAAGAACCTATAAAAGGAGGAGGAGGAGAGAATAGCACTGAAACTGGTCCATAGCCTTGGAAGAGATAGGATTTCTTTTAATGGGAGAGTTGAAGACCTACTTTTTGCTTGTTTTCAGTCCTGGCTCTGCCCTCTCTTTGTCTTATGAACTTGCTTGGTTGAAATTGGACCTGGTTGTTAATTATTTTGCAGGTTTTACTTAGTACACATTCAGTCTATAGTGTTGGTAAATTAATTCACAAGTTACACAAAAAGTATGTATTTTTATGAAAACTTTTATTGGTAATTCAGAGATTGCTGAAATGTAACTTTGTGTCTCACTTTGGCCTCTCTAAATACCACAAGGATTGTAAGAAAATTCTCAGACAGTTTTCAGAAAGGTGGGAATCACTACTTTAGTTCTCCTGAATATAGTGTTCAGAGCTGACACATCAAACTGCCAATCCATGAATTCAATGTCATGAAATTGCACATTCATGAAAAATACCTCTCTAGAATACCAGAACTTCAACCACAAAACTGTCACACAAAAGGGAACACATTCATGGTAATAACCAGCTAGGTTTTTGTCCTCCCCGAGGTTGATTTTCCTAGGACTTCTTTGGGAAAGAACTTTACAACAGTGAGGTTAGGAGGGAGGGCTCTACAGGATAAGTGTTTCTATGAGGCTCAGTTTGAAGTAGGTCATCTCTACTTTGGGAGTTGTATGGAAAATCCAATTGATTTTGCGAACAATCTGGTGGCTTTGGAATCAACCAGGTCTAGATTGGAATCTTGGCTCTGTTAGTTATTAGCTGTGTGGCCTTAGATGAATTATATTTTTATGTCTTTTCTTCTGAATTCTATCAGGAGAATTCCTTCTTTTTCCACTGAATGTAAGATTCACTCAAGTCCTCTTCTTCTTTTTGTATAAAGTATTTATTTATTTTTATTTAAAATTTAAATTGTCTGAAAATAGAAAAAATGAAAAATAATAGAAAATATTAGGAAAAGAATCTACATATCCATAACACATATTAAGGTTAACAATTTGGCATATTTTCTTCATATCTTTTTAAAAGAAGTAAAAGTTTATAGGCCAAGTAAAATATCCTCCTACCATTTTCTTGATTCCTTTCCCAAAGATCAGAAATATTCTGAACTTGAGGTTCATTCTTCTCATATGGTTTTTAAAAATTACCTCCAGTATATATTTATGTATTCATGAAAATGTATAAATAGTATAGTTATGTGTTTGAAAAATTTTACATGAATTGTAAGTCATATTCTTTTACAACATTCGACATTGTATTTTTGGAGATATATGGTTATATATAAATGTTGAATATTATTTTACTTTTTTTTCTTAACTTTTATTTATTATTGAGAGACAGAGAGAGACAAAGCATGAGCATGGGAGGGGCAGGGAGAGGAGGAGACACAGAATCCAAAGCAGGCTCCAGGCTCTAAGCTGTCAGCACAGAGCCTGACATGGGGCTCGAACCCCCAAACCGTGAGATCATGACCTGAGCCGAAGTCGGATGCTCAACTGACTAAGCCACCCAGGCTCCCCAAGTATTATTTTAGTATATGTTTGTACAAGTAATTTATTCATTTTCCTACTATCAAAAATTTAGGTGTGGTATTTTTTGTGTGTGTGTGATTACAGACAATATTCAGTTAATATCTTTGTCCTTGTCTCTGCTTCTTGCAAATATATTTGACAAGATATAAACTCAGGAACTGACCTCACATTTTGGAAGACATAAGAACCAGGGGTGCCTCTGGAGTTGTTTTGCACCAGAGAAAGGTCAAGCTTGTCCAGATCCTAACCTCTGTACAGAGTCAAAATTTGCAAGGGGCTGAAGGGTAGTGGTGCTGGCCTTCTCCTTTAAGATTATATTGGCATTCAAATCAGACAGACTTGATTTTAAGTCCAAGTCAGGTCATTAACTGATTTTGCAACTTACTGTGGGTCTCAGTGCCTTCCATAAAATGAGAATGGTAATACCTGTCTCCAGGATGAATTGTAAAAGCTAAATGTATTGTGTAGCTAGTACATTGTCTGGCAAGAGATACTTGCTAAATGGAAACAGTACCTAACCACTGGTATTAAGTATAGGTGTTATAACAAATTCAAAAAGCAAAAGTTGCCTTTGTTTGATGGGGAAGAGTTGTTTGTCATCTTCAACTCTTTTAGGATTAGAATGTTGTTAGTATAGCCAAGATGTAATATAAGGCTTATGATTGTATTGGGCTTATGGTTTTGAAAGTACTTTAGAAAATAAAATCTGCCTGATTTCTCCAAGATGATTGTTTTCCATAGTCGTCCTGGTCCTTGAAATGTCTGTTACTCTACATTTTTACTGAAGGTGAATTTATTGACATTTTAGAGATTAAAATACGAAATTACTATCGTATTGAAATTTAAGACACTCTTTGCTTTTATTATTTTTATCATTGGGTTCTATATTATTGGGTTTTTATGGTTACAGAATTATTCTCTTCATGAACCTCAAGACCTTTGGGAAAGAATGTTTTTTTTTAATGCTTTTACTAAGGAGATTTCAACCATATACAACAGGAGAGAGAATAGTATAATAACTCCATGTATCAATAATCCAGCTGCAACAATTATAAAATCACGACAATTTTGCTTCATCTGTACCTCTATTTTCTATTTCTTCCCTCCCCACTAGATTATTGCAGGCAAATCCCAGATGTCATATTACTTCTTCTAACAAATATATGAAAGATAAGGATTCCTTATAAAAGGATTCGTATAAAAGAAAATTATAACAACACTACTATAAAATTCAAACAAATTAATAATTTCCTAATACCTACATATATTAAGATCACATTTCCTTAATAATTTCATAATCCTGTTTTTTATCCACAGTTTGTTTGGATCAGAATACAACTATAATTGACACATTACAGTTTCATCTGTAAGTCTCTCCTCCTGATCTTTTTCTTTTCTTGTTGAAGATTACTTGTCAAATAAATTTATTTGTCCTATAGAATTTCTCACATTCTGTATTTTGCTAAATACATGCCAATTGTGTCATCTTACATGTTATTCTGTCCCTTGTATTTCCTATGAATTGACAGTTTAACCAGGAGCCTAGATCAGTTTTGTTTTCCACAAGGATACCTCAAAAGTATTCTATTTGCCTCTTGTTAATCTACCATTAATGATCATTGCCTAAAATAGGGGTATGCAATGCAAAGGGCCAAGTAGTAAATATTTTAGGTTTTAGGCACCATAAGTTCTCTTTAAACTACCAAACTCTGCTGTTACAGTGCAAAAGCAGTCATAAGCATTAAATAAGTAAATGGGTATGGCTGTGTTCCAATAAAACTTTATTCATAAAACACAGAAATCTGAATTGCATATAATTGTTTATGTCATGAATGTCATTCTTTTGGTTTTCTTAACCAGTTGTTGAAAATGAAAAAATAGTTCTTAGCTCACAAAGAAAAAGAGGCAGTGTACTGGATTAGGCCCTTGACTAGAGTTAACTGAATCCTGGCTAAGATCCATTGCTTCATTAGGGGATTGCAAATGGTGGTATTACAATTCTGTCTTAACTTTATCATTTAATAGCTGAAATATTTCTGGAAGTAGGAACACCCATCATCAACTATTCACTTGTTCTGAGTTATAGTTCATACAGTAAAGTCAAGATAAATGCTTGAGAGAGATAGTTTTTTAAAACTTGAACAAATAATAATAGGAATTATGTAGTGGCATTGATCTGTAGGTTTACTTTCAGGCCTTAGATTTTAATTGGGTCATTGTGTTCACTTAACTATCAGAAAATATATGATCTGTTTATTGTAGAGGCCAATTAAACTGTCATTAAGAAATTGAATGTGTAAAATATATTGTCAAACTATTGCTGTATTAAAGTTTTTACTTTAGGACTAAAAGAAAAAAATCCTGGGCATTGTGTTAGTTTTCTACTACTGCCATAGAAATTATCACAAATTTAGTGGTTCACAGCAATATGAATTTATTACCATACAGTTCTATAGTTTAGAAGTCTGATGCGGGTTTCACTAGACTAAAATAAAAAGTGTTGGCAAGGCTGTGTTCACTACTGTAGTCTCTAAGGGAGAATCCATTAATTTGCCTCTTCTAGCTACTGGAAGATACTCCAATTTCTTGTCTCCTGCCCTTCTTTCTTTAAAGTGAGTACAGTTGCATCTCATTGATCCTACTTCTATCATTACATTGCTTTCTCTGACCCTCTCTTCTGTGTCCCTCTTCCACTTTTAATGACTCATGATTACACTGGATCTACCTGGATAATTGAGAAAAATCTCTTCACTTTAAGGTTAGGTAATTGACAAATTTAATTCCATCTACAACATTAATTCCTTTTTGCCAAGTAAAGTAACATATTCATGAGTTCTGGGGATTAGGATGTGGACCTCGTTGGGAGGCCAATATTTTGTGTATCACAGGCATTGAGATATTACTATTTGGTTTGTTAAATCTGTACTGGACAAAATTGCAAAGTGGTGGTGAAAGACCCTCTCTAAGGTGACTTTAAATTCATGGTAAATGCTCATCCCTTTGGAATGAGGTTCTGTGGGCAACAAAAGAACAAAATAGATGAAGATTCACTGTACTCTTTTTTTCCCCTTCCTTTCCAGCTTTATGAGCTATAAATAACAAAAATTATATATATCTAAGGTGTACAACATGATGTTTTGATATAGTATACATTGTGAAATGATTATCACAATCAAGCTAATTAACATGTCTATCACCTTCCATAGTTACCACTTTTTTTGTGTGTGGTGAGAACAGTTGAGATCTACGCTATTATTATTATTTTTTATTTTTATTGGAGAGAGAGAGAGAGAGAGAGAGAGAATCTGAATCAGGCTCTGCATTCAGTGCAGAGTCCAATGTAGGGCTCAATCCCTCCCACAACTCTGGGATCATGATCTGAGCCAAAGTCAAGAGTTGGATGCCCAACTGGCTGAGCCACCCAGGGGCCCTGAGAGATCTACTCTTTTAAGCAAATTTTAAATATGTCATACAGTATTGTTAGCTACAGTCATGATGCTGAACATTCCATCTCCAGATTCATCCTGCAAACCAAAACTTACAATCTTTTGTTTTCTGAGTATTGAGTTCATAGTGATGACTGTAGATGTGGAAATTATCTTTCCCACCAGTGGATATTCAGTAGATGTGGGAATGTGAATGATGTGTTTTGACATACATTTGAATAAGCACCCACTCTGTATAAAACCTCCAATGCTACAGGAGAAAGAAATGTGAGTAAAACTTCTGGAAGTCTTATGATGGTGGGAGGGATGAAATTATAATCTGGTGCCTAACATGATAGAAGCATATTAAGTATATAGTTGGCAATTATAAGTAAATGATATAACAATTATTCATATTATAAGTATATTAAAATTGCCTTAATTTTATTATTATCCTACTAAAAAGCTTGGTAAGACCAATCAGAGTGAGAAAATCAATTGATTGAACCCATAAACACATGATGGAATTTTCAGTCTCCGATTCACTGTATTGAAGATTTCCAGATAAAATAATTTGAGAAATATATATATCTTCCCAATATATAATTTGGGAAGATATATATATTTTCCCAAAGAGAGAATCCATGCTGACAGTGTGGAGCCTGATGTAGACTCTATCCGATAACCTTGGGATCATTACCTGAGCTGAAATCAAGAGTTGAATGCTTAACTCAGTGAGCCACCCAAGTGCCCCAGTGTATTCTTATTTAATATTTTCTATATAGATGTGCCAAACAGCAATTTTTACTAATTTGTAAATGTTTTATTGAGGTTTTTCATCTTAATGAATGAAAGTAACCTTAACTTAAAAGTTTTGAATTACAACTACAATTTTTAAATAGGGCTCTTACTGTTTTTTTTTTTTTTTTTAGTATTATTTGAAGACATCTGGTTTTTTCATGTAAGTGTTTGTGTCCTTTACTTAATAGACAATCATTATAACTATAGATAATTATTATAAATTACTGTGTATAGAAAAAAAGGAGGATGAATAATTAGCACCAAGTGGGGACATAGCAATAGGGAATGTCTTCAAATGCTAAGGTTAAATAAGATGAGAAGTTGATTTTTTCTTTTTAAGATCATGCCTTTTTTTTAATTAAAATGTATTGGATGGAACTTAACATTGTATATGTTTCAGGTGTACAATGTGTTATTTTGGTACATTTATATCATATAATATCCCTATAAAACAAAACAAATTATGATGTGAAAAACAAAATTACTGGAAAATACAACTGAAGAAGCAGTTATATGAAGAGAAATAGTATATATCTTGAAAACAATAGTGTGGTAATAATTTTCTAGAACACTGGACAGTGATTGCCTGAGCAATATCAAATTAGGCAATGAACAATTAAACTATAAAACTTCAGAGAAGCACTAAGCAGGTTGTTTTCTCAGGAACATTTGTCACAGAGGACAGAAGACATTCTCTGGTGCAACTGGGAAATTTCCAAGGTGCACTGAGAGCCTCTAAATTGGGAGAGCAGAGAATTAGGGAGTGAGAAGCATTCAGGACTGGAGCTGCTATCTCTCTGTCAAAAGAGAGGGAGAGAAAGAGAGAGAGAAAAATCATCCTGACTATAGCATTTATGGCTGGTATTCTTGGGTTAAGTATCGATAGCAGTCATTTGTACATCTGGGGAATGTTTTGAGCTTGAGATTCTAGCACATGTTCAGAGATAGGGAAAAATAAACATGTATTTGTAGATATACAACTGATGGACACTCTACGCACATGGTTGGATATTGAAAGCTCAGAAATTCTGTGATTGATTACTGGTGTCTGCAAAAAAAGTATCAGGGAAGCATGGAACATGCTTTTCTTCAGAGAAAGCTGAAGACTAGGTCCATAGCAAGGCAGAAGGGCCAAGATGAAGAGAAGATCTGGATCTTGACTCAAGATAGAGACATTTCCCTTTACCATTTGTGACTCAGGGCTTTACCATGGTTATAGCTATGTGGTGTTATTTTTGCTATTATTATTGTTATTAGCTATTACAATGTGTATAGGTAATCAAGTATAAGGTAATTGGGGTGTAAACTCTATTCATTTAATGTTTTTGTTGTTGTCTTTATAAAGTCTGTCAAAACAGAAGCCCTTTCAGGAATCATTGAGGGATAGTAGCAGAATCGAGCCTGACAGATTCGCCCAGAGTAGGTGTTCATTTCAGAGTACTGTTTCCATTCATTTTGACTTTATATCACTAAGTTGTCTCCATGTAAAGATACATTTTGAACACAACAATGAACTTTAAAATTGCTTTCCACTGTATGTTAAACTAGCTGGAATTTAAGAATTTGGAAAGAAAAAAAATTTCTTTCCTTTTTTCTGAGTTATTGGTAGTCATGATGAGGGAAAGAAACATGAATTTTTGAGCACTTAAATTAGTTACCCCAGCACTAAATGAAATTAGTTTTATTTATTATTTTTTAAAATTAATTAATTCATTTTTTAAATTTACATCTAAGTTAGTTAGCATATACTACAGCAATGATTTCAGTAGTAGATTGCTTAATGCCCCTTACCCATTTAGCCCATCCTTCCCTCCTGTAACCCCTCCAACAACTCTTTGTTTGTTCTCTATATTTAAGAGTCTCATGTTTTGTCCCTCTCCCTGTTTTTATATTATTTTTGCTTCCCTTCCCTTATGTGCATCTGTTTCGTATCTTAAATTCCTCATGAGTGAAGTCATATAATATTTGTCTTTCTCTGACTGATTAATTTTGCTTAGCATAATACCCTCTAGTTCCATCCACGTAGTTGCAGATGGAAAGATTTCATCTGCCGTATACACATATGTATATATATATATCACATATAAAGAAGATGTGGTATATATACGTATATATGTATACATCTTCTTTATCCATTCATCTGTCGATGGACATTTGGGCTCTTTCCATACTTTGGTTATTGTCGATATAGTCCTGCTATAAACATTGGGATGCATGTGCCCCTTCGAAACAGCATACCTGTATCCCTTAGATAAATTTCTAGTAGTGCAACTGCTGGGTTGTAGGGCAGTTCTATTTTTGATTGTTTGAGGAAACTCCATACTGGTTTCCAGACTGTTCCCACCAGCAGTGCAAAAGAGATCCTCTTTCTCTGCATCCTCGCCAACATTTGTTGTTGCCTGAGTTGTTGATGTTTGCCATTTTGACAGGTGTGAGGTGGTATCTCATTGTGGTTTTGATTTGCATTTCCCTGATAATGAGTGATGTGGAGCATTTTTTCATGTGTCGGTTAGCCATCTGGATGTCTTCTTTGGAGAAGTGTCTATTCATGTCTTTTACCCATTTCTTTGGATTATTTGTTTTTGGGGTGTTGAGTTTGAGAAGTTCTTTGTAGATTTTGGATACTAACCCTTTATCTGATACGTCATTTGCGAATATCTTCTCCCATTCCGTGGGTTGCCCTTTAGTTTTGTTGATTGTTTCCTTCACTATGCAGAAGATTTTTATTTTGATGAGGTCCCAGTAGTTCATTTTTGCTTTGGTTTCCCTTGTCTCCAGAGACTGTTGAGTAAGAAGTTGCTGTCACCAAGGTCAAAGAGGTTTCTGCTTGCTTTCTCCACGAGGATTTTGATGGCTTCCTGCCTTACATTTAGATCTTTCATCCATTTTGAGTTTATTTTTGTGTCTGGTGTAAGAAAGTGGTCCAAGTTCATTTTTCTGCATGCCGCTGTCCAGTTTTCCCAGAACCATTTGCTGAAGAGACTGTCTTTATTCCATTGGATATTCTTTCCTGCTTTGTCAAAGATTAGTTGGCATAGATTAGATAGGTTTGTGGGTCCATTTCTGGGTTCTCTATTCTGTTCCATTCATCTGAGTGTCTGTTTTTGAACCAGTACCATATTGTCTTGATGATTATAGCTTTGTAATACAGCTTGAAGTCCAGGATTGTGATGCTTCCTGCTTTGATTTTCTTTTTCAAGATTGCTTTGGCTCTTTGGGGTCTTTTCTGGTTCCATACAAATTTTAGGATTGTTTGTTCTAGCTCTGTGAAGAATGCTGGTGTATGTTTGATAGGGATTTGCAAAATTAGTTTCCTTTAAAAGATAAAATAATAATGACTCAAATTGCCAGAGCCTAGGACAAAGTGGGAATGATTTGGGCTATAGCTACAAAAAGAGCTCATTGTTTAAAATGTGCACCAAGGTAGTGGATGTAACTATAGAATGCACTGGTAACAGTAACTAAAACTTAATTCCTGTTGTGAAGACCACATATTCCAAATAAATAGACTATGGAAAATGAATGCAGCAGAAGAAACCAGCAGTAAATAATGGCTAAGTCCTACTTTTATCTCATTACCTGTTAAGTACAATTGAAGGAGGGAAACGTGTGTGTGTGTGTGTGTGTGTGTGTGTGTGTGTGTGTGTGTGTGTGAGAGAGAGAGAGAGAGAGAGAGAGACCATACTGTGCCTTGTATGATTGGTGCCTTTGGGTCCACTGATGGAGACAGACAAGTAGGCTGGTGTGATACCATCACAGTCCTGTATTGATCTCAGCAGTGAGGTAATTCACAGGATATTGTATTACTGCATAGTTTGTGAATCATACACATTGTAGAATCTTTGGAAGGCTGGGTATTATTTCTTCTTCCCAGGGAAAATGTATGATTATCAAACATAACCTTAGATGTGATTAAAGTATAATCTAGTCCTTTCATTTAGGATCTCCTTTAGGCTAAGAATTGCATTGTGCTTGTCTGGGTGGTCCCAAATCTTGCTCAGTGCCTGGCATGTTATGGAACTTTAATACTTGTGTGTGGAGTCAGTGAAATAGCATAGTAAAAGTGCTCTAGGTTTAGCTGTTTCATACCCTTGATAGAAAGAAGATGAAAAGGAGAGGACAGCAAGCGTTAATTTGGTATTTTTAAATACCAGGCACTTACAATGATCACTTACGCAATCTTCTTGACATTTTTCTTTCTTTTTCTATTTTAATGTTTATTTATTTAGAAGGGGGGGAGGGGCCGAGAGGCAAAGAGAGAGAGAGAGAGAGAGGGAGAGAGAGAATCCCAAGCGGGCTCCACACTCAGCATGGAGCCTATCTTGGGGCTCAATCTCACGACCCTGAGATCATGACCTGAGGTGAAATCAACAGTTGGATGCTTAACTGACTGAACCATCCAGGTGCCCCTTGACACCTTTCTGAGGGAAGTTTTATTCAGATGCCTGAAACACAGAAAAAGAAACTGAATTTCAGAGAAGCCGAGTTCGTTTTAACCAGGGTAGCTAGGAAGCGGTAGGGATAGAATTCAGATGCAACCACTCTTTAATTTTTTTTCAATACTCTGCTGACGTGTGAGTTAGAGGTAAGATCACTAAAGGAGCATAAACAAATTTATGGACATATCCTTGCGCTCACAGAAGTGATTTGTTCTTGAGTGTGGCTTAATGGTCACTATGGATAGTGAGACTAATAGCAGTAAGAAATAGTGAAAACAATTAAACAGTATTGTTAGCAGCTCTGCAAACAAGCTTAATAAACTTCCAGGAATAAACTATTGAGTGGAAAAAAAAAAAAAAACACAGGGATTTGTTTTTCATGCTACTTCTGTCACTGTTGTTGGGTGAGAATAGGGCAATATGTTTGTACTGACATAATCGTAAAACCATTTTCTTTATTGTTTTTAATGCGTTGAATTTTTTACTTATATCGCCAAGTTTTAAACTCTGGTTATTTAGTTATGTGATGCCCATCCAAACTAGATAGATCTACGAAACTTCAAATTCAGTTGAAACATGAGCATAGAACCCTTGTTAAATAGGCTCTTATTGTGTGTGCGGGTGTGTGTGCATGTGCAATTTATCGTTAGAAATGTGACAAGACATAGATAAGAGCTTCTGTTGAGGGTTTAACTTGAGAGAGCGATTACCTAGGTTTGTCTTGGGGTCAGAATAAGGTGGGGCCGACATGCTGTGTCTTCAGTATCTTCAGTTATATCAAGTGGGAACCGGTGTCCTTAACAATGACTGCTCCAAGATGTACTCAGTCGTAAAAGAAAGATGGATTCCTCTTCCATATTTCCTACTTCCTAAGGCAGGAAGTGCATTAAGCGCAGGGAGAGAGATGTTCAGTAACAATGGGTAAAAGAAAATAAGTTGATGAGTGACTAGAAAAATCATTTAATTAAAACATCCCTTTTGACAAGCACTCCTGGTGAATCTTACTCTGTGTACACGAGGAAGTATATGCCCATATTTTCACAGCCAAGTATATTGAAAATCTAATGAGGATGTGCTGACGTTTTGCTGCAAAGCTAAATGATGGCCGTAACATTGAACAGGTTTCATTGATTCTTCTCAGGTGTCAGGGACACTAAGTAAGGGGATGGTTGTGGGGAATCATAAGAGAAGAAAAACGTGCCGACCCCCTCCATTTGTCATCATGAGGAGAGACAAAATGAACACTTGCTGTATGCTCAACATTTTGTGAGACCGTTTTTATATTTATAAAGGTTTTATATTTTATACATGTTATTCTCATTCAATCCTCACCACAACCTGAGTTGGTAAGGAATATTTCCATTTTACCAAATTCCAGCCCTCCTGGAGCTCAAATGCGAGGGAGGGCTGACAGAAGACACACAAGCAAGCCAATAAACATATAATAAAATGTCTGGTGATTATAAGTCCTGTGAGGAAAAACAAAGCAAGATGGGAGGGTCCACAATGAGAGGGGGCACTATTTTAGCTACAGGGAAAGCCTTTCTGATTGGTGCTATTAGATGCCAGAAAGGAGTAGGGGAAAAGCCATGGAGATAACTGGAGAAGAATGTTCCAGGCAGAGAGAACAAGTACGCTGAAGTAGAGAAGTATTTGAGGCATAAGAAGACGAAAGACACTGGAGCAGAGTAAGCCAGGAGGAGAGGGGAAGAAGATAAACATTTGAACCTGGGTCTATCCGACCCCAAACCTATGTCCACAATGTTCCATGTACACCATGAAATGGGGGACATGTAATGCCTGGAGAATGACACAGGAAGTTACAATTTTAGGCCTTACAGGAGATACTGTTAAGCATTGTAGAAAATCAAGAGTGGGACAGCAAGATGTTTTGTTGGGGGCAGGATGACATGGGCTCTTGGGCTTAGGCTCTTGGATAAAGGTCAGTGTGGATTTCTGGCTTAAACTGCAAAGAACAGTGATGTGGGAAGGTTAATGGTTATACATATTAAACTTTCTATGCCAGAAACTGCACCATGAAGCTTACATATATTGAATCATTTCTTCCGTATATAGTAACCTCACTGCAACTGTTTTACAGATGAGGAAATGAAGGCACAGAGATCTTAAGTGATTTGCTCAATGCCCTAGAGTTTGGGTTTGAAATCAGGCTGTTTGGCACTATATTCTGTGCTGTTAAAAAATGAAGGGAATAAAATAAAAGTGGGGCAATTCTTTTCTTTTATTCTTTTTTTTCTCTTCACCAATCACTTTCCTGAAATACGGAGCAAAGGTTGACAGATGAGTTATTAGGAAAGAAAAATTTACTCTTATCCCTCTGAAGAATGTAAAAGAAAGTTTGGGAGGAATGAGTTGCGAAGATAGTGAAGATGCACAGTTAGTCAAAGTACTTTCTCACGTTTTCATCCTTTCCCTCCAGTCAGGGTGAAACCGTGATTAACCAGGGAAGTACAGTGCCATGCACATGGTAGGTGCTGACAAAAGAGTTTATCAATTTTGCTTCAGAACATTCTTTATATTAAGTGAAGTCAAGAAGCTAATTATTAAAACCTGGGGCAACTTGATGGTTATAATGTATTCGATAGGGGCTCAAGGCTTAAAAGAAGCCACAAGAGAATATTTTTTTGTTTTGTGTATATTTTGTGTTTTTCATGAAGCAAGACTTCTAGGCTTAATTCGGTTGCAGTTTGGCTGCTGAAATATGCCAGAAGCATCAGAACAAGTCGTTTTAGATCAAATTTGTCATGGTCTGTGGTGATGTATCAGTGAGATAAACAGACCCACCACCGATCTATGAATTCTGAGAGTAAAACCGTTCATCAAAATGTGTAACTGATTTGAAACAGCCACTGCATTACAGAAAGTTTCCCAAAGCTGCTGGCTGTCTGAACGCCTGGGTAGAGGTGAAAAAGACAGACGACTGGACTGGTTATGCTAAGCCTGTGGACGTTCTATGCCTGTGGCAAGGCTGAGGAAACTAAAGTTTGAAAAGACCCTCACTCACACTTGAAATGACTCTCTTAACAACATTCACCTGGGATGGTGGGCCTCTGCATTAGCATAATATTGGAATCATCTGGAGGGCCTGCTAAACCACCCTCCCGTGGGCCCCATCCGCACGTGGGCCCCGTCTTCCCATGAGCCCTGTCTTCCCGTGGGCCCCACCTTCCAGTGTTTCTAAATAAATAGATCTGAGGTAGTGTTTGAGAAGGTGTATTTCAAGCGTGTTTTTTGGGTGCTGCTGTTGCTCTAGGTATTCTCCTTGGAGGACCCCTGGCTTTTAAGGATTATCAGAGTAAGACGCGGGAGGCTACAGGACAGGCAAGTGACATCTCTTTCATTAATGGCATATGGAAAACTCCGCGGTATGGGATAGATTGAAAACTGGTTCAGAAAAATAATAGAGCGTGTAAGGCAGCGTTATTGCTCTAAGGTATTGTTTGTTCAGTTTGGTTGTTGGTGGTTTTAGTGAATTTGTGAATAATGGGCTACCCCAAAAGCCTTTGATTGGGTTCTAGGCTAAGAATTTTGAAAATAGTCTAGTTTCATGGGATTAGAAAGAGTAAAGGGGGGAAGGTAATATTTTATTCAAGAATGAGCTCAGACTTACTGACCGCCGTATAAAAAGGAGATAAGCAGACAGGCCTGAAGACGGTAGAAAAAAAATAGCTATCTCTGGGACTGGGTCTGGAAATTTTTTTTCCTCAACACTATTAAATGCCTTACAGCTGTGAATACAGTGGTAAATCACTCTGTTTACTGAAATCCAAAATTCTGCTGTGTAAGAAAATGCCAGGAATAAATCGGAAATACTAGGAATAAATTGAGGAAGTTCTTCACAACCAAACCTGTTGTAGAATCCAGCCCGGGTGCATAATTTGTGGGGCCCGGCAAAATGCCAAGCCCCTGTTCAGAAACCTTAAGATTTCAAGATGGTAATTCCAGGGTATTAAAAAAGCATGGGGCCCTGTGTGGCTAAATGAATCTCACACCCATGAAGCCAGCTCGGGGTTAATCAAAGGGCTTCCAAATGTCTGGAGTTGGAGTCCGATTTGAATTCCACCGCTGATACTCTGCATCGCCCTGAGCAAGCGACTTTTGCTCCTCTGCTTGCTTGCTCTTCTTTTCTTTTTTTTTTTTTTTTTTGTTTGTTTTTGAGACTTATTTTCTCGAACGAGCAGGTAGGGGAGGGGCAGAGAAAGAGAGACAGAAGATCTGATGCAGGGCTCAAACTCCTGAACCGTGAGATCATGACCTGAGCTGAAGTCAGATGCTCAACTATTGGAGCCACCCAGGTGCACCTGCTCCTGTTTCTTGTTATGTGCAATTTGCTAACTAATTCTTACTTTGAAAATATTCTAGGGGAAGATAAATTAGGTAATCTGCGAAAGACCCCAGGGCCAAGGAAGACCACAATCTGCGAAAGACTGCAATTAAAAAAAAACAAACAAAAAACCTGAAAGCGTTGGCAGGGCTGGAGAGCTGACTGCTCTCACTGGTGTAGGTGGGTCGTTTCTCCCAGTCTTAAAAGCGAAGTCATTAAACAAGTGTCTGTTGATTGTTTATAAAGTGCTATGCAGCATCCCCGGTGCTGGGTTCATCCCCGTTCTTGTGCAGGTCACCGTCTAGTGGGAAATGCAGCCTATAAAGCAATAGATGGAAACTGAAGTGTGAAATGTGAAATGCAGGGGAAAAAGTAACTGGCACAAGGGGAATGATGTGGGAGGAAGGTCAGGAAAAGTCTCCCGGAAAAGACAACATTTAAGTTGCTATGAATTTTAGGTGGAGGACAGTCACGTTTGGGGAATGGCATTCTAGGTGGAGAGAACAGTCTCTTAAACAGGAGTGTGCTGTGTTCGAGAGACTACAATACGAGTAGGCTGCAGCCAGGGAATGGGGTATAGAGTGCTAGAAGGTAAAGTTGGGGGTGAGGGTGGGACATAGGGCCAGATATGTAACCTCCTGTGGGTCAAAGAGAAGTCTGGGTTTTATTCTAAGCATGGTGGGAAAACATTGAAGAGTTCTGAGCAGGGAAATGATGTGAGTGGATAGATCTTCCTAAATTCTTTGCTGGGATGGTTTGTCGAGTAGAGTTAAGAAGGACAAAGGGAGGAAGTGAGCGGCAGTTGTGGGGAAACATGGGAAGAAATGCTCATGGCCTGAACCAGGTTGGTGGCAGTGGTGATGGGAAGAAATCGACTTTCTAATGTATTCCGGTGGAAGGAGCAGTTGGGGAGCTGCAGCTTGGACACATGTGAGCGTAATGAGAGTCTGACAAATCGAGAATGGTTTCTGTCTTGGGCAATTGGGTGGATGGTTATCTTCACAGATATCTTGAAGACGTGGAGACAAACAGGCTTTTGGAGGAAAGTCAGAAGTCCAGTTTTTACCTTGCAGATTTTGAGATTGTATCAACTTGATTCTATGTGACTGGAGTCTAGAGGCGAGGCCGGACTTAAAGATCATTTACATGTTACCAGTTGATAGATGGTGTTAAAACTCTGGGAACGAATGATGTTAATTAAGATGGCAGTGCTTGGGGAGAGAAGGGGGTTTAAGAAAAAGCCCTGTGGGGGCGCCTGGGTGGCTCAGTCGGTTAAGTGTCCAACTTTGGGTCAGGCCATGATCTCGTGGTTCACGGGTTCTAGCCCCGTGTCGAGCTCTGTGCTGATATCTGGGAGCCTGAAGCCTGCTTCGGATTCTGTGTCTCCCTTTCTCTCTGCCCCTCCCCCACTTGTACTGTCTCTCTCTCAAAAATAAAATATTAAAATAACTCTGGATTTATTTAGCAGAAGGGTCATTGACGGAAACCAAGAAAGACCTAGAGACGTACATAGGTAATCATGTCACAGAGGCCTAGAGAGGAGGGTCCTTCAGGAAGAAAGTCACCAAGAGGATTGAATGTCAAGAAAAATGAGGACACTTAATATCCTACTGTATTTAGCAATTTCGATTCCTACTGTATTTGCTAAGCTGTTTCATTGTAGTAACAGGAACCAAAGCCAGACTGGAGTAGGTTGAGGAATGAGGTGAGGTAATGGAAATAGCGTGTGTACTTGGTATTTGGAGAAGTTTAATGCAGAAAAGCAGAGAAATGGGATGGGTGCCCGGAGGGGATATGTAGTGACAGTATTTTTTGGATGGTACTGCAGTATGTTTGTGTCCTGATAGAAATGATCTCACATAGGAGGGGATGACAGAAGAGAAGGGACACCTGTGAGAAAGTTGTAGAGCAGGCTGGAGGGATGTATCCAGCTATGCAAAAAGATGGACTCTAAGAATAAGAGCACCAGGGGAACTGTCATGATCAGTGATACTGGAAATAACGACGTCCCGCCTTATTGAACCGGTCTTGTATATTTGATGTCTTTGGCTTACCAGAGGAAGAGCACTGGTCTAATTTATCTGACCTCTAGTAGTGCTTTGACATGAGTGCCATCTAAATGAATTTCCTGCAGAGTTGTAGAGAAGAGAAAATGAATTTGAACCCAGATCTTAAAAGAGTTGGTAGATGGTTTGCCCTAAGATACAAGATGGTCTTGTCTTGGGCAGTATAAACACGCAAATGTAAGTCCTAACTTAGGGTTGCTGAATCGGGGAATAAAATCCTGGAGAGGTCTCATTGCCCAGAATGCTGTGTATGGAACCACCTGCTCATGAGCTTGTAAAGTTGAGGGCAGTGTAGAAGGCCTCCTTAAGAATGCAAATGACTTCAGCTGTGATTAGAAGCCCACGGGCAGACCTGGAAAGTTGGGAAATTATCAAGCTGTGCTCTCTGCAGTGGGGAGTAACCCAGGTCTGGAAAGTAGGCCAGTCTGGCTTCATTCAACCCCTTTTGTCACCTTGTCCCAGAAGAGGTGGAAACATTCCTGGATTTGGAGGAAAAGCGGATGAAGGAAGGAGGTTAGCTACGGGAAGTCTGGGTTGATACTTGAATAACTAGCCTAGTTAAGAAAATCCTACTTCTGAGTTCTGAAAATGAGGGTTGGGGCTAAGACTTAGGAAGAAACTGTCAGATCTAGTAGAGGAACATTATTAAGTACATTAGGTGAAACTGTCACCTCTTTGTTAATATTTTGGATCATCCTTCTAGATTTCTTGTGTGAAATTTCATGAGCCCAAAAAGGTAGAGTGTACATAGTCTTCTGTGTCTAGAATATCAAACTGTTTGCTGTCCACACAATTTAAGTAATGAGCATAAATATTGAGAGAAAACAAACTTAACCTGCTTTCATGGTGCCGGGCCTTACTTCTCTACAAAACAGGCTTCCAGAATGCAGACCATAAATTACCTAGAAAACAAAGGTATTGTTTCTTAGAGAATGCCAGGTTTCTTCATTGTGTCGATGGAGAGTTGGCTTCTCCTGGATTCTGGTCACATTCCCAAATAGTCTCCAAAGGATAAATCTTAAACAAAACAGGCAAATTTGGATTTGGTTCTTAAAGGGTAGTGCCTTAAAAAAAAAAAAAAGTTAAGGATTTTTTTTCTGGCCATTTTGACTGAATCTTTCCTGTTTATGTCTAATGTTCTTAGTGTTATCTGTCAAAGGGAAAATCTGCTACAAACATGAGACGGGATTTAATGTTAATGAAAGCAAGTGGCTCAAAGCAGGGAAATGGAGGTTTACTCTGGAGTTTTTGCTTTGGTGACCAAACGGTGGCAGACTGAAAAATGCCAGGAACTGAACGAGACTGAGTAATCGACTGAATAGGGGATCGTCATGGAATACACTTGGTCAGTTTCCTGGGCCGAGAATAAGACTGCAGGTTTTACATGGTCGATACTACATCTTGATGTGTAATATGCATGGGGGGGGCACTTCAGAGGTCCCCTGTCTTGGGGGGGGGGATGTGCTGATAAAGTCAAAGGTTTAAAAATTCTTAAATCTCCAGTTAACACAAAGGTATCTGAGTTACTATAATAAACAATTATCTGGAAGGTTTATAAAGATACTGGAAAATATATATCAGTGTGTTAATTATCAGCTGAATAATTTCCGAAAGCTAACTGTTTCTAAGAAACCAAGCATAGCAGTATGACAGGGGTTCAGCCAAATGTGTCTCATTTAGAGTCCCTTTTTTAATTTGATGGTGGAAATGTTTTTAGCTCCTTTTGAAATCTTTGGAGGTATACTACTAGGAAAAAACAGATCGTGTTTGTGCTGTATAAGGGAGCAGAGATTTTTGAACTATATTTGGTGAAACCACAGGTTTTCAGAAAGTGTCTATTTGGATTCCTTGGGAAACTGGGCTTGTGGTCAAGGAGTCCATGGCCTTGGTACTAGGTCAGTAGTGAAAAGAGCTTGAGGAGTCTCCAAGGCAGAAGGATCGTGAGTCAAGAGGGTAGAAAACCATTGCCTGAAAGATGACATGACTGGGGCATTGCTTGCTGCATCTACTTAATTGTATCAATGACCTGTCACCTTGTCCTTCCACATCTAAGATTGGATTGTTCATGTTTCCCTTTCAGTATGATGTTTGAATAGTCCTGGTTCTTTCATAAGTTGGTGGTCTTACTATCCTAGCACTGTGATAACTGGTCCATTGTTGCCTCTAAAGTATGTGCTTTACACATATACTAGCTCTGAACCTCATCCTGAAAGAATGGAGGGGTTTTATAGAAGATGAACTTGGTCACAAGTAAGATGCTCTTGGGGGGAGTAAATGGTCCATAGAGCAAGTCTCTGCAGCATTTTGTCCTCCGTGTTTTCCTTTGGATTTTTTTTTTTTTTTTAAATCTCTTCTCTTCCTGTCCCCGCCTTACCAGGCTTTGCACCCACACCACCCACCCCACGATGTCTCCGATCCCTATTGTTCTCTCCTCCTTATGATGAGTAATGGGAAAGAGAACAGCTAATGTTTATGAATATTTTTAACAAGGAAACAATGAGAATTTTTATTTAAAACAAGGTGCAGTAGAATACTTTAAATGTTTAGTATATAACCAACCAATTGGTCTATGATTGGTTGACTACTAATGACCTTCATGATTTGATAGAATGGATTTAGACTTCATCAAATGAACCACTGAAGCTTGAGAGTGTCAGAATTATACCCAATATATGCATCTGAACTAAGATAGGAGTGTAGTTGTCTTTGTGACTTATGGAACAGAAATAATTAGTTGAACTTGTATTATGGGAAGGAGATAAGCCAAATTCTATTTGTTGGAACATTTTAATAGTGTATTTCAATTTTTTACTGTAAAATTGACATGTTGCCATTTTACCATTTTCTTTTTTTTTTTTTAAACGTTTTTTTTTTAAATTTATTTTTGAGACAGAGAGACAGAGCATGAATGGGGGAGGGTCAGAGAAAGGGAGACACAGAGTGTGAAACAGGCTCTGGCCTCTGAGCTGTCAGCACAGGGGCCCGATGCGGGGCTCGAACTCACGGACCACGAGATCGTGACCTGAGCCGAAGTCGGCGCTCAACCGACTGAGCCACCCAGGTGCCCCTACCATTTTCTTAAGCTTAGTTTTGAGAGCAAGAGAGCACGTGCACAAGCAGGGGGAGGGGCAGAAGGAGAGTGGGACACAGGACCTGAAGGACCTGCTGTTAGTAGAGAGCCCAGTGCAGGACTTGAACTCAAGAACTGGGAGATCATGACCTGAGCTGAAGTCAGATGCTTAACTGACTGAGCCACCCAGGTGCCCCACCATTTTACTGTTTTTAAGTATACAGCTCAATGGCCTTAAGGACATTCATGTTACATTAGACTTCTTCAGGACACCTATTTTGTGACCTGTATCCCTGTTTACAAATCTCTTGTGAATGTTTTCATTCCTTTCAATATTACTTAATCGTAAAAATCTAAGTGCATTAAGATTTAGAGTCAAAAGAAATGAACTGGCTTGATTCCTGACTTTGTTCCTTTACCTTGTCAAATTATCTCAGAACTATATTCCTCAGACCAAAAGAAGCAAACCAATTTGAAGACAACACCATGGGAAAATAGGGTGTATTCTGTACATCTTAATAAATTTATCAATTTTGAAACCTCTGAACAGTCATTTGATCTCTGGGCCCTTGGGGCGGGGGAAATGGCCTTTAATGGAAGTCTCTTCGGAATAAGCCAAGATCCAGATATTCCTACCATAATGATTCAATCCCATCAGTAAGGCTTTTTGTTTATTAGTCCTGCAAGTTATTCTGGAAGAAAAATTGCCCTAGGAAGCGGAGGGTGTATTAGGATGAGCAAAACCTATAAAGGCTCCAATGTTAAACCTTTTATGAGTGCTTTTTAGTTGTATTTTCCTCAGCTTTGCATCCGCTATGTGTTTTTACAGCTTTCCCCTTTAATATTCTTGTGATGAAATGTTAATATTTTCTAGGTGCCTTATGACTTTGAAAACACTTAGGCACATATATTGCATTGTTAGAGCCTCTTAGGAATCCTTTCAATAGGGAGGAGTGTCCATTCTGAGTGGAGTTTTCTAGGTTGGGCGATTTAACTTCTAAGGTCACTAGTGGAGAGTAGTTGGTCCCTGACCCCTGTGGACTTTTTTCCTTTCCTGACAACACATGAATACCCTAGATACAGGCATCTAGAATGGTAATGAGGGGCCCACGGACCCCTGGTCTTGGGTGAGTGTGACCCCTAAAGCATGGGCAGTTAGAGGTGCCCTTTTTAGAAGGTGAATGGACCTGCTGGGGGCATGTTGCTCACCCTTAACAGAGGTGTGTCTTAATGAGACTTGATCTGCTGGGAATTAAGCTTTCAGACTTGTAGGTCTAGAATTGCCTTGTTTCCTGCAAACCTCCTGGAGATTCTAGAAGTCTCTGATGCACTCCCTTCCCTTTTGAGTGCTGGGGAATCTGTTTCTGTCACTGCCCCCAAACCACTGATGCAGAAATTGGTGCTAGTGCCCAGATATTCCA
Organism: Panthera pardus; assembly: GCF_024362965.1. Classification (NCBI taxonomy): domain Eukaryota; kingdom Metazoa; phylum Chordata; class Mammalia; order Carnivora; family Felidae; genus Panthera; species Panthera pardus. The sequence continues at coordinate 13,725,772 of NW_026526766.1, read as the reverse complement.
GGATTCCTTCTATTCCATCACGCTGCTAACAAATTCTGGTTCTCTTAAAGCATGCTGTTAAAGCTGAATTGAAGGCAATAATGGCTCACTTTTTTTTTTTTAAGGTTTGTAATTGGGGCACCTGAGTGACTCAGTTGGTAGAGTATCTGACTCTTGGTTTCAGCTCCGGTCATGATCTCGTGATTCGTGGGTTCAAGCCCTGCATCAGGCTCTGCGTCGACAGTGTGGAGCTTGCTTGGAATTTCACCTCCCCCTGCCAACAAATAAACTTAAAAAAAAAGAATGTGTAGTTACTGTGATATTTACTCTATCCCCTTTTGCCTATTGATAGGCCCTTCTCACCAAAGAAGGATTTTTACTGTTTTTAAAAATAACTGAGTTTTAAACCTTAGGCCTGTACTGAAAGAACCATTTATCTTTATCATGCTCTGTAAAACACCTATCATTTGAGAGAAAAATGCTCTACTTCAAAATTGAGGTAAGTGGGTGCTGGTTACAGATGGTTGTAAAACTGTTTGATGTCTGGCTTTCACAGTAATCCTGTTTCCTCCCCTATAAAGTCCTTTTAGAAATAGAGTGGTTCCAGTTCAGAAGTCTACATAGGATAGTGAGAGTCCAGTATGCTCTGTTCCTTAATATGGCCATTTTGTTCGCACTTGACTTTTTCATACTTTGCTCAGGTGTTTCCAGTACTTGGTTCTTGTAGGTGCTTTATCCCCTAACTTCGATGAGGACACTGAGGTCCTAGGAGTATCTGATTATACTTTGGAATACCAACGGTCACTCAATTGCTGTTTGAGTGCTTAGGGGACAGGCACTGTGTAAGATTGTGGGTGTAGATCTTTCAACAAAATCTACAGTCCCTGCTCTGCAAAAGATTTGAACAGGGGGACCTTACAAAGGAAGATCTTTAAAAGGCCAATAAGAGCATGAAAAGATCCTTAGTATTAAGGAAAAATAAAACCACAGTGAGCTACAAATGGATGCCAGATAGAGTGGCTAAAATTAACAATACGGGGTGTTGTTAGGGAGGCACCACTTAGGTTGTGAAAACAGAAGTACAAATGCTTCTGAACATGTTAGAAAACAGTTTCTCACAAAATTAAACCTACTTAGAGTATATCTCTGGTATACCCCATGAAAATACATCACACTGTGCCATGAATATTAATAGGGAATATTAATAGTAAGAGCCCCAAATGTCTATTAATAGACTAAAATTTGTTGATCCACTCACCTATCCATACAATGGAATACTCCGCAAGAGAAAAGGAATGAAACCTACAGCTGTGGTGAAATCCTAAAAACATTGAATGAAAAAATCTGACACCAGAATATGCATTGTATGATTCTGTGTATATGAAATGCCAGGTAAAACGGGTCTAGAGTGACAAATCGGGAATTCCCTAGGGGCTGAGGATGAAGGTTACATGATCTGGGAAGGGGCAACAATGAAACTTGGGGGCGTGAGAAATGTGTATCTGAGGGTGGTGGTTTTACAGGTGTATACTTTCCTTGAAACACTTAAAAATAGGTGGATTTTATTGTATTTAAATTGTACCTCAATATCATTGTCATAAACCATAGGTGGATACTATCCTTAAAAGACCTTTCTTATAAGGCATACCTGAAATACTTACTACGGAAATATCATAAGGCATAGTTAGGTTTTTAAAGAGTATAGTGCTTTGAGAATCTTAAATAAAAATTACCATCTACTTAAAATGATACAGGATTGGGAAATTGTCCAAGGAAATGAAGCATGTATTTTACTTCTAATATTCTAATTAGTGAACGAGAGACAAGGCCTTATGTCTTAAATTTTTTTCTCATTTATTTTGAGAGTGCAAGAGTGAGACACAGTGGGAATGGGAAAGGGATAGAGAGAGGGAGACACAGAATCTGAAGCAGGCTCCAAGCTCTGAGCTGTCAGCACAGAGCCCGATGCGGGTCTCGAACCCATGAAGTCCGAGCTCATGACCTGAGCTGCAGTTGGACATTTAACTGATGGAGCCACCCAGTTGTCCCAAGCCCGTATATCTTCAAAGTAGCTTATGCTATTGGGGAAAAATGTTAAAATAGCAATCAGTCGATTGATAAACAAAATCCTCTTAGCTGGTGAGAAATTGTCAACTACACTAAATTGATGTATTGAGTATAAAAATGACTTTTATTTCCAGGTGCTACTACTCCTATTCAAGTATAATTAACATCATGTTCTCTTAGTTTCTAGTATATGGTGATTTAACAGTTCTGTACTCTGTGCTCATCACGATGAGTGTATTCCTAATCCCCTACACCTATTTTACCCATCCCCCTCCCTCCCCTCTGGTAACCACCGGTTTGTCCTCCATACCTAAGGTTGTCATTCTCCTTCGTTTTGTTAAACTCCACACATGAGTGAAATCCTACGGTGTTTCTCTTTCTTGGACTTGCTTCATGTGGCATTATATTCTCTAGATCCTTCCATGTTGTAAATGGTGATTAAATGATAACTTTTAAATCCTTAATTCCATATTTGATTATATTTTTAAAAAATTTTTAAGGAAAATTGTGTGACTTGTCTTCTGATACCTGCTTTAAATTCTATCGATTTACATTGATTTTTTTTTTTTTAAATTACGTTGACCTTAATCTTGAACAATTCTTTGATTGTTTAGGTAAAATGTATAGGTGCTTGGTTTTTTGTTTTTTTTTTTTTCTTTGAAACAAAAGCATATAAAGTTAATACCTTAACAAAAGTCCTTGGGATATTCTAACAGGATTATTAAAAAACGTGTTCTCTCAAGGCCTCAGGCAATAGAAATTCAATCTTTTCCTACTTTCCATTTTTCTTTAATGCAACTTTAGAATAGGTTGTTTAAAAACAATCTTCTCAATTCTCCACATTTTCACCCTTCTAAAACATGTTAATTTCTAATGTTGATGAAAATCGTTGTACTGTAAGTATAGACAAGCTGTTCTAGATGAGGACCTGTTTGTAATTTTTACAGATAGTTCTAAAACTTACTTGGGGGTCTACCTCCTTAAAAGCATATTTCAGTATCACCTTTAATACTGCTTCTATTAATAATTTGTGAAAATGTTTTTGTTTATTGAGAGAGAGCGAGAAGAACACAAGCTGGGGAGAGGGATAGAGAGTGAGCATCCCAAGCAGGCTTTATGCCCAGTGCAGAGACCAACAAGGGGCTTGGTCCCAGAACCCTGAGATCATGACCAGACCCCAAATCAAGAGTTGGATGCTCAAGAGACTAAACCACCCAGGCGCCCCTCTTAAGTTGTTTGTAACATACCTGGATAAACAGAAGAATACATTCCCCTGTATATGAGGAATAGACAGTTATGCTGTATTGAAACAATCATGGCTATACTACTTGTGGCCTAACAGCCATACACTTGATAGTTGAAGGCAGCAGAAATTCTCTCCTAGTTCTGGAGGTTGTCAGAAACCTGAAATTAGTAGAACTGGCTGAAATCGCGGTGTCACAGGACCACACTCCCTGCAGAGGCTTGAGGGGAGCATCTGTTCTGGTCTCTTAGAGCTCCTGATGGATACAGGCATTCCTTGGCTCCTTGCCAAACCAATCTCTACTTCAACGTACTGGTTTCCTTTCTGTGTCTGATTTGCCTCAGCCTCTCTTTTGTGGATGCTGACTGTATTTAGGACCCATCCAGATAATCCAGGATAACCTGCCCATCTCAAGATCTTTAACTTGGTCACCTCTACAAAGACCTTTTTTAACAAAGATAATTACACGTTCCAGGAACTAATTAGGACCTCCTATCTTTGGTTGCCATTATGCAGGCTACTACAAGATCTAAAACAAAAAACAAGCAAAAAACCCCCCAAAACTAAGCTTGCTCTTTTAATTACATTGCTCTTTTTCCTGTCACTTCAGAGCACATATGGTCTTTCCTACACATTTTATAATTTAAAAATTTATTTACTCAGACTATTCTGTTGTATAGGATCCTATCTGTTGTCCTTTATGATCTAAAAAAGAATCTTGAGTTTTCTGTGCTTCATTTGTTAGTGTTTTGTCTCTTAGGTCCTCTCATTCTTCACTGTCATCTATGTACATATTCCATGTATAATGCACTTGATAATTTCCATGACAATACTAACGTAAAATGGTCAGTCCTGTTGCGAACCAGTGTATCTTCTGCATATTATGGTTTTGATCTAGAAAATGTGATGGCCATATACAGATGACCTGGCAGAGTAAGCTTTCTGAAAGTATCAGTTCAAGAAAATAATGGCATCTTAATTTTTTCAAGCTAGTCCAGTATATCCTCGGCTTTCATTTTGAAAGGAAGTTAAAGCTAATCAGTGGATAAGCTGTTCAGAGAGTGGTGATACCAAGTCTGTTTCACAACAGCCTGTTTTGATGATGAACTGATTCTTGTAATAAGGCATTGATGTAGGAGAAAAAAATCCACCATATTAAGATTTAATTTCCATGGTATCACTTAGATGCTGGCATCTGACCTCAAATGGCATCATCATTTTTTTTTTTTTTTTTTAATCGTACTGTCTTTTAGCTGTCTAGACCATAGAACATGCAGCTTGTTTGAGAGATGGGAGCTACTCTATACAATATGAAGAAATAAGTGTTGAAATATAGTGGGACAAATGAAGCCTAACCTTTTAATTGTGCTATATAAAATTGACCTTTTGGTTTAGCCTTGTGACTGTTACAAAGCAGAGGATTATTCTTAGAAGTTTTTAATTCCAGTTAACCTACAGTTAAATTAGTTTCAAGGTATAATACAGTAATTCATCAGTTCTATACATCACCCTGTGCTCATCACAACAAGTGCACTTCTAATTTCCATCACGCAGAAGGTTATTCTTAGAAGCCATTTTTAGAGAAGTGTTCCCAGATGGATGTGAAGCACAAAAGAATGTGAAAAGTGAGCAGACAATATATGAGCTGTTGAGGAGGTAAACCTCCCAGTAAGCACTATTTATACATTGAATGAATGCAAAGAGATTATAACATTGATAGACTTGTCAAGGGTTTATTTTGGGGTTCTGACCACATGCATACAAATCACATTGTGACTACCTATTTTGACCTTATGAAATTTATAGTATCTGTAGTCTCGAGTATTTTATCTATAAAGATTCTATTATCTCAATTTAGGGTAAAATTAGATAAATTGTACAAAACATAGAGTACTGGCACTACTAAACATTCAGTATTGTGGGTTGACTTTGAGCTTCTGAACTATACGTAAAGCAATATATGGATAATATACCCAGTTTGATTTGAATTTAAGCCACCACACTCCTCCTCTAAATTAGTAAATAACCCATACTTAATGCATAGGCCAAACAGGTTTTTTTTTTTTTTTTTTTTTTTTCTTGAATGGGGATCTGAATTTCTTTAAAACCCCCCACACTAGCCCTTGAATCCCTTGTATCAAACCCAGTCATTGCTCTAAACTTGCATACCTTTAGTCTGAGTTTTGACTCCAGATCATTTTGTTGTGATTGAGTTCACTCCCTGCTCTCTCCACAATACTATCCTTTCCATTTCCTCAGAGAACCCCATATCCCCAAATAAAGTCCTTTAGTCCATTGGAGACCACTTGTTCTGGTTCATAAAAGCAGTGACAGAGATGACCTGATTGTAACAAAGCTGTCAAAACAACATCTATGGGATTTCACCTTCCTCAACATCTCTGAAAAAAACTGTAGCCACATAGACTGCCACTCCCCACCTTTACCCCATGGACAGAATTTCTTTTTTTTTTCTATTAAAAAAAAAAGACCTTTGTGTTGTGTTGTACTTGGGATAAACTGCTATAAATGGCTTCCTTACGTAGGAATGCTAGCCTTGGCTAAATACAGATTGACAAAGTTTAAGTTAACTTTCAGATGGCTTCTCCTCTTGGAGATTTCCCCTTAGCAATATTTCTCACTGTCATTCCCTGAGGAGCATCTTGGCCAACTTTTTGCCTCTATTTCTCTTTCCTATTGACCATATCTCTAAGACTATGGTTTGCTTTTTTACATTGCCGTACGTTCATTTTCTCACTCAAGTATTAAGCATTCCCTGTATCCAAGGCATTGTCTAGGCACTAGGAATGCTACAGTAAACAAAATAGAGTTGGATTTTTTTCATAAAGGGAGCTGTTTACCAACTTCTGTCTTCAAAAACATCCATTCAGTGATGGAAGGCTTTATCTCTTTCCTGTTCTTACTCTATTACTTTTAGTGTTCTAGTACTTAGATGTGAAGCAATGAAGAATAGGTACCTACATGTCTTCTTAGCCTTTGGCATCCTTTAAAATATATCTTGAATATGTACTAGTTGTCATCTACCAACTATTAATTATTGTTCTTTGGAGTAGCTGTGGTACAGGGAATAGTTATCTTTTTTTTTTTTTTTAACAATACTGTGAAAAAGCACCATTAGGAAGAGAAGAAATTTATGAAATGGCATTTTTGTTATAAAGCAACTACAATTAAAGTTCAGTAGGTAAACAAATGTTCTAACGGAACTGGAATTTGTGGTTAGAATGGTTTGTTTACTCTTGTGTCCCTCTGTTCTTACTGGAAAAGGCCCATATCCATGCTTACAACATTGACAAAAAGAAAAAGCCTATGTAAATGGTTGAAGTTAATGGATAAGTAGGTTTTCTTTTACATGTGGAAAAAAAAGCTTATCTATTATTGAGATGCCTTTGGGAGTTGGAAAGGCACAGGCAGCTAGTTTGTGTGTCTACCTAATCTAAACCCAGTGTGTAATGATCATTTCTATGTTCTAAATTTCTGCAACTTAGCACAAGAGAAAACATTGTATTTCTTGACTTTTGTATATATCATTGGGCACAGAACAGGGCTGTATGTACACTCAATAAGGAAGTGATAAATTCTGCTAGACTCAGGATGTTTTATATGATGTTCGAACCTGTGAAGACCATCAGACAAGGAGTAATTACCACTTGATTTACTAGTCCATGAATATTGATTGGAAATTAGTATCAAGCAACAAATCTGCAAGGTGTTGAAGATGTGAAAACAAAGGAGAGAGATTGCCCAATTTAGAGAACCACACTTGAGGTGTGACACCTCCATGTTAATTATAATACGAAGTAGGAATACCAAAATGTAGACACATACAAAGTGCTGAGGAACTAGAGGGGTCCATGGACCAATTCTGCCTGAGTAAGTTAGAAGATGGCATTAAAATACAGACTATAGATCTAGAGATTTTCTAGGTGTCCAACAAGACCAGGGTTGATGAGCCTAATTGAAGGGGGTGGGGAATGGGAAATGACATGTAGGCCAGGTAGGGATGGCGCTTGTGGGTTGTGAAGTTCAGACTGAATTCTTCATGGAACTGGAGGTTGTAAGAGGACCAACTCCCTCCTCTTAAGATTCTATCAGCTACTTTTGAGAATGGGCTGGAGGAAAGAGAAAGATTTCAGGTAGCAAGAGCAGTCAGAGGCCAGAGATGATCAGAGTCTACCTAACAGAGACAAGGGAGAGGAGAGATTTAAGATTTTCTTAGGTTTGAAAGAAAGTGGAGTCACTGAATTGTAGGAAAGGGAGAGACAAATAAGAAAAAGGAAGCTGGGATAATTTGAAATACTGAAAGATTCCCATGTTGTGCTATGTTAAGTAAAAATCTGAATAAGGTTGATGGTTGCTAAATTCACTTCCTAATGAAAATCTATTAATGCAACAATTATGAAACACCTGTTTATTGCTCTTATGTTGGATACTGGTTTCATTTTTAACAATTCAGTGATAATAGCTTTACTGAACTGCTTTGTGTTAGATCTAAGTTCTTAGCACCTTGCCTGTTTTTTAATCCTCATCCATTACCTTGGGATGTGTATGTTATAGCCCTCGTTTTGTAGATGATACCAAGGCTCTGAGTAACTAGTGTCCTGTGTACCTTGATGAGCTTGTAAGAGGTTTCATTAGTAGGACAAAAATTACATACCTAACTCTAAAACTCTCTTTTCACTAGCTCACTCATTCTCCATATGTCAGAATTTCATATACCTGTGTCTTCAGGATTTTGAAAAATATTACTGACTGGTCATTAGGAAGCATTGACCTGTTGAAATATTCTAAATTCGGTTAAGTCTTGTTCCTGTGGATCCATCATTCCTTAAGAAAATGTTCATGTTCTTCATAGTGTGGTGGCCTGTGGGGTTCCATAGGTCTTAGCTGCACACTTTTTTTTTAAAGTATAGTTGCTATACAATGTTACATTAGTTTCAGGTGTACAACAGTGATTTGACCAGTTTCTACATTATGCTGTGCTCACAAGTGTAGCTACCATCTGTCACCATACAATGCTATTATAATATTGGCTATATTCCTTATGCTGTGCCTTTTATTCCCATGACTTATTCCATAACTGGAAGTCTGTATCTCCCACTCCCCTTCACCCATTTTGCCCAATCTCCCACCCCCTCCCATCTGGCAACCACCAGTGCTCTATATTTATAGGTCTGATCCTGCTTTTCACTTTTTTTTTTTCCCAAAGATTCCACTTGAGAATGGTATTCATCTCAGCCTGACTTCTTTCACTTAGCATAATACCCTCTATGTCCTGCCATGTTGTTGCAAATGGCAAGGTTTCATATTCCTTGTATGTGCAAGGAATTGTGCACATACAATATTCCTTGTATGTGCAACTGTCTCGACTTGTCTATTGGTGGACATTTAGGTTGCTTCCATGTCTTGGCTATTGTAAATAATGCCATAAATATAGGGGTGCATATTTTTCCAAGTCTGTTTTCATTTTCTTGGAGTAAATACCCAATAGTGGAATTACTGGATCATAGGGTATTTCTATTTTAGTATGGAAGAACCTCCATGTTTTCCAGTGGCTGCACCCAATTATATAGCTACCAATATTGTAGTAGGGACTCCTTCTTCTCCTCCACATCCTTGCCAATACTTATTTCTTTTGGAGTTGAGCTATTCTAACGGGTGTAAATTTGCATTTTTCTGATTGAGGTTGACCGTCTTTTCATGTGATGGCATGTCCTTGGAAAAATGTCTATTCAGATCCCCTGCCCATTTTCAATTGGATTGGTTCTTGTGTGGTGGTGAGTTGTAGAATATCTTTAAGAGTTTTGGATATTAACCCCTTAACAGATGTTATTGGCAAATCTTTTCCTATTCAGTAGGTTGTCTTGTAGATGTTTCCTCTGCTGTGCAAAAGCTTTTATTTTGATGTAGTCCCAATAGCTTATTTTTTGCTTTTGTTTCCTTTGACTTAGGAGACCTAGGTATGAAAACATTTGTGACCTATGTTAGAAATTATTCCCTGTGCTGTCTTGTAAGGTTTTTATGGTTTTAGGTCTCACATTAAGGTCTCTAATCAATTTTGAGGTTTTTTTTTTTCTTTTTACACGGTTAATAGGTTGTCCAGTTTCATTCTTTTGCAAGTAGCTGTCTGGTTTTCCCAGCACTGCTTATTATAGAGACTGTCTCCCCCCCGCCCCCCCCATCCCCGTCCATTGTATATTCTTGCCTCTTTTGTAATAGGTTAATTGACCATATAAATATGGGTTTATTTCTGGGGTCGCTATTGTGTTGATCTGTGTCTATTTTTGTGCCAGGACCATATCACTACTGTGGTGTTGGTTACTACAGCTTTATTCTGTTAAGATTGCTTTGACTATTGAGGGTTTTTTTGTGCTTCCACACAAATCTTCTTGATATTCAGGTTTTGTGGAAAATGCTTTTGGCATTTTGATATTGATTACACTGAATCTGTAGATTGCTTTGGTTAGTATACATCTAATAATTTTCCAGTCCCTGAGTGTGGAATATGTTTACACTTGTGTCCTCACTTTCTTCAGTGTTGTGGTTTCAGTACAGGTCTTTAACCTCTTTTAAGTTGATGTCTAGGTATTTTATGCAATCATAAATGGTGTTTTTAAAATCTTTTTCATTAGTATATAGTATATGGAAATACTACCAACTTCTGTATTTTGTATCCTGCAACTTTACTGAATTCATCACTAGTAGCTTTTTGGTGGAATCTTTAGGATTTCTTTATGGTATCCTGTCACCTGCAAATAGTGACCGTGTAAACTTGTTTACCAGTGTGGATGCCTCTTTGTCCTAGCTTTTTTGACAGCCTCTCCCAAAGACTTTGTGGTGAAAACTACTCTGTATTTGCCTTACAAGTGGAGTAGAGCCTAAGGGTCACACTACTTGGGTTTGGACCCCTCCTGTCCCTCACTAGTTATGTGATCTCAGTAGGTGTCTCTGCATCTGTTAACAAACAGATTAACAAACGAAGGTTGTTAACTTAACAAACGAAGGTTAGTCTTACTTCATATGACTGTTAAAAGATGAAATGAGATACTAAATGTAAAAGTTCACAGTACCTGGTACATAGCGAACATTTAAAACATGGCAGTCATTATTGACCTCTATTTTTCAATCAGCTAAGCATGGAATGCTTTGTAACCTGGTGCATGGTTACCGTCTAGCCATATTCCTCTCCACTCCCCATACACACTCGATGCTCTAGCCACTGTAAGCCATACGGTTTCCAGAAATATTTTTTTTACTTTGCCAACTTTGCACAAGCTTCCCTACCTGGAGTGGCCAAACCCTATCTCCAAATCTTCCTTCCCCTCTTTGTCTAGAACAGGAGTTGGCAGATTTATTTTGCAAAAGGCCCGACAGTAACCATCTTAGGCTTGGAGGTCCATGTGCTATTCCTAGCACTCTTGCCATTGTACCACAATAGCAGTCATAGACAGTAATTAAAGGAATGCTTGTGGGTATGTTCCAACAAACTTTTTTTTTTTTTAAACACTTGTACTGGATTTGACCTGCAGGCATACAGTTTGCCAACCCCTTTACTAGAAAATTCTCAAAGTTTCCAAGTCTGAGGTGGGTGCCCTTCTATATGAGCCTCTACCTACTCACTTACCTATAACTAAGCACTCTTTATACTTGGGAAATTCTTGCTTGCTCTTAGGAGACTGAGAACTTGGAGAATAGGGATTGCATGTTCAACTTTCTATGCCCTTTCCAAGGGTTTAGAAGTCTCCTCAATTTTGAGTAACTGGATGGATTCATTAACAGGATGCTGTATACTAGCTTTGGGATTCAATTGCTCTTTAAAAAAATTAGGTCTAAACTGGTAAGATGAGTAGAAGGCTCAAATCGAGGCCAAACCAACATGGATCATAATTGGGAAAGGCATCTCTGCTTCAGATAATGCAAAATAGGCATAAACCACTCCTCTAGAAGATCAGTATTTTCCCTACAAAAGAGTAGATGCTGTTGAAATGAAATAAACTTTTCCTCTTATTAAAAATGAGATGATTCAGTTAAGTGAATTAAAAAAATTTTTTTTAATGTTTATTTTTATTTTTGAGACAGACAGCATGAGTAGGGGAGGGGCAGGGAGGGAGGGAGAGGGAGAGGGAGAGGCAGGCGCGGGCAGGCAGGCACAGAATCTGAAGCAGGTTCCAGGCTCCGAGCTGTCAGCACAGAGCCCGACACCGGGCTCGAACCCACAGATCGTGAGATCATGACCTGAGCCAAAGCTGGATGCCCAACCGACTAAGCCACCCAGGTGCCCCCAGTTAAGTGAATTTTAAATGTAAATTTTAAATTTAGTGATACAGGGAAACCTGATTTGGGAAGGGGATGTTGATTGTGTACTTGAGAAATAACTGTCAAATGTATTTCTTCCATCTATTTGAATTTTACAGACCTTTGCTATATCCACACAAGACCTTACAGCATCTTCAGGATAGCTGAGTACAGAGGATAGGGATTCTCAAAATTCCCAAACAGCAATTGACCTGGAAGGGATGACAAAGCAGGTGATAGAAAATGATCAAATTTAAGACCTTGGTGTTTTATTTATTTATTTATTTTTTTTGTTTGTTTGTTTTTTCAGTTTCAGGATATTATATGTACTTCTTACTACTAAAACAGCAAGGTTTTATAGCCTCTTTTCACATATTCATTAAATTGTTTTGTCACATAAAGATGAATCCGATCTAAAATAGCTTTGGATTGAATTTATTTTGGCATATGTAAGCAGCCAAGTGCCACACTATGTTGACTTGCACATTGATTCTAATTTGTGATAAGTAATTGATGACCTTTTGTTAGAATGTTTACTTCTCTCTCCATTTCAAATGTGTTGGCCGAAAGTTGGCAGAAACCATTCTGATGTGTAGATCAGCTATCACTTCACTACATACCCACGGATGATTTATGGTTTACTTTTTTAGAATGGTCTTTCCCCTCTAGTAACTCATGACAATGAGTGGATAATAACTTTTGGAATTTCAATTTTTGCCTCTGCCTAAAAGCTTTCCAGCTAGATAAGTCATTTATTTGAAACCATTCCTCAGTTTTATTCGGTTGTCTGTGGTCAGATTGGAGTTTAAGCTCTATTTTGACAGTTCACAGAATCGGAGTCTCGTTGCCTTTGAAATGGCAAGCAGGCGCTTTGCTTGCTCTCTGCTCTCTTGCCACCAGTGGAGTTTAGCTCTTCAGCACCACTGCCTCCTAGCTCATGGTCCATTCTCTATTGTTCAGCTACCCTAGGTGTTCATTCTGCTTTCAGAATATCATTCCAGAAGATTGAACCCTTGCTGTGTACATCAAGAGCAAACTCTTCAACCTGGCTTTTTAGACTTCTAACGTTGAGTTCTATGCTGTCTATACAACCCTCCATCTCTGCCTGCCCTCCCCACCCCAACTTTTACCTCCCTTAAAACACTATTTGCATATCTTGGCTACTGTGAATTCTGCAGTGAATAGGAGTATGCAGAGGTCTCTTAAACTTGGCACGTAGCAAGGGTGGGAAAGGGAGAAGTTTAGGGTATAAAGTTATGCAAGAGGAATGGGTTCTGGAAATCTAATGTCACCAGGAATGCGGTGATAATAGTGGAGTAGTTAATATTGTGTTGTACGCTTAATTTGCCAAAAGGTAGATCTTCAATCTTAACACACATACACACACACACACACACACACACACACACACACACACACACACACACACACAAACGGTACCTATATAGAAGTGATCAGTTATGTAGCTTGATAGCATTTTCACAATGCATATATCAAAACCTCAAGTTGTATACCTTAAATCTGTACAATTCTTGTATGTCCAAGATCTCAAAGTTAAAACATTTCCCAGCAGATGGATGAATTTACTGTTCCTTGAGCCTGCAAAAACCAGGTTCCCCATCTGCATGCCCTTTAATCAGTAGTCTGCTATTTATTCCAGGTGACCTCTGAGACCCTCCAAATACCCCAGCCTATCCTGACCTGATCCTGTTTTTTTCCTTCAATCCCATGTCCATTTAGTTCAGTTAAATGGAACAAAGTTTCTTGAAAACGGAAGTTGCTGGCTACGGTATGGGGTCTCTTTTTATTTTTTTATTTTTAACATTGGTTCTTAACGTTTTTTATTTTTTAAGTTGTTTTGTTTTGAGAGCGAGAGCAAGAGAAAATAGCCTAAGCAGGCTCTCCACTGTCAGTGCAGGGCCAGATGGGGGGCTCAAACTCCTGAACCATGAGATCATGACCTGAGCTGAAATCCAGAGTCAAATGCTTAAACCGACTGAGCCACCCAGGCACCCCTCAATCTTCTTAATTATGTTGTTTCTATCTGCTGATTCTTGTCTGCAAGATCTATCCATTATGCTGAGGTGTGTTAAAAATCTCCACTACAGTGGAAACTTTATACATTTTTCTTGAATAGAATTTAGTGACTCATCACTTATGTGTGTGTCTGGTTTTACTAATAAAAATTAGATACCCTTTCTCTGGATGTATTTTTATAAAGTTTCTTTCCATGTCACTAAAACGTCCGGAAAACCAAGGACAGGAGTAAAACCAATTTCTAATTATCTAAAGACAATTATTCTCATTTTAAAGTCCTTAATGTTTTTCAATATATACTTAATACATAACTATAACCACTGATGAGGTGAAAACTAGTTTTCTATCTAGTTATTTCCACTTAGACTGTAAGCTTCATGAAAGTTATACTCTCTGCTCCTAGTGTCATGAAAATTCTGTGTATGTGGGACATTGACAAGCCCAATTCATGGTGATTATTGCCATGTTAAACACTCTTCAAAGTCATGACTAATGAATTCTTTACACTCTATCTTTGAATTGTACTGTTTTGAGAGATAGCATGAATGGGGGAGGAACAGAGAGAGAGAGATGTAGAATCCAAAGCAGTCATTAGGCTCTGAGCTGTCAGCACAGAGCCTGATGCAGGACTTGAACCCACAAACTGAGATCATGACCTGAGCCGAAGTTGGACTGTTAACTGACTAAGCCACCCAGGCACCCTATGAATTTTAGTGTTACCTTAAACACCCCCTACTATGTTACTTTAACCCCCTATTTCTGTGCATTTAGGTTGTTTTGCCATTTTCCCCTATGAAATTGCTACTACAAAGCTGCTTGAACACAAACATTTCTGTATATATTTTTAAATATAAATATTGATCTAGGAGAAGCATATCATACAGCTAAAAATCTATATAAAGGCAAATTGTGGGCATTGTTAATGTCCTTAATACTAACTTTGAGATATTTCTTGAATGGATAAAACAAGCCTCAGATTGGCATTATTGATGCAATTAAACATTTCCTAACATTTGTGGAATAATTGCCTCTTCACTCTTCCTTATCCTAATGTTTGTTTTTGAGAGAAAGAGGGAGACACATAATCTGAAGACAGGCTCCAGGCTCCAATCTGTCAGCACAGAGCCCAAAGCAGGGTTCGAATCCACGAACCGTGAAATCATGACCTGAGCTGAAGCCGGAAGCCCAACTGACTGAGGCACCCAGGTGCCCCCACTCTCCTTTTTTAAAAAGGACATTTCTTGGGGCGCCTGGGTGGCTCAGTCAGTTAAGTGTCCGACTTTGGCTCAGGTTATGATCTCTGGGTCTGTGAGTTCTAGCCCCGCATCGGGCTCTGTGCTGACTGCTCAGAGCCTGGAGCCTGTTTCAGATTCTGTGTCTCCTCCTCTCTCTCCCCCTCCCCTGCTCATGCTCTCTCTCTGTCTCTTAATAATAAATGTTTAAAAAATAGGACATTTCTTTACATTTATCACTTTACACTTCTACAGTGACTTACAGATGTGGAGTGCATATGACACTGTATTTATCCATCATAACTTTGTGGCGAAAATCGGGCCCTGGAGGAGTCTTGTTTTATGAGACGAAAATTAAGTCATTTGTTTGGTGTAATGGGCCACTAGAGATGTAGTTGAACCTGACTTTTTACTATTCCCCCAAAGCTTTTCCCCTCCATTCTACCTTGCCTAAAGGAAACCCTTTTCAAAAGCGGGATCTCTGAACTTGTAAAACAGAAACAAAAACTACAGGAGAACCAACTATAATTAAACTGATTTACTGTGAAGCTTATGAAGCAAACGGGTCCATCAACTCCTCAGTGTCTATAGCAACATATGAGGCCTGAAGAGCACTTAATATATGATCGTAGAGGAAGTGCATGGACAGTCCGTTTTAGAGAAACCAGGTAAAGTTGCTGGAAGGGTGGGTGTTCTGGTCGAAAATCCCAGCGATTGGGCTGGGAGTTTGGCTTGGTGTTAAAAAAAAAAAAAATCTAGTGATAAGGCAAGATTCAGGCCTACATTTGAAGGTCATTTAAAGAATCTCCAGTGTGGGCTCAATGAGATTTGATGGACTCCATAATTGTAGAATAAAATAGATCATCTTTCTATTTTTAATGATGTAAAAATTCTGAATATGTGTATTGCAATATTAGACTCCTGCATTTAGTCATTACATTTCAAGTGGCATAATTTTCTTGCAAAGTTTCATTTCAAGCCTCTGATTTAGGTGGTCAGATACTTAATGCCAGAGTGTAAATTCATTGGCGTTCCTTCTGCTTTGGAAAGAACGTATCCAAAAGAGAACCTTGATGGGGTGGAGGAACCCCAGCTCTTCCTGTGAAGTCTGTGTTTTTTAGGTTGACTCCAATGAACATTTGACTTCATTGTGATGCTGATTATTTGATTTGATTATCTGCAAGATAATCTGACTTCAGAAAGACCTTCTACAGAGTGAAAAGGAAAAAGCAAAGATGGAGAAATGTTCTTGTCCTTAAAGGTATTAAGCTAGAGAGTAGAATAGTACTAGAAAATTCATGTTTTATAAGCAAAACCTATTCCTGGCCAATATGCTCCAGATAAAGACTACATACTTGCTACAATGGAGTATAATAGTAGCTTCATAGTAACTTTAGTAATGATCCTTATCTAAAGGGAAATACATATTGCTGTTGTAGGGGCATGGTTTTATCCCAATTACCAATGGTGCTCTTTATTGGGAAATAACTTACTGGGCTATGTTAATGTCTTACTGAATTCTCTGTTGGAAACATTGTTTTTTGATAGACTCTATTTTTCCTGCCTAACAAACATAGTTAAGTGTAAATCTAAACAATAAAATAAACCTTGCATATCTTTTTATTGAACTGTATCTATTTTTTTCTGAGGGATTTTTGTACCAAAGACGGACTAATTTTCCTACATAAGGCTCTTAAAAATCTGTTTCTCATAAGCGGATACTCGTATGGTTCAGATTTCCCAAGTGTAAGAATATAGGAAGAGTACTCCCATGTATAATTGTGGCCCTCTGATTATTTATATATATATAATCTTGAATATGTATATATATATATATTCTTGAATATAATAGTTAAATTGGTTTCAGGTGTACAATATGGTGATTCAACATCTCTATACATTGTTACACTCTCCACATCTGTAGCCACCATCTGTCACAATGCAAATATTGACTTCATTCCCCATGTTGTCCCTTCAATTTCCATGACCTATTCATTCCATAGCTGAAGCCTGTGTCTTCCACTCTTTACCCATTTTGCTCATTCCTCCTCCTCCCTTCCCTTGTCAAACATCAGTTCTATATTTATAGGTTTGATCTTGCTTTTCCTGATTATGTTTCTTAGATTCTACATGAGTGAAATCCTAGGTTATTTGTATTTGACTTCATTTCACTTAATAGCCTCCAGGTCCATACGTGTTGGTGGCAAATGGCAAGATCCCACTCTTTTATTTCTTAATTTACACCCAAATTAGCATACAGTGCAACAATGATTTCAGGAGTAGATTCCTTAATGCCCCTTACCCATTTAGCCTATCCCCCCTCCCACAACCCCTCCAGTAACCCTCTGTTCTCCATACTTAAGAGTCTCTTATGTTTTGTCCCCCTCCCTGTTTTTATATTTTTGATTCCCTTCCCTTATGTGCATCTGTTTTGTATCTTAAAGAGCTCATGAGTGAAGTCATATGATATTTGTGTTTCTCTAACTTTGCTTAGCATAATATCCTCTAGTTCCATCCATGGAGTTGCAGATGGCAAGATTTCATTCTTTTTGATTGCCAAGTAATACTCCATTTTGTGTGTGTGTATGTGTATTACATACCACATCTTTATCCATTCATCTGTCGACGGACATTTGGGCTCTTACCTCTCATTCTTCTCTATGGCTGCAATATTACACTGTGTGCGCATGTGTGTGCCACATCTTTATTCACCTATTGATGGACAGTTGGGTGTGCATCTATTGATGGACACTTCATATGTTGGGTATTGTAAATAATGCTTGCAGTAAATGTAGGAGTCCATAGGTCTCTTCAAATTAGTGTGTTTTTATTTGGATACATACTCAGTAGGGGAAATACTGGATCATAAGGCATCTGTTTTCTTTGAGGAATGTCCATATTTTCCACAGTGATTGTGCCAGTTTCCATTCCCACTGGCAGTGCATCAGGGTTCCTTTTTCTCCATGTCCTCGTCAACACTTGTAGTTTCTTTGATTTTTTTTTTTTTTTTTTGAGCCATTCTAACAGGTGTATTCTCATTGTGGCTTTGATTTACATTTCCCTGACTAGCGATGTTGAACATACTTTCATAGGTCTGTTAGCCACCTGAATGGCTTCAGAGAAATGCCCGTTGAGGTTCCCTGAGTGGCCCTCTGACCTTTAAATGCTCTATTCCATAGCAATAAACCTACTGCTTCTTAAACTTCTTTAATGTTTGTTTTATTTTCGAAAGAGTGTGTGTGATCAGGGGAAGGGCAGAGAGGGAGACAGAATCTGAGCTATCAGCACGAGCCCAATGTGGGGCTTGAGCCCACAAACCGTGAGCTCAGGACCTGAGCCGAAGGCAGATGCTTAACTGACTGAGCCACCCAAGTGTCCCATAAACAGACTGCTTTAAGTGAAAATGAAATCACCGTTTCTGTAAATGGTGATTGGGGTATAAGGTCAAACTGTGTCACTCTCTGGACTTCCAAAAGTTAAATAAAAATGTTAAAAATGTGCTTTGTTAATCATGTGTATGTATGTAATATACAACCATGTGCACATCAAGAATATTTAAAACAATAGTTTGTGAACACGAATATAGAGAATGTATATCTGCTAAGTCTGTGATAGTTTCTAAATATCCAGAATATAGCTAGAGCATAAAATAACTTACGAAAGCATTGGTCACTCACAAGCTTGAATCCTTCTGTGGTCTTAGTAGTTTCCCATTCGTTATGCCATGAAGACCAAATTTCCCAAACTCTTCTTCAAAGTAGCCCTCTTGGGGCACCTGGTGGCTCAGTCAGTCCCAAAAATAAATTAAAAACAAAACTGAAGTAGTCCTTATTCTGTTCTTTTTTTTTTTTTCCTCCATTTTTAGCTTTTTCTAGATGGTTTTCCTGAGCACTTCATTCACTTTTTTTTTGTCTCTACTTCTACCCTTATTCATTCTCAAAATTCCCACCCAACAGAAATTGTTCTGTTCTCAGATGGCAAATTTATAAACACTTACATTAATTCTGTAATTCCATCTTTCCCAATAAACCTTCCCTTTACTGGTTAAAGAAGGGCATCTCCCCCATACTTCTTCCAAACTGTAATTTTCTTATTATCTTTTGCTTTTTTTAGTGTTCCTGAGGAAAAAAATGAATGGGGGAGGGGCCGAGTGGGGGCCAGAGACCATACCAAGCAGGCTTTGTGCTGCCAGTGCAGGCCCAGACACAGGGCTCTATCCCACGAACCATGAGATCATGCCCTGAGTGGAAATCAAGAGTCAGATGCTGAACTGAGTCACCCAGGCACCCACATTTTATGTTAGGTTTTAACTGGTATGGAGTTAGCCCAGCATGTGAACCTAATGAGTGCTTTTGATGATGATAAAGAACGAACGAGAGTTTTAAGACCTTAGTGAAGATGTCTAATCAAAATGTTGAAGTTACCTTTCATTAATCTGCTAGCAGTTAGAAAAATCAGAAAGGGAAATCTCCTTTGATCTTCTGGTACCAGGACTGCTTGAGCACAGTGCTGCTGCTATGGTCAGTTTCACTAAGTTAAGGTTAACTGTTCAGCCCAGCATGTACTTGGTTTTTGTTGTTGTTTTTTGTCAAACGATTCTCCCTTGAAGGTCAAAAGCTTTTACAATATCTGACCTTTTTGCATACAATCTGATTTGTCCAGAGACTGCTTAGCGTTTTCCTAAGTGATCATACTTAGAATTTTCCTAGATGACTATGCCCTTGAGAGTTAACAGGTCTGAGTATGGCAAAGCATTTGTATACGAAGCTCTTAAATCCTCCTATAAGAAACCATATAACTTAAGACCAAAGGAGTACAGAAGATAGAAATACAGAGGAGGGAAGCAATGAAGCTTTTGGGGGGAGGTTTCCTAGAATAGATAAATTTGGACTTGAGGCCTGGAGAAGAAAGGGTGGGAGGTACACAGCCCAAAGGCTCTATCTTTCTTGATGAGGAGGTGATTGCATTTTGGTAGTATGGCTCTTTATTATGAGGGACAGCTTTAGTTGTTGGAGAATGTTTAGCATCCCTGGCTCTTGTATTGTAAATGACAGTTGTAGCCCCCTGGCTACAGTGGTAGTCAAAATACCCCCCCGCCCCCCACCACATGTCCAAAACACTAGCTTGGGTGCCCTACTACCTTTAGTTGGGAACCATTGCTGGAACATGCCATCATCCTCTGGGCAGTCTTGGTTTTGGCATTCCCAGCTTAGGATGGCAAATAGCAGGAGGTAGAGGCTTATTGCCACCTAATTTCAGAAGGTGTAGACTCCTTTTAAAGGACAGGTTGCATTTTTCTCTTCAAATTATTTCTAAATTGGAGTTTTAGTTAACTAGGAGGAACTTTATTACAGGTTAGAGAGGAAAAAATCCATACTGTGAGATAAGCAGATCCTATATAACCAAAAAGCCCAACAAAACAATTTTTTCAAATTTTTTCAAATCTGGAAAAATCTGGGAATAGGTCATTTTTGACTGTTATACCCACATACATAAAATGTCTTTATATTTAATCTTAGGAGCCAGTGGTCCCCATGTATCTTTATAAACTATATATAAACATGCAAATGAAACAGCATACTAAAACAATACATGCTGTAACAATTTCGAGAATGGCAAATATCTTGAAAAACTGAGAATGTGTATCCTTGATGAGGGACCTTTTTTCCAAAACACATGTTCTGTGATTGAAATCATACAATATATATGGCTTAGTTTCCTGCCCTTTTTCCTTTAATATGTGTAAGATACTTCATTAATTTTAACTGTTTATAAGGATATCTTTGCAGCAATAAGACAGGACTACGAATGGTTGAGTCAACTGTATATGTTTTCTATTAGTTCCAGGAGATTTCTCACGTTAAACAAATCGTGCAAAGTATGCATTGCTGATTACACCTTTTCACAGTGGTTCCTAATTTCTTGCATCTCAAAACTCTGAAGGTCAAAGGAAATCCATGGATCTCCCTTCAGAAAAAGGCATATGTGCCCATAAAGAAAACTTTTAGATCACCAGAGGACTATTCATGGATCTCCTAGAAGAATATAGACCTTAAAATATGAACTTCCATTTTTTTTTTTTTTTCAGCATAAACAGTCCCCAACGTGGGAGAAGTTGGAAAAAGTTGTATTGTTGATGTCTGCCACTTGTTGGTCTCTGTGGCACTAAATAGGAGTGTGCTGTGTGTTGTACTACTAACTGCCCTGTATTCGGTGGCCATCTAGAGTGTGCGTTCCAGTCTGTTGTACCAGAACTTAATTATTGATGGGACTAGCTATGCAGAGCTGGAAGGGGTATGTTGTATTCTTAAATTGAGCTGTACTGCCACTCTGTGCTAACAGGCACCACTAAGTGGCACTTGGCAACACTTCCTTTGCAGTTCTTGCTTTACTATCTTTATTTTATTCTTCTTCAACCTAAGCCAGATTCTGGGACAGGAGAATGAGAGTAGATATTTTTCTCAGTATTTGCAGTAACTTACTCTATATTAGTCCATTCAATATCTGTAGAAACACCCAGAAAGATGTGTTCTCTCTCAAACTTAATTCTATGCTTAATTCTATGTTTATTGCCATAGACACCTGAACAGACCTAAAGTCCACACTCTTCTCTCATGTTCTTGGCCTGAATCAGTCTCTCCTTTTCTGACTAATCCCGTTACTCCATTCCCCTCATACTGAACTGCCTGTTGTCTTTGACTTCATCTCACTGACAATTTAGAACTGTGCTGTCCTACTTCCCAGAAAACCAGTAACCCCTTCCTTCTCGGTGTTACTGCCCTAATGCAGGCCAATACTTCATAACCTAGATTGCTGGTCATCTTTATTTTCCCACCAAATAGCTTTCCAAAATACTGCTTTGATCATATTACACATGTTCTGTAAAACATTTAATGGTTTCCCCACTTCCTACAGGGTAAAGTGCTTTCAATGGAATAATTCTCCAACTTCCAGATCTTAAGTGCCATTGTCTGTGTCATCCAGGGTACAAATGTGATTTATAGTATCTCAAACTCCATTAAGTAGGAAAACCAAGATGTGCATGACTAACTACAATGCCAGATAGAAGGTGCTGTAAGTCTTGAGAGACAGAAGGTTCTAGTGAACTTGAAAGTGGTGATGGCCCCTTCTGACAGAGATGTAAGGCGGGCTTGTTAAAGCTCGATCTCAAAAATGAATAAGAAATACACAAGGGTAGAAATATGGTTTTGAAAAAGGGGAGAAAGGCTTTGAAAACGAAATAGGAATAAACACGGATAGCAAGCTCAGGCATATCTAGGGAAATTCAAGTTGTCCACTGAAACTTGTTTGTCTTCTGTTCAGGACCTTGCTGACCTTGACCGACCTTCATTCTGGGCTTAGCGCTTTCCTTTTTCTTATATGCACCCTTGTCCTAACAAACTGGACTCTTTCTTATCTGGCAAATGCCTTGATTGTCCTTCTCTTTGCCTCTGCCTTTTATGTCCTTCTAATAGGCTCATTTAATTTTCTCTCTAACCAGAGTTCACAGACCATCAGTCTCAAAAACTTCACTTCTGAAGATGTGTTTTGTTTTGTAAGTCCAGTGTTTGTTTTTAAATTAAATTTGAATGCCCAAATGTGAGGCACACATGCTTTATCTAGTTTACCACAGTGCCCCTGACTTCTGATGTCCTACTTCTTAAATGGCTTTTCTTTTTAGTACCACCCAGGCCCTTGTCAGCATTTGAACTTGCCATCCCTATGAGCTCCATCAGCTTCTACTGAAGTTCTAAGGTTTCCCAAGTCATTCTAGCCCATGAGAATGTCTTCTGTTTTTAAATCATATTCTTTCTCTGAGCTTGTTAGTCTGTGCTCTTCAGTCAAATTGTATACTGCTTAAAACAACTGGATTTAAAGAATAAATTTCCCTAATGTGTAACTGTTCATACCTTGTCTGTTGGGCAAGCTGAAGGAGTTGAAAGTGTCTTAGAATTTTTCCATGCCCACAAAAATGCCATGTGAAACAAGTATCAGGTTGAACCTCATGACATTATTTTTGTTCTAAATGGTTGGATGCTAACAATTTCCAATGGTCAAGCATAACAATCAAACTTGATTTTTTTTTTTAACTTAAATTTATGAAACTTCCTAAAATGGATTTTTATTATAAGTAAAATCTTATTTTATCCTAAGTTTTTTTTTAATGTTTATTTTTTGACAGAGTGAGACAGAGCATGAGCAGGGGAGGGGCAGAGAGAGAGAGGGAGACACAGAATCTGAAGCAGGCTCCAGGTTCTGAGCTGTGAGCACACAGCCTGACGCGGAGCTTGATCTAACGAACCTCGAGATCATGACCTGAGCTGAAGTCAGATGCTTAACCGACTGAGCCACCCAGGTGGCTCAAATAAAAGTTTATTTTAAATTCTCCAGGTGGAGGGGTGCCTGGGTGGCTCAGTCGGTTGAGCAACCGACTTCTGCTCAGGTCATGATCTCACAGCTCTTGAGTTCGAGCCCCACGTCGGGGTCTGTGCCGATAGCTTGCAGCCTGGAGCCTGCTTCAGATTCTGTGTCTACCTCTCTCCCTGCCCCTAACCCACTTGCATTCTGTCTCTGTCTCAAATTAAATAAACATTAAAAAACTTTTTTTAAATTCTCCAGGTGGAAAAATTCCAATAACAATAACATTTGACCATTATACTAAAAAAAAAAAAAAGAATTTTAAAAAGAAACTTTAATCTGAATATACGAATAATCATTGTTAACCTATACTTACATAGGGAAATCTTTTGAGAAACATTTCATGACTTATTTTATGTATCTTACTAATATTTTTTTCCAAAAAATGAGATAATTGCAGATAAATATATTGGCTGAATATTGTGGAATCAGTTATCAGAACTTGATTTCTGGTTCTAGCCAAGTTTATTTTTTTGAAGCCTTCATTTTATTTAAAATAGAGTTAATGGTAATATTCTTCTCAGAGGTTTGGGAGGATCAAATAAGCTAATAAACAGTAAGAGGCCAAAGATACTTAATATGGTACTTAATATGTAATAGATACTCACGTTAGTGTCCTTGCCTTTATTCAGGCAAGGATGGTTTTAGGGAGAATGTTGGTGACAAATGAGGGTAACTTATCCTCAAGGCTATGGGGAATGTTGGCTTTTTTTCATATTTTATTGACTTGGATTGCCTAATATGTCTGGTCTTCTGTTGAACATCTTTACCTCTGGTCTACTGTTCCTTTGCTCTAGCCAACATCACATTGTCTTTCAATCTTTGCAGCCTTTCACATATTCCCAGAGGCACATCTTCCTGTGCCCTGGGCTTCTTTCGTCTTGGTAGCACTTAACACAATTGCATTGAAAAAGCAATCATGTACTTAATGTTTAATCTCTTCCTTCACTACATTTAAAATTCCAGTTCTCCTACTGTCAGTTTCATTCACTGTTGTCACTACAGAGCCAAGCATGGTGCCTGGCCCATAGCAGTGTAGTGCTTAATACTTGGAGAATCAACGACTGACAAATCTGATTGCTCTAGACCTAGAGTGACACAGGACAATCAGGATGGAGGAAAAGTCTGTTAGGTGGCCTCCTTAATAGAACTTTGCAGCTATAGGATGTGTCTAAAGGAGAAACTACTTGGTCTTACTTACGGAGCTGGTAGAAAGGAGAATCCTGTCTTCAGCCAAACCAAGGATGTGGGCTCTGCATTTAGAATCATCAGAACTTAAAGGCTTGCAAGTAACCAAAGCTGAAATTTGGAGAACTCCTAGAAATAAACATGCCGTTCACATTGTAAGAGCCCAGATCAGTTAACTTGGATGAGGAAGTTAAACTTCCAGTGTTAATGTGCTTAATGAAACTGATAGAGTACACTCCTTTCTTCTTGCTCTTCTCCCCCTCCTCTCCTTTATTTCATTTAAATGGGCTCCTAATAATTTTATCTGTATCATTCTAAGTGCCACTGAGATTTATCTACCTCTTAGATGGAGAATGTAGATGAATATATGCATGTGTGTATATTGGTCTTATCTCACCCATACTGTTAGGTTAAATTTTCTAGGTTGGTTATCTGAATTTTATATGGAGATGAGATTATCTTGTATCACATATACATATATATATATACATATATATATGTATATATATATATGTATATATAAAATTTTTTTTTTCTCTAAGAAGCTGTTTTGCTGTAATTCTTCTAGCAGGCTCTGCAATTGTTTTCAGTGGCCAAACCTATTCCCATTAGTTCAAGTCCCCAGAATTCTCATTTTGACTTCTCTAGAAAAATGGACCCTGGGCTCTGGACTGCAAATGTGCATTTCTTCAAACTGTTAGAGTAATCTCTCCTGGGGTGCTGAAGCCACATCAGGAAAATTGAAGACAAAAATTCTTTTGTTCTCGAGTTTCAAATGAATTTGCTTTGAAGCTAACATTCCCCTTGCCTCATATGTGTACAGCCATTATAGAATTGAGAGCTGGTAAAATGTGCATAGGCCCTAATGTACTGTGTCAACGATTCTCTAGGCGGAAATAGGTAGACCTGACAGGACCATGGATTAATTTCTGCTTCAGCATTAGATGAGTTACAAGTTCCTTAAGGAATTTTTCACACTGTCATCAGCTCTCCTGGATGCATTCCGCTCTATGAAGCCAAGGTAATACAAAAGATGCCTTACATGCACTCCAAGACCTTATCTCTGAAACTCTGTGGGGAAGGACTTGTGGCAAATTTCTCTCCTCCCTTTTTCAATTTTTGACTCTCTCAGACAGAAGTAATTAGCTAGATTTTTGTGCTTCTCTTGAAAAAGATGATGCCCTTTAACTTGATTTTATATGCCATTGTGTTTTTGTGAGATTGTAGAAAGGAAGAAGAGACAACACAGACAAAGGCAGGGTTTTCCCCTCTAGGTTTTTCTCCTGTAACTGGTGGCACTGTGTGTGTGTGTGTGTGTGTGTGTGTGTGTGTGTGTGTGTGTGTGTGTGTGTGTTTGTTTTAAATATGGCTATGTAAGATTATTTCGGGTGCTGCCTGAATCTTTTGGACACTGGCATAGAAATCTGACTAATGAGCCTTTGATTACTGTGGTGTCTTTGAAGATGGGGAAAGAATCCTTCAACTTATCAGAACAAGAGCTATCTAAAGAATATTACTGGCCAGTAGAAAAGTTATTGAAGAATAGGCAAGTACATATTTTAATAAGGAAATGTATTCACAATATATGATGGAATAGAAAAGTGTTACACATCATAGTATGTAAAATATTTTATCCAAAAAGAGTTCTATGTATATGCAACTGTGTGTGCCTGTGTCTGTGCATATTTTTCTGGATAGGCATTTTAGTGCTAAAATGAAATTAAAAATTTTATTTTTGGTGGGGGGAGAGGATGAATGGGGGAGGGTTAAAGATAGAGGGGGACAGAGGATCCCAAGCAGGCTCTGAGCTGACCGCAGAAAGCCCGATGCGGGGCTCGAACTCATGAACCACAAGATTATGACCTGAACCGAAGTTGGATATGCCTGACTGACTGAGCCACCCAGGTGTCCCTACAATAGTTTGATAGTAAAAGTAATGGTAAATTTTGAGTGCTTTTTACATGCCAGGCATTGCTCATGCCTTATCTCAATTGTTGAACTTCTCCTGTAATACTATAATTTAATAAGTACTATTAAAACAAGAAAAAGTTGGGGCACCTGGGTGGCTCAGTCGGTTAAGCGTCCGACTTCGGCTCGGGTCATGATCTCACGGTTCGTGGGTTCGAGCCCCGCATTGGGCTCTGTGCTGACAGCTCAGAGCCTGGAGCCTGCTTCAGATTCTGTGTCTCCCTCTCTCTCTCTGCCCTTCCCCAACTCATATTCTGTCTCCCTCTGTCTCAAAAAATAAACATTAAAAAAAAAAAAAAGATTCAAAAGAAAGTTTCTTTTCCCATCTTGACAACTAAATGTAAGGTGTATATCAAATACTTGATTTGAATAATTATGGCATTATAATATTCCTTGTACAGATTCAGAGTCTTAGTTTTTTATTTTCTTCAACTTAAGCCTCTTACAGACTCTACACATGGATGTGAAATGTCATCATTTTTGGTTTTAGGACAAAGAAAAAGATGCAGTGTTGAGGATCCTGTCCCTTCCAGTCATCTGTGGATGTGCCCACGCTAGACTGTGCTGAACGATAACCCATAGATTATCTGCTATCAAAACAGAGATCAGGTTCTCGTATCCAATTTTGGGACGAGTAGGATTTAGAAATCAGAAACCATCATGTTTGGCAACTGGTAGTTTTTGTATCTGGTGGTCTCCATTATGGTATTTCCTGATGCTGTTGAGGAATCTGCTTAATTGGCTGACTATCCAGAATCTGGGAAGGCATTCCTCTTTACAGATGGAAACAGAATTTTAAAATGCTGAGTCCAGTTTTCTCCTTGCGAGCTCCTAAATGGTCTATTGATACTCCCTTTCTCTCTCTCAAGAGAATTTGACTCAACTTTGTGGCCCACAACTCTGGGGTTCCTGGGTGAAACTTGAAACTGATAATCTTGCACAGAGGACAAGGAGAGAGACTAAAAGAAGCAGATACTGCAGATGGGTAGGGGGTGGTGGCCTCACCAGGCAGTGGAGCTCAGGTATAAGACCTATAGTGTGCCTACTGCAAGATGAATGGATGTTAGCACCTGCCTGCCAGAATCCTAGGAGTTTATATAAAGCCCTTCAATGGGTTTAGTCCTATGTTCAGCCCAAATGGTCTGAACAACCTCTTACTGTCTCAAGGCTGGGTCCTTGGGAAAACTGCTGGCATGGGTCTAGTAGGTAGAATAAACATTTCAGGGACATGGGAGAGGGTAAGGAGCCTCCCCAGTGCCTGGGGCCAGCTCACAGGCCAACTGGCTGTTACATCCCATCGATGACCAGCTGCAACACAACTCTTCTTGATACGTTAGAGAGCTTGAATGTGTGCAGGGGTTATCAGTTGAGTAAATATACTTGTATGTAGCTTTTCCCCAGAGATGACATTTTCTAATATTCTGATAATTATCAGCTGTAGCTCTCAGTGCCAATGGAGAACTTTTTTTACTAGAAAGGTAAATGTTTATACTTGGTTTATAATGTCTCAATCAAATCGTATGGTAAAACTAAGAAAGACTGATCTTAGGGAACGTTATTTTTTTCAGAAATGTTATCGTCCAGGCTTTAGAATACTCCTTAAAATTACTGCTATTGGGGTTCTGGGTGACTCAGTTGGTTAAGCATTTGACTTCATCTCAGGCCAGATCTCCTGGTTCGTGGGTTTGGCCCTGCATTGGGGCTCTGTGCTGACCGTGTAGAACCTGCTTGGCATTCTCTCTTTCCCTCTTTCTCTGCCCCCACCCCCACACACATAATTCGTAGCAATAACTTTTAAAAATAAGTTTAATATTGAGTACCTATCCATGGTTTAAATTACAAGTCAATTATGAGTGATCTAATATAATGAACAATATTATATAGTATTTTTTTAGAAATCACCATTAATAACAGCATGAAAATTAATGAAAGTTATATGTATATTCCCCTAATGTTGAGTACCTGCTCTATCTGTACCATGATCTTGCACAACTAATACAAAGCTAACATTTCAAGATGTATTTCCATTAATTCTGTTCTCTCAATCCCTCTGAATGTATCCTCTTGTATTTTCTATTCGAGGGAGTAGCACAGCACAGTTTTCCCTTTCTCTGAGAAATCCTTCTTGGTTCCATTCTTTCTCTTGTAACTGCCACATCCAACCAATCACTATTTCTTACTGACTTCCTGCCTACGTGTTGTAAGAATCACTGGAAAATAAGATGAATATCAACATAATGACTGATCTTTTTATGGTAGGTATGGACTAGTCACTTAATTTGAAGGAGTGTCGTAGTGTGGTTGTAATGCAATTGGGGATGGCAGGGATCGTGGCAAACCATTTGGATAGTAGCCACGTGGAAGTACAGGCTTCGTGTTTTCAGATATTCCAGTGTTTTGACAGAAGCTTGGAATTGGAATCTGTGTTTGCTACTGATTTTTAAATGTTAGCCTGTAATTCAAATAAAGAATATGCCAGGCCACTTGAGTTGTGTAAATCTAGTTTACCCTGTGGGTTGCCAGTTTTAAATCTGTGTATATAAATCATGTTGGGTACCATGTGTCATATACAGTTAACTTTTCTCCGAAGTTATTAAATAGCTTGTTTTTCAGAAATTGGCTTTCTAGATTGATGCTCTGAAAATACTGAAGAGACCAATATGTAATTCTGCCTTCATTGAGGTATCTTAAGAGATTGATCATCTGATTTCTTGGTTATCTTTCGCCAGAAGGGATGGACTTCAAACTCTATTACATTAAGTAGCCTCTTCTCTATTTGAGAGCTTTTTATTAACTTAGGAGTTAATGCATTTTATGACATTAAAAATCTCTTGAGAATTCTGAGCTCCTGAATAGTTTTAAGGCTCACCTGGGATTCTATTAAAATTATTGCTAATACTGTGTTCATGGCATAACATTTGACTTAAATTGTTAAATTTAGACACTAAGGTGTTTTTTTTTTTTTTTTCCTTGCATGGCTAGAAAGCCCTAAGACAGCTAAAGGTTAGGAAAATCCTAGCTGAAATTTCAGTGGTATCTATGGGAATATCGAGGAATAGAAAGGCTAGTGACTGGCAGTTTCCATGACGACAACGGAATTTTCGGGGCTAGAGAGATGTGTAGGTTACACCATCAAATGTGCCAGAGATTGGTCTCCATGACGACAGCAATGTGAATGGGGAAATATATGCTCATGAGATTTTGTTTTAAAAGCCTATTGGGCTAATTTAGGAGAGAATGCTTGCCAAATCAATATTTTTGAAAAGAAATACAGTCAAAATAAGGGATTCCATTTCTTCCTGTATTTTTGAGAAAGTAACATTTTTGAGTATTTGTGTTAAGAGGGGTTATTGACTTACAAATAACTCCTTTGGCTGCATTTCTGAAAAGCACCCAAAGAATGCAGATTTTTCAAATTTAAATTTCAACCTTCATTTCTGAGAGCAGTGCCTCCAAATGTGAAAATAACTAGAGTTATTTAAACTTTCTGATGTTTCTGAACATAAATCAACCACCAGAATGCATCATGTATTAAAGCTTTATTCCTGTTGCATCAAAAGACAGAGGATTTATTACCACAGTGATAGAATAGAAGAATGCTCAAAACTAAGTTCCTCTCGTGCTTCAATTTGTAACCACTTTGGGTGAATTTTCCTTATTGCTGCGTTCTGAAATCTCTAATGTGTAGAGTAGGGAGATGGGCCATGCCTTTTAGTGTGTTGTGTGCATAATTAAGGACCAACATACAAAGGGTTAGTAAAGGATCAATTCAACCATAGAAATAAATGCTGGCCTTATGCCTAAGGTTTAAAACACTTTGTGAACACATTTTGTTTCATGGGCAGATGCTTATGTAATTTTTTGAGATGTGCTTCATAAGATTGATTTGTGTTAGTGAAGAGATGTGAAATTATAAAACTGGAAACTGGGTTTTGGAAAAGCAAAGAAGGGATAGTAACCTTAGGGCTGGTACTGGCTGGGAGCAGTTAGACACATGGGACAAGAGGAAGAAGGTAATCCCAGAACCTGGGGAGAGTGGCTCTGGGGAGAGTCACCTGCCAGGAGCTGCTGCCTTTTGTAGAGGGACACAGCTGACCAACTTGGGGCAGTGTAACACTGCAGGGGTTTGGGGAGTAAATACTCCGACTAATCTCTCCACCCCTCCCAGTTTCCTGCTGGTGTTCGCCATTGACTGAACCAACAGAAGTGAGAAGACAAAGACTCAAATAGACCAAGTCCCTAAAGGTCCATTCTAGAGGGCACAGACCAGTGAATCCCGTAAGCCAAACACGAGCTATCTAGCTCCACAAATAAGGACACATTTTTCAAAGTGCCAAGAATGAAAAATGTTTTGATCTAAAAATATCCCATGCATACACCTGTATATAAATAAATCCATGTGTTTAGGTAGATAGTGGTGTAAATATTGATGTAAGCTGTTGGGGAAATCTTGTTACACTCCATAAAAACAAATGTAATATTGACATATTTTTGATCATCAGTAATGAACTGAACTCATTTATCCAGTATCCATATACAGTATACAATATTGTTTGGGGTTTGTACAAAGTAAGCTAACTAATACAGTTGCCTCTACTAAACTTGGGTATCCCAGACCTGAAAAGGATTATCAGATACTATTTTAATACATAGCTTTCAGACAAGACATTATAAACTATAGTTATCTTAGTGGTTCAGTAGAATTCATATACTCCTGAGTAAAGGTGAAAAAAGGAAGTATGAAATTTGGCCTTTAAAGAGCTAGTCATTTAATTGAAGAATATATATTTGAGAGACTGGAGGCCATCAAAAGCAACATTAAATGACCTGTAAAAAGTAGGACTTTACAGATGGAAGAATTCTACAGGTGTTTGGAAGTTTGTTTATAAAAATTACTACCAGGAAGAATCAGAATATCCCTCATTTAAAAAAGTTTATCTTGTATTTTCGCTGGGTCCACCCAAGGGAAGCATTTTGTGTTCTCTCACATAGCCTTGCATGTGGACTTCTTGTTCTTGTTGCTGAATTCAGTTGTAAATACCACTGTACCCAGAGTCAACAAACATGAATTTAAATCTTGGTTTTATCATCTAGTAGGATTTTGATGAACATACTAGTTGCTGTTCATCTGTGAAATGTGAACTTAAAATGATGAGTGAAAAGGGTTTTCACCTGCAGCTGGCACACTGTAAATCCTATGAATGAAGTGGTCCTATCCTATTTACCAGTTAAATAGTCGTTGGGGGTTTTATGGAGAGTTAGAAAAGTAACCATTTAGAAGGTTTAATTAAAACTCACTGACTTTTTTTTCCTAAGGCGCCTGGGTGACTCAGTCTGTTAAGCTTCTGACTCTTGGGTTTTGGCTCAGGTCCTGAGTTCAAGGTTAGTTGAGTCTGAGCCCTGCGTCCCGCAATGTGTTGACAGGCACAGGTAACAGCTTGGGATTGTCCTTCCCTCTCTCTCTGCCCCTCCCCTGCTTGCACTTGCATGTGATTTCTCAAATATTTCAGAAATGAAAAAAAATTCTCATTGACTTTTTTCTAGTCCATGACTGCTTTTCTAGGTAAAACAAGTCATTTGGCTCCACGAGGTATATACAGACCTTGTTTCTCATCATCTTGTAAGAGGATTCCATACTCCAGGTCTATGGAAGTCTGAATTGGTTTCCTTAAATTCACGGATTAATGTGGCAGTTATAACACATGAATAATAAAGTAGACATTTGTTAATGTTCAAACTCGGTCCTTGTGCCTACTGGCATGAAAACATAGGACTCTATTACATTATAGGACACCACCACTTCTAACACCAACAAGGATAGCAGTTGAGTGCTTACTGATGTCAGACACAGCACTAAGGCTTCACAAAATACATGATTTTACTTAATTGAATGTGAACCTGTAAATCACAGGCATGAGCCTCATTTTATGGTTGAATAAACTGAAGTCCTGAGAAATTGAATTGCTTGTACAAAGCCATGCAGCTAATAAATGGCAGAAATAGTATTCAAAATGAATTCAAACACTAAAGCCATGTTCTTAACCAGTCCCACAATTTTCAAATCCATGTATTGTGTTAAATGGCATGCATTTATTCATTCACTCAGCCTTGCCTGAACTACAGGAGATTGTGATTGTTTACATCTGTCTTGTGTGAGTTTGTCAACACTGTTGAGGTCAGGTGTAACCGGAAAGGACATGCTCAAAGTTGGTAGAATCGCCTCACATTTACTGATCTCAGGCCCTTCTCCAGGTGTTCAGCACAAATAAGAAGGAACCCAGACTGATTGCTTTGTCTGAAAACAAAGCCATTCCTGACGCTAGAGAAAAACAGTGTGGCATAATGAGTTGTAGGGGCTCTGAAATGTATACCTGCCTTCACGTCATGATTGGCTTGATTTTTAAGTAATCTTAATTTCTCTGAGCCTCTTTCCTTACCTGTCAGCTGTGGTTAATAGGGGCTACCGCAGTATGTTGTTAGCATTTGTGTACTGCGAAATATAAACAGGCAATACTTGGTCGCTGGTAACAATACTTCAGTGCCATCTGTTTTTCTATTCAGACACAAACCTTTTTTCAGCTTTGAACTTGACAGTTGACTAGAATCTCGTGTAATCACTACTTGAGGATATACACAGGGCATTACCCAGTCATTGAAATGGCCAGGTTCTGGCCTCACCATACTTAGGGGACTCTTAGTTCCCACTACTCTGGTCTCCAGGGATGGACTCACCTGCTCCCTGCTACCTTTGGTTTTGATTATATGCACTGTAGGTTTGGGATCATCATCTTCCCCCATCTGAATGTTACTAGCTCTTCAAGAACTAATTCAATCTTGATTGTTTTTAAAGTCTTTGCTATTTTTTAGTAGTTATTGATGTCTGAGTGTTCTACCCTCCACCACATAATACAGTGTTCTCTTATGCTGTCTGAGGTTGTCTGAAAACATTCTATATGCATGAGACTTAAGGGAAGTGGTTATGCCCTTTATTCATGTATTACAATAATTAGATATTAGCTACACTGGTTTTGGTTTCTGAGCTCTCGGCTGATGAAATTTCTTTCTCTGGGAAACGTGTTAGAGAAGTTGATTGATCGTCTAGCCCTGTGGACTTCAGTTGGTTACTGTTTGTCCACAATCAAGTTGACCTGCCTCCCTCCTTAAGTAGTGAAATGACTGACAAAGATGAAACCAAGTTTAAACTTTGCTCAATTACAGCATTATTAAGAGTTGGGCTTCCTCCTCTTCTACTTGGTAATGTTAAAAAATCACAAGCCTGCAAAATCTACAGTGATTAGACTATTCCATGCATTTGTTCCTTCATGTGCCATGTACCTATGTTGGGATTATCTCTTGGGACTGGAATGGCCCATGACTTGCTGTATCAGGCTCAAAGAGCATCAGTGACATTTTGCCAGCCTTCTAGAAGGAAGAAGGCAAAACCAAGACCACTGTACATTGAGGAAAAACTAGGGTTCCTTCTAATGCAGGGAATGTTGGGCATTGATATTGTAAGTCAAGACTTACTGAATTTACACCTATTAGTCAATGGACTATGTTGAAGGATTGTGAAAGTATTGAAAATTTCTGCTTTCACAAACCTGAGCAATCTCTGGGGAACTTTGTTCTGCAGAAATTGATATTAAGTATTGTCCCAAATAATGTTCGGTATTTTATATCTGCATAAGACTTACTTGAACAATGCAGATGGATTGTCATGCATCCTAAAGATGTGACACAGCATATATATCTTATGTTACTTTGTCTAAAGTTGAAAAAGGATTTAAGTGTTACACAAACAGGGTCTTACTTCCAGTCAAGGTTGTTAAATATTTCTGTCATGTAGTATCATACCTAAAATGGAGTTTAAAAAATAAGACAGCCTTGATTTTTGGAACTTAAAAATGGTGCTTTTGATGTTTACTTTACTATTGGTAGAATTTTAAGTTATATCTAAATTGTACCTTTATGTTTGAGATATATTACTCAACAATACATAGTGTTATAATAGTATCTAACATAAAGGCTGAAAAAGCCTAAATCTTAGCCAAGGGAATTTTTTAAAATAAACCTCATTTGTTAAGCTTAAATAATTGAAGATATTCATTCACTTAAGGGCATTGTTACAGTTATATTCTACTGTTTTGATACTTTGAATAGTGACAACATGGGAGCATCCCCCAAAGTCTCCAAAGAGCAACAAGAGGAAGCATCCTAGTGTGAAAATACAAAGGAGAATTAAGTTTGGAGTCTTAAATCCTTAGAACTTGGTATGGTAGCTATGACTTAGGTATTCAGTGTGTGTTGTCTGAATAGCACTTACATTTTGTCAGAACTTGGAGAACTATGGTCCAGGTAGAACCTCTGTGCTCTACCTGAAAGCTCTAACTTTCTTGAAAGGGCTCTAACTATGTCATTATCAAACGAGGAGTACAACAGGTAGTGGTGCTATGAACAATTTTGCTCAGTTTTCTGGAGTGATCCTATAGAGGTACAGAGTCATCGTATCAACAGTGTGCCTGTGTTCTAGGTCTACTTCCTTGCCAACACTTGGAATTTTTGTTGTTTTCTACTTGAGCTATTCTAATGTATGTAAATGGTATCTTACTGTGTTAATATGCATCACATTGCTGGTGATGAGTGAAACTAGGTCGTTTGGGGATGTTTATTGACTATTTGCATATTCTCTTCTTGGAAGTTGTGTTGCAAACCTTTTTCCTATAGGATGGCCTGTCATTTTACTCATTGAGTTATTCACACGTTCTAGATATTATTTAACACATGGATGGCAAATACCTTCTGTGGCTCTAACTTTATTTTTTGGATGTCAGGCAAAAATCCAAATGTCTGTCTAGAATAGAATGGATAAATGTGGTATACAGTCATACAGTTCTTACTAAAGAAGAATGAGAAAAAAGGGATTACAATTACATGGACAACATAAATCAATTTTACAAACCCAATGTTCAGTGAAAGAAGCCAGGTACAAAATAGTGCAAAATGAGTCTAGTTATGTAATACTCATAAACAGGCAAAAGTAATGTGAAGCTAGTAATGACCTATTTTTATATCTAGGTGCTGTTTATACGGATTTTGATTACACTGGTGTGTTTACTTAGTAAAAAGACCTGGAGTTCTACACCTAGAATTTGTTTTTTTAATTATATTTTTTCTGTAGATTTTTCTATACAGTCTACTTAAACAAAAACCTCAGTATAGACTAACGACCCTTAGAAGAAGAATCTATCAAACACCAAATATCTTACAGGGATGCAATTTAATAGGAATGATTTATTACAAATCTCCCTTAGGGTAACTTTGTTCTGATCAAGGTCCACATCAAAATTGTGGCTATTGAATGTAAGCAATTCAATGAAGCCAAAAAATATTTCATATTAAGCTTAAATTTTTTAAAATTTTATTTATTTCTTAATGTTTACTTTTGAAAGAGCACGAGTGGGAGAGGGGCAGAGACAAGGAATCCAAAGCAAGCTCCAGGCTCTGAGCTGTCAGCACAGAGCCTGATGTGGGGCTCAAACGTACAACCCACAAAGTAAGAGATCCTGATCTGAGCTGAAGTCAGACACTTAAGTAACTGAGCTACCCACGTATCCCAAACTTAAATTAGAACCTCTATAGGATGGGGTTTTGGGGTGATGATGGGGGTTTGGAGCTGACAGCCAAGAAAGAATTCTTGAAGACGTCTTTGGGCAGAAAGGTGATTTTATTAAAGCACAGGACAGGGCCCATGGGCAGAAAGAGCTGCACTGGGGTTGTGACAGGTAATAAACCCTCTGGTTGGGGAGGGGGTTATGGATAGGGTAAGTCTCTAAGGAATTTTGGAAACAAGGTTTCCAGGACTTGAGGGGCTAGCTGCTGTTAGGAAAACACCATTTATTACTGTAGAGTAAAACCTCAGTTATGAGATGCTTCAAGTGTATATCAGGGGGCCATAAGCTTGGAGTATAATTGCCAGCATATATCTTGGGAGACTTGAGGTAAAGGAAGTTGCCAAAGGAATTTTTCCATATGCTGAAGTAGATTTCCAGGACCCTGGTGGGGGGTGGGGGAGGGGTGGTCAGAATAATGTTAAGCCAAGATTCGCTTTTGCCCTTAGCAAAGTGTCCTCATGGAGGCAGCTGAGCTCCTAGAGGGAGGTCACTCTGTTTCAAGGACTTGTCGATGGGCTGTAGGCAGTAAGGGAATTTTTCATTTGCCTTAGTTTCCCACATCACCATGGCAAGCACTTAAACTGCCTTACATCTGGATGAGGGTGGTATTTGGGCTCCAGGAAGTGGTGTCTATAGGTTGCTGGAGTTTAGCTATGGATAAGATTGCCTTTTTCTTGCAGTTTACTAAGTTATACATCCTGTCCTGCATGACTGCAATCTGTATCCATCAACCATTTGCTTTCTTTACCCTGTTCTTGGTTACCCAGGAGTGTCTGAGGAATGTCGCACCTATCCTACCTGGAGGGGGTGGGGGAGGTATGCTAGCTTGTGTTTTGCCTCCAGCTTGCCTTACGCTGTCATCACGTAGGATCCCTTCATCTTAGAAAATGACTCAAATGTTCTTTGGATGATGGTTATTTAATACCCCATCTCTGAGGTTAAAAGTTAATTTCTTAGGTTTTTTAATACTCGTACACCTCCTATTTATTGTAATAATCTATTAGCAAAATATCTTTGGTTAATAGGAATTGTTTGAATGGCTATCTAAATGTTTTATCCATCCGGCAGTAAAGCATGGTGAAAAATTAAGATGACTGAACATCTCCAAAAAGTGGTTTAAACTCTCCGCTACCATTTATCAGTCGTTGGCATTGCACAAATTTCTTTAATTTTTGAACCATCTTGCAGTTGTTGACCAAGAAACACTCTCATGGCATATAGCAGGCATGTGATAATTGGTAGCTATGCAGCTTTTGGAGACTTGGAGATTATAACATTTAAGAATTTTAGCTAGTGATGGAGATAAACATCTTCGTGAATAACTTAGAAAGTAGAAAATATTTAAATTTCACTTAAATACTTAGCAAAAATCTAGATAACTTTTAATCCATGCTTCACTGTATCTTTGGAATAGTAACACAATGTTCAAGTTTTGTTAGTATGTTAAATTAGAATTGAATGTAAATCATACCACTTATTTGACTAGACACTAGATGCATTTAATTTGGAGAAAAGGAGTTTTTGTAGTGGATAAAACCTCCAGCAATTAGTAGGCTCTTACTGCATGACAGGCACTGTTTTATTACACATTTCACTATTTAATCCTAACAACTTAGATAAAATAGAACACTACATTCCTATTACACTGAGAGGGAAAGAGAGAGGTTGAGACCTCATTTTACATGTTACAAATATAGAACTCTTGGAAAATTACTTGTTATATAGCCTCTTACTGATAATTACGACATGCAATGTTGTAGATTTTAAATCTCCTACTTAAGGGGTTTCATGTCAATCATTTGCAGGGGAAAATTGTTTTTCAAAGTCAGAAGTTGGCTTTAGAATTCTTAGAGCTCTATTACACTTTTTTTCTAATCCCTCTTAATCATAAATGGAAATAATGAAATATAAAAGCTAACTTTCTCCAGACTTCTTCTGTGTTCATTCAGCAGAATTTGGAGTATCACCCCTACCTTCTCACCACCAAGTATTAGGAATTATGAGGGAAAAGATTGTATTTTTGTTAAGTATCTAAGGATGTAACCTTATTTTTGAAAGAAAAGGGTTTATTGCAGCATTATATACATGGAAAAATATACATATAAGTGCAGAAATGAAATATAAACATGCCCACGTAACCATAACCTCAGTCAGGAAATTGACAACCACCAAGACGGAAATTCCACCCCCACCACCTTTTGTCCCAGTCACCAGACCCCTAGATAGAATGTTAGCAAACTGTCCATCTTAGTTCAACTTCTTTAAGTGGATTTTATTTTTTGAAATTTATCCTTTATCTGTGTTGTCAAGTGTGTTGGCATAAAGTTCATAATATTTTTAAATAGAGGAATAGCTTTTTGATTGGTATTAGGAATTTATTAGTCTCAAAAAAATTTCATAATACCTATTACATTTCTTTCCTGTTTGATTTATGTCCATATTGTCACTATTTCTCGGGGTGGGAGAAGGGGGGTTAATTTGTGTGTGTGTGTGTGTGTGTGTGTGTGTGTGTGTGTGTGTGTGTGTGTGTGTGTTTCCTTAGGTTCTTAAAAGGGATAGTTAACTGATCTCAGCTATTACTGATTTTAGTTTTTGCAATCTATGTATTTACGACTCTATCCCCTCTAGGCATGTTTAGTTTTTTCCCTATGTGTTTTAGTATGTCATATTTTTATTTCCGGTTTACCAATTTTAAATCTCCACTGTAATTTCCTTTTTGACCTAAGTCTCCTGAGAATTCCCTGTTTATCATATAATTGCATGTATTTTTAGGTGAAATTGGGTGGATTCGGAGTTCCATTATTGCAAATTGTTGGACTTGTTTAGTGTTTCTCTAGTTCTAACATATCATAGAAAATCCTCTTTTCATAAATGAGAGCCAAAAAATTTTGTTACCTAAACTTAGGTGTGATAGCAAGCATTTCCGAACAACAGTAAATCACTAAAACCATTACATGCAGATATACTAAGGCTAGAGATAACTACATAACAAAAGTACTACAAATAATACATGTTAAACCCTACCTATTTTGATTTTTTGAAAACCTATATATTCCTGCACATGGCAAGATGGCATGCTGGAAGATTAAGCTCATTTTAGTCTGATAATGATATTGGTGCATATTTGGAGCTCTAATTAGGGTCCTAATCAAATACACTTTGTGGAAGAACAGAGAAACTTTCTTCAATGCTTCGAGCTTTAGAGAAACATAAAATTAGTAGATAGGTAGTATTAAAATTGGTGGTAAAGTTTTACTAAGTGAAAACTGCAGCGGGGTGGGGGGGGTGGGGTCAAGGATTGAATGCTAAATGCTTTAGAATGGTACCAACACTGTTGAGTTATGATCTTTCTACATACCAAAGGATGGTTTAACAATTTAAGAGGCAGTGGAAATTAACATGCCATATTATCATTTGGATAGTAATAAAAATGCTTTAGAGTAATTAAAGGTAACCAAAAATTTTGACTCAAAATCTGATACCACACATTTCTACAGAAAGCTTACAGTGCCTACAGTGAAGATGAACTGCATTGTTAGGATCCCTTCAACAGGGTCAAGTGGGAACACTTTGAAAATTGGTCTGTGGATATTCTTGAAACAGATGCATGTTGTGCATTTCTAGTTTCTAATGAGGAATTGGTGAATCTTAAAGCAATACTCTAGGTGTAGGAGATAATAAAGTGAGTTTTTTCATTAGTTGGAGTAAATAAAATGCCTTGTAAAAATTGGATGTTGATTTGTATTAGAAATGCAAACCATCTGTCTTTAGAAGGTAAAATTAGGCCTTTTTTCTCTTAGCTTGAAGATAAAAGCACAACTTTGTTGTGAGTTATTAAAGGGACTCCATGATTTGTGTATGCAAGCTGTACTCTGAACCCATTTGGGTTGTTGGTTGGGGTGGTGGTGGTGGTAGGGAACAATTCTTGGAAAATTTGTTTCCATTGGAATAAAAGGCTTCAGTGAGAGCTAAATAAAATGGCTTGGACTAGTATGTGTGAAGCAGGAGGTGACTTGAAGACTTTGTCCAAAGCACGTCTTTGGGATGACAGGCGATTATGACTTGATTTTGTTGTATTATGGTTCCTCATGATGAAATGGCTTCAGTTAGTTGAACTACTAATTCTTAAACCTTGTTTAGCTGAAAATTTTCTCTTTACAATTAAGGAGTTGGTTTAAAAAAATTGACTGCCTTATTTTACTTCTGCAAAGGATAGTGGGTCCTTTGGTCAACAACCTAAGCCTACAAATGATGGAATTTTAGAAACTTTAGAAGAGGATATGTTGATAAATATGGTTATATAGATTGTTTTCTGGCTACCACTAGATCATTTAAGTGATTACTGCTAAGAGGAATTAACTACATAGCCAAGTAACTAGCAAGGTTAACATATTAACTAGCAAATTGAGCTGTTGACATAACTTTCCTCTTCACCTTTTTGGAAGGAATAGAAAAAAAGTGAGTCCATTAAATCAAGAATGTGGTTTAAAGTACACAGGGCCATGTGTATATTTCATGGTACCTCTTAATGAGTATATACTTGCTGACTATGGTGCCGACTAGGTCTGCCATATGCAATGTAAATACACTACCTGCCATAGTAGGTTATAACACTAAATGATTTGATGAATGCTCTTATGCAGGAAACTAGAGGACACACAGAAGTATTGAGGGCATACTGAGACTTGTAAGAAACGCTGTGATCTGTGTCTATAATCTTCATTGGCACAAGTCCTGTCATAAATTACAGCGAGCCAATTGTTGTATTTGAGAATTAGAGTAGCTATGGGTGTCCAGTCCTAAAAACTTACCTGCCACCTTGGCTTTTCTTGCCGTCACCCTCAGACTCTGTTCATGGCCTTCGAGGGGGCTCTGCTTAGAACCTCTTTTTATTGCAGCTCTGTTCCTTCACTCAACAAACCTGTTTGAGAGCATGCCACTATGCTAGCCTTTTTTGCTGTCTGTGGGGCAAACATGTCTGGATAAGATGGTGTCCCTGCTCTCTGTCCATTGGTGGAAATTATTCCCTACAGGCCTTGGGATAAAAGTTTCTTTGCTGTCACTAGGATTCACATGGAACTTCAGCCTGGAGTTTGGCCAGTGCCTGAATATTTTTCACTGACTCATTTGTCAAAGTGTCAGGGTAGGATTAGCTCCCTTCAGCTAACGGACCAACTCTGCAGCTGTCAAAGTAGTAATCAGAGCATCCAAATCTGCTTCTACAACAGCATCCCCAGTCAGAGGGAATAGTGCTGTTGGGAATCTCATCACATTTTACTGAGGAAATTTATTTTAAGGTCACGGTGGCTCATCTGAAATCTTGGTCCTCTCTTGAAGGGTTGCAGGTCTGTTTCTAGACCTTGATCCTTCCTGATTCAGTGAACCTAATAACATAGATGCATACTTAGGAAGACACTAAAACAGCACGTTGAAAGACCAGCTGTTGTAGACCTCAGAGGGAGAAAAAAACCTCT
Source organism: Panthera pardus (assembly GCF_024362965.1). Lineage (NCBI taxonomy): Eukaryota > Metazoa > Chordata > Mammalia > Carnivora > Felidae > Panthera > Panthera pardus. Next base: position 13,684,185 of record NW_026526766.1, on the reverse strand, counting down.
ATTAGGAGTTAAAAGTATGGCAAAAAAAGTTACCTCCACCCACCCTAAGAGGAATTGAACTAGGACTTGAGCAGATACTAGTTGCCTGCAGTTGCCAAGATGGGACCGCTTCCTCCGTGGGTAATCAGCCAGTAATTTAGCAACATGGGGAAATTGCTAATTCCTCATGCCTTGTTCTTTTGTTGAGAGTTGTTTTGTCTCCCCTCTCTTATTGGATGGTGTTGGCAACCCTGGACTCGGGTTAGATCTCTTTGGCTGAGAAAAGAGGCTGGGAGAAAGTGGGGACCCTGAATTGGAGCTCCGGTCTCTTTTTCCTCCTGTTATTTTCTGGGACGTGACTTGGTTTCCTAATCATGAGGAAAAAAAAAAAAAAAAAAAGAAAAAAAAACTTCACTGAATGTTAACTTTAATATGGAAACTGTAGACAGCTGGGTGAACTTCAGCATTTCCTGATCTATGAAGAGGAATAATAATAAAATCTCCCTCAGGGAGTTCTTATGATTTAATGGCTTTATTGCCAGCATCTGGGACAGAGGCATACTATCCAGGGCAGGTCAGCTGTTACAATGCAAGATGTTCTAAAATGCTTTCCTGTGCATGGTTTCTTGGGGTTGTTTATATACATCCTTTGCAAATTGTGTTCTTAGCCTGGGGTAAAACTCTAATATCACCAGATCTTTCAAGCTATTGTTTTAAGGAAGAAAATTTGATTGTGAGATTACATTGAACACTTTTCTTAGAATCATTTTGTTTTGTTCATCATCTTGTTAGAACAAGAGAGTCCTAAAAGTCCAAAAGAAATTCCTTATTAATTCTATTCATCATATACAAGTTAATCCCCTCTGTCTGCCTGGAACTTTCAAACCGTCAATTAAACGGGCTCGTTTGCCTTAGTCTTGAACTGGTTTCTGTTGGTGGAATCTCGTCTATAAGAAACCCATTTGAATTTGTAATGACCTGTAAATTTCTGAAAGTGCAGATTCACCCTTGCCAAATTATTTCTATGAGAGTAATCTACATTGAAATTACTGAATTCATTTTTGATATCTCATAATAAAAACCTACTTAAAATCCCTAAGTTGCAAGAAGACTCTGAAAACCCACTTCCCTGTGGAATAAGCTTTCGGAGGAATGCTCTCTTGGGGAGATCTTGTAAGACAGGACTGGATGTGTGTCCTTAAAATACAAAGACCATTATAGTGGCTCTATAAGATCATGCCCTGAGACTGGTCATCTAGGCAGGCTTAGGTATGGAGGAGACCCATACTTTGTTCTCTCCTACCCACACCACCTCAACCTATTTTGAGACCCCAGGCTGCCTGCAGGGCTGCTGAGAGCCTAATATGGCCCTTCACTTCTTAGGTCAATGTGTGTCCTAAACCCCACACACCTCCCTTCTTCCCCTCCCTGGAGCTGTCACAAGCTGTCATTCCTTTAGGATCTAACTCCATTTCTCCTGTTATCCAAGGAAACCATGGGAAGAGAAAGCTGTCCATGGTAAGGTGTTTGTGGGTACTCTGATACAAGTAATAACATTTCAGTGTTCTGATAACTTGGGCTTCAATGGTAGAAAACACAGGAACTCTGAGCTCGTCAATTTTTGTAGGCGTGCTTACTAGGTATGAAGCACTTACTGTAGTAGGTCTTTTGAGCATCATAAAACTTAATCTCTGGGAAAATTCTTGGGGCAGACTTTGAACTCATTTTATTCATGATTCAGCTCAAGTGTAACCTCTGAAAGGCCCTCCTATCTAACATGGCTCCCATCCCTGTCCATCTTTGTCCCCTTTATCACATTTTGTTCAACATCATTTATCACATGGACATTATAGTCCATATTTATCCCTATATTTGCTTCTATTTTGACACATCAGCTAAAGTGGTGACCTCATGAGGGCATGTCCTTTGTTTGCCAATATATCCTTGATATTTGGAACAGGAGGTGTTACGTGGGGAGGTTGAGAATTATCCTCCCCAATTTCCACAGTTGAGGAAACTGGGCTTAGAAAAAATAAGTAACGAGCTCTAAATCTCAAAGTGGTAGAAATGGATCAGAATCCAGGCTCGTTAGGCTCCAAATCCTTCATATTTTGTTACATCATGCTGCAACTTTTCCCCATCCCCAATATAACAAGGAAGGATCCTAATGAAACACATGGCAGATGACAAGAGCTCTTAAAGAGACTGTTCTTGGCTGAGTCACACCCTTCAGAATCCCTAAAATCCTAATCTGGATTGTCCTGTATTTGATCTATGCAGCTAACCCAGTTAATGTTGATATTTGGGGAATTGTTAAAATCTAAAATAATTTAAGTGAAAAGGAACATCATTATAGGATGAAAGAAACAATACGAAGATCGGTTCAATGTGTCACATGGTTATTGGAAAACAGTTCTTAAAAATGGAAAATTCATAAGCGCTTTGCATTGGGTCTGAAGTTTGCTTATTAACAAAACCCCAATAGGCAACATGCTATTTTGTGACTTACTATATATATAAAAAAAATATATATATATCATTGCGAACCTGTGGGATATATGTGGGTAGATACCAGTCACTCTTTTCTTCCAGGGACCCTGGGTCACAAAATGGAGGAGGGGAAAGAGGTCTTGGCCTTTTGTCTACATTGTCTGTGGTCTATGATGAGCTTAAGGAGAAAAGTCTGTTGCTTTTAAATCCTTGATTAGCTTATTTCCTTCTGTAGTTTTTTCCTTTTTTTTTTTTTTTTGTTTTTTTGTTTTCGGGTTTTTTTGTTTTTTGTTTTTTTTTTTTCTTTATGACCTGGTGTCATTGATACCAGGCTTTTCTTTTTACCTGAAGGTGAGAAGATTCTAATGAGAAACAAGATCGTATTTTATTTCTTTTCTGAAAAATAGATCGTTTTCCCCCAGGCGGATGCTTATGAACATTCATGTGATTATTGAGTTAAAAGGGATGTCTTTTTGTATGAGTAAATCTTTAGTGATTCACAATTCATGATTTTCATAACTGTAGTCCTCTCTGTCCTCACTTTGTCCCCTGGGTCAGTAACTTGAGTCCCCCAGGATGATAAAAGACATCTTATTTAATGAGATCCACTACTCTGAAGCTGCGGGTGTAAATACTCTTTTATTGTCTCTTCCGTGGGATCCATACCACTTCCTCTCTCCTAGGATTTGTGAAGATTTAAAAATTACTTCCTTGTCCCAGTTTAACTCTGAACCTCACATTAAACTTCAAGAGGATTTACAATCCTTTATAGTCATCTGGAATAAGCAGTTGGGTTCTGCGATAAGCAAACAAATTAGCCAACCTTCCCCTAATGGCCATCCCTCTCTCTTCCTGATGCTGCTAAAGGCAGATGTGTTAAGGTAATCTGTTCACCACACAGACAGAAGTTTTGCACCAACCAATTAGTGGTTGAAAATGTCCTGAGGAATAACGCATTTAATTAGGCATAGACAAACGATGGCTGCTTGTGTCTCGTATTATGTCTGAATTCTGAAGTTCCCTTAAATACGTGATTCAAGAATTAGTCTTCAGCATTGTTTTGGAATTGATACATCCTAATAAGGAAGACTAGAAATAGTATGGCTGCCCTAGGAGGGACAATGCTCTCTTCGTATGTGGGGGTCTCACAATTTTTTAGGGTCTTATTCTTGAGAGAAGTGTCCTCATATTATTGTGAGACAGCCCTAAGTCTTTCCTTGATCTTAGTAGTTATTTTCTGGTTGATATCAACAAACAGCTTTCCAAATCCAAATGAACTCAGATACCACAAGTTTAGCAAATTGTCTCTGTGTATTTCATAAATGCTTTGGTGTATCCATTAAGGGCCAGGCCTGGAGACACCGTGAGATCTAAGACCTATTCAGGATCTACCCTGACAGAACTTGGAACAGTGGGGTGGCAGGTTTCAGTTAGCACTTGGGTCTAGCGTGATATATTTTGGTAGCGCCCGGGAGCTGTGGGGACATGTGTCAGGGGCCTCCTGTCCAGGAAGCAAGGAAGAATTCCCAGAGGGAGTGTGATGTAAGTGGAGATATGAGAATGAGTTAGTTCATTAGAGATTTCACAAAGCATACTTTTGTGTTGTGCTTACATGCTTCTAGTTCTGACAAACGTATTTTATGTGGATGAATAGGGCTGGAAGAATCATTTCAAACAAAAGAACTACTAATGAATTGAAAAAAAGGTCTCTAGCTATATCCTATGTGGCACCTAGTGACATGTAAATTAAGGACCTCCAGTGGCACAGTTGGTTAGCCTGCGGTACTTGGACAAAAATCAAATGACACAGGAATGATGTGGCTTGTCTTCAAATCCCACCTCTATTTACTCACTGTGTGACCGTGGACATACAAACTATGCCAGCCTTTAGTTTCGTCATATCTACTTAGGACTTTTAATGTTTATTTTTTGAGAGAGGCAGTATGAGTGGGGAGGGGAGAGAGAGAGAGAGACAGAGAATGAAAGAATATGCCAAGCAGGCTCCACACTGTCAGCACAGAGCCCGATGTGGGGCTCAAACCCACAAACTGAGATCACACCTGACCCAAAATCAAGAGTCAGATGTTCAATGGACTGAGCCACCTACCAGCCTCTGCTTAGGATTTGTTGAAATGGGTTAGAGAGTATCAGCATACCATAGTTCCTGTCTGAATGATACGATGTCGTTACTGTTTGAGGATGCTTGGACAGGATTTAAAAGCCATTTATCATGGGAAACGTTTGCAGTAGGGTGAGCAAGTAACTTAAATGACTTGTGCCCCCTTACTCATGACCTGGGACAAGTGCCTTTACAGGATAAAATGAGGTCATTCCAGGAAAGATGGTGAGGACCAATGGAATTGGCTTGCAGTTGGTAGTGGGTCCAGATGAAGTTAGTTTTACAAAGTGAACTTTGCATGTTCTACACAGGCTCAAGAACCTATGTCCGCTTTGGAGTACTCCACCACTATGTGGTTTTCTGGAGTTGGGAGTTTGAGGTTTTATTCCTTTTAACTGAAAAATAAATTTTATGGGACTAAGTATTTCTTGAACAATCTCTCAACTCAGATTCGGTGGAATGTGTTTCCACTCAGCATTTAAGCAGCATGTATGGGCATCTGCCTGGGAAGTAGTCCTTGCAGAGGTTGGGGGCTTAGATTTCAGAGTTCCCCTGTGTTCTAGTTGTGGCTCTGCTAAATATTGGCTTGGACAAGTTAATATCACTATGCCTCTAGGAGAACTAATTATTGGCATAATGACAGTAATAGTCACCTGGCAGTGACTTCGGGGTTCATTAAGATAATTCAAAGCACATACTACATGCTTAAAGCAAGAAGAGCTTGATGGTAAGCTTGTATTTATTAGTAATAACTACAGTCTCCCAATTTGGTTTAGAACATAAAAGCACAATATCAGGTCTTTGCGTAAGTAGACTACTTGTTTGTATAAGCAGGGCTTAACACAAAATTACTAACTGCATGGTCATACCAAGAAATGGCAAAATGGGGTTACTAACCTGGGAGTAATAGCCAGTATCCTCTCATTTAGCTGAGTGTTGCTCTTAATATACTCCTAACTCTCCAACAGTAACTGGAGCTCCAGAAGAGCCCACAAGCAGAAATTGTGCCATGTGAACATTTGATTGGAATGGTCCCTCTGGAGGAGTGAAGGTAGTGAAACAAATAAAATGAATGGTTCTCATTTGTCAACCTGAGCATTCATGAGGCATCTGAAGACAATTTTGCTTATTTAGGTCATTTGCTTATTTCCAATGAAAGGATCGCTATTGGTTCTTATGCAGTCCCAATGAAATACTGTGCTTGCCCCAAACCCGGCCTGCTAAGCATTATTGCTAAGATGGTTATTTTACCTCTACAAGTTTGGGAATAAATCTCTTGGAATCGTGAACGAGAGCCATAATGTGTGTTCCCAACTGACCCAGCTTTTTAATAGGCATAGGTACTGTTTAATTTGAAACTTCAAATATAATTCATTCTGCTAGAAAAGGTATTTAATTAGAAGTTGTAAGAATTCTTACTATGTTTGGAAGGCTTACCTGTAGTCCTGAAGACGGGTAATGATAAGCAGAAAGGATCATTCTGAATGTTGGACGTTTGAAAACTTGAACTTCAACTATTAAAGTTTGTAGAGTGGATGAGCACGTGGCTACCCTTGCTGAAGTTTGTTACTCTTCACTAGTAAAGGAATGCCCTGTTCAGGGCCACCACAGGGAAAAACTGTCAAGAAAGGGGTTTCCTTTTGACAATTGTCACAACTTCAGTTACCACAACTCTCCTTGTGGTTCTGAAGAAAGCCCTGAGGCCAGCCTCTTGAACTTGCTATTTGCGGGACCTTGCTCTGCCCAAGGTCAATATCCTCTGCTGTGACTGTTAATGTCTCCAGGTGTATCTCTACCCCCCCCCCCCCCCAGAATTAATTTTGTAGTTACTTCTCCCCAAATAAGGAAACCTTAAGAAACCTCTGCAGTGAAAGATGGTCAAGTCCATGAATCATGAAGGATAGAAGAACCCTGCTTGAAGTTTATCTAGTCACTTGTATATACTTGTGGTGTGGCTTTATCTGTAGGCATGATTAATAGAACAGAGAGCACTGGCCAGGAGACAGCATCCTGACCTGCCATTCCAGGGTGGCATTAACTAAGGAACGATGGTCTTAAATCATCCTGAAACTGAGCCTTGGGTCTCTAACCTGCAAAACGAGGAGACTTCAAACGTTCTGTGATTCTATAATCTCTTTCATCTTTTTTGCACACTTGATTTTATTGGACTACAGGTAAAAAAAAAAAAAAAAAAACACCAAAGTTTTATTTTTCAAATACCTTTGAAACTGACCGTGGAAAAAGGACTAGTCCTCCAACTGTAATAAATCCAGTGTAATGCCAGCTTTTGGTGAAAATTGTAGTGGAGACTGAGAAAATCTAGAAAATTTTCTTAGAGAATAATTAGTCAGGCACTAAAACAATGGAAGCCGTTGTTTATGAGCCAGAAAAACTTCGATTGCTGTGGTAGTGTGATGGGGGGATACTGCTAATAAATACACAATCTGGTTAAAACCATGATCTCCTATACAAGCACAGGTGCAAGAGAAGAAACCTTGCTCTCTCTGTTCCAGCCAGCTTGCCATACTGAATCCCTCAGATGTAAAACTCTTGTGCCTATTACTGTAACAGTCTTGGTTATGGGCAGCCACAAAGACCGCGGGTAAATCAGACCCTGTCATCAATACTTGTGCCTCAGGGAAGTGGCAATTTTGGAGAAATTTTTCCAGTCCCTTTTGCTTCATCTGTCTCTACCATGTTTTTCAGTTTCCTGAGGATCTTTGAGAGTGACATTTATTATGCTAAAGTCTCTAGAAACAACATAGGGACATTTACTGTCCTGACCTAGCTATTCTTAGGAATGCAAAACCTGTTTCAAAGTTGGATGTTAAGATTAGTTAATGTCTAGTTATGAAGTTTGGAATTTCTATTATGCACAAAAGGGAAACAACAAAATGTTACATACCTATAATCTAGATCCCATAAATTCAGCATTTTGGCAATCTTGATTTTTCTGGAGCATTTTTCTGTAAACTGCACAGTTAACAAAAAGGATGATACTGTGCTATGCTCTGGCTATTAAATCTAATTAGAAAATCTTTAATGTTTTATTTTTAAAAACTTTTTAACTTTTATTTTTGAGACAGAGCATGAGCAGGGGAGGGGCAGAGACAGAGGGGGAGACAGAATGCGAAGCAGGCTCCAGGCTCTGAGCCGTCAGCAGAGAGTCTGACGTGGGGCTCAAATTCACGGACTGTGAGATCATGACCTGAGCTGAAGTTGGATGCTGAACCGACTGAGCCACCCAGGTGCCCCTAGAAAATCTTGTAAATGACAAAAACTCCGTGTACAGGAGACTACAAATAAATGCTTAGCTGATCCCAAAGAGATAATGTAATGCTATACAATCATAGACAGTCTCCAGGAATTAGTGTAGGATATTCTTATTTACGAATCATCTGCTAGAATGTGAGCTTGTGACAGCACCTTGTGAGGGCACAAGCAGGGAAGGGGCAGAGAGAGAGGGAGACACAGAATCTGAAGCAGGTTCCAGGCTCTCAGCTGTCAGCACAGAGTCCGATGTGGGGCTGGAACTCAGGAACTGTGAGATAATGACCTGAACCAAAGTCAGATGTTAAACCAACTGAGCCACCCAGGTGCCTCATGAGAGCATCTTAATGAGTAAGTTCACTTCATGTTTGGTGTGTGGTTTTCTATTTAGAGATTAGAAAAATGCAAAAACTTAGAATCTTGGAAATTAAGTTTGTTACCTTTTTAACACCCAACTGTATGTAATCCAATAATTTCTGGTTAACTAGCTGACTTAATTTCACTGGGATCCACTTTAAAAGAAGTTCCTTTTGAGATACTTAAAATTTTCGTTGTTCAGTTACCTTCTCTGTACTCAGAAACATTAATAGCAAAACTACGATACTTACATACTATACTAGCAGTTCATCGATGACCAAGATGGTAGAGGCTTGTCTGCAGTAAAAGAACTATATATGGTTGAGTGATTCTTGATTGAGACCAGGACACTTATCATGATCTCCTAATGTTTTCTAAAATCCAGTAGAAACTTCGAGATCACAGCCTTAGGTCACACAGCTGGGAAGTAAAGAATAGGACAAACATAATGTAAGAGTGAAAATTATGAAAACTGTTCTAGCTACGTGCCAGCCATTTTTTCCAACTGCATTGTTCATTCTTTGATGTCGAATTTGAAGTTCCAAGTCCTATTCTGGGTGCCAGAATGTAGCAATAAGCAAAGGGCCAAATTCCTGCTCTAATGCATTTTACCTTGTAGTGTGATATATACAGGCCATCACCCTGGAGTCTGTTAAGCAACTGCAGGGGTAGCCACTCTTAATCCTATTTTGTTGTTGGGGACATTGAGTTACAGGGTTGAGGTATCTATTTTTTTTTTTATTTTTATATATTTAGAGAATGCATGAGTAGGGGAGGGGGAGTGAATGAATCCCAAGCAGGCTCCATACAGCGCAGAGCCTAATGAGGGACTCCATCTCATGAACTGGGAGGTCATGACCTGAGCCGAAATCAAGAGTCAGACACTTAAGTGAGCTACCCAAGTGCCCCTGGGGGTTGAGGTATCTTAAATCCAACGTCACACGGTTTGGGATGTGAACACGTGGTGTTGTTGCAGTAATGGTACCATGAACTCCAAAGCCTTGATCTGTAACAGCTCTGCTACTCTGCACCTCTAGTGGTCCATTACTTTGTCAGTAAAAATGATGTGGATACCATGGATGGCAAAACAGATGATCTATGCATATGACTCAGCCTCTTTGCAGGGAACTTCTGTCGGAGGCAAAGTGGCAGTTTTATTTCCACCCTCATTAGGCATGGGGGATGTTAGTGCAGATCCTCAGTTGTGACTGTGATTTTTCTGGTGGCTCATCTTAAAATTTGAGCAGCTTTGCTCCTCAGGATCCATCCTTCTGGTAAGTAGCCTTGCTGATCTGCCCTAAGACAGCCTATATAAAATTGGGTTTAGAAGGAAAGAAGATGGACCTAGAAATAAATCACAACCATATTTTATAAGCATTTTAATTATTTCTAAAAAAAAAAAAAAGCTTCATTTCCCCAAATAGGAATAAAACCCAGTATATTCCTCAAACTGATCAAGAGTAGATTCAAGGGGCACCTGGGTGGCTCAGTCGGTTGAGTGTCCGACTTTGGCTCGGGTCATGATCTCACAGTTCCTGAGTTGGAAGCCCACGTCGGGCTCTGTGCCAGCTCAGAGCCTGGAGCCTCCTTCAGATTCTGTCTCCTCTGCTCTGTCTGCCCCTCTCCCATTAGTGCATCATCTCTCAAAAATAAACATTAAAAAAAGGAAGAGTAAATTTGAAAATAAGTTAGGAGTGACAACATAGGACCTATGTGGAACTTGAGAAATGTAACAAGACCATGGGGGAAAGGGAAGGGGAAAAATAGTTTCAAACAGAGAGGGAGGCAAACCATAAGATACTCTTAAATACAGAGAACAAAATGAGGGTTGATGGGGGTGGGGAAAATGGGTGATGGGCATTGAGGAGGGCACTTGTTGGGATGAGCACTGGGTGTTAGACATAAGTGATGAATCATGGGAATCTACCCACAAAACCAAGAGCACACTGTACATGCTGTATGTTGGCCAATTTGACAAATTAAAAACAAAATAGTTCCTAGTCAGTAAGAGAAATCAATTAAAACAGCCAGAAGTTGATAACATGGGAATTTAAAAAGTTGCTTTCAGCAACAGAAGTATTCTCTTAAAGTGTTGCATAGAAATAAGCCATTTGATGAGCTGTTTTCGATGAAAAGTTAAAAAACAAAGTCATTCATAATCTAAAGTCAGTGTTTCTCTTAAAGGCTTTGTACAGAGTATTTCCCTCCTTAGTGTGAACTGTTAAGTAGGAGTGTTAGGGATATTGAGTCTTGAAGATCGAAAATTGGGAAAGTTTCTATGAAAGAATCCATCTATAAGAATAGGTATGAAGAATTTTGAAATGGATTAATACCAGTAAGACACTGTAGGCATTTCTGTTACAACAGAAATCAAGGGTAATGTCTAACTAAATTTACCAACATTCATAAATCACCTTGGCATTCTTGCTTGGGGATCTAATGCTACTCACGTGCCCCTTCTATTAGCCTGAGTCCTGAAAATAATGGGGTTTTCTGTCTGATGTGAAGATAAAGGAACATCTTAAAATCTGGAAATACATGCACCAGAGGATAGTTAAGCAAATGGGGTGGGGAGGTGGGAATCCCCCCCCCCCCCCCCCCCCCCCCCGTAAAAATACTGGCATGATAACTGAGAGGTTAACCATAATATTTCCATTAGCAATTAAGCTAAAATTTAGTAGGTTTCAAATTATATTTTAGAATAATAGGCATTTATTTGGACACATCTCAGAATTTTCTGTCAAGGTTTCAGACATTCATTAAAGGTGTTACTTTGTTCATGAATGCAGTCATAAATACATGTGAATGCAGTTTGTAAATACAACACCAAAACCCAGCATGTTTGCTTTTGTCTGTACTAACCACTATTGGACTCTTAACCAAATTGTGTAATTTCTAACAGCCACTGCTTCCTATTGAAGCCCTAGCCTCTTGGACATATTGATTGTTCTACCCTCATTCTCTGGGTGGAACAGGATAGTTTCTATAATCCCATTTACCCTGACTTCACTTCTTAACTTTCATATGAATAAATGACATTTAGCCTTGGTTTCAAGGCTCCTCAGTGAGGCACCATATCATCAAAACAAGTATGACCAAATTCTTGAATAAATGGTCAATAGCATTATTTGAAATTGAAAGACACACATGAAAATAACTTGAAAAATTTGAAAGTCCTTGGCGTGTGATTGCTGCTGGCAAAAAGTTTAGGAAGTTTAGGCTATACCTGTTAATCCCTTTCGCAAAGCATCTTGCTATTACGAGTCCTCATGATCACAAATTCATGTGGTTCCCATTAAGCTTAATCTACAGATTGTTAAAGAATTCTGCTTTATGGGTCTGTCTGAAGACATTTTTTTGATCTTGAGGTTATACATCTATTCTACATTTTCTTCTAGAGGTTTTTCTAAAATTTTTTTCCCTTGTACATTTGTCTTGAGTCTATTTGGACTTCACTTTTGAATATGCTATGTGGTAGGAAATCTAATTTTATGTTCTTCCATATAGCTAATTTCCTCAGCACTATTGACTAACTCATTTCCAAATTGACATATACTAAGTTTTCATGTAAATATTTCTGTTTCTGTATTTTTTAAATTAGATTTCCCCATTCTGTTTATGGTTCCAGAACTCGACTGTTATAAACTCTATGGATTTATTATAGGACTTAACATATGATAGGGGGAGTCTTCCCTTTTTGTTCTTTGAAAAATTATTTCTCTATTAAACTTCCATCAGGGGGAAATTCATCTGCCATTTTTTAATAATTGTGTTGACTTCACTTTCACTTTCCCTTATATCCTACTTGTTCTTGATTTTTTTTTTTTTTTTTTTTTTTTCCTGGTGACCCCTTATTTTCTATTCATGTTATCTTTCTATTTAGGAATTGAAATTTGAAATGTCTTGTAAGTAGAGGGATGGTCCATATGCCCTGAAGCAGTTAGGCTCTAGGTTCATTTAGTCTGAAGAAGAGAACGGAAAGCTTGAGCAAATGGATATGCTCACTGACTTTTGGAAATTACCATTAATTTTTTTAATGTTTATTTTTGAAGGAGTGTGAGTGGGGGAGGGGCAGAGAGAGAGAGACACATAATCTAAAGCAGGTTCCTGGCTCCGAGGCTGTGAGCCAGGCTCAGCACAGAGCCCAACATGGGGCTCGAACTCAAGAACCGTGAAATGGTGACCTGAGCCAAAGCTGGATGTTTAACCCACTGAGCCACCCCTTGGAAATTACCTTTTAACTCACAATCACTGGGGTAGAATTCTTTAGCTGGGTTTCCAGTATTGGTGACAGACTGTGTTCATTAGGCATAGATCTTGGTTGGCCCTGACAAATAATCCACATCTTCTGAAAGCTTGTCTAAGACTTTAATGATTTTGAAAGTGATGTACAATTAACAGATTAACATAAGGATTGAGCCCATAACCTTGGTCTCCTTAAACCCTACCAGTGAGTGAATTGTTGACAGATAAAGCCAAGAAGGAAAAAAACAAACATGGGGAATGATCACGCTTGATAACACAGTAAGTTGATGTGCTGGTATTTACTGAACTTCCAGGCTACTTGGACAAAAGTGAGATTTGAACCTGAGCTTAGCAAGTTTGATAGAAGATAAAGTTCTGAAGAACTATATTATTCTTTAAAAGCCAATAAATATTTACTTCCACTATGTTGTTGACATGTTGCAGCACTTTGTCCTACTCTCCAAGGCCCTGTTGCATTAAGATCGGGAACAGAAATGTAGAAGATGTGACCTAGTCCATTTTCACAAACAGAAATTTGTTTGCAACATGCAGTATCCTCTGTCCTATGCTCTCCAAGTGCTCTTGGAATCCGTCTCCTTTGTCACAGGTTCATGGCCAAAGCTTTAGAACTGAATAGCTATTTGACTGTGGGTCTCTCTGTATAACAAAAAAAATGCACTTCTTTTGAGGACAGCATATCACTCGAGTAGGAAGCAGTTAGGCTTGCTTTGAGCTCCCTCCCAGTGAATTGAGGGCATGATTTGTATGTCAGAGAAGGACAATTAATTTTGGTGTGGGACATCACAGACAACAGTGTGCCCAATTCCATCAAGAAATCTGACACATGCATGCTGTGGTTAGAGAGTGGACCAGAAAATGTTGGTGGGTGTAAGCTTACCCCACAGTGGGGATAGTAGTTCTATCTTTGTGTGTGACAGAACCTCCCTGAATTTCATACAATGAAACTTGTATGCTTATTCTTGTTCTTGGAACTTCGGGGCTTGGGAATAGTCATCAAGTTATACATGTCACTACTTGAGCTAATGGCACGTAATGCAAACATGCTTTTTAGGAGACCTTAGCACTTCAGGTGGAAGATCAGGAATCTAAAATTGTAATTCCCCATGTGCCATTTTCTTCTTAAAAAGAAAACTACAGAGAAAATAGTGGTATTGCAGCAAGAAAGGAATTTGCAATGTTAGAAGAACAAATAAATCCGTTGCAACTATGAAATGTGTTCATTTTTAAAAAGATGACTTCTCCATAACAAACCTAGTGTTCTGGTAACTCTAAATGCAGTAGTTTGCTGGAGGGTAGTCTCTGTTCACACACATCCTGCTTTCCCTTTTTCACTCTGTTCATGTGTGCCATCATGCTATCCAGAGCTGCCCCTACGAGAATTTTCTTCTCCCCACTTGGTCCAGTTGTGTCGTACTTCCTGCTCTTCTGCTAGCCTCCCCACTCAGGCTGGGATACAGAACAGGGTGAGAAGGATTCAGAACTAAATACATATAATACAGAGAAAAGAGAAGGCTCTGGGTTATGTAACTATGTCAAAAAGTTCATTGCTCATAATAGCCATTGCTAGGATTGATTGAGAACTGTGTGTTAGACATCGACTCAGTGGATGCCATGGACTATCTCTTTTATTTCTTGGAGCATCCCGATGAAATCATCTCCACGCTGTAGTTGTGAAAACTGAGGCCTAGCTAAGCGAAGTGACATGCACTTAGAAGAGGAAGCAGCTGAGATTTGAATTCAAGTACTTTGTCCTAGTCCACTTGCCTGTTGTGCCTTCCTGGAGACGTTAGCCTGAAGTTCTTTGGCCACGGACGTCCCACAAAAAGTCAAATACACGTGATATTCTGGGCCACAGTCAGTGTAGCTGTTTCTGTTGGCTGAATGGATAACACTTACTTGGCATAATTGCACGTGTGGCAGAGACCCACCTGCTGGTTATTGCCTGAAATTTTATGATTAGGCTTAGGTGCATTTTTATTCCTGGAGGAAATCCCTAATCAGCCACTACGTAGCAGATTGTGTTCTTCCTGGAGTTTTTTTTCTAAGTGGCATGATTTAGATTACTTGGACATGAATAGAAGTTTATTTATCGATTAAAAATCTTAATTTCCAGTGTATTCTTTACTTTCAAAGGATAGAAGTTACAGTCCCTGGAAAAACCAGGATGGTTTTTATGCTGTGGTAAGAATACCCTGATAATCAGTAGTTTGCAGTAACAAGGATTTTATTGCAACTCATGGAATGTGTCCGTGTCTATTGTAGGTTATTAGAGACACAGAGAAAGAAGTGGAGGGTCTTACATCATGAGTTGTCTTTGTCTGCAATGCATGTACTTTCCCTTCTAGCATACTGGGGAGAAATAGTCACATAACTTGAAATAGCCAAGAGAGGACTGTTAACTTGTTACGACAGCCCTAGGAAGCTAACACAAACTGGGTGGCTTAAAACAGCAAATTGATTTGCACACATCTGAGCCAGAAATCCAAAATCCAGGTGTTTGGAAGGAATGATTCCTTTTAAAGGCTGTGTAAGACCCTGTTTCATCGTCTGCTGACTTCTGGTGGTCCCCAACCATCCTTGGATCGTCTTGGTTTGCAGAAACATCACTTCTATCTCTGTCTTTGGGGGGGGGGGTCTCCCCTGTATGGTCCATGTCTGTCAAAATTTACCTCCTATAAGGAATTCAGTAATTGGATTAGTGCCCAAATTAATCTGGTAGGACTTCATTTTAACTTAAATCTGCAAAGATCCTTTTTCCAAATAAAGTCCCATTCACATCCCCTGGGGATTAGCACTTGGACATATCTTTTGGGGGGATAAATCCAACTCTCAACAGGGACCATGAGGTACAATTGGACCATAATGTTGGAAAGGAAGAGATACGGAAAAAATGGCGGAGGGCACTGATGATTACATTCCTTTTTGAAATTAGCAACAGACTTTTCTTCTCAGAAGTTGGGAGAAGTTTAGGAGAAGTTTAGTCTGACCTGCTAACAATGTTTGAATAACAGCCACTATGTGGGAAAGTAGCTTAAGGGTATTTATAGTGTCAGTAGGTTGAGACCTCTGCATATCTTACCTCTCTCACCTCATGGAAGGAAGTGAATCAGCTTTTTTGTCAGCATAGGGATGGAAATACAAACCCAATCTTTTAACTAACTGGAGTACTTTGCATAGAATATGAGTATTGTCTTGGTGGCGATGGGGAAAGAGAATGACTTAAAAGTAAGACCTCTTGGTGCTAGGACTGTCTTGGGTTGAGGATTTACTATAAAGAACATAATTTGGTGACTGTGTGTGTAAATTGATGGAAAAATGCAGGATTGAAAAGTTGACAAACTGTATCTTTGGTTGATTACTATTAATTATTGGATGTCATTTAAAATAAAACTGCCTTGTGTTCAAATTCTGTAGGTTAAGGATGCGTTTTATCTGAATAGATAAGCTGTGTGAAATGCACAAAAAGCTTGTTTAAAACATACATGAGTCAGATCCATGGGGTTTGGATAAAGAGTGTAGTATAAAGGATGATCCTGGATCTGTAAATCAAAGTGGTAGCAACATCCCAAGAAAACTGTGTTCCTAGGTAGGTAGGTAGTTGGGATGTGGAGGGTACTTGGGATTCCCAAGTGGTGAACTGATCATTGGGTTGGGGGCATTTGAAAACCCTTCTCTAAGGACCATCTCTTATTGCAAGATGAATCTGCTTGTAGCTGGACCCTACTTTGTGGCCTTTGCGAACTCCACTGTGTGTCCCTCCATGGCCTATCTCCTACCATTTGGGGGGTGGAGGGTAGGGGTTGGTGGTTGATGAGACCCTTGGTGCATCAGAATCTCCAGTATCTGTAAACACTGACAAAGTATTGGAGGAATAAAGAGGGTGGAGAATGTGGAAATGAGTGAGAAGGGCTGAAATGGTGGCATATGACAAATGGTGTAGGTCTGAAGGAAATCAGTTAATCAAAATGAGAGGCCATAAATGGAGGAGCATAATGGAAGATCTGGGTTCCGGGACAAGCTTTGTCATCAACCACTTGTGGCTCAGGCAGATCACTCCTCTTCTTTAAAATCAAAACAGACCTTTCCTGAGCTCTTGTGTAGCTAGAAACTATGGTTAAGGATATCTGCAACTGTCTGTTCATCAATATATATGGTCAATGGATTATGGGAAATAGCAGTCATCCACACTGGCAGAGAAAGGCTTTATTTCATGAAACTGCTGTGTGTTTATAAAAGGGTTATTTCAGGTTTGATACCAGAACTACAAATTGGGAACATAACAACAGTACACTAAATACTGAGTATAACCATAAATCCTTATTGACATTGTTCTCTGTGCATAGGATTTTCATAAAATACTAGAGCAAAAACGGAACCACAGAAGGTTAAAATAATTGCCCAAAGTAACACAAGAAATAGAAGGTGGCCTGATTGTTGAGCCTTGGCTTCTAACTCGTGCATCTAATGCCACCACGGATAAATGAGGTGGGGAGGAAAGCCAGGGCTCTCTAATGTCCGGAGCCCTCACTTAAAATTATGCATTCACTAGCTTACTCCACATTTACTTTGCGTTTACTGAATGCTGCTGTTCCAGACATTAAGGATATAATTGTGATGAGAAGTCCAGTCCCTGCCTTGAGTGTTTTCAGTGTAGTAGAGGAACAAAGGGAGTTAAGCTGCCCTTAAGACACAAGTGCTGATAAAGGGCCAGATAATTAAGAGCATGTGTGTAGGGAGGGCAAACGAGAAGAACTAACATTCAAATTGTAACTTGAAGGATGAACACCAGGTGAGAGAAGGGAGTAGATGAAGAAGACTGTTTCTAGCAAAAAAACTTACCTGCGAAGAATCCAGAGCTAGCTTTTAAGCTTTGGACCGGTGCTGACGTGGTGGCTTAGGCATCACTTGAGATTCTTACTTGGTAGGTGTGGGTTGGGGGCTGGGCATTTATATTGTACAGAGTGGTTTGACTGCCAGGCTGGTTTGTGGACCCTAAATTTCAGGTTGTTCTGACTCTAGCAGTCCCATGTGCACGCAGGATGGTTTTGAGGCCCCAACTGGAGGGTCTGAACCATTTTGGAAGAGGGCAGGAAGAAAGCCTAGTTACGGGGGGAAAGATGACTACTTCTGATGGAGCTTTCTTGGGTGGTGTCTCAGATAGAGGCTGCACCTTCTCAGGAACAGTCTGGGAGAGGCTGGGGTGAGCTGGGGTTGGGCAGGGGTGTGTAAGTTGGAGGAGATGCTGCAGTGACGTGACAGGATCAGTTTCCTTCTTGTTACACTGTATTTTGGAGACAATCTCAGATTTGTGGGAGGAATTATGTTCACTTAGGTGCCATCTTTGTAAGCCGTGTGGCACGTGTTAGTATTACAATGGCATTTGTAGATACTTGATATCAACTTCTTATGCCAAATGCTGTGATAGCATATCCCTTTTTTTATCAATTACCATAAAAGAATGTAAACAGGATCATTTTTTCATGGTTTCAGTGACATGTATGCATGATTTTCTAGGAAAGAGTTCATTGTTTCGTGAAAACATTAAGTTACACAAGGTATTTGAGTACTTTCAGAGTACCCAAAGGAGAAAAAGTTTTTAAAAAAATTGTTAAATACTCTTTGTATTGAGGAACTTTTCTAATACATAAAAGGTAAAAAAATACTGAGCATATGTGTGTATATTACTTACTTAAAAATTGTTCCCATCTGCTTTCTTCTCTCTCCTCTTTAATCACCTCCCCACATTTTATTGAACTTGTTGAATTTCAGTTGGTGTTCAATTTTAATGTTAAATGTCCAACTCTAGGTTTAAGGGGTATACTCTTAAATAGATGATAACATTGAGGGCACTTAGAAAAATTAGGCATATCCTAAAAGTACATAGTAATTCAGACACTTTAAAACCTTATTGAATCCTAGTTTCCTATACATAGGTTTCTAGAACATTTTTGCCAATGTTTTATTTTGAAGATCACTGTTGATATAAATACTGCTATTTCATTCATTTTCATTGCTTTATAGTATTTCACCATAGAAAAAGACCATGATTTATTGATTCATTCTCCTGTTGAGGGACATTTAAATTGGAAACAACCTAAATGTCAAGTTCTTTGACTAATCATAAATTATTCAGTCTTTGCCACTTACAGCTGCCTCATTCCATTTTCAATGATCCTGTAAGTTATATGGCTATTCTTTCCAGAAGATTCAAGAAAGAGACAAGATTTTATTTAAAAAAAATTTAGTTTGAATGTTTCTTTTTGAGAGATCACGAGCCAGCAGAGGAGAAGGAGAGCTGGAGAAACATGATCCAAAGCAGGCTCCAGGCTCTGAGCTGTCAGCACAGAGCCTTAGGTGGGGCTCGAAACCATGAATCGTGAGCTCATGACCTAAGCTGAAGTCTGTCACTTAACCGACTGAGCCACCCAGGCACCCTGAGACAACATTTTAATAACAATTACAGCTGGAACACCATGTACCTAAGCTTCTAATTGGAACTAATGATGACTTTCTAGGTGGAGAGTAGTTGTTACACATAATAAAGCTGAAGTTCTAGTTGTCTTCCATAACCTAATACTTGCTGGCTCCAGTGAGGTTATTAAAGGGACCAAATGAATTGGTAGCTATCTGTAGGAAAATAGTTCCATATCAACTTCTTCAGGATGGCTTAGCAGGTTCACCTTTAAAACAATGACTTACTGTAAGAAAAGGTCACCCAATCAGATCCTGTCACATTTTTGGCCTTTTCAGTGTTGAAATCTGAAAAAAAAAAAAAAAAAAAAAAGTCCTAGTTTTTAGCCATTCCTAATTTCCAGGGAGTCCTAGAGGTCTCTGTTTCATGAGCCTGGAGGTAGATGTCAATATGGCCTAATCAGCTGAGACTGATTGCTCTCTGCAAAATAACTCCCATATCAGTTATCATTGATGCTTCAAACATTTTCACCAGAAGATACATCTTTTCTGCTGTATGAATGAAGATAATGCTTATTAAATTTGAGTGACAGAAAGCTCAGAAACTGACTCGGAAGCTAGATGACAGAGTTGGTAATTGAATGAATATGTTGGGAGGAGAAATCCAAATCCTGCCCCCCCCCCCCCACCCCTGAAAAAAAATTGAAGTCCGAATGAACAGACAAATTAAAAGAATCAGTGGAAAAGCATTAGACTGGGTCAAACATATTTGGCAGAATTCCATGTGGAACAACATGTTGAGATTTTGGATCACAATCGTGTTTTGAAGTGAGTCAACAGTTCAATTATGCAGTGGAAGGGAAAACCTAAGCTGCTGACTGCACTAATAGAAGTAGAATTCCACAGCCAAGGGAGAGATAATCGGCCTGTTCTAGTCAGAGCACAGCTGGAGGCTTGTTTACAGTTCTAGGACCTGCATTTTCATTGGCACATTGATAAACTAGAAGTCTGGAACCTGACCAGGGTAATGAAAGGTTTGGAAATCGTGCCCTTGAAGAATTTTTGTGGATAAGTTTCTTCATAATTACCCATAGTTCTAGTGTTGATCGGCCAGAAGTTGGCACAGAATACATGAGACAGATTGCAGCACTGTAAATTGTGACTTTTCTCTTCAAGTAATGTATAAACGATTTGTGAATCTACCTTCTCCTGACGACCTCACACAGGATGAACCACAAATAAGAAGATGGGGAAAAAAGGAATCGAATTAATAAAGTCTCTAACCTGTTGATATGTAATTATCGGGGTATGGAGGAAAATCACAAGTGAAGGAGAGATATGCTTTGAAGAGAAAAAGCAAAAACCCCTGAAGTCTTAGTAAACATTAACTTTTCAGCTTCCAAGTAGGTTTTGAGGTCCATCTACAGGACTGCAATGCAAATACTATTTGGAGGCATGATGCGCTCCAGGTTTCCACGCTATCCCTACTCACCATGGTGAAGGGAGGAGTAGAAGAGTGCACAGCCTATTTAAGCAAGGGATGAATGTATCCTTCCTCTGCAGCAATCAGGAACTGTCAAGGAGGGGTAAAGATTCCACAGCCTGGGTGAATTGCCTTAGAGGCTCCCTTGGAAACAGGTTTTAGAAAGAAAACTGGTTAAAAGAAAAGACTTAATGGTTTAAAGATAAAAGACTTAAATAAATCATTGTTAACTCTATGCTTAAATGTATATATGAGGGGGCATTCATTAACTAGAAAAGGATTTGGGGGGCAAACTTAAAATGTCAGTATTCTAGTGAAGTAGGTCTTGGGGTTTTATAAACCTAACATCAGTCTCCATTTAAGGAAACCTTTTATGGAACTTGCTGAAGTCTCCTTAGTGAAATTTGTCTTGACTGGTTTTCTGGAATGTGAATTGCTAATTCTTTCTTAAACTTCAGGGATGACTCTGGAGATGGACATTTCTGTTCTGCCTTATGGTGTAGGTTTCATCTTAATAATCTCTACTCAGTTGAGCCTTCAAAAGAATACTAGGTCCCGATATTGAACACATGTAGTTTTAGAATTTTCCTCAGTCAGAAATACTAGTATAAACTTTATTTTTATTCTAGGGTACTAGAGAAATAATCTGAGTCATAATACCGATATAAGATGCATTTCTGTACTCATATTTCTTTATTTATTCTGAGGACTTATTGGAACAGACAATCTTCAAGAGAATGAAGACCTTTTTTTGGTTTTCACATGATTTTTCTCAAATGTATAATGTACCTAAAGGTTGGGAAGGTCGGGTTTAAAAAAGATGGAATGTTTTGGGGGCACCTGGGTGGCTCAGTCGGTTAAGCATCTGACTCTTGATTTCAGCTCAGGTCATGAGCTACCAGTTCCTAAGATCAAGGCCCACGTTGGTCTCCACACCCTGCTGGGATTTCTTGGTCTCTTTCTGTCTCTGCTGTCACTCTGTCTCAAAATAATAAGTAAACTTAAAATACATTTCATACAATGGCTAACCTAACTGATATTCAGGAGCTTATGACAGGAAATATCACAAAAGAGAAAGACAAATTTATCATTTGTTCTCCTTACTGAGGAGTTCAAAGGTTAAAAGCCTTAAAAAAAAAAAACCAAAAACTTTGTCTTTACTTTTGCCTTAATGTTAACAGGGACTCAAAAGTTACACACACTGCAGTGAGCCATGCATGGTGGTAATAATTCAAATAAAGGTTAGTGATGATTCAGTGATTACCCAGAAAAAGTTGTGTGGCTTATTTACAAATCATTGCGACATTGAATCAAGTCTGTGTTCATTAGGCAAATTTGTTCTGCTACTTGTGATGGAATTTCTTAGAGCAGCAAAGTTCTTCACTGCTTTTTTTTTCTGGGTACTTGTTGCTCTGCTAAGCACTTTGATGAACATAACTCACTTGATCCTCAAAATAATCCAGAAAAAAATCACCTTTGTTATTTTGCACATAGAGAAACTCCCCAAAATCCTTCAGTTAACATAATCATTTTGATAGCTGACCGGTTTTGACTTGATTGCAACTTCATTTTGGCAAACCTTCCAAAACTACATTTTTTCCTCCCTCCCCGTGTTTTATATTCTTGATGGCATGTTTCACATTTTCATTTTATGGATCCCTTAATTATTGTAGTGTTAATTTTACTATTTTTTGTCCTTCAGTATTCATGCTTGCTTTAGAAGTGATTGATCCAGGGGCGCCTGGGTGGCGCAGTCGGTTAAGCGTCCGACTTCAGCCAGGTCACGATCTCGCGGTCCGTGAGTTCGAGCCCCGCGTCAGGCTCTGGGCTGATGGCTCGGAGCCTGGAGCCTGTTTCCGATTCTGTGTCTCCCTCTCTCTCTGCCCCTCCCCCGTTCATGCTCTGTCTCTCTCTGTCCCAAAAATAAATAAAAAACGTTGAAAAAAAAAAAAAATTAAAAAAAAAAAAGAAGTGATTGATCCATATTTACCTTTTCCAATGAGATTTTTACTTTCGTATTTTGTTGTTGTTGCTGTTAATTAGTGCCAATTCTTTTGAGTTAAGAGAATTTCCCCTGGACATTTCTTGTAGGGCCAGTTTTGGGCCCTTTAGTTTTGCCTATCTGGAAAACTCTCAATGTCTCCAGTTCTGGATGGTAACCTTGCCAGGTTGAATGTTTTTTTTTTTTTTGTTTTGTTTTGTTTTGTTTTCCTTCAAGCACTTAATGTGGTGCCACACTCATGAGGCTTACAAAGTTGCTGATGAAAAATCTGATAACTTTATGGACTTTGTTTTGTAGAAGCCTTACCTTGCTGCTTTTAATTCTCTGTATCTTGTAACTTTTGTCTTAATTATGATATGCATTGGTGTGGATCTCTGGGATCCATCTCATTTGGAATTCTGTTTCCTTGACCTGGATGTCTGTTTCCTTCCCCAGATGAAGGAAGTTTGCAATCACTTTTTCTTTAAAAAAGTTTACTGGCTCTGTCTTCTCTTTCTGGGACTGTGATAATGTGAATGTTAGTCTGCTTGATGTTTTAAAAGTCGCTTATGGTAATTGAAGAAAAATTTTTTTTTGTTGCTTTGGGTGAGTTCAGTGGTTTTGTTGTTCACCTGTTGATCAGATCTTGTGTTTCATCTAAAGTTGAACTCTGTAGTGTATAATTCAGTACAGTTATTCTTCAGCTCTAACTTCTGTTGGGACCTTCTGTATTTTTTTAATCTCTTTGAGGATCTGTGCTCATCTAAGTTTGAGCATCTTTATGACCGTTGCTTTGGTTTTGCGCATGTGTGTGGGCACGCGTGTGTGTGTGTCTGTATTTTGAGTATAGTTGACACAGTGTTAGTTTCAGGTGTACAACTTCAAGATTTGACAAGTTTATACATTTGAACAAGTTCACAAGTGTAGGTACCATCTGTCATATCACTATTACAGTATTATTGACTGTATTCCTTATCTCCTTCTTATTCTTACAAATTACTCATTCCATAACTAGAGGCCTGTATCTCCCTCTCACTTTCATTCATTTTGCCCAACGACCCACCTCCTTCCCCTCTGGCAACCATCAGTTCTGTGTATTTATACTTCTAATTCTGCCTTTTGTTTCATCTTTTTTTTTTTTTAAATTGCTTTTGAGTAGAGTCACATGGTGTCTTTCTCAGTCTATCCTATTTCCCTTAGCACAATACCTGCTAGGTCCATCCATGTTCTCACAAATGGCACAATCTCCTCCTTTTTTATGGCTGTATAATATCCCATTATATATATACAATTTTCCATATCTATTTCTCAATTGATGGATGCTTGGGTTTCTTCCCTATCTTGGCTATTGTAAATTATGCTGCAATAAACATAGGGGTGCATATATAGCTTTGAGTTAGTGTTTGCATTTTCCCTGGCTATTCAATAGTGGAATTATTGGCTGATATGGTAATTTTATTTTTAACTTTTGGGGGAAACTTCATACTGTCTTCCACAGTGGCTGTGCCAATTGACATTCCCACAAACAGTGCATGATGGTTCCTTTTTCTCCCCCACATCATCTCCAACTCTTGGATCTGTCTTGATTGGAGCTCTTCTAACTGTTGTGAAGTAATAGCTCATTGTGGTTCTGATCTGCATTTCCCTGACGAGTGATGTTCAGCATCACTTTGTGTCTATTGGCCATTTGTAGATCTTCTTGGGGAAAATGTCTTTTCAGATCCTCTACCCATTTTTAATAAGATTGTGTGTTTTGGGGGGGATGTTATGTAAGTTATTGTTGTATTTTGGCTACTAACCCTCTTCTAGATGGATCATTTGCAAATGTCTTCTCCCATTCAGGTTGTCCTTTTGTTGATAGTTTCCTTTGCTGTGCTAAAACTTTATTTGGATGTAGTCACAGTAGTTTATTTTTGCTGGTGTTTCCCTTGTCTTAGGAGACCTATCTAGAAAAATGTTGCTATGGTCGATGTCAGAGAAATTAATGGCTGTGTTCTCTTCCAGGATTTTTATGGCTTCATGTTTCTTATTTAGATATAATTCATTTTGAGTTGATTTTTTTGTGGTGTTAGAAAGTAGTCTTGTTTGAGTTTACATGTAGCTTTCCAGTTTTCCCACTACCATTTGTTGAAGAGACCATCTTTTTCCTGTTGCATATTCTTGACTCCTTTGTTGTAGGTTAATTGGCCATATAAATGTGAGTTCATTTCTGGGCTGTATATTATGTTCCTTTGATCTATGTGTCTGTTTTTGTGCCAGTACCATACTGTTTTGATTAGTGCACCTTTGAGTGTATCTTGACGTGTGGAATTTTGATACCTGGAGCTTTATTCTGGTTTCTCAGGATTACTTTGGCTATTGAGGGTCTTCTGTGGTTCCATATAAATATTAGTACTTGTTCTAGTTTTGTGAAAGATGCTGTTGGTATTTTGATAGGGACTGCACTGAATCTGTAAATGACGTGGGGTAACAGGGACATTTGAACAATGTTGTCCCAATCCATGAGTGCAGAATGTTTACATTTGTGTCATCTTCATTTTTTTCCATCGGTATTTAATAGTCTTCATAGTTCAGGTCTTTCACCTCCTTGGTCAAGTTTATTTCTAGGTATTTTTGATGCAATTGTAAATGCTATTAGTTAAAATTTCTCTTTTAAACTTGGTTAATATGTAGAAATACTACTGATTTCTGGGTATTTCGTCTCTTGACACTTAAATTCATTCTAGCTTTTTGGTGGAGTCTTTAGGGTTTTCTATGTATAGTATTAGGTCATGTGCAAATAGGGACAGTTTAACCACTTTACCAATATGGATGCCTCATGTTTCTTTTTCTTCTCTGATTGCTGTGACTATACTTCCAGTACTATGTTGAGTAAAAATGTCAAGAGTACACATCCTTGTCTTGTTAGTGGCCTTAGAGGGAAAGCTCTGTTTCTCATTGAGGATGATGTTAGCTGTGGAATTTTCATATATGGACTTCATTGTCTTGAGGTAAGTTTCCTCTGTCCCCATTGAGGTTGTGTTTTTTTTTTTTTTTTAACCATGTATTGATGTTGAATCTTGCCAAATGCTTTTTCTGCATATATTGAGATGGCCATATGATTTTTATTCTTTTTTGTAGAAGTGGTGTAGTAGGACACTAATATGCAAATACTGAACCGCTCTTGTATCCTAGGAGTAAATTCCACCTGATCATGGTGAATGACTTAATATTTTCTTTTTTTTATGTATGTATTTTTGAGAGAGAGAATGAGCAGGGGGAGGGTCAGAGAGAGGGAGAGGAGAGAATTGCAAGCAGGCTCCATGCTGTCAGTGCAGAGCCCGATGCCAGGCTTGACCTGGCATGAGATCATGACCTGAGCCATAACCAAGAGTTGGACACTTAATCTACTGAGGCATCCAAGTACCCTGGTGAATGATATTTTTACTGTATTGCCAGATTTGATTTCCTAATATTTTGAGGATTTTTCCATCTATATGGGATAGGAATATTGGTCTATAGTTTTTTTTTTGTTTGTTTGTTTGTTTTTTAGTGCCTGTCTGGTTGTGGTATCAGTATGATGCTGGTATCAGTGTATTGGGAAATTTTCCTTCCTATTATATTTCGGAATACTTTGAGGAGAATAGATATTAAGTCTTCTTTAAATGTCAGGTAGAATTCATTGGTGAATCCTGGACTTTTATTTTGGAGGTTTTTGATTACCAGTGAAATTTTGTTACTTGTAACTAGTCTGTTCAGATTTTCTATTTCTTCCTGGTTCAGTTTTCGAAGATAAGTAGGTTTCTAGGAATGTATTCAGTTCTCCTAAGTTGTTCAGTTTGTTTGCATATAACTTTTTATAGCATTTGCTTAGAATCCTTTGTATTTCTGTCATGTCAGTTATTTTCCCTCTCATTTCTCATATTGTTGGGATCCTTTCAAAGAATCAGTTCTTGGTTTCGTTTTTGTCTCCGCATCATTTATTTCTGCTTTAATCTTGATTTCCTTTCTTCTACTCACCTTGGTTTTTTTTTTTTCCCTAGTTCCTTTAAGTGTTAAGATAGTTTTTTGTTGTTGTTAAGGTAGGCCTGTATTGGTATATATTTCCCTCTTAGAACTGATTGCTCTGTGTCCCAGAGATTTTGGACTATTACTTTCATTTTCATTTCTCTCCATGTATTTTTTATTGCTTAGGTTTCATTGAGCCACTGCTTATCATGTTTAGTCTCTAGGTGTTGGTGTTTTTTCCAGGTTTTTTTCTTGTGATTTCTAGTTTTCTAATGTTGTGGTCAGAAAAGATACGTGATATGATTTCAGTCTTAAATCTATTGAGACTTACCTTATGGCCTAATATGTGGTATCTTCTAAAAAATATTCCATGTGCACTTAAAGAATGTATATTCTCTTTTGGGATGGAATGTTCTGACTACATGTTATGTACATCTGTCCAATTGTGTCCTTCAAAGATGGTTTCTGGGAAGTGGAATGTTCAAGTCTCCTATTGTATTACCATCAATTTCTCTATGTCTGCTAATATTTGCCTTAGGTATTGAGGTGCTCTGATGTTGGGTGTGTAGATGTTACAATGGTTATATCCTCTGGTTGGAGTGATGCTTTTATTATGTAATGTCCTTCGTTGTCTCATTACAGTCTGTTTTAAGTCTATTTTGTCTGATAGTATTGCTACTCCAGCTTTTTTTCCCCCCACTTCCATTTGCATGACTAATGCTTTTCCATCCCTTCACTTTTTTTATTTTTTTAAATTTCCATCCAAGTTAGTTAGCATATAGTGCAACAGTGATTTCAGGAGTAGATTCCTTAATGACCCTTACCCATTTAGCCCATCCCCCCTCCCACAATGCCTCCAGTAACCCTGTTTGTTCTCCATATTTAAGAGTTTCTTATGTTCTGTTCCCCTCCCTGTTTTTATATTTTTGCTTCCATTCCCTTATGTGCATCTGTTCTGTGTCTTAAAGTCCTCATATGAGTGAAGTCACAGGATATTTGTCTTTCTCTGACTAATTTTGCTTAGCATAATACTCTCCAGTTCTATCCATGTAGCTGCAAACCACAAGATTTCATTCTGTTTGATTGCTGAATAATACTCCATTGTATAGATATACCACATCTTCTTTATGCATTCATCCATCGATGGCCATTTGGGCTCTTTCCATACTTTGGCTGTTGTTGATGGTGCTGCTACCAACATTGGGGTGCATGTGCCCCTTTGAAACAGTATCCCTGTATCCCTTGGATAAATAACTAGTAGTGCAATTGCTGGGTGCTAGGGTAGTTCTATTTTTAACTATTTGAGGAAGCTCTATACTGTTTTCCAGAGGGGCTGCGCCAGTTTTCATTCCCACCAGCAGTGCAAAAGAGATTCTCTTTATCCACATCCTTGCCAACATCTGTTGTTGCCTAAGATGTTAATGTTAGCCATTCTGATAGGTGTGAGGTGGTTTCTCATTGTGGTTTTGATTGGTATTTCCCTGATGATGACTAATGTTGAGCATTTTTTTCATGGGTCAGTTGCCATCTGGATGTCTTCTTTGGAGAAGTATCTATTCATGTCTTCTGCCCATTTTTTCACTGGATTATCTGTTTTTTGGGTGTTGAGTTTGATAAGTTCTCCATAGATTTTGGATACTAACCCTTTACCTGATGTGGTGTTCGCAGATGTCTTCTCCCATTCCATCGGTTGCCTTTTAGTTTTGCTGACTGTTTCCTTAGCTGTGCAGAAGCTTTTTATTTTGATGAGGTCCCAATAGTTCATTTTTGCTTTTGTTTCCCTTGCCTCTGGAGACATGTTGAGTAAGAAGTTACTGCGGCCAAAATCGAAGGTTTTTGCCTGCTTTCTCCTTGAGGATTTTGATGGCTTCCTGGCTTACGTTTAGGTCTTTTATCCTTTTTGAGTTTATTTTTGTGTATGGTGTAAGAAAGTGGTCCAGGTTCATTTTTCTGCATGTTGCTGTCCAGTTTCTCCAGCACCACTTGATGAAGAGACTGTCTTTATTCCATTGAATATTCTTTACTGCTTTGTCAAAGATTAGCTGGCCATATGTTGGTCGGTCCATTTCTGGGTTCTCTATTCTGTTCCATCGATCTGAGTGTCTGTTTTTGTGCCACCTTCACTTTCAGTTTGTATGCATCTTTAGGTCTGAGGTGAGTCTCTTGTAGGTAGCATATAGATGTATCTTGTTATTTTTTTTTTTTTTTAAGCTTCTGTATTTATTTTGAGAGAGACAGAGACAGCACAAGTAGTGGGGTAGGGGACAGAGGAGAATTCAAAGCAAGCTCTGTGCTGTTAGTGCAGAGCTCGATGTGGGGCTTAAACTAAAAACAAAACAAAAAAACAAACCGTGAGATCATGACCTGGCTGAAACCAAGGGTTGGATGCTTAACCGACTGAGCCACCCAGGTGCCCCAATGTCTTTTTTTTTTTTTTTTTTTTAATCCATTATGCCACTCTGTGCCTTTGGATTGAAACATTTAGGCCATTTATATTTAATTATTGATGGGTATGTACTTACTCACTTCTTAAAAATTTTATTTGTTTTTGTAGTTCCTCATTTATTTTTGCTTTGTGATGAGTATGTTTTGGCTTTCTCTTGACTTTTTTCTGTGTCTATCATAGGTTTTGGATTTGTGGTTA
Source organism: Panthera pardus (assembly GCF_024362965.1). Lineage (NCBI taxonomy): Eukaryota > Metazoa > Chordata > Mammalia > Carnivora > Felidae > Panthera > Panthera pardus. The sequence goes on along the minus strand of NW_026526766.1, from coordinate 13,655,198 downwards.
CTCTGAGGTTCATATATAACATCCTAAGTAAATAACAATCCATTAATTAAAATTAATTTGGTTATTTAAGTTAAAACATTCTAAATAGAAAAAAAAATCTCTTTTCCCTCTCTATTACCCTTCTTCCTTCTCCACATTTTATGTATATGTTGTCATTTTGCATCTTTTTATTCATAAAAAAGTCCTTCTAACATTTTTTTTTTTTATAAGGCTGGTTTACTAGTGATAAACTCCTTTATCTTTTGTTTGGAAAACTCTTTATCATTCAGATTTGAAGGAGACCTAATCTTGGTAGAGTATTCTTGATTGTGGGCTTTTCACATTGTAGGAGAGAGCATTCCCACAGCTTCTAGGCCATTTAAAACCCTCGCTGCTTTTTCTGTGCCCTGTCGTAACTAGGGATGGTATGGGCTTGGGGACCCTGAGCTTGCTGAGTTGACCTGACTCACCTGTTTGGTGTGTCCGGACCCTATGCCAGACTAGGTTTTTAAGATGGGGTGTGAATGTACACTGGTGTTTACACTCCCTCTGACCTGGAGGGCTTTCCTGTATCACTTGTTGGAGTTCTAGTGTTGACTCTTACTATATACTAGTTGCTCTCTTAAACTGTGGCTTTTTTGTTTTTTCTTCTGTTCAAGGACAGAGGAATCTGTTTTCAGTCCTTTAGGACTACCCCCTCCCCACTACCATTTGCAGTGTTGAGAGCGGGGGTTCCTGTCTTACCATATTTCCATCTCTTTAGTTCTTGCTCTTTGGTTTGGTGATCTCTCAGTTCTTCAGGAGGAACTGTTCGATTAATAGATACAATTTGGTGTGCTCTGAGGAAGGGACTTGAGAGTCTTCCTAAGACCCTACCTTAAACTAGAACCACCTGACCATTACTCTGAACTCTTAACGAAGCAGATGACTTAACTTCATTAATGTTTGCTTCTGGTGTCTTCTTTAATTTGGAATTGATTCCACTGTCTTTGTTTGGCCTCTTTTAATTCTACGTGTTAGGCAAATGAGCTACCTCTCCCAATCTTGAAGGGGTGGCCTTGTGTACAAAATGTTATGTGAAGACCAGAAGCATAGTCCCCTCTGACCACTAGATCTAGGTGCTCAAGGGGTGTTGTTTGTGTGCCCTTCTGCAATATGGTCCAGGCTCTTTTCAAATAGGCACTTTCTTGCTGAGTCCTGGTGCTGGTGGCGGGGAGGTGAGTCTGTGCATAAGTCCTTTGAGAAGGTGTTTTCCTTTCCCTTCAGATCAATGGTTTTCAGGACATAATCTCCATTGGTTTTCAAAATTCAGCATTTGTAGGGTTTTTCTCTATCATGCGGGATCTGAGGGTTGGAGTGCCTGATGTAGAATATAAATGCTCACTCTTGAGGGAAAAATTGAGTATTTGCGGGGAGCGATCCCTCCCAATTGTGAATGATTACATCTGGGGGTTTTTGGAGTTTTGTGGTGACCTGTCTGTCAGAATGTTATTCTTCTTGTCCTCTGTTGTGGAGGCTCTGTTCATACAGTTTTCTGGTCTTTGCCAAGGGAAGTTATTCTCTATGTAGTTGTATATTTGTTGAATCCATGGGAGATAGATTCTTTCTTCCATGTGAATGTCCTAGCTCCCAATAAATACCTATGCATTTATGGTTAAATATAATACACATAAAATCCAGAATTGCTGTCCCATGCCGTTGCAAAAAAAAAAAAGTCTACTAAAAACTCAAGATTTATTTGAATTCTCTTCCTACACCTAATTGAAAGTATTATAGTTAAAAACACTGTGATGAAAAGCTACTTGAACTATTTTTTGTCATTTTTAGTGGCACTGTTGTGAAATTTTTGCACATTTCTTTGCGTTCAGTTCAGGGTTTTTCCTTCTCTTTGATTTAATTTTATATTCTGCATTTGTAGAATATTAATACGCTTCTAGAAGTTAAAATAATACAATGCCTTTTTATTGCACTAACCCCCACTCTAAGCCTCTATAGGAAATAAATTCATTCTTTCCTTTTGCAAAAGTAGATAAATCTTTCCCTTTTTCTTCTACAAAAAGTAGAACACCATAGATAGTGTTCTTAAAAAAAAAATGTAGACTTACGAATGTGCGTTTAGGACTTGATGTGTTTTCATAGCTTGATAGCTCATTTATTATCACCGAATGTTGTGTTGTATTGCATGCATTTAAAAAATCTATTTACCTATTAAGACATGTTGCTTGTTTGCAATTTGTAGTAATTGAGTAAAGTTGCTATGAATATTGTATAGGTTTTTATATGGACGCAGTTTTCAATCTGTCAGTTAAAAAACCTAGATTGAAATTGCTGGATTGGATAGTAAGCCTATCATTAGCCTTGTAAGAAAGGCTGTACGAACTGCTTTTGCATTTCTACCAGCAATGAATGAGATACTTCTAAATCCTTGCCAACAATGGACAAGTCACTGTTCACTTTTTTTTTCCCCACTAAACAACATGGCTTGGAAACCACTCCCTATCAATTCATGGAGCACATTTTTACAGCTACGTAGCATTTCATTTGGTAGAGGTATAATAATTTCTTCAACTGGTCTTCCATATTTGGCCCCTTGAGTAGTTTGCCGTGCTTCTACAGTGATAAATGCTTCAGTGAATAATCGTGTGCACTTGTGTTTTCATCTTTTTGGAGGTGTATCTTGAGGATACTTTGAGACGATGTGAACATCCTGTTTCTGCTTAAAATTTAGTCCATTAATTTTGGTGTCCATCAGTGTGGATTTATTATTATAGTGTCCCAGTGGTCATTTTTTACCCTTATCCCTTCTATATATTTTGGAAATTTATAAGAAAGAGTAGTCCCTTCTCCCCCAAATTTATTCAGTTATTTATATAATCAATAAGGATTTATGATATTTGTGCAACTATTTTAATGCCTTTAAATGTTCCTTGTTTAATAGCAATGTTATTTAAATGTTTATTTTAAATTGTCACATTTTAATTCCAACTTTGTACTTTGGGAGCTTTTTTACATAGGCTTCTGTGCCCTTTCACGTAAACCCATTATGAGGTTTGTGTTTGTCACCACAAGATGGTCCAGGCTGCTCTTTGTCTGCACGCCCCCCCTCCCTTCCTTTTTGGGGTCCTCACTTGTACAAGGAGCCTTATTTCCTTTCATTGGAACATGTAGTTAAATCCTAAATTTGGTTGCTAGGTATGCTTCTTGCTACTGAGATATAACTGCTTTCAGTCCTTTTCCATGGATAGAGCTAAGAGATACATGTATGTATACTAACCCGTGAATTCACACACACATTTAGATCACAAAACCTAAGTCTGTGAAACGGATGCCTCTGACTACTGTCCTATATCTTGGATTTATTCTAGCTTTTGGCTTTTCCGTCGTTGTCATTTCTTCCTGTGACAATGATAAACGTTCTCATTATGATGTATTTACATATTCTTTTTAGCCTTACCATATGTACAGTTTTAGAAATGCTAAACCATATTCCTAAGGGAAACACATTTATCAACTTCCGTACAGATTTGTTTTTGTCTTTAATGCTACAGTATTCAGTCAAAACACTGTTTTGAGTTACTTAGGTCCGTTTTATTTCCCAGTTTCTTCAATGTGGTTCTATGATTTTATTTGAATACACTTACCATTGTTCCCTACAACCTGTTACAATTTACATGTAGAAAAATTTCTCTGTGGTGCAAACATAGGGCTGTGTGTTCATGTCACCATTTTATTTAGAAGAGTTCATCACTCCCCACTCCTCAATTCCTCTTGCTACCCGTTTATAGTCAGTCCTTCTCACCAACAGTCAACCTCTGACAACCACTGATGTGCTGTCTAGCCCTGTGAGCTTTTGCTTTTCCCCCCAAGGATCCTGTAAATGGAATCCTACGACAAATACTTTGGATCTAGCTTCTTTCTTTTAAAAAAATTTGTTGATTGATCTGTTAGTATGTGAAACAACAGCTGATTACTTTATATTGCTGAGTAGTGTACCATTAAGTTGATATGCCACAGCATATCTATTTACTGGCTGAAGGACACCTGCGTTGTTCCTAGGTTTTAGTGATTTTGAATGCAGCTATAAATTTCATCTACAGATTTTTGTGTGACTATAAATCGGCATTTTTTTGTGTGTGTAAAACCAAGGTGTGATATTGCTGCATCATAAGGTAGGTGTCTAACTTCATAAGAAACAAAATGTTATGCAAAGTGGCTCTAGCATTTTGTGTTGCCATACCAGAATTCTAGTTGTTGCACATCTTTGCCTGTACTTGTTACTGCACCTTTTTTTTTTTCAATTGTGATGGAGATGTGGTATCTGCTCTGTACTCATTCTCAAAAATTGCCTTGTTTGCTTTGTTAAAAATGGAGAGCTCTTTTGTGTATTCTGGATATACGATTTGTTGAACATTTTCTTCTAGGCTTGGGAAGGCTTTTTGCTGTCTTCGTATGGGGGGTGTGTGTGTGTATACATATATTTTGGCTATGTAATCATTTGTATACTGTCAAGCTTTAAAATCTAAAATTTTATTGAACACGGATTTTTAAGTCTTGTTGGAGAGGCTTTCTCTATTCTCAGGTTACAGAAGAACTCAAAATTTTTCTTGAAGTATTGACAGTTATGTTAAAAAACATAGCGCACTCCTGCATTTGGAATTTTAGTTTGTAGTATGAGGAATAGATCCAGTGGATCTCACTGCTGTGTTGGTTCCGAATGGCTGTACCATGGTCCCAACACTCCTTAAGAGTGTGTGTTGCCTGAGTGATGTGAGACGCCACTTTTATAATATGTTAAATTTCCATAAGTTCTTAGGTCTATTTCAGGACTTTCTATTCCATCGGTTCATTGGTCTATTCATGAACCAGTAGCGACACAGCTTTAATTTGGGAAGCTTGGTAGTATGTTTAAAAAATCAGGCAGAGCTAGGTTCTCACTTTTTTTCTGAGCTCTTGTTCACCGTGTGTGGAGTTAGCCATGTATATTTTTCCATTTGGATTGTATCAACCTGTCTGGCTCCAAGAAAAGATTCTTACTGTGATCACAATAAGTTAATAAGTTTGAAAGAACATATATCTTGAAGATACTAAAACTTTAAAAGCAATAAAAAGGAATATCCATTTACAAAAGCCTCCATATACATGTTTTGAGGGTGTTTTATAAGTTACTTCATAAAGGCTTTGAAGTTAATTGCTTAGGTTCGTTTAAGTATTTATCACTTGTTGCTGTTTTGAATCGAGTTTTCTTCCATTTTACCTTCTAACTTGTTAATGAAGAATAATGATTTTGCAAGATAATTGTATGTCTGCTACCTTGTCTAATTCTTAGTTTTATCATTGATTCTCTGGATGTTTCTTGATATACTATCATGTTACCTGAAAATAGAGATTGTTCTACTGGGAAGTAGTGGGCATCAGTCTTCACCTTGTTTTTGACCTTACTAGGAATGTGTGTACTCTATAGCAATTTAAAGGCTGACTGACACTGAGGCGTGTAGGGATATGTTCTCAAGGAATTACCCATATATTCCTCTTCATAAAGGGTTTTATTAAAGGTAGGTGTTGAATTTTGCCAATGACTTTTTCACAATCGAATATTTTATTGCAGGTATTTTTCTTTTGCTCTATGATTTCCATTGGTTACTTCTATAGTTTTCCTATCTTTCCAGAAATTCCTCTTTATTCTTAGATTTATCTTTTCTTGTAGGTTAACATTGCTCATGAGTTCTTCTTGGTTTTATTTAATTCTTGTGTGCTAAATCCGAAATTTTCCTCGGCAGTGGATCTTTCTGTTTATTTTTCTTCTATGATCATGAATCATTTTCATGTTTCTCTGTGAATACACTGGGAATTCTGTAGGACACACTGAGGGTACTTAGGATTCTATCATGTCCCTCTTAAGAGTGTTGAGTGTTATTCAGCAGACACTTAAATTACTGGCAGATTACCTTGATTTTTCCGGGGGCTTGGTTGGAAGTTTTGTTGGAGTGGTTCTGTATCAGGTTTGCCATTAAGCTAAGGAATATCCTAGTCACGGAATGTTGGAATGTGAGATATATATATATAATCTTTTTTTTTTAAACTGAAACTGAGAGCTTCAGTGGAATGACTGAGGTATTGGCCATACTCCTGACTTACTGTGGGGGCAAGGAAGGAAGCTGCCAAAGGAAGCTGTTTTCTCCTGGGCTGTGTGGAGTCTTACCTTTAACATTATGCGATTAAGAGTAATCCAAACTTTTTGAGAGAATTTTATGCAGATTTTGGGACTCCCTACTTGGTGGCTCCCTTCTTTGAGGGAGTGTTTTCCTTGATTTACTGTTTTTCTGGCACACTTAGACTCAAACATCTGATCCCAGTCCATTAAGATTACCATTTTCTTTTTTTCTAGCCCTTGCTCTGGAAAGGATGACTGGTGCTCTGAGGAATGGCTGTATACATGTGGATTTCATTCAGTGTCCTTTCAGTGTTTTAAGGGATGGATTATTTCTAGTTCTACTTTGCTCACTCTGGAACCAAAAGTACATACCTCCAAACACATCAGACAAAAACAAAAACAAAACTTTTGTCTAGAATTTTTTATTCGGCAAGATGGAATATGGTCTGATATTTATGTGGATACAATATAGTCAGATACAGACATTATTACCTGGATTATAACTACAGACCTGTGCCATTACCTGGATTCAGAAGTCTGGAACCAAGACTAATCCCGGTAGAGTTAACTCCAAAGTATATGCCTTTTGCATTTTACCACGCTACCCTACCTACCTGATGCGTACCTCCTAGGTACGAGAAATGATTATTATTTGCTGGTTATTTTTAAAAGGCAGATCCTGATAAGATACCTGGTAGTATTCTGAGAGTATGGTACTAATAGTTTTTTGATGAATTCACTGGCAGTTGACAGGTACAACGACCTGGAATATTTTCTCTTGGACCCCATGTGATTTCTGTGACTTGAGTCACATTTATGCTGTTGATGTATGGAATCTAAGGTCAGAGAGCACGAGATCTTTGTAAGTCTAGCAGTGTTAAAGGTAGTATTGAAGCCCAAAACTTGTTTCTAAATGATAAATTCTAGTAGATTCTGGTTGATAGTAAACCTTACCCATATATTTTCATGTTAATAAGATAAAGTTGAAGAATCAAATAATGCTAAATCTGTAAGAGAAAAACTCCTAAAAAAGATGATTTGCTTATTCTTTTAAATAACCCAGTTTATTGGTCCTAGGGGCATAACATCCCACTGAGGATTTCTTTCTCCTATTTTAAATGGAAAGTGCTGAACTTAATTTTGCTGATTGTCTTCAGAATTGTTTCATATTAGCCATGAGGAGTTCTTTTCATATGCAGCTTTATCAAGTTATTGTTTGGTGTGAGTCACACTGGGAAAAGTATAAGGGTATGTTCTATTTTAAGTACTCAGTATATGAGAACTTACTAGTTAAGTTCAAGAATGGCTACTCATTTTATGAAGTATTTTCTTAATGGTTTTGTATAAGTCTTCTGATAAACTGAATATAAAACATAATCGAAAAGCGTATGATTTGCCAAACTTCTCCCTAAGGTTTTTGGGGACAGTCTAGGTTGACTGCAGTCTCTAATAACCAATCTAAGCTAAATATAAAATCTTGCCAAGGAGGAGAGTCCTTGCTAAGGTCCTCAGTGAGCCAAGATCCTGTCTCCTGTCTGCAAAATGATTCATACTTCAGGTCATTAAAATTGATTACAGCTGCTTTTATCTGCAACTCTCAGTTACCCATCCATCTTCTTCCTAATACTTCCTGGTTTACTTCATCCCATTGTGGCAGTTACAGATTCAGTGGTAATTGCATTTTGTAATGTGGGGCAAAATTCCATCTCCTTGTCAATGACTGATATTTATTCAATGATACATACATACATATATATAAATACATATAAATATATATAAACATATATATAAATACATATAAATATATATAAACATATATATAAATACATATATATATTTTCAAATGGGTTGGAGAGATAAAAGATGAAGAGAAGAAAATGGGTTGGAGAGATAAAAGATGAAGAGAAGAAAATAGCATAGCAATTAGGGTGCTATTTGGTGAGGGCTTGACCCAGTGTCCTGCTTGAGGAGAACTCAAGCAATATTTAAGATAATTACATTACTCTTTCATGTTATTTCTTTAATCAGATTTGGTAACTGAATGAAAATGGCTACGGTGGAGTAGTGCAGGGGGAGGATATATGGGGAGAAAGGATGGTGAAATAAGGAAAACCAAGAGAAACAATTTGAAATAAAGGATTGTAGTTTAGGAATGTGGACAGGGATAAAAATACATATTTTGGATTCATTCTCATAGAAGTGATAGATGAAATGTTAAGTAAGACAAGCTTAGCTATCATCTGTAAGAGAGCAGATGAGGTTATGGTAATTTGGTGCAAATTTATAGAAACATTTTTGTCTGACACTATTTTAGTATGACTTATTTCCCTGAGTAATTTCTGTGTTAGAAATTTGTCTTTTTCCTAGCAGTTAGCAACTCCCGTATATTAACCACAGTATAGATTTTCAAGTTTAAAAAGGAAAAAAGATCTCTTGGGTTTACTTGACTGCTTGCTTCTCCCCATTCGGTAGAAACACGGGAGCAAAATGTTAAGCACACTTAATATTAAAGTTTTGATGGATTCAAGGTCTGTTTTTGCTGAATTGTTGAGTTTTGATGGTTTCCTCTAATTACTGATTGTCCTACCTATTTGCAACAGAAAGCTCTTATCTTTCAGTATACTGGCTATGTTGTCATGTTCAATTTGATAACAAATAAATTTTTTACTATAGTTTACTTTAGAGGACTTCTTTTTCATTCTACATGTTTATCAATATTCACTTTTGATCATGATTTCTGGCATTTTTGCTCTTAGAAATTTCCAGTTTCTTATTGATACACTAACTCCTTAAATCCTTGAGATAAGGCTACATATTTATCTATTAAGAGAATTGTTTTTCAACTTCAAAGAGTTCAGAGATTTAACACATGTATCTGGATTTCCAGCTACTTTAGAAAAATGAGAAAATTGGATACTCTTCATTAGCTATCTACTCTTTAATAAGCTAATATTTGTGATCTTAATCTCTATGGGTCAGGAATCCAAGAGTAGCCTAACTGGGCTCTCTGGCTCAAGGTTTCTCTACAAAGCTGCACTTGAGGTTTCCTCTGGGATTACTGCCATTTTAGTGATTGACTGGGAGAGAATCATCCAAATTCACTGTCAAGATTGTTGGAAGTATTCACTTCCTTAGGGGATGTTGGTTAAAAGCCTCCCTTGGTTCCTTTTCATATGGGCTGCTCCATAGACAGTTTATCACATGGTACTTTGTTTTATCAGAATGAAAATGAGAGCCAGTAAGAGTAAAAGCAAGACCCAAGTCAAAATCCTTTGTAACCTAACTCTGCATTTTGGCTGTATTGTTTTTGGTTTTTCCATTACAAATAAGTCACGGGGTCTGGTCCATACTCCAGGGGAGGGGATTATCCAAGGATGTGAGTGCCTTTGGGAGCTATTGTAGAAGTCCTCTATAGCTCACTTTTATATTTGTGTAAGTTGTGACTAGCTCTCTAGGAGTAGGTCACGAACTCTCTGGTCCATAGTGGACCTTGTCCCATCCCCTTACCTTGTTGACGTTTCCTGCTAGAATTGTAGATACAGTTGAGTTTGTGATCCCTGCTTAATGTCACTACTGCTATCTCTTTTGTAGAAATATTTGTTCCATCCTTGTGGATTCTTCCCTTCCTCTGCTCTATGGAGACATGATCATCACAAGGAGGCAGAGGAGTAGAATTGAAAAGGACTAGATTTAACATAGACTAGTTGGTTAACTATTCCACTTAGTTTTTCAGAAGTCTTTCAGGAGTGCTCCAAATTTTGGTTCAACTTTATTGACATAGTTTAATGACTTAAAATGGAGAAAACTTGCTAGAATGTGTTCTATAAAAGTTGTCACACTTAGAAACCAGAAAAGTTTAATTTGTGACTTTTCTAGGTAGAACTTCAACTGAGTATTTGGATTTCTTCTAAATGTGTTAATAATGGGAAGCTTGTGACACTGCACTGGTCTTCTTTTTTTTTTTAACGTTGATTCATTTTTTGAGAGACAGAGTGAGATGGGAGAGAGAGAGAGACCGAGACAGAGAGAAGACACAGAATGTGAAGCAGCCTCTAGGCTCTGAACTGACAGCACAGAGCCCGACGTGGGGATCAAACTCAAAAACCATGAGATCATGACCTGAGCTGAAGTCGGATGCTTAACTGACTGAGCCACCCAGGTGCCCCTGCACTGGTCTTTTAAAAACAATTCTTGAAAATGCACATGAATGCTTGGTGGCATAAAGAAAATTCATGAAATTGTCCAATGAAAATGAAATATACCGGGTGCCTGGGTGGCTCAGTGGGTTAGGCATCTGACTCTTGATTTCAGCTCAGGTCATGATCTTGTTGTTTTGAGAGTTTGAGCCCACCACCAGGCTCTGTGCACAGAGTGTGGAGCCTGGTTGGGATAGTCATTCTCTCTTTCTCTCTCTCCTTCTCTCTCTCTTTCTGTCTGTCTTCCTCTACCCTGCTTGTGCATGCTCTTTGTCTCAAAATAGTAAATAAAGTTTCCAGAAAAAGAAATACATGAATACATTTGATAATGAAGCAGAACTAGCACTATAATTTTCTGTTCTGTGTGTGATTTCACATTTTTTGACTCATCAGAATGGAATTTATTCTCAGCTGACTGACTTTATGATGAATGAACTTAGGTTGATAAAACACTTCAGTTTAACTTGGAGCATTGTGTAAGAATGCACTTGAACAAAGGGTTTCAGTACTAAAAAAAAAAAAAAAAAAAAGCAATAACAAGGAAAACCAGTGATGGAGACTAATCTTCCTTTGGCCAGGTAAAGGGACTTTAAGAGATTGCCAGAATAAAACCTTGCTTTTGATAATAGCTATAATTTGATAATAGCTATAAAATTTAAGACACAAATTTTGAGGTGCAATATTCTGAAGTATATTTTAAGTTTTATTTGAAACCAAGTTAACATACAGTGTAATGGTGATTTCACGAGTAGAATTTAGTGATTCAACACTACAATATAACATCCAGTGCTCATCACAACAAGTGCCCTCCTTATTGCCCATTTAACTCCTCACCTCACCTTCCCTCCAGCAACCCTCAGTTTGTTCTGTGTTTGAGTCTCGTACGGTTTGCCTCCCTCTTTTTATCTGATTTTTCCCTTCCCTTTCCCTATGTTCTGTTTTGTTTCTTAAATTCCACATGTAAGTGAAATCATATCTTTATCTTTCTGACTTTGCTTAGCATAATATATTCTAGTTACATCCATGTTCCAAATTGCAAGACTTTATTCTTTTTGATCACGGAGTAATACTCCATTGTGTGTGTACGTGTGTGTGTTGATCCATTCGGTAGTCGATGGACATGTGGACTCTTTACATAATTTGACTGTAGTTGATAGTGCTGCTATAAACATTGGGGTGTGTGTGCCCCCCTTCAAATTAGCATTTTTGTAACCTTTGTATAAATACCTAGTGGTGGAATTGCTGGGCCGTAGGGTGGTTCTACTTTTAATTTTTTGAGGAACTACCATACTATTTTTCAGAGTGACTGCCCCAGTTTGCATTCCCACTAGCAGTGCAAAAGGGTTCCCCTTTCTCGGCATCCTCACCAACATCTGTTGTTGCCTGGGTTGTTAATTTTAGCTATTCTGACAGGTGTGAGGGAATATCTCATTGTGGTTTTGATTTGTATTTCCCTGATGATGAGTGATGTTGAACATCTTTGCATGTGTCTGTTTGCCATCTGGATGTCTTGTTTGGAAAAGTGTCCATTCATGTCTTTTGCCCATTTCTTCACTGGAGTTTTTTGGGCATTGAGTTTGATAAGTTCTTGATAGATTATTGGATACTAACCCTATATTTGATAAGTCTTCTGCAAATATGTTCTCCCATTCTTTCTATTGCCTTTTAGTTTTGTTGATAGTTTCTTTTGCCGTGCAGAAGCTTGTTATGTTGATGAGGTCCCAATAGTTTATTTTTGCTTTTGTTTCCCTTGCCTCTGGAAACATGTCTAGTAAGAAGTTGCTGTGGCCAAGGTCAAAGAGGTCATTGCCTGTTTTCTCCTCTAGGATTTTGATGATGTCTTGTCTTAAGTTGAGGTCTTGAATCTATTTTGGGTTTATTTTTGTGTATGGTGTAAGAAAGTGGTCTGTGTCTGGTGCCAGTACCATACTGTCTTGATGATTACAGCTTCATAATACAGCTTGAAGTCTGGGGTTGTGATGCCTCCAGCTTTGGTTTTCTTTTTCAGGATTGCTTTGGCTATTCAGGGTCATTTCAGGCTCCATACAAATCTTAGGATTGTTTGTTCTGGCTCTGGGAAGAATGCTGGTGTTGTTTTGATAGGGATTGCATCGAATGTGTAGATTGCTTTGGGTAGTTTGACATTTTAACAGTATTTGTTCTTCCAAACCATCAGCATGGAATGTCTTTCCATTTCTTTTGTCTTAAATTTCTTTCATAAGCTTTCTATAGTTTTCAGCCTAAGGATCCTTTGCCTCTGGCTAGGTTTATACCTAGGTATTTTGTGGTTTTGGTGCAATTGTAAATGGGATTGATTCCTTGATTTCTCTTAAGTATCTTTTTTAATTCTCCCAGATTTGAATATGCATAGTATAGTTCTCATGGTGAGAGATTGTCAGTTATCCAGATAGGTTATTTGACAGCTATATTCAATTAACCAGTATTTTCTATTCCCTGACCATATTCTGTCAGTTTCTTAAAAATGCTAAACAATAACCCATGGAAATACTTACTATATTTACCATGATTTTGACTATTTTAAAATATAAATATCAGAAATATAAAGTATGCCTAGGATGTACTTGGGGATCCTCTTGTGAGATTGTTTCCCTCCATGCTTGCTGTATACAGTTTAGTAGAGAATTGTAGCAGCTCTGTGCAGTAACACTATTAGCATTTCAGATATTAGTCATATTTGTTAAAAGTATACATCATTTAAATGTGAAGGACATTAGGCAAAATCTGAACATTAATAAAAGGTATATTTTGGTATCTCAGACAAACGTTGTAAGAGCTTAAAATATAACCATGAGTTTCTGTGTGTAATAAAATTTTGTAAGTTCATCTGAATGTTTAATCTAGAAACGATTTGATTGGGTTATAATTAATGCTCATTTAGGATTATTTTCAAAATCTTCCAAACAATTTTTTTGTTAAATCACATGAAACTATACACACTACCTCAAAATTCTAATCTCAGTTTTATAGGCGAATCCCTGGAGTTTAAGCAAATTGTCCAAGATCTCATAGCCATTTAAAGATAGACAAAGCCTTTATCCTAATTCTTGGGCAAGTTCTTTAAGAAAAATGGTGACTTAATCTAGGACAGGGTTGTTATTCTGTCTGATCCTGCCACACCTGATGCTGTAAGGGCCCTATGCAGAAAGACTCTGGTTCCTCATTGATGTTTTATAGGCTTTGATTCCAACATGTTTGTGTCTTTGTCCCTGTCACCTGGTACCCTAGTGTCTATCCTGCTGCCTTCTGCTGAGATTGCAACCATCTCTTTTAGGACAGATACTTAGGCCTCAAAGACTATGTACTGTATCCTTCCAGTGAGTGTCCTTTGCCAAGATTACAACCTGGATGTTGTCCTCCATAGTGTGCAATGCCCAACATAACAGTGTCACCAACCTTTAGCCTCTTTGGATGGATCAATTATTGGGATGGTTTTCTTTCTTCTTACACTTCCCCTCCACATCCTTGTCTCCACTACAACCTTTAGCACATACCTTTAGCGTTAGCTTTTGAGATCCCAGTCACCTTTATTATTTCTCTGTGATGCAGAAATCAGAAATGTACTCCGTGCTATACTACACCAAACTGAGGATTTTTTTCCCCTCAGTGTTAGCAAAAATATGCAGTAATAAATGGTGACCTTTCAGGGATATTGTGATCATGAGTATAATACCCTGTTGGCGTTCAATAAATAATACTGTTATCCTTTTAGTACAACTGATTAATAGGAGATACTAAATTTTGGCAATGCCATTTATGTATGAATTAAGACCATGATTATAAAGGGTTTTTTCTTCCTCATTGAAGTAGTCCCACACCAAACTGAAAACCTTTTGTTAGCCTGTGTTACTGTATGTTCTTAAAAGTAATTAAACTACATAATATAAAAAAATCTGCAATTTTGTTTTCCACAAATTTAGACTGCAATTATGTATCTAATTAGCCAACGTTAGTGAGCCGTTCCTGTGTGCAATCTCACAAACATGGGTGTGGCTTGCATGAAGGGTGCACCAGGCCTGTGCATGAGGAATGTGTAAGTGCTGTGCTGGGAACAGGCCACACCTTTACTGGGCTGTGGCTTCTGTAGGGTTGGCGCTCTCCTATTGTCTTTCTAAATTTGGATCCTTTTTTGCGCACTCCTTTTTTTTTTTTTTTTTTTTTTTCTTGTCTGCCAACTTAGAACCCGCAACACCATCCAATTAAAACTCCATGTGATGCTTCCAAGAAACTATATTTTTTGGTACAAAAGTTGTACTTGTGTTTGAGTTATTGGATGCTCAGCACACACCAGGTGCTTGGGAATGTTCCTTTGATAGAATTCAGGAATCATAAAAAACATGTTTATGCCTTGGTGGAAGACCATTCACTGCCTCCCCCCTGTACCCTACTCCCCAACTTCCTGAGTCATGCACGGAACTTTTCCCCAGGAAAAAATGCAGGAAGAATACAGAGAATTAAGGTAATAAACAGTTTGGTAGAAGATACCTAAGAAGCATATTGATTTGTCTTTATGATTGCATATCATTTTGATTATCTGTGGAAACGGTTTTCAACGCCTCTTTTAAATTCTTGCCCCCTTTTACCATTTTTCAGTTTCATTTCAATCTCCAGTTTAAAAAACCTGTAGAGATTCTATAGTGGAAGCTGCATCATTGTGGCTTCTTGGAGCCCTTGGGTATATCCTTGAGGCTCAGCTCAGTTATATGGCTTTGGGATACTCCATACACAGCTCTTCCTCATCAATTGAAATGTTGAAGAATTGTCAGATAATTGAGCTATATTCTGTCTACCATATGCTCAGAATCACATGAGCAAATGTAATTGTACAAAATATAGTTGCTAGAATTCAGGGTTGTTCATAGGTGAGTGTAGAAGGTGTTAACTTCTGGGGCTTGGCGATAGGGATGCATTTCTTTGCATGACAGTGAAGGTAGCAGTTAAGATACAAATGAGATGTGTTGCTGTAATGTAATACTGGAGACCTAGTAAAAAGAAATCAACTGAATAATCCTTTGTATTTTGAAAGCAGCTTCATATACATGATCATAGATAAGAATTTATTACGACAAGCTATAGTGTTATAATGAGTGTTACTGTATGCTTTGAAAAGATGAGGAACTCTACCAAAAGATCTCAAATGACTTGTCCTATCAGGCTAGGGATAGATGCTGGTGTGAAAATCAGTATTCCAGACTACTTTCCACTAAGGCTTTCTTCAGAATTGGGAGACAAAACAAAAAGGACACTTTGGTAGAATGCTGTGATGCTTTTATGAAGAGCAGATTTCAACCTATAGCAATGATCCATACTTGCCAAAGAAGTATTAGATGAGAGTTGAAAACTAATTGCTTGAACATGGGGACTTGACCCATAACTATTTTTCTGTTTTTAGAAATCTTTCGAATTTCTCTGGAACTGAATCCTTAATTAGTTGATCCCATTCTTTTCCAATAGCAATTGTGAAAGGATTGAAGCCTGCTTACATGAGACCTGGTGGCAGTGACCTAGAGAGAGGGGAGGACAGGCGGTGTTAAGTCTTGGGGTTAATTACTTCCCGGGTATTAGCAAATTAGCCGAGAACACTTCCTCTCAGGCTCAGCATTTCAGACACCCCACTTCGGTCACATGTTTAGCTTTGGGTCATTTTACCCCATGGTTTGGGCCAGGAGAAGCTGGGAGAGAAATGGGATGAAATAGGGAGTGTCTTAGTAGGACACCCTAGTCAGACTTGGCACAGATTGAACTCCTAGGGCTGAAACAAAGATGAAAGAAACCAGAGAATACAGACAAGGGACTGGGGACTGTTTGGCTGCTCACTGGAATATTTTTGTTTTCCCCTCATAAAAACAGATCTTTTCTTTGGCTGATGCCCTTTGTACCCATTCTTGTTTTGAGAGCCAGAGGCTCATCATTTCCCAAATGCATTGAGCCCAGTGGTGCTGTGGTGCAGCTTTAGGGCAAGGCTTCAGGGCAGGAGAAATGGTTACTTGAAGGGCTGAGTTCATGTTGTGCTACTTACTGTGAAATATCACACATAGCTGATACTCAGGAGCCAATTCCCCTTATATCCCTTTTGGAAGTAGGAAAGGTATAATGATTAATACATTACAACATTTTTAAAACATGGACAGAACCTCCCAGAAAAGTGCTAGTAGGCACAGATTGTTTGAGAAGCAAACTTCTGAAGGGAATTCAGAGGTGGTGGGGAGAGATGAAAGAAGGGTTGAATGACCTAAGATGATCGTTTTATTCCAGATGCACAGAATTAAAAACCAGACTGTAGTAAATGACTCAAAACAGTGGCTCATTCATTGTATCGTATCATTTTGGGTTTGAAAGCCAGCCAGTAGAGGATTTGTTCATGCTGTTCCATATGGTTGTATTGTTAATCTCCTGTTTTGTATTTATCTTCTCAATTTTGCCTCAAACGCAGCCAGTGTGACTCTTATTGAAGATACAATACTTGCCTATCCCTCTAAAGCCCTGGTCTCTGCTGCAGGGTGCATTAGCTGGGGAGACAAAGAGCGTATGGTGTGGCTGATGAGCCTACTGCAGGATGCTAGGTTCTTATGCCTCCCCAGAAGTCCCATCATTGGATGGCTGTCTGTTGTGCTCCGTGGTTCACTTCCATTCGGTAATCTTCTGGCCCTTATAACATATGAACAAAATCCTAACTTGATACCAAATCTTATTAGCATCTCTCTAGTAAAGAGAAGGCATTCAGCCTCTATACCAGAAGAAAGCAGAGGCCATAGTCCAAGGAGGGCAGAAAAGCAGCATAATTCCAAACAGCGGGTCCTACCAGCCAGTCCAAGGGTAAACTTGGATCTATAACTGAGGAACATTTTCTGTAAGAGAAGAGGCCGTGCAAATCACAGGAATAGTTCATGGACTCTTATGTAGGGACAGAATTCTGATGTTGTCATGCCAGGTGAATTCATAACCTGTGTGTTTTGGCCCTGGAGTGAGGACTCAGAGAACCAGGGCTTGGGAGTCACAGCAGGGACATTGGTCCTGTTTTGCCTTCTGGTTCAGAGAAGGTCATGAGAAGGGACCCTCCTTCATTCCCGGGCCTCAGAGTTACTGAGAATAGGAAGGTACTTCTGGGCCTGTGGAAGCTACAGCTTTCTCCAGTCTCTCCTGTTGATCTTTCCTATTCAAAAGCCTCTTCATCCAAATAGCAATCATTTACTTGCAGTTCATGCCTTAAAAGTTTAAGTTCATTTTTTGAGTTCTTGACTCATTCAACCAATACAGCATGCTCCTGCTGAACCAGGGAAGTGTAGGATGCTATAGATACAAAGATGAGTGAAATATGTATTCTCTGCCATCCAAGAGATAGAAGTAAAGAATCCTAATGCAAGGAGTCCCTGATCAGCATTGCTAAACTGCCAGTCCCTTGGAAAAGCCTTAGTTTCTATAGCTGTAAAAGGGAAATGTGGCATGAAATGGATTCCTAGCTGGTCAGGTTTGAAGTTTCATGATTGCTACTGACATGTTATAAATAAACATTATGGTTGTTAAGCATCTATTTTATTAAGACAACATTATTTGATTCAGTCAAGACCTGTTGCTCTTGTCCACCAACTTTAAGGGAAGTATTCTCAGGGCTTGCATTTTAAGGCTTTAAAACCTGAGAGAATTAAGGACAGTATGGCCAGCATCTTTTGAGAACAAAGAAGGGAAGTTGGTGTTGAGGTTATTGCTCTGATTGTTGCCTTCTGCCTAAGCAATTCCTTCACTCATTAACAAACATATTTACTTTGTGAAAAGAAGTTGTTGAAAATGTCTTTTTTGGTCACCTATAGGCAAAACTGGATTTGGACTTACATGATGATCCCTTCAGTTCTTAGTTTTAGAACTTAAAATAGGAGACTTGACAGTCTCAATTTCCTCACCTATGAAATGGGGGGAACACTTTAATTACAAGGCAGTTGAGAGGATGTATGTGAATCATCCACATACATACAAACACGTATGTGAAAAGTCACAGAAGCGCCAGCTGCCTTCAAAGATGACGTGTGGAGACTGAAGACCTGTGAGCACATTTTCTTACACATTGGCTTCAAATGTAGAAGTTGGCTTCTGTTGACACTGATCTTGTTTCACACTCTTGTAAGAGGCTATTTTAGTATTTTGGGCTAGAGAAGTGTTTGCCTTTTTTTAGTTACAGAAAACACTGATAATTTTGTATCATGCCCTCAAGAGACCTAGGGTTTCTAATCCCTTTATGTATTTCTTTTTAATTCCCAATTTTCCTAATGATTTCCATATATAACAACTCTATTACATTTGCAAAGTAACAATAAACCTATACAGAGAGTAGAAAGTCCTACTAGGGAACACATTGACGCACAGGTGAAGTGTCAAGCAAATGAATTGCTTAAGGAAAAGAAAAATTTACAATTGTATGCACGACAAAGAACATGGGGAATAAGAGCATCTTGATTCAAGTCAGGTCTCTACCACTGTTTTTTAGTCAAGGCAGTTTGGGTTATGACAGAGCCCACTCAGACTAGCCTAAGCAAAGGGATTTATTCTAAGTCTTCAGTAGTCAACTGAATTGTCATACAAGACCAGGAAGTGTAATCAGGCCTCGTGGGGATAAGAACTGGAAGACCAGCTATGAGATCCTCTTTTCTAGGCTGCATGGTTCCCTGTGTATTATATTCTCTCTAATCTTAGTGTATCAACTTAGTTTTAGGTCTTTAACACGTTTCTTTGGTTTGCTCACAATGGATATGGTTTAGATAAATCATTTCTTGGTCCATCAGACCATAGTGTGGATTTCCATTTCTAATGTTTGCATCCAACTGACACTAGTCTGTGTATGTTCATTTACATTCTCAAGACCATCTCCTGGGTTGTTGGTTAAGGCTCAAATGTCTATGTCTAATCCATTTAGCAGTTTTGGGTGGAGAAGGGTGCAGACAATGAACTGCATTTAGTAAAGCCTTTCCTAGTTTGGTAAGCTTGGGTAGAATTCGTGTAAGTTTTGTCATCTGCAAAAATGGAGATAGTAATGGTGCATTCAAAGTATAATCTGAGAATCAAATAGAATAATGTATGTGATATTGTTAGGTAAAGTGTCAATCAAGAGTCTGTAGCAAGAAAGGAGTGCTATTGGGGTTAGTGGTTCCTGAGTAAGTTAAGTGTGGGGCAGCTTGTATACCTGAGACTATAGCTCTTCTACTTGAAATACAGCTCATTTTCAGGACTTAAGACCTGATTGTGCTGTAAGACCCAGAGGCTAATGAAATGGTGTCTCTGAAGAAAAAACAGAGACCGCACTGTGTCTAAATGTCCAGGATGTGAAGACAGGACAAATTAGCTTGAACTGAACAGGAGAAAGAGCTGCTTGTGTTCCTAAATGCTAAAAAAAAAAAAAAAAAAAAAAAAAAAAAAAAAAAAAATTTTAATACACCAGCCAAATCTTAACATTTAGAATGTATCACCTTTCTCATTACAAAGGGCAAAAAAGATTTAGAAATAATGCAAAAAAAGGTGAAAAGTGGCTTTTGTTGACAAGCATTTTAATAGCTGAACTATCTCACATGTAACTTGAAATAACCACTTCTTTATATCAAGTCAATGTATTTAATTTATAGTTTACCTGAGACCAGAGTTTTACTTTGGAAATGATGGCATTTGGGGAGAACTGCTTACCTGTGCAACTCTCATTGCAAATACATCAGAACTTAGAGATCAACTGAGATTAGCCAAACAAAAAAAAAATTAGCTGGTGGATATGGTACTTTTACATGAAATCCTGGGCTACATGTCTGTCTAATGTAGTTTATCTCTTTAATACTCTCAAGATTTAAGTTGGAAAAAGCTGACTCATCTTTGCTCCCCAAAAGTTCATGAGATAGGACTTGACGTTTTCTTGGTAACCACCTCAATCACACGGAACACGATGGCATAGTCTAACTCTGCTGTAACCTGGGACAGTATGACTGGCTGAGCTACCATTTCTGGGATATTATAGCAGTTTGAATAGCTAGTTACATAGGAAAGTGCTTAATGGATTTTATTGAAGAGAATTTATTGCAATCCTACAAGAAACAGTTCAATGTAGATAATTCAGTTCAATGTAACAATATTTTATCCCAACTATGTTACCATCCTCTGATTGGGTGAGCCACTGGGTGGTTGGTTCACATGTGAATTCCCTATGCAAAATTTCCATGTCAACATTCATTTAACACATCAGAATGGTGTCTCATGACTTATAAGATGGCTTATGAAATGAATGACTTCTTGACTATAATAGTCGATGATATCGAAGGAGTTAAGGTCACTGCTAAACATATAATGGAGTCTCAAACTTGGTCAGATATACTGGCACACCATTAATCCTTACCATCACAAAATAATTCAAGTTGTCTATTCAACCAAAATTTATTTCATAAAAACTTTAAGTTTCTGCCCCAACCCATTGGCTACTTTGCCTACAACTTATAAAATGTAATTCTTCTGCCTCTGTTACTTTCTATAAAGCTTTTATGCACCTATCAATCTCTCTTCTGACACTTGTCACCTTTTTCTTAAATGATACCTTCTGGTTACATGCTTTAAAATTTTTCTCCTATTAGGCACATCTCCTCAACTAGATAATGAAACACCTTGAGAATAAAAAAGGACCAATTTTTCTAAGTCTGTGTGTGCTAAAAGTTGCTTACCAAATAAATGTGAATGTGCATATATTAGCTGTTCAACATTTTATGAAAACTTTGCTCTTTATAGAGGAGAGTCCCTGCTCAGATCCCTCAGCAGCTCTTACGCACATTTAATCTGCCATTTCTGGGAGATTGTATTTACCAGGAAGTTCTTTTGATGGTAACTATTGTCATTTAGTCTATGAAACATGTATGTAATGTACCTGACCTCTTATTTAGAAAATGCCCAAAATATTAACCATTTGTTTTTATTCTAAAAATGGGGAGGTCTCCTATGAATGTCTCAGGAGATGGAAGTGACATTTATGTATATTATGTTGCTGGTTTTTCTATTTGTAGGATTTCAACTATGTAGTTAAATGAGAGTGGTATAATATTTTGCTTTAGAATGATCGGTTTGTACTTCTAAGCGAGGCAACGACTGAATATAGACTCCAGTTTCAAAGAAGTTGGTAATCTAGGCAAGAGATAAGATATGTCAGGGTCTAGTTCAGTGGCTTTGGGGTTGGGGCAAGGTGGATAGATGAAAGAGACAGTAGGTAGAATAAAAGATGTTGGTGATTATATTTCTGATGCTGAGGGCAAGAGGGGATGGTTTGTGTTTGGAAAGATGGCTCTGGCTGTATTGCAGAGAATACAAGGACGCTGGGAAGGTATGGGTTGACTTGCTAAGGAGTTACATAGTTGTCTGTGATGGCAACTTGGATGAGGACAAAATCAGTAGAAATGGATAGAAAGGGACCAATTTGAGAGGAAGGTTTTGTTTAGAGAGTAAAGACCATAAGAAATTATGATGCCTTAAAATGGGAGGGGCATAAAGGGGAGGGAAATGTCAAGGATGGCTCCTATGCATAAGTGGCTGGATGAATCACTCACCAAGACAGGGAATTATGGAAGAGAATCTTGATGGGGAAAAAGAAGATCAAAAGTTTATTTTTGGCATGTTGATTTTGAGATGGCTTTGGAACCCTCAGTAGGATTTTTCAAGTAGGTGACTATGTACCTCTAGAGCTAGGAGGGAAGGTCTGGGCCGGAGGTGTGAGTCATCATGTCGAAGTGGCAATTAAAGGCATATGGGAGTGGATGAGGTTGTCAGAGCAGGGAAGGGGGATGAAGAGGGCTGACTGCTGAGCCGAGAGAATTTTCAGCATTTACACAGTGGATTGAGGAAGTTAAACCTGCAAAGGAGACAGGAGGAATAACCAGGGTTGGATTTTAGTGGCAGGGGTGATGGAAAGACCAGCGATTACATGTATATAAGATAATGATAGAAGATAATTACTTTTCTCACGTTGCTGAGCGACACTGGTGTTCTCTGATTTCCACGTGAATCTGTGTTGCTCTGGTCTGGTAGTGGAGACCCTTTTGATAGGCAGAAAATTGTTTCATGAGCATTTGCTCACTGAGGGCTTGGACCATTGGAAATATTAATATTGCAAACATGCTTGCAATATCAAAATTGGAGGAAACATAATTCTAGCATTAGCTTTGCTATATCCTGCTATTTTTAGTGGATCTTTCACACTTGAGGGAAAATAGTATCTTGTAAGATGGCTGTGGTGCAGAAGATCCCCACCTTCCTCCTCACCCGAGTCCTTACCCTTCTGAAGCTTTATTGGAAGCAAATGCTCCTTGATCATGTTTTAATTACAGTAGTGCAATCCTTAAAATAAGTACAAAACCCAAAGTCTTCTCATGTATTGGATTTTATAATTGCTCTCTTTCAGATGTCTCAGGGATGAACAATGGTGGCACAAGGGAATTTGAACCCTTACCTGCTCAAAATTTCCTTTCCCTTTCATGCATTTAAGTCCCCAGCTGAACAGACTCCTAAGGGCCATTTGCTTATTGCCAAAGTTAATGGGATATCTGAGGCTGAGATTAACATTTTTAAGTAGTAATGTTAATGTACTAATAGGTTGTCAAGTACATGTAGTACTTGGGTATAGAGAGGATTATGAATCCTGCTCTAATTGACCCACTGAGTTTACTACATGGGCAATAACAAAAAAAAAAAAAAAAAAAAAAAAAACTTGAATACTACTCAGATGAAAGGTGGAAAGCAGTTCAGTGGTTGCTGGGGGGCACCTAGGGAGGATTACCAAAGGGCAGGGGGGAAACTTTAGGAGATAATGTTCATTATTTTGATTATGGTGATGGTTTCAAATGTCAAAACTAGTGAAATTATATACTTTAAATATATAAAGCTTATTTTGCTTCAATAATACATCAACATACTAAAAATCAAAAATAGACTGGAGTCATTGGTATGGTGGTAGTGCCATATGATAGATGGTAGCTACACTTGCAGTGAGCATGGCATAACTTAGGGAAAAGTGAATTGCTATGTTGTACAGCTGAAACGAACCTAACCTTGTGTGTCAACTACAATTAAAGAGTCAAGAAAAATCCGTTTTAATGTTCCTTCTAACTCTAACTTTCTATGATTCTTATTTTAGAGGTGAGGGAATTAAAGGTAAAGGACAGTGTAGCTGAGAAAAGTTCTGTTGGTGCCTAGCATTAGAGCTAGTCATGATGACTGGTAACAAGTTCTCAATGACTGCCATTCTAACAGATGATCTTTTCCTTCTTAGAACGTTACTTAGTGAGGAAGATGCTCTGAAATACTAATGTGTTGAAAGAGAGGTGTATATGTTGTGAACTGTTACTAAAAAACAAACGTGACCGTGCAGATGTTCTTGAAATAAACGTAATAGAACTTGATGAAGGAAGGGCTGTGTCAGTCCTGTCCAAATTTATAACAAGTGAGAATATTAGAATTTTTTTTAAAGCTTATTTATTTTTGAGAGCGGCAAAGGGCACAAGCAGGAGAGGGGAGGAGAGAGAGTTGGAGACACGGAGTCCAAAGCAGGCTCTACACTACCAGTGCACAGCCCGATGTGGAGCTCGAACCCATGAACTGTGTGATCGTGACCTGAGCTTAAGTCAAGAGCCAGACGCTTAACCTACTGAGTCACCCAGGTGCCCCAGAATTTTAGATTTTTAAAGGATATGTCATTGTAGTTAGGAAAAATGATATATTAATGGAACGTGATTATATTTGGAGTTAAGTCCCAATTACATAATGTCTTATTTTTTAAAGCCTCTCATCTGACTACTTTTTCATAGCTTGGAATTCAATAACGAGTAAACACATTGCTGAATTATCACAAAATATATATAATAGACATCACTGATGATATTTTGGTTCTTCCAATCTTTTTTAAATGTTGGAGGCCAACATTCTGCCTATAGTTTTTCCAGAATGTCTTTAAGTGATATCTTTGTGTGTTTCAAGAATTTGGTCACAGATGGGCCCAGACTTAATATAAGCAATGTTATGTTTGGTAACTTTGAATACTAAAAAATAACATTTCATTAGGCACAAGAATGAATGAGAAATGCATTTCAGAAAGGTAAATATAATTGAAATGACAGGGTTATTTATATTTTGAATAATTTATCTTCTTGGTCCTATAGAAAACACAAAGATTGTTTTTATTAGTCATCACCTGTTACTTCACAAGACATTATCTTTCTGACCAAAATAGTTATTTCTCTTTGGCTAGAAAGAGCTACGGTCTCTTTCGTGCATTTGTTTCTGAGCCTTTACTCGTGATTTTCACATGTGTTTTGCAGTGAAAACATATGACAGGTCAGAATTACATTCTGATCATGAGAGTACATCCTTAACATCTTGCAGAGGTGGGGGAGAGCAAAATAAAAGTACATAAACCAAAAAGCACTGGGAATAGGTCTCCTGTGTAACCTCAAAATCTTAAATACCTCAAGTTAAGGATTCAGTATGTGCAGGTTGTCCTAATAGAAAGCAAACAAACAACAACAACAACAAAACCTTAAAAAGGTGATTGTAATCCTATGGATGACCCGACTCCTCTGAAAAGCCTGGCAGTCACTTGACCCACAGGATTTTCTCCTTTGAAAATGTATCAGCTTTCTATAGCTGTCATAAATTGCCACAACTTTAGTGCCCAAAAGAGTAAAAATGTATTTTAGGCTTCTGTAGGTCAGAAGTCTGATGTGCGCCTCATGAGGGGTGAAACTAGTGTCAACAAGGTGCTGGTCCCTTTTGGAGCCTCTGCTGTGGGGGGATCTCTTTGCTTCTGTTTTTCAGTTTCTAAAGGTCTACCCTGCTTCCCTTGGCCCATGCCTGCCTGCCTTCCTCTGTCTTCAAAGACGGCAAGGCTGTATCTCTCTGTTACCCCTCTCTGGTTCTTAGCCAGAAAGTTTCTTTCAAGGACTCATGTGATCAGGTTAGACTCCCCTGAATTCTGGATAATCCTTCCTCAAGGTACTCAACCTTAATCACATCTGCAGGGTCCCCTCTGTCGTGTAAGGTAACCCAGTCACAGCTTCCAAGGATTAGGCCCGAGACCTCTTTGGGAGGCCATTATTCTTCCTACCATATGGTTGAAATACAAGGACAGGAACTAAAAGGCAGAAGGAGAGTGAATTAATGGGCATGTTGTGGAGAGTGTCTGTTGGTTGTGTGGTTTTCAACAGAAGAATCCATAAGTGAAAAAAGATCGAGAGCTAAGTAACTATCAGGAGAACATTTGTAAGTTACCACACTTGACACCTAATGATCCTCTTTGTTCATTGAATATTTCAATAAACTATTCATAGGCTCGTTTGGTCATCTCTCAACCTATTTGGCAGAGGAGACTCCACTTAAGTACTCAAAGTTCTATGGCAAACACTGATGTGCATTGAACTATTGAGGTAAACTAGAACTAGGCTAATACTGTTTTTATACTTGGAGTTTGTTGCTTAGGTTATATTGAGGATCCATAGGAGAATGAAAAGGTCTATAAACCAAACAAAACGAGAGACCAAATATTTTCTCAGAAGATGTTTTTTACTGAAACAGATAAAACTATGATACGAATGTCAATAGAAGGGCAGAGTTTTTCTTGTAAATTAGCAAAATAAATTCCAATTTTAACGAAACTAAATTAATAAGGAAAGGCAGATTGCATTTTAAAACATTGCTGGATAATAGCCTGTTTTAGTTAATTAAATGCCTTTAATTTCCTACAGAATCATCTTAAACTGTATTTTTCTTAAATTGATTTTAATAAACGAGCTGGATAGGTTCATGTGACCATTCCAACAGCTGCAGGCCTAACTGGATTTGATGGTCTTAAAATTGTAGTTTGGAATTTAGGGCAGAAGCTGTAAAATCAATGGCAGGTGAGGAAAGCAGAGGTCTGGACAGAGTGGGAAGGTAATTTTGCATGTTTTAGGAAATTTCCTCAGCTTCACATGCATAGAATTTGAAAAAGGCCCTTCTTGGGGCGCCTGGGTGGCTCGGTCGGTTAAGTGGCAGACTTCGGCTTAGGTCATGATCTCGCGGTCTGTGAGTTCGAGCCCCGCGTTGGGCTTTGTGCTGACAGCTCAGAGCCTGGAGCCTGTTTGAGATTCTGTCTCCCTCTCTCTGACCCTCCCCTGTTCATGCTCTGTCTCTCCCTGTCTCAATAAATAAAACGTTAAAAAAATGAAAAACGCTCTTCTCCCAACACCAGCCTTGATCAAAGCAGTAATTGGCTTTGAGTAAGATAGGCCGAACAGTTGTATTGCATAACTCATAAGTCACAAATGAACACCATATTTCTGTGTATATATCTGATTTTATTTCCTGCAGTGGGTTGGACAACCTAGAAAGAATCCAGGGTCCCATTGATCTCCCTCTTCCCTGAGTCGAGAGGAGCAATGGGACAGATGAAGTAGAGGTGGTCTGGAGGCAGGGAAGGAAACCAATGCTTCTTGAACACCTGCCATATGTCAGGGATACTGCTGCATGCTTCACGCACATTGCCACAGCTTTTGGAGTTATTATCCAGGAGAGAAACATCAAGACTTAGAGCAGCTAAGGAACTGTGCAAGGTCCAACACCTCCTCAGCAGCATAGCCTGACAGCATTCACAAACACTTGGCTCAAAGCTCTCTTCTTCCCCACCCCTCCATGCCATTTCCTGAACCTTGAGACCTATCTGTCTTATCTCCACAAGTAGAGAGCACTTTGTGCCTTAAGGAAAAAACAGGATGAATCCCTCAAAACCTGACTCTGACAAATGGACAGGATTCCCTAAGGCATCCTGGGGGCCCCCAAATCTGAGAAGTCTTCAAACGACGGAGGCTTTCGTGTTCTTCCAGTTGTATGATCCGTTCACTGTAACCTAAGGCCTTACTTTGCAGCCATTGGAACACATTGATTATGATATGTGCTGTGCTTTCTGTGCGGTGATGGGGCATGGTGTGCTTCAGCTCTGATCTTCCCCCATGGTAACAACCCACATGAGATCTCCCCCTTCCTTCTGCTCATCAGGGCTTATTAGGGTAGGATATAGGAGCAAATAATTGTTCATAATTTTAAAAGAACTTCAGTAGTGTGGACTGTAGCTGAAACCAGAGAATAAAAGAAAATTACATCTAGATCCTGAAGGGGAAGGGAGCAGAAAAACAAATGAATAGTAAAGGAGGCATGAAAATAGGGGAAAATGTTTGCTATGTTTGCTAAAAAGGATCCAGGTATGGGTGACATTTTTATGTGATAAAGGATAACATAATGGTGTTCATGGCCTGTCTTTCACAGGTATATTGGAATTATCTTTGAGACCAATATGGTACTGAGAGAAGCACCTGTATGGGGTACTTAAAATGGAATCAGGCTTTACTATGAGAAGGTGTTCATTGCAACATCGATTGCCTGGCAACAGGGAACTGGTTAAATAAAAAACAAGATGGGAAGTCAGGGATATGATATTTTTTTTCAATTATGAAAACCCATAAAAATTCTAAACAAAACTTCTAAAATGTTAACAGTGGCTGCCTGGGGAGGTCTGGTTTATCACTGATCTTTTTTTTAATCTTCATTATATTCTTTATATTCTTCCAGTATTTACAGCAGAAAAACAAAGTTGTATGATGAAAAAGAAAAGCAAAAGATTTTGAATATTTTTAAGTAGTGAGGAAACAAAAGATCCTTCTGGCCAGATGGGACTTAGCATTGTTGAAAGTTTAATGGGTCCAGTGATCCTTCTGTTTAGAGGAAAGCCAGTAGAAATGAGCTAGTGACTGTATCTAGATATCAGGTTATCTTAGCAACAGGAAAAAATAATTAGCAGAGTTAAATAACTCAGATTTCCCACATGTGGTAAATCAAGAGTAGGCATATCAAGATCCTGTAGGGCACGTGTTTCAGACATCACAGTATATTTACCTGGGGAAACAATGCTATTTTAATTATATACCCTTAAAAAGCAGCGTGAATAGTATCTTAATGAAAGTGCTATGTTCTACTTTTTCTAACATCCTGTGATTACCTATCTAAAGAATCCTCTTATTTAGAAATTAAGAACCAGCTATCAAATATCAGTTCATCCTTTTAAAGCTATTAAAGTACTAGATTTAGGTAGTCATATCAGTAAGCAATAACTTAGATTATATAAATTGATAGACTTTCTTTTTAAGAGCAGTTTTAGGTGATTGCAAAGTTGAATAGAAATTGTCGAAGTTGCCATATTCCTATAAACCTTCTACTCCTACACGTGTGTGCCCCCTTGCCATCAACATGCACACACAACCCACATTTGTTAAAATCAATGACCCTACATGGACACATCAGTTACTCTAGATAGGGAAAAATCTGTTAAAAGACTGTTAGAGGAATTCCAATCCCTGCCTGAGGACTCCCCATCCAGGTTTTTCGTCCCACATCGCTTGCTGTGCAGGCCAAATTACTACTAATGTGGGATGTGGAAGTAACAGACTATAAATTATCCCCTCTGCTTAGGCTTGGGTCTCAGACCTCTAGAGAATGATCTCTGAGCCCACCGGTGTAAAATAAACCACCTGCCTTCCAAGATCTCCGAGTGCTGCTTGGTTCTTCTGCCGGGTTATCCAGACCAGGTTCTGTAACAGTCTAAGTCCATAATTTAAATTTCAGTTCACTCTTGGTGTCATTACACTCTTTAGGTTTGGACAGATCTATAAAGATACATATCCACCATTTGAGTATTGTACAAAATAGTTTCACTGCCTCCAAAATTCTTTGTGCTCCACCTGGTCATTTTTCTCTTACTAACTCCTGGCAACCACTGATTATTTGTCATACTGTCTCCACAGTTTGGCCTTCTTCAGGATGCCCTGTAGTGGGAATCTTACAGTATGCAGTCTTCTCAGATGGGCTTCTTTCACTTAGTAATATGCACTTATGTGTCCTCCAGATCTTCTCGTGATTTGATAGCTTGTTTCTTTTCTGCTGCATAATCCATTGTATGGATGTACCACAGTTTACCTATTGACTTACTGAAAGTCATCTTGGGCTTCCAACTGTTAGCAATTAGGAATAAAGCAGTTATAAAAGTATGCAAGTTTTTGTGTAGGCATATTTTAAACTGCCTTGGGTAGTACCAAGGAGCACAATTGCTGGGTTATAGGAGTTATCTGATTTTTCTAGGAAACTACCAAACTGTCTTCCAAAGTAGCTCTACAGTTCTGCATCTCTACCAAGAGTGAATGAGAATTCTTGTTGCCCCACACCCTCGCCAACATGTTGTGTTGTCCAGGTCTGGGATTTGGACCATTCTAATGGTTGGGTATCTCATTGTTTTAATTTGCAATTGCCTGTTGACATATAATGTGGAACATCTTTTCATACATGTGTCATTGATACACCTCCTTTGATGAGATACTGTTCAAATCTTCAGCTCATTTTCTTTTTTTTTTTTT
Organism: Panthera pardus; assembly: GCF_024362965.1. NCBI lineage: Eukaryota > Metazoa > Chordata > Mammalia > Carnivora > Felidae > Panthera > Panthera pardus. The sequence goes on along the minus strand of NW_026526766.1, from coordinate 13,625,421 downwards.
TTTTTACTGTAAAAATATTAAGGGTTCTTAGTTTATTTTGGATGATAGCCCTTTAATCAGATTGGTCTTCTGCAAAAACTTTATCCCAGTCTGTGGTTTGTCTTTTCCTTCCCTTGGCAGTGTATTTAACATAACAGAAGTTTTTAATTTTAATGAAGCCTAGCTAATCAATCAATTATTTCTTTAGTGGATCATGTCTTTGGTGTTATATCAAAAGGTCATCACCACAGTTAAGGCCTTCTAGATTCTATCATATATTACTTACTATCCTACTTCTGCATTTTACATCAAGGTCTATGATTCATGTTAATTTTCGTGTAAGGTATAAGGTCTTTGTTTTTATTGCAGTTTGAGCACCATTTTTAAAAAGACCATCTTTTCTCCATTGTATTGCCTTTCCTCTTGTCCAATATCAACTATTTATGCAAGTCTACCTCTGGGTTCTCTATTGAGTTCCATTGATCTATCCAACTATTCTTTTGACAACACCACACTGTCTGGAAGAGATAATGCTTTTGCAACTAACAAGGGGTGGAGGTCTTGCTACCTCGTATTAAAAGTATGATCCATTCTCTGCAACCCAACTGTGTTTGTGTAGACCCTGTTTCTCTATTGGTGAAATTAGGTCTGACATCTGATCGCTTACATAGTCTTGAAAAACCAGATGAATGTACAGAAAAAATATATTGGTAATTTGGCTTCACTATATTTGTGTACAAGTTTTAAGATATTTCTCCAAGGACATGAAATAAATTACTAGTATGGTAGTAGATTATCTTTGTGTGTAGGTGTGTTTGTGTGTGTGCATTTATTCACCACAATTATACAACGATCTAATAATTTTTAGTAGGGAGTACTTGTAAGGATAAAACTCAGTTGAGCAGATTGCCAAGTTAAATCAATATCAAATTTAAAACTGTTCTCTCTTGATGGGCTCTGGTAAGGATAAATACATTAAGCTATTTCAGGCTGAGTCTTGGTGTCCAGATTATGGTAGAGTATTATTTAGCATATTTTTCTATACTTGAAACCTCAGAGCATGTCTACTCACCTGGTGGTGATACAGCCGAAAAGATTGATTCATATTAGCCAAAGTTACAAGAGAATGATAAATAAGTCTTAATGCCCACTCACTACACTGGAAGCTACATTTAATACAATAACGGGATCAGTTAACTGAAAAAGACAATCCCTGGCAGTGAGTAGATTTACTCTAGTGGCCAAATTATACTTAAGAAACTTGTTTGGAGGTTATGAGATTAGAGTAATGGGAATTGAATATTAACATATTTCTTTGCAGCTAGGAGAGCCTAATAATTTACCTTTGTCCCCTTATCCTCTGAGATTTTTCTACTACAATAATCAGAGACATTGCCTAGATGAATTATTTTTACCCTACCATTCCTTTCTCTAGATGGTTTAAAGTTATTGTAACATACTGTCATTAAATCATCCTTTATGAAATGTTGCTAAGGTGATGGGGTATTTCATATTTGTTTTACCATGGGTTCATTTGGATGACTTGTAGTATTTAGAGAAAGATCTCGACTTGAAAATAACATAAGATAGGTTATGATGAATTCCAGTTGTTACATATTCTTACCTCACTTAATTTCAGAAATTGCCATATGTACAGTTGTGTCCTATGGGCTTGTTGTTTTTTCCCCTGTAAAATATTGAATGATAGGCTTCCTAAGATCAGAATTTTACTTTTATATTTTATTTTGATTGTTTACAAATATCAGCAGTTAAGCATTTTTGCTATCGACCTCCATAAATGTTACACTCTTTTATGAAAAGTAAGTTCTTTCTGGGTGGTTCTGCACTGTAAATTTCTTTCATAATTCAGTTCATGGGCTAAAGGACAGCATAAATCCTTTATTCAATTAAAAAATCCGACAAATGACTTTTTAAAAGTAGAAACAGTTGATCTTGGAATAATGCAGGGGTTAGATTGCTGGCCCACTGCTCAGTCAAAAATCTAGAACTTCTGACTGCTCCAAAACTTGTAACAGCCAACTGTTTATTGGAAGCCCTACTGATAAAATAATAGCACACATCTGGTATGTTATCTGTATTAAGTACTATATCCTTACAATAAATCTAAAGAAAATGTTGAGAAAACCCTAAAGAGAGAGAACACTTCTAGTGTACTGTAATTAAAAAAAAAAAAAAAAGCCACGTATAAGTGGACCATGCAGGGCAAATCAATGTTGTTCAAGGGTTGACTATATAGAGCATACAGAGGGAATTTTTTTTGCTGTCATTTTTGTCAATTATGCCATGATACTTTGATAAAAATGTGCATTCCCATTGTGAATTAACATGTCAACATACAGTTTGTAGGAAGTAGGTCCTTCTAAGAAAATGGAATCACTGGATTCAATATTCAAGTTGTTTTTTCCTGGGGCATGTTACTCAAGTATACATTATTTCAGAATTACCCTAAAATTGTAAGATCAAGAAAATAACTGAAGATCCCCCATTGTAAATACGTAGTTGTCCTGGATTGGCCAAACATACTTTATTTTTGAGTGATATGTGATTATAGTGATAGATGAGATCATTTGCTTTTGTCTACTAAGTAATTGAAATGAATTCACTTGAGTGCCCAGGTGGCTCAGTTGGTTGAGCTTCTGACTCTTGATTTGAGCTCAGGTCTTGATCTCATGGTTTGTGGGATGGAGCCCTGCATCCGGCTCTGCTCTGACAGCATGGAGCCTACTTGGGATTCTCTTTCCTACTCTCTCTTCCCCTCCCCTGTGCATGGGGCTCGTTCTCTCTCTCTCAAAATAAACATTAAAAAACTATTCACCTTTATCTGTATTGAGACATGTCCATTGTACTTGCATTAAATATGTAACTATTGAATTTGTATTTCTCTAGAAAAAAAAATCAAATGTTTACTGTATTAGTTTGAGCCTATTTGTATAAAGAGCATCCATGAAATACAGGGAAATTTTACCATGAGTATAACATAAGAGAATATTTATGAAACTCCCTTCCAAAAGCCTAGGTATCGTAAATAGGATAGCTGTAAGGTAATGGGCAATAGACAAGATTATTTATTCCTTTTTAAAACGGATGCACGTCAGACAACCTGGAGAAGCCAACACTCTTCAATGGACAATGAAAGATTAAGAAGTTTTGGATAGTGATGTTTAGATCACTCACACCAAATCCTGTTTCATCAGGGGGCTCCTAGCATGCCTTAAAATAAGTAGCAGCAGCCTTCAATATTGACCAGACAAGGACAAGTTCCTACTCAATGGCAAGTTCTGATAGCTGATCAAAGTCCCAGTTGATCTCCTCTGCTTAAAGGAGGAGTAAAATGTAATTCCAATGCTAGAATTCAGTGCATTAAAATTGGCTTCATAACACAGTATTACTAAAGACTTGGGGGTCATTTTAAACCTGAAGCAACATTGGTCCTTATTTCTTGTTAGGAAAGGTGACCTCGGTTTTGTGCTTCTGTGGTTTCATGATGTTTGAGCTTTAATTACAGAGCACAGCAGTACTGTTTATGTCAAAGCCCCCATTACTTTGTTTGCTGAAGTGTAAAATAATTTTCATTCTGAGCCAGACCAAGTCCTACCCAATTTCCAACTGGCCCTGGAAAAGAAAATGAAGGCCTTTAAGGGTGTTAAATACTACTTTTAGGATGGGGATTTTAATGAAGTGATAACTAATCGTTAAATAGTTATGACAACTACATTCTGCCTGAATTGCTAGGAAGACCAGATAAACGTAGTAATCACAAATTGATGTTTAAATTAGATGTGTAAACAACCTTACTAATCTTCCTGTTAGCTCTCCTGGAGTCGTGCTGAGGAAACCTTGACTAACCCTCTATACTTGCGCACTGACAAGGTGTGAAAACAAGTAATTATTGAAAAGAAATATTCCTTAATTTTCACATAGATTGTGGGAAGGGATGTTAGAATATATTTGAAACTTAAGCCTTAAGCATTTAATTATTGAAATGAGTAAAAGTCAGAAATATTTTCAAGGGGGTAATCACATAAAGCATATAAAACTCTAACCCTAAAACATAGCTATTGCCATTTCTGGAGACATAAAAATCTATAATAGAAATGTTAAATAATACAAATAAAAGAATAAGCCTGCTCAAAATTCAGATTTATCCTAGAATTTATTTAGTATTAGTAAGTTCACTAATGCAAGAAACCAAAATTGCAAACGAGGGGAAGGAAACCAATAGGGTTATATCAATAGATGGGGAAAAAGTATTTAATCAACATTAATACAAATTGACAAAACCACTCAAAATATAAGGTTACTTTTTTTGACCTAGTTAATAGATATTCTAAAGTAATATGTATTTTTGCCTAGCTAACAACATCTCTATTATATATTATATAAAATGGGAAACATGTTTGTCATTATTTTAGCATGCTACTATTAATGTTTTGGGTGGTTTGACAAATGCAATTTAATATTAATCCTAAAATATCAGTACTAGAATAATCAGGAAACTAACCATATATAATTTAATAAAAGATTTCAGTAAAATAGGTGAATAAAAAAGGAAAAAAATGCCTTAGTATAAACACTAATTTGGAAATGATAAAATCGGCTCATAACAATAGATAGGTATGAAATCACACACAAATCTGCAAAGAGGATGTGCATTTCTTAGGAAACTTACATAATAAAATCAAAAGTGAAGAAACAGACCTACTTCTAGTAGAAAAAAGAAAGTTTATATTGAAGCCTATGCATCCAAAACTGATCTTTAGTATGACAATTTTATTAAAGATGAGACAGGAGTTCTTGGATAATTGGAAACTTCTGATTAAATCTAATTACATACACATTCCTTTCCCCAGCGCTGCCCCCCCCCCCAACCTCCCTCCCAAAGGAAAGATGGACCATATAGATAGTTGAGAATAAATGGTTGGCATTTTGGGGGGGGGGGAAATTTAGTTGGATATGCTTTTTAAACACTAAATTTACTACGATAATTTCCAAAGAATTAGAATAGGTAAATAAGTAAAATTCATATCTTTTACATGGAAGGATCTAAATTTAAAACTGCTAGGTGAAATCTAAAAGAAAAATCATATAGGGGCACCTGGGTGGCTCAGGTGGTTAAGTGTCCAACTTTGGCTCAGGTCATGATCTCCTGGTTCATGAGTTCAAGCCCTGCATCAGGTTCTCTGTTGTCAGCACAGAACCCGCTTCAGATGCTGTGTTCTCCTCTCTGTGTTCCTCCCCTGCTCGCATGCTCTATTTAGTTTGTAAATCTGTATTTACAAACCCAGATGTGTAGATCTATTAGAATAGTGAATTTACATATAATTCCTGAATTTGATTTTAATAGAATAAACTGAGGTAAAAAGGAAAACTATATTGACTGTGTCTATTGTATGAAACAGGAAGTTTAAAAAAACATCCATAGGAATGTTTCTCTTTCAATTCTGGCAGGAGTTTTCTGTAGGGTGCCAATCAAAATCATTTGCTGGGGTGCCTGGGTGGCTCAGTTGCTCAAGAGTCCAATTCTTGATTTCAGCTTGGGTCATGATCTCAAGAATGATGTGTTCGAGACTTGCATTGGGCTCTGTGCTGACAGTGTGGAGCCTGCTTGGGATTCTTTCTCCCTCTCTTCCCCTTCTCCACTCATGCTGTCTCTTTCTCTCTCAAAGTAAACTGGAAGAAAAAAAGTCATTTTCTGCCTGGCTAGTAAGAATTTCTGTAAGAGAGTAGAGATGGTCCAGCATGTTAGAGAAAAGTGAACAAACCTACAGGGATTTCCTGTTCAGTCCAGAATTTAGACTGCAGGATTATGATTTGATCTCAGTAGCCAAAATGTTTCTTTCCCACTTTTAAACTATGCCTCACCAAAGAATCTTATGGCAAGAGATACCAAAGAACAAGACAAGGCTATTTCCCATCTGCATTTTTGCTTCAGAGACTGTGCACTTAAGACAGCTAGATTTATGTATGCCAGTCCAACATTCGTTGTATCAACCTTCAAACACTACAGGCAGATTAAACCATCAACCTGAAATGCAGACTGGAGAAATTGGGAAATTGACTGTATGTGAGTCACTGTTCCTACATGTTCTCCTTGTAGTTAGAGAAAATTGAAAAAAAAAAAAAAAAGGAATAAGCCATGATCACAAGATTTTCCAAAAGAAATTGGATACATATAATGAAGCCTACTTATAAACAGAGCTGTGAAGAACAGTTCCTGTGACATAGAGGGAGAAAGGAGGGTAATACTAGCTCTTGAAAACTCATGTCCTCTTGTATTCGGTAAAATGATTTTCAACCCTGGCTGTACATTAGCTGTGTCTTACTTAGAGTGCTTAAAAATTATTGCCATCCAGGCCATGGCAGAGAACAATTAAAATACAGTCTCTGGGGGTGGTTTCCAGGCAGGAATATTGTTAAAATCTCCCCCAGAGATTAACTACATGTAGCCAGTGTTGAGAACCAGTGCCTTAATGAAATATCAGTAGTTGAACGTTTATTTCACAGAATGGGGTTTGTAAATATAAATACCTGTGGGGTCCTGATATGTAGTCAGATGACTGATGCTGGCCAAGTTTCTTCATAATAGTGTCTTCAGTGACATTATTTCCAAGCAAACACTATGCTTACATATTCCATATGTTAGGAAGCATTTGTACTGTACCAAATTTTTTGTTCTCAAACACATGGCCATTTGGGGCTAGGTTTTATTTGCCTAATTTTGATAGAGGCTTGGCACGAGAAGTATTTTCTATTTGATGTATGAAAATGTAGCATTACTGTGATAATAAAGGATAATTAACATTAGTAGTTCATACTAATAGCTACTCTTCAGTCTTGGCCTACAGTTACCCTGTGGGAACACAGACCCAGTCATTTTCATGTTTTTGGATGTTTCAGATAAAGACAGATTTAGACTGGCATGTGAGGTCCTTCAATATTAAACACCAACAATTACATTTTTAAGAGTCCGTATATATCAACATTACAAGCCAAAGAACACATCCGTGGGCTTTTTGTGCTCAGGGATGAAATTTGGCTGGCCAAGTGGCAATTCATATTCTTTAAGGTCAATTTTTTGAGGCCCCATGATCAATTGAACCTTACTACATGATGTGAGAAAGAATCTGTCATTGGCTATAAAAAAAAATGTGGGGATTGAGTTACCAAAAAGGTTTGGTCTCAAAAATAAAGTCAAAGTGCTATAGTTAAGGCACAGGATCAGAGTTAGATTATTGGCCACAGAGATTTGATACTGAATGACCTTAAAGGGTAACAATAAATCATCTCTTACCAGGGGCTGGTCATGTTCCATAGACTCTGGCAGGGCTTGTCAGGTTAGAGGGAAGATGGGCACTTGATGGGCATTTGATGTAGGACCAAATGAGCCAACATCAAATGAGTCCGAGTCCTTGGAACAGATGTTCATATTGACCAATATGTGGCTTTTCGATGTGGAAACCATGTGTGCCTCCTGTTAGTTGCATGATCTAAACACCTCTCTTAATCTTCCACGTGTACCTTTGCACCAGGTTGGTTTTTAGGAAGAATTTGAGGAGAAAAATATTCTCCTTTGGCTGGTTAGACGAAATATAGGATGCTGTATCTAGAGAGCAGTGGTTTTCAAACTTCAGGCCTCAGACTCACCTAGACAATTGGTTACAACACAGCTTGCTGGGCCCATCCCCCAGAGGTTCTGATGAGTAGGTGTGAAACGGGACGTACAGAATTTGCATTTCTGACAAGTTCTCAGGTGATGCTCTGGTGCTCAGGGTCACATTTCAGATCCTCAGGTCTTTGATCTGTAATTCACATTTTCCCATGGATCTGTTTTTGTGCCTTTTGTCTCTGAGTTAGTGGGATGTGGTACTCTGTATTTGTGAGAGTGCTTCTTAGCGTAAAACAAAATATAAACGCTGAATAAAAGCTACGAGGTATTTCATGGGACTACCACTAATCTTTGGGTTCTATTAACCAACAATTTTAGGAGTCCCTTGAGATCCTTTTTGTGAAAGGTTTCCATGGCCATCAGTGGAGACTGTTTCTGCCCTTACGCAATTTCCTGGCATGTTGGTGGGGTGAGGGCTGTTGAACCCAGAACCCGTACCTCATAGTCCAAACACATATATGTGCTTGGATTGTCTGGTTTGAAAGTTTGGTTTCTCTTTTCTTTGTCTTCATATATGTGATGTTATTCTCAAAGACAGTTGAATCATCCTGGAAGCAGTTTCTGATTTCCTTGTTATTGTGATGATAGTTACTTGACCTGCCATTTGTCAGGCATGGACCCAGTAACTGAACTCTCTGGTAGTCAGAATTACTCAGATGGAAAGTATTAGTATATTCAATTCAGCCAGATAATTTTTTCTGTATTGTTTTCCTGGAGGGATACTACATTGTATTAATACCATTTGCAACAAATCTTTTTTTTTTTCTTTTTTTTAGTTTTTATTTGAGACAGAGACAGAGCAGGGGAGGGGCAGAGAGAGGGGGAGAGACAGGATCCAAAGCAGGCTCCAGGCTCTGAGCTGTCAGCACAGAACCCGACACGGGCCCGAACTTACTAACTGTGAGATCATGACCTGAGCTGAAGTCGGATGCTTAACTGACTGAGCCACCCAGATGCCCCGTTTGGACCAAATCTCAACAGGCCACCAGTCCTCAACTATGGGTGAGACCTTAGAAAATCGTTGCTATCTTCAGGGAGCCAGAAGGCCTAGGTCCCACCCCAGACTAATTAAATCTTACATTCTGGGTGGAGTCCTGGTACTATGGTATTTTGAAATCTTCTTGAATCAGTGGTTCTCAAATTTCGGCCTGTATCTGAATCACTGGGAAAGCTTGTTGGAGATTGCCACATCCCCCTCCTAGAGTTTGATTGGCAGGTTGTGTTGGGAGCCGCAAACATAGGCATTTCTAATAAGTTCTCAGGTGATACTGATGCTGCCAGTTGTAGGACCAAGCTTTGAAGATCAGGATTCTTGATGATGACAGTGTACAACTTCAGGCAGCATCAATGCCATGGGCTCTCCTTGCCTTTTTCTCTGAGTGTGGTTTTTGCTCCTTCCTTAACCCTGGCTTCCCTGGTACTCGGAACCCTAAATCCATTGTGAACCTTTCTTTATAGATGAAAGTGTTTAGGGAAGTTGTATTATTAGTTATACTGGAGCCCATTAAACTAACATGGCAACTTAATTTTGTGCAAACAAAACGGTATTATTTGTATCAAAATTTGTCACTCCGGCCACTTCTGTCAGTCAGCTTCAAAGAGCTCTATGTTTACTGATAATTTTCACTGCGTTTTCCTGTAATTCTATTTACCAGACCCTTACGTTGTAGAAAAATAGCAACCACTGCATCAGCAGACCTAAAATAAATTAGATCTGTGTGGGCAGTTTTCTGCATTATACTCCCCTGGCATGATGAATTCAGTCATCATTTTGTGTGGCTTGCCATTCCCGGAAAGGTTATTTTTACCAAAGTGGCTAAAGATCATTCTCCAGCTCAATGAATCTTAGGAGTTTCCAAATTGTGAATCTTGGTTTTCCTCTGCTCCTGCAACATTCTGTATAGGTTTTAATTACAATTACAACTTTTAAAGCATGTACATACATTGGTTTTCTCACCGTACCACATGTCCGTATCTCCCTTACTACTGGAAAGAGAAGGGCTACGAGGCCTTCCCAGACAAATTTGTGTTATTACTACCTCAGTAGGTTTGGGCGAATTGCTTGCTCTCTCCTACCTTCAGTTTCACCTATAAAAGGTTAGAATATTTCCTGTCTCACAAGAATATTCAAAGGGTCAAATGAAAATAAGGCCTAGTACCCAGTATAGCACCTGCTGTAAAGCACTCTTTTAAGTAGGGGCTGTTTTTTTTGTGGGGATGATGGTGTCTCAGAAGTTCTTAGAATCCTAAATATGTGGGGAAAAGATGCCAAGACCAATACTAGAGATTCACCCAAGCCACAGAATGGAACTAAATGTTACTGTGTAAATGTAACCCTTGTAACTTGATTTTGTCTATGGGCTCTCTACATGTCTACATTACTTCTGTACTTCTTGACCTAGTGCCTCAAGAGAGAACATTGCAGGCCAGATCCCTATTCTAAAAAAACAAACAAAAACAAAAAAACGGGCGCCTGGGTGGCTCAGTCGGTTGAGCGTCCGACTTCGGCTCAGTTCATGATCTCACAGTCTGTGAGTTCGAGCCCTGCGTTGGGCTCTGTGCTGACAGCTCAGAGCCTGGAGCCTGCTTCGGATTCTGTGTCTCCCTCTCTCTCTGCCCCTCCCCCGCTAATGCTCTGTCTCTGTCAAAAATAAATACTAAAAAAAAATTTTGAAACAAAAAACCACTTTTTTCTTTTTTTTTTTTTTTTCTTTTTTGCACATAGAACTGCTGGCCTAATTTTTAGTACTGTATTTCCTATTTATATGGAGGCATGATGTGCCTATTAGGCACTATTTTCAGTGTGGGGTCTTGGGAATAATTCATTTAAGCTTAATTATAAATGGAACTTGATTTAATTAAAGGATTACCTTCATAATGAAAGCTAGGTTGGATTTCTTTGAAGTCTTGTCAATCTTCATTCTAATTATCATGTGGCTGATGCTTTGTGAGACCATGCTTCTTTACAGCTTAAATCAGTCCTTGGAGTGCTGACTTCTCATCGTGTTGTACAAAAGGGGCTTTTGGAACTCGACCCTCCATTGAATGAGGTGGGCACACACAGCAGGTTCCTGCTGTTCTTTCACAGCCAGCACTCATTTTGGAGGAACCAAAGTCCAGGTGAAAAACAAAACCAAAACCACACCTGGAGAACTCTGATTACTCTTTCATCTTGGTGTGTTCCTGTAACAAGGCTACAATATAGCTGTAAAACTAAAATTACCACCTAATTCCATAGCTGTGTGGACAACTTAGAGTAAATGCAATTTGTTGCATCCGTTTTGTGTGCAGTTGCTTTAACTTACGAATTTTCTGCCTTGGTTCTCAAGATGAGTGTGTCTGAGTGTTCACAGGAGTGTTGCTATGTTTTTATATAGGTCTGAGAGGAGGAGGGTTTTTGTTTATAATTTACAGAAAACTTTGAATAATCAATGCAGTGTAATAATTTTCCTAAAGCATTTCTGTTAAAACACCATCTAAAATAGCCTACGGGGCACTGGGGTCCCTCAGTTGGTTAAGCATCCGACTTGGGCTCAAGTCATGATCTTGTGGTTGGTGGGTTCAAGCCCTGCGTTGGGCTCTGCTCTGTGCTGACAGCTCAGAGCCTACAGCCTGCTTCGAATTCTGTGTCTCTTACCCACCCCCCCCAACCCCTCCCCTGTCACGCTTGTGGTCTGTCTTTCTTGCAAAAATAAACATGAAAAAAAGGCAGAAAATAAAATTGCCTAAAAACCTCTGTATTCTGTCTTGTCTTTGAGGTCTTGGTAATAGGATTTAATTTGCTGTACCTTTTTATATTTTAATAAGCTACTAAAACGAGCTCTTAGGTTGAATTTTGTCTAACTCGAGGTAGAGATGAGTTTCTCTTATAGGACATGCGTCTCCTCAGAGACCTAACTCTTCTTCTCACTGATGAGCTAAAAACAGTCAAGTGCCATGAAATGTGTGGAATTAGGGCTACTGGCATGAGGATGGTCCTCCCCGCCACTCTGATTTCTTGCCAGCTCTCCTCTGTCTTGAGATGCTTAAGTATTTTGCTTCTCTTCTGTGTTCAAATCTGGCATGTAGTCTGTTAGAATTTGTACTATTTAGGATGCAGATACACAGAAATTGGACTTTGCATTAATTGGACTCAATTTGGTCATCCTCAAATTGGACTCAAACTGGTTCCCATTTCTGTTGACAGGAAAAATAAGCTTGATCTTTTTCAAAATAATTCATTTTCTTCATACAACTGAGAGTCTTCGTATAAAGCAACAAGTCCGGTATTGCTTTCTACCAGCCTCCCTTCCCTTTCCTTCTCTCTGGGGAAAGGGGATGGGGAGGTGGGGTGGGACTGGGTGGACAGGGTATACTTTGGGCTCCCTCTGGCCCAGGTGGGTGATGACACTAGATTTACTCAGCATCTGCTAGTGTCTCTGGAGTGTGTGATAGCCCCAGACCTCAAAGTTCAGGAACTCTGTATGGATCTTGTAATGTGCCGTGGCCACCAGAGAGTCTCTTCTCAGAGGAGAGGGCACAGACTCCTCAACTTGGAGGTTTCCCTTTAGTCAATCTGGAGTTACTCGGTGGCATAAACAGCATCTTAATGCTAGCCCTCTGCCTGTATAATCTCTTCAATCTGCAGTACTACTTGTAAAGGGGTTTTCTAAAACCTTTTATGATATTTGGCAAACATAAACTATTGGAGACTATACCAAAATAAAAAGCTTTTGGACAGTAGAGGAAATGACCAACAAAACAAAACACTGAAAGGGAGATATTTGCAAATGTTCAGTAAGGGGCTAATATCCAAAATATATAAAGAACTACAACTACAATTGAACACTAAAACTACAGTAATCTGATTAAAAATGAGTGCTGGCCCACAGATTAGTGATGTTGAGCATCTTTTCATCAGGGAAATATGAGCTATCCCCTCATGCCAGTCTGAATGGCTAGTGTCCAAAAGAGAAGAAATAATAAATGTTAGAATGTGGAGAAGAGGGGAGCCTCATGTGCTGTTGGTGGTCAAACCACTGTGAAAAATAGTATGTAAGATTCTCAGAAAATTATAAAAGAGAAATACTGTATGATCCAGTAATTTTACTGGGTATTGACCCAAAGAATATGAAACACTAGTTTGTGAAGATCTATGCACCCCTATGTTTATTGCAGCATTATTTGCAATAGCCAAGATATGAAAGCAACCCAGTGACCCTTACCAGATTAAAGGATAAAAAGGATGTGATACACAGCTACAGAAGTGGAATTTCACAGCTCACCACAAAGAGCAGCACAAGATGAAAAATACATGGGATTTATTGAAAGAAAGTGCATGTGTTTTTAACCAAAAGCCTTCAAGTAACCTTTAATGTCAGAATTGAGTATTATGCAAAATAGAATTACTTACGGTGGTGGGGGAAAATGTGTATGTATACACACACACACACACACACACACACACACACACACACACTATGGGATGTTACTTGGCTATAAGAAAACAATGAGATCTTGACATTTGCCACAACATGGATGGACCTAGAGAATATTATTGTAAGTGAAATAAAGACAAATACCATAAGATTTAATTACATGGAATATAAAACAAAACAAATGAAAAACAAGAAACAATGATGAATGCAAACAACACTCTGGTTATAGTTTGGGGGAGGGGATTGAGGGAACGTATAAAATAAGGGAAGGTGATTAAGAAGTAGAGACACCAATAAAAGCAAAAATGATCTATTGGGACCTCATCAAGATAAAAAGCTTCTGCACTGGAAAGGAAGCAATCGACAAAACTAAAGGGCAACAGATAGAATGGGAGAATACTTAGCATCCAAAATCTGTAAAGAATTTACCAAATGCAACACCTGAGAAACAAATGATCCATTGAAGAAATGGGCAGAAGACATGAATAGACACCTTTCCAAAGAGGACATCCAGGTGGCCAGCAGACACATGAAAAGATGCTCAATGTCCCTCATCATCAGGGAACTATAAATCAAAACCACATTGAGATACCACCTCACACTGGTCACAATGGCTAACACTAACAACTCAGGAAACAACAGATGTTGGTGAGGATGTGAAGAAATGGGAACCCTTTTGCACTGCTGGTGGGAATGCAAATTGGTGCTGCCTCTCTGGAAAACAGTGTGGAAGTTCCTCAAAAAATTAAAAAGAGAATTACTCTACAACTCAGCAATAGCACTACTAGGAATTTATCCAAAAAATACAGGAGTGCTGATGTATAGGGCCACATGTACCTGCCAAGGTTTATAGCAGTGCTTTCAACAATAGCTAAATTATGGGCAGAGCCCAAATGTCCATCAACTGGTGATGGATAAAGGTGTGGTTTATATATACAATGGAATACTACTTGGCAATGAGAAAGAATGAAATCTTGACATTTGCAACAACGTGGATGGAACTGGAGGGTATTAGGCTAAGTGAAGTAACTCAGAAAGAGACAGCTCTAAGTTTTCACTCCTTTGTGGAATTTGAGGAACTTAACAGAAGACCATGGGGGAAGGCAAGGGTAAAAATGGTTTCAAACAGAGAGGGAGGCAAACCATAAGAGACTCTTAAATATAGAAAACAAACTGACGGTTGATGAGGGCAGGGAGTGGGGGAGAGGAAAAAAATGGGTGATGGGCATTGAAGAGGGTACTTGTGTGGACGAGCACTCAGTGTTGTATGTAAGTGAATTATGGGAATCTACTCCTGAAGCCAAGAACACACTATATACACTGTGTGTTAGCTAACTTGAAAATAAATTTTATATATATACACACACTTTTTAAATTAAATTTTTTATTTTTTAACTATAATTTATTGTCAAATTGGCTTCCATATGTCCTCATGTTTAAAATCAGTCTGTTGTAGGCAACATATAGAAAGATCCTCTTTTTTTTTTTTTTTTTTTTTTTTTTTTTTTTTTTTTTTTAATCCATTCTGATACCCTGTGTCTTTTGATTGGGGGAGTTAGTCCATTTACATTCAGTGATTACTGAAAGTTACAGATTTGGTGTCATTGTGTTATATGCAGGTTTGTGTTTGTAGTAATGTCTCTGGTTCTTTGTAGTCTTCACTGCTTTCCACTCACAGATTCCCCCATAGGATCTCCTGCATGGCTGGTTTAGTGGTTATGATGTCCTTCAGTTTTTGTCTGGAAAAGACTTGATCTCTCCTTCTTTTCTGAATGACAGCCTTGCTGGATAAAGGATTCTTGGATGTATATTTTTCCTGTTTGGCACATAGAATATTTCCTGCTACTTCTTTCTAGCCTGCCAAGTTTCAGTGGACAGGTCTGCTACTACCCTTATTTGTCTACCCTTATAGGTTTATCCCTACCTACTTTCAGAATTCTCTTTATCTTTTTATTTGGCCAGTCTGTGCCTCTTGGACTTGGGTGCCTGTTTCCTTCCCCAGGTTAGGGAAGTTCTCAGCTGTAATTTGTTCAAATAAACTTTCTGCCCCTTTCTGTCTCTTGTTCTGGAACTCCTGTGATAGGGATATTGTTTCATTTCATGGAACTGCTTAGCTCTCTTATTCTCTCCTCAGGATCTAGTAATTTTCTTTCCCTATTTTTTCAGCTTCATCATTTTCCATAATTTGATCTTCAATCACACCTATTCTCTCTGCTTCTTCCATCTTCGCTGTCACTGTGTCTATTTTATTTGGCATCTTGTTTATAGCATTTCTTAATTCATTGTAACTAGTTCTTAGGTCTTTAATTTCTGCCACAATAGATTCTCTGCTGGCTTCTATGCCTTTTCTTCAAGCCCCACTATTAGTCTTAGACTGTTATTCTAAATTCTTGTTCAGATAAATTGTTTATGTCTGTTTTGAGCAATTCTCTGGCTGTGATTTCCTCCTGAATTTTCTTCTGGGGGAGAAGCTTGTGTTTTGTCATTTTGACTGTTTCTGTCTTTTGCATGTTTTAATAGCTTGTTAGGTATCCTGTATCTATGAGTACTATTATATTAAAAAGAGGTCATACCCTGTCAAGAGCCCGACACTCCACAAAGTGTTCTGTGCAGTAGTGATCCATAGAATATTTTTCGGGGTTTTGGACTGTCTTATTAATTAAATAGACCTATTTATTCAACAGTCTGTTGGCCCTTCAGTTTGATCATAAAACAGCAGATGAGAGTGTATAAAATAGTAATATTTGTTAGGATTTAATATGTCTAGGATCACATAAGTTGATCTGCAATGACTTTTGTTCCGTGTGATTTAAATAGCTACAGTTTTTTTAACTGTAGAATTTTAAAACTACAGTTACATAGGAAACAATTTAAAAACCTGTGTAGGAGTTGATTAGTGACACTAAATTGTACATCTTTTTTGTTGTTTTATAGAGACATTTGGAGTTTGCACTGTTATTCCCAAAGCTATGGCAATTATCTCTAAAGGTTCAGAATAAAGAGGGGGCATAAACACAAAAAAACACATAATGAAACCTTATTTCAATAAGGTTCATTCAATGCAGAATTGGTAGGGAGAATAATTGATCAGATATTCTAATTATTGAGAAAACCCCTTGAGGGAAAATCCATGTTTCCACAGAAGCATAAAGTGAATTAATATTTAAGAAGCATCTACTGTAGGCCAGGCACTACACTAATGACTCATATGTATATGATTTATTTAGTCCCTATTAGGTAGGAAATGCTTACAGTAATGAAGCACCTGGCATGCAGCCAAACTTGAATTTAAAACTTGGGTCTCTCCCCTATACCCTTTGCCAAATAAATTGTCCTGTTAATCTTTATTAACATCAGATGAGCAGCAGGTGATTTGCCATAACATATAAACCTTTTTTTCATTACATACTGACTCAGTATATGACTTAAAAATTTGGTATAAATGATTTTGAGAACAATTGAACACAATAGTTTGGCACAAGTTCAATTACTCTTGGGAATTAGGAATAATGGTGACCCATTGTTAGAGAGTATCAGTTTCTCCTCTTGAGATTTATTTTAGAAACAGATTTCTCATGTTTTGTCTTCTCTACAACATGAAAAGTCTGTCCAGTAATTCAGGTCCTCCAAACATTACATGGGTGCTTGTGACCAGATGCTGCACCACTTGCTCAGAAAATAAAGATGAATAATGCCTGAATTCTTATATGCGATCCAATGTCAAGAGTAAATTAAAACATTTATGGCACATGTTGCCATGAGATCGTTCCCTGAGGACAGATATGCTGTTGTCCTATATCGTTGTATTTTAAAATGTTGTATAGGTAAAAATGTTCTATATATACTCATTACACATGGTAAAATGGAGCCTCAGTTGAGTTTTTTGGAGTCTACATATTATTGAATACGTATTGATCACATTAAGTTGATTTCAGGATGCTGTTTAAGGCTTGACTGAGGGTCCAATCTGGTCCTGAGAACATAACTCAATAGCAGGTATTCTCCTAAGGTCTGAAATCCCACATATCTATTGGGGACATCATTGGCTTTAGGTTCTTTATATTTTTCTATTTCTTAAGAAAAAAAGGTCTTTGAATATATCCTCTAGGAATTAATTGAAGAATTTGGAATACTGTCAAGGCTTTTTGTAAGAACTTTTGTGTTGTACTCAGATTTTAAGAGTCTCTTACGCTTTGGCTCTCTCCCACTCTAACCTCTTTTTTTTTTTTTTTCCTTCTCCTCCCCCATGGGTTCCTGTTAAGTTTCTCAGGATCCACATAAGAGTGAACACATATGGTATCTGTCTTTCTCTGTATGGCTTATTTCACTTAGCATAACACTCTCCAGTTCCTGGGAGGGAGGGGAGGGTGGGTGATGGGTATTGAGGAGGGCACCTGTTGGGATGAGCACTGGGTGTTGTATGGAAACAAATTTGACAATAAATTTCACATATTTAAAAAACTTTTATGTTGTAAAGACAGACTTGGAGTTAAGGGGTCTAAATTGGGAAGTGTGAGAAAATTCCTGATTTAGAGTTATGTTTAAACTTTTACATTGATATCCTTTTTCAGGACAAA
This sequence comes from Panthera pardus, assembly GCF_024362965.1. Lineage (NCBI taxonomy): Eukaryota > Metazoa > Chordata > Mammalia > Carnivora > Felidae > Panthera > Panthera pardus. The sequence goes on along the minus strand of NW_026526766.1, from coordinate 13,607,761 downwards.
CATATAAGCATGTAAACAAAAGCCTTGCCGTATTCATCATTCAGGTAGTTGTTTTTATTTAACTGTACTTAGCTAAGAAGGTTGCTTATCGTAATTTCTGATGAAATGTGTAAGTCTTAGTTAGACCTTCACTCTACATTTGGACAAAAGAGAATCATGAGGAATGCAATAATGAGGCTTTGCGTAAGCTTAGAAATGCATATACTTGACAACTGAATGGAGAAAGAATCAAATACTTTGCTAGCTCATTAATAGGCATCCCAATTGTGGGCTCCCATGAGAGTGCCATTAAAACCAGCTCCCAGCTTCATGCATTTTGAAAGTGTTTTGACCACTCATGAGAATATATGTAAATTTTCATAAGGTTAATGTGTAAGCTACTGTTCCTTTGGTTGCCTTAGGATGAATAATACTTGACTGAAACAAAGTTTCTTTTATCTTTAAGAGCCATCAAATGAAGGACAGTGTCAGTGGTCTCCTGCTTCTCTGTAGCCTCAAGCACAGAGAGGGACAATTTTCAATTAGAAACTCCACTTTATCTTCACATATGGAGAAATAGCACATGGAGACTGATGGGACAGCTGCCTAGCTAATTTTGTTAGATTTCCTAGAAAGACCTCTAATACCAAGTCTCTCCCATATAAACAAGACTTTCTTGTGAATTTTCATCTCATTTGCTGTCACATTGGTCTAATATATTCATTTAAACTTAGATGGTCTTTGCCCCCATGCCTGGAGTTCTTTGAGCAGTCATATTTTTCACAAAATGTCTTAACAGTTTCCATGTTTATAAATATGTGCAAGACCCTTTAAGGGAAGATATGCCATCTAAGTCACCCAGTAGAAAATAATCTGTGTTTTCCAGCTGTAACAACTTCCTACACGGAAAGTGTTGGTTTTCCTATGAACTGTGAGGCACATTTTGCACTGACACTAGAAATTGGACAATGATATTATTGGCAAGTGGGGATCGTTTCTCCAGTACATTAACCTTTCTTTTTTCCTTTATTACTTTTGCATCCTTGTTTTCCTCTCCTGTCTTCCCCCATCCCCACTTTAAAATTTTTCCAAAATTTTAAACCAAAACATAAAATTTTTTGTTATTAAAACTTTTATTTTGATGAGTTGTAAAGGTATATGACAAACTTCCAGATGCCATTCATCTAGCTTCTCTATGTTGTATTTAACTATGGTATACTTCTCAAAACTCTTGTACTTTTCGTTTGCCTGTAAACCTTAAAGTGTCACCAATTTGTCACTAATTCGTACACCTTGAGAAAGCCCCTTCACCTTAACAATTGTCAAATGCTTTCTTAAAATGGGTTGACAGGAGGCTGGTGACCAGTTACTTCAACACCTGTTAGGCACCACCATGTAATAGGAAAGGTTTATATCAATGAAACTAATGCATGTTGCACATGGATACAGTTAAATAGCCTCAGCCCACATCCATTTATATTCTGATAGTGGATTTCGAATGACTGTTTTTCCTGACTTTTTCCCTTAATGTAGTAATCTCATTCAAGAGTCTGTTTCCAGAGCTCTTAGTTTTTACAGTGGTTTGATAACACTCAGAATGTTCTTGAAAGGCTCAAGCCATTTCTGGACTATTCCCTTTTTCTCTGGTCTTGGTACCTCCATCCTTTCTCCATTACAGCTCCATTTTTCTAGAATGTACATATGGATCATGTCCTTCTCCTTTTTCAAAACTTGCTAGGGAAGATTCCTCAATGACCAGAGCTGTGGTTCCCAAACTGTGCTAAGGTGCCTCAGGCACTGCCGTGAACTCACATGGGTACCATGAGATGTTTTAAATGGTTAGGTGATACAAAGCAATACCTCTGTTGAATATGCTCAATACCAGCTTTGATGTGCTTTAGTTTCAGGATTTGATGGGCTACATTCCTTTTGATGATGCCCTATTTTACAAACCTGGGTTTTCACTGGCGGCTATGATTAAAAGCGAGTATCTCATGAAAAAAACCTATAAAACAAAGGTGGCAGTGTCCAATCTGACTTTAAAGTCTGAATATCTACAGTACCCAACCAAGCATATCCCATTTGTAAGCAGTGTGGCTGCTTAAGGATGAAAGAAAAATGTTAGTAACCATTTGAAAAATATACCTAAATTAAAAGTAAAACCAAGTTTTTAGGACCTAAATGTTTGTTTTCTAATTCTAAAGAGAACTGCTATTTATTTCTTTTGACCTAGAGTCTCAGTAAGAGAAAAAAACAATTGCTGAAATTGAATGTGTCAAAGCTTGCAAATCTCGGGTCTTTAATAGAAAATTCAAACTCCATGGCAAGTTTGGCATGCAATGTCCTTCATAATTCATTTCTCATCTTAAAATGAGGGAGTCATGCCATTCATGTAAGATTTCTAAGGTTTCAATGTCCTCATCTATTAATATTGTGATAATGTTAGTACCTAATGGACATTAAGAGTTGCTGAAATGAAATTAGCATATACTGGCACTTAACCTAGTGTGGTCTGGAACATGGTGAGTATTGAGTCAGTTTTTGGTGATAAATATGTAATTTTTGCTTGTAAAATCTGAACCAAAACATATCCCACTTAGAACCTAATAACCCAAGAGTCTTTTTTAAAAAAAACTTTGGGGAGAATGCAAGTGGGAGAAGGGTAGAGAGAGGGGAAGAGAGGATCTGAAGGGGACTCTGTGCTGACAGGCTGACCACAGCTAGCCCAATGTGGGGCTTGAACTCAGACTGTGAGATCATGACCTGAGCTGAAGTCAGATGATCAACTGACTGAGCCACCCAGGTGCCCCAAGAACACCAAGAGTCTCCAGTCCTAGCATTGACTCACTTAAGGTATATCAGCTGGTTAGTGGCCAAGTGCAAACTCAAATACCCTCTTAGGTCTTAACAGCCTTTCCTCGGCAAGCAAATCAGTGATTATCATCATTCAGAAGGTGTATATTAGAAAGTACTAGTCTTGAGTAGAAAAGTTTCCTGGGTTCAAGGAAGACATTAAGAATTCAAATCAAGTATTGTTTTTATCTCTTTGGACAAATATTTATCTGGTATTAGAGTTGTGGAAGTGGGAGGAATACAACACTGAGTTGTGTGTCTTTCTTAGGAAAGTAGGACAATGTGGGCTATAATTGAATTGGTTCTTATTCCCATGTTGCCTTTCTGATTCTGTGTCATCTTTTTCCTTAAAAGGGAGGGTTCTATAAAAATACTTAAATTTATTCTGCAGGTAAAAACACATTTGCCTAGTGACGCAAGTTCTCTGAAGGAGGCCTGTTTTGAGCTGGAGAGAAGTGGAGAGAGACTGTAGATGTGACATGAGAAGGTCTTGCCTGTGTTGCTACCTGCAGTTTAGTCTTGGGCCCTGGCCAAGTGGTGATAGGGCATCTGTTTAGGCTCTGAATTCCTAATATTTTGAGAAACATAGAGCTTAAAATAAGGAGTTATATACATGTCTCGGAATTAGTCAAGGACCATATTAAGTATATATTGCTGCTGAACAAACTTGGATCCGTGAACCTGATCTCCTCCTCATCTATGCAACTACAACACAATACTTGATTGGATTATCTCTAATTTCCTTTCTTGCTCCATGATAATTTGGGGGATCAAAATTTACCATCAGCAGGGCCATAAACTCCTACCCCTGGGGCTTATCTTCATGCATGAGTTTTCTGATCTGTTAGACTGATGGCAGCTGGGTCTGTGGATGTTGCTTCCTGATGTCATGCAGAACAAGCAACAAACTTCAGGGATTTCTAGATCCAATAAGTTCAGCATGTAATACATCCTATATTCCTCTTACAAATACATAATAGACATTATATTAAAGACTGAAGGTATCCTTCAGTAAAAGTAGATTTGACTCAGTTTCCTAAAGGAACTTGTTTTGGTGACCCAGTATGCTCATAACATTGACTTACTACTCAAGAGTCTCCATAAATTTCAACTATAAACATTTTGAGTTTATCTTTCCAAAAAAATAAGAGACCAGAGGAGTTAGTAGTCCTTGTTCTGAGTCCACTGAGCTATATACCATTCATCCATATAATTATATATAGGGAGTCAGTTGCACTCTGGATGTGCTAAGTAAACCAAGAGATTGAGCATTCAGATGGTCAAGAGTAAAGCTAATAAACTGTGTTTTATTTCTTTATCAATTAAATGATCATGATACTACCTACGTCTTGAGGTTCAGATCAGGACCAGGGCCTGGTACATAACAAATTCTCAAAATGTTACTACTGCTATGATGAAGAGGATGATTACTGAAAGAAACTAGAGGTTTCTCTTCTGGAGATTGGGAGAAGGAAAGGGAAGATTCCCATCCTGTGTTCGTACATTGTTGAATTTCGTCTCCTTAAACCTTCTCATCTCCATAGTGTTGTACATTTCTGTCAATGCCATTACCCTTTAGCCAATGGTTCAGGCCCCAAACTTAGGAGCTCAGTTCTCTTCATTAAAACCAGTTCTTTAGATCTGGTTACTGCTCTCATCCTTCTGGAAGCCATCACTGTCTCTTCCCTGAAATCCAGCAATAACCATCTAGTGGTATGTAGTCCCCCATAGTCCTTTTATCAATACCAGCTAAAGTGCTAATTTAAAATGTATGTCTGATTATTGTCTAAGACCCCAGGGCATTGGAATAAAATCCAAACACACAACCATGATCTTCAACATCCCTGCCTGCCTCCCTAATCTCATCCCCTTCATTCCCAGTGCTTTTGTCATCCTAGCCAAGCACCCAAAGCTTGTTCTCTCCCTGGTCTTTTGTATTTGGTGTTTCTTTTCCCCGCAATATTCCTTCCCCAGATCTTTCTAAGCCTGATTTCTGCTTTTTATTCTGAGTTACATGTGACCTCAGAAAACAGTCCTCCCTCATCCTAGGTAAAAGTAACCCCCAGCATGTTGTGTCTGAAGGTTATGTTTGTGTTGATTTTTTTTTTTTTTTACATACTCCTACTAGAATTGAAAGTTGCATGGGGTAGGGACAATGCAGGTCTTATTCACTGGTAGAGAAAAATTATTTCAGTATATGTTAATAACTGAATGCAGTTTTCCTTAGCAGTCTCATAGGGCCCATTTCATAGGCTTAGTTTGAAGGTTAAAAGAGAAGCTGTGCGTAAAACACTCGAGTCCAGTGCTTAGTACATGGAAGCTGCTGAGTATCTGTCCTAAGTATTTCTGAGTTGTTGTATGCCATTTCCACATATTCATGTTAAGACTTCACACATTCTGGGAAAAGGACTCAAGAGACTTCTAAAATCTAGAGTGTATAAAGAAGCAGAAGCAGACTTCTGCAGGCTGGATCTCAGGGTCTTTGGTCTAGGATTTTTCTCCCCATCACACTCAAGTTCTTTGCTGGATTATAACCAGCATTTAAGTTTTAGGAGACGTTAGATACATTTTTATACTTTATATGAATAAATGATAATCCTTCTTTAAAAAGAAGGCAACCACAACATATTTTGAACCCAAGATAGTTAATACATTATCCTATAATTATTTGAAATCTTACTTTTTTAATAACCGATCATCTATTTTTTTCACTTCTTTTAAGATTGACCGTTTGGTGTGAGTTCTCATTTTACAGTATTCTACTCAGTCAACTTCAACTCTGTAATATAATTTTAAACTTGGAGCTCCCAAACTTCGAAAGTAGTGACCATCATATCTCACTTTTCACATCTAACCCCTATTCTAACCTTGTAAGTTTCATGTGACTTGCAAAAAGAATTAGGAAGACTCCCATTTAGGTACCTATATTACTGATAGAATTATGCATATTGAAAAGTATTAGGAAATATAGCGTATGTACAAAAGTGTGTGTAAAATGAGTATATGTATAATTTAAAGACCAATAAAAGGAACATCTCTACCTCCCCTCACCAGGTTATACAAATAGAATGTGCTCAGTACCACTGATATTCCTTGTATGCTCTGCTCCAGGTAGAGGCGATTGCATTGAATTTAGTAATATTCCTTGGCTTTGCTCCATATCCCTAAGCAACACAAGTTTACTTTTGCCTATTTTTGTTCATTTCATACAAATGGAATTATATTGTACATACTCAGTGACTTGTGTTTTCACTTTGTGCTCTGTGTTTGAGAGTGATCTACATTGATGAATGTAACTCTGATTCAGTCACGCTCACTTCAGTACAGAATTCCACTGTGTGAATGAATCACCATTTACTTTATCTTGTTCATGGATATTTGATTGTTGAGTTTTTTTTTTTTTTGTTTTGTTTTTTGTTTTTTTTTTTCTCTATCATGAATAGTGTTGCTGGGGACAATTGCTTATGCTTGCTAGTCTAGTATACATGTGCAAGCGTTTAAGGTTTGTACCCAGAATCGGTATCACTCTGTCCCAGGATATACTTAAGATATTTTTTTTTCTTTAATGTTCACTTTTTGAGAGAGACAGAGTGTGAGCAGGACAGGGGCAGAGAGAGAGGGAGACACAGAATCCAAAGCAGGTGCCACGCTCCAAGCTGTCAGCACAGAGTCCAACGTGGGGCTCAAACTCAGGAACCATGAGATCATGACCTGAGTTGAAGTTGGACACTTAACCAACTGAGCCACTCAGGCGCCCCTGTCCCGGGATATTCTTAAATTGAACTCTATTCAATACCCACTAGTTTTCCAAAGTGATTATATCAATTTCCATTTCCCCCTTGTGGTACATGAATAATCATGGGCTTTATATCTTGGTGAACATTGTCAAGAAGATTGTCAGGTTTTTCAAGTTTGTCAGTCTGGCGGGTGTGAAATGATATCTCCATTAGATTTTGATTTGCATTCCCTTGTTTGCTAAAGAGACTGAGAATCTTTCATACATGGCCTTGGCACCTGCATTTTCTGGGAAATGTTCATGTTTTCTCTTGGATTATTTGTCTTACTGATATATAGAAGTTGCTTTCACATACTCGATATACTATTTTGTTTTCTCCCAGTTTTTGGATTATTTTACATTTAGTAGACTTGATCAGTATTTTGTAAAAAATTGGTACCTGAAACATTCTCCATTTGATGACATAAAGACATTTTCCTACATTTTTCAAAAACCCTTCATGTTTAACTTTTCACATTAAAGTCCTTGAATAGATTTCTGTGTATCCCAAGGAAAGAATCAATTTTGTAATGCTTTGCACATGCAATTGTAATTATTCTAGCATAATTTATTGAAAAATGTATCTATTCCCCATATATGTGCATTACCAGGTCTGTCATATAAGCCAGTCTTCACATATACATGAGTCTGCTGCTTACCTTTGACTGTCCTGTTGCACTGACATATTTGTCCCTGAGACAGTATGATAGTTTTTAAACTGCTTTAGCTTTCTAATAAATCTTAACCAATAGGGCAAGTATTTTCTTACTTTTCTTAACCCATTACTCCTACACAAAATATTCAGAACTAATGTCTCAAGTCGTATAAAACATCTTATTGGAATTTTTATTGGAATTGCATTGAAAGTATAGTTCCATTTGGGAGAGGGGACTGATATCTTTACAATGAGGTATTTTTTATCCATAAACATAGTATATCCTTCCATTTATTAAGATAACTTTTAGTCTCTTGAAATAAAAAGTTGTAGTCTCTACATACAGGAGTTGCCCATCTTTGTATTAGAATTGTCCTTAGGGACATTTTTTAAAAAATGGTTTGTGAATAATATATTTTAAAAATGAATTTTTAAATTCTATTGAAAAGCAATTAACTTTTATTAACCATATTTTGGAATGCTTAACTCTTCTGTATATACAATGTCATCCATAAATAATGAAAAACTTATTTCTTCATTTATGAACCATTTGTTTTTTTAAGTTCTCTTTTAAAATTTTAAATTTTTATTTTTAAAAATTTAAATCAAAGTTAACATATAGTGTAATGATGATTTCAGGAATAGAATTTAGTGATTCATCACTTACATTTTCATTTACAAACCATTTGTATGTTATCTTATTTCTTGACTTAGTGCACTGATTCCAACATCAAAGGTAATGTCAACTAGAAGTAATTGTGGGCATTTTTTGGTGTAAATTCGAAGGAAATGACATCATTATTTCACCATTGAATAAGATGTTTGGTCTGCTTTTGTGGGTACACTTTTCAAGATAAAGGTTTTGGTTGCCTAAGTTTAAAAAAAATTATTATAAAATTTAGCTGAATTTGAGTACTTTTACCTAATAAATTGAGATGTAGGTTGACTTCCTTTGAACTATTGATAGGATGAATGACTTTTCTGATTTCCAGTATTTAATGAACTTTACATTCTTGCAATAAAACCAGTGTGGTCATAATGTGTATTTAGCTTTGTTGTGCATCACTGTGTTTAGCATGCTAACATGTCTGTCCCTCTGTCTACTTTCTACTTATTTTATACTTAACATTGGCCAACTTTTTCCTTTTTCTACTTATCTGGTTTTAGTGTCAAGGTTAATTATTTGGAGATTGTTTTCTACCTTTCTATTTAACAATAATAGTACAGGGCACCTGAGTAGCTTAGTCAGTTAAGCATCTGACTCTTGATTTCTGCTCAGGTCATGATCTCTCGGTTTGTGAGTTCAAGCCCTGCATCTGTGCTGTTAGCACAGAGCCTGCTTGAGGTTCTTTCTCCCCCTCCCTCTCTGCCCCTCCTCTGCTTGTGTGTGATCTCTCTCTCAAAATAGGTAAACATTAAAAGAATAGTAGTAGTATATTGACGTTATTGATTTCCTCAGGATTTGTAGAACTTATAAAATGGTCTGGGTATGATGTTTTCTGGGAAGATTTTTTAAAAACTAACTTTTTGAAATGATAGAATTCAAATTTCCTCTCGAGTCTGGGCGAATCATTCACACATGCTAGGACATTGCCCTTTCTACTTTGTTTTCCTATTATAGTTGGCTATTTGTAATGTCCTTTTAAATTGTTACTTTTGTGCCTATTATTACTTAGTCCTTTATTTTAAAAAAAATCAGTCCTTTTTATTTTTGAGATTAATTTTTTTTTTTAGCTATCAAAAAAAGGATTTTGACTTCACTTATCCTATCTTTGTTTTCTATTTTCTGTTACATTGTTTCCTATTGCCAGCTTAAAACAAATGCTTCTCCCTTTTTTCATCTTCTTTGATTCTTTAGCCTAATTTAGCCATGTCACTCTATACTGTTGCTTCTAAGTGCCACTTACAGGTTATGCTATATTGGATTTTTATCATCCTCTTTGAGTTTTAAGTATTTGTTTTTAATTCTTAGTATGCTTTATTTTATACACATGCTATTTAAAAGTGTGTTTCTTGAATTTATATTTTCTATCTTCCTCCTCCACATTCTACCAACTCTGGTCTTTGACCTCTTACCTTTTTTATTGTTTCTGACTTGTTTATAGTGACAGAACATGGTTTATATAGTAATGATTGTCTGAAATATGGTGAGATTTGCTTTATGTCCTAGATTGTGGTCAGTTTTCCTAACTGCTCCTTGTGAACTGGAGAAAAATACATAGGCTGCAATTGATTGCAGGATTCTATTTGTCCATCAGCTCATGCTTCTAATTATGTGGTTGAAATCTTTCCTATTTTCAATAGTTTCATTTTTACTTCTTTATAATATCAATTATTGAAGCCTATCAAAACCTCTTAGGAGTAATTTTTCTTGTATTTTGTTTTGGTGTATTGGTGTTATTGGGAGCATAGAAATTTGGAGCAGATAATAAATGCTTGGTAAATTAAGCAATTTATCAATAGTGACATACTCATACCACTGCTAAGATTTTTGCCTTAAGAGTCTACTTTGATTAGTAGTAATATATATTACTTCAGGTTAATTCAGGTACTATTTGATAGATTTTACTGTTTATCTTTTTTGTGTGTGCTTGTAAATAACACATATATAGATTTTTATCCTTTTGAATAAATCTGATTATCTTTGTTAATTGGAGAGTTTAGTGATTTACATTGAGTATTTCTAATATATTTGTCTTCATTTCTTTTTTCTTTTTTTAATGTTTATTTTTGAAAGAGAGTGGGGTGGTGAATACAGAATCTGAAGCAGGCTCCAGGCTTCGAGCTGTTACCACAGAGCCTAAGGCGGGGCTCAAACTCAAGAACCGTGAGATTATGACCTGAGCCAAAGTCACATGCTTAACCGACTGAGCCACCCAGGTGCCTCTGTCTTTATCTCTAAAATACTTGTTTTCCATATTTTTTATTTGCTTGCCTTCCCCCCCCCCAACCCCCCCAGGGTTTTTTCTCCTTCCACTTTCCCTGAGTTTAGAATTTAAGTGTATTTTTGAGAGTGTGAGCAAGGTGGGGAGGGGGATGCAGACAGAAAGAGAAGGAGACAGAGAATCCAAAGCAGGCTCCAGGCTCTGATCTGTCAGCACAGAACCAGGCACAGGGCTTGAACTTGTGCATTACAAGATCATGACCTGAGCTGAATTCGGATGCTCAATGGACTGAGCTGCCCAAGCACCCCAAGGTCCAACATATTTTAAAAAGTACATTTAACATAAAAGCCTAACATTCATCCATATTTACCATCCTCCCAAATAATGTAAGGATTTTAGAATGGCTTTACTTGTATTAATCTTTTTCTGCTGTGTATAATAGTCCTGTATTGTAGCTATATTTTGATTCTTTTAAGTCCAGAAATAAGACCCCTATTATTTTGATTTTTATACTGATTTACTCCCCATATTTGCAAATTTCCTTTGTTCATTTCTTGAATCTTACATAAACCTTTTGTGCAATCATTTTCCTTATTGTAAACTATATCCTTTAGAAGGGTCTTAAGAGTGTTTGGATTCTAAATTCTGTGCCTATTAATCTGAAAATATATTTGTTCTCCACTTGCTCCACTGGACATAAAATTCTTGGTTGCCTTTTTCTCTCAGTATTTTGAAAGTGTTGGTTCAACTACGGGTTCCTACTCTTGTAAGTAAAAGTCATCACTCCTTTTATTGGTAAGTCTTGATTGCCATTTTAAATATATTTTCTTTGTTTTTGGTGCTCTGAAATGTCACTATGATGTATTTAAGTATGGACTTCACGTAATTTATTCATGGGATATCTTGAACTGTTTAATGGTTTTATCTATTTTGAGGGAGAGAGAGAGCACGAGTTGGGGGAGGGTGGTGGCAGAGAGGGGGGGAGAGAGAATCCTAGCTGGCTCTGCACGGTCAGCACAGAGCCCAATGTGAAGCTGAAACTCATGAACTGTGAGATCATGACCTAAGCTGAAATCAAGAGTTGGATGCTTAACCGACTGAGCCACCCACATGCCCCAATGTTTTGAACTTTTTAAATGTGTATATATCAGTGTACTAGAAATATGAAGTCATTATCATTGCAAATATTGCCTGGGCTCCATTTTGTCTTTCCTCCCTCTTGTGGACTTTGACTAGATCTGTGTTGTACTTGCTCATGTTTGTTCTCTGTAAGCCTCTCTTTGGTATTTTTGCCTCTGAGTGCTACATTAGAGTAATTTCTTCAGATCTAGAGTTTAAGTTCACAAACTTTTCCTCAATTGTGCCTATTCTGTTAAGCTCATTAGGGTTGTGATTTTTATTAGAGGTTTTCTCTCTAGAAGCTTATTGCTTTTTTTTCTTCTTTTTTTGAAACTTTGTGGTCCATTTTTGGTCTCTTTTCCTTTTATTTGCTTTCAGGGTCATCTTTTATTTATTCGTTTAAAGCACTTACAGATAGGAAAGATATGTGGGTTTCGCAGGGCTGTTCCTACAATTTGCATTTTCTGCTGACTGTAGGTTACTACACTAGCCTACTCAGGTATTGTTTGCTTACCTGTTTTGTGAAGTTTTTTCCTTAGGAGCTTATGTTCCTTGGAGCTTTACCTGTGGAAATTCATTCAGGCTTTGTTTTAAAGTGTTCCTCCAGAGAGGATTTGGGTTTGCTTGATATGTGGTGCTAAAGACACTACCCATCCATTAACTCCTTAAATGTGCACACTGGGGAGTATTGAGCCACCGAGGCTGTACAAATTAGGCTCTCCCAAAACACAACTGAACCTGGGGTTAGAAAGTCTCAAGGAAAATTGTTCTCGTCCTCTTGGTCTAGAGTCGAGATGGAGAGGGCATCATGCCCACTGTCAGCCTCTACTGGAGACTGTTCTGGCTTCATATATGCATGTCTTCTCTCTGACTTCCCATCTACTTGGGCTTTCAGCTTTTTTCTCCAATATTCTGCTCATGAAACCTTTAAGAAACCAGACTCTGGGTAACTGTGGATTGGCCCACACTCCCAGAGTAAACGTGGACTTAAGTACTGTTTTACCTCTTGGGATTTATTCTTTGTTGTCATTTCTGTCCTCCAAGAAATTTTCTTTAAAATTAAAATTATTTTTTTAACCCATCATTTTTAGTTCTTCTGTATTAAAGAGAATGAGGGGAGGGGGAGAGAGGGAGTGCAAGGGAGAGGGAGTGTGTGTGTGTGTGTGTGTGTATGTGTGTGTGTGTAAAACTAGTCTCACCATACTATTGGAAGCCATGGGTATATACTTTTCACTAGAGAATTTTGTTTACATGAACCTTATTTTTGTCTATGTATAAATATACATACATGTGCATGTATATATATACATGCAAATATACATGAAAGAATTTAATGCTATGGACAAATAGTATCAGTAAATTGTAATTTTGCTAATTATCAACCAATTTTAGCTCTGCATACAGAAAATAGCACATACTATAAATGGCATTTTATGGATTTAGAATTTGTTCCTGTGCTAACATGTCTTCTATCTTTAAGATAGCTCTTTTCTTTTTAAGTTTATTTATTTTGAAAGAGTGCTTGAGCATGTGTGAGCAGGAGACGGGCAGACAGAGTAAGGGAGAAAATCTCTAGCAAGCTCCAGTGTCTGTACAGAGCCCGACATGGGGCTCAATCTCAAGACTGTGAGATTGTGGTGAGCTGAAATCTGGAGTCAGATGCTCAACTAACTGAGCCACCAGGTGCCTAGGTATCTCTTTGTTTAATGGCATAATTTTAAAAAAATGGCAGAGATTTAGAGCAAGGAATAACAGAGGGAAGAAAGAATGCTTCACGTGAAGGAAGCAGCACGTTAGAAAATTTCCATCCAGCGAACACAGAATAAAACCCTTTAACAAACACTTAGGATTGGACTCAGTCACAGAGAAGAGACAGTTAAGCAACATGGGCATTCTGTCTTCCAGGAAGTTTGTAGGAACTGTCACTGTTTGTCTTCGGCATTACTTGAAAATGTCTGGGAAAACTGGCTGAAGATGTCTCAGAAATGTGACCTTGCCTGTACTACCTGCTTCTAGAGTTCCATTCCCAGCTCTTGCAATGTCACTTAGGTGACACTGGGTGTGTTGCTTAACTACCTTTGTCTCATTTCCTGAATGAGTTCAATGACAAGAATAAATGCATCTGTCTCATAGCTGCTATAAGAAATAAGAGTTTCTTCAGTTGACAGCATAGTAAGTGGCTAGAGTAAAGGATTAATAGGCTGAGTCTTTTTTTTTTTTTTTTTTTGAGTAAATGACAACATGTTCTAGGATTCTGTAATTTTAGCCTTTTTGTGCATAAGAGTCCAGAAGTAAAATTTTGAAAACCTTTCTCTCTACACTTGCCCACCCCAAATTGAGAACCTACACATGTCAAATTCCTACTTTTTTTGAAGTTGGTGAGTATCCATAAAACATGTAGTACCAAAGAACAAAGGAATTTTTGTACCCAGATTAATGTTTTCTCTCTACCCTGCATAAGGTGGAACTTATGTGCCAATCCTATAGTGAAAACCTATTTTCTCTACAGCCACTGTAGCACTTTGGTGTATGTTCCAAGATTCTCAAGACTCAGGAAGGAAAGGCAAGTCCTTGTTTCTTCCCTGGATACCTATAATTCTTCCTCTGACCATTTATACACTGTATCCAGGCTGGTTTTCCTTCCACTCTGTATTTCTCTGAGATAGAAATCCCCAGAATAGGCTACTCTTTTCTTAATTATGTAATATAAAGTTATCAAGAATAATTTTATCCCTCATTCATTCATTTAACAAGTATTCATGGAGTACCAAAGGCGGTGGCGGGGGGAGGGGGAGGGAATACTTAAAAGTTTCAGGCTCCAGCGTTCTGCATATCAGTGAGCAAGGTACAAGGACCTAGACTTGGGGAATTCATAGTGGCTTAAGAGACACTGGAGAATGAACAAGTAAATGAAGGATTGTAAAAGGTGGTACGTGGCATGCAGTTGGGAGGGGTATGGGACTGGAAGGGCCACTTGGGCTAATGTGTTCAGGGAAGGCCTTGATAGGACGTGGTATTGGAGCTTTAAACAATGAGGAGAAGCCAGGCACATGGAGGATGTGAGAGAAACAACACAGGCAGGGGAAAAAGGTTGGCATTTTGAAAACCAGGAAGAAGGCCAATATAGCGAGAACACAACACACAGGGTGTAGAGCAGTATTAGATGAAATCTGAGAGGCAGACCAGGGCTGGATCATTTGACATGGGATTTTTATTACCAGTATTCCAGGTGGAATTGAATAGAATTTACCATGTTGACTTCTATTTCATTTTGTCTTCTGCCCTATGACTGTTTTGCTGGCTTAAGCTGTTGATGCCAGTAAATGTCTTTTCCTGGCCCAGGCTTCCACAGGTATTGGAACTCCGTTGGGCTCAAGTTACCAAGAAAGCTAGTTTGATTAGTGAGGAATTAAAGAATTAATGTATTAAGGGGCTGGATTCTCTGGGAAGAGATTGTCCTCTTCCATGGAAGATAGATTTTGCTAAGCAAGCTTTGCACATGAAGGGCAGATCACAGCAAGATTCTGGCTGCTTGCAATAAACAGATTGGAAATCTGAATAAATTACATGCCCTCCCTTGGCTCAGCTTAATTTGAATTACTGTCGTCTAATCTGAGTTTCCTGAACTGTTAATCATGATTTATCAACAAGTTGATTGGGAAGGTATAAATCTCCTGTTTCTTTTATTTTTTTTTAAAGGTTATTTTGAGAGAGAGTGTGAGAAGAGGAGGGGTAGAGAGAGGGGGGAGAGAGAGAGAACCTCAAGCAGGCTCCATACTGTTAGCACAGAACTGGACTTGGGACTCAATCCTATGAACTGTGAGGTCATGACCTGAGCTGAAACCAAGAGTCTGGAGCTTACCCAGCTGAGCCACTCAGGCACCCCTAAATCTCCTATTTCTGATGACAGTCTAATTACAGAATTTCAGGTGTTACCATACTTACCCTTTGTTGAGAGGCTTATATGAGGGAATTTTTGTTGTTGTTGCTTATTTGAGAGAGAGTGCAGGAGGGAGAGGGAGAGAGAGAATCCCAAGCAGGCTAAGCACTGTTAGTGTGGAGCCTAATGTGGGGCTCAAACTCAGGAACCAGGAAATCATGATCTGAGCCGAAATCAAGAGTCGGACACTTAACTGACTGAGCCACCCAGGTGCCCTGTGAAAGGGAATTCTTAGGATCTTAGAGGACACTATTAAACTTTCTCCTCACCTTCTCATACGAAACTGTGGTTTCTAGGTCTCCTGAAACATGACTTCTCATCTGGGCAGAAGTAAATATTAGAAGAAATAAGGATTTGGAGGAAAGTGATAACCAAGTGTGAATTGTTTTGTGCTGTCTCACTGCAGATCTTTGGCTTTTGTAAAATGGACATATTCCTGTTTTGAAATGATGGGGCCTGATAGGTTAATTTGCACCTGCAGGGTAGTGGTCAAAGGAAGTCTATGTGGCAATCTTCTGGGAGGCTTGAATTTGAAATGTGGTACAAACCCCAGCTGGGAAGTTAGGCGACAGAAACCACAGGGGCAAGCTAAATGCGTGGAGAGACCAGTGGTGTTGGCCCTTGCTCTCAGCAAAGAGAGCCTTGTATGATGGCTGGGCACTTGAGTGGCTTGGACCAGACAGCTTAGGCATTATTTGATTTTGACTGAGCAGCCCTGGGATGAAATGGCCTTTCATTCAACTTTGTTAAACATGAGGGCATGCTGGGCCTTGCTTTCCTCTAAGTTTGCCAAGTAAAGGGCTGGCAGCTGTGGAGCAGAACAAGACATTTCTGCCCTATCAGTCTCTTGATGGAAGCTCTTCTAGCTAATAGGCAGCTTTTCAATTCTGAGAGTGCCAGTGTTTGCTCAGCGTTGGCCTTGCTGGTCTGGATACACAAAAAGGAATCGAAAAAGAGGCGCAGAGGTTCTCTTTACATTATGTAGCTAGGGCCCTCTGGTGGCCGATGGTAAGTATGCACGTAATTTGAACCGCAGGTCTAGAAAAAGGGAATTATTTCGAATCTTCAGATAAATGATGCATAGCCAGGCGGGATTGGGTGTGGGTTCAGTGGGGCTGAAAGCTTCCAGAGTTGAGAAGTCCCCTTTTATAAAAAAAGGATGCAAAATGTTTTAAGTCTTACCAAACATGCAAATGTATAAACACAGCTAGGTTTCCTCTCTTCTCCTTTATGGAGAACTCCGGATTTACTGATTCTGTGTCTGCTCATTTTAAATAAAATCGAAAATAAGAACGATGTGTTTTTAAACCATGTGAGAATTAAAGCTTTTAGTTGATTAGAATTTTGTCCAAAATAACTCTCCTATACATTTTAAGTGCAATGCAAAATGCAGACTTAATTAATGATTCTTTCATAGTGATCTAGCTTTTATAGCATTTCTCAGAATGAATATTCTTTTTTTTTTTTCCAGGCTTAGTTCATAACTGTGTGCACCAAAGAATGTATAGCACATTAGTCTTTGACCTACAGAATCTTAATGGATGGAGTATGGTAATGTGCAAAGTTAGCGAAGGTTACTGAATAACTTAGGTTAATGAGGACAAAGTTATTCAGTAACCTTTACTAACTTTGTCCCTTTTAACCTAAAGAGTGGTCGGTCAGTGGGTTCAATTTTCCTTGCTTATCAGTAACTGTAGAAAAACAGGAGTCTTATAATTAGAAATTTGGGGATTTTGCGAATCGGCTTAAGATCTGCCAACTGGGAGACAGAACCTTCCGAGTAGAACGATGAGATTGATTTGATCTTGAAGTGCAAAAGCATTAACTCAAAGATACTCTCTGCTCAAAAACCTAGGGCATTAAAAAGTCAATATTTGAAACAAAACAAAACTCAGCTGTCTTAAATTAAAGGAGGTTGGTGGTTTTATGGTCACTACCAAGCTTTTTCTTAAAAGTTGAGAGTTTTAGGGGCGCCAGGGTGGCCAGTCAGTTAACTATCTGACTTGAGCTCAGGTCATGATCTTGCTCCTGGGTTTGAGCCCCATGTCAGACTGTGCTGGCAGCTCAGAGCCCACAGCCTGTTTGCGATTCTGTGTCTCCCTCACTCTGTCCCTCCCCGGCTTGTGCTCTGTCTCTCCCTCTCTCTCAAAAATAAACATTAGAAAAAAAAAAGGTTCTAAGTTAAATTAAACTTAAGTCACAGAATTTTCTGTACTAAAAACATCCTGAATAAAGATGTATAGATAAGTTTCCTCTTCAAGATAGTTGACCTTCTGGGTAGGGTTTTTAATGTAAAATGTGTTTATCCTTAGAAATGTGCTGTCTTACCATTCAAAAAAATCATATGCTAACAGAATCGGCTTTATAGAGGAAAAAACCGGAAAGGCAACTTGTAAGGCCATCTTGTTTGGTCTTCTTTCTCATAAGATAATGGAGGTATGTTCTCCATGTATCCATCTAAGGATGGCCGATTTTAAAGAAAACTTTACCTTGAGCTTATTGATCTCCATCAACGTTGAGGCAAGCTACATTGGAGTAGCAAGTTACATTGGTTAACAGTAACCAGACTGTTAAGCTGAATCACTAGCTATCTTGTATACAAAAACAAGTTGGTTTTATTTTTGCAAAGATAATTTGTTTCAATTTAAAAACCAGAGTACTATAAATAAAAAAAAAAGGGGGGGGGGATGCGCCTGGGGGGCTCAGTATGTTAAGTGTCCAACTTTGGCTTAGGTCATGATCTTGCATTCTGTGAATTTGAGCCCCGCATCGGGCTCGGGCTCTGTGCTGACAGCTCGGGGCCTGGAGCCTGCCTTGGATTCTGTGTCTCCTTCTCTCTGTGTCCTCTCCCCATTCCCTCTCTCTCAAAAAAAAAAAAAAAAAAAAACCAAAAAAAAACCATAAATACTAAAAAATTGTTAAAAACTAGGGTACTAATAGTTTTTTTGTTTGCTTTAACAGTTTATTTTTCTTTATCTTTACAATTAACCCATTGAGAGTGGTACTACAAATGAGAAAACTAAGGGCCAGGTAAACTTTGTTTAGGTTTACCTGAACTTTGCAAGGGTCATCTTGGGTTCTTTAGGTGGCAAGTGGCAGACCAGGGCTCCTGCCCAGGCTGTCTCACTCTCTGAAATACTGCCCATCTGAAGGCCTGGATGGGGCAGGGGACAGATGAATGTGGTAAACAAAAAGAGAGATAGGACCGTAAAACATAAACCTCGGAAGATCATAGATTCACACAGATGTTGGGGAATTAGAAGGTAATTCTAAGTGGTGGCATTTAAAAGTGTGAGAGTAAAGGGGGAAAAAAAAAAAAAAGAGTGCCTGGGTGGCTTAGTAGGTTAAGTGACTTTGGCTCAGGTCATGATCTCAAAGTTCATGAGTTCCAGCCCCACATTGGGCTCTGAGCTGACAGCTCAGAGCCTGGAACCTGCTTCAGATTGTGTCTTCTTCTATCTGCCCCTCCCTCACCGCCCCTCCCCCCTCAAAATTAAACATTCAAAAGAAGTTAAAAGTGTGGGAGTAGATAGAATTTTTAAGAAAAGCATTCTCGTCAGAATGTGGAAGCTTGGGGAACTCGAGAAAAGAAGGATGCCTGGAAGCGAGATGGAGATAGGACGGTGAGGTGAGTGAGCTCCCATGTGGCAGTGCCCCAGGTGGAGAGGGGTGGGTAGACCTTCTTGCAACCTGAGGGTAGCCAGCAGCGCTGAAAGTGCACACATGGGCACACAGCCTCCTTCGCTGTGGACGCTTCGTGTCAACCTAAGCGTATCTGGCCGCATCTGCCACAGTTAGCGTGATGGTGTATATTCCTTCAGTAAGAATACCAATCCGATGATGTTGGCTTCTCCTGCTGCTGAGCCTCAAACAAGAAACAACGTGCTGTTAGTTTGGATTTTGAAATCCTATACAGATGGTGCTAACAGATGTTCCCAAACAACAGACCTAAAAATCACAACTCTACTTGAAGCTTCAAACATAGATGCACAGGGACTGTGCACGTAGTGCTTTGGCATACCTCTTGCTTTCCAACTAGGACCCACGCTCTCAAACACTCAGGGTAAGTGAACCTCTGTGTAATGACCGTTGTCACTTCCCGATGGACCTTAG